>NC_049229.1:24759768-29721553 GCF_011100685.1 Canis lupus familiaris | reverse complement strand
GCCTTTCCCTTTGCCATCTTGGTCACTGGTAAGGTAGAATTCTTCCTGGCTGGTTTCTCCACAGCTTGTTTTTAAGCTCAGACTTGAGCAAGCTAACTGTAATCCTGAGCCACAATGATGCTATTTGTGTTGTTAAGGTAACAACTGCTATAACAGATAAACCCTGAAATCTTTGTTCCATGCAATCATTCAGGAACCATACTAACCAAGACTCTGTCATCTCCAATACTGGGTTTCCAAGGGCAGTCTGGACACTGACATAGTCTGCAGAGGGGGGTAAAAAGTGAAGGCAGGTTACCTACAAGGTGTTTATGGACCAGGACTGGAAATGATGTGACAACTTCATCTAGCATTCCATGGTCAGAACTTGATCACATGGTCCCACATGAATGCAAGGGTGGGTGGGAAATGTAGTCCCTGTTTAGGCAGCCACTTCCTCCCAGAAACAATTCTCTATGAAAAAAAAGCATGAATCATTTGTGGACAGCAACCCAAATCTGCTAAACTAAAGATAATAGTGGTGGTGGTGGCAGCAGAGGCTACCATTTACTGTTTCCAGTCCCCTTCTAAGTGCTTAACAAATAGTTTCTCATGGAGTTCTCAGAAAAAAACAATGCAATATATTCTATTATCCCACTTTTAAAGTTAAGAAAGCTGAGACTCAGAATAAATAAGTTACTTCCCAAAATCGCATGACTAGCCAGAGAGAAACCAGGACTAAAATCCCAGAACACCTGAGTACAAGTCTGTATTCTTAAGTACTACCCACCCACTGCTTCTCTAAGTTTGGCTATGGTTATTTGATCCCTTTTCCTCTCCTTTAGTTGTTTATCTTCTTGCCAGAGAAGTTCCTACTCACCACAAAACTTGGAACTCCCCATGAGTTAGATAATTGTCTAGGATCTTTAAAATTCCTTTGTACTTTAAAGCTAATTCTTCCTTTCCATTTAATGATCCCTGGATCTCCCACTTACCAAATCTCCTTGAACTGGGCTTTCTTTGTTTCTTCAATGCACATCCCCAGGGGATGACCTGGAGCTGTTCCTCACACCCAAGTCTTTCCTAATAAACTTGTTTCAGGTCACTGAATGTGCTGTTTGTTGCCCTTGGAGTTCTTTCAACAAGGTTTCTCTGAAAATGTCCTGTCGCTTTTCATAATCTTCTCCCAACTCTTGGTGTCACAAATCTCTCCTACTCACTGTTTCCCTGAAACTCTGTTTTTAGGCTTTGTTTTGTAGCCTATTATTTTTGTTCCTCCCTCGAGAAATGACACCTTCAAAATCTAATACTTAGGTTTTAAAATTGCTTTTGTCCAAGTTAGGGCCAGATAGCTTTCATGCTGGAGAAGACGCTGGGGTCAAATCAAGGGGGAAAATTAATAATCAGGCTGCAAATATATCCAGTTTGGCTGATTTAATTTTTATTGTGGGATAAATCAACCAACCAATGTGAAGTACTTTCTGACATAAAGTCAATGGAAGTTTAAGTCTTACTTTTTGGAGTGTTTGGGGAAAGAAAAAGCAATTTCAGATCTTTGGTTTTTTTGTTTTGTTACAGTAACAAATTTCATTTCTCAGTTTTCTATAGTCTGTGGATCTTGTGGACATGAGGCCCATCGTCTTCAAAGCTGGATATTTTGAGAGCTTATCTCTCAGGTGCAGGTCTTAAAAGTTGGGGTGTCTTATGTGGGATTCAGACCCTTTCCTCCTCCGGGAGCAGCTCTGGGTTTTGAGCTCTGTCCTGATTATAGGTCACAGTGCTGGGAGAGGGGTTTATGGCATGATTGTGTCTTGGGCTCTTCTACTCACTTTGATGTGGCTTTTTTTTTTTTTTTCTCATTTGCTCAATGTGTAGGAGTCACTCAGCTAGCTTTTAGGGTTTTTTTCAGAAAAAAAAAACTGTTCCATATATAGCATAGATTTGGTGTGTCTGTGGGAAGGAATGAGTTCTTGATCTTCCTACATTGCCAGAATCTCACAAAAGCCTGGTTCATTATTTTCCCTCAGAATCCTAACTCATATTATCAGGGAAGTTGTTATATCCTTGCCTGAAAACTTGGAACTCTCCAAATGACAGACCTTTGTTTTTAGCTTTTTCTATGTCCCAAAAAGTCCCCCCCACCTTTTTTTATTTTTGGTTCTCTTCTTTTCCCTCTTGCAGTCAAGAAAGACATTTATCATATCAAGTCACTCTTCTTAGCTAACACTTGAATGGTAAGTTATCTTGATACTAGAAAGTCTCACAGTACTGCTTTCTTCTTCAAGAATCTTCATGAACTTACCCAATTACAAACATAGAATGGGATGTGTATGTGCTTTTCTCCCTTGACAACCAAGAGCCTATTTCCCACAACCAGCTGTAGTACCTAGTATGTTCCCATAGTAATCACATTTCCCCCTCAGGAATGCTCCTGACCAGCCTTGGATCATGGTTTGGTCCTTGAATCAGCCCTACTCAGTTCTTACCTTTTATGGAGAAATCACAAAATTTTCCCTGGGCCAAAAAGACACTCAAAAGCTGATTTCTCTGTGCCCAAGGCTTCAAACCACCATTGCCATTCTAAATAGTCAATAAAACTTAAAGGAAGCATTCAGTTAAATGTGAAAGATTAAATGTGTATATTTACCTCCACTGACTGCCAAAGGCCACAAAATTACAGTAAGGAAAGAATAAAACATAAACCTGCAAAAAAAGATAACAGTAAGAGAAATTAGGGTAACTAAATTTTGTAAGCTGAAAAGCAAATGGACTAGTGATAACTGACTTAGCAGACCTGAGAAAAATAAAACCTAAGCTGGCAGAAGAGAAAAACGAGAAGTAAGCTGATCTAGACTACAGAAGGTTCAAGAACTGGGGATACCTAGCACCTCTTAAAGAAAAAGTCTGCACAAGCCTGAAAACCAAAGGATTTTTTCAAAATCTATGTAACACCGTGTTTCTATTACTTACTGCTGCGTTAAACCTGACCCCAAAACTTAGAGATTTAAAACAACCATTTTGCTTTGCTCACAGTTTTATGGGTCAGGAATTAAGGAAGGACTCGGCTGGCCAGGTCATCTATGAGCCTTATAGCATTAGCTGAGGCAGCTGAAGCTGAAGGATCCATTTCCAAGATGGCTTCATCACTTACATTCTGGCACCTCAGTGATACCTGGCATTGTTCTTTCTTCCCTCCCCCTTTCTTCCCCCTCTTCCCCCTCTTCTTCTTCTCCTTTCTCTCTCTCCCTCCCTCCCTGTCACCCCGGCCCCAGCTCTCTCATTCTCCAGAGCCTCTCCCCATCACTTGGGCTTCTCATATCAGAGCAGCTTCAGGATAGTTGTCCTTAAATGGAGAATGGCTTCTAAGATACAGAAAGCAGAAGCTGCCAGACTAGCTGAAGACTGAGCCCAGAACTGGCCCAGAATCACTTCTATTGGATTCTATTGGTCAAAGCAATCCCAGGGCCTATCAGATTCAAGGGAATAGAGAAATAGACACTCTTGATGAGAGATGGCAAGGTCACATGGGAAAAACACCAGTCCAAGGGGAAAAAAATCCCACAGAGACTGTCATTTGGAGGACCCTAATGAAGAAGTCCATTCCAGTTACTCAGCCGTTTAGGATACCTTTCAATAATCCCTTCCCATGCACACAGAGCTACATTCAGTGTTTTTTTTTACACTCAGTGTAACACACTTCAATATGAGCTAATAGCCATGAATATCACATATTTGGGAAAAGCTACTAACATGAAAGAGTGGGCTCAAAATAAACACACCAAAAAATGGGACTTTGAGACCACATACCTAATCCATGGAGACAAAACAAATTTTGTGTCCATCAAAGGAAAAAATGATGCTATTTTTAGAAAGTTCATTTCCCTCAAAGTCAAAGAGTTGTAAATTTAAAAACCAAAACAGGGGCAGCCCCGGTGGCTCAGTGGTTTAGCGCCGCCTTCAGTCCAGGGCATGATCCTGAAGACCTGGGATTGAGTCCCAGGTCAGGCTCCCTGCATGGAGCCTACTTCTCCCTCTGCCTGTGTCTCTGCCTCTCTCTCTGTGTCTTTCATGAATAAATGAATAAAATCTTTAAAAAAAATAAAAATAAAAACCAAAATAATTCTATAAGACATAACAATAACTGTTCAGAAGCAAATATTTTCAGCTCTCTTAGCTATTTTTATAATAGTTACCACCATGCGATTATACTAAATTTCTTGATCTTTCCATTCTAGATATTTAGTGACCTTCTTGTATATATAAAAAAAGAGGATCTAGCTCTTTTGTGTGAGATTAGTTGTTTGTTATAAGAAACTGTATTCTTGAGCATCTGCACAGGAGAAAGATTTGTTCACTTAATGCTGTAAGGCATTGGTATGGCAAGATCCAACATAGAGCATGGATGCTGCCAGGGACACAGAGCTGCGCCAAGTAAGTTTCAGTCTGCACCCAAAAATTTACATAGAAATAGAGAGACCTTTTGAAAGAGAAAAAAACAGAAACTAATCCTTTCACTCTAAGGTTTATAGTTAAAAATCTCTCTAGGGGACCAGAGTGACCTATTACTGAAGCTAGATGGCAGTAAAGGGCACCAAGCTTCCTGAAAAAAATCCTCTCTGAGAGTAAAAAGTTTAATCAGATTGAACAAAGACAGGAAAATAATGCTGTAAATCAGAAGGCTAAATAGACCCTCAGAGCTCGTCCCTGCTCACTGGGTATCTGGCCTGGTGGGAGCACACTTTCATCCTGAATCTTTACCCTTCTCCCTTGGGACAGCAGATGCTCTTGCTATACTTCCTGGACTTGTCAGTGTTGACTCAAGAACTGAGCATCAATCCATCACAGGATAGGCAGCTGAAGAAGATTAGTACAAGTTGACTAGCTATGGAGAAGGGGCAATATAAAAAGTGGAAGAGGGGCATGAATGAGGAGGAAAGTATTTCAATGAAAATCCTGGTGTTTTCTAAGAGCTCACCACTCATAGCCATACTTTCCCAGAAATAGATTTTTTTGATCCCAAACTCCAAGGGCAGGATAAATAGTCCCTCCAAGCATTCTGAGAGCAGAAAGCAGAGAAATCAGTGATATCTTTGACCATGAAATTCAAGGAGAGAATAATATGAGGAAAAGCACAAGATCAGGATAAAGATTAGAATTGTCTCCAACCAGTCATAAGATTTTACTAGTCCTTAATTGAGTGGACCTGGTAGTGAGGAATTAATAATACTCCTAACCCTGTAATTAATAATAGTACACGTATGTTAATAAGCATAAACTACATAATTTGCTCATTATAATTTGATACCTTTTAAATAAATTGGAACTTCTCACAATCTCTCTTAAAAGAATCCTTTTGAATGTTGCTAAAATGGAAACTCCTGAGATAGGCTGAACTGACCATCTGGACCCATCTTCTCGGTACATGGAAATAACCACATATCCTTGCAGTCCACCAATTATCCAAATACCAAATGTACAGGTGGCCTTAGGAATAGAGCCTTGAATATGGCCATAAGTATAACCTAGGATGTTTTGTTACAAGCAACAGGAGCCAAGTCTGACTAATTTAAGGCCAAAAGAGGTTTGTGCAGGAGGATGTGGCAGGAGCTCTTAGAATTGTAAGAACAGATGAATAATCAGGCCTCAGAAAAAAACAGGCACCTGGTCTCCTCTCTCAGGTGCTTCCCACAGATGACTGCTCCATCCAGTCTCTGCCTACAGGGAAACTCAAGATTTCAGAGGGGGCGTGGGGGCAGGAATCTGAGGGGGCACCTGAGCCACATGGCTGAGAGTGGGTAGTGCAGGGAGAGTGGAGGGTGAAAGTGTTGTTCACAGAGGAGAGGTGTTGTGTAGGCAGAAACAGTAGCTTCTTTGCAATGCAACCAAGGTCACATTCTTTCTGGGCTTCACTTTTAAGATTCTAGATTTAGTCCCTAAGTAGAGAGTAAACCAGTGTAAACGGCTGACGTCTGAATTTTACAATAATTCTCCTGAAGAGAAAAAAATTACTTGATGATTAAGTGCATGGGCTTTGGAGCCAGACAGCCTGGATTCCAATCCCTGTTGGACCTCACTAGATGTGTTACCTTGGATACTTTCTAAAGAATCAGTGTATCCAGCCACTCTCAAACACTCTAAGCTTCAATTTCTTCAGTAGTAAAATGAGGAGAACCTTTATCTATGTGGTTTAGGCTATCTTTGATGATAAATCACAAAGCATAAATAAATAAGGGAATTTAATGTTTTATATAACTGGAAAGTCCAGTGGTAGGAAAGACTTCAGTGGCTCACCAATTTCATGACATATCCAACTTCTTTCCATTATCAGCTCTGTTCTTTGTTCTTTGTTTCCGATTCTTTATTTTTTTAATTCCAGTATAATTAGCACACAGTATTATATTTCAGTTTTAGATGTACAATATAATGATTCAAAAATTCTATAAATTATTCATTGTTCATCATGATTAGTGTACTCTTAATCCTCTTCACTTTTTCACCCATCCTGTGTCCTACCTCCCCTCTGGTAACCATCAGTGGTTCTCTATAGTTAAGAATCTGCTTTTTTCTCTTTTTCCCTTTGTTTGTTTGTTTCTTAAATTCCACATATGAGTAAAATCATATGGTATTTGTCTTTCTCTGACTGACTTATTTCACTTAACATTATACCCTCTGGATCCTTCCCTGTTGTTGTAAATGGCAGGGTTTCTTCCATTTTTACAGATAAGTAATAGTCCATCGTATATAATACCACATCTTCTTTATCCATTCATCCCTCTATAGACAGCTGGGCTGCTTCCATAATTTGACTATTGTACATGATGCCACAATAAACATAAGGGTGCACGTATCATTTCGAATTAGTGTTTTTCTATTCCTTAGGGAAACACCCAGGAGTAGAATTACTGAATCACATGGTATTTCTATTTTTAATTTTGTGAGGAGGCTCCATACCATTTGCTCAGTGGCTGTCCTAGTTTGCATTCTCATCAACAGTGCACAAGTGTTCCTTTTTCTCCACAGCTTTGCCAACACTTACTATTCTGGTGTATTTGATTCTATTCTGACATGTGTGAGGTGGTATCTCATTGTTTTGATTTGCATTTACCTGATGATAAATGATGTTGAGCATCTTTTCAGGTGTCTGTTGGTCATCTGTATGTGTTCTTTGGAGAAATGTCTGTCCATGTCTTCTGCCCATTTTTAATTGGATTATTTGCTTTTTTGGTTTTATATATTTTGAATATTAACACTTTATTGGCTATATCATTTGCAAACATCTTCTCCCATTCAGTAGGTTTTCTTTTGGTTTTGTTGTTTCCTTTGCTGTGCACCAGCTTTCTCCTCTGATGCAATCCCTACAGTTTGTATTAGCTTTTATTTCCTTTGGCCTCAAGAGACAAATGAAAAATGTTGTTACAGCTAATGTCAGAGAAATTACTGCCTGTGCTCACTTTTAGGATTTTTATGGTTTCAGGTCTCACATTTAGGTCTTCAATCCACTTTGAGTTTATTTTTGTTCACATGTAAGAGAGTGGTTCAGTCAGTCTCCTTCCTCTGCATGTAGCTGGCCAGTTTTCCCAGTGTCATCTATTGAAAAAAAAAACTGTCTTTTTTTTCCCCCATTGCATATTCTTGCCCCCTCTGTGAAAGGTTAATTCACCATATAATGGTAGGCTTATTTCTGGGCTCTCTATTCTGTTCTATTGATCTGTGTTCACTTTTGCGCCGGTACCATACTATTTTCATTACTACAACTTTGTAATATATCTTGAAATCTGAAATTGTGATACCTCCAGTTTTGTTTTACTTTTCTAAGATTGCTTTGGCTATTTGAGGTCCTTTGTGGTTCCATATAAATTTCAGGACTGTTTGTTCTAGCTCTGTAAAAAGTGCTGTTGGTATTTTGTTAGGGATTGCATTAAATCTGTAGATTGTGTTGGATAGTATGGACATTTTAACAATATTTGTTCTTCCAGTCCATGCGTATGGAATCTCTTTCCATTTGTTTGTGTTACCTTCAATTTCTTTCATCAGCATTTTAGAGTTTTCAGAGTATAGGTCTTTTACCTTCTTGGTTAAGTTAATTCTTGGTATTCCATTATTTTTGGTGTGACTGTAAATAGGATTATTTTCTTAATTTCTCTTTCTGCTACTTCATTACTAGTGTACAGATGCAAAAGAGTTCTGTATATTGATTTTGTATCCTGTGACCTTACTGAATTCATTTATCAGTTCTAGTAAACTTTTTGGTGGAGTCTATAAGATTTATATATATATATATTATCATGTCATCTGCAATCATGAAAGTTTCACTTGTTTCTTACCAAACTAGATGCCTTTTGTTTCTTTTTGTGTGTGTCTGTCTGATTGTTGTGGCTAGGACTTCCACTACTAAGTTGTATAAAAGTGATGAGAGTGGACATCCTTGTCTTGTTCCTGATCTTAAGAGAAAAGTTCTCATTTTTCACCCTTGAGGATAATGTTAGCTGTGGGTTTTCCATGGCCTTTATTAGTTTGAGGTATGTTTCCTCTAAAGCTAGTTTGTTGAAGATTTTTATAATGAATCATTGTCATGCTTTGGCAAATGCTTTTCTTACATCTATTAATATGATCATATAGTTTTTATCCTTTCTCTTGTTGATGTGATATATCACATTGATTGATTTGCACATATTAAACCACCTGCGCATCTCAAGAATAAATCTCACTTGATTGTGGTGAATGAGATTTTTAATGTTTTGTTGGATTCAGTTTGCTAATATTTTGTTGAAGATATTTGCACCTATGTTCATCAGAGATGTTGGCCTGTAGTTCTCTTTTATTTTGTAGTATCTTTTTTTAAGAGATTTTATTTATTTATTTGTGAGAGACACAGAGAGAGAGAGACAGACAGACAGGCAGAAACATAGGCAGAGGGAGAGGCAGGGTTCCTGCAGGGACCCCGATGTGGTACTCGATCCCAGGACTCCAGGATCACGCCCTGAGCTGAAGGCAGACGTTTTAACCGCTGAGCTACCCAGGCGTCCCTTTAGTAATATCTTTATCTGGTTTTAGTATCAGAGTAATGCTGGCCTCATAGAATGAATTTGGAAGCTTTCCTTCCTCTTTTATTTTTTGGAATAGTTGGGAAATAATAGATATTAACTCTTTAAATGTTTAGTAGAGAGGCCCCTGGCTGAGTCAGTCAGTAGAGCATGTGACTCTTGATCTCCAGGCTGTAAGTTTGAGCCCCACATTGGGTATAGGGATTATGTTTAGTAGAATTCACCTGTGAAGCCATCAGGTCCTAGATTTTTGTGTGTTGAGAGTTTTTTGATTACTGGTACAATTTCATTGCTGGTAATTGGTCGGTTCAAATTTTCTATTCCTTTCTCATTCTGTTTTGGGAGGTTATATACTTCTAGAAGTTTAACCTTTCTTTTAGGTTGCCCAATTTGTAGTCATATAATGTTTCATAATGTTGCCTTCTAATTGTATTTCTGTGGTGTTGGTTGTTATTTCTCCTCTCTTATATCTGATTTTGTTTGAGTTCTCTCTCTCTCTCTCTCTCTCTCTCTCTTTTGATGAGTCTGGCTAAAGGTTTGTCATTTTTTTAAGATTTTATTTATTTATTTGAGAGAGAAAGCACAAGCAGGGGAAGCAGGCAAAGGGAAAGGGAGAAGCAGGCTCCCCACTGAGCAGATACCCTGACATGGGACTTGGTCTCAGGACCCTGAGATCATGACCCGAGCCAAAGCCAGATGCTTAACTGACTGAGCCACCCAGGCACCCCACAGTTTATCAATTTTGTCAATCAAAGAATCTGCTCCTGGTTTCATGATTTATTCTCTTGGTTTTTTAGTTTTTATTCCACTTATTTCTGCTCTAATCTTTATTATTTCCATCCATCTACTGGTTTGGTGTTTTGTTTCTTCTTTTTTCTCGCTCTTTAGATATATTGTTTGGTTGTTTATTTGAGATTTTTCTTGCTTCTTGAAGTAGGCATGTATTGCTATAAACTGCCCTCTTTGAACAGCTTTTGCTGCATCCCAAATATTTTGAACCATTATGTTTTCACTTTAATTTGTCTCCATGGTTGTTTGTTTGTTTGTTTTTTGTATATCCTTTGGTTTCTTGGTTGAATGATTCATTGTTTAGTAGTATGTTATGTTATTTAACCTCCATGTATTTCTGTTCTTTTCAGATTTTTTCTTCTAGTTGATTTCTAGTTTCATAATGTTGTGGTCAGAAAAGATGCATGGTATGACTTCAATCTTTTTCATATGTTGAAACTTGTTTTGTGGCCTAACATGATCTATTCTGGAGAATGTTCCATGTGCATTGGAAAAGAATATATATTCTACTGTTTTAGGATGGCATGTTCTGAATATATCTTGTTAGATCCATCTGGTCCAATGTGTTATCTAAAGCCTCTGTTACCTTATTGCTTTTCTGTCTGGATGATCTATCTATTGATGTAAATGAGGTGTTAAAATCCTCTGCTATTATTGTATTACAATTGATTACTTCCTTCATGTATTTCAGTGCTCCCACTTTGGGTGCATAAATATTTACAATTCTTTCCATCTTCTTTTTGGATTGTTCCCTTTAATATTATGTAGTGTCCTTCTTTGTCTCTTGTTACAATCTTTGTTTTAAGTCTATTTTGCTCTACATAAGTACTATTACCCAGGCTTTCTTTTCACTTCTATTTACATGATAAATGCTTTTTTCAACCCTTCACTTTCAATCTGCATGTGTATTTAGGTGTGAAATGACTCTTGTAGACGGCATATAGATGGGTCTTACTTTTTCATCCCTTCCATCACCCTATGTCTTTTATTGGAGCAATTAGTCTGTTTATATTCAGAGTAATTGTTGATAGGTATGTACATATTGCCACTTTGTTACTGGTTTTATGGTTATTTTTATAGTTCTCTGTTCCTTTCTTCTCTTGCTCTCTCCTCTCATGGTTTATTGGCTTTCTTTTTATACTTGGATTTGTCTTTATTTTTTGCATATCTATTATTGATTTGTCGTTAGCATTAGGTTTATATATAATATTGTATGCATACAGCAGTCCATATTAAGTTGATGGCCACTTAAGTTTGAACCCATTCCAAAAGCATTAAATTTTTACTCCTCCCCATCCCACACATTTTAGGTATATGATATTATATTTCACAGCTTTTTATTTTAACATCCCTTGACTGATATATATATATATATATATATATATACTTAATTTTATTGCTTTTATGTTTCCTGCTGTTCTTATTTCTACTTATGGTCTTTCCTTTCCATTCAGAGTCCCCTTTAACATTGCTTGTAAGGCTAGTTTAGTGGTGATGAATTCCTTTATCTCTGGGAAAATCTTTCTCTTTCTTTTCTGAATGATAGCCTTGCTCAATAGAGTACTCTTGGCTGGAGGTTTTTTCTTTCAGCATTTTGAATATATCATGTCACTCCCTTCTGGCCTGCAAAGTTTCTGCCAAATAATCAGCAGATAGCCTTATGGGGTTTCCTTTGTATGTAATTATTGTTGTTTTCTCTTACTGCTTTTATTTTTTGTTTGTTTTATTTTTTTAATATTTCTTTTTTTTTTTTTTTTATGAGAAACAGAGAGGAGAGAGAGAGGGGCAGAGACACAGGCAGAGGGAGGAGCAGGCTCCATGCAGGGAGCCTGACATGGGACTCAATTCAGGTCTCCAGGATCACACCCTGGGCTGAAGGCAGCGCTAAACCACTGAGCCACCTGGGCGGCCCTGTTTTATTTTTTTTAAGCAGGTTCCATGCCCAACATGGAGCCCAATGTAGGACTTGAACTCATGATTCTGAGATCAAGACCTGAGCTAAAATCAAGAGTTGGACACTTAATCAAATAAGCCACCCAGGTGTCCTGAAGAATTATTTTTTCAATTTTTGAGTAATCTTTATACCCAGGGTGGGGCTCAAACTCACAATCCCAAGATCAAAAGCAGCCTGCTCTATCAACTGAGCTAGTCAGGTACTCTCTTGCTGATTTTAAAATCCTCTCTTTATCACTCTATTTTGTCATTTTAATTACTATGTATCTTGGTGTGGAACTCCTTGGATTAATTTTTTTGGGAGTTCTCTGTACCTCCTGGATAAGAATTTCTGTTCCCTTCCCTGGATTCAGAAGGTTTTCTATGATTTCTTCATATATATTTTCTGCCCCCTTTTCTCTCTCTTTCTAGGATCCCTACAATGTGAATGCTATTGCATTTCATGGTGTCACTGTGTTCCCTTAATCTATTTCCATTTTTTTTCTTCATCTCCTGCCCAGTTTGATTGCTTTCCTTTACTCTGTCTTCCAGATCACTGATCCATTATTCTGCTTCCTTTAATCAACTACTTATTTCTCTAGTGAATTTTTAATTTCAGTTATTGAGCCTTTGTCTCTGGTTGGTTCTTTTTCATTTTCTAACTACACCATTTTCAGTGGTTCTCACTGAGGTCCTCCACTTTTTCTCAAGTTAGTATCTTTATGACCATTACTTTAAATTCTCCAGTGGGCATATTACTTATCTCCATTTCACTTAGCTCTCTTGCTGTGATTTTTGTCCTGTTCTTTCATTTGGGACACATTCTTCTGTCTCCTCATTTTGCCTAACTCTCTGTGTCTGTTTCTATGCGTTAGGAAAGTTAGCTATATCTCCTACTCTTGAAAGTAGTGGCCTTGTGAAGAAGAGGTCCTGTACTGCCCTGTAGTGCAGTGTGCTCTGTTCACCAGAACTTGGTGCCTCAGGGTGTCTCCTATGGGTGTTGTATGTGCTCTATGATTGTGGTTGAACCATGTTTGCCTTCAGCCCAGTCATCTGCAATGGCTCTTTTTGCCTATTGTAAGCAGGGTTTGGGCCTGGTGTTGTTAATGGGCTTCTTGGGCTTGAGTTGAGTCAGACTGGGTGTTTGCCAGAGATGTAGTAGCACCAAATTGCTAGGTGCTTTCTCTGTGTTGTCCCTTGAGAAGCTTTTGTTGGTGGGTGGGACCTGAAGTCAGACCAGATGTCTGCCCTCAGCCCACTGCAGAGGTGCAGTCATAGTGGTATGTGTGGTTATCTTTTCCTTTCCCCAGGCAGGAGTCACTTTAGAGTGGTGCTGGCTCCTAATTGGGCTGCTTGCCCTCTGCCACACTTGCGGTGCTGCTTTGGAATGACTCCTGCCAAGTATGGGTCTGCAGGGCAATGTGGGGGTGGGGGCCCCAGGTGTTAGCAAGGTTTGTGCAGGTGGACTGTGGTCAGGGACCTAGACTACTTTGGAAAACTTTTGCTGTGGCCAGGTTGGAAGGGGACAGGTCTGTAGGAGAACAAGTGGGCAGAGTTTGTGGTATTAGCATAGTTTGTGCCAGTCCACTGTGGTCAGGGACCTTGAGCCACTTTGGAAAATTCCTGCCACGGCCAGGATGGAGAAAGCATGTCCACAGGAGGATACTGGGATGGGAAATGCTGTTACCAATCTAGGTGGAGTATTGGCACTGTACTGGTTCCCACAGGCATCCATATATCTAGGTTATGGGGAGGGGAAGGGAAAATGGTATCCCTCAGCTCTTTTCTTCTTGGAGAAGTCTCCTGAAGATCCCTGCCTCTCCAGCACATGCTCTGAGAGTAGTAAACAAATCTTTCTCCTGTATATTCCATGCATTTTCAAACTGCTGCTCCTATGCTGTATCTCAGGGAGGGCAGTTTGTCATGCCATCTCTTTAAGGTCAAGGTCAGTTTCCTAGGATATCTGGGTTGTTCAGTGGTTGAACATCTGCCTTTGGCTCAGGGCATGGTCCTGGAGCTCCAGGATCAAGTCCCATATCAGGCTTTTCTCGAGGAGTGTGCTTCTCCCTCTGCCTGTGTCTCTACCTCTCTCTGTGTCTCTCATGAATAAATAAATAAAATCTTAAAAAAAAAAAAAAAAAAGAACTCTGTTTCCTACCACCTTCCAGCTCTACTAGAGCCAAGCCCACTGATTTGTAAAGTTCCAGGTATTAAACCCCACTGATGGTAAGAACTTTTGAAGTTAACCCCTCTGGTTTTCAAAGCCAAATGTTATAGGGATTTTTCTTCCAGTGTGAGGCCCCCCGGGCCATCTTTGTTTATAGGCCACCAGTCACTTTGCCAAGAGGAATGGATCTGAGAGCCAGAGTAAAGCATTATGGGAGCAGGTACTGAGAAGACAACCACAATTCCCAAATCCATCATATTATACTCTAAAGTTAATCTGAGGCTTCCATGAATATAAGTGCTTAGTAATCAGCTGGCAAGTAAGTGTCAGATGTGTGTGTGTGTGTTTCTGTGTCTAGAAATATAGAGATAGATAAATACAGAATTCAAGATAGAATTTTAAATTTAAATCTCCAATTTAAAATCTATAGAATCCCTAAAAACGAAAAAGTCACAGAGCCATTACCTTCAATATGTGTAATATTTACATCTAAAATATTGTAAGCAAATCTACTAAAGCCAATTTTTTCAGGATATTTTTATCATGTTTCTTCACATATCAAATATCAAATTCTTTTTGAAACTCTTTTGGTACCACTGATCAAGAATGGCTTAATTTGCCCACTTCATAACCCAATATGATGTGTGTATCTGTGGGTCAGTGGGTAGAAGAATGAAAATATAGATGAAAGATATATAAATAGATAGAGGATATATTTTAACTGCCCACATATAATTTAAAGCCTATTTAAATACAGATAGAAGATAAATTTGTTAGAGTGTTACCTATATGCTCTAAATAACCCCTGCCAAATGATTTATCTTCCTCTGAAAGAAGACGATAGAATTCTACAATTGGAAGAGGACACAGAAAGCATTATACCAACCACTTTCCAGATGACAGAATTTAAACCAGGACCATGCATTGGTGAGTAGCAGAATGAAACCAGACCTCAAATGTCCTCACATCTAGCAAAACACTTCATAATACCATCTCACCTCCCTTGATAATATTAAGTCACCTAGCAAAGAAGATATTCACAGATGGTGCAAAGATAAACTTCCTCTCAATCTGTCCCAAGCAAATAATCACAATTTTGGAATTACTAAAACCCAGATAATATAGACATCATTATCCCTCCAAGTCATCTAGAGTGGGACAATTTGCAAGAAACTTAACACAAGTCTCCCAGGTCTGAGAAACATGGTAAGAGGTGGGATTTATTACTGTTGCTCTTGCTTGTCGTTAATAGTGAGAAATGGCATGTTAATCAGCAAGGGACAGATTATGCTGTCATTGATTTTTCCTAAAAGGTAAATAGTTAATATGTAAATCATGTCCACAGGAATTTTCTATTTTTTTTTATGGTCCTACCCATCAGTTTGCTCTCTAAGTGAAGTCTCATGTTTAAAATAGCTCTGAACTGAAAGGCTACTCTAGGTATTAAATATTCCATGGAGCAAACCCATTACCCCACTTTTTTTGAGTGTTCTATTATTCTCACTTCCAGGATGGCCACAAATAGCTTTTTGAAACTAGACCTGCTACAGAAACTATCAAAGAAAACAAGAGTAGAGGATAAAATTTGGAAAATCCTCTCATAGATTTAAGCTTCCAAGCACACCAGCAAAACTTTGATATTTAACAACTTAAGCAGACCTTCTCAATGACTTCAGTTGACTTTAACAAACCCTGTTTCAGTGGACTTGCCACAAAACAAGGAAAGGATCCCAAGAAGAAGAGCCTCTCCTCTAGCCACACAACCAGCTTGGGTCTGAGATCCTGATACCCAAAAGCTAACGAACAATAGAAAACAATTCATGTGCTTCTGGAGCCTTTTTCTTCAGGGTGATATGTTTCACTCCTACCCAGCAAAGTGGCAGAAGCCACTGAACATTGCCTTACACACTCCTTGTCTTCAGACTGTCCTTTTACCAAACATTGAATGCCCTTTTCTGCTATAAGACATATACTGAATTGCCACATTATACTCTCTGACCCTGCGGGACCACAGCACAATATCATAATGTCAAACTGGGTCTGAAAAGAGCTTTGTGTGGGATGAGACAAGAGTCTAAAGATAGCAGAGCTGCTGAATCACTTAGGGTATGACCACAAATAGTGCTGTGATCAGCTTGCTGGGTAAAGCTGGTGTCAGAAGCCCCTGGTAAATCTCTGAGCTAATTATGGAGGGTGGGAGGCTGACCTTGCAGGCAAGTTGTACTTAATACAGAGATGAGGAAGCCTAAGGGAAGAAACCCAAGTTGTAGACCCTAATAAATAAATTTTAAATTCACTGATTTAATAAAAGCATGCTATCATATGACAAGATGGTTTTCCTTAGGAGCAGGTGCATTGCAATTTTTTTTAAATTATTAAATCTTCAGAGATTTGCACGATAGATGGCAGCCTGGAAATACGCTGATGTGTCCTGGCAGATTTTCAGACATAATGATTTTTTTTCCTTTGTAAACCTTCCATCAGTGGGAAGGCAAGCCCTGCCAAAACTGAGGAACCCAAGCTGGAGGCAGTACGGCTCCACCACTCAGACCATGGCCAGGTGCCAAGACTTCAAGGCCAAATCGGAAACAACCACGTTGAGTTCATTAAAACGACTGAATGATCAAAGGCATGCAAGCTCTCACAAAGGCAGAAATTAATCTGTTTAATACTTGGCTAAATTCTCATCTGTTGAAGTAAATTTGAAATGAAATTTATCAAACTCACCCTCTTCCTATGGAAAAATCCTTTGAATTTCTCAGAGTGTCCAGCAGGTGGCAGACACGTCCTTTGTTTCAGTTCATGGAACACAGCTACTGCTCCATCCCCAAAAGCAACGTGAATGGGTGTCTCTGAGTATAACTATGAATATGAAGTGAATATACATCTCCATGATTATGGGAATTATATTCAAAACTGGGTAGGCTGAACTCCACTTGGCCATCTCTTTTTGAGGAAGGAAATGCTTCTTATCCCAGGAAATGGTTAAGAATAATAAACAAATCTTGGCCATCAGTGAAAAGGTCAGTAGAAGAGCTACAGCCCAATAATTCAGACCTTGTTCATCTACCTTTTGCCATCTCCCTGAGCCCCAACTCTCCCACCATACTGACCCCTCATCTCTTTGACCTTTGGCACTTCTTAAAGACTTGCACACACATTCCTGAGTCATCAGAAACCTGTGGCCTCACCATGGAACTGAAGAAGCTGAAAGATGTACAGGGAAATTAATTCCCCAGTACAACAACTCTCAGCTCTCTTCAACAACTCCTCAACCTACAAAATCAGAGATTTGGCCACTGCCCTGATCATTATGAATATTAATTCCTATTGCACAAACCAAAGCTGGTATAGGATCTCAGATTCTTCAGTTTCCTGGGAGGACAATGTGTAAAGTATTAATACAGTCCATCATGAGAAATACAATTCATTAAAATACACAGAAATTCATGAAGTCTTTCATTGTTTATTTCATGAAGTGAAAACATTTATTCCAACCAGATAAAGGGAAGGGAAAAAAAACATGTTTTCTATACCTCCAATTTCATACACTCTAGTATGAAATGAATCAATAGTAGCTAGGAGGAGTGAAATCAAAGATTTCCTTTTCAGCAGTAATAAATCCAGTCAAACCCTATTTGCTATGGCACTTGACATGGCTTGTAAAATCTGAAGTTACTAAATTATGTATTTCAATAGTAATCCCTTACAAAATTAATAGGAAGTGCTAAATTAGGACAAATGGCCTCCAATGGGATCCAGATGCTTAACCCTAAACTAGGTAGAAAGTGTGAAAAATTAAGAAGTGTACTAATTTTTTTTTCCCTGAGTTTCATGAAGGAGCCAGTTCTTCAAGCATGGAATGTAAACACTTGGGAAGGTAGCCTAAGAGAAGCATGCATTATGTCGCAGCCTGAGTCCCAGCTGTGTTTATACTAGGATTCCAAAATATCTGAGCCTGGAAGGAGAAGTGGTAGCATGAGGAGGGACAGCAGAGCCTGCTGGGAGAGACTGATCCCAAAGGGAAAGAGAGAAGCTAGTTTAAGACAAATGGGATGTGTGCTTGTTGATAGAGCCTGTCACTCAGCTTATCTTGTTAGCTCCTTTTCCAGACTCACATCTGATTCCCAAGGGGGTAGAGAAAACCCAGATATGTGTCAACGTTATTGGTCCCCTTGGCAGTGATGGCTATATTGATGGTGATGGCAACAGTAAGGCAGCAGTGGCCTTAGCAGTGTCAGGTTCAACAGCACCACCTTCAGTCTTGGAGATTGACAGTTTCCAGGAGGACGGGGTGCCCACAGAGGGGGGAGAGGCCACTCCCTCTGCCTATGTCTCTGCCTGTCTCTGTCTCTCTCATGAATAAGAAAATCTTAAAAAAAAAAAAAAGGAAGAAAGAAAAGAAAGAAAGAAAGAAAGAAAGAAAGAAAGAAAGAAAGCAAAGAAAGAAAGAAAGAAAGAAGAAAGAAAGAAAGAAAGAGAAAGAAAGAAAGAAAGAAAGAAAGAAAGAAAGAAAAGAAAGAAAGAAAGGAAAGAAAGAAAGAAAGAAAGAAAGAAAGAAAGAAAGAAAGAAAGAAAGAAAGAAAGAAAGAAAGAAGAGAGAAAGAAAGAAAGAAAAGAAAGAAAAGAAAAGAACAAATCTCTTTTGTGACCAAGAGAACTAGTCCTCAGAGAACTAGTTATGGTAGGCTGAATAATCACCCCCTAAGGATTCTCATGTCCTAATTTCCAGAACCTGGGGATATTTTACCTTGCATGGTAAAAGGGACTTTGTACATGTGGTTAAGTAAAGGATCTTGAGATGGGAAGTTTATCCTGGATTATTTAGATAGGACCAATGTAATCACCAGGATGGTTATAAGAGGGAAGGCAGGAGAGTTGGAATCAGACAAGATTTAACAACAGAAGCAGAGGTCAGAGAAAGATTTAGAGGTGCTGTACTGTTGGCTTTGAAGATGAAGAATGGGGCCCCCAAGCCAAGGAATGCAGGTGGCCTTTAGAAGCCAGGAAAAGGCAAGGAAACAGGTTCTCCCTTAGAGCCTATGGAGGGAGCGTGGCTCTGCTAACCCATTTTAGACTTCTGACCTCCAGAACTATAAGATAATAAATGTATGTGGTTTTCAGCCACTAAGTGTGTAATAATTTGTTACAGCTGCAATAGGAAAATAATACACTAGTGATACATGCCTCCCCCCACCACCCTCAGACCTTTCAGAATCATTTGTGAGAACCAGAAGGTTCAAATTCCCACGGAACAAGCAGAAGCAGAGCCAGAATGTTTGGGAGCTGTTCTTATTCGTGGTGTGTGTGAGTAGAGGGATGCAGGTTAGAGCAGGGTAGACTGGGTCCACAGGTCTGCTTTACACTCCAAGTCTCCGGGACAGGACACTTTCTCTTATATCTCACCTTGGATCTTCATTCGATTCATCAGCATCTTTTTTCTGCAACACTGGAAAGATTGCAAACCAAAACATGCATGACTTTGCTCTCTTCCCTTTTCTTCCTGAATTTCTGAGAGGCAAATCAGGCCACAATACCCTCAGTGGGTACCATACATATTCATAAATGAATTCCCAAGTCATTTCAAACCCTGAGACCAAATCCCATCCTTATCTCTTCGATACTAATAATATAGCATTTCTCAGTCACTCAGCTCTAGATTTTAATTCAACCCTTAAAAACATTTGCCAAAAAGACATTCTGGAAATATCTTCAGAGGTTTGCCCTATGATTACAAAATAAATCCAGCCCACCCACCTAGGGTTCAGTACTCTCTTTCCAGCCAGGTCACCATTAAAGATGGAGGACTATTTTTCAGGGCCCAGAAAAGTATTTGAATTGGCTGTATTCATCCAGTACATTCTGCCAAATGCATCAGTTGTTTCTTCCCCCAAATCAACTGTGTCCTAGATTTGAAAAATATATACAGCCTTCCTATTAGTAGTCATTACAGTATATTTTACTAATATTTAACTACTGTCTCTGATAAGAATAGAGATCAGGGAACACACAAAAGATTGTATATAACAAATTATTTTTAAACCTTATTTTATCTGTGATATAATGTCTCTTAATCCTTACACAAGAGCTATGAACAAAAAGGAAAAAATGATGACTTTGTTCAAATTCCTTTTATTATTTTCCCTCACCACTTTCTGGCAGATTTGTCAGAGAATATATAAAGGAATAATGGTAGGGCAAAAGCAAAATAAACTATTGACCATGATATTCAAAGGCTGGGGACAACCTGCTCCATGGACCATTCCAGCTGGACTTGTCCTTGGAACAAGTTATACAACCTTCGGCAAGTCACAGATTTTCTAGACTTCAATCTCTTCTGTTCTCCTACAATAGTACTTTCACATTTGCTTTATTAATATCTGCCAGTTAAATTGTTTAACATTTATCCTTTCCATTTTTAAGTTTAAATTGAAGGAGAGGAAATACTCCCCATTTATATGAGAATGTCAAGTATTCCACTAGGGAGGTAGTAGCTAGAAAAGCAATGGGCCTGTAGACTTATTAACACTCCTGCCATCTCTACCACCACAGGTACCCATTTGCTATACATGCTCATATTCTTTGCTTTGGTTTGGTTCATTTTTTTCCATCTTCTATTTCCTTCTCCATTTGGAAGTGCCCTCTTCTTCTTCTGATTTTTCTACCTTTTAAGGCCAACTTGTGTCCACCTCCTCCAGAAAGCCTTCTCTGACCACAGATATCCAAAGAAATCCTTCTTTCCTTCAAATTTATGGCACTTCTCCTATATAGCATTCAGGGGAACATAATTATATCTTCCATATGATACCTTTTATTGTTACTTAACACTTGCATTATTTCTCATGTTTTTTATGCCTCTGATCTTCCAAAGATATCACAGACCTCCTGGAGATCAGACGTCATGAAAACCACTGTTTTGTATTTCCCACAGCCTCTAGATCTGCACTTTGCACGCAAGAAGCATTCATTCACTCATTATTTATCCATTCAACATGTGTTTGTTAAACCATATGCCAATTCATATCTGTTGAGAAAATGAGAACCAAAATTTTACTCAATGTAAAAACTGAATTATTCCATTTTTAATAACTCAGAATTGATCCTTCTCATTTCAGATTTACTCTTTCTTAACATTAGAGGGAAATTTCTCCACTGGAGAATTTAAACAGCAAATTTTCTCAAGTGGTTTCAAACATGTAATGGCATTGCATGTTCTTGTAATTACAACTGACACAAAGTGCTACAGGTTAATTAAGCACCTAGAACAACAGATTTTGTAGGCTTATAAATTGCAGAAATTACTGAGACTAACAGAGCAAAAATAATACTCCCCACAAGTGTTCAATTGCTAAACTATGTGTTAAATGGCAACATACTTGCTTTAATTTAATCACACTATATCTTTATGGAATATAGGTGTGGGCTTGCTAAATTCCTTCAGGGGCAATAAAGTAGATGCCCTGGCTCTACCTTGTAACCAGAATTAATGGCTACCTGCCATTCCTACCATAAATCTCAAGTTTCAAGTATTATAACTGAGCACATGAAAATCATATTAAATCCAGAGTTACAATCAAAATTATTAAGCCAGATGCTATTTTAATACATATCAAAGTGGATTACATTCATTAATTAATTTGTGTGCCTAAAGATGAAAGTCCCAAAATAGTCCAAAGGGTTATTCCCATATTTTTCCACATAGGCTACATAAAACAGGATCTATCTCAAAAATCAATGCATTTACTTCATTTTATAAACTGCTGCCATTTGTTAGTTCCCCCACGTGGAATTTGGCAAATTATTTCACTTTAGGTGGTAGCTAAAGTGAAGGGTACTGAGCAGTGAGTGTACTTGGAGAACATCGGTCAAACGCCACCTGGTGGTCAGATAAATATTTTTCTTACCATACTTAATCAGAGCTTTGCTGAGAAGGCAAACTGTATTATTGGTAATTACTAAAAATAAATCATTATGATCAATAATACCTTATCAATGCTTAATCATGTGTAATATTGGGTTGCTGGAGGAAATATTCAAATCAAGTTTATATTGGTTCAAATCTCAGCTCTCACTTTTTTGTTGCCCATTTCTTTACCTTATCCTCTGGGCCTGTTTTCTCATTCGTGTCATGAAGTTAATTCACGGAATAAGTGAAAACAAGACATAAAGGGAATAAAATAATGGCTTGGATATAATATGTATCAATAAGAGGTACCAACTGTTGCTATTATTATATTTTATCAACAACACCTGCTTAAATGCCAATTATTATTATTATTGTTATTATTATATACTGAAAGCATATGTTCTTTTCCTGCATTACCTCAGTTAATTCTCAAGAGAACCCTATCAAGTTAGCACTATTGTCTATCAGTTTAAAAATCAGGAAGCTGGAGACACATGGCTAGCTCAGTTGAAAGAGCACCAACTCTTTTTTTTTTTTTTTTTTTTTTTTAGAGCACCAACTCTTGATCTAAGAGTCATGAGTTCAAGCCCCACATTGGGCATAGAAATTACATACATACATTAATTAATTAATCTATCTTTAAAAAAATAAAAATAAAGTAAAATAAACTAGGAAGCTAACAATAATAAAGCTAAATGACTGGTTCAGGATTGCATAATAGGTAACAGCCAGAATTCAAACTTGACTGTGGGATGCCAAGGCCATGATCTTTATCACTATGCTAAACTGCTATTATCATGAATAATGACAATGACAATTATGGTGAAAAATAGTTCATGGGATTCTCCTCATAAAAAAATACCCTTCCCTTGCAAAGTTCATTTGAAATTTCATGAGAGCATTTCTATGTTTTCCCCCAGTATGCAAAAAGCCTGAGGAAAAGCTACCTTTGCTGTTTTATTTTATATAGAGGATGCCAACTCTATTTCTTTGACAAATATTATTATCTCCCAATATTTCCTCCCAGAGGGATAGCTGAGATGCCTCATTTACTTTTCCACTAGAAGTTTTTAGAAATAAGGGATCCCTGGGTGGCTCAGCAGTTAGCACCTACCTTTGGCCCAGGGTGTGATCCTGAGGTCCTGGGATCCAATCCCACATCGGGCTCCCTGCATGGAGCCTGCTTCTTCCTCTGCCTGTGTCTCTGCCTCTCTCTCTGTGGGTCTCTCATGAATAAATAATAAAATAAAATCTTTTAAAAGAAAGAAAGAATTTTTTAGAAATAGAATTCCTTCAGTTAAGCATTTGTTTTCAAGCCAGAAACAACCCAGAGGGGCTCAATATTCTACATCTATTTGCATCTTTGTTATTAAAATATAAACATAGTAAGATGAAAATTTTTAAGATATTATATTTAACATTTTATTACAAAAATAATATATGTTCATTGTTATAATTTTAGGAAACTATAGTCAAAAAGAAAAGATAAATGATGACCATAATCATACCACTCATTTATTAGGAAACATTGTCAATATTCATGCCATATGTCCTTTAGTTCTTCTTTTCTCTATGCAAATACATTTTTTAAATGGGATCATCCTACATGCCCTGTTTTAAACCTAATTTCTGGGATGCCTGGGTGGCTCAGCAGTTAAGCATCTGCCTTCAGCCCGGGGTGTGATCCTGGAGACCTGGGATCAAGTCCCACAATGGGCTCCCTGCATGGAGCCTGCTGCTTCTCCCTCTGCCTGTGTCTCTGCCTCTCTCTGTGTGTGTGTGTGTGTGTGTGTGTCTCATGAATAAATAAATAAAATATATTTTTTAAAATGTTTAAATAGGGATGCCTGGGTGGCTCAGTGATTGAGCATCTGCCTTCGGCCCAGGGCATGATCCTGGAGACCTGGGATCAAGTCCCATGTCAGGCTCCCTGCATGGAGCCTGCTTCTCCCTCTGCTTGTGTCTCTGCTTCTCTCTCTCTGTCTCTCATGAAAAAATAAATAAAAATCTTTTTAAAAAATGTTTAAATAAAAAAACAAACCTAATTTCTCATTTAATAACAACTGATGACTTGCTTGGCCATATTTGGCCGCCAACCAGCCTCCATCTTTCCAGTCCAGAAAACACTGTTATTCAGATAACTTAAAAGCCCCATAGGCATTTTAAATTAGAAACTGAATAATTCTGTAACTGAAGGCACAGACTGAAAACTTGTGAAAACAACCTCAACTTTGCTATAAATAACTTTCTTCCTTGTGTTTAAAACATATCTTTATTCTATCAAACCTTTATTCATTTCATTAAAATATAAATACCAGTTGTGAAGAAAGTCCTGTGCCAGACATTTAGGGGGCACCAGCATAAATCAGATACATTGCTACAGCATGTTGTGAGGAACAAGATGCTTTACTATGGACTTCATGAATCTCAAAGAAGTGCTTTCTGGGAGGAGGCTGTTTCGGGTGTCCAGAGGTAAGGGTAGACAATTTTCCCTCCTCATATCTGTTGATTCTCCAGTTTTTAATGGAAGCTGAGAAGCTTCCCTGGGGGAAAGGTTAAAAACCACAAGTGGGGTTCTGAAATACGTAAACACATGGGAACAGAGAAGTAGGGTGGGGAAATCCAATAGAGTCACATTGAAAAGGGTTCAATTTCAGAGCTTCTGAAAGAAAATCATCGTAATGGAAGCCAGACTCTACCACAGGGCAAACACAGGAGGGGAGCACTGCTTTCAAAACACAGAAATAGCATAATGCTATCCCTTGAACCTGCCCTCACAGCCCCAAGGCTGTGTGAGGGTACACCTGAGTGGGTGAGACTTCAGACTTCATCTGACTATGCAGCAATCAGTCCCAGCAACTCCTTGCAAGACTCATCTAACAGAGCATGACATTGACAGGAGATAAAATGTGGCCCTGCACTCATCAGAGTTAGAACCATCACAGCACTGCACAAATGGCAGCCCTAATGGCTGGGCTCACTAGTAAACATCTGTGTCCCAGAGAGCACCAGTTAACAGCAGCTGTGGTGGCAGCACCTCGCTCAGAGTGGCAGAAACAAGGGCAGATTAGTAACCGTAAGATATAGTCCTGGGGACACGGGAATACAGGTAGATGGAGAACCTGCAGGCATGCAGGTGGAAGCTAATGAGCTTGTTCACGCATTGCAAATACAAAGACCTATGTCCAAACTGGTATCTGAAATGGGCAATGCATCCTGAGTGTTGCCTGAGGTGAACTGGCACATTCACGTCCTGTCCGGCAAGGGCCACTGCTCTTCAACCTCAGCTGATGGAGGCTGTGCCAGCCCATAGGAAATGCTGACCTTATCGGCAACAACATCAGGTAGCACAAACTTGGACTAGGCTGAAATGAGAGAAGTGTTTACATGGAAACAGTGTGGCCAGACTAAAGCACCACAATCACCACCATTATCAGAGCCATAGCCAAGGAAATGGGGTAAAGCATCAATTTTCAATGAAGAGGCAAGAAACAGTGAATCAGCTCAGCCCCTTGCTGTGTTGAGATATCCACCAGTGTCTCTTCCGAACCTTATTATTATCTTGTGACGCTAGCAGAAGGGTCACAAGCAATGAGACCTTCGTGGGCTCAATGAGAAGTGAACTAAAGGGTAAAGATAGCACTCTTGGTTTCTGAGTACAAAAGACAGAGCAAGGAGCCAATGAGGGAGGCAAGGGCAGGTGTGATCTGTACCAGAGCAGTTGTAACAATTGAAGCCACACCCACCAGTGGAAAACGAGGGTGGGCCTAAGAACCTTCATATGGTATAAAATTAGGAAATAACTAAATACTAAATACACTCTAGAAATCTGATTTTTGGGTCCCAAATTCCAAGCTTTCAAGTCACTGATTAATATCTTTAGTGTCTCCAGCTATAAACAGTTAATGGGATATTGGCTTCAGTTCCCACCTAGAGCTTAGTGACATATGCTTTTCCTAACAAGCCAGGAGTTACCTATCAATGGTATGGGGCTTCAGGATAAGTGATGAGAAGTAGGACAGCTTCAGCGTAGGCTGTGACTGCAGCAGAGAGAAGGCAGCTCATTTGGGGGTGCTGCATCTGGGTTCAAAACCTGTTGGCTAAGCAGAAGAAGGCCAAGAACAAAAGGTAGATATGATCTTCCAATTAAATCCAGAGATTCGGAGAAGTTGGCACATACTTGTATAGCTAATGGCATTGGAGGTTATCCAAATGCTCCTGGAATTCAACTTAGTAAATCATGAACACCTCACCTAGTGCTCAGCAGAGCAGCCCTCGTGGATTAGTGCAATGGCCAGCAGCACAGTAGACTGGGCACAGTCGTACAAAGATCACAGCAGGGCATCTACATCCTCTTATCCATGCCAATATGTTCTATTTTTCTGTCATTTAATCTCAATTTTGTCCTCAATTTTTGAATCCTCATGAATGACCATTTCCTAGAAGAACAAACAATCCTATGACTATTTCAATGGTTAAAAGGCACACTGAACATTATAGCAACTCCAGCAACATAAATCTCAGATGAATGTGGGGTCATGAACCGGACCTAACCACACTGACCATAGAGAACGCCAATCAGTTAAGACATCAGGCAAATCAACCTCTAATTAACATCAATTGTAAGTAATAAATTGATGTGTCAGGAAGATACCTCCATAGAGATCACAGTGTGATGACCTCATCTGGTTCAGATTTAGTCAGCATTCCCATTTCTAATCATGTATCTGATGTCAAAAAGTATAAGATACCATAGCTAGGGTCAGCCTGTTGCCTAGTAATTGTCCCCCAAGGAATTTATCTAGAGAAAATGACTCAAATGGAAGAAAAAGTAACACACACAAAAATGTTCTTTGAAAACAATAGAATTGATAAATAAATTCTAACACATCCACTCAAATGATCGTTATGATTTTATAGTGTGGAAAAATACTTATGATACAATGATAATCTTAAAAAATATATATCGGGATGCCTGGGTGGCTCAGCAGTTGAGTGTCTGCCTTTGGCTCAGGGCATGATCCCAGAGTTCTGGGATCAAGTCCCATATCAGGATCCCTGTGAGGAGCCTGCTTCTCCCTCTGCCTATGTCTCTGCCTCTCTCTGTGTCTCTCATGAATAAATAAATAAAATCTAAAAAAAAAAAAAGAAAGAAAGAAAGAAAGAAAGATAGATTAGGAAGGCCTGTGTGGCTCAGTGGGTTAAGTATCTGACTTGATTTCGATTCAGATCATGATCTCAAGGTTGTGAGATTAAGCCCTGTGTCTGGCTCCAAATTGGGCTCCAGGTCAGGCTCTATTCTCAGCAGGTCTGCTTCTCCCTCTCCCTCTGCTCTCCCCCTGCTCATGCATACTCTCTCTCTTTCTCTCTCTCTAAAATAAATAAATCTTTTCAAAAAAAAGATTAATTACACGAACACTAAAACTTCAACGTGTAAAAGACATCAATAAGAATAAAGATGGGAATATGCAAAAATAATAATGAGATATATTTCTGCCTTTTTAAGAATGTTTCTATATTAATAACTTTTTTAAAGGTAGGAGGAAGATAACAAATGAATGAACATACTGTCCCAGACTCCAAGTCAATGACTGAGGATTTCAAATCACAATGTAGCAATTTTTATTGAAAACTCTCCTGATTTTTCTATGATGCTATATAAATATTCTCATAATAGACCTCTCTTTCTTTTACAAATTAAAAACTAAAGTAACGATTTTGTAGTTTCAATCATGAAGTAATAGAGAAATGCAATATCACACAGTGGTTAAGAGCTTGGGAACTGGATTGTAATAGCCTAAATCCTGGCTAGTCACTCTGAGCAAGTACTCAATTTATTTTTGATTTTGGTTTCTTTACCTCTAAGTGGAAATAATTTATAGTACCTACCACGTGAGATTGTTCTGAGGAATAAGTCAAACAGTGCATATGAAGTATTTTACACAGTGCCTGAAAAATAGTAAGAGTTAGTAAAATTAGCTACCATGATGTTAATGATTGATAATGATGAAGAGGTCGAAATGCAAAGGAGGAGGGTGAAAGGGGAAGAAGTCATTTCTATAAGATACAATTGCTCAACATGACTGCAAGGAAGCATGTTTCCAAGTCTATAAGTGAGTGTCTTGTCCCATATGATACTTAAATCTTGTAACATTAGAGCAGCTCATGTTCATCATGCCCAGATGGGTGTCCTATCTGGGTGGAAATTTTGATGATGTCTTTCAAATTAAATATATGCCTAATCTTTGACATACCAGTGCTCCCCTCCTAGCGGTACACCATAGTAAGAAACTCTCCTACATTATATCAAGAACACATCAACAAGAGTGTTCATAGAAGCATTATTTGATAACAAAAAACTAACAACCTACATATCACAAAAGGAGAATTTGTGGTGTTTTTAAACAAGGGACCACTACATTGCAGTGAAAACTAATGAATTAGAGCATTTCTATCAAGGTGGATAAATATCATAAATTTAAATTGGAAGGGAAAAACAAGTTGCAGATAGATATTACAATACCATTTATATTTATATAGGCTTTTAAATATGCAAAAATAATACTATTTTGTTTATGGATATGGACAAGCCAAATTGCTTAGGGTATACACTTTATATAGTAAAAGATAAAAATATGCATAGGAATGGAGAAAACTAAATTTAACATAGTGACTCCTAATGAAGAAAGAACAGAAGAAAGAGGAGTGCATGAAGGGCTTCAGTTATATCTGTAATGTTGTATTTCATCATAATAAAAGCAACCTGAAACAAGTATCATAAAATATTAAGATTGACAAAGCTGGTTGGTAGATAGACGGATACTCATTCTATTATCCCCTACTATTCTATATCCCAGTTGTGTACCAAGCATGAGGCAGTGGAAGTAGTCTGTTATGGGTAAAGTCAAAATGGGGATGTATTTTCTATGAAGAATTTTAAAACAATAATAAAACCTACTAGAAGTTCTGTTTTTTAATATTCCCTTGAGCTGGCAATTCCCACATAAGCAGTGATGAAAGACTCCTCCCATCTAAGCAAACAGCTCTTACCACCCCTGCTTGGTGAGACACTTGCTATAACCTTGAGGTATTTCCAAAACTGTACATATTCAGCCCATTAATGTATTCTTTATCAATGGTAGTGCACAATGATATACATAATGATCATCTAGAAGTATTTTAAGACCTCAAATTATCAAAGAAAGTAAGTCTGCTGAACAAATCAGGAAAAAAATGTATTTAGAAGATTTTCCCAGCAATTTTGGTTGACATTAAAAGCATCTTCCATTTGCTCAGTTTAACTAGAAATATTTCAATGTACCAGAAAGTTTTAATCATTCTAGTAAATCATGATGTGGCTATAATAACAATAGAGAATGAGATCATATATCAGGTTAGGATTAGATTGCAGAAACAACATGAATAGCAAAATTAATGAACCTCTGGAGAAAAACATTTAAATTGCCCTAAAATACAGTAAGCATGGTTTCATGAATATAATTCTGTATTCACATATTTTTATGCTCACTCAAATTTAAGACTCTGAAACAAAGGGAATATCTGGATATCTGGGCCTGCAAACCAATTTGCCAGAAAGATCACCATCAAACCCTACTGAGGAGTAAAGGTGAGTGAGTGGACAATGATGCAGCGCCTCAAATTTCAGCATGTATCAGAAATCCAGGAGAACTTGTTAAAACCAGATCCCTAGGCCACACCTCCACCAACTCTAATTCAGTGTCTGAGAATTTACATTTCAAATAAGCTCTCAGGTGAGGTTGCTATGCCTGTCTGCATCTCACATTTTGAGAATTGGTTTTGTTTTGTTTTAAGATTTTATTTATTTATGCATGAGAGACAGACAGAGAGAGAGAGAGAAAGAGGCAGAGGGAGAAGCAGGCTGCATGCAGGGAGCCCAAAGTGGGACTCGGTCCCGGGTCTCCAGTATCCCACCCTGGGCTGAAGGCGGTGCTAAACCGCTGAGCCACCCAGGCTGCCCGAGAATTGTTTTTAAGGGATTTTGTCAATCCCTTTTACTTGCCCCACAAGTTGCCTTTGAAACCTAATCCTGGTATAATATTAAGTTCTAAAGATGAAGTATACAGTAAGTGCCCAGAAGATGCCATGTCAGAACATGACCATTATCATATTTTGGGCAATAAAATTAAATCATATAATATGCAATAACAGAATACAGAATAACAGAAGTCCCTATCTTTCAGAGAGCTCAGGAATGCTTCTTGTGTCTTCTTTATATTGGATATATGAGAACTAAAAATTTATTTGGTAAGGAAGGAATTTACAAAAATGATTAATTTCTAATTCAATGACTTGTGACTATTATACCACGAGGCTAACCATTGTGCTTTTTTTTGGCTAGTGCAATTGAGTGGCTTAAAGAGAAAAAATTAACATTGTCATTACATTTCATAAGAAGCAATTAAGGTTTGCATTTGATAGGATACATGCAAAAAGTCACTTTATTATCAATATATAAAAATAACTGTAAAAAAAAATAATTGTAATTAAAGTGGAAGAGAAACTTACTTCAGGAAAGTGAGAACATTTTGATCCTAAAACACAAAGACAGTGTTTGTCCATTATCTAGTAAAAGATAGCTATTGCGTAGAATTCCACTGCCAAATCAGCAGCTTTTCTCCAAAAACTAGTGCCATAACTACAGCATTAAAAATATACATTATATATTGCATTAATTATGATACTTATGCTTGTGTATAAGAAAATATTATTTGGTAACAAGAGGCCACTTTCTGAAATTTTAGCTTAAATATGAGTTCAAGAAACTAATTTAGACAAAATGTGAAGAGAACAGCTAAAAGAAAAAATAAATTGCCTTAAAGGGAAGTGTCTATAACTGTGGTATTTAACTTTTGACCTATTCTAAATGACCTATGCAAAACGTTTTCTGAAAATTTCATTTAAAGATCTTGAATCTTTTTATCTTAAAGGTTGTTTAAAAAAAAAGACCACAGGCCCAATATGGATGGCATCACTTAGGCCAAGTCACCAAACAGAGGCTTAATACCTAATTGCAGTTTCAACCTCCCCCAAAGATGTAGTGTTAACCCATCAGTCAGGAATTTTCTGATCAACACCAATGAGGTAATCTGTCACATGGCCCTCTCCATCACCCCAAAACAGATGAGGTAATGCACCAATAAGGACCCCTGCTCTCTTCTACCTACAGGAAGGTGACCTTGACTGAAACAATCCTCTTTTCTTTTGCTAAAAACTTTCTTGCCCCACCCTCCTTCCTAAAAAATCTTCCATTTTGGGGGTGCCTGGGAGGGTCAGTCAGTTATGTGTCTGCCTTCAGCTCAGGTCATGATCTCAGGGTCCTGGGATCCAGCCCCATATCAGGCTCCCTGCTCAGCGGGGAGCGTGCTTCTCCCTCTCCCTTTGCCCCTGCCCCCTGCTTGTGCTCCCCTCTCTCTCTGTCAAATAAATAAATAAAATCTTTAAAAAAAAAAAAATGTTCCACTTGGAACAACTTCTCAGAACTCCCCTCAGTTTGCTTGGTGGGAATGCCAAATTCATGAATCATTTAACAAACCAAATTAGATCTTTACATCTACTCTGTTGAATTTTGTTTTTTAACAGATTAGGTGTCAGGGGTGGAATCCAAAGCAAAGTTCTGATGGCACTCAGGGACAAGGAGAAAAACAAATATGGCACCCTGGGAATCCTTTTGAGTTCACTACTTTTCTCATTATTTCCAAAGGCTGCTGGTAAGCCCTCTAGGCTTGAGTTTTGCTCTTTTTGCAAACAAACTGCAGCTCTAATTTGTTTTACAGTCCAAGGTTAATGGGTCAGTCTGAGCTGACAGGAGGTTCTAGCAGAGCACCAGTTCTCAGCCTATGGCTCAGCCCACAAGTCCACATTGGAATCCCTTCCCCAGTTCCAGTTTGCAGTCCCCTTTTACTGTTATGCTGGTTTAGTCCTTTCCCCATTTCCAGAATGTACTCTCGATTCACAGTGTCTGCTGGTTTATTCTACACTGGGAATTAATTGCTGGTGGTACACACTGCCTTTTCTTGGCCAGTCTGCAGTGACATGTGTTGGTTCCTGCTGGTGTGGCAAAGTGCATATGTTTGTCTTTTGTATAAAGGCCTTAGCTAATGGGATTCTTAAATTCTAAAGAGTTAAGCACTCTACCTTTCTGTATATTTGCTTATTTTATTTCTAAGAACTTTGATCCTAGAAGCTGTAAAAATCTACAAGCTGGTTTCATGTCCTAAAGAATTTGGCTTGGTAACCATCAGCTTGACGAAGATGGTAAGACTGATGTAACTCCTACTGCTCCCTTCTATTAGCCTTTGAGTACTCATTCTACTAATCATCTAAATTATTTTCCACTCTGAAAAGATTACCCAAACATAAATAAAAGTCCACCAAGTTCATGGCCTTACAGATACCTCCATATCTACTTTCAAAGGAGAGCCCCATATGGGCGATTTCCAGAGTTGATGACACTAAAACATTTTCTGGTAAATTGCTACATTATTCCTTTAAACAGCCAAAAGGAAACTCTGGTAGAGCCTATGGTGGAAATCCTGGAAAAAACTGGCAGATACCAGAGAAAGGTAATTCTTACCAGAGTCAGTTCTTCTGGATCTCTGTCTACAGTGCTCAATCAAGGGAGGAAAATAAAATTTCACAATGTTCTTTCCTTTCCAAATCCAAACCCATTGTTTATTGATCCTTTTCCTCCCAGGGATAGCTATTGCTTTCTAGTTTCTCATTTTGCATAATGAGAGTGGCTTTTTACCTACCTGGGACTTGGAGGTTATTGGTTCTTTGTTTCCACAATCTTCAGGAATGGCTGGATCTTGGGAAGAATGTGTCTTTTGCACCCTCTTTGGGAATTCATCTTACACTCAAGGGTAGTTATTTAATACTGTCAGAAAAATTTGCTGTTTGTCCTGACCAAAAACTGATGAGATTTTTTTTAATCTGTAGTCAAAATTTGGGCAGATTAGAAGCTAATATTCAGAAACTGATAGGAATTTTTTTAAATCTTTCACCTCTAAATCAAAATTAGAGCCATGTACCTAGAGGGAAAAAAGCAGGTTGAGGATTGTGTGGCTAGATGTGTGGCTATCAATCTATGATGTTGTTGAAGTCGCAACCATTCTTCAAGACACTAAAAGCAACTGTCCTTATTTTACAAATCTTCCCAAAACTAGAAATACAGCTGGCCTCCAAAAGGATTTGTGGAGGCCGAGAAAAATTAAGGCCATCCCACCTAAAGTTTAGCATTAGCACAAGTACAGCCATCTTAGGCCCCTGTGAATAAGAGCTGAACTTTATGGGAAAAACTGCAGAATGTCCTCAATGTCCTCAGCAGGTAATCCCATATCAGAAAGACAACAGAGCCCATGCCCTTGGTAGAAAGTCCCATACTAGAATGAGAACAGAGCTCAATGCCCTTGAAAGCCCCACATCAGAATGTAAACAGAACTTGAGAAATTCCTCCACCCCTTCTGAAAATCCCCTAGACCAGTCTATAAAAAAACCAGCTGTAACCCACTTCGGGGTCCAAGTCCCTACTCCGCTGTGTCAGGTATACTTGTACCCAAGCTCAAGCTTGTAAATAAACCCTCGTGTGCTTGCATCATTGTTGGCTCCTTGGTGGTTTCTCAGATTCACAATCTTGGGCACAACAGATTCAAAGTCTTCCAACCTGTACTTTCCATCAATCTCCAAACCTTCCCCATTTATCTCAAAAGTCTTGTAACCTCTCTGAGAACTTTTGCCTATATAGATCATCCTCTCTTCCTAAGACTGAAGAAAAACAAAAGGAAAAAAGCTTTAAAAAAAATACAAATATGGGACGCCTGTGTGGCTCAGGGACACCTGGGCGACTCAGCGGTTGAGCGTCTGCCTTTGGCCCAGGGCGTGATCCTGGAGGTCCAAGATCGAGTCCCATATCGGACTCCCTGCATGGAGCCTGCTTCTCCCTCTGCCTATGTCTCTGTCTCTCTCTTTCTGTGTCTCTTAAGAATAAATAAATAAAATCTTTAAAACAAACAAATAGCTAAAGAGGGACCCTGGCTCAAAACCTAGCCCACAGCTTCCATCAGGTTACTTGTCAAGGATAAATTCAAATTCCAAGTGTCTTCTCCACAAATATTAAATAAATAAATAAATAAATAAATAATAAATAATAATAAATAAATAAATAAATAAATAAATAAAAGCTTTAGCAATCTGAGCTGGTAGCCTTAACTTTTCCCATCTGCTAGAAAAATAGTTGGGATCAAGCCATTCTTTTATAAACAAGTGAGTTCTGCTTTATCATACTCATCCATGGACAAAAATTTAATGAAAATAACTATAAAGTTTACATTTTCATTTATCTCTTTATTCATATGTGTTGTAGATATTTGGTGTTTTCTACCTTGGGGTGGTAGTGCCAAAATTCAATTATAAAAAGAGCTCATTAAAAAAAAAAAAAAAAGAGCTCATTTAATTGGCTTAAAGAAAATTAAGTACTTACATAAACTGAATTCTTAGAAATGTAATAGAAACTAACCCAAATAAGTTTCAAGCTCATGTGATCTAGGATTAATCTTTAATAAATCAAAGCCTATTGAAATTTGTTGGCTTAAGTAAAATAGGCATGTTTTTAGAGTTGTCAGCATTAAATATAATACTTTCATGTTACCTAGGTTTACTGAAAGTCGAATAAACTTATGTTATCTCTGCTACATAATTTGACAGTAAAGGGGGATCCCTGGGTGGCTCAGCGGTTTAGTGCCTGCCTTCAGCCCAGGGTGTGATCCTGGAGTCCCGGGATTGACTCCTGGAATCGAATCCCACATCGGGCTGCCTGCATGGAGCCTGCTTCTCCCTCTGCCTGTGTCTCTGCCTCTCTCTGTGTTTCTCATGAAAAACTAAATAAAAATCTTTAAAAAAAAAAAAAGGAATTTGACAGTAAGAAAGATAGCTTAATGATGATGATTAGCTATTTGATGTCTTGTGAAATTTTCATGACTAATCTAAACATAGCTATTAAGAACAAGAGAATTGAATAGATGCAAGTAAGATAAAAGTTCATAAACAAAGTTATCATCAATATTTATGTCTACATAGTTTCCCCAAACCTTTTTTGGTAACTAAAAACCTTAGAGTTTTGCTAAATTAAATTATATAATGAAAAAAAAATTATATAATGGATAGTCAATGAATATCTAAATCCTTTCCAAACAAAATAAAATACTGAAACATTAATTACTGAACATAAATTTATCTACTTTTGGCTTCTTATTACAGAGAAAGTAAAAGAGATTTGGATGTATTAGTGCTATCTTGGAAAATTGAAAAAGGCGAGGGTGGAGCAAGATGGCAGAGGAGTAGGGTCCTCACCTCACCTGGCCCCACCAACTTACCTAGATAACTTTCAAACCATCCTGAAAACCTATGAGTTCGACCTGAGATTTAAAGAGAGAACAGACAGAACACTACAGAGAGAAGGGTTTTCACTTCTAACAAGGTAGGAAGGTGGAAAAAAATAAAAAAGAATCAAGTTGGGGAGGGGCCCAGCAAGAAGCCGGGCTAAGGCCCTCAGCAAAAGCCTCTAGGACAGGAAAACCTAGCCCCGGAGAAGCAGGAACTTTAAAAAAGATGCACCGGATTCTTCCCAAACAGAAAGGTGCAGGAGGGGCAGTGGAGCCTCCAGTCTCCCTCCCCGAGTCACTAATAGATGAAATGCCCCCGGGGGGGGGGGGGGGACGGACCACACCACAGACCATTGGCTGATCTCGGTAAAGGGCTGGAGCATGACCCCAGCGAGGCCTCAGGGAGAAACCGAGGGTCAGGCAGGGGCTTCGGGTGGAGGGGTCTGTGCCCTGCTGCTTTCGGAGCTGTGGCCCTGGGAGCACAATTCCAGCAGCACAGGCCCCGGACCCCAGGGCGCCAGGAGGACACAGCCCAGGATCCTGCACTCCCCCCAGAATAGGCAGAGGTGGGGACGGCACAGGACAGTGAGGACTCTCCTGCCACGGGGCACCCCCAAGCTGTGCAGATCAGCACCTCCTCCACACTGGAGCACCTAGGCCAGTGCGGACTGGGAGACTGCGGTAGTTACTGCGGGGAGCTGACCCCTGAGCTGGAGAGCTGGCTGCCGCCAGTGGTGCTGTCCCTCCTGTCTCACCCTGTGCCTCGGAGAGGCGGGGCTGCCAGGGAACAGGGGCCTCACGGGTTCAACAGCTCCCACTGGGACCCGCACCTGGCAGGGGCGGGGCATCTCCCCAGGTGCACACACCTGAGACTCAGCACAACAGACTCCTCCTCCAGAAGACCAGCTGGAAGAAGAGGGGAAGAGCAAGTTCTTGACCAAGCAGCACTGGAAAGCTCCAGGGAAAGTCGAGGGATTTACAGTATATAGAACCAGAGGGTACCCTTCCTATTTATTTTCTTCCTTTTTCCAGTATAACTCGTTTTTATATCAGACTGTAAATTTCTAATTTTTTTCTCTTCTCCCACCTTAACTACAATATTTTACCACTTCTTCATTTTTAAGATTCTTTCCTTTCGACTTTCATATTTCTACAATTAGATATATTTTCCACTTCTAGATTCCCTTCAACATATTCAACTTAATTTGGAGATATATAAAAGATATTTTTTTGTGTTTTGTGTTTTCTCTGTCTTATTTTGTTCTACAATGGCAGAAGTTAATGCCTTCTAAAATATGACCAGCATAGCATGCACCTAGAACCAAGGGGGTATATCATGCTGGTTCATTTTGTGAGATTCCTCATTCCCATTCTGCCCCCCTCTTTTATCTCATTTATGTTTTGATGATCACTGTTGGGGCCCTCTACAAGTATTTCTGGTTTATATAAAATTGGGACTGAGCATCTTCTAACATACAGAACTTAATATACTCAGAACCAAGAGGATCACCCTCTAGGACCCCTCAGGTAGACTACATTCTCTCTCCACTACAACTTTGTCACCACCACCATCTCCCAGTCCACCCCCCTTTTTTCCTCTCCTTTTCTTTTTCTTTTTTCCCCCCCCCTCTTCTTTTTTGGGATTCTTGGCCTTTTATTTTTTACCACATTATTTTAACATTTGTTTTTCATTTTAGTGGTTCTTTTGTTGTATTTTGTTCTGATATTTGTTTTCAATTTCTGATCTCTGACCTTGGCAGAATCATCTAGGGTAAAATTTATTTAGGTCTGGTTGATGTTCTTGACTCAGCCCACTCATACAGCCACTCTACACTGAGCAAAACGACTAGAAGAAGAACTCACCACAGAAGAAAAAATGAGAAACAGTACTCTCTGCCACAGAGTTACAGAATTTGGATTACAATACGATGTCAGAAAGCCAATTCAGAAGCACAATTATAAAGCTACTGGTGACTCTGGAAAAAAAGCATAAAGGAATCAAGAGACTTCATGACTACAGAATTTAGATCTAATCAGGCTGAAATTAAAAATCAATTAATTGAGATGCAATCCAAACTGGAGGTCCGAACGATAAGGGTTAATGAGGAAAGGTTAAGGGAAATAAATGATAGCCTCAGAAGGAAAAATATACATATAATTGGGGTTCCAGAGAGCACTGAGAGGGATAGAAGGCCAGAAAGCATATTTGAATAACTCATAGCTGAGAACTTCCCTAATTTGGGGAGGGAAACAGGCATTCAGATCCAGGAGATAGAGAGGTTCCCCCCTCAAAAAATCGATAAAAACCATTCAACACCTTGACATTTAATAGTGAAACTTGCAAATTTCAAAGATAAAGAGAAAAATCCTTAAAGCAGCAAGAGACAACAGATCCCTAACTCATATGGGGAGAAAGATTAACAGCAGACCTCTCCACAGAGACCGGGCAGGCCAGAAAGGGTTAGCAGGATATATTCAGGGTACTAAATGAGAAGAACATGCAGCCAAGAATACTATATCCAGGATTGCTCTCATTCAGAATGGAAGGAGAGAAAAAGAGCTTCCAAGATAGGCAGAAACTAAAATAACATGTGACCACCAAACCAGAAATATTAAGGGGGACCCGGTAAAAGAAAGAGGAAGCCCAAGAGATAATAATCCACAAAAACAGGGACTGAATTCATATCTTTCAATAGTAACTCTGAACATGAATGGGCTATATGATCCCATCAAAAGACCCAGGGTATCAGACTGGATAAAAAAGCAAGACCCATCTATTTGCTGTCTACAAGAGACTCATTTGAGACCTAAGGACACCTCCAGCCTGAAAATGAACGGTTGGAGAACCATTTACCATTCAAATGGTCCTCAAAAGAAAGCTGGGGTAGCTATCATCATATCAGATAAATTAAAGTTTATCCCAAAGACTGCAGTAGGAGATGAAGAGGGACACTATATCATACTTAAAGGGTCTATCCAACAAGAAGACCTAACAATCATGAATATTTATGCCCCTAATGTGAGAGCTGCCAAGTATATCAATCAATTAATAACCAAAATAAAGACATACTTAGATAATAATACACTAATAGTAGGAGACCTCTACATGGCACTTGCTGCAAATGACAGATATTTCAAGCACAACATCACCAAAGAAACAAGAGCTTTAAATGATACACTGGACCAGATGGATTTCACAGATATATACAGAACTTTGCAACTGAATACATATTCTTCGCAAGTGTACATGGAACTTTCTCCAGAATAGACCACATACTGGGTCACAAATAAGGTCTCATCTGATACCAAAAGATTGGGAATGTCCCCTGCATATTTTCAGACCACAATGCTTTGAAACTAGAACTCAATCACAAGAAGAAATTTGGAAGAAACTCAAACACATGGAGGTTAAAGAGCATCCTGCTAAAAGATGAATGGGCCAACCAGGAAATTAGAGAAGAATTAAAAAGATTCATGGAAACTAATGAAAATGAAGATTCAACCATTCAAAATCTTTGGGATGCAGCAAAAGCAGTCCTAAGAGGGAAATACATCGCAATACAAGCATCCCTCAAAAAATTGGAAAAAAACTCAAATACACAAGCTAACTTTGCACCTAAAGGAACTGGAGGAAGAACAGTAAATTAAACCTATACCAAGCAGAAAAAGAGAGTTAATAAAGATTCGAGCAGAACTCAATGAAATAGAGACCAGAAGAACTGTAGAACAGATAAACAAAACCAGGAGTTGGTTCTTTGAAAGAATTAATAAGATAGATAAACCATTACCAGCCTTATTAAAAACAGAATAGAAAAGATTCACATTAATAAAATCATGAATGAAAAAGGAGAAATTACAACCAATACCAAGGAAATACAAATGATTTTAAAAATGTATTATGAACAGCTATATATATGCCAATGAATTAGGCAATCTAGAAGAAATGGATGCATTTCTGGAAAACCACAAATTACCAAAACTGGAACAGGAAGAAATAGAAAACTTGAACAAGCCAATAACCAGGGAGGAAATTGAAGCAGTCATCAAACACCTCCCAAGACAGCAAAGTCCAGGGCCAGATGGCTTCCCAGGGGAATTCTATCAAACGTTTAAAGAAGAAACAATACCTACTCTACGAAAGCTGTTCCGAAAGCTAAAAAGGGACGGAATACTTCCAAATTCGTTTTCTAAGGCCAGCATCACCTTTATTCCAAAACCAGACAAAGACTCCACCAAAAAGGAGAATTATAGACCAATATCCCTGATGAACACAGATGCAAAAATTCTCAACAAGATACTAGCCAATAGAATCCAACGGTACATTAAGAAGATTATCCACGATGACCAACTGGGATTTATCCCCAGGGACGCAAGGCTGGTTCAACACTCTTAAAACAATCTACATGATAGATCATATCAACGAGAGAAAAAACAAGAACCATATGATCCTCTCAGTAGATGCAGAGAAAGCATTTGACAAAATACAGCATCCATTCCTGATCAAAACTCTTCAGAGTGTAGGGTTAGAGGGAACATTCCTCAGCATCTTAAAACCCATCTACAAAAAGCCCACAGCAAATATCATTCTCAATAGGGAAACACTGGGAGCCTTTCCCCTAAGATCACAAACACAACAGGGATGTCCACTCTCATCACTGCTATTCAACATAGCACTAGAAGTCCTAGCCTCAGCAATCAGACAACAAAAAGATATAAAAGGCATTCAAACTGGCAAAGAAGAAGTCAAACTCTCCCTCTTCGCAGATAACATGATACTGTACATAGAAAACCCAAAAGACTCCATCCCAAGATTGCTAGAATTCATACAGCAATTTGGCAATGTGTCAGGATACAAAATCAGTGCCCATAAATCAGGATACAAAATCAGTGCCCAGAAATCAGTGGCATTTCTATACACCAACAATGAGACTGAAGAAAGAGAAATTAAGGAGTGAATCCCATTTACAATTGCACCCAAAAGCATAAGATACCTAGGAATAAACCTAACCAAAGAGAAAGGATCTAAACCCTAAAAACTACAGAACACTTCTGAAGGAAATTGAGGAAGACACAAAAAGATGGAAAAATATTCCATGCTCATGGATTGGAAGAATTAATATTGTGAAAATGTCTATGCTACCCAGGGCAATTTACACATTCAGTGTAATCCCTATCAAAATACCATGGAGTTTCTTCAGAGAGTTGGAACAAATAATCTTAAGATTTGTGTGGAATCAGAAAAGACCCCGAATAGCCAGGGGAATATTGAAAACGAAAACCAGAGCCGGGGGCATCACAATGCCGGATTTCAAGTTGTACTACAAAGCTGTGATCATCAAGACAGTGTGGTACTGGCACAACAACAGACATATAGATCAATGGAACAGAATAGAGAACCCAGAAATGGGCCCTCAACTCTATGGTCAACTAATATTCGACAAAGCAGGAAAGACCATCCACTGCAAACAGGACAGTCTCTTCAATAAATGGTGCTGGGGATCCCTGGGTAGCTTAGCGGTTTAGCGCCTGCCTTTGGCCCAGGGTGCGATCCTGGAGTCCCGGGATTGAGTCCCACGTCGGGCTCCCGGCATGGAGCCTGCTTCTCCCTTTGCCTGTGTCTCTGCTTCTCTCTCTCTCTATGTCTATCATAAGTAAATAAATAAATAAATGAATACATAAATAAATAAATAAATCTTTTTAAAAAGATAAATAAATAAATAGTGCTGGGAAAATTGGACAGCCATGTGCAGAAGAATGAAACTAGACTGTTATCTTACACCATTCACAAAGATAAACTCAAAATGGATGAAAAATCTAAATGTGAGACAAGAATCCTCAAAAATCACAGAGGAGAACACAGGAACACCCTTTTTCAACCTGGCCACAGCCACTTCTTGCAAGATATAGCTATGAAGGCAAGGGAAACAAAAGCAAAAATGAACTATTGGGACTTCATCAAGATAAAAAGCTTCTGCACAGCAAAAGAAACAGTCAACAAAACTAAAAGACAATGTACAGAACGGGAGAAGATATTTGCAAATGACCTATCAGATAAAGGGCTAGTATCCAAGATCTATAAAGAACTTATTAAACTCAACAGCAAAGAAACAAACAATCCAATCGTGAAATGGGCAAAAGACATGAACAGAAATTTCACCAAAGAAGACATACACGAAAAGAAGAAGAAGAAGAAGAAGAAGAAGAAGAAGAAGAAGAAGAAGAAGAAGAAGAAGAAGAAGAAGAAGAAGAAGAAGAAGAAAAAGAAGGAGAAGGAGAAGAAGAAGAAGACATGGCCAACAAGCATATGAGAAAATGCTCCGCATCACTAGCCATCAGGGAAATATAAATCAAAACCACAATGAGATACCACCTCACATCAATGAGAATGGTGAAAATTAACAAAACAGGAAACAACAAATGTTGGAGAGGATGTGGAGAAAGGGGAACCCTCTTGAACTGTTCGTGGGAATGTGAACTGGTACAGCCACTCTGGAAAACTGTGTGGAGGTTCCTCAAAGAGTTTAAAATAGAGCTACCCTATGACCCAGCAATTGCACTGCTGGGGATTTACCCCAAAGATACAGATGCAATGAAATGCCGGGACACCTGCACCCCAATGTTTATAGCAGCAATGTCCACAATAGCCAAAATGTGGAAGGAGCCTCGGTGTCCATAGACAGATGAATGGATAAAGAAGCTGTGGTCTATGTATACAATGGAATATTCCTCAGCCATTAGAAACGACGAATACCCACCATTTGCTTCAACGAGGATGGAACTGGAGGGTATTATGCTGAGTGAAGTAAGTCAGTCAGAGAAGGACAAACATTATATGGTCTCATTCTTTTGGGGAATATAAAAAATAGTGAAAGGTATTAAAGAGAAAGGAGAGAAAATGAGTGGGAAAAATCAGAGGGTGACAGAACATGAGAGACTCGTAACTCTGGGAAATGAACAAGGGGTAATGGAAGGGGAGGTGGGTGGGGGGATGGGGTGACTGCATTAGAGGCACTGAGGGAGGCGCTTAACGGGATGAGCACTGGGTGTTATACTACATGTTGGCAAATCAAACTCTAATAAAAAATATACCAAAAAAAAAGGAAAATTGAAAAAGACATGCTTCTAGAAATCATGAAATGTATTCATAAAGGTGCAAATTTAAAGAATGCAGGCGTAACAGACAGTTCATAATTGCTTATGTCTTCATTTTCACTAGAAAGTAAGGTTCCGAAGGGTTAAGAATTCTAATTAATATACATAATTAGATCTACTAGAAATAATAAGGGAAACATCTCTATGTGCCAGGAAACCAGAACGTGTTTTCAGTAAGAAAAGGTATGAGAAATGGAAATACGTTTTTTGTTGAGAGAAAGAATAATTTGGTCCTAAAGTGAGGCTAGTTGTTTAAAGAGGAAAAACATAGGGGGCACGTGGGTGGATTACTAGGTTGAGCAGCTGGCTCTTAATTTTCACTCAGATTATGTTCTCAGGTTCCTTGTATTGATCCCCTAGCTGGGCTCCCCACTCAGCAGTGTGTCTACTTGTGTCCCTCTGCCCCTCCCCTGCTCTCATGTGCATGCTCTCTCTCACTCTCTCTTTCTCTAAAATAAATAAATAAATCTTTTTTTTTTTTTTTTTTTTTTTTTTTTTAAGAGGAAATGGGCAGCCTGGGTGGCTCAGTGGTTTAGCCCCGCCTTCAGCCCAGAGCATGATCCTGGAGACCCCGGATCCAGTCTCACCTCCCGCTCCCTGCATGGAGCTTGCTTCTCCCTCTGTCTGTGTCTCTGCCTCTCACTCTCTCTTGCTCTGTGTCTCTCATGAATAAGTAAATGAAGTATTTAAATAAATAAATAAATAAATAAATAAATAAATAAAATTTAAAAATAAAAAGAAGGAAGAACATAGGACAGAATCGAAATGTAGAAAAGAAAATTGTACGTTTGTGGAAAGGGAATCTTTGAAAAGGAATTTTAAGTGTGGTCAAGGTGGCCAAGATTAAAATGAATTTATTTAAGAATGAGTTTTCATATAAAAAGTAAACTGGTATAAAATTAGAATGTGGTTTTCTCTCTGTTAAAAGGACCAAGTTTTCACAGACTTTTGGTTTGCTTTTGATAAGATTGGGAAAGTTTTTCACCTTCTAAGTATTAAATTTCATAATCATCTGTCATACTATTTAGACAAATGTTTTTAAAGCTTTTTTTTTTTTTATGTTTTTGACAAACTTCCCAAAATCAAATGTAAATGAAACCTTTTTGACCTGGAATATTTTAAGGGATTTGTTAAACTAATGAGATTCCTTTAATACATAAATTGCAGGGCAGCCCCGGTGGCGCAGCAGTTTAGCGCCGCCTGCAGCCCAGGGTGTAATCCTGGAGACCCTGGATCAAGTCCCATGTCAGGCTTTCTGTATGATGCCTGCTTCTCCCTCTGCCTGTGTCTCTGCCTCCCTCTCTCTCTCTGTCTCTGTGAATAAATAAAATCTTTAAAAAAAAAAACATAAATTGCATAGGAAACATTGTCAAACAAGTAATAACTAAGCTTTCTTTATACTGTAAGATTGTGGCATATATGGATAAGATCCATTCTGCTTCTGTAAAAAAAGTCCTTTCATTGCCAGACTTTCACCATCCTGATGTCCTTGTAACATGACAATGGTCTACTCCGGCATTGGAAATTAAGGTGAGTAAACAAAAGGATTGCCATATGGGACCTCTTATATCTAACTCCTAATCAATGCTATTTCACCATCCTGAAATACCCTTTCTTTTCTCCTTCAAAAATTAATGTTATTTTGATCTTATATATCCTTCAAGTTCCAATTATATACAAATATCTGCTTTCAAAAAATACATCCAGTTGGGCACCTGACTGGCTCAGTCAGTAGAGCATTTAACTCTTGATCTCAGGGTCTTGAGTTTGAACCCCATGTTGGGCATGGAGCCTACTTAAAAGGAATAAATTTTTTAAAAATACAACAACAAAATAATACATTCACTTATTATACTAGGAATTCATTTGTATTAGCCCAAACAATGTTTGTCTATAAATGCTACATCTACATTAGTAGTTTTCTGGTCTTCAGAGTATGCAAAACTTGGGACCCCTGGGTGGCTCAGGGTGTGATCCAAATTCAGGGATCAAGCCCCACATCGGGCTCCCTGCATGGAGCCTGTTTCTCCCTCTGCCTGTGTCTCTGCCTCTCTCTGTGTCTCTCATGAATAAATAAATAAAATCTTAAAAAAAAATAAACAAGAGTATGCAAACTCTTTCTTTATGTACATTTGACTTTGCCAAAAACAGAAACCTACTTTTCTTTCTTTCTTTTTTCTTTTTCTTTCTTTCTTTCTTTCTTTCTTTCTTTCTTTCTTTCTTTCTTTCTTTCTTTCTTTCACAGAGAGGGAAGACAAACTTTAACCAGTATACCCAAGTGATCATAAATTTCAAATTACTGTGTGACTTCATTATGCCAATTTATGATGCATAATTTAGCCTTCTACAAATGAATGCATGAATAAAGTCAAGTCTTTGACTTCCATTTTGTATTAAATATATTCTCTCTGAAATATGCTGTCAAGATAAAAAAAAGTTTAATGCTAATTTCCTTTAAAAATACTATATATACTTTCATATGTGGCTACTTTGAAAAAAAAAAGTATTCTTAATAAAAACCCTTAAAACACCTAAGGAAAAAAACAAGTAGTCAGGTCTATGGGAAACCCAAGATGGCTGCTTGGTTCTTCCTACTCTCTAAGGAACTCCACTTTTCTTGTTTTGCATTCCTTCACCCACCACAGGGCACTTAAGATGACTCAAATTATGAATAGACATTGGTGGGTAAACTTCTATAAAATTGTAAAAAACAGTCTACCAGCAAGATTTGACCTGTCATGTCTATAACTCTAGAAAAACTATTTTTGTCCCTAGAAGCCACAAGCTTCCTCCCTCTGTACCCTTTTGAGCACCTACAGCTGGACTTTATTCCATTGTCACTTAGTAATATGTTCCTGTTTTTGTATGTGTGTTTTCTGGATAGGATGAAGCCTTCCCCTGCTGCAAGGCTGACGACCTTATGTGGCTAGATGAGATAATGCCAAACTCATGAATCATTTAATAAAAGTCAGTTAGATCTTCAAATCTACTTGATTGAATTTTGTTTTTCAATAGGGTTTTCTATACTTATTTCATTTCATGTTTGCTTTCTCATACATCTCTCAACTTCACAAGGTAAACATAAATTCTAAACATTAAGCTCTACTTACTGGCTGCTCAAATATTTTTCTGACTATGTTAGTGAACAAATTCATTCAATAAATATCTACTAGATGTATACTATATAAAGTGAAGTGTTACAAATATATATATATATATATATAAACTCTGCCCTGAAGGAAAAAGCAAATTGCTTTAAAAGGAGGTTTGCATAACTGTGGAATTTAACATATGAACTATTCTTAATATAAGATGCACTCCCTAAAAGAGAGGGTCTAGTTTAGAGTTTTCCAAAGTATTCTGAAAATTCCATAGCCAAATAAATTTTAGAAACATTGGCTTTCACTCAGGGAGTCCTAAGTAATTCTGATATATGTTAGAAAATGCCAAGGACCATAAAAAAAAATCACTTTTATAGAGTTGACTCCTTTGTTTGTCTCACCATCCACCAACCAACCAATCTATTACTAAATTGCATGGCTTCTACTTGTAAGATATGTCTTCAATCAGCTTGGGAAAAGATACCATGCAAAAATAACCAGAGAATTCACATCATATAGGTTCTCTGACCTCAAGAAATTAAATTACAACTCAATAACAGAAAGACAACTATAAAATCTCCAACTATTCAGAAATCAAGTAACATACTTCTAAATAACCAGAGTTAAACAAAAAATTATGAGTAAAATTAGAAAATATTTTGATCAGAAGAACAATGAAAACATGATATATCAAAACTTGTGGAATGCAACTAACAGTGTTTAGCAGAAAATTTATAGCTCTAAAAAGAAAAAAAGAAAATTTATAGCTCTAAACACATTTTTGAGAAAAGAATGTTGAAAATCTGTGACATAGCTTCTAAATCAAGAAAAAGAATAGCAAACTAAACCCAAACAAAGCAGAAAAAATAATAAAATAAGAGCAAAACAGTGAAGGAGAAAGCACATAGGTAGTGAAACAACGAAGACAAAAATTGGGTCTTTGAAAAGATTAATCAAGTTGATAAACTGTTAGCAAGACTGATCAAGGAAGGAAAAAACACAAATTGCCAGTAAAACAAATGAGAAGGGAAATATCATTATTAAATTTACCAACACTGGAGAACATGGCTGGCTCAGTTGGAGGAACATGTGACTCTTGATTTAGGGGTCATGAGTTCAAGCCCTACAGTGGATGTAGTGATTACTTAAAATTTTTAAAAATCTATAAACACTAAAAAAATAGTAAGAAGCTATTATAAACAATTTGATATCAATAATCAAATAATTTTATCTGAAAAATTGGTAAAATGGACAAATTTCTTGAAAACTACAACTTACAAAAGTCAACACAAAAATAAAAAATCTGAATATCCTACTAAAGAAATTGAATCCGTAATTAAAACTCTTCCAACAAAGAAACTGCAAGATTCAATAGTTTTGCTCATGAGCTGACCAAATATGCCCAGAGCTCCACACAATCGTGTCACATCCTCTACCCTCCTTCCACTTAAATGCTCAGATTCTCACCATCATGCTTGTCTATGAGATCACAAGGACCAATGCCATCATTCCCAATAACCCTGTTTATGTTTGTCACCACCTGAAGCCTAAGACCATCTCACATCACCTTCATCTCCACAAAGCTCTGCAAATCCCTTAATTGAATTTCATTTCCCAACCTTCTCTGATTTACAAAAACCTTCAAACATGCCCTTTGGAACTCATTCTACCATCAACTGAACCACCCGTAAACACCTCTTCTCTGAATACTCCCTTCACCTTCTTGCTCTATCAAAACTGGCTCTTTCCTGAGAATACCTTGTTCCCTTCAGCCCTCTCAGGTGGTGGCTGTTTTCGTTTCCACAACCCTTGTACCTGAGTCTGGAGTACAGATGAAACACTAGCTACTATGAAGTCTAGATATTTTAAATCTATACTGGACTGTAGACAGTTGAGCATTGCCTGTTCCTCAGTTCCATTTCTATAACATTATCCTTACTTTCTTCTAAAAAAAATCTTGACTTGAAAATTATGTCCTCAGATTTCACTACTCTCTATTTCTCATTGTTGTAGCCATCACAGATCCCTGGATCATCTCTCACATGCCTTGAAGAGTATTAGTACCTGGCCACTATCACTTTCTCCTATACCATTCTTGACATATTACTCAGCAATATCAATTTCTATGTTAATAATTCTTCCAATCACTACCTTTTCAATTTCTTAGCTTACACTTGCCAATCTTGTACTCCACTCTACCTCAGTCACATATTCTCAGGACATACCCTAGACTATGTTTTAATCCACAACTGCATTGCTTCATTTCCCCCCTTATCTAGCTTAGCTGTCATGGGGCATTATTTTAATCACCCCCATCATATGCCCTCAACCACCTTGTCTCTCTTTCCCTCCTACTGTATTAGTCGGGGTTCTGCAGAGGAACACAATCAATGAGATACACATAGAGAGAGATATAAAAGATTTATTACAGGAATTGGAAGCCAACAATCTACCATCTGCAAGCTAAAGAACTATGAAATCTGGTGGCATAATTCAATTCAAATGAAAAGGCTTGAGAATTGGGGTGCTGATGGTGTAACTCCCTATCTGAGTCCAAAAGCCCAAGAACAATGAGCATTGTTGTCTGAGGGCAGGAAAAGATGGCTCTCTCAGCTTAATCAGAAAGAGTGAATTCACCATGTACTTGTTCTATTCAGCCCTTCAACAGATTGGATGATGCCTACCATATTGGGGTTCATTAATTCATATGCTATAGTCTTTTCTGGAAACATCCTCACAGATACACCCAGAAAGGTTTTTACTAGCCACCTGTGTATCCTTAAACTGGTCAACTTGACACATAAAATTAATCATCACATTTAGTAAAATCCAGCTGTAAATATATCAACTCTCCACCCATTGTACCTCTAGCTGAATGTGGTTGGATAAGAGAGCATAAATATATGTTGACTAGTCTCAATATAAATTTTTTCTATGGCTATCCCACCCTGAATATGCCTGATCCAATCTGGAAGGTAAGCAAGTCAGTCCTGGTTTGTACTTGGATGGGAGACTACTTGGAAATGTCAAGTGCTATAGGCTGTTAAAACAAAAAGAAAGAAAAAATTCTTAATACCTAACCTCAAGTAGGCCATTCGTGCTTCTAGAGAACCCTATTGCATTTCCTACTCCCGTGATCACACCTTCTCTTATTTTAAACTTCCTTCCCTCTTAACATAATCAGTTGATGACCTTGCTACCCATTTCAGTGAGAAACTTTACTGTGAGAACTTTCATATGATTTCATCACATCTCTCCTCTGACTTTCCTCCTATTACTGAAGAGGGATTATATATGCTCCTCATTAGCCAACCCTTAGTTTCCAGCCAAGGCTAACTTGTACACCAGGTCAAATAGCTTTTCACCCACCTAAGGATTTCAAATAAAGAAATGTGCCCTCTTGCTTTTACATCATCAAATGTTTCCTCATTACTAGGTCACTCCCATAAATATGCTATAATATTTCCCATTATGAAAAGAAAAAAGTGGCCCCACTTCCCCCTCTAGTTACCACTTCATTCTATGTTCTCCATTTCATAAAAATGTATTGAATAAGTTATCTATACTCACTGTCTCCACCTCCTCTCCTATCATTCCTCTTGAAACCATGCCAGCCAGGATTTTTCGAGGTCATTAGTGATTTTAAGTCTAACAGTCAATTCTCAGATCTCATTTTATTCAACCCCACAATAGCATTTGATCCATTGAGTGCGTCTTCCCTCTATAGCTGTTTTCCCTTCTTGGTTTCTAGGATACCACTCTCTTTTGGTTCTCTTCCTACCTCATTGATGACTGTGCATCAGTTTCCTTCACTAGAAATTTCCTTTCTTTGACCTCCAGATGTTAGAACTCCCCAGACTCAGCTTTAGACCTCTTTCCTTCTCGATTTGTCCTCATCTCTTAATGATCTCATAGACTTCCATAACCATGATAACCATATGTTATGTGTACATTGATAATTCCCACATTTTTTTTCTCAATCCCTGGATTTTACTTTGAATTCCCAGCCTCCAAAGGTAGATATATGTCCAATTCCCAAACTTCCTCTTCCCATTGTCCTCCCTATTTCAGTAAATGGAAAATCTGTTAACTCAGTTGATCTAGTTAAAAAAAACTTGGAATAATCAGGGCATCTGAGTGGCTCAGTTGGTTTAGTGTCCAACTCTTGGTTTTAGGTCAGGTCATGATCTCATGGGTCATGAGATCAAGCCCCACAAAGGGCTCCTCATTCAGTGGGAAATCTGCTTGAAGATTCTCTCCCTCTGCCCCTCCCCCCACTCATGTGTGCTCTCTCTCTCTCTCAAATAAATAAACATAAATCTTTATTTTAAAATCTCAGAATAATCCTTGGCCCTTCTCTTATTTTCATAACACACATGCAATCTATTATGAAGCATTTCTGAAATTCCAACACTTATCACTGTTTCCACCATTTCCACCCCTCCCAAACAGCTGTCTCCCTGAAGTTTTAAGTAGATTCTTAGATGACCTCCTTTTTTCTTCTTTTGCCCTCTACTATGGGTCTCCAGGATAGCAGCTAAAATTGACCCTGTTAAAGCATAAGTCAGATTGTGATATTCCTCTGCTCAAAACCCTCCAAAGACATCCCATCATCCTCATAGTAAAAGCCTTATGATGACCTCAAAGCCCTACATGATATGTCTCTAGTATCTCCCTCATCTTACTTCTCGTAGTTATTAATTATTCCCCTGACCTTCAGAACTAAGTTCCCCTTGATGCTCCTCAACATATCCCCACCTCACAAGCTTTGTACTTCCTGATCTCTTTGACTAAAATGTTCTTCCCTCAATGTCCAGATGGCTTGTTCCCTCACTTCCTTCAGCCCTGTTCAAAGATCACATTATCAACAGTCTTTCTTGATTGCCCTATATGAAATATCAATGTCACCTCCCACCCCAAGGGTAAATCTGTTTTCCTTATTATGATCTTTTCTCCCAGATAACTTATTATCACCTAATATTTAATGCACATGTTTTTAAATTATCATCTGTCTTCCCTCTGTAGAATATAAGCTCCATAGGGAAACAGCCTTAGCTGTTTTGTTCACTGAGGTGTCTTCAGCACCTAGTACTTAACTGTAAATACTCAATAAAAAGTTGTTAAATGAATAATTCAATTTCTTTTTTGCATTATCTTTGTACACCTTAGTTGTGATTTGATATTCCTTACAGATATATTTTTATTATAACTTAATCTTTGTTCTGAATAAATTATGCTCTTTTTAGCACTCAATGACATTTTTATTCCCTTATTAGTCTTTCAAGCTTTTAACAGTCTTTGAGCATTATTGTATATACCTTTCTCATATTGTATATACCTCTATATCTTCCAGCTTTTTTTTTTTAATTTTTATTTATTTATGATAGTCACACAGAGAGAGAGAGAGAGAGAGGCAGAGACACAGGCAGAGGGAGAAGCAGGCTCCATGCACCGGGAGACCGACGTGGGACTCGATCCTGGTCTCCAGGATCTCGCCCTGGGCCAAAGGCAGGCGCCAAACCGCTGCGCCACCCAGGGATCCCCCTATATCTTCCAGCTTTAATGAGATATTCATAGCAACTATTTCTTAATTCTACTTCTTTGTAGTTAATACTAATCTTGTTGAAATCTTCATCTGGTTTTGGACTTTCTGAAATTGTAGGTGTATTCTCAATCTTTATGCTAGTTCTCTTTTCCCTTTTGATGTTTTATTACTTCTGCTACAGATCTGTGTTTTACTTACAATTCCCTCACTGTGTTTTGCAACTTTGCATGTGTGTGTGCATGTGTGTAGGTTGACACTGGTGGTAGCAAAAAAAAAGTGAAATTATATTTTTCAAGAAATTAAAACATAACATAGATATTAAGGCTTTAGAAATGAAAATACCTAGACTTTAACTCCTCTTCCATTATTTTCCAGTTATGACTTTTTACCTTGTTCCACAACATACATCTATAAATCTGTTTCTTCATTTGCAAAATGAAATAAGTAATAATTCAGATAACACAGAATAATGTAGGTAAAACATTTAACACAATGATAAATTTAAAGTATTCATCATGAACTTAACAAAACAAAAGGTCATTAATAAGCACAACATATTTAACACATCTTATTTGAAGCATATCATTAAACCAAAGGAATACTTACAAGCCACACATGCACAGGATCATTCCAGGTTGTAGAAGATACCTTCAATTCACAGAGAATGAGTTGAAAACAAAGGTATAACCAAGGGTAAGAGGTAAAACATGGCCAGCAATAAATATTAGTTGTCATTGTTTCTACTGAAATAAATATTTTGTGTAATGTACTGGAACACTTCCCATTTTCCTTTAAGGGAATATGTTCTAACATAAGTTATTCAACATTTAGAAATTGTTAAATCTATAACTTTGAAATCTGAAATTATTTGTGTGAAGTGTAAAAAAGAAGGCAGACCATATACATTCTACAAAATCTGATAGAAAACATATATCTACTTAAATAATTATATTGTGTACTTAATTTTGAACAACTTAGTTGATAATATCAAAAGATAAGTCTTCTGAGCAATTAAAGTGGAAATAGTTTCCCTGGACAAATGTCATTTAAAAAGTGAAGTAGTAGGAAAAGGTAAGTTTTTCAAAGCAATCAGCTTGCCATAGATATGAAAAGTAACAAATGGAACCAAATCATAAAATATATCTTCTTATAGCAAACACTAATAACTTACAAAATGATATATACAAAATATCTCCATGAGAAGTAGTCCACATTTAGGAAGAAAGAATATTTTAAGAGAATGATTAAGCTAATGGCGTGTGTAAAACTCACTCCAAAGCCTTGTAGACACCAGAATTCAACAGAGGAAGAGAGGAAAGCCCAGACATAAGTGGAGTAAAGTTTGTCTTGTGAGAGGGTATAGAGGAGTGTGTGATAACCTCCCACATTCTATTGCCTGGCTTGTTCATCTGCAGCAAGTATGACAAAGTTGTTTCATAGTCCCATCACTTGTCCTATAACCCTACACTCAGAGGTTAGCTCAGATTATTAGTTCCTACAGAAAATGGAGGATATACTTATAAACTACCTCCAGTTGATGGAACCTGGAACTAATGCTGATTGGAACACAAACAACATATTTAATCATCTAGAGGTTGTAGACTTTGAGGGATTGCTAGCAACTGGAAATATAAAGAGGCGCAATAGGACTTGCTTACTTATCTCTCTCTCTTTTTTTTTTTTAGGTCTTCAAACAATACCTAAAATATTTTGCTCCTCACAATGGCAGATTGGCCATTTTTAAACCAACCTCCCTACTAAAAACAAGAAAAGTTAGATAGATTGTTGGGTTTGTTTGTTTTTTTCTAGAGAGGGAGAGAGAGAAGTGGGGGAGGGACAGAGGGAGAGGGAAAGAGAGATACTCTTAAGCAGGCTCCACAACCAGTGTGGAGCCCAACAAGGGGCTAGATCTCATGATCCTGAGATCATGACCTGAATTGAAATCAGGAGTCAAGATGCTAAACTGACTGAGCCACCCACATGCCTGTGAAATGTTTTTTTAATGCACTGAAAGGTATTGGAGTTTTCTCTAGATAGGATTATAAAATAAAAATCCAATTTCAGCCCTTCTCTCACCTTGGGTTCTTTCCCAGAACCATTTATTGAAAAGACTGTCTTTTTTCCATTGTAAATTCTTACCTTCTTTGTCATAGATTAATTGATCATAGAGATTTGAATTTATTTCCGGGTTCTCTATTCTCTCCACTGAGCTATGTGTCTATTTTTGTGCCAATAAGTGCCATACTGTTGTGACTAATACAGCTTTGTAGTATGTCTTGAAATTTGGATTGGGATTCTTTCAGCTTTGTTTTTCTTTCTCAAGATTGCTTTGGCTATTCGAGGTCTTTTGTGGTTCCATACAAATTTCAACATTGTCTGTTCTAGTTCTGTTAAAAATGCAGTTGTGGAGAACATGGCTGGCTCAGTCAGAAAAGCACGTGACTCTTGATCTCAGGGTCGGTCATGAGTTCAAGCCCCATGTTGGGAATAGAGATTACTTTAGGGAAAAAAAAGATGATCAACAATGTGGGATGTTTGGGTGGCTCAGTGGTTGAGCATCTGCCTTCTGCTCAGGATGTGATCCTGGGGTTGTAGGATCAAGCCCCACATTGGGCTTCCTGTGGGGAGCCTGCTTCTCCCTCTGTTTATGTCTCTGCCTCTCTCTGTGTGTCTCTCATGAATAAGTAAATAAAATCTTTTTTAAAAAATGCAGTTGTGTTTTGATAGGGATTGCAATGAACCTGTGGATTGCTTTGAGTAGTATGGACATTTTAAAGATTTTATTTATTTTATTTGACAGAGAAAGAGAGCACAGGCAGGGAGAGTGGCAGGCAGAATTAATGATATTAATTTTTCATTTCTCTTTCTGCCTCTTCATTTTAGTGTATAGAAATGCAACATAATTCTATATATTATTTTTGTGTCCTACAACTTCACTGAACTAATTTTATCAGTTCTAATAGTTTTTTGGTGGAATCATTAGGATTTTCTATATATAGAATCATGTAACCTACAAATAGTGAAAGTTTTACTTCTTCCTTACCAATTTGGATGCTTTTTATTTCTTTTTCTTGTCTGATGCTGTAGTTAGTACAGTACTGTTACAGTGCTATGTTGAATATAACTGGCAAGGTGGACATCCTTGTCTTATTCCTAATCTTAGAGGAAAAGCTCTCAATTTTTCACCACTGAATATGATGTTAGCTGTGGGTTTTCATATATAACCTTTATTATGTTGAGGTATGTTCCCTCTAAACCCATTTTGTCGAGAGGGTTTATCATAAATGCATGTGTATTTTATCAAATGCTTTTTTTTACTCTATTGAGATGATCATATGGTTTTTGTCCTTCCTTTTGTTAATGTGATTTATCACATTGACTGATTTGCAAATACTGAACTCCACTTGCATCCCTGGAGTAAATCCCACTGATCATGATGAATGATACCTTTTGATATAGAGATTCTCTTCTCTCACTCCCTCTCTTTGCCCCTCCCCCACCCTCTAAATAAGTAAATAAATAAAATCTTTAAAATAAAGAAAGATGTCTCTTCAGGCCCTCTGCCCATTTTTTAATCAGATGATTTGGGGTTTTGGTGTTGGATTGTATAAGTTCTTTACGTATTTTGGATATTAACCCCTTATCAGAAACATTATTTCCAAATATCTTCTCCCATTCAGTAGTGCTTTTTTGGTTTATGGGTGTTTGCTGAGAGTTATTTTTATTATTAATTCAATTTCATTACTAGTAATTGATGTGTTCAAATTTTCTATTTCTTCTTGATTCCATTTTGAGAAATTGTTTCTATGTTTCTAGGAGTTTATTCACTTCTAGGTTATCTGAATTGTTGGTATGTAATCTTTCATGATACTCTCTTATAATTCTTTGTATTGCTGTGCTGCTGGCTGATACTTCTCCTCCTGTGCTTCTGATTTTATTTATTTGAATCCTCTCTTCTTCTTTGTGAGTCTGGCTACAGCTATATCAATAATATTTATCTTTCCAGACAACCGACTTTTGATTTTTTACACCAAAGATACAGATTTTTTACGCCAAAAGCCAAGACACCTGCACCCCAATGTTTATAGCAGCAATGTTCCAGCAATAACTGGCAATAGCCAAACTGTGGGGGGAGCCTAGGTGTCCATTGAAAGATGAATGGGTAAAGATGAATGGGTAAATAATATTATATATTTATTATTATAATACATTTATTATATATTATAATATTATATTATAATATTATATATAAATATATATTAATATATTTATTTATATTATATATATAATATTCCATTATATATATATATAATGGAATATTACTCAGCTATTAGAAATGACGAATACCCACCATTTGCTTCAACGTGGATAGAACTGGAGGGTATTATGCTGAGTGAAGTAAGTCAATCGGAGAAGGACAATCATTATAAGGTTTCACTCATACAGGGAATATAAAAAATAGTGAAAGGGATTATAGGGGAAAGGAGAGAAAATGAGTGGGAAAAATCAGAGAGGGTGACAGAGCATGAGAGACTCCTAACTCTGGGAAACGAACAAGGGGTAGTGGAAGGTGGGTGGGGGAATGGGATGACTCAGTGATGGGCACTGAGGGGGGGGCACTTGATGGGATGAGCACTGGGTGTTATACTATATGTTGGCAAATTGAACTCCAATAAAAAATTTTTGCTCTAATATTTTTATTTGAACTTTGGGTTCTTTTTCTAACTCCTTTGAGTGGAAGGTTAGGTTGTTCATTTGAAATTTTTCTTATTTCTGGAGGTAGGCCTACATCATTATAAACTTCCCTCTTATAACTACTTTTGAGGGTGCCTGGCTGGCTCAGTTGGTGGAGAATGTGACTCTTGAACTTGGGGTTGTAAGTTTGAGCCCGATGTTGGTGTAGAGATTACTAAAAAATAAATTTAAAAAAATTTTTTTCCTGTGTCCCAAAGATTTTGGACCATTAAGTGTTCATTTTCATTTGTCTTCCTGTATTTTTTTATTTCCTCTGATTTCTTGGTTGAGCCATTTGTTGTTTAGGAGCATGTTATTTAGCCTCCATATGTTTATATTCTTTCCAGATTTTTTCTTGCATATGATTTCTAGCTTCATACCATTGTGGTCAGATGTTTGATATGATTTCAATCTTCTTAAGTTTATTGAGACTTGTAATGTGGCTTAACATGTGATCTATCCTGGAGAATGTTCCATGAGTACTTAAAAAGATTCATATTCTGCTATTTTTGAATGGAATGTTCTGTATATGTCTGTTAGATCCATCTGGTATAATATGTCATTCAAACCCACTGTTTCCTTCTTGGTTTTCTGTCTGAACGATCCATCCATTGATGTAAGTGGAGTGTTAAAGTACCCTACTAGTATTGTATTACTGCCAATTTCTCTCTTTATATCTGTTACTACTTACTTTATGTATTTAGGTACTTTCCTAGAAATATTACTAGTGTGGGTTTTCTAGCTTCCTTTTCCACTTCTCATCCTGAACCCACTTTTCCAATCACTCTAGGCCCCATGCCTGTGTACGTGCTGTTTACTCTGCCAGAGAGTCACTCTTTGTCTCTACCAGTTGACTCCAGAACATATAAGTTAGAGCTCCCCTAGAATTCCAGGTTATTCATAAGCAAAGGCCACAGCCTGGGCCTGCTGATATTGTTCAGGCTTACTGTGTTGATAGCCTTGGTCAAGCACCACCTGGCAACCAAATGCCTTGGCACCTCCAGGATTACTCAGAAAAGCCTCTCCCCTAGAGTTACTTGGAATTCATTCTCCTTAGACCAGGAGATATTTGGCCTAAAAGGTAGCATTCTGGTGTGTGGGGTTCTTCCTTCTGTCATGACTTCCCAAGTTTAGCTCATTTCTATCTAATTCCACTTAACACTCAAGGAAGGGAATAGGCAAAATAGCGAAGGGTTACTGTTGTGGGTAATAGGGTCTTGTTCCACTCTGGCCCCTCTCAAGAAATATGTGAAACACACTTCAAATTTTCCAACAGAGGACAGGAATTTGAGGCTTTAATCTACCCATTCCCATTTCCCACTGTTGAGGGGTCATGCTTTGGGGTAACTTCTCTGATCATACCTTATATTATACCAGGTCTAAGGGTTAGCTCTCGAGTGACCCCGATGGAATCTTTAACAAAAAAGACTTAGCAGACACAAAATTGTTGAAGCATCTATAGAGTACCTTAGAATAAAATTATTAAGTATAGATCATTATTATATTTGCAAATTTAATGGTTTAAATAATACAAATTTATTTTAGGGATCTGTAGGTTAGAAGTCCAGCACAGGTCCCACTGAGCTAAAATCAAGGTGTCAACATTGCATTCCTTTCTGGAGGCTCTGAAGAATAACATTTTCACTGTCTTCCCCAGCCTTTAGAAACTGTCAGCAATTCTTAGCTCATGGCCCCTTTTTTCTATCTTTAAAGCCAGCAATGTTTCATCTCTCTAACCATTGTTGTTCCATAATCATGTCTACTTCTGAGCACAGGTAGGAAGGCTCTTGTCTTTTAAAAACCCATGTGATTAGATTGGGCTGACCTGTATAATTCAGAATAATCTCCCACCTCAATATTCTTTACCTTAATTACATCAGCAAAGTCCTTTTTTCCATGTAAGGTAACATATTCACAGGATTAGGACATGAACATCTTTGGAGGGTCATTATTCTACTTACCACAGTTACATAAAAATTTTTGCAAAATTCTTATTAATTGATAAGCAGAAAGTATAAGAATATATGAACAGCTTTTTCATGTGCATTTATCTACTTAGAATATCTCTTTAGACTATTAACCAAAGTACCAACAATCTACCCTCCTTAGTGGGAGAAAGACTGTTTAAGCATACCTCTGCCAAAGCCAAGGCTTCCCTTTCCCAATCCCACCACTCCAACAAAAAGGACATCTAGACACACTAATAGGTCACAGGGACAAGCCCAACTATCCCAGTAGAGATTTATCATTAGCAAGTGTGAGGGACTTTGGTTCCTTATCTGGACACAGGAAGCATCTAAAAACTCTAAGACAAAGAATCTGAAAAGTTTTATTCTATATTCTTCAGTTCTAATCAATTATTTATTGGCACCTTCAACAATTTCATTATTTTCTTTCCTTTTGTTTCCTTTTCACCTTCCTTCCTTCCACCACATTAGTGCCTACTAGACTAAATGCCTACTACATTCCAGGCACTGTGCTAGGCAGAGTGATCAAATGGTGAACAAGACAGACCGTCATAGTTTCCTTTCTAGTAAGAATATATCTAGTTAAACTTTCTAGTAAGAAGATATCTAGTTAAACTAAGAAGATGACTAGTTTAACTATATTTATATATATATATTTTATAACTATATTATATATTTTTTAACTATATTTTATATATATAAATATTTATATACATATTTTTTAACTATATTAACTGCTATACTAGAACTTAACAGAACACCTAACCTAATCTCTAGTGGGTCAGAAAGAGCTTTTTTTTAAAAAAAAAAAAAAAAAGATTTATTTGTTTATTCATGAGAGACACAGACTGAGAGAGAGAGGCAGAGACACAGGCAGAGGGAGAAGCAGGCTCCCCACAGGGAGCCCAATGTGGGACTCGATCCCAGATCCTGGGATCATGCCCTGAGTTGAAGGCAGGCACCCAACTGCTGAGCCACCCAGGCATCCCAGAAAGAGCTTTGTTGAGGACAGGACATTCAGAATGAACCTTACAGGAAGACAGAAAGTAAGAGTGACCCAGGCAACTACCATGTGAATGCCGATGGTTTTCCTCTTCCCTCTTTCTTCATTCAGCAATATTAATGCCAGGGCTTCTGTTGCCCACAAGTCAGGTAGGTTGCCTCAGTCTAGCCTCTCTCCTCCTCCAGAATTCAGAGTACGTCAAGATTCAACTCATGATCTCTTTACCTCCCAAACTTAATCATCTTTTTCCAGGTTGAGTTTAATTGCAATTTAAATAGTCTTCAAATATATTACACTATGGTTTGTCATTGGGTAAAAAAAAAGTATTGCATATACAGAATGGAACAAAAACAATGCAATGAAATGTAAATTTGATATAAGGGAAGCAAATACTTGTAGTTGGATGAATGATAGCAATTCTTATTTTGTTGCAAAACAAGAAAGTACTGTAAATATCCCCACAAAAGTAAGATATTGACATGTCACTGAAATTAGGTTACATTATTTTACTGACATATTTGTGAAATGATTGTTCATCACTTGCCAAACATTGTGATTAAAGGCAAGAGAAATCTTGCATTCCTTGGTGTAGATAAAAGATATTTCATGCAATACAAGGCCAGTATAATCAATTCATGCCTTGCACAGAACTATCATTAGGGCATTGTGTCATACTCAAAGGTACATAAAATAATAGTGTATCTTAACAATCATAGCCTCTTCAATAATATCAAAGCCAGGCTTTACTGTTGACAGAATAAAGAATTTTTAAAAATTTTTTTAGTCTCCTTTAGTATTCCAAGATTCAAACTTGGTGCCCTCTATCATGAGCTTATTACATGCTTTACTAAAACACACGTAGAGGAAATAGAAAGTCTGTCCCTTCTTGCCAAAGAACTGTGAAAAGAGAAAGGTAAGGCTGTAGGAAGAACAAGTGGTAAAAATGTGTATGATAACCACTCCCCTCCTAGTAAAAATTCTAGAGAGAGAGGTCCATTAGCTTAAGAAAGAAGGTGACAGCAGGGTGAGGGGGACTTTTCCCCACTTCTAAAAACAGTACTTTTTATAGAAATCCCCATAATGATTGAAGTATTGTTAAACCAAAGAAAATTCTAAGTTCAAGGTCTCCCTCCACTGCCATGTGATATGGAAGCTACCCAAAATTTCAAAAATTTCCATTTCTTTCAAAAAGTAAACGGTACATACTGGCAAGCCTATGGTAGTGTCTTAATAGAATCAGGTAATTCTGTGGCTTGGAGCAGAAGGGTAGATATTCCTGACTTGGAACCAACTAGGAGTCACAACCAGACTTCAGCACTTGAAACACCAGGGCGGACCATAGGATCCTGTATAAGCAGAAAGAAGAGATCAAAAGTTCACCAGCTGCTGAGTTAGGCCACAGACATGTTACAATGAGCAGTGGTATTTTTCTCTGCATAGACCAGTGAGGACTAAAGAGAGACCCATGGGCACCATGTGGACCCAATGACCACTGTCCCTTCTCACCACAGGGACTCAGCAAGTTCCTCTATATACATAATCACCACCTTGGGGGAAGAAAAGGGAAAAGAGAAGAAATTTGAATGATGACCTGCTTATTCAAAAGAAAGCAAAGAAAGGAAAAAGACTTTAAATTATTAAATTGGACTAAGCTGACTGAATTAGCTTCTTAAAATTCAATTCCTTTCAGAAATAATGATCTTACTTAATATACTTCTTGAAATTTGCTTATTTTACTTGAGGCTATATCCTAGAGATGTTCCAATGTTGGTACACATAGAACTACCTCATTCTTTTTAACTACCAAATGTTATTTCATTCAATAAAACTATTTAACTAGCAACTTAGGGAGAGTTAAGTTGTATCAGACATTTTTCAAAAAAATACAGCTGCAGTTCATTTCCTTGGGAAGCATGGTTCCTGCATCAAACTCAAGCGCCTGATGCTCTTCCCACAACTTTCCAGCTATCTTCTCAGTTCCTTATTGAGACTGAGGCAGGGCCCACCAGACCTGCCCAGCAGGGAACACAACTTAAACTGAGGTCTGGCTCCCTGCTATCAGAATTTGAAAGTCAAAGTAACTGGAAAAGTCCAGTGGCCTGGTTATAATCGTAATCATCATAATGGTGCTCACTCTGGTGACAGGCATGGAGTTACACTTTGTTCTATGTTTCCTCATTGAATCGTTGGGAAATACATGGCTGGCTCAGTTATTGAGCATGGTTAATTAATTATATGCTAAGACACTCAGGTAACCCCCTTCCCAAAAGGAGCTTCCTGACAACCTGAGTTTCCCTAGCCATCCCTCCATGGTCTACCTCCCAAAGGGAACAAAAGTCAATGTATCAGCCTCTGCCACCATTTCTCCACCCGGTTCAGAGCTGCCTAATAAACCCAGAATCAAATCAGTCTCCCTGAGGCCTTCCCAATTATACACAGTTCTATATTAAAGCAGTCTCTTCTGCTGGAATAGGTCTAAACTATAGTTCAGGTATCAAGTCTGGAGATGCAGACCATGCTTACTAAAGGCTTTGTGTATCCTGTTTTGCTTGCCCACGTGGCTATAATGTGTCCCAGCCATGCGGCACTACATTTTTAAATAAATGCTCCAACAGAATTTAAAAATAATTTATTAATTTATTACTTGTTAGCCTTGAACCAAAATGATTAAATATATGCATTGCTTAGAAATTACTGTGGCAAATACTTTTTTATCAATTGATTTATATTAACATTAATTATGGACCATTCCAAGCAATTTGGATTTGTGGTTTTATTTTCTTCCTGTATGGACATTGATTTTTTATCTCAACTATTTTGATGCTTTTCATTGAGTTAAGTTCTTTTTTGTTGTTGCTGTCATTCTTTTATTCTGAAAGTCTATGTTCCAGAGAGCAAATATAAAGTAGATAAATGCTTTATTCACTGTAGTAGTTACCATTTTGAGATACCAATTTGTGTATTAGTTGTGGTAACAAGTATAACAATTCCAAAATCTATACTGGCTTGACATTTTAGAATTTGTTTCTTACTCATGTCAGTTCTAAGCAGTAGTGTGAGAGAAAAGTAGAGGTTCTGCTTCACACATTCATTCAGGATCCAAGGCTATTGCAGGGTTTGCCATCATTACCTCAAGGTCGGCTAGGGCATAGACATCCAGGAAAAGAAAGAAAAGGAGATTTTAGAGGTTTTTTTGGATCAGGCCCAAAAGTGGAGTACATCACAAATGCCCTCATTCCACTGGAAGAATTTGGTCACTTGCCACATCTACAAATTTGATAAAATAAAAGTAGTATCCAGAATTCTACATACTGATCACAACTATGTATATTCAAATGTTCACAGGAAAATAACAGATTGTACAAAAAGTGCTAATAATTTAAAACATTTATAATAATAATGATCATTAATAGGTGCCTGAGATGGGCAGAGTGCTAATAGCTTTATATATATTATCTCTAATGCTTATTACTATCCTGTAAGATTGACAGAGTTAGCAGACAGAGTTAGTTGCTAACAGATATCAGCAGAGAAAACAGGCCACAGTCCTATTCCCACACTAAATCACCAGTGGATGGGGCCAGATACAACTCAGCTCTGGCCAAAGAGACATAGAGAAAGTGAGCCAGGGAACTTTTGGGCAAGAGTTTCTTCCACATAAGATATAGAACCTTGTGAGGAGAGTCCTAATGCCTTTCTGTTCTGTACATGATTATGTGAAGCATTATTTTTGACCTAAAGTGTCCATCTTAGGGCCATGACTTGACCAGCTTAATAATCAGAAAACAAGGGACGCCTGCGTGGCTCAGCAGTTGAGCTCAAGTCTGCCTTCGGCTCAGGACATGATCCCAGGATCCGGGATCAAGTCCCACATAGGGCTCCCTGCTTGGAGTCTGCTTCTCCCTCTGCCCGTGTCTCTCCCTTTCTCTCTGTGTGTCTCTCATGAATAAATAAATAAATCTTTTTTAAAAAAATCAAAAAACAATATACTCAAGATGGTAAAGAAAAAGTAAATAAAAAAATAAAATCAGAGCTTGGATCCTTGATGACATTGTTACACTGTTATATCAATTCTGCAGTAGCTTATCTTCAGACTTCTTTTTAAGTGATATAATTTAATGTCTTTATAGCTTAGGCCACATTTGGTTGTGTGTTCTGTATTTCAGCTGAAGATAATCCCAAACCATACGTTATGTTTCCTTCACAGGCTTCATAGTGAGCTTGTAAGAAGCAGAACTGGGTATAAACCCAGGTTGCTCTAGCTCTGAGATCCAAGAACTTTCTACCACAATATAGTGAAATCAAGGCACTCCCCACTACATCACACATATGCTATAGTAAAGGAAAGAGAGAATTTGTACTTTTGCTGCAAGTTATTTTCTACACACACACACACACACACAAGCACGTGCGGGCTTTCAGCAGTCATAGCCAACGAAAGCCATTTGCCTCACACTCCTTGTGACCCTCAGATGCCTATTAATTTCCCTCATTAAAATGACAAAAGATTTTTCTGCTGCTTTATAAATATTATATAATTTTTTTCTCAATTGATTTGATAAAAGATTTGCTGCTGCTTTTTAAGTATTATATAATATTTTTCTGCTGTCAATCTTACAGGATAGTAATAAGCATTAGAGTAATATTTATAAATATAAATATTTTCTGTGTTTATAAAATGTCTGTAAATATTATTCCTTCTTGGCAGGTCTCCTGATACAGTGATCTTGTAGGCCAATGCTTGAGAGAGGAGTGGTATCCCCAAAACATTACTTTTTCTGGGTTTGTTTCTGACTGCAAATAACTTGGTTTTATCAGATTCAATGAATTGTACTTGAATCTTCACTTCATTCAATGTATTAAATCACTGTATACATGTTTGGGTTTGAAATTACACTTTCTCCAATGAAGCCCTTTATTTCCATTTGATATCCTCCAGCTGTTTGCTTTAAAAAGGAAAAACTCTGGGGTGCCTGGGTGGCTCAGTCAGTTAATTGGCTGACTCTTTATTTGGGTTCAGGTCATGATCTCAGGGTTCTGGAATGGAGCTCTACACTCAGTGGGGAATCTGCTTGACCCTCTCTCTCTCCCTCTCCTTCTGGCCCCCACTGTCTCTCTCTCCCTCTCTCTAAAATAAATAAACAAATCTTTTTTTTTAAAAAAAGGAAACAATCTGATAGAAATCTTAAATGGTGGCAGCTCTTTCTGCACTTGGTCCTATCCTCCTACTTTAATAAAAACACATTTTGCTCTGAAAAAAAAAAAAAAGAAAGAAATATAAAATAGTAACAAGAAGTACATAACTGAAAAACTGTCTGTACTGCCAAAATCACCTTCAGACAGATTCCTACTCACTTTGTGTCTATATAACACATTTTTCACTTTTTATCTCCTTTATGACTACATAAAACAAACTTCTTCTCTCTGTTACAGGTCTCTTTTGTTCCCATTTAATTTCTACTCCCACTTAACTAAAATAAGAGAGGGGAGAGGCATAGAGGCCAGAACATTATGCAGAGAAGATACTATCTCATTATCTTGCTCATGTGGAACAAAAGGACACTTTGTCATTTAAGTCCAATGTTTTAACCTCAAGGAGATGCTTTGGAAGGGCCCATCTAAGATTAGAAATTGTGTTGGGTACTTTGGATGTATGCAATCAAACACTGTGCAATGAGCTTCTATATAACTTCTGTCACTACCTATCATAGCAGAGAAGCCATGGTAAAGGTGAATTCTCAACATACAAATACATGTCCTACTCTCAAAAAGAGCAGTCAAGCTCCTACAACCAGTCTGCAAAAGGAGAATGGCATGTGTGAATTTTCTCTTTCTTCTGAATCCAGGGAGTTAACATATGTATCTCCAGTCCAAAACGCAGAATTGTAAAATACAAAGACATGATTTAAATTTATACCTTATGTACTGGTCATTGAAACCCAATCATACAGAATTAGAGAGAAAAACACACTTCTTACAAGTAGAAATAAAGCACCTCAGAAAGAATCAATGGAAAAGAATTCAAACTAAATTGGAAACTCAGTTTTTAGTTCCTGCTCTATTCGTAGCAAGCTATATATCCTTAGGGAAAATACTTAACTTTTCTGACTAGTCTGTTTTCTCATATGTCAAATGATGGTTGTGATGAAAACAGGTTCTTACTGTGCTGCATGGTTGTAAGTTGCTTTCACATACTTTGACATAACAGCCCTGTGAAGTTCGTTAGACAAATACTATTATCCTCATTTTAGAGATGAGGAATTCAGAGAATTTAAACGACATGGCTGACATTCATACAACTACTAAACTGTAAATTGATATTCAAATGTAGGTCTTCTAAATCTAAAAACAATAGTCTTTCTGTTAAGCCCTATTGCACAGGAAGATCCCCAATATGATTCAAAACCTATGATACTGTGAACAAAATTCCAAGAAAGGGAGATTAAATTATTTGTGTGTATATACAGAGATTAAGTCCTTGGTTTTCATTTTCGTATCCTTACCTATTTCATTCTTAAGACAAAGGCCATAGAAGTAAAGTGAGAATAAGCTGACATCAGAAACAGGAGAAAGGGTTATATAATTACATAGAAGAGAGAGGGATTAAAAAAAAAAAAAAAAGAAGAGAGAGGGATATAGTAATGACACATATTCAGAACACAACAAGGGGGTTGTTGAATGTTTTCAAATAAAATAAATTTTAAGGTTTTATTTATTCATGAAAGACACACAGAGAGAAAGAAGCAGAGACATGGAGAAGCAGGCTCCTCACAGGAAGCCCCATGCGGGACTCGATCCCCAGAACCGGGATCACGCCCTGAGCCGAAGGCAGACGCTCAACCACTGAGCCACCCAGGTACCCAATTAGAATTTTTATAAGCCAAGGAATTATTTTATTCCAGTAAATTAGTCTCCTTTTTTTCCTTTGCGAAAGATGTCTTAAGTACTTTGATTAAAGGATTGTTTTGTTTAATTTCCCCCCACTACTCCATCACAGGCATTTTTATCATCTCAAAAGAAAAGCCTGCCGTGAATTGGACTTACAGCATAAGCAGTTACTATTACAAATGTCTTCCCCTTTTCAGTCATCATCCTCTTGGGATCTACCAAAGTAATACAATGAAATAAGTTAGCATGCTTTATTGGTCCTGTGGTCTAAAGTGCTGCCTATTTTGAGAGAAAGAACCAATATGTAAGATTTGTAAAAGTTACAGGATGAGGGGTGGGCTGAAGGGGGGGAGGGCAGGTTATATTACTTATTTCCTTTGTGAACTGACTTAATCTTATTCTATATAGATGTAAAATTTCTAAAATGAGTTTAAGGCAGCCTGAAGTTAAAAAAAAAAAAACCACATAATTAAGATACTATAACTGAAATAAAATCAGCTTTATTTTTCTCTCCATCTTCATTTTCAAGGGAAATTTAAAGTGATGGTGTCTTACTTCCTAAAGCAAATAATAGTGGAAACATATTTCATCTTAAATACACATTTTAAACTGTATTGAATACAAATTTAATGAAGCTTAATACATTAAATTAAATAAATTAAATATAAATTTAAAATGTATTGCTTGTTTTACCAACAATCTGCTGGCATGACTGAAGAAGGTGAACGGTAGAAAGAACATAAGAGTTTTGTTTCTCTGATACCATCATTGTTGTCACCCACTTTATGAAAAAGTATTAACTGCCTAATTGCAGAAGTAAACATCCACAAGGATTATAACTTCTTTAAAAGTTGACTAGAGGAGGCGCTTGGGGAGCCGCAGGCTTTGGTGCAGACATGGCCAAGTCCAAGAACCACACCACTCACGACCAGTCACGAAAATGGGACAGAAATGGCATCAAGAAACCCCAGTCACAAAGATACGAATCTCTTAAGGGGGTAGATCCCAAGTTCCTCAGGACTTGCCGAGAAGCACAACAAGAAGGGCCTGAAGAAGATGCAGGCCGACAATGCCAAGGCCATGACTGCACATGCCAAGGCTACCAAAGCCCCTGTCAAGCCCGAGGAGGTTAAGCCCAAGATCCCAAAGGGCGGCAGCTGCAAGCTCAATCAACTTGCCTACTTCGCTCACCCCAAGCTCGGGAAACATGCTCGTGCCCACATTGCCAAAGGTCTCAGGCTCTGCTGGCCAAAGGCCAAGGCCAAGGCTCAAACAAAGGCCCAACCAAGGCCCAGTCTGCAGCTGTGACCCCGGCTCTGGCTCCTGCTTCTACTCCTGCAGCACAGGCTCCCAAAGGTGCCCAGGGCCTCACAGAGGCTCCAGCGTAGAGGCTTCTGCCTGCCAGTGTGAGGACAGAAGGCCTGGTATGACCCCTGGGCTTCTGTCTGCATGGGCCCGGTGTCCTCCTGTGCTATTTGTACAAATAAACCTGCGGCAGGATCTATAAATAAATAAATAAATAAATAAATAAATAATAAAAGTTGACTAGACCTGGTCCTTACTATCATGAAACTGAAAATGAAAACAATAGGTCAAGTGAGATGTGAGCATCTCTTCCTTGGTCATCAGGAAGACTTTGTGGATGAGCTTTGTTTTCAGGAGATTTTTAAATAAAGGAAATTGATATGGCTAAGTAGTTGTAGAATAAATAGTGTTTATTAAATCACATTGCTTTGGAGAGATTCAAGGGTGGCAGTGATTGAACTAGTCCAGCAGTTTGGCATTTGTTGGCAGCCAATGGAATAACTATCTTCTGATAGGGAGTGAAGATGGGGAATGAACATGGAAAGTCTGCCTACAAAAAAGCTTCTGAGAACATAGCCCAAACTACTTTTCTGAAGAGATGTAGCTCTTCCCATATATGTAAAGTTCACAAAGGGTAAGAAAAGGACAGAGCAATCATAACAGTTTAATCAAGATAAACAACCAAATTCAAATAACTTAGTAACAAATATTTGCCAAAATTTCCCTCTTTAATGCATGTATATTAGCCAATCTTAATCCAGTTTGTGCAAATAGATGGCATAAGTCACTCTAATTATTAGGATGCTGATAATGATATAAAATGGTTTAAGCCATTCTGATTAGCAAGATGCTATAAAGGATAAAAAGAATAAACTATTAATAAAATGTCAAATCAAACGTTTGTTATAATTGGAGTTAGCAAGGTAATGTGAAGATTTATTTCACATTTTCATTTTAGTGGTGTAGGATTTAGTGTCTTCCAATATTCATTTCCAGACTTAGAAAATAACTAGCTACTTCATAATTTTGTAGTTTTAAAATGCAGAACTCTCTGAGGAGAGAGAAATGAGCTCCATGTTACCCTACAAAAGCAGAAAAAAGATAATAATTATCATATAAAAATCTAATGAAACACTAAATTTCTGATTATCTGTTTGAAAAGATTTATTATTTCAGAATTCTTAGCCAAGTTTAATAAAATCCCTTTAAATTTGTCCCTCTGACCATAGCCTTCCACTCTTCTACTTCTTGACTCCTTTATTCCAACTTCATTATTTCCTACCTCCCATGGAGAGCTCCAACCCCACAATCCCTCTCTCAATCTAATTTATCAGCTTTCTGCCTCCATATCCAGCCTAGACAGAGCCAGTGGTCTTCAAATCCACCATGCTCTTGACAGAACTCTCAGACGCCTTTTCCTTCACCCATGAATCAATCCAATTATCCACTATATATACTCCTACATGTGGCAGCCAGGTGGATCGCTGCCAGAATAAATACATGATCTCCCACTGCAGCCACTTTAGTGTCACTCAGGAATACCTTTTCCCTGCCCATGGTCAATTCACTTTCTCATTTACTCTGTTGTCAGAATAACTTCCCCATTCTTACTCACCCTTCCATACATCCTCTGAATGATGGTACTTCTCCCACTTAGAGAAAATAGAGACCATCTCTCAGCTTCAAGACCTCCCAGCCTACAGATTTATTTACACACTTTCCAGATTTATACCATTTTTCTTCCCAGTGGAGATCAGTTCCCTTCTGAGTGTTCTGGATTCTTACCTTCTAATTCATAAGTGACCTGGTTCTAGCAGCTGGTCACACTGTCCTACCCTCCCGCTGCTTCAACCTGTCTCTTTGTACTTCCTTCTCCTATACTTATAAACATGTACAATGATCTCCACCTAACAAAAACAATAATACATCAAAACAAAACAAACACCTCTCCCAATAAAATATTCCCTCAATGCAGGAAATTCAGCTTTTTACCTGGCCCTCTTATTTTCCCCTTCTTATAAAAATGACTTATTTTTTAAATAATGTCTATTTATATCTTCATAATTGAAATTCAGTCTCATCATTTTTAAATGAAAAAAAAAACAGAAAGATCATAGTTAAATGCATTGTTAATACTTTTCTGCATTCATGTAGTCCCTTTGATAGTATCTTTTAAATAATGATAATAATAAAAGATAAACTAATATATATTGATTTTTAATATCTTTTAAATTTTTTAAATTATTTTTTTAAAGATTTATTCACCCACTTTAGAAAGAAAAAGCATGAGAATGAGGAGTAGAGGGAGATAGAATCTCAAGCAGATTCTACACCAAGTGCAGAGCCCATTTCAGGGCCCAATCCCCAAACCCCAAGATCAGGACCTAAAGCCCGGAGTTGGATGCCAGACCAACTGCACAACACAGGCACTCCTATATCCTTTTTTTAAATTAAAAAAATAGTAAGGATTTCTAGACAAGATGATGCAGTGAATTCAATCTTTCATATATTCTCCTCTAAACACAAAATCACCAAAAATAAAATATAAAAAAGAGAAAATTAAAATGTTAAGCCAGCAAATCATATATTTAATAAGAGATTAATATCCAGAATATATGAAGAACTCCTATGACTCAACAACAACAAAAAAAAACTTTATTAAAAAATGAACATCTGTCTGTCTGAAGCCCACTCAAAAAAAAAAAAAAAAAAGAGTGAAGAACTTGAATAGACATTTTTCCAAAGAAGATATACAGATATGGAAATAACCACAAAAAAGATGTTCAACACCACTAATAATTAGGGAAATGCAGATCAAAATCACAATAAGATGCCACCTTAGACTTATTAGAATGGCTACTATCAAAACAAAAATGAAAACAAAGCAAAAAATAACAAACATTGATGAGGATGTAGAGAAATTGGAACCCTTATACATTATTAATGGGAATGTAAAATGGCAACTGTTATGGAAAACAATATGGCAGTTCCTCAAAAAATTAAAAATAGAATAACCACATGATTCAGCAATCCCATTTCTGGGTATACACCCAAAGGACTGAAAACAAGAACTTGAACAGATATTTATATACCCATGTTCATAACAACATTATTCATAATAGCCAATAAGTAAAAGGAACTCAAGTGCACATCAATGAATAAATAGATAAACAAAATGTGCTACATCTATACAATAGGATATTATTCAGCCTAAAAAGGAAGGAAATTCTGACTCCTGTGAAACATGGATGAATCTTGAAGACATAATACTAGGTAAAACAAACCAGGTGTAAAAATAATAATACTGTACGATTCCACTTGTATGAAATACCTAGAACAGGCAAATTCATAGAGACAGGAAGTAGAATGGTGGTTTCCAGAAACTGGGGGAGGGAGCAATGGGAAATGTCAGTTTTGGACAGTGAAAATAGTTCTGGAGATAATGGTAATAGTTGCACAATGCAAATGTAATTAATACCAGTAAATTGTACAATTTAAAATGGCTAGGGTGGTGGGCAGCCCAGGTGGCTCATGGGTTTAGTGCCGTCTTCAGCCCAGGGCCAGGTCCTGGTGACCCAGGATCAAGTCCCACGTCGGGCTCCCTGCATGGAGCCTGCTTCTCCCTCTGCTTGTGTCTTTGCCTCTCTCTGTGTCTGTGTATCTCATGAATAAATAAATAAAATCTTTTAAAAAAAATAAAAAATAAAAATGGCTGGGGTGGTATATTTTATGTTACATGTATGTATTTTACCATAATTTTTAAGAATTAAAATTAAAAAGGCATTAGTCAGGTTTCAAAAATGATAATACCTCCATGACCAAAAATTAAAGAAAAGCAAAGCAAATGAACAGAACTAAAGTGGCCTTTTGTGATTGTATTTGAGGAAGGAGAACATGAAGAAATCCCAGGAGAAAAGCAAAACAGAATAAAAACTATGAAAAAAACTGTTCTGTTACATGTACTTTAATTCCTATATTTGTAACACTTTACAAAGTAAGGAATATTATCCTCACTTTACCCATGAAGAAACAGGTTTAAAGGCCTTCAGCAACTTGTGTAAAATCATACAGTCAGACCAGCATTCAAACCAAGACATGGTTAACTCTACTGCCTTTTTTTAACCATATATCCAAATGTTTCCAAGATGGAGAAGACTACTGTTAGCTTGTCAACTGACTCTAAGCTGATAATTTTATTATAAAGTTGATAGGCCCTGCCCTGGGGAAAATGTCAACATTTACTCAACAAATATATATATATATATTTTTTTTTAAGATTTTATTTATTCATGAGAGGCAGAGAGAGAGAGAGAGAGAGAGAGGCAGAGACACAGGCAGAGGGAGAAGCAGGCTCCATGCACCGGGAGCCCGACGTGGGATTCGATCCCGGGTCTCCAGGATCGCGCCCTGGGCCAAAGGCAGGCGCCAAACAGTTGCGCCACCCAGGGATCCCTCAACAAATATATATTAAACACTTAAATTATGCCAGGTATCATTCTAGGTTCCAGAAATAGAACTATGAACTGGGACAAGAATGAGAGAAAGAGAGAGAGAGGGAAGGATGGAAGGAACAGAGAAGGGAAGGAGGAAGATAGCCATGGTGTGCCTGAGCTGGAAACCTTCATTAAAAGTCCATTGTGTGACTTCAGAAACACTAAAGAAATCCTTCGTCCAGCAACCATGTGATTTTGGCACCTTCTCTGGATCATGAAATCTTCATACCCTCTCTCTATACACACTCCACTCTCACCTTTCAAACTATTAGGGAGAAAATCAAAGTTCCAGTCTGGTCTTTTATTGGTTGTAATAAAACCATTAATTCATCTTACTCTTACATAGATTACCACTTTAGTAGGACTCTATGAAAACAGAAAAGTCATTTTAAAAGACCCAAAGGAATGAAGTTACTAACATAAAAAGAGGGACAATGGAACAAATATTTGCGGAAAGTGATGCTTGACCCCTCAGATCACCCCAATTGGATAACACTCTAATCTTAATATAAATGTTACTACTTGTAACAAAAGAGTTCACTCTGCCCTTTGACAAAAAGAATAAAAATATAAAAGAAGGTGGTCTTTTTTCTGTGTAAAGGATTCAATTCAAATTAGTTTGATTCAACAAACATTTTTAAAAATATTTTATTTATTCATTTATGAGAGACAGAGAGAGAGAGAGAGAGGCAGAGACATAGACAGAGGGAGAAGCAGGCTCCATGCAGGGAGCCCGATGTGGGACTCGATCCCAGGTCTCCAGGACTAGGCCCTGGGCTGAAGGCAGGCGCTAAACTGCTGAGCCACCCGGGCTGCCCTCAACAAACATTTATTGATCCCTACTTTGTGTCAGACATTATTTGGCATAGGAATATAGAGATGAGTAAAGTGCCTGTCCTCAAGAAGTCTACAGAGACAGGCCAATAAACCAAAACTCAAATAAAAGACCATTGTGAGATACCATTACACATCCACCAGAATGGCTAAAATTTTAAAAAGTCTTATAACACTAAGATGTGAAGACGTGAAACAAGACTTTTTGGTGAGTGTAAAATAAAATGATAAAACTCCTTTGGGGGAAATCTAGCAGCTTCTTGTCAAATTAAATGTAAATACTTATGACCCAAAAATTCTGATCCTAGCATTTACCCAAAAGAGTTGTATCCACAAAAAAAGACTTGTACAAGAATATTCATAATAGCCAGAAACTGGAAAAAGCCCAAGTGTGCATCAGTTAAACAGTGGATCCAAATAAAAGTTTTATATCTATACACTGGAATATTAGTAATATAAAAAGAATGAGCTTCTGATTCATACAGTAAAATGCATAAATCTCAAAAACATCACACTGAGAGAAATCTTACACAGAATTATATACTGTCCCATTAATATAAAGTTCTACAACATACAAAACTAGTTGGAAAAAAAATAAGAAAAATCATTGCCTCTGAAGGGAGAGGAAATGAGGATTTCCTGAGAAGGGGCATGAGTGAACTTCCTGGGGTAATGGTAATATTATATAGAGGGGTTTAAGTTGCTCAAGAATGTTTTTAGTGGCTCTCATAAAGCACTTAAGATTTGTGCATTTCATAACAACAGGATGGTACACACCAGTACACCCCTGGTGAGTACTCATTACAGCTCCAGGCTTTGCAACAAGTTGACAGAGGTGTAAAGAATCCCAGAACACTCTAGGCCCACACCACTTCAGCTTCAGGTGGCTTGCTAAGGTATACCTGGCTCAGAGTGCTCTGGAAACTCCCAGCTGATGTCTGCTTCAGATCCAGCCTCTCTGCCACGGTGCCACCTGTGCAAAGCACCCCAGAAAACCCTCAGCTCATGCCTACATTCATTCCAGCTACCCATCCAGGGCACCCCCTTCTCAGAGTAGCTAGAATACCTCCACCTATACCAGCTTCAGCTCCTGTTGCCCAGCCAGAGCCCCCCCACACACACACACTGAGCATCCCAGGACACCCTAGCTTGTACTCAATTCAGCTTCAGCTATCCTGCCATGTTTCCCTTAATGTGGAGAGCTTCATGACAATCCAGCTTGCACCCAATCCAGCTTCAGCTGTCCTGCCAAGAAATATTTTGCATGGAGAGCCTAGGGACACACCAGCCCATATCCACTTTAATTTAAGCTGTCCTGCCAGCATGTGCCCTGTGTGGAGTGTCCCAAGAGCCCCTAGGCCTGCATCCCACCTTGTTTCCAACCACCCTTCCAGAGCACCTACAGCGCAGAGGGTCCTGGAACACCCAGTTTATATGTTCAGCTTCAGGTATCCTGCAAAGGTGCTCTCTATGTATAAATCCCTGGTCCTCCCAGATTGTATCCATTTTAGTTTTAGCTATCCTGCCAGAGCACCCTCCACACAAAAAGCCCAGGGACCTCCCGTCCACACTGCACCTCAGCTTCAGCCACCCTGCTGGGTACCTTCTATGAAGAGAGCCCTGAAACACTGGCTTGCACTCATTTTAGCCTTAGATGTCCTGCCAGGGCACCCAACTGCATGAAGAGCCCAGGAACAACACTGATCCGTGCTCACTTCAGCTTTAGCTATTCATCCAGGGACCCCACTACATGGAGAGCCCCAGGACACCTACCTTACACCAGTCATAGTTCCAGCCAGCCAGCAAAAGTCACAAGAACACACAGCCTATGTAGGGAATGACCATATATAAGACCCTTCCTTCAGGTTTAGGAAAAGTAACTGTTCTGCCCAATCCACAAAAACAAATGTAGAAGGTTATAAAAATGAGGGGAGGGAGGAATATTCTCCAAGAAAGAACAAGACAAAACCTCAGGAAAAAATTAATAAATACCATTGAGATAAGCAATACACCTGATAAAGAATTGTAAGTGATGATCATAATGATACTCAGCAGGCTGGGGAGAGAGTGGGAAATCTTCAATGAAGAAATAGAAAACACAAAAAATAACCAATCATAGTTGAAGAATACAATAACTGAAATAAAAAACACACTAGAGGAAATCAACTGCACATGCAGAATGTATCAGCAAGCTGGAAGACAAGATAATGGAAAGCACCCAAGCTGAACTGCAAAAAAAAAAAAAAAAAAAAAAAAAAAGAAAAGATCTTATTAAAATGAGTGTAGGTTAAGGGACCTCTTGGACAATATCAAGCCAACAAACATTCACATTATAGAGGTCCCAGAGATGAGGAGGAGGAGGTGGAGAAGGGAAGGAGGAGGGGGAGGAGGAGGTGTAGAAGGAGAACAAGGGAGAGAAAAGGACAGAAAAGTTGTTTGAAGCAATAATAACTGAAAACTTCCCTAACCTAGGGAAGGAAATAGACATCCAGGCTCAAGAAGCACAGAGTTCCAAACAAGATGAACTCAATGAGATCCACACCTTGATACCTTATAATTAAAATGAAAAAGTATAAAGATATAGAGAGAATTTGAAAAGCAGCGAGAGAGAAGCAAAAGCTACCTATAAAGGAAAACCTATAAGGCTATAAGCTGATTTTTCAGCAGAAATTTTGCAGGCCAGAAGAAAATGTCATGACATATTCAACGTGAGGGGGGGAAAAAACCTACCCAGCAAGGTTATCATTCAGATTTGAAGGAAAGACAGTTTCTCATACAAACAAAATTAGTTTATTACCACTAGACAAGACTTACAAGAAACATTGAAAGGACTTTTTTAAGTGGAAAAGAAATGGCCATAAGATGAAGAAATCATGACTAAAAATATGTAAAATATGGCAGCATGAACAAAATAGAGAAGAGATAATTTTTTTAAAAAAAAGTTTTTTTAGAATGTGTTTGAACTTAAATGGCCATTAAATTAATATACACTGCTATTTAGTTAAGATGTATATATGAATCTCAAGATAACCACAAGTCCAAAACCTATATTAGATGCATATAACAAGGAGGGCGGTAAACCCATAAAACTACAGAAATGCATCAATCTCAAAGAAAGAGAGAAGAAAAGAAGAAAGGCACAGAGAAGAACTCCAAAAACAACCAGAAGACAAATTAGAAAATAGCAATAAGTACTTAGCTATCAATAATTACTTTAAATATAAAAGTCCTAATGCTCCAATCAAAAGATATAGGGTGGTAGAATGGATAAACAAACAAGGTATGTTTGTATACTGCCTACAGAAGACTCAGCTCAGAACTAAAGAAACATACAGACTGAAAGTGAAAGAATGGAAAAACATTTATTATGTAAATCGAAGGGGAAAAAAAGCTGAGTAGCAACACTTATATCAGAGAAAATAGACGTTTTTTTATTTTTTTAATAATAAATTTATTTTTTATTGGTGTTCAATTTGCCAACATACAGAATAACACCCAGTGCTCATCCCGTCAAGTGCCCCCCTCAGTGCCTGTCACCCATTCACCCCCATCCCCCCGCCCTCCTCCCCTTCCACTACCCCTAGTTCATTTCCCAGTGTTAGGAGTCTTCATGTTCTGTCTCCCTTTCTGAAATTTCCCACACATTTCTTCTCCCTTCCCTTCTATTCCCTTTCACTATTATTTATATTCCCCAAATGAATGAGACCATATGTTTGTCCTTCTCTGATTGACTTATTTCACTCAGCATAATACCCTCCAGTTCCATCCACGTTGAAGCAAATGGTGGGTATTTGTCATTTCTAATGGCTGAGTAATATTCCATTCTATACATCGACCACATCTTCTTTATCCATTCATCTTTTGATGGCCACCGAGGCTCCTTCCACAGTTTGGCTATTGTGGACATTGCTGCTAGAAACATCGGGGTGCAGGTGTCCTGGCGTTTCATTGCATCTGCATCTTTGGGGTAAATCCCCAGCAGTGCAATTGCTGGGTCATAGCGCAGGTCTATTTTTAACTCTTTGAGGAACTTCACACAGTTTTCCAGAGGGGCTGCACCATTTCACATTCCCACCAACAGTGTAAGAGGGCTCCCTTTTCTCCACATCCTCTCCAACATTTCCTGCCTTGTTAATTTTCCCCATTCTCAATGGTGTGAGGTGGTATCTCATTGTGGTTTTGATTTGTATTTCCCTGATGGCAAGTGATGCAGAGCATTTTCTCATGTGCTTGTTGGCCATGTCTATGTCTTCCTCTGTGAGATTTCTGTTCATGTCTTTTGCCCAACAAAATAGACTTTAAAACAAAGACCATAAAAAGAGACAAAGGGCATTACATAATGTTAAAGGGATCAGTCCACCAAGGGAATATAACAATTATAAATATCTATCCACCCAACACTGCAGCACTAACTATATAAAGCAAATATTAACAGACATAAGGAGAGAAGTTAACGGTAGTATATTAACAGTAGGGAACTTCAACACCCGACTTCATTAATGAATAGATCATCCAGGCAGAAAATCAATAAAGAAGCAGTGTCTTTGACACATTGGACCAAACTATATATAGAACCTTCCATTCAAAAACAAAAAAAATAGGGACACCTGGGTGTCTCAATAGTTTAGCGCTTGCTTTTGGCCCAGGGCATGATCCCAGAGTCCCGGGATTGAGTCCAACATCAGGCTCCCTGAGTGGAGCCTGCTTCTCCCTCTGCCTATGTCTCTGCCTCTCTGTATGTTTCTCATGTATAAATAAATAAAATCTTTAAAACAAAAAAGAATATGCATTCTTTTTAGTGCAGATGGAACGTTCCCCAGAATAGATCACCTGTAAGGCCACAAAACAAGCCTCAATCAATTTAAGAAGATTTAAATCACACCATGCATCTTTTCTATTCAAATAGTATGAAGCTAGAAATCAATCACAAGAAATAAACTGGAAAAAAAAAGAAGAAAAAAAACAAAACAAAAAAAGAAATTAACTGGAAAAAAACCATAAACACATGGAAGCCAAAAAATAGGATACTAAACAACCAATGACTCAATGAAGCAATAAAGAAGAAATTAAAAAAAAAAAAATATGTGGAGACAAATGACAATGAAAACATGGCAGTCCAAAAATCTTTGAGATGCAGTGAAAGCAGTTCTAAGAGGGAAATATATGGCAATACAGGCCTATCTCAAGAAACAAGAAAAAGCACAAATAATCTATCTTTACATCTTTTTTAAAAAAACATTTTATTTATTAATTCATGAGAGTCACAGAGAGAGAGAGAGAGAGAAAGAGAGAGAGGCAGAGACGTAGGCAGAGAGAGAAGCAGGCTCCATGCAGAGAGCCCTATATGGGACTGAATCCCGGGTCTCCAGGATAAAGCCCTGGGCAGGAAGCAGGTGCTAAACCACTGTGCCACCCAGGGATCCCCTCTATCTTTACATCTTATGCAACTAGAAAAAGAACAGACTAACAAAGCCCAAGGTAAGTAGAAAAAAAACAAATAATAAATATCAGAGTATAAATAAATGACATAGACACTGAAAAACCAATAGAAAGAAAGAACTGGTTCTTTGAAAAGATAAACAAAATTAGTAAACCCTTGGCCAAACTCATCAAGAAAAAAAGAGAAATAACCCAAATAAATAAAATTAGAATGAAAGAGAAGTAACAACTGATACTACAGGAATACAAATGATTATAAGAGAATACTATGAAAAAATATGCCACAAACTGAACAACCTAGAAGAAATGAATAAATTCCTAGAAACATATAATCTCCTCAAACTGAATCAGGATGAAATAGAATATATGAACAGACCAGTTACTAGTATAATAAAATTAAATCAGTAACCAAAACACCACCAAAAAATCAAACCCCAGGACCAGATGGTTTTACAGGTGAATTCTACTAATCTTTTGAAAAAGAGTTAATACTATTTTTCAAAATAGTGGAGGAAGGAAATCTTCCATATACACTTCATGAGGCCAATATTACCCTGATACCAAAACCAGATAAAGATACCACAAAGAAAGAATACTACAGGCCAATATCCCTGATGAACATAGATGCAAAAATCCTCAACAAAATATTAGCAAACCATATTCAACTATACATTAAAAGGATTATCCCCATCACTTGGGATTTATTCCAAGGATATAAAGATGATTCAATATTTGTGGATCAATGTGATATGCCATATTAACAAAACAAAGGATAAAAATCATATTATTTCAATAGATGCAGTAAAAGCATTTGACAAAATTCAACATACATTCATGATAAAAACTCTCAATAAAATGGGTTTAGAGGGAACAACCTCAATATTAATAAAGGCCATTTATGAAAAGCCAACAGCTAACATACTCAATGATGAAAAATGGAGAACTTTTGTCCTAAGATCAGGAATAAGACAAGGATGCCCATTTTCACCACTTTTATTCAACAGGATACTGGAAGTCCTAACCCAGCAATCAGACAAGAAAAAGAAATAAAAGGCATCCAAATTCATAAGGAAGAAGTAAACCTGTTACTCATTGTAGATGACATGGCACTATACATAGAAAACCGTAAAGACTCCATAAAACTATTAAACTGATGTATGAGTTCAGTAAAGTTGCAGGATACAAAAGTAATATAGAGAATTCTGTTGCATTTCTATACAATAATAATGAAGTGGCAGAAATAGAAGTTAAGAAAACAATACTAATTACAATTGCAGCAAAAGTAATCAAATACCTAGAAATAAACTTAACGAAGGAGGTGAAGGAATAATACTTTGAAAACTCTTAAGACACTGATGAAATAAATTGAAGAAGACACAAAGAAATGGGAAAATATTCCATGCTCATGGACTGGGAGAACAAATACTGCTAATTGTCCTTTCTACTCATAATAATATACAAATTCAATGCAACTCCTATCAAAATATCAATAGCATTTTCCAAAAACCCAGAACAAATACTACTAAAATTTGTATGGAACTACAAAAGACTCCAAATAGCCAAAGAAATCTTGAGAAAGAAAAACAAAGCTAGAGGTATCACAATTCTAAATTTCAAGATATACTGTAAAGTTGTAGTAATCCAAACAGTATGATACTGGCATAAAAAAAATAGAGAAATAGATCATTGAGCAAAATCAAGAGCCCAGAAATAAACCCACACTTATAAGGTCAATTAATCTTTAACAAAAGAAGCAAGAATATACAATAGAGAAAAGATGGTTTCTTCAATGAATGGTGCTCGGAAAGTTGGACAGCTACATGCAAAAGGATGAAACTGCACCACTTTCTTACACCATACACAAAAAACTCAAAATAGGTTAAAGACCTAAATGTGAGACCTGAAACCATAAAAATCCTAGAAAAGAATGCAAGCAGTTATTTTTCTGACACCAGCCATAGCAACATTTTTCTAGATATTTCTCCTGAGACAAAGAAAACAAAAGCAAAAATAAACTAGTGGAACTACATCAAAATAAAGTTTTGCACAGCAAAGGAAACCATCAACAAAACAACAAGGCAACCTACCTACTAAATAGATGAAGATATTTGCAAATGATATATCCAATAAAGGGTTAATATCCAAATATATAAAGAACCTGTACAACTCAATACCAAAAACCCCAAACAATTTGATTTAAAAATCAGTAAATGAATAGATGAATAGACATCTTTCCAAAAAGATATACAGATGAAGGTTGCTGCAATAGCCTGGATAAGGGGTAAGTGTAGCCTGAATTGAACTTATGGAGGTACAGGTGATAAGGAAGCATTGGATTGGAAAACTATTTGGGAGGGAACGTTCACAGGAGATAAAATTGACAGAGTTGGTGATTGAGTAGATGTGGAGTGAGAGAAAGAGAAGAGTTGATGATGATCTTAAAGATTCTGAATGAATAATGATAGAATGTAAGGAGGTAGAGGCAAGTTTTAGGAGAGAATATGCATACCATTGGGGAAATGTTTATTTTTTAATGTCCATATGGAATGCCCTGGTTGACCTGCTCAGGAGCCTATTGAATATAAAATCTGGGCATTGGTAGGGAAGTTAGCATTGGATTGATTGATTTTTGTATTTATTTTTTATCATCTATTCAAATTCTATTTCATTCCAAAGAGGATTTTGGAGATAACAATTAATATACAGTAAAAGCCATCAAACTGGGTGTGACCTAGTTTATTAATAGCCCCTTACAGATTGCAAATGGAAAAAACAATCATATATATGTTCCACAGCCATTCACATGTAGTTGTGTTTTGATGGGGATACAGTCTGTTATGTGTCCGTAGTGTAACAGAATGCTAAAGGAGTTTGGAAATGAGGCTATCGATTCCATCTTCCCCACTAGCCATGTGATTCAGAGCAATTTGCTCAAGCTCTCCAAGGCCTCTGATGTGAGAAAACTGAACCGTTTGATTTCTTTGATCCCTGCCAGCTCTCCAATGGGATTTTTTTTTTTTTTTTTTTTTTTTGAGCTCGATTTCATGATTCATTGTGCAGGCTCTTTTCTTCTCTTTAGTTACTTCTACTTGGCCTTTCTAAGGTGCTAATTGGCACTTCCAGCTGAGAAGGAAAGGAAAATAAAAAGGTGGTTGCTCTTTCCTGTATGTGATAAGAAAACATTAAAAATATGAAGACTAGCATCACTAAAATTGGTGTTTGTACCCTGAGGTTTGGGTTTATACAGACTTATCCTATCCCATGTTGTCATAGACCATGTAAATCCACCTCCACCCCAAGAAAGACCATTTAAAGCAGTTTTACCTAAATAAGGATGGCCTTATGCTATGTCTTCCATGAGTTCCTATAAAAATCACAGTGCTTTCCAAATATAACAAGAGTTTTCAGACAACTGCAGGGTATACGTTTCAAGAAAGAAAGTAATCAAATATCTATACAACCAAGCACAAAGCTCTCTTTTTAAATGTAAGAAGATGACTTATAATCGAATGACCTAATAAGGTAGAGACTAAGCTACAAAGAACAATAAAGATGCATGGAACAAAATGTTAAGCAAAACTGTTGGAAAATCCTCATCATGGTCAGCATGCTATGTTCAAGCCATGACAAAGCTCACAGGTACACTGATGTGCACTGTACTTTCCAATGGCCCGTAATTGTCTCCCCCTTTCCTCTGGAAAATGTTTATACCCACTGTTCTCAGAATGTATGTATGAAGTCCCATGGAGAGCTTATTAAAATACAAACTGCTCATCCTTTCCCTCAGAGTACATGATTCACTAAGTCTGGTAAGGGCCCAAGAATTGGCATTTCTAACAAGTTTCCAAAAAACACTGGTGCTGTTAATCCAAGAACCATACTTTAAGAACCATTGGCAAAAAAAAAAAAAAAAAAAAAAAAAAAAAAAAAAAAAAAAATAAGAACCATTGGCTTTACACCTAATTCTATTTCAAAAACCCAGCCAAAATCCCATACCTGAGTGACGATGGGCCAGAGAGGAGAAGTGTTTCACTTTTTTCTTCTTCCCCCAGGAGACTACAGACAGCTCACTATTACAGCTAGATTACATCTCTAGTCCTGCATCTATCTACTCTTTATGTCTGTCTCCACCCCTAACCCACCCTGCTCCTTTGTGAGCCCCTTGGAAGGTAGGCCCAAATCTTACTCATATTTTTATGTTTCCTGGTATCTAGATCAGTGTCTGTCCCCACCAGACACTTAACAAATAGATCAGGAAAAAAATATGGAAATTAACAAAAGAATGACTGTGAAAGCACTTTTAAAGTCAAAGTGCTATGAAAACCATGTTGCAAATGAATCTCCTCAAGATCTGGTTAAAATGCAGATTCTGATTCAGGAAGTTGGGGGGGGTGGGGCCTGAGAATCTGAATTTTTAACAAGTTCCAGGTGAGGCTAATACAGTCCATAGACCACGCTTTTAAGTTTCAAGGCCATACAACAGTGGTTCCCAGCCTTGACTGAACATTAGAATTACCCGGGGACCTTTGACAACATAATATCTGGCTCACTTCCCAGACCAGCTCAGTCAGGATCTCTGGGTGTGGGACCCAGGCATCAGTGTCTTTTAAAAGCTCCTCAATAATTCTAATGCACAACCAGAGCTAAGAGCAACTAATATCTAAGTCACCACACATAGCTATTCAAATTACCTAAATCCAAATTTGTATGGTCCAAATTATTGGAGTTTCACACTACTTTTAATTGTATTGATGTTGATAATACCAAACACATCATTTTATTCTCTTTAAAGTGCTTATTTAACATAGTATTATATCCTTGTCCCACAGATATCATTATTTAAAAGCCAGCTAGGGGGATCCCTGGGTGGTGCAGCGGTTTAGCGCCTGCCTTTGGCCCAGGGCACGATCCTGGAGACCCAGGATCAAATCCCACGTCAGGCTCCCGGTGCATGGAGCCTGCTTCTCCCTCTGCCTGTGTCTCTGCCTCTCTCTCTCTCACTGTGTGCCTATCATAAATAAATAAAAATTAAAAAAAATAAAATAAAATAAAATAAAAGCCAGCTAGGAAAGAAATTTCTGACAACTTTTAAAATAAAGCTTCATTTGGCACCTGGGTGGCTCAGTGGTTGGGTGTCCGCCTTTAGCTCAGGTCGTGATCCCGGGTCCTGGGATTGAGTCCCACATCAGGTTCCCCAAGGGGAACCTGCTTCTCCCTCTGCCTGTGTCTCTGCCTCTCTGTGTGTCTCTCCTGAATAAAAAAACAAAATCTTTAAAAATAAGTAAATAGGACAGCCTGGGTGGCTCAGCGGTTTAGCGCCACCTTCAGCCCAGGGCATGATCCTGGAGACCCAGGATCAAGTCCCACGTCAGGCTCCCTGCATGGAGCCTGTTTCTCCCTTTGCCTGTGTTTCTGCCTCTCTCTCTCTGTGTGTCTCTCATGCATAAAAAAATAAAATCTTTTTTAAAAAAAATAAATAAATAAAGCTTCACTTAATGTTTCTCAAACTACCATGTTTTTTAAAAAGTAACTAGATAATTAAAATTATGAAATATACTTTTCTTAGAGCAGTGTGGAACACCTGGGTGACTCAGTTAATTAACCATCCAACTGTTGATTTCAGCTCAGGTCTTGATCTCAGAGTTGTAAATGCAAGCCCCATGTTGGGCTCCATGCTGGGTGTGATGCATACTTTAAAAAAAAAAAAAAAAAGGCAAGCAAGCAGTGTATCTCCAAAGAAAGTGCTGTCAAAATTAATAGATGCCAAATGTCAGAATGCTGACTTCCTGAGCCGACCATTGTTTTCAGGCTTTCTTAAAGAAGTAAAGTCAGGATTTTTTTAATCTATTTTTAAAATATTATCAAATAAAAATCCATATTACAAAGATGATAGGTTAGAGAGGGTTCTTTTACACTACAAAAGAAAAATCTTTTTTTTTTTTAATTTTCTTTATTCATGAGAGACACAGAGAGAGAGAGGCAGGGACATAGAGGGAGAAGCAGGATCCTCGAAGGGATGGGGCACTTGAATCTGGACGCAGGATTGTGCCCTGAGCCAAAGGCAGACTCTCAACTGCTGAGCCACTCAGGCTTCCCAAAAGAAAGATCTTAATACATACTTTCTACTATTAAGCCACCAGAATGCCTTTAAAATATTGTCCTATCTGCAACTCGATTTCTACCAACTTTTCACAAATACATCTGTGACACAATGTGAGGAATGACTATGTGGTTGACTTAAATCTTGATGTTTAAAAAAAGCAGCCCAGGGGCACCTGGGTGGTTCAGTTGGTTGGACATCCAACCCTTGGTTTGGGCTCGGGTCATGACCCTGGGGCCCTGGGAGAGGCCCACATCAGGTTCCAGCTTAGCAGTGAGTCTGCTGGAGATTCTCTCTCCGTCTCCCTCTGCCCCTCCCCCAATTCATGCATTCTCTCTCCCTTCCTCTCTCTCTCTCTCTCTCTCAAAGAATGAATAAATCTTCAAAACAAAACAAAACAAAAAGCAGCCCAGATAATAGTAAACAGCACTGAGGTGATTTGTTTTAACATTGCTCTAGCAATAGGCTGCATAATCCATTGTAGATCCCTGACTCCCAGGCTCTAGGCAGCAAGTTCCAGAGTCACTCCTTACCAGGATGTGCCTTAAAATGTGATATATACCATACAAGGTAGACATATTGGCCAACACTGCAAACTCTTGTATTCTGTAGCTCATTCTTAGAATGAAAAAGAGAAGCTCAATCATGCATTGGGACAAAGTTGAGTGCTTGAAATAAGCCCTCTAGTAGGCCTCTTATCCTTTAAGAATAAAAGATTAAAATGAAAAGCTTTGGAAGACTAATAAGTGAAACTATTAGGTACAATTCTTATGATGTCCTTTTTCTGATAATACCAACTATCCAGGCAATTGCAAACATCAAAGACATATTTGAAACAACATGATTTACATATAAAAAAGTCAAGAATGGTACCAAGTTCAACAAATTGTGCTATTATGAAATTAACCACCGGATAGAAAAAAGTGCCAAAAATAAGTCAAAGGGCTATCTACACATAAATTTCCTAGTGGAATAAAATTCTTACCTTATGCCTGAATTCAAAACAAAACAAAAAATGCTTTGAACATATTGAGAAAAGGCATGATGAAATCTAAGATCTAACTTTTATTCCTTTCCAATTAACTCACAACCTTAAAATCTGACTTCCAGTTTATCTCTTTTCTAAAACTTTTGTAAGACCATCAGTGGTATCCCATGGAAAACAGAAGAGATACCAGAAATCTGGAGAATAGTTTTTCTTATTCTTGATTTTCAGCAAAGGCAAGAATATGACTTTTATAAAACCAAAGTGGGCGGTAGGTATGTATGTCACTAATTCTAGGAAAAATTCTAGAATGGATTATTTAAAAGATAGTAAACACTAAAAGAGAAAGTGGTAATCATAAGGAGCCACCCTGAATTCAAGAATACCCTAAAGTTTTTTTTGCCTTTTTTTCCTAAGATTAGTGGTATGGTAGGGAATCACAAAGCTGCTACAGATATCATAAATTTGCATTTCAGGAATCATGGTATCTTTGCAGACCAGTGGGTAAATGGAGTGTTCAAAAGCACAGTAGAGCAAGTCCAAAGAATGCTGAATTATAAGTCAAAGCACCCCAGAGAGAGATTTTTAAAAGCATTCAACAGAGCTTTATCCTTCTCCCTAACTACCTCATGCTTTTATTGGCAACTTAAACGAAGGTATTCGTGGCCCAATGATCAAATTTTCAGACAGCATGAAGATGGAAAAAAGCAATAATAGTAAATGAGTGAATTAGAGCACAAAGAGGTCACAACCATCTACATCAACAGGGCAGATCTAACTAGATTGAGGTTAATGAGATAAACATAGAGTTCCTCAGTCTAGCTCATCTACTACCTCCTGGACCAGAACCGGAAAACATAGATCGCTCAGGGCCAACAGATGGGAGAAAATGCTAGCTGGGAAAAAATGCCAGGAGAGTGCTCAGCACAAGACTTGGTACATAGTAAATGCTCCAAAACACTGATTATTGTTAGCATCTTGATTTTTCATTATTATTTCCTTTACTTCATGAGGATCTGCCAGGAAAACAAATCTACCTTTTAAACATGTTTCCAGCAACTGAAAAATGGAGCCATGCCTTTTATTCTGTGCCACGTTTTAGCTCTGGTGAATATATAAATGTATGGCCTCTTGCCTAGCTTCATATAGCTAGGAGAAAGAGAGAGATGCCAATTATGTACTTAGTGTCTATGTTAATATGTTAATAATCTGACGACCCATATGTCCCTGATTTGGACTTTTCTGAGCTGCCAGCTGTCTAGTTATTTCTAAATAAATCTAAAACACAGTTATGATCCTAATAGCTACCATTTATTCAGTGTTTATTGTGTACCTAGCATTCAGTCAGGTATTTATAGATAGATTACCTTTAAACCTCATCAAAACTCAGCAAGGTAGGTATCATTATTTCCTTTCTTTTTCCATGAAGAAACTGAAGTTCAGAGGATCTTTAGGCAGAGGCCAACTGCCTAGGTCACCTATTTCCTCTCTGTGAGGTCAGATAATTGTTCTCAAATATTTTAGCCATTTTAGAATGGTAGCTGCCACTCCAAGCCCCAAACCACCAAGTTCCCCAGCAGTTCCTAACCTTAGTTAAGTATTTCCACAAATGCATTTCGCATTTTGTCACCACAGTGCAGAATGGACATAATTTGACCTATTCACTGAGGATCACCTGAATCACAGCTGTGCTGGAGCCATCCAAGATTCTGAAAGAATTCATAAAGCCCCAATTCTCACCTTGCTGGACTCACAAAGGTCATTCCTTATTGAGAGTAATACTGCTTCACCATTGTCACACTAGGACCCCTGAACTAAGGCCCTCCCTTCCTGTGTCCTTTCTTCCAGAAATTAAATGACCCCTATATGGAAAAATAAACTGCTGGCTAGAAGGCTTCCTTTGAACCCCAAACCACCTCATTGTAGGTATAATGCCCCTGCGGGACTGAGGTTACTGAGTTACACAGAAAGTGTCAGGGTAATATGCAGTGGAAGATCCATTTTCAGCTAAGGTTCCATTTAAGACATAATTTAAAGAACTTTACATCACTGCCACAAATTGCTTACCTACAGAGAGCAAATTCAAACATATGCACTGACATTTCAAATGAGAGAACAAAGCTAAAATAGCCAAGATTGCTGGCTGATAAATTAAAGCCAGATTCCCAAGTCTCTAGCCTTCTGGGTTCACCTTTTGCTTTAACATTCAGATACACTGGCTCAAACATCCATCCTAAGTACTACGGGCACTAGAGATAAAGCATGAAAAACAGAGATTAAAAAAGCCCTGTCCCCATAGAGCTTTTAGTGTGTGTGTATGTGTGTGTGTGTGTGTGTTTGGGGTAGGAGCATTGAGGAGGGGATAGGCTGCTCTGGTAGGTCCACTCTGAAGCCTACTGCCCTCTATTCCCCTATATGCCGGTAGCTGATGCCATCCCTTCTGCCCTAGTGGGAAATACCACCCCCATTTCTTCTCACCCCACAGAACACCACTAATACAAACTGGTATATATGACAGGTTTTTGTAGAAGGAGATCCTAACATTATGAAATGCAAGCAACAAATTAAAATGGAATATTGAAAATTCCTGGTCTAAAAAGCCACTACTCAGCAGCCTGGGTGGCTCAGCCCGGAGCATGATCCTGGAAACCCAGGATCAAGTCCCATGTCGGGCTCCTGCATAAAGCCTGCTTCTCCCTCTGCCTGTGTCTCTGCCTCTCTCTGTGTCTCTCATGAATAAATAAATAAGATATTTAAAAATAATAATAATAAATTTAAATAAAAATAAAAAACCACTACTCATTCTCCCTGGTGGGCAGTTTCTTGATGTCCATATTCTCCCTTGGGCTCTGGCTTGTTGCCATCCTCCCCCACATTCCTCCCAAGATCCTTTTCCCAGCCCCTGGTTCTAACTGCCAGCTTCTGACTCTCAATTTCCTTTTTCTTTTCTTTTTTTTTTTTCCTTTTTCTTTTCTCATGCAAAGCATTCACTCTTAGCTTGTGGGCTATGCCCTGGGGTGAGGTAGATGGAGAGAGAGGGGCTTCACTTTTCCCATCCAAAAAGTCTGCCAAGATTTTTTCTAAAGCCATCTTTTCTGTTGGAAATCATGCCACTCCCCTATTCTGCTAAAGCACTGCAGCCTGTTCTAGTTTCAATAGAATTTTTTTCTCATTGCTGTCAGCCAGCAATTGTGGGAAAACAACATGCAGAATGAATTGCTAGACTACCCCTGAAGTGGAATTTAACCACTCTCACTAATAAAGACTTGGGAAAATGTCATTACAGATTCCAAACAAGCAAGCAATCAATCCAGTATACTCAATATTGAGCAAGTAGAAAGTGAGAGTATTTTGAACAATTAAAGCTGAATCACTACCTCAAAATGACTTTCAAATATATCAAAGATTCAAACATAAAAAAAGAAACCATAAAAATAATAGAACATGATTGAGGTTTTAAAAATAATATTCTTGGAGTAGAAAAGGCTTTCTAAGTATAATATTGAATCTAGGAAAATAAAGGGAAAGAGTTAGCCATCTGATTACATATAAATACTGAACTTCCATAGAGGAAAACTACCATAAATCAAGTCCAAAAAAAGGGGGAAAACATTGTAACACAAAATAGATTAGAGAATAATTTCCTCAACAAATAGCTCACATCACACCACAATAAACAAGTTTTTTTTAAGTATACCAAGAACAAGGGCAGCCTGGGTGGCTCAGCGGTTTAGCGCCGCCTTCAGTTCAGGGTGTGGTCCTGGAGACCCAGGATCCAGTCCCACTTCGGGCTCCCTGCCTGGACTGGAGCCTGCTTCTCCCTCTGCCTATGTCTCTGCCTCTCTCTGTGTGTCTTTCATGAATAACTAAATAAAATCAGAAAGAAAAGAAAGAAAGAAAAGAAAAGAAAAGAAAAGAAAAGGAGAAAGAAGAAAGAAAGAAAGAAAGAAAGAAAGAAAGAAAGAAAGAAAGAAAGAAAGAAAGAAGAAAGAAAGAAAGAAAGAAAGAAAGAAGAAAGAAAGAAAGAAAGAAAGAAAGAAAAAAGAAAGAAAGAAAGAAAGAAAGAAAAAGAAAGAAAGAAAGAAAGCTAAGAACATGAAAGAAAGAAAGAAAAAGAAAGAAAGAAGAAAGAAAGAAAGAAAGAAAGAAAGAAAGAAAGAAAGCAAGCAAGCTAAGAACATGAAAGAAAGAAAGAAAGAAAGAAAGAAAGAAAGAAAGAAAGAAAGAAAGCCAAGAACATGAACAGGCAGTACACACACGATCACTAAAGATATATAGATATGATCAACTCCACTCCTACTTAAGTAAATAAACATTTTAGTTATTTTTTTTAAGATTTTATTTATTTATTCATGAGACACACAGAGAGAAGTAGAGACATAGGCAGAGGGAGAAGCAGGCTCCATGCAGGGAGCCCCATGTGGGACTCGATCCCGGGTCTCCAGGATGGCGCCCTGGGCTGAAGGCAGCGCTAAACCGCTGAGCCACCTGGGCTGCTCCAAATAAACATTTTTAAAAGGATACTGTTTTCTACCTGGCAGATGGGCAAATATATCAACATTTACAATACCTAGTATTGGTAATGATAAAATATTCATATCCATACGTGATATGAAATATATATTGATGCAAGCTTTTTAATAGATAATTAGGCAGTATCTGACTCAAATTCCATTTTTAGGAATTTTTCTCAGATGTATATAAAAGGATGCTTTGGTTCAGCAATGTTTATCATGGCAACACAATTCTAACAATATGCCCATCAGAGAAGTGGTTACATTAATCATAGTGTATTCATATAATAAAATACTACGCAAAATACTATGTAACCATATTAAAGAATGAGGTAAGTTACTGTTATAGTTATATCATAAATATACTGCTAAGTAGGAAAAACCAGTGATCCCATTTGTAAAAAGAAAAAATAAACACATAGCACTTCTGAATCTCAGTCTAAAACTTTCAGTGTACCCAAAAAAGGTAACTTTGTTTCTCCAGAACTAGATATAGTGCCTATACTAAATTCCTATTGAATCAAGTGGCAAAAACTTAACCAATTTATGTCCTGCTTTCCAAAGAGTTGTTTTATTTAACTCTGCTAAGGGCTCTTTTTCAGTTCCAGGAGGTTTATAGCATGGCAAGGTAGCCAAGAGACAAGCACATCTATTCCCTGAAGTAGTCATCAATCCATGCTGGCATCCATGAGTCATCCTGTTTTCCATCTGATTTACCTTGATCACTTCACCAAGGACTGACATTTAGCTGGTTCCACCACTACCCCTAGTACAATGTCTTAGCCAACTGTTTAAATGTTGGAAAACTTCTAAACTAATTGGTAATAGGTGCTGCCTTCAAACCCTCTCCTCCATCCACTAGACCTGGCCACTCTGACTCTCCTCCACCCTAGGAGCTTCCCTTACTTCCTCCACAGTTCAGTACTAAAGGGTTATTGCCAGGCACAGATAGGACTCCCAGAAGCTTGCTCCAGTGACATAGCCAGTATGAGTTCAGATTGGCAAATACCCATACTATACCCACTGCTAAATATTGTTGATGCTGACTCCTTCAAAATACTGCCAAAATAATCTATTCATAAGGCAAAGCTGAGTTTATTGCTTACTGTGATACAAGAAAGCACTATCTTGACATTCTTAGTTGTATCTTGGAGTAAAAAAGCTAAGTTGGGATGTTTATGAGAGTTAGGCTTTTGGCTTAAGGCACGTTGTCAAATAAGGAGGTGTTTTAATAATAAGTAGGGATCATGATATAATAGTTCGGGATTGGTACACATAGCAAAGTAAGTGTTTTGAGGCAAGTAAGACTCTCTAAAGAGTCTTAGAGAATAAATTGGCATTTCATGCTACATATTAAAAATTTTAATGCTTATTTAAATGGGTTTTTAGAGAAATTCTTGAAATGGAAAATGCATTTATTTGCAATTTCTATCTTCCTAAGAGTGTCCTGAAATAATAAAGCCATATTAATGAAGACATTGAAATAAGAAAGTTATATTAATATAGAATATATACTATTTGTATGTAGATGGTTTCAGTTTTCAGTACCCTCTCTTGTGGTCATTCTCAAGCCCAAAATGAAGGGTGAACCGTTAGCATCTGGGAGCATGATCAGTCTAGAAGTTCACAGCTCTTTGATTGTTGTGACTATGTATCATGTTTCTTAAGGTGGTCTTTTCAACCTCCTTAAATGTCAATTTTTGTATTCTTTCATTTGTTGGATAGGTCAGTGACTACACAATAGGACTTGGACTCAGAATATCACTCATATGAACTCTGCAGCACAAGAAAAAGACGAATTTATGATCAGAGTATGTAATCCACTCTTCATCCACAAGCCAAAAGTACCCCAATTAAACCAAAGAACAGAGCCCATCCCTAATCTGAAGAGTCCACAAAACCAGGTATAAAAAAAAAAAAAACAGATATATATAGTTATTCGAATTCCCTAATTTTATAATTTATTTGTTTATTCCCTAGAGCTCTTTAATAATAATAATAATAATAATAATAATAATAATAATACAAAGAGGTCTGCAGGAATATAAATACAACATTCTTTCCCGCCACAATTTACAAGATACCCTTCAAGAGGCCAGTATTAAACCCAAAATGCTCTGTTCTGAACTAATGCCTGATGAATTTCATGAACTTCTTGGATGAATTGCCTTGATAGAATTGTCTATCTCCCTCTGCACCATAGTATGTAAGGTTTCCCTACTTTCTAGATTTATAATTTTATAATAAGTAAATATAATTAAGGAAAGAGACTGAAAGAGAGAGAAAAGCAATCCAGAATTCCTCTTGGGTCACTAGGGTTTCAATTTTCCAATCAAAGCCCAAATTTTCTCCTTCTTGATTTAAGTTATTTCACAGCATCTTGTCCTATGAGGGAAACCAATAGGCAAAAATGGACTATAAGATCAGGAACTATGTTGGATGCAGGTATCACTTTACCAGCATAACAAGTTCTGTAAAGTTTGCAAGTAGCACAGGAAATATTTGTATACAAATCCAATACCAGTCATAGAAGGTACCCTATGATCTGTTTTTAGCCAAAATACACCCAAGACATTGTGACATAGTGTTGTAATATTTTGGCACCATGAATCAAGAATGATTCAGGACCAGGCAATGAAATCTGTAGTAGCAAGATCATTAGAGAAATAGTCTTATTTGTAAGATCTATAAAAGTAAGACAGTCTCTAAAAATATACCATCTGTTCCATGATTCACTTCCAAATTCTATTCCTGTGAAAGTTGGGTTACAAAGCTGCTTCCATGACAGGTCTCTTAGTATTTTGGTAGAGACAGGAACTTTCTTTCCTAAGTAAGACATGATAAAGCATTTTAAATTTATGGCGTGTGGCCCTTTGTGGTGTTGCCATCTTAAAAGCCTCCTAACAGTTGAGTCAGATTACCCAGAAAATCAACTGATCCATTACAAGTAACCAGTAGCAAAGAAAATTGGATGGTTCCCACAAGAAAATCCAACAGTCAATCTTGTTGAATGATTTAGTCAGTTCACAAGTAAAATGTAGCCAGATGTTCTGACAGAGCACCGACTATGTGGAAGCCCCAGGAACCCTAGCCCATGCCAGCCACAGCACCATCCAGCAAAGTCACAAAGCACACAGTTTACATAGGGGATGACCATACATAAGACCATTCCTTCAAGTTTAGGAGGAGTAGCCATTATCCTCAATCCATAGAAACAAAAACAGAAAGTCAAGCAAAATGGGGAAACAGGATTATGTTCTAAAAGAAAGAACAAAACCTCAGAAAAATAACTAAACGAAATGGAGAAAAGCAATATACCTGATAAAGAATTTAAAGTAACAATCATAATCTACTCTCCAGCCTGGAGAGAAGAGTATAAGAACTTCATGAGATTTTCAATAAAGAGATAGAAAATATAAAAAGAATCAATCAGAATTGAAGAATATGATAACTGAAATTTTAAAAAACACACCAGAGGGAATTGAGGGTACATTAGCAGATGCAGAAGAATGTATTAATGATCTAGAAGAGTGGGTAGTCGAAAACACCCAAGCTAAATAGATAAAATATTTTTTTAAATGAAGATAGGTTAAGGCATCTCTTGGACAACATCAAGCAAAAAAAAAACATTCACATTAGAGGAGTTTCAGAAGAAGAAGAGAGACAAAGTGGTAAAAAATGTATTTGAAGAAATACATTTCTGAAACTTTCCTAACCTGAAACTTTCCTAACCTGAGGAAGGAAATAGACATCAAGTTTCACAAAGCACAGAGTGTTCCAAATAACATGTACCCAAGGAGGTCCACACCAATGAATAATAATAATTAAATGTCAGAGGTTAATGATAAAGAGAATTTTTAAAAAGCAGCGAGAGAAGAAAAAAGTTACCTATATGGAAGGATTTTAAAGTTCCAGCTGATTTTTCAGCAGAAACTGCAGGCCAGAAAGGAGTAGCATGATATATTCAAAGTGCTGAAAGCAAAAACCTACAACCAAGGTTTTTCAACCCAGCAAGGTTATCATTCAGATTTGAAGGAAAGATAGAACTTCCCAAACAAATGAAAGCTGAAGGAATTTATCACCACTAAATCAACCTTACAAGAAATGTTAAAGGGGCTTCTTTATGTGGAGAAGAAATGGCCATAATTAGACATAAGAAAATCATAAATAAAAAGATGTAAAACATAACAACACATACCAAACATGGAAAAGGGAATTATAAAAGAGAAAAAAAGAAAGAGAGAAAAAAAGAAAGAAGTTTTTTTCTCTCTTTTTTTTAAATATGTTTGAACTTAAATGACCACCAAATTAATATACACTGTTATTTACTTAGGATATTATACTTGAACTTCATGGTAACCACAGACCCAAAACCTATGATAGATACATTAGAAGAGAAAGAAAGCCAAAATTAACACTAGTAACCCATCAATCACAGAGAGAGCAAGAGAAGAAGAAAGGAACAGAGAGGAACAACAACCAGAAAACAAATGACAAAATGGTAAAAGTATATACCTATCAAATACTTTAAACGTAAATGGCCTGGGGTACCTGGGTGGCTTAGTCAGCTAAGTGTCTGACTCTTAACTTCAGCTTAGGTCATGATCTCAGTGTCATGGGATCAGGTTCCAAGTTGTATTCCTCACTCAGCACAAAGTCTGCTTGTCCCTCTCTCTCTGCTCCTTCCCCCATGTTCTCGCTCTCTTTTTCAAATAAATAAATAAAATATTTTTTTAGAAATGTAAATGTCCTAAGTAATCAAAAGACATAGGGTGGCAGAATGGATTTTTTTTAAAAAATTTTAAACAGACCCATCTATATGCTGCTTACAAAAAATTCATCTCAGAACTAAAGACATAAACAGACTGAAAGTGAGAAAATGGAAAAATATTCACCATGCAAATGGAGTGAAAAAACAGGGCAATAATTATATAAGACAAAATAGACTTTAAAATGAAGACTCTAACAAGAGATAAAAAGGGGCATTACATAATGATAAAGGAATCAATCTAATAAAAAGATATAACAATTGTAATAATCTATACACCCAACACTGCAACACCTAAATATATAAAGCAAATATTAACAGACATAAAGAAATTGATAGGAACACAATAATATCAGGGGACTTTAACACCCAATTTACGTAAGTGGATGGATCATCCAAACAGAAAATCAATAATGAAACAGTGTCTTTGAAAGACACATTGCAGGACGCCTGGGTGGCTCAGCAGTTTAGCACCTGCCTTTGGCCCAGGGCATGATCCTGGAGTCCTGGAATCGAGTCCCACATTGGGCTCCCTGCATGGGGCCTGCTTCTCCCTCTGTCTCTGCCTCTGTTTCTGTCTCTCTGTGTCTCTCATGAATAAATAAATAAAATCTTTAAAAAAAAAAAGAAGAAAGAAAGAAAGAAAGAAAGAAGAAGAAAGAAAGAAAGAAAGAAAGAAAGAAAGAAAGAAAGAAAGAAAGAAAGAAAGAAAGAAAAAACACATTGGACCAGATGGATATAACAGATATATACAGAACATTCCACCCAAAAATAAAACACATTCCTTTCAAGTGCACATGGAACATTCTCCAAAATGATCAAATGTTAGGCCACCAAACAAGCCTCAATCAATTTAAGAAGATTGAAATCATATCACCCATCTTTCCAATCACAATAGTATAAAAGAAGAAATTAATCACAAGAAAAAAACTGAAAAAAAGCACAAATATGTGGAGACGAAACAGTATGATGCTAAACAACCAATGGGTCAACAAAGCAATCAAAGACGAAATTTTAAAAATTATGGAAACAAATGACAATGAAAACACAAAGGTCCAAAATCTTTGTGATGCAGTGAGAGCAGTTCTAGGAGGGAGATATATAGTAATACAGGCCTACTTCAAAAAGCAAGAAAAAGTTCAAATAAATAATGTAACCTCACACCTAAAAGAACTAGAGAAAAAACAAATAAAGCCCAAGGTGAGTAGAAATAAGGAAATAATAAAGATCAGAGCAGAAATAAATGACAAAGAGACTAAAAAGGTCGGGGAGTGGAGAAAAAAATCAATAAAATCAAGACGTGGTTTCCTGAAAAGATAAAACAAAACTAATCAACCCTTAGCCAGACTCATGAAGGAAATAGAGAAAAAAAAACCCAAATAAATGAAATGAGAAGTGAGAGAAGTGAAGTAACAACTGACCATAGAAATACAAAGGATTATAAGAGAATACTATGAAAAATTATATGCCAACAAACTGGACAACCTAAAAGAAATGAATAAATTCCTAGAAACATACAATTTTCGAAGACTGAACCAGGAAGAAATAAAAAATCTAAAAATACTGATTACAAGTAACAAAATAGAATCAGTAATCAAAAAACTACCAAAAAATAAAAGTCCAGGGCCAAATGGCTTCACATGTAAATTCTACTGAATACTTAAAGAAGAGTTAATACCTATTCTTTTTAAACTATTTCAAAAGATAGAAGAGGGAAGGAAGTATCCAAATATATTCCACCATGCCAGCATTACCCTGACACCAACACTAGACAAAGACACTACAAAAAAAAGAAACTGCAGATCAATATCCCTAATGAACAAAGACGTAAAAATCCTCAACAGGGACGACTGGGTGGCTCAGCAGTTGAACATCTGCCTTCAGGGCATGATCCTGGGTTCTGGAATTGAGTCCTGCATCAGGCTCCACACAAGGAGCTTGCTTTTCCCTCTGCCTATGTCTCTGCCTCTCTGTGTCTCTTGTGAATGAATAAATAAATAAAATCTTTTTAAAAAAATCCTCAACAAAATATTAGCAAACCACATACAACTGTACATTAAAAATACTATTCACCATGATTAAGTGAGATTTATTCCAGGGATGCAAGTATGATTCAATATTTGCAAATCAATCAATGTGACACACCACATTACCAAAGCAAAGGATAAAAATCATATGATTATCTCAATAGATGCAGAAAAAGCTTTGTCAAAATTCAACATTGATTCATGATAAAAACTCTCAACAAAGTGGATTTATAGGGAACATACTTCAACATAATAAAGGCTATATATGAAAACTCACAACTAACATCATACTTAATATTGAAAAACTGAGAGCTTTTCTTCTAGATTAGGGACAAGACAAGGATGTCCACTCTTGCTACTTTTATTCAACAGAATATTGGAAGTCCTAGCCACAGCAAACAGAGAAGAAAAAGAAATAAAAAGCAACCATATTGGCAAAGAAGTTAATAGATGACATGAAAATCCCAAAGACTCCAAGAGAAAATTATTAGAACTAATACATGAATCAAATAAAGTTTCAGGATTCAAAATCAATACTCAGAAATTGGTATCATTTCTATACACTAATAATGAAGTAGCAGAAAGAGAAATTAAGAATATAACACCATTTACAATTTCACCAAGAAGAATAAAATACCTAGGAACAAACTTAAATAAAGAAGGAAAAGACATACACTGAAAACCATAAAACTCTGATGAAAGAAATTGAAGATGATATAGACAAATGGAAGGAAATTCCATGCTCATGGAATGGAAAAATTTATTATTAAAATATTCATATTACCCAAAGAAATCTAAGGATTCAACACAATTTCTATTAAAATACCAGTAGTATTTTTCACAAAACTAGAACAAATAATACTAAAATTTGTATGAAACCACAAAAATCCTGAGTAGCCAAAGCAATCTTGAGAAAGAAAAACAAAACTGGAGGTATCATAATTTCAGATTTCAAGGTATACTACAAAGCTGCAGTAATTAAAATGATATGGTGCTGACACAAAAATAGACACATGGATTAATAGAATAGAGAGCCCATAAATAAACCCAAGATTAGTCAATATCAATTAATCTATGACAAAAAGGCAAGAATGTAATATGGGAAAATGCACTGTCTTCAATAAATGCTGCTGGGAAGCTGGATAGCCATATGCAAAAGACTGAAACTGGACCACCTTGTAACACCATACACAAGAAATAGCTCAAAATGGATTAAAGACCTACATCCAAGACCTGAAACTACAAAAAATCCTAGAAGAGAACACAGGTAGTAATTTCTTTGACATCACCCATAGAAACTTTTTTCTTGAGCAGCCCGGGCGGCTCAGTGGTTTAGCGCCGCCTTCAGCCCAGGGTGTGATCTTGAGACACAGGGTCAAGTCCCACATCAGGCTCCCTGCATGGAGCCTGCTTCTCCCTTTGCCTGTCTCTCTCTCTCTACTCTCTGTGTCTCTCATGAATAAATAAATAAAATATTTTTTAAAATTTTTTTCTAGATATGTCTCCCAATGCAAGGAAAACAGAAACAAAAGTAAATTGTTGGCACTACATCAGCATAAAAAACTTTTGCACAGCAAAGGAAGCCATCAATAAAACAAAAAGGCAGCCTAATAAATGGGGGAAGCTATTTGCAAATATGTCAAATAAGAGATTAATATCCAAAAAATAAAAAGAACCTCTGGCAACCATCTTTTGTCCTCTGTATTTACAGGTATGATTCTGTTTTTTGTTTCTTTTTTCCTTGTTTTTTTCTAGATTCTACCTATGAATGAAATCATATGGTATTTGTCTTTTCAGTCTGCCTTATTTCATTTAGCATAATACCCTCTAGGTCCATCTATGTTGTCTCAAATAGCACAAATCAACCTTTTTATGTCTGTGTAATACTCCATAGTGTATATGTAGCACATCTTCTTATCCATTTGTCTGTCAATGGGTACTTAGTTTGCTTCCATATCTAGGCCATTGTAAATAATGCTTCAATAAATGTAGGGGTGCAAATATCTTGCCAAACTGATGTTTTTCTTTTCTTTGGGTAAAAGTCTAATGGTGGGATTATTGGATTAAATGATATTTATATTTTTAATTTTTTGAAGAACCTCCATACTGTTTTCCACAGTGGCTGCACTAACTTACATTCCCACCAACAGTGTATGGAAGGTTCCTTGTTCTCCACATCCTTACCAACACTTATTATTTCTTGTCTTTTTTTTTTTTTTTTTTTTAAGCCATTAGAGCAGGTGTAAGATGATATCTCATGGTGGTTTTGATTTGCATTTCCCTGATGATTAGCAATGTTGAACATCTTTTCATGTGTCTGTTGGCCAACTGTATGTCTTTTTTTGAAAAATGTGTATTCAGGTCCTCTGCCCATTTTTTAATCAGGTGTGGTTTTTTTTAATTTTTTAATTTTTTTTTTTGGTTTGGAGTTGTAAAAGATCTTTTTATATGTTGAAAATTAACTCCTTATTGGACTCCTGTGAGAAGATAAAACCATAGGAGCAGCAGACACAGATGGAGTTTATACCCACTCACAGAGTCTTCTCTATGAACTTCCACTGGCTACTGACAAAAAAAGATTGGGGGCAAGACAGAAGACAGGTTAAAACCTCCTTCAGCAATGCATACATGAAGAGAAGCAGGCCACCACTTTCCATCGAAAAGTACAAAACCCTATTCAGTTCCTTTCCCATATTTAAGATACAAAGACGGTGGTAGAAAATCCTGAGATATATAAGACACTGGTGAAGACCCATTGCAACTAAGGAGCAGTCGAGATCTGTGAGACAATAATGAATGTTGTAGCCTATGAGTATTGGAATCTTAGAAGGTGAAGAGGGAAAGAACATGACAGAAGAAATCCTGGAAGAAATAATGGATGAGAAATTTCTAAAACTTAAAAAAAAAAATGCAACAAACTACAGATTAAGATGATCAGAGAACCCCAATCAGAACAAACACTAAGGAAAAAGAAAACTTCTGAAAAGCAAAAATAAAGAGAAAATCTTAAAGACAACCAGAATAAAAAGACCTATTATATACAAAGACACAAAGACAAATATTAGCATACTTCTAGTCAGAAACTATGCATGCCATAAGACAATAAAGGCTCATGTTTACAGAAAGGAACTGTCAACCAGAATTCCATACTCAGCAAAAAGTATTTTTTTCAAAAATGAAGCTGAAATAAAGACCTTTTAGTTAAATAATAGCAGGTCAAATTCATTACCAGCTGACCTATGCGACAAAAAATACTAAAGAAAATTCTTCACATAAAAGGAACATAATACCAGAAATTTAGATCTATAAAAAGAAATGAAGTATCTAAATAGTAATATTAAAATACTAAAATTAAGGTGAATATAAAAATTTTGTGTTATCTTCAATCATTTATAAACTGTTTAAAACAAAAATACAGAAATGTAGTGTGGTTTAAAACACAAATAAAAAGTATAGCAATAGCACAGAAGATAAGAGAAGGAAATTCTCCTAAGACCTGCCAAGAATATAAGGCAAAGTTTGACTGCCAGGGAAAGAAAGACAGGGTCACTACAAAAGCCCTACCTCTGAGTTTTTCATTGGAGACAAGGAAAAAAGAGTCCTTTCAACAAATGATTCTGGAACAAGTAGACATCCATGTAAAAAAAGGAACTTAATCCATACTTCACCCCATTTACAGAAATTAACTCCAAATAGATCACAAACCTAAATGCAAAACTTGAAACAATGAAATGTCTGATGGAAAACATAAGACCTGTTAGCTTGGATTCTTAAACATGGCACAAGCCACAGACTGGGAGAAAGTATTTGTGGAAGACATATCTGATAAAGGTCTTATCTCTAGTCTATATAAACAACTCTCAATGTTTTTGTTTTGTTTTGTTTTGTTTGTTTTGTTTTGTTTTTTGGGGTTTTTGTTTGTTTGTTTGTTTGTTTTATGATAGTCACACAGAGAGAGAGAGGCAGAGACACAGGCAGAGGGAGAAGCAGGCTCCATGCACCGGGAACCCGACGTGGGATTCGATCCCGGGTCTCCAGGATCGCGCCCTGGGCCAAAGGCAGGCGCCAAACCACTGCGCCACCCAGGGATCCCCAACTCTCAATGTTTAATGATAAAACAAATAATATAATCTTTAAATGAGGAAACATTTGCATAGACACTTCATCAAACAAGATATATAAATGTTAAGCACATAAAAAGATGCTCAATATCATTTGTCATCAGGAAAATATAAATTAAAACACAATGAGATACCCCTACACAACCTATTATAATGGTTAGAGTTTTTTCTTTTTTTTATGTATTTTTTTTATTGGTGTTCAATTTACCAACATACAGAATAACCCCCAGTTTTTTTTTTATGTATTTTTTTTTATTGGTGTTCAAGGTTAGAATTTTTTCTAAGGACAATAGCACATGTTGATGAGCAACTAGAACTCTCATACGTTGCTGTATGAGAATGCAAAGCCACTTTCAGAAGAAGTTTGAAAGTTTCTTATAAAGTTAAACATGCATTGACCTATGGCCCAGCAATACCACTTCTGGGTATAGATCTAAGAGAAATAAAATTATATGTTCGCATGAAAGCACGTATACAAATGGTTATAGCAGCATTATTTATAACCATTAAAACTGTAAATAACCAATCATGAAATGGGCAAAAGACATGAACAGAAATTTCACAGAGGAAGACATAGACATAGCCAAAAAGCACATGAGAAAATGCTCCACATCACTGGCCATCAGGGAAATACAAATCAAAACCACAACGAGATACCACCATCACACCAGTGAGAATGGGGAAAATTAACAAAACAGGAAACAAAAAATGTTGGAGAGGATATGGAGAAAGGGAAACCCTCTTGCACTGTTGGTGGGAATGTGAACTGGTACAGCCACTCTGGAAAACTGTGTGGAGGTTCCTCAAAGAGTTATGTATACAATGGAATATTACTCAGCCATTAGAAATGACAAATACCCACCATTTGCTTTGACGTGGATGGAACTGGAGGGTATTATGCTGAGTGAAAGAAGTCAATCGGAGAAGGACAAACATTATATGGTCTCATTCATTTGGGGAATATAAAAATTAATGAAAGGGAATTAAGGGAAGGAGAGAAAATGAGTGAAAATATCAGTGAAAGTGACAAAACATGAGAGACACCTAACTCTGGAAACGAACAAGGGGTAGTGGAAAGGAAGGTGGGCAGGGGGTTGGGGTGAGTGGGTGATGGGCACTGAGGGGGGCACTTGGTGGGATGAGCACTGGGTGTTATGCTATATATTGGCAAATTGAACTCCAATTTAAAAAAAAACTAAATAAAACTTCTTCAACTCATGAATAGACAAGCAAATTGTGGTACAAGCATGCAATAAAAAGAAACTACTGATATATACAATGACATAAATGAACCTCAAAATAATTACACTGAGTGAAAGAAGCCAAACTTGAAAGGGTACATACTGTATGATTCTGTTCATATGATATTCTGGAAAATGGACAATTATAGGGATATAAAAACAGGTCAGTAGTTTCTAGGAGCAGAGGCTAGACAGAGGATTAAAGACAAAGTATAGTAAGGGAACCAATTCAGGTGATAGAAATGTTCTAATCTTGATATTAGTGATTATATGACTGTATTTGTCAAAACTCACAGGACTGTACACCATAAAGGCAAATTTTTCTGAATACCCATTATAGTTTAGTAAATCTGACTTTTAAAAATATCTTTGCAGGGAGCAGTTTCAAGAAATCTGGAGGTATTCATAGGAGACAAGTTTGGGCTCCTGTCCATATCCTATCTTCACAATTTTATCAGGACTATGCTGGTGACAAATGAAGCATGAATCAGAAACACCCTCAGTAATTTCCATGTGATCATTGATTAAGTACAGTATCCAATGTGCCCTTACTCTGGGGGGTAATTTCATGTAAATATTTTGCAAGTTCCCATTGGAGAACTTCTTGTGCTACCAAGAAGCCAGAGAATATTCTCGTGATTTGCATTCATATTTCTCCCAGGATCTTTTTCTGGCTCTGAAGCCAATCACTGACATTCAAAAAGGCTATTTTGAGGGCAGCCCGGGTGGCTCAGCGGTTTAGCGCTGCATTCGGCTCAGGGCCTGATCCTGGAGACCTGGGATCGAGTCCCGCGTTGGGCTCCCTGCATGGAGCCTGCTTCTCTCTCTCTCTCTCTCTCTCTGTGTGTCTCTCATGAATAAATAAATAAAATCTTAAAAAAAAAAAAGAGGCTATTTTGAATGTCAGAAAAGATTTGGTCTCAGGGTTTCATGAGTTCTAGGATCTCAGCAAGCACTGCCTTGCAGGTGTAATGATCAGCCTAAGCATTTCCTTTAGCTGCAATGTAAGCGCCTTCTTTTTTTTTTTTTTTAAGCGCCTTCTACATGAGCTCCTACCTTTGTAGTAGCTACCTCCTTAGGAAGCCTTGGAACACATGAAAGTTTTTTAAGCTGCTAACCATTTTCAATAGGGTTTCCTACTAAAGTTAAAAACCTTTGTTGTGGGCAGTCCACGTGGCTCAGCGGTTTAGCACCGTCTTGGCCCAGGTCATGGTCCTGGAGACCCAGGATTGAGTCCCATGTCAGGCGCCCTGCATGGAGCCTGCTTCTCCCTCTGCCTGTCTCTGTGTCTCTCATGAATAAATAAATGAGATTAAAAAAAAAAAAAAAAAAAGCCTTTGTTGTATCCAAAGCATCCCAAGACCATGGACTTACCCAAATCGGATCTACTGCCAATGTATATGTTAACTCTTTTATCCATAGCTAATTGACAAGCTCTGATGAGTGCAGTGAGTTCTGCCACATGAACAGATCTTTACCTCTGACAAAGGTCACATGTTAGAGGTGAAGTGAGATCGGCTCTAGTGCGTGCCACCTTCTATTTTCCTGTTTCAGTTTTAAAGTACGATGTCAACAAACTAAACTGAGTCTGAATTTTCTAAAAGGATTTTAGTAAATCCGTTTGGGGCATAGATAGTTCACAAACAGAAGTTGAATGGTTGTGAGGTTCTCCTTCTTCAGGTAATGAAAGAAGAGCAGAATTGAAAGGACCACATTGATGAATGGAAGAACCTATTAGGGTTTCGTAAGGAGTGACCCTACTTGCTGAGAATGTTGCAGGTTTTCAGTGTGCCAAAAAAGATTATACAACATGAGGCATCACTAGATTTAAGGAGACCCTAAAATCAAGTCATCAAGAACCTCCACTAGTTTAGCAGCTGCAGCTAGTACTCCGGCAAAGCCAGTAGATTTCATCACAGTGTCAAGAGACTGTAGTAAGCTATTGGTGTTCACTGAATTCCTAGAAGGTGAATCAGAATACCTATGGCTTGTCCAGATCCCTCAAATAAAAAAGGTAGAAAGATTTATAATTAGTCAAACCCAGGCGTGTTAATGATGAGCTTCACAGGGAAGTAGTTTGGTTACCCATGATTTAGCTAAGTCATATGATGGCATGGCAATTTAAGTAGCCAGCGAAGTCCAGGAATCTTCTTAATTGTCTCATATTACTAGTCTGGGGAGACAATTTTTAATAGTTTGCAGTCTCTCAATAGTAAGGGATTTACCTCTGGATAGGCAGGAGAAGGCAAATGAGTACTGACTATTTTGATCCAAAGAAACACTAAGGAAAGCGGAACACAAATCTAGAATTATAAAATATACAGCCTCAGAGGCAGCAAAGGTGAAATAGTATTTGGATTTGCTATTACAACTATTGTATAATAAAATATTTGGCTGGCCTTTAAAAGTAGCTGTATTGCTCAGTGGTAGAAATAGGGCACTAATTCTGTACCTCTGTAACCATATCCTTATATGAGTGAGTGTGGACTGAGTAGGAGGCACTTGATAGACTAATACAGCTGCTGATAATCTGGTCTAGCACAGTGAGCTAATCTAGCATCCCTTCCAAAGGTGGAAATGTTTGGACATAAACAGAGAGAAGGAGGAATCATAGCTGAGAGTAAAGGATTGAGTAAATGGGTAAGTCAATGAGGGAAATAAAATACTACATTAACACTTTGAAAGAAGCTTAGAGCAAGAGATGAGCTCATTCATCTCATCTCAGCTCATTCAAACCAGATGCCTGAAAAGATCAAACCATATATTATTGAGACCATTCTGTTTTTTATTTAAAATTTTTATTTTAATTCCAGTTAGTTAACATACAGTATTTATTAGTTTCAGGTCTACAATATAGTGATTCAACAATTCCATACATCACTGTCACCCAGTGCTCATCATGACAAATGCTGTCCTTAATCCCCATGACCTGTTTCACCCATCCCCCACCTACTTCCTCTCTGGTCACCATCAGTTTGTTCTCCAGAGTTAAGGATCTGTTTCTTGGTTTGCCTCCCTCACTTTCTTTTCTCACTTTGTTCATTTGTTTTGATTCTTAAATGCCATGTATAAATGAAATCATATGGTATTTGTCCTTCTCTGACTTATTTCACTAAGAATTTTATGCTCTAGTTCCATCCATGTCATTGCAAATGGCAAGATTTCATTTTTTTAATGGCTGAATAATATTCCAGTGTCTGTGTGTGTATGTGTGTGTACTATTGAGACCACTCTCGCTTTGGGAACTTGATGAGATCAAATGGAACCCTGCAAACCTGAGTAATCTCACCCTGGGAGACATTTTGATCATATGACATGATGATAGACTGATTTATTAATCGCTAAATGGGACTCTAGTAATGTACCAGTATCTTTTAACTTATTTTTCAGGTTACATCTACCATACTATATATCGGCATTGTTCGTAAGATTTTTTTTTTGTAAGATTATGATACTGATTATAATACTGCTATTGATAATCAAATGTATTGGGAGATGAAGTTAACATCCTTCTACCCCTACCCCAGACTGGCTACTCCAAATATTAGGTATATAAAAAGAATGATGGCCAAAAAGCGACAGGGTGGCAAATTTTGTAATAAAGTATTTTACCAGCCTTTATCCCTGATTCCTGGGAGAGAGACTCCAAACCCTTTGAATTTTCTGAGTGATAGGAATTTCTTCATTATTTATGAGCCTCTTGGATCACACCTGAGTTTATGTTAAAAGGTAAGATGATTCAGGACAGGATCTGGTCACCAAGTAGACCAGCCATGTGATTAGATGGTTCATGATTTAAGCTAGCCTGACCGCAAGGGAGGGGAGGAGGACTGACAATTGAGTTCAATCACATGGCCAATGATTCAATCAAACGTGCCTCCATAATGAAACTCCAATAAAAACTCTAGCTTCCTGGTTGGTGAACTGAATCAGTGTACTGGGAAGGTAAGGTGCTCTGATTCCACAGGGAAAGGTCATGGAAACTCTACATTTGGAACCCTCCCAGAATTCATCTTATATCTCTTCATTTGGCTGTTCCTGCTATATATCCCATATAATAAAACTGTAATTGTAAGTATAGCATTTTCCTGAATTCTGTGAGTCATCCTGGTAAATTGTCAAACCCAAAGGGGGGTCATGGAAACCCCCTGGATTTGTAGACAGTTGGTAAGAAGTGCAGGTAGCCTGGGGACGTTACTTGCAACCGGCCTCTGAAATGGGGTAGTTGTAGACTGTGCCTTTACACCTATGGAGTTTGATGCTAATTCTGAGAGGTTAATATTATAGCACACCAATTGGTATCAGAATAAAGGGTAATAGGAAATGACTCTCATTTATGGCCTTGAGGTCCTGAATGAATTTATATCCCTATCCATTGGATTTTCTTACTGAGGAGAGAGGAATATTACAAGGACAGCAACAAAGGATAATAAGTCCTTTCTCTATTAGGCTTTTAACTTTAGATTTTAGTCTTTCTTTAACTTCTGACTTTAGAGGGTGTTGTACAAGTTTGGGCAAAGCTTTAGAACTTTGATGATTTCAGCCCCAGTAATCCTTCCTGAATCAGTATACTTTTTTTTTTTTGCTGGCACTATTTGATACTTTTGATTTTAACTTGATTTAGGCTCAGACATACCTGCAAGTTAATGTCTAAATTTGTTATGACTTCATTACGAAGGTCTCTAGAAATTTCAAGGAAGAGGCCATTGAGAGAGCATTTAAACTGGCAGTTCCATGTGCACAGCAAAACCCTCTCTATTAAGTTAGTGGGTATAGTGTCACAAGGAAAGAAAGAATGTGTCTAGGTTAAAAGTCCCAGAGTGACAGTTAAGGTCTGGGCCAAGAAGAATGTTTGAGAATTATTAGAGATGCCCAGAAACCCAGCTGTTTGTTGAACCTGTATTAAAAGAAATTGTAGGGCAGCCCGGGTGGCTCAGTGGTTTGGCGCCGCCTTCAGCCCAGGGCCTGGTCCTGGAGACCAGGGGTTGAGTCCCACGTCGGGCTCCCTGAGTGGAGCCTGCTTCTCCCTCTGCCTGTGTCTCTGCCTCTCATTCTCTCTCTCTCTCTGTCATGAATAAATAAAAATTTAAAAATCTTTAAAAGAAATTGTATAATAATGGTAAGGTTTATAGTTGAGATACAGCGTTTTTACAAAGAAATTTTTCCTTGTAGGTTCAAGGATAAAACAAAATTTGAGCTTTTTTGAATCTTTCTTGGAGCACCTCCTTTGATCCCTCCCTTCATTGTTTTCCCCTTAATCTCTTAGTTAACACAGACCATTGTTTTTCCAATGTCTTTTCTGTTTACAGAAACCACAACTATCTTTATAAAAAGACTTCCTCTGCCAATGGATAAGGACTGGGGTAAGTGCCTGTAGTTGTTTTATCTGTAAGGCTATCAAGTTACTCTGAGCCTTATTCTGTTAAGACTCTTTTCAATATATTCAGCAAGATGTTAGAAATCTGACAATAGAGCTATTTCCCATTCTGCTCCTTTTTTGCATATTAAATCCCCTATTTCTGGCTTACAGCCATTCATAAAAAGTGCAGAAGGAACTGGGGTCACATCTGCTTTTAGCTCTATTCCTGAAAGCTGTCTAAAGAATTAAAGAGCTGATTCCTGACATCTCCAATTGGACTCATTCTTTCTTTGCTTACAGGAATGAACAGAGCCTTTTCTATTATCACAGAGAAGATTTTAGGATAGTCTCTGAAACAACTGGTACAACATCTACAGCTCTTATCAAATCCTCGTTTTTTGTTTTGTTTTTGCTTTTTGAAGTTTCCTTTTCTTTAAGATTTTATATATTTATTCATTAGAGACGGGGGGGTGGGGGGGCGGGTGTGTGGCAGAGACACAGGCAGAGGGAGAAGCAGGCTCCTTGCAGGGAGCCCAACTTGGTACTCATCCCAGGTATCCAGGATCTCGCCCTGGGCTGAAGGTGGCGCTAAACCACTGAGGCACCCAGCCAATTCCTTGTTTTCTATGCAATCAGCAGCTTTTAAATTACTCCAGTGTCTTCCTCTCCTACATTTCAATCCAGTTATTTTGCATCTGAGATTTCTTCTAACATATGACCTATTCTACAATCCAACAGTAGTCTACATTTCTTTGCAAATTTCTCTCTCTCTTACCTAGGCTTTCGAAAGTCTTTAAAATGGCTCTTAGCTCAGAATGAGATGAGAATAAAATCAGCCACAAGTCATTTTTCTTTGTAAGTTAAGAGTTAACTGATATTTGGGGATTTCTGGCTGGTCAAGGGGAAGGGCAACCCATCAGGAGATACAGGGACAGAGGGAAATGGAGGAGCAGGAAGGATAGCATAAAGGCCATTAGGTTATGTTGTGATTTAGGAAGATTATTTTATGTTTTTCACAGTGTTGTTTTATTTCTTGGCTAACCAATCCTCTCAGGAAGCAATTTCAGAATCCAAATTTCTTATAGTGCTTCTTTGTACCAACCAAAAATATATAGAACATTGGATGTTTTCAATTTTGTCTTCTTTTTACTCTAAGGGATCTCTCAGATGAACAGTTGTGTCTATATCAAAAGATCCCCAAAGTAGCCACTGTAATTTTAAATTATTATTGGTGAAATTATGCACTTGGAAAGATAAGTACACAAGGTTGTATTATAACATAAATATATGTAAGAAGCAGGAATCTGGCTCGAAGAAGGTATGAACTTACTTAAGCTTAGACCAGGGTGAGCAAACTATGGTGCTTGGGCCATATCCAACTCACTAGCTGTTTACATAAAATTTTATTAGAACACAGTCTTGTCTACTTATTTACGTACTTACTGTCTTTGGCTGTTTCAGCAGGAGAGTGGCAGAGCTGAGTAGCTACAACAGAGATTGTAGGACTCACAAGTCTGTAACATTTACCACCTGACCTTTTATAGGAAAATTTAGTCAGCCCTCAGTGTAGATTGATACAAACCTATGAGAGTCTACAAATGGTCAGCTGTTGTTCCAATTAGATTAGCTGACTCTAGTGATACCATTGTGACTCTTAAAACTAATCTGCGCATAATGTGTTTGGCTTTTTGGATGGCCTTTTTCACCAAAGCCACACGGTACAGTTGTTTGATGGACTTTCCACACTTCTTACCAGGCACAGAATTTTGATTTGTTGAACCTGGAACAACCTCCATAAAAATCAACTCAGATTCTGACTACCTTCCTCACCTCCTGGTCAGTGAATTTGGCTGTCTCCAGAAAAGATCATCTCTCAGCTGCTCCTTGGGTAATGACCAGGATGAAAGGGATATGTGTTTACACGAACCAATTTTGAAAATCTAGTATTCAACCCTGATCTCTGGGCATACTTCTTTCTTTCCCTAATGGCAACCCAGGCTAGCCTGATTTGTACAACTCCCATGTGGCCCCACCAAGAGGGCCTAGGGCACTGAGTCTTATTCTAGTTCAGCCACCTGGATTCTCCCATTAGATCTCTCATTAGATCAACAGAGTCCTACATCATAAGAATAATAGCCACCTTATTAAATACACAAAGTCCTTGTACAGTGGCCCACATGGACCAAAGTTGGGGATATACAGTAACTGTGATTTTTCTAAAAATCCATTGTCCATCTTGTAACTGACCCTTCCTGACAAGATCCACATGCATCAGGGGATGATTGGGGGAGGTGAACAGTGAAGTTATAGCTACTAGCATGGCTCACATTGATTTTGTTGTGGTGGGGGAAGGATAATACCTCGGCCCTTAGGTGGGACCATGTCACATTACAAAGATCTGATGGAGAAGGGCTACCCCTTCTAAGGATCTTTAGAATCAATTCTGGGGCCTTTCTCACAAAGAAAAATTCCCTGATTGAATAAGGGTTAGGATTTCAACACAGACATTTGGGAGTGGGGCAGGGACACAAATATTCAGACTATAGCATGGCTCATAACCAGGGCTATATATGTGCATTCTCAAGGATACAGTGTATTCTCTAGAGGAAAAAGAAGAAAGAACTTTTGAACATAAAAATAAAAATCCCTGAGTTGTTAGATTAGCAAAACAAAACCTTCTTAACTTCAATTTAGGAAGAGCCAGTTGGTAAAAAGTTACATTTGCATGATAATTTAAAAGAGTTTGTTACTTATAATCATGTATAGGAATTCCTTTAGCAGAATGTCCAGGCAGTAATTCCTCTGGATCTGTCTTAATGACATATTATAATTAGTAAACTTGATAAATAAACAAGAACACATTCAAAGCCCTTGATAATGCCACTTCTCAGATACAGAGGGAATGTTGATGCCTAAAAACATAATCTCTATAGCAACACTAGTTATATCAGTTTGCTAGGGCTGCCATAACCTCATACCACAGACTGGGTGGCTTCAACAACAGAAATTTATTTTCTCACATTTCTGAAGACTAAAAGTCTGACATGAAAGTGTCATCAGGATTAGTTCCATTGAAGGCTTCTCTTCCTGGTTTATAGATGGCTGTTTTCTTCCTGTGTCTTCACAAGGTTACACAGAAAGCCATTGCCAGTATGCCCCATCATCTGAAAAGTACACACATGTGCAAACTGAACAAGTGAGCCTGACATCAGATCAAAAGTCCATTTAGGGATCCCTGGGTGGCGCAGCGGTTTGGCGCCTGCTTTTGGCCCGGGGTGCGATCCTGGAGACTCGGGATCGAGTCCCGCGTCGGGCTCCCTGCATGGAGCCTGCTTCTTCCTCTGCCTGTGTCTCTGCCTCTCTGTCTCTCTCTGTGTGACTATCATGAATAAATAAATAAAATCTTTTTTTAAAAAAAGAAAAAAGTCCATTCAGCCATCAAAAAATAAAAAGACAGGGACGCCTGGGTGGCTCAGCGTTGAGCATCTGCCTTTGGCTCAGGGCGTGATCCCGAAATCCCCGGATCGAATCCCACATCGGGCTCCCCTCAGAGAGCCTGCTTCTCCCTCTGCCTGTGTCTCTGCCTCTTTCTCTGTGTCTCTCATGAATAAATAAATAAAATCTTAAAAAAACAATAATAAAATAAATAAAAATTGAAAAATAAAAAGAGTGGAAGAATGGAAGAAAATACTTGCAAATCATATATCTTACAAGGAACTTGTGTCCAAAAATATATAAAGAACTCTTACAATCAACAAATATTCTAATATTTTGAATAGGAAAAAGAATTTTTTCTTAAAAATTTTTATTTATTCATTCATGAGAGACATACAGAGGCAGAGACACAGGCAGAGGAAGAAGCAGACTGCCTGCCAGGAGCTCGATATGGAACTAGATTCTAGGACCTCAAGATCAAAACCTGAGCCAAAGGCAGATGCTCAACCACTGAGCCACCCAGGTGCCCCTAAATAAGGAAAGGATTTGAATAGATATTTTTCCAAAGAAGATACACAAATGGTCAATAAGCAAATGAAAAGATTAATTAAACATTATTAGTCATCAGGGAAACATAAGTCACAACCACAAAGAAATATCAATTCCATACCCACTACAATGGCCGTAATCAAAAGGACAGCAATAACAAGTATTGGCAAGGATGTGGAGAAACTGGATTCCACATATGCTGCTTGTAGGATTGAAAAATGGTGCAGCTACTTTAGGAAATATGAACGAACCTTGAAAACATTATGCTAAGCAAAAGAACCAAGACACAAAAGACCACACATCATATGATGCTATTTACATGAAATATCCAGAATAGGCAAATCCATGGAGATGGAAAATAGATTAGTGGTTGCCAGGAGGTGGAGGTCAAGGGGAAGTGGCAAATGACTGCTAATGGGTCTGGAGTTCCTTTTGGGGATAATGAAAATGTTCTGGAATTAGATAGTGGTGATTAAGGCATAATTTTGTTAATGTTTACAATTAATTCTCATTTTTCAGTGTAATTATATTCTATATAGTTATGTAAACATTGCTGTAGTAAATACTGAGCTATTGCTCCTCAAGGAAATATAGGGCTAGGCTCTGACAAGCTTCTGTTCATAGCATTTTTATCAACCAATTGGTGCATAACCTTGTTTTATGTATATTCCTGTCTAAAAACATATTATTTAATATGTATTTCTTATAATTAATTATATGCAGTATTTCTATATGCTAAAACACTAACCAAGAAGAGTTTAACATTTTCCTCACCTTGGGCAACATGACAGTAAATATTTTTGGCTTTTGGCTCACAATGCCCCCAACCTATATATCCTTTATGCTTTTTAAAGATGGATTATCATCTCAAGAGGTCACAGATTTAGCCACTTTTCCACCTTCTCCATAGCTTCATCACACACTACAGATGTCACGTTAGCATTTTCCAAAGCAGCTTCAAGAACAGACGGTCAAACTTCCTCCTCTTTTTTCTAGATGTACCGCATTGTTGATTCATTAGCATTGAGCTCATAGGGAACAGAGCTATAACTCATGCCTGAAAAAAAAAAAGCTTATCTAACATACGTATTTTCTTTGTAAGGCACATCACAGCCTTCCAATGCTTGGGAACAGCAGACAGCACTTTGGCACTATACTGGGAGGCCATTCTAAACAGCAATATCAGGCAGCCCGGGTGGCTCAGCGGTTTAGCGCCACCTTCAGCCCAGAGCCTGATCTTGGAGACCCAGGATCGAATCCTGTGTCAGGCTCCCTGCATGGAGCCTGCTTCTCCCTCTGCCTGTGTCTCTGTGCCCCGCACCCCCACCATGTCTCTCATGAATAAATAAATAAAATCTTAAACAAAAAATAAATAGCAATATCACCAACAAAAAGCACAAAAATGCAAAAAACATGACACTAAATAGACCACCAAAAGGGCACCTGTCTTTGGTGTGTGTTGTCCAACCTCAGCTGGAAGCGTGCATGTCCAGCAATTCAAATTTTTCACCACTGTGCATGTTTCTGTGAATAACCAACTGTATAAAAAGTCACTACTGAGCCATACAACTTTATTTTTTTTTTAAATAGAATTTAAATTTTTTCTTTTTTTTTTAATTTATGATAGTCACAGAGAGAGAGAGAGAGAGAGAGAGAGAGGCAGAGACACAGGCAGAGGGAGAAGCAGGCTCCATGCACTGAGAGCCCGATGTGGGATTCGATCCCGGGTCTCCAGGATCCCGCCCTGGGCCAAAGGCAGGCGCTAACCCGCTGCGCCACCCAGGGATCCCGTGAGCCATACAACTTTAAAAGTGAACTTTATGGTATGTGAATTTTTGACTTCTATCTCAATAAATCCATTACCTTAAAAAAAAACTTTAAAAAGGAAAATATCAAGAATCAGTCAACTATGTGACATATAAAACTTGTATTTTATATACCATTACCTGTGGCTTCTTTTTTCTACCATGTATATATACTGCGAAATAGAAAAATACCATCTGGGACTCCTAGGTGGCTCAGTGGTTGAGCGTCTGCTTTTGGCTCAGGGTGTGATCCCAGGGTCTGGGGATCGAGTCCCGCATCAGGATCCCTACAGAAAGCCTGCTTCTCCCTCTGCCTATGTCTCTGCCTCTCTCTGTGTGGCTCTCATGAATAAATAAATAAAATCTTAAAAAGAAAAATACCATTCTGTTACATGAGAGATTAGTGATACTGACCAGCAGGAAGAAGCAGATGAGGAGGACCCCCAGAAAGAAGAATTCTAGGCTCCTTACAATGCTTCCAACCCCAGTTCCTATCCTCTTGGGGCCTGCTTGTCCAACTCCTTCTTCAATCCCGCCGTAACTAATGCACCCTTTTTGCTGAAACTGACTCAAGTAGGCTTCTGTTCTGGCAACCAAAACGATTCTAATCAATACAATAGATCTTTAGAGAATTTTCCTGAATCTTTTGCCAAAGCAATGAATGAGTATAACTAAGTCGTCATCTTGAACTTGAATAGATGACTGGAAAACATCAGACTGAATTTCTTGAGAGCAAGTTTCTATTGGTCTTTACTCAGAATTTAGGCTTGCCATCCATTCCATGCAAGGAAAATGTTGAAGCGTTAAGTGCTGAGTGGTGTAAAGTATTCCTGGCACTGTAGACAGTACATTCGAATCCCTAGAACAAGCACCCCTTTGTGGTCCTGACTCTATCACTAACTAGTTGTGAGACCTCCATAAAACAAGATCAGAAAAACAATCAGTTCCTAAGGTCTCTTGCAGCTCTGATATTTTTTATGTAAATGAAACATACTTCTTAAAATCTTTCATACACTATTGATTATCTTGCTAACCCCCCCTCCTTCACGGCTGTCACAGAAGATAAATGTCAACTCAGGCCGAATCAGTCCAGTGCATCCAGATCAATTTACAGTGTTCAACTAAGCACTATTCCAGCTCTCAGCTGAATTAGCAAATCCCTATTAAGATTTCAATGGATAAGTAAAGTGTTATTTTAGTAGAGAGAGCTTTGAAGTATTTTTATTTTAATAGGACAAAAAAAAAAAAAAAGAATAAGCTTCATTCTCCCTTTTTCCCCAGAAACATTCATTTTCTCCATTGCCCAAGGCCCAAGGGAGCTTTCCCCAGGTGATCTGAACCGCTGGTACACAACAGCTGGTGAGGGTCAGGGAGGAACTGTATTCTCAAATTTTATTCTGCAGCAGAATCACCTGGAGGGCTTGTTAAAGAGCAGAGTCCTCGGCTCCACCCCAGAGTTCCTGATTCAGTAGATCCCAGGAGGGTCAGAAATTTTACATTTCTAGCTGGTTCCCAAGCAAAGTGAACTATTAGTTTTTGGTTTGGAACCACACCTTGAGAACGATAGAAAATCTCAGAGTCAATTCTTACAGCCAGCCAGGTTATATTGCCTTTTAGAGGTTGTCCAGTGGGGATGCTATTATATCAGGGATTGCATGTGAAGCGAGCCTCCATAAAGGTTTTCCTTGTTATCTTCCCCTTTCCTATTTTTAGCTTTCCTAGAGAGGTCAGGAGCTCCTCCTAAGAGCTTTCTAAAGCATTAGATGGATCTCCTTTCAAAGTCCCATCACATGACATCCCAATTGCAAGAAACCTGTTCCCTCTTGAAGCATCTGATTGCTATGTAATGTGAGAATAGTTCTTTCATGAAACAGGTACATTGAAGCCTTACATTAATGTTTTATGCCACATTGATTATCAAGTAGTGACTCCTTTCCCTTTAGGTTAATCTTGGAGATGAAATGTTCTGATACTCTTTATAAATGCCTACTATGCCCAAGGGCTATGTTACCTAAAGAGAGATACAGTTACCTAAACATACTGGCCATATTGCATTTAGATTGCACAGCAGAATTAATAGCACAAAGTAGAAGATGGCAGAAGGACTCCCCCTTTTCGGAGGAAATCATGAATAGCTTCATATAATTTTTTTTTTCTTAAGGTTTTGAGCTGCAGGAAATTTGGCCCTTGGTCACTTTGTGTAAATGCTCTTTATGGTACTAGGAATGATTAATCTATCTAATATTAGTGGTCTAATATTGTCTCTCTATGAAAGAAAACATAAGATAACTGCATGGGACAGAAAAATTAAAACACTATTAACCAAATGGCAATCTGGAAGTGATAGTAAGGTGACTAGCTACCCACAGTAGTTCGGTGGAACTTCCTTTTCTAACCTTGTTCTCCTCCTTCCATCTCACACACGCGCAGTTACTCACACACACCTTCACCTCCAATGTCCCTTTTCACCTTATTCATGGGCCAAGGTAGGTGGGCAGTTTGCAATTTTAGAAAAAGCAGAAAAGAAGAGCACAAAAACAGGTTGTTAACCTTATAATTTGGAGCTGTTGGAAGAAACATACTTGCAATTCCACTGAGACTTGCATTCATTTTTAGCATCAGAATAAATAACACCATGCATACTAATCTCTTGAGTATTTCAAAACAAATATAAGTGAGAATGTGTGTGAAACCCAAACTGTGACTTTCCACTCAATATATATTTAGTTCAGTTAGATACAAGTTTCTGATCATACTTAAAATTAAGATGGAGGGAAAAGTATCTTAAATATTTAGTGGCAGGTGGGAAGAAAAGGTATCTATACCCAAATTATTATGTTATACAGAATACTTTAAATTTGTTGTCAACATGCAATATATGGTTTTTTTATTTTATTTAACTATCGCTAAGTATTTTTCCTTTTGAAAGCTAGAATAAAACAAAGAGATTGTATCAAGATAAATATCATTCTGCTTTTTAAACAAAGTGAATGATTTTTCAGTTTCCTTTTAATTCCGTATCCTGGGAGACCCTACCAAGTTACCCCTATCTTTTATTTAAATGATTGTTTGATGCATTTATAATCAGACCTCCTAACTGCTGCTGGTCGTTAGGCATACTGGTCTATCCAGAGCTAAGCTTCTCTCTTATATAACATCCAAGAACAAAAATGTTTTAATTATTTATAGAACAAAGGCTGTGTTAGTGGAATTGAGGCTATGGTAATGTTAGCAAAAATATGGAAATCTATGTGATAGAATAGAAAACACAATATTAGTTTCCATCACTAACTAGCTGTGAGACTTTGCATAGCTCACTTCAAATCTCTGGGACTTAGTTCCTTCGTCTATAAAATAGAATGATTGGACTTGTTGAGTTGTTCTGAACCAGAATAGGCAGCAGGATCATCTGAAGAAATTTTTTTTAAAGATGTATTTATTTATTTTAAGAGTAGGGAGAGAGAGAGACCACATGCAAGAGCAGAGGTGGGGGGTTGCCAGAGGGAGAAGGAAAGAGTAAACTCAAGTAAATTCCCAACTGATCATTAAACCCAAGGTGGGCCTTGATCTCAGGATCCTGAGATCATGACCTAAGCCAAAATCAAGAGTCAGATGCTAAACTGACTGAACCACCCAGGCATCCCTGGAGAGCTTCTTCTTCTTCTCCTTTTTTTTTTTTTTTTAAGATTGTATTTATTTATTTGACAAGAGATAGCATAAGCAGGAGGAACAGCAGGCAGACAGAGAGGGAGAAGCAGGCCCCCCCCTGAGCAGGGAGCCCAATGGGGGGCTCGATCCCAGGACCGTGGAATCATGACCTGAGCCAAAGGCAGACACTTATGTGACTGAGCCACCCAAGGGCCCCCCTGGAGAGCTTCATAAAATCATCTGTACCAAATCCCCCATTCCTGGCTCCTATATTCCAGATCATCCCTTCAGAAACCTGCCAAGTTTGTTTCTGAGAAAGCTCTCTAGGTCATTCTGGATGGTCTCCTGGATTTTTCCAACCCTCCCTTCTACCCCTCAATTCTAGGATTCTCTAAGTCTATGAAATATATCTTTAATTTTTTTCTCAATTTATCTCAAAGTGGAGCCAAGTAAGAGAAGAAATTAAAATACTTCAACAAAAACTTGGATATTTGTTTTCAAAAGATGCTTTCCTGTCTTATTCAAGTTGAAATCTTAGAATTTCAAGCTCCCCAGAGACCATCATAAACACAAGCTATCTCCAGAGCTTTAAAAATAAAGACATGGGGCAGCCTGGGTGGCTCAGCAGTTTAGCACCACCTTCAGCCCATGGCATGATCCTGGAGACCCAGGATTGAGTCCCACGTCGGGCACCCTGCATGGAGCCTGCTTCTTCCTCTGCCTGTGTCTCTGCCTCTCTCTGTCTCTGTGTCTCTTATGAATAAATAAATAAAATCTTTTAAAAAATAAAGACATGATTCTATATTCTTTTAAAACTTTCAAAATTGTATTGGCCTTAGCATTTGGCTTGTTTTCACAGTGAACTTTTTTTTTTAATCTTGTTCAGAAAAAAAAAAAAAATGTACCCTTTCTAACTTGGATAGAGTTATTCATTGATAATTTTTTAAAAATCTGTTAAGTACCCTTTTGTACCTGATACAACACTACATGATACATAAAACAAGTAAAAAAGAAACCATTGCTACTTTCTGAAAATATTTCCAAAACCAGTAGCAATAAGTAGCAAAACTTGAGGTTTTATGGTTTCACAGTTCAAGGTATATAGAATTTTCTGTTGACTCATCAGGGATTCCTTATTTTCCAAAGCATTTGAATATTTATAATCTATTTTTATCCTCAGATCAGCCTTTTGAAATACGTTCAGAAGGCATTTTTGGGGATCCCTGGGTGGCGCAGCGGTTTAGCACCTGCCTTTGGCCCAGGGCGCGATCCTGGAGACCCGGGATCGAATCCCACATCGGGCTCCCAGTGCATGGAGCCTGCTTCTCCCTCTGCCTGTGTCTCTGCCTCTCTCTCTCTCTCTGTGTGACTATCATAAATAAATAAAGAAAAAAATATTAAAAAAAAAAGAAGGCATTTTTGTTTTGATTTATCCTGACAAACTAAAAAACAGAATAGATACCTTGTCTTCTGTGAGCAACTTGAGTTCATGGCTGCTCTTCTAGCCCCAATGCCTAGCACACTGCCTGACACATAGTAGGTGCTCAGTAAATGTTGAATCAATGAATAAATGATGCATATTGCCTCCTTCCTCGGGCCAATTCTCCAAGGCAAGGATATGATAGGGAGAGCAATCAAAGCAGCAGGGTGCCTTGACTGCCCTCTGAATCCTCACAACTGGACACCAGGAGGAGGAGCATCCATCTCTCCTGGCTGGGGGTTCCTGGTTTCTGGGATTTCCAGTGAAAATACCAGGAAAGACACTGTAGATATGCAACCACATGATTTATTATTTTCATTGACTTTGACTTCAAAGATTCCTTTAATTGCATCCTGACATGTGGGGCTGTCTCAACTTTGATTGCTTTAGTACCAGCAGCAGGCAGATGCTAGGACTTCGGAGTGGTTAACAGCGAAAACAGCTTTCACACTTACTCATCTTCGTAGGCACAGCATCTAACACAGTGCTTGGATTTAGGATCAGTAGTAGCTCAATAAATGTTTGTTAAATTGAATTGCAGAGGCTACTGTATCTTATAAAATATGGTTGCTTGGCTCCCATGCTTAGAGATTCTGATTTACTTGGTCTTGAGTGTGGCCTTGCATCAGCATATTTAAAAGTTTTTCTGACACAGCCACATCTGAGAACTACTAAAAAAGACTTCACAAATGCTACCCCTTATTAAGGGGGAAATTAATAGTTCATCAAAAGCCACCAGGTGTTAAAGAGAGACTAGCTCCTAATAGGAATTTCTATCTGATGTAGTCAGAATGAAAAGCTTAGAAATAGGGAATGAATGCCACAAAGCAAAGTAGGCACGATTGTCACTCTCCTTATTCAACACCTTTCAAAGGTATCATATCGCTCCTGAGACAAGATCCAAAATCCTTAGCATGGACTGCAAAACGTCTTCTTCTATAACCCCAACCTGGCTTCCCAATGTCATCTGGTGCTACCTCCTCCCTCACCTCCTCTGCAGCAACCTCCTTTCAGTGCCATGGGCTATCGTACCTTTTCTTACCTCAGACTCTCTTCCCTCCCAAAATATTGCCTACTCCTCATCCTTAATCCCATCCCACACATCCACCCATCCCACTCATTCTTTTGCCTTGATAACTCCTACACATGTAATGGCTCACAACTGAATGTCACTTTGTCAGGAAAGAATGTTTTCCTTCACCCATCAGACTAGAGGTTATGGGTGCTAAGGACCTGGCATGACACTCATCACACCTGTCATCGATTATTTGTTCATTGTTCAATATCTGTTGTCTCCATAGGGGACTGGGATGGGATCTATCTTATTTACCCCTCCATGGGATTCTGCTGCTTAATCATTCTGTAACTTTGGGCATATTAATTAACCACTTCAAGTTTCTAATTAGTGAGCCTATGTCCCTAGTGCCCATCTCATAGGACTGCTGTAAGAATTAAATGAGATCTTCATGCAGAAGGCTTGTGGTCCAGTGCCCATCATATAGTAAGTGCTAATAAAATGTTAAGAACGATTATTTTATGGAAGTCTTTAAGCTTAGATGTGGTTCAGGATGACCTATTCAGGTCCCTTCCAAACTCAATCATACAATTTTATGATGGCATACCATGAGTTTAAGGACTGAAAAAATAACAGCTCTTTTCTTCCTTTCTAAAATCTGTAACCAATAAGAAATAAAATGTGGGAAACAGAAAAATAAGTATCTGTTACCTTTATATCAGATAAAGCTAATTAGATATTGTGACTTTAGATATGAAGCCAAAAGGGCTGAGAATACCCTTCCCAAATGGAATTCACCCTAAGTCAGAGACAGCAGGCTTCTTCCTAGAGGCAGAGCTCCTTCAGTAGATGAACCACAGGGAAGAGCAGAGGATATGGGTATCCTGGAGATAGACTGGCTCTGAAAGGTAAGCCCAAAAGACACAGAGCCAAGCCAATTCACAGGTAAGGTCAGTTATTCCATGTCCCTGGAGAAGGAATGAGAGGACAGAAGGTACAGTACAAGGAGTCCTGGCAGGCCTATTCCTTTTGGGAAGGAAATGGATGGCCCATCCCTGTCCATGAAGAGTAGGAAGGAAGTACTGTCTCATTCACAATGTAGTTTCGATACTGACAGAATGGTGTTTTTCAAAGATAATTACAGAATGCATTTCGAAAAAAATCAATTCATAGTGTACTACAGGTGGTATGTCTGAGGTAGTATTTAAGTAAAAAGAATTTTGGTGAATGCTTCTATTGCTTTTCTTCTAAACCAGTTAGTGTTTCTTTGTGTGTATATGTATAACAATACTTGAAGATAGTATCTAAGGCCCAAGCCTATTCCAGCCTCCCACTCTTATTAATTATCTCTGGCCCCTTCTTCAAGAGACACCCTAGTTTTCAGACTGATATAGGTCTGTGACCACATTTTCACCTGTTGATGTCAAAATTAGAAAAAGAGGTTATGTAACCAATATTTTAGTGACGCTAATTGTAAGGTGTCATTAATACTTATCACATAGTTTTTAAAACCATGGTCTCTGAAGAAATGAATTCACACTGTGCCATTACTGTGTTTCCTTAGACACATTATCTCCTTGTAATCCAATTCCTCATCTGTCCAGTGGGAATAATAACTGTATCCATCTCACAAGGTTGTATGAGTAAGACAATATATTCAATGTCTTAGTACCTTACATGGAAGTGTCCAATAAGTGTTAGACACTGTTATCTACTCTGAAAGTTATTCTTTATTCTGAAATTATATCCACTCTTTTATTTTGGTATTTGAATGTCTTTCTTCATGAAATTATAGCAATAGTTTCTAGGAAATCTCTTTTTTAATTTCCTTCACAAAATTTGCAAAAAAAGTTGACAACCTTGTACTAATTAGTTCCTCTCATTTCTTGTTTTAAAATTTAACTAATTTATTGAAAAAAATTATCTGGAAACCACTAAACTATAGTACTCTACTTCCCACTTCCATTTTTTGAAGACCTTACAGGTAAAGAAATAATGATGTATATTTTGTAATCAAATCTCTTTTAGAATATCACCAACTTTCATGCCTCTTTATCCATACAATTTGCCTTTTTTTGCAAATTAACACCCAAGGTCCCATTAGGATATTTGCACAGGGGTCTGAAGAATTCTGTGAAATATCTGTGTGTTAAACAGTCTTTGCTAATGGGCAATCATTCTGCCTATCTACCTTGTCTTGGCATTGTGCAGCAATCAATTTATGATAAATACGGCTCCATGACAATGTCCTCTGTGACAGTGATTCTAATATCCTTTGTCACTTGACTTGAGGCAGTAGAGGCACTGAATGAACAATTTATCCATGATTGACTGAAAGACACCAGAAGACACCAATTAAAATCAAACCTCATTTCTTTTTTTTCTAGTTCAAAGTTTTATTAACCACTCTCCTTTTTTTATACAGTGTTGAATTAGGTTCAGGTGTACAGTAATTCAGTAATTCTGTACATCACCTGGTGCTCATCATCACACTGCACTCCTTAATCCCCATCACCTGTTTCACCCATCCTCCCACCTCGCCTCTGGTAATCATCAGTTTGTTCTCTGTATTTAAGAGTCTGGATTTTTGTTTGTTTCCCCCCTACCCTTTCTTTTTTTTTTTTTTTTTTTAAGCAAACCTCATTTGCATCTCTAGGCCTGATCTTTTTTTAATATTTATTTATTTATTATTCATGATAGACACAGAGAGAGACAGACAGACAGGAGGAGGGAGAAGCAGGCTCCGTGCTGGGAGCCCAACACGGGACTCGATCCTGGGACTCCAGGATCGCGCCCTGGGCCAAAAGCAGGCGCCAAACCGCTGAGCCACCCAAGGATCCCCTCTAGGCCTGATCTTATGAAGTCGCTGGCCTGCTGATTGTCACTAGTGAGAAACAAATTCGTATTTTGAAATAAGTTGGTAATGAAATAAGGAAATGAGAACCCATGTAGTAGGGAAGTGAGAATCCATGTTAGCACCCAGAAGTTCTATAAATCCATTGGGATGGACTCTAAAAGTCCAAAACATTTTCCCAGGACCTCCTATTTGCTCATACTGCAGCACTGTGGGTTAAAGCTATGATTAATTCTGTCTTTAACCACATGTAAGGGATAAAATTTGTCATAAAAACATATAAGCCTTTGCTGCAAACTAACATGTGAAGGTATCTTTTACTACGAAAATATCCCAGGCTCCTCCAGGTATTTCTGAAGGAGATGTGTCTTTTCCTCCAAGCTAGCTCTAGGCATCTGGCACATGCCTAGGAGTGGGCAAAGGAGTGATGCCAAAGCAGCAGTTCTTTGGTCTGAACTCTTGATTTGCCTTCCCTGACAGCCCTGCTTGGAGAGAAACAAATATTAGAGAGATGCCTGGCTCCTGGGAATGTGACAAGTGACAGTTTCCATCAGCAGTTATCTCTACTTGGCAAAAATAAGGGAAGTCTGGAAACAGGTTCCTGTGGAACTTGTTGGCAGTCACGGACTATCCTGAGCTGGTCCTTCAAATCCAAGATACATACATATTATCCATCATAACCAGATAAAGAGGCTGCCAACTATGAGAGTGACTAGAATTTGACCTTCCTTCACTGAAATGAGGGCAATCATTTAATGACCCATAGATTTAAATGAACTCTCAGATGAGTATTACTATCATTGTTTAATGGTTCAAACAAACAAACAAACCCAAAGCTGAGAAAGATTTGGTCACATAAGAGCCCACAGCAGGTAAATGACAGGCCAGGATTCCAACTTGCCTGTTTGGCTCCAAAATTCAGGCTCTGGCTACGATACTAATGGACCTCTGCTCTTGGAGGAAGTCTGGGTAAGGTAAGCCTACTCTCTGCAAGACTGGGCCATGTTTATGAAACTGTATTTCTAATTCACCTCTGTCCTGAAATGTTTCTCAGAAAGGACCACCCATCAGAGATTCTTCAGGGTTTGACTGGCTTGCTTGTTCCTGACACTTTAAATCCAAAGCTAGGAATACTATATGTATTTGTTTCAATGCATCCATTTCCTCCTTGGTTTTAAATCTCACTTTACCTCAGGAGAGTCTCCCAAGCAAGCTTAGTGAGCCTTCAACCAATAATCCCTTTGGTTAATAATTCTTTTTTTTTTTTTAATTTATTTATGATAGGCACACAGTGAGAGAGAGAGGCAGAGACACAGGCAGAGGGAGAAGCAGGCTCCATGCACCGGGAGCCTGACGTGGGACTTGATCCTGGGTCTCCAGGATCGCGCCCTGGGCCAAAGGCAGGCGCTAAACCGCTGCGCCACCCAGGGATCCCTGGTTAATAATTCTTAAGAAGTATTTGACTCTAGGGACACCTGGGTGGCTCAGAGGTTCAGCATCTGTCTTTGGCTCAGGTCCTGATCCCGGAGTCCTGGGATGGAGTCCCACATAGGGCTCCCTGCATGGAGCCTGCTTCTCCCTCTGCCTGTGTCTCTGCTACTCTCTCTGTGTCTCTCATGAATAAATAAAATCTTAAAAAAAAAAAAAAAGAGGAGTATTTGACTCTAAAGGTATATTCTGCTGGCTTGTCACCTAGAAAAATGGAAGCATAGAAAATTGTTTTATTTTAATTAACTAGCCATCTGTGACAGCAAATCTACAAACAAGCTATTGAAAAGATGTTTTCATAAAGTTACAATTAGTATTCAAAATATAGTATCTTTTTTAACAAATGAAGATAAGTAGAAGAAATTAGGTATAGCTTAAATGTCTTTATGTGGGTTTTGCTCCCAATCCTGACCCTCCTAACCCTAATAATCCTAACCAATGTCCTCATGTCTGGGCAAAATGTGCCAAAGGAAGGAGTTAGGGCCTGGTGATTCATCCAGAATCTGGCCAAAAGCAAAGACCTGTGATCTGGAAGGAGAATGGTGCCAAAATCAAGAATCACAACCAGTCAATCAGCAGGAGGATTGACTAAGGAGAAACAGATGCAATGACACAAACTAAGTCTAGTAAGGAGATATTGAACCAGGTGTGGGCAGGTCAGGCTGGATAGTGGGAACCTGAGAACATTCTAGGTGATTTATTTTGCACTGACCTTTGTCCACTTTGCTGGACCAAAAGTAGAATGAAGCTATGTTGGAAAACACTAGAAGTAACACTGGGTTAATGGACTACATGTTTGTGTCCCCCTAAAGTTAATAATGTTGAGATCCTAACTCCCAAAATGATGGTGTTAGGAGGTAGGGCCTTTGATAGGTGATTAGGTCATGAAGGTGGAGCCCTCATGAGTGGGATCAGTGCCTTATAAAAGGGACCCCCCCCCCAAAAAAATAAATAAAATAAGAGGGACCCCAGAGCACTCTCTCACTCCTTCCACCATGTGAGGACACAGCAAGAAGATGGCTGTCTATGAACCAGTAAGTGGATCTCACCAGACACTGAATCTGCCAACAACTTGATCTTAGACTTCCCAGATTCCAATATTGTAAGAAATAGATTTGTCATTTATAAACCACCCAGTCTATGGTATTTTTGTGATAGCAGCCCAAATAGACTAAGACAGACTTTTTACAACTTTTGCACTAATAATATACATCTGAAAGCCATGAATTAAAATGAACTTTGCCTGGTACTTAAGGAATATGCCCAAATATCAACTCTTAAAAATAAATTCTGACTATATTTCAAAAAGCAAAAAACAGCATACTTGTGCATGGTAGGGATTATCCAGAGTCTACTTTCTTCATCATATCATCATGACCTTGAACCAGTCTGGTTCAATATCATTCAGCTCACAGCACAAACCAAGCACCACATAAAGCAAATCCCCTTTCCCATTCCCTGTTGTAGACCTCATCTGGGAAGCCTTCAGCCTCTTCCATACTTCTCAACTTGTCCTAATGTTCCAGTGTACCAGCCAGGTTCCATGTCTGTCTCTAACTGGCTCTCTGACAGCAGCTCTATAATTCTGCCCTTCACTCTGCCTCAGGGGTCCTCTCCTTTGTCGGAGTTGTTCCTTGCTTACCTGATTTGTTCTGGCTTTTCAGGGAAGGGGAAGAGAATACCATTCCTTTACCTTGAGCCATGGAGTGCTTACTCCCATAGTGAGAAAAATGTCAAAATCTCTCCCCTCCCACTATCTTAAGTTTCACCTATAGTGATCCATTCCTTTGTGTTAAACATTGATCTATCCCTACTATCCTCTTTTAAAATGTAAATCTTCCAGAAGACAGAGATTTTTAGCATGAATTAATTTATCTCATTTTTCCCCAGAACAAAAGAAACCAGGATAACACAAGCAACTCAGAGCAGAGAAGGCACTGAAATTCAGAAAAAGAGAGAAGAAAAGAAAACTAGAAGCATCAGGCAACATCACCCCTTTCCAATTTCCCCATTAATAGGAACAGCATTGGATTTTTGAAAATAATATCCTATCTGAGCTACCTCTTCAGAATGAAGAAGTCAAAATAGTTAATAGGTTTATTATTGCTGCCTTGTCCCAAAAATCAAGGATTAAATACAGACTCATTAATTTTGTGTAATAGGATAATATTTTGAGATATATTTTTTAAAGATTTTATTCATTTATTCATGAGAGACACAGAGAGAAAGAGAGGCAGAGACACAGGTAGAGGGAGAAGCAGGCTCCATGCAGGGAGCCCGACGCGGGACTCAATCCCAGGTCTCCAGGATCACGCCCTGGGCTGAAGGTGGCACTAAACCACTGAGCCACCCGGGCTGCCCAATATTTTGAGATATTAACTTAGAGTCCCCCCCCCCCCAGATATTAACCTAGAGTTTACCCACCACTCTAGTCTGTCCTCCCCACATCCACCCATTGCTCTTCTGGAGTCCCTACAGAGAGAACCTTTTTATTCACTGTCTCAGCCAAGAGCCTACCTAGGAAGCCCTTGATCTCTGCTCACTCAGCCTAGTGTGATAGAGTAGAGCTTCATAGCTTCACAATGTTTCTTCTTGCCTAGAGTGCCTGACAGAGCTCCAAGGAGTTTTCCATAGGCCACCATGGTGCTCCAGCTGAACAATGGTCAACACGCAGCTGAGAAAGGGCTAGCAAGACTGAAGAAAACTTGATGTTGGAACGAGAAAGACACAACAGTGACCCACTGATGGATCATCAAAGATCAGACAAGAATGCTGACACTCTTGGCAGGTGCCAGGATGGATAAATGATGACAACATAAAAAAGATGCTCCTGACTCCCCCTCCAGTCTGACTCATTGGCACAGGTGAGCACCCCAGAACTCAGACCCTAAGATTAATTTTCAACCACCTGGAAGAATAGAGAAAAAGAGAGTATGTTTCTTAAGTAACTGCATATGTAGCCTGCTTCCACATCAGTTAATAAAACAAGTTGCAATTTAACCAAATGGAAAAACCTTTTTTAAGTTAAGTTTTTACTTTTAAATCTGGTATAGTTAACATACTGTGTGATATTAGTTTCAGGCATACAATGTAGTGATCCAACAATTCTATACATTATTTAGTGCTCATCATGATCAGTGTACTGATAGAAAAACATTTTTAGGAAACAAGAAGATAGGGCACAAAGTAGACATGGACAGAAGCAAATGGAGAGCCTCTGCCTCATGGTATGTGAGTCACATGGCACTTGTACTTGAATGACATGTGTAAGGATCCTCTCCCTGGAACTTCAGTGCTAGGAACTCTTGCAAAAGGATTGCTACTCACACTCATACTCCAGAGGCTTCTCATAGTGTGAATCAATACATGAAGTTGGTTAGGATTACATTTCAGTTAGCAGGAGTTATATGACATTTCTTCCAGCCCCAGAGTTCTGCAAATTCCTTTCCAAGAACACTGAAGCCTGTATACTGTAAAGGAAAGAAAAGGGTCAGGGTTGGGAGAACAATATAAAACACAAAAATGAGACAGGACAGGAATGAAAAAATGAGAGCAGTATAGAGAAAAGAGATAATACATAAGATCATATAAGCAGTCTCTAAACTACAGCCAATATTGTTCCCACTCCCAGGATACCCCCACTATCTCAATAGTTTTATTTTGCTCTAGGTTTGCACGACATATCAATTCAATTGCTCACATCTTTGTTGGTGCCAATAATGACAGGCCAGATGCTCCCATTTGGCAAAAAGGCCAGAAGTCTTATGTAGTCACAGATGCTGAATTTAGGAATAGAAAAATTCTTAAGATGTCATAACTAGAAATCATTTTAGCTCATTTTCCTCATATTACAAATGAAAAAAGTCAGACCCTATGTAGATAAATTGTTGCCAGAGGTCAAATGACTAGTTGGTGACCGGCCTGAGTTTAGAATCCAAGTATCCAGGCAGCCTGGGTGGCTCAGCGGTTTAGCTCCGCCTTCAGCCCAGTTTGTGATCCTGGAGACCCCGGATGAGTCCTGCTTCTCCCTCTGCCTGTGTCTCTGCCTCTCTCTCTCTCTCTCTCTCATGAATAAATAAATAAAATCTTAAAAAAAAAAAAAGAATCCAAGTATCCTAATTTCCTATCTCATACTTATCCTACTCCTTCACATGCTGCTATTCACTAGATCTTGAAATACACCTGCTTTCCCTGGTTTCTGTCATTAGTACCAACTTTTTTTCCTTCCATTTCTATGAAGGATGCAGTTAGGGATGGCTGAGATCAACAAGACCCACTGCACCCACCTACAAAAAGAAAGAGGAGACACCTGGGGGCTCAGTCAGTTAAGCATCTGCCTTTTGATTTGGGCTCAGGTCATGATCTCAGGGTTGTAGGATCAAGTCCCACATTGGGCTCCACACTCAGCAGGGGGTCGGCTTACGAGTCTCTCTCTCCCTCTCTCTCCCTCTCCCACCTGTGCTCACTCTCTCAAGTAAATAAATAAATAAATCTGAGAGAGAGAGAGAGAGAAAGTTATGATAGCTCAGAGACTCTATATTCCATCCCTAGAGCTCTACCTGGGAAAGTTCTGAAAAATACATAATTTAAAAAAAAAATTCATTAGCTCTATGGTTGCTACATTAGACCATAGTCAGCTGATGGTCTGGATGACACCAGACCTCAGTTGGGGAAAGGGTAAACCATCATTGCGTCACCATATCTTTGGTGAGCTCTAAAGAACAGGCTTAACACACAAGAAGTAAACAGAAGAAATCTGGGCAGGAAAAATGGGGTTTTGCTCAATGTTACTGCCAAGGTTGCAATATTTTTTTAAATATGTATCAGAAAATTATTTGCCCTTGAAGTAAAGCCAAACTTAAGGAAGCCTCATTACCACAGGCTATCTGTGCAATTAAGGAGGACCATTAAAAATAAATGGCCCAGTCATTTTAAGATTTTAAGGAGGCTGAGAAATTGTTCATGTGTCATGGACATTGAGAAGAAAAAAAACCAACAACAGCACTTTCTGAAAATGGAAATCCCCTGATTCTTGACGCTGATGCTTCCCAATTTTTGCGGAAAGACAAAAATTTCTTTAAAAGGACACCTCTGTTCAATTTGAAAAATGAGTTCTGGGCTGTTCCTACGTGATGTCAATTTATACAGAGTCTCGTGGTACATTAGCATCACTTATCAGGCAGCGAGGTCTTCTGTGAGACAGTATAATGGATGGAGGAAGTCAGTGCATTATGCGGGCCTTTCTCATGGGTTTTTCCAAAGCTAGATATCTAACAACATGCCTGTATAGACCATTTCTGGAACTGTTCCCTCACCTTTACCATAATGGTAGGCACTATGATCTTTAATCTGTCCTATACCCAATTGACTAATTAATCTTCCCTTTTAAAAAAGAGAGGAGGCTGAGAAGATGTTATTCTCCTGCTGGAAATCTGTCCATGTCTTTCTATCATGTACAGAATAAATTTTAGCCTCATGACCATGGCATTCAGGGTCCTCTGTGATCTGCACAAATTTTGCTTGCACAAAGTGGCATGCAATTATTGCTTTACTTTATATTGTTGTTGTTAATGTGCCAGATGGATCTTTTATTCTATTCTTTTCATTGTTTTTTAAACTTTCATTTCCATATTTGGCAATTTTCTACTTATAACTCCTGATGGAAGTTTTTTAGTTTTTCTAGTACATGACTAGGAACTCTCTACCAATTAAGGTTTGTAATCTTATATCAGGAATGTTTTATGACGTCTTTTCCAGAGTTGTTGATATTAACTCATGGGTGAACAGCCTAATTGGTAAGGCCAGAGTTTATCTTCTATGCAATTCATGTCTAGAATCTCTTTCTAGAGTTTTCTGGTTCCAGATATTTCGTACATTGACATTGACCAGTCTTAAGACTTCTGACCTTTTGTGCCTTTATCAATTTGATAAACTATTGAGAATTATTGGGTTAATTTTTTTAAACTGTCTCTTTTGGGGCAGCCCCGGTGGCCCAGTGGTTTAGTGCTGCCTTCAGCCCAGGGTGTGATCCTGGAGACCTGGGATCGAGTCCCACGTTAGGCTTCCAGCACGAAGCCTGCTTCTTCCTCTGCCTGTGTCTCTGCCTCTCTCTCTCTCTCATGAATAAATAAATAAAAATCTTTTTTAAAGAAAATTAACTGTCTTTTTCCTTCTGGATGGCAGAACTTCCTTTGTGCCCAGGGTGCCCTAGACCCAGGCCTTTAGATTTTTGAAACCTGGGTGGGTAGAAGTGAGGAAGTTGTCCTTTAAGAGTTGCAGATTCTTTGGCACCCAGAATTGGAGACTTCTTTCTTCACCTTTGGAAGAGACTAGTAATGGTTCTGGGGAAAATCTATTAAGGTGCTTGATCTTGTTAGTATGTTACCTTGACCACAGATGCTGGATGATCACATGCTATTCTGTACTGGTTGACCCCAAGCTTTATCTCTGAGGATTTTGTGGTTTTATTTTGGGAATGGTGGAAGGACAGGAAGAAGAGGAAGAGGAGTTGAGAGTCATCTTTGGGGAGTAAAAACAGAAGGAAAAGCTTGAAGGGGAAGCTTTATGACTCTGGGCAGAACAATGGTACTCTAGGTTCCAGGGGAAAGGTGTGGCTCAGAACTGGAAAAGGGTCTGATCCTGCCTCCTCCCAACTCAGCTGGCACTGCTCAGCAGCCACCCAGACAGTGGAGGCTTTGGGCGAGCCAGAAGACCACCACCAATATCAGGAGACAGCACCATTAGTGAGACAATAGCAAGGTTCCTCCAAGCCATTTGGAAATCAGGAAGAGTGCATGGGTGGACACAATGTTGCCAGAGCAGGGGAGAAGGGGAACAGATGGATGATTATTGTAGTAGACAGAACACACTGTTTCCGGATATAAGACATCCTTTGGGGAACAACAAGAAATACTTGGAAAGATTTGACTAGCAGTCAAGTCAGTGGGGACTCTAGTCACACACATTTTAAGGATAAATGTATGAAGACAATGCTCCTATTTCATTATATAACTCAAGAAAGTGCCTCAAATTATTGGTGTATGAGAGACCTGTTAGAAAGGAAAGACCCACCATGGCAGGCCTATTGAGGAACTATTTTAAAGCAGATTGAGCTTTGCAATGCCTTTCTCATCAAAATTTGAACAGTGACTTATGGAGGATAAGCCCCTGGTGGGCCCATGTGAGAATGATGATAATACTATAGGTCATGGAATGAAGCAAATACCTACAAGTGCCCTGGTTCAGCAGTATAGACTGAATGGCAATTATGTGCAAAGCTCTGTGCCAGATGAAGTAGGAGCTATCAAAGTGCTTACATTGGACTGATTTAAGCAAGATCATATTCCCCCCATCATTCTAGGGACTTATACTTGCTATTCAAGTACAATGGATTGTGATCCTCTCAAAGAAGCTCCCATAAAATAACTTTTTTTTTTCCCCAAAATACATCAGACATCTGCAGTATCTACATAATTATGGCTTTACATTATTTGCCTTTTCCCCAATAATCTGTATGTGCTTATCTCTCCTACTCTACTCTCTGTCTTCTCTGTCTTCTAGTTCATCTGTCTTCATCTGTCTAGTTCTCTGTCTTTTATCTAGTTCTTCAGATCTTGGGTCAGGGAGTACATGATTCTTTCTGCCTAGAATATTGTTCTGCAGCCCGCCTCCACTCACTCTCCTTTTCAGCTATCTTTTATTTACCTTCAGATCCTGGTTTAGGCCTCTCTCTTTCTATTTTTTTCAAGATTTTGTTTATTTATTTGAGAGAGAGAGAGAGAGAGAGAGCACAAGCAGGGTGGGAAGCAAAGGGAGAGGGAGAAGTAGACTCCCTGCTGAGCAGGGAGCCAAACGTGAGGCTCCATCCCAAGACCCTGAGATCGTGACCTGAGCCAAAGGTAGATGCTTAACCAACTAGGCATCTTTTTTTCAGGGAGGCTTCTGTGAGTGTCTTCATCCTTGCCCTCATGGTTGGGTTGGGCAACTCTCTGAGTGCTGCAACAGCACCCTTTAAGGTTTTTCTCAAGACTCCTTTCACCTTTACATCTGCCTATTTAATTGTCCATTTTCCTACTGGACTATGGGTTCTGTCCTTAATACAGTGCTTGGCTCATACTTAGTAGGCAGGCAATATTTAAGTGTTCATTTCAGTTGATCTTTTTTCGGTTTCCCCTCACAACTGATACCCCTTGAAAGAGAGGTCATGCCAATTGTCCTTTATAGTACAGGTAGCAAAATATGATTTATAGGGGTTGAAAGAGGCCACTGAAAATAAAATTCCATTTGTATCCTTTTCTTCCCTAAGAATTACAATAATGAGTTCCATGTTTCACCTCTGACTCGGACTACTAAGTGTTCAAATCAACTCCAAGAAAGTTTCACTTAACATTAAAATTTATTTAGCACTAATAGGGTTCTTGTAGTTTTCCTGATCTGTGAAGGAGATCAGAAATTTCATACATACCGAAGAACCTCAGAGGTCCTTGGACTTCTCAAAAGAAGGTTTCGAAGTACATGGAAGAGTACTTGAGTTTTCATTTTTTGCCCTACAAGCTGTGCTGGCTGTTAATAAGAAGGCCATCAGTGTTAAGAAGGGGAGAAGGGCAGAGTTGCAAAAGGATTTTGTGTTACCTAAAATTTAGGTCTATGACCTCTCCAAGGACTTGCACAAATGTAGAGGAGTCAAAAAAAAAAAAAAAAGGTTTGAGAACACCTCCAGAGAAGAGAATACAAGTAATTACAGGCCATATAAGGACTGAGAAGTCGAGTTCCCTTCCCTGACTGACCTCTGTGTGGATTGGCCAAGAGTTCTGAGAACAAGTTTAAGAAATTGAAGAATCACAGCGCTAATTGAAACGTAAAAAAAATAAGGTACTTTATTATTTTTAAAAAATATTTATTTATTCATGAGAGAGAGAGAGGCAGAGCACAGGCAGAGGGAGAAACAGGCTCCATGCAGGAAGCCCGACGTGGGACCCCATCCTGGGACTCCAGGATCACACCCTGGACCAAAGGCAGCGCTAAACCGCTGAGCCACCTGGGCTGCCCCAAAATAAGGTACTTTAGATGCTGAATACCATTAATTCTACTTCATAAAACTTATAGATTAAAAGAAACCAGGAAAAAAAAAAAAAAAGAAAGAAACCAGGGTGGTGGGGAGAAACAAAAGAAACCTTTGGAAATACTGGAAGGCATTCTGTTGCATAATGCGTTTGCTGCCAGGTGACAACCGTGGGAGGTTCCACAAGAGCTTTCGTATGCATTATCCTATTTTTTCTTAAGTAATCCTTACCACAACAAAGTGAGGCAAGTATTGTCATTATTCCCATGTAAATGATGATGAATTTGAGCTAAAAGCTGGCATAGCTACTAATCAGAGCTGAACCTAGGCCCGTTTACAACCTATGTGTGATTTCTATGACACCTGTAGATAGTGATTTTATTCAAATTAGTGAGTCAACATGATTGATGTGGTCATACAAGGAGAAGGCTACCTGGAAAAGAGGAACCTCAAGGAAGGTGGTAGTGGTTAACACTATATTATTCTCCTTTTTTCCCTACTTTTTAAAAAAGTTGTTTAATGATACAAGTAACATACAAATGTATGCTCATCATATAAAGTTCAAATAATACAAAACTTAAAGTCTAACTTCATTTCCTTACCACCTTCCAGGATTAGTCATATGGGTAATTTGTAGCTTATTCTTTCAGATTTTTACCAATGATTTACATATATGTGTGAGCATATATGTATACATATGCACATATGTATATTATATATGGATAGTGTGGATTTGGGTTTAAGATTTTTTTTTTTTTTTGAAAGAGAATGTGAATGAGAGCAAGCCGCTGGGAGTGGGCAGAGGGAGAAGGAGAGATTCTTCAGCAGACTCCCTGCTGAGTGAGAAGCCCAGTGGTGCTAGATCCCATGACCCTGTGATCATGACCTGGGGCGAAATCAAGAGTCAGATGCTGAACCAGCTGAGCTACCCAGGCACCCTTGGATTTGTGTTTTTAATGTAAAAATAGGATCAAACCACAGAGCACCTGGGTGGTTCAGTTGGGTAAACATCTGCCTTTGGCTCAGGCAGATATTCTGGGATGGAGTCTGGGCTGAGGCACCCCCTCTGCAGTGAACCTACTTCTTATCTTTGTCCCTCTCCCCTTTGCCCCCAACACATGTTCTCTCGTGCTCACTCTGCTCTCTCTCACAAATAATTTTTTTTAATTATTTTTTTTAAGATTTTATTTATTTATTCATAGACACAGAGATAGAGAGGCAGAGACACAGGCAGAGGGAGAAGCAGGCTCCATGCCATGCAGGGAGCCCGACGTGGGACTCGATCCCGGGTCTCCAGGATCATGCCCTGGGCTGCAGGGCGGCACCAAACTGCTGCGCCACCGGGGCTGCCCTCTCACAAATAAATTAAAAAAAAAACACACACATTTTTTTTTAAGTCAGACTACTTAATAACATGATTTGGCAATATTTCTCTGCCAGTACATCCTTTTTAACTGCTCTTTGCATAGTACCCCATAGTCATAGATACACAATAGTTTATTCAGCCATGCTGCAATTTTCATCTCAATGCCAAGATGTTGCTAATTATGGGTTGATTTTTATTTTTCTTGTTGTTTTGTTTTCAAAATAGAGATGATCCACTTTGAATTATATTTCTCGTATTATGTGTCTGTCAGAAAGGATTTAGGAAAGATAGTTGCCCCCCAAAAAATGTTTTGTAGGAAATGTGTGACTCACCTATGAAATTTCAGAATGGCATTTGCATAATAAAGTTTTACAATAGCATATTTATCGTCTAAAAGTCTAAAGATGAAAATAAGTAATTCCTTTGCTGAGACACTTGGGTGGCTCAGAGGTTGAGTGTCTGCCTTTCGCTCAGGGAGTGAGAGTGGGGTCCTGAGATTGAGTCCCGCGTCAGGCTCCCTGCAAGGAGCCTGCTTCTCCCTCTGCCTATGTCTCTGCTTCTCTCTGTGTCTCTTATGAATAAATAAATAAAATCTTTAAAAAAAAAAAAAGAAAGAATTCCCTTTGCTGAATAATGCTTTATTTCCTTTTTACAGATAAAAAACAAATATCAATAACCAACTGTTTCATCTTATTCAGATTACAGACCACATACCAAATCTGCTGGAAAATGAGGAGCCGAACTGTGGCCCATCTTTATTTTGCAAATATATGAGATTTAACCCAGTATGTTTTCTTACCTGATTTTTTATTTATCTAATCTCACATTTCCCCTTTCTCCTAATTCCTCACTTATATTAATTGTTTTGAACATATTTCTAGAAATCAATTCAAATTCCTTTTTGAATAGTTGAGAGATGAATAGATAGTTGGATGGATGAATGGCTGGAAATAGTTGAATGAGTCAAAAGGCGACTTTTCCTGAGCTACCTGTCAAATATTATTTTTATTATTTTTATAATGAATTATTGCATTTACTGTAGTAAACATACCATAGAATATCCTTTGTACCATATCATTTTCTGAATTTGGAATGTTGAATTCCTGCATCTATATTTATGATCTTTGCATTTCCATTTTAATTAAAATATATAAAAGTTGTCCAGTTGTCCAGTAAAGGGGTTCCTGAGAAGCTCAGTTGCTTAAGCATCTCCCTTGCCGTTTGCTCAGGTCATGATCCTGGATTCCTAGGATTGAGCCTGGTATTGGGCTCCCTGCTCAGCCAATGCAGAGATCAAACCCAGGACTCTATGATCATGATCTGAGCCAAAAGCAGATGATAAACTGAGCCACCGAGGTGCACCATAAACACACTGTCTTAAGCAGCAGTTGCAAAAACAATGAGTTGATTCTGCCACTAAAAATTCAGCAAGTTATCCAGAGTTGCACTAATAGAAATCCCTACTAAAACATAGGTTCTTTTTTCTTTCCTTTTTCATTTGTTATTTGAAAATCAGAATAAGTTACACATATACAATATGCAACATCTAAGTCTTAGCAAAACTTATGATGATCAATTACTTATTGTTAAAGGTAAATGATATGAATTATGTACTATATATGTACTGGATATGAATTATATACTACATAATTTGTGAATAAATAAATATGGACTGGTGTGAGAAAGGAAAAAATGCTGGAGCACAAAAAGTCATCAAATGTATCTATAGTGGATGTATAATGTGGACCTCACAATAGCTTATGATTATAGTCTAACTCACTTTTCTATAATGAAAGGACAGGGATATAGCCAAATTTTCTCTTTCAGATATAAACAAGCTAATGAGGATTTTGTAGTTGCCTCGATAAAGAATGCATCAATATTATATTGATCTGCAGTCTGTTTCATTTGAATATATACATTCAATACCACTGACCTTTATTTCCAGAAGGAATAAAAAAAAAAAAAATGCGGTTTTGGTGAGTACAATCTTGAGGGCAGACCTCTTACAAGTCTTTAAGTAAATGCATTTGATAATTTTACACTTTAAGCGTGACTTCAATTAACATAGAAACAAAAACAAACCATAAGCAAAATAGCAGTAGACAATAAATATTTATTGAATGAATAAATAGATGAATGACTTTATTCATTATGTATTCCTATGTTATTTCTGCTCACATAGCTACATTTTTATTGTAATTTGGCTTCCTATATTGATCTGTCTTTAGGGAAAGAATGACTCCTGCGGTCATTCTGGTATTACGATTATATTCCTCATAGGAACTAAGGAGTGGCATTCTGGTTTTATTTAAAGATACCTCTAGACTGTGAATGCTTCACTGTAGGGTCTAGCTAGTGCCTGGAACTTAGCAAACATCTAATATGTGTTCAACGAATGTTCCCTGTTTTAGTCTAGGTTATCATTCCTTTCAATCTATGCACCCAAAAAAAGACACTCTGCCATGGTCTGAATGTTTGTGTACCCTCCAGAATTCATATATTGAAATCCTCATCCCCAAGGTGATGGGATTAGGAGGTGAGCCTTAAAAAGAGGCCTCACAGAACTCCCTAGCCCCTTCTGACATATGAAGACCCAAAGAAAAAAAATGACTATGAGCCAGAAAGATCTCACCAAATACCAAATCTGCCAGCACCATGATCTTGAACTTCCCAGACTCTAGAACTGTGAGAAGTAAATGTTTGTTGTTTATAAGCTATCCAGGTTACGGTATTTTGTTATAGTAGCATGAACAGACTAAGATATTCTCATTTTAAGAAACTGGAGGGGATCCCTGGGTGGCTCAGTGATTTCGCGCCTGCCTTTGGCCCAGGGTGCGATCTTGGAGTCCCGGGATCGAGTCCCACGTCGGGCTCCCGGTGCATGGAGCCTGCTTCTCCCTCTGCCTGTGTCTCTGCCTCTCTCTCTCTCTCTCTATGTCTATCATAAATAAATAAAAATAAATCTTAAAAAAAAAAGAAACTGGATAGTGATCCTAAAAATAAAAAGTCCAATAAAAATTTAAATGTCGTGGATGGTTTATCAAACAGGAGATAGAACAAACAGAGATATGGCTAGATGACCACCCTCTTTCTCCATTCTAAATCTTCCATCAATATACTTTGGAAAAAGCCATTTCAAGTATGGGTGTGGGATTTTGGTTCAGAATAAATTGCATGGCATAAGGCTACCCCTAATATTTTTATACGTGAAAATGGATTAAAACGAACAAGGAAACCTTAAAAAGAGAAGAAAAAAAAAAAGAGAGAGAGAGAGAGAGAAGGAAAGGGAGAGGTGGCTTAAGATTGCACCGTGTAACTTTTGAGCAATGGTGGGGAAAAGATGGTCACATTTAATAGGGCAAGTAGTATGGCAGGATATGCAGATGAAGTGCTTCAGTTTTTAATAGTACAAACCACCTGGCTTTGTCTCTTTTTCTTTCTCACACCAACCAGAACTTCCTCAGGCTTGGTTGCACGTCCACCTGGTTATTACAGCAGCCCAAATCCACAAATACCAGAAGTCTGAATCAATCATACTTATTTGGCTTAAGGGGAGGAGGCTTGGTCTTGCATACAAGACCGATTAAAATATAATGCTTTACATACAACCATTAATGTTCAGATACTGCTGTGTCAGTTGCATACAATAATGAGGTAGAGTGAGGAGGAGCTACCCGACACCTATGACAAGTTGGGACTGAAATAGAGGAAACCTTCCCCCTCTTATCAGGATATTATGACCTAAAAAGATGCTCTAAAAAGCAAAAGTAGGAGAGCAGTAGCAGGAAAAATCAGATAAAGGATGATTTTTTTTTTTTAAAGCAGAGAAGAAAGTTGGGAAGAGCAGCTTCATGGCCTTTGCCTTGACATGGTTCAGGAAGAACAAGGAAATAAACACGTAACAGTCGCATGAAGTTAGACATTATATTTTCAGGTATCTTTTACTCACTGGCAGCCAGGGGCCAGCTACATGGGTCTGTCCTAGTTCCAGCTCACTTCCAAGAGGTAGAAGCAATCTCAACTCCCTTAGGTACTGAATGACATCTCCCCTTACCAAGATCTAAACCAAAATAGTGAAATCAGAAGAGAATGTGGGATTCTCTTCTCCTGTCAACTAGATTTTGTGTGTGTGTGTGTGTGTGTGTGTGTTTTTCCCATCGTCTTTGGGGGTCAAGAGCTTCTTCAAGAAAGATCATGCTACCTAAACAAATGTGGCCTTATCCAATCGACCACAACAAGATAACCCTTTTAGTAAAACCTAACAGGCACAACATTTAAACAATAGAAACATTCATTTCATACAGGGTAGAGAGTAATCTTTTTTTTTCTAAAGGATAATATTCATTAATGAGAATGGTACTTTCCTAACAGGTTAACATTTGGCTAAAATAATCAGATCAGATGCTATACAGGTAGGCTATGTCAAGAAACCCGAAGAAATAGAGATATTTTAAATGTTATATCACTTATTTTGAATCCTCTTTATAGTATTTATTGCACTCTACTATAATGTATTTGTGTACTTGTATGTATCCCTCATTAGATCATAAGGTTCCTTCCTTAAGGAGAGACTAAGTCTCTCCCATTCCCTTTTGTATTGACACCTAGCACAGAGGTGCCTGGCACATATATCAAAGCGCTACAGAATAAATGCTTTCATAGGTAGTAAATAGAGCAAAGCTCATAACCGAAGTTCATATTCTGCATGGTGTCATAGAAAGACTGGAGAAGAAATTGAAAAGCAAGTATTCAGAAAGCAGTATTAATAAAGATGAGGGCTCTGAGATGTGCTGTGTCCAATTTGGCATGTCGTTCACTACATAAAATCATCATTTGGGCAAGGGCACAAATTGGAGCAAAAATCCAGCCCATGCTCTGCTTTCTAACCCATGAACTTCAACACTGTTTCATATCTTGCATTGCACACAGGAAGCAATGCCCTTTCTTTCAAATTCATATAGCACAAGCTAGGGACAGCCATGCTTTAAATTATGACTTAATCTCCAACTGGTTAGTTCACCGGGCAAGAAATACTGCCCCACTGATCTGATTCCTCCACAAAGGGAGGAAAAGAAACAGTGTAGACTATCTGATCATGAATTGAGAACACTGAGGTTGGAGATTGTTTTTCCCTGGATTCTCAACATAGGGTGTTGTGCTTATAAAACTTTTTTGTGTGTGTGATATAAAAGAACTACACAGTGGAGGCTCAGCATTCAATCTGCTCCCAGACAGTGAGCTACAGACTCAGAGATGCATAAAGAACAGGAAGAACCGGGGAAGATCATAGAATTCCATTGCTGCAAGACATTTGAGAGATCATCTGGTCAAATAACAACTTCATTTTACAGATGAGGAAACCAAAAAGATCAAGGAGATGAAGTGACTCGCCTGTGGTTAGTAAAACTAAGTCTAGGACCTAGTGTTTTTCGGCCTTCAGTGTAATAATCTATCACAACTGGCTGCACTTGCCACGATTATCATCAACATTGATTGTGCGCCCACTGTGTGAGACAGGTTGAGACATACGGACTCGGTCTCCATCAAGTGCCTTACAATGAGGCTGGGAAAACAGGATATATGTATCAAAAGATAAACAATAATAGCAGGTGGCCTATGAAGAAAGGCTTAGACTTCGGTTTCTGCGAGGGAATGGTAATGCCACCATTAGGGATCGCTGGCATGCGGTGCAATGCCTTTGTGTGACAGGCCGACAGTTGTGGAGGGACCAGAGCTAAGTGACTGAGAAAGTCCAGATGAGGACGTAAGGTCAACAAAAGCAAGGTCAGGAGAACCCAACTTCCAGGGGGCCCCCTCTCATGCAGCTCCAGCTCCCCGGGCTCATGAGCCAGAATACAAGAATGGGTGGGATAAAGCCTCTGCTCGTCTGGGCTCTGACCCCTAGGGCTGAGGCAGGTGTGCAGGGAGAGCAGAGCGGAGGCGGAAAACGACTGAGAACTCGGAAGCGTTGCCAGCGCGCGGAGCGGACCCTCCGCTGGAGGCCGAGCCGAGAAAGCAGCGGCTCGCGGGAGGCCCGGCGGGGCAGGGGCTTCCGGGGCGGCGCGCGCGGCCGGCGGGGGCGGGGCCAGGGCCAAGCCCCGCCCCTCCGGGCTGCGCGACAATGGGGCGGGCGGTGGAACGCGGCTGCGGCTGCCGCGGGCCTCGGGTGGGCGGAGCCACCGCCTCTGCCGCCGCTGCCGCCGCTGCCGCCGCTGCCGCCGCAGCCCCGGTTGGGATTTGAAAGATTAAAAACTACCGGTGGAGAGGGCGACGGCGTTGAATGTGTGGCGGAAGCGCTGGGGGCCGCGGCTCGGCGCGGGGCCGGGCAGCCAGCGGCGTCTCCACACCATGAATTACCCGGGCCGCGGCTCCCCGCGGAGCCCGGAGCATAACGGCCGGGGCGGCGGCAGCGCAGCCTGGGAGCTGGGCTCGGATGCGGAGCCGGCGTGCGGCGGCGGCGGCGGCGGCGGCGGCGGCGGCGGCGGCGTCTGCCGCTTCGACCACCTGCCCGGCGGGGCCCCGGGCGACGGCGAGGTGCCCCTGGCCCTGCTGCGCGGGGACCCCGGGCTGCACCTGGCGCCGGGCGCGGAGGACCACGATCACCACCTGGCGCTGGACCCCTGCCTCAGTGACGAGAACTATGACTTCAGCTCGGCGGAGTCGGGCTCCTCGCTGCGCTACTACAGCGAGGGCGAGAGCGGCGGCGGCGGCAGCTCCTCGTCGCTGCACCCGCCGCCGCAGCCGCCGCTAGTCCCGGCGGGCGCGGGGAGCGGCGGGGCGGCGGGAGGGGCGCTTGGGGAGAGGAAGCGCACGCGCCCCGGCGGGGTGGCCGCCAGGCACCGCTACGAGGTGGTGACGGAGCTGGGCCCCGAGGAGGTCCGCTGGTTCTACAAGGAAGACAAGAAGACCTGGAAGCCCTTCATCGGCTACGACTCGCTCCGCATCGAGCTCGCCTTCCGGACGCTGCTGAAGGTCACCGGTGGCCGGCCCCGGGCCGAGGCCCCGGACGGCGACCGAGTGTGCGGCCCGGCCTCCAGCTCCGGGGAGGAGGAGGAGGACGACGACGACGACGACGACGGGGACCGCGTCTGCGGCTTCTGCCCGCGCGCTGCGGGGCACGAGCCCGAGATGGAGGAGCTGGTGAACATCGAGCGGGTGTGTGTGCGGGGCGGCCTCTACGAGGTGGATGTGACCCAAGGAGAGTGCTACCCGGTGTACTGGAACCGTGAGTAGCCGGCCGGGGGACGGAGCGGGACGGGCTGCTGCGGGGGCCGACGAGCGCCCGGGTGGGCTCGGGACTTGACCGCCGCGGAGAGGCAGGCGCGCGAGGCCTGGCGTTCGGTAGGAGCGGGGTGGAGAGGAGACCCGCCGCGCCGGCAGGTGAAGGGTTAAAGAGCAGGTGGCAAAATGCAAGCTGCCTGGGGTTCCGAAGGAGAAGACTGTGCGAGGGTAGCGCTGCCTGGGGTGAGCTGGGTGCTGCTGCCATCCCCTGGAGGGGATCCAGGAGCGGTGATGCCCAGCCCGAAGGTTTAATTTCGCCATCCCACCCGCGCTCTGTCCGCCCGGGGATCTGATTCGGTCTCGTTTACCCTGATGTCTGCCTATGATTTAAAGAGCAGCCCGCCCTGTGGAGTGGGAGCGTTTTGAGATGATCTGCTCGAGAATCAGCAGTTCAGTTATGAACTCAGGAAAGGAACGTTAATCCCAGGCGGGAAAGGAAAGGAGACGGGTAGCTTCCACCGGGTGCATTCGGGAGACGTGGAGAGAGAGCACTGCTGCTGGCGAATGGGTCCGCTCACTGTCTGTGGATTACTCGTTTTTGTCCCTTCTTACGTTCTCGTTTACGTATTCTCAGTTTGCTTCTTAGCCTTGAAAACTTACGAGGCCTGTGCCTTGTTTCCTCATCTATAAAATAGGGATAATTGTGTCTACTTGCGGGGTTGTCGGGGAGATTAAATGAAATAATATACCTAACCTGCTTGCAACTGTCTTTGGCACACGTGTGATTTATCAGCGTTAATAGTGGGTTCTTGTTAAATTAGATAGCACAATTAAGTTTGCAATTAGATTAAAAGTAAATGTTACATATGTGATATATACTATTCTACTGTAACAGAAACGATTGGCTACCAGTAGTTTGTAATATATAGTTTTAGTTCTTATGGGCCTAGTGCCCTAACTCTGTCTTCTTTGGTTGTCACTGGCCTTCGGATACATTTTACAATATTCGGTCTTGTATTAATATATATATTCATGACTTAGCTTCCTTTCTATATGTTTGACAATCTATGGACAGAGTCCACCTTTATCTTCATACTCTCATTGGGCCTGGTGCAGTAGATATTTAATAAATAGGTATTGAATTGCATGAGTGATTCTGATAATGTTAAAACCTATGTTAAGCATGAGTCACTAAGATAGCAATTACAGTGTGTATCAAATCACCAAATAAGCATAGCAGAAAATTTAATTTCTTATTACACTTAAGGATGACATTGAAGGCATTCGTTAACATTTACACAAGACCAGATTCATATGGGATTTGTCACATAACTCCTTTTGATTACAAGCTCACGAAGGATAGGGTATACTTATACTCATTCATTTATTCATTCATTCATTCAGCTCTTTCATTTTTGCCACCTATTTGTGCCTAATATAGTAGTCTCATGAAGGCATCAGGAAAGGTGGAAGGACAGTCATTATCCTTCAGGAGCTTCCCACTTAGTCTTTTCTTCAAATGTCATAGACATCACTATAGATTTTTTTTTTCCTTTGAATATAAGGAAAGGAATATAGAAAAACAAGGACTTAGTAGAGCGAGAAAGTTAGATAAAATGCAGAAAGTTAGATAAAATGCATCCTTGGAGAAGAGTCTGGAGATCAAAGGATGAATCCTATCTTTAAATCAGCTAAAGTATATTCATCTAGAATATTGTGTACTCTTTCGGTTTATGGTAAAATTGTTAATGCATAGTGCTTTACTGTTTATAAAGTGATTTTTCACATTATTTCATAGTGATACCAAATTAATGGTAACCTTCTGTTTTATGAAGAAACAGCCTCAGTAAAGTTAATGAACTTGTTCAAGGTTACTTAGCTAGAAAGTGATGAAGCATTTTAGAGGCTAGTCAGGGAATGTGTGTGGTATCCAGAGAGCATCTGACCCACTACCCGAGGGTGAGGGTATCAGGAAAGCTTCCCAGATAATGTAAGACTGAACCCTAAAGGATGAAATAAATCAAGCAAAAAAAAAAGGGGGGGGGGCGATGCTGGGAAAGGCCTCTAGCCAGATGGGGTAACATATACAAAGACACAGAGGCATGAAACTGCATGGCATTTTGAGGAAATTAAGGTTGCACCTGTAGGGGCCAAGACACATACAGTAGGCTTGGGATTTGACCACCACAGAGACAGAGGTTTCTGGTCAAGGACAGGAGGAGATTGTGAAGGGTACCTGCCCTTAAATGGTGCATTTGGGAGAGTAGTTAGAAAAGGAACAAGGGTAGATCTGCAGTGCTAAGGACTTTGGACTATATCCTGTGAGTTATAGAAACCAAGCAATTGAAGGTTCTCTTTTGCTTAGGTGATTAGTGACAATACAAAGGTTGCGTTGGAGAATTGGGGTATATCATGAGAATAGTAGCATCATAAATCAAGAGAAAAACCGGGAGAGCCTACAGATGTTAAACTGAAAGGAAATGTGGACTTAGCCTTCTCAAATCTTTTTAAAAGCAGATAGCTTATAAACCAATTATAACTTATAAATTAATTTTTGTTAATTAGCATGACAGCAACACCTATTTTCACTCCATTTTAGCATTTTCTAAATAGTTTTCTACAATATATAATCCTGTGGGTGTCCCAGGCCTTCATATGAAGTACAGTGAAAACACAATGGTGCTTTTTTTGTCCCTAACTTGCCACTTCTCACAAAATCCCATATCACTCTGCTCTAATTGCTTCTTCAAGTCTTTCCATGTTATATAAGTTTTCACATCTTCTCGAAAGGGTTCAGTCTCACTATGGTCTCTTAAGCTTTTGCAGCTTTTGACTTCCTTCTCATTTTACCTTTTTTTTATTTTTTATTTTTTAACTCTTCTGGAAACATTCTGAATAGTGGCTATGAAAGTTAAAAAAAAAATACACACAAAAAAAATTCAAAAAGTTCCTATGACATGGTGGTTGAGGCTTTTGGGACCTAATTGAGCCCTCTGCACCTGGGTGTCAAGGCCAATAAATTAGCTCTGCCTAGTCTAAAGGAAAGATATATATTTGCTCTTCCTTTTGAACTCTTACTAGCAGATAAAATTAGAAGCAGTTTGGGGTACATGAGTCAGAAGGGGAATAGAATTTGACTTCTATAGCAGGAAGCTCATATTATTGCATATGTAAAAAGTATTAATTATAGGAAATTTATCTTCATTTTATTGTCTGTTTAGATTTTTTTTTTTAAGATTTTATTTATTTATTCATGAGAGACACACAGAGAGAGGCAGAATAGAAGGAGAAGGAGGCTCCATGCAGGGAGCCCAATCAGGATTCATACCCTGAGCCGAAGGCAAACGCTTAGCCACCCAGGCATACCTGCTTAGATATTTTTCTTATTGCATGTAAACACTTTAGATAAAAATTGATTCTTGCTGAGTAATGGCTAAGGCTTGCTCCCCCTCTTCTTCCTAAGATACTTGTAGAAACCAAACAGTTGAAGATTCTCTTTTGCTTAGGTGATGAGTGACCATACAAAGGTTGCATTGGAGAATTGCTTGTATACATCTCATAGGCTTATTTTGAGAATTATTATATATAAACATGCCTGGAACAGTGGTTGACACAAAGCACAAGGTGTTAACTGTATCTATGTAGATCTCAGAAAACAATAATCCTTAATTGTAGAAACTCCTATGAAAATTAAGGCTGTCCAGTGCAGAACTGTGAAGTACCCAGGGTTTGTTGTTACTGGCTTATACCTCACCATAGATGAAAGAATGTTTCTAAAGAATATTAGCAAGCATTTAATAATAGTGGTAGAAAGGCATATGGAACATTACACAGATACTTGACGAATCGTCTCATAGCAATTCTTATGGCAGTGATGTGTGCGTTATACACTAGGGAGTATATAATTTTCATTTATTGACTAAAGTTATTTGACCAAATATTTATATGAATGTGCAATTTCTTCCCCTTCTCCGTTTTTCCATATACTTGCGGTCTACGTCCATTATTATTCTAAATCATTTTCAAACACTTTATAAATTAACCAGTCTTCATGATATATTGAAGAAAAAATAATATTCCCACCAAAATGAGGTAGAAAAATAAGGGCTTTTTCTGCAAGTACCCAAATTAAATGTTGTTTATTATTATTAGTTTTAAAGATTTTATTTATTCATGAGAGACAGAAAAAGGCAGAAGCAAGGAGAAGCAGGCGCCCCATGGAGCTCGGAGCCTGATGTGGGGATCAATCCCAGGACCCTGGGCTCACAACCTGAGCTGAAGGCAGACACTTAACAGACAGAGGCACCCAGGCTCCTCTAACTGGTGTTTTTTTAACTTGGCATAACCATAACCATCTCTTTGGCCTTTTTCATTTAAGGGTTAGTAACCTTAATAATTAAGAATCCTTTATGCGACATCATGGGAATCATGGGAAAGTAATGGAGTCCAAGCTGGGAGAAGTCACTCTTTCTTATTAGTTGCTGCCTCCAGTAAAGCAGAACTATAGGGAACGGAGACCAGAGATTGACATGCCTGATTCTGAAAAAGTGTTAAGTCTTTTCTATCTCTTCTTAACTGCATTGTCTCCCTCTAGCCTGGACTGGAAAGCAACCTTGGGCTGCATTGGAACCCTGGCTGCTCAGGTTTGCAGAATCCTGGTTGAAGTCTTGGGAGAGCGCTGTTTAAATCAAGCCTACTTTAGACTGCATTTTTCAGTGACCTACTGAAAGAGCACAAAGATATGAATGACAGTGATGTGTGTGCAAGGCAGGACTTGGCGCAATCTGATCAAGGCATTCAGGACTTTTCTTCCCCTTTACGTGGGACCATTACTTTAAAACTGATTTCATATCAGTTATTGATCCACTTTGCTTGTATATAGCTCAAATGTAATAATGCATGCTGTACAAGTACTTTATATAAATGTTCAGAGTAACTGGTAGATCTTTCTTTATTCCATCTGTCACCTGCTTCTTTTTTCCTCTACTCTTTTTTTCATAAAAGAGTTTTTTTGTACTGTTCTTCCAAATCCTATTTCCTGGGTCTTTTATCTCCACATCACACCCTGTAGTTTCTGCTTTGTTAAGATCTCTGATGTCTGGAATCCTGGGGGTGATCGTTTTCTGATCCACAGGGGAAAAAGCTGGATGTGCTGCTGGTCATGGAATCCTCTGAAATTATGGACACTAAGTGAGGAGAATAGGCGGATAGAAAGGAGAGAGGGAAATGGGGAATGCACTCACAGGAAACGTAAGATAATTATTGGCAGAAATAGTGGGGAGGTAGACAGTTCTAGAATCCCTGGTTGTTGGGCAATTTAAGTCCTTTGTGGTTTCATGAGTCTGATAAAATTTAAACCGTATGTGTTATGAGGAAAAAATTCAACACCGATAAAGGCCTAGATACCAGCTCTTTTTTGCCACAGTACATTTCTAAAAGCTCAGTTAAAAAGTATAACAAGGGAAAACATTTTTTAGATCAGTAGATATAACTTAGAGTTCCACTTTTTTGAATCTGCTTTGGTCAAGGGAAATTATGCCCACAAAAAGATGCTGAATCACTAACAAATGAGTGGATTAATGGGATAAAAGGCATAATATAGATACCTTTTGGTACCCCTGGATTAGGAGACAGATATAATTTAAGATGGTGAAAAGATGAGGGGACAAAAGAAGTTCAAGATTGTGAGAACTGCTATCCATGATTTATTGTCAAGATTGCCTGTGCCAGAGATCAAAAGAAAAAGGGTGGAAGTATTGATATGGTCATGTAAAATTAATTCTGTTTTATGTGCTTTCTAACTTTGCCAGATTGCTATATAAAGAATAAATTATATACTCATTAGTATTTGTTCTGATATGTTATTACATTAAGCTATATCTAGATAATCTTTGTAATCATCACACTTGTATATTTAAGTAAAATCTGTTGAGTGACTTTTGGGGCCAGGCCAGCCTTTAGAAATTACATTGTTATTGGTACTTCTGTACCCCAAGACCTCAGGTATCTGAAAATCTTAGCCATTCAGACAGAATTTACATTTCTCTATCTTTTCCAAATTAGTTGAGAATTAGGCTTTTATTTAAGGGTAATTTTAACTGTGAATGGAAATCTCTATATTATTACTATTTCACCTTTTGACTACTTCTCAGTGAACCATCATTGTAGAAATGGATGCAGGATAGTCCTTGAGACTCATGACATGAAACAACTGGATTAACTGTGCCAAAACAAATCTTCTAGATCACAAGCCATAGAATGTGCTGTTCACTAACTTTACGTGATGCACAGGGAGCTTAGTTAGAATTACTTCCAAGCCTTCATGTACATAGAGTTAAATGTAGTTCCACCTTTGTTTTACTAATTATTACAAATGATCAATTTTCGGTTAGTGTTTTATTGACTGAATTCATTTTTTTCTTTTTTTCTTTTTCTTTTCCATTTTTTTTCTTTTCATTCTATAGAACTGCTTCTAGATAGGCCTAGGGTATCCCCTACCACCTGATTCACCCACCTAGACCTTCAGTAAAGCTTGCACTTCAACATCTGGTATGTTAAGTACCCTCAAGTTTGTTTATGCCGTAGAAAACAAAATCTCTGCTGTGAATCAAAAGACAGTCATTGGAAAGAGAGAGTCTACTTGAAAGAAATTGTTGAGGACCACTCAAACGGAAGAAAGCACAGTATGGCTGCTCAAGCACTTTTAATGGCACTCATTTTACCATACTGGCTGTTTGCTGCTGAAATGAACCCTTACTGTATGGTTAGCACTAAATGAGGCAGGTATACATGTCTGTAAGGTTTATCAACAGATGCTTGCCTTTGCTTGACATTTTCATTATATAGCTCACCACTCTTACTCTTCTTGTTTAAGATTAGCACCACTACTCGTGCTTCTGTTCTTTTTCGCTAGAAAAAATTGGGACCTTATATTTTAGAATATTCTTTTTGGATATAGTTTATTCTTATTTTTAACCTGTTTACTATTTAACCTGTTATTTTGTGTAAACCACATTATATATTACACTTTTTTTTTTTTTTTTGGTGGGCAAGAAAGGTGTTACTGTACTTCACATAGAACGAATGTTCCTAATCCTGGAATACTAGGCTGAATTGTTTGGAATTCTGATTGCCTGACAGGATTCTCTTTTTGGGCAGATCTAGTAGAACCCATCAAAGTATATGGTAGGTCACAAACAAGGGTTGACCTGGTTTACAGACCCTTTTCAGATCAACTCTTAGCCAACCTCAGGACATCGGTTTTCTCTCTTCCTCTTCCAGTTCAGTTCTTACTGGTTTTTCTAGAGAGGCCGTACTATGTCATATTTATGAATGTAAATGACCACGGGAGGCAACTGTCTGGGCCAGAATCCCAGTCTGCCATATACTGTCTGTGTCTTCTGGCAACTTAAATTCTCTGTGCCATCAGTTTCTTCTGTAAGATGTTAATAGTACCTACCTCTTACTTAGGATTGTTGTAGTAAATGTGTTATAACATTCAGAGATCTTGAAACCGCTCATGATGAACAGTAAGGTCTATATAACAGTTAGCTGTGATTGCTTCTCCATTTTCCTGCCTCTTCTGTCCTTTGAAATTTACAGCCCAGTTGACATTTTTGGTTTTCAACTCTCCAAAAGAGACTGCCAAATTCAGTTTGCAGTCTCTTTCCTGACATGGCATTTTCTTTAGCTTCAACTCTTGGTGATCAACTCAACACAGCCCGAGAACCCCTTGTGAACTGTTGCCTGCCCCTGTGAAAAACTGTGACGGACTTTTGCCTATTCTCAGGCCCCAGAAAGAGCCATACTGTCTTGAGTTTTCCTGGTTGTGCACCAGAGATGTGCCCTACTCTTCTTACATACCTACTGCCTGTGGGAAAGGAGGAATTCTTTTGCATGAAAGCATTCTAAGTTCTTAAGCATCTCCTTGTTTTGGTATGCAGATCCTGTCACCAGCTGCAGGAGGTACTGACTTCACCCCCAAAACTCATTGAGAACATCTCTACCAGCTACCAGGATTTCTTTTTTTTCTTTTATTGTCTTTCTTTCTTTCTTTCTTTCTTTCTTTCTTTCTTTCTTTCTTTCTTTCTTTCTTTCTTTCTTTCTTTCTTTCTTTTCTTCCTTTCTTCCTTTCTTCCTTTCTTCTTTTCTTTTCTTTTCTTTTCTTCTTTTTTTTTTCTACCAGGATTTCTGATACAATAGAGAATCTTACAGCTTTCGAAAGGCTGCTCAGTTTTCAGTTGAGGCAGAGCCAGTAGTGTTCTTGGTCTTTTGCCATGTTGGCCAAAAGAAGTGGCCTATAATTCCTTTTACAGTGGAGACCTCAGCATGAAAACTTTGAAGGGATCGATTCCTCTTAATTGACCTGCAGTTGAACCAGTAGTAGTGGTGGGAATGCTGCTGGGTTCTGGCACCTAGTGCAAAATCTTGCTTCAGTCTGAAGCTGTCTTTGAGTCCAGGGATTTGAAGCAACCTTCTCTTACCAGCATTGTTAATAAAAGCTGAGTGGGCTAAGAAAACAGATCTTTGTTGCCAAATTCCCTTAGTTTGAATCCTTCATTTATCATAACCATATGACTTGAGGCAAGTTATAATCTCTTGATGGTCCAGTTTCAGCTTTGTAAGTGGGGATGATAATGCCTGCTTTACAGGGTTATTATAAAGATTCTGTTAAAGTATACCAGTGTAGAGTACTTAGTGCAGTACTCAATAAATGTTAGCTGTTATAGTTAAGCCGGGCTGATATATTAGATCTTCAACTAGAAGCCTAGCTTCTGGAAATTAAAAAGTGTGTGTCTGGCCTCTTTTACTTGTGAAAAAGCAGAATGTGAATCTGTGGCTCAACCAAAATTAACTTCACCCCATATTTGATAACCATAGGCACACATACATACATACATTTGTAGTCCCTCACTCTTCCTTTCCCCTTCTCCCTCACTCTTTTCTAAATATACATCTATATGTTCATCGTAAAGCTGTTTAATCTTACCACCACCATCCCCCCCCCCCCCACAAAAGTTCTGGAAATCACAAGTATCATGTTGCAGGGACCCTAATTCCTCTTCTAGACTCTGACACTGAACAAAATGAAGACCTTTCCATGTGGTGAGGACAGCGAAAAACACTTCAGCCTTTGAATTACCTCTCCTAGTATGGCATCCTGTCGTAGACCAGTAGTTTGCAGATTTCATTGAGCCCAAGTCATTAGGAAGATTGTTAAAACTAGATTTTTAGATCTTATCCTTGGAGATTAGATTCAACAGATCTGGGCCTGGGGCCTGAGAATCTTCTTCCTTAATAGGTATCTCAGGTAATTCTGATGGGGGTGGGGAGATGGGGATTATAGGCCTCAACATTGATAACTCAATTAATTAACTCCTCCAGTCTAAATAGCTCACAAATGCTTCATCCTAGGTTGTCTTCGTTTCTTTTTTTTTTTTTTTTTTAATAAATTTTTATTTATTTATGATAGTCACACAGAGAGAGAGAGAGAGAGGTGCAGAGACACAGGCAGAGGGAGAAGCAGGCTCCATGCCGGGAGCCCGACGTGGGATTCGATCCCGGGTCTCCAGGATCACGCCCTGGGCCAAAGGCAGGCGCCAAACCGCTGCGCCACCCAGGGATCCCGGTTGTCTTCGTTTCAATCAGAGGATTACCAGTTCAACCAGTCCCAAGGTTGTATTTCAAGCAGTTTGAGAGGAACCAACCTTCTATCTACCAATTGTTTTATCTTTATTTCATCTTTTTCTTTTACCTGTTTCTGCTCTGCCCTTCCAATTTATAATTTCTGTATTTATGTCGTTATTCTGTAAACTCATTCTATCAATTATTAAGAAGGATGAAATCTCCAACTATAATTGTGGATTTATTTATTTTTTTTAGTTCTATTGGTTTCGGTTTAGTGTATTTTGAAGCTCTATTATTAAATGCATCCACATCTAGGATTATTATATCCTTGTGATGAAATAAAACCTTTATCAGAAGATGGCGGAAGAGTAGGGTCTCCAAATCACCTGTCTCCACCAAATTACCTAGAAAACCTTCCAATCATCCTGAAAATCTATGAATTCGGCCTGAGAATTAAAGAGAGAACACCTGGAATGCAACAGTGAGAAGAGTTCGCGCTTCTATCAAGGTAGGAAGACGGGAAAAAGAAGTAAAGAAACAAAGGCCTCCAAGGGGGAGGGGCCCCGCGAGGAGCCGGGCTGAGGCCGGGGCGAGTGTCCCCAGGACAGGAGAGCCCCGTCCGGGAGACGCAGGAGCTGCACCGACCTTCCCGGGCGGAAAGGGGCTCGCGGGGAGTTGGAGCAGGACCCAGGAGGGCGAGGATGCCCTCGGGTTCCCTGGGACAGTAACAGCAACTGCGCGCCCAGGAGAGTGCGCCGAGCTCCCTAAGGGCTGCAGCGCGCACGGCGGGACCCGGAGCAGCTCGGAGGGGCTCGGGCGGCGGCTCCGCGAAGGGGGCTGCGCGGCCCCGGGAGCAGCTCGGAGGGGCTCGGGCGGAGGAAGAGGCTCCGTGCGGAGGGGCCTGCGCGGTTCCAGGAGCAGCTCGGAGAGGCTCGGGCGGCGGCTCCGCGGAGGGGGCTGCGTGGCCCGGGAGCGCGAATCCACCAGCGCAGGCTCCGGAGCACAGGGCGCCGGGACACAGCCCAGGATCCCGCCTCCCCCGGGACAGGCAGAGGCCCGGAGGGCCCAGGACAGCGAGGACGCTCCTGCCCCAGCTGAGCAGATCAGCGGCCCCGCCCCGGAGCCTCCAGGCCCTGCAGACGGAGAGCTCTGGGTTACTGCGGGAGCTGACTCCGGGGCTCCAGAGCTGGCCCCGCCACTGGGGTTGTTCCTCCTGGGGCCTCACGGGGTAAAGAACCCCCACTGAGCCCTGCACCAGGCAGGGGCAGAGAAGCTCCCCCAACTGCTAACACCTGAAAATCAGCACAGCAGGCCCCTCCCCCAGAACACCAGCTAGACTGACAACTTCCAGGAGAAGCCAAGGGACTTAAAGTACACAGAATCAGAAGATACTCCCCGGTGGTTCTTTTTTGTTTTGTTTTGTTTTGTTTTGTTTTGTTTTGCTTTTTGATTTGTTTCCTTCCTCCACCCCCTTTTTTTCTCCTTTCTTTTTCTTTCTCTTTTTCTTCTTTTTTTTTTCCGTTTTTTTTCTTCCCTTTTTTTTCTCTTTCTCTTTTCTTTCCTTCTTTCTCTCCTCTCTTTTTCTCTTTTTCCCAATACAACTTGCTTTTGGCCACTCTGCACTGAGCAAAATGGCTAGAAGGAAAACCTCACCTCAAAAGAAAGAATCAGAAACAGTCCTCTCTCCCACAGAGTTACAAAATCTGGATTACAATTCAATGTCAGAAAGCCAATTCAGAAGCACTATTATACAGCTACTGGTGGCTCTAGAAAAAAGCATAAAGGACTCAAGAGACTTCATGACTGCAGAATTTAGAGCAAATCAGGCAGAAATTAAAAATCAATTGAATGAGATGCAATCCAAACTAGAAGTCCTAACGACGAGGGTTAACGAGGTAGAAGAACGAGTGAGTGACATAGAAGACAAGTTGATAGCAAAGAGGGAAACTGAGGAAAAAAGAGACAAACAATTAAAAGACCATGAGGATAGATTAAGGGAAATAAACGACAGCCTGAGAAAGAAAAACCTACGTTTAATTGGGGTTCCCAAGGGCGCCGAAAGGGACAGAGGGCCAGAATATGTATTTGAACAAATTCTAGCTGAAAACTTTCCTAATCTGGGAAGGGAAACAGGCATTCAAATCCAGGAAATAGAGAGATCCCCCCCTAAAATCAATAAAAACCGTTCAACACCTCGACATTTAATAGTGAAGCTTGCAAATTCCAAAGATAAAGAGAAGATCCTTAAAGCAGCAAGAGACAAGAAATCCCTGACTTTTATGGGGAGGAGTATTAGGGTAACAGCAGACCTCTCCACAGAGACCTGGCAGGCCAGAAAGGGCTGGCAGGATATATTCAGGGTCCTAAATGAGAAGAACATGCAACCAAGAATACTTTATCCAGCAAGGCTCTCATTCAAAATGGAAGGAGAGATAAAGAGCTTCCAAGACAGGCAGCAACTAAAAGAATATGTGACCTCCAAACCAGCTCTGCAAGAAATTTTAAGGGGGACTCTTAAAATTCCCCTTTAAGAAGAAGTTCAGTGGAACAGTCCACAAAAACAAGGACTGAATAGATATCATGATGACACTAAACTCATATCTCTCAATAGTAACTCTGAATGTGAACGGGCTTAATGACCCCATCAAAAGGGGCAGGGTTTCAGACTGGATAAAAAAGCAGGACCCATCTATTTGCTGTCCACAAGAGACTCATTTTAGACAGAAGGACACCTACAGCCTGAAAATAAAAGGTTGGAGAACCATTTACCATTCGAATGGTCCTCAAAAGAAAGCGGGGTAGCCATCCTTATATCAGATAAACTAAAATTTACCCCAAAGACTGTAGTGAGAGATGAAGAGGGACACTATATCATACTTAAAGGATCTATTCAACAAGAGGACTTAACAATCCTCAATATATATGCCCCGAATGTGGGAGCTGCCAAATATATCAATCAATTATTAACCAAAGTGAAGAAATACTTAGATAATAATACACTTATACTTGGTGACTTCAATCTAGCTCTTTCTATACTCGATAGGTCTTCTAAGCACAACATCTCCAAAGAAATGAGAGCTTTAAATGATACACTGGACCAGATGGATTTCACAGATATCTACAGAACTTTACATCCAAACTCAACTGAATACACATTCTTCTCAAGCTGCACATGGAACTTTCTCCAGAATAGACCACATACTGGGTCACAAATCGGGTCTGAACCGATACCAAAAGATTGGGATTGTCCCCTGCATATTCTCAGACCATAATGCCTTGAAATTAGAACTAAATCACAACAAGAAGTTTGGAAGGACCTCAAACACGTGGAGGTTAAGGACCATCCTGCTAAAATATAAAAGGGTCAACCAGGAAATTAAGGAAGAATTAAAAAGATTCATGGAAACCAATGAGAATGAAGATACAACCGTTCAAAATCTTTGGGATGCAGCAAAAGCAGTCCTAAGGGGGAAATACATCGCAATACAAGCATCCATTCAAAAACTGGAAAGAACTCAAATACAAAAGCTAACCTTACACATAAAGGAGCTAGAGAAAAAACAGCAAATAGATCCTACACCCAAGAGAAGAAGGGAGTTAATAAAGATTCGAGCAGAACTCAACGAAATCGAGACCAGAAGAACTGTGGAACAGATCAACAGAACCAGGAGTTGGTTCTTTGAAAGAATTAATAAGATAGATAAACCATTAGCCAGCCTTATTAAAGAAGAGAGAGAAGACTCAAATTAATAAAATCATGAATGAGAAAGGAGAGATCACTACCAACACCAAGGAAATACAAACGATTTTAAAAACATATTATGAACAGCTATACGCCAATAAATTAGGCAATCTAGAAGAAATGGACGCATTCCTGGAAAGCCACAAACTACCAAAACTGGAACAGGAAGAAATAGAAAACCTGAACAGGCCAATAACCAGGGAGGAAATTGAAGCAGTCATCAAAAACCTCCCAAGACACAAGAGTCCAGGGCCAGATGGCTTCCCAGGGGAATTTTATCAAACGTTTAAAGAAGAAACCATACCTATTCTCCTAAAGCTGTTTGGAAAGATAGAAAGAGATGGAGTACTTCCAAATTCGTTCTATGAGGCCAGCATCACCTTAATTCCAAAACCAGACAAAGACCCCGCCAAAAAGGAGAATTACAGACCAATATCCCTGATGAACATGGATGCAAAAATTCTCAACAAGATACTGGCCAATAGGATCCAACAGTACATTAAAAAATTATTCACCATGACCAAGTAGGATTTATCCCTGGGACACAAGGCTGGTTCAACACCCGTAAAACAATCAATGTGATTCATCATATCAGCAAGAGAAAAACCAAGAACCATATGATCCTCTCATTGGATGCAGAGAAATCATTTGACAAAATACAGCATCCATTCCTGATCAAAACTCTTCAGAGTGTAGGGATAGAGGGAACATTCCTCGACATCTTAAAAGCCATCTATGAAAAGCCCACAGCAAATATCATTCTCAATGGGGAAGCACTGGGAGCCTTTCCCCTAAGATCAGGAACGAGACAGGGATGTCCACTCTCACCACTGCTGTTCAACATAGTACTGGAAGTCCTAGTCTCAGCAATCAGACAACAAAAAGACATTAAAGGCATTAAAATTGGCAAAGAAGAAGTCAAACTCTCCCTCTTCGCCGATGACATGATACTCTACATAGAAAACCCAAAAGTCTCCACCCCAAGATTGCTAGAACTCATACAGCAATTCGGTAGCGTGGCAGGATACAAAATCAATGCCCAGAAGTCAGTGGCATTTCTATACACTAACAATGAGACTGAAGAAAGAGAAATTAAGGAGTCAATCCCATTTACAATTGCACCCAAAAGCATAAGATACCTAGGAATAAACCTAACCAAAGATGTAAAGGATCTATACCCTCAAAACTATAGAACACTTCTGAAAGAAATTGAGGAAGACACAAAGAGATGGAAAAATATTCCATGCTCATGGATTGGCAGAATTAATATTGTGAAAATGTCAATGTTACCCAGGGCAATATACACGTTTAATGCAATCCCTATCAAAATACCATGGACTTTCTTCAGAGAGTTAGAACAAATTATTTTAAGATTTGTGTGGAATCAGAAAAGACCCCGAATAGCCAGGGGAATTTTAAAAAAGAAAACCATATCTGGGGGCATCACAATGCCAGATTTCAGGTTGTACTACAAAGCTGTGGTCATCAAGACAGTGTGGTACTGGCACAAAAACAGACACATAGATCAGTGGAACAGAATAGAGAATCCAGAAGTGGACCCTGAACTTTATGGGCAACTAATATTCGATAAAGGAGGAAAGACTAATCCATTGGAAGAAAGACAGTCTCTTCAATAAATGGTGCTGGGAAAATTGGACATCCACATGCAGAAGAATGAAACTAGACCACTCTCTTTCACCATACACAAAGATAAACTCAAAATGGATGAAAGATCTAAATGTGAGACAAGATTCCATCAAAATCCTAGAGAAGAACACAGGCAACACCCTTTTTGAACTCGGCCATAGTAACTTCTTGCAAGATACATCCACGAAGGCAAAAGAAACAAAAGCAAAAATGAACTATTGGGACTTCATCAAGATAAGAAGCTTTTGCACAGCAAAGGATACAGTCAACAAAACTCAAAGACAACCTACAGAATGGGAGAAGATATTTGCAAATGACATATCAGATAAAGGGCTAGTTTCCAAGATCTATAAAGAACTTATCAAACTCAACACCAAAGAAACAAACAACCCAATCATGAAATGGGCAAAAGACATGAACAGAAATCTCACAGAGGAAGACATAGACATGGCCAACATGCACATGAGAAAATGCTCTGCATCACTTGCCATCAGGGAAATACAAATCCAAACCACAATGAGATACCACCTCACACCAGTGAGAATGGGGAAAATTAACAAGGCAGGAAACAACAAATGTTGGAGAGGATGCGGAGAAAAGGGAACCCTCTTACACTGTTGGTGGGAATGTGAACTGGTGCAGCCACTCTGGAAAACTGTGTGGAGGTTCCTCAAACAGTTAAAAATATACCTGCCCTACGACCCAGCAATTGCACTGTTGGGGATTTACCCCAAAGATACAAATGCAATGAAACGCCGGGACACCTGCACCCCGATGTTTCTAGCAGCAATGGCCACGATAGCCAAACTGTGGAAGGAGCCTCGGTGTCCAACGAAAGATGAATGGATAAAGAAGATGTGGTTTATGTATACAATGGAATATTACTCAGCTATTAGAAATGACAAATACCCACCATTTGCTTTAACTGTGGATGGAACTGGAGGGTATTATGCTGAGTGAAGTAAGCCAGTCGGAGAAGGACAAGCATTATATGTTCTCATTCATTTGGGGAATATAAATAATAGTGAAAGGGAATATAAGGGAAGGGGGAAGAAATGTGTGGGAAATATCAGAAAGGGAGACAGAACGTAAAGACTGCTAACTCTGGGAAACGAACTAGGGGTGGTAGAAGGGGAGGAGGGCGGGGGGTGGGAGTGAATGGGTGACGGGCACTGGGGGTTATTCTGTATGTTAGTAAATTGAACACCAATAAAAAATAAATTAAAAAAAAAACCTTTATCATTTTGAATGATTCTACTTAGATACTAATTTAGACACTCCCAACTTTCTTTTGATTTAGCATTTGTGTAATATGTCATATTCTTTTACTTTTAAACCCATATGTGTCTTTACCTATCTTAGATGTTGCTTCATAAATTCCATCTGAGAAGTGCTTTTATTTGGTGTTTTAGGTCATTTATATATTTAATGTGATTAATGCTAATTTTGAATTCAAATTGACCATCTTGCTAGTTGTTTTCCCATTTATTCCTTTTTTTTTAAAGGATTTATTTATTTGAGAGAAAGAGGGGTGGGGAGAGGGGCAGAGGGAAAGAATCTTCAAGCAGACACACCCACCCCCCACCCCCACTGAGCTGGGAGCCCCACTTGGGGTTCAATCCCAGGACCTGTAAGTTCATGACCTGAGCCAAAACCAAGAACCAGACACCTAACTGACTGAGCTACCCAGGCTGTCTTGTCCTGCTTATTCTTACTTCCTTTTTTCTTTATCCTGCCTTCTTTTGATTATTTATTATGATTCTCTTTTATCTCCATTATTAGCTTTTAGAGATACCTTTTTCATATTTATCCTGGTTGGTGTTCTCTGAGACTTTTGGATTACAATTACACATGTATTAGATCGTTTGATATTGTCCCCCAGCTCTTGGATACTCTCTTCTGTTTTTTAATTTTTCCGCTGTGTATGTGTGTGTGTGTTTGTTTCAGTTTGGGTAATATTTATTAACTTCCAGGCTCACCCAATTCTTTCCTCAACTGTGTTGAGTCCACTGATGAACCCATCAAAAGTATTCTTATCTCTCTTCCTGTGTTTTTACTTTCTAGCATCTTTTATTCTTTCTCGCAGTTTCCATCTCTGTGCTGAAATCATCCATCTGAGATTATACATGTTGCCCACCTTTTCCACTACAGCCTTTAGCATATCAGTCATAGTTCTATTAAATTCTCTTATAATTCCAACATCTGGGACATTTGAGATCTGATTCTGTTGTTTTGTCTATTGATGGTATGTTTTCTTTCTTTTTCATATGTCTCAACTTTTTATTGAAAGCTGGACATATTATGTAGGACAGTAATTAGCCTAGAAATAGACACACCTTATCTTTGCTCAGCCTTTAGTATGGGAGGTTGATCAGTCTGTTTGGGAGTAGAGCTGGCTTTGGATTTTGTTACTACAGTTGTTATCAGGCTTCAGATTTTCCTGGCATTACCTTGTATTTAGGGTGGGGGCTGTTTGCCAGGGGTTTTTTGTTCATGCTGTTACCCTCCCTCAGCAGAAGATTAAATGCTTGCTATATTGGTGATGGTGGTGGGAGAGTGGAGAAGGGACACTCTGTTCTGACCAGCCTCATTCTTAGTGTCTCTCACTCTTGAGAGTGGGTCCTTCTCCGTGATTCTGCCTCCACCCCAGCTATAGGAAACGTCATGGTCTAGACTCAAGACAGTATCCTGCCCCTACACCAAGGGTAGGTTTTTTATTTTAGTGCCTTTTCCCAGCTTTGAGTCTTCATGTATGCCCTGAAAGCAACAGTGGTTTCTGCCTTTCTAATAAAAGCTTAAGGCTTTTGTTCCATGGGTGAAATAGGAAGGATCCAATAAGGCTTCACACTTTTCCCATAGCTAGTGCTGTTCCTCCCCTGCCCCAGGCCTGCACTGCGTACCTTTTTCAGGTTTCTCATCCTTGTCCCAATCTTTTTCTTAGAGCTCCTGGTAAAATTTTTGAAGAAGAATGTACAAGAGGGTGCAGTTAACTCTGTCTGAAGCCCCAGGGATTCAAACTCTCACTGCAGCCTACCTTACCTTTAGCAGTTTGTTAAAACATATAGCTGAAACCTTTTTACTCGCTTTTAAGACTTCTGCTCTTACCCAGTAAGCAAGTACTCCATCTAATTCTTTCCTGTTTTAGATACACAGTTAGTTGCCCTGTGACTTCAGGTCTCTGAAGGATTTGAGAAAAATCACAGTTTGGGAAATTATGTGTGTTTTTTTTTAAGATTTTATTTATTTATTCATGAGAGAGAGGCAGTCTCCATACAGAAGCCTAATGTGGGACTCAATTCCGGAACTCCAGGATCACACCCTGGGCTGAAGGCAGGCGCTAAACCGCTGAGCCACCCAGGGATCCCCTATATTTGTGTCTTCTGTTTGTGTTAAAGGTAGGAGAAATAAGTACTCTTAGCTTTTCACATTCTAAGCAAAGGCTGAAATTCAGATATACTTTTTTGTTTTTAATTTTATAGTGGTTACTCCAGGATTTTCACTGTGCATCTTTTTTTTTTTTTTAATTTTTTTTTTTTTTTTAATTTATGATAGTCACAGAGAGAGAGAGAGAGAGAGAGAGAGGCAGAGACACAGGCAGAGGGAGAAGCAGGCTCCATGCACCGGGAGCCCGACGTGGGATTCGATCCCGGGTCTCCAGGATCGTGCCCTGGGCCAAAGGCAGGCGCCAGACCGCTGCGCCACCCAGGGACCCCCTCACTGTGCATCTTTAACTTGTCACAGCCTAACTCTAGAAACTATGTTGTCACTTCATATAGAGTGAAAGAACCTTATTAGTGTACTTCCATTTAATCTCTTAACCTTTTTGCTATTGGTATATATTTTACTTCTGCATATGTTATATACCCCAAAATATTTTTACTTTAAGAGATCAGTTTTTGGGATGCCTGGGTGGCTAAGCAGTTGAGCATCTGTCTTCACTCAGGGCGTGATCCCAGGGTCCTGGGATTGAGTCCTACATGGAGCTTCCTGGGTAGAGCCTGCTTCTCCCTCTGCCTTTGTCTCTGCTTCTCTCTGTGTGTGTCTCTCATGAATAAATAAATAAAATCTTTAAAAAAAAAATCAATTTAAAAAAATCAATTTTCAAGAAATTTCTTTAAATGAGGAAAAAAGTCATATTTACCGCATATATATCATTTCTGTTGTTCTTCATTACTTTATGGAGATTTTCCTTGAAGAACTTCCTTTTATTGTTTCTTGTAGTGTAGATCTGCTGATGATAAATTCTCTTGGCTTTTGTCTTTAGAAGTCTTTATTCCTCCCTCGTTTTTGAAAGATTTTTGCTGGATATAGCATCCTAGGTTGATGCCTTTTTTTTTTTCCCCCTCTAGAACTTAAAAGATGTCACTCACTTGTCTTTTATTTGTATAGCTTCTGTTGAGAAACTGCTGTTACTTGTTCTAGATGTCATCTTTTTTTCTGGCAGCTTTTCCACTCCCAGCTTGATTATGATGTGTCTTAGTGTGGCTTCATATTTCTTCTGCATAGGATTTGTTGAGATTCTAGGAACTGTGGGTTTATAGTTTTCATCAAATTTGGAAAGTATTTGGCTATTATTTCTCTGAATTTATTTTTTCTGTTTACCCTACCCTCTTTCTGGGATTCCTACTACATGTATGTTAGCCAGCTTGACATTGTCACCCAGCTTTATGCATTTTCTTTTCAGCATTTTTTTTTTTTACTATTTCATTTTGGATGGTTTCTATTATGTTTTTTAATATATTCTTTTGCTTTGTTATAAACTTCATGTTCACTGATCTTTTCATCTGCAATGTCTAATCTGCTATTGATCTCATTTGGTATAGTTTTCATTTCTGTTGTTGTATTTTCTACCTGTAGAAATTCAGTTTAAGTATTTTATATATCTTCCATGCCCTTCCTCATTATCTTCATATTTTCCTCTACCTTCTTGAATCTAGAGTGTAATGGTTTTAACATCTTTAGCCTGCTTATTTTACCATTTTTGTTGTTTTGGGATCTCTTGCTATTCACTGACCTTTCTCTTGGTTGTGGGTTAGACTTTCATGTTGCTTTGAATGCCTGGTGTTGTTTTGTTTTGTTTTGCTTTTATGTCAGATATTATCCATTTTCTCTTGTGTGCTGGATTTTGTAGGATTCCTTTAATATTATTAGGCTTTGTTATAATATACAGTTAAGTTACTTCAAATTTGTTTGGGCTTGTCAAGGCTTTCTTTTGAGCTTTATTAGGGTGGTCAAGCAGCCTTTAGTTTGGGGACAATGTATCCCCACTACTAAGACAGTACCTTTCTGAGGATATTACTTAAGGCCCCAGGATATTAGGTCTTTTTTACTCTTGTTTACTGGAACTTGAACTATTCTTGGCCATATATGAGCTCTGAAAATTGTTACACCTACTCCTTTCCAGTGATCTTTTCCCCTGGCCTTAGATAGTTTTCTTCCATGTGTGCATAGATAAGTATTTGCCCAAGGACTCACAGGAACTCCTCTGGAGAGCTCCAGTTTCTCTGTATAGCCATCTATTTTCTGGTATTTTGCCCTGTAGATTCTAGCTACCTTGCCCTGAACTCTGAGCCATTTGCCATCTGAGCAAGACTTCTGGGCTCTGCTTGGGTTTCTTCTTCCTACTGTATAGTATGGAAGCTCTAGGCACTAAGCTTGGGCAGTTGCAAGATTTCTCCCAGTGATCACTGCCCTCTTTTGCCTATTGCACAATATCTGAAAATCATCATTCCATATATTTTATCTGATTCTCTAGTTAAGGTGGGGCAGTAAATCTAGTATGCATTACTCCATCATGACTAGAAGTAGAAGTCTGTCCTTCCAATTTAGCAAATTGGTTTACTCTTTCCATTCTTGGTGGCCTTTTAGGTCTCCTTTTGTTAGGCACAATCTATTACTCCCATATCCTACATGCATTTCTGCCTAGAAATGTTGAAATGGACAATAATACCGTTAGTGAGCTAGTATGGATCCAGTGGCTATTTGCCACACAGAGTAGAATTAAGGTGTCTTCTGTAGCTGTTTCTATGGGCTATAGGGTAGAAGTTCTTGTTAGACTTGTACATCAAAACTCTCTGCTGCTGCCGCTTTTTGCTGAATATTCTATGCAGCCTACCATACCAACTGCTGCTTTTAATTTCTCCTGTTGCCTACTCTCCACCTTTCTTTTTTTAATTTCTTACACCTCCATATTGAAACAGACTCTCAAGAATCTCTGTAAAAACAGGGATGTGAAAATACAAAGGATCCCCCCCACATACACCCAAATACTTTTACTGGTCAAAGCAGGAAGTAAATCAAAGTACTGGATTAACCTGCCAGTCACAGTATGTCTGCAGTGATCCCATATGTAGATTTTAAGCTTATATTTAGTTTTAGGATTTCTGAGTGTGCTTCAGTTGTCATAGTGTGAGGTTTCCAATTTGGAAGAGACGGTCGGGGAAAAGGGAGTTTAGTTGGTTCAAATGGCTGAGGATTCTAGAAGGTTAGTCTTGAAATAGCTAGATTTAACCACTGCATGTGGTTTTAAAAATTTTAAAAGATATTATGTGAATCAAAATAATACCATAATTAGGCATAGGATTTTATAGTTTACAGAGTACTTTCACATACATTATTTTATTAATCCCTATTGTAACCCTGCAATGGGCTAGAATATCCTCATGTTACAAGATGGTTACAGAGAGAAGTTAAGATTGAACTGTAATTAGGCCTAGCCTTCTGAGTCCTTAACTAGTTACCTTTCTCCTGTATACCATCTATGACCTCACAGTTTGTATTATCTGAACAAATATGAAGATTATACACTAACAATACTTAATATCCTGGATTATTTTATAACCTAAGTAAGATTTTCTTGCCCACTTTTATTGTTACCCATTCCTTTGCTTGCCTGCCTGCCTGCCTTCCTTCCTTCCTTCCTTCCTTCCTTCCTTCCTTCCTTCCTTCCTTCGGGAGAGAAGAGGGGACAGAGGGAAAAGGAGAAACCGAATCCCAAGCAGACTTACACGCCCAGTGCAGAACCCAACATAGGGCTCAGTCCCAACGACCCTGAGGCTATGACCTGAGCTGAAATCAAGAGTCAGATGCTCAACCTACAGCCATCCAGGCACCCCTCTATTTGATGATTTTTAAAAATATATTCCTCAAATAAGTTTCTTATGACTTTAGTTTTAGGAACTTAAGTGTTTTCCTCAGCTTCTTTTTTTGCATATTTTCAAGTTTTTGCTTTTATGCTTTTTAGCATTCTGAACTTTGACTACACAAATTTTTTCTCCCTTTTCTCCCCGTTCCTCTTTTTTACAAAATACTTTAGCTTTTCTTTTGATTTTGACCCAATTTAGAACTTACATTCTGAAATGATCATATTTCATTTGTAGCTTGTTAACCCACCTGAAGAGAAACTGTTTTGACAGACTGGCATTTGTTTGCCATCTTCTAAACTTTGTGCTTCTCTTTTGCAATGTGAATTATTATTATTTTTGTAATGTGAATTATTTTCTTTCAATACTTTTAACTTAGTGTGTCACATTAATTTTACAAATATTTATCTAGTGAGGAGAGGGATCATCTCTACTTCAAGATTACAAAAAGCTTACCAGAGAAATAGATACTTGACCTGGATCTTAAAGAGTGTTTTGGCAGAGGGAATGGCATGGCTAGAGGCCTGGAGTCTTTTTTCCCCACCCCCCTTAAGATTTATTTATTTATTTTAGAGAGCATACTTGTGTGTGTGTTCAAGAGCCAGGAGAGGGGTAGAGGAGAAGGGAGAGAGAATCTTCAAGCAGACTATCTGCTGAGTGGCAACACAGGAGTGGGATCAGTGGGGCTAGACTTGGGGCTCTACCCCAGGACCCTGAGATCATGACCTGAGCCAAAATCAAGAGATGACTGAGCCACCCAGGCTTCTCCAGGCCTGTAGTCTTGAGGAGGACTCCTGCATTCAAAGGCCTCAAGAGGGTCCACTTGGCAGGAGACCTGGGAATAGAGTAAAGGGTAGAAGAAGGAAACTGAATATAGGTAGGCAAGGACTAGATCGGGCCTTTTCATACTGAAAATTTAAATTTTTTCTGTGAGAATGAAACACAGGAAGGTATAAAATGAGGAAATTGCTTGACCAGATTTGCATTTTAAATTATGAATTTGGCAGTTGTATGGAAGATAAATGGAAATCTGAAGATGTAATCTGATACTCAGACTAGCAAGGGAGTTATTGTGGTATTACAAAGGAAAAATGGGGTCTAGGGCAACACTCTGGTTATTGGAGGGTTGGAAGAAGATGTTAAGGAAGTAGAAGGTACATACTATCAGTACAACGCAATTAAGAGGGAGGATAGTCCAGCTTATCTCTAATGTTTTTAACTTGGATGGATTTTGGAAGAACAGGTTTCCCACCCAAGTTCAGCTTGGGGCAGCGAAAGGAAGCTAAATAGTAGTTTGTTTTGATTGCATTTAAGGTGTATATTGCACACCATATAGAATCATCCAGTGGGCAATTGGATATATAGGTCTGGAGCTCAGAAGAAAATGGTATTGCAATTAAAGATTCAAAGATCGTCATAAATCTAAAATGGGTATGCAGACACTTTATTGGGAACATAAAAATGAAAATGTTTGAATTTTTGTATATGTGCTGCCGAAGCAAGCATGAAAATGTTTGAATTTATATTTACTTTCTATTTCATCCCTTCAAATTTTCTATTTTTGAATGTTTTCTAATGTATGTAACATGTAGAACAGTAATATATATACATAATTTAGAAATAACTATGTATGCTCGAAATATTTCTGGCAATTACTAATGTAAGCTGGTTGCAAACTAGTGGTCACTTCTGAGCATTTTGCTTTACAGTAACCTGGAGAACTTTTAGGAAATACATACTTCCGGACCCCTATCTCCAGAAGACTGATTTTTATTTTAAGTGTGTAGCAAGGAATTTGAAAAATCCATTTTTTAATTTAATTCCTCAAGTGATTCTGACAATCAGGCCAAGTTTGAGAGAACCAAGGATAAAACTGTGGGAAATGTACAGTATAGAAAGAGATGAGAAGAAAAGATAGGTTTGAATGACACTTTGCTGATTCTAAAAGTTCCAACTATGTTAATTTCTGTTCTTTTGATTTTAATAATCTCATGGAATGGCCATGGTCAATACTAAATTGATTATCACCATTAAGCTAAAATTAACATAAAAATGCAAAAGTCTGTTTTGTATTATATACTTCATTTTTGGTATTGGTATTCCTTCCATATCCATGCAGATTATATCAAACATTTTTTAACTAGCCAAGAAAATAGAGAACTTTTTCCTAAGCATGTAAAATTCTGCATTGCTTGGAACCACTCAAATATTAGACTCGGAGGGTTCAGGGCAAAAGGGCCAACGATTGAAAGCTTTTGCTAACAGCATCTAAAATATGCCTTCTGTGAATTAAAATTCTAGAAAAGGATGAAAATGTAATGAAAAAGCCTAAAAGGATCATATAATAAGAATTTTTGAGGACTGTTATGGGCTGAATTTTGTCTTTCCCACAGATTCCTTTTGGTAAAGCCCTTATCACCACTACCTCAGAATGTGACTGTGTGTGAAGATAGAGCCTTTAAGAGATGATTAAATTAAAATGAGGCCATTAGAGGAGGCAGTAATCCAATTTGACTGATGTCCTAAGGAAAGGAAATTTAGACACAAGATAAGACACGAGGGATGCATACACACAAAGAAAAGACTGTGTGAGGCTGTAGAGAGAAGGTGGCCATCTATAAGCCAAAGACAGAGGCCTCAGAGGAAGCCAAACCTGCCAACACCTTGATCTTGGGTTCTAACCTCCAAAACTTGTGAGAAAATAAGTTTCTCTTGTTTAAACCACTCAGAATTTGGTATTTTGTTATGGCAGTCCTAGCACACTACTATAAGGACAATAAATTGCTTATTAAACTTTACAGTTATACTAATGAAGAACTAAGAAACATACACAGGCTTCTAAAACCCACATGGCCTTGTTCCCTGAATCAAAAGAAGCAAACAGTATTAGAGTAATAATTACATTGTCTGGAGTTTCTCACCTCTAAGAAATCTGTTTAAACTTTGATGAGTGGGACATGTTATTCACTGTAGCTCTTGCCCAAACATAATTTAGTATTCCTAGTGTAATTGTTACTTCAAATGTGAGCCCCGGTATATTTTGAGGTATAGGTATTTCTTTCATAAGATAGAATTTTGTGTGATTGCTAATGATGAACCCAGTTTTGCAATTATAACATTGTGGCCAAGCTAAATGATGATTGAGATAATGATTGTATAATTATTTCTGTCCTACATTATTCCTCCAGATTATAGTTTCTTGTGCAGTGAATGAACAAGTCTTCAGGTATTCAAATGAAAAGTAATATTTTGATATCTAGAATCCTAATTTACTACCTTTCATTCCACTTACCAACAAAACTTTCTTTTCATATATATTTTTATCACCTACTTTCTGAGAACTGTTGGTTTATTAGTGATTATTGATTTTATTCTGAAATGTCTCAAATATATACAAAGGGCTAGATAACATAACCAACAATGAGTACTCCCCATCACTTAACTTGGCAAATTAAACATGACCCCCACCGCAGCCCCTTTTTATTCAGTCCAGAAGTGACCATCCTCCTTAATTTGTTATTCCCATACTTTTTTTTTTTCTCATTTGACTTCATAGAAATGCCATTATTTCCTTCTGAAGTTTGCCTTCTGGTTCAGATTAGATCTTTGAGATTTATCTGTGCTGATACATGTAACAAAGCTATTTGTTTTTACCTTGTGTAGTAGCGTTACGTTATGTGAACATTACCCCCGTTTGTTTTCCTTTTTGGACACTTAAGCTGTTAGCAGTTTTTTACTAATATAAACATTGCTGTAATAAACATTTTTATATGTGCCTCCTATGCAGATGTGCAAGAATTTCTGTAGAGTATATACCTAGGAATCACACTGTTTCAGATTCCATCTCTTTCTCTGTATACTGGTGACTGAGTGTATTTCATGTTATATATTTATTGATTATTTGGGGATTTTTTTTTCCCCTGTGGAAATCTTGTTATATCAGTTAGAATCCAATCAGGAGGCACAAACACAGTAATTTCACCAGAGAAAGTGTAACATAAAGAATTATTAGAGGATTGAAGTAAGAGGGCAAAGAGAATTCTATGAAGAATAGAGTTAGCTGATGCACATAGCAGCCACCAGCTCTATGAGTGAGCTTGGGCACCCAAGGAAGAGGCCATTTCCTCTCGGGCCTGACATCCTGATTTTGTCACTGAAGTGCTACCACAATGGGACTACTGGAAATCTCCCCTTGGGACAGCTGGGCGAGGCAGCTACCTGCTTTGAGGGTTTAGGGTGTGTAGCCTGTGACATTCTACCCTGCGACTGCCTGGGGCTGAGGCGACTGCCTGCAGGGAGGTGCTACTGCTCTTAGCACATGGGTGCTGCTGAGAAGAACTCAGTAAAGGTGAGCACGCTGGAACTGGGGGAGAGAAAACCCTTCTTCCATCATAAAGGATGATTTGGAAGAAATGGTTCATCAATATCTTAGGCACATAACAGTTTAAGTAGGCCACTGTGGGGCTGCTCCAGAACCTTATCTACCATTTGCAGCATTAATTCCACGAAAGTATATTCAGCGTTCCCAAGTAGTAAGTTTACAATAAACCTTAAGAATGAATGACAAACTATTTTTCCTAGTCTTCCACTTTCTTTTCCAACCTCCTTGTCTGTCTCTCCACCTTTCCTTGTGTTTTTTTATTTTTCTTACATCTGATCCATACTAGTTTATTCTTCTGAGTACCAATACTCCCTATTCTTTCTTTTTTTTAATTTTTATTTATGATAGTCACAGAGAAAGAGAGAGAGGCAGAGACATAGGTAGAGGGAGAAGCAGGCTCCATGCACCGGGAGCCCGATGTGGGATTCGATCCCGGGTCTCCAGGATCACGCCCTGGGCCAAAGGCAGGCACCAAACCGCTGCGCCACCCAGGGATCCCAATACTCCCTATTCTTATTCTCCCTTCCTCTGGGACTTTCTTCCTCTGTAAGTCCTGTGTGGTCACATTGGCTGCTTAAGTTTTTAGAGCAGTGAGTTACAGGCATGCCTTGGACCCTCAGTGCATAAAGCTACAGGAGCATAGCTAAGCTGGAGAAGGTTCAAGACTTCATCTCTATACATATCCTATATTGCAGAAGTATAAGATGGGTTGAAATACAGTTTTTGGAAAACAGTCCTTTAGAAATCGTATAGTTGTTCCCTCTGCCTCTTGGTGTAAGTGTGGCTTTTTATACATAAATATCATTATTTCCAAGTTTCCCCCTTCCACAAATGAGAGATCCAGGCTTTTTTTTTTTTTTTAAAGGTTATTTTATTTTATTTTATTATTTATTTATTTATTTATTTATTTTATTTTTATTCATGAGACAGAGAGGGAGGGAGGGAGGCAGAGACACAGGCAGAGGGAGAAGCAGGCTCCATGCAGGGAGCCAGACGTGGGACTCCATCGGGGTCTCCAGGATCACGCCCGGGCTGAAGGCGGCGCTAAACCGCTGAGCCACCGGGCTGCCCTCCATCCAAGCTTTTGCTTAAATGAAGTGTTCATAGGGGAAGACGGACCTTCCAATTGTTTCCTAGTCAACAAGAACCTACATTTCTCTCTCTCTCTTTTTTTTAGTTTTTATTTAAGGTATAATTGACATGTGTCATTTTCTTACTTTCAAGTGTATAACGCAGTGATTTGATATTTGTGTATATTATAAAGTGATCACTACAATAAGTAATCAAATATCCATCACTATACATAGTTAAAAAAAATTATCTTTTCTTGTGATGAGGTAACTTTCAGATACAGGTGGGTTCAGTTCCAGACCACCACCATAATACGAATATCACAATAAACCAAGTCAAATGAATTTTTTTAGTTTCCCAGTGCATATAAAAGTTGTCTTTATACTATATTGTAGTCTGTCAAGTGTGCAATAGCATTCTGTCTAAAAAAACAACGTACATCCCTTGATTTTAAAATACTTATTGCTAAAAAAATGCTAACCATTACCGGATTTTAGTGAATCATCATTTTTTTTTTTTGCTAGTTGGGGAGATCTTGCCTCAATTCCAATGGCTGCTGACTGATCAGGGTCGTGGTTGCTGAAAGTTAGGGTGTCTGTGGCAGTTCTTTAACAATGAAGTTTGCTGTATCCATTTTACTATTCCTTTCACACACGGTTTCTGTACAGCATGCAATGCAAGCTGATAGCATTTTAACCACAGTAGAACCTCTTTCAGAATTGGAGTCATAAGTCCTCTGTGGTCATTTCCACAATTTTCAAAGCTTCTTCACCAGTAGATGACAGGTCAAGAAACCACTTTCTTTGCTCCTCATTGTTCAGGTTTTACCCCAGGATTGCAGCAGGTCAGTCCCATCTTCAATCTCTACTTCTAATTCCAGTTCTCTTGCTGTTTCTACCACATCCACAGTTACTTCTTCCACTGAAGTCTTGAACCCTCAAAGTCATCCGTGAGGGTTTTTATTTATTTATTCATGAGAGAGAGAGAGAGAGAGAGAGAGAGAGAGAGAGGGTCGAAATCCACTACTTCCAAACTCCTGTTCATGTTGATATTTTGACCTTTTCCCATGAATCAAGATGTTTTCAGTGGCACCTAGAATGGTGACCTCTTTCCAAAAGATTTTCTATTAACTTTGGCTGGATCCATTGGAAGAATCACTAACCATGGGAGCTCTAGCCCTAGAAAGTACATGTACATGTACTAAAAAGTACATGGAGTGTACTTTTTAAATAATAAGATTTGAACATTGAAATTATTTCTTGGGACACCTGGGTGGCTCAGCAGTTGAGCATCTGTCTTTGGCTCAGGGCATGATCCTGGGGTCCTGGGATCGAGTCCTGCATCCAGCTTCCTGTATGGAGCCTGCTTCTCCCTCTGCCTATGTCTCTACCTCTATCTCTATGTCCCTCATGAATAAATAAATAAATAAATAACCTTTAAAAAAATATTATTCTTTGATCCACAGACTGCAGAATGGATGTTGTGTTGGCAGCCATGAAAACAACATTCAATAAAAAAGGCAAAACGGGCAGCCCAGGTGGCGCAGCGGTTTAGCGCTGACTGCAGCCCGAGGTGTGATCCTGGAGACCCGGGATCAGGTCCCACGTCGTTGGGCTCCCTGCATGGAGCCTGCTTCTCCTTCTGCCTGTGTCTCTGCCTCTCTCTCTCTCTCTGAATGAATACAGGTCAATAGATACTACAAAACAGATCCAACATTCATTAATTTTATTGTGTATCTCCATTGGAACTCTTGGGTAACCAGGTGCCTTTTCAGTGAGCAATAATATTTTATTTTTTATTTTTTTAAATTTATTTTTTATTGGTGTTCAATTTACTAACATACAGAATAACCCCCAGTGCCCGTCACCCATTCACTCCCACCCCCCGCCCTCCTCCCCTTCTACCACCCCTAGTTCGTTTCCCAGAGTTAGCAGTCTTTACGTTCTGTCTCCCTTTCTGATATTTCCCACACATTTCTTCTCCCTTCCCTTATATTCCCTTTCACTATTATTTATATTCCCCAAATGAATGAGAACATATAATGTTTGTCCTTCTCCAACTGACTTACTTCACTCAGCGTGAGCAATAATATTTTAAAAGGAATCTTTTTTTTCCCCCTGAACAGTAGGTCTCAACAGTGGGCTTAAAATATCCAGGAAACCATGTTGTAAACAGATGTGCTGTCACCCAGGCTTTGTTCCATTTATAGAATACCTGCAGAGTAGAGTTAGCATTATTCTTAAGGGCTCTAGGATTTTCAGAATGGTGACTGAGCATTGGCTTCAACTTAACTCACCAGCTGCATTAGCCCCTAGCACGAAAGTCAGCCTATCTTTGGAAGCTTTGAAGCCAGGCATCAACTCCTCTAGCTGTGAAAGTCTTGAATGGCGTCTTCTTCCAATAGAAGACTTTTGTCTACATCGCAAATCTGTTGTTTACTATTACCATCTTTATTATCTGAGCTACATCTTCTGGATAACTTTCTATAGCTTCTACATCAGCACACTTGTTGCTTCACTTTGTACTTTCATGTTACATAGATGGCTTCTTCGCTAAACCTCATGAACCAACAACCTCTGCTAGCTTCACACTTTTCTGAGCTTCCTCACTCTCTCAGCCTTCTTAGAAGAGTTAGGTCTTTGCTCTGGATTAGGCTTTAGTTTAAGGGAATGTTGGTTTGATTTCTGTCTAGACCACTAAAATTCTATTCATATCAGCAATGAGGCTGTTTTGCTTTCTCATCATTCATATGTTCACTGGACTAGCACTTTTAATTTCCTTCAAGAACTTTTTCTTTGCATTCACAACTTGGTTAACTTTGGTGCAGGAGACCTAGCTTTTGGCTTGTCTCAGCTCTCAACATGCCTTCTTCACCGAGCTTAATCATTTCTAGCTTTTTTTTTTTTTTAAGATTTTATTTATTCATGAGAGAGAGAAAGGCAGAGACACAGGCAGAGGGAGAAGCAGGCTCCATGCAGGGAGCCTGATGTGGGACTCGATCCTGGGTCTCCAGGATCATACCCTGGGCTGAAGGCACTAAACCACTGAGCCATCCGAGCTGCCCAAAATGGAAGGTTTTTATAGGAAGGAGGGTGGGGCAAGAAATTATTAACAAAAGAAAAGAATTATTTTAGGCCTTAGGGGAAAGGGCAGAGGGTCTTATTAGGTAGGTGGATTACCTCAACTTCCTTTGGGGGATGGAGAGGACCCAAGTGACAGATTATTATTATTATTATTATTTTTTTTTTTTTTGACGAAATTTCTGACTGCCAGGTTAAGACACGTTTCTGGGAGAGATTGGAACTGCAATTAAATTAGGTATTAAGCCCCAGTTTGATGACTTGATCTGGTGTAAATGACTCTCTTGTGCCTATGGTTTTCTTTTTAATTACAAATCACAATATTATAATTAGTGACTTGATCCAAGAGATCTTTAGGAGCTCTAGACAAATAGGTGACAGTAAAGAAAGAGAGGTAAATGTCAAAGAGCTGTGCCACCAGTAATTTGCAGTATCCTGTTACTCAAGTTCAGCCATGTGACTGAACCTAGCTGTACAAGGAGACTAGAAAAAAAGAAAAAAAGCCTTTGAAATACATATTGCTGCCCTGAATAAATTAGTATTCTAAGGAATAGGAGGAAAGTAGATAATAGGGAGACCTTCTAGAAGTTTCTTCCAAAATATGTAATCTTTATTTTTCCTGAATGTTAGGGTTCTCCAGAGATGAAAAGATTATAGGGATTTGACTCACACAATTTGAGGGAGGCTGGCAAATTGGCAGAGCAAGTGTCTCTATTCAAAGGCCATCAAGAGGGAAGAGCTTAATGTTCCAGTTTAATAAAACTAAAACATTTATATTGGGAAAATGCCAAACAGTTACATTTATTTTGTAGAAATAAAAATTTTCTTATATTCCTACCTCCCAGAGATACATGTTAATAACAGCTTGGTATATTTCCTCCAGTTATTTACAGTATATATACTAATGTATATCTCTTGGAGAAACAAGATTACATCACTTTCATACACACACACATATATAGTACTCTGACTTAATTTTAAAATTTTTATTCTAGACATTATTCCATGTCATTAAATGTAGATCTGCTTCTTCTGAACACTGTTCCACTATGGACATTTATCCATTCATTCATATTTTGATTTATTTAATGAATATTTTTTCATACGTACCAGTGTGCCAAGCAACATTTATGTATCTGATCCTCTATTGGTAGAAATTTAGGTCATTTTGTTTGTTTTTATTCTTTTGTTTTCCATTATAACAATGTTAAGGCAATCATCTTTATCTTCAGACATTTTTGTGAGAGTTTATTCTATAAAACATATTTCTAGAATTGCTCTATAAGAAGGTACCCACATTTTAAGTTTTAAAAGGTGCTGCTAGACCACAGTCAACCTCAGCACTGTTAACACTTTAGGCAGATAATTTATCATTGCTGGGCAGGGTGATAGGAGGTCAGGGGAGCTGTTCTGTGCATTGTTAAGACGTTTAGCAACATCTTTGGCCTAGATGCCAGCAACACCATCCCACCCCCAAGTTGGGACAATCAGAAATGTCTTCAAACATTGTTAGTGTCTCCTGGTGAGGAGATTGTCCCAGATTGAGAACCAGTACACGTGCTCCTCTCTCTTTTCCTGATCCCATGTAATGCACACAGCCAGGCTTGAGATGTCAGAGCCCAAGTTGAGTGAAGAGATCTCCACATGCGAGGCAGCCTAGCATGGGATATTGGAGGCCCGCTGGGGTGAGGAGGGCAGCCACAAGAGATTGTGGCTTATTGTGGGATGTCAGAACACAAGCAGCATTAGGAGGGGGTCCAGCCATGATGGCAACCTGGTATGGGGTATTCTGAGCCTCAGGTAGGGTGAAAAGTATGTGCATGTTAGAGAGGCAGGAACAGTCCTTTCTAGTCCAAAACAGAGCTACCTCATTTATATGGGTAAAGGTCCATTTAGGGTGATTTCCCTTTGTTAGAGTTTGCTTCCTATAGAGGTCTATTACTGATTTGATGACAATATCTTTTACAGCATATAATTAGGGATTTGGGGGCTAATGTCTCTGTTGTTTGGAATTATTTTAATAGTAGAAGAAGCCCACCCAAAAACGTAGCTCACAGCTATGTAGTGCTTACTTGCTATCATCTGGCAGGTACCTGAACCATGCAGATAATCACATCTTTGTGACTGACTTTCAATAACGTAATGCTGAGCCAAAGAAACTAAATAGAAGAGTATGTCATACTACATAATTCTATATAAGCTACTAAAAAAGCAAAATAAATCTGTGGTGCTAGAGGGAAGAATTATGTTTACTCTTGGTGAGGGGTAGCATCTGGAAAAGAGATGCATGAGGGGGCTTCTGAAATGTTGATAATGTTTACTTGCTTGATTTTGTAACTTGTAAAAACTACTGACCTGTATGCATAAGAGTAGCACACCTTTCTATATTTATGTCATTCTTCAACAGAATGTCCACCCTCCCAAAAAAACCCTGTTCTTTTATTCTTGGAAAATAGTCAAAATTTTTCCTCGGAATCACATAATTATCAGAAAATAGAATGTTAATGGCTGACAGACCACAGCATAAACCAACTAAGTAGGTTGACAAATACCGCTCAACTTGAGGAAGGCCCAATTTGGAGCACTAACAGAAGTGCTCTGTCTGCCAGACTTGCCAGGTGATCAGACAAGCTGGATGAAATATGTCTTATTCAGCAACATTCAGCATACTTTTATTAAAATCCAACTTTATCATAGGTGCTCTTATCTTTTAGGTTTTGGAGGCACCTACGAACATAGTACTTCCATCCAAGGATCCCATGGAAGTGAGGAAGCAGAGCAGTTGGAATACAATAACACAAACACTGATAAATGTGCAGAATTAATTCATTGAAATCACAGAGAGGGGAAGGTAACCAAAGGCTTCCTGAAGGAAACAAAGATGAAAGATAGCTAAATGGAGAAAATGGGGAAGAGCATCCAGGTAAAAGGAAGAGTACACTTAGCATACAGAAGTATAACTCACATTCAAGGAACTGTTCTTGTTGACATGGAAAGCACAGGGACCATCAGCATTATCATATTTATCATCAAGAGGCCAACCCAGAGCCTGATTCATGGTAGACATTCAGATATTAGGTAGGTAAATAAATACCTAACATGGCATCAGTTATGTAAATAAGTAGTCAAAGATCATGAGCTTATTGCTTCTCGGCCTTTTGGCTGAGATCAAGTGTAGAAAGGTCATGAGCTTATAATTCTAAGAAGCTCAGAGCTCATTTGGTAGACAGTGAGGAGCCATTAAAGAATTTAGGTTTTGGAATAACACGATTTGTGGTATTTTAGAAAGGTTTTCTGGGAATTCTATAAAAGAAGGATTGAGTCTTTCTAAATAGAAGAGAATAAGGGGAATTTTGTTATGTATACGTAAATGTGTGTGCTTAACACTACATGTGCATGTGAGTAGGCATTTGGTGAGAGTTGAAGTTAGGAATACTACATTTAGATTGGAAGTTCTAAAATGAAATAAATGATAAGAGTGAACTTATTAGACTATAGGCCCGATAAATATGGAATGAATTTGCAGATACAATAAAGAGTGATTAATATACAGGTATAAGAAGTATTTGAGGAGGAGGCATCTTGAATGACTCCCAGAATTCTGTCTTGGATGACGGGCTGAATATTGTCAGCACACCATTTGTTACAATAGGGAATACAGGTTGAGTAACAGGTTTGTGTTCCGTTTTGTTTTCCAGGAATCTAGTGTGTTCCATGGCTACTTATGATTCTGGTAATTGTTGATCTGTCTGCTAGGGGATGTTTAGTTGGCAGTTGAATATTTGGACAAGACTGAGGCCTGAATGAGAAAGATGATATAGTATTTAATAATAGCATACTGGTTGAATTTAAAGCTTGGGTAAAACTCCCAAAACATCTATCAGCAGAATACATGTTTAGATTAATTATGCTAAAGAGAGGAAAAGAGGAGTGCAGATGTTTGCTATAAACTTGTTTTATTGTTTTTCACTCTGCTTTTTTTATTTCTCTAATTTTTATGGGGAGGCATGGTTGGCTCTGGTTTGTAAGTCTCGTAATAGACTGTCAATATAAAATCTCCCAAATTGGGATCCCTGGGTGGCGCAGTGGTTTAGCGCCTGCCTTTGGCCCAGGGCACGATCCTGGAGACCCGGGATCGAATCCCACGTCGAGCTCCTGGTGCATGGAGCCTGCTTCTCCCTCTGCCTATGTCTCTGCCTCTCTGTGTGTGTGTGTGTGACTCTCATAAATAAATAAACATTAAAAAAAATAATAAAATAAAATCTCCCAAATTACTTGTTTTCAAATTACCAATACAACTAAACAGCCTGTATTTCTTGGGGAGAAGGCAAAAAAAAAAAAAAGGATTTTCTTACTTGAGAAGGTTGTGTTATGTAGTAGAAAGAGCATAGATGAACTTTGGAGTCAAAGTTTGGTAGGAATTCTGTTTCTCATATTATCTAGCTATGTGCCTTTGGGCAAGTCATTTAGTTTCACTAAGACCTTATTTATTTGTAAAACTGCAGTAATTATAGCTATATTTTAAGATTATTATAAAAATTAGCTTTTGGGTCTGGAAGATAATGGCAACTGTCCAAGTGTAAATCTCTCCACACATCCTCCCCAGAAGCCATTAGACCAAAAAGGGCCACACACACACATTCCCCATATATAACTCATACCTTCAGCATTACTACAACATAGATAATACCATGATTTTTAAATTGCCTTTATGTTGTAAATAAACAACGAATTACAATGGTTCCTATTGCTACTCAGACAAACCCCTGAGTCTGGAGAGTGGGGCAAGGAGAGGCATAAGAGACAGTGAAAACGGGGGTGGGGGAAGGAGATCAGAGGTTTACAATGAAGCACAAGCAAAATGACTTCCAGAAAGAAAACATCCCCCACAGAACTGGAAAAAATATAGACACGGGCCTGGGACTTTGGAATTCATAGCACTAGTTATATGGGAAGGTATATGAAAGAGAGAGACCACTAGCAGCATCAGAGAAATATTGCTCCTGGGAGAGGAGATAGAGAAAGGATGATGCCTCTTGGAGCCATCGCAGGGAGAGGAAAGAAGGAAGTAAGGAGAAATAAGGCACACAAGTTCAGTATCCACCCACCCACCCACCCACCACCACAACATCATCCATTAAAGCAGCTGCTTTTACTAATCTGCAGAAGCAGACAGTCTTCAACTAAGAACTCTAACCATAAAGTGCTCAGGAATAGAAATAAAATAGAAGCTATACAAAGCCACTTTAAGAGGAATACAGAGGGATCCCTGGGTGGCGCAGCGGTTTGGCGCCTGCCTTTGGCCCAGGGCACGATCCTGGAGACCCGGGATCGAATCCCACGTCGGGCTCCCGGTGCATGGAGCCTGCTTCTTCCTCTGCCTGTGTCTCTGCCTCTCTCTCTCTCTCTCTGTGACTATCATAAATAAATAAAAATTAAAAAAAAAAAAAAGAGGAATACAGAAAATATGAAACAATGTATCTCCACTGAAAAAAATTCTTTTCTAAAAAGGAAACATAAAACAAAGGGAAACTTAGTATTTTTAGTAACAGTTTATTTTTTTAATATTTATTTATTTATTTATTTATTTATTTATTTATGATAGAGAGAGAGAAAGAGAGGCAGAGACACAGAGACACAGTAGGAGGGAGAAGCAGGCTCCATGCAGGGAGCCGGACGTGGGACTTGATCCTAGGACTCCAGGATTGCGCCCTGGGCCAAAGGCAGGCGCCAAACTGCTGAGCCACCCAGGGATCCCTTTAGTAACAGTTTAATTAACGTACTGTGTTATATTAGTTTCTGGTGCATGATATAATGATTTGACAATTCTGTATGTTACTCAGTGCTCATCACACTAAGTGTACTCTTAACCTTTTTCATCTCTTTCACCCATTCCCCACCCATTCCCCTCTGGTAACTATCATTTTGTTCTCTGAATTTGAGTGTTTTTTGGTTTGTCTCTTTTTATTTTTGTACCTTTATTTTGTTTCTTACGTTTCACATGTGAGTGAAATCATATGGTATTTGTTTTTCTCTGATATATTTCACTAACATTATGTCCACTAGATCCATCCATGTAGTTGCAAATGGCAAGGTTTCATTCTTTTTTAACTGAGTTTATTTTTGTGTATGGTTTAAGAAAGTGTTCATTTTCATTCTTTCTCATGAAGCTGTCTGGTTTTCCCAACACCGTTTGTTGAAGAGACTTTTTCCCATTGCATATTCTCTCCTCTTTTGTTGTAGATTATCTGACAATATAATTGTGAGTTTATTTCTGGGCTTTCTGTTCTGTTCCATTTATCTATGAACGTGTCAGTTTTTGTGCTAGTATCATACTGTTTTGATTACTACAGCTTTGTAGTATATCTTGAAATCTAGGATTGTAATAACACCAGTTTAGTTCCTTTTCAAGATTACTTTGACTATTCAGGATCTTTTGTGGTTCCATACAAATTTGAGGATTTTGTTCTAGTTCCGTGAAAAATGCTATTGGTATTTTGACAGAGATATCATTAAATCTGTAAGAAGCTTTGGCTAGTATGCATATTTTAACAGTATTTGTTCTCCCATTCCATGACCATGGAATCTCTTTCTTTATGTCGTATTTCATTTCTTTTGTTGGTGTTTTTTATAGTTTTCAGTATACAGATCTTTCATCTTCTTGGTTAAGTTTATTCCTAGATTTTAAAATTATTTTTGGAGCAATTGTAAATGAGGTTATTTTATGGATTTCTCTTTGTCCTGCTTCATTATTAGTATGTAGAAATGCAGTGGATTTCTTTAAGTGGATTTTGTATCCTGCAACCTTAATGAATTCATTTATCAGTTCTAACAGCATTCTTGTCTTGTTCCTGATCTTAGGGGAAAAGCTGTCAGTTTTTACCATCCAGTATGCTGTTAGCTGTGTGGGTTTTTCATATATGGTCTTTGTTATGTTGAGGTCTGTTCCCTCTAAACCTACTTTGTTGAGGGTTTTTATCATGAATGGATGTTGAATTTTGTCAGTTGCTTTTTCTGAATCTATTGAAATGATCATATGGTTTTTATCTTTTCTCTTACTGATGTGATATATCACATTGACTGATTCATGAATAATTGAACCACCCGGGATCCCTGGGTGGCGCAGCGGTTTGGCGCCTGCCTTTGGCCCAGGGCGCGATCCTGGAGACCCGGGATCGAATCCCACGTCGGGCTCCCGGTGCATGGAGCCTGCTTCTCCTTCTGCCTATGTCTCTGCCTCTCTCTCTCTCTCTCTCTCTCTGTGTGACTATCATAAATAATAAATAAAAATTTAAAAAAAAATAATTGAACCACCCTTTGCATCTCAGGAGTAAATCCCACTTACTCATAGTGAAAATTTTTTAAAAATATATTTTTGGGTTTAGTTTACTAATATTTTGTTAAGGATTCTTGCATCTGTGTTCATCAGAGATACTGGCCTATGGCTCTCTCTCTTTTCTTTCTTTTTTTTTGTAGTGTCTTTATGTGGTTTTGGTATCAGGGAAATGCTAGCCTCATATGAATTTGGAAGCTTTCCTTCCTCTTCTATTTTTTGGATTGGTTTGAGAGAAATATGTATTACCTCTTTTTCAAATGTTTGGTAAAATTCACCTGTGAAGCCATCTGGTCCTGGACTTTTGTTTGCTGGAAGTTTTTTGAATATTGATTCAATTTTATTGCCGGTAATCAGTCTGTTCAAATTTTCTTCCTGATCCTTTTTCAGGAGGTTATGTTTCTAGGAATTAAGCCATTTTTTCCTACATTGCCCAATTTTTTGGCATATGATTTTTCACAACACTCTCTTATAATCTCATGTACTTTTATGCTGCTGGTTATTTCTCTTTAATTTCTGATTTTGATTCTTTTTTTATTATGAATCTGGCTAAACGTTTACCAATTTCCTCTTTTCAAAGAACTAGCTTCTGGCTTCATGGATCTGTTCTCTTGGGGTTTTTTTATTTCTATTTTGTTTATTTCTGCTTTAATATTTCCTTTCTTCTACTGGTTTTGGGTTTTGTTTCTTTTTCTTTTTCTAGCTCCTTTAGATGACAGGTTAGGTGGTTTATTTGAGAGTTTTCTTGCTTCTTAAGGTAGCCTGTATTGCTATAAACTTCCCTCTTAGAACAGCTTTTGCTGCCTCCCAAAGGTTTTGGACTGTTGTGTTTTCATTTTCATTTGTCTCTCTTTTTTTTTTTTTTTCCTCTTTGGATTCTTGGTTGACCCATTCATTGTTTTAGTATCATGTTATTTAGCCTCCGTGTATTTGTGTTCTTTCCAGATCTTTTCTTGTGGTTTATTTCTAGTTTCAAGGCATTGTGGTCAGAAAAGATGCATGGTATGATTTCAGTCTTTTTGATTTGTTGAGACTTGTTTTGTGACCTAACATGTGATCTCTTCTAGAGAATGTTCCATGTGCACTGAAAAAGAATGTGTATTCTGATGTTTTTTCACGGAATGTTCTGAATGTATGCTGTTAGATCCATTTGGTCTAATGTATCATCCAAAGCCACTGTTTCCTTGTTGCTTTTCTATTTGGATAATCTATCCATTGATGTAAGTGGGGGGTTAAAGTCTCCTACTATTAATTGTATTACTATCAATTACTTCCATTATGTTTGTAATTAACTACTTTATCTATTTGGGTGCTCCCATACTGGGCGCATAAATATTTACAATTGTTACATTTTCTTTTTTTGGATTGTTCCTTTTATGATTATGTGGTGTCCTTCTTAGACTCTTGTTATAGTCTTTGTTTTAAAGTTTATTTTGTGTGATTTTAAGTGTTGCTACTCAGCTTTCCTTTCACTTCTGTTTGCATGATAAATGCTTTTCCATCAGATCAATTTCAATATGCCTGTGCCTTTATGTCTGAAATGAGTTTTTGTAGGCAGCATACAGATGGATTTTGCTTTTTTATCCATCACTTTGTTGCATTCCATCACTCTGTGTCTTAATTGGAGCATTTAGTCTATTTACATTCAAAGTAATTGTTGTTAGGTATGTACATATTGCCATTTTGTTACTGGTTTTATGGTTATTTTTATAGTTCTTCTCTGTTCCTTTTCCTGCTCTCCTCTCACAGTTTGCTGGGTTTCTTTAATGATATACTTGGATTCCTTTCTCTTCTATTTTGCATACCTATTACTGGCTTTTGATTTGTGATTAACATTAGTTTTATATATAACATCATATGCATATAGCAGTGTATACTAAGCTGATGGTCGCTTAAATTTGAACCCATTCTAAAAGCACTAAATTATTTCTCCTTACCTCTTCCCTCATTTTAAGTATATGATATCATACCTTACATCTTTTTATTTTGTGAATCCCTTGAATGATTATTATGGATATATTTAATTTTACTGCTTTTATGCTTGCTTCTGTTCTTATTCCTGCTTATGGTCTTTCCTTTCCAAAGACCCCCCTTTAACATTTCTTGTAAGGCTGTTTAGTGGTGATGAATTCCTTTAATTCTTATTTGTCTGGAACACTCTATCTCTCCTTCCCTTGCTGGATGGATAGAGTATGCTTGGTTGCAGGGTTTTTTCTTTCAGCACTTTGACTATATCATGCCACTCCCTTCTGGCCTGCAATTTTTTTGCTAAAAAAAATCAGCTCATAGCCTTATGGAGTTTCCCTTCTATCTAAGTGTTTTTTCTCTTACTGCTTTTAAAATTCTCTCTTTATCACTGTAATTTGCCATTTTAATTACTGTGTGTCCTGGTGTAGACTTCCTTGGGTTGATTTTGTTAGGGGTTCTCTGTACCTCCTGGATCTGGATTTCTGTTTCCTTCCACAAATTTGGGGAGTTTTCCACTATAATTTCTTCAAATACATTCTCTGCCCCCTTTTCTCTGTATACTCCTTCTGGGAACCCTATAGTTTGAATGTTACTATACTTGATGGTGTTACTGAGTATGCTTCATCTATTCTTATTTTTTCATTTTCTTTTTTCTTTCTCCTGTTCAGCTTGATTGTTTTTTGTTACTCTGTCCTCCAGGTTGCCAATCTGTTCTTCCCTCTAGTGTACTATTTATTCCCTCTAGTCTATTTTGGATTTCACTTATTGAATTTATCTGATTCTTTTTTATGTTTTCTCTTTGATGATATTCTCACTGAAGTCCTCCACTTTTTTTGAAGTCTAGTCAGTATCTTCACAACCATTGCTTTAAATGCTCTAGTAGGCATGTTACTACTCAGCTCCATTTCACTTAGCTCTTTTGTTGTGATTTGTCCTATTCTTTATTTGGGACATATTTCTCTCTCCTCATTTTGAGTGACTCTCTGTTTCTATGTGTTAGGTCAATCAGCTACATCTCCTCCTGACAGTTGTGGCTTAAGATGAAGAGTCCTGCGGTGCCCTGCAGTACAATGTCCCATGTTCACCAGAACTTGGCACTTCAGGTGTCCTATGTGTGTTGCATGTACCCTACTATTGTGGCTGAGCAACATTGCCTCCAGTCCAGTCATCTGCAATGGCTCTCTTTGCCTGTTGTGGGCAAAGTTTGGTCCTTGTGTTGTTAATGGGCCAGTCTGGGGCTGCCTTGGGCTTGAGTCAGATCAGGCGTTTGTCAGAGATGCAGTATCACTGAACTGTGGGGTGCTTTCTCTTTGTTGTCCCCTGAGAAGCTTTTGTCAGTAAGTAGGACCTGCAGTTAGACCACATGTCTGGCCTCTCCCTACTGCTGAGGCTGCAGTGAGACTGGTATGTATATGGCCTTCCCCCTCTCTCTGGGGCAGGAGTTACTTTGGAATGGTGCTGGCCCCTGTTGGGGCTGTTTGCACACTGCGACACTTGTTGCACTGCTTTGGATGGACTCCTGCTGAGGGCCTGTTTGAGAGGGCAAGTCCACAGGAGAGTGCTCTGTTAGCAAGCTAGGTGGAGTGTTCCTAGTGGTTCCCAGTGGTTCCCTCAGGTGTCTGTGTATCTAGGCTGGGGGTAGGGGAAGGAAATGGTACCCTCCAGCTCTTTGGTTCTTGGAGAAGTCTCCTAAAAATCCCTGCCTCTCCAGCATACGTTCTGAGATTCATAAATGATTCTTGCCCAGGTATTTTTCAAACTGCTGTTTCTAATCTGTATCTCCATGGGGCTCTTTCTTATACTGTCTCTTTTCAGGCAAGGACTGGACTCAGTTTTCTATTACTCTCTCTCAGAGCCAAGCCTGCTGATTTTTTAAAATTCCAGCTTTTAATCAGCACTGACTGTAAGAACTAGAGATGTTTTTCTGATTTTCAGAGCCATATGTTATGAAGATTTGTCCTCCCAGTGCAGGTTCCCCAGGCCTGATGAGGTGTCTACTGCTCTCCCTTTCTGTGCCTGCAGTCACTTCCTCCTGCAGACCGTCTCCCAGTCAGTTCAGTTCCCAGCCACCTTTCTCCATTCTTCCTACTGTCTTTGATGTGGCCTCTTCTCTACATTTAGCTGTGGATAGTCTTTAGGTTGTTTCAGGAAACTATTAAGTTACTCCAACCAAATAAAAAAGTTCTGAAACAAACTTGTGGACATACTAATAGGGGCATTGACGTAAGAGGCATTGATAAAACAAACAAAATAATGGAAAAGATGCAGAGAGAAGTAAAAAGCTTGAGAAAGAAAGTGTGTGAAATGCAATATAGGCAAAGGAAGATCCAACAACTCTATAATTAGGGTCTCTGAAGGGGAGAAATAATTGGAACAGAGCTAATGACAATCATAATCCGAGGGAACTTTTCAGAAACAAGAGGAAAACTGAAATCCACGTATTAAAAGGGCCCACTTGGACAGATTGGTCCAGAACAATGAACTGTGAGTCAGAAACTATTAGACTTTAAAGACTAGTGAAGCTATTAGACTTTAAAGACTTTTTTTTCCTGTTCTCTGAGGTAAGGACTGAGTAGATCACTTTACTAATTAAAAAAGAAAAAAAGACATCAGACTTCTCAAGAACAATATACCAAGGAAAGCTACCAGAGAGCAGAATTTTTAAAAACTCAGGGAAACAAAGTTCAAGCTAGCCAACTTGTCTTTCAAGTATCAAGGTGATAGATAAACAGTTTTTTTTTTTTTTTTGATAAACAGTTTTGAACGTAAAAGAATTTAGGTAATTCTTAGTGAGAATTTAATATGTTTAATTGTAGATCCAAAACTAATATATATTTATTAGTTTTAATATTTTATATATTCTGACAAAGTAGAATGAATAAAATTAATAATGAATGAAGAGAGAAAGGGAAAATAGAGTAAGATCATTCCCTATAAGTATTAAGTGGCTATTATAGGATACTACTTATGATAGTAAGTCAGATGGTAAAAGGTTAAATAAGAAAAAGAGACTTAAGATGCTCTAAAATACATGCACAGACACACACACAACATATGAAGGCAACCATCAGAAAAAAAATGTAAATCTTCCTAAATACCAAAAGAAAGTAAAAGAAAAGAAAAAAAGCAGGAATACCAACTATATAAGGAAAAAAGAGTAAGTATGAGTAATACTTGGTAATTATAATATATACCAATAATACTTGGTGATAAAGGTAATTATAGAACACACAATTCAGATATATCAGTCATGTCAATAAATATAAATGGGCTTATCTCACCTTAGAAGAAAAAGATTTTCAAGTGTCTCCATAAAGCAAAATCCATTTTATGGTGTGTATGAGGGACACACCTAAAACAGAGTGATTCAAAAATTTAAAAATAAGGGATGTGCAAAAACATCACAGGCAAATAGAAAAAAATAAAGCAGGGGTTGTAATCTCAATAAACAAAGTAGGATCTATATTAAAAAGTCATTAAACACAACCAAGTATACTTTATAGTGTTAAAAGCCATAATTCATAATGAAGGTATAATATTTTTTAGTATCTATACACCATATAACACAGTAAACACTTAAATACAGTGAAATTGCTATAGCAGAATATAGAATAATATAAGAAATAGAAACATACATGATGGATTTCTAATCCATCACAGTACAAGTCTGGTACAAGATATTTAAAGCTTGTTTAGTAAATTTTCAGTCTCATACCCAGAATTAGCCATTTCTTAAAGAATTCTTGGTTTCTTTTAGTGAGAAATGATATTTAGAGATCATGGTCTTTATTTCAGGAGTGCTCACCTGTTGGTCTCTTTCTAGGCCTTTTCAATGGACAAAGCTTAGGACCTTTTTTTTTTTTTATTTTTTAAATTTTATTTATTTATGATAGTCACAGAGAGAGAGAGAGAGGCGCAGAGACACAGGCAGAGGGAGAAGCAGGCTCCATGCACCGGGAGCCCGATGTGGGATTCGATCCCGGGTCTCCAGGATCGCGCCCTGGGCCAAAGGCAGGTGCCAAACTGCTGCGCCACCCAGGGATCCCAGCTTAGGACCTTTTAAAGAGAAAATACATCATTTTAGTTCACGCTGACATTAGTAATTGAAATTTAAAATTACAATTTTAATTCTTTGATTTTTATATCTGTACCTATTTTTTCTTGGTTCCTAATATAGTAACAAAACTAATATATTTATTTTAACTGCTTCAAATACTGTTTCAAAATAACAATACCAATATTAATACAATATTAAGATCTATGGCAGTGCATTTACTGCAAAAGGCTTAAGATGTATTTGCAGTTTTTTTTGTTCACAGGATATATGTAAAAATTACTGTTTTAAATCCACTTGAAAATTTTTTCTGTATATGGTTAAACTACCAAATCTCTACATAATTAAGTTTATCTGTTTTATTTTACTTTTTATTTTTAGGGTTTGTTATTTCCATTTTATTTTTACTTTTTTTTTTTTTTTTTTTTAAACCTTAAAGGATTCAAGATCTCATAGCTGACAGTTGTGGTTTATTTAAAAAATAAAAATAAAAAATAAAAAAGGAGTGCCTAGGTGGCTCAGTCAGTTAAGCATCTGACTCTTGATCTCAGTTTAGGTCTTGGTATTGGGGTACTGAGTTCAAGCCCTGCACTGGGCTCCACACTAGGGAAAGAAAGAAAGAAAGAAAGAGAGAGAGAGAGAGAGAGAGAGAGAGAGAGAGAAAGGGAGAAAGGGAGAAAGGAAGGAGAGAGGGAGGGAGGGAGGGAGGGATGGACAGACACAGGGAAGAAGGAAGGAAAAAAAGTGTTAGGCTTATAGGAACAGTATTTAATCAAAGAAATGTTGGTATGCTTGGGTGGCTCAGCAGTTGAGTGTCTGCCTTTGGCTCTGGGTGTGATCCCGGTCCTGGGATCAAGTCCCACATCTGGCTCCCTGCGAGGAGCCTACCTCTCCCTCTGTGTCTCTGCCTCTCTCTCTGTGTCTCTCATGAATAAATAAATAAAATCTTAAAAAAAAAAAAAAAAAGAAATGTTTACAGTTATTCAAGAAAACTTTCTACCCATTTTTTTTTTCTAAAATGGATGAGGAATTTACTATAATTAAATGTTTCAGCTATTCCCGTATTCTAACTGGGAGTCTATAACTTTTAAGGCAGCCCTAAAAAGTGCAGCACAATACTATCACACACACTATTTCTGAACTACTTCTGGGAATGTATATCAGTATTTTCTAAGACATTGAAACTGTCACCAGAGTCTTGCATGAACTTGTCTTAACCCCATACCCTACTAATTGGGGTTACTGGGGGTCTCAGTTATAAAGATAACTGCTCATCTGCCTTTCTTTCTTTTTTTCTTTTTCATCTGCCTTTCTAATGCCAAAGTAATTTTTATGCATAATATCCAATATAAATAAAATAATATGCTGTAAAAATATATATACACTGTGGTTTGAAATCTGGAATTTAAAACTTGAAGGGATTAAGCTGAGTCATGAAAGTTTTTGCCACAGTAGTAACAAAATATAAAATTATAGTTACTCTGTGTCTTTCTAGGAGGTTGGATCCTAAAATGTATAATTCTGTGTCTTCTCTTTTCAGAAGCTGATAAAATACCAGTAATGCGTGGACAGTGGTTTATTGATGGTACTTGGCAGCCTCTAGAAGAAGAAGAAAGTAATTTAATTGAGCAAGAACATCTCAGCTGTTTTAGAGGTCAGCAGATGCAGGAAAATTTTGATATTGAAGTGACAAAATCCGTAGATGGAAAAGATGGTAAGACCGATTAATATATTTAATATGTTCTGTAAATCAAGTAAGTTCTTGGTGAAGTGTAGAGTAGTTCTTAATTTTGCATAGTAATTCATGAGTGTTAGAATTTATAAAATTTCTGATTTAAACATTTGATTACTTAGAATTTAAATCTATGAATTTCTGAACTATCTCAGTTTTTTATTTTATTTAATATGTGTGTGCACTGGCATGACACTAACATGACTTACTATAATTGTACAATTGTTATGTTCTGTGAATTAGTCCTTTTAGTAGTTTTTAATTACCAACAAAATTGAATCTACAAAAAAATCTGTCATTATATCAAAAGGACAGTTTTGTTAATATTTTAATGTTGGTTCTTTTCCTGAAGTTTAAAAAAAGTTAATTTCCTTTATGTAAATAACTTTAGGCTGTCTCCATACCAACTTTTAATTTGAATTAGTCTACTCTTTATATTCCCTTATTCAGCATTTGGATTTGTTTGCAGTAGCTTAATATATTTTCATAATAGCCAAGATTGCCATGTTTCATTATGTGTCTGATCTTGAGTAAAATTCAAAATGTGTGGTAAAGTTAAAAATACTTCTATTGTTCCATTTACTGCAGGCAGTGGGATCAGCTATTCTGGTGAGTATGATAATCCAGGTAGATTAGAATTTGTAGATTTCTCTAAATATTTTTTTCTAAAAAGTGTTTCTTCATCTATGCTTGCCTTTATTTTGGAAGTTTCTTGGCAAGCCCCATTGAAACTAGTGAATTAAAAGTATGAATTAAGTGAGTTTCCCCCCACCCCAAAACATTTCTGAAGCAGAAACTCAATATTGATCAAGTAATTCACAGATGCAGCTTGGAAAAAATTATGTGGTTGGAAGTAATTGCTTATATGACATAATTAATAGCAGAACAACAAGCTTTAAATTGGCTTGGGTTTTTTTTTTTTTTTTTTCTTAGTGACAAACATCCTTAAGTATTTTCTTTCTGAAAATTTCAAAAATTTTCTCTCTCTGAACACACACACATCACAAGCAAGGAAACTATAGTTCATACCAGATTAACATTATCTTTTATGTCTCGTTGATTAAAAGTCTACATAACTGAGAAACTAGCTTCTCAAAGTTGTGGTTCATTACCACTACCAAAGTAAGATTGCTATTCGAGAGGGCTGAATTCTAGATTTTTTTCTATTCTCCTTCAGACCTCCCTCAAAAATAGCAATTCACCTTAACAAACCCAGTTTAGCCACCTGAATTCCTTACTATGAATGTAGAGGAAAGAACCCAAGAGCTTGGAGGAAAACAAGAATAAGTATAAAAAATAAAAATATAAGTTGATTATTCTCCTTTCTTGTACTGTATTCAAAACATATTTTTTTTCCTTTTGCTAATTCATCTTGTAGAAGTTAATCTATCAGCTCTGTTTCATCTAATAGATCACATCTATTGGAATCTTGTTTTTATTACAATAAAAATTAGAATTTTGTGTGTCTTTTTTAGATCTACTACCTATCAGAATGTTAAGTTTAGCAAGATACTTCAGTTTTCTTCACAGTGCCCTAATTTTATGAGCCAGTCATTTAAAAAGGTCTGATAGAAAAAAAAAAAAAGTCTGATAGAGAACAGGTGTATTTGTATGAGTAGGTTTTTAGGAGGTCTTGGAGTGTCTGTGTTGATTCTAGAGTATCAATCAAGGATATTATAGTGATATTTTTTGCTAGATTTAAGGATATACATCTAGTGGTAAAATTCTAATTGGTAATAGAAAATTTTTAAACTGTTACAACACTTTTGCACTGTAATCTTTCAAAATGATTCTTTGAGGTTCATTAGAAGAAAAATTGTTTTTTTTTTTTAAATATAGCGTGGCATGTAAAGCTTTGCCATATTTTATTATTAGCAAAGATTTTAAATTCAGTTTAGTATGGATACTGTTGTCATAAACTTACAGCCATTTTAGTTGTTTTTCAGTTTTATGTAAAATGTACATGTATCATGTGTATGTTAAGATGTGATATTTCACTTTGAAAATTATGGGAAATTTTATAGTACATTTGAAAAATTATCACTGGTCTTAAGGAAAGAACATTTGCTGTCCAAAAAGCCACCATTATTAGAAAAATAAATCTAATTTACCATATCTACAAAGATAAAACATAGTATAATATTTTATTTTGCTTCCTATCTCCTACCTTCTGAAATTTCACCTTTCATAATTAGAGTAAAAAAAAAAAAAAAAAAAACCTTTTCCTCCTAAATTTTCTCATGTATATATATGAGAAAGCCTTGATTCATGATATTGTCAGATTTTAAATGTTTCCATGTGCAGATAGTGTTGTGCTAGGCACTTTTGTGAAGGAAATAGACAAAATTTTTACCTTCAAGAAGTTTTGGGGAAGACAACGTCAAAGATGAGAATTGTTAGTAAGTATAAGATAACACGGTAAACAATGAATATAGAATTAGATATTCTACAAATAGATTTGGAATACTGAGAGTTGGAGATCACGATGCTGTGGAGGTTTTCAAGTAAGGCTTTCTGGAAAAATCCCATTTAATAATTAAAAACATTTAAAAATACTGTAACTGGGAACCTTTAAGTGCTCTGGGATTTTTTTTTTCCTCGGCAGAATTTCTGAGAAACTAAACAGAGTTCTTGTCTTGAAGGACATTGATATAAAACAATTCCTTTTCTTTCTGACCTTATCTGTGTTTTAGTTAAGGCAGCTGATGCCACAAATAAATTGGATTTCTTAATGTTTTCTCCTTGTTAATTTTCCTATTAATCTCAAAGTAAGCATTGAAATAGATTGATGAAAATTTAGCATAACTTTTTTAGCACACAAATCAAAATAACCCATAAAAGCATCATCACTTTTTTGCGATTTAGATACTTTAATCTAAGTTTTGTTTTCCCTTAGACTTAAAAATCAATTCTCTTCTTGTCCCACCTCCTAGCAGCCTAACATATGGAAGCCTGGAGTTTCACTGGGGATGAATTCTACAAATAAAATCAGCCCTTCAAAAAGTAATTTTGAAAATATTTGCGCGTAGTACTAGATTAGTGTTTGACTCAGTTTATAATCTATCCAAGCAGTAATCAGTTTAAAAAAGGTTAAACTAGGAGTGCCTGGGTGGCTTAGTCGGTTAACTGTCTGCCTTCACTTAGGTCATGATCCCAGGGTCCTGGGATCCAGTCCTGTATTGGACTCCTTGCTCAGTGGAGAGCTTGCTTCTCCCTCTCCCTCTGCTACCCCCTGCTTGTGCTCTCTCTGTGTCAAATAAATACATTAAAAATCTTTAAAAAAAATAAAAGGGCAATTTAATGGGTTAATCCTGCATCTCACCCTGGCCAAAAAATGCATAGCATCAATCCAATCATGAGAAAACATCAGATAAATTCAAATTAAGGGATATTCTACAAAATAACAAAATAGCTCTTCAAAAGTGTTATGGGGTCTAGTTAACTAGATGAGGTGAATCCTTTACCACTATATGTCAAATTACCATTATGTACATGTTAAATATTTTCTTTTTTTGTCAAGTATATCTCAATAAAGATGAGGGTTTTTTTTTTTAAGTATCAAAGTTAGGAAAGGAAAAAAGTCCAGTAGGGGCATTAAAATAAAATAGTAAAAAATATTTAATTAGACCAAAAGAAATCAGGAAAAGAGAAACAAGAAACAAAATACAGAAGGAACAAAGAGAAAATAAATGGGAAATAGTAAACCTAAATTTACCCATATTGATAATTATGGTGAATGTAAGTGAACTAATGCTCCAATTAAAAGGCAAAGATTGACATATTAAGAATGCAAAACCTGACTGATATGCTGTCTACAAGAGTCTCGGCTAGGTTACCATTCAAGCTAATTTGGGGTGCTGTGACATCACAGGTGTTGGTGTACCTTGAAGAACTTCAAACATTTAACAATTTGGCATGTAAAGTGTATATTCCTATCACTGTTACTGAATAAGAATATCCCAAACTGTGAATATAAAACTGAAAAGTCAAAAAGGTGAGAGGAGCTACAAGGGTGCTAATCCCTTCTAACCTGCTTTCCTTTTTCTCTCTCTTTGGTGACTAAGAGAATTCCCCATCTTCTAGCTCTTAGTTATTACTTTTAATAAATTTACCTAATTTAATCTCTCTGAGATCCAAGAAGGTTGCTAGGCATTTTCTCGTTACAGTTGGCATGTTTGAGATGTGCAGACCTGCTTTCCCTAAAGGTGAGATTATCCAGGTTACCAGCTTTTAGAAAGGAAGAAATCATTGAGTTGTTCTGGGGATTTCTATGTCATCAACGACCCCCTTTTTTGATATTCTTTTGCTTTCAGAATTATATAATGAAGAAAATCTCTTTAAGAAACAGGATTAGTAGGGACATTTATTGGAAATGCTATAGTACTTTAGATCTTTTTCATTGCTATGGAAGGCTTTAGTATATAAAATAACATTTTAATTAAATGTTAGCATTTAATAAGTTAACAGTTTTGGGTTTGTGCATATTGTTGCTAACATAAAAGGAAAAATTTAGTAATGCTTTCTAGCACTTGAATTTCAATTAGTGTTGATCCCTGTTTGGATTGATAGTAAATACTTTGTACTGTGCTTATAATAGTACCCCTAATTCTATGCTTTGGGTTGAAAAAAATTAAGCTTTCTAACTGTGCTATGGGATATTGTGACAAATACAGCAAGTGACTTTCAAGTGAAAATAGGAATTTGATTTGGGAGAAAGGTAAAGAACCATGTCTAATTTTGTGAAGATGTTTTGAATAAGTGTACTTCTCTCTTTTTAGTATTTTGGGATATTTGTCTCTTTTAATCCCTAAATTATACTGTTTATTTAAAAAAGAAAGCCTTTCTTTTTTATATCTTGACTAGCTTTCTGAAAGTGTTTGCATAATTTTGAAGTGTAGTCAAATGGTTCATATGAATTTCAAGTGGATTTTTAAATAATTATTTAAAATGTAAAGAAATGTATTGATATATTATAACCAGCAATATTTGACAAGAAAAATGTTGACTTCAAGGTTTTCTGCTGATTTGCCAAATATCAGGTCTGTCTGGCTTTCTGTTGGCTGTTTCATGTTTACAAAATGTCAAAGTATACATTTTTATTAATGACTTTTTATTATTTTTAGTTTTCTTTTAGTAAATATGGATTTAGTTCATGTTTTTTTTTTTTTTTTAGTTCATGTTTTACTAGTGTATATATAAAACCTAGGTTTTGTTTCTTTGAGTAATAAAGTCTCAAATTCATGCCAATTTGATCTACTTTGATAATTTAGCTTTTTCCTAATGAATTTTTTGTTTAAAAATGTTTCCTGCAAATGTACATTCTACTCCTCAACTGATCAGAAGGCACCCCAGAGAAGAAACTTTAATGAAGAAAATTGTTTCAGTTATAATTTTCCAACCCAGTTATCATTTTCCAGCCCTTTGTAACAATGAAGTGTTTTTACTAATGTTCCAACCCAGTTTTTAATCCTAGTCTATAGCCTTCTAATTACATAGTTGTAATTATTAAGTGCCTTGTAAGCATTTCTCAGTTACCTTTTCATCTGTACATACAACAGATTTTTAAACCATTTCTGGTACTGCACAACAGGAATTAAATGTATTCATATTGGAGCAGTATTTAACCTTTGAATGTCACATTAATGTAGAAGGGAGTGAGGATGAAAAAGCAAATGTTTTAGAACATAAATTTGAACTAAGTCATAAAGGTTCTATGGTTCATTTCCTGAACTGTTAAAAACTGATCTGTAAAAAAAGAAAAGAAAAAGAAACTGATTTGTAAGGTTCAATTTCAAGTGGATTTTTAAATAACTGCTTATTTAAAATGTAAAGAAATTTACTGATATATAACTAACAATGTTCCACAGGGAAAGTGTTGATTTTAAGGTTATTTACTGATTTGCCAAAGGCTGTGTCTGGCTTTATGTTGTCTGTTGCATGTTTACAAGATGTCACAGCATACATTGTTACTAGTGACTTTTTTTTTCATTATTTTATCACTGATCGGTTAAAGAGCTTCCAATTTGATTTACTTTGGCAAAAGTTTCATTTTATAATTCTTTTAGCAACTCAAACAGAGTTGTGAAAAGATTTTGTTTCTGTGGGAAGCTTCCATTATACACTTCAGTAATAGAAGGCATCTAGTGGAATGTATACTATGATATTTTCTCAGGAAAACTGCATTAGATGTTTAAAATGTTATTTGTTGCCTTCTTAATTTGCACATCAACTGTCAACTAATTTGGTGAGAGTAAATAACCTTAGTATTGTAAAGATGGGGCTTATAAATCCCTTATGCATACAAAAATACCATGACCTATTTTTTTATTCTGTCTGTGCAGAGACATTAAATGTGATGATCACATAGTTGTCTGATAAAATTTGAGTATCATTTGCCTTTTTTCATTCAATAAAAGTAGAGCATATATTTGATAAACATTATTAAACTACTATTTTGCTTCACTGATTTTTAATTAGAAAATTATATACATAAACATTTGGAATAATGTTTGTCAAATACAACTCCTTTTTTTAAAGTTAATACAACAAAAAGGCAAAATGGCAAACCTCATTTACAATTTACTTTGAAGCTCAGTGTTTTTGCTTTCTTAGTTGCCTACCACCTCCCTCCCTTCTCCCTCCCTTCTCTGTTCAAATGGAGAGGATATAAGGAGAGTTCAGATGCGGCAGGTCTTAAGCGAAAGCGTTCTCAAGGTACAGTAACTGTAGTTTCATTTCTCCATGTAGTTATACTCCCTGGCTTATAGTATTCAGTATTTAAAGCATAGAAATTACTAGTTTTTTAGAAATGTGTCCGTTGTGCTATTTTGTTTAGAGTTACTTGATTATAAGGGATATAAACATTTGTAAATAATATATGTGGTCCAGTAATAAGATGTTTACCAATATTAAGATGTTTTACTTTAAAACAGTTTTGGATGATTTGAAGAGGAACAAAATTCGTTGGCTTAACACTATTCTCTTAATATCTTGGTCCCGTAGTTTCAATGTTTTAAGCATATGTCGCTCAAAACTATTTTAACATAGATGTGGTTTAGAAACATTAGATTAAAAAGCATAAAATAGTGGTTTGGATCAGACATAGAAAAGTAAATTATTAAACTCTTGAAAAAGATTTTCCTAATTTACAAAAAGTTCTTTTATTAAAAAAAAAGCTGAGTTTGTACATCGTGGATGTTGTTTTGGTTTTTGGTTTTTTTTAAATTGAAGATATTATTGTTTGTCACATTAATTGCATCTTGGTCTATGTTCAATGTTAGTAATGTATCCTGACAGATAAATGAAATATAAATTGGTTTTTCATACATTTTTGAAATTGGATTTGTAATCAAGAACAATTTCCCAGAAAGGATTTACTTTTCTATGTGTTCTAGTAGGAAATAGGTTTTCATAAAAATGACTTTGATCTTAGATCTTGGCCAGGGCTATATAACCTTTCACGTTTAACTTGAGGTTATTTTCAACCCAGCTTCAAATCAGAATAGTTAGGCTCTGCTGGTAATTTGCTTTATGGCAAGTCATTTAATCTCTTTGTACCTCAGAGTCTTTATATATAATGGGAGATAATATTTTGTTTAAAGAGGATTTGTTTTAAATAAATCAGGCATAGCAGTTTTAAGGTGCATAGTTTTCTATGCACCTTAAGATGGATATGTGGATTTTTTTCTCACCTCTATTCCAGAGATACAGAGAGAGGAAAGTTTAAGGCATTCAGGATTATAAGAATTAGCAAGTTATGAATGGATGAATACGTTATGACAGTTCTTTTAATCTATTGCTTCTGCAAGCATTACTAAATTAGTGATACATGTCAGGCTCTGTGCTAGGACACTGTGTTTGGTGTTAGTGGTGCAAAATGATCAAGACATTAGTACCTGCCTCAGACAGCTTATATGTATTTTTTGAGCATAGAGGTTTGTGGGTTTTTTGGGTTTGTTTTTTAGCTTATTTTTACCAGGCATATCTTAGTTATAGAAATGCAGTAACCATACTGATTTGAACATTATAGTAGAAAAAAATTTCTTTGATTTCTTATTAAAACATCTTTTAACTTTGGATTTCTGTTATGGTGAGCAATATCCAATGATAATTGGTCTTCATATCTATTTCAAAACTACCATATATTCTAATAATTAGATTGTTCTCTTCCCAGTTTAAAGATAATTTTTTTCCCTTAGTCTTGTTTTATCTGCACTGAGTGAAATTTTCACAGATCCAAAAATAAAATCCACAGAAGAAAAGAAACTTAAGTTTCTATGTCAAAGGTATTGAGGACTCAGACCTAAGAAACAGTTATATCATCTGGGAAAGCAATTCTTTAATAATCAAAACATATTAATTACATGTTAGAGGTTAAAATTATGGTGGTTAAGCCAGTTATTCTGTGTTCTTCTAACAAGTTGACATTCCCTGTAGCATGGTTAATCATTTATAAGATAAAGTCCCTGTATTACTTGCTTCATATCAATGTGTGTTTCAGCAGAATAGTTTTTTATTGAGCTCAGTTCAGGTATGGATTCAAAAATCTGTGTATTATAATTATTCACACTTATAAATAAGAGACCTTCAAATTAATTTTTCCTTTTTGCAACAGCTGTTCATAGTTTCAAATTGAGTCGAAATCACGTTGACTGGCACAGTATGGATGAAGTGTATCTTTATAGTGATGCAACAACTTCTAAAATTGCAAGGACAGTTACCCAAAAACTGGGATTTTCTAAAGGTAATTGTTAAGTGTTACTATGCTTTGTCAAAATTTGTAGAATCTTTTTCTCTTATATTCAAAATAGACTATTCAAATTCTACTTTTAGAATATTTTAAAGATGTTTTAAATTTAGTGACAGTTACTGCCCTATTAAATGAAACTTTATTAAGGTGACTAAATTCACATGTACTTATCAGTGATAATCATATATTTAGACTGATCTGGCAGGATTAATATCTTTTATACTTCTAGAAACACAAGAGCAGTCAAACCTCAGGCAGTGATGTGAAAATAAAACATGGCAATTAAAGGTGAAAGCTAAAATTTTCTGTTGGGTTTAGTGAAATGGAAGTCATGAGTGGATTTGAAGTCTAGGTAGGTGAAGAAATAGAGGCAGTGAGAATAGACAACTCTTTCAAGAAGTGTGACTAAAGGGAAGAAAAGAGGAAATGGTACCTGAGGAAGATGTGAGAGCATTATTAATAAATTCTCAGAAATTTTTGTTAAGTCTGGTATTTTTTTGCTATTCCATCTTTTGTTGTGATTTCTTTGATAACAGATGTGCTTGAGTATATTCTTTGTTTACTAGTCATTTATATTTGTCTTGTGAATTATCTTGTATCTTTAGCCTGTTCTGCTATTTGAATGGTTGTCTTCTCACTTTTTGATTAGTAAGCCCTCCTTTGTACCTCAGTAATTAGCTAATTATGCATATATTTTGCAAAATTTTTCCCAGCTTGTGATTCATCTTTTATCTATGCTTCATGGTATTTTTTTGATAGAGAACTTTTTAAACTTTTGTGTTCAGTCCATCCTTTCTTCCTTCCTTTTCTTTTTCCTGTGGTTTCTGACTTTGGTGTCATGTCCAGTTAAGAACTTTGTATCTGAGCCAGTCAAGATACATTATCTTACAAATTTCATCCACACCCAACCCAGTGAATTTTTTTCTTTTTTCTTTTTGTTTTGTTTTGTGTTTCTTTTTCTTAATATCCCTTTTACTTTATTATTTCTTTCAATATATATTGTCAAAATGTTGTTTCTGGAATAAATAGTAAACTTAGAATCATAATTTTTCTACAGCATCAAGCAGTGGGACCAGACTTCATAGAGGTTATGTAGAAGAAGCCACATTAGAAGATAAGCCATCACAGACTACCCACATTGTATTTGTCGTGCATGGCATTGGGCAGAAAATGGACCAAGGAAGAATTATCAAAAATACAGCCATGTGAGTTCTTTGATGAATACATTCTTCATCTAGTCTAATAGTCCAAACTTGTGTCTGGAGTGTAACAGAGTTTAATCTTTCCACCACACGTTTCTTCAATGCCAGTTACTGTAATACTTACTTTATATATGTGCTGCCGAACTGAGCACTGTAATACCTACATTATAGATGGAAATTCTGGACCAGAATTTGGAGTGCTTATGTCCAGATGATGGTGATGATGATATTTGAGTTTTTTCCCCCACCGCATTGAGAAGGTGAAGGATAAAGTGTTTTTAACTTATTGATTTACATTAAACTAAGATTGAAAGCAAAGAAGAACGTTTAGTTTTCAATTTGTATCTTGCTCTCTGAACTGCAGAAACAGAATAATTGCAAAGTTTCATGATTATGAAGAACCTAGGAATTATTTAAATTGCCGGTCAGCAGTTTAACCTGGCCAATTAATTACTACAAGAGGGAACCAGACTCTAAATTTTACTCAGAGAAGGTGGGTGTTTACCAATACACCAGGTACATTGTTTACCTCATTAATTTACTTCTATTCATATCTTTATTCTAAAAACTCCAACATGTTATGGAGGTGGAGGATGTTTGTATTTGTGTTTAAAAAACATTAAGGACTGTATTTTGAAAGCAAATGTTAGGGTTAAAAAGTTTCACCTAAAATTTGGCCTTAACCTAGCACCAGTATGAAGAAAAATCTAATCTGGGGTGCCTGCATGGCTCAGTTTGTAGAGCATGCCACTCTCGATCTCAGGGTGATGAGCTCAAGCCCCGTGTTAGGCGTGGAGCCTACTTCAAATTAAAAAAAAAAAAAAAAAAAAAAAAAAAAAGAGGGATGCCTGTGTGGCTCAGTGGTTGGGTGTCTGCCTTTGGCTGAGGGTGTGATCCCAGGGTTGGGATCGAGTTCTACATCAGGCTCCCTGCGTGGAGCCTGCTTCTTCCTCTGCCTATATCTCTGCCTCTCTCTATGTCACTCATAAGTAAATAAATAAATAAAATCTTTAAAAAAAAAAAAAGAAAAATCTAATCATATTTATGATGTGATGAAAACAGATCAGTTGTTGATTCAGAGCACACTTTATCTGGTTCTGAGGCTTCAAGTAAATGTATTTCTTCAGTCCTTAGAGAGCAAATACTATGTGATACCAAGAATTTTGTCCTCATCAAATAATAATAGTGCAACGTTGCATTTTGTTTTCACTTTTTATTGTAATCTCTTAATGCCAACTAATGGATTAAAGTAAAAGTACAGTTCAGCTTTTAAAAACTTTGTCAGATACTGCCAAGCCACCGAAATTTTGGTCAGTCTTCATAACTTTTATTACACAAATCTCTTCCCTCTGATTCTGACTTTATTTTTTGTTGAGTTGCACATTACTTCATATATATACATTTTTGTTAAAATGCTGATCTTTTGCTTGGATATTTAGGAACCCGAGAAATAGGTTTAATGGCATGTTTTCTCTGGAACTATTGATAAATGGGAAGGTACCGGCTTGCATATTTTGGGTGTACCTGAGGGAAGACCTAACCATAAAGGCTTAAGCCAAAAGGAAGATTTAGTAATTCATAAAACTGAGAATTCTAAACCTAAGATTTGCCAGTCATGAGAATCCAGAATTCAGTGTCTATCTACTCTGCTTTCCTTCATTTTTGAGCTATACTTAGACATCTGATTCCAGATATGGTTTATATTGTGTTCAACTTCAAGAAGAATAAGCCCTTTTTCCATAAGTCCCAGTTGGTTTAGGCATTTCAGTGACCAGTGGTGTCACATCCAGCTACCTAAATCTACACATGCTGCTATGCAGGGTCTGATCTGCTGAACTTGTCATTTCCCACAATCAGATGGAAATTGGCTTCATCATAATTATAGGGAGAGGTAGAGCCACAGATAAAAATCAAGAGCTAATATTGGAAATAGGATGAATGAATCCAGAGTGGCTCAAAAAAACAAAGTATCTGCCAGGGCACCTGGGTGGTACATTTGGTTGTGTGTCCAACCCTTGGTTTCCACTCCAATGACAATGTCAGGTTCGTGGGATTGAGCCTCATGTCAGGCTCCACACTCAGTGCTGAGTCTCCTTGGATTCTTTCCCTCTGCCCCTCCTGCTGACTGACTTGACTATCTCTCAAATCTTAAAAAAAAAAAAAAAAAAAAAAAAATTGTTGGCTATAGAGAATTGGCATTATTCCTTCAGAGACAGGTTAATTTGATGGAAAACTCCCCACATAAATTAGTAATTGATAGAAAATAAACAAAAAGGAATTCAGCTTAATGGAAAATCCAGAGAATTTCATAATCCTTTCCCTGCTTTCTACCATTCATTCCTAAGTTAGCTGTCCAAAACTAGAGAAAGAGTAAAATTAACTCCATCCTGGTCACTGCCCTTCTGAATCTTGTTTGTATTTGTGAGACTGTAGTTGAAATGAACAAAGTAGTATAAAGGGTTATCAGACTCCACCCTGCTGGCAACGTTTTGTTCTCTGAGGATCTTTGAAATCATGTTTTTAGAATCCTAGAGCTAGGTGTTTATCCTTCACCTTATTTTAGTGATTGATGTGGGTTGAGAAGAAAGTTTATAGACAACTTCTAGGAATATCAGAACTGGTTTACTGAAATGGATGACTGTATCTGAAATTGGATTTACTTTTTGTGGCACTTTATTATAAGGTAAATCTTCACTGAATTTATATGCTAATACCGTGCTAAAATTTTAGCAGAGTATAAAGACTTTCTAGAACCTGGTAGATTTAACTCTTAAGCTAATCTTATTCCCTCTTGAAACTTAACTAAAAATGATAGCAAAGGAATTTTAATTTTTTAAAATTTTTGTATATTTTTCTATTGGAGTTCGATTTGCCAACTTATAACACCCAATGCTCATCCAGTCAAGCGCCCCCTCGGTGCCAGTCACCCCATCCCTCCATCACCTCCCTTTCCACTACCCTTTGTTCATTTCCCAGAGTTAGGAGTCTCTCATGTTCTGTCACCCTCTCTAATTTTTCCCACTCGTTTTCTCTCCTTTCCCCTATAATCCCTTTCACTATTTTTTATATTCCCTTTATGAATGAAACCATATGATGTTTGTCCTCCGATTGACTCACTTCACTCAGCATAATACCCTCCAGTTCTATCCACGTTGAAGCAAATGATGGGTATTTGTCTTTTTTTTTTTTTTTTTAAGAATTTATTTATTTATTCATGAGAGACAGAGAGAGGCAGAGGGGGAAGCAGGCTCCATGCAGGGAGACTGATGCGGGACTTGATCCTGGGACTTCAGGATCACGCCCTGGGCCAAAGGCAGGCGCCAAACCGCTGAGCCACCCAGGATTCCCTATTCGTCATTTCTAATGGCTGAGTAATATTCCATTGTATATATAGACTACATCTTTATCCATTCATCTTTTGTGGACACTGAGGCTCCTTCCACAGTTTGGCTACTGTGAACATTGTTACTATAAACATTGGGGTGCGGGAGTCTTGGTCTTTCACTGCATCTTTATCTTTGGGGTAAATCCCCAGCAGTGCAATTGCTGGGTCGTAGGGCAGATCTATTTTTAATTCTTTGAGGAACCTCCACACAGTTTTCCAGAGTGGCTGTACCAGTTCACATTCCCACCAACAGTGCAAGAGGGTTCCCCTTTCTCCACATCCTCTCCAACATTTGCTGTTTCCTGTCTTGTTAATTTTCACCATTCTCACTGTTGTAAAGTGGTATCTCATTGTGGTTTTGATTTATATTTCCCTGATGGCCAGTGATGCGGAGCATTTTCTCATGTGCTTGTTGGCCATGTCTATGTCTTCTTTGGTGAAATTTCTGTTCATGTCTTTTGCCCATTTTAATGATTGGATTGTTTGTTTCTTTGCTGTTGAGTTTAATAAGTTCTTTATAGATCTTGGATACTAGCCCTTTATCTGATAGGTCATTTGCAAATATCTTCTCCCATTCTGTAGGTTGTCTTTTAGTTTTGTTGACTGTTTTTTTGCTGTGCAGAAGCTTTTTATCTTGATGAAGTCCCAATAATTCATTTTTGCTTTTGTTTCCCTTGCCTTCATAGCTGTATCTTGCAAGAAGTTGCTGTGGCCAAGTTGAAAAAGGGTGTTGCCTGTGTTCTCTAGGATTTTTGTGGGTTCTTGTCTCACATTTAGATTTTTCATCCATTTTGAGTTTATCTTTGTGTCTGGTGTAAGAGAATAGTTTCATTCTTCTGCACGTGGCTGTCCAATTTTCCCAGCACCGTTTATTGAAGAGACTGTCTTTTTCCCAGTGGATAGTCTTTCTTGCTTTGTCAAATATTAGTTGACCATAGAGTTGAGGGCCCATTTCTGGGTTCTCTATTCTGTTCCATTGATCTTTGTGTCTGTTTTTGTACCATGCTGTCTTGATGATTACAGCTTTGTGATACAACTTGAAATCCAGCATTGTGATGTCCCCATCTCTGGTTTTCTTTTTCAATATTCCCCTGGCTATTCGGGGTCTTTTCTGATTCCACACAAATCTTAAGATTATTTGTTCCAACTCTCTGAAGAAACTCCATGGTATTTTGATAAGGGGATTGCATTAAATGTGAAAATTGCCCTGTGTAGCATTGACATTTTCACAATATTCTTCCAATCCATGAGCATGGAATATTTTTCCATCTCTTTGTGTACTCAATTTCTTTCAGCAGTGTTCTGTAGTTTTTAGGACATAGATCCTTTACCTCTTGGTTAGGTTTATTCCTAAGTATCTTAGGCTTATAACTGGGTGCAATTATAACTGGGATTGAATCCTTAATTTCTCTTTCTTCAGTCTCATTGTTAGTGTATAGAAATGCCACTGATTTCTGGGCATTGATTTTGTATCCCGACACATTGCCGAATTGCTGTAGGAGTTCTAGCAGTCTTGGGATGTAGTCTTTTGGTTTTTCCATGTACAGTATCATGTTATCTGCAAAGAGGGAGAGTTTGACTTCTTCTTTGCCAGTTTCAATGCCTTTTATTTCTTTTTGTTGTCTGATTGCTGAGGCTAGGACTGCTGGTACTATGTTGAATAGCAGTGATGAGAGTGGACATCCCTGTCGTGTTCATGATCTTAGGGGAAAGGCTCCCAGTGTTTCCCCATTGAGAATGATATTTGGTGGGCTTTTTGTAGATGGGTTTTAAGATGCTGAGGAATGTTCCCTCTAACCCTACACTCTGAAGAGTTTTGATCAGGAATGGATGCTGTATTTTGTCAAATGCTTTCTCTGCATCTACTGAGAGGATCATATGGTTCTTGTTTTTTCTCTTGTTGATATAATCTGTCAGGTAGATTGTTTTACCAGTGTTGAACCCACGTTGGATCCCCGCGATAAATTCCACTTGGTCATGGTGAATAATCTTCTTAATGTGCTCTTGGATCCATTGGCTAGTATCTTGTTGAGAATTTTTGCATCTGTGTTCATCAGGGATATTGGTCTCTAATCCTCCTTTTTGGTGGGGTCTTTGTCTGATTTTGGAATTAAGGTGATGCTGGCCTCATAAAACGAGTTTGGAAGTATTCTGTATTTGGAAGTATTTTGGAAGTATTCTGTCCCTTTCTAGCTTTCAGAACAGCTTTTGTAGAGTAGGTATTGTTTCTTCTTTAAACGTTTGATAGAATTCCCCTGGGAAGCCATCTGACCCTGGACTTTTGTGTCTTGAGAGGTGTTTGATGACTGCTTCAATTCCTCCTTGGTTATTGGCCTGTTCAGGTTTTCTATTTCTTCCTGTCCCAGTTTTGGTAATTTGTGGTTTTCCAGAAATGCATTCATTTCTTCTAGATTGCCTAATTTATTGGCACATAGCTGCTCATAATACGTTTTTAAAATTATTTGTATTTCCTTGGTAGTGGTTGTAATCTCTCCTTTTTCATTCATGATTTTATTAATGTGAGTCTTTTCTCTTTTTTAATAAGGCTGGCTAATGGTTTATCTATCTTATTAATTCCTTCAAAGAACCAACTCCTGGTTTTATTGATCTGTTCCACAGTTCTTCTGGTCTCTATTTCATTGAGTTCTGCTCAAATCTTTATTAACTCTCCTTCTTGGTGTTGGTTTTATTTGCTGTTCTTTCTCCAGTTCCTTTAGGTGCGAGGTTAGCTTGTGTATTTGAGTTTTTTCCAGTTTTTTGAGGGATGCTTGTATTGCAATGTATTTCCCTCTTAGGACTGCTTTTGCTGTATCCCAAAGATTTTGGTTGTGTCTTCATTTTCTTTAGTTTCCATGAATCTTTTTAATTCTTCTCTAATTTCCTGGTTGACCCATTCATCTTTTAGCAGGATGCTCTTTAACCTCCACGTGTTTGAGTTTCTTCCAAATTTCTTCTTGTGATTGAGTTCTAGTTTCAAAGCATTGTGATCTGAAAAATATGTAGAGGACATTCCCAATCTTTTGGTATCAGTTGAGTCCTGATTTGTGACCCCATATGTGGTCTATTCTGGAGAAGGTTCCATGTGCACCTCAGAAGAATATGTATTCAGTGCGTTCGGATGGAAAGTTCTGTATATATGTGTGAAATCCATCTGGTCCAGTGTATCATTTAAAGCTCTTGTTTCTTTGGTGATGTTGTGCCTGAAATATCTGTCATTTGCAGCAAGTGCCGTGTTGAGGTCTCCTACTATTATTGTATTATTATCTAAGTATGTCTTTACTTTGGTTATTGATTGATTGATATACTTGGTAGCTCCCACATTAGGGGCATAAATATTCATGATTGTTAGGTCTTGTTGGATAGACCCTTTAAGTATGATATAGTGTCCCTCTTCATCTCTTACTACAGTCTTTGCGATAAACTTTAATTTATCTGATATGATGATCGCTACCCCTGCTTTCTTTTGAGGACCATTTAAATGGTAAATGGTTCTCCAACTTTCATTTTCAGGCTGGAGGTATCCTTAGGTCTCAAATGAGTCTCTTGTAGACAGCAAATAGATGGGTCTTGCTTTTTTATCCATTCTGATACCCTGGGTCTTTTGATGGGCTCACTTAGCCCATTCGCATTCAGAGTAACTATTGAAAGATATGAATTTAGTGTCATTGTAATATCTTTTCAATCCCTGTTTTTGTGGATTATTTCTTTTGGCTTCCTCTTTCTTTAAAAGGGTCCCCACAAAGGAATTTTTAAAGAAGAAAGGCATCAAGCTGTAAGCACAGAAAAAAATGGAAGGACAACAGCAAACCAGATTGTCAACAAAATTTATTTTTTGAATAGGAAATATATTCACATGGTTTACAAAGTATAAAAATGTGCAGAATGAGAAGTCTGACTCCCATTCCTCTCTCCATCATCCCCCATTGTCTTCTGTCCTTGTGTCTCATAGCAATGTTATTCATTTGTTTTATATTTTTCTAAAATTTCTTTCAGCAATGCAAATTTTTTCACACAAAGGTGGCATATATACTTTTGGGCCTTGCTTTCTTGTGTAAAGGGTGTACCTTGTCAATTGTTTTCATTTTCTATTTTCATCCTTTCCTATATATATCTTAAAACCAATTTGTGTTATCAATTGATTTTTTTAAATTGAGAATTATAAAGCTTTATTTTTTCAGAGCTATTTAATGATCTTTAATTGGACAGTAATTCTTAGGTCCTATTAATTTCTCTCTCTCTCTCTCTTTCAAAATATCAACTAAGCAAGCATTCATTGCCTACAGAGGAACAATGAAGCTTAATAAGCTTATAGCAAGACGCAACTTTGTGTGGAGCCTTGTAGCTGTACATTCATGGATTGTAGCCTGTGCTATATCATAATGTTTTTTAATCATTCCTGTTTTGTTGTTTTCTCTGTTCTCCATTGGTCTCAGGGTTTCTCATGTAGTCAAGACCCGTATATTTAGGAAATATTTTACCATTTTTAGTAAGGCAAATCTGGAGGCATAGCCAATCTCTCTCCCTTCCTCCGTCCCTGCCCTCTCTTCTCCCTCTTCCCTTCCTTATCCCCTTCCTTCCTCCATTCCTTACTATTTTCTTTTATCTTTCTCTTTCTTTCCTTTTTTGAATCATTGCAATTAATTACAACCAGGTGATTTAGGAGACATACCTGCTTGCCTAATTAGTATCTAAATATGTGACCATTTGAGAACTAGGATAGTGATCCTGCAGAGTGGAGGATTATGTAAATTTACTGTAGGAGACCACAGTACTTTAGTCAAATGCAGTATTTTCCTGAGATTATAACTCAGAGTTTCTCAGCCCCACCAGTTTTTACATTTTGGTCAGATAATTCTAATTATTATATCATAATGAACTACATAAGAACTCTACAGCCATCAAACATGAATTTGTGGTAGGATAATATTAGAAACCTTAAAGTGTGGTCTTTCTTTATACATTCTTACACTTGTTAAAACTAAACATTTGAAAAGATGAATCAAAGAGGGAAATAATTACCTTATCGAAATCAAAAGGATTATAGGGGAATACTGTGCATAATTATAATTCTATGCCAACAAATTAGATACCATAGATGAAATGGACAAATTCCTAGAGAGATACACACTCACAAACTGATCTGGTGGTCAGTAAGAAGATAGAGAAAATCTAAATTGACCATTAACAAGTAAAGTATTTGAATTAATAATCAGGGACACCTGGGTGGCTCAGTGGTTGAGCGTTCTGTCTGCCTTTGGCTCAAGGCATGATCCCAGGGTCCCAGAATCAGCTTCTACATCAGGCTTCCTGCACGAAGCCTGCTTCTCGTCCCTCTGCTTATATCTCTGCCTCTCTCTCTCTCTGTGTCTCTCATAAATAAATATGTAAGATCTTTAAAAAAATAATAATCCAAAAACTTCTGAAAAAATGAAAAGGCTCAGGACCAGATGACTTCATTAGCAAAATCTGCAAAACATTGAAAGAGTATCAATTCTTCACAAACTCAGAAAAGTTAAGAGTCAAGAAGACTTACCAACTTATCCTTTGAGGCCAGTATTGCCCTAATGCCAAAACCAGACAAAAATGTCATAAGGAGAAAAAAACACTATAGGTCAATATCCTTTACGAATACAAATTAGTATTCATTATGGACACAAAAATCCTCAACAAACTGAATCCATCAACAGCATGTAAAGATGATACACACTACTATCAAGTGAGATTTATCCCAGGAATGCAAGGTTGATTCAACATATTTTTAAAGATCAATCAAGGGTAATAGAACAAAGGGAAAAAAACACAGCATGTGGTTTTTGATGCATTAACAAAATTTAACACCCTTTCATAATGAAAACACTCAGGAAACTAGTGGGAGAGAAGGGAATTTCCACAATCTGAGGAAAGATATCTACAAGCCCATGACTAAAATTATACTTTAAAAACCTGAAAGCTTTTCCTCGAGATCAAAAACAAAACTGGGACATCTTCTCTCAATTCTGATCAACATTATACTGTAGGTTTCAGCCAGGGCTGTTAGACAAGAAAAAGAAATTAAAAAGATCCAGATTATAAATGAAGAAATAAAATGATCTCTGTTTGCAGATAAGATCGATCTTTTTTTTTTTTTTTTTAAGATTTTATTTATTTATGACAGACAGAGGCAGAGAGAAGCAGGCTCCATGCAGGGAGCCCGATGTGGGACTCGATCCCGGGTCTCCAGGATCAGGCCCTGGGCTGATGGCGGCGCTAAACTGCTGAGCTACCTGGGCTGCCCACATAATAAGATCTTATAGAGAGAGAATACTAGGGAATCTATACATATACACAGAAAAACTATTACAGCTGATAAATGAACTCAGCAAAGTTATAGGATACAAGATCCGATGTAAAAACAAATTGTATTTACATACTATCAATGAACAATCTGAAAATTAAGATAGCATTTCCAGGGGCACCTGGCTGGCTCAGTCAAGAATGTATGACTCTTGATCCCAAGGTTATGAGTTCAAGACTCAGGTTGGGGGGAGTTTACTTTATAAAAAAAAGAAAAAAAGCATTTCCATTTTACTAAGTATCAAAAAGAATAACCTACCTAGCAATAAGTTTAACAAGAGAAATATAAGATTTGTACACTGAAAACTATAATATACCTTTGAAAGAAATTAGAGCAGACCTAAATATAAGTGAAAATGACTGCCTTCATTTGTGGATTAAAAGATTTAATGTTAAGATTGCAGTACTTCCCAAATTGATCTCCAAACTCAGCACATTCCTATTAAAGACCTATCTGTGCTTATGCAGAAATTGACACGTTGATCCTAAAATCCTTGTGGAAATTCAAGGAACTCAGAACAGCCAAAACAATCTTGAAAAAGAACAAAGACTGAAGACTTAGACTTCCCAATTTCATAACTTACTACAAAGCAAGATGAATGGAATAGAATTTAGTGTTCAATTGATTTTTCAATGGAAGTGCTGAAATAATTCGTTAAGGAAATAATAACCTTTTTTAAAAAAGTAGACTCCAGGGCAGCCTGGGTGGCTCAGTGGTTTAGCGCCGCCTTCAGCCCAGGGTGTTATCCTGGAGACCCAGGATCAAGTCCCTCGTCAGGCTCCCTGCTTTGGGCCTACTTCTCCCTCTGCCTGTGTCTGTGCACCTCTCTCTCTCTCTCTCTCTCTCTCTCTCTCTCTCTCTCGAATAAATGAATAAAATCTTAAAAAAAAAAAAAAAAGTAGACTCCATACTGGGCATGGAGCCCAATGCAGGGCTTGAACTCACATCACCGAGATCTAGAGTTGGACATCTACCTGACTAAGCCACCCGGGTGTCCCAAGAATAGCCTTTTAACAAATGGTGCTGGGACACCTGGATATCTGCAAAAGAATGAAATCAAACCTCTACCTCACACATATACAAAAATTAATTCAAAATCAGAGGCTAAAATATAAGAGCCAAAACTATAAACTCTTAAAACATAGGAGTATATCTTTGTGACCTTGGATTAGGCAATGGTTTCTAAGATCCAACATCAAAAATAGAAGCCACAGAGGAAAAAAGAGATAAGTTGAACTTTAGCAAAAGTTAAAACTTTTGTTCTTCAAAGGACATTATCAGGAAGGTGAAGACAACCCACAGAATGGGGGGATTACAAATTGTAATTTGAGGGCAGCCCAGGTGGCCTAGTGGTTTAGCGCCGCCTTCTCCCCAGGGCCTGATCCTGGAGACCCGGGATGGAGCCTGCTTCTCCCTCTGCCTGTGTCTCTGCCTCTATCTCTCTGTGTGTGTGTGTCTCTCATGAATGAACAAATAAAATCTTTTTTAAAAAATTGTAATTTGAGAAGAATCTAGCCTGTATAAAGAATGCTTATTTAAAAAGTTCAATTTTTTAAAATAGGAAAAGGATTTGAACAAACATTTGTCCAGATAAAATATACAATGGCACATAAACACTGAAAAGATGTTCAATATCATTAGAGGTTAGGAAGATGCAATTTGTAACCACGATGAGATGCCACTCTCTACACCTGCTAGGTTGACTCTTACAAAAAAGATGGAAAATAATAAATGTTAATGAGGACGTTTAAAAATTAGAACCCTCATGTTGCTGGTGGGATTGTAAAGTAGTACAACTGCTTTGGAAAATAGTTTAGTACTTCTTCAAAAAATTATGTAGAGTTAGCATACAAGCCAGTATAATTCCACTCCTAGGTATATACCCAGGAGAATTGAAAACATATCTACACAAAAACCTGTTAAAGAATATTCAGAGCAACATTATACATCATTGTCCCAAAAATAGAATATTCATTAGCTGATGGATGGATAAGTAAAAGTATATTCATACAGTAGAATATTATTCAGCTATAAAAAGCAGTGAAGTACTGATTCATGATACCACATGGATGAACCTTGAAACATACTAAGTGAAAGAAGCCAGACACAAAAGCCACATACATATGATTCCATTTATATTAAATATCCAGAATAGGCAGATCCATAGAGTCAGAAAGTGGATTCATGATCACCAGGGCTTAGGGAGAGGAAACATGGGGAGTGAACGTTGTGACTACATTGTTTCTTTTGGGGATATGTAAGTTCTGAAATTAGATAGTGGTGATAATTGCACAACTCTGAACAAACGAAAGAGCCACCCAACTGGGATGCCTGGGTAGCTCAGCAATTGAGCGTCTACTTTCAGGGCATGATCCCCGCTCCAGGGATCAAGTATCAGGCTTCCTGCAAGGAGCCTGCTTGTGCCTCTGCCCATGTTCCTGCCTTTCTCTGTGTGTCTCTCATGAATAAATAAAATCTTTTAAAAAGTAATTAAATAAAAATAAAATATTTTTTAAAATAATTAAATAAAAATAATTAAATAAAAACTCTTCAAAAGAAAAGACTCAGGTTGTGTCAAAAGGAGACAGAAGCCACAGAAACAAAAAAAAAAAAAAACAAAAAAAACAAAAAAAAAAGAGAAGCCGACTTGAAGATATTTACTGACCAAAAAAAGGAGACAGTTGTACTACAAAACAACCAAGTATTCAATACGAGGAAATTTCTCTTTCTAGAAGTATAAGCTTTGTAAACAAGGAGTGATGGAACCATAATAAATCAATCTAAGCAATGATTGTCATAACTGCTAGCATCACCGAAAAAGAGACCAACACAGATATATGCACCTATGGAGTTAGTAGTCTTGCCAAAACAGTGGAACTTGAATCTGATCAAGCCCCATATCTCACTAACAAATTATGGGAAGTAGAGGACAAAGAACATGTTAAACAATACCATGGAATTGCAATCATTAAAAGTCAGACTCTGAAGAACTCTACAGGACAAAAATAAATTAGAAAACCAAACCCCCCCCCCCCCCAAAAAAAAAGGAGAGAAAGGAACCAATAGATTAAAAGATACATGAGAGAGATATCCACCACTTACAGTGCATGGACTATACAGTAGTCCCCCATCATATCTGCAGTTTCATTCTCCATGATGTCAGTTAACTGGTGTCAACTGCATCTGGAAGCAGATGATAGTAGCCTAACGCTGCCTCACAGTGCCCGTGTCATTCACCTCACTTCATCTCCCCACATAGGCATTTTATCATCTCATATGTTATCATAAGAAGCAGAAGGATGAATACAATGCAGTAAGATTTTGAGGGAGAAACCACATATATATAACTTAATTGTTATAATTGTTCTGTTTGATTATTGTTACTAAGCTCTCACTATACCTACTTTATAAATTAAACTATCATAGGTGTATATGTATTGGAAAAAACAGAACATATAGGGTTCAGTACTATCTGTAGTTTCAGGCGTCCACTAGGAGTTTTGGAATGTATCCCACATATAAAGGGGAAACCATTGTATTTCGAGCTCAATTCAAACAAATGAAAGATATATTTTATGTTACAAAATAGCATGTCTAGTCTAACTGGGGAAATGGGACCACTGAGCCACGTATTTGCTGAAATTAAAGAATTGTTAAAAATTTTGGTATGATAATAGCTCTGAATAGGTTATGTTTTCCTTATGTTTAGAAATAGCTACTAAACAAGTTACAGATGAGATGATGTGATGTCTGGGATTTGCTTTAAAATATGGGGGAAGGGTGCTCTATAAAGGGTTCTTGTGAGGGAATTTGGGGGAATAATAGAACTAGACTGTATCTTAATTGTGGTGGTACTAATCGTGAATCTATACCACTGACCCCAAAAAGGAAAAAAAAAAATTTGCTCTATCTTAATTTTTATTTATTTTTTAAAAGATTTTATTTATTTATTCACAATAGAAAGAGAGAAAGAGAGGCAGAGACACAAGCAGAGGGAGAAGCAGGCTCCATGCAGGGAACCTAACGTGGGACTCGATCCCGGGACCCCAGGATCACGCCCTGGGCCAAAGGCAGGTGCTAAACTGCTGAGCCATCCAGGGATCCCTCTATCTTAATTTTTATTTTATTTTTTATTTTTATTTTTTTTAATTTTTTTATTTATTTATGATAGTCTCACAGAGAGAGAGAGAGAGGCAGAGACACAGGCAGAGGGAGAAGCAGGCTCCATGCACTGGGAGCCCGATGTGGGATTCGATCCTGGGTCTCCAGGATCGCGCCCTGGGCCAAAGGCAGGCGCCAAACCACTGCGCCACCCAGGGATCCCTATCTTAATTTTTAAAATAAAACTTAAAAATTCATATTATGGGGAAGATGAGTGGAGGAATAGATGAAATAGGACAGGTCATGACTTGCTAATATTTGGAGCAGGATGATAGCATAGGAAGTCTTCATTGTACTGTTCTCTCTACCAAAGATTTTTATTTATTTATTTTTTTAATTTTAAGATTTTATTTTTTTATTCATGAGAGACAGAGGCAGACGGAGAAGCAGGCTCCATGCAGGGAGCCCGACGTGGGACTCGATCCCCGGTCTCCAGGATCACGCCCTGGGCTAAAGGCGGCGCTAAACCACTGAGCCACCTGGGCTGCCTTCTACCAAAGATTTTATGTATAGTTATTTAGGATATAATGTGAAAGCTTATAATATTTGAAATCATAGATGAGAAGTTTAGGGAAATAGCTTTGAAATGAAGGTTTCCTACTGTTATGAACCATTGCATGGTGTAACAATAATTGAAACATAATAGGATAAAGTTAGAAGCAAGTGGAAGTGGTATGATTAAAGACATTTTATACCATATAAATACATAGAAGAAGTTTCTCTGATAACATGTTTTTGTTTTTATTTTCTTTTTTTAGGATGAGAGAAGCTGCAAGAAAAATTGAAGAAAGGCATTTTTCCAACCATGCAACACATGTTGAATTTCTGCCTGTTGAGTGGCGATCAAAACTTACTCTTGATGGAGGTAAAGTTTGTTTAGAACTTAAATGATTTAGCCACTAGCAACGAAGTGTTGGTTGTTGGGAACAAAGTGTCTTTAATTTAGTTGTCTTGAGGTATACTCAGTCTTTGTTCTAGATTATTTAAGAAAATCTGTTGATTTTTTTTTTTTGATTTTTAAAATAATTGTCATATGTTGATTCGGATCACCATATAGGTTTCATAAGTAGCCCGGTTTTTGTGCATGGCTTCTGTAGATTGGGGATTTGGGGGCGTGGCGGGGAGCATGTGGAGGGAACAAAATACTGTCTAAAGTTTTTGAGAGAAAGTGATTTGTTGACACTAAAAACATTTGTTGTCCACAGTTCCATTTGAGCTTACATTTTCTTTCTAATAGTTTTCTTTTCCTATATTTGGAAGATAAAATCTCAGGTTTTTGGTTTCCTTTTAGTGGTTCCTGCATTCTCTGGGCTGGTGAATTATAATCTAGCATAGGGAAATTATACAGTATGTTTGTTTAAATAAAATCATTTTTGTTTGCTTCCTTATAAAGAGGTGTTAGCTAAAATATGCACAAAGTTGTGACCTTTTAATATTTAAACCATTAGAATAGCATGTTTCAGTTAGGTGATTTGCATAATCTGGAAAATGAGTGTTCTAGACACGATATCACTAGTGGAGCTTATACTATGTGCCTGGCACTCCATAGTTCATTTTGCATGGAGTTTCTCATTTAATTTCGCATATTTTTGTGAAATATACCTACTTTGTCAGTTATAGCTTATAAATCAAGATAGTATCCAAAGTTTTAACGAGTTGAAAAAAAAATACTAGTGACCAAAGAAGACTTCTCAGCAGCAGGAGCTCATATATAAGGTTCTAGTGTAGAAACACTATCTTTTGGACTTTTCCCATTTACCCAGATAAATTTTTCAGGCTACTCAAGAATGTAGACAACATGGTTGAATTAACATTTAATAAAACTGAATATCTAATATTCTATAAGGTTTAAACTACTGTGATAGACTATCAAAGGCGTGATAGTGAGTGAGAAAAACTAAAGTTAAAGCACCACTGTTTCTCTCTATTCTCAATACTTTTTTTTTTTTTTTTTTTTTTTAAATTCAGAGAGAGAGAGAGAGGCAGAGACACAGGCAGAGGGAGAAGCAGGCCCATGCAGGGAGCCTGATGTGGGACTCATCCCGGGTCTCCAGGATCACACCCCGGGCTACAGGTGGCGCTAAACCGCTGCGCCACCGGGGCTGCCCTATTCTCAATACTTCTGATACCAAAAGTATGAAGGTTTTTCCCCATACCAACCATTTCTCCATCCTGGGTGTCCTGTAATTTAACTCAGTTCTGTCACAAACTCTCCAGGGAGAGTGCAGTCGGATTAAGGACTCAGTCCCCAAGACTGCCCCCCCCCCTTCAGATGTAGTCAGACATTCCAGATTGTCACTAGTACTTCTGACGGACTAGCTATAAATTGGGGGAAGGGGTCCCTTTGACTCCATCCTAAGATTCAATAACTTACCAGATTCACAAAATGGCTCGCAAAACTTAAGGAAGCATTTACTTAGATTCACTAGTTTAAAACACATTTACTAATTTGAAAGAGTGTTAAGAAAGGCTGCAATAAAAAGCCAGGTGAAGAGCTATGTAGAGCAAGGTATGGGGAAGGGATACAGTAATTTCATATCTTGTCCAAGTGCGCCTTCCTTCCAGTACTAACATGGGTTTGCCAGTCTGGAGGCTCCCGAGACCCTGTTGTTGTTTAGAGTTTTTATGGAGGTTCTGCTATGTAGACACAATTGATTAAATCATTGGCAATTGACCTCAAGATCAATCTCAAGACCTTTACAGAGGTCAGGGGATGGTACAAAAAGTTCAACCCTCTAGTCACATGATTTCACATGATTGGTTTCTCTGTGAATCAGCCCCCATCCTCCAAGAATCACCTTACTAACACAAACTCAGGTGCAGTTGAAAGAGGCTTATTATGAATAATAAAAGATACTTCTTTCACCCCTCAGGAAATTATGAGGGTTTTAGGAATCCTGTGCCAAGAACCAGACAAAGACCAAACATGTTTCTTATTACAGTTGGTCCTTGAACAAAATATGTGTGGCGATGGGGGCACTGACCACCCCACACACAATCAAAATTTGCGTATAACTTTTGACTTTTCAAAATCTTAATGACTAATTGCCTACTGTTGACCAGAAGCCTTATTGATAACATAGTCAATTAACAAATGTTTTATGTTATGTGCTTATATACTGTATTCTGAGTAAAGTTAGCTAGAGAAAAGGAAGTGTTATTTAGGAAATCCTAAGAGGGCAACCCGGGTAGCTCAGTGGTTTAGCACCACCTTCAGCCCAGGGTGTGATCCTGGAGACCTAGGATCAAGTCCCATGTGGGGCTCCCTGCATGGAGCCTGCTTCTCCCTTTGCCTGTGTCCCTGCCCCCCGCCCCCCCCCCTCTCTGTGTGTGTGTGTATGTCTCTCATGAATAAATAAATACAATTAAAAAAAAATCATAAGGAAGAGAAACTGCATTTACAGTGCTATACTGTATTTATAAAAAAAAAAAAATCCATGTATGAATGGACCTGCACAGTTTAAACCCTTGTTGTACAGGGGTCAGCTGTATATCACAGTATTACAGAAGCCAGTCTCAAAGTTTGCATAATATGTGCTTCCATTTTTTTTTTAAACCTTTTTTTTTTTTTTTTTTTTTGTGATAGTCACACAGAGAGAGAGAGAGAGAGAGGCAGAGACACAGGCAGAGGGAGAAGCAGGCTCCATGCACCGGGAGCCCAACATGGGATTCGATCCCGGGTCTCCAAGATCGCGCCCTGGGCCAAAGGCAGGCGCTAAACCGCTGCGCCACCCAGGGATCCCGTGCTTCCATTTTTTTAAAAGATTCTATTTATTTAACAGAACATGAGCAAGACGGAGAAGCAGGCTCCTCACTGAGCAGGGAGCCTGATGAGGGGCCCAATCCCAGGATTCTGTGATCACAGCCTGAGCTAAAGGCAGATGCTTAACCAACTGAGCAGCTCAGACACCCTGTGTGCTTCCATTTATGTGACATCCTAAGAGAGGCAAAATTATAGAGACAGAGAACTGATTAGTGGTTACAGGGCTTAAGGGAGGGTTGTCTACACAGAATATACAAAAGAATCTACAGAAAAATTATTAGAATTAATAAGATTTTTTACAAGGTTGTGAAATAAAAGATCTATATGCAAAAATAACTGTATTTCTATATGCCAGCACAGACTATTCGAAGTAGCATAAATACAAGGTTCCTAGAAATCTAATAAAATATGTATATTTATATTAAAGATGAAAATAATTTAAAGGATACTAAGTACAACTTAAATTTTTACATAAGTACAACTTAAATATATACAAAGATCATTTTTGTAGATTGGATGGTTCAATATACTAGAGATATTATTTCTCCCAAACTGATCTATAGATTCCATGCACTTTCAATCAAAATCCCAATGGAGTTCCATAAAACTTGACAAGCTGATCCCAAAATTAATGTAGAAGATCAGAGGCCCAAAAATAGCCAAGATACAAAACAAGAGAGTGGAGAGGGTGTCAAATCCTTGTAGATAACTGAACTATTTTTTAACTTTTGTATATAAGATAATTTAGACTTAGATTGGCACAGGTTAGGTAAACAGATCAGTACACCAGACTGGAGACCCCTCATATGGATCTGTGTTTAGTTTGGAAACCTGGTTTATCATAGAGCCAGCATTACAGATCACAGGTGAAAGGATGGCCTGTCCCATAAATGGTGCTTAGTAACCAGTTATCCTGTAGAGAGAAAAGTGAAAATCATTTCTACCTCACATTCCAGAAGATCAAACATTTAAGCCAGGGCTTTAAAATGTATTACAGAAAAAAAAAAAAAAAAAAAAAATGTATTACAGGGCAGCCCCGGTGGCTCAGCAGTTTAGCGCCGCCTGCAGCCCAGGGTGTTATCCTGGAGACCCGGGGACGAGTCCCACATCGGGCTCCTTGCATGGAGCCTGCTTCTCCCTCTGCCTGTGTCTCTGCCTCTCTCTCTCATAAATAAATAAATAAATCTTAAAAAAAAATAAAATAAAATAAAATAAAATGTATTACAAAAAAAAATATGACACAAAAACACAACTATAAAGTAACATGGATAAATTGATTAGATTGAAATTAAGAACTTCTTTTTCGCAGTAGCATAAAAAAGACAAGCCACAGGGACACTTGGGTGGCTCAGTGGTTGAGCGGCTGCCTTTGGCTCAGGGCACGATCCTGTGGTCCCGGGATCAAGTCCCACATAGAGCTACCCATGGAGAGCCTGCTTCTCCCTCTGCCTATGTCTCTACCTCTTCCTCTCTGTGTGTCTCATGAATAAATAAATTTAAAAATAAAAAATAAAAAATAAAAATAAAAAAAAAGAAAGATAAGCCGCAAATGGAAAAGATGTTGCAACAGAACAACAGATATAACCACCAAAGTCTAATATCCAGAATAAAGAATAGGAAACCTAAATGGAGATAGGCAGACACACACATACACATGTGTGTGTTATAATATATTTAATTTACAATTTCATATATAAAATGTACATTCTCTAGCAATCAAGGAGATGCAAATTAAACCACCATGAAATACCTTTAAGTCATCAGTTAGGAAAAAATTTAAGAAAGTGGTGATACCAAATGTTGGTGAGGATATACAGCACTTATGATTCTCATTGACTATTGATGGAAATGTGAATTGGTACAATCACTTTGGAAGATGGTTTGACATATTCTTGTAACGGTGAATGTGAGTGTGCCCTGTGACACAGTAGTTTCACTCCTAGATGTATATATACTAAAGAAACTCCTACACATGTGCACCAAGAGACATACAACAGTGTTAGGAGAATAGTTTATATTAGCAAAAACTAAAAACAACCCAAATGTCTTTCAAAGGAAAATGAGTACGTTGATAGATATATGTGAAATAGTATATAGCAGTGAAAATGAGTGGGTTATAGCTATATGGCTCAACATCAGTGAATCTCAGAAGCATAGTATTGGGCCATATGAGCCATGGGCAGTAACTCAATTTACATAGTATTCAGAAACAGACAAAATGAAATAAAATATTTATGCTCTGGCACATAATAAATGCTCTAGAATTGGCTAAAATTATTAATATTAATGAACATGTAGTCTATAAAGCAAGAGTATAGCACAAACTTCTCATTGGTAGTTACTTAGGGAGAGGCATGTGATCATTTAGCATTATGCTGTGAGTTTTAGAGATACTGGCAATATTTTTAAGCTAGGTGACAGAAACATGTTTTCCCATATATAAATTATTCTTTCAGATGCATGTATATATTAAATATCTTCTTTGTATGTATGTGTATTTCACAGTAAAAACTTTTTTTGGGAAATGTATTAAAATGGCATTTAAGTTCTTTGTATCAGCATGGTAGTCACGTCTATCACTTTTACAATTTAAAAATAGGCATAGGCTATAAATGTGTTATGCTACCCACATCCTTTACATCTTTGAAAAGACTTCTAGCTTTTGCTTGAGTCATTGTCTTCCAGTCGTTACTAGACTGTATTAAAGTAGGGGATGAATAAAAACAATTCAGTGAAAAACTGGAAGATAAACTACGCTAGACTAAAAATATAAGCTTTGTCCTGCCCACCTTGTTCTTTCATATTATGATATTCATCCTTATATAGGGCTTCTTTGTATTTCTGTAAGAAATTCAAAGTTTCCTGCATCTCTGATCACTTTATTAGGTGTTTCCTAGAATATGCTTCCCACGGTAGAATTTTCACGGGTTAGCTGTAATCCAGGAATGCTGAGTTGTTTGCAGTGCAGTGTAGTGTACATGACTTTCTTTTTTCAAAAGTGAATTATACCAACTTTATCATATTTACATATTTGTAATTTGGCAGCTCTTGCCCATAGGATCTTGGGTTCACTGAAGAGAGATATATGTAACGTGTAGGAAGTGTAGGGAAACTTTTTAATTTGTTACTGGGGGGCGCCTAGGTGGCTCAGAGGTTGAGTGTCTGCCTTTGGCCCAGGGTGTGATCCTGGAGTCCCAGGATCGAGTCCCACATCGGGCTCCCTGCATGGAGCCTGCTTCTCCCTCTGCCTGTGTCTCCGCCTCTCTCTCTTTCCCTGTTTCTCATGAATAAATAAATACAATCTTTAAAAAAATAATAATAATTTGTTACTGGTTTGCCACTGGTGGCGGTGGGCATTCTATATGGGTATTGCCAGGCCCAAAGTACAGAGGCCAAGGAAGAAGAGAAAGGAAACAGAGAAACAGGTACAGGAAGAGTAAGATCGGATCCCTTAACACTTGTTCAAGAATACAGATGGCCTGGTTTTGCTCTGAGTACCCCTGATTGTCATGCAAAAGCCAATATATAGGGAAAAAATGATAAATCTTTACAGATTTGATCATGGCTTTCATCCTTAATGTTCCTTTTCTTCCCATGTTCCCTTTAGTCTTTTACTGTTTGTGGGTTTGGTTTGGTTTGGGGTTTTTTTTGCAACATTTTGTAAGAAGGGAAGTTTCATTAGATCCAAAGCCACTCTTGAATATGTAAATGTGAACTTAAAGACCCGTTGTTTTGGAGAATGTAATTTTTTCACAATTTATTTTTTCCCTAAAACAAAGATCTTCTATAAGTTTAATATTTTCTTTTTTTAAATTTGTAGACACTGTTGATTCCATTACTCCAGACAAAGTACGAGGTTTAAGGGATATGCTGAACAGCAGTGCAATGGACATAATGTATTACACTAGCCCACTTTATAGAGATGAAGTAAGTATCTTGATTATCTTGTTGCTGTTGCGTATTTTTTTTAGAGCACTTTTTTTTTACAAGCAAATGATAATTTATAGGAATCCATTAACCTCTAAATAGCCTGTATTTAATAGTAAATTTAATTATCTTCAAACTACACATTAATAAAATGGATAATATTGGAAGTAGGAAATTGGTTAATAAACAGCTCTTTGAAATATACCAGTTTTCATAAATTGATTAATTATATCTACAATTACTGTCCTCACAAAAAAGTTAGACGCTTAAGAAATTTCAAGTTTTTTGTTTGTCAAAGACTTGCTTTTATAGTGTCATTTCTATAGTGGATTCCTCTAGTTCTTAATTAATAATGTTGCTGATGCATCACAGAAATAACCCTGGGGGGTTGGGTAAGAGTAAAACTTTATTCAGGGGGATGAGAGACTACTGAATACATGTTGTCACTTTGTTGGTAAGAAAAAAAGAATTGTTTCATAGGAATAACCTTATTAATTACCTAACGTGTTAGCTTGTCTAAATCTCATAAAAACCGTATGAGGTAGATATAATTCGTATCCTCATTCAAAAGATGAAGAAACTGATACAAAGAGTAGTTACCAGTAGAGTTGCTCTGTGTTGTTCTAAGCCAATTCATTTCCGATTCTGTTCATTAAGAACAGAATATCCCTCACTTCGCTCAGGATATCCCTTGCATATGTACAGAAGTATGTTAGGTTAATTGCCACAGAACTTCCTTCTCTTTGGGCTGCCATTCCCTCAGGATTTTTCCGCCATTCCTTTCTATATCCCCTCATTGTCATATACCAGTATGGGGCAAAGTCTGCTTTGTTCTGACTGATAACAGTATAAGAAAGTACAATAAACAATAAAAACAGTAAAAACAATCTATACAGGGCTTCATTCTAGCCCAACAGGGAAGGCCTGGCTCATGAAGTAGAATACTAATAATATACATGTTCATAGTCGTTTATAGTTTATGTTGGGCATCGTTGGATATACGCCCTAAAGATTAGGAAATTGAACAATAAGTATTGCAAGTGAAATCAGTAAGAGAGGGAGAAAAGGAAAGAGAATGGCTGAAAGCATGTAACACACACTCATAAACCATAAGTATACCTTATAGACACAGATATATGGTTGGTAGTATTTCTAAGAAGGTATCCTGAACGTTTAAGGGTAAAATGTACTGAGGCACATCCTCCAAACTAATAAGAGCTTTTTTTAAAAAAAGTAAATTGACATTAATAACAGGAAAATCTGGAAAGAGAAAAGTAATCAGTTTCTATTTTACTCTCATATCTCCAGAAATAGTTATCTACAGAATGGAATTGAATAAAACATATTCAGTAGAAAGAAGGAACTGATAGCTAAGATAAATGAAATAGACAACACGCAGAGTGGTGGGTTTTTGTTTGTTTGTTTCTTAAGATTTTATTCACTCATTTGAGGGAGGGGGTACAGAAGGAGAAGCAGGCTCCCCAGCTTCCCACTGAGCAGGGAAATGGGGCCAATTGCAGGACCCTGAGATCAGGACCTAAGTGGAAGGCAGACACAGATGCTTAACCAACTAAGCCACCCAAGCTCCCCAAGAACACCCAGTGTTTTAAATTAGTTTGTCTTTTAATCCATTTGAATTTTGTGGAAAAAGCACCAGAGAACTTGTGGCTGCGATTCATCATCATTCTTGAGCAGTGTTTCCCAAACATCCTTAATTAAAACAGTTACTTGGGGTACTCATTAATGGTAGAGACAAAAAACAGCCTCATAGAAGTCATTGGAATTGAAGGTATTCATGTGAATTTATGATTTTGAAAATCATAAATGTGTGTATATGTAAGTATATATTTAAGTGTATATATGTATATATACATGTATATATTTCCCACCTGTGTACATTGTAAAGGCCAAGAAGCAAAGAAACCTCAGTGTGATGAGCACATCTAGCAACCAGATCTCTGTCTCTAGTCCTGTTGTTACCCTCTGAGAAGAACTAGGCTTCCATCAATTATATAAGGACAATATAATGAGTTATAAATCACTGAAAAATTCATAATTCGTATCAATTACAAAGAAGCAAATGGAAGAGAAAGCCTCTATGCTTATAGTAAATGCCAAGGGCTTTCTGAAAACTCAAGGGAATGCCAGAGGAAAATCCTCATTTTGTAGCTATAGTAGTAGGATTAGGTAAAAGAGCCTTGGGCAAGATTTGTCAGTGAGTGCTAAATTGAGGATATTATTTTGATGGGGAATAGGATATTTTCATAGTCTTAAAGTATATCCTCATAAACTGCTTATTTAAAAAAAAAAAAAAAAGAGCAGGTATAGAGTGGAGAAATTAGGCAACACCTTTCCTGGCTGTTCCTGAGGGACACTCAGAGGACACAGCATCATTTATGCAGTCATTAGGAAACATCAAGCAAACACAGAATGAAGAAGTTCAAATAAAGTAAGAATGGGACTGTGTTCTTTTCAAATGTAAATACCGTGAAAGACAAGAATGGCTGGAGGAGGCTAAAAAGACACCTAGCTCAATCCAACATCTGTCTCATCCTAGACCATAATCTGTACTAGATGTTATTAGATCATCTGACGAGATGTGGATGGTAGGTCAAATTAGATTGAAATGTTGGGACGCCTGGGTGGCTTAGCGGTTGGGCGTCTGCCTTCCGCTCCAGGGCATGATCCTGGAGTTCCGGGATCGGGATCGGGTTCGGGATCGGGATCGAGTCCCGCATCGTGTTCCTGCGGGGAGTCTGCCTGCTTCTGCCTCTGCCTCTCTCTGTGTGTCTCTCATGAATAAATAGATAAATCTTTAAAAAAAAAAAATTAGATGAAATGTTATATAATGTTATATAAGTTTTTGAAGTTCATTACTACACTCTGAGTGTGGAAGAGACTATCCCTAGTCTTAGGAAATATACACTGGAGTATTTAGGGGGTAAAAGACAATGACATATGTAATATATCCTCAAATGGTTCACCAAAAAATGTACATGATTGTGTGTGCTATAGAATAGAAGGAATGATAAACAGGATAAAAAGCTAACAATAGATAAACCTTTGGTAAAGGATATATGGATGATATTTGTAGTTTGGGCTTTTTTGCAACATTTTTAAACTCGAAGTTATTTCCAGGTAAAAAGTTAGAAAAAGGAAATGAGGAAATAATGGTTTCCAAGGTCTCCCCGCCCCCCTGGAAATTCTGATTCAGTGGATCTGAGGTGGAGCCTGTGAATTTGTGTTTTTTAACAGTTCCGCAGGTGATACCATCAGGGAAATTTGGGAAACATTGCTTAAGGTATTGTGAAAAACAAAAGAAAACTTAGTAAGAAGCAGGCAAAAATTGTTCTTAATTTTAAAAAAGGAAAGCTGATTTGCAAATCAAAACTCATTTAGCACAGGGTGATGTTACCCATTCTAGATTAATTATTTTTAAACAGTGTACGTTTCCTAAGGGAAGAAGTGATAAATAGCAGCAATCAGGACTTCTTTAGGATTATATCATGCCTGTTGAATGAACCTTGTTTGGTTTACTTGATAGGCATATGAAAGAGCCTTTTTATCCCTTTCACTCAGCCTTTGGAATTAAAATAGATGCCCTTCAAAACCTGCCATTTAACTATCTGTGTGACCTTAGATGAAACTTCTCACTTGTTCAGCTTCCTCACTTATAAAATGGACACAGGGTACCTACCTGATAACGGGTGTCGTGAGGATTAAGGATGTAATGTATATATAAAGTTTCCAGTACAATTCCTCCTCTTTAGAGTCTCCAGTTGTGATTAATTATATATCTGTCTTTATGTATTTCAAGGTCTCTCATTAAAGAAAAGAAAGGAATAGACTTATTCTGTTAACTCTAGAAAGTGAATAAGGATCAGTGATAGAAAATATGGAACATGTTTGTTTACTAATGAAGAACTTTGTAACTAAAGGTGTCTTAAAAAAGAAATGTCTCAAGGGAAAAAATTGTAAATAATGTGATGGATTTTAACTAAACTTATTTATAACGATCATTTCACAATATATACATATATCAAATCGTTATGTTGTACATATACAATGTTATGTGTCAATTATATCACAATAAACTGGAAAAAAGTTTTTAAAAACCAAAAGTATCCACTTTAGAGTAGAGATACTCACTGGAGTGGATGCTGAGTGATTTACTCAGAGATGCCACTGAAGGGACTCCTACCTTCACAGCAGTTTAAATTAGATAATCTCTTTTAATTCCCCTTTCACTGAAGATTGTGAGATACTCCTGGGAGGACCCTAATCAGTGATTGTGCCAGTAATCATTAAAAAGCCCATAGTTAAGGGAAAAGTTTTGTGTGTCAATTAGTACTTTTCAGGTCTTACTTTCCAACGACCGATTAAAAAAAGGAAACTAATCCTGACTATAGAGATATCATCAGAGAGCCTTTGGCCCTTGTTTTAATTCTGAATAAAGTAACATGAAAAATCCAGAGAAAGCAATGACATCTTGTGTACATCTGAACTCTCTTTCCAGTGATTTTTAAAACTGAAGAATTTTAAAGAGAATGGTCATGGCCATCTCTTGTCAGTGTTCCTTGAAGAATCATTCAACTGATGTATATGACTAAAACTCTCTAAATTTCTTTTTCTCATTAAAATTTCCTGAAACAGGGAGAAGGACAAAGAAGGACTAATATTTTTCAGCCATACTTTATGTGTTTGGATTTTCTCTGGAAACTGCTGGCTTTTTTCCTTTTGGGTTGATTTTTTTCATAAATTTTAACTTGTAAGCAGCAGTTCTGAGAACTAAAAACTTTTAAGCTTTTGAAAAGCCATCAATTTGCCTACCACGTAAGAGATTAGCTGACTTGATTGGATAATATTGTAGAGCTAGTAAAATTAATATCACAGGGTATATCATTAATCTTCATATATCTCAAATGAATATACTTGGTCACAAAGGGATCATAGCTGGGAAAATATAATTGGATCAGCGAGGAGAAGGAGGAAAAAAAAGCCCTAATTAGACTAGACTTTTTGTACACAAAATAGAGATGGATTTCTCCTTTTGCTGCTGACTGAGTGATTTATAAAACCATTTTGAGGTAGTATACAACTGTTTAAAACTTGGCTTTTAAAATCATAATGTTTTAGAACACAAACATTCCTGTATATGTAAGTTATGGACAAAATTTAAAAATGCTACCAGGGAACCCTGGGTGGCACAGCGGTTTAGCGCCTGCCTTTGGCCCAGGGCACGATCCTGGAGACCCAAGATCGAATCCCACGTCGGGCTCCCGGTGCATGGAGCCTGCTTCTCCCTCTGCCTATGTTTCTATCTCTCTCTCTCTCTCTCTCTCTGTGTGACTATCATAAATAAAAATTTTTTTAAAAAAAATTTAAAAAATTAAAAAAAATTTAAAAAATAAAAACGCTACCATATCTAGATTTATTCTCATAAGGAAACATGAAGACCACTTCTGTTCAAGTACATGATTATTAAAACAGATGAAAGCATCAGGTCTTCAGAAACTGTCCATTCTGTATTTCATTCCACCGTGAAGTATTTTAACATCAAATAGACTTTCTCTGTCTTAGATAATCTTTTACCCTTGTTTTATTATCCATATAATGATTGCTGAAGTATTGCATATAATGAGAAATGCTTTAAAATTTTTTGATACGAATTAGGTTAATCACTGATAGAGATACTGGTAGACCTTTTCCCTTTTTTTCAATTTTTAAATTTTAATGAGGAGGTGGTATTCTGAAACAAAAAGATTGCCAGAGTACATATTTGTCTTTTAGTGTTGCTAGATTTATGTGGTGTGAGTCTTAAAATTAAGAACTTCAAAAGTAAGAACTATTAACAAATGTTGCTTTCGAAGGAATTTATCTGTAAGTTAGCTTTTGCTGCACCTCCTTTCATGTAGATTATAAATCAAGAAAAATACAAATTTTAAGAGTTACTTGATATTCTTGTCAAAGCCACGTCCAAAGCATTACACTGTAGCTCCCTTTGAGCAGAACCTGTAATCTATATCATACTGCATACTCCTCAAACTGTATTGACTGGAATTATCTACAACCCACGTCTTAGAAGGTTTTTATATGCATTTGCCACTAAGGCAGTAAAATGCGGTGTCTAGAACTGCTGAATCAGACACTCTGGAATGGAGCCTAGCAATCTGTCTTTAACAAGCCCTCCATGTGATTCTGATGCACTTTGAAAGTTGGAGTTGGCTTTTCCCAAGAAAAAAATTAAAATGTCCAGTTAAAATAAAACCTTTGCATTTCTCCCTAGAGAAAAGGTGGCTTATCACCCTTTCACATTGCTAGCAGCTCCTCCTGTTCTTCTCTTCCTTAATTGGCTGAATGTATCTCATCAGACCCAACACATGCTTTTGGTAGCTTTAAGCAGTCCTCAGTATTGTATTGTAGAATTCCTCGGTGCCAACAATCAAGAGAGAGCACCATGCCTTCATTCATGTCACTGCTAATCCTGCCAAGCACGAATGCTCAAATGATTTTCAGCAGGTAGAAAATGTTCAGTAAAATCTAGTGGAAGCTAGTTTCCTCTTGAGACGAAATAACAAAACTGAAAATAGAAGTAATGTATAAGCAATATTTGTATGTCAGAGTAGCAGCTGGCATATTAAGTACTGAAATGAGGAATTAAATTAATGTCAAGCAGGAAGTTTATAATCAAATAGTAGCAAGCAATGATAGGAAGAGGAGAGGAAGGACTGCCTTAAAACTTAGGTCAGGGCCCAGTATGGGTTGTATAATAAGCAAACATATTTTTCTGCCTTTATGGAATATTTCAGTTAATATTTAATAAAGCTAAATTTCAAAGGAAGAAGTTTTACAAAGAAAAATTACTTAAGATACTTCCACATTGCTAACCTTAAGCCTTAAAAAGTCCTGCTTTCCATCCACACACAATTTTTTACTCATCCATATTGCCAACTTAATGGGAATTTTGGAATATTGAATAGATCAACAGTAGCTTTCTTTTCAATCATACAGTGGTCTTTCATTACATTATTCTTGTCTAAATGCATGATGTAATAATATATATGTTAGCACACTTGTTAGCATAAACTCAGATATTCTTTTTGTAAAATTTACTATAGCTCAAAACTGTAAGGTATAAAAACTTAGAATAGCATATGAGTAAGTTTCAATGAAGGGAAAATTTGAAGGGACTCTTTGGAAGTCTTACTGGAATCTGCATGGAACTTTTTTTTTAAATCTCTGAAACTGCTTGCTCATATAGTTGGTTTAAAGATGGTGAAGGGACGCCTGGGTGGCTCAACAGTTGAGTATCTGCCTTTGGCTCAGGGCATGATCCTGGAGTCCTGGGATCGAGTCCCACATCAGGTTCCCTGCATGGAGCCTGCTTATCCCTCTCTTCCTGTGTCTCTGCCTCTTTCTCTGTGTCTCTCATGATTCATAAGTAAAATCTTAAAAAAAAAATAAAGATGGTGAAAAGATGCCTGCCTTTATTCTTTTTTTTTTTTTTAAGATTTTTATTTATTAATTCATGAGAGACAGAGAGAGAGGCAGAGACACAGGCAGAGGGAGAAGCAGGCTCCGTGCAGGGAGCCAGACATGGGACTTGATCCTGGATCTCCAGGATCACAACCTGGGCTGTAGCACTAAACCGCTGAGCCACCCCGGCTGCCCCCTGCCTCTTTATTCTTTAATGATGAAATGGATTACACCTTATGTATTCTTTTCTTCATTCTCTGCAAGGTTTTGAAGCACCTGAGTTAACTTTAATGAACTAGGTATATTTGACCAGTAATGTCTGTTTTTCTTTCTTCATGTATTTGAGTTTAGAAATAAAGTTTATAGCAAAGTCAGTGATTAACATGATAATGTTTTCTTATTTCAAACAGCTAGTTAAAGGCCTTCAGCAAGAGCTGAATCGATTATATTCCCTTTTCTGTTCTCGGAATCCAGACTTTGAAGAAAAAGGGGGTAAAGTCTCAATAGTGTCACATTCTTTGGGATGTGTAATCACTTATGACATAATGACTGGCTGGAATCCAGTTAGACTCTATGAACAGTTGCTGCAGAAGGAAGAAGAGCTGCCTGATGAACGATGGATGAGCTATGAAGAACGACACCTGCTGGATGAACTCTATATAACAAAGCGACGGTAAAATACCCTAATCTCTTAAAAGCGTTTTAAAAGTCTTCGTGGAATTACTGGACTTCTTACGAGAACACTGTAAGATTTTCATGATAAAAACATTATTCAGAGTGTAAAGATTTTTAGATAACAAAACTAGAGACAGTTTTTTTAATTTTCATGCCAATTATATGTGTGTTCCAGTAGCACAAAATAAATTATTTTGTCATCATCTCCTTTTTCCTTCCATCTCTTCTTTACAATTTATTAGGAGTGAAATCTAAATCTTACTCTGAGCTGAGTCACCACACAGAATCCTTATTGAAAATGTTTATCAGTTTATAATCCTTTATAGTTTTTACTAATCTTAGAGATGGGCCTTTGTCTTTCTCATTATTCTGAAAATAATTTAAAAACCCTTTCTTTCTTGGCAAATAAATTTTTTCACAGATTTACAGTTATTCAATCACTCACAAGTGATCCTGTTGTCTTGGATCAGATCCTCCCTATACTGTCTTAGAATTCTTTAACACATTCCTATCTTCATTTATAGTCATGTGCTCTATTCTATGTCCTCAATGCATCCCATCAATTCTAATAGAATAGTGGAAAGTCACTGATTTGGGTAGTTAGCATCACATAAAAACAAAATATAGTTGACTAAAACATTTATTCAGGAAGCCTCGGATTTGTTTTAGTCTTATAGAAGTTGACTAAAGATTTCATTTAGAATCTTATTAAGTACCATGGACTAGATATATAAATTTTATAGTGTCAAAATAATTGATAGTTTGGAAAGAAAAATATAGTAAGCCTCAGGGTAGCAGTAAAAAAAATAATAATAAACAGGTTTAGAAAATGAACTACAGGGGCGCCTGGGTGGCTCAGTTGGTTGAGCGTCTTGCCTTTGGCTCGGGTTGTGATCCCAGGGTCCTGGGATTGAGCCCCGCATCGGGCTCCCTCCTCAGTGGGGAGTCTGTTTCTCCCTCTCCCTCCCCCCACCACTCATGTTCTCTCTCTCTCATAAATAAATAAAATCTTTAAAAAAAAAAAAAAAAGAAAATGAACTATACCTTAAAAAACTTAGCTGTGTAATTTACTAAATATAAGTAGATACAGAACATTGTATGGGAAAAAATTGAAATAATGCATATGTTCATCAGCACAGATGGATTAATAAACTGATATGTTTGAAGAACAGTTAAACAGCTGTTAACAGAGATTGAAATAGAACAGGAGGCAATGAAATGAAAAGACCTTCAAGATTCATTATTGAGTTAAAAAAAAAAAGACCTAGAATATGGTGTATATGATATGAACATTCATATGACTTTTTATTTTTTTAAGTATATTTGTGCTTGTCTATCTTTGCCTCACATTTTCCTGAAGGATCCTCCCCAAAAGCTATTAACAGCAGTTATTATGAAGAGTAAGGCTACTTTTACTAATCATTTTATAAGTGCTTATAGCAGGTACATTTATTTATTAAATACTGTCAATAAGGATTAATTTGAGGGATTGGATAATGGGGTCATCATTTTCTTCTTTATACTTTAGTGAGATAGTAAGCATCTAATATTTATGGAATTATAAACATTACTACATAATCTCATACTGCTTTCTAGGCTGAGAGAAATAGAAGAACGACTACATGGATTGAAGGCATCATCCATGACACAAACACCTGCCTTAAAATTTAAGGTAAGAAAAGAGAGATGAGATTTTTATTTTTTATCTCAATTTCTTTTCAGACATCATTTGAAGTATGACATTAGCATTCAAGTGAAATCTGAATTTTCCTTTCAAATGAATATGTATTAAACACACACTGTATGTTGGACATTGCTAGTTTTGGGGTTCTACAAGGAAGAATGGACAAGATGGTTCCCCAACCCACAGGATCTGGAACATAGTGCTAATAGTACTATTAGCAGTGTATAGAATGATATATACACAAGAGAGGGGTTGTAATTTTGTCTGGAAAGGTTTACAAAGGAATGACATTTGTACTTGATCTCAGTAAATCAGATATTGCCAAGTGAAGGAAAGGAGAAATATTCTGTATAAAAGAAACAGCATAACAAAAGTGTGGAGGAGTATGACTTCCAAGAAACATGAAATAATCTCAAGTAATGGAAAGAGAAAAAGAGAGACAGATCTAGAAATATTTAGCATATAGAATTAACAAACTTTAGTGACTAGCTAGTTCTGGATGACAAGAAGCATAAGTAGAAGTATATCAGTGATGATTTTAAGAATGGAAAGCTGGCATTTCATTCAAATAGCAGTCTATGACAAAAGCACAAGATGGGACATATATGATTGGTTTAGAACATACAAAACAGTTTAACTAGAATGTATAGGATTCAGGGCAAGGGCTGCAGGATAGCAGGAAGAGCTAGAAATAAAGAACTTATATTTGATTGGACAATGGGAAACTTTTCAGGATTTTTGAGCACCAGAATGAAGTTGTTGAAAGCAGTGGTTTAGAAATATAAAAAGTGACAGAGAGATGGTGACATTGACCTGATGGTTGAAAAGGACACAGCCTATAGCTGAATAACAAATAACTTGCTTGCAATGTTAAGTGGAGCATGGTATAAATTCCCTAATACTCATTTCCTTGAGAATGTATACCCAGGGATTGTGTACCATATTATCTCATCTTGAAATCTCTTAATCACAGGAACTTTAATATACAGGCTAAGTAATGGAATGATGCAGAAATTTTTTTTTTGAGCAGTAAGAATTTTCTTACTGAGTCTATATGACTTATAATGTTTTCTTTTTAAACTTTAACATACGTAATAGCCATATGGTAAAGTTAAACTTTAACATACGTAATAGCCATATGGTAAAGTTAAACTTATATTAAAAACCATAGGGGATCCCTGGGTGGCTCAGCGGTTTAGCACCTGCCTTTGGCCCAAGGCATGGTCCTGGAGACTCAGGATCAAGTCCCATGTTTGGCTTCCAGCATGGAGCCTGCTTCTCCCTCCTCCTGTGTCTCTGCCTCTCTCTCTTTCTCTCTCTCTCTCTCTCTCTCTCATAAATAAATAAATCTTTAAAAAATAGTAATAAAAAATAAAAACCATACAAACATGGTCTTTGGAGTCATCTTCACCTGGAATTTGAGTTCCATCTCTACCACCATGATTATATATAATCAATGTTTTAAATATGTAGAATTGATCTGATAGAAAAAGTAAACTCTTTTATTTGAAGCCCTTGGTTTTTGTTTTGTTTTTTTTTTTAACGGGAAAGTTGAGTATGATCCACCAAGTGTATTAGGTTCTCAAAATTCAGTATCATATTACTAGAACATATACACTATTATTGGGTATTCTTCTAAAATATAGTCATATATAGTCTAATAATATGGGTTTTAAATTATTTAATTACTCCTAGAAAAAAATACAGAAATCTGAAATTTAAAAAGGAATATCTGATGAATTGGCAAATATGTAGAACTCCAGAGATCTAAGAGGAACAAAAGTCTTTCTTTGCCTGTTAACCAATGGATGGATTTACTTTCAGAATACATGTGTTAAATCTGTTGTAGGTGACCACTGAACTTAAAAAAGAAAAGGAAAAAAAGAAACTATTGTCAAAAACTGGTCTTAGAGAGCGGGAAACTTTGCTTCTGATCATGAAGCTCTGCTACTATCTGGTTATGTAATGTTAGCCAAATCATTTAACATCTTAAATTCATCTGTTTATTCCTCTCTGGACAAGGAGGTTAGACTACATGTCTAAACCTCTTTTTCACTCTTAAAATTCTTTGATGGTTGTAATAGCATTAAAGTAGTCATTATTCCTATAATGATTACTTGGTGTGTTTGTCAATGAAACCGCATATCAGTCATAAAAGAAAGAAAAGTTATTTATTCCACGGATGTAGCAATTTAACAAACATTTATGAAACACCAGACCAAAGCATAAAGTTTTGCTAGGGTGTATGTGTATATACGTGTGTGTATTAAGCAGAAAGGATTTACCAAAAAAAAGAAAAAGAAAAAGAAAAAGAAAGAAAGAAAGGATTTACATAGCTTCTCTTCTATCTCAACTATTTTTATATCTTTCTCTAGCCTTTATTATTTTAATTATATTTATCCTTTCAAAATTGGTATTTTTATCTGTGTCACTACTATTTCTATAGTTTTAATAACACAAGTTAATTTTCTTCAGCCTTCAGACATGCTGAAGCTACCAGTCCTTTAAAAACAAACAAAAACTGGGGTGTCTGGGTGGCTCAGTCGGTTAAGCTCTGCCTTCAGGTCAGGTCATGATTCCAGGGTCCTTGGATCCAGCCCCACATCAAGCTCCCTGCTCAGCAGAGTTTGCTTCTCCTTCTCTCTCTGCCCCACTCCCTCCTCATGCTGTCTCACTTGCACACTCCCGTGCTTGCTCTCAAATAAAATCTTTTAAAAAAATAAAAACTTTCTCATATCTTTAATATAAAGGTACCATTTTCAAAATGTATTATATTCATTCATTTGGAAAAAAGAATCACTTCAGAGGCAGTGGGAGAAGAGATTAAAGGTGCATAAAATTGGAGCCAGGGACAAGTATAGTTACAATATAGCTACAGTGCAGTCCAGATTAGAGACCATGAGATGAAGTGTTAGAGTCTGTTGGAATAACTTCTTAGATATTGGGGATGAGAGGGAAAGATGAATTGGGGATGTCTCACTCATCGGGATAATGGGACATATGAGAGAAGTAGGGTGACTGTAGGAGAGAAAGGTGTCATGTTCCATATATAGTCCAGTGCTCTGGCCACACTAGTTTTCTAGACACTCTCTCCTGTGGCTTCCATGTGTACAGCATTATCCTGGTTCTCCTTTTCCTTTCACTCTCCCCATTTTGTAGGCTTATCTCCTTCACCTGCTAATCAAATGTAGTCATTGCTCATAGTTCCAGCTAAAGCCATATCTTACTCTGTGCACTTCATAAGCCATCTTACCACTTCTCCTGGTTTTACATGTCACTTCTGTGATGGTGGCACATAGACTTCGGAGAGGACATATCCAATTCTATATCTCTTGCCCTAAAATTTCAGCACTTGGTAGATATGTTACAGATACTTCAAACTTGTCATGAACAAAAACAGGACTTACCTACGGTTTCCTGCTGCAGTAGATGGAACTACTACTATATTCCCAGTTACCCAGGCCCAAAACTTATAACTTGCCTCTGACTCATTCCTCATCCTCATCTCCATTAAATCATGTTGACTCCACCCTCTCCTCTCCCATTTCCATTTCTGAATGGAACATCTTGTCCTGCCCAGATCAGATTATCTTTTGCCTAAACACTGTCAGTAATTTCCTAACTTGTCTCTGAGTCACCAGATTTTCAGTTTTCCAGTTCATCCACACACTACTACCAGGTTTACTAACCCCCTAAAACATGGGGTCAAATCCTCTTCCCTTCACTACTAAAAAATCAATTAAGTCCTATTTTTTTAAGTTAAATAGTCAAGGTTCTCTACCTTCCCATTCCAAGTTACGTTTTCCCAACACCCAATTTTTCAACTATTTCTGTTTTCTAAATTAAGCCAGGTTCTCTCCAGCCTCTGCTTTAGTTCATAGTGATTCTGTCAATCTGAAATGCCCTCCTTTCTCGCCCCAATGACCCAGCCTCAAATGGGGAAATCCTTTTTACCTTGTATCACCAATGCAAATGCCTTCTCCTGTCTCGCAGAAGACATGCAGATAGTTAGCAGACACATGAAAATGAAATGCAAATCAAAACCCCATTGAGATACCTCCTCACACCTGTCAGAATGGCTAAAATAAGCAATACATAGAAACAGCAAGTGTTGGTGAGGACTTTGAGAAAAGTGTGGACTATTGGTAGGAATGCAAACTGGTGTAGCCACTGTGGAAGACAGTATGGAGGTTCTTCAAAACATTAAAAATAGCGGTGCCTAGGTGGCTCAGTTGTTTGAGAGGCTGTCTTCTGCTCAGATCATGATCCCCGGGGTCAAGCCCTGTGTCAGCCTCCCTGCTCAGCATGGAGCCTGCTTCTCCCTCTCCCTCTGCCACTGCTACTCCCCTGCTTGTGTTCTCTCTCTCAGTCAAATAAATAAAATCTTAAAAAAAAAATTAAAAATAGAATTAACATACAATCCAGTAATTCCACTATTGGATACTAACACAGGGAATACAGAAACACTAATTTGAAAAGATATATGCACCCCTATGTTTACTACAGCATTATTACAATAACCAAATTATGGAAGAAATGCATCCATTGATAAATGGATGAAGAAGATGTGATTTACACACACACACACAAACACACACACACAAAACATGGAATACTAGCCATAAAAAAGAATGAAAGCTTGCCTTTTGCAACAACATGGATGGATCTAGTGGGTATAATGCTACATGAAATAAGTCAGAGAAAGTCATGATTTCATTTGTGGAATTTAAGAAACAAATTGACAAAAAGACAAACAGATTCTTAAATACAAAGAACTAACTGGTAGTTGCCAGAAGAGAGGTTAGGGGCAAGGTTATGAGTGAAATAAGTGAAGGAGATTAAGAATATACTTATTGTGGTGAGGTCTGAGAAATGTACAGAATTGTTGAATCATTGTATTGTACACCTGAAACTAATATAGCAATGTATGTTAATTATACTGGAATTAAAAAAAAAAAAAGAAAAGAAACCTCATATAATGTGAAAAGAGCTGTGTAAAAACCCTCAGAGTTGAGGGGATCCCTGGGTGGCTCAGCGGTTTAGCACCTGCCTTCAGCCCATGGCATAATCCTAGAGACCCGAGATCAAGTCCCACGTCGGGCTCCCTGCATGGAGCCTGCTCCTCCCTCTGTCTGTGTCTCTGCCTCTCTCTCTCTCTTTCTGTCTCTCTTTCTGTCTCTCATGAATAATTTTTTTTTAAAGTCTAAAAATAAATAAATAAAACATACCCTCAGAGTTGGAGTTACTCCTTTCTTTACTCTCTTATAGCAGTCTTTCCCCTGTTCACTAATTTTATTCTGCCTCCCCCACAGGATTGTAAACTCTGAGTGCATAAGCTCTGCCTTATTGGTCTTTACAGACTTCGTAGCACCTAGAATATTACGTAACACAAAATAGTAGCTTAAGGAAACTAACTAGTGTTGAGGAAACACACAATGAAATGGTCTTCCTTCTCCTCTTTTGTTTTCTATTAGTTTAAAGGAAAATGGAGTTGCTTCTGAAAATAGATTTTTAGAATAATTAATGGTGGGCAACCCGGGTGGCTCAGCGGTTTAGCGCCGCCTTCGGCCGGGGCGTGATCCTGGAGAACTGGGATCGAGTCCCACGTCAGGCTCCCTGCATAGAGCCTGCTTCTCCCTCTGACTGTGTCTCTGCCTCTCTGTGTGTGTGTGTGTGTGTGTGTGTGTGTGTGTGTGTGTGTCTCATGAATAATAAATAAAATCTTAAAAAAAAAGAATAATTAATGGTTGGCATATAATTAACAAATAATGCAGATACCATCTGAACAAAGCTCATGAAAAAAGACTTATATTTGAAAATAATTTTGTTATTTGTATTATGTTGTGCCCAAATCTGATAAAAAACACTTCACCAGTTTTAAAATTTAGGATAACTTTCTCATTTTAGGTTGAGAATTTCTTCTGCATGGGATCCCCACTAGCGGTTTTCTTGGCATTGCGTGGCATCCGCCCAGGAAATAGTGGAAGTCAAGACCATATTTTGCCCAGAGAAATTTGTAACCGGTTATTAAATATTTTTCATCCAACAGATCCAGTGGTGAGTTGCAGTTAGGTATTTTCCCCTCAATATTAAATCATTCCTAAAGACTGTAAGAAATATTACAAGGTACAACTTAACTAATGAGAAATGAATTCATTTATCTGATGATATCTTCATAGATTAATAGTTTTAAGACATTTGTGTTTTGGTTTAGGGCTCAGCTAATACTTTAGAGATGATCTGTTTATGTTACAGTGTAAGAGCATAATGTAAAAATATTATCTCTGGACAATTAATACATGGAAAAAATCTTCTCAACTGTCAAACCATTACCAGTTGTGATACCAATAACCCAGCAACCATAAATTTCAAAAATCCCACTTTAAATTCTTCTTTCTGTAAAGCATGCTACAAGTACTGAAATGTGTCTGGTAGATCCTCTTAGAGATGAAAATATTTGAAAAAATGGATGAATTTACTTTAGCCTGGTGGGATTATAAAATTGGGGGGTTTTATGTTCTGTTATGTTTATACTGTTAATAATTTTTTAATGTAAACACTCCAGTGATCTTGCATCCAGGTGGACCATTTTTTAATACCAAGTAAGGTTTTTAAATGAGAAAAATGCTCTTTAACCTTTTTTAAAGACAAGGCTAGGTATAACTAAGTTTAAAACAAACCATTTTAAATATCATTCATTCTCAGAAAAAATGGCTTTGTCTTTTAAAACATCTTTAGCTAGTACCAAGTAAATATAACATTGACTAAATACGAGAATTTTAGAAAATTTCCTATATGTTAAAGAATCAAAAATGCTATATTTAAGAAATAAATTTCACTGAGTTGGAAACTAGTATTAGATTCAAATACAGACTGCACTATCTTGGCCATGTCACTCCTAAGGCTGTTATCTATATGATGCAGATGATATTTTACTTCATAAAGTTGTTAGTATTAAGTAAAATATATGTGAAAAAACCCAGCTAGACATTATTTCTTTAGTATACATTCATTTTACTCATTGTCTCACAACTTGAAAGTGAACTTGAGTTCATAGAGGAACTCTGAGTTTTCATTGTATACCCTGTCCTTCATATAATCTTAACTTTGTTATATTATAAAGGGGGGGCTCTAAACTCATTGTATTTAAGTTATTATTCATTTTATAGTTTTTCTCTGATTTTTTTAAGTAAAGTTTTTTTAAATAACGGTTATGTCAGAACTCTGCTAGGCAGTATTTACAAACATTATCCATTCTTTCCCACATCCTTATGAGGTAGGAAGTGTTAATCTCCTTTGTACAGCTCAGGAAACAGTGTCTCTGAGACCTTGCAACTTGGTAGATTTCATACAGTTAATAAGTGACAGAGGCTAGAATACGAACTTGGGGGAATTCCAATGCCAAATCCATTCATTGCCTTTTCTGCTATATCATCTTTTCTTCACATTAGACAAATGGTCTTGTATCAGCATCTAATTTGTGCTGTTACTATGTTAATCTATTTGAAAATAGAGCTTACTAAGAGCTCCTAAGATATTACAGATTGATTTTTGATCACATTCTGGTTTACTATTTACTACTTCAGCTTTGTTGGTAAGACAAACATAAATCTAATCATTAGGATGATACCAGAACATAATAAAAATGAATCTGTTTGTCTGAAAGACAAATCAGTGGGCACTGTTAACTTAGACCTATGCTAGCTTTTTTCCATAATCTTATCATTAAGGATATATAATTACACATATTACATATTATTAATAGTGAACAAATAGGAATGCATGTTAGAAATACCAGGTTTTTAAAAATTCCCTAAGGTCTGCTGAGCATGCAATAGAATAAGAATAAACAGTTTAATAAAATCCAAGCATTGTGCCTTAATGTTGTGTTTCTTTGAATGTTTTTTAATCTCAAGGCTTATAGATTAGAACCGTTAATACTGAAACACTACAGCAACATTTCACCTGTCCAGATCCACTGGTATAATACTTCCAATCCTCTACCTTATGAGTATATGAAGCCAAGCTTTCTCCACCCAGCAAAAGAACCTACCTCAATTTCAGAGAATGAAGGCATCTCAACAATACCAAGCCCTGTGACCTCACCAGTCTTGTCCCGCCGACACTATGGGGAATCTATAACAAATATAGGCAAAGCAAGTATATTAGGTAATTTCTCCTAAGTATTTCTTATTAGTAAATATAAGCGTTTTTTTAGATAGGCATTAAATTTAGGTTACTTGAAAATACTCTGTTACAAAATACCCAACATTTAATTCCTGCATTTAGAATTAACTACCCTCTCTTTCGTATTGAGAGCCAAAGGCCCTAAAGGTTCTAATTAGATCAGATCTTGTAGTTTTAGACTATGAGATAGCTGGATAGACAAAAAGTCTGGAAATCAAGACCTTCATTTTAATCTTGGCTCTGCCACCTACTGTGAGGTATTGGGTAAGTCACATCATTTTTAAGGGTCTGCTTCCTCATATGTAAAATGAGAGAGTACTTGAGTTCTCAGGAGCCCCCAAGGGTGCCAACCAGTTCTCTGATTCATGACTCAATAGTCTCTCAAATTCTATCATCCTAGGGACAACAAGGATATTTAATTTCTCTTTAAATGATCTCCACCAGCCACAATGTTTGGTGTACTGCTGGAGCTCAATTATGTGCCCCTTAAATTAGTTCATTGCTTTTGGTTATGGGTTGTCTTAATATAGAATGCCACAAGATGGCACTATAAATTGACTTTTCATTGATATTTTGTTATATCGATAGTTTATGATAGCTTTTTATAACATATTCACTTCAGTAGTAAAGCATATCGATAATAAATATATGCTCATGTCAGTGGCATGGTTCTGTTATTAAAGTTTTTAACCTTACCAAATACTTTAATAAACAATGATCCCTTGAATGAGATAGAATCTTTATTCCTTTTTTTGTAAGCTAGATTTTTGCAGTTTGTACAACTCTCATTCTATTCAACACCATTTTTACTTAGAAACCTACAGTATAGGGCAGCCCTGGTGACTTAGCGGTTTAGCGCCACCTTTGGCCTAGGTTGTGATCCTGGAGACTCGTGATCGAGTCCCAAATCGGGCTCCCTGCATGGAGCCTGCTTCTCCCTCTGCCTGTGTCTCTGCCTCTCTCTCTCTCTCTCTCATGAATAAAGAAAATTCTTTAAAAAAAAAAAAAAAAAGAAAAAAGAAAAGAAAAGAAACCTACAGTATAAATTGCAGTTTTCCTATGTTCCCACCCTGGAAAAATATGACTATGGCTTGGTTCCTCTGCCAATTGGCTGTAACTATGGATGGTGCTCTTTAGCTTGGTATGTGGTGTAATTCAACAGTCTGACTGCCCTGTTTTGTGAAATACAGGGGCCGCTAGCATTGGAAAGGGCCTTGGTGGAATGTTGTTCTCAAGATTTGGACGTTCATCTACATCACAGCCATCTGAGACATCAAAAGACTCAATAGAAGACGAGAAGAAGTCTGTTGCCTCGCTTCCCACCACCACTGTTGCAACACAGACCCTTCCACACAGCAGTTCTGGCTTTCTGGATTCTGCATGTTAGTTCATACTCTTCTTTCCTTACGTTTATACTATATCACTTGCAACTTGAATGTGGAAAGGATTGAGATACTGACAGGAACAGTCAACTCTAAAATCTAAAGCATAAGTTAGCTTTAAAGGAAAAATACTTTTTCCTCTGGTTATATTTTTAAGTAGAGCTCCCAGGTAAATGCAGTTTTACTCTGCATTGGTGAATTAATAGTTAAGAACATTAATAATCGGAGCCTGGTGGCACAGGAGTCTTAAACATCAAGCATAAAACAATCTCTGGTGTGAGCACCCCCTGGTTTTATAAAGTAGATCTTTTTTAAAAATATGGTCTTTTCAGCCTCAAAATTTTATTTAACTGCTTCAGACCTATACTGTGATATTCATGATTCTTTTTCAAAGCTGTTATGCCAGAGCCATTCTGCTGCTAATTCTATAGTTCTCTTTATCCAACCAAATTATAAGACTTTAAGGCTTATATTGTATTGGATCTGCTGTATGGCTTTCAATCCTATCCCAGCTTACCTAGCATAGAGTAAATATTCAAGAAATAACTGAATGAATGGATAGTTATGCTGGACTTAGCATTAGAATAGAGCTTTATTTAATTTTTTCCAAAAGATTTCTAAGGTTTAAAATCTTAAATAGTTATGAAGTTCTTATACATTTTATTTATATTTAATTTCAAGAGTCTAAATTCGAACCTTATTTTTAAATGTCCATTTAAATAAGACTATAAATCAAGTCTTACTTTTCCATTGGCTACATAAGGAAATGTAGATTCTCGAACTAGCTGCTTTTTGTAACTATAGCAAGCAGAAAACTTTCCTTCCTTTCTCTCTAAACGTTTAAGCAGATTTTATTTCAGATACTTGCAGCCTTGTTTTCTTGCTATATCAGCTACTCTAAATTTCAAAATGACCATTATCCATTGCCATCCATAAAATATAACTTAAAAAGGAAGTTCAGGTGTGGCAGTCCTAGAGACTGGGTCTTTCTCCACAGACAACCCCACTCCAGGAGAAATTATCCTGGACATTCCTGAATTGGATGTTCCTGTTTGGACCAGTAGCATTTTTTTAGCATAAGTCTATTTATGTCAAACTCTGAGTACTGAAAATTTTATAATTGTAAGCCTTTTGAACACTGCCTAGAAAATTCATTTTGGACTTTGTACAAATTCATTTTTTAGTTTTCTTATATGAGTTCCTGTACTACTGCTGACTTAAGCTCTCATTTCTACTTAATATCAAAAATGTGACTGTAAAAATACAGAATTCTTTTGTGACATGCAGAGGTCAAAACTCTAAACTTCTGGGAAATAATACTTTGAAAGAATTTTGTAAGATGGCAGGTAAAAAGTCACAATTCCTTGTAATATTAATGCCCCCTAGAAAGGGTAATGAAGACATAAAGACAGTCTATAGGATCTGAGGGAAGAAAGCTGGCTTTTAGGTCTTTTTACTATTTAGCATAGTAATTTCAAAAGAATAATAGAAAAACCTTTCTTCTTTCAGGACAGCAGTTACAGAGATGCTTAGCTATATTGCATCATCATATTTTGATGGCTTAACAAAATTCATTTTCTGCCATTCTTAGGTATAAATTCTTTGTTATTCTCCTCTAAATATGAGCTAATTGTGACTCTTGGTTACATATATTTATCTTTAGACATAGATGTAACTATTAAAATGAAAGTACTATAGTAGGATTCCACCTTTTAAATCAGATTCTCAAGATTTGCCTAATTCTTAGATTTGCTTCAATAATATATTTTTCTATATAATCCTGATTTAAGACATTCCTTATGTCATACTTGCTATTTTGACTATATCTTGCAAATCATAAAGACTTTCTTCCTTAAATCTTCTTTCTGGAATTTGGTCATTGTGATTAGGCGATTCTGGCTTCCTTCCTTCTTTCTGCTCACATTGATTGCCTCAGTTCTTGATAACCTTTATTCTGAAGCTATGGACTTTGATTCTCTTGCTTTTTGAGGGTAAGATGAACAAAGACTTTGAATTCATGAATCAATCAGGGTTCCTGTCTTTGAAGAGTATGTGTGTGCTGTCTGTTGAATCCACTTTATTGTCATCAAGTTAAAGCATCTTAGATAGCTATCCTTCATTTCTTTTGAAAAGTCTAAGCTTATTTATGGTTCCATTTCTTATATTCCCCCGTGTTTGTAACATATGAAAAGCAAAAACTATTTCTTTTATAACATGTTTTACCTTAGGTTAGAACTTAAATGAGCTATAAATGTTGGGGATATCTGAGTGTTAACAGATTATGACCTTGTATTTCAAAGTTAATTATGCTTACATTTTCCATGAAAGAGCTCTTCATAAAAACCAAAGTGTATTTCTTTATGTCTGCTAGGTTTAATCAGCATATTTAGGGGTAGTCATCTAAATTTGGCCACTACATCGTTGAAGGTCCTTTGTAATCATCAGCCAGCACTTTACACATCTTGTGTTTTTTTTTTCACAGATTTCAGACTTCAGGAATCGTTCTTTAATCTCCCACAACTTCTTTTTCCGGAAAATGTAATGCAGAATAAAGATAATGCCCTCGGTATGGTATATGTCAGGAATAGCATTCAGAATACTATGACAATGATCTACTTTAGAAGTCTTCTGCTCATTGAAACTATGAGATCAGCTTGAATGTCACCATTACATAGACTATTTTATATGTATTTTCTAACCTTAAGTAGTGGTGGTCCTAAAACCCAAGTATTGACTAGCTGCTTAATGTGCTAAAATGATAATCCTGTGTGTTCCTACAAAGAAGGAATCTTACAGAGGGAAGAAAAGCATTAGGCCATTTTCCTTCTTTATTGTCCTAAAGGCTTCGAAAGAGTTCACTGTTCTTTTCATGTAAGACATTTAGATATAAAAAGTTTTTATGGTATAAGAAATATAATCATTCCCAGTTATTTCAGATACTAGTAACATTTCTACTTAGGGCTGTAGGTGTGCCATTGCTGCTGATATCTGGTTTCAACACAAATATTTAATGTTCTTTAAAAGGGATAGGATCACTTTTAAAAATTAGTATTTTTGGATGCAAGACATATTTTCAGTCTCTTAATTTTCAGCAGATTCTAAATGTATTACTAAGGATTGATCCTAGTTTAAAAATCATTTTTAGGGACACCTGGTGGCTCAGTGGTTGGGCGTCTGCCTTTGGCTCAGGGCGTGATCCCGGGTCCTGGGATAAGTCCCGCATCATGCTCCCTATTGGGAACCTGCTTCTCCCTCTTCTGTGTCTCTGCCTCTCTCTCTTTCTGTGTGTCTTGTGAATAAATAAATAAAATCTTTTTAAAAAATCATTTTTATCATTAACTTTCTTTTTTCCACAGCTCCTCCCTCTTTCCTTTTTCTTTCTTTCTTTTTAATATTAGATTTTTCTGTAACAAAAAATACATTACAGGTTTTTCCTTGGATTTTCAACTGCATCTAATTATACAACTTCTCTATTTAATTGCTAATATCCATACTTTTTTTCTCTATTTTCAAAAACAAGAAAACTCTTAACTTGATAAAAATTCCAAAACAGTATTTTACTATAACAAACTAATATGAGTTTTTTTGCTCCCTAGCAACAGTTTGTGTTGATGTAACCTCATGCATTTCCTTCAAGGAATGATCTTATATAAGTGTTCTCTCTGGCCCCTGCTCATGTAAATAGTCAAATCCATTGAAAAAATTATTTGACTTGTGCTTTTTGCATATTTTATTGGGTGAAGGAAAATTGATATACTTATTAATCCTGCATTCAAGTAGCCCTTATATCTACTATCTTAAAACCATCCCAGCTATCTAGGCAATTAGACCACTAATCGTAACTACACCAAACTGATTCAAATGGTAATATGTATATGGCTTATGTTTCTCTCCCCTTGCTTTTTTTCATTTAACAATGTTTACCATGAGCCAAAGTACCAAGCTAGTCACTAGAAAAGATAGCAAAATGAAACAGACCTCAGTACTGCCCATAAAGATGTTAAATGCTGGTATGGAAATTAAGTATTTTCTAGAGAATACATATTCTAGTAGGGAGGTAGATGACTATATAAATAATTATAATATATGATAGAATGTGATGAGCCACATAACAAAGGTATAAGTAAAGGAGTCTGTCAGTTCTAGGGATTGAGAAAATGCTTTGACCTAGAGAAATCATAAAAGGCTCTGTGGAAGTAGAATTTGGACATGCAGAGATGAAAAGATGTTTTGGGGAGAAGAAACAGCATAAGCAAAGCACAGGGTATGTAGAGAACTAGAACTTAGTTGAACCAAAGGATGAATGGAAAGGAATAGTTCCAAATATAATAGGAAAAGTTTCTTAAACCAGATTGTTAGAGGTTCCAACAAATCTGGCCATCTCCTAGAGTTCCTTTTATTCAAAATTTACTAAACCCTGTATTCACCCATAAAGCCCATCTGTTACAAATGTGAGATATTTGAATATCTTTCAGGATATATTAGTGCTGGGAAATTATTTTGAAATTATTTTGACAGATATGAAAACCGTCTATAAAACTAATTTTAGAGGGTTTTTTTTTTTCAAATAAATGACAGTTGGAGAATATTCTTAAATATATTTGAAATTATAACAACTCACAAGATGTAAATATTCCTTGAATGTCAAACACCTACCACATGAAATGTATAGCTGCCCTGAGGCAGCACAGAAATAAGAAAACATAATTTACCAACAAGAACTCAGCATAATCTTTTTTTTTTTTTAATGAAAAAAATCTTTGGCCAGTTATTTGAAAACAGTTTCCTTTACTAATATTTTTCTTGGTGTCTGCCTATAGCCAAAAATCATGCAATTATTACCATAATTATTACTTAAAAATAGGATAACTTTTTTAAAAGCTTATTTATTTGAGAAAATGAGAGAAAGGGGAAGGGAGAGAGAGAATCCCATCCCCACTGAGCACAGAGCCCAACTCAAGGCCCAATCTCATGACCCTGAAATCATGAGCCAAAACCAAGGGTCAGACACTTAACTGACTGAGCAACCCAGGTACTTCAAGATAACTTTAAAATTAAGGTTTTGAACATTTCTCTCCAGGGAAGGTAAGATGCTTCCATTAAAATAGTAGAAACCTGTCCAGTTAGTACACATTTTAATACTAAGATGCTTACTTTATATTCATACATATTTTTCTTAATACCATATCCATATGGACAAGACTTGTGTAGAGAGTTCTCTGATGAAAGCACAGTACTGATGACACCTTACCTAAATAGTTCATAAATTGCCAACATTCACTTTGGGGAATAGGAAGGGAAATAGGCCTGTTTGTGAGACTCCCAGAAAAGAAAAAAAAAAAAAAAAGTCCATGTTTTAAAGCAGTATAAGCAAACTGGTAATGATTGTTAAAATCTAACGATCTTTTTCTCATTTTCACTTCTCTTCAATTGTTCAGGATCTGAGGCTTTGTGGATAAAGGAATTCTAGCCCTTAGGCACTCAAAAGAGAAAAAAAAGGATAAAGTGATGATTTTATGTTCTCCTTTCTCTTTGACCTCACTTGGTGAGAGAAACTAGGAAAAACTATCAGCTGTGTTATGCCACCCATTTTTGATATGCTAATAATGAGAAAATAGGTCCAAGGCAATTCCATATAGATTTGGGCCTACTTGGGCTAAGAGCCCATCTCACATCACGTAAAGAATGGTACTGCCATCTGGACCCTTACTCCCTTGGGAATTCTATGATCTACATAAAAGGGAGAGAGAAGATGAGACATAGGCCCACCTAATTCCATTCCTCTACCTGTAGAATCAACATATGTAAGGTCAACTGGACGGGCAGCCAGACTGTCTGTTGTAAACCTTTTAAGGAAAATGAGAGACTAAAACCAGTGATCAGGTACAGGCTGGCTACTTTATTCCCATTTTGATGAGGGCAGCCTACAGATAAATAGCAAGGGGTAGAGATGGTCAGTCTATTTAACAACACTTACTAGAGTCCCCGTAGGTGATAAGAATGACAAGAGCCATAATAGGATGATAATTCAGCATTTGAGTTTCTAGTATATGAAAGACAGTGTTTCATGACAGTAACAACATTTAAGAATAAATTTCACAGGGATGCCGGTGAGCGGCTCAGCTGTTGAGTGTGTGTCTGCCTTTGGCTCAGGGCGTGATCCCAGGGTCCCAGGATCAAGTCCCACATCCGGCTTCATGCATGGAGCCGCCTCCTCCCTCTGTGTTGTGTCTCTGCCTCTCTCTGTGTGTCTCATGAATAAATAAAATATTTTTAAAAAAGAATTTTACAGACACAGTTTCAAAGCCAAATAATACTTACTAAAACAGAAAAAATCTCCCTTGCTTTGACTTTAAAACAACAATTCGACTTAAAACTGTTGGACTAGGAAGACATTCTCCAGTGGCTTTTTTTTTTTTTTTTTTTTTAATTTACTTATGATAGTCACAGAGAGAGAGAGAGAGGCAGAGACACAGGCAGAGGGAGAAGCAGGCTCCATGCACCGGGAGCCCGACGTGGGACTCGATCCCGGGTCTCCAGGATCGCGCCCTGGGCCAAAGGCAGGCGCCAAACCGCTGCGCCGCCCAGGGATCCCCTCCAGTGGCATTTTAAAGTAGAAATTATAACTTGAGGGACGCCTGGGTGGCTCAGCGGTTGAGTGCCTGCTTTCTGCCCAGGGCATGATCCTGGAGTTCCCAGATCGAGTCCCACATTGGGCTCCCTGCATGGAGCCTGCTTCTCCCTCTGCCTATGTCTCTGCCTCTCTCTCTGTGTCTATCATGAATAAATAAATAAAATCTTAAAAAAAATTATAACTTGATGGTCTTTGCCGATACTAATGTGTATTTTTCTTATCTCTTCTGGTTTTCCTCTTGTTTCTCCTCTTTATAACTAACTGCAGCTTGACTTCTCTTCATCATGCTTGAGAATTCCAGTTTCCTCTTTTTTCATCTTCCTGTCTGTTGTGCCAGACTGTGCCTACAAATCAAACTCAAATGTCCCACAGAATACAAAAGATAAAAGATTCAGATATTACTATCCCACAGTTCCACATATGGATTGCAGCTATTTCTGTTTTATTGTGGATTAGCTTACTATAATTTAAATGAGAAAAATAGTTTTAAAAAGTGTAAAAGGAAAAAAAACTGTAAAAGGCCTATGTCAATATATTTTACGAGTGTTTTATAACCTAATTGGCATTTATACTGCTTATTTGAAAATGTATATATATCTGTATACAACATGGGTGTTCCTTGTCAGAAAAGCATAGTTGGGGGATCCCTGGGTGGCTCAGCGGTTTAGTGCTTGCCTTGGGCCCAGGGCGCGATCCTGGAGTCCCGGGAACAAGTCCCACGTTGGGCTCCCGGCATGGAGCCTGCTTCTCCCTCTGCCTGTGTCTCTGCCTCTCTCTCTCTCTCTCTCTATCATGAATAAATAAAATATTTTTAAAAAAAGAAAGAAAAAGAAAAGCATAGTTGAATAGAAAAATAACAACTATATGCATTTTTAAATCACCAAAGGATCTTGTCATAAAATACCTACTTAAAATAAGCATTAGCTAAATATTTATGTGAAAGTATTCTCTAGAATAATAGGATTTCCCATCTGCAACTACCAAATTTGCTTTTTAGAAAGCAAAACCCAACTTTTTTTCCAACCTCCTTGATTTTTGACACCTTTTACTTTCCGCATCTTCTGGCACTCTGAACAAAGATTTAGGTTTTTTTTGTTTTTAAGATAGCTCCGTCAAAGTATTATATCGCCCAATGACAGTTTTAAAGGAGTTCCTAAAGATCAAAATATTATTTTTCTAAGTGTTTTATCTCTAAGGACTTATTAAATGAATCATTTGTAATTCTCTTATTAGCCTTGATTTTTCTCTAACAGGTATTGCAAGGACTTTCTATGGGTTTTAGGAAAAAAAAGTTTTTGAATTCACTGGATTATTTGAGAGTAGTAGCTATAAGTGAAGTCCTTCTTCCCAAGGATCATGACTGTTCCTCCCAGTTTAACTGCCCCTGCCACCCAGTGGATTCTTTATCCATCATACATTTAGTGAGCACTTGTACATCGCATGTGAGGCCCTGCTGACTGCTTGGGGACCAGGCTGTGTGATGGCAGCCACAGGGGGAGTCCGGGACTGCAAAAAGTCACAACAGAGCAAGGTAATGGATAGGGCCGCCCCAGAGAAGGAGCCTTTGAGTGACCTGTGCACCCTCACAGACATCACTGCATATAAGTCTGGCCCACGGTTTTGCAAGAGACGGTTTCCTTATTTTACAGATTAGGAACAAAAATGGGAAAGTCAGATTTGAGCCCAGTTTCTTTACTCCAGATATACTGTGTGATACCAAGTGATTTTTTTGTTGTTGTTTTATTCCTTTATTATCCCATATTGGCCTGAGCATACAAAGGAAAGGACTCCACCAAATAGAATCCTGAGCTATTTAGACTGCGGTTGGATCTCCCCCAACCCCCACAAGATTACAGTGGATGGTCATGTAAGAGGAAAAAAATATAATTAGGAGAATCACTTCTGTTAGCTAAATTTTTATTCTCAACTCTAGGTAAAGTCTATATAGAACATACTGTAAAACTTACTCATTTGTTTGACTCTCTTTTCTTTTTAGTGGAATTGGATCACAGAATTGATTTTGAACTCAGAGAAGGACTTGTGGAAAGCCGCTACTGGTCAGCTGTCACATCGCATACTGCCTATTGGTCATCCTTGGATGTTGCCCTCTTTCTTTTAACCTTCATGTACAAACATGAGCACGATAGTAATGCAAAACCCAATTTAGATCCAATCTGAACTCTCGAAGGACATTAATGGCCCAAAACTGATTTATTTCTGTTAAAATATGTATGTCAAGATATGGAGATTTCAGGTTAAAGTGTTTCAGTTTTGTATAGGGCAAGAAACCTTTGAATTTAAAAGCACTTTATTTAAAAAACAAATATTTTTTCAGCCTGAAAGAAGTTATTTACAGTTTTCATCATTTTAATTATGAGTCTGATACAACCCCCTGCAGAGAATCAAGACCTAGAATTGCGTTTGGGTGAACTGTAAGGTTATAAATCACAATGTTAATTTCTCCCAAATATAAAAGCATATTAATGAGTTGAATCTAATGTATTAACCAAAATATGTTGTAAATCTAAAATGGCCAAGGTCCAGTGTAGTCTATGTAAAGATCACAGGTCTTATCACCGTTGTAGATTTCTATGAAAGCTTCTATCTCCACAGTTCCTTTGGAAGAAGAGGATAACAGATTTCAAGTGTTTTGAATTTAACTTGCTTAGAAAAATTAATGCTAAAAAAGAAATATTTAAACTACTGCTGTATTTATAATTTATTTCCTCTAACAACTTTATTTCAACATATGAAACATGAAAATTTTTAAATGTTTCCTTTGAACAATTTAAGAAACACATTTGATTTCTATAGAGTTACCATTTTTTCCTCAAAACTCCATCTTTGTACTCTTCAGATGAATATAAAGACACTGTGGCATACTCTCAGTATTTTTTGCATTAAAAACTTGTGGTTTCACATAATTAATACTAGTTCAGTTATTTAAAAAAAATGAACTTTGTATTATGTCAGATGTACCTTTGAAAAAGCTCAAGTTTTCTAAATTTGACACAAAGTACTCCATCGTGGCTACATTTCATTAACTTTATTGGACAATTAGTAAACAACTTTGGAGTAGTGAGTACTACAACTATTTTAAATATATAAACATCTGTGTGCCAAACAATTAACATATATAAAGGAATGGAGTGCCACCAACAGATTTTACTTGCGAAGTATATAAGAAAACCTGGTTGGGACACAAGGCACATAGATCAGGATTCCAAGGCATTGGGAGAGTTTTCCTCTGCTGTGATGGTCTCCACAGTGCTTTTCATCTGAGGAGCTCAAAATGCTTTAAGATTCAGTCATCTATGTGGTAGCTCCCTGTGGGAAGTAAATGAGTGTCTTTCTCATGTTACATGTTAATACACTAAGGCACCAAAATATTTTAAAGTGCCTTGAATTAGATTACAGAGCAAACAGAAGAGCTCAGATTGAGGCTAGACTGTATTCTTTTATAAGCTGTTCAGTGACTAGTAATTCACATGTGACCTCTTAGTTTGCAAACAATAATAATCACAAAGGTTGAAATGTGTAATTTGGAGAAGAGACTGAAGCCATTATTTAGCCTACTTTTCGTATATGTTCTGGGGTTCTCACATACAAAGGAGAGTTACTTGGAGGGGGACCATCTCTACCCCAACCAACCCTCACTCCCTAGTGGATTCTACTAGGTTCCACTTACGGTGCTGTCTTTGCTTATCTTACAAGGATTTTAGCTGCCTAGTAATCATTGTCAGACTGGGAGCAAATCTGGTCAGTTGCACATCTCACCTACTCTCTTCTTTACAAATAATGGAATCCATAGGCTCACCTATAGGTTCTCCTGCAGCACCATCAGTTCTCTTGTCTGTTCTGGCCTTTCATTGAATTTGCACAACAGAAGGCACTTCTTTTTAGTGCTTAAAAAGATCCCAAGGTTCCATGACCAAATATGTGACTCCCTAAGAAATGCTTGCTCTAAATGGCTTTTGATGAAATCTTAGCAAAGCTGAAGCAATCTCTTTCAAATATAGAGATTCCAGTGAACTCAGGTCATTTTCATACCCTGTTTTACTTCATAAGTCTAATTTAGTTCTCAGGAAAATTAAACTCCTGTGTCATATGACTGTATCATTAAAGGTACTTGAGCATATGTTGCTGTAGGTGGTGTGACATTCAAATGTCTAAGATCTTTAAACGATTCATTCTTAACTACTAGAATGTGAAGAGAAAAGTCTATCAAACCTTTTAATTTGATAATAAGTTTTAAAAAAAAGGATATACCCATAGCTACAGCATATCATCTGCTTATTTTTCACATTGAGGAAACAAAATTAGATTTAACCATATGGAGTTTATTTGAATTCTTGAAAAGAGCAACACTTAAAACCCCCTTGGCAAAATGAGATAGTCTTGGATTACTGAACAGGTGTTTTGTTTTCAATTCATTATTTCATCAATAGAGATGGTGATCTTGATTTGGTCGTACTCTTCTTGCTTCCATGTCTCTGCATGTTATCATGGAATGTACTTGTATATACTCAAGTAATATACAGAGTATGTGTAATTCCGGCTTGATTTAGAAGCTAAGTCCGTTACTGAGTAACATTTTGCAACTTTATTCCAGCAAGTACTAAATTGGCCAAAAAGTTCTGTTTTTGATACCATTAAAATTTTATTCTCTATTTTGTGTATATGCTATGATGATTCTTCTGAGTGCTGGTCAGATCATTTCAATTTTAATCCAGTTAGGGTCCCAAGAATGATCAAAACTTAGAATAAGGAGAATGTTTGGGATTAAATCTTACCTTATTTTACTTTGAAGTCAGCCTTTGCTAAACCCTTTTGTTCATAACTTTATTTTCAGCAGTAATTAGGCTTATGTTAAATCCGTCGTTACTGTATTATAGGACAAAATTACAAAATGGGCTGGGTTTCCCAAGAACTACCCCTTTTTATGTGAAGCAAACCTTAAGAATCTTCTCTTTTACTTCTTTCTATTAAATAGCATCTGTCAGCCTGTGGAAATTCTCAAACTTCACATGTCCTACTGAAGCCTTCAGACAGTGAAGTGTGAACATTCTTCCTCATTCTCTTCTCTCTTTTGTTTCTTCACTGGGGGCTGAAGTATCCTGTTCTACATGGCATTTCACACACCTTATGCCAGCTTTGCATTTCCCTGAAGCATAGACGGGGGAAAGAAACCACTGGTGGTGTCCCAGTCGGTTCACCATTCATTTTCAGTGATGGCACTTCAGCCCCTTAAAGAGACCAGACCTTGAGATTTCACTGTAAGGCCTGCAGTGGAGGAAAATGAATTGAATGGCTTTCTTGTTAATTAGGTTGGTTAATATTTCAGTCTCTCCAGCTACTACATTTGGACAATTGAGAAAGTTAGTTTGAGTGTGTGTCTTAAAAGTTTTTTTTTTTAATATTCTTTTAAGTTTAAGTAATCTATATACCCAACGTGGGGCTCAAATTCACAGTCCCAAGAGAAAGACTTGCCTGCTCTTCCGATTGAGCCTCCCAGGCACCTCTGTCTTAAAAGTATTTTTCAACAATCTTGTTGACATGGAAATGAGGCTAAAAAAGAAACATGTGACATTAAAGAAGGGTCAAGACAGAGCAAAAAAGAGGATATAGTAATCCTACACCAGAGAACTAGAATTTTACTCAACCCTCTAAGCCTTGGCTAGTTGACTTCTGCGAATATTCTCAAGTTTTACCTTATCCATATTCTGTCATCCTGGGCCTCCAGCCTCTGCCAGGAACTGGAGGGTACTCTGGCTGAATTTGAAACACATGCGCTAAGTATTTTTATAATTAGGTATGGTGAATATATATAGTTTCCTAATGTTTTGTAAGAATTCACTTACATGAAAAACCTTTAGCCGTACCTACAAAGAACAGATCTGCAGGAAGCACCCCCTTGGTCTCCTAACTGTCTCCTCTAGAATGGGTCTAGGGAGCCTGTACAACACACACTGTCTCCCTATATATTCTTTTGTATTAGTCAAGGGGAAAGGAAGTTGCAAGGAAATACAGTATTGAGTTTGGGGCAGTGTACAGAATGGCAGGATATAGAATTTCATCTCAAAGTTCTTGTTTAGTAAATGTTAGTGCTGTGATGGGAACAGCCTCAGTTATATACATCCTGCTTCAGTCTTCAGTGGCTGTGATAATATTCAAAGAATCCTAAAATCTCAGGATTTATACAGATTTTAGAGGTCAACTGCTCCAACTCTTTTAGTTTCATGTGAACATTTAAATAGCATAGAGTCAAGAAAAGTAAAGCCAGAGGCAGCATGTTAGGTTCAGCCCAAGAGGTTCAATGAAAGGCCTGACTGCACAGTGCAGAGAAGGGAAGTGACAAGCCCCTAAGGAAAGATAACCACTAGCAGTAGTAGAATTCTAAAGCTGGGAGGGGTGAATAGATCAACATTTTCCAAAGCATGTTTTGCAAATATCAGCAGACTTTTTTTTCAGAAAATAAGTTTGGGAAATGCCAAATTAAAAGAATCCTTTACAGCCGGACTTTGGAGCCTGTGATACACTAAAGGTATTAAGAACCTATCTGCTACTGTGGGGGTTGGGTCAGGGAAGGGCAGTTTTTCCAAATTTATTTAACCAGGTTTGTTTTTGTTTTTTTGTTTTGGAATATACTTAGAGAAATCCTGATCACATTTAATTACTCCATTTTACAGAGATCTGCACCTTCATGCAATCTCTTCATTTGACAAGTGACCACTCCTACTCTGTAAGATCACATGGCCAGCCAATGACAGAGTCAGAACTAGAACCTAGTCCCCACCCCCAACCCCTTCCCAGTGACATCTTAGGCCACACTGTGGTCTGTTTCCTTCCCCTAGTAGATCTGGAACTCCTAAAGGGCAGAAACTGCCCCTCTTCCTTGTTGTGCATCCTCCTCGCCCCACCTATAGCCCTCTTGTGTAGCCTGATGCTTTATGGGCTGCAAGCTCTCCACAAATGGCTCCTGCCCTGAGTTCCCCAGTTGGTTTCCTTTGTTTCCAAGGCCCTCAAGAAAGAGTGCCCTGCTGGGTGGGGACAGAGGGCCTCTCGTCTTAGACTTAACATACTCAAGAAAAAGAAAAAAGAATGAAAAAAATTTTTTAAAGCTACACCAGAAACATTTTATTAGTTTTCCATTCTGGTGACAAATGCAAACTTGGTAGGGAAGTTGCACAGTGTTCAATAATGTTCGATATTCCCTTCACTCCCTTCCTTAGTGTTTGTATGTTGGCTTTTTATCAATTCATGACAAGCAGGTCCCTTCTAAAACTATTCCAGGGGATCCCTGGTTTGGCGCCTGCCTTTGGCCCAGGGCGCGATCCTGGAGACCCCGGATCGAATCCCACATCGGGCTCCCGGTGCATGGAGCCTGCTTCTCCCTCTGCCTGTGTCTCTGCCTCTCTCTCTCTCTATCATAAATAAATAAAAAGAAAAAAAATAAAAAATGTTTAAAAAATAAAAAAAATAAAAAAAAATAAAACTATTCCAACAGAGGTTAACTAATCAAAGTTTTCTCAATTTAAGTATTTTGGAGAACAGAAGAATTTTTGCTGCTGCTCCTATTGCTGATGTGTGTATCTGCTTGTTTCCCTCCAAAAATAATTTCTTGGCAGATAGCATGAACTTTTCCTCTGCCTTTGTGTTTGAATAAGGGTGGGAGTGTGCTTAGTATTGTCTGTCACCTTATGGTTTTTCATTTATTTGTAACAGAGTGCAACTTGCTTCCTCCCCACCCTACAGTTATCTGAATACATTGGGAAGTCACTCTTTAAAAAGATTACATCTGGTCTTCTGTTGGAATAAGATGAAAAACAAGTGTATTAACACTTCACCTTTAATGCTTTCTCCTGGAAAACATGGAATATATGAGCATCATTCATACCTTCCCTTGACTATACCCACACACACCACCTTCTCGGCTTGATCTCTGAAAATCTTTGATTCCCTGTGAAGTTTGTCATAGAAAACTATAACCATTTTTGGTTCCAAGGCTGTCATAATAAATCCAAACTCTGCCAGTAAAAGTCTGGAGAGCTTTTTGCTTTTTGCCATTAGGTACATTTCTCAGAAGCAGCTGGCACTGTGCCTTTCCCGAGACCCTTCAGCTTCCATGACATCTTCTAATATTCGCCCACCCTCCCTGATAGTCCAGCTCTTAGAAGGTAGCCTTTTTCTTTTTCCATTCTTTCCTCTCATTTCAAGGTTAATTTTCTCAGAAACTTCAGTTTTTACTGAAGCATTATTCCTCTTTTATCTCTGCAGTGATTCACTTGGGTGACAAACTATCATTTTAGAATTGTTCAATTTTTATTTTTCTCAGTTGGAGCTAGTGGATGTACATTTAATTTCAGGAAAGTGAGATGTAAATGTAGTTTTCTTCTGGATTACACAATGTTTCTCTAACTGAATGGATCCATTCTCTCATTCACCAGGAGCAAGTAACTATGCCCTAGAGTAACTACCTGAAACAGCAGGCTATTCTAAGCATTCTTAGGAACATAATTCTCCTGATCCTATATAGTTTATGGTAATCTTCCCCAAAAGTTTATGAAGAGTGAAAGATACTAAAATCTACACATTCATGAGCTATGGCCATAATACCACCTCCTACTGGGGAGGTTGGTGGCCACAAGGGCACACTGGCTCCTTCAAAAACATGTATAGATAAAGATTGGCACATTCAGGTCTCGTACAGCATAATCCATTTATAGCTGATCAGTCGAGGGTTCAAAAGATGACCATAGTTCTCAGGCTTTCAAGCTAATCTGAATATGTGATAAGTGATAATTTTCTAATTAACCCCAGTAACCCATGCAGATTAACAACCAACTGGTAGTACATTTCCATTTCCTATCCCCACACCCCTACTTTGGTTGGTGCCAGAATGACTGAGAATTAGGATTTTAGATGTATTTTGTAAGAATCCAGAAATGTTGGTGCTGGGCAAAAGCAATTCCCTAATGGGGTGTTGACCTTAGATTGAGAAACAAGTGGCCAGGATGTCAGGCTACATCCAGAATTGAGCTGAGACAGTGTGTGGACTGGAGAAAGAAAAAGCAAATGGGACTGGAAGAAGAAACTTGGTGCATGGTCAAGTCTGACAGCTTAGCCATTCCAGAAAAGTTAGCCCAGGGGTTATGTTTCTGAGAGATGGGGAGTAGAACAACCTAGGTCTGATCACAGCACTGCTTCAATTAAGCCCTTTGACAACTCCCGTTTATCAGTGGAGGCTCTCCATGACCTAGCCCAACCTAACTCCTGCCTAAGCTCCCACTGCCTATCTTTGGCAATCAAATTTCTCTCACAGCAAACTGCATCCCTTTTGCCTATGAGTGCATGCATTTTAGTTATTGTAGTGGTTACCTGCTGTTTTTGTCCAACACCTTAGTTCTTCTCTTTTGGGGTCCTCTCTCCTCCAACTTCTTATGAAATACTGCCTAGCCCTGCCCACTTTATACAGTTCTAATAGAGCTGCCAATCCTACAAAAGTCTTGCAACATTTCCTACCTCTGTTAAAATTATTTTCTGCTTTGTATGAGTCTCTATTAACAGAGCTCCATATTAGCGCTGTCTATTCCATGGCCAGGTGATGGGTAAACTTCCCACTCCACAAGCTATGGTGATTAGCCTGTTTATTGATAGGCATGTGACCCAAACTAGTTTGGGTTTAGACAGAGCAGAGCCTTTCCATGGGATCTTCTTTGCTGGCCCTGAAATACAGATAGCCTTCTATGGCTATTAAATACAATCCAGGAATCCCTGGGTGGCGCAGCGGTTTGGCGCCTGCCTTTGGCCCAGGGCGCGATCCTGGAGACCCAGGATCGATTCCCACATCAGGCTCCCGGTGCATGGAGCCTGCTTCTCTCTCCACCTGTGTCTCTGCCTCTCTTTCTCTCTCTGTGACTATCATAAATAAATAAAAATTTAAAAAAAAATAATAAATACAATCCAGTGTGATATGAGCATAGTGCTAGCTGTGGCCAAACCACCCTTTCCTCTGCAACATGGATTATGTATATCTGCTATGGGAGAACAGGAAGCATACACACATGAACAGGGTCAAGAGTTCTGGGAGAGCTGAAGCAAGTGCCACCCCCAGATTTCCCAGTTACACTTTCCTTGTATTTATGTAAGCTATTTTGAGATGGGTTTCTGGCCCTTGGAAACAGAAGAGTACAAACTAATAATCATTTGACCAAAAATAACCTCTACATCCTTAATGGAAATTCTGTCTTTGAGGACAATGTCTTGTGAAGCCTTTCCACAGTCCTCTTTTTGAAATTAATTACTGCACGTGAGTACCATGTCTTAGTCTTTGGGGCTGCTATAGCAAAAATAACATAACACATGCCTTATAAACATTTCTCGCAGTTCTGGAAGCTAGGAAGTCCACACTCGTGATCACCAGGAGATTCAGTGTCTAGTGACGGCCTGCTTCCTCATTGACGGCTGTCTTCTCTCTGTTACCTTCACATGGCAGAAGGTGCAAGGGCTCTCTAGGATCTCTTTTGTAAGGGCACTAATCCCGTTGGTGAGGGCTCCACCCTATGACCTAACTTCTTCCCAAAGGCCCCATCTCTAAACTCTGTCACACTGGGGATTAGGTCTCAGTATATACGTTTGGGGGAGAGACATGTTCAGTCCGTAGCATCCTCCATTAACAAATGTATACCTTGGGATCCCTGGGTGGCGCAGCGGTTTGGCGCCTGCCTTTGGCCCAGGGCGCGATCCTGGAGACCCGGGATCGAATCCCACGTCGGGCTCCCGGTGCATGGAGCCTGCTTCTCCCTCTGCCTGTGTCTCTGCACCTCTCTCTCTCTGTGTGACTATCATAAAAAAAAAAAAAATTTATACCTCAATAGTTGCACTGGTTTCATTCTGCCTCAATTTGGGGTTTGATTACACATCTCTTTTCCTCATTTGCAGGGTCTTTAAAGGTAAAGAGCATACCTTAATCATCATTGGATGCTCCATAGGACACCACCTCATAGGTGCTTAAATGTTTTGAATTATGTCTAGATTGGTACTATGTATCATGCTCTGTTCTAAGAACTCGGAATAACAGTGAATTTTAAAATATGAAAATTCATGCCTTCATGGAGTTGACATTCTAATAGGAAAATTATTTGACCAAAATTCATGGGAATTGCTGAATTGGGAAAAGCCTTGAAGAAAGGCAAACCCTACCTGGAACCAAGAGCCTCAGACCAAAAGGACTTTGCTTTTTCCACAACCAAAGAAAACAAAACAAAGAGCTCTTAGTGTAGCAGAAGTATGGGAAGTATATGTCAGGATGAAGTTGAAAATAGAACTTGAGGGCAGCCCTGGTGTCTCAGTGGTTTAGCGCCGCCTTCAGCCCAGGGCACAATCCTGGAGACCAGGGATCAGGTCCCGCGTCGGGCTCCCTGCATGGAGCCTGCTTCTCCCTCTGCCTGTGTCTCTGCCTCTCTCTCTCTCTGTATCTCTCATGAATAAATAAATAAAATCTTAAAAAAAAAAAAAAGAAAATAGAACTTGAGCATACTATTTTAAAAGATGGTTGTATTAACCTGTGTCAAATGAAAATGGCCAGCTAGGTAAAATTACAGGCATTCCCCAAATTGTGCCCCTTGGTAACTCAGTAACAGTTTTCCCTCAGAGACCAAGAACTATTTCCTTCTCACCATATGCTCTACCCTAAAACTGACAGTGCGTGTTCATCTTTTTTTTTTTTTTAAGATTTTTATTTATTTATTCATGAGATAGAGAGACATATCTTTCATATCTTTCAACCTTTGTACCTGCCATCCCCTCACCTTGGAATGTGTTTGGTTTTTTTATTTTGAAGTCAGTAATCACTGAATTCATGGTAAGGAGAGAAAAATCTCTAGTGCTTTCCCAGTTTCTTCTAGCTGCAGACTGTTTCTCTCTATACCAGACAGTACTTTAGAATTTATCCCCAGAGCAACTGAAACATAGTGGAAGGGAAAACAAAGAAGAGGGAGTTTGTGAGAAATGGTAGTTGGTCAGTTAATCTGTTTTTGTGAGAGACTAGAATATTCTGCTTTAGTGTTTATAAAGAAGAGAGTGTACTACAAGCTTGAAATAACTCTTTGGAGCTATAACTTTTTAGGGAGCTAAGGTTTGTAACCATGTTGTTGGTTTTTTAAAGATTTTATTTATTTGACAGCGGGGGAGCGGCAGAGGGAGAGGGAGAAGCAGGCTCCCCACTGAGCAGGGACCACCACCACCCTCAGCCAAGGGGCTGGTTCCCAGGACCCTAGGATCATGACCTGAGCTGAATGCAGACGCTTAACAGACTGAGCCACCCAGGTACCCCACGTACCTATGTTTAAATGCCTCTAATGAGCACATGTACTAAAGATGCCTTCTGTGGGTAAAGGATACCACTGCACAGAGAAGGGGTCTATTCCCACAGGTAGTGACAGCAGAAAGTTCTCAGGCAGTGGGGACAACTGGGGCACCTTGTTTGGGTGCTGTCTGAGCTGGTGCCTCATAGTAATGCCAAATTGGAGATTACATGTTTCTGATGCATGAAAGCCTGGGAATTTTTCTCATCTAGATCTGTGGTTGTAAAAACTTGCAGTTACCACCTGTTTCAAAGTTTTCTCTGCTCATTTCCCCCACTCAATTGTAAAAAGATTTAAGGATATGCCTATATCCGGGGGTGTGGAAGCTTACAGCTTGCCAAATTTATTAAATCTTCCCTTGAGTGGCTTTTATATAAAATCATTATCATTATCTACCTGGCACCTTTCTAGATGCTCTAGATATATTCCCTCATTTAATGTTCACAATACCTCTATGAGGTAACTGCTGTTGTTAAGACTTCTTTTTCCACAAGGAAACCAAGACACAAAGATTTAGGTAACCAGACCCTGGTCACACAGCCACAAGGTGATGGTGGAGCTGCGTTGTGGGGATGTGTAAACCTGTGTTCTACTGCCTTGCCCAGCATGATGTGTGGGAGAACATTCCAGGTAGCCTCAGAACCAGACTCCACATAAATATCTATAGGAAGAGGCCTGGGAATCATGACTCAGTCAAAATTCTAACTTATTCCCCTGCTTGTGGTCTCAATTACTGGTAAAAATAACCACAGTGCTTGCAAGTGGGATACAAAAGCCCATATTTCACTAGAAAAATAAACCTGGGGATCACATCCTACTTTGCCTTCCTCCAGGCTGTAAGTAGGAAGGCTGATGTCTTGACCAGTGGGTTCCTCAGTGAATATAACCTTAACTACTTTCAATACATACAACAGCTAAATATTCTCACCTAGAAATAAAATCATCCTGTGAATGGTCAATCTAGATACTCCAGGTTTAAGAAAGCTGAAAATAACCTGTATTATAATCTATCACAATCATCCTGGAGCTACATTTTTAATGGTATTAAGTCTTTTCCAGAATTCAGACCCTGAAATCTTTCAGACAGTTATACAGGATACATATCAACAATCTTGTTCAACAAGATTTAGATTAAGCACTTCCTCTCACAGGACCTAAGAACTCCATAATGATTCTGTTGTTTTGTTTTACCCTTGAATGTTTCTTACTCTCTGTAGTGAATAATGTTATCTATCTATCTGTCTGTCTGTCTATCTATCCATCTACCTACCTACCCACCTTACCTACCTACCTATCTATGTATCAGCACTCAGGTTCTTAGCTGTGCAGAGGTCCCTAAGAAGTCCATAAATCCTTAATGAAAAATTGTCATTAAAAGGAACTAGAGAGGAGTGTCTGGGGGCTCAATCAGTTAGGTGTCTGCCTTCACCTCAGGTCCTGATTTCGGGGTCCTGGAATCCAGGCTCCCTGCTCAGTGAGGAGTCTGCTGCTCCCTCTCCCTCAGCCCCTCCCCTTGCTCGTGCTCATTCTCTTTCTCAAATAAAATATTTAATAATAAAAATTAAAAATAAAAGGAACTAGAGGGGCACCTGGCTGGCTTGGTCAAAAGAGCATCCAACTCTTGATCTTGGAGTTATGAGTTCAAGTTCCATGTTGGGTGTAGAGATTACTTAAAAATAAAATCTTAAAAAAAAAAAGTATTCCTCAAGTTTAAGTCATGTTTTACATTTCTCTGAGAGGCTTGACAGACTCAGATTTCCACTGACCTGAGATTTGTTGAGTCCTATAAAGATGCCTTTACACAGAATTTAATAATACTTAAGGCAGATTTCAAGATACAGGAGCAAAGTCATGTTTGTAAAAGCCTTCCTCATATGACTTGGTTGAGACAAATTCTATTAAACTAAGAATAATCATGAGATTGTATTATGTATTTTCCTAGATTTGTAAATGTTTTCCTAACTTCATATGCCTAATTCACAACAATTTCCTTTTGCTGCCCATTTTGCCTCACCTTTTATTGATTTCTCATATCTAAATAGCTCATATGTATAGCCTAAGGTGTTGTCATGATAGTGGAAATAAAAGGCAAGTAGTATATGACATCATCCCACCATCTCCATTCTCTGTTAGGAGAGGTCTAATCTTGTGATTTTGGCAATACTCTTATGGCTTAACAAACCAATGAATCATCTAATTAAACAGCTATCTCATTAATAATTCATCTTTATACTTTCATTAGCTAGATTTTACAACCTGGTCTCTGAGGCCTTGATAATTAAATATTTCACCATCCATATACCTTTAAGTTCATTGCTTAAAACTTGCCCCATGTTTTTGCTTTTAGCCTTTGTCCTACTCTTTGGTATGTCACTAAACAGGCTGAGCATTCAGTAAACTATGCTATTCAGATTCTTGCATAACATTCTAGTTTAGAACACAGTAGTCTTTGTTTTAGAGAGCCAAGCCAAAGAATGTTCTCATGTACGTGGTGGCAAATAATCTCAGACGTTATCTAGGTATGTATATCATACTACTATACATTTTTAAAATATTTTACATAAGTCAGCTCATAATTATACATGGCATTGAGGAGAATAGTGCTGACTGAAACAAAATGATGAAAACGGTAATTGTTTTGGAAATGTAATCCAAAAATATACTCAGATATATGTCAACACATGCTTGTGTGTCCTAAGTAATTCAGTAACCCATGCAAGCCCTTTGTCAGCTCTCTGCATGTTAACTGAGCCAGGGTGATGGTAGGAGGTGCTGCAGATAATCAACTATTTATCAAGTCTTGCCTGACCTTTAGTAAGTGGCTATTTGTCAAATGTGGCATGAAAGACAGCTTTTAAATCCATTAAATATTTATTTAAGGACTTGAAGATCCTCCAGCTGGAACACCAGTATGCCCAGGTATGTAACTCAATATTCACAAGAGAACATCTCTCAAGATCTTTGCCTTCTATAATCAATTCATACATTGCCCTTCCTATCTACACCCTTGCAACTGAGCACCGGTTCAATAAAGGACTTATTTACAACTGCAGTATGTCTAGAAATTATACTCCAAAAACCCTTGGGCAGACAAATGCCATTGATCCTAGTGTCACATTCAGGAAGTCACGGATCCAAGTACCATATTCAGCAAATTCCCAGGCACAACCAACTTGCTAGAAAACCAAAAAGGGGAAATCTGGGAAGTAGGCCAACATCCTGGGTGTCATTGTATAGCATCCAAGCCAACTCTGGTTTCAAAATTCTTTTGAAATTGTTACTCCATGATAGGAATGCATTCTGTGCTTGGCCACAGATCATCACACAGAAATATATTGCAGAATTGTTCTTGCACATTGCTGGTTTTTTTGCAACAGGAAAATTTAATCCTTGGTAGAAAAGTTTGTTTTGTTTTTGAATTTGTGTAAAATCTACTGGTGAGGCATTACCAAATAGTAGATAAAACACTGTATTAAGGCTCTTTATCATATGTAATCCTAGGCTAATCTCTTTATCTTCTATCTTCCCTGCTATTTTCAAAAATGCTATGAAGAATTAATAAGAAAATATTTTATGTAAGACATGGTTATGAGCATCAGGAAGACATAACCCAAAAGATACTGGTAAGAAATGGTAAGCCTGCAATGATAAACTTTAAAAAGTAGTAGTGTCTCTAAATAAATTAATGTAATACAATCTCAAAAATGCAGCAGGATTTTTTTTTTAAGCAAAACAATTTTTCAAATTCATGTAGGAAAAAAAAAAAAAAAAAACAGCCAGGAAATTTCTTAGGGAAAAGAAGAGCAATAAAGGTGACTAGATCTACTATAAAGTAAAACATGATATAAAGCTACTGTGATCAAAACTGTAGGGATGGGGATGCCAGGGTGGCTCAGCGGTTGAGTGTCTGCCTTTGGTTCAGGGCATGATCCTGGGGTCCCAGGATCAAGTCCCACATGGGGCTCCCTGCATGGAGCCTGCTTCTCCCTCTGCCTCTCTCTGTGTCTCTCATGAATAAATAAATAAAATCTTTAAAAAAAAAAAAAAAAAACTGTAGGGCCACCTGGGTGGCTCAGTGGTTTAGCGCTGCCTTCAGCCCAGGGTGTGATCCTGGAGACCTGGGATCGAGTCCCATATCAGGCTCCCTGCATGGAGCCTGCTTCTCCCTCTACCTGTGTCTCTGCCTCTCCCTCTCTCTGTGTCTCTCAAGAATAAATAAATAAAATATTTTTTAAAAACTGTAGTAATAGCATATGAAGAGACAAGAGAGGCCAATGGAATAAACCAGAAAGCCCAGAAATGCATCAGAAAAATTTAGTATATGATAAAGAAGGCATTTTGAATCATTCAGTGAGAAGAGTCTAAAAGTTACACTTTTCATCTATAAGATTGACAGAAAAAAAAAAAAAAACATGCTCTAATGGTCAGGTCAGTAGCAAACAGGTATTTTCAAACATTTGCTAGTGGAAACATGAATAGACATGACCCCTTTGGAGGGCAATTGGCAATAGCTATCAAAATTGAGAATATTTACCCTTGCTTTTACTAATTTACCCTTCAAATATTCTCTTATATGCAAAATGACCTACATATAAGGTAATTGATGGCAGAAATGTTAATGAGAACTAAAAATTAGAAGCAATGTAAGTGTCCATTGACAGATTAGCTAAATGAATGATGATACCTTCATAAAGTGGAATGATGTGCAGCTTAAAGATAAAGATAAGACAATCCTGTTTGTGCAGATATGGAACAATTCCTAAGCTGTAAGGTTAAGTGAAGACCAAAATGCAGAGCAGTATGTATAGAATGTGGAATGTAGAGTGTATAGAATGTATACTTGGGGGAAGGGAGATAGTATATCTTTCAGAAAGGAAACTAATCCTAGTGGTTTTCTCTGCAAAAGAGAATTAGTGAGGGACAGAGCGGAAGAGACTCACTTTTAGTTATATATAGTCATTTGTGTCTTTTGACTTTTTAAAATTGTGCCCATAAATTACTGACCCGAAAATCTGGGGCTTTTTATTTTTTAAGAAACAACAAACAATATAACACTGATAGCAGAAATAAAATAATATGAAAAATAACCTCTGATAAATTTATATACCACAGTCTAAATACCACAGAATATAAATGCTTCTTATTCTGTTCAGAGTGTTGAACAATATAAATAAGATTATTATTCCAGAGGTGGACACTGGAAAATTTAGAATGTAAGAAACGGGAAAGAAATGTCTTACCCAGACATTTAGAGGAATAAAGGGTCAGAATCTCTTAAAAGGACAATTTAACTATCTGTCTCAGTGTTCTGAAAGAGTTTCAGTAACTGATGGCCCTGACGTAGCTTCAAGTCAGCCAAATAACCAGTAAATTTAAAAATCATAATGCTTGCCCATGAATCCTGCCTTTTGAATGGTCTAAACATTTTAGGAATAGTATTCAAATATGCTTAATGGGACTCTGAGCACTTTCTCACAGGACCTAGGAACTCCATAAATGAGTTTGTCATTTTGTATTGTTTTACCTTTGGAATGTTTCTTTTATGTAGTGATTAATGTTAGTCAAAGGAGCAAATGTAACTCTGATGGCTATGAAATCTGGTCCATTTTATGAGGAAGAAAAAGCAGATTATGTAAGATCAAAACTGCAGCCACTTCTGCCTTCTAAGGACAATAGTAGAAATATCAGCCCCCTACTTCACATAGAGGCCAAAAAGAAAAGTCTTTGCTAGCACTACTACCACTGGCAGGCTCGAGGTTCATGAGCATTGTTTTGCAAAACATACCCGTGAGTTTTGGGATATGCAAAGGCAAGCCTGGAAAAGATCAAAATAGTTCTGCATGCAAAGAGAACGGAGTTAATACATAAAGAGCCACAAGAGTCCTGGTAAATTTAAGGTGAAAAGATGCAAACAGCGTGTCAAAGGGAAAGGGAAACCAAGCAAACTTCTGTAAAGTCTGCTCCATACGTAAATCCCTTTTATGAATGTTAATATAAGGGGAAGGAGGGCTATTCCACACTTGGGGACAAAGCAATGCACAATACTAACAGCACAGGGTTAGGCAAAACAGTAGATAAATGAAATTAATTTCCAAATGCCAAGGGGATTGGAAAATACATAAATTACCCAGATTTCTTTAAGGGAGAATTCAAGAGGCTCCAGCTAATTTCAAAGGAGAAGGTAATCCCGCTGACATCTAGGCTATACCTCCTCCCTCCACTCAAGATGTGCACAGTGAGATTGTGAAATAAGCCAATACACTTATTACCTCAACAGCACTAAGCAGGCACAAGGGGAGTACTTGGAATTCCCCACTCCTTCTTCTAAGGAGAGAATTTCAGAGGTTTCACCTAACCCAATCTCAAACTCTTGGTCAGGAAATTTGGCTTTTTAAGACCTCTCATTTCTTCTGAGATCTTTAAAATACTTGCTTCCTCCAAAGAACTCCCAAAATTCTTCCAAAGAATTTATTCATAAGGGATGCCTGGGTGGCTTAGCGGTTGAGCGTCTGCCTTTGGCTCAGGGCCTGATCCCAGGGTCTAGGATCGAGTCCCACATCGGGCTTCCTGCATGGAGCCTGCTTCTCCCTCTGCCTGTGTCTCTGCCTCTCTCTCTCTGTCTCTCATGAATAAATAAATAAAAATTAAAAAAAAAAAGAATTTACTCATAAAAATGTTTCCATGGTTTTTTCTAGTACTCTCAGGGATTCATTTGTTACCATTTAAATCTGTTGATCTCAAATTTATTTTGAGATATAGAAGGAATTTGTGTTTTGTTTTGTTTTTTTACATAGTCACTCAATTAACTGTCCAGCCTTTTTGTATTGAATAATCAATCCTTGTCCTATTCAATTAAAATGCCACTTTCGTTGTGCTAAAATTCTTCACAAGTCTATTTCTGGATTCTGTAATCTATTCCATTGACTTTAACGGTGAGGGAAAATTCTTTGTCTATCCTCGAGGCCTTCTAGCTGGACTAAGAATTAAATTTACCCGAGACAGATTAAAGAAGAAAAAAACAAAATTTTGTTACATGCAAACAGATGCCCCCATAATGAAATTGAGACCCAAAGAAATGACCAAGGCAGGCAATTTTTATACTTTTTATTTTTATTTTTTAAAAGATTTTATTTATGCATGAGAGACACACAGAAAGAAAGGCAGAGACACAGGCAGAGGAAGAAACAGGCTCCATGCAGGGAAGTCCAACGTGGGACTCCATCTCAGGACCCTAGAACCATTCCCTGAGCCAAAGGCGAACACTCAACCACTGAACCACCCAGGCATCCCAGTGTTTATACATTTTAGACAAAGGATGATAGATTTTTGCGGAATAAACAGGTAAGTTTGGGAGCTTTAATTAGTAAATTCTAAGCAGAATTTAGCCTGAGAAAGTGAATTAGTGAAAAAAATAGCAAGGCTTATTTTATAGCATTCTCAACTTTATTCCTCTATTTATGTTGATAAGGATGTCTTTTTACCTCTGAGTACAGGGAGGCTATTTTTCATATGGGAGATTTGTTTTCTGCTTTCAGGGAGACAAAAGAAGTTCTGAGTGTCCTTGTCCTGTTTGTTTCCCAAATAGATTCAATTCAAAGTAATCACTATGCTGTTGCAGCCTGCCCTGGGCCCCTCCAACTACATTCACAAAATACCTGTTTATTTTATTATTTATTTATTTATTTATTAAAGATTTTATTTATTCATAGACACAGAGAGAAAGAGGCAGAGACACAGGCAGAGGGAAGCAGGCTCCACGTGAGACTCGATCCCAGGTCTCCAGAATCACACCCCAGGCTGCAGGTGACTCCAAACCGCTGCGCCAACCAGGGCTGCCCAAAGTGGGTAGAATTTACTAGTAAAATCAACTGTGACCAGGGCATTATTTAGTTGTTTACTCTCGGTAAGGAGGTTAACAAGTCTCAACATTTGTCTCAGTAATTGCTGTTTTGATTGTCTCTTCTGGGGACAATATTGGCAATTAATATTTCACTAGAAATTCATCCATATTGTGTATTTAATTGTTTTTATTTGCATAGGGCTGAGCAAAATCAACTTTTAGAATTCTTTTAATTTCTCCCACGTGTGTGATTATTAATCCATTTCCATTTCCTTTTTTTTTTTTTAAGATTTGTATTTATTTATTTGACAGAGCACAAGCCGGGGGGAGCTGCAGGGAGAGAGAGAAGCAAACTCCCCGCTGAACAGAAAGCCCAACTCAGGGCTTGATCCCATCACAACCCTAGCCAAAGGAGGACACGTAACCAACTGAGTCACCCAGGCACCCCTGCATTTCCTATTTTTAGTCTGTGTGCTTTCTCCATTAAAAAGAAAATGGATTATTAATTTTGTTGGTTTTTGGATTTATTTACCAGTACTACCTTTTGTCTTTCTAATTCATTATGCATTCCTTCTTTTTACTGTATTGAGTGTAATAATGCCAATTCCTGCATAGGTAGAATTTAGGAAACTGTTTAAATAAAATAAATAAAAAGTGATATGCCATTTCTATTGCTCCCCCCCCATATAAATAATTATAAAAGAGAGAGAGAGAGAGAATTAAACTTTAGAGAGGATAAATCAAATGAAGTCTTTAATTCTTGTTTTCTTCTAGGTAAATATCACGATAACTGTCTTGCGATTTTTGATTTTAGAATTGTTGACAATTCATTTTTCCTAAGAAACAAACCCTAATACACTAGGAGTTAAAAGGATGCTGTTTTTATTGACTTTCTTTAAGATGGCAGTCCTCTGTTCCTTTATTTCTTAATAAATGATTATGCCATAGGTCAAGGAAATCAAGGAAAAATACATCCCCAGCTTTTCTCTGTGCGCAAAATTTTCTTTCTCTATTAATTTGTTTAGATACCTAGCACGTATTCCTTGTCTATGTGTGGTTTTGGTATTATGAGCCAAGTAGTTCCATTCCTTTTAGTTCACTTCAATCCAGCAGTCCTTTAATGCGTGCTTTGACTGTCCTAGGTGCTAGAGAGAGAATACTTGATAAACCATACCTCCTCCTCTCCCTATCTCCCCAGCCTCTCACCCCTAGGAGTTCACACCGTGTTCTGTTGGTACGGATTGCTCTTCTAGTCTCAATCAGACTTTGCAGAGAGATATATGTGTTGTAAGGCAGGACAGAGGAAAAGAGGAATGGCTAAATCCAGATCATTTGCCATAGCTCTAAAAACAAGGAACAAAAGTTAAGCTGGTTAATATGCATGCTATGCTCCGTCCCCAGCAGGATATTCACAGCAGTATTACTTGTAGCAACCCTCAGGAGCCTGAATGGAGCTCTTGTTTGACTCTCTAAACCCTGCCAGTATTGAATCCCCTGATTGTATTCCTGGGGAGAAGACTTGGTTCCGGGTGCTGTGCCAAGAAGAGTTGAAGGTGGGGAGGCCTCATTTCCTCCTAACCTCTCTCAATTCTTGATGCCAGGGGATCCTAGGAGGGTAGAACCAGTTTGCATAAAGCTTACAAGAGAGTTTAATTACCTTCAGAGGTTTTAATTTCTCAAAAAATGTAATTATTTAATTCTGACAATTCCACATAAAAGTTGGAAGAAATATGCAGGTAATATACTCATATATAACATTTATTTCATACTTGAAATAGTTAATTCAAAATAATCAACATTATCCCCAGGAACACTGATGATGAAAGCAGCCTTAGATTTATTATGAAACTACAGGAAAGAACAGGGTTTGAGGCTTGCTACTCATTTGAGACATGAGAAACCAGGAGGCAAGCAAGACTATGATAGTATACAACAGGATATCTTTGGAATATTTCAGTACATTTAGATCTTGTATTTTCTTCTACAGTGGAAAAGGTGAGTCATCTGAAGTCTCTGGAACAATAGTTTAGGAACACTGTTGAAGTAAAAGATATCTACACCCTGTGAATAAGGGCCCCCAAGAGAAGGGCACTTGGGTGGCTCAATCAGTTACACATCTGCCTTTGGCTCAGGTCATGATCCCAAGGTCCTGGGATTGAGCCCTCCATCAGGCTCCCTGATCAGCAAAGAGCCTACTTCTCCCTCTGCTGCTCCTCCTGCTTGTGCTGTCTCAATCTCTCTCTCTCTCTCTCTCTCTCTCTCCTCTCTCTCTATCAAATGAATAAAATCTTTTTAAAAAGGGGGAAGTGCCCAGGAGAAAGGTGTTAGTCTAACTGGAGCCTGGAAAATGGTCCCTCCAATGCTCATTCTACTAGTGATAGAAGAAGAAACAACATTCACTTCTTATCCTTGTCCCATCTGAAAATTCTCAGCCCTTACTTTCTCTCACCTTTTGTGATATATACACAGAGCTTAATGCTGGTTGGGGAACATTTTTATTTTTTAGCTCATTTTGCATCTGTCTTTATCATTAGATTTTTATAAAATTATCTCAGCAACATAATTGGAAAGAATCCCAGAATGTCTTCCCTGTGGCTTTTTTTATATATATAAGATTTTACTTATTTATTCATGAGAGAGACAGAGAGAGAGAGAGAGAGAAGGGCAGAGACACAGGCAGAGGGAGAAGCAGGCTCCATGCAGGGAACCTGACGTGAGACTCGATCCCAGGTCTCTAGGATCATGCCCTGGGCTGAAGAGGGCACTAAAACTGCTGAGCCACCCAGGCTGCCCCTCCCTGTGGCTTTTCTAAGTTAAATTCCTCCAGCTCCTCATACAAAGACTCATCAACCTCCTGGTCACTCTTCTACCATACATATTTCAGTCTGTCCCCATTGGCCTTAAAAGAAAATAGTTGGAACAGCAAAATACACTCTAGTGATAGTTAACAAAAGCAGAATATTGAGTAATATGATCTCTGATTGTCTTTGCCCTGTCCATTGTAGCACTCTGGCAGCCACGCTATTTTATTTTTTATTTTTTATTTTGATTGATTGATTGATTGATACCTATTATGTCACAGTTCACTATGTCTTTGTCACATGAACTGCCAAGTATCCAGCTCTTCTTAGTTGATTTTTGGATCCTGAGCTCAGATATGTTATACTCAACAAGGTTTTTGATTATAAAACAGAAGACAACTATGATTCCTTAAGCAGCAATGGGATGTATTTTGATTCCTGTGGCTCCGAGAAAGACAGGAGGAGCCAAGGGAAGTAAGGCCCAGCTGAGTTTTCACCACAGGAGCAGGCTGCTCAGAATGTGCCACTTGCCAGTAGGTAGTCACTGCCCCAAGACTGGCCTCACCACCACTGGACACCTACCACTCCTGTGCTGCATTCTGCTGTCTAGACATGCACCTCATTCTTCTAGACCACACACACCCCTAACTTTTCCCCTGCAGAGCCACCCTGAGCACACCTAATTGACCTGAGCCGTGTCATTACCCTTCAGGATACAAAGTCCCACGTGGCAGCATTTGATTAGGTGTCTTAGGTCTTGTCCTTGCTTGTGCTCCCAGGGGGATAGCTGCCCTTTTAGTTTCTGTAGTCAAAGAGGTAGCTGCTTCCTTATCATTATCTTAGGATTCCTCCCAAATAGGAAAAGCTTTTAGATGCTAGGCAACCCAAATTATAAATATCTATTATGCATACATTTTCATTTCATTAACTTGGGTTCATTACTTGCAAATAATAACCTTCAAAGAATGATTCTGTCATCTAGTCAGTTTTCATTCCCAGGTTGCTGCTGCTACAGACTTTGTAAGCTAGTTTTTGTGTTTCTCCACACTCAAAGGATTACACAGGAGAGTGTCAGAAGGAAGCATTGTGACCAGGCTTCCCTGTGGTTGGAGGACCACACATTGATCTCCAGGAAATGGTTGTCTAACCAGCTGTGGTCCTCCTACTTGCCTAATCTGATCACCCGGTACACACACCTCTATCCTGCCACTTAAATAACGGGCTTTTTGTTATTTATTTTTTAAGATTTTATTTATTTGTGAGAGACACACAGAGAGAGACAGAGACATAGGCAGAGGGATAAGCAGACTCCTTGTGAGGAACCCGATGCAGGACTCAATCCCAGGATCCCAGGACCACAACCTGAGCCAAAGGCAGACAATCAACCACTGAGCCATCTAGGCATCCCTTAAATAACAGGTATTAAGGAAGGTTTTATCAGATGCCTTGCACAAATCTAGACACACTAGATCTCTACCAGTAAGTACCCTTATCTACCAATCTACTAAACCTATCAATTTTGGGTTTTTTTGTTTTGTTTTGTTTTGTTTTAAAGATTTTATTTATTTATTCATGAGACACACAGAGAGAGGTTGAGACACAGGCAGAGGGAGAAGCAGGCTCCATGCAGGGAGCCCGACGTGGGACTTGATCCCGGGACTCCAGGATCATACCCTGGGCCAAAGGCAGGCGCCAAACTGCTGAGCCACCCAGGGATCCCCTCAGTTCTGTTAATTAATGTGTTCTGTCCAGCAGCCACCAGAGGTATGGAGACAGTAAAGTCAGACAACAAAGATTTAAAACATAGTTTTCGTTCTTCATGTCTTGAAGATAATACGCATTAAAGAATAAACTGTTGAACTTCACAGTATTATTTTTTCTAGTTTTTTTTTAATTTTTATTACTATTCTCAATAGACCAAATATGATTAAAGAAGAAATCAGTTTTCCTATCTCATTGGACATGATTGTGTTTAAGGAGACTCTTTATTATCCCAGGAGGGAAGTAAGCTCTAGGGCAGTTCCCTCCCACATGGCTTAGAGGACTATTCTTATAATAGTTCTGTAAATTTGAAAGTATTTAATATGAAAATTATCATTAGAATTTTTAAAAAACAAGCTATTAGAGAAATCCAGGTAAAAAATAATACCTCAGTGCCCAATGAAATGAACATATAGTTTTTTAAAAAAAGTAAAACCAGCACTTGGGTGACTCAGTTACTCATCTGCCTTCAGCTTAGGTCATGATCACAGGGTCGAGCTCCCTACTCATTGGGAATCTGCTCCTCCCTCTGCCACTCCCACTGCTTGTCCTCTCTCTCTCTCTCTCTCTGTAAAATAAAATCTTTTTTAAAAGAGTAACACAAATACCTACAATAATCAAACAAGGAGGTGCTTCACCAAATGCCATGAATTTCAATAACTAATTGTCAAGTAACGCTCTTGAGCTATCCACATTACTAATTATTTAATCCCAGTTTAGATGGTTAATTCTGATTGTTAAATAATCCTAAAGGTATTCCTCCCACCACTCCCAAGAAGAGGATACAAACTCCAACAGGGTAAAAAAGAACTGATAAGGGATATTTAACCAAATTTCAGAAAAGCAGAGCACAAGTCTTGTAAGACTGCATATTGCCTAGCTGATATATATCTCTTCCATCCCTTGTCATCACTTCAAGTTACAGAACATGTAAAGACCCCAAATTTCCAGCCCTCAGACCGTGGTATAGAAAGGAAAACAAACTGGAACAAACCAGTTTCATATATTTATAGAGGAAAAAGAATCCTGACTCAAAGCAAATAGAAAGTAGGAAATTTAGATAGAATGTGAGCAGAGTGAGAAAAAAATTACAAAGGTATTTTACAAACATACTGGCTTTTTAACAATTCAAAGAAAGGGAAACAGTCACAAACCTAATAGATAAATGGTCCAATTCAAAAACCCTAGAAACAAGGGAATTGCCTACAACAGCTTGATTCCACAAAACATTTTAAGGACATGAATTAAATAGAACATGAGCTCAAATACCCTGTGATAAAAGAAGAAAAAAGTAGAATGAGTTGAAAAAAAATGAGTACAAAACAACATAATTACAAAACTAGGGAAAAAAACAGCAAAGAACAGAGAAACAGCTAAAACTTGAATTACAACATAGAGCAGAGGTTAGATATAACCACAGTAAACACAGGTTTTAAAAAAGAAAGGAACTAGGGACACCTGGGTGGCTCACTGGTTGAGCTCTGCCTTTGGCTCAGGTTATGATCCCAGGATCCTGGGATCAAGCCCTGCATCCGGCTCCCCACAGGGAGTCTGCTTCTACCTCTGCCTATGTCTCTGCCTCTCTTTGTGCCTCTCATAATAAATCTTGCAAAAAAATAAAATACAAATTAAAAAAAAAGAACTAAAGACTAAAGTTAGTAGAAAGGAGGTAGATAGTGGGGATCAGATAAATGCGACCTCATGTAATGACAAGTGGTGTCTGAAGTAGTAAACCACTCAAATGAAAACTACCCAAGAGAATGTCCCTGAAACAAAAGCAGATCTGCTGAATTAAAGAGCATACTGCATTCCAGAAAAATTCCACATGGACTGCCCAACCCTGAGGCCCATCTTGGCCTACCTACTGAAGCTCAAAAGTAAGGAATTATTCACACTTTCAGATTGACAGTATCAGATAATCTGCAGAGAACATACTGACCTCAGAATTCAGTGGCAAAAGACTGGATTAGAGCAGTGACTAACTCCTAACTCAAGAATATCTTAACAAAAGAAGTTGCCACTTCAGGAGATAGACTTTCCAAAACATGAAAATGAAAGGAAACCCAGCACCCATGAGCATCTCTCAAAAAAAAAAAAAAAAAAAAAACTTCATAATGATAGGCTGGAAATTAAGAATTAAAATTAGAAGAAAAACAGAAGGGGGATGGAGAAGCCATATAAGAGGCTCTGGGTGAATACCAAAACCATTTCAATATAGACCAGTACAAACTATTGTACTGTTGTGAGAATGCCGATGCCCCAAACATGTCTGTATAAAAATACTATAAAAGAGGAAGGGGATATGCAGATGGGAGTAGGTGTGAGAACGTTATCGTCTGTTATCTTTGTCTTATATATAGAAGAGGTCAAGGTTAAAAAAAAACGTGACTTTCAAAATTCCTCCTGAATCCTAAAAAGAGATTTTAGAAGCTAATATTTCTCATAGAGAAGAAAACTTTATCGAGAATTTAGCAATTCTTTTACTTCAATTTTGTTTTGTGTTAAATCCAAGTTGTTTCCTTCTATGAAATACAAGTAAAACTAAATTGACTATCATTATTTGTTTGATAGCAAAGGAAGCTTAATATGTGATGATGTAAATGCATGCAGTTAGGATAATATAGTGAATATTAAATACTGTTGATCTCCCCCTTAAAAAATGTACATTTATTTCATTATATCTACTAACCCACTGTTTTCAAATTATGCCTTCCATGGATATTGCCAAAATTCATCAAACTGTATACTTAAAATGGGTACATTTTATTATAAGTAAATATGCCTCAATAAAGTTGATTAAGTTATAAAGTTGTTTGTTTGTTTTTTTTTTTAATTATGGTGCATTGGAGTCTGCAGAGAGAAAAGCAGGGAAGAAATGAGGTGAAGGTGTGTGGGCAGGGCTCTCACCTACCCTAACTCCTACCCATCTGTTAAATTAACCTGGGTAGCTTGGCTTTTTTTTTTTTTTTTCTTTTTTACAGAAAGCCTTCAGCATAGAGTTCCAAAGCTTTGAGGAAAAGAACACTAACTTTTTTTTTTTTTTTTTTAAGATTTTACTTTTTTATTCATGACAGAGTGAGAGAGAGGCAGAGACACAGGCAGAGGGAGAAGCAGGCTCCATGCAGGTAGCCTGATGTGGGACTTGATCCTGGGACCCCGGGATCACGCCCTGGGCCAAAGGCAGATGCTCAACCGCTGAGCCACCCAGGGATCCAAACACGAACATTTTAAGAATAGATGTCATGGCACCTCGGTGGCTCAGGGGTTGAGCATCTGCCTTTGGCTCAGGTCATGATCCCAGGGTCCTGGGATCCAGTCCCTCACCGGGTTCTCTGCATGGAGCCTCCTTCTCCCTCTGCCTATGTCTCTGCCTTTGTATGTGTGTGTCTCATGAATAAATAAATGATCTTTTAAAAAAAAAAAAAGGATGTCAATTGACTTGAATATAAATGTGTACAGCTAAAATAATAAATTGTGTACAGTTATAGGAGGAGGGGAGGAGAAATAAGCTAACAAAATAATCCCAGTGAATTAAAGGTAAACTAATATTTGAAACAAAAAAAAACACTTCTGAATGAGACCCATGTCTGCTTTCTAAAGTGGCTTCAACCCAGTCCTTCCCAGACAGATAGAGATGTCTCCAGATGGTGGGTAGAGCTTCTGGATGTGTGAATGGGCCTCACCGGGGCTTCAATGAGCCCCTGGGTAGGCCTCCACCATGTCCCCCAGCCCGGCTCAAGCTACCGCAGGCCCAAGCCAAGGAGCAGCTGGCTGGGGTCCTGCCGGGACAAAAACCTTTCCAATTTTCCTAACAATTCCTCCCTCTTCCTTGCAATGTTTTGGCAGCTGTGGGGCCCCTTGTTCTCCTCCCTTTCAACTTGCCTAATGCTTGGAGCCACAGGGGAGACCCAAACCCTGCAGACCATCCCGGAATGCAAAGCATTTGCAATGAGTCACAGCTGCCATGGTGCCAGCTAGGGCTGTTCCAGACTTGGAGAGGGAGCGAGGAGGGGTCAGTGGAAGCAGCTGCAGAGCTCATGTCAAAGGCTGGACCCAGGAAAGAGGAGCGTCAGCACTGGCTGGAATGAGGAAAGTCAGCACTGGCTGGAATGAGGAAAGTCAACAACCAGGAACAGGGTGCATGGGACCACTGCTCTGAAGCTTCCCCACCTGCTTTACGGGTAGTTCCCAGCTTTTCTAGCCACATTCTCCAAGTCTTGAACATTTTCACAGAAAAAAAAGAGAAAAAAAAAAAAAACAACTTCTGGAATAGAGAGGGCCGCAAGTTGGTTTTTGGAAAATGATCCCCGACAGTCCTCTAACCAACAATCATAAAGGGCTGAGCCCAGTGAGCTTTGCAATACACTATTTTAAGATGCACTTTAAAAACGTAGTGGGCGTTCTCTCCTTTTTGCCAACAGAGAGGGCATTCACGGGCTCTCTCTGCCGGAAAGTATGACTGTCTTTTAAATCCTGATCAGAGTCCTTGGTGTCAAAACATTGCCTCTTTTATACTATTTTATGAATAACTGTGAATAGAGGATACATTCATATATTCATCCAAAATATTCAAAAAATTGTGGATGAGGACTATATGCCTCTCTTACTTGGCCCACCCTGGCCACCTCCTTCTTCATAGTGGAAGCAAGCACTGTTTACTTGAGTCTTGTGTATTTTTCCACAAGTGTTCTTTACATGCACAAACATGTCTGATATATGTAAATTTCTGTACAAATAGCATATGTTACACAGTGTTTCATTCTTTGTTTTTAACAACCTTGGAAGCCGTTTCATATCAGTACAAACAGAACTCCCTTGTTTATTTGTTCATTTAACAGTACCCTAGATATTTAGCAGTACCCTGTTAATACACATGACAGTTATCTTCAATCCTTGCCCAAGACAAACTGTGCTTTAGTGAGTATCTTTGAATATATGTGCAGGTCTCTATACAGATCAAATTTCTAGACGCAGAATTGCTGTGTTATGTTTTGATATTTTGTTACTTGTTTTTCAAGATTTTATTTTTAAGTAATCTCTATACCCAACGTGGGTCTCCAATTTACAACTTAGATCAAGAGTCCCATACTCCAGAGCATCTGGGTGGCTCAGTGGTTGAGCATCTGCTTTTGGTGGCTCAGGGTATGATCCCGGGGTCCTGGGATCGAGTTCCGCTTTGGGCTACCCATAGGGAGTCTGCTTCTCCCTCTGCCTGTGTCTCTACCTTTCTCTATGTCGTTCATGAATAGATAAAATCTTTAACAGAAAAAAAGAGTCATATGCTCCACAGACAAAATACAGGTGCCATGTATTTTGACATTTTGAAATGTTGTTAATTGTCCTTCTGAGATATTATACCAGTTTATATTCAAATGCATGAATGTGTCTATTTCCCTTATTCCTCAGCACAGGATTATCCAACTTTCTTTGCCAATTGAGGAGTTAAAATATAGTATCTCATAATTCTAATTTGGTCTCTTTTACAAGTGAGGCTGAGCATCTTTACCTATGTTTGCGATGCACTGGTATTTACTGTTCTGTGATCTATGTTCTCTGCCCATTCTCTAATGTACTGATGGTTCTGATTCATTGAACTCTATGTATTAAGGAAAATAGCCCTTTGTCAACGTATATATAGAGAAAATTGTTTTCCAATTTGTTTTTCTTCTCCCTATAAGTACAGTGTTTATTTCATACAGAACTCTTCTTAGTTTTCTGCTGTTGAAGTTACCTTTTAACTTCTAGCATCTAGAAAGTTTAGCATTTAATAGTATTTCCCCTGAAATTATGATAACTTGGCCCCATATTTTCTATATAAGATGTATTATTTTGCATTTAGCAGTTAAATCTGTGATCCAGCAGAATTTATTGTACTGGTATGATCTATATCTTTCTTCAGATGGCTATCCAGCTGTTCCAAAACCACCTACTGAAAAACCCAATCCCCCCCAACTAAACTGAAATGCTACCTTTATCGGAAACTTAAGTTTTCAGATGTGTTTATATAGTAATTTATTGCTGCATAACAAGTCACCATAAATTTAGCGACAAAAATAACACACTTTTATTCCCTTGCAGTTTCTGTGGGACTCAGGTTAGTTGGGTTCTCTGCATGAGGACCTTTCACAAAGCTGCAGTCAAAGTGTCAGCTGAGGCTGGGGTCTCATCTGAGGCTTGACTGGAGAAGGACATGCTGGCAAGATCACATGGCTGTTGGAAGGATTCAGTTCCTTGTAGGTTGTCAGGCTGAGGGCCTAACTTCTTGCTGGCTATCTGCTGAAGGCCACTCTAAGTTCCTGGCTATATGACAGCTCACTTCATCAAAGCCAGGAAGGGAGAGAGTCAATGAGGGAGTCTGCTGGCAAGATTTAAGTTACCATCTTATCCAGTCTTATCTAATAGATAGAAGTGACATTCCACCATCTATTGGTTAGAATTGAGTCACAGGTCCCACGCACACTCAAAGGGAGGGAATTACGCAAGGGAGTGAATACTATGATATGGGTATTCACTGGGGGGTCATCCTAGAGTCTGTCTGCTCTCTGGCCAGTGATTCATGTCCCTTTCACAAGCAAAATGTTCTCCAAAAGTCTCATCCCCGGGATCCCTGGGTGGCACAGCGGTTTAGCGCCTGCCTTTGGCCCAGGGCGCGATCCTGGAGACCCGGGATCGAATCCCACATCGGGCTCCCAGTGCATGGAGCCTGCTCCTCCCTCTGCCTGTGTCTCTGCCTCTCTCTCTCTCTGTGTGACTATCATAAATAAATAAAAATCAAAAAAAAAAAAGAAAACAAAAGTCTCATCCCCTTACAGCATCACTTTGAAGTCTGGAATGTCATCATCTAAACCAGGCCAGGTGTGGCTCAGGTACCTCAGACATAGCTCATTAGGTCCAGTTCCTGGAGCGCAATTCTCCCCATCTGCAGACCTGTGAAACTAATGTGACCTGTCACTTGCCCATGCACCTAACAGAGGCAAAGGATAACAAACACTCCCATTCAAAAAGGAAGATGGTGGGAGGTACGAAAGTCACTGTCCACAGCAATTCACAGGTTTAAGTCTGTTCAAAATGTCCATAACATATATTGGCATATATATAATGGTACATTGTGCTTACTAAATTCCAAGGACTTTTCTAAATGATTTATATGTATTAATTTACTTAGCACTCACAACAGCCCCAGGAAGGTATGTACTATTATTATCCTAATTTTACATAAGAGCAAAATGAAGTACAGAGAGGTTCAACAAGTCCCCAAGGTTATACAGCTAATAAGTGGCAGAGCCAGACACAAGGGAAGTATTCCTCGAAGAGCAATTTGTAGGAGGTTTAGCTGAAGGAGCAATATTTGTTCTCAGCTGGCAAAAATTCTTCCTGGTTCCTTGTAACACAAAATTGTAGGGATGTCTGGGTGGCTCAGCAGTTAAGCATTTGCCTTTGGCTCAGGGCGTGATCCTGGAGTCCCCAGATCGAGTCCTACATCAGGCTCCTTGCGTGGAGCCTGCTTCTCCCTCTGCCTATGTCTCTGCCTCTCTCTCTCTCTCATGAATAAATAAATAAAATCTTTAAAAAAAATAGTGTGTGTGTATGTATATGTGTGTGTGTGTGTGTGTGTGTGTGATGCTTTAGCCCTCTCTACTACTCAGTTCCCAGCAATCAACAAATGTGGGGCTATTCACAATTCACAGGTATTTTTCCCCTACCCTACCAACTTCACTGACAGATTGCTTCCTACAAATACGTCAAGAGTGTCTTCATTAAACTCCACCTCTCCTGCTGCTCCTCAGAGCCACCTGAAAATTTCTGCAGCCAGTCTAAGCATCCTTTTTTTTTTTTTTTTTTTTTTTAGATTTTATTTATTTGACACAGAGAGAGCACAAGTAGACGGAAAAGCAGGCAGAGGGAGAGGAAGCAGAGAGCCCAATGTAGGGCTGGATTTCAGGACCCTGGGATCATGACCTGAGCTGAAGGCAGACACTTAACACTGAGCCACCCAGGCACTCCCAGCCTAAGCTATCATTTCCTTCTTTCTTTTTTTTTTTTAAGATTTATTTATTTGAGAGGGAGAGCACATGTGTGTATATGCACACACAAGCAGGGGGTGGGGGCAGAGGGATAGAATCTCAAGTAGACTCTGTGCTGACCGTGGAGCTCTACACAGGGCTCAGTCTCACAACCCTGAGATCATGACCTGAGCCAAAACCAAGAGTCAGATGCTCAACTGACTGAGCCACCAGGCACCCCTGTTCCCATAATTTCCTACAAGGAAATGTTGAAGTCTCCCTCATGGCACACCATGTGGGGGGAATATGTCTGAGGCCCACACCACAGACATCCCTTCTGATGTCTTTGCCAACCCTCACTGATCCATACTGCATCCAGCAGCCCTTCCTCTATACTGTAGATCAAGCCTTGAAGTTGTCACTTTGGGGTGCCCACTTCACATCCATTTGCCTTTCTCTCCTTCCCAAGAGAATCCAGACTTTCTTGAGGTATCCAATACTCTCTCATGCAGCCCATGGGATTTGAAGGAAAATGACTCTGTCCCCTCTATTCCTGCTCAAGGAATGTGCTCTGATTAACCTAAACCAGTTTCAGTAATTCCTTCTCCCCACTTTGGCAGAGTTTGGTTTGGTAAGCAAGGTTTGAGCCAAACAGCACACAGCAATCCCTTTGGTGACAGCTCCTGAACCAGGGGAGCAGGGGACATATTAATTAAGTTGGTCCATCAGGACTTTTACTTGCTTTCTCATCTAGTGGATAAGAACAAGGAATCACATAGCTAAAATTGGTGTGGGCAGCCATATTAGAGACACAAGGGGAACCAGGCTTCAGATGAATCCTGTGGATAGCAGTGATGAGAGGCAGAAAAAATCTGGGTGGTTGATGATATTGTTGAGCCTGTCATAGCTTTGGAGTTCCTATTACATGAATTAGCACACTTCCTTATTTCTAAAGCAAGTCTGAGTCGGACTTGCTGTTGCTTGCAATCAAAAGTTTCCTAATTAGTACAGAATTAAAGACGGTGCCTAATTTGGTCAAAGTCACATCTTTTTATTATTTGGGCACTTTTTTTTTTTTTTTGTAACATCTACGTTAGGTTGATTACAATCATTTGTTTTTGAGGATGTTCAAAACTGACTAGTGCTAATTACTTTAGTAAGCTCTAATGGTTATAATAGTTAAACTAAGGTTTTAAACTATCTAAAAGTATGATCAGCTTCAAAACACAGAACAACAGCAATATCCAGGGAAAGCTCAGCTTTGTAATAATTGTCATGCTCAAGGAAGCAGGTGGCATCCCACAACATCACATTTGCACATACCTCCTTAGACTTACCACCTCCTGCCACATTTGTCTCTTTGTCAGTCAGCCACCACTGAGAGTTGTGGGATGCTTGAGGCAGGAGCTGGGTTCTCCTTGTCCAACAACTTAATATATGTATCCCTGCAACTCGAGAGTACCAAAATTGAAACACTCCAGTACTCATTTACAGATCTCAGAGTAATTCCAAAGGCCCTTAGGAGGCACTAAGTATAAAAAGTGAAATCAGAATGGCACCTTGAATAAATAAGCGGGGTCCTGGATGGAATAAAGATTTCTCTAAATTTTCAAAACCCATTTCTATGATGGAGGGCAAGAGGAAATGTTACATCAGGGCTCTTTTTCTCCTCAATTACTCATTGTATTATTCATGCTTAATGTGTTGTGTGCTGACTCTAAAGATCTGGGGGCGGTCCTTATTATTTTTCTCCCAATGAAAAAAAGTTTTTGCACTTGGGACCTAGTATGGAGGACTGATTTAAATAAGTCCATTGGTTCAAGGCTGAGCTTGGAGCTAAGCATTTCCCCAAGCCTGGGTAGCTGGGAAGGGGTAGTATTTATAGATTTTCTGGAAGTGACAAAGATGGGATCCCATTTGCACATCTCAGATGAGAGGTTGGAAAGTGATGCCTGAGTCTCTGGGGGTGGATTTACCTGTCAGCAGAGTGGATGCCTCTGAAGAGCTGCTGTGTTGGCCCAGATTAAACTGTCAAAACAAGTCACCTGGAGGTTCCTCACTCCATGGCTACAGCAGGAGCAGGAAGGGCAACCTCAACAACGTCAAGCAAATTTGGTTTCCTCTCTTGGTTTATGCCTTTTGCATTTTCAGAAGCCCTTCTGCACACATAGATCACAATGATTTCTATATTTTCTAGGAACTTCATGATAGTTTTGAAAATGGATCTTTACCCCTTTGGGAGCCAACATTTGTTGATGCAGTTGGTAGGGATTTGGTTTTATTTTTCTCAATGTAGTGAGCCAGTTTTCCCATTCAGTAAACATCTTTTCCTACTGTTTTCCCTCTAGCTGCATCATTTCCTACATTGTATGTGGGGACCAAGTTCTAATCTAAATACAGCTCTGTCCCTAAGCCATCTATTATTCCGTTCCATTATCCATTTTGTCCTTGAATAGGTTTCATGTTTGTACAATCGTAGCTTAGTAGTATGTCTTAAATATCACCTCTGTGTATTTCTTTTTCAAAGGAAACTTAGCTAAATCATGGACTTGTTTTTCCAAATAAGTTTAAAAATAAGTTTTCAGTGTTTCTCAAAAAACAAACAAACAAACAAAAACCCTGGCATTTTGATAAGATTCAATTTATAGATTAATTTGGAGAGACCTTCATTTTCATAATATTAAGTTATTCAATTTATTTTTTTTTAAGTTTTTTTTTAAGTTATTCAATTTATGAGCATGGAATATCTTCCCATTTATTCAGATCTTTTGTGTCCTTTGTTTATTTTTATTTTTTATCTTATTTTTTAAAGGGTTTTATTTATTCATTAGAGACACACAGAGAGAGAGAGAGAGAGAGAGAGAGAGAGGCAGAGACATAGTCAGAGGGAGAAGCAGACTCCATGCAGGGAGCCCAATGTGGGACTCGATCCTGGGACTCTGAGATCACGCCAAGCCGAAGGCAGAGGCTCAACCACTGAGCCACCCAGGCATCCCCTGTGTCCTTTTTTTTAAAAAAAGATTTTACTTTTAAGTAATCTCTACACCCAGTTGTGGGGCTCGAACTCACAACCCTGAGATCAAGAGTCACATTTTCCATTATCTAAGCCAGCTTAGGCCTTCCCTTTTATGTCCTTTAATACAGTTTAAAATTATTCCTTCTACAGCTCAAGTATATTCTTTAATTCCTAGATATCTTGTAGTTTTTGTTGCTAGTGTGAAAGTATCTTATTCTATTACATATTTTCCAGTTGCTTATTGCTAGTATAAACAAATGCTATTGATTTTTATCTCATCAATTATTTATACCTCACTGGGAACAAATTCATAGATTCTTCCCTGGGAGGAGATTTTAATAGGTAGAGAGGAGAAGAGGAAAAAGAACATGAAGAAACATGTGTGAGGACAAGAGACTTTAAGGAGCCAGCCCAAAGGCCGGAGAAGAGAGCTGCCAGGTAGGTATTTTGGAAACCAATTTTATCACTTCATCTTTTCCCCTGAAGTTTCATGGAATTATCCTAATTCTGGCACAGGCCAGCCTCTTCAGAAATGTGCCATTCTTTCCTCTGTGACTGGCTCCAACAGCAAAGCCTACTGGAGCCCAGTCAGTGCTCAGCACTATCACCACACCCTCATTACTGTAGGCAGCCTCCTGGGACAGCAGCCTCCCCACTGGTCTCCCACACTCCCCACTGCCCAAGTATCTGTCCCATCAGGTCCATCCTTTATCATGTCACTCCTCTACTCAAAACTCTGCAATCTAGACCCTCACCTCCTTCATATTAGCAGCCAGAGCTGTTGGCGCTGCTCACAGGACTCTCTGTTTGTTCTCTGACCTCACCATGGACTGTGCCCATTCCTGCTCACTTTGTTTCACCACGTTAGGCCCCTTGCTATTTCTCCAACTTGGCAAGCCAGCTGCAGCCTCGGGGCATAAATAATTATACGTTGCTTCATAAAACAACTTAGCAGCTTAAAATAACAAATTTTTATTATATCTCGTGGTTTTTGAGGGTAGAACACTGGGCGTGGCTTAGCTGGGTGGTTCTGATCAAGGTCTGGGAAGAGTGAAGCTTACGGCTGTGGCTGCAGTCTCATCTGAAGACTCAACTAGGGGAGAATCTCCTAAGCTCACTCATAAGGTTGTTGGCAGGCCACAGAGCCCCATGGATTTTTGGACTGAGGACCTCAGTTCTTTCCTGGTTGCTGGCCAGGTACTGGCCAGTTCCTCTGCTCCTTACCACACAGGCCTTTCTGCAGAGCCTGAAGCCGCTCTCCTGGCCAGAGCCTTCCACTGGGGAGAGTGATATGGGAGAAAATGGGCACCCAGAATAGAAGCTGCAATCTCCTTAAAACCTAATTGCAGAAGTAACATGCCACCACTTCTTCCATATCTATTTATTTCAAATTTAGCCCACACCCAAGGGCACGGGAGTTAAGTTCCACCTCTTGAAGAGCATCGAGCATTCATGGACATCTTTTTTTACAACAATCGCAAGAACCTTGCACTTGTTTTCTCATGGCCACCTCCTTCTCTCATTCGGGTCTCTACTCATCAGAGAGGCTTCTTGTGATCTTCCTACCTGAAATAGCATCACTCTCTATCCCTTTTTCAAATGAGGTCCTTATAGATGCTATTAAAAGGGTCATTGTGGGGCCCCTGGGTGTGGTGGGGGGGCTCAGTTGGCTGGGGGTCTGACTCTTGATTTCTGCTCAGGTCATAACCTCAGGATTGTGAGATTAAGCCCTCAGTCAGGCTCTTCCCTCTTCTTCTGCCCCTCCCCCTCCCTCTCTTAAAAAAAAAGGATCATCTCTATGACTTACATAAAAATAACAACTCAGAGAGTTTTTCATAATCCTACATGCCAAATAAAAGCCCTTTAAAATCATATTGTGTAATTGCATGTGTAATTTTTCAAAAACAACTTACATATGATTAGAATTCTGTCTAAACTCAGAATATACAGGAAACAGCCTCACTTGATGTCTCTGGTGCCTACCACTAGGATGAGAGAACAAAGGTAGTAGAGAGATATTTTTAAGTATATACCCCTTTGTGCTATTCGAAGTTTTATCTTGTGTCATTGCTTTCTTGAACACGTACGTAAGCAAAAAGCATGGCACAAGCAATAGCATGGCACAACGCCTGGGTGGCTAAGCGGTTGAGCATCTACCTTCTGCTCAGGGCCTGATCCTGGGGTCCTGGGATCGAGTCTCACATTGGGCTCCCCTTAGGGAGCCTACTTCTCTCTCTGCCTCTCTATGTCTCTCATGAATGAATAAATAAAATATATATATAAAAAAGAATAGCATGGCATTCCTATTGCTTCTATAAACTGTGATGTAGTTTCCACAGAGTTAAAAGTATCTTTTAGCCAAAGATTACTTTTTTTTTTATTTAAATTCAATTTTCCAACATATAGTATAACACCCACTGCTCATCCCATCATGTGCCCTTCTTAATGCCCATCACCCAGTTACCCTATCCCCTCCTTCCTATGCTCTTCCCCTTCTGCAACCCTTTGTTTGTTTCCAAGAGTCAGGAGTCTCTCATGGTTTGTCTTCCTCTCCAATTTTTCCCCACTCAGTTTCCCTCCTTTCCCTAGGGTCCCTTTCACTATTTTTTATATTCCACACATGAGTAGAAACCATATGATAATTGATTTCTCCAATTGACTTATTTCACTCAGCATAATACCCTCCAGTTTAGCCAGCAATTACTTAATCAAAATTAAATATCTATGAAACTATTAATTTGTTTATATAAAGAACACTGATGGAAGCAGAGTGGAGTGATGATTACCAGGTGCTGGAGGAGGGGGAATTGGGCAATTATTGGTCAAAGGATATATAGTTTCAATTTTCCAAGATGAAAAAGTCCTAGAGTATACAGTATAATGCAGATAGTTGACAACAGTATACTGTATATTTGAAGCTTGTTAAGAGGTAGATCTTAAATTAAATGTTCTTATCACAAAAAAAGAAAAAGAAAAGGAGGGAGGGAGGAAACTTTTAGGGGCGATGGTTAAGTTTATGCATTGTTTATTATAGTGACATTTTCAGGGGTGAGTGCTTACCTTCAAACTCATAAAGATGTATATATTAACCATATCCAGCTTTTTGTGTATGCCAATCATACCTCAATTAAGGATATTTTAAGAGGCACCTGGGTGGCTCAGTGGATTAAGCACCTGCCTTTGGCTCAGGTCATGATCTCGGGATCCTAGGATTGAGTCCTGCATTGGGGTCCCTGCCCAGTGGGGAGTCTGCTTCTCCCTCTCCCTCTGCCCCTTCCCCCCAACTTGTTCTTTCTCCCACTCTCAAATAAATAAATAAAATATTTAAAAAATAATATATTTAAAGAAAAGAATAGCAGTATTACTAATAACAGTTTGGCAAACAGTTGTGAAATTTTGGTGCTTGAAATCTTTTTGCAAATCAGACTTGTCTTCCTCTACCTATTTAATTTTTTTTTATAACTTTGGATTGTTAGGATACATTTGCATCTTTTAAAAGAAGGGAATAAATCTTGCGGTGTCTGGGTGGCTCAGTTGGTTAAGCATCTGCCTTTGGCTCAGGTCATGATCCCAGGGTCCTGGGATCGAGACCCGCATCAGGCTCCCTGCTCAGTGGGGAGTCTGCTTCTCCCCTTCTCAGCCCCCTGCGTGTGCTCTTTCTCACTCTCTGTAGCTCTCTTTCACTTTCTCTTGCTCTCTCTTTTTCCCAAATAAAATCTTTTTAAAAATGTAAAAAATAGGGAAATAAATCTTTAAAAAAAAAAGAGAGAGAGGAAATGATCCCAGAACACTGGCCATATTTTGGTTATTTTTTTTCTAGGTAGAAATGTGAGACAGACATATGTACAAATGTTAAGTTTAAGGATAGCGATTATTACATCCATCAATAAGAACGTATTTTTGGGCGGGGAACAAAAAACAAAAAGTATTTTCAGCAGCCCAAAATAAAATTATACTCACTGATATTCATTTATTCTTTCTTTCATTCCAATGTATTGCCTGCACAAGCACCATGATGTGTGAAAAGCTGAGGATAAAAGCAACAAGGCAGGGAATCTGCTCTCAAGATGGTTACAGACTTGAAACTGAGGATGTATAATTCCCTGTGATGGACACAAAAAATAGCACACAGTAGCCCACAAGAAAGGAGTGAATTACCATGCAGGGAAACATAGGGGAGGTTCAAGAGGACAGTTCAGAAGTCTTACAGATGATCCATTTTGTTAAGGGATCCATGATGGACTATATTACAATAGCATGACAATGATACCAAGCCATCTGAACAGAATCATTCTTCCCTCTCATGTGATCAACTTCTGTGATTCTTGGCAGTGTATATTTCTGATGTGCTTTTAGCAACTTTCAAAAACCTGACTGGGGGTGCCTGGGTGGCTCAGTAGGTTAGGCATCTGTCTTTGGCTTAGGTCACGATCCCAGGATCCTAGGATTGAGCCCACATTAGGCTCTCTGCTCAATGGGGAGTCTGCTTCTCCCTCTCCCTCTGCCTCTCCGCTTGGCTCTCTCTCTCTCAAATAAGTAAATAAAATATTAAAAACAAAACAGAACAAAACTGAAACCCTGGTTGGGCTCATTCACCTATATTATGGGAGGATGACATCATCATCAAAAAAGAGGTATAAATTGGAAGTAGAGAGAGGCTTTCCTGTAAGGAACGTAAAATAAAGGAGCTATAAATTTTGAAATTAAAATGTGACATTCTTGGCTAATTCAGGTCTTTAGTGATTTGCACTCTTTGCAAAATTTCACTGTGAAGAGTGGGGCAATAAACTTCATAAATCTCTTAAGAGTAGTGTGGTTCTATCTAGAGGTTAGCTTATTAGTACAAACCAATTTTTGCTAAAGGACATTATTTCTGTACTATGGCAGGGGTGCTAGCTGCTTCTTGCCGTGCTCTCCTCTTCTTGGGCGCATGGCTGTACCACTGTCCCCGCCTTCCTTGCAGATAGGAACAGCCCTGTGACTGAGTCCCAGCTGAAGTCTCCTGTGCCACTGCCAGGCCTGGCCCACTAAAACTTCCCACATTTGATCTGTCTTGCCCTTTGCCCCTCGCAGCTGGCTGGAACACAGACTACCACCAGGGCTACCTTGGAAGCTACCAGCTAAAGACAGCAGAGACTCCATCAGCTCTGGTGCTCAAAAGACTGCAAGAGGAGGCACCCCACCGACCAGTGGGGTTTACCTGGCACCACTGTGTGAACAAGAAACAAGCTGTAAGATATTTGAGCCATTATACATTTTTTAGAGTAGTTATCCTTTTATTTTTTTTATTTTTTATTTATGATAGTCATACAGAGAGAGAGAGGGGGGCAGAGACACAGGCAGAGGGAGAAGCAGGCTCCATGCAGGGAGCCCGACGTGGGATTCGATCCCAGGTCTCCAGGATCGCGCCCTGGGCCAAAGGCAGGCGGCCAAACCGCTGCACCACCCAGGGATCCCATCCTTTTTTAACTCATAGAAAAACTCTCTTTTACTTTTTTGGGGTGGGAGGAGCACACAAGACAGGATAAATGGAGGGAAATTTAATTATCATGTTTGTGCCAGGCCTCTGTCATTTGCCCTTTTAGACTCATGCTCTATTCTCTGTGTCCTGCTTTTAGTCCCTGAAGACTGACCTACATTCTGGGCCTCTCAGCCCTCTGAGGATCTGGAGAAGAGAAGGAAGGAGAAATGGGAGGTCAGGATATTTCTTGTGCTGCTTTGCTCCCTGTGAGGTCCTGACCAGAGTCCACTGCTCTTCTCAATCGCCAGTTTACATGATGGTCTCACTCCTTCCAGATTCAAAGAGCAGTTTCCTGCCCTTGCCTGCTTGGCTTTGTCTTAGCTTGGCTGCCAAAAAAAACAAAAACAAAAACAAAAAAAACCCACAGATTGGGTGCCTAAACAGCAGAAGTTTATTTCTCACAGTGCTAGAGACTGGGAAGTCTGAGATCAGGCTGCTGGCATGGTCAGGTTCCAGTGAGATCCCTCTTCCTGGCTTGCAGATGGCTGCCTTCCTGCTGTGTCCTCAGAGAGAATGAGAGAGAGAATGTTCTTTGGTCCCTTCTCATAAGCACACTGATTTCATCATGATGACCCCTGCATGACCTTATCTAAACCCAATTACCGGGATGCCTGGTGGCTCAGCAGCTGAGCATCTGCTTTCGGGTGTGATCTCGGGGTCCAGGATCGAGTCCCACATCGGGCTCCCTGCATGGAACCTGCTTCTCCCTCTGCCTATGTCTCTGCCTCTCTCTGTCTGTGTCTCTCATGAATAAATAAATAAAATATTTAAATAAAATAAATAAATAAGCCCGATTACCTCCCAAAGGCTCTATGTCCTAATACCATCACATTAGGGATTAGAGCTTCACACGTGAATTTAGGGGGGCTGCGATGCAGACATTCTGTCTATAACAGACCTAGGCACACATCGTCAGCCACGCTGCTATAAGACCCATGGTACTCCAGAATTCTTTGCAGTGACTCCAGGCCCACACCTTTGTGTTGTCTGTCTGTAAATAAACCCTTCAACAATCATCCCACTTTGAGTGGGCCTTCTGTTTGCTGTTAACACTCTGATTGAGACAACCTTGCTCTGTCTTCACTCTCAAAAGTAATAGTAACAAATTTTATACACATTGGCTGAAATGAGTGGGCATTCAATATCAACCACAAGCACTAATTCCCATGCAAATTATTACATCTCTCTCCTCAGTCGTACCTTGAGCTTCATGGCATCTCCAGATTCACCTCTGTCCACAACCCAAACCTAAGATGTAAGTATCCTTAAACTTTAGGTCAAAATTTGAATCCTTAGCTCGACATTCAAAGGCTTTCATAATCTGGTCTCTCTCTCCTCTCCAGTATCATCATTGCCATTTCCTCCCCCATCTTCCTTTCCTACCCTTCAAGCTGGAAGAATCTGGATTCTGACTCTACACATAACAAGCCCTCTCTCTGGATCGCCTCCCATCTTCCTCTTCATTTAACTCCTGGTAGTCTTTCACCTTTGTCCTGCTGGGGCATTTTGCCCTGACATCTACAACCAACCCCTACCCCACCCCTACCCCCCACCCACGCACATACACACCTTCCTGGCCTGGATCAGGCCCTCCTCTATGCCCATATCACATTGTGTCTACCTACCTGTATCACACCACTTTACTATCTAACCCCTGGCTGCTGGATTGGGATTCTTTTAAAGACAGGGATTGACAATTATTAACATCTGTATCCCCACAGTACGTCCTTAATATATGTTTGTTGAATGCATAAGGCTCTAATAGTTTTAGGCTTTTGTTAAACACTTGCATGTGCACTGAAATTCCTGTGGGGGACCTGGATAAAGCTGGAATGAGGATAGGGGCATGCTACTCTTCTGTTCCCATCACTCTTTTACAAGAGCTGGAGATTTGGGGGGGAAAAACCTTGTTTCCCTTCCAGAGTGTCTGTATCCTCGCTTCCTCATGGAATGAAGAGATAATTTCATCACCCCTGCCTTTAACATGTTCAACTCACCACAAATTCCCAATATATAGACCTGAATTACTGAAGTTTTGCTGTTGCACATATTTAATTTTATTTTTTTTTAATTTGGTTTTCTGAATAGGTAATACATTGCCATGGGCCAAAACCAAAACACACAAAAAGTTACACAGTAAAATGTCTCCCTTCATCTCAACCCACGTCTCCATTAATTAGTTCCTACACTCCATATATGTCCCTCTTCTTAACATATACTTAGTTCCAGAGTTGTTCAGTACATCTACAAGCAAATAGCAAATATATATTTTTATATTTTGCCCTTCTTTACCAAAGCATGACATACTTTTTTGAACTTAGGTTTTTTGCTTTTTGTTTTTTGGCAGTTTTTAACTTACCATGTTTTGGAAACCTTTCCCTTCCTGTTCAATCCTTGCCTCCTCATTCTTTTGGACAGGTGCATAGTATTCCTACATTTGGATGTATCACAGTATCTTTAACTAAACCTTCATTGATAGACTTTTGAGTTACTTCTAATCTTTTTTGCAAATAATGCTTGAAATGATGTACATTTAATCTTGATGCCATATGATTTATGTATAATTCCTTTAACATTTTAACTTTGTATTTTACTTCAAAAAACATTTAATCTGTGGGCCAGCTAACATATGACATTTGCTAAAGGATAAATTAAGGTTAGACCATAGATCAGTGACCTGAAAAAGTTATTTATGAGTTCACTTCTGGGCATTTAACCATAAGAATGTTGGACGATATAGCACAGTATGAGTTCATTTCAATAGACCAGGCAGTGTATGTGTAAACTTTGCAGATTTTGCCAAGGTCATTTGGACAAAGCAGCATTCAGGGTTCCCCTGGGGAAAAAGCTCAATCATTTTGGTACTTTTGATGATCTTTATTTTTTTCAGATTTTATTTATTCATTTGAGATAGAGAGAGAGCACAAGTGGAGAGGAGAGTCAGAGGGAGAGGGAGAAGCAGATTCTCTGCTGAGTGGGGGGTTCCAATGCAGGGCTTGATCCCAGGACCCAGAAATCATGACCCAAGCTCAAGGCAGACACTTAACCAACTGAGCCACCCGGGTGCCCCATGATCAGTAATACTTTAATATTATTTGGTATTCTAATGCATTGTATCAGCAGAGGTTTATAAAACAAGGGAGGACTCAGCATGTGTATCTGTATCCCGAGCACCAAAGTCCGCTGAAAGAAGGCATAATGCATTGGTGTCAAGATCCTGCTCATTCCAGAGACTGAGAAGTCAGTTGGGGTTTTCTGACTGCACTCTGGTACAGAAAAGAATTTTGTGTGGGCTTCCCTGTATGGTAATCCTGTACATACCTGCTGCTGTAGAGGCTGGTGTTCCATTTGGCCAAAGGAAGATTTCATCCAGCTGCCCTTCTTAGGTGCCTGGTTGTCAAGGTTGCCTGTGAGGAGAGCCCTCAGGCATGGCTGGTGCTGCATCTGCTGGAGGGCAGTGATGGGTTGCAAAGAGCCGACTGAATACCACTAGACCTACCTACCAAAGGCTTGTAAGAGCTAATTTCCTCAAGGTGGTGGTGTGTGGGGGGCACTGTGGGTGGTGTTTTATGAAGCTGCTCAGCCTAAATAATGTCCAGACTTAAGAATAAATCTGTAAGACCAGATGCATCTCCATCCAGGAAGGATGGGTCTCCAGGCCCTCTGAGGCAGAACCAACTGAGGACACTCCGTGAAGTCAGGCCAACCTCTGCCAGACCGTGTTTGTAGAGCCTAATGATCTAAACTCATTTAGAAGGAGCAAAATGCTTTATTTTCTTTATCTCTTTACACGTATATTTTATACTTTCCAGTTTTAAGATCTTCTGATTTAAGAAAATAAACCCAAAGGAAAAGATAAAATTAGAGACCTAAATTAGAGGGAACCATTGCTGAAGGATATAGGTTTACAGCCTTGTTATGGAAAGTTTTCACAAACCTTGGCTTCATTTTGAACTTTAGCCTTTATAACGCTTTCTGAGTTTCTGGTGATGGTATCATATCTATTTTGCAGATTTATGGAACTCTTTCCAACTCACTCTACCTCTTCCCATCTCACTAGTCATCTGTTTGGAAACCCTAATATGGATGAACTACTCTATTACATTTCTGATATTTATTAGGTAAAATTTTAAAATGATATTGCTATTTCCATGTGTGTTTGTTTATTTCCTACCACAAATTTCCAATAAGCATTTATTAGGCAAGTCCAGTTCCAGTCCTTTGGGGATGTATCAGCAAGCCAAACTAGTAAAATCATGTCTCTACACTGAAGGATGAAATGGTAGATGAAGAGTTTGTGTGATCAATAGTTGAACAGGGGTCAGTTTAATAAATTTACTTCCAGTGGGTCTTAGGTTCAAATATGGTCCCACGAGAAAAATGAGTCCTTCTGTTGACTGTTTTCCCTTTTCTTCTTTCTTCTTCAATTTTCTCAGACATTTCCTTGATCTTCCCTCAACCCATGCTAGTGTATGAGCATGCACACACACACACACACACACACACACATTCTTGTTATATCCTATATCTAATCTAAACACAGTAATAACTTTTCACATCTTCACATGTTGCTTCCACAGTTTTCTTGCACAGTCTGAATTTCTTACTTTCGTTTGGGAGAGTTATATCTATTACAGAGTTAGGCCCAGTGGGCAGAGCTCTCTCTCTCTCTCTCACACACACACACACACACACACACATACACATGCACGCACACGCACACACACACACACACCTGTCTTTGTGTACCTCTTGACTGAAACCACATGCAATTTGGTGCTTAATTAAAAATTTATTTTATGACAATATTTATATGTTTCTGTCATCTAACGCTGTGTGACAAGCAGCCCCAAAACTTAGCTGTTTAAAACAATAGCCATTTTATTTGCTCATGATTCTGTGGGTCAACAATTTGAACTGGGATTAGCTGGGTGGTCCTTCTGTTTCAGATGACAGTGCTTGGGCTCACTGATATGGCTCCATTCAGCTGGGAGTTTGACTGGAGCTGGATTGCTCAAGTTGTTTTCAGGTGTCTGTCCACTGGTTTCTGTCTAGCAGTGATGAGACTTCTCACATGGCTTCCAAGATGAAGACACAGCCTTGGGAATTAGGCATCACTTCTGTCACATTTTATTAGTCAAAACAGGTCCCAGAATCAGCACAGATTAAAGAGGAGAGGAAACAGGGGCACCTGGGTGGCTCAGCCAGTTGAACATCTGACTCTTGATTTCAGCTCAGGTCCTGATCTCAGGGTCATGAGATCAAGCCTGTGTTGGGCTCCATGCTATCCCCCTCACTCATGCTGTCTATCTTTCTCTAAAATGATAAATAAAATATTTGCCAAAACAAAGAGGAGAGGAAACATATTCCACATCCCCCAGTTACTAGGGGAGTGGTAAGGTCACAATGCAAAAGAGCATGTAGGATGGGAGATACCACTGCAGCACCCTTGGAAACATGAGCTACCACACTCTATAGACCTGTTATGTGTTAGCTGATTATCCTCTATAAATCCCAGTTCTGAGCAGGAGTAATGAATCTAGTATTAGTAGTATTAGTTTGTTTTTTCCCTGTATGTCTGCCTGCTTTTGATTAATCAGCACTTTAGCTTGAATGGATGTTTTGAATTATATCCTGAGTTCCATGTGTATCAGTCAGTATGTTCAGTTCCAAGGCACAAGAAGCAATTCTGGCTCTCTTGAGCAGAAAGGGAATTTTCATTGGCTTATCAAGTTGTTTACAGAAGACAGAAAGTTCAGAGAACTAGACACAGAACAGGGACAAAAAACTAAGGAAGGCTGGTGGGAAGGCATATCCACAGTGGCACCACAGGGATGCTCTGCTCAGGGCACTGTTGCTAGCACTATACACACTAGGCTGTGGGGCTGTCAATGCTACTGGGCTTGGGCCTGAGGCTTTAATTCTTTCCCTTATTGTTCTAAGTCCTGAATAAGAACAACCATTTGTCCAACTCTACTAGTTCCATCTTTGATCAGAAAGTGAGGAGAGGGTCCCTCCCACTTTAAAGGTTGGAAATGAGAGTGTTCTGCTCCCTACCTAGACTTACACGATGGAGTGTTCCCCACAAATACAAAGAGCTACCCAGCACCAAACAACCAGTAGTCATTGCTAAAAGTAGTAAATTGTCCTGATCTGGCCCCTGCTACCTCTCTGACCTCAACTCCTATTCACCCCCACTGTTGCCTCAATGTAAAATACCAGCTAAGTATGCTTTTGCTTCCGGGCCTTATTGTATGCAATTTTCACATATGAAATGCTCATCCCCAAATACCTGCATGACTTTCTCTCACACCTTATTCAAGTCTTCCAATAGCCATTTTATCTAAAATTGTAACGTCTAATCCCACACTTTCTATTCTATGGGGCAAGGATTTTAGCCTGTTTTGTTCAGTGTTGCATCTCCAGCATCTAGAACAATGCCTTAAAAATAGTAAATGTTCAATAAATACATCTTCGATAATGTAGAGCCAGTATCAACCCTTTGAAGTCCCTTTGAAATACATTTTTTATATGGTTGACAATGATTCTTCTTAGAATTTAATCTTCCTACCAATATATCTCCCCACAATATGGTTTCCTCATTTTAAATTGTTGTGTAAGACAAATGAAAATTTTTGATAGGTTAAAAAATTGTTTAATTTATTGCTCTCTTTCCTTTAACCAGGCTTATCCCCCTGCCTAGAAGGAAATGAGGTGAGTCAGACAGGATCATTTATTGTAAAACCATACCTTATGTTTTAGTCTCTTCTCAGCATTTCTAAATTGATATTTTGCTGATTTATTGTACTACTTTTCAGGGTATTGCTGCTAGCTTAATAATTTTCAAGGTCATCCCTTTCATCCTTCATTCAGAAAGACATGAAGTTGGACTTTTTCCAGTTTTCAGGAATGCATTAGTCCTTAGAAGCTGCCATGAGCAAAGCAGCATGACAGTGACCTAAACTGATCCATGATATATCCCAAAGGCAAAACATCAGGCCCTGTAGATTTGAACACATTGATAGTGTTCAGATAGTCATGAATGAGTCAAAAAGTTTACCAAGAATCTACTGAATGCAAGGTTTGTATTGAATCTTCCCTTTCTGTGGTTTGGTGAACTTCCTTCTCATTAGCCAATGTGACATCGGTGGAGGAGTTAATCAAGCTCTGCCATTTGCACAGCTTGGGCAAACAGAAGGCAGAAGGGAGGGGATCCGGCAGGCTTTAACAGGTGCTTCATGCCATTTCACATTTGTGTCGCTGGCAGAGTGCCAGTTTCTGTGGCTTGTTTCAGATGATAATGTATTTTCCTGTTTGTATAATAACTAGTAAAGATGATCTCCACTTGCTTTTTCATCCATCTGTCCATCCATCCATCTACTCATTCACAGACAATATACTCACTAAGCCCCTACTTTGCACCACGCATTGTGGTTATAACAGTGAACAAAACAAAGTTTCAGCTTTCAGGAAGTATATGACTAGCTGTACCATCGATTTTTAGAATTCCTGTTTTAATGACTGCAAATAGATACAGAAGAGAATGTTGATGGCAGACACTCATTATCCCCTAAAAAAAGCAAAAAACTTTGGGCCAAAAAAACAAGCAAAAGGGAGAAACAAGGTGCCCAATTCTTACTCATATTCCTAGAAAATGTCATCATGACATTCAGAAGAGGTGGATGATGATGAATTTCCACCTGCCTACTTCACTTCAGGTCCCTGTCACACCATAACATTGCCTTCTTGTTTCATGTCTTCCCCTAATGAAGTCACTCTGCTGTCCTAGGATATATGCTCAAGTGCTATAAGTATTGAAGCATTTGGGGCAACATCACCCCAGAAAATTCAAACGTTTACATGTAAAACAGAAAATACTTGTAAACCATTTTCTCTCACCATTCCCGTCCTGTTCATCTGGGGTAGCCTATTAGATTTCCAGCTTTGTAGCTTCATGTTTTCCTTTTTCTTTTTTTAATTTTTTTTTTTTTTTAGCTGCATGTTTTCCATCTATTATTTGCCCCTGTGAAGCCCTGCCTACTAGCCTCAGGCTTTCACCCTGGGGTATTTTGATAGAGTTGGTGTTCAGTGAATGTTGAGTACACAGAATGTGAGAGGTAAGGTATTTTCCAGCATAGGTATGAGTTAAGAATAAAGCAACCTCTGAAAATCTTGATAAAAAGCGATAAAAATCAGGATAAATCATGCATAGCCATTTGTTGTAGATCTTCACTTCTGCACTGAATTGAAGATCTACACAAACATTTCAATGTTTGAAGTGTCCAAGCATTCTCTTTGGACATTTTCTTTCCTTGACTCCACACTCTCCCACTTTTCTTCCATTTTGTGGCTTCTTCTCAGTCTGTTTTGTGGGTTGCTCCCCCTCCATTTGACCTCTATTTGTTGGAGGTCATGGCTCAGTGTTGAGCAATCTTCTCTTCTCCATCCAGCTACACTTTCTCCCTAGGTGATCTCATCTGTCTCTCCCTGTCTTTAATTGCTACACACAATTTTAATTCAATTACTTTGTACACCTATTAATTACTACATATACAGGAGGAAAGGCAGGAGGGAGGGAAAGAGGGAGGGAGGAAAAGTCCATTTAATTACTGTATATATATTACTCTAATTACTACATAGAGAAAGTGAGAGATGGGTTGAGGAGAGAGAGGGACAAGGAAGAGAGAAGGCATATATATATAGCACAGTGACTAATGATTACATGGTTTCAGCCCAGCTCTCTCCTCTGAACTCTAGATCCATATATTGAATGCCTTAACATCTCTTCCTGGATGGTTCAAAGGCACCACAGACTCAACATGTCAAAACTGAATTCATATTCTCTTTCAAAACCTAATCTTTCTTTGTTCCTGATGCCTTTGAACGGTACTTCCCATTCATTCATTTGGTTATGCAAGCTGAAAATTCAGGAGTTATTTTGACACTTCCATCTCTCTTATTGCCCACATCCAATCCAGTACCAAGTTTTGACAAGTTTGCCTTTTAAATATCATTCAAATCTGTTCTCTTGCTTTCTACTCCCATCATTTCAATCCCTGCAGAGAGCAAAAATCCTCTGGATTTGACTCCTGCTGATCAACCCACATCCATTTTTGTCTCCTACAATCCATTTTCCACAGAGCAGCCAAAAAAAATCATTCAGAATGCAAAGTTCTCAAATGGCTTTCAAATGGTTCCACTGCTCTGAGGATATATGTGTCCCTGCTGACTCAGCCCTCATTTGATCTATATTCCCCTCATTCTCTCCAGCCAGGTCCCCAGCCTTCTTTCCAGTTCTCTTCTTTGTATGTCTCCCCTACCACAGGGCCTTTGTCCTTCAACCTGGGAATCTTGACCATATCTTCTTGGAGTTTACTCTGATTCATGCTTCAGATCTTGACTATCTCTTCCCCAGCACTTACCATAAAAATATTTGTTAAATAATATTGGAGCTTGAAGGGGGGCATTCATAAGTGAGACTTCTCTTTTCCCTACCTAGGTTTAGAGCCAACTGAGAGAGAAGATACGGAGGAAACAATCAGATGGAGATCAATATATCAGTTTTATGATCAATAAAGTGGTTGACAAATGAGGTTTAGGTGTACAGCAAAATTGGTATCCCCAGTACAAAACCCCAAACCAGGGACGCCTGGGGTGGCTCAGCTGTTGAGCATCTGCCTTTGGCTCAAGGCATGATCCCAGAGTCCCGGATCGAGTCCCACATCGGTCTCCCGGCATAGAGCCTGTTTCTCCTCCCTCTGCCTATATCTTTGCTTCTCTCTGTGTGTCTCTCATGAATAAATAAATAAAGTCTTAAAAAAAAATCAGGTAGCCTCACTCCCCTAGTCTTTGCTGTATGCACATGCCCATAGAACAAGACCCTCACAGAACTCATCTCCTAGAGGAAGGACAGAATATGTATCCAAGAGAGGAAAGGAGAAAGAGGCCAGACTATGGCCCACCACTACCCTCAAGAGCCTTTCCCAAACTTGCCATCCAGGTAAGCCACTCTGCCTCCAGGATCAGAATGAGGGGTAGGAGAAGAGGCCAAGTGTGCTGGAAAGATCTTTCCCTATAGAAACCAGAGGAGTGGATCAGAAGCAATATTCCTCTAACAGGTCAATAAATACTTGGACATATGACTGAATGAATGAGTGAATAAACATTGACTACACATCTAATAAGTACTGGAGATGGAAAAATAAATAAAGATACCTAACATTTATGGACCATCTACTATATGCCTAGCTCTCTTTTGTTTTGTCTATATCAGTTTATTTAATTAATATTAAATGTATTAATATTTATATATTTATAGTATTGATTTAATTTAATTTAACCTATTTAATTTTATTTAATAGAATTTATCTCATTTTTAGTATAACTTAACATACTTATTATTACATGTTATGTTTTATAATTAGAGAATATATGTTGAATATAAAAATATTTTAACATGCATTAATATTTGCAATGTATTAATACATTTAAACCCCATAGCAACTCTCTGAGGTAGAAATTGTTATCCTCCCTACCCTCATCTTTCTGCACCATAGGACAAGGTCTGACCAGTGCGATGATGAGTTTTGAAAGAATCGTGCACACTTGCCTCAGCAACTTCTCTCTTCTTTTGTCTCTGCCTGCCCGCAGAAAGAATATATTCTCATATGCACTGCCTTGTGTGATAAGCTTGATAGTATGGGCCTACAGTTCTGGGGACCTCATTTGCTTTCTTACTAAAAAAAAAACCCAACAGATTAGGGGTGCCGGCTGGCTCAGTCAGGAGAGCATGCAACTCTTGATCTCAGGGTAATGAGTTCAAATTCCACCTGAGATGTAGAGATTACTTAAATAAATAAAACTAAAAAAAAAAAAATCCCAATAGATTAATCAAATTTCAGATTATGCTCACATTGAATAAAAAAATCTCACTGAGCATTAGTTGAACATGATTCTGTAAGGTTAGGCCATTAATAAAAAATCAGCTCCATCATCTGCATTATTTAGATCTTTGGTAAACAGCATTATATCTGGTTTCGATAATTATACTTTGAAAACAATGTAGCGAATGTGCTTAAGGTTCTAAGAAAAGTGACAAAGATGATCATCAAATCAACAGATAATAAATTACTGCAATGAAAATTTAAATTAATTCAGGTTGTTAACTCATAGAAGAAAAGGTTAACGAATTCTTTGATTACCCCTTACAAGTAAGTGAAGTGTTTTTTGTTTGTTTGTTTGTTTGTTTGTTTGTTGTTGTTGTTTTAAGATTTTATTTATTTATTCATGAGAGACACAGAGAGAGAGATAGGAAGAGACACAGGCAGAGGGAAAAGCAAACTCCATGCGGGAAACCTGACGTGGGACTCCATCCTGGGTCTCCAGGATCATGCCCTGGGCCGAAGGTGGCGCTAAATCGCTGAGCCATAAGGGCTGCCCAAGTGAAGTGTTACAGTAAGTAGGATGGTCCCTATGTCCACAAGAAAAAAAATCGGTAAAACAGATGAGTCTGGTTTTAGCAATTTTAATTTTTTTTTTAAAGATTTTATTTATTTATTCATGAGAGACACAGAGAGAGAGGCATAGACACAGGCAGAGGGAGAAGCAGGCATGGAGCCTGACACAAGACTTGATCCCGGATCTCCAGGATCACGCCCTGGGCTGAACACCATGCTAAATCACTGAGCAACCTGGGCTGCCCCTGCAACTTTCATTTTTAAAACTACAGAAAATTGCAACCAATACAATAAAACCACATTCCTTCCACCCCAAACTAGCAACCATTACCATTTTGTCTTATTTTGTTTCCAGCTTTAAAAAAAAAAAAAAAAGTCATAGAGTGCATGGTAGAAATTAGAACAATATCAAAGGGCTTATAGTAAAAAAAGAGGTAAGCCTCCCAACCCCAGACACTTGATCTCTCCCAGAGGCAACCCTACTACAGGTTTCTTATATTTCCTTACAAAGATATTCTATGCACATATGAGCATAGGTATAAGTGTGTTATCCCACCCTTTTTTCCCCCACAGTTGGGATGGGAGCTCATGATGTACAACGTTCTGTGTCTTGCTTTTTTAAATTAGTATTTCTTGGAGATTGTTGAAACAGGAGAGTTTAAATCTGACAGGATAAAGTACTTTTTAGTGGTCATGATGACAAAATTCTGAAATAAGTCACTAAAATTGATATTAGTTTTAGTTCTCTTAAGCCACTTCTGTCATTGAACAGGTTGAGGTTCCTAGGAAGCCGACTGAAATGGAGATTAGTATGCAGGAATTTTATTAGGTAGTGTTGTTGGGATCAATACCTATAGAGGAAAATAGAAGGAGAAAAATAAAAAGCAGAAATGGGCAGAGAAAGTTTAGGCTGCAATGCAGTCTCCACAACATAAACCCTTGGGGAGCTAAAGCTAGCAAGGCCCTTCTGACTTATCCTGAGTCAAGAAAGAGCCTCCGAAAAAAAAAAAAAAAAAAAAGAAAGAGCCTCCACATCAATCAATTATGAGATGCAGATGGCGTTCGGCAGATGTGGCCTTGGGGTACACAGTCTCTTCAACCAGGACAATTTCCAGAAGAGACCAATAGCTAAGAGCTCTATGCCAGTGGCCTACCAAAGTATGGAGGAGTAAGTTCTTCATCCCTGAAGGGGATCTAGATAAAGCATTGCAGTATCTGCTCAAAAAAAAAAAAAAAGTTCTTGTTTTTAGGACTATATTTAGGACTGAATTTCATTATATAAATAGATATATATTATATACATAATTTAAATTATTTTAAATATATTTATATTAAATTATATATTAAGTATATAAATTAAATATAATTTAAATAAATACATATAAATTATATATTATACATAATGAATTATATATATATTTAACTTTCTTTTTTTTAAGATTTTTTTTTTATTTATTAATGAGAGATACAGAGAGAGGGAAAGAAAGAGAGCGGCAGAGACACAGGCAGAGGGAGAAGCAGGCTCCATGCAGGGACCTGACATGGGACTCGATCCCAGGTCCCCAGGATTAGGCCTAGGCTGAAGGCAGCACTAAACCGCTGAGCCACCCGGGCTGCTCTATATTTAACTTTCAAGTGGTTCAAGAAAATCCATTTGTGGGAGTGTGAGAAAGAGAAAGAGATAAAGCAAACTTACAAATGCTAACAATTAGTGAGTCTACGCAAAGGAAATACGGGTATTCACAGTATTGTTCTTGGAATTTTCCTAAGGCACTGGTGACAAGTAAGAAATTGTACCTGGAACCCAAATGTTAGAACTCAATGTTGTGACTTGTTAAAGGCAGACTTTGTAACTATCTAAGGCCATTATACCAGAGTTTCAGGGTGACATGATTGGGTATATAAAAAAACTCAGTGAGCCCCCCACCAAGGTTTTCTCCCAACCTGTTGAACCTCATTCTGGGCAGGAAGAATTTTCCATCATCCCAAACATGTCTTCAAAAGGATAGTGAAGAGATTTGAGAAGCCATGCTCTCTGCACATCACTGTAAAGAAAAAGTATCCAAAATCTACAAATGAAGTAGAAAGTACCATGTGTTCTTTCAATATTAGAGCATTATCTAACAAGACTACCTAACAAGTCTGATTCTCTAGGAAATATAATGTTTGATTTACTATTTCCTGTTGATTAGAGCCTAGATTCAAGAAAGTTAAATAGTGCCTTATTGAAAATTGATAGTGATTTCTGTCTGGTCAATAAGATAACCTCACGTCACCTGGGTGGTTCAGTCGGTTAAGCACCTGACTCTTGACCTCGGCTCAGATCATGATCTCAGGGTCTTAAGCATGGACCCTGCTTAAGATTCTCTCTCTCTCTGCCCCTCCCACTTGTCGCTCGTGGGCTATCTCTTTCTCTCTCTCTAAAAATAAATAACATGAGATGCCTGGGTGGCTTAGTGGTTGAGCGTCTGCCTTTGGCTCAGGTCATGATAGCAGGGTCCTGGGATTAAGTCCTGTATCGGGTTCCCTGCAGGGAGCCTGCTTCTCCCTCTGCCTATGTCTCTGCCTCTCTCTCTCTCTCTCTCTCTCTCTCTGTGCCTCTCATGAATAAATGAATGGAATCTTAAAAAAAAAAAAAAAGAAAATGTAATAACATATCTTGTTAAAGGACAATAGCTTTGGGTTCCTTAGAAAAGTATTGCCCGAAACTATAACCGAAGAACTGATTATATTCATAACCAGTTTAGTGAGGATGTTGCCCACTGCCTAACATCTGTAGGACAGTTGGGGTATTTCTGCAAAGCATTCATAATTTGAGTATTATCCAAAAGTAGTTTCATCAGCTGGTACTCTCTCTGCGTATTTACCGAAGTCCTTTCCATGGGCTTTATTAATTCTAATTGTTGTAAGTGTTCAAAAGCCTTCATGACAATAGGTTTCTCAAAATTATAAACAGAATGGGCCTTCCTTTGAATAAACTTCTGAAATTCGTTATAGACCATTTGAAAATTAAAGGGTTCCTCTTCATAGGTGTCATTTAAATGTTTCATTGCAATTATAAGACAGATTTCCAAAACTGAAAGACCAATAGCATGTGTAATGACCACAGGCTTTTGTTGACATTGAAATGCTTTTGTAGTACTTCTCGTACACTTCTATCTTCCATGAGACACAGGGCAGAGGAGGAATCCGGTGACCATGAGAACCGCTCCATGGGCACCGCTCGCCACGTAATCTCCTCAGCTTCACCTGCTATTGCCAACCAGCCATTAAGATTTTGAATATCATCCTTGAATTAATATAGCTGTAATAAGGTTATTGTTGTTTTTGTGATCATTTAAAACCACAACATATTAGAGATGTGTCACCTCCTTTGAAAAACAAGAATCAACATTTATAAAGTGCCTAGAATAGTCAAATTTGTAGAGGCAGAAAGTAAAAGAGTGGTTACCAGGGACTGTGTTTTGGGGAAAGGGGGAGTTCGTGTTTAATGGAGACAGAGTTTCAGTTTGGGAAGATGAAAAAGTTCTAGAGATAGATGGTGGGATGGGGGTTGCACAACAATGTGAATGTATCTAATGCTACTACACTGTACTTAAAAATAGCTAAAATGTTAAATTTTGGGTTATGTATATATATTTTACCACAAAAGAATCACTGTAAAAAATTTTCAACTAAAAAACCAGAATGAGACCACAGGTGGAAGATAAGGTCAAACAGAAAATAAAATGATAGGAAAAAAATATAGGTGTTCTGAAAAACAATAAGAACAAATGGTTATGGGTATTAATTTCTTTGAAGGAACTAAAGATTGCCTACTGGGAAATTATGGGTATATTAATACCATATTTGAAATTTTTAACTTTTCACAGAGAGGAAATAATCTCTAAGAGAACAAGATGAGATTTTAAAATTTGGGTTGATTACTGGAAACACTCCCTGTCTGAGAGATAAATATTAAATTATGAAATGGTCTCCTCAGGGAAATTGTGAAAGTCATCATCCAAAATATTAAAAATTAAATCAGATGAAACATTAGGCAGGTCTAATGTAGGAAATGATCCTGGTCTGGTTTTGGGGAGGCAGACTAGAAGGCTTATTGGGGCTTTTCTATTATTTATTTTAAAGATTCTGCCAAAAAGCAGAACCCATATGCTCAGTTTCAGGGATAAGCTTGAAATTGTTATTCAGACTTCCTGAAGAAACAAGTGTTTGATTAGAGATTTGAAATAAGGTTTGGGTCCTATTTTGGGTGTATAAAACTAGAGACCCAGACTGCCCAGATCCCACACCGCCAACCATCCTGCATACTCAGTTGGGTTAACCACATGAAAAGAAAGAGCCAAATGCAGAACAGAGTTCTACTTTAATAGCAGAGTAAGCACTTCATCTTCCCACAAAGAGGGAAGGGGTCTCTGGCTGGATTGAAGAATGTAGCTTGTGCTGAAGGTCTAGGTGAGATGCCATTTCTTTCCCCCAAGTAAGAGAGGCCTGAGTCTCTGGAAGCCATGTGGAATGAAAGAGAGGAAAGTAGTCAGTTTGCCCCAGGTGTGATATACCTACCACACACACACACACACACACACACACACACAAAAGTGAATATAGGTGCAAACTTTTTTTTTTTAAGATTTTATTTATTTATTAGAGAGAGAGCAAGGAGCAAGAGCACAAGCAGGGGGAGAGGCAGAGGGAAAGGGAAAAGCAGACTCCCCACTGAGCAGACAGCCCAACTCTGGGTTTGACCCCAGGATCATGACCTGAGCTGAAGTCAGATGCTTAACCGACTAAGCCACCCAGGCACCCCAAGGTGCAAACTTTAATGTACAGTAAACTTACCTGTTAACAAAAGAGTCTAAAAGAATAATCTGGGCTCTAAACTACAAACTCCTCTCTTGAGGCATTGCAGGCAACAGAGATGGGCAAAGACTTACAGGTGTGGTGAAAACGGGGAGATGCCCTCATCCACATTTTCTCCCAGACAAAACTAAATTATTTATGAGGGCTGATTAAATCTCAGAGATGCAAAATTATTCAATATGTGTTCATATGTTCACCTCTTTTAGAAGTGAGAAGGCCAAGGAAAGCCCGCAGTGAAAAGCCTTTATAGGTTTTAAGGATGGATGTCAAGGAATATTATGATTTGAAAATTTAAAATCCTATTACAGAAGAATATAATTGTATATATAATTCTATATATAATTCTATAGTTAGAATAGAAGGACAAGGGGCACCTCGCTGGCTCAATCACTTAAGTGTCTGCCTTGGGCTGAGGTCATGATCCTAGGGTCCTGGGATTGAGTCCCATGTCAGGCTCCCTGCTCAGTGGGGATTCTGTTTCTCCCTCTCCCTCTGCTTGTGTTCGCTTGCTTGCTCTCTCTGTCAGATAGATAGACAGATAGATAGATCTTAAAAAGAAGAAGAATAGAAGGATAAATGTTTTGGTTGGAAAGGAAATACTTTAAAAGATAAATTCCAACAAAATTAATGGAAAGTAGTAGTAGTATTTTTTTCAGCAAGTAGTATTATGTGGAAAAGACTATTGTCCTGAACTTGAAATGGAAAAAAATGGAAATTTATGATAGGAAAGAGGAGAAGCCTAGAAGAAATGTCAAAGAAAAATATGTTGAAATGTAGATAACAAAAAAAAAAAAAAAAAAGAAAGAAAGAAAGAAAGAAAGAAAGAAAGAAAGAAAGAAATGTAGATAACAGAAAACCTAAGAATTTCTCAGATAGCCCTTTGGCAAATTATGTATGAAAGGATTCTTACTATTCATGTATTGTCATTCATTCAACAAACACTCACTGCCTCTCTGTGTTTGTGCCAGGCACTGGTAGGCATTGCAGATAAAACAGGTGCAGTAGGACAGGTAACAGAATGAGCTGGTCTAGCCCGGGGGTGGGGTAAATCTTCCTTCGCATGGGGTATCCTTATTGCATGTCTTAGTCTGGTTGCCCCATAAGTAGACCTTAAGATAAGGATTTGGGCACAAGCAACCTATTGAAGGGTTGGTTCCAGAAAGCTCTGTGAATGAATAAGGAAGTGGGACAAAGAAAGGAAGGAATGAAAATTACTAATGAGCAACTTACACCTGTGGGGAATTGGGGCTCAGTCCTACAGGGGACTCTCTGAGAGACTTTGTGGAATCTTCCTAAGAATGTCTTACTAAGGGGTATGAGGCTAGGCCATTTACCCAGCAACTCCCATCCCTCCCTAGGTAAGGGTCACCCCAGGGGTGTTCAATTCTCAGCACTTGCAGCCTCCCCTCAGGCAGAGAGACAAAGGAAGCTTATATAAACACTATAAGACAGGGGTTCCCAAATCTCCAAATCACCTGGAGGACTTGATAAAACCCAGATTGCAGGACCCCACTCCAGAGTTCCTGATTCTAGGGTGGGGCTGGAGAATGCATTTCTTTCTTTCTTTTTTTTTTTTTTTAAAGATTTTATTTATTTATTCATGAGAGACGCACAGATTGAGAGAGAGAGAGAGAGAGGCAGAGACACAGGCAGAGGGAGAAGCAGGCTCCATGCAGGGAGCCCGACGTGGGACTCGATCCGGGGTCCCCAGGATCACGCCCCAGGCTTCAGGCGGCGCTAAACCGCTGCACCACCGGGGCTGCCCTGGAGAATGCATTTCTAACAGATTACCCTGTGATGCTGATACTGTTGGTTCAGGGACCACACTTTGAAAACTACTGCTCTACACCAGCTCTGGGGCAGAGCACAACAGTATCTGTTACACACTAATATCTAAAGGATAATAGTCGGTAAGTAGACAAAGGGTCAGAGAGAGAGTAGAACTGTCTAGGTAAAGGAAATCCTCTACAAAGCCCCTGAGGCTGGATGGAGTCTGTGTGGTTAGAGGAACTGCAAGGTAGTGCCGAAAGGGAGAGAGTAAAACAAGATGAGGCAGGCAAAGTGTGTGGGGAAGAGATCAATCAGAGCCTTGGAGGCATGGTAAGGAATTAAGTCTTTTCCCTAAGAGAAAGGCAAAGGTATTGAATGGCTTTCAACGGGACAGTGACTGATCAGATTTGCATTAAATGTTCATTCCTGCTACAGCATTGAGAACATTAGGAGGGGCAAAGACAGGTATGGAGATCCCTTATAAGGTTTCTCTTGCAAAGCCAGATGGGAGACCATGATGGCTTGCACTGAAGTGGTGGCAGGAGAGGTGGAGAGAAGTAGATGGATCTCATAAATATGTAGGAGAAAGAATCAATAAGATTTGATGATGGATTAAGAAGAGGAAAGAAGTGAAGACTGTGTCACGGATGACTGTTAAGTGTCTGGTCTGTGCAGGTGGATTGAGAACCATCCTACAAGGAAAGACCCAGAGTTCAATTATGTGCAGGTTGAGTTTGAGGTTCATGTAGGACATCTAGGTGGAGACTTGGAATGAGCAATTAGGTATACAACCCTAGAGCTCATGAAACCACTTAAAGGTGTAATGTTGAACAAAAGTCAGAATGGCTGCACTAATACTTCAGTGAAGCTCAATTTTAAAGTAACCTCTTCCTCTCTTTCACAAACCTCCCCTCCTCCCTCAGTAGCCTGTTGCTTCAGGAACCCAGTACCACCCTAAAGACTTGACAAAGGAGGCTGACAGCAAGTATACAATTCCTGTCAAAACCAGCTAGATCCTGTATTTCCCTGTAAGATCCCCAAACCCCTTCCTCTGGGTGGGCTTGCAGTTTTTTTGAAGGCCATAGCCTGCTGCAGCCTCCATTGCCCAGCGAAGCAATAAAGCTATTGTTCCTCTTTATCCCAAACTCTGTCTTCATGACATAAATAAATAAATAAATAAATAAATAAATAAATAAATAACAAATATATATTTTGTTTAAATGCAATTAATTAATATATAATGTATTATTAGTTTCAGAGGTACAGTTTAGTGATTCATCACTTTTTTTTATTTTTATTTTATTTTTTTTTATTTTATTTTTATTTTTATTTTTATTTTTTTGTGATTCATCAGTCTTATATAATACCCAGGCTCATGATATCATGCACCCTCCTTAATGACCATCACCCAGTTACCCCACCCCCCTACCCCCCTCTCCTGCAACCCTCAGTTTGTTTCCCATGATTAAGAGTCTCTTGTGGTTGCTCCAACATACAGAGGTCAGTTTTTGACAACAGTCAGATAGTCCTGGGTTTGTGATAAATTTGGGAATTATTCACATGTAGCTGGTGTTCGAGCCATGCAGGTGGGTAAGCCCCCTAAAAAGAGTTCGTGGAATAAGAACAAAAGGGGTTCAGACTTAACTTCAAGGACTTCAAAAATCATGGTTAAGATGAGGAACATAAGCCAGCAAAAGGGTGTGAGAAGAAGCAAGACCAAGACAATATGGTGTGACAGGAGACAAGGATGAAGGAGTTATGAATCGCCAAGAAATCAAATCAGGTGAGGGTTGGTTTGTTTGTTTAAGGTGAGGGTTTAAAACACCTTTCAGATTTAGTGAGATGGAGGTAATTCATGAGCCCAACAAGAGGCACTGCAGTTGAACAGGAGGCAGAAACAAGGATGAGATTGGTTCAATAATGAGAGAGTGGGATGGAAATGGAGACAGTGAGTATAAAGACAATGCTTAATCTGCTTTTGAGAAGTTTTGATATCTATGAAGGGGAGGACAGCAACTAGGGAGCCAGTGAAGTCTGGGGTGGACTTCATGGCCTGTCCTCCATGTAGCCTTTCAAATGTTGGGGAAGACTTGAGCATATTTAAATGCTGACAGTAAGTCTCTGGATTGAGAGAGTCTGAAGACCCTGGAGATGGATAATTGAGAATTTATTAATTGAGAGTAGGAAGAAATGGAAAGCAAGGCACAGGTGGATTAACCTTTGATAAAAACATAGATATCTCTTCTGCCTAATGGCAGCAAAGGAGGAGAGGGCACCTTGTGTAGATGCAGGAGGATTAAAAGTTCAGTAGCATAAGTCAAGGAGTTTCTACCCCCCATGGCTACAATGTTCAATGGAAGCAGGAGATGAAGTCATGGGAGAGGGAGGAGTGAGTATAGATTGGAAAGGGCTAGGGTTGACTATTCAAAGACAGTGGAGAAGATTGAAGAATGATTTTTTTTTTTTTTTTAGGGTGGTGAGGGGTAGAGGGAAAAAGAATCCTAAGCAGGCTCCATGCCCAGTACAGAGCCCAACACAGGAGCTCAATCTCATGATGCTGAGATCACGACCTGAGCTGAAACTAGGAGTCAGATGCTTAACAGACTGAGCCACCCAGGTGCCCTTGATTTTTTTTTTTTTTTTAATCCTGGGAGGGAAAAATACCTCATGCCTTGTATTCAAATGATTTTCTCAAATGGGCTGTTTTCGTGTGATGATAAGGGCAGTACCTATGAACATGGATACACTTGTTTACAGCTTGGAGATCAGAAGCACCATGCTACTAAATATGCATGTGGCCCTAAGAAACACGTAAATATTTATATGTGATGTTTATACTCTTGGTTCTAATGACCTTCTAGAGTTTAAGTTTCTTAGAGGCACTGATCTGGGATATGTGCCTAGGATCATCTGGCAAGCTACATTTTATTCTTTCATTCATTTCACAACTAGTGAGCACTTGCCATGTGGCAGGCACTGTACTAGGTGCTGGGGGATATGTCTATGAACAAGGCAGAGGAGGGCAGGCTGCTACAAGGACCTCCACTCACATGGACTGCAACACTGATGGTGTTCCAAAGCTAGACATATCACAATGCAATTGGAAGTTCCCTCCCTTGCAGGAGCTTTAGATTCTAATGGCAGAGAGGACAGCTGGGTGGGGTGGAGACAAGCAAACAAACAAATAAGATAATTTCACATTTTTAATAAGTTTTGTGGAAGAAAAAAGATCAGATGAAATAGAAAGTAACTTGAGGATGGGGACAAAAGTTATTATAAGCTATGTGGCCTTTCTGAAGAGATGATGTTGGGGCAGAGAAAGACAGGGTCTTGGGAAGAGCCAGGGGGAGGGCTTGGTGGTAGGGGGGAAAGGCAAGTGCTAAGGCACAAGCGGGAGGAAGCTTCTAGGACTGAAGACAGTGAGGAGAAGCTCAGCCAGGTAGGTTGGCCCGGATCCTGTGCTGCCTCTTGAGCCATTGTAAGGAGTTTGGGTTTTATCCTAAGCTTGATGGAAAACGCTTGATGTTTCTAAGAGAGAAGTAAATGTTGTGATTTATACATTTAAAGGATCACTCCAGCCACTGTATAGGAAGTGGACTGGACAGGGAGAGAGCAGAGAGGCCACTTAGAAGGCTGCTGAATAAATAATCCAAATGAGAAGACAGCGGCTAGGACTAGGGTGGTGATGGTGGAGATGCAGAGAAGTGGATCAATGCCGGATCAATTTCAGAGATGGATTCCACATTAAATTAGTCACTGGAGGAGGCATTAAATTAGTCACAGTGAGGTGGGGGCGGGCGTTAAGCTGAGGCCTCGTTTTTGTTTTGTTTTTTTCAGGCTGAGTGAATGGCTAGAGAGTGGTGTTGTTCCTGCTTCTCCCTCTGCCTGTGTCTCTGCCTCTCTCTGTGTGTGTCTTTTATGAATAAATAAATAAAATCTTAAAAAAAAAAAAAAGAATGAGGATGTGGCAATTTCCAAACTCCAAGAGGAGCAAGCATTTAGAAAGACAACACTATGTGTTTTGCAACACAGAGGTCATTAGTGACTTTAAGAACAGTTTCAGGGGAGTGGTGGAAACAGAGACCAATTTGGGGGTAAGTTAAAAAGTAGTATAGGGCTGAGGAAGTAGAGATGTTACATACAGATATCTCATCTGAGTGGTTTTGTATTCTAAGGGACCATAGCAGTGAAGGGGTAGCAGAGGGATACATGTAATCAAGAGAGACCTTTTTCTTCCTTTCTTTATTTTTTTAAAAGATGTTATTTATTAATGAGAAACAGAGAGAGAGAGGTAGAGACACAGGCAGAGGGAGAAGCAGGACCCACGCAGGGAGCCCAATGTGGGACTTGATCCTGGGTCTCCAGGATCACGCCCTGGGCCGAAGGCAGCGCTAAACCACTGAGCTACCCAGGCTGCCCTCTTTATTTTTTTTTTTTTAAGATTTATTTATTTATTCATGAGAGACAGAGAGAGGCAGAGACAGAGACAGAGACAGAGACAGAGACATAGGCAGAGGGAGAAGCTCCCTGCAAGGAGCCTGATGTGGGACTCGCTGCCAGATCTCAGAATCACAACCTGAGCCGAAGACAGGCGCCCAACCTCTGAGCCACCTAGGCGTCTCATCTTCCTTTCTTTAAGTGGAGGTGCTGGAGTCTGTTTATAGAGCAATGGCAGTGATATGGAAGGAAGGGGAGAATTAGATGAAGCAGGAAAAACTGGGAATATAGCGGATACCTCCAAAAGCACCCCTTGAAAGAGGGGATGGGGTCCAAAAATGAAGAGTTTATCTTTTATTTTTACTGACTTTTTTTTTTTTTTTTTGAGATTTTATCCATTTATTAGAGAGAAACAGAGCATACGTAGGGGGAGCAGCAGGCAGAGGGAGAAGCGGGCCTCTCGCTGAGCCAGGAGCCTAATGTCCTAGGATCATGACCTGAGCCAAAGGCAGGCGCTCAACCAACTGGGCCACCCAGGGGCCCCAAAAGTTTATCTTTCAATAGGTGCAGGGATGCTTTCTCCATTTGTTAAGTTCTTAATGAATTATTTGTTGCAGGACGCCTGGGTGGCTCAGAAGTTTGAGCTTCTCCTTTGGCTCAGGTCATGATCCTGGGGTCTGGGGATCGAGTCCTGCATCGGATTCCCTGCATGGAACCTGCTTCTCCTTCTGCCTATGTCTCTGCCTCTCTCTCTGTGTTTCTCATGAATGGATAAATAAAGTATTAAAAAATATATATATTTGTTGCATGCAGTTCAAAGGAGAGAAAAGATTTGCAGTGACACCTCCCAGGCACCAGATGGTGATGTTCAGCTGCTGTCAATTCTCTGTCACCTGAGCACCTTCTTAGGAGCAAGTAGATAAAAGGTACTTTTGTCCTTCTAAATTGGACTGGGTTGGCCCTAGGGCAATTGGAGTTGTAGGTGACTTTCTGGTTTGGCTGTTTTAGTGGAACTGCAAATCCTGTTTTGGGAAGAATAGAAGGTTTATGCATGTGAAGAGGACATTGTGATACAAAGCACAAAGAGAACAGGGATCTTTTCACAGCATGGGGGTTGGGAGTCAGTGGTTTACCTAGTTACTAAAAATTGGGAAGAACCTGCTGGACACTGAATAACATTGGAAATCAGGAAGAAGACTAATGTATTCATTAACAGGCAAACAGTTGAGCAGGTCAGAGTTTCTGGTATGTTGTAGGAACTGACTGCGTGAAGGCAGCTGTCGGAAATGGCCTCGTGGCCTGTGTCCTTTGGAGTGACCTGCGAATGGTGGCTACACTGTCTCAGGCCAGTGGACCCCCAGCAGCACCTCTGTGCTGGGCACGTTGGCATTTGTGCTGTCCCCATTGGTTCTCCCTATGGGCTTTGGAATCTCTGCCCTAGTTGTACTGAAATAATCTCTTAATCACATCCTTCCTTTCTTACATCCCGGCCCCAATCTGACCTCCTGGGAGGGCCTCTGTTGAACAGCACAATAACCCAGCCAGCCCCACCCTCTCGTTGGCTAATATTAACAGTATTTATTTAAATATGTTTATACACAATTTGCTGTATCCTGCTGTGTGTTTCCACTTTTATAAAATAGTTAGATCCTTCCAGTAAACCAATAGCCTAGCAAACTGGTGTGTATTTCTTCTGTGGTGGCAAGGGCTGCTCCTATTTCTCCTGAATCTGGGCAATTATCCCCCCAAAACCCAGAGAGATCTTGGTTTTAAGTTTAAGCAAACTATTTCCCCCTTGACTTTTCCGTAAGTCTTTATGCACGCTCCTGTGTCCTTTGTTTTGAAAAAGCACCTTTGCTCCTGTGGCACCTCCATACTACTATACTCGTTCCTGCTTTCCTTTCACTGAGAAACTTCCTTTTTCTTCTTCAACTCTTTGAAACCTGTCTCAACTAGTTATAAAATTGTCCTCTGCAAGGTGAGCAATGATTTTGGCCAGGCTTTGTGTTCTTCAATCACTCTTTATTCTCCTGAACTCCTCTGCATCATTTGATACTGTTGACCATCTTTTCCTTCTTGAAATGGTTCTTTCATCTTTCCTTTCCCTTTTTTTTTTTTTTTTTTTTTTTACTTCTTTCCTTTTTTTTTGGCTTGCCTGACTCTGGACTAACCTGATCTTTTTTTCACCTCTGTTGCCTTAGAGGATTCTCCTTCCTGCTTCTGCCTTTGGGGAACAGTTAGTTACCCCAAGGTTAGGCTCCTTTGGGAGTGAAGCCATCTCTTCAGGCTTGCCTCTCTGTTCATGATTTCTCTCTGTGATCTGATACTCTCACAAAATGGCCAGGTTTATTTACCTAATTGCCCTTGAAATGTTTCCACTGGGGTATACAGCTTTCACCCTAAGTTGAATATTTCTTTTTTAAAACATGTTGTCTTCCCTTTGCTCCCTGAAATCACCTCCTCCCTAGCTCCATTCTCCAGTTCAGTAACCCCATTGTTCGTCTTGCTTGGTCACCCAAACATGAAAACTTTGCAGCATTTATGACCTTCTTTTTTTCAGACCTAGGTTTTAATCCCAGTTCTCTAGCCATCAGGTAACTCACATTAAAGAAGGATAATCATAAAAACTCAGGGTTGTTGTGAGGAACGTTTCAAGTGCACTAAACAGCTCTTAAAACATCAAAAATGCTCAAAAGCTTTTGATAATAATTCTTTTGAAATCCCCTCCATCCCCCAATCCCTACTTTTCTTACATGTAAGTCATGAGCAGATTCCAAACCAACCTTCTGAATTCTAGTCCCTAGCTCTTGCAATCCAACATGCATATTTTTACTGGATTAATCTTATTTGAATATTGCTTTCATGATATTACTACCACGTAACAACTTTTTAATGACTTACCATTTCCTTTCTCCGAATCTAAACTTCTATCCTACCTACTCTGGCCTCACTCTACCCCACTCTTCTCCAGAGCATCTCCTTGGCATTTCTTCCTTTCTTCTCCATGGCGGTGGGCATGCCATGCTTACTTTTGCCTCGTGATTTCACACACTACTCCTCCCGATAGGCCTAACTCCATCCTTCAGATCCAGTTAGATTTGTCTTCTTCATAAAGACATTCCATGACTTCACTGATGACCTTCTTTCAGAGGTTAGATTATCATAGTCTTCATAGTGGGTTTGTACTTTATGATTTAGATGTTAGAGTGATAGTTTCTCTACCTTCTGAATTTTTTAAAAAATATTTTATTTTTTTAAAATTTTATTTATTTAATTTATTTATTCATGAGAGACACAGAGAGAGGGAGAGGCAGAGACACAGGCACAGGGAAAAGCAGGCCCCATGCAGGGACTGTGGCGCTAAACCACTGAGCCACCGGGTCTGCCCTAAAAAATATTTAATTTATTTATTCATGAGAGACAGAGAGAGAGGCAGAGACACAGGTAGAGGAGAAGCAGACTCCTCGCAGGGAGACCACTGCGAGACTCAATCCCGGGACCACAGGATCATGCCCTGAGCTGAAGACAGACACTTAACCACTGAGCCACCCAGGCATCCCCCTTCTGATTTTTTAAATGAATCATTTATTTAAATACTTGTACACAAATATTAGTACTAGACAAAAGATGGAAACATCCCAAATGTTTTTCAAGTGATAAATGAACATTTGGGTTGTTTCCATCTTTTGGCTAAGTATTAATATTTGTGTGCAAGTATTTGTCTGGACATATATTTTCAATTTTCTTGGTATATATCTAAGAGTACAACTGCTGGGTTATATGGTAGCTCTATAATTTTCTGAGGAATTGCCAAATTGTATATCAAAATAGTTGACCATTTTACATTCCCACCAGCAATGTATGAGGGCTGCAATTTCTTCATATCCTAGCTAGCACTTGTTATTGTCTTTTTCTAATTATATCATTCTGCTGGGTATGAAGTGTTATCTCATTGTGATTTTGATTTGCAATTCCTTGATGCCTAATGGTGTTGAGCATTTTTCCATTGCTCATTGATCATTTGTGTATCCTTTTTGGAGAACTGACTAATCAGATTATTTGTTCATTTTATTTATTATTTTTTAAAGGATTTTATTTATGAGATACAGAGAGGCAGAGACATAGGCAGAGGGAGAAGCAGGCTCCCTGTGGGAAGCCTGATGTGGAACTCATCCCAGAACCCTGGGATCACACCCTGAGCCAAAGGCAGCTGCTCAACCACTGAGCCACCCTGGTACCCCTATTTGCTCATTTTAATTGAGTTGTCTTATTGTTGATTTATAGTAGCTCTTTATATATTCTAGATATAAGTTCCTTAAAAATATATGATTTACAAATATTTTTCCCATTCTGTGGGTTATTTTTTCACATTTTTCATGCTCTTTTGAAATTTAGGTATTTTTTATTTTGAGAAAATTCAATTTTGTTTTTCTTTTGTTGCTTTGGCTTTGATGTCTTATCTAAGAAGCTATTGCCTAATCCATGGTTACAAAGGTTTACTCCTATGTTTTCTTCTGAGAATGCTATGTTTAGATCTTAAACTTAGGTCTGTGATTCATTTTGAGTTAATTTTTATATATAGTGTAAGTAGGGGCCTAATTTTTTTGCATGTGGATATCCTTTATGATATTTTAAATATAAGTCTCCTACATCAGATGTTCCTTTAAGACTTTGTGATATGTTATATGTCTACATATCTGTCTCAGTGCCTTGTACTGTTCTAAGGCACACAATTAGCTACCTTGTTTGTATGATCCTATGTGTGAATCCTCCATATTTTTGTCGAGGACAGAATGTTTACAAGATGACATGATGTTCAAAATTAAATCAAAGAAAAAAAGTTTTTTTCACGTATCACCCAGCATGGTTTCTTACGAAAAATTTTCTATACTCTGGAGCGGTACATTTGAGCAGTGCATTTCTTTCTCCTTGAAGTAGATTTCATTGCTATTTAAGAGTTCTCCTTTAGGTCCATGTCGAAACATCCCCACCCCCAGCAAATCATCTTTGTCCCTAGGTTTGCTACTCCTTTTCTTGCTGTTTGCAGTGACTACCGTTTCTATAAAAACTGTGGCCCCTGCAGCCTTCCTTCCCATTCTTAGTTTACACTCCATGTCCTTTGACTTCTACCTCCTTAGTAGCTTTACCAGTATGTTCCATTTTTGGCAATCCCTGGGACAAAGAATTCTGTTCACCTGGTATTTGACAGGAATAATTCATTACATTTCATCTTGCTGGCCTCATATGGTGGTTTGAAGTGCATTTTTAGTTACCCTTACACTTTCGCACTCACACAGACCTTCTCTTATTTTTTCCTTTTTTTTTTTTCTCTTATTTTTTCCTATCACCCAACATCTCTCTCTTTCAAACCTGGTGGGTTTATTTTGTATTAACCTTTTAGAAATATAAAAGCACAGCTTAGGTAGGGTCAGAGAAAAAGCCGAAGTCAACCTGTGGATTACCCAGCCCAAGGGCTGCATTTGACGGCAGATCTGTGAGGTATCATTTGGTCTAAATCTAAGACCAGTGCTTGGTACCTTATTTGGATATTGCTGCTTTCAGTGCTTGGGCTGTTCTTCCAAACACTGGAGTTCTCGGCTACTTTTCAGCATGATGTCAGTACCACAAGTATTGCATTGTCTTAGAGGTTCTAGTGGGGGATTCCAGATAAGATTCCACATCTGAATACACTGGAAAACATTAGGTAGAAGTAAACATTTAAGAAATGCATTTGAAAGCCTCACTTGATAAACCGGGGGAAAAAAAATCCCGGTTTCAATGATTGGAGTCAGAGTCCTCTTTCATCTTCAAAACAAGCACCAGCTTGAAATACTCAAAAAGAAGGCCCGAAGGAACCAGCTGCACCCATCCTAATCTATTCCTCCAATGGTACTTAACAGAGGGTCACTGCCTTCCTGTGCTCTATACTGCTCAAATATAAACTGCTTTTTTTCTCAAGATAGGAAAGTCTCTTATTATGCTATAACTAAGCTATTTCAAATGTTAAGAAATGGGGCTGTTATTTACATTATTAACCATCTCCCTCTGTCACTAAATGTAAAGAACATTCACAGAAGTGCGCATTAGTCAAAGCAGTAGGCACTGTGGTGAGAGGCTGTTCAGAAAGTACTCACTGGAAAGTGAGAAAAGAACTAGAATGTGGAAACTGGGTGCTAAAAGGGTTTCTGAGACAAAACAGCTTTGACAAATTTGTATGAAGGACAGCATATTCAGAAAGAACATGGATATTTTTGGTTCTATGGAGGCATATTCAGAAGCAATAGTTACTCGGAATTTACTGGGACACTTGCAAAGTTCATTAAGGTACAATGTTTAGCCTCATTTCTGGCTCCATTTTAAATCTCTGTCCTTCCATTTCCCACCTCTCCCCACTAACCCTAATTTTGTGCTATACCCCTAATGTATGCTATCTCATAGCCCATGAATACTTATACATTGCCACAAATCTTTTTGAGATAAGATGTGGAAATAACACATAAAATTTAAAAGCCAGGATTTCCCTAGTAATGAGATTTCTCCCTGACTTACTGTTTCTTTGACATTTGTATTGATTTGGTATCAGCATGTTTTCCATTTTGTTTCAAGCTATTTATAAATTTGTGGGAAAAACAAAGATTTAAGTCCCTGCTTTGAAAGAGCTCATGTTTTAATTGGGAGGGGGGGGATATTAAAAAACACAAAGGGACACTTTGCCAAGTAGTTCAGTAGCTTCTCTACCGCTGTGTCCATCATTGTGAATGTAACGGCATGCACAGAGAAATTGAGATGTTGAATAAAATTTAAGGTGGTGACAGAGAAGTCCTGAATGCAAAGCTTTGGAGTTTGTAGAAAATGAAGAAGAAGAAAAATCTCCCATGATCTCAACACCCACACAGCTTCTTATCATTTGGTGTATTTCCTTCCAGTCTTTTTTTTTTCTTCCTCTGAATAGTTGAGGATAAGCTTGTGATGTTACAGCCACATACACAGTTTTGTACAGCTTTTTACCCTAACAAGCAATTCCCTATTTTTGTAAGAACGTTTTCCTGTATATTTTCAACACCATAATTTACACAAATATTCCCTCCTCTCTGGGACATTCATACCACTTCCAAAAGAACCCTCTGAAACCTCCATGAGTAGAAATAATTGGAGAGCGGACAGACGCCAGATCCGAGGCATCAGTTTCTCCATGATGACTAGCTCCAAGTACGGTAGTGGTTTTCCCTATTTTTGGTGCCAAACCTCTGGCATCTGAATTTCGCTGCTTTCCTTTCGCTCCTTTATGGGTCCCATCCCTTTCTCGAGGCCTCTAACCTCGTTTCCCAACTGCGTTGAGGAACGGAGGGTTATTTGCCTCGTAAGTTCCTTTTCAGAGTAATTGGCACAGCTCAAGAACACGGAGACTTTAAAACCCGGGGCTTTCGCGGGACCTGGGATTAGCTGTCTTGCGGACCTAAGTAAGTTTTTTGAGCCCTGCGTCTGCCCGCCCGTCTGCGAGGCGGGTTCTCTGGGGGGCCCTTTCTGAATCGAGTGCGACAGTAAACGGGGGAAGTGGAAGTAAAGTGGGAAGCGGGAGGACCATTTTCTATCCCTGGTCGGTCTCAACAGGTAGAGCCCTGTGGTTCTCCCTACCTGCTGGCACCATCCCAGAGCTATTAAAATTCTTTCAAGGTGTGGCTGAGGGTGGGGTAGAGGATGCTTAGCCACCTACAAGCCCCAGTCGACTGTTAGTTCTAAGTTGCATACAAAAATACACAAATGCAAAGAGCTGGAGCGGCCGGAGAACGTTTCTGAGTCAAACTGGCTGTGCTGCGCCCCGCAAACACGGAGCGTCGGGGGGCGTATCTGACCCGCTTCTGCTTGGAGCCTCCGAACGGGTTAAAAGCGCAAGCGAACTCTTGGGAGTCCGGTAGGAGTTGCTGGTTGTGCCGGACATTGCTTACGAGGCGATTTTTGCGGTCCACCTCCCTCTGGGTTTTCTCATTCTTTTGTGGGATGTTCGTGGAGCTGGCCTGGGCACTCACTTTCTCCAGTTTCCACGTCCCAGACCCTCCTCTCCAGGTCCCGGAGCGCCGCACCTACTCCCGCCCCGAGTCTTCGGGACTCGCTCCAGGCGTGGGGGGGGGGGCGGGCGGGGGGACTTGGTTCCCTGAAAGCGACCTTGCCCTGGGAATTTCCTGTGACCGTTTCTCACGGACAAGCCCCTTCTCCCGCTGGAAGGACGGACGCCCACCGCCACGCGCTCCCGCAAAGCCGCAGCCCCGCCCCGCCCCGCCGCGCCGCGCCCCCCTCCCCTCGCGGGAGGCCGCCCCCGCTCGCCTCGCTCCCCCTCCTCAGGTCCCGCGGCCGAGAGCCCGGATGTTGGATTCAATCCCTACGCCCGGTCCTTCATTTCCATAAAAGGGCAGCGGCTCGGCGGGGCTGAGATTGCTGCGCCGCGGGCGCCCCTCGCCTCCCCCTCGCCGCGCCCGGCACCTCGGAGCGCGCCGCCCCGCCCGCCCCGCCCCCAGCTCGGGAGTGCGCGAGGCCCCCCTGCCCCCCCCTGCCCGCAGCGCGGCCGCGGGGGACCGTGAGGGACTCGGGTGAGGCGGCCCGACCGCTCCGGGCGGCTCGGGGGGCGGGGGAGGAGGGAGCAGGCGCGCCCAGCCGCGGCCGGACTCGGACGGAGGAGGCGGGGAGGGAGGGGTGGAGCGCCGGCAGACGGGCGAGGGGCCGCGACGACGGGACTCCATTAGTCGCTCCCGCCGGGAGGCAGCGCTTTGCCGGCCGACGGGGGGACCGCGCGCCGCCGCCCCGCGAGCCGCCGCCGCCGCCGTGCTTGTTGCTGCGCGAGCCCCCGGCCGGGAGCGCGAGGAGCGCGCGGTGAGGGGCCGGGACCGGGCCGGGACCTGAGGGGGAGCGAGGGCGGCGAGGTGGAATGTGGGGCCCCCGGGCGGCGTCTCGGCGGGCCGCGGTGCGGAGCGCAGGCCGGCAGGTGAAGCCCGCCGCGGGCCGCTAGGCGAGGGCCGCTGGGCTGGGGCGGCGAGGGCCGGGCGGCGAGGGCCGGCGAGGGCCGCCGCGGGGCGGGAGCGCGGGGCGGGAGCGCGGGGCGCCGGCCGGGAAGGGCGCGGAGTCCGCCCGCAGTCCCGCCCGCAGTCCCGCCCGCAGGCCCTCCCCGCCTCGCCTCGCCTCGCCTCGCCTCGCCTCGCCGCCCTCCCGAGTTCGTGCGGAAACCCTCGGGTCCTCCACCTCCTCCCGCTCCGCCGCGGACTCCGCGAATTCGGTGGGATTCGCCTGCCTTTGGGGGAGTGACGCTGACGAGAGCCATTTCCTCCGTGCTCGCAGGAAGGAGCCATGGCTCTGGACGGGATAAGGATGCCAGATGGCTGCTACGCGGACGGGACGTGGGAACTGAGCGTTCATGTGACAGACCTGAACCGCGATGTCACCCTCAGGGTGACCGGGGAGGTGCACATTGGAGGGGTGATGCTCAAGCTGGTGGAGAAACTTGGTGAGTAGCGTCGCAGCCGGGTCTAGATAAAGACCTCCAGGCTGAGGCGGCGGCCGGGGGCGGGGGGGCGGGGGGAGGGGGGAGCGGCTTACGGCTGGGGGAGGGGTGGGTTTTGGAACTCTTGCTCGGCATCCCGCAGACACTTTTGAAAATGGTAAGATCTTTCAATAATTAAGCAAAAAAGACCTTTCACCTTTGTGTTGTGTTTTGCGTTGTTACTGTTTGAAATTTTCTTAATGTGATTCCTGCCTCCCAATTAATAGACCTAACTGTGTGGTTACTGGCGAGAACGCCTTATTATTATTATTATTATTATTATTATTATTATTATTATTATTATTTTACATTCAGCGACTTCACGTTAGAAGAAATGACAAAAGTGCGCATTTATGTTGAGAGGGGGGATATTACAGGGCTTGTGGTTATCACGTATCTTCAGCGCACCTGAGTGTTGGTGACATCTGGTATTGAGGATGATGCAAACATTTTTTTTAAAGAATAAACTGTACTGGAAAATGTGCAACTTCTTGCGCCAATAATGAAGGTTCTATAGCCGTACTATACGTGATGGAGTGTATTAAAATGTTCCAGTCAACCACTCTTACCAGGGGTGGGGCAGTGTTTGGACTATCTGAAGTCTGTGCTTTAAAAAAGCTATTTCGAGTGTTCAATTGTATATTAAGCTCATGAAATAATTTTATGCTAAAAAAACAGGCATAATTAAACTAATTCGAGATTCATAGTATTTGCTTGGGTACAAGTATATATTGCATTGATTTAAAACTGAATCCATTTAAATAATAGGGTATCCAACAATAGGGACTGTAAGAAAATTCTGTAGTACAATATTTTGCTCGTGATGCATGAAATTTTCAAATTTAAGAATCAACTAAAATAATTCTAAATATGAGTTTATCACAAGAGAAAGGCTCAGAGGTCTGTCTTCATGAGCTTAACATGCCTTTTGCAGGTCATGCAGTTGTGGTAAGGTGAAGTGTGGCACTGCCATTTATTTATTTATTTATCTATCTATCTATTTATTTATTTATTGCCTTTTTAAAACACGGCTTTCATTCTTCAAGCCACTCTGGAAAATTAGAGAAGTGCTTATTTATCAGGAAATGTATTTCTTTACCAAGAGATTGTTGCAAACCTACCATATAAATTTATGGAACTGGTGCCCTATAATGGTATTTGCAGAATAGTGTAGAATTCATTTAGGTGGATCATCTTTGTATCTCTATAGGTGGTGTAATTATTGAAGGACCAAAAAGAAGCTCCTTACAAGATAGACTCTTCTTAGGGCTGTGCATTGTTTGGCTTTCTGAGACTTGGCCCAGGAAAGCAAGCCCCCCTCGGGTAGTCCTTTGTAAATGAGATTTTACTATATTGGTAATCCAATTAACTGTTGGTTAACGTTGTTCTTATCTGATTTGACTGTATAAATCACTTTTCGTAATATCTGTGAATCTTTTTTTTTTTTCCAGCATTAGCGTGGGATTATTTAAGGAAGAAAATAGAAAGTATAATTTTTAATATTTCCTTTCTTTTTGAAGGAAACAAGCATTTGCATCAGAGGTTGCTTATATATATGATAACTGGACCTTACTGATACATTGGTTTCAATATGAGATATTTCTTAGTGTGAAAAAGGAGCCATTGAAGGTGACTGAGACAACTTAAAGTTCTTGAAAGCCAGGCTTTATCTGATAAATAAGTAATGACTTCTATATTTATATTGTATTGATTAGAACTGTTTATTACAGAATCACAGGTATAAATAGAAATATAGAGAATACTATTTGCAGACAGAACTGATGTTAATTTAAGTGACTGTACTCTGAATCTTTTAATGTTGGTGACTGTACTCTGAATCTTTTAATGTTGATACATTTAAAATTTTTTATGCAGTGAAAAGAAGCCCTGAAAAGTAGGAGATGCTGTGTAGGTGGAAACCTTGCATTTTTCTCGAACTGAACCAGTACTGATCTTCCATTTTGATTTGCAAGTAGAAAGTGCTTTTCATCATTATTCTGACTTATCTGTTTGGTGCAAGTAGAACTATGATTTTTTGCTTCTGGTTTTAGGATTAGTATCAAATACTGAATGATAAGCTATTTTGTTACCTATTGGTAAGTGAAAAGAGAAGAAATTCAGTAGGGCAGCATTTAAAGTTTACAAACCCCTTTAGTCAGATTAGAAAGGAACTTCATAATTTTTCGGCATTGCCTAAAACTGCAATGGCTTGTCTTTTGAAACGCTGAGTTGTGTCACCAAAGGTATTAAAGGGTGGACTGGGTAGTTACTTGTCAGCAACTGCAGTAGATCAAAGCAGCTTGCAGAATCTAGATGATTAGAGGTAGAGATGGCACAGGGCCTTGTGTCTTGGGATCACAGAGCAGGGATGGACAGTTGGCAGAACCTGGCTGCTGTGGCCTTTGAATAGTTTTGGTACGGTGGAACGGAAGGTTATCACAGCTTTCACCAACCTTTGACTCCAGATGCCTGTCTGGTCCCCTTGTTCTGATCAGAATCTGTATGAATACCAAGAGCATTAAGTTTTAACTCTTTCTTTCTATGTAATCAATGATAATTGTTTCCCTGGGATTAATAGATTGTGTAATGACACCTCCCTTCAAGGTTGTATTAAAATTTTGTAAGTGGGGCACCTGGCTGGCTGAGTCAGAAGTGTGTGTGACTCTTCATCTCACGGTCATGAGTTCAAGTCCCACATTGGGTGTAGAGATTATTTAAATAAAAAAATACTTGAAAAATAAAAAAACAAAATTTTGTATCTCTGTCCATGTAGGGAATTTTCTGAGAAGAGGCTTTTTAGCATTTATTAGATTATCAAAGAAGTCTGTGATTAAGGAAAAAAGATTGTAACACAACTCCTGGGTTTGACCCCTGCAGGTCAGCCTTATTGCATTCAGCCCAGACTTAGTCACTTAATTGAGCAAGCTAAAAAAGTAAATAAATGCTTCCTTAGTATGTGTCAGCATCATTATTTAGTTAGTATTTTATAAAGAGCTTTTGCACTTCAGTTAAGGTCATTAAATCATGATTCTTTGATTCATGACTTTGATTCAAAGATCTGAAAGGCCTCCTTTAAATTTTAGTGTAAACCTCATGTCATTATGCAGTAACCTTTTAAAAGAAACATAAAGAGTGTATGCTATGAAGAAGTGGGCTTTAGGGAATTATATCCTGATGTCACAGAAAATGTTTTGCATCTTTGACTTAATTTAGGATGATACTAGACAGACAATCGCAAGATTGGTCCCTTCTATGTTTATACCTCATTCTGAAATGAAAAATTGTTTTCTGCCCTCTATTTTTTAAAAATCCAGGTTGACAGTTTGAAATAGAACTTGAAAAATTTATTGTAGTTTTTTAAAAAATAATTTTCAAATCTGTATAGTTTATTTTGTGTCTGTTTTTATTTAAAAGTAGAGTTAATAAAACATTAGGGACAAAGAATGAGATGACAGCAAATAAACTAATTGTACAAAAAATAAATTGTAAGGAAGAGCCCCAATTTTATGGGATTTTCCTTATGTTCCTCTAGAGATCAAGAAATATTAAAACTGTCTACTCACTAGTAGTCAAAACTTAGTATGGAGGATTCGAAGTGAAGAGGTGCTTTGTTTCACTGCGTTTTCAGAACACTTTATAAGTGTCTTCTGAACTTTTTTTTTCTTTTTTCTTTTCTGAGCTTCTATGTACAATTTAATATTACCTTTCTGTAAAAATTCGTATTAGTTAGAGGATAAGGAATTTATTCTTCTATGGAACTTACCGGTGTCTAGCCGGCAACTCTGTGAGCTTGGAGGGAGGAATAATGGACTGATTTCTGAGTTTCTTTTCACTCTAATTCTGTGAGTAGGAAGAATGTAGAAGTTGGGTTAAATCAAGTTAAATAATAATCCAGAGAAAAAAGTACAATTTGGGGGACTCAGGAGTAACTAAAAAAAAGATGAGTTGACCTAGAAAGTTAGAGGACTGTTTCTGAATTGTAGCCTGTATAAAGAAGTCCTCTTTGCATTGAAGTGTTATGTTCTTGCTATAAATAATGAAATAGAGTACATTTATGTTGGAATTGCATGTTCAGACGGAGTTAGGCTGTGAAGTTGGCACATATAACAAAAAAAAATCGATGTTAAAATACTCCTAAAACTCCCTTAAAGTGTTCATGAATTATATTATACATTTATTCCATCTCCCAGATGTGCAAAAAATAGCTAATTTTTCCTTCAGAAACTTTTTTTTTTTTTTTTTTTCCTTCAGAAACTTTAAAAATAAATTTCTTTAGTTGAGCATCAGATGAAGAGGTTGGCTTGCATTAGGGGATTTGTTGCAAAAAAATACTTTAAACACTAGGAATGAAGCTTGGCAAGATGAATACAAGGAGAAAAGCATGTGTAACTGGACAGCTCCCTTCTCCTACTTGTGCTTAGTGCTCCTTGGGGAAGGCATGTTTATTTAGTGAAATGGTGTCTATGCTATTGAAATCCTGTTGTTGTTTTTTTCCCCTGGAGGACTTATGGTTGAATTAATGGAAATATCTATGTGGTGCAGATTCACAGTACTTATTTTGAAATGTATGAAGATTATAAAAACATATTTAAATATTTTGGAATGGGATGGGAGAAAAATTTTACTAAAATTCTCATACCACAAAAAAGTATGAGCTATTCCTCAGATGTATTATGTATTGCTTGCTGTCATGTTTTGTACCCTATTTTTTAAAAATCAACAAATACTGTTTGATTCCAACTAGAGTTAACTTGTTTATACAGGCACTAAAAAGAAAGTATCTTTCTTTTTTTTTTTAAGATTTTATTTATTTATTTGAAAGAGCACAGCAGGGGAAATGGCAGAGGGAGAGGGAGAAGCAGGCTCCCTGCTGAGCACAGAGCCTGTCCCTGGGACTCAATACCAGAACCCTGGTATCACCATGACCTGAGCTGAAGGCAGATGTTTAACTGACTGAACCACCCAGGCACCTGCGAGAATGTATCTTTATTTATTCAGTTATTTAACAAAAGATCCCCTTAGAGATGTCTAATAGCTATTAAAGAAAATTGAAAGAAAATTAATGTTTTATTTTTTTATTTTCATCTCTATTTTTTGAAATTTCAGTCTTATAAGTTCAGTAATAAAAGTAACTGTGAGTGGGACACAGGGTGGCTCAGTCAGCTAAGTGGCTGCCTTCATCTCAGCTCATGATCTCAGGATCTTGGGATCAAGCCCCACATCAGGCTCTCAGCTTACTTAGCAGAGAGCCTCCCTCCCCCATGTGATCTCTCTCGCTCTCTGCCTAAAATAAAAAATAAAATCTAAAAAAAAACAACAACAAAAAAAACCCCTGAGCACTGTATAATCTTTATTTAGGTCACCAGTTAGCATTTTTGCCATTTGATTTCTCTGTACACATATTCTTTTGAATCACTTTCAGTAAGTTGCAGGCATCATAACCTTTCATCCCTGAATATTTAAAATATGTATTACCTAAGAACAAGGACTTTCTCTTACATATTACATTAGTTATCAAATTTAGGAAATCAGGGACACCTGGGTGGCTCAGCAGTTGAGCGGCTGCCTTTGGCTCAGGGCGTGGTCCAGGAGTCCTGGGATCGAGTCCCACATTGGGCTCCGTGCATGGAGCCTGCTTCTCCCTCTGCCTGTGTCTCTGCCTCTCTCTCTTTGTGTCTCTCATGAATAAATAAAATCTTTTTTAAGAAATTTAGGAAATTAAACATTAATTCAGTAGTATTGTCTAATATGCATCCATGTTCACTTGTATTTGCCACTTGATTGTTTTTTAAAAACAATTTTATTTATTTATTCATGAGAGACAGAGGAGGCAGAGACATAGGCAGAGAGAGAAGCAGGCTTCTGTAGGAAGCCCAATGTGGGACTCCATCCCCAGACCCCAGGATCATGCCCTGAGCCAAAGGCAGATGCCCAACCACTGAGCCACCCAGGCATCCCTGCCACTTGTTCAAGTAATGGCCTTTGTTTTTTTCCATCCAGGATTCCATTCCACATTTAGTTGTCACTAAACTATTCTTTACTCAGTCTCCTTTAATATATGCAGTGGCTCCCAAGTATTGGTAATATTTTTAGACATTGTTAGGGGTATATATGCAGTGACTACCAAGTATTGCTAATATTTTTAGACATTGTTAGGTATAAGCTTTCCTATAATGTTCTCTGTCTTCAGATTGTTCTTGCTAATGTATACACAGAGTAATACAAAACAGCGTTCTGGCCCTGACACTTAAATCATTTGTGTAATCTTTCGACAACTAATCTAATCTTCTAAGTGGGTTTTGACATTTACAAAAAGAAAATTAACACACTATCTCATAGGTTTTGGTGAGGATTAAGAGATAATATGTGTGAAATGCATTTATAAACTTTTAGTACTATACACATGAGAGTGGCAGTTTTTTCAGTGGTATTGTGATACTGAACTGGGGGGAAAAAAAGAACTGCTTTTAAAAGGAGTTAAAATATAATCTAAACTATTTAATGGGTTCCAGCTTTGAAAGTAGAGAATTGTACTCAGAAGGAGTTTAGTTTGGGACTGTTTTGTGTTCTCACTACCAATAATAATAAAAATAGCTATCATTTCACCCTTCCTCTCACTTCCAAACACACACCTACCTCTTTAATATAACAAAAGCTGTTTAACTGCTGTTTTCATGAGGTTTCTGAAGTTGAATGGACCAATAGGTGGATGATGGTATTACAGAGGTTTGAAAAATTTATAACCATGAAGGCATTAGTAGTAAATTAATTCCTTTTATAGGAGTGATGTGTCTTATTCAGTTATTACAAAGGAATGATACAAAATTGTTTCTTGGCACATGAAAACGTTGAGCCCATTTAGAAACTAAGTGGTTTCAGGAAAAAGTTAATGTATGCAGTGTTTTTATTTAAATAATTACTTTACTGAAATAAATATTAATGCTAATGCCATGGTGTGTTACAAAATGATGCATATGCCCAGTGGGAGTTAAATGAATATTCTAAAGGAATATTTTTAAATAATTTTTTAAAAGATTTTATTTATTCATGAGAGACAGAGGCAGAGACACAGGCAGAGGGAGAAGCAAGCTGCATGCAGGGAGCCCAGTGTAGGACTTGATCCTGGAACTCTGAGATCATTCCCTGAGCAGAAGTCAGATACTCAAACGTTGAGCCACCCAGGCATCCCAATAATTTTTTAATTGAGTTGTGATGTTCTACAGTTGGATTTGTGTTTACAAATTCATATTCATTATAATTCCTTTGTAACAAGTTATTTGCATAATTGCATTTTTATTAGTTTTTTCTTAATGTCTAGCTTTCTGAGACATAATTTACATACATTAACATTCATTCTCTTGGTATAGTGTACTGAGTTTTAACAAATTTATATCATCATGTTAAACTACTATAATTAAGATATAGATGTCCATCATTCTGGGAAGTTTCCTTGTGTTCCTTTGTAATAAGTCATCCCTTTAATCCCAGATCCTGAAAAACACTGTTAGTTTGCCTTTACTAGAATGTCCTATAAATGGAACCACAGAGCATGTAGCTTTAAGTCTGTTTCTTTCACTTAGCATAGTACATTTGACTAAAAAAAATTTTTTTAGCATAATACATTCAGATCTATGTATCATGAGTGTAAAAGTAGTTTTTTCTATTGCTGTGTAGTCATTGTATGGATGTGTACCAAGATTATCCATTCACCAGTTGAAGGGCATTTGTATTGTTTCCAGCTTGGAGAGATTATTTATAGGGCTGCTGTAGAACATTTGCACGAACATATATTTTCATTTCTCTTGAGTAACTATTGAGGAGTGGGATTCCTGGATAGAATCCTAAGTATATGCTTAAAATTTATTAAAAAACTGTCAACTTTTCCAAGGGCCACGGTATTTTGCATGCCTGTCAGTATTGTACCAGAACTGAAAAAAAAAAAAGTTTGAGAGTTCCAGTTGCTCTGGGTCCTTCCCCAGCATTGGTATTGTCAGGTCTTTTTGTTTATATTTTTAATTTTAGTCAGTCTAATAAGTATGTAGGGGTATCATTGTGGCTTTAATTCACATTTTTTTTTAAAAAAATTTATTTATTTGAGAAAGAGTGCTTGCAAGAACACAAGGGAGGGTGGGAGTGTCAGAGGGAGAGGGGAGGAGCAAACTCCCTACTGAGCAGGGAGCCTGGGATCCTGACCTGAGCCGAAGGCAGACATTTGACCAACTGAGCCCAGGCGCCCTATAATTCACATTTTCTTAATGACTAATGATGGGGAGCTTTTCACATGTGTGTATGCCATCTGTGTATCATTTTACTGAAATGTCTTCATATCTTCTGCCTGTTTTTTTTTTAATTGTATTTCTTACTGAGTTTTAGGTATTCTTTATATATTTTAGATATAAGTCCTTTATCAGATACGTGTTTTGCAGTATTTCCTTCTAGTCTATGGCTTATCATTCTTTTCTTTTTTTTCTTTCCTCTCTTTTAAAGATGTTGTTTATTTATTCAGAGAGACACACAGAGAGAGGCAGAGACATAGGCAGAGGGAGAAGCAGGCTCCCTGCAGAGAGCCTGATGAGGAACTCGATCCCAGGACCCTGGGATCACGACCTGAGCCAAAGGTAGACACTCAACCACTGAGGTACCCAGGTGCCCCTCAAATGTGGTAACTCGTTAAACTAGATGATATATCTACCGAAGGCTTGTTGTGGATAGGAGGATCATTCAAATCCTGGTGTACTTCACTAAGAATACTATTTATTCGTAGTGACTCTCCTAGAGTGACCTGGTAAACTGTTTTGAAAACTATATCTTCTGCTTTTCAATAATTCTTCTAAGTGAATTAGTATATATAAAAGAAGATGATAAGCAGTGAATGAGTAAAATGTAAGGTTAACATTTGGATTTTCTTCATGATTCATGATTTTTTCTTATTATGATTCATGTTTTTGGACTCGATTATCTACTATCTAGTTGTATAAGGACCAGCAGCTACCTTCCGTGTTTCCTTGGGCAACCTGTATACAATTTTCAAGGTTAGGAAACTGACAACCTCCAGCTCAGAGATGAAATCTGCTTTAGAATTTATAGTGAATCATTTCTCAGATATTTATCTTATTTTTATATTATGCTGTAACTAAAAACTGTATCAGATATTTTAAAGGTTGATTATAATTTTAAAGTATCCATGTAATGATGATTTAGACATCTTTTTCTTAATGGAACACTCAGAATTGTGAATAAAGCATCTAATAAAGTGCCAGTATTATTGATGGTAGATGAAGATGTCTATTGGATAAGTGCCTCCCAGCTTAATATTCCTTAGTATAATTCTTGAATTTTATAACTTTTGAAATTAAAAATAACTTGGAAAAAAGCAAATGATTGCTGTTATCAGGTTACAGTTTTATGCACAGTATTGGCATTCTATTGCTGTGATAGAATGCTCTTGTGAAGCATAGACTAGGGTGGGGGGTAGCCTACTGGTGTGACAGTCCTGACTTTACCATATTCTAGCTATACAACCTTGTGCTGGGTGACTTAACTGTCTGTGCCTCTGATTGCTCAGCTGTAAAATGAGGATAATAATAGTAACTTTATCATATTATTAAAGAATTAAATTACTTAATACATATGAAGTCAATGTAGTAATGATGATGATTGTAGTCCAGACTGTTTCAGTGGTATGTAAGTTTTTCCCTTTTACTGAGCTAGAGAAATAATGGTATTTTATAAAAGATTGAGGAAGTTTCTTTTATAAAGAAGCCAGATAGTAATGTTCTCTTACCATATTAGGAATGAATTTTTTAACTTTATTGCGCTACCTTGCATCACTACTGGTAATACTATAAGAAAAATGACAAGAATGTTTTAGAAGCAATAGGTTTTATGCTCCAATATATACAGAATTATAGATAAACTATGCTAGTGTGAAGGTATGTCCAATGAATAAAAATTCTGGTTTAGGCAAATGCCTTTAAAAGGTAAACTTTGTTAGTGTTTAAGAACTTAGTCTAAGACATGGCTACTTATAGTTATATGTGACTGTGGCATCTTATTTAACTTGATTATTTAATCTCTCTTAACCTTAGTTTACTTACCCGTTTCTTGGAGTTAATATGAGAACTAAGTATGGTATTAAAACGATTAACAGAATCCCTGGTAATTAGTAGAATGCTTAGTAAGAGCTCAGTAAATGCTATCTTAAGTTATACTTCAAATATTGTGTAAACCTAAAATGTAAACTTGAATTGTAGATTGAAGTAGTCTAATTTTTTTTCATTGTGCTTATGTAGTATTTAACCAGAAACCTCTTATTTTTTTGCTTTTGTAAGTTTTGTTGAATGGTTCCAAACTCTCTGAGTATATTACCTGAAGCCAGACTGCCTGGGTTTGAATACTGGCTTCACTCTCTATAAGCTTTGTCACCTTGTACCAAATTATGTAACACTGCTGTGACTTGGTTTCCTTACAAGTAAAATGGGGGTAATAATATATTTACTTTATAGGTTTGTCGTGAGGACTAAATGATTGTGTATATGTAAAGTACTTAGTTCTTGGCACCTACTAAGTACTAGTTATAATAATTGTTTCATTGAGGATCCTAATGGACCTCTGGAATATCTCACTACTAAGTATTTTAGCTCATGGGTTTGAGGCATAAATAAATGCCTTAACTCAGACTATGAAAGAAAGGCTTTAGAGTGAGATGGGACATTTGTGTGTAAACATTCCTGTATAAAAATAATTCTATATACTCAAGCCCTATTTTTGATAGGTTATAGAGGTATATAGCAGGAGACTTCTTTGGGGATAGAAGTAGTTCATGAACTTGACCACATTAGGAGTAGCAGTAGCAAACATTTAGGGAGGGCCAAGCTTTATATTAGGTAATGGGGGCATAGTCTCTGCTTAAAGTGTGAGCAGCTTTCTCATACCAAGATGAAAACAGAAGATTGCTTTGAGTTGATAGTCTGGTTGTGAAGTGCCAAAAAAAAGTGGTATAGGAAGATGACGGAAATTTAGAAGAATGAGCAATGACTAGTCTTATTTGAAGAGGGCCAGAGTGAAAAGTTAGGAAGAAAGGCATTCTAGATTGTGATTGCACTGTTCATGATGTATTGGATAACAGCTTGGAGAAGTAGAAAGTAAGATTATAGAGAGGAAAGATAAAAGTTCAGTCAGTGAGGAGATGATATTCTCTATTATTCCTTCACTCACCCACTTAATATTGTAAATGAGAACCTCCTGAATGCTAGACAGTATACTATGAATGGGAGAGACAGGAAGTGACAAAATTAGCTCATTCCTTATTCTCATCTTACAGTCATAGGGACAAGACAATCTTTAAGTAAGTAATTGCTATAGTGTGATGAGTGTTATGATGATTGAAATAGCTACTGGAGTATTTGCTGGGCAATGTCACCTGGTATATAGGGAAGGATTTTTGGAGGAAATAACTTTTAAGCTGAGAGTTGAAGGTGGAGTGGGAGTTAACCAGTAGTGGTAGAGGATGTTAGCCTAAAGGCATGGGATGAAAGAACAACAGGTTAGGAGAGGATGAGAAGTGGAGGAGAGAGGGTGGCCATTTGAGGAACTGAAAGAAGTCTAATGATGATGGAAGAGCAGTCTTGGGGAAGCCAGTGACATGACAGGCTTAAGAAATAAGTGCTGAGGGCAGCCCCGGTGGCTCAGCGGTTTAGCGCCGCCTTCAGTCCAGGATGTGAATTTAGAGACCTGGGATCAAGTCCCGCGTCGGGCTCCTTGCATGGAGCCTGCCCATGCAGGCTCTCTATGTCTATCATAAATAAATAAATAAATCTTTAATTTTTTTTTTTTTTTTTTAATGATAGTCACACACACACACACAGAGAGAGAGAGAGGCAGAGACATAGGCAGAGGGAGAAGCAGGTTCCATGCACCGGGAGCCCGATGTGGGATCCGATCCCGGGTCTCCAGGATAGCGCCCTGGGCCAAAGGCAGGCGCCAAACTGCTGCGCCACCCAGGGATCCCCTATAAATCTTTAAAAAAAAAAAAAAAAAAGATTTATCAGTACTTTCTGAGATAAATTTAAAATGCCAAACCAGGTTACCTGGGTGGCTCAGTCAACTGGGCTTCATCTTTCGATTCCGGTCATGATCCTGGAGTCCTGAGGTCCAGCCCCGAGTGGGGTTCCCCACTCAGTGGAGAGTCTACTTCTCCCTCAGACCTTACCCTCTCTCGTGCGCGCGCTCTCTCTCTCTCTCTCTCTCTGAAATAAATACATAAAATCTTAAATAAAAAAAATAAAATGCCAAAGCCAATAAGATATTCTAAGTTACTTTTTTTTTTTTTAAGATTTTATTTATTTATTTGAGATGGGGGGAGAGAGAGCACAAGCGAGGGAGGGGGCAGAGGGAGAAAGAGAAGCAGACAGTCTACTCAGCAGGGAGCCCGGTGCAGGGCTGGATCTCAGGACCCCAGGATCATGACTTGAGCAGAAGGCAGACACTGAACTGACTGAGCCACCAGGTTCCCCATCACCCTTCCCCCGCTCTTTTTTTTTTTTAAGATTTATTTATTTTAGAGAGAGAAAGACAATGTGTGTGCAGTGTGGAGGGGCAGAGTAAGAGAGAGAGAATCTGAAGCAGGCTCCCTGCTAACTGTGGAGCCCAACATGGGGCTCAATCTCACCACCCTGAGATTAGACCTAAGCTGGAACCAAGAGTTGGACACTGAACTGATTGCATCACCCAGGTGCCTCTCATCACCTTTAAAAGACAAATCCAATTAGTATTTCTGAGAGTCAGATACTAACTGGTGATTTCAACCCTGGTGTTACTCTCAGAATTTGTCAGATGTTGGTATTTCATGGACTCCCCAGTCAAATCTCGTAGGAAATAAGCCAAGTTGAACCAATAGTAAGCCTTCCAGATTGGATAGAAAGTTATCCACCTTCTGGAAATGAATAATTGGTATATCTTTTATTTGTGGGCATTCTGTAATTGCATGCATGTTATCTGGTAAAATTTCTCAGCTACTTTGGGTTAATATATTTTTCAGTATAAAGTAACAAATTGAAATTGTAAACATTATTCTCTTGGGCTTGTAAATAACTTCAAGAGGCAATTTGTAAGTTTAATTGATTCTGGGTTTTTTTTTTAAGATTTATTTAAGATTTATTTTTTAGAAAGAGTTAGTGCAAGCAGGGGGAGGGGCACAAGGAGAGGGAGAGAGAGAAACTCAGGCAGACTCCCCAGTGAGCATGGAGCCTGTCCCGGGCTTGATCTCATTACCCTGAATCATGACTTGGTGAAATCAAGAGTTGGGACTCTCAACTGAGCTACCCAGGTGCCCCAATACTGTTTTGATGAGTGAATTCCTAAATTTTCAGTCACTACAGCTATATCAAAGATACACCAATTTGTTACTTTTATCAGTTTAGGTTCTAAATGTTTTCTTTAATTGGTTGGTCTATCTGCTTTAGTCAGTCATTGAAGTCTTAATGTAAAATAATAATTTTTTAAATTTAAAACTGAATGGGGTACTTTAATTGAAATATATTGGCAGTTTGAATGATATGTAAACTTTGAAGCAGTACACAGCATTTGCTTACAGATTAAAAGCATTTTTAAAAGACTGTAACAGGGCAGCCCTGGTGGCGCAGCGGTTTAGCGCCGCCTGCAGCCCAGGGCGTGATCTGGAGACCCTGGATCGAGTCCCACGTCGGGCTCTCTGCATGGAGCCTGCTTCTCCCTCTGCCTGTGTCTCTGCCTCTCTCTCTCTCTGCATCTCTATGAATAAATAAATAAAATCTTAAGAAAAAAATAAAAAAAATAAAAGACTTAAAAAATAAAAGACAGATTTTTGGAAACCAAAAGTGTGCTTTGCACACTTTTTGAGTATACACATTTCAGTTATCACAGTTTAGTTAAGTAGCATCCGACAATAGGATTTACATTTTAGTTACCACCATACTTTATGAATAATTGCATGAAGTGAAAACTTCTCATTTTTCAGTCCCCAGCTCATTATGTAAATAACAGATGTGCATCATGACTAGTCATGTCACTTATTTCAGAGTCTGTCCGTGATTTGTTACTTGTGTATTTGTTTCACACTTCATGCATAGGTAGCAAAATGTGTAGCTGTGTTGCCTCTTTGTCTCCCACTGATAAACTCATGAGCTGTTTTATAAAAATGGATCATTGAAAGAAGAAATTGGACAACAAAGATAAATATGCAACAAAGAAACAAAAAGATAAAATACCCGAAGTGAATCAAACATAGATGAACAGTTAAAGAAAATAGCTCACCATGGGACAGTGGGTACTTGTTGCCGTTGGAGAGAATATATATGCAGCCTAAAGGATTTAGTGAAAGGCAGATTTATTGACATACGTGAGGAAAGTGATGTGACAAAAAGGATGAAGATTCTCATAGAAAGTAACACCAGCAAAAAAAATTGTTTTAAAGGAACTCTCAGAGATATTTCATGACACTGGAAGTTCAAAGGCTAAAATGGGAGTCTGCCCAAACTCAGAAGGACAGTGGGCTTAAAATATTCATTAAACCACATTGTAAATAGAGAGCTATCCTCCAGGCTCTGTTTTTCCATTTATAGAACACAGGCAGAGTAGAGTAATTCTTAAGGGCCCTAGGATTTTTTAGAGTAATCAAGTAAGCATTGGCTTCAGCTTCAAGTCACCAGCTGCATTAGCCCCTAACAAGACAGACTGCCTGTCCTTTGAAGCTTTGTTTTGTTTTTAAGATTTTATTTATTTATTCATGAAAGACACAGAGAGGGAGAGAGGCAGAGACACAGGCAGAGGGTGAAGCAGGCTCCATGCAGGGAGCCCGATGTGGGACTCGATCCCGGGACTCCAGGATAGCGCCCTGGGCCAAAGGCAGGGGCTAAACCGCTGAGCCACCCAGAGATCCCTCCTGTGAAGCTTTGAATCCAGGCATTGGCTTCTCTCTAGCTATGGCAGTTGTAGAAGGCATCTTTTAATACAAAGGCTGTTTTGGCTACATTTGTTTAGTGTAGCTACCTTCATTAATGATCTTGGCTAGATCTCCTGCGTAATTTGCTACAGCTTCTACATCAGCACTTGCTGCTTCACTTTGTACTTTATGCTGTGGAAATAGCTTCTTTCCTAAACCTCATGAACCAGCCTCTGCTGGCTTCAGACTTTTCAGCAGCTTCCTCACCTCTCTCAACCTTCTTAGAATAGAAGAGTTAGGGTCTTGCTCTGGATTAGGTTTTGGCTTAAGGGAATGTTGTGGTTGGTTTGATCTTCTGTCCAGACCATTAAAACTTTCTTCATATTAGCAGTAAAGCTGTTTTGTTGTCTCATCATTCCTGTGTTCACTGGACTAGCCCTTTCCTTTCAAGAACTTTTCCTCTGCGTTACAAGTTGGTGTAAGAGGCCTAGCTTTCAGCCTATCTCAGTTTTCAACACTAGGCTTTTGATTTAAAGTGAGAGATGTGCAACTTTTCCTTTCACTTGAACATGTAGAAGCCATAATAGAGTTATTAATTGGCCTAATTTTAATATTATTTTGTCTGAAGGAATAGGGAGGCTAAGAAATGGGAGAGAGATGGGGTAATGCCCAGGCAGCAGTTAGAACACACGCCAGCCATATTTATCAATTAAGTTTGCCATCATATGGGTGTGGTTTGTGGTATCCAAAATAATTATACAATAGTAACATCAAAGGTCACTCACTGATCACCATAACAAATATACTGAGAAGGTTTGAAATAATGCAAAAATTTCCAAAATGTGACACAGAGGAAGAAAGTGAGCAAATGCTGTTGGAAAATGACACAGATAGACTTGCTTGGCACAAGATTACCATAAACTTTCAATTTATAAAAAATGCAGTAAAGCGAAGCACAATGAAATGAGGTATGCTTGTAGTTGCTATTATCAGTTAAAGACATGCATTGTTTAAATATTTCTTCATTCACATTTGTTGTTGGGAGAATGACTTGATGATGAAAGACTTGTGTAGTTTTGGCTGGTTCTAGGCAGGACCTCCTAAGACCACTTGAATTACAGTTTCCATGGTCTAGTTCATAAATTTCTGGAATAATTTCTTAGCTTCCTTAGTGTGTGTATATATATATATTTTTTTAAAAAGATTTATTTATTCATGAGAAACACAGAGAGAGAGGCAGAGACACAGGCAGAGGGAGAAGCAGGCTGTAAGGAGCCCAGTGGGGGACTCCTTATGAATCCTGGAGTCTGGGATCACACCCTGAACCGCAGGCAGAAGCTCAACCACTGAGCCACCCAGGTGTCTCCCTTAGTATAGATCTTGAATTGATTAGCTTCTTGGTAATGAACTGGTAAGTGTATGGTAGGGATGAGGTCCATTATATATCAATAAATTGCTATTCCAGTATATGGATAGTATTAAAACAAAGAAATGGAATCGTTTGAGTATTTCAGTGTAGCTCTTGGAGATCCTAATGAAATAGCAGTCTCTTTGGTGGACAAGGTTTTTCTGTGCCTGCGAAGCATGTTTACTTTGGGCAGAGCTGAATGAACATAAATTTAGTCTGTGAACCCGTTTTTTTCATGCTGACTATCGATTCAGTTAACATTTCAGGTGTCCGTGAGAACTGAATTTTAATCTTAGCTCTGCCACTGAGGAATTGTTGGGGCTCAAGCAAACCACTAACCCCAATGGACCTGATTTCCTTATCTATAGGAAGAATTTAGACTGAGTTTCGTTTCTTCTCTTTATTTTTCTTTTTCTTTTTCTCTCTTTCTCTTTCTTTCCCTTTCCCTCCTTCTCTCTCTCTCTCTCTCTCTCTCTTTCTCTCTCTCTCTCTCTTTCTCTCTCTCTCTCTCTCTCTCTCGACAGACACACAGAGACGCAGAGGAGAAGCAGGCTCCCTGTGGGGACCCAATGTGGGACTTGATCCCAGAACCCCGGGATCACACCCTGAGCTGAAGGCAGATACTCAAACACTGAGCCACCCAGGAGTTCCTAGATGGGGTTGATTTCTAAGAACATTTTCAGGTCCTACTTTATAGAAGCTTGATAGCATCCCTGTGATACTGTGATACTGGTGGGGGAAAGGAACAGATTAAACATGTTGCAGTAAGATCTGGTGAAGTCAGACTTAATGGAAAATTTGTTGAAACTCTAACCAGTATATTACTCTCTGCTGCAGCCCTTTGCCGTTGATATTTCTTGAATCAGGGCACCCTGGCTGGCTTAATTCATGGAGCTTATAACTCTTGATCTCAGGGTTGTGAGTTCAAGCCTCACATTTGGCATAGAACCTACCTTAAAAAAATCGAGGTGCCTGGGTGGCTCATTCGGTTAAGTATCTGCCTTCAGCTCGGGTCATGATCTCAGGGTCCTGGGATTGAGCTCCACATTGGGCTCCTTCCTCAGCAGGGAATCTGCTTCTTTTTCTCTTCTCTCTGCCTCTTCCGTGGCTTGTGTGTGCACACTCTCTCTGTCTCAAATAAAGTCTTTTAAAACATTCCTTAACAACAACAAAAATTTTTTGAGATCTACCACATAATAGTGCTCTTACCAGTACAGGTCACTTATCTCTGAGGCAGGAAAGGCAGGTGCTAAGGAAGGGAAGGGAGGAAATAAAATCATCAAGTGAAGCATACTTCACTTCTCATTGTTCGCTCTGGCAAGACCTGGTGTTTCCACTGTAAGGGTTTTTAATTTAAACTATTTATTTGAGAGAGAGAGAGAGAATGAGTAGGTGGGAGGAGCAGAGGGAGAAGCAGACTCCCTGCTGAGCACAGGCTAGATCCCAGGACCTGGAAATCATGGCATGAGCTGAAGTCAGATGCTTAGCTGACTGAGCCACTCAGGTATCCCGTTCTTGTTTTGGTTGTGTGTGTGTGTTTATTTATTTATCAATATTTTTTAAGAGAGAGCGAGCATGCAGAAGGAGGGGCAAAGGGAGAGGGAGAAAGAGTCTTAAGCAGACTCTGCACTGAGTGCAGAGCCAACATGGGTCTCAAGACCCTGAGATCACAACCTGAGCTGATACTAAGAGTTGGCTGCTTAAGCAACTCTGCCACCTAGGCACCCCTGCACTGTATGTAATAATTTCTTTATCTCCCTGTAGATGTCTACTCTATCTTACTCCTAATACATATTTCTTATATAAAATGTGTAGGATGGTCATCAGGATTTTACTGTGAAATGTGAATGAATCTTAACATTAGTCCTTTGTCCTCAATTTAACATATCCAAACCTGCTTCTCTTCTGAATAACTTTATCTTGGTTAATGGAGTGGTATTTAAGAATGTCACTATTTACCCAAAGAATACAAAAACATGAATTCAGAGGGATGTATGCATCCCTGTGTTTATAGCAGTACTATTTACAAGAGCCAGGATATGGAAGCAGCCCAAGTGTCTATCAATTGATGGATTGATGGATGTATAAAGAAGATGTGAGATATATATATGTGTGTATATATTACACACAATGTAATAATATTCAGCTGTAAAAAAGCATAAAAAATCTTGACATTTGCAACAACATAGATGGATCTAGAGACTATAATGCTGAGTGAAATAAGTCAGAGAAAGACAAATACCATATAATTTCATTCATGTGGAATTTAAGAAACAAAACAAATGAGCAATGGGGGAAAAGAAAGACAATTCAAGAAACAGACTTAACTCTAGGGAACAAACTGATGGTTGCCAGAGGGGAGGTGGGTGTGGAGTGGGTGAAATAGGTAAAGAGGATTAAGGAGTACATTTGTGATGAGCACTAGGTGTTTAAAATAAAAACTTAAAAAAAAAAAAAAAAGAATGTCACTTCAAGGGTGCCTGGGTGGCTCAATCAGTTAAGCATCTGCCTTTGGCTCTGGTCATGATCTCGGGGTCCTCATATCGAGCCACATGTTGGTCTCCATGCTCAACAGGGAATCTGCTTCTCTTTCTCTCTCTCTCTCTGCCCTTCCCATCACTTGTGCTCTCTCAAATAAAAAATAAAATCTTTAAAATAAAAAAAAATGCTAATTCTTTTTTTTTTTTTTAAGATTTTATTTATTTATTCATGAGAGACACATAGAAAGGCAGAGGCATAGGCAGAGGGAGAAGCAGGCATGGAGCCTGATGCAAGACTTGATTCCGGATCTCCAGGATCATGCCCTGGGCTGAATACCATGCTAAACCACTGAGCCACCTGGGCTGCCCCTGCAACTTTCATTTTTAAAACTACAGAAAATTGCAACCAATACAATAAAACCACATTCCTTCCACCCCAAACTAGCAACCATTACCATTTTGTCTTATTTTGTTTCCAGCCTTAAAAAAAAAAAAAAAAAGTCATGGAGTGCATGGTAGAAATTAGAACAATATCAAAGGGCTTAGAGTAGAAAAAGAGGTAAACCTCCCAACCCCAGACACCTGATCTTCTCTCCCAGAGGCAACCCTGCTACAGGTTTCTTATATTTCCTTACAAAGATATTTTATGCACATATGAGCATAGGTTTTAGTGTGTTATCCTCCCCTTTTTTCCCCCACAATTGGGATGGGAGCTCATGATGTACAACATTCTGTGTCTTGCGTTTTTAAATTAGTATTTCTTGGAGATTGTTGAAACAGGAGAGTTTAAATCTGGGACTTGATCCCAGACATCAGGATCACACCCTGAGCTGGAGGCAGAAGCTCATCTGCTGAGCCATCCAGGTATCCCAAAAATGCCAGTTTGGAAGTCACACTAATCTGGATTCAAAATCTCACTTCTGTATATGCTAGCCTTTTTTTTTTTTGTTTTTTTTTTTTACCTTGGGCCAGGTTATATAATTCCTCTGTCCTTTGGTTTTCTCATCTCCCGAAACAAGGATTAAACAGTATTTATTACTTGGGATTTTTTTTTTTCATGGTAAAGACTGCTTTATTGGTGGCAGTTAGTATAAGTCAATAAATATTGAGTTTATCAATTACTGGTCCATAGAGAGCTGAATGAAACTGAACCAACTGCCTGCTGAGATGAACTGAAGTCAATCTTGCTTCTTGGGAAAAGAAGCCACAGCTAGCTAATAATGGCATATGCTGTTCCACCAACTGTAAGCATCATAGTGGCTCTATACAGGAGGGCATCAGCTACTCCATCCTTTAGATGCACTGGTATTCCATTATCCTCCTGAAATAGCTTTTGTTTCTCTGGAACTTTATTTTCAAACTGCCTGCGTGAAACAGTACTTATGGTCGTCTGGGCAATCTGGCGAAGAGTCAGCAGATTCCGCAGCATCTTGGCTCAGTTACTACCCACCAACTGCGACAACTGAACACCAGGAACGAAAGTCCCCGCACCGGAACCGGAACTACCTCTCTACTTGGGATTTTTGGGAGAATTAAATGATAGTGTATTAAGTGCTCCTGGCATATATTTAATGTTAAATAAACAAATCTTAGTGCTTTTGTCACTGTCCGTTTAATTCTCAAGCTAGGAGCTTTCTAGCTTTTCTCTTCGCCTTCCAGCTGTCTTTTCTTTCTTTCTTTTTTTTAAATTTTATTTATTTATTCATGAGAGACACACAGAGAGAGAGGCGGAGACATAGGCAGGGGGAGAAGCAGCCAGCTATCTTTTCTCATCGATAGTCAATCTTGTTAAGACCTGTGATTCTTAGACATGTTTCTCATATTTGGCTCTTTTTCTTTAGCTTCTTCCTGAGGTCAGGTCCTGCTTCCAGAGTATTGCAGTAAATGTCTTGTTGCCAGACTCTTCCTAATTCATTCTCCATAATTCCATCACAATCTGATTTGGAGACTCCATTGTTTATAGGGTTGTTCCTCTTAGCACATGTTGGAAGTCCCACATCTCATAAGATGGGTAGAACATCATCTTTAGAACCTCATTCCTCTTTGACATTAAAGTTGGTTGCTTCTGTAGCATTTTGTTCTTTTATCTTTTTAGCTCATTTTACTTGTCTGTGTCCCTTACTTGGACTATGTATGTCTCTTGGATGGGAGTTCTTACTTGCTAATTTTATATTCCAGTGGCCAAGTGTAGTGTGGCAAATGGTAGGTACTTGGAAAATGTTTATGGATTAATTTATTGATTGTGTACCTGAAGAATAACAGTCTTCATTTTACTTCCCCTTTCCCTTTTTGAAGATCTGAGTAATTAAAGAGACCAGAACAAGAAGGCACACCTAAAATTAAGGGAAGAGGATCTTCAGCATCCTTACCTCTGAAATTAAAAGTTTGAGAGGAAGGAGACCTAAAGGGGTGAGAGTAAGGAGTTCTTCAGGACAAAAGAATATGTGATTGAATGGTGAAATTAAGATCTGCTATCCTTAAAAAAAAAAAAAAAAAAGATCTGCTGTCCTTAAATTTCAATAAATATTAGAGATAACATCATAGATATCATTTTTAAACCAATAAACCTATTTAAGCATTAATTTTACTTGTAGATCTTGTCTTTACACATTATTGGCAATGACATCTCATTAGAAACATTAGAAGAGTTGTGTATTTGTTTTAGCAAATAGAGAGGAAAGCAGAAACAAAAGCTTCTACTGTCGGTAGCTTAGTAAATGTAAGAAACCTTGCCTTAACACAGTAAATTACAGCTGGGAAAGAGGAAGAAGGTAGGTTAGTTCCTGGAGTTGCGGAAAGAGGACTAGGGAGATGCCCAGTGCCGTTAGTTAGACGGAAGCCCTTGTCTCCCTTACAACTTAATAACCGTGTTCTCGTTCTTCCCTCTCTAACCCACACTCTGCAGGTGCTATTGCTAGCAGTTTTCCTTACATCTTGTGTTGAAGCACTGACCATATATTTTCCAAAAAACCTTGTGATACCTGTTTAGTGTGATATAATATTGTTAGTAATATGCTTTGGGTCATTTTAGATTTGGGCAGCAGTCTGATTTGGAACCTAACTGTTGTTTATGATATTTCTTTGTGGCAAATCTGAACTTTCAAACCAAAAAATGAATTTTTGGAATATAATCATTTTGCATAAAAGGGATTGCCTTCGACAAAGTAATTCATCCTTTTTAGAAGATGTGAGCAAGAAGAGGAAGTCAATTCAGTTTGATTTCTCCACATCTAGGGGAAATCTCTGTTGTGCTTCTGGTTGTTATAGAAGCATGTTTTACTTCTGAAGTTGAAGACAAAGTGGATTTTTAAAATTAATTTACATATTATTTTTCTTGATGTTTTAAGGATACTTTGCCTGTTGGGGCAATACATTCTTGGGGTAGTAATGAAGGATCGTTAAATTTTTCAATATGAGGATTTATTCATTTTTCAGGTATTGTATGCCAGGCATCGTGCTAGGTGTAGTAATATAGTGGTGACTGAAATAGACAGTGTTTTTGTTTTAGAGTATATAGTCTAATTGGGAAGAAAGACACTCCTCCCATGAACAACAAACAATGAATGCAAATTTTGATCATCAATATCACAGTGTACTGAAATAGAGAATAACAGAGGGACATAGGTCAATTGGAAGGTTTATCTTAGGGTGGCTAAAAACGACTTCTCTGGGAATATGAAATTTAAACTAAAATTTGAGAAAGATAAGAGAATTTGCATTCAGAATGGAATAGTGTGTGCAAAGCCACTGAGGCAAGATAGAGCTTACTTATTAGTTCTTGGAGAAAAGAAGGAAAGTGTGGTTGAAGCAGACGGAAGAGTAGCATAAAATAAATTCAGAGGAGTAGATGGGCCATAGTGTGTGGGCCTTTGTAGACTACGATAAGGTATTTGGATTTTGAGTGCATTTAGAAGCTGTTATTTTCATCAGGAGAATGACATGAGTGTTAAGTGGATCACCTTGGATGTTGTGTGGAAGGTGCTGAATGGAATCAGGAGGCTAGTCAGGCTATTGCAGTAATCAGTGGAAGAGATGCTAGTGACCTAAACAAAATGGGTTCATGCTAGTGGAAATTGGAGATTTTTGGAAGTTAAACTGAAAGGATTGCTGATAAATGTGGGGAATGGTGGGAAAAGAAGGATCTATTACTTCTAGAATCTGGTTTGAGCAACTGGGTTGATGGTTAGTGCTATTTAGTAATAGTAGAGATAAGAGAAAATTGGGTTAAGTTTTGGATATATGAAGTTTGAGATGCCTGTGAGACATCTAGATGGAGAAATGAGATAGGCAGTAGGATGTATAAGCTGGTACTCTAAGCAGAAGTTTGGACTGTAGATAAAATGTATAGATGACATTTAAAGCCGCGGTAATGGATGAGATACCTAGGGAGCCAGTGTAAGAAGTGTATGGTTCCTAGAAGGTGAGTAGGGCAGCAGAGCATAGTTAACAGGATTGGTTTGAGATAAATAGATACTTCTTTTATTATAAGACAAAGGCAGAGACCCATGCAGGTACAAAGGCTGCCACAACCTTTAGTTTGTTACAACAAAAAAACAGAGTATCTGCAAAGCATGATAAAAGGAAGTGTGCCTGTGATTGTTTCAATCTAGTTGTGAAATAAATGAATGAGGGAAAATCTGAGTTTGGTAGATGAGTAACTAGGTGGAATAAGTAAATGGTGTGATGGAGTTCTAAAGTCTTATTTTGGAGGTCAAGAGGACACTGGCCTATGATATCTGGTCTGGTCAGTTTGCATGGCTAGTTCGCAGTGGTGTCAGAACCAGTTGCTTAGTAGCTTTGTTAATAGCTTACTAGGATTGAAGAGTTTTTGCCATCATTAAAGACAGGGTGAATTCTTGACATGCAATAGTTAACACTACCTAATTTGGAGTTTTAAGAGGATGCTAAAATAAAACGGAACAGGACAAACTGTATATTAGCACAACAGAAAAATATTACTAAAAAATAAGGCATGTGCCCAGAAAGCATCTGTGTACTTATAATTTAATACAAAATGTTGACTTACCAGAGATTATCTAATGTAAACTTTGCTTCTGGTTTATGAAGTTATGAGAATGCTAAACAAATTTTGTATTTCCTTCCTTCCTGAATATTATTTCTTAAATATGCAACAGAAATCTAAGCCACTTAAAAGTAACATTTTGTTTCCTATTTGTTTCAAATTGTTACTAATAAGTTACTTATTTTTGAAATGTGGTACTTAAAAATAAGTTAATTTGGTTAACTTTCTATTTGTCATTTTTTTACTTTTTAAACAATTAAAAAATTTTTTTAAGATTTATTTATTTATTCAGAGAGAGCGAAAGAGAGGCAGAGACACAGGCAGAGAGAGAAGCAGGCTCCATGCAGGAAGCCCGATGTGGGACTCGATCCTGGGTCTCCAGGATCACACCCCGGGCTGCAGGCAGTGCTAAACCACTGCGCCACCGGGGTTTCCCAACAATTAAAATTTTTTAAAAAATGAAAGTAAATAATTACATTTTAGAATTGCATAATAAAATAGTTAAGAAGGAATTGTGGCCCTAATAGGAAAAGATTAAATAGAGTATTAATAGTGTATCCCCTTTCTCTGTGCTTATATTTTCTAGAGTGTAAGGAAGCTATCATTGCAAAAAGAGGGACATAGTATTTTCCCTAGCAGAAAGCTTTTTGAAATACTTGATTTTTTTTTTGTGACTCCTGGAGTCATGGAGCAGGTGAATGCTCCAAAGGCCATTTGGTAGAATAAGCAATGTTTGTATACTCAGCCTCACAATAATGAAACCCTTAAGTTTTGTTCCTTAGAATACACAAATGGTGTCTTTGTAGGTTAAATACTCAACTACTTCTTGAATTTGAAGAGCATTCTGTTAGTCAAGAGAGATTTTTATTGATTCAGTTAATGTTTTAGCCATTTGCAATTTTAATGATGTAAATTTGAGTGTCAGATAGTGTTACTTTTATGTGGAACAGAGCACAGCATGATTGGATCTATTAAATAAGGGAGGAACACAGCAATAATTCTTTCCAGAATTCTAGCAAAATTTTTTTAAGTTAATTTTAAAAGTTTATAAATTCTAGTATAATTAACAAACAGTGGTAGTTTTAGGCATATAATATAGTGATTCAATAATTCTATACATTACTCAGTGCTGGCAAAGTGTTTTTGAAAAATTGACGTATATTACTAAAAGTATTATAGATGACCTTTATTGGTTTATGGAACCATAATCTAAATAGTTCTTGACTTCTGAAAAAGGCTAGATTTATGAATAAAGAAAGAAATGTCTTTTCTACTGCAAGAGAGAAAATGACTTTATAGTATTCCCCCCTTAGATTTTCTTTCTGAGGTTTGTATTTATAGTGTGTTGCCTCTTAAAATCTAGATAAAATATTTTAAAGTCACAATATACCAAATAAAAGAAGGTGGTTACACTATACCTGGAGCATAACTGAAAATTAACTTTGGAAAAATTGACTACTAGAACATATTGTTGAGCATGATCTACCCCTTGAATGGTTTTATAATGCTGATGAAACAAGTCCCCCTTATGGTGATGCTTGCTAACTCCTACCATGGCAAGTGCCAGGCTGATGGTTTTGTTGTTGTTGTTGTTGTTGTTTGTTTTTGTTTTTGTTTTGAGAGTGAGGGTATGGAGAGAATCTTAAGCAATCTTAAGCAGCCTCCACAACCCGTGAGAGCCTGGCGTGGGGCTCCATCTCACAACCGTGAAGTCATGACCTGAGCCAAAATCAAGAGTCAGTCACTTAATTGACTGAGTCACCCAGGTGCCCCAGGCTGATTATTCTTATGTGTGAGTGTGTGTGTTGCATTTAGTTGTCTAATGCTATGTTTGAAACACTAAGGCTGCCATTCTAAAAAATTAGAAATGTTTATTAGAACAGGTGCGGGTTTCAGATTTTGATGTGGGAGTAAAATACATGGAAAGTTGTTCTAAAGTTTCATTATGTACATGTAGGGAACTTCAATAACTTTCTTTATAAATTGTAATGCCACATAAGGAAAATAAGCCATTATTTTATGAATCACCAGCATTTTCATTTGCTTTTCATTATTTATTTGTAGTGATTTTATAGATGACCATTTTACTTTTAAAATCAAAGTTTTTATGCTTCTACTCAGTCTTTGATTGGAGGAATATATAAATATATATCTTGATATTTGAAATCTCCTGTGCACATTGTGTTTATATCAGTTACAGTTGACATAGTATAGTTTAACTTATTACTGTGGAGACAAGCTGTGCTGTAGCATACTAGATAACCTAAGTACTTTCAAGAGTTACTGCATTAAGATATACTGCTTTACACATACATACAAAATTTGTTAAGTATTTTTGATGTACAATTGGCTCTTACACTTGCCTTGTTGAGTGATTCTCAATTGGTAGATCATCGTTTTTCTCAGGATTTTTATCAGTGTATAAAATTCATTTTTGCTGCTTCTGAATAGAACAGCTATATTCTTGTGATATTCTGGGTGAAGCCAGTTATGGTACTTGAGGTGAAGGTATTACTAGTTTTGAAGTAGGATACATAGTGTTATACAAAGCCAGCAGCAAAGGAAGATTTTCTAGAAGGTGAGAAAACATTATTTTGTGTATTTAAGAGAGCTTAATCAAGTTTCTAAAAAGTTTTGAGGTGAAACAGACACAATGACTGTGCTGAAGAGCAAATTAAGAAATGGTAATTGTAAATGCGTTTTGAGTTTTATATTATCATTCCAATCACTTTTTAAAGGAGCACTTGGGTGGCTCGATTGGTTAGGCATTGGATTTGATCTCAGCTAGGCTCTTGATCTCAGGTTGGAGAGTTCAGGCTGGGCATGGAGCCTATTAAAAAAAAAATGACATTGTAGGGGCACCTGGGAGGCTCAGTCGGTTAAGCGTCCAACTCTTGGTTTTGGCTCAGGTCACGAGCTCTGATTTCTGCATGGGGTGCCCCACTCAGTGAGGAGTCTATTTCCCCTCTCTCCTCCTTGGCTACTCCCCTCTTGCCTCTCCCCCCTACTTATGCTGTCTCTCTAAAATAAATCTTTTTAAAAAATGTAATTCTTTTAAAAAATGATCTTGTAATAACTTCTTTGTTTTCTTCTTCTTTCTTCTTCTTCATGAGAGACACACAGAGAGAGGCAGAGACACAGGCAGAGGGAAAAGCGGGCTCCCTCTGGGGGGCCTGACCTGGGACTCAATCCCAGGTCTCGTAATCAGGCCGTGGACTGAAGGCGGCGCTAAACCTCTGAGCCATCAGGCTGCCTCAACTTTCTCTTCTTTAAAACAAACCTAGGGCAGCGCTGGTGGCTCAGCGGTTTAGCGCCGCCTTCAGCCCAGGGCCTGATCCTGGAGACCCAGGGTCAAGTCCCCCATCAGGCTCCCTGCATGGAGCCTGCTTCTCCCTCTGCCTGTGTCTCTGTCTCTCTCTCTGTCTCTCATGAATAAATAAATAAAATCTTTTAAAAAAATGGAAAAAAAAAACCCTAAAAATACTCCTTGGATTTGCTTTCCACTTTCTGTCCATCTGCCATCCTATTATTGTGCTCCTCCTGTAACAAAGTACTCAGGAAAAGTTCTCTGTATTCCTTATCACTACTTCCTCACTGCCTAACCATTGCTACTCGGACTTTTATTTCCACTCCCACATTAATTTATGTATCTCTCATTTTCACTCTGTTTCCTGTAGTTCTTCAGAATTATCAGTGATGATTTTGAAACATAACATTCCCTTGTTTATTCTTGCTGGATGCAGGTGGGCTGCTCCTTTGTTGTGAGGAAGGGAGGTGGAATTGATAGGGAGGGTCAGATTTTTAGAGGAAGATCAGGAGAGTTAGCTGTTTCTGAGTTTAGAGTTCAAAACCTAATTGATGGAAAGTTGAGATTTTCATTCATCAGAGACCCATGAAGTTTTTCTGTAAAAGTCCTGATACAAATATTTGGGGCTTTGTGGGTCTGCCTGAGTGAAGGGTGGCCAGCTATATGCATTGACAGCCAGAAAGTAGTAGGAATTTAATGGCCTTGGGAGCAACCAAGGAAGTAGATAGATACCTCACCTTATGTTTCCTTAGGTGGGACAAGTCTTAGGCATCTTCTACATAATTCCTCAGGGGGTCTTTAGCAGGACTGAACTCCCAGTTATACACAGTAGTCAGTGAACCCTTAATACACTTCTCTGTAACCGTCTCACTTCCTATTCCCTTCAAAGTGTGCTTCCCTTCAAAGTTCTCATCTCAGGTTTGCCTTTTGGGGGAATCCAAATGATATATCAGTGTTTACAGAGGAGGAGGAGGATACAGCTTTTTCTTCCCTTTTCCCCCCACTGGGGAGATAGGTCTTCCTTAGTGGTTGACATTGGCACAGAGGACAGAAGAGTGAATGGACTGAGGTATGGGGAGGAAAGTAATATATGCCTACCTACCATTAATTCAGTTCAGCTCAGACTTACTCAAATTGGTTCATTCTTTGCAGTTATCTTTTCCTGTTTTGGGTTCTCTCTTCGTGAAAAGTAAACCCTTTATATAATGTGTGTGACCATTTACCTCAATAAATGAAAAGGTTCCAACCTTGGTGGTTTTTAATGTTAGATAAGATTTTCAGTATTTAAAGTTAATTGACAAATTCTGTGCTGGAAAATCATTTAAGATGCAGGGTACTGGGCAGCCCAGGTGGCTCAGCGGTTTGGCGCCGCCTTCAGCCCCAGGTGTGATTCTAGAGACCTGGGATCGAGTCCCACATCAGGTTCCCTGCTGCGTGGGGCCTGCTTCTCCCTCTGCCTGTGTCTCTGCCTCTCTCTCTCTCTCTGTGGGTCTCTCATGAATAAATAAATGAAATCTTTAAAAAAAAAAAAAAAAGATGCAGGGTACTACATACAGTGTGTCTCACAATTAAGTGAGTAGTTATAAAATAGGAATTATATATATTAATACAATTAAACTTCAATTGACATAATTGACTGGGTTTTTCCAAAACAAATATTAAAATTTCAAAGTGGCAATGTAGTCAGAAGTAACTACAATTCTCCCATTACTTACTGATTAATTTTTTTTAATGTCTGGGGATTTAATTGAAGACTTTTTCCATTTGTGTTTCTTCCACAATGAGAAATTCAGTCATGTGATTTAAGTTTCACCATTGAAGAAGGTGTTTCTAGGCACATGATGTGGAAATTTTATTTTTTACTGTGTGAGGCTTTCAGGTATACAAGTTGTGTTAAAAAAAAAAAAAGTATATGCTTTTAAGCTCTTTTTTTTTTAAAGTTGACCAAGGCTTTTAAAACTTATATTAAAATGATCTTTTTATCAGAATCATGAGAGTAGTTTTTGTTTCCAAAAATGTTATTTTCCAGGGTTTTTTTTTTTTTTTTTTCTTTCCCTGGAAGGCTTTGTTTCTTTTTTTGTTTTTGTTTTAAAAATTTGTTTATTTGAGACAGAATGTGCACAGGAGCGGGTAGGGCGGGGGTGGAGGAACCAAGGAAAAGGGAATCCTTGGAGTCCCAGGCTCAGTCTCAGGACCCTCTTCATCCCTGTGTCCCATATTGTACCTGGTATAAGCATTATTAGTGTTCTAATAATTCTGCGTCAGCTACCTCATGTATGGGCTTTCAAGGGCACAGAATGTTTTCTCTGCTCTTTAGTATTTCTTTTATACTCATCACATAAAAGACAATATTTAATTAGTTGCTTATATTAAATATCCAATTTAGTTATCATATAATTTCTTTCGAAGTAATCTTAGTGATTTTTAAGTGTTTTTAAATGTTTTGTGTATTGCTTGTGTTTTTATAGATGTAAAAAAAGATTGGTCTGATCATGCTCTCTGGTGGGAAAAGAAGAGAACTTGGCTTCTTAAAACACATTGGACCTTGGATAAGTATGGCATTCAGGCAGATGCTAAGCTTCAGTTCACCCCCCAGCACAAACTGCTTCGCCTACAGCTTCCCAACATGAAGTATGTGAAGGTGAAAGTGAATTTCTCTGATAGAGTCTTCAAAGCTGTTTCTGACATCTGTAAGACTTTTAGTAAGTATTAAATTCTTCATGAACATATGAGTTATGTGAAATATGTATGACTGATGATTAACACTGAGCTTATTTCAAAGAGTAGGCTGGGGTGAGCTATGTATGTATGTGTATGTCAGTTTTTCACTTTATTCTTGGAAGTTTTATATCACTTCAAGATAAATATTAAAGTAAGATGGAACAGGAGGAGTCTAACATAGATTCTTTTCTTGCTAGAAATGTATCAGGTATGTATTATTATATAATACTTCATTCTGATGACTTAATTTATTTCTCGGGAAGGAGAAGGAAAAAGCATTATTTTCAGGATGTAGCTTTTGTAATGTTTCCTTCAGGTAAGTCACTATTTGACTTTAGTGATTGAGCACATTGTGTCACTTCCTTCACTAAAGGCCTGACACAGCTCTAAAGGAAATGACCATGAGTGTTACCTTCCTTAAGCAGTCTACAACTTGAACACTCTTGTAGTAATTCTGTTTATGCTTTCTGAAATGAAATGTGGGTTACTTTTGGCTGACCCAGTTATGTCATGTGACAGGAAGTATTCGGCCATCAGAGAGAATGTGAACTATTGTCATTATTACTAGAACATAACTCTATTATTCCATAGATTTAGAGGAGATGCAGGACATTACTATTTTGATCTAATGACTGAAATTACAGTGTTTTTTTTATGCTTGATGGAATTTTTAGGAAAAAAAATTAAAATACAGAAAAGTATAAGGAATTATATGAAACTTACCTAATTCCTGTTATTTTAGAATTAATAACTGCCATTTTGCAAAACTTTTTAAGTCACAATAATAGAGGTAAAGTTCTTGAGTCACATTCTTATAATTTGTCTTCACAAAGCAACCACTGTCATAAGTTAGTATATAACCTTCTAGTACTTTTAAAAATACATTAGTAACACACCAACATGCACATTCATTTTTCCATATCTGTTTAGATCCATAAACAATATGTTAGTGCCATTACTTTGTGGGGTTTTGTTTTCAGTTTTGTATTTGTATGTAGGAGTTTCTCAAGTGGCTATACAGTAGTCCCCTGCTATATGTGAGGGGTATGTTCAAAGACCCCCAGTAGATTCTTGAAACCACAGATAGTAAATGTACTGTATTTTATCCTATACATATATATATATATGTGTGTGTGTGATAAAGTTTAATTTATAAATCAGGTACAATAAGAGATTAACAATAATAAAATAAGTCCATTATAACAATATACTATAGTAAAAGTCTTGTGAATGTGGTCTTTCCCTCAAAATATCCTATTGTACTATACTTATCCTTCTTGTGATAATGTGTGATGATAAAATGCCTACATGAGATGAAGTCCGGTGAAGGATATAGGCACTGTGACACAGCATTAAGCTGACCTTCTGATGATACATCAAAAGAAGGATCATCTGCTTCCAGACTACAATTAATGGAAATCGTGGATAAGGGAGGACTGCTTTACCAATTTACATTACAACCAGCAATGTATAAAAATCCATTGTCCCAAATCATCACAAACACTTGAATGTTGTCAGTTTTTAGTGTTTACTTCTAAAATGAAATACTATATTTTCTCATTCAAAGCTGATAAAGTTAAGAATGTTTCTATATCTTTATTAGCCATCTAAGGTTCTTTTTTGACTTACCCATTTATATGATTTATCTTTTTTTTTTTTTTTAGTTCATAAACTTTATTTTTTTAGAGCAGTTTTAGGTTCACAACAAAATTAAGCAGAAAGTACAGAGTTCCCATTTATTCCCTATCCTTGCACATGTACAACCTCCCCACTATCAACATCCCACACTAGAGTGGTACACTTGGTAAATCGACACCAACACATCATCTAGAGTCCGTGGCTTACATTTGGATTCGCTCTTGGTATTATACAGTCTGTAGGTTTGGGCAAATGCATAATGACATGTATCCATCATTATAGTATCATATAGAGCAGTTTCACTGCCCTAAAAATCTTCTGTGCTTTGCCTTTTCATCCTTCCTTCTTCCCTAACCCCTGGCAACCATTAATCTCTTTACTGTCTCCATAGTTTTGCCTTTTCTAGGATATCATACAGTTGGAGTCATACAGTATGTAGTTTCTTCAGATTGTTTCTTTTGCATAGTTATATGCATCTGAGTTTCCTTCATGTCTTATGGCTTGATAGCTCATTTCACTTTAGCACTGAATAATATCCCATTGTCTGGATGTACCACAGATTATTTATCCTATGTACCTACCAATACCAAGGGTATTGTAGTTTTTTCTAAGATATGCAGTATAAGTAAAGCTACTATAAATATCTGTGTGGAGGGTTTTGTATGGGTATGTTTTCAACTCCTTTGGGTAAATACTAAGGAATGTGATTGTTGGATCATATGGTAAAAATATTTAGTTGTTTAAGAAACCACCAAACGGTCTTCCAAAGTAGCTGCACCATTTTGTATTCATACTGGTAATGAATGAGAATTCTTTTTTGCTCTGAATCCTCACCAGCATTTGGTGGTGTCAGTGTTTGGTTTGTGGCCATTCTAATGTGCAGTGACATTTCATTGTTATTTTTTTTTTAAGATTTTATTTATTTATTTATTCGTGAGAGACCCAGAGAGAGAGAGAGAGGCAGAGGGAGAAGCAGGCTCGACACAGGGAGTGGGACTCTATCCCTGGACCCCAGGGTCACGCCCCGGGCCGAAGGCGGCCCTAAACCGATGCGCCACCCGGGCTGCCCCTCATTGTTATTTTAATTTGTATTTCCTTCATAACATAGGATGTGGAGCATCTTTTTGTATGTTCATTTGCCATGGGTACATCATCTTTGTCGAGGAGAGTGTTAAGGTCTTTGGACCTTAACCACCCCCCCCCCTCCCCCCAACTAGGCTCTCATGACAATGAGATTGAGACCAGAGCTGAGATCAAGAGTTAGATGCTTAACTGGTTCAGCCATCCAGGCATCCCTTTTGACCTATTTTTTAATCAGTTTGTTTTCTTACTGTTGAATTTCAAGAGTTCTTAAGTTTTTAGTATATATTTTGGAAAATGGTACTTTATTAGATATTCCTTTAGCAAATATTTTATTCCAGTCTCTGGCTTGTTTTTTCATTCTCTGACGGTTTCTTTCAGAGAGCAGGAAATTTTAATTTTTTTTTAAAATTTTTATTTATTTATGATAGTCACAGAGAGAGAGAGAGGCAGAGAGACAGGCAGAGGGAGAAGCAGGCTCCATGCACCGGGAGCCCGACGTGGGATTCGATCCCAGGTCTCCAGGATCGCGTCCTGGGCCAAAGGCAGGCGCCAAACCGCTGCGCCACCCAGGGATCCCGGAAATTTTAATTTTAATGAAATCTAGCTTATCAGTTATTTCTTTTATCGATCATGTCTTTTTTGTCATATCTAAAAACTCATCACTAAACTCAAGATTATCTAGATTTTGTTCCTGTGTTATCTAGAGGTTTTATAGTTTTGCATTTTACATTTTGGACTGTGATCCTTTTGAGTTAATTTTTGTGAAGAGTATAAAGTCTGGGTCTAGATTCTTTTTTTTTACATGGGGATGTCCAGTTGTTCGAGCATAATGTATCGAAAAAGTATCTTTTCTCCTATGTATTGCCTTTGCTCTCTGGTCAAAGATCAGTTGCCGGGATTTCTGGGTGGCTCAGCGGTTAAGTGCCTGCCTTCAGCCCAGGGCATGATCCTGGAGACCCAGAATCAAATCCCATGTCGGGCTCACTGCATGGAGCCTGCTTCTCCCTCTGCCTATGTCTCTGCGTCTCTCTCTCTCTCTCTCTCTCTCTCTCTCATATGAATAAATAAATAAAATCTTAAAAAAAAAAAGATCAGTTGCCTATAATTATATTGATCTATTTTTGGATGCTACATTCTGTTCCATTGATCTATTTGCTAGACAGCACCCTGTCTTGATTATGATAGCTTTATATTAAGTCTCGAGGTCATGTAGCATCAGTCCTTCAACTTTGTTTTTCTCCTTCAATATGGTGTTGGCTATTCTAGGTGTATTGCCTTTCCATATAAACCTTAGAATTAGGGATCCCTGGGTGGCGCAGCGGTTTGGCGCCTGCCTTTGGCGCAGGGCGCGATCCTGGAGACCCAGGATCGAATCCCACGTCAGGCTCCCGGTGCATGGAGCCTGCTTCTCCCTCTGCCTGTGTCTCTGCCTCTCTCTCTCTCTCTCTGTGTGACTATCATAAATAAATAAAAATTAAAAAAAAAAAAACCTTAGAATTAGTTTGTTGGTATTCATAAAATAAAATGGTTTTATGTTTTAAGCCCTTTTTTTTTTTTTTCAAGTTTTAAATTCTAGTTAACAAAGTGTACTTATTAGTTTCAGGTGTAGAATTTAGTCATTTGTCACTTAAATACAACACATAGTGCTCATCACAAGTGTTTTCCTTAATACCCATTATCTATTTAACCTACCCCCCTGCCCTATGTCATAAGCTCTTTTTTAAAATAGATTTGATTTGTTCTGAGAGGGCACAAGCAGGGGTGAGAGGGAGGGACAAGGGGATTCCCCACTGAGTACGGATCCTAGTGTGGGGTTCTATCCCAGGGCCCCCAGATCATGACCTGAGCCAACATAATTTTTACTAAATAAAAAACCTGACAGCCAATCTTCTAAAAACTCACATAAGAAATAGACAACCTGAGTAAACCTGTATCTGTTAAAGAAATTGAATCAATAAATTAATAACCTTCCAAAACAGCACTAAGGCCAGACTGGTTTACTGGTGAATTCTACCAAACACTTTTTTTCTAGTTGTACTGAGATCATGGTGTACATTTAAGGTGTACAGCATAATAACTTAAGTAATACTGTAAAATGATCACCAAAGTTAACATCCATTATCTCATATAGGTACACACACACACACACACACACACACACACACGTGCACTCAAAATCCTTGCAATTGTAACTCTTAACAACTTTCAAATATACCATACCAGCATTAACTATAGTCTTCATGTCATACATCACATCCCTAGTACTTACTTATAACTTAAGTGTGTACCTTTGACCACTTTCATCCAGTTCCCCCCACTCCTCACCTCCTGCCTCTGGTAACCACAAATATGCTCTCTCTTTCTATGAATTTACTTTTTTGGTTTTGTTTTGTTTTGTGTTCCACATATAAGCGAGATTATACAGTATCTATCTTTCTCTGACTTTATTTCATTTAGCATAATGCCTTCAAGGTCCATCAGTGTTGTCACAAATGGCAGGATTTCCTTCTTTTTATGGCTGAATAATATCTGTGTTTGTGTATCACAACTTTTTTATCCATTCATCTGTCAGTGAATACTTATGTTGCTTCCTTTTCTTAGCCATTGCAAACAATGCTAAGAACATGGAGGCGCAGATATCTCTTCATGATAGTGGTTTCATTTCCTTCAGTTATATTACCAGAAGTAGAATTGCTGGGTTATACAGTAGTTCTATTTTTAATTTTCTGAGGAACTTCCATTCTATTTTCCATTGTGGCTGGATTCCCTTTACTCCATATCCTTGCCAGTACTAATCTTTTTGACAATAGCCATTCTAACAGGTATGAAGTGACATTGCATTGTGGTTTTGGTTTGTATTTCTCTAATGATTAGTGATGTTGAACACTTTTTCATGTATCTGTCTACCATTTGTGTATCTTCTTTGGGAAAATGTCTATTCAGGTCCTTTACCCATTTTTTTTAAGATTTTATTTATTTATTCATGACAGACACACAGAGAGAGGCAGAGAAATAGGCAGAGGGAGAAGCAGGTTCCTCACAGGATCGATGCAGGACTTGATCCCTGGACCTCTGAGCCAAAGGCAGACGCTCAACCACTGAGCCACTCAGGCATCCCATTCCTTTACCCATTTTTAATTGGATGTTTTTGCTTTTGTTATTGAGTTGTATGAGATCTTTCTATAATTTAGATATTAATCACTTCTTAGTTATATGATTTGTAAATATTTATAGATCTAGTTCTGCTTTTTGTTTTTCTTCTTTTAAGATTCCACATATGAGTGAAATCATACAGTATTTGTCTTTCTCAGTCTCACCTATTTTACTTAGCATAATACCATGTAGGTCTACCCATGTTGTTGAAAATGGAAGATTTCATCCTTTTTATGGCTGCATATATTCCATTGTGTATGTGTATGTTTATATATATGCACTCCATATCTTCCCTATCCGATATTCATCTGTCACTGGGCATAGGTTGCTTCCATATCTTGGCTATTGTAAATAATGCTGCAAATTAACAAGGGTGCATGTATCTTTTTGAATTAGTGTTGTCATTTTCTTTGGATAAATACCCAGTAGCAGAATTATTGGATCATATTATAGTTTTGTTTTCTTTTTTTTTTGAGAAAACTCCATTTTTATTTCCACAGTAAGTATACCAGTGTACATTCCCACCAAAAGTGCATGAGGGTTCCTTGTTCTCCGCAGCCTTGCTAATAATAACACTTATTACTTGCCTTTTTGATTTTAGCCATTCTATCCCAAGTGTTAGGTGATACCTCATTGAGATTTTGATTTTGATTTTCCTGAAGATTAGTGGTTTGAGCATCTTTCTGTGTGTCTTTTGGCCACCTATATGTCTTTGAGAAAATGTCTATTAATCTATTTTTTAAAAGGTTTTATTTATTCATGAGAAACACAGAGAGAGAGACAGACAGAGACACAGGCAGAGGGAGAAGCAGGCTCCATGCAGGGAGCCCGATGTGGGACTCAATCCCTGGACTCCAGGACCATGCCCTGAGCTGAAGGCAGACGCTTAACCACTGAGCCACCCAGGTGTTCCTATTAATCTATTTTTAAATTGAATTGTGTTTTTGGTGTTGAGTTGTATAAGCTCTTTATGTAGTTTAGATATTAACCCCTTATGTGATAAATAATTTGCAAATATCTTCTCCCATTCAGTAGGTTGCCTTTTTGCTTTGTTAATGGTTTCCTTTGCTGTGCAACAGCTTTTTATGTTGGTGTAGTCTCAGTTTAATTTTTGCTTTGTCTCCCTTGCCTCAGGAGACATACCTAGAAAAATTCTGCTGTGGTCACTCTCAGAGAATGTCTGTGTTCTCTTCTAGGATTTTTATGGTTTCAGGTCTCATGTTTAGGTCTTTAATCCATTTTGAGGTTTTTTTTGTGTGTGTGTACGGTGTTAGAAAGTAATCCATTTTCATTATTTTTATGCGATTTGCTAATATTTTGTCCAGTTTTTCCAGCACCATTTTTTAAAAAAGATTTTATTTACTTATTCACGAGAGACACAGAGAGGCAGAGACACAGGCAGAGGGGGAAGCAGGCTTCCCATGGGGAAACTCTTGATCTCAGGACCCCAGTGATCATGCTCAACCACTGAGCATCCCCTGGCACCATTTATTAAAGAGACTGTCTTTCCTGTGTGTTTTGTTTTGTTTTGTTTTGTTTTACCTCGCTTCCTTTGTCACATATTAATTCACCATATAAGCATGGGTTTATTTCTGGGCTCTGTTCTAATCCATTGATCAGTACATCTGTTTTTATGCCAGTACCATACTGTTTTATTTACTACAGCTTTGTGTAGTATATCTTGAAATTGAGAATTGTGATACCCTCAGCTTTGTTTTCTTTCTAAAGACTGCTTTGGCTATTCAGGGTCTTTTGTAGTTACATAAAAATTTTAGTAGTAATTGTCCTATTTAGTAGTAATTGTGAAAATGATGTCGGGGGCAGCCCTGGTGGCTCAGCAGTATAGCTCTGCCAGCAACCCACGGCAGGATCCTGGAGGCCCAGGATCAAGTCCCACGTCGGGCTCCCTGCATGGAGCCCGCTTCTCCCTCCCTCTGCCTGTGTCTCTGCCTCTATGTCTCTCATGAATAAATAAATAAAAATCTTAAAAAAAATGATTTTGCCGGATCCCTGGGTGGCGCAGCGGTTTGGCGCCTGCCTTTGGCCCAGGGCGCGATCCTGGAGACCCGGGATCGAATCCCATATCAGGCTCCCGATGCATGGAGCCTGCTTCTCCCTCTGCCTGTGTCTCTGCCTCTCTCTCTCTCTGTGACTATCATAAGTAAATAAATAAAAATTAAAAAAAAAAAACAAAAAACAAAAATGATTTTGGTATTTTGATAGAGATTACATTGAACCTGTAGATTGCTTTGGGTTGTATGGACATTTTAGCAATATTAATTCTTTTAATCCCTAAACATGGAATATCTTTCCATTTGTGTCATCTTCAGTTTCTTTATCTGTTTTATTGTACAGTCTTTCAATTCTTTCATTAAGCTTGTTCTTAGATATTTTATTCTTTTTGGTGCAATTATAAGCAGAGTTGTTTCTTAACAACTGTCCCATTGTTTCTCTTGCTGCTACTTCATTAGTAGTATATAGAAATGCTACTGACTTCTGGGTGTTTTGTATCCTACAATTTTACTGATTACTTCTAGTAGCTATTTGGTGAAGTCATTAGGATTTTCAATGTATAGTATCATGTCATCTGCAAATAGTGACAGTTTAACTTCTTTTGTACCAGTATGGATGCCTCTTATTTCTGATTGCTGTTTCCAGTACTTTCAGTACTATGTTGATTGAAAGTAGTGTCTTTGGGACACTGGGTAGCTCAGCGGTTAAGCGTCTGCCTTTGGCTCAGGGCATGATCTTGGAGTCCTGGGATCAAGTCCCACATTGGGCTCCCTGCATGGAGCCTGCTTCTCCCTCTGTCTGTGTCTCTGCCTCTCTCTGTGTCTCTCATGAATAAATAAATAAAATCTTAAAAAATAAATAAAGTGGTGTCTTGTTCTTAAGAGGTAAAGTTGTTTTGTTTTTTGTTTTTAGCACTGAGTATATTGTTAGTTATGGGTTTTTCATAGATGGCCTTTATTATGTTGAGGTATGTTCTCTCTAAACCCACTTTACAGAGAATTTTATCCTGAATGGATGTTGAATTTTGTCAAATGCTTTTTTGGTATTGATTGAGATTATATAATCTCTATCCTTCCATTTGTTGATGTGGTGTATCATGTTAATTGATTTATGAATATTAAGCCATCCTTGCATCTCCAGAATAAATCCCACTTGATTCTGGTGAATGATCTTTTTAATGTATTGTTGAAAGTGGTTTGCTAAGATTTTGTTGAGGATTTTTCCATCTGTGTTCTTCAAGGATGTTGGCTTGTAGTTCGTTTCTTTTCTCTCTTTTCTCTTTTCTTTTCTTTTTTCTTTTCTTTTCTTTTCTTTCTTTTCTCTTTTCTTTTTTTTTCTTTTCTTTTCTTTTCTTTCTTTTCTTTTCTTTTCTTTTCTTTTCTTTCTTTTCTTTTCTTTTCTTTTCTTTTCTTTTCTTTTCTTTTCTTTTCTTTTTTCTTTCTTTTCTTCTTTTCTTTTTCCGGTTTTGGTATCTGGGTAATGCTGGTCTCATAGAATATATTTGGAACCTTTCTTTCCTCCTCTATTTTTGGAATACTTTGAGGAGAATAGGTATTAACTCTTCTTTAAATGGTAGAATTTACTCATGAATCCATCTGGTCCTGGACTTTGGTAGGTTTTTTATTCAATTTAATTATGAGTAGTCTGTTCAGATCTTCTATTTCTTTGTGATTCAGTTTTAGAAGATAGTATTTTTCTGGAAATTAGTCTATTTTTTTCTGGGTTCTATTTGTTGGCATATAATTTTTCATATGCCATTCTCTTACAGTCGTTTATATTTCTGTGGGGCCAGTTTTTACTTCAAGACTTTCTTTTCTGGTTTTATTTATTTGGGTCCTTTCTCTTTTTTTCCTTGGTAAGTCTAAGGGTTTATCAATTTTATCTCATAATTTCATTGATTTTTGTTATGTTTTGGGTGTTTTTTTTTGTCTCTATGTCATTTATTTCTGCTCTGATCTTTATTATTTTCTTCCTTCTACTCACCTTGGGGTTTATTCTTCTTTTTCTGTTTCCTTCATGTGTAAGATTAGATGGTTTATTTGACTTTCTTTTTTGTTTCTTGAGTAGGCCTTTGTAATACTATATATTCCCTCTTAAAACTTTTTTTGGGGGTGCCTGGGTGGCTCAGTTGGTTAAGCATCTGCCTTCGGCCTAGTTTATGATCTCAGAGTCCTGGATTGAGCCCTGCATCAGGCTCCCTGCTCCGAGGGGAGTCTGCTTTTCCCTCTCATTCTGCCTGCTGCTCCCCCTCCTTGTGCTCTCTTTCTCTCTCTGTCAGATAAATAAAATCTTAAACAAAAAAAGAACTGTGTTTTTTTTAAGATTTTATTTTGTTTTTCTAAGTAATCTCCGTACCAAATCTGAGGCTCAAATTTATAACCCTGAATCAAGAGTTGCATTCTCTACCAACTGAGCCAGGCACTCCTTAGAACTGTTTTCACTGTATCTTCAAATATCTCTTTGTTAATTGCTAGTTATTGTTTACAACATCCTATTTGTCTGTCATAGATGTCATCTTACTTTCTGAGAATTGTATTTAAGAAGGTTTTGTTTTGTTTTTCTGTTTCCAGCAGTATCTCTGGTTCTCCCAAGTTGTTTTCCTTTTCATTTGGTGTTTTTCATGTTAGAAGCTCAGTACATCCATTCCATTGCTACCATAGCAAATTTTATCATAAACTTAGCAGCTTAAGGGCAGCCCAGATGGCTCAGTGGTTTAGCTCTGCCTTCAGCCCAGGGCCTGATCTTGGAGAACCAGGATCGAGTCCCACATTGGGCTCCCTGCAGGGAGCCTGCTTCTCCCTCTTCCTGTGTCTCTGCCTCCCTCTCTCTCTCTGTCTCATGAATAAATCAATAAAATCTTTAAAAAAACAAAATAAAATAAACTTAGCAGCTTAAAACAATACAAATTCGTTATCTCACTGTTCCTGTAGTTTAAAAATCTGGGTACAGTGTGGCTCAGATTGGTGTTCTAGTTAGTCTTTTTTTTTTTTTTTTTAATTTTTATTTATTTGTGATAGTCACAGAGAGAGAGAGAGGCAGAGACACAGGCAGAGAGAGAAGCAGGCTCCATGCACCGGGAGCCCGACGTGGGATTCGATCCCGGGTCTCCAGGATCGCGCCCTGGGCCAAAGGCAGGCGCCAAACCGCTGCGCCACCCAGGGATCCCTCTAGTTAGTCTTATAGAGCTGAAAGTAAGGTGTCAGCAAAACCGTGTTCCTCCTGAAGGGTCTGAGAAAGAATTATTCACCGTAGAATTTGGTTCCATGTGGCTGTGGGGCCAGAGTTTCTCCTACCTTGTCTGCCAGAGACCTCTGGCATTCTCAGTTTGTAGAAGCCTCCCAAATTCCTTGACATATGACTTCTTTCCTCCGTCTTCAAAAACAGCAATAGCAAGTCCAGTTTTTATTACTCCCTTCACATCTATCTGACCTCTCCTTCTGTCTCATCTTTCTTGTGCTTACCTCTTCTGCCTTCCTCTTCTGTTTGGCAGACCTCATATGATTACATTGGACCCATGGAGAAATCCAGGATAATCTCCCTTAAATCAGTTGATTAGTAGCCTTAATTCCATTTGCAAAGTCTCTTCACAGCAGTCCTAAATTAGTGTATGATTGTATAATCGGGGACAGAAATTTAAAGGAGTTAACCTCTAGAACTGTGAAACCTACCACAGAGCCCTTTCTCAGATGTCTCTCAATCATTGTCCATTCATACATTTAATAATAGAGCACTACAAATATCAATAGGAAGTTCTGCATGGAATGAGGTTTAGCTTGTCACCCCTCTCTGGGGTATTTAGACACTGAGCAAGCTTTATCAAATGTCAGTATCTAAAAGATTGTTCCGTAGGGCTTAGATTCTCCTCTAAGAGATCCTAAAAGGCATGTATCTAAGGGGTAGGTTTAATCCAATATGGGACAGGATTTGGATTTTTGTCTGTTTTTAGTGCTTGGTCATGCTTGATATTTGGCACTATGAGTCATTGTGTTTCCTATTGGTATTTCCTTTTGCAAACATCTTGATTTTATTTTTCTCCTTTTGTTAAGTCATTTACTACTCTCCCACTCTGGCTTTTGTCTCCCAGAATTTTTCTTTTCTTTTCTTTTCTTTTTTTTAAGGTTTTATTTATCTATATGACAAAGCACAAGTAGGCAGAATGGAAGACAAGGGGAGAGGGAAAAGCATGCTCCCCTCTGAACAGGGAGCCCAATCCCAGGACTGTGGGATCATGACCTGAGCCGAAGGGAGACACTTAAACCAACTGAGGCACCTAGATGCCCCTGACTTTTTTTTATGTGATGTTTTTTACTATTCTTTTTGTCCTTATAAGTGCATGTTTTATTTATTAATTTATTTAGTATGATTTTAGAGAGGATTGAAAATAAATGCACAAGCTCAATATACATTTTTTTGAGATTTTCAGATTCCTTTAATTTTAAAAAATATTTTATTTAAATTCCATTTGACAGCATATGGTATAACACCCAGTGCTCATCCCATCAAGGGCCTTAGTATCTGTCACCCAGTTACCCCATTCCCCCATCCTCCCCCCTTGTGCAACCCTCTGTTTGTTTTCCAGAGTTAGGAGTCTCTCATGGTCAATATACATGTTTAATGAGAAATTCTCACGACAAAATTTATTTTTAGCGGCACCTGGGTGGCTCAGTCAGTTAAGCATCTGCCTTTGGCTTAGGTCTTAATCCCAGAGTCTTAGGATCAAGCCCCACGTTGGGCTCCTTGCTCAACAAGGAGCCTGCTTCTCCCTCTTCCTCTGCTGTTCCCCCTGCTTGTGCTCTCTGGCACGCACTCTCTGTGTAAAAAATAAAAATAAAATCTTTAACAAAATATTTTTAAACTAAAATCTGATTATCCTTCAATCAGAGAAAGACCATTATCATACGATCTCACTCATGTGGAATTTAAGAAACAAAACAGAGGATCAGAAGAGAAAAGAGGAAAAAATAAAACAAGATAAAATCAGAGAGGGAGGCAAACCATTAGAGACTCTTAATCATAGGAAACAAATTTAGGGTTGCTAGAGGGGAGGGGGTGAGGGGATGAGGTAACTGGGTAATGGATATTAAGGAGGGCATGTGATGTCATGAGCACTGGGTGTTATATGAGACTGGTGAATCACTGACTCCAACTTCTGCAACTTAATAAATCATATATTAATTAATTGAATTTAAATTAAAAAACAAGATAAAATCTGATTATCTTACCTGAAAACCCTTCTGTGCTTCTCTGTTCCCCATTTCTTCACTCCCCATAGTTTGATACATATATATATATATATATAGCATTTATGTAGTCCATCTTCCACTAGATTTGTCTTCTACTTGATAACATACTGATTTTGAACATTACATTTCATTGCTATGTAGTATATCTTTGTGTTATAAAGAAGTCCTGGATCATTACTTTGTGTAGTGACTCATAATACTAGTTTATATTATTGAAGTATAAAATTGAGCATGAATGAAGGCACGGTATTTTGGTATACCCATTTTAAAATAGTCCTCCAGGTGTATTTTCGTTAAATATAAACTTAGTTTAAATTACTTATTTTCTTCACCAGACCTACTTTTACATGCGATTCACATTTCTAAATTCACTAGTTTAATTCTTTCTTGAAACAAAACACAGTCAGTGAATCAGTCCTAAATTCCGGTATGAATGAAATAATTAGTGTCTTATGTGGAAGTGTAGATTTACTTTACCTTTTTGTTATAATGAAAACCTATTCAGACTTCATGTATAGAGAGTGGCTACCTTGTTCCAATGTAGATGTGCCTATCATTTGAGAAATAAGATGTCATTCTTCCTCCACTTACCCCTTCATTAAGCTACTGGTTGTCAAGAAGTTGGAATCAAAATTACCTATGGAGCTTTTTTTTTTTGAGATATAATTGACATATTAGTTTCAAATATATGAAATAATGATTTGATACTTGTATACATTGTGAAATGATCCCCACAGTAAATCTACTTAATGTCGTCCATCACTAGAGCTTTTATAAAACAAGCTGTTAGAAGCCCTAAGTCACTCAGAGTATATGGGGGTATGACTGAAACATATATTTTTAGTATTATTTTTAACTTCACAAGCAATTCTCATGGACACATATGGTTAAGAACTTTTTTACATTCTTATGACTGACCCAAAAGCTAGTTACACTTAACAGTATTCATCCTTCTAATAATATTAATAGCTGGACAGGAAATGACCTAGGAACGAAAATCTCAAAGGATGAATCATGTGGTATAGTGATTCTCAAGCAGAAGGGACATGCCAGAATCATTTGGGATGCCTTTTCAGATGAAACATGCTTGCTTTCCCCTCTCCCACTAAACCTGACTGTGGTGAACTGTGGTAAAAGCATGTCCATATCTCAGGCATGACTCATTATATGTCCCTTTATACTTTTTTTAGATTTTTTCACATGAATTACTTTGAGGAGATGAATGGGATGGACAGATAGGTTACTACCACCACTTGATACTGAAGTTGTGATTATTCAAAAGCTTGGGATTGTATAATGCCTTTCTTATCTCCTAACATGGTAGTGATGGCATTTAAAGCCGAGGGTACACTGAGAATTGAAAGTGAAACTCATCAGTGATTAAGTCTCTTAGAATGTTAAATCTTATTTTAAAAGTACTCTAGGAGGGCAGCCCAGGTGGCTCAGCGGTTTAGCGCCTCCTTTAGCCCGGGGCGTGATCCTGGAGACCCGGGATTGAGTCCCATGTAGGGCTCCCTGCGTGGAGCCTGTGTCTCCCTCTGCCTGTGTCTCGGCCTGCCTCTCTCTCTCTCTCTCTCTCTCTGTGTGTCTCTCATAAATAAAAACATTTTAAAGAAATTAAAATTAAAAGTACTCTAGGAAATGATTCAATTCTATTAATTAAATAAATATGGCTCAAAAGATATACTTGATACTTGAAACATCTCCTGAGTTTGTGAATCTACATAAAGCAATTAATGCTAATGCATTAAATCTCAAAAATTACATTTGAGGTAAATTAACCTCTTTTTACCTGGAATATACAAGAATGAAGAGAATCGGGCACCTGGGTGCCTCATTCAGTTAAGCCTCTGCCTTTGGCTCAGGTCACAATCCCAGGACCCTGGGATTAAGCTCCACATCAGGTCCCCCCTGAACAGAGAGACTTCTTCCTCTCCCTCCCTCTGCCTGCTGCTCCCCCTGCTTGTGATCTCTCTGTCAAATAAATAAATAAATAAAACTTAAAAAAAAAAAAAAGAATGAAGAGAATCTTGGATTTTTAATTAGGTAACCTTAGCTATAAAGAATATGCTATACTATTTTTAACTTTAAAAAGAAATCAAGGGTTGGCTCAGTTGGTTAAGTAGATTACTCTTGATTTTGGCTTAGGTCAGGATTTCAGGGTCCTGGGATTGAGCCCCATGTGAGGCTCAGCCCTCCTTATAGATTCTGTTTGGGATTCTCTCCCCATCTCCCTCTGCCTCCCCCCACCCCCACTCGTTTTTTTCTCTCTCTAAAATAAATGAATCTTTTAAAAATTATTTTTTGAAAAAGGAAATCAAATATGCCTGGAAGCTTTTATAAAGAAAGGGACAGAATTTAAGGAGCAGGCATTTAATTCTAACATGGTTCTGCTGCTTAGTACTTAAAATGTACTTACCTAAAATTTATTAATAATTAAAGGACAGTAATGTTCACCTGTTCTCTGGTAACCTGTTTGTTCAGGACAGTTTTTCTGGTAATTCTGTTTTTATATTTCAGAAAAACATTGCCCAGAAAATAGGTGAAATAATGAGACAAAACAAAAACCTGACCTGTACCTGAGTGTTCCTAATAGTAAAATTCAAATAACCAACAGAGAAACAGAAAAAGCCATATAGTTATTAAAAGGTTTTTTGAACTTATTTTTAAAACCTGGGAGAGAGAGAGGGAGGGAGAGAGCATAAGCAGGGGGAGGGGCAGACACTTAACCGCCTGAGCTACCCAGGTGCTCCTATAATAGTATTTTTTAAAATAGAAATCCAGTGTGATTTGCTACTATACAATTTACATGAAAATTAACTCTGACTTGAAGAAACCTAAGAGGAAAAAAAATGAAGAAACCTAATAGAAAAATTAGTGAAGGAAATATAAATGGCTAAAAACTCTTGATGTACAACATCACTAGTAAATAAGGAAATGTAAATTAAAACAAGGAAATATACTATTTTTCAAATAAGCTAAGCTTTAAAAAACATGTCCATCTTGCTCCACTTTTGCCTTAAAATTATTATAAACTTTTGATCTGGTAATTCCACTCCAATGAATTCTTGAAGAAATAAAATGTGGAGAGATATGTACACAGATATATGTTTGTAAAATCATTATTTATAATGGGCTCAGTATTAGAAGAATGGTTGAATTATGCTACATTTACGCAGTGCAATTTTATACATCTGTTAACGTAATCTCTTACTTACATAGCCATATTCCATTTTTCAAGAATGTGTTTTAAATGACTCAATTATTTATACTTTCATAATTTCCAAATTTCTACCATAATTGCAATTTTTTAATTAGAAAAAAATTAATACTTAGCGCTTAATGAAGTACTTGTTATGCCAGACCTTGTTCAAGGAACGTTACCCATATTAATCATTTAATTTTCACAACAACCTCCTGAAGTACTAATATTCTCATTTAACAGATGAAAAAACTCAGATATAGATTTTATATATTTACTTGAGAGAAAGAGAGAGATCATGAGCAGGGCGGAAGGGCAGAGGGAGAAGGAGACCTCATATTGAGCAAGGAGCCTGATGCGGGATTCAGTCACAGGACTCTGGGATCATGATCTGAACCAAAGACAGACACTTCATTGACTGAGCCACCCAGGTACCCTTGGGTTATTTCTAGTTTTGGCTTTTTTTTTTTTAAAGATTATTTATTCATGAGAGACACAGAGAGAGGGAGAGGCAGAGACACAGGCAGAGGGAGAAGCAGGCTCCATGCAGGAAGCCCGATGTGGGACTTGATCCCAGGTCTCCAGGATCACGCCCTGGGCTGAAGGCGGCGCTAAACCACTGAGCCAGGCTGCCCTGTTTTGGCTTTTATGAGTAATTCCCTAGTTTTGGCTTTTATGAGTAAATCTATTACATAATGTGCTTTTATTTTCTTGAGTAAGTAAGTAGAAGTGATATGGCTGAGTTGTATATGTTTAACTTTATAAGAAACTGTGAAACTTTAAAAAATTTGTCTCATTTCCCATTCCCACTGGCTGGGTATGAAAGTTCCAGTTCCTCTACATCCTCACCAACACTGGCTATTATCAATCTTATTAATGTTGGCTACTCTGACAGGTACCTAATGCTTTCTCATAGTTTTAACTTGCATTTATTTCCCTGATCAATATTGTTGAGTATTTTTTTTAAGATTATATTTATTTTAGAGCATGAGCAGAAAGAGAGGGAAGAGAGAATCCCAAGCAGACTCTGTAGAGCCCCACATGGGGCTCAATCCCAAGACCCCGAGATCATGACCTGAGCCAAAATCAAGAGTCAGACACTTAACAGACTGAGCCACCCAAGTGCCCCCAATAAAACACAACAGGTTTTTGTATATTAATTTATTTTATTCTACAACTTCATTGAATTTTATTAACTGATTAGTTCTAACAGTTTTTATTGGAGTAGTTAAGGTTTTCTATATATAGTATTGTGTCATCTGTAAATAGCAGTTTTACTTCTTCCTTTCCAATTGGTATGTTTTTATTTTTTTCTTGCCTAGTTGCTGTGGCTAGGATATAAATCTTAATTTTTTATGGTTTTAGAAAAACAAATACATATATAAGAATTCTAGTATATTTTCTCAGTACCCCCAGCAGATGGTTATTTCTCTACTTTACGGTTACTACACTTACTACAAAGCTATGAATTGAACGCTTTGGTAGATTATTTTTAGAAGTACCATACTTCAGTCTTTTGAGTAACATTAATATTTGGCAAAACATAAACATACACAGAAGGAAATTATTAATTCTTATATTGGATGGATTTGCCAGGTGTAAAGTGTTTAAATTTTCCATTACACTACTAAAATAATCTTTCTTCTTTATTTTAATAGATATCAGACACCCTGAAGAACTTTCTCTCTTGAAAAAACCCAGAGATCCAACAAAGAAAAAAAAGAAAAAGCTAGATGACCAGTCTGAAGATGAGGCACTTGAATTAGAGGGGCCTCTTATTACTCCTGGATCAGGTGAGACTTTGTTAGACTAACTAAAGGATACTGTGAGAACCATGCATATATCCATATGATTGTGTTTTTTTGACAAATGATTTACATAGGTTTAAGAGAGTGATCATTTTTTAAAAACTTTCCGTCAGCATTTTTCCCCTGCAATCATGAAATCACCACCAGGCACTGTCGTGTGCAAATCATCATGTCAAGTGTCTGTTAATAGCTGCATCAATAAAAAGGAAGGCTGGTTCTCTGCTCAAGAATAATTAAAAGGGGGGCAATAACTTTGTATTGCAAAAAATTGGACAGTGTTTTATATTTAGTTCTTTTTTCTGTATTCTGTGAAAACCACAATTACTTATTTAAGACATTATTACTACTCTGGGTTATTTAAAACCTCTATGCTTTGCATGTGTTGGTCCCTTTGGCTTTCCACCTTTTTCCTTTAAGACTTTGCCCCTTTAAGAAGCTTCCTTAGATTTCCTTCTATTACTTTCCCAACCTGAATTAAGTATCCTTCTCTTCTAAGACCAGACTTTTCTGTGTTTAGTATCATACTGCATGTTCTCACCTAATAAATTGTGAGCTCTCGGCATGATAGAACTTTCACATTTTTGTTATCAGAACCCAACTCAGCATATGGCATCCAGGAGGAGCATAGGCAGTGTCTTTTGGGTAGCTAGATGACTAATTAAAGTACATGGTTCTTTAGTCCTGGGCATATACAGGGACTGGACATCCTTATTCGTAAGTTTTTAGGCTAATTGAAAAACAGTTACTGTACTTAAGAAGGTAATATATAAGTGCTAAATGAAAATACAGAAAGTAGGATTGCAGGAATTTGGAAGACAAAACAATTCCAAACAGGGTATATTTACTTTATAGGTTGAGGAACTGAGTTTGTGAATTAAGCTTTTAAAAAGTTGCAGTGGCTAGGACTCTGATGGTAAGAAAAGGCAATCCAGACAGACTGATCTTGACAGTGAACATTTTGGTCAAAGAATAGTTACAAGATGTTAATAAACCGGTTGAGCCAACTGACTGGGGGGAGACCTCAAGGAACTTCAGGATTACACGGAGGATAAAGGAGAATAAAACAATGTGCCTTTAATATAGAGTAGGGTTAATTTAAAAATTCAATTAATACATGAAGATTTATGTTACTGAAGGCATCTGATAGGGGACACCATCCCTTTTTCACTTAGTTTATAGTGTAAATGGGACTAAGTAACTGCAGGGTGGGTTTTTGTTTTTGTTTTTTGAGGTGTTATATACAGTAAAGTGGACAAATTTTAAATTATAGTTGAATATTTACAGATGTATACTCCATCTAGTTTGTATGCTTCCATGACTTGTCAGCACCTTAAGTCAATATTTGAACCAAATATTGAAAAACATGATCAGATGCATACTGTTTCCCTAAATACAGGTCCAGGTATCTCAGTATGTGATACCTTCATGATTTCAGATGCCTTGCTTCGCAAATGTAAATGTTCCTCTACTGCAGGTGTGGTGAGGATTAAATATATACTCTTCAGGCTTGGTTTCCGTTAGTTCCTCCTTTTTGAATTGTGAGCATCTCAGTGTGAGCATGGCCAGTTATACTCAGTAAGTGATAACTGTTATTTAATGTATACTTTATCTTTCATTTTTCCCTGTGATTTTGGTGGTATTAAAAGCAAAGAACCTTACAAGAAGTATGAAATTTATGGGGTGCCTGGGTGGCTCAGTCGGTTAAGTGTCTGCCTTTAGCTGGGTTCATGATTTCAGAGTCTTGGGACTGAGCCCCAAGTCAGGCTCTGTGCTCGGCAGAGAGTCTGCTTCTCCCTCTCCATCAGCCCTTCCCCATGTGCCCACATTCTCTTTCTATCAAATAAAGAAGTAAAATCTCTAAAAAAAAAAAAAAAAAAAAGTAATTTGCCCAAGGTTTATAATAGAGGGCAGAGCTAGAATTCAAATCCAGGTCTATCTGGCTCACACTCCTGTTACTAACCATTACATAATATCATTTCTCCAGTTATATTTAAAGTAAATACTGTGTGAATAGTCGTTGGAACATTTGATAAAATATTAGCATATAAATTATACTTTAACAAAGTTTAATTTTTTTTTTAAATGTAATCTTTCAAGAACCATCATGAATGAATTGATTCTCAGACTTTTTTTTTTTTTTTTTGATTCTCAGACTTTAGTCAAATTCTTACATAGAATATGACATATTCTAGGAGTTCTTAAATACCTTGCTTTCACAACTGTGCTCAGGTGGTATGCCCTTGAGTGCTTCACCACTTTACTGAGGAAAATACCAAATCTCTAATTACCTATGAGGGAGGGAAATGAGCCTGATCAGCTGGGGAAAGAGTTTTTCCAAGAAACAATTAACTTTGTAGTATAGTACTGACTTAAGAATTACTAATTTCAGGATTTACTATATAAGTAGAATTAGAAAATTATCTCATTAGAAATTTTTCTTAAAAATCTTAAAGGCAGTTTAGACAAAGAAAAATTCTGGGTTCTAAGATAATACAGAAAGTAATGAATACTTTGCTTGTTTGGCATTGTCAGGAAAATCATTTATGCAAGACGCCATTTTTCCTATTTGGAGTTTGCCATTTTTAAGCAGCAAAAACATTTAAAAAAAATTTTTAAGCAAACTAAATTATTAAATTTGCTCACTTTAAAACAGCTGGCTTTTTTTCTGAAAATATTCATTAAAATACGTGGCAAAGGCCTTTAACTAAAAGTGCCCAAATATAATAGGGACCATGTTATAATATTGACAATATATTTTTAGAAAAAAGATAACAGGTTATATACGTAAAAGAAAACATATTTTTAACACTTGATATTGCTTCTTCATATTCTGTAATTGTAAGATTTCATGTGTTTAGTTTTCTGTCTATTCCAGGAGATTTGTATTGAAATTTGTTTTCACCATTGAAAACAGCGATTCTCTATGGGATTTTTTCAGCTGTGCATGCTGATTTTGGAAACAGATTTGGATTCTGTCTTGTTCTAGATTCAGTTTTGAGCGAAGTCTTCTCCAGTATTAATACCAGCATTACTCATAGCATTTACTGTAAAGACATTTTCCAACACTTCAGTCTGGTTTTGACTAAAAGCAGTTCTTGGTCTTCGGCCTCTATACAACTCAGCCCTCTTTTCAGAAAGACAGTCTTTCTGAGGCTGAGTAATTTTCATATTTCAAATATCTTTTTCTGGTACTGGGTGATGCATAGTACAAGGGAATGAGATCCCATTGGGAAGGCTCAGGATATGTAGACATAGGTTAACATCTTTTGCTGAGGAACTACAGGTGTCTGTCTGTCTAGGGCCTGTTTCATTGATGGAACACAGGCTTTCTTCTGGTCTTGTCCTAAAATGCTCTCAATTGAAAAGGAGCAGGGTGAGGATTTGCTTTCCCCAAGCCACGCACCTTCCCGGAGGCTGGGAGACATCTTTGCATGGGCTGCACAGGGTAGCTCTGGCCTCTCCTTGCCTCTTGACTGACTCCACCCCACGTTTACAGTTGGGATCCTCCTGTAGTTCATTCCAGGCTCCCTGAAAACATTTTTGTAAACTGTTCTTTAATTATAAAAGTATGCTCACAGTAAAAATTCAAATATTACAGAATTATGCATTCATTTTTGTCTTTCATGAAAGCGTGGTTTTGGGGCTCCTGGGTGGCTTAGTGGGTTAAGCGTCCAACTCTTGATCTCAGCTCAGGTCTTACTCTCAGGGTTGTGAGTTCAAGCCCCATATTGGGTTCCATCCCTACTTAAAAAAATCAATAAATAAAAATAAATTTAAAAATTAATGGGCAGCCTGGGTGGCTCAGTGGTTTAGCGGCCCATGGCGTGATCCTGGAGGCCCGGCCAGGATCGAGTCCCACGTCGAGCTCCCTGCATGGAGCCAGCTTCTCCCTCTGCTTGTGTCTCTGCCTCTCTCTCTCTCTCTGTTTCTCTCATGAATAAATAAATAAAATCTTAAAAAAATTTTTTTTTTAATTTTTGAAAAAAAAAGGACTGTTATACATTTGTAATTTATGTTTTTGCACTTGGAATAACATTAATGGATCTTATAATCCTTTAATTATAGAAGTCCTACATTCATACAGTCTGATTATAAAAAATTCCAATAGTATAGAAAACCTACTAAACTGAATGTGAATATTCCACTTCAACTTACTCCCTTGCTGCTGTGAAACTCTGTTGTAAACAGTTGGAGTACAACTTGCGAGTACCTTTTCTATATGTTTATATTTGTGTCTAATTATGTTTTTTATGACATGAATGAGAGTTTAGTAAATACTGTATATTCTGCAATTTGAGTTTTTCCGTTGAACAGTAGATTTTGGTGATCTTTCTGTGTTGGAATAAAAGGTCTCCCTAGTTCAATATAAATAGTGTCAAAATTTCCGTTTAGGAAATGTATATTTAACTGTTTTCCTACCTAGATAGTATTTAATTATTCTATCAAATATACTCCAGAAAGTCTCCCAGAAGTTCAAATATACACCATAAAAGTGTAAAAGTGATAGTTTTACACTCCCATCAACAGTACATGAAAATGCCCCTTTTCCTACCTTCTGACTGATAATACATGTTGTAAATCACTACTGATTTTTGCCAGTATGTCAATAAAAATATCTCAGAATTACATTTTTAGTTGCCCTGATAAACACTAGTATGAATAATAGTTGAGTAATATATATTATAGTTTTTAATTTTGTGATCTTTTTACTGTACTAAAGTTTTACATTTTTTATGTAGTCAGATTTGTAATTTGCTTTATAGTTTTGGGCTTTCACCCTTGGTTAAGAAAATCACAACTATTACAAAAATTCTTCTATATTTCCTTTTTATATACTTTTATATAATTATTTCATATTTATGTGTTTTAATTCATCTGTAATGTCAACATTTGTTATTTTCAATTCACCTGCAGTTTGTTTCCTAAGTATGGTAGGAGATTGATATTTTGATGGAAATTTTCTAAAATGTATTAAATACTTTCACACTCTGTTTTAAAAAAGAATAAGAATGTAATTAGTAACCATAGTAACCAAGTTATGAGGCAGATTCTAAAGTTACATGGGGTTTTTAAGATTTGTAGTAGGTGGCCCAAGACTGTAGTGCTTTGTTGAACTCACTCTCCCCTCCTCGCAGTTTGGGTTATCCTTCCATATAGTTGAGCAAGCTCCTATTTGTTGTTAACTAAGTATCTTAGTTCATCTTATCCTTAATAACTTTCTACTTCAAATATGTTTTAAATTGAGCGATCAGAAACACAAGGCAGTTGGGATTGTCACTGAACTGAGACTTAGAAGGAATATAAAATGCATTAACCCTCTGTCCCAGCATTGAATTGGGAAATAAGTACAAACATACCTGTTGGAAGGCACATTTGCAGTAGCAATGGTGTAGCTGACAAAATTCTAAACAAATCACACCAATTGGAAATGGCTTAAATAAGTTATGGTACCCAGGAGGTGGTGTGTATCGCTTCAATCAGACTGGCTGATTTATAGCTTGGCTCTGAAACTTAATAGCTTTTGACATTGGACAACTTATTTAACCTCTCTGTGCCTCAGTTTGCTCCTCTAAAATGAGAATAATAGGATTGTTGGAAAAACTAACTGAATTATTATCGTGGAGTGCCTAACAGGGTAAGAATAAGAGCAGTGAGGTGATCACATGTGAAGTGTAGAATATACAAAGTCGAGGAAATTGAGAAGGCAGAGAATTGATGGGGTGGCTGATTCTATTAAATATTGTATAATTTAGGGGAATATATTTTGTTTTAGAATCTTTATAAAATTGTCAATTCTACCTTTAATTCTGAATAGTCCATCAAATTAGGAATGAATTTTCAGTATTCTGACATTCCTAGTAAAAGATTTATTTGCTATATCTTTGAAATATACAATGAGAAGATTTTGCCTGGAAGATAGTGTTTTTCTATTCCTTATTTATATATATACTCACTATAGCAAGATTATTTTTTGCCCACTTAAGCTGGAGTAATGTTTTCAGCCCTTTTAATTAGTATGGGCTGCCCAAGTAACCCTTTCACAAAATGCCTTTGTAGTTTTAAAGTTCAAGCATTTAAGGATATCACTGACTATCGCAATGTTCTTTAAAGCTAATAAAGAATTGACAGCTTTCTTTGTTGCTTATTTAATAATGTTTAGGTACTGCAAATTGCTTTACTGACTAATAACATTGGGAGAACACATAGGGACATCAAATGAGATACCATGTGGCTAGAAAGATTTTTTTTTTTTTACTTTGTGTGCTCTTCCTAGACTAGGTCATGACAACTATAAAAATCTCTAGCATGACTACCTCTGTTTCATAGGGAATTGTTTCTGTCATTGCATGGAGTAATTGTTTTTATCATTGCATGGAGGGGTTGTTAGAGTGGAAGGGAAATTCCTAAGCATATTCCTAAATTAGATAAGGGAAAACAGTCATTCTCTTTGCATCCTCCATTTACACATTTTCTTTTTAAAAATTATGACTGAAAACAAACATAAAAGGGTTAGGACTTCGAGGGAAGGTTCTTTTACTTAACATTATTCTGAACTTTGAAGTCTTAATTTAATCCAGTCTCCTTAATTTTTGTAATTTAAAATGATGGAGGATATATTGTCAGTTGACTAAGTCAACAAGTTTTAATTAATGTAGCCTCTACTACATGTATGTCCCTGTTGAACACTGAGGAATTGGAAGATAAAATACCCCTGCCTTTGGGGCTTAATTATAAAATGTATCTTTGTTTGCAAAACTTTATCTTCCCGTTTGCTTTACTAGTTTATTTGTAAAGCTGTTGGAACCAGTTCAGCTATTAACTGAGAAAATGTTAACATAAAATTGTTCTTAGTTTATGTGCATTTATTCAGTTACATCAAGCTGTCTTAAAACAGGGTGTGGATTTCAAAGAGTGATAAACGTGGATATGTTTGTCACTGGATGCTTGACTAGAGCACTTCATTTTTTTGAATTGGACAAAAAAACTTATGTTACAGTTTTTAAGATTCTTTACTCTTAAATTCATCTAAAATATTTACTTCGGTTTATAATTCACATTAGGAAAATCTGTTTTTCTTTTTTCCATTTCCTTTTCCTTTTCATTTCGTTTCTGTCTTCTGTTGTTACCTTTCCTTTACCTTCTGAATTCCTGTCTTTCCTTTCCTATAGGCACCGATGTTCTTTACATTGGCCCTCTGAAAGGTGAGCCTTGCCACAATTAAAAACTTGATCTGTCTGCTTCAGCTATATTCTTAACATTTAGCTTCTAATTCCCTTGAACTGTTTTCCCCAGAATTTCTGCCAATGTAATTATATTCTTTTGACCTTGTTATTTATTATATGTTCTAATGTTGTACAAGTAGAATTAAAGTTAATTTTACATGTTTTCAAGACAGGTAAAATAATGTACTAAGCTCTTCCATAATGAAACTTGTTTCACAATTTGCGTTATATAGCATGTATTATTAAAAACTAAAATTCTGTACTTCATTCATACTTATTACCTATTTTTCATGTTATTTATTAGGAAGTATATATTCAAGCCCAGGACTTTACAGTAAAACAATGACCCCCACTTACGATGCTCATGATGGAAGCCCCTTGTCACCAACTTCTGCTTGGTTTGGTGACAGTGCTTTGTCAGAAGGCAACCCTGGTATACTTGCTGTCAGTCAGCCAATCACATCACCAGAAATTCTGGCGAAAATGTTCAAGCCTCAGGCTCTTCTTGACAAAGCAAAAATCAACCAAGGGTAAGTTTTAAAATACAGAAACATTGAGGGACGCCTGGGTGTGGTTCAATCGGTTAAGCTCTGACTCATTATTTCAGCTTGGGTCATGATCTTTTGGGTCATGGGATTGAGCCCCACATCAGGCTTGTATACACGCTGTCTCTCAAATAAATTTTTTAAAAATTAATGAATTAAAGACACACTGAAGAATTTCTTTCTCCAACTAGAGGTAGAAATATTTTATTAATCTTGTCTTGCATTCCACTGCTCTTGTTAATTTGTCCAGGTGGCTTGATTCCTCAAGATCTCTTATGGAACAAGATGTGAAGGAAAATGAGGCCTTGCTTCTCCGATTCAAGTATTACAGCTTTTTTGATTTGAATCCAAAGGTACCGAGGGTTTAGAGGGATCTCTTTTTTTTTTGGTTCATTTGGATGTTTGTTTTTTAGAATTGATGGGGTAAGTAATCATTTGTATATAGAACATCTGAATAATATTACAAACCCAAGCTTTAGACAAAGGCATCTGTATTTGAAATAAGTATTGTGTTCCTAGGTTGGGAACATAATTAAACTTTTTCTTTTTTGTTAAAATAATTGAATTTTTGGTTGATTTGTATTTTAAATGCACTAGCTTGGTACTATAGAATTGATAAAGTTAGTTTTAGGGATTTTTTTTTTTAAGTCTCTCTTTAAGCTGTGATTTTAGTAAAATAAGAGTTTCTGGAAAAAAAAGTGTTTCTGAAATAGTACCTTTTCAATGACTTTCAAATTTCTAATTATAAATCACAAGATGTTGCTTCAAAGAAAAACTAAGTCTACATTTCTTCCTACTTAGTTAGGCAAACATTGTTATATATTTTTACTATCAAATGACTGCATCATCTGTCCTACTGAAATACTTTGCTTTTCTGAGAAGAGTAAATTTGATAAGAAATCTTGGAGTATTTTTCCCTAGAAAACATATGGCATGGTGTTTTGGATCTTTTGCTTCCTTATTATCGTTCTTAGGTGAAAACCTCTCTTGGCTACTTCTCATCCTTTTCATGTCTAGATTATAGTATAGATTTTAATGTATATGCTTACCATTTTTTATTATGTGCTTAAGTAATTCTTTAACGGTAAAATGTATAATTTGGAACTACAAAAAACAGTCTTAGTCCCCTCAGGCCATATCATGTCTCATTTCAGTAAAACCAAAACTGTTTTGGGAACGTAAGTTATATTTGCTAGGGAAGAGGGATGCCATATGTTTTGTTACCACTCTAAAATAGTATTGCTAGTACATTACTATTAATTTTTATTAACATAACTAAATGGATAATTCAGTAACATATAAGTAAATCTTTACCACAAGTATATATATGTACTCTGTATTTCAGATTCTTAATATAATTACTAAGGACCTAGTACTTTGTCTAAGTATGCTTTTCCATAGTGAGCAGGGTGTTCCCTGAAGTAACTTACTCCCTGACTGTAACATTTTAGTGTGGCAGGTTGCAATAACAAGTGAAAATCAGTCACTTGTACCTTACTTTAAATGTCTCTCAAGTTAGATTCATTTTGTTAAGAGCTCTGTAATATCTAATTATTATTTCCCTGTAAAATAACATACAGAATCTTATTTCTAATACTGAGTAATAATATTTTGGCATATTTTTAATGTCATTTTTAATGGAAAATTAGATGTGGGAATATATAGATATACCTAACCCGATAGGTATCCTTGTTATTGAGCATTTGATACTGTATAAAAATCCCAGAAAAAAAGTATATTAAAACTTTTTGTTAAGCTTTGAAAGTGAATATTCACTTTTCAAACATTTTTATGTTAAGGGTGATGTAGTAAAAAGATTGTGTCTCTTTTGCTGCAGTATGATGCAATCAGAATCAATCAGCTTTATGAGCAGGCCAAATGGGCTATTCTCCTAGAAGAAATTGAATGCACAGAAGAAGAAATGATGATGTTTGCAGCCTTACAGGTAGTGGAGAGTATTGGTAAATGGGACTTTCAAGGGAAAGAGTAGGGGATTATTTTTAAATAAAGTAGCATTGTAATTCCAGTAGTATTTTGATAGTGTTTACTTTTTGCTGTGTGGAAACTGAATACACTTAAAGACAAATCCATGAATTTAATTTTTTTGTCATCTCATCTAAGAGTTTGGTGGTGGTGTACTGTTAGTGGTATACTTAACAGCTATTTTTCTGTATCCTATAGGAGAAATACATTGTCCTACCTCTAGATATATAGTAGCTTAACACTACCCCATTTTCCCTTAGAAATGGGATCTGTGTTGAAAATCACATTTCTAAAATGAAGCTTATTACTTGCATAATTTCCTAAGTAGCTGGGGATGATAATGTTTGTTAAATGGCTATAGCAAAAATAATACATTTTAAAGGTGATAAAATAGTGAAACTAAACATAAAAAAGTTTTTAGAATGATAATCCTTAAGAAGTAGGTAGCTAATATTTTCCTTATATTAAACCAGTGTTACCCCAAAAGTGGTTCTGAACTGCATATCAACTTTTTCAGAATTACAGTAGTGCTTATTTAAAAATTATCCAGGGCAGCCCGGGTGGCTCAGCGGTTTAGTGCCGCCTTCAGCCCAGGGCGTGATCCTGGAGACCCGGGTTAGAGTCCCACGTCGGGCTCCCTCTGCCTGTGTCTCTGCCTCTCTCTGTGTCTCTCATGAATAAATAAATAAAATCTTAAAAACAAAAAATTGTCCACTTCACTACTGCTGTCCTCTAATAAAATAACATAGGGTGGCATCCACAAATCCGCATTTAAGAGACACTGAGGGGATCCCTGGGTGGCGCAGCGGTTTGGCGCCTGCCTTTGGCCCAGGGCGCGATCCTGGAGACCTGGGATCGAATCCCACGTCAGGCTTCCGGTGCATGGAGCCTGCTTCTCCCTCTGCCTATGTCTCTGCCTCTCTCTCTCTCTCTCTCTCTCTGTATGACTATCATAAATAAAAAAAAGAGAGAGAGAGAGACGCACACTGAGCTGCATGCAGTTGACCACTAGATTAAGTCATTCTTACATTTTAGATTGAGTGAGGCTTTGGTGAATGCTCTCAGATTATGGTAGAATTCTGAATTCTGGTTTTGTGTAAAGTTCTAACAAAATTGGTGTTCTTTAAGTACAGGAGGCAGAGGTGACATTTAGTTATGAAAAGCTTTCACTGTGGGGGTGTCTGGGTGGCTCAGTCGGTTAAGCATCTGCCTTCTGCTTCATGTCATGATTGTAGGGTCCTGGGATGGGTCCCCCATGTGTGGGGCTCCCGGCTCAGTGGGGAGCCTGCTTCTCCTTCTCCCGCTGTCTCTCTGTCCCTCTTCTCCCTCTCCATCTGCCCCTACCTCCACTCATTCTTGCGCGCGCGCTCTCTCTTAGGTAATAAAAATCTTAAAAAAAAAAAGATCAGGGTGCCTGGGTGGCTCAGTTGGTTAAGTGGCTGCCTTTGGCTTATGATCCCAGAGTCCTGGGATTGAGCCCTACATTGGGCTCCCAGCTCTGCGGGGAGCCTGCTTTTTCCTCTGCCCAGTTTATATGTTCTTTCTCTTAAATAAAATAAAAATCTTTAAAAAAAGAAAAAAAGCTTTCCTTATGATTTTATTTTCTTCTCTTTAGAACACAAATAAAAATGCTCTTAATCTTCTAAATGCTTTTATGCATCCAGGAAGGTTTTCTGTTTAAGACTCCTAAAATTGTCCTTTGTGATGGAAGAGAAGCCCCTTTCTTCTGTTATATGATGAAGGAAAGGAATTGAAACAAAGCTTACACAAGGAAAATCTTTCATGATAGATGAGTTAGTTTAGATAGACTTGCTTAATCAACTAGTTAAGGGTCTTCTGTTGTGTTTCTAGATAATTCAGACTATCTGAAGAATTTCTTGAATTAAATTCTGGAGTAGGGTCGCCTGGGTGGCTCAGCGGTTTAGCACCTGCCTTCGGCCCAGGGCATGATCCCGGAGTACCGGGTTTGAGTCCCACGTTGGGCTCCCTGCGTAGAGCCTGCTTTACCCTCTGCCTGTGTTTCTGCCTCTCTCAATCTGTGTGTCTCATGAATAAATAAATAAGATCTTTAAAAAAAAAGTTCTGGTGTAATTTTACTCAGAGTACCTCACTTGGTTTATGGCTTTCTGCCTACATCTTTCTCACTTAGAATATGGGCTTATAATTTTCTAGTGAAGGTTTTGCCAATGACAGAATAATACATATAAAATATATGTCGGGGGGACACCTAGGTGGCTCAGTGGTTGAGCATCCGCCTTCAGCTGAGGACATGATGTGATCCCTGGTCCAGGGTTTGAGTTCCACATTGGGCTCCCTGTGAAGAGCCTGCTTCTCCCTCTGCCTGTGTCTCTGCCTCTCTCTGTGTCTCATGAATAAATAAATCTTAAAAAAAAATGTGTATATATGTATACACATACACTCATACATATGAGTTTCACATATATATGTGTGTGTGTGAAACATATATGACATGTGTGACATCTATATGTGTGTGTGTGTGAAACTCAGATTTTTTACATAGTATTTATCTTTTTATTATAAAAGTAATGCACTTAAAAAATACCAACAGATACGAATGTGCCTGGCACATAGGTGCTCAAAAAAATTTGGTGAGTGAGAATATAGCTGACCCTTGAACATGGGTTTGAACTGTATGGGTCCACTTACATGCAGGTTTTCTCAAGTAAATATAGTCCAGTAAATGAAGCAGGCTCCATGCAGGGAACCCAATGCAGAACCCGATCCTGGGACCCCAGGATCACACCCGGAGCCGAAGGCAGATGCCCAACCACTGGGCCACTCAGGTGTCCCCAGAATATGTGTTAATTGATTGCTTATATTATCAGTAAGGTTTCTAGTCAAGAGTAGACTATCAGTAAAGTTTTAGGAGAATCAACGCCCCTCCCCCCATGTTGTCCAAGAGTCAAAATGTACACACAGTTGTATTTTCACAGAAATGGGATTATTTTGTAGCTTTCCCTCACCCACTATACAGCAGATGTTCCATTTTAGTGCAGTAGAAAATGCCTCAGAAATCATGAATTTTAATCTGTGGAAACGGAATGTCCCAAAGCATAGGTCTCGGGGACCATTTTAGAATCTAGATTTAGAGTGGCTGCACCAGTTCACAGTGTAAGAGGGTTCCCTTTTCTCCGCATCCTCTCCAACATTTGTTGTTTCCTGCCTTGTTAATTTGCCCCATTCTCACTGGTGTGAGGTGGTATCTCATTGTGGTTTTGATTTGTATTTCCCTGATGGCAAGTGATGCAGAGCATTTTCTCATGTGCATGCTAACTCTGGGAAACGAACTAGGGGTGGTAGAAGGGGAGGAGGGCGGGGGGTGGGAGTGAATGGGTGACGGGCACTGGGGGTTATTCTGTATGTTAGTAAATTGAACACCAATAAAAAATAAATGGAAAAAAAAAAAGAATCTAGATTTAATGAGAGAACTCTGGACCAAAAACCCCCTGAATTCTTAGAAGCCTTCCCAGAGACTGTCCCAAAGGCTCTAGGAACCCATCCAGTACCAGAAGGGGGAAACTTTGAAAAAACGGCAAGGAAATGTCTAGTATTTTTATCTCCGACATACCGTACACTCTGAATTATTTTCTCCTTGGGGCTTCTGTTTCCTTGTGTTTCATGAATCTACATAGTATAAAGAAACAAGTAATTTAAGGTAAGGTGTGTAGGGCACCTGAGTGTGTCAGTCGGTTAAGCTTCTGCCTTCAGGTCATGATCCCTGGATCCTGGGATCAAACCCTGCCTTGGGCTCCCCGCTCAGCAGGGAGTCTGCTTCTCCCTCTCTGCCCCTGCTCATACTTCTCTCTCAAAAATAAATAAATAAAATCTTTAAAAAAATAAACTAAGAAGGTGTAAATAAAGAAATAGGTTAGTAACACTGTTTTGAAGCAGTTACGTTCAAGTCTGTATTATAACATTTAATAGATACCCCATGCACCTCTGAAAGCAAAGCTGGATTTTATGACCAGTCCCATTCATAGCCAGGGTTTCTTCAGGATAACTTTTTTTTTTTTTTAAGATTTTATTTATTTATTTGAGAGACAGCACGCATGCTTGAGCAAGCACAAGCAGGGGGAGAGGCGGAGGGAGAAGCAGATTCCCTGCTAAGCAGGGAGCCCAATGGCAGGGCTTGATCCCAGGAGCCCAGGATCATGACCTGAGGCAAAGGCAGACACTTAACTGAGAGTGCCACCCAGTTACTCCTCCTGGATAACTGCTAAGGACTTTTTGCATCACAGCCACCTGAGTCACTTAATAAAAATACAGATTCTGGACTGGACCCCCCAGATCTGCTGAATCAAAATCTCGGGGGGTGAATCTAAGAATCTATTTTTCACCATCTCTCTTAAGAATCTGTATTTTTCACCAACTCTCTTCATGATTCCTAATGTTACTCTGCCATTTGAGGCAACTGCCCAAGGGCCTCTACCTACTTCATTCTCCATGATTCGTGAACATGGAAATTTCTGTCACTGTAAGGATCTCATTTTAGCATAACCGAAGGTACAGCCAGAGACTATTAATTACCAATTCACTAAATCTTAAAATATAGAGGAAAACTGACAACTGGCCTCAAATTAGTTCACTGTTTCCTATGAATAAATTGTATTCAGTGAATGAATGCTTCAGAAATTTGGATTGCTACTAAATGCTTTGAAAGGTAACTGATTAAGTGATTTAAAAATTCTGCTTATCATTCCATCAAGATCTAACAGATCTGTAATAAGTGACTTACTTACCTAAGCATATTTAAAATCATGACTAGTTACTCAAAAGCAGAGATTTTTCTATCTACATAGAGGAGTATTACTACTCATTATGTATCTACCCAAATATATACTTATGTGTGTATATCCACATATAAATGTAATCAATCTTATTTATTTTGTTCATTTGAGAGAGAGAGTGCATAGCAGGAGGAGAGGCAGAGTTTGGAAAGGGAGAAGCAAACTCCCCACTGAGCCACCCAAGTTGAACTACCCAAAACCCCTAATCTTATCATTCCTTTTTTAAAAAAAAGATTTTTGGCATTTATTCATAAGGACATAGAGAGAGGCAGAGACATAGGCAGGAGAAGCAGGCTCCATGGAGGGAGCCTGATGTGGGACTCGATCTCAGGACTCCAGGATCATGACCTGAGCCGAAGGCAGATGTTTAACTGCTGAGCCACCCAGGCGTCCTAATCTTACCATTCTTCTGTAACTGAGAATATAAACACCTTCCTCTGATTTTATTTTCAGTATTGAATTGAGTTGAGGAGTGGGGTTGGGGAGAGTAGAGCTTTAGATTTCAGCCTAATACTGATAACTAATTTTCCTCCGCTGGGTAACAGTAGTAATATAAGGTAATCAATGTTATCCATCTTTACACAAGACCTTATTCCTATTCTGTTAATTCATTCAGTGTTCATTGGGTTCAGGACCTGTTTTAGACACAGGGAATACTGCAGTGAGGGAAAAAAACACATAAAAAAATCTCTGCTCAGGGGCAGCCCTGGTGGCTCAGCAGTTTAGCGTAGCCTTTGGCCCAGGGCGTGATCTTGGAGACCCAGGATTGAGTCCTGCATCAGGCTCCCGGCATGGAGCCTGCTTCTCCTTCCACCTGTGTCTCTGCCCCCCACCCCCCACTTGGTTTCTTGGATTTACATGTCCAAACACCTTTTGGATAAGTATTAGGATATTTCGGACACTGATTTCAGGTGCTATTTATTTCCTTATCATTCCAGTTCTTGGACACTTCTCTTTTCAAGTTAAGTGATGAAAAGCGTTGAATATAGATGCAGGCAGTAATCTCATTTTAAAATGTTACTAAATTTAGAATAGTCACTTAAATAAATATCATTTCTGTTTTCAGTATCACATCAATAAGCTGTCAATCATGACATCAGAGAATCATTTGAACAACAGTGACAAAGAAGTGGACGAAGTTGATGCTGCCCTTTCAGACCTGGAGATCACTTTGGAAGGGGGAAAAACATCAACAATTTTGGTAGGGTGAATCTTTTTCCTGCTAGTATAGTTTGAATTGATGCTTATCTTTTTGTGGATATAGGTTCTTATAAGTATTGGGTGGATATAGAGAAATATTTCAAGCTTTACAGAATACAGGTGTTGGCTTTTCAGAAACTTTATGGAAAATTATAAAATTAATATTGTTCTAGTCTGCAGTGCTTCTAGTACAGCAAAGATAAATCTTGTGATATCTGCCCATTCTGTCATAAGCAGTGGGAAGACATTTTTGCAGAGTGAAAGGTAGTCTCAAGTCATGGTAAAATCCATTAGTGAGCTGCACATTTGTAGTGAGCTACAAAAGGAAGAGAAAAATATATCTTGGGAAAATTTTTAAATACTAAGTTTGGTTTTAAAACTTAGAAATTAGGAGATCCCTGGGTGGCTCAGCAGTTTAGCGCCTGCCTCTGGCCCGGGGCACAAGCCTGGAGTCCTGGGATCGAGTCCACGTCGGGCTCCTGGCATGGAGCCTGCTTCTCCCTCCTCCTGTGTCTCTGCCTCTCTCTCTCTCTTTCTCTCTATGTCTATCATTCATAAATAAATAAATAAATAAATAAATAAATAAATCTTTAAAAAAATAAAAATAAAACTTAGAAATTAGTTATTACAGAAGAAACACTTAGGGCTGTTATGATTTTGCATAATTTCATATGCAGATACAAACAGTTCTAGCTGAATTAGAATCAATAATATGTTCTTAAAGGTTATATGAACTGCTATTTTGATCAAAATTTTTATTAGCTTTTTATGTCATTTGAAAATGACCGTACGTATAACCATATAATGATTCTACCTTTAAAACCTTCATTAAAAAAAACCTTCATAATCTGTATTTTATGTAATTTTGTTTATTGAATAAGCTCATACTTGATAATCAGATACTATATATTAGAGCTTCAAATTTCAAGAAAAATCAGGAAAAAATGATTTCTTTCCTTAGGGTGACATCACTTCTATTCCTGAACTTGCTGACTATATTAAAGTTTTTAAGTAAGTACAAAAAGGGGAGGGATTCCAAATATTAATGAATGATAAATATTAATTTTATAGTAATGTTCACATTGTTGAAATTTACTGTAAGATTAGCAATGCATCTCTACAAGCATTTATCAGTTAGAGAAACACTAAATTGAGAGAAAATAACTATCTTTACCAAATTAAAACTGTAGTACTCATGAACTTGTTTTTTTCTAATAAACATTTTTCTTAAAAGGGAAAAACAAAGACAGTATAGCCTAGATTGCATTGTGTAGATTCTGAGACATACAGTGGCATTTCAGTACAAAGCATCCCCTCTGGGTGAAAGCAGGACATAATGAACCATTATTGCCAGTGGTTATTTCCTTGTTCAAAGCCCCGGATTCTATTGCATTTTATTCATTTGATCATGGAACATTTTATGAGTGTATCTTATCTAGACTTTTATCAATCTAGGCACAGTCCACAGAATCAAGAGAGTTGGGCATTAAAGCAGAGAGGGTAAAGAGGACAGGATGTGATATGGAATATAAGATGTAAAGCCATTATGGAATAAACCCTTTACTGTAGCTAAACATAGAATAGCTCACCATAGAGAACAGTTTCTGAGATCAGGGCATGATTTCAGATGCTGCTCCCTACCCCATTCTCCCGTTACACATCCTTCCTTATCCATACTCCATCGTGACTATTCTGTTTTCTTTGTGTTTGGCTTTGGTGTGGCAAGTTGAAACACCAGATACACCCTGAGAGAGACAAGTATTTTCCTCACTTTAGTTATGCTAGGTACACCTGCCTGTCCAGAGAGGCCCCAGAGGCAGCCCTGCACACACCCAAGAACCTACTGGTGGATTACAGGACCTAGGAGCCTTCCCATTGGTGACATTTACTTCACCTTTTCTTGTCCTTTCCATGTGACCTGCTAGTGATAGAGATGCCAACACTAACAGAAATACTCGAATTCTGGTCCTTCTGTCTTTCTCCCCTGCCCATTCATTCTTTGTGAGGTATTCCTGAGTAGATTGTTCGAGAAGGCGCAAATCCATTAACAGCAACATTGAATATAACATGCTGGCCCAAGGGAACGGAGCTCAGCATGTGTAAAACTTGGCCTTAGACTTTCGCTGTTGTGAAACTTGGCTGCTAATCCTATTGATAAAGTTATTTCAAAAGTTATTTTTCTGTTAATTCTATTTGACATGTAGGCCAAAAAAGCTAACTCTAAAAGGTTACAAGCAATATTGGTGCACCTTTAAAGATACATCTATTTCTTGCTATAAGAGCAAAGAAGAATCCAGTGGCACACCAGCTCATCAGATGAACCTGAGAGGTAAGGAAAGCCTTGGAATGAGCAGTGTTGATGGAGTAATTTCTGTTGGCTGATCATTGATAAACTTCACTGTGGTGGGCCAGGGTAGTTTTTTAGCAGATTCATTGCTTCTTTAGGTTCTATTTTAGGTCTAGATTCTTCTTTTCTTCTTCTTCTTCTTTTTATAAGTAGTTTTTGTCACAATTTTGGGTATTCAATTTCACATGAATATTTTGTTGTAAACTCTTTGTGCAGTCCTCATTTGAAGTGATTCCACTTTTCTTGTCAGGTAAATTTATGGTACCTCTTTTCTCATCTTCAGCATTTCAGCATTCAGGTTTTCTTCATTCTCATCCATGTTGTAGTCCTCTGTTTTTGCTGACTTCTCCCTTCCTCATCAGCATTGTACTCCTCTTTCTTTACTGATGACAAGCTTGTCCCCTTCAGGTTCCCTAGCCTCATTTTTGGCTCAACAGTGGGGTAGCAGGCATCTATGGGGTTTGGCCAAGTTTTTCCCCTACCCCATAACTCTTCCCTGCACATTTTTGTTCAACACTCAGCTCTCAGTCTCGCCTCTGGGAAAGCCCCAGGATACTGCTCTGAGGCTCCTCCTAGCTGACAACCGGAATCTCATTGGTTTCCTCTTGTCTCTTCAAATCTAGTGCTATCACTAGGATCTGGTATTTGAGGCACATGTTATTGGACATGTTTCTACTCCATTTTAGCAGGCTTGCTTCCTGTGGTCTGGACTAACACCAGGCTGGGAGCTCAGAGCTACTGGCTTTGGTCGTCGTCCCTCCCCCCGCCCCCCCCCAACTTTATTTGCTATTTGGGTGACTTCTTTAGTTCTTCATACTGCTTCTTCACCTCCCTTACCTGATTGATGTAGTGGTTCAGGTAGAAGGCGAATTTCCTACCCAGGTTGGACTGGTTCTTCTGCCGCTGGAGAACATCTTGCTGCCTCCTGCCATGATTTTTCTGCAGGGTCTTGCAGATCGTTGATGAGCCCTTCACTTGTGGACATATTCACTAAAAAGTACCTGGCTACCTGGCTTACTTGACATAAGAACTGCACTCACCACACCTTTGGCACGAGTGTGTCCGGGGGAGGATGCAGTAGTTTGGCATCTCACTGTTCCACACTCTTTACAGCAAAGGCCAGAAAACTAAAATACATTTTCTGGACTCATTTCCAGTGAGATTTTGATTCCAATCAGATACATTCATGTGAAACTTGAATTTCCAATTATGTTAAGGGGCTGGAGAGACAGAATTGAGAAAGGAGCAAGGTGCTTCTGGGCTGTGGAGCTGCAGGGGCAGCCTCCTGTTTCCAGCCTCTCTAGGGTAGCAAAGATTGCACTTCTTTAGCAGGCCAGTTTTGAGGGCTGTATTCAGGGAGTTAATTCCTATCGGCCCGGCCCATTTCTCCTTTGGGCTACATTTTGCATGTACATTTATGATTATATGTTAAAGCAGTAAGTCTTTCTAACTAAAAATATCCATATTTGGACAAAAGTACCCAAGAAGGGGGCCCCTGATTCATTCACAAAAACGTTTCCCAAAATAGTTTCATTTAATTGCTTAAAATACAGAGGTGCTTTCCTTGATCTATAGTCTTAATTTTCCATTCTGCATAGTACATTAGGATATTTTTAGTATATTTCAACAAAAATAATTCAAATCTCTACCCTGTGTTCTGCCCAGTAGTCCTCTGAACTGTTGTTTTAAAAAATGGGAAGTCTCTGTCCTGGGTAGAAGACTGCTATGCCCATGTGTTAGAATTCTGTAATTTTCCTCAAAGTTTTAATTAGGCTCCTGCCTTTCTCTCATAAGACCCATGGGTTTGACTTTTGGGTCTCCATCATTATTTGTTACTCTTAGACTCTATTGCAGCTCTGTTGTTGCTTCACTCCTAAGCTGCCCAGGACCATTCCAGATGATCTCCTCTCTGTCTGTAGACTAGATCTGTGTTCTGGCCCCTGTCGTCTTTGTCCCTGTTACATCCTTAACCTTCTCCCTGTGTGAAGTCAAGTCCTGGTATGGAGAATGGCTTACACATGCTGCCTCTACCAGGTTCTCCCAAAAGAGCACTTTTCCAGCACATCACACTAATGAAGATAACACCAGTCTTAAAATCAAATGGCCTAGATTCTGCTCTGCTATTAAACAAGCCCTATGATTTTAGAAAAATAGCTTCTTTGGACCTCAGTATCTTTTTCTAAGAAATAAGTGTGTTGGACTAGATGCTCTCCAAGGCCTTTGGACATCTAAAATATAAAGTTATAAAAAATTTAGTTTAGTAAATACTGATTGAATTCCTGTACTGAAAACTGTCCTAGATACTAGAGACGTGAGCAAGAACAGATGACAGTACCTCCCTCTAGGAGTTTAGAGCATGTAGGGAAGATAAACAGTTACAATTTGGACAACAGTACTTTAAAAAGTAACAGGTCAGGAGCTTGGGTGGCTCAGCAGTTGAGCATCTGCCTTTGGCTCAGGACATGATCCCGGGGACTGGGATCAAGTCCTGCATCAGGCTCCCTGAGGGGAGCCTGCTTCTCCCTCTGCCTGTATCTCTGTCTCTGTCTCTGTCTCTCTCTCTGCGTCTCTCATGAATAAATAAATAAAATCTTAGGAAAAAAAAGTAACAGGTCTAAGGGGGAGCAAAGGGACAAGGTATCAGTGTTCAGTGACAATGGAGAGAATCAGGATAGACTTTGTGGGGGAAATAATGCCAGAGTTAGAGTTTCACGAAGGGAAAGTGAATTAGTAAAAGCCAGGCAGGCAGAGACTGTTGTGCAGAAATGTATGGAGAAAGCATCAACAACCAAGGGGGTGTTTTGTGCTGCTGGAACGTAGAGTCCAAGGGGGAGGATGAATACTTCTTAGTGGTTGCCGAATCTGATTTCTACTAAAATGAGTGATAATAGCAGAAGAAATTGGCAGAAATTAAGAGGATAAAAACGTTAAGGAGATTGTTTTTTAAACTGGCAGCAGTGAAATGCCACTGAAAAGTCACTAACATGAAAATGATGGGATTCATCCTATTTATATTGGCTATAGTATAGAGGAGTAATTTTAAAGCAGTGACTGATGCAGATTCAGGTGATGAGTATAAATGGGGAAGAGGGTGCCAACTCAGAGAACCCTAAGGAAGCCTCAGCAGCACCCTGGGTGACAGACTTGGGAGAGGCTGATGGGGAGGAATTTATTTCTGGCTTGCGCAGTTGAGTGAAAAGGGTTGAGAATATAGACGACCTGAGTTTGGGTGGAAAGATGATGAGTTTAATTTTGGTACCTGTGGAATATCTTTTGGAGATAACCTGTAGGCCACTGGATAGCTGGAAAGCTGCACTGAAGATACTAATGGTATTAGTTTTAGGATTAATGCTTACTGCAGCCTTAGAATGGTTGTCTGTACTATGAAAAAGCTAAGAACAGAACCCTACAGAACACCTATGTTTGCGGTATAGGACAGATTAGAGGAAGAGGAGCTTGCAAGGGAAACACAAATGCTTATGAAGACCATGGAAATGAGGTATGGTGGGAACTAAAGTAACAGTTGTTTTAAAAAGACAGTAGTCAATAGCATCAAATGCCACAGAAAAGTAAAATAAAGATTGTTAAGCCTCCATAGCATTTATAGCCGCATTGGAAGTGGATAGTGGAGTGTATTGTATAAGGAAAAAGATAGACCTCTACATACCCACCACACAAATAGGACAAATGTTAAAACTGAAGTATTATATTAAAGAAACATTTTAAATGATAAATGGGAGATCTTCTTCTCTCCAGATGCAACTCCTATCATGAATTTGGTGGACTTTCTCTCCCTTTTTGCTTTCTTTTAAAAATATTAGCAACAGCATTTAACTTTCTCTTCAAGTATTACAAACTATCAGGAAGTTGTGTGGCAATTCATTTAACCTGCAAAGTTAAAACAGAGATGTCTGAAGATATGTGATCTTTTACACACTTCATTAATCATCCAAATGGACTTAAAGGATACAACCCCATAATAATTAGACCTTTAAAAGTAAAGTACTGTGGTGCCTGGCTGACTCAATTAGAGGAATCTGTGACTCTTGATCTTAGTTAGGGTCGTGAGTTTGAGCCCCATGCTGAATGTGGAAATTGCTTAAATAAATAAACTTTAAAAAAGAAAAAAAAGAGTAAAATGCCAAAAAACCCAAAAAGCTTGGAAATGCAAAGTGAGTGGGAAGTCAGGTGTTGGTGTAGGCGCAGAGGCACTTATTAGGCTACATCTCAGACAACAATCACTGCATGCCATCTTGGCTGCCTACTTCCATGGCAACATGCTACACTTCAGTGTAACCCAATTACTGTTCCTCTGAAATGTTAAATGCAAATTTAACAGCAACACAAGCTTCATTCCTCTCTTCAGACTATCTGAGGGACTCTCTCCCTACAACCCCTCAACTTTCTCCCCATTAGTAACATATTTTCACCTCTTCCTTTTCCGGAGTCCAGCCTGCACACCATTTACCAGGTATTAACCTTCAATTCCCTAGATTCACTGTCTTTTCCATTATATACATTTACCAAAACCTTAACCAGGGCTCACTCCAACCACCTGTCTTTTACTTGCTTACATTAGGCTGCTGAGCACTCAAAGGAGGGAAGGGGGGGGAAAAAATCACAAAACCGAGTGGATAGGTTTCACTAGATATTCATGGATCTCCAACTTCAACCTGGGCCTCAACACTTGCAGTACTTCTGTGTTTTTTTAGACATTCTCAACAATATTTCAGATCTTCTCAGGCCTCTGATGCCATTCAATCTCAGGGGACAACTTCATTTCTTTTTTCTTAGAAAGCCATTAGAAGGGAGGTCACATAGCTTCTCTGCCACGACAGCTGAGAAAGCTAGCTTCCCTCAACTTCCACACAGTGGAAGGAGGCACCTCTTCTCTTAAGGCTCTCCTATCCAAGTGGGCTGAGTTTTCTGCCATCCCAGGAGCCTCGCTCCATCAGAGACCCTCTTTATCTCCCGGACACTAGATTTCTTTCTTCCTATTTCTAGTGTGATGTTTCCATCAGCATTTAACTTCCTGGAGTCTCTCCTATCTTAAACCACAAAGTCCCTTTCTCCTTTATCTTATACCTCTCTCTGCTGTAACTGCCCTCTTTCCTCCTTCCTTGTTACAGGCGAGGTTCATCAGAAAGCTATTTTTGTTTCCTATTTATTTATTTATTTATTTTTTGTTTCCTATTTACTTCTCAGTCATGGTACTTTGGCTCAGATCCTCAAAGGGCTACTGAAATCTGCTGAATCTGTTCTCCAAGGCCACTATCCACCTCCAGTGCAACTATAAATGCTATGGAGGCTTAACAATCTTTATTTTACTTTTCACACAGTATCAGGGCACTTGGGTGGCTCAGTAGGTTGAACATCCATCTGACTTTTGGTTTCATCTTGGGTCATGATCTCAGGGTTGTGGGGTCAGGCTCTCTCTCACCCCACCCTACCCCTCTCACATAAATCTAGGGCACCTGGGTGGTCCAGTTGGTTAAGCATCTACCTTCAGCTCAGGTCATGATCCCAGGATCCAGGGATCGATTTCCACCTCAGGCTCCCGCTAAGCAGGGAGCCTGTTTCTCCCCTTTTCCTATTCCCCTGCTTGTGCTCTCTGGCACACACTCTCTCTGTCAAATAAATAAAAATCTTAAAATTTTTTTTAAAATCTTTTTTTTTTTAAAAAAAAAACACAGCATCAAACTTGCCATGTGGTATTTTTTGGTAATATCCTTTCAATAGGACCCTTCTCTTTTTAATCAGGTTTTCTGAGGGCCACAAACTGTATTAGATGTGTCTCTGTGCTCTGCCTCAAACAAAATTATTGGGTGGTAAAAATTTCCTTCTCAATTAATAGATTCCAAAACAGCAAAATTCAGCATGTTAAGATACCATAAAATGAGGGCTGCCTTTTTTGGCTTGAGATTTCTTAAAAGTAAATTTGACCATTTTCACGTTTTTTTTAAATTCTAGGATGTGAAGTGACCCCAGATGTAAACATTTCAGGGCAAAAATTCAACATTAAACTCCTGATTCCAGTTGCAGAAGGCATGAATGAAATCTGGCTTCGTTGTGACAATGTAAGTTTTCCAATTAAAAGTATAAACCTTAATTTTCTTTGATTACTTAGAGTTGACCAGTCATCCTTAGATTTTTAAACCCAAAGGATATGTGATACATATCATATTTCAATATTTCTTTTCAACAGGAAAAACAGTATGCACACTGGATGGCAGCCTGCAGATTAGCCTCCAAAGGCAAGACCATGGCAGACAGTTCTTATAACTTGGAAGTTCAAAATATTCTTTCCTTTCTGAAGATGCAGCATTTAAACCCAGATCCTCAGTTAATACCAGAACAGATAACAACTGATATAAATCCTGAATGTTTGGTGTCCCCTCGCTATCTAAAAAAATACAAGAACAAGCAGGTATTTGATTCATTTTACTTCATCTGTTTTCTTCCGGTTTTATGATTTTGTACATACACTTTAAATTCAGTTCCCCTCTTAAAACTTTTTAGTGTTAGTGATGGTCTTAATTTCATATCCAGTGATCAGAGCATAAAATAGGATGTAAGTAACCTTCAGTCCATTTAAATTAGTCATTAAAAAATATTTTTCATTTAATAGGACAGATAATGAGGTAAGATAGTTGGGAGCATATTTACTCAAAACCTAAGGAAATCATCCTGTGAACAGGGTGTGTTCTTTCAGGGAATTGAATATGGTGAGGATGCTTTGGGTTTTATTCCTTATATAATTAAGTGTAGTATAAAGCGCAGCCAGCATTTCTCAACAAAGTCTATAACAACTCTTCTTGCTGTCAAAATGGACTTTCCAGCCTTGGAAGTAAACTTTACAAGGGTAGAAATAGTTTATCTTTTCTTAACAGTAAAAAAAAAAACCTAAACCAAGATTTGCACATGTGACAAAGTTTGGTAAATTTTCATTGAAATTCGCTGCTTTTGTTCACTCTGTTTAGAATTCCTTTCCTGGAAATTAATACCATAAAAGGATTGCTATTTAGGAAAATGGTTCTTCGGTACAACATAAAAGGTTCTTTGCAGGGGAATTTCACTTGGGATAGCCCCCAGTATTTGCTACACCAAACATCATGCCATAAAAGGCAAAGGCTTCAGTCTGAGGTGGGGCGGTGAAGAAGACCTTTCAAATAAATATTTCATTTCTATCTAGTTTCATTTTTATTTCTGTTAAAGAATAATTTTAAAACATTACTGAAGGCACCAATGAAATACCCAGAACATTTACTAATTCTTAACTTTAAATATAATGTTTATCAAATGGGTCTGAAATCACTTAGCTAGAATGTTCAGAAGTTTTAATCACCAAGTATTTGTCTTTAAGTTTCAGAGGTTGTGTAAGCTACATGGAAATTGTTTATCCCACAGTCCTATGATGTGGGAGTAGTAAGGAATGGAGGAAATGCTGCCCTGGGGAGCTTTGTGGAATGTAGATTGTAAGTTAAAAAGGGAAAGTGAATCAAGTACTAATTTTTTTTTTATTCTTAGTTATTTCATTTAAAAATTACTCATTTAAAAAAAAACCTTATTTCTGAAAGTGGATTCATTTGCCTTCAAAGACAAGGAACAATTTCAAACCTTAGCAAGCATATCATTTACACTATCTGCTGTCAGGAAAGAAAAATACAAAGTGTTACTGAAGATTGCCAACTGTTGGTGTAGTTGTCAAAGGTACTGGATTGTTTTCTCAGAAGCCTTTTAAATGATAGTTTTCACTTTAAAAAGATAGTTCTCTATCCCTGATTTCTCAGCTAGCTTGTCATAGTGAAAATTCTCTGGAGGACAAAAACAGTGACTATCTGACTGTCTTTAACTCGCAGGATGGCAGCATGTGTGTGGTCCGTGGTTAAGGATTCTTCTAGCCTTTTCTTCCATGCTGGCATCTTATCAAATGCACATTCTTTTTTAATGCTCTTTTCTCTGACTAGATTTATATTGGTTGTTCCCAGAAAGTAGAGACCATGTATTGCCCTGACAATTCCTACTGTCAGCTAAGAAGTGCTGACAGGCAGAGTTCGTTGCTGTTGTGTGTCCAGCACTGCACCAGTCGTTGGATATAGTGCTTAGTAATTGTTAAACTATACAATACAGTGGCATTCAGGAATCCAGTAGAAAGAGGTTTGGGCCATGAGCTCCTCTATTCCTACCAGGGCCCATCAATAAAGATTGTGTTATATTTAATCTACTTTAAATCCCTGCAACTATTTATTAATTATTTAAACTCACTGTATGTATCTTTATATGACTATGATTCCCAAGCTGAATTTTTACATTTTAAAGAAAAGAGTTGTCTCTGTTTTATCCATGTGAATATACATTGAACTAGATAATCTATTTATAGCCATTGTTCCTAGTGTAGTATATAGCATCTCTTCATTTTCCCTTCCAGGAAAAAGGATGCAAAAAACAGATGGTAATTTGAGGGGTTTGCTTTTCTTGTGCAAATAAACCGTATGGTCCTGAATACCTTCAACTTATTTCTGAACAGTGATGCATGGGTCATAGTATCAGACTCAATCTGAAAACATTAAAGGTTTTTGAATATTAATTTTGATTTTGCTACTAAAAGCATTAGTTCTGCCTAACGAGTAAGAACTGGTAAATGAACAGGGAAAAGGGTATTTGCTCTTTTTTTTCCCTACAAATAATTTACCCATAATTTTAGTAACACTTATCAGTTTAAAATAATGTGGAAGTGTTTCTCAGTGTTCTAAATGGAAAATAATCGCTGCTTCCTTGTTTTCATTTTCATGCTTGCATTTACTTTGCTTGGTTTCCACCTAAAGTAATTTTTTTTGCATGGTTTTTGGCTGGAATTTTGGTTTGCAGGTTACCGCAACTTTTTCTTTGCTTCATTGCCATTTTTTCTGATTGCCTTTTTTTTTCTTTCTGCTTCCTTTTTCTTTCTTCGCATTGCCATCTACAGCCAGGCTATATAAGAGATTTGGTAAGTTCTCCATATTTACCAAAAAAAGAAAAGAAAAAAATACATAAAATATTTAAAGCCTTAGCCACAATCCCTTTTTATGGATTAATTTCCTTCCACTCTTTTTGGCAGTAGTCATCCCAAAGTGAGTGTAATTTAAATTAAAAGTTAACTTTTCTAATGATTCATTTAGAAAAAAATTTTAATTATTATGCTGGTTTCAAGTACTTTAAAGGTGCTAATAAATATTCCTGCTAGAAGTTTATATTCCAGGTACTCATTCTGATACTGTGTCTTGGTGCTAAGTTTAAAACTTCATTATTCATAGGATTAGAACATGCCTTTTATAGAAGCAGCGACATATATGTGTGTACTTGGAATATACCTCAAGAGTGGCAGTTACATACTCCTCTAATAGTACCTTTTGTTTCTGGATATATGGAAACTAAATTAAGAAGAAATCTATCAAGGTTTATTTTGAAGAGTCATCATTATACTAAAATTTCCAAAAGTAGCTGCAGAGATTTCCTAATTCTAGTTCTTAAAATATGTGATTGTGGGGTGGGGCACGTGATTCAGTTTTTTACTTTTTGTCATGATCCTCCCATGAAAGAATATTGTCTCGATGGTAAAGGTGGTGTTTAATCATGTTTAGATAACAGCAAGAATCTTGGAGGCCCATCAGAATGTAGCTCAGATGAGTCTAATTGAGGCCAAGATGAGATTTATTCAAGCTTGGCAGTCATTACCAGAATTTGGCATCACACACTTTATTGCAAGGTCAGTGGTTCTCCTAAACATTTATGTATAAATCTTAATTAGTGCCTTTTTATGTAATCTACTTCAATTAAACATTTAAAGTACCTACTGAGATCCATTAGCAATTTTACAGTAAAATGTCAAGAATATTGAAACCTATTTTCTATACTTGTAATTTTTGCATTAAAAATTCAAAATGATTTCTCTTTTTACTTATATGAAAATATCCTTTGTAAGAGTTAAAAAGCTCATCTTAAAAACAAAGCAACATGTCCTCCCATCCCCCACTTATTTTTAAACTTTATGTTTTTAATACTATAGGTTTCAGGGAGGAAAAAAAGAAGAACTTATTGGAATTGCATACAACAGACTGATTAGGATGGATGCCAGCACAGGAGATGCAATTAAAACATGGCGCTTCAGTAACATGAAACAGTGGAATGTAAACTGGGAAATAAAAATGGTAAGCTTGAACAGTGTTACCTGAGTGCATGTAGAGCCCTTCTACTAAGAATTAGTAAATTAAGAATTAAAAGGCTATTAAATTCTGTAGATTATTTGTACCATTACCTTTTAAAGTATAAAACATGGTTGGTTATTTCCCACTTAACTTGCCATTTCATAACTGTCCCAATTATTAGAATTCTAAGAACATAATGATCTGCTTAGAGGGTGGTTTTCCTGTAGTGGTACATCCCTGTCAGTAGCAGCTACTGTTTATTGAATTCCTACTCTGTGCCAGTCATGATGCTAGATGTTTTTACATTTGTACCTTATTTCTAATCTTACCACGGCCTTGTGAGGTGGTTGGATTGTCCCTACTTTACAAATGAGGACACTCAAAGTTAATGGCTTAATGGCCATGATTGCCATGACTGCACACTTAGTTAACAGAATCAGGATTTAGACTGATGCTCAGAGGTCTAAAACCTGGCACAGCTACTACTGTATATCATGCTGCCCCTAGCCTTGGAGTACAATGAAAATCATTTAAAATAAACCATCTTTTACTGATAAGCCATGTGTTATTGTAGGATCATTAGGATTATTGTATCAGTTCCTATTACTGCACAGAATCTCCTATTTCTGAAATATACTAGTATCCCTTCTTATCTGTGGATAACCATGGTCGAGATGCAGATAACCCATCCTCCTCCTGACATATTGCTAGAAGGTCTGTAGTAGCCTAACACTATGTCACAGTGCCTGCGTCCTTCACCTTCATCCATCACGTGGGCATTTTATCATTTCTCATTATCACAAGGATGAGTACAGTACAGTAAAATATGTTGAGAGAGAGACTATTCACGTAACTTTGATTATATATTGTTGTAATTCTATTAGTTATTAATCTCTTACAATAACAAATAATGAAGTATCTAATTGATAAACTTTATCACAGGTATATGTGTGAAGGGACAAGAACCATATATACTATCCGTGGTTTCAGGCATCCATTGGGGATCTTGAAATATATTTCCCATGGATAAGGTAGGGGAGGGCTACTGTATCCACACATGATACCTAAAGGTTAAATATCTAGAGCAAATATTAAATTAAATGCAAGAAGTAAGTTTTCTCCCAGGCCTTGAAGAGAGACCTTCTCATAACTAGACTAACCAGAGACCATTGGGAACAGAATGACCTAAACCCCTTGCATTCAGTCTTCCTTTTCAGAACATGAAAACTAAAAAGGTGTGGGGGAGGGGTTAATAAACTTACTCTTTAGGATTAAAAAAAAAAAACAAGGCTCAACAAATATTTTGTGAGAGGGGAGACATTAAATAGCATGGAAGCTTCGCTGGTCCCAGCCACACAGAGTTTTCCAGGGACTGACAGTTCTTGGTCTTCATTCTAGGTCACGGTAGAGTTTGCAGATGAAGTACGATTGTCCTTCATTTGTACGGAAGTAGATTGCAAAGTGGTTCATGAATTCATTGGTGGCTACATATTTCTCTCAACACGTGCAAAAGACCAAAATGAGAGTTTAGATGAAGAGATGTTCTACAAACTTACCAGTGGTTGGGTGTGAATAGAGACACTGTGTGATGAAATTCCATGGCCATAACAATATTTAACTTTGAAAGCTGTTGTTTGTTATATGCTGCTTAATAAAGTAAGCTTGAAATTTATCATTTTATCATGAAAACTTTTTTGCCTTACCAGACCAGTTAGTAAGTGCACTAACAAGCACGACTGTTAATCTGCTCTCGTGATATAATATATGGACTCAAATATGGCACACATTCCTTAGGGACATGAATTGAAAACTAAAGTAGGGGGCAAGTCGGGAACAAAACATCACTGATTTAATCTAGCCAAACCAAGAAAGTCAAGCCATCTACTTTAAAGCTATCCAGGGCTTAAACTATATGAAGTCTATTTATCATGTTTAATGCATGTGTTTTAATGTATGTTTAATTTGATCTTGTGTTTTAAAAATACCTACTTCTGGTAGCCATTGATTCTCCATCCCCCCACTCCCACCCCCAAGTAAATCAGGCCTGTGAAAGGTCCCTGATACTTAATAATGTCATTGTTTGACCTTGAAGGAATGACCTTGAAGGAAAATGCTATCAGTCCGTTTGGCTTGGTTTATTTTTGTCTTTGAATAAGCATGTATGTATACTGTCTTCTGTTTTTATTTTTACACCCTATTGTATTACAACATTTTTAGTATTCACCAGCATATTCACTGTCTGCCTAAAATATGCAACTTTTGCATTACAATATGAAGTAAAGGTCTATGAAGTATGCATTTTGTGTAACTAATGTACAAACACAAATTTTATAAAATTGTACAGTTTTTTTTAAAAAAAACTCACAGCTAGCAAATGGCTTAGATGTAGCATCTTTGCATTAATTAAATGCTTTAAAAATATAATTAATGTGCAGATCTCATACCTGCTAAATTAAGAATGACTTCATTATAGTCATGATTCGCCACAGCGTCCTTAACTCTAATGCCTGGACTGGCCATGTTCTCGTCCGCTGTGCTGTTACAGTCCGCATTGGTGCTAGTTGGAAAATTCCTAGCTCACACAACCCAAAAGGGTGCCAGGAGGGGTGGATTACCAGTATTGTCCAATAATCCATGGTTTAAAAACTGTATAAATGCATTTTATTTTAAATAAAAGCAAGATATTTTATTTGTTTCTTTTTGTACTTCTTGTCTTTACTGTTTACATAGAATTAAAACTGAAGAAATGAACTTTTGCCTTTGGAAACGTGTTGTGTTGTGAGGACAGCTTGCTGGTACCAGAATGTCAGCAGACAGGAATATACTCCATCTCTAGGATAGGTTCTTCCACCACTTCACTTTTTTCTACTACTTAAAAATGAACTGCATGAATATTAGGAATCTAAACAGTATGACAGATGAAAGGACATTGTTGACTTGGGAAGAATTCGTTTTAAACTCAAAATGAATGACTCCTGGTCTAAAAAACCTCAACTCACATGTGTGAATTTACTGCCTGTTGTTAAGAGCTATTGGATCCTCACTTGGCTACAAAACTTCAGCTCTGGATTTTCTCCCTTAGCTCTTGCTTTTCATCAGGCCAAGTCTTCGTTGCTTTTTCCCTCAGGCAAACTTTTGTCATTGATGTCACTGACACCTGTCACTGTCCTTTTCTTGTGCCCACCACAATGACACAGCCTCTAAAGCAAAGCGCGTATCACATTTTCCATGACTTTTTATACTCTGTCTGGTCCTACAAACCTCACTCCAAAATATAAGGGCTCCTTCCCACTTCAAAAAACCTAAATAATATATTCCCTTTCCTCACCTGAAATGCAGGTCACTAACTTGGTTAAAAGCCCTAAAATATATTGAGATGAAGGCTTACCTGAGTGCCTTAGTGTTTCACAGCCTCTGTACTGATTTCTCTGAGTTTGCCCCCCCCCCCCCCCGCCATCCTAACAATCTCGATACTAATTTAGCCCCAGCATAGCACTGGCTGTATGTCAGCTCTGATGACTCCAGTCAGGAGCTAAGAGGGCTTCTATGCTCTGTATCCCAGCCCACATTCTCCAAGACCATTTGCACTTGCTCATCGCCATGTCATTTTGCAGACTTTCTTCCAGTCTCCCACATGTACCAAATCCCATTTTTCTAGCATTTTAGGAATTTTAGAAAGAGGGGCACCTGGGTGGCTCAGTTGGTTGAGTGTCGGCCTTCAGTTTAGGTCATAATTCCAGGGTCCTGGGATTGAGCCTCACATAAGGCTTCCTGCTCAGTGAGGAGTCTGCTTCTCCCTCTGCCCCCTCCCTTCCCTCCTGCTTATGCTCTTCACCCCTGCCGCCCCGTCAAATCTTTAAAAAAGTTTTTAGACCTCAAGAGTTCTTCCATGAATACTTCCAAGCTTCCTCACAGCCCCAAATTTTCTTACTCCGGTGAACAGCCACTAAATTTGGTCCTTTTTGGAACTTAGGAGCAATCATCCTTATTATGATTATTGCTTATAATAATTCATTACTCCCTTGAGGACTGGATCTGAGCCTCATAGTTGTTTTTTTTTTTTTTTTTAGATTTTATTTATTCATGAGAGACACAGAGAGAGAGAGAGGCAGAGACACACAGGCAGAGGGAGAAGCAGGCTCCATGCAAGGAGCCTGATGTGTTGGGACTCGATCCCAGGATCACGCCTTGAGCCAAAGGCAGATGCTTAACCACCTGAGCCTCCCAGGCATCCCAGAGCCTCATAGTTTCTACTTAGGATCAGTTAACACGTATATGTTCATTGAATATAATAATGGCTATTTTAGAAATCAAGGAATTAGGACAACTTAGAATTTTTACAACCTCAGCATAGTTTAATATAGAGGAAACAGACATGCACACCAGCTATGCTTTAAGAGACATGCTGAGTGCGTTCATGTACAAGATCTAAAGACTTAGACAATCCATCCTCATTTTCTAGACGAGACTCCAGCCAAGTGACCTGTTCAAAGCAACATGGCTATAACTAATTAGTACCAAGGCAGACTAGAAGTGGAACCCAGATTTCCTTCTCTGTACCAGTAGTGTTAAAAACAAACCCTGCATGAATCTTGAGGAACCCCATTGGTAGTGGTCTCTATACAGAGACATCAGTCCATGAAAAGAACCCTGGCCAGGGCCTTGAGAGACACAGTTTCAGGTTTACACTCTCAGTTTCACATGAACATGAAAGCACTGGGGACAGGAGACCAACCAAGCTCTCTTCCAATTCTTTATCTTAAATCAGCAAGTTAGAGACCTGCTGATGCTATAGTTAATCAGTAATTTTAACTTGGTACAAATTATTTTTTACACAACCTTGAACATCAAAGGTCAGGGACCTAGAGACATGAACTTATTTTCTTTTTCAGCTTTATCAAGGCATAACTGAAAAAAATTGTAAGATACTTAAAGTGTAGGGGCACCTGAGTGGTGCAGTTAGTTAAGCGTTTTATTCTTAATTTCTGTTCAGATTGTGATCTCAGGGTCAAGAGATCAAGTTCTGTGTTGGGCTCTGTGTTCAGCAGGGAATCTGCTAATCTGCTTGAGATTCTTTCTCCTTCTCCCTCTCCTCCTCTTGCTCATGCTCTCTCTCTCTCTCTCTTAAATAAATCTTAAAAAAAAAATAAAGTGTACATCATGGTGATTTGGTAAATGCATATAATATGAAAGGATTTCTACCATCTAGTTAGTTAACATATCCATCCCCTAGAGACACAAACTTTGTAGAAGAAAAGCCACTTGCTGTTCTTGACCCTCTGCTCTTATACAAGCCGAAAAGCAACAGGTGGCAGATTTTACTTTTTGTGTTCTGTACACCATAGTTTTTGTTCCTTTTTATGTTAAAAGTCTTTGCAAACCAGAACCACTATGAGATGTCATCTCACACCTGTCAGAGTGGTTAGACTCAAAAACTCAAGAAACAAGTGTTGAAGAGGATTTGGAGAGAAAGGAATCCTCATGCACTGTTAGTGGGAATGCAAACTGGAGGGTCCTTAAGAATTTTTTAAATAGAAATCCCATATGATCCAGTAAATCCACTACTGGGTATTTACCCAAAGAAAACAAAAACATTAATTCTAAAAAGATATATCCACCCTTATGTTTATTGCAGCATTATTTACAACAGCCAAGATACAGAAGCAACCAAAGTACCCATCAATAGACAAATGGATAAAGATGTGGTGTGTATACACATACACACAATGGAGTTATTCAGTGAGCCACAAAAAAGGATGACACATCTTACCATTTGCAACAGCATGGACAGACCTAGAGGATATTATGCTAAGTGAAATAAATCAGCCTGAGAAAGACAAGTATCATATGACTCACATGTGGAATCTAAAAAAACAAAGGAAATGAATAAACAAGCAGAAACAGACCCTTAAGTACAGAGAACAAACTGATGGTTGCCAGAGGAGAGGAGGATAAAGGGATGGATGAAGGGGAGTGGGAGATCCAGGCCTCCAGTTACAGGATGAATCTTGGGGGCAAAGGGTGCAGCACAGGGGTTGTAATAGTGCTGTGAGGGGGCAGATGGCAGCTGCGCTTGTGGTGAGGATGGCAAGAATGTAAGACTTGGCCAAATCACTCTGTTGTACACCTGAAGCTAATGTAACACTGTCAACTGTACTTCAAAAAAAAAGTGTTACTCAAGTGCTTTTAATTAGTTACCAGTTAGTTATGTGGTAGGATCAGACCAACCTCGGTTTCTGACTGTAATTTATCCGGAAAAAAATACCACAGAATTGAAAATGTTTAAGTACCCAATACTCCACCTACATTGAGCATAGTGATTTCCCAGTGAAATGCTAGGTTTTTAAACTCAAAACTTCTTTGATCCCCTAAGACACTTTCCTATCCTATTCCTTTCATAACTGTTTCTACCCTGTATAGTCAATATAGTCAAGTTTGACGGGGTCTAGCTAGTTTTAGACTAATCACTTAAAACATGGCAACATCTTCACCAATTTGATAATTCATAAGAGAACAGGGCTTTCTGAATTCAGCTCTTTGTGCCAGAACCGTCACTGATACTCACAGGAGCCTTTCCTACGTGCATAACCCTACCCAGCTATCATCTGCTCTGCTTTATTCCAAACATGTAGACGGATTCAAAAAAATCCTGCCACCCCCCAATAAAGCATTTTTGCAGCTATTGTAGTCATTCCTTCTTTTTGTTGTGAAGAAGGCAAGGAGGAGTTGCCCTGCTGAGCACAGACCCATCAGATATGGTACGATAATAACTTGGTCAATTCTTAAATCTGCTGATAAGGGTCGGGTCATCTCTACACAGTAATATCCAGGAAGAAGCTGTTTACCGAAAGCTCTGTGCTCTTCAACAAATTAGCTGTGTCTTTATCTGTTTGAACTGCTTTGGTTTGGCAGCTCAAGAATGGGGGAGGTGGTAGAGAGCGACAGGAAATGGGAAATTTTCAATCTGGGTAAAAGGAATGAAATTCTCAGAGTGGACTGCAGAGCCACCCAGAACAGGAAACAGAGTAGCAAAAAAAAGCCTTATCTGCTGACCTTATTTCCCACTGTGCTGATTCCTCTCTTGCTTTCTCTGGTTTATTTAATAAACAATACAAAGTTTCCCAGGCTGAATGTGTACATTAAAATTCTCTATTCCCTTAGTAAACACCAGCACACATGCACTCTTAGTTGAGTTTCCCTTTTGGTATTTGTGCATAGGCCTGCATATTACTAAAAATTATAAGCACTTAAAATAATTTGAGACCCTTTATTTCATGAAATCTAGTTAGAGTCTCATGTGGCTTCATTGGCCAGGCATTATCTGTATTACTGCTCAGGGAAGTGGTCCAAGGCCAATGTTAATTAAATTTGTGATACAAACAGCACAACCAATCCAAACAAGTTTGACATACCTGTATTAATATGGTTTGCAGATACTGCACAATAAAGAAAATGCTTTTTATGAGCACAAATTCTCATCTCAAATCTAAATTTTGTTTTATTTTTATGACCAAATAAAATTCAGGTAAAACACATTTACTTTCAGGTTTACTGATCAAAATATCTAAACTTTGTTTCGATCTTCCTGGCCTAATTATAAATTCAGCTAACTCTTTGAAAGAACATTTGGAAAACACTCCCTAAAGACCAACAGGTGGGGGGAGTAACCTCACCAGATGGCAAGAAGTCATATCACACTGTACTCAAAGGGTAATTTTGGCACTGGGGTAAGTAAAATTAACCAAAGTCCAAACAGAGACTTGAGAAACAAACATGCACACATATGGACCCTCAATTTCTGAGAGCCAGCCTTGCAGATCACGAAACAGACGGACTTCCCAATGAATGGTGCTGGTGATTATCTTTAGGAAACAAAGGAATTTGGACCAGTGCCTTCATACATGTGTGTAGTAGTCCACATCAATTCCAAATGAATTTCAGACTTAAATGTGACAGGAAAAACTGTAAAATTCTTAAAAGGTGACAGAAGACAGCATATATATGTGACACTGAGGAAAGTGGACATTTGGACATCATCTGGTAAAATTGGTGATATATCCTACAATCCTGCAGTTCTACTCCTAGGTATGTATGTACCCTGGAGCAACTCTTGCATGTGCAGAACAGGAGACCTGCACAAGAATATGCATAGCAGAACTACTTATAATAACAAAAAACTGGAAATAATCGAATATAGAATAATCAGAGTAGAATGATTTACAATACAGTCATAAAATGGAATCAAAACAGGGGATAAATTCCAAAACACAACATGGATGAATCTCAACCCAAAGCTGAACCAAAAATTTAGCTGCAGAACACAGTATGATTAAAGTTGAAAAAATGTTCAAGTTTTCTCAAACATTAAAAAATAATATAAGTGGCAAATATTTTCCTCTTCTGTTGGGAGGGTAAAAGCCGCATTATTAAAAGATTGTTGGTGATTCTGAAGTTCAGTGTGAAACAGTGTGATGCTAAAAATCACTGGCCTAATGGGTATAGGGGGTCTTGGCTCTTGATAGCTGCCCTCTGCTTCTGACATACTTTCCTGTTCTGGACTAGATCAGCACGAGTCTGGCCACTGCTGCCAAGTGAATCACTAACTGGCTGTTTGGCTGTCCTAGTTTAAGAATGGAGCTAATGAGCCCAGTGTCAGGGGTTCAGTCCCCTTGTGGTCCACTGGCTTTCTGTTTCATGCTCACAGGCCACGCCATTTAAATTCTGTAAATGTGCAGAGATAGTAAGAAGAGGGACTGGGTAAGAAGCGACAAACAGATCTATCAGTTCAACTAGAAAATCAACTTTAAGCGCAAGGCTCTGGTCAGGATACAAATGACAGCATTGTTGTTACTCAAGCAATCGTGGAGATGTCAACCCAAATCTTATTAAACCATCCAAGTCACAGCAGAGGAACCAAGGAACTTACCTGACACCTTCTCTTGCTTGCTGTCTGGTTGAGTATAAAATGTATTCCTGTACTTGAGAATGTGCCTTCTATAGAGGCTGACTTTATGAGACAGGAATACTGAACAAGATACGATTCTCAAGAAATTAAGCTTTTGTGATTTGAAAGTGCCTTATTAATGTATGAGCATGAAATCAACAGAATGGGAAATGTTGATAAACACCACTGCTATGTAGCAGGACAATCTCGAAAATACCAGGAGTCTGTTTTGTTTTGAAAATGTTCCTGGTTCATACAGAAAGTACCAGAGCAAGGAGTGATTACGGGTAGGTAGAACTGTTAGGCGTTTTTTGAAAAAGTCAGTAAAGCTAATTCAGGGCAGCTTCAGTGAGAATGGAAAAGACACCATATCACAGATGAAACAAGACCTTAATATATACAGGTTTTGTTTTCCTACAACGGACATTTTGAAAAGCCACCATTCGTCCTGGGGTAGGGCAGGGGGTACAGCAACAGTTGATCTGTACCAAAGGTGGGGAAAAGGAAGCCAGCTCTTCAAAAATAGCCTGAACAGGAAAGAAATACAGCTAACAAGAGCAGAGAATAGGCAGAAATTAGGAGACCATTTTGAGGTCATCTTTGTCACTCATGTTTGACTTTGATTCCTAAATCTCCACTCAAGAAATTATTTTGTATAAACACTCTGCCTATGTCTTCACACAAGTTTTGCAAATGCTTCAATTTCAGGTATTCTCAAAAAAGGCCCAACTGTCTTGTCCTAAATGTGTTTTTTCTTTTTTTGATTGGGTTTTAGCCTTGCTTCAGAGCTCCACGTACTTGCCATCTGGCAGTAGTTTAGAAACTTCCTTTTGCTTTCTTATAAATTTTGTGGAAAACCACCACAAAACGAAGAGTAAATGCCGTCTACTGATTTCTTAGCAGGAAGCCAGAACTAAGCTCCCTGCCATGCCCCCGCCCAGACCTTGCTGTGCTATAGATGGAGGTCTGCACTGTCAACTTGATTCTTCACATGCCCAGAATTCCTCCTCTGAAGATCTTTAAAGAGGGAACTGGACAGATGTTTTCATTAATTGTCACTGGTTAAGACAAATCTGGAATGCAGACCTTCAAGTTTTGTTTGCTTTTTTTTTTTTAAGGCAAACAACATGAATTGACAATGTTTCCTCTAGTCCCAAGAACTGCTTGAGATCAAACCATGTTGATCTCTAAACAAAAATGACTTCTAAACCTATGAGATTTGATTATAAACCTTGTCCTTGATTTATATTCTAAGAAATAACACTAAGAAGCTGTGTTCCAGAAAAGCCCAGGGCACAGTCTTCTGCAATCTGTTAGGCAACTATTTTTAAAAGCGGGTGGGGGAGGGGAGATATGTAGAATAACTGTTTGGCACATAATTAATTGAGTTCCGTCTCCAAGTACGAGGTCACAAATTACTGGAGGCAGTCAGCTCATTTTAGTTCTAAGAGATCTATACAGTCAGATGTATCCCTCAGTGAGGCAGGTAAAGCTGCATGGTCGACTGTTCTTTTGAGAAAGGAAAGAAATGCTTCTGTAGAGCTGAAAACCAAAGTAGGTTGCTGAAGATGGAGCAGTAGAAGCAAGGAGCTGTTACCTTTTTAATAAATCTAATATTTTGAATACTCAGAAGGAGAAAAATATATTAAGTGATTCGGGGCCCAAAAGACTCTTCTACTCATGTGAGACAGCACAAGTGCACGAGAAGTTTACGACTTAACTGCCAAGAGAGTGATAGAGGTGATAACTGCTCACGAGTCAGAGTGCTGGGGGGCAGAGCAACCCCAGACAACTGCCTGACTAGGGGGACCCCAGAGGACAGGCTTTGAAGGATGTGGAGAGAAGTGCAGGAGGAGGGCAGGAAGGCAGGAGGATTGGAAACAAGGATCCAGGTCAGTGAGAAAATCCCAATCCTAATAGCAGGTGTTCAATAAGTATTTACGAAAACATTTGAAAACATTTAATCCCTAAAAATTTTTAAATATTTAATCCTTAAGTAGTTTTTCCTTAAAAGAGGAATTTTTTTTTTTTAAGAAACTGATTAAAATACTCAGAGTTCTGTGAGGTAATTTAGTACATGTTTGACTTACTCAAGTGAAGCTAAATCAAGCCAACTGTTTCAGAAGTACAGACCGGGAAACCAGAATGTGAGGAAGACAAACTACTGAAAATCATCCTGAAGAAACCAGACAATAATATGCACATGTGATGTGTTGGCTATAACTTTAATTAGCATCAATTCTTGTGTTATTAAAAAGCAGTGGAGGAACAATGATGAGAAAGTAACAAAAAAGCTTTACAAAAATACAAGATAAAGGAGTACATCGAAGCTTCCAAAAACAAGATGTCATGGAAGACCCACAGGAAGGCCAATTTCCATTTTAAAAGATGCTCCTTACATTTCAGGAGAGGAGGGAGAGGGCCAGAAACAGACATGAGCATGTGAGCACGTCCTCAGGGGAGGTCTGAAGGGAAGGAGAGAAATCACCCCATCGAGCAAGACCGCTGAAGCGTGGGAATCTCAGAGACACGGTAAGGGGTGTGCGGAGAACTTCGACCCTGAGCAGATGTGCCTAAATCTGCTTTTCTAAAACAAATATATAGTGGTGCTTGGAGTGATTTCTGTAAGGGATTTAGAAATATTGCCACAATTAAGTCTTCAAAGCCCACTCTTTCTGGCAAATTGCATTTAGGTCCTCTAAAGAACAATGACACCAAAACTCAAACACTATGTATAACCAGCACCATGTAAAGCAAGAAAAACAGACCCGTGGGGCCCTTCCTATCTGACAGGATCTGTGCTCCTGACCTCTCGAAGAGGCCTGCCTGGACAACCCATGTGTCCCCATAAGCTATTTCCCAAGTGTGTCCCAACCCAAGAACTAAGAGGGCCTTGCTCATCCTTACTTCCCAGTGCCTCTGATGTAGTCTTTGAATAAAGGAAGGAAAGAATTGCAGTCACAAAGAAAAGGATTAGCCTCTAACAATGTGAAATCCTGAAGGTGACAGTCGCTATGGGGAGAAAGTCAGAGGGAACTGTACTCCAGGCCTGAGATTGAATATGGTCACATGCTTGCTTTTTTATTAGCCCAGCTGGGGATTATTTATTTTGCTATTTTTAGCTCCAAAAATCTTAGCCTTCTCTCCCTACCACTAGCTGTTTTGAAGTTAGAAAACAGCCAATTTAAATACTAGCCCAAGAGAAACATCCCAGAGACAGGTGCCCTCAAAAGAAAAAAAAAATAAGTATAAATTCAAAAACAAACAAACAAGATAAAAAGATTTCAGGATTGCCTATGTTCTTGTTTTCTGTTAGGGATTTGAAGACAGTCTCGTGGAGATAAAGTCTAGGTGTTGATTGTCAGGGGAAGCCTGAAGCAGAAGGGGGTGGGGCACACTTGTGTGATTTCCTCTCAGCACATCTTCCCCTGTGTGAATCCCCTGAGTCCACTCCCCAAAAACGGCCACAGTCCCACTCCAACAGAAATTAAGAATTTTTTTAACATGATCTCTGCCACATTTTCCCTTCACTAGTGGTAATAACCAACATTAATTGAGCAAGAACTTGGCTTTACTTTACACATAACTCATCTCACTGGAGCCTCACAAAGGGAGCTAGCTGGACTATGGAGAAACCAAGGAACTTTCTCAAAGCCATGCAAGCTAATAAGTGAGTCCAAAGCTCATGATCTTAAACCACTGTTGTACTGCTCCATTAATATAGACAATTGAGTATGACTCAAGAAAAGCACAGCAACAAGAGCAACCCATGACCCATCCAATTAACTTTTTGTATTTCATAAACCTTTTAAAAACTTTTATTGTAAAAAATTCAAACAGATAAAAGTAAGTGAGATGGAATGCTCAATCTAGAGTCAGATGCTTGGGACACCTGGGTGGCTCAGCAGTTGAGTGCCTGCCTTCAGCTCAGGGTGTGATCCCGGAGTACTGGGATCGAGTCCCACATTGGGCTCCCTGCATGGAGCCTGCTTCTCCCTCTGCCTGTGTCTCTGCCCCTCTCTCCCTGTGTCTCTCATGAATAAATAAATAAAATCTTAAAAAAAAGTCAGATGCTTAACCAACTGAGCCACCTAGGCATGCCAAAAATGGATTGTTTTTATTATTGCTTATACAGTTCTTATATAGTTCTTTACGTGTGTGTGTGTATATATATGTATATTTGTATGTATATATGCATACACTCACATAAATATATTCAGGATACAAGTCCTTTATTATATATACATTTTGCCACTCCTTTCAGGCTGTTGATTGCTTATTTCTTTTCCTTTTTTTTTTTTTTTTAAGATTTTATGTATTTATTTGACAGAGAGAGAAAATGTGCACAAGCAGGGGGAGAAGCAGAGGGAGAAGCAGGCTCCCCCTGCTCCCCGCAGCTGAGCAGGGAGCCTGATGCAGTGCTTGATTCCAGGACCCTGGGATCATGACCCACACCAAAGGCAGACGCTCAACTAACTGAGTCATCCAAGTGCCTTGCTTATTTTTATATATTTTTAAATATTTCATTTATTTATTTGACAGAGAGAGCAGAAGTAGGCAGAATGGCAGGCAGAGGGGGAGGGAGAAGCAGACTTCCCGCTGAGCAGGGAGCCCGAAGTGGGACTTGATCCCAGGACCCCAGGATCACGCCCTGTGTCCAAGTCAGGCGCTAAACTGCTGAGCCACCCAGGGATCCCCTCTTTCCATTTATTAGAATCTTTTTAATTTTGAGGGGGGTAAGACTGAACCTATATTTATTTGACAGAAACAAAGTTATTATTATTTTTTAAAGATGTATTTATTTCAGAGAGAGAATGTAGGGGAGAAGGGCAGAGAGAGAGGCAGAAAGAGTCATAAGCAGACTCCTTGCTGAGCATGGAGCCCAACATAGGGCTCCTGAGATCACGACCTGAGCAGAAACTAAGAGTCAGATAGTTAACTGACTGCACCACACAGGCACCACCAAACTTATTATTTTTTAAATAAACAGCTTAGTTAAAATATAATTGAAACAAAAAAAACTGTACATATTTAATGTATGTGATTTTATCAGTTTGGACATACCCATATTCCCATGCTATCATACTGGAATCTTTAAAAGAAAAATGTTGTCAGAAATACCTTATCCCAAGGTTAAAAATGCTTTCTATTCCATTCTATCCTACTCAAAAACTTGTTAGCTATTGTATTATTTTAGTCAGAGATTACCTCAAATAATAGTAATAATTCCAAACAGGGAAAAATGCATTCTTCAAAATGTAAATAAAGGAACTATATGAGCTAATCAAGCAAGATGGCACTACTGTGTTAAAGCATATTTTTTGGTTATTGTATACCTTTTTTTAAAAAGTAGCATGTTAAGGGGCTGGTCATACAGGCTATACAGGTCATACAGCAGGGGAAATTAGTCACAAGATTTGAGGTCCTGAAGTTGGACAACATAACTTTAAAAAAAAGAGAGAGAGAGAGAGAGAGAGTAGATGCTAAAAGATCATCGAAAGTGGAAACCCCAGCTTCCTCATGATATCACAAGACAGCCTCTCTCATTAACTTCTGAAATATAGTTAAGTGTGATTTTTTTAGAGAAAAAAGCATTGGCTAGAGTGATATGTGGTATACTCTAGTGTCACAAGTCAATTCTCTTAAAACAGTACAAAGACCAAGAAGTGACAGAGAAGTAGTTCTATAAGAGGGAAAACTCTTAGCAGGGAAATAAGAAAGGATGGGTTTGGTCTCAGTGGTACTTTTTCTGAGACTAACATCCAGCAATGGTCAAGTTTCCTGCAACCACATTAATTAGACTACTAAGGTATTAATAACATACAAACTTTGTGATCTGGGTATATCTTTTCCTTTGTGAATAAAAAGTGCATTAGAGATAACTGAACCAAGTTTTGAAACTGCTTTTCTCTACTGTGTAGTAGAGATGATTTTGACCAAAGAAGCTTACAGCACAGAATGTCAGTCTTTAATAATTTTAAAAACATCCTAATTCGGGCAGCCCAGGTGGCTCACTGGTTTAGCGCTGCCTTCAGCCTAGGGCATGATCCTGGAGACCAGGATCAAGTTCCACGTCAGGCTCCTGCATAGAGCCTGCTTCTCCCTCTGCCTGTGTCTCTTGCCCCCCGACCCCGTCTCTCATGAATAAATAAAATCTTAAAAAAAAAACCCATCCTAATTCTTGAAATGTATCAATGTAACTATTAAAAATATCTAGTACTCACCAGAGATATCCCAGTGTCAATGATTTAATCTACATTTTAAATGCACCTTCTATTTAAATATGCATAATCAACTCAAATTATAATCACTACAAAATCATGACAAGTCCTAAAGGGAGAGATGTGTGTGTGTGAGAGAGTGTGTGTATGTTTGTGTATATGTTGGAGGTAGAGGTGATGGTCACAGAAAGAAAATCCTCTGTTAGGTGTTTTTCAGCACCATAGTCTTCTCATTTTTCCCTTAAAAGAAGGATTGGATAGAAAATAACTAAAAGAAATACCGCCAGGTCTGGAGAAACATATGCTATTGCTTCAAAATAAACATGAAAGAAATGGGTCTGGGTTATGCGCACACACATCTATGGATTACTCATGCTCACTTCCAGAGCCTATCCCTGACACAGCTGTGAAGTAGGCAACATTCATCTTTAGATTCTCCGACTTCCCTTTCTGGGCTACAGTTTTCTCTTCCACTCAATGCCTCATGCTGTCCAGGGTAGCTCCAAATCAGGCGTGCCCTGCTTGGAATGTGGCCTGTTCCTTAAAGTAGTGTTGCTCCTTTCCCATCTTGCTCTACTTCTCTCCAGTCCTTCAATAAAGTTGACGTTAAAATTCCCTTCTTCTCAGTTAATCAACTGTGAGGAATGTAATGTTGTAAGTGGCATGGAAATGACTAGTGTTTTTATTTCTCCCATGTGCACTTCAATTCTAAAGGTTTGTTAAGCTAAAGGAATATATTCCTTTAGGAGGAAAGCTCAATCCAACAAAGTAAATGCAGGGAGGTCTGGGTTTCCTCAAGGATCCTTCATTGGAGAATCCTTCATAGGAGCAGCCTTGTCACTTCTAACAGAAGTAAAGTCACTACCCCCATTGACTCTCTAGCAAAGGGCTGATGAAAAACTGTGATGGATGCATAGATTTTTGAAAACCTATTTAAAAGTGAAATGTGGGCAGCCCGGCTGGCTCAGCAGTTTAGAGCCACCTTGGGCCTGGGGTGTGATCCTGGAGGCCTGGGATTGAGTCCCATGTTGGGCTCCCTGCATGGAGCCTGCTTCTCCCTGTGCCTGTGTCTCTGCCTCTCTCTCTGTGTCTCATGAATAAATAAATAAAATCTTAATAATAAATAAAAATAAATAAAAAAGTGAAATGTACATCTAAAAGTAATGCAACTCTAAGAGTTTCCTCTTCACAGTATAAGATTAAACTCAATGACAACTCAATGACAATTGAATGCCAAGACCATTCAATGGGGAAAAGATGGCCTTCAACAAATGGTGCTGGGAAAACTGAATATCCATATGCAAAAGAATGTAATTGCTCCCATACCTTATATCATATATAAAAATTAACTCAAAATGGATCAAAGACAGGGATCCCTGGGTGGCTGAGTGGTTAGCACCTGCCTTCAGCCCAGGGCATGATCCTGAAGTCCCAGGATCGAATGCCACATGGGTCTCCCTGCATGGAGACTGCTTCTCCCTCTGCCTGTCTCTCATGAATAAATAAATAAATAATCTTTTTAGAAAGATAAAAATAGGCAAAGGACTAGAGTAGACATTTTTCCAAAGGAGATATACAAATGGTATATATAATTACATAAAAAGAGGGCACCTGGGTGGCTCAGTGGTTGAGTGTCTGCCTTTGGCTCAGGTCATGATCCTGGTGTCATGGGATCAAGTCCTACATCAGGCTCCCCACGGGGACCTGCTTCTCTCTCTGTGTCTCTGCCTCTCATGAATAAATGGATAAAATCTTTTTTAAAAATCACATAAAAAGGGCAGCCCCGGTGGCACAGCTGTTTAGCGCCACCTGCAGCCCAGGGCATGATCCTGGAGCCCCTGGATCGAGTCCCACGTCAGGCTCTCTGCATGGAGCCTGCTTCTCCCTCTGCCTGTGTCTCTGCCTCTCATTCTCTCTCTGTGTCAATATGAATAAATAAATAAAAAATCTTTAAAAAAAATCACATAAAAAGATGCTCAACATCATTGTCAGGGAAATACAAATCAAAACCACAATGAGATAGCACTTCACATCCATCAGGATGGCTACTATAAAAGAAAGAAAAGAGAAGAGAAAATAAGAAAGCAAAGGAGAGGGAGAAAGAAAAGAAAGAAAGAAAGAAAAATGAAAGAAAGTGAAGAAAGAAAGAAAGAAAGAAAGAAAGAAAGAAAGAAGAAAGAAAAGAAAGAAAAGAAAAGAAAAGAAAAGAAAAGAAAAGAAAAGAAAAGAAAAGAAGAAGGAAGGAAGGAAGGAAAAGGAAAGGAAAGGAAAGAAGGAAGGAAAGGAAGGAAGGAAGGGAGAGAGGGAGGGAGGGAAAGAAGAGAGAAATGTTGAGGATATGGAGAAATTGGAACTCTTGTGCATCGCTGGTGGGAATGTAAAATGGTACAGACACAGCTGAAAACAGTATGATGGTTCCTCAAGAAATTAAAAATATAATTACCAAATGATTCAGGAATTCCACTTCTAGTATATATCCAAAAGAATTAAAAGCAGGAACTCAAACATATTTTTATATGTGTGTTCACAGCAGCATTATTCACAAAAGCCAAAAGCTGGAAGTAACTCAAGTGTCATTTAACAGATGAATGTATAAACAAAATATGGTATACACATATAATGGGATATTACTCAGCCCTAAAGAGGAAGGAAATTTTGACACATGCTATCACATGGATGAATCTTGAAGACATTATGCTAACTGAAACAAGCCTGTCCTAAAAGGACAAATGTATGATTCCACCTGTATGAAATGCCTAGAGTAGTCAAATTCAGAAAGACAGAAAGTAAAACAATAGTTTCCAGGGACGAAGGGGAGGGGGCAATTGGGAGTTTGTATTTATGGGTATAAAGTTTCATTCTGGGATGATGGAAAAGTTCTGCAAATGGACAGTGTGAATGTGAATGTACTTTCATGCCACTAAATGAGTTAAAATGAAAGAGTTAAAATGAAAAAAAAATTGTTTAAAGTGGTAAGGTCTCATTCTTTTTTATGTTTAAGTAATACTCCATTATATGTATGTATATGTATATATATGCATATACCACATCTTCATTAACCATCCATCTTTCGATGGACAAAGGTTGCTTCCATATCTTGACTATTGTAAGTAATACTACAATGAACATATGGGTGCATATATCTTTTCAAATTAGTGTTTTCGTTTTCTGGGGGTGCAAATACCCTGGAATGTAATTAGTGGATCATAGGGTAATTCTATTTTTAATTTTTTGAGAAACTTTCATAGTGTTTTCCATAGTGGCTGTACCAATTTACTTCCCACCAACAATACAAAAGGTTCCTTTTTCTCCATATCTTTGCTAAATTTGTTATTTCTTGTCTTGATTCTAGCCATTCTGATAGTTGTAAAGTCATGGTCACTGTGGTCGTGATTTGCATTTCCCTGATTATGTTTCATGTGTCTTTTAGCCATCTGGATGTCTTTCTCTGAAAAATATCTATTCAGGTCCTCTGCCCATTTTTAATCAGACTATTTGTTTTTTTTTTTTTTTGGTGTTGAGTTGTACAGCTTCTTTAAATATTTTAGACATTAACCCCTTATTGGATATATCATTTGCAAATATCCTCTCCCATTTAGTACACTCCCTTTTTGTCAATGATTTCCTCTGCTGTGCAAAAGCTTTTTATTTTGGTGTACTCCCAATAGTTCAATTTTGCTTTTGTTTCCTTTGATTGAGGAGACATAAAAAAAATTTATCTATGGCCAATGCCAAAGAAATTACTGCCTATGTTTTCTTCTAGGAGTTTTATGGCTTCAGGTCTCCAATCTATTTTGAGTTTATTTTTGTGTATAATGTAAGAGAGTGGGCAGCCCGCGTGGCTCAGCAGTTTAGCGCCGACTTCAGCCCAGGGTGGATCCTGGAGACCCGGAATCGAGTCCCACATCTGGCTCCCTGCATGGAGGCTGCTTCTCCCTCTACCTGTGTCTCTGCCTCTCTCTCTGTGTCTCTCATGAATAAATAAATAAAATCTTAAAAAATAAAATGTAAGAGAGTGATCCAGCTACTGGACAGCTACATTGCAAAAGAACTAAATTACTTTCTTACACCATACACAAATATAATCCTTAGATCTAGTTTAATAGCAATTTGTTTGGCTGGACCTGGTGCGGTGGGCCACAGTGAGCAGAAGGCCTGTAAGCTCTGGCTGGCCCAACTGTTGATGCTGCTGGTACTCTGGCAGCATTTGTGGCCACCCTTCAGAAGAAATGCACTGGGCCCTCACATGGCAACCCTGTGTGAATGACTTCCCAATCACAAGGCTGAGAAGGGCTTTTCCTCCTCTCTCTGATTAACTGTACTCTCCATTCCTCTTTCTGCAGTGAACAACCAGATTTAGTACAGATGACAAAGATTCTCCTTGACCGAACTTCAGTCAGGCTCCTCTGAGACCTTTACTTGACTAGGCCTCAGCCTTGGCCTTCATCCTTGCTGGAATCAATTTCCTCATCTGCTACCTTTTATATGTGTCCTAGTCCTGCCTTTGGCAAGAATCCTGTTAAGCTGGTTTGGCAAATTCCCCCATCCTCAAATGTCTCCTCATGGTAATTTCCTATCCACTGACCCCTTCTCTTTGTTAGTTGGCTGTTAATCTCCAGCTCTTCACTGTATTTGGAGTTGAGTACCATCTCTCTCCCCTACTGCAATGTTTTTTTTTTTTTTTTTTTAAGATTTTGTATTTATTTATTCATGAGAGACACACAGAGAGGCAGAGACACAGGCAAAGGGAGAAGTAGGCTCCATGCAGGGAGCCTGACGTGGGACTGGATGCCCCATACCCAGGATCAGGGCTGAGCCACCCGGGCTGCCCTCTGTGGGGTTTTTTGTTTTTTTGTTTTTGTTTTTTAAGATGTAATGCTCTTATTACAAGAGTCTTGGATAAAGTCTTCTTTACTGTTTTAATAAAAATAAATCTTGGAGTACCTGGGTGGCTCAGTTGGTTGAACATCTAGCTCTTGATTTCAGCTCAGGTCATGATCTAGGAGTCCTAGGACTGAGGCCCTGCATTAGGCTCCCTGCTCATCAGGGAGTCTGCTTCTCTCTATCTCTCTGTCTCTCTCTCCCTCTGCCCCTCCCCTTGCTCAAGCTCTCTCAAATAAATAAATCCTTAAAAAAATAAATGAGGGATGCCTGGGTGGCTCATTCAGTTGAGCATCTGCCTTCAGTTTAGGTCACGATCCCAGAGTCCAGGGATCAAGTCCTGCATCTGGCTCTCTGCTCACCAGAGAGTCCTTCTCCCTCTTCTCACCCTGCTTGTGCTTTCTCCCTCAAATAAATAAATAAAATCTTTTGTAAAAATTAAAATATACAAATGAATAAATAAATTTTTTAAAAGATTTTGTTTATTTATTTATTCATGGGAGACACAGAGAAAGAGAGACAGGTAGAGACACAGGCAGAGGGAGAGAAGCAGGCTCCATGCAGGGATGTGGGACTTGATCCCGGGACTCCAGGATCACGTCCTGGGCCAAAGGCAGGCTCTAAACCTGTTTAGACCTGAGCCACCCAGGGATCCCGAACAAAATAATTTTTAAATTATTTAAGTTAAAATTTTAAAATTTAGGATAATTTTTCAGAGTAATTTTTAACACACATCAGCAGTAATATTAGAAATTTAAAGAAATTAGCATTTCAGAAGTAACAATCCCACAGGAGTCACAGTTACTGGCAAAGTCACCAACAATTAATCCAATCATCTAACTGTATCCTGGTAAATAAAATCCAACAGTTGTTGAGCTTTACATTCATAATCTTCTCAAAGTTAGAAAATTTAATGACCAGACTTGAGGTCTCGTGGGAGAATGGAAAAGAAATTATTAGTGGTGATTTAGAAAGCAATACCTAAGGCTTGACATACTGTTGCAGGCAACCCAAATCTTAGACATTTACTATCTCCACCAGTCTACCCCATCCAGACCCCACACACTTCCATCCCCCCTATACGCTCAGCCTCAGCAAAATACCTGTTGCTCTTGATCTGAAATGGGCATCAATTACCCATTTTCCCTCCTATTCTGTAGGATCCCCAGACACATGCCCTGGTTCCTCAGGGCTACAGCACTAGGCTGTGACACTCTGAGAAAGTGGAGGAGGCTGCTGAAGCTGTAGGCAATGTGGGATGTTGGTACAATGCAATCCTGTCTGTGCTTAGCAGAGAAAATGCCTGAGACCTCAGAGTGTGTGTCTGTGTGACTCACTGGAGGAGCTGTCTCTTTGGGAGGAAGTAGGGGGCAGCCTCTCCGAATTCCATTTAGGTACATTAAGAGGTGGAAAACCACTTGGAAGAAGCAGGAAGCCAAAGGCCAGAACTCATCCCTGGCACATGACTGCTTTCTGCATTCAGCTGGTACAGACTCATTTGGAAGGAAACGATTCATTCCCTTTACCCAGTGAGAAAGAAGTATGTCTCTGTCCTTTGTCAAAATGTCCCAAAGAAGCCTGTGTTGCTCTCAATAACAGAGAATAAGTGCTTTCGTTTGCATCACATCTCACCTCCTGTACGGTCAATAATGGAAAATATTGTAGAAATGTGTCTGGCAACAACATTTGTTTCATCAGAGATGTTTTACATTTAGTTTTGGAGATCTTCCTTGGTCCCAGGGCCATTTGGGTTTCCCAAGCAAGGGGTATTGACTGAATTGGTAAGTTAGCCATTTGTCTTAATAAACTGTATTATTAACTTTCTGACTTGATTATAGGCCCCACAATTAGTTGGTTTCTAAATGAGAATGATAGTTTTTTTTAATGGCAATAATTTGATTCATTAAATTTTCTAAGTAAAACAGAAAAAAAGCTTTCTTTTTTACAGAAGTAATATCTACTACTTGGGGATTTTTGACTGGAGATCAGCTGTTAATCACATAAACATACACAACTCTCCCCACCCCCATCAAATTCTAATTTAATATTTGTCCTGTTTTATAAAAACTAAATTATTTGCATTGCTCATGAAATATTCCTTTAAATAAACTCTATTTCAAAAAAATCTAATAATTCAGAAGTCTCCTGAACTGTGTTCTTTATGCTCTATTGTCCAAAAACATTCTTCTAAAGTATGACATGAACCATCTCTATATATATCTGCAGCAGAAACAATGCCAAGACAGTGAGTCAGCCAAAGTGAAGACATTAAATGATACACTATAGGACTTCCATTTTTGGACCAAAAGGTCCACGACAGTGATTTTAACTAGACCATATGACATTGCATAAAAATGTATTTCAAAACAAAGAGTTTCTTCTTAGCTATCTGTACTACATTATGCAATTCTTTGTTCCTAATTAGCTATCTAATGTTATCTGTCTTTATATATCTAATGGGTTTTCCCCATTGAATAATATTTTCAGTGAATTTCAGTGAATATTTTCAGTAATTTAATCAAATGTCTCCCTCTGTTTAAAAAAAGGGAAGGAAGGAAAGAAAAAAGAAAAGGCTAAGGTTGCTATGGGCTAAATCTAGTTTAATTAGTTTTGGTTTGTCTTTTGTTTTTTTAAAGATTTATTTAATATTTAAATTTAAATTAATCTTTAAATTTAATTATTTAATCGGAGAGAGAGACTTTTTTTTAAAGATTTTATTTATTTATTCATGAGATACATAGAGAAAAGGCGGAGACATAGGCAGAGGGGGAAGCAGGCTCCCTGCGGGGAGCCCGATGCAGGACTCCATCCCAGGACCCCAGGATCATGCTCTAGTCAAAGGCAGATGCTCAACCACTGAGGGACCCAGGCATCCCAAAGAGAAAGAGTATCTTAAGCAGACTCCCCACTGAGCCTATGGGCTCTATGTGGGACTCAATTTCACCATCCTGAGATCATGACCTGATGAGTCATGATCATGATGATCATGACCATTAAGAGTCCAACGCTTAACCAACAGAGCCACTCAGGTACCCCTCGCTTAATTAATTTTTTAGAAAATGTATTAAGCTGAAGGAAACATATTTGAGAAAAGCTTGTTCCCAGTGACTTCAATATCTTCTCATTAACTTTTTTAAAAACTCAAGCTCTTAGTTTTCTCTTATGTTATGAAATTAATTAACTGAAAAGCATATCTGGTTTTAATTCCCAAGCCTAGCTCAATTCAAAAAAGCTCTTATTCATAGAACTTAAGATATAGGGTCTGTCTTGCCCACTGACTGTGCCCAGGGCAAAGAGGAAAACTTAGATTAGGAAAGCATATTAGAGAAGACAGGCCCATCAAAATGATTTAGTCAGGCATTATTAGGGTATGTGTTTCCTATCCAGAATTGATCCTAATTAAGTCCTAGGAGGAAAACTACATCTTCTATTGATTTATCTCTTAACTGGATGCCATAGCCTGGCCAAAGTGACACAAAAACTAACCATCACAGTACTAGTTACAGGATGTTCAGTGATCATCACTGGTTAAGCCACTGTGGGAAATGGAGATAAAGCCTAAAAGAAAGGTAAATTGTAGAGACCAACCTATTCTAATTACTTATGAAATAACTATAAAAAACTTAAAATGAGAGAATGAAAGCCTCAGCGCCCAGCATCAGAGCACATGATTCAAGGCAGGTGGGAAGGACCGGGAGAAGGGCAGGGCTCAGAGACAAAGGAATAGTGCAGGAGTTAAGGGTAAGAAGGTTTAGGTTGGTGGATGGGATGGAAGGTTCTTCCAGATGAACCCACTGAACTCTTTTCTCTTCCTGGTCTTTTTACTTTTGGAGAGTTTTAAAACAAACAAACAAACAAACAAACAAACAAAAAAACCAAAACAAGCCCTTAGTAAGCAGCATTATGTTATAGGATTTAATGCCCTACTAAATAAATGAACATCCTCCGTTAATAAATCCAGCAGATTTATAGCAGAACTTTCATACTATAAAGAGCTACATGGGGGGTCCCTGGTTGGCTCAGCGGTTCAGCGCCTGCCTTCGGCCTGGGGCGTGATCCTGGAGGCCTGGGGATGGATGAGTCCTGCATCAGGCTCCAATCCTGCGTCGGGCTCCCTGCATGGAGCCTGCTCCTCCTTCTGCCTGTGTCTCTGCCTCTCTCTCTCTCTCTCTCTCTGTGTCTCTCATGAATAAATAAATAAAATCTTAAAAAAAAAAAAAGAGCTACAGCATTGATAGCTTGGTTAAAGTTTTCTGTCTTAATCATTTAAATATGTGGGAAACTTTTGTTTGCCTTTAATATGAAAGCCACAGGATTTAATTTTTTAAATTCACTATTTTTTAGTCTGTAAAAGTTTTTGGACTTTTGAAACTATATTATGGACTTACTATTTTCTTAATTGAAAATCCAAGCATAATTTTAAAAGAGAACAATAATCACTATATCTAATTACTAAAAAAGTGTAAGCACTGACATTATTTCATTTAACTCAAACACAACGTTTAAAAATAATGACTCCCAGATGGACAGGAAGTTACCATTAGAACAGCTGGAGGTGAAAGAATTTTATGTTATTAAAGAAGCCCTTTTAAAAAATCTCAGCTTAATCCATATTAACTTTCCAAACTGCATCTGTAAACTCAATCTTAAAATATCAGGAAAAGTTTTGGAATCCCAGGTCTTTGACTCTTTTTTTATTGTTGTTAATTAACATTAATGACAAAGAAATAAAGAGAAATAAAATTTTGTATCTCTACAGGACACATCAAATCCTCATTAAAATCTGCATGCAGCTACTTATCTGAGTCAATGGGACTCATCAAGAGGTCTTCTATTATTACTTCTACATATGCAAAGAGTAAAGCCTTGCTCTACCCAGTGCCTTGTATGTATAATAAGCATTTACTAACCCAACAGTCACTTAGTATGTGCCTACTGGATGCTTAACTCTGCATAAATGTTGAAACTAAACGAGTTCAGTAAGTAGAGGAGCTAAGACCAGGTGCACATATAAGGTTCACTGGGAGCCTTCGGATGTGCCTCAGGGCACAATGCAGAAGCTTCTCAGCAGGGGGCTCTTTCAAATAGCAGGCCTAGAAGTCACTGGCCACATTCCACAGACATATAAAGTGGCAAGTGTCAGAAAACAAGGCTGTATTTGACACCTTAATGGTACTCCCTTTCTCCTTGGCTCTTCAGATGCCCATCTTTTCCCTTGGTTCTCCTTTCTTCTCTCCCCTTAGTAATTGCTCTCTTCCCCTCACTGCACACACTCTCTCACAGTGCAGTCAGCTGTGCTGTCACTTCAGCATCCTCTAAAGGCAGGCTGGTGACCCCCAAATCCCCACTTCAACTCAGACCTCCTCAGTAGTGCTGGTCCAGTGCAGATACCTCTCAAGTGCAGATACATCTCAATGCACCATATCCAAGGCAGAACTCATTATGATCCTCTCCTACTCTCCCACCAGCCACCAACATCCCCTCCCTAACCTACCTACTGTGGCACCATGACTGACTCAGTTCTGAAAGTCCCTCCACTTCCCCTTCCTGCCCTCTCACAGGCCAGCACCACAGACATCCAGTCAGCCACCGAGAGGAGTGCCTCAACTCTACCCACTAAACATTTCTTGAACCTGCCACACCCTTTCTGTCTCATGCCTTAGTCTAAGACCTGGCCATTCCCTGTCTGGATTACTTTCATTACCTGACCCTATTCTTCTAACTGCAGTTGTGCCCTCTTATAATTAGGCCTCTACACCACAGGGTCTTTCTAAAACCCAGTTGTTTTCAGTGGTTTCCTATTACTATCAAGATAGAGTCATAAAAGAAAAAGAAACAGAGAGGAAAAATGAGTGTGTGCATATATATGAATGCATGTGTGTCCGTGTCATATAAGCACTGGATCTCTAAAGACAGGTCCCCGCCTTCGTTTCAAGGCAGGATAGTAAATAGGTTAGGTGCAACAACTCTGGAGTTTGAATTTCAAATTCTGGGTTCAAATTTCAAATTTGTAATTTATGAGTTATGTGACCTTTAATATGTTGATGACTCCTTGTCTGTATTAGTTATCTCGTGTTGCATAATAAATCATAATAAATCACCTCAAAACATGACTGGGGCTAGATCTTTTTTCTGAATGGCTCCCACACATGGAAGATAGCAGGAGGCTACAGCTCCTTAACGACTACTGGCAAGAGGGCTCACTTTCTTGACATATGGGCCTCTCCACAGGGTTGCTTAAGTGTCCTCATCATATGGCAGCTGGCTTCCTCCAGAGTGAATGATCTGGGAGACAACAAGGAGGCCATAATGCTTTATGACCTAGTCTCAAAAGTCACAAATCATCACTTCTTGCCATATTTTATTAAGTGGAAACAAGTCATTAACTAGCCCACAATCAAGGGGAGAGGAATTAGGGTATACATCTTAAAGGGAAGAGTATCAAAAAATTTGTGGACATGTCCTCTGTTATAAATGTCCTCCTCTACAAAATGGAGAAAATGCTAACTATTTCATGGAGTTAGATGAGTATTAAATGAGCTAATAAATTGCTAAATGTTCAGCATGGTGCATCACCCTCATCCTCCCTCACCAACTCCCTCATGAATCCTGTCTCCTGACCTTTATGAATACTTGCCATTCTCTGAACAAGTTAAGCCAACATCTCTGTCTTTTAGGAAGACTCTCCTACTCCATATCTTTCCTCCAACCTTTAGTGGTCCATCTCCAAGCAGCTTCCTAGAATCTCTCAGGCTGGCTAAGTGCCCTGCAGCTCAGCCAGGCACTTCCTACATACATCTACCTTTCTCTCTCTCTCTCTCTCTCTGTCTATCTCTCTCGATGGCAATTGTATCTTTCTCCAGTAATCATCCCCTCTTCAGGCAGGTCTTCCTTGACATTCCCAGGTAGAACCAGGAGCTCCCTCCCATGAGACCTCTTGAAACTTCAAACATATTTCTGTTTGTGCATCTTTACATTGCAATTATCTTTGTCTCCCACTGAGAGCTTTGTCTTAATCATCTTTGTAGTTTCAGTCACAAGCATAGTGCCCAGAATACAGTGAGCATTCAACATATAATTTGTTGAACAAATGGATAAGTATCTAAAACTTCAGAGAATACTTTTAATGTGTAGAAGGAAGAGAAATCACAAAAATGTCAACAAAATGGGTCAAGTACACTGTAAATCTTACAAGCTCTGGCTAAAGTCATGCTATACTATCCATCTGCAATGCTGAGAATGCTGTTTTCTTAGAATTTACTTTTGTCTTCATCACTAATTAATATAAGCTAAGTTTTAAATGATTATGATATAAGGAAAACCATCACTTTGTTTATAAACTATGAATAGCTCTAAGAACTCTGAGAGAAAATAAAGCCTGTTCATTGCTTACAGTTTACAATGCCAAGGCACAGAAATATCTCCTATACTTAACACATTTTCATAATCTCTTATTTAAAAACCTTATTTCATTATTATTCCTTTAAATGTAGTTGTTTAACAAGGCACCCAGAAATAAGTATTTTTTCCTACAAACACTGATGGCCAAAAAATGGAATATGATACAGATAAAAAAAATAATTTCAGGGGCGCCTGGGTGGTTCAGGATTGAGCGTCTACCCTTGGCTTGGGTCATGGTCCCAGGGTCCTGGGATCAAGGCCCACGTCGGGGTCCCCACAGGGAGCCTGCTTCTCCCTCTGCCTATGTCTCTGCCTCTGTGTGTCTCTCATGAATAAATAAATAATCTTTTAAAAAATAATTTTGAAAATAAAGTAAATCTTAACTTGAAATCTATTTTTCAACAATTCAAGTGTGAATAGACAAATTGAGAGATGACTTATTTTTTTGAGAGAGACAGAGCATGCCCGAGTGTGCACTGAGCAAGGGTAGGGGGCAGAGGAAGAGACAGAATCTTAAGCAGAAGCCCAGCACAGAGCCCTACTTGGAGCTTGATCTCACAACTCTGAGATCATGACCTAAACTGAAACCAAGAATCTGAGCTACCCAGGGACCCCTGTGACTTAACATTAAAGCATAGTACACTTGATAACATAGGAATGAATAAAGAGAATGTGAAATGGGAAGATGCAAATGTATCATTCATGGTGTTTTAGTTTGAACTTGACCTACTATAACCTTAATGGGTATTCCTTGTCCTCCCAAGGTTAGATATCTTTCCATTTTTTGAGAGGTATGTTTTTAAAGCATTTGTGATAGCTTTTTTTTTAATATTTTATTTATTTATTCATGAAAGATACAGAGACAGAGAGAGGCAGAGACACAGGCAGAGGGAGAAGCAGGCTCCATGCAGGAAGCCAGATGCGGGACTCGATCCCGGGACTCCAGGATCATGCCCTGGGCCAAAGGCAGGCGCTAAACCATTGAGCCACCCAGGGATCCCCTGTGGTAGCTTTCAAGAGCCAAAGGTAAACTCAGTAACATTGGACTAACACTCAGTGGAATGGGTATTTTTGGATGAAGCACCCTCTCTGGTATCCCCTCAAATCATGACTTGTATAATAAGTAGCCAGCTATTTATTTTCTATCTACGTTAAGGCAGGCCCTAGATGGAGAGGATTAGGGATTTGTTACACACCAGAGTTTCTGTTAACATTTCCCTGTGCAAAAAAAGGATGTACAAACATCTGTGCATATAGTTGTACTCTTCCAGATGTGTCCATGCCTGGGGCTCACACAAGGCCTTATTTTAGGAGTTTGGTAGCAGCTTCTTTGCCTGTGGCTCCAATACTTAAGCACTGCCTTACCTGAGTAACTAAGAAAATAGTAGCCAGCAGTGCCTCTAAACTATGGGATCTGGGATCAAGCTTAAGAGACAAGAGTCCAGGAGGTTCCTTGCTGAAGATGCTGTTGGAAGGACACTGTGAGCAGAAAAGCATTTCAAAATCAGAAGGGATTGGGCAGCCCTGGTGGTTCAGCAGTCTAGTGCCGCCTTCAGCCCAGGGCCTGATCCTGGAGACCTGGGATCGAGTCCCATGTCAGGCTCCCTGCACGGAGCCTGCTTCTCCCTCTGCCTGTGTCTCTGCCTCTCTCTCTCTCTCTGTGTCTCTCATGAATAAATAAATAAAAATCTTAAAAAAAAAATCAGAAGGGATCTTAAATGCATAGGAGCCACATGCCCCAGATTTTCCAATGTCAGCACAATTTCAAATATTCTGCTCCTATGGCAGGCAGGTCATGAGTCATAGGTCATCAGGCTACTACCTTAATTTTATAGGCAAAAAAACTGAGGATAAATAACTTGCCAAAGATCACATATAATTAGTGCCAGATGGAAATGTTAAACCATTCATTCCTTAATGTCCTGCTAACCAATCCCCAGGAAAAAGTGAAGGTCTCTTGCCGTTTAATTCTAGACTTTTTTTCACTGTATAACATTGAATATGCTTTTTATGAGTTGCATCATTACAAGACAATTTGAACTACAAAGCGAAGTTTCAGATGGGCCAATAGTTTTTCCTAGAACAAGAATGAATAGTTTTAAGTTGGGGACCGGGAGCTAGCAAGCAGCTTTCAATCAAACCGAGCACCTTTCAGTAATTAATTCAAGAATGAACTAAGGAGCATCTAGCAAGACATCTGAATGTGTGAACTTTATGTTAGTTAGAAAACTTAATTTGAATTACAATGCACAAAAACAGATTTTAAAAATTGAGTCAACAGGGGATCCCTGGGTGGCTCAGGGGTTTAGTGCCGCCTTCAGCCCAGGGTGTGATCCTGGAGACCCGGGATCAAGTCCCACGTTGGGCTCCATGCATGGAGCCTGCTTCTGCCTGTGTCTCTGCCTTTACTCTGTGTGTCTCATGAGTAAATAAATAAAATCTTTTTTAAAAATTGAGTCAACAAAAACCATAGAATACAATAAAGAAAGGAGAAGGAAAATCTTGAAGAAAAGTGGACAACATATATTCAGGGAGGTGTGTTTAGACATGATTATTCAGTCCTGTCTAAAATGAACTTTAGACTTTAGGGTTTAGAAATTTTCTCAATCTTAATTAAAGAGTTTAAAAGGGGGGACACCTGGGTGGCTCAGCAGTTGAGCATCTGCCTTTGGCTCCCAGCGTGATCCTGGAGTCCCAGAATCAACTCCCACATCAGGTTCCCTGCATGGAGACTGCCTCTCCCTTTGTCTATATCTCTGCCTCTTTCTCTCTGTGTCTCTCATGAATAAATAAATAAAATCTTTAAAAAAAAAAGTTAAAAGGGAAAGCAAATCAGACATAATTATTCTGCCTCTGGGAAATAATATTGTAGGGTTTCCTCATATGACTACCAGTACAAGGAAGCGAAGAGGGAGACAGAGAATCTCCAATCTCAGATGATCTACAGTTATATAACTGAGGTAGCCCCAGGTTTATAGATTTTAATCTCCTCTCTAATTCAGCAAAATATTAACATTTTCTTATGTCATTTAAAATTATTTGCAAGCAGTCTATAAATGGCTGCCCGATATCATAACCATACCCTAATTTATAAAATGATTATAAGTATTATAAATTATGCTGTGATCAATATCTTTGTATATAAATCACTGTCCACATTTCTGATTATTCCCACAGAGAAGGGCCTAGAGGCTGAACTATGTCAGAGTTTGAACAATTGAAGCTTCCTTTTTTTTTTTTTTAAACATTTTATTTATTTATTTATGAGAGATACACAGAGAGAGAGAGAGAGAGGCAGAGACACAGGCAGAGGGAGAAGCAGGTTCCATGCAGGGAGCCCAATGTGGGACCCAATCCCAGGACTCCAGGATCACGCCCTGAGCCAAAGGCAGATGCTCAACTGCTGAGCCACTGGTGTCCCACAATTGAAGTTTCCTGATAACATCTGTCAAATTAGCTTTCAGAGGAAGCTGTACCAATTTATGCTCCCACTGACAGAGGGCAAGGTGCTTATTTTATCATTGCTTCAGTATCTCTGAGGATAATCATAGATTTTTGCTGATCTGGAAGGAATAGGAATACCACTGTTTTAGTTATGATTCGATTATTAGTGGGTTTTAATATGTTTTCACATAACTATCAACAATTTGTGTTTCTTTTTAAATGAATTACCTCTTTAAACATGAGTTCCTCTTTAGTAAAGTAATTTTGATGTATGCATAATAAAATCCTATCATCTTTCTTTATAATCTATTTTCATATAAGTTAGGCAAATGTTCTTTTAAAATTTTCTAAAGAAAACTTCATAAATCAGTAAAAGTAAAATGAACTCTTAAACCTGTTACAACAGTGTAATACTGTTGAAATAATTATAGAATGACTAATTTTTTCTTGAATAAATCATACATTAAACATTTTACAAAAAGAGGCCATAGTCCTGGCTCTGCCTCTAACCAGAATTTTTATTTTAAACAGCACAAAATTTCAACGAGTCTCAGTTTGTTCATCTGTAAAATGCATAATCCTTAGGAATCTTTACAACTTCAAAACTAGGCAGTCTTGTGCTTACATATAACAATACATAGCACCACCTAGAGGTAAAAAGAAACACTTTTCTACATTTTTCCTTAATGAATCTTCAGTCTTCCGCAAAATATCAAGTTGATATATTTTGTATTAGCAGAAGTCACCTGAGCAAATATATCAGAATTTTAATAGTCTCTGTCAGACAGGATAAATATTATTAATGAATCTGTCATAGAATCTGCAGAAGTTCTTAGTGTCTATTATAAATTGAGCTCATTTTTCCCTACCATCACTTTTTTAGGGGATCTATCATTTTCTCTGGCATTGCTTGAGAAAATCAATGACACCCTTCTATGTCCAACTCTAAGGACCATCAATGTCATGATTACCTAATAATGTGTTATATTGCAGTAAACAATATATATTCAGCATACTAGACTCATTTTTTACTCTTTGGGGCTCTGTGGACTTGATGAAAACCAGGGTCAAAAAACAATTTATCTCTGATTAGATATGTAAGGTCACTCCCTGGCTTCAGCTTTAGGAAAAAGAATGCCTGGGTTGGAACTGTGAGTAGCATCAGAAAGTCCCAGTGGTGGTGCCCTGAATTTACGTGGACTCAGAAAAAAAAATTAATCTATGGGAAGGTCTGAAATCCATGGATATCCATCTAGATTATTGTGATAGCTTTCTTTCCAAGCTGATGTGAGCAACAGCTTCTTCCTCTTTATAACCCCCTTTTGGAACTGTGCTATTTTAATTTGTGCTTTTGAAATTGTTCTGAGTGTGTTCTTCAGCTTCATCATGTTGAACTTTCCAATAAAACTGTAAACTCACCAAGTGAAACTGCATCTTCTGATCATCTTGGTACCATACTTCCCCAGATCCTGGTGTGCTATAATGCAAAAGTTTGTGTGGACTGAGTGAGAGTACTTTGCTGGTGACTGTGAAGACACAATTCCTCTGGCAAAGGTGAATGTACAAGGTAAAAGAGAGTTCAGGCAAACAGAAGTTAAATCATTGTGACAAAGTTCGGGAAGAGTGCTGCCTCAGATCTGAGTTTACCTTTGATTGATGCAACTTAGATTTCAAAGAAAAACAGTAAAATCTGTTCTGAAATGGTCTTAAATTTGTATGGTCTCCAATTTCTAACTCATATTTTTGGGGCTAGATTCCTTCTGAGGGAACTGCATAATCATAAATTATTCTTAACAAGGAAGAAAAAAAGAAATTAAAAGTTTTACACAACTTTTTATGCTAGAGGTTTTCAAACATTCAGAAGTTGAAAGAACAGTACCATGGGCACCTACAAACCACCAACAACATTTAACCATTGTTAACATTCTTCTCTATATAACTATTTATTTCTGAAACACTGAAACTAAGTTGCAGATATTATGATGCTTCACACCAAATACCTCTTCAAGCATCATTTAATATCAAGGATATCTCTTTCATAATCCTGCTGTCATTGCCACACTGAAGAAAATGAACAATAATGCTTTAATATTTCATATGAAGTTGAAATCCAAACGTCCAAAACTGTCCCAATGATATCCTTTATAGCTGTTTGTTTTTTAATTAAGGTCTAATCAAGATTTGCTGATTACATATAGTTTATGTTATCTCTGAGGCACTCATGTTTTGGGCAACTACTATGTCCCAGATGACACAGACCTTCCTATTTAATTTTCACAAGAAAATATGAGATAAATTTTAGTTATATAAAATGTGATAGTCTTACCTCTGAACACTCTGATCTGTTTCAGTTATTCACCATTATATTCACAGAATCTAGCACAGAGCCTTGAACATACTAGGTACTAATAGATAGACAGTTGTGGAATAAATGAAACAGGGTGTGCTTGTTTATTCTGATGGGAAAACTAAAAGAGAAACATGATGGTAAATTACATAACTTGTTGTGATAATACACTGAGGCAGAGGTGACTCTCATTCACACTCTCAGGCTTTTCCGGGAATATTTGAATAGTTCACCATTAGCTGCCTGAAGCAATATGCCTGAAGCAACCAGGGTAGCAATTAAAGTTCATGCCAATTTTAATCTATTCAATAAATTCATTTTTGTTTTAATATTAAAAATGGTTCTTCAAGGGCACCTGGGTGGCTCAGTCGGTTAAGTGTTCGCCTTTGGCTCAGGTCATGATCCTGGAGTCCTAGGATTGAGCCCCGCACTGGGCTCTCTGCTCAGCATGAGAATCTGCTTCTTCCTTTCCCTCTGCCCCTACTCCACTAGTGCTATCTCTCACTGTCTCTCAAACAAATAAAATCTTTTTAAAAAGTGGTTGTTAATTTAATATCAAGGAAAAAGAGTTTCCCGTTTGTTTTATCAGGCTACAGGTTTTATCAAATTTGGACACAAGTGTGGCTCAGTGGTTGAGCATTTGCCTTCGGCTCAGACGTGATCCCAGGGTTCCGGGATGGAGTTCCACATCGGGCTCCCTGCATGGTGCCTGCTTCTCCCTCTGTCTATGTCTCTGTCTCTTTCTCTGTCTCTCATGAATAAATAAACAAAATCTTTAAAGAAAAATTTGGACACAAGTGATTTAAAGGAAGCCAACAACAAATGTCAGGTTTAGAATCCAGGCCATTTCTTTGTTTGTTTTTTGGGGGGGGCTGTTTTTTTTTTTACAATTTCATTTTAAGTAATCTCTACACCCAACATGGGGCTCAAACTTACAACCCCAAGATCAAGAGTCGCACGTTCTACCAAAAGAGCCAGATAAGCACCCCTTATCTAGGCCATTTCTCTCTTTTGTGTGGATTTTGAGAACCCATAACCACATAAAGATATAGAAATAAATAGCAAGGGGCACCTAAGTGGCTAAGTTAGTTAACCATTTGCCTTCAGCTCAGGTCATGATCCCAGCATTCTGGGATCAAGCCCCAAGTAGGGTTCCCTGCGCAGTAGAAAGTCTGCTTCTCCCTCTCCCCCTGCCCTGCTCATGCTCTCTCACTTGCTCACTTTTTCTCCCTCAAATAACTTTTAAAAAAAGAAAAAAATAGCAATAGTATTTTAATTTCTAAATTATGGCAGGTCAATCCCTTATAAGATATACACAAAATATTGCAAAGTTGCTGACAGAAACAATGACTGCAGCCTCATTTTGGTAAACATTCTGATAAACATTACCTGGCAAGAAGGTAAGTCATTTATGTCATTTTTGGGTTAAAATGTTCTGATTTTTTTGTCTGTGTCTTTTAGAATCTCAGAGACATATTTGTCAAGAATTGTTTTAGAAAAGAAAGATGATTAATAATGATTCCTTTACCATGAATACTGTAATTTCTATGACATGTAAGAACTGAAATAATAGTTTCCATAATAAATATTAATCACACCAATCTTGTACAGAAATGTGTAGTTCTGCCTTCCAGTTAAGTCAACTTTGTAAGTCACCTATCAGCATTTAAGATGAACAACGGAGTCATTCAGTTTGTTGTGATATCTCTTTGGTTCTCCATCAAGGGAAATCATTTTTTTTTAACTTTATTTATTTATTTATTTAGAGAGCATGAGCATGAAGAAGGGCAGAGGGAGAGGTAGAGAATCTCAAGCAGACTCTGCTGAGCACAGATCCCAACACGGGGCTTGATCCCATGGCCCTGAGATCATGACCTGAGCTGAAATCAGAAGTTGAACACTTAACCAACTGAGCCACCCAGGGGCCCCAATGAAGGGAAATAATTTAAATTTGAATTCAAAGAAATTCTTGCCAGTCCTTTCTCCCTGAGCCAGAATGCATCTATTCAAAAGGGCAATTTTCAATTACTTTTTTTGTGTGACTAGTTTTCATAAAAGGCTAGTATTAATAACACCGTTTGCTAAATTTATTTTTTTTAACCATCACATTTTACAGACTGAGAGAGTAAAGAGGCGCATTCTCTGGGTGAGATATTTTTAGGAAGGATGCAGGGGTGGTGGGCATGTTCAGAGTGTGAAGTTTTGGTGGCAGCCTTTGTCACTCCTGTAGATTTTGTTGCGTGTCATAAATCTGGCCTCAATTACACAGATATCCATAAATTTTTAGCCAGTGAATGCTGTACACATTAAAACATGGAACTCTGGTCAAAGATTTCATCACCAGCAATCAAGCGTTTTTCAAATTACCATGTCTTTGGAACTATTTGAAATATAGAGAATAAAGACCAATAAAGGATGAAATTTCATTAATAATCATGTAGAAGGCCCTTCGCATTTTTTAGTAAAGCACTGTACTCAGCAAAAAATAACTAGTTTCCTTTTAATAAACTAGAATATAAATATCATGAGAACAGAGACTATATGGATTGTTACCACAGCCACAATATAGTAGGTACTCAATGAATATTTACTGAATGGATATGTCAAATGTTTCAACTCTTGAGGAAGCTATTAGGCTTTATGGAGGTCAATGGACCACAACTGATGACTCAGTCTAGGAAGTGCCATGAAGTGGGTACTTTCTGATTTATATATCTATAGCTTTGGCATCTCCAGCAATCAAGTAGAAACAACCATCAGAACTGAACCCAACAGGACCTGACCGCACAAGCAAAGTGGCTTACATTCTTGGCCCGCATTCTCTCTCAACCCTCACCTACAGGACTATGCAGAGCTCCCTGGGACCAGAACTGAGGCTAAGAAAACTCAGACCTGCTGAGTGGAGGATGTGTTATCAGATATTAAGAGTTCTTTAAAAGCTGTAATAACAAATACTGTTTCTCCATATAAGAATAGAAAAACAAAATAGAAAAACAGACTAACTAGGGAAAACAGCTTAGAAAAAGGCTTACATTTACATGAATATTAAACAGAAGACGGAGATGACATTACAAATTAATATGAAAAGGATGGAATAATCAACAATGGTATTGGGACAAATGGACACTCATATTGTAATAAATTTAGATATATACACTCTGCACCTAGACACAAATTAATCTAGGTGAATTAAGTATCTAACTATGAAAAGAAAATCACTTTAAAACTTTTAAAAGGGGGACACCTGGGTAGCTCAGGGGGTTAAGCATCTGCCTTTGGCTCAGGGCGTGATCCCGGGATCCCAGGATTGAGTCCTGCATCGAGCTCCCTATGAGAAGCCTGCTTCTTCTCTCTCTGCCTGTGTCTCTGCCTCTCTTTCTAACTCTAGTATATAAATACATAAAATCTTTTTAAAAATATAAATAAATAAAACTTTTATAAGGACATATACTACAACATGGATGAAATCTGAAGGCATTAAGCTAAATGAAGAAAGTCAACCCCAAAGGGTGAATAGTGTATGATTCCCCTCATATGAAGAGCCTACAGTATATAAAATCATGGGGACAGAAAGTAGAATGGTAATTATCAGGAGCTGGGAGAAACAAAATGAGGAATTTGTCTTTAACAAGGACAGAGTTTCGGGGATCCCTGGGTGGCTCAGCGGTTTAGCGCCTGCCTTTGGCCCAGGGTGCAGTCCTGGAGTCCCGGGATTGAGGTCTGCATCAGGCTTCCTGCATGGAGCCTGCTTCTCCCTCCTCCTGTGTCTCTGCCTGTCTCTCTCTCTATGCCTATCATAAATAAATAAATAAAACTTAAAAAAAAAACAACAACAACAAAAAACAAGGACAGAGTTTCAATTTTGCAAGATGAGAAAAGTTCTAGAAATGGATGATGCTGATGTTTGCATAACATTGTGAATATATGTAAAGTCACTGGTGAGAATGGTAAATTTTATGTTATGTACATTTTATGAAAACAGTAAATTTTATGTATATTTTAGTACAAATAAAAAAACTCAGAAGAAAATGTAAACAATGCCTTCAATTTCAGTAATACGGCACTCAGTTATACAATACCTATATCCTACCAATATCTAAAAATGCTTTTTTTGAAGATTTATTTATTTATTCATGAGAGACACAGACTGAGAGAGAGAGAAGCGGAGACACAGGCAGAGGGAGAAACAGGCTCCTCGCAGGGAGCTCAACGCGGGACTCGATCCTGGATCCCAGGATTACAACCCAAGCTGAAGGCAGATGCCCAACCGCTGAGCCACCCAGGCATACCTAAAAATGCTTAATAAACATTTAAAATATTTCTTAAAATATCAAGTGGTGATTCCCAACACTTCAAACTACAATTTTAAAGTAAGTGGTCCTGTTATTGGTAGAGCTCTAGGCACTTGGTAGAAGTATATTTAATACTCTTTGAAGGAATTCATCTTCATCTGTGTCCTCACAGAATCACCAAATAGTTTTCAAGAAAAGGAACAGTTTATAGTAAAAACAAAAAAAAACAAGCATACAAGAAACAAGGCATCATGAATAAGAACCAGCAGAAACGACAGCAGAAAAGGACTCATAAAGATTATCAACCAAAGGAATAGTCTATATTGCCTGATATGGACAAAAGAAGAAACAAATTTATTGACAAATATAGGTAAAAAATAATGATTTATGGAATAAAATTTGAAAAGACATAACTAAAAATACACAGCAAAAATAGCAGAAATAAAGAGGAAGATAAGTGGACTTGAAGTATTCTTATGTTATACCAAAGGTAAAAGTATTGATTAGTTTAGGACTTTTTGTTTTATTTTTATTTCTTGATTTTTAATTTTAATTTTTATTATTTTTAAAGAATTTATTTATTTATTCATGAGAGACAGAGAGCGAGAGAGGCAGAGACACAGGCAGAGGGAGAAGCAGGCTCCATGCAACGAGCCTGATGTTGGACTCGATCCCGGACCCTGGGATCACGCCCTGAGCTGAAGACAGACGCTCAACTGCTGAGCCACCCAGGCATCCCAGCTTAGGACTTTTTATTCTTTTTAGTTTTTAAGATTTTGTTTATTTATTCATGAAAGACATAGAGAGAGAGAGGCAGAGACATAGGCAGAGGGAGAAGCAGGCTCCATGCAGGGAGCCTGATGTGGGACTCGATTCCGGGACTCCAGAATCACGCCCTGGGCCGAAGGCAGGTGCTAACCCGTTGAGCCACCCAGGGATCCCCACCAGCTTAGGACTTTTTAAAGTTAATGTGCATGTTGAAATTTCTAGTAATCACTAAAAAAAAAAAAAAAAAAAAAACTTACTTTAACTTCTAAGTAAAGGGTAAAATATAGAATGATTATTCAGAAAAACTTAATCCAAAACAATTCAATAAAGGAGAGAAAAAGAAATTAGACAACTAGAAATCACAAAGTAGAATAATAGATTTAAATCTAAATATAGGGATCCCTGGGTGGCGCAGCGGTTTGGTGCCTGCCTTTGGCCCAGGGCGCGATCCTAGAGACCCGGGATCGAATCCCACGTCGGGCTCCCGGTGCATGGAGCCTGCTTCTCCTTCTGCCTGTGTCTCTGCCTCTCTCTCTCTCTCTCTCTGTGACTATCATAAATAAATAAAAATTAAAAAAAAATACAACAGCATTTAAAAAAAATAAAAAATAAAAAAAATAAATCTAAATATATAAGATATTAAATGATAACGTAGATTAAATACTTCAGTTAAAAGGTAAGATGGCCAGACTAGATAAAACTAAAAATCTAATGATACTTTCTTTGAAAGAAAGATACCAAAAAATAAGGTAGACAGAAAAGTTTAAAGTAAAAGAATGATAAAATAATATATCATGCAGATTTTAACCAAAAGATAGCTAATATAGTAGATTATTGTGAGACATAATAAACTTTAAGGCAAAAAGCACTACTAGAAATAAAGAGGTCCAAAATTTTCACAAACTCCAGTCTCAGATGACTTACTAGGCAAGTTGTTTCGTTTTTTTTTTTTTTTTTCAGATATCATTTATTTATTCATGAGAGACAGAAAGAGAGGCAGAGACATAGGCAGAGGGAGAAGCAGATGCAGGACTTGATCCCAGGACCCCAGGATCATGACCTGAGCCAAAGGCAGACAACCACTGAGCCACCCAGGTGCCCCTTACTAGGCAAGTTCTATCAAAATGGTCAAGAAATAAATAATTCCAAAATGTTTCAGAGCTAGTGTGACAGTAAGTGAAGACATTATAAAAAGAGTAAAAAGAAGGACAATTCTAGGACAATATCATTCACAAATAGCTGCATAAATCCTTAACAAAATAGTAACAAGTCAAATCAAGTAAGTATAAAAGAAAGCAAGAATAAAAAGGAAAATCTAACATGACTAAGTTGAGTTTATTTCAGAAGTACAAAGTTGATTTCACTAAGAAAAAGAAAGCAAACAATGTAATTTACTACATTAACTGATTAAAGTGAAAAACCATACAAATATCTCAACAGATGTAGAAAAGCATTTGATAAAATTCAACATAAATTCATGACTTAAAAATCTTACCTAACTAAGGAACTAACTATGGAAGAAGACCAAGTAGGATGACCCTAAACTCACCTTGTCATACAAATACGAGATAACACATCAGTGTAAACAACCCAGGAAATGACCCCAAAATGGCAGAATAAACTCCACAATTAAATGTAGACAAGAGGTCACATCTGAGAGGGTAGGAAGGGTAGAGACTTGGTGGGGAGGTAAACCCTGCAGGTCTGGCCACTGGAGGGAGGGAAGGGGAGAGCCTTGAGTGGGAAAAAGGATGAGAAACAGACTATCACACCAGGGTGCCTGCACAGCAAAGATGAATTCCCATAGCATTTGGCTTTGAAAATCAGAAGGGCCAAATTCTGTAAGTTTTTACAGTCAATGGGACTTAAAGTCTAGAGCTTTAAAAACCAGTTAGCTGGGATCCCTGGGTGGCACAGCGGTTTGGCACCTGCCTTTGGCCCAGGGCCCGATCCGGGAGACCCTGGATTGATTCCCATGTCGGGCTCCCGGTGCATGGAGCCTGCTTCTCCCTCTGCCTGTGTCTCTGCCTCTCTCTCTCTCTGTGACTATCATAAATAAATAAAAATTAAAAAAAAAAAAAAACCAGTTAGCTTAGTTCTGGGAGAATCCAGGGGGCAATAGGAAGTTAAATCCCTGCCCTTAAGAGACAGCACAACAAACAGCCCAAGGAGTTACAGCTTAGAATCAGCAGTTTGAAAAACGCATAGGGCTTATAGGAGGGATAGTTACTAATCTCAGAGTAAGTGAAGAACTTCTCCAGAACAAAGGAGTTAGCAGGTGCCACTTCTGTCTTCCACAACCCAGCATAAGCACACAGCCACCTGTGGGAACCAGCATTCACTACCTAATTTGTTTATACATGCCCCACCCCCTCCAGCTGGGCTTGCCTCACTTCTGGTGTTGCAAGTCCCCTCCCCTAGAAGATCTGTGCAAACCTTGCCAAGACTATATCTTCCCATTGTGTGATTTTCAGGGACTCAGTCCTGGCTGCGAAAGGTAGTCATCACCCACAGAAGGTGTGCATACCTTGTTAAAACTGTAGCCCCTGCCCAGGTGTGCTTTGCAGATCTGCCCCAGCTGGCCCAGTCTCCACAGTGACTATGCATCCCCATGGAAGAGGACAGATACGCACACCTTGCAGGCACTGAAGCCTTGCCTGCACATGCTTTGCAAAGGAGCTCAAGTGGTCAGTTTTCCACAGCAACTGCATGTCTTCTGTGAAAGAAGACGAGGGCCACCTTGTTAAAAATGTGGCCCACCAGGGCAGCCTAGGTGGCTCAGTGGTTTAGCGCTGCCTTCAGTTCAGGGCGTGATCCTGGAGACCCTGGATCGAGTCCCATGTCAGGCTTCTTGCATGGAGCCTGCTTCTCCTCTACCTGTGTCTCTGCCTCTCTCTCTCTCTCTCTCTCTCTGTCTCTCATGAGTAAATAAATAAAATCTTTAAAAAAAATGTGGCCCCACCCACTACTTTCAGGAACAGAGACATAGCTGACTTTCTAACACATAGGAACAGACAGAGAGTTAGGCAAAATGAGGATCCAGAGGAATATGTCCCAAATGAAAAAACAGGACAAAATCACAGAAAGAGACCTACGTGAAAAAGAGATTAGTCATATGTCTGATAGAGAATTTAAAGTAATTCTCACTGGACTTAAGAGTAAGGGACATCAATGAAATCCTTAACACACAGAGAAAAAAGAACCAAACAGATGAAGAACACAATAACTGAAATTCAAAATACACTACATGGAATAAACAGCAAACTGGAAGAAGCAGAAGAATGAATCAGCAACCTAGAATAATGGAAAGTAAACAAGCTAAGCAGTTGAAAGAAAAAAAATATGCAAAAATAGAAGAGGCTTAGGGAACTCAGTGACTCCATCAAGTGTAATAACATTAGCATTAGAGGGACCCCAGGAGAGGAAGAGATAGAAAAGGGATTAGAAAGTTTATTTGAAGAAATAATAGCTGAAAAATTCCCAAATTTGGGGGAAGGAAACAGAAATTCAGATCTGGGAGGCACAGAGATCCCCCAACAAAATCAACCCAAAAGGACCAAATGGAGACACATAGTTGAAATGCAGTGATAAAGAATTTTATAAGCATCAAAACAGTTGCATAAAAGGGAAACCCCATAAAGCTATCAGCAGATTTTTCAAGAGAAACTGCAGTCCAGAAAGGAGAGGCATGATATATTCAAAGTGCTTAAAAGGAAAAAATCTGCAGCAAAGAATATTCTATCCAGCAAGGCTATCATTCAGAATAGAAGGAAAGATAGCTTCCCAGGCAAACAAAAGTTAAAAGAGCTCATGACCACTAAACCAGCCCTACAGGAAATGTTAAAGAGGACTCTATGAGTAGAAAGGAAAGACCATAATTTTAAAAAGTACAAAACAAAAAAGTTGTAAAAATAAGGATATCTATATATCTATAAAAATCAGTTAAGGGACTCACAAAATAAAATGAAGTATGATACCATATACGTAAATATGAGGAAGGGAGGAGTAAAGAATGGGTTTAAACTTAAGCAACCATCAACTTCGTAGACTGCTATATGTAGATGTTATATACAAACCTAATGTAGATGTTATATACAAACCTAACCACAAATCAAAAGCCAGTAACAGACACACAAAAAATAAAGTGTATCACTAAAGAAAGCCAACTTATGGTGTGAGAAGAGAGCAAGAGAATAAAGGAGCAGAGAATATCCACAAAAACAAACACAAAACAATGGCAGTAAATAATAAAATGGCAATAAATACATATCTATCAACAATTATTTTAAATATAAGTACTAAATGCTCTAATCAAAAGACATAAGGTGATGGAATGGATTAAAAAAAACAAGACCCATCTGCATACCACCTACAAGAGACTCACTTCAGACCTAAAGACACATGCAGGTGAAAGTGAGAGGATAGAGAAACATTTATCACACAAATGTAGGTCAAAAGAAAGCTAGTGTAGCAATATTTGTATCAGACAAACTAGACCTTAAAACAAATACTGTAACAATAAACAAAGAAGGACACTATATGATAATACAGACAACAATTCAACAAGCAGATATACCAATTATAAATATTTATACACCCAACATGGGAATACCCAAATACATAAAATTGTTAATAGCAAACATAAAATAAATAGCAAACATAAAAAAAAACTGTTAATAGCAAACATAAAAAAAAATACAATAATAGTAGGGGACTTTAACACGCACTTACATCAACGGGCAGATCATCCAAATAGAAAATCAACAAGGAAACAGTGGCTTTGAATGACACACTGGACCAATGGATTTAACAGACATATCCAGAGGATTCCATCCTAAAACAGCAGAAAAAAAAAACATAATAAGCCACAAAAGAAGCCTCAACAAATTAAAAAAAAGTCAAAGTCATACCATGCATCTTTTCTGACCAAAAACTATAAAACCAGAAACCAACCACAAGGGAAAAAAACCTGGAAAGACTACAAATACATGTAGGTTAAATAACATGCTACTAAACAATGAATGGATCAACCACAAAATCAAAGGGGAAGTAAAAAATTACATGGAAACCAAAGAAAAATACAACAGTCCAAAATCTTAGGGATACAGCAAAAATGGTTCTAAGAGGGAAGTTTATAGCAATAGAGGCCTACCTCAAGAAGCAAGAAAAATCTCACATAAACAACCTAAACTTACACCTAAATGAACTAGAAAAAGAACAAGCACAACTCAAACCCAGGCAAAAGGAAGGAAACAAAAGATTACAGCAGAAATAAGTGATATAGAAACTAAAAAAATAATAGAACAGATTAATAAAACCAGGAGTTAGTTCTTTGAAAGGGTCACCAAAATTGATAAACCTCTACTCAGATTCAGCAAAAAAAGAGAGAGAGTGGAGCACCTGGGTGGTTCAGTCAGTTAAGCATCCAACTCTTGGTTATGATCTTTGGGTCATGGGGCTACATTGGGCTCTGCACTTAGCATGGAATCCACTTGTCCCTCTTCTCCTCCTCCCCCCATTCATGTGCTCTTGCTCTCTCTCTCAGGTAAATAAATAAATAAAATCTTTTTTAAAAAAGAGAGAGAGAGAGAGAAAGCACTCAAACAGAATCAGAAACAAAAGAGAAAAAATAACAAGCAGCATCACAGAAATACAAACAATTATAGGAGAATATTACAAAAAATCATATGCCAACAAAATGGACAACCAAGAAAAAATGAGCAAATTCCTAGAAATATATAACCTCCCAAAACAGATCAGGAAGAAACAGAAAATTTGAAAAGACTGATTACCCCCAATGAAATTGAATCAGTAACCAAAAAATGCCCAACAAGTTACACAGGTGAATTCTATCAAACATTTGAAGAAGAGTTGAAATTTATTTTTCTCCAACTTTTCCAAAAAACAGAAAAGGAAGGAAAACTTCCAAATTCATTCTATGAGGCCAGGATTACCCCAATCCAAAAACCAGATAAAGGCACACCAAAAAAAAAAAAAAAAAAAAAAAGAGAGAGAGAGAGAGAAAGAGAGAGAGAGAGAGAGAGAGAATTATAGGCTGATATTGATACCACTGATGAACATAGATGCAAAAATCCTCGACAAAATACTGGCAAAACAAATTCAACAATACACTTAGAAACTCATTCACCATATTCAATTGGGATTAATTCCTGGGATGCAAGAGTGGTTCAATATTTGCAAATCAATAATGTGATATATTACATCAATAAGGCAAAGGATAAAAACCATATGATCATTTCAAAAGATGCAGAAAAAGCTTCTGACAAAGTACAACATCATTCATGATTAAAAACCCTCAACAAAGTAGGTTTAGAGGGAACATACCTCAACACAATAAAGCCCATATATGAAAAATCCAGAGCTAATATCATTCTCAATGGGGAAAAACTGAGAGCTCTTCCACTAAGGTCAGGAACAAGACAAGGATGTTCACTCTCCCCACTTTTATTCAACATAATACTGGAAATCCTACTACAGCAATCAGACCACAAAAAGAAATAAAAGGCATCTGAATTGGTAAGGAAAAAGTAAGGCTTTCATTATTTGCAAATGACATGATATTCTATACAGAAAACCCAAGACTCCACCAAAAACCTGCTAAAATTGGTAAGTGAATTCAGTAAAGTGGCAAGATAAAAAAAAAACAAAGTACAGATATCTGTTACTCTTCTACACACCAATAATGGAGCAGCAGAAAGAGAAATTAAGGAATCAATCCCATTTACAATTGCACCGAAAATAATAAAATACCTAGGAATAAACCTAATCAAACGGTAAAAGACCTGTGCTCTGAAAACTATAAAACACTGATGAAATAAACTGAAGTTTGACACAAAGATGTTCCATGCTTATGGATCTGAAGAACAAATATTATTAAAATGTCCACAGTACCCTAAGAAATCTACACATTTAATGCAATCCTGTCAAAATACTAACATTTTTCACAGAACTAGAACAAACAATCCTAAAATGTGTATGGAACCACAAAAGACCCAAATAGCCAAAGCAATCTTGAAAAAGAAAAACAAAACTAGAGGTATCACATTCCAGACTTCAAAGTTATATTACAAAGCTACAGTAATCAAAACAATATGGCACTGCACTAAACAGACACATAGATCAATAGGACAGAACAGAAAGCCCAAAAATAAACCCACATTTATATGGTCAACTAATCTTCAACAAAGGAGGCAAGAATATGCAATGGGAAAAAGATAGTCTCTTCAACAAATGGTGCTGGGAAATCTGGACAGCAACATGCAAAAGAATGAAACTGGATCACTTTCCTACACCATACATGAAAATAAACTCAAAGTGGATTAAGGGCCTAAATGTGAGACCTAAAATCATAAGTATCCTAGAAGAGCACACGGGCAATTTTTCTGACATCAGTTGTAGTAACTATATTTTATTTTCAATTTTGAAATTTGTAAATTTTTAAAAAGATTTTATTTATTTATTCATGAGAGACACACAGAGAGAAACAAAGACCTAGGCAGCAGGAGAAGCAGGCTCCCTGCAGGAACCCCAATGTGGGACTTGATCCCAGGACCCTGGAATCATGACCTGAGCCAAAGGCATAAGCTCAACCACTAAGCCACCCAGGCATCCCAGTATTAACTATGTTTTAGATATGTCTCCTGAGGAAAGGGAAATAAAAGCAAAAATAAACCATTGGGACTACATCAAAATAAAAAGCTTCTGCACAGCAAAGAAAACAACCAACAAAACTAAAAGGCAACCTACTGAATGGGAGAAGATATCTACAAATGACATATCTGATAAAGGGTTAGTATTCAAATATATAAAGAACTGATAGAATTCCACACCAAAACAAAAGATAAAAAATATATAATCCAGAATAAAAATGTGTAGAAGAACAGACATTTTTCCAAGGAAGACATCCAGATGGCCAACAGGTATATGAAAAGATGCTCAACATCACTCATCATCAGGGAAGATGCAAATCAAAACTACAATGAGATATAACCTCACACATGTCAGAATGGCTAAAATAAAAAACACAGGAAACAGATGTTGGCAAGGATGTAGAGAAAAAGGAACCCTCTTGCACTGTTGGTGGGAATATAAACTGGTGCAGCCACTCTGGAAAACAGTATGGAGGTTCCTTAAAAATTAAAAATGGAAACTACCCCACAATCCAGTAATCACGCTACTTTGAGTATTTACCCAAAGCATACAAAAATACTAATTCAAAGGAATACATGCACCCCTATATTTATTGCAGTATTATTTACAACAGCCAAATTATGGTAGCAGCCTAAGTGTCCACTGATTGATGAATGGATAAAGAACATGTGAATGGAAAAAGTATACGAATAGTATACTTATCTTTTATTAATTTTTAATTCCAACATAGTTAATACACAGTGTTATATTCTTAGTTTCAGGTATGCAATAGAGTGATCCAACAATTCTATACATTACTTAGTGCTCTTTATGATAAGTGTACTTTTTAATCTCCATCACCTATTTCACCTATTTCACTCATCCCTGACCCACCTCCCCTCTGATAACCATCAGTTTGTTCTCTATAGTTAAGAGCCTGTTTCTTGGTCTCTCATTCTTTTTTCCCCCATGCTCATTCCCCTATTTTTTGTTTCTTAAATTCCACATGTGAGTAAATTATGCGGTATTTGTATTTCTCTGAGTGACTTATTTTACTTAGAATTGTACTCTTTAGCTCTATTCATTTCGTTGCAAATGGCAAGATTTCATTATTTTTTATGGCTGAATAATATTCCATTATATATGTGTGTGTGTATACACATGTGTATATATATATATATATATATATATATATATACACACACACACACACACACACCCCTATCTTTTTTATCTATTCATCATTCAATGGACACTTGGGCAAGTTTCATAATTTGGCTATTGTAGATGATGCTACTATAAATATCGATGATGCTACTATGAATCCCTTTGATTTAGTATTTTTGTATCCTGTGGGTAAATACCTAGTAGCACAATTGCTGGATCACAGGGTAGTTCTATTTTCAACTTTTTGAGGAACCCCCATACTGTTTTCCAGAGTGGCTGCAACAATTTGCATTCCTACCAACAGTGCAAGAGAGTTCCCCTTTTTCCACATCCTCACCAACAGCCTGTTGATTCTTATGTTGTTGATTTTTGCTATTCTACAGGTGTGAGGTTTTGCATGTAGTGCTGCGCTGTAACTGCCTCTCATCAGATCATGAGAACCAATTCTTAAATATTTAGAAATTTTGCAATCCTATTGCTAAACAGTTGGTAGATTGAACTCAGCCATTTTTTAGGAGTATTTACACTATAGAAATTGACAAACAGTACAAATCAGGGGTTTATTTAATCATTCTGGTATACCCAAATGATGCTGGTGTGCTATATTTTTCTAGTTTAAAAGTTTCCCCTAGGGGCAGCCCCGGGTGGCTCAGCGGTTTAGTGCTGCCTTTGGCCCAGGGCATGATCCTGGAGACCCGGGATCCAGTCCCACGCCAGGGTCCCTGATGGAGCCTGCTTCTCCCTCTGCCTGTGTCTCTGCCTCTCTCTCTCTCTCTCTTTTTCTGTCTCTCATGAATAAATAAATAAAATCTTTAAAAACAATAAAAAATAAAAAGTTCCCCCCTAGACAGCAAACTGACCTACAGGTTAAATCTGGCCTGTCACATGTTTTTGTGAATAAGGTTTTATTAGAATCCACCCATTGGGGATCCCTAGGTGGCTCAATGGTTTAGCGCCTGCCTTCGGGCCAGGGCCAGGGCGTGATCCTGGAGACCTGGGATCGGGTCCCACATCGGGCTCCCTGCATGGAGCCTGCTTCTCCCTCTGCCTCTCTCTCTCTCTCTCTGTGTGTGTGTCTGTCATGAATAAATAAATAAAATATTTAAAAAAAGAACCCACCCATTTGTCCATTTGTTTACATACTGTCAATGACTGTTCTTATGCTATAACAGCAGAGTTGAGTGGTCATGACAGAGATCAGAGCCTAAAATATTTACTATCTGGCTCTTCACTGAAAAAGATATGGTAAACAAAAACTATGTTGAGCAAGGGTAACAGACATGCCAAATGATAATAAATTATAGTTTGAACAGAATTCATCAGAAACTTCCATCTTGGAAAAGTGCTTTTTCCATATTCTTCTACACACAAAGCCTAAAATCTTATAGCCATTTGTTTTTTTAATACTCTAAGATATCTAGCAACAGTATACATTTGGTAGATAACCTCTTTTTGTTAAAAGGGTAAACAATTATATTTATGCATAAATATTTTGGAGAAGATGCACAAAGCTCTTGTAACATTAGTTGCCCCTGAAAAGAGGAACTGGGTAACTTATGGGCAGGGAAAAAATAGTTTTCACTTTATATCCTTTTCTATTTCTTGAATCTTAAACCATGTGTTTATATGGCCTACTTAAAAAATAAATAACATGTTTAAAAAGTATTGGCTAAGAAGAGATTTAGGAATCTCAATCCTTTCTTCTAAGAGGCACCCTGGTGTAATAGAAAGAGCATTGTTTTGAGATTTAAAAAAGAAAAAAAAAGAAGATATGGTTCCAAAACCTGGTCTGCTACTTATTAGTTTTGTGATGTTGGCCGAGTTCCTTAAATTAGCTGAATTTCAGCTTGGACATTAATAAAATCAGTATAACAAAAGCTACTTTGTGAGGATTAGACATTATATAAAACTGCCTTGTACTTACTAAATGGTAGCTATTATTCTTTGGATTTCAATTATCCCTGCTATCCATTACCATCAATTATGTTTTGGATGTTGATTAAAGGGAGCCTGAGGTATGAGGTGTAGAAGAGTCTTAATTTACAGATATCAACTAACGACCTGTGGGGGAAAAGCAATCAGTCATTTAAAAATTGTATTCAAAAAGGGTGTTGCCTGTGTTCTCCTCTAGGATTTTGATGGAATCTTTTCTCACATTTAGATCTTTCATCCTTTTTGAACTCAGCCACAGTAACTTCTTGCAAGATACATCCACGAAGGCAAAAGAAACAAAAGCAAAGATGAACTATTGGGACTTCATCAAGATAAGAAGCTTTTGCACAGCAAAGGATACAGTCAACAAAACTAAAAGACAACCTACAGAATGGGAGAAGATATTTGCAAATGATGTATCAGATAAAGGGCTAGTTTCCAATATCTATAAAGAACTTATTAAACTCAACACCAAAGAAACAAACAATCCAATCATGAAATGGGCAAAAGACATGAAGAGAAATCTCACAGAGGAAGACATAGACATGGCCAAGATGCACATGAGAAAATGCTCTGCATCACTTACCATCAGGGAAATACAAATCCAAACCACAATGAGATACCACCTCACACCAGTGAGAATGGGGAAAATTAACAAGGCAGGAAACCACAAATGTTGGAGAGGATGCGGAGAAAAGGGAACCCTCTTACACTGTTGGTGGGAATGTGAACTGGTGCAGCCACTCTGGAAAACTGTGTGGAGGTTCCTCAAAGAGTTAAAAATAGACCTGCCAAAAAAAAAAAAAATAGACCTGCCCTACGACCCAGCAATTGCACTGTTGGGGATTTACCCCAGATACAGATGCAATGAAATGCCGGGACACCTGCACCCCGATGTTTATAGCAGCAATGGCCACAATAGCCAAACTGTGGAAGGAGCCTCGGTGTCCAACGAAAGATGAATGGATAAAGACGATGTGGTTTATGTATACAATGGAATATTACTCAGCCATTAGAAATGACAAATACCCACCATTTGCTTCAACATGGATGGAACTGGAGGGTATTATGCTGAGTGAAGTAAGTCAATCAGAGAAGGACAAACATTATATGGTCTCATTCATTTGAGGAATATAAATAATAGTGAAAGGGAATATAAGGGAAGGGAGAAGAAATGTGTGGGAAATATCAGAAAGGGAGACATAACATAAAGACTCCTAACTCTGGGAAACGAACTAGGGGTGGTGGAAGGGGAGGAGGGCGGGGGGTGGGGGTGAATGGGTGACGGGCACTGAGGGGGGCACTTGACAGGATGAGCACTGGGTGTTATTCTGTATGTTGGCAAATTGAACAATAAAAAATAAATTTATTTTAAAAAAATTGTATTCAGGTGCTTTTTGGGTCTTCGAGTGCAAAAGTCCAAGGGGTTTTCAAGGCTTCGTAAGAACTATCCCAAGAGATCAAGCAATCAATGGCATTTAATAATGGCCCAAAATCCACAATGCATTTTCATACTGGTTCTCTCTCCTCTGCTTTGCTTCTCCTTTTCTGCCCTTGTATCTTGGAACTGCTTGCCCTAATAAAGTAACAGCTCATGAGTCTTTTGCCTCAGCTTATGTATACTTCTGGGGGAAGCTCAAGCTAAGACCCGGGACAACCTAATTCTTTTCCTTTTTTATTTTATTATTTTTTAAGATTTTATTCATTTATTCATGAGAGACACAGAGGGAGAGGCAGAGACATAGGCAGAGGGAGAAGCAGGCTCCATGCAGGGAGCCCATTGTGGGACTCCATCCTGGGACTCCGGGATCAAGCCCTGAATCAAAGGCAGTTAGATGCTCAACCGCTGAGCCACCCAGATGTCCCTCTTCTCCTTTTTTTAAAAAAGATTTTATTTACTTAACTTGACAGAGAGAGAGAGAGCACAAGCAGGTGGAGCAGAAGGTAGAGGGAGAGGGAGAAATAGGCTCCCTGCTGAGCAGAAAGCCTGATACAGAGGCTCAATCCCAGGATACAGAGATTATGACCTAAACTGAAGGTGGATGCCTAACAACCCAGGTGCCCTGGGCCTGCCTAATTCTACTGAAGAGAGTCTGGGACTTTGTAGCAGATACTGTTGGTGCCCTACTTTCACGCCTTAATATTACAGGGCCTGCTTTCTTGACTGCCAGTATTTGCATCTCTTGTTCTGTTGGAGGGCTTATCTTTATCACCCTCAATCAATATATTCTCCCATTGTATGAGATCTCTTTTACTTTCTTGATGGCATAGTTTTCTCTACAAGTTTTTAATTTTGATGAAGTGCAATTTTTCAAATTTATTTTATCACTTGTCTTTTAGGGATTGTATCTCAGAGACCACTGCCTAACCCAAATTCACTAAGATTTACTACTATGTGTTCTTCTAGTGTTGTTGTTGTTGTTGTTGTTTTTAAGATTTTATTTATCTATTCATGAGAGACATAGAGAGAGAGAGAGGCAGAGACATAGGCAAAGGGAGAAGCAGGCTCCATGCAGGGAGCCTGATATGGGACTCGATCCCGGAACTCCAGGATCACTCCCTGGGCCAAAGGCAGACTCTACTCAACTGCTGAGCCACCCAGGTGTTCCCTTCTAGTGGTTTTATAGCTTTTTTACACTTAGGTCTATGATCCATTTTTAGTCAACTTTTGTGTAGGGTTCCGGTAAGAGTCTAATTTCATTCTTTCACATGTGGATATTCAGTTGTCCCAGAACCATTTGTTGAAGACATTATTTTTTTCTCCATTGAATTATCTTGGCACCCTTGTGGGAAATCAATTGGCCTTAAAGGAAGGGTTTATATATAGATTTTCCATTTTATTCCATTGACCTATAGATCTATCTTCATGCCATGACCACAGTGTCTTGATACTGTAGTTTTGCAATAGGTTTCAAATTGGGAAGTATGAGTCCTCCAACTTTGGACTTCAAGACTTTTGGCTGTCATCTTTGCTTCCTGATTTATACTTTCTAGATCTTCTTTAAGAAATCCTTTTGGACTTCAAAGCCAGAAAATATTTTTCTGTAATAGTTTTCAAGAAGTTTTATCCTTTGTCCTTCTCATTCCAGTCATTGATTTATTTGGACTTTATTCTAGTGCATGGTAGGAAGGAGGGGTTTAAATGTCATGTTTTTCAATTGTTTCAATGCTTTTTTTTAAGTCTGCTTTTTCTTTCACTGATCTACAATAAAAGCCTGTCACAAATCAATTTTCCACATAAGTGTGGTTTTGTTTAGGTATCCAGTTCTATTCTATTCGTCATTTTTTTCTATCCCTGAACCAGCAACACAGTGCCTTAATTATTATACCTTTTATTTTTAGATATTACAAGGTTTTTTTGTTTGTCACTATTAGATGTCTGAATTTTAAATCAGTTTTTTAGACTGGTGGTTCATATCCATCAGCTTATTCAACTTTAGTACCAGTCTCATCCCCAGCAGCTTTTCCAGAACTACTACCCTCACCATGAAGCTCCATGAGCTTTTCCAATTCACACTTGGGCTTCTTCATCATTTTTACTTTTCTAACAAAGACATCATGGAGTGGATAAATAGATTGGCAAGCCTTTTCTTTGTCTTTTTCCATATGCTGCTTGAAATTGATTTAGTGATTAATTCAAGTCATTTGTCTACACCTCTTGGGTCATGATTTCCGTCATCTTTTTCCAAATTTAGCAGATCTGTTGGTGCTGAACCTAAGAGGTCTTCTAAATCTGACTGTTGTGATTTTTAGTAAAACCAACACAAAATAGGTAAAGCAAATAACCAACAGTAGTCTTGACAACAACATGAGCTTCAATCAGGGTCTGCCATTTTTTGACCACGGAGCACATTTATGACAGTTTAAGATTAGTCAGGCAGTTTTTGTCCTGAACATCCTCAGTAGCAGCTTGGATTTTCTAAATGCAACATCATCATTCTACCTGCAGAAAAGCTTAGTTCAAAAACACTACCCTCAAGGCCATTAGATGCAAGTTTGGATCCTTGAGTTCTTATAGCTAGTATATTTAGAATATTTCTAATACTGAACATAGCTGGTGCTTTCACATCATACCAATCTTTCTTAGAAAATGGATCGACCCTTTCTTTTTTACTCCCTTCTGGCCATCTTTTGTAAGGTTCTTGCTTTTTCCAACCACCATGATGCTGTTCAGGGAGCCAAAAGGCTTAGTTATGATAGCTTTTTAATAAGGTAACCTGTAAGGCAAATCTTTCCACCTTGTTCTTCTTCATAAGTATATTTATGGCTCTTACATATAAATTACATAGTTTGACAATTTACACGTACACAAACACACACTTATTTCATTTGGATTTTGGCTGGAATTGCATTGAATTTACAAATCATTTTGGGAAAAAATTATTTTTAAAAATATTGAGTCCTATAATCAAGAAGTATGATCATTTACTTAGATTGGGCTGTACAGTGTTGTAGAGTTCCAGGGTTGTCTTTCTCACCCAAAGATTCACTTAGATCTTTTCTCCTTTATGCTACCTTCTTCTTTCTGAGATTAATGAGAATGCTTTCAATATATCAAATTAAGAATAATGTTAGCTTTCTGAGATTAATGAGAATGCTTTCAATATATCAAATTAAGAATAATGTTAGCTGCTGTATTTGGCCTGTAACCTTTATCTGGTTAGAATGGCCCTTTTTATTTATTAAGAGGTTTTAAAATTCAAATTGTTGAATTTAATCAAACACAGTTTATTTTTAATATTAAACGAAACCTGGATTTGTGAGATAAACTCATCCTGGTAATGATGTATTATCTCCTTTGCATACTGTCAGGTTCCATTTTCTAACTGAACTTATTTAGGATTTTCACTAAGGTCATGACAGGTCATCTATTGTCTGAGGTTATACTGATAGCAAGGTTATACTAGCTTTATTTTTTTTACTTCTTATTTTTTTTAAGACTTTATTATTTATTCATGAGAGAGAGAGAGAGAGAGAGGCAGAGACACAGGTGGAGGGAGAAGAAGGCTCCATGCAGGTAGCCCAAAGTGGGACCCGATCCTGAGTCTCCAGGATCACGCCCTGGACTGAAGGCAGCGCTAAACCGCTGAGCCACCCGGGCTGCCTTTATTTTTAAAAAGTTAGAAGTTGACTTTTTTTTTTTAATTATTTCTTTATTCATTAATGGGAGACACACAAAGAGAGAGAGAGAGAGACAGACAGAGAGATAGAGAGAGAGAGAGGCGCACAGACACAGGCAGAGCGATAAGCAGGCTCCATTCCCGGGAGCCCGACGCGGGACTCGATCCCACGCCTCCAAGATCACACCCTGGGCGGAAGGTGGCGCCAAACCGCTGAGCCACCGGGGCTGCCCAGATCTTTTTCTATTCACTTGTATAATTTGTATACTACTGGAATTGTAAGGTCATTCACTGATAGAACTCTGGGTTTGAAGCTTGCTTTGCACAAAGATTTTATTTTCTTTATTTTTTTATCTTTTAAATAAAGATTATTTATTCATGAGAGACACAGAGAAGAGGCAGAGACATAGGCAGAGGGAAAGCAGGCTCCTCACAAGGAGCTCAATGCGAGACTTGATCTCAGAATACCAGGATCATGCCCTGAGCCAAAGGCAGGCGCTAAACCACTGAGCCACCCAGGTATCTCTGCATAAAGTTTTTTTTTAAATTTTTATTTATTTATGATAGTCACAGAGAGAGAGAGAGAGAGAGGCAGAGACACAGGCAGAGGGAGAAGCAGGCTCCATGCACCGGGAACCCGACGTGGGATTCGATCCCAGGTCTCCAGGATCGGGCCCTGGGCCAAAGGCAGGCACCAAACCGCTGCGCCACCCAGGGATCCCCAACAAAGATTTTAATTTACTAACCATTTATATTATGCTTAATGAATGGTTTAAATTTACTAACCATTTATATCATGGTTATTACATTAGTAGTTATGGAACTACTATTCAGATATTCAATTTATTTTTGAGATAGGAAGAACTTCTGCAGGAAATCATATTTTCTAAAACTATCAATTTTAATCTAATTTTAAAAAACTTTAGCATAAATTTATCTTTTGAATGTTGGAAGAGTTTCTAAGCCCCCCTTCTCACTTCTACTATTGTTTATTTGTGCATTCTTTTTTTTTAACCAACCTTGCTAGAAGTTTGCTTTTAGTATCCTTTTACTTGAGCCTTGTACAATTTTGTTTATTATGTAATTTTCTTCTCTTATTGTTTCCTTCTGTTTTGTTCATTCTGCTGTTTCTTTTCTTAAGTTTTATGCTTTCAGCATTCATTTTTAGCCATTCTTCACTATTAGGAGCATTTACCACAGTAAGTTTCCCTCTAAGCTCTGTTTAGCAGTTTTTCAGTTACAGAACTTCCATTTCACTTTGTTTTTCTAGTTTCCATTTTTCTGTTGAGCTTCCCCATCTGTTCAGTCACACCTCTAAGGGAAACTCCATCTTTTTCTTTAAATTCTTGAACATATTTATAATAACTGCTTTAAAGTACATATCTATTTAGTCCAACATCCACGATCATCTTTGTTTCTACTATTTTTTCTCTTAATGGTCATATTTCCCTTCTTCTTGAGTTACTTGTCTAGTAATTTCTCCCTTGTGTAGAACAATTTTAGCTGCTACACTGTGAAGAACTGTATTATATTTATTTAAAGTATGTTGAGTTTTGTTCTGGTAGGCTGTTCATTACAGTGTTCACCTTGATCCTATTCTGGTTTTGTCATACTCCTAGGGCATGTGATAAGATCTCTCTAGTGTGAATGGATTGAAATTCCACATTCTTCCAGCACTGACATTTGTGTTAAGTTCTCAGTCACTACTGGTAGGTCTCACCTGGGCTCACTTTACACATATGCAAACACTTAGCCATACTCCTAATGATAACCTTCCCACAGATCTTTGAGATTCCCTCCTTCACAGCTCAACCATCTAAGGTATACTGATCCACAAATTGCAGCCATCTCAGCAGCCTTGATCCCAGGACCCTGGGATCATGACCTAAGCTGAAGACAGATGCTTAACCGACTGAGCCACCGCAGGTGCCCCAAGTTTCAGGTTTTAATATTATAGTAATGCTACAGAAAGAATTAAGTCTGAGTTCTAATACTGACGGTACCACTTAATATCTGGCTTTTTTTGTTTGTTTTTAGAGTTTTCAATGTTCAGAATCTCAATTTCCTTATCTACACAGTACAGATAAACACAGAATAAGCCTTCATTTAAATTTTTTCCTTCTCTTTGTAATTTTATTAGAGTTCTTTCAACACGGTTTTTCAAAAGTATTCCACTTCAAAAAATATATATTCTGCAATTTTTGGGTAGAATATTTTATATATGCCCATTGAAACAAGCATATTAGTTTGTTTTGCTCAAATTTTCTATAATCTTGTCAATCTTGCTTTTTTGTGTGCTTGATGTATCACTGAGAAATAGGTGTTGAAATCTCTTATTATGATTGTAGGATTTGTCTCTTAACTCCTTGTTCCTGGTGATTTGCTCCTTTTATCCTATCTAGTGATCCTCTTTAGTCATGCTTTTTGCTTTAAAATCTTACATTTTCTGGTATTCATAGATTTATACTAGCTTTGTTTTGCTTAGTATTTACCTGATATATATTTTATGCTCCTTTATTTTCAATGTTTCTATATTCTTATTTATTTATTTATTTTTATTTTTTTTATATATTCTTATTTTTAACTCTATATTTTGCAAAGATTAAAAAACCATTTGTAGACATTCAGTTCAATCCTGTTTCATTACTATGAAACAGGTGTCCCCTAGCAACATGTGGTAATAATAGCTTGTGATAAAATACACTTCATCCTTCATAATAGTTTTCTCCTTTTTTGTTCCATTGTGGAAATTGATACAACACAGGGAAGATGGGTAGCTCCAGGGAAGGAAGTTATTGAGTTATTAGAAAAATAAAGTATAAGAAATGAAGAAAATTCAAGCTATGGGAGTGATCTTCAGATAAAATTAGATCTTACATGAGAGATCTAAGGATAAAAGAAAAGTTAAGGTTTTACAATCTATAACAAAGAGGAGAAAAAGCAAAAGGAAAAAAAAAAAAAGAGGGCTTCAAACTGTTCAATTTAAAGCTGGAACCAGGACAACACTTAAGATCTGACCTAAAAAGATCTGAAATACCCAAGAATAGGAAGGTAAAAGACCACTGAAAGGTTTAAATATCAGGGCGCCTGAGTGATTGATTCAGTCAGTTAAGCATCTGCCTTCAGCTCAGGTCATGGTCCTGGGGTCCTGGGATTGAGCCCCCTGCGTCAGGCTCCCTGCTCAGCAGAGAGCCTGCTTCTCTCTATCCCTCTACTCCTCCCCCTGCTTGTGCTCTCTCTTGTACACTCTATCTCAAAGAAGGACAGGACAAGGACAGGACAGGGAAAGGGAAAGGGAAAAGGAAAAGGAAAAGGAAAAGGAAAAGGAAAAGGAAAAGGAAAGGTATAAATGTCACCCAGAATTTAAAAAGCAAGACTTAGGGATCAAGTTATAAGCATGATTTTGATATGAACCTGCATTTGCAGGGTGCCTAGGTGGCCCAGTTGGTTAAGCGTCTGCCTTTGGTTCAGGTCATGATCCTGGGGTCCTGGGATTGAGCCCCCAGCATTGAGCCTGCTTCTCCCACTCCCTCTACCTCTGCTTGTGCTCTCTGTCAAATAAATAAATAAAATATTTTTAAAAAAGAATCTGAGGGATCCCTGGGTTTAGTGCTTGCCTTTGGCCCAGGGCATGATCCTGGAGTCCTGGGATCAAGTCTCACATCAGGCTCCCTCCATGGAGCCTGCTTCTCCCTCTGCCTGTGTCTCTGCCTCTCTCTCTCTCTCTCTCTCTCTCTCTCTCTCTCTCTCTCTTTCTCTCTGTGTCTATCATGAATAAATAAAATCTTTTAAAAAAAATCTGTACTTTCATATCTATGTGTAATCTAAACCCTGAGATTTTTATATTCAAAATGGCTGATTGTGTATGCTATGTGCTGGTCAACTATGATTCATGATTCTCCTTCCTGAACTTTATCTTCCTCCAGTATTCCTTATTTAAATAAATAGCATCCACCCATTTCCGTAAGCCAGAAATCTGGAAGTCATCCTTGATTCATCTTTCCCTCACAATCAAATCCTATTGATTCTGTCTCTTAAATATCTCTTGAATCAGTTCACTTTTTCCTCCTCCTCTTTGCCAACCCTGTCATTCACTTCCTCCAATTGTCTCCTGTTTCCCTACATCTATGACTTGGGCACCATTCTGCTCAGAGTGCCTAGAATGATCTTTTAAAAATGCAAGTGATTATGTCACTTCCTGCTTAAACATATAAAACAAGAAACAAACAAAAAATTTCAATGGTTTTCCATTTCTCTCAGAATTAAGACCAATCCCTTAATAAGGTGTCTGAGATCTGGATTTTGTCTCTCTAAACTGTAACCATGTTGGCTTTCCTTTCAGTATCTCAAAATCCATCAGCGCTATTCCCTCTGCTTAAATCACTTTCCTTACACTCTTCGCTTAGCCAACTCCTCATTTTTCTTGTTAATAGCTTTGATATATCTAAAATCTATTCCGATTCCCAATATACATTACCTAGTCCCCTGTTGAAAGTTCCGATTAGCATTCTGTACATTTGCATCAACTGAGTACATTTGTAAATACTTGTATAAAGTTGGTCTCCCTTGCTCTTTATACATGAGGACTGGAACTGTCTTATCCCTCTTTGTATCTCCAGTCCCTAGCTGGAATGACCTCAACTGGTGAATGACCAACTTACTAAAAAAAATGAATGAATAAATGATAATTGAGCAAAGAATTTATGATAGGGCAGAGCAGTGTAAAAACCTGCTGTCTGCAGGTCAAAATTTAAGGAAATTCTCCCTTCAGAGGAGGATTAGCAATGAAAATGGGGAACACTCTTTTCAAGGGCACCATGAATGGTTCAATTATTATTTATTCTTCCTTTTGCTCAAGTTTTTGCTGAGAAGAACGAGGCTCACAAATTTGGTATACCCAAAACATACCAGTAAAGTGCAGAAGGAAGAAAGTCTGTATCTCCATTTTTTTCAGATGAGGAAATTGAGATTCAGAGATCAAAATTTCTATTTACAGTCTCAGAGTAGTTTGGTGACCTGTGACTTATCATTTTCTATGTTTGATGCTGAGGTATGAACACTATATTCCAAAACTGTTTTTATGATTTGGATAGTCTGATACCGAAAATGTAATCATTCCGAACCCTAAAAATATTTCTAACTTAATGTCAGTATAATGCAGTAATTCTTCCTTCCTGAGGTAATGACATTCTCAAAATAGAGATTTTACCTCATATAAAATAGATTATAACTGGAGTGAACTAAATTATGAAAACAAAACTTTTTTTATGTACCATATTTCCAAGTTATCTGTGCTATGGAAGTGCAATTTGTAATTCTCTTTTCTTTGGCCACAGCTCTTCCAACATAGCTTCCCAACAGTGTCATACATTTTCTTCTTAACATTATGTTCCAGTTGTGTGACTAACACTGACAAATTTGTCTGTAACAAGAGTCTTCCTTGACCAGCCTGTCACCACTTCCCCTAAATGCAGGGTGGTTCTAAGTGAGTGATCTTTCAGAGACACTCCTCATTGGTGTCTGGGTGTTACCTCATAATCTAGCCAAATAACTTTTACAGAGTTCAGTAAACTCTTTGGGCTGAATAAGGCTGATTTCATTTTTTATTTCAATCACAATCATCTAAATTGTTAAGACTCTCTGTCATCTTAAGGAAAAACTGACAGAATTTACTCACAATGTTTGTGCAACGTAGCCTAGTTGTATGGCAACAAAGTAAACCACTGAAAAAACAAATTTTTTAGGGGAAGAATCATAAGTATGTGACTAAGAAAGGTCTATTCAAATTATACTTCAATTTAGCCAATTACTTGAAAAAAATACTTGAAGTATTTTTAAACCAGTTCTCTAATACTCAAAACTTTTAAATTGCTTATAGATATATTTTGTGCAGCTTATTTATTAATTTTTTTCATTCTCGATATAGGAAAATACTGTTAGAATTATTAGCAATTGAGGTTATATTTAAATGAAAGTCACCACTAAGTTTTATTTCTCAATCTGTAATTTTTATAGGGAATTGATTATATATGTCTAATCACTTTAAAGGGAATGAGAGGTATAAAAAGTAAGACAGAATTAAAAGTTCAACAAATAGGGACGCCTGCATGGCTCAGTGGTTGAGCATCTGCCTTTGGTTCAGGGTGTGATCCTGGAGTCCCTGGATGGAGTCCCATATCAGGCTCCCTGCCTGAGCCTGTTCTCCCTCTGCCTGTTTCTCTGCCTCTCTCTCTCTCTGTCTCTCATGAATAAATAAATAAAAACTTAAAAAAAAAAGTTTAACAAATAATTGGAAAGGTAAGATTAACATACATAATGCAATTATGCAGTGATGAACAACAATCCTAATCGAATGCTGGATTGTATAGGAACTAGTCAATGAGGATGTAGAGAAACAAAGCAGTTAAAATACTGTTTCTGAGGAGATAAATTGGTAAAACTTTTCCTTTTTTAAAAAAAGATTGAGAATATTTATTATATTTATTATTTATTTAATTTTCTGTTTTTCTTTTCCAAAATACTGATATAAAATCTGGATGTCAGCTTTACAACCAGTTTTATTTTTCATTTTTAATTATTTTCATAGAAAATTTGAAACTTAACACAAAAATAGGAAAATGTGTTTTTGTGTTCATATCACCAAGCCACACTAATACTTTTATTTTCTTGGGATGTTCTCCTATAAAAGATATTCACAAGATATTTTTCATACCTTTCAGAATTTAACTACAGTCACCTCACAAAGGTTTCTGTGGGCATTCTATTTAAAACTGTATCATCAAGGGGCACCTGGGTGGCTCAGTACTTGAAAGTCTGCCTTTGACTCAGGTCATGATCACCAGATCCTTGGATCGAGTCTCACATCAGGCTCCTTGCAAGGAGCCTCCTTCTCCCTCTGCCTATGTCTCTGTCTCTCTCTCTCTGTGTCTCTCATGAATAAATAAATAAAATCTTTTAAAAATAATTAAATAAACTGTGCCCTCAAAACTCCCTCTGCCTCTTCCGTTTCTTTTTTTCTCACCGTAACATTTATTACCTTCTAACACATTATACTTTATTTTTTTTAAAGACTTTATTTTTTTATTCATAGAGACACAGAGAGAGAGAGAGAGGGAGGCAGAGACACAGGCAGAGGGAGAAGCAGGCACCATGCAGAGAGCCCGACGGACTTGATTCAGGGTCTCCAGGATCACGCCGTGGGCTGCAGGCGGCGCTAAACCGCTGTGCCACCGGGGCTGCCCTAACACATTATACTTCAAAAAAATATTTTATTTCTTACCTGTTTGCAACCCAATAAATTACATGAAGACAGGGATTATCAAATGTTATCTTCATTGTTATAGCCCAGTATTTAGAATAGGCCTGATGCATAGAAAGGCTTACTAAATGGTCAGTGAGGGGAGCCTGGGTGGCTCAGTTGTTGGGTGCCTGCCTTTAACTCAGGTCATGATCTCAGGATCCTGGGATCAAGCACTACATCAGGATCCCTTCTTAGCAGGGAGTTTACTTCTCCCTCTGCCCCCTCCCCTACTCATGCCTGCTCATTCTCTCTCTCTCTCATACTTTCTCTCACAAATAAATAAATAAAATCTTTTTAAAAATAAATAAATGGTCAATGAATGAATTAATATGTACTGATATGGGGAAATGTCCATGATACATTAAATTAAAAAAAAAACATAAAAACTACAACACAATTTGGATAATCTACATTACTGGGTGGCAGGAAAGGTGGACTTGAAAGAGGTAGTAGCATTCACCAAATATTCTGCACTTCACATTCCATATGTCTACAGCTTACTTGTAGCAGAGCAGGGCTATGATTACCAGTTCTGACTAGCAAATTGTAAGTGCTGAAATTTAGTATGTCAATTATGGGCTGAGGCAGTAAAAAAAACCGATGTGTGATTTATAGTCTTTTTGTTGCTGTGATGACTAAAAGTACCATGCATTGCAGAGTGTGACCACAACATGATAGAACTTCCATTACCCTGGGCCCCTGAGTGACTGCATGGAGAAAACGCCCTGCCAATCTGCAATAAGATATGCAGCATTAGCAAGAAGTAAATTTTTGTTGTGTTAAGCAACTGATATTTGGGTGGATTTTTTGTTATTCCAATATAATCTAGTCTATCTTGACTAACATATGTATGCAAACTAGCATTTATGAAACTTATTATATATCAGTAACTCTGCTGAATGCTTTATCTTATTAAACCCTCTCTCAGCCTTGTGAACCAGTAAACTATTACTATTACTCTGAAATGAGGAAACTCAGGCAGTGTGAGGACCAATAACTTGTTCAGGGTAGCCAGCTAAATGGAAAAGCTGAAAATGGAAACCAGACAGTCTAGATTAAGAACTACCAAACTGTTAATAGTAGTTATCTCTGAGGGCAGGATTATGGGGAGTGATCATTCTTTGTTCTTTGTTTCCATAATGTTACAAATCTTAAAATAATCATTCATTCCTTTGCAGTAAGCAATAAATAACAAATATGTAGATAAGCTCTATGTTGGATACTTAAAGACTAAATTTAGAGATGGAAGTCAAATGACACTGGAGAATGGAATAATCAAGGAATGCCTAAAAATGACTCTGCCACCCATAGCCAATACCTGATTTTTATAGGTGAATTCCAGAAAATAAGGTGAATCATACCATATTTCACAATTAATTTGGTTTAGTTTTGGAGTGGGGGCTGGGAGTAAGGGGAATACCTCTGTATATTTTCACTTACAGCAAGGAAGGAATTAATAAAACGGCCATGCCCACAACAGGATGAACATTGTAGTTCTGGAAATATTTTTCAGATTTTCTAGTACTTAATAGCACTCTTTAAAATAAAAGTAATAATAACAAAACAATTCCTTATGGCTAAAATGGCCTTATTAAATGCACATTTTAAATGTTCTTGGGATGTCTGGGTGGCTCAGCGGTTGAGCATCTGCTTTTGGCTCAGGGCGTGATTCTGGAGTCCCAGGATTGAGTCCTGCATAGGGCTTCCTGCATGGAGCCTGCTTCTCCCTCTCTCTCTGTCTCTCATGAATAAATAAATAAAATCCATAAAAAATGTTCTATTCAATCCTATTTAAACAAAATACATATGGCATAATACATAATAATCAATTGTAAATGTACTTTTTCTGGCTGCCCAGGATCTGAATTTGGGAATTCAGCAATGTATAACTTTTTTTTTTTTTAAGATTTAATTTATTTATTCATGACAACAGAGAGAGAGAGAGAGAGAGAAAGAGAGAGAGGAAGAGACACAGGCAGAGGGAGAAGCAGGCTCCATGCAGGGAGCCTGACGTGGGACTCGATCCTGGGTCTTCAGGATCATGTCCTGGGCTGAAGGTGGCGCTAAACCACTGAGCCACCTGGGCTGCCCAAGCAAGGTATAACTCTTGACAGGAGGAAACTTAAAAACCAAAATGCTGGTTGCCCCAGACTCTGGGCAGCTAGCTGTTCTGGGTTGCCTAGACCCTCTTGGCTTCTCTTATTTTCTGAGCCTGTTGGTTCTCCAGCCTCCTCACTGATTCTGTAAACTAATGATCAACCCTCTACAGTTGGGTTTTTTTTGCTTGGAAGCAAGACCCTGACAACCTAGCAGTAGCTAGAGACAAGTATACAATATGAAGGCACAGTATCCAGGTGAAAATGAGCCACCTTTGAAGGTCAAAACAACAAGACATATGTTGTTATCTATGATAGTAAGTACCATAAATGTACTTTGATTAGATTATTATTATTCTAATATTCAGCTATATACAGAACAATTCCCTCTGAGAGACATCTAGAAACTAGCTGAGTGACTCTTACACATCAAGCAAAGGAGAAAAACTCACACTGAAGTGAGTAGGACAGCCTCACATACAATCTCACCATCCACCTCAACCCTGGCACAGGGAACTCACAACTCAGAGCTTCTCTCTGAGGAGTGAAAGGTATGAACCCCACAGCTGGTACCACAACTCTGAAGACTTCCACCTGAAAAATGGACTCCCAAAGCATCTACCTTTGAAAGCCAATGGGATTTGCACCTATGAGGTCCATAGTCTATAATGAACTAATAGTTCATAAAGGGTTTCTGTGGACTCTCCATGGTTTATCCCCCAAGGCCCAGCATAGAGGCAGCAGACTGAAACAAACCCAGTCTTTGCATGAAAGAAACTATTTGCTTACCTTAAAAGCCTTGGGGGCAGGTGTCTAATTTAATACTATCCAGACATTGGAGGCTGGTATGTGCATCTTCCTGTTCTCCCTCAGGCCATCAGTCTCCCAGAAAGGAGCTCGTCCACATGTCTGATGCCCCAGTTTTTGTAGCTGCTGCCCAGAGGGAGCCCCATAATGGGGCTTATGTTTGTGGGTACCATAGCACTGTAACAAACAGAGAAACAGTTCTTAACCAGACATCCCTCCACTGAACACTGCAGAAATAGCAGATTGAAACATGTAGTCTTTTTGTGAAAGAGGCCTATTAGCTTATCTTTTTTCTTTCTTTTTTGCCTATTAGCTTATTATCTTAATAGCTGAGGTGAGGGCCAAGCTTCTATTTTAACAACCATCCAGGGACCAATTGCCATCCTCTCCAGAAACCAGTAAGGCCAACAGGCACCATCACTGTGCTCTCCCCTCTGCCCCACTCCAGACTGCCAATGTTTTTGAGAAAGGAGCTTATGCACATGTCTGCCACCTTGGTTTTTGTGACTGCCACCCAAAAGACACATCTCTTGATAACTGGGCACTAGTGGCCACTGGGGCTTGTATTCATGTATTCAGTAGGATGGTAGCAAATAAAGAAATAGTTCTTAACGGCCTATCGCCCCAGGGTTTGACGTGCAGAGGGAGCAGACAGAAATAAACATCTCCTAGTCTGCCGGTGAAGGAAGTATATTTACATTCTTTAAAAGGAAGTGGATCAATGATGAAAATATCCTAATCTGAGCATCAGAGGCCTTCCAGTATGTCTAATGCATGATCTTTATAATTCTAAGAAGTAAAAGTAATTTAAAACAATAAGGGCTTATGTCTAGAGTTAGGAATGTGCATGCATGCGTTTATAAGGTGATAGTGTATAATTGAGAACTTGTTGATGGATGAATGAGATAAGGTGGGGGGTGATGTGTGTGTATGAAAGACTGATCAGTTCTGATCAATTACTAAAAAGTTTTACTACAGACTTTTATAACTGTGAGGGTTTATACACTTGATCTGAGATCAGAATGAAAAAAATTTTTTTTAAGATTTTTAATCTACTTATTCATAAAACACACACACACACACACACACAGAGGCAGAGACACAGGCAGAGGGAGAAGCAGGCTCCATGCAGGGAGCCTGACATGGGACTTGATCCCGGGTCCCCAGGATCACACCCTGGGCTGAAGGTGTCACTAAACCGCTGAGCCACCGGGGCTGCCCTGAAAAATTTTTTAAAAGAAAGGAAAAGAAAAAGTTCCCTAAGGGTCTTGCTTCTAATTAGTCTGCATTTAGTGCTGAAATCCTCCCCTTTGGGACACTGACTAATACTGGCATACCCTCAACTACTGGGAACCATTAAGAACATAAAAGGCCACATGGACAATCACAAAGGTTGGAAGAAAACCATGAGGAGCTCAGGACTGAATAATAAGGTTCACCCCTTCAAGACTGAGAAAGGTGGTTGTTTCATCTAATGCAAACCAAGAAAGCTAAGAAAACTGAATGGAGGAACATGTTCCAAACAAAAGAACAAGATAAAATCTCATAAAAATACCTTAATGAACTAGAGATAAGTGATTCACCTGACAAAAAGTTCAAAATAATGGTCATAAAGATGGTTGCTGAGGCCAGGAGAACAATGCATGAACAAAATGAGAATTTCATCAAAGAGATAGAAAATATAACAAAGTACCAAACAAATCACAGGGCTAAAGAATTCCATAATTGAACTAAAAACTCAATAGAAGGTTTTTCTAGCAGATGAAATGGAAGAAAAATCGGCAAACTCTAAAACAGAGCAGATTTCATCCAATAAGAGGTTCAAAAAGAAAAAAAAATGAAAAAGAATAAAGATAGCTTAAGGGACTATTGGGACAACGTCAAGAGGCCTGATATATACACTATAGGGGTCCCAAAAGGAGAAGAAAGAGAGAAAGGGGCAGAAAATTTTTTAAAAGAAATAATAGTTGACAACTTCCCCAACCTGAGGAAGGAAACAGACATTCAGATCCAGGAAGTTCTAAAGAAGAGGAATCCAAAGAGATCCATACCAACATAAACTATAATTATCAAAAGTCAAAGACAAGGAAAGAATAAGAAAAGCAAGAGAAAGACAACTTGCTATGTATAAGGAAACCCCCATAAGCCTATCAACAAGGGGCATCTGGGTGGTACACTCAGTTAAGCATCTGACTCTTGGTTTCAGTTCAGGTCATGATCTCAAGGTTGTAAGATCAAGCCCTTCATTCAGTTCCACACTCAGCACAGAGTCTGCTTGAGATTCTCCCTCCCTTTCCTTTTGCCCCTCTCCCTCATGCACACACACACACACACTCTCTCTCTCTCCTAAAATAAATAAATCTTTTTTTAAAAAGACTACAAGTTTTTTCAACACAAACCTTGTAGGTCAGAAAGGAATATCATGATATATTCACTGAGCTGAAAGAAAAAAATCTGTCAACCAAAAATACTCTACCTGGCAAAACTATCCTTCAAAAGTGAAGGAAAGATAAAGAGTTATTCAGACAAGCAAAAGCTGGAGTTCAGCACCACTATATTGAACTTACAAGAAACGTTAAAGGAATTTCTTTAAGCTGAAATGAAAGGAGGCTAATTAATAACAGGAAAACATGACAGTATAAATTTCACTGGTAAAGGTAAATATATAGTTAAATTCAGAATAATCAAATGTAATAGTGGTAGGTTAATCACTTATAGATCTAGTATGAAGGTTAAAAGACAAAAGTAGTAAAAATAGCTATAACTACAATAATTTGCTAATGGACACACAGATAAAAGATGTATATTATTTTTTTTAAAGATTGATTGATTGGGACGCCTGGGTGGCTCAGCAGTTGGGTATCTGTCTTGGGCTCAGGGCTTGATCCTGGGGTCCTGGGATTGAATACTGCATTGGGCTCCCTGCATGGAGCCTGCTTCTCCCTCTGCCTACATTTCTGCCTCTCTCTCTGTGTGTCTCATGAATAAATAAATAAAATCTTAAAAAAAAAAAAAGATTGATTGCTAAGGAGCCCATTTAATATTTTCTCTCCCTTTTCACTTTGCCCCTCCATCATGCTTTCTCTCTAAAATAAAGACATCTTTAAGAAAATGTAAATAGACTAAATTCTCCAATCAAAAGACACAAAGTGGCTGAACAGATTTTTTTTTTTTTTTTTTTTTTTTTAATATATGGCCTAACCATATGCTACCTATAAGGGACTCACTTCAACTTTAAGGACACACACAGACTAAAGGGAAGGGATGTGAAAAGATAGTTTATGCAAATGGAAACCAAAGGAAAGCTGAAATAGCTATACTTATATAAGAAAAAAAAGACTTTAAGACAAACTTGTAACAAGAGACAAAGAAGTTCATTATATAATGATAAAGAGGTCAATTCAATAAGATAATATAACATTTGTAAATTCACATATACTCAACCTAGAAGCAACTAAATATACAAAGCAAACATTAATAGACCTAAAGGGAGAAGTAGACAGCAATATAATAATAGTAGTAATACTTCATTGTCATCATTGGATAGATCATCCAGACAGAAAATCAATAAAGAAACATTAGACTTAACATGTTAAGCCAGATGGACTTAACAGATATTTACAGAACATTCCATCCAAAAGCAGAAGAATACACATTTTTCTCCAGCACATATGGAACAATCTCCAGGATAGGTCACATGTTAGGCCACAAAATAAGTCTTAATAAATTTAAGACGACTGAAGTGTGCCTGGGTGACTCAGTTGGTTAAGCATCTGACTCTTATTTCAGCTCAGGTCACGATCTCAGGGTTGTGAGATCAAGTTCTGTGTTGGGCTCCATGCTTAGCACTGGCTTAGATTCTCTCCCTCTGCAACTTCCCCACCTCGAATCAAGTGCACAGTCTCTCTCTAAAAAAAAATAAAAATTTAAGAAGATCAAAATCATATCAAGCATTTTTTTTCCAATCACAATGGTATGAAACTAGAGAACAATTACAAGAAAAAAACTGGAAAATTGACAAATACATGGAGTTTAAACAACATGCTAACAAAAAACAGGTCAAAGAAGAAATAAAAATAGAACTCAAATCTTGAGACAAATGAAAATGGGAATATAACATACCAGAATTTATGGGATGCAGCAAAAATAGTTCTAAGAGGGAAGGTCACAGTGATAAAACCTACACTAAGAAATAAAAAACACGCTGAGTCAAGGCTTTGAACCATTCCCCATGATCTCCTTATTTGCTGCAAATAAAGTTTTCTTTGTGTAACCAATTAAAAACAAAACAAAAACAAAGAAACAACAATAAAAGAATAAGAAAAACCTCAAATAAACAACCTAATTTTACATCTTCAGGAACTAGAAAAAGAACAAATTAAGACCAACTTAGTAGAAGGAAGGAAATAACAAATATCAGAGTAGAAACAAATGAAGCAGAGACTAAAAAGACAATAGAAAAGATCAATGAAACCAAAAGCTGGGTTTCGAAAAAATAAACATTTAGCTAGACTCACCAAGGAAAATAAAAGAGAGAAAACTCAAAAAAATCAGAAATGAAAGAGACATTACAACTAATACAACAGAAATACAATCATAAAAGACTACTATGATCTATGCCAGCAAACTAGATAATACAGAAAAAAAATGGATACATTCCTACAAACATACAATCTGTAAAAACTGAATTATGAATTAATAGAAAATCTGAAGACTAATTACCAGTAAGGAAACTGAATCAGTAACATCCAACAAAGTCCAGATGGCTCCCCTGGTGAATTCTACCAAATGTTTAAAGAATTAATACCAATCCTTCTCAAACACTTCCAAAAAAGTAAAGAGATGGGGATCCCTGGGTGGCGCAGCGGTTTGGCACCTGCCTTTGGCCCGGGGCACGATCCTGGAGACCCGGGATCGAATCCCACGTCGGGCTCCCGGTGCATGGAGCCTGCTTCTCCCTCTGCCTGTGTCTCTGCCTCTCTGTCTCCCTCTGTGTGACTATCATGAATAAATAAATAAAATCTTAAAAAAAAAAAAAAAAAAGTAAAGAGATGGAAATACTTCCAAACTCATCTTATGAAGCCAGTATTAAATATCAAAACGAAATAAAGGCATTACAAGAAAAGGAAATTATAGGTCAATTTCCTGATGAACATAGATGCAAAACTCTTCAACAAAATATTAGCAAATCGAATTAAACAATACATTAAAAGGTTCATAGACTGGGAAGTGGGTTTTATTCCTGGGATGCAAGGATGTTTCACCATCAATCAAGATGATATAGAACATTAACAAAGTTAAGGATAAAAATCATCTAATCATCTTAATAGATTCAGAAAAAGGATTTGACAAAAGGCAACATCACTTTCATCTAAAATAGTACTGGGAGAGGGCACCTGGGTGGCTCAGTTGGTTGACTGTCCATCTCCTGGTTTTGGCTTGGGTCATAATCTCAGGGTCATGAGGTTGAGCCCTGCATCAGGCTCCGCCCTCACTCCCTCTCCCTCTATTCCTTCCCCATTTGTGCTTTCCTTCTCTCTCTCAAATAATTTAATTTAATTTAATTTAATTTAATTTAATTTAATTTAATTTAATAGTAATAGCTGTCCTAGCTAAAGCATTTATGCAAGATAGATAAAGTGCATCCAAATCAGAAAAGAAGTAGACTGTCTCTATATGCAGATGACATGATACTATATATAGAAAAACCCTAAAAACTTCACCAAAAAAACTATCAGAATAAACAAATTCAGTAAAGTTGTAGCATACAAAATTAATACCCAAAGTCAATTGTGTTTCTATACACTAATAATAAACTACCTGAAAGAGAAATTAAAAATACAGCTTCACTTAAAATTGCTTCAAAAGAATAAAATGCCTAGGAATATATTTAACCAAGGAGGTGAAAGACCTATACACTGGAAACTATAAGACACTGATGAAATAAATTGAAGAAGTCACAAATAAATGGAAAGATACTCCATGCCCATGGACTGGAAGAATTAATACTGTTGGAATGTCTATTCACCCAAAGTAATCTACAGATTCAATGCAATCCCTATCAAAATTCTAACAGCATTTTTCACAGAAATGAAGCAAACCATTGTGGAGAAGGGTAAGAGACAGACTAGAATACAGGGGAGTGCACGGGAAAGATAATTCCCCATAGCAATTGGTTTGGGAAGTGAGCGGGGCTGAATCTTGTGAGTTCTTGCAATCAGTGGTAGTTAAGGCCTAAAGTTTTAAAGGTCTGCAAGTTGGCTCTAGGAGAGCCCTAAGATATTGGGGCTGCTCTTAGAGACAAGGCAGGGAAAACAACCTGTGACATACAGCATGGAAACAGTAATCTGAAGAGTTCCTAGGGTACATAGAGGGGAGGTTATTTGCTCTTCTTCAAGAGGCAACAGTCATGGAGAGACCCTTCTGGGAGCAAAGGACATGGCAGGTGCCATTTCCCTCTCATCCCTCAGCATAAGCACAGGGCCATCTGTGGGAACCAAGAGAGCACCAATACTCATTACCTATCTTGCTATACCAAGCCCCATCCCCCCAAGCTCTGGTGGAATCACCCTTCTCAGACATGTTTACCTCAGGCACAGCAAGGTGGACCCCCTTGCCCAGAAGATTGGCTCAAACTCCAGCCACACCCTGTCTTCCAATCTGGTTTCCAGGGTCTCAGTTCTGGCAGCTGGTCTCAGTTCACAAGCAGACAAGAGCACACCCAGTTAAAACACCACATTCAGGCCAGGGACCAACCACTGACCACAACAGGCAGACAGCCTCTGCAGACGACTAACCTTAAGGAAAAAAAATGGCCAGGATACAATAGAAGAGCCCACAAAGCACATATTAAAGACATTCTCAGAAGTACCAGGCCCTGGGGAACAGAGGACACCACATGGCAGGGCACTACAGGGTCAATTTTTCATAAGGCCATTACCCTTAAGAATAGAAGTACCTGACTTTCCTAACACACAGAAGTAGGCCCAGAGACTTAGACAAACCGATTAAGACAGAGGAATTTGTCCCAAATGAAAGAACAGGACAAGGCCACAGCCAGAGATCTAAATGAAACAGATATAAGTAACATGCCTGATGGAGAATTTGAAGCAATGATCATAAGGATACTTACTGGACTTGAGAAAAGGAATGAAGACATGTCTGAGACTCTTATCACAGAATAAAGAATAACAAAGCAGAAACAAAGGCTCAATAAATGAGTTGAGAAACATGCTTGATAGGATGAACAGCAGGATGAAAGATACAGAAGAACAAATTAATAGCCTAGAAATGACCTAGAAAATTGAGTAATGGAAAGCAATCAAGCTGAACAAAAGAAAGAAAAAAAATTATGCAAAACAAGAAAAGAATTAGGGAACTCAGGATGCCTGGGTGGCTCAATGGTTGAGCAACTTGCCTTTAGCTCAGGACGTGGTCCTGGGGTCCTGGGGTCCTGGGATTGAGTCCCACATTGGGCTCCCCTTGAGGAGTCTGATTCTCCCTCTGCCTATGTCTCTGCCTCTCTCTGTGTCTCTCATGAATAAATAAATAAAATATAAAAAAAAAAAGAATTAGGGAACTCAGTATCTCTACCAACATAATAACATTCACATTATAAGAGTCCCAGAAGGAGAGAGAGAAAAAGGGAGGGGGGAAATTTATTTGAAAATAGCTGAAAACTGATGGCCCTAACCTGGAGAAGGAAATAGATATCGAGATCCAAGAGGCACATAGAACTCTCAACATAATCAACAAAAGCAAGATATATTACAATTAAAATGGAAAATGTAGTGATAAAAAATATTAAAGCTAGAAAGACAAAAGAGACAGTTACATACAAGGGAAACGCCAGAAAGCTATCAGATTTTTCAGAAGACATTTTCCAAGCCACAAGAGAGTAGCATTATATACTCAAAGTGCTGGGAAAACAAACAAACAAACAAAACACAAAAAAACCTGCAGCCATGTATACTATTTCCAGCAAGGCTATCATTCAGAATAGGAAGAGAGATAATTTCTTAGACGAACAAAAACTAAGGAGTTTATGACCACTAAACAAGCCCTGGAACAAATATTAAAGGGGACTCTTCCAGTGGAAAGGAAAGAACAAAAGTAACAGTGTGAAGATAGCAAACATAAAAGCAGTAAAAATAAGTATTTTTGTAAAATATCAGGAACTCACAAAATAAAAAGATGTAAAATATGATACCATATACCTAAGACATGGAGAGAAATAAAGAATGAGTTCAAACTTAAATAACCATTGGGCAGTCCCGGTGGCCCAGTGGTTTGGCGCCGCCTTCTGCCCTGGTGTGATGCTGGAGACCTGGGATCGAGTCCCACATCGGGCTTCCTGCATGGAGCCTGCTTCTCCCTTTGCCTGTGTCTCTGCCTCTCTCTCTGTGTGTCTGCCATGAATAAATAAATAAAATCTTTAAAAAAAACTTAAATAACCATCAACTTAATATAGACTGCTATATGGAGAAGAGTTATATACAAGCCTAAAGTAACCATATATCAAAAACCACTAATAAGTTGTAAAGAATAAAGAGAAAGAAATCCAAACCTATCACTAAAGAAAAGCAGCAGACCATGAAAGAGAAAGACAAGAAAGGATCAGAGAAAATCTTCAGAAATAACCACGCAACAAGTAATAAAGTGGCAATAAATACATATCTATCAATGATTACTTTGAATATAAATGGACTACATGCTCCAATCAAAAAACATAGGGTAACAGATGGATAAAACAAGACCCACCTATATGCTGCCTACAAGACTTATTTTAGACCTAAAGACACGTGTAGATTGAAAGTGAGGGGATGGAGAAACATCTATCATGCAAATGGATATCAAAAGAAAGACAGGGGATCCCTGGGTAGCTCAGCGGTTTAGCGCCTGCTTTTGGCCCAACGCATGATCCTGGAGTCCTGAGATCAAGTCCCACATTGGGCTCCCTACATGGATCTGGTTTCTCTCTCTGCTTATGTCTCTGCCTCTCTGCCTCTCTCTCTCTCTCTCTCTCTCTCTGTGTCTCTCAAGAATAAAGAAATAAAATCTTTAAAAAAAAGTCTGTGTAGCAATACTTATATTGGAGAAACTAGACTTTAAAACAAAGACTACAGGGACACCTGGGTGGCTCAACGGTTCAGTATCTGCCTTTGGCCCAGGGCATGATCCTGGAGTCCCAGGATCGAGTCCCGCATGGGGCTCTCTGCATGCAGCTTGCTTCTCTCTCTGGGTCTCTCATGAATAAATAAATAAAATCTTTAAAATAAATAAATAAATAAGACAAAGACTACAACAATAGACAAAGAAGTACACTATATAATAATAAAGATGACAATCCAGCCAGAAGGTACAACAATTGTTAAGTATTTATATACCCAATACAGGAATACCCAAATACATAAAACAGTTAATAACAAACATAAAGGAACTAATCAAGAGATCATCTAAACAGAACATCAACAAGGAAACAATGGTTTTGAATGACACACTGGACCAGATAGAATACATCTGTTAAGGTGTATTCAGAACATCCCATACTAAATAAGAATACACATTATTTTCTTTCCTTTAAAGATTTATTTTTTTAAGATTTTATTTATTCATGAGAGACACAGAGAGAGGCAGAGACATAGACAGGCTCCGTGTAGGGAGCCTGATGTGGGACTCGATCCTTGGACCCTGGGATCATGTCCTGAGCCATCCAGGCATCCCTAAAAAGAAAACACAAGAGGGAGGGGCAAAGAAGGAGGGAGAGAGAGACATTCTCAAGCTGACTTTGTAGTGAGCGTGGAACCCAGTGCAGGGCTCAATACCACGATCCTGAGATCAAAATCTGATCTTGATTTTGACCTGAGCCGAAATCAAGAGTCAGCCACATAACCAACTGAGCCATCCAGGTACCCCTACACATTCTTTTCAAGTCCACATGGAACACTCTCCAGAATAGATCACATATTAGCTCACAAAAAAGAAGCCTCCACAAATTCAAGATTTAAGTCATATCATGCATGTTTTTTGACCACAATGGCTAGAAGTCAACCACAAGAAAATATCTGGAAGACCACAAATACATGGAGGTTAAATAAAATGCTACTAAACAATGAATGGGTCAACCAAAAATAAAAGAAGAAATTTAAAAGTACATGGAAACAAATTAAAAAGAAAATACAATGGGTCAAAACCCTTGGGATGCAGTGAAAGCAATTCTGAGGGAAGTTTATAGCAATACAGGTCTACTTCCAGAATCAGGAAAATTCTCAAGCAACCTAACTTTACACATAAAGGAGCTAAAAAGAACAACAAACAAAACCTAAAGCCAGCAGAATGAAGGAAACAGTAAGGAATAGAAAATAATATAGAAACTAAAAAAACAATAGGACAGATCAATGAAACCAGAAACTGGCTCTTAAAAAAAATCAATAAAGGGGCATCTGGTACAGTTGGTTAGGTGTCTGACTCTTGGTTTCAGCTCAGGTAGTGATCTTGGGGTCGTGGGATCAAGCCCTGTGTTGGGCTCCACACTCAGCGTGGAGTTGCTTGACCTTCTCTCTCCCTCTCCCCCTCTTCCTTATGCTTCCTTGCTGTCTTTCTCTAAAATAAATAAATCTTTTAAAAAAAATCAATAAAATTGATAAACCTCTACCCAGACCTATCAAGATAAAGAGACAAATGACTAAAATAAATAAAATCAGATAAGAGAAGAGAAATAACACACCACAGAAATAAAAACAATTAAAAGAAAATATTATAAAAAACTATATGCCAACAAACTGGACAACCTAGAAATTCCTAGAAACATATAACCTCCCAAACAGAATCAGGAAGAAATAGAAAATTTGAACAGATCAAATTCTTTAAAGAATTTTAAAGAAAATTCTTTACCAGTAAAGAAACTGAATCACCAGGGACACCTGAGTGACTCAGCAGTTGAGCTTCTGCCTTCAGCTCAGGGAGTGATTCCGGGGTCCTGGTTTGAGTCCCATGTTGGTCCCCGCAGGGAGGCTGCTTCTCCCTCTGCCTGTGTCTGACTCTCTCTCTGTGTCTCTCATGAATAAATGAGTACAATCTTTAAAAAAATATTTAAAAAAAAAAAGAAATTGAATCACTAATCAAAAAACTCCCAACAAACAAAAGTCCAATTGCTTCACAGGTGAGTTTTACCAAACATTTAAAGAAGAGTTAATACATATTCTTCTCAAACTATTACAAAAAATAGAAAAGGAACGAAAAGTTCCAAATTCATCTATGAGATCAACATAACCCTGATTCTAAAACCAGATAAAGACACCACACACACACACACACACACACACACAAAAAAAAAAAAAAAAGAGAGAGAGAGTGAACTATAGGCTAATTCTCTGATGAACATAGATGTAAAAATGTTCGACAAAATGCCACCAAACCAAATCCAACAATATATTTTAAAAAGTCTTTCACCACAATCAAGTAAGATTTATTTCTAGGTTGCAAGGGTGGTTCAATATTTGCACATCAATCAATGTGATACATTATTACATCAATAAGAGAAAAGATAAAAATCATATGATCATTTCAATAGATGCAGATAAAGCATCTGACAATGTATAACATCCATTCATGATAAAAACCCTCAACAAAGGAGGTTTAGAGAGAACATATTTCCAATATAATAAAGGCCATTTATGAAAAACCCACAGCTAACATCATCCTCAATGGGGAAAAATTGAGAGCATTTCCCCTAAGATCAGGAACAAGACAGGGATGTCCACTCTCACCATTTTTATTCAATATAGTACTGGAAATCCTAGCCACAGCAATCAGACAACAACAAAAAAATGAAAGGTATCCAAATTGGTAAGGAAGAAGCAAAACTTTCACTATTTGCAGATGACATGATATAATATATAAAAAACTCAAGACTCCACCAAAGAACTGCTAGAACTGATAAATGAATTCAGTAGTGGCAGGATACAAAATCAATGTACAGAAGTCTCTTATATTTCTATATAACAATAATGAACCAGAAGAAAGGGAAATTATGAAAACAAACCCATTTATAATTGCATCAAAAATAATAAGATATCTAGGAATAAATGTAACCAAAGAGGAAATACCTGTACTCTGAAAACCATAAAAGACTGATGAAAGAAATGAAGACAACACAAAGAAATGGGAAGACATTCCAAGCTTATGGATTGGAAGAATACTGTTAAAATGTCTATACTACCCAAAAACAATCTACACATTTAATGCAACTTCTCTCAAAATATGAAGAGCATTTTTTATAGAACTAAAACAATCCTAAAATTTGTATGGAACCATAAAAGACCCTGAATACCCAAAGCAATTTTGAAAACTAAAGCAAGGCCTGAGGCATCACAATTTTGGACATCAAGTAATATTACAAAACTATGTAATCAAAACAGTATGGTACTGACATAAAAATAGAAATATAGATGAATAGAACAGAACAGAAAACTCAGAAATAAACCCACAATTACATGGTCAATTAATTTCTGACAAAGCAGAAAAGAATATCCAATGGGAAAAAGACATTCTCTTCAACAAAAGGTGTTAGGAAAACTGGACAGCTTCATAAGAAAGAATGAAATTGGACCACTTTCTTACATCATATGCAAAAATAAATTCCAAATGGATTAAAGACCTAAATGTGAGACCTGAAACCATAAGAACCCTAAAGGAGAACACAGGCAGTAACATCTTTGACACTGGCTGTACAAACGTTTTTCTAGATAGGTTCCCTGAGACAACAGAAACAAAAATAAAAATAAACCATTGGGACTACATTAAAATAAAAAGCTTCTGCACAGTGAAGGAAACAGTCAACAAAACTAAAGGCAAACAAACAAAACAAAAAAAACCCTAAAAGGCAACCTTCAGAGTAGGAGAAGATATCTGCAAGTGACATATCTGATAAAGGGCTGGTACCTAAATATATATAAAGAACTTACACAATTCAATACCCAAAAAACAAACAGCCCAATTTAAAAATGGGTAGAAGACATGAACAGACATTTTTCCAAAGAAGATATATAGATGGCCAACTTTCACATGAAAAGATGTTCATCAACATCTAACCATTAGGGAAATGCAAATCAAAACTACAAGAGATATTACCTCACATGTCAGAATGGCTGAAATGAACAACACAAAACAACAGGTGTTAGCAAGGATGTAGAGAAAAAGGAAACCTTCTGCACTGTTGGTAGGAATGCAAACTGGTGCAGCCACTGTGGGAAACAGTGTGAAGGTTCCTCAAAGAATTAAAAATACAACTATCCTATGATCCAGCAATCACACTACTGGGTATTTACACAAAGAATAGAAAAACACTGATTCAAAAAAGATATATGCCCCCACATGTTCATCGCAACATTATTTAAAATAGCTAAGATATGGTACCAGCTAAAGTGTCCATCCATGGATGAATGGATAGAGAGGGTGTGGAATATATATGAATATATATTCATATATATATGGTATATACATTCATATATATTTATATATATGAATATTCAGCCATAAAAAAGTCATGAAATCCTGCCATTTGTAACAACATGGATGGAGCTAGAGTATTATGCTAAGCAAAATAAGTCAGAGAAAGACAAATACTATATGATTTTGAGAAACAAAACAAGTAAGCAAAAGGAAAGAAAAGAGAGAGAGACAAACCAAAAAGCAAACTCTTAACTATAGAGAATAAACTGATAGTTACCAGAAGGGAGGTGAGTGGGGGGGGGGGGGAAATGGATGAAATAGGTGATGGGGATTAAGAGTACACTTATTATGATGAGCACTTAGCAATGTATAGAATTACTGAATCACTAAATTGTACACCTGAAATATAAACACTGTATGTTAACTAACTGGAATTAAAATTAAAACTTAAAAAAACTGTTCTAAACAGCACCAAACAAAAACATGTTCCTCAAAAATTTTAAAACAGAAACTATCATATGGTCTAGCAATTCCACTTCTGTTATCTATCCAAAGCAAATTAAACTGCCATCCAGAAAAGATATACATATCCACATGTTCATAGCAGCATTATTAATAAATAGATAAGACATGGAAACAACTTAAGTATCTATTCTTAGATGAGTGGATAAAGAAGTTTGTGTTTATATATATGTAGGTACACACATGGTGGCATATTATTCAGCCATTAAAAAGGAAATCCTGTCATTTACAACAACTTGGATGGAGCTTTAGTACACTACAGTAAGTGAACTTACTGTAGAGAGAAAGACAAATACTCTATGATCTCACTTATAAGTTGAATCTAAAAACAAGAACAAATTCATAAAGAGAACAAATTAGTGGTTGCCAGAGGTGGGGGGTGGGGAACAAAATCAGTGAAGGAGTCGAAAGGCACAAAGTTCCAGTTATGAGTTAAATTAGTCCTGAAGATGTAATGTAGGCATGGTGACTATAAGTAATAATACTGTATTGTATATTTGAAAGTTGCAAAGAGAGAAGCATCTGGATGGTTCAACTGGTTAAGCATTTGCCTTCTGTTCAGGTCATGATCCCAGGGTCCTGGGATTGAGCCCTGTATCAGGCTCCTTGCTTCTCCCTCTCTACTCTGTTCATGCTCTCTGTCGCTATTTCTGTCTCTCTATAATAAATAACAAAATCTTAAAAAAAAAAAAAGCCTCAAAGAGAATAAATGTTAAAAGTTCTCATCACAAGAGAAAAAAATTTGTAAGTATGTGTGGTGAGGCATGTTACCTAAACTTACTGAAGTAATCATTTTGCAATATGTAAGTACATCAAATCATGATGTTATACATCTAAAACTAATACACTGTTACATGTGAATTATATCTCAATAAAAAACTAAATAAAAATGACTAGAGAACACATTAATGATTCCATTAAACTAGACTTTGAGATTGTCATCTGGCTACGCTTGGTTCCTCACTGCAAGTAAACCAACAGGCAAAGAAGGAGGACACTCACTGTACTGGCTAGTGACTATTAAGGAGAAATTGTGTTCCTCTGGCACAAAAGGGAAAAGGAAGGAATATATCTGAAATGCAGTAGGTACCTAAGGTACCTCTTAGAACTGTGCTCTGTGATAAATTTTATAATTGACTGCTTCAGTTTTTGCTAAATTATAAAATTTACCTCTTAGAACTGTGCTCTGTGATACATTTTATAACTGCTTCATTTTTTGCTGAATTACAACATTTACAGGATTCTGTTACTCCGAGAAAACTCACTGAAAATGTAGGGCCAGAGTGTGATAAGGAAACAAGGCTATATGTTTCTTAATATTTGTGGCGTTTCTTTCTTTTTTTATAGCTTATACATTCTTTCCCATGCAAAAGGCTAAAAAGAAGAACGGATACAGAAAACTGGATGCCATCAGCCTCACTGATGTTTGAAGGTGGTGAGAATGCACGAACCTGTAAAAGTGTTAACCGGAATTTAAGTTTCACAAAGAAGCAGAAAATAAAACTCCCGGCAAGACTATATATGGTGTTCATTGAACAGTATTGTTTAAGAATAAAACACTTTGCAATTTCAGAAAGTTGAAATTTATGGTATACCCCAGCGAATGGGAGCTACTAGCTAGCTGTGTGACGTTGGTACATTACTTTAACATCTCTGAACTCCGGTGTCCTAATCTGTAAAATGAGGACACATGTTTTGGAAACGGGAGGTGGGAGAAAAAGTCATTTTTTTTTTTTCCGTGTCCTAACCCCCCCCTCCCCGGTGTTTCTCCGTCTCAGCAGAACTGACATTTCACCCCGGGCTGGAAGGTCGTCGTGGGGCCCTGTCCTGTGTACTTGGAGACGGTGAACAGCATACCTGGTCTCTACCCACCTGTACCCTCTGTCATCTGGAGAGATGCTAGTGACACGTCTCCCACAGACAGGAGGCTGAAAAAGCTCCCGACATTGCCAATGGTCTTCTGGGAGGCAAAAACCGCCACAGCTGAGAACCAGTGTCTCAACCCTACGGTTCATCCAAAAAGGATCTGAAAGGAGCGTCACGGCCCCACTTCATGAGGTGACTCAGCTGCCAGCCAGTCGCCAAAGTCCTAATTAAACGGGCTATTGAAGGAAGGGGCCCCAAGGAGGGCAAGAAGCCGCACCGCCGGCTTCCGAAAATGAAAGAGGCCCACGCGGTGACCACTTACAGAGCGTGGCCGACGGCTGGGCAGAGCGCCCTCCCCCGAGGCCCAGAGCCGGACGCCGCCGCGAGGGCCGCGCGCGGGGAGCCAGCCGGGGCGCGACCCCCACGCCGCCGGGAGGCGGAGCCCCGGGAGGCCGTCCTCGCCGCGCCACGTGCCGGAGCCGCCGCAGGCCCCGCCCCCCGAGCGCCCCTGCGTAAGCGGCCGGGCTGAGGCGGAGGCGGAGGCGGAGGCGGAGGCGTTGGCGCTGCCACGTCCTGGTCGCGGCTCGCGCAGCGGCGGCCGCACGGCAACCGTGGCTCGGGAGGTGGAGGAGGAGGTGGGGCTGGCGCTGAAGCCGGATCCGGATCCGGTACCGCGTCGCCGGGTGGGAGAGAGTCCGACGGGCCTGGAGAGGAGCGCCGAGCGCGAGGCCCCCACGGGTGAGGGAGGCTGAGGGCCGGGGAGCGAGAGCGGGGCCGCGCCGGGTGACCTGGGGGCCTGGGGGGCCTGCCTTCGCGGTTACCAAACAGGTGTGACTGGGACCGCTGCCCGGGCGGGGCGAGGGAGGTGGGCCCGGGGCGAGGTGTGCGTTTAGCTTGGCCAGGTGGGGGCACTTGTGGTTGTGGAGCGCGGTTGGGAGCAAGTTGAGCGGACGCGCGCCTGGAGCCGAGCGCGGTTCGGGATGAGGGCGGGTGGTCCAGCCGCGCGGGGCTGGCCCTGGCAGGCCGGAGCAGGGCCGGGAGTCGAACTCTCGGCTCGGCAGGCTCTGGCCCGGGGGATCGAGACGCTTGCCCACAGTCTCTCTGCCGCCATCGGTTTTGAACGGGCACGAGTGCCCCGACCCCCTCCCCCTCCCCCGTCCCTTTCCGAGCTGCACCCCACGGCGGTCGGGAGCCGCTTGAGGACACGCTCCTGCTCGGAGGAGCACACCCTGCCCTGACTGGTTGGGGCTTTCCGTGCGGGGAGGAGGCCATCCTTTGTCTCTTTTCCCGGGGCTCGTACCCCTGGACGCACTGGGCGCTAGGATTTCCCCTTACAAGAGGTGCTGATGTTTACGTAAACCGAAGTCTTAACATTTCCTACAACGTTGAAACGGGGGGGGGGGGGGGGGGGAGGGGGGAGGGTGGATTATGGGATTAGTTTTGTTAGGTTATATACAGTGGTGAGCAAATCTTAGAATGGATCTCAAGAAATCATTGAGATCAGTCCTATTTAGGCAGAATTCGCTGACTTTTTTTTTTTTTTTTTTTTTCTTCAAAATGAGACTTATTAACCTGTCTGGTGCGATGATGTAAAGATTGGCGTGTATTGAGTATGGTATTTTAGGGCTCAGGGTAGGAAAACAAGATAGGATTCTAGGCTCAGTTCACTCATTTGCAGTGTTACCTTGGGGCTCCACATGCTCCAGTTTCCTAATCGGTAGTCTGGGAATAATGCCAGATTATAGGGGTCAAATTAACGATCAGAAAATAACTTTGTAAAATTCTCAAGTGAAGTATAAATTGCACGGTTTCATACAAATGGCCAGGCCTCCTAAAATCATCAGCGAATAAAGAGTGTTTGGCCTTCAGATAAAAAATGTAGCCAAATTATTATTGAAATGGTTATGAAATGCATATAGACAAGACCTAAAGTCTCAGAGAACCTTTCCCCGTTCACCATGTACTGAAGTAACATAGCGATGGCCTTGAGGTATGTAAAGCAGTTTACATTGGGCCTTGGATTATGCTTTTAAAATTTTTGTATCGACTTTAAAATTTTTCATTCCCAGTGTCCAACTTGTTGCTCCTAGTTACTTGCTTCCAGCAGCACCTCCTCCCTATTTGTATTTTTGTGTGCTGTAGAAACTGGGAAACCAGATTGTAGAAATTGTGTCCAGAGAGTAGTCAAATGAATGAAAACCTGATGATCCTAGTAAAAATGAGTTTGGTGGATGATTTTTGTCATATCACTTGTGGCAATTTGGGAATCCTTCTTTTGAGTTTTTTGAAATGTGACCTTCAAGTAAGTCTCTTGCCATTTGCTATTCATTCACCAGGCATTTATTGGGTTGTTAGGCATATATGGGCCTTGTAAATGCACACAAACTTGGCAGTTAAATTGGAAAAGTTCTGGAGAAATATTTAGGGAGGTTAAGGGCTTACTTTTTTAAAATCGGTCACCCCAGTGATAATGATGAGATTCCCCCTCAAACCACTGCAGTTCTATTTACTGAAATTTCCTAGTTTTGCAGTACCTTGGGGTACCTTAAGATGCTAAATTATTATTTATTTTTAAAAAATATTTTATTTATTCATGAGAGACAGAGAGAGAGGTAGAGACACGACACGGGCAGAGGAAGAAGCAGGCTCCACGCAGGGAGCCTGACACGGGACTCAATCCGGGTCTCCAGGATCACTCCCTGGCCTGAAAGCAGGCCCCAAACCGCTGAGCCATCCAGGGATCCCCTAAAATATTTCTTTTGTAAACCAAATTTATCTATTTCATTCCTTTCTAAAATCTTTCAAAATTTGGTGTCAAATCACATCCTATTTTAACTTTCCCAGCATATTAATTGGGCACCAGCAGAATTTTACTAACTGGGGGTGGAGTAAGATGAAGGAAACTTTAAGTATAGCTTTGTTTTATAAAATAGCCATACTTAAAATAAAATAACATTTTGTTATTTCTGATGACCTGAGTAATGGATTCTTATTTCTATTTAGAATGCTTTATTGTATTTTGACATGTCTGATACTCTTATTTTTCAAATACAGTTTATAAGTGTTGCGTTTGATTAAATTTTTATCTTATACAATGAAGTAGGGAATTCATCTTCACTAGTTCATCTTCAGTACAAAGAGTACAGAATCTGGAGTCATGCAGGAATGGCTGCATAATCTGTGGTAACCTGTGCAGAGTTTCAAGACAGTGGCAACATAGACTAGAACCAAGTGTGGGGCCCTGGGCAGCTGCACAGGTCCAGTGCCCTTGAAGCTGGCTCTGTTGTCTGGTTCTAATCCTAACTTTGTTCCTTATTGGCTTTGTTATCTTGAGCAAGTTACCTTGCCTGCTTCCTGGTCTGTAAAATGGAGGTAATAGTGATATTTCATTTTATTCTTATGTGTTAACAAATACAAAGCACTCCATAAATTTTAGCCAGTATTATTTATTTTTATGATCATTCGTGGAATAGGACCATTAGGCTAAAGAAAAGCACAGGAAAACATTAGTATTTACTGTTTTAAAATTCATTCGTTAAATGCTTCGTAATCCTAGTTCTCCTGTATACCTCCTCTCCCCTTTCTCTTCAAAATTATTATTTTGCGTGTTTTCTAGGCTATATTTTATTGTGAACTCAGGCAGCTTCGTAGGAAAAAGTAATCTAGTTAACTTTATTTTTTTTTTTTATTCTATTTTATTTTATTTTTTTTTTATTTACGATAGTCACAGAGAGAGAGAGAGAGAGAGAGGCAGAGACACAGGCAGAGGGAGAAGCAGGCTCCATGCACCAGGAGCCCGACATGGGATTCAATCCCGGGTCTCCAGGATTGTGCCCTGGGCCAAAGGCAGGCGCTAAACCACTGCGCCACCCAGGGATCCCTCTAGTTAACTTTAAATTATTGTAATGTTCATCTAAATTCCCTTTTCGCTTTCTTTAAACTTCATGGTTATACCTACATGATAAATAAAATGATCATCAAACTGTTTAAATAGTGTGCCACCCTGAGGTACTTAAGTTTTTTAACACTTTCTGGCTTCTGAAATTAATATATGTTTTACCTTGTTAATAAATAAATAGCCTGTTTATTTGTATACCTGAAAAACAGTGTTGTTACCCATCTTTCAGATGGGTATACCTAAAAGCTTCAGGGATCAGTTATCAGGGACAGATGGCAAAATGCATGCATTAAAGTTAACTTATAAAAAAATGTTTCAAGTGGACTGTAAGCTTGTTAAATTTGATTGCTGATCATCACAATTTATTTCCTTATTATTCTTAGAACCAGGTATAGAGTTTATAGCATAACATATTTGAGTCCTTTTTGGGGGGCGGGGAAGCCCCTTGGATTCTACATAATACACTATGATTTTTTTTTTTTATTCTTTCTTTCCTAAGAATGTTTCAGTTTAACATAACATAAACAGGGATGCCTGGGTGGCTCAGGGCTTGATCCTGGGATTGGGGATCTGAGTCCCATATCGGGCTCCTTGCAGGGAGCCTGCTTCTCCCTCTGCCTGTGTCTGCCTCTCTCTCTCTGTCTCTGTGTGTCTCTCATGAATAAACAAATAAAATCCTTAAAAAAAAATATATAGATAACCTGTCATCCTTTTTGTAGCCCTTGCTACAGTGCCTGATTCATGAGTTAATGTAAAGATGAAAAATATCAAAAATTTACAAACATGAATTTGTAATTAGTTGCTAACTAAAATATGTCTTGTTGAGCATTTGCAGTATGCCAGGCACTATTAAGTGCTGTATATAATAATTCATTTTGTCCTAATAATTTCATCTCCATTTTACAAATGAAACATTATCAGAGCTGACATTAGCCATAATCAAATTTGACATTTGAACATTAGTGTGACTCCAGAGCTCATGCTCTTTTCCATCTTAGATTTAAATTCTAGCTCCACTTTGTGATCTTGGGCAGGTTACTTTACATGTCCTGCCTGCATTTCCTCGCCTGTTAAAATGGAGAATAATCACCCTCATCCTGTAAGATTGTTAAAGTAAATGAATTAGTAATGTGTAAAGTCCTTTGAACAATGTCTGGTCCATCAGAAGTGCTGAACAATGTTAACTTCTAATTAACTTCTTAATTACATCACACTACCTTCCCAAAGCCTCTACTACAGTTGCAGCATTACTTGTATGGTTATGTTGGGTTCCACAGGCAGGAGTTTAATCAACCTTTAAGAAAAAGTTAATAACAATTGCCCTTAAGCATAATGTGACTTAGGAAATAAGGAACATAATGGGAGTAGGGTTATTGGAAAAATCGTTAAATGGACTTTAATTTTTCCTGTTTCCTTGTTTGGTGGTAGTTATAGATAGGTATCTTAAATTCTTTGTTTCTGGAAGCAAGTATCAAATAGTTTCTTTAACTGAGTAAAGGGATAGAAATAAGAGAGGTTGCTTTACAGTCTCCTAATAGTTCTTAGGAAGACCCCATTCTAGTGGCTCTGTGTTCCACAGACATTCCGCTGCCCGCATTGTTATTCTTTATATAACTTGTTTTTCTATTATATCTGTTATTTAGTCTTTTTTATTAGACTACAGGTAGTAAGAATCTTCCATTTCTAAATGTTCAAAAAAGACAATACTATAATTGATCCTTTTATAATCACATGAAAGACTGGCAATTCTTAAGCTGCCTAAATGCCGCTGAGAAAGTTACATTACAGATTTTTGGAAAATCCTGGTGTGAAAACAAAATCCAACAGATACCTTTAATATGAATGTCATAGCTGAAACCAAATATTACAATTAATGTAGAGAGTATTTTAAGCCAGTTCATCAATTATCTTTCCATAGTCCATATAAAAAAACAAGTAACATGCACAGTAAGTCTTAGTGGTAAGACTGCCAACAAATAATTTCTTAGCCAAATAATAAAATCCAATAATGAAAAAACATAAAAGTTCATGGGAAGTCAGCTATTCACAGAGCTATGCTAGTACCAACCCATAGGAAAAATGTGTTATTTTTTTAAGAATTTATTTTTTATTTTAGAGTGCACATGTGTGAGTATGGAGAAGGTCAGAGAGAGAAGGAGAGAATCTTCAGCAGACACCATCCATGCTTAGTGCGGAGCCAACACTGGCTGGATCTCACAACCCTGAGATCATGACCTGAGCAGAAACCAAGTCAGTTGCTGAGCCACATAGGCACCCCAGGAAAAATGTTTTAAAACACTTGGTAGAAAATGGGGTTTTAAAGTTTAAAACTTAGAAATTTAGTCACTTGTTTTCTGATGATCACCATGAGTTTTCTATTTATCTGTGGTTGTGGCATTTATGTTAGATTCAGGATAGAATAAAATACCTTGCATATGTGTTAATTTTTATTAAGTAATTTCATCAATCCTAATTCCCTATTAAAAATGCCTTACCATTTAAAATTGTATTTTAGACCTTACTGCAAAGATGAAACCTGATGAAACTCCTATGTTTGACCCAAGTCTACTCAAAGAAGTGGACTGGAGCCAGAATACAGCTACATTTTCTCCAGCCATTTCCCCAACATATCCTGGAGAAGGCTTGGTTTTGAGGCCCCTTTGTACTGCTGACTTAAATAGAGGTAGGGACTCAGTTTACAAATCCTGGTTAGAATTATACAGTTGGCCCTTGAACAACATGGTAGGTAGGGGCACTGACCCCTGTGCATTTGAAAATCTGTTTATAAATTTTGATTCACCAAACACTTAACTTACTAATAGCCTACTGTTCACTGAAAGCCTTATCAATAAGAAATGGTTGACTAACACATATCTTATAAGTGTTATATATTGTATTTTTAAAGTAAGCTAGAGAAAAGAAAATGTCATTAAGGAAATCATAAGGAAGATAAAATTTACGGTACCGTAATGTACTTATTAAAAAAAATCTGTAAGTGGACCTGCACAGTTCAAACCTGTGTTATTCAAGGGTCAGCTGTAATTAGCATTCTATTTTCTCTAGAAACATATGTTGTTTAAAAAATATTTGCATTTTGAATTATTTTTATACTTAATTTTTTAAAAGATTTTATTTTGAAGTAAACTCTCCACACAGTGTGGGGCTCAAATTCACCACCTCAGAATCAAGAGTTGCATGCTCATTTATAAAGTGACTGAGACACTCAACTCCCAATATATGTATGTATCATGGCTAAGTCCAAGTATTACTCTGAAATATTTCATATGGCTTAAATACAGCACTAATTAAGAATCCCAAAAGACTTTTCTTCATGAAAGTGAAATTATCATCTATAATGACACATAAGGAAGAATCTTCTCTAAGAAGCTGAATAGGGAATGAGAGTGGAGATAATTTGCCTTGGATACATTGCAAAGGTTTTGTTTACATATATTTTTAATGTCTAAGTTCTCCAAAATGATTTTTTAAAATTTTATAATAAAAAAAAATGAACTTTTTCATTTCCTTTTTGGTAGGAAATCTAAAGAAACTAATTTTGGTAAGCTAAATATTGAGTGTGTAGAAATTAAGATTCTCAAAGTTTTAAAATGTTCACATTAACAATAATGAAATCGGTTATCTTGTCTCAACAATATTGCTTTTATTTTTAAAATAGTATACTTGGGCATAATGACAGTCTTGTTGCACTTTTAAGTAAAATCAAAGCACGTATTTGGGAAAACTTGGCATTTCCTGCACCAAATTTAATGCAAATTACACATTGAAAAATATACCTGCTGGTTTTTAAATATTGAATCATTAAGGTCGGCGCTATTCCAAAAATCTCATACAGCCAAAAACATTGGTAGAACCTATTATTCTTTGTTTTATGTAATGATTACAGAAGGAATAATGGGTTTCAGCTTAATCTTTAATAAAATGATTATTTTTAAAATGATTACAGAAAGTTGTGAAAACACAAATGCCCACAATCCTACCAGCTTCACACATTCATTCCTTCTTTTAATCTTTTATATGGTCTTCTCATAATTTGAAATCTGTTTTTCACACTAGGTTTTTTTAAGGTATTAGGCCAACTGACAGAGACTGGAGTGGTCAACCCTGAACAATTTATGAGTAAGTACTACAGCCCCTTTTCCTGAATGAAAAATAAAGGGAAACAAGATTTTTTCATTTAGGGCTATGTTCAGTGTCTACTTGTGTTTTTCTTCAAATAGCTGGAAATTATTCATATAGCAGTTAGCCATTTTCTTATTTAAATGTTTAATGTGGCTAACCTGTTATAGGATCCAAGAGTAATAATTACCGTGTTTTACAAAACACCTAACTTTTTAGATAATTACTGTAGCTGGTGACAGCTCTAGAGATTGTTCTGTACTGTAGTATATTTCATGTGGTTAGGTTATTCATGGAAATTTCATCACCAAATATAGGGTAAGAGATTATGTTCTGAATTTAGTTTGTTTTTATTAAATTTTAAGATCCATAGGAATCAGAATGTATAGTTCAGCCCCTTTTTTTTAGTCCATATGAGAGAATGGAAACCAGAGAGGTCAAATGACTGAAGATCACAGGTAGTTATTGGTAAGGAAAGGAATAGAACTTTCCTGATTCCATCTAGTGCTCTAACACTGTCCTCCTGTTTGCTACAATATCTTCATTTCCTCCATTAGGTAATTTTGTTATGTACTCTATTTGAGCCTCCCAAGATGAAGATCATCATTTTCTGATTTTCATTGTTTTTCTTCACTGAATTTATTTCTTCTTTCCACTCCAGAACCCTATCTAGAACAAGACTATGGAAATAAACTATATATGAGATTAGGCTTTTTTATGCATATCTGATTAGATGGAGAAACCTATTATTTGGCAATATAAGTTCTAAAAATCAATTTGAGAGTAAAGTATTCCATCTTTGCATTTGTCATGGGACTTTGGAATGATTACCTAGAAATGAAGACAATTTTCAACCTACTTCACAAGGTGCTTTCAAAACAAGCAAAACTGAGGATTCTGTTTTTAAAAAAGCAAGTCAGGTAGTCATGAAACCACTTCAGGTCACAAGGAGAAAACTGAAAACTACTTGTCAAAATGTTTTGAAGCCAGAAGACTAAAAGTTACAGAATGGAGCCGTGTAAACATTCTATTAAAATTTGCATTTTGTTCTACTCAAATACTGAGTGTTGTAAAGGTTAAAGAAAGTAATGACTTAAAGTAATGAAGATATTAAGACAGTCTTCAATTCATTAGTCACAGAAGTGGCAACATCTACAATTTATTTGTATTATAAGTGCCATTCATCTGACATAGCTGTTAATAGTTGTACTTTGCTAACAGGTTTTTCAAAGGTAAGGGCCATATTCCAAGTGATAATGATTGCTCATATTTTGGCCACTTGGACATTTCTGACATTTTCTTTAGAAACAAAGTGTAAATTACCATGATGAAGTAGCTTTTAAGTATTCAATAATGGTATTAGTTAATCCTAGCATTTTTATGGCACCTACTAAAGTTTAATGTCCACCACATAACACTTTTCCAATTTCCACAGAATCTTTTGAGCACATGAAGAAATCCGGGGACTATTATGTTACAGTTGTGGAAGATGTGACTTTAGGACAAATTGTTGCTACAGCAACTCTGATAATAGAACATAAATTCATCCATTCCTGTGCTAAGGTATGTGTTCACATTAATGCTTAGGACTAAAATGAACAGGTGTTTTCTAGCAAAACTAACTTTGAGTTTCCATTAGACCAATCTATTTTCTCACTGCATTTCATTATAAAATGAGCTGTACTGCCCTGAAAACTTTGCTTACTAGAAATCACTTAGTAACATTTTCCCATTGTGTTCTGGAAGTTGGAAGAAAATGTATTAATAATCTGAATTGTTTGCTAAAAATTGTTTTGTAAGGTGTCAGATTTGGTAAAATCCTAGAGAAACCAAGTCAGCATCATGTATTTGGCAGTAATGATTAGAATACCTGATGCTATTTTTCAAAAAACACAATACTGTATATATAGATTAACACAAATTTCCATCAGTTTCCAAGCAGTTAAAGGGTTCAGAATATTATATCATTAACCCTTGACCAACATGAGTTAAGGACACTGATACCCCCCCACCTATCTGCAATCAAAAATCTGCATGTTACTTGACTCCTGAAACTACTAATAGCCTACTGTTACTGGAAGTGTTACCAATAACATAAATAGCTCATTAACACATTTTGTATGTTAGATATATTACGTATGGCATTTTTATAGTAAAGCTAGAGAAAAGAAAATGTTATTAAATCATAGTGAAAATATTTACAGAGTATTTATCCAAAAAAATCTGCATATAAGTGGCACACCTGTGCTGTTCAAACCCATGTTGTTCAAGGGTCAACTGTATTCTCTAATTTCTAGTGCCCGTTCACTCCTCATGACTCACATGAGAACCTAGGTAATCCAGTGAAAATAGATAGGAACATTTGGAATGTATTGTGAGGTATGAATTTTGGTGGGGTTTCTTTACTAGAAATTAATCAATTGTATTTAGATGTTTGAAAGAAAACTATTAAGCAAGGAGTTAAGATGTTGTAGTATAACATGACAAAATTACATTTTGGTGATGTGGATTCTGAAATCTTTAAAACAGTGGGGTGGGCAGATTTAAGACATGGACAAAACAAGATTAGGCCACAAGTTGATTCATTATAGTAAGTAAAAAAGGCATTTTGGTTTTTAAAGTTTGTTCATAAAACATCACTGAATTGTCACTTGCTGATTTAGCTAAAAACAAAACTACATGCCTAAGTCTTTTAAACATTGTTAAACATTTTCAGAGAGGAAGAGTAGAAGATGTTGTTGTTAGTGATGAATGCAGAGGAAAGCAGCTTGGCAAACTGTAAGTAGGCAGAAACAAGGTTAGATATTTTTTCTGTTGTAGTTAATATGTTCTTTCGTCAATGTTTTCCTGTTTGAAATTCTTTTTAGATGTCATCAATTAGGCTCACTCAGCAGCTTAAGCTAAATTTAATGAACAAAGTACTTTTATGTTTTATCATTTAGTTTAGAAATTAGAAGTATACTGTTTCGTAGACCATAAATTTTTTTTTTATTTTTTATTTTTTTAATTTTTATTTAGTTATGATAGTCACAGAGAGAGAAAGAGAGGCAGAGACAGAGGCAGAGGGAGAAGCAGGCTCCATGCACCGGGAGCCCGACGTGGGATTCGATCCCGGGTCTTCAGGATCGCGCCCTGGGCCAAAGGCAGGCGCCAAACCGCTGCGCCACCCAGGGATCCCGCCATAAAATTTTTTAAATTAACTTTTTAAAAGATTTATTCATGAAAGACGGGGGGGCGGGCAGAGACATAGGCAGAAGGAGAAGCAGGCTCCATTCAGGGAGCCTGATGTGGGACTTGATCGGGGACTCCAGGATCAAGCCCTGAGCCGAAGGCAGATGCTTAACCGCTGAGCCACCCAGTCGTCCCTTTAAATGAACTTTTAATAATAGTATTCTACTAGTAGGAAAAAAACTTGTGGCCAGGTCAAGTGATTCACCCCAGTTTCCCAGTCATGTTTAAAAACAAAGGAGATGTTCTGTCTCCTAAGTTTTATTTATTTTTGTCTCATAAGTTTTAGAAACATACTGAAACAGGCTTTGTTAAAATCTTCTGTGCATTTATCTAAATCTTTTAAAATAAATGTCTCATAGGTTTATTGCCTATCTTATAAGCTAGAACTTGCTTTAGTACCATCTCTTCTGAGTTTTAGGAATTCACTCAGTAAATTTTTAGTACTTGCTATGTGCCAGATACTATTCTAGGTATTTAGGATATATCAATGAACAGACCAGACCAGCTTCTAGTATTCTAGTCCACTTAATTTTATCATACCTTTTATAATTTCATAACTTCAGTCAAAATGTTCTCTCTTCAAAATGATACACAACTTTTCAGTCTATGCAAATATGAGAAACCCTTCTGGATAAATTTTTGTAGATCTTTTCTGGTCTTTTTCTCCCTAAGGCAGTTAGAATCATATTCCATTTTTTTAAGATTTTCTTTACTTATTTGAGAGCAGGGGGAAGGGCAGGAGGAGGAGACTCCCCACTGAATAGGGAGCCCAGGGTGGAATGGAGGGGCACCCATCCCAGGACCCTGGTATCATGACCTGAGGCGAAGACAGACACTTAACCCCAGCCAGGAGCCCCTAAAATCACATTCTATTGGGTTTGGAAAATGTATACTTTTTTGCTGTATTTCATATTAATTAGAGCAATCCAGAGTTAATCTGATACATATTTTCACAAACGTTAGCTTTAAAATGATAACAAAAGCTATTTATTTCACATGGGAAATCACGTGGGAAATGTTGACTGTTCCTGAGTAGTTTGAATAGATTTAGGGAAAAAAAAATTTAAATTTTGGCCATATTTTTAAAAAGATTGAGTCTTTAGTTTTTTTTTTTTTTTTTTTTTCTTTAGTTGTTAACATTAATCTTAAAACTAGTATTGGGATCCCTGGGTGGCGCAGCGGTTTGGCGCCTGCCTTTGGCCCAGGGCGCGATCCTGGAGACCCGGGATCGAGTCCCACGTCGGGCTCCCGGTGCATGGAGCCTGCTTCTCCCTCTGTCTGTGTCTCTGCCTCTCTCTCTCTCTCTCTGTGACTATCATAAATAAAAAATAAAAAAAAAAAAAAATTAAAAAAAAAAAAACTAGTATTAAGGAGGGTTTAGGGTGAATTTAGTATTGTTCTATTATATAATGGGCTAGAGATTACTAGGTAAAGTATATTTGAAACAGTAAAATGCTTGGGGTGAATTAAATGCTTACCCACTTACAATTTGAATATTTAAATATAGTGAGAAAGGTCATGGTTAAATCTCTAATATAAATTTGAAGTTTTATTTATATAATCTTCATTCATATTATTACTCAAATGCACTTTTATTAACAAATGCTCTATGCTTTCCCTCCCTCCCCCATTTTTGAATTTCAGGTTATTATCAACCCTTACTTTGCTAAGCAAGAAACTGAACTGTTATAAGATTACCCTTGAATGTCTACCACAAAATGTTGGTTTCTATAAAAAGTTCGGATATACAGTATCTGAAGAAAACTACATGTGTCGGAGGTTTCTAAAGTAAAAAATCATTTAAGAAAGACATTTGTAAAAGGAGCTAATGCAACAAGGCAATACTCTCCCTAGAGTTAAAATACTTTGTTGCTGCAACTCAGTGACCTCCATAAATACTGGATCGGAAAAAAAAAACATTGTAATACAACAAGTATAATGACATTTAGAAGATTACTTTGGGCTGGTGGGACATGCTGTGAGCTTAGATTACAAATGAGTATTATAAAAGGGGATGATTTTTAACCAAAGGAATATATTTTTAACTTGAATCTTTTCTTGCATTGTATTTTTCTAAAGTTTGGCTTCATTTCTTTGTAGTTACAGTATAGGTAGTAAGAGTTATGTGTCTGCTATCTGTACTGATCATTAAAAAAAAGCATACCATGAATAAGGCTGTTATCACATTCATAAAATGAGTATTTTTGTTTCAAAGAAATACCAGAAACCACTTGAGTGTATCATTTTTCCATATATTATATGAAATTGGATAAAACTAAATGTAATACAGTCCAGCATTTGTTGATCCTAATATATATTGGTAAACAACCTGGTCAGCCTTTTAAAGTAGAAATGAAAATGATAAAATGTGACAAGATTCAAAGTAAAACAATTTAAGTGTACATCTAAAAGTTTATAATTCTTATGCAGATAAGGTACTACCTGTCTTATATGTGAAATATAATTATTGTTTAAAATGAGCAAATATAAGGTACTTTTTAACAGTGAATTAACAAATCTTGGCATATTATGTATTTCTAACCTGATTTCTCATCTTTTCATCAATTTCTGAAGCCTTCTGAGTAATGTTTTTATGAAAAATAAATAACAAAATTGAGTGGAATATTTAAATATGTATCACTGCATTTGTTACTCCTTAAAATGCTGATGGAAGCTTTTCTATTTACTGTGAGTGTCATGGTACTATTATTCTGGTCACTATCTTATTTTGATTTTATTTATTTTAATTATTTTTTTAAGTTGAAGAATTGGATATTTTATTAATGGTTCTAATCTTTTGCATTCCATGTTACATTAAACCTGTTCATATGATGAAGTTTTAAAACTCTATGTCTGGGTTTTTCTTGAGTCTTCGGTCACATCCTGGTTCATAAGTGACTTAAGTTTTGTGTGATTTTTGTAAATTAAGTGGGAAGGTAAAGACAACCACTTTTTAATCCCTCTAACTCACACCTACCTCAGCTGGATTTAAGATTTCTCCCCTTGGAGTAAGCTAAAGTTGGCTGTCTAAAACAACAAAAACCCTTCTTCACCAAGAGTGTACTACTTACCTGCTAATGACCTATGCATATGAATTGATGTCTCTAGTGAAAGCAACAAACCTGCTAGTTTTGCCTTTTCAGGAGTCCTACAACCTTAGCATGACAGTAGCTTTATTAGGTACATTCTGGTAATTAAGATCCATATTAAAAAAAATAATCCCTAACAGAATGCAAAATTGAATGCTTTACCTTACTTCTGAACAATTTGAAGTAAAATTATCTACAAAGTTAGTATTTAAATAAATCACTTTAACCAGTGTCCTTAAGGTCTTAAGTCCTTCCTATAGGAAAGTTACAAAGTACATTATATAAAAATTGTGTCCTTGAGCAAAATGGTGATCTATATTTAGCTTTAGTTAGCTAGAGTATGTTTAAAATTTTCTAAACCATACTGAGTAAACCTTGAGTACAGAAAACTGCATAAAACATTTCATGTAAACCATATATGCATATTTTAAAGCATTACTTTGCTTTTGAAAAGGTAGAATGAAGTGACAGTTGTGATTTTTATTATGCCTCAGATATTTTGTATATTTACATTTCCATAATTGTAGGATGCACATTTTTTACACTAGTATTTTGGAAATCTGGATCTCTCATTTTGGAAATCAAGATGCATTTTATTTATTTATTTAAAAGATTTTATTTATTTATTCATGAGAGAGACAAGAGAGGCAGAGAGAGGCAGAGACAGGCAGAGGGAAAAGCAGGCTCCATGCAGGGAGCCCCAATGTGTGAATGTGTGACTCGATCCAGGACCCTGGGAATCACACCCTCGGCCGAAGGCAGACGCTCTAACACTGAGCCACCCAGGAGTCCCTCAGGATGCATTTTATGATAAATGGCTTGCCCCATTTTATTCAACAATATTTTCCCTTTTAGTCATATCTAAAATTACAGAGATAGCATCTTAGATTTGATGAAGAATATGTAGGTAGGCTAACAGAACGTGGTACTGTGAAAGCAAGTTTTTTTTTTTTTTTTTTTAATGGGCTAGAAGCTGCTCTGTGGATGACTTATATACCCTTTCCTTCAGACACAAATTCCCTCACTTTTAACTCCAAATCTGCTCAACTAATCCTGAGAAATATTCTTGAGCTAAAATTCAGGCCCTGCCTGGACTACTGACCATAATTTTTGTGTGTGTGACTACCGTGTTTTGGAAGATACTCTTAAGTGCTTCTCAAGGTCCAGTGTTCATTCATCCTTAATCTGAGGTAGTAAAACTGGGTTACTTATACCTAAAAGACAATAATCCAAAATTCTGAGGCATAAGGAGTACAAATGAGCATTTCAATCTTTTTGAGGTATAATGGCACAACAGTTTTAATACAACCACCAGTCTTCACAAAATAATTTTAATACTTTGTGCCTGGGCTAGCAGCATCTTGCACTGTGACATTCCTATACATACATAAGCATTTTATCCAAGTACAAATGTTAAAAGCAGAGTTAACTTAAGCAATTGCCTGTACAAAGGTAAATAGACACTGTAGATTATTTTTCTTGAATCATTTTTGCTGCATAGTAAATTGCAATTACATGTCAGTATAATGTTACTGATCTATAGAATACACTTTGAACTGTGAGGTATGGCAACTCCCTATGAGAGAGCTAACATGTAAACCTGAATATTTTGATTTTTTTTTTTTTAGCTGCCATGGATGGGTAAGACAAAAAAATCCAGCATTCAAAGATCCTATAAACCTTCTAATCAATAAAAGTAAAATAAAATCTTTTAGTAATTCTCAGCTATTTCCTATCACTTCCATATTGGAATATTGTTGAATGGACAAAGAAAGTAAATACTGAAATGAAGCTAAGTTTGTTATGGAATTATGGATTAAACCAGTTATTAAAAAATAAAAATCCGCCAGGTAACTGCTCATTTACTTTACATCAAGTTGAGATCCTTATATATAAGTATATATATATGTGCACCCCAACTTTATAATTCAAGATTGCAGTTAAATATTTCTAATTCACTTGAATTACCATGGTAATAAGACAGTTAGAAACCTTGTATTTTCTTAAAAAGGACATGCTTAACATTTTCTGACATTACTTCTAAACTCAGATGAAGCACAAAATCCCCCCCCCCCCAAAAACAAATATTCTGCTCTAAAAGTCAAACAGTTGAGAGTTGGTAGCAGAAGCTATCCCAGTTTAACATTTCCACCTTAGAGTAGATACAAATAAACGTAACTGCTGTTTAAACACCCAATGAGTATGAAATTAACACAAACGAATAAGGTAAGAATACTGCCATTCCAGTTTGAATATTTTCAATATTTGCTTCATACTTTTAAAGTGGACAGTAAAGCAGTTTTCCTGTTTTTGCTGCAATTTGTTTTAAATCCTTGCCCAGATTACATATTTAAAATTGGGTGCTATACTCATACATTATTCAAATATTGTAGAAAATAAATCATGATTGGTTAATTGTATTATAGGTAACTATCACAAAATATCCACAGAAATAACGGAATTCCAGAAATGGAACCAAATAGAAGACTGGAAGAGCTAGAACTAGTTGAACATTAGGTGTAAAAATGGATCCAGGGTAAAACAAACTTGGGGTGCTTACATGAAAGAATAAACTTCATGTTTTGTCCCCATTAGTACTGTACTCAAGAAGATGATAGTCCCTTTTCCTAGTGTTCAAGAGACAGTCTTTAATATACAGTGCTGGGCAGGCACTTTAGTGACAACATAAAAATTACAGTGGTTAGAAAAAGTGGAAAATTACCAGCTTTAAATTAATGACCAAATCTGTATTTTTGGCCCAAGTACTAGAGAGGATATGTCTCTTTAAGAAACTAATTTTAAAAATCTTAACTCCCTCATTTTAAAACCTAAATGTACTATAACGAAGATTCTTTTAAGCAGAGTTTCTGCTGAATAAAGGAGTATCATAGATTATTAGATTGCAAGAGAGATCTTTGCTGACCTATATAGTGATCTACATACAGGAAAGCTGTGTTATCTGGCACTTTGCCAAGTGGAATTTCTGAACACAATGCAAATCTTGACTGTACTAAACTACCACACCAAATGACCTAATCACACAACAGAATACAGGATCACAATGGGATTAATAATAGGCTTTTGTCAGGATAGTAAAATGTGGGAAGGGAAGGGAATCAGAAAAGGAATACCATCTGGGTCAACGGGAATGGACTCAATTTTAATTTCCACTTTCCTGCTATGCTGGATTGAAAAAAGCTCTTATGGTATTATATTACATTGTAGGGAGGAAAGCAAAGCAAGTAACTTGGTGTAATGGGTTACCTTGCATAGTACCTATTGGTACCAAGGGAATGTATGTAAATCATTCCCGTCAAAAAAGCACCTCAAGAGAGGACTGAGAAAAGTGAGATATAAAGGAGTTTTGTTTGTGCTACCCTAAATCAACTATAAAAAGTTAAAAACACTCCTCTCCTCCCTCATGGCATACTTAAAATAGAAAAAATGTTTTTCTTAGAACAATTGTTATATGTATAAATAAAAATATGGAGAATTAAGGATCCATAAAGTGACTTTGTTAATGCAAATTATGGGGGATATTTGGATTAACTCAATGTAAAGAATTAAAACACTAAATACAGTGAAGTTTCCCACAAACCACTTTCCCCAATAAATGCATCTTCAAAGAAAAGCTGCTGCCTGAGCCAGAACAACCTCACAGAATCATTAAAACAACATAAAATGAAGGAGTAAATGTTCCATATTCCAAATAATTTACTGAGGTTTCTTTAAGCCTCAGACTCTGTCTTAACTAATTTATAATTAAAAAGAAAAAGAAATTACAGAAAAGTGTTTAAACTTTGTACTGTTCTACATACTAATTTAAAGGTCATGAAGATTTGTTTCTTTGTTGTTTTTATTTTCTTTATTGATGCAAGGCACTTTTCTTTTTTGGGCTTCATTTAGAAAAAAAAATAGTGCTACATTAGTTAATATATTCTACTTAGAACTATTTTGGACAAAGGAAAAATGGGCTAAACAACTAACTCTAAAAAGGAACAAACAACATTTGGCTTTTAAGGAAAAAAGGAAGTCACTTGAAAGTCTAAAACTCCTTGTTTTTTGAGTATCTGGTATTACCAAGCAAAACATCGTCCTTTGTTCATTAAACTTTTTTTTCTATAGAATTAACAAATTAGGAAGATAAGACGAATGGAAGCAATACTTGGATGTTAAAGTAAGAAGAGTTAGCTAATGTCATGATTCAAAGATTAATAAGGATTAAGAAATTTAAAAAAATAAAAGGGTAATGAAGCTATTGAGTTATACTAAAACAAAAATGTGGCAGATTCCTGCATGTTAATGTTTCCATAAGAGGTTCCATCATAAAAGTCAACTGTAAAATTATTTTTTAAATGTAATATATAGAACACAAAATGAATTTTTAGCAAACTTTAGGAAATTCTTGTTATAAATTACCCAGATTTTATAAACAAATCCCCCCTAACTTGCATTTTGTTTAAAGTAATAACTTTATATCATACAAATAAATTTCAAGTATGAAAAGTGCATTATTGCAATAATACCTCTTTGCAAGTCCAAAATTCTTGTTTATAATAAAACTGTAAAGTGTAAAAAGAAAGAAAGAAAGAAAGAAAGAAAGAAAGAAAGAAAGAAAGAAAGAAAGAAAGAAAGAAAGAAAGAAAAGAAAAAGGAAAGGAAAAGAAAAAAAGGAGTAAAACCAGTGCCATCTATTGCAGAAGTCCAACATCTTCTTAAAATGTTGCTCAACAAGTTGCAGAGAAACACACCTGGAAGCAACATGTAATTGGAAAAAAAAAAAAAAAAAAAGACTTGTGTTTTTACCATTTTACATTATTATTGTCTCTAGTATTTTCTCCTTCCCAAATAGAAATTCACATCCTCTATAATGTTGCTCTTGAGTCAGCCATTCTGTGCAGTCGCTACTTGCATGTTTCCAAAATCCTCTTCTTCTTCATGTGTTCTCTTCAAACTGCCTAAAAATTATTGCATGAATATAACGGGAACTCATTTGTGAGAATGTTAGAGCTAGTAAAATTTCATTTTCATAAAGTGTTATCATGTATATGCACTATGAGAATTCCAAGACTGAATTTTTAGGAAACGTCAGCAAATCCTTTTGCTATAAATTACTAAGCAACTTTGTATCTTCATGACAGAATACATTTCCCCTCGTGAGAATTAATTATGTCTTAGGTATTACTAAAATTATGTCTTAGTATTACTAATAATCATTTTTAAAATAGTTTGAAAAAAATATATTTTAAAGATTATATAAAATGACAATATCGAGTGACAGAGAGCAAGCAAGCCCACAAAGAGGGAGCGGCAGGGAAAGTGAGAAGCAGACTCCCTACAGAGCAAGGAGCCTAATGTGGGACTCCATCCCAGGACACTGGGATCATGACCTGAGCCAAAGGCAGACATTTAATCAATTGAGTCACCCAGGCACCCCTAAAATAGAATTTTAAAGGAAATAATGGTACTTAAATGTTTGGTTACCTTTAGGCACCAGACTCTATGACTTAGAACATAAAATATAAGACATTAATTTTACATTGTACAATTTTATTTTGTAGATTATCTTTTTTGCTTTCATAGACACTGCTGAAAATTTTTCCATTGAAAGCTGTGGTTTTATTACCAACAGGTCTAGAGCTGGGAGAAAGGATGGCTTGCAGCAGATAATACGGCTGCTATAGCTAAATTTCAGATGCAGTGCTATACCTGCATTCTAAAAGAGGTATGAGGCATAAATAACTAATGCAAAGTAGAAAGTGAGGAGGTATAAATAAAGCTCTATAGGAGTTCCGAATAACTAGGGATTGGAGGAAGATGAAGTTAATCATCATTTCTCTTGAGGAGATATAACATGAACTAAGTTTTTAAGGGTAGAAAGACTGAATGTGCATTCTAGGAGGAGAAAAGAGACAAAATGAAACCATCAAGTAGTTTGGCTTTCTGGAGTGCCTATATAAAGAGGAACACTGGGAGATACCAAGATCCAGAAGCACCTTACTTACTATTAACACTCTAGGTTTTCTTCTGAAGGATTTAAGCCAGTGAAGGCTTTTGTACAGGAAAAATACATCAGAACTATCTTTTGTAAAAATAAATCTGGCCACAATGTACAGAATAGACCAAGTGAGAGTTTGGATGGGAGGCCAATATCGACCTGAAATAGAATGAGACTGAGTAAAAAAAGAGATAAACAAAGGTAGCAAGGTCTTAGAAAAGAAGACACAAGTTAAAAGATTTTGAAAGCATGCTTGGATCATTAACTTTGAAAATAGGGGAAGGAGTACTCTGACAGGCATAAGGAAGAAAAGGAGAAGGGATTGAAATACTAATTACAAGAGAAAAATTGGAGTAGCTCATAGTAGTCAACCTACTTAACCTGAAAAATCCTTTCATTTATTAATCACCTTTTATTTTTATTTTTAATAAGATCACCTGAGTGTACTTAGAGCCCCTTCTCCAGATCCCTCTTATTATTTTAATCTTTATAGCAGTTATACTATGTAAAGACTTAAGTAGAAGTTTGATCTTCCAGCCAGCATATTCTATTAACCAGGTACAATGGTATACACACAGCAGAAACTCAATATAATACACATGGATTCATTATAAAATTAAAATTTGCAATTATATTGTGTTTAATATTGTGTATTGTGTATTGTCTACCCAATGTTTTCTAAATAATTTAGATTGTTCAGTATAACTTATAAAGAGCAAAAAATGCTTTCTACCCTTCATACCATCATCCTTCTCCCCAACCCTCTCTAAAATACAAAAATCCTTACCTGTAGGTCCAGAATGAACAGATAACGACCTTTCTATCTGCAGTGGTGACATCATCTGTATTGTTAATTTTGCTAGATAGATGGCTTCATATTCCTGAAAAAGATTTAATTAACTTGAATATACATTCAAATTCTTGGGTACCCAAAACAGTGATTAATGTGTACATTATTTGTATTCTTAGTTTATACTGAAAAATTTGGTGCCATACTGTTGAAAGAGTTTAGGGATACCTGGGTGGCTCAGTATGTTAAGTGGCTGACTCTTGGTTTCATATAAAGTCATGATCTCAAGGTTGTGGAATGGAGCCCCACGTCAGGCTCCACACTCAGTGCAGAGTCTGCCTGTCCCACCCCCCAACACTCTTGCCATGCACTCTCTCTCTAATAAATACATATTTTATTTATTTAAAGACTTCATGAGAAACTTATTTTATTTAAAGACTTTATTTATTCATGAGAAACAGAGAGAGAGAGCGAGAAAGAGAGGCAGAGACACAGGCAGAGGGAGAAGCAGGCTCCATGCAGGGAGCCCCATGTGGGACTCGATCCCAGGTCTCCAGGATCACACCCAGGGCTGAAGGTGGCTCTAAACCACTGAGCCACCGGGGCTGCCCAAATACATATTTTTAAAAGAGAAATAAATGCAAGTTTAAAATTCTTATCATAAAAAAATTAAAATAAAATTCCTATCTCATATTTTCACATTTACTGACAAAACTATAAATCAAGCCACATTAACAACTTGCACTAGGGTATCATACACTGAACTGCTAGTCAGGCAGTTATCTGTTTTCTGCCACTGGGTGTTAGCTATATGATCTCTAACTTCCTCTGTTAAAACACACACACACATCCCCCAAACTCAAAAAATGATAAAAATAAAATGAAGTTCAGTAAAGATAAAATGTTATACAGTTGTAAAATATTTTAAAAATTAGAGTAATAAGTCACTTAATGGATTCAAATATATATTTGATTTTCTAATTCCTTAAATTTAATAGTCCTCTACTTCCAAAGATGGAAGAATAAAAGCATTTCTATCCCTCTCCCCTTCAAGAAAACAAGAAATAGAGATCTCCTTATTTGATCAAAGTAGGAAACATCCATAACCCTGAATATGAGAAGAATGATAAATAAAGAACGGATTACCAAATAGGTCAGAATAGAGGTTACCTTTACAAAAGGAGAAAGTGTTAGTGGTTGGAAACGGGTTGTAACACAAGGGGTCCTGGTGTATGTTCAATTTCTTGACCTGATGGTATTTACATGGATGTTTATTTACATTTTATGCATTTTCTATATGTGTATTATATTTCACACACACAAAAAAACTTACTTTTTAAATGGAACCAGACCAAGCTAGGCACACAAGATGCCAGACTCCAGAAATCAGGCAGAATGGGTACACTTTAAAGTGCTCCCAAAAAAGGTGGTGGTTCTTTTTTTTTTTTTTAAGATTTTATTTATTTATTTATTTATTCATAGAGACCCAGAGAGAGAGAGAGAGGCAGAGACACAGGCAGAGGGAGAAGCAGGCTCCTTGCAGGGAGCCCAACGTGGGACTCAATCCAGGGTCTCCAGGATCACACCCCGGACTGCAGGCAGCGCCAAACCGCCGCACCACCAGGGCTGCCCAAAGGTTCTAAGATAAAACAAGCCCTTGTACAGTATGATAGGAAATATGAGTGGGCTGTGGGGATGAGGTAGGGCATACTGAGGAAAATGTTTATGCCGACATTTCATGCCATTTTGCAAAAAGCAGGTATATGTATAGTAAGATGAAAGAGAAACTGAGTTGTATGTAGCGAAGTATCTGATCTTAGCTAAAAATATACTAAAACAGTAATTCCCAAGCCTGGCTGTACCTGAGGATTACCTGAGAATTTTACAATACATATATGCTCAAATCCCACTCCCAGTGATTCTCATTTAATTGGTTTAAGTTAGATTCCCCTGGATGGCTTTAATGTGCATGCCATGTTTATCAATACAAACAAGAAAAACCTGTGACATAAGGGGCGCTCTGCTTCTTACTAAGTTAAACCACCAGAAAAAAGTGTTGGTGGGAAAGTCTTCCAAGACAAGTGAGAAAACTTAAGCTGTTTGCCTTCCCCAACCACTACCCAGGTTCCTCTCCCACAACTTTACTGTTGGGCAAATAGCTGTTCTAAGAATACTTCCAGTACAAAGATCACCAATAATCAAAAAGGAACCACTGCAGGTTTTAGCATAAAGATGGCACAAGGGGAAAAAAACTATTTCAACATTATAGTGAAAAGTCCTATGAAGAGCATTGCATGAAAATCACACCATGAAGCAGATGAAAATGATTAATTCTCCATGAAATCAATGAGAATATGGCATTTCTGATGTGAGTTCAAAGAAGAAATAAAAGGACTCATGGAAGAAATGTAACAATTAAAAAGATGACATACCAACTATCAGAACTTGGGAGAAAAAAATAAAACCATAGAAATAATGAATATAACAGAATCAACAACGAGAAAAGGCCACACTATCCCATTCCAGTGTAATAGTAATTTTCTCTTTTCTTCTGGATTGTTCCAAATAGCAAATATGCCATATTTCCTACCATTTTAGAAAACAAATAAAATCCTCCTTAGTAACCCATTTCCCCTCTAGCTACTGTCCTTTCCATTTTCCCCTTCAAAGTAGAATTCCTAGAATCATCTATTCTTGCTATTTACATTCCTCTCTTCCCATTTTCCCTTAAACTCTGAGCAATGTTTATCCTTCCCCTTCCACAAAACCTGTTTGTTAAGGACACCAAGGACTTCATGTTCCTGACCGAATGTCCATTCTCAGCCTGTATCTTATATAATATATTATCAGCTTTTGAAATAGTGGTTCCTTCCCCACTCTTTTTTTAAAGATTGATATTTTATTTTTAAAAAAGACTGATATTTTATTTTACTTATTTTATTTTAGGGGGGCAGGGGAGATAGAAAATCTCAAGCAGACTCCACTGAATGCAGAGCCTGACACAGGGCTCAATCTCATGACCTGTGAGATTATGAGATGACTAGAAATCAAGAGTCAAGGGATCCCTGGGTGGCACAGCGGTTTAGCGTCTGCCTTTGGCCCAGGGCACGATCCTGGAGACCCGGGATCGAATCCCACATCAGGCTCCCGGTGCATGGAGCCTGCTTCTCCTTCTGCCTGTGTCTCTGCCTCTCTCTCCTCTCTCTCTCTCTCTCTCTGTGACTATCATAAAAAAATAAAAATTAAAAAAAAAAAAGAAATCAAGAGTCAGAAGCTTAACCAACTGAGCCACCCAGGCACTCCCATTCCCTACTTCAAACACTTTCTTCACTTGACTTCCCAAACATCAAGCCACCCTGATTTTTTCCTATCTCACTGGCCATTCTTTTTCATCTCTTCTATTAATTTCTCATCTCCCCACCCTCTATATGTTGGAGTACGTTAGGATCTGTTTTGGAAATTCTTCTCTATCCACACTCCCCTAGTGATCTCACCCAGTTTCAGGGCTTTCAGTAGCATCTACATACTGATATTCCTTAAATATATGGTTCTTCCCCATAAACTGTGAACTTCTAAAACTGCCTACTGTCTAACAGCCCTCTAATCTGACCAAAACTGACCTTGATTTTACTCCCTGTAAACCTTCTCATACAGTTTCTTCCATATCTTCCATAGAGGACTAGATTCATTCTAATCTCTCTTCATATCCAATCCATCAGCAAATCCTGTCAGCTATACAGTCAAATCCAAAATGTGCCCTCTTCTCACCTCTTCCCCTACCATTTTGGTCCAAACTAGTATTTTCTTTTGACTTGTAGGGATTAGGGGGTAAGGGTAGAGGTGGGTATACCTGTTAGGAAGCTATTGCAGCAATACAGTCAAAAGAAAATTAAGGAAACAAGTCATGCAGATATTTGGAGAAACGCATTCTAGATGTGAAGAGATACAGGCAAGTGCCTTGAGATGAGAACATGCATAGTATTTTCAAGTAATTACATGAAGGTCAGTGTGACCTGAGTATATATAGTATGAAATGGATAGGAGGAGATCAGAATAGAGAGGTAAGGGACTACATAACGTAGGGATTTATAAACCACTGTAAATAAGGCCTTTGTCTTTTAAGTAGAGGAATAATTTCTCATAATACGATTCTGCCTACAGAGCTGAGTATATTGTGCTGAATACAGGATACTGTAAATTTCATAAGAAATAAATATGTTCTACACAAAGAAAACTTTAAAACACAAAAGGACACAGAAATTGATTTGAATAAATGGAATCTTGGAGAGGAAGACTAAAAATGTAAAGGTGTCAAATCTTTTTGAACTGTGAATATAGTAGCAATTTAAAAAATATAGGGCTCTTTCCAGTAAAGTTCACACCAAAAAATAAATGCTAAGAACTTGCCAGGAAAATTCTAGAAAGAACGTTAATGAGGGAATCTTGAGCTATGCCATAAGTTACTTATATAATATCACAGTACTTAAAATGGTTTGATACAGTTGCAGCATTAAGCAGAGCAATGGAACAGAATTCAAAGTCCAGAAACAGACCCAAGTATAGATCAGAGTTTGGTATATAATAAAAATGGCATTTCAAACCAGTTGGCTAAAGACATTCTTTAATGTAGAAAGAGCTCTTATAAACCAATGAGAAAAACATAAAAATCTGATAGAAGAATGAACAAACCAGTCACCACTTTCACCACCATGATGACAATGATCAGAAAATCTGTTAAAATACTTTTGGCAATTGGTACTGAATGGGAACTACTAGGAAAGAGATACTGTTTCCTGGGGGGTCTTACACTATTTCAGCCTTTTGAAAGACTATTTGGTAACATCAATTTCAAATACCCCTTACCCTGCAATTCCACTTTATATATTTATCTTACAGGTGTATTTGCACATGTAAACAAAATGTACCTACCAGTTTATTTTCCCCAATATTGTTAAATCATTAAAGGCTAGAGACTATCTAAAAGGTTTATGTGGGATCCCTGGGTGGCTCAGTGGTTTAAGCGCCTGCCTTCAGCCCAAGGCATGACCCACATCAGGCTCCCCGCATGGAGCCTGCTTCTCCCTCTGCCTGTGTCTCTGCCTCTCTCTCTCTGTGTCTCTCATGAATAAATAAATAAAATCTTTAAAAAAATAAATAAAGTAAAAGGTTTATGTATGAGGAATCAATATATGAAGTTGTGATGCATATATATGTATGCATATATACACATGCAATTAAATATATTATGCAGTTAGACTTGTATATATACTGTATTTTTTAAATGTGTATATGTTACTTTTTCAAATACAAAAATCAATTTTAAAAGACAATGTTTTTAAACAACAGGGTTAAAAGGCAAAGAAACTTACAAATTCTAGTTTTACATAATACAATTTAAAAGGAACAAAAATATTTTACATAAACATGCTAAAGTCAGACATATCACTTTCTGTTTTAAATGAAGTAAAAACTAATAAAAACTAAAAACAAAACAAAACAAAAAACCCTGTAGTTTGGTAACTGAGACAATCCATTTCATTATTTTTTTTTTTTAGGGTTTTATTTATTTGAGAAAGTGAGCACAAGTAGGGAAGGGGAGAGGGAGAGGGAGAAGTGGACTCTCCACTGATCAGGGAGCCCAATGTGGGGTTGATCCCAGTACCTCAAGATCATGACCTGAGCCAAAGGTAGATACTTAACCAAATGAGCCACCCAGGTACCCCTAAGACAGTCCATTTTGTAATGCTCTTGATGTCTCTCAATGTGAGATTTATTCCTGCATAACTGGATAGAATCAGCCAGAGGACATTCTTCAATCTGATTTTCGTTCTTGGAAAAAATTAAATAAACTTAGTTTAAACAGATACTTCACAGGTATATCTTACTTTTTAGTGCATCTTCTAGGCACCAATAAAATTTGAAACATGGAAAAGGAAACATAAAATAGATTATAAAAGCTGCTACATATAGTTTACTTAGAGTCAATATTCTTTATCTGTGTAATCAAAAAAGAAAAAACTGAAAAATTTCTAACATCAATTATTTTCTCTTACATTTAACGATATGCCTTTAACCCTTTTGTCACAGTAATGGCAGCTTTTAAGAAAATACTTTAAAAAAGAAAGAAAATACCTTTAGCTGGAAATTTGAACTTGAATAAAAAATCAAATTAGGGGTTGCCTGACTGGCTCAGTTGGAGAAGTATGAGACTCTTGATCTCAGGGTCATGAATCTGAGCTCCATATTGGGTGCAGAGATTACTTAAAAGGAAAAATAAATAAAATTTGACTATGGTCATTTTTTTAAAAGATTTCTTTATTTGAGACAGAGAGAGAGAGAGAGAGAGAGAAAGAGAAAGAGAGCATGACTGGGAGGGACAGAGGGAGAGGGAGAGAGAATCTCAAGCAGACTCTACGCTGAGCATGGGGCCTGACATGGGGCTTGATCTCACAACCCCGAGATGACGACCTGAGCTGAAACCAAGAGTCAGACGCTCAACCGGATGAGCCACCCAGGAGCCCCTGACTATGGTAATTTTTTAATATTTAAAGTAAACTCTAGGGACGCCTGAGTGGCTCAGTCAGTTAAGTGTCTGCCTTCGGCTCAGGTCATTATCTCAGGGTTCTGGGATCCAGCCTCGAGTGGGCTCCCTGCTCAGCAGAGAGCCTGCTTCTCCCTCTCCCCATCCCCTACTCATGCTCTATCTCTCTCTTCTCAAATAAACAAAATCTTTAAAAAATAAATAAAATTTTAAAAATAAAAAAATAAATTCTACACTTAAATTACATGGACGTAAGATTTTAATTACACTACTTTCCGATTACTTTAAAGAGGAGAAAGAGAGAAGTTACCTGAAGTTGATGGACAAATCCAGCATTAGGATTAATACAAAATCTTCTTTCTTGAACATAAGCAAATGCATCTCTGAAAACAAAAACAGAAAACTAAGGTGATGGTATTATTTCATGAATCAATCTCAATTTACCTAAAATAGGAACTTACCCAAAAATTTACCTAAGCAGGAAATCATAATCATAAAGCTTATACTACAGAGAGGTAGTGAGTTGTAGTAGAAAAATGAACAGCATGGGCAGATGAAATATCACCATCCCTCTGTTTACCAGCTTGTGTTCTAAGGGAAACTGCTGAACTTTCTAAGCTTTTTCTTCTTTGTAAATTGAGGATTATAAAAATTCCTACCTTGGAGGGCTATTGTGAGATGCATGATAATAGGTTTACAGCACCTTATATGGCATCTATTACATAGTATGTGCTCAAAATATTATCATTGTTAGACAAGGAAAAGTATATCTACTTCCTTGTTTTGTTGTAAAACTTAAATGAGATAAAAGAGCTTAGAATAATACCTAGCACATAGCAAAGACCCGAAATGTGGAAGCTATTTTCACTATTCCTATCAAGACACCAAATAATAAAGAGAATACATAAACATAGTCTACCGAGCACTAATCTTTTTCAATTAAACAAAGCATTTGTATTCAAATAATATTAACTGATACTTTTAAGCCAACCTTCCATCAAAATCTAAACTTAAAGGATACCAAACAAACTAAACAAACATTTGAGTATACTGTGTGCCAGGAATATTGATCCAATGCTGAATACAGCTCAAATGAGAGGAACAGGGAAAATGGTATAATGATGTAAAGGTTGATACAGGCACATCATGCAAAGTTTCACTGGCCATGATAAGAATTATTAAGGATCAGAAACCTCTGAAAGCTTTTTGGGATAAGGTGATTATTTGATCAGATTTATCTTTTGAAAAGATCATTCTGACTGTAGCGTGGGGGGAAAAAACACTGGAGAAGGAGAGAATACATGAAACCACTAAGAAGACTACCATTGTTAAAGCCCAAGAGAGACGTGACTGGAGCTTCGATTAGGGGATTAAATGATGATAAAGAGAAAGATAAGAGACAGATTCAAGGTATATTTTAGGATGCAAAAGAGGATTAGTAATGATAAATTTGGGAGATGGGGAGTGAAAGACAAGGAATTGCCAATGATTACAAGATTTCTAACTTGTACAAGACACACTTAAAAAAAAAGGAAACAATGTACAATGGTCAGGCATTTATTTCAGGGCTCTCTTTTTTATCTAGGCAATACGCTTGGAAAAGCTGATTTTGGTTAAGAAAGACTACACTGAATTGTGAAAGAACCTGAAACAACTTCTAGGTAATTTTTTATCCAATTGCCGTTAAAGGAAAACATAATAAATTAGCCTTTTAAGCAAGGGAAGAAATAATATCTGCATCTAAGTTTTTAAACTAGGACTACACAATTCTCTAGCAGCAAATAATTTTCCATGATTATTTCCAAATATAACTACCTTGGCTTCTTAACAACAGTTAGCACTAACTCCCCAAAACCACAAAATGTTAGCCTAAGTAGATATATACAAGGTGGACAAGCTACAAAGGTTAAGAGGCTAATTAATCGTGGGATACAAGAGCCTGACTAATCAACATAAATAGATAACAAAATCAGGATATCAATTGCAAATTCCCAAACTTTCAATTAAGCTTCATTTTAATGAGAATTTAAACATGGCTATGTTTCAGAGTACTTTCTTACCTGTACTTCATTCCAAATGTTTCCATAATGTACGCAATAACAAAGGCAGCACTGAAGAGGGGGAAAAAATTTTAGAAAAAAAAATAGAAAACAGAGCTCATTAATTAAATGCTAGAGAAAGAAAAATAATCTTTAACTTCATACCTCCTGGAGATCCCTGCATTTCCATGGACAAGAACTTTTCCTGAAAAATAAGAAATAGTTATTCTCACAAAAAAACATCTAACTCAGCAACTAAAATAATACTAATAAGATAAATAAGATAGTAAGATAAATTTTTCTTAAACATTTTATATTTTATACAAATCACTTGGATATTTATTTAACTTTAGAACTTTACAATTTAACTTTGAAATTCAAGGGATTCATTATTTTTTTATTTTTTTATTATTATTATTTTTTTATTTATGATAGTCACACAGAGAGAGAGAGAGAGAGAGAGAGAGAGAGAGAGGCAGAGACACAGGCAGAGGGAGAAGCAGGCTCCATGCACCGGGAGCCCGACGTGGGATTCGATCCCGGGTCTCCAGGATCATGCCCTGGGCCAAAGGCAGGCGCTAAACCGCTGCGCCACCCAGGGATCCCGAAATTCAAGGGATTCAAAGCTGACTCAAAAATTTGAAAATACTTATAGGGATATTTAAGAAAGCCTATCCAAATGAAACAAGGAATTGGGAAAACACAAATTTGGGAATAGTCTATTACCTACAATTGCAACCTCCATATACTGCACTTAAGACAAATGTTAACTAAAAAATTAACTATGACACATAATCTAAAAATGAACACTAAGAAAGTATTACTTACCTCCAGTTTGTAAGCTTCCATCAATAAATTCTTTAGTCTGAAGGCAAGACAGTGTGTTTTAAGAAAAAGTGGATTAGCATAAGCATAAAATACATAGAGTAAAACAAAATATATTGAAAAAATTTACTGCTGACTCATATTAATATTGCCTTAATTCAAGAATTTCCAAAAGGCTACAAATGCAACTATTACAAATTTTTAGAACCATAATTGAGACAAATCATAAATTATAAGTGATAATAAAATATTTGATACTTACCATGGGAAAATAACGTATTATATTTTCAACTGGATTATCTGCAATGTCCAAGACTAAATATCTGAAAATAGAATATTCTGTGATAAGCACACTTTCAGACAAAACTCTACAAACAAGAAACTTCAAAATTTGTTGACAACCATGAAAATAATGCGAAACAACTTTCAAAGCATCATATTCCCAAGACCTTGGTCATAGTTTGTATACTGCTTAAACGCATAGCATTTAAAGCCTTAAATAAGTTAACATTTCTGATATTTTTACATTAAAAAAAAAATCTATCTGGTTAAAATTGAAAAATGACAGGAAGAAAACTTTCCTCTAGATCAGAGTGGACCTGGAATAAAGACAAAAACTGTTTGTATTCTTTATTGTTACTCTATTTCTACTAACTTCCCCATAGACTAGAAGATTCTTCTTTGAGTAGCCCTGTGACCCTTCCTCACAATGCCACTGAGGACAATTCCGAGGAAGCACAACCCCTTTCTCTGAAAGAGAAGGTAAGCAAAATAGAAGTCTAAGGGAGCCATGAGTCAAACATCCATTGCTTGAACTAACCTTCAGTAGAGCAAAACCCACTAAAAAACCACTTGTCCTACAATTTTGTAGTTTTTTGGAAAACACCAATAAGAAGACATCATTAATATGCTAGGCTTATTTTATTTTGTGAAAAACTTCCCTCTCTAACTTATCCAGACCACCAGTTTAGTAATACAACTATAATATTTAACTAAGATTCAAAATTAATTCTTAAAGTCAATATTGCCTTAAAAATTACAGTTCTTTAGTGATCGTTTAAGTACTAAAGCAATCATTTAGGTTGTCACAACTTCAATAAATTCAGAGCTTATCACAGAGAAGCTGAAACTCAGTATCCAAGGACAATCCAATGTAAAACCCAAAAGGATTCTAACAATGACTGTTTCCTAAAGTGACTATGTAGGCTAAATTACAGGGAAAAAAAAGTTAATTCAGAGTCAATCTTAAAATATTCTACTACATGTCATGTTGAATATTAAAAACTGTTAGCAGTTGGAAAGCCTGGGTGGCTTAGCCAGTCAAGCATCCAACTCTTTCTCTCTTTCTTTTTTTTAAGCATCCAACTCTTTTTTAAATCTTCTTTTTTTCTTAATTTTATTTATTTATGATAGTCACAGAGAGAGAGAGAGAGAGGCAGAGACACAGGCAGAGGGAGAAGCAGGCTCCATGCACCGGGAGCCTGACGTGGGATTCGATCCCGGGTCTCCAGGATTGCGCCCTGGGCCAAAGGCAGGCGCCAAACCGCTGCGCCACCCAGGGATCCCTAAGCATCTAACTCTTAATCTCAGCTCAGATCTTTTTTTTTAAGATTTTCTTTAAGATTTTATTTATTTATTTATGAGACACAGAGAGAGAGAGGCAGAAACACAGGCAGATGGAGAAGCAGGCTCCCCACAAGGAGCCCAATGTGGGGCTCGATCCAGCATCCTGGGATCATGCCCTGGGCCAAAGGCAGATGCCCAACCACTGAACCACCCAGGTGTCCCTTTTTTTAAAAATGTTATTTTTATTTATTCATGAGACACACAGAGGCAGAGACATAGGCAGAGGGAGAAGCAGGCTCCCTGCAGGAAGCCCGATAAGGGACTCAATCCCTGGACCCCAGGATCACAACCTGAGCCAAAGGCAGACACTCAACCACTGAGCCACCCAGGCATCCCTCAGCTCAGATCTTGATCTCAGGGTTGTGAGTTTGAGCTCGACGTTGGGTGTACAGATTACTTAAAAATAAAATCTTTTCGGGCTCTTTGCGTGGAGCCTGCTTCTCCCTCTGCCTATGTCTCTGCCTTCTGTGTCTCTCATGAATAAATAAAGTATTTATAAAAAGATAATATCTTTAAAAAAACAAAAACAAAACTATTAGCAGAATTATCAGTCTATAATTCAATATTCTGAACCTAAGGACAAAGGGTTTTTTCCACTGGGATAAAAAAGCTGTGGGATGCCTGGGTGGCTAAGCAGTTAAGCATCTGCCTTCAGCTTAAGGTGTGATCCTGGGATCAGGGATTGAGTCCTGCTTCAGGCTCCCTGTGAGGAGCCTGTTCTCCCTCTGCCTATGTCTCTGCCTCTCTCTCTGTCTCTCATGAATAAATAGATCTTTAAAAAGGAACAAAAAAAAAAAAAAAAAAAAAGCTGTACCTAGGACATTTTGATACTAAAAACAAAAACTATATAAATTAGAAATCTCTAGTATAGCCATTTAAAATATGGCATTATTTTTAATATATGTTAAGTCTATATGAGTGTAGATATAATACACATGTATAATAGGGTTAAGATTTAAAAGGAATATGCCAAAATGTTAACTAAAGCGTTTCCTCTCGGTTGTGGAATTAGGGATTATTTTATATTTTTCTTGGCATCAATCTATATTTTCTAAAATATCTATAAAGAATAAGGATGTCTTTTATAATTAGAAAAAAATTAAATCTAATTCTAGAATGCAGACATTCCTTGTTTGTTTTAAATATTTTATTTAAGAGTGAGCAAGCAAGAGACAGTACACAAATGGAGGAGGGGGGCAGAGGGAGAAGCAGACTGCTGAGCAGAGAGCCCAATATGGGGCTCTATCCTGGGACTCCAGGATTATGACCTGAGCTGAAGGCAGATACTTAACCCATGTGCCCCTGGATATTCCTTTTTTTTTTTTTTTTTTAAGATTTTATTTATTTATTCATGAGAGACACACAGAGAGAAAGAGGCACAGCAGGCCCCATGCAGGGAGCCCGACTTGGGATCCAGGGATCAGGCCCTGGGCTGAAGGTGGCGCTAAACTGCTGAGCCACCCGGACTGCCCTAGATATTCCTTTTTTAAAATTAATTAATTAATTAATTATTTATTTATTTATTTTTAAGATTTTATTTATTTATTCATGATAGTCAGAGAGAGAGAGAGGCAGAGACACAGGCAGAAGGAGAAGCAGGCTCCATGCAGAGAGCCCGACATGGGATTCGATCCCGGGTCTCCAGGATCATGCCCTGGGCCAAAGGCAGGCGCCAAACCGCTGTGCCACCCAGGGATCCCTAGATATTCCTTTTTTAAAGTAAGTTTCTATTAACTGAAAAATGTATACACATGGTAAAAAATTCTAGCAGTATAAAAATATTTGCAGTAAAAAATATGCCCCTCTAGCATCCGAGACCCTGAATTTTCCTTCTCAGAAGCAATCACCAGATTTCTGGTCTTTTAGACTAGAAATTTTCTACACATACACAAGAATATATGCTTAACATATTGTATATATTTTTAAACACAGAGTATACACTGGGTTGTACACCTTGTTTTTTGTTGTTGTTGTTTTTGTTTTTTTGTTGTTTTTTTAATTGAATAAATCTTAGTGATTATTCCAAATCAACATACATAGAAATATTTCATTCTTTTTCAGGATTACAGTATTCTATTATACATTTACACAATATATTTTAGAGTATGTTGTACTGATGAACACTCAGGTTGCTTTCATTTTTACAAATTTTAATAAAGCAGTACTTTAAAATATTTTTAACATACATGCTTTTATATACACACAGAATATCTCTGATGATATTTTAAGGGTTAACAGTAGCTACCTCCCAGGAGGGAAGCCAGATGGCTGGGTTTAGAGGAGGGAAGAGACTTACTTTATTTATATACCTTTTTTCCACCTTTTCTTTTTTTTTGTATCATGTGTAATACATATGCTTTATTTTTAAAATAGAATTAAAATAGCAGTAAAAACCATTAAATGCTCAACCACACTCATTATAATGAGAAACGCAAATCAGAACTACATGAGACATCACTTTTACCCTAGAAAATTGGGAAAAATTAAAAATGCTTAATAATTCTGTCTTGGAGAGATAACCAAGGAAAGTCTCTCTCATCTACTTTAGAGTGGGAATGTAAACTGACAGAAGTCACTGGAGGGCAATCTACAACATCCATTAAAATTTTAAATGCTCATATTCTTTGTTCCAGCAATTCCACTTCTACAGATTTATCCAACTGATATATTCACACATGAATTAAATGACATGTAGATGAATACTCAATATATTAGCAAAGACTGGAAACAATCTAAATGCCCAACAGAAGACGGGTTGAATAAATTTTAGTATAGCTATATAATGGATTATAATGCAAGTTAATTTTTTTAAAGATTTTATTTATTATTTATTTATTCATGAGAGACACAGGCAGAGGGAGAAGCAGGCTCCCCTAAGGGAGCCTGATGTGGGACTTGACCCCAGCCCCAGGATCATAGCCTGAGCCAAAGGCAGATGCTCAACTGCTAAGCCATTCAGGCATCCCCCATGCAAGTTTAAAAAAACAATACAGCTAAGTAATGATATGAAGTGATCTCTAAAATATATTTTAAAAACTTTTTAAAGCAAGGGTAAAAAAATAAAAGTTTATCTACAGAAATATGCTTATATATATATAATATAACCCTGGGTGCCACTCAAAAATAAGAGTGGATCCCTCTAGAGAGAGGAACTGAGTATATAAGGGACAGAAATAGGGAAATTTTTCAGTATATTATACATGCTTTTTAATCTTTAAAATTCTGCATTATATGTATTACTTGCTTAAAATTTTAAAGGAAACTTTTTTTTTTTAAAGATTTTATTTATTTATTCATGAGAGACACAGGGAGAGACGCAAAGACACAGGCCGAGGGAGAAGCAGGCTCTATGCAGGGAGCCTAACGTGAGACCCAACCCCGGGTCTCCAGGATCATGCACCCTGGGCTGAAGGTGGTGCCAAACCGCTGAGCCACCAGGGCTGCCCAGGAAACTTATTTTTTAAATGATACATGACCATCCTTATAAGACAGAGAAGTTTGCCGTAATAAAATCAACTTGAAATAAAAACTACATTACATGTTTGCTGCCCATACATTTTATTAATAAATCAAAGCAATAATTCTTACCTAAATAATTGTTGAAAGTTTGGTTTAACAAAGTTTGCTTCAATATTTTGTCTTATGCATATTATATGGGTTATTCCATATTTCTGTAGTATAGGTAGCTATAAAAAAGAGGGACAGGGAGAGAAATAGTTTAAAATACAAAACATCATCTTATTTTACCATAGATGTTTGAAAATATGCACAACTGAACATTAGAATTAATACAGCCACATATGAACCTTAACTAAGTACAGGGGATTAAAGCTACTTTTATAATAATATATCTGAAATGATCAGCAAGATATTTCAATGATTCAAGATTAATATATATCACGTATCCTCAATAGGATTGTTTTACACAATTTTATTTTTTTAATTTTTAATTTTATTTATTTAAAAGACTTTATTTATTCATGAGAGACAGAGAGAGAGAGACAGAGAGAGGCAGAGACATGGGCAGAGAGGGAAGCAGGTTCTATGCAGGGAGCCTAATGTGGGATGGATCCCGGAAGTCCAGGTTCACGCCCTGGGCTGAAGGAAGGCACTTAACCACTGAGCCACCCAGATGTCCCTATTTTACATGATTTTAGAGCTTGTTGAGACCTTAAAGACAATTTATTTGGGAAACACTACTACTACACAGTGGTTAAAGCCATGGGCTTTGGAGTCTTGAGAGCCCAAGCTCTATATTCCAGCTCTGCTAATGACCTGAGCACTCTGCGGCTCAGTCTTCCCATGTGAAAATGGGGGAAAATATTAACCTTTTCATTGAGTGGTCGGATGGATGAATTATATATATCAGATGTTTGGCACAATGCCTGGGATGTATGGCAGGTATTCAGGAAATAGTTGTCATGTATATTGACTACCATTCTTTATTCTATAGAAGGGACTACAAACACATAAACAGTTACTGAACATCACCAACATAGTTAATATCAGCAACCAGAGCCCAGATCTCTAGACTATACCTTGCTTCTCCCAGTAAACTTTTTCTATTACAAGCCAGAATTAATTTATACAGTTCACAGACTACTAACATTTTAGTTTAAAAATTCTTCTAAAGTTAAAACTGGTAACTCCAAATGATATTATATTCTGTGGGACATTTTTGGCTCTACATTTAAAACAATTTAATATGACAATCCTCGATATATCAAGTTTTTATTTGCAAGTGATCACAGGTTTCAGTGAATACAGTAACATGTTAGATAATGTATATATGTGTCATATATACTATATATCATAATGACATATTTTAGTAGTTAGAATGTAAATTCCTAAGAACAAGGATTTTGTTCACTGATTCATATTAAGTATGTGTAGGAGTACCTTGAACATATTAACTATTTAATAATTATCTGTTCAATAAATGAACAAAATCATCCTGGCAAGAGGAATCAGAATTCAGAATCTTGAGTTTTCTATAATTTCAGCTTATATTCCTATATATTTAATTCCTACTTTCTGCATTAAATCCAGAACAATAATACCAATAACCTATGTTAGAAATCAAAGAATAATTCATATTTGTTATGGACTGAGTATTTTTGTCTCTGTCAAAATTTGTACATTGAAGTCCTAACCCCCAAGGTGATGATAGTATTAGATGGGGCCTTTGGGAGGTAATTAGATTTAGATGAGGTCATTATGGTGAAGTCCCATCATGGAATTAGTGCTCTGGTAAGAGAAGAGACCCGAGAGCTTGAATCTTTCTGCCATGGAAAGATAAAGCAAGAATGCAGCCATCTCCACACCAGCAAGAGGACCCTCACCAAAACCTAACTATGCTGGCACCCTGATCTCAGATGTCCTAGCCTCTACAATTGTGAGAAATAAATGCCTGTTGTTGAAGCCACTGGTCTATGGTATTTTATTATAGCATCCTGAGCTAAGAAAATGAGGTTTTCAAAAGTTTTAAATGTTAATTTTTGCAGCAAATTTTCCTATGTCTGTATTTCCTGAGTGTATCCTGAGTTAGAAGAAAGGAGGTAAGCATTCGGTAGGATTAAGATTTAATCTATGTTCCATATTCACATTTATTAAACCTCCAAAATGTATTCAACTTTTTTTTTCTTAAGATTTTATTTATTCATTCATGAGAGACACAGAGAGAGGCAGAGACATAGGTAGAGGGAGAGACAGGCTTCCTGTGGGGAGCCTGATGCAGGATTCGATCTCAGGACCCCAGAATCACAACCACTGAGCCACCCTGGTGCCCCTCAACATCTATTCTTTTGTTTATATAGATCTGTAATATATAAAGAAGTTTTCATATCTACGTTATTACTGCAAGAAACCATAGAAGATACACATAACTCTGGATAAAAACCTGGTTTAACAAGCACTGAAGGCATGTATATGAGACTATTACTAGTAAAAACAAACCTTTACAAAATGCAACTCAAATGTAATAGCATACAGAATATTTTCTACTTTTCAACGGGTTTTCATTTATATAAAGCAAATTATAATCTTATCTCATACCTACAAATCACAGAAAAATTATACACGAAGAAACAGTTCAAATGTATCTGAATGCAATAAAAGGTAGGCTTAACTAAATGAGTATTAGAAAAGGAGTTTAGGTTTCTTGGTCTCTATTATCATTTGTTGTTACATATTTTTTGGATGATGGTATAAAAAAGGGATATAAACTGTAGTATGGTGATTCAGAATGGGAAATAATCAAATTTTGCCATAGAAACTTTTCCTCAGTCTAATAATTAGAGCATGGTGAAACTGAGGGGGAAGAGGTTTTGAGGCGATCTGTAAACACTTATAATTTAATCTGACAAATACTATAATAAGTATATTTATAAAATGCTGTAGGCATACAAAAAGCAAGTAATCTAAAACTATCTTGAAGGCCAGTATTTTGTGAATACTACATTATTTGGCTTTTGTTTATCTTAAGTAACTCACAGTTAAGTCTGTGAGTTATCTATCTTTTCCTTAGTACTTTTTTTTACCAACACCCTACCCTTTCCATCCTAGCTGTAGGGCATCAAAACTAGGTTTACTCTTACATATGCCAACAGTGACAAAGCCTTCCAGTTTCAAAGAAATGACTCTAAATTTAAAAAACTCCCTATTGGGAAGCCCTGGTGGCGCAGCAATTTGGCGCTGCCTGCAGCCTGGGGTGTGGTCCTGGAGACCCGGGATCGAGTCCCACATCGGGCTCCCTGCTTGGAGCCTGCTTCTCCCTCTGCCTGTGTCTCTGCCTCTCTCTCTCTGTGTCTATGAATAAATAAATAAAGTCTTTAAAAAAAAACTCCCTATTCATCTAAAATTCATAAATACATTAAATTAAATCATTAAAGTTAAAAATTCTAGTTTTGTTTTTGTTTTGATTTTTAAAAAAACCTACTGTAGATAGATATCATACAAAATACTGACTTCTAAATAGAGTATTGGGGAAAGCATGCAATACAGTATTTCACATTATAATTCAAAATGAATTAGTAGCATTGTCATAATTCATAAGACTGAATCTTCTAGGAAGTAACAACATTGCTGCATATAGTAAAATGAGATCTACCCTGTTAACTGTGTAATGAATGAAATCCATTTCAGTTTGACTATACAGGAGACAGATATATATGATATAATACTTTACGACCTGGAGCATAGGTCTCTGAAGTTTGCAAAAACAGAAGATTTTATCAATTAAGATACATGTGCATACACATGTACACACCCCCTCCACACACACACATTTACACTTGATAAGGAAAGATTAAAATGTCAAATATACTTGTTTTAGGATTTAATTCTATTTCATCGTTCAGAAGATACGATTAGCAATGATAGATGTCAAATATTTTAGAGGATAAAAAGTCAATTATTTAGTAAATCTTTCAAATACATGGATTTCACAAGAAAAATAATACATAGAAAAGCTCATTTGTGATTTGTTGTGAAATACCTAACAATGACTGGTCCAGTAAAATGTAAATAGGTTGGTACTCCAGGCTGACATGCAATATTTGTGGATCTTACCTCAAATAAAACGCCTACTACTAAAAAATTTATTTCAAAAAAGCTGGTTAATAGTCTTTTGATGAACCTAACCTAAAGTTCATACCTTGCTTTTCATAGCAGAAGAATATGGTCCTAGAAACAGTCCAGGTAAAATTTCCTAGGAAAAATAAAATAGAGATATTGACCATTAAAAATTTAAATCTATACAAACTATATACCATATGAGTGGATTTGTGGAGTATTTCCATAGTTGTTATAATAATTTTTTTTAGCAAAACAGCTTGTTATTTAAGGAACATTTCCTAGCCACACTGAGCCAATGATTGGGAAAAGAAATGCAGATGTGCTTTATATATCAGGTGAAACATTTAAAGTTTAAATCTGGTTTTGAAAAGTCAGATAATGTGAAATGTGAACTTCCACAGTGCCTTTTTATTTTTTTATTTTTTCCACAGTGCCTTTTTAAAAGCAGTTTGGGTAAAATAAGCATATTGTAAGACTATCCTTTTTTTTTTTTTTTTTTTTTTAAAAGACCGAGGGTGTGGGCAGCCCTGGTGGCTCAGCGGTTTAGTGCCGCCTTTAGCCCAGGGCCTGATCCTGGAGTCCCAGGATCGAGTCCCGTGTCAGGCTCCCTGCATGGAGCCTGCTTCTCCCTCTGCCTGTGTCTCTGCCTCTCTCTCTTTCTCTGTGTCTCTCATGAATAAATAAATAAAATATAAAAAAATAAATAAATAAAGACCGAGGGTGTGAGGAAAGGGAGAAAGAGAATTTTAAGCAGGCTCCATGCCCAGCACAGAGACCAAGGCAAGGCTCAATCTCATGATAATGAGATCATGACCTGAGCCAAAACCAAGAATCCAACTCTTATCTGAGCCAAAGAGGTGCCCCTATATGATTGTCTTTTAGACTTATTAATAAAACATCTCTAATTTTATTTATATTCTCTCTCATACAGTCTAGAAATAAAATAGGCATTAAGAAAATCACCCCTTTGGAATTACACAAAACCTTATTTAGCCAAATCAAAAGTAGCTCAAGACACAAGGTTAGAAGTGTTGTTATCTTTAGTTAATAAAAGTATTGCAAAGTTTAAAAAAGACCAATACCAAATATCTGCCTACTGACAGAGCTTCAACAATTTTAAATTGTTTAAATACTTTCCAAATGCTAGATTAAAATTTATTCTATGTGAGTTCAACATAAAAAGATTTCAGTTGGACTATATCATATCCTAGATACTAATACAGTATAATTTTGTAGTTCAGTTCTATGAAAAACTGTAATTATTTGAGTATAGGTCTGATTTCTCCTACCAGCTTCTTGTGGCAGAAATTACACTTTACTCATCTGTGTATTCCCCAAAGCACCAAATAAAATGCCTCACAGATACTAAGCTACTTTTAAAAAGAGAGTTTTCACTAAAGAAATGAAACATTTTCATAAGTCAAGGTATTCCCAGGAACAGGAGACACTGCTTGATTCTGGGGCTAGCAGAGTGTAAATGGTAAGAAATACAAAGAAAAACAATCTGCTACAAGGGTTAACTATCACTTTATCATTCCATATTGGGAGTATTCAACTCAGTCTTCTGGAAACTTCATTATGGAAGTTGACTGGAAATCAGACACAAAGAGGAACAATTACTCAGGAGTGATTTGCCTTATAGTCAATTCTTTTGGACTTTTCTAAACTAGTCAAACAGAGAAAGGAAACTTTTCAAAAGGAATAAAAATACTGTATCAAATTTTTCAGATAAGAAAAAACAAAGTGACTCATTTTACACATACATTTATTACTATGTCCATGATTCTAATCTAAGGAAAAAAGGAAACAATTCATTTCCCATCTTTTTAAGATCCATGATTAACCTTAAACATGCTGATTATTTAAAATACTCAATGATGAACCTACATGAAATCATGAGCCAACAGGGCTCAAATCCTTTGTGAAATAATGTTATTTAATAATGGTACTAGTAATATGGGTTGGCTTAAAAAAACAAAAAGGTTACCTTACCTGCATCTCTCGTCTCATAGGGTAGGTCCATTCCTTGAAGATGGAAAGAAAACATGAGAATAAAAGTAAATGACATATAAAAAATGTTACCCATTTAAAAGTTAAAGATGTGACATATGAATATATGGATATTTAAAGAATACATTGTACTTTAAGAATATTCTATAAATAAATTAAAACTGGCTTCACAAACACCTGAAATTTTAAGTGACAAGAAACAAAGATTAAGGTATTCTTTAGATAATTGTACTTCCATAATTACAATGATGTTATTTCATATAATGGATGGACCCGTTCATTAATTAAAAGAACACAAACTCTAGAAGTTTCTCAAAACTGATCCTCCAAAACAGAAATGTCAAATAGCTATTTTGTGATTCATGTCAACTCTAACCAAGTAGATAGCTAAGTGTGAAGGATTCAAGAAGAGTACTGCGATTAGTGAGAAGTATACCTAATGGATGAAAGAATGTTAAGTGACAGGTATTTGCCATCCCTGATCTAATAAACCTCTAAATGCTTATCAAACAGCCCTTTTCATATCTTACTTGAGCTTAAGATCCTGTCTTTTAGTTTGATTCCCTTTAAAGATACATTTCACAAAAGTATAGAATTCATTCTGTCTTTGGAATGCAGACCAAAACAAACAAGTTGGGAAATAACGCAAAATGCCAACAGCAGAAGACAGAAAACATTTTAAAAGGTGGGAAAGGGGGCACCAGGGTGGCACAACTGGTTAAGCACCTGACTCTTGGTTTCCGTTCACATGATCTTGTGGTTGTAAGATTCTCTGCCCCCCGCCTCCCCTTGCATGCACCTGCCTCCACATTGAGCAGGAGTCTGCTTGTGATTTTCTCTCCCTTTGCCCTTCCCTCTTGTGTTCTGGCTCTCCAAAATGAATGAATGTTAAAAAAAAAAAAAAAAAAAAAAAAAGGGAAGAAGTTGGGAAAAGAGGGGCACCTGGGTGGTTCAGTCGGTTAAGCACCTGACTTTTGATTTCAGCTCAGGTCATGGTCTCAGGATCATCTGGATCAAGCCCTGTGTCAGACCCCTCATATGGAGGGAGTTAGCTGGAGATTCTCTCCCTCTCCTTTTGCCCCTCCATCCCCAAAATAAATAATTCTTTAAAAAAATAGAAAAATCAGGAAAAGAAAAAAGCAGTTACAGTGAATTGATACGAAGAATCAAACATGGTGCAAATAGTCCTCATTTATAAATGGACTACATTCCAAAAGTTTCTAACTTAGTTGCTTAAAACTCAGAATTATAAAGAGAAATGAGTTTTCTAAAGTTAAAACTTGAAAAGCGGGATCCCTGGGTGGCGCAGCAGTTTGGCGCCTGCCTTTGGCCCAGGGCACGATCCTGGAGACCCAGGATCGAATCCCACGTCGGGCTCCCGGTGCATGGAGCCTGCTTCTCCCTCTGCCTGTGTCTCTGCCTCTCTCTCTCTCTCTCTCTCTCTCTCCGTGTGACTATCATAAAAAAAAAAACAAAAAAAACAAAAACTTGAAAAGCTTTTTAAAAAAATCTTTTATTTTCAGATGAAAGGGATTAAGGGGTACAAACTTTCAGTTATAAAATAAGTGACAAGGATTAAAAGTACAGCATCATCAGGAATATAGACAATAATTTGGAATAACTTTGTATGATGACAGAACTTACCTACACTTAATGGAGAGCGCTGAGCTGTGTATAGAACTGTCCAATTAGTATGTAATGTATCTGAAACTAATGTAACATTGTATGTCAATTAGAAATACCCTACCCAGCAATTACACTACTAGGTATTTATCCAAAGGATACAAAAACAGAGATGCATGCATGGGCACATGCATCCCAATGTTTATAACGGAAATGTCCACAATAGTCAAAATATGGAAATAGTCCAGATGTCCACTGACAGATGAATGGATAATGATGTGGTATGTATACACAATGGAGTATCATTCAGGCATCAAAAAGAATGAAATCTTTTTGGATCATTTGCAATGATGTGGATGGAACTAGAGAGTATTCTGCTAAACTAAGTCAGAGAAGACAAATATCAAATGGTTTTCACTCATATGTGAAATTTAAGAAACAAAATAGATGAACATAGGGGAAGGGAAGGAAAAATAAAGTAATGGAGAGGGAGGCAAACCATAAGAGACTCTTAACTACAAGGAATAAACTGAGGGTTGCTGGGGGAATTGGGTAATCAGGTAATGGGCATTAAGCAGGGCACTTGATGTAATCAGCACTGGGTACTATATGCAACTGATGAATCACTAAATTCTACTTCTGAAACTAATAATACATTATAGGTTAACTAAATTTATTTTTTTAACCCAAAATGTTATTTTAAATGCTCTGTGATTGAAACAATTTGCAGAAAATATGTGCCGTGCTAAGCTAATATCCAGTGAATGCTTCTTGCAATTTCTACAACTCTACATAGTGACCTGCTTAGAAGTACATTTGTGTATTTGCTCTCCAGTCTAAATTCTATTTTTTTTTAAAGATTTTATTTATTTATTATGAGAGACACAGAGAGAGAGAGAGACACACAGGCAGAGGGAGAAGCAGGCTCCATGCAGGGAGCACAAAGTGGAACTCAATTCTGGGACTCCTGGATCACGCCCTGGGCCAAAGGCAGCCACTCAACCACTGAGCCACCCAGGTGCTCCTAAACTTAATTTAAATAAAAAATAAAACAAACAAACAAACAAGGGGTGCCAGGGAAGCTCAGTCAGTTAAGTGTCAGACTCTTGATTTCTGCTCTGGTCACGATCTCAGGGTCATGAGACAGAGCCCCAAATCGGGCTCTGCACTTGGCGGAGTCTGCTTCTATCTCCCTTCGTCCCTCCCCTTGTATCCTCTTACTCAAATAAATAAATCTATATATAAAAAAACAAATATCTCCCTCTACTTTGCTCCCCCTCCTCTCAAAAAAAAAAAAAAAAACCTACTTTCACTTTTAAATAATTTTAGAATTACAGAAAAGTTAAATATAGTGCTAGGAAATTTCCTTTACTCTTCACCTAGATTTTCCAAGTCAAAAAATATTTCTAACACATAAGGTAGAAATGTTAAAGCCAGGAAAGAATTTGTCTGTTTTGCAGAACAAGAAGCTATGGCTAGGTGTTCCATCAAATACCCTCCTCCATGAGCCAGTTTGGAGCTGAGGACCTGCATAGAAGCCCTCTGAGTTGCCCTAAGGTTACCTTTAGTTCATTATAAAATTAAGATCTCCCATGGGCAAGGTTTTACAACCATTTTTTGAACATACAATGTATACACTAGCATGTTCACATACTAAGATGAGCAGCTGAAACCAAGTGCCTAGGTAATAAAATGTGTAAATTCCTTAATGTATCAAGCTCCCCTGGCCTTATTCCCTAGCACACTGAATAAAAGTTTCATCCATGTACCCCAAGGGGGAAACAGTACTTTGAGAACCATTTCCCTGTCTCCTTGTGACAAATTAATAAAAATCTCTTCGCTTTCTTTTCCTTTCTTCTTAAGAGAGCAAGCAAGCAGAGGGAGAGGAGAGAGTATCTTTTTTTTTGTTTTTTTTTTTTTGTTTTTTTTTTTTAGGAGAGAGTATCTTAAACAGGTTCCACAACCCTGAGATTACAACCTAAGCCAAAATCAAGTCAAACACTTAACCAACTGAGCCACCCAGGTGCCCCAAAATTCTGTTTTCAATACTTCCTTGGGCTGTGTTCAGTTTAATGCACCTCAAGTAGCAAACCTCTTGAGTTTGGCTACAGAAAAGAGACAGCAATTTTTTTTAATGAACAGAAAGTATTTTTTTGTCTTTAATGTTGAAAATGGATCTTGGCAATATGGTATTAGTAGACTATAAACTCTGAGAAGTCATATCCTGAGAGGATCTGATTTCTCATGGCCTTATATTTTTTCTGTTCTTTTAAAACGGGATATCAAAGAACACACAATGAAGTGTTTAAACACCCAAATCTGAATGTAAAGCTCAATGAATTTTCACAGGCAATACATCCATGTAATTACTACCCACGTCAAGATTTTCGTCATCCCAGAAAGTTCCCTCCTTCTCTTCTCAGGCAATATCCTCTTTACAGAAGTGAGCGCTAACTTCTATCACTATAGTTTTGCCTGTTCTTGAACTTAATATTAATGGAATCGCATCACTACTATTTTATGTCTGGTTTCTTTCACTCAACCTAATGTCTATGAAATTCATACATGCTGTCCGGTCCTTTTTATTGCTGTACAATATACTACTGTATGAATATTCCACAATTTACTCACTGTCCTGTTGCAGGAGATTTAAGTAGCTTCCAAGTTTGGGCAAATATGAATAAAAATGCTGTGAAAATTATCTTCTATGTCCTTTGATGCACTTACACATTTATTTCTCTTGGCTATAAAAGCAGCAATGGAGGGGTGCATGTCTGGCTCAGTTGGAAGAGGATGCAACTCTTGATCTCAGGGTTAGGAGTTTGAGCTCCACATTGGATATAGAGATTACTTAAAAAAATAAAATCTTTAAAAAAAGTAGCAATGGAATTAGAATTACTAAGTCACAGGGTAGGCCTATATTTGTTTGTTTTTTTAAAGATTTCATTTATTTATTCATGAGACAGAGAGAGAGGCAGAGACACAGGCAGAGGAAGAAGTAGGCTCCCTGTAGGGAGCCCAATGTGGGACTCAATCCCAGGACCCTGGGGTTACAACCTCAGCCAAAGGCAGGTGCTCAACCACTGAGCCACCCGGGTGCCCCACTATATTTGGTTTTATTAGATACTGCCAAAAGTTTTCCAAAACCAATTTACACTTCCACTAGCAATGTATGGGAGTTGCAGCTGTTCCACATCCTCATCATGGCCTTATTTTATATCCTGTACATGTGAGACATAAGACAAAGCCTGGGACCTGATCAAAGATGAAAGAGAAAAGAAGAAAAAGAAAAAGAAAAAGAAACAGAAAAAGAAAAAGAAAAAGATCCACACTAGAAAGCTGAGATTCCAATAGGCAACAGTCTCAGTGAATGATAAACTGGGGAGATAGGCGAGGGAAGGAAACTCACCTCATCCCCATAGAAATGAATACTCCTGCCTTTCTTAGCTTTGAAACTGAGTAGAATGTGGTAGTAGTGGTGGAATGGGATCTTCCTAACCACAATCTGGCCTTCACTCAACTTTGGCATTACAATTCAATGATTTTTGTGAGGCCAAGTGAAAATTCAATGTCAAATGATCCTGGGTAGATAGTGTCCATGGATTCTTGGGAGAAGCAAATGCACCTTCTGCAGAGAAGCATATCCTAATCTAGACCAGAAATAATTCACAGAGATGAGTTTCAATGAGCTCACAAATAAATGCGAATTTTTAAAGAAAGAGGAGGAAATGGACCACCATAAAAACCAGATACAACTGAATCACATTCACAAAGGCTGCAGGTATTAGGACAATGAAAAATAATACATTTAATATAAAAAGAAATGAGAACAAAAAAAAAAAAAAAAGAAAAAGAAATGAGAGCACCAAAAGTATGACCAAGGTTTAAGAAATTTTTTTTAAGAGAACTGAAAGGAATATGTAGAAATGAAAAAATACAATTGAAATTAAAAATCAGTGGATAGGCTAAAGGGAAAAAAGGATGTAGATAAAGAGAAATTTTATGAACTGGAAAATAGAATTGAAGAAATTACCTAAATTCAGAGTTGGAAAATAGAATCAGTTAATAGACATATAAAATAGAATTTAAAAGTCTAACATCCATGAAGTCTAAGTTCCAAAAGGAGAAGAAAGAAAATAAAGGAGAGATAATGTTACACAAGATAGTAATAAAAGTTTTCCAAAACTGGTTAAAGACAGCACATCTCTGAAATAAGCAGCCCAGTGAATAAATCCCAAGCTAGAAAAGGGGAAAGAAATACACAGGTAAATAGTATACCAAACATGAACAGAATTTCTTTTTGTAGACTAAAAGCAAACAGGAATGGAATAGAGTCCAAAAGACCTTCACATATGCAGCTAATTAATTTTCCTAAAAAGACAACAAGGCAATTCAATGGAAAGTCTTTCAATGACTGGTGCTGGAACAATAGATAAATGTTTGGAAAATAAAATCAATTCTGATCTTGACTCCTCCTCACACACAAACATCTTAACCTGTCTTCACTGCTGCATTCTACTTCCAACACTCGGTGACAGTGCCTGGCACATAATAGGCACTTAATACATACTTGATGAATGTATGTATAAACACAACTGCAAAAATGATAAAACTTCTAAAAGAAAACAAAATATCTTTACAACCTTGGAAAAAAGCAAAGATATCTTAAAGAGGGCACAAAAGACTTAAAAAAAATTTTTTTTTTAAATTTATTTCAGAGAGGGGATCCCTGGGTGGCTCAGCGGTTTGGCGCCTGCCTTTGGCCCGGGGCATGGTTCTGGAGTTCCGGGATCAAGTTCCCCGCACCCGTGCTGGGCTTCTGGCGTGGAGCCTTCTTCTCCCTCTGCCTGTGTCTCTGCCCCCCCCATCATGAATAAATAAATAAATAAATCTTTAAAAAAAATTATTTAAGAGAGAGCACGTGAACACATGAGCAGGGGGAAGAGCAGAAGGAATGAGACAGAATCCTCAAGCAGACTCCTTGCTGAGCAAGTAACCCCACACAGGGCTCTATGCCAGGACCCCAAGATCATGACAGTGATCATACAATGAAATAGTACTCAGCAATAAAAAAGAATCTGCTACTACTTACAAGCACAATATAGGTGAGTTTCACAGATATTATGTTAAATGAAAAAAAGCCATAAATAGGGGCACCTGGGTGGCTTACTCAGTTAAGCATCCAACTCTTGGTTTTGGCTCAGGTTGTAGTCTCACATGTGGTGAGACGGAGCCCCAAGTTGGGCTCTATGCTCAATGGGGAGTCTGCTTGAAGATTCTCTCCCTCTGCCCCTCCCCCATCCATACACATGCTCTAAAATAAATGATCTTTTATTTTCTAAAGATTTTATTTATTTATTCATGACAGACACAGAGAGAGAGGCAGAGACACAGGCAGAGGGAGAAGCAGGCTCCATGCAGGGAGCCTGACCTGGGACTTGATCCTGGGATCACATCCTGGGCTGAAGGTGGCGTTAAACTGCTGGGCCACCAGGGCTGCCCTAAAATAAATAATCTTTTAAAAACAGTCATAAACAATAGGGCCCCTTTTACACGATTCCTTTTATATGAAGTACAAGAAGATAAAACTAAACTATGGTTATAAAAATCATTATTCATTGCCTATCTGGAATAGGATAGGGGTTGCCTGGAAATGTATGTGATATAACTTTTTACATTGATGTTCTATATCTTGATAAGAGTAATACACTGGTCTATATATTTATCAAAATTTGGGGCACCTGGGTGGCTCAGTCAGTTGAATGTGTGCCTTCGGCTTCAGTTGTGATATGAGGGTCCCAGGATCAAGCCCCACATCAGGCTCCCTATTCAGGAGGGAGTCTGTTTCCCTCTCCCCCTCTGCCCCTCCCCACTGCTGTGTGCATGCTCGCTCTCCCTCTCTCTCTCAAATAAATAAAATCTTAAAAAAAAAAAACCTCACTGAATTGCACATTTAATATCTATGCATTATACTCTGTAAATTTTACTCCTCCTTAAAAAAAAGGGAACATGTGGGGACACCTGAGTGGCTCAGGGGTTGAGTGCCTGCCTTCAGCCCTGGGCGGATCCTGGAGTCCCAGGGTCGAGTCCCACATCAGGCTCCCTGCATGGAGACTGCTTCTCTCTCTGCCTATGTCTCTGCCTCTCTCTCTCTCTCTGATTCTCATGAATAAATAAATAAAATCTTTTTTTTTTTTTAAAAAAGGGGGAAACATGCAAATAAGAACAAGAGATTAAATAGACTCCCCTTGACTTCTCAACTGAAAGAATAAAAGCCAGAAGACTGAAGAATACATAGAAAGTGGTGAAATAATCATGAATCTAGAATATATGCTCAGAAAATCATCTTTGAGAACAGAGTGAAGTAAAAGATTAATCCCATACAAACAAAAACAGAGTTTACTACCAGTAGACTCTTACTAAAGGAATTTCCAAAAGATGTTTTTGAAAAGGTAGTGCCTGGGTGGTGCAGTTGGTTGGCTAAACATCCCCAAATCTTTAATTTCAACTCAGGACATGATGTCAGGATGGTGAGATCAAGCCCTACCTCAGGATCCATGCTGGATATGGAGCTCTGGCTTAGGATCTTCCCTTTCTCTCTGCTCACCCCCCCAAAGAAAAGGTATTTTCTCTCTTATATTTCTACTTTAGCCACTGAGAGCCTAAGTAACTTTGAGTCTAAGCAGCTGACTTCAGAAACATTGACACTATATAGCCACTCAATGTAAGAAGGAACTATATGGCAGACATAATTGTATTTAAACAAATTCTGACTGCATAAAATAATTAACTTATAGAAATAAAGTATATATATACATATATAAAAAAAGAAATAATGTATTTAATTTCCAAGGAATAAATGTAATCAATTTGTACAAAATGAATGTTTATGTATCTCTTATTTAATGATATGTTATAACCTTTTTATACTAAAAAGTTTTTAAAGAACTTAAGCCAAAGACTCTTGTCATTTTCATCACTGTATCCCTAACACTGAGCAGAGCCTGTCACAGAATAAGCACATGATAGATATACATTGTGGAGATGTATGATGCTAGATTTTTTCCTTTCCTTTTTCCTTTCCTTTCCTTCCTTCTTTCTTCCTATTCTTAATTCTTAGTCTAACCGTCTTATCTTCCCAAAGAAACTTACCAGTTGCGAGAGTAAAAAAGAATAGCAATTGAAGAAATGTGTACTTTTGAGTTACCTAAAATGAAATTTCTAAACTGTGCATGAAAAAAAAAAGAGGATGTATATAGTGAAATGGTGTACATATATTCCAGGGAATATCTGGCAATATCTATGCCAGAAGGCAAAGACACAGGATAAATGTGCTTCCTTCTGGATTACCAATTTTATCAAAAGATTTTTTTTTTTTTTTGAGAAAAACGGTTTTCACTGACCACTAATTTAAAACATTTTTATATTAAAATAAACATGACCAGGGCTGCCCGGGTGGCTCAGCGGTTTAGGGCCTGATCCTGGGGACCCGGGATCAAATCCCACGTTGGGCTCCCCGCGTGGAGCCTGCTTCTCCCTTTGCCTGTGTCTCTGCCTCTCTCTGTGTGTCTCATGAATAAATAAAATCTTAAAAAAAAAAAAAAGTTTGTTTTAAAAATAAATAAATAAAATTAAATAAACATGACCACATGGGATAGAATGCAAAATTTACCTAAGTTTTCAGTGAAATAAGAGGTTTCAAAGGAATTTTGAACTTCCAAATGATTGTATACAATAGAACGTATATGCTGTATTTATACAAGGAAGATATTATAGGAGTAAAAAGCAAGTTGTTTAGCAGGAGAGAATGAAAAATTATTCCTATTCACCGGACAGTAAACCATACAGCCTGTTTCTGTAAGCATCAAATTTGCCATAATAGGCATGAAACCTTTGAAATCTAAAAGCTTTCTGTCACAGAAGATTTCATTAAACTATTCCTAGTGCTAGAATTCGATTTTGACCTCCAGAGTCTACCCTCTTTGTTTACCTAGCCCTGATAACTACCCTACAAAACAAATCTTAATCCTGTCTTCTCTACCAATTCTGCTAATACCTTTAGCATACTAAATCAAGATTTTAAGTCATTCATGCTCACACTCTTGCTCTACTAGATGTCCATCTGTCTGAACATCTCTACCAACCAAGTCTTGCCTGTATCACACTCAATCTTAATCTCAGCCTGCCCACGTTGCTGCTAAAATCCATCAGTTTAGAGATAGTAGTGGTAATGGGGCAGATTCCCAATGATCTACTGTGAGTTACTACTGTACTTAATTAGTAGAATCAGTTCCCCAAACTTAAATGATTAGCAACCAGTCCAACTATATTTTTTCAAACCAAAGCAAAGCAGCTAAAACAAAATACCCCTAATTGTGAAACACACTATGGTTCTGATGAAAATAAATTCAGTAATGAAAAATTCTTCAATCATCAATCCTCAATTGATGATTGAAGAAGGTAGGACTTTCAGGTTTTCTCCTTCCTTCTCAAACAAATGCAGTTATGTGAGCTATAAAATTGCACTTAGGGGATAGAAAGATGTTATAAAAATGTCCAAAGATCAGTAAATAAGTAAATAAACACAGCAAAGGATATAGGCTGTAACCATTAAACAAAATAAAAACTTAATCCTTATTATCAGATGGATCAGGCTGGATGAAACCTAACAACCTTTAGAAATACCAAAATAGATTATGAATTTTAGCTGATGGGAGGAGCGTTCAGAGAAAAAAAATCATCAAAATACTATACTAGAGCTGGGACATTCACAAAACAGAAAAAATAGTATTGCAGTTTCTCTCCTCCAAAAATGGTAGCCCTCTTCATAATAAGCCTTTTCCTTTAATTCTCATTCTTATTTCAAGTTTCGCTTCAACCAAAGGCAAAAGGAGTTTTTCACTCTAAAACCAAAAGGCAGAAGGGCATTCAAGTAAGATGCTTTGAAGTTAGTTACTCATAAACCTGGCTGCCATCAGAATTATCTGACTCCTTATCAGACCAGTTAAATCAGAATAGGGGATGGTGGAGTCTAGGAATGGTTATTTTTTAAAAAGCCCCCTGGGTGATTCTACTCTACAGTCAGATTTAAAAAGCATCATTCTAAATTTAAAGGCCCTCAATCAGAAATATTAAGCAATTCCTATTTTTTATTCTGTACTATGGGCATCAAAAGAGAAAAAAAGTAACATTTCAGTTGCCAAATTGCAACTGAAATAAATTATATTACATTTTCTATCTGAAAACATTAATTTCTAATTATAAAACCAATAACCCTAACTATGCAACTAATTTATTTAAAAATTGATAACGTAAGCTGTTCTTTTCTTCATACCTATAAAGAAACTACTGTAATCTTGTCACAAGATTCTATTATCAACACCAATCAAGATTCTTTCATTAATTCAACAAACATTTGTTAAGCTTATGATATATAACTGGACACTGTGTTAAGTGCAAGAAAGAGTGGGCAATAAGACAGGAACATATTGGTGAATAAACTACCTTGTGAAATATTCATGGAAATATCATGGCAAATAAGCGACCAAAACTACAAGTAGAATATCTGTTAAAAGGTAGGTATAAAAGTACCAAGTGCTACAGAGACTTATAAACCTAGAGGATTAAACTATTCTGGGGAGTGGAAGGGTACAAAAGGGGAACAGAAGGAATTGGCAAAATCAGGGAACACCTTTCTCAAGAAAGGATACCTAAAGTGAGATCTAACCCAAGACCAAACAGTTAATTAGGTGAGGGCAAGGGTAGTGTTGGTGGCCACAGCAGGGGAAAATAGCAAATGCAAAAGTACTGGGGAGGGGTGTGTATAGCAGGAACCAAAACATTCCAGGAACTGAGAGAAAATGAACATGGCTAGGGCAAACACAGAAGGGAGCAAGGGAAAGAGTAGTTCATAATGAGGTTACAAAGGCAGACAGATGCCAGATTTCACACAACCTTGCAAATAAGGTTAAGGGTTTGAACTTCATCCTGCAAACAATGGGAAATCACAGCAAAGTTTTAAACAGAGGAGTGACAATCTTCTTGCAAACTGATCTGAACACAGCTAAATTTTGGCTAGTACTGTCCTGAAAGAATGCCTTGACTGGTATTTCAGAAAACAAGGAACTGATATTCTTATACAGGTGATCGGATCATCAAACTGTCATAGATTGATCACATCATTAAGAGAATGCATTAAAAATTTCTCTACTTCAATTCCATTTTTACTAAAACAAGATTTGGATTGTAATTTAGGTTTCCATGAAATGCTTCCTGGGTGGAAGAACACTATTAATTGGCTGGTCACCATAACTATGTAAGACCATTTGACACTTTATATATCTCATGGGAAATTAGAAAATTAAAAAAAAAAAAAAAAAAAAAAGAAATTAGAAAATTAACATTGTTTTATTAGTTTATCAGGAGTAACTATATGCCCTGTTTAATGATTATTTATAGTTTTGTCTGCCAGAAAGCACCCTCCATCTAAAGCATCCTCCATCTTCTGTGGGAATGCTCCTATGGGTATTGGTAGGACTATCCATGATAAACTTCACACCCTCCCCGGCAACCTTGGCCACAGAAGTGAGTATATGACCCAGACTGGGCTCCTCATTGTATTCACAACTTTATGGCATAGGGTCTGATCCAAAAGATGGACACATGACCTAAGTTAAGCCAATCCTCTAGATTTTAAATACTGAAGCTTAGAGAGATATTATTCCTCAATGTAATAAGCTCTGTAAGGATGTGACCTTGAAGCAGCTGGCAGTCAAACTCCTTATCTGTGGAGAAGCCAGAGTAAAAGCAGAAACGCTGAGAGAAAGTATAGACAAGCACTGATGAGGCAGAGGCAGTTCTCATAAATTGAGACTGTCTAGTCAAGTCCCTGAGACCAGCTGCATCCCTACCTTTCTGGGTTTAATTCTTCTCTTTTTGCTTAAGCTAGTCTGAGTTGGTTTTTTGTCAGTTGCAACCAAAAGAAAACAAACATACAATGCTATGAAAAAAACAATAAATTGGCTTTCAGTAAACAATACTTGTGTCGTTATCTACTAGGCTTTAAGCATTACATCTGTCCTTGCACAGGAAAGAAAGCTATGTTCCCAGTAAGATTTTATAATTTTTATAGGAATAAGACACATACACAATAAAAGATTAAATGCAAGTCTGTAAATATTTTAAACTAGAATTTTAAAGATCAGAGCAGGAAAGAATGGAGGTATATTAAAAACAATGAATTAGGGGGATCCCTGGGTGGCTCAGTGGCTGAACCTCTGCCTTCAGCTCAGGGCAGCGTGATCCTGGGGTTCTAGGATGGAGTCCCACATCCCGCTCCCTAGTGGGAGCCTGCTTCTCCCTCTGCCTGTGTCTCTGCCTTCTCTATGTGTCTCTCATGAATGAATAAATAAAATCTTTAAACAAAAAAACAAACCCACAATGAATTAGGAATCAAGAGACCAAGGTCCTCAACTGTGTCTTACACTACTGTTACCTTGGCATATCACTTATTCTCAATAAGCTACAATTTCTTCACCTGAAAAAAGAGAATGTTCTATATTATTCCTTAAGGTTGCTTCCAGACTGAAATCACTAAATCACTTTAAGGACAAAAAGCATATTCCTCATTCACATTATTCCATATTAAACAAAGAAAAGTGTAAATTTATTTTTTAAACTAACCTAAATTCAATTTTTTTCCTATTTGTCTACCCTTAAAATATGAAATTCTCAAAAAATACTACCACGAGCAGAGGATCCCTCCAAATAAAAAATGAGAACCCCAAAAGAAGATACTCAAAAGAATATTTGGTGTAAACTGAATGGTTTCTTAAAAATATAGCTTTCCAATTATTTTTAAGATATTTAGAACTAGAAATTTAATTTTTCTCAATCCTACTAGAGGATAATTGAGTATCCTTGTCTTTTGTTTTTTCCGAGTATCCCTGAATTTAGTCTTTAGAAATATTTTAGTAGTGTGCAACACCATAAAGTGTTTTAAACTAGCAATAGATGGGGGAAAAACTCAATACAAACGTTAGACAAGGAAGAAGATGGAGTAAACAAAATCTGGAGTTAGAAATCAAGAGAAAGGTTATAAAGAATTTCATTCTATCAACTCCCTTCCAAAGGGCAAGTTTCATGATTTAAGTTTTTAGATTTAAATGTGCTAGCTTCATGACATTTTATTCTGCGGGTCACAGTTTTGCCTCAAAAAAAACAAAAAAAAAAACCAAACAACTACCTTGGAAAACTTTTTGAAGGCACACTTCGAAAGTTGAGGCCCCAGATCTACTTCACGTGTGGGGGCCATGTGTCCCACAAGCAAATCGATGACACCAAATCTCTCTCAAATTGAGATTTAAAACATTACCTTCGTATTTCCTTAGCAATAAAAAGGGGAACCTTACTCAGAGTAAGTCCTCGAAGCCGGGCCTGGGGGTTGGGGCGGGGGGATACCTACTTTTCTCCTCCCCTTTTTATTAAGTAGATGAGACCCGGCAGCCCCTCCACCAGGGGGGAAAAGATACTCAGTGAATGAGGGTCCAGGTACACCGTCCCGGAGCTCCACCCGAGGTCCCAAGACGGCCTCAAGAGGCAACAGGGCTCCGGTGGAGCTGGAGACTTCGACGTTTGGGGCCTGGGGTCGCCCCGCGGTCAAGGAGCCACACAGTGAGGCCTGTGCGTGGCAGTCACGGGACAAACTCACCTCGGCGTCTTCTTTGCATTGCGGGAGTGAAGGAAACTCCAGCTTCACGTCCTCCATGGTCCCGGCCCTGGGGCTTGTGGGTGGGGTGGGAGTGGGAGTGGGAGTTATCCGGCCCGCCCGACCCTCGGGCTGCCAGCGGCAGAGAAAGGAAGGAGGGCGGGTGGACCGGAGGGCTGACGGGCGGGCAGCGGGCTTACAACTAACACGCGCAGACTAAAAGGTCCCAGCGACTCCGGCGGCGACGGCGGCGACAGCGGGGAAGAGGAGGGTTGGGCGGCTCATACCCGGCCGCCATGCTGCTGCCGTCTCCCTCCCCCTGAGTCTCCGCGCCCCTCAGGCCGCACGGGCTCGGGCACAAGCAAGAGCCCTACAACCGTCTCCCCTGCTTCCCCCCGCCCTCCCCGCGCTGCCCCAGCCAATCCCAGCCCACGCTTGCCTTTGGCCCGCCCCCCGCGGCCGCCAGGTGTCAGCGCGCCGCCGCCCCGCCCCTTCGCCAGAGCGCAGACGCGGGGGGGGCGGGGCCTCGGAGAAGCAACGGCCGAAGCTCACCGGGTGTGGAGGAGGTGGGGCTGCGGCAGGAGGGAGGGAACGACTGAAGGTCCTGGGAAAGGCGGTGGGACAAGCCAGACCAGCTCTGCCCTTTCCAGACAGGACGCAATTCCTTTTTGTAGTATAAGAACGGGCAAAACATCATAGCCACCAGAAACTGGCATCTGAAAGGAAAACTGTAGTTTCTACCCTCAGAATTCTGCGCAATCTGTGGTAAGGTTATAACCAAAAGAGTAATAAATGAAGAGTTCATCTTAAAACTAGGTTATGCTACACAGAAAATGAACCCATCACTTTTAAGCAAACTGAAACGGACTTTTAAGAATACTTGGGAATATGACAACTAGAAAATCTCAAGAAACAATGGAAATAAAAATCCTAAGAAATAGAAACAACTTATGGGTTCACTCAGTAAATTACACATCATACTGAAGGAAGCTCTCTTTCATTCTAAGTTTATGTTGAAATATTAATATAATTATGTTAATAAACTACAGGGCTTTCAGTATCTTTTAAAGTTTGAGTCTGTTAACATATTGTAAATAGAAATAAGGTATAGGATACTTTCTCTGGGCTTAAGGAGATACTATTATCCTTTTTATTTTCAAACGGATGAGGAAAATTAAGCAGAAGAATCCACACTTAAACTTTCAAGATTTGTAAACCAAACTGATTCTTTAAAAAACAAAACACCACCACCTAAGTAGAAAGATAAGAAGTCAAACTAAATTGCAAATTACAATGAATAAAGTTAAAAGAATCACAGGGATGTTTGACCTGGACCCCCTTGACAAACATCCTATTATTTTTATATTGTCACATTTATGAAACACACTGTCAAAATGTAGAAATAGAACTGGTCAATAACTTGAATATTAAATGGCTAGCTTGAGTACTCCATTTCTCTACCACTATTTAAACTGTTCTCTACCTTTTAAAGTTATAAAAAGACCCACAATACTCCACAAGTAAGTTTAAAGAGTGACTGTGTAACTACCCACATCAAATATGGTACATTCTTTAGTGTTTATGAAACTGAAGTCAATTGGCTTTTTTGAAACAGCATCTTTAACAAAATCTCAATTGAAGTCAAATGATGACTTCCTATTTTAATTTGTTAAAGCTTTAATTCCACATGATATAGAAAGAATTGTATGTAGGTAACAGAACTTTTGCTTTGAACATTTCTGACATCAACATCCCCTACATCAGACACTCTTAGCTTGGTATCCATAGATACCTACAGAGTCAATGGGTGAGCTTGAGATATAATAAATCTCCTTTCACTTTAGTATATGCATAATTGTGTGTATGAATGTGTGACTTTTTGGGGGAAGAGGCTCCAGACCTTAACATTATAAAAAGGGAACAACCATCTCACATAAATCAAGAAAACCAAGTCACATTTGTTAGCAAATATTACTTTTAATCATAATCTAAAAAAAAAAGTTATGGATAAGCATGTACTTGTTCAATTAACTATGACACAGCCTAATCATAATAGGTGAAGAGTAAAGACCTTTCATTATCGATTTAGACACACATGTCTATGCTTTATATAACAAGATGCTCTTCGGAACACTGAGTGTGGGTGCAGTTTTAAAATTCAAAAGCCTGTGATCTAAATGCAACTCATTTTGGTTATTAAATAGTTTATGTACTAAAGAACCTAAAGAACCATAATAAATGTACTTTTAAAAAAGACAAAAATATGTGTAGGAGAACTGAATCAAACATTTTATTCAACTTTTTAGGATGAAGAAAACAAATGATATAAAATAAGTCATAAGAAATGCTCTCTTGTACTATTTCAAACTACTTTCAATGTTTTACAAAATGCTCACACAGCAAATACGAAAAGCTTCAACATACTCATAACTTTTGCTGCAATAAATGCAACATTAACAAACATACAAATTTCTTTATCAATCTTAAAAGTAGAATTACTGAATTACTAATTTTTAATGTTATTCATACTTATTTTTATTCATAAGTTTTTAATGAGATCATTACCAATACATACATTATTTTCCTTAACTTTATTTTTACATTAAGCCAGTATCTGTCATGCAACCATCAAAAACCTCCCAGTAAATTACACAGGTTTGTAGTCCAATTTAGACTCTAGCTTCTTAGAATCAGCCACTTTTCTGACTGCTTTCATGAAGTCTTCCTGTACTACAAAATCATGATCAGCACGAATTGCAAACATACCTGTGAAGAATAAAACAACATCACTGCTGTATATAGTATGTGAATAATTTGTTTATTTGAAGAAAACTAAGGGGGGCGGGTAGGCAAAATGGGTGAAGGTAGTCAAAAGGCACAAATTTCCAATTATAAAATAAGTCCTGGAGATGAAATATACAGCATGATGACCAGACTTAATAATACTGTATTGTATATTTGAAAATTGTTGAGAGTAGATCTTAAAAGTCCTCAACACAAGAGAAAAATATCATTAACTACATGTGGTGATGGATGTTAACTAGATTAGTGGTCACTTCATAACAAAAACAAGTATCAAATAATTATGCTGTTCACCTGATATCAACATAATCTTATTAGTCAATTAGATCTCAAAAAAACGTTTTTTAGGAAAACTAAGTAATTCTATGGAGTAAATGTGAAGAAGCCTAAATGTATTACTTCTGAGCCAGTAGTTGCTGGTTTTTTAAAAAAGACTTTATTTATTTATTTATTTATTTACTTATTTATTTGAGAGAGAGAGAGAGAAAGAGTGAAAGAATGAGAGCATGAGTGAGGTGAGGGGCAGAGGGAGAATCAGACTCCCTGCAGAGCAGCGAGCCCATTGTGGGGCTTGATTCCTGTGGGGCTCAATCCCAGGACTCCAGGACCTGAGCCAAAGACATTTAAATGCTAAACTGACTGAGCCAGCCAGGCACCCCTGAGCCAGTAGTTCTAATTTGTTAAAAACAAGCATCATTGTTCACTTAATTTCCTTAACTATAATAAGCATTATTTTCCAAACCAAAAGCTAAACCACAATGAGGCAACTATCTGGATATTTAAAATCTAGCTCGCTCAGTCCCTGTATCCAATGACATTCTGAAAAAGCAAAACAAAAACTCAACTATCAACATATTTTAAGTAGTAGTTTCTTAACTCTATAGACAACAACTGCCTGAAGGAGGGAACACATATATGGTTTAGGAACACAAAACACTTCCAGTAATTCTGATAGCCTTTCCTTGTTAATATTCAAAAGCTTAGATAATAGGAATAAAAGAAAGCCAACACTAGGCTTTTTATCAAAAAGCCAGTGCTAGGGATGCCTAGGTGGCTCAGTGGTTGAGCATTAGCCTTCAGCTCAGGTCGTGATCATGGAGACCCCAGGATCGAGTCCCAAATCGGGCTGCCTGCATGGAGCCTGCTTCTCCCTCTGCCTATGTCTCTGCTCGCTCTGTGTCTTTCACAAATAAATAAGAAAATCTTAAAAAAAAAAAAAAAAAAAAAAAGCCAGTGCCGTTATTCACATATTAAAATTTACATTATTTATGTACAAATTGGGATTTTATACAACTTTCATAGTCAAGTATCACAAACTTGAAAACTTTCAAGTTATCAACAAGTTACTTGACAAAACAATAAGTTTCGCATGTGCATGTTTTTGAACATTACATATATCATGGATATGGGGTCCAAGATTTTGAGACAATCCTAATTTCATTTTTTTTTTAATTTTTATTTATTTATGATAGTTACAGAGAGAGAGAGAGAGAGAGGCAGAGACACAGGCAGAGGGAGAAGCAGGCTCCATGCACCGGGAGCCCGATGTGGGATTCGATCCCGGGTCTTCAGGATCGCGCCCTGGGCCAAAGGCAGGCGCCAAACCGCTGCGCCACCCAGGGATCCCCCTAATTTCATTATAAGCTAAAACTAGTAAGTTATCAGTATCTGCTAATTAAATGAATCCTACTAATATTTTCGTTTGAAGATCTGCTTATATTAACTTTTCATGTACATGCATGCAATCAATGGAATAGAAGATTTCAAGGGTTACTTTTATCTTTCCTTTCAAGATTTCTATATAGTCTTAGAAATAGCCACTCTATGTTGTACTGAAAAATCAGATGAATGGAAATTTCTAGTTTTTTAATAATGAAATTTTAAAACCTTGTTTTGAAAGCTACAACTAAAGTAGGTTATTTTTCCAGACTTTGTACATATGACTATTTCCAAATCATTGTTTAGTGTATGACTGAATCTGAGATACATTCTAATCCAAAAAGGATAATCATCTCAGGATTTGAATGGGAAAGATAATTATAACCGAATCAAGTTTATTTTAAATTACAGGAAGATGTTAGCAAAAAAGCTTGACGTCTAATAAAAAGAAAACCAGAGAATTTCAGTGTCTCCAAATATGAGTGTCCCAGGCCATTTAAAAAGCTAAATTTGTGGGCAGCCCAGGTGGCACAGTGGTTTAGTGCCGCCTTTGGCCTAGCGTGTGATCTTGGAGACCAGGGATCGAGTCCCATGTCGGGCTCCCTGCATGGAGCCTGCTTCTCTCTCTGCCTGTGTCTGTGCCCCTCTCTCTCTCTCTTTCTCTCTCTCTCTGTTTCTCTCATGAATAAATAAATAAAACCTTAAAAAAAAAAAAAAAGCTAAAATTGTAATCCACACAGACGTTATAGCTCTTTACTGGAAATGGCTAACAATAATTTTTTTAAAGTAAGCTCTACATCCAATGTGGGGCTTGAGCTTATGACCCAGAGATCAAGAGTCGCATGCTCTACTGACACAGCCAGCCAGGTACCCCAACTGAAAATAATTTTCAAAAAATATGTGAGGTACAAATTTCTATTTATAAAATAAATATGTACCAGGGATTTACAACATGATGACCATAGCTAATACTGCTATATGATATATAGGAAAGAGAGTAAATCCTAAGAGTTATTATCACAAGGAGAAACTATTTTTCCTTTTTTCTAATTGTATCTATATGAGAAGATAAATACTAGCCAAACTATTGTGATCATTTACACAATATATGTAAATCTAACCATCATACAGTAGCTACAGACTTATATGGTGATATGTATCAATTATTTCTCAATAAAACTGAAAAATGTAAAAACAATAAGTATCATAATTTGATGTTATCAACCTTTAGGATTATGACATTGCTTTTTTATTTTACCACAACAATATTCTTTTTTTTTTTTTTTAAGATTTTATTTATTCATGAGAGAGAGAGAGAGAGAGAGAGAGAGGCAGAGACATAGACAAAGGGAGAAGCAGGCTCCATGAAGGGAGCCCGACACGGGACTCAATCCCGGGTCTCCTGGATCAGGCCCTGGGCTGCAGGCGGCACGAAACCACTGAGCCACCCAGGCTGCCCTCACAACAATATTCTAATAGTAATTTGGTCCAGTGAAGATTTTGGAAAGAGAATGTTGTAAATTACTCCAAGTAGTTCAAGCCACATGCAAGTTTACCACTTAACATTTTTTGTATATTTGTCTTTGTGAGCATGATTTACTCTGATCTGTACTGAGTTTCTAGACCTGCAGATTTTTAATCCAGATATTGAGTCACAATAGATCCATAAAGATAATCCTATGAAGAAGTCATGTCTGAGCAACCCATGAAGATAATCCTATGAAGAAGTCATGTCTTAGCAACCTCTTTTAATACTGTTTAATTTACAAGAAATGTTAAAACAAAGCTACCGGTGATACGAAAACAAGAGGAAATCACATATTACAATACTTTAAAACTACTCACCTGCAACCTATGAAAGTCAGTAACTATAAAAACAGCAAAAAATAATTAAAAATTTTTTTTATTATTATAGTAAACTCAACCTTGAGATCAGGACCCGAGTTGAGATCAAGAATCAGACATTTATCTAAGTCACCCAGGCACCCCTCATTTTTTTAATTTTAAGATTGTGTGGGGCTTCCCCGGTGGCGCAGTGGTTTAGCGCCGCCTGTGGTCCGGGGTGTGATCCTGGAGACCTGGGATCAAGTCCCATGTCAGGCTTCCTGTATGGAGCCTGCTTCTCCCTCTGCCTGTGTCTCTGCCTCACCTCTCTCTCTCTCTCTGAATAAATAAATAAATTAAAAAAAAAAAAAAAAAGATTGTGTGGAGGACAAAGACTAAATGACTCTAGCTATGGTTTTAAAGCTACTTGGTACCAGAAATAAAATAAAAAATAGGATTACACAATGCACAAAGAAAATTATATTAAAAATGATTACATTTTACACAAGTTGCATGATCACAAAATTCATAAATCAATCTTGCAGGGTACCTGGATGGCTCAGGTAAGTATCTGCCTTCAGCTCAGCTCCTACTCCTGGAATCGAGTCCCACATTAGGATCTCTGCTCAGTAGGGAGTCTAATTCTTCCTCTCCCTCTGCCCCTCCTCCTGCTTGTTCTCTCTCACAGACTCTCTCTCTCTCAAATAAATAAAATTAAAAAAAAAAAAATTGGGAGGGACGTCTTCGTGGCTTAGCAGCTGAGTGTCTGCCTTTGGCTCAGGGTGTGATCCCAGAGTCCTGGGATCAAGAACCACATCGGGCTTTCTGCATGGAGCCTGCTTCTCCTCCCTCTTCCTATGTCTCTGCCTCTCTATGTCTCTCATGAATAAATAAATAAAATATTTTTTAAAAAATTTAAAAATTAATTAAAAAACATTTAAATCCATCTTGCAACACTGATTGTTAACAGACTAGAATCAGAAAAGATGTTTTCCATTTTGCAGCAGATTACTTCTGTTACTGGCCCAGTATGATTTCAGCCACAAATGTGGCAGATTTACTTCAGGGGGCGAGTATGCTATCACATGAATGTCTTTCCACATTTTGCCCTAAGGCATCCAGAAGTAAAAAGGAGTTAACATCTCCAAGGGCAAATTCTCATGGGGGATGAGAGCTGGGAAATAAATGCTCCAGTCTCCATATCAGCCAGGTAATCCTAGGAGGCATTCTGTATGTTTCTCTGAGGTCTCATCAAATCAAATCCCACGTCTATAGCATCTGCCTTAATGGTACACCCTTATAATAGCTTTGCTTCTTTCCAACTCACTTGCCTGTTCTCTCCTGCTTCTTAGAATCAATTCCCCAAAAAACCAAGCACCCAAATCTTTGCAAAGGCCAGGCTCTGCTTTTGGATAAACCCAAACATGTTTTTAGCAAATTAAAATCAATAGTAAAAACTGCACTTTAAACTCATACCTGCTTCAGTACAAACATTTCTCAGGTCTGCTCCATTAAAGCCATCTGAAAGCTTCACAATTGCCTCATAATCTGTTTAGGAAAAAATACTGGAAATTAGGTTTTTGGTTTTTTTGGAAATTAGTTTTAAAAAAATTTAGACTTTTTCTAACTTATGCCTATATGGAAAATTTAACTGCAGAGCTTGCTTTGAATATTAGGCATCATCTCTATTAACATTCCTCCACATTATTTAGCAAGTCCTCCACAATATTAACGACCAAAACTTATACTTCTGTTAAGTAAGCCAGCACTAAGTAGAAATACATATACTACTTAAACTCTAAAATCAAGAAATATCAAGATCTGGTGTCTCTCATGAATAAATAAAATCTTTAAAAAAAAAAAGAAATATCAAGATCTGAAAGCATCTTAACCTGTTTCTATGAAGCAAAACAGTTACGTACATGTGAACTTGAGATATCTGTGAAACCATGTCTCTTATAAAAACTGTAACCAAGGGATCCCTGGGTGGCGCAGTGGTTTAGCGCCTGCCTTTAGCCCAGGGCGCGATCCTGGAGACCCGGGATCGAATCCCACGTCAGGCTCCCGGTGCATGGAGCCTGCTTCTCCCTCTGCCTGTGTCTCTGCCTCTCTCTCTCTCTCTCTCTGTGACTATCATAAATAAATAAAAATTTAAAAAATTAAAAAAAAAAAAAAAAACTGTAACCAAATATTTAAATGGTCATCAGAAATCATTTTCATCATTTTTTTTATCATATATTTTTAAACAACCATTTTTAAATGGCTACCTTTTCTGGTTCCGATGCAAGCTCCAAGTGGTGATCTATGATAACAGTAATGGTTAAGTGACCTTTTTATCCACATGACAGACTTGAAAGGAGGAGCTGTTGGCTTGGAATAGCAGTTATTGACTTGATAGAGTAAGGATAAAAATAAGACACAGCATGGGCTACTACAGTGTAATTGTTTTTAAAAATTTATTTATACATTAAAGACACACACACACAGAGGCAGAGACATAGGCAGAGAGAGAGAAGCAGGCTCCATGCAGGGAGCCTGATGTGGGACTCAATCCTGGGACTTCAGGATCATGCCCTGGGCTGAAGGCAGGCGCTCAACCGCTGAGCCATCTACATATCCCTACAGGGTAATTCTGATGAGATATACCCTTTGTCAGGCCACATAGAGTATGTCAATCTCTATTTGAAATCAGACAGATACTCATTAATTCTGATTCAGGTTCAAGTTCATGTAAGCTTCCCTAGAGCAGGGATTCCCACAGTTAGCACGGCATTTGGCACCTAGCAAGAGCACAGTATTAAAGAAACCTATAAATTGGCATCCCTAGTTTAGCTCAGTCTTTCCAGCTCAAAACTATTTTCACGTAAACAATGAGAAAGTTAGTAGCAGGCAATAATCAACTATTTGTAATTTTTTTTTGACCATTAACTTTTAAGGGTTTGTAAAGCTGCCTGGCAATTATACTACAATAGTATAACGACCCCTAGTCCAGGAGTCAGCAAATTTTCTGTAATGGGCCGGACAGTAAATATCTTAGACTTTGTAGGCCATGTGGTCTCTGTCAAAACTATTCGTTTCTGCTATTGTAGTGGGAAACCAGTCACAGGCAATATATAAACAAATTGGAGTGGCTATGTTAAAATAAAGCTTTATTTACAAAAAGAGAAGGCAGATAGAATTTGACCCACAGCAATGGTTTGCTAACTATCTTGGAGTCCACTCTCTCACTTCTGAAGATAACTATTTTATAACTTCTCCCATCTTCAAATGTCTAACAGTACTTTCCCATCTCTCACTCTGAACTTGCTTCCTATTTCACTGAGAAAATAAACACATTCGGGGATGCCTGGGCGGCTCAGCAGTTGAGCATTTGCCTTTGGCTCAGGGTGTGATCCTAGAGTCCCAGGATAGAGTCCCACATCGGGCTTCCTGCATGGAGCCTGCTTCTCCTTCTCCCTCTGCCTGTGTCTCTGCCTCTCTGTCTCTCATGAATAAATAAATAAAATCTTCTAAAAGAAATTAGTTGTAAAGGTGAGTTTTTGGTTATGTAAGATAAAATTTGGCTTGAATTTTGGGACTTTGGTATAATGGGCCAAACTCTCTTCAAGGAAAGTGCATTATCAAATTTCACTCTCTCATCCAGATCATTAGCATTAAAAAAGTGTTGTAAATTCTTTCATCTTAAAGAAAGCTCTTCCAAATCTTCATCTCCACCTCCACTGCAGCTACATTTCTTTTCTTCTCCCTTTGCTGCAGAACTCCTTGAAAGAAATGTCTGAACTCCATGCCTCTGCCACAATCTCCTGAAATCCATTTGAGGTAGGCTCTCTCTTTCAGCACTCCAAAAAATTGTTTTGATAAGGTCACCAATAACCTCCACATAGTAAATCTAAAGGTCCATTCTCAGATGTCTATTTATCTGACACAGCATTTATTTTTTTTGTGTGTGTGTGTGTCTTTTCATATATTTATTGGTCATTTTTATAATTCTTCAGTAAATTATTTATTCATATCCTTTGCATACTTTTATTTATTTTTTTTTATGTTTATTTTATTTTTTTTATTGGTGTTCAATTTACTAACGTAGAGAATAACACCCAGTGCCCGTCACCCATTCACTCCCACCCCCCGCCCTCCTCCCCTTCTACCACCCCTAGTTCGTTTCCCAGAGTTAGCAGTCTTTACGTTCTGTCTCCCTTTCTGATATTTCCCACACATTTCTTCTCCCTTCCCTTATTTTCCCTTTCACTATTATTTATATTCCCCAAATGAATGAGAACATATAATGTTTGTCCTTCTCCGACTGACTTACTTCACTCAGCATAATACCCTCCAGTTCCATCCACGTTGAAGCAAATGGTGGGTATTTGTCATTTCTAATAGCTGAGTAATATTCCATTGTATACATAGACCACATCTTCTTTATCCATTCATCTTTCGTTGGACACCGAGGCTCCTTCCACAGTTTGGCTATCGTGGCCATTGCTGCTAGAAACATCGTGGTGCAGGTGTCCCGGCGTTTCATTGCATTTGTATCTTTGGGGTAAATCCCCAACAGTGCAATTGCTGGGTCGTAGGACAGGTATATTTTTAACTGTTTGAGGAACCTCCCCACAGTTTTCCAGAGTGGCTGCACCAGTTCACATTCCCACCAACAGTGTATGAGGGTTCCCTTTTCTCTGCATCCTCTCCAACATTTGTTGTTTCCTGCCTTGTTAATTTTCCCCATTCTCACTGGTGTGAGGTGGTATCTCATTGTGGTTTTAATTTGTATTTCCCTGATGGCAAGTGATGCAGAGCATTTTCTCATGTGCATGTTGGCCATGTCTATGTCTTCCTCTGTGAGATTTCTCTTCATGTCTTTTGCCCATTTCATGATTGGATTGTTTGTTTCTTTGGTGTTGAGTTTAATAAGTTCTTTATAGATCTTGGAAACTAGCCCTTTATCTGATATGTCATTTGCAAATATCTTCTCCCATTCTATAGGTTGTCTTTGAGTTTTGTTGACTGTATCCTTTGCTGTGCAAAAGCTTCTTATCTTGATGAAGTCCCAATAGTTCATTTTTGCTTTTGTTTCTTTTGCCTTCGTGGATGTATCTTGCAAGAAGTTACTATGGCCGAGTTCAAAAAGGGTGTTGCCTGTGTTCTTCTCTAGGATTTTGATGGAATCTTGTCTCACATTTAGATCTTTCATCCATTTTGAGTTTATCTTTGTGTATGGTGAAAGAGAGTGGTCTAGTTTCATTCTTCTGCATGTGGATGTCCAATTTTCCCAGCACCATTTATTGAAGAGACTGACACAGCATTTAACAGGGAATTACTGCCTCCTTGTAACAATTTCTTCATTTATCTTTTTTTTAAAAAGATTTTATTTATTCATGAGAGACACAGAGAGAGAAAGAGGGGCAGAGACACAGGCAGAGGGAGAAGCAGGCTCCATGCAGGGAGCCCGACGCGGGACTCAATCCCGGGTCTCCAGGATCGGGCCCTGGGCTGAAGCTAAACCGCTGAGCCACCCGGGCTGCCCAATTTCTTCATTTATCTTCCAGGACATCACAAGCTCCTGGTTTAATTCCCCTCTGTGACTATAGCTTCTTAGTCTCCTTTGATGGTTCTTCCTCTCAACTTCTTAATATTGGAATTAGCTCAGTTTTTGAAACTCTTCTCTATCCATATTTACCTCTTCAGAAATCTCATATAATCTCAAGACTTTAAAAATAATCTTATGCTATTATCCACAATTATATCACCAGCATTAGACCACTGCAATAAGCCATAGATGCATATAGAATTATCAATTAACATCTTCATTTAGTTTATCTAATTGGCATCTCAGCTTTAATACATTCAGAACCAAACTCCTTACTCTCCCTTTAAAACCTAATCTTTCCAGTCTTCTCCCATTTTAAATGATGACAACTCCATTTTTCAGTCGCATGAGTCAAAAACCTAAGTGTTCCCTGGTTCTTCTCTTTAGCTCACACCCCACATCTAATTCATTAGCAAGCCCTGCAATCTCTATTTCCAAAATATGTCCAGAATCTCATCATTTTAAGATTCTCTTACCACCTTGGATCACACTACCATCTTTTTATCTGATTATTGAAATATCCTCCTAACTTATCCTCTTGTTTCTATCCTTGTTCCTCTACATGCAACTAGAATGATCTTATTTAACATAAATCAATTTCAAAATATTTACGGATGAAATTATACAATGCCTGGGATTTGTTTCCTAAAAATCCAGAAGGTAAGTGGAAGAGATTACAGATGAAGCAAGATTGGCCAAAAATTAATAATTATTAAAGCCTGGTGGGGGATGGGTAAACCTAAGTAAGGTTAGAAGTTCATTATACTCTTATCTCCACTTGTATTTCTAATTTTCTACACTACAAAGTTAAAAATAACAAAAGGTAAGATCATTTCATTCCTCTGTTCACAATCCTCCAAGGACAAAAAAATAATAAAATAAAATAAAATAAAATAAAATAAAATAAAATAAAAGCCAGAGTTCTTACACAATGATCTAAATAAGGCTCTACACAATCTGATTCCCATCATTTCTATGATTTCACTTGCTACCATTGTTCTGCTTACTCTGCCACAGACACCTTGGCATCTTTGCTACTCCTGAAGTGTTCCAGCCATATATACACCTGCTTCAAGGTCTTTCTCTTGCTGTTCCCTTTGCATCATTTTCCACAAATATCTATACCTACTTCCTTCACCTTTACAGGTCATTGCTTAAAAATCACCTTATCACCTTCTTGGTAAAGCTTCCCTCTGCTTCCCCCACCTCACCTCCATTTAAAGATGTATATATTCATTCTGGCTCCTCGCATTACCTATCTCCCTTGCTTTATTTTTCTACATAGCACATATCACAACCTAATGTACTATAAATTTTCTGACTTTGTCTGTCTTGCCTGACAAGAATGTAAGTTCTATAAGGCAGGAATTTGTCTGTTTTGTTCATTGCTATGTTTCCAGCACTTAGAACAGTTCCTAACAAAAAATGTTCAATAAATATTAGTTGAATTTAAGATCTCCATGTTTGCCGAATTTAAAACCAAATTTGGTAGACTATCAGCAATATCTAATAGCATTTTGCTTCATTTACCAAATGCAAATATACATAAAATAAGTTATTTCCTTACCTATTTCACCATGCTTTGTAATGGGACCTGCATGGATTTTCAATATATCTAATCTTGCTTGTTCGTTTGGCAAATCAATATCTGAAAATGAAAAATCATAAGATGCAGTCAGGTTTTTTGTTTTTTAAATAAAGTAGGGGGTGAGCAGAGATATGGAAAGAAAAGTGGACATAGACAAAGAGAATACACAGCAGATAAAGAACTTTAACTCACGTATTTTTCTATCTAATCTTCCTGGACGAAGCAAAGCAGGATCCAGTGTATCTGGTCTGTTTGTAGCCATGATCATTTTAACTCTATGTAGAGTATCAAACCCATCCATTTGATTCAGTAACTAATATATTTGTAAATAAAAATCATTGACAGATATTTACAAAACATTTCAATCATTAAAAAATATAAAGTACACAATTCTATATGCTAATATTATAAAATACATTGTCTACAAATACTGTGCAGACTTCAATGGACTTTTTTTTAGTCAAGTATTATAAAATGAAACTATGTGGATCTGATTTCCAATATTCAATTTTTTTGTATTTTCAAAAACATTATTAAAAAAGTCTAATATATACAGTATTATGGTATGTCAGACATAAAATTTACATTCCACAAATTTGATGACATTTCCACATATTTGATAATTAATCTATTAAATATCTTTTCAAATAATTCCACTATACAAAGAAATACCAAAACATTAAACATATTTCCTTCAATTCCAAAAGTGTTCTTGAATAAATATTGAAAAATCTAACAGCATTCAACAAATCTTTTAAAATATAGCTAGCTTAACAATGTGTATTTCTTTTCCAAAATATCTGATAGCTAGTTAACATATTATGATAACATAGTATGTTATGTGAATAAGACCAGTATCTATGTTCTTTCAAAACACCTCAACTTAAGGTTTCCAGGAGGTATAGCTAATTTGAAAATACTATATATATATTCTGAACAGATTGTAATTTATGAAAAATCCCTTTCAAATACCCCTACTAAGATACAATTTAACATTGTGTTATCTATACTACTTAGCTTCACTCTGTAGAAGGCTCCTCACAGGGAGCCTGATCTTGGACTCAGGATCATGCCCTGAGCCAAAGGCAGATGCCCAACCGCTGAGCTGTTCAGGTGCCCCAAATATACAATTTAAATATCTGAATGGCTGGTCTGCTCAAAACACATGGAGTAGTAGAGCTGTACATCATATAGAATTTTGTAATATTCCTATTACTTTCCAGGAGACATTTTCTTACTAGAGATTGTGGTAGTGAAATGTGTTTATTCCTGACATTTTCAAATTTTATATTTAGGTGTATTTTTTTTAAGATTTATTCATTTATTTCGGACAGAGCCTGTGCGCACGGGGAGGGGCGGAGGGAAAGAATCTCAAGCCAACTCCCCACTGAGTGTGGAGTCCAACTCAGAGGATTGATCCCATAATCCTGAGATCATGAACAGAGCGGAAATCAAGAGTTGGATGCTCAACTGACTGAGCAACCCAGTGCCCCTTAAGTGTGTTCTTCATTTAAACCATTGCACAGGGGCACCTGAGTGGCTCAGGTCATAATCCCAGGGATCTAGCCCTGCATTGGGATCCCTGCTCAGCAAGGAGTCTGCTTCTCCCTCTCCATCATCCTGATGTTCTCCCTGCTTATGTTCTCTCTCAAATAAATAAAAGCTTAAAAAAAAAAAGCCCAACAAACCATTGTACACATTTTGACTTTTAAATATCCAATGTTTTCATTTAATACATACTGACTTCTTTTTAACCTCCTTTACCAAATATTACCTCCATTAAAGTTCTCTGAATCTCTCTATCAGCTGAAGTACCCTCAGAAAACCGACGACCACCTAAAATAATGATATGGAAAAAATGACATGGAAACTCATATGTGTTACTCTTTCCTCTACAACCATCATTTAAGAAGACAAAATAATAGTGTCTGCAGTTAAAAACATTAAGATAAAAAATGAATAGTAAGACTTATACTGACAAACTTAGAATTGATTTTGTTATGACATTACTCAATTTTGTCACTATCAAACTAAAATTGGTTAAGCTTTCTTAAGAATTTTTTTTAAAGTAACGTTCAAGAAAAAGAAAAATAAAGTAACATCCATTTTGTTACTTCACACAGATTGCTATTAGAAGGGGAGAAGAACTCCTTCAGAATTTTAAAAATTTCCTAAGACTTTTTTAAAAAGTTCAAATAAATTTTAAAAGGTGTTATTCTTACCAATAGCATCTATTTCATCCATAAAAATAATGCATGGTTGGTGATCCCTGGCATAATTAAACATTTCTCTGATCAAACGAGCACTTTCACCAATGTACTTGTCTACAATAGAACTAGATACAACCTGATTAAAGGAAAAACATTTAGGTAAACATAAGACAATTCAAATAAAATTTAATTTCAACAGTTACAAAAAGAACCTTCCCTTTACCTTTAAGAAATTGCAGTCTAGCTGGCTAGCAACAGCTCGAGCCAAGAGTGTTTTTCCTGTACCTAAAATAACAAAAGAAGTCCTAAGTAGATGGAAACTAAACAAACTCTCAAAAGCCTTTTACTCCTCTGGATAGTAAATTTTGCAAATGAAAGCTAAATCCTAAAGAGAATTTCCATTTATAATTTGAAAACTCTTCAACTTACAATATTAAAACCTTAAATTTTATTCAAAATATCCCTTTTAGAGACACGTAGGTAGGTGGCTCAGTGGTTGAGTGTCTGCCTTTGGCTCAGGGCTCTGCCTTCAGCTCAGAGCGTGATCCCAGAGTTCTGGGATCGAGTCCCGCATGGGGTTCCCCACAGGGAACCTGCTTCTCTCTCTGCCCAAGTCTCTGCCTCTCTCTGTTTTCTCATGAAAAAATAAAATCTTAAAAAAAAAAAATCCCTTCTAATGCTGAATACTTACTTCAAAAATATATCAACCCCTATTTACAGACCCTACAAGAGAAGCCTGTTACACAATAATCCATTGGTCTATCCTGCATAATGAATATGTCTTTTACCTATGCATGATATTGTAACAACTATTGGTTATTTGGAAGCTACTGGTTCATGAGTCATGAAAATCTTCGAGCTGGCATTTTTCATTATACAATATGTAAAAGTCACATTTGTTAATATCACCGATCTCATCTCCTTTTTTAAGTATTAACATCAGAAAATCCCAGATGGGGGTGCCTGGGTGGCTCAGTTGGTTAAGTGTCCAACTCTTGATTTCAGCTCAGGTCATGATCCCAGGGTCATGAGCTGGAGGTGTCAGGTTCCATGCTGAAGCATGGAGCCTGTTTAAAATTCTCTCCCTCTCCATCTCCCTGCCCTTCCACCTCCTCCCCACATGTGTTTTTTCTTAAAAAAGAAAAAACAAAACAAAACAAAAAAACCCTGTCAGATATAAGTTTTGAAAACCTAATTTTCACTTGAAAGCTTAAATTTTACCATTGGCTACAGATGGTGTCAGTTATTGTAACATAGTAGGCTAACTTCATTTTTTTTAAAGATTTATTTATTTTAGAGAAAGAGTGTGTGTGATTGCATGAGTAGGAGAGACAGAGGGAGAGGGAACTCAAGCCGACTCGGCACTGAGCATGGAGCCTGACGTGGGACTTTCAAACCCAGGACTCTGAGGTCACAACCGAAGCCAAAATGAAGAGTTAGATACCTAACTAACAAAGCCACTCAGGTGCCCCTCATTCATTTTTGAAAAATTTGTCAGATAAGCAATAACCAATCCGAATAATCAAAAACCAGTCTGACAATGACAGAATGTCCATAAATTATGTTTTCAAGTAAAAATGATATTCCACGAAAAGCAGCTAATTCAGCTGGCAACTCAAATAACATACCAGTGCTTTTCCCAGTGATAACTATACTATTCAGTATGCAACAGAAGCACTTACATGTATTTTCCATTTCAATACATAGAATTTAAGACATTATTCCAAGATCAGGATTTCATAAAAACAGTTTTTAATGCTTCATCAAGGACACCTAAAAGTTAAACTCATATATATTTTTTTAATATTGCAAATATGAGCAGTCAATAACACAATGACTACTTGTGCCATTTCATGCCACTGACCTGACTAATGCTATGGCAGGAGCAGTTTTACCCATGCTGCTGTTGCACCATCAGCATAGAAGTCAACACAGTGAAAATGGCAACTAACATCTTAGTATTTCAAATTAAGGTTTAACCTTGCAGATTCCCTGAAAACATTTCAGGGACAGCCAGAGGTTGGTGAACCACATAGGACCAACAGTAGAATCATACAACATCTTAATATGAACATTCTATAAGGCATAAGAGGACTAAGCATACCTGAGAGAATAGTAGACACACATGTCCTATTCTTTCCTTACTTTGAATAGAGTGGAGGCTGGAAGATCCTACATTAAATTTTCACTTTTTTATTCCTTAATTTATTCACTTTTCACTTTTTTTATTCCTTAATTTATTCACTTTTCACCTTTTTTATTCCTTAATTTATTCATTTATTAGTAGGTCAGATATAATTCAACACTAACCTGGTGGTCCATATAACAAACAGCCTTTTGGAGGTATTATTCCTACACGCTGGAATAATTCTGGGTTTGTAAGAGGTAATTCTATCACCTAGAAAAGAAGTTGAAGGTTTCTTAAAAAGTCAGTAAAGATTCTGATAAACTTAAAAATACTTTAAGTAAAGTATCAGCATAGTTAGGTATACGCACAGATGTAATTCACATAAAGCCATTTATATTAGAGGTCATTCTTTAGGTAGATTTAATAAATTTTCTTTAATTATGTAAAAATTAATTTAAGTCTGTAATTATTTTAACATACTATACACTTCACAAGTGATCGCTACACAGGCATATGATTTGTCAAAACACATCTGAATTGTACACTTAAGGAATGCCTGGGTGGCTCTGCAGTTGAGCGTCTGTCTTTGGCTTGGGGCATGATCCCGGTCCCAGGATCAAGTCCCACATCCGGCTATTTGCAGGGAGCCTGCTTCTCCCTCTGCCTGTGTCTCTGCATCTCTCTGTGTCTCTCATGAATAAATACATAAAATTTTTAAAAAGTGAACTGTACAATTAAAATCTATGCATTTTACTGAATGTAAATTATGCCTCAATGAAAAAAAATCACACTACAAAAAAATCAGGTAAGCAAAAAAGAAAAACAAAACAAAAAAATTCTTATTTTGCATTTGGGACTGTAACACAAAATAATAAAATGGGAAAATTTAGTAAAGTTAAAATTGCCATTAGGAGAAAAGGCATAAAAAAAATAAAAAAAGGGAGAAAAGGCATATAAAATTTTCTTATGTTGGCATTTTGTCATAGTAGACTTAGAAGAACTATACATTCAGGGTACCTGACTGTCTCAGTTGGGAAAGCAGATGACTCTTAATCTTGGGGTTGTGAGTTTGAGCCCCATGATGGGTGTAGAGATTATGAAAAAAAAAAAAAAAAAAAAAAAAAAAAACTAAAAAAAAAAAAAGAACCATATATTCACTCTTAATGTCCTACTAAGATTGATTCGAGAATAGAAAAATTGAGGGTTTGACTGCCCACATTAAACTCTTTATAGACAAGTAACTTGAGAAATAAGCTTCTATTGAATACTTGTATCCACCAGGTGTGATTAAATAAACAAAAAGTATAAGAAGTCAATATTCTTAGTGTCTCCAGATGGAAAAGGTTATTACATGTGCATATGTTTTGTGGAGTGTGTGTGTGTGTGTGTGTGTGTGTGTGAAAGAGAGAAACTTTCTGCTTCTACAGTTGATGCAGCAAATCACTGCAAAAGACAAGATTTCAGTTCCATGAAGCATTTGTTGTTCCTCTGTTGCCCTTTCTTTAACTACAAAGTAAAAATAGACTTTTACTTGTAATTACACGAGTGCTTCCTCAAGAATGACCAAAAACAATTTGGTTTCATAATCACCTGGAATGTTTGTTTCAATGCTAATTCCTATGTTCCATTCCCCAATCTCCTTCATGGAAATCATGCAGAGGGCCCATGAATCTCTATTTTTAATAGGAGTTCCAGAAAACTCAATATGCTATGTGAACTGTATGAGAACTACTGGCTACAGCTTAAATCAGATGAGGTAAGCCATACCAACTATCCTCACTCATTCCTAAACATTTCCATCCTAAATTAGGATGAAATAAATAGGGCGACATAATTTGCTTCAAAGAGAATTGTTAAGAAGCCATCTGTGTTACGAGGTGAAGAAATCCTGATTTGACTCTTCACCTAAGTGTTTAAAAGGTTTAAGCCCCCCTAAAGCCAATAGTTTTCTTGAATGGCAGCAAATAGCTTTATCAAAATAAAATATTTAAGGTACAGAGGCGCCTGGCTAGCTCAGTCGGTGAAGCATGCAACTCTTGGCCTCGGGGTTCTGAATTCAAGCCCCACTGGATGTGGAGATTACTCAAAAAAATTTTAAAATCTAAAAAAAAAAAAAAAAAAAAAAAAAAAAAAAAAAAAAAATTTTAAAATCTTAAAAAAAAATTTAAGGGTACAGATAACTTACTTTCATAGCTAGAAATTCAGTTCTATTTTTCTCTTCTCAGCAAGAATATTAAATATATAATACTTTGTAACCACTATTTGGACAAAGTAATCTTACATTCTCTTTCTCTCTTTGGGTGTCTTAAAATCAGTACTATCAGAGAACAAAGCATATATTACCAACCTCTCTTAATTCCCGAATCTGTTCTGATAGTCCTCCAATCTCAGAATAAGAAACATTCCCAGGGTCCTCATGAGACATGTTGTAGACCAATGGATCCACTTCTCTTGGCAAATATCTATAATGATAAGGTACGTATTTTTCTTTACAAGATATATTTTCTCTCAGCCTACAGAGAGAGTATAAATTGACCTGCTTATGCAAGAACCTATAAATGATCTTATAAAAATGTATATACATTAATTAGAAATTAGTAAAAGGGAAAAAGTAGCATGATATTCATTGATCTCAAGAAGCATACATTTTAGCTAAAATCTTCCCTCTGTGAAAATAAAATAAATAGAATAAGAAACCCACCTCATGATAGTTAGTGTAGTCATATCCAAAGCAACTCTTGTTCCTGGCTTCAGCTTACTTTTGTCAAGCTAATTTTATAAAACAAAAAGTGTTACATGACACATAAAAGAGAAAATAATACTCTAACAAGAGCACAATATTTAGAAACCAAATAATCACTTTTACCCTTCAGAGAGAACACTAATATCAGATTAAAATACAATGCCAACAGAAGGGCTTATAAAAGTAATAATTCAAAGTTCTTTCCCTTAAACAAGTACCTGTTATGCAATCTAATTGTGAAATGTGAAATCACTAATATACAAAGTTTGTGGTGGAAAAGATCTTATTTTTAAAGAAAGAAATGGGTATTAGTTTTACTTCCAAAGGCTTACTATTTTATACAGTTTTGCTCATTATTTTGATTCAGGCACTATGGCAATTGATACTAAATTTTTTTTTTTTTTTGATACTAAATATTTATACAGAAATCTCTAAGTGAACATTTTGGGGAAAGGAAAGGAAAGCACTTTACAGGTATGCCCTATATATTTTTTTCTTTTAAAGTCGATTGTTATTTATTTTTTATTAAATGAATTTGACATATAACATTGTGTCAGTTTAAGGTGTACAGTGTTACTCTGGTAATATGTCCTTTAGATTTATTTTAAAGCAGATAGCTTTGAGGAAGAACATATTACTTGACTACAGGAATTAAGCGAGAAATGCACTCATTCTTTATCCTCTTAGAGGTTTTTATTAAAATGCTAAAACCAAAACCAAAAAAATCCCAGCAATCGAATCATTCATGCTTTTGCTACATGTCGGATATTATGATAAATACATCATAGATTAGGTTGAATCATACTAACAATTTACTGGCATATTGGGCAGGGTAACTTATTAGACTATAGATAGAATCTATCCAAGAGATTCACCTCATATTCAGGATATTACTTTTCCAAAATTAAGTTACTTTTTGATAGTTTAAAAAACTACTTGCCAATACAATTTCAGAATCATACAAATTACTACTTTTCACAGGATTCTGCAAAGTACTGTAAGTTTACAGTTTAATGCCAATTAAAATGAAGGGGAGATAGGCAAAAATTCTAGGTTTAATATAATGGATTAAACTTTAAATAAAATTGCTGGTAAGTGAGGTACTTGAAAAGAGTTCAACAAAAATCAGTACAAAGCTATTTCAACATTTACATCTATAAAGAATATATACCCTGGCTTTTCTTTTCTTTTTTTTTTTTAATTTTTATTTATTTATGATAGTCATACAGAGAGAGAGAGAGAGGCAGAGACATAGGCAGAGGGAGAAGCAGGCTCCATGCACCAGGAGCCCGACGTGGGATTCGATCCCGGGTCTCCAGGATCGCGCCCTGGGCCAAAGGCAGGCGCTAAACCACTGCACCACCCAAGGATCCCTATTCTGGCTTTTCTTATTTTCCAGCTTCAAATACTCTCTTGCCCCCCATACAACCATGAAATATCTTGGAAATACCAACTCTTGGAATCCAGAGGGCCTGTAAGGTAGATAAAACTCCTTTGTCAGGCTAGCCATTTAATATTTTGATTTAGGAAATGTTTTCCCACTTATATGCTAGGTGAAATGCTGGGATATGATTTAGTCCCTGGGTTAAATTCTACTCTACAGTCTTGCTGTATCAGTTTTCAAACATGAACCTGATGTGACACTCAGAAAAAGCTCTTTCAATCAATTTACTAAAAAAGTTGTTTTGTTTGTTTGGTTTTTGTTTTTTTATTATTAAAAAAGTTCTAATGATGCTCCTAAAGAATAGGATTGTACATAAACTGGCTTCAGAGGCTACTAAATTATTTAAAGCCATTTGTTGCCATTTTTTATGACGGTAAAATGAAATCTGCAGTTATTTTAATTTGCCTATTCTAATCTAAATGAACTCATACAAAATCAACTTAAGCTACAGAAAAGTCTTTGAGTATCATTTTTAAATGTTTAAATATAAAACATCAGTAATTGATAAGGTGTAAGTCTCCTCAAAAAAGACCTTAAAAGGGCAGCCCCGGTGGCACAGCGGTTTAGCGCCGCCTGCAGCCCAGGGCGTGCGTGATCCTGGAGACCCTGGATCGAGTCCCACATCAGGCTCTCTGTATGATGCCTGCTTCTCCCTCTGCCTGTGTCTCTGCCTCTCTCTCTCTCTCTGTCTCTATGAATAAATAAATAAAATTAAAAAAAAAAAAAGACCTTAAAATAAAATGATCTGAGGTATTTACCAGTTCTAAAATTCTTAGATTTCTAAATATGTAGAGCAACTGAGGCAATGTGATATGAATAGAAAATAGAGAATACCAGGTCATTGTCTATGGTTTGAGTTCAAGTTTTGCTAGTTATTCTGAACAAATCACCTTTAGGAGTTATGGGCATGTCTGACCTACTCACCTCAAAAATCAAATAACGTATATGAAAGCACTTTTATCAATTATAAAGCACTGTACAAATGTAAAGTGTTACCTGTCGACGACAACCCACAACATATCTTGGTCCATTTGTAGCTTTAACAATGACTAGAGAAAGAAAATGAAAGGATAAACTGAAAAATAGAAATTGAAAAATAAATATTTTTTATATATATATATCTCCACATGGATGGCAGGTTGAGTTTTATTTCCGTTCTCCAAGGAAACAATAGTTGAAAGAAAACTTAAATCTATGCAAGAATATCATCTACTTTCATTATTATCAGTAAAACAATGAACATTTCCAAAGTTCATGATGGAAAGGAGAGTCCACTCTTTTTCTTTTTTAATTAACAGTCCAATCCACTTACATTTTTCTTCAGTTAGTTGCTTAAGTACTTCACCCACAATCTGGAAAATTAAAAAAAAAAAAAAAAAAAAAAAAAAGAAGCATTACTTTTGGCCAATAATCAAAAAACAAATTGTCATCACTCCCTACACCCCGAACTTGATTACCTACCTGCCCAACACTTTGTAGGGCCTTCAGATCATTTTCAGACTTTTCATACTGCTTGGTAAGTTCTTTTAATTGTTCCCTTACTGAAATAATACAATTTGAACATTTTTAATTAAACAATAATCTCAGTGAATTTAAGTCACTAAGTATCACTTTACTTAAGCTTATCTCAGTCTACTTCACTTTAGTATATTTTATAGCCACTTTATGAAACCATGAAAGAAATAAAGCCGTTTGTAGAGGACAGGTTTAAAAATGAAATGTTACAGAAAAAGCACCATATTTTTATTTTCCTGATTGGCCATACTTGTTCAAGCACATTCATAACATTGTTACATTCTTAACAGATACTGACAACCACACTTCTGGGTTTGAGACTACAAATAACGAATGATAAGAGACTTTCCCTCATCTCTTCGGCTACCCGCACGGATTACTTACTACTCTATACTTTTCGGCCCTAAATAAGGTCAACAGGTGCAGTGATCTACAGAATTATATGGTTATAGTCTTTCTCCATTTAATCAAACCACTCGGGCTTTGCAGTGAAGGCGCACTACGAAAAAATGTAAGCGCCCTTTTAGTGCAGGAGGTTAAGAGAAACCTGTGTGCCTGATAGAGTCAAATCCAAATAACAGGAAAGACAAGGGAGGTTATTATCACCCATCGATGGACCCCTCTCTTAAGCTCCGCTCTGGCTTTCCACCCCAATAACAAGCCAGCACCTCGAGTCTCTCTCTTGCTTGAGCTTCCTTGACTCCAGTCTCCTCTCCTCTCTGGGTCCCGGACTCACCTACAGCGCCGCGCCCTCCTTGCACTCAACCTGGCAAACATCCGTGGCCCACTTCTTTCCACTCCTCTAGTCCTCTTCCACCTCCATCTCAGAACTGGGGATGTTCTCCCTGTCACCTGGACCAGACTGGGCCGTTTCTACGCCCGAAGAGGCTGTGCTTTCCAAGCTCAGGGCCGGATGACAAAGCGCCTTGTCCCTGGACCGAGGCCTTCCTATCCCTGGAGCTCGGATGCCGGGCTCGGCTAAGGGCCTCTGCTTTGTCAGAGACGGACGCAGGTCCAGGCATAGGATTATGTGGAAGGAAAGGCGCACTCACACTCCTTGAGACGGCCGTCGATCTCCTTGTGCTCCAGCAGCTTCTTGCGGTAGTCCTGAAGCGCCTTATCTCTTGGGTCCGCCATGATGAGAAGCCGTCGCTCATAGGGGATGCCGGGAATGGCCATGGCCGCCCGGGCGGGGGAAGGGGCGGGGCGAGGGAGGAAAGCCTCCCGGGGGGCGCGGATTCGTGGACAACCCCGCCCCTTCCGGTTGGCTCCGCCTCTCTACTCCACTCCTCCCACTTCTGCGTCTCGGTTCACCGACGGCGCAGCCGCGCACAGAAGGAGGCCTCCACCCACACCGCCCCCTGCAGGTCGAAGTAGGTAGAGCAAGGAGCTGTTGTCCTGGTTGTCCCCTGAGACATCTAGACAGTGTCAAACCACTGTTGCCGTGGAACCACGGAACACTTTCTGAGAAACTGAGATGACAGTGAAGTAGGCAATGTGCAGTCTTGCTAAATAGTTCCAGTGGACTATCGGGGATAACGTAGATAGCCTATTAGTCTAACAGAATATTAACAAGGACCTTCAGGAACAGAAGGGGTAGGCTATTTTTTTTACTTATTCATTCAGTGAATGAGGTACTAAGGATGCGACCTGGTGGGGAGATTAAAAAATAGTTTGAGTGTAACTAGTACTACAATGTTATAGTTCTAGAGTAAGGCAAGGAGAACTAATTTAGAAGAACATCTGACATAAGGACCAAGCCATGCAACACAGTGGAGAAGAACCTACCTGACAGAGGAAACAGCAGTGCAAAGATCTTGAGGTGACAGAGAGGTTGGCTCATTTCTAGGAATAGAAAGGAGGCCAATGAGACCGGAAGAGGGTGGGTTATAGAAATATGGGGCAGAAGATAAAGACGATGAGGTAGGTTGAGTCAGGAACTTGAAGTCTAACAACTTTCAGATTTCTATCCTTTGGACAAAATATTTAATCTCACAAAATCTCTGTAAAATGAGCATAATAATTGTACTTATCTCATAGAGCTATCATGAGTATTAAATAAGCTATGTGCCTATATCTATTAGCACAATGTCTGACACAAAGTAAGCACTCAATAGTGTTTTAAATAGCGATTTTATTTATTTTAAGGGTAGTAATAACCTCGATTTTTGCAGAACAGGCCCCCTTTGCTGTACCTCTTACCAGAATTGTTCCTGGAGATAACTTATTGTTGTTCCAATAGACTCAGTCACTAAGTCTCCAGATAGATTCCATTTGATCTTACCTTACACAGTGGCCCTAGACATTTGAGTTTATTTTAATTTTTTTTAATATTTTATTTTATTTATTCATGAGCGACAGAGAGAGAGGGGCAGAGACCCAGGCAGAGGGAGAAGCAGGCTCCATGCAGGGAGCTTGAAGTGGGACTCGATCCAGGGTCTTCAGGATCACACCCTGGGCTGCAGGCGGCGCTAAACCGCTGCGCCACTGGGGCTGCCCAACATTTGAGTTTAAATAGGTATGTTCTACATATACATATAAAGTGCAAATTTATGTGAATTAAATTACCAAAAGTTGCATAAAGGTTTTTAAATTTCTTAGGAAAACATGGGTATTGCATGACTATTACATTCTGTTTTTCTTAATATAGTTGAAAATTGCAGTAGCTGATAAACAAGGAAGATGGATTGAGCAGGGACAGTCCCTTCTGCTCAGCTGCAACTATTCTGGTCAAACTAGTCTGTCAATACCAAAATATATCACCTCTGACATTAAGAAGTAGAGAAGAGAGGATGAGACAGAGAAAAAAGACAGCTCAATTTGGTTCAATTCAATAAATATTTATGAGCACCTACTATTGTGTTATTTCAACATAACACACCAATATTTTGAACTCTGTTGACCCTTGTTCTTTTTCTTTCACCCATCTGGCAAAAATCCAAATTCAGATGAACCTCCTATCTATTTTGCACATGGCTTCTCCAGAACAGCTCTGTTTCTTTTTTTTCCCCCTCTTAAGATTTATTTATTTATTTATTTATTTATTTATTTATTTATTTATTTGAGAGAGAGAGCATGCGGGCAAGTGGGGGAAGGTGCAGAGGGAAAGAACTTCCAAGCAGACTCGCACTGAATGCACAGCCCGAGACTGGGCTTGATATTATGACCCATGAGATCCTGACCTGAGCCCAAAACCAAGAGTTGGACTCTTAACCTACTCAACCACCCAGGCACTCCCTATTTCCTTTTAATATGCACCCATGAGACTGTATTCAGAAACTGAGGCTTACTGCCAGCAGCGGCTTGAGTGAGGTGTCTTGGAAGCAGAGCCTTCAGCGCTAAAGAAGCCTTCAGATGACTGAATCCCTAGTCTTGATTGTGACACAGTGAGAGATTGAGTCATACACCCAGCTTACCTGCTCCTGAATTGCTGGTCCGAGGAAAATTGTGAAGTGATCGGTATTCACTGTATTAAGCTATTAAGTTTTGTGGCAATCTGTTACACAGTGATAGATAACTAATAGGAACCAATTTTTTTCCAGAGAGAAATTGGGAAATGGTACTAGATAAGCAAGTAGCAACTATTTTTGCTTGCACATCAGCTGGAACATTTGAGATTTTGGAAGTTTTTCATCCCAAATATCTACCCCAAATGCCTACCAGAGTGCATGTAATTGAATGTATCCCTGGCTAAGTGGTAAGATGTTGAGGTAGGAGTAGAAGTTAGAATTCCTATGCTTCTGGGAAATAGTCTTCTTTAATAAAGTAATACATAAAGATTTTTTTTCTTTAAAGTACTACAGCACTTAGATTGAAAAAGAGGAGTCCACTGCCCCATCCTATTCTACCCCTTGGTGGCATTCCCCAACTCTTCAACATGTTTTTCTGTATTTTCTTTCTAAATAATATGCTTATGCTGCTATTTCTTGACAGATTAATTTTAGGTTTTGTCTTTGGACTTGCTAATAAGGAAGATAAAGATTTAGCACCCTTATATCACTCCAGATCCCCCCTTTCCCTACCTCTGTCCTCCATACGTATAATTTATACAAGTTTGGTTAATTCAACATCCAATATTTGTCTTATTGTGGAGCTATGTAAATCAAGCAATATACAATGATTATGTTTTATTATAAAACTGTTTGAGGGATCCCTGGGTGGCGCAGCGGTTTGGCGCCTGCCTTTGGCCCAGGGCGCGATCCTGGAGACCCGGGATCGAATCCCACGTCGGGCTCCCAGTGCATGGAGCCTGCTTCTCCCTCTGCCTATGTCTCTGCCTCTCTCTCTCTCTCTCTGACTATCATAAATAAATAAAAATTTATTAAAAAAAAAACTGTTTGAACTTCCTAGAATTAAAAGCTGCCTCATTTTTTAAAAGCTGTTTTGTTTTGATGGCTTCTCCCCAACTTTACAATATAGTTATTAACTTGCTCCTAATAGTGTTTTCCATAAAGTCAGTCATATCAGATATCCCTCCAGTTCACCTAGTGACACTTCTTGTGAAGCTTCCCTGCTGTCTCTAATCTGGGCTCTGGGCTGTTGTTGCATGGCTATCTTCTTAGAACTTCTCTAACTCCTCTCTTGGGTGCTATCTTTTCTTTCAAGATACCCTTATCTCCTTATTCCCGGTTACTTCTTTGGTTAGATCATATCCTCCCATAAAGTTTCTGAGAAAGGATTTAAAGCTGTACATTATTCTTCATATATAACAATATCTTAATTCTATTCTCGGACTTAATTAATAGATTGGCTGGCTAAAGAATTCTCAGAATTTTGAGGGCCTTGCTCCATTGTCCTGGAGCTTCCAGTGCTCTTCTGATTCTTAATTCTTTGTAGGGGACCAGGAGTTTTGTTTCTCTTTCTGCACATTTTATCTCTGTTAGGGGCATTCTCCATCCAGTGGACTGGGAACTCTGTGTGCCCTATCAATCTGGATAGCCATCCTTCAATTTTAGCTATTTTCTTGAATGACCTCTAATAATCATCTGTTTCCAATGTTCTCTCTTACTGGTACTCTTATTAGTCAGATTCCGTTCTCCTTGAATTAGCCCTCTATTTTTTCCATCTCTTCTCATTTATTCTACCTCTTTGTTTTTTTTTTTTATTTATTGCTATCTAAGAGATTTCCTCAATGTTTCCTCTAATGTTTCAGTCAAAATTTTTTATTTTGGCAATCATATATTTAGTTTCAAAGATCTCTTTCTTGTTCTTTTGATAGACTCCTTATGTATTTGATGATATTGATTATAGCTTTTTGTTTTTCTTCCTTTCTTCCCTCTTTGTTTCCTCAAAGTTCCTATTTTCTTATTTGTTTTGATCTACTTTGTGTTGGAAGCTTTCCTTAACAATCTTGTGAGCCTTGGTATTCTGATCATAGACTGAGACATTAAATAAAAAGGCAGTAGAATTCTGAGTGTGTGAGTGGGGGGAGGCCACTAACGGTTCTGTTGTTTTGGGTTTGTGTGTGTGTGTGTGTGTGTGTGTGTGTGTGTGTGTTTAAAGATTTTATTTATTTATTTGACACAGAGCACAAGCAGTATGAGCAGCAGAGGGAGAGGGAGAAGCAGACTCCCTGCTGAGCAGGGACTCTGATGCTGGGCTTGATCACAGGACTCTGGAATCATGACCTGGGCCAAAGGCAGATACTCAACCAACTGAGCCACTCATATGTCCCTGTTCTGTTGTTTTTGATGCTGTTGTTTATTCTTGGAAGAATTCTCACTCTCCTTTTAGAATGGGAAAGAAGGGGATCAGGCATGAGGCAGTGAATGGAAACCAGGTCTGTATTAGGTCTGCATTTTTTGGACTGAGTGCTATAGGTGGTCTGCTGGAGGTAAGGGAGATGTTTTAACATTCAGCAGGGAGGGGCTTCACTTAATCCACCCTTTTTGGGGGCAGCCTAGGTGGCTCAGTGGTTTAGCACCGCCTTCAGCCCAGGGCATGATCCTGGAGACCCGGATTGAGTCTCACGTCAGGCTCCCTGCATAGAACCTGCTTCTCCCTCTGCCTCTCTGTTTCTGTGTCTCTCACAAATAAGTAAAAATAAAATCTTAAAAAAAAAAAATCCACCCTTTTTCATTTTGGAACTCTATCCCCTCTCTCTGTAAATGTAGAGTCTAGAGTCCCTGAGTTTGTAGCCACTCTTGTTTCTTGACTGGACAATCTTGATCTTGAAATGTGTTCTAAATAAATTTTATTTTAGTTTATTTTATTTAAGATTTTATTTACTTGAGAGAGTGAGAGACAAAGAGATCACGAGCAAGAAGGAAGGGCAGAGGGAGAAGCAGACTCCCTGCTGAGCAGGGAGCCTGTCACAGGCTCCATTTTAGCACCCTGGAATAATGACCTGAGCTGAAGGTAGAGGCTTAACTGACTGAGCCACCCAGGTGCCCCCTAAATTAATTTTAGATAAGTTTCTTTTATTTTTTTCCTAATCCATCAATTGGTAGTTGAGCTCCTACTTTGTCATCAATTTTCCAAAAAAAAAAAAAGAAAAAAAAATTTTCCCACATCCCTACCTTTTGTAAATTTTCTCTTGCCAGTTCTAATTCTCTGTGTCCTCTGTCCAATCCAAATTTACTTATGTCCAAAATGATTGCTTTGCCTCTAAGTTTATAAAGTTTGTTTGAAACATAATCACATGTTGCCCTGTGACATCTTATACTGTTATCTTTCAAGTTCACTAATTTATGTATACATTCATTAATTCATTTTTTTCTTTTTTTTTTTTTGGAAAATTTTTGTTTGAAACATAATCACATGTTGCCCTGTGACATCTTATACTGTTATCTTTTCAAGTTCACTAATTTATGTATACATTCATTAATTCATTCAGAAGTCTTCTGAAACTCACATACATGCTAAGTGCTGGGGAAGCTGAGACTACCAAGGTGAGTTCTCTACCCTTCTGTTGAATGGGGAGAATGTCTGCATAAATGCATACTTGATTCCATGTACTGAGCACAATTGTATGAGCTTACGGAACCAAAAAGGAGAAACCTAATCCAACCACAGAGGAGTTAGAGAAGACTTCATACAGGTAGCAGTCACCTAAGCTTAATCTTAAAGTAGTTAGCGAGGTAAAGTGAGGATGATTGATGTGGGGCAGGGTAGAAAACATTTCAGGAGTGAAAACAGAATGAGTAAAGACACGGAGGGTGGAAACAAGGTCTATATGAGGAATTGTTTTTTTGTTTGTTTTTAAATATTTTATTTATTTATTTGACAGAGTAAGAGAGAGAGCACAAGCAGGAAGAGCAGCAGCCAGAGGGAGAGGGAGAAGCAGGGAGCCCCATGTGGGGCTCTCAGGACCTTGGGATCATGATCTGAGCCAAGGGCAGAGGCTTAATTGACTGAGCTACCAAGGTACCCCCTGTATGGGGAATTGTTAATAGTTCAGTTACTACGGGACAGAGAGATATTGGAGATATAACTGGAAAAATAGGTGAGGCCGGATCATGGGGACCTTAAATGCCATGCTGAGAATCTTGAATTTGATACCTCAGAGAGTTGGGAGCATTGGAGATTATAAACAGAGTTGTGATGTAGGTCAGACTTATATTTTTGAGAAATCAGGCTAGCATTGAGGCTGTGTTTTGATAGGTGAGAGTGGGTGATCATTTAAGAAAATGTGACAAATCAGGTGAGTGACAATAAGAGCTGAAACTAAGTCCTTAATCATAAAGGAGAGGAGGGACTAAACTGAAGAAAGAAGTGGCAGGACTTGACTGACTAATAGATCAACCAATCTTTGGTGAAAAAGAAGGAGAAACTGAGGGTGGCTTCCTGCTTTCTACGTGTCTAGATATGGATGGTGGTATGACCAAACAGTTCTGAGGGAAGCAGCTGGTTGTATCCAATAGGCAGTTGGAATTTGAAGGTCGAGGGAGAGATCTGAATTGGAAAAATAGATTTGGGAATCATCAGCAGGGAGGGGTATTTAAAATCATGAGACTGGGCAAGTTTCTTTAGGGGCAAGTATAGAAAAGAACACTGGACAGCAGATAGTATCCTGGGGGAACACTCACATCATAGAGGTAGGCTAGGGGAAACAGAAGACAGTTATATAATATTTGAGAAGTGGAAGGAGAATCTGAAGTGTTTGGTGCATAGGAAATTGAAGGAGGATGGAATCAGCATTGTCAAAATGCAGCAGAGATTTCATTATCTCATGAAAATGGTAATTAGATTTGACCATAAGAAGGTCAGGTATAGAGGAATAGGAGGGTAGAGTTAGAAACCAGACCGCACAGTGGGGTTAGGTGTAAATGGGAAGTTAATAAGTCTGTTACTACTATATGTAGCTTGTTCTTCCAGGAATATGAGGGAAAAGAGGTAAAGATAGAGCTGAGGTGGCATTTCTCCCCCAATTCAAATAATCTCAAGCATCTTGAGAGAAACGTCTAGCAATGTTTTATCTGCACATTTATAGTCAATGGATACTAGTATTTAATCAACTATCAACACCAAACCTTTAGATTTTTACTTAGCCTTTCTTCCTCTTGTCATGATATTCCTTTTCCTTGAGCAAATTTTTTCCTTTTAAATTATTTCCTTCCAGCCTATTCTCTGCCAGAAAATGTTTAGGTACTGAGAAGCTTCCTATAGAAATTGCCATGTCTCATTTTCAGAAATTGGGCTCAAGCTATTTCCTGCTTTGGTCATTAAAAAAAAAAATAATAGCTGTTGTTTGCATAGGTAATCAGAATTCCATCAGGAAATGCTGTGTACACTAAATTTATGTTATTGTTATAATCACTAGTATTAGAATAACAAGGTTGTGACCTTGTTCATCTCTAAAAAATGTAATGCTGTTTAGCTAAGGTGTAATAGGTGGGAGGCTGTGCTTCTGGAAAGCAAAGGTTGAACTATGTGCCCTGTGGGTGCTCCTTAATAGTTACTGAATGACTAACCAGTTATTTCATAGGCTCTAACACAGGTGAGATAATTGCCAAAGCAGGCAGAGGAGGAAAAGTAAACTCACACAAAGGACCAACTTGAAGGATTCTCAGGGAAATAAATATCACTGGTAGTTATGCCATGTGTATAAAACTGTATTTTACACATTCTAAAGTCCCTTACAAAGCCCAAAGGAGAAATCATAATTATCAAGAAAATAAAGTAAGATGTAGCAATCCCACTTCTAAGTGTATATGAAACTATTCTCTCAAAGAGATTATCTGCACTCCCATGTTCATTACATCATATTCCCAATTGCCTAAGTATGGAAACAACCTAAGTGTGCAGCAGTGGTTAAATGGATAAAGGGGATGTGGTATACATATATACAATGGACTATTATTCAGCTGTGAGAAAGAAGGAAATCCTGCCACATGTGTTTGCTACCACATGGATAGGCCTGGAGGGCATTATGCTAAGTGAAATAAGCCAGATAGAGAAAGACAAATACATTGCATGGTATTACTTACATGTGAAATTAAAAAAAAAAAAGTCAGGGATCCCTGGGTGGCGCAGCGGTTTGGCGCCTGCCTTCGGCCCAGGGCGCGATCCTGGAGACCCGGGATCGAATCCCACGTCAGGCTCCCGGTGCATGGAGCCTGCTTCTCCCTCTGCCTGTGTCTCTGCCTCTCTCTCTCTCTCTCTCTGTGACTATCATAAATAAATAAAAAAAAAATAAAAAAAAAAATTTATAAAAAAAAAAAAATAAAATAAAATAAAAAAAAAAGTCAAAGTGAAAGTCATAGAAACAAGAGAGTAGAAAAGTGGTTGGCAGGGGCTAGTGGGGGGACAAATGGGGACACATAGGCAAAAGGGTACAAAGTTTCAAAAATAAAGTGAATAAGCTCTGAAGATCTAATGTATAATATGGTGACTATAGTTGGTAACATTGTTTGTATAATTGAAATTTACTAAGAGAGTTAAATGTTCTCACCAAGGAAGAAGAAAGAGTAAATAGGTGAGATGATAGATGTGTTAATGAACCCATCAGGAGGATCATTTGACAATGATCTAGTTAAATCATCATGACATATACTTTAAATATCTTAAAATTTTATTAGTCAATTAAACTTTCTTAAAGCTGAAAAAGCAATAAAGTATAAATTAAATTGTCTTAATATGGTGATTGTTTCTGATTACAAGTTTGCTGGCATGAATTCAAATCTTCAGAATGGAGCTTTCATCCTGAGAACATTCTTACTTTTAAACTCTCCCAAATTACAGGCTTATTGCATCAGGGTGAAATCCAGAGCAGATTCATGATCACATTGCTTCCTTCTGCAATTTTAGGCTTTATTCATTTAGTTTCTCCATTTTCATATTGTCTTTTATTTTTGATAGTATAATCTTCAGATATTAATATTGTATATGAAAAAATATTCCTTCATTGTACAAACACATGCAAAGAGAAGCTTTGTTAAGATACTGAGAGTCACAGTATGTTTGAGACATAATCCCTGCTTAAAGAGTTTAAAGAGATTACAATTCAGTGGTAGAAACATCATAAAGGATCACATGCTAAATTGTGTTTGAACAGAAGCAGAGGGAAAGGAAATAGAACATAATTACTATGTTTTATGATAACATACTATGTTATCATAAAACTTTCATCCCTCCACATGCAGGGACTGGGCCTTCCATCTCTCTAATGTCAAGCTCAGTCTGGCATAGGGTAAGTTTGTTGAATTAAAATTCATTTAGAGACTGGAAATGCGTGAAGAAGAAACAAAGAAGACCATGTGGAAGGGGGAATGAATGAGCTGGGTCTGGCCCTGGAGAGACAGATAGGATCAGTACAGGTATAATGAAAAAGAACTTCCTAGGCAAAGAGGGGAGATTGGATTAATAAGAAAATGTCGAATATTGTGGATATTAGACTCTGGTGGGCTTCTCAGGCCCACCAGAATCTCAGATGGTTGATGACTTTTTACTATGTGTCAGTCCACTTGGCAAATGATGGGCAGAGCATAGGTTATGGGCATTGAAGTTAAGAAATGTCTGAGTTTGTGGGGCTGCCTGGGTGGCTCAGTCAGTTAAGTATCTGCTTCAGCTCAGGTCATGATCCAAGGGTTCTGGAATCAAACCTGGTATGAGGCTCCCTGCTTCTTGGAAAACTTGCTTCTCCCTCTCCCTGCCACACCCCCTGCTTGTGTTCTTGCTCTGTGTCAAATAAAAATAAAATCTTAGAAAAAGAAATATCTGAGTTTGGGTTTCACCTCTAGTGTACCATGTAACTTTGAATAACATATTCCTATGAGTAACATATATAAGCTTGCTATGCTTATTTTTCCCAGCTGGAAAACAGAGGTAATACCTATTTGGGGCCTACCATATCTTAAAGCTACTTCGTTAAATGATTTTTTTTTTAATATGACATACCAAACAAAAAGATAATTTGAAATATTTTAATGTGTAAGATAAGATGTTGGGAATCTTTCCAGTTTCACTATGAAAATTTCTCCTTAAAAAAAAAAAAATAAATAAAAAATAAAAGCTTTTAGGCTAGACCCATGGCTGGGAAGAAGAGGACCAGCTCATCCCTTGCTCAAGTCATCTTTCCACCCTGGGCCTGTTTCCTCCTATGAGATGAGAAGGTGGCCTCCACCTGCGCTGACGGACACAGCTGCCACTCGCTACATTTGACTATGGAATACGGCTAGTTTGCATAAGATGCACACCAGATTTCAAAGATTTAAAAAATATGTAAAATATTTTATGAATAATCTGATATTGAGTATATTTCGAAATGTTTTGCACATAGTGGGTTAAATAAAATATATTAATGGCAGCCCTGGTGGCTCAGCGGTTTAGCGCTGCCTTCGGCCCAGGTCGTGATCCTGGAGACCCGGGATGGAGTCCCACGTCGGGCTCCCTGCGTGGAGCCTGCTTCTCCCTCTGCCTGTGTCTCTGCCTCTCTCTGTGTCTCTCATGAATAAATAAAATATTTAAAAAATATATATTAAATATAATAATCTTTAAATATATAATACATTATATATAATATATATTAAATGTATAATATATAAAATACATAATATGTTATACATAATAATCTTTAATATATATATTATATATATTGAAAGTAAGTAACTTCACCTGCTTCTCTTTGCCCTTTCGACGTAACTCCTGGAAACTCTGATTTACCCATGCAGCCTTGTGTCCCTTTCAGCTTTAAGGCATCCAGGGGCGCTGTGGACGCGCAATTCGTGCGGTTCGCCTCGTGGGGGTGGGCGGGGGGGGCGGAGCCCGGGGCCTGCGGGGACGCTCGGACCCCTCCCGCTTCGCCCTCGCCCTCGCCCTCGCCCTCGCAGCGGGAAGGACCCCGGTGCGCGCGCGGGGCCGGGGCGGCCGCAGCCGGGCGAGGCTCCCGGGCCGGGCCGGGCCGGGCCGGGCCGGGCCGGGCGGGGCGGGGCGGAGCCGCGCCGGGAAGCGGGCTCGTGCGTCAGCCTCACGCGGGGAAAGGAAGCCGCCCCGAGGCCCGGGGCTGGCGGGCTGGCGGCGCGGGCGCCGAGGCACGTCCGCAGGCTCTGCCGGGAGGCGGCGGCCGCGGGCGGGCGGGCGAGCCGAGGGCGGGCCCGGGAGGAGCCGGGGGTGGGGCGCCGCCGGGGGCCGGCCCGCGCGGGCTTCTTCTGCGGACGCGCGGCCTGCGCCCGAGTGCCGGGCCCGGAGGTGCGGAGGGCCGGAGCGGCTATGGGCCGGCGCTGGGGCTTCCTGATCGGCCTCGTGGGCGCCGTGTGGCTGCTCGGCCCGAGTCACGGCGAGCAGCGGCCCCCCGAGACGGCGGCGCAGCGGTGCTTCTGCCAGGTGAGGGCTGTGCGCGGCCGCGCGGCGCGGCGGCTCCCGGGGCTGCCCGCCTCCGCCCTGCGCTGGGGGCCGCGCCCCGGCAGGTGACACCGGGAGAGCCCCCGCGACTCCGCCCTCCCGGGCGCCCCCCGGCGCCGTGCCCCGTAGCTCGCGGGGCTTGGTGTGGGCCCGGGTGGCTGCGCGCCGCTAGGTCTTTGCCGACTTGGGTTATGCATCTTCGTGGGTCTTCCCTGCCCGGGAAGGGCGCGCACACTGTGCACGCGCACTTAATACTGGCCGTTTTAGCAGAACCTGGATCTTCCCGACTTCCAGTTTGACCCGGAACGGTGCTCGGTGTGGTGTGCAGGGCGCAGGATCTCGGATCTCGGATCTCGTTGTCAGGCAGGAGAAGGGCTTCGTGTGGCTCTTCTGTGTGCAAGCCCAGCTGCCCTGTGTCTTGAGGGCCGCCGCTTGCCCCCTGGCTCCTCGCCCTGTGTCCTTTTTTTTCCCAAAATGTGATGAGATTCCCTTAACGTGACACCCGTTTGGCTGGTCTGAATTGGGAGGATGAGCCTTATTCAGTGCACAAGTTTAAGTACAAGCTTATTATGATCTATTTTTTTTCCCTTTTTAGTTAGAGAGGTAGGTTCCTTGAGAAAAAAAAAATTCAAAGAAATTTAGAGGTTTTCGGATATGCAGTGTCCTGTATTTTAATATCATTAAAGTCACGTTTTGGTTGGCCTCTGTTGATAAAAAAATTACATTTTATACAAATTTGAGGGTAGGCATCCAAGTTTTTTCCTGTTAAGTGGATTTTACAATTAATGATCAGAAATAACATTTTATGTGTAGGGGCAATGCTACTATTTCAGAGTCAAGAAACAGCTTTAAATATTATGGGAGGAAGAAATAAACCAATATTATGAGGGGAAGAACTATCTCTTTCACTGCTTGGTATTCTTGCGTTTTGTTGCTTTGCTGAGTGATTTGAGAGTTGAGATGTTATCTAGCTACGAGTAGGAGAGTTGAAAGGAAATTGCTGCTTTACGACTAAGATTGAAAAGCTCCTTTACCTTCAGGGATTGCAACTGCACGCCATCAAGTACTTATAAGGAAGAATACAACATAACACAAAGTACAAACATTTGCACATAAGAAAAGTTGAAGTAAAAGACTAAAATAAGTTAGTGTTGGAAGAAGATGTCCAATATAACATTTTCAACTGTATTTTGGATTTTTAAATAATGAAATAATAGTACCCGTTGAGCTTTTCAACTTTTATTCCCCCTATAACTTTTTTAGATATTTGATTAAAATTGGGGAGTTTTAAATTTTTTTAAATTTTTTCTTCTGATTAGTATTTAAGCCTCCCACTTCCCACCCCTTAAAATGTTTTCAAGATTCGAATATTTCCCCAACACAAAAATCTGTTAGGTCCCTTTCTTTTGCTTTTAGAACAGGACTGGCTGTTTTTCTTTTTGGAATCAACGTTAAAAAATTACTGAGGGTTGCATGTTAAAAGTTGTAAGAAAAAATTTTTTTAAAAGATTTTATTTATTTATTTGTGAGAGACATAGAGAGGCAGAGACATAGGCAGAGGGAGAAGCAGGCTCCATGCAGGGAGCCTGAGGTGGGACTCGATCCCAGGACCGCAGTATAACATCCTGAGACAAAGGCAGATGCTCAACCGCTGAGCCACCCAGGTGTCCCAAGAAAAAATTTTAAATGGTCTATTTAAATCAACTTAAGAACAGAGACCATCAATCTCAATTCAATAGATTGAAATAAAAATACGTTTTAGTTCTCTTACGGTCAGTAATGGAAGAGATGGGGGTAAGGAGGAGAAAGGACAAGTGATGAATAGATATGAAGAGAAAATTGGACAAGCATATAGACATAGATGTATACAGAAATGAGAGACACAGAAATAAAAAAAGATGGAAGAAAAGATTAGGGGAGATGAATGGTGGAAATTACTCATTCAGTAAATATTTATTTATTTATTTTAAAAAAGATTTTATTTATTTATTCATGAGAGACACAGGCAGAAGGAGAAGCAGGCTCCATGTGGGGAGCCCCATGTGGGACTCAATCCTGGGTCTCCAGGATCAGGCCCTAGGCTGAAGGCGGCGTTAAACCGCTGAGCCACCAGGACTGCCCTCAGTAAACATTTATAAGCACTGTGTACATTGACCTGAATATTTGTGATACAGAAATAATTATGGTATGATCCCTGTCCTTAAGAACTTAACAATTTAGTGAATAATGTTCTTTGGAGCTTGAGATCCTAAGCATTTTAAAAAACTAGTAGGGGCACCTGGCTGGTTCAGGTGGTTGAGCATGCCACTTTTGATCTCAGGGTAGTAAGTTCGAGCCCCAAGTTGGGTATAGAGATTACTTAAAAAATAGAATCTTAAAAAAAAAGTTCATAAATATTGCTAGACAATAGTTAGTCAAAAGACTAACTTTTGACCTAGAGTTTAGAAATACAAATTAAAATCTCTCATTCTCTTTGCAGTACCCAAGTAGCAGGAAAGTTCTGTGGAGACCGTTTTGTTAATTGTCTTTCTCCCTTCCTGTTGCCAATCTCTCTTACCACTCCTGCCTTGAATTACCACATCAACACCCCTCATCACACTCTTTCATGGGTGCCCGGTAGTAGGGTTTCTGTTAACAGACTATCAACTCTAAATTGAGCCAAAGCAGCATGTGCACCTATTTGGCCTTAGAAAATTATTGAAGTAAAAGATACGAAGCTTTACTTTGAATAGATTAAATTCAATAATCATTTATTGTGGCCTATTGTGAATAAGTTTTGAGAGATCAAAAAATAAACTAAAAATTTAGTCCCATTTCTTGATACTACAGAGTACTGAGCCTGGTACATAATTGGTACTCAAGAAGTGTTAGGGAAATTATAATACAGGATTTCTTTTTTTTTTTTTTTAAAGATTTTTAAATTTATTCATAAGAGAAACAGAGAGAGGCAGAGACACAGGCAGAGGGAGAAGCAGGCTCCTTGCAGGTAGCCCAATGTAGGACACAATCCCGGGGCTCCAGGATCACGCCCTAGGCCAAAGGCAGACGCCCAACCACTGAGCCACCGAGGCATCCCAGAAATTACAATTCAGGATGTGTGCTACCTGGAGTATATTCTTTCAATCATTCTGCTTAGCCATTTGCATGTTTTTCTGGAATTGATCTTTCAGATGGGTTGATGGCTCCAAATGAATCTTTAAGGTTAGTCCATTACTGCATATGCCTCTTGACATCAAATCCTACCAAAACCATTTTCACTGTATGTTGTAAGTTATTTTGATAACAATGCTTCAGTGTTAGTTGCTGCAAATAAGTGATAAATTGCCGGGGACTTATAACTCTTCCTTATATATAGTTCCCCACTTTTTTTTTTTTTTAAGATTTTATTTATTTATTCATGAGACAGAGTGGGGGGGGTGGCGCAGAGACATAGAGGGAGAAGCAGGCAGAGTTAGAAGCAAGCTCCATGCAGGGAGCCTGACGTGGGACTTGATTCTGGGTCTCCAGGATCACGCCCTGGGCTGAAGGCGGTGCTAAACCGCTGAGCCACCTGGGCTGCCCTCCCCACTTTTTTTAAATCATCATTCTTTTTAAAATAATTTTTTTTTTTAGATTTTATTTATTCATGAGTGACACACAGAGGCAGAAACAGGCTCCCACGGGGAGCCTGATGCGGGACTTGATCCCTGGACCCTGGGATCATGCCCTGAGCCAAAGGCAGAGGTTCAACCACTGAGCCACCCAGCGTCCCTAAAATTTTTTTTTTTTGCACAGAAAATTGGTCTTTTTTACCTTTTGGGGTGTGCAAGTCTATGTAATTTTTATAAAGAACCCCATGATCATGACCCACCCTGTCTTTAAACCAAAATAATAATTGTAATATTTGTTGTAATAGGTATGGGCTTGAAATAAATGGAGACTCTTCAGACTTTCTTGTTTTCCTTTTTTTTATTTGTTTTTTTTTTGTTTTGTTTTGCTTTTGACAGAGTTTTGTATTTCCTTTTACCCATTATGTACCATTAGGATGAATGTAACAGAACTTTAATCCCTGTTCATGGAATCCCAAGATGCATTTTAAAGAAATAACCTCAGAAGAAATATTGAAGCCCAGATATGGAGGCAGAATGGACATGTTTTTCACTTAAATTAATTAGAAATGTCTATAAACTCCCATGTCATCAAAATGTTTTATTAATCTTAATATGGCTAGTGCTAATAACACTCAGATCAACTCAAATCAAGATCTGAGTGGTGTAAATTTCTATCAGGCTAATGAAAGGGAAGTAACTCAGATAATCCAAAATGGCTATTTCAAAATCAATTTTCTTTTGTAGTGCATTGTAGATACATTCTGCATACATGATTTTTAGCAGATTTACTTGTCTAATGTCTTGTGTAAGTCAATTTAAAAAATAGTTTTTATTTGTTAGTCAGAGTAGCCAGACCATGGAAGAAGAAACACTTGATAATATGTTGCGTGGTAGGTGGAACTAAGCCTGGATTAAAATTTAGTCAGAGGAATCTTTGAAACAGGTTATACTGGAGAGATGTCCATTGACTCTGAGCACTTAATACATTCCAGGCCCTTTTGAACAAAGAGTGTGGAACAAAGCATATTTTACATTGGTTACTACACTTTGGGTCACAACAATAATTTAAAGTTCTAAAGACTAAAGGTTTAAAGCAGAAATAGCTTGTAGCTCTCCATGTCACTTAGAGTGGTGCCAACTACCCAGTATAGAATCTTCAGTGTTTCCATGCTCTCATTAACAGAGGTCTCAGTCAGCTCTTTCAATGAGTACTTTTCATGTTCTTTTTCACAGTCACAAACCACTATAAAATTAAACATAACTAAAGGTCTTTGCAAAAAAAGGAACAGTTTGAGCACTTTTAAAAGATATTTCAGGTAGGAGGAATATATTCTCACAGTGCTTTGGGAAAAAATGATAGTCTGGTAGGACTGGAAGTTTTTGGCATGTAAGAAAACTAGAAAGTGGGGTTTTTTTTTTGTTTTTTTTTTTGTTTTGTTTTGTTTTTTTGTCTTTCATTGTAAATTAAAGAGTACCTGTAACCAGAAAATAGTAAACAAGCAGGCCTATGTTATTTTCTTTTCTTGCCTTTTATATTTTGGTAATTAGTCCAAACCAGGCAGAGTCCGTGGAGAAAGTGTTTGAGACTACTTCTGCATCTGACTGTTGGCTCTCCAGTTCTATGTTCCACTGAGGCTACAGATGTAAAATTTTTGAAAAATTTTAGTTGCAAACTGGGCCTTTTTTTTCCCCTTTGTAAACAAAACAAAACATAGGGGCACCTGGGTGGCTCAGTTGGTTAAGCATCTGACTTGATTTCAGCTCCTATCATGATCTCAGGGTTGTGAGATTGAGCCTTGAGTCAGGCGTAGAGCCTGCTTAAGATTCTCTCTCCCTCTGCCTCTCCACCCCCCTACTTGAGAGAGTGATTTACTCTCTCTCGCGCGCTCTCTCTCTCAAATAAAATGTTGTGGGTTGCTTTGGGACTAGTAAGATTCCTTTCACTAGAAACATTTAAGTAGTGGTACGTTAATGATACTGATTAACATTTACTGGCCATTTATTCTGTGCCAATTCATTTTGATATCAACTCTTAAAGATGGGAACTATTAGTATTACCATTTTGTGTTCAGATAGGAAACTGAGGCTTAGAGGGGCTAAAAAATACTTGGGTAAGACCAATAACTAATAAGTAGAAGTGATGGGATTCAACCCCAAGAAGGCCTTACCCCAGGGCCTGCATGCTAACCACCGTTACACACTGCATCCTTCTTGAGAGTGCATAGGAGGGCATTGCTGTGTGCTTGGGAGGCTGCAGTAGAAGGCCTTCAGAGGCTTTTCAGCTCTTTAGAGACTTGGACTTTAAACTGGGAGATGTCTGTCAGGCCTTCCCTGGTCCTTCTATCTACCATCCCTCAGCAAGGGCCTTCTGTTTGCCACCTATTAGTTTGGCCTCCTACCAAATTAGTTTGGCTGATTGTTGCCTGGAGCAGCGAGCTTCAAGTTTTAGCATGCATCAAGCACTTTGTGTATGTGTGTGGTGGGGCTGGGGGGGGGGGGCGCATTAAATAGAATTGGTATTCCTATGGGAGGGTCAGAATTCTGTTTCAGTTTAGGAGATAATGTGGCAATGATTTAAGCAGCCTTAGCACATCCCAAAGCTGCAGTAGTATCCAGTCATTCTTGTTCCAGATCAGTACCCATTGTTTGGTCTTAGAGACTAGGCTTTGCTTTGTTTCCAAGATTTTGCTCTGGGCCTGTTAACTGGATTTCTTCTTTTTGCCTTCTCCAGAGACTCTGTTCTGGTAACATGCTGGTTCTCTAATTTCTAGAACTAGGTCTGGCATCTGTACCTGCTAGACTTCTCTTCAGGGATTAGGTTGGCAAGCTTATCTGAACAGTCACATGTCTTGGGTTTCTAAGTGTATTCATGTCTCTCCTTTGCTGGGCCCTCTGCATCTATTGAAACTCCTCTATCCCTGCTCTACCTACTTAACTGCCCTGCTACATTTTGTTGTTGGTGGAAGTACCTCCTACTCAATTTCTAAGGTAAAGGTCTGAGGATTTTTAAGCCTACGGTTGTCCTGTGTTCTCTCTTTGAGGTCTCTGGGCTATCAGCTATTTCTGCTTTGAATGCATCTTGCATTCCTTTATGGTCTGGAGCCTCCTCTAGCTTCCTTTGTAGTTAAGGTGTATAGATTGGTAAAAAATTGGACACAATGGGTTATTTACCTCTGCTGTTTGCTTTCCTTGTTCTGAGTGCATTTCTGCCACTTGGGCTCGTGTGGTCTGGAGCACTGAGCACCAAGCACCATAGGTGACATGGTAGTTCATAGTCATAATTAGACTGTGATGCTGGTCTCCAGTGAATGAGCGTGACCGTGGACAGCATTTATCGAAACATTTGTTCATATATCCGTTCTACAAATAAATACTGAGCATCTACTATGTACTGTCTAGAAGTACAGTGCTAAGGACTAAGAATACAAAATGAATGAACATGATTTTGCTCTCAAGGATTTTAAACTCTAGAGGGAGGAATTGAAATAGATAAATCCAATATAGTGAGGTAATTTGTATCTAAGAGTTATGTGGAGTGTCATGGGAGCACATAGGAGCGACAGTTAAGCCAGCAGGAGTTGAGTGGTACTCCAGGGGATAGCTTTCCAAAAGAGGTGATGCCTGAACTTGAATTTTATTTTATTTTAATTTTGAATTTTTTAAAAAGATTTTATGTATTTATTCATGAGAGATAGAGAAAGAGTGAGAGAGAGAGAGAGACAGAGACAGAGACACAGGCAGAGGGAGAAGCAGGCTCCATGCAGGGAGCCCGACGTGGGACTCCATCCTGGGTCTCCAGGATCACGCCCTGGGCTGAAGGCGACACTAAACCGCTGAGCCACCCAGGCTGCTCCCGAACTCGAATTTTAAAGATAGAATTTTTTTTACCTTAAAATGAAATACATAAGGGGGAAAAAATAATTGCTTCAAATCCTTTCTCTTGTTTTTTTTGTGTGCTTGTTTCTCCTTATGACCTAATGTCTCTATTTGGCATGTATCCCTTTGGCCTTGGCATTCTTTGTGTCTCTTATTTCTTTGTATAATGATTTGTATCCAAGGGGAAAAACAGTAGCTAGTTTACATCCTTAGAAGTTCTGTTTTTAATGCTTGAAAAAAAGGGGTGTGAAAAAAAATCAAATCATCTAGGTTCTTTAGAAGCACTTTTGTTTTGTTAGTACCTCAAATTAGGAACTAAAGATTATTGTATACTCAGAGAATTTTTAGCAGGAAATAAGGAAAAATTTGCATATGGAATGAAAGTAGTTATTACAGTAACAAAATATGTAGATCAGATTTCTGGAACCTGAATTAGTCCAAAACAAGTAAGACTAGGCAAATCGGTACAGAATCTTAGCTGTTAGATATTGCTGTCATCATCCAAAGTATTATCTCTCATCATCCAAAAGTATTCACTCTTAGGTGAAAAATTTACATTACTGTTTTGTAATATTTCAAAATTAAAAGGTACTGAAGGTATTCCAGAGGGAAATCACCTACATTTGGTATTTCAATGAAGTATTACTTGCTTACTTACCAGTAGATTTGAAAAAAAATTTTTTGACAAGTCTCCCTAAAATGTAATCCAAAGTAGTTTATATTGCAAATATTCAGACCAAAGTATAAGGACCTCTTTTCTATAGCATGCCCTATATACATATTTTTTTAAAAAATCTAGTTACTATTCTTAAATCTTGACATATTTGTTACTTGCAGCATTACCATGTTAGCAATATATAATTAATTTTGTAGGTATTTGCCTAGCCCCAAATAAACATCTGAGACTTTTAGTTTCACTTCTGATAACATTGTCTGATTGTAATTATTTTTAAGCATTTGAAGATCAGAATTGGTTTTGTGGTCAATTTGCTATCTGTGCTGCTAATGATAAGTGATTTCTTTCTTTTTTTTTTTTTTAATTTTTATTTATTTATGATAGTCACAGAGAGAGAGAGGCAGAGACATAGGCAGAGGGAGAAGCAGGCTCCATGCACCGAGAGCCCGATGTGGGATTCGATCCCGGTCTCCAGGATCGCGCCCTGGGCCAAAGGCAGGCGCCAAACCGCTGCGCCACCCAGGGATCCCTGATAAGTGATTTCTAAGCACCAATTCTAACCTAGACAAATTATCATGGTCTAATATTTGGGAGTAGTTAGATTGTTATAGTTATTATTGTTTCTCTTATAAATACCGTATTTTTTTTTGTACCTTCACTAAACTTGTCTCCAGACTATACATCTTGTAGGATACTAAAAGGGAAGACTGACAATTGAATTGTAGGAATATGGAGTCTTAGGAGAGCCAAGAATGGGAATGCAACTGGGGCTTCAAGGAAGATGGGGAGAAGTAGGAGCGGGAAAACCGAATCCATCTCCTGTCTCTGCTTCACTGTGTATCTTAAAATCTTGCTGACTGGCTCATGTGTTCCTCAGTTCACATGCTAGCATATGGTCTGTGTTTAGTTGTTTAGGAAGACCCATCTCTTCTTCTTCTCAATTCCAGATTCCTGGAGCAGGGACCATGACCTGGTTTGTATTAGATGCCTACACCTAGTCAGGCCTGGGGGGAGTTACAGAGTGGCTGCAGGGTATCAACTCACTACATATATGTGTGGGCACATGTGTGATGATGAGCTTAGTACACCCTACAAAAAGCAGCCACTGCATTCCTCCAGGTATATAGTAAGAGCAATAGCATTATTAGATTACTGTAATACCCCATCTCCGAAAATTATTTTTTTTAATTTTTAATTTTTAAAAGATTTTATTTATTTATTCATGAGACAGGGAGAGAGAGAGAGAGAGAGAGAGAGAGAGAGAGAGAGAAGCAGGCTCCATGCAGGGAGCCTGACGTGGGACTCGATCCCAGGACCCCAGGATCATGCCCTGGGCTGAAGGGAGGTGCTAAACCACTGAGCCACCCAGGGATCCCCCCATTTCCAAAAATTAGGAGAGGAGAGAGGATAAGAGTTGGTTGAGTCATAACCTTGTAAGGAAAAAGAACCCTGTTGTACCTAAGATATTTTGATGTGTTATTTCATTTTCTTTGTAACAGGTTAGTGGTTACTTGGATGATTGTACCTGTGATGTTGAAACCATCGATAGATTTAATAACTACAGGCTTTTTCCAAGACTACAAAAACTTCTTGAAAGTGACTACTTCAGATATTACAAGGTATTTTTATTTTAAATTTTTTTGCACAAGAATACTTAAAGTTTAAATGGATAATTATATTTTCTTAGGAATTGTTGAGCTTCAAAATTGTGGCCATTATTTAAAATTCAGTTTACAAGAGTGAAGAATATAAGTCTGAAACCATCCATTGGATACTTTCAGTTTCAACAAGTCAGTTTTGCACTGTGGCGTTGGAAACTTGTTTAAATTGAAGTCAGAACAGAAGTTATTATATTGTTATCAAAATTGCTAGTTCATACTTCTCTAAAATATTAGATTGACTCCTGTTAAATAATTAAGTTTTTTGAAAAGCATGACTTTATTCTGACCTGTATTATTTTAACTGGTCACTTGTGATATTTTATCTTGAGATAACTACAGAAGGAGTTTAGAAAAATCTAATTACTGGAATATGTAATTATCATCTAAGTTCACAATTGTCTGCTACTTGCTAAAAATGAATATCATTTCAGCAGTGGTGATATCAGCTACTTTGTCTCCTAGTTGCCCTCTGTTTGGAGTCTGTTTAGTAGCAGTCTGTGTCTTTTTTTTTTTAAGATTTTATTTATTCATGAGAGACACAGAAAGAAAGAGAGACAGAGACACAGGCAGAGAGAGAAGCAGGCTTCATGCAGGGAGCCCGATGTGGGACTTGATCCCGGGACCCCAGGATCACTCCCTGGGTCGAAGGCAGACGCTCAACCGCTGAGCCACTCTGGCATCCCAGTCTGTGTCTTTCTAACCAAGTCTACCAATTTACTTATATAAGGTACACATAGATACAATCACTGGAACTTGGCAGCTGGGAAATGGAAGAAAAAGAAAAACTGCAACTAATAGCATGACCAGGTTATAACATTGTAATTGAACACATGTCAATAATAATCTCAAGATTCTTACTTTTATAACCTTTTCTATTATCCTATAGGTAAACCTGAAGAGACCATGTCCTTTCTGGAATGATATTAGCCAGTGTGGGCGAAGAGACTGTGCTGTCAAGCCTTGTCAATCGGTAAGAACCACGTATACATTTAAGATCTGTTACATCTTTTTTCAAATAATTGCACTTTTTAAAAAGGGGCAACACAACTAAAATAACATTTCAGTCCTTAGGTTAAATATAATGTTGTTTAATATTTACAGATTAAAAGCCTAAACTTGGGGTGCCTGGGTGGTTCAGTTGGTTAAGCATCCAGCTCTTGATTTGGCTCAGGTCACAATCTTGTGGTCCTTGGATTGAGCCCTGAGTCGGGCTCCACACTCATTAGGGAGTCTGCTAGAGATTCTTTCTCTCCTTTTCCCTTCCCCTACTCTCTCTCAAATCTTTAAAAAACAAACAAACAAACAAAACAAAAACAAAAACAAAACCTAAACTTACTAACGTAAAACCTGTTTTGAATTATTCTGCCTTCATAATAAAAGAATTTAAATTTTGTGATAAATACAATCCTTGATTTACTTGTGAGATTAACAGTTCTTTTGGCTTGATGTTTTTCTTCCTATTTCTTACTCAAAGTTGTGTTTATAGTAGAACGAAATGAAATTAATGGAAGTGTAAGCAAAATCTCTCCTTTATCCACAGGTATATTGTTTTCCTTGGGTGGGAAGGGGTTGGACTAAACACCTGTTTTTTTTTTTTTTTTAAGATTTTATTTATTTATTCATGAGAGAGACACACACAGAGAGAGACAGGCAGAGACACAGGCAGAGGGAGAAGCTGGCTCCATGCAGGGAGCCTGACGTGGGACTCGATCTCGGGTCTCCAGGATCATACCCTGGGCCGAAGGCGGTGCTAAACCGCTGAGCCACCGGGCTGCCCTGTTTTTTTTTTGTTGTTGTTGTTGTTTTTTTATTTTATTTTATTTATTTATTTGAGATAGAGAGCAAGAGAGAGAGCATGAATGAGAGGCAGAGAAAAAGGGAGAAGCATACTCCCCGCTGAGCAGGAAGCCTGATGTGGGGCTCTATACTAGGATCCCAGGATCATGACCTGAGTTGAAGGTAGACGCTTAATCATCTAAGCCACCTAGGTGCTCCTAAACACCTGGTTTTACTTAAGAATCCTCAGACATTAAAATTTGAAGCATTTTACTCTGAAAACTGAATTTTACACTTTTAATGAAGCCTTTTTTTTCCATTTAAAAGCATATATTTGTATTTTACTTTTTTATTGTGATAAAATACATATAACAAGATTTACCATTTTAACCATTTTTAAGTGTACAGTTTGTTGGCATTAAGTATAGTCACATTGTTGTGCAACCATCAGCACCATCCTGTTGCAGAATTTTTTTCCTGATCACAAACTGAAACTGCATGTTCGTTAAACAATAACTCCCCATTCACCCATCCCTCTTGCCCTTGGCAACCACTATTCTATTTTCTTTCTCTATGAATTTGATTATTCTAGGTAGCTCATATAAGGAGGATTATTATTTTTTTTTTTTTTAAAGATTTATTTATTTATTTATGATAGTCACAGAGAGAGAGAGAGAGAGAGAGAGGCAGAGACACAGGCAGAGGGAGAAGCAGGCTCCATGCACCGGGAGCCCGACGTGGGACTCGATCCTGGGTCTCCAGGATCGCGCCCTGGGCCAAAGGCAGGCGCCAAACCGCTGCGCCACCCAGGGATCCCTATAAGGAGGATTATTACAACATTTGTCCTTTTGTGTCTGGCTTGTTTACCTTAACAGCATTTTCATGGTTTATCCATAGTAGCATGTATTTGAATTATATTCCTTTTTAAGGCTGAATAATGCTGCATTTTATGTGTATCTGCATTTCATTTATTCCTTCTCCTATGGATTGGCTTTTGGGTTATTCCCATCTTTTGGCCATTGTGTATAATGCTGCTCTGGATACGGGTGCACAAGTATCTTTTAGTGTTCCTAATTTCAGTTCTTTTGGGTATACACCCAGAATTAGAATTACTGGATTATATGGTTGTTCTGTGTTTAATTTTTTGAGGAAATCATACTGTCTTCACAGCACCTGCACCATTTTATATTCCCACCAGCAATGCATGAGGTTTCCAATTTCTCTATATCCTCATTAACATTCACTCTTTTCTGTTTTCTGGATAATTAGCCATCCCAATGGGTATGAAGTGGTGCTATAATTTTGAGTGGTTTCTTTTGATATGTGTAAATATTGCTATATAGACCTATCTAGCATATGGAATTAATGCTAACGTAAAATAGTATTTGTGGATATTTTATCATTAGTTAAATGAAAATCAAGCCTTTAGTTAAACGTATCCTCATAGACAAAGCTTTTTGAAAATTCAAGAATTAACTTGTGAAACAACCTGTTATGATAATATCATTAAAATGATATCATCATTTTAAATGTTTCATTTTATTTCCTAAGTTCTAGCATTTATATTTAGTAGTATATAGTAGTTAGGGAAATTCAAGTTTACCAATAACTTATTTATGACTTATTAAGCATGCTAAAAATATGGTAGATAATAAAGGCATTTAATTGCACTTATACATTAAATGGGCCATTATTAATATTGGTCAGAACTAAGCAAGTGTTTTTACAATTACTAAAAATTTGAATTTCATCATTATTTTAAGAAATTTTTAAAAAATATTTCTATTTTTGGGGGCTTGAGCTCATGACCCTGAAATTTAAGACCTCAGCTGAGATGAAGAGTCAGATGCTTAACTAATAAACTCAGGCATCCCTAAACATTTAATTTTTTTTTTTTTAAAGATTTTATTTATTTATTCATGATAGTCACACAGAGAGAGAGAGAGAGAGGCAGAGAGAGAAGCAGGCTCCATGCAGGGAGCCCGACGTGGGATTCGATCCCGGGTCTCCAGGATCGCGCCCTGGGCCAAAGGCAGGTGCTAACCCGCTGCGCCACCCAGGGATCCCAACATTTAATTTTTAAGTAGTCTCTACACGCCCAACGTGGGGCTTTAACTCGCAGCCTGGACTCTATAAACTGAAAGGCCAATTATTTATTACCTTTATGATGGGTCGAAACAATGTTCTTTCCCCTCTATTATTAATTGACCAATGTGAAAACAAATAACAATATCCACTGTTTGTGAATAAGAAATGAATACTCTGGTGGTTAAATCCTTTTGGAGATCAGTTCAGCATATGTATCAACAAAATTTAAGCAGTTCCTTTTTTTTTTTTTTTTCTTAAGATTGTATTTATTTATCCATGATAGACACAGAGAGAGAGAGGCAGAGACACAGGCAGAGGGAGAAGCAGGCATCATACAAAGAGCCTGACGTGGGACTCGATCCAGGGTCTCCAGGATCACGTCCTGGGCTGCAGGCAGCACTAAACCGCTGCGCCACCGGGGCTGCCCTGTATCAACAAAATTTAAAAGGTCCACATTTTTTGGTCTAGTAATTCCACCAGGATTTAAACAAAATTTTTATTTAAATTCAGTTTGCCAGCATATAATACCCTATGCTCATCTTGTCATGTGTCCTCCTAAATCCCATCCACTAGTCCACCAGGATTTTCACTTACTAAAATAATTGGACAGATGTTCAAAGATGACTGTAAAGCGGTAATAAATATTGTAAAGGTGTCGATTCTGCTGAAATTAGTTTATAAATTTGGCATGATATGAAAAAATTAGAAACCCTCTAAATATCTGGTCTTAGAAAAAGAATTCTGGAAAGTTACACAATAAAGTGTTTATCTCTGTGTGGATCATTCCCTTTGGGCAGGTATTATCTATTTCAGAAATAGACTTAGCACTGGAATAGGGTCCTGCAATTTATAGAGTACATACATCATTGTGTCTATTCACAGCATCACTTTGAGGATATACAGATAGGTCCTATAGTTGGTTAGTGGCCAACACATGACTAAAACCAGTACCATTTTCCTCTGAAAAGAACTAGGGCTCCTTAAAAAACAGTCAATTCCAGGACTGGAACAAGAAATATACACGGTGAGCCTGGAGTATCTTGTCATAAAAGAAAATGGAAAATGCTGCTAAAGATTACTGAGGTCATATCAATAGGAGACAGGTGCAGATAACAAGTCAGCACTTTATGGGTCCCCTAGTGGCCAGTGTGGGACAATTTGAACATCAAAGGGAGTAACTATTTTTACATTTCTGTGCTATTATGAGGTATTAAAATATATGAACAGCAACCTAGAGAATAATTTGTTGGGTTTTTGTTTACTTTTAAGAAATAGTATAAAAACTGACTATTTCAGTTTAAAAGTAATCTCATAGGAGCGCCGGGCTGGCTCAGTTTGGAAGAGCATGTGACTCTTAATCTTGGGGTCATGAGTTAGAGCACCACACTGGGTATAGAGATTACTTAAATAAATAAAATAAACTTAAAAAAATAAAAATAATCTCATAAATCATAGACACTTAAAAGTTTTTTTCAGAACATAGAATAAATGTCTGATAAAAACATTTTTTTCTTTTTTAGGATGAAGTTCCTGATGGAATTAAATCTGCAAGCTACAAGGTATATACACATACTTACTAATGTGTCTATTATCTTAACAAAAAAATTCATAAATTTCATTTCCCTTGCCAGGTATGACTCCACTCCCCTCCTTTCCTTATTTTCTGGCACTGCTTGTGTATTTCTGTCTGTCTGTCTGTCTGTCTCTTTTTTTTTTTAAGATTTAATTTATTTATTCATGAGAGACAGAGAGAGAGGAAGAGACACAAGCAGAGGGAGAAGCAGGCTCCTTGCAGGGAGCCTGATGCGGGACTCAATCCTGGGAATCCAGGATCATTCCCTGGACCAAAGGCAGGTGCTCAACCGCTAAGCCACCCAGGTGTCCCTTTTAAAAAAGAATTAATTAATTAGTTAATTAATTAATTTATATTTATTTATTCATTTGAGAGAGAGACAGAGATAGAGTATAAGCAGGAGAGAGGAGAAGGAGACTCCCGCCTGGAGCAGGGAGCATGATGCGGGGATCAATCCTAGGACCCTAGGATCATTACCTGAGCTGAAGGCAGATGCTTAACCTTAACCGGCTGAGCCACCTAGGCTCCACTTAAGTCTTTAACCTATGTCCATTCCCTCTTCTTTTTTCTTTCTTTGCAAACTTATCTGTTGAAGGAAATGAGTCCTTATCCTAGAGAACTTTCCACTGATTGTATCCCTGTCACATCATCATTCAACACATTGTATTCTGTAAACTGGTGGTTATATATTATAGCTTTTCAGATTCATTTTCTGATATATATTGATTAGTGTTGCTGTATACTTACTCTTACATCATATCAAAAGACACATAATGTCTGGCTTTCTTTTTTTTTCATGAAATTAAGATTGGTCATTAGGTTCATTATACAGTTCCCTACTCGTTTTTTCCCTGAAAGTTTTAGCAGCTTTGATGATCATTACCTATTGCATTCTTTCAGTTTTGAAAATGCTTATATTCTAATTATATCATTCTTTCTATACTTATTATCTGTTGTATTTCTCTAAAGACCTTTTCTTGTCAACTATCTGGATGCCCTGAAATACAGTTTATACAGGATGGACAAGATAAATGCTTCATTCTTTTCCTTTGTTTACTAGTTTTCAGATTAATTATGAGTTTGGAGTCCTGGCACCTCCAAAGATGCCCAATAAGGTTTCGGTTATATTTATTGATTGATTGAATGAAAGAGAGCCAGCATGAGCAGAGAGAGAGGTAGAGGGAGAAGCAGACTCCTCACTAAGCAGGGAGCCTGATATGGGCCTGGATCCCATGACCCTGGAATCATGACCTGAGTTGAAGGCAGATGCCTCAAAGTTTTTATTTTTTTTTATTTTTAAAATCTTTTTCTTTTTTAATTTTTTAATTTAAATTCAGTTTGCCAACATACAGTGTAACACCCAGTGCTTATCCCATCAAGTGTCCTCTTTAGTCAAGAGTTTTTATTTATTTTTATTTTATTTTATTTTTTAAAGATTTTATTTATTTATTCATGATAGACCTAGAGAGAGAGGCAGAGACACAGGCAGAGGGAGAAGCAGGCTCCATGCAGGGAGCCCGACATGGGACTCGATCCCGGGACTCCAGGATCGCGCCCTGGGCCAAAGGCAGGTGCCAACCCGCTCAGCCACCCAGGGATCCCCAAGAGTTTTCATTTTTAAATGTTATTATGAATTTATGAGTTTTGACTTTTTTAATGTGAGACTCTTGTAGTCATTTTTTAATTCCTTTTGATGCTTGAGTTGTTCTGCCTTTGGCCACTAGGAGCTCCTTCTTTTTTAAAAATGTTTTTAAATTTTTAAAATTAATTAATTAATTAATTATTTAATTATTGGAGTTCAGTTTGCCAACATTTAGCATAACACCCAGTGCTCATCCTGCCAAATGCCCCCCTCAGTGCCCATAACCCAGTCACCCCAAACCCCTGCCCACCTCCCTTTCCACTACCCCTTGTTCGTTTCCCAAAGTTAGGTGTCTCTCATGTTTTGTCACCCTCACTGATATTTTCACTCATTTTCTCTCCTTTCCCTTTATTCCCTTTCACTAATTTTTATATTCCCCAAATGAATGAGACCATATAATGTTTGTCCTTTTCCAATTGACTTATTTCACTCAGCGTAATAACCCTCCAGTTCCATCCATGTCGAAGCAAATGGTGGGTATTTGTTGTTCTAATGGCTGAGTAATATTCCATTGTATACATTAGGAGCTCCTTTAAGTTAGTGACTGTGGCCTTTTGAGATGATCCCAGTAATCTTTTTTTCTTTTTAAGAATTTATTTATTTAATCATGAGGGAGAGAAAGAGAGAGAGAGAGAGACAGAGAGAGGGGCACAGGCACAGGCAGAGGGAGAAGCAGGCTCCATGCAGGGAGCCGGACGTGGGACTTGATTCTGGGTCTCCAGTATCACGCCCTGGGCTGAAGGTGGCACTAAACCACTGAGCCTCCAGGGCTGCCCAGATCCCAGTAGTCTTAGTAGACTTTTTGGTTTCTTATAAAAAGATCTTCTAGGCTAATTTTGTACCTTTCTTTCTAATTTCTTGAAAATAACCTTTTTTTCTAAGAAGTCCTACTTCTTTTAGCATGAAATGTTGTTTCGAGATTATAATCTGGGCTTTAGGGGATGCTAATTGTTAGGGGATTGTTAATTGTTTCAAGGCCTTTTTTGGTAGGCCAAATTCGATTTGTGATTACAGAGTTTTAAAATATACCCAGAATCTTAATCTTTAAAGCCATAATCAGTTTTGCCTGGATTATTGTGGTAGCCTCTTAAATGGGCTGCCTACTTCTGCCCTTGCCTCTCTATTTTCTCTCTCTCATTCTTTTTTTTTTTTTTTTAAGATTTACCTATTCATGAGAGACACACAGAGAGAGGCAGGCAGAGGGAGAAGCAGGCTCCATGCAGGGAGCCTGATGTGGAACTCAATCCCAGGACCCCTGGATCATGACCTGAGCCAAAGGCTCAACCACTGAGCCATCCAGGCATCCCTATTGTCTCTTCTAAAGACAGCAGCCAGAGTGAATTTTTTTTTTTTTTTTTTTTTTTTTTAAGAAATCAGATTGTATCTTTCTTTTGTTGAAAATCTTCTTATGAGTTCCATCTCTCTTGGAGTAAAATCCAAAACATTTAGAGAGTAACAAGAGTACATAAAGAGACCATATGCCAAGGCTTACCTGAGGCAGAACTGGTTTATGCCTGTTTTTCTGGCATCCTGAATGATTTATCATTTGTCCTGAGTTTTAAATTTTTTAAATAAAATATTAATAGTTGCATTAAAGTAAGTTAAGATGGATTTGATTGACCAAATACTTTGTATTTCTAGCTTCCTCTTATTGTCTCCTCTATTTAAGACATATGTACACTAACGAGTTCTTAACACTAAGATGACCAATAATAACTTACACTTCTTTTTCTGACCTTTTCTAAATAAATGATTTTTCAAAGAAAATATAATGGGCAATAAAATACTTGCTGATAAAATAATTGCCGGCAGACACAATATCTGGGGATTGCTGACTCCTTACAGTCTTGGGAAGTAGGGGGAACATCATTGGACATTCTTCCCTGCTGGTCTTTTAGAGTTAGCAGCCAACTGTGCTGTGGCCTATGTCATACCTGTGAATGTCCTAAGCTTCCAGGCTGCCATTTGACTGGTCAATGTTAAACTTGGCAAATTATGGGTCAGGTTTATGAAAAAAATATATATGGGAAATAAATGGTTAGCGATCCTGCATATAAAACCTATTTTGGTTTTATACTTTTTTGTATAGCATAAATCAACAAACTATTTTACTATTTAGTAACTTAAAACGTTTTTTAAAAATATTTTATTTATATATTTGACACAGAGAAAGAAAGAGAGAGCATAAGCAGGGGCAGCGGCAGGCGGAGGGAGAAGGAGAAGCAGGCTTCCCGCTGAGTGGGGAACCCGATGGGCTCAATCCCAGGACCCTGGGATCATGACCTGAGCTGAAGGTAGATGTTTAACCCACTGAGCCACCCAGGCAAGCCAGTAATTAAAAATATTTTTACAGTGAATCCTATTGGCCAAGATAACTAAGAAAAAAGCGAAATATATGCTTAATGAAAAAGTATTACATTTAGAAATCTGATGACAAACAGTTATTGGTGATATGTAACCTTCACAAAAGGTCATCATTTACCATCCACAAGGGCCATAGAACTATCTCTGACTGTATGAACACCAGAACATGCAAATCTACTGATAAAGTCTAAGCATCTATTTCATAAATTAGTGGTTAAGAAAACTGTCAAAGAATGATAACTTGGGGCACTTGGGTGGCACAATTGGTTAAGCATCTAGCTCTTGGTTTTGGCTTTGTCATGATCCCAAGGTGGTAAGATCCAGCACCTCGGGCTCTACGCTCAGCAGGGAATCTGAGGCTCTCTCTCTCCCTCACTCCCTACTCCCTTTGGTGGACTCTCTCTCTTTCTCTCTTCCTCTCAAATAAATAAATAAATAAAATCTTTTTTTTTGAAAAAACTAAACATGTATAGCTGCAGTGGTGTACTTACATATCATTCTGGCATATGTGATTTTTTCATTTAGACTAAACTCTTCTGAATTAAAATTTTCTGGTGTTACTATGAAGATTTTCATATATACAGCAAAGTTGAAGGACTTTTCCTGTGAACATGCATAACCATCAGGTGGATTCTACTGTTAACATTTTTGTAAACTTACATTATCATATATGTATCTGTCCATCTTTCTAGTTATACAGTAAAAAGATTATTTTCTGGATGTACTTCAAAGTAAATTGCAAGCATCAGTACACATTGCCCTAAATGTGTCATCAACTGTGTGTGTGTGTATATATATATATATATATATATACACACACACACACAAACATACACACACAACTAGAAGTATATCATTAAGTAGAGTCCAGTATTACTTATAATGTATTTTTATAAAATTAACATACAATGAGATGTACAAAATCTTTTTTTTTTTTTTTTTTTTTTTTAAGATTGTAGTTATTTATTCATGAGAGACAGAGAGAGAGAGAGAGGCAGAGATAAAGGCAGAAGGAGAAGCAGGCTCCATGCAGGGAGCCCGATGCAGGGCTTGATCCCAGGACCCCGCTATCATGCCCTGAGCCACAGGCAGATGCTCAACCGCTGAGCCACCCAGGCGTCCCAAGATGCACAAATCTTAACTGTGCATTTGCTAAATGTATATCCCTGTGTAATCTATACTTCTGTTACAATAGAGAGAACATTACCATTACCCTGGAAAGTCACTTGATACCCTATCCCAATCAATTTCTTTTTCCCCTTGGGGCAACCACTATTCACTTTTTCCACTATAGGTCTAAAATAATTTGCTCATTTTGATTCCATGTTTTCTTGTTTGCATACAAAGAATGAAGTCATAGCTATTAATGTATTGGCTTCAGTGGCAGAACTTTGCACATAGTTCAGTGATGCCATTATTGGCTGTTTTAAGTAGAAAGTCATTTAATTCCAAAATTTGTTAGATTTTTAAAATTAATTTGATGGACTCAAAACTTTTGGAATTTCATTCTATTGAGGGAAAACATTTGTCCCCATTGTCGATGCAATTATAAATTCATTTAAAGCTCAAAATTGAAGACAAAATATTTGTTTTGTGGTGATAATATACAAATTTTGGTAAAAACAATTCTGATTAAACCAAGAAATCTGTGGAGCAGAAATGAATTTGTAGTTGGCTAATATATACATAATTCAAGGGCACCTGGCTGGTTCAGATAGTAGAGCATGTGACTCTTAATCTCGGGATTGTGTGTTCAAGCCCCACATTGGTGTAGAGATCATCTAAAAATAAAATCTTAAAAAAAAAAGATATACATATAATTCATAATTGTGTCCAAACATGCTGTGATATTTTACCAAATAAGATAGAAGTGGTGGGGCTCCTGGGTGGCTCAGTTGGTTGGGTGTCTGCCTTTGGCTTGTGTCATCCCATTCGATTCTGGGATCGAGTCCCACATCAGGCTCCCTAATCAATGGGAGCTGCTTCTCCTTCTCCCTCTGCTGCTCCCCTGCTTGTGCTCTCTCTCAAATAAATAAATAAATACATACATCTTAAAAAGAAGTGGTAATTGTTGGGGCAGCCCCGATGGCCTAGCGGTTTAGTGCCGCCTTCAGTCTGAGGTGTGATCCTGGAGACCTGGGATCTAGTCCCACGTCAGGCTCCCTGCATGGAGTCTGCTTCTCCCTCTGCCTGTGTCTCTGCCTCTCTCTTTCTCTCTCTTTCTCTCTCTCTGTCATGAATAAATAAAATCTTTAAAAAAAGTGGTAATTGTCAAAATATACAGGTTTTTATATTTAGATAGACACTTAATGACCATAAAATTTTTGAGGTGAAACTAATCCTGGAATAAATATTACTTTGGTATAGACAGGAAGCATAGACTTTCTTAGCTGTGCATCATCAATCAGATTTTATAAATATTTGAGCCTTTGGAAACAACCCAAGAGTCCTTCAGTGGTATTAACCAATTTTTAATATGTGAGATCTCGAAATGTCAATTGCAATATGTTTAAAATCAGTGGAAAGTCATTATTCAAAGTATCGATGAATGGAATGCTTAAAGAAAAAAGTTCTTAGCTTTTGAAGGGTTAGCAAATTGCAGTTATTATAACAAAGCTTTTAAACAAAGATGTCGGGATCCCTGGGTGGCGCAGCGGTTTGGCACCTGCCTTTGGCCCAGGGCGTGATCCCGGAGACCTGGGATCGAGTCCCACGTCGGGCTCCTGGTGTATGGAGCCTGCTTCTCCCTCTCTCTGCCTGTGTGTCTGCCTCTCTCTCTCTCTGTAACTATCATAAATAAATAAAAATTAAAAAAAAAATAAAGATGTCGAAATTTATTCCTACAAAAGCTAGGGAGGGATTGAATACATTAAGTGGGGAAAGTTCAAATAATATTTAAGCTTTAATTGTGGGATTTTATAATTGTTTTTGGAGTATCTCCTCTTGTAGGAAGAGTTTCTTCTTCTTTTTTTTTTTTTTTAAAAGATATTTATTTATTTATTTATTTATTTATTTATTTATTTGAGACAGAGACACAGGCAGAGGGAAAAGCAGGCTCCATGCAGGGAGCCCGATGTGGGGCTCCATCCCAGGACCCCAGCATCACACGCTGAGCCAAAGGCAGACACTTAACCACTGAGCCACCCAGGCGTCCCAGTCTCTTCTTGATGAAACTCTTGTTTTTAATTGGATAAATTTAAATTCTCATCTGAAATGGAATGAAATAAGGCTTATAATTTTGTAGCATCTATATTTGGCAAAACATTTAAAATAACAAAAAAGAGAAACATTATTTGATGAGTTTTGTCTTAAAATGTTTAGTGAAGAAACATACTTTGAAGGCAAAAGAATAGACCTTGTGAAAATACTTGATTTAAAATATTTTCACGTATTTATACCTGTAGAGAGAATATTTTTCTCAATTAAAAATTGTATCTACAGAGAAGAGTTAATCTAGGGTAATGATTTCAAGTTGACTAGCCATAAAAATTAACTTTGAAGATTATGAGCAGTTTTATGAAAAAATTAAAAATGATAAATTAGAAAAATTTTTTTTTTCTCAGGAAAATGCCAATGATTTAAAATCAAGACCTCTGGGGCACCTGGGTGGCTAAATGGTTGAGCCTTCAGGTCAGGTTGTGATCCTGGGGCCGTGGGATCCAGTCCTGCATCAGGCTCCCTGGGTGGAGCCTGCTTCTTCCTCTGCCTACGTCTCTGCCTCTGTGTCGCTGATGAATGAATAAATTAAAAAAAAATCTTTAAATCAAGACATTTGTGACTTAACAAAACTGATTAAATTGTTAAAAACTAAGAATAGTAAAAAAAAATATGGTTAACTTGTTTTATTTAATTAATTTATTTTTAAGATTTTATTTATTTATTCATGAGAGACACAGAGAGAGAGAGGCAGAGACATAGGCAGCAGGAGAAGCAGGCTCCATGCAGGGAGCCTGATGTGGGACTCAATCCCAAGACCCCGGGATCACACCCTGAGGCAAAGGCAGATGCTCAACCACTGAGCCACTCAGATGTCCCAACTTCTGTTTTAATATTTAGATAATTCTGATAAGGATTTTAATTTTTTTTAATATAGATATGTTGCTTTTTGAGCAAATTTTGTTTTGTTTTGTTTTTTTTTTTTATGATAGTCACACACACACACACAGAGAGAGAGAGAGAGAGAGAGGCAGAGACATAGGCAGAGAGAGAATCAGGCTCCATGCACCGGGAGCCTGACCTGGGATTCGATCCTGGGTCTTCAGGATCGTGCCCTGGGCCAAAGGCAGGCACTAAACCTCTGCGCCACCCAGGGATCCCAAATTTTGTTCATTTTTTGATGTGTATTTTAACTTTTTATTTTGAGCTAATTAACAGCTTATAGAAAAGTTGCAAGATTAGTATAAACACCTCTTGTGTACTGTACAATTCACTAGTTTTTAATATTATGCCTCATTTGTGTTATCATCCTATATCTATGTATATATTATTTTCAGAACCATTTGAGAGTAGATTGAATATATCATATCCCCTTTACCCCTTAATAATTATGTAGAAAGAATTTTATTTTTGAAAATAGTGTTCAAATTGAGCTGCCTTATAGGTCAACCAATGTAACGAAACAAAGTTGTTATTCAATAAACATTTCAAAAAATTGTCTCAGTTTTAGTGTTCTCTTTTATCCTCAGAAGTGTCATAGGCTGGGCAGTCGTTAGTGTGGTCATCAGAACAATAAGAGCACTCAATAAATATTTGTTGAGTGATTGAATCTGTGCCTTCTGCTTCTGATGTTATCTTTTAGCCCTTTGGTGGTGATGACTAATGTGTTGTGAAATCTTAGGATCTGCATTTACTTCCCCTGTGCCAGACACATGCCTAGCAGAATAGTGTGTGTGTGTGTGTGTGTGTGTGTGTGTGTGTGTGTCTTAGACATTGAGAAGAAAGGTGATTGCTAAAGAACATATTTTAAACACCTAAAGATATTGGAATACTTTTTTATAAGACTTGATGAGTTCCAGAGCATATATAGAATCATGGCATATAGAGTTGAGATAGACCTGGGCACACATCATCTGGTCCAACCACTTACTTATGGAAGGGAAGACTGACTGATGCTTACAATTAGGCCATTAGAAAAGTGGAACATTGGGGTGCCTTGGTGGCTCAGTTAGTTAAGCGTCTGACTCTTGATCTCAGCTCAGGTCATGATCTCAGGGTTGTGAATTTAAGCCCTATGTTGTGCTCCACACTGGCATGGAAAAATAAAAAAAAGTGGGACATTACCTCATGATGCCTAGTATTCCTTAGACCTTTGATTTTCTTGGTGAACAGCTTGGTAATGAGTTATCAGAAGTACATTCTTTATTTTGTGACCATGTGGCAAATGTGTTCAACAACAAAAGCAAAGCCTTTTATGTTTGTTTTGTTTTGTTTTGTTTTAGCTTCAGGGGAGATGTTTAGTGATGTTGATTTTTTTTTTTTTTTTTAAGTTTTGAAGCTAAGGAAATAGTATAGATATAAAAGAACTTTTTTATTTTTAAAGATTTTATTCATTTTTTTGAGAGACAGAGAGAGTGAGTGAGAGAGAGCAATAGCAGGGTGAGGGGCAGTGGGAGAAGCAGACTCCCTGCTGAGCAGGGAGCCCAGTATGGGGCTTTATCCAGGAATTCTGGGGTCACGACCTGAGCCAAAGGCAGATGCTTAACCAACTGAGCCACCCAGGTGCCCCTTAAAAGAACTTTGAATAATTTTGAAATTCTTTTTTTTTAATAAATTAATTTTTTATTGGTGTTCAATTTACCAACATACAGAATAACACCCTGAAATTCTTTTAAAAAGTCTTAAAAATGCACTAAATTGTAATCTGCTTATTCTCCTTTCCTTTTAGTATTCTGAGGTAGCCAATAACCTCATTGAAGAATGTGAACAAGCTGAACGACTTGGAGCTGTGGATGAATCTCTAAGGTTAATTAATTTTTTTTTGCAGTAGTATTTGTTTTTTTTCTTGTGAAATGTTTACTTAAAAAAGGGTACCTTTTTTCGTTATTTGAAGTGAGGAAACACAGAAGGCTGTTCTTCAGTGGACCAAGCATGATGATTCCTCAGACAACTTCTGTGAAGCTGATGGTAATAACATTTTTTATTGTGGGCATTTTAAAATTGGGTCTAAGAAAAAAAATATTTTAAAACAGTTTCTGGAACTCCATTTCTAAAGATCCTCAAAAGTTAAAGACAAAATTACCATGTTACCTAACAATTCAACTCCTAAATATGTGCCAAAAAAGATTGAAGGTGGGGGAACAGATACTTACTTGTATAGCCATATTCATGGTGGCATCATTCACAATAGCTGAAAGGTAGAAATGACCCAAATATCCATCAACAAATGAATGGATAAACAGAGTATAATAAATACATATACGGGAACATTATTTAGCCATAAAAAGAAACAGAGTTTTGATATATCCTGCAACATGGATAAATCTTGGAAATACTATGCTAAATGAAATAAGCCAGGGGGTGCCTGGGTAGCTCAGTTAGTTAAATGTTTGCCTTCTGCTCAGGTCATGATCCCAGCGTCTCCCCGGATCAAGCCCCACATTGGGCTCCCTGCTTAGCAGGCATCTGCTTCTCCCTCTTCCTCTTTTTCAGCTTGTGCAGGTTCTCTCTCTCTCTCTCTCTCTCTCTCTCTCTCTCTAATAAATAAATACAATCTTTAAAAAAAGAAATCAGACACAAAAGGACAACCATTGTATGATTCCATTTATATAAAATATCTGGAATAGGCAAGGTGATAGAGACAGAGTAACTAGAGGTTAGCAGAAGGGGAGAATGGGGTGTTAATTTTTAATGGTTACAGAGTTTCAGTTTGAGAACATAGAAAAGTTTGGAAACAGTTAGTGGTGATGGTTGCACAATGTCCTGAATATAATTAATGTCACTGAATTGTATTCTTAAACCTGGTTAAAATAGTAAGTTTTACGTTATATACGTTTTTCCGCAGTTAAAAAAAAAAAAAAAAGAAAGAAAACCAAACCCTCAGTTTCTGGAAAAAATTGACCCCCTGTGTATCTTAGTAGTGTGTGTATATATATATATACATACATATACATATATATACACACACATATATACATATATAAACACGTAAACATAGATACATATATACATATTTATAAACATACATATATATAAACATATATACATATATAAAATTTTGTAATATACACAGGCATTTTGCATAAAGAGTTCAAATGTAGATATTTAGATTGCAAAAGCTTGCTTTTGTTGTACTGGCCTTGGATTGTTACATATCCAAATTAAAGGACCTATTAGAACCCTTTAATCAGATTTATAGATTCTCCCATTCTTCCTTTTTCTAAGTTGAATTGTTAGCCTTTTAATTGGCTAAACAAACCCAAATCAAATTGAGTTTTGGTATCCTTCAGTGGCTCTTTTGAAGCAGATTAATGATCTTTAAAAAAAAATTAGCAAAAAGAATGATACAGATCATTTTAATTGCAAGCAAGAGACAAATCCTGCAATTCCCCCTGAAAAGAGGAAGGCTAAGGGAAAGTACTTATTTTTAACTCTGTGGTTTCATTTTGAAAAAAAAAAAAAAAAAAAAAAAGAAACATGCTTTCCTTAGTGTAAAACATGATTATGCCTTGGCAAATAATATTTATAATCCTTTATTTCTAATTCTAAAATCTGAAAATGAATATTTTCCCAAGTCTAGCACAGACTCATTTAGTATGAGTATGCACATGTTTCACTACAGAAGTATTTTTGGTATTATAATTAAGAGTTGCTGCCCCAGTCTCTCTTGGAGTAATATTCAGTACATGTTGCATATATTATAGTACTTTTCTGAAATCTGAAAAGTTCTGAATTCCAAAACACATTTGACCCCAGGGATGTTGGATAAGGAGTTGTGGACTTACACTAAGGTTTAGACTAGGAAAGGAGGGAGGATAAAATGATCTCCCAACCTCTAAACCTTACTGTCTTGTCCACAAAGATTCTTTGGCCTAAACATTACTATTGAAATAAAATTAAGGAGAGAGAAACCCCTGCTGCCAACAACATGGAGACCTTGTACCGCGTCCCGTTCTTAGTGCTCGAATGCCCCAACCTGAAGCTGAAGGAGCTGCCCTGGTACACATGCCGTCGGCCATGACGGTGGTGGTGTCTTACTTTGGTAGTGGTGTCTTACTTCCTCATCACTGGAGGAATAATTTATGATGTTATTGTTGAACCTCCAAGTGTTTGTTCTATGACTGATGAACATGGACATCAGAGACCAGTAGCTTTCTTGGCCTACAGAGTAAATGGACAATATATTATGGAAGGACTTGCATCCAGCTTCCTGTTTACAATGGGAGGTTTAGGTTTCATAATCCTGGACCAATCGAATGCACCAAACATTCCAAAACTCAATAGATTTCTTCTTGTATTAATTGGATTCGTCTGTGTCCTATTGAGTTTTTTCATGGCTAGAGTATTCATGAGAATGAAACTGCTGGGCTACCTGATGGGTTAAAAAATGCCTTTTGACAAGAAATCCGTGGATATTGGATTTGCTCCTGTTAATGAAGTTTTAAAGGCTGTAACCAATCCTCTGATGTGAAGTATGGAAAAAGAGTGAAGCAGCAGAAAAGAAGCATCTCGTGAGAAATAGGAATCATATTAAAGCTTGAGCTAGAATGTCTTCTTGGTATCAGAGACAAACTTCTCACAGTATTTCTCCTGCTGACCTGTACTGACACACCAATGATATTTAGTGGAATTTTCTTCTTAGTTTTTCATTTCTTTTTTTTAGTATATGTGCTGCCGAAGCGAGCACAGTTTTTCATTTCTTAAAGAAAGTATACTCCCATTTCCACAACTATAATATTGAATAAAGTGATTATTTCTTACAGCCCCCTTAACATTTTGTGGAGATGACATTTCTAACTTTCAAAAATTAATGTAAAATCAGGAAGCAAGATCCCATAAGCTGAGAACTCTGATCAGCTTTACCTATGGTGCTTTGCCTTTAAACAGTGTGACAGTACATTATTCAGATATGTGTGAGACTGTTTCTGCACAATAAGATGTATGAAAGGAGCAGAAATAAATAATTTTTCTAATTAAAAAAAGGAAATTAAATTTAAAACATGCGTTTTTCTGTAGTGTTAAGAACAGTAATGCTTTAACTTCATTTAGCAAAGTATGCTTTTGAAATTATCTGCTTATGTTTGTGTAGCAAGGAGTGAACATCAATAATTGTTATCTGATGGAATTCTGTTATCTTGGATGAATCACTTATCCATTCATATTTGTTTCTTCTGCTACAGGAGGATGGAAAAAAAGGATAGCTTTATAAAAAAGATATAATGTGTATAAATGGTAGGTAGAAGACAGAAGATATTTTATAAATTTTAATTTAGAAATTTGAGCTTTTGTCATCTGGCAAAATATGGTTATATTAATTATTTTTTATTAAAAATTTGAGGTGAGATGAAGTATTTGTTATAAGTAAAATTATGAGTCAACTAATATTTATGTCTAATTAGACATAATATAAAAACTTTAGTCATTTCTTGGTAGTTTTCTGTCTTAAAAGTACTAGATGCTGAGCATTACTCATGTTTTTAAAATGAGGATTATTTTTATGAATGTATCATAATTTGCTGTACTTTGGCAATACTTTTAGTATTAGTTGAGATGAACAGAAGTATCTCTGTTCTTGAACCAGAGGATTCCAGGTAAATTTGTTTTAATTTTTTTTTTTTCTTTAAATAATCTCTACACCCAACGTGGGGCTTAAACTAACAACCCCAAGATTGGGAGTCACATGTTCTACTGACTGAACCCGCTATGTGTCCCTTTTCTAAGTTTTTATTTCTACTTTTTCTAATTATTTTAATTGCCGCTTCTGCATGGACTCTCAGTTATTTCTAGATGCTGTCACTGTGCTACTTTTAGAAGCAAAAATTCCTAAAAAGTCTCTAATGTACTGTCAATTGGGATAAAAATAACCAAGCTTGTTTATATTTTTTTATTGTGTTTTTAATAAGAAGTAGGTACTGTTGAGAGCTTGATGGGCCTTCTTATAAGCACCTGTGTGCTCAGATTTTTGTCATCTACTTTGGTTGCTTTGAGGCCATTTTTGCCCACTTTTTCATTTTTTTGTTCATGTTGTTAGGCTTTATACATGAGTAATTACTCATTAAATAATTTATAGTATTACTGTATATTGAATAATTTCCCAAAGCCCCTGGGGAATGAGGGGCCATTGTTTTTGTTTCAAAGTTACAATACATTACACAAATTTATAGAACATATGAGAAACTAATATCTCACCAATTTTTGTTGTTTTTCATTTCTATCTGTAATTGACTTCTGTAATGCTTATTTTTCATTTTATTAGATAGCCTTTGTACTTAGCAGTTTTGTTGATTGTAACATGGTGTGTTAAGATATATCACAATATCACTAGCTAATATGTATCATACTCTTAGCATTGTTCTAAGTACTTTGCACGTATAAACTTAAGTCTCACAGTAACACCGAGTATTATCTCCATTTTATAAATGACAGCACCAATGCATAAAGAACATATATAATTTGCCTTGGGTTCGACACTGAATGAGTAGTAGGGCTTGGATTGTAACCAGGCACTTTGGCTCCAGAGCCTGTGTTCTGCTCTATTGGATGGTTGGGTTGCTTCTGCTTTTCTCTTTAATAAATAATGCTGATGTAAGGATCATCCTGCTTATAACTTTTTGCATGTCTAGGATTATACTTTTGGGACAGCTTTGTAGTGGATCTTCATGGTGGTCATGTAAGAAGGAAGTTTTTGATAATAGTATTTGGTAGTAACACATCTTCATTTACCTTAGTTATTGATGAGCCGCTTGTGGTTAATGTGGAGGGAGATATAGAGTATATTTTTCATCTGGATAGCTTATGAAAATTTAATTACCATGTTTTTTCAATTCTAAAATTCATGTATTCCTATTTTTTTTTTACCATTTTTAAAGGCAGGATGCTTTGTAACCAGTGAGTACATTAATGTGACTGTTTGTGTTTTCCTCTTTTCTTTCTTGTAAAAGGTTTTTTTTTTTTTTTTTAAGATTTTATTTGAGAGCAAGAGAAAGAGAAAGAGAGGGAGACTGCACAGCAGATAGGAGGGAGGAAAGGGAGAAGCAGGCTCCCCACTGAGCAAGGAGCCCCATGTGGGGCTCTATCCCAGGACTGCAGGATCATGACCTGAGCTAAAGGCAGCTATCCAACTGAGCTACCCCTGACACCCCAAAAGGTTATTTTTAAAATTTGGATACATTGTGACATTTATGGTGCCTTAGGATCGTGGAATTTAGTTTATTATACTAGTTTTTCAAGGTAATTGCAGAAAATATTTAATGAAACATTTTATTTTATAGACATACAGTCTCCTGATGCTGAATATGTAGATTTACTCCTTAATCCTGAGCGCTACACAGGTTACAAGGGACCAGATGCTTGGAAGATTTGGAATGTCATCTATGAAGAAAACTGTTTTAAGTATGTGTCATTTTCATTTAGAAAATCCTGATGGATATAGTGATTTTTCTTTATAAACAAATAAACAAATTATAATGACTTTAAACTGCAAATCACATTCACATTGTTAAAAGATGTATTTGGACATGGAAACATACTTATTCATTAATCCAGTTCTCCTCTGGAGAAACATGTGGACATGTGTTTCAACAAATATTTTTTTTCTTCTTTAAAAGACAGAATAGTATAAGACTATTACAGGAGTATTGTTGGACATTTCACAAATGTTCCTTCAGTGGATTATAGAATCTCATTTTATAGATGAAGTAACCAAGAGCCAGCCAGGTTTACTTCATTTCCCAAGGTCATCCTAATTCTTTTTGGTGCTTTGTATTCATCTTTTTGTGGCTATAATTATTTTATCTGCTTTCAAACTCAAGTTAAATTAATTTCAGAGAATAATTATAATAGGTAACACTTGAACATTCACAGTGTGCCAGACTAGTGCTAAGCATATATGTACATTTTCTCTTTTAATCCCTGCAATAGCCCTGTGTTGTAGTCACACTGTTTACGGATGGGGAAACTGAGACTTGGAAAAGGTAAATGATTTTTCAAGTCTCAAAATCTAGTAAGTGGAAGAACCCACTTTGTACTCTTAACCACTACAAAGGAAATAGTCATTTTAATCACTATGCCTCTGGGACATGCTTCAAGTTTACCCACTTGTAAGCCAGTGACCTCTAAACAATGCGCTTATTGATTTTTGGAAAGAATTTGTGTGTGTGTTTGCTTTATACTATCTCAGAGATGGGGGAATTCTGGGAAAATCTTTGGAATTCCTAGATATGGTAATAATACATTTCACTTTGTATAAGTCAAATATAAGAGATTAGCAGAATACCAATAAAATGTCAGTCTGTTTCTTTTTATAACTTAAAGAATTTCTTCAGTTTTGAAGTGGAGAATTTCCAGTATTTACTAATTTTGCCATGTGTTTCATTTAAATTCCCTTGTTTATTATTAGGAATGTTTGATTTAATTGGCTCACTTTAAAGGTTTTGTTTTGTTTTAGATTTTATTTTTAATTAATCTCTACACCCAACTTGGGGCTCTAACTTGCAGCCCTGAGATCTAGAGTTGCATGCTTTACTGACTGAGCCAGCCAGATGCCCCCAAAGGTTTTTTTTTTTTTTTAACTAAAATAGAGTTAGGAAGCATTTGTTAGATTTTATATTTGTATTGTGGTTATTTCTTAACTAATTTATAACATGATTCCCAGTATAAATATTTCTAAAATATAAACAATACACGCACTAAATTGAGAATGTTAAAATATAGCTTACATATTCTCTTCTCAAAATGTCTCAATTTGTGCGAGTTTGTAAAATTTAAATTGCAGATAAAGCAATCCCTCCACTTTACTAATGATACTAATGAATATTCATTCTGAGATTTAAAAGCACTTTAATGACATATTAACTTTTTTTTTGTATGATAAAAATACCTTTTATTGAAATCATAACAAACTTGGTGGCTGCAGGGCTATTTGATGTACCTAAGATTAACTAAGTGGAAAATAATCTACCCACAGTGTTTTTTCCCCTTTATATTTTAATGCTTGAGTTCAGTATTTATATTTTTTGTTTGTCTTTCAGTCAGGAATGTACTTTGTGCCACACACAAACATATATGTATACACTTGTGTAGGCACACATATATGTATGTAATATATGTAAAAACATTAGTGACTCTAGAAGAGCTTACCTGGTATTTTCTTCCTTTGTTTGAAGAAGTGTTTAGGAAATGACTTTCTGGTGCTAAATGGGAAAAAAGCAGAAACAATTGCTAAAATAACTAATGACCACCATCCCTTAAAGCAATTAGAGAAAACTAAATATTTTATAGCTCAATAAAACAGTTTGATTTTGGATGTAGTCATTAAGCAACTCTCTGAGATAATTTCGCTTTTACTTAGATAATTGTAACATGATAGGTAATGTAATTATATTTTACAATTCTTTTGTTTCTAGGCCACAGACAATTAAAAGACCTTTAAATCCTTTGGCTTCTGGTCAAGGTGAGTTATTTATTTGCACTGTTATATTATTTATCAGTCAGTGAACTTTGGTTAGAAGAAGGAGGAAGGCCATATAAGGGTTGGCAAGAGCAGTTGAGATCACATATTCCTGTTTCCATAGAAGTTATGCCTCACCCTTACAGAGAACTTGGTGTTTAAAATATTTATACGTCAGTAAGGAGTATTTGTGTAATGAAGTTCATGGTATTAGGTTGTCATAAGTGGAGATTTGGTAAATATTTATTCTTCTGAGCATTTTTACATAATATCTGTGTTTATTTTTTTACTATTTTTAATCATTTTGTAGCTAAATGAATATCCAAAAAAACTTTTGCCTCAAACCAGATCCTAAGATGATTATACATATTGAGAGTCTGACTTCAAATTCCCGTCTTTATGTTTTATTAACATTTTTCATTTTCTCCTCACACTTGAGGTATTGCCCCAAATGCTGCCTTTTTCACCTTCCCTGACTCTCCTAACTGGAAGTAACCCCTCTCTTCTTATAAAATGATCTTATGTCATATTTTATTTCTCTTACTACCTTTCCACTGTCTGGTGTTATTTTACTATGATATATTGATCTACCCTATTAGTTTGGGCATATGGAGAGTGTTTGTTTCATTTCTTAATAGAGAGCCTGACACATAACAGATGGAGTAGTTTGTTAAATGAAAGATTGATGAAAACTGCTCTCCTCATTTAATGGTCTTGCCTACAATTGTAAAGATCACTTGTTCCTTCAATAGATGATTACCTTCCATTTACTATGTGCTAGGCACTGTGTAGTTGCAGAGGAGATGTGAAATTGGAACTCAGAAACCTTGCCTGGTCTGTAATAGGCAGAGTAGTTTGTTGAATAAACCATTTCAGTATATGATTTCAAACTTTTTGCTTAGGAAATATACATCCCTGTTCCCATAATATGTGCTTAATGATGAAATCTTTGATGTGCTTTTAGGAAATGTGTAAGTTTTTCACTTTTAAAATTTATTTGAAAAGCTGCTGATCTCATATAGTCAATAAACATAAATTTCCTCCTGGAAAGCATTGAGATTGCATCATTCCCTTAATGTTGGCAGACGAGTCTTTCTTAGATTAGAAATAAAAGAACAACTTTAAACAAGGACTTGTGTTTATATGAGTCACATATGGTAACTCATTGGAAGCTATTGATTTAATATCAGATGAATGTCAGTTCCAAACAGAGGGGTGATCCTCTGTATGGATGCACATTTTGATCTGATTAATTAACCACTCTCACTTATCATAAAGATAAATGGGAATAATTTAAATGTTTATCATTAAGGAACTGGTGAAATGATTTTTGGTGTATTCATGTAATAGAATACAGCCATCAGAAATACTGCTGAAAACTTATTCATTTAGGTCAGGAATGACCAATAGCACATTGAAGAAGGGAAACAGGTCTCAAACAGTATGTACAATATATTTTTGTAAAAACATACATAATATAATATCTAAATATCTATATGCAAAGAAAAAGGACATTTATCAAAATGTAAATGGTATTTATTATTTGGGCAGAGGGAGTTATGGATGACATTTTTAATTTTGTCTGTGTCCTCTTTTTTTTCAAAATGTGTATTTGCAATGAGCATATGTTATTTTAATAAACAATGATGGCATTAAATAAGTGTGGGCAAAATGAAGACAGTTTTTTAATAGTAAATGAGCAGCTGCTTACTAATTGCTGAACTGTGCATAATTTGAATCTTAACAAATAGTCTCTAAAAATATTCCTGAATCAGGTAAAATTCCTGAATCAAGTAAAATTTTACAGTGTCCGTCTGGAGTTTTCAAAGCAAGAACACAAATCTTTAGCAGAAACGGTGTTATAAATTTAGGGTAAATAAATGTGGAAAAAGGCTCTGCCAGCCAAATAACTGTAAGTCCTTAAGATACTTGAGAGTATTCTCAGATGATAGATTAGATTTTTCTCCCCTGTCAGCCCATATTAAATCTTGTACAAGCTGAAACCACTCCTTATCCACGCTCTTGGAGATGATGCCCTTGAAGCGAATCAGGCATAATTCCTACTGCCACTAGATAGAGTTGTGTCATGAGTAACTCTCTCAGATTTTGCTTATGTGAGTGAACTGAGTGATTAAAACTAACCAGTTAGTCAAAATCTTATTTTTATGCAATTATAGCATTTTAAAGTGACATCTGGAAGGACATTATAATAATAAATATTTTGTTTTGTTTTTCAGGGAAAAGTGAAGGTAAATATAATTTCTTTATATTATATATATGAATTTGCTGATACATTCAGAATTGTATTTGGCAGACTTTTCTTCTGCTTCTGAGAGCTCATATTTATTGAAAATTCAGGAGTTGAAAGCATAGGTTAAGGGAAAATGACTCTGCCTGGGCTCAGGCAGTAGTGACAACCTGCCTCAGCCTCCGATAATTTACTCTTGCATTTTACCCACTGCTCGCCAAAGCTAGGCATTTCCCTCCAGCTTCTGTCAGGGAAAACTCACTCTCCTTTACTGCCAGACAGACCTCTGGGATCTGTTGGGTCCCTATAGGAAGTTTCTAGGCATGGTCAGTGTTGCTCTACTGGCTTCCAAGGCTTATGCTAGCTCTTAGGGGTAGTTATTGCCAACTCTTTTAGTTGTGATGCTAAAATGTTTAACATATTTTAGGTTTACTCTGTCTTTGTGAGAATCTTTTTGCCTTGTGAATGAGATTGAAATGATTTTTCTTATTTTTTTTTAAGATTTATTTATTTATTCATTGACAGAGAGAGAGAGAGAGAGAGAGAGAGGGGCAGAGATACAGGCAGAGGGAGAAGCAGGCTCCATGCAGGGAGCCTGATGTGGGACGCAATCCCGGGTCTCCAGGATCATGCCCTGGGCTGAAGGTGGCGCAAAACCCTGGGCCACTGGGGCTGCCTGATTTTTCTTATTCTTAAGGCCACGTGTTTAAGCATATGAAAAGACAAAGCAGTACTTAGCTTTAGTCCAGCTAGATGAAATTGCTAAAATGTGAAGTATCAATTTCCTCTCCTTCAGAATTCGGTTTTCTGAACATTAGTTTTACAAATTGCTTTTGTATTCTGCCTAAATAATAGAATACCAATGTCTTATAATATTGCTCTCTTTTTTATTGTACTTTATATTATAGTAACAATAACAGCTAAATAAATCAGAACTGTATCTGAATCAGAACTATACTATTTGGGGGATCCCTGGGTGGCGCAGCGGTTTGGCGCCTGCCTTTGGCCCAGGGCGCGATCCTGGAGACCCGGGATCGAGTCCCACGTCGGGCTCCCGGTGCATGGAGCCTGCTTCTCCCTCTGCCTATTCTCTGCCTCTCTCTCTTTCTCTCTCTGTGACTATCATAAATAAATAAAAATTAAAAAAAAAAGAACTGTACTATTTGGAAGAGAAATTCTTTAGCATAAGATTGTTCTTCCAGTGGCACCTGGATGGCTTACCTTGAGCATCTGCCTTTGGCTCAGGTCATAATCCTGGGGTCCTGGGATCGAGTCCTGCAGTAGGTTCCCTGTGGGGAGCCTGCTTCTCCCTCTGCCTATGTGTCTGCCTCTGTCTGTGTGTCTCTCATGAATAAATAAATAAAATCTTAATAAAAAAAACATTGTTCTTCCAAAGATACCTCATATTACTGTTAGTAGTGATCCTATAATTTTCAGGGGTTTTATTTTTTCCCCCTCCTCCCTATAATTTTCAGTTTTTGAGAGATTTTATTCTACCTTGGGTATTCCTAGTTATGTTAGAGGCTGTTATTTCAGTTTTTTAATACTATTTAAAAACATCCTGTCTCAGAGAAGAGATTGTTAACTTCTAGAGGCTATCCTTAGAGAAACTATCTTGTTTATGAGTATATTTATAGGTTTTCATTTGAGTAAAATTTAAGAGTTATCCCTGACAGCTGTCATATTAGGTGATTATCTAATTGGATCATAGCCATGTCAAGTTGAGCATAGCTACTTCAGAAACAGACAGAACTGAAAATTTCATTGGAAAGCTAGGTCCCAAGTAGTATTATACTCCCATTCCCTGTAATTCATGGTCCTAAACTTGAAAAAAAAAAAAAAAACCAAACACCTTTGAAGATTTATTTATTTGAGAGAGAGAGGAAGCGAGAGAGAGAGAGTTTGTATGTGTAGCAGGCAGGGGCAGAGAGAGAGGGAGAAAGATTCTTAAAAGAGCAGACTCTGCACTGAATGTGTAGCCTGAATCTGTGCTCAATCTCATGACCCTGAGATCAGACCTGAGCTGAAACCAAGTGTTGAACACTTAGTTGACTGCACCACCCAACTCTGAAGGTTTTTATAAGGAAAGAAATCATTTGTAATCCCACAACCCCAAAATAATTGATAATGGCAATGGCTAAGACTACATGCCAGTACTTTTTTAAGCAGTTTACAAATAGGATTTCATTTAATTCTTCCGACATTCTTAGGAGGTATTACATTTATCTCCATTTTATAGACAAGAAAGTGAGTGCCAGAGGGTTTAGCAACTCAGCTAAATCATGTATGACTTGTAAGTAGCACAGCTGCAATTGAAATTAGTCAGTTTGGCTCCAAGGTCCATGCTCTTGGGATACCTGGGTGGCTCAGTCGGTTAAACGTCTATTTTCTGTTCAGGTCATGAGCCCGAGGTCTGGAATTGAGCCTCACATCAGGCTCCCCACTGAACAAGGAGCCTGCTTTTTGCTTTCCCTCTCCCTTTGCCCCTCTCCTTCCACTCATGTTCTCTCTTTCTCTCTGTCTTGAATAAACAAAATCTAAAACTCTTAAAAAAAAAAAAAAATCCGTGCTCTTGGTTACTCAGACTGCTTCTCTGTTGACATTTTGATAATTATTTATTTACGTATATTTTTATACTGGATATATTTATATCTTTGTGTATTATTATTCCCATGTCTGCTTGCTTCCTTAGCCTATGTCTTAGCTCAGGCTGCTCTAACAAAATACCATAGACTGGGTGACTTGAATAAGATGTTTATTTTCTCACAGTTCTAGAGGCTGGGAAGTCTGAGATCAGGGTTGCCAGCAGATTTGATTCTTCATAAGGGCTCTCTTCCTGGCTTGCAGGTAGCCAGCTTTTTCACTGTGTCCTCAGCGGCTGAGAACGAGCTGTGGTTTCTTCTTCTGCCTATAAAGGACACTAATCCCATCATGACACCCCTACCCTCATGACCTCATCTAAACCTAATCATATCTCAAGGGTCTCACCTCCAAATACTATTTCTTGGGGAGATAGAGCTTCAACATATGAATTTTATCCATAATAGCCTCGATTTCTAGAAATGGATTTGCTGGATCCAAGGTTACAGACATTTTAGGTTCCTGATACATATACCAGATTGCATTTTGTCATTGAAAGCATGTGCTAATTTACATCCCTTCCAGTCAGTGTGCCTGACCAATAGTTTTACCTGACCCTTGTCAGCATTAAGTATTGTCATATTTTTATCTTTACTTTTAAAAGTGGTATCTCTATTGTTGTAATTTGGATTTTTTATTACTAGTGAAACAGTGATTTTTATGTTCTTACCATTTGTAGTTTTTCCTTTGAATTCTCTATTTCTATATTATTTGCCCATTTTAAATGGGTACTTTAGCACTTTTTCAGTTTATGAGCTTTTTATATATTTAGAATATTATCCCTTTGGGGCTCCTGGCTGGCTCCATTGGTTAAGCAGCTGTCTTTGGCTTAGGTCAGGATCTCAGGGTCCTGGGATTGAGCCCTTAGGCTCTGTGCTCAGTGGGGACTCTGTTTCTCCTCCTGCCCCTCCCTCTCCCTCAAATAAACAAAATCTTTTAAAGAAAAAGAATGTTATCCCTTTGTTGTTTTTGTGACGTACATTCAACCTACTTGGTTGTTTACCTTTTACTTTCACTCGTGAGGTTTTCTGACAGGTGTTTTAAGTTTTTAGATAGTCTGATTTACTGTGTATTCTCTTTGCCATTCCTTTTATTACTTTTATGCTTGTTTAATTAATTGTTAATATTATTATAAGCAACTTTAGTCAAAAGAACTGTATAATTTTTCGTCTCTTGTAAATGCATACATAGAATTTTTACCTAGGTATGAAAACTATTTCTATGCCTTTTTATACGTTATCTCAAATAAACATTTTCATGTATTGTCATGTTCCACATTTTTTATTTTAAATAGTTTTATATTATTCTACCGTGTTACCTAGTTATATAGTATCCTATTGTGTTAACTTAGACATTTATTGTACATTTTTATTATTTCAGGTCTTAATAATTATATATAATATAATCATCATTGTACACATTATTGACTCCTTCACCATTTGAATTATTTCTTTAGAACATAATTCTAAAAGCAGAGTTATCAGGTCTAAACATATGAAAAGTGATCTTTTTGGGTCATAGAATATAAGTGGTATTTAGTTTTGTAACATTTCCTTGGTATTGCTCCTTTGAAATATTGAATGGCATGAAATAGTATGAGCTATGTGCAAATAATATACCATCAACTCTATTTTATAATTTTTATTTACTTTCACAAGTTAGAAAAGCATAATAATGAGTCCTTAATTTTCATAGCTAAGTCCTTAATTTTCAAGGCTAAGTAGTTTTCCTTGCATTGATTTATTATTTAAATTCTGTGTTCTGACCTCATATGAAACATTTTATCTAGAAAGTTATGAGACTGAAGCTACCAAAGGCAGTGCTGAAACTTTCTAGAGACTGAGCAAGAGAATGGTACTTAATTGAATCTACACCAAGAAAATCTCTTTCCTTTGGATAAATTGCAGATAAAATTTGGACCTTTCATTAATTGTTAAATCGCTGTTTGGCACAAATTGGGTATTATATATTGAAAAACTTACATTTTGGCATTTTTACAACTTTGTGACTTATGTTTCTTTTAATTTCAGAGAACACCTTTTACAGTTGGCTAGAAGGTAATTGGAAGCTTTTTTTTTGGAAGCTTTTAAACAAATTTAAATGTTAAAAATTTTTCTCATCTATAAAACCTATGAAATTAATTGTGTAATGGTACAAGTTTCACATATAAAATTTCTATTACCAAATTGCTTTTTTTTAGGCCTGTGTGTAGAAAAAAGAGCATTCTACAGACTTATATCTGGCCTGCATGCAAGCATTAATGTGCATTTGAGTGCGCGGTATCTTCTACAAGGTATGTGACATTTACTTTTATTTATTTCACCATACTTATTTTCAGAAATTCTTAAAATTTTTTGGCATTTACCTTAGTGGGATAAGGTTGACTCTCTTGAATATTAGGTAGTAAAAATTCATTCTTAAATAGTAGTAATCAGGAATGTGGGAACTATAGATTTTATAAGGACACATTCAGCATGATCTTAACTCTGTTTACCTTCTTTTAAGCTGCTCAAAATTGTGCACATCATTTTGGAAATATCCTCTTGTTTTGTTGGAGTTAAAATAGCTCCTAATAGTACAGTTTGTTTTTCATCAGGTACTACTGTATTAAAACCCTTTTATTTGTGTGCCAGCTTCAGGCCTGGAGTTTAATGGGTAAAAGCACTTTCTGCTGCTCTTAATGCTTTAAAAATGCTGTTGCAAAACAAGACCATGGTTAATTTTCATCAGTAACCTATTTCTTCTGGAATTTAAAATATCTCTATGCCTCAGGAACAAAACACACTAACTTCAAACTTATCAGTAATTCAGACAGTCATTTTTAAATTGTGTATCTTGGTTTTATAAAGATGTTTATATTCAGAAATTTGATTTTTGTGAAATCATAAATCTCAGTAAAATAGTGAATTTATTTTCCTTCTAAGGGTGGGTTCTAGAAGATAAAACTAACTTCTGTAGGCATAAATAACCCAATGTAAGTAAACTGAAACTTTAAAATTCAGATTTTAATATATAATTCTTCTTACTTCTTAGAAACTTGGTTGGAAAAGAAATGGGGACACAACATTACAGAATTTCAGCAGCGATTTGATGGCATTTTGACTGAGGGAGAAGGTCCAAGACGGCTCAAGAACTTGTACTTTCTCTACTTAATAGAATTAAGGGCTTTATCTAAAGTGGTACCATTCTTCGAACGCCCAGATTTTCAACTCTTCACTGGAAATAAAGTTCACGACGCAGAAAACAAAATGCTACTTCTGGAAATACTTCATGAAATCAAGTAAATTACATATTACAACTTATACAACTTAGACATTAATAGAAGAGTGACAAGTGGTATCCAAAGTTCAATTCTTAAATGTTCAATTTAGAGAAAGGAAAAAACATTTTTTTTTTTTTAGATTTTATTTATTTATAGAGCGAGAGAGAGAGCACGAGTGGGGGAAAAGACAGAGGGAGAGGGAGAAGCAGATTCCCCACTGAGCAGGGAGCCAATGCAGGGCTCAATCCTGGGACCCAGAGATCATGACCTGAACTGAAGACAAGCACTGAACTGACTGAATCACCCAGGTGCCCCGAGAAAAGAAAATTATTAAAAAATAAATAGTTAAAAGCTAATTTTGCTTGTAGGTCTTTTAGAATTGAGTTTTGTTTTTGTTTAGACTTCAGTACTAAATGGCACAAGTTTTTAGTCTTAAGAGTCATTCTAGTAGTACTTGGTACCTGCATTATTTTCATACATGGTTGAATACATTGGATTTGGGGCCAAGCTTCTACTATTTTATGCAGTTGTTTTAGATTTAAGGATAAGACTTTGTTTTGGGGCAACAGAGTGTTGATTTTACTATATTTTCCACTCTTTCTATTATATTATTCATCACCAACCAGCAAAATGTTATCTTAGCGGGACTTCTAATATTTTATAATACCTGAAAATGAATCTTCTCTGTTTTAACATGTAGGTCATTTCCTTTGCATTTTGATGAGAATTCCTTTTTTGCTGGGGATAAAAAGGAAGCAAACAAACTGAAGGTAAATATTTCATACTTTTACTTAAGTTTTAGATTCAAACTCTTTTGCAGGTATGAATATAAACCCATGTTTTTATGGTTAACAATAAATCTTATTATATATTAGGAAATTAAAAGCCAGAGTCATAATCTTTCTTTTCCTCCAAAAAAGGAAGCCCAAAAGCAGGCCAACTTAAGATCTAGTTTATGTTGTGCTCAAAGTAATGACTGAACTCTGTCACTGCACACCTAACAGATGGCTTTCACATTGATGGTCTCATAAAAAATAGGTGTTATAAATGAAAGGAAATGGATCTAGAGCATGAATGGCAGTATTTGTCTTTTGTTGAGGAGAATTCTGAAAATGGTTTTGGATAAATTAAAGGATCCTCTTTAGAGGGAGAGGGTACAGTGTTTGTCATTCATCTTATTCAGTGGGATGGGAAGCCAGCAAAAGAAAACACACGATGCCCTACAAAATGGGGATTGGTATTTATCTTGTCTCTTAGTAGAGGTATAAGCTCATACAAGACCATCTTTGTGTATATTTGCATCAAAATCCTACAAATATAATAATAGAAAGACTCTTTAAATACTCAATATGAGCAAAACAGAATTCTTGTCATTAAAGGATGAGACTACCCTCAGTAGATTTCTAGTTTATTTGGGGACTCAAAATTTTATTACTATTCTGTTACAAAGCTATAGGTAAGTAAAGGCAGGGAGCTCTCAGGAGCACTGGGTTTGATCTGATTTCTTCAGAATATTTATCACAATATTCCTGTTTTATATTCTTAGTTTCTTTCTATAAGGAAAGAACGTGATTTTATGCAGTTTGTAAACAATGTTTCTTGGACTCATTTTCATTTTTTTTTTTTGCTGTTAAATAATAGTTATTTTTAATCTCCCATTTCCCTCCTACTGTAAGCATTTTTGCTAGAAATACATACTTCAGTGCTTATATAACCTTCCAGGCAGCTTCCAGGAACTTGGAAGTGAGGGGGAAGATACTGTAATAAGACTTGTTTTTTTCTACTATTTTCACTCTTTTCGTTATTTTTAGTACACTTGCTGGATTATTGGAAAGTGTTTTGGCATTAAAACTTTTTATATCGTGCAGATTAGAAATATTTCCCGTAATGTTTTAATTTTATCAAAACTCTGAAACACTCAGCTTTGATGTCCTATGGAGTTTAACAGATAATTTTTCTGAATTCTTTTATAATAAAGAAGTAAAAAAAAAAAAACAAGAAAACTTGTTAATATCAGAGATTTACTTTCTTTAAAAAAAGGTAGTTTATGGTGAACATTATGGCTTTTAGTTTTATTTATTTTTAAACTTTTACAAATTTTATTTTTATTTAAGTAATCACTATACTCAATGTGGGGCTCAAACTCATAACCCTGAGATCAAGAGTCACACGCTTTTCAGACTGAGCCAGCCAGGCTCTCCGAGTTTTATTTTTTTATAATTAACATAGATTGTTACACTAGTTTCAGATGTATCTGAAAAGATCTTGTTTTGCCTGCTTTATATAGTATCAATGTACGGTTAGAAATAGACAGTATGAAAGAACTATTTAGTGTTCAAGATAGAGTAGGACCTCACTTGAAGGCTTCTAAAACATACAAGTAATGGGTGAGAATTGTCAATTGGTGTCACTGAATGTAACTTACAGTATATAACCACAGCATGTTTGATCATTCTACCCACTGACTGTAACTTTAAGTGTTGACTTAATGGCTGCATACAGGGGATCCCTGGGTGGCACAGTGGTTTGGTGCCTGCCTTTGGCCCAGGGCGCGATCCTGGAGACCCGGTATCGAATCCCACATCGCGCTCCCGGTGCATGGAGCCTGCTTTTCCCTCTGCCTGTGCCTCTGCCTCTCTCTCTCTCTCTCTCTCTCTCTCTCTCTCTGTATGACTATCATAAATAAATAAATAAAATTTAAAAAAAAGCTGCATACATAAAACAAGGAGAATTTATAAAGTGACTTAGGTTCAGGTTACTTTAGGGTTCATATATTTTTGTAATCTAGGATAATTTAGGGATATATTTTGGTTATTGGACATTGATTATCTATGGAGGTCATAAATATTTTCTCCTGTTCTGATCTAGTAGATTACTAGCTTATTTTTGGGGTCTCAAATATTAAATTAACCTACACACAAGTACTTGGTTTAAATTTTGCAGTGTTATTTTGGCTATCATAAGCAACCATGCTTACTCTCTGTGATTGCCAGACAAAGATTTACTCAAGACTTGCCACATTCAAGGATTTGAATTAACAAACAGATCCAAATACTGAATTTAGACAATGTCTGCAAAAGCAAGCACAATCTTTTAAAACAGAGGTCTCCAACTTTTACATGAATGAGAGTCTAAAAGTCAAAAACTTTCAAGGCCTCTTCCTATGATACAGTATTTTTAGTATCTATTGATTGTGAAAATATAATTGCCAAAAGGCCACTATGCATTTAGTAATTCTTTTTAAGTAAAAGATGTGTTTTATTGATCATAACATTTATATTCATTTGGAAATTTATAGTGCATACATGTGACTTATTTATTCTGTCTGTATGTAATGCTTGTCTACATATGGATTTTTTAGGCACTTAATAATAACTATTAAATATTCCAAAGGTCAGCACCTCATAGGATGGGAACATCTACTTTAGAGTGATTTTACTAGGCTGTTATTGTTAAAAGTGTGGTTTTCCTTTTTTTAAAATTTAATTCCAGGTCGAAACACAAGTTTATTTTTTTAATTTTTAATTTTTAAAAATATTTATTTATTCATAAGAGACACAGAAAGGCAGACAGAGATATAGACAGAGGGAGAAGCAGGCTCCTTGCAGGGAGCCTGATGCAGGACTCGATCCCCAGACTTGGACCATGCCCTGAGCCAAAGGCAGATGCTCAACCGCTGAGCCACCCAGGCATCCCTTGAAATACAAGTTTAAAAGAATCCTTAAATCACCAAAATTTGCTTAGAGTAATATTACTGGATAAATATTTTTTAAAACTTGGTTTAAAATTCAAATTACCTCTTACTGAACTCAGTCCAAAAGATACAGAAACACAAGATGTATTGTTAACATATAATAATTAATATTAATAATTTGGGCTTTATATTAAATTAATACAAAATTTATATTAAAGATACAAAATCTGGGATCCTATTATTTAATTAATTTATTTTTGGGGGGATCCTATTTAAAATCTTTTATATAATACACCTGTTTCAGAGTCTTAAGCTGAATAAAGCATCTGGGAAGAACAATACCCAAAAGGAATTGAGGTCTACTTTGAATAGTGGGTACCAATCTTTGCTGGTTTATTCCCATTTTTTTTTTTTAGATCTTTGGTCCTGTTCTCTTATGATTGAGCCCAGTATGTGGTTTATCACATTAGAGAAAGAGAAAGAGAGAGAGAGAGAGAGAGAGAGAGAAAGAGAGAGAGAAATGCTACATGTTGCTCAAATTGTAGGCTGATTAGTATAATGGATTTTCATTCAGAAGTGTATGTCAGGGGCCACCTGGGTGGTTCAGTCAGATGTCCGACTTTTGACTGTTACGGTTTTGGCTCAGGTCATGACTTCAGGGTCATGGGATGGAGCCTGCATGGGGCTTCACTGTCAGTGCAGAGTCTGTTTGATATTCTCTCCCCTTCCCTTCTGCTCCTCCCCCTTCTGCTCTCTTCCTGCCCCTGCTTGCATGCTCTCTCTCAAATGAATGCCTGATTGAATGTCAAATTTCCTGCTTAGAATACTATACTGTAAGCTTGGGATTCCAATATAAGTCCAGGACAGAGGGAATAACTTAAAGGATCAATTAATAATTTCCATTGGAGTAAAAGAAGGATGTGTTCTTGACTTCTTTCTCTTTTACTTGTCCTTTAGGACATATACTACTTTTGGATGAGCTGGATTCATTTTGTCCAATTATAAACAACACAGTACCTTAGTGTTCATAGATATATACGTATGTATTAAAAGTATAAAAAGAACGATAAATACCAACTTCAGAATAATTGTAGAGGGTAGGATATAGGACTTTGGAGAGAGACATAGAGGGCTTCCATGGTACTTGTAATGCTTTCTTTCTAAAGATTGGTGAAGTGTACATGGATGTTCAGTATATTCTGCATATATGTATGTGGTAACATTAATTATGCATATATTTAAAAATGAAAATATTATAATAGAATATTAATAACCATAAGATATCTAATTGTTTTACCTAATTAATACCAGAAAGCAAGACTTTACTCTTATGAAGGCCTATTTTGAAATTTCTCCCCTCTTCTCTCCCTCTTTCTCTCTTTTCTTTTTTCTTCTTTTTTGGTAAATGATGCTCTCCTACCCCAGACCCCCTTCCTCTGATATTCACATGTAGTTAATGATCACATAAAACAGAACACCTCAGCTCAGTTACTTTTGTGTATATTTGCAGATAGTTCAGTTTTTGAGTCAGGCAGGTCCAGGGTCTAAGTTTGCTGTTTACTACATATGGGAATTTAGGCAACCTAACCTCTCTGAACCTTGTGTTTTTAATTCATTATAATAACATCTACTTTTGGATTTGTGGTGAAGATGAAATGAAATTGTATATGTAGATTCTGGTATGCAGGAAGTGCTCAATGAATGTGGACTTTAATTCTCTTCCTTTTTTTCCATACGCTCTAAGATCCCTTGCACAGTGCTAGGCACATAGAAGGCGCTCAGTAAATATTTAGTGTTTGACTATATGGTACATCTTAATAAAAATCTCATTAAATTGTTTTTAGGAGGACTTTCGACTGCATTTTAGAAATATTTCTAGAATCATGGATTGTGTTGGTTGTTTTAAATGTCGACTATGGGGAAAGCTTCAGGTAAGCAAATCTAGTTTGGTCTAATTTTTCATTTATTCTCTGCGCAAAGAATTTTCTTACTTTTCTTTTTTTTCTTATTTCTGTTACAGATTCAGGGTTTGGGTACTGCTCTGAAGATTTTGTTTTCTGAGAAACTGATAGCAAATATGCCAGAGAGTGGGCCCAGCTATGAATTCCATCTAACCCGACAAGAAATAGTATCATTATTTAATGCATTTGGAAGGTTAGTTTGAATGTACTGAAATTGTTTTTGTTAGCCAAGTAAGTCTAATGCAAGTCATATATTCTCAGATAAAACTGGGTAAGGAATATCCTATTTAGTGAAATTATCTCACTACAGAATTCTGTGATTTTATGAAATACTTTAAGTATGTATACACCCACAATCATTAGGTATTATTCTTTCATCTATTGATTTTTATAATTATGACTAATTACTGATTGGACTTCAATATTCATCTTGCTGAATTTGTATATTTTTTTCTAATTATTTAAAAGTAGTTTTTTGTGCTGCCCACATATTTTTTGAAGGTCCTGGAAAAATCATGTTGTTTAATATAAGCATACATATAAAATTCCTTTGCAAATTCACCGTTATATAAAAAAGGTTAATAATACTTTAAAAATAATGAATTTTTGAGGTGCCTGGGTGGCTCAGTTGTTTAGATGTCTGCCTTTGGCTCAGGTCATGATCCCAGGTTCTTGGGATCTAGCCCCTCATGGGGCTTCCTGCTCAGCGAGGGAGGGAGGGCCCACTTCTTCTGAATTTCTTTTTTTTTTTTTTTAAAGATTTTATTTATTTATTCATAGAGACACAGCTAGAGAGAGAGGCAGAGACACAGGCAGAGGGAGAAGCAGGCACCACGTAGGGAGCCTGATGTGGGACTCGATCCCGGGTCTCCAGGATCACACCCTGGGCTGCAGGCGGCGCTAAACCACCGCGCCACCGGGGCTGGGAGGGCCCACTTCTCCCTCTGCCCTTTCCCCTGCTTGTGTGCACGCATGCTTGCTCTCTCTCTCCCTCCCTCCCCCTCTCTCAAATAAGTAAATAAAATCTTTAAAAAATCTAATTTTTTTTCATAAAAATGATTGGAAGATAAACTTGAAATAAGGAACTTACATTACAGAATTTAAGTGTAGATATATTTCTTTCTTGCCTACCATGTAAATAATGCAGAGATTTATACAAAGTAACATTTTCTAAGGACTACATTTCTTTGCTTTAAAAAAATTATGATATAATATTTTGGGTGTAAAATAATTGACCTTTAAAATTATTCTCTGGCACACAGAAACTTGACAGATAAAGTTGATTGAGAATTCTGCTAGTTTTTCATGGTGGAGAGTAGAACTAAAATACACTTAAAATAATGACAAACTTTTTATAAAAAGTAATAAAAATAATTTGGTCACACATTTACTATTTTTACTCTTTATAGTCCAAAAGCTTTTATTTTTTGTGTATTTACTAAATGTGGAATATTGATTAGTTTTCAATATTTGTATACTTATACATACTTAAAGATTTTGCTTATTTATGTATTTTAGAGTGAGAGCCTGCATGAGCAGGGGGAGGGGCAAAAGGAGAGGGAGAAAGAGTCTCAGGCAGACTCTTGCTAAGTGGGAGCCCTACTCACAGCTCATGACCTGAACCAAAATCAAGAATCATATGCTTATCTGCCTGAGCCACCAAGGTGCTTCAACTTATGCATATTTAAAGTACATATTTTAATGCCTATGTAGTTTATATTTGTGTACTTTAAGCATGTGACTATAATTGTGAAACCTTTAAATACCTATTATTTTGAGGCACCTGGGTAGCTCAGTCATTTAAGTGTTTGACTCTTGATTTCAGCTCAGATCTTGATCCTAGGTTCATGATTTTAAGCCCTGTGTTGGACTCCACAGTGGGTGTGGAGCCTACTTAAAGAAAGAAAAAAAAATGACCTAAGTATTTTAATTAAGTATTGAAGTAGATTTATATATATTTAGTATATATAAATTGAGTATTTATATATACTAAAGTATATATACTAAGTATTGAATAGATTTATATATATTTATGTAATTTCTAATTCTGCATTTTAGAATTTTTTTAAAAAGAGATTTATTTATTTGAAAGAGTGAGGGGGAGAGCATGAGCAGGGGGGAGGAGCAGAGGTTGAGAAAAAAGCTGACTCCCCTCTGAGCAGGGAGCCTGACTCTACTTGGAGCTTGACCCTGGTACTCTGGGATCATGACCAGAGCCAAAGGCAGATGCCAAACTGATTGAGCCATCCAGGCACCCCTGTATTTTAAAGCTTTAATACTAAGTTTTGAATACTTAAAAATAACTAATTTCAGGGCAGTATTATCTTGGTTTTACAATGTCAAATTAAGAACTCAAGTACATCAAAATTGACTAAATGGTTTATGCATCTTTAAATTTATTGAAATAAATTACATGAAAATTTTCTGTGCTCTAAAAACGTAGTGTTGAATAACAAAAGGTATCTAAAATATCTTCTGAGAGAAATGTTTTTTTTGGTTACAGAATTTCCACAAGTGTGAAAGAATTAGAAAACTTCAGGAATTTGTTACAAAATATTCATTGAAGAAAACGGAAAACAAGTTGAAATATGCCTGTTTCTGGACTATGAAGGCCAAAGAGTGGAATTTCATTCAAAGGCATAAGAGCAATGACATTCTTAAGCCAAACATTTTATATAAAGCTTCTTTTATAAAAGAATTATATTGTTTTAAGTAAACAATTTTTTTTAATTGTGTTAAGTCTATGTATAATATTATTGTGAGTAAAAGTAATGTTTTGATGATGTGATATAAATTTTAAATTTTAATATTGAATAAAATCAGGATTATCAAATTCATATATGTTAAAACTAAGTAAATGTAATTCTCTCAAGAATTTTTTGTGAGAAGATGTAATATAAATAAATCTATGGTTAGTGTATTGAGCGTTTAATAGGAAAATGCTAAGGAGGCTCATGAATAATCCATAATTATCAATCTGAAAGTTTTCAATACATTTATGGTTGCCAGATTTAGTAAATAAAAATACATAATGCCCAGTTAAATTTAAATTTGAATGAATATTTTTTTTGTTTTTTTTTTACATTTTTTTATTTGAATTCAATTTGTCAACATATAGTATAACACCCAGTACTCATCATATCAAATTGAATAATTTTTTTACTATAAGTATGTTGCATGCAATATTTGGGACATACTTATACCAGAAATTGTCTCTTACTTAAAATTCAAATTTAACTGGGAGTCCTGTGTTTTATCTGGCAACCTAAAAGTACACTGGTATGAAATAAATGACTTTGAGAAATTTATATTGCTATTTAGATTGGCTTGTTTCAGTGTGTAGAAAGATACAATAACAACTCAAAGACGGGATTTCTAAACGTCGTGAAAGGTTAAATAGATTTATATATTTATTCTCATACTTTACCTAATGCTGAATAAAATTTGGGGAAAAATTTATTTTTATATAATTTTAAATTTACAGAAAAGTTTCCAGGATAGTAGAAAGAACTCTTCATTCAGATTCACTAATTGTTCACATTTGCTTTACCTTTCATTCTCTCTCTCTCTATACACACACACACACACACACACACACACACACACACGTGTTTATTATTTTTTCCTAAATCATTTGAAAGTCAGTTCCAGGTATCGTGCCCTTTGAACCTTAGATACTTTAGTGTGTGATACTGGATTATTTTTTAAAAATGATTTCCTCTGGAAAAAAAAAAAGGAACTATATAATACTGTCAGCCTTAGAATAAGGAATCATTTTGAGTTCTGGTGTAAATAAAGTCCTTTTTGAGTTTGTTGTCCTTTATAATGCTTGATCTGTATAGTCATAGGGCATAGAATTTTTGTGTTTCATACATGAGGTTCATTTCCTTTTTTCTCCTTAAAAATAAACTAATTTTTGGAGGTTTTCATTAGTGGAAGTTCAATGATAAAAATATTTGAAAGGGTTTAAGAATTTTGATCAAATGGTAATTGTGAAAGAAATGATAAAAAATCTATACTTCAAAATGATGTGCCCTCTATCCATTTGAGTGGGTGTACCATGTTGAGATGTTGCATTATTAATAAAGCAGGGTTTATTTATATAATAGGTTAGAAATATCACCTTATACTGCTGTATACTTTTTCTTTTCTATGTCCCTAAAATCCGGTATAGTGCCAAGTACAGAGTAAGCACATGGTGGGTATCCAATAAATATTTGTTGAATGAATGTATTAATATATATTCAGTATCTCTTAAATGAATAACTCCAGAGCTATTTTTAACAGAATGTGTCATATTTTCTCTCTCCTCCCCTCATTTGGATAAGGCAGGAAAAGAAAGACCATTACCTACTAATTAAGTCAATATTCTTGGAGACTCAAGGGACTATGATGTAAGCACCATGTGTAAACGTTTAGAGGACATTTGTAGTACTCTGAACGTGTGGTGGAAGGGTTTTCGTGGCAATTTTGTCTGTATGCTTCTCTAACTCTCAGGTAATGCCCTCACCCTTTTTTTAAGTCAATCTTTTTGAAAGAATATTCCTATCATCATTTTGTCACCTCCCACTTGCTCCTTAACCAGAAATCTTGCTCTTGGCTCTGTAGTTCCTAACAATTTCTTCTTTTGAAGTAAAAAATTCCAATTCTAAATTCATAGTTCAGTTCACAAGCCATTTCTTGACTTTTTTTTTTTTTTTCCTGCATTTGATATTGTTTGGCAGCCCCTTCTTTAAAAATCTTTTTTCCCCCCTGGGTTCGTTATATGTCATTCCTGGGCTCCTGATGCATCCTTTTTTAGCCTCTTTTCGTTTATGCCTTAAATGCTATTCCTTAGACTTTTGATTCTTGTTCTAGATCACCACCACTTCTCACTCTTGGGTAATTCCAATTCAATGATATAGAAGTCCTTATCTTCTTTTTTTTTTTTTTTTTTTTTTAGAAGTCCTTATCATTAGTCTGTATTTCTCAATCTGTTTACCACGTCTTTACTGTTGTCCCACAGATACCTGTGTGTCTTAACCCTTTTCCCCCTAGATCTGTTTTTATGCCTGTGTTGCTTACTCTGGTTAATTTCAGAGCCATCATCTAAATTCTCTAGGCTCACTCCTCTTTGTCCTTCCCTAACCAGTCAGTGTGTAAGCGCTGTGGAGTTGATCTCCCTATCTTGAATGCTTTACTGTCCTTCCTTTTCTTTGCTCTTAATCTAGAAAACTACACTAACCTGCCTCCCTGATTCCAGCCTGTCTCCTCTCCTGCACCCCACGATGCTGCCACAGCAGACTTTGTAGAAGCACTTCAACAAGGTCCACTGATGTGTGTCTCCCAGCCCTGTCCCCAGCCCTCATGCTTTGATAAAACACTGAATTCTTCAGATATGCCGGGGTCAGGTTGCCACACATGGGTGCATGCTGCTCTCTCTGCATCATGTGCTCCCAGCCATCCTTCCTTACCTGGAATGTTTCCATTTCTCCTTGCAGGCCAGCATCAAGGTGGCCTCTGTGAAATCTCCCTTGTTCCACCCAAGGAGTACCCTCTAATCTCCTCTTTAATGTCACCACTGTAATTACAGCCTACCTCTATTGTGTCACATATTGTACTGTATTTTCTTTTAAACCTCCTTTATTAGAATGTGAGCTCCTTAAGGGCAGGAAAAGGAACTTGATCCATTTTTGCATCTCCATAGCATAATTTTTGGCAGATGAACACTTAATAAATGTTTGTTGAATAAACTGCTTTTCAAATGACAAATTTATTGCATTAGAGATCAGACCTTCACTCCAAATATTCCTTACAAAAAGAATTAATAGACTCCCAAGGATTTGTGGACTTCCAGGAGAGGTCAGTAAAGCTCCTTCTGAAATTGCATTCAAAATTTGGTGTGGTTTGGAACGCCTGGGTGACTCAGTGGTTGAGCGTCTCCCTTCCGCCCAGGGCATGATCCTGAAGTCCCACATTGGGCTCCCTGCATGGAGCCTGCTTCTCCCTCTACCTATGTCTCTGCCTCTCTCTGTGTCTCTCATGAATAAATAAAATCTTTAAAAAAATTTTTGGTGTAGTTTTGGCAAGTTATGTGGGAGTCTATTATGGAAAAATTGGTAACCCTTCTTTCAGGGGAAAGAGCAACATCACTGAAGAATTTCTTGAATAATCAAAGAATAGCTGCCCAAGATTATGGGCTAGCTAAATTTATTCCTGTTTAAAATTCAAGGAGAAGGAGAGAGGTGTTATAAGTTATTTCATACAAAGATTTTTCTTAGCTTAATGTTTGAATAAATGTACTATCAAGATCCTATTGCATTTTAAAGTGTATGGCAGTTCATGCCAAATCAGTGTATAGTATTAAGGGACGTGATGTCCAGATACAAGATCACTAACTCATTTGTAATTCCTGATATTTTTCTCCTTTCTTTGGTAGTACTAGGGTTCTTATCCTTGTGTGCTAGAAACTCAGTGTTGTCAATTGACACATTTAAGAAAACCAGACCACCAAATAAAAGCACAAACACTTTTATTTTTAACAGTAGTGTTTTGTTACAATTTAGTGAAACAACAAATAAATACATTCATTGGCCACAGCTATACTTTTACAACCAGTTTGAAACTGATTATATAGCTGAGAAACACTGTTAAACAATAAAAAAGGCAGCTATGCATAAAAAAGCCACTTTAGCTATAAATTACACCTTTCATAAAACTACAACCAGCTATAATGAGTGGTAAGAGTTTCAAAATTAATGACCACCCAAATGAAACGATAAAACAAGAACTGCTAGTCACTGTAGAATTACACACTTAAGCAATGAAATTCACTGTTCTAATTAATGAACCGAAAAAAGGTTTGAAATTGTCATCATGTGCTTCAGTGCAGGATGAGCAGGGAATCGGTAGCCCTTTGATTTCATCAACTCCTTTCGAGACCAAACTTAAAGTGCTTCTAGTGCTTTGGAATTTTTAAGCAAATATTGGGCCAGAAGCTTATCTTTCTCTTTGGTGATGTATTGTGGGAGATGTGTATAAGGAGACAAATGCAAGAATTCAGGTACCCTAGTCAGTGATAAGAATAAATATACAAATCTGAAATTTGGAAGAATCAACTAATGCAGCTGAAAGAACCAAGATACTTTACTTGGAATCTTTTTTTTAAAAAAGTAATCTTTGCTTATCTGGTCAAATAGGAACGCTACCTAGGAAGGCCTTAGAAAAATTTACCTTATTTACTTTGAACCCCAAGGATTCACAGAGATAATACATCTTTTCAGATAGTTCTAGGTAGATACCCAACATTATTAGGAAAATAAATAGTTGGCATTCTAAAAAGATCTAATAACTGAAGTTGTCCTCAAAATATACTCAGTTAAGTGCATGTTACCTTGTCACGTAAATATCAAGGTTAACTTCTGTAATTTGGTTATAATGAGAGAACTTAGAAACAAACCCAAAGTAACATTTATAATCATATAACCATAGGTTTATGCTTCTGATGGAGTTCAAAGTCATTTTGTATGATAAAAAGATGGAATTTCTTTGGCTGTGAACCAGCCTCTCAAAAGACCAAAAATATTTAAAATTTCATTTGTTCCTGTTACGCTTGTGTGAGGTTACTAAATAAGCAATTATTAAAACATTGAATGGTATTTTTTTCATTGAAAGGTATTTTAAGAGTAGAAATAAAACATTCTAATCAAAGTAGAAGACAGAAAAGGACAGTTGTATTAGTTCAGTTCTGAAGAAATAGGTCAGCAGACAATTTTAAGTAGCTACTCATCTTTAAGGATGTGACAACTTCCCAATGTTGCCTGTTTCCTTGGCATCTTGAGGTATTCAGCATCTACTTCTTTCCATATAGACACTGGTAGAAAGTGCATTTTAAGATCCTTTATTACCTTAGCCTACCATATATATATATATATATATATTTTTAGATTTGGGATAGGACATTCAAGACAGTTTTAATATAATTCTAGAAGTATTCCAATATTGTTAAACAGTGGATTTATACTTACCTATTTAGTACCTTTACAACAATTTGCTTATTTAGTGCTGGAATTAATTTGAATTAAATTTAATCTGGCTTTGCCCATATATAAGATATAAAAATGGGAAAACTAAAGGAGGAATTATATGTCTTACAAAGTATTGCACTTGAGTTTACTGCCATAATGTATCATGATTTAATTTACCTGAGGACAATCCTGATTCAATAGGTACAATCAGCTATATCTTGTTCAGCTAAATCCAATGCTTTTGAAAATGTATTTATGTTTTAACTTAGAATTGTACATTTTATGAATAATTCTTAAATACATCTGTAAACTTGTTTAGTCCCAAGAAGTTTCTACCAAAATCTCCCTATGCAAAAATCACTATTGCTTTCTTGAAGAATCATGCTTAAACTACTACAGATATCTTAATCAGATGAAATAACCACTTGACCAATTCTACTCAAAGTAGCCACATAATTTTCACTGGTATACTTTCTTCTTGTAGAAATGGCTGTGGCTTTCCAAAGAACACTGCTGGTCATCACTGTAAAGGATTACTGTGGTCTTTTAAAAATGACTGAATAATTTCAGTTGGTATCTTAAAATCATGCTTAAAAGAACTGTCTTCAATGATTACACGTTTTTTAGATTTTAAAAAAGAATGATACATTGTTAACCTTAATCCTGTGCACTGTTCACACTAAAATTTTTATTGGGTAGGAATTCTACATAGAATATACCACTGAATATACAGGCTTTGATTTTTCATAGGAAAATTGCCTCCTAATTAGGTGTACAATATAGTATCCCAGTGTGAACACTGGAGTGTGACTTTGGGGACTGCAGTGTACTCTTTCAGAACAAAGATAAAAGTGCAAATATGCAAATACACATTTGATGTTTCAAAGTCAGGATGTTTGCAGCCATCAATCCTTTTCTTCCACTCCAAACTTCCCATTTTACTTCATTTTGCTATGAAGAGGTCAAAAATAACAAGTGTGTCCTCTGCTGAACACAGCCACATTTCTAGGCTTTGTTTTCAGTTGCAACAGATAATGGAATGTTAATGTAGATGGAATTTAAACACATTGAATATACACGTTCATGAAAAACAATGGAAGAATCATGGCTTGGTAATGCTTTCAGTTTTGTGGTGTTACATACAAGCTATGGTGATTGCTCATATCTAAATTGCTACAAGTAAAGAGCAAAGGAGCAGTGTCTGTCACAGGTCCATTCAGGTGGGGAGAGACTGTGTAACTGTTGTTGCCACACCCAGTCATGGTGCCATACCAGCCCAAACCTTGCGAATTTGGTAAACTGCAACAAAAAAGGCAAAAAAGCCACAGGATTGTGAACAGGATATAGGTCACATTGACATGTTTAGTGTTCAGTGACTTTTATAATACAGTTATATCAAATATATTGAAATACATTCTTTGCCAAATAACACAATAGCTTTCTACAAAATGTAATGACTTTAATATCCTTGATTTTATATGACATAGTACAGAAGAATAAATACATCGGGACTTAGAACTTGATTATCAGATAATAATATAGTGCTTACTAAGGACTGGGTTGTATTCTAAGACATGTTTGTGTGTGTGTGTGTGTGTGTGTGTGTATAATCTTCACAAACCTATTTAAACTTCACAACAATCCTATTAGATAAATTCTATTACCACTATTTTACAAGTGAAAAACAGGCTAAAAAAGGCGGCTAAGTAACTGTCCAAATGAACTGAGAATGGTTTTAGAGTAAGAAGGACACACGTTTTCCTGTGGCACCTCAGCTTCCCCAGAGTTTCATGTAGGGTTTCTCAGTGGGTTTTGAATAGCACTATAGATAAGGAAACATAATCATGCTAATTGTATTCCTTCCCTGCTCACCAAGCTCTGCCAGCTTTGAACAAACATGGAATTCTGAAATGAGATGGTACCATTTTATGTCCAAATGTATTTCTCAAATAAAGGTAATGCATAGGCTTAGAGTTAGATGATAATTCTTTATAGTACAGGTCCCCACTACGGATGTAACATCTACTTTTCTAAAATCCAGTTTAAGTGATCTTATTTATTGACATTTGTCACCAAATCCCCTTTTTTCATATTTGGGTTAAAGCTTACATTTGTTCTTTCCAATCTATTCAGTACTAATCTAGTATATCTACCTTCCTTCTCTTGAACTTCCCAGTCTTGGCAAGTCATCATCACTATCGTATCGTCTTGGATTGTCGAAAAAGTAAGCTCTGGAACTATAATTGTGACTATTTATCATGCCAGCAGGTGCCTGTGAACAAAGTATTAGATAACATATGAAGATTTACTTTTTAAGAAAGGAGGCTGAGATCTATAATGCTTTTTAGTCTTAAACTTTCCCCAAAAGAGAAAATCAACATAAATGTTTCATTATTATTATTTTTAATGTTCCATTATTTTTAAAAATAAGGGAAACAGGCACTGGGGAATATTATGATATCATACCAAATTCTGGTTTAATCTCTGCGCCCGGAAAAAGAGTACCACTGACCATGCTGGCACATGTTCCCATAGAAAGAGGACCATTCCAAATACTATATACTCTTCTCCACTTATGTCTTCTATATGAGCCTGTAAACAGAGTATGATAGAGCAATTTTTAAATCTGTTTTATGTATAAGCAGTCACCTGCCACAATTAATTTGCCTCAGGTAGGGTAAGTTAAAACACATTAACCATAGGCACATAAATCTCTAAATTCATTTTCCATATTTAGTGGTTTCATATCCTTTAAAGGACATAAAAATGCTTTGATGTTAAATAGAATAAAAAGCTATTAACTTTTTCAATCATCAATTTATGAAAATATTTTAATATATCAATAAGTTGGAGTGATCTCATTTTTAGGCTGCATAGTCTAAAGACAGTTAAAAAGAAACTACTGGGGGATCCCTGGGTGGCGCAGCGGTTTAGTGCCTGTCTTTGGCCCAGGGCGCGATCCTGGAGACCTGGGATCAAATCCCACATCGGGCTCCCGGTGCATGGAGCCTGCCTCTCTCTCTCTCTCTCTCTCTCTCTATCATAAATAAATAAAAATTTAAAAAAAATATTTGAAAAAAAGAAACTACTGGTTCTAGCTACTACTTAGGTAACATACTACATAGCATTTACTGAGTTACATCTGTAGAGAAATGACACATGTTAAGTTGCTCAGCTCTGCTGTTATTTAAACATATGCTTTTGGGCCTCAACTTCATATTGAATTTGCTTTTATTCTACTAGATGTTGGGAGAGAGAAATGGCAAAAGGAGTGAAGAGAATCTGCTACCTGGAACTACATAAGAAAATTCCTTTCCGGGATCCCTAGGTGGCGCAGCGGTTTGGCGCCTGCCTTTGGCCTAGGGCGTGATCCTGGAGATCCAGGATCGAATCCCACATCCGGCTCCCGGTGCATGGAGCCTGCTTCTCCCTCTGCCTGTGTCTCTGCTTCTCTCTCTCTCTCTCTCTCTCTCTCTCTCTCTGACTATCATAAATAAATAAAAAATAAAAAAAAACAAAATTCCTTTCCTTGGAGAAGGGGGAAAAATCTGTTTTCTTTAGAAAGGTAACTGAAATTCTGATAAAACGATATTCCAGAATGCCTTAAAGTCAGTACAAAGTTTAATACAAAGACATGACACGTAGCTATGTCAAATTGCACTTCTTAGGAAGGGGATGGAGAATGCTGGGAAGTTAAATATGATAGAATACTGGGAATTACTACAGCAAACAGCTGGATACCCAAGGAGCTATGAATGCTCTCCCATTATCATGACTGATAATATACAATTTTCATAAAAATCCCTTAAATATCTAAAACCAAACCAAATATTTAGGTTATATGTAGGTCTCGGGTTTGAGAGAATAAACTCCATCCTCACAAATTAAAAACATACCCATATTCACTAGCTAATGACAGGCAATCTATTTATCTAGAGATATTTTTATTTTATTTATTTATTCATAAGAGACATAGAGAGAGAGGCAGAGGCATAGGCAGAGGGAGAAGCAGGTTCCCCGCAGGCAGCCTGATGCCGGAGTCAGTCCCAGGACCTTGGGACCAGGCCCTGAGCCAAAGGCACTCAACCACTGAGCTACCTAAGCTAGAGATATTTAAACACTATCCTTGAAAAATTAGTAAAATAGGTTCATGACCAATAGGTTTATGGAAATATTAGTATCATCTACAAAAAAAAAAAGAAAGAAAGAAAGAAAGAAAGAAAGAAAGAAAGAAAGAAAGAAAGAAAGAAAGAAAGAAAGAAAAAGAAAATACTCCTTTGGTTGAAGTTCTCTCTGAAGAATGATTTTAAGTGACACATGTAAATGAGGATTTTTGAGCACAGAACTTTATGATTACTGTTAGTAGCTGGAGATAAGTGTTTGTAAGTCAAACACTTAAAATGTTTCCTTAGTTAAGGCTAATTTTATTATTATATTATTTGATTAGCAATACAAGTTAGCTACTTACCTTATCTGAAAGATTATCCCAGCCATAATTAAATGGACTTTCTAATGTATCCTGAGATATGGTGATCACCACTAAATTATAACATGCTCTTGAAGAGTAGAGAAGAATGACTACAGAGCCTACGACAACAGTCTGGCACAGAGACATACCCTAGAAGAGATAAAAACTCATCATCATGAAACTGCACATTTGTCATGACAAACTGTTATCCAGATACAACACAGTCACCTCTTGCAATGCACTCTTAGAAAATACTGAGTGAGCACCTATTGAAATAAACTCTTGATTATCTTGCTTTACAATGCCTATTCTTGGAATAATTTGTGTTTAAACTACCCTATTAATACAAATAAGTAATTTGTCAACTTTCCTAATGGCAGCTGGAGGGAGATTTTGTCCTGCCAAGGTTATCTTACTCCCTTAAGTAATATATGAGCAAATAAGTTGGCAAAATTGATACTAATGAGGGAAGTAGTTTAGTCATAATAAGAAAAGAATGGGAAATAGAAGCGTTATTTCATTTCATACACTTAATTTCTAATGAGGTACAAAATTAGAATAGAAATAAGCTCCTATGTTATTTGCTTCTTTCTATTAAAGAGTTGATGTTAGTCCCTTAATGACGTCATTATGTTGAGAACAAAATGATATAGGCACTCAAATGCATGTTCAAATCCATAATATTTTAATACCAAGGATTCAATTGTTTCCCCAGATAGAAAACCATACAATTTAGTTCACTCACAATTTAGTACTCACATTCTATTGAAGTATATGTACTGGAGAAAAGTGTAGTATCATCTTTTTTACAGGGATTTGTAACCTGGGGTTTGTATTTCAACAATTGGTTTCCTTGGTAATCCTATTTATCTTAAACATTACAAACATTATTCGGAGAGGTGACACAATTGCCAAAGAGCCCCATTGCAAAAAACACCAATGTGGTGTTTTGAAAGTTTATGTTCTGGTTGTCACAATGATGGCATTTAGCGCACAAGGGTGGGGGATGCTAGATGATCAGTAATCCTCAGGAGAGTTCTCCACATGAGAGAATTCCTTTCTGACCATCATAACTTTCCAGTATCATCTTAGATATTCATGAAGACCTAAAAAACCCGTTTGTAATGATCTGAGCCAAAACCTAATTGTTTTATATATAAATAATATTTATGTTTGCATAGTTTAAACAGATGCCAATATTTCCAGACACATATATATCATGTAAACTGAGGGAACTTTTCCTTTGTTTTGTTCAGAACTTTATCAAGAATGGTCAAATATTTCAGAAAATCATGAAACTGACAACAATACTGTGTGTGGTATGTAAGGCACCAACACAATACCCCTGTAACAATCTGTATTTATAGTTGTCCCATTCAGTTTCCCATTCAGTTTCTTTTTTTTTTTTTTGTTCCCCATTCAGTTTCTATGTATAGATAACAAGCATCTGACTAGTACATCATGTCCCAAAATTTACATATTGAAATATTTGTTAATTACTTTCCTTTTATTTCCTCTTTATATTATGGGTAATTATGTTGAATTTTTGAAGTTATGTTTGTAGGCAGATTAATAATTAATAATTAATAATAATTTTAATTGCAGGATAGAAAGAGTTTATTAAAAATACTTAGAAGAGTATGATGGGTTTGGTAGGATTAAGAGGATTATTATAACTGATTTCTTTATAAGAACACCACAATTTTAGAGGTACATAAGAAGAACTAAAAGATAAAAGATACCTTGAAAGATGTTGAAAGAGTACCTTTTTTGAGCTTACTCACTACCATAACAAAAAGTATATGTGACAATAAATAAACCCTAGCAAGACTAAAATTTTCTAAAGTCAAGGCTATAATTTTCTACAGTGTGCATTTTTATTTTTGTGAATCCCCAAAAAAGTTGTTAATAAAAAAGCTAATCTAAAACCAATCCAGATCCAATTTTAAAAGTACTATATTATTAAAGAAACATTAGGTATCAAGAAGTTAGAATGCTATAAGCATTACCATTCCTTTAAAATAATCATAAGTAACTTTACAGAGAAATAAAATGACTGCTAAAAAGACATAATAGGGAAAGACTCTGCTTATACCTGTAAATACTATAAAAACTAAAAAAGTCGTGAGAAAAGAGCAAAGAATCAATAATACTGAGGCTATTAATAAAATAAAACAAAATTACAGCTAGATTACATACATATAACAATGAAAGAAGCCCACTAATTTAGAAAACAAATTAAGATTGTTCAAGCAAAGTACAGGATTACAAAACAAAACAAAACAAATGGAAGCTGTTGTCAAAAAGTTAAAGAAAATCTTCCTAAAATGAATAGAGTCATAATAGGCAATTCTACTCAGGAGCAATCCTCAAGGTATCTTTCTCCCTTCCTCTATCTCTGACACCTACACCACTTTTTCAGTAATTCCATTCCAGACAAAGGATGAGTTACACCTCACTCCAGGATGCATATTATTAACACATTGGTATGCATGTCATTGACTATAGTTCAGTATTTGTTTACAGGTATTTTTAAATACAGATATGCAGAAACTTCAACTTACCATTCACTGAGTTTTGATAAATGTGTATACCAGTATAGCCAAATCTCTACCAAAGCAGAGAATATAATCATCACTCTAGAAAGTCCCTCACACCCCTTCCCATCACCCAAAACCTCAGAAATGTATACTCTTCTGCTTCTGTTTTTACCACAACTTAGTTCTGAACTTCATATAAATGGGACCAGAGAATATGAACTCTTGTGGTTTCACTCAGCATGTTTTCTGCTTCATCCATGTTGTCGGATATTTCAGTAGTTTGGTCTTTCTATTGCCGAGGTAGATAATTAGAATGACCAACTCCTTCTGGTTTGCTCAAGAGTTTCCTAGTTTTAGCACTGAAAGTCCCACATCCCAGAAAACTTCTCAGCCCCAAAGAAACCAGGACAGTTAATCATACTAATTTCACTGTATAATTACATGAGATTGTTTCTATGACAGTTCCTTCTCTTGATGCACATTTTCTATAAATATTCTTATAAAATCTTTTTGTGAGCATGTGCTTTCACTTCTTTGTGGTAAATGCCTAAGAATGGAATTACTGGGTCATGTGGTAGGTATAAGTTCAGCTGTAGAGGAAACTACCAGATCTTTTTCCAAAATGGATGTACAATTTTACACTTCCAATAAAGTATGAGAGTTCCAGTTGCTCCACATCCTAGTGAACATTAGGGGTTTTCAATCTTTCTAATTATAGCCATGCTGGTAGATGTGTAGTAGCATCTCATTTTGGTTTTAAACTGCATTTCTCTGAAGACTGCATTTGGCTTATTAGCCGTTTGTATATCTTCTTTGTGAAAAATCTATTCATATCTTTTACCACTTCTAAATTGGTTTTTTTTTTTTTAATTGAGTTGTAGGAGATCTCTATATATGCTGGAAATAAGTCCCTTGTCAGAAATACGTATTGCAAGTATTTTCTTGAAGTCTGTGGTTTGCCTTTGCATTTTCTTAGACTTTTTTTTGGATGAGAAAGTTGAACTTTTAATTAAGTCTAATTTATCAATTTTTTCCTTCTGATTACTTTCTATGACCCAAGACATCTTTGCTTACACCCAAGTTGTAAAAATATTCTTCTGTATTTACTTTTAGAAGCTTTAGAGTATTTTCATTTATTTTTAGGTCTATGATCCATTTAAAAATTTTTTTGTATGGGTATAGTTTGAGATGGAGTTAGGGGTTCATTTTCTTTCATATGGATATCCAGTTTTTCCAGCCTTATTAGTTAAAAAGCTTTCATTTTCCCTTTGGATTGCTTTAGTACTTTTGTCAAAAATCAAAAGATCTTACAAATGTGGATTGATTTCTAGGCTTTCTATTCTGTTCCATTGATCTGTTTGCCTCTTTTATGCCAGTCATACAGTGTTTTAATTATTGTAGCTTTATACTAAATTTCAAAGCTATGTAGTGTAAGTCCCCTGCTTTTTAAGGGTTTCCTTCTCCATTATTCAGTATAATAGCCATTAGCTACATGTGAGTATTTACATTCATATTAAATTAAAATAAATTACTTACTTAGAGAGAGAGAAAGAACGAAAGAGAGAGCACGAAGGGGAGGCTGGGGCTGAGGGAGAGGGAGAGAGAAAGAGAGAAAGAGAGGAGAGGGAGTAGCAGACACTTCACTAAGCAGGAAGCCCAGTGTGGGGCCTGATTCCAGGACTCTGAGATTGGACCCTGAGGTCAGGACCCTGAGATCAGGACCCGAGCCAAAGGCTGACACTATCAATTGTGCCACCCAGGCACTCCCTATAAAGGACTCTTAACTACAGGAAACATACTGAGGGTTGCTGGAGAGGAGGTGGGTAGGAGGATGGGGTTCTGGGTGATGGGCGTAAGGAGAGCACATGATGTAATGAGCACTGGGTGTTATATGCAACTGATGAATCACTGAACTCTACCTCTAAAACTAATAATATACTATATGTTAATTAATTGCATTAAAATTTTTTAAAAATTAAATGATCAGTTCTGTCACAATAGCTACCTTTCAAGTGCTCAAATGTTACACATGGCTAGTTACCACACTGAATAATGCAGGTATAAAATACTCTCATCATTGCACAAAGTTCTGTTAGAGTACTACTTTAGAAGTATTTTTAAGTCCTTTTCATTTCCACATAAATTTTAGAATAAAGTTGCCAATTTCTGTTTTAAAGAAACTCATGGTAGAGTTATGATTAGGATTTCTTTGAATCTGTAGATTATTTTGGGAAGAATTGCCATCTTAACAATACTGCATCTTCCAATCCATGAGCAATTGTCTCCATTGATTTAAATCTTAATTTCTCTCAGCAATATTTTGTAGTTTTTTCAGTATAGAGGTATCGTATTTTGGAAAATTTGTTCTGAAGTATTTTGTTTTTTTATGCTAATATAAATGTGTATTTTTAAAAATTTCATCTTCTAATTATCTGGCCTTGGCTATATATAAAAATACAATATTTTATTATATTTTTTAATTTTTATTTTTCATATATTTATTTTTATATAAAAATACAATATAATTTTTGTATTTTGAACTTGTATCCTGAGAACCTGCTGCATTCACTCATAAGTTCTAGTAGTTATCAAGTAGTTATTTATTTAAATATATAGTTATTTAAGATGTTCTACCAAAGCAATTCTGTTGTCTGCAATTAAAGAGTTTTACTTTTTTATTTCCAATTTTATACTTAAAAAATTTTTTTTCTTGGAATATTGAGTAGAAATAGTGAGAAGGAGCATCCTTGCTTTGTTCCCAACCCTAGGGACAAAACAATACTTTAAGTATGATTTCATTGTATATTTTTTATAGATGCCTTTTATCAGATCGAGGAATATTCCTAATATTCTATATTCTGTTTGTTGTTTTAAATCAAGGAGGGTCTGAATTTTGTCAAATGTATTTTCTACAGCTATTCAAATTGCTATTTGTTTTATTCTCTTCTCGGAATGTAGTGAATTAAATTGATTGATTTTCAAACATTAAACCTATTTTGCATTCCTGGGATAAACTCTTCTTGGTCATGATTTATTATCCTTTTTATATGTTGCTTAGATTCTGCATCTTTAAGTATAAAGGACACTAGTTTGTGATTTTTGTTTTGTAATATCTTTGTCAAGTTTGGTATCACAGTAATGCTGTCCTCATTAAATATATCAGAAAGTGTTCCTTCTTTTTTTTTTCAAAAGAATCTGTTTAATATTAGTATTATTTTTTCTTTAAGTATTTGATAAAATTAACTAGTGAAACCATCTGAACCAAACAGTTTTCTTTGAGGGAAATTTCTGATAACAAATTAAATTTCCTTAATAAGCACAGGGTTATTCAGATTTTATATTTTGTCTTCTAACAATTTGTTAAGTTGTATTTTTTTTAAGTTGTATTTTTAAAGCAACTTGTCCATTTCCTTTAAGTTGTCAAATTTGCTCACGCAGAGTTGTTCATAATATTCCTTCATTTTTCTTTTAATGCCTAGTAATATCTATAGTGATATTCTCTCTTTTATTCATGGTATTGGCAGTTTGTTTTTTCACTCTGCTTTTTCCTGTACACAAAATTTGTCGATCTATTCACAAAATTAACTTTTGGCTTTAATTTCTTTATTGTTATTTTCTGTTTCACTGATTTCTATTCTTATCTTTATTATTGCATCCTTCCACTTATTTTGCCTACTTTTCTAAATTAACTTTGTCCTAGTTTCCCCTTGTAGTTTCTAAGGTGAAGTCTTAGGTTACAATTTTGTATCTTTCTTCTATTCTAATATATAGCATTTAAGGATATATTTTTTCTCTTCAAGCACTATTTTGAGCAACATCCTACAATTCTTGGTATATTGTATTTCATTATTCTTCTATATGAAATATTTTCTAATTTCCCTTGTGATTTCTTCCTTTTCCCACGAGTTATTTAGAACTATGTTGTATAATTTGGAATTATATAATTTGGAATTTTAGATATCATAATGTTATTGATATTTAACTGCATTATGGCAAGAGAACACTCTGAATCCAACTCTTTTGAATGTATTGATACTTGTCTTATGGTCCACTGTATGGTTTATTTTGATGACCATTTCCATGCTCAGTTGAAAAGAATGTGTATTCTCCAGTTACTGAGAGTCAATTAACTCAGGGGTTGATAATGTCGTTCAGAGTTTTTGTACTGATACTTTGTTTTCAATTGTTGAGGGTGGGGCATTAAAATCTCCAACTATAATTGTATAGATTCCCCACCTCCACTATTTCTTCCTATTTGGTAAATCTTTTTTCTACTTTATTCCCTACCGTTTTGGCTTCATGTGCATATTTATAATTTTTAAAATTTAAATTCAATTAGCCAACATATAGTAGTACATCATTAATTTCAGATGTAGAGTTCAATGATTCATCAGTTGCATATAACACCCAGTGCTCATCACAAAACCTGCCTTCCTTAATGCCCATATTTATAATTTTTATCTCTTTCTGATTAAATGTACCTCTTTATATTTGGTTATATTCTTTGCTTCCTGATGAAAGGTATCTTTATATCTGGTAATATTCTGTCTTTAAGTCTATTTTATCTGATGTTAGAGGGCCTTTTATGCATACTGAATGCAGCGTAGTTTCTGTCTATTTTTGATAGCTGTATCTTTTTTTATATTTAAAGTGCCATTTTGACAGTCTCTACTTTTTAATGGGAATGTTTGGTCCATTAACGTTGAATATAATTGGTGATATGTTTGGATTTAGACCTTATATTTTACTGTTTTTCTGCTTGTCCCTTTTGTGTTTTGTTGTTGGTCTTGTTTGTTTTTCCTCTATCTCTTATGTCCTGTGTTCTTTTGGGTTAATTTAATATTTTTTAGAATTTCATTTATCTTTTGGATTTTTAACTATTCTTCACTAGTTTTTGTTTTTGCCTTAAATGGTTGCTCTAGGGCAGTAGTTCTTAAAGTGTGGTCAAGGGACCTTAAAGACCAAAATCAAAATGACTTAAAAAAATGATTTAACAAAGACACTGAGATGTTATTTACCTATTGTACTGTAATTCTCTTTTGAATGTACAACAGAGTTTTCCAGACTAAGTGATGTCAACACTTTGTGTGCATGTGTATTCTTGTGTTTTCTCGAATTCCTATTATAATAGTATTAGCGTATAAATAGGTGCATTTTCAGAGATTAATTTAGCTTGTTCTTTTACTTTTACTGGGTTCTTACTAGGTTTCTTTGGTTATACCTGCTGTATCTGCTGAAACCTCATTATCACCCAATAAGTGGTTATTTTGAAATCCTTGTATCTCCATGGAAGTACAAGAATTGGTACTCCTGATAGATTTGTTTTACAATATTTAAGAACTTTCTTCAAAAAACTTAAAAAACTTTAAATTTGATGTTAAACTCGTTTTATAAATTAATCATATATTACTCTAAAATGAAAAAATATTTTTTCATATTAATGAATTATTGGCTTAAGAATGGGGAATTAATTTTTAATGGATATAGAGCTTCAGTATGGGATAATGAAATGTTCTGGAGATACATAGTGTTGATGGTTGCACAACAGTATGAATATACTTAATGCCACTGAACTGTACACTTAAAAAATAATATTTATATTCTATCACAATAAAAAATATCTTTCTCAACACACATCTCTGTTTACCTCTAAGATGCTGAAAAAGATGAAAGTGATTAGAATTCTATGACTCAATAAAGAAAGGAATCTACCTCAAAGGAACTGGATGAAATTGATTTCTGTTTTGTTTCATCAAATAAAATGTAATGAAAATTATCTTTCAATAGGCTTTGCAAATGTTAATAATTTACCTTATTGTGTCTTCTATGACGGAAACGTTTTGAATAGTATATGGCCCAATGAGGCTACAGCATCATCTTGAGACCAATCATTCAGAGTTTAAAAGCAAAAGGAATGGAAAATTTAAATGCAGGTGTGGTTTTAAAATACCAAAAATTGTTTTTATAACTTTCCAAACCAGAAATGAAAAAGTCATTCAAACATTTCACAGGCTACATTATTATACTACATTGGCTAATGAAGCACACACAGTAGCTGAGAAACCAGTAAATTCTTACACAGCTGACATTGCTGAATGCCTACTGGATGGGAAGTCCATTCAGGAAATTATGACATTGCCATTTTCCAATAATACAGAAATTCACTGATTTAAAGATTTAACTGAAAACAAAGAGTCTAATATTTTGTCTACAGATTTATATTTTTGTCTTACAAATAAATGAACCTGATGTAGCAGGACTAATTTTGTTCATATTCATTTGGTGTCAGGACCAGCTAATCATTCAGGAAGATATTCTTTTAGGGCAATCTGGAGAAGAAAGATAAGTGATTGAAATATCCTAAGTGTTGAAAACTCTTCTGATTGTTTATTGTGGGTCATTTGTGTTGATATGTTCACTAATGGTGCAAAAGCAATGGTAACTAAAACTTCTGGGCCTTAGCACAAATCAAAGCAGTGATACCAAATTGTGTAGTATTCTTTACTGCGTCACATTCCCAGTTAAAAAAAAAAAAAAGTTTCACTTAAGAATATCCTTGATGAAGCACTGAAAATTTTAATTACCAACCCCAGAGTTTGTGTCTATTTAACATTCTGTGTGATGAGATGAGACATACACTTAAAGCAATTCTACTGCATGCTGAGGTATTGTGGCTGTCTTGAGTAAAAGCACTTATGTGGTTGTTTGACTTGTGAGCCGAAGTAGCCATTTTTTTCCTCAGAACACCATTTTTTACTTAACAGACAACTATGAAAGACAAACAATGGTTATTCACACTTGGTTACTGGATATATATTCTTTTGAAAATAAATGAAATGAGTCTGTCACTTCAAGGAAAATATATGACACTATTGACAATGGTGAAATATATATTTCAAATTAAAATTAGAATTTTTGAAAACTTGTAAGCACTTATGTTCATGATAAGACTGGGATGGCAGCTTCTGAAAACTTAAACACCTTTCTGATGAGGTTGGAGGTGATATTAACAAACATGAATTAGAATATTCAATGAAATGTATCATCATTTTGAAAATCTGTGACCAGTATCTTCCAATGATCAATGCACGATGCTACACCATCTTTCAAACAGCAAGAGAGACAAATGGTAGTACAGAAAGTTCACTAATATGGTTTTAGATTTCACATGGCAACTAACCTTCAAGAAACCTCCACTTCAGATTTTTGGTATAGTATTAAAGAAGAATATCACAATTATCTGAAAAGGTTATTAAAATTCTCCTCCATTTTTCAACTACATATATGTGTGAGGATTTTCTTCATATACTTCAACCTAAAGGACATACCACAACAGATTGAATGCAGAAGCAAACATGAAAATCCAACTGTCTTCCATTAAGTCAGAAATTAAAGATATCTGCAAAATGTAAAACAATGTTGATCTTCTAATTTATTTTGATTTGGAAAATACAATTATTTTTCATAAAAACATGCTATACTGGATTTATTATTGTTATTTTAAGTGAATAAACAAATATTTTTTGAATTTCTCAATTTTTATTTCTAACAATGTATATATAAGTAGATATAATTTATGTAAACAATAGCTCTTTGGGGTTCTCAATAATTTTCAGGGTTGTAATGGGGTCTTGAGATCACAAAGTTTGAGAACTACTACTCTAGAGATGATAAGATATATCCTTAACTTTTCACAGTCTGTTAATATCATACCACCTGACAGAAAATGTAAGAAATTTGCAACCATATGGATGCATTTATTGCCTGTCCTTTATTCTGTAGTTGCTATGGTTGTTATATATACTATATAGAGAATTATATATGTACATATGTAAGCCTCACATTATAAGTTTTGCTTTGCCCAGTCATATTTCTTTTTTAGAAATTAAGAAATTATATTTACCCACATATTTACTATTTCCTGTGTTCTTCATTCCTTCCTGGACAGATGAAATTCAAGCTGACTTTATTTCCCTTCAGTCTGTAGAATTTTCTTAACATTTCTTGTAATTCAGGTCTGTTGGTAACTAACCCTCTTAGTTCTATTGGAAGATGCTTTTATTTTTCATCATTCTTTATATTCTCTATATTTTGATTGGATTTGATTGATTTATATTCTTTATATTTTGATTGGATATAGATTTCAGAGTTAACCACATTTTTCCTTCAGCATGTAAAAGATGTTTCCACATCTTCTGGCCTCCTTTATTTCTGATGAGAAGTAGTTGATCATTTGAATCAATGTTCTTTTATCTATGTGTCAGTTTTCTCTGTTCTCAAGATTTACTTTTTATTTTTGGTTTTAAGCACTTTGATTATAATGAACCTAGGCAATGATCTTTTTTTTCTTTTCTTTTCTTTTCTTTTCTTTTCTTTTCTTTTCTTTTCTTTTCTTTTCTTTCTTTTCTTTTTCTTTCTTTTTTTTTCTTTCTTTTCTTTTTCTTTCTTTTTTTTCTTTCTTTTTTAATATTTTCTTTATATTTATCCTGATTGGGGTTGCTGAACTTCATAAAATTGTAAATTTATGTCTTTCATCAAAAGCGGAAAATTTCAATCATTATTTCTTCAAATATTTTTTCCAATGTCATTTTCTCTTTTCCTTTGGGGATTCCCCTAGCACATACTTAGGTCCTGAGATTCTGTTCATTTTATTATCATCTTCCCCTCACCCTCCTCTGTTTTTCAAATTGGATACTTTGTTGTTTTAAGTTCATTGACTTTTTCTTCTTTCATCTCCTATCTGCTGTTAAGCCCAACTGATGACTTTTTAATTTTAAATATTGTGCTTCTTAATTCTTCAATTTCTTTTAATAGTTTTTATTTCTCCTAAGATTTCTATTGACTTATTTATCAAAGCATATTTTCCTTGAGCATATTTAAGCATACTATAAAATCTCTGTCTGATATGGTGAACATCTAAGTCATCTGGAAGGGAGATTGCCTCCAATGATTGCTTTTTGAGCATGAGTTGTATTTTTCCTGTTTCCTCATATACCCAATAACCTTGAATTGTATTCTGGACCTTGTGAATGATGTATTTTAAAGAGTCTGGATTCTGTTATACTCTTCTGAAAGTACTTATTTTTCTTTTCTTTTTTTTTTTTTTAAGCAAAAATTAACTTTGCTAGACTCAAATACCAAACTACCCCTAAGCATGGAGAGCTGAAATATCCTTAACTGTGGCTCTTGAATTCTGTCCTGCTAATGTGTAGTTTAGGTATTAGATTATAATTAGGCTGAATTTATCATCAAAATTTGTGTCTTCCTCTCTCTGGCTGTCTTCTTCCTGAAATTCCCCACTCACTTTCCATATGTGGTAATTACTTGAATTTTGTCTTCTGATTCTTCAGGCAAGTAAAACAGAGGTTTTCTCTTCAAGTTTTGGCTGCCCCATGGATGAGAACTTCCCTCAGGCTAGAAGCTGTAAAAAACAGGAAACTTACTCAGTGTCATTTCCTTCTTCTAAGTGGTTGTTCTCCAGTGCCTTCAGTGCTTTTTATATTTTGTCCAGAATTTATCACTGCTATCTGTGGAAGGTTTGTCCAATAGAAGCTTCTAAGTCATTACCAGAAGCAAAATCCTACATATATTTTTTTGAAATCATCTCACAAATGCTATTTCCATTTTGAAATTAAAATACCAAACTAAGCATCAACAATAAGAAAACAAAGGAATAGCAATTAGTAAATTAAAAAATATACAGTTGAAAAAAATATACAGTTGATCCTTGAACAACAGGTTTGAACTGTATGGGTCTACTTAAACACAGATTTTTTTGTTTTAATATTATATAGTATTGTAAATATATTTTCTCTTCCTTGTGATTTTTTAAAAAGATTATTTATTTATTTGAGAGAGAGAGAGAGAGAGAGCGTGCACACAAGTGAGAGCACAAGCAAGGGGGAGGGTCAGAGGGAGCAAGAGAAGCAGACTTCCTGCTGAGCAAGGAGGCCCGATTTGGTGCTTAATCCCAGGACCCCAGGATAATGACCTGAGCCAAAGACAGTTAAACAACTGAGCCACGTGGGCACCCCTTCCTTATGATTTTCTTAATAACATTTCCCCCTCTAGTTTACTTTATTATAGCAGTATATAATACATATACAAAGTATGTGTTTAACTGTTTATATTATTGGTAAGGCTTCTACTCAATAGTAGGTTATTAATAGTTAAGTTTTGGGGGAGTCAGTGTGTCCACTATACTTAAAAAATACAATGATATTAGAAGATGTTTTGGGGGAGCCAAAATTATATGTGGATTTTAATTTTTAAAAAAGATTTATTTATTTATTTGAAAGATACAATGAGTGGAGGAAGAGGCAGAGGGAGAGGGAGAGAGAATCTCAAGCAGATTCCTCGCTGAGCATGGATCCCCTACATGGGGTTCAATCCCAGGACCCTGAGATCATGACCTGAACCAAAATCAAGAGTCAGCCACTTAACCAACTGAGCCACCCAGGCACCCATTTGCACATGGATTTTAAACCGTGCAGTGGGTAGTGCCCCCAATCCCTTTGTTGTTCAAGGGTCAAGTGAATTTTGATGATTATAAACTCTGAAGAGTTTCAAAAATAGTTTCATGTTGCAAAGACCATGAAATTAGATCTCTGGCTCCTATGGATTTTTAAAAATGGGACAAGTATGTGGTGGAAGTAACATAATAGGAAGTAAGACTTGGGGTATAAAAGAACTGGAAAAATGAAGGGAGTAAAGTAAAGAAGTGCCTCATCTTAAGATGATAGAGTAAATCCTTATAATTCAGGAGAGAAATTAGAGCAAAATATTGGGAAGGTGGTAATCATATCTATTACAAAGGATGGTGCAGCCTCTATTTCTCTGCCATCGTGCTCCCCAAATTTGGGTTAAATCATATTTCAGGATGGTGGAAGAAAGACACTCATAGTATTTTAGACTATTTCTTTATGGCTTAAATTACCACAAACCACTGCTTTGGTCTTAGAGGATCAGTTCGTCTGTATGAAAGATCAGAAATATCAGTGAAATCGAAAGTCACTGTGTCTCTGCAAGATGTTGATGCTGTTTTCTATTCCAATATATTAAATTAATATGCATAAAGGGTTGAGTGAACATTGGACAGAAAGGTTTACATAGTAATTAAAACTTAGGAATTCAGGAGAGAGAGAGAGAGAATCCATTATTTGCAAATGGCTGGCTGGGCTGGGAGATAAGCTGATCTGATATTAAGTATCAGACAATGATTCCTTTTACACTCTTACCTAGATATAATATTGAGCATATCCCTGACCAGAGATATAAACCTAAAAGCTTAACTTTTATTCCCACCTTGTCTTTGAGTGGTCTTTTATACAGATAATACCAACCTGTCATTACAGGGAGTAAACATCAACATTAGTTTATTTATTTATTTATTTAAAGATTTAAAGATTTATTTATTTATTTATGATAGACAGAGAGAGAGAGAGAGAGGCAGAGACACGGGAGGAGGGAGAAGCAGGCTCCATGCCGGGAGCCTGACTCGGGACTCGATCCTGGGACTTCAGGACCGCGCCCTGGGCCAAAGGCAGGCGCTAAACCGCTGAGCCACCCAGGGATCCCTCAACATTAGTTTAAAAATTTTTGTGCTGGTAAGTTATTTTGTCCATTAAAAATGGTATATGTTCTATGTTCTTTTTTTATGTTCTATGTTATTATAAATATTCTTATTTTTCTGAAATGGAAAGGAATATTAGAATAAAAATAATTTTATCAGTATGCATTTTATTTATTTTTTAGAAGATTTATTTGAGAGAGAGAGCATGAGTGCAATCTGGGGGCAGGGATAAATGGAGAGAGAGAGAGTCTTTTTTTTTTTTAAGATTTTATCCATTTATTCATGAGAGAGAGAGAGAGAGAGAGAGAGAGAGAGGCAGAAACATAGGCAGAGGGAGAAGCAGGCTTCATTCAGGAAGCCCCATTTGGGACTTGATCCCGGGACACTGGGATCATGCCCTAAGCTGAAGGCAGACGCTCAACCGCTGAGCCGTCCAGGAGTCAAGAGGGAGAGAGTCTTAAGTAGACTCCACCCTGAGCCCAAAGCCCAGAGCCTGGAGCCCAGAGCCCAATGAGGGCTCGATCTCATCACCCTAAGATCACAACCTGAGCCAAAATAAAGAGCTGGACATTAAACCAACTGTCCCACCTAGGAGCCCCATCATTATGCATTTTAATGATAAATAATAATTTAATAATGTTAAGTTATAATTCTGACAAAAATTAAATAAATTCAAATGTAGCACAGAAATCATAGAAATGAAGGCAAAGAAAACAGCAATAAAAAAACCTAATGGGAGACCAATACTAACACACAATCATGTCAATAAATATTAACTGTTTACCATATAAAGGATTTGTAAAAAAAAAAAAAAAAAAAAAAAGACCCAACAACTCTATCTTGTTTAAACTAATGAGACACACTTAAAATGTTTGCAATAGATAAAAAGTTAAGATAGCATCATATTTCATGACCATGCAAATAAAGAAAAAAGTTGTAATAAAAGATACAGCACATTTCAGAACAAAAATACCTATGATTAAAAATGCCATTACATAATTTCAGTAGTATTTGTTCTAAAAATTTGAAAGGGAAGCTAGTTAAAAATTAGATAACATGTAACCTGTTAGACTTCAACCCTTATCAAAATCTGTGTGGAATGGTACATAAATTAGGTGGAGTCACATTAAAATTAAAATTAAATATTTAAAGAGAAATTCATTTCTTCAATGATTCTTATTTTTTTCTGGATCTCTGTTCCTTTTGAGGATTGATTACGTATATAGGACCTCTCTCTAGATAAATTTTGCCAACAATTTCAGATATTCAAGAACTTCCCAAAAGTACATTACCATTCCTTAGTACATGTTAGATCATAATAGCTAATATTTATAAGCATTTCTCAAATGCTAGGCATTATACTAATGCCTTACATAAAATTTCACTTAATCCTTAGATTAATTAGAAGATACTATTCTTACTCTAATAGCATAGAGTTTTAAGATATACTATATCTAAATATATCTAATATTTAGATATACTATATATATCTATACTGTACAGTATATATATCTAAAACTACATACCTAAAAACTCTATATAACCTATCAGATCAACACTATCATTATTTTCATTTTACAGATCAGCTGAGTGAAGCTTAGAGATACTGTTACTTGTCTAATGCCACATAGCCAGTAAACAGGAGATGAGATTTATGGTCTTATTTCTTTGATCTCAGGTTTCCGGCTCTTCATCACTATGATACATTGTCTCTCACTAAGGCCTTTCCAAATTAATTAAAATTAATATATCTGAAAAAAGATATAAACATATCCAAAGATATAAGACAATATCATATTTTTTATTTATACCACCCTCATTCACCAAGGAGAATTTGAAGTAGTTACAGAGAAGAATACAAAATAAAAAAATATACAGGAATATGTATGTGTGTGATGGTGATGGGGAATAAAAAAATGAAATATAACTAGAGATAGAGCCAGAACCCAAAGTGGATATCATAAGGTCATCTATGATTGATATAGAGGTGAGCCACATATTTGCTTCTGAATGGCATAGTGGCCAGAGAAAAGAAGGATTTAATCAATATTGTTTTACCTGGTACTGAACTGGAGAAAAAGATATTTTCTGCACAACACTGTGTAGACAATATCCTCAAGAACATTACACAATAGTGGCTTTCAAGATAAATGTTTCTTACATATTTCTTAGTACAGGCCAAAGCATGATGTCAAAGTATAGGTTAGAACAGACAATTAATTCTATCCATGGTACAATGTAATCTTAAGTATAAAACGTCTGGACTGGACTAAAGATAAAATGTAGAATAGACAGGGAGATGGAAAGACTAGACATTTCTTCAGGTAACCTTTCTGGAATGAAGCTTTTGAATTTAACAGTTGAGAGTTTATTTCAAGAACCTGGAGTACAGAAATTCTATATTGTGTAGTAGGCCAGATTTATATGCATAGACAGTCAAACAGAGGGTAAAACTGATAACTTCTCAGGAAGGTCAGGGGACCTGAATAGGATTAGATGTCTGAATTTTAGACTTTCCACCAAAATAAGTTGAAGGAAGACCCTATATTTAAAGACAATATCTAATTCACATTGATGTGTAAATATGTAATGTTGGAGTCATGACTGAAATTGAAACAGAATGTTTTCTTTGTTTTTGTTAAATAAGAATGTTGGTACAATATAACATGATTATGGAAAGCTGCCAAAGCAGTACTAGAGAAAACATATTGCTGTAAATATCTTATTAGTTTACAAAATAATAAATTATGTATCTATATAAGAACATAGACAAAGAACAAAGTAAAAACCTTAAATATGTAAGAAAATTTAAAAATTAAAGAGAAGAAATAAACTATTAAAATTGACAACTAATATATTTTTTAAAGATTTTATTCATTTATTCATAAGAGACACACAGAGAGAAACAGAGGCAGAGACACAGGCAGAGGGAGAAGCAGGTTCCATGCAGGGAGCCCCACGCGGGACTCGATCCCGGGACTCCAGGATCACACCCTGGGCCAAAGGCAGGCGCCAAACCACTGAGCAACCCAGGGATCCTCAAAATTGATAACTAATATTTAAAAACCTTGTTAGAGTTGCTACTTTGAAAAAGAGAACTAATACACAGCACTGTGCTAGCTGCTAACTGAATAAAAATAAGTTTTTTATAGAGAATTCAGATAGTTATTTCTAAATTTTATTTTGGAAGCAAGGAGGAAGGAATCAAATTAAGTTCATTAAAAGGGGAAACATTAGAGTTATGCCTTCAAAGTTTGGTTAAGATGATGGCAACAGGTATAGAGCCCCGGGTAGAGGAGAGACATTTCTGGAAAATGAAACAGCCTAAGGATATAGAGACAGGAAAGAATATTGTATGCCATTTAGAAATAAGGTAGGTAAGATTTAATTGAAACAAATCATGGAAGATCTCATTAAGAAGGAATGAAGAATAAAAAGAAAAACAGAAGACCAAAGTTTGAGCTTTAAGGAAATGTTCTTAGGGACAGTAGGAAGCAAAGTTGGTTTGAACGTGGAAGAGGTAGGTGTTCAACCTATATTTGTCGACTGAATGAAAGAAATGGCTATTCCTGTACAGAGGTCAAACAATAAAAATGGGCCTAGTGATTTCACTAGGAGAACATGAAAGCAAGATGATGTACTCTTTGAATATATAACTTTATAACCTAGTTAGGAAGACCAAGAACTACATAATAGTACAATGTCATACAAATAATCTAGTGTTTCATATTATGTTTACCTTTAAAATTGAAGTATGTTTTAAGCATGTCTCTCTGTAATGTTCCTAGAGAATTCTGAATCCACACACTTTTTAAATGTAAGACTTCTACAATTATACTAATAAAAAAGTCAATACCTTTTATATGATAGGGGAAGATGTTTAAAATAATTCTGGAGGAGTTATCAGATTAGATTTTCCTTTTAGATTGGAAACTTTACTATATTCACAGAAATATCTATTTCAAAGCAAATAAACCAAAACTTTAAAAGTTGTTAGATATCCAGAGAGGAAGCCTTTTAAATTCAACCACATCTATTTATCTGTTTATCACTAGATAAGCACAAGGTATGAATGTTATGGTGATATTATTACATTAAGTGGAGATGCTATTGCTACACCAAAGATTATATACTGTAACAGTGACATTATCATTTTTAACACTTACACTGAAGCCAGAATTAGCAAAAACATTTACATTTTGGGAACTTTTTAGAACATAAATGGAATAAAATAATTTTCTAGGTAAGATTAATAGGTTTGAAAGTCTCTCTCTCTGTATATATATTTTTGTTTCTATTTCTATATTTATCCTGCATTCTACTGACACATGTTTAAAAAATAAAATTAAAGTCTCTTCCTAAATTTAAAGGACAAGTTGGTTACCATACATTTAATTAAAGCACCTTACTTCACTAGGATTATATGAGAGATGACAATACAGAAGTCTAACTATATTTCAGAGAACTGTTCTGTTTAAGACACTATCTTGCTTACCTTCTGTGAATAGATAATGATACCAAATTAAAGCAAGCTTGTGTGTGTATAAATCACACCCCCAAATCTACACATCTATACCACACACCTAGTGCCATATATCACTGTGATGACTGATTCACTGCTCAACAACATGGTCAATCGATTGTAGAAACTTCTATTGTTCTTTGTTAATAGGTTAGCATTGGCCTCTGTTTGCTGATCCAAAGTATAAGGAAAGGCAGAAGCAAGGCATTTATAAATTTAATTACATGATTAGTTGTTTCAAAATAATTGTGTCTTCATATTATGAGGTGAAGTAACATTTTCTGAATCCTGATACAAATAAACACCATCTTAGACATATGATACCTTAACACTGCTAACCCAAAGGTATGTAGACATAATCTGATAAATTTGTTTAATGGCAATATTGCCACCCTTACTGACGAAATCTTAAGTTGTTAGTGTGGCTTTATATATTAGACCATTTATAATATATTCATGTAAATCCTGGTTTCTTTCATTTATCCTCCTATGCAGAGGATATAAGTCACAGAAAATAACAGTATGTTCAATACAAACTTTTAAAAAAACTATTACTTAGGGCCAAGTTTTGAATGCCTTTTAATGTCTTGTGACCATTCTTTCAAACTCAAAAATGTACCTTACATTCAGAATATGTTTTAAAAAAACATAAGCTTTCCATTAAAATATGCTTCACAGGATGAGGATTTGAAGTTAGATTCTCAGGTGTAAATATAAGAAATATACTTACCTTTGATTCGAGGTAGACATTTGCTGATGACATTTTTGTAATTTTGCATATGTAACTAACTAAAGAGATGGCACAAAGAATAAACAGACTATCATTAATTAATGCTCGAACAAACACAGTCCATTTCAACTGATTTTCTGGGACATCTCCGTGGACTAACATTGCACAAGTCAAGTTCACCACTAAAAAAAGAAGGCTTGCCAATATAAAGCCCAAATGCAACAGAATTCTGAAAGAAAAAAAATAAATTTATTAGATGTTTATATACTAATGAGAGACTAGATTTAATTCTGAATTAGTGTGTTACTTCAGATACAATAATAATACCTTCAGTTTAAAATCTTTATAATTTCATTTAAATACAAATTTAATAATGACTCAGAGTTACTTGGGATATCTTTGCTATTATGGAATTAATATCTAAGCAATTTAAAAATGGCATTAGGTTTTAAAACATTAATTTAAGGATAATCACATGTGGACTTGAACTTAGTTGTCCATGCCAGGAAGAATAATATAAGATTATTTTAATACTAATTAAAGTAATCCTGTACTTTTCATTTTTTAAAAAAAGATTTTATTTATTTATTCATGAGAAACAGAGAGAGAGAAGCAGAGACAGAGGCAGAGGGAGAAGCAGGCTCCATGCAAGGAGCCCGATGTGGGACTCAATCCCCAGACCACAGGATCATGTCCTAAGCCAAAGGCAGATGCTCAACCGCTGAGCCACCCAGTCAGGCATCCCTACTTTTCATTTTTATAACTACTAAACATATGTTCATTTACCTTTCCATTCTAAGAATTACCAGGCTTTTATAATCTGCTTGGAAAATTAATAAACTCTATCTAAATTTAAATTGATCACTAACATTAGTTTTAAGAGGTTAAGGGAAATGTGTTTTAAATAATGTTCAACTTTTATGATCTTCTGACTATCCATAGTAACCATTACTTTCAAACATCACCAAAGAAGAACATAGGTACAGTATATGTAGAGTTTCAAGCACCTCATTGATACCTCAGCTTCTTATAAAGTTATACTTACTATGCATACAGAGCAACTCTGAAAATGAAATGCCTTAACTGTAGCTCCCTAAGAAAAATGAGATCACTGCATAAAGTGATCTTACCTTTCAGGTAAGCTGTAGATATTTGTATTAAGTAGCTGTAACAGCTATCTATTCCCAGTTCAAATATGTTTATAACCTAAATTAATATGAGCCAGAAATTTATTTGGCATCCTCATATCTTCTATTTTGGGTCACTTTCAAGAGTGGAAATCATAAAATGTTGTCGACCTTTGGAAATAGTTTATAAGAGGTTAATTGAAGGTAATGTGTAATCTATAACAAGCAATCTTTGTTAAGTGTACAAAGTATAAAGATTTTAGTTGGTGAAGTTTATATCTTAATATTCTCTTCAGATTACATAAGTAATAATATGTAATTTAAAACCCAAAAGGGACCTTGAAGTTATTCATATAACCAGGGGAGTCCAAGATTTAGAGAGGCTAAATGAGTTGCACGGTCAACAAGTTAGTGGGAGAATTGGTCTGAAACCCAAATTTCTGACTCCCCAGCTTAGCATTCTCATTTTTGAGGTTAATCAGTACTGAAACATTCCTTAATTCATGGAACTATTCTATACATGCTTGCCCCAAACAGTAAAATCTAACTTTAGTATGTGTGGGCCCTATGAAACTATATCTCACATCTAAAGCAGCACAGTAGCAGAGCAGCAAAAGAAGGTGTTAAGCAGCAATATGGCTGAAGGAGGAGAACTGTGGTTACTCAATTCATTTCCCATGTGCTAATCTAACTACTGGACTTCCTATAAAACTACTACAGCACCTTCAACTACCATGCCCTTCTACCTTGAGAAGTCTATTGTGAAAAAAATTAGATCTTGCTACTCATGAAACTTACTTGTGTTTGTCAAGTTCAGTGGCACATCTGACTTTACATATAACCTATAAAGAAAGTATAGAAAAAGGTTTTGAAAAAACACTTGTAATATAGTATTCATAAACTTGTTTTGACTTTGTGTTTCAAGTGATACAACTACAAATAATATGTTCCAAATAACATTAGATCAGTAAATTCAAATATTAACATCTGAACTACCATGAAGCAAAACAAGCAGGTTTCCAAAGGCTTAAGTCAGTAATAACTTTCTTTGTTATAGTCTTAAATTTAAATTTCTATCTTTAAAATTTTAAGCAGAATAAATGAAACATTTATTGAACTTTTATTATGAGCCAGACATTGTGCTGGATAGCTTACCACCTAAACTTCATTATATTACTTACATTTTGTCTTAAAATGGAACTACTTACTTAAAAATGAATATGGCTGAATGTTCTTCAAAGATTATTTTTCAAGGGAATAGAAGGGAAGGAAGAAAAGGGTAGGAAATATCAGAAAGGGAGACAGAACATAAAGACTCCTAACTCTGGGAAACGAACTAGGGGTGGTGGAAGGGGAGGAGGGTGGGGGGTGGGGGTGAATGGGTGATGGGCACTGAGGGGGGCACTTGACAGGATGAGCACTGGGTGTTATTTTGTATGTTGGCAAATTGAACACCAACAAAAAATAAATTTATTAAAAAAAGATTATTTTTCCCTAAGATGAAATGAAGTAGTAAAAGGAAACAAGGGACCAAAAAAAATGAACACAAAGATAATGAGCATATATATTTAGTAAACTTTCTTCCTTCACAAAGCCTTGCAAAGGGTAAGTTCTCAAATACTTGTTGAATAAAATGAACATGGTAAATTCTGAGAGCATAGTGTGGAAGGTCTTAATTTCTTACTAGTGAATTTGGACTTTATTTATTTAGATAATGAGAAGACACTGACGTTTGTTTGCTTGTTTAAAGATTTTATTTATTTATTCATTCACAAGAGACACAGAGAGAAAGAGAGAGAGAGAGAGAGAGAGAGAGAGAGAGAGGCAGGGACACAGGCAGAGAGAGAAGCAGGGTGCATGCAGGAAGCCCGATGTGGGACTTGATTCTGGGACTCCAGGATCACGCCCTGGACCAAATGCAGGCTCTAAACCGCTGAGCCACCCAGGGATCCCCAATACTGAAGTTTTTTATGTAGACACTCCAAAATATGAAATTTCATTAATCTGGCATCAATGCACAGGCTAGTACAGAGGAAATTTGGGCAAGGAGAGGAGTAAAAAGACTAGTTATAGGACTATTTAGATAAGGTATTAACTTTGGGGGCATGGAAAGAGTCAAGTATAAAACAGTATAAAGAAAAATAGTATAAGTACTCAATAACTTACTAATTTTATTCAAGCTTTTATTGAGCATACATTATGAAAGGTGCTGTGGATTCATAAATATAGTAACTTTCTACTCCCAAGAAGCTCAGTGTACTGAAGAAATAGATAAACCACTTATTCTGATACTTTGTGGTATCAATGCAAAAGATGCTATCACCTCATCTAAGAAGGGAGAAAGACTAATTCAGTCCAAGAAATGGTGTGAGGTAAGGAGAAAGGGGAAAGACTGTGTAGTCAGGGGGGACTTCTCAGGAAATCACATTTAAGCCAGAACCAAGTTATGAAGGGCAAATTAGGTAAATTTGGTGTTAGGTAAATGCTCAGGCAAAGATAGTAGCTTATGCATGTACCCATATCTGTGTATTTTGGTTACCCAGAAGCTAGATGTGATACAGGCATCTAAAATATTATCCTATTAATTTCCTAATCATTCTCAGATATATCCATTTTCTCTGTCTCCACTACTAAGGTACATATTACAACACCTTTTTATTTGGTCTCTCTGCTTCCATTCTTTACTCCGTTTATATCTTTAGAAGGTAAGGGTTCATTTTACTACTTTTTCTTTATTCTCACCTGTCTACATTTAATTTTAATTATTCTTATTTTATAAATTGTACTAAAATATGTATAACACAAAACTCACCACTTAACCATTTTTATTTTTTTCACTTAACCATTTTTAAAATATATTTTTTTATTCATTTGAGAGTGTGCATGTGCCTCTGTGCATGTGTGTGCATGCATGTGCAGGAGGGAGGGGCAAAAGGAGAGGGAGAAGCAGACTTCCAGCTGAGCAGGAGGCCTGACAGCCAATCCTGGGGCCTTGAGATTATGACCTGAGCCAAAGGCAGATACTTAACTGACTGAGGCACCCAGGCACCCTTTAATCATTAAAAAAAAACCTTACATATTTATTTTATAGAGAGAGAGGGGGAGAGAAAGGGCAGCACAGTGAGAGAGGGAGAGAGAAACTTAAACACTCTATGCTGAGCTTGGAGTCCAACATGGGAAATCTCATGACCCTGAGAACATGACCTGGAATGAAACCAAGAGTCAGGTGCTTAACCAACTATGCTACCCAGGTGCCCCCCATTTAACCATTTTTAAGTGTATAGTTAAACTTCATAAAGTATATTCACATTGTTGTGTACACCGTCATTATCATCCATCTCCAGAACTTTTTCATCCTCCTAAACTAAAACTCTGTATTCATTAAACAATAACTCCTAATTCCTCCCTCCTCCAGCACCTGACAACCACCATTCTACCTTCTGTCTGTGAATTTGACTATTCTAGTAACCTCATATAACGGGAATCATACAATAATTGTTCTTTTGTGATTGGCTTATATCACTTAGCATAATGTCGTCAAAGTTCATCCATGTTATAACTCATGTCACATTTTCCTTTTCTTTTAAAGCTGAATAAGATTCCACTGTATGTATACATCATATTTTGCTTATCTGTTCTTCCATCAATGGACACTTGAGTAGCTTCCACCTTTTTGGTATTGTGAGTAATGCTGCTATAAACAATATATTCTACACATGAACTTGTTTTTATATGATTAAAAAAATCATTTGACAGTAAATTGTATGTATGTGTGTTGCTTCTTTAACCCTAAATATGTAATTCAATGTATACTTCCTTAAAAAATAAAATTCTCTTATGTGACTACAATATAATTACAAAAATTATAAAATTGAATATTGATATAATACTATTATCTAATTTCCAGACCTTATTTAGATTTCGCCTTTTGTTCCAATAATGCCATTTATGGGAGGAAAAAATACCAGGATTATGTGCTAATTTGTGAATATAACCTCCTTTAATTTTCAGTTTTTCCCTTTGTATTTACAGTGATTTTGTAGATGCTTCTCAGTTTGAATTTGTCTGTTTTTTCATAATTAGATTCAGGATATGCATTTTGGTAGGAATACCACAGAAATGATGGTGCTATGTTCTTCTCAGTGAATTACATCAGGAGTTTCATGGTGTTGATTTGTCCCATTCTTGTGATACTTTGAGCAATTGGTTAAGGTAGTGTCTACCAAGTTTCTCCACTAAGTTAGCATTTTTCTCATTGTAATGAGTACCACATGGAGAAATATTTACAATATAAATATCTTCTGTTATTCAAACTTTCATCCATTTGTTTTGGCATCTATTGTCTGAATATATATTTCTTAAAATGGAGCATTTTCATTTTAAAAAGTAAATCTGATACTGTTCCAGGACAAAGCTCACACTCCTTTCGACATAACAGGTCTTTCATCATCCCACCCTACCTTCCCATTACTTCATCTTTTTATCCCATCTTCAATCTCATGGTCTGGTCATTTTGGATTATTTACAACTCTTCAAATAAGGGATTCAGTTTCACAACTCTGTGCTTTCCCGTGTGTTTTTACTTTACCTGAAATCAGCTTTCTGGGTCATATAACAAATTCCAACTCATCCTTCAAGACTTTACTCAAGTGTCATCTCTTATACTGTCACCTTAAGTGACTTAGGAAAAGAAACACCACTCTGTATCCTTGCTTTACTAGTCACATTTTATGGCATTTATTTACATTTTTATTTCCCTCTTAAGAGAGACCATAACTTACTCATATTTATAGCTCCAGTGCCTAGCATAATGCTTGGTTCATAGTAAGTTTTCAGAAAATGTTGGAATAAATGAGCAGTGGGTTTAGGTTAAAGCAAGTATTCTGATATGTGAAATACAACACAAGTTGAAATTGGAGGGGCAAGCAGTTGCTCAGTCACGGAAGCCTTGTAGAAAAAGGCTAAAGAATTAGTCTTTAACTCCCACAAATTCTGTAATACGATTTTATGTTTGAGTGATTTCTTAGGTAAAGTGGTGAAAATGGATTAGAATGGTGGGAAGAACTCTAGTTAATAAATACTGTTGAATTTGAGTGAGTCTACTCAACCACCTTTTCAGGTTATGAATCTAAAGACTTAAATGTGAGGACCTGAAAACATAAAAATCCCAGAAGAAAGCACAGGTAGTAATTTCTCTGACATTAGCCATAGCTACATTTTTCTAGCTGTATCTCCTCAGACAAGGGAAACAAAAGCAAAAATAAACTATTGAGACCACATCAAAATAAAAAGCTTCTGTATAACAAATGAAACCATCAACAAAACAAAAAGGCAATCTACTGAATGGAAGAAGACATTTGCAATTGATACATCCAATATATGAACTTCTACAACTCAACACCAGCAAAACCAAATAATCTAATTAAAAATGAACAGAAGACATGAAAAGACATTTCTCCAAAGAACACACACAGATGGCCAACATACACATGAAAAGATGCTCAACATCACTCATCCATTAGGGAAATGCAAATCGAAATCACAATGAGGTATCACCTTGCACCTGTCAGAATGCCTAAAATCAAAACCACAAGAAACAACAAATCTTGGTGAGATGTGGGATAAAAGGAACCCTTTGTGCAACATTGGTGGGAATGCAAACTGGTATGGCCACTATGGAAATCAGGATGGATGTTCCTCAAAAAATTAAAAGTAAAAAAAATAAATAAAAGTAGAATTACCATATGATCTAGTAATGTCATTACTGGGTATTTATCCAAAGAATATGAAAACACTAATATTAAAAGATATATGCACTTCTATGTTTACTGTAGCATTATTTACGATAGCCAAGACATGGAATCAACCCAAGGATCCATTGATAGATGAATGGATAAAGAAGATGTGGTATATGTATATAATGGAAAATTACTCTGCCATAGAAAACAATGAAATCTTGCCATTTGCAATAACATGGATGGATCTAGAGGGTATTCAGCTAAGTGAAATGTTTCAGAGAAAGACAAATACCATTTCACTCACTGTGGAATCTAAGAAACAAAACAAATGAACAAAGAAAAAAAGAAACAAACAAAAAAAGACTCTCAGAGAAAATACAGAGAACAAATTAGTGGTTGCCAGAGGGAAGGTGAGTGGAAGGATGGATGAAATATAAGAGTACACTTATTGTAATGAGTAGTGAGTAATGTACAGAATTGTTGAATCACTACATTGTACACTTGAAACCAGGATAACACTGTACATAGTTATACTGGATAAAAAAGAAAAGAATGTCATATAAATGGAATTATACAGTATATAACCTTTTGGAATTGGATTTTTTCACTCACCATGATTCTTTGGAGATGCATGTAGATTGCTATGCATACGAATACATTCATTCTTAAAAAAATAGTAAAGAATTGATAGAATGAGTGCCCCACTGACAAAAATTTCAAAAAGTCAGATTGTGGAATTGATTCTTAGGTTTAAAATTTATTACATATAGGCAGAAATTTTGAGAAGTTAGGTGACTGGGAATATAAGAAGGAAGTACAATCACCTACAGAAGTGACAACTGAAACTTCAACTAGAAGACATTTGAGAGAACAATTTGGAATAGAAAGTCACCCTGTGATATGTTCACATCTAATGTCAGAATGAAAAATCACAAAGAGGGAAGAAAAGAGATAGGCAAAGGAGACAGTCATAGAAAACTGCATAGCAGTTTATTTTTTATTTTTTAAAATTTTATTTATTTATTCATGAGAGACACACAGAGGCAGAGACACAGGCAGAAGCAGAGGGAGAAGCAAGCTCCATGCAGGGAGCCTGATGCAGGACTCGATCCCAGGTCTCCAGGATTATGCCCTGAGCTGAAGGCAGACGCTCAACTGCTGAGCCAGCCAGGCGCCCCTGCATAGCAGTTTAGAGGTAATAGAAAGCAAGTATAATCTTTGTTAAATTCCACAAAAAGTCAAGAATGATTAAGAAAAAGACCATTTGGTTGAGTTACCAGTATGTCATGGGTACCTTGGAGAAAATGGTTTTCAGTGGAATAATAGAATAAAAAGTACGATGAATTAATAGAGTTAAGACAGTGGGAAGAGGCCATATGAGATATATTTGAAGTTAAGGGAAACCTGGGAAAATCTATGTTGAGAAATATTTCTCTATGAATATTACATATTTCTGCATGGTATAGGTCTTCTGAGCAAAGGGCTTTGCATAGCAAACATCCTTGAAATAGAGATGGTGTCTACCTTAAGTCCAGAGGGAAGATTTGTTTCCTGACTAGAAGAATAGAGAATATCTCCCTCTCTGGAGATATTCAGGTGTGAGGGCAGGTGATGGTCTTCCTATCCTTCCTTGTTTACTTTCCAGAGTAAAGATAAGATCTGACTGTCCGCCTCCTTTCATTTCAGGGTTCTTCCTCTGTAACATACCTTGCTGCAGGCACAAATAACATCAGGCCCTTACTGTGTTAACCATGTGGGAATTGGGGCTAATGACCTGATGCAAGATATTACTTTGGTTGTTGTTTTTGCCATGAGTAATAAATGGTCTTTTTCTCTGACCCATGGGCCTTGCGTTTTCTGTCAGTATATGTATATATAACTGTGGCAAGCTAATCTGTTAGCTTCAAGTAAGGTAAAGTCTCAGACTTTTCAGTTTCTGATTTAATAATCTGCTGGCCAGAGATAAACTAGAGATAGTGAAATGATAAATGGAGAGCAGGGGAGAGGAAGGGAGAGTTCAATTGTTAAAGAAGGCTCTAAAAGAAGTTGGTTAGCCCTGAAAAGGAAAACATACTTTTGAGTCAAGAGGTTAGAAGAGACACTTGAAAAAGTAGGAAGTCTGCAGAGAAAATTTAGAATAATCTATAAACCAGCTCTGTTAAAATCAGAAATTTGGATGTAGCATGGATATAATCATTTTGATATAGAGAAGATAGATGAGAGAATTGGGCAGATGGATTCTATTTTTTTCTAGTAAAGTAGGAGGCAAGGTCATATCCTGGGAAGGGATGTTAGATTTAAGCACTTATAATATGGAAAACATTTGGAACACATGAACAGAAGGGTTATAAAGGAATATATTGAGAAGAATATAGGTCCAGCTAAAGTCAGGTAGTTGACAGTGGATACAGTCTGCAAGATTTCCTAATTTTAAAATTGAAACAACCTAATAGGAAAAAAAATGGATGCCGTTATAAAAAGTTCAAATAACTAGATTTCATTTTTCATGTAATAATTTAAACCTGTAAGATGTAAAACTATCATAGAGAAAGAAAAAGTGGGTGAGTAAACTATATTGTCACAGCATAAAGCAAAGAAGGGGAATACTAGATTGACCATAGGTTCTAAGTACAAAAGACATCACAAGGAAGAAAACGGAGTAGAGAAAACAGAAGTGGTAAAGTAATCAAAAGTTAGTATGAGGGTGAAAAACAGATAAAAGGTTGATTCCAAGATGTTTAAGGGAAAAGAGGTTAGAAAGACTGGTTAGAAAGACTTGCTCCTTTTTCTTTTTCTTTTTTTTTTTTTTTTAAAGATTTTATTTATTTATTCATGAGAGACACACACAGAAAGAGAGAGAGACAGGCAGAGGGAGAAGCAGGCTCCATGCAGGGAGGCTGAAGTGGGATTTGATCCCGGGACTCCAGGATCAGGCCCTGGGCTAAAGGCAGCGCTAAAGATGGCGCTAAACCGCGGAGCCACCTGGGCTGCCCTGCTTCTTTTGCAATAGTCGACCCAAGGTGTGGCCTTGCTGTTGGGTGGCTCAAATAGAAGGGGAGGGTTTTAGGGCTCTAAGAAGCCATTGAATTGAGACACATTGGATGGATTATCAATATCGGCTTTGAAAGAAGATCTATATAACAGTAGACCAGGCCAGAAGAAAGAAAAGCTGATTCATCCAGGAAAGTGGAAGTTATTATTATAGCCAATGATGACCTAATCAGATGGCATGGATTTCAGGGATGATGATAGTACAATATCAGTAGGTAGTACTGGGAAACATAATATAGGCTGATTGTTCTTCCCAAAATTGAGATGGGGGGAGCTTATCCTTATATACAAAGTGTGATCTGGAAAAAGCTAGATTTTAGTGAAGGCATTTAAAAGTTTCAAATGAAGAACAGAATGGGAAGAGGGTGGGAAGTGTAATAAGATTACAGATCATATACAGGGATAAATAATGGGCATGAGACGGAGTTGAGCAGAATAAGGAAAGAATTAAAGGTCAGCTATCAGCTGAGATATGCAGAATATGTTACAATGCATCATAGATTCAACCAGGTGCTTAAGTCACACTGAGAGTATAATAAGGTTAAAAACAATGATCTGAGTAGATTCCAAGTATTTATAAATATAGCTAATAAAATGTGATCTTGAGTAAAAAAGAAATTAGTAATATAAAAAAGTCAAGCAATTATATATTATTTGTTAAGATAGTGAAGGGAAGTTCATGAAACATAATAAACATGTACTTTACGTAGATTTTTTTGAAGTTTAGAATAGTAAATAACATACATCTAAGTACCTTGCTGATGTCAATTTATGACAGAGGGGTCATATCTTCTTCCTAGGTGTTTCTTAATATCAGAAAAACTAAATAAATGGGCCATTTATAGAAGGATATTGTTTTTTTATTACGAAGGTATGAAGAATTACAATGGAATATCACTCAGTCATCAAAAAAAGAAATCTTACCATTTGCAATGACATGAATGGAACTTGACGGTATTATGCTAATTGAAATAAATCAATCAGAGAAAGACAAATTATCATATGATTTCATTCATATGTGGTATTTACGAAACAAAACAGAGGATCATAGGGGAAGGGAGGGAAAAATAAAATAAGATGGAGTCAGAGAGGGAAACAAACCACAAGAGACTCTTAACTAAAGGAAATTAATTGAGGGTTGTGGGAATGGGGTGAGGGGATGGGGTAACTGGGTGATGGGCATTAAGGAGGGCATGTGATGTAATGAACACTGGGTGTTATATGCAACTGATGAATCACTGAACTTTACCTCTGAAACTAATAAAATACTATATGTTAATTGAATTTAAATATAATTTTTAAAAAGTCTGAAGAATTATATGGGTTGGTGTGTATCAAATGTTTTTCATCATATAACCCATCTTTCTCCCACAAAATAGTGGCCCTTAATTCAGAAAAAAATATTTAGAATTTTTGAATTAATAAATATTTAAAATACTGTTATCAGCATACTTTTATTAAAATTTTTTATTTTATTTTATTTTTTAAAGATTTTATTTATTTATTTATGAGAGATACAGAGAGAGAGGCAGTGACACAGGCAGAGGGAGAAGCAGGCTCCATGCAGGGAGCCCGTCATGGAACTTGATCCTGGGTCTCCAGGATCAGGCCCTGGGCTGAAGGTGGTGCTAAACTGCTGAGCCACCTGGGCTGATCCTATTAAAAAAATTTTAACCTGGGGATCCCTGGTGGCTCAGCGGTTCAGTGCCTGCCTTTGGCCCAGGGCCTGATCCTGGGGTCCCGGGATCGAGTTCCACGTCGGGCTCCCGGTGTGGAGCCTGCTTCTCCCTCTGCCTGTGTCTCTGCCTCTCTCTCTCTCTCTGTCTATCATGAGTAAATAAAAACTTAAAAATTTTTTTTAACCTATTTTTAAAAAAGATTTTATTTATTTGAGACAGAGGAAGAGAAAGCATGTTCGAGGGGTGGGGCAGAGGAAGAGGAAGAAGCAGGTTCTCTATTGAGCAAGGAGCCAGATGGAGGGCTCGATCCTAGAATCCTGAGATCACAATTTGAGCTGAAGGCAGACACTTAACTGACTGAGCCACCTAGGTGCCCCTTAAAATACTAATAAGTTATCTGAAATTGTTTTTCCATTTTAAAATGTCAACTCCATGTTTTGTCTCTCCTCCTCAAATAAAGGGAAGAAAGATCAGAGTATGACAAATACGTTTTATTTGTGAATGTTATCTAATGTAAGTTTAATTAGTGAAGGTATCCCAAGATTTGAGGAAGAGTTAAACTGGAACTATATGTTATTTATTGTTTTTCATTGCATGTGTAACTATGTTGCTTCGAAATGGTAGGTACTGAAATCCTTACAGAACGAATGATTTTTATAGAATTTCTTTTTGTCAAGTTGATTTTTCCACTTTTGTTAACTTCAAATAGAAACTTTATTGGAGGGCAACCCCGGTGGCGCAGTGATTTGGCGCCGCCTGCAGCCCAGGGTGTGATCCTGGGGACCCCGGATTGAGTCCCGCGTAGGGCTCCCTGCGTGGAGCCTTCTTCTCCTTCTGCCTCTCTCTCTCTCTCTCTCTGTGTCTCTCATGAATAAATAAATAAAATCTTAAAAAAAAGAAAAAAAAAACTTTATTGGAGTTTTCATTGGAATTTTCAAATGTATACTTTATTGGAAAATTCAGAATTGATGCAAAAATGAATTATGGTGAATATAATCTCTTCTCCATGGTGAATAGATAGACATAAATATCCATCTATGTAGATTACTTTCACAGACCTAGCTATTCATAGTTTCCATCTCAATTGCTTAAGTTCCCATGAAGAGTAGTGCACCATTTTCAACCTTACCGTTGCTATTGCTCGCATTAAAAAAAAAAATGAGGCTTTAGCTCCTCTAGTTATAAATTGAATTGATGGACTTCTTTCAGATGTTCTCTTTCAATGCCTATATTTCATTTTTAAGAACTCTTTCTTTTAACCTTCAAAGTATTTTTTCTTTACCGTAGCTTGTTCTTTCTAGGATACATAGGATATAATATCTTTTTGTCTCTTAGGATACTAATAACTTTTTCTTTTAAGATTTTATTTATTTGGGATCCCTGGGTGGCGCAGTGGTTTAGCGCCTGCCTTTGGCCCAGGGCGCGATCCTGGAGACCCGGGATCGAATCCCACGTCAGGCTCCCGGTGCATGGAGCCTGCTTCTCCCTCTGCCTGTGTCTCTGCCTTTCTCTCTCTCTCTCTGTGACTATCATAAATAAATAAAAATTAAAAAAAAAAAAAGTTTAAAAAAAAAAAAAGATTTTATTTATTTGAGAGAGAGTGCACGAGTGGAGGAGAGGGGCAGATGGAAAGGGAGAAGCAGACTCCTTGATGAGCAGAGAGCCTGACATAATGCCAGGACCCTGGGATTATGACCTGAACCAAAGGCAGATGCTTAACTGAGTTTCCCAGGTGTCCGAGACACACTAGACTTTAAAACAAAGACTGCAACAAGAGACAAAGGCACTATATAATAATAAATAGATGATCCAATAAGAAGATATGACAATTGTAAATATTTATGCCCTCAACATATGAGCACCCAAATACATAAAACAGTTAATAACAAACATGAAGGAACAAATCTGATTTTAATACAATAATAGTAGGGGACTTTAACATACCACTAACATCGATGGATAGATTATCTAAATAGAAAATCAATAAGGAAACAATAGCTTTGAATCACAGACTGGAACAGATGGATTTAACAGATATATTCAGAACGTTCCATTCTAAAAGTCTACTATACATATTCTTTTCAAGTGCAAATGGTACATTCTCCAGAATAGATCACATATTAGTTCACAAAACAAGCCTCAACAAATTCAAGAAGACTAAAGACATACTATGCATCTTTTCTGACCATAACGCTATGAAATTAGAAGAGTCAGCCAAAAGAAAAAGTCTGGAAAGACTACAAATATATGGACGTTAAATAACATGCTACTAAACAATGAATTGGTGAACTAGGAAATAAGAGAAGAAATAAAAAAGTGTATAGGAACAAATAAAAATGAAAATATGATGGTTCAAAGCCTTTGGGATGCAGAAAAAGTGGTTCTAAGAGGGAAATTTATAATAATACAAGACTACTTTAAGAAACAAGAAAAATCCCAAATAACCCAAACTTAGACCTATGGAACTAGAAAAAGAACAACAAATATAAAACTAGCAGAAGCAAGGGAAAAATAAAGATTAGAGTGGAAATAAATGATATAGAAACTAAAAAACCAAAGAACAAATCAATGAAATCAGGAGCTGTTTCTTTTTTTTTTTTTTTAAGATTTTTTTTTTAATTTTTATTTATTTATGATAGTCACACAGAGAGAGAGAGAGGCAGAGACACAGGCAGAGGGAGAAGCAGGCTCCATGCACTGGGAGCCCGACGTGGGATTCGATCCCGGGTCTCCAGGATCGCGCCCTGGGCCAAAGGCAGGCACTAAACCGCTGCACCACCCAGGGATCCCAGGAGCTGTTTCTTTAGGAAAAAAAGAATCAATAAAATTGACAAACTTCTAGCCAGACTTATTAGGAAAAGAAAAAAAATGAAATAAATAAAATTACAAACAAGAGAGGAGAAATAGCAACCAAAAAAAATGCAGACAATTATAAGAGCATATTATTAAAAAAATATGCTAAGAAATTTGACAGCCTGGAAGAAATGGATAAATTCATAGAAACATATAAACTACCAAAACCAAAACAGGAAGAAACAGAAAATTTGAACAGATAACCAGCATAGAAATTAAATCTGTAATCAAAAACTCCCAACAAACAAAAGCCCAGCACCGGATAGCTTCCTAGGTAAATTCTACTAATAAATTAAAGAAGAATTAATAACTATTCTTCTCAAACTATTCCAAAAAAACAGAAAAGGAAGGACAACTTCTAAATTCATTCTACGAGGCTAGCATTACCCTGATACCAAAACCAGATAAAGACATCACACAAAAAAAGAAAACTACTGGTCAATATCCCTAATGAGCTTAGATGCAAAAATTCTCAATAAAATACTAGCAAACTGAATCCAATGACACATTAGAAAAATCATTCATCACGATCAAGTGGGATTTATTCCTGGGTTTCAATAAGAACATTATATCAATAAGGGAAAATGTAAGAACCATATATCATTTCAATAGATGCAGAAAAAGCATTTGACAAAGTATAACATCCATTCATGATAAAAACTCTCAACAAATTAGGTTTAGAGGGAATATACCTCAACACAATAAAGGCCATATATGAAAAACTCACAGTTAACATCATCATTAATGGAGAAAAACAGAGCTTTTCCTCTAAGGTCAGGAGCAAGACAAAAATGTTCAATCTCATCACTTTTATTCAACATAGTACTAGAAGTCCTAGCTACAACAATCAGACAACCAAAAGAAATAAAAGGCATCCAAATTGGTAGGGAAAAAGTAAGACTTTCACTATTTGCAGATGACATGATGCTCTATATAGAAAGCCTGAAGACTACACCAAAAAACTGCTAAAACTGATAAACGAATTCAGTAAAGTTGTGGAATACAAAATCAAGGTACAGAAATCTGTTGCACTTCTAGCCACCAATAATGAGGCAGCAGGAAGAGAAATTAAGAAAACAATCTCATTTACTATTGGACCAAAAATGATAAAGTACCTAGGAATAACTCTAACCAAAGAGGTGGAAGACCTCTACTGTATAAACTATAAAACACTGATGAAAGAAATTCAAGACAACACAAAGAAATAGACATTCCACACTCATAGATTAGAAGAACAAATATTCTTAAAATATTTTAAAAGCAATCTACACATTTAATGTATTCCCTATCAAAACACGAATAGCAGTTTTCACAGAACTCAAACAATCCTAAAATTTGTATGGCACCACAAAAGACCTTGAATAGCCAAAGTAATCTTGAAAAAACAAAAGCAAAGCTGGAGGCATTGTAATTACATACTTCAAGTAATACGACAAAGCTGTAGTAATCAAAACAGTATGATATTGACACAAAAATAGACACATAGATCAATAGTACAGAATACAAAATCTGGAAATAAACCTACAATTGTATGACCAATTAATCTCAACAAAGCAGAAAAGAATACCCACTGGGAAAAAAAGTCTCTTCAAAAAATGGTGTTGGGAAAACTAGACAGCAACATGCAAAAGAAAGAAATGAGACCACTTTCTTTTACCACACACAAAAATAAATTCCAAATCTAAATGTGAGACATGAAAGCATAAAAATCATGGAAGGCAGTAACTTCTTTGACATTAGCCATAGCAACTTTTTTCTAAATATGTCTCCTGAAGCAAGGGAAATAAAAGCAAAAATAAACTATTGGGACTACATCAAAATAAAAAGCTTCTGCACAGTGAAGGAAACAATCAAAAAACTAAAATGTGACTTATGCGGTGGAAGAAGATATTTGTAAAGGGTTATTATTCAAAATATATAAAGAACTTACACAACTGAACATCCAAAAAATAATCCAAAAAAATAGGCAGAGATACGCATAGACATTTTTCCAAAGAAGACATATAGATTGGCCAACATACACACACAAAGATGTTTATCATCCCTTACCATTGGTAATACAAAACCACACACATCTGTCAAAATGCTAAGAAAAACAGCAAAAGAAGTGACAAGTGCTGGAATGATGTAGAGAAAAAGGAACTGTTGAGCACTGTTGATGGGAATGCAAATTCATGCAGCCACTATGGAAAAGAGTATGAAGGTTCCTCAAAAAGTTAAACATAGAACTATGCTACAATTTAGTAATTGTATGACTTGGTATCTACCCAAAGACTATGGAAACATTAGTTTGTAAAGATGTATGCACTCCCATGTTCATTGCAGCATTATTTACAATAGCCAAACTATGAAAGCAGTGCAACTGTCTCTCAATTGATGAACGGATAAAGAAGACACACACACACACAGGGATATTATCCAGCCATTAAAAAGAATAAAATCTTGCCATTTGCAATGACACAAATGGAGCTAGAGAGTGTAATGCTAAGCAAAATGAGAGAAAGATATATACCATATGATTTCACTCGTATATGGAATTTAAGGAAAAAAAAAAAGAGAGAGAGAAAGAGAGAAAGAGAAATCAAGAAACAGAATCTTAACTAAGAGAACAAACTGATGGTTACCAGAGGGGAAATGGGTGTGAGATGGACTAAATAGGTGATGGAGAATATGAAGTGCATTTGTTACAATGAACACCAGGTGATATATGTAATTGCTGAATTGCTATATTGTACACCTGAAACTAATATAACATTGTACGTTAACTAACTGGAATTAAAAACAAGTTTCTTCTCTCTGCTTCATCTGTTTTCTTTCAAGTTGTTTAAAAATGATGTTATACAATCAAATTGGGGTGTTTTGTTTTATAGTCAAACAAAATTCCAGGTTAATACTGAATATAACATATGTAATTTTGTTCTCACCTGAAATTCCACTAAAACAATAAATAAAGGGATTTTCTTAAAAGGCATAAACCCCCAAGTTTGAGTAGAATGGGAAAGGATACAATAATAAAAATTTGGAAGCTAGAAAGCAGGCCATGTGTGTACAGAAAAGTTAAGATAGGGGCACCTGTGTGGCTCAGTGGTTGAGTGTCTGCCTTTGGCTCAGGTCATGCTCCTGGGGTCTTGGGATCGAGTTCTGCATCAGGCTTCCCTCAGAGATCCTGCTTCTCCCTCTGCCTATGCCTCTTTCTTTGTGTCTCTTATGAATGAATGAATAAAATCTTAAAAAAAAAGAAAGAAAAGTTAACATAGCATGCTTAAGACTGTTAATTTAGAAAAGCCTGTTTGTAAGGTTGTTCTTTGGCTGGTATTTGAGAACTTGGATTTCAGGAGGATTCAGACCATTCCCTAAATGATAAGGGTGTTTCATCATGCCTAAACTGTGCAAACAGTAAGGTATATACTCAACATCTACTTTCCTTTTGGGAGCCTGGAATTTTGGTACGTCTTAGGCAGAGAGTGCTTACCTGCTTTAATCCCAATAAAAATACTTTGGCACTGAGTTTCTAATGAGATTCTCTGGTAACATTTCACATGTGTAATTATATATCATTACAGAAGGAATTAAGTATATCCCATGATTCCTCTGAGAGAGGAATGCTGGAAGCTTGTGCATGGTTTCCTCTGGACCTTACTCCATGTGTCTTTTCCCTTTGTTGATTTGACTGTATCCTTTCAATGTAATAAACTATAATCATTAGTATAATAACTGTGAGTCCTTCTAGCAAATTATCAAGGCTAAGGATAGTCTTGGAAACTCCCAAGAGAATATGTGACTATCCAAAAAGGATGAATCCCAAAGCAGTAGGGAGTAGGGTTCACAACCAACCTAATATATATTTCAGAATCTTCAAAAGATATAGGAGCCAAGAAAATAAAGTACTACTGAAACTGAGAATGGGGGTTGCTAAAACAGGTAGATAAAAACTATTTAATGGCAGTTAAATCCCTAAATCTATTTACTACTCCATGCCCTGGAAAAATGCCCCTTATTCATCCTGACAGATATCTGGATGTTTATTTTCTAGAGAGATTCCTCTGGCCTGGAATATGAAAGTTAGATGCCAGGCACAGTTGATAGTTTGGCATCATACTAAAAGCAGAGACTTTAACAATGAAAACCAAGTACAAAATTCTCTCATCTCTTACCCTCTTCCCCAATTAGGTTCTCAAAAATGCTGTAAACTAGACCTCTATTCTTCTTTTTTAAAGATTTATTTATATATTTGTTTGTTTGTTTATTAATTAATTTATTTATTTATGATAGACATAGAGAGAGAGAGAGAGGCAGAGATATAGGAGGAGGGAGAAGCAGGCTCCATGCCAGGAGCCCAATGCTGGACTCAACCCCAGGACTCCAGGATTGCGCCCTGGGCCAAAGGCAGGTGCTAAACCACTGAGCCACCCAGGGATCCCTAGACCTCTATTCTTTAAAGGATTAGAGTAGTTTTTCACCATGAAGAATCTGATCATCCAAAGAGGAAAGACCCAAATTTACCAACATCAATCGTTCCCTAACAAGTTGACCAGTCAGATCACCCAACAATGTGTACATCCCTCACCCATGTTTAGAGCTTCCATTCTTAATTATGAATAAAAATCCAAGTATAGCTCAAGAGTTTTTAATTAAAGATAGAGATCAAACAAGCAGGAAAAAGAAAACTATACAGAAAGAAAAAACCTAAACAAAAAATCCTATGGTTAATAGAAAGATAAGATACTGTAATCATGAAACAAAATAAGATTCTATTAATAAAAAATTCAGAGACTAAAAAAGAGCTCATATAAATTAAATATGTTGATAGAAATGAAAAATAAGAGGTCTGGAAGTTGAAGAAATCACCTCAAAAAAGTAGAGCAAAAAGACAGAAAATAAGAGAGAAGAGGTAAAAGGATTTGTCTTGGGAGGTCCAACAGCCAAATGTTAGGAGTTCCAGAAAGAGCAGAAACAAAGGAGGAGAGAAAATCATTGAAAAATTAAAGAATGTATCCCTCAAGGATATATGTGACTAAATTGAAAGAGCCTGTTCAATGTCCATCAAAATGGATAGAAAACAGACTCATATGAAGAAATAATTCCTAATTTTCCCTAATCCTTAGGGAAAATTATCTCCAACCTAGAATTCTATAGCTGTCTAAACTATGAATCAAATATGACAGAATAAAAATATTTGACATGAAAAGTCTCAAAAAACTGCTTACCAAGCACCCTTTCTCAAGAAGGTACTGGAGGATTACTTCGCTGAACAAAAGATAGGCAGTGAATGATTAACTCAGGAGGCCTGAGCTGCCTAACTCTGCATATTTCAAAGAAAGGCCCTTCCCTGGCTCTTGGAAGGTAATTCATAAATCCTCCATGATACCAATGTCTTTGTTTACCTAGAGCCTCAGGCCACACCAAATAATCTATGCTAATAATGTGATTTATTGTGGAAACCCTGGGTCAAATGGTACCAATTTTGATCTTTGAGGAGGCTGGAGATTAAGAAAAAAAGGTCTGCCCCAAAGACACCCCATGCTTACATCACTGACCTCCCAATAAAAACCCTGGACACTGTGCCTTAGGTAAGCTCTCCCAGTTAGTAATACTTCACAGGTGTTGTCATATATTGTTGTAGAATAAATGCTATATGTAAGACTCTGCCTGGAGAGGACAACCAGAGCTTGTCCCTGGTCTCTTCTGTACTAAAAGAAACTTTGGGATTTAATCCAATAATTTAATTTCACAAATAACAAAGATGAGCTTTAGAGATTAAATGCATTGTTAAGGAACACATAGGAAATTGAAAGGATTAAAATCCAAGTGTCCTGACTCCTAATTCAAGACTCATAGGAATGTTGGTTTTCTTTAATATATTTGCACATTTTGGTCTGTGATGGTATATATACTTCAAGTTAATTCCCTAATTTTTTTAATTCCCTAATTTTTAAGGTGACAAATACTGCTTTATTAACAGTGGTGTTATCCATATGTCACAGCAACTACTTGTTAGTTGTTCAAGATTTGAAGAATTGAAAGGTCCAAGAAAAATGTATTCAGAAACCAAATTGTTTAGTAAAATGTAATGACCTGAAGCAGTTTAACACCTTCATTTTGTGTTGTTTTGGATGGTACCAAGGTCCTTTACCACACCCTTTACTTAACCATAAGTATTTTTAAAAGCGTAAATAAAATTATCCAGGAATGAAGTATTAGTTTTATGAATGAGAAGAAAAATTTGTGAGCTTTCATTATCAAGAATCACCCTGAAATATAATAGATTACTATGGACTCTTCATTAGTTTAGTATAGACAGCTTTTTGAAGATAATTTAACATATTTTATGTTAAGGAATATACAGAATCTATTTCTGAACTGAGAGTCTCACTCATTATAGATTTAGACTTCTTAGGAAACTGATTTAAATTGAATTTGTGTTGAAACTGTTTTATCCTTTAAAAAGGTTTTTCTAATACCAAATCCCCCATTGTATATTACTGATTTTTCATAAAGCCTTTCATGCTTTTTGAACTAGGAAGATAGCAGATTGCTTTTTGAAAAGATAGAAAAATAGAGCCAGATTCATTGGAGAATATTGGTCTGACTGATAATGGTGGAGAAAAAATAGGCAGAATATATCAGAAGAAGCAATAGAATAACCTAGGAAAGGAAGGAACAGAAGGAACACTGCGCTTACTTTCTTTTCATCTTGATTTTGTTAAAAGCAGCAACAGTTTGAACAAAATCAGTTTGAACATAACGTAATTACATTAGCTTAACACTTTCTAATTCCATGGTATGACAGAAAAGTTCCCCAGAGGACATCGAATCACCTCAAATTAGCCCAAGTGTTTCCATTAGCAATTGAATAAAGTCCTATACAATAACTGAAGGAAAGAGCAAAAAAGTTTAAGAAAATGTTACTTAACATTTTTTTTTTAATAGAGTGGGAAGGGGAGAGGGACAGAGGGAAACAGAGAGAGGGGACAGAGGGATACAGAGAGAGAGCATCTTAGGCAGGCTCTACACCCAGCTCAGAGCTGACCTCTGCTCAATCTCACAACCCGGAGATCATGACCTGAGCAGAAATCAAGAGTTGGATGTTTAACTGATTGAGCCACCCAGGTGCCCCTACTTAAGCATTTTTACCCTGAGACTGAAGCTGAAAAAAAATTCTAGAGTGTGCTCAATGTGCTATTAAAAATGGCACCTATAACTGAGTTTTTTTTTTTTTTTAAGATTTTATTTATTTATTCATGAGAGATACAGAGAGAGAGAGAGGCAGAGACATAGGCAGAGGGAGAAGCAGGCTCCACTCAGGGAGCCTGACGTGGGACTCCATCCTGGGACCCCACCCTGAGCTGAAAGCAGACACTCAACCACCCAGGCATTCTATAACTGAGTTTTTGTAAAAAATTGTAACACATATATTTGAAGTATCCAGCCGGAGCTTATTTTAGAAAGCAAGTAATTCTAAATGTTTACTTATGTCCTAAACAAACCAAACTTTGATTAGTTTTAACATGATAGGTATAACTTTTTAAAATTGGCATTCATGAGACTCCTGGGAGATGCAGTTGGTTAATCATCTGACTCTTGGTTTTGGCTCAGGTCATGACTTCAGGATCTTGAGATCAAGCCCTACAGTGGGCTCCACACTCAGCGCAAAGTCTGCTTGAGATTCTCTCTCCCCCTCTGCCCCTACTGCTCATGTGCTCTCTCTCTCTCTCTAAAATAAATAATCTTTTAAAAAATAAAATTGACATTCATATCACACAGAATTCACAGTGTATTCACAACTCAGAACTCACAATTCACACTGTATTAAATCTTAGAACTAGGTCATAAGGTAAGAACAGTTTTTCTTTTTTAAAACCCTCAAATTCCAAGGGCGTCTGGGTGGCTTAGTTGGTTAAGCATCTGTCTTCAGCTCAGGTCATGATCCCGGGGTCCTAGGATTGAGCCCTACATTGGGCTCTCTGCTCAGTGGGGAGTTTGCTTCTCCTTCTTCCTCCACCCCCCCACATTCTCTCTCTGAAATAAATAAATAAAATATTAAAAAAATAAAACCCTTAAATTCTAGATTGCTTTATTAATGTCAGACTATTAGAATTAAAGATGTCTTGGATATCAAGGAGACTAATCACTTTACAAATTAAACAAATGGCCCAGAAGAGTAGCGATTTGGTAAACATCAATTAGTCAAGTAAAACAGACTTTGGACTAGAACTCAGATGATCAGACTTCTAGTTCAGGGCTACTAAAGTTACACTACTTTAAACAGATCTCTAAACAAAGTTAAAATTAGAAGATAACAAGGACACTTGATTTATAAAAGTTTGTCTTTATTTAAAACAAATTAGATGAAAACTTATACTTTGCTGAGTTAGAGATTCTGATTTTCTTGTGAAGATAGAAGAAAACATTTAAGTTCCGTGAATTTGTTCAACTGTCCAAATCAATGCATTGATCACATACATAACAGTATTAGACGCTTAAGCACATGCAAAATTTCCTTCAAAATATATGTACAATAGTGGCTGACCTAAATAATATATAGTGTAGTGGAGGGAGGCAGACATCAATGGTATGTCATGTGATATGTGGTACTTTCTTTATATTTAGTCAGACTCAGAACACTGTAAATTTCCCTTAAGTAAAAGTGCAAATTATTCAGTTCATTTTAACTAATGTTAATGAGTATTAACTATAATTCAGCTTTGTTACATGGAAATTATAAAGACAAGATTGTGCTGACTTGTTTTGTTCCTTTAAGCAAGATAACACAGAAGTAAAATGGGGAGAAGAAAATACAAATTAGTAGCCCATGGGTTGGGTTTTACCTACGAAATGTTTTGTTTGGGGATGCCTGGGTGGCTCAGTGGTTGAGCATCTGCCTTCAGCTCAGGGCATGATCCCAGGACCTGGGATTGAGTCCCACATCAGGCTCCCTGTGAAGAACCTGCTTCTCCCTCTGCCTATGTCTCTGCCTCTCTAGGTCTTTCACAAATAAATAAACAAAATAATAAAAAAAGACTTACTCTTAAAAAAAATGTTTTGTTTGACTTATCCAGTGTTAGTCTGTGGTATTTTGAACAATACTTCAATACTCTGTCATTATTAAAAAGTAGATTTCCCATTAAAAAAAAATCCAAACTTCTGGGTGCCTATGTGGCTCAGTTGGTTAAGCATCTGCCTTTGGCTCAGGTCATGATCTTGGAGCCCCGGGATTGAGCCCTGTGGTGGGCTTCCTGCTCAGCAGGGAGTCTGCTTCTCCCTCTGCCTCTCTCCCTACTTGTGCTCTGTCTCTCACTTTCTTTCTCTCAAAAAAAAAAATGTTTAAAAATAAATAAATAAATTCAAAATTTTGATTTCTCATGATGATTTTGCAATGCCAGCTCACAGCTGGACCTGAATTAATGTGGCTGTTCTCTTTAGATATGAGCTGTCTAGTTGACTACACTCACCTACCATCCTGTTATCTCTCAAAGGGTAGTGTCCAGGATTCTCTAGGCATTTGAATTAGGTACCTCTGTTTTAAAGCAAATGTTCTTTTTGAGATGAGGAGGTAGATAAAGGAAAATATAAAAAAGAAAACATGGGTAGAGAAAGTTCTGTTGTGAAATTATATATTCAGGGATTCCTTTACCCCAGAATATTTAAGGTATGGTGAACAATGGTTTCATTCACTCAATGAATATTTATTAAACACCTAATACATGCCAGGTATTAACTTAGCTACTAGGGATATAGCATGAACAGATTTGGTCCCTATTTCTATAATGCTTACACAGTTCAGTAAACTCCCCACATAAATCACACAAATACAAAGTTGCAAACGTGTGAATGATATGAAGGAAAGGAGCATAGTGCTCTGAGAGTCTATAATTTTGGAATCTAATCTGGTTGGATAGTTGGGTGAAATCTTTCCTGAAGAAATGTCACTCTGGAGCTGAGGGTTAACTAAGCAAAGGAAATAATATTCCAAGAAGAGGGAAAAGAATATGGAAAGGTTTGGGGGTAGAAGGAAATATACAAAGAACTGAAAGAATGCTAAGTATGGTTGGAGTGGTGAGGGATAAGGAGGAACACAGTAGTATAAAATGAACCTGGAACAACACGGTAAAAAAAAATCAAGTAAGTAAATAAGTAAGTAAGTAAATAAATAAATATCTGACTTTGATTTATTCTGCTCTATTATCTATATGTCTATTTTTGCCCACTATTACAATGTCTTGATTACTGTAGCCTTACAGTAAGTCTTATAATCAGGTAATATGCTTCTCCAACTTCTTTTTCAGAATTGTTTCATTTATAAGTCCTTTGTGTTTCCACATACATTTTTAAAAAGATTTTATTTATTTACTTGAGAGAGAGAGACTGCATGAGTGGGGGTGAGGGTGGGGGAGGAGCAGAGGGAGAGGGAGAAGCCAGCTCCCTGCTGAGCAGGGAGCCTGATGGAGGGCTCAGGGTTCAATCCCAGGACCCTGAGATCATAATCTGAACTGATGGCAGATGCTTAAGTGATTGAGTCACCCAGGCACCCCCGTATACATTTTTAAATCATCTTGGCAACTGCTACCAAAAATTCCTGCTGATATTTTAATGGGGATTGCATTGTATATATAGGTCAATTTGGAGGACAAGTGACATCTTAAAAATAATGAACTTTCCAGGGTATATCTTGCCATTTATTAGGCCTTCTTTAATTTCTCTCAGTAGCTTTTAGTTTTCATTGTAGAGGACTTGCACATCTATTATTACATTTATTCCTAAGTATTTTAATTTGGGGGGCACTATTGTTAATGGAATTTTAATTTCATTTTCCAATTGTTTTCTGCTAGTATATAAAATACAGTCATATACTGCAAGCTTCTTAAATTCATTTATTAGTTACAACTTTTTGTTGATTTATTAGGATTTTTTAAAAATCTAAATAATCATGTTACCTACAACTGGAGAGTTTTGCTCCTTTTCTTCTAATTAAAAATTTTTTTTTAACCTTAGTATAGGTAATATACAAGGATATATTAGTTTCAGGTGTACAATATAGTGATTTAATAATTCTATACATTACTTAGTGCTCATCATTGTTTAAGTGTACTCTAAAACTCCTTCACCTAGTTCACTCATCCCTCACCCCCCACACTCACCCTCTGGTAACCATCAGTTTGTTCTCTATAATAGTCTGTTCTCTTTGGTTTCTCTTTTTTTTTTTTTTCTTAAATTCTACATATGAGTGAAATCATATATTTTGTCTTACTTTGGCATACTTTACTTAGCATTATACCCTCTAGATCCATCCATGTTGTTGCAAATGGCAAGACTTCTTTCTTTTTATGGGTAAGACACACAATGGAATATATATATAAAATCTTTTTTTATCCATTCATCAATCATCTTATCCATTCGTCAGTTGATGGACTCTTGGGCTATTTCCATGTCTTGGCTATTATAAATAATGCGATAAACACAAGGGTTCATTTATCTTTTCAAATTAGTGGTTTTGTATTCTTTTATATTTTTTGGGTAAATACCCAGTATTCTTTCGTATTTTTTGGGTAAATACCTAGGAGTGGATTATATGGTAGTTCTATTTTTAATTTGAAGAAGCTCCATACTGTTTTCCACAGTGGCTGCACTATTCGCATTCCTACCAATGGTGCACAAGGGTTCTTTTTCTCTGCATCCTTAACAATACTTATTTCTGGGGATCCCTGGGTGGCGCAGCGGTTTGGCGCCTGCCTTTGGCCCAGGGCGCGATCCTGGAGACCGGGGATCGAATCCCGCTTCGGGCTCCTGGTGCATGGAGCCTGCTTCTCCCTCTGCCTGTGTCCCTGCCTCTCTCTCTCTCTCTGTGTGTGTGTGACTATCATAAATAAATAAAGAAAAAATATTTAAAAAAAAACAATTCTTATGTTTTTGATTTTACCCATTTTGACAGGTGGGAGGTGATATCTCATTGTGGTTTTGTTTTGCATTTCCCTGATGATCAGTGATGTTGAGCATCTTTTCATGTGTATGTTGGCCATCTGTATGTCTTCTTTGGAGAAATGTCTCTATGTATTCTGCCATTTTTAAATTAGATTATTTGTGGGTTTTGTTTTTTTTTTTTTTGGTTTCTGTCTTTGTGATTTTTAAAAAACATTTTATTTATTTGAGAGAGAAAGAGCATGAGCAGGGAGAGGGGCAGAGGGAGAAGCAGACTCCCTACTCAGCAGGGAGCCTGCCACAGGGCTTGGTTCCAGAACTCTGGATCATGACCTATGCCAAAGGCAGATGCTTAACTGACTGAGCCACCAAGGTGCCCCTATCATTATAATTTGTATGTCTTTTTTTTTTTTCCTTACCTATTGCAATGGCTAGGATCTCCAGCATAATGGCTAGGACAAGTGAAGTTACCTTCTTCTTGTCCTAGGGAGTAATCGTTCTCCTTTTTTTAAAAAGTAATCTTCACAAACAATATGGGGCTCAAACTCATGATCCCGAGATCAAGAGTTGCATGCTCTAGACCTAAGCCAGCCAGGTGTGGGAGTAATCTTTTAATCTTTCGTTATTAAGTATAATGTTGGCTGTAGGTTTATTGTGGATGTTTTTTGTTAGATTGAGGAGTTTCTCCTTTTCCCTAGTTTGCTAAAAGTTGAGTTTTAAAAAATCACGGTTGTTGAATTTTGTCAAATTCTCTTCTGTATCTATTGAGATAATATGATTTTCTCCTTTACACTGTCAATAAGGTTTATTAAATTAAATTTGATTTTTAAATGTTAAGCCAATGTTACATTCTGGGGATAAAATTTGGTCAGGATATGTTATCTTTTATGTATATTTTTGGATTTGATTTGCTATGGTATTTTGCATCTATGTTCATGAGAGATATTTGTAGTTATTTTTCATAATTACTTTTTCTGAATTTGATATCATTTAGTCCTCATAGCAACCCTATAGGATAGACATTACTACCCATTTATGGAGATGGAGCATAGGCACAGCTAGCTGGTAAGTGTTGAGATGCACTTTTTTTTTTTTTAAAGATTTTATTTATTTATTCATGAGAGACAGAGAGAGAGAAAGAGAGAAAGAGAGAAAGAGAGAGAGAGAGAGAGAGAGAGAGGCAGAGACACAGGCAGAGGAAGAAGCAGGCTCCATGCAAGGAGCCCGATGTGGAACTCGATCCCAGGACTCCGGGATCATGCCCTGGGCCGAAGGCAGTTGCTAAACTGCTGAGCCACCCAGGGATCCCCCTAGATGCACTCTTAATCACTGTCTCACCATCTCTAACTTGTAATGTTGCTTTAATGTTCTAGGTTGTACCAATTTCTAAAAATATTCCATGTGTCAATAAAAAGAAAGTGTACCCTGTTATTGGGAGTTGTATTCAATGAATGATGACTTTTTGTATTCCCTTATATTTTATATACTTAAGTTTTTATGTTGCTTATATTTTTCAACAGCAGAAATGAAAATGGAAAATTCACAACTATGTGGAAATTACACAACACACTCTTGAACAATGGTTGGGTCAAAAAAACAAAAACAAAAGGGAAATTAGGCAATATCTGAAGATATATAAAAATGATGTAAAAAATATAAATAAAAATGATGTTACTTGTAGCATTTTACATATGGCCTTTATTATGTCGAGGTAATTTCCTTTTATTCCTACTTTGTTGAGAGTTTCTATCACAAAAAAATGTTAAATTTTGTCAAATACTTTTCTGTATTTATTGAAAGGACCACATGATGTTTATCCTTTATTCTGTTAACGTGGTGTATCACAGTAATTGATTTTCCTATGTTGAACCATTTTTGCATGCCAGAGATAAATCCTACTTTGTGTATCATCCTTTTATTGTATGATTGGATTCAATTTACTCATATTTTTGCATCTATATTTATTAGGATATTAGCCTCCAGGTTTCTTTTCTTGCATTGTCTTCATCTGGCTTTGGTCTCAGGGTGATGCTGGACCCATAAAATGAGGTAGGAAGTATCCTTTCAATTTTCTTTTGGAAGTGTTTGAGAAAAAATGGTACTAATTCTTCCTTAAATGTTTGGTGTAGTTCTCCAGTGAAATCATCTTAGTCTAAATTTTGCTCTATTGGGAGATTTTTGATTATTGATTCACTCTCCATATCACATATAGGTCTTTTCATATTTTCTGTTTCTTTATGATTCAGTCTTGGTAAGTTGTGCATTTCCAGAAATCTATCCATTTTGTTGGTGTATACTTACTTGTTCATAGCAGTCTTTTATGATCCTTTTTATTTATGTGGCATCAGTTGTAATGTCTCTTGCTAATTTTCTTTTTTTATTGGTCTAGCTAAGAGTTTGTCAAAGATTTTTAAATCTTAAAAAAACTGTTTCATTGACTTTTTCCATTGTTTTTCTATTCTCTATTTCTACTCTGATCTTTGTTATTTCCTTCTTCTAACTTTGGGCTTAGTTTGTTTTGTTTCATTTTGTAGCTCCTTGAGGTTTAAAGTTAGGCTGCTTATCTGAGATCTTTTTCTTTGATAATGTAGGCATTTATAGTTACGGACTTCTTAGTACTACTTTTGTTCACATAATTTTTGATATATTTTCCTTTGTCACAGGATATTTTATTATTTCCTTCTTTGACCCAATGGCTGTTCAAGAGTGTGCTATTTAATTTCCACATAGCTGTGAATTTTCCAGTTTTAAGTATCTTATCAATTCCTAGTTTAATTTCATTATGATCAGAAAAGATGTTCAGTATGATTTCAATCTTGTTAAATTAGCTCAGACTTATTTTGTGATTTAATATGTCACCTACCCTGGAGAAAGAACTATATGTGGTTGAGAAGAGTGTGTATTCTGTTATTGGGTAAAATGTTCTGTATATGTCTGTTAGGCCCATTTGGTATAAAGTGTTAACTTAAGTGCTTTGATCCTTTTTGATCGTCTGCCTGGATATTCTATCCGTTATTGAAAATGGGGTATTGAAGTTTCTATTATGGTATTACTGTCTATTTCTTCCTTCAGTTTGGTCAATATTTGCTTTTTATGTTTAGGTCTTTTGAAGTTGAGTATAGATATAATTGTTCTATCTTCCTGGTGGATTGACCCTTTTATTAATATATAATGGCTTTTTCTGCTTATGACAGATTTTGACTAAAAGCCTATTTTGTCTAAGTATAGCCACCACTGCTCTCTTTTGGTTACTATTTGCATGGAATATTTTTTTCTATCTCTTCACTTACTTTCAGTCTATGCATATACCTAAACCTAAAGTGAGCTTTTTGTAGAGGGTGTAGTTGAGTCTTTTATTTTTTTTTTCAATCCATTTAGCAACTCTAAGTAGTTTGGGGAGTTTAATTCATTTTATTTATTTATTTGTGTGTGTGTGTGTGTGTGTGTGTGTGTGTATATGTGTGTGTGGAGCAGAAGGAGAGGGAGAGAATCTCAAGCAGACTCACTGCTGAGCATGGAGCCCAATACAGAGCTTGATCTCATGATCCTGAGCTGAAATCAAGAGTCACATACTTAACTCTTGAGCCACCCAGGTGCCCATTATTCGTTTACAGTCAAAGTAATTATTAATAAGGAAGGATTTACTTCTGCAATTTGTTGATATTTTTGTTAGTCTTGTCATTCTTTGTTGCCTTTTCATCACTTGCTGCCCTCTTTTGTGATTTGTTGATTTTTTTGTATTGGTATGCTTTGATTCCTTTTCCTTTTTCTATTGTATAACTTCTATATGTTTTTATGTGTGCATGTGTGTGTAGTTACCTTGGAGTGGACAAAAAAATATCTAGTAAGTTTGAGGCTATAATAACTTAAGTTCAATTATATATAAAACTCTACACTTTAACTTCTCCCCTTTAACATTTTTCGTTGGCACAATTTGTATCTATTTATTTTGTGTATCTTTTAACATTTTAACTGTTATTTTAATACTATTTTCTAAACATTTATACTGGAATCAAAAGTGATTTAATAAAAACATAATGAAACAGTATTCTGTATTTGTCTATATATTTAACTTTACCAAGAGTTTCATACTTAAGCTATTGTGATATTTTTCAGCATCTTTTTGTAAGGCAGATCTAGTGGTGATGAACTCCTTCAGCCTTTATCTGTAAAAGTCATTATTTTCTCACTTTTGAAGGATAGTTTTGCAAAAACATTTTATTCTTGGTTGGCAGTATTTTTCTTTTGGCACTTAAATTTTTTTTTAATTGGAGTTCAATTTGTCAACATATAGCATATCACCCAGTGCTCCCGTCAAGTGTCCCCCCTCATTGCCCATCACTCAGTCACCCCAACCCCCCACCCACCTCCCTTTCCACTATCCCTTGTTTGTTTCCCAGATTTAGGAGTCTCTCATGTTCTGTCACCCTCATTGATATTTTCACTCATTTTCTCTCCTTTTCCCTTTATTCTTTCACTCTTTTTTATATTCCCCAAATGACTGAGACCGTATAATGTTTGTCCTTCTCTGATTGACTTATTTCACTCAGTTCCATCCATGTTGAAGCAAATGGTGGGTCTTTTGGCACTTTGAATTAGGTCATCCCACTTTTTTCTGGCCTGTAAGACTGCTGAAAAATCTGCTTATGGTCCTATAGGGATTCCCTTGTATGTGATAAGTCTCTATTTTTCTCTTTTCTTTCAAAAATCATCTTGACTTTTGACAAGTTGATTATAATTTTTCTTGGTGTGAATTTCTTTGGATTCCTCTTTTTAATAATTTTTTGTCTTCTTGGATCTGGATGTCCACTTTCTACCCCAGATTTGGGAAGTTTGCAGCCATTTCTTTGAATAAGCTTTCTGGTCCTTTCTCTCTTCCCCATCTGGGACTCAGTGTATATATATTGGTCTGTTTGATAGTGTACCATAAGTCTTTAGCTTTGTTCATTTTTTTCATTCTATTTTCATTTTGCTCTTCTAAATTATTTCCAGTGACTTGTCTTTGAGTTCATTGATCCTTGCTTCCATTTGATCTAGTCTGCTGATGAACCCCTCAAATGAATTTTTCACATCAGACTTTGTTATTTTCAGCTCCATGATTTGTTTCATATTTTTATTTTTTTTTTACTTTATATTTTCTTAAAAAGATTTTATTTATTTATTCATGAGAGACAGAGAGACAGAGAGGCAGAGACACAGGCAGAGGGAAAAGCAGGCTCCATGCTGGGAGTCCAATGCAGGACTTGATCCTGGGACCTCAGGATCATGCCCTGGGCCAAAGGGAGGTGCCAAACAGCTGAGCCATCCAGGGATCCCTGATACTTTATACTTTTTAATTTTTAAAAGATTTTTAGGGGATCCCTGGGTGGCTCAGCAGTTTAGCTCTTGCCTTCGGCCCAGGGTGTGATCCTGGAGCCTTGGGATTGAGTCCACGTCAGGTTCTGTGCATGGAGCCTGCTTCTCCCTCTGCCTGTGTCTCTGCCTCTGTCTCTCATGGATAAATAAGTAAAATCTAAAATTTTTTTCAAAAAAAAAAAAAGAGACACAGAGAGACAGAGGCAGAGACACAGGCAGAGGGAGAAGGAGATTCCATGCAGGGAGCCTGATGCGTGACCTGATCTCGGGTCCCCAGGACCACACTCTGGGCCAAAGGCAGGCGCCAAACCGCTAAGCCACCCAGGCGTCTCTCTCACACTTTTAAAATATTTTCTCTTTTGAAATTCTCATGCTTTGTTGAATTTGTTCATGCTTTTTTCTCTTGACCTCAGCATCTTTATAGCAGTTATTTTGAGTTCTCTATCAAGCAAATCATGTAACACTTTAGGATTTCTGAAGACTTAATCTTGCATTGGAACATCTTTGCCTGATTATTCATTTTTCTTCACTTTCTCTGTTGGTGTCTATGCAACAGACAAAACAGTCACCTCTTTCAGTCTTCAGAGACTGTCTTTATATAGAAGACTCTCACCATTCAGCTTGTCCAGAGATTCTGGGGGCCACTACCAACTCTTCCTCCCGAAGGCAATAAAGGAAGCTATAGTTCTGGTTTGGTCTGTGCTGAAATTTGGGAGGGGAGCTGTATCTCCTACTAGTTTAAATTGCTGTCTTTGTTTTCCTCTAGGTGGTTAGACCACATTGGACCCATCAGAGCTCCAAGGCTGGACAGACAGAAGCTTGACATCTGGGGAATCACTTGGGAAAACTTAGGCTGCTAGATGAATGAACAAACACCTTCCCTCCTCTGAAAAGAAGCGTTATACGGTATTGCACTAGGGTCAGGGACTGGTTTCCTTACTCATTTTGGTGATTGTCATTTTGTTTTCACCTAGGGGACAGAAGCCTTTCAATTAGTTTCTGGATTTCTTACAAAGGAGATTTATGAATTATTGCCAAATTGGTATGTTTGTAGGGGGAAGGAGGGTCCGTGGCATCCTATTCCACCATCTTGCTGATGTTCCTCCTGGCAAGGCTTTTATTTCACCCTTATTGTTGATAGTTTCATTGTGGGTGGAATTTCATGTTGCTGGTTTCTCTCTTTCAGCATTTTGATGGTTTCACTGTGTCCTGAATTTTTTTTGTTGTTAATGAAATGTCAACCCTCAAACTAATTCTCTTCCTTTGTAATATCTTCTCCGTCTAGTTTTTTTTAAAGTTTTTTAATAGATAATATGTTTTTAATTTTACTTGAATTCCAGTATAGTTAATAGGGTTCTATTAGTCTCAGTTGTACAATATAATGGTTCAGGAATTTTATATATTACTCAGTACTCATCGTGATAAATGTACTCTTAATCCCCTCACCTAGTTCACCCATTCCTTCATGCACTTCCTTCTGGTAACCATTAGTTTTGTATAGTAAAGAATCTGTTTCTTGGTTTGTCTCTTTTTTCCCTTTGTTCATTCGTTTTGTTTCTTAGATTCCACATGTGTGAAATCATATGGTATTTGTCTTTCACTCAGCTTATTTCACTCAGCATTATACCTCTAGATCCATCCATGTTGCTGCAAATGACAAGATTTGTTTTTTTAATGCTGAATAATATTCTATTTTATATATACACAACATTTTCTTTCTCCATTCACCTATTGAGGGACACGAGCTGTTTCCATGTATTGGCTATTATAAATAATGTTGCAAATAAACATAGGAATGCATATATTTTTTTGAATTAATATTTTTGTATTCTTTGAGTAAATACCCAGTGGTAAGGTTACTGGTTATGACAGTTCTATTTTTAATTTTTTGAGGCATCTCCATACTGTTTTCCACAGTTGCTGCACCAGTTTATATTCCCACCAACAGTGCATAAGGGTTCCTTTTTCTCCACATCCTCACCAACACTTGTTTCTTGTGTTTTTTATTTTAATTCTACTTGTTTAAAAAATATGCTGTCATTGTTATTTTCAAATTTTACTCTCTGTTCACTTTCGTTTAGTCTGTCTTGAATTTTTGGGGCTTTCTTACTGTGAAACTTGGTGTCTTTCGTAAGTTTGGGCAAACTCTAAATCATTATTCTTTTGAACAATTTCTCTGAAATTTCAGTTAGATATATATTGGATCTGTTTATTTTCATTCTTCCTTAATCCTTTTTTTTCATATTTTTTATTTATTTTCTGGGGTATATTTGAGGTGATTTTTTCTCAGATCTTCACTTTTTTTTTTTTTTAAAGAGTTTATTTATTTTAGAGAGGGAGCAAGAGAGATGGCACGTGAGCAGGGGGCAAGGCAGAGGGAAAGGGAGAGAAGGCCAAGCAGACTCTGAGCTGCACGTGGAGCCCAATCACATGACACTAAGATCATGACCGGAGTCAAAACCAAGAGTCAGATGTTCAAACTAGGTGCCCCCACTAATTTCTTTTTAATTGTTTAATCTGTTGTTTAACCACTCATTTGTTTTTAATTATATTTTTAATCTAAAAATGATTTATTTCCAAATGTGCCTAGTTAACTTTTAAAAATCATGTCAATACTGTTTACTTTAGTTCACATGAATGAATATTTTATACTATGTATTTGATCACTGTAATATCTTTAAACCTTGTAGGTAGATTCTGTAATTTTTCACTTTGAGCTCATGTTCTGTGAAATTTTATCTGTCAGGATTCTGTATTTAAATTATACTCAACGAATGATTTGAATTTGCTCCTTCCAGGTTCTTGAGGTTACTACCAAGCCTGGATACCTCTAAACTACATTTTCAGGTTGGGTTTTATTAATTTTTTCCTCCAAGGTCACAGAAGTGGTGTTAATTCAGGTTTCAAACTTTTGTGAGAATAAACTTGTGCATTCTCAGGGAAGACTTTTCTTTCCCAATTTGTACCTCCTTCACCCAAAACCAAGGCAGAGATAAGCACAAAGCCCATCATCAACCTTTGAGAATCTGCTTATTTTTCCTAGCCCATCCACCGAAGATAAATACTTTGAGAATTCTGGGATTAAGTTGGAGGGAACAAAGTCTCTGATTAGACCTCACCATAAGGTATTGCCCTCAATGTCACCTTCTCAGACCCCCAATGCATAAAATTAAAATCCAGGCTTTAAGCCAGCAGAAAGCAGCCAATAACCACTCCTAACCCCAAGACAAACATCTGTGTTACTTTATCATTCTGCATTCACTTCTTGTGTGTGTTTTCTTGCCTCTGAAGAATTTCCTCACTTTCAGCTCATTCATTGAAAAAAATTAAATACTCTGCAGCATTTTAAGGTATCTTTCTGAATCTTTGTTCAGCCAGATGGCCCTAGTTTCTTTTATAAACTAGAAGTTAAGGGTCATATCCTGAGAATGAAGAGGGAAGAAAGTTTGCTGGAGAGGAAAGGTTTAAAATGGGGGGAAGTAAATTAAAAGTAAAGCACTAATAAAGAGTTGATGGTATCCAGGAAAGTTCATAAGGATGGATCATTTGATAAGATGTTATAACCTTTGGCTATATGGTAGCCTTATATCTGATACATGTTAGTAGTATAACCTTGGACAAATCACCCTGTTTGTATCTATCTATATCATAAGTATTGTGAAGACAAGTGTTATAAAATCCAACACTGAACTAAATCACTATTTCCAGCAAATAACTCACTCATGATGTGAAACTTATTTTACAGACTTCTCTATTTAATAGAATTTGAAGCCAAATTAGAAAAGACCTAATTAAAATGGGCCATTTGCCATGATGTAAAAATAGTATTGCTAAGCAAAACTCAAATATATTCAAGTGGTTTTCATTAGTAATATTTTACCTGCGGTAATCAAAATTAACTTTTATCTAATTAAACCATGATAATCTAAGAGAATCTCAGCAATAGGCAATCTTTTAGGCAGAAAATAAAGATCCCAGGAAGTACACAAATAATTTACCTGAAATGTTCATCAAAATCAAGTTAACCCCCAAATTTCAGGTGGCTAAATATTTTCGAGATTTGGCCTTCTCAAAAATGTCATTCGATAATATATTCACCATTGTTCTAGCTGCTATGAGGTAAAAATAAATTATCCTTAAGGAGTTTCCATGTTAGGTGGTAAAAACACTTTGTGAGAAATCGCAGAACATTATAATGACACCTAACTACATGTCAGTTAATCTACACGTAATATTTGACATATTATCAATATTTGGAAGAAGGTATTCATTGTCAGAGACAATGATAGCATCTATGAGCGTAAGAGTTAAGATTCTGAATTTAATTTTCCTAGCTGTTTTGGCATCATGATTAAATCACCATATTTATTCCAATCAAGCAACTGGCATTCATGTTACAAAACTGTAAGAAAAAATGTCAATGTGGGCCTTGACGATGAACTCATTGATTTTGGCATATATAACAATACTCCAACTCTCATCTTAAGCCTTTTTACTTCTTCCGGTAGTACGTAGCATCAATTTTCTCACATAATCTGTTTTAAAGACTTAAGCCTTCCCTGGTAAAAGTACAGGACTGTAAACCTTTCTCTGGTAAAGTACACGTTCTATTGATCATGCCAGAAAAAGTTCAGTAGGTGTTTTTAGATTACTGTATAGTGGGTTTTGTTGTCCACCCAACCCCCCACCGCCGCCCCCCAAGTATCTGTTCTAGGAGATTGAGAAGTCTAATTACTTTAGAAGGGCTACTTCTCCTTATCTCAATTCCACTCAAGTGTAGTCAACAAAAGTAAGTGATTTAGGCAGTCTTAACTCTTTGAAAACTTAAGGAGTTTTAGAAGAACCACCAAAATGCATTCAAAGTGTAATGGTTGTTTTTCTAACTTTATTTTTATTCTGCTCCATAGTTCTTTGTAACTAAGTCCTTAAAGTTAGAATGTTTCTAATCTTGAGAAATGCATGCAAGCAACGCTTAAAAGAGGCCAAAAGCAAATTGAAATTGGTATTTAATGATAGATAGTAAATACAGAGTGATTTAGCAATCAAGAAGCACAACTATTCAAAACAGATATAGGGCCTTTTAGTAAAAAAACCAAACAAAAAAACCAAAAACCAAAAAACAAAAAAAATCAAGTGTCAGTTTTGTTATTTCTCACCAGATTCTCCCTACATACTTCTATAATACCAAGAACTTACTGAAAAAAAGCTTCATTAAATCAGATCAATAGAAAGTATACTTCCAGTTACTTGGAATTGATATAAAAATTTGAGTTCAAATATTCTTTTAAATACAGATTCCTCTGGATTTTTTCTAATGAATAGGGAAATGATTTCTGGTCAAGATATCTCTCTTTAAACATTTGAAATTTTGTTCTTTTAAGTACAGTTATGAATCTTAAAATTGTTAATTTGATTATAGAAAGACGAGCATAGACAATCTACACTCTTTTTAGGAGACACTGCAAAAGGAAAATGCTTTAGTCTATCGTCTTTCCAAATTATATTTTCTAGGTTTATTGAGTTTTATTGCTTTTTGAAAAACTACATCACACAAAAGATTCATTTAATAGGAAGACTTTAAGACATTTAAGTTCTTCTCTTGGAATATCAGCAACTAAAATATGAAAACCTAATCTGGGTATCATGTAGTTTATCCTGTAGAAGCATACTTTTAGAATTTTTAGCTTAACTATGGATGCTTTTTCTATTGTGATAGTTTCTAGCCACTTTATAATTACCTCAGGGTGAGAGGATGACTGGGAGAGGGCACAAGGGCACCAGAAATTATGTTTATCTTAATCCAGGGGATGATAACATGAGTGTATGTATATGTAGAATTTCATAGCTGCATCCTTAAGATTTATGCTCTCTATGGCATATGTTGTATTCTCAAAAAAAGTAAAAAAGAGTGTTTAGCTACTTTATGAAATGGTATTTTACGAGACATCATTAATATGATTTTACAAGTCAAAATGTATAGGGAAAAACAAATTATCTGATGCTTATGACATAAGGATTGCTAGCACTTTCAGGTAAATTATATCTGAAGCTAGAGTTACAGCTTCAGTAATAAGAGGTCACTGGTATTCTATCAAAAATGGTGTCAGGAAGAATACAATGTATCAATTTAACTAGGAAGGACAGAAATGTTATAACAGCTTAAACAGCAACTAGAAGATGAGAGCATCATCAAATAAGTGACGTGACTATGGCATGATTATTTGATTTATGATTACCCGTGTTTTTTATTTTTGCTTTTCACTGGGTTTTGTCATTGTATTGCTTGGACTTCCAAAGGATGGGGAAGGAAAAGAATTCAAGTTAAATTAGTTTTGTTACTTATTTTCAAGTATTGTTTTTAATGTGGTAAAAAGCTGAAGTTATGACTGTAATTTTAAAATTATGCATCCTACTTTCCATCTATTATGGGAGAAAAGAGTTGGTTTACACAGGAAATATAAACAATCTGCCTCAAATGTTTTTTTACTTTTGCTCAGAACTATGTTAATTCTCATCACCTCCAAAAGCCTTTGAGAGGATTAGCTGCATAGACCAATATTGCTCTATATTAGTCAGTATTAAGCATATGATGTCACCTTGTTTCCTCCCCTCCTCAGCTTTTTTTTTTTTTTGGTGGGGGAGGGGGAAGGGAGAGTTTTGGGCAATTCTCAAAATTCTGTGGCTTAAATACCACTAGCTGACACACATGATTGACAACCTTACACTCTCAAACCTGTTTGAAATGGGTCAAATACCTAAGCGCTGCAGAACAATGCAATCCAGCCAGCAATTCCCCATAAAAGAGAAAGGGGGTGTGATTAGGTTCCAGCTATTAAGCAAGTTATTGCAAAAACAGTTTGGTGGTTTGTTTCTGCAATAGTCACAGGTTAAGCTAGTATTTTCTATCTTAATTAGCTCCAAAAAAAAAAAAAAAAAAAAACAAACCACTAGGCTGTAAGAGGTAGGATAAATAGCTAAAGCTTGGAGCAAGTGGGGCAAACATTAAGAGCTTTATGGAGGTCTTTATACTGACCCTCGGCTTTGGTTATCGATCATTAACCCTGCTGGGGAACTATCGAACGGAATCTGTGTGAGGCTTATCGAGCCACAGGAAAGGAGATGCAGGAGGGAATATAAGCTTCTAATAAAAGAAACGCAGCAACAATAGCAGAGGAACAGCTCTGCCTGGTGACGTAATGGCTGGCAGCAGTCCAGCTTCAGCAGAGCTGCTGCTACCTCAGCATCCAACCTCTCTCAACACAGTTCAGCTTCAGCAGAGCTACCGGGGCTGCTACTTCTTGCGATGCCACTTTGTTGCTGCCACCAACACCTTACCTTGCGGGGCCAAAACACCGAACAAAGGGTTGTCCTGTCGTAAGTTGTCAGAGCCCGCACTCTCACTCACCCAACCCCGCCAGCCTCTCAAAAACCGAGTCAATCTACCGCTTAAGTTTAGGGCGAGCATACGCGCGCACACTCCAGGCGTGCCTCAGTTTCCCCAAGCTGCTCTCAGGTCCGCCTCATAGCCGGCCCCCTCCCCCCCCCCGCCCCCTTCCCGGTCCTCAGCCCGAGTTGATCGCGGCAGCCCCGCTCACCCGCCCGGCCCCGCTTGCCGGTCCTCCCGCCTTACCTCCGCCAGGTAGAGGTTGAGGAGACAGAGCGTGGAGAACTGGAGACAGGAGGGGAAGCAGTAGAGCAGCCAGTGGGGGAAGAAGTGCAGGTGAGCGGGCGGCCGGAGCAGGGGCAGGGAGCCGCTGAGCGAGAAGGCGGCGGAGAAGAGGGTGGTCCTGAGCGCTGCCCACAGGAGACAGAGGAAGAGGCAGAGGCTCTGGTAACTCAGCCGCCGCTCCCGGTACAGGAGCAGCCGCCACAGCTGCAGGTAGGCAAAGGCGAAGAGCGCGGCGTAGAGCAGGGCGTGCAGGATGCTCAGCGCCAACTGCACCGAGCCCGGCACCGCGGCGCCTGAGGCAGCAGCGACGGCGCCTCCGCCTCCGCCTCCGCCCCCGGGCGTCGAGGGCTCGCGGCCGGCCGCCGGACCCGGCACGGACACCCTCATGAGGGGGCTGGGGGCCGGACGAGAGAGCGCGGGAAGGAAGGGGCCGGACTCGGAGCCGCCGTCGAGGGGGAGAAAGATTTCCCCCTTACCCCCCACCCACCCCAACCTCCGACCCCAGGAAGCGCCGTGACAGGACCCGGAGCCCCGCGCAGAGCAGCCGCGGCTCCCCGGACCCCGCCTCCTCTCCCCGCCCCCCCCGGGGGTCTCGGCTCCTCCTGCTGCGGCTCGGCTCGGTAGCTGCAAAAAACAACTCTCGGCTGGAGACAATCAGCTGAGAAACCCGAGCATTTGAGGCGCTCGCTCCGCACCGTGGGCTCGCGCCGATTGGCCCGGGCGGGCACGCCCCCTGCGCGCCGCGCTCGGAAGGCCACGGGCCACGGGACCTGTCGCTCGAAGGCTGCCGGATCTGATTGGACAGCCGCTTGCCTCACTTTCTCCCTCCCCTTCACTTCCCACCCACACTGCCGATTGGCCCAGCAACTGCACGGCCCGCTCGCGCCGGCGGGAGGACTCGGTGGTCGCCCGTCAGCTGGGGCGGCTCTCGCTCCGCCCCCTGCGCTTCCCATTGGCTGGAGAGGCCGCACGTAGGGAGCACGAGGAGAAGGCGGAGCCTCGGGGTTGTTTTTTCGCTCGCAGGCCGACCTCGCTGTGCGGTGGTGGCCGCGGGCGCGGAGGGCGGGAGTGCTGCGCCCTAGCAGGTAGGCGCGGCTGCTCGCCGCTACCCTCCGGCGAGACTCGGCCCCGCCTTCTGCTTCTCCTTCGCGAGGCGGGAACCGTCGGCCGCGGGAACCTTCTGGCTTCCTCTGACTAGATCTTGCCCGCAGGTCTTGGGCAGGTAGGTGGCCGCGCGGGTCCTTCAGTCGAGGGGCTGTGGTTTCTGCCTGCATGGATGGGGATTCAGCCTGGCGGCTGTGCCCCGCCAGTGAACTCTGGAGTTCGGGTTAAAAGGGGCCTCACCTGCATCTTCTGAGGGGCATTTTGCTTTCTTCTTCTTCTTCTTCCCCCACCCCAGCCTGAGAGGGCGAGAAAAACGTGAGGGAGAGAGGATGGAGAAGGATGAACTGACACCTTAAGCAAAATTCTTCCTTGGGGAAATCTCTCTTAGAGGACGAGGCGGTATTAGGATGAGATGGATGTCCAGATGAGATGTAAAGAGGAGGAATGTGGGTCTTTGAAACTTAGAATTTGGAAGGATGCCCTGGGCATAAGTTTAGGGAAAAAAGAACTGTAAGCCTGAGGAATGTCGAGGGAGAAAGAAGCAGAACAGTTTGTACTCCTTAAATTCCACATGTATTCCTTCAAGCCTTGGTCCTGTATTGGTGGATGGTGGCGCCCTTCCTGGGGCTCCGAGAGGTACAAAACAAATGCTATATTATGCTATTGCTGTAAATAAGTGAGGAATAGATCTTCCAGCGTGTATCGGACCGACGACATTTGCTGATTTGTTTCCTTTTTAAGTGTTTGGTAATAAAATGAGCGAAGTAACGAAAAATGATGAGAAAACCATCTGTGTTCTTAGAATGAGTGGCACATCACAAAGTCCGTATCCTTTTGAAAGATACTGCTACATTTACTGGTGCAACCAAGACAGCCTTCCCTAACTTGCCATCCTTTGCCTAATGCTTTGTGTAGGAAGAGTTTTGCTGTCTTTTTTCCTAGCTAAGTGATCCATAGGGAACTTTAAAGTCTACTCTGTACTCCAGATTCTGGGACAGTGGTCCCCCTGTCAGATACTGGTGTGTTTTGGGTTCTTTACAGGTATAGTGACAAAATGTGATGTTTAGGCCTGGCACAGTTGCGTGGATCTCTCAGATGAAACATTCAGCTGAGCAGGTTGTACAGTGCAGCCTAGAGCAGGGTACAACTTTCTGAAAGAAGTTCATGGCTCTGATCCAACATTAACAAAGAAGAATCACTTTTTTTTTTTTTTTTGAAATTTATGAGATTTACCTCATAGATTTTTTAGAGAATGTGGTTAGGGCAGTACACATTTCTTTTTGAAAAGGGATGGAGTGAGTGCTCGTGGCAGCAGTGAGTTAAAGTGAGTTAAGCAGTTACGTGCTTAAGCATGAACTCGGAGTTCTGTGATTTTTGGCACTCATCAAAATCAGGGGAACCTCCTGTTCCCTGACATGCCTATTTTTGTATTTTCCATAATGATGAGGTACTTGTTTCATTTCACGAATAGATTTTTACCATGAACTGGTTTTTCTTTTTCTCCTATATTCTCTACTCATAGTAAACAACATCTGGAGAGTATCCATACTAGTTTTAGGTCTTTGCTTGTGAAATTTTTCATTTCAGAGCAAGTCCAGATAGCTATCGCTCTTCCCCTTCTTTTTTTGAGGGGGGGCACGAGGGATACAGATAGAGGATTTTGCTCCATTGCCTTGAAGGGGCTTTGAAGTAGAGAGATGTTGACTCCTTTTATTGCCTCCATCCAGACTTAAATGATAAACTTTGATGATATCTAATCAACATTTTATTTGAAACTGGTTCAGTGAGCAGGTTTTCTCCAGTAGCAGCATTAAACTGTAAGCTAATTTTTGCCAGAATGTTCTTACAGGACGTTCGTAAGCATTATATGCCCCATTTGTTGCAAAATATGAAATGTGCCTTTTCCCAGAGAACGATGCCCACAGAGTTTGCTATAATTTGCTTAATGTTTACAGTTGTTCATTTCCTCTTTTTTCTTGAGAGGGAAAACTTTTAGTTTTGTGGTTAATTGTAAGGGAAATTTAAGTCTATAAAGAGGAAACTAACCAAGGTCTTCTAGAAAAGCTTGCTGCTTGGTATTCTAAAATTTGAAATGTGTCCAAATGCACAATGGTTGAATATTGTTCTAGGAGGGTACATTACTCTAGCACACTGGTCTTCCAAACATTTAAAAGTAGAAGAGCTGTTTGCCAAGTGATATTATAAATAGGACCCAAGCCCCAAATGAGATTGTTCTAACTGTAGAGAGTTACCAGCTCCTCCAGCTGTGGAACACATGAAGGCAGATCCTTCCCTCTCCCCTCACTAGCTGGAAGATAAATGTTTTTCTGTTGAAAATTCTTTCTCCTCATTGCCCTCTGGGGACCCTCAGTATTTTGGTGCTGAACAAAATTTTGTTGCCTTTATTTAGTTATTTGTTTATTTTTTTAAGTAGGCTCCCCACGGGGCATGGAGCCTAATGTAGGGCCAAACTCACAACCCTGACATCAAGACCTGAGCTGAGATCAAGAGTCGGACACTTAACCAACTAAGCCACCCAGGTGCTCCAGAATTTTGTTGCATTTTATTTAGTCTTTAATTTGCAAGCTTTAACTCTTTTTGTACTATAGCCTCATTGTTCCAATTCCCAGTGTTTGTCACCCTCTTGTATTTGCCCTTAGTTAAATGTCACACATCTTTTCCTTTTTTTTTTTTTTTTAAGTAGTCTCCACGCCAAGCATGGAGCCCAATGTGGAGCTTAAACTCATTACCCTGAGATCAAGACCTAAGATCAAGAGTCAGATATTTAACCGACTGAGCTACCCTCAGTTGGTGCCCCTACCAACTATTTTTTTTTTTAAGATTTTATTTATTCATGAGAAACACACAGAGTGAGAGAGGCAGAGACATAGGCAGAGAGAGAAGCTCTCTACAGGGAGAGCAGGCTCCTCTACAGGGAGCCTGCTGCAGGACTGGATCCTTCCTGGGATCACTACCTGAGCCAAAGGCAGATACTCAACCACTGGGCCACCGAGGCGCCCTGCCCCTATCAACTTTTAAATGAACTGTGCAGGCATTCTTGTTTAGAGTTTAGGGATAAGGCAAAAGTTACATCTTGCATACCAACTCTATTAGTGCTGACAAGGAGCATTATACCAACAAGTTGAGAGCCCTCTCCAGGCTCAGTATGAGTCTGCATGTAGTTGGGTGATGTATGTGTGTAGTATTGGAAGACATTTGCCTATGACTTCCCTATTTTGGTGTCGGCACCTGTTGTGGTTATAGTCAGTTGCATTTGCAAGAGTTCTCTTCCCTTTTAGAATTGTCCTACAGTGAAATTGAGTCAGTTTCCTGTTAATTCTTTGATATTTAGTGCTTTAAAAATCCAGTATATGTATTTATGTTCAAGTCACTCTCCTCTTGGCTGTTATTAAAACCAGTAAGGCTAGGCTGGGTTATACTGTAATAACAACCCTGAAACTTTAAGAGGTTTAACACAACAGTGTTTAATTTATGTTCACTCTTGATTAGCCGGGAGTTTTTCCCCATGTTGTTCTTTTTCTGAGACTTGGTTCAACAGAGAAGGCTTTATTTTGAGTGTTATCATTCATCACAGCAGAAAGGAAGTGTGTTGCGAGGCATGAAAATATGTCGACTTTGAAAACTCTTGGAAGTAACATGTGTCATCACGCATTTCATTGTCATGAAATGTCAAGTCAGTCAAGTCATGGCTATACCAAATTCAAGGAAGTGGGGAAGTACAATTTTAACAGGTGTGGAGAACTAGAAACATTTAAACAGTCCACCCTTTTTGTGAACCGATACTCTCCTTGCATATAGTTCATTGTTGGCCCTTCCCAGTAGACATAACCCCCAAATCTCATCCAGTCACTGTGTCAGACTCAAAGTCCAGGATTTCTGATTAATGTCCAGTAGTGCTAATCTCTTATCAGTCTGGACATTATAAGTTCTCTGTCTCCCACCCCCAGTTGAATACATAGAGTAGTGTAGGGACAAATAACTATAATAAGTGTACCCATTTGGAGAGGGGAAGAATGGAAGACTATACACAGACTCTAGTCTGTAGGAGTTTTGAAATCTCACTGGGCAGGTATTGCTAGGGCTCCTGTTCTGTTCACTGTGTTCTGTAGGTCAGTGCTTCTCAAACTGTCATGAATGACCAGATATTGTTTTTTTTTAATGATTCAAAATCTAAATTTGAATTTTGTTACAGTAAAAATGAATTATAATAAAAATGGAATGAAAACACATAACAAATGATAAACCCAATTAAAAAATTTTTAGATTCAACAGACAGAAAATTACCATGTAAAATGAGCTATAATAGATTTTTGACATTTACACTCAATTTCTGTGTTTATCTGATTATTTTGGACCAGTAACAAACAGTTCGTATTCTGGCACATGCCCTAGGGCATAGTTCTCCATGGTCCTTGGCATTACTCTGCAAGACGTCCTTCCATGTTTATTATCCTTGGCCACACCTGAAGTTGGCTTTGGAGAATATGGCTGAGCAGTTTTGTCAGCTTGCTTCCTAATGATAGAAGGGTGGGGTCTAAAGGACTGTTTAAGTTTTAAACAGTTAGTCTCTTGGATGGCAGTGGTCCTTTGAGTACCTTTCTTTGAACTCCTTATTAAACATAACCAACAGCAACTATCATTCGGTGCCTCACCTCCTATCTATAAGCCTCTTCTATTAGGGCCATAAATAAGTTCATTAGCCGTACCACACTGGGGTAACTGCTCATTACAAATTCATGAGGTATATGTCACCTTCAAATGATTGTGGTTAACAGTTTTACCAAATGTTTTGTCACTCCTTAATGTGGATTGCCAAACTCCAGTCTGTCCTGATTAAGTTCTTGCTCCGTGGCTTCTGAGCCAGTATTTTGGGGTTCTTGTTAAGGTGGCACCTCATTCTAGTTTGTATACTAGTGAGGGTAAACTATATTATGCTGCCATAAGAAGCCCTCAAATCTCAGTGGCTTATGACAGAAAGATGGATTTCCTCTCATGTTACATGCTCCTTGCATATCAGACTGGTGTATGTCTTCCATTCTCTGTGTTGTGCTCATTCTAGGAATAGCCACCAGATGAGCAATTTTAATGCCTGTGTGAGAAGAAAATACGGCCTGCCCTACCACATGCTAGCTGATAAACTGTTGTCTGAAAGAGACATGCTACTTTTGCTAACATTTTATTGGCCAGAGTAAGTCACCTGGCAGCCACAATTAATTTACTACAAGTGGGAGGTAGGAAGTTAAGTGTAATCCTGCCTTCTACAGCAGAACTGGAACTATATATACCCCATACCAATGAACTACTACTATACCAAAGTACCAAGGTCACATTTCTCCCAAGGTACTCCTCTCTTTGTTGAGATTTAGATTTTGAATCATTAAGTATTGTTTTTTATTCTATTTTCTACTTACCAAAGGGAAAAAAAATCACCGAGTACCTTCTGTATATTTGTTTTTACTCTGTTCTGACTGGTGTTCTCATTCTCCACCCTTTCCCACTTATACTTCCCTTCTCTTTAAATATATATCTTTTAGGGATTTTATTTATTTATTTGACAGAGAGAGAGAGGGGGAGAGAGAGAGAGAGAGAGAGAGAGAGAGAGAGAAAGAGCAAGCAAGCAAGCAAGCATTAGCAGACGGAGCAGCAAAGGGAGAGGGAGAAGTAGGTTCCCTGAAGAGAAGGGAGCCTGATGTGGGGCTTGATCCCAGGACCTTGGGATCATGACCTTAGCCGAAGGCAGATGCTTAACTGACTGAGCCATCCAGACGCCCCTGAAAATATTTTTATATGGACAACATGTCTCTAGGCAAATGCATTTTATTTTTCATGCATGTGAAATGAACATTCTTCTGTGGCCCTACAGGGATAGGTTGGGTTAATATGAGTAGAAACTATGGAAAATTTGATTACATACAAATAATAACTTTAATTTTTATTTATATTTGTAATTCCAGTGTAGTTAACATACAATGTTGTATTAGTTTCAGGTGTATGATACAATGATTCAGCAATTCCATATATTACTCAGTGCTCATCAAGAGAAATGTACCCTGTTATTTTTAAGATTTATTTATTTGAGAGAGCGAGAAAGAGAGAGTGTACACTCAAGCTTGGGGAGGGGCAGAGGGAGATGGAGAGGAAGAATCCTTAAGCAGATTCCCTGCTTAACATGGAGCCCATTGCAAGGCTCAATCCCAGGATCCTGAGATCACAACAAGAGCCAAAACTAAGTTAGAGTGAGCCATCCAGGTGCCCCAAGAGAAGTGTACTCTTAATTCTTAATCCCTTTCATCTGTCTCACCTATCCCTCTCAACCCACTTTTCCTTTGGTAACCCTCTATAGTTAAGAGGGTGTTTTTTGCTTTCTCTCTCTTTTCCTTTGTTCATTGGTTTTGTTTCTTAAATTCCACATTTGATTGAAATCATATGGTATTTGTCTTTCTCTGACTTATTTCACTTAGCATTATATCCTCTAGATCTATCGTTGTTGCAAATGGCAAGATTTCATTCCTTTTATGGCTGAATAATATTTCATTGCATATATACTATGTCTTATTTATCCTTGTATCTAGCGATGGACACTTAGGCTGCTTCCATAATTTGGCTATTGCAAATAATTCTGCAAAAAACAAAAGTGTGTATAAAAATCCTTTTGAATTAGTGTTTTTGTATTCTTTGGGTAAATAGTAGTGTAATTACTGGATCACAACATAGTTATATTTTTAATTTTTGGGGGAACTTCCATACTGTTTTTTTTTTAAAGACTTTATTTATTCATGAGAGAGAGAGAGAGAGAGAGAGAGAGATAATGAGGCAGAGGGAGAAGCAGGCTCCATGCAGGGAACCCGATGTGGGACTTGATCCCAGGACTCCAGGATCACACCCTGGGCTGAAGGCAGGTGCTAAACTGCTGAGCCACCCAGGGATCCCCTCCATACTGTTTTCCATGGTGGCTGTATCACTTTGCATTTCCACCAACAGTGCATGAGGGTTCCTTTTTCTCCATATTCTTGTCAAAACTTGTTTCTTAAGCTTTTGATTTTAGCTATTCTGACAGGTGTGAGGTGATATCTCCTTGTGGTTTTGATTTGCATTTCTCTGATGATGAGTGATGTTGAGCATATTTTGAAGTGTTTGTCAGCCATCTGTATGTCCTCTTTGGAGAAATGTGTATTCATGTCTTCTACCTGTTTTTAAATTGGATGCATGCTTTTTTGATGTTAAGTTCTTTATATGCTTTGGATACTAACACTTCTTCAGATACGTCATTTGCAAATATCTTCTTCCATTTAGTAGTTTGTCTTTTAGCTTTGTTGGTTGTTTCCTCTGCTGTGCAGAGCTTTTTATTTTGATGTAGTCCAAATAGAATGACTTTAAATAAAAATGAAAAGGTATACTATTTAAAGAGTCAGATGGTTCTATATAAAATTTCAGAAGTCCTCTTGGTATCCTCCTCTTGCAATTTCTTATTCCTTAGAGGCAGTTATTTCAATTGCTCCCTGTTTCTTTTGGTATTGATCTTCCTATTTCTAATATACTTGGCTTTTGGTTTTGTGAAAGTGAAGATTTAGCTCTTTTCCCACTCTGACTGTGTGTTCCCTTATTTTCTGCCTCTCCATCCTCTGAACTGTGGTTGTCTTGAATTTGGTTAAATCATTATTCAGTGTTTATTTTATTACAACCATGCAAATTCTATTTCTGGCTGACCCATGCAATCTTCTCTACCTTATGTAATTCCTTAGATAATCAAATTTATCAAAGATGGAACAAACTGCAAAGGTTATAGTTACTAATAAGTTCCTATACCTGAAAGTATGTATGTAAGAATAATCATTAACATCTCTAATTGATCAAATGCATAGTACTTTCACATCTATAATTTCATTTGTCCAATGAGATAAGTGTGGGAAAGTATTGTAGCACTGAATATGCAGTTAGACTTTTTGCTGCTACAAAACCCATCATATGGTAAAAGAATCATATGTTAACCCTACTGTCCAATTCAGTGTTAAATAATTGAATTGTAACCAGAAGCCCAGTCAAAGTTATATTTATACTGGAATTGTTCAAATGCACTTTTATTTAAAAAGTTTATCTTTTCATTACGTTTTAGCTATTTTATATAGTAACAAATGTTACATGGTTATTCCCTTAGCCTCAGGATGCATGCATTTCCCATCCTACCCCCTAATAAAGAAAATATTGAATGACCTATTTTAAACCGTTCCCATTAGTATAAAGTGGCTATAAAATACACTGGTTTAAAATGGCTATAATGTGTAATCAGTGTTAATGTTGAGGATACCCCTTAATTATATCATTAAAATGACTTTTTTATATATACTCACAGTCCTCACTCATTCTACTTGAGTTTTTGAACTCTTGGTTCATTATTAACTATCAATGGCACATTTGTTCACTGATATAAAATAGCTCTAATAAAAAAAATGCTAAGAAGTAATTAATGAGTAAGTAGTTCCTTTTTAAGGAATACCTGCTTCTTGAGAGATGTTATATGCTTACTGATAAGATTAAGAGTGAAATAAATGTCCAATTTAGTATAATTTTCCCTTAATTTTTTATTCTTTTATCATTTTAATCTTTGAGAAAGTCTACCCTCTCCTTTTGAGTAATTTTTAGCTATTTTTTTTGTTTTCTGTTTTGTGATTGTGATCTTTTGTTTGAAAGATAGGGGTTCTATTTAAAATTTTTAAAAATTGAAATTCTTACCTATGCTGGTATGTATGTCTTTACCTTCTAGAATTATGATATATTTATACTAACTTTCCCCAACTATCTTCTTTTAAACTTAGGTAGTATAGATCATCAGTAGAAAAACTTCCTGAAAGAAGAAATTGTTCAAGAGAAATTTGAAAGTAGCAAAACAGAAGACGAGGAATTGACAACAGATGCAGAGGATAGCATGGAAGTAAGTACAGCGTGAAAGAAGATGAGAGGAGGATATCTAAAACAGATCTGAGTTCAGAAGATAGAGTTGAATTAAAATATGGTTTGATAAAGATACTTGAATTTCTAAGCTGCATAAATAAGTCTAAGTCATGTATTAAAAGTATATTTAGAAGGAATGTTCTTAAGTAGTTTTAATAGCTATCTTCTAGGGAATTTAAAGTAAAAAGGATGTAAACATGGTAGACATAGATTTTGGATGTCTCACTCCCCTATTAATGGTATTAAATAACTACTTGAGTATTGATTGTAAATCTGTTCTAGGTAGAGAAAGTTAAAATGCCCAATTTAAAACAAGAATTGAATAATGTTTGAGAATTAATTTTAGAACCCTTAAAAATGACAATTAACATACTCTAGTAAATATCTTTTAAACTTAAGTATTTCGTATTGTACTTTCTAGATATCCTTCATGTCTTTTGGAAGTATCAAAAATCAATAGTATTATTAAATTAATGTCATCTTATATATCCCTCTCAATTGTTTAATAGAAGGAAATAGGAAAGTACTGGCAAAAATCAAATATATAAGTAATGCCTTATATTATTATTTTTTGCAGATTTTACTTCATTCATTTGTTTAACAAATTTATTCAGCAAAACTTTGTTAAACACCTACTCTTCCTAGGTATTATCCTAGGCAACAGGACCACAACACTGAACAAAACAGAGAAAAATCTCCTGCCTCTGTACAACTACAGCTGATGATGTCTTCCAGTTTCAATATATTTAGAGTTGGCATCTCTTTTGTCATAATGTGCATTTTTTATAAGTCAGCAGTAGACTCTCTATCAGAACTGAGTCCTCAGAAATATTTCAGTACATTGCAACCAGGAAAAGCTTCCTTAGCTTATTTTTGTCAAGCTGGTGAGTACTTTTTATATTCTACATGATTTTTGTGATGTTTCTATTGCTATTTAATCAGTGTTCTCAGTGGAAATTTATTGTTAGGATTAATATGTGCTATAAAGCTGCTACTAAAATATGTCTGCCTGAGTTTAAATGCTGATTGTGCCACTGTGTGATTTTGATCAAGTCACTTAGCCTCTTTGTTTTTATCATCTATAATGAGGAAATAATACTTGCTTTGTAAATTTGTTGTGAGGATTAAATGAATTTACTCATGTGACTTGTCCATAATAAATACTAGATGAGAATGAATGATTAGTAGAATAACATCTGATTTCCATCTAGTCATTTCTGAAAGTATGCTTTTTGGTATTTTTGGTGAACAAATATTTTTAAAGTGTTTTAAAACTTTAAATGTAGTATTAGTAAGGCTTTTGTTTAATACTCTACTGTAGCTGTACCATTAATTATACTGATTAACCAGTGTAAGTATTGAACATAACTAAAGATTGTGATGGTCTCATTAAACCTGTATCCCTTAAAAAAATATTATTCTTGGAATTAGTAAGTGAAATAAATCCACATTTCTGTTGACTCTCTTATAACTCTGGTTTGAAAAATAGTTTCTTAAAATCACTTTGAGGAGTGCCTGAGTGGCTAAGTCAGTTAAGTGTGGGACTCTTGATTTCAGCTCGGGTCATGATCTTAGGGTTGTGAGATCAATCCCCAAGATGGGCTCCATGCTGGGTGTGGAGCCTGCTTGAGTTTCTCTTCCTCTCCCGTTGCCCCTCCCCTCACTTGCATGTATGTTTTCTCTTTCGCTCATAAAAAAAGTTTTAAACTCATTTTGAAAGTTTTTTGCATGTGTACATGTGTGTTGTGTATATGGTATTAAACTTGGAAAAATAATGCCAAATGTTAGCTTTATTTTTTAAAGATTTTATCCATTTATTTGAGAGAGAGACAGGTAGTGACAGCAAGAGTACAAGCCAGGGAGGAGAGGGAGAAGCCAGCTTTGCATTGAGCAGGGAGCCCAACATGGCACTTGATCTCAGGACACTGGGATCATGAGCTGAGCAGAAAGCAGACACCTAATGACTGAGCCACCTAGGAGCCCTTAAATGTCAAGAATAATGAGGCAATAGGAAATAAGGGTATAAATATATATAGGTATGTTTACTGTATTATTTGTTTTGTATACTTGTTAGGTGAACTAATCTATTTCATCTATGGTTTGCAGCTTTGGGCTTTAATTTTAAAAATTCGTCTTTCCTAAGGAGCGAGCCATAAAACATTCATAAAACCTTTCTTATTTTAGATTCTCCAAGAACCTCTATATTTCTTGAAGAACTGAATGAGGCTGTTACACCTCTCCAGGACTATGGAATTTCAGTTGCAAAGGTAGAAAGACATTTTTGTTACTAAATTATTAGTGACAAACATTTGACAATTGTGTGACTGAAGGCTGAGTATCTAAATATACTTATGTTTCACACCTTTTTCCAAACTGGAAAAATAATTTTTCTGCCCTTTTTATATGAAAAAAACAGAAGCGCAGAAAGATAGTTCCAGATTATTGGGTAAATTGGTACATGAAGGAAAAAAAGCTGTCAAAATTCTTTAGCTTAGAACTTATTTTATTTTGTAAACTGTTTTATTGAGGCTATGGTTCAGCTTTCAATCCTATAGTTAGGCTTTTTTGTGTTGTTTTGCCTGACAAATTTAATAGATCTCCACATTCAACTATTTACTAAATTTCTATTAGCACAAACTAAGTTACCAAAATTGAGGTAGTTGAAGCATTTTTCCTTGTCTGTTCTTTTAAGTCTTTGTAATTGCTTATGTTGTAATTTTTCCTTTTTTTTTAGAACAAAGTCAAAACAACCTAACTTGAAATGACATATTTAATTTTTTTCTCAAAAAATGTTCAAATTTGTCATTGAGTATTACGGAAAATCTCCACATGCATCATAGTTAGCTACCTGAGCTTTTCATTAACTTTAATCTTAGAATTTGTACCTCAGAAAGTTGAATGATTAAAACCCAATGATTATTAAGTTATCTTAGATTAGAATCTACCTGACTTTCTGTGTACATTTATTCTTTCTTAGTTCATTAGCTTTCTACCTCTGAGAGATGGCCACTGTCCTACTTAGTCCCTGCAGTTAGAGTTCCTGGGGCGGGAAGCATAGGAAGGTTAACTAACCTTGACTATTAAAGGGAAGCTCTTTCCTCAACCCAGAGAACACTTCTGACACCAAAGGTGTGAGTTTTCCTCACCATTAAGTTCTAGCACCAGCTGCCCACTTAGCCCAGATCTCACAGGTTGAGGACTAAGTCCTATAAGACTGCCTTCCACTTCGATGCCAGTCACAAGGAGTGATTCCCAGGTTACCTACAGCTTCTGTCTGACTCAGCTACAAATTGGGGGCTCTCACAATTCCCTCCTTGGGTTCAATAATTTGCTGGAATGGTTCACAGGATGAAGAGAACACTTTACTATTACTGGTTTATTATAAATGATAGAACTCTGGAACAGCCAAATGGACAAGATGTCTGGAAGGGCAAGGTCTGGAAGTCTTGAGTACAGGAGCTTCTATCCTCTTGTAGTTTGGAGTGTCTCCCATACATGGATGTGTTCACCATCCTGAAAGCTCTCCAGGCTCTATTGTTTAGGGTTTTTATGGGGGTCTGTTATGTGGGCATGATGGATTAAATCTTTGGCCACTGGTGATTAACTCAATTTCCAGCTCTGAGGATAGGAGGTGGGATAGAAAGTTCAACCTTCTAATCATGCGTTTGTCTTTTTGGTGAGCAGTCTCCCATCTCAAAGCTATATGGGGGCCCCTAGGGATCAGTCACCTCATTAGCATGCAGAAAGATACTCTTAAACACTGCAGAGGTTTCCAAGGTCTTAGAAGCTCTTATATAAGAAACTGGGGTTAAAGACCAAATACTAGAATAAAAGATATTCCTCGCACTCCCGTCACTCAGGAAATAACAATATCAGAAACCAGGCGGAAAAAACCAATGATCTCTTCTTATTATATCACTGCAAAATACTTTAAGGAAATCTTTTAAGTCAATTCCGTATGTAACTTTGTTGACTTTGAACAACTGATTATACTCCAGAATGATAATGGTGCCCATCTTTGAGGAACTTTTAATAAAATTCTACAGTTTACACATGAAATACTAGGTTGATATGACATTCGAAAGGGGTAGTCCTGCTGTTTATCTAGTAACTAGTAACCATGTATCAACTAACTAACTAACAATAGAATATTAAGCTTCATGCCCAGGGTTTTGCCTTTATGAACTGACAAAACTTGGTCTTGATTTTACAGTTGAGGATGCTAAACTATGTGGAAAGGAGACTGGTGAATAAGACAGGCCTCTAGTAAGGACTTAGCTCACTCTTTGGTCTGTAATAGATACTAGGTAAATGTTTATGACATTGAAATGAGCTGACTTTATTTAGTCTCTTAGATAGGTATATGACTAAGACTCAGTCTATTTCCTTGAAGAATTTAGGTCCTAAATAGGGGAGAAAAAATACATTCACATTTCATTTCAATAATTAGCAGAACATGATCATTGTGATACAAATAAAATGCCACTGAAGTTTAAAGGAAGGGCAGCTCATATCTAATTGTCAGGGCAGAAGGTCATGTATGGCATTGGGAAAGACTTGACAAACAGTAGCATTTTGAGATAGTCTTTAAAAGTTAAGATTTCAAGAGGCAGACATAGATGAAAAAAACCCTAAAATCTAAATTGGACTAAATGATAAGACAGAAATCGCCATGCTGAGTATAATAACCAAACCCAACTCTGTACTATTTAGAAATGTATCTTAGAGTTCAGACATCTTTAAAGTAAATGAAGGAAAAAGATGTATCATGTAATTAATAACCAAAAGAAAGCTAGTGTAGCTATTTTACTGTATTGAAGCAGATTTTTTTTTTAAGATTTTATTTATTTGAGAGAGAGAGAGAGAAAGCACAAGCAGGATGAGAGGCAGAGGGAGAGGAAGAAACAGAATGCCTGCTGGGCAGGGAGCCTGATGCAGGGCTTGATCCCAGGACCCCAAGCTCATGATCTGAGCTGAATGTAGCCGCTTAACAAACGGACTAACTCATCCAGGTGCACCTCAAAGCAGATTTTAAAACAAAAACCCTTTGAATCATCTTTGATTTTTCATTTTTGTCATAACTAATCCATCAATAAATCTTTAAGTTCTATTATCAAAACTTCCCAAATCTGACCACTTCTTTCACCTCCACTGTGACCTTCCCCCCCCTTATCCAAACCTTCATCATTTCTCATCTGGTAAGCTACGGTAGTCGTCGTCGTCGTCGTCGTCGTCTTCTTCTTCTTCTTTTTAAGATTTTATTTATTCATGAGACACACACACACACACACACACACACACACACACACACACACAGAGAGAGAGCGCGCGCGAGAGAGAGGCAGAGACACAGGCAGAGGGAGAAGCAGGCTCCATGCAGGGAACCTGACATGGGATTCGATTCCAGATCCCCAGGATCATGCCCTGGGCTGATGGCAGCACTAAAGCACTGAGCCACTCAGGCTGCCCCACTACAGTAGTCTTCTAATAATTGGCCTTTCTTTCTCCTTTTACTTTTGTCCCACTAAACTTTTCTCCACACATGAGTCAGATGTGTCAGGTCACTTTGCTACCCCTTCAGAAAGATTTCCCGTGAGATTCAGGATAAAATAGAAACTCTTCACTCTTTTGGACACTGGCTTCCTCTCTAATTGCATTTTTCATCCCTTTACCTTTCTCAGTTTTTTCTGGCACCTACAAGTCATCATTTTGTTACCTGAACCTGCTAGAAGTGTTATTTCCAAAAGGCCTTTTCAAATATTTCCCTTTCTGCTTAGAATTCCTCTCTTCCACACATTTATATAATCAGATGCATCATTCTATTCCTTCTGTTCTTTGTGCAAGGCCCACCCTCTCCCCCAAGCCTTCCTTGATTACCTATCTAAAATGTCTTGTCACACAGTATCCCCTTACTATTTTTTCTTTATGGGACTTAACACTACATATTAATTAGTTTTTAAAATTGTCTGTCTCTACTTTTAGAATGTAAGTTCTAAAGATAAAGATCTTTATTTGGAACTTAACTGTACCCCCAGTGACTAGAAGAGTGACTAACATATGGTAGGTGTTCATATATATGTTGCACGGGATGAATGGAAAAATATCTATTGTCGTGATGTCAGCCATCCCCTATGCTCTGACTTTTAAAAATTCTTTCTAACATTCCATCTTTTTTGGTTGTAGCTGTATTCTGACTTTTTTTTCCTGTATTCTGACTTTTAATTCTAATTCTCTATTCTCAATATTTTTTGACTGTCCATTCTCTTGTAGCTTTTGAAAATAAATGTAGCTTCGCCAGTTGTCATTCTGCTCCCTCAAACTCTATTAAAATTAAATTGAACACACACAAAATCTTCAACCCATTAAAAAGACCAAAAACTTACAAAATGAAATAACTCTTTTTCTGCCAGCCTTAGTTTACGTTTTGTTGGTGGCTACCCATTGCCCCATCTTAAAACCTCTTCGTTCTCTTCATCTCTTTCCTTCCCCCTCTATCCCATACTCTATACATATGCTCAGTCTCCTCCCTAGTTCTACTTGCTCGATTGGTGAAAAGTCTCTTGAATTCTTTTGTCCTCTTCTGCTTTACTTCAGATGCCAGTCATCCTTGCCCTTTATGATATCATATTCATTTAACCTGCTTCCTTATCTTTGTGCTCTCTTGCCTTCCATTGTACCTTCATGTTGCTGCCAGGATTATCCTTATATTTTTCACACAGAGTCTAGATTATAAACTATCAGGGACTGTCATGGCTACCCTAACATCATCAATGACTCAGGTTCATTCTTTGTTTTACCATCCTCAGCAAGGGTTTCTCCTTTAAAGATGCTTTATGGTCCATGATTACTGTTGGTCCCCAGCTGCCTTGTCTGTTTTTTGTCAGGAAGAAGTGGGAAAAGAGTATAAGTCAGCTCCCTTTTAAGAACCGTCTGGAATCCAACCCCAGTGACTTCTAACACTATTGGGCCATCTGTAGCTGTTGGAGCGTCTGGAAAATTCTTTCATTGAGGCACTTGTGTTTAGGGAAGTTCTGTTAGTAAAACAAAAATGAAGGATGGATTTTGGATAAGAAACCAGCAGTATCTGTATTCCAGATGCTGAGATGCTTTCATGCTCCCAGCTTACTTCTGCTTCTTGGCTTTTGCTCATGATTTTTTTGTCCTGCCTTATTGTTTCTTTCCTTTTCTACCTGGTTACCTCCTACTTGTTCTATAAGTTTGAATTAAATGTAAACTCTTAAGTATAATTAAATATAACTCTTAGATGTGGAAACAATTTCTTTCTCTGGGTTACCTTGAGCACTTGAATAAATGAGCAATTATAGGATATAAATCAGAAAGAAAAGTAAAATAAAAAATTTGACCTGGAGACAAACTACTGTTTAATTTTCCTTCTTGTTTCTCTAACCAAGAAACTTGACCTTTTGATATATACTCTAAACCTTAAATATAATCTTTTAAAGGTTAATTGTGTCAAAGAAGAAACATCAAGATACTGTGGAAAAGAAAAGGATTTGATGAAAGCATATTTATTCAGGTAAAGTATTTTTTTGAGTGTGATAGATACAAAGCTTTACTTCTAGAATATTAAAATGTATAAAATGTCACTAAGCCAGAATAAAGCTTTATGCAATGAAGGCCATATGAAGTTTAGCAAACAGTCTAAGTCATAGATTTGTTACCTGCACTTTACCTTCCTTATCTATGAAATGAGATAAAATAGCTATAAAACCTACCTTACAGGCTTGTTTTGAATATTACGTGAGAATTCTTTTTTTTTTTTTTAAAGATTTTTAATTTATTTATTCATAGAGACACACACACACAGAGAGAGAGAGGCAGAGACACAGGCAGAGGGAGAAGCAGGCACCATGCAGGGAGCCCGATGTGTAACTCGATCCAGGGTCTGCAGGATCAGGCCCTGAGCTGCAGGCGGCGCTAAACCGCTGTGCCACTAGGGCTGCCCCTACGTGAGAATTCTTATGTAAACTCCTACTATAAGTGCCGGGAAAGTAAGCACTTAACAAATTTAGTGTTTTGAGTAGATCTGTCATGTCCATATTTGGGTGTGAAGGAAATGTATTTTTGAGAGATCTGCCAATGTCCCAGTTACAGATTCCCCTGCATTTTGATCTGCTAGTCTCTGAGGTTTCTCAAAGTCTTTTTCTCAAACTGTTGAGATTTGGCCTGAGAAGTGGGGGCAGAGTCTCTCTCCTCAGAGATCAACTGCTGAGGACACTTCTTTCTCTCTCCTACTTGTCTCCTCCCCAGCTCATTTAGGGAATGTATGTGTATGTGACTGGGAGTATGGTAGGACGCCTTGTTGAGACTCATGTGTTTTCCCAATCTTTTTGCCTAGCCCAGAGCCTAAGCTCTTCAAAGTCAACATATGTAGTGAGTGTATATTCAATAAATATTTGTGTGTTTTTTACAGTCAGCATGCTGGTAGGTGCATGAGATAAGGATAAATACCAAGGCTGTAACGTCAAAGGACTTATAACCTACCGTATTGGAGAGACAAGAAAAGTGAATTCCAAGGAAATATTTCTGTAATGCTTTTTAAATTTTTTTAATAGGGGCAACATCTTACTTAGAGAATTCCCTACTGATGTCTTGTTTGATGTGAATGCCATCGTTGCCCATGTTCTCTTGTAAGTACAGGGGGTACTCATTGATTTATTATTTATCTCGATTTCATTTTAGGCAATCATAATCCATTAAAATATTTTAGGGTTTTAACATTATATTTGTAGGCATTAATTTCACACAAAATTACTGATCTTTTCCCTATGTAGAGGATCTAAAATGTCTTGAATGGCAAAGGATACAAAAACATCTTTGTTTAAAAAGTAGGAGAGAACACAATCACATGGTCATAGTATTGCTTTTGCTTTTGAATATACCTGTGGAGTAAGGATTTTACTAGGTAAGAAGCTAATCTTTGCTATTCTCACTGGGATTTTTAAAATATCTGGCATGCTTCTCATCCCAGCTTGATTTTTCTGGGGTCTGTAGTTCTGTGTCTACTCAGTAGGTGCAGAAACAGCGCCAGTAGTCCCGGAACACGTCTTAGTGTTTACAGAGAGCGAGACAGAGAAACAGAGAGAGAGAATATCTAAATTTAACTTTCCTAACATGGAATTTGGAAGCCTAGGATTTAGGCCTATGTGGAGTCCATTTGTGCAGTCTCCTCCTGGATGAAGTCTGATTACCTCTTCAGTGACAAAGTTTGAAGCCATGACTTCATTAGGGACACAAGTTTACATGAACCTTTCCAGTTTAATGTTGTGTTAGGGCTGCTGGCCACTAAGACCTTTGCTGACATTGAGTATCTTTGTTTTCTGCTTGGCTCTCCTCTTCCTTCTACTCTCTGACTGGATTCCCATAAAAATTGGGTGAAAGTTAAATGATAGGAAACTCAGAACTTACAGGTGAAAAGTTGTAGTTATCACTTCGCTAGTGGACACTTTTAAATGTTCCAGTACACATCATATATAAATGAAAAGTTTTTAGAAATTTCCTGACAACCATGGAATCTGAGGCCTGTAGACTACGAAGCCAATTGTAAGAAGTGAATGGTGGTCTTTTCGAGAGGAATTCCAAAGAACTGTTAGGCTGCATAGAGGCTTTTCTCTTAAAGAAGGATGGCTGGCTGGCTTGAGGATTGGGGTCATAAAAAGGCTTAGCAAAAAGCCCCAGTAGTAGATTTGATACTTGTTCTCGGGAAGCTTACTGGTTTCTGCTGTTTTTACAGCAGGTATCTGACGATAGTCTTAGAGCCAGATATGAGGGTTGAAGAGATAGAGAAAGAAGATTCTTTGAAGGATAAGGATGTTATCCTTAGGTACTAAGATTGTCTTTGAGAAGTTTGATGGCAGATCCTGGACCAGCAGGTCCATGTTGGATAACCTGACAACAAGGTGGTTTTGAAACAGTTGGGCCTTAGTGTGGAGAGGCTGCCCGTGCTGGGAACTGGTTAGCTTGTGGGGCTTGTGTTATTCAATCCTGCTGTAGTGTCCTGTTGCTGTGTTAATGCTGATTCATAGAACACTAATTCCACAAATAGATGATTCCTCGTGTTCCTGCTATGTGCCAGATACTTGTTAGGCACTGGGGATACAGAATAGAAAAGGATATGGCTTCTGTTCTCTAGGAATTTAGTGTTTTGTTACATAGACAGATACATAAACAGAAAATACTGTGTAGTAAGTAAATTGGTAGAAGTTTGTATGCCTGAGCGCTTGTATTCCCAGCACAGGGAAGAGTTACCTGTGTCTAGAATGAGGGTGGGTATTTGTTAAGAATGCTTCCTGGTGGAGGTGGCACTTGGGATGAGTCTTAAAGGATAAGTGGCAGTTTGCTTGGTGAAGAAACAGAAGGTGGGGAAAGCAGGGGAAACTGTGACCAAAGGCATGGAGGTTAGAATAGTTTGGGGGAGTAGTTTTTTTTTAATACTTTTTTTTTTTTTTTTTTTAGTGATTTTATTGATTTATTTGAGAAAGAGAGAGAAAGAGAGAGAGAATGAGCAGGGGAAGATGCAGAGGGGGAAGCAGACTTCCTGCTGAAGAGGGAGCCTGACTTGGGACTCGATCCTAGGACCCCAGGATCATGACCTGAGCCAAAAGCAGACATTTAACTGACTGAGCCATCCAGGCACCCCTGGAGAGGGGGGCCAGTTTTTACTGGAGTATGAAATGGGAAACAGGAGATGACAGCAGAAAAGTAGGTATGGGGGTCAGATGGAAGGGATCTTTGTTTACCATGAGAAGAAGTTAAGGCTTTGGGATAGGCCCTGAAGGGTGAGGAGGTTAGCTCCAGGCCAGAATACTTATGTGGCCTATGAGTCCTGCCCACAGGCAATTACAGGCTTTGTCTGGCAGGACTCATAGGGTAAAGGTGCCCTACCCACACCAGACTCGGTGCATATCCAGTGCATTGCAGTTTTATAGAGAAAATTGAGGTCCAAGACTTAGGGACATAGGCCAGACATGCTCCTATGTAACCTGTATTTTTAGCTCAAGTGTCTCCATTCAGAGGCCTCATTATAAGAAAAGACCTTGACAGAGGCACCTCCCAGGTGCTTCTGCTAAGACCTCTTTATCAGGGGTCTTTGATTGAGGCACTTTTCTCCACTTAGTATATTTCCTCTTTTGGCTCTTCTCCCTTTCTTTCTCCTCAGCCCATGAGTTCATAAAGAGTCAAGAGCCTTTGTTTGGGGCTCCTTGAAATGAGATGCTCCCCTGCACCTGCACTGCACCCCTTTGACTTTTGCCTAATGCTGGCCAATGGTGGGTGGGGCAAGGAATAGAATATTGTAGAACTGTTGCCTCACTTTTGGCCTCTGGCTTGTACTACCACAGTGAGTGAATAAAGGCTTGATTGTTAAATTCGGCTCACTGTCCTGACCACCTCAACAAGTGATTGCTCCACAGAGGATTATAGGTAGAAAAGTGATATAATCAGATTAGTACTCGAAAGCTCTTTCTGGTGGACATGAATAGATTTGTGAAGTCCAAGCACACATAGAAATCATTGTGTGTCTATTATATGATTTAGGGAGGTAAAATATAGATAGCAAGGAGGAGATTTTCTTTTTAATGCTTAGAAGGTGAAATTAACTGGATTTGGTAAGAGCTAATTTGGTAACAGTCAGCAAAACTACAAACTTGAAATTAATCCCTAATCTCTTCTTTTCTGTCTTTCCAATCCTACTCAACCCTGAATCCTCTCTGATCAACATCTGAAGTAGGCAAGGAAGAAGAACAGATTTACAGGGGAAGAGGAGTTGACTTTAACAAGGGGAATGCCCATCGGATGTGAGTCTCCAGTAGGCAGCTGTGGGATTTTGAACTGAGGAGTACAGATGTAGGTATAGTCAAGATACAGGTTATCCAGGTAGCACCTTACACAACACCAGCACTTATGGGAAAAAGAAACTGAGTTGGGGGGGGAATAAATGTCAAGGAAATAAAATTGCAAAAAGGCAATGTAAGAAAAATGACTTTGGAATATATTACAAAAATTCTCTGTAGTGATATTCAGAATGTTGAAGAACTGTGCTTAATAGTGTGCCATATCCTAGCTACACCTTCCAAATAACCATGAGGAAAAACGATACCTTTCAATTTGTCATCCTACTTTTATGTGCTAAAACCATCAATTTGAAATATCTAGTGCCTAGCAAGCAGTTTCCCTCTCCTGTACTCTTTTGTAGTTGTATACTATTCATTGAAATGGACCTGAACATTTGGAATTTGATTTGGAATCTTTTGCCCATTTTTCTGTCATATTTGAACTGTATTAGCTTCTGATACTTTTTTTTTTTTTAAAGATTTATTTTAGAGAGCACACATGCAAGTGAGTGAGGGGAGGGCCTGAGGGAGAGAATCTTCAAGCAGACTCCCTGCTGAGTAGGCAGTCTATCCCATGAGATCACAATCTGAGCCAAAACGAAGAGTCAGAGGCTTCAAACATTGAGTCATCCAGGTGTCTTAGATACTTTCTTTATATGAAGGAGAAACAAACTACATTTCCCCCCAAGTTGTCATTTATCATCTAAATTTCTCTATTCTTTTTTTTTTTTTTTAAGATTTTACTTATTTGAGAGAGAAAGCTCACAAGAAGAAGAGGAAGGCAGAGAGAGAGAGAGAGAGAGAGAGAATTTCAAGGAGACTCTGCCCTGAGTGCAGAGCCCCAAGCAGGGCTTGATCTCACAACCCTGAGACCATGACCTGAGCTGAAATCAAGAGTTGGATGTTTTACCAGTTGAACTACCAAAGCACCCCTGAAATTTCCCTATTCCTTAAAGAATTATCTGGTCAAATTTATCTTTTCTCTTCAGAATTGTAGAATTTGAGTTTTACTGTGGTTTGTCTTATACCGTAGTTTTGAAGGAATTTATTCATTTAAAAAATTATAGATTTTGTTTATTTATACATTTTTCCAGGTTTATTTTTTATTTATTTTCAAATTTTTATTTAAATTCCAGTTAACATACAGTGTAATATTAGTTTCAGTCTTATATTAGTTTCATTAAATATGTAATTTAGTGATTCATAACTTACATATAACACCCAGTGCTCATCATAACAAGTGCCCTCCTTAATACCCATCCCCTGTCTAGCCCATCCTCCACCCACCTTCCTCTATCAACCCTTAGTTTTGTTCTCTATAGTTAGAGGTCTGTCTTATGGTTTGCCTCTCCTTTTTTGCCCCTGTGTTCATTTGTTTTGTTTCTTAAATTACACAGATGAGTGAGATCATATAGCATTTGACTTTTTCTCTTAGTGTAATAATACACTCTGGGTCCATTCATATTGTTGCAAATGGCAAGATGTCATTCTTTTTGATGGCTGAGTAATATTCCATTGTACATATCTACCATATCTTCTTTATTCATTCATCAGTTGATGGATATTTGGGTTCTTTTTATAATTTACCTGTTGTTAATGCTGCCATAAATACTGGGGCACCTGTAACCCTTCAAATCAGTATTTTTGTATCCTTTGGGTAAATCCTTAGTAGTGAAATTGCTGAATCTTAGGGTAGTTCTATTTTTAACTTTATGAGGAACCTCCATACCATTTACCAGACTGGCTGTATTAGTTTGCATTCTCATCAACAGTGTAAGAGGGTTCCCCTTTCTCTGCATCCTTGCCAACACTGTTGTTTCCTGTGTTGTTAATTTTAGCCATTCTGATAGGTATGAGATATTGCAGTTTCGGCTTGTATTTCCCTGATGATGAGTGATGTTGAACATCTTTTCATGTCTGTTAGCCATCTGGATGTCTTCTTTGGGAAAATGTCTATTCATGCCTTCTGCCCATTTCTTAACTGGATTGTTTTTTAGATGTTGAATTTGTTAAGTTCTTTTTAGATTTTGGATATTAATCTTTTATCAGACATGCAATTTGCAAATACCTTCTCCCATTGTGTAGGCTGCCTTTTAGTTTTGTTGATGGTTTCCATTGCTGTGCAGAAATTTTTTATCTTGATGAAGTCCCAATAGTTAATTTTTGCTTTTCTTTCCCTTGCCTCCAGAAATGTATCTAGTAGGAAGTTGCTATGGCTGATGTCAAAGAGGTTAGTGCCTATGTTCTCCTCTAGGAGTTTGATGGTTTCCTATCTCAAATTTAGGTCTTTTGTCCATTTTGAATTTTATTTGGGTATGGTGTAAGTGATCAGTTTCATTCTTCTGCATATTGCTGTCCAGTTTTCCCAACAGCATTTGTTGAAGAAACTGTATTTTTTCCATTGGATATTCTTTCCTGCTTTGTTGAAGATTAGTTGACCATATAGTTGTAAGTCCATTTCTGGGTTTTCTATTCTGTTCCTTTGATCTGTGTATCTGTTTCTGTGTCTGTACCATACTGTCGTGATGACTGCAGCTTTGTAATATAACTTGAGGTTCAGAATTATGATGCTTTGGGTATTCAAGGTCTTTTGTGGTCCCATACACATTTTAGGATTGTTCGAATTCTGTGAAAAATACAGGTGAGTATTTTGATAGAGATTGTATTAAATGTATAGATTGCTTTGGGTAGTGTAGACATTTTAACAATATTTGTTCTTCCAATCTCTGAGCATGGAATGTTTTTTCCATTTCTTTATGCCCTCTCTAATTTCTTTTATCAGTGTTCTATAGTTTTCAGAGTACAGATCTTTTACCTTTTTGGTTAGGTTTATTCCTAAGTATCTTATTATTTTGGTGTAATTGTAAATGGGATTGATTCCATGATTTCTTTTTCTATGGCTTCATTATTGGCATATAGAAATGCAACAGAATTCTGTACATTGACTTTGTATATTGTGACTTTACTGAATTTGTATATTAGTCCTTGCAGTTTTTTTGGTGGAGTCTTATGGGTTTTCTACATAGAGTGTCATGTCATCTGCAGATAGTGAATTTGACTTCTTCCTTACCAATTTGGATGCCTTTTGTTGTTGTTGTCTGTTTGCTCAGGGGCTAGAATTTCCAGTATGTTAAATAACAGTATGTTAAATAACAGTGGTGAGAGTAGACACCTCTGTCTTGTTCCTGACCATAGCTCTCAATTTTCCCCATTGAGAATGATATTAGCTGTGGATCATTTATATATAGCCTTTATGATGTTGAGGTATATTCCATTTATCCCTATTTTGTTGAAGGTTTTTATCAAGAAGGAATGCTGTACTTTGTCAGATGATTTTTCTATATCGAGAGGGTCATATGGTTCTTATCCTTTCTTTTATTAATGTGGTATATCACGATTGATTCACAAATATTGAACCACCTTTGCAACTTCATAATCTCTTATAATTGTTTATATTTCTGTTGTGTTGATTGTGATCTCTCCTCTTTCATTCATGATTTTATTCATTTGGGTCTTTTTTCTTGGCTAGGGGTTTATATTGATAAATTTTCTTAATTTTATGATTTTAATTTTTTCAAAGATTCAGCTCCTGGTTTTCATTGGTCTGTTTCTTTTTGTTTCTATATCATTTATTTCTGCTCTCATCTTTATTATGTCCCTTCTTCTGGCTTTAGGCTTCATTTGTTGTTCTTTTTCTAGCTCCTTTAGATGTAAGTGTAGGTTGCATATTTGAGATTTTGCTTCTTGAGGTAGGTCTGTATTGCTATATACTTTCCTCTTAGGACCCTTTTGATGTATCCCAAAGGTTTTGGGCCATCGTCTTTCATTTTCATTATTTCTATGTATTTTTTTTATTCTTTAATTTCCTGATTGACCCATTCATTTTTTTATTCTTCTTTTTTAAGTAGAGCCCAATGTGGGGCTTGAACTCATAATTCTGAGATCAGGACCTGAGCTGAGATCAGGATGCCTGCCTGGCTTGGTGGTTGAACATCTGCCTTCAGCTCACGTTGTGGTCCCAGGGTCCTGGGATTGAGTCCTGCATCAGGCTCCCCACAGGAAGCCTGTTTCTCCCTCTGCCTATCTCTCTTCTGGGTCTCTCATGAATGAATAAATAAAATCTTTTTTTAAAAAAACAAACAAAACAAAGACCTGAGCTGAGATCAGGAGTCAGATGCTTAACCTATTGAGCCACCCAGGCGCCCTTACTCATTCATTCTTTAGTAGGATGTTCTTTAGCCTCCATGTACTTGTGGTCTTTCCAAGTTTTTTCTTGTGGTTGACTTCAGGTTTTATAGCATTGTGATCAGAAAATATGATCTCAGTCTTTTGTACTCATTAAGCCTGATTTGTGAACTAGTATGTGATCGATTCTGGAGAAGGGCCCATGTGCACTTGAAAAGAATGTGTATTCTGCTGCTCTGGGCCTAAATGTTCTGAATGTATCTGTTAAGTCCATCTGGTCCAGTGTGTCATTCAAACCCATTGTTTCATTGTTGATTTTCTGCTTGGATCATCTGTCCATTGATGTAAGTGGAGGGTTAAAGTCCCCTAGAATTATTATATTATTAATGAATTCTTTTACGATTTTATTTTATTTTTTATTTATTTATTCATGAGAGACAGAGAGAGAGAGAGAGAGAGAGAGAGGCAGAGACACAGGCAGAGGAGAAGCAGGCTCCATGCAGGGAGCCCAATGTGGGACTCAATCCTGGGACCCCAGGATCACACCCTGGGCTGAAGGCAGGCACTAAACTGCTGAGCCACCCAGGTGTCCCAAATTCTTTCATGTTTGTTACTATTTTATATAATTGGGGCTCCCAAGTTGGGGGCATAAATATTTACAATTGTTAGATCTTTTTGTTGGATAGGCCCCTTTATTATGATGTAGTGTCTTTTCTTCATCTCTTGTTATAGTCTTTAGTTTAAAATCTAGTTTGTCTGACATAAGTATGACTACTCTCCCTTTCAGTGGACATCCATTTATATGGTAAATATTTCTCTATCCCCTCATTTTCAATCTACAGGTGTCTTTACGTCTAAAATGAAGTAAGCAGCATATAGATGGGCCTTGTGTTGTTGTTAAAAGATTCTATCTATTTATTCATGAGAGACACAGAGACACAGGCAGAGAGAGAAGCAGGCCCCATGCAAGGAACCCGATGTGGGACTCAATCCCAGGACTCCAGAATCACGCCCCGGGCTGAAGGCAGATGTTTAACCGCTGAGCCACCCAGGCGTCCCTGTTGTTGTTTTTTAATCCATCCTGACACCCTATGTCTTTTGATTGGAGCATTTAGTCCATTTACGTTCAGAGTGATTATTGATAGATATAAATTTAGTGCCATTGTATTACTTGTTTTTTTTTGTTTTTGTTTTTGTTTTTGTTTTTGTTTTTTTTTGGCGATTTTCTTTGTTCCTTTGTAGTCTTTGTGACTTTTGGTCTTTCTTTTCCACCCAGAGTCCCTTATAATATTTCTTGCAGGGCTGGTTTAGTGGTCATGAACTTCTTTTGTTTGGGAAACTCTTTATCTCCCCTTCTGTTCTGAATGACAGCCTTGCAGGATAGAGTATTCTTGGCTATATATTTTTCCCATTCAGCACATTGAATATATCCTGCCACTCTCTTTTTGCCTGCTGAATTTCTGTGGATAGAACTGTTGCTAACCTTATTCTTCTTCCCTTGTTAGTTAGGGACTTCTTTTGTCTTCCTTCATTTAGGATTTTTTTCTTTATCTCTGTATTTTGCAAATTTTACTATATGTCTTGATGTTTGCCAAGAGTTTTTTTTCTTTATCTCTGTATTTTGCAAATTTTACTATGATATATGTCTTGGTGTTGGCCAAGAGTTTGATGGGAGTTCTCTGTGCCTTCTGGATTTAGATATCTGTTTCTTTTCCCAGATAGGGGAAGTTTTCAGCTGTAATTTCGTCAAATAAACCTTCTGCCTCCTTTCTCTCTCTTCTTCTTCTGGGACTTCTATGATACAAATATTATTATGTTTTATGGAGTCTCTGAATTCCCTAAGTCTACATTTGTGATCCAATATTTTTATTTTCAGCTTCATTATTTTCCATAATTTTATCTTCTGTATCACTTTCTTGTTCCTCTGCTTCTTCCATCCTGTGGTCCTTCCATCCAGTCAGTTTTGCATCTCAGTTATTACAGTTTTCATTTTGGCCTGACTAGGTTTTAGGTCTTTTGTCTCTTCGGTAAGGGTATCCCTGGTATCTTCTATACTTTTGTCAAGCCCAGGTAGTATCTTTATGATTGTTGCTTTACATTCTGGATCAGGCATATTACTTATATCTGTTTTGATTAGATCCCTGGCCATGACCATTTTTTGTTCTTCCTTTTAGGTCCTCTGTCTTGGCATTTTGTCCAGGTTTCTGTCTTCTTTGTGTTAGGAAAGCCTGTTATATTTACTGTTCCTGAGAGTAATGGTTTTATGAAGAAGAAGTCCTATACTGTCCAGGGCCTGGTGCTTTAGTAAGTGTTTCAGAGTGTGCACTGGGCTACTGTGTGTTTTGGCACCTCTTTTCCTCAGGTCAGTTTTCTGCACAGTTACATCTTGCCTGCATTGGGGAGTGTTTGGCCTTGGCCAGAGTGTGGTGAGTTTTAACTAGTTGTATTCTGATCTGCTTGTTAAAAGAGACCTGATGCTATTTCCACTAGAGTGGAAACTTTGTGGAACTTTATGGTTGGTAGATGTGGTACGTAGGGTGTGGGGGGTTTGTGCTGGTCTTCTTGGGGAGGGGCTGCCATACTGGTTCTTAGGCACACTTGCCCAAGAAAGCAGCACCAGCAGAGCAGAGGGAATGGGTTTGGCATAAACTGTTTAGGCTACCACTTTTGGCACTTTACTGCTTACTGAAATTAGTTTATGCTGAGGCGTAGGGGAGGGAAATGGGGCCAGCCCCCTCCCTTATCCCTAGAGATGGGAGTTCAAGCCTGTCACTGTCCAGGAACCCCTCCCAGAAGAGCAGAGAATCTCCCCTTAGTGTGTCCCAGGCATCCCTCAAATCCCTACCTTTACCCTGTCTGTCAACCTGATCATATAGTGCACCTTGGGGTCTATCCTAGGCAGATGGGATGAATTTTAAAACTCCAAACTTTAGAGACCTGGTGCAGCAGGGACCTGTGTTGGTTCTCCAGGGGAGGGTCTCACTGTGCTGGGGGTGATGCAGGTTTGTCCCAAAGGGTAGATACGCCAAAGTGCAGGGGTTTGGAGTTTGGTGTAAAACATAGCAAAGAGCCAGTTTCCAGATTAGCTTCCCTCAGCAGGTGTCTTTGCAGCTATGCTGAGACACAGAGGAAGAAAAGATGCTTTCCCAGATGTGCTCCAAGAAGGAGAACTGTCTCTCCCAGTGCATCCCAGGCAATCCTCAGATCACAGGCTATCTGATCTCCTTCTCTACAGGAGAACTGCAGTGCTTGCCAGGCTCCATACCGGCTTTGCTGTGGATAGCTAAAGCTCCAGTCTTTTGAGTCCCACTGGTTGTAAAAATTCACAAAAATCAGTTTTCCCAATCAGTGGCTCTGGGGAAGTGTTTTCCTAATGCAATCTCCTGTGCACTCCTTTCTGTCTGTCTGTCTCTCCCTCTCCCTCCTATCTGTGAGCAGGGCTCTGTCCCCTCTGCAGCACCCACGATCTGTTTCTCTCCCCAAACCACATCTCTGCATCTCCTACCTTCTATGATATGTCCTCTTCTCTCCCTCTATTTGTACAGTTTGTTCTGTCAGTCCTCAGATTTCTTGGGTATTTAGAATGATTTGATCTTTATATAATAGTTTCATTAGCTGTGTTTGAGAGATGAGGCAAGCCTAGGGTCCTCCTACTACTCTGCTCTTAGCTTTTCCTCCATTTTTTCCAGTTTTAGAGTTTTTGTCCTTAACAACTTGACTAAAGAGAAGAATTAGTTAGTCATACCTAGGTTCTGCAATTTGTAAATTTCTCCCCATGGTGCTGGGAATTAACTCTATTTGAGATATAGTGATGAGTGTACACACACTACTACTAGTCTCTTACTCTTCCAATTTAGAGGAGACTGGACTATTTTTTAAAAGATTGTATTTATTTTAGAGAGCATGCATGAGTATGATCAGTGGGGAGGGGCAGAGAGGATGGGAGAAGGACAATTAGACTTTGTGTTAAGTGCAGAGCCTGATGTGGGTCTTGACCTCATGACTCTGAGATCATAACCTGAGCCAAAACCAAGAAGTGGATGCCCAACCAACTGTGCCATCCAGGTGCCCCTTAATTTTCTTTTTTTTTTTTTTTTGAGTAATTTTAGATTCAGAGAAAATTGAGCACATAGTGCAGAGAATTCTGGTATGACTCTCTTCTCCTCTTTACTCAGTTTCCCTTATTGTTAACACTTTGCATTAGTATGGTACATTTGTTATAATCAATGAACCAGTATCAGTACCTTATTAATAAAAGCACCTAGTTTACAGTAGGATTCAGGCTTTCTGTTGTACAGTTCTGTGAGTTTTGACAAATGTGTAATGACACATATCCACCATTATGGTATCAAACAGAATAGTTTCATTAGCCTAAAAAAATCTCATACTTCATCTATTTATCCCTCCCACTCATCTTTTTACAGTCTCTGTAGTTTTGCCTTTTCCAGAGTGTCATATAGTTGGAATAATACAGATGTAGATTTTCAGATTGACTTCTCTTACTTAGCAACATGTATTTAAGGTTCTTCTATGTCTTTTCATGGTTTGATCACTCATTTTTTAAAAAATTTTAATTCCAGCATAGTTAACATACAGTGCTATATTAGTTTCAGGAGTACAATATATTGATTCAGTGATTCTGTACATCACCCAGTGCTCATCACAAGTGCACTCCTTAATCCTCATTACCTATTTTATTTGTCTTTCCTCCTACCTCACCTCCGGTAACCATCAATTTGTTTCTCTATAGTTAAGAGTCTGTTTCTCGGTTTGTTTCTCTTTTTTACCTTTGCTCATTTTTTTGGTTTGTTTCTTAAATTCTACGTATGACTGAAATCATATGGTATTTGTCTTTCTCTGACTGACTTATTTCATTTAGCATTATATTCTCTAGCTCTATGTTGTTGCAAATGGCAAGATTTCATACTTTTTTATGGATAAAATAACATTCCATTGTATATATATACCAATCTTTATCTATTCATCTATGGATGGACACAGACTGTTTCCATAATTTGGCTCATGTAAATAATGCTGCAATAAATATCAGGGGGGCATGTATCCTTTTGAATGAGTGTTTGTAGTTGTATCTCTTAGGTAAATGCCTAGTAGTGTAGTTACTAAAACGTAGGGTAGTTCTATTTTTAACTTTTTGAGGAACCTCCGTACTGTTTTCCAGAGTGGCTGTATGAGTTTGCATTCCTACCAACAGTAAATGATGGTTCCTTTTTCTCACATACTTGCCAACACTTGTTTCTTGTGTTTATTTATTTATTTTGGGAGAGTGTTGAGGGGAAGAGCAGAGAGAGAGGAAGAGAGAATCTTAAGCAGGCTCCATGCCCAGCATGGAGCTCTACATAGGGCTTGATCGCAAGGCACCCTTGTTTCTTGTGTTTTTGATTTTAGCCATTCTGACAGGTGTGAAGTGATATCTCACTGTAGTTTTAATTTGTATTTCCCTGATGATGAGTGATGTTGAGCATCTTTTCACATGTCTGTTGACCATCTGGATGTGTTCTTCAGGGAAATATCTGTTCATTTCTTCTGGATGGCTCATTTCTTTTTATCACTGAATAGTATCCCATTATATAGTTATACCAGTGTATGTTTACACATTCACCTATTGAAGACGTCTTGGTTGATTCTAAGTTTTGGTAATTATGAATAAAGCTTCTATAAATGTTTGTGTGTAGCTTTTTTTGTATGGATGTAGTTTTCAACTAATTTGGGTAAATACTTAGGGGTGTGATCATATGGGGGAATTATGTTCAACTTTATAAGATGCTGCCAAACTGTCTTCCAGTGTGGCTTTACCATTTTTGCACGCATACCTACAACGAATGAGTTCTCATTGCTCCACATCCTTGTCAGCATTTACTATTGTCCATTTTAAAAACAGATTTTAGCCATTCCAGTTGTTGTGGTATCTCATTGTATTAATTTGTAATTTCCTTAATTACATATGATGTTTGGCATCTTTTAATATCCTTATTTTCCATCTGTGTATTTTCGCTGGTAGAGTATCTAGATCTTTTGCCCATATTTATTTTATTTTATTTTTAAAGATTTATTTCTTTATTTTAGAGGGATGGTGGGGCAGAGGGAGAGGGAGAGACAGAATCTTAAGCAGACTCCCTGCTGAGCATGGAGCCATACATGGAGCTTGATCTCACAACTCTAAGATCATGACCTGAGCCAAAATCAAGAGTTGGATGCTTAAACTGACTGAGCCACCTAGGCACCCCATCTTTTGCCCATATTTTAATGGGGTTTTCTTATTGTTGGAAGTCTTGTTTTTGACAACAAGACTCTTTATTTCTTAATTTTTAATTTTATTTTTTACTGAAGTATAATTGACATAATATCCTATTCATTTCTGGTGTATATGGTAGTGATTTTATATTTTTATACATTGCAAAATTATTCCAACGATAAGTCCCAATTGCCATTTGTCACCATGTAAAGTTATTATGATACTGTTGACTACTGTCACCATCTTGGACGTTGTATCTCCATGATTTTATTTTTTATTTTCTTTGCTGCAGCACTTTATTTTCCTCACACAATGATGTTTTTCTGGGTCCTAATGTTCTCACATGACAGTAGAAAACCAAAATTTAGTGTCATATTTTAAAGAATTGATAATTGGGTACAAAAGCCTTACATAAGTTAAAAGGATGAATAAATTTATACTTGTAGATGCAAACTGTTTCCAACTCATGGCAATTACAACCCAGAGCATTCTGGTAGGAAAACATTAGGTAAGAAAGGAAAGTGGGTCCAAGGCTAGTATCTTCTCAACCCTGTCAGGCCAGCAAGATAGAAATGACAGCGGGTTCAGGACTCTTGCCAGCCTCTAGAGAAATCCTGGAATAGGCAGTTCTTACATATTATGATACCAGGGACAGATCAAGAAACTCATGATTTTGTAGATTCTCATCAAACCAATGGATTTTTCTTTGACTTTATTTTATAACTGAGGGTTTATACCTTTTTAAAAAAAATTTAAATTCAATTCACCAACATATAGTACATCATTAGTTTCGGATATAGTGTTCAATAATTAATCAGTTGTATATAACCTTCAGTGCTCATCATACTGTGTGTCTTCCTTAATCCCCATCACCCAATTACCCCAACTCCCTTCTCCCCTCTAACAACCTTTAATTTGTTTACTAGAGTTAAGAGCCTCTCATGGTTTGTCTTCCTCTCTGAAATTTCCCATTCCATTTTCCCTCCCTTCCCCTATGATCCTTAGTGCTGTTTCTTATATTCCACATATGAGTGAAACCATATGGTCTTTCTATGATTGACTTATTTCACTCAGCATAATACCCTCCAGTTCTATCCACATCAATGTAAATGATAAGTATCAATCATTTCTGATGGCTGAGTAATACTACATCTTTATCTATTCATCTGTTGATGGACATTTTGGCTTCTTCCATAGTTTGGCTATTGTGGACCTTGCAGCTATGAACATTGGGGTACAGGTGCACCTTCATATCACTACATTTTTATCTTTAGGATAAATACCTAGTAGTGCAATTGCTAGCTGTAGGATAGCTCTATATTTAACTTCTTGAGGACCTTCTGTTTTCCAGAGTGACTTGCATTTCCAGCTTGGATTCCTACCAACAGTGTAAGAGGATTCCCCTTTCTCCACAGCCTCACCGACATTTGTTGTTTCCTATTAATTTTAGCCATTCTGACTGGTGTAAGGTGGTATCTCATTATGGTTTTGATTTGTATCTCCCTGATGCCGAGTGATGTGAAGCATTTTTTCATGTATCTCTTGACCATTTGTTTATCTTCTTTGGAGAAATGTCTGTTCATGTCTTCCGCTCATTTCTTGACCAGATTATTTGTTTTTTGGGTGTTGAGTTTGATAAGTTCTTCATATATCTTGGATAATAGCTCTTTATTTGATATGTCATTTGCAAATATCTTCTTTATCCTAAGGCTGCTGTTTTGTTGACTGTTTCCTTTGCTGTGCCAGGAACTTTTTATCTTGATGAAGTCTCAATAGTGCATTTTTGTTTTTGTTTCCCTTGCCTTTATATACATGTCTTGCAAGAAGTTTCTGCCTCTGTTCTCCTCTAGGATTTTGATGGTTTTCTATCTCACATTTACATCTTTCATCATTTTGAGTTTATCTCTGTGTATGGTGTAAGAGAATGGTCCAGTTTCATTCTTCTGTGTGTGGCTGTCCAATTTTCCTAGTACCATTTATTGAAGAGGCTGTCCTTTTTCCATTGAATGTTCTTTCCTGCTTTGTCAAAGATTATTTGACCATAGAGATTAGGGTCCATTTCTGGGTTCTCTATTCTGTTCTATTGATTGATGTATCTGTTTTTGTGCCAGTACCATACTGTCTTGATGATTACAGATTTTAAATACAGTTTGAAGTCAGGCTTTGTGATGCCTCCAGCTTTGGTTTTCTTTTTCAACATTTCTTGGCTATTTGGGGTCTTTTTTGGTTCCATACAAAGTTTAGGATTATTTGTTCCAGCTCTGTAAAAAATGTCAATGTTATTTTGATGGGGACATTGAATGAGCAGATTGCTCTCGGTAGCATAGACATTTTCACAATATTTATTCTTCCAACCTATTAGCATGGAATGTTTTTCCATTTCTTTGTGTCTTTCTCAATTTCTTTCATAAGTATTTTGTAGATTCTTTACTTCTATGGTCAGTTTTATTCCTAGGTATCTTATGGTTTTGGATGCAGTTGTAAATGGGATCGGTTCCTTAAATTTCTCTTTCTTCAGTCTCATTGTTAGTGTGTAGAAATGCAACTGAATTCTGTGCATTGATTTTGTATCTTGCCATATTGTTGAATGGCTGTATGACTTCTAGCAATTTGGGGGTTGGATTCTTTTGGGTTCTTCATATACAGTATCATGTCATCTGCAAAGGGAGAGGTTGACTTCTTCTTTGCCAATTTGAATGCCTTTTATTTCCTTTTGTTGTCTGATTGCTGAGATAGGAGTTCTAGTACTGTGTTGAATGACAGTAGTGAGAGTGGACATCTCTGTTGTGTTCCTGACCTTAGGGGAAAAGCTCTCAGTTTTTTTGTTTTTAAGATTTTATTTATTTACTCATGACAGACAGACAGACACACACACACACACACACACACAGAGAGAGAGAGAGAGAGAGAGGTGGGGGCAGAGACACAGGGAGCCTGATGTGGGACTTGATCACAGGTCTCCAGGATCACACCCCGGGCCAAAGGCAGCGCTAAACCGCTGGGCCACCAGGGCTACCCTCTCAGTTTTTCCCTATTGAGCATGATATTCTCTGTGGGCTCTTTGTAGATGGCTTTTATTGTATTGAGGTATGTTTCTTCTATTCTCTATCCCTACATTTAGAAGAGTTTTAATCAAGAAAGGATGCTGTATTTTGTCAAAGGCTTTTTCTGCATCAGTTGGGAGGATCATATATTCCTTGTCCTTTCTTTTATTAATGTGATGTATCATTTTGATTGATTTGCTAATGTTGAACCATCTTCCAGATCAGGATTAAATCCTGCTTGGTAGTGGTAAATAATCCTTTTAATGTACTGTTGGATCCTATTGGCTAGTATCTTGGTGAGAATTTTGGCATCTATGTTCATCAGGGATATTGGTCTGTAATTCTATTTTTTTTATAAGCATATTTTTTTAAAAAGATTTTATTTATTCATGAGAGACACAGAAAGAGAGAGAAAGAGAGAGAGGCAGAGACATAGGCAGAGGGAGAAGCAGCCTCCATGCAGGGAGCCTGATGTGGGACTCGATCCCGGGTCTCCAGGATCACACCCTGGGCTGAAGGTGGCACTAAACTGCTGAGCCACCTGGGCTGCCCATGTAATTCTACTTTTTAATGAGGTCTTTGTCTGGTGTTAGGATTAAGGTAATGCTGGCCTCATAGAATGAGTTTGGAAATTTTCTTTCCATTTCTGTTTTTTGAAACAGCTTCGGAGGAATAGGTGTTAGTTCTTCTTTAAATATTTGGTAGAATTCCTCTGGGAAGCTATTTGGCTCTAGACTCTTGTTTCTTGAGAAATTTTTGATTACTGTTTCAATTTCCTTGCTGGCTATGGGTCTGTTCAGGTTTTCTATTTCTTCCTGTTCCAGTTTTGGTAGTTTATAAGTTTCTAGGAATGTATTCATTTCTTCCAGGTTGCCTAATTTGTTGGCATATAGTTGCTCATAATATATTCTTAAAATTGTATTTCCGTGGTGTTGATCATGATCTCTCCTCTTTCATTCATGATTTTATTAATTTGGGTCCTTTCTTTTTCTTTTTGATGAGTCTGGCTAGGGGTTTATCAATCTTACTAATTTTTGCAAAGAACCAGCTTCTAGCTTCATTGATCTGTTTTGCTGTTCTTTTGGTTTCTATTTCATTGAGTTTTTTTTTTTAATTTTTATTTATTTATGATAGTCACAGAGAGAGAGAGAGAGAGAGAGAGGCGCAGAGACACAGGCAGAAGGAGAAGCAGGCTCCATGTAGGGAGCCCGACATGGGACTCGATGCTGGGTCTCCAGGATCACGCCCTGGGCTAAAGGCAGTGCTAAACCGCTGAGCCACCTGGGCTGCCCTATTTCATTGAGTTCTGCTCTAATCTTTATTTTTTCTTTTCTCCTGCTGGGTTTAGGCTTTATTTGTTGTTCTTTCTCTGGCTTCTTTAGGTAAGGTTGGTTACTTTGTGCATTTGAGACTTTTCTGTTTTTTTTGAGAGACTTGTGTTGCTATCTACTTATTTCCCTCTTAGGATCACCTTTGCTGCATCCCAACAGTTTTGAGTAGTTGTGTTTTCATTTTCCTTTGTTTCTATGAATTTTTTAAATTCTTCTTTAATTTCCTGGTTGACCCATTTGTTCTTTAGTAGGATACTCTTTACCTCCAAGTGTTTGAGTTCCTTTCAGATTTCCTCTTGTGATTGAGTTCCAGTTTTAAAACATTATGGTCTGAAAATATGCAGGGAAGAATCCCAGTCTTTTGGTATCAGTCGAAACCTGATTTGTGACCCAGAATGTGATCTATTCTGGAGAATATTCTATGTGCACTTGAAAAGAATGTATATTGTGCTTTAAGGCGGAATGCTCCCTTTCTCTATATCTATGAAATCCATCTGGTCCAGTGTGTCATTCAAAGCCCTTGTTTCCTGTTGATCTTCTGCTTAGATGATCTATCCATTGTGGTGTGTGGGTGTTGAAATACCCTGCTATTATTATATTATTATAAATGTGTTTTTTTACTTTGGTCGTTATTGGTTGATGTAATTGGCTGCTCACAAGATAGAAGCATAAATATTTATGATTGTCAGATATTTTTGTTGGATAGACCCTTTAAGTATGATGTATTGTCCCTTTTCATCCCTTACTACAGTCTTTGGTTTAAAATCTAATTTGTCTGATAGAAGGATTGCCACTCCAGCTTTCTTTTGAGGTCCATTAGCATGATAAATGGCTCTCTACCCCTTCACTTTCAATCTGGAGGTGTCTTTAGGTCTAAAATGAGTCTTTGGTAGACAGCATATGGGTGGGTTACTTTTTTATCCAATCTGATGCCCTATATCTTTTGATTGGAGCATTTAACCTATTTACATTCAGAATAACTATTAAGAGATATGCATTTAGTGCCATTGTATTGCCTATAAAATTCCTGTTTCTTTCTGGTCTGTGTTACTGTTGGACTCCCTCTTCAGTTACAGGATTCCCCTTTAATATTTCTTTCAGGTCTGGTTTAGTAGTCACATATTCTTTCAGTTTTGGTCTGTCCTGGAAGCTCTTTATCTTTTCTTCCATTCTGAATGACAGCCTTGCTGGATGAAGTATTCTTGGCTGCATGCTTTTCTCATTTAATATTTGAATATGTCATTCTAGCCCTTCCTGGTTTGCCATGTCTCTGTAGATAGGTCTGCTGCTAGTCTAATGTTCTTGCCCCTGTAGGTTAAGGAGTTCTTATCTTGAGCTTTCTGGATTTTCTCTTTATTTCTGAAATTTGCAAGTTTCAGTATTATTTATCAGGGTGTTGATCTATTTTTATTGATTTTTGGGAGGGGTCTTCTCTACCTCTTAGACTTGAATGTCATTTCCTTCCTCAGATTAGGGAAATTCTAAGCTATGATTTGCTCAAATACACCTTCTATCTCATTCTCTCTCTCTTTCTTCTCCCTCAGGAACTCCAATAATTCTAATATTGTTTTGTTTTATGGCATCATTGATTTCTCAAAGCCTCCCCTCACAGTCCATTCATTGTTTTTCTCTCTTTTCTTCAGCTTCCTTCCTTTCCATTAACTTGTTTTCTGTATGACTTGCTTTCTTTTCTGCCTCATTTACCCAAACTGTTTAGAGATCCAATATAACCTGCATCTCATAGCATTTTTAATTTTGGTTTGATTAGATTTCATTTCTACACTATGAGATTCTCTAGTGTCTTTTATGCTTTTTTTCAAGCTCAGGTAGTAACTTTGTAATTGTTATCCTGAATTCCAGCTCTGACGTCTTACTTGCATCCATATCGATTAGATCTGTGGCAGAGAATATTACCTCTGTTTCTTTCTTTTGTTGTGAATTCTTCCTTCTATTCATTTGCCCAGAGAAGAATGGCTGAATGAGTAAATGAAATCAGAAATATCAACCACGGTCCACACAAAATACACACTAGATAAATCTGAAAAGGTCAGAAACCAAAAAAGAAAAAAAAAAAAGGAAAAAAAAAAAAAAAGAAATCAGAAGGGGAGGGGAGAGAGCATAATCTTCCAGGTGGACAAAACAGGGTGACCTACTTGGTCCTGTGTGTATTTTGTTTGTGTGTTAGAAGACAATAAATCCTGAAACTATAAAGAAAGCAAAACTTATATGTACAAAAATAAAATTGAATATGGTGAAAGGAAGCCAAAAATGAAGAATATATCTATGAAATGTAAATATAAAAAATGAAAGTGAAAAAAAAGACTTAGAGACGCCTGGGTGGATCAGTGGTTGAGCGTCTTCATTTGGCTCAGGTCATGATCCTGGGGTCTTGGGATCAAGTCCTGCATTGGGTTCCCCATGGAGAGCCTGCCTCTCCCTCTGTCTATGTCTCTGCTTCTCTCTCTGTGTCTCTCATGAACAAATAAATAAAATCTTTAAAAAAAAATAAATTAAAAAAGACTTAAAACCAAAGAGCTGATAAAATAAACTAGTTGAAATGGAAAAAAAATAAAATAAAAAAAATTTATTCATGAGAGACATGTAGAGAAGAGGCAGAGACATAGGCAGAGGGAGAGGCAAGCTTCCTGTGGGGAGCCTGACGTGTAGGACTCGATCCAGGGATTCTGGGATCATGCCCTGAACCGAAGGCAGATGCTCAACCATTGAGCCACCCAGGCGTCCCAAGAAAAGGAAAATTTTAAATTGAAATATAAATGACTCATGAGAAAAACCCTCGAATTCTATATACTGTTTTCCCCTAGCACTGGAGTTTTGCAGTGCCCTGTGCTCCCTATACTTGGTGTTCCCTTTTCTTCCAGCTAGTTTCTGAGGGAGGGGCCTGCTGCACGGATTCTCAGGTGTCTTTGGGCAGAGTTGTACCACCCCTTGCCCAGGGGCTTGAGCTCAGTGTAAGCTGTTTCTGGGTTGTTTTATTTTATTTTTTTTTAATGTGACTTTTATTCCCTGAAGGTTCCCTGTGCCTCTTTAGAGGATGAGAATAAAAATGGCCAAGCCCAGATCTTCAGCCCTGGAGCTGAAGATTGTGGTCTCCTTTCTTCAGTAAACCCTTAAGGATAAGCAGTCTTCAGTTTTGTGCATGTCACACTTTGCAGGTGGTATGCACTGATCCTCCTGGGGGAAGGTGGAGGGTCGCACATTTGCCACACTTGTTCTTTGCCAGGCCCTTGTATGCAGAGCAGTCGCCTGGTGGTGCCCACTCCGGGGAAGGCAGAGGGCTGCCACTTTTTTTGTCCTTCGCAAGACACCTTCATGCCCCCCACACTGAGTGCTGTTGCCAAATCATGCAGTAGTTGAGGTTTATGGCAAACTCAGCTGAGAGCTCTCTCCTGGGCTCCAGACCGTTAAGGGTTTCTCGCTCCAGTGATTGGGAACTCTGCTGGCTCAGGCACCCCCATTCTCTCTGTGACCCCGGGGATCCCGAGGTCACCTAGGATTCTGCCCCACTTTACCACTGAGCACCTTTCACACAGGGAGGTCTCTCACTGGAGTTGATTTCTAAAGGTTCTGATTTTGTACCCTAGGAATGTATCACTTTTTGATAGTCAAGTTTCAGAGGCTCCCTCCCCACTGCTGTTTATCTTCCAATATACCCCCTTTCTTTCTCTTCTCCATACTCCTACCTTGCAAAAAGCAGTCTCTTTTCTATTTGTAGAATTCCAGGAATTCTTATATCTTAGGTTGAATTCACAGGTGTTCAGAGTGATTTAATAGTTATCTAGCTAAATTCAAGAGACCAGATGAAATGAGATCCTCTACTCTTCTACCATTTTACCTCCCTCTCTGAGTTGGTGACTTTTTTTTTTTAATTTATTTTTTATTGGTGTTCAATTTACTAACATACAGAATAATCCCAGTGCCCGATACCCATTCACTCCCACCCCCCGCCCTCCTCCCCTTCTACCACCCCTAGTTCTTTTCCCAGAGTTAGGAGTCTTTACGTTCTGTCTCCCTTTCTGATATTTCCCACACATTTCTTCTCCCTTCCCTTATATTCCCTTTCACTATTATTTATATTCCCCAAATGAATGAGAACATATAATGTTTGTCCTTCTCCGACTGACTTACTTCACTCAGCATAATACCCTCCAGTTCCATCCACGTTGAAGCAAATGGTGGGTATTTGTCATTTCTAATAGGCTGAGTAATATTCCATTGTATACATAAACCACATCTTCTTTATCCATTCATCTTTCGTTGGACACCGAGGCTCCTTCCACAGTTTGGCTATCGTGGCCATTGCTGCTATAAACATCGGGGTGCAGGTGTCCCGGCGTTTCATTGCATCTGTATCTTTGGGGTAAATCCCCAACAGTGCAATTGCTGGGTCGTAGGGCAGGTCTATTTTTAACTGTTTGAGGAACCTCCACACAGTTTTCCAGAGTGGCTGCACCAGTTCACATTCCCACCAACAGTGTAAGAGGGTTCCCTTTTCTCTGCATCCTCTCCAACATTTGTTGTTTCCTGCCTTGTTAATTTGCCCCATTCTCACTGGTGTGAGGTGGTATCTCATTGTGGTTTTGATTTGTATTTCCCTGATGGCAAGTGATGCAGAGCATTCTCATGTGCTTGTTGGCCATGTCCATGTCTTCCTCTGTGAGATTTCTCTTCATGTCTTTTGCCCATTTCATGATTGGATTGTTTGTTTCTTTGGTGTTGAGTTTAATAAGTTCTTTATAGATCTTGGAAACTAGCCCTTTATCTGATACGTCATTTGCAAATATCTTCTCCCATTCTGTAGGTTGTCTTTGAGTTTTGTTGACTGTATCCTTCGCTGTGCAAAAGCTTCTTATCTTGATGAAGTCCCAATAGTTCATTTTTGCTTGTTTCTTTTGCCTTCGTGGATGTATCTTGCAAGAAGTTACTGTGAGTTGGTGACTTTTAATCCTCCTCATCTATTTTGCCCTCAACCCCTCCTGCTTTGAGTCTGTTTTGTTCTTTTGTTTTTTAGATTCCACATATAAGTGAAATCATATGGTATTTGTCTTTCTCTGACTTATTTCAATTAACAGAATATACTCTAGGTCCATCCATGTTATCTCAAATGGTAAGATTTCATTCTATTTTGTGGTGAGTAATACTGTATTGTGTGTGTGTGTGTGTGTGTGTATCACTTTTTTTTAATCCATCTATCCATAGACACTTAGGTTGCTTCTGTGTTTTGGCTATTGTAAATAATGCAATGAATATAGGAGTGCATATATTTTTACAGTTTGATGTCTTTGTTTCCTTCAGATAAATACCTAGAAATGGAATTGCTAGGTCATATGGTAGTTCTATTTGTAATTTTTTGAGGAACCTCCATACAGTTTTCCATAGTGGTTGCAACCAATTTACATTCCCACCAGTAGTGTACAAGGAATCCTTTATATCTTCAGGAGCACTTTTTTTTTTTTTTTGTCTTTTTGATAATAGCCAATCTGACAGGTATGAGGTGATATTGTCATTTTGATTTGCATTTCTCTGCTGATTAGTGATATTGAGCATCTTTTCATGCATCTGTTTGCCATCTGTATGTCTTTTTTGGAAAATTGTCTATTCAAGTCCTCTCCCTATTTTTTAATTGGGTTATTTGTTTTTTTTTTATTTTAAGTTGTATAAGGTCTTTATATATTTTGGATATTAACTTCTTGTTAGATATATAATTTGCTAAGACCTTCTTCCATTCAGTAGGTTGTCTTTTCTTTTTGCTGATGATTTTCTTTGCTGTGTAAAGCTTTATGGTTGATACAATCCCATTTGTTTATTTTAGCTTGTGTTGCTTTTGCCTGAGGAGATTAGTCCCCCAAAATATTTCTAAGACAGATCAAAGACTTACTGCCTATGTTTTCTTGTAGGAGTTTTATGATTCCAGGTCTTACATTAAGACTTTAATCCATTTTGAATTTATTTTGGTACATGGTATAAGATAGTGGTCCAGTTTTATTCTTTTGCATATAGTTATCTAGTTTTCCCAATGCCATTTAAGATTTCTTTTATATATTTTGAATACACATTCTTTATTAGACATCTTGCAAATATTTTCTCTCAGGCTTGGTTTTTTTTTTTTTTTTTTCATTTTCTTAACAGTGTCTTTTACAAAGCAGGGTTTTAAAAAATAATAATGAAATCCAGCTTACAATTTTTTCTTTCATGGATTTTGCTTTTTGTGTTGTATCTAAAAACTCTTTGCCAAATTCAAGGTCACCAAGATTTTCTATGTTATCTTCTGTAAATTTTATAGTTGTATGTTTTACATTTAGATCTATGTTTCATTTGAGTTATTGTGAAAATATAAAGCCGGTGTCTAATTTCATTTGTTTGCATGTGAATGTCCAGTTGTTTTAGATATCCTTCCTTCATTAAATTGCTTTTGCTCCTTTGTCAAAGATGAGCTTCTATTTGTGTGGATGTATTTCTTCTCTTAATGTTTTAACAGTTTCAGTTTTAAACATAAATCTTTGATGTTTGGAATTTAACTAGTATAAAGAATGGATTTAGCTCTATATTATCCAGTTGGCTATATAGTTGTCTCAATACAACTGAGATTAGTGAATCTCTTCACTATTCAAGACATTACCTTTTATACTAAACTCTCATGTGTGTATATTTGGGTCTATTTTTGGACTGTTTCATTTAAATATATATATTTTATATATGTAATTATTAAAGCATTATAATACAATATCTGAAAGGTCCAGGCCCTTCATATTTCTGTCTTCAGAATTGTTTGTTTGCTTTGTTTACATATGACATTTAAAATTATCTTGTTTGGTTTCTTCCCCTCCCTGACTAAATCCTACTGGCATTAAATTTATAAATTATTTTAGGGACAGTTGACATCTTTATAATGAATCTTTCCATTCCAGAACCTGATGTCTTTACATTAGCTTTTCTTTTGTGACCTGCAGTAGAGTTTTATTTTTATTTTTTATTTTTTTATAATAAATTTATTTTTTACTGGTGTTCAATTTGCCAACATACAAAATAACACCCAGTGCTCATCCTGTCAAGTGCCTCCCTCAGTGTCCGTCACCCATTCACCCCCAGCCCCCGCCCTCCTCCCCTTCCACCACCCCTAGTTCGTTTCCCAGAGTTAGGAGTCTTTATGTTCTGTCTCCCTTTCTTTTATTTCCCACACATTTCTTCTCCCTTCCCTTATATTCCCTTTCACTATTATTTATATTTCCCAAATGAATGAGACCATATAATGTCTGTCCTTCTCCGATTGACTTATTTCACTCAGCATAATACCCTCCAGTTCCATCCACGTTGAAGCAAATGGTGGGTATTTGTCATTTCTTATGGCTGAGTAATATTCCATTGTATACATAAACCACATCTTCTTTATCCATTCATCTTTCGATGGACACTGAGGCTCCTTCCACAGTTTGGCTATTGTGGACATTGCTGCTAGAAACATCAGGGGTGCAGATGTCCTGGCGTTTCATTGCATCTGTATCTTTGGGGTAAATCCCCAACAGTGCAATTTCTGGGTTGTAGGGCAGGTCTATTTTTAACTCTTTGAGGAACCTCCACACAGTTTTCCAGAGTGGCTGCACCAGTTCACATTCCCACCAACAGTGTAAGAGGGTTCCCCTTTCTCCGCATCCTCTCCAAAAATTGTGGTTTCCTGCCTTGTTAATTTGCCCCATGCTCACTGGTATGAGGTGGTATCTCATTGTGGTTTTGATTTGTATTTCCCTGATGGCAAGTGATGCAGAGCATTTTCTCATGTGCATGTTGGCCATGTCTATGTCTTACTCTGTAAGATTTCTGTTCATGTCTTTTGCCCATTTCATGATTGGATTGTTTGTTTCTTTGGTGTTGAGTTTAATAAGTTCTTTATAGATCTTGGAAACTAGCCCTTTATCTGATACATCATTTGCAAATATCTTCTCCCATTCTGTAGGCTGTCTTTTAGTTTTGTTGACTGTATCCTTTGCTGTGCAAAAGCTTCTTATCTTGATGAAGTCCCAGTAGTTCATTTTTGCTTTTGTTTCTTTTGCCTTCGTGGATGTATCTTGCAAGAAGTTACTGTGGCCAAGTTCAAAAAGGGTGTAACCTGTGTTCTCCTCTGGGATTTGGATGGAATCTTGTCTCACATTTATTTATTTTTATTTTTTTTTTTTTTTTATTTTTTATTTTTTTGTTTTTTTTTTATTTTTTTTTTTTGTCTCACATTTAGATCTTTCATCCATTTTGAGTTTATTTTACTGTATGGTGCAAGAGAGTAGTCTAGTTTCATTCTTCTGCATGTGGATGTCCAATTTTCCCAGCACCATTTATTGAAGAGACTGTCTTTCTTCCAGTGGATAGTCTTTCCTGCTTTGTCGAATATTAGTTGACCATAAAGTTGAGGGTCCACTTCTGGATTCTCTGTTCTGTTCCATTGATCTATGTGTCTGTTTTTGTGCCAGTACCACACTGTCTTGATGACCACAGCTTTGTAGTACAACCTGAAATCTGGCATTGTGATGCCCCCAGATATGGTTTTGTTTTTTAAAATTCCCCTGGCTATTCGGGGTCTTTTCTGAATCCACACAAATCTTAAAATAATTTGTTCTAACTCTCTGAAGAAAGTCCATGGTATTTTGATAGGGATTGCATTAAACGTGTAAATTGTCCTGGGTGCAGTAGAGTTTTCATGCTTTCAAAATTTATGACTGGACACTTAAATGTATTGCTAGATATTTTATCTCTTTAGTTTCTATTGTAAATGGGTTCTTTTTTTCATTGTCTTCTAGAATATACATATTGATATTTTATGTGTGTATATGTATGTATAATATGTGTATGTAAAAGATAGAAGTATATTATTTATGTATTAAGTTTATGCCCTTTGACCTTACTGAATTTTTATTAGTGTTATTTTTAAAAATTTTTATTATTTTTAAGAAGACTGGCAAAACATGGGATGCCTGGATTGCTCAGTGGTCGAGTGTCTGCCTTTGGCTCAGGCCATGATCCCAGGGTCCCGGGCTCCGATCCTGCATCAGGCTACTGCAGAAAGCCTGCTCCTCCCTCTGCCTGTGTCTCTGCTTCTCTCTCTGTGTCTCACATGAATGAATAAATAAGATTTTTTTAAAAGATCTTATTTATTTATTCATGAGAAACAGAGAGAAAGATAGGCAGAGACACAGGCAGAGGGAGAAGCAGGCTCCATACAGGGAGCCCGACGTAGGACCCGATCCTGGGACTCCAGGATCACGCCCTGGTTGAAGGCAGTGCTAAACCGCTGAGCCATCCGGGCTGCCCAGTAAATAAGATCTTAAAAAATAAAAAAAAGACTGGAAAAACAAACTAGTTAGATTATAGTAACAGAATATTTTAGAATGCATGAGAAATATAGAAAGCCATGAAAACCTCACCTAAAAGTCCTCATAATCCCATTACTCAGAACTAAACAGTTATTTATTTATTTTTTTAAATTTTTGTTTATATCCTAAGTTTTTTCCTAAAACATTGTTATTTTATATTAAATATATACATAAAATGTTTATCTTTTTTCTAAGACACCATTATCTGATATTAAATATAGAGAGAGAGCTGTATATATATTATATAGTATATAATATAGTTATATATAAATAATTCTTCTAAGTTTAAGTTCAGTATTTTATTAGGTAATAAACTGATGAGCCAAAACTTACTGATATTTATTCAAATATGTTAATTTCAATTAACTTGTCAGATATTTGTTACCTAAATCCACTTCTTAGTCTTATAATTAAGAAGAAATATTTGTAGATAATACTTGGATTGTTTTTATATTTCCCAAAATACTTGTATATGTTCTTAAAACTTGCACTTTAGAATATTTATATTGCTTTATTTGGCTTTTTAAAAATGCGTAAACGCATGCTATTATTTTTTTCTTCAAAGCATTTGAATTTGTTCTTTATGTAGAATGTTTTCATTGAGATCAGTGATCTGCAATTATATTTGAACTTTGCTTCTTTGGCAACAGAAAAGATCAGGTTTTAGCTAACATTTATTCTCTGAATATAGGAAAATTGCATTTGGAAAAAAGATTAAGTCAGTAAAAATTTAATAATAGAATAACATATAAAGTTAGATTAAGCTTTACACAAAATATTTAAAGAATTATCTAATTTTGGACCATTATGGCCAGTTAAGAAGTGTTTTTTGGTTAAGATATTTAAAGTATTCCTAAAATATCATTGATCAAGAATATACGGACTTACTGGTCTATTAACATTTTCTTACATTGGGTCACCTGGGTGGTTTAGTCAGTTAAGCTTCTGACTATTGATTTCAGCTCAGGTCATGACCTCAGGGTCATGAGATGAAGCCCTGAGTCAGGCTCTGTGCTGGGTGTGGAGCCTGCTTAAGAGTCTCTCTCTCCCTCTCCTCATCCCAACTCATGCATGTGTGTTTTCTCTTTCTCTCTAAAAAAATTTTTTTCTTGCATTATTTTTCAGGATATATTAAATGGAATAAACCAAGTGTTTAAAATATAGTACAGCACCATGTATATAAGACATCAGGTGTTATGTCTAGATCTCTGAAGGGTCTCTGATATTACCCTACTTGTATATATAATTGCAGAAGCCCCAGGGCTCTGAATCAGAAGTCAGACCACACAGCAGTGACAGCAGCCAAGGTAGCGTGGTAGTACTAGATCCCTCTTATCCAGTTCTCCTCAGAGCAACAAAGTAAGAGCCATATGTGTATACCTGGACTATAGGCAAGGTTTGGAGAAAGAGAACCCAGAAATTAGTAATCTCTAAGCTTTTATGGGAGCTGACATATCTAATCTTTCTTTCTGGAGGTAGAGTGCTCAGTTTATCTTTTTCTCTGGTAAACAAATTCTTTCTAGGATAGGAACAGAAGGTCTCTGTCCCTAAATTTAACTCTTTGGCCCCAGGGAAGATAGGAAAGGTTTTATTGCTTCTTGAATGGGAGTTGATGGCTTCAGTGGAAAGGAGACAAGCTTAGAAGGTGCAGAGGAGATAGTCTCCAATGTTATGTCATGCCAGGTTTCATCTTTTGGAGGCGTGGACTGTGTAGGAACATGGAAAAATCCAGGGAGGATTGTCTTCTAACAGAGGCATATATAAATACATGTTTGTGGCTTATATGTATATAGTATACATATTCAAGGTTCACAGGAAACTGATAATACTTCTTTATCAGAATGGAATGGGGAAGCTGGGTAGACTCTTAACTCTTCAACTCTTGTACCTTGTGTTTTGAAGCATATGGAAAGTGTTACAAATTTGCAAAATAAATAAAATTTAAAAGTGAGAATTGGGATTTATAGTCTAAAAGTTCTTTGTCCTGTTTCCAAAAATTTACATGGTCAAAACTAGTAGAATTGAGTGGTTTGATAACTATATGAGGAAAATTTTACTCCCAGATTCTAGATGAAAAAAGGTAATACTTAGAAAGTTAAAATAGCAACTAATCTTTATTTGTTGATTGAGAGTATCATATATCTAACCAGGGTGAGGCAGGTCAGGTAGAAGTATAGGAGATTAAGGCACTATAATCTCAAATGTGGATTAGAAAGTTGTATGATATATGAAGAAATCAGGATTTCCTGAGGATTTGAGTCCCTGTTCCTTATTTCCCATAGTGTGATCTGAACAATTTATCTCTTCTGATTGCTAGTTTTCCTCATTTTTAAATGTTACAATTGCAACCTCTTGAGGTTGTTGTGAAGATCAAATAAGGTAATGCCTGTGAAAATAAATTGTGGGTTTTACCCACTACTCCACAAGTGTTAATTGCTTTTCTCTGTGTAAAAGCAGGAAGTCTCCTTTTGCAATTATGGAAAAAAAAAAAAAAGGAATCCAAATTCAGGTATCTACCTGTGGTTCTGTTTCATACACAGTGCCAACAGAAGTGAGTTCATTTTAGTTCATGCTGTGATAGTTGCTGTGATGTTTGCCATGAGGTAGCAGTTGCAAAGAAAGGCCATTCTTATACTCATTGTTGATTCCTAAAAACCATGAAATGATGCAAAAAGGAAAGATTATCTGTACTATAAGAAACAATGAAATATCATTAACTCTTCATTAAAATGTGGTACTTGGAAAAAAAAATGTGGTACTTGGTATTCTTGTGACGGTGTTTTGTCACAAAATGGTTTCTTTCCCTTTAAATTAACATCCTACTCAAAATGTTGTGAACTTCAAATATTATAGGAATTATTTTCAACTATCATAATTTCTGCTAATATTTTATTCTTCAACATATTATTGCCAAGCCAGGCTATTGAGTCTAAAGGTGATATGACCTAGAACCTATATAGAACCTCTGGAGAAAGCTGCTTTTAGAAATGTCTTCCTCTAAGATCCTAAGCTGTGCCCATGTTGGTCTTTTCTCAATAGATTTGGACTATTGCTTATTCTTTCATCTGTGTCAAGTTTGTTTATGGTTAATATTGTCAGGTGGGTTCCTGTTTGACATACTTTTTACTGGGAAATTTAATAAAAAATTACTTGTCTTGCATTTGAATTCCTCATAGCCCTATGTTAACTGGTAGATGTATTTCCCCAAACAGTGCCCTTTCCTCCAAGTCCTTATATCAGTGCATAACACCATGCATGGCATGTATTAGGTGTTCATAAAATACTGGATTGATGGATGAATGAATTTGGAAACTTCACCTTTTGGTTGTTAAAAATGGAAGGAGCAGAAATCCTGCAAGATTGTTTCTGGTGATAAAATTTCATAAGGAATAAGCTAGTAGAATATACAATGTATGGCAGTAAGAACAAGACCAGTATTTGTGAATTTGTTATGACTTGTACTCTCCCTTTATATTTTAAAGGTGGCTTCTGTTTGTTATTTTAGCCATATTAATTTCGAAAATGTGTTGTTTCCCTCCTTCCTCTCCCCTGTTTTTTTCTCTTTCAAAAAACTTTTTTTTTTTTTGTCATGGGGATTTGGTATGGCAAAATAGATGGTTAACATTTCCTTTCTCCTCCTCCTCCTCCTCCTCCTCCTCCTCCTCCTCCTCCTCCTCCTTCTTCTTCTTCTTTTAGGAATAATGACAGAAACAAAATGTAAAAATAGTCTTTTTTTTTTTTTTTTTTTTTTTTAAAGGCAGAACAGCCTGCTGCTCCAAAAGCAGGGTCAAATAGACTTTTCAGGTTCGTTCTTTCTTTTTCTTTTTCTTTTTCTTTTTCTTTCTTTCTTTCTTTCTTTCTTTCTTTCTTTCTTCTTTCTTTCTTCTTTCTTTCTTTCTTTCTTTCTTTCTTTTTTTTTTAAAGGCAGAACAGTCTGCTGCTCCAAAAGCAGGGTCAAATAGACTTTTCAGGTTTGTTCTTTCTTTTCTTTTTTCTTTTCTTTTCTTTTCTTTTCTTTTCTTTTCTTTTCTTTTCTTTTTTCTTTTCTTTTCTTTTCTTTTCTTTTCTTTTCTTTTCTTTCTTTCTTTCTTTCTTGGATACCCATTCAGGTCTGGGCAATATTATAATGATGGTGATAGGAAGATCTCAGGAAAAGCATGCCAAGGAAAAGAAAAGCCTTTCTAGGGCAGGAAGAGCTCCCAGGTCAGAGCAGCCCCAGGCTCTTTCACCCCATCATTAAACAAGAAAATGCCAAGACAGACTTTTCCTTTTACCCATTTCTGTCAGTAATTTTCCTCTTTGTGACTGAAGGAGCACAGGCCTGAGAATGGATCCTAGGGATCCTTAGATGTCCCCATATTCTAGAAATTAACATAAAAAATGTATTAAAGTTAGGAAGCCACTGGGAACAATCATGGAGATCATTAGATTATGAATGTCATTAGTTTTGGTTATTATTACCTCATGGATAATGACTACTTAATGAGCTTTGGGACATTAGGCAGGGTAACCTCTCTGAGCCCCATGACCTTATCTCTAAAATGGAGTTAATGATAGTACTGATCTCAGATGGTTGCTATGAAAATTAAGCAAGACTGAGTGCCTTTCTGAGTGTTTTTAGTTATAAGCCTCAAAATCTGGGTCTGACTGGCTTAAGCAGAAAAGGATTTGGAGTGGATATAGGAAATCTCAGGCTCGATAGAATGGCTAGAGAACTGGACTCAGAATTAATACAGTTCTAAATTATAGTCAAAAGCATAACACATAGCCAGTCTGGGGTGACTGTTGCATTACTGCTGAGGGTCAGATGCCACAGCTTGCATCACCTGTTCTGGGGCTGTTATTGACACTGCTGTCATTCCTGCTTTTAAAGCTGACTATTGCTCTACCGCTTCTTGAAATAATTCTGTACTGTCCCTTATTCTTATATCACTGGCTCCTGATCCAGAATGTCAGGCAAGTGATTCTGGGTCATATGGCCATGCCTTGCAGCAGGGAGCCTAGAAGAGCAAGTTTATATTTTAGCTTTTATGAGGGGACTTAGGCTCTGCTCACTGTGAAGACATAGAAAACTGGAAATCTCCAAAGCAAAAGAGAAGAGTTCAGAGCTGGGCAGTCCCCAAACTGATAAAATTACCACTACCATGGAGTGCTTAGTACTATGCCTGACATGTGGGAGGTACCCCCAAAATGTTAGCTTTTGTTAATTTATATTTGCCAGTTTTATTGAGAAACAAGTTTAGGGAGATTTCTATTCCCAGAAATGATTTTTGAAGCAAATAGATTAGAGCTGCTAGAGCAATAAAGGTAAATGGGCAAATGTAATTTTCAAGCCTCGAATTTACATGGTAGTCTAATTTGAGTTCACTGGATGGCATCTCTGTCTGGATTGAAATATTTCAAGGGAAATTCTAGACAAGGTAGCCAAAATGTATAAGCAGCAACAATCCAGATTGCCACCGAGATTCCCTTGCCATTCATTAGTTGCCTCCATTTTTACCTGGTTTCCCATTTTTGCGTGGTCAGTAATAAACATAGTTTAGAAAAGTTCTGACATTAGTGTTGGAAGACTGGATTTGAATCTCAGCTCTACCTGTGACTACCACTATGATCTGGACACGTCATTTAATTCCTCAGACTGTTTCGTGTGTGTATAATAAAGAATATTTAGATTGGATACAGTCAGCTCAAAAGTCTGGTGTGAAAAAAAAAAAGTGTGGTGTGCACTGAGCCACACCTGGAGCACAAAGACTTGGTCAAGGTGAACTTTGCCCTCTTCTGTACCTCATCTCCCTGCACTCCCTCTACCTAAAGAGGCACAAGGTGGCCATTGTGGTTAGCTATTGGACTGGGTTTGAAACCTGGAGAAAATGGATCTGTTGGACACTAAGATCAAGTACATGGAGCCCCATGTGTTCGAGACCATGCTGCACCTTCAGTTTCTGCAGCTGGACTCCAACTGCCTCACCTACATCGAGCCCTGGATCCTCAACTCTTGGCAATCATTGATGAGCATCATCCTGGCCAGGAACCTGTGGGACTATGGGCACAATGTGTGCAGGCTGGCTCATGGCTCAGCAGCTTCCAGGGGTGCTACAATAGCCACGTGCAGTGTGCCAACCAGGAGTATGTGCAGGATGAGGATGTCCTAGCTGCTGTGTATACCTTTCCCCTATGTGAGGATGGGGCCGAGTCCACCAGCGTTTATCCACTCTCAGCTGTGACAACCGCAGTGACCTGGGGCTTCTCGCCAATCTGGCCATCATGGTTACTGACAGCAGGGAGAGGCAACTTGATGGCACCCATCAACTGGCTACTGTGACTTTACTTTCCCCAGCAGTGAGCATGCTGAGAACACTGCAGATCCACAGGTGGGTCATAGGCACCATGGCCCACATCTTCTCCTTCCTCATCATAGTCCTGGTGTATTCTCTCCTGGAAGTGTTTCCCAGCCAGCCTCAGGCAGCTCAGACAGTACTTTGTCATGCAGCGCAGGAAGCAAAAGCAGAAATGGATCATGCATCAGATGGCTGCCTTGTTTGCCCTGGAATACTATGTTGGTTACAAACTGAGCCACATTGAAGGGAGCTCTGGTGGTCATCAATGAGTATGGATCCAGTACCTGCCTCCAGCAGCCAGCAAGGAGATGTGAAGTGTGATTGTCCCAGTTAATCTCAACCCGAGCAATACCAAATATGTGGGATAGCTGAGGCAACCAGTCAACACCAGGCTGGGGTCTCCTGGTCTGTGCTCTGATACACTCCTTGACTGAAACTATAAGGGGGATATCACCCAGAGACTTGACCTTTTAGCTTGTGTCTTAAAAACAAAAATGAAATAAAACCTAACAAAAACCCTGCCCCACAACTTTCAGGACAGTCTATCTTAAATTTCTTGAGAACTCTTTCCTTCCTCTGAAATTTGTCCATATTAAGGAATCTGAGAGTGTAAAAAGATACTAATAATTGATTTTTTTTGTAAACAAAAATGTTTAAAATAGCATTTACGGTTTTCATAAAAAATATTTAAATAATAACACTGAAGATTTAAATGAAAACATGTGAAAATATCTAGCAAATAGTGGGTACTGCTCAGTAAGTATTGCTTTTAAAAACAAAACAAGAGCCCTGGGAATTACAGAAGATTAAGTTTTACATTTCTTTTAAAAAACTTAAAGAAATCTATAATGTATAGGTAACTATGTAAACCAGTGTAATTTAAGGCACCTATTTCGGGGTACCCATGAAGTCATTATAGTGTATTAATAATGCTAAGACATTTGCCTTTTTCATTTTCATTCTCTTATGAATTTAGTTTCTAGAGGCTATATGATATGTTGTGTGATGTTACAACAGATTGAATGAAGAAGCAAATATGAGAATCCAGCTGTTTTCTGTATATTCCAAGTATTAAAGAGATTTGCAAAAGTATAAAACAATGCCACTCTTATGACTGTTTTGGAAAATTTAGTTATTTTTAAATAGAGTATTAATACGCAGTGGTGTTTATTATTATTTTTAAAAGAATTAACAAATATTTCTAAATTATACTTTTAATTTCTATTTTGGTAACTATAATTACATAAACAAAAGCTCTTCGAGGAGCTCAGTGATTTTTAAAAGTACAAAAGGATTCTGAGATTAAAAAGTTTGAGAACTGTTGTGTTCTCAGAAAATGCCATATTTTCCATAAGAGAAAACTATAGTTGATGAGTTTATTGGAGATAGTTTGATTATTTAAGTACATGGACTTGAAACAGGTTTTAAAAATCCTTAAAAGTTAAGCCTAACAAAAATATAGATATGCATGTGTGCACACACACACACACACACACACACACACACACGTGCATGCATGCATGTAGGGATTAAGTGGAATGAGTTGTTAGGGATAGATTATGTAGAAGTAGAAAATTTAAAAAGTAAATTCTTTTAGATGAAATATGAATAATTTATCTACACATTGAAAAGATGTTTTGGAAGATTTATGGTTAAATGAAAGGTCACTGAATTAGGAATGAAGAGACCTGTTTTATGTTCTGTTCCTGGCTCCTAATTCTGTAAATGTATTTTTGAGTGAGTAAGCTCTTCTGTTTTGGATTTGCATTTCTTCAAATGACTAGGAATAAATAATACCCATCCTGCTTTTTCTTTAATTCATTCAACAAATATTTATTGATTATTTATAGTATACTAGGCTCTATTCTAAATTATTATGGATTTAGTGATAAAATATGCAAGGCCTCTCTCAGGAAGGTAACAGTTTAATAAGAGATGCAGATATAAACAAGTAAATAAATATATAAGCAATTATAAATTGTGATAAGTGCTACAAAGGATCAAATAGTGTGAAATAAAAGAGAAAAATGGTACAGACCTAATTACATAGGACTGAGAGGTTAGGTTTCTCTGAGGCAGCAATGTTTAAACTGAGACCAGATACATGAGAAGTAGCAAAGAGAATAGTTTTCAGCAAAGAGAACTGTGTGTGCAAAGGCCTGAGGTGTGCCTAAAGTATGGTGAAATGAACATAACACAAAATGGAGTTGGAGAAGTAGGTTATGCAGAGCCTTATATGCCATAGAAAGAAGCCTTCAGTTTAGATGTGTAAATGGCTCAAATGTGCTCCAGGCTGAGAGTGTGTCAGGGATTACTGGGCCAGAGTAGGATGTTAGTGAATACAACTTAAATACATTAAGATGCTTGTGGAGAAGGAGCATCATTTCTCATGACTGTTCCTGTTTGATATTCTCAGGGACAGACCAATAATTGAGAGAGTGATTTTTAATTCAGTATTAAAATACTTAGGTTCTAACTACTGATAATTTGTTCAAAAAAGTTTATTTTTTGGGGATCCCTGGGTGGCTCAGTGGTTTAGCGCCTGATTTCGGCCTGGAGTGTGATCCTGGAGTCCCGGGATCGAGACCCGCTTCGGGCTCCCTGCATAGAGCCTGCTTCTCCCTCTGCCTGTGTCTCTGCCTCTCTCTCTCTGTGTTTCTCATGAATAAATAAATAAAATCTTAAAAAAAAGTTTTTTTTTATTAGGATCTTTAACTTACTGAAAACACATATTAAATAACTATGTATCAGATTCTTTTACCAATTACATCTCTGTTTATTTCAGTGCTCTTCTTTTTAATGAAGTAAAATATATTACCACCCTGGAAGACCTGCAGAACATAGAAAATGCTCTGAAAGGAAAAGCCAACATTGCATTCGCCTACGTAAGAGCCATTGGAACACCAGGTATTTAACTTTTCTCTTAATCTTTGTTGTGCCTCTGCACTTGTCTCAGTATGTTGCAGGACTTAAAATAGCATCCATACCAATATGTTTTTTTTTCTTTAAGCAAGCAGCATAGTATACTGATTGAACAAAAACCCTGGAGCCCAGACTGCCTAGGTTAGACACCCTGCCTCTATGACTTACAATATGACCTTATACAACTTATGGAACTTTAGTTTCCAATCAGTAAGATTGGTGAAAATAACTATGCCTACCTCTTAGTGTTACCGTGAGGACCAAATGAATTCAAATAATTAAAATAGTTCCCGACATATAGGAGTGTCCTGTGTCAGTTACTATTTTTATTTCCTTATGGTCCTCATGGTACCATAGTAAGGTAGTTGGATATTACTAGTCTGCATTTGATGGTGGAGATACAGATTAGAGTTATAAATTTGTGTGATAAAGCTGTGAGACCAGAAGAGATGACAAAGGAAGTGATGTTAGATGGCAAAGAGAAGACTGAACTGTTCAGATCCATCAACATTTACAGGTTACTGAAGTTAGATAGAACCAAAAAAGAGACAGAAGGAATGGACTGTGTGGTAGGGATGTCCTGCAAGTCAAATGAAGATAGGGTTTTAAGGAAGAGTTAGGAACAGTTGTGTCAAATGATGCTGAAAGGTTAATGAAGATAATAGCTGCCACTTGGCCTCATTATACTTAGCACTATGGAATTTGTTGTTGACCTTGACAAGCACAGTTTCTGTAGAGTGGTGGGGTAAATGCCTGATAGGGGTACAAGAGAATAGAGAGCAACTAGAGACTGTAAATACGGAGATTCATTAGAGAAAGTTTTGCTATTAAGGGAAGGAGAAAATGGGGCAGTGGCTGGAAGAGTATGTGGGTCAAGTGAAGAATTTCTTTCTTTCTTTTTTTTTTAAAGATTTTATTTATTCATGAAAGACACACAGAATGAGAGGCAGAGACATAGTCAGAGGGAGAAGCAGGTTCCTCCTGCGGAGTCCAGTGCAGGACTTGATCCCAGGACCCCGGGGTCATGACCTGAGCCAAAGGCAGACGCTCAACCACTAAGCTATCCAGGTGCCTCAAGTGAAGAATTTCTTAAGAAGCATATTTATATGTTGACAAGAAAGATCCAGTAGAAAGCGGAAACTACAGCATGGAGGAAAAAGCGGGGAGAATTGCTGGAACAATGTAGATAAGAGGGGATGGAATCTAGTGAATGAGGGAAGGTGTGGTTCTTTGCTGGGAACACAGAAAATTCATCTATGGTAAAAGGAGGGAAGACAAAGAATATGGACATCAGTTTTGCTAAGTGGGTAGATAAATATGCTTGTGGGAGTTTTTTTGGTTTTGCTTTTTTAATTGGCTATGTTTTCTCAGTGAAATAAAAATAAAATCAGCTTGAGGAAAGAAGAGATGAAACAGTTGTTTTAGGAGGCCTGAAAATAAAGAATGGTTGCGGCATCTGGGTGGCTCAGTCCAGTTAAGCATCTGACCATTGATTTCAGCTCAGGTTTATGATCCCAGTGTGCTGAGATCGAGCCCCGTGTAGGGCTCTGCAATCAGTGGGGAGTCTGCTTAAGATTCTTTCTCCCCTTCTGCCCCTCCCCCCACTTGTGTTCTCTAAAATAAGTAAATAAAATCTTAAAAGAGAATGGTTGCCAGGCAACAATAATAGTTGATATCAGTAATCTAAAGTGAAATCATGAGGCATCTGTGTGAGCCAGTATGTTAAGTGTCAGACCCTAGATTTTGGCTCAGATCATGATCTCAGGGTTGTAGGATCGTGCTTGGCATAGGTGCGGAGTCTTCTTGAGATCCTCTCCCTCTGCTCCTTCCTCTGTTCACATGTGCACTCTCTCTATCTCTCTCAAATAAATAAATAAAAAATAAAGTGAGATCATTAGTGTGGTGATGCTAACAGGTTTTTGTTTTTGTTATTTTTTTTCCCTCCAGCCACATTTACTTTTATGAGTGTAAGTACAGAATAAGCAGAATATCTGATTTAACATGGATTGTGTTTTAGCCAGACAGGCAGGGAAGACTAACTATGGAATGTAAGCTGGGTTAAGACGGAGGAGAAAATTTGAAGGAATGAAGGACTGTGAAAATGATAGGACCATAGTTCCTGGAGGATTATGTGCTAGACAGAGTGACCTGGAGATGGAGGGGTGTGTGTGTTTATGGAAGGAGGGGGTTGGGGGGATGCTAGACATTGAGATTTTGGAGGGGTTTGCAAGTGATTGGTAATGACAAGGCTTGGTGTGGGACCACAGCAGCGATTGTTTAAAGTAGACTTGAAGAGAGATCACTGGAGTCTCTAGAGAGGACCAAAGACTGAGAGGCTAGGATTTGCAAGTATCACCTATGGAGATAATAAAATCATGAAGGATTATGAGGTAGCAGTATTGGAGAGAATGACAGTGTGACAAAAGCTAAATTTCTTTGTGGAATGAGAAGGATTGTTTTTGGCTGAGGTGGTTGATAACCCTAAGTCAGAATGGTAAGTGGGATACTGTGATGAAACTCTTGTGGTAGAAGATCCAGTCAGGGAGGGGAAGGTGACTGTCTCCAAATGGCAGTGAGGAGAAAAGGGAAAATAAAATGGAAAGGAAGAAATACTTCAAGTAAATACTTTGAGAAAATTTCCCAGAACTGAAGAAGTTGAGCTTCCAAATTAAGAGGGCTTACTGAATCCCAGCATAATGGGGGAACTTAGAGCCACATCAAAGCATCTCAGTTTGCAATTTCAGCATAGTGGGAACAAACACTGTTCTAAAATCTTACAGAAAGAGTATACAGTTAAAGGATCAAGAATCAAAATCACATTGGACTTCTCAGTTGCAGTCCTAGAAAATGAAGAAAATGGAACAATGCTTTCAAGATTCTCAGAGGGAAATGACTTGAACATAGAATTCAATATGCAGACAACTATAGTTAGTTACAATAGAAAATAAAGACACTTTCAGAAGTATAGGATTGCAGAACATGTGTATTTCATATATCCTCTCATAAGAAGGTGCTAGAAAATTGGAGCAAATCAGTCAAGAAGATGTGGATGGCAACAGGCCAAAGGACCCAACACAAGAGAAAAGAGTAAGAGAGTCCCTAGGATGATGATGATGATGTGGGTAGCGAGTTCCCAGGATAAAAGTTGTTTAGCAGGTCATGTTGCAGTCATCCATACTGCAGCAAGTCCATAGGCTCTGCAGGAAGGTTTCCAAGAAGGGGGAGCTAATAATGTGCCTGATCTGTTTGAAGTATGGAGAGCGTTAGCCAGTAGTGGAAGAATTTAGAAATAAATTAGAAATAAGTTTAAGTAATTAAAAAGTTATAACTGGTGAAAAAAAAGAAAGTTGCTCAAAAAAGGATAAATACTCATTTTGTACTGTATGGCTCACTTGTAAATAGTATTTACTGAGTTATAACAATCTCAATGCAGGTAATTGTAATAAAAATCAACTATTGGGATTATTGAGGGGATAGAAGTGTGTATGTTTGTGAGATGAGGTTTTGGGAAAGAGCTAAATTCTCATCTGCCATAGTGGGGCATCAATAGATATATTAATAACACCTTTAAAAATCTGGAAATAGGGGCACCTGGGTGGCTCAGTCAGTTAAGCATCTGCCTTCAGCTCAGGTCATGATCCCAGGCGGGGAGCCTGCTTCTCCCTCTGCCCTTCCCTACTGCTTGTTTTCTCTTTCTCTCTCTAATAAATAAAATCTTAAAAAAAAAATCAGGAAAAAAGAGTGTAAGAATGTCAATGGATAATATCAAAGGAAGGCAAATACCAAAAGAAACAGTAAAAGAATTGAAAGCAGCTGTCCCTTGGGAATTGGAAATGGGGGAGAAATTGTTGTTTTTCTTAATATGTTTTGTAGAATTTTTTTAAAGCTATGTATAAGACTAAATTTGATTAAAAGAAAACCAAGCCACAAACAATAAGGCACATACATATATAAAATATAGTAAAAAAATTGGAAGGTGGATGCATAATTTCACCCCTGCTATGAGGAGGAAACCCTCACAGATTTATTATATGTTATATCCTCAAGTATAACTCATTTCTATTTCCTCTTAGCTCTTCTCTTTCTTTGAATGGTATAGACTTTTCATAATTTCTTTAACTGCCTGCATTCCCCAGATGGGATCCCTACAAGGAATTTTTCTTTATAATAGAGGCTGAAAGGATGTAGGGCAATATTCAAAAGAGAGTCACACACATTATCTCCATGTGTCTCCCAACTCTCTTATCTCTTCTTCAGAGCACAGAGCAGTCATGGAAGCTGCTTTTGTGTATGGGACCACATACCAGTTTGTCCTAACCACGGAAACTGCCCTTTTGGAAAGTATTGGGTATGTACAAGAGGCATATATGTCAATGATTCTAAGTTTGCTTCTGTCACATGACTTCTTCAACATCTCCATCAGACTCTCACATCATGGAGTTACCTGAGAGGAATTGTAAGCAGATGTGAATATATCAATGAAACTGGAAATCCCCTTTGTTATTGTCTGCCATTCTACAGTCTGAAAATGAATTTACACGTACAGAGGTGATGTTAGGCTAAAGTGAACAAAAACAATATGGAGAAGCCACAGTATGTGATCCCATGAGTGGCCCAAGTGTATTTTAGGAATAGATCTCTCATAGTGATCCGTTAGGGGATAAAATAACAGCTTTCATAACTAGACTACAGAAGTTCTTTCTGAGAGTTCTGTAGGTTACTTTGTTGGAATAATCTTAAATATATCAAAGTACAGAGAAGGATGTTTTAAATGTTTATTTTTCTTGTCTAGTTTCTAGCTTACAATTTTAGGTAGAGGGCTTCTTTTGATTTTTTTTGCCTGGGAAGCCTAGGATTAAAGTTTTTCTTTCCTTTAGCGTTTATAAAGGCAGGGAATACCATTTTATTTTAAAGACTTTGCCTCAAAATGCTCTTCAGGAAAATTAATACAAAGCAACACAAAATGGTGATTGTGACCTTTTTATACCATGCAAGAGTGTTTAATGAGCCCTCCTGCTACCCTCTTGGAAAACCATGACTATTTGATATACCACACACAATTAATTAAATCCCAGACCTTTTACAACTCTGTATATTTAGAAGTTGGTGCATAAAAAACTGATAAAGTGAAATGATTTTTTGGGAGGAGTGGGTAGGCAGAGAATAAAGTTGCAAAGAGAAGTTATGTTTTTACTGCTCTATGTAACAGCCAGCATTCCTTTTTTCATTAGACTCTTCTGATTGAAGTGTTATTCTGCTGATTACCTCATTAATGAATTAGATAAAACTTTGATGCATGATTACTGTTTGTATAAAAATTAATATTTTTAACAGTTTGAGACTTATGCTGACAATACCACAAAGCTTTGCCATAAGTCACTTGAGTCTCCAGATGCAATTAGCAGTGGTTTAGCCAGCTACTTTGCTACTCCCAGTGTTGACTGCCAGTTCCCCATCCCAGAATGGTGGAAGCCTTGTTATTCTCATCTCATGGGGATTCTTTTTTTTTTTGTTGTTTCCCCCTGTTTTTAAAATGAGAATTTTTAAATGTCCAGTTACTCTCCTTTTTGATGTACCTTTGAGTATTTGATACATTGGAGATGTTTCAGTATTCATTTATATATGGATGGCAAGATAGTGAGGAGTCATACCTAGACTGGATAAGACAGGGAGGGAGTGTGGATTTAGAGTATAGTAGTCCTATGGCATGACTTCTGGATGAAGTAGTTGGCTATAACTTTGGGTTCACTCCTAAAGGAGAAGAGGTGAATGTATTTTTTCATTTGTTCATTCTTTTATTCAATAAATATTTATTGAATGCCCTGTATGTACTAGACACTATTCCAATTGCTGGAGCTGTAGCACTAGATAAGTCTAGTATACTAATAATTACATCATGTTGGGCCTGAATTTGTTTGAAGTTCTGTGTTGGTTAAGGACAGTGAATATGATAAGTAGTAGTATAAGAGGTGGCATGCCATGAGGACACCAGTGCTTTCTGTTACATCTCCCTTCTAAAGAATCTGTGTATAGACCAGGATGTTACCCCCTCACCCCATATATATTACCGTCAGTTAGATCAGAGGTGGCCACCTGATGTAGGGTCAACCGGCCCATTGGCTTACCTGAGCAGATGAATTCCCCTCTCTCAGGAACTTGGAATTGGTCATGGAAAAATAGGATTATATAGTGTGTTGTCTCTCTTGCTCATAGGAATGTTTTGGCCATGTAGAAGTAAAGCAGAGAATCATCTTAATAAAAAGAGTTAGGAGCTGAAAAGTATTAACAACAATGAAGGTCCCTTGAACTCTTGTGTTCAGATATATACATTTATTCTCTGATTCAGTTACTTGAATTTTTCTCATGTTCTGTGATATGTACTTCCACACTTCAGTAAGCACCCCTCTCACCTTTTTGGTTTCTTTTACCTATACCAATGATCTCTGATTAAATAGCTTTCCAAAATTACTTTATTATTTCAGAGTTTATGGTATGAGGTTCAACCTCAGCTGAGTTCTCTTGCTTTCAATAAATGTGACTATTTAGGACTCTCTTTAAAAAGTTACATACTTTGATTAGGTCTTGGCTATATAGTTCTTTGTCTGAAGTACCCATTTGTTTTATCTTCTTGGAGAAGTCATTCTCTCCTTTATGGTTTTTAATCTCTGTGCTCTTCCCTTCCCTTTCCTTTTTCCTCTCTGACTTGAGGCGGAATGAAATATTTGTTTCTCCTAGTACTTTTCATTTTATAGCACTTACAAACTACATTAAAAAAGAAAAAAAACAACAACTAAACTCCTCTCGCTTAGTCTAAGCCCCTTGAGGATTTGAATCATCTGATTCATCTAAGTCTTTTATATTTGGTACAGGGCCTAACACGACTAGGCTTTAAGTAATCTTTGATTGTTTCTTTAGTCATTAAATCTAATAGAAATTAGTTTGTAATTAAATTTGAACTCAGCGAACCTTAGATCTCAGTTTGAGCGTGTATCAAGAATTAAAATAACATTTTAAAAATAAAAATTTGCAGTGTTTTGCCAAGCCCTGCTAATGCCATATGGAGATTTTTAAATTGCTATTTTAATTTTGGCAAACCTTACTCACCCACTATAAGTTTACCTTTGAATTCTCATATTGAAGGGATGCCAGAACTCAAATTATAAGGCATATTTGCTGAGTTTTGTAATATTTCAGATACAAACTCACAAACTCCCACAAACTGTCACATGGTTTCTATCTTAAGGCATATTTTGGCTGAAGTTTATTCAAAACAGATTTGAGTTTAAATTAAACCTAGAAAATTTGTGTTACAAGGCTTTATTTAGCATAGCTCTAGAAAAGCAACTATATTCGAAGATAATCTCCTTGTCCTCAAGGTGACAGTCTTTTATTTAAAAAACAATTTATGTGGACCTGTTACCTAATTTAGAAGCTACCACATCAAAAAGTTTAGGAAAAAAATTGCTTATACAACTGTAAAACTATTTGTATCTTTTTTGCTTAAGTCCATTTTCTTTTGTTTTATTGCTTTAGATTTTTACTGAAACTAATTCAAAAGCATGAGATTTAAAGATTTTTGGCACTATGTCTTTCTGGATGGTAGAAAGATAACACATTGAATTTCTTCAAGTGAATTTCTCCCTAATTTTTAATTTGTAGCAATGAGGATATAGAAAATGCACATCTCTACTTTTTTCATTGTAAACAAGTCTTGGATTTGACTCTGCAATGTAGAAGAACACTGATGGAACAGCCACTGACTACATTGAATATTCATCAATTTATTAAGACAATGGAAGCACCTCTGCTGGTATGTGTTTAATTCAAGAACATTCCTTGAATTAGTTTGATCTCCCATTTCAGCATAGAGCCCTGAGAGAGAGAGACAGAGAGAGAGAGAGAGAGAGAGAGAGAGATGTGCTCACTGTTCAGTTCACCACTCTCAGTACTCTCCAGTCATTTCTTTTTTCCCCAGTACCAAAATATTATTAAGAATTCTCAGGATTTTGGGGCATCTGGGTGGCTCAGTCAGTTAAGCGTCTGACTCTAATGCCCATCACCCAGTTACCCCATCCCTCCACCCACCTCCCCTTCAGCAGCCCTCGGTTTGTTTCTCAGTTAAGAGTCAGTCTCTCATGGTTTGTCTCCCTCTCTGATTTATTCTCATTCAGTTTTCCCCATATAGTTCTCTGCACTATTTCTTATATTCCACATGTGAGTGAGACCATATGATAATTCTCTTTCTCTGATTGACTTTATTTCACTTAGCATAATACATACATTTTAGAAACAAGGTGAATGGTACTCCTAGAACTGTACAATGTAGGGTGACCGTGCTCTAAGCCACTGTTCACCCAAAAGGAATATTAATTTAGCAGTCCAAATTCCTTCTACATTGGAATCTGTTTCAACACTGTCATAAAATGCTGCATCAGCAAATTATTAACTAAGCGTCTTATTTTCTTTAGACAACTGGAGAACTGACATGTAGAATTCAGGTAGAGAGGTTCCAGAATCCTGGCTAGACACGTGGGTATAGGGTGGAGCCAAGAAAGATCTGAAAGGCAGAACTGAAGATCAGTTCCAGATTTGAAAGCCAGGCTGAAAATCTAAACCTTGGTGTCAGCCTAGAAAGGCCTGGCAGTCCAAAAACACAGGTTAATGGATTTATCCACATCAGAATAGAGTAAATGAATGCAAAGAACAGAAAAGGGAGGTAAGCCTTGATGAAAAGTTCTCTGAGGCTCTTGGTGGGATAGCTAAGACCTACCCTTTTGGGAATGGGGAGATGATAAAAGGTTCTGAGCCAGTTTGGTCACTTTTATATTTTGGTGCTTTAAACATTTGGCTGCATCAGTATTTGGGGTTGTTTTTGTTCCAGAAGAATTCAGTGGGGATTAAAAAACAAAGTAAGGCCAACCATCATGATAGAAAACATCTCTTAGAACAAGATTTGATTTTCCTGGCTTATGCCTTTAGATGGTATAGTAAGCTAGAAGTGGATAGAGACATCCTGAAAGTTAGTACCTAAGTTTAATCACCTCTTACAAGGTAAGTTTGATTACCTCATACAAGTTTTTACCTACAACTTAGTCATAGTTTACTTTGGGTTAGTATTTCTTACTCTGTTCTATATATTTTTTAAGTGAGTTTCAGTCTTGAATTGGTTAAGTGACATTCTGACAGGTATGGAATTATTCTAGATGCATTCTTAAGGTTTCCAACAATGAAAACATATGGGAAAATGATTCGGTTATTGTCCTATTGGCTAATAGCAAGGATATTTTGGATGCTGATGGTTTTCCCTATATTGGGTTCAGTTTATTCTGGTAGAGGGAAAGTCTTGTTTGAATACCAAGAAGACTCCTCAAGTGCAAATATCTGATAAACTGTTTAAAAATAGATAAATATATAATTTATCTGAAAAGTTTTTTTGTTTGTACATGAGATAGTAACATGGGATAGCTCTCTGTCTCAGATTCAAGACAGTTGAATTAAATTAAACCTACTGTTTTCTATAAGTAATTAGAAGGATGCCATTATAGTTTATTCATTTAGCTCCTATTATTCTTTGAGGATTCATGTGGCAGTGTACGATATTATGTACCAGAGTGTTGGCTCCTTACATTATTGCCTCATTTCCTTTTTTTTTATTGTGGCAAAAATACATAACATAAATTTACCCTCTTAATTTATAAATTATAATATAATATTGTTCACCATGCACATTGTTGTACAACAGATCTCTAAACGTTTTCATCTTGAGTGACTGAAACTCTGTATCCATTGGGAAACAGCTCCCCATTTCCCCATCTCTCAAGCTCTGGCAATATTCTACTTTCTGTTTTTTATGAATTTGATTGTTTTAGAGACCTCTTATAAATGGAATCAGGCAGTATTTGTCTATTTGTAATTGGCTTATTTCACTTAACATAATATTCTCAGGGTTCATCCATGTTGTAGTATTTGTCAGGATGACTTTCTTTTTTTTATGTGGTAAATATGTGCATTTTTAAAAAAGATTTTATTTATTTATTCATGAGAGACGAGAGAAAGAAAGACAGAGACACAGGTAGGGAGGAGAAGGCAGAGGGAGAAGCAGGCTCCTCGCAGGAAGCCAGATGTGAGACTCGATCCAGGGTCATGCCCTGGGCTGAAGGCAACGCTAAACCGCTGAGCCACCCAGGCTGCCCAAATATGTGCATTTTAAAAAGGTTTTATTTAAAAATAGTTGGTTAGGGCAGTCCCGGTGGTGCAGTGGTTTAGCGCCCCCTGCAGCCTGGGGTGTGATCCTGGCGATCCAGGATCGAGTTCCATGTCGGGCTCCCTGCATGGAGCCTGCTTCTCCCTCTGCCTGTGTCTCTGCCTCTCTCTCTCTCTTTCTCTCTCAATAAATAAATAAAAAATCTTAAAAAAAGTTAAAAAAATAGTTGGTTAACATACAGTGTAATATTAATTTCTGGTGTATAATATAATGATTCAGCACTTCTATATATCACCCCATGCTCATCACAAGTGCCCTTTTTAATTCCTATTGCCTGTTTAACCCATCCCCCCCACCTACCTCCCTTCTGGAGTATTACTTTCTTTTTGAGACCATATAATATTCCATTATATGTGTGTGTGTGTGTATAGTTCTACATATATACATATGTGTATATGTGTATAGTTGTATATACGTGCATATGTGTGTATATACATATATATAGTTATATATATGTGTGTGTATAACATTTTATTTATCCATTAATCCATTGTTAAGTATTTAGGTTGCTTCCATTTCTTGGCCATTGTGAATAATACTTCAATGAAGATGGGTTTGCAACTATCTTTGAGATCCTGTTTTTAATTCTTTTGGATATATATCTATATACACACACACACACAGAAATTAACTTGCTGGATCACATGGTAGTTCTGTTTTTAAGTTTTTGAGGAACCTTCATACTGTTTTCTATAGCGGCTACATCATTTTACATGCCCACAAACAGTGTGCAAGAGTTTTTAATCTCTTTATATCCTTGCCAGTATTTGTTATTTGTGTCATTATTATTGTTTTGATATTAGTCATCTGAATGATTTCGATAATGCTGTTGTGTTTTTGCTTTGCATATCCCTGATGATCAGTTAAGTTTTTCATATATTTGTTGCCCATTTGTATATCTTCTTTAGAGAAATATCTATTCCAGTCCTTTGCCCTTTTTTAGTTTATTTTCATTGTTAAGTTTTAGTTCCTTAATCTAGATATTAACCCGTTATCTGACACATGATTTGCAGTATTTTCTCTCATTTCATACATTGCTTTTTCACTCTGTTGATTTCTTCCCACGGTACAGACATGTTTAAGTTTGATGTAGTTCCATTTGTCTATTTTTGGTTTTGTTGTCTGTGCCTGTGGTGTGATTTCCAAGAAATCATTTACATTCCAATATCATGAAGGTTTTCCCCTATGTTTTTTTTCTAGGAGTTTTATAGTTTCATTTAGGTCACTATTCCATTTTGAGTTATTTTTGTATTTGATGTAAGATGAAAATTCATCATGATTCTTTTGCATGTGGATATCTAGTTTTCCCAGCACCATTTGTTGAAAAGACACTCAATTACTCATCGTTTTGTCTTGGTGCCCTTGTCAAAGATCATTTGACCACATATGCGAGAGCTTATTTCTGGGCTCTCTGTTCTCTTCTCTTGGTCTGTGTCTGTATTTTTGCCAGTATTGCACTATTCTGTTGCTGTACGTTTTGAAATCAGGAGTTGTGAGGCCACCAGACTTATTTTTTCTCAAGTTGTTTGGACTATTTGGTGTCCCTGAGACTCCATATGAATTTTAGGATTTTTTTTTTTGTATTTCTGCAAAAAATGCCATTGGGATTTTGATAGGGATTGCGTTGAATTTGTAGATAACTTTAGATAGTATGGACATTTTAGTAGTATCAAATCTAATCCAAGAACATGAATGGATGTCTTCACATTTATTTGTGTCTTCTTTAATTTCTTTCAGCAATATTTTGTAGTTTTCAACGTATAAGTCTTTTTCTTTCTTGGTTAAGCTTATTCCTAAATATTTTATTCTTTTTGATGCTGTTATAAAATGGGATTATTTTCTTAGTTTCCTTTTTGGATAGTTTCTTGTTAGTCATAAAAACACAACTGATTTTTTTTTCTTTTTTTTTTTAATTTATTTTTTTATTGGCATTCAATTTGCCAACATATAGAATAACACCCAGTGCTCATCCCGTCAAGTGCCCCCCTCAGTGCCCGTCACCCAGTCACCCCCACCCCCGCCCACCTCCCCTTCCACCAACCCTAGTTCGTTTCCCAGAGTTAGGAGTCTCTCATGTTCTGTCTCCCTTTCTGATATTTCCCACTCATTTTTTCTCCTTTCCCCTTTATTCCCTTTCACTATTTTTTATATTCTCCAAATGAATGAGACCATATAATGTTTGTCCTCCTCCGATTGACTTATTTCACTCAGCATAATACCCTCCAGTTCCATCCATGTTGAAGCAAATGGTGGGTATTTGTCATTTCTAATGGCTGAGTAATATTCCATTGTATACATAAACCACATCTTCTTTATCCATTCATCTTTTGATGGACAACGAGGCTCCTTCCACAATTTGACTATTGTGGACATTGCTGCTATAAACACTGGGGTGCAGGTGTCCTGGCATTTCATTGCATCTGTATCTTTGGGGTAAATCCCCAGCAGTGCAATTGCTGGGTCGTAGGGCAGATCTATTTTTAACTGTTTGAGGAACCTCCACACAGTTTTCCAGAGTGGCTGCACCAGTTCACATTCCCACCAACAGTGCAAGAGTGTTCCCCTTTCTCCACATCCTCTCCAACATTTGTGGTTTCCTGCCTTGTTAATTTTCCCCATTCTCACTGGTGTGAGGTGGTATCTCATTGTGGTTTTGATTTGTATTTCCCTGATGGCAAGTGATGCGGAGCATTTTCTCATGTGCTTGTTGGCCATGTCTATGTCTTCCTCTGAGAGATTTCTGTTCATGTCTTTTGCCCATTTCATGATTGGATTGTTTGTTTCTTTGGTGTTGAGTTTAATAAGTTCTTTATAGATCTTGGAAATTAGCCCTTTATCTGATACATCATTTGCAAGTATCTTCTCCCATTCTGTAGGTTGTCTTTTAGGTTTGTTGACTGTGTCTTTTGCTGTCAAAAGCTTCTTATCTTGATGAAGTCTCAATAGTTCATTTTTGCTTTTGTTTCTCTTGCCTTCGTGGATATATCTTGCAAGAAGTTACTGTGGCCAAGTTCAAAAAGGGTGTTGCCTGTGTTCTTCTCTAGGTTTTTGATGGAATCTTGTCTCACATTTAGATCTTTCATCCATTTGAGTTTATCTTTGTGTATGGTGCAAGAGAGTGGTCTAGTTTCATTCTTCTGCATGTGGATGTCCAATTTTCCCAGCACCATTTATTGAAGAGACTGTCTTTTTTCCAGTGGATAGTCTTTCCTGCTTTGTCGAATATTAGTTGACCATAAAGTTGAGGGTCCACTTCTGGATTCTCTATTCTGTTCTATTGATCTATGTGTCTGTCTTTGTGCCAGTATCACACTGTCTTGATGACCGCAGCTTTGTAGTATAACCTGAAATCTGGCACTGTGAACACAACTGATTTTTCAATGTTGATTTTGCATACTGCAACTTTGTTGAATTCATTCATTAATATGGTATCTTTTGTGGAATCTTTTTTTTAAAAGATTTTATTTATTCATGAGAGACAGAGAGAGGCAGATTCATAGGCAGAGGGTGAAGGAGGCTCCCATAAGGGAGCCTGATGTGGGGCTCGTTCCCAGGACCCCAGGATCACGCCCTGAGCTGAAGGCAGATGCTTATCCACTGAACCACCCAGGCACCCATTTTTATGGAATCTTTAGGATTTTCTACATATAAGGTCATGTCATCTGTGAACAGAGATAATTTGCTTTTCTTTTCCAATTTATATGCTTTTTATTTATTTTTTGCCAAGTTGTTCTGGCTGTAACTTTGAGTACTATGTTCAATAGTAGTGGCAAGAGTGAGCATCCTTGCTTTTTTTCCTGATCTTAGAGGAAAGCTTTCAGTTTTTCACTATTGAGTATGACGTTAGTTGTGGCCTTTTCATATATAATATTTATTATGTTGAGGTAATTTTCTCCTATTCTTAGTTTGTTGAATGTTTTTATTGTGAAAAAGCATTGAATTTTGTCAAATACTTTTTCTTTGTCAATTGAGATGATGTGATTTGATTTTTGTATTTTTATATGTAGTATATTACATTGATTGATTTTGAACCATCCTTGCATCCCAGGGATAAATTCTCCTTGGTCATGGGGTTTAATTTTTTCTAATGTGCTGTTGAATTCAGTTTACAAGTACTTTGTTGAGGATGTTTGCATCAATATTCATCCAGGATATTGATCTGTAGTTTTTTGTGGTATTTTTGTCTGGCTTTGGTATCAGAGTAATGTTGGCCTCCTACAGTGAGTTTACAAGTGTTCCCTACTCTTCATTATTTGTGAAAAGTTTGAGAAAGATTGGCATCAGTTCTTCTTTAAATATTTGATAGAATTCTCCAGTCAAGCTATCTGGACCTGGGCTTTTCTTTGTTGGGATGTTTTTGATTACTGATTCAATCTCCTTATTATATGTCTGTTCACATTTTCTATTTCTACATGATTCAGTCTTGGTAGGTTGTATGTGTCTGGGAATTTATCCATATCTTCTAGTTTATCTGATTTATAGGTGTACAGTAGTTCATAGCATAATGTCTGTTATAATCCTTTTTTCTGTTATAATCTGTTATATATCTGTTATAATCATTTTTTCCTTCCATATCTTTTTTTAAAATTAATTTCTAAGTTAAATAATTTAATAGTAATTTATGAATTTTAGAAAAATATTGGTGGGGCACCTGATTGGCTCAATTGAGTGGGCATCTGGCTCTTGATTTCAGTTCAGGTCATGATCTCAGGGTTGTGAGATTGAGCCCCTGTCGGGCTCCATGCTCAGCTTGGAGTCTGCTTGTCTTTCCTCTCTGAAATAAATAAGATCTTAAAAAAAATATTGGTAATTCCCCCAAGGCAAGAAGGTTTTGTCACTTTTGTATATTTTATCATTTTATATATATAATCTATATTTTATATAAAATAATTTCTGTAGATATGTACAATTATTAATTGCTATTTTTATGTTACTACACTATTACTTTTTCTAAAAGGACTTTTGCAATTTTATCTTTTGTCTAATAGAATGGATTATAACTTTTATGGCTAAGAAACCACAAGTTTTTAGAATTATACCAGTTTGTATGTAAAGGGATAGAAACAGCACAAAATGAAAAGAATTCTTTGGATCTCCAAGTTTCCATGGGCTGGAAAAGGCTGATTAACTCATTTGCAAACACAGCACCTTTTTTGTGAACAAGAAAGAATGAGTTGGAGGGCAAAGAGCCGAGAGTCTTAACTGAACCTCAGAGAACACCTCTTATGGAGTAGGACTAACCCATGAACAGTTAACTGGCAATATATACCTGGATGGACTACACAGTCTCTGTGCTGTAATCATTACTCTGTGCCTCCTCTCTCTCTTTTCGAATAGGATTGTATGTAGTCGTTATCCCATGTCAGTTTAGTAATTGTCTGTTGAGTATGTACTAGAGACAAATAATTTGTGTTCACAAGCCTTCAGATTGAGAACAGTTCTCAAGAGGCTATATCTATGGGACTGCACTAGAAAAACTTTATCTACAGCTGGACCTGAATATAAATGATGAGATCTTAGACTACATTGATCTCAAAGTCTGATGGGATGAGGCCTAGATGGGTTGTGAATTGTTACAGCCATTGCAAAATACACTGACTCCTCTCACTAAGACCTCTGAAGCCTCATCCAGTTAGTTAGACTTTGTATATTCCAAAAACGGCAATAACAGTATCTCCCAACCCATAAGCTCTTCTTATTGTGTGACCTTATCACTTTGCCTATCCAGGGGAGTCTGTGTCCCCTCTCCTTGAAGCTGTTTGGGTCTCTGTGATTGCCTTGACCAATAGAATAAGACTGAAGTGATGATGTGTAACTTTTGAGATTGTATGTCACAAGATGCCTTATGCTTCTCCTTTGCCTTTTTTGGTTGCTCATTCTTAAAACCCAGGTACTGTGATATGAAACTAAATCCAAGGAGAAACCTTGGTGAAGAGGAATTGAGGCCTCTAGCCCAGAGCCCTGGCTGAGCTCATATAGTCAGCATCAGCTTGCAAGCCAGTGAATGAACCATCTTTAAAGCAGACCTTCTAAAAATAATAATAATAATAATAAAAATAATAATAAATAAATCAGACCTTCTGCCTCCTGTCGAGAGGCTCTGCTAATGTTACATCGATCAGAGATGAGCTTGCAGATATATGAACCAAATAAGTGATTTTTGTTATTTTAAGCCATCAGGTTTTAGAGTACTTGGCTATACACATAGTGATATATGCTCAGGACACACTCTTCAAGTGATCTCATCTGTTTCTATGCCATTAGCTATACCGATTCTCAGAGCTGAACTTTGAGGTCAAATTTTTCTTTGGACTTCCTGACCCATATATCTAACTACTAATTAGATGTATCTCTCCTTAAGCTCAATATGTCCAACATCCGTGTGTTGTCCTTCTCCACCATCTGTTCTTTCTTCATTATCTTGGTTAATTTACTATCCATTCTTAGCAGAAACCTGGGAAACCATTCTCAATTCCTGCATCTCCCCACATCTAATTTTACATCTTAAATATCTTTTGAATTCTTCATTCTAACAGCCAGTGCCTTAATCAAGATTTTCACCATCTCTCATGTTCTATTTTAGTAATAGTAACTGATCCGGTCTCTATTCCTCCCCTTTTTTTTCCCCACTCCCTTTGAGTTCATACTTGCCATAGCTAGCAGAGTAATATTTTTAAATATACATGTTACAATATTTCTTACAACTTCTAAATAGTTTCAGTTCATTTACAGAAGAAAGCCCCATTTTCTTTTTTTTTAATTTTTTTATTATTTATTTATGATAGGCACACAGTGAGAGAGAGAGGCAGAGACACAGGCAGAGGGAGAAGCAGGCTCCATGCACCGGGAGCCCGACGTGGGATTCGATCCTGGGTCTCCAGGATCGCGCCCTGGGCCAAAGGCAGGCGCTAAACCGCTGCGCCACCCAGGGATCCCGAAAGCCCCATTTTCTTAGGAGGATATAATGGCTTTTAATGATTTGCCAGATCTCCGTCTTTATTGCTTGTTCCTGTTTTTCACTTTTTAATGGTGAATTGCTGATTTTTCCAAACATGCAAAGAAGGAACCGGGTCTTCCTATTCCTTCAGGCTGTTCTACCCATTCAGTTGTAGGACTGAGGTCCCCACTTTCTTGCTGTTTGTTGTCTGGTGTTGCTCTCAGCTACTACAGACTATTCTCAGATCCTGGCCATAGGGCCTTCTTGAAGAATTGCTGCTTCCTCCTTCAGAGCCAGCAGGACAATCTCACTGTCTTATGCTATGACAGTCTTCTACAATGTAACCTAATCAAGATAATCTTACTGTCTTGTGCTGTACAGTCTTCTACTTCTACAGTGTAACCTGATCAAGGGATTGGGATTATCCAAGATTTGTGCACCAGAAATCTTGGGGGCTATTTTAGAATTCTGACTACCATAGGTGAGTATCAGATTTTCTCTAGAAATGTTTAGGAATAAAAAAAAAATCCTCAATAATTGCAAAGCATGCAAGAAGGCATCTTCCTGTGTATCTGCTTTTATTCCACTATTTGGTTACTCAATGGGCTCTTTCATCCTGGCAATTCATATTCCTTCAGTTATGGGAAACTTTGTTTTTATTTTAGAGATAATATCTTCCCTTCTGTTTTTCCTTTCTTTCTTTCTGGAACTCATAGTTGGGCATTGGACCTCTTGACCCAGTCCTTTACCTTTATTACATTTTCTCCCTATTTTCCATCTTTTGCTGTATGTACTTTCTGGCAGAATTGTTCAGTTTTATTTTTTGTTTCTTTATAGATTCAGTATCTTCCCATCACCTGGAGTTTATCAGTGGTGGTTTTCTGAACCTGCTTCCTGAATAGTCCTGAAAACTGTGTTTTCTGAAAACTGTGTTTTCTGCATGTTATCTGTTTTTCTGTTTGTCCTGGTCTCTATGTTTTATTTTAGAGGTTTCCCTCAGATGTGTGTTACTCCTTGGGTATCTGTTTGTGATTTAGAATATGAAACTAAAAAGCTAATTAGAAATTCTGAGAATGTAGATGAGACTTGTTAATTCTGAGCTTTATAGGGTGATTGGACCTTGGCTGCTTTTTAGTGAACCCTAATGTCAGTATCCTTGGGCTTTTTCTTGGGGTTACTCTTGATTCTCAGAAAAGGATCTTCCAGTCTTCTGTTGGGAGGACAAAAGTCTGGCCACTTATATTCTGGGAACTGAGTGGGTTGGGAGTTGGGGGCGTCTTAGCATTTAGTTACTTAATTCCCCACTTTTGGCATGGTATTCACACTCTCAGATTTTCTGAGGTCCCCCCAGATTTCTTCTGGTGTGAGGGAGGAATAGTTGCCTAAATTCATAGAGTTGGGAGGAGAATCTCAGGATCTAACTCCTCCAAAGCTTTTACCTATTCTTCTTATTTCAGAGTCTTCCTGCCACTGCCCCCTCCAGTATTTCTCCTCTGGTTTCAGAGATACCAGGCACTGACAAATCCTGAGCAATTTTAGGATGCTGCAGTTAAAATTTAATTGTTTCGTAGCTTTCTCTCTCATGGCTTAACGGTTTTGCCTTGTTAGATTCTCCTAAGCTAGTTATTATTCTGTTCTTCAGCTTCCAAAAATTTTTTGTCTTTTCTCTTTTCCTGTCTTCACATATGCATGTTTATCTTCTTTAAAAAAAAATCTTCCTGCTATAGTTTTCTTGGGATTTCTGGAGGAAGTAAAATTAGATGTATATATTCAAGCTGCTGTCCTAACTCAGATGTTCCTCATTGTTCTATAATGTGTCATTTATTATATGTTAAATTCTTATATGAAGGAATTTATACCTTAGTTATTCTATTTCATTTGAAATATCTATTTATCAGTACCACACTGTTTTATTAATTGTTTTCTAAAAATTCTTTTTAATATGCTTATTCCTTGTGGTTGTAATTTCATGTCTAACTCTTTGTAAATGTGTTAGTTTTATAATGCTTAAGCTATGTAAGTATATTGGGAGGATGAACCTCAGGAAGTATTGAGGTCATTTCTGTTAATATTGGATTTATTTTACAGACTTGTTTTCTTTTTTTTTTTACCCATGACTTTATTAATAAGAATTAGAGTTTAAATCTGAATGTTGGAACCCTATTCTTGGACAATGAAGATCTTTTGTTCTTTTTTTAAATGAAGACTGAAGTTACTGAAGACCCTCAACAGGTTTCAACTATTCATCTCCAACTAGGATTACCACTAGTTTTTATTGTTAGTCAGCAAGCAACATATGAAGCTGACAGAAGAACTGCAGAATGGGTTGCTTGGCGTCTTCTGGGGAAAGCAGGAGTTCTACTCTTGTTAAGGTATCTTAAACATAAAATATTCACTGTATTTAGTAAAACACTAGAATTTTTCTCTTTTTAAAATATGCTAATATATTGACTTGTAAATAAACCCAGATATCTCTAGTAAATTCTAATATAATTAGAATCACTTGCTGAGCTAAAGTCTGTACATTAATTATTAGCTTGATTAAAATTTAGACCTTTAAACTTTGCTAAATGAAGATGTAGATTAAGATGGAGACTAGAACATCTAGTCTGAATTTATGTCTAAAACTTAGATCACTAAATTGTAATCTTTTTTCATAAATTGTTTTTAGTGTAAGAACTTATATTCTGTTTTATATTGACATCCTGGATGACTGTTCTTCAGATTAGCTGTATAAAACATTTATTTCCATTTTTCAAAAGGGACTCTTTGGAAGTAGACATTCCTCAGCATGCTAATGTGGTCTTCAGAAGAGCAGAAGAGGTTAGTCATTTTATGTATTGGTCTACAATGTCTGCTAATTATTTAAAGAAAGTTAGTAAATGTGGTCATAAAGTAACATATGCTTATTACAGAAAAGAAATTCTATAAATTGCCACTATTCAAAGATTATTGCTGTTAATATTTTGGTGTATTTTTTTCCATTTGTTAATTTTTCTTTTTTCTCATGTTCCCATATATGTATTTTTTAAAAGAAAATTAAGAACATGCTATATATCCTACTTTTCATGTAAAGTTATATTTAATTACTTCCTGTTGTGCCTTTGTGCACTGTTTTGAACATCACTGATTCTTTCCTTCAGCTAAATTTCTGGAGGTGAAATTTATCAAGGAAATGGGATTTTTTTAAGGCTGATAGAATACATTGTCAAATTGCCCTCCAGAAACCAGCAAGGTTTGGAATTACTTGTTTCTCCTATATCTTTGCCACTACTGAGCATTACCTTTAAAAAAAAAACTTCTCCATAGACAAAGTTCCTGTTTTAATTTGCATGTTTTTGGTTATTAATGCGGTTGAACATTTTTTTAAAGGCTTATTTCCCATTTATTTTGCTTTTGTAAATTTCTGTTAATGTCTCTGTTTTCTTATATTTTTCTTAAATGTTTTCTTAATTATTAAGAACTCTTTAATTCTGAACATTTCTAAGTATTATATAAATATGCAAAACATGGGCAGCCTGGGTGGCTCAGCAGTTAAGTGTCTGCCTTCAGCCCAGCGCGTGATCCTGGACGCCCGGGATTGAGTCCCGCATCAGGCTCCCTGCATGGAGCCTGCTTCTCCCTCTGCCTGTGTCTCTGCCTCTCTCTCTCTGTCTCTGTGTCTCTCATGAATAAATAAATAAAGTCTTTTAAAAAATATGCAAAACAATATATTTATGAACTGCCAGACAGGTTTTTTGTTTGTTTGTTTTTTAATTTAAGTGATCTCTGTAGCTAATGTGGGGCTTGAACTCACGACTACAAAATCAAGAGTTGGATACTCTACCAACTGAACCAGCCAGGTGCCCCTGAACTGCCAGACAATTTAAATTCTCTTGCCTATGTCTATGGCATGAATAGACAAAAGTGACAAGACTTGGATTCTGTTCCATCTGGTTCTGGGACCAGATAAGTGAATTATCTTCTCTAAGCTCAGTTTTCTCATTTGTGAAATATTCTAAAACCTTCCCTTCTAACTTACAAGAAGTTTTATAAGACAAAATAGGAAAATACTTTGAAAACTGTACTATTGTTCAAATGTGTATACTATAGTATAGGGCTAGTATGCTCTGCTTTTTGGTTAGGTCATGGAAAGAATACTTTCTGAAGCTTTTTTGCTTGTAGATAAAGATCCTTAAATAAGAAAATATAATATTTATTATTGGGAAATAGGTTTTATGGAAAAATTAAAGTTCATGCTGGTTTCTGAGTTTAGATGCCTTAAATTGTTAAAATATTATAATTTTGTATAGCATGAGGTAAGATAGGTTATAAGATAACTATCTCTGCAAAGATGTCTTCTGTAAAGGGTAGAATAGTTTTTTCTCTGAGTTTCTTTATTGAATTTGGTGCAAATATATATATATATTTTTAACCTTCTCATCAGGGCAATAATGTTCATCCTAAGATTGTATGATCAGTCATTTTTTTTTTTTTCTCTCTTTCCCTTTCCAGGCAAAGAGTTTGAGGGCCCTTAAGTATAGAACTGGTTGCATAGATAGTATCGTATGCTTATATTACTACATTACAAGCATTGTATAGTAAATTATAAAATGTATCTTTTAATATTACATTTATTCTTCAGAAGGTTTTTTTTTTCCTATGGTAGTAATTAGCAACATAGTATTAAGAGTTTATGCTATAGAATCTTATTGCCTAGTTCACATCCTACTTTGTAACTCTGGGCAAATTACTTGATTTCTGTATGTCTCTATTTTTTTTTTCATTGTAGAGTAGGGTTAACAATACCTATTTTAAAGAGTTGTTGGGTCAGTGTATTAAAAGAAATAATGTAAAGTGCTAAATTAGCACAAGGTACAATACATTCATAATTGCTCAATAAATACTAATATTCATCCATTCATCCTTTCCATAAGTATTTATTGTGTACCTGCTTTGTTTCAGACTCAGTTCTAGGCTCTAAGGACATAGCAGTGAACAAAAACAAGTTTTTGCCCTCATGGAGCTAATATACTAGTGGCAGGAGATGAATACAAAACCAGTGTAGCTAGAATGTCACATGGTGTTAAGGACAATGGAAAAAAAGTCAAGATAAGGTGAGAGAGTAGTCTTGGAAGACCTCACTGCTTAGTAATACTAAAGCAAAGGAATATACCTGTGGTTATGTGGGGAAAGAGTATTCTGGGCTGAGAGGACACACATACAGAAGGCTTAAGGAGAAGAGTTGTTTGTGTTTTAGCATAGTATTACGAGTAATATATTAATGCTTAGGATCTTTCTTAGTATCTAAGTTTTTAAAAGCCCTTTTTAATTCCTTTTTTTCAGTGTTTTTAATAAAATCAAACTAAAAGTAGAAAAATAGAATGAACAACCATATACCTATTACCTAGATTCAACAATTAATATTTTATCATATTTGCTTCACCTATAATTTTTTCTGAAACATTCTAAAGAATGTTAGATATCGTGACATTTACCCATAAATACCTAACATGAATCGCTAAAAATTAGTTATTCTTCTGTATATAATCACAATCTTATCACACTTAACAAAATTAACAGTGACTTTTTAATATCATAGCCTAATCTCCTAGCCAGTTCATATTCAAATTTTCTCATATTAAAATTATTTTCTACAGATGGTTTTGGGGAACCAAAATTTAGTTAAGGATTATGAATTACATTTGGTGTGTTTCTTAAATCTCTCAATGTCTTAATACTCCGTCTCCTTTTCTTCCATGATAGTGCCTTTTAGATAAATGGACCAGTTTTTCCATATTCTGGATTTGTCTGTTTCCTTTTGCTGTTGTCTGCCTTATTTCTCTGTACCCTTATGTTTTCTAAAAACTGGAAGTTAGGTTGCTTAACTCTATTAAACATTTTGGGTAAGAATACTTCACAATGCTGGCTTATTTGCCTTTTATCTTATCCTAATGTGGATGATGTCTGGTTTTCTCACTTAATGATGCCACATTTGATTACTGAATTAAGGTGGAGACAGCTAATTCTCTCCATCATAAGATGCATTTCCTCTATCCAATTAGCAGATAAACTGTAGGTAGAAATGCAAATAAAACCACAAGAGATACCATACTACCCCCATGCCTGGAATAGCTAAAAATTTAAAAAGTAATAATACCAAGTATTTTCAGGAAGGTGGAGTTACAAGAACTTTTGTATATTGCTGCTAGGAGTGAAAATTGGTACAACGGAAACTGGAAAAGTATCTGGCAGTGCTTCTTAAAGCTGAAGCTACATATATCATATGAATCACCAATTTCATTCCTAAGTATTGGCCAACAGAAATGCATATACATGTGCCCCAAAGGATAGCTACAGTAATGTTCTTAGCAGTTAGTATTTATAATAGTCCCAAGCTGGAAATAACACATATCCATGAGCAACAGAATGGGTGAACAAATACATGTATACATACAGTACATACTAGTATACTCATATAATGAATACATCAGTGAAAAAGAATAAACTGCTTTTAAATGTAACATGGATAAACCTCACAAATAGTGTTGAACAAAAGAAGTGGTCACAAAAAGAGCATAAGCCATATATAGTTCTATTATAAAAATTCAAAAACTGGCAAAATTTATAGATGGTAATGAAAGTCAGAATAGTGATTACCTTTAGGTGAGTGTAATGTCAGGAAAAGGCAAGAAAATATGGCCTCTGGGTGTGCTGGTAATGTTCTGTATCTTTTTTTTTTTTTTTTAATTTTTTAATTGGAGTTCAATTTGCCAACATATAGCATAACACCCAGTGCTTATCCCGCCAAGTGCCCCCCCTCAGTGCCCATCACCCAGTCACCCCAACCCTCCACCCACCTCCCCTTCCATTACCCCTTGTTCATTTCCCAGAGTTAGGTGTCTCTCATGTTTTGTCACCCTCACTGGTGTTTTCACTCATTTTCTCTCCTTTCCCTTTATTCCCTTTCACTAATTTTTATATTCCCCAAATGAATGAGACCATATAATGTTTGTCTTTTCCAATTGACTTATTTACCTCAGCATAATACCCTCTAGTTCCATCCACGTCAAAGCAAATCGTGGGTATTTGTTGTTTCTAATGGCTGAGTAATATTCCATTGTATACATAGACCACATCTTCTTTATCCATTCATCTTTCAATGGACACCGAGGCTTCTTCCACAGTTTGGCTATTGTGGACATTGCTGCTATAAACATTGGGGTGCAGGTGTCCCGGCATTTCACTGCATCTGTATCTTTGAGGTAAATCCCCAGCAATGCAATTGCTGGGTCGTAGGGCAGATCTATTTTTAACTCTTTGAGGAACCTCCAAACAGGAACAGTTTTCCAGAGTGGCTGTACCAGTTCACATTCCCACCAACAGTGCAAGAGGGTTCCCCTTGCTCCACATCCTCTCCAACGTTTGTTCTTTCCTGTCTTGTTAATGTTCACCATTCTCACTGGTGTGAGGTGTTATCTCACTGTGGTTTTGATTGTATTTCCCTGATGGCAAGTGATGTGGAGCATTTTCTCATGTGCTTGTTGGCCATGTCTATGTCTTTCTCTGAGAGATTTCTGTTCATGTCTTTTGCCCATTTCATGATTGGATTGTTTGTTTCTTTGGTGTTGAGTTTAATAAGTTCTTTATAGATCTTGGAAATTAGCCCTTTATCTGATACATCATTTGCAAATATCTTCTCCCATTCTGTAGGTTGTCTTTTAGGTTTGTTGACTGTATCTTTTGCTGTGCAAAAAGCTTCTTATCTTGATGAAGTCTCAATAGTTCATTTTTGCTTTTGTTTCTTTTGCCTTCGTGCATGTATCTTGCAAGAAGTTAATGTGGCCAAGTTCAAAAAGGGTGTTGCCTGTGTTCTCCTCTAGGTTTTTGATGGAATCTTGTCTCACATTTAGATCTTTCATCCATTTGAGTTTATCTTTGTGTATGGTGCAAGAGAGTGGTCTAGTTTCATTCTTCTGCATGTGGATGTCCAATTTTCCCAGCACCATTTATTGAAGCGACTGTCTTTTTTCCAGTGGATAGTCTTTCCTGCTTTGTCGAATATTAGTTGACCATAAAGTTGAGGGTCCACTTCTGGGTTCTCTACTCTGTTGCATTGATCTATGTGTCTGTTTTTGTGCCAGTACCACACTGTCTTGATGACCACAGCTTTGTAATACAACCTGAAATATGGCATTGTGATGCCCCCAGGTATAATTTTCTTTTTTAATATTCCCCTGGCTATTCAGGGTCTTTTCTGATTCCACACAAATCTTAAGATGATTTGTTCCAACTCTATGAAGAAAGTCCATGGTATTTTGATAGGGATTGCATTAAATGTGTAAATTGCCCTGGGTAACGTTGTCATTTTCACAATATTAATTCTTCTAATCCATGAGCATGGAATATTTTTCCATCTCTTTGTGTCTTCCTCAATTTCTTTCAGAAGTGTTTTGTAGTTTTTAGGGTATAGATCCTTTACCTCTTTGGTTAGGTTTATTCCTGGGTAATTTATGCTTTTGGGTGCAATTGTAAATGGGATTGACTCCTTAATTTCTCTTTCTTCAGTCTCATTGTTAGTATATAGAAATGCCACTGATTTCTGGGCATTGATTTTGTATCCTGCCACATTGCTGAATTGCTGTATGAGTTCTAGCAATCTTGGGGTGGAGTCTTTTGGGTTTTCTATGTACAGTTTCATGTCATCTGCGAAGAAGGAGAGTTTGGCTTCTTTGCCTATTTGAATGCATTTTATTTCTTTTTGTTGCCTGATTGCTGAGGCTAGGACTTCTAGTGCTGTGTTGAATAGTGGTGAGAGTGGACATCCCTGTCGTGTTCCTGATCTTAGGGGAAAGGCTCCCAGTGTTTCCCCATTGAGAATGATATTCACTGTGGGCTTTTCATAGATGGCTTTTAAGATGCTGAGGAATGTTCCCTCTATCCCTACACTCTGAAGAGTTTTGATCAGGAATGGATGCTGTATTTTGTCAAATGCTTTCTCTGCATCTATTGAGAGGATCATATGGTTCTTGTTTTTTCTCTTGCTGATATAATCTATCACATTGATTGCTTTATGAGTGTTGAACCAGCCTTGCATCCCGGGGATAATCCCACTTGGTCATGGTGAATAATCTTCTTAATGTACTGTTGGATCCTATTGGCTAGTATCTTGTTGAGAATTTTTGCATCTGTGCTCATCAGGGATATTGGTCTACAATTCTTTTTGGTGGGGTCTTTGGTTTTGGAATTAAGGTGATGCTGGCCTCATAGAACAAGTTTGGAAGTGTTCCATTTCTTTCTATCTTTCTGAACAGCTTTAGTAGAATAGGTATGGTTTCATCTTTAAACATTTGATAGAATTCCCCTGAGAAGCCTTCTGGCCCTGGACTTTTGTATCTTGGGAGATTTTTGATGACTGCTTCAATTTCTTCCCTGGTTATTGGCCTATTCAGGTTTTCTATTTCTTCTTGTTCCAGTTTTGGTAGTTGTGGTTTTCCAGAAATGCGTCCATTTCTTCTAGATTGCCTAATTTATTGACGTATAGCTGCTCATAATAAGTTTTTTAAATCGTTTGTATTTCCTTGGTATTGGTGGTGATCTCTCCATTTTCATTCATGATTTTATTAATTTAAGTCTTTTCTCTCTTCTTTTTAATAAGACTGGCTAATGGTTTATCTATCTTATTAATTCTTTCAAAGAACCAACTCCTGGTTCTGTTGATCTGTTCCACAGTTTTTCTGGTCTCAATTTCGTTGAGTTCTGAGTTCAACTTTGTAAAAATTCATTGAACTCTGAACTTACAGTTTTTGTTCTTTCCTGTGTGAATGTTATATTTGAATAAAAAAGTTTACTACCACAATATCTATGTATACATCAAACAAATTTGGTTTGACTTTACTTGCTCTACTTTTTAACTCTGGTATTATTTCTGCAGAAGTAAAAAATTACTCACTTTTTAATATTAAAAAGATGAAGATATGTGATCAGAGAACAAACACAGTTATTTTATAACCTTATTCTAATTTACTTGATAGTTGGATATTAGCGAAAGAAATTGTAATGGTGGAATAATCTCATGGGACTAGATTTGGTATTCTTAAAGTACCTGGGGGCAGGTAGTAATTTTATGTTTTTAGCTAAATTTTAGTGGAATTATTTTAGGATGAGATATTATTTTGAATTTCTGTGGAATATCAAAATAGTTTTGTTTGGCCCTTTTTTTAATTAAGTTTGTGTGTGTGTGTGTACACACATGTATATATATATTCCTTTTATATTAAAGTAGGACATGCTGTTATGTGTGAAATGTTTCAGACTTCAATATAATGCAAGTGTGGACAAGAAGCAAGTGAAACTTTCAGTTCTTTTTTGCCATTTTTTTTTCAGTAGTGCACACTATCTTTATATAAAGTATGTTTTGGAAACTTTTCATTATGATTATGGAATTAACTTCCTTTTTCTGTTTCATTTAATTTTAAAACTGAAGTTCAAAGATTTAGTTTCATTTTAGTGTCAAACAAGTAAAATGTTTTTATTAAATTGCTGTTATATTTTTAGTTGTGGTTTTAAAAATGAATGTATTTCTAGGGAGTGCCAGCGGAATTTTTGGTGTTAGATGATATTGATTCACTAATATCCCATGTGGAAAGTAATGTGCACGTTGAAGAAATTCAAGAAGATGAAGATGAGGACACGAAAAGTCCAAATATGGGTAATACATTTTGCGATGCTCTTTCTCCCTCCAACCCCCATTCCTACTCGTCACCCGTAAGATCAGTGAAATTTAGATGAATTAACTTACTCATAGAATGTTTTGACATTCAAGACTACGGGTAACTTGGAGAAACCTATTTTGAATGACATTTTGTCAAGTTGATTTGGTGGAAAAGGTAAGGATGCTGTATTTTATTTAGTGTGATGCCTTTCATTGTTACATGCTAGGCTTCCAGCTTTCCGCATCTGTGCCTTTACCTTCTGAATCCATTCTTTCAGCCTTACTGGTCTACTCCATGTTTAAAAATGACCTAGGACCACAACATGGTATTTTACTTTTATTTTTTCCTATTAGGAAATGAAATTCTAATAAATGTTGTTGTATTTGTAGTTGTAAATAAGTCTAATTGTTGACAATTTGGGAGTAAATTTCAGTAACATTTTAAAACCTCTTTTTTTAACATGCTACATTTCTTTTTATTGTACTTATTCCTTATATTTTTGAAGTATTCTATGGTTTCAAGGCTATTTTCCTACACATTATTCACTTTGATTGTCATCCTCTAAGTTAGCTGATGTCACCTTCATGTTGTAGCGGAAGAATCTGTTTTAGCAGGGTTGAGTAACCTACCCAAGGTTGCACAAATGGCATGTGGTGGAGCCTGGACTAGAACTTAAGCGTTCGGACTTGAAATCTTATGTTTGATCATTACTGTTACTGATACCTCTTTAGCAACATTAATCCTATTCTGTAATTGCTCACTTACTTTTTTCTCCACTAGTCTATAATATCTCTAAAGTAGGGATTATGTATTGTTCATTTTTGTATTGCATTTAGTATATACTTGAATGTTTTACAGAGTACTATTATAAGCGCCAAGAAGGGAGTAATTTACATATTCTTTTTGGGAGATCCATTCATTATTTTGATCAGAATCTATATTATAAATTTAATGAGGGCTTTGAGCTTCAATGGTTACCAGTGACCAGTTTCTTGGTTTGAGCTATGTTCTAATTCTTTTCTAATATGCAGAAGTTGGAACTGCTCATGTTTTAAGCCAGAGTTCTCCTTAGTATTGTCATTACATAGACCTGTGGTTTGGTTTCTTTCTTCTGGCTCTGTTTCTATCATGCTTCATATGTTCTATCCTCCAGTTAAGGGAATTGTCCCTCTATCCACTTAATCAGGTCTTGCCCTTAGTGGGAGGTGCTTGTTTCAAGACTTCCTTATTGGCATATCCCCTTGGTTTGCCATGTGGTGTGACTTTCTCTTTCTTCTCTGCCTGCCTTCTCTCCCCAGCCTAGTTCTAGGGTTCCTTATACAGCTTTGCCTTTTGTTTGTTGTTTTGTTGTGGGTTTTTTTTTTTTTTTTTTGGTCTTACTTTTCTAGGTCTGTAATTCATATTGGCCCAAAATAGTGTATGTCCACATAATACCCCCCTTGTTTTATTCCATTTGTATAGGAAAAATATGCAGTATAGGAAAGAGTTTGTTACCATGTGAGAGGACGACACAAAGAAAAATGTCCTTCAAAGGAAATGGACACAGAATGAATCAGAATAAAGTGGACTGAATTCTACAAAAGGACAATATGGAAAAGATATTAAACTCACGTGTGTGTATATTGATAAATAGGTGAAAGATAGAACTAAAGAGTGGATCAATTTTAAAGTGACAGCTTATTGAGAGAATAGAAAGGAGAGAAAGGAAGTGTTGGAAGAAGTGAACAAGAATGGGTTAAGAAGTAAGAAAGGACTGGAAGGATAAGGAAAATATGTGAAGAAAATAGGCCTTTTTAAATTTTGGTATTGGAGTTCTAACTTGTTAGTGTCATGGAATGTGGTGTTTTTAAGTTCCTTTAAGTTAGTGTTGTACAACTCTTAATGTTTAAGATTTGAACACTGAGGCCCAGAGAGTTATGTGCCTGACTAGAGTCACACAGCAGAAAGCTGTGGAGATATACAGTAATTCAGATCTAGTATTTTATTTTATAGTATTAAAAATCATATGAAAATAATACTTTTTAAAAACTGTTTTCCTCCATTCATCTTTCTTTCTGTGTTATTATAAGGAATTATGAACTTACCATAAAGTAGATGGGATAATAGAACAGATCTCCTGGTATCCATTACCTGGACCCACCCAACCACTATCAATCCATGGCTCTCCTATTCTAGTCACTGCCCACTCCTGATCATTTTGTTGCAAATCCCAAATACATAATTTTATCCAAAAAGATTTCCCTATGTATTTCAGATATATAAGGATTCTTCTTTTAGGATGGACATAATGAGCACTGGGTGTTGAATGCAACTGATGAATCATTGAATTCTACCTCTGAAACTAATAACAGAATATATGTTAATTAAATTGAATTGAATTAAAAAAACACAAAAATTAAAATGAACATAATTGGGGACCTGGGTGGCTTAGTCCAATTGAGTATCCCAACTCTTGATTTCAGTTCAGGTCATGATCTCAGGGTCATGAGATCAAACCCTACGTTGGGCTCTGTGCTAAGCATGGAGCCTGCTTGGGATTCTCTCTTTGCGCCTCCCTCTTCCCCCCTCTCCACCTAGCTTGTACTCACTTGCTTTCTCTCTTTCTCTCTCTCTCTCTCTCTCTCTCTCTCTCTCTCTCTCTCTCCCTGGGGAAAAAAAAGAACATAATGCTATTATTACATCTAAAAACTAATAGTAATTTTGATATCACTAGATAGCCAATCAATGTTTGCATTTTCATTTGCATGCTCCTTCATGCCACTGTGCCTTTGCACATGCTGTTCCTTTTGCTCTGTATGCCTATACTGCCTTCCTTCTGCCTACCTAAGTTTATTTTCTTTTTTTTTTTTTTTTTTTTATTTCTTTTAATATTCAGCTAGTGTCAACTCTTTTAGGAAACTTTGTCTTTCTAATCAAGTTAGTTAGATGTCCTTTCAGTTTTTCTATATAATCTGTACAAACCTCCAACAGAATATTTAAAAATGCAAAATGTGTTTTTTTTACCCCAGACATGGGTGGATAGATGGATGGATGGGTGGATAAATGGATGGGTCTGCTGGTTTGTTGGTTGGTCTGAGTTAATGATAGGTTTTTATATATTCAGAATCCATATAACTTGATGTACTTATAATATAATCTAAAATTCTTGGCTCATATGGCTCCTTATGATCTAGCTACTGCCTAGTCTAGAGTTTTCTCATGCCATTTACTCCTTCGTCCTATCTTGTTTTAGTCAAATTTGCCTTGCCTCAGTATATGCTAAGCTATATGCTAAGCTCTTTTATGTTTTAGAGCCTTTGTATATGTTTTTCTTTTTGCCTAAGACATTTTTTTTTTTTTGGATTCTCTAGCTGGAAGGTTTTGAATCTCCCAATCTAAATTTCCCTATTACAATCTCTCATGTATTCCTTAAACTGGCACAATTTGTAACTATGTGTTTATTCAGTGATCAGTTTATTGTCTCACTTTTCTGTAAATAGAAGCTCCATGTGGTCAGGGACTGTTTCGTTTACTATTTTCTGTTAATGTCTGTTTTGTTTACTATTTTCCCTAGTGTTGATCAGAGTGCTTGTCATCCAGTGAAATTTGTATTTATGTTAGTTTTGCATTTATATATACATTAATTTATTTTTGAACATTTTAGATGTTCAAGATGATGAAGTGGCAGAAACTGTTTACAGAGATAGGAAGAGACCCTTACCTTTGGAACTCACTGTGGAACTAACAGAAGAGACATTTAACACGACAGTAGTGGCTTCTGATAGCATAGTGCTTTTCTATGCTGGTTGTGAGTATGAGCCTTCAGAGGAGGCAGTATTACACATTAGAGCACTTAAAGTTGGCAGATTTTATTTTTGCATTCTGTATATTGCATGTTGTCAAATGACATAGTTTTCATATGTTCCAGGTAGACTGCACATTTTGAAGGATTTACTAATTTAGAAAAATTATTATGATTCAGGCTAATGATTTTTTTAAAGCTTTTATTTATTTATTTGATAGCACAAACAGAGGCAGAGGCAGAGGCAGACAGAGGAAGAGGGTAGGCTCCCCACTGAGCAGGGAGCCCAAAATGGGGCTCTATCCCAGGTCCCTGGGATCATGACCTGAGTGGAAGGTAGATGCTCAACTGACTGAGCCACCCAGGCCCCCCCGCCCCAGCTAATGATTTTAATATATTAACTGTTCTTATGGATCTATAGGACATATATTGCTTTTACCTTCAAATAATAGCCCTTCAACTATATTCTTTGCAATATGAGTATAGACAATTAGTTGCCTTTGGAATCCTCTTGAATGTGTGTACAATATTGAGTACTGTATATTAGAATATTTCTTATGAAGAAATAACAATTTTGGGAAGCCCTATAAATCTGTGTTTGTTAATGTATATGTATGGATCCTTTGGAGAGATATGCGTGTTGCAATATTTGTTGAATTTTTATTTTAATGTAGGGCAAGCAGTATCCATGGCATTTCTGCAATCCTATATCGATTTGGCAATTAAATTGAAAGGTATGTAATGTGATATGCATGTTTATTTTCTTGATTCTCAGCTGTAGCCATTTGTAAAACCATGTCATGCTAAAGATGAAGAAAACCACTTAAAATTTCATGTCATTATATTTGTGTCTCCAGTGTTATGTTAATGAACCATGAGTTTCAGAGAGGCTCAGAAGCATTCATTTTGGCTCTCTTCATGGAACTGTGTTTAGTATATAGTAGAGAGCCTATGTATTAAGTACTTGTGGCCACAGTTAATCTAGTAATCTTTTTGGCTGAATTCATTCAGTAAATATTTATTGAGAGCCTACTCTGAGCCAGTAACTATTAAATATTATTAAATAAATATTAAATATACTTAAACAAAAATGTGACAAATAAGACTCAGTCTCACAGTCTAACCAAACATGTAAGATCTCTGTTCTTGAAGCTATTCATATAGCTCCTTGTGGACTGGATAGCCAGTGGATCTTAATAGCCAAGATCTTTTAACTGTTCTATGAAAATATGCTCCAGTGGTAGGCAATAAGAATTCAAAGAATGGACTTGAACTCAGAATATCTATCCTGTCATCCCAGCAAAGACATAGGGAGAGGTAAGGAGAAATAATGTTGGATTAGGATAATGTTTTATAAACATTTGAATAAGACAGAATGTATCATGCTTCATATCTGTAATATGATTTTTTCCTACTGTTTTTTTTCCTTAGAGATTCTAGTTAAATAAGCTTATTCTTTTAGCTATTTTACGAATGTATCCACCATTTAGTTTTTTGGGGGCACTAGCTTAAGCTCTTTCAATTTTTAGTAAGTTCTTTTCAGTAGGTAGCATACCTTATACATAGCTCACTGGATTTGGTATATTGCCTTAAATTGTAGAATACTTGATGTTTAATAATTGTTGAATAAATGAATAAGTTAATACTGTAGAATTTAGTGGAAAATGTCTACTAGTATACAACTTATATACTGGGAACTTTTGTGAACTCAAGAAATTAATTCCAGAAAGTCAATCCTAAATATAACATGTTCTATGGTAATAAAAACATCAGAGATTTAAAAAATCACTTTGAACCATTTTTCCTCAGTTCATTTCTCAACAATGTTTGATCCAACTTCTGATTATTTCATTCCCCAAGTGAAGATGTGATTAAGACTACAGATAATGTGATTCCTAATCTTTTTTTTTTTTTTAAAGCAAATCCTATTACTCTCTTTCATATTCTCTTTGAATTCTTATTTGCCTACCATTGGATTTCAGATTCTGTAGTTGCAGTCTTTAGAAAGATCTAAATTTCTTCTTTTTGGTTCTCCAGCCACACTGGCAAAAAATTAGAAGAAAGAAAAAGGGGTGGTAAATATAAACCATAAATGAAGGAATAACTAGATAATGCTGTGAATAATAGAATTAACCCCTCACCTAGCCCATTTGTCAATACCAAATGAAAATGGGAACAGAGTTCCTTACTTTCTTCTCTATTGATGATCAAATAAAGAGGCTCCCTGGCCCCTAGAGACACATAGTATAGGTAATTGTTTTGCATCTACATTGAAGCCCATACTACAACTTTGTAAATTAGGAGAATATTGTAATACTTTGGGTGTTCAGTCCTGTAACCTTGCACATTGGCTACATGGGAAAAAGCCACTTTTCATCTAAGACGGTGAAGAATATTTCGGTCACAAGGTGGCAGCAAATGTCAAGTTTTTATATACGTACCTACTATCTGTAGCTAAGAGGATCTGTTTATTTTTCCTTTAAATTAGGAACACTGTTTGAAATTCCTGCATTGATAAAGTATAGGGGGGATGTAATACTGCAGGCATCTTAGACTCTACTAGCAGATGAACATGCAAAAGGGACTCAAAAAAGCAGCAAAGGAGGTGGGGAAATAAGCCAAATAGGGGAAGGGGTTGCAAAAATCAAGGGAAGAGAGTTTCCAGTGGAAGTAGTTCATGCTGATGAGAGGTTAAAATAAGAATGGGCTAAAAAATGTTGTCAAGTCTACACAACTGAGTTTCCTACATTAATATTTATAAAATGTGCATTTCCTTTTGTTTAGGCACATCCACTATGCTACTCACTAGAGTGAACTGTGCAGATTGGTCTGATTTATGTACCAAGCAAAATGTTACTGAATTTCCTGTTGTAAAGATGTACAAGGAAGGCAAGAATCCGGTGTCTTATGCTGGTATGCTAGGAACTGAAGATCTCCTAAAATTTATCCAGCTGTAAGTATTCAGCTTCTCCCTAAGACTTTTAAATTTTGAGGTCTGTAAATCTTCTAATTGCCATACTTTGTTGACACACATTGAATAGATAAGGAGTAGTGAATTGAGATCATAAGATAAACATTGGTGGGGAGAGCTTATCCACATTTCTTCACTTTTAGGGAGATAGAAATTTTGTTTAATGAGAGTGATTTTTTTTTTATTATTAGAATAGTATTTAGTTGTCTTTATTTTGTCAGATATTTATCCTGTGGAATATAGTGTTTGCTAACATCAATATATTTTATTCTTTTGTAAGCTGAAAACTATCTTTAAAAATTAATTTTGAATATACTTATATATTCACCCAGCAGCAGGATTTCATGCCCAGTGAACATAACATCTGTACAAGAAGCAGAAGAATATTTAAGTGGGGAATTATATAAAGACCTGATCTCCTACTCTAGTGTGTCAGTGCTGGGACTATTTAGCCCAAACATGACAACAGGTAAGTAGTTATGTAAGTTAAAAACTTGATTGCTAGTTTTTTAAAAAAGTAAATTAATATCTGTTTAAATTATTGAGAACTCAAATGATAGAATTTTGAAAATTAAAAAATTAGAAGAAAAAAATCTAAAATTATTTAGAGTTAAATTTTGATATAATTCCTTCCCTCTTCTTTCTGTGTATTGCATATTTATATATATTTTATTGTAATCGGGCTAATATTGTGTATCTAGGTTAGTATCTTGCTGTTTCTATTTAATAGTACATGGGTGCATTTTTTTTCCATTACATGGGTGATTTAATATATTTAAAAAGCATCATGACTGTATTTTTGGATACATATACCATAATTTTACTTAACTGTTTCCAACAAATAACATCTGTTGTTTCCCTTTTTTCTTTTTGCCATAAAGAATATTTTTATTTATGCATCTGTGTGAATTTAGACTGTTTAATGGGTATAGAATCCCAATAGGAGGATAACTTTATGTTTTCTGTAAACTATGTGTTACATATGTTATTCATTTTTAAAAATGGGATTTTAGTGCTTGTCTAATGAATTACTATGAAATTTTTATGTATTAAGGATATTCTTGTTATTTTGTTTCAATTATTTTCCCCTAGTTTGGTTTTAGCTTTAATAATTTTATGTTTAGTGGCTTAAATTTTGTTTTCAAATTTATTGATTTTGAGATTTCTTCAGTGGATTTCAGTTGGAGAAAATCTCTGTCATCCTTCTTAATTAATATTCACCTGAATTTTCTTCTTGCTTTAATTTATAGTATTTTCTTACTCTAATTTATAGTGTCTCCTTCTTTAAATATTTTTTCTTTTTTTAAAATTGTGATAAAATACATGTAACAAATTTACCATCTTAACCCGTTTCAGCATATAGTTCGCTAGTGTCAAGTATATTTACATTGTTGTGCGCTAATCTCTAGAACTTTTTCATTTTGCAAAACTGAACCTCTGTACCTGTGAAACAATTCTGTGTCCCTGTTTCCCTAGCCCCTGGCAACCTCAATTCTACTTTGTAACTCTGTGAGTTTGACGACCCTGGATACCTCCTATAAGTGGTATCATACAGTATTTGTCCTTTATTGGCTGGCTTTTTTCACTTAGCACGATGTCCTCAAGGTTTATTCCTGTTGTGTCATGGGTCAGAATTTTACTTTTAGGGGCCCCTGGGTGGCGCAGTTGGTTAAGCACCCGACTCATGATTTTGGCTCAGGTCTTGAGCTCACAATCTTGAGATGGAGCCCTGTGTGGGGCTCTGAGCTCAGAGAGGAGTCTCCTAGAGTCTGCTGTCTCTAAAATAAACCAAAAAAAAATAATTTCCCATGTGATGTGGTGAGCACTAGGTGTTATACTATATGTTGGCAAATTGAATTTAAAATAAAAAAATAGAATAAAAAGAATTTCATTCCTTTTAAAGGCTGAATAATATTACATTGCATGTAACACATTTTATTTATCCATTCATTTGTTGATGGACACTTGGGCTGTTTTCACCACCTCTTGGCTATTGTGCATAATGCTTCTGTGAACATGAGTGTGCAAATATCTCTTCAGGACCCTGCTTTCAGTTTTTTTTGGATATATACCCAGAAGTAGAATTGCTGGGTCATATGATAGTCCTGTTTTTAATTCTTTGAGGAGTTACCATACCGTTCTCCATAGTGGCTGTACCATTTTATATTCCCACCAATAGTATACAAGAGATCTGATTTTTCTAGGTCCTCACCAACACTTGTTATTTTCTGTTTTTTTGATAGTAGCCATTTGTAATGGGTGTGAGGTTCTGATTTGATCATGGGTTTGATTTTCACTTTCTTAATAAGTAGTGATATGGAGCATCTTTTTATGCCCTTGTTGGCCATTTGTATATCTTCTTTGGAGAAATGTATATTCAAGTCCTATGCCCATTTTTAAATCAGGTTGCTGTTGAGTTGCAGGAATTCTTTATTTATTCTGGAAATTAACCTCTTATATATATATGAATTGCATATATTTTCTTCTGTCCCATAGGATGCTTTTCTACTCTGTTGATTGTGTTCTTTGATTTTTTATATAAGTTTTTAAGTATTTAGAATTTTTGTGCATGGTATGAGGTTAGGGGCCAACTTTATTATTGTCTGAATAGTTCATTCTACCATCACCATATTAAATCCATGTCTGTCTGTATGTGTGTATATAATCTGTTTAAATGTTTTTTTTAAAGATTTTATTTATTTATTCATGAGAGAAACAGAGAGGGAGAGAGAAAGAAAGAGAGAGAGAGAGAGAGAGGAGAGAGAGAGAGACCCAGGCAGAGGAAGAAGCAGGTCACGCACGCCCTGAACTGAAGGTGGCACTAAACCGCTGAGCCACCAGGGCTATCCAGATTTTTTCTATTTTATTCACTTTTATCTCCCTGTTGATACCTAATCTGTTAGTTTTTATTTTAAAGATTTATATATTTGTTTTAGAGAGTGAGACTGAGCAAGGGGAGGGCAGAGGGAGGAAGAGAGACAAGCAGACTCTGCACTGAGTGCAGACTGACAATGGGCTTGATCCCAGGACTCTGAGATCATAACCTGAGGTGAAATCAAGAGTTAGACACTTACTGAGGCACCCAGGCACCCCTCTAATCTATTAGGTTTATAATACATGTTGAATATGTAATTGAGTCAACTCTCTTGATTGTATTTTATACATTTTCTTATCTTTATTTTTTTTTTTTGCCTGTTGGCTCTTCCAGCTAAACTTTAATCATTTATACATACATATTGTCTAAACTTATTTGTGTTTTTGTTGCTTGTTTTATGCTTCACTAGTATTTCTTTAGTTATTTTGGTCTACATGGAGTATGCTTCTTTTGGTTTTATTTTCCCCAGAGCTAGAGAAGATGTTCTTTAAAAAAAAAAAAAAAAAAAAAAAAAAAAAATATATATATATATATATATATATATATATTAGAATCTATAAGATTAAAGACCTCTTCGATGGTTTTGACTCCTTATGACTGCTTTTAATTTCTTCTGTTACCTTTTTTTCTATATGATCCTCTATAGTCTCATATTACAGACTCATTATCATTATTGCTGACCTTTAATTTTTTTGCATTATATATTTCTCTTTCAAATATTTTTTACATTTTTCTAATTTTTTTGTATATTTTTTTATTGGAGTTTGATTTGCCAACATATAGTATAACACCCAGTGCTTGATCATAAAACTTAACCCTAAGCAATCTGGCAGCAGTCAGAAACAGGAAGATGAAATTTTTGCTGTCTTGTCATCATCATATAATAAATGGGAACATAAAAGTTAGGATGCTGACTCACCCACAGAGAAAACTTTTCCCTGATTGTAAATGCAGAGAGGAATTTTTCTTTATATATATATATATATATATATATATATATATATATATATATATATATATATATATATATATATAAAAGATCACCATAGGGAACAGTATACTTTATGATAGTTCTATACAAATGATAAGATTTACACATAATTATCTCTCAACAAAGGTCAAAAGTATAAGGCACCTGGGTGGCTCAGTTGGTTTTAAGCACCTGACTCTTGGTTTTGGCTCAGGTTATGATCTCAGGGTCATGAGATGGAGCCCTGCATCAGGCTCTGTGCACAGCTTGGAGTCTCTCTCACCCACCTCTTCCCCTTCTGCCTCCCTCTACTCACATGTGTGCATGCATGAATGCTCTCTCTCAAATGAATAATTTTTTAAAAAAGGATAATGTCAAACAACATAGAGATTTTTCTGGTGTGCCAGAATGATGTAATCTGGATAGGATGCTTTTTTTTTTTTTTTTTACTAAATTGATTGTTCCCAGACTTTTCAGTCAAGTATTAGAACCTCCTCTTTTTTGTTTTTGTTTTTGGCAGATGTTCATGTGGTATTTACTCTACTTTCAACATCTATTGAATGATAAAATGTTTAACAATAAAAGGCTATTATTATGAATTCATTAACATTTTTATGTATGTGTATTTTATTTATAAGAGCTAACCAGTAACATATACTGAGCAATTATTTTGTATCAGATATCGATTTATTGTTCATGTAGATTCTAATGACTTAAAGATTAATATAATGTGGATTCCAGGAGGGCTAAAATGTCTTTGTCCAATGTTGTATCTTACTTGAAAGATACTTTTTTTTCCTTTGTAATTAATAAATATCTTGTGGGGATAGAATTTAAAACTCTGAAAATGTCCTGTTTCTCATTATGCTTTCTTTTGCACTCCAGTTTTAGAGTCCATTACTTGAAAGAGCTATAATGGTTGCCAAGTGGAGAATTTCTAACTACTTATTCCTTCTATATACATACTAATATAGTTCACATACTACTGTAACTTTTCCTTCTCATTTGTTTTTCAGTATGGACACCTGAGTCCTTATTTTATTCAGTGGGTCATAATTAGTTACTGTCATTCATTTACTAAAGTCCCAGATTTGGTCAGTGGGAGCCCCTTCAGTATGATTCCTGTGTCCTTTTGATATGTCTCCATCATTCTCTGACCTTGTCCTTTTGGCACAAAATGTTCCCAGTCTCATTCTTGGAATCAGTTCTCAAACAAGAGTCTATGTTCCTTTTAGTGGGACACTGAATTTAGAAACCAAGATCTAGGAGTTTGCTTTTAATTACTGGAGCATTCTTGCTTCTTAACTCCTTTGTTGGTAGAACTAAAAAATAGATGTATGTATAGTATGTGTAAATGTGTGTATAAATGTAAGGATTCAGTAACATGATAGCGGGGGGGGGAGTAGTATTGTTAAATTAATGTATTTATTTTATGCAATTAAAACATGTTGATAGTTACACAACTAAGTCTTGTAGGTCACCATTAGTATTATGTCCCAAATATATTTGTTTTGATTTAAAAACCTTTTTATTTAGATTAACTGATTATTTTCTTATACTTGGGGTTGCAGTATATTATGACATATGTGTAGTTTTCACCAAGGAGGAAATGTTCAGAGGAAAATTGACAGTCTGATTTAGTGGAAATGGGTATGTATCTGAGGTCTACAGTTTAAATGCTTCCATTGCACAAGTAACAAGATTTATGAACAAGTGGATTTATGAACAAGTGGATTTATGAAGACCTTTTTAACAAACATATTCATGAATAGAGAGGCTTCTGTATAATGAAATTATATGGAAATAGTGTAATTTTTCACTGTTATTTATCAAAAAAGAGAAGAAGCTGAAACAGAATCCATTATGTCATTGCTTTAGGTAATGATCATCAATTATTGACCAGATTTAGTACTATTTTCTCTTAGAAATGAAAGTATAGGACACAGTGCTTTCTAATTGTTTATTTTCTTCTCTTCTTTCTCTTCTCTCTCTCTCTCTCTCTCTCTCTCTCTCTCTCTTTTTTTTTTTTTTTTTTGAGGGGACAGGCAGAGGGAGAGGGAGAATCCTAAGCAGACTCCATGTCCAGCACTGAGCACAACATGGGGCTTGATCTCACAACCTTGAGATCATAACCTGAGCCGAAATCAAGAGTCAGATGGCTTAGCCAACTGAAACACCCAGGCATCCCTTTAGTTGTTTACTTTTCTTATGAATCTTTTCTGCTTTGGGTAACACAGGCTAAGGAAAGTATTTTCATGGGGTAATAGTTTCACGTTAAATTCATGATTATAAATGAGGTCTCAGTGCTGCCTGCTTACTGGCTGTGCCACTTAGTAGATTGGCTTTCCTGCAGTGTTTCTTAATCTTGTGGAAAATATGCATCCTTTTTAAGAAATATAACCTTGTGGTTACTGAATGGTAACAGTGCTGATGCTCACCCATGAATATAGTACTGACTACTTAGGTACAGATCTTTTGGGTTCAGCATGTCTAGAGTACTAGGTGCTTTATGATTCAATTCTTCCATCATTAGTTTTCTGTTTGAACTGCCACGAACCTTCCATGCCGTGAACTGAGTTATCATTTGCCTTCACTTGACAAGAATATACCATTTATATAGGTTTACATCAGTTCTTGTCTCATTAATCTATGACTATTTAATTCAGACTTGCTTCTTGGTTATAAAATAGTCATTAATATGATCCAGGATATACTATTACTTATGAAAATGTATTCAGAAAACTACAGAAGTAATATTTTAATATCCATATCCTAACAAATGAGAAAAGACTGATACACAAATTAATCAAAGTTCAAAGGTAACAAAAACACATTACAGAAAATATAGGAAATATAAAAAGACACAAATCCCTAATTGCAGGATCCTGCAGAGATACTGTTAAAGGACTAGAATTTCTAGTCTTCTATTTTTTCATGTAGGCACTTTTAGATTTTGTGATGATAACGTGTGCATCATTTCATATACCTGATTCTCTTTCCAGGCTGTGTATAGGATAGCTATCTCCACTTATCTTACCTTAGGAGTATATTAAAAAGCAGTAAGTCTTTATTAGTAACTCTGTATGATTAGAGTGCTATAAATCTGATAAATCATATTTAGGGTATATTTGTTTAGGGAATCATATTTGCATTGTATCAATTTACATTTCTGCAGTAATCAAATGTCATAAAGAGCACAGATTTATTTTAGAACCACTAAGTTCTATAAGATCTACCTGTAAATATTTATCTTTATAATTAATAATAAATCACAACCATTTATAAATCTGTTCATCAGTTGAATAGCACACATAACTTTAAAGATTTCAAATGTTTGTCTTGTCTATGTATTTGTAGCAAAAGAAGATTTCACTGAAGCAGGCAACTACCTAAAAGGATATGTTATCACTGGAATTTATTCTGAAGAAGATGTTTTGATACTGTAAGTTAATTTGTCTTCTAATTTTAGAAAGGAAGAAGTTTGCAAAGTAATATATTATTTGTCTTTACACAGTCGATGAAAGAAAATAGGTCAGCATTATAACTTTGGGAAGTACCACCTGGCTATTTAGAATTTTTAGATATTCTTTTGCTTTAGGCTAGAGTCCCTAGAGGGGCAACCTTGGATTCATATTATTTCATCTTCCTATAAAAAATTTTCTCTTTGGGTTCTATCACCTGCTGTTTTGGTTCTTTGGAATTAATCATAGTTTGGGGAATGTTACTTCTTGAGTGTCTGGGTTTTGATTTGCCACCTAGGTATGTATAAAAATCAGCATTTTCTCATATTTCTACCAGAGTTTTAGGTGATGTAACTATACCTGGGAGCTCTACCCAATTTTAAGTTTTTGCAAGCAAACATCTAACTTAATCAGTGCTTTTTTTTTTTTTTTTTTTTTTTTTTTTGCCATTTAAGTTGCTTTACTGTAGAATGTGGGACTCTTGTGAACTACCAAATATTGCAGTTGCTTCAGAATGAAGGACTGAACTGAAAATTTGGAGATTATTAATACATACACAATACATACTAATATATGTAAATATATAATATGCTTATATGTAATATATATGTAAATATGTAAATCACATTCTGCATTAATGGCTTATTTTCAGTGCAAGTAGAGTTGGTGCGCCCCAATAATTTGTCTTGCTTACCTTCTGACTATAATATTCCTAATTGTGATTTCTGAGCTTAAATCTTTCATCCTGAACACTGGTGACATATGCACTTGATGACTAAGCTCCATTTCTATCCATGAAATCTGGGACTTTTGAAAATAGTGAACTCCAGATCTTTAGAAAATATGAGACCTATTCACCTGACACATGGACAGTTGCCCACTATCTTCTACTCTGTTGTCATTGTGCATTTAGCTCTGATCCAAAGAGCTAGACCAGTAATTTTCAGAGTATATTTTATATATTAAGAACTGATACCTGCTGAGTGAAGTAAGCCAGTCGGAGAAGGACAAACATTATATGTTCTCATTCATTTGGGGAATATAAATAATAGTGAAAGGGAATAGAAGGGAAGGGGGAAGAAATGTGTGAGAAATATCAGAAAGGGAGACAGAACGTAAAGACTGCTAACTCTGGGAAACGAACTAGGGGTGGTAGAAGGGGAGGAGGGCAGGGGGTGGGAGTGAATGGGTGACAGGCACTGGGGGTTATTCTGTATGTTAGTAAATTGAACACCAATAAAAAATAAATTAAAAAAAAAAAAAGAAAGGGAGACAGAACGTAAAGACTGCTAACTCTGGGAAACGAACTAGGGGTGGTAGAAGGGGAGGAGGGCGGGGGGTGGGAGTGAATGGGTGATGGGCACTGGGGGTTATTCTGTATGTTAGTAAATTGAACACCAATAAAAAATAAATTTAAAAAATAAATAAATAAATAAATAAATAAATAAATAAATAAATAAATAAATAAAGAACTGATACCTAAGAGTCTGCCAGGTAATTTGAAGATTAGACTCTATACTAATGCTTCATAGTATTATAATGTCTGTACTTTGTTGTAGCATCAATTGATATTTTTCATGATATAAATGTGACTACCTCACTGGTCATTTGACACAAAGCATTTTTTTCTATTTAATTTCATGATTTCTGTTTTTCATTAGCAAAAGTAAGAAGGAGGAGATTTGGGCTTGGTTACAGCAGAAAGACATAGACTTTGTATCTGGGGCACCTCAGTTTGAATCCTATCTCTGCCATCTATCACTCTATGAGTTTTGGTTTCCTCATCTATAAAATGCAGGTGATAGTGGCCTCATTGTAGGGCTGGTCTGAGGATTAAATGAATAATAACGGCACCTGAAAGAGTGCCTGGAAAATAATAGGTTTCTAGTAAATGCTTGTCTCCTTGCTCAGCACTATAATGAGCAGTCCAAAAAGGTTGAGAATCATGCACTATGTTCTAATCCTATCTAGAAATTTTCTTGATAGCTAAATTGCCTGGAGGAAAAAAAAATTGGCTAGATTATTATCTGTTGCTTTCTTTTAATCTAGGTTGTCAAGGCTCCTGAACTTCTCAGATAGCCTCACAGAGAAGATAAGTTTGCCTGGAAATTGAGTTCATTTCTTTAGTATTAGGTCTTCCCCATTTGCTGCTTCCCACTCTGACCTCTTGGCCTAATTGTTTATGTTTTTGATGACTTGCTATATTTTATTGGAAATCTTAATACCACATTTCTCCGTAGGTCAGATAAGTATGCTGCAACCCTTCCAGCCCTGCTGCTGTCCAGACACAAAGAAGGCAAAATAGAGAGCATTCCATTAGCTAACTCCCATGCACAAGACATAATTCAAATAATAACAAATGCATTACTGGAAACATTTGTGAGTATATTTTATAATTAGGATACTATTTGAAATAAAATCTAGACCAGTTAAAAATAGTCTTTTAATATACCATTTTCCAGCTTTTGTCAGCACAGAGCATGATGTTTTGTGAGCTGAAGATTCATTGGGTTGCCCTGTTTTATTGTTCACTCATTGTGCATACAGCTTTTCTAGTCCACTGCCAAAGTTTACATGTCTTTGGATTATTTTTACTGCTGAGACTAGTGTAATTGATGGCCAGTTGAAGTACTTAATGTAGGCTGAAACTTGGTATATATAAAGCAAACGGACTCTGGAAAGTCAGACTACTCAGCTTCAGATCCTAGCCTGATTGCTTACTGGCTCTTTGTTAATGTCTCTGTGCCTTACTTTCGGTATGGGTAAGATGCAGGTGGTTATAGCACCTGCTGCAGAGACTTAATTGTGAAGACTAAGAGAGATGTGTATGGTGTTCTTTGTCATGTTTGGTCCCTGGTGAGCGTTCAACAAATGTGAGTGTGTATTCTTACTTATACAGTTCTAGAACAAAATGGTGTGTTATAAAAAACCTTTTCCATTGCTTCTTTTAAAAATAGTGAATTCAAGGGTATAACAACTGTAACTTGTATTTCTCAATTTCAGTTGTTTTTGCATTTATATTAAACATAGCTAGCATTTATAAATGTATGCTTTTCTGTTTTTCTAAAGTGACATAAGAATCATTATTATCAACTATAAATACTGAATGAACATCCTCCTGTTGTTATGTTTCTTGCCATGATGATCAAAATAACATTACATTTTAGGCTCAAATTAATGGCTGTAGTCTTTATTAAATCTTTTTATGACTTTGGTTCTGTTCCCTCCCTTCTTCCCATTAAAGTTACAGGTTATGATTAATCAAATCATTAATATTTTCAGGATGTAGTTTTCCAAATTATTAAGGTAACGTTTTTATATTTAATGACATGTTATTCAATGAGTATTTCCTTAGCCACAGACATAGTTTAATATTTTTAGAATTATTATAATAATTTTACCTTTCTTTTCCCATATAATACAGAGAACCACAAGAGAAGAAAATTGGAATCAACTGTAACCTCTTTGACCAAATTTAAATTGGGGGAAATAGTTTCCCAAACTTAAAAAAATAATCCATGTGTATATATGTGATTGTCGTTTTTATATTAAGGGATATTTCCATCATGAAATGAAGATACACATATTGGTTTTTTAATATCCACATAATATTCTGTTGCACTAAAACCCCTCACAATTCATTTAATCTCCTGTTGATGAATATTTAAGTTGTATTTAGTTTTACTCAGGGACCAACCTTGTGTATAATCTTTGGGTGTTTCCATGATTACATACTCATGGTAAATTCACAGAATTTGAATTGCTAGTCCAAAGGGCAAACACACATTTAAGGCTGCTACCTGGTCCTGTTTTGTATGAGAAGAGATTGGAACATTTTACTCTGTTTATAGTTAAGCTTTGTGGCAGTGTTTTCAGTTTATAGTGTTTTGGTTTGCAGCATTCAACTAAAAACCAAACAGCTATAATAAAAATTGTTTTGCTTTTAGTTTATGACCTTTTCATAAATTCTAAAACCCTGAAGTGGTTATTAAATTTCTTAAAGCTGTCTGTGTTGGAGATTTAAGCCTAGAGTTTGTAGCAGCCAGCCAGCTGCAACCTCATCTGGCCTGTACTAAATAAGGTCCTAGAAAGACTTTGGTTTTTCATCTGGATAGGAAGGAGAAATGGGTGACCAGATAGTAAACATTTTTTACGTGGCATCTAATTTTTATTTTAATTAATGTGATGATAAATCTTAAATACATAATAATTAACTACATAAGCAATGATCTATCCAAGGCTGTCACATGTAAACATACTTCCTAACAAAAAGTTCTAGCACTTTTCTCAGATATATTAAGTTCCTTTGTTTATGCTTCTATTATGGATAACTTACAGCCTCTTGTATACTCAAGTAGCCAAAGGACACCTTCAATTATCATGTTTGATGACCTTTTCTGTAAGTAGCAACCAAAACTATTGGCAATGCTTTTTCTTCTCAAAATTCTCTGTTCCTCTGGCTTTTGCAATTCAGTCCTCTCCAGATACCTCCATCAACCCTCTGGACACTCTAGAATTCCATCTTCAGCCTTCAGTCTTTTTCTTCATTTGCTGTCCTTTCTTTGGGAAATTTTATCCAATTTAACCATAATTTCTACCATCTATATACCAACTGATAATTCCTAAATCTGAATTTCTGATCTTTCCTCCTCAACTCACAGAACTCTTGGTCTTTCTTCCTTGAAATGCTTGTCACTGGTCTGTCCTTTCACAAGTTCATACTCTAGTTAGTCATCTTTCTAAAACAGGCATAACCATGCCACTCATTTGATACCAGATCTTCTCAGTAGTCCTGGGAGCTAGAAGACCTATCAAGGCATTTTTCCCTTCTGGAGTTACAGCCACATTTGCCTCTTGCATGCCTAAGTCTGGCATACTTCACTCCCACTGTTCCCAGATGGCATGTATGCCTTCACAGTTCTCTGCCTGTCCCCACGACGCTCCCTATATATCTAGAATCCTGGCTCTAGCACTTACTTTCTTCTGTCAAGATCGTATTTCTTGCCCAAGGCCAGATCAAGTATCACCATCTGTGAGCTCCCCTACTTTGTTTTTTTAGCTTAATTTTATTGTCAAACATTAAATTTTCTTGGATCACAGCAGTTTATATACCTATCTCCTCTTTTGAATATGAGCTCTTTGAGGGCAGGGAAAATATCTTACTTCTTTTTGATTCAAAACCCAGTATAACATTTTGAACTTTGTAGTGGTGGCTCCATCTTCCCTAATGTTTCCGATCTGCTCAGAGTGAGGCGATCAGCTGGCCTGATGAGATCTGTCAATTTTATTTTTTTTCTTAAGATTTTATTTATTTATTCATGATAGACATAGAGAAAGAGAGAGAGAGAGAGAGGCGCAGACACACACACACACACATATATATATATATATATAGAGAGAGAGAGAGAGAGAGAGAGAGAGGCAGAGACACAGGGAGAAGCAGGCTCCATGCCAGGAGCCTGACACAAGACTTGATCCCGGGACTCCAGGATCATGCCCTGGACCAAAGGCAGGCGCTAAACCGCTGAGCCACCCAGGGAACCCAGATCTGTCAATTTTAGAAAGGAGACGTAACTCATGTAGAAGATTAAAGATAACAATATAAGAAGACAGCATAGGGAAATTTGGAGAAGAGGGGATCTAAGATTTAAGTCCTGAAAGAGGAAGGTGTGAGAGGAGGATTTTGAGTGTGAAAGAGAAAGAATTAGAAGAAAAATGAAAACTGGCAGAGGAAAGTGACTTTGAGGACTAAATAAGGAAAAGTACATGCCAGAGTTTGGTATTGTAGCTTAAACTGAAAAGAAGTGGACTGATATTTTTGTTAAAACATGTTTTAGATTATATTAGTTAAGCTAAAATCCATAACACTGAAACAAAGTAAGATTTTTATTTTAAGTAATCATAGATATTGAAAGATTATATCTTTGAAGCTCAGCATTTTTTTTTCCAAAAATTTTATGTTAGATACAATAAGAGTTTTGTTTGTCATATATATGTTGGCTAATCTGGTCCAGATTTTAGCATAAGAAATTATTAGAAGCATTACATCCTTGTAAAACAGGGAACTCGTTTATTTTCAAATTAACTTTATTTTGGAAATAACTCATTAAGATAAAGTAAGCCTAAAAAGGTCTTGAAATTCATAGTTATTAGCAAAATCTCCACTTAAGATATGTTTGAATTATACTTTACAACTAAAATTGCATGAGTGATTTGAACATTTTCTATTTTATGCATCATCATTCAGCATGTTGATTTTTTTTTTTAACAGCCAGAAATCACTGTGGAAAATCTTCCCATTTATTTAAGACTTCAGAAACCATTACTTATTTTATTCAGTGATGGCAGCATAAATCCTCAATATAAAAAAGCAATATTGATGCTGGTAAAAGAGAAACACTTGGATTCACTTACCCCTTGCTGGTTAAATCTGTAAGTATATTTTTATTTTTTAATATGTAAATCACTATAATGATTACATTTTCATTAGGAAATTAAACTCTTTATATTTTTGGAGTTAATATTATGGACCAGTGTATATGTTATCATGATGTTTTAGTAACTAAACTTTGTCATGTGGTCTGAGATGATCTTATTTTTTAAAAAATATTTTATTTATTTATTCATGAGAGAGAGAGAGAGAGAGGCAGAGACACAGGCAGAGAGAGAAGCAGGCTCCAAGCAGGCTCCATGCAGGGAGCCTGATGTGGGACAGATGTGGGTGTGATCTCCAGGATCACACCTTGGGCTGAAGGCTGAAGCCACCCAGGTGTCCCAGATGACCTTGTTTTAGTTTGAATTGCATAATACAATAAATTTTTTATTTTACTCAATATATTTTTAGATGTATATAGGAATAATTGACAAAATTCTAAGATATTTAAAATATACATTGTAGTACCTATATCCATTGTGGAAGGATTCCTCCATCTAATATACTTATTACCTCCTATTATAAAATACATGTATTTATACATATATGATTTGAGGGAGGGAGTAAGAACATTTAAGTTCTACTCTCTTAGCAAATTTCAATTACATAGCATTCTCAACTATAGTCACCATGGTCACCATGTTATTCATTAGATCCTCAGACCTTATTTATTCACCTTATAGCTGAAAGTTTGTTTCCTTTTCCCAACCTCTTCCTACTTCCCCCAACCCTGAGTCCCTGGCAACCACTTTTCTATTATGTTTCTGTGAGTTTGACTTTTTTTTTTTTTTTTAATCACATAAGTGATACCATGCAGTATTTGTCTTTCTCTGTCTGGGGGGCCTTATTTCACTTGGCATAATTTGTGTCTTCAGAGTCCATCCTTGTTAGCAAGTGGCAGGATTTTCTTCATCTTATGGCTGAATAATGTTCTGTTGTTTATGTACCACATCTTCTTTATCCATTCATCTCTTGACAGATTACTTAGGTTGTTTCAATATCTTGGCTGTTGCAAGTAATGCTGCCACAAACATGGGAGTGCATCGATCCATTCAATGTCTTGTTTTCATCTCCTTTATGTATATACTCAGAAGTAGGATTGCTGAATCATATGGTAGTTCTAATTCAGTGTTTTGAGGAACCACCCTGCTGCTTTCCACAGCGGCTGCACCAATTTACATTCTCACCAACAGTGCACAAGGGTTCCCTTTTTTTTTTTTACATCCTTACCAGCGCTTGTTATCTTTCGTCTTTTTGATACTAGCCATTTTAACAGGGTTGAGGTGGTATCTCACTGTGATTTTGTCTTGCATTACCTAATTAGTGATGTTGAGCATTATTTCATGTCCTTCTTGGCCACCTGTAGGTCTTCTTTGTAAAAATGTCTCTGCCCATTTTTTAATTGGATTGTTTGTGTTTGCTGTTATGTGAATTCTTTGGTTATTTTGGATAACCTATCAGATATATGATTTGCAGATATCTTCTCTCATTCCAAAGGTTGCCTTTTCATTTAGTTGGTTTCCTTTGCTATGCAGAAGCTTTTTAATTTGATATAGTCCACTTGTTTAACTTATGATGCCTTTCCTTTTTTTTTTTTTATGATGCCTTTCCTTTTGGTTGTCATACAAATAAGAAGTAGTAATTTTTCTGATTTTAAAAGTAATTGTTGTCCATTGAGGCAAATACATAAAAAATAAACATTGTGATATTTGGCATTTTTTCTTCAGCTCCGTTTCCTCTACTTTTATATTTTTCAAATGCAGCCTTAAATGTTACAGATAGTTTTCAGTGCATTTACCAACAATATTTTCTGTTATGCTTTCTAGATTTATAGCTTGTGTTACATTTAATGTCTGTGAACACAGTTTACATAAACACACACTATCCATTGTTCAAATTCATCAGATGAAAGACATTTTTAATTCATTTGAAAAATTACAAGAATGAGGTGACATACTTTTTTTTTTTTTTTTTTTTTTTCTGTGAAGAGTTCACTACTACTGCTTAAAACAAAAATTTCCCAGGGTACTTATCTTTGTAGGTATCTCAGAGTAAAACAGTATTTTCCATAATGTGGAATGTGCTGTTTTAGGAAAGTTAAGTATCTTTTTTTTTTTTAAGATTTTAATTTATTCTTGGGAGAGACACACACAGAAAGAGAGAGAGAGAGAGAGAGAGAGAGAGAGAGGGAGAGACACAGGCAGAGGGAGAAGCAGGCTCCATGCAGGGAGCCTGACATGGGACTGAATCCCAGGTCCCCAGGATCATGCCCTGGGCTGCCCTGGAAAGCTAAGTATCTTAAAAGTTATGGTTTCCATGTATGACTATAACTTTTATTTTTTAATTATTTTTGACTTTTTATTTGCATTTATTCTATGCAGAATTTACTCCCAGGCCGTAAATTTTTGTTTCTTTAGTTTCTTCTGGGATATTGTTCTCTTCTGTGCAGCCTCCCCTTCTAATTTCAGAACAGTCTGCTCATTTTCAGTAAGGACCATCTTGATGTGACTGGGAGAACTCATATGTGGGTGGATCTGGCCATGAGCCCTGTAAGTTCTACACTGCATCTTGGGGGCTTTGTTCACTTGGATGTGCTCAATGGCCAGAGAATCTACATCTAAACCCTTAAGTTCAGCATTACTCTCTGCATTCTTAAACATGTGCAGTAAAAATTCAGCACTCTTCTTCAGCCACTGACCCTGTGTCCAGCCCCACTATTTGGCCTGGGCACACCTACCAACTCTACCACTGTAGTGATGGAATGGCACACACTGCTGCAAAGTGACATCTTTCATGTACTTGGTGGCTTTTCAAATATGCATACCCTTGATGGCCTGGGCAGTTTCACGTGTGTTCTTAAAGTGAACATGAAGATTTGAACCTCTCGATTTGCATGATTTTTGTAGGGTTTTCTGGCTCGAACGAATAGCGAACCATTTTTAGAGGTCATTTCATTCAGGCTGCTTAGGGGAAGAGGAAGAGTGGTGGCTCCTAGAAGGCTGACCATAACTTTTAAAAAATTTTTTTATTTGAAAAAATAAAAAATAAATATATTTTTAAAAATAAAAATTAAAATGTTTTATTTATAAAACTTTTTTTTAATGTTTTATTCTTTTATCCTGAGGAAAAACAACTTTATTTGGAGAGGTACTTGTTATAAGTATCTTTTTATTTTATAGTTTGTATCCATTTAATTTTTGTTGACATGTGATCAGATACTTAGCTCAACTTTGGTAGGAATCTATTGATTATATCAAACCCAAATTGACAAACCTTTGAACTATGACTGGTTTTCATGAAAATAGTCACTGGCTACCTTTTTTTTCCCCTAAGAGAAACACAGTGCCCATGTCAAACTCATTAAGAACTTCATTACTAATAACATAGTTCTAGACCTCCTGGTTTTTAGGATATCTTTTTATAAAATAATGGTTTGATATTATAATTAAAGTTTAATGTTCTACAAATTGTTGTATTCATAATTTTGTTATAGAAAGAAATACTAATGCGTTCTGTTGTTCCCTTTTGCAGAAAGAATACTCCTGTGGGAAGAGGAATCTTGCAGTCATATTTTGACACTATGCCTCCCCTTCCTCTTCTTGTTGTGGTCAATCTGCATTCAGGTGGCCAAGTATTTGCATTTCCTTCAGACCAGCCTATCACTGAACAAAACCTTTTATTGTGGCTTAAGAAACTAGAAGCAGGACTTGAGAATCATATCAGTAAGTTTTCTGTTTTAATATACCCAGTTATGTATTTTCATAGATTTTTAAACTTGAATTATAGCTAATATATGCTAGAATGAGTTGAATTGTAATGTTTGTAAGTATCCTAAATATTAATATGTTATAGCATTGTCCATGGAACAATTTTCTTTGTGGTAAGTATTAATTACCCCAAGAAAATAAGTACCATTACATTACATTTTATTAAATTTAATGATAGTAATAACTAACATTTATTGAATGCTTGATAGGTGTCTAGCACCATGTTAAATGAGTTAATACATGTTAATCACTTAATTCTCCTAAAAGTCATAGGCAGTATTGTTACCTGTAGAAGAGTTAGGTAACTAGTTCAAAATCAAATGATTAACCAGTAAATGAGGAAGCTTTAATTCCAACCTGCATTTCTTTCACTCTATTATAAGAAAATAGATCTTGGTCAGTTTATGATGCTGGCTTATGATATGTCATAGTCTCTACTTTTCTAAAACATACGTGAATTTATATCTGTGGTACAAATGTATATGTTAATTCATATACAATTATAATAAACCTGTTACTATAATCTAAATAAGTTAACATGTAATAACCTAGATTATTAGTATATGGAGAAAATAGTTTGAAATTTGATGTAGTGAAAAAATCTGTTAAGATACTACCAAGGATTTTGTTATTGGATACCAGATGAACTATATTATATTTTGACATTGTTCCATGACAGAGTCTCGAAATACAGTGTGTGTGTACATAAATATGAGTGTATCTATATATACATACAATACTTGTGTACAAATTCCAATTCATTATTATATTGTCTCAGCCAGCTTGCATATTGTGAATAAGTCATTATGTATATTTGTGTATATGTGATACAGGTACCTAATTTAAGTGTCAATCATTGCAGCACACCTGTTCTTCCCAGGTGTGGGAACTTCATTTCTGTTAAGTTAGGCAGTTTTAACTATGTTTATGTTTAACTTGCCTATGGATGATATTTTTTATGGATTATATTTTTATATTGAAATATAATTCACATACCATAAAATTCATCCTTTTAAAATGTATAATTCAGTAGTTTTAGTATATTTACAAGATTGCATAACCATTGCCACTATTGAATTCCAGAACATTTTCATCACCTCAAAAAGAACCCCCCTTACCTATTAGCAGTCACTTCTTCTCCCTTCCCTCTTTCCCCAGACAATATATTTTATGTCTCTGTAGATTTGCCTATCCTGGACAATTTATATAAATGTGGCCTTTGGATCTGGCTTTTTCAATCAGTACAGGTTTTTAAGGATCATTGATGTTATAACATAAATCAATAGTTCATTCCTTTTTATGGATGAGTAATTTTTCGTTGTTTGGATATACCACATTTGTTTTTCCATCAGTTGGACATTTAGGTTGTCTCCACTTTTTGGTTCTTATGAATAGTACTGCCATATACATGATGCGTTATATATAAACCTCATGATGACCACAAACGAAAAATCTAAAATAGATACTCAAAAAATGAAGAGAAAGGAATCCAAACAAAACACTAAAGAAAATTACCAAATCACAAGGGAAGAGGACAAGAGAAGGAACAGAGAACTACAAAAACAACCAGAAAACCATTAATAAGATGGCAAGAAGTACATACTTATCAATTATTTTTTTTAAAAGATTTTATTTTTAAGTAATTTCTACACCCAACACAGAGCTCAAACTCAGAGGCCCATGATCAAGAGTTGCATGCTCTACTGACTGAGCCAACCAGGCACCCCTCAATAATTACTTTAAATGTAAGTAGGCTAAATGCTCCAATCAAAAAACTTACAGTGACTAAATAGATGAAAAAACAAGACCCATCTATTGGCTTCCTACAAGAGACTCACTTCAGACTTAAAGATACATACAGAAGGAAAGTGAAAGAATGAGAAAAGATATTTCATGCAAATGGAAACAAAAAGAAAGCTGGGTTAATAGTAATTATATCAGGCAATATAAACGTTAAAACAGAGTATAACAAAAGACAGTGATAAACATAAAGGGATCAATCCAACAAGATATAACAGTTGTAAATATCTAGGCACTCAATATAGGAGCACCTAATTATATAAGCAAATATTATCAGACATAAAGGGAGAAATTGACAGTAATACAATACTGTAGGGGATTTTAACACCCCAGTTACATCAATAGAGAACATCCAGACTGAAAATCAATAGGGAAACAGTGGCTTTAAATGACATATTAGATCAGATGGACTTAACAGATATATAGAGAACATTTGTCCAAAAACCATCCTTGCATCCCTTCCCACAGAAGTACAAAGGATTGTAAGACTACCATGAAAAACTATATGCTAAAAAATTGTACAACCCAGAAGAAAAGGATACATTCCTAGAAACTTAAAAACTTCAAGACTGAATCAGGAAAAACCAGAAAGTCTTTAAAATAAAACAATTACTCCTACCAAAATTGAACCAGTAATCAAAAAATTTCCAAAAAAACAAAAGTCATAGACCATAAGGCCTCACAGGTGAATTCTACTAAACATTTAAAGAATAATACCTATGCTTTTCAAACTATTCCAAAAAGTACAAGAGAAAAGAATTCTTCCACATTTATTTTACAAGGCCAGCATTACCTGGATACCAAAACCAGACAAAGATACTACAAAAAAGAGAAAATTACAGGGAAGTATCCCTGATGAACATAGATACAAAAATATTTTTTTAATAACATTTATTTTTTTATTTAGAGAGAGCGAGACAGAGTGGGGTGGGGGGGTGGAGTCTTAAGCAGACTCTGGACTGAAGCTTGGAGCCTGACATGGGGCTTGATGTCATGACCCTGAGATCACAACCTAAGCTGAAACCAAGATTTGAATGCTTAACCAGCCGTGTCACCCAGGTGCCCCTAGAAGTAAAAATTCTTAACAGAGTATTAGCAAAATGAATTAAATGTATTGAAAGGATCATGGAGGTTCCTTAAGAAATTAGAAATACCATGTAACTTAATAATCCCACTTCTGAGTATTTACACAAAGAAATTTAAAACACTAATTTGAAAAGATATATGCACCCCTATATTTACTGCAGCATTATCTACAAGAGCAAAGATATGGACACAACAGAAGTGTCTATTGATAGATGAATGGGAAAGAAGATATGGTAATTATACTAAACAATGGGATATTGCTCAGCCATAAAAAAGAATAAAATCTTGCCATTCATGACAACATAGATGGATGGAGAGAGTATTATGCTAAGTGAAATAAGACAGAGGAGCACAAATACTGAGTGATACAAGTTATACATGGAATCTAAAAAAACAAAACAAATGAACAAAACAAACAGACACGGAAAGAACTAGTGGTTTTCAGAGGGGAGGGATAGACAAACTAGGTGAAGGGGATTAAGAGGTACAAACTAAAGTTATAAGTCATGGGGATGGAAAGTACATCTTAGGGAATATAGTTAATATTCCATTTTTGTATGGTGACAGTAACTAGACATACGGTGATCATTTCATAATGCCAATCATTATGTTGTATACCTGAAGCTAATATTGTGTGTCAACAGTACTTCAATTAAAAAAATAAAATTAAAAGGTGGTAATGTTCAAAGGTACAGAAACCTGAGCTCCTGATCCTACCCCCTGGATTATTAATGGTGTGGCTCTAAGCAAGTCTTTCTTTATTTCTTCCTCTGCAACTGTAAAGTAAGATTAATAGTTCTTATTCTATGTCACATACTTATTTTAAAAATCAAGTATAAATTATATATGTATAGGCACTTTGTAAGGTATGAAGTCCTGAGTATTTTCATTAGTCATATAGAGATCTTTCCTATAAGGAACATCTGTTGGGCTTTAATTCCTCAACTCAAATCATTACCAAGAAGAAAGAACCAGAATTTTTTTTTTTTTTTTTTTTTTTTTTTTAGTTTCCTGAGACTGGTGTATCTTCCATTGTAATTCTGTTTATGCCTTTGCCAACTCAATCTTTGAGGGTTTTCCATTATTACTCTGTATCAGTGTTCCTATTCTTAAATTAGTCCTGCAGCCTCTGCAGCAGGAAAGAAGCAAACTGAACAGTACTTCTTTCTATTGAGTCCTATCTTCTGTGCCAGCAGGACCTGTTCTCACCTCTTTAAGAGATAGATTGGAGACTGAGATGCTGTAGCTACTCCCAGAAAAGTCTGAATCTGTGGTGCCCTGTGTGTCTGCTTTATCATGCTTGCTGCATATATTAATTTATGTGAAATTGTGACCACTGGCTATTCTTACTCAAGATTTTCATTTAGCCTTCAACTTTTCTATCATAGATCTTGATTTTCATTTATAAAATTGGAATAAAAATTATACTTACTGCATGGGATTGTAAAGATTAAAAGAATAATGCCTGGTGCAAAATAAAGGTTCAAAAATATTAGCTATTATTATCAGTACTAATTTGATAATAAAGCATTTATTATTTATACATGATGAGAGTCCAGTTTAATTTGCAATTGAAAACATCTAGGACCTTTGTATAATTTTCTTAACAAATAATTAGCAGAATTGAGATGCCTACTTCTGGGCATTTTGCCATCATGTCAGACCACTGGATGCAGTGTTTACCTTAAAAAATAAATATGCTAAATATTCATTATGCTTTAAGTTGGACTTTCCTTGAAGATACTTTAATGTCTTTATTTTTAATTATTTATTCATGAGAGACACAGAGAAAGAGACATAGGCAGAGGGAGAGCAGACTCCCCATGGGGAGCCTGATGCAGGACTCAATCCTGGGACCACTGGGACCTATGCCAAAGGCAGACACTCAACTATAGTTGTAGCCTAAATGTAATACCCTTCTGATGTACCATATACTAGGATTTCATATAATTGAGTGTACATGAGGAAATTATCAAGTATAGATAAACTGCATATGTATTTATGTAGATTTTTGTTGGCACTTTTCATCTGCCTCTGGAAATGAGAATTTATATGAGTTTCCTAAGCTTTTAAAGGTATGTATTTGACTTATGAGAGATGCTCAAGTTTGTATTTTATCAACATTTATTTTTATTTCTTTCATGTAATAGTGTAGAGATTCTTTCACTGGAATTTATTTTTTAAAAGTTTACTTTGCATATTTCCCTTAATTTATTTCTCAAAATAGCATTTTAAATGGATACCTAAATTCTAAAATGTTTTTGTAAAGTCTTTCTACTCAATAGAGAAGAGTTGGCTAATTTACTTATATAATGTTATCAGATGAAACCAGTTTTCCTCTTCTAATAACTAGTATTTTAAAATAATGTTCAGATTCACTACTATGAAGCCCATCTAAGACACTATATAATCACTGTCTGTTTGTAGTACAGTTGACTCTGTAGCAATTTTTAATTATTCTTCATTTTATAAAAATAATCCCAGATCTTGTTTTCATAAAGTATATGCAAAGTATAACCAAGAACTTCAAAAACATCTATGAGTGAACATTTGGTTGCATCCATATCTTCACTGTTGTAAATAATAATGCAATAAACACAGGGGTGCATGTATCTTTTCAAATTAGTGTTTTTGTTTTCTTTTGTTAAATGCTAGTAGCAGAATTATTGGATCATATAGTATTTTTACTTTTATTTTTTTGAGGAACCTCCATACTGTCTTCCACATTGGCTATACCAGTTTACATTCCCACCAATGGTACACAAGTGTTCTTTTTCTCCACATCCTTACCAACATGGATGGACCACTTATGCTAAGTGAAATAAGACAGACTGAGAAAGACAAGTACCATATAATTCCACATAAATGTAGAATCTAAAAAAAACAACCAAATAAAAAGCAGAATCAGACCTATAACTACAGAGAACGAACTGAAGGTTGCTGGAGAGGAGGGGATGGGTGGGGATGGGCAAAACAGGCGAAGGGGAGTGAGAGATATAGGCTTCCAATTATGGAATGAATAAATCATAGGGATGAAAGGTACAGCACAGGGAATATAGTCAGTGATATAGTAATAGAACTGTATGGTGACAGATGGTAACTACACTTGTGGTGAGCATAGCATAACATATAAGCTTAGTGAGTCATTATGTTTGTTATACACCTGTAAGTAGTAGTATAGTTGTATGTCAACTATACTCAAATTTAAGAAGAAAGTTTCAAAAACAAAATGCTTTAAAATGTAAAGAAATAGTTGTCTAAATAAATAAATGTGTTTGTTCCAAAAACTTTTTTTTTTGTAATGATTCATAAGAAATAGTTCCAGGGAAGCTTCTGGGGAAGATGACAAAGTAAGAAGATCCAAAGCTCACCTCATCCCATGGATACAACCAAATAACCCCTACATCAGTGTAAAAACCAGAAAGCAACCTGAAGACTGGCAGAAGAGACTCTCCACAGCTAAATGTAAAGGGGCTGCATTGAAGAAGATGCGAAGGACAGAGTAGTTGGGAGATAAACAACTTTTGGGACTGTCCTCAGAAGGGAGGGACCCTGCGGGCACATAGAAGAGAGAGAAACAGACCTTCACACCAAGCATGACAGGCAGGAGGTACCTGCATCCACACAACATATGACTTTGAAAACCAGAGGGGCCTAATTTCATGAGTTCTTAAAATCAGTGGGGCCTAAGGCCTGGAACTTTAAAAAGTCAACAATCAACAGGCTCAGCTCTTGGAGAACCTGGAGGTCAGAGCCCCCACCCTTAAAGAGACAGCACAGCAAACAGCCTAACAGAGATAGAGCATAGAAGCAGAGTTTGAAAAATGCCTGGGGTGTATCAGGAGGAGATTTATTTACTGATCTCAAAGTGTATGCTGGAGTGGCAGGGATCTTTAGGAGACTTCTCTAGGAACAAAGGAGCTGGTGGACATCATTTCCTTCCCCTTCCCCCAGCATAGATATGTGGACACCTGGGGGACCCAGCTCAGTGCTAACAGTCTCTACCTAATTTGCCAACCTACCCTGCATTCTCCTGTGGATATGCCCCTCCAAGACACCCTTGGACAGAGCTTATCCAAAGTGGTGCCACAAGCATGGCAGTGTACAAGTAGCCCGGACCGGGCCAGCAATACTGCAAAGTAACTCCTGCCCTGGAGGAAGGGGAAGACAACTACATAGCAGTCCGACTTCAGCCCCAGCAGTGGGCTAGGGGCAGACATCAGATTTGACTACAGACCTTGCCCAGAACAGAAACTTCTCAGGAAACAGGGAAAGTGTCCCATGGTACTATATCTGGCAAATACCTGGTCCGACTCAAGTGCACTGGGGCCCCATACTGACCCACTAACAACACAAGGATTGATCCCTGTCCACAACAGGCGAAGAGCCATTGGAGATGATTACACTGAAGCAAAAGTGGCTCAGCCACAATAGTAGGGCATATGTAATACAAATAGGAGACCTCCATGAAGTGCCAGCTTCTGTTCAACAGGGGCACTGGAGTGCAGGGCACTACAAGACCTCTTTTCCATAAGGCCAGTGTTTTCAAGAGCAGGAGACGTAGCTGACTTTACCAGCACATTGAAACAGAGTTCAGTGCTCCCTTCAGCAGCACATATACTAAAATTGGAATGATACAGAGAAGATTAGCATGGCCCCTGTGCAAGGATGACACACAAATTTGTGAAACATTCCATATTTTTTAATTTATTTTTCTTTAATAAAGTTGCATAAACCAAAAAAATAAAAATAAAAAAGAAATAAGAAAGAAACAGAGTTCAACAAAATGAGGAGACAGAGGAATATGACCTGAATGAAAGAACAGGACAAAAATCACAGCAAGAGAGCTAAACAAAACAGAAATAAGTCATATGCCTGACAGAGAATTTAAAGTAATGGTCATAAAGATACTTGCCGGACTTGAGAAAAGAGTGGAGGACCTCAGTAAGACCCTTAACAAAGAGATATAAAACTTTAAAGATAAAAACATAAAAGAGAACCAAAGATGAAGAACTCAGTAACTCAGTTTAAAAATATACTAGATGGAATAAACAATAGAGGAAACAGAAGAATGGATTGGCAACCAGGAGGACAGAGTAATGGAAAGCAATTAAGCTGAACAAGAGAGAGAAAAAATAATAAAAATTGAAAATAGACTTAGGGAACTCCATGACACCATCAAGTATGATAAATGTTTGCATTGTAGGGACCCCAGAGAGAGAAAAGAAGGCAGAAAATTTATTTGAAGAAATAATAGCTGAAAAATTCCCAAATCTGGGGGAAGGAAACAGAAATCCAGATCCAGGGAGCACAAGAGACAACTAATAAAATCAACCCAAGGAGGTCCACACTAAGACACATAGTAATGAAAATGGCAAAAATAGTGATAAGAGAATTTCCAAAGCAACAAGAGAAAAAACAGTTACTACAAGGGGAACCCCATAATGCTATCAGCAGATTTTTCAGAAGGAACTCTGCAGGCTACAAGGAAGTGGCATGATACATTCAAAGTGCTGAAAGGTAAAAAATCTGCAGCCAAGAATATCTGGCAAGGCTATCATGTAGAATAGAAGGAGAGAGAGAGAGTTTCTCATACAAAAGTTAAAAGAATTCATGACCACCTAAATAGCCCTATAAGAAATATTAAAGGGCACTCTAAGGGAGATACCATAAACAGTAATAAGAAAAGTAGGAACCACAAAAGCAATTAAATTAAATATATATGTAAAAATCAGTGAAAGGATTCACAAAATAAAAGGATATAAAATATGACCCCATATACCTAAATGTGGGGGAAGAAGAGTAAATAATGGGTTCAAACTTAAGTGACCATCAACTTAATACAAACTGCTATATGCATAAGATGTTATATATAGACCTAATGGGCCAACCAAGAAATCAAAGAAGAAATTAAAAAATAGAGATGAGGAAAACAAAAACATAAATGCTGCAAAATCTTTGGGATGCAGTAAAAGTTGTTCTAAAGGTTAAGTTTAGAGCAATACAGGCCTGCCTCAAGAAGCAAGAAAAATCTCAACCTAACCTTACATGTAAAAGAGGTAGAAAAAGAACAAACAAAACCCCAAACCAGTAGAAAGAAGGAAATAATAAAGATCAGAGCATATCTAAGGGAAATAGAAATAAAAAAAAACAATAGGTCAATGAAACTAGAAGCTGCTGCTTGGAAAAGATCAGCAAAACTGATAAACCTTTAGCCAGGTTATGAAAAAAAAAAAAAAGAAGAAGAAGAAGAAGAAGACTCAAAATCAGAAGTGGATAGAGGAGAAATAACAACTGACACCACAGAAATATAAAGAATTACGAAGGATTATGAGAGTATTATGAAAATTTATATGCCAACAAATTGGACAACCTAGAAGAAATGGATAAATCCCTAGAAACATAGAACCTCCCAAAACTGAATCAGAAGGAAATAGAAAATTTGAACAAGTGATGAAATTGAATCAGTAATCAAAAGACTCTCAACAAACAAAGTCCAAATGGTGAATTCTACCAAACATCTAAGGAAGAGTTAATACCTTGTTCTCAAACTATTCCAAAAAAAAAAGGAGAGGAAGAAAAGCTTTCAGATCATTCTATGAGGCCAGATAAAGACCCCACAAAAGAAGAATCACAGGCCAATATTTCTGATAAACTTAGATACAAAAATCTTTGACAAAATATTAGCAAATTGAATCCAACAATAAATTTAAAAAAAACCACCTCTATCAAGTGGGATTTATTCCTGGGATGCAAGGGTGGTTCAATATTTACAAATCATCAATATGATACATCAGATTGATGAGAGAAAGGGAAAAAACATCATATTTTTAAAAAGATTTTTATTTATTTACTCATGAGAGACACACAGAGAGAGGCAGAGACATAGGGAGAGGGAGAAGCAGGCTCCCTGCAAGGACCCTGATGTGGGACTCAATCTCAGGACCCCGGGATCACACCAAAGGTAGACAGACGCTCAACCACTGAGCCACCCGGGTGCCTCTGATCATTTAAGTAGATGCAGGAAAAGCATTTGACAAAACATCCATTCATGATAAAAATTCTCAACAAAGTAAGTTTAGAGGGAACATACTTCAACATAATAAAGGCTATATATGAAAAATCCACAGGTAATATCATCCTCAGTGGTGAAGAACAGAGCTTTTCCTCTAAGGTTAGGAACAAGACCATTTAAACACTTCTATTCAACATAGTACTGGAAGTCCTAACCAGAGCAATCAGACAACAAAAAATAAAAAGCCATCCAAATTGGTTAAGAAGAAGTAAAACTATTACTATTTGTAGATGGCCTGATACTATATACAGAAAACCCTGAAGATTCCACCAAAAAACTACTAGGACTGATAAATGAATTCCAAAAGGTTGCAGGATACAAAATCAATAAACAGATCTGTTGCATTTCTATATCCTATCAATGAAGTAGCAGAAAGAGAAATTAAGAAGACAATCCCATTTAAAATTATACCCAAAATAATAAGATATCTAGGGATAAACTTAAGGAGGTGAAAGACTTGTAATGTGAAAATGAAAACATTGATAAAGACAACTAAACAAATAGAAAGATATTCCATGCTCATGGGTTAGAAGAATTAATGTAGTTAAAATGTCCATACTACCCAAAGCAATCTACAGATTTTAATGCAATCCTTATCACAGTACCAACAGCAGTTTTTCATAGAACTAGAATAAGCAATCATAAAATTTGTATGAAACCAGAAAAGACCCTGAATAGCTAAAGCAATTTTATGCAGGAAGAACAAAACAAGAACAATCCCAGATTTCAAGAATACTACAAAGCTGTAGTAATCACAACAGTATGGTACTGGCCAAAAATAGACACATAGATCAATGGAGCAGAATAGAGAGCCCAGAAATAAATCAACGATTATATGGTCAATTAATCTTTGACAAGGAGGTGAGAATATGCAATGGGACAAAGATAGTCTCTTCAGCAAATGGTGTTGGGAAACTGGACAGCTACATGTAAACAAATGAAACTGGACCACTTTCTCACACTATACACAAAAATAAGCTTAAAATGGATTAAGGACCTAAATGTGAGACCTGAAACCATAAAAATCCTGGAAGAGAGTACAGGCAGTAATTTCCTTGACATTGGCCATAGCAACATTTTTCTAATATGTCTCCTGAGGCAAGGGAAACAAAAACAAAATCAAACTATTGGAACCCAGCAAAATAAAAGACTTCTGCATAGCAAAGGAAACAATCAACAAAACTAAAAGAAAAGCTACTGAAAAAAAAACTACTGAATTGGACAAGATATTTGCAAATGATATATTTGATAAAGGGTTAGTATCCAAAATACATAAAGAACTTATACAACTTAACACCCCAAAAATAAATAATCCATTTAAAAAGGGGCAGAAGACATGAATAGACATTTCTCCGAAAAAGGCATCCAGATGGTCAACAAGACACATAAAAAGATGCTCAATGTCACTCATCAGGGAAATGCAAATTGAAACCACAATGAGATACCACTTTATACCTGTCAGATTGGCTAAAATAAAAAATACAAGAAATAAGTGTTGATGAGGATGTGAAGAATAAGGAACCCCTGTGCACTGTTGATGGGACTGCAAGCTGGTGCAGCCCCTGTAGAAAACAGCAGGGAGGTTCCTCAAAAAATTAAAACCACAATTACCATATGACTCAGTAATACCACTACTATTTACCCAAGGAATAAAAAAATGCCAATCAAAAAGATACATGCATTTCTATCTTTATTGCAGCATTATCTACAATTGCCAAATTATGGAAGCAGACTGTCCATTGATAGATAAGCTAATACTTCACACACACTGGAACATTACTCAGCCATAAAAAAGAATGAAATCTTACCATTTGCAACAACATGGACAGGTCTAGAGGGTGCAGTGCTAGGTGAAATAAGTCAGAGAAAGACACTCATGTGGAATTTAAGAAACAAAGTGAACAAAGAAAAAAGACAAACCAAAGAACAGACTCTTAACTATATAGAGGACAAACTGAAGGTTATCAGAGGGGAGGTGGGTGGGAGAGGATGGGTAAAATAAGTGAAGGGGATTAAGAGTACACTTACCCTAATGAGCACTGAGTAATACATAGAATTGAGGAATCACTGTATTGTACACTTGCAATGTTAACTATACTGGAATTAAAAAGAAAATGTTCCAGTTCTTTGGGATAAAGTTGGGTAGGGTAGAAAGGAGGAGACTTTTTCACTTTAACTTGTATCTGTATGTAATCTCATTACCACACTGCTATTTTTTTAAAACCTCAACAAGGGATGATTAGAAGATTTTGGACTTTTTTTTTCTTTATTAATACTAACCTTTAATTAGAATACAATAGCTTGCAAATACATAAAGTGAAAATGGCTAGTAATGACAAATGTATCAAATTTCTTAGATCATGACAATAAAAAATCTAGTTTCATATAGATAAGTAAAATTGATAAACTCTTTACTCCTACAAATATATTTTTCAAAATAAAATATCTTCTAGTGTATTTATATGATGATTTTATAGCTGTTCATTATTAACTTTTGGTTGTATCTTCCTTGCAGCAATTTTACCCGCTCAGGAATGGAAACCTCCTCTTCCTGCGTATGATTTTCTAAGTATGATGGATGCTGCAGCATCTCAACATCCCACAAGGAAAGATCCTGAGTGTACAAAAGAAACGGATGTGCAGGAGAATGATAAAAAACAACATGAAGATAAATCAGCAATCATAAAAGAACCAATTGAAACACTGAGAATAAAGCATTGGAATAGAAGTAATTGGTTTAAAGAAGGAGAAAAATCATTTAGGCATGATAATAAAGAGTTATGATGCTCTAAAGAGCTGGTTTCATAGAGCTGTGGAGAGCTTTACAGTCTTTTTAGTTTATTTGATAGACTGAAGAATTTATTAAAAATATTAAATCATTTCAAGTTTCTACACCAATGTTGTCCAATGGAAATATAATGCGAGCCATATATGTAAACTTGGAATTTTCTAGTAGTACATTTTTTTTAAAAAGTAAAAAATGAGCACGTGAAATAAATTTTAATCTTTCACCCAGTAAGTATACCCAAATTAGCTAAGTTAAGGGGATCCCTGGGTGGCTCAGCGGTTTAGCATCTGCCTTGGGCCCAGGATGTGATCCTGGAGTCCTGGGATCAAGCCCCGCATCAGGCTCCATGCATGGAGCTTGCTTCTCCCTCTGCCTGTGTCTCTGCCCCTCTCTCTCTCTTTCTCTCTCTCTCTCTGTGTCTCTCATGAATAAATAATTTTTTTAAAAAAATAGCTAAGTTAAATAAAAATTGAGATATTTTACATTTTTTCTGTCAAGTCTTCAAAATCCAGTGCATATTTTACCCTTACTGTACATTTCACTTCAGAGTAGGCCACATGTGGTAACAACTGTATGAGTTCAGTTCTACACAAAAACTGGTATAAATAATTTAACTTAGTTCTAGCTATGAATTAGAATAAAAATGCAACTCTAGTTTAATCACAGCTGACTCCACAATTGTATCACATAGCTGGAAATAGTATTTGTTTTGTTGTAGACATGATGTTAAAACCAGTGTTTTTAAACCAGGGAGCAGTTTTGCCCCCCAGGGGACATTTGGCAATGTCAAAAGACATTTTTGCCTGTTATAACTAGGGGTGTTACTGGCATCTAGTGGGTAGAGGGCAGGAATGCTGCTACACACTATCATGCTTTGGACAGCCCCTCATGACAAAGAATTATCCTGCCCAAATGTCAGTAGTGCCAAGGTTGAGTAACCCTGTATTAAACTAACTTATGGTAGAATGTTCTTGTTCTGCTCAGTTATGTCTGAAAAAATCTCAAATATTAAAGATAAATATTAGGTGGTCTTATCCTGATTATTATCTGAATATAACCATGTCTTTTTTTAAATTTTTATTTATTTATGATAGTCACACACACACACACAGAGAGAGAGAGAGAGAGAGAGACAGGCAGAGGGAGAAGCAGACTCCATGCAACAGGAGCCCGACGTGGGATTTGATCCTGGGTCTCCAGGATCACACCCTGGGCCAAAGGCAGGCACCAAACCGCTGCACCACCGAGGGATCCCTAACCATGTCTTTTATTATAAATTCATTTTTATAGTACTTTTGAAAGGTGATAAGATAACCCTAAAAAGGATATAGAATTACATATGCATGTTTATATATGTATTATACATGTACATATATATGTACATATATGCATTATATATCATATATACATTATGTAATATAACTTAAAACTTTAATTATATCATATAAATACATATAACTCAAGTGTATATATAAAGGCATATGAGATAAAGATATATATGTATAAAGGTATATAAGAGAATCTTAAAACCTGCACTTAATTATACAAGTTATATTGCTAAGTTGAAGAGGAATTAGACATTCTGCTATCCTCTTCACAAAAAGAGAAGCTCCCTCATCTGAAACATGTATGAAATGTACCTTTGTAAGCTTTGGACAAATCAATTGGTCTCCTCATCTGTATAATGAGAGGAGAAGCCATAGGGCCTCATCTATATAATGAGAAAGATTAGCAAAAAAAATAATTTTTAATTTTAAAAGCACTTACTTGTCAGGCTGTTCTGTTTGTAGCAGTTTGTCTCATTTTCACTCCATGCATTTTTTTTTTTGAGACATTTGCTGAGAATATCCTACTTGGTGCTCTACTATATTTTTCCCTTTTAATACCTACTTCAGGTGTCTTGTTCTTGAAATTTTCTGCACATACAATTTGCCTAGTACAATTGAGTTCATAAAAAAAGCAAAAGACAGCTACATTTCATTCTAACAGATCATTTGCTACTGTTAATACCCTCTCCTTGATATTTTTCCTCTAGCATGTAATGCATATTATTTCAGTTCATATGAACTATAAATGTAGTTTGTAGTACTGAAACATTAATCTAACCACTAGAAAATGCTAATTAACTATAAGCACACAGAAACTTGAAATTGATTATTGTACTATAGCCAGCAATTTTGACAGTTGTTAATAACATGTTCTTTTAATAATTTTAAATAAAATGTCTAGATTTCAGGCTTCCTTCAAAAACTTCTTTTAATCTGTGTCATGCCCCATATTGGACTGCCTACCTGTATTAAATGGATTTCTTCAGAAAGGTTGCAAGCAACAGAAACTTAAGCAAAATGGGAATATTGGATAATTCACAGAGTTAGAAGAAAAAACAAGCCATGTTTTAAGAAGATAGGAACCAAGGCTGTTCTGGGATCCATGTGTGAGGAACTAAGAGCTCAGTGATGAAGCAGTTCCAATTGTTTTTCTATCTTTTGTGACTCAGGGAATCCTGGGAAACTTGCTTAGGGGAAGGGTGGACACTTTAACTGGGAGCCCTCGCCAGATTTCCACAATGCAGAAAAGATAAATCTCACAAAAGAAATCTAGATGCTGGGGCACCTGGGTAGCTCAGGTCATGATCCCAGGGTCCTGGGATTGAGTCCCAAATCAGGCTCCCCTCTCTCTGCCTATTTCTCTGCCTTCCCTCTGTGTCTCTCATGAATAACTAAAATCTTAAAAAAAAAAAAAAAAAAAAAAAGAAAGAAAAAAATATAGATTCTCTTTAGCAGAAAAAGAGAGTGAATGTAGAGAGGGTTTTCCCATGATACCACTTGCTGTTTTTTTCTGTTCTTTGTATCCTGTTCAGGTCTTTCTGCCATATCCTCCCATTCATTTTTGAGAGCTTCAAAAGTCCTTTTTCTAACCCCAAATGGTTTTAGCTTTCCTAAATGCCCCCTCAATCTTCTATACAACATGGCCACCTCATATGTACATTCTGCAGAATATCTCTAATGAATCCGATTCTTTAATTGTCTCCTGCCTCATCTGTGCTAGAAGGTAAACATTCTTGGTCCATTGCTTCCAGCTCTGGGATGAAACATTCCATGGACAGTTTTTCAAAATTCTTAGAGTTCTTCATCCAAACTTATGCTGCTTTAAAAGACTAACTAAACCTGGCATAAGCAGAACAATGGAGTTTACAAATCAGTAAGTGTCTATCTTTGGTGATAGAAAGTAATCAAATAGATATACCTTGGGAGCTGTGCTTCCCCTTAAGATGTAAAAAGCTGCAGGAGAATGTTACCCCCATCCTAACATCAAGAAAAAAATCATAATTTTTTCCTAATACTCATCAGAGAAGGCAACTAAAGGAACTAAACAAGACCTGTCAAGAGGAGACAGGATATATGAATGGTTTCCCCTTTGGCAGATAATAGAATACTAAAGCAAATAAATTATTAAGACCTTGGAAGAGTCTAAGATTTTTCCCTACCTTCAAGTTATGTTAGTGTGCCAGTTTCCTGAATCAGAGGAAAAGGACTTTATTACTCACTATAATAGCATTTATCAGGGTGTCAGTATTTGTGCTAGTTCCCTGATCCCCAATCCTACAGTGCCATCAAAAGAGGGCCAGGTGACACCTATATAAGCACTAGGTCACATTGCAAGGGAGGAACCCTGAGCTCAGGGAACCTAAATATTTTGTAATAGCTATTACGTGTGCCTGCCCTTTCCTCTGGAGGGAGACATATGTAAGATAGTGGACAGTAATCAAACCTATATCTATTTTCCCAGGCTGAAGAGGAAGTCCAAAGCAAAGGCAGTCAGCTCTTCCATTCATAAATCACTCAGAAATGGGAGACTTTGGAAGAATTGTCTCCCAACCAGAATCAACTAAAATTTTAAAGTATTCTTTAAAGGCCAAGTGTGGATGAAAATATAAGCTTGGAATAGGTGGGAACCCTGACATAACAATAGTTAACATTCATTCACTCAGGGGCTCCTTTTCACAAGCCTCCACTGGATACTAATGAGCACCCCCTAGGGCAGGAGCCTGGCAAGAAGGGATCCCTCAGACACAGATACCAGGTAGTGGTTAATAGAACGGTTTTGGGTGACAGATGTGAAATACCACCCACTTTCTCAGATCTTTCTCTTGTATAAGTAAAAGCCATTAGGCACTGGTGGACAGATAGCAAATCTTCCTGCCTGCAGAGCCGAGACAAAGATCCACTGCCTTTGAGGAATGGTAACTGCAAAACCGTTTGCCCCTGGGAGAGGCAGAACACCTCGTAGGCCCAGGATCCTGCCCCAGTACCAAGCAGAGATCTATCACTGGGAGAATGTAAGAACACTTCTGTTTAAGAACTGTAAATAAATGTCTTTGCCATGTTTAACTGCCATGGAAGAGGAGTTAGAAATTCTCAGAAGGTACTACCACAGCTCCAGGGACACAGACCCTACCTAAATCTGAGGATAGGCCAGGGGACCCAAGAACTTCTACCCTCCTCCTCATCATCAGCTCAGGATCAAATAACAACTTTGGGAAGCACAAGATTGTGGGATGACACAGGCAACCAGGAGTTGCTGAAGGCTGAGGGCGGAGATGGAAAATGAACCTTCCTGCACCTGGGTCTGACTCAAAGTACAAGATGATAGCAGCTCATTCCTGAAGGAACATGTAGACCATAGTGCAATAGAAGAAAAAATAACAAAATCAAAACCAGTTTCAACTCACTAGATTTACACAGGCCTTCACACTAATGGCCAGGTGGAGATGTTATTAATCTATCTATACTATTTTCCACAATATGTGTGGCATTCAGTTAAAAATTCTAAGACTAGGGGCACTGGGTGGCTCAGTTGGTTAAGGGTCCAACTCTTGATTTTAGCTCAGATCATGATCTCAGGGTCATGAGATAAAGCCTCATGTTGAACTCTTCATTCAGCGAGGAGTCTTCTCTCTCTCTCTCTCTCTCTCTCCTTTTGCCCCTCCCCCCCCTCAAATAAATAAATCTTTAAAACAATTCTAAGACTAAAAGAAACATAGCAAAAACAATCCATTGTGAAGAGATGAAACACATCCCGGATATTGGAACTGTGAGGCCATGACCATAAAATAACTGGGATTTATGTGTTAAAGGATTTGATGGAAAAGATGGGCAACCTACCTGAACAATGAGAAACTTTAGCTAGTCTAGAAATGAAAAAAATATGCTAACAGCAATAAAGAATGCCTTTGATGGGCTTATAAATAGACTTGGCACAGCTGAGGAAAGAATCTGAACTTGAAGACAGGTCAGTGGAAATTATGCAGATGAAACACAAAGAGAAAAACAATAAATGAATAAAACAAGACAGATGGTTCAAAAGCTGTGAGATAATATCAAACAGTCTAACAGACATGTAATTAGAATTCCAGGAGAAAAGAAAGAAAACAGAAGTATTTGAAGAGATAGTAGTTGAGAAATTTCAAAAATTAATGAAAGACAATAAGTTACAGATCTAAGATGCCCAGAGAACTGCAAGTAGGAAAATTTAAAGAGAAAACACCTAGACACATAATAGTCAAATTACTAAAAAACAAAGATAAAATCTTGAAGATAGCCAGAGCAAGAAACAGATTCCCATACTCTTCTCTCATTCTCTCCTTTTTAAAACCTTTTAAAAAATATAAAAACCATTCTTAGCTCAGGGGCTATACAAAAACAGGCTAGGGGCTGGATTTGGCCTGCTGGCCATAATTTGCCAACCCCTAGTTTAAAGTAAAAACTGGAACAACAATATATTGTGAGACTCATACATATGTAAAAGTAAAATCTATGACCAAAAAACATCTGTGACGACAGCCCAAAGACTGAGGGAAGAAATTGAAATACACTGTGGTAAGGGTCTCACTTTACATGAAGTAGTGGAATACTATTTAGAGGTTAATTGTGATAAGCCCCTAGTAATCACTAAAAATAAAAGATACAGCTAAATAAATAAAAGATATAACTAAATAAAAATTTTCCAAAAGAAGGCAAGACAACAATAAAAATAGGACAAATAAGAAACACCCAGGAAATGGTAGAGTTAAACACACCCATAGCAATACATATATTAATATAAACGGTCTATACACCCAAATTAAAAGGCAGAGATTGTCAGAGTAGATTTAAAAATAATTATATACGCTACAAAAAAACACAACATGAGGATGTAGATAGGTTAAAAAACAATGAGATAAAACCTGTGAGCACTAATCAGAAAAGATAACTGGAGTGGTGGGTATATTAATATCGTGCAAAATAGACCAGAACAAGGACTATTAGCAGGGATAAAGAGGCATATTACATAAGGACAAAGAGGTAATTCATCAAGAGGAGGTAACAAGTCTAAATGTGCATTCATCTAAAAAGAGATCTTTAAAAGTTGATAGAACTGCAAGAATAGACAAATCCATTAAATAGCTGGAGACATCAACACTCTCAGGAATTGATATAATAATAAACAAAATCTACAAGGGTATAAAAGACCTGAACAATAATTTACTTAATTGACATTTACAGGACACTCCACCTAACAAGAGATACACATTCTTTTTTAAATGCACATGAAGTATTCACCAATGTAGATTATATAATCTGAGTTGTACAATAACTCTAATTAAGAGATTAAACCATGCAAAGTTTGTCCTCTGGCCACAGCAGAACTACACTAGATATCAATAATAGAAAGATACCTTGGAAATTTCCAAATTTCTGTAAATTAATCAATGTTCTTCTAAATAACCATGGGTCAAAGAAAAAGTCACAAGAGAATCAAATTTTGAATTGAAAGAAAAGAAGAAGCCAACGTATTAAGATGTATGACACAGCTAAAACAGGGTTTAGAGGGAATATATAGCACTACATAGATTTGAAAACAAAGATCTGAATAATCTAAACCCTTAAGAAACTTTAAAAAAAAAAGGAGCAATTTAGGCCCCAAATAGGAAGAAAAAAATTTATAAAGGTAAAAGCATAAAGCAATGAAATTGGAAACAGGAAACAATAAACAAAAATTAGTGAAACTGAAAGCTGATTTTCATTTCTTTATTTTAGAATGGGGGAGTGGTAGGGGGAGAGGGAGAGAGAGAATTTTTTTTTTTTAAGATTTATTTACTTATTGAGAGAGAGTGAGAGAGAGCATAAGTAGGTGGAAGAACAGAGGGAGAGGGAGAGGCAGACTCCTCTACTGAGCAGCAAGTCCAATGTGGGGCTGGATCCCAGGACCTGAGGGATCATGACCTGAGCCGAAGGCAGATGCTTAACCAACTGAGCCACCCAGGCACCCCTGGGGAGAAAGAATGTTAAGCAGGCTGCATGCTCAGTGTGGAACCTGACATGGGCTTGATCCCATGACTCTGAGATCATGACCTGAGCTGAAATCAAGAGTTGGACACTTGACTAAGCCACCTAGGTACCCCAGAAGCTGATTTTTAAAGATGGTCAATAAAAATTATAAACCTCTAGCTAGAGTAGTCAAGAAAAGAGAAAGACACAAATTATCAATATTAGGAACAAGAGGGGGAACACATCACTACAGATTCTATAGACATTAGAAAGATAGTAAGATAATATTATAAACCTCTAGCTAGAGTAATCAAAAGAGAAAGACACAAATTATCAATATTAGGAACAAGAGGGGGAATACATCACTACAGATTCTATAGACATTAAAAAGATAGTAAGATAATATTATGAACAGCTTAATGTGACAACTTTGATTTTTTTTAGTTGGGCTATTGCCTATTTTGTAAATAAGTTTTATTGGAATACAGCCCTGCCCATTTGTTTACATATTGTGCATGGCTGAGTAGTTGCAGCAGAGATCACGTAGCCTGCAAACCTAAAATATTTGTTATGTAGCACTGTTTTAAAAGTTCATCAACCCCTGACTTAGATAAATTAGATAAATTCCTTAAAAGACCCAAATATCAATTCTCACTCAAGAAGAAATAGGCAAAATTAATTACCCTATATCTATTGAAGAAATGGAATTTGTAGTTTAAAATGTCTCCACAAAGAAAGCTCCAGACCCAGAGAGTTACACTGCCAAATTTATACAAATATTTCAGAAGTAATATGAGTTCTACACAAGGTCTCCCAAAAAAATAAAACAGAAATTTGGTCTGTATTACCCTAAACCAAATCTAGAGAAAGACATTACAATAGAACAACCAATATTCTTCATAGGCATGCACACAAAATCTTTAGCAAATATTAGCAAATCTAATCCAAAAATATATTTAAAAAGCAAAAATATGTAAAAAAACCTCTAAGTGAGGGTTTTATCAAAGGTGCCAGGTTGGCTTAGCACTGTTTGTTTGGCTTACTTCATTTATATTTTAGAAAATGTCTGCCAAATACCCAAATCTAGAGAACCAGTTTGTCCTTTCCAGCACAAATGATATCCTATGGAAAAAACAAACAAAAAACCTTGGCTAGTTCAGCTCTCCATACACACAATTGTTTTTTCTCAAAACAAACATCACACTTTGGGACACTACAGCACTTCTTTATGTGTACTTTCTTTTTGTCACTTAACATTAATAAGATATGCATTTGTTTCAGAATTTAATCAAATAAATTAACAATCTGTATGTTTCATCAAAGACAGACATTCTTCTTTTTAAAATTATTTATGGAGCATCTGGTGGCTCAGTCAATTAAGCATCTGACTTTGGCTCAACTCATGATTTCAAGATCCTGGGATTGATCCCCATGAGGCATGAGGGCCTCTATGCTCAGCAGGGAGTCTGCTTGTCCCTCTCCCTCTGCCCCTCCTCTCAACCCTTTCCTCTCCCTTCATTTATCTATTTGAGAGAAAGGAGGGGAAGGTGCAAAAGGAGAGGGAAAGAGTCTCTCTGTGCTGAGTGCAGAGTCAGGGTGGGACTGGATCTCATGACCCTGAGATCACCACTTGAGCTGAAACCAAGAATTGGACACTTAATTGACTGTGCCAAGTAGTCACCCCAAAGAATGATATTTTTAACTGACATTGTCCTACATCCACCCTACTTTTTTCACAAAGTGTCATAATGATTACCAAACCTGCTGAATAGGGAAAAGAAAAAAGTATGATAAATTTTTTTTATTTTTTATTGGTGTTCAATTTACTAACATACAGAATAACCCCCAGTGCCCATCACCCAATCACTCCACCCCCCACCCTCCTCCCCTTCCACCACCCCTAGTTTGTATCCCAGAGTTAGCAGTCTTTACGTTCTGTCTCCCTTTCTGATATTTCCCACACATTTCTTCTCCCTTCCCTTATATTCCCTTTCACTATTATTTATATTCCCCAAATGAATGAGAACATATAATGTTTGTCCTTCTCCGACTGACTTACTTCACCCAGCATAATACCCTCCAGTTCCATCCACGTTGAGGCAAATGGTGGGTATTTGTCATTTCTAATAGCTGAGTAATATTCCATTGTATACATAAACCACATCTTCTTTATCCACTCATCTTTTGATGGACACCGAGGCTCCTTCCACAGCTTGGCTATCGTGGCCATTGCTGCTATAAACATCGGGGTGCAGGTGTCCCTGCGTTTCATTGCATCTGTATCTTTGGGGTAAATCCCCAACAGTGCAATTGCTGGGTCGTAGGGAAGATCTATTTTTAACTCTTTGAGGAACCTCCACACAGTTTTCCAGAGTGGCTGCACCAGTTCACATTCCCACCAACAGTGTAAGAGAGTTCCCTTTTCTCCGCATCCTCTCCAACATTTGTGGTTTCCTGCCTTGTTAATTTTCCCCATTCTCATTGGTGTGAGGTGGTATCTCATTGTGGTTTTGATTTGTATTTCCCTGATGGCAAGTGATGCAGAGCATTTTCTCATGTGCATGTTGGCCATGTCTATGTCTTCCTCTGTGAGATTTCTCTTCATGTCTTTTGCCCATTTCATGATTGGATTGTTTGTTTCTTTGGTGTTGAGTTTAATAAGTTCTTTATCGATCTTGGAAACTAGCCCTTTATCTGATATGCCATTTGCAAATATCTTCTCCCATTCTGTAGGTTGTCTTTTAGTTTTGTTGACTGTATCCTTTGCTGTGCAAAAGCTTCTTATCTTGATGAAATCCCAATAGTTCATTTTTGCTTTTGTTTCTTTTGCCTTCGTGGATGTATCTTGCAAGAAGTTACTGTGGCTGAGTTCAAAAAGGGTGTGCCTGTGTTCTTCTCTAGGATTTGGATGGAATCTTGTCTCACATTTAGATCTTTCATCCATTTTGAGTTTATCTTTGTGTATGGTGAAAGAGAGTGGTCTAGTTTCATTCTTCTGCATGTGGATGTCCAATTTTCCCAGCACCATTTATTGAAGTGACTGTCTTTCTTCCAATGGATAGTCTTTCCTCCTTTATCGAATATTAGTTGACCATAAAGTTCAGGGTCCACTTCTGGGTTCTCTATTCTGTTGCATTGATCTATGTGTCTGTTTTTGTGCCAGTACCACACTGTCTTGATGACCACAGCTTTGTAGTACAACCTGAAATCTGGCATTGTGATGCCCCCAGATATGGTTTTCTTTTTTAAAATTCCCCTGGCTATCGGGGTCTTTTCTGATTCCACACAAATCTTAAAATAATTTGTTCTAACTCTCTGAAGAAAGTCCATGGTATTTTGATAGGGATTGCATTAAACGTGTATATTGCCCTGGGTAACATTGACATTTTCACAATATTAATTCTGCCAATCCATGAGCATGGAATATTTTTCCATCTCTTTGTGTCTTCCTCAATTTCTTTCAGAAGTGTTCTATAGTTTTTAGGGTACAGATCCTTTACCTCTTTGGTTAGGTTTATTCCTGGGTAATTTATGCTTTTGGGTGCAATTGTAAATGGGATTGACTCCTTAATTTCTCTTTCTTCAGTCTCATTGTTAGTATATAGAAATGCCACTGATTTCTGGGCATTGATTTTGTATCCTGCCACATTGCTGAATTGCTGTATGAGTTCTAGCAATCTTGGGGTGGAGTCTTTTGGGTTTTCTATGTAGAGTATCATGTCATCGGTGAAGAGGGAGAGTTTGACTTCTTCTTAGCCAATTTGAATGCCTTTTATGTCTTTTTGTTGTCTGATTGCTGAGGCTAGGACTTCCAGTACTATGTTGAATAGTAGTGGTGAGAGTGGACATCCCTGTCTTGTTCCTGATCTTAGGGGAAAGGCTCCCAGTGCTTCCCCATCGAGAATGATATTTGCTGTGGGCTTTTCGTAGATGGCTTTTAAGATGTCGAGGAATGTTCCCTCTATCCCTACACTCTGAAGAGTTTTGATCAAAAATGGATGCTGTATTTTGTCAAATGCTTTCTCTGCATCTATTGAGAGGATCATATGGTTCTTGGTTTTTCTCTTGCTGATATGATGAATCACATTGATTGTTTTACGGGTGTTGAACCAGCCTTGTGTCCCAGGGATAAATCCTACTTGGTCGTGGTGAATAATTTTCTTAATGTACTGTTGGATCCTATTGGCCAGTATCTTGTTGAGAATTTTTGCATCCATGTTCATCAGGGATATTGGTCTGTAGTTCTCCTTTTTGGTTGGGTCTTTGTCTGGTTTTGGAATTAAGGTGATGCTGGCCTCATAGAACGAATTTGGAAGTACTCCATCTCTTTCTATCTTTCCAAACAGCTTTAGGAGAATAGGTATGGTTTCTTCTTTAAACGTTTGATAGAATTCCCCTGGGAAGCCATCTGGCCCTGGACTTTTGTGTCTTGGGAGGTTTTTGATGACTGCTTCAATTTCCTCCCTGGTTATTGGCCTGTTAAGGTTTTCTATTTCTTCCTGTTCCAGTTTTGGTAGTTTGTGGCTTTCCAGGAATGTGTCCATTTCTCCTAGATTGCCTAATTTATTGGCATATAGCTGTTCATAATATGTTTTTAAAATCGTTTGTATTTCCTTGGTGTTGGTAGTGATCTCTCCTTTCTCATTCATGATTTTATTAATTTGAGTCTTCTCTCTCTTCTTTTTAATAAGGCTGGCTAATGGTTTATCTATCTTATTAATTCTTTCAAAGAACCAACTCCTGGTTCTGTTGATCTGTTCCACAGTTTTTCTGGTCTCAATTTCGTTGAGTTCTGCTCGAATTTTTATTAACTCTCATCTTCTCCTGGGTGTAGGATCTATCTGCTGTTTTTTCTCTAGCTCCTTTATGTGTAAGGTTAGTTTTTGTATTTGAGTTCTTTCCAGTTTTTGAATGGATGCTTCTATTGCGATGTATTTCCCCCTTAGGACTGCTTTTGCTGCATCCCAAAGATTTTGAACGGTTGTATCTTCATTCTCATTAGTTTCCATGAATCTTTTTAATTCTTCCTTAATTTCCTGGTTGACCCTTTCATCTTTTAGCAGGATGGTCCTTAACCTCCACGTGTTTGAGGTCCTTCCAAACTTCTTCTTGTGATTTAGTTCTAATTTCAAGGCATTATGGTCTGAGAATATGCAGGGGTCGATCCCAATCTTTTGGTATCGGTTCAGACCCGATTTGTGACCCAGTATGTGGTCTATTCTGGAGAAAGTTCCATTTGCACTTGAGAAGAATGTGTATTCAGTTGAGTTTGGATGTAAAGTTCTGTAGATATCTGTGAAATCCATCTGGTCCAGGGTATCATTTAAAGCTCTCGTTTCTTTGGAGATGTTGTGCTTAGAAGACTTATCGAGTATAGAAAGAGCTAGATTGAAGTCACCAAGTATAAGTGTATTATTATCTAAGTATTTCTTCACTTTGGTTATTAATTGTTTTATATATTTGGCAGCTCCCACATTCGGGGTATATATATTGAGGATTGTTAAGTCCTCTTGTTGGATAGATCCTTTAAGTATGATATAGTGTCCCTCTTCATCTCTCACTACAGTCTTTGGGGTAAATTTTAGTTTATCTGATATAAGGATGGCTACCCCTGCTTCCTTTTGAGGACCATTCGAATGGTAAATGGTTCTCCAACTTTTATTTTCAGGCTGTAGGTGTCCTTCTGTCTAAAATGAGTCTCTTGTAGACAGCAAATAGATGGGTCCTGCTTTTTTATCCAGTCTGAAACCCTGTGCCTTTTGATGGGGTCATTAAGCCCGTTCATGTTCAGAGTTACTATTGAGAGATATGAGTTTAGTGTCATCATGGTATCTATTCAGTCCTTGTTTTTTTGGATTGTTCCACTGAACTTCTTCTTAAAGGGGAATTTTAAGAGTCCCCCTTAAAATTTCTTGCAGAGCTGGTTTGGAGGTCACATATTCTTTCAGTTCCTGCCTGTCTTGGAAGCTCTTTAATCTCTCCTTCCATTTTGAATGAGAGCCTTGCTGGATAAAGTATTCTTGGTTTCATGTTCTTCTCATTTAGGACCCTGAATATATCCTGCCAGCCCTTTCTGGCCTGCAAGGTCTCTGTGGAGAGGTCTGCTGTTACCCTAATATTCCTCCCCATAAAAGTCAGGGATTTCTTGTCTCTTGCTGCTTTAAGGATCTTCTCTTTATCTTTGGAATTTGCAAGCTTCACTATTAAATGTCGAGGTGTTGAACGGTTTTTATTGATTTTAGGGGGGGATCTCTCTATTTCCTGGATCTGAATGCCTGTTTCCCTTCCCAGATTAGGAAAGTTTTCAGCTAGGATTTGTTCAAATACATATTCTGGCCCTCTGTCCCTTTCGGCGTCCTCGGGAACACCAATTAAACGTAGGTTTTTCTTCCTCAGGCTGTCGTTTATTTCCCTTAATCTGTCTTCATGGTCTTTTAGTTGTTTGTCTCTTTTTTCCTCAGTTTCCCTCTTTGCCATCAACTTGTCTTCTATGTCACTCACTCGTTCTTCCACCTCGTTAACCCTCGTCGTTAGGACTTCTAGTTTGGATTGCATCTCATTCCATTGATTTTTAATTTCTGCCTGATTAGCTCTAAATTCTGCAGTCATGAAGTCTCTTGAGTCCTTTATGCTTTTTTCTAGAGCCACCAGTAGCTGTATAATAGTGCTTCTGAATTGGCTTTCTGACATTGAATTGTAATCCAGATTTTGTAACTCTGTGGGAGAGAGGACTGTTTCTGATTCTTTCTTTTGAGGTGAGGTGTTTCTTCTAGTCATTTTGCTCAGTGCAGAGTGGCCAAAAAGCAAGTTGTATTGGGAAAAGGGGAAAAAGAGAGGAGACAAAGAAGGAAATTAAAGAGAAAGAGAAAAAAAAAAAGGAAGAAAAAAAGAAAAAAAAAGAAGAAAAAGAGAAAGAAAAAGAAAGAAAAGGAAAAAAAGGGCGGGGGAAGGAAACAAATCAAAAAGCAAAACAAAACAAACAAACAAACAAACAAAAAGAACCACTGGGGAGTATCTTCTGATTCTGTGTACTTTAAGTCCCTTGGCTTCTCCTGGAAGTTGTCCGTCTAGCTGGTCTTCTGGGGGAGGGGCCTGTTGTGCTGATTTTCAGGTGTTAGCACTTGGGGGAGCTGCTCTGACCCTTGCTGGTGCAGGGCTCAGTGGGGGTTGTTCACCCCGTGAGGCCGCAGGAGGAACAACCCCAGTGGCGGGGCCAGCTCTGGAGCCCTGGATTCAGCCCCCGCAGTAACTCCGGAGCTCTCCGTCTGCAGGGCCTGGAGGCTCCGGGGCGGGGCCGCTGATCTGCTCAGCTTGGGGCAGGAGCTTCCTTGCCGTCCTTGGCCCTCCCGGCCTCTGCCTGTCCCGGGGGAGGCGGGATCCTGGGCTGTGTCCCGGCGCCCTGTGCTCCGGAGCCTGCGCTGGTGGATTCGCGCTCCCGCCCCGCAGCCCCCTCCGCGGAGCCGCCCCCGAGCCCCCCGAGCTGCTCCGGGTCCCGCCGTGCGCGCTGCAGCCCTTAGGGAGCTCGGCGCACTCTCCTGGGTGCGCAGTTGCTGTTACTGTCCCGGGGAGCCCGAGGGCATCCCCGCCCTCCTGGGTCCTGCTCCACCTCCCCGCGAGCCCCTTTCCGCCCGGGAAGGTCGGTGCAGCTCCTGCTCCTCCGGGACGGGGCTCTCCTGTCCTGGGGACACTCGCCCCGGCCTCAGCCCGGCTCCTCGCGGGCCCCTCCCCCTTGGAGGCCTTTGTTTCTTTATTTCTTTTTCCCCGTCTTCCTACCTGGATAGAAGCGCGAACTCTTCTCACTGTAGCATTCCAGGTGTTCTCTCTTTAAATCTCAGGCCGAATTCGTAGATTTTCAGGATAATTTGAAGGTTTTCTAGGTCATTTGGTTGGGACAGGTGATTTGGAGACCCTACTCTTCCGCCATCTTGCTCCTCCCCCCAGTATGATAAAATTGAAATTAGAAGACATGGAGAAATTACTGTTGTTCTTTGCCATTTCCTGACATTTTAGAAATATGGGAAAGTCACTTAGCTTGGCAATTGTGACTTGACAAATACAGATAAGTCATTTGAGTATTCCCAAAACAAAAGTTGCATAGACCACTGAAAAATGTAAAATACCAAAATAATTTATATTTGATGGCTTATCTTTGAGCAAAGAGGGACTCTCTGGATTAAAAACCTCATGTAAATAAACTGACTATAATTCATCTATTCAGTTGTACACTAATTTAGTGGGCAGAACTCAGGGTGGCCACTGTATGTTTACACACTATGTAATTTACTCCCTTCAAGTGTGAGTGGGACCCTTGACTTGCTTCCAACCAATAGAATATAGCAAAGGTGATGAAGATCATTCTCACAATTACAATATGTATATACAATACATATGTGTATCCATCTTGCTAGCATGCACTCAGAGATTCTCTTTGATGACTTAGTTAAGTAAATAGGAATTCCTCTAGACATTACAAGCAGCCTCTAGAACCTGAAGGTGACCTCTGGTCAGCAGCCCGCCAAAAGCCAAGTGCCCTTTGTTCTATAGCCCAAGGAAATAAATTCTGCCAGCTGTCTGGGGGGATTTGGAAATGGATTCTTCTTCATTGTACCTCCAGGTAAGAATGCTGTTTGTGAAACCCTGAGTGGCAGACACAGTAAATTCATACCTGTGAGTTTATTCCTGACTCACAAGAATTGGGAGATAAAGAATATGTGCAACTGTTTTTGGCAGTGTGAATAAAACAAACTCCTTTCTCTTTCATGGAACTTATATCCTAGTGCATATGAGATAGAAAACAAACAAGCAAATGCACAGTTAGGTGATGATAAGTTCTTATGTAGAATAATAATGCAAAGGTAGATAGGAATTGGTATGAAAGTTTTTTTTTTCTTAATGGGGAATGGCTAAGGAAAGCCTCACTGATAAGATATTTGAAAAGAAAAAAAGGAGTAAAGAGCAAGACTTAGGGTTCTTTGTGAAAGGGAAAAAAATGTTTCAGATAGATGGAATAGCAAGCACAGGCAGGGGTGCCTGGGTGGTTTAGTTGGTTAAGCATTTGCCTTCAGCTCAGGTTATGATCCCTAGGGTCCTGGGATAGAACCTTGCATTGGGCTCCCTGCTCAGCAGAGAGCCTGATTCTTCCTCTCCCTTTTCTGTTCCCCCTGTTTGTGCTCTTTCTCTCTGTCAAATAAATAAATAAAATTAAAAAAAAAAAAAGAATAGCAAGTGCAAAGGCCCTGAGTGGTGGAAAAGCCTGATGTGTTTGAGGAACACCAAGGAGATCACTGGGTAGAATGTGAGGAATTAATAGTAGAAAATGAGGTTGGAGATATAGTCAAAGTTCCTCTCATTCAAGGCCTTGTAAGCCATGGCAAAGACCTCAGATTCTAATGGTGATGGGAAGCTCTTAGACGGTTCTGAGTATTCAGGAGAGTGATAGGATCTATTTTTTCAGTCATAGTGATTACTCTGACTGCTGATCTGAGAATAGACTGTAGGGGAGTAAGGACAGAAGGCGAGATAGTGGGAAGGCTATTGCAACAATCAGATGAGCACTGAGTGTACAGCTTAATCTAGAATGGTTAAGGTAGTAAGGATTCTGAATTTACTTTGAAAGTATAGCTGATAGGATTTGCTGATGGATTAAATGTGAGATATAAGAGACAGAGACAAGTCAAAGACAACACTCAATATTTTTGGCCTGTGCAACTGGAAAAATAGAATTACTTGATAGTATTACTATCAAGTAATACAAATAGTATCTATACATCAACAGATGTATAGTATAGTATACATATCTATAGTAGTATCTATATAGTATACTATAGTATAGTATCTATACTATCAATACAAATAGTATTACTTGATAGTATTTCTACTAAAATAGTAGAAACAGCAGGAGCAGGTTGGGAGGTGGGTAGGGAATCAGGAGTTTAATTTTTAACTAAGGTTTAAGATGCCTATTAGACAATCAATTGGACATACAAATCAAGAGTTGAAAGGTTGAAGGTCTGATTTAAAGATACAGATTTGGGAGAGGGGTGCCTGAGTGGCTCAGTTAGTTAAGCATCCAATTCTTGGTTTCAGCTCAGGTCGTGATCTCATGGGTTGTGGGATCCAGCCCTGCATCAGGCTCCCTGTGCAGTGGTGGGGAGTCTGTTTGAAAATTCTCTCTCTCTTTCTTCCCTGTCCCCCCCCCCCCATGCTCTCTCACTCTAAAAAATAAACAAATAAATCTTTTAAAAAAAGAGAGATGGATTTGGGAGTTGTCAGGGTGTAAGTAATATTTAAGGCCACAAGACTCCATGAAAACACAAGAGGATGAATGTAGGTAGAACAGAAAGGAATTTCAGTTGCTGAACTTAGGGCATGCCAAAATTAGGGGTCAGAGAGATCCATTTGAAGTCCGTAGCATATAGATGGTGTGTAAATCCTTGGGAAAGGAGGAGATCACTTAGAGAAAGAATACAGGATGAAAACAGACTAAGTCCCAGAGAACTCAAGTATTTTAGCTGAGTTCTAGCTACAAGCAGCTGCCAGTAGGAGGAAAACCAAGGTAACATATTACCATGTTAGTGCCTTTAGGCAAGAGAGTAGAGTACTTTATGGAACAATGACTATTCACTAGCATCAGATAAGGATGAGAGATCAAGATGTCAAAAAAGCCAACCAAGGCTTCATGTACAACTATTTGCTGGACCTAATGTAATAGAATATTTGAGGGGCAATTTGGCCAACTGTTAAGTAAAGAATGCAGAGAAGGTCCACTGATAAGCTCATAATACCATTTCACCAGAATGTCATCTAGCATCCTAAATGTACCACAAGTAGGCATAAATCAAATACCTGAAAAATACGCAATTGATAACAGCTACTACTAAGTTTTTCCAGGGATATGGCAGCCTATGTCATTTGGATTGAACCTGCTACTGAATATAGTTTAAAATTGTAGGTAATTCTAAAAATAACCTTTCTTAAAGGCTAACAAGAGACCAGGAAATTATCAGATCAAAATCTAAGTAAAAGCAGGAAAGCAGAGTAGTGAAAGAAGCACTTTAGGTGCTTTTCTGGAAATGCATTTGTTAATGTGTATATAATTTGAACTTCAGCTTTGTCATAGTGACCAGAGTCAAAGTCCAGGGCTCACTCAAGATAGAAAGTTGGGACTCCAAGGGGCTCCTACACCTGTGAGGTAAAAGTAAATTAGGAAAAAAAAAAAAGTACAACTACCAGCACCTCCATCTTTGCATACTCAAGTACTAAAAGGATAAATGTTTTGATACTAGATAAACATAAAATAAAACAAAACAAAACCCCAAAGTCTAAATGAACTCTCTCAGAATCTAGAATAGTAGGAGCAGGTTGGGAGCCCTTTAGAGGATGTGCAAATCAAACTGACATAACCTGTGTGGTTCAAGAAAATTTCAAGTAATTAATTCAGTTTTAAATAGTCTCAAACAGGTTCTGGAACTAGGAATCTAGAAAAAACACATCCTTTTGAGGTAAAGCCACTTTCATAGTAGGCCTCAAATGATCCTCCAAATAACTTTGTCAAGGACAATGATATACATGTAGTAAAGAGTAAGCAAGCACAAAAGGAAAAACCAAGCATACTATGAATGAAAACTAGATTGAGTTAATAGGAAAAACAAACCAATAAAAAATTCAGTTATTAATATTATGAGACACATACTATAAAACAATTATATTTACCATGTTCCAAGAAGTAAAAGGCAAGCTTGAACATATCACAGAAAATAGGTTGTTATAGAAGTACCGGTGCTGACTTGAAAAAGATCCAAATAGAACTTTTAGAAATGAGAGAGTTAACTAGAAGATAGAGGATAGATATTATTCAGAATATACTACAGAGAGGCAAAAAAGGTGAAAGATATAAAAAAGAGATTTAAAGTCCTGGGAGATGAAGTGAAAAAGATGAACATACATGTAATAGGAATTCTAGAAGGAGAAGAAAGAGAGACAATGGGAGCACGTTTCCAAATGAGGCAATTACTGAAGGATTTTCAGAATGTTGAAAGCTACTATAGGGGAACAAACTTTGCCACCCTAAAACGTGTCTTTTTGGCATGTGGGTTCATTTTAGAGTCATTATATCTAAGAAACAGAAGGCTTAGAAAGAAGCTGTGACATTCTCCTTAGTTGTCTAAAACAACTTAGATAGAGGATCTGCTCCAGAAAGGGAGCAATCACCAGAGATGACTACATTGCAGTGTAATATGAACTAGGGGTGGTAGATAGGGAGGAACCTAACAGACTGTTAACATTCCTCTATGTCCCATTGTCTCTGTATGGCCTGGCAAACATTTGTTTACCATTTACTCTTTTTCATCTTCCTGTGAATTGTATTTTATCTCTTTGAAGTCCCAGACCTCTACCCCTCTTCTTAGCTCTGGATGGCATATAAGTCTCAAGTGTATGTCTATCTATAGGTCTCATATACTTATAGAACCCTCATATACACATAATTAAATTGGATTTTCTCTTGTTAATCTGTCTTGTGCCCAATTAATTCTTAGACCAACCAAAAGAAACTTGAAAGGTAGAATAAAATTTCCCCCTCCCTAACAATACCAGTTCACAAATTCAAGATGCTTACAAGTTCCTAAACAGATTAAAGAAAAACGAAATACACACTAGGCACACAGTGAAGCTACAGAACATCAAAGACAAAGAAAATCTTATAAGATGACAGAGAAAAAGACAGATTACATTCAAATAGTGGCAGTTAGACAACAGCTGAACCAGAAGACAGTGGAATGATATTTTCAGTAGGCTGACTGAAAAATAATTGCTAACCTAGAATTTTATATTCAGTGAAATTTTTTTTTTTAAAAAGGAATATGACAAAGACATCTTGGAATAGCAGAAACAGAATTGCCATCAGCAAAATAAAGAGATTCAGTATCTATACCTCATATGAGAAGAAAGAGCTCCTGGATTGAGGGACAGAGAAGCAAAAGGGAATGAGGAGCAAAGTGATAAGTCTGTGGTTAAATCTTCATGAGTACCGAATATATAAAACAATAATGTCCTATGGGATTAAAAAGCAAACATGACAGGGATCCCTGGATGGTTCAGCAGTTTGGCGCCTGCCTTCAGCCCAGGGTGTGATCCTGGAGTCCCAGAATCGAGTCCCGCATCAGGCTCCTTGCATGGAGCCTGCTTCTCCCTCTGCCTGTGTCTCTGCCTCTCTTTCTGTGTGTGTGTGTGTCTCTCATGAATGAATAAATAAGATCTTTAAAAAAATGATGAAATTAACACACACAATATGTAAGTAGGGAAAGGAGTCAATAGAATTAATATATTCTAAGTTCTCTGGAAAAAGATAAAGTTGTCAATTAATTTAGTTTTTAAAAGGCAATAATTATACATTTTATAATTTCTAGAATATCCACTAAAAGAATAGAAAACATTTGAACTATGAGAGGGAAAAAATTTTAGCTATAAAAAAATTATCAACCAAAAGAAGGCAAGAAAGGAAGACAAATGAAATACAGAACAGGTGGGAGAAACGGCACAAAATAAGAGCAATTTAAACTGAAATTAAATAATTGTCATGAAGGATCAAAAAGCCAATTATACAAAAGATACAAGAGATATGTGTTAAACTTAAATAGAAAACAGGTTGAGGGGGATCCCTGGGTGGTGCAGCGGTTTAGCGCCTGCCTTTGGCCCAGGGCGCGATCCTGGAGACCCGGGATCGAATCCCATGTTGGGCTCCCGGTGCATAGAGCCTGCTTCTCCCTCTGCCTATGTCTCTGCCTCTCTCTCTCTCTCTCTCTCTGTGACTATCATAAATAAATGAATTATTAAAAAAAAGAAAAAGAAAACAGGTTGAGGAAAGTTAAGATGCTAGAGTATTAGCAGGACTTTAGCTTGTCTTATCACTTGAATACAGCTAGAATAGTATAAAATCTTTCTGAACACCCAAGAAATCTGAGTATAGAACAAACTACATAACTAAAGGGAGAGAAAAGACCATATACTGGAAGGTAGGAGGTGCAGAGATGTGATTTAGGAGAGAAAGGGATCACAGTTGTTGTGGAGAGGAGGGAGCCCTGATCACAGAGCAATGCACAGGAGATTGCACAAGGAAAACACTTCCCCAAAACCATTGACAGAGAAAATGAAAGGGGCTGATTGTTGTGAGTTTTTATAACCAGGAGAGCTCAAAACCTGGAGTTTTAGGAGTCCACACAGTGGTTGGGGCTGAGCCAGTAGGTGCTTGTAGTGTTCCTGTGGAGAAGGAGGGCAGAGGCCTGGGAGTGGATGATACGATCTGAGGATCCCCTGGGATACACTGGGAGAGAAGGTCCCCCCTTCTTGGAACACATCTGGAAGAGGTGGCACGGCTTCTCCAGGGTCAAAAGAGCTGGTGGGCACCATGGAGCTTCTGCTCCATTCATTAGTCTACAAGCAGAGGCAGCTGCTGAGGGCAGCTAACCCGGATACTGGATTTTTGCTGTGTTTTGCCACAAACTCCAAGGCCCTATGTGTTTGTTCAACTGCCCTTCTGGGACAATCTGACCCTAGTCCCTATGTGGCAAGATCCTCCCCCAGAGGATCAGAGTGGGCCTACACTGTGCTAGGGCCCTAAAATTTGGAGTTTTGAAACCCATCTGGCATGCCTGAGATAGAATGCAGGAGCACTGGGCAGGCAGATGGTCTGGATACAGACTGGGTGAAGGCAGGAATCTGAAATACACCTGTGACACATGAGGGGAGATTGTTTACTCTTCTGTGAGGGCTTCTTGGACAATAGTGGGTGTAGACTCCTCAATCCATTGATGAGGGAGAGGACAGGCACCAAATATCCCCTGGCCCATCAGCACAGACTTTCTTTAGTAAGCAACACAGCCCCCACAGTGGAAGCTTGAGCCACTTGTTTAACAAATCCTGCACCCCTGTGCTCAGCAAATGCTTATTTACCAGGGCAAGTGTGCTTGAGAACCAGAAGCAGCAGGCTTATTCCCCAGAAGACCAGCACAAACCCCTGCAGGGACCAAGTCTACAGACCATAGAGTGGGGCAATACCTCAGCTCTAATGGAAAGAGGATCAGGCCTCTATTAACACAGAGACAAGAGCACACCTATTTCAAAACTCATCACACTCTGGACAAGGTCCAAACACTCTCCACTATAGGCAAGGAGAAACTTCAGGGACTGACCTGAGGAAAAGAACAGCCAAAATACAGTAACAGAATGCACAAAGCATACATAGGAAACACTTCCTAAAATGCCAGACCCTGGACTATATGTGACCTCTTCTTAATAAAGCCATTACCCCCAGGAGCCAGAAATGTAACAGGCTTTTTTTAACACAGAGAATAAGACAAAGATGTAGACAAAATGCCAAGATGGAGGAACTCACCCCAAAAGAAAGAACAAGAAAAGGTCATAGCCGAGGGTCTAATAAAAACAGATAGAAGTAATATGCCTGATCCAGAATTTAAAACAACAATCATAAGAATGCTAATGGACTTGAGAAAAGTACAAAAGACACCAGGGAGTCTCTTACCACAGATATAAATACCTAAAAACTGTCAGGTTGAAATAAAAAATGCTGTTAAGAGATGCAAAACTGCCTGGATATAATGACCACAAGGATAGAAGAAGCAGAGGAACAAATAAGTGATATAGAAGATAAAATTATGGAAAATAATGAAGCTGTAAAGAAGAGGGAAAGAAAAATATTGAATCATGAATGCAGACTTAGGGAACTCAGTGACTCCATAAAGTTTATTAACATTTGTATCATAGGAGTCCCAGAAGAAGTAGAGAGAGAAAAGGAGGCAGAAGGTTTTTTTGATAAAATTATAGCTGAAAACTCGCCTAATCTGGGGAAGGACACAGACATCCAAATCCTGGAGGCACAGAGAACTCCCATAAAAATCAACAAAAGCAGTCCAACACCAAGATATATCATAGTATAATTTGCAAAATATGGAGATACAGAAAAAATTCTAGAAGTAGCAAGGGAAATGAAATCCCTAACTTATAAGGGAAGATGAATAAGATTAGCAGTAGTTCTCTCCACAGAAACTTGGCAGGCAAGAAGAGAGTGGCAGTATATATTCAATGTTCTGGATGGGAAAAATATGCTGAGAATACTTTATCCTGCAAGGCTGTCATTAAGAACAGAAGGAGAAATAAAGAGTTTCACAGACAAATAAAAACTAAGAGCTTGTGACCACTAAATCAGCCCTGCAAGAAATATTAAAGGAGACTCTGTGAGTGGGAAAGAAAGACCAAAAATGATAGACTAGAAAAGAACAAAGAAAATCTCCAGAAACAATGACTTAACAAGGAATACAATGACACTAAATTCATATGTATCAATAATCATTCTAAATGTAAATGGACTAAGTGCTCTAATCAAAAGACATATGGTGGGATCCCTGGGTGGCGCAGCGGTTTGGCGCCTGCCTTCGACCCAGGGCGCGATCCTGGGGACCCGGGATCGAATCCCACGTCGGGCTCCTGGTGCATGGAGCCTGCTTCTCCCTCTGCCTGTGTCTCTGCCTCTCTCTGTGTGTGTCTATCATGAATAAATAAATAAAAATTAAAAAAAAAAAAACAAAAAAAAAAACAAAAGACATATGGTGTTAGAATGGATAAATAAATAAGACCCATCTATATACTGCCTACAAGAGAATCATTTTAGACCTAAAGACACCTGTAGATTGAAAGTGAGGGGTTCAGAACCATTTATTAAGCTAATGGATGTCCAAGGAAAGGCAGAGTAGTCATATTTATATCAGACAAACTAGATTTTGAAACAAAGACTATAATAAGGGATAAAGAAGGGCACTATATCATAATAAAGGGGTCTATCCAACAAGAAGATCCAATAATTGTAAATATTTATGCCCCCAACCTGGGGGCACCTAAATATATAAAATAATTAATAACAAACATAATGAAACTCATTGATAATAATACAATCATAGTAGGGGACTTTAATACCCCACTTACAGCAATGGAAAAATAATCTAAGCAGAAAATCAACAAGGAAACAATGGCTTAGAATGACACACTGGACTAGATGGACTTAACAGTATACTGACAACATTTTAGCCTAAAGCAGCAGAATACACATTCTTTTCAAGTACACATGGGACATTCTCCAGAATCTATCACATGCTGGGTCACAAATCAGGTCTCAACAAGAACTAAAAGATAGAGATCATACATGTATATTTTCAGAACACAATGCTATGGAACTTGAAGTCAACCACAAGAAAATATTTGGAAAGACCACAAAAATCACAGAGGTTAAAGAACATCCTACTAAAGAATGAATGGGTTAACCAGCAAACTACAGAAGAATAAAAAAAAAAATACTTGGAAACAAATGAAAATAAAATCACGATGGTCCAAAACTTTTGGGATGTAGCAAAAGCAGTCATAAAAGGAAATTATATCACAATACAGGCCTACCTCAAGGAACAAGAAAAGTCTCAAATACACAACCTAACATTACACCTAAAGAAACTACAAAAGGAACAGCAAATGAAGCCAAAAGTCAGCAGAAGAAGGGAAATAATAAAGATTAGAGCAGAAATAAATGATATAAAAACAAGCAAAAAAAAAAAAAAACACACCCAGTAGAACAGATCAATGAAATTAGAAGTTGGTTCTTTGAAAGAATTAATAAAATTGATAAATGCCTTGCCAGACTTATCAAAAAGAAAAGAGATAGGAGCCAAATAAATGAAATCATGAATGAGAGAGGGAGATCATAACCAGCACCACAGAAAAATAGGAAGAATTATGAGACTATTATGAAAAATTATATGCCAACAAATTGAGCAATCTGGAAGAAATAGATAAATTCCTAAAAACATATAAGTTACCAAAACTGAAACAGGAAGAAATAGGAAGAAAATCTGAACAGACCAATAACTAGCAAAGATACTGAATCAGCAATAAAAATTTTCCCAATAAACAAAAACAAATTCCCCAATAAACAAAATTTCCCCAAAACAAAATGTTCTACCAAACATTTAAAGAAGAGTTAATACCTATTTTTCTTAAACTGCTACAAAAAATAGAAATGGGAGGAAAACTTCCAAACTCATTCTATGAGGTCAGCATTACCTTGATTCCAAAACCAGAGGCTCCACTAAAAATGATAATTACAGGCCAATATCCCTGATGAACATGGATGCAAAAATTCTCAACAAAATACTAGCAAATTGAATACAACAGTACATTAAAAGAATCATTCACCATGATCAAGTGGAATTTATTCCTGGGATGCAAGGGTGGTTCAATATTCACAAATCAATCAATGTGATACACCGCATTAATAAAAGAGAGGATAAGAAGCATATGATCCACTTAATAGATGTAGAAAAAGCATTTGACAAAATAGAGCATCCATTCTCGATAGAAACCTTCAACAATGTAGGGATAGAGGAAATATACCTCAACAACCTAAAGACCATATATGAAAGACCCATGGCTAATATTATTCTCAATGGAAAAAATTGAGGGCTTTTCCTCTATTGTTAGGAACAAAGCTGGGATGTTCACTCTCATCACTGTTATTTAACATAGTTCTGGAAGTCCTACCCTTAACAATCAGACAACAAAAAGAAATAAAGGCATCCAAATCAGCAAGGATGAAGTCAGTCTTCCACTATTTGCAGAAAACATGATGCTTTCTGTAGAAAACCCAAAAGACCACAAGTATTGCACAAATTCAGTAAAGTCACAGGATATAAACTCAATGTACAGAAATCTGTTACATTTCTATACACCAATAATGAAGCAGCAGAAAGAGAAATCAAGAAATCGATTCCATTCACAATTGCACTAAGAAATACAATATACCTAGGGACAAGCCTGACCAAAAAGGTAAAAGATCTGTATTCTGAAAACTATAGAACACTTATTAAGAAATTGAAGAGGACACAAAGAAATGGAAAAGTATTCCACGCTCATGGTTTAGATAAAAAATATTGTTAAAATGTCTATACTACCCAAAGCAATCTACACATTTAATACATTCTGTACCAAAATACCACCAGAATTTTTCACTGAGCTAGAACAAACAATCCTAAAATATGGATGGGACCACAAAAGAGCCTGAATAGCCAAAGCAACCTTGAAAAAGAAAGCATGACTGGAAGCATCATAATTCTGAACTTCAAGATATTTTACAATGATGTATTTATCACAACAGTATGGTACTACACATACACATAGATCAATGGAACAGAATATAGAACCCAGAAATGGACCCACAGCTATATGGTTGCTAATCTTCAACAAAGCAGGAAAGAATATCCAATAGAGAAAAGACAGTCTCTTCAATGAGTCATATTGGGAAAACTAGACAGTCACATGCAGAAGAATGAAACTGAACCACTTTCTTACACTATACACAAAAATAAATTCAAAATGAATGAAAAGCTTAAGCGTGAGACAAGAAACCATCAAATTCCTAGAGGAGAACACAGGCAGCAGCCTCTTTGACTTCAGCAATAGCAACTTCCTACTAGATACATCTCTGGAGGCAAGGGAAGGCAAAGCAAAAATGAACTGTGGGACTTTGTCAAGATAAAAATTTCTGCACAGCAACAGAAACAATCAACAAAACTAAAAGGCAGCCTATGGAATGGGAGAAGATATTTGCAGATGACATATCTGATAAAGGGTTAGGATCCAAAATCTAAAAAGAACTTAACAAATTCAACCCCCCAAAAGCAATCCAGTTAATAAATGGTCATGAATAGACATTTTCCCAAGGAAGATGTCCAGATGGCTAATGGACACATGAAAAGATGCTCAACATCACTCATCAGGGAAATACAAACCAAAACTAGAATGAGATATCAGCTCACACCTGTCAGAATGGCTGAAATTAATAACACAGGAAACAACAGGTGTTGGCAAGGATGCAGAGAAAAGGGAATCCTCTTATACTGTTGGTGGGAACGTAAACTGGTGCAGCCACTCTGGAAAACAGTATAGATTCCTCAAAAAGTTGAAAATAGAACTGCCTTATGAACCAGCAATTATACTACTAGGTTTTTACCCAATGGATACTGATTTGAAGGGGCACATGCATCCCACTGTTAAAGCAACATTGTCAATAATAGGTAAATTTTGGAAAGAGCCCAATGTCCATTGACTAATGAATCTATAAAGAATATATATATATATAGTGACCAAGAATATTACTTGGTCACAAAAAGAATGAAATCTTGCCATTTGCAACAACATGGATGGAGCTGGAGTGTATTATGCTAAGCAAAATAAGCTAGTCAGAGAAAGACAAATACCATATGATTTCACTCACATGTGGAATTTAAGAAACAAAACAGATGAACATAGGAGAAAGAAAAACAAGAGAGAGAGGCAAGCCATGTAACACACTTCACTATAAAGAACAAGCGGGACGCCTGGGTGGCTCAGCAGTTGAGCATCTGCCTTTGGCTAAGGTTGTGATCCCAGGATCCCGGGATCAAGTCCCACATCCATCTCCCTGCATGGAGCCTGCTTCTCCCTCTGCCTATGTCTCTGCCTCTCTCTCTCTGTGTCTTTCTTGAATAAATAAATAAAATATTTTAAAAAAACACACACAAGCAAGGTTGATGGAGGGGAAGTGGGTGGGTCATGGGCTACATGGGTGTTGGGCATCAAGGAGGGCACTCGCTGTGATGAGCACTGTGTGTTGTGTGTAAATGATGAATCACAAAATTCTACTCCAGAAACTAATATTACGTTCTACGTTAAATAATTAGAATTTATTTATTTTTTAAAGATTTTTTAAAAAAATTATTTATGAGAGAGAGAGAGAGAGAGAGAGAGAGAGAGAGAGGCAGAGACACAGGCAGGAGGAGAAGGCGGCTCCATGCAGGGAGCCTGATGCGGAACTCGATCCCGAGACCCCAGGGTCACGCCCTGGGCTAAAGGTGGCGCTAAACCGCTGAGCCACCCATGCTGCCCAACTAATTAGAATTTAAATAAAAACTTGAAACATTAAGAAAGAGAAAGAAGTAGATTACTGCTATAATAGATAACTAAAAATGTAGCAGCAACTATGGGAATAGGTGATAAGGGAGGCTAGAAGAGTTTGGAGGCACCCGATAGAAATAGCCCTACATTTCCACTAGTGAACCTTTCTGTTGGTGGCTCAGAATGAAAAGAGGAGAGGTGCGGGGCAAGTCTGTACCCTCTTAGACATACTTAAGTAATTCTGAGCAGAATGATTGTAGAAATTGAGTGGTAAAGGCCATTCTGATGAGGTCTCAAAAGGAAATGAGGAACATGTTGTTCAAAAAGGTGATCTTTTTTACAAATTGTTAAATAAGTTGGCTGAACTGTGTTCACATTTGTGTGTTTTGTGGAAGGCAGAATTTTACAGAAATAAAATTGAATATTTAATTAAGGCAGAAAACAAAGGTTTCAAGTAAAAGGATAGATAAAAGGTACACCATTCAATTCCTAAGTAGGAGAAAGCTGATCAGATAAGATAGCCTTAGTGTCAGATAAGATAGACATTAAAGATTATTAAAAACAAAAGATCACTTTCTAAGCATAAACTGTTCAATTCACCAGGTTTTAACAATTGTAAATCTGTAATCACCTAATAACACAGTTTCAAATTATATGAAGCAAAAATTAATAGACATTCACAAATTTGCCATCATATTAGATTTTTAAGTACCTAAGTTGTTAATGGAGTCCACAGAAAAAAAGTTACTGAAGATATAAACAATGCCATTAATAAACTTTACCTAACTGACCTCACTCAACTGTAGATTATACATCTGTTTTAAGCATGCACAAGAAAATTTATAAAAATTGACACATTCTGAGCCATAAAGCACGTCTCAAAAATTGTTAAAGAACTAAAATCATTCAGAACATGTTCTCTGACCACAGTGCAATTAAACTAGAAATCAATTTTAAAAAGTTCTAACTAGACAGGTAGAGTTAAGGAGTTAGATATGCAAGCCTGAATTTGAGATAAAAATCTGAGACTCATAGAGTTTATTAATGGCAAAACTTGGAATTAAATGTGACTCTCCTTCACAACCATTTAGGGAGATGACACCATATAAAGTCTTTCTGTTCAAAATATTTCTTTCTGCATTGAGAATATATACAATTTATTAAAATAATACTTAGATGGTCTAATACTGGATTATTGAATAAGCAAATAATTCAAAAATCTCTCCCACTTAGAGGTGATTCATATTCTAACACTTTATGGTTATAGGTTATAATTTCATAGTCTCTTAAAATAAGACTTATGCAAATAAGATACGTTAATGGAAGCTTATCCAAGATTTAGTTCGGATAACCCAGGGTCAAGTCTTTATATAGTCCTCAAGAGCTTTAAAAAAACAGATGCAGAATCTGGAGTCTTGTGAAATATTCCAGACAGTCCTCCTGACTTTTAGTGGGCAAAATTTCACGTCAGCCTTTTAATCAAATAAAGCACTCATTTCCTCTAACATTAGATACAGTCTGGATTTTGTTTTTCATGCTGATATTTTATATAGTTATGAAGTCTGTTTTTGAAGAATTAATTTTCCTCACATTTAAACATATTTCCTTGTTAGAGATACAACATTAGCAGCCACCCATTCTTTGTGTCATGAAACTCCTTTTGAAATGTCTGGTTTGCTGTGTTCAGTGACTAATGCATTTAAAGCTCTTTCCCAAAGTTGCCAGGATTGGACTCTAGGACACACTAACCCTAGATGGTCTTGACAAATGTAAACAGTGTTAAAAAAAACAAAATTCAATGGAGTACATTTAAAGATCGAATTGGCTTTATGAGTTGGGCAGCATCCCATCTAGTAAGTAGAGAGATGCTCTGAGGAGTTGTACAAGATGGAAAGGAGGAAGGAGGGTGGGGCAAGAAGTTATTAGTAAAAGGGGAAAAAATAAAGATTATTTCAGGCCAGGACTTCATCTTTTTGGGAGGAAGGGAAGGGCAGAGTTTTATCATGCAGTACTAGTGCTCATCAGGATATTTCAGATTGAATGTTAAAAGGTCATATTCCTGGGAAAGGTTGAAACTGTAATTAAGCTTTGGTTTGCTGTTTTTGGGGGCAAATGACTCTACTTTAGGCTTCTTTTTTAACCACCATAAGTAAATCCCTAATGAGACACCAGAAGAAGGTTGGCTCATTCTTGTTTCTAAACATATTTATACTGGGATGAGAAACTACTGGAAGACCATTTCCTTCATGTAGTCTAATGAAAGTGTCTTCCAGAGAAACTCATATTTGGTGAGGAGAATAAGAATATCTGCATACCGAAAACCTCTGGGCGAGCCAGTATGCACAGTAGGTAGAGAATGGGCTTTGCATCTGGATTGAGGAATCTCCCAGTCCTTATTCTCCCAGGCACCAGCTGTGTGATACTGTAAAGTTACTTAAGGTCCTGGCATCTTAGTTTTTTTTTTTTTAGTGAAAATAAAGACACTACTCACTGCACAGTTCTGAGGATTACACAGGAGCATGCATAGTAAGCATTTGATAAATATCATCTTAGAGACGAGTTTATCATAAATTTTTTCTATTAACGAAGCAATATATCCTTGTAAGAAAAATTCAAATACAGAAATATACAAAGATATATAAGAAAATGCTGGGGCACCTGAGTGGTTCGGTGGGTTAAGCATCTGTCTTCAGCTCAGGTTATGATCCCAGTCCTAGGATTGAGCCCCACATCAGGCTCTCTGCTCGGTGGGGAATCTGCTTCTCCTATCTGCGCCTCCCCCCACTTGTGCTCCTGCTCTTTCTCTCTACTCTCTCAAGTAAATAAAATCTTAAAAAAATATATACATAAGAAAATGCAATAGCTTCCATACTACCCTCCAACTTCACATGCAGAGTCTAGTGGTAATCACTATTAGCGATTTGATTTGTATTTGACGTTCTAGAAGTTTCACTTCTTATTCTTAGGGTTTGAGATAACTATATTAGCACACTTTTTAAAAAATTCAGTTTACTTTTTCTTTCACTTTCTAGTATTTGGGGTTTGCTCTTCAAACCTGAACTTTAAAAATAAACACACTCATATATCTACATTGTCCTTGGCTTGGCTGAAGAAAACCATCCCCCTGGCATCCCAAAATGCAATATTTGAGAGCACCTTTCTGTATGAGTAGCACTTCACCATATGTCCTGGGAAGGGCACCTAGGTATCATTTGTGGTTACTGGTGTTTGATGAGTAGGACTGTATATATGAATGTTGTATCAGTTAAGGATGCTTTAACTGCATGTAACAGGTACCTAACAATAGCTGAAACATGTAGGATTTTATTTTACTTAAGTGACCAGAAGTCTGCAGATATAGAAACTCCATGATAGTGTCGATGCCCTAGTTCTTTCTGTTTTGCCATCCATGATGTAATGGCTTGTTTACTCTTGACTGCAACATGCTTGCTGGAGAGCAAGATCTAGCATTATAAGGCAGAAAGAAAGGAGGGAGGGTGGTACCAGATAGGTCTTTTTCCATGTTATATGGAAAACAAAGGCTTAATCAGAAGTTCTCTGGAAGTCTTCTGCTTATTTGTCATCTGTTGCCCACACAACCATTCCTACCTGCAAAAGAGTTGGGAAGCAAGTCCTCTATTTGATTTTCCAACCTGTACAGTGGGTAATAGCAATGAAAAATGGTATAACGAATCTATAGTCTCTGGCATATGAGGGGTAGTGGGAGATGAGGGGGTGGGCTATGATTATTCTGCTTTGATCTTGTTGGAGCTGATATGAAGACATGCCCATCACACCAGTGAATATGACCCATAAACTCACTATTCAGAAATTCTATGCCAAGAGAAGACTGGAGTTCCCCAGTTGTTATAGCTTTTAATGACTAGCTCCATTGGTTCATACATTGAACCAGGCTACTGCCAGGGTCCAGATGTGCCCTGAGGCTGGGTTGATGAAGTTCTGGCATCTGCCATCTGTTGATCCAAGATCCTTATTCTTCTCTGTCAGCTCAGTCCTGAGTTCAGCTAAAAATTCTAGTACTTTTCTACCCTCAATGTTTAATTTGGGAACCTTTCATCCCTTGAGTATTGTTTATGGACAGTCTGGCCCATTGGGAAGGTCTTTCTAAGTCCAGGGATCCTTATGCAAATAAGTTCACCCCTTCTTGGAAGTTTGCATTCCAAAGGAGAATGGTCTCCATGTATCCTTTTTTATAGGTAAAGGATCTTAGCTTAGGTTTGCTTTACATATAAGAATGATTCAAATTGGGTCGCCTGGATGGCTCAGTTAGTTAAGCCTCTGCCTTTGTCTCAGGTCATGATCCCAGGGTCCAGAGAAAGAAGCCTGCATTGGGAGTAGGGAGCCTGCTTCTACTTCTTCCTCTGCTGCTTCCCTGCTTGTGCTCTCTTGCTCGCTCTGTCAAATAAATAAATAAAATCTTAAAAAACAAAAGAATGATTCAAATGACTAAAGAACAAGGAATATCATCCAAGGCAACTCTCTGTATTGCCTACTTGCTTACCAGATAGATGGAGTTCACCTTCTCCCACATAAAAAAACAAAATCTAGCTATACCAAACAATTAGAAAATACGTAGTAGTGCCAATACTTGCAAGTGGCATAACTGACTTCGAGGTTTCATGTAACACATGTTTAGATCACATCACTTATTTATTATTAGAACCTTTCTTCAACCAACAAACATCTGTGATACCCACTAGGTACCAGCCCTGAGGTAAATGCTGTGGATAAAAAGGCATGGTCCATTACTTGGACCTTAGCATCTAGGGTATGGGAGAGGTGTAGAAATCATTTTTACCTATTGTTTTGGGTTCTAGGGCAGAGGGATGCCTAGGATGGTAAGGAATCCCAGAAAAGGGGCAGCTAAATCAGGTTAGGGGCCAGAAAAGTTTTCAGGAGAGAGGATCCTTGAGCTGAATTTTGAAGTATGAGTAGAAGGTGCTAAAAGATTTTTCAGGGAGAGGATGGATGATAACAGGGTGCTCAAGGTATTGTTTCTGTGAGCACCAGGTCATTTCTGCACCTGCTACTCCATCATACAACCAATACATGCAGAAACAACAACAGGAGTTCCATGTGAAAGGAAGGGTATTTGAAGAAATGAAGTCTAGGGGACCAGAGAGGAACATGAGCCAGATATTGTAAAATATTATTAAATTAATGAGCTTGAACTCTGAATTGCAGGTTATGAATTTCAGTTACAAGCTTATTAGATGGTCTCCCCTATGGCCCTAAGGCTCAGAGAAGTGAAAGATATTGCCTAAGATGTTAGGTAAATATGTGGGAGAAGAGGATGTGAAACTGTGAATTCAAGTTTTCTATCAAACCAGAACCATAATACATGGCAGCATAAAAAGGAACCCATAAGAGAAAGAAAGTAAGCTCTAGGAGACTGAAGGAAGGCCTAGGTGATGCATCCTATAACCTGCTCTGTGAGATTGATGGAATGTAATGTTGCTTTACCATGTTTATCACCAAAGAACACCACTGAACTATCCTCATGAAATTTCTTCTTGGACATTTCACATTGGGACCTTCCAAATTCTTATTCAGAAGTTGATTAAAAAAAGAAATCCTTAAGCAAGATTAAAAACAAACAAACACATCAGATTTGGGGCACCTGAGTAGCTTGGTCAGTTAAGTGTCAGACTCTTGATTTTGGCTTAGGTCATGTTCTCAGGGTCATGTGATTGAATCCCGAGTCGGCTCTGTGCTGGGCATGGTGTCTGCTTGGAATTCTCTTTCTCCCTCTCCATCTGCAACACCCCCCCCAAATGCATGCATTTTTTCAAATAAATAATCTTTTAAAGTAAAATAAAACATATCTGATGGAAGATATGTCTTAGATAATTTCTTTGTGCTGCTATTTATCACCTATTGAGAATTTTTGTTTTAGATAATCCCATCTTAAGTAGTATACTGCAAGCACTGCTTTCAAGTGTGTATAGCTTCCACATTCTGTATTATATGCTATAGTATACCTTATAAAATGTGTTTTCTCAAGGCTATTAAGGACTTTTAAAAGCTTATTTTGATGTTTTTAACCACTGATAACCATTGATAACCTATGCAATGGGTTGTTTTTTCCTTCCAAATAACGCTCCCTTTTTCTACATTGTCACAAAGTTATTCCAAGCATTAGTTCATAGTGGTCCAGCTTCCATCAAAAGCTATGTTCCTTTTCTATTTCTGTTCCAAAGGACTTCCTGAGTGCTAAGAGTCAATGCAGGGTTTGTATGCCTCACATAAATTTGAATTTGGCTTTGGGAAAACATTGAATGACTAGTACCTGAAATTTCTTCTGTCTGAGTATTCTGATTCATCGTCACTCACTTACCATAATCTATGGAAGGAATTTTTTTTTAAAGATTTTATTTATTATTTGAGACAGAGAGAGCAAGAAAAAGCATGAACATAGGGAGAGCAGCATGCAAGGGAGAACCAGATTCCCCACTGAGTGGAAAGCCTGTCTCAGGGCTGTATTCCAGGACCCCAGGATCATGACCTGAGCTGAAGGCAGATGCTTAACCAACTGAGCATCCAGGCGCCCCTATGGAAGGGATTTATGATTAAGCTCTGCTCTCTGATTTCTTCTTTTCTTTCTTTCTTTTTTTTTAAAGATTTTATTTATTTATTCATGAGGGACACACAGAGAGAAGTAGAGACATAGGCAGAAAGAGAAGCAAGCTCCCTGTGGGGAACCTGATGCAGGACACTATCTCAGGACCCTGGGATCATGACCTGAGCCAAAGGCAGATGCTCAACCACTGAGCCACCCAGGTGTCCTGCTCTCCAACTTCAAAACTTTTTTTTCACAGATTTTATTTTTATTTATTCATGAAAGACATAGAGAGAGAGAGGCAGAGACACAGGCAGAGGGAGGAGCAAGCTCCATGCAGGGAGCCCCACGTGGGACTCAGTCCTGGGTCTCCAGGATCATGCCCTGGGCTGCAGGCGGCGCTAAACCGCTGTGCCACCAGGGCTGTCCCTCCAACTTCAAAACTTCTGATCATATTTGTTTTTCCTAAGAGAAAGCAATCTGGTATTTTATGAGCATTAACCCAATAATTCACAATGATCTTTTTACTATAGGAACACATGAGATGACTTGCCTTTCTAAAAGTAAATGCAAACCTGATAAACTATAATTTGTTCTTTACCAAGCTCCTAGAAATCATATCAAATGCAATTTTTATAAACATTTGTGTGTAACATTAAGAACATAACATGTGAAAAATACAGTCCTTCATTATGAAGTCCATTAAACAATACTTACTATGCAGTAATTTCTTCATTTTCCTTGTTTTACTTTTCCTTCTCATAGATTCTTTTTACAATGCCTGTCTGTAATTAAGTTCAGTATTGGTGGGAAAGAATTTCAGAGTTATTTCTAGTAATTCCCTTGTTCCCTTAATGGACTGCTATCAGATTTTTTTTCAATGTGTAACTGACTTTATTTTGTTAACACTTGCTCTAATTTTAATCCTCCTCCACAAAATGGAGGTTTTCCAACCCCGCTAACAACAGGTAACCTGAGAGTTGACCACTCTTGTTCCCCTTGAGAATGGTCTCTAGCTTTTCATCTACCAGAGAAAATAATGATTTTTATGACCCTCAAGTGTCTTTAAAATAGGAGTTTCTTTTCGTTGAGAACATATTTCGATTCACATTTTATATTTTCTAAATGAGTAATACTATAGGTAAATGCCCTTTTGTGAATCTGTATGACAGGCGGTTACACAAACTTCTAGTTAAAGAAACCATTTTGTACCTTTATTTTGTTTAGACAATTAATTACTTTCTAAATAAAAACTCATCCACAAATCCTTGTGTTATATTTTTGGATTTGCAAATCTTGCTCTCTTTTAGAGAAAGGTATAGTCTTAATGAATAATCAAAATAATGATAATAATCACACAAATTCTATGTATGTTGATATAAGTTTTAGAGTTTGGCTATCTAAGCCTATTTATGTCTATCTGTGTGTGTGCGTTTGGTACATATTAATTTAAGAAACTATTTTAAGAGAAAAAATACCTTTGCATTTTACTTTTACTGTATTAAATTAGCACATGAACCTGGTTTGTTCTGTTTCTATTTTTAACCATTTTTGTCATTACTGCTCTAATTGTTACCAAAAAGAATTTTTGCAAATATTTATAACATTGGGAACCCTAGCTTCATCTTTAGTTTTCTAAAATTCTCTGATACTGTATACAAAGAGAAATTCCAGAACATTTAAGAGTGTTGAAGGGAGAGTAATTAAAATGGTAATCTGAACCCAGAACCACACTCTACCTACACATGTGTATAGTACACTATAGAGTGACTGCTGAATTCCTGGTAGTGGTGGTTGTGGTAGAATGTATGTACTTGCTTAAACAGACCTCCTTTCTGTAAATATTACCCATCTAAAGAGGACTTCTTTACTTAGGATCCATGATACATGCAGGCAGAATGGAGTATACATGTGTGTATATGCATTTTTCTGGTGATTAGAGTCATAGACTTTCAAAGGGTTTCATAACCCAAAAAAGGCAAAAAACTATAGACCAGAAACTTACAAGATGACTATATCCAATGACCTAAATATTTCAGATTTTCTAAATATCACTTATGTATTAGGGTTCTCCAGGGAAATAGAACCAATAAAAATTGACTCATATGGTTATGGAGGCCAAGAAATCCCTTGATCTGCAGTCTGGAAACCAGGATAGCTATTCAAGTCTGAAGGTCTGAGAATAGGGGGTCTAAAGTATAAGCTCCAACCTGAGTTCAAAAGTCAGAGAACCAGGAGCATTGATGTCTGAAGGCAGGAAAAGATGGATGTCTCAGTTCAAGCACTTTTTTCTTCTATTCAGGCCCTCAACAGATTGGATCATGCACACCTATATTGGGGAGGGTCATCAGCTTTATTTACTCAGTTCACCAATTCAAATACTAATCTCTTCTGGAGAAACCCTCACAGACACTCCCAGACATAGTGTTTTACCAGTTATCTGGGCATCCTTGGCCTAGTCAAGTTGACACATAAAATTAACCATCACAGCTTAGTAGCCTGGAATATAAATTTATCATGACTTCTCTGCCTCTTAAGAACCAGATGCCAATCAATAGACTGAAGAAATTTTATTGACATGAATGGTACAGGCAAATGATTAAAGTGGAGAAAGAACATTACAGTTTCATTTTATGAAAGTGATGTATTCCTAAAGACCTTGCACAATTCAAAACTTACATATTCCATGTCAAATTGCTCTCATAGGACAAAGATATTTACAAGCAAAAGTGGCTGAGTCACATGCCACTAAAATAACCACAGTTGGTAATTCATTTATCCTTCCTCCAATTTAAAATTACAATTCTTGAAGGGTAAAAAAATGACTTACATTATTCCTAATTTTGTGCTGAAAATAGAACTTTATTGGATAATTGAAATTCAGCTTTTTCAAGTTAACACAATGTAAATTTGCATACATTTCCATTAGGTATGTTACATTGCGTACAGTAAACTGAAATTTCATCCTTTCCTAATTATTAGGATGCTCAAGTTTTTGAGCATTTTGAATTTATCTCTTGCAAGACATCACTCACAAATAATTTTGCACAATCAATAGAACAACTAACACCATTGTTGGTACAATCACTGTAATTAATGGCTCAACTAATCTATAAAAGTGAATAAATTTCTCTCATTCTTCAGTGGTAGTCCATGCTGTGTTGCCTTTATATCCTGTAGCAGGCAGACAACTAAGGAAACCCAACAGAAAGGAGAAATTGAACCAAATGAAATACCAGTTAAGAGCAGGTTTTAAAACATACAGATCCAATTCTGGTATTCATAATGCATGTATGTATGTAGAGGTTTCATTTTCATTTTGATTCAGTGCTCTGTGGAAAATTTAATTGACACTTGAAGATGATGTGAGGTGCAGCAACTTTTGGTTTTTGACTCATGGTTTCCAATCTCTAACTAGAAAAGGAAGACAGTATAAATTCCCCTTTAGTTTTTCTACCACACATCAGTCACAATTTGTGTAAGTAAAGTTTTTCAGAGGTTGAACCAAAAAAATTGGAGTAATTTTTCAAATTATCAAAATTATGGCTTTTAGGTTGTTTTAGCCTTGATTTGCAAAGCTTCTTTATATAATAAGTAATTAACCAAAAGAGGCATGTTTGACTTTCACGTTACAAGTGCCATCAACTCTCTTGATTGTAGAGGTCTTACTACAAATATACATGGAAAAAGAATATGGAAAAAAGATGTCTAGGCACCACATGAGAACCAAGTATCAGCAACAGAAGTAGAAGTCATGTAAAGACACATGCCTTGGCTATATGGCAATCACAATGTAATTTGAGAACTAGAAGGTTTCTATTCCTTAGCATCCAATTCTAGCTTTAGGGAGCCATGAGTCACCCCCTCAACAGCAGAAGTTTATGGAGCCCTTGACAGTGCTCTGCTGTTATTACTCCTCAGCTATTGGTATGGTCTACTCCAAAAGCCATTAGTCACCTTCCAAGTACCCTTTCGATGTGTTCCCCTAGTGTTCTATGCATCCTGCTGTTGTGAGATTTATCACATTGTATTATAATTCTCCTTTTCTTGTCAGATCCCTTTATTAGATTGTGAAGTCATGTTCTGTGCCTTGGTTATCTCTGTGTTCTGATCCTCTAGCTTCTCTGTTTTTGTTAGTCTATGTTTCCCTTACCAGCTACTTTTGATTATCTTTTTAGGACTCAAAACTTTCTCAAAAGGAAAATTAGATTTTTGCATTTAATCTCCATCTTCTCTGTAGGGTAGGTTTTTTTCATGCCAGATTACCTCATAGGCTGTTGATATACAAAATGGCTGCCCCAATTCAAGGGCTATGGCCAAATTGATGAGGGTAGTACCAGCATAGTAACTCCCATAGTCCAGCCTGGCAGTGGGTTTGGAGGGAAGGCCCATTTTGGGACTTGAACTGTGCCATGCAAGAGATCATAGTTTATAGTCCAAAAACCTGGTAAGTGATTAAATGCATGAATGACCTGTATTGGTTACCATTCAGCCAGTGCTTTCTGAACTGTTTTCTTTTAGATTGAAGAATTAATATTCTTTTGGGGAAGAAGCATGAGCTCAGCTTTTAACAGGCAAGAATTTTATTTTCTTCATGGACATTCCTGGTAACAAGAACCAGTTGCTCAGAAGTAGGTCAGAGTTACACATGAAACTCTGATCTGCTGCTGTGTCAGCCTCAAATGTTAATTAATCTTTAGTGAAAAGTTTTGTTTTTGGCAGAGTTTTGGTGACTAATTTATAATCTATAATTTGTTTCTGAGGTAAGACAAATTCATCAATGGTAGGCCTGCTTTCCCCTGCCTTTCCTCATGGTCCTTGCTAAACCTCTAGTTATATCATTTATTTCAAAGAAACAATTTTTGAACATATTCACACTTTAAGATGTTTGGTTTTTGCCTCTGGTCACCTAGCTCTTCAGAACCTTCCTTATTACCATAGTAGCTAGAATAATCAGCACAATCTATTTCAGCTATTTGTCAATTTGGCTAGGCTATGACTATGACCCAATTGTTTGTTCAAACACCAGCCTAGCTATTACCGTGAAGGTCTTTTTAAGGTCTATTAGTAGACACTGAGTAAAGCATATTATCTTCTACAATAAGGGTGGGCCTCATACAATCAGTTAAAGGCCTTAAGACAAAAGACTGGGTCCCTAAAGGAAGACAGAAGTTCTGGCTCCAGACTGACTGCCTTTGGACTCAAACCTACAATGTCAACTCCTGCTGGAATTTCAAGGCTGCTGGCCTGTCCTACAAACTGTAGACTTCTAGCCTCCCATAGTCACACAAGTCAATTCCTTAAAATAAATCTACCCTCTTTTCAATTCTCTCTGTATGTATGTGTATATAGTGAATTAGGATATACCACTCTCTCTCTCTCTCTCTCTCTCACACACACACACACGTGCACACATATACACAAACCTAAAAATCTATTTCTCTAGAGAGTTCTAATACAGCAACTATCAGCCTTATTAATAAAGTGGGATTATTCATGCCTCCTGGGAATAAAATGATCAGTGATTCTAAAACAATGGGCCCATCTCAGATGCTGTCAAAGGGGACAAGTAAAGTGCTTCCCTTCCAGATCTTTAACCAGAGGGACTTGACTTTTATTTATTTTACATATTGGAAGATGTTATAAATGATTCTACAAAAAACATTCTACTGCTAAAAATAAAGCTTGAAAATTACAAGGTTATGGTTAGGATGGACGACTTTCTCAAAGTTTACATGTATATGGTATCTGAATGAATTTAACAAAAAGTTTTAGTGTAATTTTGACTGATGAGGCAGTAATATCTCAAAATGTGCCAAATGTATTTTTTGTAGGAAGATATTATCATGCTATTATATGATAAGGATTTTTCAGGACACATCCTTTCCCAGTACCTTGATTCTATCCAGCTCTACAGTTTTATACATATGTAAGAAAATGTATATGATTTTGTTTCCCAAATGCAAGATGTTTCCATCTTCTTGAGTGGCCTTTCATTAGAGCAATAATCTCTAAAAATCACAAAAGTCAGGGAATGTATATTTGATATCATAAAGAGTCCATCACTTAATAGTCTTCAAAAGTTCCCTTCCTACTATAGGATAAAATCTAGACTGATGTTTTTGAAACTGTAGTGTATATCAGACTCAACTATGGAAATATTGATTGCTGGACCCTACCTCCAAAATTTCTGATTCAGTGGGTCCAGGACCTGAGCATTTACATGTCCAACAAATACCCAGGTAACATTGAGACTGCTGGCCCACAGGCCACACTGTAAACTATTCACTGTAAACTATTCAAGCTACCTGACATCACAGAACTAGATCTTCTTAGTGTAGCAATGTGGAACTGCTTGCAGTGCATTTGGTGGTCACCACGCTGTTTCCTGTTGCCATGCCTGTTTATGTTCCACACTCTGCTTAGAAGGCCCACCTCTCCCTGTTCCATTTATTTACCTGGCTAATCATTTAAATTTTTTAAAATTATCTTTTTAATTTAAAATGTTTTAAAATTATTTTTAAAAATATATTCTTTATTTATTAGAGAGAGAGAGAGAGAGATCGTGAGCAGGGGAGAAGGGCAGAGGGAGAAGCAGATTCCCCACTGAGCAGGACTCTGAGATCATGACCTGAACTGAAGGCAGATGCTTAACCCACTGAGCTACCCAGGTGCCCAACTATTTAACTTTAATGAATCAGGGTCTGTCATCCCCCAATGCTAGAATCTTCTCTATCATTTAAATTGCCTCCCCAACTCCTCATTTGAGCTAGATAGCCCTCTTCTCATACTCCCACACTGCACTGGACACATTTCTACATTGCACTTATCCCATTACATAAAAATTTCCTATTTATGTGTCTATTTCTTCTGTGTCGCTGAATTTCTTGCAACTGAAGTACATCGTATTCCTTGTATGCACAGTACATTCACACTGGAGGTGCTGGATAAATCGGGAAAAGAGATTAGAGGAAGAAGGGGGAGGAAGGTAGTGAAACTTGTGCCCTTGATTACTGGAGCTATCTATTGATACAGACAGCATGTGGCTCTGGGTTAGAGTAAAGGTTCAGAAGGCCATCTGGCAGTAAAAAGATTCTTTTAATTCCATCTGTTCTGGATTCTGTAATCAATCTACAGAATTTCAGTAAAAAATAAAATAAATCAAATAAACAATGCACTGGGGTTATAGGGCAGGCAATTTTCTATTCCATTTGGCTATGACCCTTCATTTTGTTTTGTTTTAAAGATTTTATTTATTTATTCATGAGAGACACAAGAGAGAGAGAGAGAGAGAGAGACAGGCAGAGGGAGAAGCAGGCTCCATGCAGGGAGCCCGACATGGGGCTTGATCCCAGGTCTCCAGGATCATGCCCTGGGCTAAAGGCAGCGCTAAACTGCTGAGCCCCCCAGGCTGCCCTGGCTATGACCCTTTAACATGGCATGCCACCCTATCAGGAAGACGATATGTGATTAGCGTGGCAATGTCTGGCAGATGTCACCTTTAACTTCACCTCAGTTGAATAAAGTATACCCTTATTAAAATTTAAGGCAATTTTAGTAATTTGTAATTGGAAGACATGATTATTAATGCCTTGTTGCATATGGTTCACAAGGACCATTAATTGCACAGTGAAGCTTGTAAAGGAGGTAGTTTGGTTCACAGACCAAACTAAATAGTCAATGTTTAGGCTTTTCAGTATTCCCATATCCTCATGATTTATTATTTTTTTCCATTCATGGCCCCATTTAGAACAAAACATTTTAGCCAGGAAAGAACGTGACTCTCTCATTTTACTGATGTTGAGACTAAGTAGTTTGTCCGGTCATAGCGCTGATCCGAATGGAGAACCAGGCTCCTGCTCCTACCACCACACCAGTGCTACCCTTCATCTGTTTAAGAAACCCTATTTCATATTTTCAAATTCTATTCCCAAAGCAGGACAATAGACAAAACAAACTGAATTACTCAGCCTCTAAATTAGATAAATTTTATGGTAACCTAAGAGCAACATTGCAAAGGTGGGCACAGTTTATTACTACTGATGATAACATCACAGGTAACATTAACTGAGGGTTTGCTCTGTTGCAGGCACTGCACTAAGTGCTTTACATGCACTGCCTCACCTGATCCTCACAACCATCCTATGGGTAGGTCAATTATTCCAGGTTTCCAGGTTGGAAAAAGAGGCTTGAAGGCTCAAATAACATACCCCAAACCTGCATTGTAAAACCAAAATTCAATCACAGGCATTCTGTCTCCAGAGCTCATGTTCCTCACTGCTATACAAACGGAGTAAAACCAGACAGAAATTCCAGTCTGGTTGCCAATAGTGACTGAAGCAAAACAATTGCTACAAAAGGTAAATAGTGAGACAACAAGATACCCGTGGGCACCTCCTGACTTGCCTCACATTTGTGAAAATATGTACATTGTAGGGGGCTGGTGTCTATATGATTTAACTTCTTGTCTTAATAACTTGTGATAAATTACCTAAGCTTAGGTTTGGAAGGAATCACAAGTTTCTCTAATCTAGTTTTACTAGATGAGTAAAACCTCTCTTCTTTAAGATCTTAGATAAAGAGTGTGCAGTCTTTGTCAAAGACTTGCCTGTGACAGAGGGTTTGCCTTTTGTGAGTCTGTTTGGTGGTTTCTGGTTCTTTCTCATCCTGAACCAAAGCCCACTTCACCTGCCTGCTTTCCCTCTTGGTCCTGGCCCTCCCCTCTGAAGTAGGAAAGGCAAGTCTGCAGCCTTTGCTCTGTTAATAGCTTGGAAGGATGTGATAGCTACATTTCCCCTCAGTCCTTGTCCTCATCAGTTACACAACCCAGAACAAAACCTTTCAACCTCCATGTTTCCAGATATCCCACTATTTGGTAATTTTTTTCCAGGACATACACTAGTTTTTCTACTACATCTCTCTTCAGAATATAAACACTAGATGTTATCTCATCAGTGCTGAATGGTGTGGGATACATTACTTCCTAACTTCTGGGTATTGTACTTCTATTAATACCTCAAGGTAAGTTAGTTGAAACCACACTTTTTCTCAACTAATTTTGTATATGTAATTAACTATATGCTCAGATCTGTTGAACAAGAATTGCTTTGGAGGGGGAGGAGCAAGATGGCGGAAGAGTAGGGTCCCCAAATCACCTGTCTCCACCAAATTACCTAGAAAACCTTCCAATCATCCTGAAAATCTATGAATTCGGCCTGAGAATTAAAGAGAGACCAGCTGGAATGCAACAGTGAGAAGAGTTCGCGCTTCTATCAAGGTAGGAAGACGGGGGAAAAAGAAGTAAAGAAACAAAGGCCTCCAAGGGGGAGGGGCCCCGCGAGGAGCCGGGCTGAGGCCGGGGCGAGTGTCCCCAGGACAGGAGAGCCCCGTCCCGGAGGAGCAGGAGCTGCACCGACCTTCCCGGCAGGAAAGGGGCTCCAGGGAGTTGGAGCAGGACCCAGGAGGGCGAGGATGCCCTCGGGCTCCCGGGGACAGTAACAGAGCAACTGCGCCCCGGGAGAGTGCGCCGAGCTCCCTAAGGGCTGCAGCGCGCACGGGGGGACCCGGAGCAGCTCGGAGGGGCTCGGGCGGCGGCTCCGCGGAGGGGGCTGAGGGGCGGGAGCAGCTCGGGGGGCTCGGGGGCGGCTCCGCGGAGGGGGCTGCGCGGTTCCAGGAGCAGCTCCGGGGAGCTCGGGCGGCGGCTCCGTGGAAGGGGCTGCGCGGTCCGGGAGCGCGAATCCACCAGCGCAGGCTCCGGAGCACAGGGCGCCGGGACACAGCCCAGGATCCGGCCTCCCCCCGGGACAGGCAGAGGCCGGGAGGGCCCAGGACAGCGAGGACGCTCCTGCCCGGAGCTGAGCAGATCAGCGGCCCCGCCCCGGAGCCTCCAGGCCCTGCAGACGGAGTTCCTGCCGGAGCTGAATCCAGGTTTCCAGAGCTGCCCCGCCACTGGGGCTGTTCCTCCTGCGGCCTCACGGGGTAAACAACCCCCACTGAGCCCTGCACCAGGCAGGGGCACAGCAGCTCCCCCAACTGCTGACACCTGAAAATCAGCACAACAGGCCCCTCCCCCAGAACACCAGCTAGACGGACAAATTCCAGGAGAAGCCAAGGGACTTAAAGTACACAGAATCAGAAGATACTCCCCGGTGGTTCTTTTTTTTTTGTTTGTTTGTTTTTGTTTTGTTTTGTTTTTTTTTTTTTTTGTTTTGTTTTGTTTTGCTTTTTGATTTGTTTCCTTCCCCCACCCCCTTTTTTTTCTCCTTTCTTTTTCTTCTTTTTTTTTTTTTTTCGTTTTTTTCTTCCCTTCTTTTTCTCTTTCTCTTTTCTTTCCTTCTTTCTCTCCTCTCTTTTTCTCTTTTTCCCAATACAACTTGCTTTTGGCCACTCTGCACTGAGCAAAATGACTAGAAGGAAAACCTCACCTCAAAAGAAAGAATCAGAAACAGTCCTCTCTCCCACAGAGTTACAAAATCTGGATTACAATTCAATGTCAGAAAGCCAATTCAGAAGCACTATTATACAGCTACTGGTGGCTCTAGAAAAAAGTATAAAGGACTCAAGAGACTTCATGACTGCAGAATTTAGAGCTAATCAGGCAGAAATTAAAAATCAATGGAATGAGATGCAATCCAAACTAGAAGTCCTAACGACGAGGGTTAACGAGGTGGAAGAACGAGTGAGTGACATAGAAGACAAGTTGATTGCAAAGAGGGAAACTGAGGAAAAAAGAGACAAACAATTAAAAGACCATGAGGATAGATTAAGGGAAAATAAACGACAGCCTGAGAAAGAAAAACCTACGTTTAATTGGGGTTCCCGAGGGCGCCGAAAGGGACAGAGGGCCAGAATATGTATTTGAACAAATTCTAGCTGAAAACTTTCCTAATCTGGGAAGGGAAACAGGCATTCAGATCCAGGAAATAGAGAGATCCCCCCCTAAAATCAATAAAAACCGTTCAACACCTCGACACTTAATAGTGAAGCTTGCAAATTCCAAAGATAAAGAGAAGATCCTTAAAGCAGCAAGAGACAAGAAATCCCTGACTTTTATGGGGAGGAGTATTAGGGTAACAGCAGACCTCTCCACAGAGACCTTGCAGGCCAGAAAGGGCTGGCAGGATATATTCAGGGTCCTAAATGAAAAGAACAAGCAACCAAGAATACTATATCCAGCAAGGCTCTCATTCAAAATGGAAGGAGAGATAAAGAGCTTCCAAGACAGGCAGCAACTAAAAGAATATGTGACCTACAAACCAGCTCTGCAAGAAATTTTAAGGGGGACTCTTAAAATTCCCCTTTAAGAAGAAGTTCAGTGGAACAATCCACAAAAACAAGGACTGAATAGATATCATGGTGACACTAAACTCATATCTCTCAATAGTAACTCTGAATGTGAATGGGCTTAATGACCCCATCAAAAGGCGCAGGGTTTCAGACTGGATAAAAGAGCAGGACCCATCTATTTGCTGTCTACAAGAGACTCATTTTAGACAGAAGGACACCTACAGCCTGAAAATAAAAGGTTGGAGAACCATTTACCATTCGAATGGTCCTCAAAAGAAAGCAGGGGTAGCCATCCTTATATCAGATAAACTAAAATTTACCCCAAAGACTGTAGTGAGAGATGAAGAGGGACACTATATCATACTTAAAGGATCTATTCAACAAGAGGACTTAACAATCCTCAATATATATGCCCCGAATGTGGGAGCTGCCAAATATATCAATCAATTATTAACCAAAGTGAAGAAATACTTAGATAATAATACACTTATACTTGGTGACTTCAATCTAGCTCTTTCTATACTCGATAGGTCTTCTAAGCACAACATCTCCAAAGAAATGAGAGCTTTAAATGATACACTGGACCAGATGGATTTCACAGATATCTACAGAACTTTACATCCAAACTCAAATGAATACACATTCTTCTCAAGCGCACATGGAACTTTCTCCAGAATAGACCACATACTGGGTCACAAATCGGGTCTGAACCGATACCAAAAGATTGGGATTGTCCCCTGCATATTCTCAGACCATAATGCCTTGAAATTAGAACTAAATCACAACAAGAAGTTTGGAAGGACCTCAAACACGTGGAGGTTAAGGACCATCCTGCTAAAAGATAAAAGGGTCAACCAGGAAATTAAGGAAGAATTAAAAAGATTCATGGGGGGATCCCTGGGTGGCGCAGCGGTTTGGCGCCTGCCTTTGGCCCAGGGCGCGATCCTGGAGACCCGGGATCGAATCCCACATCGGGCTCCCGGTGCATGGAGCCTGCTTCTCCCTCTGCCTGTGTCTCTGCCTCTCTCTCTCTGTGTGACTATCATAAATAAATAAATAAATAAATAAATAAATAAATAAATAAATAAAAATTTAAAAAGATTCATGGAAACTAATGAGAATGAAGATACAACCATTCAAAATCTTTGGGATGCAGCAAAAGCAGTCCTAAGGGGGAAATACATCGCAATACAAGCATCCATTCAAAAACTGGAAAGAACTCAAATACAAAAGCTAACCTTACACATAAAGGAGCTAGAGAAAAAACAGCAAATAGATCCTACACCCAAGAGAAGAAGGGAGTTAATAAAGATTTGAGCAGAACTCAACGAAATCGAGACCAGAAGAACTGTGGAACAGGTCAACAGAACCAGGAGTTGGTTCTTTGAAAGAATTAATAAGATAGATAAACCATTAGCCAGCCTTATTAAAAAGAAGAGAGAGAAGACTCAAATTAATAAAATCATGAATGAGAAAGGAGAGATCACTACCAACACCAAGGAAATACAAACGATTTTAAAAACATACTATGAACAGCTATACGCCAATAAATTAGGCAATCTAGAAGAAATGGACGCATTCCTGGAAAGCCACAAACTACCAAAACTGGAACAGGAAGAAATAGAAAACCTGAACAGGCCAATAACCAGGGAGGAAATTGAAGCAGTCATCAAAAACCTCCCAAGACACAAGAGTCCAGGGCCAGATGGCTTCCCAGGGGAATTTTATCAAACGTTTAAAGAAGAAATCATACCTATTCTCCTAAAGCTGTTTGGAAAGATAGGAAGAGATGGAGTACTTCCAAATTCGTTCTATGAGGCCAGCATCACCTTAATTCCAAAACCAGAGAAAGACCCCACCAAAAAGGAGAATTACAGACCAATATCCCTGATGAACATGGATGCAAAAATTCTCAACAAGATATTGGCCAATAGGATCCAACAAGTACATTAAAAAAATTATTCACCATGACCAAGTAGGATTTATCCCTGGGACACAAGGCTGGTTCAACACCCGTAAAACAATCAATGTGATTCATCATATCAGCAAGAGAAAAACCAAGAACCATATGATCCTCTCATTGGATGCAGAGAAAGCATTTGACAAAATACTGCATCCATTCCTGATCAAAACTCTTCAGAGTGTAGGGATAGAGGGAACATTCCTCGACATCTTAAAAGCCATCTATGAAAAGCCCACAGCAAATATCATTCTCGATGGGGAAGCACTGGGAGCCTTTCCCCTAAGATCAGGAACAAGACAGGGATGTCCACTCTCACCACTGCTGTTCAACATAGTACTGGAAGTCCTAGCCTCAGCAATCAGACAACAAAAAGACATAAAAGGCATTCAAATTGGCAAAGAAGAAGTCAAACTCTCCCTCTTCGCCGATGACATGATACTCTACATAGAAAACCCAAAAGTCTCCACCCCAAGATTGCTAGAACTCATACAGCAATTCGGTAGCGTGGCAGGATACAAAATCAATGCCCAGAAGTCAGTGGTATTTCTATACTACTAACAATGAGACTGAAGAAAGAGAAATTAAGGAGTCAATCCCATTTACAATTGCACCCAAAAGCATAAGATACCTAGGAATAAACCTAACCAAAGATGTAAAGGATCTATACCCTCAAAACTATAGAACACTTCTGAAAGAAATTGAGGAAGACACAAAGAGATGGAAAAATATTCCATGCTCATGGATTGGCAGAATTAATATTGTGAAAATGTCAATGTTACCCAGGGCAATATACACGTTTAATGCAATCCCTATCAAAATACCATGGACTTTCTTCAGAGAGTTAAAACAAATAATTTTAAGATTTGTGTGGAATCAGAAAAGACCCCGAATAGCCAGGGGAATTTTAAAAAAGAAAACCATATCTGGGGGCATCACAATGCCAGATTTCAGGTTGTACTACAAAGCTGTGGTCATGAAGACAGTGTGGTACTGGCACAAAAACAGACACAGAGATCAATGGAACAGAATAGAGAATCCAGAAGTGGACCCTGAACTTTATGGGCAACTAATATTCGATAAGGAGGAAAGACTATCCATTGGAAGAAAGACAGTCTCTTCAATAAATGGTGCTGGGAAAATTGGACATCCACATGCAGAAGAATGAAACTAGACCACTCTCTTTCACCATACACAAAGATAAACTCAAAATGGATGAAAGATCTAAATGTGAGACAAGATTCCATCAAAATCCTAGAGAAGAACACAGGCAACACCCTTTTTGAACTCGGCCATAGTAACTTCTTGCAAGATACATCCACGAAGGCAAAAGAAACAAAAGCAAAAATGAACTATTGGGACTTCATCAAGATAAGAAGCTTTTGCACAGCAAAGGATACAGTCAACAAAACTCAAAGACAACCTACAGAATGGGAGAAGATATTTGCAAATGACATATCAGATAAAGGGCTAGTTTCCAAGATCTATAAAGAACTTCTTAAACTCAACAGCAAAGAAACAAACAATCCAATCATGAAATGGGCAAAAGACATGAACAGAAATCTCACAGAGGAAGACATAGACATGGCCAACATGCACATGAGAAAATGCTCTGCATCACTTGCCATCAGGGAAATACAAATCCAAACCACAATGAGATACCATCTCACACCAGTGAGAATGGGGAAAATTACAAGGCAGAAAACAACAAATGTTGGAGAGTATGTGGAGAAAAGGGAACCCTCATACACTGTTGGTGGGAATGTGAACTGGTGCAGCCACTCTGGAAAACTGTGTGGAGGTTCCTCAAACAGTTAAAAATAGACCTGCCCTACGACCCAGCAATTGCACTGCTGGGGATTTACCCCAAAGATACAGATGCAGTGAAACGCCGGGACACCTGCACCCCGATGTTTATAGCAGCAATGGCCACGATAGCCAAACTGTGGAAGGAGCCTCTGTGTCCAACGAAAGATGAGTGGATAAAGAAGATGTGGTTTATGTATACAATGGAATATTACTCAGCTATTAGAAATGACAAATACCCACCATTTGCTTCAACGTGGATGGAACTGGAGGGTATTATGCTGAGTGAAGTAAGCCAGTCGGAGAAGGACAAACATTATATGTTCTCATTCATTTGGGGAATATAAATAATAGTGAAAGGGAATAGAAGGGAAGGGGGAAGAAATGTGTGAGAAATATCAGAAAGGGAGACAGAACGTAAAGACTGCTAACTCTGGGAAACGAACTAGGGGTGTTGGAAGGGGAGGAGGGCGGGGGGTGGGAGTGAATGTGTGACAGGCACTGGGGGTTATTCTGTATGTTAGTAAATTGAACACCAATAAAAAAAAAAAAAAAAAAAAAGAATTGCTTTGGAGCCCAAAATTTCCTAACCTGAGGCCAAATGTCAAAGTTAACATTTGTTTGAATTATTTTGTTTTAATATCTGTAAATATTCTAGCATATCAGGATCATTTTCGATCTCTGGTTGTTTATCTTAATCAATTATATGTAATTTTTCTTTCATATTATTAATATAAAATATTGTACTTGACAGGCCCAAGAACAGAGACTGGTGGGTGGTATGCCATTAAATAAACATTTTTCAGAATGAGTAGTCAAACTTCTTTCAATGGATTATTCAATCAGCTATACCTCCACTAAACACTGCAGTGACATTAGTGTTCATCATTTTATCCATAAAAATACCATGAGAGGGCACCTGAGAGGCTAAGTGGTTGAGCATCTGCTTTTGGCTCAAGCCATGATTTCGGGGTCCTGGGATCAAGACCTGCATCAGGCTCCCCACAGGGAGCCGGCTTCTCCCTCTGCCTATGTCTCTGCCTCTTTCTCTGTGTGTCTCTCATGAATAAATACAATATTTAAAAAAAAATACCATGAGAAACTTTGTCTAAAAAATCAAGATACAGTATATTTAAGATACTTCATTAATTTTCAAACTGTATTAAAATATGGTTACTAATAACTCCATTTCAAAAAACAATCAAGCTTTCAGTTTTAAAAACTATGATGATGAGTTCTTAGTCCATGCTGACTCCTAGGGGTCATTGATTTCCGAATCTTCCTAAAGATAATGGGCATTATCTCACCACTAGACTGGTCCTTTCAATAGCCAGGTGAAGTAGGAAGGGTTAAAAGTTACAGAGTGTTAGAGAAATGGAACATGTAGGCTTATTTTTCAGTGTGGAAACTGAAACTTTTAAAAAGTCATCTGACATTTGTATAAACCAAGATTCACATCTAGCTCTTTTGCCTCCAAGTTCTTTCTCCACATTGAATTGCACATTCTCCTGATCTCAGTTCCCTCCATCCAATTCCTATGATGAGTTCTAGTCTCTTACAGTCATGAGCAATCCTTCAAAATGGGGTAAACAGAGCCACAGGCAAAAAAAAAAGGTAATTTTTTATTGATGTAAAATACAAAGAAGAGTAATGTAAACTTCACTTCAAATTTTAAGAGGACAGGAGATATTAAAGACATCTAATGCATCTTTTGACTCTCTCTGTACTGAACTATCAGGTTATTACTGATTTATTGTTCTTTTCCATTATAGCTATATGAATGGAAAAATTTGAGATATCCTATTTATTACTTGGGACTTTACTAGTTGCAAATGACAGAAACCCCCAGCTCAAATTGGCACAATTAAAAATGATGTTTAATGGTTTACATAATTGAAATACTGAAGAGTAAGACTTAAACATAGCCCAAGATCCCAAACTCTGACATCAAGAGGTGATCTCTCAAATTGGTGGACCTTTGCTTTCTTTTGACTTCTCACTGAGGGTTTTTGTTGTCAGTGATAAGATGGCTATTAAGTAGGATCCTATACCTTTGGCAAGCAGCAGAAAAGATAATGTCTTTCCAACATGCCAACAAAAATTTCATGGTTCTTATTGCAACATCTTCAGACAGAGCAATATGGCTGAGGAGGGATGATTCTCTGAATCACATGCCCACTCCTAGAGCTGAAGTCTACCCCTCTGGAAGGCCATGGCCTGTGACCTTCCAGAAGTAGGTGAAGAACAGTTCCCAAAGGAAGATAGAAGAGTGAGACCCTTATCAGAAGAAGGGTAGGAGGAGCTTAGGAAGATGGTAGAGTAGGAGGACCCTGGCTCAACCCATCCCAATCTTTACAACTAGATATCATTCACACAACACAGAGAGGGGTATGGAGACTGGCAGAACAAACTCCGTGACTAAATATAGAGAAGAAGCTGTATCTAAGAAGTTGGGAAGGTCAGAAAGGCAGAGGGAAGCTACCTGTAGGAGGGAGCTGCACATGTGGAGAAGGCAGAGAAATGGGCCCTTGCACCAAGGAGCAATCATGGGCAAGACTCATCCCAATAATAGTTGGCTTTGAAAACCAAAGGGGCTGCATTATGTGAGTTTTTATAACCAATGGGACTTGGAGCCTAGGGCTTTAAAAGTCAGCTGACTGAGCCCTGGGTGAGCCAGGAGGGTGAGTGATCACTGGCTTGCCACCCTTAAAGAGATAGCAGCCAGAGTGGGGAGACAACATAAAAATGGCAGTTTACAAGGTCCCTCCAGAATTGTGTGTGCTTGTCTATGACTCCTGGGGAAGATCTGCTTGTGCTTTATTCTTGAAGGCAAAATTGAGGGGGCATGTGTGGTCAAGTAGCAGATGATATTGGTTAGCTTGCCCCTTCAGGACAGCACACCCTGCTCCTTGGAGATGCACACAGTACAGTCTACAATGCCCTTGTACTACTTACCAGCAGTAGATCTGCTTGCTCGAGTGCTGCACCTGAAGCAGCAACTGACCCATTTGATTGGGGCCACAACTATCTTGGAGATGGCAGTGGTGATGCCTCCAGGTAGGAAGTCCTTGAGGAAGGAGATACCTGTTCTGTCATGGGTGGCAGGGCAGATGGAGGAACGGACATATAGTGGAGTGGAGGTGTGGAAAGCTACTGGGTGCATTCTGCTGGCTCAGTCCTGCCACCTCTGGGACTGAGAAGTATAAAGCAATGATTATAAGGATACTCACTGAACTTGAGAAAAGAGTGGAAACTCTAAGTGAGACCCTTATCATAGAGATAAGGAACAACATAGAGATAAGGAACAACATGGAGATAAAAGGGCTCAATAAGGGAAATAAGAAACATCCTTGATGGAATGAACAGCAGAATGGAAGAAAAAGAGGAATGGATTAGTGACCTAGAAGACAGAGGAATGGAAAGTAATCAAGCTGAATAAAAGAGAAAAAAAGAATTTTGTAAAATGAGAATAAACTTAGGGAAGTCAGTAACTCCATCATAATGTAATAACATTCATATTATAGAAGTCCCAGAAGCAGGAGAGAGAGAGAAAAGGGGGCAGAAAATTTATTTGAGGAAATAATAACAGAAAACCTCCCTAATCTGGGGAAGAAAACAGATATCCAGATCCAGGAGGCACAGAGTTCTCCCATCAAAATCAACAAAAGCAGACCCACAGCAACACATATTGTAATTAAATTGGCAGAACATGGTGACAAAGTAAAAAATTTAAAAGCAGCAAGACAAAAGAAGACAGTAATCTACAAGGGAAAGCTCATAAGGCTAGCAGATTTTTTTAAACAGAAAATGACAAGCTAAAAGAGACTGGCATGATATCTTTAAAGTGATGAATGGGAAAAAAACAAAAAACAAAACAAAAAAACAGCAGTCAAGAATACTCTATTCAACAAAGCTATCAGTTTTAGAATAGAATGAGAAAAGAGAGTTGCCGAGAGAGAGAGAGAGAGAGAGAGAGAGAGAGAGAGAAAGGGGGGGGGAGAGAAAGAGAGAGAGAGAGAGAGAGAGAAAGGAGTTCATGATCACTAAACCAGCCTTGCAAGAAATATTAAAGGGGATACTTTCAATAGAAAGTAGAGACAAAAAGGGACAGTATGAAGGTAGGAAACACAAAAGCAGTAAAAATGAATGTTTCTGTAAAAAAACAAAAAACAAAAAAAAAAAAACAGTCAAGGGGACGCCTGGGTGGCTCAGCGGTTGAGCATCTGCCTTTGACTCAGGGCATTATCCCAGGGTCTGGGGGTCCGGGATCATGTCCCACATCGGGCTTCCTGCGGGGAGCCTACTTCTCCTTCTGCCTGTGTCTCTGCCTGCCTCTCTCTCTCTCTCTGTCTCTCATGAATAAATAAATAAAAATCTTTAAAAAAATCAATCAAGGAACTCAAAAGCATATAAAATATGACAACATATGCCTAAGTTATGGGGAGGAGAGGAGTGAAGAATGGGTTCAAACTTAAAGGACCATCAACTTAAAACAGACTGCTATATGCAGAAGACTTTATAAACAAACCTAATGGCAATCATATATCAAAAACCACTAATGAATATGCAAAGAATAAAGAGAAAGAAATCCAAGTATATCACTAAAGAAAAGCAGCAAACCATGAAAGAGAGAAAGACAATAAAGGATCAGAAATAATCTCCAGAAACAACCACAAAACAATAAAATGGCAATAAATACATATCTATTAATAATTACTTTGAGTGTAAATGGGGTAAATGCTCTAATCCAAAGACATAGGGTGACAGAATGAATAAAAAACAAGATACATCTATAAGCTGCCTATATGAGAGTCATTTCAGACATAAAGACACATGCAGATTAAAAGTGAGGGGATAGAAAAACATCTATCATGGATGGATGTCAAAGAAAGCTGGAATAGCAATATTTATATCAGACAAACTAGAGACTGCAAAAAGAGACAGAGAAGGACACCATATAATAATAAAGGGGACAATCCTACAAGAAGATATAACAATTGGAAATATTTATGCACCCAACAAAGGAGCACTCAAATACATAAAAGAGTTAACAACAAACATAAGGGAACTAATTGATAACAATGCAATAGTAGGGGACTTGACTATCCCACTCACATCAATGAACAGGCCATCTAAACAGAAAATCAACCAGGAAACAATGGCTTTGAATGATACATTGGGCCATATGGATCTAACAGATATATTCAGAACATTCCATTCTAAAACAGTACAATACATATTCTTTTAGAGAACACATGGAACATTCTCCAGAACAGATCACATATTAGCCTACAAAACAAGCCTCAACAAATTTAAGACGACTGAAATCATACCATGAACTTTTCTGACCACAGTGCTATGAAACTGGAAGTCAGCTACAAGAAAAAAATCTGGAAAGACCACACATAGACAGAGGTTATATAACATGCTACAAAACAATGAATGAGTCAACCAGGAAATAATGGAATAAATAAAAAGTACATGGAAATAAATTAAAATGAAAACACAATGGTCCAAAACCTTTGAGATGCAGCAAAAGTGGTTCTAAGAGAGAAGTTTCTAGCAATACAGGTCTACCTCAAGAAGAAAAAAAAAAAATCCCAAATACAACCTAACATTATATCTACAGGAGCTAGAAAAGAAGCAAAACCTAGAACCAGCAGAAGGAAGGAAATAATAAAGATTAGAGCAGAAATAAATGATATAGAAACTGAAAAAATAGGTCAATGAAACCAGGAGCTGGTTCTTTGAAGAAAAAAGGAAATCAATAAGGTTGATAAGCCTCTAGCTAGATTTAAAGGGAAAAGAAGAAAGCATTCAAATAAATAAAATCACAAATAAGAGAGGAGAAATAACAACCAACACTATAGAAATGGAATTATAAGAGAATATTGTGAAAAACTATATGCCAACAAATTGGACACCTAGAAGATATGGACAAGTTCCTAGAAAATATAAACTACCAAAACAGAATCAGGAAGAAATAGAAAATTTGGCCAGACCAATAACCAGCAAAGAAATTGAATCAGTAATCAAAAAACTCTCAACAAATGAAAGTCACTTGATAGGCAAGTTCTACCAAACATTTAAAAAAGAGTTAAAAATTATTCTTTTCAAAGTATTCCAAAAAACAGAAAAAGAAGGAGAAGCTCAAAATTTATCCTATGATGCCAGCATTAATTACACTGATACCAAAACCAGAAAAAGACACTAAAAAAGAACTGTAGGCCAATATCTCTGATAAACATGGATACAAAAATCCTCAAAAGAATATTAGCAAAGCAAATCCAACAACACACTAAAAAAAAAAAAAATTCACCACCAATTAGGATTTATTCCTAGGTTGCAAAGGTGGTTTAATATTTGCAAATCAAATCAATATGACACACCACATTAATAAAAGGATAAGAACCACATGATCCTTTCAATAGGTGCGGAAAAAGCATTTGACAAATTATGCCATCTATTCATGATAAAAATCCTCGACAAACTTGGTTTAGAGGGAACATATGTCAACATAATAAAGGCATATGTGAAAATCCCAGCTAATACCATCCTTATTGGGGAAAAATTGAGAGCTTTTCCTATATGGTAAGGAACAAAATAGGGATATTCACTCTCACCACTTTTATTCACCAGAGTACTGGAAGTCCTAGCCATATCAGTAAGACAACTAAAAGAAATAAAAGAGATCCAAATTGGTAAGGAAGAAATAAGACTTTCACTATTTACACATGACCTGATACTGTATGTAGAAAACCTGGAAGACTCCACCAAAAAACTACCAGAACTGATAAACCAATTTAGTAAAGTCACAGGATACAAAAATCATTGTGCAGAAATCTGTTGCATTTCTAGCCACCAATAATGAAGCAGCAGAAAGAGAAATTAAGAAAACAATATCATTTACAATTGCACCTAAATAATAAGATACCTACAAATAAACCTAGCCAAAGAGGTAAAAGATCTGTACTCTGAAAACTATGGAATACATATGAAAGAAATTGAAAGGGATGCAAAGAAATGGAAAGACATTCCAGGCTCATGAACTGGAAGAACAAATATTGTTAAACTGTCTATACCACCCAAAGCAATATACACATTTAATACAATCCCTATTAAAATATCAGCAGCATTTTCCACAGAACTAGAACAAACAATCCTAAAACTTGTATGGAGCCACTAAAGACCCTAAATACCAAAGCAATCTTGAAAAAAAAAATAGCAGTGGTGCCTGGGTGACTCAGTGGGTTGAGCATCTGTCTTTGGCTCAGGTCATGATCCTGGGGTCCTGGGGTTGAGTCCCACATTAGGCTGCCCACAGGGAGCCTGCCTCTCCCTCTGTCTATGTCACAGCCTATGTCTCTGCCTATGTCTCTTTGTCTCTCATGAGAAAATAAATGAAATCTTAAAAGAAAAAAAAAACTAGAGGTATCAAAATTACAGACGTCAAGTTGTATGATAAAGCTGTGGTAATCAAAACAGTACAGTATTGGCACAAAAATAGGCACATAGATCAATAGAATAGAAAAGCCAGAAATAAGTCCACAACTACATGGTCAATTAGTCTTCAACAAAGCAGGAAAGAATATTCAATAGGAAAAGACAGTCTCTTCAACAAATGATGCTGAGAAAACTGGATAGCAACATGCAAAAGAAAGAAACTGGACCACTTTCTTGTACCATACACAAAAATAAATTAAAAATGGATTTAAAACCTAAATGAAAGACTTGAAAGCCATAAAAATCCTAGAACAAAACACAGGCAATAATCTCTTTGACATCAGGCATAGCAACTTTTTTCTAGATGTCTTCTGGGCAAGGGAAACAAAAGCAATAATAAACTTTGGGACTACATCAAAATAAAGTTTCTACACAATGAAGAAAACAATAAACAAAACTAAAATGTAACCTATGCAATGGGAGAAGATATTTGCAAGTGACATATCTGATAAAGGGTTCATACCTAAAATACATAAAGAACTTATAAAACAACACCCCCATAACAAGTAATGCAGTTAAAAAATGGGCAGAAGACATGAACAGACATTTTCCCAAAGAAGACATCCAGATGGCCAACAAACACATGAAAAGATATTCATTATCACTTACCATCAGGAAATGCAAATCAAAACTATGAAATATCACCACATATCTGTCAGAAAGGCTAAAATCAACAACACAGGAAACAACAGGTATTGGCAAGGATATGGAGAAAGGGGAAAGCCCTTGCACTGTTAGTGGGAATACAACCTGATACAGCCACTCTGGAAAACAGTATGGAGTTTCCTCAAATAGTTAAAAATAGAATTACCTTATAATACAGCACTATGGAGTATTTATCCAAAGAATATAAAAACACTAATTCAAAGGCATACAAGCATCCATATTTATAGTAGCATTATTTGAAAGAGCCAAGATATGGAACAGCCCAAATGTTCATTGACAGATGATTGGGTAAAGAAGATATACGTATATATATATGTATATATATATATATATATATATATATATATATATATATATATATACATACACAGAATGGGATATTATTTAGCCATAAAAATAGTGAAATCTTGCCATTTGCCATTACATGGATGGAGCTAGAGCATATAACGCTAAGCAAAATAAGTCAGAGAAAGACAAATACCACATGAGTTCACTCATATGTGGAATTTAAGAAACAAAACAAATGAGCAAAAGGAAAATAAAAGAGAGAGAGACATGAATCAAGAAACAGACTTAACTGTAGAAAATAAACTCATGATTACTAGAGCAGGTTGGGGGGAGAATCGGTTAAATAGGTGATGGGGATAAGGAGTGCACTTGTCATGACGAGTGTCAGGTGATGTATGGAAGTGTTGAATCACTATATTGTACACCTGAAACTGATAACACTGCATGTTACCAAAGTAGAATTGAAACTCAAAAAAAAAAAAAAAAAAGGAGATAGGTAAATGGAGGATAGGAGGCAAAAGCAACAACAGATGCCTATGCAAGCCTCACATCTGGTTGTTCAATAGACAGCTCAAAATTATTGGTCCAAAATGCAACTCTTTATTTTTCCTCTCAGTCTTTTAACTTAGAAAGTGGTAAAACTATTAACAAGTATACCAACTATTAACTCAGCTGCTCAGTCCAAAAACTTTGGAATAATATCAGATTTTTCTTTCTCTCTTTCATTAACAAGTCTTCTTGGTTCTAACTTAAAATTATATCTTCTGGGGTTTCTGGGTGGCTTAGTTGTTTAAGTGTTTGACTCTTGATTTTAGCTCAGGTCATGATCTCAGGGTCATGGATTAAGCCCTGCATCAGGCTCCCTGCCTAGGTGGGAAGTCTGCTTGAGGATTCTTATCCCTATCCCTCTTCCCCTCCCCCTACTTGCTCATGTGTGCTCTCTCTCTCTCTCTCAAATAAATAAATTTAATATATATATGTATATATATATATATATACATATATACATATTAAATTCAGTGAATCTGAGATTCAGATCTCAGTGTCATGGGATTGAGCCATTTGTTACATGACGGCTCTGTACTTGGCACAGAGCCTGCTTGAGATTTTTCTCTCCCTCTCCTTCTGCCCCTCCCTTTCATGCTTACTCTCTCTCTAAAATGAATAAACCTTAAAAAAAATATATATATATATCTTCTTTCAGACTACCTCTCACCACTTTCATTACCAGCAGCTTAAAAAAAAAACAAAACAACTCTCCATTTGGATTACTCCAATTTCCTTCCAATCAGTCTCTGAACTCCCATTCCTGGTACTCTACAGTCTCTTTTCTTTATTACAGTCAGTTATTTTCTTCAATGTGAGATTTTGTTCTAATGCTGGTCAAAAACATATAATGAGACCAAATATAAAACCTAAAACCATAAAACTTTTAAAATATAGGAGAAAATCTTCATGACTCTGAGTTAAACAAAGATTTCTTGGGACACACACACAAAAAGAATGAAAACAAAATAAAAATTGATAAATTGGACTTAATCAAAATTAAAAGCTTCCATTCTTTGAAAGACATTGTTAAGAAAATTAAAAGACCAGCCATAGACTGGGAGAATATATTTGCTAAATACATATCAGATAAATATCCTACATCCAGACCATTAAGAACTCTTATAAAGCCAACATCCCATTAACAAAATGGGAAGAGACATGGCTGGTAAATAAGCACATGAAAATATGCTCAACATCATTAGGGAAATGCAAATTCAAGCCACAGTGAATGCCATTACACACCTACTAAAATGGCCATAATGAAAACTAAAAACTCACAATATCAAGGGTTAGCAAAGGTACGGAGCAATTGACACTCTCATATACTGCTGGTAGAATGCAAAATGGTACAGACACATTAGAAAACAATTTGACAGCATCCTAAAAAATTAAACCTATATTTACTGTATGAATTATCAATCCCACTCCTAGATATTTCCCCAATAGAAACGAAAACAGGAACGCCTGGGTGGCTCAGCGGTTGAATATTACTCTTAGAGACCCGGGATCGAGTTCCACATCAGGCTCCCTGCATGGAGCCTTTTTCTCTCTCTGCCTCTCTCTCTGTGTCTCTCATGAATAACTAAATAAAATCTTTAAAAAAAAAAAAAAGAAACGAAAACATTCACCCACAAAAAGACCTCTATGTAAATGTTTAAAGCAGCTTTATTTGTAATAGCTCCAAACTGGAAACAATCTAAATGTCCATCAACTGGACAAAGTGTGGCACATCAATAATGGAATACTACTCGGGAATAAAACTACTAACTACTGATTCATGTGAGGATAGGGATGAATTTCAAATGCATTGTACTAAGTGAAAGAAGGCAGACACTGAAATCTACACACGGTATGATTCCATTTTCAGGACATTTTAAAAAAGGCAAAACTATAGGATCAGAAAACAGATCAGTGGTTAACAGGGTCTGAGAGGTTGCTTATGAAGAAGCACAGAGATCTTTTTGGAGAGATGGAAATGTTCCTCCTATCTTGATTGTGGTGGTGATGGCTTGCTCAAAGTATGTCAAAGCTCACTGAATGGTATGCCTAAAAAGGATACCTTTTTTTTTTTTTTTGGTACGTAAATTATACCTCTTTATATATCTGACTTTAAAAAGCACCTTTTAGGGGCTTTCTATTATTCTTAAAATAAACCTGCTCTTTGGCATAGTTTACAAAACCCTGCACCATGTGCCTGGCCTACCTGTTCATCCTCATTACTGTCACTTTCCAATTTGCACATTCTATTTCAGCCATATTGGTCTCCTATTCCTCCAAGCTCAGAAAATTTCCACTGTTTCTCTTGTCTGAGATATTTCTGTCTAGATTTTTAAATTGTTGATTGCTTAACTTCATTAAAATCTGTACTTAAGAATCCTCTCTTCAGAAAAACCTTCTCTTAATTACTTTACCTAAAGCAGTGATTGTCACCTGGCTCTATCCCCATATCCTGCTTTGCCTTTCTTCATACTAATTATCACTACCTGACATTACAGTAGGTCTTTGTTTACTTTTTTTGGGGGGGTATCTTTAAAATATATAGTTACAAAGTGAAGAATCTTACCTGTTTATTTAAATATCCTTCTCCCAGTACCTATAACAGTGTCTTTTCCACAGTAGGTACTTAGTAAAAATTAATCAAACTGAGTAAATGTCAATACTGCCAATATTGGGGAGTCATTAAACAGAGGGAGACATGGAAAAATATTAAACAGAGGAGATGAGGCTTAGTTTTTTTTTTTTTTTTTTTTGAGGCTTAGTTTTTAGAAGGGGACTTTGCATGTCATGGAGGAGTTGGAAGGAGGCAGAACTAGGGTAGGGAGACCAGTTTACCAGCTTTAATATACATGAGAGAAAAGGAAGACCCAAAATCAAGATAATGGGGATATCAGTGTAGAGGAAGAGATAGAGTGAAGAAAATGTAGAAGGCAAAATCAAGGACTAAAGGATTAGTAGTAGGGCAGCCCCGGTGGCGCAGCGGTTTAGTGCTGCCTGCAGCCCGGGGCGTGATCCTGGAGACCCTGGATCAAGTCCCACGTCGGGCTCTCTGCATGGAGCCTGCTTCTCCCTCTGCCTGTGTCTCTGCCTCTCATTCTCTCTCTGTGTCTCTATGAATAAATAAATAAAATATTTAAAAAAATATTTAAAAAAAATAAAAAATAAAAAAATAAAGGATTAGTAGTAGTTAGGGAGCAGGAAGGAAGAATAACTTAGGCTCTGAGTTCTTTGCCTGACTGGTTGATAAGATAAAGGAGGCAGCAAGATGGTGAGTATAGTTCTGGACATGCTATCTTAGTAGAGCTATTCAGCCATCGTTTGAACCTACAGTGGCCCAGAAGAGAGGTTAAATTTCCAAGTATGGATTTGGTAGTTATCAGAATGCAGGAGGCAGTTAAAACCATAAGAGAGGAGAAATTGCCAAACAGAAGGTATATACTTCTTTAATAACTTATAATGTAGTTTTTGGTATGCATGTTTTTTCTCCATGGCAGACAGGTGATATGTATATATGTTTTTTAAAGTGCAAGGACTATATGACATTTTGTATCCTTTAAAATAAGTTCTTGTTGAATAATTATCTTTTTATATTAGGCCATGTGATCATAAATACAATTCCAGAACCTCTTGCTTGGGCCAGTATTTAATTAAAAAAAAAAAAAGCCATCTAAGAAAAGAGCCTTTTAACTCCAGAAATTAACACCTCAAAGTTGCAAACTCCTGGCAAAAATTACAGTGAGATTCATCCTAACAATGTTAGTAAGTTTGTGATAAATCCTTTACAACAAATGACACAGTTTGCAAATAATACTTTTCAACAAAGGCTTTTCTCCATTTCCATTTATAGAAGCAATTTATCATATAACCTTCAAAAGACTAAAATAGTCATAACAGTAGCTAATGTTTAATGAGTGCTTACTTGGTGCTATGCTCAATCCCAAGCACTCCACCAAGATGATCTCATTTTATCCTATCATGACCCTATGAGACATAGTATATTTTTATAATCCTCTTCTAACAGAGGAGGGCCTGGGGCTCTGAGGCTACAAAGCTTAACAAAAGTTGTGCTGCTGGTAAAGATATCGAGAAAGAATCTGACACCACATTTGTCTCTTGAAGGAACATATGTGATCAATTAGTTAGTATGGTTTTGTAAAACCTCTGATCCTGATGTGTTTGCTGCTTGGCTCTACATATTTTGTCTTGTTTATCTAACAAGATTATAACCTATATAAAGTCAGCTATAGTGATTTATGCATCTTATTTTAAAAAATACCTAACATCCTGTGGCCTCAAAATAAAAATGTACTGATTGAATTGAATATTATCCTTCAAACTAACAGATCCCACATCCCCATTTGTCCTCTTTGAGGGATTGGGTATATGTCGCTTTAATGAAGGGTGGAGGAAGAATGAAGGTGTTTCTCATTCCACATATTTTTCAAAGGAGTAGGCTCCTTTGTGACGATAAATATAACCTTACTTGAAGTTAAATATATCAACATTATTACTTCATCTGCCTGCTACTATGTGTATCACCTGTTGCTTATCTCCAAATACCTAGTTGAAAAGCATTCATTAGTCACTTGCTACACATAACTTGAATAATTTATATTCTACTTTTATTTCTCATTGAAGATTTCTTAAAAACTTGTGTCTGGCACATAAACTTCTCATTAGCACCTCCAACTTTGGGGAAAAAATATGATGTGTGCTGGTCTGATCTACTCTAAATATGTATTTTCTTACTCTGAATCTGTACCATGTGATTTTACTATAAGTGTAAAAGCCAAAAAGAAGCTAAACTGATTCAAAGTCTTTAGGGAAAAATTATGTATATATCAAATTTGTCATGACATTTACAAATTTAAAAAAAATTATGACATGAAATTTTACTTTTAAATGTATAGTTGATTTAATTTATAGGTAAGTACAATTAATGGAATAAAAGGATATTATAAAATGTAAATTCAACTGGCTAGTGATCAGTTATTGACTTAAATTCAAATTCACCATTTAGGTAGTTGTAGCATTACTATAGATATGCTATAGATAATGGTACAGATAGTATTAGTACCATTTTAGACATTACTAACTTTGAAATATGCAACCTTTAGTCAATAGTCAGCAAATATTTATTGAGCACCTACTATGTGTCAGGCATGTGTTCTGGGGTTACATTGGTAACCTAGTAGACGCAGTTCCTGTGTCTGTAACTAACCTACTAGAAAGACAAAAGCAAAAAACCAAGTCATTAAAATGACAAATTACTGCAAGTTGCAATAAATGTTAAACAAATGGGGGCTGGGATAGAGAATCACATTGGAGAATGGCTGGGCGTCAGAGTAAAAATGTTTTGATGCTGGCCTCTATAAGGAGGAAACATTTAATCTGAACATTGAAGAATGGGTAATATATAGGTGAAAGGTATATGTTATGTGTATGTGCGCAAATGCACGTGTACAATATTAGCAGGAAGCTGTGATACAAAGCTCTTGAGGCAGGAAATTCAGAGTAACTTCAGAAAGAAACTGGGTAGGGTTGGAAAAAGGTAGATGAATGAAGGGCAGTGGTGACAGGTGAGGTTGGCAACGTAAGCAGGAACAGGATTGTGTAGGGCTCTGTGAGTCATTGAAAAGGAGTTTGGATATTATTTTAAGTAGAATGGAAAGCCATTGAAAGGTGTTAAGCAGGGACATGACAAGATCTGATTTATTGTCTAAGAAGGACAGTCATTGTGGTGAGGAAAAGGTGAGGAAAACAGATCCACAGAGGAACAAGGATAGACACAGAGAGGCTGTGGGGAAGCCACTGTGGTTTTCAAGGTAGGACGTGGTGGTGGCTTGGATCAGGTTGGTAGAAGTGAAGGTAGAAAGACGTGGATAGGTTGCTGGTGTGAATGTGGAGATAGAGGGAGAGACAGGACTAAAGGCTGACTCAGTTTCTTGACTTGAGACAAATGTAAGTGAATGTGGGGGTGGAGCCATTTTGTGGTAGGATTGGATTGTTTTGAACATATGTTAGATTTGGAATGTTTGTAAGCCATCCAAATACAGATAACAAGCTTATTAGTGTGGAGTTCAAAGGAGGGGACAAAGTTAGAAATATAGTGTTGGGAATAATTAGGTTATAAACAGTGTTTAAAACTGTGAGTGTGAGCCACCTGGGTGGCTTGGTGGCTGAGCATCTGCCTTTGGCTCAGGTCATAATCCTGGGGTCCTGGAATCAAGTTCTACATCAGGCTCCCCACAGGGATCCTGCTTCTCCCTCTGCCTATGTCTCTACCTCTCTCTGTGTCTATGGTAAATAAATAAATATTTTTTAAAAAGCAACAAGAAAAAACCTCTGGGAGTGGATGAGATCACCTAGGAAAAATATTCAAACAGAAAAAGAAAAGCATTTAGAAGAAATTCCTGAGAAACACTGCCATTTAGAGACTGCTTATGAATCAAGGAACTTGCAAGGAACCTGAGGTGGCCAGAGAAGTGAGAAAGACCAGGAAACCCTCATAAAGGAACAATGTTAAGTAATTAAAATTTGGATAACAACAGTCTTTCTGTGCCTCTATTTCCTTATCTCTAAAAAATTATAAAATAAAAGGACTTTTTCTTAAATAAAAAAAATACAGAGTAGGTATTAGTTTTCTGTTGTTGCTATAACAAAGTACCATACACTTAATGGCTTACAGCAACAAAAATATGTCATCTTACATTTCTGGAGGTCAGAAGTCCGAAACAGGTCTTTTACCCTGGGTTAATATCAGTGTGTCAGCAGGCTTGTGTGGCTTCTGGAAGCTCTAGGGGACAGATAATTTGTTTCTTTGCTTTCTCCAGCTTCCAGAAATTGCCGACATTCCTTGACTTTTAACTCCCTTCCATCTTCAAAGCTAACAATGGAAGACTGAGACTTGACATCCCTCCAACCTTGCATCCGTGTCTTTCTGACTCTGCCTTCTCTTTGCCTTCCCCTACCTCTTCCACTTTTAAAGGTGCTTGTAATTATATGTGACTCACCTGGCTAACCCAGGATACTCTATCTCAATGTCAGTGGATTAGCAATATTAATTCTATATTCAGCTTAATTCCCCTTGGCTATATAATATACCATACTCACAGGTTCTTGAAATTGAAATATGGACACTTGAAGGGGGCTATTATTCCACTAATCACAGATAGTAGTAACATATACCTCACAGGATTGTAATGAGGATAAAATGAATCAATACACAAAATACTTTCATCTGGCATATGGTCAATATCCAATAAACATTGGGTATTATTATTACTGTATTTCATTTCTATCTCAATCACTAGCCAGTGAGTTTCTCAGACAAGTGTTCTCTTCTATTCATCTTTATAACACAGATCATAGATGTTTATGAAATATTTTTTGAATGAATGCACAACACAAAGAACATTCAAGAATGTTTAGGGAATAAACAAATGCAAACATGTATACCTCAGATAGAGCTACAGAAATGTCCTACTAACCTTGTTTCTTTTGCCTTCATCAGAACTTTGTGAGATAGACTGGCAACCCTCCAAACCAATTCTTTTGTATTTGAATTCTCGGACCAACCATTTACTCATATATGAAACCTCAAGTATTTTTGTAGTATATGTTGACTTATTTCTACCCCATCTACTTCCTCTCCCATCTTTGGTTCCTTTTGACACTTTTCCCCCTTTATTCATTCAACAAACATGACTTTAGAGTGTACTACGTGCCAGGAATAAGGCTAGGCACCCCCTAAAACAAAGCTGACTTAGACATAGCCTTCAAGAGGAACTAAATTCTCAGCATTTTACTAGTTAATGTCTCCTAAGTTTCTTCCCTACTTTCTCTTCCTCCAACTACCAGCTGATTCAGACCCTTGTCACTTATTTAAGTGTTTTGTCTTTTCCTTAAGTAGAAGCCCAGAGTCAGATTACCTAATTTTATATACTCTGTTTTTTTAAAAAATTTTTATTAAGTAATCTCTATGCCCAATGTGGGACTCAAACTCATGAACCTGAGATCAAGAACTGCATGCTCTACCAACTGAGCCAGATGGGTGCCCCTACATACTCTGGTTTTAACATTATGGGAGATGATTTGGGCAAAATTCTTAGCCTGCAAAAATGTTCACATTCTGGATCATACCTGGCCAAGCCCCAAGTCTCAATTACAAACTCCTTGACCCTAAACCTGCGAGCTACTTGACAGTAGGCTAGCAATTTCTTTTAATTATATAAAATTCCCATAGTATATGGAGGGACCTCATCTGCTCCTGGAAGGATAGTATTCCATTACCTTGTTCTTTTACTTTGACTTGGGTCTTACTAAGGCCCTGGAATGTAAATCTCTCAAGTGCCTTAGATAATACAAATATCTGTTTTAAGATTTATGGCAAAAATAAAATTATTTCAGGGCTGTAGTTAGCTGGCAATGGTTTGCCTCAGAAAAACCACAAACTGCAAATGTAAGTGTTGTGTTGGTATCATTTGTAGAAGTAGGGCAGAAAAATTCTTGCGGCTTCAGAAGAAGGGAGATACTTGCAAACCCCCTTTGAACTCTGCACTGGTCTATTTTAAAACAGAAGAATGGTCATGTCATTCTCTGGCTCAAAAATTTCAAATAGCTCATTTTTGCCAACAAGATTAATCTAGACTTTTTGGCCTTGCCTGTAAGATCTGCCACAAACCAGCCTCAACTTACCTTTCTGGCGTTATGACTACCTCCCCTCTGCCAGAGCCACACTGTTTTCATTATTCTTTAAACAAATACACACATGCTATAGTCTTGCTGAGGCAGTGCTAAAATGTAATTTTAAAGGGGGAAATAGAAATGTCCCACTTCTTTTTAATTAGTTGATTAATTAGTTTGAGAGGTGGAGGGAGAGAAGAGAAGTGGAGGGAGAGAATCTTAAGCTGGCTCTATGCTCAGGGTAGAGCCCGATGTGGGGCTCTATCTTGATATTGAGATCTTGACCTGAGCTGAAATCAAGAGTCAGATGCTTAACCGACTGAGCCATCCAGGCATCCCAGTAATGTCTCACTTCTAATCTCAGAGTAGGTGATAATATTAATAATAGTTACTATATAACAAGCATTGTACAAAAAGCACTGTATAGACATTAACTCATTTTAATCTTTACAACCTAATCCTTATCACATTTTACCAAAAAAGGAAACTCAGGTGTTAAAAGAAAATTGCCCAAGGTCACATTTAGAAAATGCTGTAGCCAAGATTTCAACTGATGATGTAGCTTCATAACCATGTCAATCTTCTGGAGAGACTTGTTCCCTGCGGAGGGATTGTTCTGATGACAGCTGAACCTAGTCTAGGAACTTTTATTGCCTCTGCTGTCTTCTGCTGACTTTATAAAACTTTGCTGTTTAAAATTGAGCCTTCCAAATGAGCCTTAAAGCCTGTGTGCTCCACAGAACCAAAGTGTGCTTTATAATTGGACTCTTTTCTTTCTTTTTTCTAAAAAGGACCAAACAAAGCTAGAGGTTTCCCTGTATCATCTCCCTTCCTGAGAACCTTTATTGAATTACAAATTCATAAGTGAAATGTTTATGTGAGTTATATAATTTAAGCTTTCCATGAGAATGCCCTGAGATAATGGATAACAGCTGTGAGTAGCTTTAATACCAACTTGATCGTACCTGGAGCGCCTTCATAGCCGGAGAGGCTGGCCTGCAGTGGTTCTCAGTCTTGGCTGCACATTAGAATCACAAGACAAGCAGAGCTTTTGAGAAACACTCGGTGGCCGGGCTCCTCCCCAGACCAGTTCAATTGTAGTCTGGTGTTCGTGAAGTGCAGGGTGGGTGGGTAGGTGGGTGGAGTTAGCAGGCACTGGTAGTTTTCGAAGGCACCTCAGGTGATACTGATGTGCAGCTAGAGCCAGGGCTACAGGAAAAAAAAAAGGTGTTTATGTAGTTGTAGTGATCCAAAAGCCCTAATGGCAATCCCAACCCCTAATTAACTTAAATTCAAACAGTATGTGTCCTTCTTAACTGTCCAAAATGTGTATTTTAAAAATATGACCAATGGCAGTTCTCTGAAGACATACATGAATTAAGGAAATACAAAACATTTTGGGGATGGGATGTCCCTTGGAGTTCCTCAATGTGTATTTGAATGTGGTTTGAGCACGTGCATCATCTGCCTCTTGGGAGCTGGTCAGAATGCAGAATGTCACGCTCTCCCCTAGGGCAGGCTCTACACACTCAGGCAAGAGCCACACATTAAAGTGTGAGAAGCACTGTGTTGGAAATCCTGTCAGCCACTACATTTCTCAAATAGGGATAAAGGAAACAGGATAGCTACCAGCTGACGGAACTCCCACTCAGAGCCTAAACTCCCACACTGGAAGCCAGGAGACCATGTCTACTGAGTCCTGGGCGTGTGACTTTTCCACTACATTATGCTGATATGCCATGAAAATAAACTATTGTGGGTCTCTTTCCCTGAGCAGATCCAGATTATTATCTTTCCTCTGCATCAAGGATGTTTCCAGGCTGTGGGATGGAAAATGGAGCTTTTAATGATCACCTCATGTTTGAAAAAGGGGGAAAGACTCTTAAGATAAAATACATACAAGTAGAATTGATCTGTAAAGTCTAATTTTCCTTGGCCTCAGAGAAAAAAAACTATAGTAAAATTACTGAAAAGTCATTTTTTTTTTTTTTAATTTTTATTTATTTATGATGGTCACAGAGAGAGAGAGAGGCAGAGACACAGGCAGAGGGAGAAGCAGGCTCCATGCACCGGGAGCCTGATGTGGGATTCGATCCCGGGTCTCCAGGATCGTGCCCTGGGCCAAAGGCAGGCGCCAAACCACTGCGCCACCCAGGGATCCCTGAAAAGTCATTTTTAAAGAAATACAAGAATGCTTTGAGTATGAAGCTATAAAATAGAATTATTTTCTTGAACTGTAGTTGGATAAAAGGGGCACCGGGGTGGCTCAGTCGGTTACGTGTCTGACTCCTGACATTGGCTCAGGTCATGATCTCAGGGTCCTGGGATTGAGCTCTGTGTCATCAAGCTCCATACTCAGTAGGGTGTCTGCTTCTCTCCCTCTCTCTCTGCCCCTCCCCTCTCCCTTTTTTTCTCTCTCTCTCCCCTTCTCTCTTAGTTAAATAAATAAATCTTTTAAAAAATCTTAAGTAAAAAGGTTGGGTTTTATTCCAATAAAAGTTTCCATTTCAGCTCTGCTTAAAATCATTTGTTGGTATAAATTTTTGCCAGGCTACAAATCTTAGATGTGTGTAGATGTAATTGTTTATGACCCTCTATAACTGAAATTATTTCACTCTGTGGCACCCTATTCTGCCAATGGTAGAAGACTTAATATTATCAAATTGGGGTCACTTGAACAAATCACCTCCTTGTAGTAAATGTGGAGGCAGGGATCCCTGGGTGGCGCAGCGGTTTGGCGCCTGCCTTTGGCCCGAGGCGCGATCCTGGAGACCCGGGATCGAATCCCACATCGGGCTCCCGGTGCATGGAGCCTGCTTCTCCCTCTGCCTGTGTCTCTGCCTCTCTCTCTCTCTCTCTGTGAGACTATCATAAATAAATAAAAATTAAAAAAAATAAATGTGGAGGCAAAAATCAGCATTACTTTCCTACGAAGGCTGAGGGTAAGGGCACTTCTGTAACATTTGGTATTAAGGCAGGTATAGGCACTACATGCCATCCCTATATAGCTGGGTGGTATCACATGGTCTAGTCTCATCAACATTTCTGGCATCAGCTTTGCCTGCTGCCCTCAGAGACAGGTGACCTGCTTTCACTTCATCCAGTTGTCGGTTTCTGCTCTAGGCTCCCAAAACTTGCCTGCAGGCTTGCCTCTTCTGCCCACCCCTCTCCTGCCTGGGCCCAGAGAGGAGGAATGCAAAGTGCTAGGATTTTTCAGAGACCCATGGCCCCTGAACCCTAGTTTCAGAGTCTAGGAATCTCTCTTGCCTTCCTGTTTGTTGAATGCCTCCCTTTCTGGTGGGAATTGTTCTTACATACTTACACATTTCTTCTGCTCTACCATTCACGGTATAAACTCCATGCTCCAATTTGGCCAGTTTGTGCTCTTGATATTTTTAAATTTTAATTCCAGTATAGTTAATATACAATGTTGTATTGGTTTCAGGTATACAATACAGTGATTCAACACTTCCACACATTACCCAGTGCTCATCACGACTGGCTCTTGATATATATATATATATATATATATATATATATATATATATGCTCTTGAATATATATATTCCCTTTTAAATATATATTTATAAATAAATAAATAAATAAATAAATAAATAAATAAATAAATAAATAAAACTCCTTTTTACCTCAATGCCAGAAATGTATAGCTGGATAAGGGTCTCCCCAGGTGCTCAAAAACCAGGTGGAGAAAACAGCCTTCTTTTTCCAGGCTGTGTCACCCATACCCTAAGAACAGCCTACAAAGAAACTCCTCAGTACTATTTGGGTGGTGGAGAGAAAAGCAATGGGGAAAACCTGGACAACACAGTTTTTGTTTTTGTTTTATTTTTTAAAAGTTATTTATTTGACAGAGGGAAAGGGAGAGAGAATTTCAAGCAGACTCCAAGTTGAGCTCAGAGCTTGACATGGGGCTTGATCCCACAACCCTGAGATCATGACCTAAGCCAAAGCCAAGAGTTGACAATGAACTGACTTCACCACCAGGGGCCCCTGGACAATACATATATATATTTTAAGATTTTATTTATTTATTCATGAGAAACACACGAGAGAGAGAGAGAGAGAGAGAGAGAGAGGCAGAGACACAGGCAGAGGGAGAAGTAGGCTCCATGCAGGGAGCCTGACGCGGGACTCCATCCCGGGACCCCAGGATTGTGCCCTGGGCTGAAGGTGGCGCTAAACCGCTGAGCCACCCGGGCTGCCCTGAACAATATATTTTTAAAATGAACCACAACCCTGCCCAAATCCCTCAGATTAAACCATATTTTAAGTCTAGTATGGTAAAGGTCTTTCAATTTTTCAGGCTTCTATTTATGAGAGGCAGAGAATTATATAAACATTATTTGAGGGGATCCCTGGGTGGCTCAGCGATTTGGCGCCTGCCTTTGGCCCAGGGCGATCCTGGAGTCCCGGAAACGAGTCCCGCGTCGGGCTCCCGGCGTGGAGCCTGCTTCTCCCTCTGCCTGTGTCTCTCCGCCCCCCCTCATGAATAAATAAATAAAATCTTAAAAAAGAAACACATTATTTGAGTACCCTGTGCAAGACACTTCATAAGTCCAATGTGAAAGATATATACACTCCGTGCCCTCAGGTGTGTATTAGTTATCCATTGTTGCTGTAACAAGTTACAACACTCATTGGCTTAAAACAGTACAAATGTATTAAGAGTCCTAGAGGTCAGAAGCCCAAACCCAGTCTCACTGGGCTAAATCCTGTGTTCCTTTTGGAGGCTCTAGGGGAGAATTCGTTTTCTTGCCTTCTCTAGGTTCATAAGGCTGCCTATATTCCTTGGCTTATAGCCCCTTTTCCAAATTGAAAGGCAGCAAGTAGCACCTCCCTTCTCTGACCTCTGCCTCCTACTGATGTCTTTTCTCTCTGACTCTGAGCCCCCTTGCCTCCCTATTAATAGGACACTTGTGTTAGGTTGGGCTCACTCAGATAATCCAGGATAAACTGATCTTTATTTTTATCACATCTGAAAGTCTCTTTTAGTATATAAGGTAGCATATTCATAGGTTCAGGGATTACGATGTGGACACCTGGGTGCCTGGGTGGCTCAGTTGGTAGGGCATCTGCCTTTGGCTCAGGTTGTGATCCTGGGATCCTGGGATTGAGTCCTGTGATGGGCTCCCTCTTAGCGAGGAGTCTGCTTCTCCCTCTCCTGCTGCCCCTCCCCCTGCTTGTGCTCACATCCTCTCTCTCTGCAAAATAAATAAAATCTTAAACAAAAAGGATGTGGACACCTTTGGTTGGGGGGTACTATTCACCACAGGCCTCCAAGAGGAGAGGCACATGATAAAATATAATAGTTGGAAAATTTTCTGAGATACAAATCTATGTTTTTCTTCCTGTATTTTATTTTTTAAAAAGATTTATTTATTTATTTATTCGAGAGAGAGTGAGAGAGAGCATGAGAGCACAGGTGAGAGGGGCAAAGGGAGAGGGAGAGAGAGTCTTAAGAGGACTCTGTGCTGAGCACCAATGGGGCTCAATCTTATGACCCTAAGATCATGACCCCGAGATCATGACCTATGCCAAAACCAGGAGTCAGACACTCAACGAACTTTGCCACCCAGGTGCCCTTGTTTCATATTCTTTATCTTCTCCCATTCAAGCAGGAAGCCAGGGTATGACTTGCCTCAGAAGGGCAGAAAGCAGAAGTTGTTGGCAGTACACTTCCCTTTCTGACTTTTGATTTTGTGAAGGCTAAGTGCACTGAGGAAATTAATCTGGGTGTTTCAGGGAAAGCTGAACAGGAAGCATGGAGACAGGGACAGGCTCCATTTTGTCTTCAGGGTGAGTGGGTGGGTTTAGGAGTCAGGTGTGAAGCTCTTGACCCCTGGAAGTGGTGAGAGCTCAGAGAAAGAACTGCATGGCTCTTGGCTTTGTCAGGATTCCTATGCTCAGGCATAGCCCAGAATTAGCATAGTTGCAGTAACCAAGAGTCTGTGGTGGGTTTCTGATGACTGAGGTTCAGAGGAACCTATAGGGAGGTCCTGCAAGCAGGACCAAGAATGAACAAAATCAGAATACCCCCCAGCCTGTCAGAATGGGGGCTTGGAATAAAAAATAAACGGGTTTGAGGAGAATAAGGAAATCCATTATTTCTTGCTCAACTGTCTAAACCATAAATAAAAAACGGAATAAGATCACTACCCTAAAAGGAATATAAAGAAGACAGATGTTTCTTCATTCCTCCCACCTCTCTTTAAGTACAAATCTTCCTCAACCTACAACAGGCTTATGTCCTGATAAACAATTGTAAATTGAAAATACCAAAAGTTGAAATATCTTAAGTCAGAAATTAGGCATTTAATACACCTAGACTACTGGACATGATAGCTTGGCCTGGCCTATGTTAAGTGCGCCCAGAACACCAACATAAGCCTACAGGTGGGCAAACTCATCTAACACAAAGCCTACTTTATAATAAAGTGTTCAAAAACTCATGTAACTTACTGAATACTGCACTAAAAGTGAAACACAGAATGGTTATATGGACACAGGATGCTTGTCTGTGTATCTGTTGTTTATCCCATTGACTACCTGGCTGCGTGGAAGCTGCAGCTCCTTGCTGCTGCCCAGCATCACGAGCGAGTGTTGTACTGCATACCACTAGTCTGAGAAAAGATTCAAATTCAAAATTCAAAGTAAGTTTTCTACTGAATGCATGTTGCTTTTGCACCATCGTGAAGTCAACCATCGTAAGGCAGGGACTGTAGAGTGTAAGACGCAGTCAAATAACAGGGCTTCACACTACAGTGCTAGAAGAGTTCCTGGGAGGGAAGTACAGGGCAGGGAGGGGCACCTGATTCTAACTTAGAGGGTCAGGAAAGACTATCTGGAAGAATTGACATCTAAGCTGATTAGGGGATCTCAAGTCTTGGTGATTGGAAAAATAGTGACAAGAAAAGGGAAGGAGAGGAAGAGCCTCCATAGAAGAATGCCTGGCCAGGAGTTGAAGTTCAGCTAGTGCTCTGGCCAGGTGAGCCATACCTCTATTCCCCTGAAGCGAGGGGCAGTCATTTCTCTTGTTTTTCTCCCTTTCTCTCCCCCTCCAATCGCCACCTCTGGAGAGTTCCTTATTAAGATTCTCATCAGGCTCTGCGAAAGCTTCTGACAGCCCAGGCTGAGATGTGCCCCAGGCTAGGGAGCGTCTGTGTCTGGTGCTCAGAGGAGAAGTTGCACCTGCGGTCCAGGTTTTGATTCACATATGTAGGGGTGTGAGTTGGAGCTGTAAGAATCAGTAACCTGAATAAGGGAGAGAAAGTAGAGATGGAAGAGAGCAAAGTGGTGAGGAAAACCTTAGATTTGACTGTAGTTAGTGGCATTCAAATACCTCCCCTCAATATTTTTTTTAATCAAGAGTTGGTTTAGTTTTCCAGGCCAGTTCTCATAACATGACTTAATATGGCCAAACTATAATATCCACAGCACCAGAGAAACAAATCCCTCCTTATTATGTTGTTTCTATTTGTTCCAGGTTCCAACTGGGGATTTCAAGAACTCATTTTTCTCACAATCCCAAAAATAAAAGTGCCCCCTCCCTGTCTGTCACCCCCAACCCTACTTACACGGGCCTGGCTTTTTCATGGATCCCAGTGACAGTGGCTGGAGTTGGGCACTGGGGCTTCTTGGTGGGGGTGGGGCAGCAAGGGAAGAAGGGTGGCGGGGACAGCGAGGCAAAGGCCCACGGCTGCCAAGGCTGCGTTCTCAAAGAAGGACTGGCTCTCTATGGTCTGGCAGAGCTCTTCTGCTTTTTCTACAAGGACTACATGAAATAATCCATATATTAATGATTTCTTCACTTCTGACTGTGTCTCTATTCACCTGCCCTGGTAGATAAAAAATACAACATCAGGACCTCTTGGGTTTCTTGTCCCCTCCCCTCTCTTCTTTAATCCAGCACCTATGGCTGTGGATCTCAAGAAGAGGGCACTGGAGGTGGGAAGGAGCATGTGATCCTGGTCTACATTGGCACCTGTGAAGAGAAATGTCCATAGCTCCTGCTACCTGGTCCATACTTGGAGCACAGGAATTGTTCTTCAAGGCCACCTCTTCTTCAATCAGTTCACACCCGTGAGGCCTGTAGGTCAGGTTTAACCCACAGAGACTACAGTGGCCTGAATGTTTATGTCTCCCCAAAATTCATATGTCGAAGCCCTAGCCCTCAAGGTGATGGTATTTGGAGGTGGAGCTTTGGGAGGCACTTGGGTCATGAGTGTGGAGCGCTAGTGATGGGATTAGTACCCTTAGAAAAGAGACTCCAGAGAGCTCTCTCACTTATTCCACCATGTGAAGACAAAGTGAGAAGACTGAAAAAGCAGGTCTTCACCAGACACTGAATCTTCTGGCACCTTGCTCTTGGACTTCCCAGCCTCTAGACCTGTGAGAAATACAATTGTGTTAATTATAAGTTACCCAGTCTATGGCATTCCTGCTATAACAGACCTCATAGACTGAGACAGGAACATTTAATTTGACCCATGGAATTGATCCAGTTAAAAGTTAAGAGTTTGTAACTTAAACTTTGGATTTGAAAAATTGGAAGGTCTGGCAATGCTGGACCCCCACTCTTATTAGACAGCAGTTGACAGACTTTGAGTAACAGCTGCCTTGCAACATGGGCCATTTCACTCAAGGACACCTGAAGGTATCTTAGTTGTAATGTAACTCCTGGTTTAGAAACGACATTTATTTCCTGGAATCTTACCTGTTCCCACCCCTGTCCCTTCCTCTACTCACCAGCTACTGAGAACAATGTGTGGATTATTTCTGCTCTAGTAACTCAAAAGATCTCCTCCCTCTGACCGCCTCTCACACTTTCTTTCATCACCTCAATCAAGTAGTGGCTCTTCCTAGTCTGAAGGACACTCTGCCTTCCCCTTGCTGCTGAATAAAACATTGTGTTTATGCACATAATAAATTCCCTTCCCCTAAGGGCTTGTGCTTTTGGAACACAAAGGCCAGAAAGGCTGGAAAGGCTATTTTTATGTTCTGTTACATTCCTTGAGAAAATGGACAGAAACCGCTCAAATAAAGGGAAGGAATAAGAGGAGGGAAACTCCACTGTAAATTAATGTATAAAAATATTATAAAGCCATGATTACTTATTTAACAAAATAAGACATACTGACTGTTAAAGCTCAAGCATCACTGAGTACATGAATGTTCCCAGATATCCCACCACCCAGAAGTGATTGCCATTCACCTGTTATTTCATAAGTGCTATTTATGATTTTTTTCAGAAATAGGATCATAGTACTATATTATTCTGTACCTTGACTTTTTCCACTTAACAATATATTGTGAACATGTTTCCATCTCAACCCAAATTGATTTATCTCATTGATTAAATTGGCAGCAAGGATCCCTTTGTATGATCGAACCATTGTTTATTTCTCAAATCCCCTTTTGGTTGTTTAAAGTGTTTATTATAATAGAAGCAATGAATAGTCTTCTCCATACATCTTTGCACAACTTGTAGAAGTATGTCCTAGAAGAGGATCCACTGGGTCGAGGAGCATGTGCGATCCACTGGGTCGAGGAGCATGTACCAAATTTTTGGTAGATATTGACAGTATATCTCCCAAATTTTACAGTGTCTGTAGCATTGCATTAGACTTTCTATTTTTCCCACACTTTTGCCAACATTAAGCTTTATCCAATAAAACTTTTTTGAGTTATCTCTTGCTATTAAAAATGTGAATAAAATGTACATATTTTTTACCTTGGAGAGAATATAGTAAGTATATTGGCAATAATGGAAACTTTCATTAATGAGTAAGATTTTTGATGTGTTTCACTAAGGAGCTGCATGGTGAAAAATTAACAGGAAGAAGAAACAGGGGTGAGGAAGCCTACAGAGGTCAAGTACAGCCTGGGGTGTGGCAAATAAGGCCGGCCCCAAACCAAGTGGTAGGGACCAAGGAAGCATATAATTTGAGGCAACTAGAAGGCAAATAAGGGCAGAAGACGATATATGTCCATGGGGCCACAGTCTATAGGGGAGAAGCAATATCAGTTCTGCACCATCTTTACACTTATTAAATATCAAATACATGTCCAAACCCTAATTTCAGGATATATATAGATATATATGGATATATATATATCTATATATATATATTGATTTTTTGGCAAATTCTAGCATAGCAAGAGAGAAGGTAAACACACACACACACACACACACACACACACACACACTACGCTGGGCCCTAGGTGCCAGTAGTTGGCATTTCAGAAATGAAACAGAAAAGAGAAAAGGGGAATAAATTAATAAATTCAACTTGCCTCTGAGATCAAAGTGTAAAATTAGGCCTGTGTTCTTGACACTCCAGATCAGAGCAGATCTCTGGAACCTGCTATCATATATCTCTCTGTTCTTTACCGTCATAGTACTCATCACAATTTGTGATCATTTTATTAATATTCACCTCTCTATTCGTCTATTAACTCTAAGAGTGTCCCCATTGCTTGACAGAGGGCCCATAAATAATAAAAAATGTTGTTAATAAATATTTTATGAATGAAGTGAAGAAGGAAGAGAAAGAGGAGGTAGAGAAGGAGAAGAAAGAGGGGAGGGGACAGGAGAAGAGAGCAGAAGAGAGGAGAGAAGAGAAAGAAAAGAGAAAAGAGAGAGGTGGAGAGCAGGACCAAGCCATCTGGCTGATGTCCACAGCATGGAATAGAGTCCCAGTGGCTCCGGGTACCATGGGGAGGTGGAGGAACAGGTATACATTAAAGAATTGGGCAGCAGGGATCAGTAGGTCCTAGCTTCTTCATGTGAATAGTCTTCAAGATCACTGTACTGCTGTTAGGGACTTAGCTATCAGACATGGGTGGAAGTACTGCATACTTGCAAATGCTCCAAGTTATCGTTAAGGATGCTTTTTATAAAATGCCCAGCTGGCTTTTGCATCTCAGTTGCCCGATATGGGACTAGGTCTGGGACAGAAGTTAGTGAATAGTTCGGCAATTTAACAAATATATTTTAAAAGTCAAACATATACAGAACTACCTTCTAGCTTTCTATTAACTATTTTTTTAAGTCAAGGTAACCTTCTGACTAAATATAGGATAAATATTTATAGGTAAAATTTATAAAGGATGGTCACATTCTTGGAGTAGTACAGAATATTAAAAAACACCTGCAATCTCTGATGAAAAAAGCCGTTTAAGCTTTTGTTTACTTGTTCATATGCCAATTAAATTTTTTGTTTGGTTTCAAAGCTTTGGAATCAGGTGTTGTGGAAGATAAAAAGGCATTAAAAAGTATTAAAAATACTTTATTTACTTACAGTTTGATTCTAAGTGGAAGACTGAATTTGTTATTTATTTACTTAGTTGGAAGACTGAATTTAAGTGCAAAAGAGCTAAATAACTACAAGATTCGAGTATGAGAATTTATCATCACTAAGAAAAGGAACATCCATGCTGGGTGTTTCAAAGACATTGGGAAGATGGAGCGATTATTGGTGTGTACAGAATTCTGGGTGATGTGTGCTGTGAATTCTGGAGTGATATTGGTCTGGGAAATGAGAAATGGGAACTGATATTTATCTACTATTGCTCACATCGCAAGCACAAATAGTGAGACAGAAGGTAGACCATATTATTACCCAATTATAATTGAAAATTGTTTGATTTGCTTGGGCTTACACATATGGTGAACATTTGGAAATTCTAGACTTGCACATTTTAACGAATAGCAGTAAAATAAACACAGACTTTGGACTTTTAGTTAGATAAATTTTCTGCACACATGGCCATTTCTCCTTCACATTGAGAGATGTAGCTGGTAATCTTCGGAAGTTTGCATGAGAGTAAAGTTGACTCCAAAAGAAACTTGAACAATGTGAATCTGTGTTCAAAGTTCAGCCAAAATAAAGAAGTAGTTCTATGTCAGCATGAGTCGCCAATAATAATATTATAAAAAATGTTTTCCGGAAGCAAACAGTCTCTCTCTCTCTCTCTCTTTTTTTTTTGTCTGCATGAAATAACTCAAACCACACTTAGTCAACAGAAGTTCTGGATGTAATTTCAAACAGTGGGTCTCTATTGCGTGCCACACATGAATAGAAAGTTAAAGATTGAGAACTTACTCATTCAAAGGTCACTTAGAAGGTTTCCCACAATAATGGGATTTGAGTAAACAAGTATTCATTGAATGCCTTTTATGTGGGCAGCTTCATGTGGGGGATGGTGGAGGATGGGAAGGGGTACTAAGACCTGGTCCCTGGCTTTGAGGAGCCTTCACTGATTTAGAGGAATAAGCTAGAAATACATGAAACTGCTAAGTAACAATATAAAGTCATGTGAGGTTATGTATTTGGGTGAGTCACGAAACCCATTATGGATGATGGGTGGTCATGGAAAGTGAATGTAATGAAGACAGAGGGGGTTTTCCTGGACTGGACAGAATGTGGACAGGGAAATTGGACAGAAAGGGCATTCCGGGAGGCAACTAGCAAGGGTGGCATGTAAGGGAGGCAGGAGGGAACTAGTCCAGCAGAGTGATTGGGTCAAAGTGATCGGGTCATTTTCTAGCAGATGTGTCTTTGCTTTCCTGCACATACCTGCCTCACTATACCTGTCCCTTTTCCTTTATACTCAACTCCACATGTTAAAATCATTTGTCTGTTCTGAATACTGTATTCCTTTCTTTTGGTCCAGGCTTGCTTTATGCTATGTCAGGAGTTGGATGGCTTGGGCTGAATCCTGGCTCCTCCACTCACCAGCTGGGCAAGTTATTTAACACCGTTCACCTTAGTTTCCCCATCTTTAAAGAGTAGTTGATAATGATTCAATCCATTAATGTATATAACGTTTTTGTAGCACTAACTAGTACATAGTAAGCAATGTTAATTATAATATTAACGATTCCTTGAAAGAAGCCCATTTCTTTTCCTTTTTTTTTTTTTTTAAGATTTTATTTATTCATGAGGGACACAGAGAGAGGCAGAGACACAGGCAGAGGGAGATGCAGGCTCCCTGTAAAGAGCCCAATGAGGGACTTGATCCCGGGACTCTGGGATCACACCCTGAGCTGGAAGGCATATGCTCAACCACTGAGCCACCCAGGCATCTCAAGGAGCCCATTTCAAAAATTAAAGTTGTGACCTAGGTGATCATCTTTGGAGGCACTAATAATCATCTAGTGCCTGGGCAAGGGATGCTGATTGCGAGGGAGTCAAGGGCCATGGTGACTTAACTGCAGTGTTACTCCTATAACTTCTGCTAGTACCAGCAACACCCAGGTCCAGGTGAGCTCCCACACCCTTCAGAATCACTTCCACAGACGGTGAGAGCTGGGAGTAGAGGGCTGAGGAGATTGGTTTTGTTTATGGGCAAAGAAGAGACAATAAACCAAGATAAGATGAAAGTATCTTCTGAAAATAGTTTAAACAACTGACTCTAAAGATAGAAGATATGAGACTTGGAATCAGGAAATCAGGTTCATGAACACAGAATTAAGGAATGGGTGAGAAAGAGAAGTCAAAGAACAAGCAACCAGAGAGAAAAAAGGCACACCACTGAAGATGACTTTATGGAAGCCATGAGAACAGGTTCAAGCAGAAGGGATTTTTATTTGTGACCAAAATTGGAATATTTGATTCCCACATCAGAATCTGGGGCACCTCTGCCTGTGGTTTACCAAACATTTCTTACAAAGCCTAACATTCTGGGATTCTGTTGATTCTTTCTGGAGGTTCTTGTGGTTTTACTCATTATTGGTGAACGCTTCTGCCCACTTATCACCCTTCAAAACTAGAGAGTTGACCATTGACCTCAGACAGCCCCAGTTCACTGAGTACCCAGCACCACCCACTCTTTCTGCCACTAATTTCCCTTCTCCTTTCCCAAAGCAGAAAGAGAAATTTTATATGTAGTCACAATGATTTTGAAATTACAGACACGTATTTCAAATTCTTTGCATTTTAAAGGATGTAGTTCTGATATGTAGTTCGTAGAATTTCAGTTGACATCCCTTCCTCAGCTTTTGGATTTCCAGTTGCATTTGTGGTGGACTGATGGGTAGCTGCTGATTCAAAATGGTCCTCACAGCACATCATTTGGCCCTCTGTCCCAAGCTTCTCATCCAAGAAGTTACCAATTCATTTTTAATAAAATATTTCAGAACGATCCTGTGAAATAAACCTATTCCAAGGACTTCTAAGTTTATTCAAGACTCTCTTTCTTCCTCTCTGATATCATCTTTTGCTTTCCCAAGCTCTTCCTACTGTTTCCTAAATAAAGCACACCCCAGGGCTGGTGTTGTGGCTCTCTACTCTTCTATCATATATTAATCTACCCTAAGGGCTTTCTATATCTTCTCTTGCTGATGTCTTCCAAATCTGTATCTCTGCACGCCTCATCCAAACTCTCATTCTATATTTTCCGTTGCCCCCAGTAGGGTATGCTACTGTCAGTTCAAAGCTGAGCTAGTCTAGTCTCAACATGGCATCATCTTCCAGCCCCTGAGACTCTCATCTGAACTTTTCCTCTCCCACCTCATCCATATTCAGGTGACAAGCCCTAAAGCTTTTGTCCACTTGTAGCAAGGAAGTATCATATTCTGCCCTCTAAAGCAGTCCCTATTAGACTATAATTCCTTTTTGGCTTTAAGCTTTTTGAAGATAAGGATTCTATCTTGTTCACCTTTGAATTTCTATAATTCTATATGTTTATAAATAGCAAACATTCAATGAATACTTGTTTGACTTTAATAGTTGAGTTTCAAAGAGAGTGTTCAAACACATTTGTAAAGCACTGAGTTGAAGTTAATCAGAATTCCTTACTAGATTGTAATGATTATCAATGCCTTTTTTTTTTTTTGAGATTCACTTTTTTATTAGAAGGGGGCAGGAAGAGGCAGAGGAAGAGGTAGATTATTATCAATTCTTATAAGAGGCAGTATACTATTTGAGTCAGTACAAACCTAATCAATCTTAGGACTCATTTTTCACAGCACCAATTTGCATCTCCCTGAAAAGAAGTCCTTAGAACAAAGTTTGTGAAATGTTATTCTAAGATAACTTATTAACTATTCATATACAAAAATACAAAGTACAAAATAAATCTGCATAGATCAAAATGTTACATAACACACACACATATACATACATACATATACAACTAAGAAAATACAGGTGAATATTTCTTTTTCTTGTGGTGGGGAAGACTTTCCCATAACATGCACATCAGAAACCATAAATAGCAACATATTTGTCTATATATTTAAAATTGTAAATATTTCTATGTATTTAAAAAACTGTAGGGTTAATTCAAATGCTGGAAGATAGAAAACTGTGAATAAAACATTTGCAATGTATGTGATAAATAATGAATATCCCTTACTAAATAAAAAAGACTCTTAACAGGGTAAGAACAAGGATGAACATAACCAAAAGGCATTCTGTTATAATGCTAGTGGAAGCTCAAATCCGTAGGATTATTTGAACAGTTTTTATCAAGAGTTTTAAAAAGTGTGCCTTTCCTTTTACCCAACAACTCCACTTAAGGGATTTATGGTAAGAAAATATTAGAGCCAGTATTCAAAAATGAATGTAGAAGGGTATTCATCATAATATTGTTTATAATAGTAAAAGATTGGAAATTGCCTAGTTGTCCAATTACAGATGAAATTTCATACACCAACATTTAAACATTTAAAAGAAGTTTCTCTGGATTAAGGGTTAGAGATAACTTGCTTTTTTTCTGTGTACTTTTTTTTATATTTCCATACTTTCTAGGTTCAGGATGCATTATTTTCTAAGAAATAAATAACTTTCAGTTACTTTTAAAAGCAAGTAATTCACATATAATGTAGCAATCATGTTTCTGGATGAGGAAATGGAATTTACTAAATGTTTGACAACATCATTTTTTTCATCTTAGTTTCCATTTTAATTTTAATTTCCAATTGTCACCTAGAGGGAGAGATAGAGAGAGAGAGAGAAAATGGCCTCTAGATAATGGTTTTCTAATTTCCCTACCACAAAATCCTTCTTTTCCCTAAATAATCTGCCCCTCTAATCTGCTACTATGTGAACTTCCTTTCTTTGAATCTCAAATTCCCCGGCTCTGTTTCCATCAGCTCCCACTCCACTCCTGAATCAAGTTGGGAAAGAAGCCCCACAGCAGTCCAGATCGGGCTTGTGGGGTCAAGGCCTGCCCTCTTTGTTGTTCTGACTCCCCTGACAGATGCACTGCCAAACCAGAGTGCCAAAGGCCAAGGATTGGCCCCATGAGTTGAGGAAAAAGAAAAGATGTGTTTCCAATTTGTCACAAGGTAACTGTCTCTCTGACATCAGGCTAATCAATATGAAAGTCATGGCTGATCATTCTTTGGCTTCTGTCACAATCACATTTTCCTTTTTACTCTCTGGCCTCTCTCCTCAGACTCCACTGGGACTCCTGTCTCTACCTGATTCCTAAGCGTACTGATTCCCAAGGTTCTGACCTTGGCCTTTCTCTACCACTTTCTGCCCAGAGGCCCCTTTCACTGTCACATCTGCCTGCTAATGCCATCCCAGGGTTTGTCTCCAGGCTGATGGCTTTTCTGGTTCCAATTCTACGTGCCCAACGCACTGCTGAAAATCAATGCCAGGCTGTCCTCCTGGTGACTCAAGCTTAACAAACTATGTCTAAGGTCAACTAGCCATGTCTTCCCCAAACCTCCTGACCTTCCCGTTTCTGTAGTAAAACTGCCCCCTTTCCCCTTTTCACTAAGTTCTAAACATCCATCACTTTGGACTATTTTCTCATTTCCTTCCTCTCTGAAATTCTTCCCTACCTACCATTCTCCAGTCTGGTCAAATATTTCTTCATGCCCTCTCTTTCACCCATCTTTTCTTTTCTAGTGCTACCATCTCCCTAGCTTGACTCTATCACTCATGCATTGAGATTGGGGTGACCTCTTAACATCTCTCTGTCACCCCACTCCTAATGCTTCTCCAACTCCTCACAGAGCCGACTTTCCCAAGGCACTGCCTGGATCTTGTCATTCCTCCATTCAAACACCGCGAGGAGTTCTAACAAACCCAGTGATCCAGGTCAGGCATTCAGAGCCTTCTATCACCTGGCCCCAACCTCCCTTTCAAGCCCCAATCCTACTGCTTTGTAATAGAAATTTAGCATTCAGTTCCACAGGTATTTTGACCATTCTACCATACCACCTTGTCCTTCTTGTCTCCATATTTTGGCAAAACCTCTTCTCTCATCTTACTTCTCCTCTACACAGGTACTGCTGCCTCCTCCTTAAGTTACCGCAGCCAGGTTTCTAGAGATTACTTTGTTTCAAATGGCACTTAACTCATTCTTTTCTGTATTACTGTTAGTGTTCATGTCTCGTCTCCCCCCTAGGGTTAAAGGCTTTGTCTTACATATCTATTTATACCTCACATCTCCTGGCACATATTAAGTACCGAAGGTATACTTGTTTAATGAGGAAATGAATGAACACTTAAACTTAGATCTAGTGGCCAACTTATTATTCAGCTCTTGTCTCTAATGAAGCAAAATATAGATTTTTATGTTTTAGTGGAGAATATGTCAGAAAAAAATTGCCATAAAAGTAGGAGTGGGGCCAACTCTTCTGCCTTTGGTAGTTATTTTCATTGTCTGTATGGAATACCCTTCCACCTTCTTTCTGGTAATGGATCCTGTTTATTCTCTCTGGCCCCCATTGCCCACTCCTCTCAAGAATGGGAAGGTAAAGGTAGGATCCAGTCTTAGGAGTCTATTTTCACTTGGGCACTGGGCCCAAGTCATACCAATCATATCCTTCACAGAGACTTTCTGTTAGAGTTAGAAGGGAGGTTGCGCTAAGGAAGTTACCCCAGAACTACTAAGGACTACATCTCTGACTAGAAATCAATGGCCTCCTTATTGCCCAAATCCATGATTTGGCAATCCAAATACCATTATCCTAGGTTTCTTAAACTTTATACGTCTAAAATGGAGCTCCTTCTCCCTTGGATGTATCTGTTTCCCATTCTTTCACATCAAAATAAATGGCACCAGTATCCACCTGATTACTCAATAGAGAAGTTAAGAGTCCTCTTTGATTCCCCTCTCTTTCATCTCCTATAGCTAACAACAGATTCTATCGATTGTAGTTCCAGATCTAGCCCTTTCCTTATCTTCTCAGCCATCAACCCAAGGCCAAGGTGTATCTCCTCTCTGCTGGACCATTGCCCTCATTACATACTGGTATTTTGCCTGTTCAGGATGCTCCAGTCACAATGGCTTCCTCTCCGTTCTTCTCATGACCCTTTCTAATGATTCCACATTCTTTGAGCTTGTTCTTTCTGCCTAGAACATTCTCTCTTCTGCTCTGGAATAGCTGACCATCCTTAATTCAAATGTCACTGCTTTAAGAGGTCTTACCTGGATGCCCTATAAAGATTTCTCCCTCTTCCTTCTTCATCCTGTTTATTTCTTTATGGTTCTTCTTCTTCTTCTTCTTCTTCTTCTTCTTCTTCTTCTTCTTCTTCTTCTTCTTCTTCTTCTTCTTCTTCTTTTTGATTTTATTTATTTACTCATGACAGACACAGAGAAAGGCAGAGACACAGGCAGAAGGAGAGGCAGGTTCCCTTTGGGGAGCCCAATGCAGAGCTCCATCCCTATCTGGGGATCAGGCCCTAAACTGAAGGCAGATGCTCAACCACTGAGCCACCCCAGCATCCCTGTGGTACTTCTGACAGTGCTTAATTATCTTGTTTCATTTGTTGACTTTGCTTTCTTTTACTGGAATGTAAGTTCCCCCAGAGTAGACTCTCTTGCTGGTCTGTTCTATGTTTAGCAGGTTCAAGACATTTGATAAATTGTTAATGAGATAATTATAACAAATTAATCTGATATGCAAAATTTCCACTTTTTCTTTCTTGAAATTTTTCCTCCTTTGACATCTGAGACATAGTATTCTGTCTGTTTCTTCTCCTTCCTTCTTCTAAGAGAAAATGTTCTCTAAATACTTCCTGGCTGGAGTTCTTAGCCTTCATAGTTTCCGGCCTCCTTAATGTTCTTTCTCACTCAAGCTGATCTACTCTCAATCCTCACTGCAGACCGCTTCCTGCCTTCTTTTTCTAAAGCACTGTCCTACTTGAAAACATCCATTTTTCCTTGGAATGAATACAATCAAATCTGGGCTAAAAATTTAGAGGTCCTCATTACCTACCCCAAACTACCATTCTGGCTCATTCTGACTATACCTCTCCCTACCTCCTTTCTCCTTTCACTTTCTCCTCCCTAGCAGTCCTGAATTAATCAGCATTCCTTGTGTCCATTTTGTGCTTTTCTTCTCTGACACAAGGACTCCTACTATTTACATTGTCTTCAACTCTTAGTTATATGTATTTCTTCTGGGACTTAATTCTGCTTTGTATTATACCTATTTGACTGAATTCTATTTATCCTACTAACTCATAAACTCCGTGAGCACAGGAACTATATCTAATTCATGTTTCTAACCTCCATTGGTCTGATACAATGCCCAGTACACAGCTATTGAATGTTGACATGCACTGTCAAAGAGTATTTAGGTGTGTGCGGAACAGGGTCTCAATTCCAGCTAGCTTGGGCAGGCAATACACCTCACTAAGTCTTGTTTTCCTGAGAAATTGGACGAATGGTACCTACCTCATATAGTTGCTGTGAGAATTAAATACAATAGTGCACACAGAACACGTGGTACCTAATAAATGTTACTGTCCTTTTCCTTGATCCTGTGGAAGTATAAAATATAGAGAACCCATGAAGCATGGAATCTGCTTTCCTTTTCACTACCCTATGTGTACCCATTTAATGCCTTGTGTTTATGAAGAGCCCAAGGAATTTGATGTCCCTTGCAGATGGACTAGGCCAACATAGCAGTCTCTCAAAGCTGCCTTAGCATCTCTGCTACTTGTGCTTTGCAGAACTAAGCACTAGGGTATCTGGCATCGTTATCATTTAGAGTTTCTTGATTTCCAGACCTTGCTCCAGTGGTAGTCCCCTTGCTGACTCTGTTATGTTTGGCCAGTCCATGTTGAGGAATTCCTGAGTCGATTCCTTTTTATTATTACTTCATTTTCTAGCTAAGAACCTAGATCATTTCTTGCTGTCTATCGATAGATGCATGGAGAAAGCAAATGTGGTATATACATATGGTGGAATATTATTTAGCATTTTAAAAGAAGGAAATCTTGTCATTTGTGATAATATGAATGAACTTGAAGGACATTATGCTAAGTGAATTAAACCAATATAGAAGGACAAATATTACAAGACACCTCTTCTATAAAGAATCTAAAACAGTTAAACTCAGAAGTGGTAAGCACTGGGTGTTATTCTGTATGTTGGCAAATTGAACACCAATAAAAATAAATTTATTATTAAAAAAAAGAATTGGAGAGTGAAATGGCATTTGCCAGTGGCTGGGGGAAAGGAGGGGAGGAGAAGTATCAGTTAAAGGGGACTAAATTTCAGTTATGCAAGATAAATATGCCCTTGAGATTTGCTGTACAGCATAATGCCTAAAGTTAACAATGCTGTATTAAAAACTTACAAATCTGCTAAGAGGGTAGATCTTATGTGAGATGTTTTTTTTATCATATATACATACACAAGTAGTAATAATAACAACAACAATGAGGAGGGAAGGAGAAAACTTTGGTGTTTAAATTAAATAATTAAATATATACTGCTGTTTGACATACGTCAATCATACATACCTCAATTAAGTGGTTTTAAAGAAAACAGTCAGTCCTGACCTGATTCTCACTTTCCTTAGCAACTGAAAAAGAAGAGGATGATGGGTATGTCATAAAACTTCATAGCCTATTGTTCTGCTCCATTAAAAGGAGTATCCTAATCAGGTTATGCTTTTAAAATGTTCTGAAATCCTTGGTTGGGTGGAAGGTAGATACCTGTAATGTGCTCACTTCCTGGCTTGTTATTCTTTGATAGATTGAAAACTAGATGTTGTGTTTGGCCACAGAGGAATTTAACTTTCTATTAGTTGTGTAACTTGACTGAACAGCAATTCATTCGTGGTTTGCCTCGTAATTTCCAGGTTTCTCATAGCCCTAAGAAACATTGAGTAATATACTGTGGGAACAGACTTAATTCAATTGAACTCCCCTTTGGAGGAAAGGCCATAAGGACAGCGTGTGTCGGTTCTATTATTACCCAATTGCTCCTGTCCATAATGGATGTTTATGATTCATTGCTTATTGAGGAACCACTTATATGGAATGTTGCCAAAGATCTTTGGAAAATCTAAACAAAATGTCTCACTCCCTGGTTTTGGGATCAGAACTGAATGGCTCATTTTCAAGTTGCTCACAGCCACACATCAAGCTTTTGATAGAGAAGCCCAAAGGGACTTAGGAAGCTAAGCTTAGGCCAGAGAGTATGGAATGCCAACCTCAGAACCCAGGCCTTCCTAAAGTTCTCAGAGGAGAAGGCCTTCCTGCAGCCAGGCTGGGAGGAGGGGTGATGCAGGGCCCATAATAGCTTTTGTGGAATGTTTATAAGACATGTGAACCAGACAGCATCTATTTCAAGGTACCACTGGTCAACTTGATTCTGGAGAACTGGTCTCAAATGATGATCTGTGTAAATGCAAAGAAGTACAAGTTTGAGAAATGCTTGCTTAAGCAAAATTAAACATGTTTCTTTATTGTGGGATTTCTATGAATCTTTAATATTTTCATATTCATTATGACTCATTGTGAATTTCAGTAGAATATTACTTTTCAAATTTATTTGACCGAGATGTCTCCCCTTACATTTCAATAGTTCAGTTTTCAGAATTTGAAGAATCATTACTGGGTTTATGAAATTCCAACCTGGAGATAGACTTAGGAAGCCTGACCTATCTCCAAACTGGCTTTGATTCTGGGAGTCTCCAGGACATTTTGATGCCACTTCAGAGTGAATGGCAGATTCAACTTTTGGTTATCTTTGTCTTTCCCTCTGTGTTTTGGGCCTACAGTGGGACCCCAAAGCCTGTAATGGCTCCAAAAGAGATCTAGTTCCCTGAGGTCCTAAGACCACAGCAGTGTGTATCTGACTGGCCTGTCAGCTACGTAAAATACTGGAGCTCTGTAAAATAGTGAGGTTTAGTGCCTCAAGCTCTGGAGCTGTGTAACTTGGGTAAATTGCTTAATCTATGTCTCTATTTTCTCATCTGTGAAATGAAGGATAATTTTGGCATCTATCCCATGTGGTTATGTGAGGATTTGATGAATATATGTGAAATCACATAAACAGTGCCTGACACACCGCAAGTGGTAAATACCATCAATTATTATTAGTTCTGGACTTAAATCTTGGAGGCTGACCTATGTATGGTGATGATGGGCAGAGAAGCCCTTTGCCTCAGCATTTGCTCAACTCAGTGGCTCCCAACTGGTAGATTCAATCAGTCTAAGGACAAATTAGCAACTTTTCTCCAATACGCAGTCTTACCCCTCAAAATTGACCACATACAAATAGCATCATTAGAGAATGCCTAAAAACATATGCTTTCTTCTCAGAAAAAAATAAACTTTCTTTCTATCTGGTGAGACTAAAATATGAACACCTGGTCTCTATAATTGCTGATGGAACGATAGCCCTGTGTTTTTGAAATGTACAAAGTGCGTGTACTTTCTGCATAGAAACTAAAAATACCTTTATCTCATTCCTCAATGGCCCTCGGAACTTGCTTGGTCAGTGTCATAGGTCTTGGTGCTTATATATACATTGTGGGTTGCTTCTTTTTGGTCCAGCTTCCCAAATGTAAGAGAATCCAGGGTTTTGGACCCATTTTCAAATGATATCAGGTCATCCAAAGTGAAAGGATATCTATGTAGTCAGGGATAGAAAACAGACTCTCCTATTCCTGCCACATTTAGTTGATCTAGCCCATACTTTTTTGCTAGATAATCCTATTGAAAGGTGGTCTAAATTGAGATAAACTGGCTTCTTTTAACTAATTGAATTAAGTGACTTAAATAAACTTGACAATTTAGTGATTAGCTACATATCAGTTCTCATATCTTTCCCAAGCAAATGTGAATGGAAGAGTCATTGCATTATATCTATTGGAGATGGAAGACAAGACAATGACAAAAAAGAAAAAATCTAGCTGTGAACTCTTTAGAAAGCTCTTCATCAATGGATAATTTGCACTAGTGATTGATATACTTTGCTCCTAATGTTTGATTATTTTCTTTCCTCTCATGTATTTCTAGGTAATATATGATTTGCACATATAAATATTTAAGATGGTATGTTTTAATATGTTAATAGTTCAAATTGTTTATTAATTCCAAAATTTAGGTTTTATAGGTGACCTCAACAGGGTTCTAGACTAGTGGTATCACTGAAGCAGGTTTCCTTGAAGCAATCTTAGGATAACTAAAGTATTTTAAATTCTTGATTTACAGTGGAAATGCAATATACACAGTATGATAACAGAGTTATCTTCTAAAGATCCAAAACTCAGATCAAACAGTTCTTATTAATTTAAGAAAACAGATTAATTTACATGTGGTTTAATAGGAAAACAGTCTGTAGGTTATGAAAGATATAAAGAAGATGTGATTCCCAGATTTCTCCAGGGGAGCTAAGATTTGTTTTGTTTTACTAGATAACCTAGGATGAAGGGAGTGTATACCAACAAAATAGAAACTTGAAATTACAGTTATTTATGGTAAGTAAATTTTAATATACAAACCCATATGCATAGTCATTAACTGCTTAACAAAATTATAAATAAATAAATAAATAAATGTATAGATGTCCCACAAATAAAGGTATATTAATTATCTCACAAAATTAGAGCTCCCATCAATAATCCTTGGTCCTGTGAATCTCTCCATTATCCCCAAGGTCAAAGCAGTTTGAAGATAGATTGTGCACCTAAAGTTGCTAGAGTCACATTTTGATTAAAAGGTAGAATCACAGAAATTGTACTGCTTGGTATAAATCTTAGAGAAACTCTTGCATGTGTATACCTAAAGTAATGCACAAGGGTATTCACTGAAGCAGCATAATCTGTAATACTGGAAAGTATGTAATTTTAAAATGCCCACCAATAGGAGAAATGAGCAAATTATAGTATATTCTCATGTGGAATACATCCAATAGTTAAACTGAATAAACTAGATTTATGTTTATGAATCTTAGAAAACAATATTGTGATAAAAAGAAGTCGCAGGACTGATACTTCACAGTATGATAAGACTTGGGTAATTTATTATAAAAATTGCTTAAAGATGCACAAAACCATACTATATGTTATTTGTGGATGCATACTTTTCATTTATATATATTCATATACTTTTCACCTATATATGAGATATATATGGATCTTGATCTCATGACAGGTCAATCAGGAAAATAATTGTCTCCAGGAGGGAAGGAGAATAGGTTTGAGGAAGAATATGTAAGGGACTTCAATGGTAATGTTTTATTCTTAAATAATAAATCTATTGATTGTATATTAAATTTAAACAATTATGAGTGGTAAGATATTGCATATTACTCTCCGAACATCTCATGTACAGTATTTCATAATTTTTAAAGAGATTTTGTTTATTTATTCATGAGAGACACAGAGAGAGAGGCAGAGACATAGGCAGAGGGAGAAGCAGGGTCCCCGCAGGGAGCCTGATATGAGACTTGATCCCAGGACCCCGGAATCACAACCTGAGCCAAAGGCAGACACTTAACCACTGAGCCACCCAGGCACCTCAATATTTCATATTTTTTAAAAAAGATTATATGATAAGTACAGACTCGTTTAGACTGTAGATTGTTCCATATCCAAGGGCAAGGAAACAGAAAACCATGCTCTACCTTGGCTGTCCCAAGGAAGATACATTTACCTAGCCAAACCCGAGAGAATCCCATCTCTTCCTTTGGGACAGGATGCTTTATTATTGTTTTGAGAGAAGCTGGCTATCTTCAGTGACTTCTAGTTTATAGTTAATACTCCAGGAGTATTAGTTCGGGGAATTCAAGTAATGCACTGTTGTTTGTAAATAAACTAAAGTCTGACCTTTCATCCAAGTTTATGTGTATTTGGGTGAGTCCTGCCCAACATCTCTGGATTTTATCTTCCCCAGCTTTTCCCAGCTGGCGCTTCAGCTCTCTCCATCTGCAAATGCAGCTCCAGTAATTCCAAGCAGGAAGTCCCTTATTGGCTTCTCTCCCTGCCTCCCCACCTCTGTCTTGTCAGGCTTGGTAGGAGCCAGTTTTCTCCCTAGATTAATAGAGGATAAGGCCTCTTTGTGGGTCCCTAGAGAGGGACCTTTGGACACTGTCCATACCTGACTGAATCCTGGGCCCATCTGGAAGCTGACTCCAGCCCCTAACCTTTCTTGCTGCCAATAATTTAGCCAGTGCTGTTCATGAATTCCTAAGATTCTATTGCATTTGGGAAACAATACATTTGTCTTGTATTTGGCTTGACCATCACTTCCCCAGATGAGGCCAGATCTCCTGATGTTAGATGCTCTGCTCTAGAGAGCCTGGACTTCTTTGAGATCTCATCCCAGCTTCAATTAAATAATTAGTTTCATATTTGGTTTAATGTTTGCTTCCTTTGCTGTAAGGTAGGCTCCATGAAAGCCTGGATTATGTTCCCGAGATGAACAGCACCAGTCACGGAATATGTATACTGATTAATGAATGCATGAGTGAAAATAAACTTCCCCTATACACAGAAAATCATATATTATTATTATTATTATTATTATTATTATTATTATTATTATTTTAAGAATAAAAACGGAGGGCAGCCCGGGTGGCTCAGCGGTTTAGCGTCGCCTTTGGCACAGGGCCTGATCCTGGAGTCCCTGGATCTAGTCCCATGTCAGGCTCCCTGCATGGAGCCTGCTTCTCCCTCTGCCTGTGTCTCTGCCTCTCTCTCTCTCTCTCTGTATCTCTCATGAATAAATAAATAAAATTTTAAAAAAGAATAAAAATGGAATGTATTAAAATTTTAGTTTTTACATGTTGTTCCTTTTAAATTTTTTGAAATATTTCAAACATACATTAGAAGATAAATGATTACAATGAACTCTTTTTTAAAGATTTATTTATTGGAGAGAGAGAGAGCAAGAGTGAGAGCTTGAGTGTGATAGGGAGGGGCAGAGGGAGTGCAAGAGAGAGAGAATCTCAGCAGCCTTCCTGCTGAATGTGGGGCCCAATGCTCGATCCCATAACACTGAGATCATGACCTGAGCAGAAATCAAGAGTTGGACTCTTAACTGACTGAACCACCCAGGTGCCCCAATTATAAACTCTTAATGTGAGTATCTCTCTAAGGGTATTAATAGTGATTAACAATTTGCCATATTTCATCTTTTTGAATTTATTTTTTCTTTGCTGAAGTATTCAAACAAAATTTGAAATATCAGGACATTTTACTCCTAAATACTCCAGGATACAGTTCTACCAAAAAGGGGGAAAAAGCTCCTTTTCCTAATGGCATCTAACAAAATTGACAATGATTCCTCCATCTAACATCCAGTCTATTTGCTGTTTCCTTGATTGCCTCTTTATAATTGCAAAAAAAAAAAAACAAAAAAAAAAACAACAAAAAAAAACAACAACAAAAAAAACAAACCATCTTTCTGCAGTTGATTAGTTTCAGGATCAACATTTTGGTGAGAATACATTATAAGTGGCACCATGTCCTCCAGACTGCATCACCCAAGGATGGGTCATAGCCATTTTCCTCACTGTTAGTGTCGACAAGATTCATTAGTGTGGCCAAGGTAACAGCCTGTTCTCTCCAATAGAAAGTTTTTCATTTCTCTTCATAACCAATAAGAAATAAGTGCTTGGCACCCTGCAAATACCTAATTCCCACTGGCCGTTCTTCTAGAATTTTATCATCTGTTGATTACCATAACCCAAATCAATTATTTCATTAAGGATTACAAAATAGATGTTTTTGGATTCTATCCTTCCTTCTACACTTATCAGCTAGAAGTGTTCTTTTAAAAAAAAAAAAAGATTTTATTTATTTACTCATGACAGACGGGGTGGGGGGGAGGGGCGTGCGGAGCAGGCTCCATGCAAGGAACCCGACGTGGGACTCAATCCCGGGTCTCCAGAATCACACCCCAGGCTGAAGACGGCACTAAACCGCTGGGCCACATGGGCTGCCCAGCTGCAAGTGTTCTATAAAACAGTACTTTTTGACATCAATTAGGACTACTCAGATACTTCGAAATATAAAATATTCTTGTCCAGGAAAGGCACAATAAATTTTTATCTTCTCCCTTTAATTATCATTGTAGAAATAGCTTATGCACAAGCTATTTGCAATGGGCGCAGATTATTTTTTGAGAGGTTTGTCTTTATTTGTGTCCTTTGGATGGGCATTGTTTTTACTGTTATAAACATGCTGTGTTGAAAATTCCTAGACATACATGTGCAAGTATTTCTGCAGAATAAATTCCTAAAAGAAGAATTTCTGGGCCAAAGTGTGTGCACACATTCAAATTTTTGATATATCCTGTCAAATTGCCTTCAAAGAATTATGTCATTTGCCCCTGCAACAAAGCTTGAGTGAGAATGCTTGTTTTCTCAAACACTCTCTAATACTATATGGAATCAATGTTTGTAGAGCATGTGGGTGGCTCAGTTAATTGCGAGTTTGTCTTCGGCTCAGTTCATGATCCTGGAGTTGAGTCCTGCATCAGGCTTCCCACTCAGCAGGGAGTCTGCTTCTTCCTCTGGCCCTCCTCATTCCCACGTTCTCTCTCTCTCAAATAAATAAAATCTTTAAAAAAAAAAATCAATGTGCCCACTTTGGCTCATTTCTCTAGTCCCCACTGAGTCTTCTCACGAAATGATTGAACAGAAACACACTGGATTGCTCTGCCTAGAGGTATGTTTGATGGTACTACATGGATTTGTCATGGTACCTGGGGACCCCTGGGAGATGGTGTAGAATATGCCTCAGAGATATACCAACCAGAAATGAGGAAACTAGAGTATTTTTCTATCATTTTCCCATCTATAAATGAATCAAGAACTTCTCTCAGGTCATCTCGGACACTTCTGGCTCAGCCTGCAAGCTTGCTCCCTGTGAAGAGCAAGTGAAGAGTGTTCTCAGACACCAGTGAAGTGAACGCTGAGAGGATATTGATGGGGACCAGCCATGTCGGCTGTAGGTCTCTGTGAGGGAACCACACTTCATGCCCAGAGAAGCAAAATACAATAATTTTTACATTGCCACAGAGGGCAGAACATAGCACAGAAACAGGTGCAAGATACAGGGCTCTTGAGGGATCCCTGGGTGGCGCAGCAGTTTAGCGCCTGTCTTTGGCCCAGGGCGCGATCCTGGAGACCTGGGATCGAATCCCACGTCGGGCTCCCGGTGCATGGAGCCTGCTTCTCTCTCTGCCTGTGTCTCTGCCTCTCTCTCTCTGTGTGTGTGACTATCATAAATAAATAAAAATAAAAAAAAAGATACAGGGCTCTTGAAACAGAGGTGTAAATGAAATGTTGCAGGATTGGCAAGTGCTATAGGGGAGGGGATGAAAGAGATTGAGAGAAACCATTTACTAAGTTTATCTATGGCAGGTACTTTGCAAACCTCATTTGTAACCCATGATAATGATTTGGTACTTAAAGTCAACTTTGGACAATTCCAAATCATTTTGGTGCAAGGATACTGTGAGGTAAGAGAATTTGGGAGAGTGAACAGGGAGGGGAACATTTAAAGCAGACAAGAAGAAAGATGATTCTTTTAACCCCATCTGGTGAAGGTGTTCATCAACTCCTTAGAAAGGGGAAATTGGAAGTTTATGTAAGAACCTCATTGTACATTTTTATATAGTTTATGAGGTATTTTAAATTAACCCCAGTCATTCTCAACTAATTCTCCTATGATTTTCACATAAAGTCCTGAATTAAAGAACTCTTGTAGGCACTGTTGTTATTATTTATTCATAGGCTTAACTAATTAATTGTATTCTTTCATTCCAAAAGGTAAACTACTGCCCAAAAGATGGTTGAGGGATCTGGAGTCACACTACTTGCATTTGAACTCCATTTCTACTATCTACTAGATTGTATGACCTTGAGCACTTTTCTGAACTTCTCTGAGCTCCTGCTTCTCATCTGTAAGATGAGAAACCTACCCCACAGGAATATGGTGAAGATTAATTGAGCTGTCTGCCTAAATGCCTGGCATAGTATGAGTGCTCCATAAAATTTAGGTATTTTGTAAGAATAACAGTTCTGGGAAGCCACAGTTCTAGAAGTTAAGGTTGAGGTGCTCTGAATAATTGGCCAACTGGCAGTCCTTACGGAAAGCTGCTTCATCCCATCTTACTTCCATCTGAGCCTGCCCACCCTGAAAGCAGGCACACGCTGTGGGGCCAGGGAGCAGCATTTCATATTGCTCTTTTAGGCCTGCGGACAAACTCAAAGTCATGCATTTTGGGGAAAAAGACTCCAGGGCTTTGAGAGTTTATTGGTATAATAAAAAGTAGAGGCTTGTCCTGAGGAAAGTGCACCTAGAGAGGCCCAGAGGAAGCACATGTTGTGGGAATTGGCTGAAGATGTACTTGACTCTGGTAATAAACAACTACAGCCACTTTGTCAGACTGTGAGGTTGTGTCACATGCATGAAAGAATGACTATGGTGAAGAGAAAAGGGCTGCATCATGAGCATCAGAGCACAGTACCACCTGACATATTCAATACCTTTCAAAAACAAACAAACTCCAAAGAACTGCCAGTATAATTATTGTGAGAACATACTTCTATGGCATTAACAAGGGTCTGACTTCAGATCAGAAGGAATGAGATCTGTTTTCCTGACTATATCATGCTATCTAAGAAACCAGCCAAATAAGAATGTAGGTTCCTTGGAAATAAAAGTCAGTGTGGAGCCCAGGATTTCAAAGTCTGTTCTTTCATGATAAATAACTGATCAGAGCTTTGAGATGTGGATCCATTTCCTCTTGTGCCAACTTCTGCTCAATGCAATCTTTTCTCCCTCATTTCACCACTGAGGAAAATGGTTCTCAGGGACAAGAGAAATTATGAAAGCATCATAATTTAGTGAAAAATCTGTTGAGGGTTCATGCTGAGATTACAAAAGTCTTATCAATGTCAGGCTTTTTTCTATTCAACTCCTGGTAAGAGACATTTGAATAAGTGGATAGAAAATTTTCTAATGGAAAACAGTTAAAAATGTTAATGTCACAAGCCACTGAAGAAAAAAAATCTCATTCAAAGATACCATGTTTGGGGTGCCTGACTTAGTGGAGCATACAGCTCTTAATTTCAGGATCACAGTTTGAGCCCCATGTTAGGTGTAGAGGTTACTTTAAAAAAATACTATGTTTAGAGGCACCTGGATGGCTCAGTGGTTGAGCATCTGCCTTTGGCTCAGGTGGTGATCCTGCGGTCCTGGGATCGGGTCCCACATCAGGCTTTCCACAGGGAGACTGCTTCTCCCTCTGCCTGTCTCTGCCTCTCTCTGTGTATCTCTCATGAATAAATAAATAAAATCTTAAAAAATACTATTTTTAAGCACTGAAAAATCTTACTTTTTTATCCATACATACTTCATGGAAGATAATTCTGAAGGTCAGATCATGTGAATACCTGGGTTGGAATTTAAGGCAGGGGTGGAATGCTTAAGGAGATGGTGAGCACAGGGAAAGCTTGGCTTGACACTTCTGAAGGGATTATGTTTGGAGCAAGTCTGAAGATTAGGACTTTGTAATTTTGTAAAAAGACCACCCTCCCAGGAGGTGCCTGGGTGGTTCAGTCCATTAAGTGTCTGACTCTTGGTTTCAGCTCAGGTTCATGAGATGGAGCCCTGCCTTGGGCTCCACATTCAGCTTGGAGTCTACTTGAGATTCTCTCTCTCTCTCTCTCTCTCTCTCTCTCTTGCTCTCTACCCCTGCCACCATTCTCTGTCTAAATAAATAAATAAAATCTCAAAAAAAGAAAACATCCTCCTTAAGACTTTTAGTCTCAACACATTCTCTCTTTGGGAAGAGGTTAAGTATGACAGCAAAGAGAAGAAAACGGAGTAAAGAACCCATCTAAAAAAATCAATTCTTGTCAATCTTTGGTTTCTGCTATGTTCTCTGGGATATTAAGAGTTAATTAGTTCATAAGAAACTACCACTCTTGAACTATAGTTTTTCTACAAAAAGCAGAAATATAGAACCTGTTCTAATTACTGAGTTTGTTGCTATTTTTTTTGTTTGGATTCTTTTCCCTAGTTTATGTTTCAGATATGAATAAAGTCCATGAATGGAATTTGGTAACATTCCACACAGAGACATAAACAACATGTAGTCAAATCCCCTGAGCTGTTAGCTGGAGTTTCATTTCCTAAGGCCCCACCCTCCCCCCTTCGCTGCTCAAATAGTCAATCCTCTGGCTCTTTTCTTTTCATGTGTGTCATGTCATGTTGTTTGTTCCTGCAGTTTTTAGAGGCTTTGTCCTTCACATACTCAGCCAATGTGAATGGTTTAATGGATGAGACATGGGCTCCTGAGCTCTCCTAAGTTCTATGCCTTCCAAGGCCAATGGTGTGGAGTGAGCCACGGTATTGTGTACACACAATGGCTATTGTCCAGTCCAGAGATAACATACAGTTGGTTCTATATTTGGTGAAATGTTAGAATCGAATCATTGCCTCCTACAAAAGTGGGCAGAGTCAGTAAACTGGGATAGAAAGAGATGGACAGTTCATTATTCTAATCATCATGTCCCTATAAATCATTTGTGTCCCTCAGATGGGAAACCACATGTAAGTGGAAAATCTGAAAGTTAAAGGAAATTTAAAGAAAGGAAATAAAAGGAAAAGTTTACATTTGGTGCCTAAGGTAAGTCATTTTAGATTTGTTCTTACAGGCATAGGTTCCAAGACTTCTTTGCAAATGTGGGAAATGCAGGGAATTGGAAGTGGAAGCTGATCAAGGTGTCTACAAAGTTCTACTGGTTCTTCAGGGCTAAAGGGAGGTTATTTTAGGATCTGAAATATGTGCTTTGGAAATGTGCCTATTTTTTGAGTTTGATTTTCCATAATTATTTCTCATGTTCTCCCTTATTTAGTCAAGTATTTTTTTTAATATCAATGACAAACTGCAAGAAAATTGGGAGTAACACGAGTATGCATTTACAAGGACAAAAAATTATTAAATAAGTTTCAACTGGGTTAAGGGGAACTAAAGAATGGGGGTGTATCTTTTGAGTCAGAGCTTCAGTTGGGGATTAACATGTGGAAAGCCTAAGGGCACTCCTATTCTGGAGTCACTTCCCGACACCATTATTTTCTGCTAAAATCTTGGACGATTTGTGTTTTACTCATAAGGGAGGCTGTTGACCAGTATAAGCTTTGTTTAACTTCACACATACAATACTAAATTATGTTTACAAACTGCTTAATAGAGAAATTGGAGACTTAAAGAAATTTTACTTCATGTTATCAAAGAAGAAGTATATCTTAGGTTACTGTTTGTACAAATCCAAATTTTGGTATATTAGGTTTGCTAAAGAAAGGCGGAAGGTAGTTAGTCTTAAGTGGTTTATCATCTGAAAATCTTAATGGTAGCTTTCAACTTGTTCTTATTTTCTTTTTCCTGGAAAAAACTTGTTTTTGATTTGTATAACTATAACTGCTTGTTGAGACCATAAAATGGGCAGAACCATGATATTTCATGCCCTTTTGTTTTGTAGTCTTGCGGGAAAAGATCTCAGTAATAACATTATTAACAGACTAAAAATGTTTCTCCAGGACGTTTGAATTTTAAAATTAATTTATTACCTAAAATCTGCAATGTGCAACTTTCACTTAAAATGTGATCTACCCTGTCACAATGGTGCCAAATGGCCTACTTCTGTCATTCCCTTAAGAGAAAACTTCTTCCTTCTTTCTTCTTTCTACCACCTCTTAGTCCAAAGAATTCCAAGTAGTAGCCTTGCTATATATTATTATGATTTATGGTAATGATTTATAATGCACATTACCCTATTTAAAAAAAGATCTGGGTAACTGTTTTATAGAAGCTTTTGTCAAAAGCTATATAATGAATAAGAAGAAATGTTTATGGGTTTTGCAAGGGTAGCAGTTTGTGGAAGGAGAAATAAAAGAGGGTCACTAGAAGATGAAGATAATTCTTTGTGTAGCCATCCCTCTCCAGCATTTGTCTCACTCCTGAACGACAGGGGTCGTGTATGGCCTTCTGGTGTAATCTTCCCTTCCAGGAACTCATAGTTCAGAGGAAAAGTGAGATAAGTACACAACTATAGTTCTAAACAAATTAGCAATTTAATAAGTTTTACAGCTTATTTTAAAAAGAAACACAGCTTTAGGATTGTCAAGTACAAAGAGTAAATGAATTGACTGCCAAGAAGTAGTATCAAATGTTAGTTACTGATGATGACTCAAGTTTTTGCTGAAATGTTAGACTTTTTTTCACCTTTAAATCAATCTGACACATTCTAACCGGTTTAAAAACAACCAATCTTAAATTTGGGTGTATGAAAAAGTTATTTCCTGATATTTGGTTGTTTGGGGTACATGTCACCATAAAAGGAAAAACCAGGAGGTTTTGCTCTGAATCAGGCCATTGTGGTTACTTTTCTCCCCGGTGATGATAGTCTTTGGGGACATAGAAAGTCTTTTGGGGTTAAGGAAGAAATCTTAACAGCACCAGAATATTCATATAAGCACTTCCTGAGTTCTTTCACTGAGTGTAAAGCTAAGAAATATCCCGTTAACGGAGCATTGGCCCAAGTGTTGACAAGCCATCCAGCTTATTGACAATTATATAAAGCCCAGAGAGCTGAACTGAATCAGATTTTAAAGCAATGAAAAGAGTGACACAGTTAAAACATAAATGTCTTCCTTAAAAATTGATCATTATTGAAAGAGAAAGTAGCAGACTGATGAAAGCTGAAATGTCTCAGGTCAATAATTGAGCCTCTGTGACTCTGTATGCATCTGGAGCTACATAAAGATGTAATTATGGGCCTCAGAGCATCTCACTTCAAAGCTTGTCTGAGGAGCTTTCCTGAGCCAGAGGACGGACAATATCTCCCAGAGCCAGACGGTAAGAGGGGAGAAAATCCACCCCTGGGGAAGACAAATGTTTTGTAATAAGTGTGAGCAATTGGCTGAAGGGAACAATTACTTTTATCTCTGCTACTGAGCCTCTGGATACTGCCAAGTATATTTATGCTCCTTGGCAAACACTGGATTCTAATTTCTTGGCAAAACATACGCACAGAAATCTCTTTTACAATATCTAGTAAAAGATCCTGCTTTGTAAACACTCATTCTACTGAGTTTAAAAGCTACAGGAGGGATTAAATCACATATGCCTCCTTAAATCTTCAGAAAGAAAAGAATTTTTCATGAAAAGGGAACACCCGGGCAGTTTACAGGAAGGAGTCTCTTTTGTTGGGAGGTATTTGGTCTGGCTCCTCTCCTATTAAGTATTCTTACTGATTCTGTGAGTTTGAAATGTTGATGCTGCTTAAAAAACAGAGCAATACCCTCTAGCCCACCTTTTGGTTGCTCATCAGTCCCTGGACACTACAGGCTTTTCTTATCTTTCTTTCTGATGTGAATGAGACAGTGTAATTTTAGCATCATCAAGTCACCAAGAACACTGGAGTGCGTGATCAGTGAAGTTATTAAGTGTTACTCAGTAGAATTCCCTATAAAAGCCAAACCAAGGATCTGGGCATAAGTGAACGCCTGGCACACAGCACTAAACAAAACTGACAGAAATAAAACTTGGAGCTCCTGAAACCAACAACCTTCTCTTGTGAGAAAGTGCTCTGATAAGGAAAATGTTTTGAATAGTGACACAGACTGCCTCTAGGCTACGGCCATGCTACTGAGAAGCAGGCATTCTATGTGGGTTGGTGATTGAGGCCCTAGTTTTTTGTTCAAAATGAAAGATATTGGGTAGAGAAATCACCAGGTTGATTTTTTTTTATTTTTTATTTTTTTGTCTTTTAAGATCTGGTACGTGGTAATATGCAGCACACCCACAACCTCCAAGGGATATACTACATGTGCAGTCTCCTCAGGGGATATCCCTTAATTCAGGTTCAGCTATCATTGACCTGGATTTAAATTTTCATAGTTTAAGCCCCATTTTGATAAGAAAACATGATTCTTCACACTCAACCATGCTAGTTCTACCTTTTCTAATCTAGAGTAAGTGAATTTGTGGCACATTGATGTCAGACATCATTGATGATCATGCATTCCAGTAAGCCTTCAGAGCTTTTCTCAACAGAGCAGTCTGAGCAGCCATCACCCAAAAGACTTCTCATAAGGATATGAGAGTATGTCATGGCAACCAAGGGCATGAATGGAGGAATGCCCTGACCAGATCAAGAAGCAGAAGGCTCTTGAAGCCTTTTCCTTAACTTTCATCTCTCTCTCTCTTTTTAAAAGATTTTATTTATTTGAGAGAGAGAAAGAGAGAGAGAGAGAGAGAGAGCACAAGCAGGGGGAGCAGCAGAGGCAGAGGGAGAAGCAGACTCCCCAATGACAGGGAGCCCAGCCTGGGGTATGGCTTGAGCTGAAGGCAGACGCTTAACTGACTGAGCCACCCAGGCACCCTACCTTTCATCTCTGTTCCTCATGAACTTTTGCGGTGGGTAGGATAATGACCCCCAAGGTGTCTTAATCTCTGGAACTCTGAAGTGTGAAAATGCTACTTTATATGGCAAGAGGGACTCTGCTGAAAGGATGAAGTGAAAGACCTTGAGATGGGGAGATCATCCTGGATTATCAGGGTGAACCCAGTGTAATCACAAGGGTCCTTCAGGAAGAGATAGGAGAGAGTCAGTTAGAAGAGGAGATGTAGCAATGGGAACAGAGGCTATAGTGATGCAACCATAAGCCAAGGTATGCAGACAGCCTCCAGAAGATGGAAAAGGCAAGAAAGTAGGATTTCCCCTGAGAGCCTCCACAGAGAATGCAGCCCTGCCAACCCAGAAGTCTAAAAGACTTCTGAACCCCAGAATTGTAAAATAATAAATTGGCTTGTTTTAAGCCACTAAGTTTGTAGTAATTTGTTACTGCATCAATAGGAAACTAATACAGCATTGACTTTGTTTGGCTTTCTCTAGTGGCTAAGAGCCTGGCTGTGTTTTCTGCTCCTTAGTTCATGCAGCAAAACACAGCTTCCCCAGGTGCCTAGGATTACATGTTGCAGGTGCCATCACATACAGATTCTGACTCAATTTTCTTGGTTCCATTCCCAGATTCCAAAAGGAGAAGGTGACTGGGTCAGCTTGGGTCATTGGTTCCCCCTGTGGTTGGTCAGCCAACACCAGGTTGTAGGATCACATGGCAGGAACCCACTCCTATGGGTGGGCTGGGAAGCTCTCAGGGATGAGGGACAGGGCAGGCCCCTCAATAGGTGTCTACTACATTATTCATGCCTTCATTTATTAACTTCTTAAATTTAAAATTTCACCCTACAAATTCTATTGGGGGTGTTGGTGTGTTGTATTGGGGTGTTGTAGATTTATCACACTAATGGTCCCATTGTTTCATTCCTCTATATATTTATACTTTTGGTAGTGCTCTTCTGACCTGATCTGACCTTGGCCATGTGCTTTGCTTTAGCCAATAGGACAAATGGTCTTACGAAAGCACTTGGATATTTCTGCTTCTTCTCTCCAACCCTTATCCTAGTCTTAAGAGTAGGCCTAAGGCAGCCTATTGGAGGACCAGGGAGCACAGAACAAGTAATCCTAGCTGAGGTGATCCTAGACCAGCCAGTCCCCAGCCAACCTGAGAGCTGACCACAGATGTATAAGTGAGCCCAACTAGTTCAGCTTATATCAGCACAATTGCTGAGCCAACCTCTGGGCTTATAAGCAAGAAAAGATGTTACTGTAGAATGCCACTGAAGTTTCACAGTTACCTGTGAAAATACAGCATTATTGTGACAATAGATAATTGATATGGGGGAATGTGATGTTTAAATATTTTATGTCTTTAATTCAATTACCTTTAGGGCTAATTATTTTTTTAAAAGATTTTATTTATTGAGATGCTGGGGTGGCTCAGTGGTTTAGCGCCTGCCTTCAGCCCAGGGCATGATCCTGGACTCCCGGGATCGAGTCCCACATCAGGTTCCCTGCGTGGAGCCTGCTCCTCTCTCAGCCTATGTCTCTGTCTCTGTCTCTCTCTGTCTCTCATGAATAAATAAATAAAATATTAAAAAAAGAAAACTTTGAGTTTGACAGACAATTAACCATCATTAAAAAAATAAAGATTTTATTTATTGACTTGACAGAGAGAGAGATTGAGAGAGAGAACAAGCAGAGGGAGTGGCAGAGGGAGAAGAAGAAGCAGGCTCCCGGGTGAGCAGGGAGCCAGACATGGATGGAGGATGCAGGATGGAGCTGAAGGCAGACGCTTAACTGACTGAGCCACCCAGGTGCCCACCTTTAAGGTTAATTCTAATTATCCTGGACAAAAATGGCTTTCAGCATCTCAGCCAGAGATCAGACCTGATGCATCAAAAGGGATGGAAGGCAGACTAATGTTTTTTGCAAATCTCCTATTTATCCATCCCTCTGGCACTGTGCTAAGTGCTCTCCCAAAGCTTACCTTATAGAGCTTCATAGCCACTCTGTGAAGTAGTTTGTTTACAGATGAGAAAATTGAAGCTCAGTGAGAATTAAGTAACTTGCTCAAAGTTGCTTCCATATTACATCCAGGAATTCAGATTTGATCCCAGATCTAAATCTCTTCCTGATATCAGGCTCTGCGCCCTTTAGTACCCAGCATGCAGCTATAGCAAGTAAAAAATATAGGACATTCAGTTAAATTTGAATTTCAGATAAAAAATGATTTCTTATTTATCTGACATTTAAACTAATTGATGTTTTGTAATTTATCTGGCAACCCTACAAACATGGAATTTACTTGTTGGTGGAAGAGGGATATGTAGGAAGTGTGGTAGAGTTATTCTATTCTAGTAATAATATGTTTGAAAATAACTGATGGTTACACCTGCAGAAGAGGTCATGTATTTTCTGAGGGTTTACAAGGGAAAGATGCTGAGGTCTATTCTCACACTCCTGAGTCTTTAACTTTTTGTAAGTTCTGTGACCTCCAAGTGCCTCTGGTCATGTGCTGCTGGCCATATATTCTTTAAGCCACAAAGTGGGAACATCCATCCCCTTTGCTGATTCTTTTCTAGGCTGCTTTAAAGAGGAATGGAAAGTATGTAAATCAATTGATGTATGTTGCTGGCTATTAATGAATTAACAGCCTGAAGATACAGGATTTTTTTCTGCCTATGCATAAGAAATTTTTTTTTTTAAATCTTTTTTTTTTTTTAATTTTTATTTATTTATGATAGTCACACAGAGAGAGAGAGAGAGAGGCAGAGACACAGGCAGAGGGAGAAGCAGGCTCCATGCACCGGGAGCCTGACGTGGGATTCGATCCTGGGTCTCCAGGATCGCGCCCTGGGCCAAAGGCAGGCGCTAAACCGCTGCGCCACCCAGGGATCCCTATGCATAAGAAATTAAGGGCAGATCAGAGTAAGTGAATAATAGCTAGCCTGTATAGTCCTTATGCAAGAATTTCTCTAAACATTTAAAATAAGTTAACTCATTTAATCCACACAAAAACTCTATGAGGCAAATGCTATTATCATCATCTTATTATATAGATGAGGAGACAGAGAGGTTAAGTTAGCAAACTAAAGTTGTACAGCCAGTAAGTGGCAGTGCTCCCAGAGTTCAGATGTTTAACCACCGTGCTATACTGCCTCTCACTTAGTGTCTTCTGAATTTCTGCTGTGTTCCAGGCATTGTCTGAACAATATGGTTTCTTCTCTATGAATCATACATTCTGATAAGGGAAGATAGTAAATAGAGGTGAAAAAATTTCCAATAGTGATAAATGCTATGAAGATATTAAGTCAGGATCATATGATGGAGAGCTTCTAATGAAAGTATGGCTGCATTAGAATAGGGAATGATTTTTGGAGGAAGTATCATTTGAGCTGAGATCTTATTTAAAAATGGAGCTAGCCATGCAAAAATCTGGAGGAAGAACATTCCAGGAAAAGGAGATGCTCTTGTGGGCCAGGCATTTGAAAAACAGAAGTAATGCAGTACTGCTGAGATAAAAGGGGAATGGAGAGAGGGCTTAAGACATGGCCTAAAGGGTGGGTCAGTTCACATCTGTGAGCCATGGTGAAGGAAGATTGTATTCTCAGTAGGGTGGACAAATATTGGAGTTTTAAGCATGGGAGGGACATGATATAGTCTAGAGTTCTAAAGGTCACTATAGTTGCCAAATGAAGAGGAGACCAGTGAGTCAGTGCAGGGTGGGTGTGGTTGGTAAAAGCAGAAGTAAAAGAATCAGTTAGGAGGCTGGTGCTGTAGCTCCTGACTGACATGTGATTTTGGACAAGAGTGGCCAAGTGGATGGATTTGGGGTATGTTTGTGTGGTGGTGTTGGCAGGACTCACTAATGGATTATAGATAAGGAGTTAAGAGAAGGTGAGGAAGTAAGGCCAATATGTAGGTTTTTGGCTTGAGCAGCTTGGTTGGTGTGGTGCCATCTAACAACATGAGGAGACCTGGGGAAGTTGCAGAATAGAGCTCTATTTTGACCATGTTAAGTTTGAGATTCTTAAGAGACATCTGAGAGGGACTGTCAGGGCATCAGCTGAACCCTCCTCCTTTACCTCCTTTGTCTGTATGTCCTTTCTCTCTTTTGCTCCATCTAAGCCCAGAAAAAAGAGTTCAGCATTTCTCTTAGATCCTTAAATAGCATTTGCTCACACAGTAATGTAAACTGAAGATTTTGTTCAGGAGATGACAGAGGCATTTTACGTCATAAATCTCATAGCAAACAGCTTAAACACTAATTAGGCAATTGTTTCCGAAAGGCCTCTCCTGGTCCTTGGCTATATCTTCCCAGGGGTTTCTCTCTCTGATATTTCTTCTACACAGAGCACCCTGATGTTTCAGGCTCTTCTCTTTTTCAGATATATTTCTGCTGTGCCCCGAATTGCAAAGTCTTCTCTATCAGAACTAGTCAGCTCTGCCATCTTACTTATACACAAATTGACACACCCAGACCCATCAGGCTGCTTAGCAAAGAGTCTCCTTAGGTACCGTGGCCCATCCACCTAAGATCTGGAAACTTTAGGGTTATAAATGAAAGTCAGTGTTTCCTCTTTTATAAGTGTGCATATGCACACACATAAAAATTAAAACACACACCAAAAATTTTGGTCTTGTTCTTTAATATAAAGAATTATTCTTTAGAGATCAATGGATAATAGTTCATGAGTCATTTATCACTACACATTTTACTGTGAGATAGTCTTTTTTCCTAAATTACAATTACTGTACTTATTTCTTCAGATGTGAAAAGATGGTTTTCTTGATTGAGGATAATTAGAATTGTAGTAGTTTTAGTTCTTTTCATTGTTGTTGTTCAATCTTCTAAGACTAGAGGGGAGAACATGCTTCTTGTGTCTTGGTTAGATAATGCAATCCATGATCTATGTGATCATCTGATGTTTGCACTATTTTCAACTGGTACCAACTAGGTACCAGGCCCTGTGTTAGATAAGTAGGACCATATACCTGCCCCCAAGTTTATATTCTAACAGGAAAGGTTGTGTTCTAGAAAATTTTGAATAATAAGATATAGGAAAAGTTTATGAATTTTATCATTGACCCTCCTTATTTCAGAAAGCCTGCTATGCAAATAATAGTCATCAATCTGACCAAACAGAAATCCCATCCTAATGTAGCATTTACTGACATGCGATTTTGTAAGTTTGTGATGATTCTTAGGAACAGAATTCCCTGCTTTATCTCCTGTGGTAAGGCTCAAAAAACCCAAAGAACACTAAGTCAGGGCTTCTGCCAGCTAGCCCTGCATTAGGAAGGAGTGTTTATTAGTTTGCAGAAGTAGCGTATAAATGAAGCATTCCTGCATGCTGAGCAGGCAAGCAATCTGGATGCATCAAACCAAGAAGAGATCTGAAATGTAGGGCTGCTGAAATCTTTTGGCTCCTTTGTCAATACATTTTCATTTCTGAATGGCTGTTTGAATGTTAACTTAGTACGTGCAGCCCAGAAAATCAACAGCAAATTAAATGAGTGGTGGGAATATGTGCCATGTGTTATCCTTCAGAAAACGAGCTGATGTCAGGAGACGGTCTCAAAGGTAAATGGATCGGAGATCACTTTTTTCTAGTTATATTTATAGTAGCAAAAGTCCTCTTAAAACCTGCTTGATTCAAACAATATTTCTTATATCAGATTTAAGTCAGGAAGAAAATAAATGAACCCAGCATATGAAAAATATTGAGTTAGACAGGAATGGATGATAATTTTTGTTCTGAATTTGTTATTTGGCTACCTTCTCTGGAAGAGTAACAGGAAGTGCCTGCCCCTGGTTGACTGCAGGGTGTGTTTGTCCCAGGCAAACACACAAGTGTTTGGGCACTGTACTGTCCAAGGATCTCTGACTAGGGTGTGTCACCAAAGTTGTTGTTATGAGATCTCTCTTCAGAGAAACAGAGCTTGGCTGCTTCTATTGCATGGAACATTCTCTCTCTCTCTCTCTCTCTCTCTCTCTCACACACACACACACACACAACTTATTAGTTGATTTTGTCACCATAGCAAAATTTACACATTTTTGTACTTAGTTTTTGCAGAGTTGCTTCCTACTTTACTTCCCTACATTAATAGTCTATTGGTTATTTTATTCTGAAAAAATCTTAGACTCAAAGAAAGCATGGAAAGTAATATAACAAAAACATGGGTGCTCACTCTTCAGAAATAACATGCATTAACAATGTGTTTTATTTCCTTTAAATTTTTGTAAGACATAAAAATTAGAGACAATATTTCTTTTGTGCCACCTCATTCCTCTCCCTCCATCCCAGAGACAACACCATTGGGAAGTTGCTGGGTACCCTTTCCTTCTAATATTTTATATCTTTGCTACAGATGTCTACATTGATCACAACATTTGGTCCATGTCTGTATTTTAAAGCTTTATGCAAGTTCAGTTTATCCTATAAATCAGTCTTAAACTTGTCTTTTTAAAAATACTTAATATTGTTTTTGAGAATTATCCATAAGGAAGCACTTATATCTAGTTTAGCCATTCATTCTAACTAATGTGAGACTATTCCGCAATTTATTTAAAGCTCTTTCCTTCTCCCCTCCCTTTCTGCAGTAACAAACAATGCTAAGTGGGCATATGTATATACATCTCGTTGTACTAAGATAATATTCTCAAGAGTATATTTCTAAAAGTGGAATTGCTGATCAGTACAATATACAGATTTTCAATTTTATCAACTGTTGCCAAATTGGTCTCCAAAATGGTTCTGATGTGTACTACTACTGGCCATGTATTAGAATTCTTTCTATTTTATTGCTATTTTCTCTATTCTATTCTGTTCTATACTTCTATTTCTTTATAACCTCACTAATACCAGGTATTATCATTATCAGACTTTCAAAGTATTACTTGTCTGATGGGTGCAAAATATATTTTCATTTTCATTTTCCTGATAACTAATGAGGCTAAACATTTTGTCCTACTTTTTTGGGATCATTTAGGTTCTCTTTTCTATAAATTGTGTAATGGTGTCTTTGCTCATTTTTCCATTTTTTTATTTTTTATTTTTATTTTTATTTATGATAGTCACATAGAGAGAGAGAGAGAGAGGCAGAGACACAGGCAGAGGGAGAAGCAGGCTCCATGCACCGGGAGCCCGACGTGGGATTCGATCCCGAGTCTCCAGGATCGCGCCCTGGGCCAAAGGCAGGCGCTAAAGCGCTGCGCCACCCAGGGATCCCTTTTCCATTTTTTTATTCGTATTTTCTCATAGATTTAAGAAATACTTTTCTATATTCTTGATGTTATGCTTTTTTGCTGCGTAAGTGGCAAAAGTCTTTTAGTTTGTGGGTTGCCCTTACACATTATTTGTGATGTCTTTCACTGGATAAGATATATATTGCATCTTAATGTACATAATGTATCACTGGTGCTTTATTTATTGTGGTGAAATATGCATAACACAAAATTGACCATTAGTGACATTTAGTACAGTCACAATGATGTACAACCATCATCACTATCTAGTTTCAGAACATTTTCATCCTGCCCAAAGGCAGCCCATACCCATTAAGCAGTCACTCCCTGTTCTCCCCCTATATAACATGTTGCCTTTTGTGACTGGCTTCTTTCACTTAGCCTGTTTCCAAGCCTCATTCATGTTGTAGCAGGTATCAGTACTTCATTCCTTTTTATGGCTGAATAATATTGATTTGTATGTACCACATACAAAAAGTGTGGATTTATCCATTCAACAGTTAAGGACATTTGGATTGTTTTCACCCTTTGGCTATTGTGAATAATGCTGCTGTGAACATCGGCATACAAGTATTTATTAGAGTCCTTGTTTTCAATTTTTTGGGTGTATTTCTAGGAATGGAATTGCTTAATCATAATGCCTATGTTTAGCTTTCTGACGAACACCAAAAATTGCATTCCATAATATTTACATCATTTTACATTCCTATCAGCAATGTATGAGGATTTTTACTTCTCCACATCCTTATGAGTACTTGTTATTTTCCATTTAAAAATTACTATTATTATAGCTATTCTAGTGGGTGTAAGCTTTACCTCATTGTGGTTTTGATTTGCATTTCCCTAATGGTTAATGATGTTGAACATCTTTTCATGTTTGCTTGTTGGCTATTTTTATATCTTCTTTGGAGAAATGTCTGTTTAAGTCCTTTGCCCATTTTCAACGAGTTGTCTTTTTGTTACTGAGTTGTCATAGCTCTTTATATATCCTGGATACTAGATGCTTATCAATTATATGATTTGCAAATAATGTTTTTCTCATTTTCTTGGTAGCGTCCTTTGAGATGCAAAAGTTTATTTTTGATGAAGTCCAATTTTCCTATATTTTAATTTTGTTACTTATACTTTTGATGTTATACCTAAGAAACCATTGCTAAATCCAAGACCGTGAACTTTTTACCCCTATTTTTTCCTAAGATTTTTATGGTTTTAGTTCTTAAAGTTAGGCCTCTAATCCATTTTGAGTTAATTTCATTTTGAGTTAATTTTTGTGTAACTCAACTTTCTTATGACTTACAAATGTTCTTCCTATATTCTCAGTGCTAATGTTTTTCTTGGCACATGGATGGCAAAGGCTTTTGTTGTATAGTATTACATTTTTTTAAAAAGATTTTTTTTGAGAGCAAGCGAGCGAGAGAGAGAGAGAGACAGCACCATTTAGGGGAGGGGATAGAAGGAGAGAGAGTGAATTTCAGACTCCCAGCTGAACATGGAGCCCAACTCAGGGCTTGATCCCAGGATCATGACCTGAGCCAAAATCAGAGTTGGAAGATTAACCGACTGAGCCAACCAGGTGCCCTGTAGGAGTATTACATTTTAATGTATACAGTTTATTATTTGTGCTTTTGAGGTCTGTTTAAGAAATCTTTCTGAAGTCATAAAATTATTTGCCTGTATGTTTATATTTTCCTTACCTTTATGTCCACACAATTTATCGGAATTGATTTTCACATATTTCATGAAGTAGGGATCTAATTATTTTTTCCCCTGCATGGATAGCTAATGGTCTTAACAGTATTGGGCAGCCCAGGTGGCTCAGTGGTTTAGCACCACCTTCAGCCCAGGGCCTGATCCTCGAGACCAGGGATCGAGTCCTGCGTCGGGTTCCCTGCATGGAGCCTGCTCCTCCCTCTGCCTATGTCTCTGCCTCTCTCTCTCCCTGTGCCTCTCATGAATAAATAAATAAAATGTTTAGAAAAAAACAGTATTTATTGACTTTCCCTCCTAATATGTAATATTACTTCTATTGTGTACCAAGTTCTGGGTTAATACCTCTTTGTGTGTCACCCAATTTTTATCATTATAGCTTTATTAGAAGTCTTAGTATCTAGTATGCCAAATTCCCTCTCCTAGTTCTTCATCAAAATTGCCTTGGTGTGGTAGACAAAATAATGTCCCCATGGCCCCCCATAAATGTCCACATCCTAGTCCCTAGAACCCTTTTCCCTTCATGGCAAAAGGGACCTTGCAGAGGTGGTTAAGCTAATGATCTTGAGATAGAGAGATAATCCTATATTATCCAGGTGAACCCAGTGCGATCTCAAGGGTCCTTTAAAAGGAAAGCAGGAGGGTCAGAGTCAGAGAAGGAGATAAGATGATGGAAGCACAAGTCAGAGTGATATGGCCATGAGCCAAGGAATGCAGGCAGCCTCTAAAAACTGGCAAAAGCAAGGGATGAATTCCCTCCTAGAACCTCCAGAAGAAGCACAGGCCTATTGACACCTTGATCTTAGCCCTGTAAGTCTCATTTTGAATTTTGGACCTTCAGAACAGTAAAGTAATAAATTCATGTTGTTTTAAGTCACTCAGTTTGTGGTAATTTGTTACAGCAGCAATAGGAAACTAATATGCTTGATTATTCTTGCTGTTTACTCTTCCACACTTTAATTTTAGAATAATTTTATTAAGCTGCACACACATTCACAAATTCCACAAAAAAATATCGATTGGAATTGCATGGGATTTATAAATACATTTGATAGGAAATAATATCTGTACATTATTGTGTCTTTCCACTTATGGATATAATATATCTGTACATCTAGTAAGTCTTTTATGTCTTTAAATTAAGTATTACTATTATCTCCAAAAATGGTTTTCATATCTTTTGGTAGAATTCTGCTGAGGTACTTTGTAGTTTCTGTTGTTCATGGAACAGAATTTTTAAATATTGTATTTTCTCATTTGTCATTGTTTTGTATAAGAACACCATATGTATTTTCAAATTGATCTTTTTCCCAAAAAACTTTTTGAACTTAGAAAAAAATATTGTAATAATTTGCCTAAAGTGCCTATTGAATTTTCCGTATAGACAATCATTTATAAACAATGTATCTTCCTTTCTAGTCCTCATCATTCTTGTTTCTGTTGTCTAACTACAATGATTAGGCTTCCAGGTCAGTAGAATAAAATAGTGATAGTATTTCCTTCTTGTTCTAGTTGACTGGCTTTGTAGTTATACATATTTTCCCTCTATTTTGAATAATGAAGCAACTTATACTGTTCTGGGGATAGCCTGTCCAAACCATGGAGACTAGCTATGTCTTTTACACTGTCAGTTCTACAAAAATCTTTCTAGAATGAGCCTCCATCTTTGTACCATTTGTTTTCCTTGGCCCAAATGACAGCCTTCTTGGGAAAGTTGGTAGGTCACTCTTACAAACTCTGTTTATGGTATGAAGTTAAAAATATCCCCAAAGGGAGCAATAAGCCAAGTAAATCTTAATAACAATATTATCTTTTTCTAGGATTTCTTTTATTAGTCTAGGATATTCAGGATTAATAACTAGAATACTCTTTATCAGGCTCTCACCACTTTTTCAGTGACGTGACTGAATAACCTGCAGAAGATCTAGTGTACTCTTGGAGCAACACATGAGTCTGTTCCCAAAGTCAAACAAACTGAAGGAGATAAGCCCAGTCCCTGTTGGGGGTCCGGCGGGCTCAGCTGCTGTCCTACAGAGCTCTGGAAGGAAGCAGGAAACTGAGAGCCCAGCCTTCCTATGGGAACACAGAGTCAGTAAACCCACAACAATGTGTGTGAGCTGCAATGGTGCCTGACCTAACTCGAACATCCTAAGCTTGAATATGGCTGCTGCTTCACTTCTGCTTTCTAAATCTGGAAAAATTTTCTCTTGGGCCAACCTGAACCCAGAACCATGCAGAGAGGGAAATTCTGGGAAACAGTTTTAGCTTAACTACATTGACAATAAAAAGCCACTGTAATTGTTGTCATGCTAGATAGAATCTTATGTGTATCACATCATGTTGACTCCATACAGAATACCTTTACTGTGCCAAGTTTTAAAATTTTTTAATAAAAGTCTATGAAGGATTCATTTGAAAAATATTTCTTAGGTTTAACATTGGACATTGTCCATTATATTTTCCACAGTCCCTCATAATTGACAGTTGACTTTTTCTCTTTATTTGTATTAGATAAATGTCTACCACATCATCAGTACAAAAGACAAGCAAAAATTGTTTTAAAGAAATATATAAAATTATACACGATTATACGTTGTATATGTGATTTACCACTATAACTTTCCTCAAATCTTTTCTGGAAGTAAGTAGGATACAAAAAATAAAAACAGAATATTTTCTCAGGAGTGTTTGATTTTCACAGAGTTTTCCAAAGAAAAGTTCAAAGAAGAATCCTCTTAACACTTGCATTTCTGAAGAAGAATCTTCTCAAAGATCATCTTTTATTTACTGATGTTTGGTAACAAGATATGTGATCTTAATGATCTCTTTCCAATGAAAGTACAAAGTCTCTCTTTATGTATGTGTTTGTTAATTTTGTGTGTGTGTTTCTTTTTCAACCAAAGCTAGATGCTCTTTACTCAAAATAAATAGCCTGAATACCAAACAAAACTTTTGGATAAAGATTTAAAGTGGAAGCCTAGTAAAAAGTCTTTGGTATATGGTATCTGGCCTACTTCATTATTTACGTCACTTTTGAGATCTTATCTTTCTTTCATTCCTTAGGAAACTCAAACTACAGCCTCTAGTTTTAACCCCTGGGGGACTGTTTTTGACATAAGAAATAAAGATGCTTATCAGATATCAGCTTTATTTTATGTTTTGCCTTGAGAAAATTTCATGTAAAGTAATGTATCTAAGTATGACACCATTATTTCTGTGCTATAATTTATACTCAAGAAATCTTGGAATATGACATTTTGTGACAGAACAAACTGGATTTCCTCATTCAAAGTTCTTGTTGAGTTGAAAGATGATAAATAGGTTCACAGAGATACATCTGACTGAACTAGTGTTAAGTGTTTTTTGTATTTTTCCTAAAAGTTGGATATTCTTTGTACAATTATTTGCAGGGGGATAAACAGCTAGTCTTGGGAATGTTTTTCTGCCTGTATTCAGTTTCTTTTATAGATTTGAATGATGGTACAATTCCACAGGTATTGGTGTGATGCATATTATATTATCATACTTAGGATCTCAGAAGCTATAGTCTATATGGAATAGGATGAATTGTTTTGTAAATTAAAAGAAAACATTTTAAAGATATGTATTCAGAGGTACCTATAATGTGTGTATGTGTGTGTGGGGGGGGGGTGTATGTGTGTGTGTGGAGGGGTATATAGAGAAAAAGCAGGGGATGGATTAATTTTAGTTGCTCCAGCCAGTTTTAGCAAAGAGTTATAAACCTACTATTGACCATAATGTTGAATTAGTTTGATTTTCATTAATGTCATGGTAGGAATAAAAGGTCAGGAATACCTCCCTCAGAGACTTAAAAATAGGTAGGTGTTTATCAGGACAGAGAAACAGAGAGACTGCAGACTGAGGTGAAACTGGAAGTATCTCAGTACTGAGACCAGACACCGTAGGTATCTCAGAGGAGAAGAGGGAGTGAGCAGCCCCAGCCCAACTTTCCTTGCCTGCTAAGGAGCTTGACTCTTACTCTGAGGATGATAGGGAGCCAGTGATGACTTAGAAATGAATTGGTTCTGGACAGTAGTTACAGGTTAGCCTACTAAGTCCTAGAGGTGCAATGTTATAGGGTGGTGTTCTATTTTTGGAAACCTATTCCATTAAAAGGAAAACCTCAATCATGAAAACAAACAGAAAAGAAAAAATAGAAAAATATATGCTTTTACAAATGTGTCTTAAGAGCTATGTTGTGGTGGAGGCTACTTTGTGTTTTTTTTTTGTTGTTGTTGTTGTTGTTGTTCGTTTGCTTGCTTTGTTTTGTTTTGCATGAACTGTACTGAAGTTGTCTCCTTTCCTTGTAAATCCCCCTGTAGCAAACATGGGAACTTTTTTTCCCAAAGATCTTTGGCTCCAATTAAAAACTGGGTTTATTGGTCTCCAAACTACCAGCTGACAATTAGATTCATCCATTCATTTACTTAATAAACATTTACCAAACACCTATCATATGAGATATTGTTCTGATGGCAAACAAACAAACAAACAAAAAAAGGACAAAAACCCTGCCATTATGGAGATTTTTTTTTTTTCCATTCGGGAGAGAAAGACAATAAGCTCCTGTCCAGTTGCTCATACACATACCTCCTCCCTCCCCACTAAAATGCCAGGTAGTGAGAAGGATAATAAAGGTCATAAAGAAAAATGGACAGAGGGGAAAAAGGAAAGAGAGTGATGGGGATATTTTATAGAGTCGTTTTATATTAGTCAAGGAAGATTTCTCTGTAGAAGTGACATTTGAGCAGAGCCATGAACAAAATGAGAGAGAAAGCAATGAGACCATCTGGGGAAAAGACATGTGTGAATGCCTCCAACTGTCTTCAGGGCATGGAGAGAGGTGGGGCCGTGGCTGAAGTCACTGCTTTTTTGGTGATTCCTCGTGTGAGCAGTTGTAGATGAGATCACTTGCACCATCTCTAACTTCGCTGGACTCCTCAGTGTCCCCCGTCAATCTCAGTTTTGTTGGGAACATGTCATTAGATAGATACCAGCAGCATGATGTTTGTGTTGGTGGTGGTGGTGCTGGTGATCTAGGTGTGTATGGCTGCATGATAAGACAGTTTTGACCATCAGAAGGTTGGAAGTCAATACACTATCAATATGGGATCTTAATAATATGATCACATTTTCTTTAAAAAAATTAGTCATGATAATAGCAACTGTCATTTTTTTTTAAAGCACGTAAGGTGGGCAAGTAGTGTTTAACAGTAAATGCCAACAGTGTGGGTCAAACTGAGAAATAAGGTTGAAGTAGGGCACCTTTACAGCTAAGAATGAGCTGATGATTCTGTGGAAGCTGTAGAAGTCCATGAACTCAATCATAGTATGGGGCAGGACTTCTAGTGGATAAACCGCTTTCTTTTGGGCAGAATCATTTTCTCTTATGATATCTAAAATTAAGTTGATGCTCAGACAGCTGCATTTGCCCCCAAAATAACTTATGTGAATTCAAGTAACAGCTCATAGTTGTAGAGGTGTTTGGTCTCCTTTTCCCTAAGGGGAATGTGATGATAAGTGTATAAAATTTTTAAGCCAAACCCATTAACATCATGTTGATGCTTAGCATGACTTGTTGGTGAATGGATTGGAAAGATTGAGATGACATGTCATCACCTGCCCCTGAGATATCTATCATTAATATCTGGTTTTGGTTTTCATTTCATAGATACTCATTCACAGCCCAAAAACAAAATATGTGAGAAAAACTGAATCAGAGTGATAGAAATTAGATTCTAATTTTAATTCACTTTGTGAATTTCTCCCTATGTACAAAAAGCATGAACTTTTTGTTTTTTTTCTCTTTTGCAGGGACTGTGCCTGCTGTTTCATTAATTTTTTTTTTAATGTTGAAATAATCATAGACTCACAGGAACTTTTTTCTTTGAATTATTTGTGATTAGGTTTCCGATGTGATGCATCCTTACCCTGGAATGCGTCGGAGTGTCTCCAGAGACATTCTACTGCATAACATTATTTAGTAACCCAAATCAAAAAGTTAACGCTGCTGCTTCCTACCATCTGTTCTTCAAAACTCATGTAAATTGTTCTAGTTGCCCCAAGGTCCTTCATAGCCACAGGGTCTGGTTGAGAACCTTGCCCTGCCATTAGTTGTTCTGTCCATTTAGCTTCCTTCAATCTGGAATAGTTTCTCAGGCTTCTCTTGATTTTCATGACCTTGACTCATCTGAAGGCCAGACATTTTGTAGAATAGTATTCAATTTGTGTTCGTCCGGTATTTCCTTATGATTAGATTTCAGGTTACGAAGTTTCGACAGGGAGGAATACCACAGAAGTGACACCGTGTTCTTACTGCATCCCGTCCTCTGGCTCACAGCGTAAATGGGTTCCATTACTGGTGCTATTTACTTGGATCCCCTGGCTAAATTACGGTCTGTCAGGATTTCTCACTGTAAAGCTACTCTTTCCCTTTTGTAATTAATAGTTATTTTGTCAGGACTGCTCAGAAACCGTATAAATATCCTGTTTATGGCACCCTCTTTTCTTGAACACTTATTTCTTGCACAATAAGACGTTTCTGGTTTTTCTTAACGCTTTTTTTGCCCTTGGCCTGGGGTCAGACACTTCTCCAAGGTTCCTTTTAGAGGAAATGGCATTTAGAGGTCAGGATTTGTGTAGTAGATTTGTGTAGGTGTATTTACTGCTCTTGGTTGGGGAAAGCAGTTGCTAATCTCAGCCTCAGCAGACAAAACCAGAAAACATACACACATACTTACATATGTATTTATTTCTATATTTATCTGTATATATTGAAAAATATCAGTTAACAACAATACCCCCAATTCCAATCCAGTACATACAGCATTCATTCTACTTTCCTCTCTTTTTTTATTTCTCTAACAGTGACAGATCTTGTTTCCATTACCCTTCATATATTTGCTTGTTTGATAAATCCATTTATAACCAGTCTCTGATCCCTACCATCACCCTCTTCCCACATCTCCATCTTTCTGCCCAATCTGCCCCAGTGTGAGTCCCAAACTGCTCCACTTGGATACCATCCTCACTCTGCCTGGGTTCTGATAGCCCACGCCACGGTGCGCCCCTCTCTGCCCCCAAATGGGTAACTTTTCATCATTTTCAGGTTCCTAAACCCTTTTGTTGGGCTGTCCTCTTGCAAGGATGCCCTACTCTCCCACTGAGGTTCTGAGCCCTTGCAACAGTTCACCCCTTGTGTGGCTAGCCTCTTCATTCTGCTGGGCTCTGATGACCCTTGCAAGGCTGCTCTTTCTGAATGGACCATAAAATACTAAAACATTGGGCATCAAAACACAAGACACAACAATCTCTCCCTCCTGGAACTCACAATCTAGTGCAAGGAGACAGACCACGAATGTTCTAAATATGTCAACCTTGAGGTATGTTTCAAGTCATTCATATTGGGAAAGGACAGAATCGGGTAAAGGGAATGAGGAGTGTGTGTGTGCGGGTGCAATTTTAGGAAAGGTAGTCTGTAAAGGCCTCACTGACAAGCTATCGCTGGGGTAAAATTTTGAAGATGAGGAAGTGAAGAGTTGAGCCATGGCTGTCTGGGAGAAGATCATTTATTAAAGGCAGCCTTTAATTCCAAATTGTTATTACAAAGGATTTCAAATAGTAATATTTTAGCATGGTCAAATACATAAACTAAAGTCAAGGCATTTAAAATAAAACTATTAATAATGATGACACAGGAATAATTGTGTTTCCTCACTTAGTATTTCTTTGCAATCATTGTGGTTCACTATAATTGAAAACACAGAAGAAATCTGTAGAAGGAGGACAGGACTCTGTACTCCACCTTCCTTAGTTTTCCAAACTGGCATTTCATGGACAGATGTGAACATTTAAGCTAGTATTCCCTTTTAGAAGTGGGCATCTGAGTCCCTGATCACCATAATAGGTAGTCAAGAGAATAAAGATCCCTAGTTCATAGTTAAGCTTGTACTTCTTTTATTGGAATGCCTTCTTATACCAGCAAGATTTATTTTTACAGGTCAGAGTATTATACTACAGTACACAGCCCACTGTGTTTTGGTTATGTGTCTTTCATTTTACAAGTAACATGAGGTCAGGTATTTTTAAAAACATGAGAAGTTAACGTTGGATTTTCAAAAGCCTAAGGCTTCCTGGCCTTTCCTCTGGGCTCTTCACAATGTGGATGTGTTAAGAAGCTTTCTTCAAGCTGAAAGATAGTCTCACCTGTGTCCTCAAAGGTGTAAGTGTACAGCTGTTGAATTTTAAATGTTTAATTTATGATATGTCATGCATCCTTTTAGGACCAAGATGAGTATTGGTCAGTTAAACCAATTAAATCAAATGGCTGTGTGATGTCAGGTGGCAGGATCAGCACCATAATCATAAGGGGGATCTTATGAGAATGCCCTTAGTGAGGAACCCACTTCACCCCTGTGCTGTTTTCCTCTATGTAAAGTGGAACACTGTGCTGCTTTCATTTGTTGAAATGAACAATGAAATGAAGGTCATAAAGGTATGACCTAATTGTTAATAAAGTTTGTAATACTCAGGTTCATTAATAGGAATATAATGTTCAGAGCAAGCCAGCAACTGACATCTCTGCACTCAGTACTGATAAGACTGATTTAGAATTATGTATTCATGTTTGGTTTTGGCCCAGTAAATTAAGGTGGACATTGATAACTTGGATAAGATTTGGGGGAGGCACCAAAATGGTGAGGTGTCACATAAGTGACAGCAGAAGTAATCAGAGATATTTGCCTAGAGAAGTCCTGGGGGCTGCTTTTGGGAATATGAAAGGTCATCTGTGGCACATGGGTTGGATTTATTCTGGGGATCTTTGGAGATGATGTGTAAATGAAATCTGCTCAGTTGCAGGTTTTTTTTTTTTTAAAGATTTTATTTATTTATTTGAGAGAGAGAGAGAGTGAGTAGGGCGAGAGGAAGATGGAGAGGGAGAGAGAAAATCTCAAGCAGACTCCTGAGCTCAGAGCCAGATGTCAGGGCTTGATCTCACGACCCTGAGACCCTGACCTGAGCTGAAATCAAGAGTCAGAACCTTAACCGACGAGCCACCCTGGCACCCCTCAGTTTCAGCTGTGTGATAGAGGGTTTCCAACACATAACATATCCTGTTTGAATAATGTTTCAGGTGCTATCCCTCAAGTTCCCCTACTTGGCTCTGTTGAGGGGACAGGAGCCATGTTATGTGTCCTGTTGCCCTTCTATGTCTCTTGGTCTCCTCTCTTTCATGATTACACATTCCTCTACACTGTCCCATGTGTGCCAATCTGCATTGCATTCTTTGAAATACAAAATTGTCCGACATGGTTATTATCACCATTATTCTTGATAATTAGCCAGAATCAACAAATAGATACCATGACCTCTAGTACCACAATTCCCACCAGGAATGAGCACTCTGAGCCAGATGTGCATGAAGAGGTCAGAGGGGCCACTGAACTGAGTGTGTAGGATAATACTAATCTCTAACTTTATTCGCAATTACCATGTTCAGGCACTGAGCTGAATGTCCTGCATGTATTTATTCATTTGAGCTTCAAAATAATTGAAGAGGTAGATAATTTCATTACCCTTATATTATAAACAAGGAAACAAAGAGTCAGAGAGTTAAATAATTTGTCTGAAAAAGCCTCAGCAGTCTGGTAAATTCCTGAATAAATCTGGAATTTCTTGACAGGAGAAAGGTTGAGTGTGTTCATCAAGGATGACACGGGCCCCAGTAGTGGGCAGAGAGGAGACGGTTTGTGCTAGGAAAGGTGTGTTCTGGAAGGGGATGAAAGTAGGTGAGTGAAGGAGGTGTAGAGACAGATACTGTGGTAGTAGAAAGGGCAACTTTGACAGATGGTTTGAAAGTCAAACTTTGTTTACTCTTTTTCCATTTTGTTAAAATTTTCTTTTTCCTTGCACTTTTGTCAGCATTTGAAACTATGCAGAATTGCTGAATTGCTACATACTCTCTTTCTTTACTATAGCTGTATAGACTCATCCCTGCTATGTTAAATTTGGGAATGACCTGCCCTGCACTGTTAAGTGAGGTTTTCTTTTTCTTTTTTTTTAAAGATTTATTTATTTATGAGAGAGAGAGAGTGCATGAGTGGGCAGAGGGGCAGAGGGAGAGAATCCTCAAGCAGACTCCCTACTGATAATGGAGACTGATGAGGGACTTGATCTCACAACCCATGAGATCATGACCTGAGCTGAAACCAAGAATTGGATGCCTAACAGACTGAGCCACTCAGGTGCCCCTAAGTGAGGTTTTTCCTGATTTTTCTCACTCTAGTGGTCCTTCTTAAAAATGAGGCTCCAGTTCATTTCTAGACCAGCATACATGGTTCTCTCTCTTTGTACTGCCTAGGGATAGCTATATTGCTATGGGTAGGGGAAAACACAAAGATGCTCTGGTCTCATCCCCCTTATTTTTTTAAAAAAAAGATTTTATTTACTTATTTTAGACAGCATGAGCAGGAGGAGTGGCAGAGGAAGAGGGAAGAAGCAGGCCCCTCACTGAGCAGGAAGCCTGATGCAGGGCTTCATCCCAGGATCCCGTGATCATAACCTGAGCTGAAGGTAGACACTTAATCAACTGAGCCACTCAGGCACCCCTGATCCCCTTCTGTTTCTCCAATTATATAAAATCATGTGCTTTCAAAGTTAGATACATGTAAATGCTGAGGCACAGGAGAGCAGGGCTTAGAACCAATATTTTGATGAAGGAATCAATAATTTTACCCCCTTTCATACATATGGGGCTGATTCCTAGTTCTCAAGCTTTTAGGGGATATTTGGAGTAGAAGGCAGGAAGAGAAGCTGCTTACTTTGTGGTTTCAATTTTTGTATTGGTGTAACTTAAAAAAGGGAGAACATATTTTTAACTGACTTTTGCTGGATATTCTCCACTTCCCCTCTAAATCTCTCTGCCCCTGTAATGCCTTCATTTTTGCTTTAACCAGGGTCTCCTGATGTGTGGATTATAGTTGGGTTTGGCCAGTGGGGGAAATAGGCATATGAGTAGAGAGTAGGAGGAGAGATTCTATAGGAAGGTAGTCCCCTTGTTCCCTCTCTGTGGTTGGGCAACAGCTGTTGCTTCCCTACTTAAGGCTACAGCTCCAGTTGGGTGCCATCTTCTAAAGCTCCTTTCAGGTAACTGCTCCTCCCTTGTCCCTTCAGGCAGAGAAGTGGAAGAGCTTGTGAGGGATGTCTCACCATAACTTTTTTTTTTTGAAGATTTTATTTATTTATTCATGAGTGACACAGGTTGAGAGAGAGGCAGAGACAGCAGAGGGAGAAGCAGGCTCCATGCAGGGAGCGAGATGTGGGACTCGATCCCAGGACTCCAGGATCACGCCCAGGGCTGAAGGCGGCGCTAAACCACTGAGCCACCCTGGCTGTCCCACCATAACTTTGTTGATTCCCTTAAGTCTGCCCACCCCACTGTAAATACTCCTTTCATTCGACAGTCTTTGGTAACTCTTTGAAGCATGCCATCTCTTTTTTGCTAGAAACTTCGCTGATTTGACTCGTGGCAGATTTTAAAAAAGAAACACTTGAATCACAGAATTAAACCACCCAAACTGGACTTTAATAGTACATTCATTTTATAGGGAATAAAAAGTGTAATTCAAGAAAATTTACTTAACAATTAATTAAAAGAATTGTAAAAGCTACCAAAAAAAAGTAACTTTCTGAAATAAAAATTAATGCCCAGTACATGTCCTTGGTCCCCTGTATAAGACTAAAGCTTTTCTGAATAGCTAAAATAATATTTATTTTCATAGTGTGCATTTACAGTAATAAAAATGCTTTGTAAGTTAAAAAAATCAATTATAATGCTGTTAGGTGATTGGTGATTATAAATGTGTACTTGGAGAGGAAATCCAATGAAGTTAAAGGATGATGCATAAGGTAGTCATCAAATACTTAAGTTGCAACACCACCTGGATGAGTAGGCATTTTATGTCCATACATATAAACTTCTCATTTGCGGAGAAGACTGCTTCTCCATCTGTAAATGATTCAAAAAGAGGGCTCTTCCTAAATTCAGAAAACCATTAGCTTTGGCTAAATGAAAGAAACAAACCTTTACAAAAGTGCAAGCTAATTGTCTTCCCCTGCCTTTCAATGTTATCAAATTTTAAAACTGAATATATATATTTTTTCTTGATTCAAATCACAGCTAACATTACATTAACCTTTTCAAAGTGCACTGGCATGAGCAGACAGGGATGCCAAAAATGTAACTGAATTACAATGAGAATGTAGTGATCCAGACCAGATTTTTCCTTCCCACTGCTTATAGCCTCTGCCAGCCTGGTGGTTTAGGGATGGTACTACTTCTAGAGCTTTGCTCTGGCTCTGGGTTGTCATGGGTCCAAATCATGTTGAGATTCAGGTCTTCTTTTATCCCAGTTCAGTTCTCTAATATACCAGGCTAAGCTCTGTGTTTTTTATTTAATTTGAAAATGAGGGATCCCTGGGTGGCGCAGCGGTTTAGCGCCTGCCTTTGGCCCAGGGTGCGATCCTGGAGACCCGGGATCGAATCCCACGTCGGGCTCCTGGTGCATGGAGCCTGCTTCTCCCTCTGCCTGTGTCTCTGCCTCTCTCTCTCTCTCTCTCTGTGACTTCCATAAATAAATAAAAAATATTTAAAAAAAAAAGTTTAATTTGAAAATGAGTCAGTGAATGTAAACAGATTCGTCTGATGTGATGGGTTTTTTTTAGAAAGGAAATATTTATATATCTATTCTAAGTAATTTTTTCCATTACCTTTAAGTTGCCATTAATATTAGGTAATAGGATTTTTACATTCAATTCCTTCTTGTATATTCAAATCAAACAAGATTTAGCCATTTAACACAGTGCAAGGAACAGGAGGAGTATATTAGGAAACAAAGCTCTAGAAATCTACCTTTCTTTTTTTTTTTTTTAAAGGTTTATTTATTTATGATAGACATAGAGAGAAAGAGAGAGAGAGAGAGGCAGAGACACAAGAGGAGGGAGAAGCAGGCTCCATGCCGGGAGCCTGACATGGGACTCGATCCCAGGACTCCAGGATTGCGCCCTGGGCCAAAGGCAGGCGCTAAACCGCTGAGCCACCCAGGGATCCCCGAAATCTACCTTTCTTAAATAAATGGCTTAACATATATATTGGGCTCCCAGAGTAAATTATTGTGCTCCCACTAGTGATACTATGTCCAAGTGTGCCTTTTTTTTTTTTTTTTTTAAGTTCTCAGGCATTATATCAGAATTTTTGGAGGGTGGTGAGGTGGAGTGAGGATTATAGTTAACATTTTCATTTGGAGGAAAAAACAGTCATCTGATAAAAGAAATCAATCTTCCAGATTCAAAGTAACTTCAGAATTTTATGTTTATGAATTACCCATGAGAATAATTAGTCTTATTTAGAACAGTTTCTTAACTGTAGAATACTTGTGTGCAGGAAAGATTTATTTATATGTCCAGATTTCAGTTAAGTTAAATTTTGCCTGGTTTGTTTAAGTTAGTAGAAAAGCAAACCATTTATTTGCTCTTTTAAAAATAAGAACTGATTTGACATAGATTGTGTCTGATGCTAGATTGGTTTGGAATCACTTTAAGTGATTACCTAGTTTGATAACTACTTATAGGAAATGGTTTTGCGTAAGCAATTTGGTGAAACTTTGGAAAAAACTAACATCCCTTTTTTTTTTTTTTAAATAATAGCTATCCTGTAATAACACTCACTGTAAAATAAATAAATAAATAAATAAGGTGGTTCTACTCTTTTGAAGATCATACTATAAGGAAAAAATATCCTCTAAATACCAAGTACTATACTAAATATTTTAACATCTAAATGCAACCACACTTTAAAAATCTGCCAAAATAAATACAAGTTCTCCACTTTTATCTCATTAAAAAATACTATGCTCTAGAAATTGTTATTTGGGGAAATTTATCAAATACTATTCCATTTTGAAATTTTTGTTTCATAGTTTATTTTCGTGACATTTCAGATGAGTTTGTACAGTAACTAAGATGATTAAACAGTGCAAATTCACTGAAATATTTTGATGTCAGGTTTATACCATGCCAAACATTTAGATTTAGAAACATATTAAGATATGACTCACTGTTGTATGATTTCCTATATAGAATGAGTCAAACCATGCTTCCTGGATAAAAATGTAGATGCATGAATTTTGCTACAATACAGTCATCTTATCAAGTATACGTTAGTCATAGTCTCAACAGGAACAATAGAAGAGTTTCATGGTTTATTGAGAATTGACCAGATTTTTCAGTTTTTATTCTAATATTTAGCTTTAGACATAGCCACATAGCCCCTCCCTGGAAACAGAATGAAGAGTATCAATCAGAATTTAAAACTTTCTTAATAACCTATTATTTCTTGTTGAGAAGAAAATTCCAAAAGTGTTCTTGATTACTCTTAACATAATGGGCATTATAAAATAAATAACCTAATACGTTGACACAAAGCTTCTGGAGGACTATTGAAAAGGTGATATGTTAACCAGCTGAGCCTACTGCTCCACCCATAATACCATAGTGACCAGAGAGTCCACCCACATACACAAATATGATGGTACAAAGTGCCTGTGATTTCCAAATTCATTGGCCAAAGAGTTGTTGAGCAATCACAGGACACCAGTCTTAGTTGCTTCCATGTATCATCTTCCTAGAAGATACACATGAAGTTTTGTCTTGTCTGACTATACACTGCATGTTTATAACAGCAGTAGCATAGAAGATTAAAATAGAAAATACAGTAACTATTTAGGGCTTTAAACAAATCACAAAACCACATACTTTCTCACTCAACAGGAAAGCTTAAATCAAAAGGAAACTGGATCTGAAAACTGGTCTTTTTCATCTAAAGACCAACTAACCTGCTCATTGCAGGTAGGTTTTATGGATCCTTCTGACCCTTTCCATGAAACGCCTTCTCAGCACCTCTGTAGCCCAAACCACTGCTGAAATGTTTGTTTACTCTGTCTTATTAGGTGGCTTCATTTGGTTTATAAACTTACTTTTTTCATTTCACCAAGAAGCCATTTCAAAATGATCTTCCAGAGTCTGGCTAATGAAGCACTTCTAACTAGTGTCGACAAAGGTCAATCTACTGGCGTTTGACTGTATAGAACAGGAAGTCTGTGTTGCATCTTGTGCTCTTAATGAAACCCGACAACAGAGGACTGAACGCATTAGTCTCAGAACAGGAGGCCTAAAGATGGCAAAGACCCAAGGATCAATTATTGAATTGATCGATAAAAATCTAAGAGCTTGGAGGTCCCATTTTTCTCTTCGTGAAGAGGTTTCATTCATATATGCAAAAATCTGTAAGAAGTAAAAAGGAAAAATGATATTAGTTTTATATTGTAGCAGTGGACAGGCTTAGATCACATGCAATTTCCTAATATTTAAGAGCAAAACATGTTTTTTCGTATGCCAGGGGTGGTGACAGCTAGGTAGCAAAATTTCAGTCTTCTTTCATATGTTTATTCTGACAAAAACTCTGAAATGTAAGTATTGTCTCCTTTTGACAGATGAGGAAGTAAACTTCAGGAGAGGTAATAACAATAATGTTACGTTTACATCCAAATCTCTAATCTGATTTAATGATCACAATTCAGTGAGAGAAGGTACCTAGAGCATGGATTCTGGACATGGGACTGCCTGGGGTTCAATTCTGGCTTCATATATAACTTTGGAACCATTGGAAAGAAAACTAACTTATTTGTGCCTTAGTTTCTACATCTTTAAAATGGGTGATAATGATAGCAATATCTACCTCTTAGGTTTGTTAGGAAGATGACAGGAAGTGTTATGTGTATGTTATTTAAAACAATGCTCACTCAGTAAGTACCCTACAATGTTGTCCATATTTCCAGATTACCAGTGAAGACATCCACATGCAGAGAAGTTAGGAGACTTGCCCAAGTTCCCAAGGCTGCTCAGCTGGCAGACTCAGGACATAAATTCCAACGTCCTTGACACTAGGAAGGTGCCCAACCGTGGGTTACATTCAGATAGCCTATATTAGAACAAAGGCCTTTAGAACAATGTCCTAAATGCTGGAAACCTGACACATCTTTGCATGCTGACTGATGTTTTCAAACTGGTATACCAGCTCTCATCTGATTCCTTATGCATTTTGGGATCAATGCAACTTTTTGGTCAGATTTAAAGGATAGTACATGCTCAATAAAGATCAAACACTTCACATAGCTTACAGAAAAGAGGGAAACAAATGGAAATCATATACAGTTTTTTTTTAAGATTTATTTATTTGAGAGAGAGCAGGAGTGGTAGGGGTGAGTTGAGGGTGGTGGGCAGAGAGAGAAGAAGCAGACTCCCCATTGAACAGGGAGCTCAACTCAGGACTTGATTTCAGGACCATGGGATCATGATGCCAGGGGAAGACAGATGCTTAACTGACTAAGCCACCCAGGTGCCCCTGGTACCCAGTCTTTGAAATCAGTTCTTTATAATGCTCTAGGGACTTTCTTACCAGTGGGAACATATGAGTTAGAGAGCTACAACTTCATTCCTCCATGCTTCTTTGCCAGAAAAAGGAATGGTTTATTTCCTTTTCCCCTAGTACTTATTTTGTAAGAATCTGGCAAGTGGATATACAAAGCAAATTAGAGGGAAGGAGAAGAGTAGTCATCTTTTGGTTGCTTACGTTAGGACAAGAGCAGGAAGGTTTGGCAGCCATAGGTGTTTATGCCAGAGAAATCTTGGAATAGGGAATGGAGGAAAGAATTGGCACATGAATAAGGAAAAATTAGAAGTGATGGTAGATTTCCCTGATTATACAGAGAAGAGGAAAGTTAGGTGGGAATACACAATGAAGCAATAATTTTCTTGTCAACCAAATGATTTTGGCTGAGAAATAGTACTTAGATGATATATCTAAGGAGTGATTTGGGATTTTAGAAATTCAGGACAATACTGTACAAAAAGTCTAGTAAATTCAAATATATTAGTTCCTACACACACATACAATTGACACTCTGTTGGAGAGAAGGTCTGTAGAGCAGTTCATGATCGAGCTTCACCAAAGCATACGATGACATTGAATTAGCCAGCCAAAATGGGCAGTGTACAGAGGGCTCAGCATTCCAATGTCACACATGGAGATGAGTCAGGTTTTCAGTGGTGCATGACCTGTACAGTATCATAGTTCCTGATGTCGTTAGAGTGTCACAGAGCAATGAGAAGTGAAAAATGGTTTTAGGGGATGAAGCAATTCTGTACTATTTGTTTCCTTTCCCTTTCATCCCACTATGCTGGGTCATTTTTAGAAATGCTTAAAATTTGCATTTCAGGAGGTGACCAAGATTTTGTAGAAGACAACGTCTTCTTTTACGCTGGGAGAAGTGACCCTTTAATTTCCCGATGTAAGTTTTGTCTTTTTCCACTTCCCCATTTTCCCCGCTTTGGTTCTTGTCTCTTGCCTAGAGTTCACTGTTTTTGACATTGTGGATCTTGGGTTTGTTTTTAATTGCAAAATATACATAGCATATAATCTATCACTTTAAACCATGTTTCAAGTGTGTAATCAGTGGCATTAAGTACATTTATATTGTTTGCAACTGTATTGGCTAGGTTCTTTATTTTCCATATAGCAAGATGTTTTGACATCTTAAAAGCTTTCTGGCTGGGAAGAGGCTGCTCCTCCCCCCAGGGCTAGCCATTCTTAAGAGAAAGCTGGGGGCTCATCCAGGAGCAGTCCTTTGATATGCGAAGTAACCAAGCTAGAGCCCCTCCCTCTGGCCCTCTATCCCTGCAGAAGCCCAGGCTGTCCTCCAACTCCTGTCTCTTCTGGCTCCTGACCCACAGTACTACTTTCCCTGTGGCCCTGGTGTTAGGCAGTGTTTCCTGTGTCTAGGACCTGGAAGTATGATAAACTATTTTCCTAGGCCTCTCCTGTGCTCTTCTTGTGGCTGTCCCTGACTGGCTGTCACATAAAAGAATAGCAACCATCACCACCATCCATCTCCAGAACCTCTTTTTCATCATCCTACACTGAAACCCTGTACTCATGAAACCATAACTCCACAGTTCTCTTTAAACTCCAGCTGATCCTAGATTTTAATTAAAGGCTGACAATAAATTGACATGTCAATTAATTAATTAATGGTGTTTCAGTGATATTCTGGAATTCAGCCTCAGAGGCTGACAGAGTTTATACACATGTTTGCATATACCACTAATAAACTTGCTAAGAGAAAAATCTAAACAAGTCAAATGAGTTTTAATTTCTTAGGACAGGCTCTCCCTATAGGGCTTTGCTAAGAATATAGTTTGACACCTACAAAGTGGTACAGATGAAAATCAGTGTTCCTTAGATTCATCTTCTATAGAATCCTTTCAGCCTCCCACAGAAATCTTCATCTTGTCACTGATGTGGGACTCTTCTTCTGAGCTACTTTCCTACTGTCAATGCAACTTCATCGTGGTTTCAGAATTTTAGAGCAAATGAGAACTTTATTTGGTTGTTCATTGAAATCACCTGAGGATTGTTAAGACTACTCTGATGATTTGCTCCCACCCCCAGAGACTCTGATTTAATTCATTGGGGCTGTAACATGGGTATCAAGGTTTTTAAATCAACCTAGGTGATTCTAATGTGCAGCTAAGCTTGAGAACCTCTGTTTTAGAACCTTTACCCAACATCTGAAACAGTTTAAAATTATTCAATTATTACACTTAAAAACAAAAGCTCCACTTAGACCTGGTCAAGCAAATGATTTTGAGCTTCTAGGATTCAGCCCCTGATCATTAGTATGCAATCTGGTTTTCCTTTGGAAATTGAACCCTATGGAGATAGCAGTTAATATTTATTGAAGAACTATGTGTGCCAGGCATGGGGCTAAGCAATTTGTAAATTTTCTTGTTTAATCCTTACACGAACTTGCAAAATATTATTATTCCTGTTTTAGTAAGGAGGAAATCAAGGCCTAGGAGATTAGTTACCATATCCCAAATCACACTCCAGGTAAGTAGGAAAGCCATGGAGCCACACTCAAGCAATGGGATCAAAACTTTCCTTTTAGGGGATTCCCGGGTGTATCAGCAGTTTAGCACCTGCCTTCAGCCCAGGGTGTGATCCTGGAGTCCTGGGATCAAGTCCCACATCAGGTTCCCTGAATGGAGCCTGCTTCTCTCTCTCTCTCTCATGAATAAATAAATAAAATCTTTAAAAAAATTTTTTCCCTTTTAGCTACTACACAAACTACCACCTTCTACATATAAATCCTGTGATGTGAGGTGCCTGGGTGGCTCAGTTGGTGAAGCAATTGCCTTTGGCTCAGTCATGATCCTGGGGTCCTGGGATCGAGTCCTGCATCTGGCTCCCTGCTGAGCAGGGAGCCTGCTTCTCCCTCTCCTCTGCTGTTCCTTCCACTTGTGCTCTATCTTTCAAATAATTAAATAAAATCTTAAAAAAAAAAGCCTATGATGTAAAGTCTCATGTGAAGTTCACACTAACTTATTAGAGTTTTTTAAGAGCCTTGTTTGCAAAGGTGTCACAAGGATTTGTGGGTATGGCTGTTCCTGTTTATAGTCTGGAAAACCATGGTCATATCTACTTGTCTTTCTTTGGAGCTTTTCTTTCCTTCATACTTTGCACAGTTAAATTGCAGGCAGAGGATTTTATTATATGTTATTTTATGTTTACCTGCCTAGTGAAAGTCATTTGGGTGTCCTGGCTATGGCTTTATACAACCCATTTTTTAAAAAACTTTTGGTGTCAGCTATACTTCAAAAAAATTTTTTTTTAAACACAAAGCTTTTGGGGACACCTGGGTAGCTCAGTGGTTGAGTGTCTGCCTTTGGCTCAGGGCGTGATCCTGGAGTCTGGGGATCAAGTCCCACGGACTCGGTCAGGCTCTTTGCATGGAGCCTGCTTCTCTCTCCACATGTGTCTCTGCCTCTCTCTCTCTCTCTCTCCCTCTCTCTCGTCATGAATAAATAAAATCTTTAAAAAAAACACACGAAGCTTTTGGAGGGACATTATTTTCCAGTATATGATGTTTTAAAGAAATCCTTTCCCCCAAATCCTAGGTGCTTTGTGGTGGAGGGAACAGGAGCTTATGTCCCTTTGGAAGGAAAGATTCTGGCATAGATATGGCTTCAGTACTAAAGAGTGTTCCCTGCCCATGCTTCAGGTGATCCCAGGGCTGGATACAAAAGACAGTTAATGCTAAAGTTGAGAGCTACAAAATAGAGGACAGGATAAGCCATGGAAACTGAGCAGACCAAGTTGCAGATTAACTGGGTCTTAAACCTTTAGGTGAAAAGTGACTTGTCTTCCTGAAATACCATATCTCTGGAGATCAATCCCTCACCATTTCTTTCTTTTCTTTTCTCTTCCACTCCATTCCATTTAAAAAAATATTTTATTTATTTATTTATAAGAATCAGAGAGAGAGAGAGAGGCAGAGGGAGAAGCAGGCTCCATACAGGGAGCCCCCTGTGGGACTCGATTCCAGGTCTCCAGAATCAGGCCCTGGACTGAAGGTGATGCTAAACTGCTGAGCCACCCAGGCTGCCTTCCATTCCATTTTTTTAAACTTAATACTGCGATGGGCTTTTGACATGCCAAAACAAACAAACAAACAAACAAAAAAAAAAAAAGGAAAGGAAAGAAAAGAAAAGAAAGAAAAGAAATATACCATCTATAGAAGCTATTTTTCTTTAAGCTGAGGACCTGGTCTTAATCATCTGAAATAGCAGCAATGAACAACTTGACTGATGGTGTGGACATAATGCACAATTTCTTTTTTGGGAATAAGACTATGGTTCTTCCTGTCTAAATTTTAAAGATTCAGTGTCTTTATTCACAACCCGCATTTTGTAATGGCAAAGGAAAAGATGTCAAATGAAAACATTCATATAGAGAAATGTTCTCTTAAAAGGTCACATGTCTTAAAATGATTTCACTAATCCCCAAATATATTATTGGTGATGCAGAAATGATAAAGGGATTTCCAGTAATTCATGAATATAACTTAAAATATCACCAAGCAAATTCATTACGGTTATGCATGGAGAGTTCTGAATTTCTTTTTTACCCTTACTAGAACTATGGTTTTTTGCAGGTACATAATCAACAAATTTCATGAGTTTTACAACCCCCATTCATGTTACATTTTAAGTAAAGAGTTCCTGGAATGAACAGGAACCTCCAGTACTATTTACTTGAGTTTATTCTATATTTTTAAGATTATTTTTCCACTAATCAGGTTTGCCTACAAATTACAGCCCTAAAGGATTTCTAAAGATCCTTTTTAGAGTGATGCAATGGGGGCAGCTCCGGTGGCTCAGCGGTTTAGCGGCACCTTGAACCCAGGGCCTGATCCTGGAGACCCAGGATTGAGTCCCATGTCAGGCTCCCTGCATGGAGCCTGCTTCTCCCTCTGCCTGTGTCTCTGCCTCCCTCTCTCTCTCTCTCTCTCTCTCTGTGTCTCTCATGAATAAATAAATTTTAAAAATCTTTAAAAAAAAAAGAATGATGCAATGGTTCACTTTTGAAATTTTAGAACTGAATAATATTCTAACAGGAGGTGGAAATTTCAGAACTGAATAATATTCTAACACCAAATGGAAAGCAGTTTAAAATGACCACCAGCTGTCCACAGCTATTGGTAAAGTAATGACCAAGTAACTTGACTTGTGTTGGAAATTAATACACAAACAGTATCTGAGGCAAGAATGGTCTGATATATTTTCTGTGTTCTGTTCCATTTCAGGAAAAAAGTTTCTATTTATCTCTGTGAAATGATGGCAACAGCTGATCAACATAAGGAGGAATTCATTAATTTATACACTATCCCTTTAGTACATAAACAGTTTGGAATATGTTGTTGGTCCCATGCATGATTTCATATGGGGAAGCCGAAGTAATGCCATTTCCTAACCACAACATTTTTTTTTTTTATCTCATAAGAAACGTTTCATGTGTACCAACAGAAGATTTTATGTGAAGGGTAATCTGATTATTTCTTAATTTAGACCAGCATTTATATTAGCCAATCTCCTCAAATCTTGGTCTTAGCCTTTCAATTCATAGAACTGTGGAGAAGAAAAAAGGAACCACACGCTTGGCCCTGGCTCAGTCCCCTTGATCAGCATGGGAAAAAAGGTCTTTGCCATTTCATTTTTAAAGCTAACAAGTTGAGGGGAGCCTGGATGGCTCAGTCGGTTGAGCACGTTGACTCTTGTTTTGGGCTCAGGTCCTGATCTCAGGGCTGTGGGATTGAGCCCCACCTCGGCCCCGTGCTCAGCAGGGAGTCTGCTTGGGTTTCTTTCAGTCTCCCTGCTCCTTCCCACCCCACCCTCTGCGTGTTCTCTCTCTCAAATAAATAAATAAGTAAATAAAATCTTAAAAAAGGAAAAGCTAACAAGTTGGAATTGAGACAAAGTGATCCAGATATTTATAACATCCTTACCATTCCTTTATGAATATCTTGGTTTAATCTTTTCACATGTTAACCCCTGAGGTAAGTACTTTTTTCCTATAGTACTGTGGTTAAGGGGATAGGCTCTGCGCATTTTTAAACTGTCTGGCTTTGATCCCTAGCTCCAACACTCACTAGCTGTAGAACCCTTGGTATTATCTGCCATATCTGTAAAACGGAAATAATAATACTATCTATTTTGCAGTTGTTGTGAAGATAATGGGTTAGTGTGTATAAACATTAGGTGCAAAATGTTAGCCGTTGTGTTGCTGATAATAATGATATTTGAAAGTTGAACTTGGGGACGCCTGGGTGGCTCAGGGGTTGAGCATCTGCCTTAGGCTCAGGGCATGATCCCAGGGTCCTGGGATCGAGTCCCGCATTGGGCTCCCTGCATGGAGCCTGCTTCTCCCTCTGCCTATGTCTCTGCCTCTCTCTCTGTGTCTCATGAATAGATAAATAAAATCTTAAAAAAATATATTATGGCTTGAAGGTTGAAGTTGATTTCATTATAGGGTGCTGGACATTTTACACTTTGATAGTTTTCACTTCCAAACATTAAAAGTCCTAGACTGGTGTTCTTGGAGGAAGCAGTAATTCTAACCTGTCCACACCTTGGGACAATGGCTGACTTGAGTAGTTCCAGGTTTCCTAAATTCCCCACTCCTCTTCTTCCCTCACTCCTGATGTGCTGGAAAAGACTGGTACCTCACTGGGTACACAGCTGTGAAATCTCCTCTTTACTGGGCCAGTGGTGTGGCCCACCTTTGAAGGACATAGAAAGCAGCTCTGTTATCCTGAGGAAGAAACAGACAGAGATAGAGTAGATTGCTAGTACTTTCTGGGAACAAGGAAGTCAGTTAGTTGGAATAGCTCATTAATAATCACTTACATTGCTTACATTTTGAAGTGATAATATTTTGGATATTGGGTTAAATAAAATATATTGATTAATTTTTACCGTTTCTTTTTACTTTTTGTTATTTGGCTAATAGAACACTTAAAATTCCATATGTGGCTCAACTGTACTTCTATTGGAGTGCCTATGTTCTGTTAGAGGAACAAAAGAATTTCTGAAGACCACCATAAGTCTTTGCCTTGTCTAACAGTTTCCCAGTCAGGATGTGTGGAAATGATTCCTGCCTTGTGTGGGAGATTGGTGTAGGCTATTTCTGACCACAATTTTAGTGTGGGCCAAGGAGACTAAAAGGACACAAGGGGAAAGTGCCCTCCAGGGCCAATGCAAGTATTCTGAAATAGCAGAATGTATGCACTAAACAGTAGCTATGACTTCGGAATCATCAAAGAAGCCTTCCATGAGATCACTGAAATCAAGTTACTACAGTATTTCATAAGGTTTAAGGTGCTATGTAAATGAAAGGTTCTAACAAGTACCAATAATTTATTAACAAATAAAATTAGTTACTGGTCCATGTAAACTTCCTTATTAAAAGACAATTTGATACTTCCCATTTAAGGTATGGTTCAAATATCTGTTTGGGGCCTAGTGAGTTATCCATTCTTCATCTGGATAACATGCCATGTTAGCCCCAAGACAAGGACCAACATGTCTGGCTTTCTGATTATGTTCACTCTAGGCTTTTCCCCTACTCTTTGAGAATAGAGTCAATGCCACTATCATAAAGTGCCCTCATAATCTTCATTGGGCATCCTCGAGCCATGAACAGGCAATCTAAATAAAAACAGAGCTTCAAAGCAAACCTCCTACTCCCCTACTCCTTTTAACCAGACTTCTAGCTCTAAGCCCCTTCCATTTGGCAAATCTGGAGCTGCCCCTGGCTTAATAGTAAATAAAGGGAGAAAATAAATATAAATGTGTGTGTGTCTGTGTATATGCACAGGGAGACTTGAAAATCAACATGCAGCAATGATTGAGTTCTCATGATAAAAGGCAAATTTACTTGAAAACAGGGGAACCCATTGAAAATCACTGCCTTTATGTTTTATAATCCATGTTTTGCAGTGGGGTAGTCATGATCAAAGCAGAGATCGTTTCCTCCTGCTCTCTTCCCCTAAAGGACTTAGGGATACTAATTCTTTTCACAAGCATGTGGTCCCCTCTGAGCCCATTCCCAAACTATTTAAGTGGCTTGGCGTGGGGGGTATTTTAAAATATATGCTCAAAAATCACAAGACTCTAGGAACTGACCTCACAATTCTCACCGAGACTGGCACTGCCCAACTCAGAAAGGGTTTATGGCCTCTACATTGGATTCTAGGCTGTTTAGTGGAACTGGAAATTCTTTCTCTCATAGATATGTGTTTTGTGTCTTAGTCCCGACCCAAAAAAACTGATTTAACATCTAACACGTCATCAAAAATTTCTACCAGTAAAACAAAAGGAACACGTAGAAGCCATGCCGGTTTCTACAACACAGCCTTTCTGTTGCACAAACTCCCTAGTTCAGGGTGGAATGGAAGAGGCAGGTTCCCACGGTGCTACCTCGTTTCATAAGGGGGGTCCTTTCGTGTCACTTATCGATTCAGATCAGCTTCTGCCCTGGTGGAGAATGGGGTAGAAGTGTGAGGATAGTGGCGATCAGGAAGAAGAGAATATAGCTATGAATCAGTTAATTTAGGAGGATGGGTATCCTTTCTCACCCCGGACGATGAGAGTATGAAGATAATCAAAAGCAGTGATGGAGACGAGAAGTAAGATAAAGATAAAGTAAGATAACAGGTCAGACCTGCTAACGGTAGGCACTATCTATCTCTTTCTTTTCTCCAAGACTGGCAGGAAGAAGTCACTGCCAACTGCTTACTCCCTGTAGGGTCAGTCTTGTTCTTTTAAAGAGTAGAAAGTGAGGCTACTCCAACTTCCAGTCCCCGGCTCCCCATAAGAGGCCAACACATGCTCAGACACCTCCCTGGCCCTGCCATCTATGTTATACTTGAGAAGGCTCAAACTCACAGTGTCATAGAACTAACTGCTAAGCTGCCCCCGGAACAGGATAGCAGTCATCCTCCAGCCTGGGCTCCTGTCTTCAGTTTTCCAGGCTGCCCCCAGCCCTCCTGGGTCATGGCATATGCTGGATATCCTGACTTTCCCATCCCTGAGATGGACCAGCCATTCCTGTGTGTTGCTTTGTGCTCATGAAGTGTGTGACTATACGCTGAAAAACACCTGTATATATTTCTGATAGTGATATGAAGAGGAGGTTTTGTGAGAAGGTACAAATGCCTCCTTGAGAAGGACCGCAAAAGCTGAGCAAGGAGTTTCTCCAAGCCACCCATCTTTTCCTTTAGTTATCATTAGGGACATAATATAATGTCCACATTTTTTATCCCCCTATGGTCACAAAGAGTTACGCTCGTAATATGTAAATTGGGAAACTTATAAACTCTGTGTTTGTTGAACTTTTAGGACAAGGAATGAGTGCTCTGAACTTATCAACACGGACCCTTCTCACCTGGGACCATTCTTCATGACAGCTGGAATGCTGCGAGTCGGGTACCACCTTTTGTGTTGCCAGAAACAAGGCAAAGCAAGGAGAACTTGGACCAGTGGGTGGGGACCACCTCGAGGGAACTGCAGCTCAGGGAAGTCAAGGTTGTAACTGACACACACACGCAGGTGGCAGGTGGAAGGGGCCGCCTCCTCAGGCACGAAGCCGGAGCCGAGCTAGCAGAGGCAGACAGCGGCTTTTAACTCTTTGGGGGTCTGGGCTGGCTTAGGGGAGGGCTGAGGATCCCTTCCGGGGGGTGGGGGGAGCTGCTATGGAGTGTGAGAATCCCTAGCACAGAGTCACTAAAGGCCAGCCGGGGTTAGGGGAGGAAAGAAGTGGCCTAAAGGTGGGAAGCCAGAGAAAGCGGTCTGGACCTCAACAATCAGAACCTATTTTTAAACGTTGCAAAGGTGGGGCGGTGGAAAGGGTGGGCGCGAGAGGGGAGAGAGTGAGAAGGCTGTCCAGAGCTCGGTTGTGGAAACGGAGTGGGCTGACTTACTGTGAAAGGCAAGGAGCAGATGGCGAAGGTGATGGTCATAATAGCCAGGAGAATGAGGTGGTCCGTCTCCTCTGCCACGGACACCCTTTCCCCTCTCCTGCGGGTCCCAGAGCCGTCCCGGCAGCTGCCCAAGGAGGGTCCGCAGCGACTCCTCCCGCTCCGACGGTGCATGCGGATGAGGTTGAGGATGACGCTGAAGTTGCAGGCGAGCACCGCGACGATGAGAAGCAGCAGCAGGGTGGCGTACAGCTGCAGGTACGCGGTCCGGCCGTGCCGGATGAAGCACCACGTCCCGGGGCAGTACTGGACGTACTGCCCGTAGCCCAGCAGCGGCAGGGAGCAAAAGAGCAGAGAGACCGTGTAGATGGTGGGCAGCACGGCCAGGCCGCCTCGGCGCGTCACATGGCGCTGGTAGAAGTAGGGGCGCCCGATGGACAGGTAGCGCTCCAGGGCCATGGCGAAGAGCATGAGCATCGTGGCCAGGCTGAAGAAGGTCATGGCGAAGGCGAAGTAGGTGCACGCGCGCCTCTCAGGCTCCAGTGCCATCAGGGTCTGGTTCCGAGCGTAGGAAGCCAGCACCACGGGGCTGATGAGGCAGGTCCCGAGCAGGTCGGTGAACACCAGCTCTGTCACCAGCACGTGGAACAAGGAGATGGAGTTCCCGCGTCCTGCGCGGCGGCCCGCGTCCCCCCGCCAGCGGCGCGCCAGCAGCGCCAGCGCGATGAGGTTCCCCAGCACCCCGGCCGAGAACATCGCGGAGCTGATGGCCGGGCTCTCGCCGGAGGGGAGCCACTCCCGAGACTCGCAGTCCTCCGACCCCGAGTTATTGGAGATACTGCCCATGGTGGAGGGCCAAGAGGAGAGACGCCCTCCTCTCCCGGCTCGTACCTGGGCGGAGGAGAGTCTGGGAGCAGGAGCGCTCGGGGAAGCCGCGGGGAAGGGGGAGGGACCCAAGTCCAGAGCCCCCTTCCGGCGCCCCGCGCGCCCCGGCCAGGCTCGGCCCCGGGGCTCGCGCTGCTCTCGGAGGCGCCGCTAGGCTGCAGCATCCGGGCGGCGCTCGGAGCTCCCCTGCGGGTCCGCGCGCCCGCCGCAGCCAGGAGCCCACACCCGGGGGGTTGGGGGGGGGGGGGACGGGGGGCAGCCGCCGCCCCTTCTGCACCCGCGCGGGGACGACCAACTCAGACGCGGTGTCCCGGCGCCCGCAGGACGCCCGAGAGGTGGAAGGCGCGTCACACCCGGTGCGGGCACTTGCGAGTCCCTCAGCGGTGACCGGGAGGAGAGGGGCCCCCGAACGCCTGCCCGGAGCGGCTCTGCGCGCGGGCGCGGTGGCCTGGGCATCCCCGCGCTCCGTTCCTCCGGGACTGCAGGCTGGAGGCGCGCAGGGCCGCTGGCCCCGGTGGGAAGCGTTCGGCCCCAGCAGGGGGCTGGGAGGGCGTGCAGGGCACTTGCCGGGGTTCGCAGAAGGCGACAACGGAAACCCAAAGTGACTCACCAAACAACAGAGAATTTAGAAGGACCCAGTCCGGGGAGATGTGTGTAAGAAGGGCGTAACAGGCACCAAAGACCGTTTGCAGTAGGACCCATATGCTCTTTTTCTTCTTCTTTTTCTTTTTCTTTTCTTTTTTTTTTTTTTTTTTTTTTTTTGACATTCTCAGGAAGATAAACTAAGAGGGCGGGACCAAAATTAGGAGGAAGTGAAAAGTTCGGCCTGGTTGTCCAAGGAACCAAACAGCGCACACCGCTGAGCTGCCTGTTGCACTGTTGCTTTGATTCGGTTGCCAGCATTTCGCCTTTTCCTATGTCAACACCATAACGGATAACCACTTGTTTAAGCAAGCAAGCAAGCAAGCAAAGAAGAATAAGAGAAAGAAATGTTCCTTGTTTGTGAACACAGCTTGCAATCATTGCACATTGTTCTCTAGTCAAGTACAGCCTTGAAAGAAAATGTTGTTCAGGATTAATTTTTTCACATGAACGGTGCAGAGCACATCTAGAAAGACCCACTCCTGGTAAAGCTTATTAGTGATGGCCAGTTTTAGAAACCAGGGTTGACAAAAGTGGTCGTCTACCACCCATTGTCATAATTGCAGACTCATGAAAATGGGCTGGTGTTTAAAACAAACAAACAAACAAACAAAATCCAGTTTGGTAGACAAAGTGAGGTAATTATATTCTCTCATATTCAGTTGGGGAAGGGAGAAGAACTAGGAGGTGAAGGATCTGCATTGGGAACAGGCAAGGGGTAAGAGTCATCATGGGAGAACAAAGAAAAAAATTACCTGCTGAAGAACACATTTTACCACAGCCTGCTTGATCTCCATGAAAAGTTTAGCCCACCTTGATAATTCTGGCCTGGGGATTAGAAATGGAGATGGGCTCTCAACAGAGCAGGTTCAATGGAAGTCTATTTTTCTCAAATAAGAAATCCATCAGTCACAGGCAGGTGAGCCTCCCAGGCCCCAGTCTCTTTCTGCTCTCCAGCCCTTCATTCCTAGCATGCTGGCTTTCTACCTACATGTTCTTCCCCATGTCGTCAGCAGTCGCTGCCTGTCTCAGGATTCAACCAAAGAAACAGAACCACTGGAAGTGATGGAGAATGAGAGATTTATTATTAGGCACTAGACCTGTGCTGTTCTATATGGTAACCTCTAGCCACAAGTGGCAATTTAAATTTAAATGAGTTAAAATTAACTAAGAGTAAAGATGTTGTTTCTCAGTTGCACTAGGCACATTTCCAGCGCTCAGTAGCCATATGCATGTGAGTAGGGGCTATGATATCAGACGGCTCGTATACAAAACACTTTTACCATCGCAGAAGCTCTGTTGGAGAGTGATGCATTAGACCCTATGGGATGGTGGGAGCTCCTGGAGAAGTCTACGCAAAGCTGTTTGCTGTGTTTGATTCCAGTGTTAATTGAACCAAGCCACCATAGGTCAGACAGAATGGCAGTCAGGGCAGAAAGCTGGATGTGGATAAAATCATGTACAGGCTTGGAACCTACAAGGGATAACCTGGAACTCATGAACAACTAGAATCTTCAATGACAGACTGGATTTCTGTGTGTCTCTCACCACCTCTTACCTCAATAATGCAGGTATACTGCGGGAGAAGCTGGCACCCTTCATAAAGTGGTGGCACCCTTCATGGAGAGGTGGATAAGTGACAATGTACTAGAGTTATCACCAGGCTGGGAGTCCTGAATTGTCCTTTGGAACATGACAACCATGGCTGCTGCTTCACAGCTGCCTTCTCAATCTCATTCATCACTTCTCCTGTGACGAATGTTGACCTTGAAACCACGTAGGACTCTGAAGAACAGATCATCCTCAGCTGAGTAGACACAGTGTAAAGCTACCACCCTGCCCCACAGGTCCAGGTATGAAGTCTGCATTGAAAGCAGAGAGTGAGAAACAGGCAGACTCTTGTGCCTCTTTCTTTCATCAGAAAAGCTGGTTTTCCAGAAGCACCCCAAAAGACTTCCCTTCATGCCCCATTAGGCAGAATTTGGTAAAATGGCCAGTCCTTAGCTCCAAAGGAGGCTGAGAAAGGGGATATTGAACATTTCCAGCTTCTTCCAGAGTAGAGGCAGGTGGGGGGATAGGGGCTGGGAGTGGCATTGGGTTAGCCAGTCAACATTGTCTGCTGCAGATCTACACAGTGGATTCCCCACCATCCCCTTCTTATAGCCAGAAAGGAAGTGCAAGAACACCCACTTCGAGTCTTTCATTTGCATTTGAAGAAATTGAGGCACAGAAAAGTTGAGTATCTTACCCAAAGATACACAAAGTTAGTGCAAAGCTAGGAATATGGAAGTCAGACCATCTCATTTCCATTACAGACCTCTGCATATTGCACACACTGTCCATTTAAAGCCAGAAAGGAGCACTTGGCACAATACCCATCTTTAATACCACATTAGAGCTCCCTGGCAAATCACTCAACACAATTTAGATGTTACTTTTTGCCTGAAGTATTGATAATGTTTGAAAAGATTACACATTTCCAGTATGACCAAAGAGAGAGAGAAATGGGCTCACTGTTGGTGGAAGTGTGAGTGTGGGTAAAACCTTCCTGGTGAGAACAGTTTATTAAATATCACAAACTTCGAATATGCTTCAGCCCAGAAATAATGTTATAGAAATGTACTGCCTCAAAGAGACATAATCTGACAAATACACAAAGTTGTCACATACACACACACACACACACACACACACACACCAGGAAGAATTTTCATCATTGCAAGAATCTAGAATTAGATGTCCTTCCGTAGAGGACTGGTTTAATAAATTTTGGTACACCTAATGCAAGGGAATATATAGTCATTAAAAAGGATGATGTGTATCTGTATTTCTTTCTTTTTTAAAGATTTTATTTATTCATGAGAGACAGACAGACAGAGAGAGAGAGAGAGAGAGAGAGGCAAAGACACAGGCAGAGGGAGAAGCAGGCTCCATGCAGGGACCCTAATGTGGGACTCGATCCCGGGACTCCAGGATCATGCCCTGGGCCGAAGGCAGGTGCCAAACCGCTGAGCCACCCAGGGATCCCTGTATCTGTATTTCTTGATAATGATCTTTACCACATATTGAGTTAAAAGCATGACATTATTTCATTCACATAAAGTTATATGCATAAGCATTTGCATAGAGCAGCATCTAGAAGGATGTTCAGCAAAATGTTAGTAGTAATTTCTCTGGGTAGTAACTTCTCCGTTAGGGCTATCTGCTTTGGCTAATTTTTCTATAAATGTGTATTACCTTTAGGAAATTCAAGGAAGCTGCTTTTTATTTATAAAAAATTAATCATTGGAGGAAATTGTGTTTTCTACTTGGCAGAAAACAGAGAGTTGTTTGAGACTGAAGAAGATTGGAGATATATCTTTGTATTTTTCATAACAGTTTTGTAACTGTTTTTGTTTGAAGATTGGAAATTACATATTTTATACCATTTCTAATGAGATGATGCCCTGCCCTCCTAAAATCAAACGGCTTTGGCATCCCATAACCCAATTCTGATACTATCATTGCCAGGAAGTCCCTTTCCCATAAAGGTGGAAACAAAAAGTCAAACAAAGAGTTAAAAAAAAAAAAAAAACCAACCAACAACAACCACAAAATGCAGTCAATATAAGACAACTTTGAGATAGGTTCAAAAACTAAGGGTTAATTGTGAGTGGGTAGGTATAGAATCTTAGCAGAGAAATAAAAACTATAAAAAAGAACTGAATGGAAATTCTAGAACTACAATTTACAGCAGCTTGGAGTTGGCAGAAGAGTGAACTCAAGGACTAATCACATCTGGTCACCTTTCTTTCCATGTCATCATTACTTTTGTGCTAATTGGAAATATTCTCACTTTTCCCATATCATGTGAGGCTTGCCCTATTTTTACTCACAATGTGAGGCATGGGTTTTCTATGCTCTCAGAGCCTTCAAACCTCTTTGAGATCTGGAGTGCAGAGCTACATTGTCTAGGAAACTCCTGTGCTAACATTTAAGCTCTTTTGTTCTCTTGAACTTCACCTTCCCTCCTTCACAGCCTGTGGACACAGGTAGGGAAGGAGTGGAACAACGTTGCTCTTCCCCATTTCCTGTGACCTAGGTCTCTATGCCTAGTCTTTTCAAAAGTCTGATACCAAACATTGACACCTGTATTCTGTTACATTGTCCTTTCCCTGAGACATTCAGTATAGCACACCCCAGCTGCTGATAACACTAGGGAAAGGGCTGGACTAGCAAGTACTGGGGAAAAAAATAGGTTAATATGTCAAATTATAACATTTACATTCACACAGGTGTGTGTATATCCAAGGCTTGGTGGGACTTACTACAACCTCATAGGACTGTTTGAGAAACAATTTGATAAAGTCTTTGCAAAACCTGAGTCAATAAAAAGTGCTTTACAAATGGATGTAGGAGTACAATAGTTCTCTTGTCCTTAGACGGGAAATATCAGAACTGCTTATTAGTATGAGTTAGATCAAATGAGTTATTCCAATAATGTCAAGAAGGCAAATTGCCTATGATTCTAATTTCCTTTTTAATATTGATAGGGAACAAAGAATCCGAGATAGTCATGAAAATTCTCTTTTCTTAGAAAGGTTGCTTCCAAGGACAAAACCAACTGGAGGGCAGAAAAGCACATGTAACACAAAAATAAGGCTATAGTTATTCAATTTGCTTGTATAAAGTAACAGCTCATTACAAATATTTTTGGAAAATTAGAAGGAAGAAAAATTCACCCATGAATGTATATCCACAAAAAACTATCACTTTTAACATCTTGATGTGTTTCTTTTCACTTTCCTGCACTTTTTTGTTTTCACAGCTGTGATAATAGTATATGTAAATTTTCCTATACTATTTTTTAAAAAAACCTTAAAAGTATATTGAATAGCTTATACTGCAATATGCATTAAAGGCCTTAAAAATGTTCATGCTCTGAGATCCAGATATTGCAATTCTAGAGATCTATAGTCCATTTATTTATTCACTCAACAATAATTTACTAAGGCCTATATTTACCTTAGTAAAGGTAAGAAGAGGCAGCAGAGTATAGTTTGAAGAGCAAGGGTTCTAGAGTCAGATTGCTTTGGTTTTTAAAAAGGTTTTATTTAGGGGATCCCTGGGTGGCTCAGTGGTTTGGCACCTGCCTTTGGCCCAGGACGCGGTCCTGGAGTCCCGGAATCGAGTCCCGCGTCGGGCTCCCGGCATGGAGCCTGCTTCTCCCTCTGCCTGTGTCTCTGCCTCTCTCTCTCTCTCTATGTCTATCATGAATAAATAAATAAAATCTTAGAAAAAATAAAAAGTTTTTATTTAAATTCAAGTTAGTTAACATACAGTGTTATATTAGTTTCAGGTGCAATATAGTGATTCAACACTTCGATACATCACCTGGTGCTCATCACAGCAAGTGCACTTCTTAATGCCCATCACCTGTTTCACCTATTTCCCTGCCCAACCCCACCATCAGTTTGTTCTCTAGTTAAGAGTTTGTTTCTTGGTTTGTCGCTGCCTCTCTCCTCCACCCCCACTTTTGCTTGTTTGTTTTGTTTCTTAAATTCCACGTATGAGTAAAATCATAAGGTATTTGTCTCTCTCTGTCTTATTTCACTTAGCATTATACTCCCTACATCCATCCATCCATCCATGTCGTCATTGCAAATGGCAAGATTTTATTCTTTTTATGGCTGAATAATATTCCATTATATATATACATATATATTATATATACACATTATATATGTATACATATACATATATACATATATATATGCACTTCCATATATATATATATGCACTTCTTTATCTGTTCATCAATCAATGGATATTTGAGCTCTTTCCATAATTTGGCTATTGTAGATAATTCTGCTATAAATATTGGGTGCAAGTGTCCTTTTGAATTAGTATTTTTTGGTAAGTACCTAGTAGTGCAATTGCTGGGTCATACGGTAATTCTATTTTTAGCTTTTTGAGGAACCACCATACTATTCTCCAGAGTGGCTGCACCAGTTTGCATTCCCACCAACAGTGGAAGAGGCCTCTTCTTTCTCTTTCTCCATAGTCTCATCAACACCTGTTGTTTCCTGTGTTGTTAATTTTAGCCATTCTGACAGGTATGAGGTGGTATCTCACTGTGTTTTTTTTTTTAAGATTTTATTTATTTATTTATGAGAGACACAGAGAGGCAGAGACATAGGCAGAGGGAGAAGCAGGCTCTCTATCAGGAGCCCGATGAGGGACTTGATCCTAGGACCCCAGGATCACGTCCTGAGCCGAAGGCAGATGCTCAACCGCTGAGCCACCCAGGCATCCCCTCACCATGGTTTTGATTTATATTTCCCTGATGAGGAGTGATGACAAGTGTCTTATCATGTGTTCGTTGGCCTTCTGTATGTCTTCTTTGGAAAAATGTCCATTCATGTCTTCTGCCCATTTTTAAATTGGATTATTAGTCTTTTGGGTGTTGAGTTTGATAAGTTCTTTAAAGATTTTGGATACTACCCCTTTATCAGATACGCCATTTTAAATGTATTCTCCCATTCTGTAGGCTGCCTTTTAGTCTTGTTGATTGTTTCCCTCACTGTGCAGAAGCTTCTTATCCTGATGAAATCCCAGTAGTTTATTTTTGCTTTTGTTTCTGTTGCTTTCAGCAATGTAACTAGTAAGAAGTTGCTATGGCCTAGGTCAAAGAGGTTAGTGCCTGTATTTTCCTCTAGGATTTTGATGGTTTCCTGTCTCACATTAAGGTCTTTCATACATTTTGAATTTATTTTTGTGTACGGTATAAGAAAGTGGTCCAGTTTCATTCTTTTGCATGTGACTGTCCAGTTTTCCTAATACCATTTGTTGAAGAGACTGTCTTTTTTCCATTGGATATTCTTTCCTGCTTTATTGAAGATTGGTTGACCGTAGAGTTGTAGGTCAATTTTTGGACTTTCCATTCTGTTCCATCAATCTATGTGTCTGTTCTTGTGCCAGTACTATACTGTCTTGATGACAACAGCTTTGTAATATGGCTTGAAGTTCAGAATTGTGATGCCTTCAGTTTTGCTTTTCTTTTTCAGGATTGCTTTGGCTATTCGGGGTCTTTGGTGGTTCCATAAACATTTTATTTAGATTTGATTTGTTCTACTTCTGTGAAAAATGCTGGTGGTATTTTGATAGGGATTGTATTAAATGTGTAGATTTCTTTGGGTAGTACAGAAGTTTTAACAATATTTGTTCTTCCAATCCATGATCTTGGAATGTTTTACCATTTCTTTGTGTCCTTTTCAATTTCTTTCATAAATAAGTACTCTATAGTTTTCAGAGTACATATCTTTTACCTCTTTGGTTAGGTTTACTCCTAGGTATCTTACAGTTTTTGCTGCAGTTGTAAACGGGATCAATTCCTTGACCTTTCTTTCTTTCTTTCTTTCTTTCTTTCTTTCTTTCTTTCTTTCTTTCTTTCTTCTTCTGCTTCGTTATTGATGTATAGAAATGCAACAGATTGATTTCACATCCTGCAACTTTTTTGAATTTATATATTAGTTCTAGCAATTTTTTTGGTGGAATCTTTGGGGTTTTCTACATGGAGTATCATGTTGTCTGCAAATAATGAAAGTTTGAGTTCTTCTTTGCCAGTTTGGATTCCTTTTCTATTTGTTGTCTGATTGCTGTGGCTAAGACTTCTAGTACTATGTTAAATAGTAATAATGACAGTGGACATCCCTGTCTTGTTCCTGACCATAGAAGAAAAGCTCTCAGTTTTTCCCCATTGAGGATGAGCTTAGCTGTGGGTCTTTTGTATATGGCCTTTATGATGTCGAGATATGTTCTATCTATCCCTACTTTGTTGAGGGTTTTTATGAAGAATGGATGCTGTATTTTGTCAAATGCTTTTTCTGCATCTATTGAATGTATCATCTAATTATTACCCTTCTTTTATTAATGTGATGTATCATGTTGGTTGATTTGTGAATATCAAACCACTCTGGCAGCCCAGGAATAAATCCCACTTGATTGTGGTGAATAATTTTTTTATGTACTGCTGGATTCAATTTGCTAATATTTTGTTGAGAATTTTTGCATTCATTTTTCATCAAAGATATTGGCCTGTAGTTCTCCTTATTAGTGGGTTTTTGTCTGGTTTTGGAATCAAGGTAATGCTAGCCTCATAGAAGGGAGTTTGGAGGTTTTCCTTCCATTTCTATCTTTGGAACAATTTGAGAAGAATAGATATTAACTCTTCCTTAAATGTTTGATACAATTTCCCTGGGAAACCATCTGGCCCTGAATTTTTGTTTGTTGGGAGATTTTTAATTACCTATTCATTTTTTTTTTTTGCTGATTACGGTTCTACTCAAATTTTCTATGTCTTCTTGTTTCGGTTTTGGTAGTTTGTTTCTAGGAATGTGTCTATTTCTTCCAGATTGCCCAATTTGTTGGCATATAATATTTCATAATATTCTCTTATTATTTGTATTTCTGTGGTGTTAGTTATATTCTTTCATTTGTGATTTTGTTTATTTGGTTCCTTTCACTTTTCTTTGTGATTAGTCTAGCTAAGTGTTTATCAATTTCATTAATTCTTTCAAAGAACTAGCTCCTAATTTCATCTGTTTAAATGTTTTTGTTTCTATATTGTTTATTTCTGCTCTAATATTTATTATTTTCCTTCTTCTGCTGGCTTCAGGCCTCATTTGCTTTTCCTTTTCTAACTCCTTTAGTTGTAAGGTTAGGTTGTGTATTTAAAACTTTTCTTGCTTCTTGAGGTAGGCCTGTATTGCAATATACTTCCCTCCCAGGACTGCTTTTGCTGTATCGCAAAGATTCTGGACTGTTGTGCTTTCATTTTCACTTGCTTCCATGTACTTTTTTTATTTCTTCTTTAATTTCCTGATTAACCCATTCATTCTTTAGTAGGGTGTTTTTTGAACCTCCATGTATTTGAGATCTTTCCACATTTTTTCCTGTGATTGACTTCAAGTTTCATAGCTTTGTGGTCTGAAAATATGCACAGTATGATCTTAATCTTTTTGTTCTTGTTAAGGCCTGATTTATGACCTAGTATGTGATCTATTCTGGAGAATGTGCACTCCAAAAGAATGTGTATTCTGCTGCTTTAGGATGAAGTTTTCTGAATATATCTGTGAAGTCCATCTGGTCCAGTGTGTCATTCAAAGGCATTGTTTCCTTGTTGATTTTCTGCTTAGATGATACATCCACTGCTATAAGTGGGATGTTAAAGTCCCCTGCTGTATTATTATCAATGAGTTTATTTATGTTTGTTATTAATTATTTTATAGATTTGGGTGCTCCCAAGTTGAGGGTATACATATTTACAATTGATAGATCTTCTTGATTGATAGACCCTTTATTATGATATAATGCCCTTCCTTATCTCTTGTTACAGTCTCTGTTTCAAAATCTGGTTTGTCTGATATAAATATGGCTACTCTGGATTTCTTTTGATGTCCATTAGCATGATAGATGGTTCTCCATCCCCTCACTTTTAATCTATAGGTGTCTTTAGGTCTAAAATGAGTCTCTTGTAAGCATCATATAGATGGGTCTTGTTTTTTAAACCCAATCTGATACCCTATATCCTTTATAAAATGAAATATTCCATTTTTAAGGAAAGTATGCATTTCTTCTTTTTTCCTAAAGATTTTATTAATTAATTAATTAATTAATTAATTAATTAAAAAGACAACATGAGCAGGGAGAAGGGCCAAGGGGGAGGGAGACAGACAGCAGATGTCATGCTGAGCAGGGAGCCCAACAGGGGGCTTGATCCCATTACCCTGAGATCACAACCTGAGCCAAAATCAAGATTCAGATGCTCAACTGACTAAGCCACCCAGGCTATGTCTTTTGATTGTACCATTTAGTCCATTTACATTCAGGATAATTCTTGATAGGTAGAATTTAGTGCCACTGTGTTACTGTAAAGTTGGTGGTTCTGTTTCTCTCTAGTTTCTGTTTCTTTTGGTCTTTTTTTTCCCCTCACTCAAAGAGTTTCTTTTAATATTTCTTTGAGGACTAGTTTAGTAGTCATTAACTCCTTTAGTTTTTGTTTATTTAGAAAACTCTTTATCTCTCCTTCATTCTGAATGACAGCCTTGATGGATAAGGTATTCTTGGCTGCATATTTTTCCCATTCAGCATATTGGATATGTCCTGACATTCTCTTCTGGCCTGCCAAGTTTCCATGGACAGATCTGCTATGAATCTGATCTGCCTTCGCTTGTAGGTTAAGGTACTCCCCCTTCCCCCCACTCCCTGCTCCTTGCTGCTCTCAGGATTCTTTCCTTGTTTGTGTAGTTTGTAAATTTGACTATGATATGTTTTGGTGATCACCAGCTTTTGTTTAATTTAATGGGAATTCTATGTGCTTCTTGGATCTCAAAGTCTGTGTCCTTCCTCAGATTAGGGAAGTTTTCAGCTGTAATTTGCTCAAATGAACCTTCTGCCCCTTTTTATCTCTCTTTATCTTCTGGGACTCCTATGACATGAATGTTATTACATTTTAAGAAGTCATTGAGTTCCCTAAGTCTATTTTTGTGATCCAGTATCTTTCTTTCCCTCCTCTTTTCAGCTTCATTATTTTCTAGAATTTTAATTTTCTATATCACTGATTCATTCCTCTTCTTCATCCATCCTCACTGATATGGTATTCAGTCAGGTTGGCTTCTTGGTTATAGCATTTTTAATTTCAATCTGACTAGATTTTAGTTTTTCTATATCTGTAGTAGGGTATTCTCTAATGTCTTCAATGCTTTTTTCAAGCCCAGCTACTATCTTTACAATTGTTGTTTTAAGTTCTAGTTCGGACATCTTACTTATATCTGTATTGATTAAATCCTTGGCCATTACTTCTACTTCCTATTCTTTCCTCCATCTTGTCATTTTGTCCAGGAAAAACAAAATAAAACAAAACAAAAAGCTAGATCCTAGGTGTGTTATGGTCTGCTTGTTAAAAGAAGCTAAATCCAAAAAATAAAAGTAAAATATTAAAAAAAAAAAAAATATATATATATATATATAAAGGAAGTTAGATCCTATTTCCTCAGGAGCTGAAGCTTTGCAGCACTCTATGATCAGTAGACTTGGTCCATGTGATGGGTTTGTTCTGGTCTTCTAGGAGCAAGCCTGTTGCACTGTCTCAGGTGGACTTGCTCTAAGGGAGAAGTGCCTACAGGGCATAGGGAGTGGGATTCTGTATTAAGTGACTCCATTCTCCACTTGGTGATGCCATTTAACTCGCTGGCAAAATGGTGGGGCTCCACCTTCTCAGCCTGGAGAGGAAAGCTCACACCCACCACTCTTCAGGAAACCCTTGCAGGAGAGCAAACAATCTCCTGTCTTGTGTTCCTGGCTTCCATCAGGTTCCTGCCTTCACCCTGTCTGCCTGCCAGGAGGCACAGTACTCCCGTGTTTCATCTCAGACACTTGGCTGGGTTTCTAAACTCAAATTTTAGGGACTTGTGTGGTGAGGTCCTGTGTTGATCCTCTGGGGTAGGGTCTTGCTGCTCTTTTGCTGTTTGCTGGCCTGTCCAGGAAAGTGGTCATACAACCTCCCAGTGGTTCAGAGTTTATGGTAAAGCAGAGCAGAAAGCCTGCACCAAGATTTGCTGCCCTGGAAATAGTGCAACATGTTGGCACCACCCATTCTCTTGTCCCCAGAGAGGCTTTGCCACAGCTACCAAATGCAATCCACGAAAGGGAACCATTTCTCCTCCTGCAACCCAGGGGATCCTCAGACCATGCTGTTTGCTCCCAGGTCTCCATCGTCCTTCCCCAGTGGAGCATCACTAAGCCAGGCACAACTGGGCAATGGTGGACTTCTAAAACTTCAGATTTTATGCTCCGTTGCTTATGATACCTTGTGGTCTCTGTAAGCAGGCTCCCTCTCCTCTGCAGCCCCTGCAGCTCTTATCTCCCCCAAATCACCTCTCCATAGATCCTACTTTCCATGATTCTACTTGTAGACTTGCAGTTTTATTCTCTCAGTCTTCAGATTGATTTCTTTGATGTTCAGAATGATCTAATATTTATCTAGCTACGTTCAAGGGATGAAGCAAACTTAGGGTCCCCCTACTCCTCCACCATCTTAACTCCTCATATTTTCTTTAAGATTAAAACAAAAAGCATTACCCACAGAAAATTCTACTCCTTGACCATGCTATCATTCTTTGAGTTCTGCAACTGCCAGAGAATAGTGTAACTTGACATCATTTTAAAAAGAGGTGAAAAATGAGTCAGCTTGTGCCCTGGAGGCCTGGTCACTTCCATTTCTGTTACTTGTGCCCAAAACCCAATATACAGTATCACAAATTATGAAATCCAACTCGTCACTATCCCTTCTCCTGAGTTTCTTTGTCTCCTGCAGTGTCCTCATATCAAACCCAGAAGAAGTAGGAGGGAGAAGAATGCAGAATCAAGACAGATAACAGATGAAAATGTGATTCATTTTTATTATCTGGGGACATATAGACATAGCCTATGATTTGACACTAAATTCTGTTGTCACATAGGGTGAGTTATAATGATATTTGTGTGTTAAAGGAAAATTCTACAAGATTCACTGCTGAATTCTGTTTTCTCTTTTCCATAGCCCTTATTGACTATATTTTTTCATATAATTTAATCATTTACTGTTTTTTTTTTCTTGTTAAATGTCTCCCTCTGATAGAATGTCGGTTCCTAGAGGGAAGGGATCTTTGTCTCTTTACTTCACTGGAGTGTCCGAAAGATAGAACTGTGTCTGGCATATAGTAAGCACTCAATAAATACATGTTGAATGAATAAAGAGGGCCTGGTAAGCTGGACTGGTGCTGCTGAGAAGTCTAACAGGATGAGTGCAGACAAGCAGCTACTGACTTTTGTAGGAGGAACTTCACTGGTGACCTGCTAAGACTACTTTTGATCATGTGGGGGAAAGAAACCTGACATGAGAAGAGCTAGAAGAGAGAATGGAGAGAGAACCAAAGATGAGAAAGGAAAGAGCAGTGAAGACAACAATTTGGATGAGTCTATGAGGGGTGCTAAGAAATTTAGTGGCAGCTAAAGGGGTTTTGGTGTTGAATTTTCTTTTCAAAATGGATGGTGGCACGTAGATGGAAATCACATGTAGAGAGGGAGAAAAAGATGATACAAAAGAAAATCAGTACTTGCCAGTGCAAGTAGCTTAAGAATTTTGAGAGAAGGATTTAGGCACAAGTAGAGGCATGTCATAGAGGGAACAGGCATATTACCCCCACTGAAGCTGGATGGAATTCAGTGTCTGTGGGCAGAGACGTGGGTAGGTTGGTGGAATCAGCTAAGAGGATGAAGAAGTTGTCCAAAAGAGAAGGATGAGGAAATGCTGGCAATTTCAAGTAGAAATAATATATAATTACCTCCTGCAAATGGCAATTGTTGGGAAGGTGGTTGCTAATATTAGAATAAGCATGGTGAAAGTCAGCATTTGTAAAGGCAGCTTTCCATACTCCCCCTCAAACCTGATTTTGCACTCATTGTTCTCCATTTCAATGAAAATGCATGCATCATTGCCCATTCAGTTGCTCAAGCCAGAAACCTGGGGTCATCCTTGGCTCTTCCCTCTCCCTTGACCTCTACATAATCACCAAAACCTGTTTGGTTGCTTTTCTGATCTGTCTGCTTCTCTCTATCTGCACTCCCACTTCTTACATCTCGTGACATGGATAACTGGTTAGACTGCAGGTTAGGAGGCTTCCTATCTGGTTTTCCAGGCTCTTATCCTGTTCACCTCTGTTCAGTTCTCCATATTACAGCCTGAGTGGTTATCCCAAAAAAGAAGATCTGATCATTACACTCCCCTGCCTATGCCTGGTCAGTGTCTTCCCACTGCCTCAGGTTCAAGTCTAAATTCTTCAGCTTGGTATATGAAACCCATCATGCCCTGGTCTGGCCTACCTCTCCATGAAGACAAAGACAGTAGAAGAAACAACAGCAAGATAATTTTAAAAATTATAAAGATAACGGACAAAAATTTACTGATGCAGGCCAGAGATAAATACTTTTTATGATCATGAATTGTTAAGGTGACAACTAAGAGGTAGAAAATTGTTTACATGAGACAAAATACAGCTATATAATAAAAAATTTTACCTAAATTAATGACAGAAAAACATTGGTAAAAATTGTTAAGCATGCATTGAGGACTAGGAGAGAGCCTGGAGGAAGAAATTTTATCTGTAAAATTTAAGTTAAAAAAATATGTCAAAATAGGGAGCCTAGGCACTTCTCAGTTACAATTTGAACATCAAAACTCATAATTATCTAGCAGATTTGGTAAAATCCTTGTGCCTATATAAAAATAAAAAAGAGAAAGTCAAAAGAGAACTCGTAATTCATCATTTGAAATGGTCTATAAATTGACTTCTTACTTTGATAATTGGTAATTAAGGATAATTAAATATTTATCCAATTTTTCCTGTAATAAATATATCTTAGAGTAACAGAATAGTGCCAACTGATAAGGGAAAATTCTATTTCACAGAAGAATGCTAGCCTCCAAATGTAGAAGGAATAAAAAATCAGAAAATCATCACTCAGTCTCCTCTATTAAAATTATTGATTTGGACAAAGATGTTCAGTTGCTATGAATACATTTAGGTATATGATTGCTAGGAAGTAGACATTCATATTAAGGACAAAACTAATACCACAGAGATCATTTTATTATTGCAAGGGGTACAAAGGGTATTAATGTTCAATAAAAGACTAAGACTCTTATCCTAACTCAGAGGTTAGGGTAGCAATCAGTTAATCTATTATAATAATGTATCATGTATAAAATATGTAATATGTTTGTGTGTAATAATATATATTAGTAATGTAGTTCTCTGACATGATGAAAATGTAACATGAAGCACATGTTACATTTATCTGTTATACATCCTAGCTCAAATGAACACTTGAATTCATCAACTCTGGTTTTAACTCTCAGATTTCAATTTCAGGGCTTGAAGAACAAGTTGAATGGCATGACAAGGTGGCAAGCAGGTAAACTCAGGGGACAATTGACATCCTGTAAGAGTCATTTGAAGATAAAAAGAGGGACTGTGCTAGATCCACACACTTAAGGGACATAATGGCCAGATGCAAAGCATGGCCCTGGATTGGGTTGTCATTTGGACAACTGAACTATAAAGGTCATTTTGGGAACAAATTGTGGAATTTGAATCGGAGGTAGGTGTGAGGCAAGATGAAAATATGTTGACATTGGAAAGTCGGAAAATCTTAAGTAAAATAAGCAAATAACAAAACAGGGTATAAAGTCTCATTTTGGTAATATATATACACAAATATCTGGAAGGACATACACTAAAGTGTTAGTAATAGTAATTTCTTGGTGGTAAAAATATGGTGTTATTTTATTTTTGCTTCTACTTCTGGGGGAGTAACTTTCTATCATGTAAACATTTCTTTAAATGATAGTAATAATAATATTATTATAAGGAGGAAGAGGAGGAATGCCTGGGTGGCTCAGTGGTTGAGCATCTGCCTTTGGCTCAGGGCATGATCCCAGGGTCCTGGGATTGAGTCCTGCCTCAGGCTCCCCACAGAGAGCCTGCTTCTCCCTCTGCCTGTGTCTCTGCCTCTCTCTTTGTGTCTCTTATGAACAAATAAATAAAATCTCTTTTTCAAAAAAAAGGAGGAGGAGGTGGAGAAGGCTGCAAGATCAAAGATGGGTGAGGAGGTGCCTTTGGGCAGGTGGTGAGGCACAGCACTTCCATTTTGGCAATGAGTCCACAGCTGGGATGGAAGTCCAGGATTCTGGTCTCCAGTTTCATCCACCACACTGCCTCCAACAGAGGGAATTAAGACTCATGAGCAAGTTATCCCCAAATAGAAGAGTTTTACAGGCCATCACTACCTCTGGATTCTGTGAAAAGCAGTCCTACCTGCTGCTCTTCTATCTAGGAGCCCAGAGAGCTACTAGGATTTGTCATGATATCTGAGGCCAAGTGCCAGAAAAAAAAAACAAAAAACGTCTCAGGCTCTTACCACTCCCATCTTCATTGTTGTCTAGGTATAGAAAGATAGAGGAATAAATACTTCTGAGGCAGTTATGGCTCTTCCTTTTGTTCTTGGTTGCAAACAGCTCTGAGGCAAAACTGGGTTATAAGAAAGAGATTATGAATCTTAATTAGGGTTTTGAAATTTAAATCCAACAAACAGTATAGAGGGAACTCAGAGCTAGAGATCCAGATTTAACCCGAGGACTGTCCAAAGCTAAACTATTGCAAATGGGATCACAGTGGATCCCAAAGTGGGGTCCCCAACGTGGGCTCTTGGTCAGACTTGCCTTACCTGGATAGACCCCTCGTCAAATTAACCACACATCAAAGTCACAAATTCTTTCCTTTTCTTGGTGCTCTATGGAGCCCAGCCTCACTAGGATACCAAAAATGAAAACCAAAACCAAAATCATTAAATAAGCTGACAGATTCTTTCTTTTTGGAATTTCAGGGGAAAATTATTAGATTATAATTCTATGTCAGTAACTTTAGGGCTTTCAGAATAGTTTGCATATTTGATTTTTCCCCATGTTTACCATCTTCCTCTCTGCTGGGAACTTGCACTCAAGATTATATACTCAGTGTGAGAAAGTCTGTCATATAAAACCAGCACTAATGACAGAAAATAAAATGTTTTGTAGCTAGGGAGTGCCTTCTATATATCCCTAACGTTAAAACACACTAGATTATCTTTGAAGTCCCTTGAGCTCTAAAATGCTGGACTACAAGTACTGTTATAATATATTTTAAGTACTTGTGCTCCATCTAGAGGAGCAATATTAGAATATCAGGTCTGTCAGCTTTTGTCAAGAGTTTTAAAAGCTAAGTTCTGGTGTCATTTATTTTATTATATTTTTTAAAGATTGTATTTATTTATTTGAGAGAGAGAGAGAGAGAGAAAGAGTGAGAGCCCACGAGCAGGGGGAGGGCCAGATGGAGAAGCAGTCTCCCTGTGAGGCGGGGAGCCCAATGGGACTCTATCCTGGAATGCCAGGATCTAGACCTGAACCAAAGGCAGACACTTACCTGACTGAGCCTAGGTGCCCCTCTGGTGTCATTTAAAAGAGAAAGAACTCATTTGGAAATAGTCAAGAAAACCTAGTTTCAATTAACTATCAGTTTTTGATACTATCTAAATGATACAAGTAATAATTTTCCATAATCATATCACTTTAATGTGATTCCTGTTTTCAATTTGAAATGTGTCCTTCCAGTTTTGTCTGTTATACAATACACAGAAAATATTCTATCCTGTTTTTCTCTCTTACTGTTTTTGTATGTAGTATCAGTGTAATCATCGTCCCTCTGAGTAAATCTCAATCATTCCTCCCATTGCTGGTTGTTTGCATTATTTGATAACAACTACACATAATATCTTTCTTCCTTGTAGTATGTCCATGTTTGGGAATCTGTTCTAGTACTGAATGTCAGAAGTGAAATCACTGACTTGAAGTATATAATCTTTTTTTTGAAATGACAGTACATATTTCCACATCACTTCCTAAGAGAATTGCGCCAATTTGTGTATTATTAGTAATGTATGAAAAATACCAATTCCAGGAAACTCTCCCAGCCCTGGGTATTAAATGTTTTATTTATTGTTATTAAAATGTTTTCATAATTTAGTAGACAAGAAATGTTATCTTATTGTTTCAATTTGCATTGCTTTGACTTTTGGTAAGGTTGAGCATTTTTCCTAGCTTAAGAGTTTTATTTCCTTTTTGAGAATTTCTGTTCACACTCTTAAGCATTTGTCTTTTGGAGACTTCATGTTTTCTTACTTTGTGAGCTCTTATGTTAATGACCACTGCCACCACCTCTACTAATTAGCTATCATTTGTTGAGCAGCCATAATATGTCAAAGATGGTGCTAGCAGCTTTACATATATTTTTAATCCTTTTCACATCCTGCAAGGAAGAAGGAAATTGAGTCTCAGTAGTGGTAAATAGCTTACTCAAAGGCCATATGACCTTGGACAGGTTATTTTCTACTATGGCTTCTGCCTCATGTAAAGATATATCTTAATTTTCTAACAAAGATATTAACCTTTTGCACTACTTTCCCTAGGCTTGTCAGCACTTTTATTTTAGTTATCGTTTGGACATACAGAAGTAGTAGCATCTAATAGTAAACTGTAAATCCTTTTCAAAGCCAAACCTATATGGGCTTTAATTAGGTAAGTACAGAATGGCTATTTAAAGTGATAAAAAGATAGAACATGCTTGGATTTCTCTAAAGACAAATTAGGGCCTAGTTTCAGATTGTTAAACAGTTATTTGTATATCATATATTGACTAATCTTTCTTTTTCTCATTGATTTATGATGCTTTCTTTGTCATTCATGTAGTGAGATCTATATTTGTACCTGTTTTGTTGATCTAGTTATCCTTTGTACAAAAACCACATTGTTTTAATTATCTTATCTTTGTAAGATGATTAAAACACAATAGAACTAATTCTTCCACACCTTTTTTTTTTTTCAGAATTTTCTTCCCTTTTTATTTTCCAAGTAAACTTTAAGATCATTTTGCCAATGCAGGCAAAAAAATATTTTTCTTTTTTTAAAGATTTTATTTATTTATTCATGAGAGACACACACACAGAGAGAGAGAAAGAGAGGCAGAGACACAGGCAGAGGGAGAAGCAGGCTCCATTGCAGGGAGCCCGATGTGAGACTCCATCCCAGGACTCCACAATCACGCCCTGGGTGGAAGGCAGGCACTAAACCATTGAGATACCCAGGGATCCCCATATTTTTCTTTTAAAGAAGGAACTCAAAGCAAAGAGATTTTGATTGGGGTTACATTAAACCCACAAATTAAATTCAGACATAGGTATTTTCATATCCAGTCTTCCTAATCAGGAATAAATACCTGGTTACCTTTCCAAGCCTTATTTTATATTTTTAATATAATTTGTATTATCTTCTTCATGTATCGCTACATACCTTGTTAAGATTATTCCCAGGCATTATATGTGTTTTAGTTGCCATTGTAAACAGGACCTATTGTATTTGTTTTTGTATAGGTTGCTGCTAGTATATAAAAATGTTATTGATTTTTATGTCTTTTATATTAAACTTAAATTTATATATAATACACAATAATATTACATTTTAAGTTTATATTTATAAACTTAATCATTTTAATAGTTTATCAGATGACTTTTAAATATTTTCTAGAAAAAATAATGTTAAAAATGATGCTTTCCTTCTTATAAAATTTTGTGTAGGAAAGAATTTATATGGTGGGTCTGAGACAGTTGTATTGGAAAGGCCTGCTCGCAAGGTTGGCCTGTGGTTGGCTTCTAGGCACTTGGATTTGGGGAGGGTTCCCACCATTCCCTAAGTGATAAAAGATCATTTACTGTGCCTACACTGTTTTTACAAGCAATATTGGTTTATGCTGAGCACCTGCTTTCCTTCTAGGAGTCTGAAATTTCGGTATGTACCAGCAGAGGCTTCCAATATAACCAACCTCCGATGAAATGCTTGGACAGTGTGTCCCTAATGAACATCCCTGGAGGACAACATTTCACTAGGATCATCTGGAGGAATGAAGCATATCTGTGTAATTATACTGGAGATGACTCTAGGCAGCTTGTGCCTGGTTATCTCTGGACTTCCCTCCATGTGCTTTCTCCTCTTGTTGATTTTGCTTTGTATCCTTTCACTGTAATAAATCATAGCCATGAGCACAACTGTATGTTGAGTCCTGTGAGTCCTTGTAGAGAATCCTCAAAACTGAGGGTGGTCTTAGAAGCCTTCAGTGCAATTTATAATGCTTCTCTTTTCTGTGTGGTGTTTTTGTCAAGTTTAGGTATCAATATAAATGGATCTGCCCTGCCTGCCTTCAGATGGAGAAAGGTCTAGAACCTCCTGATTTCATCTCCTGTCGCTCCTCTCCTATGCTTACTCCCTAGTGGCTCTGGGAGGTGAGGGAGGAGACCCAGAAAGTGACAAGAAACTGCCTAGAAGCTGCCTACAATTGCAAATTTGTATCAGTGCTATATCTCCTTTATCTTTAATTTTGTTTTTTGTTGTTTTCCCAATTAATTAGTTAAGTTTGTCTTTCTTATCTCTCTCCCCACTGCCAAAGAATCAGCTTTTAGTCTACTTACATATATTTTTAATCCTTTATTTATCTTTATCATTTTTAAATTCCATTTTGCTTAGGATCTGTTTTTTTTTTTCCCTAAAATTGCAAATAATGTAATCCCTTTCTCTCCTTTTTTTTTTTTTAATATTAAAAGTATTTGTTACTACAGATTTATCTCTGACATGCAGAATTGACTAGATCCTATACATTCTTTTACACGTTAACTGATCTGGTTTTAATTATTTATTAGACTATATTAATGATCTCATTTAAGAGATTCCTTTCTTATTCCCACAGTTGTTTGATAGTTTGAAAACTTAAAAGAAGTCTTCTTTTGGGTAATATAGCAGGCTAGACTATTCAGACTAATCCTCCAGTTGAAAACAACTAAAAAATGTGCAAAGATTTCAAAAGTCTGAAAAGCATGAGAAAGATGATAAGATAGGAAGGAAAGCTTTATTTATCAGGCCAAAAATCTAAATAAAAATGGAAATTTAGAGGGAAAAGCAGAACACAGATGTTGCTTTTGCCTCTGAGGACATCTGCCAAATAAAGAAACTTGGTTTTTATTTTTATGTCTTCTCAGGACCCACAAGTTCAGAAATTCACATCTAAATTCTGGCAAAGATGGACAGTGTAATAGGAAACCTTCTCCCATAAAGCTAGGATTCCAAAGGGCCATTTTCTCAGGTTAAGAATGATCCAGAAGTAAACCTATTCTTTTCCTCTCTAAACCTCACCCCCAGGAAACTGTAAGAATGATAAAATCTTTTGATGCTGAATAGTGCAGAGAGAGTAAAGAAAAGAAAAAAACCTATCCTAGGGAAGCATAACCACATGCTGGCAGTGATTATGTGTTTGTAACCTCAATTCACCTTACCTGGATGGTCCAAAAAAAGCCTTACTCCCTGAATTTGTTTAAATTAGTCCTTAGATGGGGCACCTGGGTAGCTCAGTTGGTTAAAGTGTCTAATTTGGACTCAGGTCATGATCCCAGAGTCCTGGGATCCAGCCCCACTGAGCTGGGAGCCTGCTTCTCCCCCTTCCCACTGATCGTTCTCTCTCTCTCTCTCTCTCTCTATTTCTCTCTCAAATAAAGAAATATCTTTTAAAGAAATGTACTCCTGGGCTGACCGTAGGCATTTGGCAAATGCAGTTCCTCTCTGGAGGAAGGCACCACTAATCTTAGGTGTCAGAGAATCTCAGAAGTATGAGCAGTTAGCATAATATCAAGCTCACTAGGAAATGAGGAACCAGAAACCAGAATCAACAGAAACACACCTATAATGGCTTCAGGTATCCTTCATTATCAAAATTCTCATTTTGAATTGTAGGAATCAAATAGATTTGGGTTTACTAGAATTTCCACACCACACAAAATTGTGCCACACCAGCCAAAGTACAAAACTCAAGAACCTAATAGATTCAGATGATGGAACTCTCAAATCAATAAGCAAAAGGCAGATAACCTCTTATAAATGGGGAAAGACTTGCACAGATCCTTTACAGAGGGATAGCCAAAGGCCAATAAAAATATGAAAGGGTGCATATCAAGAATATGCAAATTAAAACCACAATATGATACCACTGTATAGTCTTAGAATGGCTAAAGTGAAATAGACAATTTGAAGTACTGATGAGCATGTGAATTGACTAGAACTTTCATTATTTATTTTTTTTTAAGATTTTTTTTTTTAATTTATAGAGACACACGGAGAGAGAGAGGCAGAGACACAGGCAGAGGGAGAAGCAGGCTCCATGCAACAAGCCTGATGTGGGACTCGATCCCAGGTCTCCAGGATCACACCCCAGGCTGCAGGCGGCGCTAAACCGCTGCGCCACCAGGGCCACCCTGACTAGAACTTTCAAATACTGCAGTAGAAGTATAAATAGATACAATTCATTTTGGAAGGCTGCTTGGCAGTATTTACTAAGGACAAAACCTTTTGACCTAGCGATTACTTCACAGTTATATCAGTAGAAATGCATGCATGCGCTCCCCAAAGATGTGTACCAGAATGTTTATTACCATTTGTAATAGCCCAGTTAGAAATAACTCAAATGTCCACCTACAACAGAATGAATTAATCTATTATATAAATTCATACTGTCAAATATTATACACTTCAATGATGAGAACAAAAACAACTATCTGGATAGCATGGATGGATTTCATAAACGTAATGTTCAGTGAAAAGTGCCATGTATATACTGTGTCATTCTATTTATACAGGACCAAAGGCAACAGACCAGTAGAATAGTAAGTACCGAGAGACTAGAAATGGACATACAAATCTAGAAACTTGCTATATGATTGAGATGATGTTTAATATCAATGGGGAAATAAAGAACATTTCAGTAAAAAAAGTTCAGTTGGAGACAACTAGTTATTTATATGGTAAAAATACAAAATTAGTTATCTACATCACACCACATTCAAAATAAATTATAGCTGGATTAAAACCCAAAAGTAAAAGGGTGCCTGGGTGGCTCAGTTGGTTAAGCATCCAACTTGGGATTTTGGCTCAGGTCATGATCTCACAGTTGTGAGATCCAGCCCCAGGTAGGGCTCTCTGCTGGATGTGGAGTGAGCTTAAGATTCTCTCTATACCTCTCCATCTTCCCCTCCTAAAAAACAAACCACAAATCCAAAAGTAAGATAAAACTATAAAGCTTTTATAGAATAATATAAAAAATATTTCATGATTCTAGGTTAAGAAAAAAATTCTCAAATAAGACACAAAAAACCTTAATCATTAAATAAAAGCTTAATAAACTAGATTTGAATAAAATGAAAACCTCTACTCATTAAAAAGCCACCCAGAGAGACTGAAAGGAGGGTTTACAGAATGGAAGAAGATTTTTGCAACACATAGAACTGACAAAGTAACAGTAGGTCAGACACCATCAAATCAATAAGAGAAGACATTTTATGAAAAATCTAGGCAAAAGACTTGAACAAAAACTTTATAAAAAGAGAACTTCCAAAGAGCCAATAAATGTATGAAAATGTGTGCAACATCATTATTATCAAGAAGGAAAATACATTAAAACCTTAATGAGATACCATTACAAACTTAGCAGAATGGCTAACACCTACAAAGTCCAAAAATATAAGTAGAGCAATGGAAACTACCAAATGCTGCTGCTGTGTGGTGTAAATTAGAAAACCATTTTTATAATATAGTAAAATCAAAGATGCACATACTCTGTAACGCTTCCATCTCATTCCTAGGTATGTACCAACATAATACATCCAACACAATACATGATAAGAATAGTCAAAGCAGCACTCTTTGTAATAGGTAAGTCTGGAAACAACGCAAATGTACACTGACGGCATATGATAGTCATACAGTAGAATGCTATTTGTCAATAAAAAATGTGTGAATTGTAGCTACACGTACAGCAAGGCTGAATCTCAAACAGAGTATAAAGTGGATGCTGTCCAGATCCCTTTTCCCAGGCCACTGCTCTATCCCTCAGCTCCTGCCTTGGTTGCTAATAGCTTGCAGATGGCCCCTTGTCTGGACAATTGCCCTTGGCCAAAAAGGTACCCCCGGTACACACTGGCCAAAGACTTTTTATGACATGCTGTCACAAGTATCTCAGTGGGACCAACACTGTGGTGCTTTCCATGCTCCAGAGCTCTGCTGGCTACCCGGCTGAAGCAGAAATCTCATTCTTGCTTAGCTCCTGTCCCTGTCCTGCTTCCTTCATCACTTTCTCCTGATAGCAAGAGCTTCGCATACACCTGAATCAAGTACACCTGAATCCCTGGCCTGTCTTTGCATGTGAGGAATTTGACCTGAGACATATTGCTAAGCTAGAAGGAAAGACACAAAAGGGTACATGTATCATGATACATATATAGGTGGGAAAATAAAGAAAAGCCAAAACATGGTCACCCCAAAAGTCAGAATAGTGTTTACCTCTGGAGCTGTGATCAGGAAAGGAACACAGTGTGCTAGTAATGTTCTATTTCTTGAACTGCATCATGTCTCCATGGATATTCGCTTTATAATCATTATTTAATTTGTTTATTTATGTGCATGTTGATGCACCATTTAGCATGTATAATATACACACAAAGAAGAAAAATTTCCAACTGAAGAGTTTTTTTTTTGTTTCAAGCTCAATAAAAACGTATCAGAGAAGGTGAACTGTTTAATTCCTGCCTTATTACATTTGTTCAGATTTTCCTCATAGCCTAATATATCAAGGCTTGTAACAATTTCATGTATCATATTTATCAATAAAATATGCTATGGATTTTTTAAAAGATTTTATTTTTAAGTAATCTCTGCATCCAACATGGGGCTCACACTCACAACCCTGAGATCAAGAGTCACATGCTCTACTGACAGAGCCAGCCAGATGTCTCCAATGCTATGGATTTTTATGTCATTGGTATATCCATCAGTTTAATAGTAATGATTGTATTAATTATCTATGATTGCTGAAAAATTTACCCCCAAATTTAGCAGCTTGAAAAAAACACTTTCTCCCATGGTTTCTGTGGGTTAGGAGTCTGGGCATGGCATCGCTGGGTCCTCTGGGTCTCTCACAAAGACCACAGGCATTGGCTGGGACAACAACTACCTCAAGACTGGACTCCAAAGGCTCTACTTCCAAGACTGCTCATATGGTTGCAGGACTTCCTTGTGGGCTAGTTGAACCAGAGGTGTTACCTCTTTGCTGGCTGTTGGCTGAGTGACGTCCCTCAGTTTTTTGCCTTGTGAGCCTCTCATGGCATGGCAGCTGGTTTCCATTAGAGCAAGCAAGCAAGGCAGAAGCCAATCTTCTTTATTTACCTAATCCAGATGTTTACATCTCCGATGTTTTTTGCTGTATTCTATTCATTAGAAGTAAGTTTCTAGGTCCAGGTCATACTTGAGGGAAAAGATTACACAAGAGCATGAACACCAAGACGGGGATCATTGGCAGCTCTATGAGAAGCTGCCCACTACAATGATATAAATCACCAGCTAGTTTGTCCATTGTTGCTTGGAGAATCGCTAAACATTATTAAACGAACAAAATCCTGACTGATGCGCATCCTAGATCACAGTATACAGAATTTTGCAGGCACAAAGTAATTAGATTACAAGCTAATATTTAACAGCCAGAGATTCTGTTCCTTAGGATTTTGAGTATGGGGCTCCTGTTTGAAACACTGTTCATTTTCTCTGCCCCCAACACTAATTTATATGTGGCATGTATCTTCTGCAGCAACAGAAGCTTCTTGTTGACACTAAGTTTGTTTGAGCTGCTCTGGAGAACCAAATCATATCTTTCTTTAGGTGACTTTAAGACTGCAAAAGTGAACTAACTGTAAGTTTATATCATAGTCTATGCTTAAGAACAGACTACCCTAAATATACTCTTCCTACTGAATACAAATCCAAGTTTTGAGTTACATGGCACCATAAATATAAATATATCTAGAAAAATGTCTTTTTTGTCTATTTGATCTACCTTTGATTGATGGGGAGAGGAGCATGAAAATCATCCATGCCAATAGTGGGTTTTTTCATATTTTTATTGACATATTATTTTGTCAAAATAATCCATGCTGTAAGTAAGGAATTCACTACTGGTTGTGCCTTAGAGACCCAAACTGACTTTTTAACCACTTAACCACTTAAAATGTTTACTGTCTTAAATTCTACTTTGCCTGATATTACTTTTATTCATATTTTAAGGAGATCTTTGGTCCCATTTTAGATTTTTGGTCCCATTTTAGATTTTTGGGGGTCATTTTATTTTGGACGTGCCAATTATAATCAGTAAATCATTGATTGCACTTTGTCTTTTTAACCTTATTGTGAAATACTCTGGATTGGTTTTAAATTGGGGGAAATTAAATTCATTATGAATTATGTTGCATGGCACTTACTGTTTCCATATCCTATTTTATACAAAATTGAGGTTGGCAAACTACCAACTTCACTGTTTGCCCAGAGCCAATACAATGCACTACTAGACTAATCTTAAACATCAGTTATGTTTTAGCTGGGATTTGACGTGTTTAAATATACGCCCTATTCTAAATGAGCACTGGGTATTATATAAGACTGATGAATCACTGAATTCTACCTTTGAAACTAAGAATATATTATATGCTAATTAGTTGTTTAAATTAAAAAATAAATAAAATTTTAAAATGCCCTATACTGCAGCATTTGGTAACATCTGCACTACATTGTATTATTTTTAACTTCTAATTTATCCTGGGTTTCCAACAGAATTCTAAGCACTTTCTATGAATTAAAAAATCACTAGAAGGGCTCTCTAAGGTGACTTAAAATATACTTTCTTATCAGGTTTGACTTGACTGTGCTTCATCCTCATTGGTTTTAGCAATTAAGTAACAAAAAGAAAAAAATCAAGTTCATTGCCTATTCTCCCTATATTTGATTCCATACACTCCATAACAAGAGCATGATGGATTCTGAACAATTTCACTGAAAATATTTTTAAGACTGGACTGGCTCCCAAGTACATGCAGTTTTAAAAACTGTATGGAAGACTGAATCTTCACCTAGCTAATCTCAGGTAAGACCTGCTGATTTGTTTTAATAAATTAGTTGTGGAAAGGCAGGGAGAACAAGCTCTAACTGTAACACCGCCTGTTAGCTGTGAGCTCAGCTTTGCTCCACCTGCAGGCAGTATTGGGAATAGCCAGACAGGCAATTCTAGCCCACTCACGAGACCTATTAAGAGCCAGGCATGAAACACTCTACTTCAGTAAGGCAAAATTGTTTTAACAGTCTTAAAACTGCCTAATAAACCCCTACATTGGTGGTTTTGTTTATTAAAGCTTACATTTCCTGGATAAAACTGAAGCACATGTTAATTTCCACAACATGTGACAGCAGGAAAATATAGAGCAAAAATATTTTCTCCTGCATTTATTATTTTCACCTTTGGATAGCCTAGGAGAAATCTTATATGCTGCAATGAGCACATTCCTCTCAGATACTGGGGTTTTTGACCAATTTACAGCAGGCTCTCACTGAATTTACTGTTTTTAGGAAATCATGGGAGGGAGCACTTTTTAATACATATTTTTAAACCTTCTATAGTACATGTTAGTTATTAGGGGAAAAAAGAGAAAAACAAGTAAATCTCTAGTCCCCACATCTTTAAAAGCCTGGAAAGGAAGATGAAATGAATTATGTATTTTTTAAAATATTCACAAAGGTCAAATTATAAGTTTAAAGATAGCTTTACATATTTTATTGGAGCTTTCTATTCTATATAGAGAGCTAAGAACTATTATTAAATCCCACATGAAAGCTCATCTTTACATATAATCTCTGATATTTCTATGAATGAATGCCTTATGGTTGGTTTTCTTTCACAACAGAACAACTGTGGGTCTTGGACCCCAGGTGTATCTGCAGGAGGCTAAGAAGTAGCACATCTGAGGGAACACCTCTACCTCTTTGGGCCAAAGGCTCATCGTGCCATTGGTAGAGAATATGTGAAAGGGTCAGTGATGGCCACCTATATGCAAATGCTGTAAGTGCCTTAAGAACATTACAGGCAGGGCACCTGGGTGGCTCAGTGGTTGAGTGACTGCCTTTGACTCAGGGTGTGACCCTGGGGTCCTGGGATCAAGTCCTGCATCCGGCTCCCTGCAGGGAGCCCACTTCTCCCTCTTCCTAGGTCTCTGCCTCTCTCCTTATATCTCTCATGAATAAATAAATAAAAATCTTTAAAAAAAATTAGAGGCATTATGGATGGCACGTTATGTGATTAGCATTGGATTGACAAATTGACAAATTGAATTTAAGTAAAAAAAAAATACAGGTAAAAATGCTACTGGGAGGGGTTCCTGGGTCGCTCTGTTGGTTAAAACTTTGCCTTTGGCTCAGGTCATGATCTCAGGGTTCTGGGATTGAGCCCCACCTTGGGCTCTGCTTGTTTCTCTGCCCCTCCCCCTGCTCTCTTTCTCTCGAATAAATAAAATCCTTAAAAAAAAATGCTATTGGGAGTTATTTGATTACCTACAAGTGAAAAGATCTGACAGTCGGAGATCAGAGAAACATTATGTCTATTACATATTTTATCTTTTTTTTTTTTTTTTTCCTTTTCCTTTTGCATGGAGCAGTGGTTCTCAAACTTGATCACCTGGAGGGTATGTTATAGCAGTTTGCTGGGCTCATTCCAAGAGACTCTGATTCAGGAAATCTGAGGTGTGGCTGCACAAGTTCTAGGGGTTGCTGACACTGCTGCTCCAGGACCTTGCTTTAAGAAGCACTGGCCTGGGGATCCCCGGGTGGCTCTCCGGCTCAGCGGTTTAGCGCCTGACTTTGGCCCAGGGCGCGATCCTGGAGTCCCGGCATCGAGTCTTGCATCGGGGTCCTGGCATGGAGCCTGCTTCTCCCTCTGCCTGTGTCTCTGCCTCTCTCTCTCTCTCTGTGTCTGTCATGAATAAATAAATAAATCTTTTTTTTTTTTTTTAAAGCACTGGCCTGGAATATAGGGATCTCCAGTTAAATGGACAAGCTGGCTGTGTGGCTAGTGAGTATCTGGGGTCATCCAAGTGCTTATTATTTGTGGGATTCCTCCTCTCTGCTAAAGGTTCAAGAATACTTGGTCTAGGCAGCCTTTGACAGATTATTGGAACTAAATTAACAGTACTAATAGCTTTTTATTAACTTGGGTGTGTAGTATGTAATTAAAAGCCACAGGTAATTCAGAGACTTCACTGGAATCAATAGCTGCAATCTTCTGTCCAGAGAAGTGGGGATGTAACAAAAAAGGGGGGGTACTTTTTTGTTTAGAATTTTCCCCTTTCCTAACTGTTCTTGAGTGTATTGAAACTAAGAAGCAGAAAATGGCCAAAAAATGCAACTTAAAGAAAAACAAGAGACATAGCTAAATCATCAGTTGGAATCCTTCCTGTCAGTTCTGCCTACTAAAAAGCTGTGATTCATGTCTCCCTCCTCACTGCTTGTGTTCAGCTCCTCCTTACTTCTCTCCCTCCCTTGTAGCAAGGCCCTCTGACGGTATCCGTATGGCATCTTCATGCCCCTCCAAGTAGAAAGATCATAAAAGGCGGCCCATTCCTCTGAGCTGATGCAGCCCACAGCCAGGTGAGCAGGGTTGGGCTGTATTTCAATCCAACTCAGTTAGCCAGCACCCTGGTCTAGTGTATGGACTGCACACCTGCACAGGACCTCAGCACACACACTCCCATCTGGTGCCCCACCTGTCCCATCCACAGCTCATGCCACCATCATGACCTTCCTCAAATTCCATTCTGTGTGCATACTTGCTTCAAAGTCTCTGACCTTCCACCATTGCACCCAACATTCCATATGATATGAAACCTGCTTCTCTTTTCAGATTTTTTGTCACCTTTGCTCACAATTCCCAGGCTTCTGTCAAATGGAGCTACTAATGAAGCCTGAACATGCCACACTCCTTTATTCCTGTATGGCTTTGCACTACTATTCCTTTAGACTAGAAAGCTTTTCGTTCATGCCTTTCTCCCTATGTTTTTTTGGTCAATTTCTAGTCATTCTTTTAAAAAGACCATTTTATGTGAAAGAAACATGGACTATTTTTTTAAAGCTTTTATTTATTTATTCATGAGAGACACACAGAGAGAAGCAGAGACACAGAGGGAGAAGCAGGTTCCTTGCAGGGATCCTGATGTGGGACTCGATCCCTAGACCCAGGATCAGGACCTGAGCCGAAGGCAGATGATCAACTGCTGAGCCACACAGGCATCCCCATGGACTTACTTTAAAACTTGGAAAATGCAAAGAATTAGGGGGGAAAGTCCATATGAAAAGGTTAACTGTGGTTCACACTTCTGATTCTTTGATTCACTTTTTCAAGGTATTTTCTATGCATATATATTTATGGATCATACCTTAAAAGTTTGTATCATGCTTTTTTTCTTTTTAAGATCTTATTTATTTATTTGAGAGAGAGAGAGAGAGAGAGAGAAAGAGAGAGAGAGAGAGAGAAAAGACACAGGCAGAGGGAGAAGCAGGCTCCATGTAGGGAGCCCTGATGTGGGACTCGATCGCAGGTCTCCAGGATCAGGCCCTGGGCCGAAGGTGGTGCTAAACCACTGAGCCACCTGGGTTGCCCTCATGCTTTTTTTCACCTAATATTACATTGTAAATTTCCTTCTCAATTTTTACAAATTATTTGAAAAAAACTTTTTTAATGGCTACATAATTCTCATGTTCATCTGTGTGCATACGATCGATCCTTGAACACAAGGAGGTCAGGGACCCCAACTACACCCCTAACAGTCAAAAACTTTCATATAACCTTTGACTCCCCCAAAACTTAACTACAAATAGCCTACTGTTGACTGGAAGCCTTACAAATAACATAAGCAGTCAATGAACACATATTTTGTATGTTATATACTATATTCTTACAATAATAGCTTTTTCTTAATTTTTTTTTGTATTTCTAGTTAATACTAGTTTGTCTTTTTCCAAAACCAAATTGTTGCAAATCTCCAAAATTTTTTTCCAATATATTTGTTGAAAAGAAATCCACAAATCAGTGGATCTGCACAGTTCAAACCTGTGTTGTTTTATTAAAGATCAACCGTATAATGTATCTGAGGAGTTTGTTTAACCCTTGTTCTGGTCTTTGGATGTTTTTTTTTTTTTTCATTTTTTCCTATTATAAATAATGCTACAAGGAAGAGCTTAGTACATAACTGAGACAGCCCCTCTGAGTATTCTAGAGGATTCTAGAGTGGGATTACTGGGATGGTAAAAAAGAACACTTTTAGATTCTTGATATGCATTGTTGGGTTGCTATCAAGAAAAGGTGGTCAAATTTATAAACTCATCAGTCATGTTTCTCTCTTTTTTTAAGATTTTATTTATTTATTCATGAGAGACACAGATAGGCAGAGACATAGGCAGAGGGAGAAGCAGACTTCCTGTGGGGAGCCGGATGCGGGACTCAATTCCAGGACCCAGGATCACACCCTGAGCCAAAGGCAGTCGTTCAACCACTGAGCCACCCAGGGTTACTATTGAGATTTATACATTTCGGGGGTTTTAAACTTGATAATTTGACTTTAATTGTGCATTTTTTTGATTAGGCTGAAAAATTTTCTAATTATTAACCATATGTAGTTTTTCTTTTATAAGTTATCTCTTGGGGTCTTTTAGCCAGAGTCAAACTTCCTACTCATTTTCAATAGTTGACTTAAGCATCTTGTCACTGTTAAGTTCTCCTGACGGTCCTACAAACAACCCCTAGTTCAGACCTCCTCTTCTAATTGGACTGGGACTTCTGTACTCTTTTATAACTGCTTATGAATCTGTCTTCCCCACTCAACAATGAGAAACTCATGGGCCAGGGTTGAGTCTTCTGTATTCTTTTCCTCAGCACCTAACCAATTACCTGACAAAAGGTATGAGTCAATGAAGCCTTATTTAATGATCTAATGAATAAATGGAAAACAAATAAAAGATCATTGAAGAGTTGACTTCTAAATTAATATGGATTTCATCAGGATGGTATATTTACATTTTGTATTAAACAGAAAGGATTATTAAGTCCTTAGACAAAGCTACGCAAACTTGTTTAGAGTAATATAAATTTGAATAGAAGAGCATATAAAAATTCATACTATTAAATAAACCCTAGAAAATGAAATACTATTGGCAACTGTTTATTCAAAAAAGAAAGCTAAACAGTTTTCTTTCATTTAAAGAAATTTTCTCTGCCAATACTATAAAATTATTTTTATTGATTCATCTGAGAACTTATCAAATTGGCTCGACAATTATCATACATATTTTCCAAAAGGAAAACACAAAAAAAGAAGTACTTCCTCTGACAATAGAACACGTATTATATTTACACATTAAATACACAAATGAACGTTACACTTGAAAACAAATCCATTTTTGTCATGTTATACTCTAAAATTACAACTTGTATATTCCTAATTTGGCCATTTCACAGTTTTGCTATACCACACAAACACACACACACACATATCTATCTAGGTTAATACATCTGTGAGATAAATCAGAGGTTGAAAATGGGGTTGCTGCTAAGATGGAAATACGACAAATATTCTTGTCTCTGGAAGGGATGGTTGAATGGAGGTCCTGGGACTATTCAAATGTAGCCAGCTCTCCAGCTCAGAGTCTTTGAGTGTGCTGGAGTACAAGGAGATCTCAGACGGGCTGAAACCTCTCTAACATTCCCGTGTGTTCTTTTACCAAAGGTGAACGTTCTTACCTACAAGCTGGGTTTAGAGTTTCTTGTTTGGTTTATTAGCTGCAGTTGTGTTTTCCCCACTTTCCCCTTTTGGTCATAGTGTTGCTAACCTCTGTAAACATTTAAATGTACAATTAAAGTGCTCAGTTGTGCTACATCTGAGCCACATCCTGCTCTGGTTTTGAAAGCATAGCTCTCAGGAACCTCAACATAATCTTACTTATTATGTTTCCACAAAAAGCTGAATATGGCTGTTAACAGGTAGTCATTGAGGTTGTTGCTACCATCCTCAATTAAGGCTGACTGAGTCCTGGGTGGACTTTGCTCTGTGCTGAATGCCCTGCTGCTTCACACAGAAAAATGCGGTAAACATGACGCTCTGATAAGTCATACATCACTGTTTTTCAAAAGAAGCATGAACTCCTCCTGCAAAGAATCCATCAATATGATAAACCTATAAAATGAAGTTTCCAAAAATCGAAACATTTTGTAACCCACTCCCAAATTTTGATGCCTGCCCTAACACACAAGAAACTAGACTTCAAAAGATAAAGACTAATTTTTCTTCTCTGGGTTGTGGGCCATACTCACACCTTGCCTTGCATCTGCTTATTTATGGATTGCCTCCCTACATGGGCCTCCTCCAAAGGGTGGCTGGGGAAGGTCTCACCAAACCCTGACCTGGCTATATTTCCCACCTCACTTCTCTGTGGAGCATCTATAATTCAGGCTATTATGCTACAAAATAAATCAAGTTTCACTAGAAATGAATAGGGTAGGAAATTTTAAGAATACACCTCGCATAACTGTAAACAGTGGTGTTTCTGTTGGATCTGAATAAAGACCTAGAGGTCTCTAGGCCTCTCTAAAATTTAGGGACACCAAGCACAAATGTTGGAACAAAAAGTATCATTGCTTTAAGACTTTTAACATTGGTTACAATATGTGAAATTGTAGTTGCTGTTGACAACTCGAAATGAAAACATCTACTGAACGGGCTCATGAATATAGAGTGACCACACATTGTTAAAGATGTTACCAGCTATCAAATAGTTTTGAAAATACATTTAGATGCTTTGTTATAGGAGATAACTTTTAAATTTTAAGTTGTTTCTTTTTTTTTTTTAATCATGGTTCTTTGACACAAAGTATAACGTATTCGTATTCCTCAGTTTACCAGAGACTAGATGGTAAAACACTGTTACAGACTGGACTCCATGTTCGTTCGGCACGAATTGCTCGGCCAGTTTCTGTACATAAGAGGCCTTATGAAAATCTTGTGGAAAAACATCCGAAATACTGGTGTTCTGAAAATTATGAAAATCCAAGGATCCACAATGGAGATTACAGATAGAAAACGCAAGGCTCGGAGGTCTTCCACTTCTTCAGTGTTTCCATCTTTCTCATGGACAGTTTTAAATGCTCCATAGTAAGCACGATACTGTTTAAAGAAAAAAAAAATCCCATTATGATATTGAAAGGTTGATGGTAGAGATAAATGCACTTACCTCACTTTAGAAACATTAATTTCGTACGAACATAAAGACTCAGCTTGGAATATTCGTTTTTGGCAAATGTGTAAGCAGCAACGGCCACTGCAGCTACCGGGTGAGGCAGGAGCCTAGCAGGTGCAGGGCTGACCTGAGGGCTGTGTGGAAGGGAGGCTCCCCTGGGAGCCCCGGGCTCAGTCCCTGGAGGCCGTTCTGCCTGCTGTGAGGCTGCAGGCCTGGGGTTTCCAGGTCCCTGCCACACAGAGGAAGAGCTGAGGTGGGGCAGATCCAGTCCACCCAGTCTTTTACAGACAGGGTCACCACATTTTCATAAATGCAGAGATTTTCTTTTCTTCAGTTCTTTCTTTCTTCTGCCTGCTTCCCGTCCTCTGATTAGCCCAGAGAGAAGCCTTACTTGTGAAATGTCACATGTATGGAGACAACAATGAAACAGAAACTTTTAATCAACGTGAGGAGACAGGAAATACTCCAGTGAGAAGATCGAAGGAGACTGACAAAAGGACCTGCTAACTTGAGTGAATTACTTATTCTCAGAATAGATGGTTACCTTTCTGTAGTTGACACCCTCTTTTCAGACTAGAACACACACACACACACACACACACACACACACACACACACACAGAAATAGAAGCCTACTTACTTGGGCCTGATTCCCCTATTGTCTTGATCTTTCCTGCGGTGTCTGTGGAGTTCTGCAAACTGCCCTCTCCCGTGGCTTTTCCGGTCACTAAGCCACGATGGCCAACGCTTCTGCCAGCACTCCAGTCAGCTCCCACTCTGCTGGAGGCCAGCCACTCCATTCCCCATGCCTATCGAGATTCTAAATCCATAATGGGACAAAATGGACTCTAATGGGACAGAAAGTATATAAGCTCCACGTTTGTGGAGGGGGACATGAAAAACTGCCCAGACCAGACCCATTTGGGGGCAATCAAGGAACATGAAATGTGTTTTCTCATAATTGTTTCCTTACCTTTTACTCTTTTTTCTATAGAGCATTTCATTGGGCTCGGACATTGCCATCTACCCCACTTAAGAAGAGATACTCATGGGACACCTGGGTGGCTCAGTGGTTAAGAGTCTACCTTTGGCGTAGGGTGTGATCCTGGAGTCCTGGGATTGAATCCCACATCAGGCTCCCTACGTGGAGCCTGCTTCTCCCTCTGCCTATGTCTCTGCCTCTCTCTCTCTCTTTCTCTCTGTGTCTCTCATGAACAAATAAAAGAAGAAGAAGGAGGAGGAGGAGGAGGAGGAGGAGGAGGAGGAGGAGGAGGAGAAGGAGAAGGCGAAGGCGAAGAAGAAAAGATACTCATGGAATGCCTTAGATGGCTTAGTCGGTTAAGCATCTGACTTCAGCACAGGTCATGATCCCAGGGTCCTGGGATGGAGCCCTGCATGGAGCTCTGTGAGCTCACTGGGGAGTCTGCTTGTCTCTCTCCCTCTCCCTCTCCTCCTCCCCCTGCTCGTGCTCTTTCTCTCTCAAATAAATAAATAAATAAAATCTTAAAGAAAAAGAAGATATATTCATATCTAAACGCCCTCTCCTATCATAATTGATTACTACTACTAGTACTACTAATGGCTAATGCCCATGTAGGACTTAACTATATCCAGGTACTGTAAATAAGCATTTTATTTTAAAAACTTCATTTCACCCTCACAAAAATCCTATGCAGGATGATCATTATCTCCATTTCACAAATGTCAAAACTGAGCATTTCACTTTAAAATCTTTTGGATTTTACATGTCCAAATCCTAGCTCCTTTCAGGGTTTATCTCTGTTACAAAGTCCTTCTGGAAGTCTCTTGGCAGTAGTGGTTAAGCCCATTGGCTTTAGAGTCCTGACTATGGGGTCAGATGAAATCCTCTCACTAGCTGTGTGAAATTGGGCAAATGATTCCATTTCCTCATCTGCATGATGGGGATAATTGTACCCACTTTCCTTCCATCACTGTTAGGAAGTTTGAATACGATGGTTTATACCTTGACGACAGCTCCCAGCACATAAGAACTCAAAAATTTGGTAGTATTATTATTTTATCAATTAGTAGTGACTCCTTTTCTCCTCTAAACTCCCTCATGGCCCCAATCACTCCAGCCCTCACTCAGTATCTCAGGTTGTGTAGGCAAATGTGATATTTTTCTCATTTTATATCCTCACAGTGAATTACAGTGTCTTGAATGTTGTAGGTACCAGCTACATGCTGAATTCAATAAATGGTTGACCATAGGCTATACATTTGATTTAAAAAGCAAATACTTTATGTAAGTTTGTTTTTACGTTTGTTCCTTCCTCTTGAAAGTGGAGTACAGTGATATATAATTCCAACTATTTCAGAGTATTCGATTAGTTAGGATCTGAGTAACTAAATGACATCTACATAACTGAAACCATTTTATTCCTATGCAGTATTCATCCGTGTCAGTTCTATTGCATATAACTAGGTTATTTGTATTTTCCAGTCACTTGATTTATATTAGAAATGTATTGTTCTACACCTGGCTTTTTAATTTTTTTACTGATCGAGTCTAAAAATGTGACAGAAATTAATTCATTTATGACAGTAATGAAAACACATAGTCTATAAATCCTGAAAAAAGTTATCAACTTGAACACAATTTAGACTTTCAAAAGATCTCTGTTGCTCAATACAACTCTCTAGAACACACTTTATAAACTTTTCCTATGAAAGATGATTGGATTAAAGAGTAATCTCAGATTATACACCACATATGTTTAAAGTCGTTCAATTCACACAGCTAATTGATGTGAGAAGAGCGCCCTCAACTGGAGTTGAGGAGTCCATTAAGGAGTCCATTTAGGAGTCAATTTAGGAGTCCATTAAGACAATGTTGCCATTGCCAATTTGCTGGAGCCTTATATAGCTGGACATCCCTGTGAGGAGAGAGCTCTCTGGATTCCAACAGCCCCTTCTATCATGTTCATCCATCACAACACCTTAGACCAAATCCTCTGCTCTAGACCTTTAAATCCACTTTCAACATTTTTTCCTGGGTGTAGGTCTTGCCCACCATCCCTTACATACATCTGCCAGCTTTCTTTGAAAGGAGCATCTTACCCATTCTTTTTTGCCCACCAGAATGAATACATACATGAGTTATCTCAATATTTGTAGGATGTCCTTCATCACTTCTCTGACTCCATGGATTCTGATATATGCAATTACACAAGTTCATACTTATCCTTATCTGGCTTGTAAACCTCTCAGCTATTATTAGATCTATCTAATCTATCATTAGATTCCTTTCTCATCTGTCCCTGCTTCTCTACCTACCTCCAATACATTGTAAGCCTCTCAGGTAAATTAATTTTGATTAAAATATGTTATATGCATTAGAGAATTGCCGCAAACTGCTTCTAAAGCTCATTCGATATTCCCTGTGTTTTCTTCCCAAGAAAGTTTTCAAGTTGGAAATTTGAAAATTCAATTTGGTTAAGTATCTTGCTCTAATGCAGCATTATAGCAAAATTAATTTAAAAAAATCAAACCCAACATACTTTTCACTGGCTTAATGAAATACAATATTCATGCTATGAGTAGGGTTTTTTTTTTTTTAAGGTTCTTTTGTCCCTTCATATATAGCTTTACTCTTTCCAATTGTTAGACTCATTCCGTAGAAAAGCGATTTTCAAAGTGTAGAGGTTTTCAATTCTCTGTGAGTGTGTCTTCAGGGTCAAAACTATTTTCTTTTTTTTTTTTTTTTTTTAAATTTTTATTTATTTATGATAGTCACACAGAGAGAGAGAGAGAGAGGCAGAGACACAGGCAGAGGGAGAAGCAGGCTCCATGCACCGGGAGCCCGACGTGGGATTCGATCCCGGGTCTCCAGGATTGCGCCCTGGGCCAAAGGCAGGCGCCAAACCGCTGCGCCACCCAGGGATCCCAAAACTATTTTCATAAAAAAGAAATTACTTGCCTTTTTTACTCATAAATTTTATCAAAGATACCTGATGTGTAATGACATCATCACTTCCATGGCTAATGGAATATATACTGTGTATTCTTGTGTTTTTAGACCTTTCTAAGGTAGTTGATTTGGGGTATACACATATGTACATTTTCAGAGACTGTTTTCAATACTTCTGTGCTCTTAACACTTCTGTGCTCTTTTTCTGTTTTACCTGCTATAATCTCTATAATTTTATTCTCATTCTTAAATCATTGTGAAAGCCTAATGTTTTCCTTACACCTATGCATCTCTTTTGTTGCAAAAACAAAAGTACGTTTTGTTAACTTGTTTTGCAATAATACTTAAATTTTTTCTTATTTTAAATTTCAATATGATAAATACTGATAGCTATAATCTACAAAAATAAAAGTTCTTTGCATCCTTAATAATTTTAAGAGTGAAAAGGGCTCCTTAGACCAAAACATGTTAGAAAACCACTGCATTAGAAAGTAATGCCCACTGAGGATATTTGGAAGTGTTTGCTGAATCACTATATTGTACACCAGGAACTAATACTACACTGTATGTTAACTAACTGGAATTTAAATTAAAACCCTTTAAAAAAGAAAATAATGCTATCTCCTGAGGAGATCATATTTCTTGGTTAATTTTCTATGTCCAGGAGGCAATAATAATAAATGGAAATCATAATTAATAATAATGGTACTAATTTTTGAGGCCAGACACCTGGTTAGGTGCTTTATTTTTATTCATTCAAATCTTCACAACTATCTTACAGGCAAGTATGGTTATCCTTGTTATAGATCAGAAAATTGATGTTAGAAAAGATACTTGAGCCACTATCATAGCTAGTAAGTGATGAAGGCTAATTCAAACCAATGTATTATGCTAAAGCCCTTATCCTTTCTAGAAAGTTATAGTTCCTGTGAAGAATGCTGTCTGCATTGCTTATCTTTGGAACATTACAGTTTTTTTTTTTAATAAAATCATTTTCAGGGACGCCTGGGTGGCTCAGCAGTTGAGTGTCTGCCTTTGGCTCAGGGTGTGATCCTGGTCCCAGGATCGAGTTCCACACTGGGCAATCTGCGAGGAGCCTGCTTCTCTCTGCCTGTGTCTCTGCCTCTCTCTCTGTATTTCTCATGAATAAATGGGAAAAAAATCTTTAAAAAAATCATTTTCAAATCCATTATTTCTTTCTATCCTCACAATCCCCTCTAAGTTATTCAAGTCCCCTGAGAGACATGTCCAAATGCAATACTCTCACATTATACTCTATTCTGTCTTTTCTGCATTATTATTACCAAGACATTCCAACTGAGGACATGATATACATGCATTTGGCTACTGTCTGCTTTTTCACAGCACAGGTAATTAAGGCTATTTACTTAAGAGCAGAGGTCTGGGTGAGGGGCACTGAGAGGGGCACTTGACGGGATGAGCACTGGGTGTTATACTATATGTTGGCAAACCAAACTCCAATAAAAAAATATGCAAAAAAAAAAAAAAAAAAAGCAGAGGTCTGCAAACATTCTGTGTAAAGAGCCCAACAGTAAGTGTTTTAAGTTTATAGCTCAAACAATAAGTGTTTTAGGTTTTATAGCTCAAGAGGCAAATGGTGAGTGTTTGGTAGGTACTTTTGTAACAAGAGAGAAAACACATTTCCACAACTTTCATCCATGAAATTTAAAATGTAATAATAATTAAGTATTTGAGGGGGCAGTAGTTCATGTCTACTATGGAGAAAAATCAAAACCTTTTTTTTTTCTTGGAATAGTATTTGAATTAATTGGGGTTTAGAGTTCCTGTTCACTATCATCAAATAGATTGCAAAATCAGTTCATTTGTAAATACTATTCTTAATTCCACCCACTGTACAAAAACAGCAGGCAGGATGGATTTGGAGTGTGGGCTGTGGTGTGCCAACTTCTGCTTTAGAGTGTGGTCCTCCAAATGGGATCCCTACCAGCAGCTTTCACCTCACCTGGGAACTTATTAAAAGTAAGAATTCTTCAAAAACATCTGAATCAGAAACTCGGGAGAGGAGGCAGGCATCTGTGTTTTTCAAAGTCCTACTGGTGATTCCGAGCAAGTTAAAGTTTGAGAACCACTGCTTCATATCTATGTCTATATCTTACCTATTCATACAGATATAGATTTATTTATTTATGGGAATTCTGACCTTAACCCTGCATGATGATGCCACAGACAACTCTGTTCCCACACATGAAAGCCTTCGTTTAAGGAAAATCCCATTATATTTCACCTTGATCCAATCTTGAAAGTATCATCCAAAATTGCTACGTTGCCATAAGAAACTTAACATTCCTATTCACAGAAGTCTCAGCATTCAAAAGCACTGAATTAGCAATAAATTTATTTAAATGTTGCTCCTGTTGAACAAGCACCCTGGGGCTGGGGGCAAGTCTTCTCAGCATCGCATCAGCCGCTCCCAGAAGTGTTGGCTGGGACTCCAGGAGGAAATACCATCAAAACGACGAAGTAATTCAATCTCCACCACCACCCCCGTTAGTCAACTGAAACCGGAGATAATGGCTTTCATGTCACTTCGCTTGCCAAGACAGACACAAGGCCTGTCAGGACAGGCTATCAAAACGACACCATTGGCTGAACTGTGCCCACACCCCTACCTGTCCAAACAACCTCCCACCTCCATGGCCACCATCCTCCGTGGCGGCAGCACCAGGAACAGCAGCCACCACTCCTCAAAGTTGACGTAGTTTTAAAAAAAAAAAAATCTAGCTTTACTCTCTCATCTGGGCATATCACTCTGGAAGGATTACACCTCCCCTTATTCTTTGGCCACGCTAACACCTTTTGCGGGAAAACTCCCAGGTACATTTGCCTATATCCGGTGCCACTAAAATCATGGGCAGGTCTAAGGACTGAAACACAGTGCCTAGCCCCCGGGAAGGGAAGAACTCGTACTGCCAAGGAGGAATCACATCGCGCTCTTCAAAATTCCGAGGCGCAAAAATAAGCCCGAGATCTTCCCAGAGGGAAGGAGAGGGGCGAGGGTACTGCTAAGCGGAGAGCTTCTGCGGGGCTACGAAGACGCGATCAGACTCTGTCTTTCCCTTCCTTTCTCTGACTTTCCCCGTTCTGGTTCAACAAACCCGCTTCTGTGTCCTCGGGGCTATGGAAGGAACTCAGATCTGGGCTCTGGAGGGAAAGCCAAGACACGCTCGGGGCCCAGGGAGCAGCTCCTCCTGCGCGGCGTGCAACAGCCTCCACCCTTGCCTCCCGCCCCCGCGGCGGGCCGCGCTCCTGCGCCGGGACTCACTATTAAAGGCAGGGAGCACATAGTGAAGAGCACGGTCATGAGGGCCAGCAGCAGCAGGTGGTCCAGCTCCTCCAGGGGCTGCGCCGCCGCGTCCCTCTCGTCCGCGCCCGGCTCCGCGCGGTCCCGGGCGCCCGAGCGCGGGCGCTGCCGCAGCCGCCGGTGCATGGCGTAGAGGTTGCGCATGGCGCTCAAGTTGCACAGCACGATGGCGAGGACCAGCAGCGCCATGAGGCTGGCGTAGAGCGCTGAGTAGCCCAGCACCGACCACGAGCGCTCCTCGTGCATCATCTGGATGAAGCACCAGGTGCCAGGACAGTACTGCACGAACTTCCCGAAGCCCGCGAAGGGCAGCGCGCAGAAAACCAGGCAGAAGGCGCCCACGATGGGCGCCACGAGCGCGCCGCGGCGCAGGGTGATGTGCCGTCGGTAGAAGAAGGGGTGCCCCAAAGACAGCCAGCACTCCAGGGCCATGGCCAGGAGCTGCAGCGTCGAGGCGAGCCCAAAGAAGGACATGAAGAAGGCGAAGGCTTGGCACAGCGAGCTGCCCGACGCGGGCGCCAGTCCCCACAGGCTCCGGTTCTGCGCGTAGGCGGCCAGCACGAAAGGGCTCACGAGGGACTTGCCCAGCAAGTCTGTGACCGTCAGGCCGCACACCAGCACGCAGAAGACCGAGGGCGGCGGGCGCGGCCGGCACGAGCCCAGCCCGGAGCGCGCCAGCAGCCCCAGGGCCAGCAGGTTGCCCAGGAGACCTGCGCTGAAGAGCACCGCGCCCATCGTCGCCGAGTTGCCCTTCTCCACCGAGGTGGTGTTGTGGCAGCGGTAGAGCGGCGGCCGCATGGCGGGCGGCTCGGCGGGCAGGCGCGGGGCTGCGGAAGGGCCAGGGGCCCCGGCGCCGGCGGGCGGGCACCCCCGGCGGCTGCGCGCGCGGCTCGGGACGGGAGGCCGCGCGGCCGAGGAAGCTGCGCGGGCTGCAGGGTGTTCCGCTCGGCGGGCGCCTCCTATCTAAACCCTCGGTCGCACCCCGCCCCCCGGGGCGGGCCGCTTGCGCACCCCGCGCTGGCTGTGCGGAGCCCCCGACAGCCGCCCAAAGATCCCCGCCCCGCCGCGGCGCCCAGAGGAGAGCCGAGCCCTAGTGCCCCGAGGCGGAAAGAGAGAAAAGTAGCCAGAGGCTGAGCGCCCGGGGCCCATCCTTCCTACGGACGAGGCAAGAGAACCGCTGGATTGGAGGCTGCTAGGGCGGAGAAGGGCGTGGGGACGCCGTGGCGGCGGAGCTGGGACACAAGCACGGAGGGCAGGCTGGGAAACACTACTGGCTTTTGAATCAGTGCGCTGAGGAAGGGTCAAGGTAACCCGCACTCGCATCCTACTCAAGCCTTAGCGCGCATTGTCTTCCTGGTCCGTGCAGGCTGAACCATGACCTCGATTGTAGAGGCTAGAGGCGAGGAACAGGAGGCCTTGCGTGGTTAAGTTCTGTTTGCCCAAGGTAACTGCCAGTAAGCGGTGGAAGTGGTCCTGGAACCCGTACCTTGTGTCGCTTCCGTGCCCTCTCCTCTGGAGAGGTTGGTTAGATTTCAGGGAAGTGGCTCCAGGCAAAACCAAGAAGAGATGTTGGCCCTGGGTAGGGGTATGGGTAAGAGCACTAATGCTGTTATCGTCTAGCCCAGGGTTCGAGTCCTGATTCTTCTGCCTGCCACGCACTGCTTTTGTGACCCTGAGGGCCTTGCTTAACTTCTCAAGGAGTTAACATCTAGCCAGCCTGCTTGGCTCTTGAGGTATAGAGAGGACGTTTGTAAAGTGCAGACCCGCGAGGATGTGCTCAGTACAATGCCGCTGTCAGGATTCTCACCTGTCTTAAGGAAGGCTGTTTTGGTAGCTGAAATTTAACTGCAGTTTTTAGCATGGATTTGGAAACCAGAAAACAGTAGACTTGGTTTAGAGCTTTCTCACTCTGGTTTGTGACTACTAGAAAACATTTGTTCCCTTCTGGTCTTTGACTTGCCTGCATCATAGGGGCAAGGGAGTTCATGGTGATAAGTGTGATTTCTTTCTGTAACACTTGACAAGAGAGAAGAGCAACTGGCTTTGAGTGTGAAATTTGAGTGGGATTATTGGGACCATATTACACAAGCAAGTAGATTATGCTTGGCTTCCAGAAGCCTATACTTAGGAACAGTGCTTGTTTTAATGGATAGACTCCGACAGAGTGCAAGACTCTTGAGCTTTCCATGTGAAAGCCAGAGAATCTGCCTCCAGATTGAAAGCTTGGCCAGAAATTCAGGCCATGGGATAGAGATGAAGAATCTAAGCTTTGGAATTGGATAACTCTGGAATTGGATGGCTGTGGCCCTGAATTAGTTTACTCAATCTAGGTAAATCTCTGTGCAGATAGGATATGGGATTTATGCTGACCTCCCAAAGTTGCTGTCAAGTTGAAAAAACCCAAGTGTTGGCAGAGAGTAATAATAACAACAGTAATTGTAACAGCTAACATTTATAGGCCCTTATACACGCTAGGCACTTTCAAATCCTTTCACATCTGTTGACTCAGTTAATAGAAGGTATTCCATGGGGTGAGTTCCCTTGTCTTCCACCTTCTCCCACTCATCCCCACCTCCAGCCCTTAATGACCCATGATGGGTTTAGAATAGTCCGACTTGAGTTGATCAAGTGGAAGAAGGAACAGGCTCTGAAAACCAAAGACACAAAATCTGATGACATCTGAGGCCTCCTTTCCAGAAAGACAGACAGACCGACAGACACACAAGCACATACACTCACAATTTACACTAATTATAGTGTGTTACCAGTTTCCTGAAGTCCCACTGTGGTGTCCAGAGGAGGCCCCATGGACTCTAGCTTAAAAAACCTCCCCTAAGGATGCTGTCCAGGGGTGTTCTCCGAAGCATACCTACTCCAATTCTTTGCAGCCTTGTTTTTCTGTCACAGCTGCCTTTACCTCTGTACCCTCCTCAGAAGCATACAAATGTAAGCAACTTTTTAGAAACAGCTCCGAAGAGTGACTGAAAGGAGAGCTGTGATCCTTGACAGTGTTTATATATGTCATGCCTCAAAGGTTGGTGGCCTCTCATGAGTACAATTCAGGAAACCACATGTTTCCTCCTGGCTAATGTAGCTGGCCTTTGCCATTGGGTTTCCGCTGCCTTCTTGCCCACTTTGCTCTTGTTTACCCTGCTCTGTTCTCAGGCATAACTTTGGAGTCTCCTAAGAATTCTGATTTTATGAATGTACTGTTCAGCTAAGAAAAGCGTAATTTGTTCATGCATCATGCATTTATTTTGAGCTCTTTGGTGCCGGGCATGGCAGTGAGGAATGTCAGCAGTGCACAGCAAAAAAAAAAAAAAAAAAAAAAAAAAGGAAGGCAGATGTCATGTCCGGTGACTTTTACATAGTTACAGCTTTTTATATCAGTTTTCAGAATAGTAAGGCTAATTTTTTTTTTTCTGGTAAGAGGAAAATTTTTAATAAAGATATCCTGGCCCATCTTGGGCTTGGTAAGTTATCTTCATTATTTGCAGAACTGTACTGGGCAGCTTAATTGGCTTATAAAACAATCTGGGAAAATACGCATGGCATAATGTGAATATATAATTATGATTTTGTAATTGTAAAAACCATATATGCTCATGGACAAGACCTAAAAGTTGACATAGGCAAAGGAAACATTGACTTAAACTTGGGAAGAGATGGTAGAAAATTTCTTTTTGGGTTTCTGATATTTCCAATAAAGTATCTGTAATAATTATCTTAAAAGGTTTTAAACAGAAAGCAAGTGTATGCTCATGGCCTGGTTTTAGGAAGAGGAGGAGAAGGAAAAAGAATAGTTTTTCCTAGATCCTTCCTGACTATTTTTCTAAATCTTATCCATCTCTCACTTCTAATGAACTGCAAGCAATATTTCAGGTTGTGGAGTGTGAAAAGTGGAGAATGGAGAGAAGGAAAGATAAAGCTCTTTGGAGTCATATTGTGTAAATTCAACTCTCAGCTTGGCCCCTTACTAGTTTTGTACACTTGAGTAATCTTCTAACCTTTCTAAACCTCAATTTCCTTGTTTGTAAAAATGAGGGGAGGGTGGATAATTGTACTAAACCCACAGGGTTGTTATGTGGCTTAAGTAAAAGTATCTGCATAGAGCAGTATGCTCTATTCAACCTTGGCTGGAATCACCTGGAGAGCTTTAAACATTTTTGATGCTTCAGCATCCTCAACCAATTATATCAGACTCTCTGGGGATGCTTTCCCAGCTTCAATATTTTTGAAGCTCCCCAGTTCATTCTACTGTGCAGCGAGGGTGGGAACCACTGTTAGTTCATGTTTCTGTGAAGCATGGTGCTATGACATGCTTTGCATGGCTCTGCTAGTGAGGTTAATGTTTTCATTCCTGCCAGCCACACCAAAGAAGTTTTATTTATCTCCCTTTTTGCAGGTAAGGAAAACGAGACTCAGGTTAATAACTTCTTCAAGCTCACATAACTAATAAGTGATGAGGATACAATGGCATCTAGATTTTTGGATTCCTTAAGCCTCTGCTTTGGAGAAAAAGAAGAGCAGAGAAGGTAAGAAAGTGAGAGAAAAAGAAAGGACTCAGATTGCCTGTGTGTGCTCAAAAGTTGGGAGGCAGAGCTACCACCAGGATCAGAGAGCATGCCAGTCCCCTACAGTTCTGCTGGCCACATAATATCTTGTGGCCACGTCTGTGCAAATGTCATTTTAGCATCTGTTTGCTGAAATTTGCAGGTAGTTTAGTAAAGTCTTCATTTTGTCAGATTTGGATTCCAGCTTTATTGGGTCCCCCAGGCTTTTATCCAGTAAGAGATTCCATTTTGATATCTTTTGCTGCCAAAGTGAGAAATTAAATCCTTCAGAGATTCTAGGGAATGAGAGTGTCTTGGCCAACCTCAGTTGACCTTTTGTGACCACGTGTAAATAAGAATCAGAATCTCTGTATATTCAGAACTTAAAGAAATATACTCTCAGTTTTCACTTGACTGTAATTTAAACCCTGAAGATCAGCATGAATTTTTGAAAATATCTTCGGGTGTTGACCTACAAGTAAATAAAGGGTGGAGTAATACATTTGTTAACTCTATAGTTTGTGACTATAGTTTGTTCACTGAATACTAAGGTTTTCTGGCATTTTGCTTGTGGTTCCAAGGAAAGTTGTTGGAAGGTGTGGCTGGTTCCCTGTTAAGCAGACTCTGAGATGGAGATTAGCATGTAGGTAATTTATTAGGGAGGGCTTTTGTATTAACATCTGTGAAAGAAAAGGAACAGAAGAAGAATTGGGCGGAGAGAGAAGTTGTGTTGTGATACACTTTCATTAAAAGGTCTTACCCAAACCAATTAGAAACTCAGAAGCTGAAGGGGCCCCAGGTTATCCTGAGTTGGAGGTGAGGGCCTTTACACCTTGGGTGGGCCAGGCACTATAGCCTAAGGGAAGAGCACATGGCCTTGGGTGCAGCTAATCTCTTGAGACAAAGCAGTACTTGGAGGAGATTGACAGCTAAAGGCTACATGCTGATATCTGGGGGAATAAGTCCTTTTGTCTGGGAGGGGATCTGCATGGTACATTACAGTGACCACTACCAGTACAGTGCTGATGGGCATCTCAGCTGAGACCTAGGGGCAGTGGCCCCTAAGCTCTACCTATACCTATTTAAGGTTTAAAGGAGCCTCCATACACACATTTCTGGTGACCTTAGGCAAGATGGGCTCATGCCTAGGTCATAGCATTCAATGCTGTTTTTTTTTTTTTTCTTTTAAAGATTCTATTTATTTATTCATGAGACACACACACACACACACACACAGAGATGTGTGTGTGAGAGAGAGAGAGAGAGAGAGAGGCAGAGACACAGGCAGAGGGAGAAGCTGGCTCCCTGCAGGGAGCCTGATGCGGGACCTGATTCCAAGACCCTGTGATTGTGACCTGAGCCAAAGGCAGACAGCCAACCACTGAGCCACCCAGGCACTCCTCAATACTGTTTTTTATTCAAACCGTTTTTGATCTAGCTTTCCTTAGCATAGTCTTGGATTTTTATTTCATCTCTCTGCTCACTCAACAGTCTTCTTCAGATTCTTCACAGGAGTTCATCACCCTCATCCCCAAACCTAAGTGACCTCTCTTGGGCTCCCTCAAGTGTCCCATCATGTTTATTGTGTTGTGTTGTGTGTTTGCATTTTGAGTCTGTCAAGGGCAGGGGTCATGTCTTGTTCAACTTTGCTCCCTACCCCCATGTCCCAACACACACTGCTAGGCACACAATAGGCTCTCAGTAAATGTTTACTGCATGGATGAATAACCATGATACCTTCTATTTTTCCTTGTCCTGAAAGGCTCTATTCTTGAGTTTTAAGCAATTTTGATCTCTTATTCCTTTTTTTTTTTTTATCTCTTATTCTAAAAAGCTAAGATATTCTTCTGTATTCAACTACCAGGCAGAAAGTCCAGCTCAAATAAATATAAGTTGCATGCAAGTATAATGTCTGGGTCTCAAAACTGTTTCATATGCCTGGCTGTGACTCTGGAGGAAGACCTAAAGGAAATAGTTCTGATTGACTTTTGGAATCAGTTGTTTCTCTGTATCCATGCTAATTTATATGGAAGATGAATTATTTAAAATAACACACATTTTAGTAGGAAAACCTTGAGAACAAATAACTAACTGGAAGAGTCAGAAACTTCAGAGTTTAGGGATGAATTATTACTCTCAATATTATTGGGAAGAGAGGAGGAGAAATTTTGGCTTTTAATGTTCCTGTGATCACCTTGAGATAAACGTGCTCCTATTACAAAGTGATATAAATTGAACAAAGGGTAATCCACAGGCATGCCACTTGTGACAGTGGATCAAGGGTAGTCTGTAAACGTCATGTCAATGAGGAAGTATGGTAAGGGAACGTTGGAGAAGACTTTGATTTAGAGTCTGCAGAATGAGTGAAATGAACAGGAGAGTTACTGATCTGGGCAGTGAGACACTGTATGTCTTATAAACCTCATCTGTATTTTTCTTTTTTTCTTTTTTTGTATTTTTCTTATATTTGGCAAAAAACATGATTGTGAACAACAATCAACAACTCAAATTTTGCAATTTTGACTCTTTGGGGATTTTAAATACAAATTCATAGTAAGCTTATCTCATCCATTTGCTTATCTCAGTAGTTTTCAAACTTAATTTTTTTTTTTTTTTTAACTATAAGGGCTGATGAGTCTGATTGTGAGTGGGAACTATTCTTATGTCATGATTTATCACAACAATAGTAAGAGAAACAAAATGTTGAGTGATTAACTTGTTAGGGCAGAGAGTAAAGAAGAAATGCTAGTCTTTGGCTTAGAGGACTGATCAGATGAAATTTTCTGCCTTGGAATGCACCGAGTCATGGATCAGGGACCGTGGCCTGTTCAAATCATGTCTGCTGATTTGGCTGAGCCAGAATCCATTACTGAATTAGCTTAGCTGTAAAGCAGAGACGGCTAATTGCCCATCAAATCTGTTTCCTTTTCTTGGGCAGTCACATAAACTACATTTTTCTGCCTCCCTTATTGTTATGTGTCGCCATATAGCTGAGCTGTAGCCCTACATGCTGTCCTCCACACCCTTTTCCCATTTGCTAGCTGAATGTGAAAGACTTTGAAGTACAAGAAATATTTGGAAATATTGGAAATATTTGGAAAGAGCTTGGGTCCTGGAATGACCATGGAGAAGGCTTACTGTTGGCCAACAACACACATTTTTCGTGTTGTGTAAGAAAAAAAAAACAACTATTATGTAATCTGGTGAGAATTTAGAATTTGTCTGTTAGAGCAGCTGGCATTAATCTAACAAATACAAGCTTGTCAGCTTACATTTCATAAGGCCAACCCTATTGCAAGAGAGGCTGGGAAATATTGTTCCTTAGTTGGATGGATCACCACTTGGAATACCGTTGGAGTTATGCTGGTAAGAAGGGAGGAATGGGACATTCCCTGGTCAGCCAGCAGTCTCTGCCAGAGTGCGTAATAGTTTCAATACTGCAGAGTAATTGAGGAAAATGAGGACCAAGAAAAGATCATTCCATTTGGCAACTAGGAAGTCACTGATGACTTTCGGGAGCCCAGAACAGAATATCAGATTGCGGAAGATGAAGGAGTACATGGGCCAGAAGTCATTGGAAAGCAGCAGTTGGTTTGGGCTGTGAAAGGAAAGAAAGAAATGAAAAGTTTGACTGGCAGAGGGGTGAAATAAAGGCTTTTCAAACTGAGGTAAACTTATTCACACTTTTAGACCTGACATAGGAAAACCAGTAGAAAAGTAGAGTAAAAATTCTGAAGGAACAGATGATTGAAAGAAGACTCAAAGATACTGGGATGGTACTTGGTAAGTAAGAAAATATGAGGAAAGGAAAGATCTTCTCCCATGATAGGAGTTAAGAAAGTGAAAGTGGTGCATGGAGAGACATATCTTGAGGTGAAAAGTGGGGTCCCTGCTAGAGTGACCCTAAGTAGCTTAATTTGGTCATTCTCCAAATACCACTACAGAAGGAGATGTGAATGCGAAAGATGTGGTCCCTGCCTACGTGGAGAAGGGAGAGGTGGTCATTGAGCAATAAATTGCTTAAGCATGAAGAGTGAGGTGATGAGTATGTCTTGAAGGTAGAGGGTCAGGAATATAAAAAAGGAGAAGAATGGAGTAGCCAGGGTAGGGAAAACACTGAGCTATCACTAGGATGTGGTGGTGGTGGTGGTTGACATACAACACTGACAGCACAGTTGAAGTGAGCATGAATTTGTACTGAATTCTTTCGAATACTTCTCTACTTTTGCAACATACACACTCTAAGACTTGAAGGCAGGAATGGAAAGAAAACACCAGGTCAGTTCAGGGAGTATTCTGTCTCTAATGTTAAGTGTGGTAATTTTGGAACAGTGGTCTGAGTAAGTGAAATTTACTCTATACGATAAATTATTTAAAATCCATTAGTTTTATTATCTTTGTATAAGTTAAAGAGAAAAAAACACTAATAGGGATAAGTTATACTTTAGTAAACATTAATTTTTGTTCTATATGCAAGTTGCTTTGAGCTCAGATTGAACATACATGAAAGAATTCTTAATTTTGGGCAGCCCAGGTGGCTCAGCGGTTTAGTGCCGCCTTCATCCCAGGGCGTGATCCTGGAGTCCCAGGATGGAGTCCCGGGATCGAGTCCCACGTCGGGCTCCCTACAAGGAGCCTGCTTCTCCCTCTGCCTGTGTCTCTGCCTCTCTCTCTCTCTCTCTCTGTCTCTCATGAATAAATAAATAAAATCTAAAAAAAAAAAAAAAAAGAATTCTTAATTTCTTGAGCATGGTTTGGAAAAAGTTAATGATTTTAAATTGAATTACTGTGGTAAAGACTGCCCACTAAACCAGTTTACTCTTTTTCCTGGACACTCAGCTAGATAACATCTCCCAGCCTCTTGTACATTCAGATTTGGCTGTTGACTGAGTTCTGGCCCACAAAATGTAGGTGAACGTAATGAACACCACTTGCAGACTCAATCTATGAAAACTAGCTATTCATGATCCTCTGGTCACTCTCTTTTTTCCCATGCTGGTTGAATGCAGAGCTTCTAGTGGAAGACTCTGAATCCCAGGGATTTAAGAGTATGGGCTCACTGAATTCCACATGAAAGGCTGCTCCCTAAAAATTCAGTTGAATTCTACTGAGCACAAAGTAAACTATTGTGTTAGGCCTCTGAAATTCTGAGGTTGGTTTGTTATAGCAGCTAGCTGGCATTTCTCCCCCTAAATAATCAAATTACTAATCAGATGGGAGGTGGGCTTACTTAATAATGATACAATTATCTAGTCTGAAATATAGCTAACCCGTCCTAACCTTAAATTTCTTTACACAAAATTTTAGTACATGCCAATAAAGAACAATAAAGAACAAATTTACTTAATACCTTTCCTATAATGGAAAATGTTGGATAATGTGTTTGTACATTTCTAGTTGCCGATATTAAAGATTAATGGGAAAGTTGGCTAAGACAAAAGGGAGGTGAAGTATATGTCAGAGACCGGGAAGAGGCCTTTGGAATTCAGCCATCGTAAAGTAAAAGAATCTGAAGCAAGGTCTTCCTGGATCTTGCACCTGCATTCCTGACACCACTGTGGGGAGATGGTTGAATTGCCTGAGGAGCAGTGTGCCAGTGTATGCTGGCAGGAAGTTATCAGGGGAATGCCAAGTTTTTTAAATCACAGGAACAGGGAAAGGGGTTTGAAAAATGCCCAAGTACCAACCTAGAATTCTATACTCAGTGAAAATATTCTTCAAATCGGAGAAAAACGAAGACATTTATCAGCACGGAAAGGCTAAGAGAATTCATCACCAGAAGATTCACACTAAAAGAAGTAGTGAAGACAATTCTTCAAGCATAAGGAAAATGTTCCCAGACAGAAAACAGAAATGTAGGAAAGAAAGAGTAAACATGTGGATAAACCTAAACAAATACACACTATACAAAGCAGCTATTATAATGCCTTGTGTAGTTTAAATATATATAGAACTAAATGCAGCACAACATGTGTGAGGGAATAAATGGAGTCAAAATTTTTAAAGATTTTTAACGTTATCTAGGAAGTGGTACAAATATTAATATATACTATGCAATAATAAGTCAAGAATGCATGCCATCATCACTAGAGTAACTGCTAAATAATAGCAAAAGAATGTATAATTAATAAAAAAGGAAATGCAGGAACAAAATATTTAGTGAATTCAAAATAAGGAAAAAAAGAAAAAATATAAAACAGATAGGATCAATAAAGAACAAATAGTGAAATACAAATATATTTTCAATAATAGTAAATGTAAGTGACTAAAGTCATTACAGATTTTTCATTTGGAAAAGAAATTAAGCAGATTCTCACTGAGCAGAAGCACAGCATATACTAGGTACAGTGAAACTAAGAAAATTAGGAATCTATTTATGTATCATTTACAAAGAGGTTAGAAGTTAAATGTTTTTTTGAATTCTACAGATAAATCAGGCATTACTTTTGCCCTTGATCTTTCTAAATGAGGTCTCCCAAGTTTTGAAACAGAAGTCAGCAGTGAGGAGATGAAGTGAATTGGAGGAAACTAAGCCATAAAAGGGAAAGGATTTATAACTTTAAAAAAAAATTTACTTCTAGAACTTTTGTGAAAGGCTGGCTTAAATATTTGAATTGGAACTAAGTAATCAATATTTTCAAGATATTAAAAAAGGAAATGGAATTAGAAGTTAGCATATCAAATCCATGAACATTAATAAAGCTTTTGAGGTTAGGCTCTGGGCCTCATGGCTAGGCAAAGAGTTTTGGGGACAGTCTTTTCTGAAAGTTTCTCAAACTTGGACTTCCATCCATATTTTCAAAGTTCCATAAGAAGTTTTAATTTTATGCTTTCATTTACATATTTTAAAAAATTTACATAAACTTATTCTGTCTTATGTAGTCATTATGACTCAATATTGCTCCCATATGTTTCTGTTCATATCACACTGGTGCCATGGCTTTCTGATGTCATGAGTCAGTTTAAGAAGAAATGTTTCACCCTTGTTGCCACAAAGAAAAGCTGTAAAAAGAATTGCTTTACCACGTGGCACATAGTGATATAGGTCCAGGAACCCAAAAGAACTTACAAGGCAGTAGTCAATTCCATAACCATATTTTGAATAGGTGTGGGGTTTTGTTTTTGTTTTTGTTTTGTAGATCTTGGATACCAACTCCACAAAGTTCATCATTAGGAGATATAGTAGTAAAAACCCAATGAAAACCTCTTTTGTTGAATTTATACTTTGGGGTGGATAAAAAAAATGAGCCGTAAAAATAATTGATCTGTGGTTTAAAATGAGTTCATCATAAAAAGGAGAAATAACAACACATAATAGTGATGGTAACTCATTACCTTCAAAACTAAGTTGTGGTATGTAGCTGGGTCCCCTCCTCTATGGTACAAATGAGAACTCTGGGAAAACTGGCAGAGTCCTAAGCAAGCAACCACAAGCATTCATACCTAGGGTATCTGGGCTCAGTGGAATCTCTAATGCTCTAGGGAAGATCAACATGAGCATACCCAGACTCTTTGAGCCCTTGGGAGATGAAGAAGGGTATAACCTCACTAAATGTAAGAGATCAGGAGATAACCAAGAAACAAAAACGTGTCCTCCTGGAAGCTGCCTGGTATAAAACAGCTGACCACTTAGGGCATGCAGGTAAACTGAGTCTCTATGAGCAGCTCCAAGAGAAATAACAACAAAGGTAGAGAGCCAAGCATTAGTGGAAGGGAAGAAGAATTAACATAGGCTCTAACACACCAGAGGCACAGAAGGCGAATGGTGATAATTTGAACAAAAGATAAGAAAAACACTTAAGGGGATTCACGTATAGCTCAAAAAAGATTTTCTGAAATTACAAACATGTTTCAACACAATTTAGTAGATGAATTGGAGAAACTGATTGCTTTTGAGACAGAGATGCTTTCTTTGCCTGTGTCTGGCCACATATTCAAAAGTTCAGTACCTTCTGGGTGTTATGGTTGGGACTGTTCATATCTCCTTCCTGGACCCCATCATGGTCCAAGGGCTTTGTTTTTGAACCCTTTATTTAACAGTTCTCTGGGTGTATGCAGGTATATTTTTCAAACTTCCTTCCCTGTTCCTAGGATTTAAAGAGCTTGGCATTTCCCTGATAACTTCCTTCCAGCATACATCAGCAGACTGTTGCTAGGTAGCTCCGTTGTCTTCCCATGTTGATGTCAGGAATGCAGGTGCAAGACTCAGGAAGACTGCTTTGGATTCTTTTACTTTGCCATGGCCGCATTCCAAAGGCCTCCTCCCAGGCTGTCATTTACTTCACCTCCTCTCTCTTCACGACTTTTCCATTAATACTTAATAACTTACAACTAACATATATGCGATCCAAAATTTTAGAATTATAGAATTTGTTTGTGTTTTATAACATATTCCAGTCCTTGGGTGAGATTCTCTATTCCATCATGTATTTTATTGAACATTTTAATTACAGTTACTTTAAAGCCTGTGGTGAATCGTTCTAACATTTCAGCCATCTGTAAGTATGTTTCCATTGTCTGCTTCTTCTCTTGGTCCTACCTAATATATTTTTGTTAAATATTGGACATTGTGTAAAAATACCTTAGAGGCTTTGGTGAAGTTATCTTGTCTCCAGAGAGGGCTCACCTAACTCTTAGTGGATAACTACAATAAGGGCAAATTACTATAATCTGTTCAGGGACCGAGCTGACTTGAGGCTGTGTTGCAGTTTTCTTGAAGCTATCATGGCTGTGGAAATGAGGGAGGCTTAAATCAACTATAACTCTGTCCCTAAGCCGTGATTCCTGCTGTGACCTGTGTCTGCACAAAGAAAAGGATGTTCTGCTCAACTGCCACAAGGAATGCATATAGACTAGTAGTTGTCCATTTTTATCTCTTCTCATTACTGTTGTTTTTGGGAAAACAAGCATGCAAATAGGTCTTTTATGGCAACCTCAGTTAATGACCCTGGCTTTCCAAAACCTGTATTTCTGAATTTCTGAGAAGCTTATAAGGCAAATATACTGAAAAGAGTGGCACCAGCCCCTTAAAAAAAAAAAAACAAAATAAAACAAAACAAAACACCATGAATGTGGAATTATTGGCATCATGATGCATTAAGCCTACATTTAATAATAATTTTGTAAAAGAAAAAACAAAAACATTGTCCTGAGATATTTTGATGTCTAATTAATTCAGGACAGAACTGAATCATGAGAAAGAGGCTGGGATAGAGAACAGATGTTATCTGAAAAGTGACTCAGGCAAGTTTTCTCCAAAATCCTACAGGTATGTTTAGTGAACATTTGTAAGCCTTGTTGGTTTCAAGATTATGGGAGCAAAGAGAAGAGAAGAACTGGCAAATAATTAGAATCTTGGCTGAAGCTGGAAACCAAGCTGACTCATCTAATGTGGTCCTTCAGGCCTGACCCACAATAGACATAAACAGTCAAAATCTTTTTTACTTATTTAAGTAGCTTTATTTGTACACATTTAGGCCCCCAACAACAAAAGTATCATTGAAAAGTAATCCTTGCAATAATTTTTGACTAAAGGAAGCACAACTTCACTGAGTGTTACACCTAAGTGATGAATCACTAAATTCTACTCCTGAAACCAGTATTACACTATATATCAACTAACTAGAATTTAAATAAAAACTTGAAACATGGAGTGAAGGAATGAATAAATACATAAATAAATAAGCAAACAGGTAGTACAATTTGATTTAACCGGAATAAACTTTGCAATTATATAATATTTTCCATGTATTTCAATTAGGGTGAATGACATGAAGCAAAAAGAGAAGAGTGATGAAGCTTATATTGCATTTTTCAACTGTTTATTTTCAGGAGATATTTATAGGTGGCTTCTGGCATGTACCTTTGCACATTTATTAAAGTTTAGAATAATTTATGAATTTCCAACTAGACATACCCAAATATGAAAGAAAAAAATCTCTGGGAAAAAGTCTCTCTCATGATTTTTCATTATTTCTTAATGTATCAGTATCCTTTTCAGAGGTCTTCTCATTGCCCTATTCCATTTCATCTGGATATTCTCCCAATGACTAACGTCAGTTTAAGCAAGAAAGTATGTGCTCCTCCACCCTAGGCCTCTTCTGTTCTATCTTTTCGATTCCCAGCTGACGTCTGTAGATAGGGCATCTGAAATGGGAAGGAAAAGCTGCAAGGCCAGCCAGCATGTGACTCTCCAACTGTTCTACCTAAAAGTGGAGTCGATGGCATAAATTGAACCCTTAGTCCTTTGGTGCCCAAGATTTTAGAAATTGAGAAGCCCTTTCTTCTCAGAACTGCTCTCACATGACTCAAAATCCTAGCTAGAAACTCAAAAGCTAGGCCCTCCTTTCTTTGCTTCTTGGCTGTTTTTGTTGTATCTTTTTCCCAAGGCAAAGGCAGAAAGCCCTATCTGTTTATTCTAGGGGACAGGTAAAAAGGTTTACCATATTAGGTATCATACCAATACAACGACAAACACCCTTCATTATCTGGCAGAGCCTCTCTCCCTCTCTCTCCCTCTGTCTCTCTCTCTCTCTGTCTCTCTCTCTTTTAGCCTATTAGCTTATTCCTTTTCTTCCTGCCTGCCCACTCATCATTTATTCTGTAGTCCAGCTGTACAGAACAGTTTTCATTTTCTGAACATGCTGTGCACTTTCACGCCTCTGTTCTTTGCTTTTCTCTGCCTGTCATGCCTGCCCACCCTCTTTTGCCCTCCACTGCTGAAAGCTTACTTGATCTTTAAGGTTCATTTCTTACATTACTTCCTTGGAGAAGCCTTTTGTCTATGCCTGTCCTGGGTTCTTCCTCTGTGCTTTGCCAGCATGTAGTCCCTACTGTTTACTAAAAAAAGCATGTATCATATCATTTTATGGTCAACTTTGGGTCTTCCCGACTGGTACTTAGATCCTAGAGAAGGAACGTTTTTCTAGGCATCTTGGAATCTCTAGTGCCTAGCACAGTACCCAGCAAGTAGGAAGCATCCTATTTATAGTGAATACTATAAGAATGGTGAATACTTAAAGAATGAATGGGAAAAAGTAGGGTTAGTCTGAAAGAGGAATACATTCAGGTAAGGGGGAAGCAATAATCAATTAGATTTTAGATACATTAAATTTGAGGATACCATTGGGGCATTCTGGCAGAGATTCTCTATCACCTAAGTTATCCTAGACCTTTCTTAGTCCTGCTACATGTGTCTTGAAATGATGCCAACTGGATCTATTCAAGATCGGGACTGTGTCAGGTTGTGACAGGAAAGAGATACCACATTTACGTGGGAAAATTGAAGAGGAGTTAATGGACTATTTACAAAGATGTTAAGGAAAATAACGTTTCTTGATCTTGCAAAGGCAAAGAGTGGTTACTGGAATTTATGCGGGTGGAGCCAGAACTGTCTGTAGCTGTAGGTGAGGCTGCTGGAGAGAAGTTGTGGTGGAGGGATGCAGCCACTGCCAGGCTGCAAGCACACAGGAGGGAACTTGAGAAATACATTTCCTGTCCTCTCTTTCCTACCCTGCCCCTAAACTTCCAGTCAGTCCTTCCCAGTAACCTAGCCCAACTGGACATCAGTGAGCAAGGGAACCTCTTTGATATTACTCATAGGGGTCAGCCTTCTAGGGCATGGGGCAGATGGAAAAAGCATGGAGAGTGGACCTGGAGGGCAAACCAAGACTATCTAGCGCAGAGGCTATCTGAATCAGCTATCATAGATGCTTTGCAGCCTTTCTATGTGCTCACCTTTAATGGAGCATGCCTCTTGGGCATATGCTATGAAAGATTCTGAGGCTTAGTCTGGATTGAGCAAGTCATTAGCTTACAAAGCAGAGAATTCAAAGGGATAAATTGCAACTGTAATGAGTATGGAAGCTAGAAGTCAGAACTGGCAGCAGAACTAATACCAAACATAAATCCAAAGAGTTAGGCTATTAGAAGAAGGGAGGAAGGAGTTGGAATGAGAATAGGCATGAGCATGATGCAGAAGGCAGGACGACTGGTGGGGGTGGCCATTCAGTAGGGAAAGCACAGAAGAGGTGAGGTTGCTACACATGAGCTCTTAACAGGGCCTGGCGTCACAGCAGGGTACAGAGATGACCAGGTGAGTTATGTCAGGCCAGACCCAACACAACTTTTGTTGACCTTTCACTATCATTTAAATCAGTACTGCAATTCTTAAGTCTCTGCTTCTAGCCCACCTTAACCTCTTTCAGCCCTGGCTTCAGCCTCTACCTCACCAGGGTGATTGGGGTCCTCAGGAGTATACTTGCTCAGCCTCTACCTTACTACCTCACTTCCTGTCTTCCCTTCCTGTTGTCTCAGAGGCAGTGTTATTTTTCTGGCTCTCCTCAGCTCTCCAAACCTTCCTCTGTGTCCTCAATCTCTTTATCCCAAACCTTCCCCGCCCCCACCTCTGCAAAAGGACTTTGTCACTTCAGTTATCTTCTCTCTTTAACACTTTTGCTAATGTTCCTCTACACAAATAAGCACAAATAGAGTTAGCCTGAAAAACAGAACCACAAATTGATCCCTCTTTTCTGGCTACTGTCTGCCCCTTCCTTACCTTAAGCACCAAAATTCTAGAAAGGTGACTGCCTCTCACTCCCACCCTTCTCCATGTTTAATCCTCTGAGTTTTGGTTTCTTTGACACTGCTCTGCTGAACAAGTCTCCAGGGACCAACAAATTATCCCTCCAAGGCTTTTTCTCAGTCTGGGGCTATGTCTAATAGATATATAACTATAAATGTCCTTTGCCTTCTTTTTTTTTTTTTTAAAAAAAGAAGATTTTATTTATTTATTCATGAGAGACACACAGAGAGAGGCAGAGACATAGGCAGAGAGAGAAGCAGGCTCCCCACGGGGAGCCCCATGCAGGACTCAATCCCAGGACCCCGGGATCATGCCCTGAGCCAAAGGCAGACACTCAACCACTGAGCTACCCAAGTGTCCCGACCTTTGCCTTCTCAAAACTCCTCCCTTTGTATCTATGACCCAGTGTTCCCCTGGATCTCTGCACCACCTTTCATACAGTTACCCCCCACCCCCGGCCTTCTCTGGCCACATTGGGCATGCTGTGGCTCTGAAGTCAGAATTATCCGGGTTCAAATCCTGGCTCTGCAACTTCCTATTTATGCAGTGTTGGACAAATCAAGGGATCCTACTGTATCTTAGTTTCCTCGTCTGTTAAACAGAAATGGGAATGGTACCTGTTCCTTTGAATTGTGTGAGAATTCAATCATGTTAACATAAGCACTTTGTAGGCTAACTGGATTGTAATAAATGCTTAGAGTTAACTGTTAGCATTTCAATCTGTCTCTTGTCTCTGGTATATTTTCTTCTACCCAGCATACCTACACATAATTTTCTGGGCTTTCTCTGTGCTTTCCTATTTTACTGCTTATACTCACATCATTGCCTCTCCCTGGAAGGTCCACCCCCCTCACCTACTAAAATCCTTTGACCTCCTTCAATGCTACTTAGATGCCACCTTTCCCATGAAGTCCTCCCAGGTCACTCAAGCCAAAGCTGATTTGTCCTTCAGTGAAGTCTCATAGTCTTTTGCTCATTCTTCTGGCATATTATGACTTGTATTATAATTATTTAATTCTGTGATTTATCTTCCTTACAAGATTCTAAGTTCTTTGATGGAAAAAGAACACCTAGTCAGTTTTGAATAGTAGTAGATGATCATGAGTGGATTAATATGGGATCATGTATCCTAATACAGTGAGGAAAGCATTACATTAGATTCAGTGGAAATGCCTTTACAAAGTATCTACATGATCTCAAGAGACTACTGAATAAAGTTCACTTGGAAGATTCTGAAATAAGATTATATCAGAACAGCAAAAGAATATTTTTAATGACTATAAAACTCTGGGAGAAATACATAGGAAGCTGAAGGTTGTAACCTTAGAAAACTATTTTATTTCAATACACACAAGAATGAAATACTGAGTCAGAGTCAGAGGGGTTTAGGAATTAATCTAAGTAAAAAAAGAAAGTTTATAAAATTGAGTCCATCCATACTATTCTTAGAAATTCAGGACACAACCAAGATGGTTTGAATTTAGCTCAAGAGGGGAAAAGGGAAGAGATATTAGAGGAGATCTTCTACAGTCTTCAATATGAATGAATGAGCATATATTTGAACTTCAAATATGAGTGAACAAATGAGTTAAGGAATGAATTTGTCAGGGTGAAATCTTACTACTTCAAGATCACCATATTGCACAGAGTAGATTAAACTTGGTTAATTTGACTATGTGACTTTGACAGTGAGCAGTTTTCACTCTGCTAATATTTTCTCCTCCATATTCTCTCTTCTCCTGGGCTCTTTGAAAATACTTTCAAGATAGTTTTTTCCTCTTCTCTGGCCACCCATTCTCAGTTTCTCTTTCTCAGCATTCTATTCTTGGAGCGCCTCACTTTTCTCTTGTTCTCTACATCCTCTCGACTTAATCCATTCATCTGTGCCCATGGTTTCAGCTCTCCTTCATCTGCTCATAACTCTCAAATATGTATTTCCAGGCTCCACACACACATATCCAACCATCTACTTGAAATCTTCATTCACGACTGGGCTGAATTCATCCGTTTCCACCCCCAGCCTGAGACAGGCCCCTCTTGGCTAGTTACTAACTTGTCACTCCACTTCATCCTTTTAAGCTTTATTTAGAATGGAGGCTGAGAACTCTTGTGAGGAAGGGTAGAGAATGAATTGTTACTGTTCCCAAAATCCAGCTTCTCTTCTATTTTTCTGGCCAAAATCAGCTTGGTCACAGACTTGGATATCCCACCCAGAGAAACAAAGCCAACATGGCTAATCAGAACCTACCTTTTCTTTTAAGGAGTCAGTTAGGTGATTTGCCATCTTGGGAGGAAAAGAGTCTTACTCCGATCTGAAGTGACTTATCAGAGTATTCCTTAGAGCTACATGTAATAATCTCTTTCATAGAAGTTCTGCAGACAGTTTTCTCCATCTCCTTATATTTCCAGTGATGTTTAGCGCCCCATATATATAAGTTCTCCAGGAAACCACCCACCTATTATGATTCTGCCCTAACTCAAGGCTCACTCTCCTGCAGAATTATCAATCTAAGTAAATGTTACCATATCACATATTTCCTTGAGTCAGAACATCATGTATCATTCTTATTTCTTCCTTCTCTTACCTAGTCACCAAATAAGATCTGCTTCTAAATTTCTAAAATAAATGAACTTTCTTATTTCAAATAACTTATCCTTAGATCCTCTTAAATTATTATTCAGAGAAGGGTATCATCTGTATCTGTAATGACCATTTTGTTTCTTTCCTTCCTATCAGTATGCCTTTTTATCTTTTCCTTGGACATCCAGTAAAATGTCAAATGGAAATAATGATGGCATCTATCTTATTTCTTCTCAAAAGGAAATGTTTCTAATGATTTATCATTGAGTATAAAATTTGCTCTAAGTTTTTCATAGATATTGTTTATCAAGTTAAGGAAGTTCCCATGTATTTCTAGTCTGTTAAGAGATTTTTTTTGAAAGTCCTATGTGTGTGATATCTTTTATCAAATTTTTTTCTTTTCTTTTTTTTTCAATTTTAAAGATTTATTTATTTATTTATTTATGACAGTCAGAGAGAGAGAGAGAGACAGAGACACAGGAGGAGGGAGAAGCAGGCTCCATGCAGGGTGCCAGATGCAGGACTCGATCCCGGGACTCCAGGATCGCACCCTGGGCCAAAGGCAGGCACTAAACCACTGCTGAGCCACCCAGGGATCCCCTATCAAATTTTTTTCTAAATATCTTGGGGTAATCATATTTTTTGACCCACATAAATTGGCAAAAATCATGCTTCTCTATTTATTCAGGAGACTGTTCTACATTTTTCTCTTCTCATATTGATCTTACCTAGGTTTAGTATCAAGCATATACCTGCCTCATCACATAAGATGGGGGAATTGACCTCTTTTTTTCTTCATTAGGACAGTTTGTAGAAAATTGAGATTCTGTGTTTCTTAATGGATTGCTAGAACTCACCCATAAAACTGACTAGACCTAATGTTTATTTTATTTTTGGAAGGCATATTTTAATTTCTTTAATAGCTATAAGCCTAATCAGGGTTTCTTTTTGAGTTTCCTTTGACTAGTTTGATTTTCTAGGAATTATTCTTGAATCCAAGTTTTCAGTGTGTAGATATAAAGTTCTTCTTAGTACTTCTCTCTCTCTCTCTCTCTCATTGTGATATAATTTACTTCTTTAAATTGCTCAGTACCGTTCAAAAGTGTCAATATCATAAGAAAGAAGTAAAGTCTAAGGAAATGTCACCCATAGGAGGAGACTAAGGAAAAAAAACAACTAAATGCAGTGTGGGGGCCTGAATAGGATCCTGGAACAGAAAAAGAACATTAGTGGAAAAGCAAGTGAGATTTAAATAAAGTCTGAAATTTAGCTAATAATATAGTGCCAATGTTAATTTTTTGGTTTCAATCTTTGTACTATGGTTATATAACACAAAGAGAAACTGGGTGAAGGGTAATATGGGAAATCTTTTATTTTTGCAACTTTTCTTTAAGTCTAAAACTAGTTTAAAGTAAAATGGTTTTTTAGGAAGACATCATTCTGGTAGCTGTGTAGAAAATAGACTGGGGGTGGGGACAGACTGAACATAGAGAAAACAAGTAGACATTCAGGAAAGGTGGTTTGGAAGAGTAAAGATGTTAGCAGTAAGATGAGAAGTGGTTTACTAATTTTTGAAACTATCATAGCTGTATATCTGTATCATTTTTTGACTTACAATATTATTAATTTATACTGTCTCCCTTTTTTAAATGATAAATTTTGCTAACATTTTATTGATTTTGTTAGTCTTTTAAGGAACTTAACTTTTAAAAAATTATTTAAATTTTTTCTTTTTTTTTGTTATGTTCATTTCTGTTGTTTCCTCAGTAGATATTTGTTGAGCTCTTACTATATTCTAAACACTGTTTTAGGCGCTTGAAATAAATCAGTGGACAAAATTAACCAAGATTCTTAACATTAAGCCCATCAAGACCTAAGTCAGATGAGCACAGCAGCACTCTATTGTATGAGGGAAATGGCATAACTGGGGTCAAGCCCAAGTAGGACCACAGGGCATGAATAAGCTATATTAGCCAGTTATCCAGATCCTCATATCACCCCCACAGTTGCACCAGTGCCTCTGCCCCATAGTTATGGCCATATGGGACAGCTGAAAGAGGAGGCGGCATAATCCCAAGGTTGGTTTACAGATGAGTTGAGTTGGTACATTGTGTAAGCTGAAAATGAACAATGTCTGCATTATAGTTATATTCAGGAGTGGCCTTGAAAGACAATAGAAAATGAAAATCTTTCCAATTGGTGGAACCATGAGAGATGGACCTGGTAATCTACTTTATGTTGAAGAAGTAGCCTGAGCTGAGAATGCCTATAGATTCCTGAGCAACAGCCAATAATGGCCTGGCAGTCTGGAAAGGAAATGTACTAGAAAACCAGAGACAAGGAAGTCTGGTGTAGAGATATTTGATGGATCTATGGGAATAGGTATGAAGTGTGAGGATCTTTGTGTCCTATATAATGCCCATGAGAAAGCATCTACCATGGAAGATGCTCTAAACAACCAAGTAGACAAAGTGACTTAGCCAATTGATATTAGCCAGCCTTCATCAAAAGGCACCCCAAAATGGCATGATGGGCACACAAATGGAGTGGCCATGGCAATTGAGATGTAGGCTACAGCTCTGATTTAGCTACCGCTTCCTCTAAATGTCTGACCTGTCAGCAATAGAGACCAATACTGAGCAATTGGATATGATACTATTCCTTGAGACCAATCAGCCACCTGATGGCAAGTCAATTACATTAGGCTTCTTTCATCCTGGAAGGATAAGTAGCTGGTTTTCATAGGAGGGATACTTTTTCTGGATATACTTTGCTTTTCTTGCCCATAGAGTGAGTCTCAGTCAGTGTCCTTATCTAGGGGGTTATAGAATGTTTGATCCATAGGCATGGGAATCCCCTACAGCATAGGTGATCTATTTCACATTAAGAATGTGTGGGACTTAACCCTTGCCGATGGGATTCATATACCACCTCTCCCAGAATAAGCAGGTCTTACAGAATTCTGAAACAGTATCCCAAAGGCACAGCAGAAGCACCATCTCAGAGACAATACACTGAGAGGCTGGGTATTATCATTTAGGATGTAGTGTATGTGCTAAATCAGAGATCTCTGTATAGCACTGTGTTGCCATTAGAAATAATACACAGGTTAGGGAACCAATAGGTGGAAGCATGAATGCCTTTCTATTCCTCCCAAAGATCCACTGGGGGGCTTTGTGCTTCCTGTCCCTACAGCTCTGGGATTTGCAGGGTCAGAGACTGGTCCTCCAAAGAGGCTCTCCTTACCAGGGAACTGCCAAACTACAAACTGTCAAAGCACTTTAAATTCCTTGTATCCAGAGCCAAGTGGGCAAGAGGTATCACTATCTTGGCAGGAGGTAGAGCTGTTGTTACACAGAGAGGGCAGGAAGAATACATGTGGAACAAGACACTCCATTTGGAGCCTCTTGGTGCTTCCTGGCTGCTTGTAATGGTGAATGGACACATGCAGCAACCCCAACCCAAGAAGACACCTCAGGAATGAGGGTTGGGTCACACCACCAGGGAAGGCATCAAGACCTGCTGTGATAGTTGAGAGTGAGAGAAATTCAGAATGGATAATGAAGGGAGGAGATGATGAGTGTCTTGGTAGCAACTCCAACAATGCCCCTCTCTAAGCCTTCTCTTAAAACTAGAGGCAATGGGAACCATGAAAGAACTGCTCTCCAACTGCTTCTAATTACATGGAAAACTAGATCTTAGGGGGTAGGCTGTGGCTGCCATGGAAATGAGGCACTCAGATCTGCTATGGGGAGTGTAGTTGATCTGTAAGCCCTCCATATCTTCCACCATGCTCACTCAGAACGTGGCACATGACTACACAGCTGGGATACTAGTGCAGACTTATTCCTGTAGGTCATGGAATCATTCTAAAGGGAAACTTTGGCTCAAAGACTGCAAACTAGCTGAAAAGAATAAAAAGACCACACTGAGATAGGTAGAGATGTTGTCTCACCAAAAAAAAAAAACCATCCCTGATGCAATGACTCACAATCAGGAAAGATCTTACAAACACAGAGTTTCTTCCCTGAAATTGAGGGGTCTGTGGTATAAATCAGGCAGCTCAACCCTTGGGACTTGCACCAGAGAGACAAAGCCCCAAAACATCTGGCTTTGAAAACCAATGGGGCTTATGTGCAGGAGAATCATAGTGCCAGAATTTCCATCCTTAAAGGGCTCCCCTGCAGACTCACTCACCCCAGGACCCAGGACAAAAGCAGCAGTTTGAAAAGTACCTAGATCATACATGAAGGAGATTCATTTGCTAATCTTATAGTGTCTTCTTGGGGGGCAGGGGCTGTTAGGACTCCAGGGATAGAGGTACTGGCAATTGCCATTTCTTGTTTTCCCTCCATCTTACTAATGCTGATAGGTGTCATTCTTGCACTCTCTCTCTAACCTGCTAGCACCATTCTAGCAATCTCACCAGAGTCAAGCAGGCAAGTACCCTGTCCCTGTATTGCCCCTGTGGCCTCACCAAAGCCATCAGACATGTATAGCTCATATAGGGGACTCCCCTTGAGCACCTGGCTCTAGTGGCCAGGAAAGATTGTGGTTCTGGACTCCATAAGTCTGAAATAATCAGAGATAGCTCTTGGCAGGCTACCACTCCCAGTGCACACTGCTCAGCAGACAGCAGACAAAACACACCTAAGTCTTCCTGTGAAAAAGTCCTAGTTACTTGTCCTAGAGCTTTGGCCTGAATTGCATGCTTGAGGATTACCATACATCTAGAGGGTGTGGAGGTGTTCTCAGGGAATATAGGCTAGGAGACATCATGTTTACTGTCTCTATATAGTTCACTGATACCTCCCCAAAAGGCTCATATACTCTTCTAGAGCCCTGAAACCATTGTGAAACCATTGCCAAGGGGACACCTTCAGATTGTCTGGTCTGGAGGCCAGCAAAGTTTACAACAGCAGTCCCACAGAAGTGTATATATATTGCGTACCTTAAAAGCTGCTGCCTGAAAGATTGGCTTCTAATCAGCCTGAAACTAGGGATTAACTTAGATCACTCCCTCTGGAACACACAGGTCTTGACATGCTATCAACAACTGTGACCTGCCAAGAATAAAATGCTTAGACAAACTGCAAAGGTTCAAGAGACAACTAAGAGTTAGGGCAAGGTTAAACAATAAGGTTCATCTACTACACAGACCACTTCTTAAAGAACAGTAAAGAAAGCTGTTTCACCTAATACAGAGAAACAACACAGGGTTAGGCAAAATTAAGAGACAGAAGAATATGTTCCAAATGAAAGAACAAGATACAACTCCAGAAAAAAATCCCAATTAAATGGAGATAAGTGATTTACCTGATAAAAAGTTCAAAGTAATCAAACTAAAGTACTTTATATCAAAGTAAAGATGCTCACCAAACTCAAGAGAAAAATGGATGGACACAGTGAGAACTTTAATGAAGAGAGAGAAAATATAAGAAAGTACCAAATAGAAGTCACAGAGTTGAAGAATACAATTAATGAACTGAAAAATACATTAGAGGAGTTCAAAGCAGACAAGATGGAGCAGAAGAAACAATCAGTGATCTGGAAGACAGAGCAGTGGAACTCAAACAGCAGCAAAAAGAAAAAAGAGTAAAAAGAGACAGAGAAGGTAGCATAAGGGACCTGTGGGACAATATCAAGTGGAATAACATTTTCATTACAGGGGTCCCAGGAGGAAATAGAGAGAAAGGGGCTAAAAAAATATTTGAATAAATACTAGCTGAAACCTTCCCTGGCCTGGAGGAGGACACATATATCCATATCTAGGAAGTCTAAAGAGTTCCAAACAAGATGAACTTAGAGACTCACACCAAAGAACATTATAATTGAAATGTCAAGGGTTGAAGATAAAGGGGATCTAATAAGAAGCAAGAGAAAAACAACTTGTTACATACAAGGGAACTCCCATAAGGCTATCAGCAGATTTATTAGCAGAAACTTTGCAGGCCAGAAAGGAATGGCATGATATATTCAAAGTGCTGAAGGAAAAACCTCCCACCTAAGAACAGGCAAGATTATCATTCAGAATTGAAGGAGAGATAAAGAGCTTTCCAGACACAAGCTGAAGGAGTGCATTCACACTAAACTAGCCTTGTAAGAAATATTGAAGGGACTTATTTAAGCTAAAAAGGAAATTGACACTAAATTAGTAGCAAGAAAAAATGTGAAAAATCTCACTGGTAGAGGGAAATATATAGTAAAGGATATGGATTAATCACTTAAAAGGTAATATGAAAGTGATAAGGCAAAAGTAGTAAAAATAACTGTGGCTATAATACTTAGTCAAGGGATACAAAAAATAAAAGGATGTAAAATGTGACTTCAAATACAAAATCAAAATGGGGAGAATAAAGATGTAGAGTTTTAGAATGTATTCAAACTTGACTTGCCATCAACTTAAAATAGACCATTATGTTATATGTAGATATCATGGTAACCATAAAGTGAAAGTTTATAGTAGATACATAAAAGATAAGGAAAAAGGAATCTAAGTATAATACTATAGAACGTCATTAAACCAAAAGGGAGAGAGCAAGAGAAGAAGGAGCAGATAGGAACTACAAAACAACAGCCAGAAAATAATTAACAAAATGGCAGTATGCAAATACCTACCACTAACTACTTTAAATGTAAATGGACTAAATTCTCCGATCAAAAAGCCTAAAGTGACTGAATATATTTAAAAAAAGAAAAAGACCCATCTATATGCTGCCTATAAGAGACTCACTTCAGATGTAAGGACACACACAGTAAAAGTGAAGGGATGAAAAAGATGTTTCATGCAAGTGAAAACTAAAAGAAAGTTGGGGTAGTTATACTTACATCAGACAAAGTAGACTTTAAAACAAAGACTAATAAAAGACAAAACTAGGCATTGCATAATGATAACAAGATCAATCCATCAAGAAGATACAACATTTGTTAATATCTCTGTACCCAACATAGGGGCATACAGCAAATATTATCAGACCTAAAGGAAAAATTGATAGCAATACAATAATAGTAGGGGACTTTAATATCCCACTTACATCAGTGGATAGATTATCCAGACAGAAAGTCAATAAGGAAACATTGGCTTTAAATAACACATTAGACCAGATGGATGTCATAGATATATAAGGAACATTCCATCAAAAACCAGTGGAATACACATTTTTCTCAAGTGCACATGGAACATTCCCCTGGATAGATCACATGTTTGACCATAAAAAACGTCCCAAATAAATCTGAGAAAATTAGAATCCTATCAAGCATCTTTCCCAACTACAATGATGTGAATTTAGAAATCGATCTCAAGAAGAAAACTAGAAAAATCACAAATATGTGAAGATTAAACAACATGTTACTAAACAATTAATGGGTCAATGAAGAAATCAAAGGAGAAATTAAAAAATGTCTTGAGACAAATGAAAATGGAAATACCATATGCCAAAATTTATGAGATGCAGCAAAAGCAGTTCTAAGTGGGAAGTTTATAGCAGTGCAGGCCTACCCCACGAAGCAAGAAGAATCCCAAATAAGCAATCTAACTTTGCACCTAAAGGAACTGGGGAAAAATAAATGAAGCCCAAAATTAGAAGGAATAAAATAATAAAGATCAGAGCAGAAATAAATGAAACAGAGACTGAAAAGACAGTTAAAAAGATTAATGAAACTAAGGGCTCTTCTTTGAAAAGATGAGCAAAATTGACAAACCATTACCTAGACTCATTAAGAACAAAAGAGGAAGGACTCAAATAAATAAAATCAGAAATTAAAGAAGTGACAACTGAACCAAAGAAATACAAAGGATTATGAAATAACTGTGAACAATTTCATGCCAACAAATTTGACAACCTAGAAGAAATGGATAAATTGCTAGAAACATAAAATCTTCTAAGACTGAATCATGAAGAACTAGAATCTAAATAGGCCAATTACTAGTAAGGAGATTGAATCAATAATTTAAAAAATCCTTCCAACAAAAAAAGGCAGAACCATATGGCTTCCCAGGTCAATTCCATCAAACATTCAAAGAGTACTTAATACCTATCTTTCTGAAACTCTTCCAGAAAATTGAAGAGGAAGAAATACTCCAAATTCATTTTATGTGGCAGCATTTTCCTGATACTAAAACCAGACAAGGACAGTACATACATACATAAGTAACAGGCCAATATCCCTCATGATCATAGATGCAGGAATACTCAACAAAATATTAATAAACCCAATTCAATAATACATTAAAAATCCATACACCACAACCAAGTAGGATTTATTCCAGAGATGCAAGAGTGGTTTAACATGCACAATTCAGTCAGTGTGGTAAATCACATTCACAAAACAAAGGATAAAAATCATATGATCATCTTAATAGATGCAGAAAAAGCATTTAATAAAGTTCCACATTCATTTATTTTTTTAAGATTTTATTTATTTATACATGAGAGACACAGAAAGAGAGAGAGAGAGAGCCAGAGACACAGGCAGAGGGAGAAGCAGGCTCCATGCAGGGATGTGGGACTCGATCCCGGGACTCCAGGATCACGCCCTGGGCCGAAGGCAGGCGCTAAACTGCTGAGCCACCCAGGGTTCTCCCCTCCATATTCATTTATGATAAAAACTCTTAACAACCTAAGTGTCCATTGATGGATAACTGGGTAAAGAAGACACACACGCACACACACACACACACACACACACACACAGAATATACACAGAGTGGAATTCTTAGCCACAAAAGGAACAAAATTTTGCCTTTTGGAAAAACACAAATGAATCTTGATACTATGCTAAGTGAAATAAGTCATAAAGAAAGACAAATACCATATGATTTCACTTATATATGGAATCTAAAGAACAAAACAAATGAAAAAACAAAACAAAAAAACTCATAGATAGAGTAGATTGGTGGTTGCCAAAGAGTAGGAGGATTGTGGGGTGGGCAAAATGGGTGAAAGAGATCAAGAGGTACAAACTTCCAGCTATAAAATAAGTCATGGAGATATAATGTACAGCATGGTGACTATAGTCAATAGCATTATATTGCAAATTTGATAGATGCTAAGAAAGTAAATCTTAGATGCTAAGAAAGTAAATCTTAAAAGCTCCCATCACAAGGAAAAAAAACATTTTTTTAACTTTGTGTGGTGACAGATGGCAGTGAGACTGTGGTGATCATTTTGCAATGTATACAAATGTCAAATCGTTATGTTGGGCACCTGAAACTAATATAATGGTATGTCAAGTACATTTTAATTTTTAAAAATAATAACATTAAAATTAAAAAAAGACAATGGGAAGACAAGAATTGAAGAGGCTGAATATAGGCAACTATTTTGAGGAGATATTTTGCAAAGGGAAACTGAGAAATGATTTGGTAGCCTATAGAAAAACTGAGAAAAAGACCCTTATGATGTGAGAAGTCACACTATGCTGATGGGAATGATCCAGTAAAGATAACAAACTGATGGTGTAGAGGCACTTGGGTGGCTCAGTCAGTTAAGCACTCGACTCTTGATCTCAGCTCAGGTCTTGATCTCAGGATCATGGGTTCATGCCCTGCATTGGGCTCCATGTTGGATGTAGGGCCTACTTAAAAAAAAAAAAAAAAAAAAAAAGATGATATAAGCAGAGAGTGAAGCACTACCAGAGCAAGGTCCTTGAGTAGATAAGAAAAAATGAGTTCACTGAAGTCACTGACAGGGAATCTCTTCCAAGGGTCAGTGCTCCAATTCCTTGCTTCTCCCCAGCCCAAGCCTTGCCCGTGGTCAGTTAAACTCAAGTCTCTAAAATAGAAGGACACAGTTTCCCACCCTTCCACAGAGACTATTGCATCAGCTCAGACACTCTCCACAATTTTCAGTTCCCTCTGTGTTTGGTATCTAGGAATTCACTCTGCTGCTTGTAATTTTGACTGTGCCATTTTTTAAATGTCTGCACATTTCACGGCTTTATATTTGGATTTTTCCCCCCCCCTGGCTATCTCAGTCCACTGTTTTACTGCAAATGAGAGTCTCCTAAAGTGATTGTGCTCAAGTACAGAGCTGCTTGGGCCCTATGTAAAATCCTTTGCTTGTTTACAGCTACCATCAGAATAAAATCCCGGTTTCTTATGATGAGCTAGAACACCTGTCATTCCTCTCTGGGCTTCTAGCTATCCATCTCTGAAGCCTCAGGAGACACCAAGAGTTCTTGAACCTACTTGCTCTTTCCAGTGTGCCTTTGTCTTTGCATGTACTGTTCTTTTCCCTGGAAAGGCATACCTCTTTCATATGTGTCATGTTTGCATATGCTGTTTGGACCCATTTCAGGAACTATGAGGCATCCTTGCAATTCCTTCTGTCCCCACGTCTGTCTTAAGTGCCTATCTCATGCATTTCCTCAGCTCCCATAAAGCTTTTCACCCTGTGCATCACGGTGTGTTTCCTGGTTTCTCCTGTCCAGGCAGTTCCTGCTGCATTCAGCACTCCCCTTGGTAAATGTTTGTTTTTGGTATTTGTGTTGGGTGCCATACAGTTTTCAATATGAGTCACATAAGTTCTCAAAATAGATTGGACTCACTGGAGAGAGAAGAATCATATGTTAACAATTTATTAATGTAAAAATGTATTTTATTGATCGCTACAAGTTTTATACATCATTGGCACCACTCAGAGAAATAGACTGTCACAATTTTAAATCTTGATTCATGGAGATCACTTAACCCATCTCCTTTATTTTCTGGGTAAAGAAATGTGTCTTTCAAAAAAAAAAAAAAAAACCAACCACAAAACAAAACAAAATGTGTCGTTCTTCATACTGATTTATGTGTCTACCAGCAGTGTACAAGAATACCTGTTCCTGCACACACATTCTCATTAGCCTGGGTGTTTTCAGTGTCCTATACCTCTGATAGCAAATTTGGGTATATTTATATATGTTTATCGGCAATATATCTTTCTTTATTGTGAGATGTCTGTTCATATCCTTTTCTCAGTTTTGATTGGGATGTTGCTATTTTTCATCTTTATTTGTAAGTACATTTTATAACTAAGGGATCACCTTATGGGAAACCCTTTGTTTCTGGTATACACATGCAAGTGTTTTTCTAGGTTTAACTTTCTTAGCAGCATCTTCCAAGCCAAATATGTCCCCTTTCCTTTTTGACTTCTGACCTTGGTGTCATTCTAGGAATGTCCTTCTTTATGGTAAGATTATAAAATTGTTCAATAGTTAATATAGTACACTGGATTTATTTTTACATTTCAGATTACAGTCCACCTAATGTCTCTTTTTTAGTGATGTGAGGAAGTAATCTAACTTTACTTTTTCTCACTTGTTTAGCTAATTGCTCCAGTGCCATTTCTCCAATTTTAACTGTTACTGATTTGCAGTGAAGGCTCTAGCATGTTTTCATTAAGAGCACAGAGTTTGGGGTCAGAAACGTCTGTGTTTACATAGTGACTGTCAGCTCTGCCTCTTCCCTGCTGCTGTGGGGATTCATGGGGACAGCTTATGTAACACCAAGGGGCATTTACTAATGTCATCATGTTGGGCATCATTTTGACTTAGTGGTGTAGCAGGATGATATGTTTTTGGGGGGACTTTATTCTATTCTATTGATCTGTTCATTTATAGCTGTGCCAGGACTGTACTGCTTTAATTTCATGCAGTTTCATATAATGTTTAATACCTAATGGGTAAAATCTCCTGTGTGAACTTTAACTTTTTGTAAAAAATGTTTAAAATCTTTTTATTGCACATATAATAATGCTTATCATTGCTCCTTTTCCCAAGTCATTAATTATTATAAAAGCATTTTAATTTTTATTTTTTAGTATTTTTGGATTTAGTATTTAGGATTTTAATATTCAGAATGTAAAAAAGGATTATAGATAATATATTTAATGAGAAAAGTTGAATGGTTTAGGGGTATTACATTGGCTAGATGTATCATGAAGAAGAAATTTACTGTTCTCCATTACTGCTGAGAACCAAAAGGGGAAATAAGTTTAAATTGCAACATGGGTTTCAGTTAAACCAGGTGTTTTGGGTTTCTTTTTGGGGGGGGGGCGGTTCTTATGGTTTTATTTTTTTTAATATAAGTCAGGCTTGGGAGTGAAGCATACTTACAAAGAAAATGTTGAATAGTATTATGGGAATTTTGTTTTTTAAGGTCTGGTGCTTCTCTCTCTCTCTCTCTCTCTCTTTCTTTCTCTCTTTCAAGCTCGACTCTTATCCTACTGAGGGCAAAGGAATGAATTCCAGCTGATTGCTTGAGGGGTTTTCTAACTTTATGATTACATGAATGTTAACATTTAGTGCAGACTAACTTGGGGATTTTCCATGCATGTCAGGAATCCCGTCCTCATCAGAGTCACACTTAAGCACATAGTTTTACACAATACTATATATCTCTTAGAACACTTGTTCTCCTTCATTTTAACGTTTTCCTTGCCCTGTCATTAATATTTCAACCATATTACCAGGTTATTATCTCTTCACATTTTCTCCTAAAATAACAGCTTTTCCCTTGTTTGTTTTCTGCACATAGACCATGGCACAGGAAGCAGCAGGAAATGATCCTTCACTGACCGCTATCATTGAGTGCTCTGTGGTTTCTTTTGCCACAGTTTTTTTTTTTTTTAATTTCACACTGATACTAATTTCATTAGTGCTCCTCCCAGCCTAATGCATATTACTACTGCTGCTTTACATTTGAGGAAAATATCACTGGTGAGCTGGAGACAGACAAGTAATGGAGATTCCTGGCATTGCAGTTTCTAGAAAGGTTTTAGTCTCTAGTAACTATTATTGGAGGAGGTAATCAAGAGGACATGACCTCCAGTTGACCTGCAAGCAGGACCCAGGTAATTGGAGGCTCTTCCCCCACCCCTCACCATCCTTGGAATGTGTGCGGTACCCATTGTTCTTACAGAGGGCATTGTTCCAAGAGCATAGACCTGAGACAGAAATTTTCTGCTGAGACTACCTGCATAGTATATACATAAATGCATGCAGTTAAAACCTCTCTATAAACTTCTAAGATTTGGCAAGTGGATGTTGAGCTTTGCTTATCTGGTGACCACCCAAGACAAACCTTGTAAACAAGTTCCCTTCTTTATTAACCCTGCCATCTACCAACCTGGAATGGGCCACCATTCTGCAGTCTCTCCTTGCCTTCTGTGTGTGAGTCCAGTTTGAGAATGAACGATTGGTGAGTCAGCCAGGAGACTGAAAAATAGGCCTTGAGAAAGAAGCAACCATGAAGGATATCCTGAGTTAGCCATTGACCTTTCTGTGGGAGGAGTGGCTTATATGTTAGATGCTTATGGACTGCTGCATGAGTATAGGAATGCCCCCCAAATGCAGGCTGCTTTAATGCGTTTGCTTGAGAAACTGCACCTACCACGCTGTGGCAGAGAAGGGAAGCAGTACACTGGCCTTCAGCTAGATGCTGAATCTCAGGTTAGAAAGTTGGAAGAAGAGCTGGAGTTAGAGAAGGATGTGTAGTTGTCTGCTACTCTGTTAGCTTCAGAACTGACAAACAAGGTGGGAGAGCAGGACAATAAGTTAGAGACCTCAGTGTGCCATTTTGCAAAACCAGGGGGGCACAAGCTGCCACAGATTAAGCTCCAAATGCTTGAGACAAAGCCTGATTAGAACACTAAGAGGTGGAATCTCTGGAAAAATGAGGAGAGCAAAGGGGAAGGTGTGATCAACAGTAAAATAGATGGAGTGCTCCATGCCATCCAACCCCTAATACAAAGAAGAATTACAAATAGCAATTGCACTTGACTTCTGATAATAGAGAAATATGCCCCAAAACTCCTAGGAGAAAATTTGCATTCTTTCTCTGTCCTTTGAAGTTGTTTATAAATCTTATCATGTAAATACCCCAGAAGATAACTAAAACAATGCCCACAGAAACTGATGGGGGAAAGGAGGAAAAAGAGCCTTTGTAAAGTATAGATCACTCCCTTGCCCAGAAATCTAGTCCACAGATTTTCATCTGTTATTCCAGATTATGGAATAATCTCCATAAGATTATTCATCAAGAGCAAATTCAAATCTTCAAAGTCTTCTCCGCATGTATTAGTAGAAAGCTTTAGCCATGTGAGTGGGTACCTGACTCATGGATAAAATTTTGGAATGAGAGCTGTAGGGTCTTGTTTGTGTCTGTCTCTATGTTTATGTATGCCTGTGGATACATATTATGTTTATTTGCTGTTTCTTTGCCTCTGGAGGATATTACCCAAATTGTTTTGTAGAAGAGCTCTATTTAATTGGCATAAAGAAAAATAAGCTTTAATATCAATAGTGTACTTATGTAAAGTGAAACTTAATTTTCTTTCATCTGCTATAAGGACAAGGTTTTCTTGGATTATCGGTCAGTTCTTGATGGGGTTGTGAAAAGTTTTGCTTTGCCTTTTAAGTAATCTCCCTAAAAAACAAAGGTTTTGTGTTTTATCAAAATAATTTCCTGTGCTTTGTGTTGTCTTTATTAGGTCTGCAATTACTTAAGAGGCTTTATTAAAAGACTAAAGTTTTCTCCTTTTTTTTTTTTTTATTTTTTTTTTATTTATGATAGTCATACAGAGAGAGAGAGAGAGAGAGAGGCAGAGACACAGGCAGAGGGAGAAGCAGGCTCCATGCACCGGGAGCCCGATGTGGGATTCAATCCTGGGTCTCCAGGATCGCGCCCTGGGCCAAAGGCAGGCGCCAAACCGCTGCGCCACCCAGGGTTCCCCTCCTTTTTGTTTTTTTAACCATGGTGTAACTTTCTGTACTTGCCTTTGTCATTTTGGTTAAATAGATAACCAAGTATTGTTTTACAGTGACTTAGGATCATGTGCTTTAAAATCTTTTGGTTTTCATCAAGTGCTTTAAAACCTTTTGATATTTTTGACAAGCTTCCTAAAAACAAAATTCTTAATGAAGTCTTATTGATCTTGAACTTACTTTGGGTTCCAGAGGGTTCCTGGAAAATCTTGTAAGATGAGTTCTCTCTCTTTATGAAAGAGAGATATTAAACTGATTAAGCCTATTTGAGATGTTAAGTTACATGGGAAATGTGGTCAAATAAGAAATGATGCTAAACTTTTTTTTAGGGTGTGGTTGTATGAAATCCCTAAAAATCTGGTATATCTTGATATAATTTTATCAGTCATAATTTAAAAATGTATGTCATAGAAATATCCAGATTTCCCTGCTAACAGCATTATAATGAACTCTTATCAAATCTTTGGCCATGGTTGTTTTTAAGTCTTTTTTCACTTACAGACATTTATTGTTTTACCCTGACACTTTTGCAAAAGTGTTCCTGCAAAAGTGCATTATATTTAAGGAGATTCATAGAAAAGACACTGATTGACAAGAACAGATTTCTTTATTCTTTTTTTTTTTTTAAGGACTTTACCTATTTATTCATGAAAGACACAGAGAGAGAGAGAGAGGCAGAGACACAGGCAGAGGGAGAAGCAGGCTCTATGCAGGGAGCCCGATGCAGGACTCAATCCTGGGACTCCAGGATCACGCCCTAGGCTGAAGGCAGGTGCTAAACCACTGAGCCACCCAGGGATCCTGACAAGGACAGATTTCTGATAGCTAAGATCAATTTGCCTTTATGCGGGAGTGGCAACAATGGACCTTTCAAGTGCTTCTCCTAAGGCTACCTGTACAATCCCACAGTGTATCATGGGATATTAGCTCAAGAGCTCTTCCTGTTCTCCTCCTCCATGTCCACTGCAGGAGACTCTACAGGCTTTGCTGGAACATCTGTGAGAGAGAGGATGCAAGATGAACCTACATAAAATTCCAGGCTCAGGCACAGCCTTAAAGTTTTGGGGAGTCATCTGGTCAGGTGGGATGTGCATTGTTCCAGAAGCTGTGATGGGTAAGGTGCAAGGCTATCCAACCCCTTAGGACATGAACAAAGTTCAGGCCTCTGTAGGGATTTGGGTATTTGGGAAGATTTTTATTCCCCACCTGGCACAGTGCCTCCATCCCTTATATTGCCTGATAAAGAGAGAGAATGTGTGGGACTAGAATATCAGAGCAACAAGCCAGCTTCAGAAAGGCAAAAATACTAGTTAAGCCGATTAAAGCTGTGGGCATCTCCTACACAGGGCTACCATTTGAGTGATGTGTGTGACTCCGGAAGGTATGGATTGGGTACTGTGGCAGAGACAACAGAATACAGTATCCTAACAATTTTGGCCTCTGAGCTCTGGAAGAGGGTAGAAACCCAATATACCCTTCACAGAGCAAGAACTTCTGCTAGAAGCACACAGTGCTTCTCCAAGTAGAGTCTCTCATAGAGGAATGGTATATTGTGGTACAAACTTCCCTTCTTACCAAGGGGTGAGTTGAGAATATATCTCATTGACCCATTTCTGCCATGGCTCAAACTCCCACTTTGATTAAGTGGCATGCCTCTTTACAGCAGAGGAGCACCCTATCTGCCAGCCTACTGTCTCCAGAAGTGTGGATGATGCTCGACTTGTAAAGTATATAGATGCTCCAAATGCCCCTGCTCCTATTCCTGTGGTGGCCCTGCACCCTGGGAGTGAGGGCAATTCCCACTAATGCCTGGTATAGAGATGCCTGGAACCAGGAATAGACCAAAGTAGGTGGTGGGCTGAATTTGGAGCAGTTTGGCTATTGACTACTCATAAGCCCTGGACATTAACCCTTTGCAGTAACTGTTGAGCTGTTCTAAAGGGATTAGCCTTATGCTGGAACAATGACAAGCTGACAGGTAGATGATCATGAATAAGCCCTTGTGGAGTCAAGATACGTGGAACAATATTTGGGTTTGCTTGCAAAGGACTGAATCAATCCTCACTGTCTTCCACATCTCAGCTCATAAGGCATTGACACTCTTGACAATCAGAAGGCTGATGCCCTAGACTGGGTATGAGTCCTAACAACTGACACTTCAGTAGATACAGCAGATTGGTTGCACAGGAAGAACAGCCATCATTATGCCCAGGTGAGATGGCATATTGCCAAGAATGCCAGACTGCCCTTAAAATAAAGTGACATGGGTAGTGCAGTAATAGTATGTCATGTGTATTCTAAACAGTGCCCAAGGCAACTGTCAAAGAGGTCTGGGGACATCCACTGGAGCTCCCAACCAGTGATGAATTGGCAAATTAACTATATTGGCCTCTTCCTCTGAGTGAGGGTTCTAAATGTGCCCTGGTTTGTGTAGACACTGTGTCTAACCTAACCCAAGCTTTCCCCTGTTGCCATGCAAACCAGGCTGTCACCATTTGGAGATTAGAGAAATTGAGTATCATGTAAAGATACCCTCATTGAATAGACAGTGTTAGGGAGTCACATTTCAAAGGTCATCATGTGCAAGACTGGGCAAAAGAACATGATGAATGGAAGTTCAATCTCCCCTATAACGTCAAACGGCAGAATTGTAGCAAGGAAAAATGGAATAGTAAAGCAGCAGATTAAATTACTGACAGGTAAAACCATGTTGGCTGGGTGGACTGAAATACTTCCCCAGGCTACATTTGAATGAGCAACCAGCAGGGCCTGTTGTTCCATGTGCTAGACTGGGGACCACCACTGATGCAGACAATATTGAAAAAATGTGGAAATTGAGAGAAATAGCCATTGCCCTGCCTCTCAGTGTAGGTCAATGCAATATGCTGCTAAGAACATCAAGTGCCATCATGCCTGGGAAAGGAGGTATTTACAGGAATCTGGAATGGGATATCCACCAAGCTTGATACTCAAACAATTCATGTTTTGAACTCTCTGAATGAGGGGAAACTATTCAGTCTCCACTAGGATCCTATTGTCCTGCTGCAGGCTAGAAATGTTGAAACACACTATACCTGGAATACAACATGCACCATTAAAAGAGGGAAGAAGAAAAAAAAATAAAAGAGGGAAGAAGAGAGGGGTCCTGTTCCTGTACCCAGTCCATCTCCTCATGCCTGACAATGCTGCCTCCTCTGGCGAACATGTATGATATGCACAACCAGGTCACATTCCCAAAGCTGCCAACCTACCTCTCCTTGAGGCCTGGTGGGCATGTTCTGTCTTCCACTGTTACAATCATTTAACCACCATATTTTTCCCCTCCACTGGCCTGGGGACAATATATATAGAAGCCCCTACTACATTTACCCAGCAAGCCTTAAATGATAGCCAACAAACCCTTCCCTTACTGAATACTGAAGTGTCTCATATGAGAAAACTATCCTCTAAAATAGAATGGCCTTAGATATTATTATTGCCTTAGAAAGGTACAGCTGTGTCACTACCTAGAGTATTGTGTGTTTATACTTACTGAGTCTTCCCAGTGTATAAAATCTATTAAATCACATGAGGACCCAAGTGGACAACTCAAGTGATGCAACCTTCAGTCTTAGACTTAGTAAATCAATAGTTTGATTCCTGGGGCTCCTGGATCTTATAACTTATTTTGGGAATCAACTTAGCCTGAGTTTTCTCTCACATGTGTCTGTATTGTTGCTGTGCTGTCTACCTCCAGTGCAGCCAGATAGCCACCAAACAAGCCCCCTCCATGCTAGTGAAACCCCTTGCACACCATTCAGGGCACATTGTGGAAGAGGAGGGGATGTAAGATTGCAAGAACCAGTCACAAAGGGTGGAAAGGAGATCATCAAGATGACATGACTGCCAAATGACCCTCAAGCTGGACCCAAGCAACTGGAGCCTCCTTCCTTCCTCCCCTGTCCACCCTGCCTACCATTCCCACAGTGAAAGTTGTTCTGAGGGCATAGCCTCAGGAGAATGATATGTTGTTGAGGCCATCTGGAACTGAATATGTGATTGATCCCAGGTAAGGCCTCTACATAAACTTTTAAGATTTGGAAGCAGGTATACAGATCTACTCATCTTGCTCCTGCCCAAGATAAGCCTCATAAGTTCTCTGCTTGTGAAAACTGCCACCTACCAATCTGGGGCAGCCTGCCTCTTACTTTGGTCTTCCCTTGCTCTCTGCATCAGTTTGCAAACCAACTTCTCTGCATGAAAATCAAAGCAGTTATTTAGTTAAACATTTATCACTCAGCAAACACTTATTGAGAGCCACCTGATAGGAGCTGGAGATACACTGGAAAAAAGTTTGACACAAAGTTTTCAGTCTGACAAGGTTGGTAGACATAAGTGCTACAACTGCTATGAAAAAAAGGAGAGGTGACAAATTAATTTATTCAACACACATTTCTCGCTTTGTGCAAAGCATGGAAATGACCTAAACCAGGAAGTGGGTTAACAGGGGCTGCCTGTAAGAGGACATAAGCACTAGCTAAAATGTAGAGGTTTTTTTTTTTTTTGAAGTTGTAAATAAACCAATTGCATCTTTGGTGCATGGCTCAAGGATCATGAAGGAGGAAGTGGGAGAAATCTCCCTTCAGTCTTCCTCCTGCCTGCCACCATTAGGGCCAAACATCACATGGACGGCCATTCCAAGGGGGCAGCTGGAGCAGTTATGGGAGCCACGTCAAGCTGGCAGGTGGAGGGGTCAGCAGAAGGGCCTGAAGTGGCAGTGGAGGGAAAAAAGGCAGAAGAGAAATTCCCCTGACCAGGGGAGGCTCTGAACAAGTTTCAGGAAGGGGTAAGTGTAGGTGTCCGTGAAGTGACCTCTGTGAAGTAAAAACCCATGCTCTTCCCACGCGCTCTGAAAGTGGGAGTTTTGAAATCCTTTCTAACTTTGCTCTGAGTCCTAAATCACATTGCGAGTCAGGCCTTCTGTCCTTTCAAACAACCATTCATTCAACCAACCATCAATCAAATCAACCAGCCCCAAACTCCCATTTCTCACACTGACTGGCCTTTCACATAAAGCTCTTCCTCTTTTTTTATCCCCTTTCTGGATGGTTTTCAACCTTGGATGCACGTTTGAATTATCTGGGGAGTATTAAAAACACGGATGCTTGACTTCCACCCCCTCAGACATTCTGATTTAAATGGTCTGAAGTATGGCCTGAGCATTATGGTTTTTAAAAACTCCCCAGGTAATTCTAATGTACTAACAAGCTTGGTACTCATTATTCTGAAAGTGTGATCAGTGCACCATCTAATTCACTAAAGGAATAAGAACATTGCTAATCGCATTCATCTGTTTGTTAGCAAAACTAGCACAAGCTTAAATTAGAATTACATAGGGTCTTAAATATATGTTAGATTTAGAACTGTTGAAAATAGTTTCCAGATAAACTAACAGTAAACTAAGAAAGAAGGTGAAGAGGTGTCAACCCAGACGAGAGTCCTGGGATGCCTATAGCTGCAAAGGGCAGCTGGTACATGGGTGTGCAGACAGTCTTCTGCATTACTAAGGCCATGCTTCTGGGGGCCCTATCCCAAAACTCCAGAAGAACTAGCTATACTGCTAAAAAAGTATAATAATGTGAATGGAAAACTAGAAGAAGTACCTGGTTGATGGCATGGGATATGGTGGTTACCAGGACCTCCCTGACCACTCACAGCAGGAATGTGGTCTGTAGTATGACTGGGACTAGGACTACCCAGACCTGAGGTTGAATTGGGGTGAACTCAGGCACTGGGACCTAGGTGCACAATCAGGAACCAAGTGGCCACACCCCCCACACCCGTTTCTTGGAATCTAAGATATAAGCAGCTCATCAGCTTACTAGCCTTCTTGCTGTTCATGTTTTAGGTGTAGAATTACCCCACCCACCAGCCCGTGGAGCCCCAAAGCTGTGTCCTTGTACTAATCTGCACCTGGAGCTGAGATGTTGATCCCACCAGCAAGCCTATGGTTTGCTATGAGATTTGGGGAGGCTTTGTGTTCCCTGACTCACTCATTCCTAGAGATTTAACCTGAATGAAGTCCCTAATAATAAAAATTTGTCCTGAGGGATGTGGGTGGCTTAGTTGGTTGAGTGTCATACTCTTGACACTTCAGGTCATGATCTATCTCATCATGAGTATTATGGTTTTTAAAAGCTCCCCAGGTAATTCTAACTTATTAGAATACGTGGGTTAGAGTACATGGGATAGAGTCCTATGTTGGGCTCTGCACTGGTGTGGAGTCTGGTTGAGATTCTCTCCTTGTTTGTTCCTCCCCTGCTTGCACACTAAATCAGTCAATCAATCTTAAAAAAGATATATGAAAAAACAAACTTTGTCCTTCCCCTTTGCTACCTCCTCTCCACCAGATTTCCTTCCAAACTTTCCAGTCTGCTTAGTCTCAGAAGGTGACAATCTGAGGAATTTGTGTTATGAATGACCATTGGCTCACCTATCTTTAGGAGACAAGAATGCAAATGGCAGTAGTTTGGGATATATATGTGTGGTGGGTTTCGGGGGCAGTGGTTGTGCACAGGCCTAGGAAGAGCTTTTCTCTTGTCCTCAGTCCTAGGGCCAGGCAACCTGGAAGCCCATTTGCAAATTTTAATTTTACATATGGATGTAAGGTAAAAAAAAAAAAAAAAAAAAAAAAGTGCTATGTATTCCTTCACCATGGATTTCTTTTTATTTATTTATTTATTTATTTATGATAGTCACACAGAGAGAGAGAGAGGCAGAGACACAGGCAGAGGGAGAAGCAGGCCCCATGCACTGGGAGCCCGATGTGGGATTCGATCCCGGGCCTCCAGGATCGCGCCCTGGGCCAAAGGCAGGCGCTAAACCCCTGAGCCACCCAGAGATCCAGGATTTCTTTCTTTTATGAACATAGGCAAGTGAAACACCTTACTCTTGTGTTATACATCAGGAATAATTCCTGTGAATGATAAATGGAAAAATCAGTTTTATCTTGGAAGAAAAAGTAAAAATGACATATCTTCAAAGTAGCAGAAAGAATATTTGTGTTCCCAGAAAAGATACCATCTGCTTCTTATAGTGAACACTTACCAACACAGCACCCAGAGCCCTTAAAGTTTCTCTAAGAATTTTATGACAATGGAATGTCATAAAAGAATAAAACTGGGTGTTTATTTTCTTGAGAAAAAAATAGCAATAGACTTGCTTCTGTGTGAAAGATTTTTTTAACCTTTTTTTCCCCTAGTTTTTAAATTGTCTTTTACATAATCTATCTGAATCTTGTAAATTAGACTTCTTTCCTCCACCCCATAGTAGAAATTAGTCTTTTCTTTGTGGAGGTGTTTTTTTCTCTTCCTTTGAGAATCAGCTCTCAAAACAGGATGTGGATGGGGCTCCTGGGTGGCTCAGTGGGTTAAGTGTCTACCTTCCACTTAGGTCATGATTCCAAAGTCCCAGATTGGAATCCCTGGATCAAGCTCCTTGCTTAGCAGGAACTCTGCTTCTCCCTCTGCCCCACCCCCTGCTCCTTCTCTCTTGCTCACTCTCTCTCTCAAGTAAATAAATAAAGTCTTAAAAAAAAAAACCCACACAGGATGTGGGTAAGAATAGAAAACCCCTGAAAAAGTGAGCTGCAATATTTTAAATTTCCCCCTAACTAAATCAAAGACTACCAGTTAAACACAAGTTAAATTTTTCTTTGCCCCCAAATGGTTAACTCCACCTCTGGTAATTCATCTAGGGTACTTTGCCTGCTTGATAAGTGGAAGAACAATCACATATACACACTTACACGTATGCACACAGAGCCTAGCCCACTCTCCGTTGGCCTCACTCTTTTACCTCCATTGGCTCTTTTTATAATATAAACTTATTTTTTATTGGTGTTCAATTTGCCAACATATAGAATAACACCCAGTGCTCATCCCATCAAGTGCCCCGCTCAGTGCCCGTCACCCAGTCACCCCCACCCCCACCCCCACCTCCCCTTACACCACCCGTAGTTCTCCTCCATTGGCTCTTAAGACAGATTTGAAAGGGGAATTATGATGAGGTGACAGTGCCCCAAATTTGCTTTCTTTGAGGAAAAAGGAGAAATATCTGAAGCTGGATGTTTCCACCTTATGATGAGTTTCCCTGTGGCACCACAGAGATTGGGCAGGAGAATGACCAGTTGGCGTATTGGTAGACAGGTTCACTCCTGATTATGTGGAATATAGCAAGGCTGTCTAACTTTCATGTATTTATGAACTACTGGGGATCTTATTAAAATATAGATTCTAGGGATGCCTGGCTGTCTCAGTTGGTAGAGGTTGTGAGTTCAAGCCCTACATTGGGCATAGAGCTTACAAAAAAAAAATAAAAATAAATAAACTCACAAAAATATATATAGATTCTAGAGCAGGGGGCAGCCCAGGTGGCTCAGCGGTTTAGTGCCGCCTTCAGGCCAGGGTGTGATCCTGGAGACCCAGTATCAAGTCCCATGTCGGGCTCCCTGCAGGGAGCCTGCTTCTCCCTCTGCCTGTGTCTCTGCCTCTCTCTCTTTCTCTCTGTATTTCTCATGAATAAATAAATAAAATATTTTTAAAAAATAGATTCTAAAGCAGGGTTCTGGAATAGGGTCCCAGAATTTGTACTTCTAATAAGCTCCCAGGTCATGTAGACTCTTCTGCTCTGTAGCACAGAAGAATGCTTCTCCCTGACTTCCTACCTCCTCATCATCATAGAATTTTAGAACTGTAAGGGATCTTGAGCATCTTCTCTAATTACCCCTGAAATATTGGCCTATGGAGTAACCATGTTGGAATCACTGGGGTAACTTTAAAACCTGGATTTCCAGAGGTTCTGATTGTATAAGTCTGTGTGAGGCCCCAGGCATCTGTATTGTTCCTAGAGCTTCCCAGGTCAATTATAAGAGCAAAAAGACTTTGACCATTAACAACCACTTTATTTTACAAATAAGGAAACTTACCTGACAAAACCCAGTTAGTGACAGCATCAAGACCGGAACTTAGACCTTTTTCAACCTATCACCCTACTATTTCCTCTTTTGCTGCCCAGGGCAGTTGCATCTGCTAAGAAAGGAAAGCAATTTCCCACCTCTGAGTAGATGACTCTTAAGTATAAAATAAAAGTCAGGTCTAATGCTCTTTAATGGAGTGCTATATCACAGGAACACATTTCTGTGATGGAAGCAGTCCCAGAGAGGTTGAATGTGCATTTCTTTCTATCCTACTCTGAGAGGAAGTTGCATGGAGAAGTGTACAATAGAAATATTTTCCATTATATTCCCCTAGGAAATAATTTCATATTTAAAAAGTCTTTGTTTCTGGATTTTTTTTGATGCCCAGTGAAAATATTGATGCTTTCAGAGGTTTCCATATAATCAGCAATCCTAAAATGGACATGTCTTAACCCATATTTTTCCTTAGAACTTGAAGATTTTGTGTTTATTCTAATCTCATATGCCATATTTCTGGTATTGATTGGGTTTCCTTTACCCAGTCTCTGATTTTAGGTAAAACCCAAAAAAGCCTGACCTTTCTCCTTCCTTACTAAGCTGTGCCAACTCAGACAATGCCACTGTGGTTTGGGTTTTTCCTGCAGTCCAGGTAATTTCTGCTTCACCATTTTTAAAATTCTCTTTCAGAAGAAGAAAATCTCAATTACTGCTAAAGAAAAAGGTATGTTTGGTCTCATCCCCCACAAACAAGCCTGTTGTGAGGTTGAGGAAGATACTGTGGCTTTGGGAGGGTTTTCTCTGCAGTATTTGCATCTTGAAGACAGATCTCCTCTTCACACAGGGTGAGGCATCTCAGCCTGGAGGTGTGTCCTCCTCTACCCTGAAGCCATACTGGTGTGCTTTGGCAATTGGACACAGCAGCCTATGGTCACCCCCCCTCCCCCCGCAGCTTCCTGGTAAACAGGATCTCTTGTGACCCACCCTTGGGTGTCTGTGATAGAGACAAATCTATTCTCACCCTATGAATGCTACCTCTGGTGAAAGAATAAACACAGAGCCTTCCTCAGAATGAATCTTCTTTCTAATAAGCAGCTTATAAGCAGGTGATCTAAGGTGCATTCTCACTTAACGACATGACAGACACTTCTGGGGCACTGGGTTTCAGCAGGTGTTTCATTTCACAGTGGACTGAGCCCTAAGAGTGAGACAGATGGCTGAGTGTGAGGTTCAGTTTCCCTTTCCCTCTGCATGCACAGGTGTGCTGGAGCTTCAGGTTTCTCAACCTTATAATGTGGATAATGTCACCCTGACCATTAAAACAAGAGGAAATACATAAAAACACTTGGTAAACTATAAACTCTGAGACAAATGTAAGGCAATACTATTATCACGTTATGTGTAATTGTTGGTCTTCTTCCCTCGTCGACTTTTATAAGCTGTATGGAAGGTAGTGTGGCAGCTATGTGGTGGCTACGACGGTTCTCCACTGACACAATTCCTGTGGGATCAGAGTTTTCTGGGATTCCCAGCTGCTGCTCTCTGACGTCCAGCACCACGTCAACACCAGGCCTGTTTTCCAGGGACTGCTCCCAGCTGATGGCTTAAGTGAGTCTGGGAGTCTAGGACATGGGAAACACAGGCTCCTTAGAAGTATGGCCTTGGCTGGACTTCTCAATAAATCTTGCCAAAACTTCCCTAGAAACCTCTTCACAGATTAATTTCCTCCCTCTCTCTGTCAAAGGAGCTGGAACTCACTGCAGTCTGATTGTTCTCCCTGCCTCCTCTACCATTCTCCTCGTATCTCTCCACTGGGGTTGCCTGTCTTCATTTCTTGACAAACTTCTTGCCTGTCTTCATCTTGTCTTAGCATCTGCCTCTTAGACTTGGACGAGCATAGACCATGCATTCAACTTACTGTGACTGTCCTGCAGGGCCTAGAGCAGTTGGCAGTGACAGTCCCCCCCCCATACCCTGGGAGTTCCCTTGGCATGTACATCCTGGACTAGGGGAGTTGTCTGGTCCTACACAGCTATGAGGTACATGAACGGATCCTTCATAAGTGTCCTGCACTTGGCACAGCACTCACCGGGATGGAGGCCTAGTGCCCATTCTGGGCTGGGACCCACTGTCTACACTGCTCCTCAGCTTTTCCCTGGGGCTGCCACTTCTCTCTTTAGTCCTTTATTAAAAAAACCCTCATTTTGCCTTTTTTCCACACATAGGAATCCTTAATATTCCTGCATTAGAATGAACTAGGTTGCAATGGAGTTAAAAAAAAATCTAAGTGACTTAAAAAAACCAAAGGCTTATTTCTTCCTTGCCCTGCAAGTCTGACATGGGCTGGCAAGAGGGTTGTGCCCACCACAGTCATATAGGAACACAGACTGAAGCTGAGCATGTCCCACCCTGATGAGCAAGGTAGAGAAGAACAGACTATAGTCTGAATGCCCTCTGTAAAATGCCTCCTTCCAGAAGTGACACATTGTTCTGCTCCCATTTCGTTGGCTTCTGCAAGTGCCTGGCCAAGCCTCATTTCATGGTTCAGGAAGTAATCATGAGCAAATGCAACATGTGATGCTGTAGTCCCTCAGGAAAGGTCAGTTTGAAGGAGCCCTGGTTTTTCACACAGAAGTTCTGGTGACTGTCCCTAGAAACATGGGACAGTTATGTTCCCTGAAGTGGAGAGAACAGTAATTCTAATCCTCCCAAGGCTGAGCCCAAAGATTTTTTAACAAGGCAAAAGAAGAAAAGTTGAGTTTTTCACATTCTGCTGCAGTCTGAATACTACAAATATCCATCTCTGTTAGGAGGACATGGCCAGCAAGGGGCTAGGGTTTGCATGAAGGAGTGGGGTTTGTATGGTTGAAATATTGCACCACCCATATCCATAAGGCAATATGCCAGCTCGTCATCTGCCATGACTAGGGTTCTACAGCTGCTCCCAGGGCTCCTGGAGGCAGAACAAGGATGTGGGCAGGGGAACTGCAATGCCTTGCAACTACGGTGGTGTAGCTCCACCCACCAGCGGGAGCTCCTAAGTAGGGACTGCGATCTCAGAAAGGAATGGAGAAGTCCCATGATGAAAATTGCCTGGGGAGAACTGAAACACCCTTTTGCTTAATCCCTTTGTGGGCTGCTTTTTCAGGGATCAATGTGGAAGGATTCTTTTCTCTGGCCTCAGCCAAATGACTCTCTGTATAGTTTGTCTGTTTGGCTCATGCTTTTCCTGTGGCGTGGGGAGGTTTTTAAGTGCTTTGGATTTAAAAGTGCCAAATACAATGTGGATTGAATTTCAGCTTTATCTGGTAAGTTGAATAAAGGGTATTGCCACATGCATGGCTCTGGAGCGGGCCAATTCAATAGAAAAATTAAATCAAATAATATTTTCATATTGTGCAAAACAGCAGCCTACAAATGAACTACAATATCCACTTTCTTAGTGGCCACACAAAATCAGTTTACAGAAAATGAAAATGCATTAAAATATGTAGAGTTAAAAACAAGAGTCTTTTTCTTTAAGGGGTAGTGCAGTATAATAGAAAAAAAAGGTTGGAGGATACATTAGCAAAGGAGTTAAGCATCTGTGAGAGAATTTTTAAAACAAATTAGCTTGAAACAGTATAATGAAACTCTATTTGTTTCAAAAGAAGACTTTAGGTCTCAGAGTTCACTTCTTCCAGACTACCACTGCAGTGCACTCTCTTGGTCCCTCTTGGTTTACAAAAAATCATTAAAAAAATATTACTAGCAGCCACAAGCCAGGCACCATGCTAGTCAAGGAGGAATGCAGCCATGAGAGCTATTTACTATTTCTGCATAATTGGCTAGATGTAGCTTTCTATAATGGGCTCATACACCTCTTCCTGGTCACTGTTCATGGAACTGTTGTTCCAACAACCCAAATGCCCAATGTTGTTCGGTGAAACCAGAATCCAGTTAGACTTCCATGCATGGCACGGAGCAGCCATTTCTCCAGGTGCCATTTTATATCCATTCTTGCCAGCTTTTATTACGGGATGATGAATTCTTCTTAATGGTCTTTATTCAACCAGGAATGATAAAGACAAGGCCCATATTTGCCAAAGGAGGGACAGACAGGCAGGTTTCAGTCTGTCTATAAAGATTAGGAAAGCCTCTCTCAAGAGGCATTTTTAGAAGCACATTAGATCACCAGATAATGTAGCATTTTGTGGACCTAAGGGCCTTCTTGTTCCATCTTAGTGTAGGGTATAAACAGGTACTCGCTCCTATCTGTTTAAGGACCAGAATTTGAGGGAGATGCCTGGCTTCAGCATTATTGAAAATACCCATCTTTAAATTAGTATTTTTTTTTAATTTTTATTTATTTATGATAGTCACAGAGAGAGAAAGAGAGAGAGAGAGGCAGAGACATAGGCAGAGGAAGAAGCAGGCTCCATGCACCGGGAGCCCGACGTGGGATTCAATCCCAGGTCTCCAGGATCGCGCCCTGGGCCAAAGGCAGGTGCCAACCCGCTGTGCCACCCAGGGATCCCTTTAAATTAGTATTGAATAAAATATCTATTATTAATTTCTAACATGGGCTCTTAATTAGAAAATAAGTGAAATTTCCCCAGAGTTTTCTCAGAGATTAATTTCTTCAGTATTGGATGTGATTATTAATTCTTCAAGAGAGGATCAATGTATGTAGAAGGCATTTTCTCCATCACATTTATCTCAAGGTGGGGTTTTGGTGACACTGTTATTAATCATGGGATCTAATCTTCCAAAACAAAATACCAGTCATCAAGCATAGAGAATATATAATAATAATAGCTACAATTTGTTGAACACTTACTAGATAGCACTATGCTTGGTACTTTATAGGGCTTATCCTGTTTAATTTACCATCCAATATGTTGTGTAATTGAGGCCAGACATAGAAACCATCTGTGTGCATTTTGGTGGGAAGAATATAAGACAAGATAAAAAGAAGATAACTTGTGATTATCTGAGTCTGGAAACTCAAATATGAATCCTCTGAGATAGAAATCACCAATACATCCATCTTTGTTAATGTTGATTTTTTTCCCGCATGGTTGGAAATTATTTTCTAAGACCTGGATTCTTATAGGCGAGTAACAGAGTCCAAGGGATATGCAATTGAGAGTATTCTGTTTAGAATTGTGTTTTAGTTGGAATGCCTTTGGGTGCAGGTAATAAAATATCCTACTAACAGTTTTTAAACTAAAAACATTTAAGTATTTTATTTAATAAGAAGTGCAAAGTTAAATGATTTCAGAGTTGGGTTAGTGGGTAAACTATGTCAGAAATTGTTTTGGCTTTTCCTTTAAAATGTCACAAGGTAGTTGAAGCAGCCTTAAGTATCATGTCCTCACATGATAACATCCAAAAGATGAGGAAGGAGGTAGCCAGAGAAGTTGGGCTCTTTCCTCTTGTACCTCTCCTATCAAGCAGAAGATCTTGCCAGACACCTCAGACTTCTTACATCTTACTGGACAGAATGGATCACATGTTCCCCTCACAGACTCATTACCGTCAATGGTAAACAAACAGAATTGCATAGCTGGCCTAGACTAATTATGACACCCTTAGGACTGGTGTCATTGCCTCCTGTGATAGGCAAAATAATAACCTCCCTGGAGCCTGTGGCCATGTTGCCTTGCATGGAAAAGGGAAATTTAGAAATAGGATTATGTTAAAGATCTTGAGATAGGGAGATTATTCTAGATTATCAGATGGGCTCAGTATAATCACAAGGTTCTTTATAAGAGGGAAACAAGGGGATCCCTGGGTGGCGCAGCGGTTTGGCGCCTGCCTTTGGCCCAGGGCGCGATCCTGGAGACTCGGGATCGAGTCCCGCGTCGGGCTCCCGGTGCATGGAGCCTGCTTCTCCCTCTGCCTGTGTCTCTGCCTCTCTCTCTCAACTGTGTGCCTATCATAAATAAATAATTTAAAAAAAAAAAAAAAGAGGGAAACAAGAAGGTCAAAGAGAAGGAAGTAATGGAAGTAGAGGTTGGAATTATGCAGGTCCACAAACCAAGGAATGCAGAGAGTTTCTAGAAACTAGAGAAGGCAAGGAAATGGACTTCTCCTTAGATCTCCATTGTAGACTTCTGGCCTCCAAAATTCGAAGAGAATACTTTGTGTTGTTTTAAGCCACTGAATTTGTGATGGTTTGTTACAGTGGCAATAGGAAACTAATACAACTCTCAAACAAAATTGAGATCCTGTCATCAAGAGTGAAGAAAGAATAGATGTGAACAGGTAGCTATGAGTATTTGCCACACTTCAGGAGAAGATTCTGAGTCACTGAAAGGCACAGTCTACTGAGTATTGGCTAAAGAAAAACCCAGTAGGTGTAGTTTAAGGGTTGATGGCTTGACAGCTCAAACCATCAATGTTTGACAGCTCTGATGTGTCTAACTCCTCTGATCTGAGCATTGTGACTGAGTTGTACTTGGGATCTAAGATTACTAGACCAAGTTGCTTGCAGAGAGGCCGGGAGAATCATTCAGGATAAAAAAAACAAACTAGCACTGAGGAAGGGAATTAAACCTCTGTAAGAGGAAGCCTGGAGTGTAAACCCTCTGCAGATATTTGGAAAAGATAAAGCAAGGGTTTTAGACAATTCATGGGGATTTTATTCATCAGGAAGATACCATGGACCTAGTTTCCCTCAAGATGTCTGGTCAACCAATCTCAGGATATGGCTCCTGTCCAAGATGGCTGCCGGTAGTCCAGCATCTCATCTGATTATGGGAAAGCAGGATGAAGAAAGGGAAGAAGGACAAAGCTTTCTTCATTTTTAAGGAGACATCCCAGAAGTTCCATATATCACTTACTTTTACTTTTCACTGGCCAGAACTTGGTCACATGGCTAAATGTACCTATAAAGGAGGCCAGGAAATGCCATCTTTTAGCTGGATGGCAAGACACTCAATTAGAATTAGAGTTCTTGTAGAAATTTACAGTTATAAAATAAATAAGTGCTGGGGATGTGATGTGCATACAACATGATGGCTATAGTTAGCACTGCTATGTAGTAAACTTGAAAGTTGATAAGAGAGTAAATCTGAAAGCTTCTCACACAAGAACAAATTTTTTTTGTAACTACATGAAATGATGTATGTTAATCAAACGTATTGTGGTAATAATTTCACAATATATGTATATCAAGTAATTATGTTATACTCCTGAAACTCTTACTGTGGTGTATATCGATTATGTCTCAAGAAAACTGAAAAAAAAAATTATTATGAGAAAAGGGGAGAATAGATACTGAGACAGAACTAACAGTCTTTCATAGAGAGTAAACATAGTACTCTATAATTGTGGCACTTCTAATTTTTTGACAGTATGAGCAGTTAAGCAAGAAATCTTTCTTTTTATTTCCATGAATAGTGAGGTGCTTCCTATTTCCAAAGAAATCTATTAGTGTTACAAATTGAATACGTTAGACTGAGCCAAGACTTATTTCTACTCTCTCCACAAACTCTAGTAGAATGATACTGAATAAATTTAAAGGGGAGAGTGAGGTACGTAACTGAAATCAGGGGGATTGAGTGGAAGATTGCAAACTACATAGTGAAGTCTTTTCCTGTTCTCTTTCTCCTTTTGGCTATGCAATAGTTGGCTGTTGGATTTATTAGCTCTTGTCTCCTTTTCTCCATTTCCCCCTCCCCTCGCTAGGTAGAAGATTGGAAGGCTTTCTGGAGAAAATGACTGGCCTGTGAAATTATATTAACTTGAAACTTTAATTTGGTCCTGCTTAAATTAACAGAAAATAACAAGTTACATGGTGTAAATTGTATGTGATGAGAAATATGGAGCAAAAAGCACTTGGCTGAAACAAGTATTTTGGATTCAGAGTTAAGTTACTTGCCTCAGGTTAATGAGATATGGATAATTAAGGGATTCTTATATTTGATTATATCAAGGAAGGGAACAAAATTTTGAACAAAGGGGCCAAAGTTTATTTTCTAGTTTATACATGCTTAACTCTTTAAAATATAATTCTACTTCCTGTTACATTTTGCTTACTAGGGGCAGAGAGTGTCCTTGATATTTAATTTCTAAATACAACAGCTATGTTATGTGTATACTATGTACACTGTAGAAAATTCTATTTGCCTGATAGAATTCTTTGTTCACTTAAGTTATAAATTTTATTCATCGTAGGAAATTGAATTCTCAGACCTGTTTTCTTATAATTAAACAACTAGTCATCACCATACTTGCTTTGTTATAGTTAACTGTACCAATAGAGAAGTTATGTAAATTCCCTAGATACTTCCTCCTTGTAGTTGTGAAAGTGAAAAATAAAATGGAGTTAATAGAATATTTATTTCTAAAACACAACACGAAATCTCACTCTTGCATAGGCTTTAGAGAAAAGCCCTACAAACATGACATCTGTGATCCTCTAAGCAGCATTCCCCTAGTCACACTGCAGGGAAGCAGCCCCTGGCCTTGGGACAAGTCCAGCCCATCAGCATGGAGTTTACAATAATTTTTTTTTTTTTACAATCACTCTTTGTTTTAAATTGCCTCATTCTTTTTTTTTTTTTTTAAGATTTTATTTATTTATTCATGACAGAGAGAGAGAGAGAGGCAGAGGGAGAAGCAGGCTCTGTGCAGGGAGCCTGACATGGGACTCGATCCCGGGTCTCCAAGATCACACCCCAGGCTGAAGGGGGCGCTAAACTGCTGAGCCACCGGGCTGCCCTAATTGCCTCATTCTTAACTATAAATGGGCATCTGTGGGGCATCCAGATACTTAAGGAAATCCCCCAACATTTAAGGCAGAAAATAAAATAATCAAGGAGGAACAGTTCAGAGTAGAGACAATACAGCAGCAGAACATGTTAGGAAAGATATGGCATCCATAATAAAATAACAGACTGATCTAAAGAGGAAACATTCAGAAATAGAAAAAAAAAAGAGAACTTTTTAGAAATTAAAAATAAGATAGCAAATAAAAATTTAAAGGATTGGAATTGAAAGTTGAAGATATCATCAACTTTAAAAGTGGAGCAAAGAAAGTAAGTGATAGACAATAGGAGAGAAAAGAAAATGAAATTACAAATTGATCCAGGAAATCCATCAGTCTAATTAGTGCTAAAGCAAGAAAGAACAGAGCAAATGGAAGGGAAGAAACTATAAGAGAAAGGATTCAAGACAATTTTCCGGAACTAAAGGATCCAAGTTTCTTTCTTTTTTTTTTTTAATTTTTTAATTTATTTATGATAGTCACAGAGAGAGAGAGAGAAGGCAGAGACACAGGCAGAGGGAGAAGCAGGCTCCATGCACCGGGAGCCCGATGTGGGATTCGATCCCGGGTCTCCAGGATCCTGCCCTGGGCCAAAGGCAGGCGTCAAACCGCTGCGCCACCCAGGGATCCCCAAGGATCCAAGTTTCAAATGTAAAGTGTCCACTAATCCCCAGCAAAATGGTTGAAAAAAGATCAACCAGAGCATATCATTATGAAATTTAGAGGCTAAAAACTAAGGCTTAATTAAAGTAGCTTTTAACTTTTTGACTTCAACATTGGACTTAGGTGGAAGTGGAACAATGAGGGAAAAGGGGTTTCAGCATTCAGAGGGAAAAGGAATTTCATCACCAAACTATAATTGTTCCCTAATATCCCTCTCTCTTTTCTTTTGATTATCAAATTCCTATGTTTTATCTAGGCATGTGATCACTCAGTTAGAACATTTCTGGGCTCCAATTAGAAGTAGATGAATGGATGATTAAGTTTTAGTCAATGGAATGTTAACAGAAATGATGCGTCCATTTCTGGGTAATGTCTTGCCTTTTACTTCCTCCTTATCCTTTTCCACAAACCCAAACATGAATGGAGCTTCAACAATGAAGACCAGATGCTAGGGCAGGAGTTTCCAACTATGATTCATGGGGCAAATCTAGTCTGCCACCTGTTTTATTGGAATAAAGCCACACCCATTCACTGATATATTATCTGTGACTGCTTTCATGCTACAGTGGCAGACTTAAGTAGTTATAACAGAGCATATATGGCTCATAAAGCCTGAAATATTTACTATTTGGCTCTTTACAGAAAAAGTTTGTTGACTTCTGTTTTATGTGATTATGGAGCAATAAGAGAGGAGCGTGGTTCTCCAAATGACCTAGTGGAATGGAGGCTCGTATTTGCCTGAATTGTCTGCCTATCTCTGGACTATTACCTGAGAGAGAAATAAACTTCTCTCTTGTCTGAGACTACTTATCTAGGTCGCTTTCTTATATCAGCTCATTTAAATTTAATATGCTACAAAAACAATAATTTAACAAATTTAATTTCCTAGAACAAATATATAATGAGTAAACTTAATGTTTCTGTAACCAATAACTGAATATAGCTTAGCCACAAGATTAGGGTTATATAAGACAACACTAATTACTTAAACGGCAGGATTTAAAGGGAATTCTTGTAATCATAACCAGAGAGAGAAAATTTGAAAACAACATACAGAATATGTATGTACCTTACAAGATGGGATCATGACTGTAATGTGGATTAGTATTTATATTCATAATGTTTTCAAAGTAAAATTTTTCTAAATATGCTCCAGTTTTTACTTTTATTTAATAAGACAAAGAAAGGACTGCCTCAGTCTTGTCTCCTCAAAGCAGCTGTCCACAAGGTCTACTTTCTTGAAGTTCATCAATAAACCCCTAATTGAGATTTATATCCTCTGATTTCAGCTATAGCTCTTAGCCAAGGCTGAATTTTAAAATATATGTCATATAATTTTCCATTTCTAAAAGAGACAAAGGGTTTAATCCTAAAAGAAATCAGAAGTCAATTATGGGGGGCTTAACAGGCTTGCCACAGGACAGAGTAAAAGTGAAAATGAATCAGCTTTTTCTTCTGCAGGGCCTGAATTATCCTCACAGCTGTCCCCTTTATGGCTGAGCTTTTATTTCGCTTGATAAACTAAAGGACAAAAATTTAGGAATAACATTTTTTAAAAAAACCCTAAAATTTACTCGGTAGAAATGAAAACTTATGTGCACATGAAACTCTGTATGTAAATATTTAGAGTAGATTTGTTAAAATTGCCAAAAGCTGAAAACAAGCCAAGTCTTTCAATTGGTGAATGGATAAACATTCTACTCAGTATTAGAGGGATAAACTATTATTCTGCAATAAGGATAAATGATTATTGATACATGCAACAACAGGGATAAATCTCAAATTCATCATGCTTATGAAGGAAGTTAGGTTCCCAAGGTTATCCACTGTGTAATTCCATCTATATTACATTCTGGAAAAGACAAAATTATAGGAATCGAAAGATCAATGACTGCCCGGAACCAAGTGAGGGAGGACTGACTCTAAAGTGCAACAACAAGAGAATTTTCTGGGGTAGTAAAAGTGTTCTGAATCTGGAATCTGGGCGTGGTTACATAATGCTAAGTATTTGTCAAAACTCACAGAACTCTAAACTGAAAAGAATTTTATATGTAAATTAAAATGCAATTTAAAAAAAAAAAAAAACCCAAAGCTAAAAAAAGAGTAAAATTAGAAACCTGTGAGAATACAACCTGTAAGACAGATGCTATCAATGGTCATTCCTTTCTTGTTTAAATTGTATTTTAAAATTCTTTTACTATTTACTGTATTCTTTTTTAATAAAACACAGATACATGAAACTACACAAAACGAACTCATGATTTAATGAACTACCAGAAAATAAATATCCTTGCAACCAATAAGCAGATCAAGATAGAATTCTCCAGCCACCAAGGAGCCCTGTCTTATCACAAGTGCTCCCTCCTACCATGTGACATTTGTAGTCATCACTTCATTATCTTTCTTTATTGTTTTATCATTCAAGTGCATCCCTTTGTCACTATAACTTAGATTTGTTTATTCTTAAAGTTTACTTCTTTAAAGACTTACAATCTATAGATTCTCCTTCTATACCCTTCTTTTCCTGACAGTTTACCCATTGAAGAACCTTGGCTGTCTAATAGACAGCTTTTTACAGTCTAGAGTTTGTGGACTACATGCTCACAGTGAAATTTAACATGTTTCTCTGTCCTCTGTATTTCCTGCAAAGTGGCAGCTGGACCTAGAGTCTTGATTTCTCTCCTCAGATTCAACCCTCTTAACAAGGCCACAGGAGGTACTTTGTTCTTTCATCAGGAGTCCTCATAATTAGAGGTGGCAAATTGATGATCCAAAATTCACAAAACTAAATATGTATAAAATACATTTAAATAATTAAACCTTTAAATGATGAGCTTTGTAAATTTGTAACATTTATGTTTGTGAAATTTTAAGTCTTAAAATTGCCCTAAAACTTTTGAAACAGGGGATCCCTGGGTGGCGCAGCGGTTTGGCGCCTGCCTTTGGCCCAGGGCGCGATCCTGGAGACCCGGGATCGAATCCCACATCGGGCTCCCGGTGCATGGAGCCTGCTTCTCCCTCTGCCTGTGTCTCTGACTCTCTCTCTCTCTCTCTCTGTGACTATCATGAATAAATAAAATCTTAAAAAAAAATAATAAATAAAAAAATAAAACTTTTGAAACATCCTAAATATAAAGATAAAATACCTCCTGTGATCATAATCATTCTTGCAACTCAAATTCAGGCCTCTGGGTTTTTTATTTAATCTCGTCATTTTGTTATATTTGTATCTCCTTTTCTCTACATCCAAATTTTTGGCTCTCCAAGACACAAGAGATACAGAATTATAGTGTTAATATTTGACTACTCTTAACCATAACCATATACATGTATAATAACAGGGACAGGGAAAATATACACAATCTTGTGTAATCTACTTTTTGATTTTGAGACATTACTGATGAAATTAACATTGTACTGGTGAACTCTTAAGATTGTGTATGTGGAAACAAATTTGTCATCCATCTCAATTTTTTTTGTTTAAAGTTATTTATTTATTTATTTATTTATTTATTTATTTATTTATTTATTTATGAGAGTGTGTGTGACCTGGAGTAGGGGCAGAGAGAAAGGGACAGAATCTCAAGCAGACTCTGTGCTGAATGTGGAACTCCATGCAGAACCCTATCCCGCAATCCTGAGATGATGATCTGAACCAAAACCAGGAGTCAGATGCTTAACTGACTGAGCCACCAAGGTGTCCCCCCCTTCAATGTTTTTGATTCAGCCTTTATTTAAAATTAATATTAATATCAGAAGACAAATAGGTTTTGAAACAGAAACTTGTAGGAAAATTTTTAGAAGCCAGATATCAGTACTTTTGTAAATTGAAGCACTGAACTATTATAAGCACCAGATTAACACTTAGCCTTCAATTAGTTCGATAAGGAAGATGGTGAGTGAATATTTACAATATGATTTGCCATAGAGTGTGGGTTAAATCTATAATTACTCTATCATAAAATTGCAATTTCATCTATTTACTAAGACAGCAAAGAGCTTCCTTTAATATTGAAAGTTTGTGTTAATAGTTTCAAAAACAGAGATAAGAGATGAATATTTGATAACACATCTGGAATATGATGTAGAGAACTGGATTTTTTCACTTAAAGTTGTAAACTGTGTTTGCAATAGAAAGCTGTTGTCACTCACCACTTTATTATAACTAAGCAGTCATAATAAACTCAACTGTGACCTCACTAAATCAGCATTTTGCAAGTAAAATAAAGAATAACTCTAATACATAAATTTTAAATCATAAATATTCTCATCAATAGAGCACATTACATATCAATATATGTATTAAATTTTGGATATCAACTTCCTTCTGAAAATTAAATTTTATATTGGATATTTAAGTTTGGCTATAAAAAACTATCGATCTTAAAAAATAAAAGAATGAGTTATTTTACCAATAGAATGATTATTTGAGAATACCAGAGGGAATGCAGCTTGGGATAAGCAAGCTATGACAAGCCATAGGGAAGTCCAGAGAACAGAGGAGAAGGACTTGCTTTCATAGGAGAAAGGAATAAGCCGGGTGGGGTTGTTTTGCTGTATTCTCATTGGTCTGTTGCTGGGAGAAGAGAAATTCTTCCTTTCTCCTCCTGCAGTCTGTAAAATAAGCTTCTTCCTCTTGGGGAATGTGAGGTATGTTTCCTATGGCAAATGGTAGTGCCTGAGAACTTCTCCTTCAGGGTTTCCAGACTTCCATTTTAAATTTTCTTTTTTTTCACATTTCCCTTTTTTAACCAAGATCTTTCCTCAAAAGCATAGCTGATTTAAAGTAGCATTTTGTATTTAGAGATTTAATTCCTCATTGCCAGGAAGGACCTTTCCTGGTTGTCATATCCCACATCAGGGAGAAAGTACATACATTAGAAAGCACTAAAGCCACATATGAGTAACAAGGAAGCATAGGAAGGAGGACTATCAGGCATTTCCCATCTGAAATAAGCATTGGAAATCATCTCAAAACACTGAGCTAGCATTTTCCTTTTCGGCTTATTATTTCTGTTAATGTTTGACAGGCAACAGATATAAAACTTAATAATGATTTTACTGGGGGAAACTGCGTGATTCAGTTGGTTAAGTGTCCGACTCTTGGTCTCTGCTCAGGTCATGATCTTGGGGTCCTGGGATCAAGCCCAGCCTGGGGCTCTGTACTTAGAACAAAGTCTATTTGAGTCTCTCTCCCTCTGCCCCTGCCCCCACTCATGCACACATGCGGTCTCTCTCTCTCTCAAAATAAATAAAAAAGACAAACGAAATAATGATTATACAGAATAAGATGAGAAGCAGACATTCTTCAAGGAACCATCCCAGGCTAAAGATGTCTTTTCTAAAATCCTTGCAACAGTTAAATGAGTTAGGTCATTTGTATTTCTCTTGGGTACAGGGGAGCACAGTATTTAAATAGGGAAGACAAAGAGATCTCTGGCATTATGAACAGATTAGAGTTTCTGGTGACAGATCAAATAGTCAGAAAGGTTTTCCCCTTTTGCAATATATTGGGCCAAGAAAGAAAGGGAGGAAAAAAAGGTAAGAAGCACCTGTGAGAAGAAGGTATCTAGGCCTAATCCAGTCATCCTGGGAAAGCTGTCCACTGTAGCTGTCGTTTGCTTCAGGTCCTGGAAATCTTTATTCTCAGGTCATCACTTGGTGTGCATGTCTAGTCAGGGTTTAGTGCTTCCTCTAGATGTGACACATGGATCCAAGAGCCTATTTCTTGGAGTTTGATAGCGCAAGGGTAGGTTAACAGTACCTGATAGGGGCCTATCCAGTGGGGTTGAAGAGTCTTCTGGAGAGGTCTTCCTCAATAGATGAAATCTCCAGGCTGCAAGATGTGGAATTTAAGGTCTTTGTCTTTTGAGAATATTTGGCAGATTCTTCTATGAAAGCATGGTTATTCTCAACAGAAACTTTTAGGCCTTTATGATATTGAATTGTGCCCCTGTTTACCAGTTATGGGTTGAAAGAAGCAGGAGCCAAGTATATTGAGCATCCAGTGATTATCTCAAAGAGTAAGAGTTTATGGTTCCAAAGAGGGTAGACCTGAGATTTGAGGGAGATTCCACAGGTAGGAGTAATCTTTCCTACTAGGAATTTAGCCACAGAACTAGTAATGGCTATCTACAAGGGAAGACTTAAGTTCAATGAGAAAACATACAAACCATGACCAAGACATAGTTATATTCATGAAATGAGGGTAGCTGAAAAAAATCCACTTGCCAAATCTCAAGTAGTCCATTGGACAATTTAAAGTGTCTGGGAGCAGTGTTAACAGGTTTTCTTGAATTCAGGCAGGGGGGACAAGCAAAGTAGATGCTCTTTGCAGGTTTGTTAATGTATTTCTACCAGTATTGGTTCAGGAACTTTATCATTTTATCAGTAGACTAATGATTCAATGTATATATGGTAGTACTAGGAACTTCAGAGTCTCTGGCAGAACTGGATTACTGTTGGCCCAAGCCAGAGTTTTTTTTTTTTTTTAATTGAACAACAGTTATTTGAATTCTAATATTGTTTTTCCTTTTGGGGGGCCAATTTGGGCATCTCTAGTCAGTTTCTCTAGATTATCACTTGGGGGAACATTCCTTTGGACCATGACATAGGTTCACTCCTTTGAAAGCATTTTCTTTCTTTTTTTTTTTTTTTAGAAAGCATTTTCTTTGAAGAAGTATTAGCAAGGTGATTTTCTTTAGCCTCCAGGCAATCATATCAGGAATGCCCAGGTACCTTGGAAATAGATAAAGCAGCTGGCAAGGATATAGGCATCTAATAATTCCTGGACATTAAGTCTATTTTTTTTTTTTATCCCCACTGGAAAGGAAGAAACCTCACTAATAGCATGTCATTCCAAAGTCATGAGCTACTGCAAAGGTATACCTCCTATCAGTGTAAATGTTTACAATTTTACCCTTGCTGAAATGCAGGCCCAAGCAAGAATGTACAATCCAGCCTGTTGGGCCAATGTAGCTGAAGGCAAAGTTTCTGCCTTAACAACTCTGTAGGGAGTTGCAACAGAATACTGAGGTGAAAATTTACCATTTTCACCTTTCAAATAAGAACCATCAGTAAATCACAAAATGTCAGCATTATCCAAAGGAGTTTTCTGTAAATCATCACAGGGATGAGGAGGTGATCTGTTAGTCATGAGATGTATCATCCATAGCAGAGTGAAGAAGGATGACATGGTTAAGATTATTCCAGTCACAAAGAGTTAAATGAGGAATGATTAACAAGAGGATTTCATAGGAGGCAAGAGGACTGGCCAAAAGGTGTTGAATGTGATGAGAATGCAGAGGGTACTCCCACTGCATGGGGTGCTAGATTGTTAGAAGTGTTCCCATGAGTATGTTTCCAATGACCTTGACTAACAGGGTGGTGTCAGGAATGGCCCTGAGGCAAGGGGGATATTCTTGTGCCACAGGGTCTAGCTGTTGGCTTATAATACCATATCAATTGATGGTGGCTTCATGGTTTTGGGTAAGTATCCCAAGGAGGTTCCCTTGTCTTTCAAATGTAAAAAAAACAACAAAAAAAAAGCAAAACAAAAAACTGAAGTTGATAATTGATATGGTCCAAAGGCAGGGGAATTTATCAAGCTTTCCATTAGAGCTTTCAAGGTTAAATTTACTCTTGTCTTCCCAAGTAATAGGGCCAGATTTGTTGTTTTTGATAAAACATAGGAGTTGGGCCGTATGAGAGAAGTTTAGAATCCAATTTTGGTAGTGGCCCACTAGCCCAAGAAAAGCTCGTAATTGGCACTTAGTTTTGGGTTTAGAAAAGTTCAGGATGCCAGGCAACCTATTTGGACCTAAATATAGCCCTTGTTCTAAAAGCAGGTGTTCCAAATATCTAACCTAAGTTTAAGAAAACCACAGTTTCTCCTTGGAGACTTTGTTGTCCCTGTGGCTATAAGTTTTAACAAGTGGATGCTCTCTTCCTCCAGAGGCCTGAGAAGGGGAGCAGAGACATCATCTATATATTGTTATAAAGTAGAGCCTCTAGGTAACTTTATATCATCTAAATCTGCTTTTAAGATTTGGAAAGGACTTTTGGTAAAGCCTTGAAGCACAATTGTTAGGTGTGTTGTTTCCCTTCCTCAGTAAAGGCAAAGAGATACTGGCCAGCCTTATCCAGGGATACTCAAGAGGGCACCACATGAATCTAATCTACAAAGTATGGGGATTTGGAACAACAGGATGATGAAGAATAACAATATTGTTTATGGCTCCGAGATCCTGAAGAAATCTCCATCTATGGCCATTGGGTTTCATCACAGGGAAAGTAGGAATATTACAAGAACTGGTGCAGGGAGAAGGAGGCCCTGAGTCTTATAATATTCTATTGTGGACTTGATGCCTTGAAGAGCTTCTTTGTTTATAGGGTATTGATTAATTCTGGGAGAGGTCTTGAGGGATATACTTAGATCTTAATAGGAGGTGCACTGTGGATTCTACCAGTTGAAGATTTTGCCCATAACGAGGGTAAAAGGTGATTCAATAGGGACAAATTGTTAGTGTCCTTAAAATTAGCTCCAGTGGCATCAGAGAAGAAGCAAAGATGTTGAATGGTCATTTGATTCACCTGGTTGGCTATTTGATTGCTGCTGTCAAATTCTAAAATTACCTTCCTCTTTTGGGAGAAAGAAATTCCAGCAAGATAGTTCTCTAAGAAATCTCAGCTTAATATATGAACAAGGATGGAGAAACTAAGGAGAAAATGACGCTTATCTTTCAGAGGGCCTAAACGAAAAACAAACAAAAAAAATGGGCTTAGAGATAGAAACCTATTTAAGTTTGTGAGACCCCCACTATTTGAACCATCTCAATACTTTGAGGCAGTAGATGTTTAATAACAGTGGGGTTGAGCAGCAAGAGTGTAGCTTTGCTGTCAATGATAGAGAAATTTATTCCCAGTCTAGAGAGTTATTTATCCAGGTTGATTATGAGGAAGGATTGGGAGAAGGCTCTGTGGTTTCTTGGAGTCCCCAGATTGGGAGTTAGGAGGGCATTGGAAACACTGGTTAGAGGGCCAAGGACACCCAGAGTGCTTACATTTGTAACAATCTTTCTTCCAACATCCTGGATTTTTGCAATAGTGGCAGAGATTGGAAGGGGCTTGGTTTTGTTTAGAGGCCTCGATTTATTAGAATTGAAAAATTCGTATTTCAATGGCCTTCCTGTTAATTGAATCCTCTAGGGTATGGTGAGATGATTTGCATTTTCACCAGAAGGGAAAGATCTTAGTTCATCCCATTAATGAACATAGAGTGGAAGGCTACCTCAGTGGATCAAACATCCATAGAAAGGCCAGAATTTTCCTGGAAAACAATTTGGAGTTGATTCTAATAGTTATCCACAGGTTCACTGCATTTCTGAGTACAGGCCTGAATCTTATTTCAATCAGTAGGTTTTGGGAACGCCTTAGGGATTCCAGGTGAAGTAGTTTAGGACTTGCTGAACCTAGTCTTATAACAAGGCAGTTACATGTGCAGTTGTAGAGATTCTGAAAACAGAATCATCCCAGTTAGCTGTTTCATCCCCTATTGGGCTTGGCCTTCACCAATGAGCATGTGAACTAGCTGGTACAAATTGAGGAACCTGGTTAGTAAATCTGGATGACTATATTAAGTCCTTGGCAAATCTGAGGATTTTCAGTAATTCTAGGAAAATCTTTGACTATGGCTTATAGTATATAAGGAAATTAGGAGCTTAACATGAGAATCCTCAGAGGATCTAATTTTAAAAGTGCAGGTTCTAATGGGGTTGGAGAAGTAGGGAGCAGGGAATGGTTCCAAGAAAAAGGAAAGCTCAGAGAATTAGAATGAGGAATTGGGTGGTATGAAGGAAGTACAGATTATGGGGATGGGAGAAGGGGGAAAAGGCTTCAAAACCTTAGATTTCTTTTGTTTGTGTGCCTTGGTTAGTTTAGAAATGGTACTTTGTAAAGAAGTGATTTTAGAGACCTGGATATGCTTGGAAACCTCAAGACCCCTATTGAAATAGGCATCGCATTCAGTGTGTTTTAGTTTAGAGTCACGGCCTTCTAACTTGGTTCTAAGAAAAGTAAGTTTAAGGAGATGAAAAATCTCCCATAATGACCACTGGAGTTGTAAACTTTTTATTACATTGGTCCAATTAGTTAAAAATGTGCATGAGAAGAATTGTAATTTTTATATGTAAAACCAGCCAGGGTCCCAGAAGGAGGATGCTCCTGAGCAATTTTAGTAGATTGGGATACCATTACTCAAAACCTGAAGTTCAGAAAGCATAAGAGTACTCATCAGGAAGGCCAATTCCTTCATAAAAATGACAACAACAAAAAACTACATTCTGAGTAAAGTCAAACCAAAAGTCAACCAAAAGGAGGGAGCTCAGATCCAAGAGGAGACTCACTGAACTAAAAGGAAAGAAATGAACCATGGGAGCAGAGAGAGAGAGCACAGGAGTTCATGTGACTACCTCACACAGTTCTGTGGGTTTGTTAGGTCCATAAGGGTTTATCTCCTTCAGGTATCTTTGTGGTACCATATAATGTTGACTTTAAAAAACAGAAGAGCCAGTTATCTTATCTTAATAAAAATGAGCTTATTCAGAAATTTCCACAAGCAAACTATGGCAAATTAGAGATAAGTCTATAGAACAGAAGGGAAGGGCTTGTTCTTACCCCGGAAAAGAGCTAGGAGTCGGGGGCTGTTCTGCTGCATTTTCATTGGCTAAGCTATTGCTAGGCAAGGAAAGATTCTTCCTTCTTCCTACTGTGGTCTGTAAAGTAAGCTCCTTCTGTTTGGGAAATGTGAGGTATCCTCTTAGGGCAGGTGGTAATAAGTGAGAGCTCCCCCTTTGGGGCTTCCAGACTCCATCTTTAATGGAGTTAAATTACACAGTTATACAGTGACACAGTTATACAGATTATCTTCTATCTGCCTGGCTTATCTTCCACTTTAAATAGTTTTTATACCATTTTCTTTTTTGAGTGTTGAATTGGTGGTTGAAGACATTACCGTACAGGTCTAGCTATATTGTATTTGCTACTTATTGCAAATATGTGTAACTCTAAAAAGATGAGATTTTAATAAATATTTAATAAAAGGGAAGATAAAGATGAATCAGTGATAAAATAAATATGAATCAATAAGGCAGAAAAGCTTAAAAAGAAATAATTTGGGATCCCTGGGTGGCGCAGCGGTTTGGCGCCTGCCTTTGGCTCAGGGCACGATCCTGGAGACCCGGGATCGAATCCCACGTCAGGCTCCCAGTGCATGGAGCCTGCTTCTCTCTCTGCCTGTGTCTCTGCCTCTCTCTCTCTCTCTCTGAGTGTGACTATCGTAAATAAATAAATTAAAAAAAAAAAAGAAAGAAATAATTTAGTGATCAATAAACAACAAAACAGGTAGAATGAGAAAGTTTAAATGATAAATGCTTAAACCTATAAGATAAAAATCAAGGTGAGGTTTGTCTCAAGTGTCAAATTCACTATTTCAGTTTGGGTGTGCAAAAAAGGGAAGGGTGTTTTCCTTATATCTACTTGGCTCAATTCAGGCTTTGCTAATGGTAGAAAACTTAAACTTGCCAATTTTCATTGATTCACTAACTTCTACTTTAAAAACATAACCACTTTTGTCTAATGGCTCTGTTCATGTGGCATTCTCCTTCTCCCTCTTTTCCTTGCCTTCTCTTGGGGATGGCCTGAGACTCCAGGGGCTGGCATGGTGTCCTGACACTGGGGGTGGGACACCTGTGGGTGGGCCTGTCTCTGCCCTCACTGACCTTTGGGTTCAGCCATGTGCTATGTCCACCCAACTCCCTTGCTGATATCTTCAGTTCTACTATGGCTTGCAGTCAGCAAGCCCACATACATTGCTTCTTCCTTGTCCCAATTGTGAACCTCTTCTATCTGTAGCCTTCTCTTGACCTACCTCAATGTCCTTCTTCAGGGAAAGTGATAATTCCAGAGGCTTTTCTGTGCCACCTGGGCATTTATGGTCCTCTGTAGGACCACTGTCAGGTCTGCTTACCTAGATACTGCCCTCAGCATTGCTAATTCATTGCCTTGAGTCAGACTGGACTTGGGGCTTCTCTAGTGTACTCTCAGTTTCCTCAGGCCACATCTGGGAAAGTAGGTACAAAGATCCTCTATTCTGGAGTCCCCCAAATCCCTCAGAAAGATCTCATTGACCCTGTAACATGGGAGCTCAGCCTACAGAGGAAGTAGCCTGGCTCCAGGCTCTTCTCAGAAACCATGCATCTCAGCTTGTATACTTTTACATGTCCCTCTTCTGCCACTGGTAGAATTCTCATCTCCTTTTGAGAGGGGAATCCACTCTGATATCATAATGCTCTTCTTTCTGCAGAGTCATAAATGGCTCCCTCTGGAGTGTCCCAACCCCCCAAATTAAAACACAAATAAGGCGCCTGTGATTCTTGGTAAGTAGGAGACCAGCTTAGGCTGCTGGTCCCCTCCAAACCTGACAGGGGGCCTCAGGGAAGAGGAAAGTATATGGGACTGAGAAAAACTAAATAAAATAATAAATGAATAAAGCCAATAATAATAATGAGTAAAATAGTAAATGACCAGAAAATGAATAAATGAATAAGGTAGGGGAAAATTTGAATGAAACCTTCATGGGTAGTTATAAGGGTAATGTAGCCTGGTATGTGAGGGATAAGAACAGAAAACCTGGTTGGATATAGACAGACATCCAACTTCTGAATATTTTTCCTCTCCTTCCATTACTTGAGAGACAGGGGAATAGAATAAGGAAGAAAACTTTAAATAGAGCAGCCTTGGGGTAGAAGACTAAGTGGGGTTCCTGAGGCACCCTAATTTCCTTGTGAAGAGAAAAATAGGAATGATAATTCCAGTCTCTGGCACCATAGGCTCTGGTATCTGCCCTTAAACATATCTCTAACTCTTGCCTCTTAAACCTACCAGGAGAACACAAACTAAGACCCCAGTATTTTTTTTTTTTTATTTTTTTTATTTTTTTTTAAGGACCCCAGTATTAACCCATCTCCTGGAGCATGTTGCTAATCATTGAAGCTATGAAGATGACTATAAATTGTCTAATATTCATTTTTAATATTTCCTAAGTTAAAATAAATGATCCATTTTTAGCTGGACACATGATTATGTGATTACCTAGAATAAATATGATGTTTCTCAGCCTTCTTTGTAGCTAATTGTATCCATATGGCACAATAGTTTTTCTAACTACATGCTAATAATACATTTGAAATCTATAAAAGTGAGTTTCTGGTAAAAATAGAAAATACTAATATTGTCACAAAGAGATAACTTGAACAGGCTAATAATAGTCACTGAAGAAATGAAAATAGTAGTCATCAGAGATCTCCCCTCCAATTACCATAAAAGCTCAGGCTCAGAGAACATTATAAGTGAATTCCACAAAGCTTTCAGGGAATAGATAATACTTGTTTAATACAAGTTGTTTCTGAAAATAGGAAAAAAAAAGATGCCTCCAACTCTTTTTCTTTTCATGAGTTTAATTTAGTCTTGTCTCCAAAATTTAATAAGGAAAGGAAAAGGAGGAGCACCTGGGGGCTTAGTAGGTTAAGTGTCTATCTTCAGCTCAAGTCATGATCCTGGAGTTCTGGGATTGGGTCCCACATTGGGCTCCCTGCTCAGTGAGGTATCTGCTTCTCCCTCTTACTCCCTCTCTGTGCTTTCTTTCTCTCTCAAATAAATAAATAAAATCTTAAAAAAAAAAGGAAAAAGGTAAGGAAAAAGATGTATAGGCCCATTTTCACTTACTTTTTTTTTTTTAATTTTTTTTTTAAATTTATTTATGATAGGCACGCAGTGAGAGAGAGAGAGAGGCAGAGACACAGGCAGAGAGAGAGGCAGGCTCCATGCACCTGGAGCCCGACGTGGGATTCGATCCCGGGTCTCCAGGATCGCGCCCTGGGCCAAAGGCAGGCGCCAAACCGCTGCGCCACCCAGGGATCCCCCTTCACTTACTTTTTAAAAAGGTTTTATTCATTCGTTCATGAGAGACACACAGAGAGAGAAGGAGGCAGAGACACAGGGAGAGGGAGAAGTAGGTTCTATGCAGGGAGCCCGATGTGGCACTTGATCCTGGGACTCTAGGATCACACCCCGGGCCAAAGGCAGGCGCTAAAGCACTGAGCCACCCAGGTGTCCCTCATTTTCACTTATTAACAAAGACATAAACTTATAAGTAAACTATTAGTTAATTAAATTAAATAGTATATCAAAAATATTATGATCAAGTAGTTTCAAGAATGCAAGGACATTCTAAAATCTGAAAAATCAAACGGGGGGCAGGGCAAGATGGCAGAAGAGTAGGATCCCCAAGTCACCTGTCCCCACCAACTTACCTAATAACTTTCAAATCATCCTGAAAATCTATGAATTCGACATGAGATTTAAAGAGAGAACAGCTGGAATGCTACAGTGAGAAGAGTTCCCGCTTCTATCAAGTTCAACTTGTTTTTAGCCACTCTGCACTGAGCAAAATGACTAGAAGAAGAACTCACCACAAAAGAAAGAATCAGAAACAGTCCTCTCTCTCACGGAATTACAGAATTTGGATTACAATTTGATGTCAGAAAGCCAATTCAGAAGCACAATTATAAAGCTACTGGTGGCTCTGGAAAAAAGCATAAAGGATTCAAGAGACTTCATGACTGCAGAATTTAGATCTAATCAGGCCGAAATTAAAAATCAATTAAATGAGATGCAATCCAAACTGGAGGTCCTAATGACAAAGGTTAACGAGGTAGAAGAACGAGTGAGTGACATAGAAGACAAGTTGAAAAAAAAAAAAAAGAAGACAAGTTGATGGCAAGGAAGGAAGCTGAGGAAAAAAGAGAAAAACAATTAAAAGATCATGAGGAAAGGTTAAGGGAAATAAATGACAGCCTCAGAAGGAGAAATCTACATTTAATTGGGGTTCCATAGGGCGCCAAAAGGCACAGAGGACCAGAAAGTGTATTTGAACAAATCATAGCTGAGAACTTCCCTAACTTCGGAAGGGAAACAGGCATTCAGATCCAGGAGATAGAGAGATCCCCCCCTCGCCCCGCAAAATCAATAAAAACCGTTCAACCTCCCAACATTTAATAGTGAAACTTGCAAATTCCAAAGATAAAGAGAAGATCCTTAAAGCAGCAAGAGACAAGAGATCCCTAACCATTATGGGGAGAAGTGTTAGGTTAACAGCAGACCTCTCCACAGAGACCTGGCAGGCCAGAAAGGGCTGGCAGGATATATTCAGGGTCCTAAATGAGAAGAACATGCAGCCAAGAATACTTTATCCAGCTAGGCTCTCATTCAGAATAGAAGGAGAGATACAGGGATCCCTGGGTGGCGCAGTGGTTTGGCGCCTGCCTTTGGCCCAGGGCGCGATCCTGGAGACCCGGGATCGAATCCCACGTCGGGCTCCTGGTGCATGGAGCCTGCTTCTCCCTCTGCCTGTGTCTCTGCCTCTCTATCTCTCGAATAAATAAATAAAAAATATTAAAAAAAAAAAAAAAAAAAAAAAAAAAAAAAAAAAAGAAGGAGAGATACAGAACTTCCAAGATAGGCAGAAACTGAAAGAATATGTGACCTCCAAACCAGCTCTGCAAGAAATATTAACGGGGACCAAAGAGGTAAAGGATCTCTACCCTAAAAACTACAGAACACTTCTGAAAGAAATTGAGGAAGACACAAAAAGACAGAAAAATATTCCATGCTCATGGATTGGAAGAATTAATATTGTGAAAATGTCAATGCTACCCAGGGCAATTTACACATTTAATGCAATCCCTATCAAAATACCATGGGCTTTCTTCAGAGAGTTGGAACAAATCATCTTAAGATTTGTGTGGAATCAGAAAAGACCCCGAATAGCCAGGGGAATATTAAAAAAAGAAAACCAGATCCTTTACCTCTTTGGTTAGGTTTATTCCTAGGTATCTTATGCTTTTGGGTGCAATTGTAAATGGGATTGACTCCGTAATTTCTCTTTCTTCAGTCTCATTGTTAGTGTATAGAAATGCCATTGATTTCTGGGCATTGATTTTGTATCCTGCCACACTACCAAATTGCTGTATGAGTTCTAGCAATCTTGGGGTGGAGGCTTTTGAGTTTTCTATGTAGAGTATCATGTCATCTGCAAAGAGGGAGAGTTTGACTTCTTCTTTGCCAATTTGAATGCCTTTTATGTCTTTTTGTTGTCTGATTGCTGAGGCTAGGACTTCTAGTGCTGTGTTGAATAGTAGTGGTGAGAGTGGGCATCCCTGTCGTGTTCCTGATCTTAGGGGAAAGGCTCCCAGTGTTTCCCCTTTGAGAATGATATTTGCTGTGGGCTTTTGTAGATGGCTTCTACGATGCTGAGGAATGTTCCCTCTATCCCTACACTCTGAAGAGTTTTGATCAGGAACGGATGCTGTATTTTGTCAAATGCTTTCTCTGCATCTATTGAGAGGATCATATGGTTCTTGGTTTTTCTCTTGTTGATATGATCTATCACATTGACTGCTTTATGAGTGTTGAACCAGTCTTGCATCCTAGGGATAAATCCCACTTGGTCATAGTGAATAATCTTCTTAATGTACTGTTCGATCCTATTGGCTAGTATTTTGTTGAGAATTTTTGCATCTGTATTCATCAGGGATATTGGTCTATAATTCTCCTTTTTGGTGGGGTCTTTGTCTGGTTTTGGAATTAAGGTGATGCTGGCCTCATAGTTCTCAGCTATGATTTGTAATACACTTTCTGGTCCTCTGTCCCTTTCGGCTCCCTCTGGAACCCCAATTAAATGTAGATTTCTCCTTCTGAGGCTGTCATTTATTTCCTTAACCTTTCCTCATGATCTTTTTAAGGTTTTATTTTTATTTTTTATTTTTTTATAAATTTATTTTTTATTGGTGTTCAATTTGCCAACATATAGAATAACACCCAGTGCATAATCTTTTTTTTTAAGATTTTATTTATTTATTCATGAGAGACACACACAGAGAGACAGAGAGAGGCAGAGACACAGGCAGAGTGAGAAGCAGGCTCCATGCAGAGAGCCCGAAGTGGGACTCAATCCCAGGTCTCCAGGATCATGCCCTTGGCGGAAGGTGGTGCTAAAGGGCTGAGCCACCCAGGCTGCCCTCCTCATGATCTTTTAATTGTTTTTATCTTTTTTCCTCAGCTTCCTTACTTGCCATCAACTTGTCTTCTGTGTCACTCATTCGTTCTTCTACCTCATTAACCCTCATCTTTAGGACCTCCAGTTTTGATTGCATCTCATTTAATTGATTTTTAATTTCGGCCTGATTAGATCTAAATTCTGCAGTCATGAAGTCTCTTGAATCCTTTATGCTTTTTTCCAGAGCCACCAGTAGCTTTATAATTGTGCTTCTGAATTGGCTTTCTGACATCAAATTGTAATCCAAATTCTGTAACTCTGTGGAAGAGAGGACTGTTTCTGATTCTTTCTTTTGTGGTGAGTTCTTCCTTCTAGTCATTTTGCTCAGTGCAGAGTGGCTAAAAACAAGTTGTACTGGAAAAAGGAAGGAAAAAGAGAAAAAAATGGGGGGGGGGAACAAACAAAAAAACAAAAAAACAAGGAGGGAGGGGTATCCTCTGATTCTATGTACTGTAAGTCCCTAGACTTCCTCTGGAACTTTCCAGTGCTGCTTGGTCAAGAACTGGCTCTTCCCCTGTCCTTCCAGCTGATCTTCTGGGGGAGAGGCCTGCTGTGCTGACTCTCAGGTGTGTGCACCTGGGGGAGCTGTCCTACCCGCTGCCAGGTGCACGGCTCAGTGGGAGCTGTTTACCCATGAGGCCCCTGCTCCCTGGTGGCCCTGCTCAGTCCCAGGTGCAAGGTGACACCAGGAGGAACAACCCCACTGGTGATGCACAGCTCGGGGGCGCCAGGCAGCAGGAGTGTCCTCGCTGTCCTGTGTCCTCCCGGCCTCCGCCTGTCCCGGGGCAACGCAGGATCCTGGGCTGTGTCCCCGGTGCCCTAGTATCCGGGGGCCTGCGCTGCTGGAATCGCGCTCCCGGGGCCGCGCAGCCCCCTCCGCACAGAGCCGCCGCCTGAGCCGCTGTCTGAGCTGCTCCGGAGGCCCCACCAGGCGCTGCAGCCCTTTAGGGAGCTCGGCGGCTACAGGGTGTGGCGGGGTCTCCCCTGGGATGCAGGTCCTCTATTAGTGCCCCCCGGGAGCCTGAGGGCATCACTGCCCCTCCTGGGATCCTGCCTGAGCTCCCTGCGAGGCCTTTCCCTCCAGGAAGATTGGTGAAGCTCCTGCTTCTCCGGGACTGGGCTTTCCTGTCCTGGGGGCTCTCGCTGCCTGGCCTTAGCCTTGGCTCCTCGAGGGGGCCCTCCCCCTTGGATGCTTTTTTATATCTTTTTTTTTTATGTCTTCCTACCTTGATAGAAGTGCATACTCTTCTTACTGTAGCATTCCAGCTGTTCTCTCTTTAAATATCAGGCCGAGGGATCCCTGGGTGGCGCAGCGGTTTGGCGCCTGCCTTTGGCCCAGGGCGCGATCCTGGAGACCCGGGATCGAGTCCCACGTCGGGCTCCCGGTGCATGGAGCCTGCTTCTCCCTCTGCCTGTGTCTCTGTGCCTCTCTCTCTATCTGTGACTATCATAAAAAAAAAAAAATATTAAATATCAGGCCGAATTTGTAGGTTTTCAGGATGATTTGAAAGTTATCTAGGTAAGTTGGTGGGGACAGGTGACTTGGGGACCCAAGTTTCCTGACATCCTGCCCCCCTCCTTGCCTTTATTTTTAATTAAGTATAGTTGACATGTAATATTATATTAGTTTCAGGTGTACAACAGTGATTTAACGATTATATACATTACAAAATCCTCACCATAGTTACCCATGGTTACCCTCTGTTACCATACAAAGTTATTTCAATATAATTGACTATATATTCCCTCTACTGTACTTTTCACTCCTGTGACTTGTTTATTTTATCAATGTAAATTTTTAAAATAAAACATAATTTTTAAGGGCAATAAGAAACATAAAACACCAAGGAACAAATAACTGAATATGTACAAGATCTTTGAAGTGTTTTGACATTCTGTAACAAGGTATTAAAGAAGACCTAAATAGATGGAAAGATTTATACCTTTCACTAATAGGTAGACTTAATATTAAAAGGTTGATTTTTGCCAAATTATCCATAATGTTAATACAAATATTGGATTGGTAAGTGTTCATAGAATAAGAATTCCATTTTTTTTTTTTTTTTTTTTGTGGAACCTAGTGTTCTGACTCTAAGGTTTATATAAAAGAGCAAAGGGCCAAGAGTCAAGAAATATTTTAAAGATGAACAAGCAGGGAGACATGTCTTATCAGATATCAATATTTATAATGAAGTTAAGTAAAACATTGTGACATAAATGCAGAAATAGACACATGGAATAGTAGGACAGCTTGGAGAGTCCAGGAACAGGACTATGTGCATAAGAAAACTTGCTAAATAAATAAAAGAGGTGGTAATACTGATTAGGAGATGCATTGTATACAAAATGGTCCTGGGGAAAATTGTGAATCATGTGGAGGAAGGATACAGCTAGAGTGCCACGACTCATCATACACAAATATAACTCCAGCTAATTTAGACCTGGTTGTCCAAAGCAAAACTTTAACTCTTTTGGAGAAAAATTTAAGAGAATTACTTTATGTCTGGGCATAAAAATGTTTTTCTAGGTAAGACAAAATAAGTTTAACCATAAGTGAAAGATTAGAAAATTTGACTAGATTTAGAAAAAAAATCTGTTTTACAGAAGATACCATGGGGGAAATGATAAGCCACAGACTGAGAGAAGGTATTTACAGTGTAGGTGATAGACAAAGGATTGGTATTTAATATGTAAAGGTTCCCAACATGACAAAAATAACAGATAACCCAATATAGCAACGGTAAAAGGTATAGTTAGATAATTCATAGAAAACTTTAAAAGGGGTTTAACCTGAAAAGTAATCAGAAATACAAATTAAAACCACAGTGAGGTTCTATTTTATACCTGTCATATTAATAAAAATTTAAAGTTTTACTTCTCTAGTAGGTGGGAATAATAAGGGTTAACATTGCTGGGCTGTATAGGTGGGGAGCATAAATAAGGATCATCACTTAAAGCACTTTGACAAAATGTAGCAAAGTCGAGAATACTTATTCCCTATAATGCTGCAATTCCACTTCAAAGTGTATACCCTAGAGACTTGTTATAGGTGCACGAAAAGGCATGTACCAGATGCTCTCTGCAGCATTATTTGTAATGGCAAATAATTGGAAATCTCATTGATGCCTATGAACAGGAGAACAGAGAAAAATGATGTATCTTCATACTCATTTATTGGCCATGTGATCTAGAGCTTAACCCTTTGTATCTTTGTTTCTGTACCCAAGGATGAAGATCCCAATAGTACCTATCTGATTAGAAAAGATTTTTAAAGGTAAAATGAGTCTGTGTTGGAAAAAAAAAAACAACTTAGAAATGGTGTCAAACACAAATAAAATCTATCAATAGCAGCAGCAGAGAAGTGGGCTGAAGTGGCAGAAATAACAGTCCCTGGGAGGAAAATAGGATTTCATCAAAAAGATCCAGGCTGAAGCCAGAAAAATGACAGACTCTAAAGGGCAAAGTACTATCGACCAATGTCAAAGATAAACAGAGTTGAAGGCTTAAAAGCAAGAAAGAAGTTATTCAAAATCAAAGCTGTTGACAATGAATTTGGGTTGGAATTCCCACTTGGCTTAGAGAAGTTCATTTATAGACAGGGCATCTGGAAGGAATTGCTTCTTAAAAACCAAATGCTTTGTCTTTCTATCTGGAACTTGAGATCCATCACTTCCCCCCTCTTCCATTCATCTCCTTTTCCTCCTCTTCTCTCTCTTTTTTTTTTTTAATCTGGAGAAAACTTCCTATATGTTCTGCCACTCAGAGAGGACAGATGTTAATATTTTATCGTATTGGCTTCAAATATTTTTAATCAAAGAGAATTACAGATAAAGTTGTCCCTCTCCTCAGTCCCGTTCATCTGCTTCCCTGCCCATGCACATCTACAATCATGAGTTTGGTGTAGATTCTTCTAGTCCACACTTTAGAAAATTTTGTTACTTCATTCATCATCAGGGAAGTACAAATCAAACTATGATGAGATACCATCTCACACCTGTCAGAATGGCTAAAATTAACAACACAAGAAACAAGTGTTGGCGAGGATGAGGGCAAAAGGGAACCCTCTTGCACTGTTGGTGGGAATGAAAACTGGTGCAGCTACTCTGGAAAACAGTATTGAGGTTCCTCAAAAAGTTAAAAATAGAGTTACACTACTAGCTATTTTCCCAAATGATACAAAAATATAAATTCAAAGGGGGTACAGGCACCCCGATGTTCATAACAGCATTATCAACAATAGCCAAGCTATGGAAAGAGCATATGTCCATCGACTTACAAATGGATAAAGAAGATGTGGTGTATATGTACAATGGAATATTACTCAGCCATCAGAAAGAATGAAATCTTGCCATTTGCAATGATGTAGATGGAGCTATAATGTATTATGCTAACAGAAATAAGTCAGAGAAAGACAAATACCATATGATTTCACTTGTGGAATTTAAGAAACAGATGAACATAGGGGAAGGTAAAAAAAAGAGTGAGAGAGAGAAACTATAAGAGACTTTTTAAAAAAAAGATTGTATTTATTTACTTGAGGAATTTAAGAAACAGATGAACATAGGGGAAGGTAAAAAAAAGAGTGAGAGAGAGAAACTATAAGAGACTTTTTTAAAAAAAGATTGTATTTATTTACTTGAGAGAGGGAGAAAAAGCATGAGCAGGGGTAGGGACAGGCAGGGGTAGGGACAGATGGAGAAGCAGACTCCCTACTGAGCAGGGAGTCAGACTCAGGGCTTGATCCCAGGACCCTGGGATTATGACCTGTGTGCAATGCAGATGCTTAATAGATTGAGCCACCCAAGTGCCCCCCATAAGAGACTCCTAATGATAGAGAAAAAACTGAGGGTTGATGGAGAGAGGTGAGTGGAGGATGAGCTAAATGGGTGATGGGTATTAAGGTATAACATCATCACTTGTTATGATGAAGCACCAGGTGTTATATGTAAGTGATGAATCACTAAATTCTACTCCTGAAATCAATATTACACTATATGTTAACTAACTATAATTTAAATAAAAAATTGAAAAGAAAAAATAAAATTAAAAATAAAAAAATTTTGTCACTATACATATATTTTCCCACAAACAACATAATGTATTGCTTTTTGTGTTTTAAGAATAGAATAATGAGGCACCTGAGTGGCTCAGCTGATTAAGTGTCTGACTCTTGATATCAGCTCAGGTCTTGATCTCAGAGTCCTGAGTTCAAGTCCAGTATGGGAGGCTACTTTAAAAAGAGGAAATATGTCATACTGTACATATTGTTGGACAAGTTGCTTTTGTCACTGAACATATTTTTGAGCTCTAACCATGGTTGTATACATTGATCGAGTTTGTTCCTTTTAACTATGTATATTCATCATATAGCATACCACATTTTACTTATTCATTCTTTCCTGGTGTGTGTTTTATTTTCCAAATTTTTGCCATTATAAGCAGTGCTACAGTGAACATCTTAATATCCAGTTCTTCCTTAACAATGAAACAACAGTTTTTAGAACAAAAGAATGATAAACTATAATTCTGATTTTTTTTTTGGTATATTTTATGGGAAAGGACTAAGATGCATTCAGAATTAAATTGTGGGGCAGCCCTGATGGCCCAGCGGTTTGGTGTCACCCTCCGCCCAGGGCATGATCCTGGAGACCCGGGATCAAGTCCCAAATTGGGCTCCCTGCATGGAGCCTGCTTCTCCCTCTGCCAGTGTCTGCTTCTCCCTCCCTCCCTCCCTCTCTCTCTCTCTCTCTCTCTGTCATGATTAAATAAATAAAATCTTTTAAAAAATTTAAATTGTGTATGAGTTAAATGTGTCCAGATTTGACCAGTTTGTTGGTCCTAGATAAGACCAATTATTTTGGCAGAATTCTCTAGTGTGTAAGAATACAAGCTTGAGATCCAAGCTGCCTGGGTTTAAATCTTGTTTTAGTTTCTAATGAACTGAGGCTCATTGGCTAGTCAGAAAAACCTCTCCCCTTCTATTGTCAGCTAAAGAGTAGACTCAGGTCAGTTTCTGTTGGCCATCAGTACCTTTGAACATTTTCTTAATGTTTAGGCAGAAGAGTCCCCATTTGAGTCTCTATTTTCTCCTACTAGAAGCTAGAGCATAGACATATGTCCTGAGATCCACCAGTCAGCTACCAGAGCTCAAACCCTAAAGGAATGGAGGTATTCATTCTGGCAAGGTTAGGTGAGGCTCTGTCCTGTTTTCAGAGGGAGTGACATCTCAGGTTCTGACGTGGTAGCCAGGCCTGTTATCTAACATCAATAGTGATGGAAGCTGCATTGTCTAGCCCAGGGTGGAAGCATCATTGGTGACTTCTGCAGTGTGATTTGGGGCATGGTTACTGGTGAGGTTGCCTCCAAATCCTGTTTCTCTGATTATCAAAGAAATTTAAAATCCTTTAATAAATTATTTTTCTACTTAAATGGATCAGAGTTGTTTTCAGTTGTTGTTGTTGTTGTGTTTTCCAATTAAGACTCCTTTCTAAAAGACGGTGGATCCCACAGAAGACAGTCTTGGGTCTTCCCATTTTATCATGTAGCCTTTTCTTTCTCAGGATGCATTGGCACTCTGGTAAGGGCGAGCTAGAAGAGTTCAAGTCCGAATTCATGTGTTCCTCAGATACCTTGTTTGTCTAGCATTCAGGTCTGGTGATGTTCACTCAGTTAAATTGTCGTTATTTCAAAACAAAACAAACCTCACTTGTTTTCCCCTCTGTCATTTGGCTTCTGTGGCCCCTTCCAATCCCAATGAACTGTTATCAAATGCATCTATATATATATTTTTTTTAGTGCATCTATATATTATTTGAATTCTAATACTCTAATTGTGGAGAGAGATTAAATTCTCTTGCTGAAATGTCCACAATAGCCAAACTGTGGAAGGAGCCTCAGTGTCCATCGAAAGATGAATGGATAAAGAAGCTGTGGTCTATGTATACAATGGAATATTACTCAGCCATTAGAAATGACAAATACCCACCATTTGCTTCGACGTGGATGGACCTGGAGGGTATTATGCTGAGTGAAATAAGTCAATCGGAGAAGGACAAATATTATATGGTCTCATTCATTTGGGGAATATAAAAATTAGTAAAAGGGAATAAAGGGAAAGGAGTGAAAATATCAATGAGGGTGACAAAACATCAGAGACACCTAACTCTGGGATATGAACAAGGGGTAGTGGAAGGGGAGGTGGGCAGGGGGTTGGGGTGACTGGGTGATGGGCACTGAGGGGAGCATTTGGCGGGATGAGCACTGGGTGTTATGCTAAATGTTGGCAAATTGAACTCCAATAAAAAAAAATTAAAAAAAAAAGATTCTCTTGCTGAAGGGCTTCTAGGCTCTAGAGAAATTAGAGGAGGGGGTTAGATTCCTATTTAACCCTATTTAGGTATCTAAATAAGGAGTGTTTCATTAAATAAAGGTCACCATGACCATGAGATCTAGGGCTACTCAAGTCTTCCTTTGACCATAGCTACCCTTCTGTGGTTTCTAAAGGAAGTATACGTACAAAGAAAAATAGCAAGAAAAAGAAAGTCACACTTTAATTTTTGTGTGTCTTAGACTCTAGTCCCTATTTTAGAGAATTCTGGTAAGGTGGGCTGCTCTGTGGAGCTCTCCTGTTATATAAGCTATTAGTCAGTATGGCCTCAGACCAAAGAAGCTGTGAGCCCTTTCTTTCTTTCACCCATTACTTCCTTCTCTACCATCCTCATAACACTCTTGGGTATCTTGGAGACTAATCCAACACACAACTGCCAGCACCTGACTAAATGTCACCACAGAGAGGATGGCATCCATGTACTTCCCCACAGTGTGGAGCTGAGCAAGGCCACAGCTGGGGCCTAGTCCTGGCCCAACCATGTGGAAGGATGGGGTAGAGGGAAAGAAGTTGATTTCCTTCCATGTGGGAATAAACTTTGACTTAGAACTGCATCCAAGAGGAAAAGGGAGTTTAAAGAAAGAGAGCCATATCCTATATGACTTTTAAACCTGGGACTGTACCCATCAGAAAACTAGGTCAAGGGATACCTGGCATGTGGCTCATGATCTCAAGGCCATGAGTTTGAGCCCCACATTGGGCAGACATAACTTAAAATAAATAAACTTAAAAAAAAATGAAAGGAAATAAAAGTAGGTCAAAGCAGTGCCCTGGCAACTGACCAAACCAGGTTGATATTCATTTTCCCTAACGTGCAAGAATAAAGGAGAGGATCAAGGAGAAGAGGAGCTTTGTGAGTTATTTTGCCAGGGCAGATGGACATAAAGGTGTTGCCAATTTCTAGATCCTGGTGAATTTGGTTCCCACCTTCTTCTCAAGTTGGGACATTTGTTATAATGGTGAGTTAAATCTCTTACCCCAAACTAGCCCAGAAATCGTCAGGACAGAGAAAATAGAATATGCTTATAGGGACATGAGAAAAAAGGTAAAGGATGTCAGGAGTTTGGGTTTTAGTTCAATTTTATTCATTTAAGGGGATAGGAATTCAGTGAACAAGTATTTCATTCTTCTATCTATATGGCAGTGAATTAACTATAACATGTTTACATGTATAAATCGCTAACCATAAAATCACATCAAGATAGATAAAATCAGACATAAAGTATTAAAAAGGGGTGCCTGGGTGGCACAGTAGGTTAAGCATCTGACTCTTGGTTTGGGCTCAGGTCATAATCTCACAGTGGTGGGATCGATGCTCAGCACAGAGTCTGCTTAAGTTTCTCCCTCTTCTTCTCTCTCTGCCTCTTCCCACCCCACCCCTTGTACTCACTCTTTAAAATAAATAAATATTAAAAAATATATTAAGAAAATGACCCCTTCATGTCATTCCAGGATCATGTTTTAAAGACTTGGAACTGTTCTACTAGCTGGCTCTTTCAAGTCCCCTAGGATTTAAACACAAGATTCAAAACTACAACTAATGACCTGGTAGTAATTTATAATCGTGTGGCCAGAATAATTAAGTTATCATTGATATAGAGATGGGAAGCAATATAAATTCTTGGATATTGCAGTGATCTTAAAATAATTTAAAAGTAATACATAAAGAAAAACTTTAACATTTACTAGCACCAATGGTCCTTGTTTTTCAGAATGTCAGAATTTTCCTTATCTCTATTTTTGTGGCATTTTTTTCTGTTTTCTTAATGGATTTGATTTTTAGAGCAATCTTACAGCACAGCAAAATCAGGTGAAAGGCAAATTTCCAATATATTCCCCTGCCCCTACATATGCACAGCCTCCCCCATCACAAACATCCCTCACCAGAGCAGTACATTTGTTTTTTTTTTTTTGTATATTTTTTTATTGGTGTTTGATTTGCCAACATAGAGCATAACACCCAGTGCTCATCCCATCAAGTGTCCCCCTCAGTGCCCGTCACCCAGTTACCCCAACCCCTCCCCCCCACCTCCCTTTCCACCACCCCTTGTTCGTTTCCTAGAGTTAGGTGTCTTTCATGTTCTGTCACCCTCACTGAGTGTTTTTGTTTTTCTACTGTTTCTCAATATTATGAATCAACAAGTTTTGATCTTTTAAAGGCTTTGCCATCAAATGGATCATCAAACTAGATGGCAATTTTCATTGACAATCTTCGTGTTACTTTCCTGTATTAGTTGAATACTTCTTATACTCAATGAACATCTTTTAATTCAGCCAATTATGGCTCAGTTGACTCTTTGTGAGAAGGCAGTTGGGGAAAGTCAGAAACCCCAAGCTAGGATTTCCCAAAAGGTAGGCAGTAGAAAAAGGAAGGATGTGGTAATCATAGGCAGAGTTTGAGCCACTGTCTCCCTCTATCAAAAAATGTTTTTTTGGGGAATATTAGTGTCATATGATTCTTCAGGTACAAGAGTCATATGGTCAATTAAGTTTGTGAAAAACTGCACACTACCTCTCTTAGAAATTTATAATGCACAGTAAAGGCTCCGAGAAATCCTCAAGTAGGGTTTCTCTAACCCAGAACTAGCTAAATTTATTTAGCCATAGAGGGCACTTTTTCTCAAATAATCCTGCTCCATTAACATTTTATTGAATTTGTGCTCTACAAAAATCATTTGGGAAAGTGCTGATCAGCATTTGGCCTAAAGTTATCCGAGATGAAGCCAAAGATAATATTACAAAGAGAGTCATAAGGCTAAAAAAAGTCAAAGCTCATGGGACGCTTTGTTTGTTTTAATAAAGAATAGAAGTGTGAGCATGTTTATAGGCCAGGCAAAGGAACCTAAAGAGATGATGAGATGGAAGTCACAGGAAAGGGATAATCTGTTAGAGTCTAGTAAAATCTCTAATATTCCCAGCAGCCACATGAAATAGGCAATATTGTTGCACACATTTTGCAGATGAGGAAATGGAGGATCCAAGAGTTTAAGAGTAAGTTGCCAAGGGTCACACATCTGGTTAATGGCAGAGCGAGGCTGCAAGGTTAGGTGTGATCCCACGGACTGTACTCTTTCCACTGTGTAATGCTCTCTTCTAAGTCCTGTGATTTTTTTCTACATACTCTCCAAAATCTTCTCTTCCTTTCATTCTCCCACTGGAATACCAGCAGACATTGAGTCAAGTTTGGGGCATTTTGAATTGTGATTCATAGGAAACAGACTTCATTTCTTTCCTCCATGTCATCACAGATATCCCTCCCCCTGCCTCTGAATACTGGCAGGGTGCTTTCCCAACCCCCTTCTCTGCTTCTAGCTCTTTTCCCTACGATGGTGAACTCATCATAATTGTCATATACGTACACACACATTATAAATACACATGGAAAATACATATATATTATACTATGTATACAACATATGTATGTTATGTGTCTTTTTACACACATACCTATTTGAAACATACACGCTATTAATCTGTGATATAATTATTAGCAAAATCCTCCCCCACCCATTACATTTCCCTTACCTAAAGTCATCCTGTCTTGTGAATTTATGGTCAGCTGCTAGAAGAAAAAATGTAGTAGTTGTAAATTGAAGATAATGACTTTGGGTGGGGCTTCTAAACTCTTAACTGGAATTTTTGTTTGGTTATTTGGCTATTACTCTAGACTCCATTTTTATAGTTCTGTAGCTTTAATAAAATTTTATTATATTCTGGGAAGGGATGGGTTAATTAGAAATGTAGAGAAGGAGGAACTAGTCAATGTAATTTATTTAGATTTTCATAAGGCTTTTTTGACAAATTTCCAAAGCAAATACTGTATTAAAAAGATAATTATAAATTGATGGAAATATTTTGCTACGAAGTGAATGTTGGCTTAAAAATAAGCTCCAGCAGGGCATGGACATTTTTAACATAGATAACTGTAAACATTTTAATAACATCTGTTTCCTGAGCCACATGAATGTTTTAAAGTATATTGAGTAATGAAGATAGTGTTATTTCCATAATATGCCTACAAGCTTTAATTAAAAATGAGGGCACTTTCTTTCAATGCAAAAATCTCATCCTGTATAGAGCAATATGTTTTCATATGGTTACCACTGTCAATGGTGAGCAAATCTACAAATGACCTTGATCCACTATAAGCAGATCTTAGAATTAAGTCTTATCTTTACTTTCTTTACCTATATTGACTTCTCTTCCATCAGTCTCTTGTTTATTTATTTTCCCCTATTTATGTTCTGAGTTTTAAAAATCTTTTAAAATATTTGAAAAAAATTTTATATGAATCTGTGTAAACCTGTATATCCTAAGATAATTTAGGAATGAACTTAAAGATTTCCATTTCTCTATATTAGCACAGTTTATGTTGGCAAAGTTTTGTGGTTTCTTTTTGTGATATTCAAATATTCATAAATGGGCATTAGGCCATAGTCAGTGGGATGTCCAGTTAGCAGAGCAATCTTAAACAAAGAGCAATGTCTTGTATATACTAATAGGACTCTGATTTATATTAACTCACAAAACTAGAAATATGAAAGGATAATTTGGTGAAAATATCTTTCTGGTAGGTATATGCCTAGATGAAACAAAGCATGATCACTATATATATGCCAGCTGGACACTTGCAACTCAAGTGCCTCACCAACTCTCTGGGGGAAGAAGATAGCATCTCTCCCTTCACAAAGCTTATGGTTTATTTGGGAAGACAGAATTCTGGAAGGGGTTATGTAATTCAGTGTTAACTCTGTGGAATATACAGAACTGTCCTGACACAAAATTTTGACATTTGTTTAGCCTTATTTCTCTTAAGTCCTTATTTCCCTGCTCTTCTCCTCCTCCCTGGGTCTTCCTCTCTAATTTCCAAGACACCCAGAGTGTACCCTCCCAGAGTGTTCCTGCCACATCTGACTCATTTGCCTTATTTATTGAATTCAAGATGCCATCAAGCATAAAATATACCATAATTCTTTGTGCCACTATTTAAAAAAATGATGCCAATTAAATTATATCACACTCCTTTCTTATTTAAAAATGGAAATCAGGCAGCCTGGGTGGCTCAGCGGTTTAGCGCCGCCTTCAGTCCAGGGCCTGATTCTGGAGACCCAGGATCGAGTCCCACGTCGGGCTCTCTGCATGGAGCCTGCTTCTCCCTCTGCCTGTGTCTCTGCCTCTCTCTCTCTGTTTCTCATTAATAAATAATAAATATTTCCCACTCATTTTTTCTCCTTTCCCCTTTATTCCCTTTCACTATTTTTTATATCAGGGAGGGAGACAGAACATGAGAGACTCCTAACTCTGGGAAACGAACTAGGGGTGGTGGGGGGGGGGCGGGGGATGACTGGGTGATGGACACTGAGGGGGGCACTTGATGGGATGAACACTGGGTGTTATTCTACCTGTTGGCAAATTGAACATCAATAAAAAATAAATTTATTAAAAAAATAAAAAATAAAATCTACAAAACTTAAACAATAATAATAATAATTAATAAAATAAAAATGGAAATCATTGGAATTACACTTAATTGTTTTACACCCAGAAAAAGGAAAATAAAGCTAATTAAATGGTTGAATCATTAAGATTTTCCCAAATCTTTACAACTTTGAATAAAATGTTATTAAACTAATTTGTATGGGATTATAAATGACTAGTTATAGATTCAGTTTCATTTTAACACACTTGTTGTTCAACTTGAAGTCAACACACCTACACATCTATTGAACATTACTACATATACTGTACTACAGAGTATCAGGCAAGTGCAGCTAAAGTTAAATAAAGAGGGTAATATTTGAAGTGGACACTGTAGGATGGATGAGATTACACATTTGCGGGGGTGAGATGCAATAGATGGAAAAGGGGGAAAGTTGAAAAATAAACCTCTGTGATGTTTGATTATTCAGTTGTAAATGAGATACTACAAAAACCAGTTTTCAATTGGAAACAGTTCACTCAAGAATAAGTAAAATAAAAAACATGTGAACTCAGGGTTACCCATTAAAGCTATCTATTAATATCAAAATATCTAGATTGAAGTAAAGCTCCTAATCACAAGTAATAGAAGAAAGAATAGAAGCTATCACATGGAATATTATACATATATGTGAAAGTGGTATCATTTAGTATTGAGTAAAAAAGTGAGATACAAAATTAAGTTACAGTGTTACTGCAATGTACAGTGTTACTACAACAATAAAAATATATTTGCTTGTAGCCCAAATTGCATAAAGAACTTAGGTAGGAATATGTATGGTCCTCCCATTCAGATGTTCTTTAATATAATCTTATATCCTCATTTTAATAATTGGCTTGAAAGTCCTTGTGAGGAAGGGTGGCATGAACAGGTTGGTGGGGAAGAAGGATATAATAGGTAAATCAAAAGGTAAATATTATGAAAAGAAAAAAATTACCATCAAAATATTAAATGCTAACATGGACTTATGCTTCTGATGCATGTTAATGTAATAATCTAATAAGTCACTAAAGGAAACAGAAAAAGAGAAATACGAGATAATAAAGATTGCATTAGTGCATTAGTTAAATGCCGTATGTTAGTACTTCATAATCAGTTATTTTTCCAGTCACAATCTAATGAATACTCAAATTTTTTTAAAACACAAAATTGAAAAGCTACAGTGGCCATTGACCTGACTGCCTAAACTTCTATATTTAGATTTTCAGATATATATATATTTTTTCAGAATCAAAAATGAATTTTCCATGTTATGTATTACCATTTTGCATAATCTTTATTCCTTTGTATAAGTCTAAGTATCATTTTCCTTCAACTTGAACATTTCTTGCAGTGCAAGTTTGCTAATAAGAAAATATCTTTATTTCACCTTTATTTTTTGAAGAATATATTTGCTGGATATGCAATTATAGGTTAATAGAAGTTGATAGAGCTCACTCCCTTCCCTCTTCAGAAATTTCTTAATGTCATTTCATTGACTCCTGACTTGCATTGGTTTTGATGACCTCAGCCATGATTCTTATGTAATGTATCTTCCTCTCTGGTTGTTTTAAAGATTTTCTCTTATCATTGATTTTCAACAATGTAATTATAATATGATTTGGAGTGATTTTCTTTGTCATTATACCTTTTAGTGTGTTTGTTAAATGTCTTTGACCTGTGTGTTGGTTATTTTTCCTCAAATGTGACAAAGTTTCAGGCATTATTTCTCCAACTATTTTTTCTTCCCTACTCTTCCTAGAACCTCTAACTATGCTTGTGATACATCATCAGTATTGTTCCCAAGGTCACTGAACCTTTGTTCATTTTTAAAATTAATAAACATTTTCAAGAGCAATTTTAGGTCTCCAGAAACATCGAATGGAAAGAACAGAGTGTCCCCATAAACCCACACTTATTCATGCATACAGATACAAGTATTATTAATATCTTGCTCTATCTCATGTATTTGGCAGAGCAGCTTTGATGGTAGTGTGTGGGGGCAGGGAGAGAGTGACTGGATCCAGATGATCTAGGTGGCAGTGGATTGAAGAGTAAATCGAACTTGAGGAAGTGAAGATAGGCATAGAGAAAGCTTTTGGGAGGCTTGGCTGAAGGGAAATAGATGATAGAGTAAAATGTAGGTCTATTTTTTTTTTTAAGATAAGAAAGTTAAAGCACATATTTAATATTGGGAAACACCAGCAGAAAAGACGTGTTAAAGACACAGAAGCAAGGTGCTAATGTCAGAAGGAAGGCTTCTGAGGAGGCAGGAGGGAAAGGAAACAGAACAGAGGTAAAAAAACAAAAAACAAAACTAGCTTTATAGAAGCAAATGCCTCTACCAAGCTGATGGAAGGGCAAAACAGCTATAGATGTATAAATTTGATTGTTGGGGCTCAGGAAATTGAGGTATATTCCAATTGATGGCATACAGTAGAAGCTGAATTCATCTGCTGAGAGTATCAGCTGAATTCATCTGCTGGGAGAGGGGCCAGGAATTTTTGAAAGAATAGATGATGAAGTTTAAAATAGGTTTTGTGGGTAGCTCAGGTGGCTCAGCAGTTTAGTGCTGCCTTTAGCCCAGGGTGTGATCCTGGAGACCTGGGATCGAATCCCACGTCGGGCTCCCGGTGCATGGAGCCTGCTTCTCCCTCTGCCTGTGTCTCTGCCTCTCTCTCTCTCTGTGACTATCATAAATAAATAAAAATAAAAAAAATTAAAAAAAAGAAGTTAAGGGGCTCTAAGAGGGAAAGAAGTACTGAGGCCCCAACAAAGGTTAGAAACAGACATTCTACTGAGGCACCAATCTGTGCAGTGGAAGGGTTTTTCTTAAACACATTCAAGGTACTGGATGCTTATTATGTTTATGTCTATGAAATACATATTTTTAAAAGCTTAAAAGAAATGAGGACAATTTATTGTTTATTATCGTATTCTGTTGGTTTGGTGGTCTTAAGATTGGATAGCCACCTTTTGGGAATCTGAAAGGGGAAATTCTGGATTCAATGACAGGTCTCATTTGAGAACTCCCATTCTCTTCTGATTCAAAGATGCTCTAATAATTTAGCTTCAATTAGTATCAAATGCCTTAACTGATCCTATTTTCTCTCATCCTACTCCAAAGCATCTTGATCTGTAAATACTGGCCTTGCATACTAATACTCTTACTACTGCCATTTGGCTTTCAGCCAAATTTTGATTGCTGGATCTTCCATGTAACAACCCTGGCAAGGTCATGATATGGAGCATCCTCATGGGACATACCAGACCTTTATGATAATGGGATCAATCTCAGAGAAATCGGATGTGTTCTCAGTAGCTCAAGCTTCATTAGTCCCTAAATCCATCTCAGTTATGCTTTTCTCTGGGTGGTGACAGTTAGGAGTTTAGCCTTTAATATATATGGATTGTGAACATATATACATACTGATGTCGATGATGAGAAAAGTGATTCACTAACAGTTCCCAAATGTGCAAGGCAGATCAAAATCTGCCCTAATCCTGAACCTCAGAAACACCCCAGTGACTTCTGAATGGTGGTCCTTTGGAGATGTAGCCACTGTTGTTTATTTTCCACTGAAGTCAATGGAAAAAAATGACATTCCCAGGAGACGGCCTTATCATATCCAAACTAATTATGGAGGAATGGATAATAGTTTTCCCCTAGAAAAATATCTATGGCATTTACAAAAAGACAAATGTCAGTAAAGATGGCAATCTAGACATGAAATAATTATATCTTTTCTCCCCTTAATATTGAGAAAAAAATACCTTCTAAATTTTGATTTGGGGAGACTCTTGCCTAATTATCCTTTTATAGGCCAGAACTTCCCCTCATATTTGCAATAAAATGAATTATTTTCTCTTTTGTTTTGGAAAATAAATGGGATGAGCAAATTGTGATCAATGATTTTTTTTAATTAAGCCATACACAGATCTGTGTGTACCTTTGCCCAGAAGATAAATTATGTATATTGTAATGAAGAGAGAAAACAGAATGCTTAGGAAATAGCCAGGAGATGTGTTGCTTTTTCCCAATTTCAGGTACCTTAGAGAGAGCCTGCCTATTGATTTGGCCGCAAATGAACTGGCAGAGTTATGACTGGATGTGGCCATGGGAGGAATCAGCAAGTGTCAGGAGGCTTCCCCATTTGGTATCATTCTCGGAGTTTGTGTTCCAGGCAAAGGCATCTGTGTCTATCCTTATTTCCAGGCAGTCGAAGATTCTCATCTTAGCGGCAGAGAACTGAACTTAGCATTGTCTTGGGTAGAGATAAAAATAGGGAAACCTTTAACTCCTTTCTTGGTATCCTGAAACTCTCACCTCTGTACTTGCTATAAAGTGCAGTTTTTCTGAGTATGGTCCCTGACTAGCAGCATCAGCATCACCTGCAAACTTAGAGATGCATATTTTCAGCCCCACCTCTGACCTACTAAATCAGGAAGTCTGGGGATGGGGCCCAATAATCTCGGTTTTAACAAGTTCTCTGGGTGATCCTGGTGTATGCATATGTTTGAGAATCACTGATGTAACAAAAAAGACCTACCCCAGAGAAGATGGGCCATAGAGAGGGAGAGCCAGACAGAAGGAAGGAATTGTTGTTAGTACTGAGGCTCATAGAGGTGGGAGCTGGGCAGCGTCCAGGCACATGAGAGGATGATTGGCCGTGGCAGAGAGAGACATTACCTATTCTGAAAAAGGAGATTTGGGGACAATTTTTTTTTAAGTTTAGAAGGGAGAAAAGTTAAGGACTTCATACTTGACTACTTCTATGTTCTTAGAGAAGTAGGTGAGCAAATGAGGAATGGAGTGGAGCCTTGTGTAGACTTTTGAATAGCCAGTGTAGATTTTGAAAAGGGATAATATCAATAATCTGCCTGGCTCAACATCCTTAATCCTTAGGGAAATGTAAATCAAAACCACAAAGAGATACCACTACTCACCTATCATAACAGCCAAAATAAACAAAACAAAAGACCTAAGTAAGTAAGTGCTATAGCAAGGATATAGAGCAACTCTCATATAAGGACATTTGCAATACAAAATAGTAGAGCCACTTTGGAAAACAGTTTGGCAGTTTCTTTGAAGTTAAACATGTACTTATAATATAACCTACCAGTGAATCCTTGCCTGAACAAGTATTTAGTGTCTGAGCATGCAGAGTCTGAGAAGCAAAGCCTTCATAATATCTTATAAAATTATAACCTCAGGTAGTTTCAGCCAAAACACCAAGCATATTTTATAAAATATGCATGTGTGCAAATCTTATTTTTTATTACCTATATGTCTTATATTTTACATTAGACTTTTAAATTTAAAAATAGTATTATCTTCCTTCCAAATAAGCAAAAGGTGTAATATCAAAACCCAAGTTTACTGCTTGTTGATTCACCATTCAATCTATAATTTCATTAGTCTAGAGATAACTCATGATATTTAATGTTTGTTCTACTCTGACATTTGACACAGGAATTGAAACAGGATATTAAACCAATTTTAACACCTTTGAAACTGCAAGTTCTCTGCTAAAACAATTTTTTTCTAAAAATTTATTTTTTATACAGAGGATTGCCTGAAGAAAGATGAATCTCATGTTCAAGTTAGGAACATCCTAATAAAAAGAATTTGGGGGGAGGATTTTTTTAAATGGCTACAAAATCCAGATTTGAATGAATTCATATACTAGAAGAGAATTCTTGGGAGGAACCAAACTCAAAGCAGAGTACCATAAGATGAATTTTCAAAGGAAAAACACTTCCCTGGGCATGAACTCCTGAGCAGAGAGTCAGTGTAGTTCAGAAATACTTGTAAACAATCCTTTTGCAATGTAAAGGTGACTTTTATCCTCAAAAGTTTAATTGATTCATAAAAACTTTGGGGAATTGCCAAGGTCAAATAAAAATCACAGAAAATATCCAAATTAATAATTTTAAGCTTCTTTTAAGGAAGACAGTTGTTTTTTTAAGTACTGAATATGTCTTATAAGACATGATCATCATGAGATTTACAAAAATAGAAAGTTTAATAAAGGACAACACTATAACAAATATGCTAGTAAAAGGAAAATATTTTGGAAAGCTGGGCTCATCCTGGCTAGAGGACATAAATTCAGAGGTAGACCAGTAAGTATCTTGAATATCCTTCACAAAAGCATCATGGTGATGAGTCAATTAGACTGAAGTGAACCATCCAAGCAACAAAAGAACCTGGATACAACAAGCACCTAGAGAATCGGGGAGAATAGATGAGTACAAGTCATCTTCCATCTATTTGCTGATTACTTCCCACTTTTTTCCTAACTGCATATTTTTAATCCACTCCATTATAGGGCACCTGGGTGGCTCAGTGATTGGTTCTCTGCCTTTGACTCAGGTCGTGATCCCGAGATCCTGGGATGGAGTCCTACGTTGGGCTCCCTGCAGGGAGCCTGTTTCTCTCTCTGCCTATGTCTCTGCTTCTTTCTCTGTCTCTCGTGAATAAATAAATAAAATCTTAAAAAAAAAAAAAAAACCAGTCCATTATATAATGTTATTCTTGTCTTCCCATAGAGTTAGATTTATACTGATGTCTTGATTTGGAAACTAAGACCTAAATTGCTTAGAATTTTAATTTGACTGTCAGAGACTTCCATCCTCTTGAACAAACAGCAAAGAAATATAAACTCCATTTATGCAACACAAAACACCCAGCAGGTTTGAATTATAGCTTTGTTACAGACTGATAGGCAAGCAGCTTGATCTTCCTGGGACTTATAAAACTTGATATTAATATTGTTTATCTTTCTGTATGATCAGCCCAGAAGAGATAACACATGACAGTTATTTCAAGTTTTCAGAAAGTATATTCAGATACAAAGTAAAGTGAAACTAATATTAAATATCACCCCATTTCTTGGGTAAACCAGCCATGCCTGTAAATTATACAATATGTGTTCTTCAACCAGACCCTTAAAAATAGTCCAAAGTGGATTTGTTGGTGTCTTCTTACAGTAGTCAATTTACTATGGCAAAATAAAATTACCATTACAATTACCTTTTCATTTCATTAGTATTTTAAAACTTCTTTGATTTTTTAAGAAACTAAGTAATCCAAATATTGTGATATTAAAAGCAAAATTCAAGGAGTTTCCTGTTGTTCCTTAGAAGGGAATGTTAGGAGCAGCTGTCCTGTTCCACTATTGTCCTCTTATTGGAAGTGGGAACTGCCTGCCTCTCTTGTTTTTTCCATTGCTTCCACAGACTCTTTCATGGCTTACCAGGTCTTTATCCCCATTCTGTTCAGTGCTAATGGTGTACCAGGAAATGAGAAAGTACGGGTACTGGGAAATGAGAAAGTAGGGCCATATGACTCCCCTCCCTCCTTCTGGGTAATTAATTCTCTCACCCACATCCCTCCTCCCAGGCCCCTCATTCTCTTCCATCTCCCTGAATCTTCCTATCTTTCTCCTCATCCCAAAGCCATTCCAACCCATGCAAGCACCTCTGAGGTAGCTAAAACACCGGGCCCTATTATGGGTGGAATGATATCCTCCCAAAATTCATATGTTGAAGACCTAACCTCCCAATACTTCAGAATGTGACCTTATTTGGAAATTAGGGCCATTGTAGATGTAATTAGGTAAGATGAGGCTAACCTGGAGTAGGAGGAGGCCCTAATCAACATTCTTTAAACATGTACTGATGTTTATTTTAGAGAAGGCAATGTCAGCTCCCATTGAAACAGATTCCATTTGTGTTTCCCCTGTAATGCACTAGAATTGTGCCTTACTTCTGGTTTAAAGGATGGATGTTTTATTCCTCATAAAGATCGACACCTCCTGGAGTCAGCCCAGCTTTACAGCATCTAATTCCCAGATGTCCTGCCTCAGAGTTTGATCAACCCAGGAGCTTGTTGACCTCAGATTAATTTTAAGAGTATCTGTTTTGGTCTGAATTAGAGACGAACACTGTTTTAATGTGTTTTGTAGAATTATGGTTCTCAACAGTACCTGAATATCAAAGAAATCTTTGGAGCTTTATAGAGACACTTCTGTTGGGTCCTAGGCCTTGAATTTTGAGTCAGTGAATGTGGAGTAGGGCCAGGCTTTAATGTTTATTTAAAAGCCCCCCAACACTTTCAGGGACCATTATGCATAACCAGAATGGGCAACAGCTGGAGAATCAAATATGTAGTCCTTTGTCTACCTGGTCTAAATTAAAGAGAGTAAATTGAGGCATGGAGGAGACTATACTGTTATTATTGTTTTATCTCAGACTACATTCCTTTTGTTACTAAGACAAAAAAGAAAAGCAATGCTTAACACATCTCAAAAGGCCTATATGTTCCCCCCTCACCAAAAAAGAGAGAAATAATGAGATTATTGTTAAACAGAGTGAAAAACAATTGTCAAAGGTAAGAAACAGGCGTGGGCAATGGGAAAGGGAAGTAAGATAGTAGGTCAGTAAGAAACATCAGAGGTAGCCAGGGAGTCAGCTAGGGCCAAGACATGTCACCAGATAATAATCTTAAGCCCTGCATGGATTCCTAACTTTTGACTCTGACACCAGGAGGTTCATTCCTGCCAAAGCAGGAGGTGATTAGGCCATGAGGAGAACCAGCTGTAGATTGGTGGGGCTGGTCCTGGTGGTAGCATTTTTTGATGTCTCTATCTGTCCCACCCTTACCCTCTTAGAATCTAATTTTGGTCAAGAAAAGTAAACCACAGATACTGTGTGGTTCACATGTGGGTTGGATGAGGAAGGGTGGGAAGAGGCACCATGTACAACAGGATACAATGGAGATAAGGCAGTTCTTACTGAGATCTGTGGTTAAAATGATAATTTTAACTTTTAGTTTTTACGTTAAACTTTTAATTTGTGGGTAATTGTAGATTGACATGCAGTTGTAGAAAATAATCCAGAGTGATTTTCTTCACCTTTTACCCAGTTTCCCCAATGATAACATTTGCAGGACTATAGTATAGTATCACAACCAGGATATTGACATTGATAGAGTCAAGATGTAGAAGAGTTCCATCTTCACAAGGATTGCTCATATTGCTCTTTTGTAACCAACCCCACTTTCCTCCCACGCCTTCCTTTTCCTCTGTTCCTGACAACCACTAAACCGTTTTCTATTTTTCAATTTCGTCATTCCAAGAATGTATTATATTATAAATGCAATCCTGTATTATACACAAATATGAAAAAGGCCTTTTGAGATAGGTTTTTCACTCAGCATGATTCTTGGTAGGTTCATGCAGGTTATTGCATGTAAAAATCAGGCATTCCTTTTTTTTTTTTTTTTAAGGATTTTATTTATTTAATCACTAGAGATACACAGAGAGAGAGGTAGAGGCACAGGCAGAGAGAGGAGCAGGCTCCATGCAGGGAGCCCAATGTGGGACTCGATCCCGGGTCCCCAGGATCACGCCCTGGGCTACAGGCAGCGCTAAACCGCTGAGCCACCCTGGCTGCCCCAGTCATTCCTTTTTATTGCTGAATGTAATATTCCACAGTATGGAAGTACCATAGTTTACTAATTCACCCATTGAAGAGCAGCTGGGTTGTTTCCAATTCTTTTGGCAATTATGAGTAAAGCTGCTATCAACATTTGCATATAGATTTTTGTGTGAACTAAGTCTCCATTTCTCTGGGATAAATGCCTCAGAGGGCAATTGTTGGGTATGATCGCTGCATGTTTATTTTTTAAATAAACTGTCAAACTGCTTTCTAAAGTAGTTGTATCATTTTGCATTCCTACCAACAAAGCACAAATGATTTTGGTTTTTCCACATTCTCTCTGACTTATGGAATTTCCTTTCATTTTTGTTCTAGCCATTTTGATAGATGTTTAATGGTATTTCATTGTGGTTTAAAGTGGCATTTTTCTTATGGCTAATGGTATTTAGCATCTTTTCATGGACTTACTTGCTATCTATGTAGGATGGGGAGCAGTGTGATGTAGGTCATGATCAGATGGAGATAAGGCAGTTCTTACCAAGATCTGAAGTTAAAATTATGCTTCAAATAGATTCCCCCCTCCTCGCACTTCCACCACCTCCACTGTAATCACCACCACACCACACACACACACACACGCCACTCAGGTTTCAACAGGAAATGGAAAAAGGTACTGGAAGCACAAATAATGTGTCCTATTCTTTTCTCCTTCTTAAACCCTCACAAAAATAACCTATGAATTTAAGATTCTAAGAACCCCCCAATTTAGGTTGGCCGGAAGGAACTCAAAGCTCTGTGTTGTACTGTTCAGGGAATAAAGCTTTGATGACTCATGTACCTCAACCAAATCTTTCAAAAAACATAAATGTTAATGTTACTTATACTCATTATTTTGATCAGCATGATGACCCTCTGGATGAACCATTTCCTGTGTTGGTTTATTTAATCTGACAAGGTAAATGTTCTCTCATCATTTTTTTGTGTGTTCAGTGTTGTATACATCATTTTGGGACCAATTAGAATGTCCATTGCCTTTATACCCAGATGTGAACATGAGTTAATGTTTTAAAAATTCTATGCAAAATGGACTCAGATAGAATAACTTTAAGAATATACTTGGCAATATATAATAGAGAATACCTAGAAGAATATATTGCCAAGTAACAAAATAAAGAATGAATGGTGTTTATTTTATGTAAGTGCCAATTCAAACCACAAAATCCTGAGGTATGAGCTGAATGTGACAGCATGTTCAAGTTCATTGCTTTTGTGTTGAAAATGAAAATATAGGATCATTTTGTCTTATTGAAATCCATTTTGATGACCTTATAAATTCACCTCTAAAATGCATTAAGTGACTGAAACAATTTACTGAAATTATCATTTTTGTGTTATGCTTGATTAAAAAACACCAAACAACCCACCAACCCAGCCTAACCCTCAACATGCACAAAGAAAGTTAAGCAGATTTGGGACATAGAGACACAGCCTCTCAGCAGGGGCTAATTTTCTGTTAGTTTTCTCAAGACTATTTAATTTTAGCTCTATTTCCCATGTGGGGCATGTACCAACTGACCAGATTTTATGGGGCCTTAAAAAAAAATTTTTTTTACTTTACTCACATCTTGTATTTTATTTCTTATCATTAATGGCTAATAAAAGGGGAAAAGTAATTGTAGCACCCTACTATTTTAAGACCACAACTACAACTTAAATACTAACCCATACAGTAAAACAGAGAACCTTCCCCTAAAGCTATTGTAGGCATTTATTTATGTTTCTATGACGCATTCCTTTAAGATAAAATATAGAAAGCATACAAATTTGGGTACAGAATGTTGAAAGGTACCTGTGCAAGAAGGAAACCTGAAGCTTAGTTAGCTTTGTTAGTGTCACAATAAATCCATTACTCTGGTAAATGGAAAATGGATCATGTGTTCCAGATGGTGTCTTACAAATTTTCTAATCTGATTTTTTTTTCCAGATAGTCATTAAATGTTTCTTGCATCATTAGGGAAGTATCTCTGCCTCTTCTTCCTTTTCTCTTAGCTACTGTCAGTTTGACTAAGCTAATCCTTTAAAAATCAAACAAAAATGCACCAAAAGCTTTTATATTCTGACCATTTGGCTGAAAAATACTTTGAGCCAAATCAAGTCTTTCTTACTGTTTGTGCTTTTATCTCATCTATAATCTTAAGTGACTCATCCACTGTCAACAGCTGGTGGGCTGCAGAGCTGGGAAGAGTCATCATCTTCCAGTCTTGGAGTAGCTGGGAAATTTTTTTCTGGAGTCCCCAAGGACTCTTATCCCATATGCATTATTGTTGTTATTCATTTCTGAGCTTAATAAGAATTCCTGATTTCTCTGATGACAGACCTGGCTCTGCATCTTTGAGCAAATTGCTCAATTTCACTAAGCTCAATTTCTTCACCTCAGAAATGGGGATAATAACAGGCCCTGCTAAAAGGGCTGCTCTAGGGTGAAGTGCAGTAATATACAAGTTGGCCCTTAGGAAAGGGAGCATGTTTGTTTGAATACTCGTTCTGTAAGCTTGTGTATGAAAGACATCGAACTTTTCTCAATTTTACATTAACAAGGAATAAATTTAATGCTCTGGACAATGAAATGTTAACTTTCTTCTTGGTTATCTAGATACATTAAGTTGAATTTTCACTGCTCAGACAACTTCCTGTTTTCATATTCCTTCAGCCAATGATATCCCAGACCATAAATCTAACAGACACTTTTCATAGGAAGCTTGGTTTTTGCATTATACATGGTTTCTCCAGAATTATGAAAATTTGACCAAGATTGCTTAATATGTGGCATCTACTATTTTACTCTGGAAGGGAGTGATGTCAATCTTGGCTTTTAAAGGTCTAGATGAATGTATTCCTCAAGTAAATGTGTAATTGCATGCCTATTGTATGGGAAGCATTGTTCTAGACACTGAGGATACATGGGTGAATCAGATGGACAAGCTCCTGCTTTCATGGAGCTAAGAATCTAATGGAGATGGCAGAGAAAGAGAAGGAAGAAAAGGAGGAAAAAGCAAGAAAGAGAACATACCTAGAAGAGGGAATGATGGGAGAAAGGACCAAGGATGGTGAGAAGCTTATGTTGGAGGCCAATGTGTTGGAGAAGAGGAGGCCACAGCAGGGCAGTCAGAGAGACAGGCAAGGCGATATCACATGGGGGCAAGGACCACATAGAGGCCAGATCATATAGAGGGCTTAATTCCAAGTCTGAAGAAAAGCCACTGGGGAGTGTGACAGTATCTGACATTGATTAGATTATAGCTACCGAGATGTTGCCTTATTTAATGTCAAAATTGGGTCGCAACCATCAAATCAGGGCACTAGTTTGGACAAAAGATGTGTGCAATCTCTGACTGTCTCACCTACCATTCTGCACTGTTGCTGCCTCCCTCCTGTTTAGCCTGAAACTGAGATTGGTAGAGGGAAAGCATTGATAATTGATAAAACAAATCAAAACAAAACCCTACCTGTACTGCTCCACATCTCCTTTAAAGAGAAGCTCTCAGTGGGTTCATGGAGGTGACAAAATGCATTCTGAGGATTGGTAGCAATGTTTTTGGAATAAGCAGTTCATTCTGAATTGCTCATGGGCAGAGCTGTGCCTTAATCACTTGGATATCCCCAACACCCGGTGCCTTCACTAGCCTATCAGTCTGTGTAAGCATTTGCTCTTTGTTGGGTGAACTAATGGACAATGCATTTTAGGACAGAGTACTTTGTCATTCATTTCAGATATTTATTGAGTGTCTAATATGTTCCAGGTACCATTCTAAATGCTCTGATGTAGCACTGAACAAAACAGATCTGAATATCTCTGCCCCTGAAACTTACCTTCTAGTGATAAGCAAGTACATCAAGACTTTCACATATTCCTGAGTATGGGTTGCAATGGTGGTGCATGTGTGTGTTTGTGTGTGTGTGTGTGTGTGTGTGTGTGTGTGTGTGTGTGAATATTTTCCCGGGAGCAGTGGGGTAAAGAAAAATAGTGGAGATTGATGTAGAAAAAAGTTATGACTTTCAGAGAGGATAATAATCAATCAGAAGCAGTTTTGAAACCTATATGCTCTGATTATAGAATAGAGGAATCCTTAGGTTTTGGAGGTATCACCAAGCCAGCATTATGGTGGTCCTAAGGACAGCATTTTCAGCATCAAGATCTTACCTGAAAAGAGTTGGAACTCCCTTTTATCAGCCAGAGCTCTTAGCTGTCAACCAAGGTCCTTCTCTAGTAGTTAGAACAGGAAGAGTATTTACTGAAGCATAGCTTACAGAACACTAGGAGAGCCAGAAAAATAGGCTTGGAGGCTACAGACTAAGAGCTACATCTACATTCCCCGCAGGACTGCTCCCACAGAGCACAGTAAACGCCAGGGCTGCAGCTCACACTGCTGATCAGCGTTTGGGACAACTTCCAGAGCTGCTGTCTGCCTTCTGGAAGCTCCTTGTCTCCCCCTATCTTTACCAGAATTGAGTTTAATTTTTTTTTAATGAAGAATAACGCACAAGCAAAAAATGCAGAAAACCTAAAAGAATGATTGCAAGGTAAACTTCCATATAATCACCACCCAGGTCAAGAAATATAACTTTAGAGCATCCTAGAATTTCCTTCTCCTCCCAGTCTCTCCCTCTATCCTTATCTCTCTTTAAAGAAGGAATAACTCTTCCTGGCATTCTCTTCACAGCCAAAAATCTTACATCTGATTGGAGGAACCTGGGCTACATTCATATATTCTAGTCTCAAGAAATCTGGAAAGTGAGTTTCTGGCATCACCCTAAAGAGAACAAGATGGACATTACCCCCAGTATAGGAAGGGTTTACACAGATTTTGAACAGCTTCATAGCATGACAAATGGTTGCTGTGTTCTCCTGTGGGCAAAGAAATCTCTCAGCCTTGTCAGGTTTTTGTAGGTCAAAAGCAGTCCTTTGGCTCAGCCTAATAGAACAGAACAGTGTCGGTCTAGGCTCAGGAAACAGAAAATATCTGAGGGAGATGGGACACGAGATGCTGGGAAAACTGAGGACATGCTTCAAGCCAGCACCAATTGGTAATATGAGGCTCAGAATCCGCAATTTGCCTCATATATTACCCCCAGCTTCTCTTGCCACTGTATTTTTTTTTTTTTTGCCACTGTATTTGAAGTGTGTTGAAGGAGATCAATGGCTCTGCGTGGTACAAGTATGCATTGTTTATTTTTTATTTTTTTAATAATAAATTTATTTTTTATTGGTGTTCAATTTGCCAACATACAGAATAACACCCAGTGCTCATCCGTCAAGTGCCCCCCTCAGTGCCCGCCACCCAGTCACCCCTAGCCCCCGCCCTCCTTCCCTTCCACCACCCCTAGTTCGTTTCCCAGTTAGGAGTCTTCCATGTTCTGTCTCCCTTTCTGATATTTCCCACTTATTTTTTCTCCTTTCCCCTTTATTCCCTTTAACTATTATTTATATTTCCCAAATGAATGAGACCATATAATGTTTGTCCTTCTCCGATTGACTCATTTCACTCAGCATAATACCCTCCAGTTCCATCCATGTCGAAGCAAATGGTGGGTATTTGTCATTTCTAATGGCTGAGTAATATTCCATTGTATACATAGACCACATCTTCTTTATCCATTCATCTGTCGATGGACACCAAGTCTCCTTCCACAGTTTGGCTATTGTGGACATTGCTGCTAGAAACATCGGGGTGCAGGTGTGAACTGGTGCAGCCATTCTGGAATACTGTGTGGAGGTTCCTCAAAGAGTTAAAAATAGACCTGCCCTACGACCCAGCAACTGCACTGCTGGGGATTTACCCCAAAGATACAGATGCAATGAAACGCCGGGACACCTGCACCCCGAAGTATGCATTGTTTAGCAGTGAGCACAGCCAGGGAGGAGCACTGTGAGAGATTTAAAAGGACTGGCTGTGAAACCATAAAACCGGAAGTTTAACACTTTGGTAGGTGCCACTGGAGAAACTGTCACAGCAAGGTAGAACTAACAGTTTGGTTTGAGACTTGCCCTAAAGGCAAGAGGGTGCATAGTGCTACATTTAAAACAGTTCTATTTTTAACTTTCTTTTTTTAATTAAATTTTTAATTTTTAATTCCAGCATAGTTAACTTATAGTGTTATATTGGTTTTAGTTCTAAGGAGCCATGGTTAAAATACACATCTTTAATTCAAGGAAATCATCAGATGGTACAAAGATGGGCTATAATTAGATTCAGCTCAACATTGCTTATTAGGGAAAAAATAGAAATGGTCTAGATGCCCAATTAGAGGAGATTTATTAAATAAATTATTATTTATCCATGCAATGGAATGCTAGGTAGTAGCTAAAAATGGTGTTGCAGAAGAATATGATAAAGATTGAATGAAATAAATAATAACATATGTAAGTTAAATATCTCTATTTTGTTAGTGATTTGAATGTCAAGCAGAGTCCCAAGTACCCAGTTATTTCTTCTTTCTCTTCCTCCAGCATCTTGTATGCATAGAAGAGAAAACACCACAGTGGGTGAACTATTTTTCTTTTTTTAGTTTAAATAAGTTGAATACAATATTTTTTTAAATTTTAGGATAATGATAAGATTATATACAATTTCAAACAATATCTCATTAACCAGAGGTTTCATAAAATATTAAGAGTTTCATTTACCAAAATTATTCTGTCAATTGTCCACTTTAATTATTTACATTCATCTTTCCAAAATGAACACCATGGCAAAGAATAGGAAGGAAACTTAGTGGGGAAAATCTAAATAACATTTTTAAGATGAATATTTAAGGTACAAGCAACAGGAAGTGGGTTCTGTTATATGTAGGTCATCTGTTTGGTATATTATTTTTCTTGGCACTTTTGGATATAAATCTGTTGACCACACTGCTGGTGTGAATGTAAATCGTAAGAGTTTTATTAAAAATATGCAAGGTATATTTGAGCTCTGTAAATAACAAAATAAAAAATGGTACCTAATTTATGTTGCACTCGTATGTATCAGCACTAGTACGAGTTTTATTTACATTTTCTTGTTTTATTCTTACTATGACTGACCTCATTTTACAGAAAACCAAAGCTAAAGACACTAAGTAATCTCCATAGTTCTCATAGCTAGTAAATAATGGACATTAGATACAAACTAAGCAAATTTATTCTCAGACTTATATTTAAAAAAATGGAGTCAGGCCACTCATTTACACGTGTATACACAGACACACACATACACACTGGAATATTATTCAGCCATAAAAAAGAATGAAATCTTGCCATTTGCAACAACATAGAAGGATCTAGAGGGTATAATGCTAAGCAAAATAAGCCAGTCAGAGAAAGACAAATATCATATGATTTTACTCATATGTGGAATGTAAGGAACAAAACAAACAAGTAAAGGGGAAAAGAGAGAGAGCGAGAGAGAGAGAAATCAAGAAATAGATTCTTAACTATAGAGAATAAATTGATGGTTACCACAGAGGAGTAAGGTGGGGGGGAATGAGTGAAATAGGTGATGAGGGGATCCCTGGGTGGCGCAGCGGTTTGGCGCCTGCCTTTGGCCCAGGGCGCGATCCTGGAGACCCGGGATAGAATCCCACGTCGGGCTCCCGGTGCATGGAGCCTGCTTCTCCCTCTGCCTGTGTCTCTGTCTCTCTGTCTCTCTCTCTCTCTGTGACTATCATAAATAAATAAAAATTAAAAAAAAAAAAAGAAATAGGTGATGAGGATTAAGGAGTGCACTTATGATGAGCACCAGGTATTGTAAGGAAGTGTGGAGTCACTATATTATACACCTGAAACTAATATAACACTGTACATTAATTGGAATTAAAATAAAAACTTAAAAAGAAAAAAAAAGTAGTTATTTGCAGGGGAAAAAAAAAAAAAGATGGAATTAGGCCCTGGGGTCATTTTGCCTTTTTTCCAATTCTGCTTCCACCATTTATTGTGTGGCTTCAGGAAATTTACTTTCTCAGCTTAGGTTTTCTTATATGTAAAATGGAACACCAATAGTACTAGCATTCTAGGGTCACTGTAATAGTTCAAAAAGACAGTATGGGTAAAGCTCTTAGTAAAATGGTATAGAGTTAGTGTTCAATAAGTGTTAGTTGTAATATATTATTATTACTATTATAAGCTACTAAATCATACTACTTTAAAAATATTCATGCTCATTGATCTAGTTCTACATTTTAAAATCTATTTTGGGAAAATAATTGGTCATAGGTATGCAGAAAAATTTCTGCAGAAGGCTATTCCTTGAACTTATATAAAAATGAGATTTTAGGAAAAAATTAACTTTGCAGCAAAAAGAATTAAATAATTAAACTAATTAGTTAATTAGTTAAATAAGTGGCTCCATATGATGGACTTTTCACAAATGTGAAATGTTTTAGAAAAATATTTAGTCATATGGGGGAATAGTTTATTATAATAAATAGATGAATGAAGAGAAATGAAAATCCATAAATACTACATTATCTCAACTCAAACCCATTTGTTCTTGCAAGAAGTATGTATTGAGTGGCAAATGTGGACAGGCGGTGTTCTGAGCACTGGAGATACAGCTCTGAAAAAATAATAACTATCCTTCTTGAGAAGCACATTCATCCCATTATATGTTAAGGCATCAGAAGAAAATACTTGTTTACAGGGCCTACCAATGAATATTGCAATATAGACTAAATAATAGCTTACATGTTTTTATATTTTTAAGTTCTTTCCTTTTATACTGTTTACTTTTATCCTTAATAAAGTAGCAGAGTGTATGTAACAAAATGACCATATCAACAATTACTGCCCCTTTTATGGAAAAAAAGACGAAAAGGAAAGCTGGTCTGTAGATTAAAAGCATAAACTCCAAAGCCAAAATGTTTTGTTTGAGTCCTGACTTGGGCACTAATTAGCTTAGTAAGTGGGCAAGTTCCTCATCTGAGAAATTAAAAGAGTTACTATACATAAAGTATGTGGAAGAATTTCTAGAACATGGATGTGTCATCCATTTTTATGATCATAAGGTAACTGATGTGGTTTAAAGTATAATGTTCTCTAAAACATCATGTGTATTTATTTTTTCACCCTTTCAAAATTCCATTAAGATGACAATAAAGGAATTTTAAAAAGTGAAATTCCACAAAGAGAAAATAGAGATGCAGCACATATGGATGACAACTGGATCAATGTTCAAGTCGATATTTATCCAAAGTGAAGACTAACGTCAAATATCATCACCACTGATTGAATTCCCAGGATACAAAAATGAATCTGAAGCTTCATCAAATTATAAATATTATTTCGATGTTATGACAAAAAAATGTGGATAGTCAAATATTACAAATTTGACAAATCTATGCAGAAAAATGATTTGTCTGCACTGCCACCATATATGGTTCCTGGTATCACTCTATTGCAATATTAAAGAGATTGCTGGCTTATAATTACAGGGAGGGGGAAGTAGCAAGATTTTAGTAGTAGTAGTAGTAGTAGAGGAGGAGGAGGAGGAGTTATAGCAGTGGTAGTTGTAGTAGTAATAGTAGTAATAGTAGTCGTATTTTGACTAGCTGTACCAGTATAGGACATTGTTGGTTGTGATGTTATCACTGAGTTATCAAGGCTTTCTCACTCTGAAGAGTAACTGCTTAAAGTAAAATGTTATCTTCTCTATGATTCCTGCATGTTAAAACTTGATTGATGGTGACAATGTAATCTCATTGAAGCAAACCACTTCCTGAAAAACATTCTTAAGTATTTTCAGAAACAGACTTAATATCATTGCCTCATTTTTCCTTCCTTCCTTCCTTCCTTCCTTCCTTCCTTCCTTCCTTCCTTCCTTCCTTCCTTCCTTCCTTCCTTCCTTCCTTCCTTCCTCCCTTCCTTCCTCCCTCCCTCTCCCTTCCTTTTTTCTTTCTTTCTTTTCTGGGAATAGGCAAGCATTTGATGGTTTATCACTTGGGAAAAAACGTGTCCTTAAATCGTCATCTGCAAATGTGGAGTAACTTGATACAATTGGCTCTGAAAGGTTAAAAATAGATATGTTCGAATTGCCATCTATATCTCAACTGGCAGTGCATACGCAGCCTTTACCCTGGATAGAAGTATAGAAGGCTCTTTACTACAGATATCATATAAAAGATATTTACCATCTCAAGGCAGATCAGCTTGGTGTCCTTTTTGGATGCTTACTTTCTCTGCAAGCAACTGTTGAACTTTGGTCCTGTTAGGCTGCCCCCACCCCCAGCCCAATTCCTGAGTTATATTCTGCTCTGTTATCTTATGATGTGCTAATTCTGCATTTTGTACCGGTTCCTCAGACACGTTCTGTGTGACTCCTTGATGGATGGGTCCTGATTATTGTTGAACTTTGCTTTTAATTTACTTGACTGCCAAGAGAGTTCTGGGTCTCACAGAACTAATATCACAGTGAATCTGACTGAAGAAACATTTATATAATGGAAAACTAGTGACTTAAAGTGTCAGGTAATTGTCATTGACAGTGTGACACTGCAGTAGAGGCTTCGGGTTTAGGAATCACAGGCATATGATCTGTTCACAGCCTTTGGAAAGTAAGGATAGCACAGTGAGGTTACGGACATCTTAGTGGTGAGCAGGAAGAGAGCGGGCTCCTCCTGTTACTCTTCATCTGATCCACCCGAATAAAAGGGAATTAGGAACTGCCTTGCCATTCACTCTCTTTATTTAAGATAGAAATAGATGGCCATAAAGTTCAGGGTCCACTTCTGGGTTCTCCATTCTGTTCCATTGATCTATGTGTCTGTTTTTGTGCCAGTACCACACTGTCTTGATGACCACAGCTTTGTAGTGCAACCTGAAATCTAGCATTGTGATGCCCCCAGATATGGTTTTCTTTTTTAAAATTCCCCTGGCTATTTGGGATCTTTTCTGATTCCACACAAATCTTAAAATAATTTGTTCTAACTCTCTGAAGAAAGTCCATGGTATTTTGATAGGGATTGCATTAAACGTGTATATTGCCCTGGGTAACATTGACATTTTCACAATATTAATTCTTCTAATCCATGAGCATGGAATATTTTTCCATCTCTTTGTGTCTTCTTCAATTTCTTTCAGAAGTGTTCTGTAGTTTTTAGGGTATAGATCCTTTACCTCTTTGGTGAGGTTTATTCCTAGGTATCTTATGCTTTTGGGTGAAATTGTAAATAGGATTGACACCTTAATTTCTCTTTCTTCAGTCTCATTGTTAGTGTATAGAAATGCCATTGATTTCTGGGCATTGATTTTGTATCCTGCCACACTACCAAATTGCTGTATGAGTTCTATCAATCTTGGGGTGGAGGCTTTTGGGTTTTCTATGTAGAGTATCATGTCATCGGCGAAGAGGGAGAGTTTGACTAATATTCGATAAAGGAGGAAAGACTATCCATTGGAAGAAAGACAGTCTCTTCAATAAATGGTGCTGGGAAATTGGACATCCACATGCAGAAGAATGAAACTAGACCACTCTCTTTCACCATACACAAAGATAAATTCAAAATGGATGAAAGATCTAAATGTGAGACAAGATTCCATCAAAATCCTAGAGGAGAACACAGGCAAAACCCTTTTTGAACTTGGCCACAGTAACTTCTTGCAAGATACATCCACGAAGGCAAGGGAAACAAAAGCAAAAATGAACTATTGGGACTTCATCAAGATAAGAAGCTTTTGCACAGCAAAGGATACAGTCAACAAAACTAAAAGACAACCCACAGAATGGGAGAAGATATTTGCAAATGACGTATCAGATAAAGGGCTAGTTTCCAAGATCTATAAAGAACTTCTTAAACTCAACACCAAAAAAACAAACAATCCAATCATGAAATGGGCAAAAGACATGAAGAGAAATCTCTCAGAGGAAGACATAGACGTGGCCAACATGCATATGAGAAAATGCTCTGCATCACTTGCCATCAGGGAAATACAAATCAAAACCACAATGAGATACCACCTCACACCAATGAGAATGGGGAAAATTAACAAGGCAGGAAACCACAAATGTTGGAGAGGATGCGGAGAAAAGGGAACCCTCTTACACTGTGGGTGGGAATGTGAACTGGTACAGCCACTCTGGAAAACTGTGTGGAGGTTCCTCAAAGAGTTAAAAATAGACCTGCCCTATGACCCAGAAATTGCACTGCTGGGGATTTACCCCAAAGATACAGATGCAATGAAATGCCGGGACACCTGCACCCCGATGTTTATAGCAGCCATGTCCACAATAGCCAAACTGTGGAAGGAGCCTCGGTGTCCATCAAAAGATGAATGGATAAAGAAGATGTGGTCTATGTATACAATGGAATATCACTCAGCCATTAGAAATGACAAATACCCACCATTTGCTTCAACATGGATGGAACTGGAGGGTATTATGCTGAGTGAAATAAGTCAATTGGAGAAGGACTAACATTACACGTTCTCATTCATTTGGAGAATATAAATAATAGTGAAAGGGAACAGAAGGGAAGGGAGAAGAAATGGGTAGGAAATATCAGAAAGGGAGACAGAACATAAAGACTCCTAACTCTGGGAAACGAACTAGGGGTGGTGGAAGGGGAGGAGGGCAGGGGGTAGGGGTGAAGGGATGACAGGCACTGAGGGGGGCACTTGATGGGATGAGCACTGGGTGTTATTCTGTATGTTGGCAAATTGAACACCAATAAAAATAAATTTATTATTAAAAAAATAAAATAAAATACATGGAATAGAAAAAAAAAGATAGAAATAGAAGCTGTTTAGTGTTAAAGGAGCTGTTTGAGCAAATTCAAGTCTTCACACTACCTTTGTATGTAATATTTCCATCCGAATAGGACCAAAATTCTCCAAACTGATGTGCCTAATTTTTCTGGAAGGAACTTTGTACTTAGAATCCATAGCTTAGGCAAGTTGGAAAAAAATCTTTTGGGTTCAAACAAAACAAAATAAAACTCTTTTGTGTTCACTATTGAAAATGTCAATGCCTACCAATCATTTAGACAAGTTCCATTTATAGTTTTGGCCTTGATTACTAGAAATATTTCTTCTTTTCTTCACATGTTTATTACTCTTTATTATGATTGGATAAAGGATGACTTATGTACGCTGTAGTTCAGAATTTAATTTTTAAGTGGCAACGTTGATATTCTGCTTCCTACTCATTTTCACAAGATGTGAGCAATTCACAAATAGAAGATTTTCATGGAAGACTCAAGGCCTAATGAAATTAAGTAATTAAAAATGAAATACAGTTCCTTTAAGTTATTTTGTCTAGTTTTGCAAATGTCTGTGCATCAAACAATTCAATAAAAGATTAGAATTGTAAATAGTTTCTATTATTCTGCCTTGTGTTATTATTTAAATTCTCATACATATTTGTTGTTTCAGAAGGATGTATTTCGAGTTGCCTGAGTGGCTCAGTCAGTTGAGCATCCAGCTTTTGATTTCAGCTCAAGTCATGATCTTAGGGTGAGTTCAAACCCCACTTTGGGTACAGAGCTTACTTTAAATACATAGATAAATAAGTGAGGGAAAGAAGGAGTTAAGTCAAAGTCCACACATTAAAGAGAAAACCCCTCCTCCCTACCCCCCAACACACACCATCAACACCAGCAGCCCTCTTCCCTTATCTTGATTCTTATATGTCTCTAAAGACAAAAATGAAGTTTCATTTTCTGGAGAAATAATATTTAGGCACTGACATATATGTGGTCCTCCTAATGCAAAAAGTCTGTTTGTCAGCCATTGCCTTGCAGCAAAGCTGGCCATTTGATGAGCCCCATCCTCATACACAGAGTTTACAGCTAGCTTTGTAGGTCTTGCTCTTAAATGTGAAAAATTGGTCAAACCTCCTGAGGCATTTGAGGAAAGACTCCATCAGAAAACATATCAGACAAACAGAAAAACAAAACAAAACAAAGCAAAAAACCCCACAACCTCAGGAGAAACATAGTAATAGAAATTACTAGAAAATTTTTTTAAAAACCCCAGCAATCTATAATTCATATCTTCAGAGGGATAAAAGAAGATATTGCATCCATGAAATAAGAGCTAAATACTATCAGAAAAAAATAGAAAATGGGAACATATTTAATATTACATATTCAATAGATTGGTTGGAAAATAAAGCTCAGGAATTCTTTCAGTATTTAAAATAAAATAATTCAGAAATGGACAATAGGAACCAAAAAATACAAAAATAAAGATTCAATCAAGGAATTTCAACATCCAGGGGAAGAAAGAACAGAGAAAATGAAAGGGATAATGTAATTATCCCACAAAGAGTATGAGAATGAAAGGACATGAGTTTCTGGATTGAAATGACCCATAAAATGTCCAAGACACACACACGAGCTCACGAAATACCCACACCAAACCATAATAACCATGACATTTAGAAATACCGTTGATGAAGAGAAGATCCTAAAACCTTTGAGATGAAAAAAACAGCTGCAAACAAACAAACAAACAAAAAACACAATTCCATGGTAAGGGTTGGGAATCAGAATAATACCAACCTTTAAAATACCCACATTGGTAAGGTGCCTGGCAAGCTCAGTCAAAGAGCATGCAACTCTTGATCTCAGGGTCATGAGTTCAAGCCTGAGCTCATTGGCAGGTAAGCAATAATGGAGCAATTCTTAGAAAATTTTGAGTGAAAAATTATATTTAACTATCCATTAATCAAATGTAAATGTAAAATAAAGATTTTTTATTATGCAAAATTCAAAATATCACCTGGCAGTGGTCTTTCTCAGGAAGTTGATGGAGGAAGTGGCCAGGGTGGGAGGGGTAGATTTACAAGATCTAGAATAGTCTCAGCAGTTTCCCATGTAAGTAGGGGGGCTATGATCTCATAGGAACTGTAACTGGTCCACTATCCATTAGTCTAGATCATTGATTTCCAGTAGAAATATAATATGAGAAATAAGATTTAAATTTTCTAGGGGGTACATTTTAAAAAGTATTAAAAAATGGGTGAAATTATTTTAATAATATGGTTTATCCATTTATTTTTAAATTTTTAATAATATAGTTTATTTAAACTTGTATACCCAAAGCATTATCATTTCAACATTAATCAATAAATAACAAATGAGTTATTTTACACGTTTTTCATGTCAAGTCTTCACAACTTGGTGTGCATTTCACATTTACAGCACATCTCAATATAGACTAGCCACATTTCAAGTGTTCCATAGCCACTTGTAGTCAGTAGCTACTATATTGGACAGCATGTCTTAGGAAACATTATGTTAAAAAAAATTAAATTAAATTAAATTTTAAAAAAGGAAACATGTTTTAGCTGACTGACATAATGTGAAGCATGGCAAAATAGTCTTTGAGGGACTAGGATGTGACAGGCAGATAATAATAGAAAAGTCTGAAAAATGGTATGCCGAGATAAGGTTCCAAATATGGAGGCCTGGAAATGGAGATGGATTCAGATTGGTGGTGCCAACTGCTGAGACAGAGCTTCTAGGGAAAGAGAGTCATTCCTCCCAGCCAAGGAAAATACTTCCTTTCATACCATGGATGCCATCCAATTCCTGTATCTTCTCAGGAACATTTTTCCACCATTTTTCTCTCTTCTGTATTTTCAGCCTCATCCTCTTTTTGGCACCCACATCTCTCCTGTTCCTTGTTCATTAACCAACTCTTTCCCAGCTGCTGTCTCCTCCTGTAGACCCACTCGATTTCAACTGGGAATCATCCTTTTCTTCTCATTTTGCCAAATTCCACTGACAACAGACTGTTGCCTGCTATCAATAATTTCAGAAATAATAAGGTGATGTAGGCCAATTGCAGCTCAAGGAAGAAAAAAAAAACAATTGGACATCAGACATCGCTACGTAAACATTATTTTTTAAAATTCGTCTACTCTCCCAGTTCCAGAAAATTTCCCTTTGGTCCTACCAACTCTCTTCTGGATGTCACTTGAATTGCTCCATCCATCTTTCTACCCAGTTATCTGAGGACTGCTTTTCAATTCATGTGAAGCACCATAGATCTCTCCCACCATTCCAAATGAGGTTTTGTCTTGACTTTGCATATATAAGAATTCATTTTTGGCTCAGCTAAGCAAGGAATTATTTGCTTTATGACTTCATCATGAAAAAATATAAAGAACTGGAGAAAGCTTTGAAACTACAGTTGTTCTCTAATATAATCCAGGATCAAATTCTTAGGCACAGATATTACCCACAGAGATCCCAGGGGTGTGGGCTGTTTCCTTCTTATATAATATCTTACAAACTTTAGAAGTTATTGTAATTATGTTTGCTCAGCTGTTCCCACAGCTTCCAAAGGCGCTCCACTGCTGGCAAGCTAAAGGGAAGCTTTTCTCTGGTTTCCATAGCACTTCTGGTTAAGCTTAGATTCTGCTTCTAAGTGCTTATACAGCTTTCATATCCCTAGATAGGTTGATTTTCCAAAGTTACCGTCTTCTCTGTTGAAGACTGTCAGCCTTAAAATTCCATCATCCTTTGGTCAAGGGCTGTTGGAGGTCTGCCCTGATATCTCCCCATCCCTAACATGGGTAAGGCATATGTTAAAGAGGTCTCAGAGATGACATACACCCACATCTTACTTCACTGATGAGAAATTGAGGCCTATGGAGACAGTTAGTTGATGATAGATCCAGAGCTAAGCCCAGAATTCCTAGCCTTGATTTCATTATTATTTTCACTCTATAAAATAGATGAGTGGGAGTAGAGTCAAGGAGGCAGGAGACATACTTAAGGGCTGCAAAATAGCACAGTTCTGGGTGAGAAGGGCAGAAAATCCAGAGGACTTTGAAAAGCCACTGGGTTAAGAGTTGCCAGACAGATTCCTGCTATGGAAATGACAGAGTGCCACCAGGAGTCTGATAACTTATCTTCAGTGTGTCCCAAGAGCAACATCTCCAGGCCACCATTAGTTCCCCAGGGCCAGACATAACTCCTGGGCAAAGAGGGTGATTCTGAAGGAGGAGCTATCTCCCCAAACAGATCTGTGGCTTCAGAGATGCAGAAATCAATGAAGCAAAGGAGCCAGGACTGAAATAGGACATTCTTCCAGGTAAGCAGGAGAGGAAATGAGCAGCCATAAAGGGGCAAGATTTGAACTAAGGCAGGGCTGAGTGTGGGAGCCTAAGACCCTGAAAAAATAGGGCCAAACATGCCAAATGCTGTATGAATCAGAGGTAGAGGCAGTGGAAGATTGGAAAAGGTTATTTATCCAATTTGTTGTGATGGGAGTATAGCGAGATTGTGAGGGAAACAGTGAGGGGCTTGTGAGGGGGTTGGGGGTATCAAGAATTTATTACTTGAAGAAGCCGGTTGCAACATTATTCATAATATCCAAGACACAGAGTGTCCATTGACAGATGAATTGTTGAAGAACATACAGTATATAAAATAGAATATTATTTAGAACTAAAAGGAGGAAATCTTGCTGTTTGTGACAACATGGGTGGACCTTCAGGGCATTACACTGAGTGAAATAAGTCAAACAGAGAAAGACAAATACCATATGATCTCACTTATATGTGGAATCTTAAAAAAAAAAAAAGGCAAAACAAACCCCAACAAAAAAGCTCATAAATATAGAGAACAGATTGGTGGTTTCCAGAGGCAGGAGGCTGGGGTTGACAAAATGGGTAAAAGGGACCAAAAGTTACAACTTCCAATTATAAGATAAATAAGTCCTAGAGACATAATGTATAGCATGATGACTACAGTTACAATTCTGTATTGTATACTTGAAGGTGGCTAAGAGGGTAGATCCTAAAAGTTCTCATTATAAGAAAACAAAATTGAAACTGTGTGTGGTGATGATGTTACCTAGACTCACTGTAGTGATCATTTGGTAACAGACACAAATAAGGGATCATTATGTTGTACACTTGAAATTAACGTAATGTTACATGTTAATTACATCTCAATTGAAAAAAAACCAGCCTACTATAGACATCTAGGAAGGTTTAATAGATATTCTTAGTGTTTACCAATATCAGTTCAATATATGGTTTTGAGACTTACATGACATAAGGGTTGGGGAAGCTTCTCCCTTCAAGGAAGGAGTTTGGAGAAAATCTACCTTTGCTCCTCAAAAGCTGCAGAAAATCTGGGAGAGAGTGGGTGATCTTTGGTAGCCCTAATTAAAATTTCAGGCCAACCTACCTTTTGGCAGAAGATAGACAACTGCCCTTTTATTTCCATAAGGGAATGAATGAATGAGTACTTGGAATAACATTTCTGAAAGGTTACCAGCTCCTGATGTAAATCTCATAAGGAACAGTCAATGACTGAATGCCCAGAGTTGGAGCGGAAGAGGTGTGGGAGAATTAAGGGCTCGTCCGTCTCTCGGCTCTTGCAAGGCCCCATAAATGAAATGAGGTGAATTGAACTTCCCACTGGCAGTGGCCTCTGAATTCCCTACCTTGGAATTCCATGAGGAATGTGCTTTTGTTTCTCTCACAGTGTACTAATTGTGTCTTAAAGTGTGTGGAGAGAGGCATGGGAATGTTGCCTATGAAAACATTCTGCTGCAATTTGAGCTTTCAATTCAACAGATGGAAACTAAAAGAAACTAGATGGCTCTGTTAACAGGGGACATTTTCAGATGTTTGGTATGTGCTGTCTTTTGCTGCCCATTCCAATAAGGCCAAACAATGGGTACAAGAAGAACTGTGGTCTTTTGAGTGAAGATGTATGTCTATTTTTCTCTTAGGCAGAGCAAATGGAACCAGGAAGAGCTGGGCTACTTACCTGATGGTCAAAGGACAACTGTTTGACAGTTGGGGCAGTGGTAGTAGGAGATGGAGCCAGATCAGCCATAAAGTAGGCTGTAAAATTGCCAGGAGGTCTTTAGTTTTCCATTTTATGTCCCTCTGGTGGTGCAGTATGGATTCAAAGCCTGCTTTGACATGAGCTGTGCCTTGTACAATTTCCTGGATATCCCAGATGCTGGTTTCCTTGGTGATATCCTGACCCTACTCTTATCTCCAGATGGTCAGGGAGTGTATTGAATGTATAGAGTGTATAGAGTCTCAGGCTCTGGGGGCAGATAGACCTGAGTTCTAATTCCAAAAGAGCCTTGGGAGGAATCCCAGACCCCACCCCTAGACCTGATGAACCAGAATCTGCGGGAGCAGAGCCTACACCATCAATAAACTTTCCAGATTTCTTAGGCATCCTAAAATATGAGACCACTATCTAAGTGTTTCTCCTTTTCCCATCCTCTTCTATCCGAGTTCTTGACATCAGTTTCTTGCAGTGAATTCTTAATTTAAGCTCTTAGAGCAAGTGTTTTTTGTTTTCTTGTTTTTAACCTAGGGAACTGGACTCTTTGGAGAGAAGAATTCAAAGGTCTTAGATCTTGGATAAGAAAAAAATTACTTTTTTTCCATAACCTCAATCTGAAATTAGGCATTTCTTTCCATTACAAGCATAAGCAACACACTCCAGCAGCAATTGCTAAGTGCCTCTGACTTGACTCTCACCATGGGAGTTGCAGATATTTTCAGAGCACACTATGGTGGTTGCAGAGAGTTTAAAGATCATAAACTCTCATCAGGACTTTGACACGATGGTAGCTATGGATTAATAAAAAGGTACATATATTGTACCATAATTTTAAAAATTATTTTAATAACTATATTTCAATATCATTGGTTTCCCTTGTCATCTGTCTTAAAACATGCATTCAAAAATATTTTTCTGAGAAGGGGTCCATAAACTTCCTCCAAGTGTCATAAGGGCCAGAGCACAAAGAACTTAAGAATCCTTGTGCTAGACATATTTAATGTAATCCCTATCAAAATACCATGGACTTTCTTCAGAGAGTTGGGACAAATCATCTTAAGATTTGTGTGGAATCAGAAAAGACCCCGAATAGCCAGGGGAATATTAAAAAAGAAAACCAGAGCCAGGGGCATCACAATGCCAGATTTCAGGTTGTACTACAAAGCTGTGGTCATCAAGACAGTGTGGTACTGGAACAAAAACAGACACATAGATCAATGGAACAGAATAGAAAACCCAGAAATGGGCCCTCAACTCTATGGTCAACTAATACTTGACAAAGCAGGAAATACTATCCACTGGAAAAAAGACAGTTTCTTTAATAAATGGTGCTGGGAAAATTGGACATCCATGTGCAGAAGAATTAAACTGGACCATTCTCTTACACCATACACAAAGATAAACTCAAATGGATGAAAGATCTAAATGTGAGACAAGATTCCATCAAAATCCTAGAGGAGAACACAGGCAACACCCTTTTTGAACTTGGCCACAGCAACTTCTTGCAAGATACATCTATGAAGGCAAGGGAAACAAAAGCAAAAATGAATTATTGGGACTTCATCAAGATAAAAAGCTTCTGCACAGCACAAGAAACAGTCAACAAAACTAAAAGACAACCCACAGAATGGGAGAAGATATTTGCAAATGACATATCAGATAAAGGGCTAGTTTCCAAGATGTATAAAGAACTTATTAAACTCAACAGCAAAGAAACAAACAATCCAATCATGAAATGGGCAAAAGACCTGAACAGAAATTTCACAGAGGAAGACATAGACATGACCAACAAGCACATGAGAAAATGCTCCACATCACTGGCCATCAGGGAAATATAAATCAAAACCACAATGAGATACCACCTCACACCAGTGAGAATGGTGAAAACTAACAGGAAACAACAAATGTTGGAGAGGATGTGGAGAAAGGGGAACCCTCTTGCACTGTTGGTGGGAATGTGAACCGGTACAGCCACTCTGGAAAACTGTGTGGAGGTTCCTCAAAGAGTTAAAAATAGACCTGCCCTACGACCCAGCAATTGCACTGTTGGGGATTTACCCCAAAGATACAGATGCAATGAAACGCCGGGACACCTGCACCCCAGTGTTTATAGCAGCAATGTCCACAATAGCCAAACTATTGGAAGTGGAAGGAGCCTCGGTGTCCATCAACAGATGAATGGATAAAGAAGCTGTGGTCTATGTATACAATGGCATATTACTCAGCCATTAGAAATGACAAATACCCACCATTTGCTTCATCGTGGTTGGAACTGGAGGGTATTATGCTGAGTGAAGTAAGTCAATCGGAGAAGGACAAACAGTATATGGTCTCATTCATTTGGGGAATATAAAAAATAGTGAAAGGGAATAAAGGGGAAAGGAGAGAAAATGAGTGGGAAATATCAGAGAGGGAGACAGAACATGAGAAACTCCTAACTCTGGGAAACGAACAAGGGGTGGTGGAAAGGGAGGTGGGCGGGGGGATGGGGGTGACTGGGTGACAGGCACTGAGGGGGCACTTGACGGGATGAGCACTGGGTGATATGCTATATGTTGGCAAATTGAACTCCAATAAAAATTAAAAAAAAAAAAAAAGAATCCTTGTGCTAGACAGTATCCAACTCACGGTAGCTAGCTCCTGCTTGTCTGGCCGTCCTCCTCCCTAACTGAAATAAACCACTAATGCATAGAATTTCTAGTGGCATGAGGGAGATAATCGGAGATGGGAATGGCCATGAGAGTAGGAGCTTTCTATCGAATTTCACTTACAGCTTCCTGCCCTGACCAGCTCTAGAAGGGTTGCAGGGGCAAAGAACACCACTGGCACATTTCCTTAAGCTAGACAGGACTCCCCGCCTCTCATGTTTGGCCCTGCAGGAGTACCCATCCGGCATCTCCTGGAGCACCCTTGGCTATGGAGAAACTCCTCCATGAAAACAAAGAAGGAAGACCAGATGTTCGGATATCCCTGTCATAGATCCACGCGACTACTGAGGGGTTCAGTACATGCAGATACCCCATCCTACTCAGGTCCTCTATCCCCAGGACAGCCAGGTGCAAACACAATTGATTAGCCTGATAATGACAACAACACCAGCAGCAGCTTATTGTGTGTCAGGCACCACACCAAATGCTTTGTAAATATTGCCTCATTTAAGTCTTGGACCATTCAACAATGTACATGATATCAGTGCCCTTTTACAGTCATAGGAGGTGAAATGAAAAAAATAGTTCACCGCTACTTACGTCATCTTTAAGTGATAATAACATAATATCTGCTCTGCTCAGTAACTGCGGGATGCTGGAGACCATTGTGTAAAGAACTATGTGCACTATGTTGCAGATGGTAGATTATGCGTGTGGTCAGGTGCAGGTGTTGTGCTGGTTAGGTGTGCAAGCCTTCACATGGGAATCCTGGGGTTAGAATTCTGACTCCACCCCCTTGGGCAATGACTTTTCTGTGCCTCTGTCCTCATCTGAATCAAGGAGATAACAGTGCCTTCCTCAGTGGGAAGTGGGGAGGATGAAAGGAGATCATCTGTATAAAGCATTCAGCACTTTATGCTACAAAGCACAGCACTTGTAGGCAGTAAGTTCAACATATGTTAGTCATCATTACCATAATTCATACTTACATATTTCTTAGAAAGACATCAGGAAGTTGATTATCTCCAAGATCTCTGGAGAACACCAGAGAACAAAGAGATCTCTCCCATCTGGAGATAAGGTAAAACATTCCGGGCATAATTAATTCAAACTGACTTTAGTGTGCGACTCTTGTGTTTGCCTATACAGCATATGCCCACTTCCTCTGGTAAAACCACCCAGCTTTGCTTTAGGAAACGGCCCTTCTCCATTCTATGGGGTTCTGACTTGGTGCTTCCTCACCTCTGGCCCCAGGGACTCATTTCTGTTTCCCTCTGGATTTGCTGACTTTGTGGGATGAGCAGCTGGACTGTTGAGTCCTCTTACCCACGCTATGGAGAGAGTCTGCTCAAGGCATGGAGAGCAAGACAGAGCTCTGAGATCATTTGAACCTCTGGATTCATATGTGGCTGAAACTAGACACATATCAGACTTATGATTGACTAGTTCTCTCTTCTGCTTAACCTGTTTGAATTCAGTTTCCTTTTTTAAAAATTTTTATTTATATATTCATGATAGAGAGAGAGAGAGGGGCAGAGGGAGAACCAGGTTCCATGCAGGGAGCTTGACACGGGACTCGATCCAGGATCTCCAGGATCACGCACTGGGCTGAAGGCGGGGCTAAACCGCTGAGCCACCCGGGCTGCCCTTGAATTCAGTTTCCATCTTTGTAATTGAAAGAGGCTCCAGATCTACCTATAAATGCTATTTGAGCACTTATAAGTGCTTATCCCTAAGTTCTGGGTATACTCCAGTTTCATATTTTATTACAGAAAATTTTATCTGCTCACTGCCTACTACTACTACTATTTCTACTACTACTACTACTACTACTACTAATTCCTATGCTTGATCTCTCTGCCAGCCTGACAACAATTATTAGGTTAAGTAATGTGTTCAAAGACTAAGGGGTGCAGGTGGGATTTAAACTAAAGTTTGTCTGATTGTAAATCTGTGAGTTTTCTTTTTTTTTTTTTTTTTTAATTTTTTTTTATTTATTTATGATAGTTACAGAGAGAGAGAGAGGCAGAGACACAGGCAGAGGGAGAAGCAGGCTCCATGCACCGGGAGCCCGACGTGGGATTCGATCCCGGGTCTCCAGGATCGCGCCCTGGGCCAAAGGCAGGCGCCAAACCGCTGCGCCACCCAGGGATCCCGTGAGTTTTCTACTATACCAAGCCTCCTCTTCACATTGAGCTAAGAATGTTTTCCACCTGAATGCATCTTAGACATGATGATGGAAGTCTGTGAATAAACAGGTTAATTTAACAAAATTCACTTTAAATGTCTTCTTTAAGTCCAATCCTTTTTGAGAATTGTAATTGGAAGTGGTGCTTTATCTTACATCATTCAAGTCCATCCTGCTAATCACCACAAAGTCCTTGTTTCCAAGAGAAAAATATGAAATTAGTGCATATTTTACAGTGACTTCTATACAAGGTAAACTAGGAGGGAATGGGGCTGGGAGTGTCCTCTGCCAGCAAGTAGCTGGAACTCCTGTGGGGAAAATCCACCTACAATGAACTAAATCTCTTGCAGGCCAGTTAGCTATATGCCACCATCAGTACAAATCATGGGCACTAGCCACAGAGAAAGGAGTATTAGTGGGATTGGGTACCTCAGGGAGGGAGGATTTCAAGGAGAGGGAGCTGTTGAGCTATGTCTTCAAGCATGAGAGGAATTCCTCAGAAGTATGTGTGCTCAAGTGATCTAAGAGTTCCCAAAGTGGGATCAGAGAGCACTCTAAGTTTTCACTGTGGGACTCCCATCTTCAAACACTGTGCTGGGAGCAGGAATACAAGAGGGATGTCAACAGTCCTAGCCTCACCATGCTGAGGGCATGCAGAATAAAGCCGTGAGTATGAAACTAGGGGTAAGTGTGGGGTGCAGTGGGAACTTGTGGCAGTGGCCCTGTCTCAAGCGGTCAGGACATCTCAGATGGCATCTGATGGGTGAATGCAGAGAGTGCCACAGGGGGACACTCTTCAGAGACTGTGGAGCAGTGGAAACCAGCCTGGAAAACTAGTGATAACATGACTTGACTCATTGGGGGAATAACAAGCTGTTTGCTAGAATATTTCCAGGTGGGCTGGAGCCAGGAGAGGCAGTGGAAAAATATGCATAGGAAGGATTTGGGATGACCTCAATCCTTCCCCTGCCTTTGACATTAGTATAAATGTGAAGAATTACCCTTCTGTGAAATGGGTTAGAGGCTTGGACAAAGGACTACAGTTGGCTCCCACTTCTTATTTGCTCCCTTCTCTCTCAGCTCAGCCTGGCAGAGTTCTGAATTTCCATCTCTACCTTTGTAATTTGTTACTCATGGTTTCCAGCTTACCTTCAGCTTTGCACCCTAGTTCCTTACCTATGAATAACCCTGCTTCATGGGCTCCTGGAGACCAGAGCCACATGGCTTCCCTCCAGCTCAACCCTTCCCCGCAGTGTGTTGTGTCTTCCCTTCTCTCTCTCTTTTTTCTCCATCTTCTCTAGGCTATGTACAACAACTCCCCTCAGCCCAGAGTGCTTTAGCTCTCACTTCAGCACAAGTAGCTTGGCAAGAGGGGAAGAGAGAGGGAAGTGGGTAGAGTAAAACCCAAAGGCTCTTCTGCTTTCTCTGCCTGTGGCCCCAGCCCCAGGTCCCCTTCTTCTCCCCATCCCTCATTTCACTTTCGGTCCCCAATTAGGTGCTAGCTTCAATGATACATGGACCCGTCTGGTAACCCTAATCTTCAGATTTCTCTCAAACATCCACATCTGGCAATTCACCATAAAGTGTGAAGAGGGCAGGTTTTAGAACATCTGTGCAGATTTTGTTTTTCTTCAGGAGATCTCAGTGAAAACAAATGAGGCACAGAAGACAGCTTTTTAAATCCTGGGTCAGCCTCCCCTTTATTACTACATAGGAAGCCACTTAGAATCCTGCTTTTTCTCCCTTTAACTTGTTTTGGGCATAGAAAAAGTAAGAGGAAAAACTCGAGGATTATAGTTAGTTCCTCAATGGAAAGGTAGCAAAGGTTTTCACAGATAAAGGTAGCCAAGACCTGTGGTACCGTCCCCTGAGAGTAACTAGACCAATTATTTTCACCAGAGTCCCTATCCTCAGCCTTTATCATGATGACAATTTATTCTCCTGGGTTTTAGTCACTAAAGTATCAAACACACTTGGATCTAGAAGAGAATGAGGGAAGTATGGCTATAAAATACTGACGTTGCCACATCAAAGAGGAATCCATTTTCCTTTGTCTTACATAGAACAGTCCTGAAGGGGTAACCAACTATTGTATTGATGGTTGACCACAAGGGGGCAGAAGAAGATAAAAGTTCTCTTCAGAAAGTTCCTTGTAAACATTGGAGTATTGGCCTCCCCAGTTCTTTTCCAGCCTTTTCTCTATGTATGGTCTGTTTCAGAAGTTTTAGAGAAAATTACAGTGCAAACTTTGAGGCAGGAAGGTTGAGCAATGATTCTCAAAATATGATTCCCAGATCAAACTTGGGAAGCACTGAGACCCTTTCAGGAAGCCTTTGAGGTCAAAGTATTTTCATACCAATATCAAGACATTATTTGCCTCTTTTGCTGCATTGATATCTGCACCAACAGTGCAAAAACGATGATGGTCAAAAATGCTGTCACCTTAACATGACTCAAGATACTGGCATCAAGCTATTAGTAATCAGTGTATTCTTCACCATCACATATTTGCAAAAAGGGGAGAGGGCCAATTTTACCTAAGAATGGCCTTAAGCAGTGAAATTATTAATTGTATCAAATGTTGACCCTTAAATTCATATCCTTTTAATCTTCAGTGTGACAAAATGGGAATACACATAAGGTAGTCTTGTTGCATGTCAAAGTAGAATGATCATCTTGAAGAAAAACACCCGTGCAGCCTAAAAAAGAGTCCCTTTTTTATTCAACACCATTTTTACTTAAAAAAAAAAAAAGAAAAAAAAAAGGTCTGGCAAACAAATTATGGTTTTTCAAACTTCAGTGTTTGGCAGATATTTTATCAAAAATAAAGTGAACTTACTCGTTTAAGGAAAATAACTAACAGTATCTGTGCCAGTATTTGTGATAAAATTTGAGCTTTCAAGTGAAAATTAGAAATCCAGAAAACTTGTATCTACCCCAGTGAACTTCACAGGTTCTCCATATTTGAAGACTCTTCTGATTATTTTGATGATGGTGGTGACATTAATGAATTTGATATTTTTTTAATATTGTGCAACTAAATGTGTCAAAACCTTGGAGATCTGTATAACTCAGTGAACCACTTGAAGGTCTATTCAAAGTGCAAAATAGCTCAATGGATTTTGGTAAACAGAGTACAAAAAGTTCATTTATATGGCTTCAGATTCTATCCTGTTACTAATGTTTAAGAAACTATCATTTGGTAGTTAGGTGTAGTATAAAAGATCAAGAGTCATAGGCCAGTGCTCACTTCGGCAGTACATATACTAAAATTGGAACAATACAGAGAAGATTAGCATGGCCCCTGCACAAGGATGACATGCAAATTCGTGAAGTGTTCCATAATTAAAATAAAAAAGAGAGAGTCATAGGCCGGCTGCCAAGCCGGTTCAGTCAGAACAGGTGACTCTTGATCTTGGGATTGTGAGTTCAAGTCCCAATGCTGGGTGTAGAGATTACTAAATAAATAAATAAACTTTAAAAAAAGGGAATAAAAAGCCACAAGCAAATCTGAGAAGCTGTTGAAATACCTCTCCCTTTTCCAACTACTTATCTGGATGAGGTTGGATTTTTTTTTCACATGCTTCAACTTGAACAATAGAGCACAAACAGACTGAATGTAGAAGCAGATATATGAGACTCTGATAACCAACAACCACTAACTCATGTTTTGAATAGACATTCAAGGAATAGGATATCTTGATTTGTTCCCTGTCATTTAGTTATAGCAGATAAACTTGGCTTCCTTCTTTGTTTACAAACTCTCTTCTTTAGAAAACAAAGGTCTTGGTCAAGATAATTTTACTTGTCTATCTAGCCTTTACTATCAACAGTATGATCATATCACCTTACACTGTAAATATTTTGTAGTTTAGAAATACCATACAGTTTATTCAAAGACCCTAAGGAAAGTGTGGTCAAGATGGGATTTACCTTTAGTCATCTAGTAACTAGCAGAAGCCTAACTAAAATCCTGGCTTTATGATTCAAGGTTGTTTCCTCCCTCATTACACTGCTTACTTTGGAAAGTAGTTCTCCACAGCAGTTTGTCACAGGAGGGTGGGGAGAAAAGAAAGAGGCCAGTCAATTCTGCATTTGAGAAAGCTCAACACAGACAGGCAGGACTGAAGAGAGTGGGACTCTTGGGTGAGGTGGGTGTCAGAGTCAAACTACATGCAAACAATTCTGATTCTTTATTCAAGTGACTTGGAATTGTGGGACTACGGAGAAAATCCTATTTGCTTCATAATCAAAGGTAGTGCTCTTCTTTGTCCAACCCTCCAGAGGGCACTAGAGCTTTTAATCTCTGCCAAGTAAGGGAAATACCCTGATACTGGTCATGGGGTACTTGGATTCCTTTTATTTCTTATTTCTATTTTTTTAAATCTGTTAAAGAATTTTATTCTTAAGTAATCTCTACATCCACTATGGAGCTCAAACTCACAACCTTGAGATCAAGAGCCTCATGTTCTACCAACTAAGCCAGCCAGGTGTCCCTGGGCTGCCAGATACATTACTGTATCTTCACTCTATCCATTTGTTATAGCTTTGTTTCAAGCTTAAACAGAAAAGCAGAGTAAAATCAAGGGAGGGAAGCTATGTGTATGATGATTTCTTCAAAAGCTGAGAGTAGGTTATATTGTCATGCCATCAGTGTCTCTTCCATTTTTTCTCCCTAAAGGCTTGGCAACTTTAACAATATTTACATTTATATGGCTCCTCTGAGTTTTCAAAGTATTTTTGTAGCATTTGTCCATTGAGCCTCAGGCTTACCTCTATGAGGAAAGTAGGCTATGGGGCCTCTGGTGAGCAGAATTGTTTAAAGGTGATAGAAAAGAGTACTCTAGACTGCCTGCACTTCGAGCTGGTAGGATGGAGAAGAACTACCCCAGTGCAGCCCCACCCCCTTCCAGATCCAGTATCATCACAGCAAAGGAATTGGCCTCACACCAAGGAACCAGTGTTTCTGAGTCAGTTAATTTAGGGCACAACTTGAGAATGTGCATTTTAATAAAATTCCTAGTAGATATTTCTGACTGGGGACTACACTTTGAGAATCTCTGCTTTAACTCATACCATATACATTTGCAGAATTGTCTACAACTTTGTTGCAGGGTGTATGGCATCCATGCCCATGATGGAAGCCACCTTTTATGAATGGCCCTTTTTACAGCTGAGGCAGAGAGTAGAGATTAAGTGATTGGTCAATGGTCACATTGATAGAGATTTGGTATAGTCTGAAGTAGCAAGGTCTTCTGATTTCTAGTCAAGGGTAGTTTCTAAGGCCATCAGTTTTTTGCAACTTTCTTTAATAATAGACAGCGATGGTTGGCGATTGTTATAGAGCATTCAATAATTATATGTTTAGTTGAACTTTTAGCTGAGCTTGATCTAAGGAAACAGGAAAAGAGAAAGAATCCTTCCTATTTTTATTCCTGACACATTGTGGGAAATAGAAGTATCCTTCATTATACTTGAGAACATCAAGTATAGAAACATATAAAATACTTAATTTCAGCTCTTCAGAATGATATGTCTATACTAAATGCTGTTGGGTTCTCAAAGATAGTGGATTTCTTTTTTATTTTTTTAAAATATTTTATTCATTTATTCATGAGAGAGAGGCAGAGACACAGGCAGAGGGAGAAGCAGACTCCCTGTGGGGAGCCTGATGCAGGACTCCATCCCAGGACCCTGGGATCACAACCTGAGCCAAAGGCAGATGCTGAACCCCTGAGCTACCCAGACACCCCAAGATAGTGGATTTCAACACAGTTTAATAAAAAAATATTTTTGATGTTCACTGTGAGAAATATTTCTGCTGGGGCTGTAAATAAGATCTAGTCTTTAACTTAAAGGAATGTATAGTTTAGTGGGAAAAAGCAGAATGTTCATAATTGACTCCAGTGTTACACCAGATGGAATGTGGTATCTACTAAAATGGAGCTTTGAACTGTACAGAGCAGGAGATAGAGGGAAGAGGTTTCACTTAGCAGCATTAATGAAAGTTTTGTGGAGGATGTGTCATCTGAACTGAGCCTCTAAAAGGTAAGAGGATCTTGTCTGGTAAAGATAAAGAGGAAGAATCTTCTGGACAGAGAAAACTGCATGGAAAGAGATGTAGCTAAACCCAGAGCTTGCTTGAGGAGTAGCTTCTTTTCCATGTGCTCTGGGAAGAGCACGCTCATGCACTATGAGATACCACTGAAATGTCAGTGGGAACAGTCAGAATGATGGAACAGTTCTGGGCCGAGAGATATGTGATCAGAGGCTAGGTGGCCATGGCAGGTAGCAGTATGGAGGACAGATGGAAGGGACAAGAAGAGACCGGCAAGGAGGTGGACACCAGTAAGGAGGATACTTCAGAAGTTGACACAGTTGACATGAGTGAGAAAATGAATTTTGAGTCTTTTGTGGTAAACTTGGTTTTGAACCTGATTTCAACTTACTACCTCTGTTGTCTTAGGCAAAATACCACTCTCTTTGGACTTCAGTTTTACTATTTCTGAAAAGAGAGGGTAGATGCTGGCTAAAGTCTATGTACTGCAAACTTTCTGTGATTCTGGGAATCCTACTTGTCCTCTGTTGCAAATAGAATTTTGGATGATCTTGGTCACTTTTTAATCCTTCAATTTTGCTAATATGATTGTGCCTCCATTTGGGATCACAAAGTTGAAATAAAATACAATTGAAGGTCCCATTGATCTAGCCATAGTTTGGGGTAGAAGTGTGAAGATGAAATTTTATTCAAACCTGCCTTATTTAGAACTTATTTCAATAATACCAACTTTTCAAGTAGGATTGATTTGCAACAGAGAAAATGTTGTCTTGCTGAGTTTACAAATTCATGGGACAGGAAGCATGATTTCAACTCTGAAAATGTGGTAGGTTACTTAGGTTACTTCTTATAAACACAAGGGTTTGCATCAGGGGTAGAGGCCAGATTTCATGACTCTGACTGGAAATATTAGGGAACAGATGAATCATATAATACATCACTTCAACCGGAAAGTGAATGTATCCTACTGTTAAGAGTTTATCTCAAAATGCTTTGTGAAATCTAAGGGAGCTGGAGGAACCCTAGCTCAAGGTGTGGGATGTCATGGTCTATCTAGCATAGACTCCAGCCAGAAGACCAAATGTGTGGCCTTTTGTTCTCTCCTGGGGGATGGGAAGGATATGGAAAACAATGCTCTGGCCATGGAGAAGATTCAAGGGAATAAAAATGAATCATCGCTGGCCGCCAGGAAACACTAGGAGTTCTCTAAATGGAATGAAGTCCTCCTGTACCTTGGGTGGGAGGAAAGAGATTGAGGGGAAACAACAGCTGAGGGGGAGACGGAAGCTGGAGAGAGGGACACTGCAGCAGGCCTGTGACTCCCAACCAGCACCACAGAGGAACAAACCCAAAGGCTGTGAGCTTATGCTGGTTTCCTGTGGTGTTCCTTAGGGAGGTTCCTTGGGGTTTTTTTGTTTTTTTGTTTTTTTTTTGACTGCCTTTGGTGATTTCCTAATCAGCTGCCCCAGTCCCCAACCTCCACCCTATGCAATGTCATCTGCATAAAAATGTGGAGAATGTGACCAACTATTCACGCATGTCGGGAAGGGCTCTGTGAATTATGAGGCTGCACGTGTGGCCTGCTATACAAAGGGTCTCCAACCAGCAGGCTGGGAACACAAATTGCTGCCCTAGGCAAAGGAGGCCCAAGGGTCAAGGGACATCTGGAGCTGAGTCCAGGCCCTGAACTGGGACTTTGGAAGAATTTCAGGCACATCCTGCTCCTTACTGGACCCTGAGGCATGGGATTTGGGCTGGATTTGTTCATGATTCTTGTGTTTAATTAATTAATGACTTAATCACTTTTTAAGCATCCTTATATTTCTCCATTAATTTCAGTTTTCTTTAGTGTTTCTAAATAATGTCTTTTTTTAAACTTTTGTTAATGTCATTTTCAAACATACAAGAAAAAGAATAGTATATATTGAAACTGTACCACCTGGCTTCAATATTTATCAATATTGTGCCAAATTTGTTTTACTTATATCTCCTCCACTTTTTAAATCTAGAGTATATGGTATTAAAGCAAATACCAAATCTCATATCATTTCAATTATAAAAATTTCAGAATGCTAGCAGATAAGGACTTTCATTAAGTAAGGCCTAGACCCAAAGTGGGCCTTGAACTCATGACCTGAGATCAAGAGTTACATGCTCTACCAACTGAGCCAGCCAGGCACCCCAGATAAGGACTCTTTTTTTGTAACATAATAATACTATCATATATCATATGTAAAAAAATTAGTGATTTTAAAATATCATACAAATATATGTCTTATTATACCACAGAACCCAAAAAAGATCCACACATAATACATATTGGTTCCTCTCTTTTTAAATTGCCATTTATTTGTGGGAGAAATTGGGTCATAAGTTTCTTTTTTTTTTTTTTTTTAAGATTTTATTTATTTATTCATGAGAGACAGAGAGAGAGAGAGGGGCAGAGACACAGGCAGAGGGAGAAGCAGGCTCCATGCAGGAAGCCCGCCCAACATGGGACTGGATCCCGAGTCTCCAGGATCAGGCCCTGGGCCGAAGGTGGCGCTAAACTGCTGAACCACCCAGGCTGCCTGGGTCTTAAGTTTCTATAGAATTTCCCACATCCTAGATTTGGCTCATTGCATCCTTGTGATATTTTTCCCATGATTCCTACTTCCTTTTCATTAGGAAATGTTATTTAGAGACTACCATCTGGGCTTGAAGGATAGTCTTTGCCACTGCATTGTCATTGTTTTATGAATTTTTAAGGGCAAATAGTGAGAAAATATTTATTTTTGAAAATAAGAAAAACTGAGTTCCTATTAATATTTTCAATTTAAGTTCATGGTTGCAGGGTTTTTGCTTACTTGATTTAAAAAAATAAAAGATTTTATTTATTTCTTTGACAGAGAGAGCATGAGCAGGAGAAGCAGCAGGCAGAGAGAGAGAGAGAGAAGCAGGCTCCCCACAGAGCAGATAGCCCAATGTGAGGGATGGGATTATGACCTGAACTGAAGGCAGATGCTTAACCAACTGAGCCACAAGGGACCCCTTAATTTACTTGATTTTGTATTTGTATCTTATTTCTCCTTTCCTGAAAAACTTGATTTTTATAATATTAACATAATTACTAATTAGTTGTAATTCACAACACATTTAACATAGGTTAAAATTTTCTTGCAGTAATTCTGTGGAAGCAGTATTGTCTCTTATGTTTCTGAAGATAGCAATTGTAGTTCCTTTTTACAATAATGTTTTCTTGTATTCCCCTTATTGTTTTGTTTTTACTACCTAGATTTTCATAAGTATTTGATGAACTATTGGCTATTGACTAAAAAATGAGAGATAGTAAAACATCAGTATTACTAATAACAGTAAGATTACTAAAGAGTATAAAACAAAGAAATTAAGTAAAAATCCCATAATCTTCCATTTGAATAGGAAATCAATATGAACTTATCTTTTTTCTTAAAATAAATAAAAAATGCACACTTCATTGCTCTGTCCCTGAAAAGTCTGAGAAGCAATGCTAATTCAGTAATAATATGCATGACCAGCATTCAGATTCTGGTCTCTAAATACCATTCCCCACTAAGAGAAATCAGAACTTCCCAGTAAGAGAAATCAGAAACCATTCCCCACTATGAGAAACCAGAACTCTTTTGGAAAAGTGCCTGATTTCAAGACTAGGGCAGAAAATTAACAAGTAAGTCTGGGACATCATTTTATGTCAAGGAAGAAATAAAGAAGCCTTTCAAAACAAATGGAATCATATCAAAAGGACACAAAAGCCACCTTTGAGGCTCCCATTTGCCAAAGATGGGACCATTTGAGCAAGACAAAGAATCAGATATATAAAAATTCCTGAGTTTATGATGGTTTTCAAAAATATTTCATTGGTCATCTTTGAAGGTTGCTAAGGCACAGTAACATTGAAAAGGAAAGTATGAAATATCCTTCCTTTCCTGTATGTACTGTATTTCAGGGTAACCAAATTGTTGATGTGGTAAAGATCTTCGTAGACCTATAATTCTGACCAGTGAATGAAGAAAAAATGATAGGATTCAAAAAGCATCGTTTTGCACCCCTTTATGATCTAGGCAACAATTAGTGTTTGCTAAAACAATTAGGTTAAAAGTCAATGAAGACCTCCATAATGGAAATGTTTTCCTTAACCCATTGATCCATCTTGGTATCATTAAAACAACTGGTCTGTATAATGATGTCCTATGGTTGGAAAAACACACCACCACTTATGGAGTATATTCTTGCTTAAAAAAAAAAAAAATCAAACCTGAATCTTATCAACTCAGTAGGTTTAGTGGTCAGTTTACAGAAAACAAGAGGAAGAACATTTAAACAAGATCATTAATATGTAATAAATGAAATCCTGAATGAGATATCCTATAAGTCAGATGAGCTACTTTCTCCACAAAATAATGGCATAAAAAAATAGAGGCATGCATTGTTAGAGAATACAAGATACTTGTGAGATATAACAACCAAAGCCAATGTATGGACATTGTTTGGATCCTACTTTGAACAAACTCACTATAAAATACATCTTTGAGATAATTGGGGAAATGTGAATATAGGCTTAGTATTCAATTATATAAAGGAATTATTTTAAGTTGTACTATCATAATGGCATAAGTGCTATTTTTAAAAGTTTTGTTCAGCAAAAGATAGATGTATATTGAAGCATTTCTAGATGGGTTTAAAAACTGGGTAATAGATACATGTGAGTTCATTATACTGTTCTTTCTACTTCTAAGTTCAAAATTTTCTATCAATTAGGTTTTTAAAAAATAAAGGAAAAAACTCTTGGCGAATATTGAATCAAAGTTATCTCTAAATAAACATAGTCTTAAAAAACAATAGAAAAAACAATCTTGGTTAACATAGAACGTGGACAAAAAAAGAAAATAGGTATTTCCAAAAGAATATCTAAATGAACAAAACACGATGATAAACTAACCATCTCCTCTACGTCTACCTTACTTGATTTCTATGTCGTCACTACCAATGTTCTAGATATCAATCACCTCTCTTCCATGTGATTCTGGTAATGCACAAATTCTATTTTTTCTGGCTCTTTTTTCCGAGAACTATCTCCCTTCTGTCTGTATTTGTCATGCCACCTAATCTGTGCCATGATGCAATTTTCCCATGATTAATGCAATTTATAGGACTTTATTTGTCTTCCATGGTTCTGTGTTAGATTTATTTTTCCTGTAGTCACCAAAGGAGGCCACCCAATTGCAAAAGTAAATCCTGTTTGGATCATAGTAGAGACTGAGGCACAGCTCATTCCTTCTAAGCTATATTAGTTCTTCTCCAGTGTTGAGTCTTGACTTTGTCACTTCTTTCTTCCCTGACACTAAATTTGGTGCCCATGTGTCTCCCAAACCTATTACCTGCCACTTACTTACTAGAGTGACTCGAAGCAGAAATGAATTTTTCAATTTCTGGTTTTTCACAACCCAGCGAACTAGCCTGACGGAAGAGTAAGAACTCTCCCAGGACAGACTTCTCCTTCTTTTCAGAGGCAAGTGCTCATGGGGGGGGGGAACAAATGAGCCTTGTGCTCTGCCCTTAAGGTCAATGGATTGAATGTGGCCTTGTGTGTGTCGTGAATGTACAGTACATGACATCATGCATATTCAGTGGGCTTTTCCAACCGACAGAGTCCCACTCATGACCAAAATTCTTTTTTTACAAAGGCTCTCCTCTGACTTTGGAGGTTATTTTACTCTCCTGGTGCTTTTATCTTTTTTTTTTTTTTTTTTCCTGTCATGGCCATGATTCTTCTTTCTTCTGACTTGCTCTTTTTTCCCTACCCTCTCCTCAATTCTGTTCTCCTTTTTCTGTCCTTTTCTTTTATTTCTTTCCTCCTCCCATATTCCTTGCTATCTGCTTCCTGCTTTTTCCTTCTTCTCCTGGTTTCTCTTTTCATTCTTCATGTGTAAAACTATTAGAAACACCTGACCTCGACTGTCAGTTTTATGTGGGTCAACTGAAACCTTCTTTATCACTTCCACCCACATTCCAATCCTGCATCTCCAACAGACTAATTGATATTTATATTTGGATATCCTTGTTATTAATTCCAAAATAAAACTTATCATCTCCCTAAGAGATTCTCCCTCACATTTTCTTTGACTTTGTGACATTTCCAGGCTCCTAGCCACCCAGACTTGAGCCTCAGACTCATCTCTTATTCTTTCCTTCACCAGTCCATTGGGACAAGGAGCACATTTTATTATCTCAGTCTTTGAAACACATCCTCACCCATCCCTCCTCACCGTTTCTACCAATATCATGGTGATCTGGGCCCATTGGTTGTGCTGAATGATAATAATGACTCCTCTAAACCCATTTCCCCTCTATTTGTTTTGCCCCTTGGGTTCCCTGGGCCCACTCTCACCCTAGATGATCATTCACTCAAACACTGCTTGGTTCATTCCAAATCTAAAATATTATGTGAATATCTACCCTTCTCTGTAGGAACCCAACATCCTCAGGCTGGCATTTGAAACTTTTTGTAATTATTTCTACCTGACGTTCCCAACCTTCTCTCTCTCCAGCACAGCTTCCTCCTGACTGTGTATACACTCTTCATTTCCTGTCCAAATCTTTCCTTATACTCTCATTCTCATTTCAGATGACATGCTGCTTCTTCTCCACTGATCTGTGAGCTTTCCATCCTCCAAGTCCCTGTGAAAACCCTCTTCCTTCAGAAGGGATTTATGGATGAAATAACTAGATGCCCAGTTTTGCTTTAAAATAATCTAGTGGATAGTGGACAAGTATGTATGTGGGGGGGAGGGGTAATAAATGAAATGACCTGGACAGAGGTTGCCATGTTAGATATACAGAGGTTCATTAACCTATTCTCTGAACTTTTGTATATGTTTGAATCTTCCATTACAGAAAGTTTAAAAATAAAATAGAATCTAGGAGTATGGCCATGAAACATAGCATCCTTTTTTTTTTTTTTTAAGATTTTATTTATTTATTCATGAGAGACAGAGAGAGGGCGGGGGTGGGGGGCAGAGGGAGAAGCAGGCTCCATGCAGGAAGCCTGATATGGGACTCAATCCCAGGACTCTGGGACCACACCCTGAGCCAAGGCAGATGCTCAACCTCTGAGCCACCTAGGCATCCCAAAACATGGTGTCCTATACAGGCAGGACTCATCAACAGTTGGAGAGGATTCCAGCAGAATGTCAAATTGGTCTCAGGGAGGGTTGGTAGAGAAGAGGAGGATGGTGATCATGTAACCAGCCTATAAAATTAGATTCTACAAGATTTGTGTCTGCTCTGTTACTGGCTGTACCCAGCCAATAGAATGTTCCTGGCCCTCCATATTATTTGTGGAATTAACTTATTGATTAAATAGATTATCTATAAGTCAAGGTAGGTCTGAGAACAGCCTGCAAATCCATTCTGTCAAAGAAGAAAATGGCCATGTTTCTCTTGGGACCTAAATATGTTCACAGTGTACTGCAAAAGCATAAATAAAAGCACCAAACAGCTCATTTATTCAAAAGGTTGTCATTGTGTGCTTACCATGCTTCATGTGTGAATAAAATAGAGAACAAAGAAGTCTCTGCCTTCTGGGGCTTATATAGTAGAGGAGGTACAGACAAAAAAATACATGGTCTGGAGAGATCAATGCAGAATAAGGTGTATAGTGTCACAGGAAAACAGAAGAGGCACCACAAACTCTGGAGGCCCAGGAAGGTTCCCCAAAGCTGAAAGCTGAAGGATAAATAAGTGTTTGCCTTATGAAAACAGAAGGAAAGACTGTTTCAAGCAGAGAAAGCAGCTTGGAGAAGAGAGGAACAAATGAAAGAAGTTTACTGAGGGTGGGTCCTAGAACAAAGCAGGTCAGGCAGACTGGTTGTCAAGGGTCAAGTCAAGAGATAAGATTGGACAAGAACAGAGGAGCCAGATCCTGCAAGGTACTGTAGGGTAATTTATAGAATGTGAACTCAATATAAAAAGCTAAGAGAAGACCTTGAAAAGTTCTCGAGCATCCAGAGTGACGTAGTACTCAGATTTTGCATTTTTGGAAGTCCCATCTGGCTAAAGTGCAGAGAATGGATTGGAGGGTGATAGCTACAAAGCTGTGCAATCCTTTTTTTTTTTTTTTTTTTTTTTTGAGAGAGAGACTGTGAGCTGGGACAGGGATGTTTGGGGAGGTAGGGATGGAGGGAGAGGGAGAGAGAATCAAATCTTAAGTAGGCTCCATGCCCAGCACGCATGGGGGTGTGGCACTCGATCTCACAACCCTGAGATCATGACCTGAGCTGAAAAACCAAGAGTCAAACACTTAGCTGACTAAGTGACTCAGCCACCCAGGTGCTTCACTAGAGAGAGGTGACGGTGACCTTGCTAATGGATGGATGGGGTGGGGCATGGGGGTGGGCAATACAGACATTTCAGGGTGGAGGATAGGGAAGCCGTTCTTCAAAATAGGAAATAAGGAGGAGCCACAGCCGCCAAGTCCCGACCCCGACCTGACCCCGCACACGGCCACCTGCTGCCTACCACGCACTCCTGATTCCTTTTGGTTCTAAGTCCAAAATGGCAACTCTCAAGGATCAGCTGATTCAGAATCTTCTTAAGGAAGACAATATCTCCCAGAATAAGATTACAGTCATTGGGGTTGGTGCTATTGGCATGACTTGTGCCATCAGTATCTTAATGAAGGACTTGGCAGATGAACTCGCTCTTGTTGATGTCATGGAAGACAAATTGAAGGAAGAGACGATGGATCTCCAGCACAGCAGCCTTTTCTTTAGAACACCAAAAATTGTCTCTGGCAAAGACTATAATGTGACTGCAAACTCCAAGCTGGCTATTATCACGGCTGGGGCATGTCAGCAAGAGGGAGAAAGTCGTCTTAATTTGATCCAGCGTAACCTGAACATCTTTAAGTTCATCATTCCTAATATTGTCAAATACAGCCCAAACTGCAAGTTGCTTGTTGTTTCCAATCCAGTGAATATCTTTACCTATGTGGCTTGGAAGATAACTGGCTTTCCCAAAAACTGCATTATTGGAAGTGATTGCAATCTGGATTCAGCCCGGTTCCGTTACCTAATAGGGGAAAGGTTGGGAGTTCACCCATTAAGCTGTCATAGGTGGGTCCTTGGAGAGCATGGAGACTCCAGTGTGCCTGTATGGAGTGGAGCAAATGTTGCTGGTGTCTCTCTGAAGAATCTGCACCCTGACTTAGGCACTGATGCAGATAAGGAACAGTGGAAAGAGGTTTACAAACAGGTGGTTGACAGTGCCTATGAGGTGATCAAACTGAAAGGCTACACTTCCTGGGCCATTGGACTGTCTGTGGCAGATTTGGCAGAAAGTATAACGAAGAATTTTAGGTGGGTGCATCCAATTTCCACCATGATTAAGGGTCTCTATGGAATAAAAGATGATGTCTTCCTTAGTGTTCCTTGCATCTTGGGGCAGAATGGAATCTCCGATGTGAGAGTGACTCTGACTCCTGAGGAAGAGGCCCATTTGAAGAATGCAGATACACTTTGGGGGATCCAAAAGGAACTGCAGTTTTAAAATTTTCTAATGTACCACGTCACTATCTAGACTACGACAAGATTTTAGTTGGAGGTTGTGTATGTTGTCCTTATTATTTGACCTGTTACTCAAGTAGTAATATTAAAATGGGCTAAGAAAAACATCAGTTTCCTAAAGTTACAAATGGGAATGGTTCACAAAACCCTGCAGCTATATCCTGATGCTGGATGATACCTGTCTTGTGTAGTCCTAAATTGGTTAATGTAATATAGTTCCACCATCTCGGAGACACCACTGCCAATGTCACATATGCTGCAGTTACTCCTCAAACCAGATGTGTATTTACTGTGTTCCGTAACTTCTGATTCCTTTGCCCCAACCCCCAACATGCTTAGTCGATCTTTTTTCTTCAGTCACATCCTGGGATCTAATGTATAAATTCAATATTGCATGTATAGTGCATAACTCTTCTAAAGGATCTTATTTTGTGTACTATATATGTCGGAATATAGTGTACATTGCCATAAAATGTAAAAAGACAATGCAGCCAACTATCTGTCCTACCAACTAAAATACCAAATAAATTTTGAACAGTGAAAAAAAAAAGGAAATGAGGAAATGAAGTAGTTTCCTATCTGTGTGGCTGTTCTCCACTCGAATGCAAGTTTTTTCTCAAAATTGCTTTTATTTGAGAAAATAAAGAAATGTCTCAAAAATGTTCCTACTGTATAGGGAGTGCCAGCTTAGGAATGGATGGCAGTGTGAAGAAGGGAAAAGATCGGTTGGTGGCCTGAGAATAAGGAAACCGGGTTCTAGTCCATAAGTGCCATTTTCATTGTTCCACTAGCTTTGTTTCATCATACTTCCACTTCTTTAGTTCATTGTCTTCTTCACGAGGGTTGATTTTCTTGAATACTTTCTATATCTTGGTTGTGGGCTTATCTGTGTGGTTGAGATTCCCAGTTAGAGTCTGTGTCACATCTGTTTGTATGGTCTGCCTGGAAAGGGGACAAGAGTTGCCCTGGTGTCCTGCTTGTATTCTGGTCTGCTTTCAGGAAGAGGAAGGATGGGCTATGTCACCTGGCAGGGCACTGTACTGGTTTGTTAGATGTTAGTACTCGGCGCTCCCCACTAAGGTCAACAGCCACCTGCTGCCCTGTCTCTGATCTGATGGAGCCTGGAGGCAGACACTCCATCACTGCTGCTTGGCTGCTATTGCTATGACATCTATTCCCTGTCTGTTGCCCTGGACTCCCTTCTGCTGCAGGTTTATACAGCTCCAAGTATATACCTCCTTAGCATGCTTCAACTTTTCTCGGAGGTCTCAGATGCATCTGGACTACAGATTTCCCTGTCAATCCAATCTTCTCAATTTTTATTCCTTTTTTTTAAGGTTTTATTTTCAAGTAATCTCTACACTCAATGTGGGCCTCCATCTTACAACCCTGAGATCAAGAGTCACATGCTCTACCACCTAGCCACGCAGGTGCCCCTCAATTTTTATTCTCTAAGTTATTTGTGACCAAAGTCTTACTTTTTTAAAGCACAATTATCTCTAGGAATTTGGAAAAACTGCAACTTGTACTTGGTCCACCATTTTGAAATGGAAGTCTCTGCTCTGGCTAACAACTCAAGTATTTCAGAAGCTAATCTTTGACAGTCCCTGGGACTTTTTTTTTAAGATTTTATTTATTTATTCATGATAGACACACAGAGAGAAGTAGAGACATAGGCAGAGGGAGATTCAATCCCAGGACCTTGGGATCACGACTTGAGCCAAAGGCAGACACTCAACTGCTGAGCCACCCAGGCGTCCCAAGGTCACTGGGATCTGTCTTATTTGCTCATCTTTGCTGAAATGAGAAGAGGACAGGAAAGATTTGTTGGAAAACAGGAACAATTTATTTTCTTAAAGCTGATTTCTTTTTAGGGCAGCCTGGGTGGCTCAGCGGTTTAGTGCTGAGCAGGATCGAGTCCCACGTCAGGCTTCCTGCATGGAGTCTGCTTCCCCCTCTGCCTGTGTCTCTGCCTCTCTTTGTCTCTGTGTCTCTCATGAATAAATAAATAAAATCTTAAAAAAAAAAAAAAAAAAGCTGATTTCTTTTTAATACCTGAATGGGGAGTTAGAAGTTTGTATCCAAAAGAGTATTTTTTGGTTATTGGGAAATGGGTCACTCAAAGTCAGAAGCATACTCAATGTCAGAAAAATACCTCTATTGCCTTTTAGAGTTTGGATTTATGTACTTTCCAAATGAGTGAATTTCAAGTCCCTGGACCTGGCAGAGCTGCCTTCTCTGGGCTCAGAAATAATTTGGTTCCAGGGAGCTGGAGAATTTATGGACTTCTGAATTCTATCCAACTGAATAGGAGAGAAGCTTGGGAAAGAGCCAGCCAGGTGCATGACAAAATTAGAGCTACAGCTGGAGAGAGGGGATTCCATGAGCGGGAGGGTCAGCCTGAGGGGCTGAGTCATCAGTACAGAGAGGATTCTGAGGGCTCTGGAATTCTAGTTAGGCCCTGGTGGTGAAATGAAGTTTCGGCTTTGATCCTCTGGGAAGGGGCAGACCCTGTTGAGAGAGATTCCAGTTAGAGGCTACTCCCTATTTCATGGAAAAGGCAAAAAAAGTTGCAAAGCTCTAAACAACAACAACAACAAAGGTTTTCATTTGCTTATTTGTGTAGAAGTCTTTTAGTCTATTTAGGTACAATGAAAATAGAAACAGGATTTAGTAAGTTAGTTAAGAAATCTTTGCTTTGTTTCCTTTCAAGAAACTGGATAAAAAGACCCCTTGACCATTTTCTAAAATTTAAATGAGTGTCTGCACAGGATGAGAACAGGGTGTGGTGGGGAGAGAGGGTACTGGCCATGAAAGTATTAAGTGTGGTGCTTGAACTTCAGGGCTCTCACTCACAGGGATCACCCCTTTCAGGGCCTGACAAGTGTTCACTTGGTCATATGCTTTTGTAAAGTTTGCAAAAGTAAAACCATTGTTTCCTTCTACCTTGACTTCCCTCCATCACCATCTTTTCATATCATGTGGCAGCTAAGGGTATTTCAGGGTCTGACTAAAGGGACGTCCAAGTGAAAATAGAGTGAGTTTGGTTCAGTGTGATGTATTTACACAGTTTGCAGGCACTTTGGGTTCAGTTATTTCCACTTGTTTGAATGTAGGAATGGCTTTCGGGAATTTTTTAATTTAATTGAGATATGACTCCTATATCCTCAAATTGAATCCTTTAAAGCTATAATTCAGTTACTTTAGTATATTCACAATGCTGTGCAACTGTCACAACTATTTGATTCTAGAACATTTTCACACCCCTCTCCCCCCAAAGAAACCCCATGAGTCACTCTATTCTTTCCTTCCCCCACTGCCAGCCAGCTCCTAATCTCTTAATGCCCCCTAATCTACTTTCTGTCTCTATAAATCTGCTTGTTCTGTACATTTCATGTCCATGAAATCATACAATATGTTGCCTTTTGCATCTGGCTTTTTAAACTTAGAGCAACGTTTTCAAGATTCATTCACATTATAGTATGAATCAGTACTTTATTCTTTTTATGGCTAAATAATACTCCATTTTGTTCATCAAATAAATGCATCAGTTGATAGACATTTCAGTTATTTCTAGTTATGTTCTTCCTGACAATGTGTGAAGTTAGCTAACATGAAGCTCCAGGGCCAGTGGTGGTATCACACTATGGGGATGGCCAATGTGCCAGACACTGGTTGTGGAAGAGAACACTTTGAAATATACAGTCAGAAGCTATCATGTTAGTGGAATGATTAAATCTCTCTTATCCATATAGAAGTGATATTACAAAATTATTGTCAAGTAAAAAAGTTATCAAAATTTTTGAGCCCACAAAATGTGGAAAGACATATAGAGGTGTGTCAGGTGGCTAGCCAATTAAAATATATATTTTTTTAATTTGGGGATATTTTTGTTAACTATTTTGTTAATATTTTATTAATTATTTTAAAACATGTGCTTTGTGGCTTTCTCTCATTTGAAATAAGCACTTTTAAATTTAAGTTTATATTTATAATTTTATATTTCTTAAATCCTGTAGATCATAAACTGCAAACCCCTTAAAATCAGGATCCACCTGCTGTTAAGCAATACTTTCAACTCCGTCACTTTTTCTTTTTTCTTTTTTACTTTTTCTTTTTCTTTCTTTCTTTCTTTCTTTCTTTCTTTCTTTCTTTCTTTCTTTCTTTCTTTCTTTTTGTAGTACTACTTAAAATGGAAGTCTCTGCTTTGGCTAAACAATCAGAGCGGCCAGGAGCTTGTGTGAGAGATTTCCAATTAGGGGATGATACAGCAAGTTGCTCATTTTGTTGCTTTCCACTTTCTTGTCCATCTTTTTCAGCGCAGCAACACTTTGAAGAAAAACTAGCTCAGGCAATACCTTATTACCTAATTAAATATGCAGTGCCTAGAAGAGTTGCTGTGATTGATTGAATATTGTTTAGCAGGTATTTTCCTCTATGCTCCCTTCCTCTGGGGCAGAGTCTACTTCCCCTGGCTTCCCTCCATGGGCTTGGCCCTGTGACTACTTTGGCCAATGGGATATAGACAGAAGAAGTCCATATGACAGTTCTGAGAACCAGAAGCCCCATTAGATCACATTCTGGGAGGCAGTGGTCCTTCAGCATGGGTCCTGCAAGAAGATACACACAGAGACGTATATCCTGAATCTGATATTCAGCCTTCAGGAGGAGCTGCTGCCACTGACCTGCAGACCGTGAGTGAGAAATAAACATTTACTGTTCTGAGCCACTGAGTTGGGGGTTGTCTGAAACACACTGGAGCTGCAGCAGAAGCTGACTAATACAGAAGCACATTCCCAATCTAAACAGCAGAGCCAATATCATTTCTCTCTCAGGAGGCAGCTGAGCTTCGTTCCAAAACTCCGACTTGCAGGATCCTTGACAGCAGATCCCAGTACACCACCTTTCTGCATGCTTCCATCTTTCAAGGATATCCATTTCTGCCTTGAGGACATGCCTCCTCTTCCCCACCTCCCTTTAGCTATAATTTTAAGTACAATTTATTTCATTGTTTCTACCCTTTATAATAACACTTTTGTCACTTCAATTAAACAGCTTCCAAAAGCAGCCCACCACATTTCTCCCACCCTCTAATCTGTTCAGTTTGACAACCCAATGAAAAGTAGAAAAAACCTCTGAGAACTTTTGATCAAGCAATTGCACTTTCAGAAATTTAGCCTAACAGAATAATCACACAAATATATAAAAATGCATGTACAAGGATGTAAAATATAAGAAACAACCTAAATGCCCAAGTATAGGGGATAGGTTAAATAAGGTATATCAACATAATGAGATACACTGCCACCATTAAAAGTGATACAGTAACAACATGCTTATGGACATGGAAAAAAGAGGGTTACAAACAAAACATACAATAGAAACTCATTTTGTGAACTCAAAACACATGTATATGTCTAGAAAGTTATATGCCAGTAGTTACAGTGTCTATATCTGGTTGTTAGAATTATGGGTGGTTTTTGTTTATTTCATTTTGTTATTTTTTCTTCTTTTGCCAACCGTATTTCCTAATTCTGCAAAGAATATGTTCTACTTTTGTAGTAAAAATGAAGCAAATGTATTGTCCTTTTGACCCTCACAACCGTTTTAAATGAGTTGAGAGGAACTTTCTTCCTCTCCCTAACCTTTTGTTTCATTTCATAGATATTCAGGTACAGCACAAGAAAGATGGCAAGGATGGTGAGAAGGGCAGTTCTGTTCACAAAGACAGCAAAGTTTTAGGCATTTGTGCAGAGAAAAATGGAACACAAATGCAAGGCGATCATAATGATCCAGTACAGGTAAAGATGGATTTCCTCCTGTGCTTTACCTACAAAGGTTAAGCAGATGAGTTTGGGATTTACATTTCTTGATGGAATACAGATCAACACATAATGGAAACAATGATGCTTAGAGTCCTGGATGGAGAGGAAGCAGCAATCCAACTGAGAAAATGTTCACTTGATTCTGTTTTGCCCATGTGAGTCAGAAATGAGCAACCTTTTGTTGCTGGAGGATCAGTTTCAGAAAACTGAAGTTCCTGAGAGGCTTACATGACATGCAGCAGCTCACACAGGAAGCTAGTGGTGAAGTCAGACTTTGACTTTGTGCCCAATGAATATCCTCCCATGCCATTTCAAGAGCTTCTGAGAAGACTCACAATGGTGGCAGCAGTGGCTAAGTTAACTCCAAAGTTAGAGAGAAACCATCTTCCTCCTAATCATCTGTCTCAGTCATCTGGCACCACCATATAGATATAGATGGTCCCTGGAAAAAATATGGCCTGCTTCACACATTCGCATGTCATCGTTGGGCAGGAGCTGCACCAATCTGCTCTTGGTTGTATCTATTTTAGTACACCTGCTGCTGAAGTGAGCACAGAGGAGCTCTTACTGCTTCTCATGGCATGAGCTATCTGCCTTTTTAAAGAAAAGACTGATTCCACATTCAATGTTCTCCGTCTGAAATGAACAGTGGTAAAGAAATAAAGTCAATAAAATGAAAAAAAAAAAGAAATTGTAAGAAGAGAGATATAATAAAATCTGTTGAGATAAAATTGTTAATCCGATTAGCTAAAAAAGATCCCAGACTAAGACTGTGTCCAGCCAGAGGAGGATAAAGTGGCAGCAGAATAGAGAGTGGGATTTCAGAGCAAGAACAGCTTCCAAGCTGAGAAATGGTGCTGGAAAGCAACAGACCCTTAAGTGGCTTGACCATTTTGGGCAGAAGAGCTAACCTAGCAGTGTGCTGGAGGAGTGGGCTATATATCTCCTCCAGCTCTGCATTCAATGACATCAGGTTGGTGGCTCGAAGTCAGCTATGGGAGGAGTATTTACATGACAAAAATCAGAAAATGCTATAAATCAAGGCTCTTGCCTTAACTGGTTGTTAAACCCTGCCCAGCATAGCACTGACACAGAGCATATAACCATTCAAGGGAAAAGCCAAGGCAAAGTCAAGCAATCCAGGCAGAAGTTCAAAAGTATGCAAACCTTTCTCCCAACCACTTAACCTCACGACCCCTGCCCACAGCAGTGCCCGGGGACTCCACCAAAATCCACCTCCCCAGACACTTTCTTGTTATGCCTAAGCCCCCCAAGGCTCTTAGAACAGGACAGAAAACAGGGCATGTGCTCAAGGAGAAGCAAAAGAATGAGTGAAAATATGACTCCTGCCTTGCACAGGGCATGCCACCTAAGTGCACAGTGAAACTTTAAACCATCCCTTTGAACTTACAGGGAAAATATAAAGGAAATTAAAAGAGCCTTAATGGTACTTGACTTGTAGAAGGGCAATCTAACTTCTTTTCTACTTTTTCTCCATCTGCAGCTCTGTCTTGTGGAGAATTAGAGATGGTCTTTCGTTACTTCTCCCCCACCCCTTTAATATCTAAAGAAATGGCTCAGCTTTCAAACCAGAATTATTAAAATAATTTGGGGTAAGATGTAACATCTTTCATTTTTTCCAAGCCACCAGCTCTTCCTGCATCTCCTAGGTTCTCTAAGCTTAGCTACTGCCTCTTCTCGCCTCCTCCTCAGCTGCACTGTAGTGGTAAAGCAGGTGGGAGGGACGTGATTCCTTTGGGTTTCAGTGGCACAGAGGCAAGGGGGTGGGGAGAGAGATACCAGGCAGTGCCATCAAAATGATATCCTGTTTTACTGTCCACTTGACAGGGTTGTCATTTTTTATGCAGGCATATTTGGGTCTTTTATCTACGTGTGATGTTGGTGCTTTTTATAAAAATCCCTTAAGAACAATTAAACGCTTAATTTAATGGCTCTCATATGGAGAAAGGAATGAGAAAAAGAAGCTCCAGATCCTGAGCAATCTTCAAGAGATAAACTCTGTCTGTACTATGGTGAAAAATAATGCTTTGAAATTGCCATTGTAAGACCATCTATGTATATTAAGGAAAATTGTAAATACACGGAAGCATATAAAATAGTAGGAATCACCAAAGTCCCATCACCAGCCATGATGACTGCTTCCATTTTGGTTGGATTCTCCTTAAGTTCTATTTCTGTGTGTGTGTGTGTGTGTGTGTGTGTATTTATTCAAATATAGAGAAGATGTAAATGGGTAGCTTTTTGGCTAAAAAAAAATCCAGTACGTTTTATTTGGTTCATGCAATATATTTATAATTTAAAGTTAGATTTTAACATGCAAAAACGAAGAGATTTTTACATTAAATCCAGATTTCATATTTTTCTTGAAAAATTGAAACTGGGGGCACCTGGGTGACTCCTTCAATTAAGCATGTGACTCTTGATTTTGGCTCAAGTCATGATCTCAGGGTTGTGGGATCAAGCTGGGCTGGGCTCTGTACTCAGCAGGGAGTCTGCTTCTTTCCTTCTCCCTCTCCCCCTCCTCCCCTCAAATAAATCAATAAATCAATCAATAAATAAATAATAAATCTTTTTAAAAAAATCAAACCTGTATTTTCAAATGACAGGAGCTGAGGAGTCACCTTCAAAAGGAAGGCATGTTTGCCAATGTGCCATTGTCCCAGTGCTGGCCCGTGTTTGTTTGTTTCTTTCTTTTTTTTCTTTTCTTTTGTTTATGCTGCATATCTGGCTCCTATAGGTATTTCAGTTCGATGCCCATAATGTAGAGGGTTTTTAAATCATCACATTCATTTTGCATATGCATCTTTATGTTCAGCTCTTTTCCCTAGGCAATAGATCATGGACCTTTGTCCCTGATTATTCCAGTGTACATACAGTGTTACATGCCATGTGATCCTGTACATGTTTTCTCCCTGATTATACTCATATATCTATAGTAGGAAATATCAAGTACATGAAAGTATGAGGAGGAAATGGACTGGTATTTGGAATTTTTATTTTTTCCCTATGCACATGTCTTTTTAAATAGTAGGAGTCATATTGTACATACGAATTTGTATCCAGCTTTTTCACCTTTTCTTGTATTATAAACACGAACACTCCTCATCAACTATATGTGGCTTAGTTGACAATCATCTTCCCTCATGATTGGATGTTTAGGTTTTCCTTTTTAGGTCGTAATTATGTTATAATGAATATCTCTCTGCTGAAAGCTTTTTTCTATATTGGGATTCTTCTGCTGAAATATATTCCTAGAAATGGGCTCTGCAATTAAAGGATAGAAACAGTTTTAAGGCTCTTGATGTATGTTGTCAAATGGTATTCCAGCAGGGCTCTCCACTGTTCTGATTTACACATGTTCCTACATTATGTGAGAAGATGCTTCCTGACACCTTTAACAGCACCAAATGTATATATATAAATATTTTTATGTTTATATATTATTTTGTATACTTATATTATAAATTAATATATTATGTAATATTATATAATTAATAACATATATTACCTATTATATTTATATTAAACATATCTGTTTATATATTATTTTAATATATTATATATATTTATTTATGCTTATATATTCACTACTGATTTGATACAGAAACATAGCACTTTTTGTTTTTAATTTGCATTCTTCTAGTCCCCAAGAACCCAACTTTGCCCTTTGAACAGAGCAGAACACCAAGGAAAGGGTCTCCCTAATTCAAGGGACAGCCATGGGACAGCCATGCTAATGGAGGTGGAAGTGTCAGAGGCAGAGACCCAGAAATCTCCAGCCAAGGTAGAGAAAGTCAGGAACAGAGACACTTGGGAACAGAATGAGGCAAAGGAGTGGAGACCACAAAACTCGGCCCTGTGAAAACCAGGAAGGTTTAGACAGCAGTCTATGAGCCAGATGTCGTAGCTAAAGCCCAAAATCGTTAAATCCACAGAACACAGATTTTGGGGGTGGGGGGTCTTCTAGTAGTGTTTTTAGGTCCAAAGTCCTAATGAGTCCAGAAGTCTGGGAAGCCACTTGATATTTTTCACCATAGATAATGTCTCCATTTCTTTATCATTCTTTCTAGTTCATCCTGCCAGCTTGAAATTCCCCTTGAGAAAGGATTTTCAAGAAGGAAAGGAACCTACTGTCCCAGATCCAAATCATTTATTTAACTTAGTTACATTTATGTAACTAAACTGAAAATCAAGTACCCTGGACCTGGATTAAAATCACTCAAGGCAGGAAGGAGAAGTCAACACGGTCAATCAGACTTGGGAGCCAAGGGTAACATCAGGAGTAGCCAGCGTTCACTGCCTAGAGCTATTTATTATTAATGTGGAGTCAAAAGTCTTTTCATATATTTTTTTTCTGTAAACACTTATTAAAGCTGAAGTTTGAAGAGAAAAGGGAAATATGAACATCTAAAACCTCATGGGAATAATGAATATTCTTAGCTACAGTAATATGTAACTAAACCTGAAGGGAACAGTTGTTTCTAGATTTTAATTTCAAATTTATTTCATCGAAGGCATTTTTATCAGTTTTTATCTCTAGTCTTTAGGATTTGTTTCCAGTGATTTTACTGCCTGGGAAACTGAGAGTAGGGAGCATGAAAGTTATAGTTGTCCCTAGCTCACAAAATGTTAATATAAGCATTGATCTCCACATCAGGACCAAGAAACCTTGCCAAACTCTGGCCTGCTTTAGTACAACTTGTGAGCTAAGAATACTTTTTATTTTTAAATATTTAATTAACATGTAATGTTATATTAGTTTTAGCTGTACAATATAGTGACTCAACAACTCTTCATTTCTCAGTGCTCATCACAATAAGTACACTCTTAATCCACTTTATCTGTTTCACTCACCCCCTACCTACCTTTCCTCTGGCAACCTTTTGTTCTCTATATTTAACATCTGGGTTTTTTGGTCTCTCTCTCTTTTTTTTCTTTGTTTGCTCATTTGTTTTGTTTCTTAAATTCCACACATGAGTGAAATCATATGGTATTTGTCTTTCTCAGTGTAACTTATTTCATATAGGATTATAGCCTCTATATCCATTCATGTTGTTGCAAATGGCAAGATCTCATTCTTTTTTATGGCTGTGTAATATTTTACTATCTATAAACCTCTCTATATACACAGTACATCTTTATCCATTCATCTGTGGATACATACTTTGGGTCGCTTTCATATCTTAACTATTATAAATAATGCCACGGTAAGCATAGGGGTATATATATATCTTTTCAAAGTAGTACTTTCATTCTCTTTGGGTAAATATTCAGTAGGAAAATTACCAGATCATATGATAATTCTTTTTTTAATTTTTTGAGGAAACTCCATAGTGTTTTCATAGTGGCTGCACCAATTTGCATTCCCAATAGTGCATGAGGATTCCTTTTACTTCAAATAATGTCAACACTTTCTATTTCTTGTGCTTCTGATTTTAGCCATTCTGACAGGTATGAGGTGATATCTTATTGTGGTTCGATTTGCATTTCCCTGACAATTAGTGTTATTGGCTATCTTTTTATGTTGGCCATTTATATGTCTTTGAAAAAAATATCTATTAAGGTCCTTTGAGCATTTTAAATTAATTAACTAATTAATTTTATTTATTTTTTCCCTTTGCACATTTTAAAATCAGAATATTTGGTTCTCTTTAGTGTGGAGCTGTATAAGTTCTTTATGTATTTTGGATACTAACCCCTCGTCATATATACCATTTGCAGATATCTTCTCCCATTCAGTAGGTTGCCTCATTGTTTCATTGATTGTTTCCTTTCCTGTACAAATGTTATTTTGGTGTATTTACAATAGTTTAATTTTGTTTTTGATTCCCTTTCTAGGTATGGAGACATACCTAGAAAAATGTTTCTATAGTTGATATCAAAGAAATTACTGACTATGTTTTTTTTTTTTCTAGGAGTTTTATGGTTTCAGATCTCACATGTAGGTCTTTAATCCTTCTTGTGTTTATTTTTATGTATGGTGTAAGAAAGTGGTTTAGTAAAAAAAAAAAAAAGTGGTTTAGTTTCATTCTTTTGCATGTTGCTATCCACTTTTCTCAAGGCCTTTTGTTGAAGACATTGTGTTTTTCCCATTATATATTCTTGCCTCCTTGGGCATAGATTAATTGACCATATATGTTTAGTTTTATTTCTGGGCTTTCTTCTGTTCTATTGATCTATGAGTCTATTTTTGTGCCAGTACCATACTGATTTGATTTCTTTAGCTTTGTAGTATATTGTAAAATCTGGTATTGTGATACCTGCAGTTTTTTTCTTCTTTCTCAAGATTGCTTTGGCTAGGGCATCTGGTTGGCTCAGTGGTTGAGCATCTGACTTTGGCTCAGTCATGTTACCAGGGTCCTGGGGTGGAGTTCCACATTGGGCTCCCCACAGGGAGCCTGCTTCTCCCTCTGCCTATATCTCTACCTCTCTCTCTGTCTCTCTCATGAATAAATAAATAAAATCTTTAAAAAAAGAGATAGCTTTGGCTATTCAGGGCCATACAAATTTTAGTATTAATTGTTCTAGTTCTATGAAAAATTCTGTTGGTATTTTGATAGAGATTGCATTGAATCCGTAGATTACTTTCAGTAGTATGGTCATTAAACAATATTAATTCTTACAATCCATGAACATGGAATATCTTCCCATTTGTTTGTGTCATCTGCAATTTCTTTCATCAATGTTTTATAGTTTTTAAAGCATAGGTCTTTTCCTCCTTGGTTAAGTTTATTCCTAGGTATTTTATTATTTTAGTGCAATTGTAAGTGAGATTGTTTCCTTAATTTCTCTTTCAGCTACTTAATATTTAGGTTAAAGAAATGCAACATATTTCTATATACTAATTTTGTATCTTGCAACTTACTGAATTTACCAGTTCTAGCAATTTTTTGGTGGATTCTTTAAGATTTTCTAAATATGGTATCATGTCATGTGAAGGAGTGAAAGTTTTATTTCTTCCTTATCAAGTTGGATGCCTTTTATCTCTTTTGGTTGTCTAATTGCTGTGGCTAGGACTTCCAATACCATGGTGAGTGAAAGTGGTGAAAGTGGACATTCTTATCTTCTTCCTAATCTTAGAGGAAAAGCTCTCAGTTTTTCACCATTGAATATGATGTTAGCTGTGAGTTTTTCACAAATGGCTTTTATTATGTTGAGGTATATTTCTTCTAAACCTACTTTGTTGAGAGTTTTCATCCTGCATAGATACTGCACCTTGTGAAATGCTTTTTCTGCATCTATTGAGATAATCATATATTTTTTTTAACTTTTTCTTGTTAATATGATGTATCATATTAGTTGGTTTACAATATTGAACCACTCTTGCATCCCTGGAACAAATCCCACTTGATCATGATGGATGATTTTTTAAATGTAATGTTTTTGTAATGTTCAGTTTGCTATTATTTTGTTGAGAATTTTTACATTGATGTTCATCAGAGATGTTGGCAGTTTCCTTTTTTTGCAGTGTCTTTATCTGATTTTCATATTAGGGTGATGCTGGCCTCATAATGAATTTGGAAGCTTTCCCTCCTTTTCTATTTTTTGAAATTGTTGGAGAAAAATAGGTATTAAGTCTTCTATAAATGTTTGGGAGAATTCACCTGTGAAACCATTTGGTCCTGAATTGTTTGTTTGAGTTTTTTGATTACTGATTCAATTTCAGTACTAGTAGTCTGTTCAAATTTTCTATTTCTCCTTGATTCAGTTTTGAAAGGTTTTATGTTGCTAGGAAGTTATCTATTTTTTCTAGGTTTGTTGCCTTCTAATTTATCGCCATATAATTTTTCATAATATTCTTTATAATCCTTTGTATTTCTGTGATGTCAATTATTTCTCCCTTATTTCTTTTCTTTTTTTTTTAATGTGATCCATATGTTGTTTTTTTTTAAATTTTTTATTTATTTATGATAGTCACACACACACAGAGAGAGAGAGAGAGAGAGAGAGAGGCAGAGACATAGGCAGAGGGAGACGCAGGCTCCGGCACTGGGAGCCCAACGTGGGATTCAATCCGGGGTCTCCAGGATCGCGCCCTGGGCCAAAGGCAGGCGCTAAACCTCTGCGCCACCCAGGGATCCCTCTCCCTTATTTCTGATTTTATTTATTTGAGTTGTCTCTTTTTCTTGATGAATCTGGCTAAAGTTTTATCAATCTTGCTAATCTTTTCAAAGAACCAGTTCCTAGTTTTACTAATTTATTCTACTGTTATTTTAGTCTCTATTTAATTTATATCTCCTCTAATCTTTATTATTTCCTTCCTTCCACTGGCTTTGGGCTTTGTTCTTTTTTTTAGCTTTTGTAGGTGTAAGATTGTTTATTTGATTTTTCTTGTTTCTTGAGGTAGGCCTGTATTGCTATAAACTTCCCTCTTAGAACAGCTTTGTTGCATCCAAAAGATTTTAGACTGTTATGTTTTCACTTTCATTTGTCTCCATGTATTTTTTATTTCTCCTTTGATTTATTGGTTTCCCCATTCATTGTTTAGTAGCATGTTATTTAACCTCTGTGTATTTGTATTTTTTCCAGATTTTTCTTGTGATTGATTTCTAGTTTCATACTGTTGTAGTTAGAAAAGATGCATATATGATTTCAATATTTTTGAACTTATTAAGACTTGTTTTATGGCCTAACATGTGATTTATTCTGGAGAATGTTCCACATTCACTTGAAAAGAATGTGTATTCCATTCTTTTTGGATGGAATGTTCTGAACATCTGTTAGGTCCATCTGATTTAAGGTGTCATTCAAAGCCACTATTTCCATGTTGATTTTCTGTCTGGATGATGTATCCATTGGTCTAAGTGGGGTGTTAGATTCCCCTACTAGTATTGTGTTACTTTCAGTTTCATCCATATACCTATTAATAGTGTTTTTATATATTTAGGTCCTCCCGTGTTGGGTGCATAGATGTTTATAATTGTTATATCCTTTTGTTGGATTGTTCCCTTTATCATTACGTAGTGTCCTTCTTTGTCTCTTATTAAAGTCTTTGTTTTAAAATCTATTTTGTCTGACCTAAGTATTGCTACGCTGGCTTTCTTTTCATATTCATTTGCATGGTAAATGTTTTTCTAACCCCTTCACCTTTAATCTACATGTGTCTTTGGGTCTGAATTGAGTCTCCTGTAGGCAGTGTATAGATGGGTCTTAGCTTTTTTATTCATTCAGTCACCCTATGTCTTTTGATTGGAGCATTTAGTCCATTTACATCAAAAGTAATTATTGGGCAGCCCCAGTGGCTCAGTGGTTTAGCAATCCTGGAGACCCTGGATAGAGTCCCATTTCAGGCTCTCTGCATGGGGCCTGCTTCTCCCTCTGCTTGTGTCTCTGCCTCTCTCTCTCTCTGTCTCTATGAATAAATAAATAAAAATCTTTTTTAAAAAAGTAATTATTGATATGTATGTACTTACTGCCATTTATTACTTGTTTTAAAGTTGTTTTTGTAGTTCTCTGTTCCTTTCTTCTTCTCTTGTTGTCTTCTTCCCTTGCTTTTTGATGGCTTCCTTTAGTGTTATGCTTGGATTCTTTTTAATTTTTTGTATATTTATTACAGGTTTTTTATTTGTGGTTATCATTACATTCATATATAACATCTTATGCATATAGCAGTCTATATTAAGTTGATGGTTGCTTAAGTTTGAACCCATTCTGAAAAGCACTAAATTTTTATTCCACCCTCCATGTTTTATGTATTGGGATTTCATACTCTACATCATCTTATTTTGTGAATCCCTTGACTGAATTTTGTACATAAAATTGATTTACTAGTTTTGTGTTTTCACTCCCATACTAGTTTTACACGTGATTAATCTACTACTTTTATTTATGCTTGCTGTGAAATTTTATCCATTTCCTAATTTTCATGCTCCTGATTATGGCCTTTTTTTCTCCATTCAAACAATTTCCTTTAACATTTCTTGTAAAGCTGGTTTAGTGCTCATGAATTCCTTTAAGTTTGTTTGTCTGGGAAACTGTTCGTCTCTCCTTCTATCCTGAATGCTGGGTAGAGTATTTGTCAGCCTTACTGGATAGAGTATTTGTAGGTGCCAGTTTTTTTCTTTCAGCTTTGAATATATCATGCCACTCTCTTCTGACCTACAAAATTTCTGCTAAAAATTAGCTGACAGCCTTATGGTGTTTACTTAGTATGTGTTTTCTTCTCTCTTGCTGTTTTTAAAATTCTCTCTTTTCAGTACCATTTGCATTTGCCATTTTAATTGCTATGTGTATTGGTGTGAACCTCGTTGGGTTGATTTTGTTGGGAGTTCTCTGTGCCTGCTAGATCTGGATGTCTCTTTTCCTTCCCTAGATTTGGGAAAATTTCAGCTATTATTTCCTCAAATAAATTTTCTGCCTCCTTCTCTCTCTTTTCTCCTTCTGAGATCCATGTAATGTGAATATTATTATGCTTGATTATGCTATTGAGTTTCTTTCTTTCTTTCTTTCTTTCTTTCTTTCTTTCTTTCTTTCTTTCTTTCTTTCTTTCTTTTTCTTTCTTTCTTTTTTCTTTCTCTGTTTATCTGAGCTTCCTTTCATTACCCTGTCTTCCAAGTTGCTGATCCATTCTTTTGCCTCCTCTAATCTGCTATTGATTCCCTATTGTGTATTTTTTATTTCAGTTATTGAATTCTTCATCTCTGATTGGTCCTTTTTTATTTTTTCTATCTGTTTGTTGAAGATCTCACTGAGGTCCTTCACTCCTTTTGTCTCAAGTCCAGTGATTATCTGTATGATCATGACTTTGAATTCTATCTCAGGCATATTGTCTATCTCCATTTCATTTAGCTCTTTTGCTGTGATTTTGTCCTGTTCTTTCAACTGGGATGTATTCCTCTGTCTCCTCATTTTGTCTAAATCTGTGTTTCTGTGTATTAGGAAAGCCAGCTGTATCGCCTGCTCTTGAAAGACATGGTCTTATGAAGAAAGCTCTGTAGCACAATGACCCTTTTCACCAGGACCAGCACTTCAGGGGTGTTTTCTGTGTAGGCTACATGTGCCTTACTGTTGTGTCTGACTTGCATTTACCTTCAGTCCCATTGGCTGCAGTGGTTCACTTTACCTGTTATGGGTACAACGGGAACGGTTTGGTTGCTGTGTTGTTAGGGGGCCAGTCTACTGCAGGTTTGTAGTTGGATAGTGTCAGCTGGCAGACCAAAAGACTGATATATGTGTGTGTGTGTGTGTATATAAATATATATATACATTTTAATATATAGATTTATATATAATTTTGATTACATTTATTTTTAATATAACTTTCTTCCCCCAAAGTGTTAATTCCCTAAGAAGAGTGCATCTTCCTTTTTCTTTTTTTAAAATTTTTTGTGTATTTTTTTATTTATTCGATTTGCTGACATATAGTATAACACCCATTGCTCATCACGCCAAGTGCCCCCCTCAGTGCCCATCATCCAGTCACCTCCATCTCCCTGCCCACCTCCCCTTCCACTACCCCTTGTTCATTTCCCAGAGTTAGGAGTCTCTCATGTTCTGTCTCCCTCTCTGATATTTCCCACTCATTTTCTCTCCTTTCCCCTTTATTCCCTTTCACTATTTTTTACATTCCCCAAATGAATGAGACCATATAATGTTTGTCCTTCTCTGATTGACTTACTTCACTCAGCATAATACCCTCCAGTTCCATCCACGTCGAAGCAAATGGTGGGTATGAATCGTTTCTAATGGCTGAGTAATATTCCATTGTATACACAGACCACATCTTTATCCATTCATCTGTCGATGGACACCGAGGCTCCTTCCACAGTTTGGCTATTGTGGACATTGCTGCTAGAAACATCGGGGTACAGGTGTCCCGGCGTTTCACTGCATCTGTATCTTTGGAGTAAATCCCTAGCAGTGCAATTGCTGGGTCATAGGGTAGCTCTATTTTTAACTCTTTAAGGAACCTCCACACAGTTTTCCAGAGTGGCTGTACCAGTTCACATTCCCACCAACAGTGCAAGAGGGTTCCCCTTTCTCCACATCCTCTCCAGCATTTGTGGTTTCCTGCCTTGTTAATTTTCCCCGTTCTCACTGGTGTGAGGTGGTATCTCATTGTGGTTTTGATTTGTATTTTCCTGATGGGAATTGATGCGGAGCATTTTCTCATGTGCTTGTTGGCCATGTGTATGTCTTCCTCTGTGAGATTTCTGTTCATGTCTTTTGCCCATTTCATGATTGGATTGTTTGTTTCTTTGCTGTTGAGTTTAATAAGTTCTTTATAGATCTTGGATACTAGTCCTTTATCTGATACATCATTTGCAAATATCTTCTCCCATTCTGTAGGTTGTCTTTTAGTTTTGTTGACTGTTTCTTGTGCTGTGCAGAAGCTTTTTATCTTGATGAAGTCCCAATAACTCATTTTTGCTTTTGCTTCCCTTGCCTTCTAGATGTATCTTGCAAGAAGTTGTTGTGGCCAAGTTGCATCTTCCTTTTTCATGTGTCCTTTATTTAAGTTCGTAGTTAGAGTTAACAAATGCTTCTTCGATAAATGATGACTATTTATATATATAATATTTATCAATATGTAAATAATACTGTTTAGAGTAACTAAATTACTTTGAGCATCTAACATTTATAGAATATTTTAATTTATTTATATTTCAATGGTGTTTCATAAGAATATATCCTCTATAATGTTCCTCTATATACCTGTGTATAAAATTAATAGAATATTTAGGGAAGATGGTAGACTTATTCTTTTTGTGGTTTTATTGAAATGTAATTGACATGTAACACTGTGTTAGTTTTAGGACTACAATATGATTTGATATGTGTATATATTCTGAAATGATCACCACAATCAGCTTAGTTGATACCTATCACCGCACATAGTTAAATTTTGTGTGTGTGATAAGAACTTTTTAAAATTTTTATTTATTTATGATAGTCACACAGAGAGAGAGAGAGGCAGAGACATAGGCAGAGGGAGAAGCAGGCTCCATGCACCGGGAGCCCGACGTGGGATTTGATCCCGAGTCTCCAGAATCGCGCCCTGGGCCAAAGGCAGGCGCTAAACCACTGTGCCACCCAGGGATCCCTGATAAGAACTTTTAAGATATACTCTACTAGCCACTTCCCAATATATGATACAGCATCATTAACTTTAGTCATCATGCTCTCTGTACTTTACATCCCTAGAACTTATACATCTTATATATTTAGAAGCTTGCATCTTTTGACCACTTTCATCCACCCCACCAACCCCCACCTCTGGCAGCCACTGGTCTATTTTCTATTTCTAGGAGTTTGGTTCTTTTAGATTTTAGATATAAGTGAGATCATATAGTACTCATCTTTGTTCAAGTTATTTCACTTAGCATAATGCCCCCAAGGTCTATCCATGTTGTAGCAAATGGCAGAACTTGCTTGTTTTTTTCTTATAGCTGACTAATATTCCAGTGTGTGTGTATACACCTCATTTTCGTTATCTATTCATTTGTCAATGGGCACTTAGGTTGTTTCTGACTTGACTAATATAAATAATGCTGCAAGGAACAGGGGGAATGCAGATATCTCTTCAACATAGTGATTTCATTTCCTTTGGATAAATACCCAGAAGTGGAATTGGTGGATCATGGGAGAGTTCTATTTTCAATTTTTCTGAAGATACCTCATCTTGTTTTCCATAGTGGCTGTACTGATTTACATTCACATAAAAGTGCACAAAGGTTCCCTTTTCTCTACATTCTTGGTAATACTTGTTATCTCTTATCTTTGCTGATGGCCATTCTGGTAGGTGTGAGGTGATAACTCATTGTGGTTTTGATTTGTATTTCCCTGATTATTAGTGATGTTGAGTACCTTTTCATGTATCTGTTGGCTATTTGTATGTCTTCTTTAGAAAAGTATCAATTCAAGGGTGCCTGAGTGGCTCAGTCAGTAAAGTGGCTGACTCTTGGTTTTGGCTCAGGTCAAAACCTGGGATTGAGCCCTGCATTGGGCTCTGTACTCAGCACAGAGTCTGCTACAGTTTCTCTCTCCTTCTTCCTCTGCTCATCCCCCACTCATGAGCGTGCGTACTCTCTCTCTCTCTCTCTGTAAAATAAATACATAATTTTTTTAAAGAGAAATATCTATTCAATTCCTCTGCCCATTTTTTAATTGGATTGTTTGGGTTTTTTTTTTTTTTTTTTTTTTTGCTATTGCATTGTCCCTATCAGATATATAACCCCCTATCAGATATATAACTAGCTGGAAATATGTTAATATTTAAGTATTGATCTCTATGTCAAGGCTACTAAACCTTGTCCAGCTAAGGATGGCTTTTAGATGTATAAATGGTCAGAAAAAAATTGAAAGGAAAATAATATTTTTTAACATGTGAAAACGTATGAAATTCAAAGTTTAGTGTCCATAAAACAAGCTATATTAGAACACAGTCATGCTTGTTTGGTTATGTATTGTCTGCTTTTGTGCTATAATGAAAGAGTGGAATCATTGCAACAGAGACTGTATGGTCTACAAAACTTAAAATATTCATTCTCAGGTCCTTTGCAGAAAAAGTGTGTGGACTACTGCTCTAACGCATTTAAAGACATAGCCTTACACAACTGAACACCCTTACAGAGGTAGAGATGTAAGAGAGATGTCCCATGTGACTTAAAATCAAGTATTGAACTTATGTTTGCTAAATTTGTAGTGCTGCTAAATCAGGCAGGAGGAGAAAAGAGTTGTTAACCACATATCAGAAAAAGTATTAAAAATAAATATGATAAATGATTAAGTTGAAGTGGGTGTTTAGGATCTAATATGAAATGCTACAGGTGCAAAATAAGGAAAACCTGAGGGTATGGCATTAACAATCTGATGAAAGTTGTCAAATTATAGTGTTAAATAGTAATGCCATATTCTCAAGAGAACCAAACACAGGTAAGGTTTAATAACAATGACATGCTTATCAGTTTGAGATCAATACTCAAGCCTTGGGGCTGTACTTAGTGCTTTGGATCCCTTCACAACACATTCAGCCAATAAAGGCTATTGACACATGACTCTATATATATTAGGGTATCTGCATTTTGGATCTCTGAGTGCTAGTAAGACATGGGACTTAGGTTTCTAACAAAGATGATCTTAAATGGAGAGAAACAGATGTATGAAAAATGGTCAAATAATCTGGTATATTTAAATGGGGTAAGGAGCAGTTTAATGCTGTAGAGCAAGGATATTGTGAAAGATAAGGTTAGTTTCTAACGCCCAGTCTTACTACTTCTAGTTATGTACTATCTAAGCTTCTTTATCTAAATAATAGAAGCAATACCTACTTACATGATTTTTGAAGGAATTAAGTAAGATAATATTAAAAGGGCTTTGTAAATTCTAAAACACAGACAGATTTGGGAAAATGTTCTTGCTAGGAAGCCAGGCTGTGAGAATGACTTATCCTGCAGTACTGATGAATTACTTTATACAGTTGTAAGGTTTATTTGCTGCACAAAGGGTTGCAGCCAAGGAAGCAAATGGGGGCTTGCCAAACTGCTCTGGCTTAGGCAGAATTTGTCAGTAAGAGGAGCACATTTTTTTCATACCATGGCATCTTCTGCTCACCAGAATATATGCACCCATACAGAAGATTTATCTTTCCTCATTCATTCTTATGAAGGTGTAATTTTTACATGTTGATATATAGATATACAGTAGCATTATATATTCTGACAGTAGTCAAGGGGATAATGCTAGGTAGTTGTTTTTCATCTCCTTGAGAGAAGATGGGACATCGGCTCAACTTGTAATAACAAGGATCTCAGCCAGGCAGAGAAGCTGTCTGTTGATCTAAAAGAGCTCAAGCATTAGACCATGCAAGGTGAGAACAGAATACTCATCTTTGCAAGACCTTTTAAGACAAAATAGAAAACCTTCCAAATGCTTGCCATTTAACATCTGCCTGACGCTCCTGGTTCTCTGATTCTCACATTATCCTCAGATTAAAAGATGTGGGGCCTGCCTTGTGCATTACCCTGTGCTTCACATTTACTTGCCAGAAAATGATTTTGTCATTTTCTTAATGAGATTTACATTTATCAAACATCAAACTGTACTGCATGATGATAACAAGAAAAACAGGAAATACTTGAAACTTTTTGGAACTTTATATCTTATTTCCTGTGCATATATCTTATTTATGATTTTTTTCTGACATTTATTGATTAATCCACTCAATGCTTAACCTATGCTGCAGAAATGCTTTCTTTATAATGCTTCTCCATTAGCAAGAAACTGAGGGTAACACTGAGCAATATCATCTGCAGGCATTAGCAGCAATAATACTGTCTTCTCTGAGCATGTCTTTCTAGGTTACCTGTTTGCCTGAGCCAGATGTAGCTTTCAGTGATCCCAGCATGATGATTTCTCTTCCACTTTTGGAAATCCTGAGAAAATTGTAGCTGAAACTTTCTGAATCTTTATGCGAGGACTCTTTGCTTTCAACACATTTTTGTAAAACAATAACCTTGTCACCTGTATAAATTTGTACTATAGGGGACCATCTGTTTATTTCAGTGATAGCAAATGGCCCACAACATAATACTGCTTAAAATGCTTTTAGGGAATGAAGAGGTGCTAAAACACTTTTAATATAGAATCGTTTACATTCTAAATGCCTTTCTATAATTATATGAACTTTTATAACTCTGTGTGACACAGACAAATATGGTCCTTGTTTAGCAGAGGAGGAAATACATTTGGAAAGAGTCAAATGTTGGAATCAGGATCACACAAGAAATCATTAGCTAAATCAAGTTTGACCCATTACTCTTGCCAGATTCTTTTTGGGCCACTGTCTTTGAATAACAAGCAGAAAAAAATAAGCTTCTTTTTGGCTATTCTGAAAGATAATAAGCAGATACCACCACCAGATCACATTGGATGTTAAATTATATTAATCTAGTCAACCTCTTTGCCACTGCATTTTCCCATATCACATGGTAAAAATTATTTTCAGAGGCCTCATGAGTAGAGTATGGGATAAGAAAGGAAGATTTTGACCTGCTTTTCATTGTTCTTCATTTCTCTAGGTTTAAACCTGTAGGAGTTATTTTCATTCCATCATCAATCAATAAAACTCCTCATTCACGTTAAATGCCCGCCCTTGAGAAATTTACAATGAAGTCAAGGCGGGCTGACTATACATATTCAAAATGGAAAATATCTGTGCAATCCTAGTGTCTAAAGCTGGTAAACACACTGTGGTCCCATTGACATACATATCTACATCTTGATGGCATTGATTACCAGAGGTACAATGTCTTCCAGTGTCTTTATCCCCAAATAAATCTTGGCATTTCCAGAATGCACACTTGTGTCCAACACCCTGTCTTGATTATTGAAGCAACAGGTATGAGAAAGCCAAGGTCCTGATCTCCTTGTTCTGACAGCCCCCAGAGGTGTCTCTGATGATGGTGAACACTGCTTGCTCTGCATGGCCACTGACAAGCGTATACATGTGGTTCCCACCAAGATGCACCTGGGCTGTCTTCCAAGTGTTGAGAATACTTCTATATTGTCCTCCATCAGTGCAGGAGAGGGAAACCTATTTATTCAGCAAATTCTTATTGACCATCTGTTACATGCCAGACACTATGACATCTAGGCACTGATGGTACAGTGGTGAAAAAGAGGTAGTCCCTCATGGAACCTATGTTTTCAATGGAAGAGAAAGACAATAAACAAATAAGGACACAATCTTGTTAAAGCAAACTCCTGAAGAATCAGTTTTTCCAAGGGCTTCAGTCTCTTTTTGGTGTTGTATCATCAGTAAAAGGCAGAACAAGGCAAACATGTATGAGGATAATTACAAATATAAAAAAAAATGGAAATTGTTTTGCATTCAATTTTTAGTCAGTCTAGGCCTAATCAGGAGAGTAAGTCTCAAAGGATTGGTTTGATCGATTTTAATTAAACAAGTGACTGTTATCCCTTTTATTAATTAATTGTTTTGTCTTTTTTGACGTATTTACCCAGTTCCAGAAAAATACATTAAATATTATCAGACAGCAACTTGGCTGACCAGGAAATGGGCCAGGGCAATTTTATTACTTAGGACTATTTTAGCCAATAAATGTATTCTAGCCTCTTGAGCAACTCAAGATTGAGTTTTCTTATTTTCTGTGGGGGACCATCGTCAGACATAAATTATGAATCTTACATTATAGTTCAGGAATCCTTGTGTAAACCAACAAAATCTATATTGGACAGCTCTTGGTAAGTTTTGTAAAGCTCTCAAATGTAAGTAAATGATAGAATGGTTTTAAACGCTTGGAAAGAACACATTACCATGTCCAAAAAATATTTTAGTATGGTAAGGACAAGAGGACTATTTCATTATTCAATAAGAATAGACTCAAGAGTATTGAGGTACTGTTACATGAGAATAGGGACTAATAACAATCTGATTTTATTTTATTTTTAACTTTTTTATGTATGTATGTATTTATTTTAACAATCTGACTTTAATTGGTCTAATTGTAGAGGACAAAATCCCAGGAGTGTTAAGAGAAAATGCAGTGATTCCTGCAGTTTTATGGAAAAATAGTTTGGACCAGTTTGCACGATTAATCACATGTCTCCTTATTTTCTGATGTCCTTGCATTCCTTTGAAGCTCGGAAAAATATCAGTAACAGGAGCTAATTGGTGGGGATCTAAAATCCCACTGAAGTATAGAGATGTGTCAAAGTTAAAATATGTATATTTTAGTGAATTTGGGGGCTATAGATTAAATTTATTATGCAGAAAGTTTAGTGGTCACTGCAATTCTTAGAGAAAGGCAAATTTAGTTCAGAGAATTCTATAGGAAAGGAAGTAGTTGAGAAGAGATTGAAAGAAATTAACACAAAAATAAATAAAGAAGAGACAATAAATCTTAAGTTTAATGATAGGTCCTTTGACCCAATCATAGATGTTCATCCAAAGGTGTTGAAAAAAAACTATCTATACTTAATGACACCTTTTTTCATTCATAGAGGGTTGGGAAGTAAGCTGATGACTTCCAGAAGTTGTCTTGCTTTTGGAGGACTTTTAGTGAACCTTGAGTCAGATATATAGTGGTCTAGACTTTAGGATACAAATGGAGGATACTAAGTATGTTTACTGGCACACATGTGTCTACAATATATGTCTTGGAATTTAAGAACAATATGTGTGACTAAGAGTACCTGAAATAGTCCTTTTTGGTGTAGTGTTTGTTTTGTTTTTTTTTTAAGGAGGCTCCATGCCCAATGTGAGCCTTGAACTTAGCACTCTAAGATCAAGAGTTGCATGTTCTACTAACAGAGCCAGCTAGACGTCCCAACATGTATTGCATTGCATTTTTTTTAAGTAGGCTCCATGCCCAGCATGGAGGCCAATGTGGAGCTTGGACTCATGAACCTGAGATCCAGCCCTGAGCTGAGATCACGAGCTGGATGTTTAACTGACTGAGCCACCCAGGAGCCCTGCATTGTTTTTTTTCTTTTCTTAAGAAAACTCTATACCCAACATGGGGCTTGGACTCAGTGCAGTTTTAAGGCTGACTTTCACTGGGGTCTGTTTAAATATATTTGGTCTCCTAAATCTATATCCTGTAGTGATAAATTCAACTATGTACCTTTTATAATGGCAGCTCACATCTTTTGCACCTGTGACCACATACCTACCTGATCATATCTGACAAGACCAAATAGAATCTGCCAGGGAAAGAGTCAAGCTTAGTCTCACAGTGCTTTATGCAACAATTTTACAATTTTTTCACAGTGCATATTTATGGAGGTTTTGACAGATTCCATTAAAATGGAAAACTGGGACATTTTTTATTTTCAAGTACCATTAGCTCATTTTATTTTCATAGAGTTTCAGGAAGGATATTTCAATGATATATTTCTTTAAATATTTCTGCATATATTTTAACTGTAAAATGAGATTTTTAAAAAAATCATCCAGTTTTTCCTGAATTATGATAGCTAAATATAGCAGGATTTGATCATCTGTTGAGTCTCTCAGGTAAATTTTTTCCCATTCAGTTTTGTAAAGTCTGAACCGATTTAGCCCTACCACTGTCGCTTGGGTTTTTGCGAGTATGTGTGTGTGTGTGTGTGTGTGTGTTGATTTGTAAGTATAAAAACTTAGAGATGTGGTTTGGAAAGACATCAAGGGATGTGAGAAAATTTTGAAATAGTATCTTTTCTTTTTCAGTGGAGAAGATTGTTATATGTGAGGAACTCTATTTTATTCAGAAATCCTATAGAACCACTGTATTTTAATGGTAGTAACACCCGCAAGGGGTATTTGTTTTGTATAATAGTAGGTTAGTCTATTTTCTTTTAGAATGGTGCCAGTCTGAATTAATGAGACTTCCCTTTGGATATTAGACTGTTCCAATAAGTAGACATTAATTTTTTAAATTTGTAATTGGAGTTTCCAAGGAGGTTAGAAAATCCCCTTTTCTGGAATAACGTCAAAATCATGAAAAATATCAGCTTAGACATGTTTTAATTGTGGCATACTCATGTCAGAGCTATCTGAGGAGAATAAGCTATTGATAAAAGAATATCTAGAATCTATTACTCATGCAGTACAAACTATGTATTGATTATTCTTAAAATGGGACAATCACCAAATATATCATTGTCATGAGGGTTGAACAGTCCAATCAGAACAGAACAGGCTTTGAACAGCTCTTTCATGTCATGAGATTCTCTTATATTAGGAAGAGAATAGAATGTCTGGCTGCCTCAGTCGGTAAAGCATGGGACTCTTGATCTTGAGGTTGTGAGTTTGAGTCCCCTGTTGGGTGTAGAGATTACTTTAAAAGGTTTTTTAAAAAAATTTTTTAAAAGGGAAGGTTAGGGAGAGTTATTAGGTTTGGATCAAAGCGGCATTTAATCATGTATTGGAAATAGACAGCACAAGAATTTAATAGGTGAAAATCAACCAGCCTAAAATGCTGGTTATTGTTGGGTTGCCTCCAGCAGATAAACAAAGTATATAAGCCTTAGATGAGGGGTCAAGAGAAACATAAGCAATGGACTTATGATGAGCTCCTACTTTGGAATAAGTACCCTTAAAATATAACCTTGTCCGTGATGCACGTATTATGATAAAGGGTTGGTATAAGTCAAAATGTCAAAAGTAGAGAGTTAGTCTAGTTTTTGAAGAAAAGAAAGGCTCATTTTGTAACTGGATCCAGAAAGTGAGCATTGATACAATTATTTCAGTCACTCGTATAGCTGATGGAGCTAATTAAACTATAAAGAGCATGAAACATACCTTATTATTTTAATATCATTCCTTTTATAAGGTGAGGGGATAATTCTTTTTAGTTACCTAAGGACCATCTGGAAAACCTCAAAGATATTTAGATGTAAAAGACTCTTCACAGATTTTTTAAATAAAATTGAATTGGGGGTTTAAATTTTTAAAAGACAAAAGAGTCTCTATGCATTTAGGAATAATGATGCAGCATCTGTAGGATGACTTGGAATGGAGAAGGCTGGCAGCCAAGGAGATTAGTTAGGAAAATATTGCAATAATTTAGGTATGAGGTAGTGAGGACCTGAACAAGAATCTGTTCTTGAGAATGGAAAGGAAGGGAATGGTGTACAGTAGGGAATGAAGGGAGAACTGGCAGGTCTTAGTGAGTGCCTGAGAGAGAAGGGACAGGGGAAGCCAAAGATAAAGTCTAACTTTGATCCCAGGTCACTGGGAGAAAGAAGGGAACCTAGGACAGAAATGGGTTTAGAGTACAGGGGAGCTGAAATTTAAAAGGCAGGGGAAAAGGTATGTGTAATCTTGTAAAGGAGGAGATAGAAGGAAAGTTATGTGTATATTCATTCATTCATTCATTCATTCATCACATTACCTCATTCCACAATGGACCTGAAGCCACTTATAAAATTACAAAGTATAAATAGACAAGAGAATCAGGTGGTAAGAGAAATAGGAAGTATCAATCAGATGTGATATCAGCACATAGGTTTGCATGCTTAAAGACATTACACTGGATCTTACTAGGTCTATAGCCACATTTCCACTATAAACCTGATAAGACTAGGTTTTTGCTTACTAAGCTGCTTCTCCCCCTGCACGATTTGAAGACAACTCTGCCTTTGCAGACTCTTTCCCCCTGGATTTTGTTGATGACTAATTGAGAGAAAAGGGAGAAGGATGGGAGCCAAGATATGTGTGAACTAAGATTGGGAGAGAAACCCTCCAAGGACTTTGGGAGGAGTTTTGGCTTAAAGAAGCTATGAGGCATGAAAGAAACACAGAAGAACAAAATGCCCCCCCCCCCTTTTGTTTAAAGATTTATTTATTCATTTCAGAGAGGGAGAGAGAGTAAGAACATGAGGGGAGGGGCAGAAGGAGAGGGAAAGAGAGAATCTCAAGCAGACACCCCACTGAGTGCAGAGTCCACTGAGGAGCTCAATTTCATGACCTTGAGATATGACCTGAGCAGAAATCAAGAGTTGGACACTTAGCTGACTGAGCCAGCCAGGTATTCCAAGAACAAAATGCTTTTAAGAAACATTGCTGTTGGGCAGCCAGGGTGGCTCAGTGGTTTAGCGCCACCTTCAGCCCAGGGCCTGATCCTGGAGACCGAGGATCCAGACCCAGGATCGAGTCCCACGTCGGGCTCCCTGCATGGAGCCTGCTTCTCCCTCTGCCTGTGTCTCTGCCTCTCTCTCTCTCTCTCTCTCATGAATAAATAAATAAAATCTTAAAAAAAAAAAACCATTGCTGTTGATTATGTATCTCCCTCATAGTGTTTGAGAAATATTAGTCAAAGATTGCTTCACTTAGAAATCTTAGTTGGTGCTGCAACTTTTTCTGTGGATGTTGGCACCATTCTGAGACTGATGGATGTGGGTCATGGTGCCATTATGGACCTACAAGGGGCTTTCAGGTGTGATAGCAGACTCGGGTGCTGGACAGAAATCACCAACACAGATAAGAGCCAAGAAACAGTTTCCCTCTGATGGTTAGACCAAGAGCACTGGAACAGGATCCAAACAAGACTTGCTCTACTACGAGTTGCCAAATAAGGGATAATGCATGTAAGTATGTTCACTTAATTGATGTTTCATTAGAAATAAAATGAGGGGTGCCTGGATAGCTCAATTGGATAAATATCCAACTCATGATCCAACTCATGATTCTGGCTCAGGTCATGATCTCATGGGTCATGAGATGGAGCCCTGGGGGCATGGAGGTCCTTGCTCAATGGGGAGTCTGCTTGAGATTTTCTCCCTCTGCCCCTCCCCCACTCTTGCATGCACTCTTTCTCTCAAACAAATACATAAATCTTTTTTAAAAAGAAATAAAACAAAAACAAGACAGGAATCTCAAGAAATGACCAACTTGAAGTTGTTTTGTATGTCAATATATATGAATGCCTCCTTTTTAAAAGAGCTCCAAGAAGAGGTAAAGGCCAGATTCATGTTTTGCATGATTGTGATTGTTCCAGTAGCACATTTAATTATAGGACATTTCTTTGTGAAAGCTGCAAAAAAATGAGTGTTCCTAGCCTCTCCTTTGTGCCTCTATTGCTCCCCAGAGAAGATTCTGGCTTTATCTAATGAGCTTTCTTCCTCCTCTCCTACTAGGCAGTGTCCTGCCCTTAGTAGAACAATGTCTCTGGATTTTTCCTAGAGATTTAGGAGTGAGAATCAGTGGGAACTATAAGATGAGATGGTTGATCCCAGGTGGCATTTTTTTTCCAGTAGCTTTATTAGTTTTTACAACCTCATTGAGGTATAACTGACATACAATAAACTGTACATATTTAAAATATACCATTTGATGAGTTTTGCTATATGTATAGTCATGAAATTATCATTACAGGCGAGCCTGGGTGGCTCAGCTGGTTGAGCATCTGCCTTTGGCTCAGGTGGTGATCTCAGCATCCTGGGATTAAACCCTGTATCAGGCCCCTTGTTCGGGAGGGGGTCACTTCTCTCTCTGCCTCTGCTTCTCTTCCCTCACTCTTCCCTCCTTGTATTCTCTTGCTTTCTCTTCCATGCTCTATCAAATAAATAAAATCTTAAAAAAATAAGAAATTATCATTACAATCAAGATAATGAACTTGTGAAAATAAAGAAAACCATAATTATTAAAAATGGAGTCAGGAAGCCCAGAAGGGAAGTTCTCACACACTACTATTTTCATACTCCAGCAGAGGGAGGGGAGAACTTCTCCTTGTCCAGCAACAGCTCAGCCAATGAGAAATTGCTGCATGATGAGCAAGAATGTTCTTTTTTGTTTTTTTTTAAGATTTTATTTATTCATGAGAGACACAGAGAGGCAGAGACATAGGCAGAGGGAGAAGCAAGCTCCCCACAGGGAGCCAGATGCAGGACTTGATCCCGAGACCCCGGGATCATGACCTGAGCTGAAGGAGGACACTCAACCACTGAACCACTCAAGTATCCTGAGCAAGAGGGTGCTGAGTAGCACTTAGGACCTAGCTAAGGTTGTGTGAGCCCAGCCAGGCCTAGCAGCCTGAGATCACAGTGGGAAAAGCCAAGGGCTAAAGAGACTGGGTGAGGCCAATTACCCAGGGAAAGCTATGAACCAGGCTCTGGGGTCCAGCCTCTGCATGGGGAGAAGTAAATCCAGAAGGAGGTTGGTGTTCAAAGCAAATGGACCAGAAGGGTATTGTTCTGTGGGACTTTGGTTCAAAGTTAGCCTGAAGAAGCTGAATTCTGAAAGAATTCTGAATTTCTTAATTCAGAGAAAGAGACTTAAAGTTTAAGGTCTTGGTGGTGAGAAGTTGCTATCACTGTGTATCCTGGGAAAATTAAACTTGGAGGAAAGTTAAAAAAAATGTGCTCTAGGTACACAATGAACAAGCTGTGCAACCTCAGAAACAGGATTTCACCTCTTGGAGTCCTGTTATCAGAACAAAGTGCAATTCTAAAGTCCTATTTGTCTTTCTGGCTTCCATAGTAATGCAGCAATGGTGATATAGCTCATGGTTCAGAATGAAGGAGCAGCTGTCCATAGATAATCTTGATTTTACCCTGCTATAGAGTATATCAAATATATTACATATTCCCAGAAGTCCCTCCAGCAAAAGGAGGAGGTGGATGGTAGAGATAAAGAGGAAGTGATAGAACTTCCCCAGAACACTGAAGGACCTGCAAGGGACCATCCTTTCCACATCCTTCCTTCACCAGCTTATAGGGTGTAGCTTCCGGAACTCCACCAGTGCTCTTAAGTCATGTCTGCTTTCTCCTTTTTCTGCTCCACCCTGGCACACCCTGGCAACAGAGTGAAAAATGAATGGATGACCCTTTACCCAACTGCCCAATTGGACTGCCTTGAGCCATTGTGCCTCCACCAAAGGACATCAACAGGAGGGTGACCAGCTACTCCTTTAGTGATGTGGGAACTAAGAGGAAGGCTTGAGTGTAGACAGGAATCCAGCCCTGTGGTTGTCTGGATTATTCTACACTATGGCAAGTGGAACCTCAGGCCCAGGCCCTTCATGTATATGCCTCTGAACCAAAGATTTTATTTCAAAAATTTATTCCTCTGGGCTCAATGAATTTGGATATTTTGAAGCTTGTTACACCCAAATTTTTAGCTACTTTTTTTTTTAAAGAAAAACAAAAAGGATGAAAGCTTTAAGATATTCTAAGGAGGAAGATTCTCTTGTTGGCATTATATCAAATTCTTTTCTCTGGGGGAGGCCTGCTGTTGGGGCAGGGTGGGGTGGGTTCAAAAGGGTTGTAACATATTCTGGCTTTGGGCCCAACATTGTTGAAAAATGCTCAGAGGAGACTCAGAGCACTTAGATGTTTGGCTTTAAAACTTTCTTTGTTTAGATGTTCAAATTTGTTTAAATATTTTCTGAAACAGAAACAATAAAAGAACTTGAATAGAATTTTTTTCCATGAAACAAATTCTTTCCTGACTTAGACTGACAAGTTCACTCTAAAATCACATTCATGTCTTTGTTAAATATTGTGCAGAAGTGAAATATATATAGGATTTGGTTAAGTTTTAAACTACTCCTGACTTTCCACACAATAATAACAACCACTATTTGATGTTAGGTCCTAGGTCCAATCCTAAATATTTCACATACCTTCTTTCACTTAATCTTCTCAATAGTTTTTAAACTCAGTAGTATTATTATCTCCACTTTAAGGGTCAGGAATCAGAGACTTGTGGCTCCAGGAACTTGCCCAGGGAACATTAGTGAGTGCAAAGTTTAGGTTTGGTTGCAAACCTGGATTGATTGGACCTCAAAGCCTGGTCTCTGCCAGTAGTGTTCAACATCCAGCTCTCTGGTACAGGAGTGGAGGTCTGCTTTAAAGAGCTTGCCAGTTTCCAGTAGTATAAATATTCAACTACCAAACAATAAACCACCAAATGTTCAAGCCACCAACTTGACCTCATTGAACACAGAGTGAGGAAGAAATACACAAAACCAACTCTTGCTGCTATCCACTGCCTCCAGTACACCACAGTTTACCCTGCAGATTATGTTGTCATCAAATACATGTTGGCGTCTGGAGGAAACCTGTGTCACTCACCATTGAGTGGCAAGGAGTGAAGTCTTATTACTCCTCATATTCCCACACATTTCCTCTTGTATGTTGTTCTCTTGGAGCACTGCTCCCAGGTACTTCACCTGGCCAAGTCATAAAGACTTCCCACACAATTTTCTCATCTGATTTTCTCTATAGTAGGAGACTACTGTTGTTTTCCTTCTTTCACAAAATGAGGAAACAGAGGCAAGAGTTTAAGTACTTTGGTGAAACACACAGCTCACAAGTGAGTGAAGTATTGTTAGACTAAGGCTAGCCTTGAGTCTGTCAATTCCGTAGATGATGAACTTTTCAGGAAGAACTGGAAAATAAAGGCGGAAGAGAGGTAATGTTAGCCAAGTAAGATTTTACATAGATGAAGTTTATCTATATCATGCCAAAAAAAAAAAAGCTATGAGTCTGATAATAAATATCAAAATGATTAGCTGTGTTTTTAATTTTAAAAATCTGGATAATTTGGGAAAAGCAGTTATGGTACAGTGAAGAGAATGTGAAGAAATCAAAGAGTCTGGATTGAGTTCACTTCATCCAATGGATAGATACATGATCTCCAATGTGTCCCTTGACGTTTCCTAGCTTTGATGATCTCATCTCTAAAACGGTTGACTAGACATCAACTGAGACAATTTAAGTGAATGGAGTTAACCATCCAAATGTTTATATAATATTAAGTTTTGGTGTTGAACAGACATGGCTGAACAAAAGGAACTTCCTTTTGTTTACAACTTTTGAGATTTCAGGGAAAATGTTAAACATTGAGAATGAGGGGCACCTGGCTGGCTCAGTTGGTAGAGCATGCAACTCTTGATCCCAGGGTCATGAGTTAGAGCCCCACATGGGGCATGGAGTCTATTTAAAATAAAAAAAACAAATTGAGAATTAGATTAATAATTGCGTAATTTGGGTTTTGATGATGAAAAATGATACATTATTTTTTAATCTTCAAGAGTTTTAAAGAATGTGTCCAAAAAAGCTATTTTTTCATGGAACTAAAAAGTCGTGAATTTATTGGATGAATATCTGGAATCAGTCTTCTCCAGGAGAACATAGTCCAGTTGCTTTATTCTGTTTCTTAGACCTTTTGGTTCTTGCTGATTTTAAGGTTAGGATAGAAAGCCACCTGAATCTAGATGGACTAAACCTGTTGTTCCAGGTCCCTTCTTAGGGCTGTCTCTCTAAGTTCAGTTGGCACAGAAATGGTAGGTTTATCTAGCCACAGGCTTATGAAAGTTTTCTCATACATCGATACATGCAAATCACAGGCAGTATTAAGACTTGATGCTTAAGGAATTAAATCCTCTACATTCTCTTTTGACCAGAAGGAATGTTGAGAAAGAAAAGTATAGCTCTGTTCCCCCATAGATGTGATAAAGTCTGAGCCTTGCAAAAGAGCTTAAGTAGTACAACTTGTGTAAGAAGAATTCTTTGGGTGCAGTTAGTATAAACAAAGGGTCCTTGGCACGAACAGAGAACTAAGCAGCTGCAAGAGATTTGCTTTAAAAACCAAAAGATTAAATACTCTTAGGAGAGAGAGAGAGAAACTCACTAAGGTCTCTGATATTTCCTTTTTCTTTCTTACTTCTGTGTAGTCTTCTAGATTTAAATAATGCCTGTCTGTGGTTAAAAAGACCAAAAGAATCTTCTGCTTAAGAATGACCATATTGTCAGCATTTTTCCCTTTATCTCTCTCAGTTTAAGCAAGCATAGGAGTCTAAGGTTAAGTCACAAGAAATAAATCATTTTCATTCCCTTGCCACCATATCTGTTCTCTATGAGATCATCAATGAAAGGATAGTGATAGTAATTTGACCCCCATGAGAATATTATGAGTTAGTGGGAGTGATTGATGCAGAAAGTAATTGCCTTGAAATGAAATAATTAAAAGTACATGCCAGAACCAGTTTGTTTATTATGGAAAATCCTGGTGAGGAATAATATAGTGTAATAAATTTCTTTGTAGTCTTGCTATTCCTTATGATACAGCAGCTACTCACATGCCAAGTTTCTTAAGACATAAACATGAAATTGATTAGACTTTGTTTTATATTTCCACATAATTCAACTGGTCACATCTTTCTAAAACAGTCCTTATTGCTGCAACATAATTCTCAGTTCAAAGCTGGGAAATGTGCAGTGCATAATTTCATCAGGAAGTTTATACAACTTTAAATTTTACTCAGGTATACTAGAAATACAATTGCTATTACATTGAAGCATATGGAATTGTGGAAATGTGATTTCTTTAACATAAAAAACACAGAAAATTTTTTAATTGGAAAATATAACACATTAGATGATTGAATAAAGCATACAATCGAATAGCATGATGTAGAAGGCTAGCCAAGATTATTGTTGGGTGATAAAAGCAAGTTTTCAAACTGTATATATAAAATGCCACTGTTTTTGCACTTGTATAAAACTATACTATATACATACTAGAGCACATCCATAGACACTATACGGAGGAATATACAGCTAAGCTGTTGATAGCAGCTATAACTAGAAAGTAAAATTATTAAAGGAAACTTTGGTATTCAATCTATTATATTTCTGAAACATTTTAATTTTTTAATAACAAGGTGTATATTGTGTTTGAAATCAGATAAAGGCATTTTTTAAAATCTGTATATACAGATGGCAAATAAGCATATGAAAAGTTGTTCAACATCACTCATAATTAAAGAAATACAAATTAAAACCACAGTGAGGGAATCCTTGGGTGGCTCAGCGGTTTAGTGCCTGCCTTTGGCCCAGGGTGTGATCCTGGAGTCCCAGGATCGAATCCCACATTGGGCTCCCTGCATGGAGCCTGCGTCTCCCACTGCCTGTGTCTCTGCCTCTCTCTCTCCTCTGTGTCTTTCCTGAATAAATAAATAAAATCTTTAAAAAAAATAAAACCACAATGAGCTACCACTACATATTTATCATAATGGCCAAAATGAGAAATAATGGCAAAATCAAATGCTGGAGAGCACACAGAAGAAAACAGATCATTGATGCATTGCTGGTGGGAATGTAAAATGGTACAACCATTCTGGAAAACAGTTTGGCAATTTCTTATAAAGTTAAACATACACTCAGCATATGACTCCGTAGTTCCACTTCTAGGACAAGAGAAAGAAAAATTTAATTTCCACACAAACACCTGTACATGAATATATTTCTAGCTGTCTTAGTCATAGTTACCATCTGAAAACAGCTAAGTGTCTTTCAACTGGTGAATGGATAAATTGGTATTCCAATGAAATGAACTACTATTCAGCAGTAAAAAGAAACAGGTTATTAATACATATGCAACGACATAGATGAATCTCAAATGCATTATGCTGAGTGGAAGAAGTCCACCCAAAGAGCTGTATGTTTCCATTTATATGACATTCTGGAAAAGGCACAACTGCAAGTTGGTATCCAGGGATTAGGGGTGGGGTGAGAAAAGTGGAAGCACTGGGCAGTGTTTTAGGGTGATGGAACTGTTTTTGATTTTGAGTGCAGTTGTGGTTATACAACTCTAAACATTTTCAAAATTCCTATAACTATACGCCAAAAAGGTGAATTTTATCGTATGTGAATTTAAAAAATACTTTTTAAATGCTATTAAAAAGGTCTAATTAATATTTTTATAAATCCACAAGTTTTGATTCATCCCTTGAATTTTCTGGGTCGTATTAAGAGAAACTGCTTTTAAATTGACCAAGGCCGTTGCCAATTGTAAATTAACTGTGAGATTCTTGCTACTTAAGGAGAGATTGGGAGTTCAGAGCCATATCTTGCAAAGTCTCTGCATAAATGAAGACTGTATGACGTGCAGGTCAATACTCGTTATTCAGGAGTAGACTGCAGATTGTAGGTGCCTTCTTTTAAGGCTTTAACCCCCTTTGCACCAGAGGGTGGCATTACCCACCCGTCACTTAGATGCAAAAAATTGTTTGATCACCTTTGTCTCAAATATCTATGCTGCTTCTTCCTTGATTCAAACCATAGTAAAGAAGGCCCTAGAGGGCTCCAAAACCTAAAATGAAATGCTTAGTGGGCAGCATTAGAATAATCTTTAGGGCAGCCTGGGTGGCTCAGCGGTTGGTTTAGCACCACCTTCAGTCCAGGGCATGATCCTGGAGACCTGGGATCGAGCCCCGCGTCGGGCTCACTGCGTGGAGCCTGCTTCTCCCTCTGCCTGTGTCTCTGCCTCTCTCTCTCTCTCTCTCTCTCTCTCTCTCTCCCTCTCTCTCTGTGTGTGTCTCTATGAATAAATAAATAAAATCTTTTTTAAAAAAGGAATAATCTTTAGCAGTTAGCATGGTACTCCGCAAAATAAAAACACTTTTCCAATTATATTTCCCTTTATGTTTGTGTGTCTTATGGAGGAGTAAATAAATGAATAAATTTTTAAGAGAGGAAAAAGAAGAAAATGGAGAAGACAACACAACAAAATCTGCTGCCTAAGGCTGAAAGCCTGAGCTTTTCTTGGCCACATCCATTTTACAGCTCAGCTTAGAAATGAAGTCTACTCATTTCACATGGCTTATTAATGAGTCAGGCTTGATAAATTTTGGTTTGTTAATAGAAGAGGCTGAAACAGATTGTTCCATATAAATAAGTTCTCAAAGTAGCACCCTAAGTAATGGTTATGATGCACCAGATGTTCTTAATGAAGTGACCACTTCACATAACAGCGTACGCTAGAGTCTAAACTGAAGGAAGTCCCCCCTCCCCACCAAATGCCTATCATTTTATTTCCCTTCTTCTAATAGAACATCTCCTCCTGTCCGCATCAGAAAATAACAGTGGGACACTAGCTTGCTGCCTCTTTGCTTCTGTCATTCTGTTTACTGTGGCTGCCAGCTGCTTCAAGTCAATGCTAATAGTAGGTCTTTTCAACCCAGAGCATCAAGCTAATGTTTCCATATCTTAGTCAAGCGGACAGAGTCTATTAAGTCCTTCCTATATACTTTATCTTTGACAGGGTAACAGCCAGAAAGCTCAGGAAAGAGGGTACCACCACTGCTCGGCACCGATCTGAGAGAGGGTGCTTTTTCTCACCATCACTGTGTATCTCTGGCATGCCTGCGCTAGTGCAGCAAGGGCTGGCGCTCTGGCTTTGGGATTGCTAGCCTGGGAACTAGGCCTGATGTGTTCCTCCTGGTGCTATGACCTGTGAACAAGTGACTGTAACTTTCTGAGTCAGAATTTTGTCACACTAAAACAAGGAGATTAGATGACGGGATTTCCTGAGCCCCTTCCAGTTCCTTTTTTATTTTTTTTACTGGAGTTCAATTTGCCAACATATAGCATAACACCCAGTGCTCATCCCGTCAAGTGCCCCCTCAGTGCCTGTCACCCACTCACCCCCTCCCCCCACCCACTTCCCTTTCCACTACCCCTTGTTCGTTTCCCAGACTTAGGAGTCTCTCACGTTCCTTCACCCTCACTGATATTTCCCACTCATTTTTCTCTCCTTTCCCTTTTAATCCCTTTCACTATTTTTTATATTCCCCAAATAAGTGAAACCATATAATGTTTGTCCTTCTCCGATTGACTTACTTCACTCAGCATAATACCCTCCAGTTCCATCCACGTTGGGCTATGAGTCTATGCAAAAAGGGGAAAAGATGGGGTCCAATCAGTAGTGGAGTTCAAGGATACACAAGGCCTAGGATTCTTCCTGAATCATTAACTCACCTGCATATCAGTATACTACTCATTCAATACACAGACTACAGAGTGAAGAAGTGGTGGGTACAGGCAAGTGACACTATTAAAAGATGACAATTGGGCAAGATTGAGATGTTTCTAAAGTCCTAGGGCACATGGCATAGTGACATTAGATACTCAAGTTTTTGAGTCAGCCTGCCCTGGTTCAAATGTTAGTCTTATCAGGTAGCTGTGTATCCTTAGCCAAATTCCTTGCTTTGGGGCCTTTGCCCATCAGATGTGAAAAATGATAACAACATTATTCTCCTCAGAGAGTTGCTCTGAGGATTAAATAAAATAATGCATGCTTGCCTGGATCATGAAACATTTGAAGTCAATTACCAACACCACTTCTGCTGCTTCTTCCACCTACAGTTTGTAGTGAATGATATGCTCCAGAACCACACTGAGCAGCAGGCAGTGGTGGGGAAAGGAATAGCAGTGGTGAAGTGACTAAGGCACCAGACTTGGCCTCCAAAGTTGGATTTTACTTCAAGATAACACAGAGATCAAGAATGTGCCTGCAAACAAATTCCACAGTTTAATTTACGCTAGGCATGTACCGCCACTTCCTAGCCGGGTGACTTTGACCATGTAGCCAACCTCTCTGAGCCTCAGTGTCCCCATGACGGCACTAATGCTTATCTCTTAAGGATATCGGAATGAGCTACGTGAGATAATGCACATGAAATCATGCATTGTAAACCACAAACTCCTCCACAAACGCAAGGATTGCTATGTGCCAGTCAGAGTATGAATGAAAACTTAGGACAGAAATCTTTCTGAAATGATACTCTGTTTCTCCGACATACTGAAATAATTTGCAATTTTTTTTTAATGACTCAGGGTTACCTTTGTGAACATCTATTACAAACAAAACATACCTGTCTGTGGTGCTTCACAATTTTACCCTGTTCACAGACCCAACTTCCTTCTGTTCCATCTGAGAGGTGCAGAAGCTGTTTGTTCTCATCCTGACCCTGTGCTTCGTTCCCATCAGCATCTTCCTTCACAGCTGCCATGGTCTGGCTGCTGCTCCCACTTCTTTTCTCTCATACCACATAGCTTTTATTGGAAGCAGATGTAAGAATCCTATCAAACCCTTCTGCCCAGGGCGTGATCCTGGAGTCCTGGGATCAGGTCCCACATCAGGCTTCCTGTGTGGAGCCTGCTTCTCCCTCTGCCTCTGTCTCTGACTCTCTCTCTCTCTCTCTCTCTCTGGTCTCTCATGAATAAATAAATAAAATCTTTAAAAAAAAAAGAATCCTATCAAACATTCATCTTGAATGCTAGGGCAAGGGGAGCCTTTGAGTAAGGAAGAGGCACATTCAGGTGTTTTAGAAAGCTTACCTAGCAACCGTTGATATGACGGGATGAAGATGGGGACTGGGGTCAGAACAGAGTAGTGTTATTTACTGACAAGGAAAGATGAGAAGAGCCTGTATTTGAATGATGGCAGGCAGGAGCAGGAGGGGGTAAAGCCTAAACAGAGTACCAGGCAAGCCAGCAAGTCTCTAGACCTTTTTTTTTTTTTTTTTAAGATTTTATTTATTTATTCATGAGAGACACAGAGAGAGGCAGAGACACAGGCAGAGGGAGAGCAGGCTCCATGCAGGGAGCCAGATGTGGGACTTGATCCCGAGTCTCCAGGATCACACCCTGGGCCGAAGGCGGAGCTAAACCACTGAGCCACCCAGGGATCCTCTAGACCTTTTTTTTTTTTTTTTTTTTTGTAGTTTTATGGTTTTATTTTTTTTTATTTTTTTTAATTTATTTTTTATTGGTGTTCAATTTACTAACATACAGAATAACCCCCAGTGCCCGTCACCCATTCACTCGCACCCCCTGCCCTCCTCCCCTTCTACCACCCCTAGTTCGTTTCCCAGAGTTAGCAGTCTTTATTCATTCGATAAATATTTATCAAACATTTACCCTGTGTCAGAGATTGTACCAGGGAATACATTGGTGGGTGAAATAGGCAGAATCTTGATGTCTGTGAAATTATGGTCTGTTCCATTAACTGGAGGTCAGTGAGAAGGGAAAGGGGAAAGTCAAACAGAGGGTGCCAATGTTTCTAGCTTGAGTGTCTGAGGAAATGCTGGTGCAACTGACAACAAGGAAAGGTGGGAGGACTGGGTCAGTATGAAAGGTGACACATTCAGCGTTCAGCATAGTGGACTTGAAGAATTGATATCTAATTAAAATGCTTTCCTAAAATGAAATAAGCTTCAACTCTTGAGTTCTATGGCTGGAACCAGGTGATCTGTGTGGAGTGGTAGTTTCTCAGTGTCTAATTAGAGAGACATCCAGATTAGACTAGAGATGCTCATTCCTGGTCTCGGATTTGGGGAGACTTTTTTTTTAAACCTAAAATGAGAAAATTCATTAACATAGACAATATCTGTAAGTACAGTTTTAGAAAAAGATACTAAAATATATGTCGAGTTGACTTTTCCCATAAAGACCTTCTATAAAGTTGAAAGCATAAAAATAAGTCTTAACCCAGTCAAGGTATTTTTTGGAGGCAGCAAGACAAAATAATCCAAACACATTTATTTATAATGATATAAGTTAATATAGGGATGGAATATAGAACTTATGTCCCATAGGCCATGTTTCAAACATCAGATGAGTCTAGGAAACTACTGCCAAGGGCTGGATTTTGGTTAATTCTTGGCCAGAGAGATTCCCTGCCTGCTACCTAACACAGCAATATTCAATGTGCTCATCAAAGAAAGCTCTGTAGGCCACTGATACGTGCCAACAGAGTTGACATGCTGCTGGAAAAATTTAGAAGCCTTCCTCTTTTATTCCTTCTCAGGCCAGAGATCATTCCACTTCCTCATGGAGGTGTGCCACTGAGATGGTAAGATCATAGTTTCCTCAAAAATAATTAAAAAAAAAAAAGTATAGTGAATCTGCTCATACTTTTACCGGATTTGTTTAAACCTTACTGCTTTGAATCATAACTACAGAAGAGATCATTTTATCTTGAAAAAATATTAAGAGTAGGTTCACACAATCAGTGACTTATATATAAATAGGTTTTCCTTAGGTCAAGGTAGCCAGCCAGCTATTATTTATAAGGTGTCTGTAGAACAGTGGTTTTCAACCTTGGCTATATTTTGAATCACCCTGGGAACCTTAAAACATATTGATACCCGAGTCTGACCCCAGGGGCTCTGTTTTAATTGGTCTTTGAGAGATAAAAAATTTCCTAGGTAATTCTCATGTGCAGCTACTGTTGAGAATCATAATTGTAAAACACTGGATTTGGGAGTAAGACCATATCCCAGGGACACAAGCTGGCCAAAAAACAAGGTCCAAAGAGAAATCCTTATTTACTATGACTCAGTGCTTACTTAGCCCTTTTCACTTTGATGTACTTTACTTTGGTGGTAGAAATGCACCCTAGCCAATTCAAGGAGTATCTTTATCAGGTTACATGTGCACGGTAGAAACAAAAAAACAAAAGAGAGGGCAGCCATGGGATATAGCCCCTTTACATCATTTAGAACTTGAGACCTTGTTCTTACTCATGTTAACCTTGGTAGTAGTATTACATTATAAAGAAAAAGAAGTAGCATCTGATATGGCCGCTCTACTGCTTGGGGGAATCTATCAATATATTAATGGAATCAAGCCCTGAGAAGGTTTTGTAGCCTTCACATTTTTGTCTTTTCTTCATTTATTTATCGGTTTTGTTATTTCTGCTACTTATGCTTGGAAGATTGCTAGCTCATTTTGGTGCTCACGCTCATTCTGGATGACTTATGTACCAGATTCCTGTCACTGGATGCATGAAACACAATCATATTTACATCTGATGTGACTGTTGGGGCCATCAGATCATAGTTCAGCTACTGCTTGTTGTTATAGCCTGAGCAAGTCAGTGTAGGTCTCAGAATCTCATTGTCCTTGTCTTGTAGGGTTGTTGTAAGGATTGCAAATAATATATTACAGTGTCTATTGCATAATAAATGCTCAATAAATTATAGCTGTTATCTCCAAATCTAGATTACGGACTCCTTAAGGGTATTGGGTCATATTTTCTCTATGAAGTTTAGGTATTTATAGTTCCCTAAACATGCACGAGATGGTTTCCAATAAAGGTAATACAATTCCAGCTTTATAAATGATGGGGAATATTAGATTAGAACGAATTGCCTTTATCAGGCATACAGAATTGAAGATATACTGTCTACGACCATGTTACAGAAAAAAGTGACCATCAGGTCCACAGTCTTAAGAGGGTAAAAGCTTGGGTCCTAGAGTCAGACCACCTGAGTTTGAATTCTGGTTTCAATTCTTGCTGGCTGATTTTTTTGCTCAAGTTGCTTAATCCCTCTTCACTTGTTTCTTCATCTGAAAACTGGATATGTTGAATGGATGAATTAAATAATGTATATACAGTCCTTACCTAGAATCTGGTACAATATAAAGGTTCAGCTAAGGCTTGCTATTATTATCTTTGGCTTTATTAGCATTGTTCTGACTCATGTACTAACTTCTAGAGGAAGGGACAATGGCCAGCAGGTCACATGCAAACAGAAATGAGGTGACTCAATTTGGTAAGAAGCACAGGATGTCTAGGAAAGAAGCACAGATGAAGCCAAGGACAACAGCCTTTGGAAACACAACCACAGCCACTACCCGATGGAGACAGCACACACTGAGGTCACTCTTGGGCAGTCGCTCAACTCATTAGAATTTGACCAGCCCTATTTATTCAACATTGTGTCCGATAGTGGTGGAAATATTTAAAGGAAGTGAAAAGTAGACCCTTAGAGGAACTTCTAGTCTGGGTGGGGAAAGAAGTCTTTGTGAAGAAGGTGGTTGCTGATGTTAAGTGCTAACTTGTGAGGTTCAGCCTGTGCTTGCAGTGGAGTTACAAGAAGAGAGAGAACAATTTTGGCCCTTCTGCCACCATTCTTTCTAGAGGAAAATAATGCTGTTACTCATAATACCTTAAAATATAATTAGTAGTGAAGGTATCCTGGCTACCAACATAAAAGCCACACCTTTTAATTCCTTTTATTCCACAACAATCCAGGATATAACTAATCTGTGAGGAATCAGGGAGTAGATTATTCAGGAAAAGGTGTGGGAGTTATGGAAGATTTCTTTTTATTTATTTATTTGGAAGATTTATTTACAACACTTTTCCCCAGAAATAGCCCAGAAGGTTGTACCAGGTACTGTGCTAGACCTGTGATGTTTAGGATGAGAAAGATACAGTCCTGCCTTCAGGGTTGGTTCACATTCTAGTGGCCTATCAAGGTCTGTTTCTTTCTCTGTGCTCAGGATTGTGGTCAAATGATCTGAAATAGATATACTGAATCCATATGACTATATAAGAAAATAAAGAAGACAAAGGTGTGCCATTATATGAAAACTACCCCTTGAGGCCCTTTTAACCAGTTGAAGGGACAAATATAAACAGAGCACTTTAGTATTTTTGGTGAGGACCTGAGACGGGAGTGTGCCCAGGTGTTACAACCACTTGTGGGGTAGTTCTCCGCCAGAACTCTGAGAGGCTGCAGATGTGTAGTGATGTCTGAACTGAAGTCCCAGAGGGAATGAGGGATCATCAGGTGATAAGAAGAGTATTTTAGGCAAGGAACAGCATAAATAGGGCACACTGGAGTCAAGCTATCTGTGGGGATGGAGAGCTACCAATAGTTTATTATCCCTGACGGTATAGGTAGGAAAGGGCAGGAATTGACAGACTGAGGGCAAGCCACAGGGCCTTTCCAGCTAAAGATTTAGCCTGCAGGTGAGGGAAGATCCAGCAAAGGGTCCTAGACAGGAATGTGTGGTGGTGAGATTTGTGCATTAGAAAGATGTAGAGAAAGGAGTTAGCCAAGTATCAGGATTAGGTACTGTTGCACCTAATGTTGGATTAACACAAGTGCAGGTTTGTTTTCTCACATAACTGACTTTCTGGAGGTAGGCAGTTACGACCAAGTTACTCATCTCCTATCTTTATACTTTGCCATACTTTTGTCCTCATAATTGTCACTTTATAGTCAGGAGAGGGTTGTCCAGGCTCAAACCAACACATTGATATGTAAGGCAGCAAATGGAGAAAGACACAACTACGCCTGGAAATCACTTGCCTTCCAGCAAACTGTTAGCAGTTCAGCCTAACAGTTTGGTAACTAATGGTGACTCCAGCCACAAGAGAACCCGAGAGAGCACTCATCTCCTTCCATCTATGGTGGATTCTTGCAAGGGAGGAGATTGGGTATACAGGTTGGGTAGATAACCTGTCATTTCTGCCACAAAAGCTAGCCAGTAAGAGGAGACAAGGACTGGAAACAGGGCAATGGTAAGAAAGAAAGAGTGGTCATTGCTGCCACTAACAAAAACTGAACACTCAGAAATTCTGAGTAGTGGATCTGATTCTAGGAGTGGGTTTGATGTGTCATCCCACCTGGGGATGGATATAAATGAAAAACTCAAGTGAAAGCCTAGGGTTTGGGATATATTTGGAGGTCATTAGAATGTAGGGATCCCATCAAATATATCCCAAGCACTACTGGGAATTTCTAAGCAGTGCATGGTTTTTCTTAGGCCTAACAACTTCAATTAAGCCTAAGTCTGTGGAGACCTGCTAATTTGCACAGCCCTGTTTTTACTACATGTTAATAAACCCACCCTGGAATTTAATGGATAGTAAAGTTATGCAAAGAATCACTGTGTGCAACAAGAACCAGAACATTTTCTGCCAAGCCCACCTCCAATACAAACACATACACATACCAGTCAGGGCTATACATAGAACTTGCTCTTGAAACCCAACATCTATTTGCCACACTGTGGAGCAAATGTGTTTTCATTCTCTTGATTAAAATAACAGGAAGTATCATCATTCTTGAAGTCTTGGTATTTATAACAGACATATAACCACACACAAAAAAATATAACTATGGAGACTCTTGATGAGGTCTGTTGGCAAGGTGTCTGGTATGATTCCTGGCTTGGGATAAAAAGTCCTGCACCTGAATCATCTTACCTCTCAAGTAATAGTGCTCAGAGCTACCGTGAAGATGCAATCCAAGAAGACTTCAACATCTATAGAGGTCCTCTTTGACCGCCAACCCAAAAGGGGCCTCTGCCTTTTCAGCCAGTCTGGCAAGTCATGGAAATTCTACTCTGGAACTGGATACAAGAGAGGTATTTCTTCAGTATTTACTTTGACCAGTGAAATTACTATGACAGATTTTTTTCTTTTCCTCAAGACACAGAGTGACATTTTAAAGGAGAAACCACTTGGTGCCATAGTCTTTTAAAAATAATATTAGAATAAGGGCTCAAAGGAATGTCTGCTCAGGCACAACTGTCTATAGCCTCGTATTTCAAGAAGAATTCGGCCACTCTAAGCAGACAAGGAGCCAGAACTGCTTGCTTATTTCAGCCCCTGCCCCTTCGCTGTACTCGGCATCAGATTAAAAACTAGTGACATCCTCTCAGTGCAACAGCTCTTTTGGCCTGTTTTTTAAAAAAACTATTTGAGAGAGAGTGAGAGAGAGAGCGAGAGCACAGTAGAGGGGGAGGCAGAGGAAGAGGGAGAAGCCGACTCCTCATGGAGCAGGAAGCTGATGTGGCCTCATCCAGGACCCTGGGATCATGCCCTGAGCCAAAGACAGAAGTTTAACCTACTGAGCCACCCAAGTGCCCCTCCTTTTGCCTGTTTTGCTGCCGAATCTATGCTACATGGTGGTGTTGCTTTTTTCATATTTATACTTCATTTTCCTGACCAGATTAAGAGTTTCTTGACGTCAGGGGTCATACTTTATAATCCAATACATCTTGCAGAGTTGTGTTTGTCATGGTAAACTTGCAGAAAATAATTGTTGGATGGATGAATGAAAAAATAACAAAAACTGAAAAACAGTGGAAGATGAGTTGCTTTACAGCCCGGTAAAGAGGATTACGAAACTCAGGTCAGATTAACAGGAAAGGTGGTATGGGGGAAAGAATGTTTCATTTGTGTCAGCAGACATGGATTTTAGCCCCAGGCTGCCTTGCTGGTTTTCACTTATTCAACAAACATTTCTTAAATTTCTCCAGATGAGCGATGAGCGGTGTAATCCTTGCGGCAGGCCCTAAATAAGACCAAGTCCCTGCCCTCACAGTGTGGTGGTGAGGGTGAGGAAGACATGTGACAGTCAGGGAATATGGGAGATACAATGTGATTGGCAATATGCTAATGGCACACACAGGGCACATGGAGATTCTAAATCAGACTGTGGATTTTGGGAAAGTTTCCGGAAAGAGAAAGATTTTTTCAAGTGTTGAAGGATGAATGAGTGATGGGTAGAGGAGATTGATTGAGAAAAGCATGATAGGTAGAGGGACTATCATGTGAAGGCGTTACGTACCATAAAATGGAAGATTGCATTTGAGAACTAAAGGCTCAGCTGTAATGGTAGCTGTGGCCAGAACTGAAGTTAGAGAAGTAGGCTAGAACTACCTTGCAAAGGGCCTTATGGAAATATGATTTAGTGCTTCAGAGCAGACGTTTAGAAATCAGACAGAACTTAGTTCGAATCCCAGCTCTGGTAGTTAGCAGCCACATAGCTAATTGATTTTTTTTTTTTTTAAACTCTAAGTCTTGGTTTCCTTAGCATAGTGTCTAGCTCTATCATTTATCTATTGCTGCCTAAGAAATTATCCCAAACCATCACACATTTATTAAATTCTCAGTTTCTGAGACCCACAGTGGGTCCAGAATCTGGTCCTCTGCTTCAGGATCTCCACAAGGCTGCAGTCTAAGTGTCAGCCAGAGATGAGGTGTCATCTCAGAACATGACTGGAGAAGGATCCATTTCCAAGCTCCCTTACATGGTTGTGGGCAGAATTCAGTGTCTTCCTGGCCATTGGCCAGAGGCTGCTCTCAGTTCCTTGCCATGTGGGCCTCCCCAAGATAACAGCTTGCTTCATCAGAGTCAGTAAGAGAGAATCTGTGGCCAAGACAGATGTAGCCTAAACACTAAAGTGACTTCTCAACACTATTGCCACATTTTATAGGTTAAAAGTCATCAGGCCAGACTACACTCCAGGGGAGAGGATTTTAAAAGGAAATGAGCACCATGAAATGGGGATCTTTGGGAGTCATTTTAGGCCACTAGCCTATAGATGGTAGCTTATATTACCACCAAATAAATGTTAGCGATTTTTATTATGCTCAATTGAGAGATTTGGAAAACCTAGAGAAAGCTGGTGAAGGATTTTATATCAAAGAGTAACTTTAGCTGATTTTGGCTAGGTCAAATCATGTCATGTCTTTGAGCCTTCATTTTCTCCTCAGTACAGTGAAAATACCTACTTCCCATAGAAATGAGAACATACATGTGCAAGTATAAATACATTTTTGTAACAACAAGCATACAACTCATCACAGTCAGAGGAAGCTAACTGCTTTGGGCCAGTTTTCCATTTTGTGTTGATACTGTGAGACTCACCGTCTGATATCTTCAAAGTTTTCAGGGCTTGGCCCTCTGGGCCCAGAAGGATTTGTATAACTGGAATAAACACCCACAAAAAGAAATTTGTCTTTTGAACATCCCTTAAGGCATTTCTAAGGGTTTGCTTTTTTCCCCCTTCTTTTTAAATACCTTTGCTTCCAAGGACCCCATGGGGGCTAGAGAGAGAAAACAGACTATCTGGGAAATTTCAAGCTCTTGATAATAAAAGTGGTAATAAAATCTCATCTGGCTCCTGATGCTTCACATAGGGTTTGTTTGTGGTTTATGGGGTTCCCCCACATCTAGCAGCTGGTTTCCAGTCCCAGGGAGCGACTCAGGTTACTACCCTCTTGCCCACCCCAAGGCCAACCCCTGTGCCCACAAGGCAGCGGGTGAGAGACGGAAGGTACCCGCCCCCCCCCCCCCCCCGGCTCCCTAGCGCCACGCCCATTTCCGCTTGGTGCGCAAATGGGATGCTTCATTCCATGCCCCACGTGGAGCGGATCACACACAGTCGTGTTTCATGGTCTTCCCAAGTGCTGTTTTCCCTGGGAAAGGTACACAGCGCTCTCTTGACCCAGACGCAGACGCAGACGCAGACGCAGACCCAGGCCGGTGGGCATTTCGGCTGGGTAGCCTAGTCTTCCCAGGTGGTAGCCTCTGGATGGGGGTCGGAACTTAGGAATTAGAACCCCCACCCCTGCACTCCACCCCCGCCCCCAGCCTTCATTCCGGCTTCACACAAAGGCGCGCTTCTCGGCGGGGCGTCTCTGGGTGGAGCAAGGGAGTTGCGGCCGCGACAGTGCCTCGAGAGCAGGGGCACCCGGGACTCCACCCCCACACCCAGGTCCTGCCAGCCTGGCGGGGCTGCACACGCCGCTGCGGGGATTCCCCCTTGGCGCGGAGCTCCCCGCTCCTGCAGCGCCGCTGGCCTCGGACTTCGCGGGCCATTTGGTCTCGGGGGAGGGGCTCGCCGACCCTAGCGGAGCAGTCCCCGCAGGAGGGCGGGAGCGAGCCCGGCAGCTCTCGGGTTGCGGAGGCAAGAGGCGGAGCAGCACTCCGGGCAGCCCCGGCCCGAGGCTTCTACCTCGCCAGCCCCGCCGCTCCGGCGACCGCTGCCGCGGAAAACTTTTAATAAGAACCAGATGTCGAACTTTCCCCGAGCCGGTGATTGGGCCCCTGCCGGGGGCCGCAGCCAATCAGCGCGCTGGGAGGGCCCGGAGTCCCGGCCCTCCCGGGCGCCCGCGGGGATCCAGGTTGCAGGCTGGCGCGGCGCAGCTAGCGGACCGGCGGGCCTGGCGGGCCGGGCGGGGACGCGCTCTGCAGCGGGGCAGCCCAGGAGCCGAGCCAGCATGCGGGGGGACCGGGCAGCCCGGCGACTGGCGCTGCCGCCGCTGCCGCTGCCGCCGCCGCCACTGCTGCTGCTGCTGCTGCTGGCCCGGGCTGCGGCGCTGCACCCAGGCGAGCTCTTCCCCTACGGGCAGTCGCGGGGGGACCAGCTCCTGCAGGAAGGCGACGACGAAAGCTCAGCCGCGGTGAAGCTGGCGAGTCCCCTGCACTTCTACGAAGCCCAGTTCAGCTACCTCTACGTAAGTCCATCCCCCGCTTGGTGTGGGAACCGGCAGATTTCTCGCAGCTTCTTCCCACGGGTCGATGTAGTGTGGATCTCCCCGAACCCCTGTTTTCCAAGGGGAGGAAATAAATAGAACGCACGCCGGGCTGTCCCCGAGCGCCCCCGGGGTGGGACCTGGCTTTGCAGCGATGCTGCTGACCTGCTTGCTTTGCTTTACCTCGAGAGGAAGGGCATTAATTCAGACCCACAGATTCGCAGCCACACAAGCGTCCCAGGCAGGAAAGGAGGTGGGGATGCTGGGGCGGCCAGTGGGATTTCCAGGAAGGACCGCGAGCAGGCTGCGCGCTTCTGCAGAGCCGGCCGGTCCCCCCTCGGACCCGGAGGTTTTCTCCCGCGCTGTGCGGGAAGTGGGAAGACACGTGGACCAGAAGTTTTAGGGGATTCCTGGACCCATCGCACCGCGCTGTGGGTTGGGGTGGCGGGTGGGACGTCGGCTGCAGTGGCGCTGGTCGCCCTGAATCCGGAGGCCGGTTCCCAGAGGGTGGAGAGGGGGGAGCGTCAGGCCCCCGGGCCGTTGCCTTCCCTCCGTGCGCAGCAGGGTGGCCGCCCGTGGGCCTCCTGCCGCGAACGCGAGCGTCACCTTCTGTCCCCCTCCTCCCACAGGTGGGCACCAACGGCATCATCTCCACTCAGGACTTCCCTAGGGAGACCCAGTACGTGGACGATGACTTCCCCACAGACTTTCCGGCCATCGCCCCCTTCTTGGCGGACATCGACACGAGCCAGGGCAGGGGCCGGGTCCTGTACCGTGAGGACACGTCCCTGGCCGTGCTGGGCCAGGCCGCCCGCTACGTGCGCGCAGGCTTCCCGCGCACCGCGGCGCGCTTCACCCCCACTCACGCCTTCCTGGCCACCTGGGAGCAGGTGGGCGCCTACGAGGAGGCCACCAGCCGGGCGCCGCCCTCAGGAGAGGTGAGCGACCCGGGGTGCTTGGCCGCTGGGCCAGCGGAGGGGTGGGCTTGAATTCTGGGCTGGACCCCCGGCCCGGGTTTGGAGCTGCTCCCGTGCTGAGCCTGAGGGATGGGCGGGTGGCCCAGGGCTGACGTGGCTTGGAAGCGAAGAAGGCTGTTTTCTCCAGGGTCCTCTAAGGTGGACCTGAGGGTGACTGCTTCAAGCAAGGCAGTATGAGGGCCCAGCCCAGATGCGGAAGGCCCTCCGAACACAAGGAGGTTCACTGTTAGGTTGTTTATATTTTTAGAGTCACCTCTAAGTATCTAAGAATTATTTCTAATTATATGTTCATTGAAGGAAAACATCAGCAAATACAGGCAATTTAAAAAAGAACAACCATCCATTTTCCTACCACTCAAAGATAATCACTGTTAAACATTTTCATTTCTATATTCCAGAGTTCTTTTTTTCCTATTGATATCTGTATTTATCTGTCGCTGTCTGTTAACACTAACGGGTTCACACAGCACGTACTCTTTTATAAACGATTTTTTTCCCACTAAATAGTATATTGTGAGTATGTTTCAATAGAATCATCTATACTATTTGCATAATATTGCACCCAGTGAATTTGCCACTGAGTCCAGGGGTCATTAAGGTTATTTCCAATTTTTCATCATTATAAATAATTTTATGAAGCACTTTTTTTTTTTAAACTAAACATTTCCACATGTCCTTACTTGATATTCCAGGAAGTGGAATTGGTGGGCCACAGAGGATATACTTTTTATAAAGGTTCTTGATAGCTTTTGCCAAATGCCCTGCATACATCAGTTTACATGCTCCCTAGTTTGTAAGAGACTGTCCTCCATTTGTTTTATAGTCTCTACCTGAGAAGGTAAAACAACCCAAGCTCCCAGTCTTTAGATTTGGCAGCAACATTTAAGGTACTCTAAATGGGGGAGCCCGGGTGGCTCAGTGGTTTAGTGCCTGCCTTCAGTCCAGGGCATGGTCCTGGAGTCCCGGGATCAAGTCCCACATCGGGCTCCCTGCATGGAGTCTGCTTCTCCCTCCACCTGTGTCTCTGCCTCTCTCTCTCTGCGTCTCTCATGAATAAATAAATAAAATCTTAAAAAAAAAATAAATAAAGTACTCTAAATGGACATCGGGTGGAACCAGGGTAGCTTGGCAAATGGGGAACTGCCTCATTCCTGGAATAGTTAAGGTTTTCCTCCCGTGAAATTAGGCGGAATCTAAAATGTCATACTCGAAGGGCTGAAACTCTTATAATTTATCTCTATTTTAACTCATCAGAGTGCTTCTAAGTTATAGAAAGATGGCATATATCCTCCCTAGAAGATTAACTAGCTTGCTCACTCTCACTGAATCGTTCAAGAAGATGGCCATTCTTGTTTTGTGTTCAAAAAAGAAAAGAAAAATAAGAAAAATATTCCCAAAAGATATCTAAGAAGACCTAGAAATAAAAGATATTTGAATTTGTGATTTTTTTGACATTCATTTTTTTTTTGTCAGGCAGCATTTAGTTTTGTTTTTTGAGTAACTTTTTTTTTTTTACAGTTGTGGGTTTGACATTTCAGTTATTCAGGGCAACAGAATACACTCAATTTGAACAAATATATTGGGCACTTCCCTTTTGCAGTGCATTGGGCTAGGTGGAGGGCTGGAGAAAGATGAATGAGAAAGGGCTCTCCATTATTATGTTACATTCATTCATTCATTTTTGTATATAAGTTTTAAAAACATACTTAAAATTAGTGGTGCCTGCTTGGCTCAGTCAGTTGAGCTATGGACTCTTGATTTGGGCTCAGGTCATGATCTCAGGGTCCTGAGATCAAGCCTGGTGTCAGGTTCCTGGCTCAGCAGGGAATGTTTCCCCTCCCTTCCTCCCTTCCTCTGCCCCTCCCCCAGCTTGTGTGTGTGCTTGTGTGCTTGTATTCTCTCTCTCTCTCTCAAATAAATAAATAAATAAATACTAAAAAATTAAATTAAATATAACATACTTATAGTAAAAACTTAAAAAATAAGCATTATTTATAATTATAATTAGCAGAGGTTACCACTCCTAATAGCTTATTGTTTTCTGTCAATCTTTTTTTGTAGACATATATCTTATATGTGGTATATTCATATAAATGTGTGTATAAGTCATTTATATTTAAATATAGTTAAGATTTATTCATCCAGCAAATTGTACACTTACTATAGTTCAGAACTGGTACAGATACAGTGAAAGGATCTCATAGTTTAGTGGAGACATTGATTATGTTCAAATGGTAAGTGCAGTAGCATCTTCACTTGGAGACTAACTCTGCTACTTCCTGGTTAGGGAACTCAATCTGGGAAGGTTTTAATGAAGAAGCAGTTTTGAATCTGAGTTGAGCATAGTGGAACAGTCTCCAAAGAAATAGCATGTGACATATTACCCATGTTCTGTAAAGTATAATGTGTTTTGGGCATTGCATGTGGTACATTATTACTGAATAGGAAGGGTGTTTAGGCATGAGGATGAAAAGGCCATGGGGTGGGGGCAGATCATGCTCTTCTGGGAGTTTGGACTTGTTTCTTTGGCAGTGGACAGGTTTTGAAGAATTTTAAGCAAGGGATTGAATTTCTTTTTCCCCAGAGTTCTTTTTTGTCTATATTGAAAAGGTAAGGGCTCACAGGAAAGACTACTAAGACAATTATTATATATGTTGTATATTCAAGCTACCTAGTTAATTCTTAAAACCATTATTTTATCATATTGTCTTCCCACAACAATCCTACAAGATAAGTACAAGAATTACTGTTTGCATTTCACAGATAATGGCAAATAGAAGATAATGCAATTGTCCAGAATTCTGCTTTTAATGAGGCAAAGGTCAGTTTAGAATACACATTTGATTCCTAGTTTTTTTATTGCCTTTATTTTTAAGTAATCTCTACACCCAGTGTGGAGCTTAAACTCATGACCCCAAGATCAAGAATTGTATGCTCTACCAACTGAGCCAGCCAGGTGCCTGTTTTGTTTGTTTTTTGTTTGTTTGTTTTCTTATTGCTTTTAGCCCAGATTTTTTCATGCAAGACCCATTTTCTTGGCTCAAGTAATGTAGGTGGACACAATGATAATTGTGCTTTTCCCAAAGACTTCCAATAAATAAGGCTTGATGTGATCTTAGTATCAGAAGAGTACTTGGCATCATATTTCATTCAAAGGAAAAATGGACTTGCAATGAAATTGGCTGGCAAGGATGCTGTTGATACCTTAATACTTCCAAATTAGCATTCCAGTGCTCTGAATTCAGCTGCACCTGTCTTACTTTTTCAACAATATAAAGATGAAGTTGAGTTGAGTGAGAGGAGTCAGAGAGATGAACAGTTGTACAGAAGTGCTGGGATGGTGAAATCACACTAGAGCTTTAAGATTTCATTTTTTCACAGCTTATTTGAAACCAAAAATTACAATACAGAAAAGGTGACTTCGTTACTTATTGTTTCAATTTCGCCTGTAGCCTGGGAATACTGCTCTTTCACCCACCTTTCAGGGTGGTTGTGAAGACAATGACAATACAAAAACAGTTTGAAAGAAGATGTGGGTTGTGAAAGGTTAGCAGTGGCTTTGGAAGCAATGACTTAGCTTCATTCTTAGATTCCGAAGCTGTAAAATGGGGGACAAATGCCTACCTTACAGGACTGTAGTCAGAATTAACTAAAGTGACGTTTTTAAGTAGTCATTGTATTCTTTTAGACCTAGTGGATGTGGCTGCTCAGCCAATCTGTGTTCCTATATGTTGGCATGAAAGGGGCAGATTCTGGTTTTTAAATTTCTCTATCTTGTAAGGACTCAGTGATGTAAGGCCTTTACATTAGAACTCTTTAAATATTAGGTTTTCTGAACTACAACTTCTGTTTGATCTCTTTTGGGTGGCAACTACGGGAAGATTTGTAGATTCCAGCTCTCTTTTCTAGTTAAAATCATTCTTCAGATATTGCCATATGCTGAGTTGGCTTCAGAATTTGTTTCATTTCAAAAGAAGATAAGGGTTCTGTTTGGAGAGAGGATGTTTTTTCAATTACCCATATTGAAGGTTCTTCAGAATACTTTAAAGAGCTCTGTGATTTGAGTTCTTATTTTAATAGTTCTTTGGAGATAGATTTTGGCAAGCATTCATCTGCCTTGCCTGAAGGGCTGTGTGAGTTCTACGTGGCTTTCTTAAACCTTGACACACTAACCCCTGTTTATCTGGGAAACTTGAAGATACCAGAGGAACAGGCATCTTTACCATTTAAAACTATTTCAGTTGTTGCCCTTCCTCTCCATGGATATTCACGGGGGGTATGACAAGATGTTGTACCTGATGTTGCAGGAATGGCAAAGTGTAACTGCAACTAAAAACAAAATGGATAAATATGGGGTGCCTCAGTGGCTCCGTTGGTTAAGCATCCAACTCTTGATTTCAGCTCAGGTCCTGATCTCAGGGTCGTGAGATCTACCTCGTTGGGTGCTTTGGATGTGTAGCGTGCTTAAGATTCTCTCCTTCCCTCTGGCTCTCTTTAAAAAAAAAAAAAAAAAAAGGAACAAATAGTGTTTATCAGTTCAGTTGATCTGAGACTCCTCAACTGTCATAGGTACCTCACAGGGCAAAGAAGTCACAGTATTGACCTTCAAAGAACTTGTTGACAGAGACATAAAGAGGACTGCTGTTTACTTCAGCTGTGGTTTGCAGGGAGGGAGAGAATTGTTTTGTTGTTGTTGGATGGATGGATGGGAGTTATGGAGAACTGGTCACACAGATCTTTGTGATATGCGGATTGTTTTGTTGACCTTGAATGTCAGTTGAGCTGAAAGGGCTGAAAGAATGGATCTCAAGAATGAAGCAGCAGGAGAAAATGTTCTAAGCAAGGCCTTGTTCTGGGAGCAGGCTGAGAGAGCTGAGGTGGGAGACATGGATGGAGTCATGGAGCCGTCACACATGAACGGAAGTCCATCGGGACTAGAGGGTGTTGACTTGTTTCAAGGGATGATTGTCGTTGATGGAGGGTGGTGAATCCACAGAGAGAATGAGAGGTAGAAGGACTTCATTGTAGCTTTTTGACTTTTGGAGCTGAAGTCCAGAAGATGGGAGGTCTGGGTCTATCCGAAAACATTTAACCTGAGGCTAAGACATAGCTGTGAAGATGTGCTGAATAGAGACATATATGGAAATTGGTTCATGAAATGTTTAAGCTTTCCTAAGGACTAAGAGTCAGGAAGGATGTCACGTTAGAGACAAGAACATATATCTTTGAATTTTGGGCAGGATCTGTAGGATTTAGGGCATAAAAAAATGAATGAGGGGAAATCATGCATGTGACAGCAACATACAGGTACTGGGAGGTGGAGAATTAAAGTAAGGGATGGAGGTTAGTGCTCACACCAAACACTGGAGGCCAGAAGTCAGTGATGCTACCACTGTAGAGAACATGTGACCCTAAGGAAGACTGGAAAGAGAACTTTGTGACCCCTGTAGGATTTACCCTACTTCTGAATTTTTATCGTAATCTTTATAAGCCACTATAGGCAAACCTGTTTGAGACAAGGCTGGCACCATTCTGTTTCTTTGCCAAATGGCTGGAAATTAATTAAATGAATTGTAAATTTAGAAGCCTATAAAGTAGCATGTTTTGTATCCCTCAGCCTGGTTCTGCCGAGTGTCAAGTCAACATTGATTGGTGATGTCCCATACCTGAAAGAGAGAGTCAGACCCTGCCTGGTTCCTGCTGACAACTCTGGCTTTTCTCTCTGATAACAGGATGGCAGAAACTTTGAAGCAAGGCAGCCACTGGCCCTGATCCTTTCTGTGCTACTTCTCTTCCCATGAAGGCCCCTCTCTCCTCCCTGGGATCCTGAGGAAGTTGGGAACCGGTGACCCTTTTGTAGGGTTTGGCAGCCCATCTGAGGGTTTATCTTCAGAGACAGAGCATGTGTGGTTCTTGCAAAGGCACTGGTCTCCAGGAATGTGAAGACCTTTCCGGTCTGGAAGCCAGTCGAGGAGTGTTTTGGGAGGAGGAGTCCTTCAGGACTTTAAGAAGTATGCTCTGTAGCAATTAGATGTAGAATTTTGTAGAGCCAAGAGAGAGAACTCTAAAAGTGATCATTTGGTGTGTGGGTGGTTTTTAAACAGCCAAACTCTTTTGGCCTGTACTTTAGTATCATAAATTCTATCTAAAATCCTCCTATTAGCCTTTTTCAGTGGAGACAAGTAGATTAAATACAGCCTTGCCACCTATATAATAAGTGCTTGCCTTAGGGATGGCGTATAAAAGGCATTGAATAAATTTTCATCAAACTGGATTTTTTGACTGACAGAATGAATAAAATAAAGTGCTAAATTCCCAGGCTCCACAGTAAAAGCCAGACACTCCCCTTCACAGCTCTGTTTATTTTCTCCCTCCTCTCCTCCCCCATCCCCTTCAGTTCCTCACAATCCATAGGACCCCCCCCCCCCCCGCCCTTATCTTACAGAATTTCTCTAAACTTAGAACCAGGGTTCTTCATATCTTACATTTGTTATAGGTAATCAATGCCAGGAGCTTGGAAAGCTTAGCTTGTTACAAGTCCTTTCTCTCTCCTCAAGTACTTTGATTTCCCTAGCTGAAGTTTGTTGATTCTGACCAAAGGAGTACTCTGAAGTTATGGAATCAACGCTAATCAATGACATAGTATGTATTATGTATAGACATACTGCAGAATAGGCTTTGTTTACATTTGGCAGAAGTTATGGTTTCCTAGCTTTGAGAAATTCTAGAAAGCATCTTTTGCCTTTTGTTTCTGGAACCGTCAAACTTTGCTGATGAAACTATCAACAACTGTAAAGATAACAAATATAAAGCCCTCTACCTCCACCATCTTTAAGTGTGTGAGCTTAAAGAGAGAAAGCAGGGGTGCCTGGCTGGCTTAGTCAGTAAAGCATGCGATTCTTTTTAAGATTTTATTTATTTATTCATGAGAGACAGAAAGAGAGAGAGAGAGGCAGGCAGAGACACAGGCAGAAGGAGAAGCAGACTCCATGCAGGGAGCCCAGTGTGGCACACGATCCTGGGACTCCAGGATCACGCCCTGAGCTGAAGGCAGATACTTAACCACTGAGCCACCCAGCCATCCCAAGCATGCGATTCTTGATCTTGGGGTTGTAAGTTTGAGTCCCATGTTGGATGCAGAGATTACTTAAAAATAAAATCTTTAAAAGAAAGCAAAATAAGTTAAGTGTGTCTATGTTAGAGAACAAAAAGAAAGATTGTGTGCTTTTTTTTCTTGAAAAGCATTTAACACCTGAATTGCTGTGTCCTATAAGCAAAATGTCAGAACTATACTTTGAAATTAAGCATTGGAGAAAGGAAGAATAAACATTGGAAGAGTCTGAACACCATATGGGGAAGGGCCCAGGACAGAATGAAATGCAAGGCACTTTCCTATTGTTTGCTATTTTATTTAGTAAGATATGATGTTCTTTTCTGGGGCCTACTTTTGTCTGTCTAGCAAAATGGAGAAATAATACTCCATTTATTTAAAATGTTATTTAAAACATTGTTTCAAATAACATTTCTAAGAGTCACATTATTTAGGAAGTAGTGGTATTTATAAATAGCTCCCAGTTCCCTACCAAATTGTAAAAGGAGAGGGATTTAGTGAGAGAAAGGAGTCCTAAATATAATACCGGTTTAAGATAAGGAAATACCACTAACAGATTACTTGGGGGTATGGATGGAGATAGCATTATATAGGTAAAGGCAAAAAGCGTCTGGCTGAAAATACAAGAATAAATTGAACTTTAAGGAGTGATTTTATGAGGGCCTAGGTGTGGAGTTTGTGGCTAATTCAGACTCCTGGCCTCTCACTCTGGTCTGCTTTGGCTCCTCCTGTGTTTATTAATGTTCACAGGCTGCCTCTGTGATGCCTCCCAGCCTAAGCCTGACACCTCACACACCCTCATCTGGCCTGTACTATCTTCAACAGTAACTGTCCTGAATTCCAGCCATGGCCGTTCCCTTCTAAGTATAAGACTGTCCTGGGCAGAGACTCCCTTCTTTGCTCCATTTTCTTCAGCACCAAGTGTAATGCCTCATGTTTAGTAGGTACTTGGCTGAATTAATGTGCAAGTGAATTAATAAGTGGAGTTTACAAACACAGAAACAGCTAACCAGGCAAGATGGAGGTAAATACTAACCAGAAACACCCACAAAGGTGTTATGGGTGGTCAGAGAACAGAAATAAATCTACAGAGAATCATAGAATACCTCAGGAAGGGCAGCATTAGAAGGTTAAGGGGGTTTCCAGACACAGAGAAACATGAGCAAAAATACAGAAGCATTAAAGTATGTTAAAGCACAAAGGGGAATATTACTCAGTGTGATGAAGACCCAGCGGATCTAAACCTGGGGAAAGAGTTTGGGGCAGTTAGAAACCACCTTGAATGGGATGCTAAGGAGTTAGGATGCCTAGTGGTGCAGGGTATGGACTCTAGAGCCTGCTGACCTTAGGCAGATCTGTTAGCCCACATGTCTTGTTTCCTGGTCTGTGAAATGAGAGTCAGATAACTCAGGTGCTGGTGTGAAAAGGCAGATGAAAGAGAAAAGAGAGAGGCTGTGAGAATAGTATGGAGGCTTTTGGTCAGCCGGCCAATGGCTAACACCATGCCTGCCCATAATAGGCATTCAGTAAACGCACAAATGAATGAATGAATGAATGCTCCACATGAGTGCCCAAGGCAGTAAACTAAGACAGCAATTGTGGGAATACACAGGTGAATTTTGGTACTTGCTTTTTTTTTTTTTTTTTAAGATTTTATTTATTTATTCATGAGAGACACAGAGAGGCAGAGACATAGGCAGAGGGAGCCTGAGGCAGGACTCCATCCCAGGACCCCCAGGATCACAACGTGAGCCAAAGGCAGATGCTCAACTGCCGAGCCACCCAGGTGCCTGATACTTGCTCTTAAAGACGGTTGGATGAGAGAAGTTTGAAACCTTAAAAACATTATTTTTGGAACCTATGGTTCTTACCTATGCATATTTCAAGTATTGACCTAAATGATAAAAGAGGATTATGGTAATGATATAGCTTATAAAATTATAACTTGAAGAGGAATTTGAATGGAAAATAATATATAAAAGCAATTTGGAGGAATCCCGAGAAGGTAGGAGACCCTTTATACTTTAATGATGCTTTGCTTGCATTGTTTTTTCTATTCTTATTTAATTAAGAATCTTACCTATTTTTTTTTGTTTGTTTGTTTGTTTGTTTTTCATAGCTGAACACTTTCCAGGCAGTTCTGGCATCTGATGAATCTGATACCTACGCCCTCTTTCTTTACCCTGCCAATGGCCTTCAGTTCTTTGGAACCCGCCCCAAAGAGTCTTACAATGTCCAGCTCGAGCTTCCTGCTCGGGTGGGCTTCTGCCGAGGGGAGACCGATGACCTGAAGAGAGAAGGACCCTATTTCAGCTTGACTAGCACTGAGCAGTCTGTGAAAAATCTCTACCAGTAAGTAACATAGGGCATAAGCCCTTCCCTGTCAGATGTAAGGACCCTTTGCAGCTACCCAAACTTGAGTGGCCATAACACCATTAAATAATATCTTGATGACTTCTTTTTTTCTCTCTATTTAAAGATTCTATTTATTTATTCATGAGAGACACACAGAGAGAGAGAGAGAGGCAGAGACACAGGCAGAGGGAGAAGCAGGCTCCCCATTGAAAGCCCAATGTGAGACTTGATCCCAGGACCCCGGGATCACAACCTGAGCCAAAGGCAGATGCTCAACCACTGAGCCACCCAGGTGCCCCTCTTGGTGGCTGCTAAGGGAGGCTTCAGGTCAAAACCAGGAACTAGATTAGACCCTGGGAGGAGCAAATTCACCAAAATATAAAAGGCTCCCTATCCTTTCTCCCCTATTTGGTACAGACATCAGAAACAGAACAGTGTGTATGTGTTTGCACAGCCACTGAGGCTTGCTATGGAAAACATTGCTCTTGGAGCCACATAAAAATATCCAGTAATATAACAGATTTTTCCAGGTTAATCATTTCACAGGAGGAGATGTTGTGATTTAGTCATTTAGACAGATACATGTTAAAAGTTAAGTCAAGAATAGTGTAATTTGGGGCAAAGGGAAAACCAAACACATTGGTAGCATTCAGAGGTCTCAGGGTTTCCGTACAGCTTCATCAACTGAAACCACACTGGTTGGTTTTCCATGAGGTAGCTGGCACATTCCTGAGACCCATCAGAGGTTTACTCTACTAGTGCAGTAATAAGCCCCTTTGCTCTTTGTCGGTCCACATAGTACCATATCTGGGTTAGCACCAGTTGGTATTTGTTAATTTTAGGGCTTGTGAAAAAAGAATCTTTGCTTTTATTTCTTTCCCAAGTCCGGGTCTAGAAGCCAGGCGGAGTACACTGGTTACTTAGCCTCGCCTAACTGCTTTTCCCTTCCATTACATTATTCCTGAGCCCTGGAACACCTTACACTTTTGCATGCCATCTGCTTTGCTCGGCTGCCAGCAAGCAGGCCCTACAACCAAATATGGTTACTTAGAGCTGGCATTTATTGAGAGCTTGTTATTTGCCAAACACCATGTAAAACACTTTCCACAAGTTATCTTAATTAAAACTCACAAGAATCCTAGGAGGTAAGTTCTACTATTTTTCTCAATTTGACAAATGTGCATAGGGAAGTTAGATTGCCTGTGACCTCAGAGTTATTCAGGGGCAAGTTCAAAATTCAAGCACGAGCCTGGAGTTCTGAACTACTTCTTTTGTGCTGAATCCTCATCTCCTTTCCCAGTCTTATGACCCACCTTGGGCATCTTTAGGTCTCCACCCAGACTGCCTTTAGAAATCCAGTTGTGAGAAAACTTAGCTCTTTGCTTTCTCTTCTATGGTTGGTTGCACCTTCCTCTTCCACTTTTCCACAGATTCTCTTCTCCTCACACATTATTGAGAGATCACAATGGGCCAAACACTTGAAATACAAAGATGTCTGAAACATAGGCCCCGCACACACTAACAACCTGCACTCTGGTAGGGGCGACACACAAACAGATCAACAATTCCAGAGCATTGGAAAGAGTGCCAGCAGTACTCAGGGTACAGGAGGCAATGGGGGCCAAACAACCTGCAGGAAAAAGCAGTTGTGCTTCCCCACTGCGGTGATAAAGACCCTTTGGAACTAGGAGACACATGCGCATGTGCATGCACTCACACACACACACACACACACACACACACGCAGCGCTCGCATTTACCTCTGTCAGTGCCTGCCCTCAGTTTGTATTTTTGATGCTTCCTAGAGATCTCCAACTTGCTTGATGAGAACAGAGAAAGATGTGGTACAGAGGGAGGGACTTTTCTTTAGTATAATCCATGATTAACATAAAAAAGAAAGCACAGACTTTAAGCACAAATTACCCAGTATCACTACCCATTTCACGTGATAACCAGTGTTAGTTATTTGAGGACTATAGGACCATGCAGAAACTTTTAAAAACCAATATGGTTCTTTTGCTATCCATGCGACATTTTCCCATTTATCACTATTTTATAGGTATCATTCAGGAAGATACGTGTGTTTTTTCTTTTAATCATTTTAAGACTACAAAACACTGCATCATAGTTATACTATGCCATTAAGATAATAACTTATTGATGAACACTTAACATGTTTTTTTTAATTTTTCTCATTATAAATATCATTGCAGAAACAGCAGAACACAAGTTGCTCAGATTCTCATTTCCACTAACGATAACTTCTTAAGAGTAGAATTGCTGAGAAAAGCTATACACAGTTAAACATTCTGATGAACAGGAACATACTGCCCTTCCAAAATGTCCAGTGTATGTCCTCACAAGATAGAGCTGTGATCAGCAGCTTGTCAATATTTTATTTTATTTATTTATATATTTATAAAGGTTTTTATTTATTTTATTTGAGAGAGAGAGAGCGTGCACAAGCAGGGGGAGGGGCAGTGATAGAGGGAGAAGCAGACTCCCCACTGAGCAGGGAACCCAACAGAGGCCTCCATCCCAGGACTCCAGGATCATGACTTGAGCCCAAGGTAGATGCTTAACTGACTAAGCCACCCAGAAGCCCTCTTTTCAATATTTGTGAATCTGATCAGTGTAAACGTTTATATTCTCACTCTGATTTCTTTGATTAGGAGTATAATAGCTATTTATCTATCTTTGTGACTTCTCTGCCCCTGTCCTTTGCTATTTTCTGTTGGAGTGTTTGCAAAGAGAGCTCGTAAATAAGAAAAAATATAGTGAGTATATTAATCCTTTTATATGATGTGAATATATTTGTCCAGTTGTTCATCTTTAAAGCTATTTACCATCTAGAAGCTGTAAGTTCAGGGTTGGCAAAGTTATTGTTCTCTTCCTTTATGATTTTAGGTCTTTGTTACTCTTAGAAAGTCCTTCTATACCTTCAATTGTAGGAATGTTCCTCAATTTAATATTCTATTTTACTTTTCATTTAAATTTTCAAAAATACACAGAAGAATTGAGGGAATACGTAAATGAACACCCAAAATCTCATCCCCTGGATTTAGAGTTGTTGATATTTCACCATATTCATCTTTTTTTAAGTATTTTAAAGTCAATCCCAACATTAAGGATCCAGGACATCACTAAGTCTCAAAATTATGTACAATAATGTATCATTATTGTTTGTTTGGCAAAGATTTTTAAGCATACATTTTCCCAAGCGTGTTAAAAGTAGAGAAGGCATAAAATACCCCATCATTCCCTATTCGTTTTCAAATAGCCAGATTTTAGACAAAATATGTGAATTTTAGAGATTTCTAATTTGATGGTCTAGCGTTCTGAAACCTAATGTCAAAATTTCAGTATGGTCCTTTTAGTTAGCATGTAGGCCTGGTTCTATTTGGTTTTATACTAGGGAAAACTTTAAATCTGATCTTAATAGCTTTCAGTTTTGAAATAAATTGCTCACCATTGTAGGATGGTGGGTAAGTGGACACTTTTGTTATGTACCGTTTCCTTTTTATTTAGACAGAGCAACCTGGGGATTCCTGGAGTGTGGGCTTTTCATATCGGCAGCACCTCCCCACTGGACAATATCAGGCCAGCCACCATTGGAGGAGACCTTACCAAAGCCCACCCTTCACCTCCCCCAGAGCAGTCCTTCAGGCCTGAGGCAGCCCTGGAAAGTGACTACACTGAGGACAATTTGGATTATTATGATGAGAATGAGGGAGAAGTGGAATACCCCCCGAGTGAACCTGAGGAAGCATGGAATGGCCACAGCAGTATTGACGTTTCCTTCCAGGCGAAGGCTGAGCTGGGACCTGGAGGAGGTGGGATATCTCCACCGGATTCTGTTCCAGCCTCCCCTTTGCCGCCGCATCTGACAGCTAGTGATGGGCAATCCTACCCTGAAACAGAGTCTGCCACCTTGGACCCTCAAACCAAAGAGGGGAGAGTCCTAGAGGGGAGAGATGTTCCAGATTTAAATGGCCGAGTGGAGTCTTCTGAACAGCCAGGGACCAGAGGCCCAGCCCCATCAGAGATAGAAAGCGATTCACTGGATCCTACCCGGGGAACCCCACCTCCCCATCCAGGTAGAGGGGCACCGCTTTCAGAAGAGGATGTTCCTCCAGCCCATCCTGGAGGAAAGGAAGTTCTTCTGAATTACTCCGTGCCAGCTCATACTCCACTGGGTCAGGGGAGGCAAGTGCTAGGTGTGGAAGATGTCATTGGTTCCAGCACGGAGGGTAAGTGCCTGAGAAGACTGGGTGCTGGGATTTCATTTTTAAGATGCTGGTTTGCACAGAGTTGCGATTTTTCTCTCAAGTGAGTTGGTGTGATGTTTAGCAAAATGAAGATTGGAATGGACTTTTAAACCTATGTTTCAGGAGATGGAGTAGCTTTCCTTTGCCAAATAAATCTTGGCAGGCAGATTCTGTTGGAATTTCTTGACCATTAATAATGTTTTCTACAAATGGGCCTCATGAAGCAAGTGGGGAAGAACTAGGTTGCTCGGGCCAGCTATGCTCTCAAGTGTAATGAAGTATTTCAATTTGAAAGTTCAGCAAAGGTGAAACGTTCTGGGGTTTCATAGACATTACAGGGATGAAAGGGTTAAGGCAGTTGTTTTAAGTGACTGGTTATGCTGGCTCAGAGGATCATTCCAGATTCGTACTCCACTATGGGACAACGCGTGTGCTCTTCTTGGTGAGAGATGCCTCGGTGGCGTGTGGGAGAGAGACCCATGGGGAAAGAAAATTGCTAACCACCTGTGTCTTGTCATTTTTGGTTCATGGCTGTGCAGCTGTGGTATTCACCTCCCTGGAGTCTTGTCCTCATTTCATGACTCACTGACCAGAGTGAGGGGCCAGAAAAGAAATGCTGAGAGGAGGCAGTGGTTAATTAATACAGACACGAAGTCATGTCGCCTTCCTTTCCTTGTTAAGACTTGTCACATTGGTTCTTTCTTTCCAATCAGGGATGTAAACATGTGAGTGGGCAACTGAGCCCATTTGTTCCAGGGATTGCTCTTCTGACCTCTAAGAGGAGGAAAGGGGCCAGAGGTGAAAGCATTCTTCAGGACCTCTTTCCCCCCCCCCCCCCCCCCCCACCTTTTCTGTTTCCCATTCTTTTGTAGTAAAAACAAGTCAACCTAGCAAAGAGGGCCTTCTGGGTTCTTCTGCCGTGGTAGGGATCAAGCAAGAATATGTTTGAAGATGTGCCTATTCTAGGAGGAAAGAAACGATTTTGTGATGAAAGTGGCCTCGTGTAATGATTAGAGGGAGAGCTATTGGTGTCAGAGTTAGATTTGAATCCTAGATGCTTTGCTTGCTTGTGCGTTTGCTTGAGGCACTCATGGAACCCCCAAGTCCCTGATTTTTCTTAAATTTGCTGAGGGGACTAAATGAGATAACAAAGTTCTCAGTGTCTGCACTAACTGATCCTTAATAAATTGTGGCTGTTGTTTCTATAGGAGATTTAAAACAGGAGGAATGGGGTGAAGGGATGGCAAGAGACTAGCCAATAGGCTTGTTGAATCACCGTGCTTTATTTTGTGCTGAAGGGCCACATTTCAGTTAAATCCAAGATGTGAATTTTATCGGAAGGCTTCAGAACCTTCACTTCCTTATGACAACCTCCTGACTTTTCAGTGAAAACTCTGTATATCTAAAGAAAATGTAAAGCCAAGTATCAAAGATTCATAGTAAAGGGATTTTGAGGTAAAGATGGAATCCTAAAATGGTCTCTTCCCTTGTGACTTCCTGGCCTGGGAAGAGGTTGGAATATTAAGCAGATCTGTGGAGTGATTTATTAAGGAGTTAAGAAGAAGGGGCTGCACAGCCTGCTTTGAGCTGTGAGAGGTTAAGCTCGCTGCAGTAATAGGGGAGGAGGCTTAAGGAGAGTCAAGAACAGAGGCAGCAGCCATAACCCTTCTGGGGCATGAACTCTGATATTTAGCAGCTGCTGGAGGGCGTTTACTCCTGACGTCTTAAAAATGGCAGAATGCATATGAAAAAGCCGGTTAATACACTACGACATTTAGGGGGGAAAAATCCAACCAGAAACATTTGAACAACAACAAAAAAATCAGCAACAGCATGTTAGAAAGCACAGAGAAAGACTTGGAAACTTGAAAGCACAGAGGGAAAATGGGCAAGCTTCTGCTTTCCCCTCAGGTTTTAGGAAGACTGTGTGGCTTATGGGACTATGCAGTTATGACATTTTCTTTTTTCAGATGAAACATTGGCACCCCAGAGGTCTGTGTGGACTTCCTCTGGGACAGCTGGTGGGTGGGGATGGTGGAGACTCACACAGAACATTGCCTACAAGTGCCCAGCTGTGAGCCATCCTGCCTGGCTGTTTCTACTGATGGAGTAGAGAAGCATGGCTTTAGGTGTTAGGTGGACTTGAGCTTGATTCCCAGCTCTGCTGTGTGGTTTTTGGTAAGATGTATACTCTGTTTGAGCCTCATGTTCTTCGGCTATAAAATGGAGGAAATGTAGACCTCATGACGTAGCTGTGAGTATTAAAGTTGAATATGGAAGGCACCAAGCCCATTGCATTTTAATTTCCCCTTTAAACTTAGAAGTCATCTTGCCAAATTAAGATATTAAGATTTAAAGAACCCCCAAATCTCTCTCCCTTTCAATTTTTTCCCCTTAGGGACTCTTTTTAGAGGCTCTTCTTGTTATTGAGAAATCTAGATTCTTTTCAGAACATGTGTACACCACGCAAGAATGTCCCAACCACATTCTAGTTCTGTCCTCAAGTGTATTACTCACTTTGTTCTGTTCTCATAGACCACAGAGCCAGCAATAAAGTGGAAATGCAAGCATCCTGTCTGAGGTGCCTTGTGACTCCAGGGAGCTCCAGTAGCTTGTCGACAACCCAGAAAGTTACATGAGCACCTACTGCATGTCCTTCTCTGACTGAAACACTAGTAGAAGTTTTGCCTGGCATTTACCACATACCCAGTGGGTTGCTAAGTGGAACTTGCTTTAGTTTGTGCTGCCAGGGTCACTCTTCTGAGCTTCCCTGTGAGGTAGATACTCTTATTGTTCCCATGTTACAGAGAAACTGAAGCCTGGAAATACTGAGCGATTTGTCTGAGTAAGAGGCAAGGAAGCCATGGAAGGATTGGCACAGGTGGTAAGGTAACAGAGCAGAAGGTAGCCCTACGTGTCCCTGCGGTCTGGGAAGTCTTTGTGACGGAGGAGGGCCTTGAGCTGGACCATGGGCTCAGGGTCTGAGAAGGAAACTGGGGAAACAGTCTGCACAGAGGACTGACAAGTATGGAGATGGAGAGAGAGATGATGAGGGGGTGGGTGAGAGAGGTCAGAATTACAGCTGACCGGGTCTGCCTGTGTGGTGGGGAGCAGGGGTCATGACTTCCAGAGCTCTTAGATATTCTTACACCTGCTGAGGTGGTGCTACCAGGAGCTTCATCTAGCCTCAGTCTGCATGGTGAATTAGAAAGGGGAGGGACACCCGGCTTTCAAAACCTACTCATACAGACTCCATTGTGGGATCCTCGTGTTCCTACTTAGATGGCAGTCGAGCTGGGAAAGCCCAGGCTGTCACAGGGATTTCCCTGTGGCTTTTAGTCCAACCCGACTTTTGGCTTTGGGAAAGGCTGCAAGAATGTGTTACTCATGCAGCTTCCACCTCAGGATGAATTAGAACAGGCTCTGCCTCCCCATCCGACCTTCCAGAGGAGAAAGCGTCTCTCCTGGGTACACCTCCAGGGTGCTCAGGATCTGTGAACACCAAGGCCTCCCATACCGGTGAAGACACCTGCAAGGGAGAGCCTGCTGGTGATCCTAATAACTGTTTGTCCAAGCAGCATCGCTACACCACACACACACACACACACACACACACACACACAAAATAAACACACATGAAAACTGGAGGAAAAAGCATGCCACTGTTTTTCATTTACAAAGTTGGATGTGGTTTTTCTTACTAATCATTCTTCAAGGCAGGGAAACAGGAAGATCTTTCCTTTAGTGAAAATGTGGGTCCTTTTTTGAGCAGTGAAAGCTGTCAAAAGTAAAAGTCATGCCAGCTGCCAGGGGCAGCCCCATGCCGGGAGCCCTCTGTCCCCTCTCTTCTCGCACACTGTGCCTGGAGCCTGCCCACTGTCCCCTTCCACGTGGCTCCGTCAGAGCTCTTAGAGAAGGGGGCAGGCCAGGCCCAAGGCTGAAAACAGGTGCTTAAATGTTGCTGGCAAAAGGAAAAGTGAAGGACAGATCCAAAGCAGTGCAGAGAAGTTTCCATATGCGTGAGTAACTTCCAATTAGGACACATCTCAAGTACTTTGGTAATGCCTTTGCTTCTTTTCTCTTATGTATCCCCGCCCCATTTTTCTTTCTATTAAGGATATGAGTAAAGAAGCATTAAATGGGGATCCCTGGGTGGCGCAGCGGTTTGGCGCCTGCCTTTGGCACAGGGCGTGATCCTGGAGACCCGGGATCGAATCCCACATCGGGCTCCCGGTGCATGGAGCCTGCTTCTCCCTCTGCTTCTCCCTCTGCTTCTCCCTCTGCCTCTCTCTCACTCTCTCTCTCTCTGTGACTATCATAAAAAAAAAAAAAGAAGCATTAAATGGGAAAAAGAAATGATGTAAAAGTCCTCATGTGACGATTGCTTCAGCTACTGTCTAACCAATTAACAAAGCCTTTGCAAACTGATCACATCAAAACTGGCTGGCCTCCATCCTCCTGCTGTACCCTGAGTCACCAGCAGACTTGACTCTACTGTTCTGACTCTTTGGGACAGGTGCTTCCAGGCAGAGAGTGGGTCCCAGGAGGGTCTGGAAGACAGCCTGTGGGTAAATTCAGGAGACAGGAGGCCATGGAAGAAAAATGATTTATTAATATATGGACTCTAGTCCACTTGCCTCTGATTCACCTGGGTCTTTCTTTAAGATGCCACTTTCCACACCCCTTCTCCACCTCCTGAACCAGAATCTGCATTTTTAAACCAGGGTCCCTGGATGATTCCAAAGGCCACACTTGAGTACTGCCTGGTGTAATAGAGCATGGGACTTAGAGCCAGAAGACCATATTTCCATGGGCCTTAATTTTCTCATCTGTAAAATGGAGATGATATCTATTTACCAGAATAGAAAGAAGTGTGAAAATATATCCAAAATTGATGTGGAGAAGCATATAAATGATGACTGAAAGAGAAAACTGCCACTTTGTTTTGGGACATGCTCATCACACATCTCATCCAGTTGAGATTCAGACATTGACTCTATACCTTCAAGTAGTTCAGCATCTTTGGATCTCTCTGCATTTCCCATAGAAATTTGGCTTGAGGTTGATAGCTGCATGTGGGATCCTGTTTCTAGGTCCATTTCTGCCTTTTCTTCAGGGAGGGGATTTGGCTTCGAGGCTTCTGGATTCCCTCCACTAAAGGATCTTCACTTTGCATGCTTGTGGATCTGGGCCTGAGTGGGCAATAAGCACCGAGTCCTCCTGCTCAGCTGGCCAGGAATGAACGTGAGAGCATTCCCTGAAATCCCACCACCCCAGGAGCTGCTGTCAGATGAAATTCATTTACCACGCATGTTAATGAGCATTCTCTAGCTCTGAAATGGAAAATTTACAGATGTCCCGAAGGTCATTACCTATGGGCATAAGAACCACCTGGGGAGTGGTGCAGGTGCAGATACCTGGGCTCCACCCCTAGAGCCTGAATTGGTAGGGCTAAGATGTGCCCTGGGAATTGGCATTTTTAACAAGCCCTCCAGGTGATTGTGATGCAGTGATCCCCCTTCCCCAACCCACAGTGAAATGCCAGCTCTCCTTCTGCCTGGTTGAATGGTGCCCTGCTGAGGCTCTAAGTCCTGTGGGAGGGAGCAGAGCTTCCCTGATGCCTCCAAGCTGTTGCTTGAATGGATCCCTCACAAGCCTGCCCCACCACGGTGCCCCTGTCTCAGGAGACGGCAGCTCACCGAGATGTGAAGGTCACCATAGACATCTCTCTGTCTTCTCTTTCTCCCTCGCTCTTGCCTTCTCTCCCTTTCTGCCCTTGTTCTCTGCTCCATCCAACCCATCAGCAAACCCTGTCAGCTCCATCTTCAAAATATTCCATATCTGGGCCCTCTCCTCTCCAACAGCACTTCCAACTGCTGGCACCCACTTACTGGCTCGTTCTCTGAGGTATCCTTAAGTCTGATGTCGTCACTCCTCTGCTCTGGACAGCTCAGTGGCTCCCCTTCTCACTTGGACTGAGGCCCAGCTCCATCCTATGACCTGCGGGGGCCCTCCATCAACTGGCCCATACATCCCCAGCCTTCTCTCACTGCCCCTGCTCCTCTCCCAGCACCCCCGTGTCCTGCTGATAGTGTCCCTGCCTCCAGCCTCTGCCCGGAGGTACCCCCTCTTCTCCCATGGTCTTCTCTGATCCTGCTGTTCTAAAGAACAAAGTCCCCTCCCCATCAGCCCTCTTGACCTTCCCTAAGATTCTGCACAACTCTTAATCAACATCTGTGCTAAATAATTTACCTGTCTGTTCACTGCTGCCTAGGAGAATGTAAGCTTCAGTACAAATGTTTGTCTGCTGTGTCTCTAATTCCTAGAACAGAGCCAGGCCCTTAGTGAGTGCTCACATTATTTTTTTAAGATTTTATTTATTCATGAGAGACCCAGAGAGAGAGGCAGAGACAAAAGCAGAGGGAGAAGCAGGCTCCCTGCAGGGAACCCGATGTGGGACTCATCCCAGGACCCCAGGATCACAACCTGAACCAAAGGCAGATGCTCAACCGCTGAGCCACCCAGGTGCCCAGAGAGCTCACATTATTTGCTGAATTAATAAATGAAAGAAAAGTGCAATGGGCATTTACCTTTCCCCTAATGAGCTGTTGTAAGGTGTGCATCTGTGTGCACATCTATGTGAAGGCAGGCACAGAAAAGCCATCCTAAGGGAAACATGTGTTCCCCATTAGGAGTGAACCCATCTTTTCCCTGTGTAGCTGTCCTGGGGCTGGAAGGCTGAGCTTCTATCTGTGATGCAACAAGCTCCATCCTGCGAATGCAATGTTCCCCCCGAAAAAACTGCTTATGAATATCCCCAAGCCAGCTTCCCAATAACCACTAACCTGTCATAATAATAGTTTAAGCCTCCTTATGGCCTTTCATGGAAGCCTAACCAGTGTTTTTTGTTGTGAGGAAAAGTGCAGTCTGGATGGCAGGCAGCTCAAACTTTTGCACAGTTGCCTTTGTAAGCTGCTGGCTGCACTACCAAGCTCCTCTCCTGTTGCCCATATGAAAGCCATGCCTGCGCCTTTTTAGTTAAATTAACCCACTCTCCCTATTTATTGTCTTCCCGTGTCCCAGGTCTCCCTGTTTGATGACTCACTCTTGCAAAGGGGACTGAGTGCAAGGACACGTCTTCACCAAATAATAGAGGGAATATAATATAAACTCACAATTTAATTCAGAAGAACTGTGTTTAGAGCTTGGTTTTATTTTTCCTCAACCTGAAAATGACTACCCTTTAGATCTGTATCAGATTGCTTTTTTACCTTGGTACTCAGAAATATGTTCAGAAAAAGTGTGGCTTCTGGCGATGAAGGTATGAGAAGTCTGTCACCCTGATTTTAGAGAGGAAGGAATAGTGCATTTCTGCGGATTGCACAGAGCCACCTGAGCTGTGGCCAAGGTTGAGTTCTAGAGGTGGGGGTGCCCCCCCACTGTAATCCCCTATGCCATGTCCCTCCCCACCTGGTTCTAGAGGAGAGTCCTGCCTGAGGCAGTGCCCTGAGCACTTACCAGTGTGCTGCTTTCACTAAGCGCTTACCTTTGGAGCTGGAGAAACCCAAGACTGACCAGTTACATTAGTTTATTTTACTCAAACTAGGTCCCCACAGACTTCTTAAACCAATGGTAGACAATGATACGTAGTTTTCTTCACAACAGCATCTATAATATCCGTTCTGGTTTTTGTGGTGATGGTGGTGGGGGAAGGATGCGAGTTCTATATCACTTTCCTATTTCAAAAAAAAAATGTTCAGGGCAGCCTGGGTGGCACAGCGGTTTAGTGCCGCCTTCAGCCTAGGGCGTGATCCTGGAGACCCGGGATCGAGTCCCACGTCGGGCTCCCTACATGGAGCCTGCTTCTTCTGCCTGTGTCCCTGCCTCGCTCTCTATGTGTCTCTCATGAATAAAATCTTTTAAAAATATAAAAAAATGTTCAGGGTTATGGCTAAATTTTTATTTTTATCAAACTGAAATTTGTCAGCTGTATCATCAAGGCCATATAGCAAGTCTTGAGTCATTGACTTTATTCTCATGATGTTCACAGATATTCCACTTAAACTGTATTACCGTCCTGCCAGCCCCTCGGCCTGCTGCTTTCTCAATCTATAAGCAGCAGTCAAGTACTGCCTGAAAGTTAATGCTCCTCCTATGCTTTTTTTCTCTGCTTGCTGTAATCCCCATCTGGAACATCTCTGCTATCTCCTACCATTAGGCTTGATTTCTAAAGTATGCCTCACATGTTACTTGCTGAAGCCTATGCTGATCAACCTCAAGCACCTGATCAGATCCTTAACCTACCTCTCATGGTCTAGGTACCTGGGTTCCATTGGAGCACAGCTATTAGGAATCTGGAGCCAGGCCTCCTGGGTTCAAATTCCAACTCTGCTACCTACCACCTGTGTGACTTCAGGAAGGTCCCTTTAATATTTTTTTGTTGTTGTTCAGTGATTACTATTTTTTTTATAAATTTATTTTTTATTGGTGTTCAATTTGCCAACACATAGAATAACACCCAATGCTCATTCCGTCAAGTGCCCACCTCAGTGCCCATCACCCAGTCACCCCCACCCCCCGCCCACCTCCCCTTCCACCACCCCTAGTTCGTTTCCCAGAGTTAGGAGTCTTTCACGTTCTGTCTCCCTTTCTGATATTTCCCACTCATTTTTTTCTCCTTTCCCCTTTATTCCCTTTCACTATTTTTTATATTCCCCAAATGAATGAGACCATATAATGTTTGTCCTTCTCCGATTGACTTACTTCACTCAGCATAATACCCTCCAGTTCCATCCACGTCGAAGCAAATGGTGGGTATTTGTCATTTCTAATAGCTGAGTAGTATCTTTTATCTGCAGAACAGGAATAAAAAGAGCCCCTGCTCACATGCAAATTGAAAGCCTTAATAAACTTCACAGTAGTCTCTGGCATAGAGGAAACACTATTTAAATGTTCACTTTGTTCGATTTTTACTTGCTAATAAGTCCCTTTCTGGCTGTGTTGTGACTTACCATGGTGCTACATCTTCCCTCTGTTGGTTTGTTTTCTGTTCTTCCCCGGAATCCTGTGTGCCTACCTGTTGATCTTTCCATTTCTTCCTTACCCTCTTGTTTCCTCTTTCTCAGACCTACATCTGAAGCACAGCTGCCACCTAGGTTTGTCTAGGAGTAGGGTACCTGTCTTCCTTGGGAGCTGGCACTTCGCAGCAGCAGCAACAGAGTCCAGCACTGGGGTTCTGTGCTGTCCCTGGGCTCCCGGAGTCTCCCAACTCCCTCTTGCCCCCGGGGAAGGTGGAGGCCAGGTGTGCATGGCCACTTTGCCTCCTGGTGGCCACACTCGGATTAACATCATCCCTGGTGTCCAGAGAGAGCCTTCTCTTTTCCCTTAACGTCCTCTAGTCACACTCCACTCCCTTGGTCATTTCCTTTATGGACAATGGCCTCTGCCCCAGTTCCTTTGTTTCTTGGGAGTACAGATGGTTGCCTTTTTATTAGTGGGCAGAATAAGTGGAAGATGGAAGGAATACTACTGGTCCACTGGGGTCTCCCAGAAGAGCTGTGATTGTGACCCACTGTCTTATACTGCACAGCAATCTTGCTTGTGCCATACTTGCCACCAGAAACCCTGCAAAGGCATAGGACATCTAACAGCTGCATTCCCCTCTCCCTCCCCCTCCTCCCTCCTCTCCATACACTTTCCTTAGGGGGTGTGCCCTTGAAGGCCCTATTCAGAAGAGAATCTACTTCCCTGGGCAGTGAGAAGCTACAAGTTATTCTCTCTAGGGTCAGTGTCCCCTAGAAGAAAAGCATTCTTGGACCTGAGACCACATTTGTTATTTCTCTCTTCGGTCTTCCTCTCGGGGTCATTGCTCTCAGGTTGAGCCACATAGAACTGCTGCTATGTGACCATTGTAGGTTCATAAGATGGCAGCTTTGTGCAGGTTGGCCTAACCTGTGCTTACTGGTTGGCTTTTATGTTCCTGCACCACCCCCACCCGAGTGGTGAGTGGTGCAGCCTCCTCTGACTTCACCAGCTCTATGGTGAGACCAGATGGGAGCAGTCAGCAGTACTTCTTGTCAGAAGACCAAGTAAGTGAGTTCCCCTGGGTTGAATGTTGTTCCTGTCTCCTACACATCAACCTACTTGTTTATTACAATCTGAACTGATTTTATGGAGTAGATGTGGTGTCCCTAATGAAATTTGACAGCAACGATGCTGGAATCACTTAGTCCTTTTAACGCAAGTTTGTTTTTACTTTCCAGTCTTCACGTATAATGCTGCCAACAAGGAAACCTGTGAACACAACCACAGACAGTGCTCCCGGCATGCCTTCTGCACGGACTACACCACTGGCTTCTGCTGCCACTGCCAGTCCAGGTTTTATGGAAACGGGAAGCACTGTCTACCAGCAGGTAAGGGATACAGGCTTGACTGGACTGGGGGCTGCTCCGTGGGTATTTTCACTCATTTCCAACTGCTGCTGTGAGCTTATGGACCTTGCATCTCCCCTGCTTGAATCAAAGCACTGCCAACTTGCAGGTGCTTAATAAATGTTTGAGAAATGAACACATTTGGGCTGATTTCCCAATTTGAGGATTAGCCAGAAATCTTTTCTCCTCTTTGCCAGCTCTCATTAGAGTCAAAGTGGATGGGAGAGTGGGAGGATGGGAGAAGAGAAATCGAAGACAGGTCTGTTTTGTATGTAGATGGTTACTTGGTTGGTGACAGCATCACGAAGATGGCTAAAGACCGAGTTTTGGGAATTGTGAGTGGAATTGTTTTCTGTGCACCCATCCCCAACCTGGATGATGGTCAAAATTGATTGGATTTGCTGTCTTTTAGGAGCGCCTCATCGAGTCAACGGGAAAGTGAGTGGCCACCTCCGCGTGGGCCACTTGCCCGTGCACTTCAGTGACGTGGACCTGCATGCTTACATTGTGAGCAATGATGGCAGAGCCTACACGGCCATCAGCCACATCCCTCAGCCTGCGGCCCAAGCCCTTCTCCCACTCACACCAATTGGAGGCCTATTTGGCTGGCTCTTTGCTTTAGAGAAACCAGGCTGGGAGAATGGCTTTAGCTTCACAGGTGAGTAGGAGGGGCCTTTGAAGAGGAAAGAGGATTATTCCGTGAAAGAGGATTTGTTTGTTCAGTGTTGCAGAGCCACAGGTGTATAGTTTTCTGTGTGGAGGTAGTTGGGAATGGTTTGGTCTTACAGGACTGCTTTTGAAAGACTGATTTCTTCCACACGTTCTCCAAGTTGTCCTGAGAAATAGGATGATGCCATCTGGAGCATTTATGTCCTCTCACTTAAATCAGTTGAAGCTTGTCAGGTTGTGTTTACTTGAGTTGTTAGATGCAGATCTGTCAAATAGGGATGCATGAATGGTGATTCCAGGGTATCTGGAGAGGAGTTTACTTCATGAGCAGACTTCCTTCCTCCTCTCACCCCTACGACCCTGACCTATAATGGTACAGACCAGTGCTTCTCAGACTCAATGTGCAGCCCTTGTGAAAGGGCAGATTCTGGCTCTGTGAGCCTGAGTGGTGGTTGGGAGGGCGGGGGCTGTGATTCTGTTTTCCTAGCAAGCTCCCAGGAGATGCTAATGCTGGTCTAAGGACCACATGTTGATAGCAAGTGTTTTGAGGATACTTTTTGCCTCTTTCCTCCCTACCTGAAAAGGCTTGTTTCCTATTGGATTTATCCTTATCATAGGTACTGAGAGAAAAGTTCTTCCCCCACCTCTAGCTATAGACTCAAGAGCTATTTGTAAGAACTTGTTTTTCAGCAAATTTTGAATGAAACTTTGAGTTAGAAGTAGGTAGAGTATATCCAGTCACATTTGAATTTCAGGTAAACAGTCATCATTTGAATAACCTAGTAAAAGTACCAAATATTGTATGAGATGTATCATACTAAAAATACACTCATTGTTTCTGAAATTCAAACTTAACTGGGTATCCTAAGTTTTTGTGCTAGTTTTTTTGTTGTTGTTGTTGTTGTTAAATCTGGCACCTTACAAAGAGAAAGCACAAGGTGTTCCTAGTAGCTTCTCACAGAAAACAAGCTGTTACAAAGAGAAGCAGTTTGAAATGAGGCAGGATAAAATCACACTGTTTAATAGAAGATTTGGGGAACCAATGAAATCAGCAGCTGGTAGTACTTAGTTCTGGATATCCAATGATCTTCTGAGGCACTGTTTCCAACAGTGGTAGAAATTAAGATGTATGACGTGGTAATTATTATTGGAGGGTACTACATCTCATCCTAGCTGTGTGCTGAAGTCTCTCTTCCTCTCCAGGTGCAACCTTTACCCATGATATGGAAATCACTTTCTACCCAGGAGAAGAGAGGGTTCAAATCACTCAAACTGCTGAGGGACTTGACCCAGAGAACTATCTGAGCATTAAGACCAATATTCAAGGCCAGGTGCCTTACATCCCAGCGAATTTCACAGCCCACATAGCTCCCTACAAGGAGGTTTACCACTACTTGGATTCAGGTATGTGTAGTTTTGACATCTATAAAATGGGGACAGTACATACCTTACGAGATATTTGTGAGGATGACGAGTTATTACATGGAACGTCCTTAGAACAGTGTGTGGCACATAAAAGGAGCTCAATGTCCTTTTTATTACTCTTACCAGGTATATAGTATAAGGGAGAGAAGTGTTGGCTGCTACACAAATGAATATCAAGATCCCTCTCCCAGTACTAATGTAATGCCAGTAATTAATCAAGAGCAACCTTGTCTCGGGGGGTGGGGGGTGGGGTGTGGGAAGGGGTTGTATAATTACATACAGTTTTTAACCATCTGTGCTCTTTGGGACACAGGAAATTATGGACTGTTGGAATTTTTACTTGTCCTATACCCTTGTTTCAGCCTGTTTTAAAATGAGATGCTGCCCAGTGTTGTAAAACTAATGCTAGATTTGGAGTCAGAAGATCAGAATTCAGATCATGGATGTGTAGTTTAAAATATATGGGAATAAGGTCACTTACCATCGGAGGGCCTATTTTCTCCTCTTTAGAATGAGCATTAAGAACACCTTTTCTCTCTGCCTTCCATAGTTGTTACATGTGAATTGTGATGAGTTTTGGAAAACCACCTGAATGCAAGACGCTGGCTTAGCAGTTGCTGGCCTGCAGCACTGCAGTTTGCTTTGGGCTTTGCCCTTCCTCCTTCTGTGGGGTGAGAGGTAGAAGCCAGGCAGGAGATAAAGAGAGGAAGATGGGTAGTGGAGACCCAGGTGGTAAACAGAACAGCTGATGGCCAGAAAACTAGCCCAGGCTTCCAATTCCACACTCAAACTGAGACAAACGGCCCCTTCCTTGGCCCAGAACTCTTCAGACTTATGTGCAGGGTGTTGGGAGCTGTCACATCGTGTAATCTAGAAAATGGACTGGTTGAAAACTTGGGGTATAGAGTCAGGCTGCCTTGTGTTCCAGTTTCAGCTCTATCCCACACTGGCCTTGTGTCTTAGGCTGCTTCTCAACCTCTGTAAGGCTCCCTGTACAGGATCACAGGCTCACGTTGCTGGTATGAGGTATATATAAGGCAGTGCTTCTATAGCACTTGGCATGGCTGGCACAGAGAAGCAGAATTTATCCTTTGCTAATAATGACAGCAGTGATTCTATCTCCTGCCGCTTAGCACTTTGGCTTTGTGTCTTCTCAGATTCCTGGAATTGCCTTGCAGGTTTTCCATATAAACTCAGGAACTCCCAAAGGAACGTGCTCCAGGCATCATATGAAAAGCTGTACAGAAAAAAAAAAAATCTATGAAAATCTCCCACATGAAAATCTCTAACATCTTAAAAATTTACCAATTAGGCTAACTAATGTCTATTGCAGCTGTGACCTCCACAAGTTCCAGAGACTACTCCCTCATCTTCGGTGCTATCAACCAAACACGATCCTACCGCATCTACCAGAACATCACTTACCAGGCATGCAGGCATGCCCCCAGACACTGGGCCATCCCCACCACCCGGCAGCTGAATGTAGACCGAGTCTTTGCCTTGTACACGGAAGAAGAAAGCTTGCTTAGATTTGCTGTGACCAATCAGATTGGCCCAGTTGAAGGTATGTTTCCTTCTGTTGTTTTGGGCGAAAGTGGAATCTATTTCTTCCTTCCTTTGTGAGTAGCCTTAGAATGACTCAGAGTTTACTAAGGGTTACTGACTGCCAGACTCTGTGTTAGGTGCTGAGAGTAAGGATGAATAAAGCAGGGTCTGTCTTTGAGGTGGAGACAGGTAGGAATGGAACTTTTAGAACAGTGTTCCTGCCAAACTAGGGAATAGAGTGAAGCTGGTGTGTGCCAGTCTGTGTTGGAGAGACACATGTGAACAAGGTGAGACCAGTCAAGAGGGAAGATGAAGTATTATAATAAGAACAGGGTGCTGTGAGCCTCCTCTGGAAGTTGAGGGAAGGGGTCCCTGGAAAGTGACAGTTTAGCTAGAGCTTAAAGGATGAGAAGGATTTCACCAAATCAGGATAAGACAAAGAGCCAGTGCCTAGAAAAACAAAAAGAACCACATTTAAGAAAAACCCAAGTTAACATCATTCTCAGGAGAGACTGGATGCTTTCACTCTCAGATCAGAAATAAGACAAGGATGTGTGCTGTTGCCACTTCTATTTAGCACTGTATTGGAAGTTTTAGACCAGACAATTAGGTAAGAAGATAAAAGGCATCCAGACTGGAAAGGAAGAAGTAAAATTATCTTTGTTCTCCTGTGATATAATCTTATATGTAGAAAATCTAATTCATTAAACTATTAGAACTAAGTTTGGCAAGGTTGCAGGATATAATTTTTGTGTATTGATCTTTATTTCTATATAATGAGCAAACTGAAAGGGAAATTTTAAACAATTTTGTGGCAAAAATGTTTAGAAATAAAAAAATTTTAAGTGTAATACTTTTCACTTTTACATTAAAACCTATAAAGCAAAAAAAAAAAAAAAAAAAAAAAAAAACCTATAAAGCATTTAAAAAAAATAAGACCTGGGACACCTGGGTGGCTCAGCGGTTGAGCGTCTGCCTTTGGCCCAGGATGTGATCCTGGAGTCCCGGGATCAAGTTCCACATCGGGCTCCCTGCATGGAGCCTGCTTCTCTCTCTGCCTCTCTCTCTCTGTGTGTCTCTCATGAATAAATAAATAAATAAAATCTTTAAAAAAAAATAAAATAAAAATAAATAAGACCTAAATATAAGAAAATCAGAAGACCTTCTTTGATGGTTATGAGTCAGATGACATAGTATTAACATGGCAATTCTTCCTAAATTGACTTCAAGATTCAATACAATCCGATTCACTGACCTTTTTGCAAAGACTGAGAAATGGATCCTAAAATTCATGGACATTTAAGAAACCCAGAAGAGCCAAAACAATAGTGAAAAAGAACAAAGTTGGAGGAATTCCACTTCCTGATTTCAAAACTTAAGAGTAATGAAGACCATGTGGTCCTAGCATAAGAATGGATATACAGATCAATGGAATAGACGTGAGAATCCAGAAATAAACACATTTATAGCCAATTGGTTTTTCCCAAGGTTGCCAAAACAATTCAGTGAGGAGAGAGTTTTTTTTAACAAATGGTTCAGGAACAGCTGGATATCCACGTACTAAAGAATGATGATGGACCCCTATCTTACACCATATATAAAAATTAACCAAAAATGGGTCAAAGACATTAATTTAGCTAAGATTTTAGAAAAAAATAGGGGTGAATTTTTATGACTGAATTTGGCAATGGCTTCTTTAGATAGGATACTAAAAGCATAAGCAAGAAAGAAAAAAATTGGGTGTCATCAAGATTAATAGCCTGTGCTTTAGAGGATAGTATCAACAAAGTGAACATACAATCCACAGAATGGGATAAAATATTTGAAAATCCTATATATTTTTTTAAAGATTTTATTTATTTGAGAGAGAAAAAGCATAAGAAGGGGGAGGAGCAGAGGGAAAGGGAGAAGCAGGCTCCTTGTTGAGCAGAGAGTCCATTGTGGCTGGATCCCAGGGCCCTGAGCCAAAAGCAGATGCTTAACTGACTGAGCCACCCAGGTGCCTCCGAAAATCCTATATTTTAATAATAGACTTGTATCTAGAATATATGAAGAACTCTTACAATAAAAAGTAATCTAAAAGAAATTTAGAATATTTTTCAGAATATATACAAATACTCAAGCACAGGAGAAGATGCTCAATATCATTACTCCTCAGAAAAATGCAAACAGTCAAAACCATAATGATGCAACTTTACATGCATATGGACAGCTATAATAAAAAAAGTAGGTAATAACAAGTATTGGTGAAGATGTGGAGAAACTGAAACCCTCCTACACTGCTGGCAGGACTATAAAATAGTATGCCTACTATGGAAAACAGTTTCTCAAAATTAAATACAAGGTTACCACTTGCACAATTCTACTCCTACTTACAGAGCTAAGAGAAATGAAAATTTATGTCCCCACAAAAATTTACACATGAATGTTCATAGCAGTATTATTCAGAATAGCCAAAAGGTAGGAACAACCCAAATGTCCATCAATTGACAAGTGCATTTTTTAAATGTTCTATATCCATGCCATGGAATATTGCCAAGACCTGAAAAGATGAGGTACTGATATGAATGAATTTTGAAAACATGCTGAGTGGAGGTAGCTAGTCACAAAGGACAACCTATTGCTTGATTCTATCTAATGAAATATTCAAAAGAGGCAAATCCATAAAGACCGTAGATTAGTGGTTGCCTGGGGCTGGGCCATAATAGGAGGATCGGGAGTGGATAGCCAAAGGGTACTAGTTTCTTTTTTTGGGAGAGGGAGGTTCAGATGTTTTAAAATTGATTGCAGTGATGGTTGAGTAACTGTAAATATACTAAAAAACGTCTAATTGTGTACTTTAGATGCGTGAATTATATGGTGTGTGAATTATATCTTAACTGAAAAAAAAGTTGGGGGGGGCGAAAAATACTAAAGCAGTGTTTCTCAATTTTGTTAGAATTAACCATACCGTGAAGCTTGATAAACATGATTTAAAAAGTTCTAGGCTTTTTAAGGCACCATCATGCCTTGTTAAGGCATTAAGGGTGTGAGGAATCTTAAGTAAATATTGCTAAGTGAGAAAAGCTGGTCTGAAAAGGCTTCAGCTGTGTGATTCCAACTACAGTTGACCCTGAACAACATGGGTTTGAACTGTGTAGGGTTACTTATCTGTGGATTTTTTTTTCAATACAGTACTGTAGTCTTATGATTTTCTTAACATTTTCTTCAGTTTATTATAAGAATGCCGTATATAATATACAAAATATGCGTTATGAGTAAGGTTTTTGATCAACGGTAGGCTATTAGTTTTTGGGGTGCCAAAGTTATGCAGATATTCAATTATGCAGGGGGCAGCACCCCTAACCCACATGTTGTTCAAGGGTCAACTGTATATACATTCTAGGAAAAGTGAAACTACGGAGCATAAAAGGATCTGTGGGTTTGGGGGAGGGAGGCGGGGTGAATAGGGAGAGCACGGGATTTTTAGGACAGAGAAGCTATTCTGTATGCTACTGTAATGATGAACACATGTCATTATACATCTGCCCAGACCTATAGAACTACATAACACAAAGAGTGAACCCTAATGTAGATCATAGATTTTAGGTGATATATCAGTATTGGTTTATCAGTTGTAAATGTACCACACTGATACGAGAAGCCAATGAATTGCAAATTGGAGAAAGTGGAGGGCTATGGAAGCTTACTTTCTGCTCAGTTTTTCTACAAAACTTAAACTGTTCTTTATAAAAAAGAAATTTTAGGTGAGCCAGAAGATGAACCTGCGAAGTCTGGAAACCCTAATAGGTAGGAAATTGTCAGATGAAAGGGACATTTTAGTTCTGAAAGCCAATAGCTAGCGCTTTCCCCTAGAAGGGGCAATGAGGGGAAAAGAGAAGGTCTCCTTCCCTTGGCTACACACTGATACTTTGGAGGCCAGAATTGGTACCTCTGCGAGGTGATTCTATGACTCAGCATTGGAGAGGAGGGCTCCGCAAGCCTCCTCAGGCTCCAGGTGGGGCTGCCACTTCCAAATTATGATACTGAGATTGAGGCCTGAAGGCTGGACTCTTAAAGAATGCAGAGGTGACTTGAAATGAGAATTCTGAGTTTGCTGGTGCGGGGTGGACGGGCAGTTTGGTTTTAGGAAACTTGCTTGCAGGGTGCAGGCATCGGGAGCCCAAAGATGATAAGGTATTGAATTAATAGCATGAAAATGTCTGTTGATTTTAGAGAAATGTACATCGGAAGAGGGGAAAAAGATTATTGCCTATTTCTCAAGAAAAGATTTGAACAAAAACAACTGAGCAAACTATCCTTCTACACTTTGCTAAGCATAGATGTCTGTATAAAAACAATGATTAGTGGAGGAGCCTTCCAGGCCCAGAATCCTGCTCAGATTCTAGAATTATGGAGGGAGAAGATAAATCTCTGGTTGTATTTTTCCTGGAGACCTACCAAGATGGGAGTAACAAAAAGAATGCCAGCAAACTGGCAGGTACCAAGCTGCTCGTCTTTTAGAATTTTATGTGATTTTTCCCTTCCATGCAAGTCAAACGATAACAGTAGCAAAGGATGGTTTACTGGGTGCCAAGCACTGTTCAGAGAACTTTCACAAATTAACATTTTTAGGTCCCACACAACCCCCTGCCCCAAAAGGGGATCACCATCCCCCATTTTACAGAGACTGAGGTATAGACATGAAGTAACTTGCCCAGTCACAGCTACAAAGTGGCCAGCTGGGACCCAGGCCTGGGCACCAGCCCCAGAGCCCATCTCATAACCTCACCTGGCACTGCTTTCCCACATGAACTCCACTGGCCTCAGGATGGCCTTAAAAATTGGGCCAAATTTCAAGAGGGAATGTGTGTTTTAACCCTGTGTGTTTGTCCCCTGTTTCAGCCACCCATATGGAAAACTGCAATGCGGTTTATGCAACCTGAATAGGAGAGACGGGGGGGGGGAAAGAAAACAAATGACAAACTAAAACCTCCTCTCCCATTCTTGCACCCCACCCCACCCCACCCCTGGCCCCCACCTCCCTGCCCTTGGTGCATCACAGTATCTTGAGTGAGTGTTTCCAGCCAGACCGTCATTCCCTCTGGAGGAAGGGAATGTGTGGGACCCAGCACGGCCACACCGGCTGATGTGGGCGCCCGTGGCTTCCCTGTGCTTGGGAGGCAGTGCTGTGGGGTCTGCCCAGTGACAGTCAGAGCCTGGGGCCCGGCCCGCTTCCCAGCTGCAGCTCCTACACCTCGCCAAGTGTTTGCACTTCAGGTGTGCGTGGGCGGTCTCTCCTGGGCTCCTGGAATGGGACCCTCTTGCACCCACCGTGGGGCTCCTTCTGGCTACTTGGGGAGACTGGGCAGAGGGCCACTCAGTGAAGCGGAACGGACTGTTCCTTGAAGGAAAACCGCTCTTCTCTTGATTAAATGAGTAAATTAGTTCCAGATCTCCTGTCAGAGAGTCAAGCTGTTGGAGAGGGTGAGGGCGAAACAGAACTGGTCGTGAGGAGGATACTGCTGTTCTTACTATAATAGGAGAAAGCTAACAAGCCATGGAGAATGAATAGCCACATGGCTTTAGAAATGTATTTTTAAAACTATATTTTTGGAAACCAAATTCAGCGAACAGGGCCTATGCTCAGAAGGGCTTTTATACTTGATTTAATGCTCTGCTGCTGTTCTTGTGAAACTCTTAATTTTTGAGCAAGGGGTTCCACATTTTCATTTTGCACTAAGCTCTGTGTATTATGTGGCCCATCCTGTCAGTGAAGTATATTTTAAATCAGTGTCAGATAATTATGGACAATTTTTCCCCTCGATTTTTAGGGAGGGCGGGGTATTCTGTTCAAGTTTGAAAGTCAACTTTTGCACTGCATGTTTTGCATGCCTAGCAGGCATAAGCTAGCAGACATGAGCTCTTGACATCTATGCATACTTACTGATCTGTGCCAGAATGTGCCACAGTACAAATATGATGTTGGAAAGTACTGAGCAAAAAGGTTAAGCGTTAGTATTTACAAATTAAAACATTTCAGAGCTCACTTCTCCCTGGGTAGGCCAGGCATTTTATACAGAATCTTCTTCTAAAATGGAGAAATAAGAAAGAATTGTCTTGCATTGGGTCTTTAGTGAGGACATGACCCTGCTGTTCTTAATTATAACCATGCCAGGGACTGTCTCAGGAAGTTGGTCTGTCCTACCCTATAACCCCAGAGTTGTGCTTCCATCCTGTCCACCAAGAGATCCAGAGGTAAGAATGAAGGATATGCAAGGGTATCTTTTTTTTTTTTTTTTTTTTTTAATGCAAGGGTATCTGCTTGATTTGCAGAAGTCAGGCTCATGTGGACATACTTAAGTTCATCAAGTTTAAAAAGGGCCAGAGCCATTTGTTGGTCCTTTTTTCTTGGCAAAGATTCTGTGACATAATCCAGCTAACATCATTGAGGCAAACTGAAGATAAACATATGGCCCTCTTTTTTTTCCCCCCTTTTTGGACCATAATGTGGTAATAAGAATAGTCCATTATGGGAACACATGGTGGTGTTTCTTTTAAGGCAATGGGAGGAATTTTCCAGAAAGCAGGGGGTCCCTTCAGAGACTCAGCCAAGGCATCCCAGTTCACAGCAGATTAACACAGAATATTGGAAGAGTCCACGTGGGCAATGGGACAAGCTCTGGATAGGTGGATGGACCTCCTGCAGGACTGGTAGGGAGTCTAGTCTGAGGCAGGTGGCAGCAGCAAGCACTTGGGTGTAGACCAAGAGTTACTTTGGGCAAAGCCCACCCACTTGAGATAAGGGGGCGTGAGAAGATATGGGTGAGCTAGAGAGAAATGAGAGGGAATCTGGAAGGAAGTGGGTCTAGGAAGTTAAAGTAGGTGGTACTGCCAACATGTCTACTGATACTGAGAGGTTAGTCCCTAGAGCTGTTGAGAGCAAGGCAGGTTTGGGTGAAGTTCCTAAAATCTTTTAAGTCTCAGATCAGAATTAATTCTAGGGACCGAGACAAAGCTGAAATCACATAAAGATGAGCAGTGGCCCCCACTGAGGAGGGAGAAGGAATGGAGTCACTAGGAACTGGGTAGGCCTTTCCATGGGGGAAGGGGGGATGCCTTTCACATATATCATGTCAGTTTTTCTTTATTCTCTTCAGTTTTTGTAGGTATCAGTATTATCTTTATTCCTATTTTACACAAGGAATCTAAGGAATGAATGGAAGTGCCCAGAGTTAATGGATTCATTGTGTCTGGGGCTCTTTCTAATACCATCTCTGTGCCCTTGGCTTAGATACCTCTCTGAAGGTCCTTTGGTGGTGGCTGTAGCAAAATGGTGGAAAGCAGACTGCCTGCTCCAACCACCTCTTCGGACTGTGTGAGCTTTGGCAGGTTACTTGGCCTCTCTGTGCTGTACTGAAAGTAAAGATAGTAATACCTTCCTCACAGTGCGGTGGTGAGGATTTAAAAAGATAGTATGTGTAAGAGGTTTAGAACAGTGCCTGGCAAATACGTGTTACTACTGTGCTCTATTTAGAAATAAAACTTTTTAGGGAAGATTTGAGATATTAAGAGTTATCACTACCTAGGAGATGGGTGGATCTGTGGCAAGGTTATTCCAAAAAAGTAAATACTGCAAAAATCATTCCTCTTTAGTCTTCCAGATCTTAACAAAGCAAGATGTTCCCAGTAATCGAATTGACTTACCAAATAGTTAATTTTAGTGAGAGATTGCCCAGTTTAGAGGCAGAAATTTTGGATGTGAGTTCTTGCTGTACCATTTCCTGGCTTTGTGAAATGGGGCATTTTTTTCAATGTCTCTCACTTATCTGAGAGACATAATTACCAATATCCATAATTACCAGTCACAGGGCTGACAGCCCACCTCACAAAGTTATCCCAAGACTCACACAAGGTGATAGAGTGAAAGCCACTTTTAAATAAAATTATGACATGGGTTGGATGCTTTTATTCCCTGGACACAGGCCTACTATAAGCAAGAAAAAGTTAGCTGTCTGCAGAGTAGGCAAGAGGAAGCCATTCTGGAATTTAAACTGCAATTTAAATAATCTAGTCCAGCTTTGGGTATTAATAATTTAGTAAGGTAGCCAGGTGGGCCCCCCCAAAAATGAGTATACAGTCTGTCCCAAGGAGTCTTTTATCTTTTGTCTGTGCCATTCTCTTTACAACAACCAGATTGTGCTTGTGTGTTTTACTTCCTCTCATGCAGAGAACTCGGAACCCACCCCAGTGAATCCTTGCTATGATGGGAGCCACACATGTGACATTACAGCTCGGTGCCATCCAGGGACAGATGTAGACTACACTTGTGAGTGTGCCTCTGGGTACCAGGGAGACGGACGGAGTTGTGTGGGTAAGTTGTGTGCACTCTGTTCTTCCATGGGATCCCCCAACTCGGTGTTAATAGAAGATAAGCATGTCTGCTTTAGGTTCTCCACTGATTGAGAGGCGCGTTTAGCAGCTGTTCACCTAAATGCTCTCATTTCAAAACTAAAGCACGTTCTGGTTAGGTTTGAGATCTAGAGGATAGTTTGGAGGGGCTAGGACTGGGAAAAGAAGACATGTTACAATTCCTGCATATTTTGATTTCTCAAGTTTTGTCATTTTAACCCTGTATTATTTCTTATATTTACTAAAACATATGTTTTCCGGTTATCTTTAGGTTTCAGACATTGTGTTCCTTTCATCCATTACATCCCCACAAGTCCCAGAAATTTCTTTATATTTCTAAAGGAAAAATTGTTTGTTTTTCTTGTAAGTGTTGAGTGGTTGTTTTTGTTTTTACTGTTTAAAGATTTTTCAGAATATTCAATATTTCTCCCTGTGACTTATACTTGAATGATTTGAGATAAATATTACAACCTGCAACATGCATTCACATCTGTTGCTTAGAAATATGACATTTTGACTCCCACCCCCCAATTTATTTGTTCATTGAAGCTTCATGGTAGTGAGACAACATTGGGCTTTCAGAGCTTCCACTTGGAGAACTCTTGATTTAAGGAGTGCTTTTCTGTCTTTATTTCTTCTTAGATGTAAATGAATGTGCAACTGGCTCCCATCACTGTGGCCCCAACTCCATGTGTGTCAACTTGCCGGGAAGCTACAGGTGTGAGTGCCGGAGTGGTTATGAGCTTGCAGATGACCGGCACACTTGCGTCTGTGAGTGCATTTCTCTTTTTGGCCAAAATGGTGCTGATTCATTAATGTTTCCACTCTGACATACAGACATTCTGCCGTATGGTTTTAGAAAAACTTTATGTTGAAATTACCCAAAGGTATGGATCAGTTCAGTCCTGTGTTGTTGTTTTCCTCTAAATGGATACTTCTGGTGTTGAGTTATTAAAAGGTGTTCTCCCAGTTGGGATTCCTATGTCTTGGTATTTGGCCCAATTGTGTAACAAGACTATGAACCTCTAATACCACCAGTTCTAGATAGAAGTAAGGTATTTATCAAATTTAAATGAAATGGATTATAATTCAAAGATGCTCATTCCACGTGACCGACTATAGACCTCCATCTGTAATAAATCTACTCTTGTAGGGTTAAAAACAAAACAAAAAAAAACCTTTGGATCTAAAGAAGTGGATCTGAGAGAACTTGGATTCCAAATTCATCCCACTGGTAGAGCCAGATGATGATAGAGAAAATACACTTTTTAACCCAGTGGGATGAAAAAGTAGCAGTGATCACAGAAACTCTGTGTGCTTGTGTCTAGTTCTGGTGATTTATAAACTTTAATCAAGGACCATCTCAATGACTGACCTTCATGTTTAGTGTTTTTGATTGCAAACTCAGACCAGTACTCCCCAAACTTTAATATGTATCCATGCCATCTAGGGATCTTTTTGAAAGTCAGATTCTGATTTTCTGGCTCTGGGATATGGCCTGAGAATCTTCTGAGCCCTCAGATGTCCTGATGCTGTTGGTGTGTGGATCACACTGGGAGGAGTAAGCCTCACCCATTCGCAGGCCTGCACTCTTAGATGTCCTTGCCGCCTTCTCTTTTCAGTGATCGCCCCACCTTCCAACCCCTGTGAGGATGGCAGTCATACCTGTGCTCCTGCTGGCCAGGCCCGGTGCATTTACCACGGAGGCAGCACATTCAGCTGTGCCTGCCTGCCTGGTTATACTGGCAGCGGGCACCAGTGTACCGGTGAGTACCTGTGGACTGTCGACCTCAGCGATTCTGGAAGGTCGCTTGGATGCAATGTCTCCACATAGCCAGAACCTTTCTCAAAAGGACCTCTCCCTTCCTTCACTCATGCAGCCTTGGAATTATCTAAAGAGCAAGAGAAAAGCTGTATTTTGAGTCAAAAAGCAGAGCGAGGGGTGGTTTCCCTTGGACTAGATTTTTGAGCATATACAGTTATCCTTGGTGGAGACATTCTTGGAGCACTAGGAAGCCACTCTCAGATTGTAACTTTCTGTTCCTTGGAGCTGGTGTGGGCTGGAGGATCTTTGGGAAAGCCCACTCACCTGTTGGGAAGTCTCTATCCTTCAATCTCTTTGGTTAATGGCTTCATCTAACGCTTTTAGTCATGCCTAACTGGCTGAAGTGGTATTTTAAATAATCTCTACACTTACATGCAATGCTTTTTCTCTAATTTTTCCCCCTCCCCTCTCTCTCCTTTTCTCCTGGAAATCCGAAGACATTTAAGGTGGTTGAGGCTTGATACAGTATTACCATGAGACTGGAACACAGGACTAACTATTAACATTTAACTTGGCTAAATAATACTAATGACATTTGAGGTTGTTACTGAGCGAGGTATAATTCTCTGGATATAAATGTTCATGAAACCACAATGAGTAGTACTTTAATATAGTGATTATTTAGCAATCTGCATAATCCACCAAAGGTTTTCAAAATGTATCCAGTGACGTGATGGAATTGAAACCCAATTTCATGCTGTCAGTAATATCCCAGAATTATGGTAAAATGAGACCCTGGGAATGAGAGAATAGTGGGGAAAGGGTCTGTTTGGGGATTATAAACCTGAAACACAGGCTTTCTCCCTCTCTTCAAATCGCTGCCTGCATTGGTCCGGCCACTGTGCCCCTGGGCACCCCGAGCTGATGTGCTAGAACAGCCGTGTAACTCCTGGGAGCTTTACAGCAGCTTAAATAGCATAGAGCCCACCCCACTCCTTACCAAATGTTTGCTTCTCATCCTCCTCCCACTCCTCTTCCCCTCAGTTTCAGTGGAGGGGCTGGCTGGACCTGCAGACGGAAGCCATATGTTATGGACAGAACAAACGTGTCAGGGCAGCACAGCTGTCCTCTCCTTCCCAGATGTGGCGGGTCACTGGGCATTGTCTGCACTGGCTCTTTAATGTTTCTACTTCTGTTGTACAGAAGCTCTGCTGTATGGTTTTCTTGAAAATACAGTTTATACTGAAATGACCCAAAGCTATGGCTCAGTTCAGCCCTGTTTTTTTTCCTCCCCTCCTAAAAACACCCCCATCTTTAGAGCTCAAGTGTTTCTCCAGTTAGAATGAGATAGATTTGGAATTCACAGATGCTTCTCTCATTTGACCAGCCAAAGAGCTCCATCTGTCATAGGACTCTTCACAGACAGAGGTAGCCTCCACAGGTATGGGGGTCATGGTGTGAGGTGCACTAACTCCTACTGGTGTGGTTCTGTTATTTCTCACAGTGGGAATAATATCTTTTCCACCCTCGTGGAACCTTGTCATTCAGTTTCATTTAACACATTTCTGGCTTTAAGAGATGAGACTGCTTGGAGAATCAAAATCTTGTCAGAATTTCATATTTAAACATTGGACTGCTCAGGACAACAGAGGTAGTGATTTTAAGGTATTTAACTCTTTAGGTCTTTGGTTTAAAGCCAATAAGTTGAAATTAATTGCAGCCTAGATGTGATGCATGTTAATAATCAGAATACTATTTGAGTTAGATGCTTATTGGCCTAATTCCTTCTAGAATTATTCTCTTATCCTTCTTTTAACTTCTACTTGTCCTGTAAGACTTTGATTATCTTTGGGGTCAGATTAGAACTCGGAATTTGGCCACTTTTACACATTGAGAACTTTCGACTGATGCCATTCATTGCTATTACTTCCATCTTGCTGATTTCTGCCATTTTAACTTAATTCTTTTGAAGATTTCATTTATTTATTCATAAGAGAGAGACAGAGACATAGGCAGAGGGAGAAGCAGGCTCCCTATGGGGAGTCCAATGCCAGACTTGATCCCAGGACCCCAGGGATCACGACCTGAACCAAAGGTGGATACTCAACTGCTGAGCCCTCAGTTGCCCTAGATTTCTGCCATTTTTAATTGTCCTCATTGAATCTCTGCTTCTCTACTTTTTAGATTTTCTCTGGAACCTGCAAACCTTAAAACATGCCAAACCCATCAGTTACTTCCCTAGTGTGTTAGTTATCTATTGCAACATAACAAATTACTCCAAAACAGAGCAGCTTAAAACAATACACATTTATGATATGTAGGTCAAGGACATGGAAAGGGCTTAGCTTGGTCCTTTGCTTTAAAGGATCCTTGCAAGACTGCAAAGGGTAGGCCTGGGGTCTCATCTAAGGATCTAACTGAAGAAAGATCCTCCCATGGTTACCAGCAGGGTTCAGTTCCTTGAGGACTGAGAGCCTCAGGTCCCCACTAGCTGTTGCCTGGAGATAACCTTCAGCTTCTTGACACACAGACCATGAGCAAGGTAGCTTACTTCCTCAAAGCCAGTGACAGCAAGTCTGCTAGCAGAATGGAAGTTATAATCACAAGAATAACATCCCCTCAATATTGCTTTGGTGTGTTGGCAAGATGCAAATGACTCAAGGGAAGAAGATTACACAAGATTGCAAACACTAGGAGGTAGGGATCTTTGGGATTCCTTAGAGGCTGCCTCCCAGAAGCAGTTGCCATGTGGTTGCCTTCCAAGCTTTTCAGATTGTAGAGCAGTAGAAAATGAATAGTAATTTTCCTAAAGACCTATGCCATGCCTAAATCAAGCTGGGCTAATCATGAAGTTGACTTACAGGATAAATATGTAAGAGTAGGAGTGTGTGTGTGTGCGTGTGCACACGTGTGCGTGCATGCATGCATATATTTAAAGGCATGCCACAGTGCGCATGTGTCCCTGTGACCACAGAGAGAAAACAGCAAAATAGAGAAAAGGTTCTATTTTGTGGAAAGTGTGCATTCTTGAAGCACACATATTTTTCTTTACTCCATTAAAGTAGCAATAAAAGGGTGTGTGAGTTTTTCTTTAGCCAGTTTGTCAAAAACTGAGTTCCCTGGAGAGGCTGGACTTGGCTTTGGGTTCTCAGTCTATCTAGTCTGAGTCACTAGCAGGAATTACTTTTATCCAAGTATAAGTAAATCTTTTCCAGCTTCCCTCAATCAACCCTAATTTCAGTGGTTTCAGGGTTGATTTCAACCATGTATTGATACGAATTTATAATGCTCAGGCCTGTTTGTCCTCCTAGATCTTGGTGACTTTGCTAAGTGCAAAAGCAGATTCTCTTGAGTCAGGATCTTTCCAGGGAGGAGCAAGTGTGAGTTGAATAGGTGGGATGTTGTTCAGTGTCCTTACCACTCAGGAGGGACATGAGAAGACGTACTTAAATTATTTTCTCTTAGATATCCTGTCCTAAGAATGGAGAGGTTAGGAAAGGTATGGTCAAGTCGCTGCAGCCACAGGAGAAGAGAGCAAGGCTTGAAAGGAAGGAGTTTATTAGAGAGGGTCCCAGAGAGAGGGTCACCACATACCACGTGGGGCACAACCGGTGGGGTGCTTGACTGAATAGGTGAGGAGTGAGAACTTGTGGGCCAAATCCTTTTTTGGAACTTTCACTGAATGGTTTAGAAGCAAAGGGGATGGGGTAGGGTGGGATGGGTTGGCGGGAAGCTAGGAGGTGTTAATCTAGTAGTTGGATTTATTTTGAAGGGACTTCACCTAGTTTTGGGTGTGAGCAGAATAAGGCCAGTGAGAAGAGTGTTGAAACACCAAAGTATGAATTCAAGATGGAGGATTTTAACAGATTTTCCATACAGGTTTTTCACCAGCTTAATAGGTAATAGAATGGAGAATTATGCTGAGATTGAGCCATATGTCATTATCTGAATAGCAAAGGAGCTCTTGAACCTTGTTGTCTTGGCCTCAGTGTCCTAGCAACCCCTAAAGACCCCAGACATTGGTTGTTAAGCATAAATGGCAGCCCCCTCCCCCAGTGGTACAACAAGGAGTTTCTCCTTTGCCAAGGGGCTGAACGTCTTTTCATGTTTTCTGTCCTGACACTGACTCTGATCAGAATTCCTAGGCCATAGGCTTTAAGAACATAAGTTAACTTGGTAGCTCTGGGGAGTCCCCTCTCTCTTAGTTCAAAAATAATTTCAAGAAACTGATCCCTGGGTTCTAGAAATAGGCCCTGTGTCTCAGGAATTCCTGCTTCCTGTCATTGCCTGGGGTTCCTGTTAGCATGAGAAGTACTTTTAGCATATGTATTATGAATAGCTTTAACTTCCTGCATTTACTTTCCTGCTGGATGTTCATTTTTACAGCTTTGGTTTTACAGCCAGTTTTACAGCCTTTTGCAGGCCCAGGGAATTGAATGGCCACAGCTTCACTCAGCTAAGGATTTGAGTTGTCCTTTTGAAGAGACAGAGCCAAACTCAGGGGTAATTAAATGTGACAATAGAGAACCCATATCGATTAGATTGAAGATAGGGTTTTTGTTGTCATTGGTTTTGTTTGGTTCCTAAAGAAAAAAAAAAAGCGGAGGAACTAAACCAGAAAACCTTCTTTGTTTCGAACTTTGCAGATGAATTTATAAGTACTGTTCTGCCTTTGTAGGTAGAAAGGAAGGTAACCAAAGAGCCCAGCTGCTCATCTGGGCAGAGCCTCTTTGGGTGGCATTAAACTTGGTTGTATCAAGCATTCAGGATTCTTTTGGACTTAGGGGAGCTAATTTATTTTGACTACCTTCCCCAAGACCGAGGATAAACAGAATGTGAATTTGCTAATAACAGTGTAAGGGATTCCTCTCCTGTGAACAGAGCATTTGGGTTTCACGTCCAGCATGTCCACTCAGTGGTACCCAGGAAAGCCCCTTAGCCATGGGAAGGTGTCTCAATGAGAGCCAGGTCATAGCCAGGCTGGTACTGACAACCCTAGAAGAGATTTCATCTGCTGCACTGAAGGTGGGCCGAGGAGCCACCTCTGTCCCCAGCTGATTCATGTCAAATTCAGGCTGTAACTCTCCAGATTCCTGGGTTCTCTGTGTTTTTGCCACTGGCTGTAGCAAATTGATGCAATTCACTCCTGGGCCCCACACTCTTCTAGGTTTCACACTGATCATCTCAACTCACTTTTTTTTTTCCTATTCACACATTTAAAAATCATTTTTGGGGTGTTTTTGTGGAAGCAACTGCTTTCTTTTATTTTCAGTAGAGCCTTGTTCAGGCCTATACCCTGATCCTTCTCTAACTCTGGAAGACTAGGAAGTCTTTACAGGTAGCTTATCTCAATCACCTACCATTGGTTTTATTTTATGTATTTTTTTAAGATTTTTAATTTTTCTTTTTAACTAATCTCTACACCCAGCGTGGGGCTTGAACTCTCAACTCTGAGATCAAGAGTCGTATGCTCCACCAGGAAGGAGCCCCTGGCCATTGGTCTTAATAGTTTGACTCTCAGAGGTTTTCTGGGGATAAAGACAGTATGCCTTGCCATTGTCGGCATATGCTGATTACAGTAAATAAAAGGACTATAAATTGGCATTTGTTTGAATTTGCAGGATGTTGCAATTTTCAGAAATACGAAAATCTTCTGGTATCATGTGGAAGTGGTGCTGAATTGTTTATACTGATAAACCTGACAAATTTAGATTTTATGTGTTGTTTCAAAACTTCTGATAGTATTTTTCTTGCACTTTTCTATCTCTTCTAAAGATAGAAAGTAGAGAAAATATCTGATTAATTGGGCATTTGTAGATAGTAGGACTCTGATTACATGAGCCCGAATGTGCTTCTAACTTAGTTGAAAAAGCACGCAGAGCCTCACAGGCTGCTGTGCATCTGCATATTGGTGCTATAGGGACATGGTGCCAACAATGCAAGAACAAAACCATTGTTACACATATTTACTGCTCTGGTACTGAAAGGAAGTGAATGATTTACAGTCTAAAGACTAGTTCAAAGGTGATAACTTCCTGGAATTCACTGTGGATGAAAGATGCTCTAGAAATATACAGCAGGATATTTTTTTACTGGAAGTGACCACACATGCTTGATTTCTAATTAGACATTCTTAGTCTAATGGGTTGACTCTTCTGTCCCTCAACTTTGTGCATTAAGCTTGCCTTTAGCTGTCATTATATTTCTGCTCATGTGCAAAGGTCTTCTAAGGTTGACCCCTTGTCAGTGACCCATGTGTATTAAGGCCATGTGGTAGCCCCAGTTGGGTGCAGTGAAGTCATGCTGTTCCTTCCTCCCTCCCCCACCCCCTCATCCCTGTTCCTGCCTCTGCAGATGTTGATGAATGCTCGGAAAACAGATGTCACCCCTCGGCTACCTGCTACAATACCCCTGGCTCCTTCTCCTGCCAATGCCACCCTGGATATCACGGGGATGGATTTCAGTGCACACCTGGTAAGGTTTGGAGAGCCAGAGTAGGCCCAGAAAACTGGCTCCTTTGGTGCTATTTTTCTACAGCCTTCAGCCCACTCTTACTGGAGACCAAGGCTTTTCCTGTTCCCTCTAGCTGCCTATTTTACTGAAGCTCACTGGCTATTAGCATTCTGGGAGGCCAGGAGTATGACACATCCATTATCCTGCCGAGTGTCCTACCAGTTGTGGCAACTGCCTTAGTGATCTGCTCTGCCTTGGTACATGTGATTTAGATGAAGAACTTACATCACGCTTACTAAACAGGAGCCATCTGCACTAGTGAGCTGCTAGTAAGCCCCATGACTATTCTAGGAGGTCTTGGCCAGCATGGTGCAATTTTCATGATTGCCATTGACTAGAGCTTCTCAGACTTAAATTCTAGACTTCAGGGGATGAACAAAGTTTTACTTATTTTCTCCCAAGTCTCTTGGGATGTTTGGACAGAAGCCATTCATGTTTCTTCATTTTACGCAGACAGCCGGGGGGACACTGAGGGTTGAGGGGGAGGGGCTGTTTTATAGTGCAGTCAGCTCAGGACGGGGGAAGTGTGAGAATTAGGGAGAAGTTAGGTAGGTTGTGGCAGAACTAAAAGTATCCAGGAGTTCAAACTCAGTGCCTTGCTCTTTTTCCCATGTGATACTATCTCCCAAGTATATGGAGGGAAACACAAAACACCTCAGACCAAGGACTTTGAAGTTAGCTGTAGAAGTGGGCGGGATGCAATGTGTTTTATTCCTCCTGTGTACATCTCCTTTACCACGGCCTCTTCGCAAGACCCCGCCTCAGGACTGAAACCCTGTGAGCAGCAGCAGCACCACGCCCACGCTCAGCAGGCCTATCCTGGCAGCCAGCTGCACATTCCCCAGTGCGACGATCAGGGCCACTTCCTGCCCCTGCAGTGTCACAGTAGCACAGGCTTCTGCTGGTGTGTGGACCCTGATGGTCACGAAGTCCCCGGCACCCGGACTCCACCTGGCTCCACGCCACCTCACTGCAGACCACCAGGTGAGCCGGTCAGGGAAGAGAACTTGTTCTAGCCCTGGCCTGGGGCCTGAGAAGTGGGACAGTGCCGACTAGGGAGGGGGCAGATTACCCTCCTTGCCCAGACCATGCAGACCCAGGGCTGATCTCCACCCTGTCACAGCCTCCTTCCTCCTAGGGACGTGTGAATGATCTGTGTACACCTGTGTGCTCACTCACGTGATGGGGATGGACAGACATACATACGTGATCACTGTGGACACTGCACTGCCACCTTAGACTTGTCCAGTATAAGACTGGAACCTGAGATGGAGCGTGTAGGTCAGGCTGAGGCCACTGCCCTACATCAGTTACGTCAGCTTAGGGAGATCTGAGAGCTAGACAGATCTAGACAGACAGAGCTAGACAGACCCGCCTTTTGTCCACAAGGAAAACTGCTGTCCCATCTTCCTTTGTATCACTTCACTCTGCCTTCTGAATTGCAGCAAACAGTATGAAAGTCATTTCAGCATTGATAGGAAAAATAAGTATGAACCTATGGGTGGATCCACAGGTTCACAGCTAGTTTGCTGTCAGCTAATCATCCCGGCTGTCTCTAGCCAGGCCTGGCATGTCAATGGGGAGAGTCCCACTTGCCCCAGCCACCATCAGAAGAGGTGCGGGAACCCGTCATGGTCACCGATGCGGTCTGAGATGCTGATGGTGAACCTGTCTGTGTCATCTGAGCACTCCCCGTCTGGGTGGGGCCTGGTTCTCAAGTGCTCACATTTCATGCCAGCTGCAGATTGCCAGGGCAGGTTTATGCTCCCTGCTGAACTGTTCAAAGTGGGAAGAACTTTTTTTATTTTTAATATAGAAGGACTTTATTATGAAGAACATAGCATTGATATGATACCATTTTAGCCCAAATAATTCCTATAGCCATGAGCTTGCTATTCAAAGGTCCATTTTTACTACCAAAAAAGAGAAATACTAAGCTTGGCTTTTAACATATGAGAATAAGAAGAGCTGGAGAATTACCACCAGTTTAGCATCATGGCCAGGACATTAGTCCTTCTAAGATTCACAGAGGTAAAAATTGGTTAATGCTGGACATAGGTGTATGTCCTTATTGCCATGAAACTCCCAGTTTCTCTCTGTCCCTATTTTTAGGAAAAGATTTTGCAGGTTCCCCCCCCCCCCCAAAAAAAAGGAAACCCCACCCAGAAAAATTGTTTCACTCCTGTCTACTTTTGAAAAAGTCTTGGTTCTAACTCCATCTGGGATTTAAAGAAATCAGATGGTTGAAACACGCCTTGGGGAATGGTTCTGAGTTCTGTTACACTTACTAAGACAAGTATGTGTGAACGACAGGGAGTCAGAAGAGAGCCAAGAGATTGAGAAGCTAATGACTGAAGGAGGGACATGTTCTCTTGGGCAGACTCTTTCCCCATGGCCCAGACTTTTCTTTTGGTGCTGGTTCGGCCTTGGCTGTCATTTCTGACTAGTCTCCTCTGCATTTATGGGGTTGGCTTGAAGGGAGGAAAACACTCTGTGTCCAAAATTTCAAAATATTTAAAACCCTGCCAACCAAAAATAGAAAAGAAAGAAATCTGTGGTTGAATTAAGGAGCTTCAAATAGTAAGGAACGAGAGGGAGGCATACATATCAGATGTGAGGTGCCTGTTTCCCAGAAGCTGGGTGTGCTGTGTGTCTGTCTGCATTCCAGACAGAGCTTTGCCTCACTGGGTGGTCCCCTGAACCAAGACTGTACCCTCTGAGTTTGCACTGGGAGCTTGGGGCAGTGTTGGGAACTTCTCCCAGGAATCCCATCTTGATGTAGATGGCTAGTGTTTGAGGAAGGGCCATTACCCTGTCGGGGTCTTTGAAACACATCTGGGTGAGGAAGTCAGAGACTCTCCTTCTCCATGAGGTCTTAAGAAGAGCTTGGCTCCCCAAGGGTCATGAGCTATGGAGGTGACCTGAAAAGCACCCACTTCCCCCAAACCCAATGAGTTTTGTAGTTGAGCTAGTTGGGTTTGAGCTCTGATGATTTTATTTACCACCCTCCCATCTTCCTGGAGGAATTGTAGGTACTAGAACTAAATTGTAATGTTTCCAACTTTGTTCTTTGAAGCCATTGGGGGTTTTGACCAAAGGAGTGACATGAAATGACTGTTTTAAAATTTTTTTCTTAATTATTTATTTATGATAGGCAGACAGTGAGAGAGAGAGAGGCAGAGACACAGGCAGAGGGAGAAGCAGGCTCCATGCACCAGGAGCCCGATGTGGGACTCGATCCTGGGTCCCCAGGATCGTGCCCTGGGCCAAAGGCAGGCGCTAAACCTCTGCACCACCCAGGGATCCTGAAATGACTGTTTTAAAGGGACTCTTCCTGGCTGCTGGTCATTTACACTGGGGGACAGGAGAGAGGGTGGAAGCCACAGAACTAGTAAGAAAGTTTGGTAATAATCCTAGCAGGAGACCATGGGGCTTGGACCAGGGTGACAGGAGTGTATGTGTTGAAAAGTGAAGATTTTCTGAATGTATTTTGAAGGGACAGCTGCCATTTTCTGACCTATCAGATGTGGTGAGAGAGAGAAAGGAGTCAAGGACGTTTGGGCTAAAAATGGAGGTGCTATTTACTGATACAGAAAAGTCTAGGGGAGAGCAGCGATGAGGGTAGAAAGCAGGTCCCCCTTCCCACCCCTGTTCTTGTTCTGAGATGATGTTCTACACCCAGTTGATGGTATCAAGGAGGTACTTGGCTGTATGATTCTACAGACCACAGGCCTTGAGTTCCTTTAGATAAGCGTATCCTAGATGGGTGTACAAGTTATTTCAGCATCTTACAGCAGAGTCCCAGCAGACCAAGAACCGAGACCCACCACATTTGGGACAGAGTGACAGCCCTGTGGAAACAGGCTGGGAGGAAACAGCTAGAGACAGGGTTCTGCAGGAGCTGGTAGGGGGAGCAGGGAGGGGATGGTGCTGAAGGGAGGCGGTAGAGCTACAAGGCGGCAAGCTGGATCCTACTGAAAAAAGGTTCAGCTCTGAGCCAAGGGCTTCTGGGAACTGGAGTGTTTAACAGTCAGTTTGGAGTTGTTGGCCACCACCTCTGCTGTGCTCACACATGCTCATCCCAGCAAGTCTCACTCCATATGGTTTTCCAGTGAGCAGACATTGAGGACCACATAAGTAGGGCACTCAGGGACCGTTTCTTTTTTCTTTTTTCTTTTTTTTTTATAAGTGCCCCCTCAGTGCCCGTCATCCAGTCACACCCCCCTCCCCCGCCCACCTCCCCTTCCACCACCCCTAGTTCGTTTCCCAGAGTTAGGAGTCTCTCATGTCCTGTCTCCCTTTCTGATATTTCCCTCTCATTTTTTCTCCTTTCCCCTTTATTCCCTTTCATTATTTTTTATATTCCCCAAATGAATGAGACCATATAATGTTTGTCCTTCTCTGATTGACTTACTTCAGTCAGCATAATACCCTCCAGGTCCATCCACATAGAAGCAAATGGTGGGTATTTGTCGTTTCTTTCTTTTTTCTTTTTTGTATTTGTCATTTCTAATAGCTGAGTAATATTCCATTGTATACATAAACCACAGCTTCTTTATCCATTCATCTTTCGATGGACACCGAGGCTCCTTCCACAGTTTGGCTATTGTGGCCATTGCTGCTATAAACATTGGGGTGCAGGTGTCCCGGCGTTTCATTGCATCTGTATCTTTGGGGTAAATCCCCAACAGTGCAATTGCTGGGTCCTAGGGCAGGTCTATTTTTAACTCTTTGAGGAACCTCCACACAGTTTTCCAGAGTGGCTGCACCAGTTCACATTCCCACCAACAGTGCAAGAGGGTTCCCCTTGCTCCACATCCTCTCCAACATTTGTGGTTTCCTGCCTTGTTAATTTCCCCCATTCTCACTGGTGTGAGGTGGTATCTCATTGTGGTTTTGATTTGTATTTTCCTGATGGCAAGGGATGCGGAGCATTTCCTCATGTGCGTGTTGGCCATGTCGGTCTTCCTCTGTGAGATTTCTGTTCAGGTCTTTTGCCCATTTCATGATTGGATTGTTTGTTTCTTTGCTGTTGAGTTTAACAAGTTCTTTATAGATCTTGGATACTAGCCCTTTATCTGATACATCATTTGCAAATATCTTCTCCCATTCTGTAGGTTGTCTTTTAGGTTTGTTGACTGTATCCTTTGCTGTGCAAAAGCTTCTTATCTTGATGAAGTCCCAATAGTTAATTTTTGCTTTTGTTTCCCTTGCCTTCATGGATGTATCTTGCAAGAAGTTACTGTGGCCAAGTTCAAAAAGGGTGTTGCCAAAAAAAACAAAAAAAAGAAGGGTGTTGCCTGTGTTCTCCTTTAGGATTTTGATGGAATATTCTCTCACACTTAGATCTTTCATCCATTTTGAGTTTATATTTGTGTATGGTGCAAGAGAATGGTCCAGTTTCATTCTTCTGCATGTGGATGTCCAATTTTCCCAGCACCATTTATTGAAGAGACTCTTTCCCAGTAGATAGTCTTTCCTCCTTTGTCAAATATTAGTTGACCATAAAGTTGAGGGTCCACGTCTGGATTCTCTATTCTGTTCCATTGATCTATGTGTCTGTTTTTGTGCCAGTACCACACTGTCTTGATGACCACAGCTTTGTAGTACAACCTGAATTCTGGCATTGTGATGCCCCAGCTATGGTTTTCTTTTTTAACATTCCCCTGGCTAACAGTAACTTCTTGCAAGATACATCAATGAAGGCAAGAGAAACAAAAGCACAGAAGAGAAAAGAGACCTACAGAACGGGGAGAAGATATTTGCAAATGACGTATCAGATAAAGGGCTAGTTTCCAAGATCTATAAAGAACTTGTTAAACTCAACAGCAAAGAAACAAACAATCCAATCATGAAATGGGCAAAAGACATGAACAAAAATCTCACAGAGGAAGACATAGACATGGCCAACAAGCACATGAGAAAATGCTCCGCATCACTTGCCATAAGGGAAAGACAAATCAAAACCACAATGAGATCCCACCTCACACCAGTAAGAATGGGGAAAATTAACAAGACCGGAAACAACAAATGTTGGAGAGGATGTGGAGCAAGGGGAACCCTCTTGCACTGTTGGTGGGAATGTGAACTGGTGCAGCCACTCTGGAAAACTGTGTGGAGGTTCCTCAAAGAGTTAAAAATAGACCTGCCCTACGACCCAGCAATTGCACTGTTGGGGATTTACCCCAAAGATACAGATGCAATGAAACGCCGGGACACCTGCACCCCGATGTTTCTAGCAGCAATGGCCACAATAGCCAAACTGTGGAAGGAGCCTCAGTGTCCATCGAAAGATGAATGGATAAAGAAGCTGTGGTCTATGTTTACAATGGAATATTACTCAGCTATTAGAAACGACAAATACCCACCATTTGCTTCAATGTGGATGGACCTGGAGGGTATTATGCTGAGTGAAGTAAGTCAATCAGAGAAGGACAAACATTATATGGTCTCATTCATTTGGGGAATATAAAAAATAGTGAAAGGGAATAAAGGGGAAAGGAGAAAAAATGAGAGGGAAATATCAGAAAGGGAGACAGAACATGAGAGACTCCTAACTCTGGGAAAAACTAGAGGTGGTGGAAAGGGAGGTGGGCGGGGAGTGGGGTGACTGGGTGACGGGCACTGAGGGGGGCACTTGACGGGATGAGCACTGGGTGTTATTCTATATGTTGGCAAATTGAACACCAATAAAAAATAAAATATTCCCCTGGCTATTCGATCAGGAACCGTTTCTAAGACACATGGTTGGTCTCAAAATAGCCCTCTCAGGTGGTAGGTCCTGGAGCTGGAACCAAGTGGGAAAGAATAAATATTGTCTTTAAGCATCATGCAGGCCACTGAGTTCCCAAGGAGGGTCCCTGCTGAGTGCTCTTTAAGCAGAGGCTCTGGGCCCTGGCAGAGTGGTCTCCATGGGTCTCTCCTGGCCTGAGTGTGTCTTGCACCCCTGATCTTACCTCCTCTTGCTCTCTACTGATTCGGCTCGGCCCTGATGACTAATCCTCCCGGCCCTGGATATTTTCTTTCTCTAGATTCCTGCCGGGAGCTACTTAGAGCACTTTACTGCAGCGGCCCAGTGTCCAGGGGCCTGGCTGAAGCCTTCTGAGCAGACACTAGGAGGGCGGGAGGCCAGGTGCAGGGATCCTCAGCTACATGCTGCATTCTGTCCTTGACTCACCATCAAAGGCTTTTTGTCCCCATCTGCTCAGAGCCCACCCAGAGGCCCCAGACGGTCTGTGAGCGCTGGAGGGAAAACCTGCTGGAGCACTATGGTGGCACGCCCCGGGACGACCAATATGTGCCCCAGTGCGATGACCTGGGCCACTTCATCCCCCTGCAATGCCATGGCAAGAGTGACTTCTGCTGGTGTGTGGACCAAGACGGCAGAGAAGTGCAGGGCACCCGCTCCCAGCCAGGCATCACCCCTGCATGTAAGCAGCCCCCAGGGACAGCCGCCCCCTCCGCCCCAGTCACCTCATCGGCTCTGCAGGGTTTCGGTAGGGAAGCTGCCAGCTGTGGGTGACAGTGGGGAGGGAAATGAAGGGTAGAGTCCGTGAGAGAAGTCACTCCTACACTGTTGATTTATAATCTAGTCTACCCGAGAACCCAATTTGGATTTAGTGTTTGGTTTTGTCATTAGCAGTTTCTGTAATTAGAACATCTGGAAGTCAGTTTAACATGCAGTTACTCCTCCTCCCTAGCCCAGGGTGAAAGAAGACACGTGTCGCCCCGAGGGCCCAAAGAAAAGCGGACACAATACTGGCGGTTTTTTTTTTTTTTTTTTCCCCTCAAGAAGAAAAAAAACCTTTTGCTTTGTTCTGAGGGAAATGTTTCGTCTTCCTCCCTAGTAATTGGCAGTGTTTTACATAATCCTTGGGGGGAAAAAACCCTTAGAAATTAGAATTTCTTTTAAGGAACATCTGGAACACATCTGTCTAGGGTAAAAACCTTTTGATGTTTGTGGAGGTTCTGCTATGTGGAAAGTAACTTCCCTTCTCCCCACTTACCCTTGATTCCTTTCCTCTTCCACGGCAGGTATACCCACCGTGGCTCCGCCCACGGTCCGGCCCGTGCCACGGCCTGATGTGACCCCTCCGTCTGTGGGCACCTTCCTGCTCTATGCCCAGGGCCAGCAGATCGGTCACTTGCCCCTCAATGGTACCAAGCTTCAGAAGGATCTGGCCAAGACCCTGCTGTCACTGCATGTAAAGTGGACTTCTCCCGTGGGGGTGGGACCGCACAAGGCTTTCAGATCCGGGCAAGGGCCTGGGGTAGAGGGAGGTCCTAGAGGATTTCTGGGCTGTAGTCCGACTTCAGGAGTCTGACTCTGCTACCACAGCAAATGGGGGCAGTGTTGCCGGGAGTCACACTTTACCAACCAACGCTTTCTCCCGTGGTTCATGGGGTTTCAGATATGTGGAAAGGGAATTTCAGAGTTGTCAGGATACTGAGGCCATATGATGATCCAAGATGAAATTAACAGAACCCAAGCCCCAGGGTTCTCTCCATGCTAGACCTTTCCAGAGGGTCCAACAGGTCCAGCTCAAGGGTGTGGTTTCTGTGGTCAGTTGAGAATCCCAAGTGGAAACAAATTCACCAATACCTCATTGTTGCAGCCCCCTCCTTTCCCATCCCTCCCCCCGTTTGGCTCTGTGGATCAGTCTCTTCAACTCCTTCACAGAAAATCTGGGTGAAGGGGAATGCTGAGAAAGGAGCAGACAAGCTTTCCTAGATGCTTGTTGCTTCCTGAGCCTGCAGGATCCCTTCTGCCAAGGCACTCCATTTTGGAGGAGGGATTTCTTTAAAGGAGAAAAGAGAAGGGAGTTCACCAGAAAGGCACAGACATTTATAAAGGAAAGCTGTGTGATTCCATTTCTAAACCTCATGCAGCAGGTACTCGCTTACCTAGAATAAAGAATAGTATAACCCATGTCTGCCTTTACTTAACAAACTAACCCCTGGGATCCCTGGGTGGCGCAGCGGTTTGGCGCCTGCCTTTGGCCCAGGGCGCGATCCTGGAGACCCGGGATCGAATCCCACATCGGGCTCCCGGTGCATGGAGCCTGCTTCTCCCTCTGCCTGTGTCTCTGCCTCTCTCTCTCTCACTGTGTGCCTATCATAAATAAATAAAAAAAAAATTAAAAAAAAAACAAAAAACAAAAAAAAAAACAAACTAACCCCTTATCTGATTCCAAAAATTTAGAAGCAGCCAGTATTCAGAGGAAGATGTGTTTAAGGTTTAGGTTTTGTAGTCATGATTTAGGTTTTGTTGTAGTCAGCAAACACTAGCATGCTGTTTTGTAAGTTTCCCTAAAAGATGTAGAAACTCAGAAATTGTCAACACCTCAAATCCAACTATTCCAGCCAAGTCTGATGGCTGCACTGCATTTCTGAATTTGCCTCTCCCAGGGCAAGGTCATCGTGGTGGTGGTAGTGGTAGGGGTGGAATTGAAAGAGAATGGAACATGAGTTATAAGCACATCTTGGAGAAATTTACTTAATATGATTTATTCTTCCAAGAAACTTTGAAGTCAGTACAGGGGTTAACGGATCCCATGACTCCCTCAGTCAATGGAAACCCACATGGATGTACACTCCTGCCTGAGACAGAGGACTTTTACTTTTCAAGTAAAACTGTACTTTGACCTTCAGATCCTTCCATATACACTGCCCATTTTTTTTCACAGGAGCCAAATTCTGTTTTGTTCAGTATTTTTTATATTGACTCCTCTCCCAGAGGCATGTCAAGCCAGCCCCAGGAGGCTGTGTTAGGCAAGTCAGGACCTGGTGTGACCTCAGGGACAGCCAGATGGCCCCTAGATGTTTGCTTTGCACATCTGTTGGGTTTCTCAGACCAGGAGTCTGAGTTGGAAATTGAATGAAGCAAGTACTGTGGAGTTTTGCAAAAAAGTATCACAGACTCAGCATTAAAAAGAAGAAGAAGATTTATTTAGCAATAACAAAGGGAGGACCTCCCTAGCCAGAGGTTTGTTGGCCACCCACTCTCCAGTTCCTTAACTCATCCTAACTGGAGACTTACATAAGAGTACATCCAAAAAGTTTGCTTCATAGTTAAAAGCAGAAATATAGGGGTAAGCGATTACACCTCAAGGGAAAGATTATATTCACAGGGGAAGGGGGAGTAGATTTTGTCATTATATACTGGGGAATTTTAGAAAAGCTGTTTCAAAAGTGCTGATGCTGATCTCATTTGGAAGGAGTAACAGTTTTGTCCGTGTTTCCCCCACCCCCAGGTAAAATATTAAGAACTTACTTTGCTGAGACTAATGTTTGTCCTTTAATCACTAAAGGGGCTGATAAAATCATTTTATTACTGCTGGCAGTAATAGTGCTTATTGAGCACTTGGTCCAGACAAATGAGTGATTAGGACACTATACAAGAATTTATGGTACTAAGTTTTAGAGCAGCACCATCAAGTAGGTATTCTTATCTTCATTTTACAAATGAAGAAACTCAAGGACAGAGAGGTTAAGTTATACAGCTGGTCAGTGGCCAAGCCTGGCTGGGACCCCAGAAGTCGCCTCCAAGCCCACTTGTGTCACCATGCCACTTGGCTGCCCGTATGACTGTATTACAGGTTGCTCACTACAGCCATGTGTGAGACAGCTGAGCGAGAGCCCCAGGGACATGCAAGGAGTCCTAATTCTTCCAATTTCATGTTTTGGTCCATGAAGGGCTCCATAGTTGTGGGAATTGACTATGACTGCCACGAGAGGATGGTGTACTGGACAGATGTTGCTGGGCGGACAATCAGCCGTGCCAGTCTGCAACCAGGAGCAGAGCCTGAGACGATCATCAATTCAGGTCAGCAACTTCATCCAGAAGACACTTTGTTCTTCATTTGGTTCTACTAAGTTGAACAGGAGAGGTTAAGTGCCCCAGGAGTCACTTCACTGAGTGGTGCAATACCAGTCCCTCTGTAAACACGCATTCATAATGTAAGAAATGATAAAGGGATCTTACTGTGAGCCTACTGAGGAATAGGGCTCTCCGCAGAAAGGGCTAGCGCTGAGCACTCGGAGCCTGGCCCCAGCTGCTGCTGCCTGGCCCCAGCCCGGAGTTGTGCCTGCTGCGGTCCGGCTGGTGGCTGTGTTGGCCTAGAGAACTACAGGTGGAAGAACAAGTAACAAAGGTCTGTTTCTCTATTAACCTGGTTCTTATAACTGAGATCCTCTCAGAACTTGGACTTTTCAAACATAGTAGAGCGCTCTGCTTCAGGTTGTTCCCTTTTCATACCTGCAAATACTCCAGTCTTGTTGTTCTATTTTCAGGTCTGATAAGCCCCGAAGGACTTGCCATCGACCACTTCCGTAGAACAATGTACTGGACGGACAGTGGCCTGGATAAGATAGAGAGGGCCAGGCTGGATGGCTCTGAGCGCAAAGCTCTCTTCCACACGGAACTGGTGAATCCTCGAGCCATTGCTGTGGATCCAATCCGAGGGTCAGCTGGGCTTCCTGATTCTCCTGCTACCTGTAGATCCTAATTTGAAGCCCTTGGATTTTAAACGCCGTGTGAGGAGGATCAGAACAAGAGTGTAAAGCTCCAATGCATGAATATAACAAGATCTACTAGGTGTAAACACTGTTCTAGGCTAAGACAGAGTCTGTTCTTTCATGGAGCTCACATTCTAGAAGGAAGACAGTAAACTAATGAATAAAATAAAAATTATTTATTTGTGGTATGATACATAGAGAATTCAGAGACTATGTGAGAGGGACTGGGGGCTGATACGGATCAGGTGACCAGGCCAGGCTAACATTTAACCTTGAATGAGGCGGGTCTCCTTCAGTAATGCATTAGGAAATCTTCATGTTGAAGCCACAGGTTTATCTTCATTAAATGGTGAAAGTAACCAAACTCAGACTCTGACACTTACTTCTGGCCTCATTTTCACTATATTTAATTTATCCCACAGCAACTTGTACTGGACAGACTGGAATCGAGAAGCTCCTAAAATTGAAACGTCTTCTTTAGAAGGAGAAAACAGAAGAATTCTGGTGAATAAAGACATTGGACTACCTAATGGTTTAACCTTTGACCCTTTCTCCAAACTGCTCTGCTGGGCAGATGCAGGTATTACTGGTGGCAGGCAAACACAGAGCTCTTCATTACCATGGGTGCCAGCACTCTACCACAGATTTTACAAAACCAAATCTCATCATGTAGAACTTTTAAATTTTTAACAGTATAGTCCAGAACTACTCATTTAGTTGGTGTATAAACTTGTTAACACTTTGTATTGATACTTATAATCCTTCCTGGGGTTTTGGGCGGGGGCGGGGGGGCAGTGTCTGTGAATTAGGTGCTATTTGAGGGCTAGTTCTATGTCCAACTCATTTTTGTACCACTTGCCCTTCCCCACACAAGCACTTCGTATATTGTTTAAAGTAAAAAACTTTACCTGCTGTTGAAATTGACAAACCTAGGTAAGTGAACAAGAGGTTTTCTTTTTTTTACCAGTAAGAACATTTTAAGTATCTGTTGCTTTACCAGTCAGTAGGTTATTAATGCTGAGGAAACTCTTTGGAAAGTGACATGTCAGGATGGCCTTCAGGAATAAGCTGGGGTTGCCGAAACTCAAGGTCTCGCTTTCTGTAGTGTGATTTCCTCACTGGAACAACTGACCAGATGCTGTATGTCTACTTACATACTAAGGAATATGAAAATATCCATTCTTAAAGAATTTATAATCTAAGCCAGTTGGTCCAAATCAAGTTATTTTTTCTAATGTTACATTGTAAAAAACTATTTGAAATTTAAATCCAGGTTCAGTAAGAAACTGATTAGGTATTGCAAAATTTTGAAGACTGCTTCCTTTACACTGAAAAATACAAACCACGTTACCATTTTAACCATGTTACCATTTGACTTTCAATTTGTATCTAAAAAAAAAAAAAACAAGTCTTTAAGAATTTTGTTAAAAGGCATTATACACTCCTTACAAAAGGCAAGTATTTATCTAGATGTTATGTTTACAACTTATGAGGTGATACTTGAAATTAATTAGGGTAAAGTTTATGTCTAATGTCCTACTTTGGGAAAAAAATGCAATCCTCTCTTCACAGGAGTCCAAATTCTAAAAACTAGAAGGCTATTAAACAAACTGAAGACTGAAAATAGAATAGGAAAATTTTAATTTTTAAATTTTAACACTGCATTGGGAATAAAATATCTTATTCCCTATTCTACCTGTTTCCTTTCAGAAGGCCCCTACCTGCCACAAGTATTTTTGGCAAAGGAGTTTTCTTTCCTCATGGTATGAAAGGATCTCATTTTCCCTTTCTGATGTTTTAAAAGGAACCAAAAAACTGGAGTGTACACTACCTGATGGGACTGGACGGCGTGTGATTCAGAACAACCTCAACTACCCCTTCAGTATTGTTAGCTATGCAGATCACTTCTACCACACAGACTGGAGGAGGTAAGCCTGACTCACACTAGCCAAGCCTGAAAAAGCAAACTGTTCTGGAAGACACACCACCTGTCTTCCCTAATGTCACTAATGACTTTAGTAATTCAGTGGAGAGCGTAAGTTTTCATTATTTCTTAATTAGCAGATATCATTCAAGTGTTGCTGCTTTTAAAATCATAATGGTATTGCTCACATGTTGCTGAAAAGTGGCAGAGCAGATACTAAACAATCCAAAAATGAAGTGCATTAATCTAAATCTGATTTTCAGAGAATAAAAGACTACACATAAGTGGTAACATGAGGTATATTAGCTGTATGATTTAAATTGATTTTTTTTAAATGACATTATGGATATATTGTCCACCTAGCAGGAGGAGAAATACAATAATTTAGGCTAATTTCCCTTAGCCTTGCAGTCTTGATTTCATTGGCCTACTGTTGTAATAGATCCTCAAGTAAATTGTTCAGCAAAGGTTGATTTACACTAGTGGTTCTCAAAATTTTAGTGTGGCATCTGAATCTAGCTAAGGGATTGTTAAAACATATTGCCAGGTCCCATCCCATAATTACCGATTCAGTAGTTGGGAGTTGGGGCCCCAAAATTTGCATTTCTATTAAGCTCCCAGAGGATGCTGGTCTGGGGACGACCACTTTGAGAACCACTGATATAGAAAATCTTCGAATCTAAAGGAGTCAAAACACATTTGGCAAAATTTTAAAAAATACATTCTAGAAGACTAGCTAGCAGACATTCTCTATTGGAATGGACTTTCTATCCCACCTTCAATCCCACAAATTTACTCTTCCTTTCTGTTACCAGGGATGGTGTCATATCAGTAAATAGAGACAGCGGCCAGTTTACTGATGAGTATCTCCCAGAGCAGCGATCTCATCTCTACGGGATAACTGCAGTCTACCCCTACTGCCCAGCAGGTAAATAAAATGCTCAGGCTGCTCCTTTGGACCAGCAGGGTAGAGAAGGATATACCTGGTAACAGATTACACTTGGCCCAGGTACCAGCTGCTGCCACAGCGACCAGTGAGAGACACTTTGAATTAGGAAAGTTAATGGCTGATACATAGGGGTAAACTGTCTTTACTACCCTAAGTCTACCTAGCTTAACTATACACAGAAAGGTCAGTCTATGCGGACATATCCTCCTTAAAATACTTGCTGTTGCAACTGGGTTATATTCACTCACTGTCCCTTCCACCTCCCCTCACAGGAAGAAAGTAAATACAGCATCATAAAGGACTTGGAGTTTACAATCAGAATCGGACCCTAAAGAACATTTACTACAAACAAAGGTGAAGAAAGTGAAAAGGAATTGGACTTACAAGATGAACACTTTCAGTACAAAAAGACTATCTTGTGGAAAGTTAATACCTCAATCTTTACTACTGTATTTTGAAAAACAGTTACTACAAGCTTTAAAAAGTAACCATTTTAATTGTTACTTATTAAAGCAATTTTTTGTACACCTTTCTATCATATTTAAAAGGTCAAATTCAATCAACTAAGAACCAATTAGAATATGTTAAGACCCTAAGTCTAATTTTTGCTAAGGATTCTTTCTGGCCAAGAAATTAAAGCATAGGTTATCAGTATAAAGACAATCCTGAAGATACTAAGCCTTGACCTAGAGAAGGCTATGCAGAACTGGTGGGGAAAAAACCAACTTATTTAAAGATCTTTTTTTTTTTTTTTTTACCTCTACATCACTGCATTTCTATTTATATTAAAAGGTGCTAGAATGTTTCAATTTGTATCTTCTGATCCTGTAAGTCCCTGTATACTTACCCACAGAAGTTACTACATTTATAAATACCAAAGATGTAACAATTCTCAAATTTTCTAGATTACTCCAATAAAATATTTTAAGTTTTCCTATGATTTGAGGATCTGTATTGTCTCTATAACAAAGCTGGGGGTTGGCATGTATCTCAACCACAAAGAAGATGATTAGTTATATACACAAACACAATAGTCAGAAAAAATCCACTTTCCTGAACTTTATTAAAGAAAAAAAAAAACAATGATAGTAAATCTTGAGAACATAGTCAATTTTCTAGGATTCTTCCCTTGAAAATGTGACATTTGATTTCCAAACACATGCCAGAGCGTACATGGTTCCCAATTGTACTAATCAGGTGAGAAGCTGAAATCCTAAAATGTTCATCTTCCAACTTTACCCAGTCTGTGGTCTGTCTTTGGATCAGCAATAATTGCCTGAACAGCTACTATGGCTTCATTAATTTTTGTCTGTAGCTCTCTGAGCTCTTCTATATGCAGCAATCGCAGAATTTGAGCAGCTTCATTAAGAACTGCATCTATTTTATAAGAAAACTGCATTAATCAGTATTCAAGACCATTTATTGCCCATTTCTCCCCCAAATATTCATCCCCCAAATGTCTAAAAATAGTTTGAATTCAAACAAAATCACTTACCTCCTGTGTCAAAACCAAGAATGTGTTTATCTAATGCAACAGGCAAGCCCTTTAAAAAATAAAAAGGTCAAAATAGTTAAGAATCATGTTTTCTCACCTATAACTGAAAATCAACTAGCCATTCTGTTAACCCTTTTAGCTGCAGTGGCAAGGGGGCAGAGAATTTTCTCTCTAGATTTGCCTTTTGATGAAAGAATGGCCTCTACATGTAGTGGAAGCTAGTTCTGTATCACCCATTCCCTCTTTTAAGACAAGGCATACAAAACAGTAGCTCCTTTTACAGCTATGCTCTATCACTGCTGCTAGGGAAGGGCAGCTGAGCAGGGCTGCTGCTGCCCTACTTTAGCTATAGTTGGCAGCAGAGTACAGGGCAAATGGAACAGGATTATTTTTAATATTTCTGTGCACATTATCTTTATACGAAATCTAAAATACAACCTTTTCTTCAGCTAGCATGATGATTACCAGATTACCTATATATAATTTAAACTTTCAGTAATAGCTCATTTGGAAATTTTTCTGAAATCTACGAAAATGAACAGACTCTAAACCATTTAGTTAACTGGTCAGTACCTACACAGAGATATGCCAAAGATGGTAACCATGATGCCAAACATATGGAGTTCACAGTAACAGGAACTCTGATCATACTGTATAAAATCTATACTTTCAATGTTATAAATACTAAGCTGTCACTACTTGATTCTTGCCTTATCCATTAATGTAAATCTACTTAGGCTCCAACTGCCTTAAAATAACTAATATTATCTAAGTGAAGAAATAAATGGGTATGTAAATTCAAACAAAACTAAAAACTAGAATTGCACTGAGTGGCTTTCTATGTCAGTCCTGTTTTTGCTTTGTCTGTCAACAGACCACCAAGCTATCCCTAAGGTGACCACATGACCCAAATGCTAGTTATGATTATAAACAAGAATACTTATTGTAAGAATTTCTGCACTGTATTACCATAGCATGGTACTAAACTTAGGACTTAGAGCACATAAAATAAAATTTTACTTTGCAAACAAGAGCAAAAAGATCTGGCTATGCCCTTATTTGCACTGCCTTCAAACTGAGGGCATAGTTTCGCTGAATGAATGAATGAATGATTTTATTATGCCCAAACAATTTACTGCCTGTTCTACAGTGTGGGTGAAAGAAGCTGATCTTTAATCCAATTTCCAGTGGTCTGATTCATACATAATTAATAAGCAATAAGAGCCTTTAAAACAAACAGTGTCTTTCAGGGGGGACTACACTGCCCTGCCATTAGTAACTTTTTAACACTGCTGGGCCTTGCTAAAGATGGGATCAGAGGACAAAAGACATTGGGGAATTAGGGGAGACAAAAAAGGACCAGAATCTAGAATGTCCGTTATATCCAAGGCATTCATTGCAGTTATCTATGCATAGCAAGCAGCATGATCAGACACCTCCAACAGCTGCTGCTAACCCCTGAGGACATTCTCTGCACTATCTTTAGTCAATGAGACTTTGAGAGTATTTGGATTTCTAGTATGCTTCATCTCTAACACCTCAGAATTAAGGGAAACATAGTGTTAAGACTATTCCTCAGCCTACAAATCAGGACAGAAAGGTGACAGCTGCAGTCACCTGTACCCAGAAACTTATTACTCTAATATAGCCTCTGTGCCCCCTTACTCCCTTCAATTGGGCTGACCAACTAGCTCATACGGGCCTTCATACATAGACCTTTGTCCTCAACTACCATTAAGAGCACTGGTTCTTTGATCAGACTGCCTGAGCTCAAACACTTACTACCTTAGGGATAAATTACTTTCTCCTAAGTGATGCTAGGAAATATGAATAAAATGAGGAGAGATTTCTCTGAACAAAAGAGACAGGACAAGATTTAGGTCAAAAAAGAAAAAAATTAGTAAGACAAGTTGTATCCTGTTTTTGAGCAATTAGTCAAAATAACCCAATAATACTATTTTACAAGGTAAATTCTCTTAAACATTTAACTGGGCTCGTGCAGTGGTTGTGCTGGTAGACTGTGGATGTGCTATCAGTAGCTGCTTTAAGGTATCAAGTGAGATAAGTTTTTCACTCAAAAATCGCTATAAATTGCTTAAAACCAAATTCAATCCCACTGAAATAAGCTATCCTTTTTCTGGGCAGTTCTAACTAGAATGGTTACCTTAAGCAAATACATAAAAATATTAAATCATAAGAATACCAGAAGGAACTTTCATTAATAATTATTTTAAAATTTATTAAAAAAATAACGCATACCTCTTTTGTTTGGTTTGCTTTGGCAACTGCATCTTGTGTCAGGCGCTCCTGTACCAAAATGCGAATTGCCTAAGAAACACAAAAATAGTTTTTACTTTTTACTGGCTGTTCGCCTTTTTGCTGAGTTCTAGAGAATAATGATACCCAGTTTGAAGAAGTTAGAATTACCTATACCTCATTAACAAATTCACCAATAAATTAAAAACAAAACTGCTGACAGAAAGCTTTCACTCTTAATATTTTATAATGTGGAAAGATGTTCATAAACAAAACAAAATCATCCCTCTACAGTCAATGGAATCAGACTATTGTGGATCATTACAAGGACTCTATTATAAGCATGCTCCAGCATAAATGCACACACAAACTCTTGACACAGTGGGTTAGCATATAATACGCACTGTCCTTGATTTTTTTCACTTAATTATGGTAAAATGTTTTCAGATCTCTCATACGACATTGTTTTTCTTCATCACCAAAGCATTTTATTATGGCAGCTACAATTGAGAACATACATGCATGCATGTACCTAAGCAGATACTCTAAAAAATAAGATTTTTTAAATGGAATTTTAATTAGTGGATAACAATTTTAACTCAAGTGCAAAAACTTAAAAATATCATTAATGCAAGCCAAATGCTACATTTAAAAAGAATCATTAAAAGAAAAAAAAGAATCATTAAACCAGTCTTTAATAGGGATCACGAATTTATTCATCAGTCTAGTTGCCAAATAGTATATCAATTCTCAGTTGGCAAACCTATCAAAATGTTTTCCATGTTGTCATGGGCTGTTTGAATGCTTCTTAAAATAACTCCAAACATGCAGCTTAGAATTTTACAAAGTTTTAAAAGATTTTTATTTATTCATGAGACACAGAGAGAGAGGCAGAGACCCCGCAGGAGAAGCAGGCTCCCTGTGGGGAGCCCAACACAGGACTCGATCCCAGAATCCCAGGATCATGTCCTGAGCCGAAGGTAGATGCTCAACCAATGAGCCACCCAGGTGTCACATAATGCTTTTTATTATGGCTGATTTATACTTTTTCCCTTTGGGTTTTTAAAGTCTAACAAAAGCACCCCAAATATGCTAGTCTATTTGTCCTCTCACTCAGTTGATGAATAGAGGTGACATGGCCACTGCAGAACTACTGTTCCAAAGCAATTTACATAATGGCCTGAGTAAGGAACAAGCCTTTGAAAGGGCTAAATTTCAATAAAAACAACTTATCTATTTTTAAAAGTTTTTATTTATTCACTTAAGTAATCTATACATCCAACATGGAGCTCGAACTTATGACCCTGAGGATCAAGAGTCACCTGCTCTACTGACTGAGCCAGCCAGCTGACCCAACTTTTTGTCTCTTAGCATCCAATGTGAGTTAACATGCAGATCCAGTATAGAGAATTTTAATAATCTAGAAACAGTTTTTCTCTTATTACAACTGTCATTTAATACACACAATTCTAAAAAGTAGAATTAGTTTTGGCTAATCTTTTGTGGGTAGAATGGAATTTAATTACTGAATTTAACTGCAAAGTAGATTAAGGTAATTTACCTGTATATAGTCCAAAGCACTCAATTTCTCATAAAATCAGTACTAATTTCTATAATAATTTCTAAGTCTGGAATCTTAAGTACCTTAAATATACTGCTCCCTTCTCCCTATCCTGGCCTACTGTACTATCACAATTGCATGACATAAATCTTCTGAAGTAGGAGTATGTTTTTCCTCTTAGAAGAGACCTGTTTCAAATCATTAGGTTCCCTGAACTGCAGGCATGAATTGAGTGGCCTATGTAGGATGGAGCACTAGGAAAATAAAAACATTCAGTCCTCAAAAAGATTTTGGGGTATAGGGTAGCCCAGGTGGCTCAGCAGTTTAGCGCCACCTTCAGCTCAGGGCATGTTCCTGGAGTCCCAGGATCAAGTCCCATGTCAGGCTCCCTGCATGGAGCCTGCTTCTCCCTCTGCCTGTGTCTCTGTCTCTTGTTAATAAGTAAATAAAATCTTAAAAAAAAAAAAAAGATTTTGGAGTTCATATTTTTGACCACATCCACCAGGACTAATTTGGCATTTTCTATTAGTGAATACAGATCACACATCTTTAAAAGGACTTATTAAATAGAAGGGCAGATACAAGAAAAAGAATAAACCACAAGGTTAGAGTGCCTAGATTAAAATCCTGCCTCTCTCATCTTAGACATCATTTATCTATTCTCTTTAAGTCTCAATTTTTTCATATTAAAATGAAAGGATATCAGCATCTACCTCCAGGATTGCTAGGACTGAATGAGATCATCTTTGCCAAGGATTGAGGACAGTGGCAGGCACAAAGTAAACACTTTCATGTTAGTTGTTACCAGATAATCTAAAACAGATGAAGTCATGAAATCTGCTTTAAGTCTCACATTCCTCAATATTTCAGTCATTAGCCATATATCTACATATAGGTAATTTTTAGAAACTGAAGTTTTTCTTCTACATAAAGAGTTTCTGTCAAGAATCAAGAATATGCAACTGACCTTAAGCATTACCAGGTAATCATCATGACGCTGAATCTGAAGAAGGTTAGCCAAAGCCATTACACCAGCCTTAAAATCAGGATTATTTACTATAAAAGATTAAAAATGGAAACTTATGGCTCTGCAAACATGTAGTTACATATATGTAAGCATATAAACTTACAAAATACATTTTTAATTTTCCAATAACAAAAAAAAGTCTTAGTTTTTAAAACTGCTGCTGCTAAGAGAATTGTTGGGGCACTGACGATTAGGTAAACTGATGAGATCAATGGGGTCTGTATTAATCAGCTACACTGAACAATCCAATAAATGACTAAGTTAACTCACATTCGGACTGTGCTGTCACTTTTCCGGCAGGGCACATTTATGTAACACTTAAGTAACATTTCTTTCCAAAGCTATTAAATTTAAACCAGACCCCTTCAATGGACAATTTTCCCCAAACCTTTTCTCTAAGCAGTAGCTCTAGTCTTTCTAAGCAGCTTATTTATTCTTAAGAGTAACTTGTAAATTATAGGTCACAATGAATCTATCATGAAAGAATACTTAAATTATTATAATAGAATCTTTATACTTTTAAAAAGAGAATACTTAAAGGCATCTAGAAGTGAAAATAATGAAACATTTTTACCACTTGTCTAATGTTATTAGATTAGAAAAAATATTTTATGGATCCAGAAAGGCAAACAATCACCACCATGATTATATACAAATCAAAACCCCCAAGTTAATATGAAGAGATCGAAGAATAGCATTCTAACATTCAAATATTCAGCTCTAAGAGGAGGGAGAAAACACACTGTAAATGACAATAAAAACAGAGAATAAAGCATCAAAATAAAGCATTCTTAATTTACTAAAACCAAGGAACCCAAGACTTCCTCATTCTAGGAAATAAACATTTAAGGGACCAAAAATGTTGATGATCATTTTTATGCACTTACATACTTACCATCCAAATTGATCAACGGCTCGGCATTTTTAGCTGCGTTGTCAGCATTCTTTGTATTATCGGGTACCAAGTCCTTGTATTTTTCAGCTGTAAACATAAGCAAAAATACAATTTGTAGAACTGCACCTTAAAGTAAAACAAACATTGCTTATTTATTGAATTTAACTGAGCCAAGCTGATAAGCATAAGATAACTCATCCAAACAAAATTATTTTTTGCTATAAAAAAATCCATCAGAAGACAATGCGATTGTAGCTTCCTGATTAAGCTAAAATGATTACTGACATATCTATACAAATATCTCTTCATTAACATTTCTGCAAGTAAGACTTTTTAAATACCATCTAAATTTGAGGACAGAAGGTATGCATTTACAGCTTGCTGAGAAACTTAGCAGGGGAAGAATCAGAGGAAGGTTAAGTATAGGTTACACAAGATTAAATACAAACTTGCTAAAAAGTTTCTTCCTAAATCTTTTGAATGCCATATATGGAATCCAAAAACTGTGCTTTCTAAAAAAAATCAGCGCTTCAAAGACACCATCATACAAAAATCTAATTTTATGGAGACCTGAAACTCACAATTCCAAAGGCAAGTTTTACTTACTTTTACTTGAGAAAACACTTAAAAAGACTTTACAACTCTTAAGTATTTAATAAAAATTCACTAAACTTAATGCCCCAAATGCCATAGTGTTTCTATGATTTATAAATGAAAGAGGGAAAATAAAAACATTAAAATTTCAGTCAGTCAGGGGTTACCTTAAAGGAGCTCCCACTGGCCAAACCTGGAACAGTGTAAACATCAAAATATACAACGACCAAAAAAAGATTATGGCCCATTGAGTAAAATAAGAATCCACATTTCTATAATGATTTAAATAGACAAAGATAAATTGAAGAGAAAGGAAAGCTGCTCTTTACAGTAAAAAGCCAACACATAAATGTAGAACAAATGATGAAATTAGAAAAACACCACTGGCAATCATCAACATAATAATGGACTCAGGCAAGAATAATCAAATGGAAGCTAAAGGTAGAGGTAAAGTCTGAGGAGCAAAAGCATACTAACATCATCTCAAAGTATCTCCCCACAAGATACAAATTTATTACAGAGGGGAAAATATTAATTTTACAGTGGAGAAACCTTATCAAAGTGATTAGAACATAACCAGTAAGAGGGCATATCACTAACTTTAGAAGAACACATTATTTCTGTGCTATTCTTAACAAAAGTACAAACCTTGAATCTACTTATGAAGAAACATCAAACAAACCCAAACTGAGGGACACTCTACAAAATAAATGTCAGCATCATGAGGCACAAATAATGACTGAGTAAATGTCCCAGATGACAGGACACCAAAGAGACAGAACAACTGAATGCAACACATGGTCCAGGATTGGTTGTTTTTTGCTATAAAGAACATTACTGAGACAACTGGTGAAATGTTGAGTAATAGCTATATATAACAGTACTGAATCAAAGTTAATTTCTGTACTGTAATTATGTAAGATAGTGTTTTTTTTTTTTTTTTTGAAATGTGCATCAAAGTACATAAGGGGAAAGAATCATTTATAACTTTAAAATGGTTGAGAAAAAAGGTACATATATGTCTATGTATATATAGAGAATAATGCAAATTAAGTAAAATGTTAACATCTATAAAATACAGAAATGTGAAAATTCTTTGTAATATTTTGCAACTTCTGTAAATCACCTTAATTGACAAGCTAATGAAAGGATTTAAAAAATGTTAAGGCACAAATAATAGAAATTCACAATGGTTTCATCAAATGAGAATAAAAAATTTAAATACCTTACAAGTCTGGAAAAAAGAAACATATTAAAGTAAAGCAAAAGAACAACAGCACCTCCTATTGCTAAGGGATAGTTTTACTACTTTAACCCTTTTCCAAAAAAGGGTTTGCAATTCTCAATTTTAAAATTAAACAGAAACTTGTTTTCAAGTTTAGACTTTTAATATACTTTGATACTACTTACTTTTCAACTATAATTCAACTAACATTTCAAATAAAATTCAACTATAATTTTTCAATATAAAAAAATTTATATTTCAGACATAAACTCTTAGTTTTTTGTTTTTTTTTTAACATACTAAAAAAAGACCCTGCTATTACTAATAGGTATTTGTACTTAAGAGCTACAGTCAACTGTAGGGACACACACTCATATGGCATCTACTGTTCTTGGTACCCAGGTAACCTAAACATGCAGTATTATAAAACAGGACAAGAGAAATAAAAGGGTAAAACATGAATGAACTGAAATGTGACAACTGTATTTGGGAATAGTTGGAAAACACTTTGGAAAAGCTGGGGAAAATTTTGTTGCAAATTAACAGTTTCTGCCAACTCAAACCACAACACATAAAGACTTTGCTAAAGACCCTAAAAATCAACCAATGCTACCAAGACTTGAGATTACATACTTACTAAAGGAAGAGACTTAACTATTTTTTTTTCTAAACTAAAACTGAAAGTAAAGAAAGTCTTAGAGCTTTCCTTAAGATTTCTGCCATAAGGCTTCTGAAATTTAAACTAGCAAAACACAGCTGGTTGGATGCTCTGTATCAGTATACCTAAACATTCATAAACCATATTCATCATTTATTAAAGTTGATAAGCACATCTATTGTATCTGACAAACTATGTCAGATTACTGTAGCAATAAAATCATGACTGCTCCCCTGCCTCCCCAGCCCCTAACCCCAAGATATCTATTATCCCAATTCCTGGAACTTACGATTATGTTACATTACATCGCAAAAGGGACTCTGCAGATGTGATTAAAATAAGGACCTTGAAATAGGTGGATTATACTGGATTATCGATGTGGGCTCAATATAATCATAGTATCCTTATAAAAGGGAGGCATGAAAATCAGAGTCAGAAAAGACGGGACAATGGAGCCACAAGAGAGATATGAAGATGCTATGCTGTAAATCTGAAGATAAAGAAGCCAGTCAAGGAATGCAAGCAGCCTCTAGAAGGTGAAAAAGACAAAGAAGAGATCTTCCCAGAAGGCCTCCAAAAGGAACAGGGCTGTGTAGACAAACTGACTTTAATCCAGTAAAACAGAAGTTGGACTTCTGACCTCCAAAACCGTAAGATAATAAATTGTGTCTTAAGTCATTGAATTTGTGGTAACAAGAAACTAATAGAGGTACTACATAGGAAACAAAGCTGAGTATCAGCTTACAATTTAGTGGGGCAAACAAGACATATAATATAAGCAAAGTGGAAAGTGACAAATGACCTAAAGAGTAGACAAGGTAGAGTTAAAAGCTATGAAAGTTGAGAAGGAAATATTGTTGCGAGGTGGCATTTGAGCTGGATCTTGCAAGATGAGTTGCATTTGGATGTGTAGAGCTAGACTGACATGACATAATGGCCAAGGAAAAGTGTACGCAAAAAAAAATCTAGGGGAGAAAAAGAGATAGAAACAGGAAACAGCACTCTTAAAGTTTGGCTGGGATGTCAAGTATGTGAATACTAGTTAGACACCAGTTATCACAGGTCTTGAATCAGGCCAAAAGACCTGGAGTTCCTTTTGTAGACAAGGGGAAAGCCATGGTGTTTCTGAATATGTAAGAGCTGTTCTTTGAAAACAAAGCAGAGAATTCTAAAACATTTATGTTTCAAAAAATAAGCCCAGAGGGCCTGAGGATGAAAATAGAGGTTTATGCTAATGGAAAAGGAGTTTGAAACATACTGTAATAATCTCAGCAGAAAATGACAAGAGCCTGAACCAGGGTGAAAGGAGTGGGAATGAAGATACAATGGACATCAGAAAAGATGGATGGTAACAGAATGGGAGGAAAAAGAAGACAAAGGTCCAAAAGGCTTCAAATGGGGTGCTTAGTGGCTGGTTCGGCTAAGCGTCCAACTCTTGGTTTCAGCTCAGGTCATGATCTCAGGGGTCTTGAATCAAGTCCTGCCGTGTACTCCTCACTCAGCAGGGAGTCTGCTTGAGATTCTTTCCCTCTGTCCCCACCTCCCACTTCATGGGCATTCATGCATGTTCTGTCTAAAGTAAATAAATCTTAAAAAAAAAAAAAAAAAAGTCTTCAAAAGCAGAAGATGACAAGGACTGGGAATGACAGCCCCATAAAAGACAACAACATAAAACTCAGAGAATGGAGGTAAGATAACTGGACCTTTCCTTTAGATCCTGGCAGGCCTTTCAAAATGAAATGGTCTAATGAGAAGAAACAAGAGTTTACTGGAATTTCTTTTCTTTCTTTCTTTTTTAACTGCAGGTACTAGTATTCAAAAGTTTCCAAATAAGTATCTATAATAAAACAACACGAAATATAAGCAGTAAACATATTTTGGCCTATAGTACCTATTGGCATTAGATGTACGTTTCCATTTCTTGTGAAATTACCTGCTGCAAATAACACTCTGAAATACTATCCATTCTGATACTCTTAATAATTTAACTCAGAATGCTAAGGTGCAGACTGTAAAAGACAGCAAATTTACCAAAGTAATGTAACTTTGTGAGAAGATAATTACCAGGAGACACCATTCCCAAATTCTAAAAGAAAAAATCTAAGTACCAATGAGAGGGCTGCTTTTCATGTTTTCTAATAAACGAAAAGACTGTAATTTTTGAAAAGAAAACTCTTTCCTAGACAATTTGGGAGTTGGGGGTAGAATGAGAGCTAGACATAAAAGGATGGTTACAAAAAATAAACTGTTAAGTTCCCTACATTTTAACATTCCTTTTGCCCCCACCTTTCTTCTCCCTCTCTTTAAAACACACATTCCCCACAAAACATACCATTATCTCCATATTCAAGTCTAACAGCTAAACCAAGAAGCCAGTCAATTGCTTCCTGTCGATCTTGAATCTTGAAAGGACAGTTAACATCTCTGAGATACTGTGAAGGAAAAATATCTAGTTTCATTATTACTATAATGTCACAGAAAGAAAAAATGGTAGAATTGAAAGAGATCTTAGTTTGGATCTCTATGAATGCAAACAACATTTACATTACTAAACTGTTGATGCAATTATATAACCCAAACAAAGGAAACATTTAAGTGTACCACTTAAAGAAAAAAATTGTTTCCATCATGCTTTTTAAAATTTTTGACTTTTGCAGATTCCTGGAAGGGCACCACTGATCTAGAACAACTTCGTTATTTTATAGATGAGGAAATAAGGCCTCAATATTAACACTTGTGAATAGCTACACAACTTGGATCTACGACTTGAACCTAAACTTTCTGATTCTAGGTCTGAAAACACATGGAATTTAAAACAAACAAACCTTTAAAAAGAATATACAAATAAACCAATTATTATCTAAATCTTAGCTTTCATATTATGGAAATGCCACAGCCATGTGACACAGATATAGAATGAAACCAAGCATTTTAGATGAATGCCAGAAACTATATAAAGTGGCCACTATCCTTCAAATGCGTCTCTCAGGAGCTTAAAATCTCATTCCAGGAGCAATTCCAGGAGAAGTAAAAACTTCTGCACTCCCTTTTGGGCCTAATTAATAAATCAGTACTTTTAAGCTATAACTCCTTTTCTAACCAAAAATTTTATACCCTTGCTTTAAAGAAAACATCTCATTCACATGATTTGGTCATGATACAAAAAAAACAAATCTACCTTCAAAGTATAAAAAATTATCAATATGAAAGATATTTAAAATATGTTTCATGATCTAAAAGTAATTACAAAAGTTATGCATATGCTTTAAACAATGACCTCATCATTCCAAAGAGACCAACTTGAAAGATAAATGTCTGTTTGGACTGTAAATTCCAATATATTTAAGTTATCCTATTTTACCGTCACTTCTAAGTGTTTTTCATTAGAAGATTTTTTATATTCTTCAAATAGTCTTATATGATACTATGTGTTGTCCTGCACACACAAATGGGTCATGAGGTGTGATATAAACATGTTTCCAAGTCTCAAACATATTAAAAAAACAAACACAAAGAACTTTTTAAGAGCAAAAGAAAATAATCCAGTAGTAGCAATAATGGTAGTACAGGCAGGGTAAGAAATAAAGCATATAGCAGTTGCTATGGGCCAGGCCTGGCTATATTATCACTCATTAACAATACACTCCATCACTATCACATAGGAACCACTGTTATCTCATTTATTGATTATGAGACAAGGAAGTTTAATAAAACTTGCCTGTAGTCACAGAACTAGTGTGTAACTTACACAGTTCCCTAATTCATAAACTCTCTGATTCTAACGAGAAAGTATCTGATCACTTTGCAGAAGCAAATAAAAAATTTAGTCACTTTTTGTATTTTTATAAGGAAAATATATTACTCTTCAAAGTAATATAGCTGATTAAAATGTTTAATGTAAATATTGATACCGGGAAATGTGATTTTTATTCTAATTTGGAAACAATTCTCTTTTCTGCAAAAATGTTACTACAATTAAACTAAGTCAACGGGAAAATTACTCTAGCCACAAAAATAAGATATATACACAGACTTTTTCAGGATTAGTTATAGCATACACAACAATGGACATCCGTATATGTTAAACAGAACCACAAACAAATAATCTTAGTTTTTAAGCACGTCAGTGTCTTTAACAAAGTAAGTGTGTTATTGGTACCTTTTGGGTCTAAGTAAAAAATCTGATTTTGGCCACTTTTACCATTTATAGAATAGAAACCTCATAGCGTTTCCAGACAAAACTATTTCTAACACTGAAAGCTTGTAGGAAGAGACAATATAATTTGCTTTAAAGACATAATAAAAAGTTGTATCTCTCATATCCAGTTTTTCTAACACTGATCATTACTTTTACTATCTTAAAAGAACAAAATAATTTTAAGCTTGACTGTCTTCATATAATTTTTAGAAAAGCTCAGCTCTCTGTACAGTGTACTTTTATTTAACCTTCTAATTCATTACCTTTTCAAAGAACTTGGGCCAGTCACTGCTGTGGATGTTTCTTAAATTACCTCTGTCTTCAATCTTGTAGTGTCTGATTTTCTGGTCTTCAAGCCAAACAATAAAGTTTCTAAATTCTGTTTCATCTGCAACGAAAATATCTCATAAATCACTAGAAGCACTAGATAAAACACTTCCTTCTCTACAAATAAATGGTCTTGTGGACTTTTTTATTACTCCTAAACAGTAAGTTAACTGAGCTGCTTGAAGTAGAAGTTGAAAGTGCAAGTTTTAGATGAACAGATTAGCAAATATTCTGTTCAAATTCTGGCCTGCATTCATATTCTGGCTACAGACACCTAGTGGTTGTGTGAACTTGGGCTTAAACTTCTTGTGCCTTAGTCTGATTTACAAAATGAGCATAATAATACGACTTACCTCTTGCGGTTGTTACGAAGATAAAATAAAGATAAAAACAGTGGCTGGCACATAGTTTTGCTATGTAAGTGTTGGTTATTATTCCAGTTCCTTTGGGGGGGTGGGGAGAGTGAGGGAGGACTGGGCAAAGTTAAATGTACAGCAAAGTAAGAGTAAAGTACAAGAAATCAAATGACAAAACAGGAACAGAAGATACCATTGTCATTTCCTGTCCTAAGTGTACACCTGAGAAAAGTTGATACATTTCACTTAGTCCTCTGAAATCTTTCTGAGGAAGGTAATATCCCCAATTTATACAAGAGAAAACTGAAGTCCAAAGATTCAAATCTAGATCTAAGCTCTGTTGCCACTGACCTTTTTTTTTTTTTTTTTTTTTATTAAATAAAGGCAAAGTAGAAAGACAAAATCCTATACATTGATATGCTTCTACAGGAGATCAACAAAACACCCTTAACTGCTCAGAAATCATTTCCGATTTCAAACTCGGGCTTCCCTTATGAAGTCTTGAGAACCATACAACGATCTAAGGACCCTGGGTTGTACGAGATCACTTTCAAAGTTGTAAGTCTAACCCCGGGCCAAAAACTCTGGAAGAAATGGGCAGTGGTGGGGAGCAGTTAAGCAACAATGGGGAGCAATGCTAATGCTTTTTAGAATTTTAACGCTGGGAAATCGGAAACACCTTTCCATCCACAAATCAATCGCCCTGATCGCCTGCTATTAACTTTTTCTGCACGACTCCATAAGCCTGTTGCGGTGCGTACTTACCCCAACACGGTCAGTCCTGGACCTCACTGTGCACTCTCTTGATCTCAAACTGCAGGGTGGGCTCCGCCTGCACCCCCTTCCACCCACCCCTTAGTTCCTGGCGAGCAGCGAACTAGTCTTCAAGTTACTCAGCACCTTCCTCAGATTTCAGCACCGTGCTTCAGGTATCGCCCTCTTACCCGGGGGAACCAAGTAGCTGAAGAGCTACGTTAGAAAGCGAATACTCTTAGTGTGTCTCAGAGTGTGGGTGGGGGGTGGGGGCTGGAGTTTTAGCAAGTGCCCAAAGTGGCAATGCCCAGGCAGGAACCGGTGTGTGTGTGGGGGGGGGGGCGGGGGGCTCCGAAGCCCAGCACGGGCGGCGGAAAACAGGTGCTTGGCGGCCCGGAGGGGAGGGGCCAGGGGACCCCCGCGCGAAACCAGGCCGCAGAGGGTCCCGGTGGGGAGCCCGGGTGGGGGCGCTGAGGGAGCGGCCGCCGGCGGGGTCACAGACGCGCGGCCGGCCTGCGGCCGCCGCCTCACCTTTGCAGTTGAAGCCAGCCGGGTTGTGGTAGTCGAGGGCCGTCAGCTTGCGTCGGAACATGGTCCCCGCGTCTCGCTCCGGTCCCCCGGGCCTCGGCCGGGAGAGGAGAGGCGAGGAGGTGCGGGCGGCGCAGGCACCGGCGACGCGGCGAAAGGGCGGGCAGACGCCGGGACGCTCCGAAATGACGGCGGCCCTCGCCAATCGGGGCTTAGGAAGGGCGGGGCCTGCCAATGCCCACCAATCGCGGCTCCGGTTGGGGAGGCGGGGCCACGTCGAGGCACGTCGACGCTCAAATAAACTTTATTGTCAGCTTCCTGGTTGTACAATAGGCAGAAAGCGGCTGAGGAGCCAGTTGTCTCGTTTTCCAAGGCCGTTCCGCCTTGTGTTCCTCGCCTTTTTGATACAGCAGGCAGCGAATAGTAAATATGTAATTTCTACTGTTGGCCATTCCTCTCATTGGGCCGTAGAATTACTGTTTAGTATTTTCAGTTACGTTCATTCGTTCATTGATGTATGGTGTGCCTCCCGCATAATAGGTGCTCTTCTTACACTGCCAATTCAAAGAGTTTTCGCAACGTCCCTTTCAGACGAGTTGGGAGAGACCCACGAGTAGACGTATAACTGTGACACTGCGTGATCGATCCAGACATCACCACCAGCTGCCGAGTCTGAAGCCAGAAACTGGGAGCCATCCTTTACTTGCTCTCACTCAAGTCCTAGCACCCAGTAGATCATCCATCCCTACTGTTCTCAAGTCTCAGGTGCCTCACCTCCTTCCAACTCCACCGATGCTACCTCAAATCAGGCCTTATTTTTTGCTTATTCTGATGATCAGATTTCTTAGAGTCAGTCTTGCCTTCTCCAATCCATTCCCCTCCCTCTCCACCTACAGCAACTAGAGTGATTTTCTAAAGCAAAACCTGTTTGTAATTTTTTCAATGGTTAGTATCTTTTGATGGTTCCCTGTTGCCTTTTGGAAATGGTCAAAATTTAACTGTATCGAAGACTGATTGAGTCCCTGTCGGTTTTCAGACCCTGCAGAGATCACAGTGAGCGGGACAGACCAGGCCCCCACTTTCATAAAGTTTAAAGGGCTAATGAGGGAAGACAAACAATAAACAGATAAACAAGTATGAACTATGGCTTGAAGATGGCTAGGAGCTCACAAGGCAGTCAAAACTTTTTAAGATTTTGTTTATTTATTCATGAGAGACCCACAGAGAGAGGCAGAGACATAGGCAGAGGGAGAAGCAAGCTCCCTGCAGGAGCTTGATAAGGGACTTGATCCTGAGATCAGGCCCTGAGCCGAAGGCAGATTCTCAACCACTGAGCCACTCAGGTGCCCTATTTTTTTTTTTTAATTTGCAATCTTTATTTTATTACTGAATATATTGTCCTACCCGCACCACCCCTCAATAAAAAATCTTACTTAGAATCCCCATCTTTCCTCCCAGCCCACCCCCACCAGCCTGGCACAAGCACTTCAGGATTCTCTACCCACTGGCAATGTATTTTTAAGGGAAGCAACTGGAAAAGCAAGGAGTAAGCAGCAATGTGGCCCAGAGAGGCTAGAGTTTATGGGATCTGGAAAGTAGGAGAGAATGACAGCTGTTATGACAGTGGACAGAGATGGGGGCCTGATCAAGAAAGGCGTTTCATGCCATGCAAAGAGGAGCTATTGAAGTTCTTTGAGATAAGGCAACTCTATATGCTTCATTTCATTTCAACGGATTATTATTAAACACTGTATTAGCACTTGTGGGGCTTACAAATAAGCTATTTCAGGAAGTTAAATAAATACTTATAATCTAGAGTTAGAAAGTAATAATTTATGGGAAATACAAAGAGTGCTGTTAGATCCAAATACAGGTTTCCCCTGCTATCCAAAAGGAGAGCGTTCCTATGAAAATTTTCATAAGTTATAAATGGTGTAAGTGAAGAAGCAATTACCATTAATTTATGTGGAAAAAAATTTAAGTGTTTCTAGACCCCCAAAACTACCTTTTCTTAGGCTTTTCTGATACCTTAAAACACACCTCGCTAATGAAAGCACAAAATAAATCAAAATACCACAGATAGAGTTCAAAGTTCTGAGGCTTAATGCAGAGATGCTGAGTGTATGTCCTGGGGAAAGGGACCTGTCTGTGCCACTGTTGCTGCTTCGGGTGCTGCTGCCTCTAGGATGGCTTACTGCAAACAAATGTTGCAAACTCTTTTTGCTTTTTGCCTCTTATTGTAAAAGCAAAAATTCAAATTTCTTTCAGTTAGCAAAAAGAGGTACTGAGAAAGGTCTTTCATAAAAGTGAGGTAGCATAATGTGAACTTTTAAAAAACAGGGGATACCTGTACAGCTTTAAGGAGGGACTGTGAGACAATCTATATATTCCAATTAAGCTGCTCAAAGAGTAAATCAAGAAAACCAGTTTAAAGAGTGTCTTGTCTCAAATAAAATTTGATCAAAGCTGAAGCTATAAGCATACACTGTGATGCATGCTAGTTGTATAATTAGTGAAATACTGGTGAAAAAAAAGAAGAAAACAATGAGCCAGACAAGGAGGGAAAATAATAAATGAATGTTTACCTGCAGTTGCAGATAATGCATTTCTTTAACAAATGGGAGAAAGCAGCTCTTAAATTTGTCTTCTGGAATTGACCTTTTAATGCAAATCAACAGCAACAACAAACAATAGCAACAACAAAAACCTATATTGTTAGCATCTGACTTTGTCTACTTGAAGGCCCAAAGTTTCCAGCCATTTAGAACTGTCTCTGGTTATCAGCCCCAGCCATTCCCATGTGCGGCACAGTTGGAATGCTGAAAGGGACCCACTAGACTTGAGTAGATCATAAAACTAATTTTGGAAAAGAATTAAAATAGGTTATAAGCATTCAATCTTTTTTTGTAAATTTATTTTTTATTGGTGTTCAATTTGCCATCATATAGAATAACACCCAGTGCTCCTCCCATCAAGTACCCCCCTCAATGCCTGTCACCCAGTCACCCCCATCTCCCCGCCCACCTCCCCTTCCACTACCCCTTGTTCATTTCCCAGAGTTAGGAGTCTCTCATGTTCTGTCTCCTTCTCTGATATTTCCCACTCATTTTCTCTCCTTTCCCCTTTATTCCTTTCACTATTTTTTATATTCCCCAAATGAATGAGACCATATAATGTTTGTCCTTCTCCGATTGACTTACTTCACTGAGCATAATACCCTCCAGTTCCATCCACGTCGAGGCAAATGGTGGGTATTCATCATTTCTAATGGCTGAGTAATATTCCATTGTATACATAGACCACATCTTCGTTATCCATTCATCTTTCAATGGACACCAAGGTCTTTCTCTTTTTTTCCTGCATTGGAAGGAGTCCTTGGGCTTATCTCAAATGAAAATCCAAGGGAAAGTGCACATAGACAATTTCATCTCAAAGTCCTCTGTGCTTCAAGAAGGAGAAACCAGCTTTTACCATTAAATAAGCTGAACTCCAACCTAGTGGTTGATCTGGGGTTTGATAGGTCATGAATCTAGCTGTTTAATTATCCAACGAAGCTGTTAAGTATCATCTGTGTGCTGGGCAGTCTTCCAGGCACTTTGGATGCACCTATACATGGAAACCTCTGCCCCCAGACAGCTTGCCATCTGTCAAGGAAAGACAAACAATATTGCCAACAAGCACATGAGAAAATGCTCCGCATCACTGGCCATCAGGGAAATACAAATCAAAACCACAATGAGATACCACCTCACACCAGTGAGAATGGGGAAAATTAACAAGACAGGAAACAACAAATGTTGGAGAGGATGTGGAGCAAGGGGAACCCTCTTGCACTGTTGGTGGGAATGTGAACTGGTGCAGCCACTCTGGAAAACTGTGTAGAAGTTCCTCAAAGAGTTAAAAATAGATCTGCCCTACGACCCAGCAATTGCACTGCTGGGGATTTACCCCAAAAATATAGATGCAGTGAAATGCTGGGACACCTGCACCCTGATGTTTCTAGCAGCAATGGCCACAATAGCCAAACTGTGGAAGGAGCCTTGGTGTCCATTGAAAGATGAATGGATAAAGAAGCTGTGGTCTATGTATACAATGGAATATTACTCAGCCATTAGAAACGACAAATACCCACCATTTGCTTCGGCGTGGATGGAACTGGAGGGTATTATGCTGAGTGGAGTAAGTCAGTTGGAGGAGGACAAACATTATATGGTCTCATTCATTTGGGGAATATAAAAATAGTGAAAGGGAATAAAGGGGAAAGGAGAGAAGATGAGGGGGAAATATCAGAGAGGGAGACAGAACATGAGAGACTCCTAACTCTGGGAAATGAACAAGGAGTGGTGGAAGGTGAGGGGTACGGGGGGTGGGGGTGACTGGGTGATGGGCACTGAGGGGGCACTTGATGGGATGAATATGGGTGTTATGCTATCTGTTGGCAAATTGAACTCCAATAAAAAATAAATAAGTACATTAATGAGTGTATTAAAATGTGTAAGTCCTACGTTAATCATAATGAAATAAGAGGGGTATGGGGTAGAGGTTGGGACCATGGGGGCAGTAAAAAATGATACAGTCGGCAGTTTTAAACAAGGATGGTCAAGTTAGGCCTCACTGAGAAAGGAAAATGCAGAGACTTGAAGGAGGTAAGGGAGTTAGCTACATGAATAAATGGAAGAAGATCATTTGAGATCAAGCACTTGGTACAAATGAGACAGAAGAAGGGCTTATAGATTTTTTAATAGTTGAAAAATCAAAAGAAGAATAGTTGGTTCATGACACAGGGAAGTTACATGAAATTGAAACTTCAGTGTCCATAAAGTAATGGACCACAGCACACCCATTTGCTTATTGGCTGCTTTGGTGCTACAAGGGCTGAGTAACAGAAACCATATGGTGCATGAATCCTAAAATATTTGCAAGAGTTTATATGGACTCATAAATGCAAGGGTGGCAATTTTGTCAATATTATCAGGCCAACACATCAAGTAAGACAACAAATCAGAGATACAGGCTGTTCTTTGAAGGTTATTTTCGCAACATTTCTTAGAGTCTTAGCTGTTTTACTAGACCCCTTTGTTCGAATTACTCTTCCAAAGATAGTGAACAGAACAAATTGGCAACACTTAAAAATAACCACAGAAGTCTCTATCTTGCACAGAAAAACAAGTCTGATGTTTTTTTTTTTTTAAATTTTTATTTATTTATGATAGTCACAGAGAGAGAGAGAGAGAGAGGCAGAGACATAGGCAGAGGGAGAAGCAGGCTCCATGCACCAGGAGCCCGATGTGGGATTCGATCCCGGGTCTCCAGGATCACGCCCTGGGCCAAAGGCAGGCGCTAAACCGCTGCGCCACCCAGGGATCCCCAAGTCTGATGTTTTAATGAATGTTATCAATTTAAATCAGATCTTTTAAACAAGTTGTAAATGTAAAGAAGTCTTTCTTCCTCGGAGCCTACTGAAGAGCAAACATCTCCTTCATCTTTTTCTGAGATTCTTTTTGTTAATTATGAAGACTTCATTTTTTTTTTTAATTTAGATCAGGCACTGAAATTTCATGATTTAGCATGAAAAGCAAAGAGCAAGCAAATAGAGCTCAATTTTAATAGTAGAAACAGAATAGGAGTGAATTGGAATTTCCTTAGTCATACAAGGACCATGAAGTATTCACCTTCCCTATTTGACACAGCAAGGGGAAAGCTTGCCTTGATAAAGAAAACAACATAGAGAAAACAGACATGAGAGGTAGAGAAAGACAATTTCTGGAAATGTCTTATGAGGGCCTAGACATAGCTTTTCATATATGTGAGTCAATAAATTCCTTTTGGTGCTTGATCCAGGTTGGGTTGGATTTTGTCACTTACAATTGAGACAGTCCTGGGGCACATGACTGGCTCAGTCTGTGGAGCATGCAACTCTTGATCTCAGGGTTGTGAGTTTGATCCCCATGTTAAGTATAGAGATTACTTAAAAATAAAATCTTAAAACTGAAATAGTCCTAACATGAGGACAGATTCCAGAAAGAGTTAAAAGAGATGATCCACAATGACTCCTGGGTGGCTCAACAGTTGAGCATCTGCCTTTGGCTCAGTTTGTGATCCCAGGGTTCCAGGATCGAGTCCTGCATTGGGTTCCCTGCAGGGACCCTGTTTCTCCCTCTGCCTCTGTCTCTGCCCCTCTCTGTGTCTCTCATGAATAAATAAATATAATCTTTTAAAAAAGGGGGTGATCCACAGAGTTGATGGGACTCAATGAAGATGAGAAGGAGAAGGATGCCTTAAAGGTGACCTTGGAAATGTCTTACATCAGAGGGTTGGAGAACAGTGGATGCAGGCATAGAAATAGGAGCACTGGGGACGCCTGGGTGGCTCAGCAGTTGAGCATCTGCCTTTTGGCTGTGATCCGGGGTCTGGGGATCGAGTTCCACATCAGGCTTCCTGCATGGAGCCTGCTTCTCCCTCTCCTATGTCTCTGCCTCTCTCTCTCTATGTGCCTCTCATGAATAAATAAATAAAATCTTTAAAAAAAGAAAGAAAGAAAGAAGGAAAGAAAGAAAGAAAGAAAGAAAGAAGAAAGAAAGAGAAAGAGAAAAGAATGAAAGAAAGAAAGAAAATAAGAAAGAAAGAAAATGAAAGAAAGAAGAAAGAAAGAAAGAAAGAAAGAAAGAAAGAAAGAAAGAAAGAAAGAAAGAAAGAGAAAGAAAGAAAAAGAAAGAGAGAGAGAAACAGGAGCACCAGATAGAAGTGAACCAGCTGGGGAGGCTCAGGAATCAAGTTCAAGTTGAGTTTGAAGTGATGCTAGGTGTCGCCTACGTAGGAAACCTCTAAATATGCTGCTCTAACATAAAAATTACTTTGAGCTGGGGATCCCTGGGCGGCTCAGTGGTTTAGCGCCTGCCTTTGGCCCAGAGCATGATCCTGGAGTCCCGGGATCAAGTCCGGCATCGGGCTCCCTTTTGTGCCTAAAGACAGGGCATAAATTCTCCTTTTCCTAGAGAAAAACTCTTACCAGCTCAATGATGCAACAGAGGAAACTGCAAACAAACCTTACTCCATTTGTTTCCTCTCATATATTTACCTTCCCATGGTTTGCTGCCCTTAGAGACTAAAACTGCCGTTTTCTGTCATTTCTTTACAAACATACTGCTCCTTGTTGAAGATGTGACATCAGCTGGAATCTAAGCCTCCATTTTGAGTTACTTTTGGTTTAGGTTTTTGCTGCGTGATGTGTGCTGTACGCATAAATACAGGCATATCTTGAAGATATTGCAGGTTCAATTCCAGACTACCTCAATAAAGCAAATACAAAATAAAGTGAATATTACAATAAGGTGAGTCAAATGAATTTTTTATTTCCAGTGCATGTAAAATTTTGTTTATACTGTAGTCTATTGAGTATGCAATAGCATTATGTCTAAAGAATGTATAATCTTAATTTAAAAATACCTTATTCGAAACCACCAACTGAGTTTTCATCAAATCACACTTTTTTTGGGGGGGGGTTTGTTTGTTTGGTTTGGTTTGGTTTTGCACTGATGGAGGGTCTTGCTTCAGCATTAATGGCTGCTGACTGATCAGGGTGCTGGTTGCTAAAGGTTGGGGTGGCTGTGGCAATTTCTTAAAATAAGACAGGTTGAAGTTTGCTGCATTGACTAACTCTTCTTTCACGAATGATTTTCTCTGTAACATGCTTGCTGTTTGATAGCACTTTATCCACATTAGAACCCCTTTCAAAATTGGAGAGTCATCTCAAACCCTGCTGCTGCTTTATCAACAAAGTCTATGTCGGATTCTAAATCCTTTGTTATCATTTCAACAATCTTCACAACTTTTTCACCAGAAGTAGATTACAGTCAACATCTGCAAGGTTCAAACATTTCTTCTGTAGCTTCCTCACCTCTCTCAGCCTTCACAGAAGTGAAGAGAGTCAGGGCCTTGCTCTGGATTAGGCTTTGGTTTAGGGAAATGCTGTGGCTGATTTGATCTTCTCTCCAGGTCACTAAAACTTTCTCCATATCGGCAACAAAGCTGTTTGGCTTTCTTATCGTTTGTGTGTTCACTGGAGAGGCCCTTTTATTTATTTTTTACTTAATTTTTTAAAAAGATTTTATTTATTCATGAGAGACACCCAGAGAGAGGCAGAGACACAGGCAGAGGGAGAAGCAGGCTCCATGCAAGGAACCCAATGTGGGACTCAATCCCGGGACTCCAGGATCACACCCTGGGCCAAAGGCAGGTGCTAAACTGCTGAACCACCCAGGGATCCCCTGGAGAGGGAGTTTTAATTTCCTTTCAAGAACTATTGCTTCGCATTTGCAACCTAGGTAACTGGTGCCAGAGGCCTAGCTTTCGGCCCAGCTCTGCTTTCCACATGCCTTCCTTACTAAGCTTAACCATTTTTAGCTTTTGGTTTAAAGTGAGAGACATGCAACTCTTCCTTTCACTTGAGCACTTAGGGGGCATTGTGGGGTGATTATTGGTCTAATTTCAATATTGTTATTTCTCAGGGAATAGGGAGACCTGAGGAGGAATATCAATGATCACGGACCACAGATCACAATAACAAATATAGTAATAAATAAGCTTGAAATAATGTGAGAATGACCAAACTGTGGCACAGAGACCTGAGGTGAGCAAATGCAGTTGGAAAAATGGTGCTGATAGACTTACTTGATGCAGGGTTGCCACAAATCTTCACTTTGTAAAAACAAAACAACACAGTATCTGCAAAGTGCAATAACGTGAAGCTCAATAACACAAGGTAGTCCTGTGAACTGTTTTTCACTTGTTAATCTTTTTGTTACCAGGGTCTCAGCCAAGAACTCGGAGGGTAGAGGGAACACATAGATCTTCTCTCATACACCCATAAACACTCCTCAGACTCAGGACTGAGCTTGAGTGAGTGGTCCAACTAGAGAGGTCAGTGGGGGAACCATCCACATCAAATTGTGGTTGAAATTACTAGGATGAACTCCCTGAGAAGCCACATGGAAAGAAAAGAGGGGCAATGACTGCATCTCAGGAAAACCCAATATTCCCATCTGAATGGGTAGAAGAGTCATGGAAAAGTTTTCATGAGAAAGCAGTTGGAAGGATAAATGATACAAGAAATACATGGAATCCCAAAAAGCAGAGAGGAGAGGGTTTGGAGAGACAGGGCAGGGACTAAGGGAGAGATTATGATCTCATATATTAACTAACATTCAGTCAAATTTAGATCATCTGTTTCATAGACTCTCATTGATACTCCTCATTCCTCTCTCCATCACCCCAGTGAGCCCTCATGTAGATTGACTAATTCTCAGAAGTAGCCACAAAGGCTCTTTTTTTTTTTTTTTTTTTTTAATTTCTGAGAACTGCTCTTTCTCCAGGATGCTGGGAGTTGCCCCGAGGCTAACTACTGCAGGGATCCTGCTAGTGCTAGAAAGTCAGGTTTCTTGGAGGATCATGAACTTGTAAAAGGCACTGTCCTATTGAGTAGACTCTGAATTCAGGCTTCACTTTGGGACCAGACTTCTCAAGTACCTCCCTGCAAACTGCAGCACTGGAGCTCAGCCTGCAAACTGTAAAGAAGGCGGGGGATGGTGAACGCCTCCAGATCTGCCCTGATCTCACACTGGCTCTCAGATATGAGGACATTTTAGGTAAAATTCTATTTTGATGCAGGAACACAAGATTCTCTCCTTTTTGCTTCAACATGTCAGAATTATTCTGTGCTCAAAAGATATTCAGATACATAAGCCAATACATTCCCTTTGGTGCCTACGCCAGGTTGGGTTGGATTTTGTTAAATTAGGGCAATTTAGGAGGAAGTCAGACCTGAGAGAGGGTTGAGAACATTCATTCATTCTTTCAGCAGATATTTATTGAATACCTGTTAAGTACTATGCTAGACATTTAAGATATAATGATGAAGACAAACCTGATCTGCACTTTCATGGTGTCTACAGTCCAACAGGGAGACAGAAAACAATAGGTACAGGCAAAAGAGATGGAGATGGACATAATGAGACCTACTTTAGATAGGGTAGTCAGAGGAGACCTCTTGTAAGAGGTGTCATTTAGGCTAAGACATAAGATATAAGCTATAATTAGATATAAAAACGAGCAGAAAAAAACAGAAACCAGTGTGAGCACAAAGGCCATTTAGTAGGAAGGGTGTGACACTGTGGAATTGAAGGTATGTATGTCAGAGTAGTAGGGGAGGCAAGGAGCAAGGTGGGTAGGTGGCCCGGTGTTCAGAGAGGAGGGAGTGATGACAGAGGAAGGGCAAATGGCAAAGACCCTCTCTGTGGCCAAACTCTAACCAGGGTCCTCCAAGCCCACTTCTTGACTAGCCTTCAACCTTGGTCTAGGGACGCCTGGATGGCTCAGCAGTTGAGCATCTGCCTTCGGCTAAGGACGTGATCCTGAGGTTCCAGGATCGAGTCCCTCATTGGGCTCCCTGCAAGGAGCCTGCTTCTCCCTCTGCCTATGTCTCTGCCTCTCTCTCAGTGTCTCTCATGAATAAATAAATAAAATCTTTAACAACAACAGCAACAACAACAACAAAACCTTGGTCTATAAAGACAAATAAACACTAACCTAGCTTCTAACAGCTCACAGCCACATCCCCAGGATGATTCCAGGACCCCACCCCCTGCCTTTAAGATCTTCCTACCTTAAAGTACCTGCCTGAGAAAACTCAAGATTGTCAAAAACCTTTACTATTTACTGTTTGGTCTGGAGCCATCATCTGGAGATAGGGCCCTGCCTCTTAGTTCCATGAGAGGATACAATCCAAACCTGGCTAGTTGCCAGCTAGCAGACATAGCTGGCCTAACTGCATTGATACTGACTAGCTCTTTGTAATTTTTCATTTCCTGCACTGTATTACGACCCGACCCGTTAGCCCCCTCTCCCTCCTCTCTCATTGACCCATTCACCTCTACAAATGGGGGTTGAGTTCAGTTCAAGATGGACTCCTTTTTCCTATTGAAGTAGTTATTACAGATTAAAATCTGTCCTTACCAATTTAACTAGTGTTCATCTCTGTTTATCTTTGACTCAGGCCAGCAGGGCCTTGGAGGCCATGGTGAAGAATCTGGGTTTTATTTTAAGTGCAACAGAAAGCCATTGAAGGTTTTAAACAGGGGTGATGAGCTGTGACTTGGGTTTTAAGATCCCTCTGGCTGCTGCGTGCAGAACAGAATGTAGCTGGGAAAGAATAAGAGTCAGAGGCCAGTTAGGAGGTCGCTCCCATGGTTGGGTGAATATCCATGCTATGCACAGTATCCAGTACATCATAATCTATCAAGAGAGGATTAGCTGTTGCAAATTACCCTTTACTCTCTTTCAGCCATCACTGTGATTGAGTGAGAGTCATTCCCATGAACTGTTCACCTCCATGCCTCCCATTTGTTACTCAGCATTGCTGGAAGAGCCAGATAGCCATTTGGGTAATTTTTCAAATGTAGAAGAATAAATTCTAAGGCTGAGAGAAAGAGAATATTAGAAAGAAAGGGAGAAATATAGCTGTGATCAGTCAGGGCACACACTCCCCAGCTCTCCCACTGTGACTCTTAATTCAAACAGATTTTCCTATTTTCTAGTGAGATGCTGGTCCCAATTCCTCTCCTAGGCTTAGGAAGAGCACAGTGATTTCTGTATATGTTTTTCCTTTTACAAAGTCCCTGGAAAATATTGCAAACGTGTTACGACATTGAATATCAAGAGCAAATTTTTTCCTCTAACACGTGAACATGGTATTTCCTTATTTTTCATGTTTGCTGGGTCATTTCTGCTTTAGTTTTGGCAAATGAGAACAGCAAGCAGCCTCCTGGGAAGTTAGCATTCAGTACCTAATATTCCATGCTGGGCATCGGTGCTAGCAAGTATAGGGGAAAGGTAGTCTCTCCCATCCTCTCCTCTCCAGCTGAAATCAGGCAGGCTCTTGGATGACACGGCTGGAACCTGAGACCTGACCTCAATGGTCCCACTAATGACTACAGAGGAATAAATAATTGAGACTATTAATGAGATTTTGAGTTATTTCCCCAATGAGCCCAACTTTCTGGCAGCTGCTGTCATTTTCACACCCTTGTTTCAGAGTCAGGAAATATTTGCAATTTGTTTTTTGGTTTTGTTTTGTTTTGATATGGGCCTCTTTGAGAGTGCCACTAGGAGACAAAGTAGGTCCCAGCCTGTCCACTCCAGGCATCGCTGGAGAAAGTGAAATAAAAACAGTCCACAAATGTGAACCTATTTCCTGCTTTGAACCTCCTTTCTATACATGGTAAAAGCTAAGTCCCAAGTGTGATCTCTTTCTCTATGGGTTGCACCTAAATTTGGGGGGAACTTCTCTAAGGCCAAGGAGTGAGTGGCAGGAGTTAGATGGGTTCAGTGTCCTCATTGACCTCTGCTGGGATGTTCTCATTTTGTCCAGTCTTGGTTGGTTGGTGTACAAGTCCCTGCTATGCCTGGCTTATGGCCACTATTGGGTCTCTAGATTCTCCTCTGCGTTGTGTTACCTTCAGTTGTTCTGGAACATCTCATGGCTCCTGTACCATTTAAGTGACAGGAACTCCATTTCCATGGCCTCTGGGACCCTGGGATTACAGAATTGATCCTCTGCCACAGCCTATGAAACAAAGCAACCCAGCCCTGTCTGCCCACATTGAAGATCCCAACTGGTAGCCCACATGTGGCCATCAGATATGTTTTGTTTGACATGTACTAATTGATGAAAAAAATTAAAAATTATAGCCATCACATAAATCAGAAGATTACACATATTTCAGATCCTGCTCTTACCTTTTTCTGTCACTTTGCTTTCTCTGAACCCACAAATAGACTTATATCACCTTAAAAAAAATCATTGCCCACAACATGCCTCAATCAACCATTTCAAGCTTTTGTTTCCAGTTCTGTTTTATGTGTAACACTGTATGGTGCTAAAGACTTGACTTTCCCGAGACCTCGTGTTTCTCAAACTCTTTGTGGCAAAGGACCAATTTTCAAATTTCCAGTCTATCACAGATCAATACTTTTATAAAAAAAAAAAAGAAAGAAAATAAAAAAAGAAATGTAACACCAGAAAAATGAAATTAAAGAGATACACACAAATACAAGCTCAATTTATTATTATTCTTAGTTTGAACCAAAGTAAAATTACTCTATAAAATTGCTGTATAAGCTTTTTAAATGCTTACTCACAGTTTCTGTACTTTCCTGACTGTGGATCAATAATAGTTGTAAGCTTGTCCTAAACAATTCCCAGACTTCTCTGCTTTTGTGGCTTAGCTTATGCTGTTCCCTCTCACAGGATGCTGTGCATGCTATCCACCTTCCCTTACTTCTCTCCCCCTCAATGTGCTCACCTTCCAAAGACCTCCTGATCCTTCAAGACCCTTTCAAATGCAACCTCTGGTAGGAGACATCTTATCTGCTCTGTAAGCCCCCATGGGGCACAGATTGACTGTCATCCCCTTGACATCGCATAATGATCATTGTATGTGATGTCATCATACCCCTACTTGATGTTAAACTTCCTTAACTCAAGCACTTTCTCATGGTACTAACCCAGAGCCTAGTATATGGTAAGCTTTCAACACACAGTGGCTGGGTTGAAATACTGCAATTAAGAAAAAAAAAAAAAAAAAAAAAAGCAAGGATGCCATTGGATTGGTCATAGTGTTACAGGCAAAGTGGGAACAAAATTCAGTGCTTTGGGCTTTTAGTTAATTACCATGAGTTCTCACAGATTTAGCCTTAAAAGTGAGGTAAGTCAGAAAAAGAAAGACAAATACTGTATGACATCACTTACACGTGGAATCTAAAAAAACTCCTATGTATGGAAATTAGAATGGTAGTTACTAGAGATTGGGGTGGGGAAATCAGGAAGATGTTGTTTAAAGGTACAAACTTGCAGCTAATGGATAAATTAGTTCTGGAGATCTAATTCACAGAATAGTGAACACAATCAATAATACTGTATCATAAACTCCAAAGTTGCTAAGAGACTAGATCTTATTTGTTCTCACCACAAAAAAGAAGTGATAGTTATGTGACATGATAGAGGTGTTAACTAATCATATTGCAACATATAAATGCACCAAACCAATATGTCCTGTACACCTGAAGCTGGTGTCCATCTTGCCCCTTCAGATGGAAGAATGAACACTAGATGTCATGTCATCCCCAGGCACAGCCCAACTGACCAAGGAACCTATATGAATTGCAACCCCACTAGCTTATAAGTAGTTAACTAGCACCACTTTAGAGATGTAACCACAAAGTATACCGATTGAATTCTCTAACAAAGAATAAAGAAATCTTTTCAGATTCCAAGTCTCTTGAGATGGAAAAGATCTTGAGGGACTAGAAAAAGCAATACCAGATTGCTAGCATGATATCATGGGCATCCAGTCAGCAGCATCCATCTTCTCAAAAGGCACCCGCCCAAATTTTGCCCTTGAAATCCCTCAATTTGTAAGCCATCAGGGATTTCAGGACTTTGAGCATTAGCTCCCTGTTCTTCTGGGTGATCTCACACCAGCAAATAGGCTCTCTTTCTTCTCTGCAAAAGCTTGGTATCAGTTTTTATGGCTTGCTGCACATCAGGTAGACAAACTCTCATTTGGTTCAGCTATATACTTTAAACCTATACGATGTTTTCTTTCATATTTCAATTTTAGAAGCAAAAATAAAAACAAAAACCCTTGAGCTTTCTATTAAAGAGAATCACAGAAAAATCTGATTAAAGAAAGAAAACCACAGCTCTATTTATTGTTGCCAAGTGAAATTTGGCAGTCTGAGTATCTTACCTGAATTATAATGAAGGCTCAGACATCTTGAAGAAGTTCATGTGAAAGCCCCAGAATTAGAATTTGCATGCTTTGACCTTGGTACATTTTCACCCAAGAATTGAAATTCCCTCTTGTTTTTCAGTATTAATAAAGGGAGTGGGGAGAGGAACTCAAGAGAATCAAGAGATCCAAAAGGGGTATTACTCAGGTGGGTGCTAGAGGGAGATCACCCAGCCTCGAGGAGACTGTTCTAAGAAAGGATCACCTGTCAGGGCTGCAGCAGTGAAGGAACCAGCCAGCTAGGGAGGGATACTGAGGACACCTGTAAAATCCTGACTTTCCATTCAGGGCCTCCCTGAGGTTGAAGGAGGTCAGACCATTTCTGATTTTTGAGGTTTTAGGTTTATTTTGAAAATTAAGGAACTCAAAGCCTTGTCAAAATTGTGGTATAAATTAAGTGTTTATTACATACCAAATTAATACTTCTCTCCTTCCCCCACTCTCTCTCTCACACACACACAGTGCATACATGGAAATTAAAAGCCTGTCTGTGAGGCTGTTTGGGATTCAGCCAAGATATTGGGGGTTCAGGTTACTTGTGGCTGATGTTCCATTCTTTCTGCCCCCCAAATTTTGAATATTTGCCTCTGAGTCTGTCTTGGGAACCATTTGCAGCCATTACTCCCTGCATAGTCAAACATTCCCCAACATTCTTATCCATTCCTCTGGTTTTAATTGCCATACACGTCTGCTTATTCTCAAGCCATATCCTCAGGTCTGGAGAAATTATTAAACATTCTATGCCTCAGTTTCCAGATCTGTAAAATGAGAATAATAATGGTGCTTATCTGGTAGGTTTATGAAGGTTAAAACTTTAATTAATATGGGCACCAATGTATATTATACATATATCACACACATACATGTACATATATGTACACATAGCACACATGAACTTGTATGCAGTTACATACCATAGACATGTTTTATGTACATGTATACATATGTATAGGTTTACCTCTATGTTAATTCACATGTGTATACATGAATACATGTATACATGAATATACAAGGAATGTGTGTTTATGTGGATATAAAGTACTTGCAACATAGTACACATTGTATTATTCTGCTCAGTGCTAGAATCACACTGAATTAACAGTGGTTTCCTCTGTTCTCTGCTCCTTTGCACCTGCTCCTCTCTTAGCCCAGAATAGCCTCCTATCTTCCCTCTGTTTGGCTGTCTTTCTGACTTAGATCAGGTCATGACCTTCAGGAGGCCTTAGATCACCTTCTCTCCAGTTATGTGTGCTTTCCACATGTGCAGCTTCCCTCAGCATATCACCACTCTATGTAATTATTTCTTATCTGTCTCCATCACTGGACCATGAACTCCTTGAGGTTACCATTTGTGTCTTACTGCTTTTGTATCCTCATTGTCTAGCACAGTGCCTGGGCACAGACAGGGTTCACAAAATACTTGTTGAACAAGTGCTCAGATATACACATATAAGTGTGGGTCAGTGACACCTGCGGGGAACCTAGGGGATCTACAGGAGAGGAAGGAGGCCCAGCATATGTACAATGGGAGAAGCCTCTCTATTTCCTGGTGGTGGAGGAAGGGGACAGCGTTAGCAGGAACATGGCAGCTTTCCAGGTGAATGCCCTGGGAATATTTTGCTGTTCTTATCCCTGTAATTCCGTAAATTCTAGTCATAGCTTTGCCCCTAATTTGTGATCTTGGAAAACAACTTCTTGTAACTTCAGCTTCCTAATCCCCAATTAAGTAAGTGACCTGGGCTGACATATAGCTGGACAGACCTCTGCAGCAGAGCCTATTTGTTGACTTCCAACATCCACACTTGCCCCTAGCTACATGCTAGGTATAAATGTAAAGTTGCTTTCTTTTTACTCTCCTATTTAGTAAACAGTAGTCATTTGCATACCACTTTCTGATTTTTCCTATATTCACATTTTTACCTACACTACTTTTTTGCTTAACAATTTTATTTAAATTCATCACTTTTTAATTATGACCACTTCAGCCTTGTTCCAAACAAAAATATTCTTAAATTCATGAATTTGATATGCAAGTGACACTTTTGAAGACGCGGGAAAACATACATATAACTGTCACAACGTATAACATTCATCTGTGTGCTTTCTAAAATCATCTTGGGTGATGGCAGGCCCATTAGCATTTGAGGAATCTCATACACTGTGCTTCTCAAAGGGGGAATCCCTGGGTTAACAGCATTAACATCACCTGGGAACTTGTTAAGAATGCAACTCTCCAGCCCCACCCCAGAGTTACTGACTCTGAGACGAGGGCGGGGGGCAACAACCTGTGTTCTAACCAGCACTCTCCCCCGCCCCCCACCCCAGGTGATGCACTCAAGATTAAGAACAGCTGTCAGAGAAGTTGGTGCACTCTGGTGAGTTGACCTCCTTTACCCAGGAGTTTCTAGCTCAGATCCTTTCCCCAGCTTTGGCTCAGCCCTGCCTCCCTTCAGGACCATTCATCATTCTGTTTCAACCACTGAGACCTAAGCAACAGCACAGAGGCACCTGCTTTTCCTACAGCTGGCACAGCCTTCATTTGAACAATTTCCTTCCCACTTTATTGTTTCCCAATCTTTCAGGCATTGAGTTGATTAAATTCAGAGGAAGAAATAGGTCAAATCCTCTGTTCCATAAAAACTAATTACCTTCTCTGTCCTCCTCATTCTGACCTGTGAGGTGGGGTTGTCTTTTTCCTTCCTTTTTCTCAGCACAGTTTTCTATGTTGTCAAGGCCCTCTCCATAGGGCAGGGTGGCACAAGGCCCTCAGGTGTGTGTAGGTGTTCTAACAGGCATCTCTGGTCCTCTGAGAAGAACCACTATCCCTGAAAGGAGGAGCATAGGAGCTTGTAAGCCATCTTGTTTTGCTCAGCCATTGATACAGCAGCATACATACGGATGCCAGCAGTACAAGTTCAAGGACCCAGAGGAGTGGTCCCATAGAACCAGCCAAGAGGGTCCTTGGCTTCGTGCAGTATGCAAATCAAATGTGAGTCAGCAGGAGGTGAAAGCAGAGTTTACTGAAGAGATATGCAGAGAAAGATATAGACAGAGCATCTGGGACACTTGAAGAGGAAAAGAGGGAGTCTCATCTTTGCTTGGGTTCTGGGGTTTTTATTGATGATTATCTGGTGCACTTGTCCTCTGAGGCATCCAGAAACCTGTCAGAATGAAGACAAGGTCCGGGTGTCCATCATAAGTCACTTATTCCCTGAAGCCAGAGGTCTTGGAGTCAAGATGTCTAGCACCAGTGGTCTGGAATAATGCATGATAACTTCCTTCCTCTGGTCTTTTTCAGCTCAGCTAGTCCTTCCTTAGATGTTATCTATTCAAGAGAAATCATCAACCCCTTGTCCCTTAAAAGGAGGATATATGCTTATCGGCATTACAAGGCATGTGTAGAGTGGGGTGGGGGGTTGGGGGGTGCAGATCCTGGCAAGAAGAGAAGCCAGAAAGGAAGCAAAGGGGAAAAAAACCAGTTTTTTCTCTCCTAGGGTCCCTTCAGTTTCTCTGTCTCGGTATCACTGTTTCCTGCAGGGGACTTCTTCATCTCTTTTCTGCCTATGCTGTCAATGATGCTGATTTCAGCTATTTCATGCTTCAGCTTCCCACCTGCCAGGGAAGCCTATGTACCTATCTATTCCACCCCCATCTCTCAGAGAAGCTCTACTGTTGTATTTCCTGGGCTAGCCCCATCCTCTGAAACTCCCAGCCAGCAGGCTCAAAGCTGAACATATCATCTTTGAGAGGAGGAGAAAAACAATTTCCCCTCTACCCTTCTAAATTCTTGGCTGGAGCCCCTGTTACAAAAGACAGGTTGGGATCCCTGGGTGGCACAGCTGTTTGGCGCCTGCCTTTGGCCCAGGGTGCGATCCTGGAGACCCGGGATCGAATCCCACGTCAGGCTCCCGGTGCATGAAGCCTGCTTCTCCCTCTGCCTATGTCTCTGCCTCTCTCTCTCTCTCTCTCTCTGTGTGTGACTATCATAAATAATAATAATAAAAAAACAGCGTTAAAAACAACAACAACAACAACAAAAAAAGACAGGTTAACAAACAAGTTTATTAGCACATATATCTCATGTATATATGGGACACACCCAGGGAAATGTGAGAAACTCTCCAAGAGGTGGCTTAGAATTCAGGCGGAAATGCCATCTTCAGCTAGAAGCAACAAAAGGTAAGGGGAAGGCCAGTTGTAAGGGGATAACCAGGGGGAGTTTGGTCAATCAGAATTTTAAGTCGGTGGTTTCTCCATTGATGAGAGTTTCTTAAAATTCACTCATCTCTCTCTTTGAGGTATAGAAAGGAGAAACCCTCACAAATGCAGATTTCTTTTATAAATATAACTTTCCCTTGTGAAAGGGTAACTTCTCCTCTGTCTGCTGTTTCTTAAAATAATCAACTCAAAATAATCTTTGTGCCAACAGGGCATATATGCGGATAGCAAATTCTCACCTTTCACCATAAGCCACCTGTTTTCTTGCACCCTGGAAGCCATGTTCTTAGCCAAGGCCCTCAGTCTGCTGCGACAACAGCTCCCAGGCTGGTCCGTCCTTTCTACACCTGCCCAGTACTCACCAGCTGAAGCAGATTTTACTTTTATTTATTTATTTTTAGATTATTTATTCATGAGAGACACAGAGAGAGAGGCAGAGACACAGGCAGAGGGAGAAGCAGGCTCCATGCAGGGAGCCCGACGAGGGACTCGATCCCAGGTCTCCAGGATCACATCCTGGGCTGAAGGCAGTGCTACACCGCTGAACCACCCGGGTTGCCCTGAAGCAGATTTTATTTTATTTATTTTTATTTTTTATTGTTTTTGTCTTTCATGTTCTGTTACCCTCTCTGATATTTCCCACTCATTTTCTCTCCTTTCCCCTTTATTCCCTTTCACTATTCTTATATTCCTGAATGAATGAGACCATATAATGTTTGTCCTTCTCGGACTGACTTACTTCACTCAGCATAATACCCTCCAGTTCCATCCACATTGAAGCAAATGGTGGGTATTTGTCATTTCTAATGGCTGAGTAATATTCCATTGTATACATAGACCACAGCTTCTTTATCCATTCATCTTTCGATGGACACCGAGGCTCCTTTCACAGTTTGCTATTGCTGTTGAGGGAGAGAGAGAATTTCAAGCAGACTCCCTGCTGAGTGAGGAGCCAACGCAGGCCTCAATCTCTCAACCCTGAGCCAAAATCAAGAGTCGGAGGCTTAGCCAACTGAGCCACCCAGGTGCCCTCAAAATAACTTTTATGTCAAAGAGACGTATTTTTGGGTGACATATTCTGGTTTCCTTCATGGGCTATCTCATAGCCAGTCCCATATCTAAACATGAAGAGCTGTAAACACAGTTCCAACTCCTAACCAATCTGGAAGCCTGGAGCAGGCCAAACATTTTGCCTCAAGTCATCAGGGCACTGGCTATGCTGATATCCCATCCACACTGGGTTTCTCAGACAACATTCACCATCTTAAGAAGCTGAGAACCCAAACCATCCATCCCAAACCCCACAGCCTACTGTCTACCTTTATGCATCCTCACTGTTCTATCACCTTCATTAGCATCACTTTACTAGTCCAGAGACTCTGGGAAAAGCAAAGTTGCAAAACTTTTATCATTGTAGAAATTCTGGAAAGCCTTCTCAAATCATCAGCAGATAGTTTGCATTCCTAGATTTGCCTTACTTTGCTGTGTCCTCCAGTCATAGACTCTTATACCATAATCCTTACCCAATCCTGACCAAACCTTCTCCCTACATCAAAAGATCTACCGTAGGGACACGTGGCTGGCTCAGTCAGTAGATAATGTCACTCTTGATCTCGGAGGTCATAAGTTCCAGCCCCACATTGGGTGTAGAGATTACTTAAACACATCAAAATCTTAAAGAAAAAAAAAAAAACCTACCTTAAACCATACCTCAAAGTCTTAATTAGACCTTCCCCTTTTCCTATCAACACACTATCAGACTTGCTTATGGTGATTAGCAATAAACTCAGCTTTGCCTTATTAACAGGTTGTTTGGGAACAGTTAACAGTTCCCAAACAGTTGTTAGCAGTTAACAAGGCTTTGTGTTCTCCAGGCTTCTACCTACGTAGGAGATCGCTAGATTGTATTCAAAGGGAGTTTTGTTCTCTCACCAAGTTTGACAATGAAATTCCCTACCTTTAGGTGTTCATGCCCATGTGCTGTGAAAAACCAGACCATGACACTGAGACAATGCTTCTAGTCTCTAGACTAAAATCTGCCCTTGGCTTCTTCCTGGCCACAAAACCCACCTACAGATGAAAACGCGATGACGGTGCCTTCTGAGAATTTACCAGCAGAGGGTGCTCTTGAAAAAGAATTATTTGGAAGCTTCTTTTCAGGGACTGAAAATTCCCACACAGGAGGCACCACTTAATTTTAACTATTGTAATTAATGGTAAATGCAAGTGGAGCTTCCACAGGACATAAACCAGAACAGGCATAGAGTGATAGAGGTGCCAATGGCGGAAAACCCAGTGGAGAACCTTCCCAAAGTGTTGCTCAGATGAGGATATAAAGCCTCTAGTGGGGGTTGCCTCCTTACCAAGACTCCTGCAAGAACAGAATTTCCCCCTAAGTAATTCTGAAACCTGTCACGTTTAGCTCCTGCCGCGTTGCAGTCAGAACTACTTACTTTGGGGTTCCTGAGAAATTATTCCCAACATTCATGCAGAAAGTCACTCGAAGCCAGGAGTTGGCAAACTTCTGGTAATAATAGGTATTTCCACTTTTGCAGGCATGCAGTTTCTGTCATAACTTCCCAAATCTGTTATTGTAGCTCCAAAGCAGGCACAAAAAATACACAATGAATGGGTGTGGCTGTTTTCTAATGGAACTTAATTTACGGACCCTGAAATTTTGAATTTTGTATAATTTTCACAGGTCACACATCTCATTCTTCTTTTGGTTTCTTCCAACCATTTTAAAATAGAAAAGTGTGTTTAATTTGTAGGCCATACAAAGACTAGATTTGGCTCATAGCCTGTGGTTTGCCAAACTCTTGCTTACCTAAGCCATCCCATCATCCCAAACTTTCAACTCCATCTGTAAATGCTACACCTCTCTGAGAGAATATCCTTTGTAAATGTTTCTCCCTGAGACCAACTAGAAACATCCTCCAAAAATGATGAAGGAAACAAAACATTTAAGATCCTACTATTAGTGAGCAGAGAGTTGTTGAAAATTTTGCACTGGGTTAAGGGGTTAATAAAAACACATGATATTCCAGGGTCAAACAACTAACCGCTTTTTCTGGTGTGATTATTTACTGCCAAATGCACGTTTTGCCAGGGAGGCTCTGCTGGATCAGCACTGAACTAGCAGAGAGAGTGCAAGTGAAGCCAGATACACATAGTCTTACTGATCAAGGTCTCAGACATGTATGTGACTGAACTTCTTTAGTTGCTCTTTCCTAATCTATAAAATGACAGGACAATATTCTTTATCTGAAAGGGCTTTAAGGGGGATGTCAAGAACCTGAAACACAGTAGGTGCTAAACGGATGACAGCTTTTATTACCTAGAAGATAGAAATGAACCCTAAGAAATACTACATCAGTGTATGAGAACCAACATATGCTCCAACATTAGTAGTGGCTTATATAGTATCTTAGTCCATCTGGGCTGCTATGATCACAGAATATAGTAGTCCACGGGGGCTGGATACCATAGACAGAGTAGATTATTAACAACAGAAATTTATTGCTCACCGTTCTACAGGCTGGGAAGTCCAAAACTGAGGTGCTGGGAGATTCAGTGTCTGGTGAGGACTTGCTTCCTGGTTCAGACAGTTGTCTTTTCTCTGTGTCCTCACATGGTGGCAGGAAGGAGGGATTGCTCTGGAGTCTCTTTTCTAAGGGCACTAATCCCATTCATGAGGAGTACCCTCATGACTTAATCACCTTTTATATTTATTTAAAAAATTTTTTTAGATTTTTATTTATTTATTCATGAGAGACTGAGAAAGAGGCAGAGACATAGTCCTGCAGGGATCCTGATACAGAACTTGATCCCAGGACCCTGGGATCATGGCCTGAGCTGAAGGCAAACACTCAACCACTGAGCCACCCAGATACCTGCTCCCCCCAGTCACCATTTAAAGCCCCCCCCTCCAAATACCATCCCCTTGGGAGGTTAAGATTTCAACATATGAATCCTAGAGGACACATTCACATTCAGGGTATAGAATATGGTAATACGAATGGATTGTAAGATCCTTGAGAGCAGGGCACACACAAAGTTTCTCTTTTTCTGACTTATTCAGTCAGTACCTGGCACCTGAAGAGGGCCTCAGTTGTTGGGAAACACCACTGGGGGTGAATGGGTGACGGGCACTGAGGGGGGTACTTGATGGGATGAGCACTGGGTGTTATTCTGTATGTTGGCAAATTGAACATCAATAAAAATAAATTTATTATTAAAAAAAAAAAACACTACTGCCTTGATGGCTTGATGGAAAGCTTGCGTGGCTCAGAGCACGCTCTTCTCAGAGATCTGGTTCTGAGGTCAAGGGGGCTCTGCACCTTTTCTTGCTATTTTATAACTTCGTGAGTTACAGACAACTGATAGGCATGTGAAATGTATCTCACTTTAGATATGCAACTAAATTCTGTCCAGGGGAAGTTCAAGTGATTTCTCTCTTCTTTTGTACAAGAAGATAGTTTTGTACCACTTGCAAATTCACTTCAGGATTCCTGATCTGTGTCTCTGCTTTTTGACTTTTGCTTTGAACCAGTTGTAACCTCTACCTGTGTCCTTATCAATAATGAGATTCAATAAAATCTTTGGTGTATTTATTTTACATCTGTGTGAAAGTCATGATTTTTTAACTTTTCTGTGAAAAATTATCTCCTAATACACTGTTTAATTGTGAAACTGAATTCAGGAATGTCTTTTTAGAAAACACTTGAACAGCCTCCTAGGGGACAACCTGACACATTTCTGGCTTGTCCTTTTGAGTCATCTTCTTTTACGTTCTCCTCAGGACTCTGACACTAAATAGCTATAAGACTTTGAATAAAACATTTCCCCATCTGCAAAATAGGGGTTGAAGGAGAAACTGTTCATGAAGTGGCAGTTTTCAAACTTTATGGTCTAAGGACCCCTTTCCTCTTTTAAAATTATTGAGAACACCCTCAAATTATTAAGGATTTGGCTTATGTGGGTTATATCTATTGACATTTATCACATTGGAAATTAAAACTGAGAATTTTTTAAAAGATTTTATTTATTTATTCATGAGAGACACAGAGAAAGAGAGGCAGAGACACAGGAAGAGGGAGAAGCAGCCTCCATGCAGGGAGCCGGACGTGGGATCCCAGGGCTGGGATCATGCCCTGAGCCAAAGGCAGATGCTCAACTACTGAGCCACCCAGGCACCCCCAAACTGAGAAATTTTTATTTTATTATTTTTTTATTTTTTTTCACAAACTGAGAAATTTTTAAATGCACTTATTAATTCATTGAAGTAGCAATAACAAACCCATTACATGTTAATATAAATAACATATTTTTATGAAATATAACTGTTCTAAAACAAAAAATACAGCAAGACAAATGGCATTGTTTTACATTTTTGCAAATCCTTTTATTGCTTGGCTTAATAAAAGAGTCTTGGATTCTCACATGTGCATTTACTATTCACTTACTATGAACTACATACATAGAACTTACTGACGTCAATTTTACATATGCTCTAGAAGCTCCATAATACTTATAAGAAAATGCGAATAGAAAAGGTAAATAATATCATAGCATTATAATTTTGAGCTATCAGAACCTCAGAAAGGATCTTAGGATCCTCCAGAGTTCTGGAATATTTTTTGAGACCTGCTGTTGTAAAGTAAGCCAAGATGTCGCACAGGTGGAAGCGGTAATTTTTTGCTGATGGGATGTACCAGAGCATCATGCTGACCCCTTTCTTAAAGCGACAGTTTTCTTTTGCAAACAGTCTGGAACAGCAAGCTTTTCATCATGTGTGTGCTTATGCAAATACAGGAGCATCTGTTGCTCTGTGCTGGGATCCTGTGTGACAAGCTCCTGTGGGATATTGCATATTCCTGGAGCAGGGACAGGAAATGGGGTGACGGTGGGGAGAGGAAAGGGAATGAGCACTATTCTTATCTCTTTCCAAGAGGCTCTGGGTGAATTCTTGAAGCTGCATTTGCAAGGGCCCCTGTCCTGTGTTCTTCCTCTTCTCAAATCAGGGCTTTTGGAGGGAAGCCTCCCCCCCCTGCCAAGCCTCCACTGCCACCCAGACCCTGCTTCTGACCCTTGGAGGGTCACTGGGCTCTGAGATTACAGGGAAGCAGTTGTTAGAACAGCAGTTGGAAAGGGAAGGGATTTTCTCCTCCTGAAAGTCCTGGAAAAAAAAAAAAAAAGACAGACGGACTTCGGACCTTCGCTGTGAGGCTCCTCTTTCATGGTTTTCCATACACAGGCTCCTCCATACCAGGAAATACTTCTTGTGCAAGTGACCCTTTCTAGGTACCAAATGACCACAGTGGAGAAAAGGTAAGTATCAACATGAAAGAGTTCCCTGATTTCTTCCTTCCTGAAAAACAATCTGGAAAAAAGGTTGGACGTTTACAAACAATCTACTTATTCTACAAATGAGAACAGATTCAGAACTTTCTAATAACCTACTTCTCAAGTACTTGCATTACAATTTCCATGATAAGATAGTAGTTAAGGGTTAAGTATTTGGAATCAAGACAGGTAGAGGTTCTTCTTGATCTCTACTCAACAGCAATGGGAACTTGGGAGAAACGTCGACCTTTCAGATCTCAGATTCCTCAGGTGTAAAACGGAGGGGAATTAGTTTGAGTGTCCCCTGAAACAGAGCCTGGATCTAGACGTAGGGGGTGAACATAATTTAATGGTGGTGAGGGTAAGCTCAGAAAAGAGAAATGTAGGAAGAAAAAAAAAATGAGATAAGATGGAAAAAGTAGGGTGTGTTCCTGGGCTGGGTACTATTCTGGACAATTGAGCCTCCTTCCTGCTGGTGACCCTCTGAGAAACCATATGAAATCTATCCCAGAATTATCCTCTGAAGGGTGGGTGCCTGAGACATTAATCTCATCCCTCATTGGTTGAAGATTGCCCTGGTGGGGAGTGAACTTCCCCCGGGGAAAAATGAATCTCCACAGCAACTGTGGCTGAAATCAAAGTGGGTCACCAGATGTGACATGAGGCACCTAAGATATTTACTATAGGAGAAAGATGATATTCATGTCCATAGAGTCACTGTGAGCATGAAACACAGTGGTGTCTTAACATATTGAGCATTGTGCCTAACACATGGCCAAGTGCTTAACAAGCATTCACTTGATTGTTGCCACTGCTGTTCTGGCGGTTATCATCATGACCATGATCATTGCCTTTTCTTGAATGAGAGACATGGGGGTAACTTCATGGCTTGGAGACTCTGGGAATGATACATAACTCACAATATATCTCTTCTGTACCAAGCCTGTATGATTTACTGTGACATATGGCCAATTGTTGTGATTATCACAGTACTTTTATTTTCTCCTTGTGTGTGTGTGTGTGTGTGTGTGTGTGTGTGTGTGTGTTGCCAAAATTTGGGCACAAAGACAAGGCACATTCTGTCAGTTGTATGAGGTAGAAAAAAGGCTGCCAACCATTGCTCTGGAGCAACGCTAATAGTACTTCCTGCAACAATGGAAATGTTCTAGATCTCTGCTATCCCAAACAGTAGCTACTAGCTGCACATGGCTCTTGGACACTTAAAATATGGCTAGTGTGACTGAGTCACTGAATTTTTAATTATATTCAATTCTAGTTCATTTATGTCTCAGTTTAGACACAGGTAGACACAGTGGAGAGCGCTTGAAGAGAGTGTTCCCAGGGCATAGTGGAAATGACCCCACCACTCGGGCTAGAATTAAGGCAGTACAGCCAGTGGTGCAATTCATCTGGCCCTTGGGCCCCCCAGTGCCCACGAGACCTCACTTCTGGCCTGGAGAGTGGTGGTATCTTGGGGACCAAAGGGCTGCTGACTGAAGAGAATGAAGTCACAGGAACACTGGCTGGCTCTGGTTGGGAGAAGAGAGGCCGTAAGCCTAGTGCAGTGTGGTTCACTGTTGTGAGCACAGAGCCAATTGCTGACCATCACGGGGCAGGGAGCTGAATTCTTAGTTGTCTCTGGCAAGCTCTCAAGACCAGCTTTTACAGTTGTGCCTCTGTGTGGCTCCATTTCTCTCTGCAGGCATGTGGGCTGTGCTGAATCCATTAACAATCATTGCTGAGTACTTACTATGTTCTCAAGTGTTGTGCTAGACCAAGGCCTGTTCACTCGGTGTTTTCTACTCCCAAGGAAATTATAGGTTACCCAGAAAGACAAGATATTCATATAATAAGCCAAGGGTTTAGGCATCACTTCCTCTTTCCTCATCCCTACAGTGTTTTGTACTTTACAACTTCTCATTCAGATTGGTAATTGACTATTTTCTGGTCTCCTTCTTCCACTAAACCACAAAGTCCATGAAGGCAGAGAGGTAGTGTCTATCCCAGCACAATGTCTCAAATGCAGTGAAATGCTAAATTATTTGAGACTGATGACAAGAGCAATAGGAGTTGAGAGGAAAGAGATAAGTATTCCTGAAGTCATTCACTGTCAATATGGAATTCAGACTAGGTTTGAAAAATGAGCAAGATATACTTGTTTGAGGAGTAATGGATTCCAGGGCAGTAATATCCTAAACAAAGACATGGAGGTAGGATTGAAAATATTACATTTATGGGAGACAGGATCAACCACAAGAAAGTTTAGGAAACAAGGTGAAATTAGTAGGGTGGGGCTTGACTCCCCAGGCGCCAGAGTGTGGCTCTACTGGGTTGGTAAGAGCACACAAGGCAGTGCACCCTGCATGTCTGAGTATGCTGAAACTGGAGGATGCCTCTGTGAGTCTGGCAAGATGGGATTGGCATCAGTTGTTTTTGCCTTTAACCTTCAATCTCTCTTCCTTGAGTGGCAGTACTTCAATTTCCTTAGATTCGCTGTTCTGTCCCTGGGGTACAGTGACCCCACCTCCATGCCCAGGTTCAGGGATGGCTGGGATCTCAAACCAGATCCAGCCGAGGAGAGTCTCAGGAAGTGTTGCAGGGATACAGCCGGGGACTTGTGCTGGAGCTGTTATTATCTTTCTTCTGTGATTACTAAACTGGTGAGAGGAAGTCTGCAACTGCTGACACTATACTGATGCTGCTGGGGAGAGTCTGTCTGAGTCTTAAACCAGTGTAGGGGAAAGCAGGACCAAAGAACATGAAAGACATCTGATGACATCATCTCAGCATCTGGATCCAGCTGAGCCTGAAGTGGGACATATTTCTGAGCTCTTCAGTTCTTAGCCAGTTTCATTTAGGTTCCTGCCACTTGCAACCAAAGACATCCTGCTTAATGAATATCCAGGGTAAGCGGGATGGCTCAAAATGGGAGATGAGCTGGAGTGGTCACACCAGTAGACACGGCAGGGATTGAGATGTGTGGTACCGAGGGTCTGAACTGGCGGGGGCGAGGGGGGAGGGATGTGAGGGCCAAGAGGACAGGAGGTAGGTCAAGCAATGAGAAAAGGCACTATCTAGATTTTTCTTCCCTTCAAAAGTTGTGCAAGCAGTGTCTAATGATTCTTTATCACCTCTTCCTTCATGATGCCTCTGTACCTTCTCTTTCATTTGGTTTTGAAAACTTAGTGAAGCAAATGAAGCAGGTATTCTTGTCCCCATTTTATAGCGTTGGAGAAGTTCAAGGACTTGCCCGAGGTCATGTGGGAACTCTGGGGGCTGGTTCTGATTCTCTAGCGCACACTAGATGGCCTCTTGCATGGGTCCTGTGTGAAGCCACCAGGCACACCGTCTTTCAGTCACCTTAGGACGGAGGTGCATCCCCACCCCCAGGACATGGAGAAACAGTAGGAGCTCTTACCGAGGAAAGGCCCGGGAGCCCATGACCCTTTCATTAAAAATAAATCCTGCCTGAGTCTCCTGGTTCTAAATAGAAGAAAATGTAGATTTGGGGCAGAACCGAAGGGAAAGGGATTTCCCTTGGCAAATTATTTGCAATTTGTGGATTGGAGCTGACCCAGCTCCAATTCCCACGTCATTGTGAGTACTGTCTAAAATGTGACCAGCTTATTAAAGAACCAGAGCTGGAGGCAATCCTTTCACATGGGCTCAAAGAAAACAGGAGCAGAGTTAGAGCCCACCAGCTTCCTACTCACCGTGTCTCATGTGTAGGATCCATCTAGATTTTCACCCACAGGTTATAGGTCTACTCCTGGTCAGGCACTTCCCATGGCTGTGGGAATAAGAGTGAGCATACACACGATTGGTCTTAGGCGGTATGAAAAGCTACCTGTCATAAGTAAGCGGTCAGCGGTCCTCAGACTATCGCATGCAGTGGAGTGCCTGTATTTAAGTGCCACCGCCAGAAATTCTGAGTTGGTTGGGACCCCTTATCTGCCTTTTTAATAGGTGATTCTGAAGCAGATGATTGAGGAACCATTGTCTGAGAAACAGTGCTCTTAAGTGTACAAGCGCACCAACTCCTAGTGGCCCCTTTATCAGGGGCTGTCACTGCTGTGATGCTGCTGTCACTGACACAACCCTGGGAGAGACAGCACTTTCTTGACTAACAGAGTCTAGTCCTCACTGGCATAATTTGCGGGACATAAAGGTTTTGTTGACTAAGGATACCTCTGAGGAGCTGCTGAATCCAGAATTCTAAGCATTTCATCTTCTCCAGTACTCCTTTTCAATCGTGAACAACTTATGGAGAACAGCATTCTCTGTGTTCTTTTAATTAATTAATTAATTAAATTTTGGTGAAGGAAAAATCCTAGTGTGGCACACTCACAGCATGTTCGAGCATGATCAGAGCTCATCTGTCCTCATCGTCCAGTCTGCTGGAGCCCTGGGCTCTTCCCCCTCACCTTTCTCTGTCCTCAGGCATGGGTCTCTGAGATGTAGAGCCCCAGGGAGAAAGGCTTTTAAAGTTTCCTGTGAGTCTTTCCTTCCTTAGGGCACTTCTATTAACAAAATTCTAAGGAAAATCAATGGGTTCCTATTTCCCCACCCATCCTGTTATGTCATCATCCTTCTCATGTTAACCATGAAATCAATGGGTGACGTGCCCCTATAGGCCCTTGCAATGAAATTGACTGCATATGAAATGAATTTGAAAATTCCATTTATTAAAACAAATACATTGTATGGGATGAAAATGTGCACATCACATTCAGCTTTTCCCGCTTTCACATTTCTGTATTTTCCTCTCTTTGAAAGACACACTCCATAGATATTGTATAGGAAAAATGTGAACAATCCTTGGGTTGGGAAAACATTAATGATACGTAATAATTTACCATTGCCAGAAGCAGCTTGAAGCAAATATTAAAAAAAAAACTACAAAAATCTAAGACAACATGCTTAATTTCCCCAAATCCCATTTGTGAATAGGAGCATGTGGAGAAATGGTTTTTAATTTTTCCTTGGTAAGCAATCTCTTTCAAATATTATTATCAAAATTAGTCTCAGGTCATAGTACTATTTTGCAATTTCTAATTTAAATGAAATAATACTTGATTTGAAACTGAAAAAAAAAAGAAAAAAGAAATCAGAGTTAATATTGCAGATGTGCAAGATTTTTTTTCCTAACATGAGGGTTATTGTTATAGTTTAACTGCATGGCAGATTTTCATTACTATCCAATACATTATACACAGAAATTAGGGCCTTGAATAATTAAGTTAAAATTTTCTATTAGATAAAGTTATGCTGGTGGAAATGATTGTTGGATTTCTAACAGCTCTTTCTATACAGAATTAAAGCTCTTTAGAGGTATAAGTCATCAAAAGATTTCTTTCCCCCTTAACAAGTAAAAATACCAATAAGCAAAAACTCATATAGACACTCTGGAATTATAATACCATACTACAGGACATGAATATGAAAAAGCTGAAACATTTTCCTTAAACTTAAATTCAGAGGGGCTGTGTATTTTCTGCTTTTTCTCTTCTTTTGTAAACAAGGTCACATGCAGTTTGGAACTTCCTTAACTTTTAATTACCAGAGCCATATTATTACGGTGCTTCCTTCAAGTTTTAATTCCATTTTAATTGCTCCAAAGATCTAGATTTACATAAAGATATAAAACATCCCTCTAAGGAAAATAAATGGTGTGGATTATGAAAATCCTTACAATGACGCCTTAATCACCATCAAAAGGTGCTTTATTCAAGGTTTGGTTTTTTTTTTTTTATGTGACCACATATTCAATTCATGTTTTGGCTAATTTTAAAAATGTGATACAGTTTTAGCTGATTCCACAGTATTACTAAGCTAATGGTACAATACGGCATATAGTTTAATAAATACTCTGCCAAGGTCTTCCTACTAAATCTTCATTAGTGTCTCACCGACTATTACAACATCCCAAGGTTTGAACAGAAGTATCTGGTTATAGAAGTACATTCATACATTTTGCAAGCATCTCAGCATTCCTTTGTTCCCTGCCCTAGGTGTGAGCTTTAATTGGATGTATTTATTCTTTTACCATCATGCCCATAAAAGGAGCTAACGAAAATATTTACTAACCCCTTCAAAATCTGTCCTTGGCATATTAAGCTTTTATATCTTCTCTTTTTCTTCCTTTCCATCTTTTTTTTTTTTAAACAGAAGAGAATGAAAAGAAAATAGAATTTGGAAAAATAGAATTTGGAAATGGTCTTTTGCAATTTTAAAGTTAACAGTGAGTTGTAAGAGCAGTCCTCTTTTGCCTAAGAATGGCACAGAAAAAAGTGACACAGGTTTCCAGGACCTTCCATTACTGAAGAAGGCTAGAGCTGTAATGAAAAATCACTTTCAATATTATCTCTTGGGGAGAGAGAGCTCTAGCTGCAAGCAAGTTGTAAATAAAGACTGAGAGACTCTAACAAACAAGATGGAGAACAAAACTAGAAATGGTTCTATTGAAAAATTTTGTGAGTGAAAAGCGAAGACCATCTCAGAGGCAAAAAGAGCCAGAACCCCTTCTGGTGTTGCTGGCTTTGGGGTGAAAGGGGGTCATATCTGCCCCTCTCCCTGGCAGGTGAACAGCCAGGATTCTGAGAATGGGTCTTCTCTGGAGCCATTGATTTATTTCTCCAGGTACTTGAACAAATAGAACGTGTTCTTTCAATCTAGAATTTCCACGATTCAGGGAAAGATGAGATTTGCTCTTACACTATGACAAGAATGCCTCCCAACTGATGGTGAATTCTTCCCTTCTCCTGCTTGCTGTTTCTGGGACTGCTCTGGATCCTGGATACAACCAAAATGCTTCAGATTCTGGAAAATGCATGGAAGAGGTGTCTACGTCACTGTGAACTCAGAGGTATTCTGGGCATGGCTAAGGCTCTGAGGTAATCTCAGTTTTCAAGACACTGAGTTTTTTTTCTTTTTTAGCTTCTTTTCTCTCTCATTTTGGTTCCAAACTTTAGTTAAAACCACAAACCTTCTGAATGGATGTAACATAGGGACATTTTCATGCAGTATTACTCAAAAATTGTCACAAATATATGAAAGCACCAGTCACAACACATGATTTACTTTTACTTGCAGAATCAAAGCTATCATGTACAAATGTTAAGAAGTGTGATAGGAGAACACAGACAACTGGCATTTTTTTGTTATTACCATGAGGGTCAACCACGGGGAACATCTCCCTAAATATTTGGGTGCTCATCCTTGGAGTTCAGTCTTATAGACAAATCCAGTCTTATCTCTGTACTACTCTAATGGGAAGGGGTGGAAGGAGAGGGATGAGAGAAGAACAAAAGAAAAAGGCACAAAGACTAAACATCAATGCCATTAAACCAAACTGCGGCTACACTGGACAATTCAGCTTATCAAAGGGTATTCTAAAGGCAATATTCATTCCAAGAAGGTCATACATATCTGAGCTCAGTACAGCTGTCTGTTTTATTTTTATTTTTTAAATATGAAGCAGAAACATAAGGTTTGGGGAGGGATAGCAGAAAAGAAATGAGGCGGATTTTATCTTTACATATTCCCCTCCTCCAGGCGGTTCTGCAGTGATCAGATCTCTTAACTCGGGATGTGGTTTGGCTTTCATTGTCATCAAGGGGACCAGTTCTTTAAACATGCATAGCCTGGAGTTTCCAGGATGGTTCTCCTCCCTCTCTTTAAATGCTGTGGACTAGAAAGGCGCCCACTTTGCTAAAAACTCGACATCAGTGTCCCAGGAGCCCTGAGGCTCTTCAGGCTCCTCGTGAAGACTTAAAGGATGGCGCAGAAGAACTTCTTCTCCCTAAATGGGTTTTCTGAGGCCGGGACGGGGGTCAGCAGGGGGTCTTCCTTGGCATGTGCCTCGCAGTAGGCCATCAAGTCTGCAGCCGCCTTGGATACCTGGAGAGGAGGACAAGAACAACGGGACCTTTAGAGGAGCATTTGCGGAAGCATCCACGCAGGTGCATGCAGCCAGGGCCCGGACTTCCAAGTCTACCTACACGCCCCCCTCCCCCAGGACTTCGGCTCAACTCCCAGGGGCACGCATCACTAGCTCACGGGAAAATGAGGCTGCGCCCTCAACCTCCTTAGGGCCCCCATTTGCTCGTCTGCAAAGAAGGAGTTTGGTGATCTCGATCTCATGGGGTTGTCTCCAGCAGGTCCGGGACTTGGGCGAGGTGAGTGAGGCACAAACAGAATGGAGTGCTGCTCACTGTTCGGGTCTTGTGAGGATCAACCTGGCATTGGTATAGCCCTGGTAAGGGGGGGGGGGGTTTCTACTTAAATTTTGTGCCTCCTTACTCACCTCATTCTAGTTACTCCCAGCCCTGGCTGCAAGGGTTAAATGAGATCATCCAGGCAAATGGCTTAGTGCCTGGCACATAGTAGGCTTTCCACATGGCCTAGCCATGATTACTATTCCATAGTTGTACCTCCTTGCTTCTGGAATTGTTAGGATGCATGAAGCCATGTTGGTTAACTTTTTATTTTTATTTATTAAAAGATTTTATTTATCTATCTATGAGAGAGAGAGAGAGAGAGAGAAAGAGAGAGAGAGCACACGAGAGCGCGCACACAAGCAGGAAAATAGGGAGAGGGAGAAGCAGACTCCTGCTGAGTAGGGAGCTCCATGTGGGGCTTAATCCCAGGACTCTGGGATCACCAACTGAGCTGAAGGCAGACACTTAACACCCTGGAGCCACCAGGTGCCCCTGATTTCCTTTTTAAACCAACACGTTAGAATATATATGTGTTATATATAAAACAAAAAACGCACATATATAAAATACATAACTTCATGTATTTTCATATATTACAATATATACATATATATCATTATATATAATTTATTATACATCTGATAAATATATTACTTCAATCCAATACTGTATCCCTTAGGGAATCCCATTGTGAGGTTGGTCAGTGATTTCACTAATGCAGTTTCTCACATTTCTGTAGCTTCTTCTTGAGAATTGTCTGGAATACCTTCTTTCAACCAGCCTTGACAATGGCAAATTTTCACTACTTGAGGGTGGACTTAATTTGGGAAAATAAACTAAAGGTCAATTATGACCACATCTGGGAACTAGGTGGGTGATCTACCTGAGGAATGTCATTTGGGCTCAAAAACCCTAAATGGAGTTTAGGAGTCTGTTTCTTACCTGACATAATATACTTGCACTGGAGATCATTCCAAAAGATTTTTTAACATCACTGTACTACTATGATAGTCTTTTAAAGTGACCACTGAAAGGATAATCCTCTGTGAGAGCAGGATTGATTATATTATTGCTAAAAAAAATTCACTGCCCCACCCTACAGGTGGATTATACATACCCACACAATGACATCAGAGTTGCTCTGGCCAATGAGGTATGAGAGAAATGATATGGGTCACTTTGGGGCAGAAGTATCAAGAACCAATACATAGTTTGCCATGCTCTTCTCTCTGCCAATTTTTCCAGCTGAAATTATTTGCTGAGAATCACCTTAATTGATTCAGAGGTTTTAACAAAAGGCATAGTGGCCATATCCTTGATTTGTGCCTTGCCTTATGGCTGAGTTGATTACAGCTTTGTCACTTAAAGGCCTTTCAATTTTATAGTTTACTGCTTTCATCTTCTAATCCCATAAGTCTTTGAATTTTTGGACTCTCTGTTCCTTTCATCACAGGCCAGACAGAGGCAATATTCTGAATAGAGGCTGCTGCATCTGCCAGGGTCCATGATCAAAGTGACATGGTGTGGTGTGGCAGCTGATCTGTAAAGGACATGTGGTGGGAATAAGAAGTATATCTTTGTTGTTGTAAGCCCCTAAGAATGGGACGAGAGGACCTTTTGTTACTACGACAAAACCTCATCTACCCTGATTGATACAAAGAGATATAGGTATTATTAGATGTGTATTGGTTTCTTCAGTCTGCCTTAACAAATTGCCACAAACTGGTGACTTAAAACAACAGAAATTTATTTCCTGTCAGTGCTAGAGACTGGAAGTTCAGAATCAAGGTTCCCACTGGAGGCCTAAGGAGAATCTGCTCCATGCTTCTTAGCTAGTGCCTGGTGGTTTCCAGCAATCCTTGGTGTCCCTTGGCTTATAAATGCATCACTCCAATCTCTGCCCGTATCCTCACATAGCCTTCTGTTCTGTATGTCTCTGTCCTCACGTGGCATTCTCTTCTTTGTCTATCTTCAAATTTCCTACCTACCAATCATTGGATTAGGGCCCACCCTAATTCAGTATGAGCTCGATGACTCATACTTGATGACATCTACAAATATTCTACTTCCAAATAAGATCACATTCTCAGGTTCCAGGTAGGTTTAGGGGCACTATTCAAGGCAGTACAATATAGTTACGTAAAAGTCAGTCTCACCTTTTTTTTTTGCATTTAAAATGACCTCTTATTTACCTTTTTTCCAGCTTTGAGATATAATTGATATATAATAGTGTGTGTGACTTTAAGGTGTACATTGTAATGATTTGATACACTACTATATAGTGAAATGATAACTACAGTAGGTTAATTAACAGCTCTCATAATTACCTTTCTTTTGTATGTATGTGGTGAGAACATTTAAGATCTGCTCTTTTAGCAACTTTCAAATGTATAATACAGTATTGTTAACTGTGGTCATCATGTTGTCCATTCTATCCCCAGAATTTACTCATCTTATAACTGGAAGTTTATAGCCTTTGACTAACATCTCCCCACTTTCCTCACCATCCAGCCCCTGGCAACCACTATTCTACTCTGTTTCTGTGAGTCAGATTTTTTAGATTTCACATGTGAGTGTCTTTCTCTGTTTTATCTCACTTAGCATAGTGCTGTCAAGGTCCATCATATATCACAAATGGCCACGTTTCCTTTTTCATGGTGGAATAATATTCCATTAGTATGTATATAATACAGCTTCTTAATCCATTCACCCAAAGATGGACACCTAGGTTGTTTCCATATCTTGACTATTGTGAATAAAGCTGCAATGAATATGAGGGCACAGATATCTCTTTGAAATCCTGATTTCATTTCCCTTGAATATATATCCAGAACTGGAACTGCTGGATCATATGGTAATTCCACTTTTGATTTTTTGAGGACCCTCCATAGTGTTTTCCATACTGACTACACCATTATACATTCCCACCAACAGCAGATAAGGGTTCCCTTTTCTCTGCATCTTCACCAACACTTGTTATCACTTGTCTTTTTTGGTAATAACCGTTCTAACAGGTGTGAAGTGATACCTCATTGTGTTTTTGATTTGCATTCCCCTAATTGGTGATATTGAACAGCTTTTCACATACATGTTGGCCATTTATGTGACTTCTTGGAAAAATGTCTACTCAGTTCCTCTGCCCATTTTTAATCAGATTTTTTTCCTTGTGTGAATTCTTTATATATTTTAAATATTAATCCATTACCATATATATGGTTTGCAAGTATTTTCTCCTTTTCCATAGGTTGCCTTTTCATTTTGTTGTCTTTTGTTGTGTAGAACCTTTTTAGTCTCACGTAGACCTTCTTAATTAGTTTTGCTTTTGTTGCATGTACTTTTGGTGTCATATTCAAGAAATCATGGCGAAGACCAATGTCAAGGAGCTTATCCCCTATGTCTTCTTCTAGGAGTGAAGTTTCAGGTCTCACATTTAAGCCTTTGATCCATTCTGAGTTAATTTTTGTGGTGGTGTAAGATATGGATCCAGTTTCATCCTTTTGCATATGATTATCCAATTTTTCCAATACCATTTATTGAAGAGATGATCTTTTCCTATTAAGTATTCTTGTCAAATATTAATTGATGGTATATACTAGGGTTTATTTCTTGGCTCTTTATTTTTTTTCTATTGGTTTTTGTGTCTATTTTTTATGCCATACTATTTTGATTACTATAGCTTTGTAATAGAGTTTGAAATCAGGAGTGTGATGCTTCCACTTTTGTGCTTCTCAGGACTGCTTTGGCTATTCAGGTTCTTTTGTGGTTCCATACGAATTTTATTATTATTTTTCTATTTCTGTGAAAGATGCCATTGGAACTTTAATATGGATTGCACTGAATCTATAGACGGTTTTGGGTAGTATGGACATCTTAACAATACTAATTCTTCTAATCTATGAACACAGACTATTTTTTCCTTTTGTGTCTTCAATTTCTTTCATTAAAGTCCTAGTTTTCAGTGTACAGCCCTTTCACATTCTTGGGTAAATTTATTAATAAGTATTTTATTGTTTTGGTGCTATTATGAATGAGAGTTTATTTCTTTTTCTGCTATTTAATTCTTTTTATTTAAAAACATAATGGATGTCTGATGCTGATTTTGTATCCTGCTACTTTACTGCTTAGCTTACTTTGTTGATTAGTTCTAAGTTATTTTGTGTGTGGGATCTTTAGAATTTTCTATATATAAGATCATGTCATCTTCCAACAGAGACAATTTTACTTCTTCCTTTCTAATTTGGACACCTCTTATTTCTATTTCTTACCTGACTTCTCTGGCTAGAGCTTTCAGTACTATGTTGGATAGGAGTGGTGAAAGTAGGAGCCTTTGTCTTGTTCCTGATCTTAAACGAAAAGCTTTCAATTTTTCATCATTGAAGATAATGTTAGCTGTGGGCTTGCCATATATGGCCTTATTATGTTGAGGCACATTACTTCTATGCCCAATTTATTGAGTTATCATGAAAGAATGTTGTATTTTGTTAAATTCTTGTTCCGCCTCTATTGAGATGATCATATGATTTTTATCTTTCATTCTATTAATGTGATATGTTACATTTTGTTGATTTGTTGCACCATCTTTGCCTCCCAGGGATAAATCCCACTTAACTGTAGTGTATGATACTTTAAATGAACTGTTGAATTTGGCTTGCCAATATTTTGTGGAGATTTTTTGCATCTATTCACTAGGGATATTGGCCTATAGTTTTCTTATCTTGTAGCATCTTTATCTGGCTTTGATATCAGGGTAATTCTGGCGTTTTATAATTCCTTTGGGAGTATTCCCTCCTCTTCAATTTTGGAAGAGTTTAAGAAGGATTAGCATACATTCTTTTTAAAATATCTGGTAGATTTCACCAGGGAAACCATCTGGTCTTGGGCTTTTCCTTGTTTGGAGGTTTTGATTACTGATTCAATCCCTTAACTTTTTATTGGTCTGTTCAGATTTTCTATGTCTTTATGACCTAGTCTTGGAAGGTGTTATGCTTCTAGGAATTTATCCATTTCTTCTAGGTTGTTATCCAATTTATTGGCATATCATTTTTCACAGTAGTCTCATGATCCTTTGTGCTTCTGTGGTATCAACTGTAATGTCTTTTTCATTTTTTATTTTGAGTTTTCTTTTTTTCCCCTCAGCCTAGCTAAAGATTTGTCAGTTTTGTTCATCTTTTCAAAAATCAGCTCTTAGTTTCATTGATCTATTCTATTATTTTTCTGATATCTATTTCATTTATTTCTGCTCTTATCTTTATTTCTTTATGTAACTGCTAACTTCAGGCTCAATTTTCCTTCCTTCCTTCCTTCCTTCCTTCCTTCCTTCCTTCCTTCCTTCCTTCCTTCCTTCCTTCTTTCATAGTTTATTTATTTATTCATGAAGGACACAGAGAGAGAGAGGCAGAGACACAGGTAGAGACACAGGCAGAAGGAGAAGCAGTCTCCATGCAGGGAGCCTGACATGGGACTTGATCCCGGGACTCCAGGATCACGCCCCGGGCCAAAGGCAGATGCTCAAACACTGAGCCACCCAGGTGTTCCAATTTGTTCTTTTTTAAGTTCCTGAGGTTTAAAGTTAGGTTATTTAGGATCTTTAATTATTTATTTTTTAATGCTGGTGACTATTGCTATAAACTTCCCTCTTGGAACTGCTTTTGCTGTTTCTCATAAGTTTAGGGATGTTGTGTTTCCACTTTTTTGTCTCCAGGTATTTTTTTATTTGCCTTCTAATTTCCTCTTGATCTATTGGTTTGCTGTTCAGGAATGTGCTGTTTAATTTCCATATATGTGTGAATTATCCAATTTTCCTCCTGTTATTGATTTGTAGTTTCATACCACTGTGGTTGGAAAAGATTCTTGGTAAAATTTCAGTCTTCTTAAATTAGTGAAGACTTATTTTGTGGCCTATTATTTGTCCTACCCTGGAGAACTTAATGTGTATATTTGAGAAAAATGTGTATTCTGCTGCTATTGGATGGAATGGTCTGTATATGTCTTTTAGATCCATTTGTTTTAATATATGTTCAAGTACAATGTTTCCTTATAAATATTCTGTCTGGGTGATCTATCCATTGTTAAAAGTGGGCTATTCCCTACCATTATTTCATTGCTGTCTATTTCTCTTGTCAGGTCTGGTGATATTTGCTTAATATATTTAGGTATTCTTGTGTTCATGTATATTTATTTATGATGGCTATATCCTCTTGATGAACTGACCCCTTTAACATTATATAATGACTTTGTCTGTTGCTACAGCTTTTGGCTTAAAGTGTTGCTCTTTAATTGACATTATATTGCTTGTAAAAATATTTTTATTTTGCTCCTATTATGTTTCAGACATTGAGTTTTCTCTTTTGATCTACACAATAATCCTGAGGTTGGAATTGTTAAATTCCTTTCATAGGTGAAAATTAAGGCTCAACAGATTGCTTGAATTGTTGAATGTCATACAGCAAAGTACATGGCAGGAAAAAAAAACTGAACCCTAATGTTTTGCCAGTAAGCCACAGTTATCTACATATGAGCTACTCAAATGCAGGGCTAGTTCTAAAGGTTGAATTTGAAATTCTTTGTGCATCTTTATGAAATGCTACTATGATAGAATGAAAGGAAACAGCCTGTTCTTGTCTTAGCTCCTCCAAATGAAAGCAAAGGACAGACTTTCAGACTGAATCTCAATTACTTTTTTTTTTTTTATGTGTGTGCCTTTTACTTGTTTGAGCCATAGTAATTATTATCCCAAACAGGAGCTCAGCTGTAAGCAGCAAAGACTAGGCAACAGTAATATCTAAAATTCACTTATTAAGCAGAAATCCAGCACCATCCCTACTCTTCTGCAATGCTCACACAAACACAGCCCTACCTTAGAAATATTGCAGGTTCAGTTCCAGACCACTGCATTAAAGTGAATACCACAATAAAATGAGTCAAATGAATTTTTTGGTTCCCCAGGGCATATACAAGTTATGTTTACACTATACTGTAGTCTATTAAGTGTACGATAGCATTATACCTAAGAAAACAATGTATATGCTTTAATTAAAAAATACTTCATAATTAAAAATGCTAACCATCATCTAAGCTTTCAGCAAGTCACAATCACTAGTCACAGATCACCAAAACAAATAATGAAAAAGTGTAAAATATTGCAAGGATTACCAAAATGTGACATAGAGTCACCAAGTGAGGAAATGCTATGGGAAAAATGACACAAATAGACTTGCTCAATGCAGGGTTGCCAAAAACCCTTCAATTTGTAGAAACCGCAGTAGCTAAGAAATGCAATAAAGCAAAGCAAAATAAAACAAGGTATGCCTGTATGTGGCAGAAATGTTCAAAATCTTTTTATGATACAGTAAGTGCTATATTGGGCAAAATTAATAGCTTAAGAGTTGCTTATATCTTATATTTGAACACTTGATTCTGAATGGTTTCTTTCTCAAAATATTGTATGACTTTTATCTTGTTTCCTTAACTAGATTGCAATTCTGTGTGAGAGTCCAACACATTGTCAGAATCCTAGCAGTAATGAGAATAATTACTAATATTTATCTGCCCTTGCCACATGTCAGAACTGTGCTAACCACTGTACATACAGTATCTTATTTAATCCTTACAACAATATTATGGGTCACAAGCTATTATTCTCATCTTAAATATGTGAACTTGAGGCTTCATTAGGAAGGTGTTTACCATAGGTCTCATAGCTCACAAGTGGCTGAGCAGTGAGTCTTAGTGTTCCTGACTTAATCCTATGGCTACTCTTCCTTTCTAACCCATAGTGTCATCCTTGTCCCCTACCTTAAACGAGTCAAGCAGTAGTCTGCCTGGCAAGTCTCTTTCTGACTATCTCTACTATAACATTTTGCACACAGTGCCTTTTACATTATATAGCCCTAGGCCTACTTCCATTAAGGTTTCCCCAGTAACTCTAGGCAATCTCTCTCTTTTATGTCCTGTTGATTATTCCTCCAAAAATATCTCAAATTTGTCTCCTTATTGTCATGGCTGTTGTGACTACCCAAGTTTAAGCCTCCATCTTCTTGCTCCATGTTTACAGAAATAACTCATTAAATAAAAAGTGATTAATTTGGGTTTCCAAAGGAGTCTGCTAAAAAATTAATGTCTGTGCCCTCCAAAATGTATATGTTGAAACTTAAGTCCCAATGTGATGGAATTTGGAGTTTCTCATGAATGGAATTAGTGCCATAAGAGAGTATAAGAGAGATCACAGAGCTCCCTCGCCCCTTCTGCCATGTGAGAACATAGTATGAAGTCAGCCATCTACTAATCAGGAAGCATACTCTCATTACACATGGAATCTGCCAGTGCCTTGATTGTGGACTTCTCAGTCTCCAGAACTGTGAGAAAAAATGTCTGTAGTTTAAAAAGCACCCAGTCTATGGTATTCTGTTATAGCAGCTCAAATGGACTAACACAGAGTCAACAGATAGAATTCAAGGGGGTGGTTTATGAACATTGATGATAAAAATTACATCTCTATCTTCACTAACGTCAAGCATCTCTGTCCATTACATTCCCAGATGTAGACAATACACAACACTAACATTAGCAGTCCCTCTGACTTGATTAGCTATAGAAATCAGATATTTCCCATCACATTAAAAGTTATTACAAATATCTCAACATTTCATTTATGTTCACCTACTTTATAATTACAGACCCACTATAAGATCTTATACAGTTAATAAAGGAGTACATATATAACTCTATCACAAATGTTTTTCTAAAAAATATTCTGATAAATTGTATTCCCATATGATTAGTTTCCTTTATAATCAAAAACATTACTCTGAGAAGGAGACCATATGCTTCAGTAGGCTGCCAAACAGGTCTAGGGCAGAAAAAAAGTTTAAGAATCTCAGTTGTAAACGAATTCCCTGCTTTGACTACCGTGCCAAGAGTAGTATTTTCCATATTGCAGCTAGAAAGTTAATTTAAAAATATAAATTGGCTCATACCACTCTCTTACTCAAAACCTCTAATAGTTTCCCATTGTACTTCATAGAGAACCAAAACATCTTAAAACAGCCCGTGGGTCTTGCACGCTTTGGGCCTGCCTATCTTTCCAATTTCATGTGTGGCATTCTTCCCTCCTCACACACGCCTCCGCTAATGTTATAGAAGCTCCAAACTCTTTTCTGTCTCAGAGCTTCACACATACAATTCCCTGGAACATTCTTTTCCCTATTTTCTCAACAGCCTGACTCCTTCTTCTCTTCCTTTAGGAGTCAGCTGAAATACTGCCTCTTTGCAGAGTCTTTAATGACCACTTCATCCAATAATGACTTTCCTCATTATGTTCTTTCATCCCATTCTTTTCCTTTATAGGAAAGCATTTCTCACAATTTATAATGACAACCATTGTTTATTTGCTGTTTGATATTTGTCTTTCACTTTAGGCAGTATAGTCTATGAAGGCAGAAACTATATCTGCTTTATCTACCACTGTATGATCAATGCCAGACATGTGATAGACAGATAACCGCTGAAGAAGTTCTCAAAGATAATCTTATTCAACAAATATTCTGTTCAACTAATATTTACTGAGTACCTAATAAGCCAGGCATAGGTCTGGATACTTGGAATAATAAAGGAACAAAATACCCAAAGATTTCTGTTCTTGTGGAACTTATGTAATTTTCTAGACTTTTAAATTCAGACTATAATGAAAAAAATACACCAATTACACTGGGAAAATATAGGAACAAGTAGTTTTTAAAGGTTAGGCAACAGGCAGCACAAGACAGTGATCAGTGAGAGAAGGGAGATAACATAAGCCGCATGATTGTCCCAGCTTACTGTATAAAAAGGGTTTTTAGGCCATGGCACAGGGAGGGATCACCAAAACAGAATTAAGGAAACTCTTTGAGTTGAGGGGAGAGTAAATAGAGAAGAAAGAGCTACACAGACACAAAAAGAGAGGAAGAGAGAAAGAACGTGTGAGCTCTGGAGGCCTCCGAAGGATTTCTTTTGAGTCTTTAGCTGAATACTGATTAGCACCATATGTGAGAGAACCTGCTTGAGGCTTTGCAAAAAAAAAAAAAAAAAAAAATCAGAAAGGATCAAATAAAACAATCTCTGGCGATCACACAGGGCTAGAATAGTTTGTACCTGCCTTGATGAAGTAAAAACATCTCATAACACTGAGGGGTTGAGTAGAGTCCTAGAAAGGGTAGTGCTTTAAGTGTAGTATCAAACTGGCCTAGCTTAAAGGCTGATATGGATTACCAATGTTTAGTAGTAAGCCTTGATTAGATCAAATGTTTCCAAGTAACTTAACTGTACCATAAAACAAAACCCCAGAATATTAAAAGGAACACAAAAAATTTCAGTATGCCACAATGTCTAGAATCCAATAAAAAAATCAGGCATATAATTAAGTAGGAAAAAATCTCTCCCATATAAGGAGAAAAATTAATACAAAGAAGACCCAGAAGTGACACAGGATAATAAAATTGATAAGGGTATTGTTAAGATAGCTTTTGTAAAATACATACATACATACATACATACATACGATAGCTTTTGTAAACAGTGCCCATAACATCAAAAAGGTAAAAAAAAAAAAAAAAAAAAAAAAGCAAAACATGATAAAAAGAGGAAAGAAAAAAGGAAAGATATTTAAAAGACTCAAATCAAATCTCCAGAGATAGGGGGATCCCTGGGTGGCGCAGCGGTTTGGCGCCTGCCTTTGGCCCAGGGCACGATCCTGGAGACCCGGGATCGAGTCCCACGTCAGGCTCCCGGTGCATGGAGCCTGCTTCTCCCTCTGCCTATGTCTCTACTTCTCTCTCTCTCTCTGACTATCATAAATAAAAAAAAAAAAAAAAATCTCCGGAGATAAATAATACATTGGATAGAATTAGCAGCAGACTTAGACACTGCAGAAGAAAAGATGAGTGAACTTGACGACAATAATAGGAACTCTCCAAAATGAAGTATAGAGAAAATAGACAGAAAAAATATGAACAGAGCACCTAGCTAGAAGATAACATAAGGACCTGAATACACATATAATTGGGGTCTCTGAAGGACAGAAAGAAAATTATACACATATAACTGTGGGTGCAGAAGGAACAATATCTGAAGACAGTGGCTGAAAAAGACATAATAGTTGATGCAAACAAACCTAGAGATTCAAGTAACTCAGCAAACCCCAAATGAAGAAACATGAATCAAACTATATCAATGTACAGTATAATCAAATTGCCTATATAGTATTTAAATGGGAGAATGGAGAGAACAGAAAAGAAAGCATAATTGTTAGAGAATGTTAGAAGTTAGTAAGTTTTAATTAATTAGTAAATTCAGAGAGGAAGAGAGGGGGTGGGAGGGGCAGAGAGGGAGAGAGAATCTCAAACAGGCTCCACGCCCAGCAAGGAGCTCAACACAGGGCTCAATCTCACAATTCTGAGATCATGACCTGAGTGGAGATCAAGAGTCAGATATTAACCGACTGAGCCACCCAGGTGCCCCAAAAGGTAGTAAGTTTTATAAGGAAATGAAAAGTAGACCAGGGTAAAAGGGATTAAGAATGTGTATGTGTAGGGGGCGTGGGGAACAGATTGCAATAGTTGGGATTAATTGAGAAGATATTTAATCTTTTGATAAAAACCTACAGAATGAAGGGAAGGCACTGCCTTGCATTGTAAAGGAGCACTCTAAATGCTGTGTGGAAAACAGTGAGTACTTTGTGGGAATCAAGCGTCAAAGTAGAGACTGCCCTGGAGACTATTGCTGTAATTTAAGAGAGAGGTGGCAGTAGTTCAGAGGTGGTGTGAAATGGTATAATTCAGGATAAACAGTATTTGAATATAGAATCACCAGGAATTTATGATGTACTAGAGAAAGGGTATGAATACAAAAGAACTATTAAGGATAACTCTTATCAAAGTTTTTGGATTGAGCAAATGGATGAAACTGTTCTCATTTCAGCTGGTGAAAGCTGCAGGGAAGAATTTTGGGGTGAGATCAGGAATATAATTTTGTTTGAAATTAAAATATCTGTTAGTGAGATATACAATGCTGGAGTTTGAGAGAGATACTGACTAGATCTATAAATTTGGGAATCAAGGCCATATAGAAGGTACGTAAAGCCTTGGGAATGAACAAGATCCTCAAGAGAGTAAGTACATTTAGGTAGGAAAGAGAGGGACAAATACTGAACCCTGGAACACTTCAATGTAAGAAGCTGGGGAGCCTAAGGGGAGCCAGATAAGGAAATTTAGACACAGTAGCCTGTGAGAATGGGGACAGAGGAGAGCCAAATGCTGGGGGAAATGCTTCAGGAAATAAGGAATCATCAACCATGACAAATGCTGCCAGTAGGTCAAGTACGATGAAACTGAGAATTAACTGTTAGGTTTAGCCATCTGCAGTCATCAGCAACCTTGGTGAGAGAAGGTTCAAGAGAATGGTGGGAGTGAAAATCTCACATGGTTTACAAACAAATGGGGCATCCTCCTCCTCCTTCTTCATGAATAATTCAGCCTATAAGGGATTGGGTGGGACTAAGCTAAAAGGACTCCATAGGTTAGGAGGTTAGGAACCCATGGTGGGATGTCAGAGCTTGAGGAGGGTGAGGAGAGCATCTATACAGAAAATAGCCAGGTGAAGAGTATAGGAGCCTGAGGGGGATGTGAATGCATCCACGTTGGGAGGAGATGTTGTGGAATGGGACCTCAGTTCCCTACAGGATTGTTGTCCAAATAAAGACAAGGGGATCAAGGATCCTCATGGTCAGTGAAGGGAGTTATAAATATGGGAAGTAGAAAGACAGAATATACTCTGTGGTGTAGGGCAGGACCTGAGAGTGTTGGTATGAACTCATGGTTATGTATACACAGATACAAAGATAAAGAAATAAATGCAGATGTAAAAGTGTGTGTATATAGTATTCCCTAACTCTGTCCACTGAGAGGAACCTGGAAGAGCAACACTTCAAAACACTTCAGGAATGAGAACATCTAGCATCCAGATTTTCATTTCTAAATAAAAATATCAAAGGAACTAGTACTCTTGGAGAAAAGGGTGATTCCAGGGTTGGGGCAGGGAAATAACAAGAGGACCCTACATCATCTTTTTTGTGCCAGACACTAAGGAAGCACTCATAGAATGATGGAGTCATGTCAAAAGCACACGGTACCTAGTTTTTTAGTCTGTGCCAATTAAAACATCAAAATATATGATTGTAAATCATGGAATAAAAGAGGAAACCATGTGTCCATATCAATATAATTAAATAAACTTTAAAAAACAGAATGTTTAATGAGGAGTGGGATAGTTAATACAGCCTCAAGGTCTCTCTCCAAAAATCTAAATATTTATTAACTATGAAAAACAAACGAACAACTTTACATGAAGAAACTGGAAGTTAACACCTTAATTAAGTAGTCAAAGTTAACATCACCAGTAAGTGACAATTTGAAATCATATGCCAATGATAAAATGTAATGAGACAAATAACCCCATCAATTCTGTATTACTGTCCCAGTTTTGTTACCTGAATTTAATCATAAGGAAATATCAGACAAATCCAAATTGAGTGCTATTCAACAAAATGGATAGCCCATAATCTTCAAAAGTGTCAAGGTCACAAAAGCCAAGGAAGTCTATGGTCAGAACAACTAAATGTAACATATCATGCTGAGTTGGGTCCTTTAGCTAAAAGGGATACTACGAGGGTGATTTGCATGACTTAAATGGGCTCTGAGGATTAGAAATCAGTAACATATCAATGTTAACCTCCCAATTCTGATGACTATATTATGATTATGTAGAAGAATGTTTTTATTTATAGGTACCACACACTAAAGTATTTGGTAGTGATAGGGTAACTGTTGGCAAATTCTTTTCTTTTCTTTCTTTTTTTTTTTTTTTAAAGATTTTATTTATTTACTCATGAGAAACAGAGAGAGAGGCAGAGACACAGGCAAAGGGAGAAGCAGGCTCCATGCAGGGAGCCCGATGTGGGACTCGATCCTGGGTCTCCAGGATCAGGCCCTGGGCTGAAGGTGGTGCTAAACCGCTGAGCCACCCGGGCTGCCAGGCAACTTATTTTCAAATGGTTCAGGGGAAGATAAAAACCTTTATTTTTTAAAAAAGATTTTATTTATTTATTTGAGAGATTGAGAGCACAAGCTGGCGAGAGAGGCAGAGGGAGAAGCAGACTCCCCACTGAGCAGGGAGCCAGACACAGCCTGATGCCGGGACCCTGGGCTCATGACCTGAACTGAAGGCAGACACCCAATGGGTTGAGCCACCCAGCTGCCCGGAAGACAAAGTTCTTGGTACTGCATTTGCAATCCTATTGTACCTTTGAGATTATTTCCAGAGTAAAAATAATTTTTCAAAAGAAAGGGAAAAGAGAAATTAGAGATAGTGAATATAGATAACTTTTTCAGGAAGTTCTACAAAGCATAGCAAACAAATGAGGCAGTTGCTGGAAGAGGAAGTGGGTGATTCAGAGAAAAAAATTAAAATTTTATTTAAGATGGAGAAATAATACTGTGTTTGTACACTGATGGAAATGATGAAATAGAGAACCAAAACTGATGATTCAGGATGGACAGGTGGTGGAGCATGACCTTGGTTAGAGTGATGAGATCTGATGTACAAGTGAAAGAATTACATTTGATAAGAGTATGGGTCTCTTCAGATTGACCATTACTGAAACCCAGTTCTCCAGCAACCTCTCTAAATTACACTGGAAGTAAAGAAATGATGATCCTAGACAGTCCCAATGAAGGCCACCAAACTATGATTTTGCATCTGAAAATGTAGGAGCCCACTCTAGGAAGTCATCCTGACGTCTCTGAGAAGCAGCTGTTGGTAAGGATAAAAATCAAACCTAAGAATTTACAGCATGTAGGATATAGTTCTGTCTTCATTACATTCTGAAATTAAGACACATTTTAAAATTGATGTTGCAGAATGCTTTTCTCATCAGGCAAAGAAGTAAGCACTGACAGGTGGTCACTGCCTATATGTGGAAAGTCACATGTGTGTTAAGGAAATCAATTATTCAGCCAAGTCCTTCAGTTGAGTTGCCTGCATTAAAGGCACCACCCAGGGTTGACTTAACTTTAATTTGTTGCTTCAAAGGACCTCAAAGACTGTGCTGCAATGGAGGCCTGAAATGGGAAGTTTATCATTGTCATAGACCTGGCAATATACCTTAAGCCAAAAGAAACTGCCAAACCTCTGGGAAGAGATAGAATTTCCAAAGTAGGGGCACCTGGCTGGGTCAATGGTTGAGTGTCTGCCTTTGGTTCAGGTTGTGATCCCAGAGTTGTCCTGGGATTGAGTCCCACGTGAGGCTCCCTATGGGGAGCCTGATTCTCCCCCTGCCTATGTCTCTGCCTCTCTCTCAGTGTCTCTCATGACTAAATAGATAAAACCTTTTCTTTTCTTTTTTTTTTTTTAATAATTTTCAAACTAGGAGAGATTGGTCTGACATTTGTCTAGAAAGATCTTTTGCTCAGGTCAAAAGCAACTGGCCACTTTAAAGTCTTCATTTTTCTTTGAATCATTAATACATAATTTAAGTAAGAAAAAATTAAAATATTCAACTTAAACACTGGTGAATGCAGAGGAAACCTTAGTATTCTTTGACATGCTTTGGAACTATACTGAAAATATGAGAGGCATTGTGGGCAGTAAGATTATTAAAGTCAGGAATGAAAGGCAGCAAGTCACCTATCATCTCACATCATCATCATGCCTGCATCACTGCTGGTGGCCAAAATGGAGTCTAAAGGGTCTTTCTTGGGTGTGAAGAGCACCTAGGCTCAAACTTTGATTGTTATACTAGAGGAAGTAAAATTGCATGGAGAGATATTGACTATTTTTTATTTATAAAATAATGAGTGAATATTCTAAGTAGTCCTCCCCTCCCTCTCCTCCATGGGGGTATTAAACTAATGGTACTAAGGATTTTTTTGAAAAAAAAAGAAATAGAATAATATTTTTGAAATTAATAACTTCAAAAGAATTATCAAAAAAGTACATTATACTTCATTTACTCTATTTAATAATAAAAAAAAGATATTCAAAGTGTCATCCAAAATAGTTAGATTTTTAAGAAAAGAGACTTCAGCTTGCCTGAAAACTGGGCTATTCAGAAAAATTCATTTCTTACAAATTTCAAATTATCAAGGTTTAACAGTACTACTGTAGCTCCTAGACACAATGCATAAGGCTAAGCATGTACATGATGCTTAATAAATTATCTATTGAATTTTTAAAAGTTATTTCAACTCTCATCAAAATGAAATGTCAAGCTCAATTATTAACATATGTGTGAATTCAATTTTAAAGTTTTTGCTTCATTTTTAGCAAATTGAATGAGTTAGGATTGGCCAAGTATGAACACACAACCCTTTCCTCTTTAAGTCCTTTGACATATTATACTGATTTTATTATCTCTGAAAATACTATCAACTGGCCTATGAGGAAGATAGTATCTCATTCTCCCTAATAAATCCAATGCAAGCATTTAAAAAAAAATATTGATTGATTTATGATATATAAATAAATAAATAATATATATATATATATATATATAGAGAGAGAGAGAGAGAGAGAGAGAGAGAGAGAAAGGAGCAGAGAGAGAACCTTCAAGCAGCCTCCCCACTGAGGACAGAGCTGGATGCAGGGCTCCTATGAGATCATGACCTGAGCTGAAACCAAGAGTCAGACACTAAACTGACTGAGCCACCCAGGTGCTCCTCAAATGCAAGCATTTTAGGGGAGTAGTGTTAAAACTTTCATTTCAAATGCTAGAAAAAGATTTCAAAAGTCCCAAACCTAGGATATATGTCTCCTCTTTACTACCAAGCATAATGTTTTAACTGGTCCATTTCTCAGTACCATTTTCTGTGAAGTTCAATTCTAATCTTTTACGAGTGAATATCAGAAAGATGATTTAATCATTATAAAATTTGGTTTAATAATTTATACATATTTGTCAGTTATGAAAATCAGTCTATTTTTATGTTGACCTGTTTTAAAGAGAAGATATATGATAAATTCTGGCTACTTATAATCAAACACAAGACATGAAGCTCTTCACCTGTCTTCTCTTCATTTTTGTATTTCTTTTTTTTTTTTAAATTTTTTAAATTTATTTATGATAGTCACAGAGAGAGGGAGAGAAAGAGAGACAGGCAGAGGGAGAAGCAGGCTCCATGCACCGGGAGCCCGATGTGGGATTCGATCCCGGGTCTCCAGGATCGCGCCCTGGGCCAAAGGCAGGCGCCAAACCGCTGCGCCACCCAGGGATCCCCATTTTTGTATTTCAATGAATTTTCCCCTATGACTATAGGTTTCTTTTTTAAAGATTTATTTATTTCATGGGGGGAGAGAGAGACAGACAGACAGACAGAAAGCGCAAGTGAGCACAAATAGGAAGGGCAGGGGGAGAGGAAGAGACAATCCTCAAGCAGACACAGGGCTCAGTCCCAGGACCCTGAGATCATGACCTGAGCCAAAATCAAGAGTTGGACACTTAACTGATTGAGTCACCCAGGTGCCCCTATGACCACAGCTTTATTTGGCCAATTATACTCATGCTTGCAATTTCCTAAACCATAAATGTCACTGGAAATGTCATGTGAATTACAGCTCCTGATGTCCTGTTATATGACATTCTTAGTACATGAACTTAAAGCTATTCACTAAAAAAAAAAGTTTCTTGAATCCCTGTAGCCCAGCACCCTGAAGAATACAGAGAAGTAAATGACATAGTCTTTGTCTTTGAGGACTGTGGTCTAATTAGAAAATTTTATTTGATGAAAATGAAACCAATTAATAAATATAGGCAGAATGGCAAGAGATTCATGGACAAATGGGGACTGGAGCTGACCCCTAATGGGAAAGTAAGATTTAGACAGGGTCTTAGTGGGTTCAAATTCCTGTAACAAAATATTGTAGAATGGATGGATTATAAACTACAGAAATTCACTTCTCACAGTTCTGGAGACTGAAAGTCTGAGATCAAGGTGCTGTCAGATTGAGAGTCTACTTTCTGGTTCACAGATGTCTTCTTACTATTACCTCGCATGGTAGAAGGGTGAGGGATCCCCCTGGGGTCTCTTTTATAAAAGGGGCGCTAACCCTATTCATGAGGGCTAACCATCTTCCAAAGGCCCCACCTCCAAATATTATGATACTGGGGGCTGGGATTTCAACATATGAATTTTTTGGAGGGGGGGTTACAAACATTCATTCTGTAGTGGATAGGAAAAGAATGAGGGAAAGGGCATTCTCATTGAGGGACCCAGAGTAACCAGAGAGATGGGACTTTACATAGTATATTCTTGAGATAATAGAGCAAGTTGGAAAGCTCTATTAGGAATATTTGGGAGAAAAAAGAAATAAATGACATTCTTATATGGGGTCAATTGATGGAATATACAAGTAGTTAAGAAGCAATCATTTCACACACGCTCCTAGCCTTGGCTTTCTTTTCTTACATCTATGTCATTTTTCATGATGCTGATGATGCCCACTGTCAAGGAGCATCTTTCCAGCTTACAGTGATTCTCACTCCTCCTTAACTATCTAACCCTTTCCCATTCATATGGGTGGGTTAGCTCCTAGGAGCAATGTTTGTGCAATGTGGTTTGATTCTAATGTCTGTTATTGGGGCTGTAGATGGTTCACTCTTGCTAGAACAGACATGCCATTCCAGGAATATGCACTTGAGACTAAAAGGAATTGAATCAACCAATCTCTTTCTTCATGGAGCTGGAAGAGACATGGGATCCTGGGAGCAGTGAGCAGCCATCATATCTGCCACATGGAATAGGCAGCTGAGAAATCTATTCTTCCCAGGAAAAGAAAGAGGCAGACACACAGAGGCAGAGACATGTAACAGAGCTCTCCAGTTTCCAGCTCTTATTCCTACTGCTTACCCAGCTATATTTCTGCTCTTGGAATCTGAGACACACTGTATCTTTTATTATCAATCCCCTCTTCCTGCTTAAGTGAACTTGGGCTAGGTTTCTATTATTAGAAACCCAATGAGCCCTAATACAGTGGCGAACAAATAGATTTACTGAAGTCCTGCTGTCCTTTACTTTTGGACATGCTTCCTCAACTTGTGCTCTAAGGACAAGCTTCCTTTTATCCATCTTCACTCGACATCAGTGTGACTACATTGCTGTCTCATACATCTGAGTGTCACAGTCTCTATGCCCCTCTCTCTCCTTGTCCCCAGATCCCTTCCCAGCAGCTTCCTTTGATTCTCTTTACTTTCTGTCCTTGAATGAAATGCTAACAAAGAAACACAGAAAGGCTGGGAGTGTAATTTATATATGCCTGAGGCTTATGAACAGATAATGGGTTCATTAGCTCAATTCTCTCGGGATGTGTGATGCAAAGGGATAGGACACAAGAAGGTTTAAAAATGAATATGCTATGCAGATCCTCCTACGGTACAGCTTCTCTCTGCAGCCGCCCCTGCTGATGGGACTCTCAAAGCTCTAATGCCAGCTGTGTTCCCTGCCCCCTGCTCCTCATGGCCTCAGCCACAGTGGGCTCCGCCGGATGTACATAACACACTGCTGCCCAAGCTTGAAGAGGTCACTATCTGACTGCAGAATCACAGACGTAGGGATCTTGAGAGAGAAGCCCTTTCTTGCTGACAGGATCACGCAGGCAAAGTAGGTGGAGAAGCCCAAGGGCTCAGAAGCCTTTGAAGGGATTCCTAAAGGCAGAATAACCAAGCCCTAAACCAGCTAGCTGACAACTCTGTCAACAGTCGCAGTTTAGCCAACGGCCGAACTAAAAATAATCTGACACTTTGCCACAGCATGCCTGCCTCGCTCTGATGTGCAGGAGAAGTGCTGAAACACTAGCTGCTGCTGTATCTCCAACAACGCGAGGTCTAATGATGTAGCAAGGGTCCAGAGGTTTGGATGTGAAGATGGCCTAGGAAGATCAGCACCTAGCGCTCAGTTTGTTAGATGAACACTTCTTCTCTCTTATAGTGGCGATTCCTTTGGTGTCTTCAGTAGTAGTATACGAAGGGAGTCAGGGTGTGGTGCTGGCTTCTTCCTGTTGATATTTGATGATTATGCTTTTTGGATATCTTATTTCTATCAGTGATAGGTCTCATTCATATTTTTTTTGTAACTTCCTCCTAGACTAGGAGATCTTTGAGGGCAAGAGCCATGTCTTCGTCTTTCTCCATCTCTATATCTCTAGGATCTAACAAGGTTTGGCCATTTAAAAAGCTATCAATAAAATATTTATTAGACAAAAGAATAAAAGAACAACTGAAAATCAGTAAAATTCCAATCTTATGATGAGATGAGGGTCTGGGAAACCTTCACAAAGGATGTCATGACTGGTCTGAGTCTTCACGGAGTTGCCAGAGTTAATAAAGGATAGAAAGGAGAGTGAATGTTCCAGGCATTTGAAATTTCCATCAAGAGCACCAGAAGTGGCTCAGTAAGGCAGGTGGGCAAAAAGAGGGGATGAAGCTGAGAAGAGCAGAGGCCAGAAGGACCTTGCATACTCTGCTAAAGAGTTTGAATTTTATTTTACAGGTGATGGGAAGCACAAAAAGATTTTCTGTAGGAGAGGAATGTAATACGATTTTCTTAGAGAAAATGGTCTTTGGCAGCAATGTGGAGGGTAATTGATGGCAGGCGTGGAAACAGGGCTGAGATGGGATTTCAGGGATCAACTAGGAGCCCCTGCAATCAGTAATTCGAGTGAGGGATGAAGGAGGTCTGACTTATGGCTGAACAGACCTATTTCTGTCCTCTTTCTCCCACTGCCAGCTTTTCATCACCTCTAATACCATCACCTCCTCCTTCAGGAGATAAATCTGAGGATGCTGAGGAGTAACAGAAAAAGCCAACCACAATGATGCTTCACAACTACTTTTATCTTAGTTGGGCCACCCTAAAAGGCAAAGTGACATTTTCCAGAAGGTCCATGGGCAAAAGACTCCTCTCTCCCCACCATTCCCAAGGAAGGACTAAATGATACTTTTGGATGCCATGGTCCTTGAGCCACCTTACTTCCTGCAGCACATTCTGTGCCCACCTTCCACACTGTACTTTTTTCAGCAAGGGAATGAAAAAGAAGAGGCAAAGGGAAAAGAGAAAGGTGGTAAAGGAGCAAGGCAGATAGTGAGGACCTCTCACTTATCTCATTCATGAATAATAAGAGTTAGAGCTGCTGAGAGAAGAGAAGCTGTTTATATGGCCCCATTATCAGAACTCAAAAAAGAAGATTAGGACAGATGCCCATGGTTATTTACTCAGCTTATTTCTGAAGGAAGATCATCTTTCTCTTCACTTTCTAAACGATAGCTGATGGGAGTTAGAAGGAGCAAACCCTGGGTGACTGGCTGACTCATTTAGTAGAGTATATGACTCGTGATTTCAGGATCATGAATTCAAGCCTTACATCAGGTGTAAAGCCTACACCTGATTTTATTTTAAGATTTCATTTATTTATTTGAGAGAGAGAGAAAGAGAGAGAAAGTGTGAGTAGGGGGGAAGGCAAGAGGGAGAAGCAGATTTCCTGCTGAGCAGAGGGCCTGATGCAGGAATTGATTCCAGGGTCTTGGGATTATGACCTGAGCCAAAGACAGACAGTTAACTCATTGAGCCACTCAGGGACCCCTTCCCTAGGTTCTTAACCTTGGCTATACATTGAAACTAACTTATAATTAAAAACAAAATGCAAAAATAAATAAATAAATAAACAAACAAACAAACAAACTAAGCCTGATGCCTGAATCATACCCCAAGAGATTCTAATTTAATTGGTATAGAGGGTGGTCTTGGAATTGGTCTTTCCACAGAGTTTCTGGGGTAATCTGAATGTATACAGGTGGGCTGAGAATCATTGTTCTAGAGCAGGGGTCAACAAAGTTTTCTGTAAAAGGCCAGAGAGAAATATTTTGTTTTATGGGCTACATGGTTTCTCCTGTAACTACCCTGCTCTGCTGTTATAGTGGGAAAGTATCCATAGACAATGTGTAAATGAATGGCTATGTTCTAATAAAACCTTATTTATAAAAACAGGCAATGGGCTGGATCTGGCTCATGAGCCTTAGTTTATTGACCTTTGCTCTAGAAGCATACTCCAAAGGTTGGGTGGGTTGTTCAGGTTGCTAACTCTGGCATGGAGAAAATAGGAGAAATGTTCTAGTTTTAAAAAAGAATTTTGGGGCAGCCCCGGTGGCACAGCGGTTTAGTGCTGCCTGCAGCCCAGGGCATGATCCTGGAGTCCTGGGATTGAATCCCACGTCAGGCTCCCTGCATGGAGCCTGTTTCTCCCTCTGCCTGTGTCTCTGCCTCTCTGTCTCTCTCTCTCTCTCTCTGTGTCTCTATGAATAAATAAATAAAAATATTTTTTAAAAAATAAATAAATAAACAAGAATTTGGCATTTGGAAGAATGTTCTAGCTTTATTTTAATAAAATGAGATATGTTTCTGAGTTCCATTTGATAAAATACTTTCATTAACCCACTACACTGTTTGACTTCTTAGGGAGACCATGTGTGATTTTTGTGTTTTGAAGAAAAAAAAATCCAATGAGATATTAAAAAGAAGATAATTACAACCCGAAGTGGTGACTAGAAAGATTAACCATGTCAGAGAGACACTTAACTGAGAACCTAAACCAAGACAGAAAATCTAAAATCCAAATGAAAAAACAGTCAGTACAGAGTCAGGGAGGTCAGCTGGTGACCTGGTAAGTTTTGCGTGTTCTCCAAGTTCCTTGGCTAGAACTCAACCAAGAGCCTGTTTCTCATTTGTTTGTTTTGCTGTTATTGTTTTGCTTTGAATTCTATGTGGAGAACCTGTTTTAATTTATGCTGTTTTTTTATTTTGGAGAAATCTGGAGAAGGCAAAGACACATTGGAAAATTAACTTTTACCCAATTATTAAGTTTCTCTCATGCTCTCACTGCTTTTTATCACTCTTTTTAGAAGGGGTGTCAAGTGATAGATGGCTGCAAATCATGTTACTTATAGTCAAGGCTCTAAGATCCATGTGGGTTATGTGGTCCTCACCTTTATCCTATCAATGTTGGCTTCCATCTTCAGCTGTTCTACCAGCTTCCTGGCTTGTGCTATGCTGGCGGTGTTGTTGCTGGCCATTGGAATGCTGGGTGGGTTTTTCGGATACACTAGGAAAGAAAACAGGAAGAAAGAATGCATCAGGGAATTCAGGAGCTGCCAAAAGAGCAGGTTCATCATGATGGGGGAAATTTAAAAGAGTGGCTGTGGTCAGGCCTGGCTCTCCCAGCTCTCTACATCACCAATCCAGGACCAAGCCTGATTACAGCAGACCAGGAGATGAGGTGTGGTTTTCCAAACACCCCACGCACAGCCCCACACACACACACACACACACACACACACACACACACCTCTGTACTTCCATCCCTTCTTCAGGGAAAAACAATGAAGCATCAGTTAGAAAAAGACATGCTGCTGAATTAAGAAAGCAAGTCATTAAAACTATCTTAATTTGTGAAATGAGTTTGAAATGGGAAGGGTGGCAGGATGCATTATTACTGTTGCTATTTTTCAGGTACTACTATTGTCAGATACTTGTTTAAGTGCCCTCAGAGGATGAAGAATGAAAGGCAAGCAGAAAGGAATGGTAAATTATATAATCCTTTAGGACTAAAAACACCAAGTTTACAATGTTCTCCTGATGTGTTCCAATACCAGCTTTCTAGTTAACTGTAACCACTTCAGTCTATTATACTGCAGAGACCCTGCAAAGGATGTGTGGCTTTTCAGTGTTGTTTATCCAGCATTTAAAAAAATAGTCTTTTCTCTCTATTCTATTTGAAATATGGCTAGACACAACTATTTACTTAACTCACAATTCTTCATCTGTAATGTCAAAGGGGGAAGGACTGCCATGTCTAAATTGTTAATTGCATCAATGAGTTCACCAGCAGAATTCTGTATTTAGTATAATGGACTTACTACTCTTATAAATATGGAAATGGAACACAAATGTTTAGAGAGTGGAATTCATACTTACGTAAATTATGAGATGGTTTCTTTGCCTCTGGCTTTGCCAGATCACCTCCCCATCCTTTCTTCCACCTGCTTCAAGTTCTATCCCAATTTCATTCCTCTTCTAATTCTTTCTTGACCCACCATCTCAATTTATTTTTGTTGTTCATCTTGGAAAGTACCCTATTTTATTTATGGTGCCCATTTCCTCCACATTCTGATCAGGTCTCGCTCTATGTCAAGGTGTCATATGCTATTTCAGGATTGTCTGTGTAAATGTGCCCTTTGAGGTCACTGGCACCCCACAGTGAAGCAATGTCTGAGAGCAGCAATTTAGCTAGAGTGCATGACCCAAGAAATGAGAGGCATTAAAGCCTTACTTCAGTCAACAGTCGAATCTTGTTCTGAAGACATATTAAATAAAACCATGACTTATAGCTTTGGGGGAATATTTTTATCCAGGGATAAAGTAAAAAATCAGGCTACTATCTCAGAAAGGAAAGAAGATACATAGAAAACCCAGGGAAGGAGGTATAACCCACAGTAAGTTCAATACAAGACTGTTACTTATTCAGGAAAAAAAAATTGTTAATTACCAAAAAAAGCATAAATATGGAAATTATCTTTTTTGGTTCTTATATCTCAATATCTTGTTCTTCGAGGCAATAGAAGAAATTACATATAACACTGTAAACAAAGAGGTCCCTTCATAGTGAGTGTTATTTTATAAAGAATACTGCAAAATCAGCCACCCCAACAGCATTTACAGTATAATTGGAAGATAATTAACTATTCCCTCAAAAAAAAAAAAAAACCTATTCCCTTAACTTATTTTCAAAGGCATCAGAGAATAAAATGGAAAGGAAGACTGAAGGGATTCTGAAGCCACAAAGATCTCTGAACTGTATTCATATCCTTGAAGAACAAGAGGAGGGATCTTTATGTAAGAACAAAAAAAACAGAAAGAGACTTTAACAACTCTGATTTGGGACCCCATCATTTCAAGCAGACTTCGTGTCGAGCACAGAGCCAGACACAGGGCTCAACCCTAGGACCCTAAGATCATGACCTGAGCCAAAACCAAGAGTGGAATGCCCAACTGACTATGCCACCCAGACGCCCTAAACTTTTAGAATTACTTTGGGCATTGTCTTATTTTTCACATCCAGCTGCTTTCCTACAAAATTCTCCTCCTGAAGACTGAAAGCACTATAGAATCCTAAGCCAGTGTTCCAAAGAAATATGCGTTTTCCTAAAAAGTGTCTATGGTAAATAAGAAAAGTTAGTCTGTCTCCTAAGCTTGAGGTATTTGGACAATGCATCACACACACAGACACACACATGCACACACTAAGAACCCTTTTCATCTTATAAAACTGAAACTCTGTACCCAATAACTGTAAGTCCCATTCTTTCCTCCCCTCAGCACTAGAAATCACCTTCTACTTTTTGTTTCTATGATTTTGGCTACTCTGGGAACCTTGTAGAAGTGGAATCATACAGCATTTATCTTTTTTTGACTGGCTTATTTCATGAGCATAATGTCCTCAAGATTCATCTGTATTGTAGCGTGTGTCAGAATCTCTTTCCTTTTTAAGGCTGAATAATATTCCACTGCGTGTATATACATTTTGCTTATCCATTCATCTGATGAGAGACACTTTCATTGTTTCCAGGTTTTAGCTACTGTGAATAATACTGCTATGAACATGGGTGGACAAATATCTCTTCAAGCCCCTACTTTTAGTTCTTTTGGGTATATACCCAGAAGTAGAATTGCTGGATCATATGGTAAATCTATTTTTAATTTTTTGCAGAACAGCCACACTGATTTCCATAGCAGATATACCATTTTACATTCCCACCAAAAGTGCATAAGGAATCCAATTTCTCATCTTCCCAGCACTCATTATTTTCCATTTTTGTTTTTCTGTTGTTTATTTGGTCGTAGTCACTTTAATGGATGTGAGGTGGTATCTCATTGTGGTTTTGATTTACATTCCCTGATGATTAGTGACATTGAGCATCTTTTCACATACTTGTTGACCATCTGCATATCTCCTTTGGAGAAATATCTATTCAAGTCCTTTGCCCTTTTTTAAAAAATGTTTTATTATTTTTAAGTAATCTCTACACCCAATGTGGGTCTCAAATCCACAACTCTGAGATCAAGAGTTGTACACTCCACTGACCAGGACATCCAGGTCCCCCAACTTTGCCTTTTTTTGAACCAAGTTTTTTGTTGTTGAGTTTTAGGAGTTCTGTACATATTCTGTATGTTAATCTATTCTCAGATATATGGGGTTTGCAGACATTTTCTCTCATTCCATAAATGGCCTTTACACTCTGCTAATAGTGCGCTTTGATGCACAAGAGTTTTTAATTTTCATAAAATGCAATTTTCTTTTGTTGCCCATTCATCTGGTGTAATGTTCAAGGAATCATTGCCAAATCCAATGCTGTGAAGTTTCTGCCCTATGTTTTCTTCTGAGAGTTTCATAGTTTTAGCTTTTATGTTTAGGTCTTTGATGTACTTTGAGTTAATTTTTGTAAATGGTGTTGGGTAAGGGTTCAACTCCATTCTTTTGCATGTGGATATCCAGTTTTCCCAGCACCACTTGTTGAAAGGATTTCCTTTTCCAAATTGAATGGTCTTGTCACCCTTATTGAAAGTCATTTAACCACATAGGTGAGGATTTATTTCTGGGCTCTCTGTTCCTAAGTTAATTCTAAGTCCCTATATATTTTATTATTTTTGACATTATTGTCAAATGGAATTGTTTCCTTAATATCCTTCCCATATTGTTCATTGTTGGTGTATAAGTGCTACATCATAGATTTCCAACGGGGAAGACAAAAACTTTTGTCTTTTGTCCCTACCTAAGTTGACAGCAATTGCATGCAATGGGAAATGTTGTTGAGAAAAGGGTGTTGCATCTTGTGAGCATATCAGGCCAAGAGAAAGTGTTGACAGAGTCCTGTTAGGTGCTTAGCAGAAGCATAGATGCATATCAGATATCCTTTGCTAATGTTCCTGTTTCACTTTACATCTGACAGAGATTGGGCAGATATTATTTTAAGAGGGAAGGAAATGGTTTGACTATACCAACCACTGAAATAGCTAAAAGAAAAAAATTCTGCTGAAAAGATCACGTACACAAAGCTTTAACACACATACACACACACACCCCCAAAAAAAACCCTTTAGTTAAAAAGAGAGGGTGATTAATTTCTATACACCACTCCCCCCTCACCTCATCAGCTAGTTTTTGGATTGCCTTGTGATGCACCATATTTTACCTTTGCAGGGGCCCAGCGTGGCCCTGGAACCAGAGGCCCACCTCAAAGATGCACCTAGCTGTAGACCCTAACTCTTCTAGAAATCAGTGGGGCAGAGGGAAATAGAGTCAGAGTCTGGCTGTCATGGGGAGATTCTAGATTCCAGAGCTTGCTTCCAGAATCGCAAAACATGTCTGGGAATCAACTGGGGGTAATGATCAAATGCTGGTAGTGCTGGAGTGACACACTCTTCAGCCCAGCAATCAGTAGCCCACCCTTCTCAAGTACTGAAATGGGTGGTTACACATCTCTGAATTTGAATCAGAGAATATAATACTGCAGATTAATTCTTTCAGAATTCTACAGCCAAGATCTCTTTTCAAGATTCTAACAATCAATCCTCTGGAAATTCCAAGTGGGATTTAACTTTATTCTCTAAGCCTCACTGACAATGGTTCTCAATGAGAGGAAGTGCCACCCTTTGAAGTATTTGGAAATATATGGGAGTGACCTGGGTTATGACAGTATTGAGGGGTATTGCACTTAGAGAGCAGAGGCAGAAATTCTAATGTCCTGTAGAGTGCCAGGCAACAATGAATTGGACTGCTCCTGGTCCCTCAGTGAGAAGGGACACTGGAAAAAAAAATAGCCATAGATCCATGCATGAGGAATCTGCTCAAAGAAAGTAACTCCACAAGGAAAGATTCAACTAAATTGCTTTTATATTATGTCTTAGGATCCCTATTACCTTCCCAGGGATGAATAAGTATTAAGTGCTCATAATTCTCATTAGCATTATTATGCTTTATGGATATTTAGTCCCTGCTTATTTAAAAGAGAGCACAATCTCTTGCAATGTGCTGGTGGAATGAGATCATGCTGGGTCATATCTGCCAGTGAACAAAAAGAATACAAACAACCAAAGCTCCTAGAACAATTATAGAGCTTATGTGAGAGCGATTGGTAGGACTCTGGGAGAATGTCCTAATTATCCCACCTGAATTCCAAACCCAAGAATAATACAGAAGGCATTTTATTCTTTTCACTGATGAGAGGAGCATCCCTCCCCCTGAACATGAGATATAGGCTTGTTATAGAATAATAAGCATTAGATGAGTTTTCTTTTTCTAAAAATACATCCAGTATTTTAATTTCTTTCAGGAGGAACTTTTCTGTTAAGAAACCATACATTTTCTTGTCATTTAGGCTGGAGAGTAAACACACAACTCTTTATTTCTGTGGCACAAAGATAAATAAATGTTTTGATAATGAGATCTTTGCCTTAGAGAGTATAGGTTAATTGTGGAGGCTCCCATTCTTTTCAGGTTCTAGTGGTGCTTTTTAAGCATGGCATTCAGGCACGCTTTCTTATGGTCTTTGATTTTAATTACCACTGTGTGTTTCTCAGAAAACACTGTATGTTTCGATATTTGCAGTTGGTGCAAAGAGGGTTGATTTACTTGTTTTATATATTTACAAGTTAGGATGATATGGGCAATAAAACAAACAATTCTGGTCTACAAAACAAATCAGAGGTTTACAGTCTCTGGTCTCCCAGTCACTTGATATCTTTATTATTCTCATTTGTCAGTAAGCCATATCATTGGTGAATTGTTGTTAGCTGCTTTTGAACGAGAGGACCAATTTCTAACAATTTCAATTTATAGTTCTTTAGAGCCCCTATAATTAGTCACCTGGGTACATGTCTTTGTTAATTGCTCATACCTCTACACAAGTTTAGCTTGGTCATTTTGCCAAACTCATTCTTTGTTGTTGTTTTTGTTTTTTGGATCCCTACTCTATATGATTCTGTAGCAAGTAAGAACCCCATCATCAAATTGATTAGAGTATATATCCAAAGAGTCCAGGGAAGGGCTTTCACAGTCAGAACACAAGTGAATTTCTGAGTTGTTGCTGCAATGTGAATAAAACAATAATTGTAGAAACAGCCTGCCAGGTTTCAGGGTACTTTTTCTGTGAGAGATCTCTTCCTATTACCAGTTGGCTACTTTGATCTGAAAACCCCCAAATAGCACATCTCAGTCTCTACTAATCAGCAAACACTAATTTCTTTTTGGTTATCCCACCACTAGGAATATTTTAAATCAATAGAGGATTTATTTGTGAAACTTCTTACTTCCCCCTCAACACTTTCAAGCCCCAGGGTGTCAGGGCTGGAATCCACCTCACATGTTCACTCTTTCCCAATCATGTGTTTCAACAACTGGAGCTGACACAAAGATATCTTCTGGGTGTCATAATGTCCTGGTTTCCTCACTTGCCTTTGCTCATTTTTGAGCAGCAGTGTGGAGGTTGGAGGTGGCAAATGAAAAAGATGAGAATGGGAAGGGGGGTGTCAGGGAGCGGGTAGAATAAAGTATGTCCGCACAGACTTTGGCATGGGGATAGAAGGTATGAAATGATACCGGACACCAGAGGATGCTAGTTGGTATCTGAATAGGGGAGGAGAGCCTGGGGGAGGGAGAAAAGGCACAGAAAGATAACTTCCCCTGTGAAGACCCAGGTTGTTCATGAGCACCCAGAATGTAGAGAGCTAGACCCCACAGTGCTGGCTAAGGATGGCTTTGTAAATAAAACAAAACAGTAATCTTCTAAGTACCTTCCCCCACTTCCTCTCTCCCCTCCCCATGTTTCAGTGCTTCTCATTTCCGGGAATTTGATTTTACAGGCCAAAAGCTCTGTTCTTTTACCAGAGGACCAGGAACTCATACTAAAAATGAGTATTAGCTTATAAACCAAGGGCTTGCCTCGTGACAGGCCCTGGGCCAAGTTCCTGTTTGATCCTTACATCTCCGGGGAAGTAAGCACTGCATCCCTAGCTGGAGGAAACAAAGGCATGGATTCAGTCAGAACGTTAGAGAGAGGGGTGTTTCTAAAGCAAGCCCCCACCAGGGAAAGATGTTCTTTCAGCCCTTCTCAATTCACATTTTTAGATGCTACAGACTGATCCTAATCTGGGGACTGTGGTATATGTTTGGCCATTTCACAAACATAATAGAAATTTTTACAGTCTTTGTAGTTACAGAGAGAACTAATGAGAATGAGATGTGGTACAGAAGTTGTACCAAACAAAAATGCTACAGGGCCAATGGGGAAGAACATGAACCAAGGGAGCAACATATCAACTTAAACTCTACTCTGGACTATTTCCATGTGGTTTTGTTGGGACGTTGCCACTTACCAAATGGGAGAAAGACAACATTGCATCTAATTTCGCTCTACTCAGCATGGGAGCCGTTGATGCTGTGTAGGTGGAGAGTAAGACACAACACAGCTTCCCTGACTTACTTGGGTGCCAGAAACCATTATTTGAAATGACAGCGCTCTGCTTTCCAGTAAACTGCTGTTTTTGAAACAACATCTCTGTGAGATGTAGCCTTCTGCTTGGAAAGAGCATCACTGGTTAGCTGCTTTTAATGACTTTGACAAAAACACAGTCCTTGAAAAATGCTGGCTTAAAGTCATGAATTTCACAGATTTTATAAAATGAAACAGCAATGAATAGACCATGTTGCAACTTAAAAATTACATGTGAGTTTTAGTTTTTACCTGAGCCTTGGATAATGCAAATGGCTATATCCACAAATGGGAGCTGGCATTCTTAAATGTTAGATGGGCTTTGTTCACTCAGAGGCAAAAAGACTCATATTTTGTATGGTATATGTTGGGTTTTCTTTAGGGAAAAAAAAAAGGAAGCCTCTACCATGAACCAGTAGGGTTCCAACAAAAGAGAAATAACGAGCTTGTTTCCATAGAAATGGCTCTGTTAACCTACTGATGTCTAATGCTCTACAACAGCAGGCAAGGGATATCTGACAGGCAGTGGCCTTCTGCCTCTTTGTAGGAAATTATTTATTGGTTAATTAATTTCTCTAAAAAAACAAAACAAAACACTGCTTCAATTCTAAATCCTCAGTGGATCTCAGACCTTAGGCAACCCCTGGAGTTCAGAGAGACTAGGCTGCCTGAGTTACCTTGCCTCTGCTCAAATAGACCTTGGGCTCCCAAAATGGTAACACTCAAAGTCCTTTGGTCAAGATCCTCAATGCAGTTCCCCCAGTAATAACTGGACCCCATCCATTCAAGTCTGTTATCACCGTATTGTCTAGGAATATTCTCTGTAATGTAACTGACAGGTGGTACAAGAGTAGAAAAACAGGTACTAGGCACTAGAAGACACTAGACCTGAATCCTGTCCATTCTGATATTCCTAGCTGTTTGTTAAGTGGGAAAATCATTTAATCTTTCTGGGCCTCAGTAGCTCAGCTGGGTTGCAGGATCGCACAAGTGTGCCTAATGTTTGTGACAACACATTATAAAGTACGGAGTGCTATAGAAGGAACAGGCTCGAACAGGAAATGACCACCACCATTTATTGAGCAACTACTGAGCCCTGTAACCTAGAAGTATTACATACATGATCCCCAGTCCTCACAAGGAACATGGAAAAGGAATCAGAGACTATGAAAGACAAAGGGAAAAGTCTAGGATTATGACCAACTGTGCCTCTATTAACTGGGAACTTATGGGGAGGAAAGTGGGTAAATCACATCCAATTTTGAAATTTCTAATTTGCACTGATGGCTTCTTAAGGAGGCAATAATTATTTGAAAATCAATTGTGATTTAAAATTCATGATCAAGGATTTATTAAATGTTTAATGTGTGTGACTCAGAAGCATGTGCATGTGTTAGAAAGTTTCTACGGAAACCAGCCACTAAGTGGATGTGAGAACCCTACAGGCTCCTTCAATAATTCTAAGAAGGCGCTGCTCTTTCACTGGTATCTTCTGGAGGGAAAGGTTCACGTCCACCTATAGCATTTGTAAGGGTTTCCTGTGTGCACAGAATAAACTTGCAAGCCAACCACCTGAGGCTAATTGTCTCCTGTTTCCTCCTCGGGTCTATTTCCTGTATGTAATGGCCGGCAGAGTGTCTGAGCACACATAGCAGCTTTTCCATCAAAATCTACAGTGCCTGCCTCTGCCGCACATCATTAGCTCTAACTTCTAGCCAAAAAAAGCCTGTTCTCTGTTCTCCCAATACAGCAGATGCCCAAGGCAGCCATGATTTCATCATACCACGTATTCCCTCACATGCACCTATATCTTGCAGCCAGGACCTAGCCTCTCTTCCTCGGAGAACCCTTCTTAGCAACTACCTACCACAGTGACCTCCTCACTCCCTCAAACTCACACCAACCCAGGAGCCTATGATAGTAGAAACCAAGCCATTTCCCTGGCCTTTTTAAAAATTGTATGCTGAGTGCTATAATTAATTATTAGTATTTTGTGCAGACTTTCTCCCATAAATATTTATTAAACCTACCTTTCTATCTCCAAAGTTGCCCTGTTTGTCTGTCTTCACTGATTGAACAGGCCAAGCCAGGTTTCACCTCAGGACCCTTGTACTTGCTATTTCCCCTGTCTGCTGAGCTGTATTGCTCTGGCTGGTACTTTCCATGGCTGCTGCTTTCTTTGAGCCTGTGTTCAAATGCCAGGTCTCCTGATGACACTATCTAATGAAGTGCCCCATCTAGCCTGTCATTCTTCCAGCATAGCACCCTGTTTATTTTTTTTCCCAATGCATTATAATAATCTGAAGCTACTGAATTAAGTTTTATAGCATCCATCTTTCTCCTCTTCCAAATGTAAACTAAGAGCAAATTCTGTTCACAGTAGATGCTCAATAAACATTTGTTAAATAAATGAAAGTCCCCCAGCTGGCACCCCCAGCACCCAGCCTTATGGATATTAGATGCATCAGTAAATGTTTGCTACTTGTGAAGATGGGGACCTGGAGCACAGAATCATCCATGCTCCTCATTGCAGCCCCACCAAACATTGATCCTCAAGATGGGCTGCTAATGGCAGCTTTTGTTTGGTAGCAAATGGGCTTATAAAGCATATTCCCAGAAAGGACACCTCTCAGACTATTATCTCATCAGATCTTTAAGTGTCCTCACATAGTTGGGGCAAAAGATAACCTTGGACTCGTGTCTTCTTCCCTCTCACCATTTCTTGGCTACGGCCAAGAAAGGGACAGATCCTCAGGTAACCACATGCAATCTGGGTTGTTCTTGGCAACATATAAATCACCTATAATTTTCCCCAGTTGCAAAGTTACACAAACACACTGTTTGAAAGGGTAAATCTGATGCTGAAAGCTCCTTTGTAGCGTTGGCCTCACATCCCCCACCTCCACCCCTCGGTGGCCACTGACTCAGGCAGAAACCCAGTGTGAGGCCACAGCCCTGGAAACGGCAGCACAGAGGACTTGGCTCCTTTTTATTAGTTTAGTGTCAGGGACAGCAAGGAGCACATTTGTCTCAAACTGACTTTTTAAAAATATTGTTAAAATATTAAAAATGAATATTAAAAATTTTTTAACTTTAAAACTATTTAAATATTTTTAAAAATACACACCCATTATTGAGAAACTGAAAAACACAGAGATTCAGAAAGCAAAAAACTCCCTACAATCTACCATCAAGAGACAACCAAATGGAACCTTGAGAGTCATTTCTCAAGTGCCTTTCCTCAACTTGGAATGCTTATTTTTGGGGGTCTGTAGTATCATATTTAGAAGATAATATTAACTAATATACATAATCATTTTCTGGGCCTTGCATCAATGCTGATCTTCTGAGATGTTTTCGCATTGTGCACACTGTAAGATTTATCCATCCCTCTCCTCCGCTCCCGACATCCGTAAGAGAATGAAGTTATTTTAATGTTTCCCCATTACTCAACTGTCACATTTTATATCCTCTTTTAAATCTATTAAACATCTCTGACATGGAGTCCAGAGCCATTTTTTATTCTTCTAAACAATATTGTTTTTACAATGACTTCTCTAAGTGCATAAAATAAATTGCCCTGACAATATCCTTTGATTATAAGGACTGAGTAGAGAAAAAATGTAAGAAGTTAAAGACGAACGGATAGGTAACTCACTTTTTTCTTTCTTTCTTTCTTTCTTTCTTTCTTTCTTTCTTTCTTTCTTTCTTTCTTTCTTTCTTTCTTTCTTTCTTTCTTTCTGATATTATTTATTCATGAGAGGCACAGAGGCAGAGGCAGAGACAGAGGCAGAAACATAGGCAGAGGGAGAAGCAGGTTCCCCACAAGGAGCCTGATGTGGGACTAGAACCCAGGACCTCAGGATCACAACCTGAGCCAAAGGCAGACGCTCAACCACTGAGTTACCCAGGTAACCGTTTCTTTTACGTTATCACTAAGTAAGGACACAGACAATTCTTGCCCACGCTGATTACCCTGCAAGTACCCTTGATTGGAGGGGAGGAGAACGAAGAAGCAAGAAAGGGACCCTTCTCCACAGCACAGCTGTTTACTTGCCATCTTCAAAAGGTAAAGGGATTTTGTCTGAAATGTTGACCTGGGGACCAGGAGACCATCTTACAGATACTTTTTTTTTTTTTTTAAAGATTTTATTTACTTATTCATGAGAGACATGGGGCGGGGCAGAGACACATGCAGAGGGAGAAGCAGGCTCCAAGCCTGGCACGGGACTCGATCCCAGGTCTCCAGGATCATGCCCTGGGCTGAAGGCGGCGCTAAACCACTGAGCCACCCGGGCTGCCCCAGATACTTTTTTTTAAAGGCAGGTTTATCAGGATATAATTCATATACATTAAAACTCACCTGTTTTTAGCATGCCAATGAAGGGGTTTGATAACTGTATATGTGTAGTCTTGAAACCACCTCAAAACTGCACATACTATTTTCAGGATCTTCTTAACCATTTTGTCTGCTCTCTTTCCTCCGTTCTTAGTCTGGCCTCACAGAAGGCACACCTGAGAGATCAGTCCCCAGGTACCAAGAACAGTTCCAAGAAAGCAGAGGCTGTGAAACTGACTGACCTTCCTCGACACGGAGTATGAAATCTCAGAGCTTAGCAGGACCCAGAAGTTATCTTGCAGGGCCATTTATCCAAAACAAATATTTTTTATAATCACTGATTTAATGCACTTTAATCACTTGTGATACAGGTTTCAAAAATATCTGAATGTATGGAGCCTGCGGTGGCACTGTGTTTTATTTAACAAGTTTGGTTCTGTTTTGGTATTCCCCCGGGGCTCATGGCAGGAAGGCCTCTCCAAGGTGAGGGGTGAGGATTTTTCTAGGAATGAGCAAGTTAAAAAAATGGCTCCAAGATGGCTCCTGTGCAAATATATGCCACTAACCCATAAAGAAAGGCTAAATACGAGGCATTTGAAACTCACTGAAACAAGATCTTACTTCACAACAACAACAAAATTTAAAGGCCACAGTGATAAAATGAACTGCCTTCAAAACATATCTATAACCTAGTGTGAGAACCAGGGACTGGTTCCTAAGTATGTCTAATATCAGAAGCATTATTAAGGCTCAAATTTTTTTTAAGCTTTTATTTGTTTATTCATGAGAGAAACATAGAGAGAGTACAGACATAGGCAGAGGGAGAAGCAGGCTCCCTGTGGGGAGTTTTCCAAATCCAATGACCACTTCTCAGTCCTCACCTTACTTGATCTCTGTCTCAGTCCAGAAAGAACTGTGGCTGTGAAACCAACTACCACAAACTCGACGGCTTAAAGCAACAATTTATTTTTTCACAGTTCTGGAAGATAGCAATTCAAAATCAGTTCCATTGAGGGGAGATCAAGGTGCCAGCAGGGCCATGATCCCTCCTGGACTCTGGAAGGAAGAATCTATTTCTAGCCTCTTCTAGCTTCTCATGGCTGCTTGAGATCCCTGACTTGTGGCACCATTGCTTGGGCTCTGCCTCTGTGGTCACATTGCCTTCTTCTCTTCTATGTGTCATCTCCCTCTGCCTCTCTCTTGTAAGGATACTTCTCATTGGATTTGGAGCTCACCAAGATAATCTAGGATATAGATTTCACGTTAAGGACTTAATCACATCTGCAAGGACTCTTTACCCATATAAGTTATATTTAAGTTTCCACGGATTAAGACCTGAGATCTTTGGTGGCCATTATTCAGATATGACCACCTTCTGGCATTTAATACAATGGACTGCTCCCTTCTCCTTATATACCTTCTTCACTTGACTCCAGGGATGCTGCTTTTTCTTGACTGACTGACTGACTGACTGCTTGATTCATTCATTCATAATTGTGGTAAAAGACACATAAAATTTATTATCTTAACCATCTTTTTAAGTGTACAGTACAGTAGTGTTAACTATATTCTCATTGCTGTACAGATCTCCAGAACTTTTTCATCTTGCAAAACTGAAACTCTATGCCCACTGAACATCTCCTTTCCCTGTCCCCAGCCCCTGGCAACCACAATTTTATTTTCTGTTTCTATGAGTTTGACTACTTCAGACACCTCATGTAAGTGAAATTACACAGTACTTGTCTTTTTGCAACTGATTTATTTTATCTACACTATAATATGTGACAGGATTTCCTTCTTTTTTTTAAGGCTAGTATTCCATCAAATATGTATACATATACATATATATATGCCACATTTTATTTATCTCTTTATCCACTGAAGGACACTGGGTTGTTTCCACCCCCTTGGCTTTTGGAAATGATGATGCTATGAACATGGATGGACAAGATCCTACTTCCAATTCTGCCAGATATACAGCCAGAAGTAAGATTGCTAGATCATAGGGTAGTTCTGTTTTTAATTTTTTGAGGAAACCCCATACCATTTTTCATAATAGTTGCATCATTTTATAGTCCCACCAACAGTGAAGTGCGCAAGGGTTTCAATTTCTCCACCTCCTTACAACACTTGTTATTTTCTTGATTCTTGTCTTACTTTCCTGTCAGGTCCTTCTCAGTCTACCTTCTTGGTTTTATTCATCTTCTCAATCCCCAGATCTCAGTGAGTTTGCACTTTTCTATATTTACCCTCAAACCAGGTGATCTCATTCAGGCCCATGGCTGAATTACCAGCCGTTGGCTTACATCTATTAAACTTCTATCTCCATTACTAGTCTTGCCTTTGAACTCTAGACTCAACTCCCTATTTAACCTCTCCATAAGAGTGGGCATCTCAGACTCGATATATCCTAAACCAAATATTTAATTTTCTCCCCTAAACCTGCTCTTCCTACAGTCTTCCTAATGGCAGTCAATGGCAGCTCCATTATTCTGGGTGCTCAGATTAAAAACTTGAGGACATTCTTGCTTCTTTGTCTCATAGCTCATCTCCAATCTCCCAGCAACTTTCTGAATACTTCCTTCAAAATATACCCAGAATCCAACCCCTTTTCCTCCCTTCCACTGATAATAGTCTGAACTTTACCACTTTTATTTCCTGCTTGAACATTTCAATATCACCCTGTCTTCCCTGATTTTGCCATTTCCCCTTTCAGTGTGTTCTTCATATAGCAACTAGAGGGTGCATTAATAAAGTGTATGTCAGAATGATGTCAGTCCTCTGTTTATAACTCTCTAATGGCTTCCCACCTCACTCAGAGTAAAAGCTCAGGCTTTTACATGGTCTGCAAGAGCTGAATGATAAAGTCCATAGGTATCTCTCTAATTTCATCTTCCACCAGTGTCTTGTTCACTCTAATAGAGCGATAGTGTTTCCTTGCTGTTGTTTGAACATGGCAGGCATATGCCTGTCCAGTGCCTTTGCATCTCCTGATCCCCCTGTTTGGAATGTACTTCTTATATTCCCCCTCACTATATTTATTCAGGTGTCTGTTCAAACATCAACTTATCAGAGCCTTTCCCTGGCTTCCCCTCTCTAAAAATGTACCTCCTCTTCTTATAATGCTCATGCTCCTTACCCAACTCTATGTTCTTTTTTGGTACTTGGAACCACCTGACATATTTTATCTTTATTTATTTTTATTTTTATTGCCTGTATTGCCTGCATTTATTTAGTATAGCTTACTAAAATATAAGCTCCATGAGCATAGCAAATTAGTCTGTTTTGATCACTGTTGAATTACTAGTGCCTAAAACAGGGTCTGGTTCATGGTAGGCTTTCAGTAACTATTTATAGAATGAATGAGGTGCCTAATGTCTTGTCAAAAGAGTCATTTCCCAGAAGGAGGTTTGCTTCTATTGATTATTTGTAGTTGGGCCTTGAGAGCATAGGCACTTTGGAACTTTTAAAAAGGCCTTACAGGAAGTTAGCTTTAAAACAAATTTCCTCTAAACATTGCCTTTACCTGTAGGGGATTTGATGCTAACTTGTCAGAGATATTCCTAAGGCTTATTTTGTTCTATTTAATTTTAGGCCATCAATATAAAGTATAATAGTGGAAGGTTACTTTCAAGAACTTGTATTGTATTTTCCACTGTTTGGGGGAAATACCTCTGAGACAAACTTGCAGATGAAGAAACAATAGCAAGATCAGGTGACCTGACCAAGGTCACAGATGGTGAATATAAAAGTCAATTCTTTTGTCTCTGACAACTAATACTTTCACTTACCCTAGAAAATAGAATCAATTCCTTATGAGGTCTTTCCTGTGAAAATGACTAGTCTCCTGCATAAAGTAGGGTTAAGGACAAAACTGACATCCAGAATCACTTTGCTTATGGTAGTAATGGATTAGTCAGCCTCATGACTACTATGTCCCCTATCACCAAGGGACATGACAGGGTAGGATTTAAAGAGCACTTCTGTGGTCTTGCAACAAAACAAAGCTGACCCTGCTGAAGAGGAATGAGAGTGTTCCAACCATATTTGTACAGTGTGCTAACAAAGGAAGGACACATACAAGTCAGAAGAGCAACTCGTGCCTGGTTGGATCATTATTTGGATGGGGGTTCTTCAGAGTCTATAGGTTGAGACTAGGATGAATGGGATACTTCACAGACAGGGGTGGTGATTAGTCATCTGCATAGAAACATATTGTGGAATCTCTAGAGATAGATGCTTTCATTACTGGTGAGTTTAAAAGTAGGATGATACATTTTCTTTTGGCTGATGAGGACAGATAATATCATCCTGGCAAATAGTTTTCCAGAGGCACTGAACTGTCTATAAAAATGTTCATTTACCTGCCAAACTGGCATCAGAATAACCTCTATCTTCTCTTCTTTCAATGCCAGTTCCCCAGCTTTCTTATGTTTCCTGCCCTACCAAGCACAGAAGAATCAAGGGAGTCCCTGTGGCCAGTAGATTCTATCTTTTCTCATCCTAAAGAATATTTCCATGAAAATCAAAAGAATAATGAGTAGGAAAGAGAGGTGGACAGACTTTTAGTTTCAACACTCGGATATTCATTAACCTCACCCACACCCAATTCCTTTGGGTCTAGGCACATAAAGCTTATATTCATAACTAATACCTTGTATTCTTTCTTTATGTTTTGTCTCTCTTGGAGAAGCAAATTCTGCTGGAACTGCTAGAAAACTCTGTGGTTTATGGATACTCGTTTTCAGAAATGCTGTATGTCTTGAAAGGCTGCTTCATGAGTGACTGGATTCCCAGCACCCTTGCAGCTGTCCCCATCTTCAGCTAATGTTAGATGGGTCATGCAGATAGGAACTGCAACCACCACTGGGGGTAGGTAGGAATGGGATGAACAGAAACAGTTGTCCCTTTACGGCAGCTATGTAAGATAGCTGGAAAGAGAAACAACCCACAACCCAGTATCTAAGCCAGCTTACTCGCTAGGTCTGTCATTCAGGTGACTCCTGATTAAGAAAATAAGCCCAATTCATTTTAAAGAGATCTAATTAATACTCTGACATTACTGAGTCATTTGAAGTTCCTAGGATTTGGTCCTAAAACCCCTAATGTCAGTAGTCCCACTTGCTTGTGAAATGCTTCTATTCCTAAGAGCTTCACATATATACAAATGACAGAACAGGATATTTAATAGAAGTCTTTTAAAATTACTAAAGCTATGATTTGATGAGAACAAAGAATACATGATTTATATGAGTCAATGGTTCAGTTCATACCAGCTACTGTGATAGTACAAGGTTGAAAGAAGGCAAACACCCAACAGGGGCTTCAGAGAAGACTTGGTTTCCATGAAGTATTGTGGTGTCATGGCAAACACTTAGGATTCTACTGACACAAAGGGATCAGTTCATCTTTCTTACTATCATTTGCAAAGAACACTGGAATACTTGGTTTCAAAAACTTTCAGTCTTCCTTTACATAACAGATCATTCTTCCTTAACATCTGGGTGGCCTTATTTAATCTAACTGAGCTATTTAACAGAAATCTTGCCAGCCCTCTGGCACTACTTTTCTATCAAATATCAATGCAGTCTAGAGACTTGTGTGCCAGGCAGTGCTGGAGGCCAGGGAACTAGACATGAGCTCAGTGTTCAAGGAGCTTATTCTCTAAAGGTAAAGACTGACCCATAAATAGGCAATTGCAACATGGTGTCTTATGTGTTAAAATAGGAGAAAGCTCATGGTATGATGGAAGCTCCTAGGAGGGGCATCTAAACCATTTTTTTTTCCAGAAAAAGAAAAAAAATAGTTTATAGTACTTCTGTGAAATATAGTGATCAATTAGGTTAAATAAGATATTTCTCTATAAGTAGAATGGTGGTTGCCAGGGGCTGGGGTAAGGGAAGTAGGGAGATGTTGGTCAAAGGGTACAGCATTCAGTTATAAGATGAATATGTTCTGGAGATCTAACGTACAGCATGGTAACTATAGTTAACGATACTGTATTATGCACTTGAAAGTTGCTGAGATGTATTATGAGCCACTAAATGCCAACAAATTAGGCAATCTGGAAGAAATGGATGCATTCCTGGAAACCTATAAATTACGAAAACTGAAACAGAAAGAAATAAAAAACCTGAACAGATGAATAACCAGCAAGGAAATAGAAGCAGTCATCAAAAACCTCCCAAAAAAATAGAGTCCAGGGCCAGATGGCTTCCCAGGGGAATTCTACCAAATATTTAAAGAAGAAATAATACCTATTCTACTGAAGCTGTTTCAAAAGATAGAAATGGAAAGAAAACTTTCAAACTCATTCTAAGAGGACAGCATTACCTTGCTCCCCAAACCAAAGACCTCATCAAAAAGGAGAATTACAGACCAATATCCCTGATGAACATGCATGTTAAAAATACTTACCAAGATACTAGTCAATAGGATCCAACAGTATGTTAAAATGATTATTCACCACAACCAAGTGGGATTTATTCCAGGATGCAAGGGTGGTTCAATGTTCATAAACCAATCAATGCAATAGATCATATAATAAAGAAAAAACCATATGATTCTTTCAATGGGATGCAGAAAAAACATTTGACAAAATATGGCATCCTTTCTTGATTAAAACTCTTCAAAGTATAGGGATAGAGGGAACATATCTCAATATCATAAAAGCCATCTACAGAAAGCCCACAGAGAATATCATTCTCAATGGGGAAAAACTGAGAGCTTTTTCCCCTAAAGTCAAGAACACAACAGGGATGTCCACTCTCACCACTGTTGTTCTACATAGTACTAGAAGTCCTAGTCTCACAATCAGACAACAAAAAGAAATAAAAGGCATTCAATCTAGCAAAGAAGAAGTCAAACTCTCACTGTTCACAGATGACATGATATTGTGTATGGAGAACCCAAAAGGATCCACCTCCAAATTGCTAGAAGTCATATAGCAATTCAACGATGTGGCAAGATACAAAATCAATGCATAGAAATCAGTTGCATTTCTATATACTAACAATGAGCTGATGAAAGAAATTAAGGAATCAATCCCATTTATAATTGCACCAAAAACCATAAGATACCTAGGAATAAACCTATCCAAAGAGGTAAAGGATCTGTACTCTAAAAACTACACAACCCTGATGAAAGAAACTGAGGAAGACACAAAGAGATGGGAAAACATCCCATGCTCATGGACTGGAAGAATAAATATTGGGAAAATGTGCTACACAGAGCAATTTACACATTCTATGCAATCTCTACCAAATTACCATGGACTTTCTTGACAGCATTGGAACAAATAATCTTAAGATTTGTATGGAACCAGAAAAGACTCCAAATAGCCAGAGAAATGCTGAAAAAGAAAACTAAAGCTGAGGGCACCATAATGCCTGACTTCCAAGCTGTATTATAAAGCTGTGGTCATCAAGACAGCATGGTACTGGCACAAAAGAAGAATAGAGAACCCAGAAATGTACCCTCAACTCTATGTTCAACTCATCTTTGACAAATCAGGAAAGAATAGCCAATGGAAAAAAGACAGTCTCTTCAACAATTAGTGTTGGGAAAATTGACAGCCAAATGCAGAAGAATTAAACTGGCACCATTCTCTTACACCATACACAAAGATAAACTCAAAAGGGATGAAAGATCTAAATGTGAGACAGGAATCCATCAAAATCCTAGAGGAGAATGCAGGCAGCAACCTTTCTGAATTTGGCCACAGCAACTTCTTACAAGATACATCTATAAAGCCAAGGGAAATAAAAGCAATAATGAACTATTGGGACTTCATCAAGATAAAAATCTTCTGCACAGCAAAGGAAACAGTCAACAAAACTCAAAGGCAACCTACAGAATGGAAGAAGGTATTTGCAAATGACATATCCTATAAAGGGCTAATATCCAAGATATATAAAGAACTTATCAAACTCAATACCCAAAAAAACAAATAATCCAGTCAAGAAATGGGCAGAAGACATGAACAGACATTTCTCCAAAGAGGACCTACACATGGCCAACAGGCATACGAAAAAATGCTCCTCATCACTTGGCATCAGTTTGTATTTGAAATACAAATCAAACCCACAATGAGATACCACTTTATACCAGTAAGAATGGCTAAAATTAACAAGACAGAAAAACAAATGTTGGCGAGGATGTGGAGAAAGGGGAACCTTCTTATATTGTTGGTGAGAATACAGCTGGTACAGCCACTCTGGAAAACAGTGTGGAGGTTCCTCAAGAACTTAAAAATAGAGCTGCCCTGTGACCCAGAAATCACACTACTGGGTATTTACAACCCAAAGATACAGATGTAGTGAAAAAATGGGACATCTGTACCCCAATGTTCATAGCAGTAATGTCTACAATAGCCAAACTGTGGAAGGAGCCATGATGTCCTTCGACAGATGAATGGATAAAGATGTGGATATGGAATATTATTCAGCGATCAGAAAAGATGAATATCCTGTCATTTACATTGACATGGATGGAACTAGAGGGTATTATGCTGAGTGAAATAAGGCAATTGGAGAAAGACAATTATCATATGGTTTCACTCATATGGGGAATATAAGAAATAGTGAAAGGGAACATAAAGGAAGGAGGGAACTGAGTGGGGAAATATTAGAGAGGAAGACAAACCATGAGAGACTCCTGACTCTAGGAAACAAACAAAGGATTGTGGAAGGGGAGGTGGGTGGGGGGGATGGGGTAACTGGGTGACAGCATTAAGGAAGGAAGGCATGTAATGGGATGAGCACTGGGTGTTATATGTTGGCAAGTTGAATTTAAATTAAAAAAAAAAGAAATAAGAAACAATAAAGATATTTTTTTAAAAAGAAAGAGAGAGAGATCTTAAATGCTCTTAAATGCTCTCACCACATACACACACACACAGGTAATTATGTAAGGTGATGGAAGTGTTAACTAACCTTATTGTGGTAATTATTTTGCACTATGTACATGAGTCAAAACATCGTATTGTACACCTTACACTTACACAATGTCACATGCTAATTGTATCTCAATAAAGCTGGAGGGGAAAAAAGAAGAATCTGGTGCATATACAGTCCCTGTAGAAAACAAAATAAGCACTACTATGAACATGCTTTGCAATTCCTGTGTAAGGAACACTGTGGAATCACAATTTGAGCCAATGACATAAAGAATCTGACCTGACTGACTTCAGAGGTCTGATGTTATTTTGTTATTCATCTAATGGCAGCTGGGTCTTAATCGAACTGGAGACTCTGAATTATAAAAGAAAAATCTGAGTTTGAATAATTTTAATGCTATTAAACTGAGAAAGGGGAATAGAGAAGAGAAGTATAGTGATTGTAATTCAAAATGACATCAGTTCCAGATAAACAGGAGACATCTGATTCCAGACAAAATTATTTACCATGTTGCGGACTGCCGATGCACTCAGATGGAATTACCTGACCAAATGGAACTGCTAATGGTCAGGGGAGACAAAAAATGAGAAGACCAGCAAGCCCAGGAGTGAGGAAAGACTTTTCTAATTAATGGCCCAAAGAAAGGAACTGGTTGAGGTGTGTTTGGCAACTTCCCTCAATTTAGACACTCTCATCTGCCTCCCAGAACTGCCTCTTTCTGATTGATGAAGAGCTTAGGAAAGGTATCCACACACTCCAGTTATTATTGATCAGGCCATAAGTAAAAAGTTGTTTTAACATGAATGAGTTCTGAAAATAGAGAAATGCAAATATCTGGCACCATACCCAAGTATTTTCTGAAAAAGACTATTATTATCTTTTGGTGACTTTGATACCTAGACTATAAATGTTAGTCTATTTTCTATGGACTTAAGAAAAGTTGGTTAAGGATCACAAAATAATAATCTAATACAGCATAGGGAACAGAGTCAATGATATTATAATTGCGTTGTATAGTGACAGATGGTAGCTCTGCTTATGGTGTAGTACAGTGTAATACATAGACTTGTTCAATCACTATGTTGTACACCTGAAACTAATGTAACATTGTATGTCAACTATAACCAAATATTAAAAAATAGAAATCTATGGCAGAGGACCATGTTGGAGACACCCCTCTGTGGCAGCAGTGAATTTGGGGTCTGTCACGGGGTGCTGAAACATCAAACTTTGGCCTTCATTTCTGCCCACTGAATCAGAGCAAATTAGTCTAGAGTTCATTCTTGAGTCAGATGTAAAGCCTTTGCCTTTCCCTTTACATGTGAATCTACTTTTGCCTTTAATTTCTATGACTTGTTTAGAAGAGAAGAGAGCATACTTTTAGAAGTTAAGGCTTAAATTCCACTATTTTTCTTTGCTCTTCATGACTTCTCTGTAAATAAATTTAGATGTACATGTCTTGGTGAAGCCTGGAGGTAGAAGCAAACACAATGTCAAACTGATGATTTCAGAAGATTTGCAAGACAGCAAAACAACTCAGTGTAACTTATCATGGCTAACAAGCAGATCTGAGAATTCACTTATTTAACAAAAGGGGATGCTTCTTTAAAAAAATGGACACTTTAGGGCAGCCTGGGTGGCTCAGCAGTTTAGCGCCTGCCTTCAGCCCAGGGCATGATCCTGGAGACCCAGGATCGAGTCCCACATCAGGCTCCCTGCTTGGAGCCTGCTTCTCCCTCTGCCTGTGTCTCTGTCTCTGTGTGTCTCTCATGAATAAATAAATAAAACCTTTAAAAAAAATGATCACTTTACATTTTCAATGTCCCTAGACTTCTGTTCTTCCCAAATTTTTATTTAGCTTTAAAAAACAAAACAAAAAGGCAACTAACTACATTCTTGGAGTCTCTTCCTTTTTGGCCCTACTCCACCCACCCTCACCTCTCCAAGTATACATAAGGCTTCAAGTCAAGTCCTGTATAAGAGAATTTGAGCATCAGGTCCCAAAGAAGAGAGTGTCCTTTGATTTTCATAGAAGCAGATTCCATAGAAACGCTTCTTGTCTTCTGAAGGTTTTAATGCCATTGATTGGGAGGAAGAAGACACGGAATCTGTCTAGTTCTATAGTCAGCACTACCTGATTTCAGTTGGATCTTCTCCATACACTAACTGGTCAAGTTACTTACATACTCAGCCTCAGTTTTGTCACTTGTAAACTGGGGGTATTATCATACCTAGTTCTTAGTGCTAGAATAGTGCCTCATTCATAGCACATGCTTAGTGCATGTACACAGTACATACACAGGACATGGTATAGGGTTGCTGCCATTATTAGACGATGCACACCAAACATGAGACAATGGGCAGGATTATCAGAGGTAGACAAGAGCATTATATATTTTGAAAGCTAAGCAGGACTGGTGTTTACCTTAAATTATGTACAATTTTGGCAGATCCTTATTTTGAGAAACATTACACTCAGAACCGCATAGTCTGTGTGTTGGGGGTTGCCTAACAATTGAAGATGAATCTCTACTATTGACGTTTTCCTTGATAGCAGCTGGGGCCATCAGGGTGTAAGTAAGCCCTTGTCTACTCCAAGGGCTCCTGTGCTGAACTGCAGAACAGAACTCTATTCTGGCATTTTCTCACCTCTTTTCTCTTCCTTCTCTCCTCTGATTCGTAATACTTTCAAATACCGAAGTCCATCACTGAGGTAACGCTGTGGGCCTGATCTTCCCAAATGTATTCTATTTTAAAATTACTTCTCCCTGTGCCACTCTTCTTCATCTGTTAACTAATCTCAATGAAAATGTGTTAATAACCATGATGACGTACCTCTAATCTCAACTAAAAGTACTGAGTGGTGACAGATATTTAAATAGTACTCTATAACTTAATAGAGGTTATCCATGTAAATGATGTCACTTTGATCTCATAGCTGTTCTTTGATGGCAAAGCAGATGCTAGCATTAGCATTCCTATTTTCAGATTAGGAAACTGGGGCTCAAATGAATGAACTTGCTTTCTCTAGTCTACAAAAGTTGTGACCCTAAATTAGGAATTCACAGTTTCTTTTTTTTCTTTTTAGAGATTTTATTTATTTGTGGACAGAGAGAAAGAGAGAGACAGAGAGGGCACAACAGCTTGCGAACAAGTAGGTAGAGCAGCAGGGAGAGGGAGAGAGAGAGAAGCAGGCTCTCTGCTCAGCAGGTAGCCCGATGTGGGGCTAGATCCCAGGACGCTGGGATCATACCTGAGCCAAAGGCAGATGCTTAACTGACTGAGCTAACCAGGCACTCCAGGAACTCACAGTTTCTGATTTGGTCTGTGAAACCAGTCAAAACAGAAAGCTAGTTAGGTAATTAATTAGATAAAGCTAATAGGGTAATTCATACTAAAATGTGAATGACCAATAGCTTAAACCTACCAGGAGACATGTTTTTAAAAAGAAAAACCTGAAAGGCTAATAAATTTGTAATTATAGAACAAAAGTAAGGGTGGGGAATTTAAGTATCTTTGGGCAGAGAATCTTTTTGATTTTTGTTGTCCATTCTTGTTGACCTGTACGATCATCTATATAAGTTGAGATGCCTCAGAGTATTTGCTAAAGCTGAGAGAAGAGAGTAAACTTATGCTACTCAGGAATCTGTGGGCCTTTCCAGTCACAAGCAAAGTCTACATCCCATTTTTATCTTAAATCTGTATCTACTTTGCATTTTATTCCATGTTTACTTTACTATAAAATAATTTTTAAATAAGGTGACATTTTTACCATATTAATCCTGGTATGTGGTTGCATTCTCCCAGTTTAAGAAGGCACTATGAGGGGCACCTAGATGGCTTAGTGGTTGAACATCTGCCTTTGGCTCAGGTCATGATCCTAGGGTCCTGGGATCGAGTCCTGCATCAGGCTCCCTGCAAGGAGCTTCTCCCTCTGCCTATGTCTCTGCCTGTCTCTCAGTGTCTCTCATGAATGAATAAATAATTTTTTTTAAAAAAGGAAGGCACTATGAAATCCATTTAGAGTCTCACAAGCAAATGTCTTTTCACTTAAATCTAAATCACACACACATACACATACGAGTACAGAATGGAAAAATGTAAATGTGTTTGCATACATATTCTTGTGTGTATGGGGAAAACAGAAAGTCACCGTTTGATTTAACAGTTTCAAAAATGTTGTGAATCACTAAGCCAACCCTCTCCATCCTTTCTACAGTTCTTGATTTTCTCCAGGCTTGATGACCTCTACGTAATTCTAACTTATGACCCAAGACCAAGAGGAACTCTTTGCCGACGAGCTCCGCCTGACTCTGGGCACCATCCTGATGGCTTCCACAGGAAATGCAACACTCTGGCTTCCCTGGCAGTGCTCTGCTGGCCTGCAATGGAAAGAACCCTTGGGTTCCAACCGTTTCCTACTTAATGCCTGTTATTTTCTCTGCCCCGTTGTTATTTTTAAATAAGGATATTTTGTGAAAAAGAAAACCACCCTGTACATGGGAAAGCATAAAGCAAGTTATTTGGCAGGAAGAACTGCTCTGCTACCGTCTGTTGGCCTGTTGAAGGCTGAGCTCCCGGGGCCCCTCTGAGTGACTCTTGCGGGTAGCACCTCCCCTGCCCCGCCACCCCCACGGCAGCTTGGAAGTGAGCAGTTGCAGACTCTGACTGGGCTCCATTGAGCCGTCCCACCCGCGGCTGCTCAGGAAGCACATACCAGCAAACAGAATGAAAGGGGCCTTTATAAACAGGAGTCGGTTATTTCTTAAACAGACTCCCACATAAAGACTTTTTTGTTTCTTACTCTTTAGGAAAAACTGAGCTCCTTCAGAGCAGTCTTTGGAGAGGGAGGAGAAACTGAAGATGAGGAGGAGGCTCCATGGGGGTATGCTCCTCGGCCAGGGACAAAGGAGGGGCAGTGCCAAGTGTCAGACTTCTGGTAAAACCTCCAGTGTCTCTGGCTGACAGGGAGTGGGGTCAGGGCTAAGAGGCATTGGCTGCTCACAACCCTTTTGGCTCTTCTCCCCCAGAATGGGAGCTACCCACACAAGGACCATTTAGGAGAGATTCTAGTGCGCTGGCCTCCAGAAAAATGCCTGGGAACGAGGTTTTTCCTGAATAGACTCCATTTCTTGTCTTTTTCTTCTACTTTCCTTTTTATCTAAAAAGCTACATTTTCTATTTCATGAGTTCATAAGCAATTTCCTTCCCGTCGTACTCTCCTGGTTTCTCTCTCTCCTGCTAAAGAAGCATCATCTCCTAAACTATTTCAGACATCCCCAAATCTGAGGGGTATGGAGGAAAAAGATCGAGGTTACAACTTGCGTGTTTGTCACATGATTATGCACACACATACACAGAAAAGAAGGGGATATGATGTCTCATTGATTTATTGTTTAAATATTTAATAAGAATTTATCATAATGTAGCTGAATCCAGGTGGTACCTCTACGGGAAAAGCCAAGGAACACAGTACAAAGGAAGGTTCATTTTGTGCTTAAGTAACCAATATGCTTTAGTTCCTATTCCATAGCCAGCTCCAAGTAAAAGCTGTCTTATTTTTGTGCGATATATGTTAGTGTATTTATTTATTTACTTACTGATTTTGAGAAGAGTCTGCAAAACACGAAGTAAATAAGCACTCTCTTGGGGACCACGCCAGACATGAACAACTGCTCTTTTATTTTTAGAAAAGACTTTTGTGTAAGTTGGTATGGATAGATATTTTTTCAAATTGGAGTTCAACCTTAGGCTCATCTTATAAAGATGAAACTACAACATCTGCTCTTTTCTTGGAATGAAGGAGATAAAAGTCAACATTGTATTTATAAGTGCTCTCCATTGGGACTTAACATCTACATAAGAGCAACCAAGAAGCAGAGTTAACAGAAAGCTGCTCTCTGCAGGGTGGAGAAAGTGTAGCTCTTTGCCAACATGCATGATTATATCTTGGTCATATGGCCAAATCTTAGGGCATAGCTTCGGCAGGTGTCTTTGGCACTGTTAAGTAAGAATGCTTTAGGCATCACTTCTATGCCACTGTTCCCCCTGTCCCTCTGGCTCTTTACCCCGTAGCTTTGGTCTCTTCCTTTTTGGGAGAGAGGTGGGGCTTGTTTTGTTAGTTTTAAAAATAATACAGTATTTCTGATAAGAAAGTGATAAAAATTTGATTTGCTTTTATGATTGAGATAATCATCGCAAAATAGCCCAATGTATGGTTAAAAACAAACAAGCCTGACTTTTCCTCTCACAGATCAAAAAGCTCCCTTGATTAATCCTAAATACCTTTAATCAGAGGAAATTCAGTGTGTGCAGGATTTATACCATTTTCTTGATGTTAAGTACTAAAAAAGACATGGTTCTAATAAACCCGGCACTGGGCTACGGTTCTGGCTCTAATCTCCTAGAGGATGTTACATCTTATAGGAAGATTTCAGAGGAGATTGGAAGAAACCAGTCATGTCATTACCGTCTGACAAATGGGATGCAATTTTCCTGTGCTTTATTCCTGGGGCTGCGCAAGAACCTCTATGGAAAAATTGCTCCTTCTCCATCCCTCTTCCCAGCAGTGGCTGGGGTTCACTGGGCATTGTGGTGACCGTGTATTTTTGACTTGAGGGCATTTGGGGACTGCTTCTACTTTGATGGAAGAAATTTCAGAACAGAGATATCATTTTGAAGAGGAAGGGGGAGGAGATGGAGATATGCTTCCTTGCCAAAGGGCTACCAAAGGTTTAGGTCAAGTCCATTAGGCAGGTATTTCCTAGCCACCATCTCATCCTTTCTAGTGACAGCTGTATTTTCAGCAGGCTCTGCTCACCTGGTAACCAACCCAGCCCTGAACAAGCCGGGCTCTATATATAAAATCAGAACTCCAGCAATGGGTGAGGTTTGAGCCTTATAGCCAGAGAACTGAAGAACACCTAGGCATCCAGGTAATGTTTCCTGCATTCTACCTATGTGGCTGGGCCTTCTGCCAGGCCAGAACTTCCTCCTTGAATCTTAATAAACACTATTAAATAGGAGGCAGCTTTCAGCTGGCACATGACCCTGGAACCTTACGCTATTCTCTCCCTGACACCCCCTGTCCATCATACTGCACACCTGGTGTATCTATACCAACCTGGGTATGGTTCAAGGTGGCCCTGTACTGATCCCACCACATTGCATGCAGCTAGGTCTCCCTGGGCCCCACTCTTCTGCTCCTGGCTTCCTCCTCTCGCTTTGGCCATCAATGAAGATGCAGTAGCTACAAATCCAGTTTTCCCAAGAGAGTGTGTTTAATTTGATTAATTTCCATTTCTTTCTTTCAGAATTATTTTGGTGGTGAAATGTTAACACTCTAAGATGTTATAACGTCAGCATCCTAGTGATTGAAACATGAAATAACAGCACAGAACAGGTCCTTGTGGGAAGCCAATGTGCAAATTTTCCCACCATGTTCTGCCAACGGTACACTGTTCTCAACTACTCCATTTATCTCCAGGGGGCAAATAATGGATATGTTCCAGCACCCACTCAATTTCTGTGTTTTCTTCTGGCTAAAATAATAATAGATCTAAAATATGACTTTCCATCTAAAATTAGCCCTTGGTTAGACACTATCAGCTACCATTAGACACAAAGAATTTTCCACAGAAATGAAATGATTATGTAGATGGAATGATGCATAATTTCAACTGCCAAGTCAATCATTTTTTATGCATTTGATGCCTTCCCTATATAGTACGCTGTACAATAGGGAATAAAGAAATAAACAAAAAGAGATTCCTGTTCTTAGGGAATTTATCTTTGAGGCTGACTTTTATACTCCTTTATAGTCCCATTGTATCCTTTGTATTTCTAATGCCTCTCTCTCTAAAAATGATAGTAATTATAGATTTACCTTACAACAAATATTGTTGCATCTTTTACCTCCTGCCATACTCCCAGGAGAACAAAAAAGCCAGGGTGTGGTGCTCTTTGGTGTGTTTCTGCCTGAGAAAAGAGTATAGCAACTATTTCCAAAGTTCTCAGCACATACTCTTAATTCACATAGATAGGCAGAAAAGAACATCTCATGGTAAGTATGTGCTTTTTCAAAGAACTAATTTAAAGCAATGCCACTTTTTTTTTTTCAAATGACATTTTGTTACAAAACATTTTAGAAAATTATCCATTTTCTGTTGCAGAGCAAATCTTTTAAGAACCTAAAATTTATAGAGGAAGGGTTGTTTTGTTTTGCTTTTAATGAAAAGTCACATTAGCTCTGGCTAGAGGGGAAGACATCAGTGAGCGTTGGGGTTTGCTTGAAAGGTAGTGTGAGCCAGACCCCATATTGAGAAGTCTTCTGTGGGAGAGAACTGGTAGCTTCTAGTATATTATATTTATATCCATTTTCCCTCTAATTTTCTATTTCTCCCAAGTTCAATCTTTTCATGCGGCCTCTCTAAATCTATCCTATATCCTGAGAGCAGTTTAGGTATCTTTGGTGCATTTGTTTACATTCTTTATTCTATTTATGTTATTTGAGGCAATAATACCTTATAAGGAAGAAAACACATTATAAGTCAGGCATAATTATTGATTCAAATGTGTCTTTTCCCCTCAGAGCAGAGACGCAAGATGATTAAATACAAATTTCTCAAAATTGCATTCTTTTTTTTTTTTTTTTTAAAAAGATTGTATTTATTTATTCATGAGAGACAGAGAGAGAGAGAGGCAGAGACACAGGCAGAGGGAGAAGCAGGCTCCATGCAGGGAGCCCGACGTGGGACTCAATCCCAGGTCTCCAGGATCACGCCCTGAGCTGAAAGCAGACACACAACCGCTGAGCCAGCCACCCAGGCATCCCCACAAATTGCATTCTTATCCATGAGCCTGTTAACTGCCTTTATAATGCTCTTCTCCTTTAAGGACAATGTCCTTATTCTAAGAAAAGAACAAAGAAGATGAAAGGGAGCATAGGGAACAGATAATTAAACTGATGAATACATTTGATCTCTAAACATGGCTAACATGTCTTACTAGCTGAGGCAAAATGGTCAACACTTTGGGTTACGTACTTTTCTGGCAGGGTAAAGGCAAAGTAAATTTTTAAGTAGAAAGAAATGCCCCTGAAATCAAGTCCAAGGAAGAAGTCATGAAGGGACAGGCCCTTTGGCCCTTTCTGATGGCAGCATGCAGGGCAGTAAGGCATGATACCAGTTCATGCATATCTTTTGTCCATTTCCCTTGCTTTATCATGAGATCCCAACCACATTATCTTCAGGTTTCTCCCAAAGCTGAGAATGTGTGAGTGACTCTGGTCAGCATTAAATACCAGTTCAAACCTACACTATCTATACTTAAAACACATACACGCACACAAAAACACTTCAAACAAAATCTGATCAAGTTAACTAGCCCATGGGAATCTGTCCAACAAGTTTCACCAACTAAAATCCCTCTCTGTCAGTGGGCCTACCACATCAGGGCCACGAAGGAGCTCCCTTAGACTGCTTTAATTAGGTATTTCACTTACAAATGAATTAATTAGTGATAAGCACCTGAAACACATTACTCATGTGGTCTATTTAAAGCTTTAAATAGATAAAGATTGCTGACATCTTCTTACTATCAGATAATGTTACACAGGGGCTTAGCATACAAGATGATTTACCAAACCTTTTCCTAAAATCATCAGCATTTATTCTAACCCCTCCTCCACCCTGGGTTCCCTAAACAGGGAGAATCCTTTAGAAAGATTCAGGGAGAAAGGAAGAAAGCATGATTTCTGTGGACTTAATGAAGCTGCCCAAGATAGAGGTCTTCTTCCGTTTTCCCTTGGTCTGATGTCTAGTTCATGTTGCCTAATGTACCTTGTGTGATGGCGCCACCATGTATGGCAACCTGTCACTGGAATAAAAATAGTGACAGACCCACACAAGAGCCAAGAAAAGGACTACAAAGTGCTTAAGTACCTCCTGCAAAAGTAAATAAAAAAACAGCAGACAAGCAAAAACCCTTGAACCTTGTACAGTGACTCCCAGTATTAAGCATACAAGTAGAAATTCCTACCCAAACCCAGCTCAAAGAGGTTTACTAAATATGGCAGATTGGGGAATACAAAACAAAATACACACACATATATATATATAATGTTTGTGATGACTTTGTATCACAAGGTATCCTTTGTGGATACATCCTTTGTATCACAAAGGATGACTTTGTATATTCTTTATAAAACTGACTCATGCAAATTAAAAAAAATCATTTGGTTATTTGTGGAGAGAATATGGGCCTAAGGATAAAAATATGTCAAGAAATGAAATGAATTATTGGCATTGATCTTTACTGAGGAAGCCACTGGAGAGATTCCAATTGAAAATAATCTTGCGACAGAGAAATGTCTGAACAATGAAATCAAACAATGGTAAATGTGTACCATATTCTTGACCAGACCGACTGACTAACTGCATCGAAATAAATTACCAGACCAGGATAGTTCTACTCAAGAGTTTAAAAATAAAAGTGAAATTGTGGAAGTATTGGCCAAAGCACTGTTAAAAATCAGTAAATGTGTAAAACTCCTCAAAAGTAGGCAAATTTTAAAGGTGGTCAAAATTTATAAAATCAGAAGTAGGAATAAAGCCATCAAAGGTTTTTCATTATCTCCTGTTAAGACACAGGACATACTCTCTGGAAATCTCTAATTTTAATTTCCAGATTAAAGGAATACATTTCCATTTGATGCCATGGTTAATAGTGGGAAATACAGAAAACAAGTTATGTGGAGATACGACATATATAACATTTATTTTTCATATAATAATGACTTTTTCCTGATTATAAAATAATCTGTCACTTGAAAAAAATCTATAAAATTTAGAGGTAATATAGGTAATATAATTTGTAATCCTACTATCTAAAGATTTTAGTGCTATTCTTTCATATATATATATAAATACATAAATGAAAAAATTGTCTGGATATGTGTGCATATATGCAACATTTCTGTTATTGTTGAATCAGTTTCAAGGAAGTATATGTAGTACCTTGATCCTAATATTAGATTTATGAGTGCAATTTAAAGGTTGCAACCTTCACTCCCACAGTAACTTTGATTTCTGTGACAGTAGAACAGCCAGGACATTTCTTCATCTGGAGCATCTTTTTCCATTTGTTCACTCCTCCCTACAGCCCTTCCATGTCTCGGCTGCTCCCACTGGTGCTATGGATGATGATGGGGAGGCAAACACCACTAACCCTGTACCCTCCCATCAGTAGCAATTGTATTTTTTTACTCCTTTCCCATAAACCTTATTTTTAATGCTTTTATTTCCCCCAATTTATTTTTTAAAATTGCGAATGCACAGAAAAGTTAAAATAAAACAATGAACACCCATATACCATCGACCTAGATGTGACCATCATCACTTCTGATTTCTGCCTCCCAACCACCATTTGAAACGAGGTAGCAGATGTGATTAGACTCCATCCCTGAACATTTTAGCGACAGCATCACTCTGAGAGCAGAACTACGCGATCACAGGTTAAGATAACTCCCAGCAGAAGTTAGTGAGCTTCAGCAGTTTTACCTAAATATTTATTTTAGCTTTTCCTAGGCAATCTCCCACCTCAAGGAAACAAAACCAAACCAAGCCAGGTAACTTAAATGTGGATTGCAGTATTTAAGATATGGATGACACTTTGTCTGGTGTAAGGTTTTTGTAAAGGACTGCCCACATGATGTTGTTCCCCAGTGTGATGACTTTGGCCTTATATTAGAATCATTGACATATTAGAAGAAAGAATCTAGGCTGGTAACCCTGCAGGGAATAACTTCTCTAGAATGTCAGAGTTGGTCAATCATGCAATTTTCTTTTGAGATTTTCACTCAGGGATTTCTGGTTTGTCCAAAAAAGCCAGGCAGTAATGAAAGTGGACAGGACTCAGCCCACAAGAGGGGCTTTGCCCTTGGCATGGTGGCAAGTACCCCTGGACAGACCCCTGGCCAACCTTCACTAATCAGAGCAGCTGTAGCCACAGCAGAAAGTGACAGTCTATCTCTCATGTAAGTGGGGTCAAGCAGTTTCGGTATGGGGTTTAACATTCAGGCCAGACCCTGTGTCTCAGTCTGAGACACTGGAATTGAGGGATTTGAGAGTGGGGGTGAGGGGGTAGCGGTGGTAGGTGGATGGCGGAGAGGCTCACAGTCCAGTCCAAGGTCCAAAGGAATCTTAGTGTTCTCATCCCCCCCTTTTCTGGCCATTATCTACTGTATTTCTCTCATTCTTTCCTCCCTCCCCAAGAATAGCGACAGCTGACATTTGTATAGGATTGATAGACAGTGTAGCAATGCAGTGAAGAGCCTGGACTCAGAGCGCAACTGTCCAAGTTTGGGTTTCAGTTCTGTCCTCTCCTAGCCAGGTGATCTGGGGCATCTGGAAAGGGGGGCAGGGATGATGAGAATAATCACACATACCTCCTGGGATCTTGGAAGATTAAACATGTTAATACATTCAAGGCACTTAGAACGGTGCCTGGCACTGTAAGCTGTATTTTTAATCTACTAAATAATCATGTTAAACAGAGGCCTTTTCATGCCTCAACTCTTTTAATCCTCACAAAACCTCCACAAGAGGAGGCTACCATTATTCCCATTTTACAGATGAAGAAAATGAAACTCAGTTAAGGTCATTAAATCTACAAGTTTTCCCAGATAGCAAGTGGGGGGGGGGGGCAGGATGTGAGTTGAGACAGGGCTTCTCCTAGGCCACATGCTTAGTCACGTGGCTCTGTGGTCCCCCAGATCAGGATACAGGAACACGAAGCTATGCTAAGGGACTATCTCATTCTCACAGGGCTAGATGAGCATTCCCTTCCCCACTGCAAAGCAGAACTCACTCATTTTCCCCATCCCAAACATACACACATGCAGTTTTTATAAAGCTTGACATTAAAAGCATGACGTCAAGCCATGTTATATTTTACACAATTGCGAAAGCTGAAGCTGACCAGGATGGAGAGCATCACTGACAGGTCCTTGGCCCAGTTCCCAAGGCCCTAGCCACATTTTCTTCTTACCCCCAACTGCATCGCTAGACAAATGCTGGTGCCAGAAGCACAGCTCTCCACTCTACCCCTCTTTATTAAATAATGGCTCAAAACCGACTTGAGCAGCAGTGACGCATTTCAGAAGTTCAAAAACTAAAGGCAAAAGGGAGGAAAAGTAGGTTGTTCTGGAAGCTCTGCCAGCTAATTCCATGTAGACAGATGACCCATATTATGTCAATTATGTGCTGCTTTAGAGGCATGCTGCAGTGGGCTTTTTAAAACATTGAACATTGTAAGGTAACGTGGAGATGGATTAAGGTTTGATGAATGCACTAGGGCCTTTCCTCTGTAATTCAATTAATAGAACCGGGCATGGACTTTCACTGGAATCCTCCCAGGCAGCCTCCAGGCAAAGTGGGGCACAGACTTGAAAGTCTATGAGGGGAAGAAAGGTAGGTCCTGGCAAGGCTGCTCAGCCCCTGAGCATATGCCATGTGTATGACAGGTCCCAGCCCAACAGCACTGTGCCTATGAAAACCAGGTAGACACTGAGGTACAGGAGGTGTATGGCTAATGGAGCAGAAGAGTTTCTTATCCAGCTGACACTTCTCCCTTCCAGCCCCATGTCCATCACTTTCCCCATTCTCCTCTATATCTGCCTGTACAGCATTTCCATATGCTGAATTCCTTTTTCAAACCGCCTCTTCTAACAAAATGTATAGGACCTGCATGATCTAGCTCTGGGCCCTTTCTTCAGCTTCATCTCTTGCCCGTGACTCCCTCTGGCCACACAGACCTTTACAGTTTATCAAACAACTTAGCTACTTCCCTCAAGTCCTTTGCAAGCATGCTACCTGTTACTTTGTCTTCTGCCCAGTGTGATTCTCCCAGGGTCTCTCCTACTGACCTCAAGCTCATCCTTTATTTTTTATTTTTTTAATTTAAATCCATCTAATATATTATTGGTTTCAGAGGTAGAGTTCAGTGGTTCATCAGTTGTATATAACACCCACTGCTCATTCTATCATGTGCCCTCCTGAATGCCTGTCACCAGGTACCCCACCCCACCCCTACCCCTGTCCCCTCCAGCAACCCTCAAACTCATCCTTTAGATTGCCACTTTTAGGACATCTGGGTGGCTCAGTGGTTGAGGTCTGCCTTTGGCTCAGGGCATGATCCCAGGGTCCTAGGATCGAGTCCTGCATTGGGCTCCTTGCAGGAAGCCTGCTTCTCCCTCTGTCTGTGTCTCTGCCTCTCTATCTGTGTCTCTCATGAATGAATAAATATAATCTTTAAAAAATAAAATAAAGTAAAATAAAATAAAATAAAATAAAATAAATAAAATAAAAGGTTGTCACTTTCCTGGCTCCCTGAAATATTGCTCACCCCTAGATATAATTACAGTTGGTAAATACATATCATAAACCACATGCGCGCGCGCGCGCACACACACACACACACACACACACACACACACATATATATAATCACAAAATTATTTGAATATTGTCTACCTTCTCCACTGACTGGCAGCTCCATGTTGGTGCTTATTTTGGCTCCTGATTCTATAACCAGGGTCTAGGATAGCTTCTGGTCTACAGTGGGTACTCAATCATTTCTATTTGTTGAATGGGCTCATGAATGAATGAATTCCATTCTTTCAGAGTTTCAGTCTCTTCAACTAATATTACCTTTGCTTGCACATGAGTGACTGATGTCAACATTACTTTTCTAAGGCAATTTGTGTGCAATTTAAAGAATCTTGAATCCAAGGTGTCAGGCAAAGCAATGGTGAGATTCTCAGGTGGGAGGCTGTTGAGAAGAACTGGGGAACCTGGATTTTTCTGATCTATGTCTGGTCTGTTCTATTCCTTCCTTCACTGATGCATGGTCAGACATCTGAAGACATCAGAGTCATCTTATTAAGAGATAAACAGGGCAAATATCCCCAATGTTCATACTCAAGGCAGAGAAGCCACACTGGGGGGTCTAGTGCTGTGTGAGCTCTGGTGGGGCTGCTGCCACCTAGGAATCGACCACTCACAGGATCCTCTTCATTCTCCTGATGACTGCCTGATCTCACAGTAGCCTTCCTCCCCACCACCACCTTTTTTGACTCTGAGGTTTCTCTGCCAAGTACACCACCATTGCCTTCCTCAAAACCACATCAAGGTGTAGCAAAGTAAAAATAATGCTGACAGTAGATGGCAGGTGTTTGGTATACTTTTGTCACAAAATATTGTAAATACAATATTTTTAGTAGACAATTCAGTCATATCTAGTTGATTTTTAATGCCCATCCTTTTTCACTCAAGAATATACTTTGAAAATTTGTTCTGAAGGATTTTCATACAGCATGCAAAGATATATATACAAATATGATTTTTATTTTGCCCAAAAATGGGGTAAAAACTCAACATCCAACAGTAGGAATTGGTTAGATAATTCCAGAACACTTATTCTATTTGCTACAATCATTTAATAGAATATTATGCAGTTTATACAAAATGAATGTATATTCTGACTTCAATATCCTGTTAAGTTAAAAAAGATTCAGAATATAATTTTTAAAAATAAATATATTTCATAGTGATATATAAATGCATGTTATAAATAGTGGTTCTAAGGAGTTCACGTAAAACTTTAAATTTCTGTATCATACACTAGTGTCTATTATTTACAGTCTTTATAACTACATTTTACTTGAAAAGAATAATAGTCAAGTTTATGTTTTCAAACAAAGATATGAAAATTATTTCAAAGTATGACAGGTCATTATTATTAACTTGATCAAGAGACTGTCCTTAGACTTACAAAGAAGGCAACTATTCAATCCATGATTTCTAGGAAAGCTAGTCATTTGAACCTGTGGTAGGCAGCCTCCAGGATGACCCACAATAATTCCTGCCCCCTGGTACTCATATTCTGTGTGATCAAGAGAATGTGGCAGAACTGATGGGATGTTACTTCTAAAATTAGGTTATAAAAGACTAAGGCTTTGGTCTTGCTTTCTCTTCTTCCTGGATCACTCACTCCAGGGGAAGCCATGTCATGAACAGCTGCATGGAGAGGCCCCTGTGGTGATGAAGTGAGGCTTCCTGCCAACAGCCATATGAATGAGCTTGGAACTAATCCTTCAGACCCCGTCAAGTCTCAGATGACAGCAGCCCTGGCTGACACCTTAGTGGCTGCCTCATGAGAGCACCTGAGCCAGACTCCCCAGCTAAGCCAGTTCAGGATTCCTGACCTACAGAAACCATTACATAATAAATGTTTGTTGTTTGAAGACACCTGTTTGGATTAATTTTTATGTAGCCATAGATCACTAATACAGGACCTGATCTACTATATAATTTTTAGCGCCTGTCTTCTAATCTACACAAACAGCCTTTTATTTATTTTTTGTAAAGATTTATTCATTTATTCATGAGACACAGAGAGAGAGAGAGAGAGAGAGACAAGAGACATAGGCAGAGGGAGAAGCAGGTTCCTGGCAGGGAGCCCTATGTGGGACTCGATGCCAGATTCTGGGATCACCCCTGAATGGAAGGCAGATGCTCAACAACTGAGCTACCCAGGCGTCCCCACAAACAGCTTTAAAAAAAAGGATTTTATTTATTTATTCATGAAAGACACAGAGAGAAAGGCAGAGACACAGGCAGAGGGAGAAGTTGGCTCCATGCAAGGAGCCCGATGTGGGACTTGATCCCAGGACCCTGGGATCACACCCTGAGTCAAAGTCAGACGCTCAATCGTTGAGCCACCCAGGTATCCCCAAACAGCCTTTTAAAGATACCATCTTTGTGCTCTAAACTTAGTTTCGCATTGGTAAGGACCAGCAACTAAAGTTAGTATAGGGCATATTGTCCTGTACTCAAGAGGGTATCACTAATAATGAGGAGTGGGGACTGAATCCAAGGGAGGTCACCAGAGACACAGGACGCTGGAACTGATAGGGCTTCAAACCTTCAAATTAAATTCCTGTGTTTTACTTCTGCCTTTTTCTCTTTTAATCCGGTCCAATCAAACCATTACGTCATTGACCCAGGCAATGGTTCATATTAAATGTCACAAGAGATCACCGTAATTAAGAGAAAAGGACAGCAACTGAAAAGCTGCCCATTATTTCCTTGCTAAGTGGGGTCTCTGATAAAAGAAGAAATGGACCCTTTCACAAGTAGGTTTAATTCTTCATGCCAAGCACAGAGAAGGAAATGAGCTTTCATTGTCGTAGGAGACTTTTCTGCTATACTGTTGGTGAGTTTTCACTCAAGACCCTTGGTTTTTAATCGAGCCATGAACATCTGTTTAAATTCTAGGAATGGCTTTTATTTGCTATTTTAAAATGGCTTGCACATGAATTGTACATTTTTGTGTAACTGGAAAAAAAAATGTGTGCTTTGGACCACCACCTCGAAATCAATGAGAGATCAGGGAGGCACAGCCAGCATGTCCAAGGAGAACCAGTCTCTCCCAAGGCACCACTGATTCCCTGCCAGCTTGGTCCAAGGAGACTTGGCAGTGACCACCAACCTGAATAAACTCTGAGCTGGTGTGCCTCTATCTCCATAAAGCCATGGAGTCCTTACAAGGAGCTCTCAAACAGGGAGCATGTAAGATACATTCTACACATACGTGTTTTTCTATTTTCACAAATATAAGGAGATGCCAGTGTGATCATCAAATGCAAATTCATTTAAAAGCACTCTTCAAGTAATAGCTTTCTTAACCAATGGATATATTTTTTTAAATTTTTATTTATTTATCATAGTCACACACAGAGAGAGAGAGAGGGGCAGAGACACAGGCAGAGGAAGAAGCAGGCTCCGTGCACCGGGACCCCGATGTGGGACTTGATCCCGGGTCTCCAGGATCGCGCCCTGGGCCAAAGGCAGGCGCTAAACCGCTGCGCCACCCAGGGATCCCAACCAATGGATATTAAAAGTACAACTTATACACTGAGATTTGTAAAATTTTACTTAAAAAAAAAAAAGACTTTTCCAATTGACATGTGGAGAGCCATTGTTCTGGAGATGCTACAGGGAGACCAGGGACATAAAAAATTTCTCATTATCCACTGAGATGTAACTGCATTCTAATTTCATTTCACCTACTCCCCAAATGTGAAGATGAATCATACATTGATTAAACAAATCATGCTTTATGTACAGATTTACATTTATAGAAAATACATTTTAAGCAAAAAGAAGTCTCCTTATACAGTAAGAATGGCATATAAAATATGTCATTATTTCCAGTAGGTCAAAAACTTTAATATGAAATGATAAAATTTGGAAGAGGAAAGAAGTAATAGAGCAAAGCCCTTGAGGCCAGGTGGTGGGAAAGGCAGGGCGTAGAAACCTCTGCCCCATGTGGAATATTCTAGAAACTTCAGTAAACAAGTAACAGCAATAGTCCCCTCTGAGTTTCCTGGCTTAGAAGAGTGAGTGAAGAGGAACGTTGTCTGCCTTAGGTCTCTCTCATACTTAACGGCACTGCCAAAGAACACCCCCTCTGTCAGTAAGAGTGACCCTTTTGTATGGCATATTTGGCCTCCATTGCTCCTGAGTCTGTCTACAGTTCAAAGTGAAAAAGCAAAGGTAACTAAAATGAATTCAATTTCTCTAAATTTATTTTTATCTTAATTTTTCATTTATAATCTAAAGATGTGTTCAGAAAAACTCAGCTAAAGCATGTAGGGGAGGTACTTAGGGTGAAATTTTCATTGCAATGTTAACCTAAATAACTAGCATTTTTATTTTAAAGCTATCTACCCAATATCACTTTTAGTTATGTGGTTAATAGTCAGAGATGACAAACCCCACAAAGAGAAAAAACCTTAGCTACCTCACATTGCTATCTCAGAATTTAAAATAGTTAAAAATTGTTTTTATAAGCAAAACTTTTCCTTCCTTCCTTCCTTCCTTCCTTCCTTCCTTCCTTCCTTCCTTCCTTCCTCCCTCCCTCCCTCCCTCCCTCCCTCCCTCCCTTCCCTTCTTTCGGTTTTACTTACCTATTCATGAGAGACACAGAGAGAGAGGCAGGGACATAGGCAGGGGGAGAAGCAGGCTCCTTGCAGGGAGTGCTGCGCAGGACTTGATCCCTGGATCAAGTTGAGCAGACGCTTAACTGCTGAGCTACCCAGGTGTCCTAGCAAAACTCTTTCAAATGAAATATTACTAAATCCCAAGTCTCTGCCGAAAACAATAACAAAGTTTTCTAAAAACTGGGGATACAGGAAGAGGAAAATAATTATTCTGGACTAACTACTTCCATAATGGATGATGGAGTGATTTAGGAGCATGGCTGCAGTGAGCCCTGCCAGGAATTGCAGAAAGCATACCATCTGCCCCTCACTTCTTCCCGCTCCCATAACAAGGAATTTACAGTGAGAATAATAAACAAGATGGTAAAAGAAAAGCATTTTTTAATGCAAATGTCTTCACTGTCAAGTTCCATCAAAATCCATCATATCCAAATCATTGTGTTGTATTGTATGTGTCCCCAGACAGTTGTGCAGTCAGGCACTCATTGAAACCGTGTGAAGATGTCTTATATTATCAATGGGCATAAAGTGCTTTCTGAAGAATAATGTTTTTAAGAAATGAAATTGATCAAAAATGTTCTAAGACATAAACATGGCCCTGAAAATCGTATTTGCCTTTCACAATTGATGTGGAGGCAGATGACTTTGAGAGCCTAGGTTTGGGGCATGTCTTAGGAACATGCAGAAGTCAAAAAGATTGAAGTCTGTTTGGTATTTCTTTAAAAATGTTTTTTGGTGTGCGTGTTTCCTAATCACTGTATATAGCTTTTTTCTCTCTCCTAGCAGCAGAGTGAAAGAGGGATGTGCTCTGAGCAGCTACAGTGTGGGAGGCCCAGGCTCCCGTATGGATTGTGCTCCAGCAGCCAGGACAGGATGGTGAGTCTTTCCAACAACATACCTTGTGGTGGCCTGAGTCACAAGTGAACTCCTCTCACATAGGCTGTGCAAGATGGTAAAGCGCTTTTATCATTCTTTTCTCCTCCTTTTTCTGCCTTTCTTCCTACATTTTGAGGCAAAAGCTAAAATTCATTTCCCTGCCTTTCTTGCAGCAAAAGTACATCACTCAAGTAGCTGCCTGGATTCCATAATGGAAGCTTGAAACATGGAGAACTGGGGATGGTGGATGTGGGTGGTGGTGGCAGCTGCTCCGAGCTTTCAGAGACAGCTGTGGTAGCGGTTCCAGCAGCAGCATCCAAGTGCCCACCATCTGGGTGGCAGCTGTGTGAGCTACAGTGCTTACTCCCAGTAAAAGCAATAGTGACATCTTCTCTGGACCAGCTCTGTGGTATGATTTGGGTATTATTTCTGACTATCAATCCTCCACATATAAAGAACCCCCACCTCTCCCAGAGATTCTATGATCATTGCGTATCTTTCTGATAAAGTCCTTCTGTGGTAAAATTCACCCTAGTTATTACTGCTTATAATTAAGAATACCCACAGTGCATAGAGCTGAGGAACAGAGCACAGCTCTCTGTGCTCTGAGGTTTGAGTCTTTTTACATCCAGCACAGGCTATCCAATTAGGATTTAGGTCACAGGCACCCTGTCACCATCTGAGTTCTTCCCAAACCAAAGAATTCGTAGTTGTCGGTTTTTGATCTTGTGGAGTCTTAAGGAATACAGGATACATCTACTAAGGTTCCGCCATCTTCTTAGGATTTATTATGCAGGTCTACACTACTCAAATGATAATATTCATGTTGATCTTGGAGGAAAAAAGGGATTGAAAGTAATCAAGGTCTAGAACTATGTGTGTTCACTACCGAAGTAAAACAATTTACCATAATCTAAAAACAGATGTCTTTTTCTGCCTTGCCCAAGTTTTTGTTTGATGATATTGGACCAGATGTGAACACATAAGTTTATGCTCCCACTAAAACCACAGTCAATTCTCATTATTCATAGTAGTTGTGTTCTATAAAGTTACTACAAACAATGAATTTGCAAATGCTGATTAGCATTGCATCTAAGGAAAATACAGGGCTAGGTTCCTGGGAGCCTGTGGTCACGATACTCGGTCAATTGATAATATATAATCTTATTTTATGTGTATTTCTGTTTAAAGACACCTTATTGAAGATATTTTTAAGACACGTTAGGGGCACCTGGGTTGCTCAGTCGGTTAAGTGTCCAACTCTTGACCTCAGCTCAGGTCTTGATCTCAGGGTCATGACTTCAAGCCCCATGTTGGGCTCCACACTGGGCGTGGAGCCTACTTAAAAGAAAAAAGACACTTTATTATTGATTCACTAACACTGAACACTGGGCTGACAGCACTATAACTCATGCCTAAACAAAGCTTACCTAGCACATATATTTTCTCCAAAAGGCACCTCACACACAGCCTTTTGACACTTGCAAATGCTAGACAGCATGTTAACACTATGCATTGGGGGCTATTCTAAACAGTAAAATCACCATTAACAACAAAAAAAGGGCACAATTATATGAAAAACATGGTACTAAGTGGACCATGGAAAGAACACTTATTTATAGTATGAGAGCTAAAACAAAAAGGCAGAATGTTGCTTTGGTTTGACTTCAGCTGGGTGTATGTATGTTGAGCAACTCAGTATTTTTCACTCTGTTTATGCCTGAAAATTATCATGGAAGTATCATGAGGACTGACTTAGGGATTACAAATAAATTTTAGTGAGTAGGCAAATTCACAAATATGGAATCCATGAATAATGAGGATTGACTGTACTTTGTTCACAAAAATCTTTCTGGATACCATGAACTGCCTTTGAATATTGTTACTGCACACCATCACTTTGAAGTTCATCAATAAATCTTTGAAGTTCATCATAAATCTTTGAGGAGCAATGTAAATTGCAGAGAGAAAGCAATCTTCAGAAAATATATTTGGGCTTAAATATTAATGTGCTAATGATGATTTTTAGTGACATCCTAAATTGGTAACCTGTAAGAGTGGTAAATTTTTCTTTAGGCTATCTTGTTCATTCATAAGCAAAAGCAGCTTAATAAAATTATACCCTGATAGTTTTTCATCTAGATATTCTCCATTGCCTCTTACACTTTGATTCTGCAGGTAGATGTTGTGTGGTTTTCAAACATGGCTGCAAACACAAAGTGTGTATTAGTTAACATTTTTTCTAAGCCTCTCTATGTAAAGCTCACGTGTATCATTTCAAATGAGTACATACTATTTTACCTAGCTGTTGGATATTCTGATTGGTTCCAATTTTTGCTATTATAAACAGCTCTACTATAAATGTTTTCAAAGAAAGTTTTCATTTCCTTTAACATTGTGTCCTAGGATAAATCCCCAAAATGGGTGAGGAAATTAATTTATTACTGATTGCTAGTAATAAATTAATTAGGTCCTTTCAGAATGTGGTGACAAGTTTTCCTGTTTCCCTAGTGGTTCTCTGCCATTGGTCTTATTTCTTTAATTTGTTAAATTAATAGGTGTGAAATTATATCTCATGAATGTTTTAGTTGCATTTACTTAATTACTGGTGAGGATGAAGAGCTTTATCATATATTGATTCAGTCATTTGCTTAGTCAATTTACATTTATCAGATCCCTACCAGGAGACCAGGTCCATGTCAGACACCGTCCCTGCCCTTAGGGAATCTCTCTCCTGCCTGCTAACATTCAACTATCTGCCTATTGGAGACTTATGCCATCCTTTTAGCTTTGAATAGGCACCTTATTTATTTAAAGTTAGACAATAAATCATTATCTACTATGTCTTTCCATTTTTTTCCTTAGTTTTGATGGTTTTATTGAATAATTTTAATTTTTATATAGCCAGAAATAAAAGTCATACTCAAAATACTTACCTGGCAAGAGAAAATATTAATATGCAATATAATAAACCAAAATATATTTAACATTCCTTTATTTGCTAAATTAACTATATCCTTAAATATTTACAAATAATACATTGTGGAGAAAATAATTCACCAAAACATCCTAGAAATTTCTGAATCATTTGTTGATTTTTACAAACTGCTGCAATCTTAGTTGATGTAGCCATCACCTAGCTAAGCAATGCCCCTGTTCAAACCACATAAGAACCACATCAATGATTTCAACATTATATTAGCAGTCATTAAATCTCCAGTATCTTTGCTGCAGGTGAACATCTGAAGGCTTTTCATCACTGGTATATACCTGGATGCCAGTGCCCCTCAGAGGGCCCATGCCCACGTTGCCACTCCTACCAACTCTGGGCAGCCAGAGGTCTGAGGCAGAGTGCTGTGCACCACTCCACCATGGCCTCCCAGACACTCAGTGGCTGCTGGGGCCATGAGCACCTGTGTCATGCTTCTCCCAGACCTGTTACTACCTCCACAGCCACTGATGGGAAACATCATTAGATACTTTATAATCTCAGTGGAGAGATCATTTCTCACCAACCAGTATGAAAACGTTTCAGTATTTTAACACCCAATGCAGCTCTATTACTATGTACCAGCTGATTATTAGGCCTAGCTAACCCCAAATCAGTGTTTATATGAAATGATTATTCAGAAATATAATTCCTACAGATTTGACATCTGCTTAGATAACAGATCCCAAGCATTCTCAAACACTTTAAGATGATCAACCTTCCAGGAACATGGGAACACACTAGAATCATCCTTCAATGTTCCACATTTGAAATTTGTATGCACTGGCTGAATATCTAACCTAAATAAACAAACCTACAGTCAAGCTGATGAGAGTATTTAAATATCTCTGGGTAAATTTACACCATCACTTTTATCCAGTTATGGATACTGAGCTACTCTTTCTGGCAATTAAACAACCAGTAGATGCAAATTCCAGCCAAGTCATTCTGGCTGGAAGGATCTCAAAAAGGTGACAATTAACTGAAAAGCTTCCCTCTGCTCTGCCCTCAGACCACCTTATTCTCTTCCACAGCACATGGGAACAAGGAAACTGATTGTTCTCTAAGAGTAAAACTATTAAGTCTGCTACAAAAACTTTTTTCCAAAACTCAGAAATAAGGAAAAAAGGTTCATGTGCCCTTTCAATGTGATATAAGAGCATGGTCTAACAAGCTCACCCAGCTTCATCTGACTGTGAGGAGGATAGTTTTTTAATTTACTGCTGATTAGGGTCCAGACTCTATAAAGCTAGATGTTCACTGGTAAAAGACTGATAAATTACAGAGGATTTTTTTTTCTGTTAGAAACACAAATTACTTAATTGGAAAACTAACTCCCAAACTTACGCCTTTATTGCCAAATAGAGTATTAGCCAGTTTGATATGGAACTTGGTGATATTCAGCATTCTTTCTTCCATTGACACTTTCTGTATTCTTCAAATCAGGTTTTTCATCTGTTGTTTCCTTTCATGAATTAATTAAATACTGGACATGGACTCACTATGTATGTGTATGAGATTTATGTTCTCAACTTTTTCAAAATTGACTTTGACATTCATAACCTAAATGGGTTGTGGTGAAGATGTGCAAAGGCTTATCAAAAAGACAGAATTACTTCCAGATACGGCTGGGTAGGTTGACGGCAGTAGCTTGACTGAATTAATTTCATCACCTGTCAGTTAGGAAGGGGAAGTTGGTAGATCAGCAATGGAAGCTTCATAAGTAAACATCCATCCAACTAAGCACCGACTATGGGGATGTGGGGTCCCCTTGGCAGGTGTATCCCGATGTCTTCAGTAGGCAACCAGTCTGATGTCACCAACACACAAACCATTTATCTAGCCCTTTTTTTGCCATGTTCATGCTCACTGAGTAACCTCTGGATTATAAGTTGGTTTCTTAGGCAGGGAAATGATTCACTGGTCAGGCCAATATGAGCAACCCATCCAGTTGGCAGTTTCTGTAGATTAATAGCTGCCATTGGCATGTGGTTTTCCATTCCAGTTCCTTGTGGAACTGACAGCATGTGTCTGTGTTGTGACTTAAGTCAACTGTGGTTCTTCTACTAGATCAAGTTTCTGGCCTACAGGCTGTGGCCTAGCCCAGATCATGTGATTCAATCAAGGGAAAAGCCAGCTGGTCAGAACTCTGGTGACAGTGCTTCTCAGGCAACCTGTGGCTATGGACATGCTATTTGTTCACTTGTTGGTTTTTAAGTTTCCAATTCCTGTGAACCAATGCTTTTATAAAATTCAATAAAAATATATTTCCAGAAAAATAAAATTTAAAAAGTCACAGAAAATATAGGCCTGTATTTTATTACTAGAGTCAATAAAATCCAAATTACTCTGTAATACAGAATTCCTTTTAAAAGTATAAAAGTCTCTAAATGCTTAATTCCAATTTATGCGCTTATCTCAAGTCCAGGGGCTACACTTTATGTGGGGACTTGTTAGAAATGAAAATTCTTAGGCCTTATCCCAAGCCTACTAAATCAGAAACTCTGGGGCTATGGCCCAGTAATCTGTGTTTTAACAAGACTCCATGTAATTCTGATGCTTGATCAATTTTATGATGTAAAACACTCACCTAGAATGAGTATACATCATTAGTCATAAGCTTAAATGGCAAAGGGGCCTGGTAGGCACAGAAATGTAATTGTGACAAGATAAGAATTATAAGGAATGGTAAATTCCTTGGCAAACTGGCCTAGATGTTCAACATGGGAACCTTCAAATCCGGATACACATACACACACATACCTCTGGATAAACAAAATTTCTACTAGCTAGTGTGGGACCCCAGTCTATTACTTTTTCTAAAAGTGAACTTATAGTAATCTCAGCCTTAAGAAAAAGAAAAAAGAAAATCTCAGCCTTTATTTGCTCTTTCCTGATAACTGTTTAAGCTCAGAGTATTATATATTAAACCCTGAGTATATGAAGCCTTATTCTTGAGGTCTCTGTCACAATAATCTATTTCTAATTTCATATCACACTATTTTGAATTATGAGACATTATAATACATAGTGAATCATCCTATTTCTTTTTCTTTGTATGGTATGAAAGTTAATTCTTACCAATTGGTTTTAGAATAATTTTGTTATATTCCATCAAGCGTCCTATTAACATTTCAGCTGAAATTGTTAACTATTAGTTAATAATTAGTTAACAATTAGTTCACTTGGTGATGGATAAGAAAAAATAGGCTTTTGATTCCCATCTCAGCTCTGCTGTGGGTTGGGGCCCTACCCTGTGAACTGGCAATACCAACACCTCCCTTGCAGGCTTGCTGTGAGAAATCAGTAAAACACTATATGCTAATCACCTGTCTATTTGCATTTTCTCCAAAATGTCACTACCTTTTTGCTTCTTCCAATCCTAAACACTGTAGACCTCTTCTTTTTTCTATCCAGGTAGCAGTTTTCTTTATTCAAGGGATGAAATAAATGAAGAATAAAATAATCCTGAAAGCAATACATTTCTTCCTTTGTACTGCTGACCTATGACTTAATTATTTTATATATAGTACTTTCACTATAACTGTTTTGGGGTGAGGTATACTATCGTCATAAAACGTGATATCTGATATGATTTCTGATTTCCTCGTTCTTATTGAAACTTTCCATGTGTTCAAGTAAAGAATACATTTTTATAACTTCCTATGCATCTGAGAAAAAATGTTTATTTTTCACAGGCAATAGAAGAAAAAAAATAGGTAAGCTAGACTACACTAAAGATAAAAATGTGCAAACAAGAACACAATTAACAGAATGAAAAGACAACCCATGGAATGGGAGAAAATATTTGCAAATCACATAATGGGTTTATATGCAGAAGATATTAAAAAAAACAACTTAATAATAATTTAAAAAATCCTATTAAAAAATAGGCAAAGACTTGAACAGACTTTTCTCCAAAGAAGACAAATGGTCAATAGGCATATGAAAAGATGCTCAATAATCAGAAAAATGCAAATCAAAACCAGGAGATATCACCTCACATCTGTCAGAATGGCTATTACCAAAAAGACAAGAGATATTAAGTGTTGGTGAGGATGTGGGGAAAAGAGAACCTTTCTGTACTGTTGGTGGGAATATAAAATGGTTCAGCTGCTGTGGAAAACAGTATGGAGGCTCCTCAATAATAAAGAATTGAACTACCATATGATCCAGCAATTCCACTTCTGGGTATATAGCCAAAAGAATTGAAAGCAGGGTTTTGAAGAGATATTTCTACGTTCATGTTCATAGCAGCATTATTCCCAGGAGCCAAGAGGAGGAAGCAAACTAAGTACCCATCAGTAGAAGAGATAAACAAAATGTGGTATGTACACACAGTATACATATTATTATTCAGCCTTCAAAAGGAGGGAAATGCTGACACACAAATGAAACTTGAAGATGTTAAGCTAAGTGAAGTGTTAAGTGATGTGAAGCTAAGTGTTAAGCCAGTCAAAAAAGACAAGTACTGTATATCAATAGTTAATATGAGGCACCTAGAGTAGTCAAATTCATAGAGCCGTAGAATGGTGATTGCCAGGGACTGGGGAGAGGGAGGAATGAGGCATTGTTGTTTAATAGGTACAGAGTTTCAGTTTTGCAGGATTAAAAGAGTTTTGGAGATGGATAGTGGTGATGGTAGCAAGATGAGAATGTGCTTAATACCACTGAACTGTATACTTTAAAATGGTCAATTTTATGTTATGGGTATTTTACCACAATTTCAAAAGACAAAACCTCAAAAAAACCCAAGATGTTTATTTTCTTTTTTCTACCCTTACTTTTGATGTAAATCACAATTCTGCCTTATTGTTGGTACCATTCTTGCTTCAGTTCCAACTAAGATCTGGGCTGGGGATGGCCGGAGCCCCAGGGAAGGAGCTCATTCAGAGTCTGTGGGCTCCACTCAAGAATGGTTGGATCTTGGCAGAGGCAAGGCCAGGCAGGAGCGGATGGACAGAGATGGTCTGGGACAAGGAAAAAACACTGAGTTCCCCCAAAGAGCACAGAAGCAAACTCTTATTTGTCAGCAAAGGTGTCAGAACCAGAGGTATGCTGCAGAGACAGGGGAGAGTCTCAAACAAGCTGGGGCACAAGTTCTTGACTTTTCAATTCCAGAATAGAGATAGGTTTCTAGGAATCTAACAGAGCACTATCAGAGATGGAGATTTTACCACAAACAGCCTTCCTTCCATTTCTTCACCATCTTTCACTGATGCTGAAGGAAAAATATATCCAAACCTTAGGTCTTTAATTAAATACTGGTCTGGACCACCCTACCTATTTTATTTCCATCAAATCTTTATGGTTTAGGGGCAGAAATCTTGAAGGCAGGACTGACAATGTTCAGGTACTATAATGTACTGTCTAAGAAGGCAGGGACAGTGACTTGGTAGCACTTGTCTGGGGAGTTGCTCCGTAAGGTAGCAAAGGCACCCCTAACTCAGATCTCAGGGTCTGCACAGTTACAGAGCTGACGGGCTCTGCAGTGAAACCCACATTTATATTCAATGCATATCCTACCATTTTTAGTTATTTTTAATTCAGACGAAGAACTTTCCTTTGTCTTCTGTGGCTATTTTGTTTGTTCCATTGGGCTTTTGCTGGCACTATTATTTTGACAATTTTCTTTTTTTTTTTTTTTAATGAGTGATCTTTTTAGCTTTGTTTCATGTTCCTTTATTGCATTTTTTGTCACTTTTATTAAGTGGGGATAAGGGAGGAAGGGAAAACTATGAAGGCAACCTTTTCTTCTGGCCAAGTCTGTGGTGTTTCTTTCTATATATCTATGCCTACTTCATATATCTACAATGGAAGACCCAGCAAAACCTAAATGCAGGAGCTATTTCTCCCCTTGAAATTCACTATGCAAGTCATTCAAAACAACCACTAAGAAAAAAAAAATTCTCTGTCCTTTCCTGTATAATTTAAATATTTCACAATCATTTGTAAGCAATAATATTAGCTTCAAAGGCAGCTTGGGGGAAATGGTTGGAATTACACCATTCCAAAATTTTCAGAATATGAGATCTGAAAACTAAAATCTGTGGTCTCTAACATATGTAACCACAGGACAGAGACAATTTTCTGGAGAAGCCCAAGCCATGGATGGAAAATAGGATAAATGTAAAACAATACCCAGAGAGCAGTAACCTTGTAGAGAAGAGCTGAAAAGTGTTAAATCCACAGTCAGAGGGTCTCTCTGCTGATAGAGCCCCTTTCATACTGGCCTGCCTCCTAAGAGCTTCATTTCAAAGTGGAACTTGAAAAGAATGTTGCTATTATGCAGATGTTTCCCATGACCTTCCTTTACACTATTCCTTCAACACATTGTGGGACATGCAGCTGCTATAACCTTATGGGACTCTGGCCTCAAACATGGTGAGGCCAATAACATGCTCTGTCTACATGGCCATGTTCTCTTCCAACTACCTTTTTACCAAAGGAGGAGTTCCCTGTTGTCTCAGAACCAGGTGAGAAGGGATCCCAAACTATCTGGTAGTCTACTCAGGGAAAGACAGACGACATGACAGATAGACTTATATCCCTAGGAAGCAAAGTTGATCATTAATTTCCCTACCTAAGATCTTTTTAAATCAACCTTCCCAAACTATCTCTCCTTGAAGTTACTGTTAGAGTGTAGATTTGACCAGAAACTTGGTTGCAACTGTATAATCTGCTCATCTTACATCACTTAATTCTAATATCACCATTTTCACATCAGAGTTGTTCTCCATGGAGCTGTGCAATGCGGCAACCTTGCCTTTGAATCTAGTCCATTCTCCTTAGCCATAGGAGCAATCTCTTTTACAGCTGGCTGACCTTAGGAAGTGTCTTTCTCTATAAGATGATTAAACCAAGGAAACTCATATGTTTCCTAACTGTAAGGGAATTAATGATTTATCTCAGTCCAGATAAAGCCTGACTGTCTAACTCTACTCTGTATTAGTAAACCAGGAGGCATACAATATTCATTCCTAAATATCAAGAGGCCAAAGTTGTTCCTTGGTTCTCAGGGCTCTTGGAATATACCCCACGATAAGTTAACCTTCACTCCTGGAACGATGCCACCCAAAGCAGACCCCCAACTTAATACCACCATTTGTGCATGCCAACATTATTTGCTTGTTCCTTTTCCCCTTTAGTCATTTTGTTGTGATATTAGTCCTCAGATATCACTATTCTCAGTTTCCCTATTATTTAATTAATGTATCATATTTCTACCTTATATTTTAATATATGACCTTTGTTGTAAGTGCATCTTTTTCACATGGGATAATTAATTTATATGTTATAATTGTTATATTTGGACCATCATCTATCATTATTTCCTCTTATTTTTGCTTAATATATGCCACTGGAATTAATTAAACACTGTATAAATACTCTCATCTCTTTTGAAATATCTTCGGAAGAAAGCATTGAATAAAACTACTTCTACGTAAATCATATTTGTACACCAACACACATGTACCCAATCATGACAATCATCAAATTCATTTTTCTGTTGATTTCTGGTTATAGCCATAATAAAACCCAGAATTCTTAGGCTTCTTTTAATGAGTAGAAAAGAACATTTGAGCTATGGGCTGCAGCCCTTCTCCATCTTATTTCAGTCTGTGTTCTGTTATTCTGAAACTTCTACTTTTCTTGGAGGTCAGAAAGACATGTATTCAAATTCTGACTATTACTTAACAAAGCAAGGTATGTAGCCTGAGACCATTTTCTCATCTGGAACAAGGAGATCATTCTACCAGGGGTATGAAGATTAAACGAGATGATGTACTGTAAAGAACCTGATACATAGCAGATGCTCTCTAAATATTAGTATCCTTCAAATTTCACAGTCTTATTCTGCAATGAGCCTTATTCTGCAGTCAGAGGCATTAATCCTTCCTACTAAGGGTTTTTAGTCTGTCATACTGAGAGTTAATAAGGCAGCCACAATATGAAGAAATCCCTGCTTGGGACCCAAAGTGTAAGGTCAGTGACTATTTAGGGGGGTGGGATATGTGAAAATCTTTCTTTAGCTTTCCCAAATGAATGACATCTTGCCTGGATAATTTTTTCCATAAAGGGAACTGCAGATGTTTCAATTCCCTGGGGAGTTTATGGTCTCAATTGCAGCTGCATCTGAAACCAGTATTTTGAATATTATCTGGCCCTTCTTCCAGATGTTTTAGGATTTCTTCCTCACTGAAGTTTGAAAATGTTATAAAAGTAATTTCTTGATATTTTTCTCTAGATGTTAACATCCATGTATAGGCTAAGCCTTTGATCAGTTCTGGAAACACTTCCTACCTTCAACTATTGATTCTGTAAAACATATTTCTTCTATTAGCTTAAGTACTCACTCTATTATTTTTAAGTTAAAACACTGCTCAATTCTAGAAATGAGTCATTGTGGTCTGCCATTATTTATACATACTTATGTAAGCCATCTAATGTCGGATTTGAATCTATAGTTAATAAGCATACTTCCCTAATTAAGTATTTGGAAGTTCTCTATGTAAACTCTTTATTACTTCTAGAAATGTTCTTGTGATATTGCAGTTTTTATTACATGGCCTTTGTTTCATGGCTTTCTATCCTCTTTATTATTTAGAGTATACGTAAGTCATTTCTTGAATTCCTACACTGAGACTTTTCGGTCATTCTATATCAATTTTAAAGTTTATATTTTTTTCTGTTCTTTTATAATTTTGTTCTTTGGCCTTCCAACATTTAAAAATTAGTTGGGTTATTTTGAAAATTCTTTTTCAATTGTTTTTAATTTTTTTTTTACTGATAACTCTGAGGTTATTTTTTTTTTGAATATTTTTGAGACATTTTCATTGGCATTCTAATAGATTTACCATGAAGGCTGTTTATACTGCTACCTAAGCCATTGGTTTCTAAGAGGTAAAAAATTTCTACTTGTAAATTCTACTCTTTAAAAGTAAATACAAGAGTACTGTAGTCATTTTTTTAAAACTGATGATAAAATTCTTCCAAAAAGTAATATTCCTCATCTACTTTATACCTTAAGATTTTGTCTTTATGAGCCTTTGTTCAACAAAGTTATGTTTCAAAGAAAATTGAAATGTAAATAATTAGTTTCCTCTCTTAAGATCTTACTTTTAAGGGGATGTCTGGGTGGCGCAGTGGTTGAGCATATGCCTTTGGCTCAGGGTGTGATCCCCGGGTCCTGGGATCGAGTCTCTCAACAAGCTCCCAATAGGGAGCCTGCTTCTCCCTCTGCCTATGTGTCTGCCTCTCTCACTGTCTCTCTCATGAATAAATAATAAATACAATCTCTTAAAAAAATCTTACTTTTAAGAATGTCTTGGATAATCCTGAACCAAATGAAGAAACAACATGCTTAACCACACAAAGTTCAGAGTGCTGCTTTCATCTGCAAGAGGGTTGTCCCACTGTAGCCAAGTTGGAATGATATCAAGTAACACAAAGCTCCTCTTTAATATTCTTTAAATCAATTTATCACGTCTATCCCTGGGGACTGGAACTAGGGACTTCTCTGAATTTTAGTCTAAGAACAAGTTTTAGCACTAAGAGAAGAAAAGCTATGTATTTTTATATTTATCTTACATCTAGCCATTTAACCAAATTACCAGTTCTAAAAGAAACAAAATCACTTATACACCAAAGAACACATTTTTTTAAAAAAAGCTCAGTATCTATTTGAAAACCATTATAAAATATTTTTGAAAGATATAAAACAAGTTTGGAACAGAGAAACATGTTTCCTGGCTGGAAAAAAAAAGAATATAAAAAAAGTTTATCCCTTCCAAATTAGTATAGGATTTTATTGCAGTTTTAATCAATGGTTGCTAACCTCTTTTTAGACTGTAACTAAATGAACTTAAAGTCTATATGGGAAAAAAGGAGGAAAAAAGCCAAGTAACACCAAAAAATATTGAAAAAGAAGAGTGAAATGGGACTTGGTGCTTTTCTATATATTACAATCTAAAACAAAACTACTGGAATCAAGAGAGTGTCATATTGACACAGGAATAGAAGATTGACTCTGGAACCATAATGCAACGTACAGAAATATATGAAACAGTAAAGAATTATGGTAGTGTTGAAATTCAGTAGAGAAAAGAGGGTTTTTAAAAATAAATGGTCTCATCAGACTGGATGTGCATTTAAAAGAACATAAAGTTATATTCCTGATACCATATGTAAAATATATTCCAGACAGATTATATATATATATATCAATATAATATATAATTATATATTATATATAATATATATTATTATATAAAATATATATTATTAATATGTATTGATATATATATCAATAAAAGTATCAGAAGAAGAGTTAGGAGAATATTTATATTATCTTAGATAAAGGAAACCTTCCTAAGCAAGGTAAGAAACCATAAAGAAAAAGATACACTAAATATAAAAAATATTTTTTGGTATGGCAAAAGAGACTATAAACAAAAAGGCAAATGAAAGACCAGGAAATAAGTAACTGTAACACATAGAGCAAAGTATTACTATAACTAATAAGCTAAAAGCCCCCTACAAATTGAGGAGTCAAATAACTTTTTTTTTTTTTGAGGAGTCAAATAACTTTATGGAAACATGGGCAAAAGAAATGAAAATTCAGAGAAGAAATGCAAAAGAGCAACAAAAGCATATGAAAATATGCTTAACCTCACCAAAATTCAAGGGATATCAATTAAAATAGAATACCATTCTTCACCCAGTAGAGTAATAATACCCAGTGATCACCAGAATATAGAAAACAAGCAGTTTCGTACTTGCTAGTGGGAACCTGAACTGGTATGACTCTTTTGGAAAGAAATCTGGTAGCATACTTTAAAATTTGAGATATATGTGCTCTTTGACTTAACAACACCCCACCCCATGCCCTACTTCCACCTTGGGACTCAACAAGAATGAAGCACTTGGTGAATAAAGACATACTAGTTAAGGGAAATATGACTACAACCAAGGGAAACAATGTTAATTTCTCTCCATGGGTGACAGTGCAGTGAACGCTATGCACTCATTAACATGAGTGAGTCAGATCCATACCAATGAGCTAGGTGAATGCCTGTGACATTTATCATGTAAAACATAGTTAATGGTAATAATTATATTGGAAAATCTTCAAAAGCACAATACGCACGTGTGTGTTATTTAACTATAGGAAACTGCTGATATGTGTGTGTGATTGAGCCATACAAAATCGCTGATATTCAACTGCTTTGACCTAATAAAATGGCAATTTCATAAGTCACAGCCTAACATACATTTATTATATATGCCTGAGCATGAAAAAAAATGTGAAATGATAACAGCCAGGGCACTGACCCTGATTATCTGCAGAATGGAGAAGATAAGGAAGGAAAGAGTAAATAAACAGCCTTTTACCATTCTACCTTTGCACCATTCTACCTGTCAAACTTGCAAATTAAAGATAGCTAATAAAGAAAAAATTTAAAGAAAAAATAGCAAAGAAGATGCTCAGGCTGGATATTACTGGAACACCTATATCTAGGGGAAAAATCTACAGTAATGGTCTTTAATTTTCTTGAGAGAGAGAGAGAGAAAGTGAGAGCATGAGCCAGGCACCCTACGTGGGCTTGATGCCCAGACCCTGGGATCATGACCTGAGCCAAAGGCAGATGCTCAAACTGAGCCACCCAGGTGCCCCATAGCAGTGATCTCTTTAACGCTGTCAAATGTAGCAAACAAATAACTATTTATTTCCTTGTCTCTTTCACCAAGCTAGTTCAAAATGAAAACCTCAGCCAATTCTTTGCTACTTAAAAAAAAAAAAAAAAAAAGAATTTCAGAATACATTTGCAACAAGAGTAGTAAAAACAAAAAATCAGAAAACATTAAGAATTGACAAGGGGAGCAACAAAAACACTTTTCCACTACTATTGAAGAATAAATTGATGTACCCATTTTAAAACAGTATGGCATTACCTAATAAAGTTGAATGTTGCATATTCTATGACCTGGGAACTGAACTCCAAAGCTCATGTCCTAGAAAACTCCTGGACAAAAACAACCAGGACATATGTACAGAGTGTACAGTACAGCAGTTTCATGAGAGCAAGAAGCTGGAAGCAACCGAAATGGATAGAATGTATAATGTGTAGTATATGTCATACAGTGGAAGAATAATATTGATATACTAATTAATACTAGATAGAGGTGAAAATAAGTGAACTGTAACTACACATATCTATTTGCATGCATCTCAACACATAATATTGAGTAAATCCCAAATGAGAGAAAAGGCATGATTCCATTTCAGAAACAGACAACACTAAACAATTAAACAAACAAACAAAAAGAGAGTAGGAGAATGACAAATCAAAAGTCCAGATTACAGCTTTCTAGGAATGGGGAGAAAGGAGAAAAGGGTCAACAATAAGAAAACAGGAGTCTTTAAAAGTGATTCTTATCAATAAAGCTAGTGGGGGAAAATATGGGGACATGTATATGTGCTTGTTTTATTAGTAGTCTTTTTTTAAAGATTTTATTTATTTATTCATGAGAGACACAGAGAGTAGAGAGAGAGAGGCAGAGACACAGGCAGAGGGAGAAGCAGGCTCCATGCAGGGTGCCTGACGTGGGACTCGATCTCAGGTCTCCAGGATCAGGCCCTGGGCTGAAGGCAGCGCTAGACCGCTAAGCCACCCGGGCTGCCCCTATTAGTAGTCTTTAGTGTGAGTGTGTGTGTACATGCATGTATTCTTATAGTATGGTATGTCTCATTCATGGACATGTGTACGCACACACAAAGAATCTAGGTCAATGTCTGCTTATGCCTACAAAGTTTGTCCAGTTACTGGAGAAGTCACTTAAAAATCTTACAGGCATATTTTGCATTATAGATGCTTAATACATAAATGGATTATTTGTAGAATGAATAGTTACAATATATCGGTATCTATATCTAGAATGGATGGATATAATATATCCCTATATATATTTCTAGAATGGATGGATATACCGCATAAATGAATGGACATCCCTGGGGGGCTATTTTCTTCCAGGGCCAAGGTAAAAACAGAATTTCTCTTATGCAATTTTGTGTAGTACACCAGAAGCTGGACAGAATATCACAGAAAAATCCAAGATAAACACCATGTCACCTTGGGAAGACTTCATTTGGTAAGTTACAGCAAAAAACAAAGGTAGCATTCCTGAGTAGAGTTCCATGGGTTTTATTTTCACCTTGGCTTAATACCTTTCATTCACATTATGATTTAAACTAAATGACACCAAAACTCAAACCATGGCTATTAAGATTGCTAATAGGAGGGGGGGGGGTGAATTTTATTGAGTACAAATTGCAAGTACCCAGGAAACCCTGATTTATTGGGAATAGACCACATGGAGCTCTATTTCCAGACATTACAATGTTAGTCCTGAATCACAGCAGGGGGCAGCTAAGCGTATTCTAAATAAGGAGGTGTTTTACCAGGTGAAGGAAGGCAATTAGAAAGGAAGGAAATCTGTCTCGATTCCCATCCTCTACAGCTGCTTGAAATCAAGGTTATACCTCTGACTGAATCACTACTAACTCTGAGCTTCTGGCTTCTTTTCCTTTCCAAGGATTATTTTGAATATTTGGACTCCTACTTTACTCACTCTGTTCTATCTACTGTTATTAGGAGTTTGGTAAATACTCTGATTTAGCTAAGATGCTTTACTGACAGGATATCCTCCATCTAGTTAACTGAGGCCAGAGGAAAGGGTGATTAGACAAACTGAATACATGTTATTTTTAAAAGGAAAGGAAAAGACAAAAAAAAAAAAAAAAAAAAGTGTCGCTATAGGCCCTTTATCATCTCAAGTAAACCAAAACAATATGATACTGAATTACCTCCAAAATACGACTTACTTACAGACGTGACATTTTTTACTTCCTAATGCTAGAAATTTCCATGCTGTGCTCAAAACCTGGAAATGCAGGTGCAGCACGATCAATAAGGAAAATAGCTTTAAGTTCTCCTTTAGCAAATTAAAAAAAGGGAAAGTAAATCAGTTGCTGCTGTTGAACTTTTTTTCCCCAGTTTTACAGATTGCTTTTTAAAATAACAGCTTTATTGAAATATAACACACATACTATAAAATTTACTCTTTGGAAGTGTATGGTGCAGTAACTTTTAGAATATTCACAGTTACGCATCTATCACTAGTATCATGCCAGAACATTTTTATCACCTTCCCAAAAAAACCCGTACCCATCAGCAGTCACTCTGCATTTTCCCCTCCACCACCCCAGCTCCTGCAACCACTAATCTACCTTTTATCTCTATTGATTTGACTATTCTGGACATTTCAGTAAATGGAACCCTATAACATGGGGCCTGTTGTGTCTGGCTTCTTTTACTTAGTATAATGTTTTCAAGGTTTACCCATATTGTAAGCACGAATCTGTATTCATTCTTTTTTTATGCAAATAATATTCCATTGTATAGATGTATCATAATTTCATCCAGAGATCAGTTGAGGACATCTGTATCCTCCAGGTTGCTTATTTCTGTTAAAGAGCAAAAGAAAGCCAAAGAAGCAGAAAGAACTGAGCTTCAGGTCAGAATCAACATAAGCCAGGGCTTAATGAACACAATTACTGTTACATCTGCTTTTCTACCCAATTGTAAGCCACACTACCCCCAGAGGATATTAATGGAAATGTCAACTGTGGTAACATGGAAGATGTGAGAAGTTTTTCTTACACTGTTAATGAAGAAAGAAGAAGGGAGAAGGAAATAAAACATAATTGAGTAATATCCTCTAACGAGTGAGCAAACTGCAGTATACCAATCCAATAGAATACTACTCTATAATAATAGAAACAAACTACTGATCCTTACAATATGGATGTGTCTCCTGTAATTATGCTAAGTAAAAGTCAGAAAAAAATACATAATATGATTGCATTTATGTAAAATGCTAGAAAATGCAAACTCTTCTAGAGTGACAGAAGGCAGATCAGTGACTGCCTAAATATGGGGATGGGAAGGAAAGACAGTTACTAGGCTTGAGGAAACTCAGAGATGGAAATGTTCATTATCTTGATTGTGGTGATGGTTTCATGGGTGTATCCAGTCAAAACTCATCAACTTTAAATATGTATCATTTACCATATGTCAATTATATCTCAATAAAGCTGTTAAGAAACTTTTTTAAAAAGTGAGTGTACCTCCCAAAAAAAGTATTTGACTGATTACCATGTGAAAAACACTGCCTTTGTTTTAAATAATTCTGTAACAAGTGAAATTATTCTCATTTTATACACAATGAAACTTAAGATTGAGAGAGTTCAATAATTTGCCAAGGTGGCCACTGTCAGTACTGAACTGAGAGATCTCTTATTCTTAACCCCAAAACCCATGTTCTTTTCTCTATACCACACTTCTGCTCACTGTTCCTCTTACAGACCCAGCTTTTTTTTTTTTTTTTTTTTTTCCTGGAATCCCTGTGTCCCAGCATTTCCTGAATCAGAGAATTTTCTGGCCCACAGAAAAGGTTTATGCTTTACAGTGGTATTCCAAATTTGTTTTCTTTTTGCCTATCATGGTATGCTCCCACAAATACCTCTCCAATTATGGGGATTAGTCTGAGTCAGTTGATTTATTCATTTTCAGTGGATCAGAAGAGTTAATCTGGATTAGATCAAGGCAAGTAATCCTGGTCCCTGGATCAAAGAAGTGAAAATAATTCAACTGAGATTAAAAGCAAGCTGAACAAAACAAAACTAGCCATTCAGCTCACTAGCTGAGCATTGTACTTCATCAGACAATAGGTCCCTCTTTTGAATATGAGAGATCCAAGAACGTGGACTACTTCAAATTGCTCTGAAATGTCTATCTACCTTTGGCCATGCCTACCACTAAACTTGAGCTTTAGGTTGAAGATGCCATCCCCTCTCTATATGGGACAAGCATGAGGGTAGCTTCCTCACCTCTGTATGGCCTCCAGATCATCTTACCACATACACAGCTAAATTTTGTCCAAATGCTATCATCATGCTTGGGCCCATTTGAACATGGGCTATAACCTGGGTTAAGCAAAATTAATGAAAAAAATGGAAGTTGGTCAAAACATTTGTTTTTGTAAGATAGCTGAATTTGGGCGAGGAAGAAATGCCATTTCTTCCATGCAAGACTTTCATGAGGAAGGCTCTCTATGCTAGATATCTTCCATTAGCCCCTTTGGAACCATTCTCCATCCCATTCCACCAAGCTCTACGCCCCAGGAAACTAAACCATATGGACTCAGCAGCAGAATTCCTTGCTCTTTGTCTTCAGTCAGGTTTGGCCAATGGCTAGCACAAGCAGCTCAGAGGGAAAAAGAATCATTTCAATGTATAGGTTTCTAGGGATCTCTGCCTCCAGGGATGTTATAATCTGGCTCCACCCCTTTCCTGGGGGCTAAAGCACCACTCAGGAGGGCTCTCCTCCTAGTCCTCATCCCTTCAAGCCTATAGATAGGAAAGGAGCTCTGTAGAAGTGCACTTTCCCTAAACTCTGCCCACATCCTTGTAAATATTCTCTTTATTAAGCTCTCCTAAAATTAACTGACTTGAGGATGCCAACTGTTTCCAGTACAGAGGACATTTCTGAGGGCTAAGAGTATGCCTTATTCAGAAAATTAACTTATTCCAACTCCTTGATTTATATGAAAATGCTGACATTTGTGGGGTTAATGTCAAACCCAGGCAAAGATAAACAATGGCTAGGTGAGGTGTGGAATGGAGAGCTCAAAACAGCACTGGCTCAAACTCATTGCATTGGCGATCATGTAACACAAAGACATATTCACAAGATTTATGATCAAGGTGGTGGATGCAATCCTCAGATTTTAAAATGTGAGATATGTAAAACATTTTCAGGTTGCTATATCATCCTTCTTCATGCTTACAAATCATATTTCTATGGTACCTTCAACATTTCTGCATATATTGCTTAGATTGAGACATTAAACTATTTTTGGGGGAGTCTAACGATCAATATGAAGAGATGTTTGCTACAATAAAAACTGCCTAAATGGCAAATCTAAGAAAGACAGATTTCAGAGGTACCATCTGTTTTCCTTCATTGAGAGGTATTATCATATATAGTAAAAAAAAAAAAAAGCTATAAAAGTGAAGTGATGCTTCCTGTGTCAGACATAAATTATAATCTCAAACAGATTTTGATTACTGAGAGCTTATATCTTTGATATAAGGAAAAAATGGATAAGGAAAAAGATGGATATTGATCCTATCTAAGCCCAAAACTAACCTCCCATCTCTAGAATTAACCCAACTATATTATTCCCAAACGAAGAAAATTCTATAACTAGAATAATTATTTTAAGGCTGATTTTCTTTGATGATTTTTCTCTAATAAAGGCAAAATGTCATGTAGCACAAATCTGCAAAGCTCTTTTAAGTAAAAAAGCTAAAATGTTGAAATATTAATATGATACTTTATTTTTGTTTGGTTTAACTGTGCATGTTTGCCATAGATTACAGCCACAGATCGAAAAGAGAACTCATTGAATTAAACTTGAGCCAGCAAGGTAAGCTTTATCCTTGTATTCATTATGAACATCTATAAGAACTTAAAAAGTATTTGAAAAGGATATAAAAAAAATCTGGAGGACGCTGGCAGCTTCCATTTTATTTTGCATAACACCAGATGGCTCTTACAAAGTTCTCACTTCTTATTTTCCAAATGAGTGGTAAATTCATGCATTTGATTTTTCCTAAGTCAATGCAACTTATCAATGAATAATACCACTTTGTATTTGTACAGCATTTTACAATTTACAGAATGTTTTCCAATTCATTATCTCAACTGATCTTTACAGCAGTTGTGATATAGTCAGGGCAAATATTATCATCCCCATTTTATGGATGAGAAAACAGACCTGGAGATATCATTCAGAACTCTTTGTAGCAACTTAAATTAGCTTAAGTAAAAAAATGGCAATGGAAATGTATTGACTCTCATCCACTGAATTCATGTTCTCTCATTGTTAGTAAGCTCTCTCTCCTTTCCCTTTCTCTCTCTTTTGCTTCCCTTCTGGGCATCAGACTTCATTCTCTCAGCAGACTGAAATATGGCCTTATGTGACTCTTACTGCCTTGAGATGAGAAAGGATGGGACCTCATCCCCAACTTGAGTTTGCATATTCTAGGGGAAGAACCTACTGGCCCCTGTTGGGTCACATGTCCACCCTTTGAACCCACTCCTGCAGTCTGGTGATGAAATACTGTGGTTTCCCAGCTTGGGTCAAGTCCCCACCCCTGTGGCCAGTATTATTCAAACAAACAAAGAAAACAGGGATAGACCGAGCCAGTGAGGAAACTGTGAGGAGAGAGCCAGCCACCCTAATCTGTATGTACAGCATTAAATCAATTGCCCTGGGGCAGAAGCAAATGACTTCATAACCAGATCTTCAGAGTGTAACTCCAGCACCCGAGTCTCCTGGATGGCTCAGTGGTCTGCCTTTGGCTCAAGTCGTGATCCCAGGGTCCTGAGATCCAGTCCTGCATCAGGCTCCCCACAGGAAGCCTGCCTCTCTCTGCCTCTCTCTCTCTCTCTCTCTCTCTGTGTCTCTCATGAATTTAAAAAAAGGGGGGGTGGCAGTAAGGTGAGCTCTCTTCCGCTTTCCAGCACAGCCCATCATGCAGGAGCACCAAGGTGTTATGGATCTCTTTGTTGCTCACAGTTACCAGCATCATTTGGCTCAAGAATAAAACTTGGAATAGACTCAGGTTCTAGTCTTGGTCCTGTCCCTTGTCAGCTTCATGGGCAACTTACTTAACCTTGGAGAACCACAGCTCCTTCCATCATAAAATGAGTAATTCCTGTGTCACAGGGTCATCAACAGGATCAAGGGAGATAATGTATTCCAGATGACTTTGAAAATTATGAAGAACTACCTTAAAGTTTATTACTTAAGTTCTATATGTAAATTTGAGCTAGGCTAAAATTACACAGGAACATTCCTCAGCGTAGTCCTCCCTCCCACTATGCTCTATTGGCATCACTTTGGTGCTGACATTTTTTTCAGTTTTCAAAAGGCACAGCTCAAAAAGAAGCATCAAGTAGTGTCTTCAGATTTAGTCCAGGGACGCCCGGATGGTTCAGTGGTTGAGTGTCTGCCTTTGGCTCAGGTTGTGATCCCAGGATCCTGGGATCTGGTCTCACATCGGGCTCCCTGCAGGGAGCCTGCTTCTCTACCTATGTCTCTGCCTCTCTCTGTGTGTGTCTCTCAGGAATAAATAAGTAAAATCTTTTTTAAAAAAATTTAGTTCAGAAGAGCAGCTTACTAAGATGGTTTAGTGGCACTTGTCATACTCACCTTTTCAATACAGATTAATCAAAAGATGAACACTTCTGGAAGACACAGAAGACACATCAGAAACTACTAACAGCGGTAACCTCCAGGGAGTGGGACCAGAAAATAACATTTGGGAAGAAACTTTTATTTTTCATTTAGGACTGCCTCAACTGCTTGAATTTTTAAAATCTTACACATCTATTCCTTTCATGAAACAAAAACTAATTAAATTAAAGGCACGGTTATCACAAAGAATACAGTACATACATAATATAGTTCTGACACATAAAAAGCTTTCAGTAAATTCTTGTTTACTGATCAAACTAGGTATATTTATATACCTTTCCAGCAAAGTAAAATCAACTTCATTAGAATAAAAGCCAGCTTTCATCTCAGTGACTGTATATGTTTTCCATTAATAATATTGTGAGGAATGCTCACTGCCACCTGCTGAGGATATGATTTTAAACTCTTACATCTTCATACACCAAAAATGAGACCTACCTTCTTAATTCCCAATTATAAAGCACAGTGTACGCAGCTACCTCTCAACTCTGTTACTGCTGTTCTTGTAGGCACACTTCCCTATTAAGTTTGGAGGATACTGGGCTTCTAGGAACCACTTTATTTTACAGTTGGGGGTTTGCATGATATTTTCTAAGAAATTAAAGGTTACATGACAGCATATGCCAGAGCTAAAAGACAGATTTAAATGGTATTTTTTTAAATAGTGCAATAGCTATGAAGTTTGGATGCTGTGCACTGGCTAAGTGCTGTTCCTGGTTGCCTAGTTACATCTCCGTAGAAAGGTCAAAATGGTTCCCTCTAAATCTAGAAGGAATTAAAAAATCTTAAAGCTTCATAATTAAACCACGGACTGTGTGAGCCCTTATGTAAGCATCCCTTACAACAAGTCCCCATCAGACTCTAATCACATGACAGCCCTTGGGGATGTCTAAGGAGATGTTTTAATAAAAGGCATTTCTGTATCTGAAATTTGTTACCTTGCTCACATTTCATTAAAGTTATCACATCTGGACTCTTTCCATTTTATCATATCCAATTGCAGTCTGCAACTACAGGATATTAAAAAAAAAAAAACATCCAACCTAGTTGACACAAATCCTATCCCACGAAAGACAGAATAATGTCCTGTGTTTAAAATTATTCAACTTAAAAAAACAAATTTTTATTGTGATCAGCTTTACAAGGTATAGGCCAGTCTATAATCTAGTAACAAAAACTATATATTTTAATGAAAAACTAGTGTCTTAACTCTCAAAGATGTTCCTCCTTCACCCTCTCGCAGACATTTTTATGTCTAAATATCTTCTCTGAGTAATGGGACAGGATAGAATAACAATTTTGGTCCAGAAATTTAACAGGAGCTTATTAAAATGGCTAAGACTTCTTTCAGAGTTTAAAGAGAAAGTCTTTCTTTTTCTTTTTTTCCCCCCACTCAAAATCCAGTCAAATTTTTTTTAGGTGAAATTCATATAACATAAAATTAACCACTGATCATTTGAAAGTGTACAATTTAACAGCACTTACTACATCCACAATGTTGTGAGGCCATCACCTCTCTCTAGTTTCAAGACATTTCTATTACCCCCAAAGGAACTCTGACCCAGAGTAGTCATTTGGACCTCTTATTTACATTTACTCTCTAATTTCTCTCTGGCAAAGAATAAAAGAATCTGGGTTTATATGATAGCATAATGATTTGGGATGCTTTCATTTCTTCTGGAACTTGTTTGATTCCAAAAAAAAAAAAAAAAAAAAAAAACCCAGCAGAGGTCTGAAGCTGAAATGATGCTAGTCTTAAAATGAAACCAGGATTGGTTGTCCTAGAAGGCAGGAACCAAAAAAAGGGGTTGAGGAATATATCAAAATAATTCACAGATCTATCCAAGACCTATCCTTGTCAGAAACCCAGATCCTACCTACCTCCATGACAGAAAGTATTCAATCTATTTTTTGGGGGAAAAAAAAGTATTAAAGGAGAATTCTTTGTACCTACCAACTAAGGCAGTTTGGAAGATGGAGAACAATTAAAAACATTAAAAAGAGAGAGAGAGAGAGAGAGAGTGCCAGCTCTGGAAAGTCAAATGTCTGTTCTGGGGAAGCTAACTTATTGTTCTTTCAAGTACGTTTGCAGTCCTTTTTGTCCCAATGGCTTAAAGAACAAAAATATCCAAATAAAGTTCACAGAAATGTAAAAAATGAGCCTCTAGGACCTTCAGTATTCCAGATTTCTCAACCTGGCTTGATGAGGCTAACACAGGGGAACGAATTAGGGAAGCAGGGAGGAAGGACCGAACAAGAGTCTTTACCCAAATGCACCTACTTAGATCAGGGCAAGTAGCTCAAGCTCTACAGCTGGAAGGTCAGGAAGCACCAAATTCTTGAGCTGGGTAAGATGCCAAGACATTATGTACTCCAATCCTTTCCCCTCAGGTTTTCAGGATCATCTCCCTCATATTTTCTGAACAGTCTTCTGTCTCTTAGGTGGGAAAGTTTAATTTTGTCACACAAAAGACAGGATTCAAACTAAGAGAGCTCTTTGCTGCTTTGGCAAACAGGTTTTATCATTTCCATACATGCCAATGTGCTGGAAAAGATGCAGTGAGGTACTGTGGTCACTTCAGTGATAAAGTTATTACAGATGGGTTCATGGAAGGCATCTCGTAGGAGGGTGCTAGTAACTAACACTGAGAAACTGAAAGGGTAGGGCCTGAAATGTACCACTTCCTAAATGTCACAGTTTCTTCTTAGTTCTCAATCTGAAGGTTTGGTTTTTTTGTTTTTTGTTTTTTTTTTTTAAGTTGGTTTGGGCAAACATGTATATGTGGATACAGATTTTCCAAGAGTTGGAGTCACTCTTATCTTCAGCCTAAGCCCTAGGGGTTGTTGTCATTATCTATGTCAATTAAAATTTCTATTTTGGGGCACCTAGCTGGCTCAGTAGGTTATTCTTGATATTTTTTAAGTAATCTCTACATCCAATGTGGGGCTCAAATTCATGACTCTGAGATCAAGAGTTGCATGCTCTTCCGACTGAGCCAACGAGGTGCTCCAAAACAAAATCTTTAAAAAAATTCTATTTTTAACAATTCATTGATGTGACAGATACTTCCCACATAGCCATTTGTTAGACATCTGGTGGGGTGATCAATTGTCCTGATTTGTCCAGGACTGGTCCAGTTTTAGCAGCAAAAGTTCTGTGTCCCAGGAAACCCCCGGTCTTGGACAAATTAGAATGATTTGTTATCCTATTACTAATTCTAGGTTTTGTCTTCAGATTTGCATTGTTGGAATGTCTAGAAGTGGATAGAAAAGGGACTTGCTACAAAAGTAGCTGAAAAATTTAACATCTCCAACTAAAATTTCTAGCTACATTCTACTCCAGAGATGCTTTTCAAAAAATAACCCAGTGGTCTATTTCATTCCCTAGGCAAGAAATGGTTTCTTACTTTGTGGGGAGGACCTACCTGATATATGATGGAAATTAAACCATACTTTGAAATTAGCTATAATAAATGCCACTACAGTGAGGCTCTAAAATATTACGTTATGTTTTCCTCCAATTTCCACATTTTAGAGCCTAATAAATATAGCATAATATGACAGGCAGACGTAACAGCATAAAATAAAAATCTTACATTTCTTTGGTACTATTCAATGACTTTGGAACCTGCACACTGTGGGCAAACTCCCCAGAGTTACAGAAACTCCAAAAGCAGCACACTCTCCAGAGGCCACACCCATAGTACCAAAAGATCTGGCCAAGAAAGGAGCTGTGGAACTTCAACCTGTCCACTGGATCCAATGCTAAATACTCCAAGAAAACCTTCAGGGCCTGTATCTACAAAACAGGATTTGCAAAGTCAATAAAAGAACTTGCTTCAGAAACCTGGGAACCCGAAACCTGCTCAATAGTATGCAATGAAATGTTGGATACTTCTACCTCTACTAGCCTTTCTGCTTTTCTGAACAACTAATCTCTTTTACTTTGTAGTAGGCAGAATAATAACCCCCAAATAAGTCCATGTCCTACTCTCTGGAACCTGTGAATGTGTAACCTTTACAAGGGAAAAGGGACTTTGAATTAAGGACTTTCACATGAGGGAGAGTATCCTGGATTATTCAGGTGGGCCAAATCTTACCACATGGGACCTTAAAATCAAAAGTTTTTCTGGGTTCAGAGTTAAGAGATGTAGATAGAGTAGAAAGCATACAGAGGGGATCCCTGGGTGGCTCAGTGGTTTAGCACCTGCCTTTGGCCCAGGGCGTGATCCTGGAGACCCAGGATCGAGTCCCACGTCGGGCTCCCAGCATAGAGCCTGCATCTCCCTCTGCCTGTGTCTCTGCCTCTCTCTCTCTATGTCTATCATGAATAAATAAAAGTAAAATCTTAAAAAAAAAAAAAAGAGAGAGAAAGCATACAGAGATGTAGTGTTAGTTTTAAAGATAGAGGGAGGTAAACTTTAGAATTCTCTCCTAGAGCCTCCAGAAGGGAACATAGTTCTGTTGATAGTGTGCTTTTAGCGCAGTGAGATCCCTAGAGAACTTAACCTGCAGAACTGTAATTTGTATTGCTTTAAGCCACTAAGTTTGTGATAATTTGCTATGGCAGCAAACATGAAATGAATACATCCTTCATCATTGCGGCTTTTTAATTTGCATAATACCTTAATAGTATTTTGCTCTTAACCTCAATATTTGACCATTTCTCACCCAGTGTTTAATTTGCTTCTCTGTATAGACTTAAAAGAAAACAGATTTGGTACTAGAGCAAATTTGCTCAAAATCCCTCCAATAGTGCAAACACCAGTTTTCTTTACATGTCTACTTCATTTAGTTTCTTTTAAAAATTTTCTTATTTAAATTCAATTTTCCAACATATTGTATAAAACCCAGTGAATTTCTTTCTTTAGTTAGCACAGTACCCCTTACATGAGGAACCATCGAGCATAACCGAAATCAGTAAATTTGTATGAAGCAAAAATGTTCATGAGAATGGAAAATGACAGAGAACCTTTCTAAAGCTGTGTGCAAAGACACAGTAGTTCTCCATGTCTCCTAAGGGTGCTCTGGATATCACAATGATCAGAAGATGCCACTGGCCTTTTAAAAGCCCCAAAATAGGAATACCAAAGAGTACAATGAAGAATTGTCCCATTCCACCTGCCAGCAACTCCCATTGAGAAACGCTGCCTGGATTGATTTGAAACATTTAAGTACATTCATTAGCATGAAAGAAATCAACATAAACATCAGAGAACATCAAATACTTGTATGACAGTCTTCATTATTAGCAATAGAGTAGTCCCCCCTCAACCGTGGTTTTGCTTTCTGCAGTTTCAGTGGCCCTTGGTCAACCGCAAGGAAGCAGGTGACCACAATGCCTAGGTCATTCACCTCAGTTCATCTCACATGTAGGCATTTTATCATCACATGTCACCACAAGAAGGGTGAGTACAGTACAATAACATATTTTGAGAAAAAGACCATAGTCACATAACTTTTATTACACTATATTGTTATAATTGTTCTACTTTATTATTGTTGTTAGTTCTTACTGTGCCTAATTTATAATCAAACTTTATTGTAGGTGTATATACATATAGGAAAAAGCATAGTATATATATGGTTCAGTACTAGTGCAGTTTCAGGCATCCACTGGGGGTTTTGGAACATATTCCCCACAAATAAGGGGGGATTACTGTATTTGGTAGAATGTAGGGATGGTTCTGTACTCAATTGTAAAATATTAAGTACTTAAATCCTAAAGAACCTCATTATGAGATAGTAAAAGCTATACATGGTCTTAAAAGCACACTCACACAAGCCTTTCTTCTAATAAGCTCTAGACCAGAGATTTTTTTTTTTTAAGATTTATTTATTTACTTGAGACACACACACACACACACACACACACACACACACACAGGGAATATGGGGGGAGGGGCCGAGGGAGAGAATCTTTAAGCAGTCTCCCCGCTAAGTGTGGAGCCTGACACAGGGCTCCATCTCACAACCTGTGAGATCATTACCTGAGCAGAAACCAAGAATTGGATGCTCAACTGACTGAGCCACCCAGGTAGCCTTCTAGACCAGAGATTCTGGGATTCTAATACTAGCAAGTACTAAATATTTGCTGAATAAATAAATGGATGAAAGACTAGCTGCAGTAAAGTAAATCAGGTCATAAGTAAGTTGTATTTTTTACTAGTACTTTTCTGTAACCACTAAATAGTTATGTAAATAAACAATTTAAAATCCAACACCCAAATTCAAGCCACTGACATACAATCCAATGGGGGAAAGAAGAGAAATAGGTGGTCAGATAAATGAAAAATATTGGCCATGAATTGATAGTTGTGGAAATTGAGTGATAGGGAAGTTCATTATATTATTCTATTTTGGAATATCCTTGAAATTTTTCCTGATGATGTTAAATTTTAAGATGGGGGGAAAAATCCAAGTTGCTGACTATAGGTCAGGGCAGGTAAATACATTATCACCTGTCTCAGCAATATGGTGACCTTTCAAGTCTACAACCAGATTCAAATGGCTTTAGCTACTTTCAAACTCCAAGTTAGCTTCTTTAAGAAGAAACCCCTACAGCATAAGATTGACCTTTTGTTATTATTGCTTTAGCTGCTGGAAAAGCCCTTACACTGTGTACAACCAATCTATTAAGAACTGGGCTTACCCTTCTCTAAACTAATCTACTGTGATGTCTGTCTTGCACAGGGAATGTCATCAATAGCTGCAACCAATTAACTGAGTATGGTGCCATAAGAAGACATTTTAAGGCTGTGACCTCAAGACGCTCCAACTTGTGTTTTTAGAAAAAAATGGGAAAATCTGAGTGAGAAATCTGATTTTAACTATCATCAAGGATAACTGCTTTTTTCCAAAATCCTGAAGTCCTGTTAATTTTGCTAAAGCTCCTATTAATATTTCTTATTGATAAACATCACATAATAAATGCATTTGTCTATAGGATCAGTTAAGATATTCTTTTCTCTTCAAGTTCTGGTTAGATTCAAGAATCTCCTAGGAGAAAATATTTAATTCTTACCTCTTCAGTTCCCAAAGCCTGAGGCTCACTGGCAGATCTGGGCTGTTGAGAAAGCAAAGAGGAAAATGAATGTTTTTTTATAAAGAGGAAAAATAACATGATACATAAGAGCTGAATAAGCAAATGAGTGTTTCTGTAAATAGGGTTTGGTGGTAATGGCTGAATAGCTCTAAGGGCAGAGAGTCTCACAGGTTTACATTTCTGAGCCAAGCAACAATTTGTTAATTCTTTTAAGAAGCAGATGTGAAAATAAGAGTCTGTTTCTTTATGGACTTCCCTGGCCTGCAAGAAAACATCAAAACGTAAAGTCAACTTGGGAATCTAAGGGAAGAAGAGTTCTTGGTGTCATACATGACTAAGTGAGATGACTAAGAACAAGTTTTACTCTTGACCCAACCCAATTTGCTCCCAACAGAACCAAAAGGGCAGAGGTAGAACTCATCGATGCTCCAGGTGTTATGAACAGAGGTGGATCTTCCATTTGTGTGTATCTAGCCCTTTAAGAGGGTATATTTGGACAATTTAGTAATTATATAAGCATCACTGGTATCTAACGTTTCTGTAGGCTGCTTAAAAGTAGAGACACCGATACCCCTGGCTACAATGACTTCTGAAGATTTTAATCAAATTCACATTGGGTCCTAGGACCAAAGGAACATCCTTGTCTATAAAGACCTCACATTGCTTAAGATTGGCAGGCATGCTACAATCTCAGCCCAACCTATTCCCAGATGACTAGAAAGGATTATATGTTTTAAATGAGCCAAAGTTATTAGGAATACATTATGTTATGATTAATGACAGCAAAGAAATAAAAAAAAAGCCAAGGGCCAAAACCAACCTATTTCAGAGAATGAACCCTGGGGATAACAATGATTAGTGGGGCTTGCAAAATAAGCCTGTCCAAGGGTGCTCTGAGTCCAGTACTCTCATGCATTTTTGGTGCTAGGAGCCTCTCAGGAAAATATTTTGGCACTATTCAAGATCCTCAAATATGTACCGTCTTAGTGATAATACTCCTTGACTTTATAAAAAAAAAAAGTATTTCCGGGTGTTAGAAATAGCCTAAATATCAGTAATATAATCTATTAAGTAAAACAAAAACTGTACATGATGGAACTTTGAAATGATAGTTACAACATAAATGATGAGGAAAAATACACAACATAAAGTAATGTGAAAAAAATACAAAATTATATGTATATAGTTGTGACCTCAGTTAATTTTCTAATATATAGGTTTCAAATACATATTTTTCTAATATATTTTTATATTTTTAATATGTAATATTCTTCTAGTACATCACAAATAATCTTTTCTAGCAAATAGTATACATAATCTTTCTGATATAGATTCTACAAAATTATTGGAAGGAGATGCATCAAAATGTAAACAGCATATTGCATCTTCTATCCTATCATCTATAGGATAATTGAAATAGCAGGAATTGCTAGATATGACCAGTAACTGCTCTGCTCTTCTATGCTTATAATAGAATTTTAAGCTACAAATGTACACGTCAAGGGTAACTACTTTTCCCAGCCTCCATTGCCCCAAGGTGTGTGACTATGAGACATAGTTCAATAGGATGACTACAAAAGTGATATGTGCAACATCTGGGTCATGCCCTCTCATTTCCAACACTCTCCCTTCATAATGGTCATAGGTGGGATCCTTAGGGAAAGCTACGTTAGATAATAAAGCAAGAGAAACATCCCTGAGTGATGGCCTAACATGACAGAAAAGGCTTAGGTCCTTGGATGATCTTACGGAGCTACCTTTCCAGCCCTGGACTACCCACCTCTGGATTATTATGTGAAAGAGAAATAACTTCTGTCACCCACTGTGAAATCAAGCCCCTGTTACATGCAGTTCAACCAACAATCTAATTAATAGAGAAGAGGTCATTTCTTTACAATTTAAGTATTTTCCAAATTTTCAGTAATCACCATGAATTACTTTACTAGAAAAAAAATAAGTTAAACACTGTTTAGGAATTTTAAGAAAATTAAGATAGTACAGGATTGATTTCAAGCAACATGTGCCTTCTATCCATATATGAGAGAAAAAAATGAAATCTACAATTTCAAGAAGTAGTTATTATATCCTATCAAGGACATAAATCACATTCCAACTTCCTGAGTTTCTATGACCTTCTCATTATGCTTCATGGCACTTTATTTCAAACCTTTTGAAAAATAGTTTCAATACAGAAAAGTTTAGCTTTAAATAAAATCTGCTTTAGTATCTGCTTGAGGAATACTCTAAAAAAAATAAAACTCTAGTCAACATAGTATAATTATCCATTTAAGAGGATATCTAGACCCCTTAAAGTAAACTTAGAAACATTCTTAAAAACAGTTTTATATACACTAATTCATACCTTTAATTTAAGGATGTTGTTTGTTCCTCAGATAGAATCATAATGACTCACTCCTACTGTAAGTCCACTGGCCCAATAACTCTGTTGACTGTCCATCAAACAAGTGTTATATTTTGATTTTACTTTCCTCTGGAGTGGTGACAGATTTGTCAGAACTCACATAAACTTCCTAATCTCTGCGACCCATGGGCCTGTATTGTAAGATGTGTCCAAGATAAAGGAGTCATATCTACTCCATAAAATGGAGGAAAGATACCTCATCTACTTGGGGATCAGCTTTGAAACAATAGCCTGAAATCAATCTCTACCCATATTAGAATAATGCACTTTACAATGACGATCCTTTAATCTGCTATAACATTATGCAAGTGGTATTTGGTGCCTTTTAGAAGATCATTAAAGTTCTGTGCACCTGCACACGAGACACTTCCCCAGAGAGAACTTAGAGACTTATATATAATTATATATCAGATAAAGGACCTATTTCCCCCTCTTTTTCCCAAGAGAATGCCAAATGGTCCTTTTCTCTCCTGTGAATCACAACACCGGACACTAATATGGCTAACTTATATTCAATAACAAAGGCAGGATGCCAGAGTTTCCTCACTTCCCTCTTAGGATGACTATGCTAGTACATTTTCAAGAACCCCCTAACTCTCTCTTGCAATAGGCAAATAAAGCTGATTGTCCAAACTCTGAATTCTCAGTTTCTCTCCCCCTCTTCTCTTGACAGGAACATAAGCAAGCCAACTCGACAGGCCTAATTACCATGGTAACAACATGCACTGTGATTATGAGTGTGTTTGTTTTTTAAAATGACTCACAGATTGTTCTCCCAGAAGTCCCAGACACACCGGTTTCTGGGTGGTTTATAAAAGCTATTCAAAGTTTTCTTGCAAATTTCTTGCTCCTATTAGCATAACTGCTGTGATAGAGAAGATTCATCAAATCAAATATGCTCTTCTCCTTACAAATGAAAAAGAAAAACCCCACTTGGTTCCTTAACTCCAAGATTAATCAATTTAAAACTTGGGTTAATAATGAAATTAATTTGAGTTTGTACACTGGAGATAATTAATCTGTCCCTAATTTAAATAATTAAGGTATTTCATAATGTAGTTTTAGAGAACCAAATGAAATAATCAAGTGAAATAAAATCAGCAGTAAAAAATATCAAATAAAATAGCCTAAATCTGTGGGTACGTGGTCAGTCACATGTAAAGTGTTATGAAAGAATAAACATAAGTTTTAGTACCAAGATGTTTTTAAACCAATGTCCAAAATAAAGATATTTAATTTTAATGCAAACATGGCAGCCCCTGGGTGGTGCAGTCAGTTGGCTGTCCCACTCTTGGTTTCGGCTCAGGTCATGATTTCATGGGTTGTGACCTGGAGCCACAAGTTGGCCTCGTCCTGCTTAGCACAGTCTGTTTAGGATTCTCTCTTCTTCTCCCTCTACCCCTCCCCCCTGTATGCACACGCATTTGTGCTCCGTAATAAATCAATCTTTAAAATGTAAACATGAAAGAGCCCAGGCATATGGAAAAACTGTGGACCACTTCCAATCATTTATTTAATACACATTATTTAAGACCCTCTATGTAGCAAGTGTCATTGTTTATAACAGGAACAGTGCTATAGGGCTTAAAACTCTAAAACTATTTAACTTAAAACTATCTCCTGATACTTACATATAACACAATGTATAACACACACGCAAAATAGTCATTAGAAATTACAGTTTCCCAATAGCCACATATTTTATGTACTGTTACCAATAATATACTTTTCCTCTAGAGTTTGAAGGGATAATCAGAATGAATCTGTCAGGATAGACTAGGTTATACTATGTGTTAATGAATAACCCCAAAATCTTAGTGGTGTAGACAGCAAAGCTTATTTCTCACTTCCACTACATGTCCATTGCAGGTCAGTGGAGAGACCATCCTTATGGTGTCTTGACTCCAAGACCCAGGCCTAAGAGTGCAGCCCTCATTTCTATGCTTCTACCACTGCCAACTGCCAAGGACTTCACTCACAGCCTGGTTCTTAGAAGGTTCTTCCTGGAAGTGGTCAAGAGCACTACTGTTCACATTTCACTGGCTAATACAAGAGATGTGGCTATACCTAACTAAAGTGGACAGGGAAATGTAAAGCAACCATATCAAGAGTTGGGAAGGAAAACTGGAAATATTCCAAGTTCATAAATTACTGGACAAATAGTCCAAGGCTGAGTGGACACTTAAGTCAAAACATCGACATCTAGCTATCCCAGAAAAATAGGCCTCCTGCAATGATTCCTTAACTCCACCTTTTTTGTATCTGTGATTAATGCTGGGCCATAATAATCACTTCTGCCAGAATTTGGTAAAAATCCCATGGACAAAAGAAAAGTTCTATTCTACCTTTGTGGTAACAATAATACTTGAATAGCTATACTTCTAAATAGTTACTATATGTCACTCACTATGCTACATAAACATTTTAATATATTATATAATTTTCTCCTGACAATTTTATGAGGCAGATATTGTCATTATTTCCCATTTTATAGATGATGAAACTGGGGCATAGAAAGTAACTTGCTCAAGAGATTCTGATTCCAAACACCATTCCATAGTGTTCTTTAACTACTATGCTCTCCTGTGTACTAAGCCTTAGAATATTATTTTTTTATACCACAGTATTTGACGGTTATTTTAAGACTAATAGTAAAAAAATAAATAAATAAAAAATAAATAAAAAAAATTTTTTACCTAGAAATTTTTACCTTTTCTTATTTAACTTTTGTATTATCTCAATTAAAAGAAAATCTAGGGGCTGTTCAATCAAAAGTTTTTTTTTTCTTAGTGATACTACTTTTATGTCCATCCACAGCAATGTTCCCTAAGCACAACCATCATTTATGAGATTTTTTAAAAATGTTAAAGATAGCTCAGTTCTCCAAAAAGTCTCTCTAAAATGACAGATATTTTTCCTGTTAATTCTTTTTCACATTTGTGTACAGATCAGATAAATACCCTTCTTAAACAGAGCACTGTTGGCAAAGCCTCGAAATTAAGTGTACTTTCCTGTTAAAAATGCAGATATGAGTAGGAAGCACTCCATCATTTACTACAGAAAAAGTACTCCTACTATTAATCCTTAGTCTGCAATGATGAGGGTGCAACGAAAGCACACCTTGAGACAAGCAGTCAAAACACTGTCATGTCAGCAATTCCACTTTGAAATTCCCCCTCTTCACCAGGCTGCCTCACATATATGGAGCCTCTGAAATACAACAGCACCTTAGAAAGTGGAAACCACGAGAAAAGGCAACAGTCATGGAAGTGCATGTTGCCTCCAGAGTTGGAAAGTGAAAACCGATTTTTCAAAATAACTCATAATCAGAAATTGCAGAGATTAGTCATTCTTCTTACAGGTGCTGTAACCAACAAAACACACACCTCTCTAGAGAAAATAAGGCTTTCATTTAAGTCCAACAGGTGCCATACACAGAGCCCTTGGCCCTTCTAGCTCCTGTCTTGGCCTAGGGTGGATTTTATTTACATCAAATTGATTTAACTGACCAGTCAGGAAAACTTGATTTATATATATTTAATTTTATATATAATTTATATATATATATATGAATATGTGCTCATATGAATATCTGCACTGTAAAAAAAAACTACTTTAATGTCCATTAAAAACTTTTTACAATGCAGATAAATAATCCAAGACTAAATTCAATGCTGTCTAAATTAAATGACATTCTTCTTGCTTTATAGTACCTGATGGATTTTTCTTCTGGAATGATTTGTTTAAAAGGTTATTCTTCACTAAGTCTCGCATTAGCCATTTTGTATTTTCTTTGAGAATTCTTTCTCCAGTCTACCTAGATTACCACCAGTAACAAAAAACTCTTTGTGTCTGTGTGTGTTTTTCTAAGGGAAATGCATGGAAACACTGTTCAACTCCAAGTTGTGTGATCTTGATGTTACTGAACCTTTTTGAGCCTTGGTATTTTCACTTATAAAATGGGAAGACTCCATTGACTTCTTACCTGATGATTGTTAACTCCTTCCTTCCTAACAGAACCAGATCTTTTCTCTGGGGTCTGGTGATTGTGGTCTTCATAGAGGCAGGGCTGCTCCACGGCCTCAGGAGGAAACACTCACATGATCCAGTCACAGTGGTTCCATCTGCCTCGTCTCTACAGATAAGGCATGTGCACTGTGGGGGGAATTCAGCCAGAGACAGCTTTTCTGTCACACTAATAATAGGTGCATGAAAAGAAACCAGACCCTTCACTATGCTTCTAGATATTGAAATCTGGTTGTTAGTTTGAAAGCAGCCATCTCAGCATGGGGAGGGGAGCATTTTAAGAGGGTATGCCAACCTGCTGAGGAAGTCAGAACAGGAGGAAGGAAAGAATGCAGGTTGCTAAGAACAGTGCCCAGTTATGAATAACTCTGGAGCTACCCTTCTTTCAGGTGGTCCTGAAGCAAACTCCTTGCTGTTTAAGCCTTTTTGGTAGGGTGTTCCTTTACCAGTAGCCAAAAGTGTCCTAATAAAAAAACCTTCTTCTCATCAAACAGTAATGTATATAAAGTATCCAGCACACAGCAGCACAAACAACATGCCTGGCAAATGCTAATTCACATCATGATTGCTGAAATGTGTTGATCTTCACTCATTCAACCATGAGTGAGTGCTTGACTCTGTGTGGTTTGAAAGACTCCTCAGTGCGATTTTCCTTGGTTCCTCCAAACAGAATTAAGGGCAGAAATCATTGCTTTCTCTACTTTGTTCATCGAAGAGATAATACCAAGTTCCTAAGGTTGTTTTAAACAATAAAACTGGCACTTGATTCAGACAACAGCCCTGTAATGCTGATTGTACTGTAGAAAAATATAATTAAACACAGTAGTCTTCCTGACTGTGTAAATCAATTTAATCTAAAAAAAATTTAACCCAGACCAAGTACACAACAGAGCAGCCAAGTACACTGTGTTTGGAGTCGGCCTAGTTTAATGGAAAAAGGTGCTTTCTGGAGAGGAAAGACATATTTCTATAGATCATCATACACTTGGGTGAAAAGGACACATTTTCTTGGAACTTCACCCCATCCTTGCATCAGGAAGGTACCTGCACCTGCTTGGAAACCCTTGCTCCCCAGATCCTCACATGGAGTTCTCCTCACTACCAGTCCCAATTCAAATATCACTTCCTCAGAGAGGTTTTCAGGGATTACCCAACAAAAGTACATTGCCATCACCACCACCATCATATGCACAATCTACAATATTCAGTCTGTTTCTATTTTCATTCATTTTAGCACTTCTCACTACCTGATATTTTCTTGTATCACAATGTGTTTTTCTTGATGGGGTCCAAACTTGATTGGCTGTGATCAAATCAGCCTGGCTGAGATTGGGACCTGGATATTTGCTTCGAAGTACTCCTCAGTGATATTGAATGTGCAGCCAGATCTAAAAGCCATTTGTTTATGTGTTTACTGGATCTCTCCCAACACTGGAATGTGAGTTCCAAGAAAACAAAGAACTGGACTGTTTTGTTCATCCAAGTCTCCTCAGCCTCTTGAAGGACACGTGGCACATTGCAGACATTCAGTTAAGACTTGTGGACAAGCTGACCAACTGGATTATAATTATGTCAGCATTTGCCTGCTTCCCCTGTAGTTTATGAGCTCCTAGAGAGCTTCTAGAGTATCTAGCCCAGTCTGCACCAAAAAATAAGCAACAAAAGTTCATTAAATGAATTATAGACAAACTGCATTTGTGAACTTAAATGTTCACACACACACAAATACCAGATATGCAAAGTGAGGGACGTGTTAATTAACTCAATAGAGGGGACCCTTTCACAATGTATAAGTGCATCAAATCATCACACTGTACATTTTAAATATCTTACCCTTTTGTCAGTTATGCCACAATAAAGCTGAAAATTAAAAACAAGTAAACCCAAAACCTCCCATAAAACTGTATTTGTGTGCTATAAGGAAGACAAAGATGGAATTGGGTGTGGCCATCACCCTCAAAGAGCTAGCCAAAGGGAAAAAAAAATGCAGATTGCCATTATACACACTAGAATGTGCTTACTGCTGTGAAGAAAAAACAAAAGCTTTCAGGGGAAGTAAAGATTGTTTCTTACTGAGGAGGGGAGAGAAGTACCAAGGAAGGCTTTACAGAAGAGGTAGGAAGAGGTAGCATTTGAACTGAGCCTTACAGAACAGATGGAATTTGGCTATTCGGAGAAATAAGACTGGGATGAAGTGTGGAAGGGGAAGTAGAAAAGTTATTCTAGGGAGAAGCAAGAACACAAACAAACCAGCCCAGCTGGATGTTAGGAGGGCCTGAACTAAGACACCAGCTATCAACACGGAAAAGAGTAGATAGTGTCAAGATGTGTTTCCAATGACAATGCAAAAAGCTGTGGGACTGGCTACAACTTGGACTGTTCATTGAGAAAAAACTGAAATTGAGTTTTCATAAGTGAAAGACTGAGAGAATGAGGTGTCATTAATAGTCAGGAAATCAGGTAGGAGCTGGGTTTGAGTGGGGAAAGGCAATGATGGCACTGATTTAGACATGAGAGTTTCATTTCCAGTGGGTTGAATATTTGTAGGGTGCTTGATGTACACGTCTCAATAGCAGATGAGTGTTCAGGATGAAGGATGAGATTTGGAACTGACCTGCATGGTGACAATGACTGAAATCATAGTAAAGGATTTGATCAAGGGAGAGGGAGAGATTAAGTGGCAGAAAAATCAAGTCTTAAGAACAAACATCTTTAGGGAGCAGAATTTAGGAGTTAATAGGGAAGTTGGGAGCCTCTAGTGGCCTGTGATGGGTGGCACAATATACCGCCCCAACATATGCCTCTTTGACATAAGGATTATTTTGAGTAGGCTATTTTGGGAAACAACAGACACAGGAGAAATTCTGAAAACAGAGTAGAAGTTACTGTGTGTGTAAGGGAAATTTACATTTATAAAGGGAATCTCCATTTATAAGAGTGCCTCCCTCTCCTACCTGAAAGGGAAGGAGGACTAAATCACTAGAGACTCTCATCAGTAGACAGGTATGAACTTAAGTCTACACACCGAATCTTACTCTTACTTACCATGCTTTTCTTGGTCATCTTCCCATAACTGGCCTCCTCTACTCTTCCTCCTCTGTCTTTAGCTAAAGATAGTATTTCAGCCTGAATTCTAAGCCACCTTTGAGAGTTACTCACTTTTCCCTGGTTATGTCCCATGTATACAAGAAGTATACATGTTAATAAACATATTTGCTTTTTCTCTTATTAGTCTGCCTTTTGTTACAGGGTTCCCAGATGAGAACCTAGAACGGTAGTGGGAAAACTATTTTTCTGCCTCTACAGGTAGAAGGAGAACAGGTTAGTAGAGGTTATAAAAGTCAAGGAGAAGCTTTGTTGGCAGCAGGTTTAATTTTAAATTTATGTGTATGAATTTATGTGTATGAACATATGTGCAGGCAAAGAGAAAAGGGCCAATAAAGAGAAGAAACCAAATACATGGGAAAGAGATAGAATTATTGTCAGAACATAGTCCTCTACCAAGTAAAAGGAAATGGAATGCAGAGTCCAAGTAGAGAGTTTACTTCTGGCTTGAGCAAAAGGGTGTGTTAATTTGACCTAGGAAGACAGGGAAAGAGAATGAATGGAGGCACAGAGAAATTTTGAGGTGATAAGTAGTGAGGTTGAGAAAGCCTGTAATATATGCCTTCTAAGATAAATAGAAATGAGGCCATCTGTAATAAATAAAGGTAGGAGTTGGGTTTAATAGATTTATTGAAAATGCACAGGAGGCAGTAAAATATGAAATTTAAAAAAGAAAAAAAAGAAGAAAAGGGTTTTCAAAGAAGAGACATGGCCCTGTGATGTTGCAGTCACTGTGGAGTAAAGCCAGTTCTTGACCCTTTTCCTTAGCTCAGAGTGCCAGGTGCCTGAGGAGAGGATTGTGGGAAGGTCTGACCCTGACTAGCAGGAAGGCAAGGAAAGGCCAAAGAACAAGGAGGAAGGGGTCAAGGGACTGGTTTTCCCAAGACTGTCCACTAAGAGCTGGACTGTTTACATATATTTGCCAAGAGATAAAAGAGCTGATCCTGTCTTATCTCAAACCTTGGTATACAGTGGAACCATTTCTAAGAAATGTGTTATCACTAGAGTTTAAGATTGAGGTCCCTCTTTTTTAGTGTTTAATGAAGTCCCCTAGAGAGTGTCTGAACAATGACTCCCATTAAATATAACTCATTTTCTTTAACATAAGAGTTTGGGGAAATGTATAGATATCTCCAATGCTTTTACTTGAAAATGTGAATCTTAAATTCCACTGTGACATCTTTACATTTGAACAATTTTGAACACAGAAACTGCATACATACATAGGATGTTAAATCTTTAAAAAAAAAAAGTAGACCATAATGTTTAAATTTATTTATTTATTCATGATAGACATAGAGAGAGAGAGAGACAGAGACACAGGCAGAGGGAGAAGCAGGCTCCATGGTGGGAGTCTGACATGGGACTCGTTCTTGGGTCTCCAGGATCACGCCCTGGGCCAAAGGCAGGCGCCAAACTGCTGAGCCACCCAGGGATCCCCAATATGGTCTACTTTTTAAACAAAATAATTTCATCTTATAATTTTAAAAGTGACAGAATATAAAGGCTGTCTTTTTTTTTTTAAGATTTTATTTATTTATTCATGTGAGACACAGAGAGAGAGAGAGAGAGAGAGAGAGAGAGAGGCAGAGACACAGGCAGAGGGAAAAGCAGGCTCCATGCAGGGAGCCCAACGTGGAACTCCAGGATCACGCTCTGGGCCGAAGCCAGGCGCTAAACTAACGAGCCACTTAGACATCCCGAGTATAAAGGCTTTCTCTGTCCATTTGCCCTAATATGAAAGGAGGTGAAATGGAGATTGAATTGGGGGTAAGGTATCAATCATCTGTGCAGCTCTAAAAAGGTAACTTAAATTCTGGACCTCTTCTATTATCCATCATGGAGGGTTTGAAACACACCAGGCTCATCCCCAGGTCATTTTCAGTTGTACCATTCTAGAAGGCCACAAGCCAGGGACTAAGTCTTAACACAGTTCTAATTCCCTTCTCCACCTGGATCTGGAAAGCCAGTCATGGATCCTCCCACTAGTTGTAGAATAAATAGATTTGCAAATTAAATAAAGTGGGGTTTATTACTCAACCAACCAACACACACAAAGACTGCATTACAAGAAACTCACCTATGATCGGTCAGGAGCTCTTCAAACTATTCAAGGTCAACCTCCATACCCACACCATAAATCTCAGATATTGTTGCTCTTAACAGAGACCCTTCATCTTCCTGCGCAACTCCCCTCAGCCCTGTTCACACCCTGCTTCATCAGTTTCAGAATCAAGGGTGAAATGTATAGTGGGAAATGAAACTAAGAAGGATTCTCTATTTTCAAAAGTGAAATTTAGATTAGAATCACATTTTGCTAGAAGCCTCTCTCAGAAATCTATTGTTGTTTAACTACTATAGCCCTTTCTCCATAGGTTAATCCTCTCCACTTAGAATAAGCTGAAGAATAATTTAATACTTTAGATTCTCTCCCCTTTTTCCAACCCTGCCAACTATTGGGGCATTCTTTCTCATCCATCTAATGAGTGGAGACTAGAAAGATGTGGGAACAGTTCCCCCAGTGCCTCCTTTGCAGTAGCCTGGTCCACATTTGACCAGCAGGGTCATTGATGTGACTGTCTAGAATAAGAATTTGGATTCCACTATCAGATTCTTGATATCACCAATTATCAGGAGCTCTGCAGATTTTCTTACTTTCTCTTTTTAATTTTATTTTTAATATTTTATTTATTTATTCATGAGATACACACAGAGAGAGGCAGAGGCATAGGCAGAGGCAGAGGCAGGCTCCCTGCAGGGAGCCTGATACAGGACTCAATCCCAGGACCCCAGGATCACGACCTGAGCCAAAGACAGATGCTCAACCACTGAGCCACCCAGGTGCCTCTCTCCTTTTGATTTTAAAAGTTACTCCTGAGAGAAGTATTTTACTTGGGCAGGGATAATACTGGTATATGCAGGAGACCAATTTCAAATATTATAATCAGGATCTTTAGGACACTCTATGTCAAGAGATCTTGCCATTTAAAAATGTCTCCTTGAAAAATGATCCAATTAAAAAATGAGCAAAGGATTTGAATAAACATTTCTCTAAAGAAGATATACAGATGGCCAATAGGCCCAAGAAAAGATGCTCAACATCACTAATCCTTAGGGAAAATTGCAAACACAAAGAAATACCAATTCATACCCTAATTAGTATGGCTACTGTCAAGAACAAACCAACCCCAAGAAACACAAGTGTTGGTGAGGATGAGGAGAAATTGGAACTCTGGTGCACTGTTATGGGATTGTAAAATGGTAGAGCTTACCGGGGAGCAGTATGGCCATTCCTCAAAAAATTAAACAGAATTACAGTTTGATCCAGCAATTCAATTATGGGTGTGCCTCAAAAAAAAGTGAATGCAGGGACTCACACAGATAATTGTACAGCCATGTTCATAACAGCATTATTTACAATAGCTAAAACATGCAAGCAACCCCAGTGTCCAACAGATGAATGACTAAACAAAGCATGGCATATACACACAATGGGATATCACCCAGCCTAAAGAAAGAAGGAAATTCTGACACCTGCTACCACATGGATGAACTCTGAAGACATGATGTCAAGTGAATGAGGCCAGTCACAAAAAGACAGATACCATAGAAATCCATGTATATGAGGCACCTAGAGTAGTCCTACTCAGAGACAGAAAGAATAGTGGGTTGCTCGGGGCTGTGAGGAGGAGAAAATGGAGAGTCATTGTTTAATGGGAATAGTTTCAGTTTGAGAAAATGAAAAAGATCTGCTGATGGATAAGTAGTAATAGTCATACAACAACATCAACATACTTCATGCCACAGAAAATTTATCTAAAAATCGTTAAAATGGGAAATTTTATGTTATACATATTTTACTCCAGGGGGGAAAAAAAAAGTCTCCTGGAACCTTGGAGGTAGTGGTAAAGGTTGAGAATATGCTAACTTTTCCTTTCACCACCCAGGAAGAAAAACTGACATCTGAGTACCTACTCAGATGAGTACCTACTACTCATAGCAGGCACTCACACAGTCACACACAACAGCAAAAAAAACAAAACAAAACAAAATACAACAAAGAAAACCCCAAACCTTGATTATGTACTATTAACTTCTCTTTACAACAAAGAAACTAAGGTTTAAATGTTAACGTACCAGGTCAAGTAGTAAGAACCAGTGGTAGGATTCAAAGGCAGATCTGCCTGACTCTCAGAGCCGAAGCCAGTGTTCTTTTCATTCCATGATGTTCTTTTATTCTACCCCATAGTTGTCTTTTTGAACTGGCTTTCTGCTTTGATGATAGAGCTTTTATACTTAAAAGTTAGACCTGCCTTCTGAAGTAGGCTGAAAAAGTCAGTCAACCAAATACATTCACTGTGTGCCCACCATATGAGGCCCAGGGCTGGCCATGAAATAATGGAGTCATGTTTCCACTCAGCCATTGGCCATATGGCAGGAAAAAAAAAAAAAAAAAAAAAGTACGATTAAAATTTCAGTGTAGGTCGACTCCCTCAAAAGCTCCTGAATACCCTGGGCAAAAGCATTATGTCTTTCAATATTCCATATGGCCAGAACAAGTGGAAACAGTCTCATTTTATAACACAGAAGCATTTTTATCTTTTTCCTAAACCTTCTACCATCACAGCTACTGATCAGCTGTTACTCACTCATGTTGTGCTTCAAGATGGAATTTAACAATTAAGGAAATGTTTTGTGCAGTACAGAAAACAGGCAGCTCTTAACCGTTTTGTGAAAGAGAATAGGGAGCCCTCTTGACTCTGCTGTGCCTAAGGGCCAAGGTTTCATTTTCTTACTCTTTGTGAAACACACACAGAGAACAACGCAGATTGTCTACACATTCCCAAACAAAGCAGGGTGTTGGCACAATCTAGTGAATACACAGCCTGTAGATAAGTAAGTACCAAGGGGTGAGCCCCATCCTCATACAGCCCAGCTTCCCAACTTTCCACTTCGTTTAATGATAGGTGGCTCAGTCAGGAACTCCAAGTAGCGGCATTTCAGATCCAAGATCAACCCCTATATCTCGTCTGTGGAAGATTATCTTTCCATATTTAATACTTTAGGAGGGAAATGGGAAGTGCAACTGTGAAATACACAGAATGACTTATCTTGCCTACAGGTTTGATTAAATTCAATGAGTCCACAGGGAAACTCCATGGTTTCAACACCAGCAATCTTTTGCCCCTTAGACAGAGTGCAAGTTTAATTTAATAAGTAACCTCAGAAAAGTAGATATTTTTTCTTTAGTACCTAAAGATTCTTATCTCTCAAAATGTGCTGCTACATCACAAATTTTGAGACGCCAAATCAATTTCAGAAAGATGGCACTAAAAAACAGACCTTACAGCTCTTCCTGAGAATGGTGATAAAGGAGGAAGCATATACACTCTCAATGGCATATTTAGTGTTTAAAAAAAACCTACATTTTGAGAATTTATGAGTGTCTAAATATGACCTTTTTACTCTTTTGTACTCCACTGTAAGCAGTTTTCTTTCCTTTGAAAATTTATCTCCTTTCATTCTAAAAATTCAAGAAAAAAACCTTTTATCAATGACCATTTATTGCTCACCCACACTTTCTGTTGGAGACAAAGGTTAATTTCTTAAATCATTTCTTCACTTGGGTAGTAAACTCTTCCTGCTACGTAACCTGCCAAAGAAATCTTCCAATTTCATTTTCAATCTGTTAGAGCTCTTTATTGTACTTTCACATATCATTCATAAATATGAACAAGTCATGGTCATGGACTCTCATTAACAGGATCCATTGCTCAAGAGAACCAAAGAACAAAATCACATTCTGATTTTACTACTTGGCTCTGTTTATGGGGTATAAAGGTAAGGAAACAACCCAGCTCCACTTGTACATTTTATCCCTCACTGAGGTTAATATGCATCTTGACCTATAGATGAATAAAATCTACATAAGCATCAAATCCATACATATCTGAATCTGGACAAGTTAAACCTCCCACGCTCCTTTGAGAAAGGATGCAACTTTAGGAGGAGACCTACCCGCAAATGGTAGCTTGCTTCTGAGGCTATCCTGAAAGCAGCTGCACAGAGCCGAAGGAGGAAGGCACCTTTTTTTAAAACGGTAACTACTGCCCCTCATATACGCAATTCCAGTCTTTGTTGGCAAATTCTGAGCACAAAAGGATTTAACCGCGTCCCCCCCCCCCGCAAAAAAAAAAAAAGCTAAATCACAGTCACTATACTGGCAGAACAGAGACACCTCAGTCCAATATGTAAGAAAGATAACGTTTTCCACCACTTACACCCTTAAAACCAGGAGACTGCAACGCTCAGATGATGAGCCCACAGCCTCAGCCCCAATTGATTTCAACTGATCCCTGCTTTTCTTTCAAGAGAACTATGCACCCGGCTTCTTCCATCGAGCGTGTTTCCCCCAAGAATCGCCAAAGCTAAGCGCTAATGAGCCTTCTTTTTAAGCAAACGTGCCGCACGTTTGGTCCTTCTCCAGAGCCCTTCTGCAAGAGCCCAGCCTGACCACTTCCCCAATCCCGAAGCGAAGTCCGGGTCTGCCCTTGGCCCCGCAGGCGTGGTGCTCCCGGCCGAGCAGGGAGCAAGCGGAGGAGCGGCGCCCTTACCTGGGGCCGGGGGCCGGCGGCCGGTGGCAGAGCGCGGGTGCGGGTGCGGGTGCGGGTGCGGGTGCGGGAGCCTGGGAGCCTGGGAGCCGAGCGAGCAGCGAGCCCGGCGCCGCCCGCCCAGCGCAGCAGGAGCAGGAGCTGCCACCGAGCGGCCGCCGCTGCGCGCTGTGCGTGTGGAGCCGCGGCGCCTGCAGCCCAGGGACTAGTCCCCACCCAGCTTTGTCTTCAGTCATCGTGCTTTCCACAGGAAGCGGCGCATCTCCCACTTCCTCCCCTTCTTGGTAGCTCTTCGCTGCTTTCCTCTCCCCCTCTCCCTCAAGCTCACGCTTTCCTCCTCCCGCGCTGCTCACCCTACTGTGCCCAGCACCCCACTCCCCCTTTGTTCCAAGTCCCTCTGGGGCCTCTGGTTCCTTCCTTCCCCTTGTCACCCCCTCACCTCCACAGCAGCGTCCAGAGAGCCAGTGCTCAGTGGCCCCTTCCCCAGGCGCAGTCAGCGTCTTCGCCTGGCCCCGCCAGTCGGGGGTGGTGAGGCTGCTGCTCTTGGCTTTGGGGGTCCACAGCCCCTGGCCAGGTCCTGGCCCTGAAATCCAGCAGCAGCCTCAGTGGCTGCTCCTGATTTACTGTGGTCCCTTTCAAGACAGCTAGCTGGGAGCCTGCAGCTTGCAGCTTCTTGCTGCAGCATTTTGCTCTGTGGCCAACATTCCAGCAGCTTCATTTCTCCAAGGTCCCACTACCAGGGAGATCTTGCTTAACCCACATGCTCAGAAAGCAATGGCCCTGTTAAGTATCCTTGTGGGGCACGGGAGCTAAACCAAGTCTTGCACGGCTACCTGTAGCCTGGCAGTGAAGACATAGTCCCAAAAGATTCTCCGTGGTCTGAAGGAATGGGGTAGAGCTGAATGCTGTGTGTTCCTAGCCTACAAATAGATCTCTGCCCCCTTCCCCCCAACACACACACACACACACACACACACACACACACTCACTCACACTGGTAGGGCTCTAAGGACCCTCATAATCCTCTAGTAGTCCTTTCCCCTCACTTTAGGATGTGGTGTGATGTTATGGGAAAGGGCGTCTGTCCACCAGGACTGGAACCCAAGCTGTCATTACTGACCATATGAACTTGGGTAAACTATTTAACTTGTGGGTTCCTTGATTTCCTCATCTGCAACATGGAGAGGATTATAGTCACGTCCCACAGCAGAATGTGAGGATTAAATGAGATGTACACAAAATGCTAATGGTTCTCTGAGATTTAGGAAGTGTTCAGTACATATTAGCTCTTATTATTCTTAGGGGATGTGGAAGCTCAGAGACAGCAGTGACTTTGACAGGCAGCAGTCACACCAGGACCTGTCCTTGGTTTCTGGATGCCCCACAGTTAGTATATTCATCACTAAGCCCCCAGTGCTCTCGGTGACAATTTATTCAGTTTGGGAGTCACTCTCCCCTCAATATGAACACAATGTGCTTTGGGGAAGCTACAGATTAAACATGGCCTGGGGGCAGGGTAAAATCTTTCCAGGATCCAGGCAGTGCTGTTAAACTTCTCTCTAGGCTTTAGTGCCTAGAAAGCTAATCCTCCCCAGGCAACAGAGTTAATTCCCCAACTCCACTTCTTTAAATCCATTCTTGCCTTAATCCTCTAGCAGGTCTTCCTAACCCACCTTGAGCACCTTCACCTGGAAGGTACAGAACTTAATTTCTATGAAATGTTCTGAGACCTTCCCAGAATACCCCGTGTTTTGATTGGATGTTCCATGAACAGAGTTTGCTTTTCTTTCTGGAAATCTTTTTATCAAAAAAGGACCCTAATATCGACTCATTAACATCAGAAAATTATAAAAAGAATTGTTTTAAGATTGTAAATAAGAAACTACTTTTGAACCACAAGCAAACAGAATTGTAGTAGGGGCAGAGAATGGACATAGATTCCCAGTGCGTCCTGCAACCCAATGAAAATCAGACATGAATTACCTCCAAATCAGGAATCTTCATGTCAAAGGTTACCAAAAACTTTTAGATAAAAATTTAAATACAATGCATGTGATACAAGGCCTAAAAGAAAATAGGCAGCACAATTACTAATGGTTGGAAAGATTATGGAAACAAATCTCTGGTTAATTTTAGACTAGTGGATTTTGGTGTTGACTCTGGATTCCAACAGGTCTCTTTATTTCCTTTTTTTTATCCTCTCTCTCTTTCTCTCTCTCCTTCTCACATACTCTCAACCAGTAGAGAGTGGTTGGTACTTACCTTTACATTTATACAGGAAAATCTCCTTCAGACAATGAAATCAGCCAGGAATTTGTCCTGTTGCCTTCTGATTAGCTCTTCCACCTCTGGCCCTAAGAAAACTCATAGTAGGTTCACTTGGCTGTTGTGAACTACCAACCAACCTGTCTTCACAGCTGAAAACTAGATTTTGAGATTGTCTCTTTCTGTCATGGCTTTCAACTGTTCCTAAAAGCCCCTTTTGCTGGAGAAGAAAGAAAATATAGGAGTGTGTGGCCTGGCCAAGATTAATCCAGTTCAGATCTCTTAACATAAGCATGGTAAGGACACCCAAGTGTTCATTTCTTAGGAGATATAATTACATCTCACCATTAACAGTTCATGCCATCAGTAACTAAATATGAGCCTGTCCTTGCTGCATTTTATCAATGCATAACACAAAAACCATTCATCAAGGGTCCTATTTATAGGCATTATATTTCTTACATTTCTTACCTTCTATTTCTTACATCTACCACGTAGAAGAGGTTGATGACCATAAAGAAGCTATCATTTTGGCCTGACATTTCTCTTGCATTACTGCACATTCTAGCTGAATGTCCTTTGAAGTTAACATTCCCCAAATTTTATATATTGCCTCAACCAAACCTATATTCTCCAGTCCATTTAATGAGGAATACAAACCAGTTGCCCACAGAAGGGATAGAAGAATGCTGTCAAAATCATTTGTCTTTGTTACGCAGTGTCTGAAAGTTCCTCAACCTTGCGCCCCCACCACCAAGCTATCCCCTTGAGCAAATCCCTCCCCTCTATTTCCTTGCCACAGTCTTATTACATAAACGCTTTGCTTTCCCCATGTGACCACATGACTCCTTACTTTGTCCTTCTACCACCATCTTTCTCCTAAGCTATGCCCACTAGAAATACACTCCTAAAATGAGCAGTTGATACTGTCACTGTCCTATGGAGCTTTGTCACTATCTCCCCTCCCCATTGCCTACAAGACAGTAGTCTTAATTCCTTTGCCCGACACACACGGCCTTCCAGAATGTCACCTGACTACACTCTCATATTATACAAACTGCTGCCAGCCCACCTCCACCTCCATAGCAGGTGTCTAATGGGACCATGTTCTTTTCTTTGACCTGAAATGCCCTTATTCCTTCTTCCATCTTGCCTGCTGGCAACCCCTCCTCATCCCTTCAGACGCAGCCTCACTCAGAAGCCTCCCCAGACCACACAGGCAGTGCCCGGTGTTCCCATGTTTCTTGCTCGGGGAGGGCACGGTGCCTCGCCTCTAGCTCCATGTCAGTGTAAGCTGCATGACTTTCTTCATAAGTTGTCATATGTCCACCTCACCTGTTCCTATTTGAGCCCCTTAAAGTTAGGCCCATGTGCTCTTCATCTCTGCTTGTCACAGAGCAGGTAGGGAACTGCTGTTTGGATAATAAAAAGGCATCATTGGCAGAAATTCCAAATCTGCCTTTGTATTCCTCTGGGTGCAGGGGAGGGGAAGAAAAGGGAAGTCTCCCATATGAGAAGTTGGTCATGTGATAAGAGACAATAATCCCTTGATTTTTTTTTTTTTTTTTTGCAAGTTGCAGAAAATCATGGTACCTGCATGCCAAATTCTGAATTTTTGTTATAGGTGAATCCCAGTTCTATGTCTGCACTGACTTGCTTATAAGGAAGCACAATCTGGCAACAAAAAGTGATTTTAAAAAATAAATTTTAAAAAGAAATAGAAAAAAAGGAAAGAAAGCTGTTCTTTACTTGCATTTCTGGATGAACTTTAAAGAGACTAATTTATAAGCCAAAAACACTTTTCACATTCCCTCCTGCACGCTCCAGTTTTTGCCAACTCGCAGCTGTCCCAGAGGCTCTCATATGCCAGATCCCCAAACTCTTTTCCACTCTCTTGACAATATTGTTCCTCTCTCTCCCCCGCCCTCGCCATGCCTACTAGTTCTTTACTAGATTGACTTGCACTCTCTGACAAGGCCCTCCCTACTTTTCTGTCCATGTCTCAGTTTGGATGCCTATCGTTTCTCATTCTATTGTACCGGACAGGAGCCATAAACCGTGCCAGAAAAGCCACTCCTGGAGTGCACATGTGGGCTGCCACAAAGGAAGGGAGAGTGAACCTGGCAGAAGGTTTAATGCAGATGTTAATAAATCTTGTCCCACTCAGATCTATGTGTCACAGGGTCCTTGCCTCTGCCCAGGGATCTGAGCCTACCCCTGGCTGTTAGGAGTCAAGAAGACTGAATCATGTTTGGTTTAAAGAGAGTCAGGGGATGAAGGAGACAGAGAGAGGAGCGTTTCTTGAAGAGAGAGTGGCTGCCCCTCACTAATGAGAAATGGCAGTCCCTGTTGCATGGTCCAGCAGAAAAGCTAGTAGGATGAGGGGTTTGCATAGTAGTGGCCAAGGGCTTCCCCTAGAGGATCAAATGTCCTCCTCTAGAGGCAAGAAGTCTACTTTCCCTTTAGCCTGAGCAGTGCTCATGAGCAGATTAAGTGGAATAGGATGATTTGCCCCAAATACTTCTCTGATATTGCTTGAAATTTCATATATACATTCATTAACCCATAGGTATATATGTGTATGTTTCAGGCATCCAGCCCTGGGGAGGTTGTCACTCATGAATGAGTTCTAGAAATTTGCTTTCCTAACATCTCATGAGAAAACAAACACAACTATTGATGGGAAGGATGGGGGTGGTTGGGAGGCCGATGGTTGCTGGAAGCTGGCAGTGGAGGAGGCCAACCCAGAAGCTAGAGAAGACTCCAGGTATGGGGGGATGCAGGAAGGAAGAAGCCTGGAGATGGAGAGGGAGGCAGAGCCAGAGCTGGAAGTAAGTCAGAGAGGCCTGGATGCGGAGCCCGACTCGGGGAGTCTGGCCAGGCTGAAGAAGGCTAGACACTCCCCAGGTGGACACTGCCTGCAATGTGTCTGCAGTTCTGGTCTTCCCAGAAGGTGAAAATGTTCCAGACCTTCCATCGGCAGAAGTGGGGGCTGGACCATTGACAGGGGTTGATGAAAGAGTTTAAACCAAATGCATTGTTACCCTAAAAACAGAAACAGCAGTTCTGCAAAATACAACCTGTTCCCTCTCCAAAGTCTCTGAAGATCCACACAGAAAATCAGGGACAACAGGAAGCCAGCAACAGGATCAAGAAGTGGGAGTCAGCAACAAAGTATGACAGAGGTTAGAGAACACGGTGCACCGCAAAGCCTTGGAAAAACGACTGTTGAAAGGAGTATGAGAATTAAAGGCTACGGATGGATGAGATTAACATCACACAAGTAGACTATTTTGAAGTGCCTTGAAAGAAAAGCGATACAGTAAGAACTCTCATCATTTGCAGGCAACGCAAAAAGGCAACACACTTGATTTTTCTGGGCCAGATATGTCAACCAGAGAGAGCGATGTATTTCAATAGTAAATAGGTTAACAAAGGCTGGAGAACAAAGGAAAACATTTGGAGGCCTCTGTCTTGGTGTCTTTGTTGATTTCCTGGCTGTAAAGAAGATTCACAGGTGGCTTATGACCTTGGTCCCCTCCTCCAGCTCTGTTTTTCTCCTGATTTTGCACTTTGAATTTTCCTACGGTAGAATTTCAGAAGCAGCAGCACAGGCATTGAGGAAGCCATTGGGGTGTTCAGTGTTCCATGGTGACATTGTCTCTCCCACAGAGTCCACTTGAGTCTACTAAGTAGACTGGGCACCGAGGACAACAGCTGTGCCTCTCTGGCTGCCCAGCATGTTCCATAGTGCTCGGCGCGTCACGTGTACTCAGTACCCATTTGTTGACTTTAACTGAATCTAAACAATTAGGCCCTGCGAGAGACAGTGATGAGTACTGCTGACCACTGTGAAAACACGAGAATGTACATTTTACACAATTCTAAGAGAATGTGCAAACAAACCACCACGGCTGCTTACAATAACGCTCAAAATGTCCTCGGAAATTGGAAAATAAGAAGCCCCGGCAAGATGGAAAATGTGATACCAATGTCGAAAAGGGACAGACCCTGAAGGTACTAGCTGACTACTATTAAACCAATGTGAAAATCCACTATTTGCACAGATGATAATGAAATCCCACCGTATGTAGAAAGTGCTTGTAAAGTTTTATCAACTGATTACTTACAAATCTGTACACTTGAACGTGCATTTTCAGTAATGCAAAACATTTTCTATAACTTCCTATGAAATGTTACCAAAATGATATCAGTTATCTTAATAAGAAATTATTCAACATTGTATAAGTACCATTGCTATGATCACGCAGGGAAATTTCAACAGAGAAGAATTAGGTGGTGTGTGGTAAATGCGGAAATCTCAAATTATTGACTTGACAAAAATAAACAATATGATTCCTCGGGAAATTACTATTTCACATGTACAATTTTCTCAAACAAAATGGCTGGGTTAGGAGTGCCTGGGTGGCTTAATCAGTTAAGCATCCAATTCTTGATTTGGGCTCAGGTCCTGATGTTAGGGGCTTGAGATGGAGTCCCACATTGGGCTTTGCACTCAGCAGGGAATCTGCTTGGGATTCTTTCCCTTCCTCTCCCTTTGTCCCTCCTGCCCTCCCCTCCAAACCCACAGTCGCTCACGAGATCTCTCTCTCAAGTAGTAAGTAAACAAATAAATCTTTAAAGAAAATGGCTGGGTTAGGCATAGCCTTCCATTTCCTCCACAAATCAGCTCTTGCTTCTCCTGGTTATGGTTCTTGTCACTCCTGATTGTCATTGTATGTTTCTCTTTCTCTATCCTCTACTGTATGTGGAATTCTAGAATACACAGGTAATGTCTTACTTGACACTATAGTATGTTCTTCAATGCTTAGTGCATAGCACATAGTAGGTATGCAATAAATATTTGTTGCATGTATGAATAAAGGCAAAAGTGTGCCAAGTAAAGGACACAAATTAATTTTAGGAGGAATATTATAAGCCAAACATTTGTGGGTTTATTTGTAATTTAAAAAAATTAATATAGTCCTGTAGTATCTTGTTGATAAGCAAGTTTGTCATTATTTGTACATGGTTCTTTATGGCTTTGTTTTCAAGTGAAAAGAATGAGCTACTTGTTCAAGATCAGTTGCTGTCATTGCATCTTTCCCAGCTCAAAACACTGGAATTCACCCAGACCACAGCCAAGTCATTTGCTTGCTACTAAAATATTTATGTACATTTCTCCTAACTCCCCAACCTCAAATTTTGCATCTAGAAAGTAGGTAGATTTATACTAACTAAAAAGGAATAGCATAAATATGACTAAAAAACCCCCACCAGTACCCAATAAACACACTTGGCATTCTAACATTTAAGAGCAGGAAACTACATGACCTGTTCTTACCTAAGGATTACCTGTATCAGTGGTTTTATATCAGAAGAAGTGACAGCAACAACTTCAAATAATATAGTCAAGAGGGACAAAAAGTTATATATGACCATAACTGAAGGGATGCCAGTAGAGAAAAATAAGTTTTTAAGGAAGAAGTGAAAGTGTTCAGAATAAATAGATTTGCTCGTTTACCATTTCTCACAATCATCAGATGGGAAAATCAAAACGCCTTCCTACCCCTAAATTTCTAGGAAGATAACTTTGTGCTTCTCTAGATCAGCCAGTGTCCCAATGGTACCTGGTACGCAGTCAGCGCTTGCTAAATCTTTAAGTGAACGAACTTTGCAAGAATAACAGAAACTCACTATTTGTATTTGAGGTTTGGTATTAATAAGAGATAAAGCTACTGGATCTGGTATGGATTCTAGATAGTGCACCTCATTACCCAGAGGAATTCTAAGGAAGACTTCTGTGTAGATTTCATGTGGAACAAGTATGCACATGTGGCATTAGGTGGGTCAGGTCATGTCTGCTCACCATGTTCCCTCAACAACCAGCCTGTCTCCCCCACTCCAAGGGTCACTGCTTCATGGTTAACAGATTAATTTCTCCCACTTCCTATCTAAAAAGGTGTGAATTTATAATGCACCCTCTAGGGCTGATGCAGGGGAAAGAAATCTCCTTCTACCTACCCTAGACTGGCGGCTGTCATCTTACAATCAGTCAGTTGGATAAAACATCATGAACGTGCACTCCACAGTGGCCCTGGGGGCCCAAGAGAAATGTTTTCTGCTTGTTGTTCTCTTCTGTCCGTAACCAGAGTTCAGCAATCTCTTCCACCTCATAAATGCCACAGAGGACAAGAAATTTCCACAGGTGCTCCTGGCAGATTTCAGGAAGAAACAGAGAAGGAGGGTGGGGGAGGAATAAAGGGGAAGATTGGGAGGGAAGTGCTTGTTTTTCTCCCGAAAGCCATTTTTTGAACAAGATCTCTGAAAACAGAAGACAATTTAATTTACTTTTAAGAGGGAGAAATGTGAAAACTTGGTTTTAAAATGAAGGGAAAACACTAACAACAACACCTCAAAGGAATAGCAAACCAAAGAGGCAGACAGGACTCAAAGGCAACTGTGTTTGCTTGCAAAGCTCACAGAGGCAAATTCTAATTCACTGCGTTTCAGTGCTCCTGGAGGGGTGGAGGGGTGGGGGGCGGGGGAGGGGGGTGGAGGTGGGGTGGTGGTGAGCTTTTAGTTTAAAAAGGGAGGGGATGTTACTGGAATTGGTCATTTAAAAACATTTACTTTTTATCTAAAATTGGATACAATTTATACATCCAAATATCTAAGTATTTATTAGAAGCTTGCTAGGTGTCAGCAGGAAACAAAACAGACTACTTCTCTTATCTCATGAAGTTTATAGGATAGTGGGAGAATCAAAAATAAAACACAGTTTACCCCCGAACACCACAGGTTAAACTATACGTGTCCACTTCCACGTGGATTTTTTTTCCATACAGCACTACAAATATTTTTCCTTTTCCTAATAATTTTCTGACACTTTTTTCTTTAGCTCACTTTATTGTAAGAATACAGTATATAAAACATAAATAGTATGTGTGTTAAATGACTATTTATGTTATGGCAAGACTTCCAGGCAACAGTAGACTATTAGTAAAGCTTTGGGGGAGTCAAAGTGATGCATGAATTTTTGATTGTATGGGGTGTCAGGGCCCCTAACTCCCACGTTGTTCAAGGGTCAACTGTAGTTAACACATAAATGTAGGTCAGGTAGCACCAAGTCCTGTGAAGAATCATAAAATCATGTAAAGGGGAACAGAGTAGCAGGATTGTACACGATTATTTTTAAGATTTTATTTATTTATTTTAGAGAGAAGAGAGAGACAGCAAGTGCAAGCTAGGGAAGGGACAGAGGGGGAAGGAAAGGAGAGGACCCCAAATCAACTCTGCATCGAACATGGAGCCCAATGCCTGGGGCTCCACCTCACAACCTTTAGATTATAACCTGAGTGGAAACCAAGCCACTTAATTGACTCTACCAGCCAGGCACTCAGGCATACAATATTTTAAGTAGAAAGGTTGCTAGCTGTTCACTGATTTCTAACTTTCCCCACCCCTTTCAATTTATTCTCCACCCTTCTTTGCTTTGTCCTGTGCTGTGGGATCTCCAACATGTCCCCCAGTTATTACTGGCTTCTGGTATTCACACCTTTGTGTGGTCTCCTCTCACATTGACTCAGAACTGCTTTATGTGACTAATAGTATGTGGCTGATGTGATTTTCAAGCTAGGTCAAAAAAGACATTGTAGCTTCCATCTTGGCCTGTTGGAGCACTCTGGGGGAAGCCAGTCGCCACGTGGTGAGCATACTGACGCAGCCCTGTGGAGACGCCCACATGCAGAGGATCTTAGGTCTCCTGCCGACAACCAGCAACAATTCGCCAGCCAGGTAAGTGAGCCACCTTGGAAATGGATCCTTCATCCCACACCAGTCTTCAAATAATGAACATCTTGACTACAGTCTCCTGTGAGACCCGGGGCTGGAAACATGAAGATAAGTTGCTTCCAAATTCCCAATTCAAGAAAGGAGATAATGAGGGCTTATTGTTTCAAGCCACTGTATTTTGGGTCAATTTGCTGTACAACCATAGATAACTTGCATAATACCCAATACTGTATCACCTGGACTCCCTCGGACTCTGGTTTCCAGCTGTGTTTGGCCAACACACAGGAAGTGAGGTCAATGGCTTATTCCTCAGTATTCTGTTCTGGGCAGCTCCATGGGTCTTCAGGATGCAGCTCTCTTTGTGCCCCTATAATACTATTTCTTCCCTTTGCTCCCTCAAGACTAGCTATGGTCTCTGATCTCACTGTTGGCTTTTTAATTCCTGCAAATGGGGAACAAGTCCCTTCGTTCTCCTAAAAGTTGCATGATTTTCATTTCCAACCAAAACTCAGGCTGATACAAAAGGCTTCCTGTAGGAGAAGACATTTAGAGACTTGAGAAGGGAGGGAAGGAGGCCTCCTAATGTGTGGGAAAGAATATTCCAGCAGGTGCAAAGACTCTGAGATGAGGGAATCCTTGATGTGTTCAAAGAAGAGAAGGTCAGTGTAAGAGAGTTAGAATGCACAAATGGGAAGTGTGAGAGTATGAGGATGGAGGGGTAGGCAGGGGCCACACCAGGTCGTGACTGCGTTCTGAGTGTTGTGGGTTGTGGGTTGGGAGAGGTCTCAGCAGTAGCATAGAATGAGCTAACTTGCCTTGCCTTGGGAGACCAGGATGGGAACTGGGAGACCAGTCAGTAGGCTCTTAGAACTCAGAAAGATGATGACAGCTTGGGTGTGATGGGTACTAAAGTGGAGAGAAGAGATGGAATTCAGGATAAGTTTTGAAACCAGACCCATAGGAAGTTGCTGTTAAATCGAATGTGAGAGAAGTAAGGCTGAGAAAGACTCCAAAGTGGACAACGAATGCCATTTACTGAGATGAACACAGGGAGCGGAGGAGGGCAGTTGGGAGGCAGGAGGGGTAGGAATCAAGAGTTGGTTCCTTTCAACTTCGAAAGAGGAAAAGGGTAACATTCTGCTGTTAAAAAGGAAGGCGAGAGGTTTTTTTCTCACTTTGCAAAACAGAACATCTCCTTTTACAGAGGAAATTTCCTACGTCCCTGTCTGTTGGAGAGTGTACTGACATCAGAAAACTTTTTAAAATCATGCAGTGCATTCTCAAGTTTAGTTATGAATGCAATTAGTTATGGGTCAGTTCTGGATCCCCAAAGGTCAGGCTACATAAAATCCAGGAGCCAAGTCTGTTCCCCAGGTCCAAGGTCCCTGTTGTCTGTCCTAAAACAGGATCTGCCTATCAGTTGAGGATTCTAATTATCAAGCCTGTAAAAGATAATCTTGCTGGTTAACCTCACATGACTCTTTAAAAAAAATTTTTTTTAAAAATATGACTACCATAAGCTCCAGAAGCAGATGCGGCAGGAAATACGACTTAACAGACATTTCCTTTTTTCTTGGGACAGCACCCTTTGCCCCATTTCCGCAGTTCAGGGCTCTTCTACCATAAAAGTAGAGCTGAGCCCCAACCCAAACAAGGCACTCACCCTGCTTGCACAACATCAGTTACCTGCCATTCCTCTGCAGACTTGAAACTTTAGAAAGAATTGGGCAATTCAGTGTGGAGCTTGTGTTTCTGGACTTCCCTGTATGGACTTGCTAGGAGACCGAGCCAGCACCCAGTGCTCTGAGGGGAGAAGGCAACGCCCTTTATCTCCTTGTGATGTTTGCCATGCGCTCACTGGCACCCTCCTCTACAGAGAGCTTTGCGATGCTGGTGCATGGTTGTCCTGACGCCAATCGGCATTTGTTGTTGTTGTTGTTGTTGTTGTTGTTGTTGTGTTCATAATGACCTCTTTCTAAAAATTCTGTAGGCTTCCTGGAAGGGGCACAGCCTACTGTGATAAAATGGACTTCTCCCCTGCCCCCCTCTGGTTACTATGGCAACCCTGAATGACTGATTTCCTGGTTGCCATGTCGATGCAGTGGGATCCCAGCCACTACACCACACAAAGACGTCAGTAAGAGTAGAGAGAGAATGAAAATCATATTTAAAAAGACAAACAGTTTCACCTCAAGCCTTTTTCTCACACAAAGGCAGAGGAAAGGCACCAATTGTAATAAAAAATGGTGCTTTCCCTGAGGTAGGAGTGTGCCTCTCCCATACTGGAGGGAAGACTGGGAAAAAAAAAAAAGGGAGGGGAAATCCCTCCTTTGTAGTGGGGTTGGCATGGTGACAGGAAGACAGATGCCATTCTCAGGTGGCAGGAACCCCTTACTCAGTAAGTAATGAGCCTGAGTCCTACAGAGAGGAAATCTGAAATCTTTGACTGGAGTGGAAGAATTAAGTTGAATGGAAAACAAAACAAAACAGAAAACAAGTCTCATGGACATTGCTTAGAATTGCTTTTATAATTTTAGAATTAAGATTCCAAATGCCTCGATTTAATATCTGCTTGACAATGGGTTTTTATTTCTGTTCAATAACTCCAGAGAAATAAAGTGCAGTTATTTTTCTATTTTGAAAAGAAAATGGATTTATGAACATCCTGATAAAACCAGATGCCAAATATCAATTCAGATTTCTAGGATTTTCATAGCCTGGGTGTTGTGTTTAGTAATACCTATAAAAAGCACTGTGATGAAAAGATGTATATTTTGTATCACTCTAGGTATACAGAAACTGAAGCCGCTGATAACTAACCTCTTTGACTTCTCATCATATCTTAGAACCAAATAGTTTTAAATTAATCTGTTGTTTCTTTTCCAGAAAAATCTTTCTGCCTTTTGACTTATGTGTCATATAAAGGTTTTCAAAACGTAATCAGGCTGAATTTTCATAGGTTTGCTTAAAAACATATATAGAAAGAGCTATTGGTGCTTCACTATTAATTTTTGGCAGGTGAATCACAAAGTGATTGTTCTGAATGCCTATCCTGGGGAAGGTTAGAGCTGCAATGAGCCTCCCATGTTTTATAGATGGTAGAGAAGTGACAGCAGGAGATAAATTTCTGTGCCTGGGGTACTCCAGGGTACAAAGCAGACAAAGCCAGGCCCTGTAACTGTACTTCTTAATATTCTTTCTGGCATTCAATGCTGCTTTATTGCAAAAGCCAGCATGGCCCAAATTGGGTCAGTAACTGTGACACAAGGTAAAAAGTTGGGGCAGGAAATTCAGAGCTCAAATAATTTTGCAAAACGTTAGGTTCAAAAATGTTCAGCAGGTTATTTACTGCACAACTTCTCAGTGATTTTGATATTCCAGTATCTACGGTGATTCTCCAGGAGGGGGCCCTAGACAATATGCTGTTTCCCAAATGAATCTGACCACTGATTAATGTCTTCACAGAACATCTCTAGTTCTTCAGAGCACACTTTGAGAAATGCTGGGCCAGATTCTTTAAAATCTATTTGTAAGTTAAAGATACACAAATTTGTATTTAGGATTTAAAATTACAAAATTTTAAAAAGTGATTGACTCCACATGAAACCCTAATTTAGCCCATAGATAGATTCTTAAGAAAGAGGAAAAAAGAAAAAAACTTTTAAAAAGAATCCACCATAAATTAGGTGTCCTTTAGAATATTCACTTTGAACCTGAGCATATGAGAAAATTATTTTGTCAAGATGTTGTTGTTGCTTCTATAGGTATAATAGGTGAGATTCTCTTAATAAACTCTACAAGACCTTCCAATTGTTTCAACAAATGTTGTGGCAAGGAGCAAAGAGGGATTCAAATGATGCCTCCGGGGGTGGGGGGGTGGAGGGGGGGTGGGGGCGGCAGGTAGGTCAGCTGAAGCTGCAGTGGATTCTTCTGGGAAGGAACCACCCATGCTTAGGGGACTTTTGGGGACTGAATTCTCTGCAATGGAGATTTTGGGGCTTCCATCTGACCACAGGGACTCTTTATAAGACTACTCCTCCCTCCCCCGCAACCAACTGTGAGAAACAAGAGTTGTCAGTAGCCTCATTATTACTGAATAGGAAAAGTGACAAAGGGAAACTTCTGCTGCTCCTCACTCTGATCCTTTAAAGAAGGGGACTATGTTGGGGGTGCCTGGGTGGCTCTGTTGGGCAACCAACTAATGATTTCATCTAGGCCATGTCATAAAACAGATGCACCCCCAACTCAGTGTTCTCCAGTCTGCCCTGGGAAGATGGAGAGGGGTTTATGCCAAATAGGAGACGGTTACCAGAATCGATTGTCTTAACAGAAGCAACTGAAGAGTTCTGAGATAGAATGAACTATTGTTGAGAGAGCTTGCTCCCCAGAGGGAAAAGAGAGCAGAATGGGACAAACTGTCTTAGCAGCCATGGGAAAGATAAAATGGGTCTATGTTTTTACCTCAACAAGTTGAGTGCCTTCAATCAAACTGGCTAAGTAGCTGGGACAGCCATGTAAACAGTGTAGGAGCACAGATGGGGGAAATGGAGAAGAGGAAGCATAGAGAGAAGATAGATTTATTTTGCCTGGGTTACTAGGAGAGCCTTTAGAACAGAGTTAGCAATTAAGATGGTAGCTGAGGACCCAGTAAAAGAAAAGGGGTTTTGCAGGCTAGGTAATTATTTGTTCAGAATGGGAGTGGGGCAGAGCGTGACCTTATTCTGTGAACCATGAATGGTTTCTGAGACTGGGAGGAAAAACCATGGGTCTGGGACATTGCTTTGTGGTTTGCCATCGTGGGAGCACATGGCCGGGCTGCACTGGAGAGGTCCTCTGTGGCTTGTAGAGGTGGGCTGGGATCAGTTTGGGAGGTACCTTCAATGGCATTTCAACCAGTATGGAAAAATGAGAACCACAGATTTGAGTCAGAGGATTGATATAACCAGGTTTGCAGTTTGAAAAAAATGCTTCCATGGCAATGTGGGGTGGGCTTTGAAAGGGGATAGGGTGGAAGATGAGAGCAGAGTATACACACAAAATATTTGAGTGGTTTCCATAGCACTAGACATCTGAGAATGTCTTGGGAGGAGATGACAGGGGGAGAAGAACCGGAAAGAGGAGGTGAGGAGTACTCTCAAGAGCAAAACAACCACAGTGGATGATTGTGCCTTCATCTCTCCATTCGATAATTATTGATTTGCATTATTATAGAAACAACATCTCTTTCCTCTCTGTCCTGAAGACCTTCCCTGTGATTTACAGTAAGAATAGTGTTGATTAGAAGCACTTAGAATAGTTTAGCTATTTATAACTTAATTGTGTTGTTGGTTCTGCTTTCTAACAACATGGGTGGGTCTTTTGTTATAGCATCTCAGTCCACCAAGTTAGTGGCACCAAGATCAGTAGCAGAGTTCTCTAGAGGAAAAGGATTTTTTTTTTTTTCTGTCTTCAGTTCTGTCAATAACTCGCTCTGTGAAAAAGGGTCACACGTGAGCTCTGTGAAAAAGGGTCACACGTGAGCCATCTGTCTGGCAACATAGGCCAAACTGCCATCTTAATAAATTAATAGGTCCACGACTATTCTGGTGGGACCTCGGGAAACCCCACACCTATGCTGGGAGAGTAAGTGGCCAGCTTCTCAGAGATTTTGTTTAGTTGTGCAGAGCCCTGTGGCTGATGCCAAAGAAATTCTCTGCCTGCCAATCACAGGTTCAGTTACTGACTTTGACAGCTCTAGAAGATATAGAAAGAAGAAACACAATTAAGTGCTCTTGTGAAGACCTGAGAAAGATGTTTGCCCTCTCACTTCCTTTACAAAAATAACACATATTAAAATCGGATTTTTAGAAAACTTATTTGAAGACATCAACTCCAGACAAAAATATTTTAATTGTACCTTCTTTCATGAGTCCGTGTGTCTAGACTAGATAATATCAGGACAATTGTCTCATATCCGAATAAGCTTTTAGTGTCCTGGCTCTGAATAGGAGAGTTTTTCAAGGACCTCAATTTCATTACTGTTTAGGTCAGGAAAGGGCGAATAAGCATGACATCATTGGTGTCCATCTAGGTTAGACAAAAAAGGAGGCCTTTTACACAATGGGAAATAAAACACAGTGGAGTAAAAACCTCCTTAGGTGGATTGTTCAGAGATTCGCATGTTTCCCTTGTAGGGGCTTTCTGGGTGCAATTGCAAAGGTTAACTCATGTTAAATGCCTTTCTTAAATATGTTAATATGTACTTCATATTTTGCTTCTTTTATTTCCTCTTAATAATTCTGTTGAAATATTATCATAGTGTCTGAAGCCAGATTACCTGGGTTCAAATCAAGCTCCACCACCTACTGGCTGTGAGACCTTTCCTCTGTGCTTTAGTGTTCTCCTCTGTAAAATGGGGATAATAGTACCTTCTTTATAGAGTCCTTGTGAGCACTATATGAATTCACATAGAACAAAAGAGGGGGCTCTTTTCCTGGGGGAGCCTCTACACAGGGGGTTCCCGGATCTGGGCAAATGTCAGAGTCCCCTGGGGAGATATTTTAACTTACAGATTCCTGGGTTCACCACCGCAGATTCTGATTCAGTCATTCTGGAAGGGGGCTTGTTGCAGCTGATTCATGTAGTGGCAGTTAAGAACCATGACTTAAAATTCTGGCTCCTGTGGTGCAATCCTTGCTCTCTTGAGCTTCTCCCATGTCATATTGTCCCAAAATGGCAAATCTCAGATTTTGCAGCATTTGTTGATTTGTCTACCCATTGTGGACCTCCATAGAGCTACCCATCTTCTTACTAAACTGGTTTCATATTATACATTTCTGGCCATTTCTCAGTGTCTGTGATCTCTACTTTTATAAAAAAAAAGATCAGATAGAGACATGAGGGTTCCAATTAATCTATGTTTTCTATGGTGGCAAAAGTAATATGCCTTTGGCATTGCACATGCATGGGACTGAACTTAGTTTCAGGGCTCTGAGTCCTGCAAGGTAGGAGAGGTTTTAGGGACTTGTTTATATAATGTAACTTATGTAGAAGGAAGGGAGGTCTCTCTTCCAGCTATAAGCACAGGAGTGATGCCAAAAGGCAATCACTTAGAGGGCTGTGAAAAGTCAGACTCCTCCTGGATGCTAAACCTAGGGGCAGAAGGGCACATGTGGCTTTCTTCTCTTATCTATTCATTGGATCCAAAGCCTTCTTCAGCTCTCTCCAGGAAAAATGCTGAAGCAATGGAATAAGTGGCAACCCAGGCACAAGGAGGAGTAAAAGTAAAGATCAGAGGGTTTTAGGAGATTGGGAGACAAATGGAATGGAGAGGACCAAAGAAGGACTCCCTCAAGGGACTAGGAACTGGCACTTGCTGCATCTAGAGTGTATATCTGAGACTCTACTCAATTAAGAGGGACAGTCCAACAGGCTCAAGGAGCCATTTCTGATTTTCTGTTGAAGATGACTTTTGCATGGAACATTTCATATATGTCATAGGGGACATGATTGATAGGAAGATGCCAACAAACAATCCAGGAACAAGAAGTTTCAGAATGCTAAAATGATAAAGGATGAAATTTTAGCGTCGAGCAAAGCAGAAGACCAGGTGACATGCTCTCAGACTTGGGGACAGGCTATAGGTTCCTAGGGTTTGACAATGCCAGAGAGTTACTGATGAAGCCATCCAGGTGGAGTAACGGTTTCACCAGACATGAGAACTCACCTTGCCCATTCTTAAAGCTATTTTTATGCCTTCTTGAGTCCTTAACAGACCTCTAGTTGCCAGATGTAAGTAATGGATGCAAAACAACTATAGCACATTTCAAATGTTTCCTGCAAGATAGTTAAGCAAAGATGAATTCTCCAAGATCATCTTGCGACTGGCCAAAGTTTCAGGACTGTTGGAGATCTACTCCTCAAACTGCAGTAACTGGCCATGTCTGAAGTTAGACATGTTCTCCACATATTTTAGGACTCCTTATGTGTAATTGAATGACTTTTTTTTTTTTTTGACTTTGTGGTACATCTTGGTCCTATTTTTCCATTAGAAAAATTAAGGTATAGTTTGCAGATAGCAAAATGTACACCCTCTTAATAGTATAGTTCTGTAGCTTTTAACAAATGCATGCAGTTGTTAAACCATCACCACATTCAAGATATAGAACAGCTGCATCACCTCCCCCACTCCCCAATTTCCTTATGCTTCTTTGTGGTTAACTACTCCCCTGACCTCTGGTCTCCAGCAACCACTGATCTGTTTTTATCCTACGTGGTATTGCCTTTTCCCACATGTCAAATAAATGGAATCATACAATATGAAGCCTCTGGTGTCTGGCTTCTTTCACTCAGCTTAATGCATGTGATCCACGCATGTTGTTGTGTTTTCTGGGTCCCTCATTGCTGAGCATCTTGCTCTTCTGATATCAAGAGTGTTGTGTATATGCTGGTGTGAGAGGATACATGGATCCAGGGTGGGACATTTGAACAGGGCATACAGGAATCCAAAGAGAGATTTTTTTGAGTGATTGAAGACAGTTTGAGGTAAGATTTTTAATTTCTTCTACTTAGCAAGCACCAATATATTGTTGCTGTGTGTCAGATATTGTTCTACATGCTTTATGAATAAAAACTCCTTTAATTCTCAGTCTTCTTAGGTTGGAGTTATTGCTTCCATTTTACAGATGAAGGAACTGAGGTACACAGAGGTTAAGTTACTTGCCAAGGGTCACATAGTTAAGTAATGGAAATAGGATTTTTTATTTTAAAAGATTTTATTTCTTTATTTGAGTGAAAGAGAGTGCACACAAGCAGGGAGGAGTGTCAGGGAGAGGGAGAGGGAAAAGCAGGCTCCTAGCTGAGCAGAGAGCCCAGTGTGAGGCTGGATCCCAGGACTCTAGGATCATGACCCGAGCCAAAGGCAGATGCCCAATTGCCCAACTGACTCAGTCATCCAGGTGCCCCTGGACATAGAATTTAAAGCCAGGCAGCTTAATTGTTTTTTTTCCTGCCCCAAATCATAGCTGTCTATTGAAGACTCACCCACAGTAGTAAAGAGAAGAGTCAGTAAATTCAGTCTGGCCATTGAAGGAAGCAGTCTTCCCTAGGGTCCTAAGCTATATTAATTAGTGCAGTAGGAATGAAAATAACTACATATTTAGAAATACGGTTGTAGATTGTTTAAAATGTAAATTCAGGGTATCTGCAGAAACTGTAAATTTTCTATAAATTAGCCAGTCTGCCTTGATTTAGGTAAATGATCTAATGTGGACCAGCATAAAACACTGAACAAAGAGGGCAAAGCCCCACTCAGAACAGATGATGAAAAGAGAGATATGCAATCTGTCATTCATAAACATTTATTGAGCACCATGTGTTTACTCTTTCCTTAGTCTAAGGACCCACTCTGAAGTTAGATCTCTCTATATTAATTGTATTTTGTTTCTATTTATGGTTAGATTTATTTAAATGTGCACAGTTCTTTGCATAGTAGTAGTTTCCTAACAGTCTTTTTATACAGTGCTAAATTTTAAAAAAGCCTTCTAATATTACTAAATATTTTTATTAAGTAGATTTGATTGGTAAATACCATCAAAATCATGGCATCCAAAATGAACAGAAGGGAATACACCATGAAAAGGCATAATTTTGGGGCACCTGAGGGGCTCAGTCAGTTAAGCATCTGCCTTCAGCTCAGGTCATGATCCCGGGGTGGTAGGATTGAGTTGAGCTCTCTGTTCAGTGGGGAGTCTGCTTCTCCCTCTGCCTCTGACCCTCTCCCACTGCTTGTACTCTCACTCTCTTGTTCTCTCCCCCAAATGAATAAATTTTAAAAAATATTTTTAAAAAAAGATATAGGTTTATTTTAGTATGCTACACTGACCTATTAAAGTAGCCCCCAGGGCAGCCCCAGTGGCTCAGCCAGCCGTTTAGCGCCGCCTTCAGCCCAGGGATCCTGGAGACCCGGGATCGAGTCGTACGTCAGGATCCCTGCATGGAGCCTGCTTCTCCCTCTGCCTCTGTCTCTGTCTCTCATTAATAAATAAAAAATAAAATCTAAAGTAGCCCCCAAATTGGAACACTGGGATCTATCCACTCACTCCAGGTACAGTTGGTATTATTTGCTTTCACTCTCTTAAACCTAATGCTTTATACAACTGTTGTATCATTTCCTTCCTTTATAACAGGAAAGGTAGCAAATGTAAGTACAGAGGAATACCTATTCATGTCACAAAATAGTTAAAATTAAAGAGTGACAATATCAAGTATTGCTAAGGACGTGAACCTACTGGAATTCCCATAAACTGCTGGTGGGGGACTGTAACCTGGTGCAACCACTTCAGAAAAATATGTGGCAGTACCTACTAAAATTATGTATAATCTACAACCCAACAATTCTACTCCTGAGTATACAACCAACAAAAATATATGCTCACGTTCATGGAAAGGACAGACAAAAATATTCTGAACAGCCTCATGAATTACAGCTAAAATTTGGAAACAACTCAAGTGTCCTTCAGTAAGAGAACAGATAAGTAAGTTTGGGAAGATTCATACAATGGAATACTAAACAGTTTTTTAAAAAGAATACTAGCGTATGTAAGAACAACATAAGTGTGTGCCACATATGTAATTATGAGCAAAGGATACCAGACACAAGAGAGTATCTACTGTATGACCCATTTTATGAAAAACATAACTAATTTGACAAATAAATTAGACAAAACTAATATATGATGAGAGATGTCCAAAAATATGGTTACCTGGGAGTTAGTGATGATAGTGACTATTGAGTAGAAAGAGGCATGAGAACCTATGGAGCACTAGAAATGTTCGACTGCTTGATCTGGGTCATAGTAACACGTGTTTGGCAAAAGATACACACACACACACATCCTTATATGTAAGAAGCATTAAATTGTGTACTTAAGATATCTGCACACTATCATATGTATGCTGTATCTCAATAAAATCAAAACATTCTTTGGCCAATATATACATAGTAGCTAGAAAAGCAAGGATTTTATAATTTAACAGATCTAGGTGATCATTTGTTACATTGAATTTGAACAAACTTGTCTCCTTGATTTTCAGTTTCTTTATCTGTGTAAATGGAACAACAACAACTTTTCAGAATTGTGTAGATCACACAAAATAACAAATACTAAATGCTTCCATACACTATGCATAAAGTTCTTTTAAACACAGTTATCCAAAATTTGGAAATCTATAAGTCCTTTCAGTATTGAGCAAGGGTTGTGGGTAGACCTGTTGGGTGGATTATCTGATTCTCTGGGTGGATACTTTTAAGTTGCTATTTATTATTGATTAGGATATTTTGAAATTCTTTAAATGTAAAATTTAATTTGTAGAGAATTGCTAGCAATGCAAATGATTCTTGTCAAAGAAAAATGCATATTAATTTTATCCAGAAGAGATGAAGCTGTTTTCTGGATTGAAAAGATAAACCCAAGATTATCCTGTTACTTCCCTCTAGGATATAAACCAGGTTAATACTTAAACTACAAGTTTTCAAGTGCTCCTCTTTCTTTTTCAGTCTTTATAAATACTTCCATCTTTCTGATTCTTTTTGAATTATCTTGCAGTTCCCTCATTCATGAGTGAAATGTGCTCCCTTTATATTTGAATGAGTCATGCTTTTTTAACTTTAGGCCTGATAATACCTAGCAGAGTGCTTTGCTCAGAGTGATGTTTAATAAATTTTAGCTCTTATTTTCATCCAACTTTTTCCCTTTCTTTCAAGTCTAGGCATGTGAAACAATATAAAATGAAGTGTTTCCTTGATACAAGGTTTTATAATTAATGTATGTTTTATTTTATCCATGTTAAGTTTCTTTAAAAATAATGCTAAAATATTTTACTGCATTTATAAAAACAAGCCTTTTATTATAGGCTGGATTTGAGTCCTTTCTTTAGTTGGGAAGTTGGAGCTCTGGGGCAAGAGTGGATAATCTTACAAATGTGCCCTACAAAGGTGTGTGTTTGTTTTTCCAGGTGCATCTGTTTAAGAGCATGTAGAGGAATGTGGATCATGAGAAGGAGTAGTGGGTTAGATGTGATATATTTTGGTCAGGTTACTCAAAAGTGAATGGTAGGTGACTACTGGGTACTTGCTAGGATTGTGGAGAGGGGGGGAATACTGGAGTTAACTATGAAAACACTATTTGTATGGCTTCTTATAATTCTAAAAGCTTTTCATACATACATAGTCTCATGGGACTCTCAGACCACCACCATAAAATGTGTTTTTCCATTTTGTATAAAAGGAAATGGAGGTACAAAGGGTCCTTCAGTAAATAAATTAGCGACAGTGCTGGGACCAACCCAAAGTCCTTGCCCTGTCACACCACACTGCCTTGACTTATGCGCCAAATCCAGTTGCAGCATAATCTTCCCTGCACAGTAGCATCTCATCCTGCAATATTCAAGCTTGAACATTTGAGCTTCCTTTTAAGCACCTGTTAGCAAGAGATCTGATGACTAGCAGCAAGACTAACATTTCCAAAATGGTAGGAAAAACAAAAATACAGTATGTTAAGCTAAGGTTTTCTATTTTGTTAAATGTTTACATTCATTCCCAATTCTGAAAGGAAGAGACTTTTGGGAGCCTCATAAATTTGGGTCTTTCCTTAATGGGAAGTTGTAGGTTAAGGGGCAGGAGTGAATATAGGTTTGCCTTAACGTGTCTTTCTTTAGGTACATCTGTTGAACTGTTTGTAAAGGAGCACGGAACGTGGGAAGGAACAGGTTTGAGGTTGATACGCCAGGGTCAGTGTATCTCAGACCAGTGGTAGGTGATCTTCTGGAGCTGCAGGGAGGGCAGAGGGAATGAGGGAGTACACTCTGAAAACCTCTATCTTATTAACTTATATAGCTCTGGACCTCTGAAATATTACAGGTAAAGAGAGCTGAGAGATCTGGAGGCCTAAATATAAAGTAATTTTTCTTCTGCTCAAGATAAAAGACTGGGGGGAAAAAAAGGTAGGTGTAGATGCCCAAAGAATAAGAGACCTTGATGCTTGGTTTTTCTCTTCATTTCCTATTTTCTGGCTTCATGTCTCTCATCTGATATGATTAGCTCAGTGTTCCTTCCTGCTTCACATGGGAAGTACAAAATCTCAGCTCCTCTCTCTCCCACTGAGCCTGGGGCCATTAATAAACATCGGATTAGCCTCGAAGCTTTCTTTTGTCTCCTCTTCTGCTTGTTCCTCAGAGGGCATTAAAAAAAATGTAATGTTGGTAATAATTCCAGGCACTAAAACCTAATTCCACAGAGTTCGCCTTCTGTTCATTTGCCTTCCACTACTTTGGTGAAGACCCTGCTAACCATCAGAGTTGCCTACTCTTTTTAGAATAAGGAATTTGCCCTTATCTGTTTATACATCAGCTGGGTGGGCATTTAGGGGATCTTTAAACCAGGCATATAATAAAGAGTTCTAACTGCGAGCATAAAGGAAAAATGGGTTTCTTTGGACATAGCAGAAATAAATGGAATGCCCTAAAGGGAATGAAAAAGAAAGTCTATTTCCAGAACATTTGCATTATATTAATGAGTACTTCAGGCCATGTACCCAATAACTTTGCATTCATTACAGCCCTAGTTGTGTTCCCAGAATCCACTTAAGCAATGTCTCTGATGCTTTCTTTCTCCCCCATAAAAGGGACTCTCCTGGAAAATTAAAGCGGCTTTAGCAGCCTCAGTGTTGAGTAGTATGTGTTTTTCCTTACCCACGACCCCGTGGCACTAGTATCCACAGGGCACATGAACACAAAGCTTGTTGCACAAGGCAGGAAAACCTTTCTTCTGATTTGCTACCCTCTGGAGGAAATGACATTAGCCAGCCTTTCATCTGCCACCTCTTCCCAGTGCTTGACTCTTGTCTCCCAGCTGGTTGACAAGCTCTGTTCTCAGTCACCAGGGAAGGCCTAGCTTCCTTGTGGCTCTTGTGTCAGCAGTGAGGCTCGGACAGGCAGAAGTCAGGCAAGCTCAGAATGGAGAGCAGCGCAGCACTGGCACCTCTGCACCTCTGTGCAGCTTCTACATGCTGAGCACCAGCATGCTTTGAAGGATTTTTTATAGAGAGAAAAATATGCATTTGCATTCATCTAGTTACCTTCTCCAAAAGCCTCAGTATTTATTTAATGCACTTTCTGACTGAAGTCAACATTCTGCAAATCTATTTGCCAATTTTTTTTCTCTCTTTTCATAAGTGTTCAGACCATGTTTCTAATTCAATTGAGATTGTATGATAAAGTGATTTAAAGGCATTCTGATGCTCATGTTGAGTGGATCTCAAGCCAGCTACTTTAAGCTAGGAAAACACAGGGTATCCCATACTACCCATAAAGCCACCAATACCATTGTAAAAAGAGAGAAAAAAATGGCAAGGAGAAGTGGTGGCAGTTCTGATTTGCTGGTGATTTCATTCATCATCCCAGCAGATGGTACATGGGAATGATGTTGCAATGAACCAGTTATGGGGACAGGTGAGTGATATTCTGTTGAATGTGTGTTTCTGGTGGCTTTTCTAAAATGCAATGCTGCCATTCTTTATAACCCTCAAATATCACACACCTCATCTCCTCTACCTGAAATTCCACAGAGTGGTTTTCATTCCTTTAAAGCTTCCTGATTCTTGTTAAAAAAAAAAAAAATCCCTGAGGAAGCTATATGTAGGCTTTATTACTCATTCTCACCTTGGTATAAAGAACTATTGGATTTTCCCCCAAAGAGTAAGTGTTGAGAGGGGCACATATCTTCATATTCACAATCTTATCCTATTACTATTGAATTCTAAGAAGGGCTCTTTTTGCTTCTTGCTGTAGAGGTAATGGGTAGCAAGGACTAGAAGTTGGAGATGTTACAATGAATTATTTTAGAAAGACAGGAGAAGAAATTCATGGACCAAGAAGATCTGGAGACTTTTGAATGGGAAGGTAACATTATGCTAAATAAAATAAGCCAGACACAAGAGGACAAGTATTGTGTGTTTCTACTTATATGAGGCATCTAGATGTGGCACATTCTTAGAGAAAGTAGAAAAGCATTTCTCAGGAGCCAAGGGCTGAGGGGAGTGGAAGTTGTTGTATAATGGATGCAGAGCTTCCTTTTGTGATGATGGAAAGTTTGGGAAATGGATAGTGGTGATGCTTGCATGACACTGTGAATGTATTTAATGCCATAGAATTGTAGACTTAAATATGATTAAAATGGTAAACTTTGTGTTACATATATTTATCACAATAAAAAATACACACACACACAAGTTTTGAATGGGGAAAGGAGATCAGTGAAAGATGGAGATTTTTATGGAATGTTTAGAAGAGAAAAAAGATTTGGGGGGGGAAATGTGGAAATTGCTACCAAAAGGGCTGGAGATGAATTTTCTATGATGCTCTCACTAGCACAGACCCCTTTTTAAGTTGCTGGGACTCAAGGACTGTATTTACATGCTCCTGTTACATTCTTCTTTATACAGAGCACCCCTCCCCCAAGTGTACAAACTTCAGACCTCATAAATCTGAATCACGAGTAGGTCTATAGAGAAGCAAATGAATGATGTGAAGAGAAATTTTCCAAACACCCAAAGGTAAATGACTTCCTTTTCATGCTAGGGTCCTGTCTAATAGGCCTTTGTAAGGGTCATCTGAATTCAGAAGAGTATAAAGTTGTCTGACTAACTACCAATTATTTACTAGACCATTTAACAATTTATTAGGGTAGCCTTTAAACTTTGTAGAAAACTGCTAATGCAATGTTTTTTTGCCTATTGCTATGGATTGAATTGTGCCTCCCCACACGCTCTCTCAGTTTGTATGTTGAATACCTAACCCCAGTATGATGATATTTTAAGATGAAACATTTGGGAGGTTATTATATCGTGTCATGGGGGTGGTGCCTCATGATACGATTAGTGCCCTTATAAGAAGGGATACTAGGAAAAAAACAAAAATTAAACAAATAGAAAAGGCACAAGAGAGTTCATTCGTTCTCTCTCTCTCTCTCTCTCTCTCTCTCTCTCTCTTTCTCTCTCCCTCTCTCCCATCTGAGGATACAGAGAGAAGATGGCTATCTCAAGCCAGGAAGAGATATCTCACCAGAAACTGATCATACTGGCACTGATCTTGGACTTCCTAACTTCTAGAGCTGTGAGAGAATAAATTTCTGTTGCTTAGGCCACCCAGTCTATTATGTTTTGTTAGGACAGCCTGAGTTGACTAAGACATCTATAGAAAATAATTTTTGCCCTGTAGAGATGAAAATTATTTCTGAACATAGAAAAGAGAGCTCCAGGATAATGGTTTATTGCCCCATAAGAAATAAACTAGTTTTATATCTAACAATCTTATTTCTGCATTCATTCATTTTTGCTTTCACTAACTACATAAACATTATATTCTCTTATCATCTTTGAACTGGCTTAATCATTTTACTAAGTTAAAATAAAACTCTGACATACACTGTGTACTTGTATCAGTCATGTTTTTAATTTTGAAGATAATACTTTCAACAGTGAAGAGAATCTTTAGGAATTATGCCACATGTTGTGTAGTATATTCCATTTTGGTATCTCTTCATGAGACCTCAGTAAAGATTTAAATTTTTGGAAAAGCAATCCTAAAATTCTTATGGAATCACAAAAGACCTCAAATAGCCAACATTTTCTTGAGAAAGAAGAACAAAGCTGGAAGCATCATACTTTCTGATTTCAAACTGTATTATAAAGCTATAGTAATCAAAATAGTATGATACTGGCATAAAAAAAAAAAAAGAACATAGACCAATGGAATAGAATCAAGAGCCCAAAAATAAACCCATGTTTATATAGTCAGCTACTATTTGATAAGGGAGCCAAAAATACTTAATGGAGAAAAGACAGTCTCTTCAATAAATGGTCCTGGGAAAATTCGATATTTACATGTAAAAGAATGAAACTAGATCCTTGGTTTACACCATTTTAAAAATTAATTCAAAATATATTGAAGACCTAAATATAAGACCTAAAACTATAGAAATTCTAGAAGAAAATATAGGAATAGACTCCTTGACATCAATCCTGGTAATGATTTTTTGAATATGAGACCTAAAGTATGAACAACAAAATAAAAATAAACAAGTGGGACTACATCAAACTAAAAGGCTTCTGCACAGCAAAGAAAACTATCAACAAAGCAAAAAGACAACCTGTGGAAAGAAAGAACATATTTGCAAATCATATGTCTGATACAGGGTTAATGCCCAAGATATATAAAGAACTCATACAACTCAATAACAAACAAAACAATCCAATAAAAAATGGACAAAGAAATCTGAAAAGATTTTTCCAAGAAAGATATTCAAATGGCCAACAGGTACATGAAAAGATGTTCAACATTGCTAACCATCAAGGAAATGGAAAACAAAACCATAAGATACTACCTTACACCTGTTAGAATGGCTGTCATTAACAAGATAAGAGATAACAAATGTTGGCAAGAAGGTGGAGAAAAAGAGAACACTTGTGCACTGTTGGTGGGAATTTGGTAATTTGGTACCACTGTGGAAAACAGTATAGAAGTTCCTCAAAATTTATAAATAAAACTACCATTTGCTCTAGCAATTCCACTTCTAGGTATATATCAGAAGGAAGTTAAATCACAACATAAAAGAGAAACCTGCATTCCCATGTTCATGGTAGCTTTATTTATAATAACCAAGACATGTAAACAAACTAATGTCCATTGATGAATGAATGAATGAAGAAATTGTCTCACACACACACACGCATATACACACTGGAATACTATTCAACCATTAAAAAAAAAAAAAAAAGAAGAAATCCTGCCATTTGTGACATGAATGGACCTTGAGGGCATTATGCTATGTGATATAAGTCAGACAACACAAATGCAGTATGATTTCACTTATATATGGAATATTAAAACATAAACAAATGAACTCATAGATACAAGAAACAAATTTGTGGTTACCAGAAGCAGAGAGCTAAGGACTGGGGGAGTTGGGTAAAGGTGGTCAAAAGGTACAAACTTCCAGTTATAAATTTGTACTGGGAATGTAATGTACAATGTGAATGTAGTTAAAAATGTTGTATGGTATATTTGAAAGTTGCTAAGAGAGTAGATCCTAAAAGTTCTCATCACAAGGAAAAAAGTATTCTTGTAACTGCATGAGGTGATGGATGTTAAATAACCTTATCATGGTAATCATTTCACAGTATATACATATGTCAAATCATTATGCTGCATGCTTTAAGTTTATACAGTGTTGTATGTCAATTATATCTCAATAAAACTGGAAGAAAAGTATAAATTATTTTTTAGATACTAGGCTGATTTCTTTCAAATGTAACACTATGTTGGCATTGGCCACGAGGTAGTTCAATTACATTAGGATTTCTCTAAATTTCTGTTAAATTTGAGTTGAGGTTAACATTTGAGGTCCACTTCCCTACCAGCCATGAGAAGGAAAAGTATCAGGTAATGTCTGATTGCTAAAAGGAAATGAGTTTCTCCCTTTCTTCTCATAGGATTGGTTGCTTATGCAACATAGTACTCTTTTGTGACTCCTTTTACTATATAATGCTTCCTGTGGTTTCTGATACTGATGGTCTAGGTTTTACAGATAAAAGCTACCTTTGCTCTTCGTTTTATCTGTATTCATCCATTTATTCAGAAAATATTTATCATCAGACACTATGTATGTGCCAGATACTGTTCTAAGTACTGAGGACAACACATAAACAAGTAACAACTCCTGTCCTGTCGTAATGGAGATTATATTCAATTAAGAAACACATACAACAAACAAACAAATACATGTGTTAAATGATGGTTAGGTGTTGGAAAAAATTTTAAGAAGAAAAGAGGGGTAAGAAGTGCCAGAACCAAGGATGAGGAGATAAGTTGAAATATTAAGTAAAGTGGTCCCTGGAATATGACAACAAAGCTGTTGGCATTAAACAATTTTTGGTGTTGGAGAACTAGCAAAGCAGATGCCTGAAGGATGAGCATTCCAGGCATAAAGAAAAGCAAGTAAAAGGTGTTGAAGCCAGAACATGCTTGGTACATCTGAGGACTCACAAGGAAGCCACTGCGTGGCATGAACCAAGGAGAAAGTAGTAGTACACAGGTCAGAGAAGAATAGTGGGAGAGAAACAGATGGTGTTGTAGGCCCTTGTCAACCATATTAAGGATCTAGCTTTTGCCTTCAGTGAAATGGGTCCTTTGGGGAAATTTTAGAGGAGGAACTTTGCCATCTAATGTTTGAAAAGAATCACTTTAGTTCCTATATTGAAGCTTGAGTGGAAGAGCAACAATAATGAAAGCAGGGAGACCAATTAAAAAGCTACTGCAATAACTCATAAGAAGCATTGGCAGCTTGGACTGTGGTAGAAGTAACTGAAGTGATGAGAAGTGGTTAGCTTCTGGATATATGTTGAAATTTGCTGATGGATAAGACATAGGGTCTGACAGTAGAAAGAAGATACCTGGATGATTCCATGATTTTTGGCTTGAGTAACTGGAAGAGTAAGTAGAGTTGCTATGTACTTAGCTGGAAGAACTGTAGAAGGAACCATGTAAAGGTAAGGAGGAGTTTCATTTTGAACCTGTCAAAAATGAGATGCTGGTTATCTATCAAGTGGAGATGTCCAACAGGCAGTTGGCACGTGACTATGGAGTTCAGGTGAGAGGTTTTTGCTAGAAATATAAAATTGGAAATATCAAGGCAAAGATAGCAATTAAAGCCATGAGAAAAAATGAGCTCAGTAAGGGAATGATGTACATAGAGAAGAGGTCTGAAGACTGAGCACTAAAGTGCCTCCCTATCTAGTTGTTACGATGGGAACAATCCAACAAAGGATTCTGAGAAGGAATGACAAATGATTGGAAGGGAAAAAATAGGTAAGTGTGAAATCCTGGAATTCAAAAGAAGAAAGTGCTTCAAGAAGGGAATGATCAGCTAAGAAATGCTACCTATGGAGCAAATAGGGTAAACACTGAGTACTGTCCCCTGAGTTTTGCAGCGGAGGTCTGGTGGCCTGATGAGAGCATCATTGTGGGAAAATTGGAAGTGAAATCCTGCTAGGACCTCCACGAGAATGGGAGGAAGAGATTGGACAGTGAAGACTGACAACTCTTTCAAGGGATTTTACTATAAAGTGGATGGTGGTGGTGGAGGAATGGCTCAGTGGCTGGTGATGTGGGATCAAGATAGCGGTTTTGTTTTTAAGATGGTAGGAAATAGCTACGCAAATATGAGTCTGTAGTGTGCAATGAGGTGGATTTCACTAGGAGAGCTGTCACATGTGTACAGTAGAGCGAGAGAGCCGAGAGAGATGAGCTTGAGTGACAATAATGATGAACTGTGGAAACTGAGCTAGATAAAGAGGGAATGAGGGATGGAGGGATAGGGAAAAGATGGGAGAATCAAGAGCCTGTACATGAGTCAACGAGCTGCTGGGATTAAAGAAATTTAGAGTGGGAGAGAGAAACTGCAAGGTCAGCATATGGTGGCTGAGATGGAGAAGGGATCATTGTTGATGGCAATGACAAGTCCAGAATACACCCACAGGATGCTCTGGTGGCTCAGTGGTTGAGTGTCTGTCTTCGGCCTAGAGCATGATCCCGGGGTCCTGGGATCGAGTCCTGCATCGGGCTCCCCTGAAGCAGGGAGCCTGTTTCTCCCTCTGCCTGTGTCTCTGCCTCTGTGTCTCCCATGAATAAATAAAATCTTAAAAAAAAAAAAAAAAAAAAAGGGAGGACCACAAACCTGGATGAGCAGGATGTACCCTGCCACTTTACTGAGGTAGGCCTGTTCTGGCTGGTTGGTGCCTTGGCCCTGTCAGTTAGGAAGGTTATTCCTAAGTCCAAACAATTGAAAGTCTCATCACTGTGGACACTCACGTCCCCAAGAATTGTAAGAGGAGTATTTAGGGAGTGTGACCACGGGCTAAGAGCCTTCAGGGAGAGACAGTCTGTAATGACTGCCTGTCAAAACATTAGGTAGAAGTCGGGGGAAAACCTTCCATGCTGCCCCCACCCTCCAGACCACTGAGATGTTCCTGAAGTGTGAGCTCAGGACTATAGGGAAGGAAAACCCAAGGAGAAGGATTTCTGGAGGAGGAAAAAAGGTCCCCAAAATGGAGTACAGTCAGAAACAAATTTCACCAGCTTCACAATTTAGTCTTGGGCCAGCCCAGGCAAGTGCACTGGTAGGTAAATGAAGTTATGTCTTGTGGAAGACATAAGAAGACTTAATTCCCACATGCATATCATTCATTCCAGAATTCTCTGTGTGCTCATGAGTCAGAGAGAGAGAGATCATAAGCCAAACTACCGAGCCCAGCAACAAGGATCTGTTTTCTTCTTGTTCTGTTATCCTCTTGATTTATCCCTTCCTCCCTTTCTCCTCCTGTCTCCCTTATCAGCCAGAGCCAGGAGAAGCAATATCTAAAAGTGTTCAAGGTCTTCTGAGTCTGTTTTCCTTTCTTGGTAACAGCGGGGCCCTGGAACCATCTTCAGGCAGACCCATCTTTGCTGGGAGAAGACCCAGAGCTCTGGGAAAGAGGAAAGTCTCCCAAATTAAAGAGCTAATCAAAGACCAGGCCCATCTACCACCCATCGACGCTGAGGTGTCTTCATGAGACCTGCAGTGCTCCACCCATCATGAGGCAGCCTTCCCTGGGACTGTGGCTTTCACCACATTCTGACTGAGCTCCCTGGGGGGTACTGACAGGACTGTTTGGGACCATCAGCCACAAAGGCACTACATAACTCATGCTGAGGAAGCTAGTCATTTTTACCAAGGCCTGTCATACTGATAATCCGTGGCCATTGCCCCAAAGACAAATGGGACCTGTCCTCCTCCCCCATCCTTCTCTACCCCAACGTCTATCCTGCATTGTTCTTTGTCTCTGTAGCTTTATGATTTCTCAGTCTGCTTCTCCCATCTCAATCCTTTTCTCCAAACTTTTTATACTTCCCACTATGCCCTCTGCAGCCACCGGTCCACAGAAAATGCTTCCCCATTTTTTGTCTACAATATTATTCCACCACCATAAACTGAAGCTTACCTTCTCCCAAACGTGCATGGTCTCTTGCTTTCACCTCCAGTGGAGGCTACTGTTCTTCCTCCACGTCTGGAGGAGGGGTTGGAGTTAGGACTTCCCCTAGCTGGGATTACCAGGACCAACATTCCTTTTCCTCCTAATTCAGTGATTGTTAAACTTTAACAAACATGAGAATCACCTGGAGGACTTGTTAAGACAGACTCCTGAACCCCAACCCCAGAATTTCTGACTCAGTAGGTCTGGGGTCGGGATCAAGAATTTGCACCCCTAACAAGTTCCCAGGTGACACTGATGTGCTGGTTTGGGGGCCACACTTTGAGAACACTGTGCCAATGTATGTGCCCAGTGATTTGCAAATGACCTTCCTATCAGAACTACCTGGGGAGCTTCGAAAAGTATGGATGTTTGTGTCTGCATCCCACGGCCTGAGATTGATTTAATTCACCTGAAATAGAGCTTGGGCTCTGAAGTTTTTAAGAGATCCAAATTGATGCTGTGTACAGATAAGTTTGGAAACAGCTGGTATCAAGACTTTCTATCTTCCCCTTCTCTCCTACCCATCCTCATCAATATAGTTAATCATCAAACTATACTTCTCACCTGGATATTCCCCTGTACCCTTGTGTGGGTCTCCTCCCCTCAGGAAACCCGTGTCAGTACATTTGCTCATTACTCCTAAATGCTAGCCATCAAGTGAGGCTGGAGAAAACCACATAGCTTTCTCATTCTATGGCTCACTGTAGTTGTGCTCACTCATTGGTTTTGAACTTCTTGGTTCTCTCTCCATCTCCCTCACTATAATAATCACTATTAAAAATTAATAATAATTTCAAAACTTCACCATTCTAATACCCCTATGTGAACTCTTCAGATGACCTTCTACTTCATCAAGTAAAATCAAATCCATCAGGCATGATCTCTTTCAATTTTATACCCTAAGTAACCATTTTATCTGTAGCCACACCCTTTCTTTCTTTTATCCTTTCATCTCAGAGGATACACCCCTACTCCGTTTCAAGGTCAACTCTTCCTTTTTTTACCTTGCCACACAAATCACCTCACTTCCTCAGCACTTAGCACGATTAACTACGTGCTCTTTCCATATGCCTTCGCCTCCGCTCTCTGCTAGCTCTAGACCCTGTGCTTCATTCAGCTCTTACTAGGTTGTGCCTCTGCCTCTTTTCCTTATTGCTCTCTCATACACATCCCAGCTACCATTTGTCAGCCCTTGCTGCTCACTGATGGCTGACTCAAAAGTAGGAGTAAATCTTTCCAGATGCTTTCCTTTAGAGGCTTTTGAATTTGGCATTCAGAATTCTTGGTTTTAAATTTTTTCTTTTTTCCTCCTGCCTTGCCACATGACAGGGGGACTCTGCACTGTCAATATCACACTTCTTTTTATTTCTAAAACATAACTTCTTTGTTCAATATGCTAGGCACTAATGCCTCGGAAGCACAAGGCATTATATTAATGATACCTTTGCTTCCAACACATAATTTACTGTTCAACAAAAGGCAGACACATAGCTCCTGTCAGCACAATGAAGAAACAACAAATCCAGAAACCCTTTGGGAATCCAGTTGTCTGGGGATTTGAGGGTCTCCTATTCACATGGTGACAACTCCAGCGGAGGCAGGGGGAAAAAAATGAAGGAAAATGATAAAAACACACACAGGAAGCCCAGTCCAGGAAGGAAACCAACAAGGCAGACAAAAGAGTGTCTGAGTAGTTTTGTTTGCTCAACTAATACAATTAAATAAACCTTGGTTTAGGAAGTGTGCCTGTATTGGTACTGTGGCCCCAGTGTCAAACAGGGTCTTCAGGGCTAGGTGATATGTACTGGATTTCTTTCATCATGGCTGTGAAAATCCTTATCATGAATTTATAGCAGAGTACTTCTGTTGCTTCTATTCAAAATACAGAGTAATTTAGGAGGGATATCAGAGAAAGCTCTGGTGCTAATTTTCCTTAGAACTTACACTTAATTTAATACCAAACATTACACTGATATAAAATTACAGATTATGCATATGACGTTAAATGTTTTATTTATATAAAATTTCTTATTTTGACACAATATAAAAATATTTGACATCAAAAGCATCATATTTAAAAGAAAAAACTTCCAAAGTGGACCTTACCAAATTAAAAACATCTGTGTTTCAAAAGACACCATTTAGAAAGTTGAAATATAAGCCACAGACTTGAAGAAAATGTTTACAATTCATGTACCTATAAAGGGCTTGTATCAACAATATTTAAAGAACTTTTACAATTCAATAAGAAGAAGATAATAAAAAAATGTGAATAGATATTTTACCAGAGAAGATATACATATGGAAATAAGAAGAAGGAAAGATGTTCAATAGCATCAATCATTAAGATAATGCAAATTAAAACCACAATGAGATACCATTGCACACCCACTAGAATGACCATAATAATAATAATAATAATAATTTTTTAAAAAGACAGATAATACCATATGTTGGTGAGGATGTGGAGAAATTAGAACTTGTATGCATTGCTGGCAGGAAAGTAAAAGCCCCTTTGGAAAATAGTTTGGCAGTTTCTTAAAAAGCCAAACATAAACTTACCAAATGATCCAGCAATTCCACTCCTAGGAATCTTTGCAAGAGAAATGAAAACATATGTCCACATAAAGAAGTAGATGTAAATGTTTATAGAAGCATTATTCATAGTAGCCCAAAATGGAAAGTTTTCAAATATCCATCAGCTGGTGAATAAACAAAATATGGCAAATCCATACAATGGAATAATATTCAACAATTCAAATGAAAGAATCACTGATTTATGCTACAACAAGGATGAAATTTGAAAACATTATCCTAAGTGATGAAGGCCAGACGCAGAAGACTGTATATTGTATGTCTGATTCCATTTACAGGAAGTGTTTAGAAAAGGCAAATTTATAGAAACAAAAGCAGATCAGTGGCTGACTAGCATTGGGGGAATGAGAGCTGTGATTAACTGTAATGGGCATGAGGAAAGTTTTTGAGGTGATGGAAATTCTCTAAAATGAGATTATTTTACCTTGATAAAGCTATATTTTAAAGAAGTGATCAACTCATAGTTCTTTAAATTACCACTGAACAAAATTTCCATTTTTATTTTTTTTATTTTTATTTTTTTAAATTTCCATTTTTAATTGCTAGAAATAAAACATGAGTAAACACTTCCAAATATGGTATAAAAAATAATTACCCTTCCCCTCAAGCCCTAGGCTCAGTTATTTGCTACACACTGAGAAAAGGCTTTGGGGAGCTTCTGGTAGTTCATGAAGATGGTCAACCCTGCATCTGACCAGGCTGAGATGAGGAATTGACCATTAATGCTGAAAAAGTCTACATTCCTTCTCCCCTTTATAAAGGAGAGAAAAGTCAGGAGTTTGGATAGTCCACAAATTAGATCATGATTCTTGCATCCTAAGATAGTCAAATCTTTTTTTTTTTTTTTTTGCCAGATACCAATTACTTTTGCCATCATCATATATTAACTATGATTAAAGCTTGTCTTATTCATCCCTCAAGGGTTATTGAACAGCATAGAATAAACACACTTGAAGTATTTTCTTATCTGCGACTGTACCAAAAGGTGTAGGTGAAGCACCAGGATCATTTCTGACATTTACTGAGCATCTTTCACTCAATAGGCTGGTGAGCCACACAATGAAGATGATGTAGCCTCTGCACTCAAGGAATTTGTAACATGCCTGGGAAAGAAAGCTAAGAAATGCTTATTAGTAGACAATTAGTAAATGATGAAAAGCACTGTAAAATCAAAGTGAAAACCTCAAAATGTGAGACAAGGGAGTTGCACTACAATATGGTTTGAATTCTGTACTGCTTGAACATTCTACCATTTTTTTTTTAGAGGAAAAATCCAGATAGCTTGTATATAGGCTGTGGCTGGGTAACTCAGGGATTTGTTAGGTTTCTGTGACAACTACTTATTTAGTGATGTTTTTTTGGTCTGTTTTTTAAATTGTATGAATTATAAAATTGTTTCATTTCTAAGTCAAGATCTCCTCAGTAAGGCTGAGCCAAATGTGTGTGCACACACTCTCATGTGCGCAGATGCACAATTTTTTTCTTTTTCTTTTCTTTTCCTTTTTTTTTTTTTTTTTGCTGATGCACTCAGTTCTGCAAAATGACAATGCTGATATTATAACAAGTAAAATCTTTCTACTACGATGACTAAAAAGGGTACAGGGCAAATTTCCCAGTACTGTACATGGGCATGTTAGCTTACTTTGGCTTACCAAACCACATGGAGGTCTTTGGGAAGTGATGCTAAGTGTTGTACTTGAGTTTCCCAACAAAATCCAGATCTGTTAAATGAAAGTAGACCACCATCATATGTCTGACACTTTTCATCCTCTTCTATGGTGAAAGAAATGGCCTCATTAGTGATTCCTTTCCTATTGGAAAGTCACCCCAACTTCTGAATAAACATGTGAATTGCACATGTTAATGATGACAGCCCAGATTTTTGCAGACAAATCTGCATTCAGTTTATACAGTGTTCCTATAGTCTTTACTATATTTAGCAGATTTTAGAGATAGGAGTCATTGTTTAACATAAGGTCAGGATTGAGGTTTAGGTATGAAGAAATGAAAGTTAAAATAATATCTTTCCCATCTGTTTTTATTCCAATCTCATTGTATTTATAGACCTCCATAGGAATGGAAAAGCAACATACCGAGGCATTGCTCAAATAATCCTTTTATGTGTGAATGCTCCTCCAGTTGAGAGGTTCTATAAAGTACATTCCTGTTTTTTTCTGTTTGTACCTGTGACCAGCCTAAAGACACTTCCAGAAATGAGCCTCCTCCTGTTTCCAAGGCCTGCCTTATACTTGGCCTCAACCTGCTCCCACCTCCTAGAATGCTATACCGTTCACTCATGTTCCAAATTACATTATAAGGTTTTATTTCATCAGAAACATTATTCTGACTTCCTTTTAACAATCTTGTCTTGAAATGCAATACAATGCAGAATATTATATTATTGAAAATGATGCTTACCCAACTGCTTAACTCTTGAGAAAAAAAAATCAAGTTAGACCTTTATTTCACATGACATGCTAAAATAAATTCAAGTGGATAAAAGCATTGAATATGAGTCCATCAAAACATAAAAATACTAGAAGGAAAGAGAGGTAAAGTTTTTTCTGATATATGGCTCAGAAAGTCCTTGCTAGGAAAGGTTAAAATCAACTGAAAAAAATTGTAAAGGAAAATATTGAACTGACTACATAAACAGCAAAATCTATATGTATGTAAAATTATTAATAAAATGAGTAAACAATGAATTAAAAATAGTTGTGAAAATATCAATAAAACTAATATTTTATATAGAAAACTTATTTAAATCAATAAGAAAATTGTAATATTTCTATAAAAAAACTCTTATCCAAAAAAATGAATTAGCAATTTGTAAAAGAAGCCAATTTATAAGTGGCTATTTTATTTTTCTCTTTTTTCATATTTAAAAATTTATTTTTAGAGTAGTTTTATAATTTTAATTTTAGCAAAATAAGAAGAAGGTACAGTGAGTTCCCATATATGCACTCTCCCCCAACATGCATAGCCTCTATAAATGGCTATTTAAAAATGTTGAGGTTTCCCCCTTATCAGCAGTGGAACTAATAAGAATTAAGGCAAGAGTAAGATCTGATTTTTTTTTTTTAATGACTTGTCAATCTGATAGAGAATAACTGCCTGGTATTGGGGAAGAGGAAGCAAGAAATGCCTTCCTTTATTTGTAGGAGAACAAACTGGTCAAAATCTTCTGGAAGGCATTTTGACAAAATGTATCAAATGCCTTTAAAATATTCATGTGTTTTGACAGATTAATTCATCTACTAGGAACTTATATTATGAACCACACACAAATATATGTATTTAGAATGTTATATTATTTACAATAATTTCTAACAAATCACAAGTAACCTTTAGGTCCAACATTAGTGGAGTAGTCAAGGAAATTAGGGAGCAATCATATAAAAGACTATTACGTAGTCATTAAAAAATATTTGGGAAATATTTCAAATGACACAGGAAAATGTTTTTGATTTCATAATAGCTACAGTGTTCCACAGCAGTACAAAATGTATTTCAGCCATGGAAAATTCATTTTTAGTGAGTAGAATAAAATATATAAATTGACTGTACCTTTCAGTAGTGGGATTTTGGTTGATTGTCATTTATTCTTTATACTTTCTGAACTTCTCTGCACAGAGAAAGAATCAATAAATTGAAAAGGCAATCTATGGAATAAGAGAAAATATTTGCAAATCATATATGTGATAAAGGGTTAATATCTAAAATATAAGGAATTCATACAATTTAATAAAAACAAATAATCTGATTTTAAAAGGGATAGAGGATCTGAATAGACATTTTTCCAAAGAAGATATGCAAATGGCCAACAAACAGATGAAAAGATGCTCAATATGACTCATCATCAGGGAAATGCAAGTCAAAACCACAATGACTTATCACCTCACACCTTATCAGAATGACTGTTATAAAAAAAGATAAGAGATAACAAGTGTTGATAAGGATGTAGAGGAAAGGGAACATTTGCACACTGTTGGTGGGAATGTAAATCAGTACAGCCACTAAGGAAAACAGTATGGAGGTTCCCCCAAATACACATATGCATACACAAACACAATGGAATATGGTTCAGCCACAAAAAAAAATAAAAAAAAAATAAAAAAGGAAATACTGCTACTTAAAACAACAGGGATAGACTTCAAGGGCATTACGGTAAGTAAAATAAGTCAAACAGAAAAAAGACAAAATCTATCTGATGTCATTTATATAATCTAAAAAATGTCAAGCTTATAAAAACAGAGATGAAAACAGTGATTACCAGGGGCTGGAAGGTAGGGGAAATGGGAAAAATGTTGGTTGGAGGGTTCATAACTTCTAGTTAGAAGATGCATAAGTTCTAGGGACCTAATGTACAACATGGTGACTATAGTTAACAAAATTGTATTATATACTTGGAAGTTGCTAAAAAAGTAGATCTTAAATGTTCTCATTACATTCCCACAATATAATTGTGTGACCCAATGGAAGTATTTATTAACCTTACTATGGTAACCATTTTTGCAATATATATGGATATCCAATCATCACATTGTACATCCTCAACTTACATAATGTTATATGTCAACTATATCTTAATAAAGCTGGAAAAAATAAAAATATGAAAAATTATTATATTCTTAGTGGAAAAGTAGAATTCAAAATTTTAAGTACAGTATATTTATGCTTAGGTAAAAATAAATCTTATTCACAGGAGTAAAGATAAAAATTACCTAAATGAGGGGCTCAGTTGGCTCAGTTGGTTAAGCATCTGGCTCTTGATTTCAGCTCAGGTCATGATCTCAGGGTAGTGAGACTGAGCCATACATCAGTTTCCACAATGGGTTCCACACTGGTTCCACTCTTTCTCACTCTCTCCCTCTGCCCCATCCTTGCTTTCTTTCTCTTTCTCTTTCTTTCTCTTTCTTTCTCTTTCTCTCTCTCTCTCTCTCTCTCTCTAAAAAAAAAAAAAAAAAGGCCCAAAATACCCCTAAATGTGACTGTAGTTCACTTTGCGGGGGAGACCACACATGGCTTTTTTTGTCTTTTCCATTTGGATCAAAATGTATTGATGAATTTTTATAGTTTAAAAATATTGTCAGCCATTTGTCAAATAATTCATGCAACAAATACTGATTTCATAACCACTCTGTGCCAGCCAGGCCCTATGTATGCCATTGCTGGAGATTCCAAAATTGTTATGACAGAGTTTTTGCTCTCAAGGAAATCATAGCCTAGTATAGAAAGAAGAATAAGATGAAGAAGAAAACACAAAGTTAAAATATCTAATCATGGGGTGCCTAGGTGGCTCAGTCAGTTAAGCGTCTGCCTTCAGCTCAGATCATGATCCTGGGGTCCTGGGTTTGAGCCCCGCCTCGTACTCCCTGCTCTGTGGGGAGTCTGCTCCTCCCTCTCCCTCTGTTCTGCCCCACTAGAACTCTCTTTCTCAAATAAATAAAGAAAATATTTAAAAAATGTCTAATTGTAAGTTCCATAATAGAAGAAGGTACTGGCTACTACTATATTGGTGCTTTTGGATCCCAGAGGTAGGGCAACTAATTAAGGCTGGCTTGGAGAAGAAGAGGCAACAGGGGCATATTTCACATGAGGGTCACCAAATAATGACATGCCATGATGAAAGGTTTAAGAGGGGGTTAAGTTTATCACATAGTCAGATGGTAATATCTTAATAAGGGTGACTGTCACATGAAATGCTTTTAAAAGAGGATTCTAGGATGACCTGTAGGCTTCTGGCTTAAAGGTGCTGGTATCCTTTAAAAAGACAGAAATGCCACTTTGGGACAAGATGCTATCCCCAGTCTTGGTCACGTTGAGTTTGGTGTACCTGTGGCTCTACTAATGGGGGTGTCTTGTGATAGATAAGAGTTTGGGAGACAAAAGCAAAGATCTTAGTTGTGTGACTTTGGATAAAGAACCGAGAGAGGATGTAGAGAGGGAGAAATGGAGCCAAGAACCTGGGACAGTGCTCATTGGAAAACACACATTTAAAGAGACATTGGAGAAGAACCCATCAAGAGACAAAAATCAAGAGTGAGGCCCAGAAGCCAAATGAGGGAGAGAGCTGTGATTCAAGGTTCTGAGTACTACAGAGAGTTCCAAAGAACAAGAGCTGAAGTGCCAGGGCAGTAGCCAGACATTCTGTCCAATCTGTGTATGAAGGGAGAGCAAAGTAGGAAGGGAAGCTGGGAAGATGGGGGGAGAAGACGGGAGTTGGGGAGCAATAGCACTGTTAAGGCATTGCTAAGGTCCAGGAGTACGTTACTAATATCCACAGGAAACCCACATGTACCAGATGTTGGAGTCTTGCTATAAAGGCAAGTAAGACATGTATCCCTGCCCTTACTGAATTTAAGATGTTATGGGAGACAGGCAACACCCAAATGACTAAAGAATAACTACTTTTCTTAAACTCCTTTCAAACTTGACTCATGGTCACAGAATGTAATATGTCAGTCAGATGGCTCTCAGCAATACATGCCTGGCCATCTGAAACCTGAGCTGAGGGCCCAACCAAGCTCAGATAGTGTCATTATCACAGAGGTTCTTGTCCTCTGTTACATTCAGTTGCACTCCAACAGTTCTGCTGCTAGACTCATTAGATGCTCTCTGTTCCCAGCCACCCGAAACCCCTGCCAGGGCAATATTGTCATCCGAGAGCCTCTTATACATGTATCTGTCCCAACAGAAAAGCAATGTCTATTCAGAGGACAAATAGACACAGATTTGCTCCCTTCAGGTATGTAAGCCACCTAGTTGCTTGCATGCTCCTTCGGTCTTGACATTGTTTCTAGTATATGTTTTGTCTCCCCCTGTGAACTGTCGACCCTTGTAAAACTGGGAGATTGAGTCTGGTTTTTCATATGCCCCACAGATTCCGGTGCTCAGTACTTTCTACAGCCTGTGCCCCTTCCTCCTTTCTTTCTACTTTGAATCTGCACATGATGTATGGAACTGAAAGGGTGATCTCGGGACCAAGAGGTGACAAACACAAGGGAAAGGTCAAAAGCATCACCAAGTTTCTAACCATGACATCATCAAGCTTCTGAATCAATGCCAACAGCCAGCTAATACAATAATTTATGAGAGAAAAATGCTTTTTGGCCTAAGCCACTTGTAAATTGAGTTTTCTGTTTCCTGCAACTATATGTCATCTACCCAGCATCCACCCTCCCAGTTCCTCATGAGCAGAATCCTGACTTTGTTTTTTTTTAATAATAAATTTATTTTTTATTGGTGTTCAATTTGCCAACATACAGAATAACATACAGTGCTCATCCCGTCAAGTGCCCCCCTCAGTGCCCGTCACCCATTCACCCCCACCCCCTGCCCTCCTCCCCTTCCACCACCCCTAGTTCGTTTCCCAGAGTTAGGAGTCTTTATGTTCTGTCTCCCTTTCTGATATTTCCCACACATTTCTTCTCCCTTCCCTTCTATTCCCTTTCACTATTATTTATATTCCCCAAATGAATGAGAACATATAATGTTTGTCTTTCAGAATCCTGACTTTGTTCAGGTATCTTCCCTTCCTCCACTTTGCTAGGTGCCTCAGGTGATGCCAATTCCAGCTCCGGTTCCAGGGGTGGCACTGATTGGTCAAGTGTAATCCCATTACCTTTGCAGTGTTAAGGAATCAGTGAGGCATGGTGAGGGGTGGGGTGTGTGTGTGTGTGTGTGTGTGTGTGAGTGTGTGTTGAAATCCGTTTGGAGCTTCTGAGACCGATGAGTAAGAGGAATCTGTCTCTCTGCTTCTGGGGAATATTGCTGTGACATATTACAGTCACCTTGCTGCTCCCCTGAAGATGATGCCAACACAAATCTTGTTATCTTGTGGGGCAGCAAAGACACAAAGATACCTAGGTCTTTGTGGACATCATTACCCCCCTGCCCAAACCAACTGGCTTAGAAGGCTGCCTAAGCCTTGAGCTTCCATGCTGTCACAATGTTAATTTCTTCATTATTTCATGTAGTTTGAATTGGGTTTTTTTTCTACTTCTCCTGAAAGCACCTTTGCAGAAAATGAGGAGATTTTTTTAAAGTTCAGTTTGTGAGGAACTAACTCCAGCTTTTTATCAGAAAAGGTACATCAAGCATCAATGCTTGTGTATTTAGCATTTTCAAATGCTTAACAATATCAGTTTCCTCCTTCCTGAAAGTAAAAACTTTAGATATAGTCAAGGGTCTAGCTCAACATGTGTCCTGAAGCAAATGGTAATTTTATACTGGTCAATCTGACCCAGCCAGAAGAGCGCTCTGATTTATTAAATTTGTGCCTCTAAGGAAGATAGAGAAATCGATCCAATAATAGACTATCTTCCTTGATGGAGTTTTAGGGGGAAATGAGCCAATGAGAAATAACATTCTCTCTTCTGATAAGACTTGAGGAAAAGATACGAGTGATTCATCATTGGAGCTGGGGCTGGTACAGATGGCGTTTCCCTGACCCCTAACATTTCAGTCCCCTCTGGAACTATAAAGATAAGGACTCCAGGGAATGATCTGTGGTTGGTGTAATCAGCACTAATTAATTAATTAACACAAATAATTAATACTATGTCTCAGAATCATTTCATCCCATGGAGAGGAATGCCTTGAAACCTGCAAGCTTCGTACAGGGGGCACAGGGCTTGGCATACAAACGGCACTAGAGATGATGTGTAAGTGGATGAATGAAGGAAGCTAAGGCAGGTAGGACTGTTTCTATAGTTTCTTCTCTCCCTACTACATTAGTCCAGTAAATCATCCTCTTTTTCTTGTTTAGATGTTCATTGATGAATATAGCTGAACTATGCAGGTGGTTTAGGGAGACTCAGAGTAGCCTGTCTGAGGTCACTGAGCTATTCCAGAAGCATTCTACAGCACACTGCCTCAACCCCTGGGCCAAAACCTTAAGCTCAGAACTTTTAGAAGCTGTGGGCTAGAGGAGGGCTCTGGGTGCTTAGGCACTCTGGGTTTAAATACACACTACTGGCCCCAGTCCCCAAGTCTGTCATGCTCTTCTGAGAAGATGGCTGCATGAGGCTGTCACCACTGCCATGACAAATCCTTCAAAAATGCTCTTGGAATGTTCCAGGAATATAGCCACGTCCCTCACCCACTCAGGGTGAGATAATCTGGAGACTATGTTCCCAGACAAAGGTATCAAATATCCACCTTGCTTTTGAGGCTCTTTAGAAGATATGTCTTCCTAAAAGGCTTAGATCTTATAGTTATTTGAATGCAGGTTTCCCCCATTACCTGAAAGTAGATCATCCCAATGAAATCTTTCATAAGCACAAATGGAGTAAAGTGAAGAAGGAAGGAGCAGTTACCATTAATTTACATGAAAACATTTTTAAGCATTCTCAGACTCCAAAAATAACCTCTCTTAGGATTTTCTGATACTTTAAGATACATCTTGCTAACTGACTCATGAAACAAATTGAAATAAAGCCCAGATGCTCAGAGGCAAAGTTCAAAGCTCTGGCAGCTGAGATGCTGAGTGTACTTCTCCGGAAGGAGCAGGTGGGGGGCCCCTGTCTCTGCTCCGGGCCATCAGCCTCTGTAAGGGGGATTGAAAAACAAGCACCAGACACATTCTTTTCACTTTTTAACCTTTTTTTTTTTTTTTTGGTAAAAATGAAAATCCTCTTTGGATTTCTTTCAGTTAGTAAAAACAGGTACCAATATAGGTCTTTAGTAACAGCAAAGTGGAATAACGTGAACTTTCAAAATGTGGAGGATACTTACCTCACACTTGCTTAATAAGCAGAACCATGGGGCACCTGGGTGGCTCAGTCAGTTTAGCATCTGCCTTTGGCTCAAGTCATGGTCCTGGGATCCTGTGATTGAGCCCCGCATTAGGCTCCCTGCTCAGTGGAGGCCTGCTTCTGCCTCTCCTCCCCACTTGTGCTCTCTGCTGCTATCTCTGTCTCTCTCTCTCAAATAAATAAAATCTAAAAAAAAAAAAAAAAAAAAAAAGCAGAACTATAACCAGACATGTATTCCCAATTTCAACCCTGAGGGACTGAATAGTTTTACCTGTTCTAATATAACTTCTGTGAATGCCCACGACCTAGCACGGTGAAATATTGCTCACATATTGCTCACATATTGCTCACATATTGCTCAATACAATTTGTGGAATTAATGAATAAGTTTTGTGGATAGCTACAGTGGAAATAGACATAGGGGATTCTTTCCTAATATCTAAGTACCTCACATTTAAAGCAATATATATGGCAGGCAGTTTAGCTGACAAATTGGATAAGAAACAATGTCATGGGAGGGAGGATCTGAATGCTGAAACTGGAAGGGTTTTCTACCTTGCATCTCATAAACATATATTACATTTGTTGCTTATCCTATGAGTTATTGGCATCGTATTAGGTGCTATACATATGACATCGCATTATATTCTCACAATGACCTCATACAGTGGACACTATGGTGGTAGATGTCATAATTAAGAATAGTTGGGTTATAATTAATATAGAAATGTCTAGTTTTTTTAGGGTTAAAGATTCTTTTGATAGGTGAAATTTGCTAGCGAATTCTTGTTCTAAAGGTGAGGAAAGTCAGGACCGAGGGGACGAAGCCATTTTCCTATAGTCACATGGCTAGAAGTGGTCTATGCACATGCTTGGCCACTTATCCCATTAGAGGGATAAGAAACTGATCAGATCTCAAAGAGGCTGGGATGCCTGGGTGGCTCAGCGACTGAGTATCTGCCTTCAGCTTAGGGCGTGGTCGCAGAGTCCCAGGATCAAGTTCCACATCGGGCCTCCTCTAGGAGCCTGTTTTTCCCTCTGCCTATGTCTCTGCCTCTCTGTGTCTCTCATGAATAAATAAATAAAATGTTTAAAAAAATCTGAAAGCGGCTGCAAGAATAGAGAGAATTTTGAGTCAGGTGGACACTGAAAATATTTCAAAGCTGTAAAGAACTCTGAGCACTACTAAAACCTGTCTTGGCATGGGTTTGGCTGATATTTTGTCCACTTCCAATGAGAAATTTTCAACTCTTTCCCTGTTAAAAAAATATCTGTCACACTTTAATCCGAGTCATCAGTAACACTAGACTTGTGTATGAAGAAAAATGCCAAGGAAGAGGGATGGAAGTTAAATGCTTCCTCTGAACTACAGTGCTATCATGAGGACAATCTTGTTTAATCTTCACAACACAGATACCCACTCTGCTCCACAGGTTCACTCACAGGACTTGTGTGTCTTGAACTCTGTGCTGGGACTTTCTCTTCCTCCCAGAGGGCCCTTCAGTACCACCACCATCAGCCTAAATCCTGCTTTTCCACTAATGTTAGCTCAAAGCTACTCACCATTCCAGCCTGCAGTGACAATTCCAACTGCTAGCACTTACTGAGCCTTACTGTATGCCAGGCTCTGTGATAAACATTTTAATTATTTTTTTTTACAGATTTTATTTATTTATTCATGAGAGACACAGAGAGAGGTAGAGACATAGGCAAAGGGAGAAGCAGGTTCTCTGTGGGGAACCTGATGCAAGACTCGATCCCAGGACCTCCAGATCACACCCTAAGCCAAAGGCAGACACTCAACCACTGAGCCAGCCAGATTCCCCTAAACACTTTAATTATTATTTAACTGCCACAATAATGCTATGTAGAAGGAACTACTGCTAGTTAACCAATGATAAAGCCAAGTCACAGAGCAGGTAAATAACGTCCTGTGGTCATAAAGCAAGGAAGTTGCAGAAGAGTCATCTCTTTTTACTTGTTGGTCAACCATATGTTTCAAAAATCTATTTGATATGGGGGCATTTAAAATAGTCCCTGGTGTTTTATTTCTGAGGTGGCTGTCTTCGAGACACTAGAGTACCTAGATTCAAGGAAATGCACCCACTCACAGTAACTAGTTGAGTAAATCTCACATGAATAAACTGCCTTTTGGAAATTTCTGTTTTCAAGGTGTGTGTTCATCCTACTGCATCCTTATTTTTTTGGTACTTGACTAATACCCTAATTCCTCAACAGAGCTTTTGGATGCAACTTAATAGCTGTGGAATGGTTTTAGTTTTATCACAGTAGGTAGTTGTGATGCTCTGAAAAAGATTTTTAAAATGTAAGATATGGTTTTATAAATAAAAAATTAAAATCATGATTTTAAAGAATATCTAATGACATAAGCTCATGATATAGTTAATAAGAGCATGGCATAATGCCAAATATATAATATCCACCCATAATTTAAATTTAAAATATTCACCTATAGATACATATTTTTAAAACCTGGAAATAAATGTTAAGAGTGGTTAGCTCTAGATGATAGAGTAATAGTGTTTTTCATTTTCTTCTTTATGCTTTATTTTCCAGATTTCTACAATGACATGAATTGCTTTCATAATCAGAAAACAACAACAGAAAAGCATTCTCTAGCAAAAGGAACTAAAGCACTTTAAGGGAAATGTCTGAGTTCATGTCTAAGGCAGGAAAAGTACAAGGTGAGGCTTGACATATTTTTTCAGAAAGAAAGGAAATGCTCAAAAGCTAATGGGATTGTGTCAAAGGGTTTCAAGAACCAGATCAAAGGGCTCCCACTAGCCAAAGTCAGAACAATTAGAGCATCAGAAATAATGAGTATCACTAATGGCAACACACTGAATAATAGTGAGAGAAAAAAAGAGAAAGGGAAAAGAAAGGAGAAGAGACAAGATAAATGTTATAATGATCATAAAGATGGTTATAAACACCATCTCACAACCACCAATGTAATCATTAATTAAGGCAAGAATAATCAACAGATGCTAAATCTATCAGGTGAAAGGTTTCTGGGAGACTAGATAATGTCACTGTACAAACAATTTATTTACTGCAAAGGGAAAGATTCCTTCCTTTAGTAAGGAAGAGATTTGGCAGATCCTACCCTAGCCAAAAGATCAAACTTCACATCACTAAAAGTGGAGCAATCTGACAGCATGTGCCTTCTGATACGATGCAACATGAAATTCACAACATCTCTGAAGTATTCTTGGCAAAAATATTTAACCTGAATCCAATCAAGTTCTAGATTTGAATCGAGGAGAAAGAGAAAATATGAGCAAACAATAAGACAAATTCAGAATGTGATATACCTTGTAAGACAATTGTCTTAGATTCTTCAAAATGATGGTGTAATAAAAAGAGTAGCATTGCCCTTTCTCATATTTAACATGTTTTGGTCTTTTAGAGCAGTTTTAGGTTTACAGAAAAATTGAACACAAAGCATAGAATTCTCATTTAACCTCTCCTAATCCCTGCAATTTCTTTTATTATTGACATCTTGCATTTAGTTTCTCATATTTGCTGCAATTGATTAACCAATATTAACACATTATTATTAATTAAACTCCATAGTTTACATTAGGGTTCACTATTTGCATTGCACAGTCTATGGGTTTTGACAAGTGTATACTGTCATGCATCTGCCATTATAGTATCATACAGAATAAGCTTCACTGCCCCCCAAGATTCTCTGTGCTCCATCTATTCATCCCTCTCCCAACCCATTCACCCCATGGCAACCACTGATCTTTTTACTGTTTCCATAGTTTTGCCTTCTCCAAAATGTCAGAGTTAGAATCACACACAAAAATTTAACCTTTTCAGACCATCTTCTTTCACTTAGCAATATGCATTTAAGCTGGGATTACTCTGAAAAGTGATCAAATAGAGTAACACATGAACTTACATTAGATCCTAATTTTTAAAAAGGGGAATATAAAAGACATTCCTGGGATAATTGGGGTAATTTTAATATGGAAAGGATAATGGGTGAAATTGGGGGAATTATTAATCATTGCTCAGATATGATCATGCTTTTTTTGGTTAAATCTAAAAAACGTCCTTACTCTTAGGAAATGAAGCTAAAAACATTTAGACATTAAGTATCCTGATGTCTGTATTTATTTGCAAGTGCTACAACACATATGTATGTGTTTGTATGTGTATGTTTGTATATATGATTGTATATATCTGAAGAGTGTTTGAGAGAGACAGAGAGAGAGTCTTTTGCAAAATAGCACTATTCCTGAAACTAGAAAGATAGAGGTACTACTATCACTTAAGCTTCTGTATCTGTTTGATATTTATCCCTTAAATATTGAAGAATTTGCCTGCCTTTGCTACAAAGTCTTTTTTGGTTTAGTTCTGCCAGAATCATTAGCTGTGTTCCCTCATCATGACTCGAAATCAATAGGGCTCCTCACTTAGTATGAATTTGAGGCTCAGATGCCTGTGGTTAGTGCTCCCAGTAAGTATATTAGTGGATAATCAGTTGTTTTCAATTATTTACTATTACAAAATAATATAGTAACGAAAGTTCTTGTATATATATATATTTGTCGGCATTTTGTGTAAGAGTTTTTCTAATGTATTATTCTTAAGGGTTGTATTGCTAGCTAGATGAAAGGTATGTACATCTTCAAACTTACTGGATATTACCAATGGATTCTCCAGAGGGAACTAATTTTATCTCCATGAGATGAAATGAATGAGAGTTTCTATTTCTTTTCCATCATTCATTCTACCATTTATTTATTCAGTCAACAATCTTTATTGAGCAACTACTTATACCAGGTACTATCCTCGGTACTGAAAACAAAACACAGTCCTTGCCTTCAGTGAACTTATATTTTAAAAGTAATGGTTGGGGAAAGAGGAAGACAAACAATAAACAAATATATGTGCCAGGTGGCTGTAAGTGTTGTGAAACCAAGAAAGCAGGGTAAGGCATAAAGTGATCAACAGTGCTATTTTAGGCAGACTGATATGGTAACCTTGGCCAGGGGAGCAGAGCCACAGGCCCACCTTGAGCCACAGAAGATTATTCCCAGGCCTTGAAACTTTACTGGATTTTAATATTGTTTAGTATCTATGATTCCCTTCTACTCTCCATTTTCTCTATTTTGTAACAGTGATGTCTATAACTGTCCCATCATTGTATTCTGGAAGCAGATAACTTTTCTAGTTTCATGGGTCACATGGAGAAGAATGTTGTACCAGGATGGATCATACCCAGAGTATCTGCCATTCCTGGTTTAGATAATTTAGATAATGGGATATGGGATGTGGGAGTTGACAAAATTTAGATTTTGTTGTTGAATTGATTCTTTAATGGGTTGAGACTTATAAATACAGGAATTGGGTGAATGCATTTTGCATGTGGGAGACACATGAACCTTTGGGGGCCAGAGGGCAAAGTGCTATAGGTTAAAAAAATGCTCCCTAACTCCCACAAAGATTCACATCCTAACTCCTAGAACTGGTTAATTTTACCTTATTTTTAAAAAAGTTTTTGCAGATGTGATTAAGGACCTTAGCAGTGGGAGAATATTTTGGGTTATCCAGTGGACCCTATCTCCAATTGTAAGTGTTCATATGAGAGAATAGGAAAGATGATTACACAGGGAAGAGGAAGAGGCTGTATAAGCACAGAGGCAGAGATCGCAGTGATGTGGCTCCAAGTCAAGGAATCCTGGTAGTACCAGAAGCTGCCAAGGCCAAAGAACCAATGCTTCCTAAAGCCCCTAGATCATGCACAGCCCTGCTGACATCTTGATTTGGGCCTAGTGGTACTGATTTCAGATTTATGGCCTCCATATTTGTGAGAGAATAAAGTTCTGTTGATTTAAGCCATCCAGTTGTGGTCAGGAGCCACAGGAAACTAATCCAGGCAGTCGGAGAGGTCACATTTCATACACTGGTACTTGAGAAAAGAACAAAGAGCAAGGGAGTGAGCCATAGGGCTATATGGGGAGAACACATTCTGGAAGGAAAGAACAGCAAGTGCCTAGGAAGGCCCATGCTTAGAGTCTTAAATGAATAGCAAAGAAGGCAGTATGAATGACTGTAGTAAGCAAAGAAAAAGTAATAGGAGATGAAAGCAGAGAGCTGCACATAAGGGACAGAAGATGTTGCCAGACCTTGCAGATGGGAAGGCACTGGAACATCTTGAGCAGAAGAGTGCCATGATTTGACTTAGGTTAGATTCCTTTTCTGGGTGCTATGTCCAGAAGAGACCATGGGGAACAGGGTGAAGATAGGGAGCCTAGTTAGGAGGCTCTTGCTAATGTCCAGGAATGAGATGATGGTGATTTGAACATGGACGGTAAGCAGTGGAAATAGTGAGAAATGACTGGATTAGGAATTTTTAAATTTGTAGATAAATTGTATGTGGAATGTGGATAAATTGTATGTGGAATGTGAGAGAAAAAGGGGGATAAGGAATGACTTAACCTGGTTTTTGGCCTGAGCAACTGAAAGGAAAGCATTACCATTTCTTAAAACAAAAAGACTGTGAGAAGAGCACATTTGGAGGGTGAAGAATCAAGATGTTAGCTCTGGATATGTAATGTCTGACATACCTATTAGACATTTGGGATGTTTAGTAGGCAGTTGCTTCTCTGAGCACGGTATCTCCATGCTGGAAATAAAAATCTGCAGGTCATCAACAAAGAGATGGTTTAGAACACATTGGAACGGATTGAAATCAGCTAAGCAGTGAGTACAGATAAAGATGAAAAGATGTCTGGAGAACTTAACCATGAAGCATGTCAACACATAGACATCATCAGGAAGAAGAGAAACTGGCAAACAACAAAACAGAACAAGACAAAACAAAAAATAAAACCAACCAAAGAAACAAAAGCTAGCTCTGAAGGAAGGGCTGGTGAAGTGGGAAAAGAACTAATTAGTGTTCTGCACTAAAAGGCAATGAAGCAGTACCAGAAAATGTCCCAAGGAAATGATTTTCAAACTGGAATTATCCATCTAGACAATGTGTCAATCAATGTGAGAATGATCCAATATGAATCCTAGGAAACAGGAGGCCCATTATGGAAGAGAGGGAGAGGGAATTCCTAGAACAATGGTGAAGGGAGAGGACAGAAATCTCTGGGAAAAGGATGCTTTCTCTAGGGGAAAATGGAATTGACAGTTATCTGATATGCTTGAAAATGGATGTGTGTATGCATGAGTGTGTGTGTGTGTGCGCGCGCGCGTGCGCAAGCATGTGGGGGATGTGGGGAGCAGAAAGGAGGAGATGGGCTAGTTTTAATATACATAATGGTGGGAAGTCAAAAGGTAAGAGCTAAGATTGATAAAACAAAATAGCAGTTTACGAATATTATTCACCTAAATATTGAAAGAAAAAGCTAAAGAGGTGAAAGTGACTGCCATTGGGGAATAGGAATCAAGAGGGGGAAGGAGTGAGATAATGGGCTTTGGTTTTTTACTTATAAACCGTTAAATACAAGAAGAATTATGTGCACATAATACTTATTTTAAAACATTAATTTTAAAAGAGCAAAATATAGGTATTCTGTAATCAAGTGAGCACAATTTCTGGGGAATAAAGTCAAGTTAGCTGAAGTCTGAGCATTCAACAGAGTTTTTCAAAGGGCAGCAATCAGGGGTTGGTGAGTGTATGTTGGGAAGTCTTGGGGGAACCTGAATGGAAGTTCAAGAAAGAATGGAAGGAGGAGGAGGTGGAGATGGCTTGTGTTTTCACCGTTTTAATTCCAGGGCAAACTTATCTATTTCTGTTGTGGTCTGTATTTATTGTGTGTGTCCTCTTTAAGAGAGTTTTCCTACATTTTCCTTTAAAGTTATTGCCCATGCTTTCTTATTATTCTTATTATTTGTTAAAATGATAACTTTATTTTAAAATAAAAGATGATAACACTCAAACTTTCTCTTCCCACAGTTTTCTAACTTCCTTGTACAAAAGATCAAATCATTTTTTTTTCTCAAAGAGAGGGTATCTATCAAATATTCCTTTTTTGGAATGTCTCATGGGATAATTTGAAACAGGCCCTCTAGCAACTCTGATATATGAAAGTATTCATTGTATTTTTATGGGCTGAGAGTTCCCTTGAAGGAAAGAACAATAAACTATATACTTCACTAATAATCAAAAATCTTTATTCCTAGAACTATCTGCTAAATTGTAACATAGAGTTCCAGAACTCCATGTGGTTGCTTAACTCTTTGCTGCTTGAGATGCTTGAAGTGTGGTCCATGAACTAGTAGGCCAGTCTCCTGTGGGAACTCATTAGAAATACAGACTCTCAGGTCCTGCCCTACACCCACTGAATAATCAGTCTGCATTTTAACAAGGACCCCAGATCATACCTATGCTCATGAAAGTCTGAGACGTGTGGGCTTAACTCATGAGACAGAGAAGCACATAAGAGACAAATCTATAATAATTTTCCTCTTCTGAATGTGGTTCTCCAACTTGCCTGCACATTAGAATCACTTGGAAAGCTTTCATCACTACTGATAGCTGAGACTCACTCTCAGAAATTCAGATGATTGGTCTGGAATGTACCCTGGGCACTGAAAAATTTTAAAGCCCCCCCTTGCACCAGGATAATTCTAATGTTCACACAGGTTAGAAGCACTGTCCCAGAAAACCTATAATTGGAAATGTTTTCACCTGCAAGTAAGAGCAAACCCTGATAGCAGTGGCTTAAACCAGTGGTTCTCAAACTTTGCTGTACATTAGAGTTACTTGAGGAGATTTTTAAGATCCTGATGCTTTCTGCAATCCAAGAGATGGGCATAGTTTTATGGTAGATATGTTGACGCTGGCTTAGTAGTTCCATTGTGTTAACTAGTACCCAGGTCTTCTCTCCTCTTCTGTCTTCCACTGAATGGAGCCATAACCAGGTCTCTTCGCAGACTTTGCAGTCATACACCTAAGTCCCTGCCAATGCAACATGAGTAGGAGTGTGTACTGCTCCTGGGTCAGCCCCATAAAACTTCTTAGGTGTGCTCCTCCATACTCTTTCTCCTTCCTCCTGCTTAGAATGGTCATGATCAGGACAATCTTAACTCTAGAGAACAGATGGTTACTAGAGGGGAGGTGGTAGAGGATGGGTGAAATTAGTGAAAGAGAATAACAAAACAAAACAAAACAAAAAAACAAAAAAGAAGAGGCACCCATCAATCTGAAACTTCCATGATGGGCTGTTCTGTGGAAGAGAAACAATCATCAGATTGTGTGTGAGGCATTTCCATTATGTCCACCTTACAGATGAGGAAGGTAAGACAGAGTAAGGTTCAGTAACTTGCTCAGAGTCACACCTAGAAGGTGGCAGAGAACAGACTTAAAACCAAAGTTTTCTTATTTTAGAACCCAAGCTCTCAATCATATACCATGTATCTTTCCGTGGATTTTTGAAATAAGAGCATGCATAGCTGGAAAAGATAGAGTTAATAGAATGTGGAGTTAAGGCAGAAAACATCTGTGCTTTAAAGACAGAATGTTTGATTCTGCATTTTTTGGCTTCTTGCTCAGTAATTTTTAACTGTAGGTCTTTAGTTCAGCAATCAGGTCTTTATGCTTTCTTTGCTCTCACATGTTTTCTGTGTGCTCACGTCTGTTCTACGTGCTGCTGCTATGATAGTCTTCCTAAAAAGCAATCTTCTTATGGTACTTCCCTCCTCAGAAATCTCCAGAACCTACCAGCTAAAATTTGAATCTCCTTCAAATTCCTTACCTTGGTCCTGAAAGCCCACCTCATCTGGTCCTAACTTACTGTCCAGTCTTTTCCTACACCAGCACTCTGCTCCACCCAAATATACCTTTCCCACTTGAGGAGCCATCAACTTTCAGGGTAAGAAAGAACTTGAGATTTAAGCAATTCAATAACCATCTGTATCAGTTACCTAGCACTGTGTGACAAACCATCCTAAAACTTGTGCCTTAAAATAGGATTTATCAGTTCTGACTCTTCTGTGGGTTGACTGGGTGGTTCTCACTTCAGGTCACTTATTTGACTTCATTTGACTTCACTTGGCTGCAGCTGGTCTGGATTCCAAGTCAATGAAGGCCATTCTCACAGGACTGGGGGGCTTGATGCTGTCAACTGGGGTGCCTCCCTCATTCATCACATGGTCTCCCTCCATAAAATGTCTCATTCTCCAGTCTTCTCCACATGGTCTCTCTCTCCACCAGATACTCTGGGCTTCCTTACATCTGGCTTCCAACAGGAGAAAGGCAGAAGCTGCTGGGCCGCTTAAAACTTAGGCCTGTATCCTATACAATAGTTCATTGTGCCACATTCTACCAGTCAAAGCAATCACAGGGCCAGCCTAGATAGACTCTGTCTCCTGAAAGAAGTGGTAAATAACCTTCTTTGATTTCCCATGCCAAGTAATGAGACATTACTTCTACATCCTCCTCCCCTGATTCTCACCATCACTACCCAATATTCCTTCTTAGAATAGCCACATTACAGTGTTTAAGGTGGAGAAGGGGGGCAGCTATGTTTAAATTCCAGCTCTGCCACCTATCTACAATGTGAGCTTGAGTGACTTACTAGACCTCTCTGTGCCTCAGTTTGCTTAATCATAAATGATGCAGAAGGGGGAGATAAATCCCACTTTCTTGGGTTGTTATGAAAATGAAACGAATGACAATGCATTCACTGGCTTTAGCATATGCTTCATAAATGTGATCTGTTGTTCATGTTTGGAGGACCTAGTTCCTCTGAGTTGGTACAGAACACAAAGGAGGCAGGCTAGGCCTGTGGTTTAGCCTCCAGGCCAGAGGGTGTTAGAGGAAGGGATGTATATAACCCTATGGAGTAATCCTTGTATCAAAATGTCTCAATTTTGTTAGGATTACAGGGGGGATATTTTAGGAGAAGGTGTCTAAGTGCTTCTTTCTCAGCTTCTCAAAGTGTTCCCCCTAAGATAAAACCTCTATTTCTACGAAGCTGGAAATCCAACGTCCAATGCCCTAAAAGGTAACCTCTGAATCACCTGAAGTTCAGTTTTCCTGATTTAATAGTGCTTTAAAATTCATCCTATTAAGACATAGATCCCCAGGATTTCAATGCCTTTTTTCACAAGGGTACTTTTTAGATCCAAAGGAGAAGCCTGCAGCAGAAGCTTGTCTGCAGGATTCTAAATATTGGCAGTTCTGATGTCGGCACACCGCACACTCAGCCCCGAGCAACCATGATTTACAGCAGCAGAGTCTGGGCAGGAAATCCAGCAGCTCTCGCTACACATGACAGAACACAGAGCCCAAAGCACACAAACCATGTGGCAAGAGGAGTGGGGTAGAGCTATAAGAATAAATTGGGAGCCAAGGCCAGACCTCTGCGGGTATTGCTAGTCCCTCTCCCTGACCATTAGTCATGCTCTGTGGCCGTGAGTCTTATTTTTCCAGTTCCAATCTTTCACAAACAGGTTAATCATTGCTCTAAGAGAGAGAGGAAGAAGAAAAATGATTTAAATTCACTCAGAGGCTGAGAGTAATCATACTAATGCATTAGTTCAGATGTTATTTTGGGGCAAGATTGCTATTAGTCTGCCATAATTCATCTGAAAGTTCTGTAATAAGCTTTCCTGCCATTATTTATTATTTTATAGCACCAAATATGCAAAGTGTAGTCTGAGAGATGAAAGTGGTATGCAGAGATTCTGCAATAAATTCACTTAGTGTACTTATTGTCTTCAATTCAAGTAATATTTTTGGATTACCAAGTATGGATATAGCCTTGTGCGAGGCACTGGCAAGGGGATGAGATACAGAAAAGAGAATCAGATGTTTATTGAGCCCATACTCTGGTCAAGGCACCCTGAAAATATGGGAATTCTAGTGGGCCCTGGGAGTCACAGTCTGCCCTCAATTGCTTATAATGTAGGTGTGGGGATGGCATGAACAGACAAAAATGGGCAACATGTTTTTCTAGCTACATAAGGTATAATTGACAAAAATTGTATATACTTAAGTGTACGATGTGATGTTTTGATTTAATGTATACATCTTGAAATGTTTAAATGAGCTAATTAACATACCCATCACCTATTATTATTTTTTGTAAGAACAATTAAAATCTGTTCTCTTGCAAATTTCAGACATAGCATACACTATTACTATTGTTAACTAGTCACATGTGGCACAATAGCTTTTCAGAATATATTAATCTGGCATATCTGAAATTGTATACCCTTTAGTGAATATTTGCTCATTTTCCTCACCCTTTAGCCCCTGGCAACCACCATTCTACTCTTTTATCCTAAGAGTTTGACTTCTGTAGATTCTACATGCAAGTGATATGATGCAGTATCTATCTTTCTGTGTCTAGCTTATTTAACTTAGCATAATGTCCTCCAAGCTCATCCATGTTGTTGCAAATGATAAGATTTCCCTCCTTTAAAGGCTGAATGATATTCCACTGTGTGTGTTTTACATTTTCTTTATCCATTCATCCATCAATGGATGCTTACATTGTTCCATATCTTGCCTTTTGTGAATAATGCTGCAACAAACATGGGAGTGCAGATACCTCTCCAGCACTGTGATTTAATTTCTTTTGGACATATAGCTCTATTTTAAAATTTTGAGGAATATCCATACTGCTTCCCATAACAACTGTACAAATATTGTACAAAGGTTCCCTTTTTCCCCACATTCTTAGTACTTATCTTTTGTCTGATAACAGATGATTAAATATGTAGGAGGTAATATCTCATTGTAGATTAATTTGTTTTTACCTGATGATGACTCATGTTGAGCACCTTTCATATATTTGGTGTCCATTTGTGTGTCTTCCTTTGGGAAGTATCTATTCAGATGATGCCCTGGAATCATTGTGCTGAGCCAGTCCTATGCCTGCCCGAGCCTTGAGGGCCCCAAGTCCCAAGGAAGGGTAGGAAAAGAAAGTGGATGGCTGGGGGCTCAGCCCCAAATGTTCAGGGAGGCAAACACAGGGGCTAGTTGAATTTGGCTTTGGAAAAATCCATCTCTGGATGCTGATCCATAAACTTCTTTAGGATATCCTGCTTTTTCTGTTCATCTGAGGTTGAATTCCTCATAATATTTTGGATATTGACCCCTTATGAGATGTATGGTTTGTAAATATTTTCTCCCATTCTGTAGGTTGTCTTCACTGTTGATTGTTTCCTTTGCTGTGCAAAAACTTTTTTAGTTTGATACATCCCACCTGTCTATTTTTGTTTTGTGGACCCCTTTTGGGGTCATATCCAAAAAAAAAAAAAAAAAATCACTGACCAGACCAATGTCAAGAAGATTTTCCCTTAATGTTCTCTCCTAGTAGTAGTTTTATAATTTTAGGTCTTGGGTTTAAGTCTTTAACCCATTTTGAGTTGGTTTTTGTATACAGCATGAGATAAGGGTTTGATTTCATTCTTCTGCATATGGATATCCAGTTTTCCCAGTATCACTTGTTGAAAAGATCATCCTTTCCCAATTGTTTGTTGGTGGCACCCTGCCAAAGATAGGTTGACCATACACATGTATGTATCTATGTGTCCTCTATTCTGTCCCATTGGTCTCAATGTCTATTTTTATGTCAGTATCATACTGTGTAGATCACTACAGCTCTGTAGTGTATTTTGAAATCAGGCAGTATAATGCCTCCAGCTTTGTTCTTCTCCCTCAGGATAGCTTTAGCTGAAGGCAACATATTAACATTAAGAAATACCTTGAGGCTAAATGAGAGTGTGGATTGTAAGTGTGAGCTCCTTTTGTCACAGAAATCTTTCCCAAGGAGCAGTGACATAGAATTTGAATATAATCTAGAGAGGTAAGAAGCATGGGCTCAGAGTCCAGATTCAGGTTTTGGCTCTATCATTTACCAGCTGTGTGAATCTACAAGCTACATGACTCCTCTGTGCCTTGGTTTCTTCATCTGTAAAATGGATGTGAGTGACACCTACCTCAGAGAGTGGTTGTAAAAATTAAATGAAGAAATAATACTTCAGCTGACTGCAACACTAGTGTCATTCAAGTGCTAGTTATATAGTTTCTTGTGGTTCTGATGGGCACAGAGGAAGGAAGAGCAACATCACAAGCTTATGGTAAAAGATGATATAAGCCATCCATTACTGGACAAGAGTAAATAGCATGGGGTTGTCCCAGTCTCTCCCACACCCCATCCTTTTGCTCACTTGGCTCCTGAGCCACAGCACGTGGCCAATAGAGAAAAATGGAGGGGGACGCAGGATTTACACTGGTTGATCTCTTGCGTTCCCTTTGACATTCTTCACGAGGTTCTGGTGGGGTTTGAATTGCTTTTCAATTACTCTTGCCTTCTAATGGCTCTTTATTTAGCAGTGACACAGGGCGGAGACTGTCAAGAGGGGCTTCTGGTTATTTCCTTTTAATCTGAAGTGATCTCAGCCACATCTGAACCCTTGGGCCACTTTGTTCGAATTATGTTTTTTAACTCTGGCTTAGTCTATAACTGAGTATGTTTCCTTTTGCACATCGGATATGTCTCTGATAAACCCCATAAGGGTTAAGGCTAGGCCTCATGTGCTTTGTATTCTGACTACAGCCCTTTCCATGGAGTGGCTTCTCATCATTATGGTTGAAATTAGAAAAAGAGTATTTTCTAGGTTCAGTGATAAGCTCACTACTTGGAAAAGAAGGTTCAAACCTGAAATAGTGGAAATCTTAAGAATTTTATAACCTGATCTTGAGCAGGATTTCTATTCATTCCAGAAACCATATGGGCATCTTTAATTTGAAGTAAAAAATGTGACTACTTGTTTTTTTTTCAGTTGCTGGCATTGGGCAGAATCAAGAAGCCTCGGCCAGCCCTGGTTTCCTCCTGAGGTATGGCACTTTATTAAGAATGTGCTAGAGCTGGGGCTGTAATGCTGTTAATGCAATTGGTTTCCTAGTCAGATAGCTGTGAACAGAATTTGAAGGCAGGGATAGATCTTTTCAGATCAACTGCACTTGTAGCTTATAATGCCAAGAAACCTCTTCAGTGTACAGTATTTAAAAAGCAACTCATAATCCATATTGTAGTTTAGAAAATATCACAGGAGAGGAAAGTATCCAGATAAATTTTGGATTTCAGTTATCCTTTCCAGTGCTATTATTGTATAAGAAATTCTTATAACTGAAAATAAAGGTTTAGAAAAATAGTTTAACATTTGTAGCATTTAGTTCACTCCTTCCCACTAACTCTCCAGCCAGTGGGACTTAACAATGAGAAGGCAAATTTCAGTGGGGTCAATTGAAAGAAGGATTTTAGAGAAAAAAGAGGGACAAGGTTCTGTCATTAACAAAACAGTGTGACCATTTTGTTAAATGCCATTCTAAGGCTGGAGGCTACAAAATCGTGGCTTTCAACCCTGGCTGCCCATTAGAGTCATCATATCTTTTTCCTGCTTGTTTTTATTTTTACTTTTTATTAAAATATGACATATGTTCACAGTGAAGTATACTAATCCTAAGTGTGCAGCTTGATGAATTTTTACAAGGGCATCTACCTGTGTATGCCATCAGATCAAAATATTTCTAGGACCCCAGAAGCCTCCCCAGAGGTAACCACTCTTCTGATTCCTACCACCATGAACAAATTTTGTCTGCTCTTAAACTTCATATAAATAAGATAATAAAATATGCAATCTTATGCATCTGGATTTTTTTTCTTAACTGAATAGAATGTGATTCATCTAAGCTGTTGCTTGTATAGTTTGCTCTTATATTAATGTAATATATACATTATATTCTGTGTAGTAGTCTAACATATGAAAATATATCAGTTTATTGATTCTTCTGTTTGCTTTTTTTTTTTTTTTCAAGGTGAAGCAAACAGATCGGTCTTTGTGTGCATAAAATATTTCTGGAAGAAACTGTTAACAATTACTCTGGAAAGGGAAACTGAGTGATTACAGCCAGGGATGAGACAGAAATTTACTTTTCACATACAGCTCTTTGTAGCTTTTGATTCTGTCCAGTGTATCTGTTATAGATAATACATAAATTTAAGTAACTAAACATTTTATTTAAAATTAAGTCCTTCTTATGTTTCAATTCTGGAAGTTCATTCCCCCATTGATTGACATTTGGATTGTTCCCAGTTTTTAGTGATTATGATTCTGTGGATAATCTCATACCCGTCTTTTGTGACATAGACACCAAATTCTCTTGGGCATATACCCAGGAGTGGAATTGCTAGGTTGTAAGGAAGGCCTGTGTTTACCTTTAGTAGTACTGTGAAACATTTTCCAAGATGGTTATATTAATTAAATAACAGAGTTTTTTGAAAGAGTGTGAGAAAGCAGGTGGGGAAGATCACAGAGAGAGGGAGAGAGAGAATCTCAAGCAGATTCCACACCCAGCACAGAGCCCAACATGGGGCTGGATCTCACGACTCTGAGATCATGATGTGAGTCGAAATCAAGAGTCAGATGCTTAACCGAACCACCCAGGTGCCCTGGTTATATTAATTTATATTCATACCAGTAATGTATGAGAATTCCAGGCGTTCTATGTCTTCTCCAATAGCTAATATTACTCGATTTTTAAAAGTTTAGCCTAGGAAGATTAATAAGATACCAACCACACAGAGACTTATATAATTCTTCTTGGGCAGCACTCACACATCACTACTTTTGGAAGTTCTCCCAGACTATTCCAATGTACAGTCAGGGCTGAAAACCATGAATTTGAATGATGTCCTTACCAGGCTGGCTATTAGAATCAATGGGAAAACTGTAGAAGATATAGGTTCTTGGGTCCTATCCCAGACCTACTGAATCAGATTCTCCAAGGGAAAACCTGTGGTTTGAACTAGATCCTGGAGTGATCTGGATGCAACAAGCCCTAAGTTTGAGAACCACAGATTTAAGACATGTTTACCAAAAATTTTAGCTACTTTTTTTTCATTGAAAAAGACATGCACAGTAAAAAGCAAAGAGAAAATTAGTTAATTTGCATACACAATGGAAAGTAAAACTTCTCCTAACCTACACCCCCACTGCCCCTCCACAGAGGTAACTGCACTGCTGAGTTTGATGTTTTGTGTGTATTCTAAACATTTTGTAACATACCATATTTGTTGAGACACTTTATGTTGTATGTCTTTGAAAACCCTTTGTACACTGGCTTTAATTTTAAAAAGAACATGGAGAGAACTGATTTCCACAACTGAATAGTTCAGATTTAGCCCTGGCTTCAGGTACAGTAAGAGTTTGACAATCAAACTCAAGTGTCAGTTTTTTACACCTCTTAGCTGTTCTTTTATCATCAGGCCCATTCCTTTCATGGCAGCAAGATGGTGGCAGCCATTTCTGGCTTCAGAAATTCATCTCCTTACACATTGCCACCATTTTCTGGTCCTTTCTCTACAAATCCTGGTATTTTCTGTCTCACTGGTCTGAAATGGGTCATAAACTCATCCCTTATTGGCTGAAGCCTGTCTCCTAGCTCTGAAGAGTAGGTCATTTTACCAAAATATGTGATTACAAATGTGAGTGAGTTTCCCAAAGGAAAATCAAATGAATGTTCTCGACAGAGTAATAATCATGGCTAACCCTTAATATCATTTACTATGTAATAGTACACTCTATAGTTATCAAAAACCCCTTTCAGAAAGCATGCTTCAGCCCTCTGGTCAAGATAGGTTGTCCCAGGGAGTCTGGCCTAAACCCCAAAGGTCCTTGCAATGTTTGATTTATTGTCTTCTTCCTCCTTGTCTTATTAGCAGGGTAATGGAGGGTATGCCAGGGCAGAAGCTGGTGGAATCTTAGAAGGCAAGGGATGGTTGGTTTGGAGCGCGTGCTCCTTCCACCAACTTGGAAATGAATTGGCTGAATTCCATTTATTTCCCAATTGATAGGCACCCATCTCTTCCTGAAGCTGTGAGATTAGGCTGTCTTCCTTAATAGCTATCCTTTGTACATATACTCTTGAATAGCTTCATCATTGACAATACTTGCTGCAGTAGCAGGGTTTGCAGAACAACTGTGATGTTAAGGATTAGCCTTATAGTCCCATTTAGCTCTTCCAGACAACCTCCTGGTCACCTTTGGTTAGGACTGGTTCTTCCTTAAGGTCACCCATTAGGAAATCCAGGGGTCTCCTACTCTAACACTGATGCTGGGCAAAACTGTACCAAAACAAAACGGCTTCTGCTCTAAACGGTCAACATATGTCCTAGTACTGGCCTACTTAAGATTTACAAGCAACTCTGAAATTGTAAGATTTGTATGAGTAATTCTAAAAATGGTTTCCTTCCTATTTCTATTTATCAGTTGTGGCTGATATATTAGGTGTTGTCCAAATGGTATATTAGGTGCTGTCTAAAACTAGAACAGGCATTGTCTTGGTTCAAATGGATTAATAAACAGCTTTATTGGAGGTGGAAGGGATGGTAACAACATTGTCAACTGTTGTGTGTACTACGAGTCCCTTATATATACACTTTATATGACCTGTTTTTATATCATAATGCTTTTGATAGACATAACTTTTTCCAATGGGCTCTATTATCTCTATTATTACTATTATTATTAATATAAATTTGTTTAGTTTTTTCTACATTAACAGTGGGAACCCTCTTTTAACATTAATCTAGAACTTTCTAAAAGTATTCATACTTTCTGACAGTATTGGAATGTTTTCAGCCTATCTAGCATTTTCTCTAAGATTGATTACAATATCCACCAAGGAACTCTCGCTCCTTTTCATGGCAAATAGTGAGATGGGTCGGGATGTGGAGTCTATGTTGCACTCTGGACATGACTGTGACTTTTGGCTGTAGGAATGACAGGATCAAAGGCACAATGTACCATAAAGCATGGTTCTCAACCCAGACAAACTTGTCCCCCACAAGACATTTGGCAAAGCTTGGGGACATTTTTATGTGTCATGACTGGGGAGAGGAGACTTGCTACTGGCATGTAGGGTCTACACTCTAGATGGCCAGGGATACTGCTAAATATCCTATAATATGCAGGATAGACACCATCACAAAGAAATATCTGGTTCCAAGTATCAACAGTGTTGTGGTTGAGAAACCTTGCCATAAAGCATTCACTCATGCTGATGCTTTCAATTTACCTGCTCTAGTTCTCTATCTTTGTTTTTGAAATATCTTATTATATACAGGTAAGTTTTTAACCCTTTTGTGCATACTTACACATACACACAAAGCTATATGTCTATGCCTATGAAATTTGACATTTTGTGTTATATATTACCACACTGAATCCTGTATTTGAATTACTGTGCTGCCCAGAAAAGCAGATATTATCCCCACTCTTCACGTAAGAGCATGTAGAGTGCTCTAGTGGCTGCATTTTAGGTTAACTAATGTGATTTACAAACAGAATATATAAGCAGAAACATTATGGGAAAGTGTAGTGTGCTGGCCATGCTTTTTTCTCCCTTTTTCTTTCTCCCTTTCTTCTCAACCCTTAGTTCAAAATCTGAGAACTGATTCCAAATAGGGAAGAATCTATGATCTGCTGGTTGGTACTATCAGAGAGCAGCGCCAGCTGTCAGAAAACAAAAGCAAGACACGACCTCCCTCAAAAGGACCATTTCTCAAGGGAATCTTAAGGGCATGCAGCCTTTAGCATGATAAGTAGCACCTCTGGGATAGAATCCATATTTATATTTTCCTGTTAATAGTGCCGTTTTCATTCCTTATTATTTATTTAAGGTTTTTAAATTTTTTTAATGAATTTCTACACCCAGTGTGGGGCTTGAACTCACAACCCTGAGATCAAGAGTTGCCCTCCCCACCCCTTGTCCCCGTGGACTGAACCAGCCAGGCGCCTCTCATTCCCTCCTTATCTTTAAACATATTTGAAATATAGCAGATATACAGGAAAGTGCACATATCATAAGTGTGCTACTTGATGAATTTTAAAAACCTCATCACACCTGTAGAATGCACCTAGATTGAGATGCTAACCATGACAAGTAACCAGAAATCCCCTTGCATTCCCTGTCGGTTCCTATTCCCACCTCCCAGCCAAGTCATTTTTTTAAACTTCTGATAGCATAGACTGTTTTTACCAATTTTTATAATTTAAATAAATGAAACAATACAGTATGTACTCATTTGTGTCTCGCCTGTCCCACCCAACAGTGTGTTTGTGAGATCCATGCACACTGTCATGGGTTACTTAGTAGATTCATCATTCTTACTGTTCTATAGCATTACAGTGTGGAATATAACACACTTGATCCATCTGACCATTGATGAACAGTGCAGCTTTCACTTACGGGCTATTTGAAATAGTGCTGTTTTAAACATTCTTGTCAATGTCTTTTGGTGAACATACATAACATGCGTATGTATTGCTGTAGGTTCCTAGGAGTGGAATTTTTGGGTCATAAATACACACATTTAACTTAGAATATAATGCCAAACAGGTTTCCAAAGTGGTTGTGCCAATTTACATACCCAGCATTAGTGTAAAAGGGTCTCATTTGCTCCACATTGTCACTAACACTTCATATTTTCCATCCTTTTCTTTTTAGCCATACTTGTGGGTTCACAGTGGTATTGTAATGTGGTTTTCAGTTTGCATTTTCCCTAAGATGAATGCAACCAAACACCTTTTCATATACTAGTTGGTCATTTGGATATCTTTCGTGAGATGTCAGTTTTCTATTATTCATTTAAAAAAACTTATGGTATTTTCCTCCTTGTTTTATTTTATTTCCCTTGCTGTGTAAAGGCTTTCTTCCAACCCTTGCCCTGGGGAGTCATTATAACATTTGAATTTTTAAGGTAACATTCTTTCATTTTATTTTTGAACTGTGCTAATTCACTCTGTTCCTTTTTCTTAATAAGGAGCATTTTATTATACTTTAATGATCAGTTGTTAGTATACTAAAGATATAAAATAAAGGATTTCATTTCTTCAGAAACTTAAAATGTAGAAGTATAACCGACTAGGCAAAGTAAGTCCTGCTCACAAGGTTTGCTTTTTGGCAGGTATTTCAACTTTAGATCAAACCAGTGCCAAAGAAATCTGTAATATTGAGGGCTTTCTGAGAAATCTTTGATTTTATTAATTTAAAATGTGATTAAAATGCATATCAAGCTTTTTTTGTGAAATACACATAAGATTACAAAATATAAGGTTAGGTTCTTACTTAGAAAGCTTAACATAGAAATTATTTCAAGAATAATTTCACAAGGTGGTCTGACTTCATAAGTACTGATTATAAAAAATACATATGTAAGGGTGCCTGGGTGGCTCAGTCAGTTAAGTGTCTAACTCTTGATTTGGGCTCATGAAATCAAGCCCCACATTGGGCTCCATGCTTAGCTTGGAGTTTGCTTGAGATTCTCTCACTCTCTCTCCCTCTGCCCCTCTCCCTGCTCAGATGAATAAAAAAGTCTTTAAAAAATATTTACATAGGTAAATTAAAGCACATTTCAGTTAAAATTCCACCTTCATTAGTGTATTAGTTCAATTTTTAAAATATTTTTGCACACAATTTTCATCCATATTTTTTAATAGTTTCAGATATGAGGTTCAACAGAGAAAGGCTGTATTGTTTTGATGTTAAGTATCCACATTTTCTGCATCATGCTAATATACTGTGCCTGGAACTCCCCCCTGCCTTCCCCCAATTTTACATTCTGAGGGAACTGTATAACTACCACCAATAAAATTTGCCAGTAGAAATTTATTACCAATTTCACATGGACTTATCTTTTAAAATCCCTCATAGAGAACCCAGAAATAAACTCACACATATATGGTCAATTAATTTATAACAAAGAAGCCAATAATTTACAATGGGGAAAGGATGATCTTGTCAACAAATAGCGTTGGAAAATCTGAAGAGCTACGTACAAAATAGAAAAACTGGACCACTATCTACACCACACACAAAAATCAACTCAAAATGGATTGAAGACTTGAACATAAGACCCAAACCCATAAAACTCCAAAAGAAAACATAGATGGGAAAGCCCCTTGGTCTCTGTCTTGGCAACAATTTCTTGGATTTGACGCTGAAAGCAAAATCAAACAAGTGGGATTATATCAATAAACAGCTTCTTTATAGCAATGGAAGTTATCAACAAAATGAAAAGGAAATCTATGGAATGGGAGAAAATATTTGCAAACTATATATCTGGTAAGGGGTTAATATCCAAAGTATATAAAGAGCTCATATAAGTCAAAAGAAAACAGACAAATTAATTTAAAAATAAGCAAAAGACATGAATAAACATTTCTCCAAAGAAGACATAAAGATTGGCAACAGATAAATGAAGAGATGCTCAATATCCCTATTCATCAGGGAAACATAAATCAAAACCACAATGAGATATTGCCTCCTCACATCTGTTGGAATAGCAATATATATATATTATATATATATGTATGTATATAATATATATATATATATTTTTTAAAGACAAGATGTAACAAATGTTGGTGAAAATGTGGAAAAAAGGGAACCCTCTAGCACTGTTGATGGGAATGCAATACAATACAGTGCAGCCAGTGTAGAAAACAGTATGGAGGTTCCTCAAAAATGTTAAAAATAGAAGTAACATATGATTCACAAATGTTGGTAGAATAGAGTAACATATACATGGGGTATATATACAAAGGAAATGAAACCACTATCTTAAAGAGATTATCTGCACTCTCATGTTTATTGCAGCATTATCAACAATAGCCCAGACATGGAAACAATCTAAGTGTCCACCAATGGATTAATGGATCAAGAAGATGTAGTATGTATGTATATATATATACATATATATATATGTATATATATATAGAGAGAGAGAGAGAGAGAAAGAGAATATAATATTATTCAGCCATAAAAAGAAGGAAATCCTGCCATTTGCAACAACATAGATGAACATAAATGAAATGTCAGAGAAAGACAAATGCTATATGATCTCACTGATAACATAGAATCAAAAAAGTAAAAAAAGCCAAACTTATAGAACAGATGAGTTGTTGTCAGGCAAGGGGTGAGGGAAGAAATGGGTAAAGGAGGTCAAAAGTTTTAAACTTCCAATTATAAAACAAATAAGCTCTGGGGGTGTAATGTATAACAGGTGACTATAGTTAACAATACTGTATCACATATTTGAAGGCTCCTAAGGGGGTAGATCTCAAAAGTTATAATCAAAAGAAAACAAATTTGTAACTATGTGTGGTGATGGATGTTAATTATACTCATTGTAGTGATCATCTCACTATATATACATACGTTGATCACTATGTTGTACACCTTAAACTAATATTGTATGTCACCTATATCGCAATTTAAAAAATTAAAAAAGAAAAATCCCTCAACTGAGATATAACATATTTTTAAAATTGTTATTTTTACCATCTTTTAATGTTTAATTTAATAAAAACTTCAAAATTACTCATCGACACTTTCATTTTAAAAGAGGAAACAAAGTTGTTACTCTCCCCTGCCCACATTATAGTTTAGCAGGGAAAGCATAGACCTCAGGCCAAAAACATCAAAACTTTCAATTAACTAGTAACTGCTGGCATGTTTCCATTTAAATATCGTTACCTCGTTATCTCTGGTTGCTTTTCAAATCATTAGGTCACTAAAGTCTGCTTTTGAGACAAAGATTATTCCTCCCCCAGAAGTCAGGGGAAATATAAAAAATGAAATTAGTGATTAAGGATATAAGTTAATTAATGCAACCATTTTGGCTTAGTTATTTAAAGTCCAGTTTTTTTTTTCCTCCAGCACACTTGAAAATACACTATCCCCCAGCTATCAGAATTATACTGAGATCTGTAATTTTTCCATGATGAATTTATCTCACATTCACAAAGAAGAGAAAGAATCCTGAAGGTGAGCCACACAAAACTAATATGTTGACACACATATACCAAGTTTTACACGTATACACTCCCACATATTTTAAAAGATGGCTTCTTTAATACTAACAATGAGATTTTTGTTCCAACTAAGGAATTTTGATCATGCTTTTGAGACACATTTGCCTAATGAACCATCACCTTTTAACCTTATACCCTTGGAACACTTCACCTTTGTTTTTACCACTTTACCCATCGTTAAGCGTACAACTCGATGACATTAAGTATATTCACATTATCCACCTCCAAAACTTTTTCATCATCCTAACCTGAAACTCTGTTCCCCTTAAACAGTAACTTCCCATGACCTCCTTCCCCCTGCACCTGGCAGCCAGCTTTCTACTTTCTGTCTCCATGAACATGACAAGTCTGGGACCTCATAGAAGTAGAAGCACACATTTGTCTTTTTGTGATTGGCTTAATTCACTTAGCATGTTGTCTTCAAGCTTCATCCCATGTTGTAGCTGATGTCAGAATTTCCTTCCTTTTTTTAGACTAATATTCCACTGTATGCAGTTACCATATTTTTTAATTCATTCCTCTGTTGACAGACATTTAGATTGCTTCTGCTTTTTGGCTATTTTGAATAACATTGCTAAGAACATGAGTGTATAAATATCTGTTTGAGTCCTTGTCTTCACTTTTTTGAAAGAAGAAAAGAATCCCAGGAGTGGAACTACTCGATCACGTGATGAGGCACTGCCATGTGTTTTCCACAGTGGCTGCATCATTTTATTCCCCCAGCAATGCACAAGTGAACACTACTTTTAAAATTCATACTTCTGAATACCTTTTCTAAAAATCTTATGATCTTAAGATCAGCACTTGTCTATTTATTTATTTACGGAGATACCTAGAATAAAAATTTTACTTTGCAACTGGTGGAATCACCCTGAGTCTGGGGGCAGCTCTGACTGGTATGTACCTACCTGGTTCCTCCTGCTGGGAGTCTCTTCTGACTCCCTGAGGGAGGTGGATCTGGGCAGGTATCTTTCCCTAGCTCTGTAGCCAGAGGGGCATATAAACACCACTCAGCAAGTCCTGTTGACCCAATTGTCCCAAGTGGCAGAGACCTGGCCTCTTCCAGAAGGCTTTTCTGCAGATTTGTAACTGTATTCTAGAGGTGGTCTCCAAACCCAGAATGACTGTTTACAGTTTACTCTATCTTTGATCATCTTTTCGGATCCTCCTCTTTTTTTCCTTTGTGTAGTCTTCTAATTAATTTAGTCTTTAGCCTTTTAATATTCTTTGCCAATACATGTCTGAGAATTCCTCTGGGGTTTCCTTAGAGCCAGATCTTTCACACCCTGGGCAGGAAGTTATTTTCAGATGGACTTCTAGAAAGTGATTGCATTTTGATTAGGATTTGTGAGTTATACTTGTTGTGACCATTGGAAAGGCCAAGAGGCATTTCTATACTTGAAATATGAGGAACTGACTTTGTCACTGGAGGTTAGGAAAAGGTAGAGGTGGCACGGAGGATCATTCTCGTGGATGGGAGGGAGTCTCTAGAGTTTTACCCTCATATTTATTTGAACTGATGATGTCTGAGGATTCTCCTGTGGATCCTTCTCTAGCTTCCCTTATGCCTTCTCAAAAGATCCCTCTTGCAAACAGGGATATGGCAAGGACTGGGCCTTAGAGTGATTGTGTGTATGCTTGTCCTCTATCCTCGCTGACAGCTGCTCCTAAGTCTCCTGTGCTGGATCTGCTTCCTCACAACCTCTAAGTGGTGAAGTGTCCTGGACCTCTGTCCTTAGACCTCTTCTCTGTTCTTTTTTTTTTTTTTTTTAAGATTTTATTTGTTTATTCATGAGAGACACAGAGAGAGGCAGAGATATAGGCAGAGGGAGAAGCAGGCTCCCTGTGGGGAGGACCCAGGACCCAGGGATCCCAGGGATCATGGACCCAGGGATTATGACCTGAGCCAAAGGCAGACGCTCAACCACTGAACTGCCCAGGTGCCTCAGAGAACCTCGTCTCTGTTCTATCTACATTCATTCCCTTGATTTCTACCCACCCCTTGCATTAAATAAATCATTATGCTAATAACTCCCAAGTGTATATATCTTGTTTTGTCCTATTCTTAAAACACTAAATTTGTTTATCCAGCTTCCTACCCTGTTATCTCAAACTAGATAACTGAGAAGAACGTTAAATTGAATGTATTTAAAATCAAACTTTTTTTTTCTACCCACATACATTTTTTACCTTCTCTCTTTCCTAGTTCAGTAAATAGCTCCATTTATCCAGTAGCTCAGGTCAAAATTCTTGTCATCTTCAATTTTTCATTCTCAACTGTTATATCTAATTCAACCTGCAAATTCTGCCACTTTTATATCCTAACGTCTATCCAGCCTCACCTCCTTCACTGCCTCTTCCCTGCTCCCCCGCCCGCTTCCATGCTTGCTCCTCCACAGAGTTCCTAAGGTTGATCTTTTATCACATCACCTCTGTTCTCAGATCTCTAAGGGCTTCTCATTTTATTCCCTGAACAAAGCTCAGTCTTTGTCATGACCTGTGGGCTATATAAGGGCCCTCCTATATGATCTGTCTCTGGCTACCACTTTCACCTTCTCTCGTGCTGCTTCTGCCCCATTCCTCTAGTGTATCTACGCTGGACTTCCAGACATTCCTCACACACACCCAGCATTCCCACCTCAAAATATTGAACCTTGCTTTCCCCTAAGTCTGGAACACTCTTCTGTTTTGACATGGCTCATTCCTTCCCTGATTCAGGTCCCTGCTCCTATGCCACCTTCTCTGAGAGGCCTTTTCTCATGACCTTATGAAGAATGACACCCCCCTCAATACCGTAGGTCATACCATATGAAATGGCCATCTTTGTAGGTCAAAATGGTAGAATATTGTCAGTTTCAGTTGGTTCAGCACACATAACATTATTGTACTTACCTGTCATCCTTTATGGATTTATTATTGCTTATTATGAATTATGGATTGTTTTATTGCTTATTTATTGGCTTATTATTTTCTCCTCCCTGGATGTGTATCTTGAAGGCAATGATCTGGACAGCTCATTCTAGATGGTATCTGAAACAAAGAGGCATCTACAGATCATCATCTGCTGTACACTTCTCCCATCTTCTGCCGAGGCCTTTGATAAATTAGGCTCGTTAAACTGCTCTCTGTGCAGGCATACTGGCATTTTTGGAGGCCAATCCCTTTCACCCCTTATCAGGAGCCATGCTCTTTGATCCTCAGATTTTCTGTTTCGAGATCCTGTCATCCCTTTTATACTGTTTTCTCTTTCAGATTGTTTGGTTATGGGATCAGACTGCACTTTCCTCCAAACTTCTGAGAGTTGTGTGCTGACTTCAGGTTCCATGTCAGAGCCTCCTCCGAATGTTTTTTTTTTGGGGGGGGGGCATTTTAACCCCCCCATGTGAAAGATTCCCAGTCCCCCAGCCCTAGCTTCCTATACTTCTGCTTCAATAATCAGTTTTTAGTTCTTCTTCCAAGGTCAGAATTAAATTTAGGAGAGAAGTTCCTTGTGTTTCTTTCTCTTCCTCTGCAAAATGAAATTAACAGCAGGACAAGGTCAAAAGTATACCATATGTTCTGCTTTTAGAGAAATGAGATTTCCAGTTGAAACTCAGAGGGCTGGTAAGTTCCCATTACTACTATGACTTGCAAATGTGTCAATTCTGTGATCTTTTAGGAATATATTAATCAGAGCTCCATCTCGTTTAGCTGAGGCTATTGTATTCACTCATGTTATGCCAGGTGCTTTCCAAACCATTTAACAGAGGGTGAAATCTTCAGTCATCAATATGACATGGTTTAGGACTTTCCCCAGGGAATACACCCAAAGACTGTAACTTGAGGTCCTAACAATTTGATTCAAAGTATTTTCTGAATGCCACTCTTAATGAAAACAATTTTAATGATACTTAAAAAGATGGTGAGACAGACCTTATTCAGGACTATCATGAATGTATTGGGACCACTGCAATGAGATTTCACAGTGGGAGAGAGATATTGGGCTCAACTCTGAATACAGGAGGAGCAAGTGGGAATTTAGAGCCAAGGAGCACGGATAGGGTCAGTAGATGGAAAATCACTGAGAGGAAACATCCAGGGTAAGGGGGATTTGTCTAGCTAAACTGACTGATTCTTGCTGCAGACAGGTCAGGGTGACCAGACATCACCTGGGGGAGTAGTGGAGCATGGGGAGCCTGATGAGATATCAAGGGTAGAAGGTTCTGGTTAAACTGACTTAGCTGGGCTCTTGCTAAAACTAGAGTTTTATAAGGTAGTGCACAAATGGGCTTCAGAGAAGGTTCAGGAGGTTAAGTAAAGGTTGATCAAAGCAAAGCATTTTTGCCACAGGTAGCAAGAGGAAGTGGATGGGAATAGCACAGAGTAGGGATCAAGGGCCTGGATCTGGAGTCAGACATACTTGGTTTTGAATCCTAGTGCTCTGTGTATTAGTAAAACCAGTAACTTTAACAGAAAAGAATTTAACAGAGGGAATTGGTTAAATGGGGGTATTGGAGATGCAAAAAGGTAAAAAAAAAAAATTAAAAAAAAAAAAAGAAGAAGAAAAAGAGGCCACTGAGGCACCAGAGGGATGGTGACTGTAGGAAGCAGCTATTACTCCTAGGATTAGCAGGACAAAGAGAAGAGGATGAGGGCATTAGAACCTCAAAACTTAGAGCAGAGCCCTTTATAACTGGGGCCCAGACCTCTGGGTTGACTGACGCTGGCATTTTTGAGGGCTGGTCTGGGGATGCGGGAAGTTACCGCCACTGAGATGAAAACCACCACAGGCATGATGCTGACTATACCAGGAAGCAAACAGGAAGCAGCAGTTCCTTCTCCCTTGCCCAGGCCTACAGTCTCCCGCTAGCATGCCAATGAAGAGCCAATGACAAAGCAGAAATGTGGTTTGCAGAGTCCCAGCCTCAGCATCACAGAGATTGGTTTTAAAAACAGAGAGAAGTCACTTACTAACCAGTATAATGGCCTTACAGGAATGACAGAAGCCCTCTTGGCCTCCATTCCTGTACCTGGGTAACAGGGAGAAGCACCTCCTCTCTAGGTTTTTGTAAGGATTCAATGAGTGGTGAATACAGATTGCTCAGCAGGTGCATGGACAGCAGCTCCACATCTGACTGTGTCTGACACCCCATCTTCAGCCTCAATCCAGCAGCCAAAGGCTGACAAGGGAAGGAAGAAAGATTGAAAGAGGGAATAGGAGAGAAAGGAGGAGGGGGAGGGTAGAAGAGAAATGAGAGGCATCCTGGGCTTGTGTAGCAATGTCTAGTGGGAAATTTTACACCACGGAGGGAAGGGCTGAGGCTCTGTGGACCATCCCTGGTCCCCTTGGGAAGTCTTTTCCCATTTGGAACAGATTACATGCTCCAGGTGCTTTTAATGACTCCTGGGTGTTGTTATGATTTCTGCAAAATCAAGGGAAAGAATAAGAGTAGCTGGAGGTATGTGATCATTTTCTAAGAAGTGAAGGCTCAGTGGCTTGGCAAAAGGTGACAGCAGGAGGTCTTAATAAGTTAGACCACAAATTAATCCTGTCTTGTTTCTCCTTTAAGTATTTTTTTTCCTTGTGTCTTTGGTGCTAGCAGCTATTCCAACTGTGTAATTAAGTCATTTCTAAAACAGCTGAGCAGCTGGGTCAGTACTATATGTTCCAGTGATCATTGGCTGTCAGGCTGAAGCTTAAATTAATATTCTGAACAGTTATTGAATTTATGCTGCCCCATCTTCATGGAAACCAGAAACTGGAATGATTCCGCTATTCAGGCTTCTACTTTCATCAAGAAATTCAAGGAGGGATACAGTCCAGAGCCAGCCTGTTATCTCCAACAATATTTTTTAGACTGGCTGTTGATGTGAAAAGTAGATAAGACTAAATTTAGTCTGAGGAATTGGAAATGTAACTGTTCTCTGTGTGTGCCCAGGCTGGACAGGACAATCATCACCCCACTACGCGGAGGTGTCTCTTTGCCTTCCGGCCTCATTTCCTTCCTGGATAATAAACATAAATTCCCTATAATGCAAAAGGGTTACTTTCTGGAGGTGCAAATTGAAATTTGCTGGCTGTATAAACTTATGAAATTAGTTTTGCTGGTGGAAGAAATCTTAATTAAAGGGTTGTTTTGAAATAAGGGAGAGTAATAAAGTATTTTTCATTATGTTCACCTTGGCACCAGCCACATTCATTTTAATGATCTAATTTTATTCTTCTTATTTAATGGATGACATTAGATCAGCTTTCCCAACAGTTTCATTTCCAAAAAGTTGATGAAGTCAAAAGCTAAGTATATATGGTATATCATTAGGGTTTCTGCTTAGAACCACCAATATCCCATAGTCCTGGATTCTGCTGTTTTTGGAGAAGATGAGATTTTAAAATAACAGTCCCTCTTTTCAAACGAAATGGCTATGTCCTGTATACTAGGAGGTCACTTAACTAGCAGAATTACAGAGGAAAAGGCATCTCCTCCAAATCAGTAAATTTGCTCCAATATTAGTTTTTTTGGGTGACTTTTCATAAAAAGAATTAAACAAAAATAATGGATTTAATGTGTGAGAATAAAAATTTGGGAATTTAAAAATTGGTGGGTAGTCATATCAGAAAGTGGGGGACAGGGTATTTATAAGTATTTATTGAAGGCAGTAATGGGAGTAAAATTTAACTTTTTAAAAAATATTTATTTATTCATGAGAGACAGAGAGACAGAGAGAGAGAGGCAGAAACATAGGCAGGGGGAGAAGCAGGTTCCTTGCAGGGAATCTGATGTGGGACTTGATCCCGGATTCTGGGATCATGACCTGAGACAAAGGCAGGTGCTCAACTGCTGAGCCACCCAGGCGTCCCAAATTTAACTTTTTATTCCATCTTTGTTTGTTTGTTTGTTTGTTTGTTTGTTTGTTTTAAGGTGAGACTATATCCACCTTCTCTTCCAGCAGGCTTCTTAAGGAAAGAGCAAAGGATTTGGTGTCCAAGGCCTTGATGCTCCTCTCCCGTTTCCAGTCAAGATAGAATAACAGGGATGAGATTTACAATTCCTGCCTGAACCAACCAAACCAAACCAAACAAAACAACAACAACAACAACAACAACAACAACAAAAACAACCAAAACTGAAAACAAAAAACAAAATACCTAAAATAGAGAGAGAGAGAGAGAGAGAGAGAGAGAGAGAGAAACAATGGCTTTTTAAAAGTATGAACATTAGAAAACAAGGGACTGTGACTCTTGAGGCATGATTTAAAAAAAAAAAATTATGAGTCTTACTATTTGTGTAAAATCAATGCAATCCTAAACAAAACCGCATTAAGTCTTCTTTGTAGAAATTAGAAAGCTGATTCTAAAATTTGTATGGAAATGCAAAACACACAAACAAACAAAAAATCCCAAACAAAAATAGTCAAAACAACTTTGAAAAAGAAGAGCAAATTTGAAGGGCTTATCCTACCTGATTTTAAGACTTATTATAAAGCTATAGTAATCACACCGTATGGTATTGGTATAAAGATAAATAGATCAGTGGAACAGAATAGAGATTCTAGAAATAGGATTACATATATCTGGTCAATTGATATTCAAAAAAGATGCAAAGAAAATTCAATGGAGAAAGGACAGCCCTTTCAATAAATGGTGCTGGGACAACTGGATATCCATTTGCAAACAAACAAACAAGAAATTCAGTATGCTCTCACATCATGTAAAAACTAACCAAAATGGACCAGAGACTAAAACTAAAACCCCAAATCACAGAATTTCTAGAACACATAGAAAAAAATCTTTGTCACCTGGGGTTATGCAAAGACTTCTCAGGTATGGCACCAAAACCATCATCTATAAAAGAAAAATTTGTATAAATTTGACCTCATCAAAATTTAAAACATCTGCTCTTTGAAAGACATTAATAAGAGAATTAAAAGACATTCTACAGAAAGGGAAAAGTATTTGAAAAGTCACATATCTGATAGACACTCATATCCAAAATATATAAAGAACACACAAATCTCAATAAGCAAACAACCCACTTTTTAAAATGGGCAAAAGATTTGAACAGATACTTCACTAAAGAAGATATATGAATGGCTTATAAGCCCATGAAAGGATACTTAAAATCATTAGTCATCAAGGACATTCAGATTAAGACCACAAGATAGGGGATGCCTGGGTGGCTCAGTAGTTGAGTGTCTGCCTTCAGCTCAGGGGGTGATCCTGGAATCTGGGATTGAGTCCCACATCAGGCTCCTTGCAGGAAGCCTGCTTATCCCTCTGCTTGTATCTCTAACTCTCTCTCTCTCTCTCTCATGAATAAATAAATAAAATTTTTAAAAAAATATTTTTTAAAAAAGACCACAACATGGTATTATTACATCCTTAACAGAATGTATAAAATGGAAAAGACTGACAATAGCAAGTGTTGGCAAAGATGTGGAGAAACTGGAACTCTCATACACTACTGTTTTGTAAAATGTATAACCACTTTGGAAAACAATTCAGCTATTTCCTAAAAGTTAAACATGTACCTATCATATAACCCAGATATTCCATTTCTAGCTATTTATCTAAAGGAAATGAAAGCCTAGATCCATGGCCGGGACTTGTACATTAATGTTTATAATAGCTTTATTCATAGTAGCCCCCAAATAGAAATAGTCTAAATTTCCACCATCAGGGAATGGATAAATAAATTGTGGTTTATCCATATAGAAGAATATTCATCAACTATAAAAAAACAAACCACTGATGCACACAACATGAATGAATCTCAGAATAAGTATGATGAATGAATAGAGCCACACAAAACAGGGTGCATCCTATATGTTTCCATTTATATAAAACTGTAATAAAAAGAAAACCATAGTGACAGAAGGCAAATCAAAGTTTGCCTGGAGATGGTAGTGTGAGGGTGGAGAATGAGAGGGCGGGGACAGGGGGAGTCCAAAGGGGCTGGGGATAACAAATATGTTCATTATCCTGATTATGGTGATGGTCTCATCATTTCATACATGTCAAAATTTATCAAATTTTACTTTGAATATGGGCACTCTATTGTAGTTCAGTTATATTTCAATAAAGCTGTTTTTTTTTAAAAGGCCCGTGTTCAAATCATAGTTGTGTGATCTCAAACAAGTTTCTTTTCTCTGTCCTTTTTTTAAATTTTAAGATCTTATTTATTTATTCATGAGAGACACAGCAAGAGAGGCAGAGACATAAGCAGAGGGAGAAGCAGCTTTGCTGCAGGGAGCCCAATGTGGGACTCAATCCCAGGATCTTGGGATCATGACCTGAGCCAAAGGCTCAACCACTGAGCCACCCAGATGCCCCTCAGTTTCTTAACCTCTGTGTCCCTGAGGTCCCCCAGAAGACAGTAACATTACAAGCGTCTCACAGGTGAGACCCTGTAGCGACAGCCCTTAGAAGAGTACTAAATCAATAGCAGGTACGGCATCTTGTCCTCCCTGTATAGAGACCTTGATTTTACTATTCATGCCTCAGACAGTGTTCTCTCTCTAGGTTCCATCTTTTACCTTCGGAAATCAAAGGACCTGAGTTTTGAAGCTGAGGTAGTTCAATCTCTTAAAATGCGTTTATAAACAAAGTCAGATGGGGAGAAACGAGAACACACAGGAGATTAACAGAGCACTCAGGTAGAAATCACGCTTGCCCGATCAGCAAGGGACAGAATAAATTCAAACCATCTGCCAGTGTGTGACCCCGCTCCCCAACTTCCCCACATTCACATGACCAAAAATTATAACAATAAAAAAAAAAAAAAGAAAACAACAAAGATCATATGCTTTTTGCCTGACTCCAAAAGAATCTAGATCAGATCCCGGCAGACTCTGTGACTTGGGATACCTCACTCACTCTTACTGAGTCTCAGCTTCCTGACTTCTAGACCCACTACCCATCTGACCATGAGGGAGAAACATGAAAAGTACCTTGGACAGCACTTGGCTCAGGTAAGGTGTTCAGTAAAAGTTGAACAGGCTAGATTGTGGTAGCTCTTGAGTAGTGATCTCTGGTCCCAGTTCACTACTCTTTTCACTATTCTCTGCTGCTAGCTCCCTTGGCTGTCTGTGGCAGAGGGGCAATGAGATACCAGGTATCTTAGCTCTTGGTCTGGCATTCTTGCCATTGTGCAAGGTCATTTCTTTTTAAACCACCACGAATTGGAATTAATTTATTAATTAGGGAGAAGGGTGCCTGGAGATAAAAATCATAATGGTGGCAGGAAAAATCCCTTTGGTCCCTACTCCAATGCCATTAATTACCAGTGCATTCCAGTGTCTCTCTAGTGGTGCATTCTCTGATTGCTACTGCCCCTGAACCAGAACCCTTTCATGAGCTTTACACCAGGTAACCCTGGTGCTGGACTGGAAATAAATGGTTCCGGTGCATAATTGCTGTCATGGCACTCCTCCGCCACAAGATGGCACACAGCCCTCTTCTTTAAGAAGAGAAAGAAAGGCTAGTGCAGCAGTGGAAATCTCAAACCAGGCATGTTTCAAATCAGATGAAAATGCATTATTTTAAGTTGCCTCCTTCACTCTTAAAAATGGTCAGTACAAACCAAAGAGCATGGAAGGAGATTTCGCTAGCCTGAGAGGTGATGGGAGAAAGTAGCCCAGGCTGGGGAGACCCAGGAGCGTTGGTGAAGTGGTAAAACGTGCCTTCTTGAGGTTTGCACCTGGTCCTGTTGCCTCCCTCCTTGCTCCTAACTCCAAAATGGATTTCCGCCCCTGGCTGGGTGTCTACTTGAGCCTTGACGAGACTGTGATGTTCCTGATGATGTTCCTGTTCCTCTTCTACTCCCTTAAAGACATTAGTTCCCTATTGCTTTTCCCATAATGGCAAGGACAGGCTTTTCACATTTCTCCCCATGTTCTCTGCTGCAGAGCATCCACTTTGGACATGACTTATTGTTGTGGTCATACCAGTACAGGGAGATGGGAGTTGATTTTATTCTGTATCTCACCTGGAATACACCCAGGCCTGGGTGGGCTGCAGTCATTCCGGTCTTCCTCCGAGCCATGTCTCCCTAACAGCCCTCTGCTGGCAGGGCCACCATCTTCCTTCCAGGTCCTTCCTCCTCACATAGAATCTGTCAGCTGGCAAAAGGTATATTACAGAGCCTAGAGCATTTGTAATTACCCCTCCACCCCAGTAGCTCATACATCTCTTTTGCAAAGAAGAGAATATTCCCATTGCCCAAGGTAATGAGAAGCCCTGCACTTAAAGCTGGTATCATCATCTTTCCTATGAAATCTTGAGGAAATGTGCTACAGACACATAGACAAATAATTGCAACATAAACCTGACTGGGGGGTGGGGGTGGGGAGAGGGCAGGTTATAGATGATCTCCAGAGCCTTAGTGGGAGTTAGCCAGTCCTAGGTGGGCAGAGGAGTGAATAGAGTGAAGAGGAATAAGAGCAGTGAGTCAAGGAATGGGTCACTGCCCATTCCTTTAATGCTGACATAGAAGGGATAAGAAGCAGAAGAGAAGCTACTGGAGAGAGATATCCATAAAGGAGACAGACAAGAAATGCCAAGGAGGTGTACGTAGAAGCAGGAAAGTGCTTTGCCATAGACTCTGAATGATTAGAAGGAAGGAGCCAATGGTTTTGATGCAGCAAGATAAAGACCGTGGACTTTCCACACTGGTGACAGCGAGGTTGCAGAAGTCTGATGGCAGTGAACTGGAAAGCCAAGCGGAGTTGAGAAAGTGGGGACAGGGAGACCAGGTCACCTTTTGGGTGGCACTGGCTCAGAAGGGGAGGAGAGAAGTAGGTGATGGGGTGGTGACCATGGGGTGAGGACCCAGGAGGGCTGAACTGGATCAAGGTAAAAGAAGCTTCTATTATTTGTTTGATTTTAAAGTACATGCATTTTTTTTACTTTTTGTTTTAAAATCATTATAGATTCACAAGAAGTTGCAAAAACAGAGAGGTTCTACACATTCATCACCCAGCTTCACTTAACATCTTAGTCTGTAGTATATATTAACAAAACCAGGAAATTGACATTGCTACAACCTATAGACTTTATTCAAATTTCAACAGTTTTCATATGTACTTATGTGTGTATGAGTAGTTCTGTGCAACTTTATTATTAGCATCAATTTGTGCCACTACCACAACAATCAAATACAGAGCTGTTCAATCACCATAAAGAACTCCCTTATATTGCCTTATCCCCTGATGACCATGAATCACTATAACTGTCATTTGAAAATATTTTGGAAATGGCACCCTGTAGTATATAACATTAAGAGATTGGCTTTTGTTCACTCAGCCTAATGTCTTTGAGACCATCAATGTTGTTGCAGGTACCAAAAACTTGTTCTTTTCATTACTGGGTAGTACCCATTACCATTATATGGAAATATCACACTTGTTTCAGCCATTTACTTCTTTGAAAGACAGTTGGGTTGTTTTCAATTTGGGGCTATTACAAATGAAGGTGCTATGGTCATTGTGTAGAAGTAGGGTAGAAGTTTTTGTGATGTTAGTTTACATTGCTCTGGCAGATTTGCCATATTTTTATCATATGGTAAGCGTTTATCCACTTTTAAAAGAAACAGCCGGGATCCCAGGGTGGCGCAGCGGTTTGGCGCCTGCCTTTGGCCCAGGGCGTGATCCTGGAGACTCGGGATCAAATCCCACGTCGGGCTCCCGGTGCATGGAGCCTGCTTCTCCCTCTGCCTCTCTCTCTCTCTCTCTCTGTGTGTGTGTGTGTGTGACTATCATAAATGAATAAAAATTAAAAAAAAAAGAAACAGCCATTTTTCAGAAGACTGTACCATTTTGCATTCCCAATAGCAATTTATGAGCGATCCAATTTTTCCACAGTCTCCCCAGCATTTGGTACTGTCGGTATTCTTTATTTTAACATTTCTCATCGGTGCATACTATGGGGAGCTTTTCACTGTGTTGTGTTTTATTTGCTTGTAGGCTAGCAAAGGTGAGCTTTTGACATGTTTATGGGCAGAGGGAAAGGAATGAGAGAACACAATGAGTTGAAGGTTTAGGAGAAAGGAGATGAGTGGACGGACGTGGTCTGGAGAAGGAAGGAAGACAGGATGGAATGAGCTCTGGCAGCAGGACGTGAGCCTTATTCTCTGACACTGGAGGAAAGAATGTCAGGATGGCCAAGTGGGTAGAGATAAGCTCAAAGTGAGAGGTTCGGAAGTTGACTCTGAGCAACACAGCAGCAGAAACAAGATTGGAAGTGGAAGGCCCTGGGGAACACTATCACCTGATGGGTGGCAGCGTGTGCTTTGAAGTTAAGCTACTCTGGATTCCGGTACCAGTTCTACCACCACTCACCAGCTCTTTGACCTTGGGCACGCTATTTGAGCCCCCCAAGTACTTGGTGTCCTCATTTATACAATGAGGATAATAATAGGCCCTCCCTTATAGGGTCATTGTGAGAACTGAGTAAGGTTCTATGCACTCGATGAATGGAGAGTGGCAAGGAAGGTGGTCACACAGCCGATCAAAGAAATTAGCCCGAGAAATGCATGGTCCGCTAGTTGGATAATTTTTGGTTTATGTATCTTTCTACTGCCTTCCACAAGACTGAAAACAGCCTGAGGGTAGGAGCCACATGCCTTACTTTTCTTTGTCTTCTAGCAGCCAGTTCCATGTCTCCCTCCCTCCCCGAGGGCTCCCAGCAAAGTCTGTTAACGACTGAATAACTGAGTTGCGGTCAAGCCCACTGGGGCTGGGCCTGGGCCCACTGCGGCGCCTGCTGCCCGGTACACCGACCTGCCCCGGGACCCCCCCCCCCCCGGCCAACGACGGAGGATGCCTCGAGCCGGGCTGTGTAATTCAGGTCCGAAAACGCAAAAGCACCTTACTATTCGCCATGAAAGTCAAGTGCTCTGTTTCTGTCGGTGACGGATGAGGGCGAATTAAAAAGGAAAAGAAGAGGAGGCTTGTGGGCGAGACTTCTTTGAATTACCTGTTCTCGGGACCACTCGCGTCCTGGGAGGGGCCAAACTCCAGCAAGTTCCACAGGCGCGGGGGAGGCGGCCCGACGCCCGGGAGCCGAGAGAGGGCCGAGCTCAGGTGCGCAGCCAGGTGAGGCGCCCGGAGGGTGTCCGCGAACCCGGGAACGGCCGCGCCGGACCAGCGGCCTCCGCAGCGCACCCGTGTCTGCTGGCGTGTCTTGAACTTTGGTCCCCACCCCTCCCTTTTTTTAAAAGATTAATTAATGCATCGGAAAAACACCCAACTTCGCGTCCATCTCTCTCCCTCTCCCTCCTCGCTCGGATACGACGTGCAGCTAAACGTGCCGCCCGCAGACGCCCGGGGGGAGGGGCTCCCTGCCTCATCGTCTGTAAGCAACGGAGGCAAAGCAGGAGTTTGGAAAATCCACACACCCCGCCTGTCACCCCCTGCTCCCATCCCTCCCGTCTCGGCCGCAGAGCCTCTGCGAGCGGACGGGGAGGTTCAACTTCCCGCGGAGTCTCGGCCGGACCCAGCCCCGCATCCCTCCTGCCGCACGGCCGGCTCTGACCGCCAGGGGTCGGGCTGCGGTCAGGATCCGGCAGGGACGCCCCGAGGCTGAGCTCCGCCCCCGATTCCTTCCCCGCGCGTCACACAGGCTGAGTTGGGCCCGCCAGGGAACGATTCCCTCATTTGCATTTGAGGACCACGAACCTAAAGGATCCCGGGGGAGGAGAGGAGGAGGCGCTTATTGTGGGTCCTGATTCTGGAGGCAGACTCTCTGGTGGAGGGTTTGGGACGACGAATCTGCATTTTATGCAAATTCCTTTTTTTTTTTTTTTTTAATTTAGGATAGTCACACAGAGAGAGAGAGAGAGAGAGAGAGAGAGAGAGAGAGAGAGGCAGGCAGAGGGAGAAGCAGGCTCCATGCATCCATGCACCGAGAGCCCGATGTGGGATTCGATCCCGGGTCTCCAAGATCGCGCCCTGGGCCAAAGGCAGGCGCTAACCCGCTGCGCCACCCAGGGATCCCTTATGCAAACTCCTTAAAGGTTCTATGGCAGGTGGTGCAGGAACACACTTAGACAAGGCAATGCTTTAAGCAGTTCCAACCAGGGCCATCCCTAAGTGGCGGGATTTGGCTTTGTGCCTTGCCCAGGGCTTAAGCATGCCAATGGGATGAGGCATCATATCTATGGCCTCTGGCCACTTGAATAAACATCTAAGATTGGGATGAAGGAAAATTCTTACTCCCTGGTCCCAGATGAAGACCGTTGCGGCTGGCCCTGCCTTCTCCTGATGTCCTTCATGCCTCTCTGTTCCTTCTAATCACTTCTGGGCACTGGTTTCCTTATTCCATCCCCTTTGATGTGCCTCCTTCCTTCTCATTGCTCGGCAAAAGCATCCTGGATTACAGGCAGCGAAGCTCTGCTCAGAATCATGTTTGTTGTCCCTCCTTGGTGCTAAGACGCAATTTACTCCATGAGCACCCCAATGTACTAACAGCTTTTCAGGGAGAAGTGGGAGTGAAATACAGCACCAAATACGCTCATCTGTTGTAAGATGCAGCCCAGTTCGAATCAATAACAATGTGTTTTAGAATTGAGAAAGGTTTCTTCTTCTCATAATCAAATGTGACTTCATTCATTCAAGTCAAATTCATAGAGTACCTTCTGTGCCAAGAATCTGCTCGAAGTGCTGTGGGAGGAGTAAGCTGGATTCATAATGCTGTCACCCTCATAGTGCTGCTATTATGGTGTAGGAGGCAGGAAATGAGAGAATAATAAATGAATTAGTGAATCAGAGAGTTGGAGATTGAGACCAGTGCTATTAAAGAAATAAGTAGGATAATGTGGCAGAGATGCTGGGTAAGAAGAAGAAACAGGTTCCTAAAGTAGAGCTCATAGCTCGCATAACTGAATCCAGCCCATTCTGGCATTGTCATTTTGGGTGCCATCTATTGGGGCTGAGCAAAAGCACAATGGCCTGGCCTGTCCACAGTTGTCAGACCTTGGAGGCTGTCCAAGGGGAAAGAACGGTTTGTCTTTGAACCTCATCAGTTGGCCTTTCTGAGTTTCTCACTGAAGATAAATGATGAGATTAAAGTGGCAACAATCTATAGGAGAACTTTGCTCTCACTCTTCGCAGGAAGCCCCTGCTTCTCCTATAGCATGAATTTGTAACTGACAGACGCTGTTGACTCCCTGCAGATTTTTATCCCTGGATTTCAGAAAATTCCTACTGCATCTGAATTGCTAATAAAGAAGGAAGAAGAGAAAGCTGAAGTAGGAGAGGATTGACTTATTTCACTCAGCATAAGGACAAACATTATATGGTCTCATTCATTTGAGGAATATAAAAAATAGTGCAAGGGAATATAAGGGGAAAGGAGAAAAAAATGAGTGGGAAATATCAGAAAGGGAGACAGAACATGAGAGACTCCTAACTCTGGGAAACTAGCGAGGGGTGGTGGAAAGGGAGATGGGCGGGGGGTGGGGTTGACTGGGTGATGGGCACTGAGGGGGGCACTTGATGGAATGAGCACTGGGTGTTATGCTATATGTTGGCAAATTGAACTCCAATAAAAAGAATAATAAAAATATTTAAAAAAATGAAGTAAGAGAGGACTGCCCTGGGGCCGTCGACAGGAGCGGTCTGGAGTGGTCTGGGCCTGGAGGAGCAGGGCTTCTGGGGTGCGGTAGAGGAATGAGTGGGCACAGCAGAATCCTGGGTGGTCCCCCTACAGTTTCTGATGGGCGGGTGTACTGCGAGGCTTGGAAATTAATCTTTTTTTTTTTTTTTAACTTATTTGGGGACGTCTGGGTGGCTCAATGGTGCCTTTGGCTCAGGGCGTGATCCCGGATTCCCAGAATTGAGTCCCACATCGGGCTCCTCGTATAGAGTCTGCTTCTCCCTTTGTCTATGTCTCTGCCTCTTTCTGTGTGTCTCTCATGAATAAATAAATAAAATCTTTCTTAAAAATTAAAAAAAAAAAGCTTCTTTGGAGCTTCTGAGAATAATTAGGGTTTGTGAACACTTGATCTAGGGCATAGACTGGTCAACAGTCTCCCACCCTGACATCCTCTGTGTCTCCACCCACTCGCTCCGCATCTAAGGCCTCGTGTTCCATCTTCAGCCCCACTTTTTGTCTTAGCCCCCCTGCGGCCAGGGGGCTGAAACCTGAGTCAGCCCCAACCCCACGCCAGGTGGAGCAATTGACTTGGGCCGGTTCAATAAAGGCTTTGAGTTACCAGACACACATCTGCTGGCTGTTCTCACCAAGGAAATGGGAGCCAGATCACTTTCACTGGGCATCAACCCCACATGTCCCCAAGTGCAAGGAGAAAGGGAGATTCATCTCGCCTTCTGGTGCTTTCACTACAAACAACTCCCATGTGGCAGCCCAAAGTCTTTGGCATTTAATAGCCCAACACCTCCCAGAAAAGCCTGCAGGCATTGTCAGGAAGAGTCCAAGCCCAAAGGAAAGCAGCCTGCCTCTTCCCTTCTACCTCCTGGGCTTGTGCCCATACGCTGTTCATCCTTCACTTCACGGGAGACAAACTTAGGAGCCCACTCCTCAAAACGAAGACTGACTCCCTACCCCACTTGCTTCCCTGTGCTGATCCTTTTCTCTTTATGGTCTCTGGAACCAGGGTTCTGTGCTAGGGACTGAGATTAGTTTTCTTTTCTTAAAAAGAATTTTAAAATTTTTAAATTAATATGTTTATAATGGCTCTAACAAAAATAGCAGCTTCCTCTTCCCTCCCCAGATGCTAACACTTCCAGTTTTTGAGGTGGTTCTAGAAGTATTAACCTCCATATTTTCAAGCAACATTCTCATAATATGTGTGTACTGCTTTTTCAATTTGGAGTCTAATCCATCAGTTTCCTATTATGGAAGATAAAATACCACTTGGTACACACATTCACTCTCTCTCTCTTCTAAGACTAAAGGTTCTCTGGTCCCAATAGAGCTTAAAAAGCAAGTCTTTTAAATATTGGAAAGAAAAGTGCTGTTCAGTACTATACCCAACAAAGATCTCTTTCAAAAAACAAAAATGAAATAAAAACTTTTTTAGGCCTACAAAAACTGAAAGAATTCAACACCAGTAGATCTGTATAGGAAATGTCAATGGAAATCTTTCAGTCAAAAAGAAAACTGCAGACGAAAGACTTGATTTGCAAAAAGAACAAAGAGTCCCAGATATGGTAAATACATGGGTAAATATAAAACACATTTTTCTCATATTTTAAATCTCTTTTTAAAAATAACTGACCATTTAAAAAGCAAAAATGAAAACAATGTGTTATGAAGTTTATAACATGTTAAAAAGTCAAAGGTACCACAACAGCAAAAAGACCGGGGAAGGAAAATACAAGTTTCTTATACTATATTTGTAGTACATTTATACTATATTTGAAGTGGTGTAATATGATTTGCAGGTGGATTCTGATAGCTTAAAGATGTGTACTATAAACTTTAAGGCAACCACTATAAGTAAGCATAACTAAGAGGCAAAAGAGAGAAGTGAAATAAAAATCATGAAGCCCAAAGAAGGCAAAGAGGAAAAAAGCAACAAAGAAGAGGACAAGTAAAAGCAAATAGAACGTTGGTACATTTAAACCCAATCATATCAATGATCAATTAAATGCAGAAATCATGGAAGACACTTGTTTACAAGGAAGAGCCTAGAATGTTTTGAAATACAGACCCAGTGAGAACATATTTTCCAGATGCAAACAACTCCAGAGAATTCCTGTCATTAGTGATAGTGATGAAGAATTGGCAATTTCTTTCTATAAAGGGCCAAGTAATGAATATGTTAGGCTCTGCAGGCCCTATGGCTCTCCACCCTTGTAGCTGGGAGGCGGCCCAGATGATAGGCAGGTAAACAAAGGAGCCATCTGTGTACTGAGTGCTCAGCCCTAGATGGGGACACTCAGGCCTCCAGAGCGTGCTCTCCAGTGCTCTCCCTCTCCTGCTTCTTCCATCCTGCTCTCCCCCTGGCTTCCCCAGGTAACCATCTGCTTTCTCAATTCTGGGAGCCCTCTGGCACCTGCTTGGGTCCCTCCCCCCTCAGTGGCCTGGAAACTCTCTCTAGGCAGTAAACTGAGACCTTGACAAGGCTCACCTTGTTTGGTTTTCTCCTCTCAGGGCTCACTCTACTGCACTATCTATTGCTGAAGGTTTTAAGGACATTTTTTAGACCTATTTTTTCTTTATTTTTATTATTTTAAAAAGGTTTTATTTATTCATGAGAGACATAGAGAGAGGCAGAGACATAGGCAGAGGGAGAAGCAGGCTCCCCACGGGGAGCCGGATGCGGGACTCCATCCCAGGACCCCAGGATCACGACCTGAGCCAAAGGCAGATGCTCAACCACCGAGCCACCCAGACGTCCCTATTTTTTCTTCTTTAAAAGTTGTTGAAAGTGAGAGGGTAAAACTGGTTCTATCACTCCATCATGGTTGAAATGTTCCACTGTTGGGATTTTGATTGAAATTGATGGGGAAAATTGATCTTACATTATTGAGTCTTTCCTTTAAGGAATATGGGGTATTAATTGAGGCCTTCTTTTAATTTCTCCAGTGGTTTTTGTGGTCTTCTACATTCACTTTGCTGTTGCATTTAAGGCCTCTGTAGAGGCTCCTTCTCTTCTTTTTTAGCATCTTATTTATATCCTGTAGCAATATAGGGATGGAGTCTAAATAAGACCCTGGGGCTTCTGCTTCTTTAAGTAGCTGATAGACCTATCCTCTTCCTTCAATCTGTAGATCAGAAGAGGGCCTGTGACTTGACCTCTGGGGCTGGCTTAGTTCCAGCTGACTCTTTCATGATGGCTGAGCAGGGTTGAGCAGCTCTGGACTGAGGCCTGGTGTGTGGTTGGGAAAACCCTAGAAGCACCCCTCATGGGACACCAAGGTAGAAACTGACTTAAAGCTGCTGCATTTGGCATGGATGCCTGAAGCTTTTCTCTCTTTTATTTTTTTAAGTAGGCTCCACACCCAGCATGGAGCCCAACATGGGGCTTAAACTCACGACCCAGAGACCAAGACCTGAGCTGAAATCAAGACTCAGACCCCTAATGGACTGAGCCATGCAGGTGCCCTGCTTTTTTTCTACTTGTTTCTACAGTTGGGTGTGGATAACACCTAAGGACTGAATTATTGGTCTGCTGGGGGTGCTATCTTCTGTATGATTGTGGGGTCACTCCATCTACCTTAGTTATACTCTGGGCCTCTTTGTTGATGGTTAGTAATGCACAGAAAAAAAAATCATCTTCAATAATATCTCTGGGATAAACAGACATTTGTGGGCTAGTGAGGGAAGCTGGGGATATTGTGTTGTAAACATCAAGCAACCAATTTAGAAGCAAACTTGGAACATAATTCCTTTCTAAGTTGGGAACTGTTTTTATGAAATCCATCTCTTGCCATAATGACAGTAATAAAATGAGGAGACCTTAACTGACTACAGTTGATACCAGATGGGTAAACACCCATCCTAAGTAATGAGTTGGCTAATTATAGCCGTGCCCTGTTTATAGATCTTCGATTAATCCCTTGAGAGTATAGAACTCCATCACCCATAATGTCTCATTGCATCTGAGTAGGACTTTTCAGAGGTCAGCCTCCACCATTAACTCATATAAATGTCTAAGAATCAAAGGGCTAGGTGGAATTTAGCTTACTTTTATTCATTATTCTCTGTAGGGATCAACTTATATAAAGCGTCAGAGAATTGACGAAGCAAATAAAAGTGACAGGGAAGAGATGTTAAAGTATTTTACTGTACTCACATAACCTCCACTCTCATGCTTAGCAAAACAATTATGTGTATATACCACTCAGCTTTCTAGAATGTGGGTGTATTCAGACTTCCTGAAACGGTGAATTCAGTGCCTCACTTGAATGTTGGTCCATTCTCTGACCTCTTTATTGGTGAAAAGAAAACAACATCATTCCCACAAAATCCAACACTGGAGATGCAACTCAGTCCAGGTGTGGATCACTCTAGCTCAGGAGCAAGTCACCCAGCTGGTCTACATTGCTTGGGTTCACCTATAGAACAATGGATCTACACCCTGGATACACACTAGTTAGCATTACTGGCCAAACTTTTGGTAGTACCATGCCCACACCTGGACCAAATAAATCAGAAGCTCTGGTCTGGGCCATGGGCATTGCTGTTTTAAATTCTGCAGGTCATTCTTATGTGCAGCCCAGCTTGAAAAGCACTTTCCATAGATTAGAGTGATTGTGGCCATTGTGCCAATTTTTAACATTCAAAGCATTCATGCAGAGTAGATTTTAATTCATTCTATAAAGCAGTGGTGAACTTTTTGGTTTCCCAAGGATATTGCCAAGCATGGAAAACTTACCTATTTCTCTAGGAGTTAGCTTAGAAGATGATTGTGTGTAAGAGAGAAAGAGAGAGACAGGAAGGAGAGAGAGTGAGAGGGGAAGAGAGAGGCATAGCTTCCTAATAATTTTCTTCTCCCTGCTGCCACATTTTTGTTCAGGTCATTTCCCCAGTCCTGCTCTCTTCTCCCTACCTTCTTGTAGCACAGATCCCATTATTCCTCTCAAATAATGTCTCTCAAACATGACTCCTTTTATAGTCCCCTTCAGTGGCTCCCTGTCTAGAAAAAAACCACCGAAGTTCCCCTCTGGGCACCCAGGGCCTTTCACGACTAGTCTGGAGAGAATCGACTAGTCTGGAGAGAATCCTTACTTAAGTCTAAAGGCCCCTGAATGAGCACTGTCATCTCTGGCTTTTCGTCTTCATGGGGACAGTTTGTACCTCACCCCAATCTGCCTTAAGTCCCCCTTCAAGGCTCTTCTTCTGAGTAAAACCTTCGTTCTTCCCACCTCCCATTCCCTACCTACCCCTTCCCTGCCAAGGTCGTCACTGCTTCTGTGCCAGAGCAATACCCAAATAATCCTTCTACAGGTCTGGCGTAGAAGTGTTCCAAAAAAGTGTGCAAACAAATTTCATTTCTCACACTATCAAAATCCTACATGTGTCTTCCGCATTAGATGGAACATTCTCTTAAGTGCAGTGGGTAACATGGTATATGTGGTAGAAAAGGCAAAGCTTTTGGAGGCGGATTTGGGTTTAAAACCCTGCTCTAAGCTTACGAGCTGCAGGATCTTGGGGGAAGTCTGAGTGTTTCCTCAGCTGTGAAATGAGTTGACTCCCTGAAGGGATGTGAAGATTAGATGTGACGTGTGTTGTGTCAGATACATAGCAGATGACCAGAAAGTTGACTCACAATTTTACCAGATACGCTGCAAAATTCATGAGGAACACTTCACTAAAAAGCTTTTGTTTTGGATTGAATGCTTCCAAATGGCTACACTTCTGTACAAAGTAAGTGTTGGTTAGAAGATTTGAAAACCCTCCTTTCTCTCACCTTTGTCATCAGGGTCGTATTTTAACTATTAGTTAATCCCCCAAATAGCCCCCCCCCCCACTTTTTTAAAGATTTTATTTATTTATTCATGGGAAATAGAGAGAGGAAGAGACATAGGCAGAGGGAGAAGTAGGCTCCCCACAGGGGAGGACTCCATCCCAGGACTCTCGGATCACTCCGTGAGCCAAAGGCACCACTGAGCCACCCAGGCATCCCCCAAATAGCCCTCTGAATTATTAATCTCATCAAAGACACACACACACACACACAAAACCAACCAACCAACCAACCAAACAACCAAACAAACAAACAAAAGAGAAGCTGATGGTCATCCTTTCACAAGGCCAGCCAGGCTTCTTAGACTCCCGGCTCCTGACTTGAAGCAAAGTTCCAGGCTCCGTTCTTGATGCCACCACTGCCCTCACATTCAGCCTGGGGATTGCATGTTTTTATTTTATTTTTTTTTATTTATTTATGATAGGCACGCAGTGAGAGAGAGAGAGAGGCAGAGACACAGGCAGAGGGAGAGGCAGGCTCCATGCACCTGGAGCCCGACATGGGATTCGATCCCGGGTCTCCAGGATTGCGCCCTGGGCCAAAGGCAGGCGCCAAACCGCTGCGCCACCCAGGGATCCCGATTGCATGTTTTTAAATGTAATCACTTACTTTTTAAAAATGAAAATTTAACACCCCAAAGATGATGATTTTGAGGGAAAAATTAAGGTGGTTATTTTAACTTAAAAAGTGAAAAATATTCTATTTTCTTGCATCCTTTCAGCCCCTCAGCTTGGGCCTGCATGGTGCCTGGCTGCCACAGCCTCTTGGAGCCTCAGTTCCTTCATCTCTAACTTGAGAATCAGAATAGTACCTGCCTCTGCAAGTATGAGGATTGAAGGAGTTAATAGAGGAAGTCCTAACCCACGTGGGAAGGGGACAGCACTCGGCAGGGCTCAGCCACAGTCCTCTTGAGCCATCACAGCAGCCGAGGGGGTGGTCCAGCTCAGAGCTCTCCCACGCAGGACCTTAGCTTGCCCCTCCAGGTGCTATACTATGTGAAGGAAGAACACAAAGAAAACATTCACTCTTTAATGCCTCTTGCTTAACTGAGAACTCTAATAAAAAAAGAAAAAGGCACTTTAAAGACAAATAAAAAGTAACTTTATTGACTGCTAATCTTACCATGAAATGCCTATAAGAAATCATTACAAAATAACAGTTTTCTTTTACACACTTTTGGTATCATCCTGATATGATGATCCTTTCACAGAAAGGATTATTTACAGTTTATGTAGATATAAAGCTCATTGTTGCAAATACAAATGTAGACGTATAGAGGCAATATATACCAAACTGGTATACCGACTAGCAACGATATTAACAAATGCAGAATAAATTACAGCTTCATATGTTTCTTTTCCTTTTTTATTGTTTAAAACAATTTCCAAATACAAAAATGTAGATAACCAAAATGATTTTCATATACATATATATAATTCTGCTGCAAACAGAGGATCAAAAAGCAAAATGTTCCTTAGCATGTTTCATTTTTGAAAACCCACAAGACTATCCATAAATCCAATTATTAAGAGGGTGTGCAAAACCACCAACAATGCTGGTAAAACCCTGAAGACCTGAATCTGGCTGAAGTACAGAGAAAATAAAGCACTATATACTTAATTAAATTAAATATGCTTTTGTCTTGATGTTTGCCAGAAACGCTAAGAGCTAAAGAAATGCACTGCATTATGGTCTGGGCTCTTTAGAGTTAAACTTCCCAGGATTTGTCTCTGAAGCATCTATATGAAATGTTGATTATTTAACGACTTACTTATAAGTGAAGCAGTCATTAGATGATCCTTCTACCTTTTCATACATAAGACTGAGAGATACTTTTGTACATTCTGACATCTGAAACTTTGGTTCTCTTAAAACTTTTGATAAAAGCAAAATAATTTCATGACTACAGAACTCTATGTAACTTTTGTTCCTTTCTAAGTGTGGGGTTAAGCTGATCTGACCGGGCTTGTAGTGTACACACTGCCCTGCTACATCTGCACACGGGCATGCCGGGGCAGCCCAGGTGGGGCTGTTCTCCATGTGTTTAGAATACTGATTCCCACCCACGGGAACACTGCTTGTTCTGTTGTACCTTAAATCTATTTCTTTGTTACCTGAAAACTTAATTTTGTATAAAAATATGACTGTTTCTTTAGAAAATAATATATAGTTTCTTTTTAAGAAAACCTGGCAGATAGAAAAAATGGTATATCAAAATATGGTAAACAAATGTTGTAAAATATGAAATCATTACAAACATCTCATAGAAAGACATTGTGCTGAAGTTCTCTCCTGAAGTGCGAACAGCATCGTTACTGTACAGCTAAAGGTTAATAAATTCACTCTCCTGACTTGGTTTCATATATATACTATCAGCAATGGCAGTAACTGTCTTAAAAATGGCCCCCTCTCAAACACTAACTTTTTTTGTATACTTTAACTTCAAAATTGACAAAAAGATACCCTCTGGAGCAGTGGTATTAAACCCTGTTGCATATTAGCTCCATCTGGAGAGTTTTAAAGGAAAAGGCAACTCCACCTGGACCTCACTGCAACAGACTGATTTTATTGGTCTGAAGTGGGATCCAGACATTGTTATGATTTTTAAAGCTCCCCAAATAATTCTATTGTGCAACCAGGGTTGAGAATCATGGCAAAAGACATATGAGAAAACAGTCATTCTTAACTCTACATATATTAACTGATTGTCTGTAGGTATCATTCATTCAGTGACACATCGTCCATAGTAAACAAGACAGACCACGTACACAAAATAGTCATGGAGCCAAGATGAAGAGTTAGTAAGCTTTAAACACATATAAACACACGCAGTCTCGGGTATTTATATATGTATAACATATACGTACGGTTAGGGTATTTTGGTTAAGCAGAAGCCAGCCTTACCATAATTTGTTCTTGATTAAAAACAAAGCAAAACACCAAGCACAAACATTTTCTAAGACCTTTCCATAGCTTTAACAAACTGGTTTTGTAAACTCCACAAAATGCATGATGACATGAACACAACTGATCAGTTACTTGAATGAGAAGCTCAGATGAGTCCCAAAGCTTTCAGGAAGGGCGGGAAGAGGACATGGCACTGACCAGGCATGAAGGAGTCACAAGGCATCATAGCACGCAGAACCTTCTGGTTATTGCTTCATTCGCATCTTCTTGACCCTGGGCTGCGCTTCTGTTATGTACGTATCTTTGGCTTGCTAGAACTACAGGATTTTGACCACTTCATTAGTGTTCACTTTGGGACAGCCCCAGTGAGGCAGCAATGGCTATGTACTAGGCAATGGTCTCTCCATTAAAAGGAGAGACTCTCTTTTCTTCTCCTCCCTCAAGCCACATGCATGAGGGAGTGACCACAAAAAATTTACAAGCAAACAAATAAACCTAACAACATCTTTCACATGATAAAAAAAATGTGATGTCGTGTAATCAAACTAAAAAAACAAAACAAGGAACAGACACACCACAATTCAAAGTCCTGAAGGCTTGGTAACTAGTAAAGCACATTTCCTTCCAAAGGATCATGAACTTCCGGGCACTTGTCTTGCTGTCCATTCTCTGTAGTTCTTTTATCTCTGTGTAATACTTAAAGTGCAGTTGTCCCAAGGCTTCTATTTCCATTGCCAATATCATCAAGAAAGAGCTATGTTTTGGGGTGAAGAAAATATGGCACAATAATTAAGGAAAGAACCCATGGCTTTTCAGCCTCCAGCAAACAGCAGCCGGCCTGTACAGCTAGCTGCACGCAGATGTACTTTATACAACAAACTCTGGAACTTCATCATGTGTGAGATCCAGAGAAAAGTACTTGCTGGTTCTTTTGACTGGAAAAGCATCTTGGATGTTGACACACTGCTGAGCCAAGCAGCTGTTGCAGTAGAGGCCTTCTTCATCCAGTTCGTGGCCACACCCAAAGGTGTAACTCTGAGCAGTGTCTTGACATAGACCTGCAATGCGCAAGAAGTCTTTCTGGTAAAGTCTGATGTCATCAAGGCTCAAGCTATGTCGATCGGTGGAGGTCTTTGGTTTCCGACATATAGTCTGCAAAATAAGGAAAGGTTAAAACAACTTTAAGAGTATAGACTAAACTGAAAGGTTAGCAATATTTGCCCTTGTAAAGAGAGAAGCTGCAAAATCATAAAAGGTTATGGAATCCTTATATGTTGGAAACTAATTTCCAATTGGAGGTTTCTGGGCCCCTGAGGCCCTGTGGGGAATATGTCAACACAACCACCATCACCACCACCATGAGCAACACTGGCTAGCATTTACTGACCCCCTATCATGTGTAAGGCCCTAATGGTTCAATCTTCCTGTCAGGTCTAAGATGCCAGTGGCATTATTTTCCCCATTTTACAGATGAGTAATCTAAGGCAAAGGAGGTAAATGCAACAGGAACCCAACTGTCTCTAGCATTTCAGAAGTCAAGAATTGTCTTAAAATAGGGCTGGATAGGTTAAGATGGGGTCTAATTTTTTTTTTTTCATTAGAATATGACATTCAGCATGGCAATACTCTCATGCTGAGGTCCGTTATTATTTTAATAAGATGTGGGGAAGTGAACCATTCAAGAAACACAATTTGAAGAATTTTTTTTTTTTTTTAAAGCTAGAGCTCTTGGATAAAATACTAATACAGGGATCCCTAGGTGGCGCAGCGATTTAGCGCCTGCCTTTGGCCCAGGGCGCGATCCTGGAGACCCGGGATCGAATCCCACGTCAGGCTCCCGGTGCATGGAACCTGCTTCTCCCTCTGCCTATGTCTCTGCCTCTCTCTCTCTCTCTCTGTGACCATCATAAATAAATGAAAAAAAAAATTAAAATACTAATACAAAGTACAGAAAAGGCTGGGAGGTAAGAGGCAGGTCCCAAACACTGTAAGCAGTATTCTCCCAAATACTTCATACAGTAGGCAGCAGACTTGTAGAACTCATTACCCCAAGAAGTGGTATTAGCTGAAAATATAAATAGGTTAAAAAATGGTTCAGATAATTACATGAATGAAAGATACTTCATGGGTTATTTAAGGGAACTCAACTCTGGCTGCCAAACACCATAAAAGCCAACCTTGTCAGAATAAGTTATCGCTTTCTGCTTAAAGGCAGAAGTGCTTTCTGCTCCTACTGCTTAAAGTAGGAGGAGAGAATGGGGTCTGAGCCCAAAAACATTTTATTAGGAAATACCACATCTGAGCACTCTCTGAAGATGCTGATCCCCTGTACTCATGCAGGCTTCCCAGGTGCCATTGGGATCTCCCATGCAGAATGCATTAGGGCCGCATCACAAATCCACACAGCAGGCCCACAAATGTGCTTCCCATCTTGGAGGTGCAGAACCCAGTCCTTAGCTGCGCCCCACAAACATTTATATACAGTAAGATCTAACACTGGGTGTCAGAACTAGAGGGCAAACCTAGGCAGTGTGACCCTGAAGCTCGTAATCATCATGCTACACATAGTGCTTTAGAAATTATTCATTGGAGTATTCAAAAAAATATTTAATAAGATATCATGTGCACATTAATACTACTTAAATGAGACAGGAAAAAAGGGAGGAGAGAGGCACACACAGAAGGCCAAAAAACAAAAAAGACAGAGATGCTCCAAGAAAGAGAGGCAAAAGAGGAGAGAGAAGGTGAATGCTCAGGAAACAGAGGTGAATATCAGTTATAGAATAAACCCAGATGCTGCAACTATGAGTTTCACAGTATTTTACATTTTCGTATTTTAATAGTCTAGCCAGTGATCACAAGTTACCAAACAGTCTCAATCAGCATACTTTGAAAGTATGTTTCATTTCTACCATAACAAACCTGACAAAAAAATTATCCTCCCAGTTGTTAAGGTCAACACACACACACACACAGTTAACCTGAAGTCTGAAGTCTAGACACTTCCCTACTATAAAAAAGTATGAAACAAAGTACATAATTTATCTAAAAAAAAAAAAAAATCAACTTAAAGATGCATGGAACTAGCAAATAAAGTGGATATATATTCAGAACAAAACTAGAATGTAACTAGTGAGAAGCACTGCCTTAGGGTTTTTAATTTTTGCTCATTTATATAAATGTAAGTTCCTATTTAAAGTTTTCTATAACTTCAGTATCCAGTTTAAAATTTCCAATTCCTTCTGTACCTGTGGAAGAGAGTCAGTACTCTGGCCGCGAAGCTTGACAACTGTTTCTGAGGAGCTGGAGGTGGAAGAACCGATTTCTTTCACAATCAACCCTAAAGTAAAACATGGAAAAAAAAAAAACAAACCAACAATGAAGACTTCTTATTATTCATACTTCTTGCCACATGTCTGACATATACTACCACCACGATTGAAAGGTCAAATATTAACCATTACTGAAAAATCTGCTATTCTTCCATAGAAGACAACCAGAATGGAATATATACTGTCTCTTGTCTTACAGTAAATAGGGACAACAGGGATAAATGTGGGGTTAGAGTACAGGAAGGAGCTTAGGACCTGAATTTTCTAAAGTAAATGACAACTTCTAATTAATCTATTTATGAAGGTAGTAACAAAAAGACTGTAGGTGTAAAGCGGTTTATCTCCTAAGGTTCCTCCCACTCCACAGAGCATGAAGTCTGAACTTAACCCCTGCTGAAATGCGACGTGGCCTTCTAGGCTTGGTTCCCCTTAGATGTGCAGTCATTTAGTGTGAGGCTTTGACCTCCAGAGTCATGCGGATCTGGGATGGCACTGGCTCCGGACAAATAATTAGCTGTGGATGCTGGTCAGGGACTTAGGCTCCCTGTGTCTCAGTCTCCTCCTATATAGTGGGGCTAACAGCAGCATCTATCCAAAAGAGTTTAATGATGACTGAAGAGCAAATGCACGGAAAGGGCAAGTCAAGGTGCGAGGTCTGCAGATGGGACACACTCAGCTCCCAGGAGCTCCTCGGGCTGATGGGAACCCTGTGGCACTCGCCTCCTACAGCAGATCCTACAGGGGAGAGGCCACAAATGGGAGGCCTCCCTAAACATTCAGTTCTGGATCTTCGAGACGAACAGGATCCCCTAATTACCTCAGCACTCAGGGGTAATCTGCTAATATTTTGGAAACAGAAATCCAGGGCTGAAACTTCCCTTTGTGGCTTGGCAAGTGAGTAAAGCACCAGAAAAAAATGTTTCAAAAGATAAAACTGCTAACAAGAACTGGAGATGGGAAGTGAATACGATTACTGACGTTTTTCTCGTGCATAGATGAAGCAACTCAGTCAAACCCCGGATCCTTAAGGCCAAATGGCTTCTTAAGGATCTTCTTCTTAGGGAAAGTATGTTTTCACCTTATAAAAAAAAGAACCTTGAGTAATGTGATTTTTATTTAGCTACTGCTAATAACCTCAGAAATGGTCTTTTGTGTTCTATCCCTTAACTCTTTATTTACTTTTAAATATTTTATTTATTTATTCATGAGAGACACAGATAGAGAGGCAGAAACATAGGCAGAGAAAGAAGCAAGCTCCCTGCAGGAAGCCCGATGTGGCAACTTGATCCGGGGACTCCGGGATCATGCCCTGAGCTGAAGGCAGATGCTCAACCACTGAGCCACTCAGGTGTCCCTATCCCTTAACTCTTTAGAAATGAGTCAATAAGTCAGTGACTAGTATATGCCTTGCATGTTAAGTGTTTGATAATTAGTTCAGTTGAAACATGAAAGGAAGACATTCTCAGTTTACATGTACACAGTTTAAAAACTCTCAGGTGGATATACTCATGTTTTGGGGGTGTACAGATTGCTTTAGTGGGGGGAGGTCTTTCTCTAGAATATCCTTATTTTTTAAAAAGCTTTAAACTTTTAACAAATCATCAGAGAAAGATGTGGACTAGTGTACTTGGTTGGCAATTGGGACAGGTACTTCTGGATTTCCTGATAAATGTGCTCTCTTGGCCACTATGCCTGTAAAGAATCTGCTCCCAAACCCAGACTTTGCATTAGCTAGATCTGCATCAAGTCAGGTGGTTGGAATACTAAACCAACATCTATCAAACTTCCATCACTACTCAATCTCAGCTCCATATTTTATTTATTTTATTATTTTTATTTATTTTATTATTTTATTTTATTTTTCAAAGATTTTAATTATTTATTAATAAGAGACAGAGAGAGAGATAGAGAGGGAGAGACATAGGCAGAGGGAGAAGCAGGCTCCATTCAAGGAGCCCGACGTGGGACTCGATCCCTGGACCCCAGGATCATGCCCTGGGCCGAAGGCAGATACTCAACTGCTGAGCTACCCAGGGATCCCTCAGCTCCATATTTTAAAACAATGTTTAATGCTCAAATTGTAGAGAATTTGAAAAAGTAGGATGATGCAAGAAAGAAAACAAGACCATCGATAACCATTGATAACCCCATCATCTAGAGAAAAGGCTGTTAATACTTTTATCTATTTTTTTGTATACATATACATTTTTGAGATCATCCTATTATACAATTGGTGCTGTTTTTCTTGCCTTTCTCCTATTATTATATATTCTTTGAAGACCCTATTACTTAATGGTTGTACAATATCTCACCGTTTGAATAGAATATACAACCTCTCGTTGTTAACTGTTTAGGTCCTTTTTCCTTTTTTTTGCTATTATAAATAACATATCAAGAAACATTTTTGTATATAAACCTTTTTCGGCAGCTACTCTATTTATATTTTATTTCTATTTAAAATTACAAAATCTTAGAAAACTTAAATGTAGGAATATATAAAAATAAAAAGCACAAGTCGGCTTTCCTTTACATCTCCTTTTTCCCACAGACACTTTGGTGTGTACTGTTTAGACAGTTTTATTTCCACAAAAATACATATGTACGCAGTGAAAGCAAATATCTACCCATCTATAATGTGCATATAATTGGTTTATATTTAATATATATTAAAATGTATTTATAAGGAAAAACGTCTAAGGAAAAATATAGAGCAAATGGGCAAAAAAAAAAAAAAAAAAAAAGAGCAGAGTTTGGTATGAGAATGTTAAGCATGATCAGAGCAACCTGCCAGATGAATCTGTGTTGAGTAAGCAGAGTGATTCTCTGTAACCACTGGCAGGTCTATTCCTGGCAGAGCATCTGGAAGCCATGGTTCCGCTAGGTTAGCACATGAAATTCTGCAATAAAGAGAGCCTCATGCTCTTACAGATTAAATGCCCGGATGAGAGGACCAGGAGTGTTGGCCCTGTTCATCTCTGATTTCTAGCACCTGTTGCAAGGGTGAGGCTCACTATCAGGGACTGTGGATCTTGACAGAGTGATCGCAGGTCATCCTGGTTGTAAATACACTCTTTCATGTTAAAGCTCAACATGGCTGAATAATAAGCACCCGCACCATGTCAACAGAAGCGCGACAGCACTGATTCCTAAGATATGTTTTTACATCAAATGGAGACCAATCCATAAAATGTGACAAAAGCCATTAGGAGTGACTGAAGCTTAAAAACAAAATCCATAGTGTTGGGGTTTTTTAGGATAATATCTTTTATTTGGTAGAAATAGATACTATATACTCTGTACTAGGGTTACAGTGAATGCATGTTTTCTAGTAGAGCTAATTGGATATGGAATTTAGTAAGTGTCTTTTGATGTCAAACTTTTTTGACACGTTTTCCTCCCGGCTCCTATACCCAGTATGATCTAGTGAGGGAAAACAATACAAAACAAACCTGGAGACCAGACTTCTGTTTTTAGCCACATAATATTTGTCCCCCTAATCTACAGGATTTCTCATCTGAAAAAAGGTCTTTGAGGCTCCTTCTAGATGTATTATATGACTCTCTAGTTATCGCTTAAAACAGCAAAACAAATGAACAACAACCAAGAGAAAACTGTATTTTACCACTTTGTCCAGACCTTGGGGTAGAAGAGGCTAATTCCCAATCCTAGGTGCTTCTTCCCCTTCCTTTCCCTTTCTTCCTCAGAATATACCAGTCCTGCAGTTTGGGGCACTGCCTTGGCAAGGTTCTGATTCCAATCCTGTATGACCTAGAGCCCCACCCCATTCCTTCTATTTTCTGAGGCACCTGCTTCTCAGGCTGGGGCAGTCTATTACTTAAGGAGAAGAACTTCCCATAAGAGCTCACCAGAGTGTCCATTCAGCTTCCGTGACATGAGCATGTCCTCGGTGATATAGATGCACATGTCTGGGCTGACTTCCAGAGACTCTTCATTCATCTGCTCCAGGTCCCTGGGATCATCGACCAACATCTCTATTTCTGGCACAGAAGAAGGAAAAGACATTTGGGGATATGAAGGGAAAGGGACACCAGAATTCATAGCCATACTTTGAGGGAGGCTATGTAATTATCCCTATTTTAAAACAAACTTGCTAATGAGAATCTATATAATAGGAAACTCTTAGGACAATTCCCCACTAGATGTATTTGTTCTCATTTTTCACAGGATTGTTGTGTTTGTTACATGTCTTCTAATGCCACAATCTGATTGTCGATTATTCTTTACTCTTTAAGAAAAAAGAAAAGAGAAAAGAGAAAGGGGTGCCTGGGTGGCTCAGTTGGTTAACTGTCTGACTCTTGATTTTGGTTCAGGTCACGATCTTAGGGTTGCGAGACAGAGCCCTGCATCAGGCTCCTCGCTCAACGCAGTGTCTGCTTCTCCCTCTCTCTGCTCCACCCTGTGTGCTCACGCACATTCTTGCTCTTTAAAGTAATAAATAGAATCTTAAAAAAAAAAAAAAAGAAGAAAAGAGCTATACCACCTTGCTGAGATGACGAAGGGTAAACTGAGACTGATGGGCTGTTTGCCTAGGGCCAGAGCACAATGAGTATTTCATGAAGCTCCCCATTTCTCTTAGCTGCCTACCTGCAAGGCATTTAAGTGACTTCATTTGAGATCCACATAAATTCTATAGTAACCAAACAAATGTGCTGCAGTTTTCCTTAATGAAGTATCTTTTCCCCAAACATGAATGCTATAGCACTTGAGGCAGAAAAATAGTAAAAAGGTTATACACATATGCTCAGCTTGATGATACAGGCTAGAGGTCTGATTTTATCTCAACACAGAGTTAAGCAGCTAGGTACTAACTTTCTATTATATTCCCAGAGTTCCGGGTGCAGAGGAGGAGTTTAAGAAATACTAAAATAAGCAATGGTCTGAGCTCAAATATTTTTTCCTGCAAAAAGTTTAAGACATTTCTGTCACTAGCTCTACATCTACTCAGTTGTCCTAACCAACATCTATTTACTATTTTTATTTTTTTAAAGATTTTATCTATTCATTCATGAGAGACACAGAGAGGCCGAGACAGGCAGGAAAAGTAAGCTCCCTGAGGGGAGCCTGATGAGGGACTCAATCCCAGGACCCTGAGATCACGCCCTGAGCCAAAGGCAGGTGCTCAACCACTGAGCCACCCAGGTGCCCCATCAATGCCTATCTAATCTGGGAATCAGAAACGCAGATGTGAGCACTGCAGGACTGACCGCTGCTCCATTTCACATAAACCGCTAGGACTCAGAATCCACCAACACCCAATCCCAGGGTGGCAAAGGATCATGACTAGAAGAAAGCTTTGTTCACCACACAAGCACCAAATCATGGGAGAGGATACAAGACCCCTCCTCATCTCCATTATTGCTTCTTAGTTATGCTCCACACATCAATTCTCCAGAAGTGACACTTGAAAAAAATACTAGGCAAGACGAAGGAGGGGAGACAGAAACAGCAGCTTGCTGGGAAAGCCCACAGTGAGCAGGTTACCATCGTCCTGCGAGTCCTCTTCCAGCCGGTCCTTGCCGCTGCTCTCCACGCCAGAAGTGTGGGAGCTGCCGTGGCTGGTCATGGAGCTGCAGCTTTTCAGCTTGCGGTGGATGGCGCTGCCAGAGTAGCTGTCCTCGGGCCCCGTGTCCCGGGGCTTGGTGTCCGCCTCGATGCCCGAGGTGTGGGAACTGCTGTGGCTGGCGGTGGAGTGACGGGACAGGCGCTTGTGCTTCACGCTGCCCGCGCTGCTCCCGCTGGCCCGAGACCGCTTTTCCAGCTGGTCTACGTCAAGGTCCAGGCTGTCGCTGATGTAAGACTCCCGATACTGCTTCTTCTCTGCATGGTGAGGACACAGCACGTCATATATTCAACCGAGACAGAAGAAAGGGCTGGTTAGCTTTAGTGAGTCACTGGGCTAAGAACTAGGGCGCTTTCACACCCAGAATCCAGGGACTGGAGAGTGATGATTCTGACAGGAGCTCAACTTAAGACTGCAAATGCATAAAAACCAATACAACAGATTTGAGGTTGTATTTAAACTATTCAGAGAGTCTTAAAGCTTCAAAACTATAGAAAAGTGCTCTTCCATGTAGAATCACCAGACCACCTCTTGTCTGCAAATTGCTATTGGCCAACAGTGACATAGGTTCAGTATGTGAGAATAAATATTTAGAAGTCTTTAGAGCACTTGGACATTGCCATGACAGCCACTACTGTGATTTTGTATTATGCAGAAGGATCAGTCCACAATGGATGAGAAATCTTAAAAATCTGGTCCTTCCCCACAAATAATTTCAGAAGTACTGCTACAGAAGACTGTTTAATAAATATAATTATACTAACTGCCAGTGATTTTATTTATTCAGTTTGGCCCATTACTAGCTTAGTTATGACTGCTAAATATAATTTAAAATAAAACTATTCTTCTGCAAATTTCTTTCAGAGAGTTCTAAAATTTAGCTTTTCATTAATGAAAAATTAATGAAGGCCCCTTTTCTCCATTTGGGGTGAACTAGTGAGGCTTTATCATCTATTTAGAAAACATAGTAATCATTGCTGGGTTGATGATTTATACTTATGTGGCCTCTGAACTATAAAACTATTCTTTAATAGGTCAGGGCCATTCTTTAACACAAGGACATACTAGAAAGTCCCTTTCATCAAATGCTTAACTAAACACTACATTAAAGCACCAAATTCCAACTGAGTTGCAGGTATACAATAATACTTCTGTGTTTCAGGTCAGAATTTTAAAACAGAGGAGTAGTTTAGATTCTTTATATTCTTAATACTGATGAGAAATAACACATTAGAACAATGTTAAAGATGGAGAATGCATTTGGGGAATGTTAAATAGATATTATTTCAGAAATTGCTAATTTGTAGACTAATTGGGTTCTCAGGGGCCTTGATGGATTTAATTGCCTTGTTTCTTGGTTAAGTGAAAACACTTGCACTCCTGATGTCTAAATCCAACTCTGAAGTATAATCACCATAGGCTCCCTAGAGAGGGAAGGAGCATCAGCAGAAAGAGAAGATGCACTTTCAAGGAAGCAAAACGCAGAAATGCTTGCAGAAGGTTTTGTGTACATTGTTGTGCTCCAGCCATTCACATCAATTCTAAGGAATCTGACTACAACACAACAGCCAAGTATGCACAGCCATGCAGAAAACAGACTGGGGCTAGATACCAGAGCCTAACACAACACAGCTGAGACAAATCTCACGTGCATCATCTACAACCCATCTTTTAGAGCTAGACTGCGTTTTAAAGATTCTTATTTTCTGAAGGCAACAGGGGATGAGATGAAGATGGAGAGCTAAAGCAGTCTGCAAAATTCTCATACAATTTCTATTCACTGTTGCTTTAAAATAATAGCCATGTGGCATTTGCAAGGTGGAAAGCAGAAAGAAAATAGTTTTCTAAAAAATTCTTTAGAGGCTGGAGTTCTAAAACAATTGGGAATTATGGCTCTAGTAACTTAAAAGTTTTTCTACCTCTTTACAAACAGCCCTTTTACTCCCAACACCTCCCAGCAGGTTCAGAGTCAGTCACAGTTACTCTATACTCATTAGTATATTAGAAGGCAAGCACTGCCAACCTGTTCTTTACCTCATAGGAACTTAGGGTAAATCTACTTCCTGTCAATGTGTCAGAGCAGCTTTGGTGTTCTATGCGGCTGGCCAGAGTTCCCTTCTTACAGCTGTATCACTTAGATCCAGTACAAACGTTTAAGAAGTGTCACACCACTCAGTTACAAACTGAAGGAAATATTTACATAATTCTGAAATTTATTCTAAGACCTGCAAAATGCAGCCTCTTGTCTCCCTAGTAATCAAGGGTGTCAACAGCACAGATCGTCACTATGTTGGTGTTCTTTGTATTCTCTCTGTGGTAAAAGCCCAGAGACCACAAAGCTTTTCAGATGTAATTTTGAAACAGAATGCAGTGTAGCCTCTTGACATATGATCTAAGAATAAGCTCCAACTGTTGAATAAAACTGGGTTATAAAACCTTTTTTCATGACAAAAGCATTTTTTAAACTTCTCTTTTAATGCTATGGAAGAATTCTTATGATCATTTTCTACCACAACGTACTAAAAGAGTCGTTCAGATAAGGTGACTTTAAATTAAATTAAAAAAAAATACAGTCTCTTTTTGTGTGGGTTTTTTGTTTGTTTTGGTAAACCAACACCAGAAAAAGAGCTTTCTTGTAAAAATGATGAAGCTCTTAAGTGTGGATGAGATAACTGGAGTCAGGCTAAGGCGGGCCCAGAGAAACTTAGTTCAGGCTTTCTTTAGATCTAGAAGAATCTCTAAGTAGAAGAAACTAGGTATGTTTTCTTTAGAAGAAAAAGAGAGATGTCTCTTTTCTCAGTTCTATCAACATTTATCCAACTAAGAAATCTAATTAACACCTTTATCATTCCTTCATTGCCTTCCTCATGTAAGCCCCCAAATGCGCTTGGTACTATGTATGGTAAAAGATAAAACTCTGCCTTGTAAGAACTGAAAATTCTTTGTAATTTTACCTTAGAACCTATATGGGAGGTTCATGAGTTCTTTCAGGCTCTAAAGGGCTCCCCTCATCATCTAAAGAATTTATTAAAATGCTAATGGGAAAGCTTGTGGAATAAATAAACTTTTCAAGGCTCTATAAGCTGGCCATTTAGGAACATGGCCAATTTGGCAAATGATGGGCTCTACACCTAAGTTACCTATTTTTACAAGTCTCCTTGGCGCTTCTGTCCCATCTTCATTCCTCCTAACATTCATGTCAGCATTGGAGAGATGTATTTATTACACTGATGAGTCATCATGGGGAAGAACTGGCAGTGTGGCAGCAGAGGAAGCCAATACACCTGGCAGTTACACCAATTTTCTCCAAAAACAGAAGTAGTTTGGTGACAGACAGTGGAAATGATTCATATTTTTTCTTTTTTTTTAAGATTTTATTTATTTATTCATGAGAGAGAGAGAGAGAGAGAGGGCAGGCAAAGACATAGGCAGAGGGAGGAGCAAGCTCCACCCAGGGAGCCTGACGTGGGACTCAATCCTGGGTCTCCAGGATCATGCCCTGGACTGAAGGCATGCTAAACCGCTAAGCCACAGGGGCTGCCCCTTGGATCCTATTCTTTGGGGTTCTAGAGCCCCCCTGATGGCAGCTCTAGGGTAAGGGGCCACAGATGGCAAAGGCACCATTTTCTTCTTCACTCAAGACCCCCATACCTTCATTTTCCTCCAGCTTCCGGATGTGGCGCAACACAGGCTGCAGATTCATGTAGAGACGATGGCTATTGCTCAGGAGTTGCAGGAGGTGTCGGGAGCGCATGGGGCACCCTGTGTAGTAGATGAGCTTCCTGGCTGAGGGCAAGCCATCTGGCAAAATCTCAAATTTCTTACCCTGTGGAGTGAAAGCATAAATCGGATTTGGGAAAAGAAGTCTCTAATTTGCCAAGGTCCCTTTCATTTTCTTTCTAATAAAGAAAACTACAGATTCAGAAATAAATGTAGAAAGCTCCATTAAAAATCCACTGAGAGTTAAATTATTGTTTTCCCATTCAAAAATTTCACAGGACAAAGTTTACCAAAAATTCAGAGAAGTATCTAGCCAGGGTCTTCTGGTAAACACTGACTGAGAAGGACTGTTGGGGAATATCTTTGATTTCTCTGGCTAGTTGGGCCACTTATGCAATGGAGAAGAGAAGGGCCCACCATGAAAACATCTTCCAATGCAATTCCAACACCCTAATTCAGCAAACAAGAGGAAAAATTCTAGAAGCATAATGCATTCAAATATTTGTTGAGCCAAACATTGTACTTGTCACTGAGAATATGACAGTACATAGGACAGACTAGATCCTTACCTTCATAGAAATATATTATGTGTAAGTAAACACATAAAATAACTATAGTTTGTGACAAACTCTGATGAGGAAATAAGGAGTTATGATAGCAGGATAGCACTTCAAATTCCTGTTTATAGGGTTAAGAAAAAAAAATGGAAAAACTTCTTTAGCTGGATAAAAAAGAGAGGCTGGGGGGCACCTGGCTGACTCAGTCTGTAGAGTATGCAACTCTTGATCTCAAGATTGTGAGTTCAAGCCCCATGATGGGCATACAGCACAAGAAAGAAAAAAGAAAGAAAAGAAAAGAAGAGAAGAGAAGAGAAGAGAAGAGAAGAGAAGAGAAGAGAAGAGAAAAGGAAAGGAGGAAGGAAGGAAGGAAGAAAGCAAGCAAGCAAGCTGGAAGCTAGAGGGACAGTTCAAGGGATGAGACAGAGAAAGGAAGAGATAGTATTTTAAGTTTCTCCATCATAAAGATATAAGGAATCTCATTCATTAAGCCTGAGGCCATTAACATAAAGTTCATTAACATACGTTGATGGTCAGAGTTTGGCAAAGTTTATGATAGTCATGGATATTATAAATTCCTTCACCTCTTCATTACTGAATGGGGCAGCAGGACTGCAAAAGGAATATTCCAGACGAAACGAACTAGGGGTGGTGGAAGGGGAGGAGGGCGGGGGGTGGGGGTGAATGGGTGATGGGCACTGAGGGGGGCACTTGACGGGATGAGCACTGGGTGTTATTCTGTATGTTGGTAAATTGAACACCAATAAAAAATAAATTTATTAAAAAAAAAAAAAAGGAATATTCCAGACATAACAATTCTTAGCCAGAGGGGAGAAGTAAAGCAAAGAGGGAGGCATTTTCTAACTACACAAAGTCAATAAAAAACAATATGGCTTTGTGTATTTCAGTGGGGGGTGGAGTTTTCACCCCTGGACTTTTCATTTTAAAGGAAGCACCAGTGGATCCCAATGTTAGGGTGGTAATAACTGCCACTTAATGAGCACCAGGCAGGTATTAACTCATTTAATCCTCACAAGAAGCCTATAGGGAAGAACCAATTATCCTCAGTTGGGAACAAAGAAACTAAGGCACACAGGTTAAGTAACTTGCTTAAGGTCATACGACTTGGGCAGGACTGGGCTGGATCAGAGAAGAATCATCTGGGAAATTCACCAAAATAGATACCTGGTCCCCAATCCACACTGGATCAAAAATCTCTTATGGGAGAAGGATGAGGCCCAGAAATCTTTATCTTAAACAAACTCCTCAGATGAGGCTGATACATAACTAGATTCAGGAACCACTGAGTCCAGGACCCTTAAAACATTCAATTCCATAAATGTGCTTTATTACTACTCAGTTTGGGGCATGACAGGGATAACTAGGGTAATGATTCGCTCATTTTCATATAGCTCAGATCCTTTCACAAAGGGCCTGTGAGGAGGAGGCAGGTCAGGCCCAATTCGATGTATGAGTAAAGTGAAATCAGATTGAACTGTGCCCAAGTAATTAAAATAATGTAAAGTCAGGAACAGGTCTTTTGACTTCACAGAGTAATGTGGAGTCAGTACCCAAATGCTATTTGGCAATACAGCCCTTTATTTATATAGGCCATCTTCCTTATGGGAGAGAAGCACATGTGTACAAATCCTTATCTTCCTCCTTTCTTTGTGCATTTTTTCCAACAGTTTCTGAAGAAAAAATATGGATTTTAATGACCACTAGATATACATATTATTAACTGTAATTCTTTGAACCCTACCAAAAACCAGATATAGCTGGCAAAATAGAGAAACAGCTGGGAAAAATCATGAATTCGCTCCTACAACAACAACAAAAAAAGGATACTATTCTCAATATTCTAAAAATAACAGTATTTTTCCTGTTAAGAACTGTAGATCCTTCTTTGTAATGATGAGTTTCAAAGAGTTAGATATTAATAGAAACATCTTGTTATATCACTCTTTATTCTTTGCTCAAAGAAGTAACTTTCAAAAGAACTGGCCAACTCCTATGCTATAAGTAATTTATCTTGTGGTTATGGCTTTCTGTTTTCTGCTCCCTTTGCTATAGGCTTTTGAAAATAATTCTGTTTGATAAACTCATCTTGTACTTTCCCCATTATATTTCTTCTGCAACTAGAGTAACTTAGGATAGCACACTGGGGACGAGACTCACAAATTAAAATTAGTAATTTCTTTTGCCTTAGGATTCCTTAATTTTAGATTCACTACTGATGAGTGGCAGGGATTAAAGCATATACAGTAAGAATATAAGAAAGCTAGTGGTATTCTTCCTCAACTTTTTAAAAATACCAGTTTTTGTGCCTGGGACAATATCGTTTTTAAAAACAAAACAAAAGAGAGAAGAATAACAAAAATCCACAAAAACAAACAACTGCAATTTTTCTTTAATCAGTTATTTTAAACTTACCACAAACACCAACTTTCCAACATTTGTCCAGGGGAAATCATAAAGTAATTGTTTCTCTTCATCTAAATTCTGTGGAAAAAATAATGCATGCAGAGTTATGGAGGAAACCACCAGACACTCTACAATGGCTCTAACCTCTCTCCTAGAAAACTAAAATGTGGTAATTAATATCTGAAGGAGGTCCTCAACTCTCTTTGGAAATGTTCAGACGGTAATTAAAACATTAGTGATACAAAACTGTAGCTTTGGGTTCCTGCATTAACTGCATTAACGAGTAACTGCATTAAACTGGCCTTTCAAGGCAATCTTTTCCCTTTGAGCCTATCTCTAAATTTAAATAAAAAGTCCAAAAGACTCAGGCATTCAAGAGATGAGGTAAGGTACTCAGACTTTCATAACTGGGTATTTGCCTAAATCAAAGATAAGAGATCCTCATATTCTCCTTGGTCTCACAGAAAGAGGCATTCTCTTTCCCCTGTTCATGGCTGTTGTATAATATTATCCCACTTGCAAAAGCATGACAGTTAATACTTATTCAAGGGATGAGCTTTATCAGAAAATTGCAATGGAAATTAAAATGTCTGGTCTGGCACTGTGTTAAAATGTCATTTTTTTTCTTTATACAGTTCTAATGCTCCAGAGGATTAAATAGAGTATTTAAAATCAATAACCACAAAGAAAAATGTTTGGATATTAATGATCTATTAGTGATGAACCTGGTCCAATCTTTGGCTTATTATTTTCTTTTTAGAGAACTGACTACTGTCAGGGCTTGGACTGTATCACTTCATCTGTTCTACATCACCTGCATCTGTACTAGACAAATAAGAAGTAATGACCAATCCATGGCCAGAAATGAGCCAGTGAACCTATCAAAGACCATGCAGGCACACTGTCATGGAAGACACAGTAGACAGCATTTGACACTAACTTCTCATTCACTAACCTGAAAAATCTGTATTCCCCGCATGGTCAATCCAAGGGTCAGAGAAGCTTCAATTTCCCTTTTATCCTACAGAAACAAAATCATATAAAAAATATGATCTTCTTGTATAATGGACAATTAAGCACCAAAGAAGACAAACAGAAGGAGAAATCTCAGGATTATAAAGCTTTTAACTTAAAATAACTTTGCTCATCTTTCTGCATCCCTACTTTATGGTTTAAGAAAATCATGAGAACCTATTAAATCAATAATGGTATATTCTACTTTTTAAGCCACTTCGATTTCAAAGCATTAGTGTTTTCACTATATTGTATACACTTTCATATCTGACAATAGTCTAAATAGTTACATTATTGAAAGCTCTGGTAAACAAGACTATTTTTGCTGCTTATCTTTATTTATTTTTTTAGTTTTCTACCTTTCCTTAGATGTTAGAATGTTGAATCTAATCTCATAACTATATTTTGAGATGCACTAGATTTTACAGGTTTCATGTGTCAACTCTGAAGCCAAAATCAGAGGCAAGCCTAAATATTTAAGGCTCTCATTTCATGAGGATAGAAGGTTGTTAAGGCTTTGATTAAGTTTGTTTGGAAAGAAAATACTTATTTCTAAGAAGTTCAATTATTAAAAAAAATTAAAAAAAAAAGAAGTTCAATTATTACTTGCCAATACTATATACATTCTTTTAAAAAAATTTTTAAACATATAGTATATTATTAGTTTCAGAGGTAGAGTTCAGGGATTCATCAGTTGCATACAATATGATATACATTCTACTGGCTAAACCATAAACTATGCAAAAAATAAACTACAATAAGCATATGGAAAAAAATTCCTGAAATGTTCCTCTGAATTTTAAGTGTACTCTGAAATTTGGCCACATATTTTACGTGCTTATCTATAATAATGGGATATAAGGTTATGAAGTTCAAAATAGAAGATAAATAAAATTACTAAGTAACTAAAATATTTTCATTATGAGATTCCTCAATACAAATAAGTGAGTATGGTTAGTGCCAGTTTTCCCATGAACACAGGAAGAAATGTGTTTAGAAAATGCATCCTTATATGGCATAGACAAGACATAGCCTATTTTCACTATGGATTTGGATTTTTCCCAACTAGTATGTTTTTATATCAAGAAAGGTATATACAGTATAGGTTTAACAGGAGAAACCAATCTATCTGATTATCTGAACCAGCCAGGAAGATTATCTAGTAACACCTAAACTACAGTCCAGCTTCCAATGGTCCAATTATGCTAATCTTACCACAAAGGGTGTAGTAGTAATAAGAAGCATAGTAATAACAGTGATAATGGTAACAGCTTAACATCATGCTTAAGATGTGCTGGGCACTGTTTTTTTTTTTTTTTAAGATTTTTTATTTATTTATTCATAGAGACACAGAGAGAGAGACAGAGAGAGAGAGAGAGAGAGAGAGGCAGAGACACAGGCAGAGGGAGAAGCAGGCTCCACGCAACAAGCCTGATGTGGGACTCGATCCAGGGTCTCCAGGATCACACCCCAGGCTGCAGGCGGCGCTAAACCGCTGCGCCACTGGGGCTGCCCTGGGCACTGTTTTAAACACTTTTTATCCATAAATTCCTTTAGTCAGGTAGACCTGAGTTAGGATTCTAGCTCTGCCACTTGCTAGTTTCATGGTCTTTGGACTGTTTCCTCATCTGTAAAATGAACATCACAGTTTCTATCTTACAGAACTGTGAAAATCTAAAAAAGAAAATAAAGCATGCCCCACAGAAACAATACTTAATAAACATCAGCTGTTGTGGTGGTGGTTCTTATTAATAGATACAACGCAAGTATGGTCTCACTTTGAGGAACATTAAAAATTACTGATCAAATGAGTTGCAAATGTTACTCCCCAAGGCAGACATATAGATTTGGAAAAAAGAAAGATAATTATTTCATAATTACTGAAAAGCTAGGTTCACAATCTGAAGCCACCTGTTATCTCAGTATCAGAACCATTAAAGAAAGACTCCATCATGTTCCCAGGCTCAAGGAAAAGCACCATTAACTCCAACACTGACCTATGATAACAGTTCACATGAAACTTTTTTCTTTAAAAAGCCCTTTGATGGGGTGCCTGGGTGGCAGAGCAGGCTAAACGCCCGACTCTTGGTCTCAGTTCAGGTTGTGATCTCACAGTCATGAGATCAAGCCCTGTGTCAGCCTGGAGTCTGCTTGGGATTCTCTCTCCTTCTCCTTCTGCCCCTCCCCACCCCCACATGTGTGTCCACGTGTGCACGTGTGCTCCCTATCTCTCAATAAATCTCTTTAAAAAATAAATAAAAAGCCCATTAAAAAGTGAAATGACAAATTTTAACAAAATCTTCTTCTAATGGAGAAGGTATTTTTTTCCTCAGAAGCTGCAAACACACTACAGTTTTGTACCTTATATAATCTGTAGTAATGCACAGCAACATCATCCAGTCGGACGGCCTCTTTGATGTATTTAAGATGTGCCTCGGAAGCGGTCAGTGCAAACTGATCCTTGTGCATGTTTGGAATGTGCTTCAGGATGTAGTCCTTCCCTCTCTTAGAAACAACCTGTTGGAATACAATAGATATGCAATGCAACATTTGTTGGAGGGATGGAAGTTCTACCCTCACATCCCCAAAATGATGAAAGGACAAGAACCTAAAATAGGCCATGTAAACTGGCTAATTTCCAGTAGGAAATTTCCCACTTTTATTCTGTTTTCACCATCTGTTATGTTACTAGGCTGAATCAGCTAATACTAGAAGCTACAAAGTCAATATAGCTGTAGTACTGTAGATCTGAGAAGAAAAATCACAAGAAATGAGAAAAATATGTTCTTTTGGCTTTAAACTCACTAAGAAAAAAAAAAACCCATGCAAACTTGCAAAATTTTATACACATCACTGTTTATACTTGCAAAATGATCGGTACCATGCAATACATTGACTGTCAACACATATTCCAAGTTCTGGATTCTACTTAACTCTTCTAAAATTACAGCCACAAGAGTGGGAGGTTCTAAATGTTGATCCAAAGAAGGCAGGGGACTGGGAGGAATTCTCTGAAACACGTCTGGTTTTTGCATAAAAGGTTGATATGAACGCTCTATTTGAATACTTGTGAGAAAACAATTTCATTCAAACATTCATTGCAATTCACTGTGGCTCAGGTTTTCATCAGAGAGTAGCCTAAGCCTTTCAATGCCCAAAATATATAGTATCCAGCAGCTGCAGGCTAAGAGAAAGGTGCTGATTAGTTAAGTCTTAGCTGATTTCATGAGGATTATAAAATATGAAAAGAATTATGCAAAGAAAGCAAAAAGAGTAGTGTTTAACATCATCAGAAAAAAAAATTAAAGGATTCTTAATTTTAAAATGTTTTTATAGATAATGATGTTTTGTTTCTTCCTATTGAATTAAACTTGATAAATTCCTGGCCATTTAAGAAGTTTTGCTAAGAACTCAAAATTACAGAGTTTTCCTTCGAGACTCCTTTTACATGGAGGTAACCTAAGTTAGGAGTTATCCAACTTTTCTCGGATCAAAGAACACTCAGAAAATAGTATTTGTAAAGGCACTGAAGTAAGTGGCTTTGGTGATCCCAAAGATTGAAGACACTCATATCTCAGCACCCTGGAGGCTACGGCACCCTAACTGGTGAGCTCTGATTTAAAAGACCAAGATTCAGGGCACCTGGATGGCTCAGTCGGTTAGGCGTCTGCCTTCAGCTCAGGTCATGATTTCAGCATCCTAGGACGGAGGCCCACATTAGGCTCCCCATTAGTGGGGAGTCTGCCTCTACCCCTCTCCCCTGCTTGTGATCTCATGCTCTAATAAATAAAATCTTTTAAAAATAATTTAAAAAATAATAAAATAAATTAAAATAAAATAAAATAAAATAAAATAAAATACCAAGATTCACTGAGTCCCTGATGGCAACTAGGGAAAGAAACACAGGCTGATTTGGGTTCCACAGACACTGAATATGTAAAAGCTTGACACCTTTTGTGGTTTCTTTTTAACAACAGAAGCACTGTCAGTCCACAAAACCTTATATTAAGCACCTCGACGTGAAATGCTGAAGAAACAGAAAAGGTGACATTTGTGCCTGTCCATTAGAATATACAACCAAGCAGTTTACTGGAGGCAAAAGATAAACAGATCATTTGAAAAGAAGACATAAAACACTGTGTCTAGGGTATTCCAGAGCCCAGAGGAAGGGCATTTGGGTACCTAATCGGTTCCTCCAGGCAGAGGATGAACAGGGGTTAGCCAGGTCAAACGGGGTGAGGGCTTTCTCCAGCTAGAGGGACTTTAGAAGGAGGAACACAAGTGTGAAACTCCACAGGACGTGCAGAGACATAGGAATTGCTGGATATTGTCAGAGCATAAAATTCAAGGCACAGGACAACCAGAGAGGAAGCTGGAAAGACTGGCAGAGATCAGATCCCAGAAAGTTCCTCGGTCATGCTTGAGAGACAGGCTTTCACTCTGAAGGTGATAGGGGAGCCACGGAAGGTTTAAATCAGAAGCAAAAGCAACTCAAGTGCAAGCTGTGAAGACTGAAGCACAGACAAGCCCCGCAGAGCAGTGCTGCTGAGTGCTGACAAGAGCTGGAACCTGGGAGACAGAACGACGATGGGTAGGGCACACAATAACAATAAACATTTAGGAAGTCAACCACAGCAAAAATTCAAGAGAATTTTATTTCCTAAGCTAGGTGATAGGTGATCAGTGCTTTATATTAGAGGATGTTCCAGATGACTGGATAGGGCAGGGAGAAAGAAGGGTGATGGGGGAAGAGTTCTGATGACTCTCAAGTTTCTGGGTGACTAAGTGGATGGCAGCGGCAGTAGCTGAGATTAGGGATGCAGAGGAAGGAATGCATAGAATTGAGGTGGGAAAAAGATGACCTTGATTTGGAGCATTCTGTGTTTGAGATACCTATGGGTAAAGAGCTATCTAATGGTCACAGGGAAGAGAAACAGATTTGGGAGTTGCCAGCACATAAGTGGTTGTTAAAAAGCATTCATTAGGATGAGATCTCCCAGGATGGGAGTGGTTAAGTGTCAGATGCGGCCAAAGAAAGAAGTGGGAAGTGTCCACTGGATCTGGCAATTTCAAGGTCACCAGTGACCTTAGGGATAGCACCACAAGTGAAGTGGTAAGGAAAGAAGGCAGAAGGAAGCTCCCTGAGGAGTTCACTTGGGAAATAAGGAAGGTAAAAAATCAAATATATGTTATTTTTTTCAAGAGGCTTTACTGAGAAGGCAAGGTGAGAACGGTAGTTCTTTTTTCCTTTCTTCCCTGAGGATGAGGTGGGGCAAGCCAAATACACTTTGTATGTTCTAACTGACGAAGTTAGTTTGAGCAGAGGCTAAGGATGTGAAGGGAGGCAAGTTACAGCAGAGACCTGGATGAGGACAAGTGGGCACCATACATGGGCAGGGTTGTGTGGAGAAAGGACACTTGAGACAGGCCATGCTGGAATAATCTAAATTTTCTTGCTGAAGAAATGGCATGCTTCCTCTCTTGGGAGTAGAGGAGATGGCCAGCAGAGCAAGGAGTTTATTTATATTTGTTTTCTCAACACAAGAAAAGTTGTAAATGATCTTATCTTTAAAAGATAATGTGTTTCTCCCTTCAAAGGGAAGAAAATGATGCTTGGATTAAGAGTAAAATAAGAAAATAAAGATAATACAAATGCCAAGAGAAGGCTGGCAACTTCCAAGTTCCATCATATTCAGGACAGACAGCAATCCTCTTCCCCATTAGCTGTAAGTGGCAGATCAACTATATCCAGAGATCATGTGTACCATGCTTTCAGGTGTTAAATTTACATTTGGGCATCATGGAGGGTTTTACTGGCCACAAACATCTGGGTTCCCATTTCTGGAAGCAACAGGAATAGCAGCATAATGAACTAGAGATGTGCTAGAGAAAACACTTTAAGATTCGAAAACAGTGCCTACCCAAGCAGGGAAGTAAGCCTCTGGCTCAAAGTATTTTCCATAGTGCTTATTCCTTTTGAAGTTCCCAAGATCAGCCTGCAGGGCAAAGGCTGCCAGCAGGAAATAGGCTTCTTCTCGGAGTACACACTGCGAATGAAGAACTTGTTTTCTCAGGTGCCAGTAATAATAGTATCGTGCTGCTCTGTCACTAGGAAAATAAAAGAAAACAGACCTCACATTTGATGGAACAATCCAATGGCGTGTAAACAGAACCCAAATCCTGCTGTCCGTCTGGTGACAAGAGGTCTTCTGTTTCAGCTCCCTCTTTCTCCCTCCCCACGCCCAACTCCTTGAAAAAAAAGGGGGGAGGGCTTGTAGCTAATACCTGATTGCTGCCTCACCCAGGTCACCAACTCCAAGTCTGACTCCCCAAACAGCAAACATACCATTTCCTGAGGCCTATAACATTTGATTCATTCAGAGAATGGAAACAAGGTCTGAATCACTCCACTCCAATATAGTTAACATTTCACTGAACAAGGATTAGTATAGAAGCCTAAGCATTTGTTGTCTGCATTAAAATTATTTTGCTGCAATAATGCTCGCAAATCTGAGGGGACAATCCTGGCTCTAATGTTTTGCTGTTCTGTTTTGGTTTGGTTTTCAGCTAAGCTCATTACAAATACTCTAAGACCCTTTTAAAAATATTTCTGTTTATATGACCCCCCCCCAAATTAACTTATAGTGCTTTTTTCCCCTCAGAATGAATGAACTGAAAAAAAAAACTTGCCTTAAATCTTTTTTTTTTTTAATTGAGTGGATGTTACTTTATGGGTGTGGTTTTATATGCACATGTTATGACAATCATGATACTCCTCACAAATGGAAATACTAATACTGCGCTCATTACAATCTGTTGAGGTCAGAAATAAATATAGTTCCCATTAAATACATTGAGTAAGAAGTGCTGACTGGGGAAAAACATGGTCAAGCTCCAAAAAATGTCACAGGCAAATGGGATGCCTTTGTGATCAAAGTAAAAATGCAAGGAAAAAAAAAGTGCGTGCTTGTGTGTGTGTGTGTGTGCGTGTATGCGTGTATGTATTTAATGAGTTTATTTGCCTTCCTATTATTTTAGGTCGAATGTTTACCTGAGATTCATAGCTCATTAGCAGATGACAATAAAAACCTGAGTTGATTTCAACTAAGATGGTGTTTAAGAATGAAAAGTTTAAAAATAAAGCATTTATGTAATTTTTTTCCCTCAGGACAGAGTACTTTTCAGAGCACTTCTTTTTATAATGCTGACCACACAGTGTTTGGACTAGTTCATCCCTGGGGAAAAGAAGTAGTAGAGGGATGAATTAAACATTGATTAGCCCCAGGGGGTTAATTAGTGGCTAAATAACATATTTTCCTTCTTTTCAGCACATTCCATACTTAGTAGGTAAACTGAGTAAATATTTCACATAAGTTTAGAAAAACTAAAAAAAGTTTCTTAACCTTTTAAAAATTATTTACAGCTAATATTTTTTACTTTTAAATTTACATATGGCAATAATACAAATATTAAGAACGAACCTCACATATAACTCATTAGCCAAATGTATCTTTTTGACATGTGTTTCTCAGAGTTTAGAAGTAAATAAGTAAAACAGAGTTCACATTTCTAGTATTTTCTATCAGTCAACAAAACCACCTCTGAAAGTTTTCCAACACTGACTACTATACAAATGATAAACTGAGTTTCTGAAATGGTAAATTCTGAGTTTGTGTAAGTATCAGTATGAACAAATATTTATTGAGTGTTCTAGGAACTGAGGATATACGAGCATACAAAAAGAATTTAAAAAAAATCCTTGCTCTTTTGGAATGTATATCCTAGTGGGTGGAAACAAACATGAGTACTTTATTTAGTATGTTAGGAGGTGAGTGCTTTGGGTAAGTAAGGGTTTGGAGTCCTTGTCCTCCTACCTGATCAATCTGCCATTTTCCACATAGTACTGCACACGGAAGTGAATGATCATAGGAGGTCCAAATTGGTCAATACCCTAAACAATGACACATAAAAAGCAAGCTATTTTTAGTTACCACAAAAAGGGGTTTCAAAAGCAACAAAATTCTGTAATTTACAAGATAGTTTTTATATCTTGAAAGGTTTTATCTTCTAATGGGTGGTGGCTGGCAAAAGGCAGACAAATGTCCCTCTGGATACCAAGTTCATGAAAAACTGAGAAGTTATAAAACATCATCACGTATCTGATACTCATTCACTGTAATGCCAATGACAACATAAGGGAAGATAAAAATAAATACCAGTGGAAATTTCTAGTTGAGATCCAGCTCCTCTCTCAACTCTATCCCCCGTGGTGACCATTTGCTCCTCATTACAAATGTTCTCTTGTTCCTCTGACATTCCACATACCAAATTCTAATATGCTGTTTGTTTATTTTGACTTTAATGTGCCTTACTTTGTAGTTGGCTTTCAAGTAGCCTTCCCATTTATTCCAAGAATTCTTAAAATACAAATTGAATAGACACTAGGGATTTATTCCTGATTTACTAGGGTGATCCTGGAAACATCAGGTAGATTCCCTGTGAATGATCCCCCACGTAAATGGAATTGATGTTTACTAAATAAAGGCATCATCAGTATAATAAAGTAGCAAAGTAGCAAAGGGAAGTGTAGTAAAAATGAATTTAAAAATTATGAATAACTTCTAGAACATCAGTTTTGACAGCTAATACAGCCAGAGATGAGGAGTAAGCAATTTTTCCATGGTTTTCATTTCAAAGCATTATCCCAAAATTACTAAAGTTATTATCCAACATTATTTAAGCAGATACTTAAAAACTATTGTTATGTGCTATAAACAATTAATACACTTCATTAACATGACATTTTAGAACTTATAATTCATTTCCGTTTCCCATTCTCTACTTCATAATACTTTTATGAATTAAAATTTAAAAACTAAATATTTTTCTAATATACAATAGCTAAAATAAACCTTTTAAAAAATCAAAATAATTTTGCTTATAAATGTAATCTCACCCAAGTGACTTCGTATTGTCGTACCTTGCTGGCCTCTTTCTTCCATTCTTTTGGACAATATTTATACAGCTTTTGTGACAACTCCATATAGACATGTTCATTATCTGCACATTAAAAAAGGATACAAGATGATAAAGATGAATTTAAAAGAAAAGAATATACACAAAAATGGGTTTTTAAAAAAAGACTCAAGATTTGTGAATGTGTTTTGAATTCACACAATACCATGAAAACTCAACAAGATACTAAAAGCCAAAAGGTTGGCTAGACATTAATGACATCTTTTGAAATTATTTTGCATTTGCAATAGAGAACACATACTATTAAAAATATGTATTACTTAGAAGAAATACTAGCTTCTACCTCCCACTTTTACTTAGTTTCTACGGTCAACCTAATGTAGAGTCAAACTTGCAACACTGTGTGCTTCCTTGCTTTTAGAGAAACATGCTTTCGTTGAGCTCTCAGAGGATTCTTGTCATAGGTGGAGAATAATGAAACAGGGCAGAAACACCATCCTAATTGTTATGTAAGAAATTAGGAGACCCTGAGAATAACTGCCTATTTCCAAGTGAGGGGAACTTGCCCCAAGTTTTGTGAACTACAGCCTTTAAGGCTATTTCTTCTCTGTGTTCTCCACATATAGCATAGCCTGATAAAATGGCAAGTCATTACTTACACTGCCTTTGGGACTGATCCTGTGGAAAGAGGAAAAGAATCTCATGCAAAAAAAGAATGTCAAAGTATTTCCTCAAGGGCATGATGTTCTTAAGATGAACAGAAGCTATGATTGTTAAAACTCCAGGTAAAAGTGATCTAAACATGTGAAGACAGGCTGGTAAAAAAACATTAAAATTTTCAGATTTCCCAAAGCAAATCTCTTAAAATCTCAGTATTTCTCTCTCTTACAAAGCCATCTTCTTTTTAAAAGAGTTTATTTATTTATTTTAGAGAGACCGCGCATGTGTGTGTGTGTGAGTGGGGAGAGGGGCTGAGGGGTAGGAAGAGAGAATCTGAAACAGACTTCCTATTAGCTGTGCAGCAACCCAACATGGGACTCGATCCCACACAGTGAGATCATGACCGGAGTCAAAACCAAGAGTTCACGGCTTAAATGATTGAGCCAATTAGGTACCCTCAGAGTTTTAAGCCTAAAAAGTTTATTCTCTTTTCTCTAACCATCACTAAGGGAGTATGCTCATGGAAAGCTCTACATAAAAATAAATGTACTCACTCTGGAAGAGTAGAGTATCTCTTTGACTACTCCAAGGTTAACACAACTGACTGAATGCTGGAGTGTTTTAACTGAGAAAAAGGCATAAGAGAATAGGAAAGGTAGAGCTACTCTGTTATAAATGACATATTAAGCCAACCAATTTGAATGAAAGGGATAAAGAAGAGGTCTCAGATACAAAAAAAGGGTTACTTAAATTCACTTATCAGATCAACTAAATTATCTCCCATCTCTCATATGCTACCAATTAAACATGAAATGAACAAGACCAGACAACCTTCCTGTTGAATATGATTTGTGTTTGGCTTGAGTTGCCAACTGAAGAAGCAATATAATGAACAGAAATGAGACTGTTCTCTGTGTAATAGCACATATTTTTAAACTATCACCATCTCTCTACCATCTGACAGTTTGATCATGGCTCTATATTTTAGGCATTCTAAAGCATATATCAAAATCTGACAAGCAGGTAATTTCAGTTGACATGTGAGAAAAGTAAAATTGAGAGAGTCAAGTGATATTTCTAAAGCCACACAGCTAGCTAGTGGTAGAACCAGAATTAGAACCAGGTCATCTTATTCCTTTTCCAATGTTCTTTCGCCACACTACAATATCTCTTTTTAAAAAGGTATCTTAAAACTCTTATTTTGAAATCTAAGGAAGCTGTAAACTGGTTTTATTAGGCTGACTTGTTGAACAACACAAATCAACAGTCTGGCTGTAGTTGTAGCATTAAAAGAATTAAAACTTTGAGTTTAGAATAAAAGAAAAATTTTTTAGAATCTATACAGCATCTTATTTCTCCCAGACCCTTCCTTGAAAGTATGACTGAGAGATGTACTAATAGAAGGATAGAGTTAAACATTTGTGTTTTTATTGCTTTAATTATTGCAGGAAGAAACCAAAGAGCAAATGGCTGATTCATTGGTTGAGGTGCTCACTGCTCCAGGGTCCCTGGCCTCTCCTAAAAAGACAGCTGAAAATGGTTCACATTTTGGTGGAGAAGGGCCTTGTTTTTCAGCTGATCATGATATACTTTCCCATTTGGCAGATCTAAGCATTTATGACACTAACAGATTCTCAAGATGTCATAAACCTTTACATTTAAACTAATTCCAGGAGTAGAATATGATCCATATACAAGTAAAAAATTAAATACATTTCACAAAAAAGTATATTAAAAGTATTATTGAAAACCTGAACAAAGATATAAATGGTTTTTTGACATAAGAGTAAATTAGATAAATTTAAAAATATGATTTGAAAGAAAAAGGTTATAAGGAATGGTGCTGGCAAATCCTGGTAACTTAACTCAAATATTATGGGGATGGGGTGGGGGAAGAGGCTTATATGGAGCCATTTATGTGGAGAAAACCTTCACATAAAGTATATAGCAGAAACTCATCCCCCATCTCCAAGTCATACAGTCTAATTGGAAAAAATGTATGAAGAGGAAAAAACAGAAAATGAGAGCAAATTAGTAGATCATTTTGTTATACTATATAGTCAACAGTAGGAGAACTTGAATAGAGGAAAGTTATTTTTCTTATGTCTAAATTTTTTAATGTCAGAAGTTATAAAACAAATTATAAAAACATCCAAGATAATTTCCTACTAGCTCCAGCTGCTCCCTGAGTGCAAGGCAACAAAAATCAAGCTTGGTTCACTAAAACAGAAAAGAACAAACACAAAATCTAGATTCCTTAAAAAGAACTGATTTTTAAGTTCAAACTATAATGCATGGTTTAAAATTCTAAATCTTAGAAGAAATACATATCAGTTAAGATTTAAAAATGAATACTAGACTACAAGTAATAACCAGTTTATGGGTATTATGACAATCACAATCTTATCACAATATGCCCAAATTAAGTTACAGCAATAAAATATCATTTCCCCAGGGATAGTTGGTTAAATCTATCAGCGGTGGGAGAAAGACCTACTTTGTATAACACTGAGTCCAAAGAGGTGACAGTCCTTTAGCCTGAGTAGGTCACACACCTGGACCAGCAACTGGTGACACAGAATTTTAACCTGTAGAGAAAAAACAAAACAAAATAAACAACACAACTTGAGATAATAAGAAAACCAAGCCTACATGCTGAGCCACAATCAGGCAATTTATTTATTTTATTTTATTAAAGATTTTATTTATTTATCTTAGAGAGAAAGAGCATGCAAGTTGGAGGAGTAGCAGAGAGGACAGAGAGGCAAGGGGAAAGTATCTCCTGCAGACTCCATACTGGGTACAGAGGTTGACATGGGGCTCAATCCCACAACCCCAAAATCATGACCCAGGTGGAAACCAAGAGTCAGGCACTTAACTGACTGAGCCACTCACGTACCCCCACAATCCGGCAATTTAATGCACCATACATATATGCCTTAAAAGGACAAGTTAACACTAGCAAAACAACTGTTGGTTCATGGAAATTGCTTTAATTTGTGTTGTTTTTCAGTAATGATTATCACAATACAAATTTTTACAAAATGGTAATAAGGTACCAATGCAATCTTGTACAAGACTCATAAATCTTATGACACATGGACAAGGACTTATTCTAAAACCAATGTGCATGATAAATATATTAGAAGGTACACAAAATAGGCTACTCAGATTATCAAAAGCAAGTCAGGCAAGTATCTTTACAAGGTATGTTTTCCTCTTGATGGTCTAAGCAAAATATTTATATACTATTATAGTGAGTGAATAACTCATTTTATTTATCTTAATCACGTCTATTGTCTTATAAGTACCTAAACAAGGGTCCCTTCTCAGTCCTAGTAGAATTCAAACATAATAAAATCCTATTAATTTGGAACTCTGTGACTAGGTTATTCTGAAAAGTTACATGGTGAACAATAATATACTCTTTAAAAGACATAGTTTTAATGACTTCTCTAATATTTAATCAAGCATTTTGAGGGATAGTAATTCTGCTGGGTCTGCCTCATTGAATTCAGAATCATTAAAGCTTATCAGAGTTGGAACTGACTTTAAGAGCTCATACAGGTCAATTTCTTCATTTTATTAAGGTAGAAAATACAACCTAGAAAGCTTAAAGTCATGCAGCTAGTAATGGCAAAGACAGCAAAACACAATTTTGCTCATTTAAGTATTAAAATATTTTTAAATGTGTACATTAAAATATATGCAACATGATGGTTTATCATTTTAGCTATATATATTATGTGTGGCATTTCCCCCTCATTTGTACTATTAATGTGCAATGATACTGATGCCACTTACAGTTTTAATTATAAATTCTAAATTAACTCTGAATTCATGACTTTTTATCATACCTTAATAAAGGTAACTCAGATTCAGAAAATAAAAACATGCTGAGACCCTTCAATAACTGAAAGCCAAACAATTCAGATGGTGATAATTCCAACTGAAAGAAGAAAAAATAGGTTTATTGCTCTTTCCACATTTATTATTAAATGGCAACTAATCTGAAGCACTTTATCTACTGGAAAGAGCAAATGGTATTTATTCAAGACCAGAAGCACATGAATTCAGCTGCTTAGGGGCAAAAGGGACTGGAAGAAGCTGGGACAGTGTCTTATTTTATATTCAGGATATATCGTTGACATTCAGTAAATGTCTGAAGAACAAAACATGAGTCTGATACCCCTGTGGGCTCCTCACCTTTGTTCTGTTTCATGACTATGGACTAGTCTCTGGCCCACTGAGCAGATGGGTTTATAGATCTGCCATTCAAGAATTTAGGGAAAATGCAGCATTGCAAGGCCACCAACACCACTGGGAGAATACATTTGCTAAGAGGAAATCATTTCTTTTTTGCTCATTAAAAAGACTGTGTGTTAACTGAATTTAAATAAAATAAAATGATTGTGTTTTTTTGAGTTCTGCATTACCACAATTCTACTTTATAAATAAGCTTAAATAAACATGATAAAAGTATCAAATGTTATATAAAATTGAACTATTATACTACAAATTTGAGACTTAAAATGTCATACCATCTAGGGTACCTTTAATCCTTAGTTTTGACTGTATTTTCAAATGTCATAAACAAAGCTCTTGGGATAAAAATGTAATAACAAGTTAACAGAAAAATTCCAAACCACAAACCATATACAAAAACAAACCATGTTGTAACTTTGTGTAACCACTGTTCAAATAATGCTATACATTTCCTCCATATATATACATTCCATATACTTATCATTGTTCTGCTAGTTCAAATCAAGTATTTGGAGTCTACTGATAAAACTCTGTAACAACTATCAAGTATTGTTCTTGTTCAAAACTGTAATTTAAAAAAAAAACAAACCTGTAATTAAGTAAGGCTGTGGCTCTGAAGTTTTGTCTGCTGTGAAAACAAGCTGGAGTTTTTTGTATTTGCATATTATGAGTCTTCAAGGCTACATTTTAGCTGATTGTGAAATTATTCAAGTTCTTTAATCTTCAGGAACAATGGAGCTTTAAAAAGTGCTATAGAGTATGAGGTATTAAGAATTAAAGTATTACTTAAAAATCTACTGTATATGAAACTTTCTAATAAAAACAGCATTTGGGGCACTTGAGTGGCTCAGCGGTTGAGCATCTGCCTTCAGCTCAGGGCGTGATCCCGGGGTCCTGGATCAAGTCCCATGTCAGGCTCCCTGCATGGAGCCTGCTTCTCCTTCTGCCTGTGTCTCTGCCTCTCTCTCTGTTTCTCATGAATGAATAAATAAAATCTTTAAAAAAAACAAAACAAAACAAAACAGCATTTGACCCTAAATGTCAATGGTTGGGGGTGCCTAGGTGGCTCAGTCAGTTCAGTGTCTGACTCTTGGTTTTGGCTCACATCATGATCTTGGGTCCTGAGATTGAGCCCCATGTCAGGCTCCACACTCAGCAAGGAGTCTGCTTGAGATTCTCTACTTCTCCTTCTGCCCCTCCCCCTACTCGTGCGCACACTCTCTCTTTCTCTAAAATAAATAAATAAATAGATAGGTAAATACATAATATTTAAAGTAAATAAATAAATAAATGTCAATGGTAATTGAGCAAGCATGTTTAAAATATATTAAAAAGAATTGTTGCCTTTTGTCTTACTGAACAGGTATAAACTCTTGGCCACTATGTAACTCAATAATTTTGTGTATATTTATCATAATCTCATCATCAAAATTTACCAAGTTTCCATGAATATTTACCTGATGATTAAAATCTTTAAAACATCCCCTACTAGTTCAAACTCATGGAGAAACTAGAATGATCAAAACATTAAATTTACCTCTCATGCAGAAAGACAATATTTTACCAAATTATATGTATATATATATATATATATATATATATATATATATATATAAACTATATATGTCAAGAAATAAACTATCTTTGTTTAAAAAATAATAGAAATATGAAAAAATGAGACCATTAATAAAACTGTTTTTGCTATAATTAATTTGTTATACTACAAACATCAATGCAATTTGATAAAAAAGATAACACTGTAGAGAAAGACAGACCTTTGGCAGCCCTGAATGGGCTTTCTAGCAATGAGGGGTCTCCATACTACTTAACTCCTCCTCCCTCCTTTGTTCAACAGCTTGCTAGAGAGGAGTCTATGTGCCCTGGAATAAGAAAATCTTATCGCCCTACAGGGGATTCAGATTCTCCATTTGAGCTTCATTAACAGAGCTCCCTAATGAAATGAACAAACAGCTCAAAGAAATTTTAAAAAGTGCTACTCTATTAAGTGCTCACTTACTAAGCAATTCCCAGCTGCCTAGCACTACAATTAGCAGTTTATTCATGTTATATTTTTAAATCCCCACAATGACCTCGATGAGGAGAGGAAGATTACCTCTATTTTATAGATGAGGAAATCGGAAGCAAAAAAATCTAACTTGCCCAAGGCTGCAGAGTGTGTCAGAGAGTAAGGATTTCATCTGAGGTCCCTGTGACTCTGAAGCCCTCCTTAAGCATGATGATCCATGGCTGTACAACCTGTGAACATAGCCCTGACCACCCTGTAGGGATATTACACTAATTTTGCAAAATAAGGTAAGTGAAGACATGTAAAATTAATCTCTGATAAGGAGTTAAAGTAATAATAGCTGCTACTATGTATGTGTAGGAATGATGCTATCCGCTAATCCTCAATTCTCACAATTACACAGTAAGATTATAGAATAGGTGTTATTCCTAATTATCTTCCTCCATTGAGATTTTAGTACCAGTTAATTTCTTTGAAAATTATAGTCAGCTCTTAGTATTCCTCATGAACCCAGATTAATCTTCCTTCCACTTATCCAAGGCCAGTAAGGTCTTGTTCCATATCCTATATGTATACGTAGCTGCACAAATGAACACACAGATATACAGTCCACTGAGTAGAAAGATATAAATGGACCTGAGAGAAATTTCTTAAGTGCTTAGGCTATAATGCCATGGATAATGAAATTTTAAAAAATTCAGTGGGTATTTTTTTTATAAAATAACAGAGTAAAGTTGTATCTTAATGTATTTTGCCCATGACCACACTGAAAAAGATAAGCTGTCAAGTTTTATTAGATTTTTAAAAAACAAATGTTGTAAAAATAATAGCCTATTGCTTCACATATTCAAAAACAACTTTGGGTACCCTAAATAACAATGTTGCTAATCAACAGAAATTCTGCCCAACAGATGACAAAATTCATTCAAGAGGTAGGTGATGGGCAGCCTGGGTGGCTCGCGGTTTAGCGCCGCCTTCAGCCCAGGGCATGATTCTGGAGACCCGGGATCGAGTCCCATGTCGGGCTACCTGCATGGAGCCTGCTTCTCCCTCTGCCTCTCGCTCTGTCTCTCATTAATAAATAAATAAAATCTTAAAAAAAAAAAGTAGGTGATGCTCAGACAATCCCTATGAGCAAAAATAATGTTATGGCAGTAAATCAAGAAACTGAGGAACTGTGGTGATCGTCAGAATAAAACTGAAATAATTATGATAATAAGCAGAACCTTTTCCTGTCTAAATTTTTTAACGAAGTTACTTCAATATCATACATATTCAGTATAACATTTAGAAATATTCTTTTATATAGCAATTAACTTAAAAATATAGTAGCATATAGCAAAGAAAATCAACTTAAGACATGCACAAAAGCAAGTTTTTCCCTAATCCATTTGAATACAATCAGTGAAAGGAAGAATATGAACATTGATAATAGGGAGAGGGGTTGAAAAATGCTAGGTATGATTCTGATTACCATAAATCTGTTTGGCAGTCTCTACCAAAGCTAAACACAGGTATACTTTATGATTCATAGCTCCACTCTTGAATAAACCCCAGAAATGTATACATATGCACATACACACAAATGAATTTCACAGGCTAAATGTTATTTAAAAGAAGCCAGATACAAAAGAGAACACACCACATAATTTTAGCTGCATGAAGTTGGGAAAAAAATTACTCTATGGAGAAAATAGTTACTACCCTTTGGGTGGATATTACTGTCTAGAAGGAGTCACAAAATATTTTTCCAGGGTGCTGAAACTCTATCCTATCTCAAGCTGGATGATGATTACATGGGTGTACACAATTATAAAAATTCTCTGAGGTGCACACGTAAGACTCCTATACCTTGCTGTATGCAAATTATAACTTAATTTTAGAAATTAAGAAAAATAGTAGCATATTCCTCAATGACCAGGTTAACTAAGAGGGTTAACTCTGACTCAAGAACCGTAAGCCACATCTTAGTGCTCTCAAGTGCATGGCCTATTCTTGAAATTCGCTGGATTTATGCTACTATTAATGATCAAAATGCATATTAAGAAGCCAGCAGTTATTACTATTTCACATGTGCGACAACTCTAAAGCACTTAAAAAGCAAATTCATATTATATATTAATAAAAATGTATATGTCAGTAAAACATTTTAAAACAGCAAGGTGTTATTTTTCTATAATATAGTAACCAAAATTCTGTAATTTTACCCTCAGGTGAAAGAATGTTGAAGGCAGTTGCACTTAAGCCATAATTCAAAGTTTATACCTGTGTAGACAACTTTAACACCCCAATTCTGCTACATTATTAATGCTTTCATTCTGTAATGTTTTCACCCTTCACCGGTAGTAACTTGAATGTGGTCACTGGTGTGAACAGAATATTCAACTATTTCTAAAGTTGGATCCACTTACATTTATGATGATGTTCAGAGATTCATCATTGGGAAGGAAAATACACACACTCCGGCGGTCTTGCATGACTCTGTTGTTATGGAAGTTCAATTTGTTCATTGTGTTGTGGGCTCTCTAGTGGTCAGGGCTGGGCTCCGAGTCCTCAGCAATTCCTCTGATTCTGAACACTCCAAAGCCAAACTCTGCTCCTCATCACACGCCCTACAGGAGAAGCAGCATGATGTTCCACTACGTAGGTTTCATAGCTGTAAAAAAAGCCCAAACACCAGCCATAAATAAAGTCAGCAAGATTGGTGAGGAGAGAGACAGAGAGATGAGCAGTGCAACTGCTCTTGTTGGCACAGGGACAGCACGTCTCAAAGGTAGGGTTGCCTAGTTTAATAAATGAGAACTCACTGAAATTTATTCTGTATTTTGCCCACTATCAACTGTTTTAAAACTTTCATTCACAGTCATGAATTAAACATAAAGCCACTGAGCGCCTCATATATTCAAGGCAGTACTATGCACTGCAGGGCCCACAGAAACAGAGAGCCTGCCTCTGAGAAGTTTCCGATCTCACGTGGGAGATAATCAAGAGTTCCATAAATAAACAAAATGACAAAACAGCAGCAACAACAAAATTGTCAATCACTCCTTTTTTTCCATTACAAACTCAAATAAATGTCTTGGCTCTTCTATTACATTCCTTCTTCAACCACTGTGGTCTGGCTTTTACTTCTTCACATCACTAAAGTGGCTTTACCAAAGGAAGCCAGTGATCTCTAGACCATCAGCAGAATCTCTAGGATTCACTTCAAATGATCTCTCTTACTTACCAAGGTTAAGTCCTCCTTACACCTTTTTTCTCCCTGATTTTTTATGGCACTGCTCTCTCTCCTGATCCTTTAACCTGACAATGCAAACAATACTTCTATGTTTTTCACCAACCAATTAACACACAGAAATAACAAAACTGTATATCTCAAACCATGTTTGTATACAAAAGAACTGTGGATTTGGGGGATATCTAATCAATTTATTAAACATATTTTTAAACTTCTCTCAGGTTTTCAATGAATACAATTGTTTGCAAGTAATGAAAATTTTATCTCCAATCTTCAATATTCACACCCTTTCTGTGTTTCATGTCTTACTGTGTTGGCAAAACTTTGCAGAATAATTTTAAAACAATTTAAAATAATTTTCTACTTTTAAATGACTGTGTCTACTATTTCATATATTATTGCTAATATAACACTATTCAACCAAGTACATTAAGACTGGTTGCCTCTCAAACCAACAGTAATTATTTTTCTCCAGTAGTATTTATATTGCCTCTTTCCACCTATATTTATTGGAGCAGAAGAGAATTTCCAGGAATACAAAATTGTTTAAAAAGGCAGACAGTATAACCACACAGTTTTAATAGAAAGGCTACAGTCAGTGCTTACATAAATCAAAGCATAAATGAGATATAATCTGGTCTATTTGCTTACAGTTAAATGTCCATCTGTTATCAACAGGAAGATGGGAGGGAATATAATCTTAATGGCACTAAGAGTAAATATAAACTAGTATTTCTTTTTAAAGTATGAATAAAATACCATCCATAAGGGAGCTACTCAAACTAAGTAAAAACAAATGGTAATCTTATATTCAGTATTTCTTTATTAGGAAGGTGACTAAAAGTCCCCTTAGAAGTATTTCGCCTTTCTTAAAGGATCATAGCAAATGTTTCACACTAGGTTATAGCTAGCACATCACCCCATAGCATCAGTGAAGGTCAGCATTGCAGTTTATCCCCAGTATGGGATGATTAGCCCATGTATTCTATAAACACAACGAAGTGCACCCCAAATCCAATCCACTTTTAGTTCAACAGTTCCAAAGCACCAATTGGAAGACCGGTGTTGGCTGCCTCAGAATCACCTGGGTGTCTATAATAAGTACAGAATCCTGAGCACAGTGACATTTCTACTCACTCAGAATCTTCCAAGTCAAGACTCAGGAATCTTAACCTTTTAAAAAAGTTCCCAGGTATTTCTGACATATAGTAGTGTATAAAAACCACATTTGAATTAACACAAGGAAGGTACTGAGCAGACAGCTGATTGTAATACCTTCATAGTATAAACTGGGGAAACAATGAAGTATAGAATGGGGAATAAGCAACATATGTAAGAGACATTGTCACTGTAACTGGAAAAAAGTCGTCAATATTAAAGGCTCTGAGGAGTCCTGCAGACAATTTCTTAAATTTGTTTAACGTAATATTTCTCAAATTTACTTGGTCACTGAATACTTTCCCTCTCATATAAGTCCTATCTATTAAGGTCCTGTAGAATAAAATTCTTAAACATACCAAGGAAAAGTATGGTTCTAAAACAATTTCCTTGTAAAATCTTTTATTTATTTATTTTAGATTTGAAATTTAGAGAGAGGCAGGGACATAGGCAGTGGGAAGAGCAGGCTCCCCGCGAGGAACCCGGGACTCCAGGATCACGTCCTGGACTGAAGGCAGACGCTCAACCGCTGAGCCACCCAAGTGTCTCTCCTTGTCAAATCACTAATGGTAGATTTTTTCCTATATATTGATCTATTCCAACACTTAGGCTTCCTCTCTACTAAAATCTTTTCAAGAAGAAATTATCAACTATGATTAAATGCATCTTATTTAAATTCAAAACCTTGAATGATATTAATCCCAACATAATTCTTATTATTCAAATTCTACACTTCAAATTGAGTTACTCCTATAATTGTCCATTCCTAATTAAACTAATTAAAGGAATGTATTTCTACTGACCTACTTTCTAGGATTTAAAAAATAAACTAAGGAAAAAATATCTTCTGAGGTTTGAGTTTCCAGAGCTTCATTAAGATAATTTTCAAATTTCATTTGAGTACATTTTTTAGTTATTTTATGATTCAACTAATGCAGTGAAAAAAAAAAAGAAAGAGATTGGAGGAGGATTATTCAAGAAAATTTCATAAAAAAGCAGAGTCTTTCAGAAGCAGTGCTGCACCATTGCTGCTGCTTCTGCTTTGAGGATGGCAAACTAAAAAAGTCCCAAAAGAGAGATGAGATTAAGTTTTAATTCACCCAGGAGTACATGAAAGCTGATTAAAGGGTTCCAGTAAAAGGGCAAATGTCTATATCTCTAATATGCTTCAGTATAAAATGTAATCTTACATTGGACAGTCCTGGGGAAAAGAATCAGACTAAATTTACACCAATTTGAATCATGGAAATTAGCCTCTGAGTCCTTAGCTAAGTCCAAACTGAGTCCCAGGAGAGCATGCTTCCTACTCCAAGGCAGGCCCTTTTCTGTCCAGTGATCTTAGGATAGATTATTACTTTTAGAACAGATATTTATGAAGAACACACCATGCTGTGGTATCATATATTCCAGACAACAACGAAACAACCTTAATAATGATCAAACCCCATCCTGTCATCTTTATTAATATCTAACTTACAAATAAAATATAGTAAGATATAAGACTCCCCCACTTGAATTTTAAACCCACATAATTATAAACATCTCTTATAAGTTGATGTTTGAGCTTATAACAAAATTAAGAGAGGGATGTCATTTCCTTCCTTCCCTCCCTCCCCCTTACACATCCATCCTTCCATCCATCCCAGGGAAGAGTTTTCCAAATAGAGGGAACAGCAAAGGCCAAGGTTCACCTACTGTTCAGAAAAGGCAGAATAAAAGTACTAATTATAAAAAAAAAGTACTAATTGTAGCTAACAGTACATATGTATTATGTGCCAGGTGCTTTTGTTAAGCACTTATGCTATATTAAAGAAAACTGTAAACTCTTTGCCATGCTTCCCATTAAGAGATGGGATCTATTTCCCCTTCGCTTAAATCTGGGCTTGCCCTGTGACTAACTCATATTCAGTTAGAAGTTCTACCTCATGGATAACTCATTTGTGCAAATACTCTTTGTTATTTCAAAGCATTATCTCTCATTAATAGTTCAGTAGCTTACAGTTATATTTCTTGTCTATTTCCCCTACTCAATTTCTTTTAATCTCTAATGATAGGCACATAGTATTTGCTCATTAAGTGTGGGTTTCACTTACTACACACGTCTTTGGACAAGGAAGATCCTACCGCAAGGTTTCTTAACCTTGGCATTATTGACATCATGGGTCTAATATCCTTTGTGATGTGGAACATCCTGTGCATTAGGGGATATTTAGTAGCATTCCTGGCCTTTACTCACTAGATGGCAGGAGAATTCCCCCACTTCCCAGTTGTGACAACCCAAAATTTCTTTGCAGATTGTCAAATGCCACTTGGGGCAAGGTCACCCATTGTTGAGAGCCAACTATTGAGAACAAGTTTCCTTAAACTCATTACTTTTTACCCTCAGGCTGTTTTTTTTTTTTTTTTTTTTTTTAAATAAAGGCATATCTGTATCTTTGTTTTATTGCACTTTGCTTTATTGCACTTCACAGATATTGTACTTGGTGGGTGAGGGGTTATTTGGTTTTTTTTTTTACAAATTTCAGGTTTGTGGAAAGCCTGTTGGTAACATTTTTCCAACAGCATTTGCTAACTTTGTGTCTCTGTATCACACTTTGGTAATTCTCACAGTATTTCAACTTTTTCATTATTATTATATTTGTAATGGTGATTTGTGATCAGTGATCTTTAATGTTACTACTAGAATTGTTTTGGGGTACCTATGTAAGATGGGTGGATGCTCTGCTCCACCAACAAGCTGTTGCCTGTCTCCCTATCCTCCCTATTCCCTGCAAAACGATAAAACTGGAATAAGAACAATTAATAACCCTACAAAAGTCTCTAAGCATTCATGTGAAAGGAAGAGTTGGATGTCTCCTACTTTAAATCAAAAGCTAGAAATGATTAAGCTTAGTAAAGAAGGCATGTCAAAAGCCAAGACAGGCTGAAAGCTAGGTCTTTTACACCAGTTAGCCAAATGCAAAGAAATGCAAAGAAAAGTTCTTGAAGGAAAAGTGCTATTTCAGTGAACACACAAACGATAAAAAAGCAAAACACCTTTATTTAGTGACCTGGCGAGATCAAACCAGCCACAACATTCTCTTCAGCCAAAGAGTATCCAAAGCAAGGCCCTAACTCTCTTCAATTCTAGAAAGGCTAAAAGAGTGAGGAAGCTGCAGAAGAAATATATGAAGCTAGCAGAAGTTGGTTCATGAAGTTTAAAGAAAGAACCCATCTCCATAACATAAAAGTGCAATGTGAAGTTGCATATGCTGATGTAGAAGCTGCAGTAAGTTATCTAGAAGATGTAGCTCAGATAATAAATGAAGGTGGCTATCCTTAAACAACAGATTTTCAATGTAGCTAAACAGCCTTCTGTCAGAAGATACCATCTAGGACTTTTATAACTAGAGAGAAGTCAACTCCTGGCTTCAAAGCTTTAAAGGACAGGCTGACTCTCATTAGCTAGGGGCTAATGCAGCTGGTGACTTTAAGCTGACACTAATACTCATTTACCATTCCGAGAATCCTAGTACTCTTAAGAATAATGCTAACTCTTCTCTGCCTATACTCTATAAATGGAACAACAAAGCCTGGATGACAGCCCATCTGTTTATTGAACACAGTTTATTGAATATCTTAAGCCCACTACTGAGATCTACTACTCAGGAAAAGGTTCCTTTCAAAATATTACTGCTCATTGACTATGCACCTGGTCACCTAAGAGTTCTAATGGAGACGTACACTGAGATTAATGTTCTCAAGCCTCCTAACACAGCATCCTTTCTGAAGCCCATGGATCAAGGAGTCATTTCTGACTTCCTAGTTTTATAATTCTAGAAATAATTTCCATAAGGCTATAGATGTCATGGGTAGCAATTCTTCAAATGGATGTGGGCAGTCAATTGAAAATCTAGAAAAGAGTCACCATTCTAAATTTAGGCCATTAAGAACATCATTAATTCATGGGTCAAAAGGTCAAAATATCAGCATGAGCAGGAATTTGAAGAGGTGGATTCCAATCCTCATGGATGAGTTTGAGGTGTTCAAGATTTCAGTGGAAGAAGTAACTGTGGATGTGGTGGAAACAGAGAACTAGAATTAGAGGTAGAGCCTGAAGATGGGACTGAACTGCTGCAATCTTGGGGTAAAGCCTGAATAACGAATGAGGAGTTGCTTCTCTTAACAGATGAACAAAGAAAGTGACTTCTTGAAATGGAATCTACTCCTGGTGAAGATGCTGTGAAGACTGTGGAAATCACAACAAAGTATTTAGAATGTAACATAAGCTTACTAGATTTAAAGCAGCAGAAGGGTTTGAGTATTGATGTCATTTTTGAAAGAAGTTCTATTGCAGGTAAAATGCTATCAAACAGCATCATGTGAGACAGAGAAATCATTCATGAAAGGAAGAGTCAACTGATGCAGCACACTTCATTATCGTCTTATTTTAAGAAATTTCCACAGTCACCTCAACCTCAGCAACCACTGTGCTGATCAGCTGATCCCAGGTGAAATGCTTTAAACCTGGGTGCCCTTGGGCAAGGTTCTTTACTTCTTTGTGTCCATTTTTCTCACCTCTAAAATTTAATTTTTGTGAAGATTATTAAATTTTCACTACTCTTTACTACCAAGTAACATTATTGATGTCCTATTATTGAAAATAAGTGGAAGAACTGCTTTTTGGTAGTATGTGGTGGTTATAACCAATCATTCTGTCATTAATCTTATCTTGACTTCTAAAAGAAAGTGTTTTTCTCTTGTTTGTAGCTAATAGATTATTTCACTTCTAAATTTAATAATGAAAAAAATAAATTTAATAATAAGATTTGCTACATACACCTTGGGGCTGGGAATGGCAAAGCACCTTCCAATTAAAGTGGACTTAAATTGGTGCCAACTAATCTTATCATACTCTAAGGAATAAAATGATGTGGTTAGTTCTACAAATGTTTGTAGTCTTTGACAAAGTAATCTCACTTCTGGGGAATGCATATAAAGGAAATAATTCAATCAAAGTACATCACACTTTTGATCATAAGTACTCACTAAACTATTATCAATTAAAGACTGGAAAAAAAATCTACACAGTCTAGTAATAAGAATGGATTAGTGAACTGTAGTACACCAATAAAAAACACTATTGAGCACATTCTCCCCAAATCACAAATATCTACTGTAGCCCAAAATTACTGTTTCACTATGTTTTTAGAATAGAACTAGCAGGACTAAAGGAAGCTCCTAAATCAAATAGGTAGAAAGAAAGACAGTAAGACAACAAGGCAGGAAGAAAAACAGACAGAAATTAATGACTCAATCAATCACAAATTTCTGTTAATGAGCAAGTATATAAGTTAACTGGTACTTGAGTCCTCCAGCACTTCGTTAAAGTATACTCCTTTTTGTCTCACATCATTTCTAAATTCTGGTCCTTAGAGGCCTTATCATGTTTTTGAAGAGTTAAAATTAACACAGTAGAAATAACAGGAAGTAATACAATTATATTTCAAGTTGAATGCTAAACTGTGTGGTCAAAAGGTTGTCCATGGATTTGTGGAAAGGCTGAGAACAGAGGGAAGTACAGCTGCTGAGGAAAGATTTCATGGAGGGAGGTGAAATGGTTTGTATGCAGTGCGGAGAAAGAAAGAATGACAAGGGTGAAAGTCATATAGATAAGGGCCCCAGATAGGGAGGCAGGAGATAGACCTGAGCCCCTCAGAGAATCTGTGTTGCTGTCCCATGATGCAAACACAGACCACAGACCGGAGAGATGAGAAATCAGGCTATAGAGCTTTCCCCTGAATTATAAGGCATCTCCTTCAGTATCCTGACCAAGCTTCCAAGGAGACTCACTGAGACATCACAACAGTATCCTGTAGAAGGTGTCATTTTTCAAAGTTCTGTTCTATATTAACCAATCACATTCTCTAGCTTTGGCAACTCACTTTATTCACTTGATTACAGAGGCCAAGCACAGGGTAATGATAATAGTGTCAAAAAGGAAAATGAAATCATCACTTTTTTTCACAATTGAGATTAAAAATATATTTCTTCAAAGCATGATTCTAGACATATTCTGGACTATTCTCTAGACAGAATAATAATAAGCATAATTCTGTTAATCAACAATTATAATGGTTTCCTACCCGGCGTTCATAAAAGAAGTAATGGGTACAACAATCAGACTAGAAAAAGAAATAAAAGGCATCCAAATTGTTAAGGAAAAAGTTAAACTGTCACTATGTACAGATGACATGATACTATACATAGAATACTCTAAAGACCAAAAAACTATTAGAATAAATGAATTAAGCAAATTTTCAAGATACAAAATTAATACACAGAAATCAGTTGCATCTCCATATACTAATAATGAAGTAGCAAAAAGAAAATTAAGAAAACAATTCCAGACATATCCAATAAAGGGTTAGTATTTATATAAAGAACTTCTATATGGCAATTCAGATGGCCAACACAGATGAAAAGATGCTCATCATCACTTGTTCTCAGGGAAATGCAAATTAAAACCCAATAAGATACCAGCTCACACTTGTCAGAATGGCTAAAGTCAATAACACAAGAAATAACAGGTGTTGGTGAGGATGTGGAGAAAGGGGAACCCTCTTGCATTGTTGGTGGAAACGCAAACTGGAAGAAGTATGGGGAGGTTCCTCAAGAAGTAAAAAACAGAACCATACTAAATGATCCAGTAATAGCATTACTGGGTATCTACTCCCAAAATATAAAAATACTAATCTAAAGAGATATGTGCACCCCCTCTGTTGCAACATTATTTACAATAGTCAAGAAATGGAAGCAGCTCAAGTGTCCATCAACAGATGAACGGATAAAGAAGATACGGTGTGTGTGTGCGTGTATATATATATATATATATATATATATACATACACATACAGGGAAATATATATATATACACACACACACAATCAGATATTTCAACCATAAAAAGAAGAACGGATAAAGAAGATACGGTGTGTGTGTGTATATATATACAGGGAAAAATATATATATACACATACACACACAATCAGATATTTCAACCATAAAAAGAATGAAATCTTGACATTTGCAATGACAGGGATGGAGCTAGAGGGTATAATGCTTAGTGTTATAAGTCAGAGGAAGACAAATGCCATATCACTTCACTGAAATGTGAAGTTTAAGAAACAAAACAAATGAGGAAAAGGAAAAAGAGAGGGAGAGAGAAACCAAGAAATAGAGTCTTAACTACAGAGAACAAACTAAGGTTACCAGAGGGGGGGTGGGGAGGGATGGGTGAAATCGGTGATGGGGATTAAGGAGTGCACTTGTAATGAGCACTGGGTGCCTAAAATAAAAACTTAAAAAAAAAAAAAAAGATTCCATTTACAACTGCATGAAAAATAATAAAATACCTAGGAATAGACTTAACCAAGGAGGTGAAAGATGAGTAACTCTAAAAGTTATAAAACATTAAACAAGAGATTGAAGACACAAACAAATGGTAAGATATTCCATGGTCACTGATTGTAATAATTAATATTGTTAAAATGTCCATACTACCCAAAGCAATCTATAGATTCAATCGTCATCAGAATACCAACAAGATTTTTCACAAAATTAGAACAAATAATACTAAAGTTTGTATGGTGCCACAAAAGGTTCCAAATAGCCAAAGTAGTCTAGAAAAAAGAAGAACAAAGCTGGAAGTATCACAATCCCAGGTTTCAAGATACACTAGAAAGCTGCAGTAATCAAAATGTACCATACCAGCCCAAAAACAGATACACAGATCAATAAAACAGAATAGAGAACCCAGAAATAAATATTTGCCTTATATGGTCAACTAATCTATGATAAAGGAGGCAAGAATATACAATGAGAGAAAGTCTTTTTAATAAATGGTGCTGGGAAAATTGGATGGCTACATGCAAAAGAATGAAACCAGACCACTTCCTTACACTATTACAGAAAAAAAAACCTCAAAAATTAAATACTTAAATGTGAAGCCTAAAACTATAAAACTCCTGGAAGGAAACATAGGCAGTAATTTCTTCAACACTAACTTTAGCAACATTTTTCTAGATGTCTCCTAAGGCAAGGAAGACAAAAACAAAATTAAACTATTGGGACCACACCAAAATAAAAAGTTTTTGCACAGTGAAAGAAACCATTAACAAAACAAAAAGGCAACCTAAGAATTGGAGAAGGTATTTGCAAATGATATATTCAGTAAGGGGTTAATATCCTATATAACTCAACACCAAAAAAAAAAAACAAAAACCCAGAAACAAAAAACCCAAACAACCCAATTAAAATGCAGAGGACTTGATGGTATACAGTGATGCTCAAAATCACTAACTGTCAGGGAAATACAAATCAAAACCACAATGAGGTATCACTTGTTACAATGCCTAAAATCAGAAAGACAAGAAATAAATTGGCAAGGATGTGAAGAAAAAGGAATTCTCACACACTATTGGTGGATTGAATGCAAACTGGTACAGCCACTGTTGAAAACAGTATGGAAGTTCCTCAAAAAATTAAAAACAATTATCATATGATGCAGTAATTCTACTACTGGGTATTTACAAAAAAATATTAATTCAAAAAGAGATATGCACCCTATATTTGTTGCAGCATTATTTACAATAGTCAAGAAATGGAAGCAACCCAAGTGCCCATCAATAGATGAATTGATAAAGATGTGGTGTATATACATACTCAACCACAAAGAAGGCTGAAATCTTACCATTTGCAAAAATAGGGATGGACCTTTAGAGAGCATTACGCTAAGTGAAATAAGTCACACAGAGAAAGACAAATACTATAGTGCAATTTCACTTGTATGTGGATCTAAGAAACAAAACAAACAAAAAGCAGAAACAGATCCAAAAATACAAAGAATTGGCGGTTGCTAAAGGGGGTGGTGGAGGGATGGGCAAAATGGGTGAAGGAGAGTGGGAGATACAGGCTTCTAGTTATGGAATGAATAAGTCATGGGTATAAAGAGCATAAGGAATAGTCAATGATATTGCAATAGCATTGTTATGATGACAGATAGAAGCTACACTAATGGTGAGCATAGCATAACACAGGAAGTTTTTTTTTTTTTTTTCCCACAGGAAGTATTATGTTGTAAACCCGGAAACTAATGTACCACTTTGTGTCAACCATACTTTAATTAAAATAAAAAGTAATGAGATCTTTATAATTATTTTAAATATTTCAAACACCCTGTTAAAACTGGCATATATTTTAAAAAATTGATATATTTACCTATGGTGATATTTCAAGGAAAACTAAAAGATCATTCACTTAAGTAATTTTAATACCATTTTTCAAGTGCTTATTTTGATAGTACATTTAGTGTTTTTTTTGTTTTGTTTTTTAAATTTATGAGAGACAGAGAGAGAGAGAGAGAGAGAGAGAGAAGCAGGCTCCATGCAGGGAACCCTATGTGGGACTTGATCCCAGGACTCCAGGAGCATGCCCTGGGCCAAAGGCAGACGCTCAACCGCTGAGCCACCCAGGTGCCCCCAATAGTACATTTTGTTTTACCTGCCAGATTTAAAAAATGAAAACAACTTATTTTGATAGACAATCTTTTCCAACATGAGGCCCAAGGAAGATGCGGGAGAGGAAAGACAACCAAAGTGATCTCCAGTGGTCGAAAGGTTGTGATTTAGTTGTATACATACATTTAAAAAATAATTTTAATTAAAAAAATCCTTCCTTCTGTCTAACCTATCATTCTAGTGCTTTTCTCTGCCACCATATATCTTCACTGTATTCTCATCTGGATTTCTAAATGTTCTGTCTTGTTTCATTCTTTAAGTCGGCCACCCCAACCATGCTGCCAAGGTGACCTCACTTTTTTCTCTCTCCAAATGTTCACTTAAATTCTAGTTGTTTAACATATAGTGTAATATTGGTTTCAGAGAATTTTGTGATTTATCACTTACATACAACACCCCATGCTCATCATAAAAAGTCCAGAGTGACCTCATTAAATGGCACATCCAATCCTGCATCTCACATCCCAGCTCACACACTCTTTCATGCTACAGCACTTCCATAGGAGAACATCTAAACTCTAAGGCACAATCTTTTACCATTGGGTTCCATCCGGCCTCTGTGTGGGCATTCTCTAACTCATGCAGTACATTTACTACAATTGTTTTCATTGTAGCTCTCCGAGCAAGTCTTTCTCTCATATGTCTGTGCTTTTTACTGTACTGTTCCCTCTGCCTAGATATCCTCCCTGGCCTATTATCCACTCACCTCCAAAAGAACAAGAAGCTTCGTTCTCCCCCAGAAACTCAAGATACTTGTCTGGGAAGCATGCTTCCACATTGGAAGGAAGCTGATGGGTCATTTCCCTTGCACTCTTATCACCCTTGTACTTGTTGGCAAGTCTGTCTCCCCACAGAGAACTGGAATCTCCTCCAGGGTAGGATCCATCAGCATCATGTCTCTAATGTCTGCAGTAGAATTGGGTCTAATAATAGGCAAACAGTAGGAAGCAAGGAGTAACTTATTTATAAATTCACTAGATATTTGAATTTTCTAGCAATTAAGATTAAAATCATATTTTCCTTGTCTTTAAAAGTAGAAGACAAACATGAAAGAAAATTAATTTCCAAATATTTTAACAAAATACAGTTTCTAAGACAGCTTCCCTGTGTATCAAGTTAAGCCAACTTATGTGAAAGCAAATATATTAAAAAATACATTGGTTGGGAGGCATTAAATGGCAAATACCAAAAATATCCAACCCAAACTTGAACTCTGCAGCCAAACTGCCTGAGTTTGACTATTAGCCAGCTATTTCCTAGGTATGTGACCTTTGACAAGTCCTTTCACCTCTACATCTCGGCTCCCGTATCTGTAAAATGGAAATAGTTACAGCATCTACTTTAAAAGATGACATAGGCACATAGTAGATACTATAGAAATGTCAACTCTTAGTAAATTAGTTAAATGCTATTAGGAAAATTTATAAATACCAAAGTAACTTGAAGGCTACCAGTAGGATGAAAGGGCTTATGGGTAGTTTGATGTGGTAGTTTGAGATGTCATGCAAAACCTGGTTTTTTCCTGGTACCCTTTAAGGTTTGCATCTCTCTGAGTGGTCAAATAAAAAATAAGGAAGCAAACATGAGTAATGATACTCACCCTAACTGGATGTCTTAACTCACCAGCCACCCATCATACAGCAGGGGCAAAGAATAAAGATTAGATGGGGCCAACTGTGGGCCATCTCTAGAGGTAGAGGTAGGATCAACTTCCCCTGAAGTACATGGGCATCAAAACAAAAATCTGAGTACCTTTGGGAAGCTGGGAGATGAGGGGAGATGCTAAATAGGGAACCAACAAGAACAAAGGCAATGGTAAAATTCATGAATTTTAAACCAGAGAAACTTTATTTTTTTCATAGCCATCTGTATTCAAAAGTCATATCAGGTTTAGCAACCAGGCACAAAAATTCCTTTCAACCAAGATGAATTTCTAGCATGACATCGCCAACAAAAAGTGCTGTTCTCAGGGAAAATCCTCCAACTTAGAAGCATCTGCTTCTAATTTCCACAATGAAATCTTTGATTCCTTCATTCATGGGACTTGCACTCAATTCCCTCTGACACTGGAACTGCAGCTTTCTAGATAATGATTTTGCTGTGAAATTCTTATTATCTGGTAGTAACAGAGAAATTCTTATATTACACACAAATCTTTAACATTATACTCTCTTTGGAAAAAAATATTTCAGGAGAAAAATAAGTAAAGTTAATGTGAAGAATATATACAATTCTTTCCTATGAATACAAAGTTCAAAAACAGGTGACTAACCAATAATTCACTCAGGGATACATACATGTATTGGTAAGACTATAAAGAAAGGCAATGTAATGATTAACCTCAAAACTGTACGGGATGGAGTAGTCTGGGAGTAGGGGATGTCTTCTGAAAGAGGAAGGAGCAACAAAGGAGCTACAGAAATTATTATTTTACTTATGCTTGGTAGTGAATACAATGATGTTGACTACTATTATTGTTTTAAAATGTACATAGACACTATAAGCATTTTCCTGTGTATTTAATAATTAACAAGTAAAATTTATCAGAGGTGGTATTATTGAAAATGCTGTGAATAATTACATACTGGTGATTAAACTTGAAAAAAATACATAAGGTAGGACAAATATACAATTCTGTTATAATACCCTACTACTGTTAACATAAAACAAATCCTATACAAAGACTTGAACTACAGCAAACTAAAATAATCCTTATAAAATATTATTGTGCTTATTGCACAATTGTTTCTATGGCCCAGAAATGGGGGAAAACCTTAGATATTCTGGTATTGTTAATGAAATCTCATAAGAGTATTCACAATTTGGTAGTATGTGTATGTATCAATTTCTGGGGTTCTATCTACTACTAAATGGAAAGATAATGCAATAAAATAACCACCAAATGAAAACTTTATCACTGTGTCAGATATTACAGATGATCTATTCCAACCCCTTATTTTTATTGGTAATGAAACTGATACTGTGAGACACTGACCTGCCAAGATGATACCAGTCAGTTTTAGGTACCCAGTGTGCTATACTTTTCAGGATTTTTCTTCTCTAAATTCTGTTCAAAAGCTCCCATGAGTAGGGAACAATTTAATTTAAACTAGTCTCTTTAAAAAATTTATTTTTTATATAAAGATAACATGCTAAAATGCTTTAGTGAAGCAAATGTACCCAAACACTAATAAAATCTGCCTTCCATGCTGACAGTTGTAGAATTATATGTAAAAACGTTTATGACACCAGAAAATGAGTTTGAGATCCTAGGAATCCAAATTTTACCCTTATATACATAAATTATGGGCTGCAATTATTTTGCTAGCCAGACACATCTGAAAAAGTAGCATTTGCAGCAGGACACACTCTTACACACGCACACATACTGTTCATGTGCCAAACGTGCAGAATGGTGTAAAGTAAAACTCACAGGTCCAAGTATTCTTTACAGTAAAAGAAGATCAAAAGCACAATCTATAGACTTCAAAGTAAAAGATTCCTCCAGACATTTTAATAAGGCTTTATATTGCTACAAAAGTTCTTATTTAACATCCCATTGGGGGCTTGCTGTGAATACATAAGTTAGAGACAAAGTTCTCACATAAACTTATAAAGACATCTGAAAATATCAATATCAAAAGTCAGAGAAAACATTTATTTTAATTTAAAAAAAACTTGAAACTCTAATTTCAGTTTTAAAAGCCTTTACATAAAAAAAATTGATAAAATTTTCATTTTATATAGGGCTTCCCTGTTATATATGGCTACCCTATTCCCCTGGGGCATCATCCAATCATTAGCCAATCTACTCTAAGAAGACTGAAATGATTTGTGCTATTCTGCAGAAACACAAATCCAAAACTGTTAAGGCAGCTGTCGGGAACATCACTGAGAACCAAGGCTGTATACCTTAGGTTTTCCCCAAGGTAATCTTCAATCAGAAGTTGGCTCTCTCCTACCCATCATCCAGTGTTAAATTCCCTTAGCTTACTTTTAGAAGATTACCACCATAAATTTGCCAGCTCCATTAAGTGTGAAATCTCATTTTCAATAGTATTTACCTATATAGTCTATTTCCCATACACCAATTCACAGGCCTTGTTTCTAGACTCTTCTCAACCAGGGTTTTGAAATAAGAATAAAACAAAGTCAAATCAATTATTATCGGTGTATTTCAAAGAGAGTAGAAGCAAAGTCATTTATCAGTGAACCTCAGAGCTCCCTGGTGTGTAAAGTCTACAGAGTCCAATAGTAAGTCACTGAATTGCCCAGTCAAGTCACCTCCATTTGACTTACCTGTTCATTAGTTTTTCTGGTTCTGTGATGTGCATCCCCCCTACACAAAGCCAAAGGACAACATTCCTTCTTATAGTAATCATCCTCTAATGCTTTGAGAGGAGACTTAAAAGTCTGTTTTTTAAAGGGTGTGGAGGAAGGAAATCAGAATTACACTTTACCCTACGATGACAGGGTTAATCCTCCATGAAAAATGGAACCACAACTCAACCTTGAAGTTAAAACCAATCGAACAAACAAAAAACAGAAACCAAACTATCTCTGTTTAGCACTGCTTTTTTTTTTTTTTTTTATATGGCTCTAATCATCCTGGAAAGGGAACAAGTCCTGAGGCCCATCTATAGACTTTTATCCTGAAAAACGAGATGAGCAGCCTATTCCAAGGTCAGCCATTCCTCAGGCATGACCACTGCCCAACACCAATGGTGCGTCACTGTCACCTTACTCCCTTAATTATATTCAAGAAAATGTTATATATTGCCTACAGATGCCTTGGAATCATATCATCTCAGATCCAGAAGCAAAACTACTCAAGGGTTCAAAAAGTACTCATTAAGAGAGGAGTGCATATTTTCCTTCATGACCTTCACATTTGGAAAAGTGAATTAAGAAAATATATTGTTGGTACTAATCATGGGCTCTCTAGGGAAACCCGGATGAAAATTCTTGTTCAGATAAGATTTGGAAAGTTGTAAGATATCTACTGGTAACCTTCGATTTAGTTCTTGATAATGAAGAGACAAATCCTGAAATTCCCTCTAAAGAGTCTTCCAAATACATCTTCCAATTGCATTAATCTGTCTAGAATTTGGAAATTACTTGCTCTAAGAGTAGAAGAGATGACAGTTTATGAAAAATCTATAGCTAATATTACACTCAATAGTGAAAGACTGAATGGTTTTACCCTAAGATGGGAATCAAGCATGTCTGCGCTTACTACTTGTATTCAAAGTTGGAAGGCTTACTAATTTTCAGACTTACTATAAAAAATACATATATTAATCAAAGTAGCATTATACTGGCCTAAAGAGATATCGGTCAGTGGAACAGAGAGTCCAGAAATAGAGGCATACCTAAAAAGTCATTTGATTTTTGATAAAAGTGCTAATGTATTTTTAGTGAGGGAATAAGCTTTTAACAAATGGTGCTGGAACAATTAGATATTCATATGGAAAAGAAATGACCTCAGCCCAAATACAAAGACAAATCAACTTGAAATGAATTATAGATCCAAATATAAAAGCTAAAACTGTAAAACTTATAGAAAACTTGCAGGATATCTTTCTGATCAAAAAAAATTTTTAAAGGATAAATTGGGCTTCTTTACAATAAAAAATTCTGTTCTTTGAGGGACAGAGATCGAGTTCAGGGATCGAGTCCCACACAGGCTCCCTGCAGGGAGTCTGCTTCTCCCTCTGCCGATGTCTCTGCCTTTTCTCTGTGTCTCTTGTAAATAAATAAATAAATAAATATCTTAGAAAAAAAAATTATGCTCTTTGAAAGTCACTTTAAAAATGGCATTGCAATCCCCAGACTGGAAAAAAAAATTTTTTTGTTTTTTGTTTGTTTGTTTTTATTTTTTATTGGTGTTCAATTTACCAACATACAGAATAACCCCAGTGCCTGTCAAATTTAAACAGTCACTTCACTGAAAAAGGTATGCAAATGGCAAGTAAGCATTTGAAATGATGCTCAATATTATTAGTCATTAGGAAAATGCAATTAAAAACTACAGTAATATACCACAATGCATACCCTTAGAATGTTTAAAATTGAAAAGACTGGGACGCCTGGGTGGCTCAGCGGTTGAGTGTCTGCCTTCGGCCCAGGGCGTAACCTGGAGTCCTGGGATCGAGTCCCACATCAGGCTCCCTGCATGGAGCCTGCTTCTCTCTCTGCCTGTGTCTCTGTCTCTGTCTCTGTCTCTCTTCTCTCTCTGTGTGTGTGTCTCTCATGAATAAATAAAATCTTAAATAAAAATAAAAAATAAAATTGAAAATACTTAATACCAAGACTTGGTGGGAATTAGGAGCAATGAGAACTCTCAGACACTACTGGTGAGAATGTTAAATGATATAACTACTTCAGAAAACAACTGAAACAGCAGCTTCTTATAAGGTCAAACATTCATTCATCATAGAACTCAGATATCTCATTCTTGGATATTTGCCCAAGATAAATGAAAAGATACATCCACCAAAGAGTTATACTTTAAAATCCTTATCAAAATACCAATAACATTTTTCATAGAACTAGAACAGATAATACTAAATGGAACCACAAAAGACTCCAAATAGAGCAAGCTGTAGCAATCAAAACAGGATGGTACTGGAACAAAATCAGGTACACAGATCAATGTAACAGAATAGAGTACAGAAATAAACACATGCTTATATGATCTATTAATCTATGACAACAGAGGCAAGAACATACAGTGAGAAAAAAGTCCCTTCAGTATACAGTGCTGAGAAAACTAGACAGCTACATGCAAGAGAATGAAACTGTGCCACTTTTTTACACTATACGTAACAGGATTAAGGGCCTACATGTGAAGCCTGAAACTCTAAAACTCTTGAAAGAAACTACAGACAATAATTTCTTTGACATCAGCTTTAACAAATTTTTTCTAGATATGTGTCTTAAGGCAAGGGAAACAAAAGCAAAATTAAACTATTGGGATGACACAGTGGAGGAAATAGGCAACAAAATAAAAGGTCAACCTAATGAATGGGAGATATCTGCAAATGATATATCTGAAGATTTTTATCCAAAATATATAAAGAGCTCATTCAACTCAACACCAAAAAAAAAAAAAAAAAAAAACCCAAATAATCCAATAAAGAAAGGATAGAAGACATGAACAGATATTTTTCCAAAGAAGACATTCAGATGGCCAACAGACACATGAAAAGATGCTCAATGTCACTAATCAGGGGGAATGCATACCAAACTACAATCAGGTTATCACTTTACATCAGTCAGAATGACTAGATTCAAAAGGCAAGAAATGAAAAATAAATTAATTAATTAAAAAAAAAACCAAGAAATAAGTATTGGTAAGGATATATAGAGAAAAAGGAACCTTCATGCACTGTTGGTGGGAATACAAGCTGATATAGCCACTGTGGAAAACAGTATGAAGTTTTCTTAAAACATTAAAAATAGAATCCTATTAAAAATAGAATTCTATTAAAAATTCTATTAAAATTCTATTAAAAATAGAATTACCATATGACCCAGTAATTCCACTATTGGGTATTTACCCAAAGAAAACAAAAGCACTAATTCAAAATGATATAATATGCATCCCTATGTTTGTTGTAGCATTATTTACAATAGTCAAGATATGGAATGAATCCAAGCATCCATCGATAAACAGATGGATAGAGAAGGTGTCATATATATGCACAATGGAGTATTACTCAGCCATAAAAAAAGAATGAAATCTTGCCATCTGCAAAAATATAGATGGACATAAGGGGTATAATGCTAAATGAAACTAGTTAGATTGAGGAAGACAAATACTGAATGATTTCACTCATACAGAATTTTACTCATATGGAACTTAAGAAGCAAAACAAAGGAACAAATAAAAGAGAAACAAAAACCAGACTTTTAAATATGGAGAACAAAGTGGTGGTTGCCAGAAAGGAGGCTGGTGAGAAGACGGGTGAAATACATAAAGGAGATTAAGAGTATACTTATCTTGATGAGCACTGAGAAATGTATAGAATTGTTGTATCATTTATTGCACATCCGAAACCAATATAACATTGTATGTTAACTACACTTGAAAATTTTAAAAATATAAATGCATTGATTGGTGCCTCAAATTAAAAAAAAAATTACACTTGAATGTTCATAGTAACTTTATTCATAAATAAGTTCCATTTAAAACTGGAAACAATCCAAATATCCATTAATACCAGGTGAATGAATAAACAAATTGTGACAACTGAATACTATCCAATAATAAAGAACTATCAATACATGCACAAAAAAACAAGTCAGATGATTCAATTTACATTGAAATTCTACAAAAGGCAAAACTAGAGATCAGCAGTTGTCCTGAATAATAGAGGTGAGGGAGGAAGAAGGAAAAAAAGGAAGTGGTGGAAGAGAAGACCACTAAAAGGGGTATAGAAAAGTTTGGGCATGACAAAAATGCTCTATATCTTGATCGTGACACTGGTTATGATTATACATATTTCTCAAAAGTTACTAAATTATCTACTTTAGAACTTCATTTTTATTATATGTAGTTTATATAATAAAAGTTTTTTTAAAAAAAATCTAACAAATCTACATGTTCATTAAACTGCCATATATGTTAAGTAATACCATATTACCTCAAACCCCTTGCTTCATGACACAGAGTATAAACAAAAGTGATACAGTGCAATATTAGTCAAACTAGCTAAACCTATGGCTTCAGAAAGTTTGAACTGATACCTTAAAAACTAAAATGCAGGATTTATGGTGATTTGGAAAAAGACTCTAGTTTTAAACAATACTAAGTGAAAACAAAGGTTGGCCTTTTATGTTTACCAATGGTATCACGTTGTAAGAATTCTGGAGAGATAAAATTTCTTGTTAAACAAAAATTGTGCAGCAGACTTTTAAACAGGTAGCATTTCACTTGTCACGTGGTATAAAGGTTCATTGTCTGTCTGCCCTCATCAACCAGGCTCTAACTTCCAGAGGATGGGTCCATGCCTTATTCATCACTGAATTTCCAGCAAAATGCTTGGCATATAAATGATAGCTGAATGAAAGAAAGAATTGCAGATGTTCTCATGCTAAATTTGTATTCATTTGCAAAGCCCACACGTTAGTAAAAGTTCCTACAGAAATGCCTGTGGTATGTTTCCACAAAATACTAGCACTTAAAGATTAACATTCTAAAAAGAAATCAAGCAAATGTATTTAATGTTTTACCTTTAAATGTATAATATGCAATCATTTCAAAACACCTTTATTCTAATTTTCCTTTACTAACCAATCCAAAAACTTACTAGAAATTTTTTTTCAAGGTAACAGAAGCTCTGAACAAATGATTAATAGTGTGAAATTTTATGCATATCTTGCTGTCTTCTAATAAAATCCAATAATTGGGAATTTTGTGCCAAGTTAAATGCATTATCACAGGAAGCACAGTATGTTTGAAGACTACCCTATCTAGTCCAGACTGAAACAAAAATTCTCTATGGCAAAATCAATATAAACTAATTAAGGAACATAAGTTGATTTAGTATCTGGCAGAAACTAAAATTGACTTAAAAAGGTACTAAAAAAAAGGAAATCAAAATGTCATACCTCATTTTGCAAATACTCTAGAAATGTTTTATCAACAGAATACCTGTGACTGGTAACAAGAGAAAAGCAAACGCCTCAGGGTTAGCAGAAGAGTATCATGTTCTGGTTTTGTCACAAACGGTATCATGTAAAGTTGTCAAGTCACTCAAATTATCTAACCTCCTCATCTATAAAATAGAGGGATACTACTCTGAAGATCAAATATAGTAACCAAAGTAAAAATTCCTTTTCAAACTGCAAAATGTCATATAGATATAAAATACTCTGATGCCAGAATATCTAGTTTAAGGAAATACATGCTCACCTTCAATTTTTAAGAAAGAGATAATATCTATGAATCATGGTTCTTAATCTGATGGATACTCTGCATCCTTGCCTGAGCAGTGTATGCCCATGCAGAGTTGTACAACATTTGCGCTTCATTTTAGAGTGTCAGAGTCTCCCTTTCATGACCTGCAGTCCAGGGTAAACACTATAACAATTTCTACATAACTTCTTTCTCCTGACAGGAGTAGTAAATTATTGTCCCAATAACAATATAAGACCCTGAGGTGTGTCTGTACAGGATATCATGTTTACAAAGCACTTTCAAATATACTACTTCATCTTAGTAGTATCTTCCGTTACCTAACAATACTTTAAGATCTGTGACACCTCTCTCAAATATCAGATATAATTCAACTTCTGAACAGTGATCCTTTATAATACCAAACTCTAATGATAAAATTCTTAACATACATATAGCTATACTTCTATCTGTATTTATCTAGAAAAATCTCAGTAGTTAAGATGCATATACCATTCTGAAGACCTATTATTTTATTTTACATTTTAGCATCTCAGAGAATTGAAAGAACACAATTTGGAATTATTCTTACAATTACATAATTATTCCCATAATCAACCATTTAAAAATATAGACATATTATTTTAAAAAATTATCATAGAAAGGTAATCAGTAACATCTTGATTTGTTTCTTTGAGGAAAATGTTCTATTTTATAGCTACATTCTATTGGTAATCTTCAAAATTCAATCTTTACTGTTTCTGAAAACTTAAAATTTATATTTTTCACACACACAAAATTTATATTTTTCAATGCCACATTAAATCTAAATACATATTACTGTTATGAAAGTTATGTTTTATTCATATGTCAGACTCAGAAACATGTAACATGGATTTTTATAAACACAGCTTTCAGTTTGTTTTATGGGTCAACCGCTCCTGGCCTGGGGAAAGTTTAAATTCAAAAAGATATTTACAAAATAAATTCCATTATCATCTCACTCCTAGGCCACTGGGCCAAGCACAAAAGTCAAATCTAAGGTCCATGTCATTTTAAGACTACTGCCTCATGGAAAACTTGATCACCAGAACAAGAGTAGACAACACCATTTCAAACCAAGAAGAAAAAGCTGTATGAGTGGTTTGGGCGTTTCCAATGGATTAAGCTTGTCTCTCAGTCAGCCCCGGGAAGCACAGAAATGCTATGCATATTGTATACTGTCCTACGAGAAAACTCATGGCACGAGGAAACAAAAAAATCCTACAACAGCCAGGGAAGAAACACCAAACTAAGGTATTTCAAAAGAGACCTTGTCTTCTTGCATTGAGAAATCGGAGATAATTTCTATTACTGCAGTCTATTGCTAATTTTTAAAACCCAATCTTTACTTATGGTCTTTGAAGGTTTATGGAACAAAATTTGTATTTTTCACACCCTTTTGAATATTGAGCCTTAAAATACATATTTCCAATACCAACATGAGATCTGAATATATATCACTGTCATACAATTTATACATACATATCATTACATGTCAGAGTTTGGAGCTAAACATAAACACAATTCTGTTATTTTTTTTAAAGATTTTATTTATTTATTCATGAGAGACAGAGAGAGAGTGTGTTAATTATTTTTAATGGGTCAAATGCTTCCCTAACTTCCTGAAGGTTTAAATCTAGATGACAGTTCTCTCACGTTATACATTTAAAAAGCCATAATACTGTTAGGTTTACATCAAGAGCCAACAATTAACTAGGAGCTACGTAAGAATTCAAAAGAACAGAAACATGGCATCTCGTGTCCTCAAAACATCTTACTGCCTACCTGGAAAGACATGACAACGTCCTTAGCACAGACAATAACATCATAGAAAAGAAAAAGATACACAAACACAAGTCACCACCACAATATGTCTGGTCAGGATTTAAGCACTAGAAAATGTAATTCAACTGACCACTAAGCAGCCTACCAAGCCCCCAAACAATATTTCATAGCCTTTCCCATCCCCTTGGCAATTGAATATTTCAGTCTCAACTGAAAATAGTTTATACATTAAAATGCATTAACTTAGATCCTATATTTAATACTGCTTACTAATTTCCTGCAAACTTATTAGTCAGATACAAGTCTAGTTCAAGAATACATAAGCCAACCAATCATTAAAGGAAACTTCATGTTATAAGTTAGATAACTTTCATTAGCTTTCCCTGCTAGTTTTTACTCTGCAAGTAAAATTCATAAAAATTTCTCTTTACATTTCTATAGGCACCAGTAAAAGCAAATATTTAGTAAATTGCAAATTATCAGTTAAACATCCTCTTCATAACTTAAAATTAATTTGTGCTCAGTTAATGCACATTTAGGGTTGAAAAGATTGATCTGGAATTTATTTTAAATTCTACATATGACACTTGACATTTCTTAAAAAACTATTCCCTGATCTGATTTCCTTAAATTCCCTTAAGCTCACATCTGAAAAGCCTGGGTTTATTTGAACTAAAACTTCCTAAATATGTTAATTTTTCCAAATCTCCTTCTATAATTACTAGTAACATGAGTTTCTCAACAGAAATTTCAGAAATGGCACCACTGCAGCTGACCTTTGTTTCAGTGTGACACTAAACTATGCAAAAAATTAACTTTACCACTATATTTAGATGGGTTTAGTTAAGTATAGAATTCTATTTTCTTTGGGAAAAAATGTCTAAAGCATTTCTGATTGCCGTGATAAAATACATACACCATACAAAATTCCACTCTATTTTTTGGCTCACATATGCCACTAACTTTACTGCTGAGGTTTTTCATAACACTATACTACACCACTCCAAGATCAGCTGATAAACTATTAATATTTTTAGTCATAGGCTTGGAAACAGAAAATAAAGGTACTAACCACTAGTTACTCTTAAGGGAAGAAATCAGCTTATTTTTTATATTTTTGGAAGCCATAAGAAAAGTCCTTATTTCAAACATCTTTAAAATAATTATGGTTTCATAAAATTAAAGTTGGTTTCCAAGTTAGCTATATCTGAAATATCTAGTCCATTTTCCCATTTGTCTTCATTTACTTATTCAAATGGAGTTCAACTCAGGTACCAAACAAACTCTAAAGTTATAAATTATACTTCTTTTTTTATCATTAATGCAATGACTGCAGCAAATGGTTAAGTTCTTTAGAATAGTTTTTTTTTAACTCTTATTTTGTTACAGAAATTACCTCCTAATTTACTTGTTTCTAAGGTTAAATTTTTACATTCAAAATATTTTGCAAATTGATGGAATTATGAGAAAGTCAGGGAGTTTAGAATTCAGCTGTGTTATACTCCCCATGAAAGCCCCACCCTCAGACCCAAGTGCTCTGTTATAAGGTCTCAAAACACCCCCTGCTTTTTGGTAATACTTACCAGAATTGAACAATTGTATACTCTGTTATTTAATATCTGTCTTTCCAGCTAACAGGTTAAAGAGGACTACATAAAGTAGGATGTACTAAGCTCCCATAAAGTAATAGACGTTATGCACCAAAATAGAAGCAGAAGAGCAAGTACGGCCCAGACTACGTATTAGTCTGATAATGGAGATAATAGAAGATAGTGAAGAGAACAATTTGGTTAGACTTACTTAAGGATTGTGAGAGGAAAAAAAAAAAAACAAACAAACAAAAAAAAAAGGATTGTGAGAGGACACTGGAAAATAATCCAAATAACTATAATACAAGGACAGTAAATTCATGTGCCTACAGGGGCAAGCAAGAAAGGAATAAAGCCTGCAGAATGAAAATGCCAACAGCCCACTTGTTCTCAATGTCAGGGGCAAGAGGATCTCTTCTAGGGACTTTGGTGGACTGCAGAGTACAAACCCCAAATAAAAGGGAAGCTGTTGTGTTGCTCAAAAATATATATATATATTTCCACACCTTCTGGTTTTTCAAAAGAAGTTGCAGAATTCAATTTTCTTTTTATTAAAAATTTTCAACTTTTAAATGTTGGCAAATAAATGTTTTGATACTACGTTAGAAACCAAAACATGTCTGCAGCCAGTCTTCCTTCCCACAGGTTTGCAGCTCTGGTTTGGCATGTTGAATTCCATGCTTAAGAGATCTGGTCTTCATCCTGTAGTCACTGACTTATGAGACTTCACATTTATTTCAAAATTTGCTTAGTTTTATACTTCTGTACACTCCAGTATTTATCACGTAAAACACCTAGGGCTGCCAAATTATTTCACATTGGCCTTGTGTCAGAATTTCTGTTACAAGCCAATTACGCTCATTTAACTAACTGTGGAGTGAAGTTTCAGCTGAAAAAACATTCAAAATGATACTAATAAAGCACTGTTGACAGAGCAGTACCTAAGAGAATGATGACATTATGTGTATATCACAATCCACTAGAAACATATAGTCCCCTGGAGTTCCACTTCTCAAAAAACATGCGCCATAATCCCCTACAAAGGAAAAGCTCTTGTTCCTTCTAGCATTTGCCCATAATTAGCAACTTTCTAAAGCCTATTACTATATCTTTCTTTTATTACCAAACAACACTCAAACATATGTAACCAAATTTTAATTCTTCCATTCGCTGTAAGCTTTTAACTACCCAAAAACAATATTTAAGCATTAAAGGCCTATGTGTTAACATTTTAATAAGCTTAGGGAAAGAAAAGATAATTAGTATCAGAGACTTGTTGATTCATTTTGATGATAGTATTACAGAAAGTTAGCATTATAATTCAAAGGTAATTCCCAGAAGGGAAAATTCTTGGTGCATAATTATGATATACAATACAGAACTATGAAAATTGCCTAATCACATGCTTTGAAATCATATTCACAATGGAAGTTATCAACAAGGTGTAAAAGAAATATTACACAAGCAATGTTTCTATTAATTTTCTCTGGCTCTTGAGATCCCCTAACCTGAGCCATCCATTTTGTGAATGAAGGCTTCCAGGTTCCTGGGGCACTAGGATGTGTGGCTCGTCAGTTGAAACCTATCACCATTGCTGAAAAAGAAACCAACCCAATGCACAGGTCTCCCTGGGGTTCTGTTGTATCCTTTTCATATAAAGGATCAATGGGTTGAAGTAAAGAACATGTCTTTATATTAGAAACACAACAAAACAAAGTCTCAACACAAAGTGACAGTGTTTCCAGGGTATGGTTTTTATCAAAGGGATGCAATATAGAGTAAAGGAACCGCATTAGAACAGGTTTTCTACTTAAACTAACTAACTAACTAACTACACTCTACACACTAGGAGATTTACACTAGGAGTTTCAGAAGGAAACTCAGAGGCTCCCCTCATCCCTGTCAAAGCCTGCTGAAAATTTTCAAGGCCTCTAGTATTCTGAAGCCCCACCCCACAGTCTATCAGACATATTAAAGTGTACTCATATTCAATATTGGATATTTATAATATAAGAAACTGAAAATAAGAATTTTCTTTCAAAAGCGTTTTATTCCCCCTTGAGCCCACTCTGATCAGGTTTCATCCCCACCCCTCCACTGACACAGCTCTTGTCAAGATCACCAATGACTTTCCTTGCTAAATCCAACAAGCAACTCGGTCCCCACTCCCACTTGATCTCTCAGCAACCTCTGACACCACTGATTTACTCTCTCTTCCCTCAGACACTGTCTTTACTTGACTTCAAGGATATTCTTCCAATTTCCCCCTATTACTGTGGCTGCTCCTTCTCTGTTTCCTTCACTGGTTCCTTCTTACCAATTCAGTCTCTACAGGCTGAAACATCTCAGGCTTAGCCCAAGTACCTAATCACAGTTCATTCTTCCCATCTTATGGGTCAACAGAAATAACAGTATCTTCTAGTAATAACATTTACTCAAGGAATGGAGACATTTAACTAGGTCTATCATGTTGGAAACACGTGCATATTTCCTATGTCGTAAGATAATTTCTTAGGACATTTTTTTCTCTCCTTCAACAAACTGTAAATACTAGTATGACCCAAGGCTTGGTTCATGGATTGCTTTCTCTGTCTACACACATTCCTCAAAAAATCCCATCCAAATTCCGTTGGCACCTTCCAAATGTGAATCTCCAGCCTGGATGTCTTAAACTCCAGATTCCTATATACAACAACCTACTCAACTTCTCCACTTGGAACTCGAACATCACATGTTAAAAACAGCTCCTAGTTATCTTTCCCAAAGCAATTCCTCCAGCAAATCCCCATCTTGGTTCATGGCAACTCCATAATTATGCAAAAAGCCTTGATGTTATCCTTACTCTGATCTCTCTCATACTCCTCTAACAGTTGGCCAGGAAATCTTAGTGGTTTGATCTACAAAATAAACACCTAGTCATTTCTCACCACCTCCTCCACTGCTATTGACATTTCTCCCAAAGCTGCTCCCTTGTATCCCTGCTTCTACTCTTGACCACCTTGCTCCATTTTTCTAGCTCAACATAGCAGCCAGTGATTCTATTAAAATGCAAATCAAATCCTCTTACTCTTCTGCTCAAAGCTCTCTAGTGATTGCCCATTTCACTCAGTGTAAATGCCTAAATTCTTAAAATGGTCCACCAGTCAGAACTTACCTGACATGCCACCTAAACCTCTTTGACCTCCTGTACAACTACTTTGTGACCTTCTCATCATTCCTGAAACACACCAGGCACATTTCTGCCTGGGACCCTTGCTAGTCTCTGCTGGAACACTCTTCCCCTCAAGTATCTCTGTATAGCCAACTTCTTCCCTAGAGTCATCTCAGTGAGTCCTACCAATACCATACTACTTCAAGTGCCAAAGTCTCCACTACCTTCCTCCAGCACTACCAATGTCCCTTACCCTGTTCTATTTTTCTTTTTCCAATCACAGTACTTTCTAAAATACATATAAAATTTGCTTTGTTGTACTTATTGTTTACCTTCTAATAGGATATAAGCTCCATGAAGGCAGGGCTTTTGTCTTATTTTGTTCACTGACATATCTCTAGGGCCTAGAACTGTGCCTGGCACACAGTAAACATACATTATAATTAAGTGAATGAAGTTAAATAAACATTTAATAATTTCAATTTCGATGTTTTCTTTTAATATGAGTCTTTTACTAGATCCTAACTTTTTGTTAGAAAAAAGCTCCTTTGTGCTTGAAGAATAGAAAGATCCCAGCCTGACTTCATGGCCTAACACAAATCCAGCAGCCCCAAGGAAACAAGGGACATTCTACCTTTAGCCATTAGTAATTCTGTACTCTAAAACTAGGACTCCATTTAGCACTTATCTGGAAACATATAATTCCTTTCTACACACATGTATTCTGTTCCCTCACCTAGACAAGAAGCACTTTGGCAGGGCATGTACAAAGTATCCAACATGGTGCTGGATACTTCATGGAGATGTAAAACCTATTTTTTGATGGACTTCGTAAACTTAATGCTTTAAAAAGTGTTCACTAAGTTAAAGACATTACACAATGCATAACAGGACATGGTGTTATGCAAGGTAGGTCCTGCTTTAATGAACACGGCAAAATGATACATCATGACTATTCTGGAAGATCCTGTGTCGATTTTGACTGGGCTTATAATTATGCTGTTTAGATGTAAATGTGTCTTTCTAATGTGCTTAACTTTGTTTTTCTTAAACGCTCCTTTTGAAATTTTCAGACTATTAATTTCCATTGAATGAGTAGTTTAAAATCTTAAGCTTTGGGACTCATGAGAGAAAATTATAAAGGGGTCTGACCCACATTATATAAACTATGCCAATGGTGGGGGGAAGTGGGGATGAGAAAAATAAACAATTGCTTTATACCAATAATCGTGGTTTTCTTTAAAAGTACATAAAATCAATAGGGTACAAGACATGGGCCACTGGTACTAAGTTAAAAATACTTTGCACAATCTTCATTATCATAAAGAGTATTTTTTTAATCTGTAGATTTATTTTTTGGCATCTGGAAAGGAATAATTATCTAGTAAGCAGAAGCTGAGAGATTGAGTGAGACTACTGGAAATTAAAAGAGAATTAGCGGGATCCCTGGGTGGCGCAGTGGTTTGGCGCCTGCCTTTGGCCCAGGGCGCGATCCTGGAGACCCGGGATCGAATCCCACGTCAGGCTCCTGGTGCATGGAGCCTGCTTCTCCCTCTGCCTGTGTCTCTGCCTCTCTCTCTCTCTGTGTGACTATCATAAATAAATAAAGAAAAAATAATAATAATAATAAAAAAATAAAAGAGAATTAGGGAAAATCAATCAACCAATTAGTGATCAATGGGACAGGCCAGCAGCTACTCTCAGTGCAGTGATACAGATTGTTCAATATCTGTAACTGAGAAATACTATGTTTTGCTGTCTGCTGAATGTTATCAAAAACAAAATATAATAAAATCTCAGGAGCTACTTATAAATTAAAGGCTCAAGAACTACCAAGAAAACTATAAATCCTATGCAACATTTTTTTTTGTCTTCAGTAATAACAGCTAACATTACTTGACAATTTGCCATGTGTCAGTCAGACTATATCATTGCTTTATATGTACTACTTCATTTAAAAATCAAAACAGCACTGTGGCACAGTTACTATCTTTATCCTCACTTTCTAGATAAGGAAAAGGAGGTTCAGAGAATTAAGTAACTTCCTCAAGGTTACACATTGGAAGATAGTGGAGCCTGGATCTGGGCCCCAAAAGAGGATATCAAAGACCTCGTTCTTACTGTTATACTTACCTGTTTTTCTTCCTTGTTGCTTCTGAAACACACTACTCTTTTCTGCAGTAATATCGGCGATCAACTTGTCAGAGCTGTGATCCTATGGTGACGCAACGCATTTTTAAAAAATTTTCTAAGAGTATACATGCTAAGTTTTTGCTGTTCTAAGCAGTATATAATTTGAGCAGGATATATTTACTACCCATTTGTAAAACTTCTGTTATTTTACCTGTGTTTCACCTTCATAATGAGCCTACGTGAAAATTCTGAGCCTTTTCTTAAATCACAAAAAATGCTCTTTTTCTCTTTAAGGAAACACAAAAGAAAGATTTATATCATTTGTTTTTCTTTATAAGCACTTTGTTTTATCTATTAGATTGCTCATAATCCTATGTTTTACAGTAAATGCTTCCTGGAGACTGCCACAGACTTCAGCATCAGAATTTTACTGTTGTTATAGGTAGAGACAGGATGTTTCCACAGATGTTTATGAAAAGATAACTTGAAGGGGGATAAGGGTGTCCAAGGGAGGAGAAAAGTGTGTAAAAGGTAGGGACATAATGGCAGGAAGAGGCAAACAAAAAAACAAAAAAGAATTTTTCACAATATCTTAAGAATGAACTATTCTGAAAATATTTAGAAAGCAGTCCTTTGAAATTGGGGTCCAGCCTAGATCATTTATGGATCGATGAAAGAATGAGTCAGGAGGAACCTCAAGATGTCTCCTACTTCGCACTTAATACCCAACATCTCACTGGAAAGCCCTAGAACACAGGGAGAAGGAGAAAAGGGAAAAAAGAGAAGTACCAAGGGACTTCTGCATGGGCGCAGAGGCAGAACAGCATTAAGGAGGTAAAATTCTGTCTCACTGGGCTCCTCCTGCTCAGTTTTCTCTGGGCAGGTCTAAGTCTATCTGAACAGAGCCACAGAATACCTTAGTGGCAATCAGAAAAGGGCACCCTATCCTTAGGCCAGTGGACTCACTGCTTGAACTGCAGAATAGTGAGCAGGCTAGGTTTTAGTGCTCAGCACTAATCCAGACTGGACCGAGGGTCAGAAGCAGCTTGTACTCTTGATGCTGTCCTTAGCTGTGAGACTGAGTCACTCAACCTCACAGGGCATCAGTCCCTCCACTTATAAAAACAATGGTGAGGCTAGCTGCCAATGAAGGTCTCCTCCCTCTTCCCAATTCTCAGTTAAAATCTGGCAATATCCAGCTGGTCTACTCCCGTGTCCCTGAAACACTGGATTCTGTGGACTGAGTGTTTTTGTAATGTTGCATTTTTTCTCTCACATTTCTTAAGTATTTTTCTCTTTTAATCTTGAGACTATACTCTCAACTCCAAAGTACTCAACTTTTCTTGAGCCATCAAAAGGTCATACCCCAAATATCAGCCCCAAACTAACCCAAATGTCTATCAAAAGGACATAAACTGTATACATTTATCCACAGAAATAAAAGGAAAAAGAACTGCTACTTGCATCAGTTTGGACACAACACTATGTTGAGCTGAAGACAGAAAAAAAGAACTTATATGTGATTGCACTTAAATGCAGTCTGAGAACAGGTTAAAACTAACCTGTGGCAATTGAAGTCAGAGCACTGGTACCCATGGGGCAGGGATTACAAATGTAAGGAGAGGCTTCTGTGTGTGTGGCGGGGGGGAGGGCGGGGGAGAGATGAAGTAATGATCTGGTTGTTGTTTTTTTTTGTTTTTTTTTTATTTGGATGCCTGGATATGATCACTTCGTGGTATATATTTCTGATCTGTGCATTTTTCTGGTTGTATCTAATTACTCAATAACATGTTAAACGAAATAAAGCCACAGGGACCCCCACTCCCAAAACCATCTACTGAAATTGGACAGTACAAGTGCTGCTAGTTGTGGGGAGAAAAAGAACTACTCATTTAATGTAAACCACACATTAAAGCTAAGTGAGCTTTTCATTCATTTCCTAAAATCTTCATCCAGAACTTGCTTGATTTTTATAATGATTTCCTCCTTTATATGAAATTATAGCTCTAAGTTAGTATAAAATTATTGCTTTTCTGTGTTCATATACCTATAAAACATTATTGCTCAAGGTCCTATAATAAATATGTGTCAAACCAGGGTTATTAAAAAAAAAACCTGAAAATATTCCTGGATAATCAATTAGGAATGCTGAAGGTTCTCAATAGTTATTTTTGGTCAGAATTATCCAGTTATCACATTAATGAAATAAACCAGATAACAACCAAATCTCTTAGTTTCTTGCTGTGGAGGTTAAACCCTGCTAGGTAAGGCCACACAAGTGGGGAAAGGCATCGAAGAAAATGCTGGACGCAGACAGCTCCAAGGAAGCTGCAGGCAACACTCCTCTGGCCTATAACTGGTTGATCTGAATTTGGTGTGGCACTACATTTTTCTCCTCCTGAGAAATTTTTTCTTATCAAATCAGTGATTTCTTTCCCCTTCCCAGTGTTCTAGAATCTCTTTTTGATCAATACAGTGCACTACATGACTGCTCCACTGGATCCATATTAAAAGTGATATGGGCAGCCCCGGTGGCCCAGCAGTTTGGCGCCGCCTTTGGCCAGGGGTATGATCCTGGAGACTGGGAATCGAGTCCCACGTCGGGCTCCCTGCATGGACCCTGCTTCCCTCCCTCTCCCTCTGCCTGTGTCTCTGCCTCTCTCTCTCTCTCTCTTTCTCTCTGTCATGAATAAATAAATAAAATCTTAAAAAAAAAAAAGTGGTATTATACAAACTTGCATCAGCAGTAATTACACCACCAAATCATATCAGATAATCTGGACGCACAGGCATAGCTTGTTTCAGTTAAAATTTTATGATAACCATGACCATTGCTACTGTAGAGCCCCTCTGGTCCTACAGCATGGCAAGGAGGCTCTAGTTTCCACAAATTTGGGGGGAATAACTAAGTTTTGTAGAATCAGTAGAATTTAGACAAAAAGTGTTCCCAGTCTTTGAAATGATAAGTAGGGTTGGGTGGGGGGGGTGGAACACAATAATAAACATCCCGTTCCTAAACATTACTTAACATCAAAGCAGCAATTCAACACAAATGCAGGCGAGCCGTCCAGAATAATAATATCACTTAACATCACTATATCAAGTTGTATACAGATAGTGTAGGGCACCTTAATATTAATCCTTTTTTTCTCAGCCAAAAAGATCTTACTTTTTAATTTCCACTTTCAAATAAGTTTTCCCTTCTTCAGCCTTGTTTCAAATATTCATCCTAAATTCAGATTTCCCTTGCAACTCAATGCCCGGTAGTCTACTTCCTCCTTCCTCTCAAATTATTCCTTTGACTTACTTCTACTTATTTTTATAAATAAGCCTCTTCCTTAGAATAATGTGTAATTCAAAAGGCCCTCTCTATTACCCTCCATATCAAAGTTTAACTACAGAGGCCAACAATCTATTTTTCCTGTTTGGGTGTTGGAAAGATACTTTTTTTTTTCCCTTAAGATTTTATTTATCTATTTGAGAGAGAGAGAGTGAGTGCGTGCACAAGAGTGGGGTTAGGTGCAGAGGGAGAGGGAGAAAGAGAAGCAGACTCTCCACTGAGTAGGGCTTGATCCCAGAAACCTGAGATCATGACCTGAGCCAAAGGCAGACGCTTAACCCACTGAGTCACCCAGATGCCCCTAAGAAATGTACATTGTAACTAAAATCACACCAAGCATAAAATTCCATCATTGTATCTTTTCTATTTCTCCCTCCTACACCCAATTGTTTAATACACAATCACAATGTAATTAAACTCCCAAATGTGTAATTACATAATCAAAGACTTCTTAAAAGTATATAATTTTAAGTGTGCAACACACACCTTTTATAACTTTAGTGCTGGAAGTACAGATTTTTTAAAGGACTGGAGTTTTCTCATAGGTTGTCTTAGTTGTTTCTTGGTGAGGGAGCAGGGTAGAGGATTATAAGGACCAACTGCTTTATCAGAAACCACAAACTGTATTACAACAGGATTCTACTGAAGACTGCAAACACACAAAACTCTATTTCCTTTAAAAGAGAACTGGAATTGCATAAATGAAAGCCAAAGATTCTATGCTTTGCCTGTAAGAATACACAATGCTGAATACTTCTGGCTTTCCTACACAGGCCTCATTTACCAAACCAGGGTATTTATAAGGTTTGTATTAACATGGAATAGGAAAAACCCATCTCCGCATAAATACAGAAAACTTTATATTCTTTAGAACACTTAAGACAATATTAAAAGAACTTTAAAGAAGGCCTCTGAAATTTAGTTCTGAACTCAGAAAACCACCTAAGGGATAATTTGTGAATGCCATCTGGGATCCAGGCAGTTTCATCAACAAAAGGGAAAACTTGTTGAGATCATCCAAATCTAAAATTCACATACATTTTTACATCTGGACTGAATTAATCTTTTCTTGGTATACTGGCTTTCATGTAATAAAATAATTGTTTGCAGGTTTTTTTTTTTTTTTTTTTAACCCTCAGTCTCAGAAATCAAAATGTGCAGCATCCAAGTTGAAAACTACAAAGAATTCCTTTATCAAAAAGGTTGTGAGACAGGACTCATTTACACTAAACTCTGAACTTGACAATTCAGTCAAAAACAATTCTGTTTGAAACTTTCATTTCAAGCATCTGCCACAAAAGGCTACACAAGTCTATTATGTCATAAGTTCTGAAAGCCAAAGGCTTTATAAGTGTAGTTAAAAGTGGAAACTAAGTCCAGAAACTAGAAAAGCTCTACAACCCCCACTTCCCTGGATTCAGCTAGCCCAACTGAATGAATTTTTACAGATTGTGTTGCCAGAAAAGATTACCTAGCACATGGACACTTTGCTTTCAAACACAGTGTCTTCATGCTAGCACTACTGTTTTCCTGGAGAGCTAAGACCATCTTAAATCAGCAAGTTCAAATTATGTACTTGAAGCTGATAGCTTACCCCAGTTGCCCCCCCAAAAACGAGGGAGTGGAAGTAGAGAAAGATTTCCTTTCTCTTAAGATGTTTTGAGTTCTGCAAGAACTGCTGATTACTGTGGTCCATCAGTGTCAGATCTCAGGCATTTTTACAAGTAATTCAAAAGGGGGAAAATTAGTTCATATTACAGTCAGTCTGCTTTCTGGAGAAGATATCCTGCAGATAACTTGATAGTAGATACCCCCCCAGGGACCCTTCTCTGCTAATGATCCCAAAGGTCCATTTTAATATGAAATATAAATCCAGTATGTTTACAAACATACTGAAAGAGCATTTAAATGTCAGCTGTCTCATACTGTGGAGTAATTTCATTTTTAACAAAATACTTTTATTTCTCAAAGCCACACCCAAGGAAAATGATTAAGTGCTACAAGTTTTATACTACAAAGGACAACAGCAAAAGCATCTGTTTTCCTGCCTCTCTCCTCTGGGTTTCTCCCCTCCCCCAACTCTCTACCGAGCAGGCTGTAAGTCTTGGTGCTTGTTAAAAATCACTTTCTACAATACTCTTCATAATGCTGTAGATTCTGAAAAACTTCTTATCCTTTAACAATGCTGAGACTGACTTTATGCACTGCTCTAAGAAGGAAAAAAAACCCAAAAGTCAAAAGCCTTTTTAATGACAGATGTATTACGGAAAATTTTCCCCACAAAGTTTTGATGCTGTGAAATATCAACTCCCTGAAATCACAGAAAGGAAATGACTTACATTCTTGGAAAATGAAGCCACTAGCAGCTTTCTCCAACAGTATTTTCTAATCCCTAAACTACACCCTGTGGTAACGGTGGAGTATTTCGCGTAAAAGCTAAATTTAAATAGATGCTTGTAAAACCCATAAACAAACATCGTCGGATCTCAGAGGGGGGGGGGGGGGGAGGCAGAATCACATACTTTTTTCTGCACACCCAAAAAAAGCTGCAGAGCACAGGCTTGAAGTCCAAGGCAACCTGAGAACGCTTGCTGAAGTTTTCCTTCCCCGCTGTGGGCTATGCAAAGCTCCTGGGGGAAATTCTGGCAAAACAGATTTTTGCCAAAAAAATAAAAACGAGAAGGGTGTAAGGGAGCTAATATTTCTTTGGACACTAAGTACACAACTGCACGGCCTGAACATCTGCCAGCTTTCATTTCAACTTCAAAATATACTTATTTTGACAGCTTTCCATTTATTCATCCCCTTAAAGAAAACGCCCTCCGCACGAGGCTATGCTGTCCCGGGACTCGAGGTGCTGCTCCCAGCCCTGTGGGTCTCACGCGGGGGCCCCCCGCGGTCCATACCTGACAGCGCCCGGCCCTCCTGGAGGACAGGCTGGTGGTCTCCCCTGCCCCGGGCCGGGCCTGCACGCCGCAAGCACCTCCGGGAACCCAAATGCTGCAGGCCGCGCCCCCAACTCGCATCCCACCGAGGCCCCCTTCTGGCGCCGCCGAGCCCCGGCTCAGTCTCGGGCTCCCCGACCAGACGCTTCAGGGACCGCGCTCGGGTCCCTTCCCGCAGCCGGGCTGCCGGGCCCCGGCGCGCGCACAACAGGCGGCACGGCGCCCAGGAACGCAGGCGCCCCGTCAAAGGCGCGGCCGCCGGGGCGCACCCGCCAGGAGCCCCCGGGACAGGGCGCGGAGGACCACGGGGAGCCGAGCGCGGCCCCGTGAGCCCGGGGCGCAGCCCGCAGCCCCCGCCGGCCTCCCGCCCTCGCTGCACTGGAGGCCACGGAGCTCCCCGCCTCCCGCGCCGCGGGGCTCGGCTGCCCCCGGGCCCGTCCTCCCGTCCCGCCGTGGGCGAGCTCCGCCGCTGGAGGCTGGAGGGGCGACCTTCCAGCCCGGTGCGCGACGCCCAGCGCCGAGAAAGCACGAAGGCGGCGAAGAAAGACGCAGGGAAGGGGGCACTGCTTTGGCTGGGGCTCTCGGCTCCCAGAAACCCTCCCCAGGTCCCGTCCGGCCGCCGCCGCCGCCGCCGCCGCCGCCGCCCGGCCGGCAGGGGGCACAGTGGGCAGCCGGGGCGCGGTGGCCGGGCCGGGGGGCGGGATGGGAGCCCCCCCAGGCGCCGAGTTCCCGCTAGTACCTCGCAGAAAGCCCGGAGCGCCAGGCGTCCGACTCCCGCCAGCTCTCGCTCCCTTCCTGCCTCCGCCGCGCCAGCCCGGCTCTTCTCAGCCCCTCAGCCCCGGGAGCTAGACGAGCGCTCCGCGTCCGCCCCGCCCCCGCCTCCCGCCCCGCCCCGCCCCGCCCCGCCCACCGAGGCCCCGCCCACCGAGGCCCCGCCCACACGGCCGCCCCGAGGTGGCGGGGGTGGCGGCCGAGCTGCGGGAGCGGAGAGCCTAGCCTGCGGCCGCACGTGGAGCCCTGCCGGCCCCGCCCCGGACCCAACCAAGCGTCCCGCGGAGGGGTGCCGGGACTCGGGCGCGGGGGAAGGCGGAGGGGGCCTGAGGCAGGAGCAGAGCTGCGGAAGGGCGCTGTGTGTGTGGACCCCTGCGATCGGGACCTCTCCCCACGCGACGGAGGCGGGAGGGGACGCTGTCGGCTCCCCCCTTCTGGCCGAATGGTCCTCCCCGACGCGCGGCCCCCGCTCCCCTGGAACGCGCTCTCCCGAGCCAGTCGGGCTGGGCTGGGCTGGGCGGGGGCGGCTGTTTGGCCTGAGCCTCGTCTTACTAATTCCGAGCGGCGGGCGGAGCGCAGGCCCCTCACAGAGGCTGCGATCCCAGCGGAGGAGGCTTCGTGACTCCTCACTTCCCTCCCGTCCTCCTTCCCGCACCCACCGGCCCGCCCACCCCTCGGGACGCCGCGCCCTCGTGGGTTTTACACTGGATGGAGGGGGCGCGCCTGGAAGCCAAGCCTCCCCCGCTAACTCTCCCTGCGGTTGTAAAGGTAGACACAGCCTCTGTTTGCTGTGGTTTTAGCGTACGTGACCCCCTCCGAAATTCTGTTTGCCTGCTCCCGAAGGTGACGGGTGGGCAGAGGGGCCCCTGGAAGTGTTTTTTTATGGCACCAAGAGTCCAATCAGGAGACTGAGGTTTCTTTGCCTCTTTTCGTTGCTGGGTCCGGGAAAGAGCTGCACCTCGTGGATCAGCCTGTGCCCGCTGGGACCTGCCACTCGGAACTGGAGACAACGGAGAGCCCCAGCCTCCATCCAGCTGGTTCCCGGGCCAGGGATGCACAGCGCCCCCACCTGCTGGGCTGCTGCCCCCCCTCCCCCCCAGGTCTTAGGCCGACTGCTGACCCAGTGACCTCTGACCAGGGGCGGCAGTAACGCCCCACAGGGCCCCTCACTAAACTAATAACAGGGTGTATGTTTCCAGGTATGACAAATGGGTGAGGAGACCAGCAGAGGAGAACCTGAGAAAGGACAATATCCAAAATCAGATTTATGCTGACAGAAGCCAGCTTAAAAAATGCTCTTTTAATCCAAACATCAGTAGGTAAAGCTGGCTGACTGACAGTGTGCCTGTTTGTGTGCCTACTTTGCTTGGCAAAAGACATTCAGTTTTGTGTTTGTTAGGGCTAAAGCTAACTTGGAATAGTTGCCTCTTTCCCAGCTTTTACAATTTGGGAGCCATGATACTGGAATAGACTATTAGAAGCTTTGATCTTTTTTCACAGTTGATAATACATTCATAGTTTAGTTCTGATAAAGCAAAGCGGCAGTGTCTAAGGATATTGCGCTTATGATTTCAAGTCGTGACTTCATATGGAAAAGAAGACAACTACCTCTCGATGATTGCCTTCTAAATTAGTTGTACTTAATAGAATAAAATTAAAAATTAGTCTACAGTAGTTGATGAAAATGTAGGCATTTAAAAGTGGAGGACTGCACTTTTCTCTCATCTTTATCTTTTATATGCATTCAGAATGAGTGCATAGTGAACACTAGTTGGTAAGGCCTTAATTTTATGTCTAATGAGATAGTTCAGCATTTCAGATGAAAAGATAAATGAGTAAGACGTTATTATCTTGGAAAACAGTTCCTAAATCTGATTTCTTTTCAGGCCTTCTGAACCTAGCAGATAAAGAACAACACATTGTTAGATTGTGAAACATTGCTGCAATATAAAATAATTAGGTAAACCAAGGAGAAAAATATTTTAAACAGCTTTAAAAAAAAAACATATGTTTAAGATTGGGTTTATGGTCTAGAATTAGATTGTAGCAAAATTTACTATGTGAATATTTTTTAATCATAATGATCATATTAACAGTGAATACCACAAAAAACATGTACTCTTATATAATACCTTTTGTAAACTAAGTACTTTAAAACTCTTAAAAACCATTTTATAAGCCCCTGAAACATCATAAAATTCTGAAAGGATTGCTTTGGAAAACAACACATAATCTACTCAAGATGGAAGTGGAGCTGAGAGAGGATGGGTTGTGTTAGTTATTTCTTATCACAGGAAATGTTTCCCTGCATTTGTTAAGTAAAGAATTCAAATTCATAGGTAAAGTTATATTTTATGATTCTTTTTGATGTTGAGATATAGTTCTATTTTCATTGGTATGACGAGATGTTTTCCTAAATATGAGACATTCATTGCCCATCAGTGAAAGATCACATTAAGCACATCTTAAATTACTACTCTTTCCATGGCATATAAATATTAACATAACTCTATATTTTTTTGCAGGGAGGAGGGTTGGAAGAAGTTATTCATTCCATGAATTTATTGAGTACTTCCAAACACCAGGCACAGGGTTAGACTCTGGGATTTGAAAGTAAAGATACTCCTAGATTTTATAGTAGTTTGAGGAAGCAGGCCTGTGAGTAAACAGTCACAATCCACTTTAAATCTTGCCAGCGTGAAACTATGCAGGAAGAATCGTGAGAAGGCCTAGGACCTGCAAGGAGGGCATCAGACATCCTCTGTGTGGATAAGAAGGGTGAACTGAGGTGGGAAGGATGAACAAAAGTTTGTCTAGGAACAGGTTGGTTGAGGTGATGGTTCTCAAACTTGGCAGCACGTTGAAATCACCTGGGGACTTTCAAAAACTATGTTCCAGGCATTTGACTTAATTGGTCTGGGATGTGGCCTGGGGTTGGAAATGTTTTAAAAATCCCCAGATTATTCTAAGTGGAGACACATGTGGGAACCATGGGTTGTGGAAACCTTGGGTCACACAGCATCTCAGGTAGGGGGGGCACAGAGTGAGGACTGGGGGCAGGGGCAGGTAGTGTTTAAAGCATGATGGCCATAGCCTCATTTTATAATTGAAGAGGCTTAAGCTTTGGTGGCCCATATTTACACAATTTTGGCATGAAGAACACAAATAAAAAAGCAAAGAGATTGAACTTCTCTAATTCACATTCCTTTACAAATATTTTCCAAACATTAAACTAGTATTTTGAGAATTATGATCAGTTCAGTACATTCAAAGAAAAAAATTTACTTGTTTTTCATCTTCCATATATAATTCAGGGTTATTTGGGACTCAGTATGTGTTAATGCTGAAATAGAATTTAGAGAGGGATACCTCGATGGTTCAGTGGTTAAGTGTCTGCCTTGGGCTCAGGTAATGATCCCAGCATCCTGGGATCCAGTGCCATATAGGGCTCTCTGCAGAGAACCTGCTCCTCCCCCTGCTTATTTCTCTGCCTCTCTGTCTCTCTCATGAATAAATAAATAAAAGCTTTAAAAAAAAGAGAGCGAGAGAAAGAAGTTGGTAATTTGACATACTGGCTTTTAAAGAAGACCTTCTCCAAATTAAATATTGTTCCCCATTCTGGCTGAAGGTCATAATAAAAAAATTAGGTTCTTTTTTTTTTTTTTTTTTTTTTGGTAACGACCAAAGTTCCATTTAAAAAGCAAAACAAAATACATTTGAAAGCAATCAAAATTCATTTAAATAAGTCCCACTCTAAGGTCTTAAATATCCATTTAGCTAATGTATATTATTTTGAAAGACAAACGAATCAGATGTCGAAACTTAACAGTGCAGTGATATAGTCCTGGTTCTCATGGTCTTCCATTTAAAATGTTCTTTTTATTATTCTCAGTGGTATATCATCACTGTGTTTTGTTACACAAAAATACCAAAAGAGATTTTAATTCTCAAGTCAGGAAAATTGATTATCAAATAATGTCTCATTATTATGCACCAAGAGCCCCTAACCAGAACAAATAATTTTGCAGGGGTAGCACAGCACAGGGATTAATATATTATGGAGCACTCGAATGCAGAAAGATTTACCTTTACCCTGTTTAGAGACACAAAGTCAAAAAACTAACTGAATTCTGTTTTGGCCATCAAACTTTGAGAAAATATTAAAAACAGGATGAGAAAATATTTAAAACAGGATAATCTGATTATCCTGGGACAAAATTTGTTTTTTTTAATAATAAATTTATTTTTTATTGCTCTTCAATTTGCCAACATACAGAATAACACGCAGTGCTCATCCCATCAAGTGCCCCCCTCAGTGCCCGTCACCCATTCACCCCCACCCCCAGCCCTCCTCCCCTTCCACCACCCCTAGTTCGTTTCCCAGAGTTAGGAGTCTTTATGTAATATGTAAAACTTTACAGGAGACATATTTGAAGAACCATTTTTCTTTCCATTCTATTATGGCTTTAGTTTCACCAAAACACCACATTACTGTTCCTTGAGGGCTTAAATACATGAATACTCCAGACAAGTTTGATAAGACTGGGTGCGCCAGGCTAGGCCCTTCACTTGAGCAGAGGCAGCTCTAAATGGGGCAGTAAAGGTTCACACTGCAAAAGGTGGAGTGCCCCAGCACTGAAGTGTTGGAGGGAAAAGTCATAGTGGCAGAGAGGCCATGCTTGTTTGAGGAATACTGCTGTTAACTAAAATATAGTGAGGAATTAAGTGTGCAAATAGCATTTCTGCTCTATGCATGGGGCTTCACATTCTAAAGACTGAAGATAGGTACAGAAAAATGTCTAGTAGAAGGGACAAGACAAGGGGTAGGCTCCCTATAGGATGAGGCTTCATTATGTGTGCCATTTGTGTTTATACAATGGGCCTTAAAGTTCCCAGAGCAGTGTTTCAGCTCTGATTCCTTGATTCCTCTCTGAAAAGCTGAAGGAAAACACTCCTACCCCCAGAGGTGGGAGACCACTCCCTCCACTCCCCATTGTGGGAGACAGATGAGCAGTGAAAGGAAGTAGGAATCTGGTGATAGATTGGTTACTCCAAATTATGCCTCAGGCACACTCTGATTATCTTTATCTGAGATAATATTCCTTGAGGAGTCACTTACAAACACAAATGATAACACTACAGATGTCAGTGAAATTCTCATCAGTATTTTATGACCTCTTACCAATTTGTGCCTGAGACATATGAAGCTAGAATAGAAAGGAGATGTGAACATCCATCTGCCAGAACACAGGCTTACAGCCCAGCCAATACTGGCTTTCTTGAGGCTACCAACAAAAGTTTCACTTATGAAGAGAGTTGATGAAATCTGTACATGCTGTTTTAATTTGGTGACCTTGTGTAGATTTTAAGCATAACAAATGTGCCTTTTAGCTTTATCTGCTTGAAAAAGAATGATGAATAAAAGCACAGGTAAGATGTGCTAGCTCAGGAATTTCTCAGGAAGTTCATTGAAATTAAAGGTCTCTGTTGGTGGGGCCTCCAAGGAACACCCTATCTAACTGTGGTGGTCGGGGTTTTGGTTATAACACAAGGTCCTGATGTGCTGTTTGTATTACTCACTTGTATGTGAGGGAAAAAATATCTGTGAACACCCACTTTGGTTCCCTGTTTTCCTCTCACCTGATCCTAGGTTAGAAACAAAATCTACTTTCACTCTTGTTTGGCATGCCTATGGAACCAAATGCCGAAAAAATCATAAGGAGTTCTTCCATAGGCAAAGCACTGGTTATATATTTCTTTTTCAAGGGTAGCCTAGTATGTCATTCTATTAGCCTACACAGAATACTTCTGCTATAGTTCTTTAAAGAAAGAACATTGGTAATTAGGCATGGAGTTCGAATTAGAAACCAAGGATTGTGAGCTTGTTCTCAAATGACCTCAAACCCAGATACTTAGTTTTGACAGGCCTGGAGAAGAAAGTACTAGGTGATAGCACTCTTAACTATATCTAGCTTTGAAGGTAAGACTCTTGGGGTAGAGAGGTAGGGCTAGGCCTTCTTAAACACACTTCCCTTTAAAAACATTATTATGTGGGGCACCTGGGTGGCTCAGTGGTTGAGGTCTGCCTTTGGCTCAGGTCATGATCCTGGGGTCCTGGGAATGAGTCCTGCATCAGGCTCCCCAGAGGGAGCCTGCTTCTCCCTCTGCCTATGTCTCTGCCTCTCTCTCTGTCTCTCATGAATAAATAAATAAAAATCTTTTAAAAAATAAAACTTTATTATATATTTATGATTCACATATTATTAAACATTTTATGATTTCTTAAACAAAAATAGAATCAGCAAATCAGTGATTTTTTGTTCTGCCCATAGTTCTATATTGGATAATAATTTTTGTCCCTTACACCCTAATTTCTTAAGAGATAATGGGATATATACTTAACATATAATTTTACATATATATACTTCATATAAAATACAAATCAATATAAAATATTTGATCACATGACTTTTCATAGCACTTTTCTCATCTGAAATTATGAATATGTTCACTTGTTTGTCACTGTCTTTCCCTTTAGAATTTAAGCCTCATCTAAACACAGACCTAGTCTGACTAACTGCTGTGACCTCAGCATCTAGAACAGTGTCTGGTATATATTTATTGAATGAATGAATCCCATGAATGATGTATACGGAAGGGGTGTGTGTGTGTATGTGTGTGTACACACATGTATGTTGAGGGAGGGTGGAAAAAAGTTACTGAGATGAGAATGGAAAAAGTTGAACATTTTCTGAGATGGATTTTGGGCAGATATTCCAGGTAATGTGAGAAAGGATCTATCACTTAATACTTTTGGTTGACTTGAGTGGAATACCATATATCACCCAATTCATATAATGTTTATATTTAATGTATAAATCTATAATCAGAAAAATTATACATCTATCAATATTCCTTAATGTATATTTTATTTCTATTTGCAGCTTTCCTTCCACCTGACTCACCCTGCAGACTTTTGAAAATATTAAGAAGAATGTTAGAGGGATTTTACTAGAGCAGTTAAACAATTATTGAATTTCTTGCCAACTAGATACTCTTGGGAACAGGATGGTTTGTGTTGAGCAAGGGAAAAGTAAATGGCCCTACTTCCTTTTGCTCAGTGCCCCCACATCCATGTGAAGTTTTCCTTGAGTCATCTGGAACTGCTCCATCTCTGAACACTGGAAACCTCCCCACCGTTGCCACATCCTACCCTTCTACCTCTCCCACCAGAGCTATTGTTTGACTTGAGACTTTTCAGTCACCAAAACCCTCCCAGTTCTTCCAGTTAATTGGCCATTTTTGGCCTCACTTTCCTCTTCTTTCCTTTGGAATTCAAAGCCTACGTTCACTATTTTGAATGTATTCTCCCCTGTAGTCTATGCCCCATATCTCCTTGACCTTCTAATAAAGCTTTCCCAACAACCCTAATATTCAGGAAAACTTGGTCACCATTTTCTTGCTTATTGCTTTGAAGTCACCAGGGAGACTAAAGAAAATCTAATGAATGTGCTGATTAGATAACATCTGAGCAGGGAGCACTTACAGATGCTTGATCAGCTTCTTGTGCTGATTAGATAACATCTGAGCATGGAGCACTTACAGATGCTTGATCAACTTCTTATTCATCCCTGGTGGACTCCCTTTCCCTTTTACCAAAGTGTTCAGATTTTTTTTTAAGGATTTATTTATTTGAGAGAGGTGGGCAAGGGGCAGAGGGAGAGAGAGTGTCTTAAGCAGACTCCAGGCTGATCACAGAGCCCAACTCAGGGATCGATTTCATGACCCTTTGATCAGGCCCTGAGCCAAAACCAAGAGACGGACACAACCAGCTGCATTACCCAGGTGCTCCACAATGTTCTTATTTCTGTGTCTCTCTTCAAGTCCCTCATCCCAGTCTAAAACGCTGCCACTCTCAAGGGTCAACCTAGCCCATCTCTACTAGCAGGCCACTGGTCTGAAAGGCTTAAGTATTACCTCGTTGAATGCTCACAACAGCCCTTTGAGGGAGGCACTATCATTATTCCTATCCTACAGATGCCTAAGATCTTAAAGAAAGTAAGTGGTGGATCTGAACTCAGGAAATTTGTCTCAAAGCTCACACATGCTCTCCCTAAACTGTCTTATTTATGGTGCAGAGCTGACTCCAGGAGTTTTCTCACTAGGGCTTGAGTTCTCCCCACCTCCAAACATCTATGTGTCTTCCTTGGAAGCTGTTCTCTCCCTACCCCTCTCAGCCAACATCCTACCAAAGCTCTATATCCCGATCCCACCTAGCTGTTCAGGGGCCTTCTCCATCATTTGTTTATTCACTTAGCAAGTACATAGTAAGTACCTGTTGTATACCAGGTATTGGGGACACAGGTAGACAAGGCCTAATCTTCCAACCTAGGAGATTATCTAATTATTCACTCTCCCCCTTAAGTATTCAGTATCTGGCCAGCTCCTAGACCATTCTTCGCATTAATAGAGTGTTGGAATCACTGGACATTTTACACTACACCTAGCACTGACCCGGGCAGGACACCAGATACATGTCTGACAGATGGCTGAATGATTCCAGGTAAAGTAATTATAGTTTGGAAGTTTGTCCTTAGTCCTCTTTCTGAAAAGTAGCCCACTGCAGGTGGGCCTCTAGCTCATACCTTTTTGTCAGCAGATCTGGGAAGGTTTGGAAAACTAACCCTTTGTCATTATGGACTAAGTGGCACTTTAGCTGAAATGTATTCCCACCAAAGGTACCCCAAACTGGTAATTGTGACTTAAGCCTTGTAATCTATTGGGAAAAGAAAGACACAATCTTATTAAAGCAATTTCAGCATTGGTAAGGGGGGAGATATTTATCAGACTAGGCACCTTTTAAACTTATATTTTGCCACTTTTAATCTAGCAATTCTCAACTAGAGGGTGATTTTGCCCCCAAAAGAACATTTGGCAGTGTCTGGAGACATGTTTGGTTATTGCAACTCAGGGGGTTGGGAGGAGTGTCTAGTGGATAGAGGCTAGGGATGCTACTAAGCATCCTACAGTGCGGGGCACCACACAACAAAGAATTATTGCCCCCAGTTGAGAACCATGGATTTAAAGGGTGATCTTGGGGATCCCAGGGTGGCTCCGTGGTTTAGCGCCTGCCTTCGGCCCAGGGCGTGATCCTGGAGTCCCAGGATCGAGTCCTACGTCGGGCTCCCTGCGTGGAGCCTGCTTCTCCCTCTGCCTGTGTCTCTGCCTCTCTCTCTCTCTCTCTCTCTCTCTCTGTGTGTGTGTGTGTGTGTGTGTGTGTGTCTCATGAATAAATAAACAAAATCTTTTAAAAAATAAAAAAATTAAGGGTGACCCTGACTGGAACATTTAGTTACCCTGTAAGTTGGATTTGAGGGAAGGGTCCCTTTGGGAATGCTGACTGAGCCTGCTGAAGGTCTGTTGAAAAGTTGATAGAGGTGAATCATTTGGGACCTACAGAGCCAGGTATTCAGGCTGAATTTTTCCACCTACTCTTTCCCTAACTTTACCTGGATTTTTGTCTTAGCCCCAAGACACCTGATACACATTCTATGTCTTCTTTATCACCTATTTTAGTGTATAGTGACTTCAAGAAGGAAAAGTAAAGTGGATAATCCCTATATCTGACAAAAGAATTTTTTTTTTTTTACATAAGTATAGTTTCTACCTCTGGCTATAAAATTTCTAACGTGGTGGAACACTATTCTGCTTGTCAACAGAGTTATAGGAAGATCTCAATCCAAATTAAATGACAGGTAAAAGAAGAAAAAAGCTGGAAACACTAGTGCTTTTCACTTACATTAATGAAGAATCAAGTTTTGAACTAAAATTAGTGTTAAAAACATATTAATAAAGTATAAAGTTTATATTTTAACCAGGCCTGACTAGTTATTAGCTCTTATAATGAATAATTATAATTATTTAATTTGCTAAATTTTATTTTTAAGTAGTAGAAATGCACATAACAGAATAAATAATATCAGTTTTTAGCAAATGGCTCCTGCCAAGTATATATAAATAAACTTTGAAAGGATCATTAAGGCCATTAAAAATTATTTGCCTGGATCATATTCTTCACATTCCTATTGCCTAAAGTCATTTCCTATCTCTATGCCTCCTTCCATCATTCTTCATATCATTAACATTTATCCTAAAGAATATATATGTCTGTATTCAAATGTATTCAAAGTCTCATGAAATCAAAACCCCAGAATAACTATAAAAAGTGTCAAATATTACCACTTAGACTTATTAGCTGATTTCTTTTAGACCATTTTTTTCCAAACTTGCAAACGTATCTGAACCATCTAAGAACTAGGGGCAAGGCTGGGCATCTCAGAATAATATACAACAGCAACAACGTCTTCGAAGGATTCTGACACCCATCTGTGACCACATGTGTAATTGCACTGTTAATGCTCATGCTAAAGTAAGATGTAAATGAAGAGTCCAGATTCAAGATACTTGAGAAATATTTAATTTGATACCTCAAAATGCTTTAGCTATTGTAACTCTATAAATCCCTTCCAATGAATAAAACTAGGTGGGAGGGAAGGTGGAGGGAAAAATGTGTTAAGATGTGATAGTAATCTTTTATCGCAATAAGGACAGTGATGTCCAATTTGAATTAGGGAAGGGTTGCCTATTTTTGATTCTTTGTGATGTGAATGGAGTAACTAAAACTGTGATTTTCGATTTGGTCAATAAGAAGCTATTCAACTAAAGATAAAACAAGGATGCTGACCAGTCTTACTGAATAATGTAATTGCATCTACTCCCCAGAAACTTCCACATCAATCTAACAGTGGATAAATGAATCACAGTCTTAATTAACATTTCCAGAAATATGCTGATGGGCAGCTGTAAGAAAGTGGAATATAGGATATGTAAGCATCCCAATTTCTACTTTTTTTCCATTTCACAGCTTTGCTCTTTTGATGCTGCCTAATAAACATGTACATATTCCATCCCTACTGCAGTGACTCACCCAGGACTTTGGAAGGTGACACCTCATTGATAAATACAAGGTTGCATGGATAGATACTATTTTGTTCTATGAGTGACAAGTAACGTCAGAAGACTGGTTTCCAGGAATGCAATGCACTTAAAATAATGACAGGTGATTGTTTATTGATCATTTACTATGTTTTAGGTACTGTGCCAAATGTTTTATCTAATAACAACAGCCACCCTATGAGATATGTACCATCACAATTCCTATTTGGCAAGAAGGTATCAATAGGCAGTGCTTGATCACACCCTTCCACTCCAACAGCTTAAATTTGCCTGTGTTTTAAATTGATCAGACTAAAGGAATAATGACCAAAGCTCTCAGGTAAGTTACTACACCCCCTCTGCATTCATCGGCAACTCAGTTCTTTCCCTTCAAATTTCCAGTTACTTCATTTGAGCCATAAAGGAGAGAGCATAAAGGAAAGAGGTGGACAGTTCAGGGGAACATACTGGGATCCGACTGGCAGTCCCTGGAATCACCTCTGCCTATTAAGTGTCTATGATTTTATCATTGCTAGAGCCAGGTTGTAAAATCTAGCATGCGACAAGAGCCTCCTGTGTCAGCTGTGGCTCCCAGAACGGTGGTTGGCAATCCTGAGTCTCCAGGAGGAATTCAAACAATGCAGACCTCCACAGCTCCAGGCTTTCAGCCTGAATGGAATGGTAGGGACCAAATTACTGTTCCTATTGGCATTGAAGATTGGTCACTACGCTATCCTGTCTCGTTCAGCTCATTATCCATGGAAAGAACTCGGCAAACTTTTTTCTTACTCAGAGATTTCCCTATCACTCTTCGCAACTTGGAGAACTCTTGAAAAAAAAAATGTCCTTGAGTTTCAAGAAAAACCAGCCATTAAAATCTTTTGGGGGATCTGGGGAAAGATGATTTAAATTGGGATGATTTTTAAAAACTGTTTTAGGTGGGTGAGGGGATGGGTAAAATAGGTGATGAGGGTTAAGGAGGGCCCTTGCTTTGCTGAGCACTGGGTGTTATATGGAAGTGTTGACTCACTGTACTGTACACCTGAACTGATTTTTTATATTGGAAGTTAACTAACTGGAATTTAAATAAAAACTTAAATTAAAAACTCTTTTAGATGGACTTATGGATTTTTTTGGACTTAAGGATTTTATTTATGAAGGTACAAACAGATCAACTTGTAATATGAATTTCATCTTTGTCCTCACATTTCAAAATTGCTCCCACTATTGTAAGCCCTACTTCAAAACATATCCCTTTAGCTTTGTGACCTATTATGCTAATTAACAAGGAAAAATATTCTTGTTCTCCATTCTCTTTGCCTTTGTTTTTATTTTTTTATTTGGGTATAGTTAACACACAATATTATATTAACTTCAGTCATACAACTTAGTGATCTGACAAGCTTATACATTATGCTAATGTTTACCACAAGTGTATCTACCATCTGTCCTGTTATGTCACTATTACATATCATTGACTATATTCCTTAGTCTGTACCTTTTATTTTTGTGTCTTATTCATTCCATAACTGGAAGCCCCTGTCTTCTTCTCCCCTTTACCCATTTTGCCCAATCCCAGCCCCCTCCCCTCTGGCAACCATTAGTTTGTTCTCTGTATTTTTAGGTCTGATTCTGCTTTTTGTTGTTTATTCATTTGTTCGTGTTTTTTGTTTTTTTGGTTTTTTTTTTTTAGATTCCACTTATGAGTGGAATCATATGGTATTTGCCTTTCTCAGTCTGACTTATTTCACTTAGCATAATACCCTCTAGGCTTGTTTTTAGATACACCAAGCATTTATATTGTGTGCCAGTAGGATAAAATGTAGTTGCTAATTGTACTGTTCTGCAATGCTGATAACATGCCATTTGCTTTATGTCAGTTTTTCCCCCCAGCAACTATGTCTAGCCAATAGTATCACTTTTACATGTTATGCTTCCAAAAAATAAAAATAAAAATTTGCAAAAGCATGTTTCCTAAAATTAGGGAATTGCACATATATTTAACATCATTTACATACTAAATGGGGACACATCAATTATAGAGTAAAATCAGTTTTTAAAGGATTTTCATTTAATGATTGTTATGTAAAATGTGTATTTATTCCCTTAAATAGGAAACATTCATACAAGTAAAGTTCCCTGCCAATTATTTTAAAGAAAAAACTTTTTAAAATGTAAAATACAATTGCTGTTTACTTGAAATGTTTAATGAATGTGAGAAGATAGTTCAGAACAAAGCTGGCCTTTTCTTCCCTACGGTTGTGTCAGTCTTGGGAAGGGGCTCTCCTACCCCTCAGGTCATCTCTCTCAGGGTATAGAATCAGGACAGAAAAACTGCTACCCCATGACCCTTGGGAAATGAGCACCATACCTCATAATAATGAGAGTCTTTCAGAGGTCACATCCCACATTCTGGCCTTTTCCCTCTAGATTTTATCTTCAAATTGGACTTTCCATATGAAAAAGTAGCTTTTGGACAGCATCTTGCAGTTTTTTAAACCACAAGCATCATTTCATTTACCTCACAACAGTACAGAGACTCATGAACCATTTTCAGCCCAAGTCAGCATTTCACATCGCTGTTTCTCTCTAGCTGCCCAGAATGGGCCAAGAGCACATAGTTAGAGAGAAAAATGGTCAATTGTAGGCAAATTTGATACATTGACCAAAGCAATTCAATCAGTTGAAGAGAGGCCTAGAACTCTAGGGTAGGAGTGAGCGGAACAGTCAAACAATGATCCCCACCTGCCTTCCTCATTTATTCTGCATATGTGAACACAAACAGGTCAGAGTGAAGAGACAGGTACATAGCACAGCACTTTCATTGTGTTCTTTACTAGGGTAAAATGTGTTTTCCTAGATAAAAAATGTTTGGAAAAGACTGGTGGTAGCTGCTTTATTGGGTGATTTCTACATGCCAGGCACTCTCCTAAGTGCTATCTAAGTGGGGCTTTTTTTTTTTTTTTTCCATTTAATTCTTATGCCTCCCACAAACCTGTGAAGTAGGTAGCATTTTTTTTTTTTCTTTTTGTAGTCACTTTAAGAAAATGAGATAACTGAATCATAGAGAAGTTCCTTGTGCTAAGACCTATTCCCCCAGCCCCGGCTTTATTAAGATATAATTGATATATAACATTATGTAAATTTAAGACATACACTGTGATGATTTGATATATGCATAAATAGCAAAATGATTACCACAATAAGATTAGTTAAGACGTCTATCCTTGTCTAAGTTCTAAAGCCAGAATTCCAACCCAAACAATTCAACTGCAGAAGATATGCTCTTCACAACCAGATAAGTATGCTGCCTTGTGGTAAAATTTACTTCAATTATTAAAAGAAATGAGAGTATTTAAAATTGTTTTTCTAAATATGTTTAAAAATTGAACAACAAAGAGCCTTTACCTATATGTGGAAGTTTTGCTTGCCAATACCTGGGCTCATGTAATTCAGAATGGCACTGGGTCTGTGCACAGGGTCATACCAGACTCTGCCTACTTAATACTGGAAAGATTTGAAGCTTAACACTGGACACTGTTCAGGAGCCTCAGGAGAGGAATAATTCTTTAAAAAATAGGATTTTATTAAAGGAAACTTTAATTCAATCTCACATTTCATTTTATAAATGAGAAAACTGAAGCTCAGATTAAGTGAAATTACCAGGTTATACAAAGCTAAGTAGTAGCAGAGCCAGGATTCAAACCTGGGCTTTCTGTCTGCATTTTCTCAGTAACTCAAAGCTGCCCCCAAATTTGTGAGACAGAATTTTCCATTTCCTTTCGAACATTTTAAGAAATGTCAAAAGCTAACATCCATGTATTTAAATAAATTTATCTAAATTTATTTTTGCCTCTGTTATATACATCAGTAAATGAAAATGTGTTTGGATTTCCCAAGGGTACTTGAATTTCATGAGTTTTACATTTCGTACAAAGGGGCCCGGCTCAGCAATTTAATTTTCGTGGGCTAAGAGCTCTGATTAAAGCCTTTACCTCAACAAATAATTGGTTTTGAGGATAGGGGATAGAGCTAATTCAGAGATATGATAAGCATTCATTCATTTACTCAGACATATATTGCATGCCTATTATGTTTTAGGCACTGTGTTAGGTATAGGTCATACAAATATAATTATGACATAGTTCTTTCTCTTTAGGAATATTTTTTCACTTTCTTTCCTATTAGCAAGGATCTGATATATTCTTGCTGCTCTCAAATTAGATTGATGTCTCCTCCAGTTGTATTAAGAGTATTATTTGCCATATGCTACATGATTTTAGACGGTAAGAGACAAACATTTTAAAAAAATATGTGTTCATTTCAGAGTATTTCAGAAAAACAAAAACAGCTCAGAAACCCATATTTAATGGGTGTTATGGCTTGGGACATAGCTAATTATGCTCGTGATCCATTTTATACAGACATGATGCTCAGGCACGTTCTGTAATAACATTTTGAAAGTATGACAATATGATGGATTTTTTGAAAAGTACAAATGATATAGATTAACAGCATGGATTCTGCATATATTGAATTTCTCTGTTCATAACTGCATTTTTTAAAAAGATATATCAAATTGTGACTTCTGAAGGCGACCCCCATTTAGTATGTGAAATATAATATATAACTCTTTTATGTTAATGATGCATAATGCCATTCTCTAAGCAATTTTGTTTTAGGTACACACATTAGAATTTATTAGAGTTTTTATTCATATTGTTATCTATATTGTCTGCTTTAAAATGCTTTTATTTATGAAATGTAACATTGCTTTTATTATAATTTTATGGTTACTTTGTAATTATGGCAAGTAATTATTCACTTTTTCATTTTTAATTAAAAGATGTGTTCACATCACAAACAGAAAATATCAAAACTAATCCATAAAAACCAGCCATGTTAAACTTACTTGCTTAATGAGATGCTTGAGCTTCTAGTTAGCATCTGCAGCTTCAACCTGCATATCTGGGCAATCTGCTTTTTGGTATATTCAGACTCTCTCACACACCTACATCACTGCTTTGTAAGCTCTTAAACAAAACACCACGCTATGAATGACTGGGAGAGGTGTAAAGGCTGTAACATTCCAGAGGAAGCTAGCATCTCAGATTTCCCAACTAAAAAACCCTGGTAGTATGATTTTAAGAAAGAGGGTGAGAGAGAAGAGGAGGCAAAGCAACAACAGACTCCCAGGTGCAATTTCCAGAAAGTCCGATTTAGTAGCTTGGGGCTGATTATTCTGCATTTTAAAAAACTCTTCAAGGTCAGAAAATTCAGCCCTACAAAAAAAATATTGTAAAAAAATTCCCACCTATCCCATTTCTTAGATTGAACCTTTATTAGTATTTTGCCATATTCACTGCATCTATTTCTTGGGAAGGATTTTACAGCAAATCCTAAGCATCATGACATTTCACACTAAACACTTGAGTAGGCATCCTTAAAAACTGGCCTTTTGTGAGTAACCAGATACTATTATCATTCCTAATAACATTAATAATAGTTCCTTAGCCTTCAAACTTTCTACAGATCCCCAAAATGTCCCCTCACAGTTGGTTTGCTGAAATCCAGGTCCAAACAAGTGCCATGAGTTGCATTTCATTATTAGACGAGTAGGTTTTGTTTTTAAAGGAAGGGTTCCCCTTTCACAGAGACTACTGTGAAAAGAGTGCTCAGTCAGGCTGGCCCTTTCAGCTTTTAGAAGCAAATTCAGACTTAGAAAGGGGGCATAGATAGCATTTCTCTTTCAACATATTTCTGTGCTCCAGGAGTTTACCAGTCAGGGGCTTTAGGGCAGATATTAGACAGAATCCAGGTGAAATGGCAAAAGTTGCCTGCATGTGTGAACCTCAGGTAGACAAGAAACTGTACGACTAAAGCAACTGCAAATTTGCTGTGCTGTCTTTCCCCAAAATGTTGTACAAAATGTTCCTGTGATTAAAAGTTTCCCTTTCAGAAATGCATAAACTTGTGGAATCACCATGTTGTATAACCTGAAACGAATGTAACTTTGTATGTTAGCTATACTAACAAAAAACAAAAAGTTTTTCTTTTCAAGCAGTTCAGGAAATACTCCCATGCAGCATCCCCCTCTTGGAGGCTCATAATGTACATTTAATATATTAAAGCCTGTTTGGTGTTGCACAGATTTTATTCAGTGTTTCCCAAACTCATCTGATTTATGGAGTTGGGTTTCTTTTCCCCATAGATCACCTGTTAACATCTTTTAGAACATAGTTTGAGAAGTGCATTGATTCAATGCTACTATTATTATTGCTTTTATTAGGTACACCAATGACCATTTGTTCTGGTAAAGGATTGAATAATCACATTTGCTAGTTTTCCCCCTCACTCTTAGATCCTGTGGTATAAACTGGAATTTTTAATTCCCACTGAAAGTTAAGTGCTAGCAAGTACACAATATGAGCCCAGTAACAAAATGCTGCCAGAGTTAGGATTTAATCTAAAGCCCTAAAATTTGAAGACTTAATTGGTAAAAATCCAGGTACCTGACAGGGTTGAGTGTCATTAGAGAAAAAAATAATTTCACAATGTATTACTTATATTCTCATCTCCCCATCCCCTGTCCCTTTTACTGCACTTCGAAACGATGCGTGAACCTATGCGTCTAACTTGATGCCCTAAGGAATAGAAGAACCTAGGGAAATAGTGCCATTCCCCTTGAAACTAGTCATTCTAAAGAGGAGTTCTCACTTTTCCTTTCATGATGATCATATAAACATTTGTGAAAAACAAATGAAGTAAGTGGCACATAAATCAAGTACTCCTAAAGATGGAGATTAAGGAGTTCTCCACTCTGGAATCTGTAAATGTGTTTTTTGTTTTTGAGAGTTGCTCCAAGCACCATGTAGCCTCTTCTGAATGCTCTTCTCTATCTACACACTGCTGTGACCGCCACCACGCAGGGATGCCAGGTGGTGGTGGGTGGCAATGACATCAGGAGAGATTCCACTCACCCGAGGGAAGCAGAACTATTACTCAAAAAATGTACCAGTTTAATTCTGGAACTTCTTAGTTTCTCACCCCAGGTGGTAAAAATGTCTCCACACTATCTGGGCAAGGGTTTAGAATGAACAATCTTTTCTCAGCTGGGACAAAGTCAAAATGCCTACGCAATAAACCAGACCACCACCTCTCTCCATTCCTTCTGTGGCTGTGAGTTTGACTCTTTATCCCCACGGTTTGAACTTTGTAGATATATACAGCCCCCAACTATGGAAATAAGAGAAGCCCTGCACCACAAAATAAGTGTCAGCTGTATAATACAGGTATAATAATTGACCATTGTAAATCTCATTGTTAAATTTTCTCATTAGTTAGCAGTTACATTAACTTTTTCCCTCTGCTCATCAGAATTCTCCCCCCTTGATTATTTCCTCTCAGTTGGCACAGTGAAATAAAATTGGATTCCAACTAGGTGACCCAGCTTGTAACCCATAACCCAGCTTCACTTAGTAAGTGTGTTGTTATGCAAATTACCTAACCCTTTCTGAGCTTTCACAGCTTCACCTGTAAATGGTGATTACAAGATTATCTCAAGGATTATGAGAATTTCAAGATATGAAAAATATGAAAATGCTCATCTCATATCCAGTATGAGGGGAGTTGGCAGATGTTGGGTTCTTTGCTTTCTTTTCTTCTCTCCTCTTGCATTATTTGTCACACAATCTCATCATTTCAGGAAGAACTTCAAGAATAAATGACTTTCCTGAATGTGTGCTTTTTTTTTTAACATAACACAATGATATAACACTATGAAAGGCTTATCCTATAAGGATCTGCTTCAGTTTGTTGGAACAGAGGAGGAGCTGTATAGGAGAAGCAGTTGTCCAGTTGGCTAGAGGAAAAATACAGTCAGCATGGATCCTCTACCCCTACCCACATCAAGTGCTAGGTTTTAGTTTTCGTTAACTTATTCTAATCGTTCAGTCACAACAAGAAATGGAAACTAAGCATTCCTTTTCTGCTTGTATAGATATCAAATGGCCTGTTTTAAGTTATAATAAGACTCTGGCCAACATGGAAGGCTTGTGATCCTACTGAAAGGGCATAATTAAAAAGACGAACTATAGTAAGTATTGACAGGGATGTGGAGAACCTGGAATCTCATATTGCTGGCAGGCAGGTATATCTTTCAGGTTGAAAAATAATTGGGTGGTTTTTAAAGAAAAGCCTACCATCTTAGCCAGCAATTTTGCTCTTGGGAATCTGCCCAAAAGAAATGAAAACATATATTCACACACAAAAAAACATGTATGTGACTATTCATAGCAGCGTTATTTATAATAGCAAAGGACTGGAAATAATTCAACTATCAGTTGGCACATGAACAATGGAATAGTATTCGGCAATAAAAAGGAACAAGGATATCTGCTGCAACAAGGATAAAAGTCAAACATAGTATGCTGAGAGAAAGAAGCCAGATTCAGAAGACATTGGATGATTCCATTTAAATGTCTAGAAAAGGCAAATCAATAGAGACAGAGCATATTGGTGGTCACCTGGGGGATGGGGTAGAAATAGTGATTCACTGAAAACAGGCATAAAATATTTGGGGGGAATGTTGGAAATGTTCTCAAATTGGATTGTGGTGATGATTAAATAATTATAAATTTATTAAAACATCAGTATATTATACATCTAAAATAGATTTTATGTCAATTACATCTCCATAAAGTTGTTTAAAAACAATGCTTATTGTTATGCAATTCATGAGATGATCTTCATGTCAAAAGCAGCAGTAAGAGATTGTGGAGAACATCATAATCAGGCTGTATTTCTGGAAATAGTCACACATCTGTCTTTCAGCTCAAATATCCAATAGTCCATGACTCTGATTATAAACAACTCCAAAGCTCCAACTTTCCAACTGGGTAAGGTGGGGGCAGTGGGCATGGGGGGAAGCAGAACTGGGTAATGTCAGCCACAGAAGACAGAATATGGAGAGAAGATGAGCAGGCCACAGCTATTTCTGTTTATCTACATCAGGAAAAGAGATGATAGGATGTCTACACGATCCGATCTTTTGACAGCTTGGACCCAATATGCCCATCCTGCAATTTTTCATCTTGGCCAGCAGTTTCTCTTTGCCCCACCTGTCCCACTCCTCCTTTTTCTTGATTTCCAACCTCCATGGGCTGCCCTTTTCTATCTATTAGTCCTTCTGTCATCTATGCATCAGGGTGTCCTATCTAGCTAGACCTTCTAAAGAGTCTCAACCCCTGTATGCAACAGTTTATACCAAGGAAAACTCTGTTTTTCAATCATTATTTTTCTTATACTTACAAAACTTATGAAATTTCTTTCTAGGTCTCATTCACATACATATACTTAAGAAGCTAAGATTATTACTATTATTATTATTATTTCGAAGCTAAGATTATTAAGGGTGCCTGGATGGCTTAGTCGATCAAGCACCTGTCTTTGGCTCAGATCATGATCCTACAGGTCCTGGGATCAAGCCCCTTATTGGGCTTCTTGCTCAGTGGGGACCCTGCTTCTCCCTCTTCCTTTGCCTGCTGCTCACCCTGCTTCTGTTCTCTCTCTCTGTCAAAGAAATAAATAAAATCTTTAAAAAGAAAAGCTAAGATTGTTAATTGGCAATTTACATTACCAAGGAAAGTGAAAGTGAGAATCTCAAAGTAGTAAAGCTTTACTATTTTGGAACTTGATAATTTAATAATTCTCCCTTTCATTTCATTCAGTCCTTGTATTTCAGAATGAAATTATCAAGAGAGGAAGCATTGTTATCATGCAGATAAATGTCATATATTCCTAATACTGATGGCTGCACTTCTACTAGGCATATAAAGAATAATCAGAAATGTGTGAATCAACTAAACATCAGATAATTTGGCATATGGTGCTTATTTAAACTAAAAGCCTATTTAAAACCTACTTTAAAATTGAAAATATCCTCCTGTGTCTATATCTACCAGTTGAATACTTTGAATTTTGAATTACACGAGTTTATTTTCTATAAGAACCAGGCACCTTATTTAATCTTCACACTGACCCTATGAGATAGGAATAATAATTTCTCCCGTTTTACAAATGAGAAAAGTAATACATAAAGAGGTTTTCTGCTCAAAGTGACAGTTGGTGGGTAACATAACCGGGATTCAAATCTAGGTCTTTCTGACTCCAAAGCCAATGTCTTCAGTCACTATACTGTACATCTAAATAGAAATCATGATAATACCTTGCAAAAACTATCACCCTAATTTTTTAAAATGGAGAAGCCACAGGGGACAGGGCATATGGCTCACTCAAGAAGAGCCAAGAAGTTGGTTCCCTGTAGATTTCTGTCCTTGACCCATAAGGGCCTCCTCTTCAGTGCTTTATAACTTGTTCACCATGCTCTCTTGAACAGGACTCTCTTCTTTTACAGGGTACTTACCTGAATTCTAGCTATAGGTTCCAGACAGCCAGAAAAGTTCAGACTCTTCATTTTCTGGAAATCACTGGAGCGGCTGAAAATAAATGGACCATTTTGTGTTTAGCTTACCAGGTCACCAGAGATAATTAAGTAGCTATTTTATTTAGTTAACATTTAATGCAAAGATTCTGGCATCAGTTCCACTGATAAGAAGACATGAGACAATGGATCAATAACATTATCACATGGTGGATATATGCATAAATTTTAATTAACTAAAACTAGTCATTTTACTCAAGGTACATCATTATATATAAGATCCCTTTAAAATCTCTCTTTGGTATGTTTCAGGCTTATCCTCTCAATCTGACATCAGGCAAGAGTAGCAGAGAATAGAAATCCTGAGAATGGAATGAGAGATTTACAGAGGAATATACTTTAAAACCTTTCATTATGAAGATGTGGCTGCTGCTATTTAACTGTGCAAAACAATCCAGTCCTGATTTTGATGATGGTGAGAAAAAGTTGTACATTATATGGTTTCATTCATACGGAGAATATAAGAAATAGTGAAAGGGATTATAGGGGAAAGGAGGGAAAATGAGTGAGAAAAATTAGAGAGGGTGACAAAATATGAGAGACTCCTAACTCTGGGAAACAAACAGGGGTAGCGGAAGGGGAGGCGGGCAGGGAGAAGGGGTGACTGGGTGGCAGGCACTGAGGAGGGCACTTGACAGGATGAGCACTGGGTGCTATAATATATGCTGGCAAATCAAACTTCAATAAAAAAAATACACACACACACACAAAAGAAAAAGTTGCACAGGCAAGCCTGGGACATACTGCAACCTTTCCCATTTTCCCTCCAGAGTTCTCTGATCATGAGTTCAAGTAAAGCCACTCAATTCTATTCCCCCTCAGTAAAAGGAATCTCAAAACCCTTTAATCTGTTTGGTAAATGAATATAAAATAGAATCATTATTTCCAGATCTTGGTTTCATAACCAATAATGATTCCCATTTATTGAGAACCTACTATAGAGAAGTCACTGTAGTTGGCATTTCACATTTATTATTTCTAATCCTGATAACTAGGCAAATTAAGTGTTCTTATTCCTATTTATAGGGGAAAAGATGTCCCCAAACATCTGAGGACAAGGGAGATTAGAAAACTCTGACTCAACATTCATGTGCTTTCCATCATGCTATCTTACTCTTCACTGAATCTTAGAGAACCACCAAGGATTAGATTACTTTTTTGCCACTTAAACAAACATCATCAGTTGCCTATTGAATGCCTAAATAAACCTAGGATATGACAACTTCTCCAAAATAAAAAGCAGACCTTGTTCTTCAGGAGCCTGTAATTCAATAAAGAGAAAAAAATGGAATGAAGTTGCAAAAAGAGTGAGTCAGCCAGCAAGTGCTACAGGAACTTATAGGAGGGCACAGACATGAGATGATGAGAATGGGGGTCACCTACCCAGGTGGAGCCAGGTGCATGTGGGCCTGGCAGAAAGCACATGTTGGACAGCAAGAGAGGGAAGAGCATCCTGCAAAGACTGGAACTAGGAATGGACATGATGCACTGAAGAACAGTGAGGACACCCACCTGGGAGGGGTCAGTGTGATGGTGTTTCTGCCAAGGAGCAAAAAGATTCGAATGCGACAGTGACTTAACCTATGGCAGCTGTGGCACTAAGGAAATTCCATTCCAGTCAGGCAGGGTGGAGGGAATCATTATTTAGGTACTGCTTCCTGTCTCGAGTAAAAATATGTCTGTTTTCTGGCCAGCATTTAAGAAAAAGAAAGGAAAAAAGCAAGAAAAAGGAAGAAAGAAAGAAAAGAAAGAAAGGAAGGAAGGAAGGAAGGAAGGAAGGAAGGAAGGAAGGAAGGAAGGAAGGAAGGAAGGAGGAAAGAAAGAAAGAAAGAAAGAAAGAAAGAAAGAAAGAAAGAAAGAAAGAAAGAAAGAAAGGGAGTGGTAAGGGAAATCCCAGAAGGGCCATGGGACAAATACAGGGTTAGCAATCAAAATTTCTGGGTTTTGTTTTCATTTTCAGTCATTTATTCTCTGAAAATGCAACAGCAGAAATCATTGAAGCACCTCCAAATAAATTTTTGCTAAATGGGAAAAACTATATAATCATCTCCCTCACCATACACACAAATTCATCCCATTCTCAATATGCAGATGGTTAGAAGTAAAACTCCCAAGTGTTCAAATTACTGATTTAGACAGTGAAAGTGGCCCCAAACTACACTGTTTCATCCCCTTCCAGTACATACTATGCTGGAGACAGGCTGGGTGGCAAATGATGTTTTAAAAATATAACACTGGGATTTTTTTTAGGTTAACAGGAGAGATGGTGTTAACCCTCTCTATAGTTTTAAGGCATAATTGCCAGATACAGTGTAATTTTTTACTGTCATAATCTTCCTGCTACTTGGACAACTTGAGAATCCTCCAATGTGTTTAATTACATAGTTTTAATTGTGCAAGACTGGGGTGAGCACTTATTTTAGTGAGTTTTATGGAGGCAAGTTAGCCTTCCAGACAAATGTTCCCAAATGCTCCCTCAGCTCTAATTTGGATTTAAAAAATTCATTTTACTAACTTGCTGAGCTTAAAAGACAGTGCTGATGTTTAGCTGTCTCAGCGCTACGGTTTATAAGGACAAGTGAAGAGCATCCCTCTGGGCTCCTGAAGCTGATCTGAAAGCAGATCTAGACAATGCCCATGTTCCTGGCTAAGCAGAGCCTAGCAGAAGCCATTTCATACAAGACAACAAAGGGACAGACATATATATTCCACAATGGGATGACACACCCATATACACTTCATCTTACAAATTCATCTTGCTTTTACTCAGGTAGCAGTATTAAAAGCCAGGAATGAAAGGGACCAAGGGGGAACGTTCAGAAATTGGAGATTCCCATTTACTCTTTCACATGTCATTCAGGTCCCCCAGGCCCTTGAAATTTTCTTTTATCCCAGCTGGTGAATAGTATTGTCCATATGGTGTCCTCAATAAGGGATACGGTTTCTAAGTTGGGAAACAGCAGGATAAGGATCGCAGCAAATTCTTTGAATCTATTTCTTACTTTACAAGTGCTCTACAATGCCATCTTGCTTTCATACATTGGTTCATTTATTTGACATTTATTGGAGATCTACTACAATTACAGTAAATTCAGTCCTTACACTGAGACTGCTCATAGTCAGTCAGTAAAACTTGATGAGACAGTGTAGAGAAATGCGATATGATCACGAACTAGGTGTTAATGGTGACAGGAAGAGGACAGCATGGTGAAGTCTTCTAGGAAACCGTGATAGCTGGGGCAACTCCAAAGGGTAATGAGGAGTACAGTCCGGGTGGAGAAAACTTATCAAAAGAAAACAGAAATGACACAAATAAATAAAATCATGAATGAAAGAGGAGAGATCACAATCACCACCGAAAAATACAATCATAAGAACATATTATGAGCAACTATATGCCAACAAATTAGGAATCTGGAAGAAATGGATACATTCCTGGAGATGTAAAAACTACCAAAACTGAAACAGAAGAAATAGAAAACCTGAACAGATCCATAACCAACAAGGAAACTGAAGCAGTCATCAAAAACCTCCCAACAAATAAAAGCCTAAGGCCAGATGGATTCCCGGGGGATTTCTACCAAACATTTAAAGAAGAATTAATACCTATGTCCACTATCACCGCTGCTGTTAACATAGTACTAGAAGTCCTAGCCTCAGCAATCAGACAACAAAAGAAATAAAAGGCATCTGAATCAGCAAAGGAGAAGTAAAACTCTCACTCTTCACAAATGACATGATACTAGATATGGAAAACCCAAAAACCTCCACCCCAAAATTGCTAGAACTCATATAGGAATTCAGCAAAGGGGCAAGATATAAAAATCAATGCATAGAAACCAGCTGAATTTCTATACACTAACAATGAGACAGAAGAAAGAGAAATTAAGGAGTCAATCTTATTTACAATTGCACCCAAAAACCATAAGATACTAGGAATAAACCTAACGAAAGAGGCACAGGATCTGTATTCAGAAAACTATAGAACACTCATGAAAGAAATTGAGGAAGACACAAAGAAATGGAAAAACGTTCCATGCTCATGGGTTGGAAGAACAAATATTGTTAAAATGTCTATGCTGGGGATCCCTGGGTGGCTCAGCAGTTTAGTGCCTGCCTTTGGCCCAGGGTGTGATACTGGAGTCCCGGGATCAAGTCTACATCTGGCTCCTTGCATGGAGCCTGCTTCTCCCTCTGCCTGTGTCTCTGCTTCTCTTTCTCTCTGTGTCTCTCATGAGTAAATAAATAAAATATTAAAAAATAAAAAATAAAATGTCTATGCTACCTAGAGCAATCTATACATTCAATGCAGTCTGTGTCAAAATACCGTCAATTTATTTCACAGAATTGGAAAAAATAATCCTAAAATTTGTATGGAATCAGAAAAGACCCCAAATAGCCAAAAGAATGTTGAAAAAGACAACCAAAGCTGGGAGCATCACAATTCCACACTTCAAGCTCTATTACAAAGCTGTAATCATCAAGGCAGTGTAGGGCTGGCACAAAAACAGACACATTGATCAATGGAACAGAATAGAGAACCCAGAAATGGACCCTTAACTCTTTGGTCAATTCATCTTCAACAGAGAAGGAAAGAATATTCAATGGAAAAAAAGACAGTCTCTTCAAAAAATAGTGTTGGAAAAATTGTACAGCCACATGCAGAAGAATGAAACTAGACCATTTCCTCATGCCATACATAAAGCAGCTTTCTAACAGGAGAAAAGCATGTCCAGAGACATGAGAAAATATGTGTATGACCTTCATGAAAATAAGAAAGGTTATAGAGCTGGAAGAGGGCTGAATGATTGGCAGAATTTAGCTTTCTTTTTTTTTTTTAAGATTTTTAAGATTTTATTTATTTACTCATGAAAGACACAGAAAGAGAGGCAGAGACACAGGCAGAGAGAGAAGCAGGCTCCATGCAGGGAGGCCGACACGGGACTCGATCCCGGGACCCCAGGATCATGCCCTGAGCAGAAGGCAGGTAAGCCACCCTGGTGTCCCAGAATTCAGCTTTCAAAGTATTCAGCTGGACTCTGGTTTTCACAATAGAATGAATTTGACTGTTTGAACTTGTGGAATTTAGAAGTCCATTTTCTTTTACTTTATTCCATTTCATTTTATTTTATAGATTTTATTTATTTTTTTTTTGAGAGAGAGAGAACAAGTAGGGAAAGGGGAAGAAGTAGAGAATCTCAAGCGTATTCTGCACTGAGCATGGAGCCTGACACGAGGCTCAGTCTGACAATCCTGAGATCATGAAACCAAGTCAGATGCTCCACTGACTGAGCCACCCAGGTGCCCCTCAGGAGTCCATTTTAAAAGCCATTTCCTTGACTGATAGGCAGGAAACATGATGGCAGACAGGTTCAAAATGCATAATTCTGAAGCAGAGATTCTACAATATATCCACTTGGTGATAAAACAAGAGCATCTCATTTCATTTCTTGAAGTACGATCAGGAATTCCACTGAGATCATTTTTGTGTTGTTCTGTTTTAATAATCAGCTATCCCTTTTTCATATTCCGTAAACCAAGGGTATTTTAACATGTGTGTCAAGGTCAGCTGATTTTAAAATCTGATCGATTTTTTTTTTTGAGGAGCAAAATTTGATCTCCTATTTCTTGAGGTATTAATTCATTTTTATTGTTCATCCAAGAGAATTGGAGATCTTATGATAAATGACAAAGCCAGATAATGAGTCAGTGCAGACAAAGAATTAGATTAAAGGACTCCCAGTGCTTGGTCCAAATGAATCTTCAGGGTACTGTGAATAGGAGCAAATATCCTAGAACCTGAGTAGAGTATGTATGTGTTGGGGACTGAGCAACAGCAGAGCTGGGTCAGGGACTGACTCAGAGGAAATAACCCTACCAGTGAGTACTGTAACAGGACCTGAAGTTCATAAACATGCAATGAACCATTTTCTCCTACATTTCTTCCTATAACCAAGAACTCAAGGACCACTGCTACCCCTTTCTTTTGTCTAGGACCCTCAGCTCCAGGTGGAAGATTGATTTTCTTATACAGAGCTGCCTTAATTGATCATTTTCCTAATTCAGTTGGTATAAATATGACAAGGGTAAGAAATAGCCTGATTTACACCTTACTGAGATGATGCTGATCCCTGTTTCTATCACCAGACTCCCCTACCTGAGCAGATACCCTTATCGCAAAATGTGGAACTTGAGGCTTACACAAATTGTGTAGGAGTTAGAGGGTAAGGAGAGGGATGCTCTTTAAAAAAAGATAAAAAATTATGTATGTAAGATTAAGGACAAAAATGAATAATTATTAAGGAAAAAATTACAACAGGTAACTGAAGCCTTGAAGATTTGGAACTTTTCCTAAAATACCTCAGGGGAATTATCAGTGAATTATCAGGGGAATTATGCTTTACATCGAAACACTTCCTGTTCACACTCTAGTGTTCACTCTACTCCTACAATGCACTACAAGTCCCGGCCACTCTGAGCATGCACAGGGACCCAAGTAAGTGAGGGACCTGAAGCTTATGTTTCATTGGCTTCATGGTTCACCCACATATGGTATCCCCAGTTGCAGGATGACTTTGATACACATCATGGTTTACCAGAAAGTCCCGGGTTATGCCTATTATTCTTGTTTAAATTTTAATAATTCATTTTAATTCTGAAAAAAAAGTCCTGGTTTGCACAATAAATTATATGCTCACCCTATTTTTGTAAGTCACCTCTGTAACCACACAAGCTAGGCCCAGGTAGGAAGCTCTCCATCCTAACTTTTGGATCTTCATTGTCTTTCTGCCCCAGCTGGACCTAGGGGAATCTCTGTTTCCCAATCTTAAAGTGGGGCTAATCACATTGACCTATTTACAGTGGATTGCAAGGAAAGTTCCTGTTGTGTGGAGCTGTTGTCCTTGTTGTTTTTTTTTAATCTTCTTAAAAGTCATTGTTTTACTATAAATTAAAACTTAAAACAAAATTAGTCACTAGTGTATAAGGTTTCTCTTGTTTAGAGACCAAGACTGTAAGTAATACCATCTAATCCAGTAGAGTTAGTTGTCTTTGTTCTGCTTGCATGAAGATCCACCCAGCTTCTTAAACGACCTATAGGGTGGAGCAGCAGGAAGGCCTGGTTAAAAAGATTACCTGGGTGCCTGTCCTTCAGGTGATACACTGCATGTGAATGTGTTGGTGGACTAAGGAAGTGTTATCCATGCAATAGCTTCGTTTTGGTGGGTCAAACTCTCAGTTCATCACTATTAAAGAAAGACAAGCAGGAAAAGCAAGCCAGAAGACTCCACCCCCACGTGAAGCTGCTTTGCATGGCTGGACCAGTGTGGACAACAAGACAGCTTCATTGTGGGCAGGCTACTGGATCCAACACACCACTTCAGAGCCTTTGAGTCATATGTCAAGCGCAAATAACCAGGCTTATTTTCCCTGCCAAAGTCACATGCAATGTCAAGGCAACATCAAAAAGTTGATTTAAAAGGCAGTTTCCTCTGAGTGCTGATTTAGGCACATAAACAGTGGCTTGGTTAAATGCCACTCTGTGTTTAAAGTAATTATACTTCAGCCCTGGAATGTGGTGATGTGAAAGCCCCACTGCAGCAAACAAAGTTGATTCTATCAGCAAACTCTGGAAAGTCAGCTGGCCTGGATGCTGCATCTCCCTGAATTTACTACTTCCTACTTGGGGACTGTCTCTGGAAAAGTCAGAACTTGAGGACAAGTGTGGGTGCACTGCCCAGCTCTCCAACACTGGTGCCAACTCATAACCAACAGTGTGTCTGGAACATGGCTTGGGAACCTGGGCCCGCAGGAGCTACAGTCACTCATGTTCAGTGGGAGCCCTTGGAAATACTGAGGCTCATAGGAGCAGCGGTGGCCTTGGTCTGTGTGCTACCCTGTCTTGCCAGATCCTGCTGGGGCTGGACAGCCACTGCTTAGCAGGCAGAGAATGGCTTGGTAGGTGGGCAAGGCTTTTTGGGGAGGGTGACATCCTAAGGAGCAAAGAGACGATGGTTCTCAGTTGCTGGTTCTAGAAGCCCTGCCTTGATGGCTTATACAAATATCTGACTGGTGGAGTCTAATTTCATCCTAAAGAGAAGGACACAGGGGCTCTTTTATCCATATCCACTACGGAATCATACCTTTCTCAGAGAAGAAGACCAAGTGATCATCTTTCTGCCCTACATCTTGGCAGCCAATTCCCAACTGCGTGCCAAATCAGTGGAAACTTTTCGTGTGTCTGGGAAGAATCATTTCCCTTTATCCCTACAGAACTTCCTTCATAAGTTACTGCTGGCAACTATATTCGTGCTAATTAGCTGCCCTTGATGGATTTATTTCATCCAGTTGTAAATTTTAGAGGAGAAGTTCCCAGGCCAACTTAAAAGTAGAAATCACAGAACAAGCTGAGTGGAAATCAGGTTTGGATGACCTCCACAGAGCAAGTCACGCCAATTCCCATGGGGTTTTTGAGCACAGTGTTCCCAAGGAGGCAAGTCAAAGTCAAACAACAGACCTGGAAGAGATCTTAATGAGAACTTTTAGTTTAGTCACTTCATCTTACAGGAGGACCTGGGGCTCAAAAGGTGAAGAATTTGCCCTGTCACACAACCATTTACTGATAACCTTGGAAAGTGAAAAGGGTATGGGTGACACTAGGACTACTTGGGAAATTCTTGCTTGTCTTCTGAGACAACCTGAATACAGTTGTCAAAAGGAAAGGCCTGGTCTGTTTTTCTAAAGTTTATCTTTCTTTTTACTTTCTAACTTTTTTTCCATGGAGTGATGTGGTATCCCCAAAGAGAACACATGTATTCCAGCTGATGAGATGTTTTAGATATTCCAAAAAGTATACAAAGTAGCTGACATAATTTTGGTAGGTACAGCAGACCAGCTGTTGGAAAGTACAAAGCTCCCCAAACATCTGGACTGATCTGCATCCTAGGCTCCAGTCATAAACTGTCCATTAGCTCTAAGCCTTTATGCTCTGAGTCTGGAATATTCTCTGATTTCCCATCTGTCTCTGGCTCTTTAAGAATAGTTAGGGAAGGTGGTGATGGTTGGAAGATTTGTTTTATGGGCTATTTGAGGAGAACTCTTTCTGGTCATATTTATGACAACTCTTCCAAATGGCATTTTTTTCTTTGTGTATTGGCCTCAGATTTATTAGAAGCAGAAGTCAGGATTTTCTCTTCTGTTTTTTTTATTATTATTTTCTTTCTCTTTTCCTCCTTCATTCCCTCCTTTCCTCCCTCGCTCTATCCTTCCAACTCTACCTCTTGTTTGTCCTTCCTGTCCTCCCCATTCTTTTTTATTTTCTCCTCCCTCTTCACACTTCAAAGCCCAAGTGTGGTATTTAATAAACAGTCATCCACAATAAATGCTTGTGGAAGGGAGACTGTTACCAGCTGGTTGCCTGTTGAGCCCTGGCCTCCTATGCATTTATTAAAAATGAGAGTTCCTTCATATTGCTCAGCTTTTGTAGAGATACTAGAGATACTCATGTTTTAATATACAAGACTCTTCATTTTACAGAATCAAGACAAAAAAGTTTCAGTACAGAACTTCTATCTTGAGAAACTTCTGTTTTTTGTGCAGAGCTGCATTCTGCATGGTTAAATTTAAATAATGTCAAAGTAACCATATGACTGATTATATTTTTTGCCTCAGAATCAATCCTTTGAAACTCTTTAAACATAGGCAGTCCAAGAATCCTTTGGAATTCCTTAATATCACAACTTTATGTGTATCTGCAATCAGATGAAACCATGTTAGTTCTTCATAAAATATATATCTATAATTATAATAATTATTTACTGATTGCGATGGATTAAACAATTTGCATTTCAATTAAATGATTCTGAAAAAACAAATCACAAGTACTCATCTTCTCCACTGAGCCTGTTCCTCCTACAGACTTCCTGGTTTCTGTCCACAGCCACACCATCTACCTTCACATTCAATCTATTACCAAGTCCTGTCAATTTCACTCCCACATTATATTTCCATTCTGCCTATTTTGCTTCCCATCTCCATCTACTCCAGTGTGCCCAAGCCACATAAGTTCTTTGCTGGACCACTCATCCCATAGCCTCCCACCTGGTCTCTCTTTTTCTACACTTGCCTCTCCCCAGTCTGTTCTGCTCACAGCAACCAGACCAACCTTTGAAACGAGTGAACATGGGCAAGCTGTGCTCTTGTTCCAAATTCCTTAACATAGGTCTAGATCTCTTGCCCATTTTCTCTTGGCTCCCTAAACTCTAGCTGCCTTCAGCCTTCTTTTGGTATGTGAAATGATTGGGAACATTTTTCTTTCTCCCCTATCCCCACACCCCTACCTCAGACACTCAGTAGTGCCTTTTCATCATCAGATAGGTCTTAACTAAATGTCAATCCTCAGAAAAGTTTGGTACCCAAACTAAAGTAGTTTCCATCGTTATTCTTAAACATAGCACCTGGATTTTCTCTTTCAATACTCTCGCCACAACTGATTATGGATTAGTGTATTTATATTGTATTATAACAATATATTTTTATTGTATTATATATAATGTCTAACTTCTCCTGAAGACTAAAACTATATGAGGGCAGATATCATGCATGTCCTAGTTCAGAGAGGCATTTAATACATCAATATATATTCAACAAATACTTGTGAACAAATGAATCATCATGGTAATGCATCATATATTGCATTATTTTTTTAATTAAAAGTGTGCGAGTATAATATACCCTTAATTTTATGTGCCTATTGACCAGATGATTGTATCCCCTTTTCACAGATAGTAAAGCAGGTTTAAAGAAAAATGAATAAATTAGGGAAAGTGGTTTAAGGTCTTCAAATTCAGAGTTGCCTAATATAGGAAAACAATAACAATGATTAACATTTACTGTTCTCTTATGATATCCCAGGAATATTCAAATTGTATTAGTTCATTTAATCCCTGTAACAACCCTATGAAGTAAGTAACATTACTATCCCTCCTATTTTTTTTTTAAGGAAATGAAATTTAGGTAACTTGTCTAAGGTCTCAAACATTTATACACATAATATTAAATGTTTGTTGGATTGCTTTGTTTTTGTTTTTTACATAATAGGTATATATTCATGTTGGTCATCTTAACTGATACATAGTTCTAACATATCAAGCTTTATCCTGTCACGTTTCCCATACTGAGGAATACTGCGGACGGCGTGATTTCTGCTCCTCTTGGTCATTGGCGTCTTTCTTCTCTCTGTATCCCCTGCCACAGCCCTGCGTACTGTTCTCTTCCCTTCCCTTCAGTTCCCTGCGGGCCTCGGGCTGTTCAGTGGTAAAACCTCTGACAGTCGCATTTCTGCCAGGCTATCATATGTAAGGTGAGGGTTCCCACATTCCAAAGGCAGGTAAAAATGTGTGTGGAAAGCAGAAAATTCTGCCAGAACAATGACTCACTGTGTACATGCAAAAACGGTTCAATAATAGGCCACTGCCTTAGCAAGAAAAACGCTGCCCATCCCTGTGGGAAATAAAGGGGCAGGCACACAGCACCCCTGTGATTTAAGAGGCACATTCTATGATCCATGGGAAGGACGTACACCTCATAAACCATGTCCTGCCTTTTTATTTCATGGACAGGAAAGGTGATTTTCAAAAAGGGATGGGCATGAAATGTGCTCTGGACATGTAATGTCATATATGTACTTATAGGAAGTGCGTTCAGCTACCTCTTGGTTATTCAGCAATTAGAGATACAAGTGGTGAAGTGTCTGGTCTTCTTGCTTCTCCCTGTGCTTTGTTTACTTGTTTGGTTTTTGTCCAGATTCCTTTTGGCATGAACTTCCACTAGTAGAAATGGAGGATTAGGGTAGAACTAGGCTTGGTCACTGCCTGTCTTGCTTCTTCCAAGCCCAGCCTAGGACTATATGGACATGACCTGACCCCCTCTCTTGTACCTCAAGCCTGTTTGCAAACCCCACCTCAGGACCAGTTCCACCGCCAGCCTCCTTTGCTGGAGTAACACTGTGACTGGGAAAAAAAAAAAAAAAAAAAAAAAAAAAAAACAGCCTTTGCAGATTGGGGCTCTCGTAAAACTATGATCTGAAACCCATCTGGTCTTTAAGATTGCCTCCCAGTGATTCTGCTTGTCCTCAGCTCCATTTGCCATCCCCTCAGCAGCTGTTCCCAACCCTCCACTACTTTCTTCAACCCCCTTCCTCTAGTGTGAGTCAATAGTTCTCAATCTTGGCAACCCATTCGAGTCACCCCAAGACCTTCTAAAAATCCCAGTGCCTAGGCTGCACCTTGGGCCAGTCATATCAGATTATCTGACAGTGGATCCAAGCATCAGTATCTTTAAAAGCTCCACAAGTGAACACCTAGGTGGCTCAGCGGTTGAATGTTTGCCTTTGGCTCACTCAGAGTGTGATCCCAGGGTCCTAAGATCAAGCCCTGCATCAAGCTCCCCACAGTGAGCCTGCTTCTCCCTCTGCCTATGTCTCTCCCTCTCTCTCTGTGTCTCTCATGAATAAATAAATACAATCTTAAAAAAAAAAAAAGTTCCACAGGTGATTCCAGTGTACAGCCAAGGATTATGCCCACTGCTTTTAAACAGATAACATCACTTCCTACTTCATCAGAAAATGTGAGGTGTTAGGGGCACCTGGGTGGCTCAATCAGTTAAACTTCTGCCTTTGGCTCAGGTCATGATCCCAGGTCCTGGGATTGAGCCCCATGTCAGGTTCTGTGCTCCGCAGGGAGCCTGCTTCTCCCTCTCCCTCTGCCTGCTGCTTCCCCTGCTTGTGCTCTCTCTCTGTCAAATGAGTAAAATCTTAAAAAAAAAAGAAAGAAAAGAAAATGTGAGGTGGTAAAGCACAATCTGTCACAAGATTTTCTGCAGACTCCCTTTCTTCCCTCTAGTCTCAGAGGTTGAGGCAAACTATGTCCTTTGTACACATGTCTTCTATGATCTTCCAAGATCTGCTTGTGTCTCTAATCTTTTCTCCTCTACTGGATCTTTCCCTTCAGAGTATAAGCAAGTTTAAGTCTCCCCCATCTTTGATGAGATCCTTGCATCTTTTTATCTGTCTCTCTCCAGTGTCACTCCTATCCACTCTCCACTCAATTATTGTATTCTGGTAATATTCTCCCTGAAAAACAAGCTTTCTCAGCTGGAGTCTTACTAACCTTTCATAGTTGGGCTCAGTTGCTGTCCTCTCTCCAGAAAGGTTGCGAGATATAATGGATGAATCAAGGCTTTTCTACAAGCATTTAGTACCTTCAATGGACATTCTCTATTTGTTTTTCTCTCTCCTCTCAAATTTAAGCTCCTTAAGGGCAGGAACTATGTCATTTTCATCTTTGTTAATATCAGCACCTGACTTTTTGTAGGCATGCACCTGTGCTTGTTGAACTGAACTGCAGAACCATTTTCCACATAACTTCTTGGGCAGAATGGTGTGGCCTAACTGGCTGTAGGCACATTTCACATAACCCAGCCCCCTTTTATTCCCATGAATAACTACCATAGAAATTACCTAGCACAATTATCTGGATATTCTTTTGATTTTATATTATGCCAATAATGTCGTGTTTATTTGTTTAGATGAACTTCTAAGTAAATCTAATATAGGATTCCTCTTTTTTTAATAAATTTATTTTTTATTGGTGTTCAACTTGCCAATATATAGAATAACACCCAGTGCTCATCCCGTCAAGTGCCCACCTCAGTGCCAGTTCACCCAGTCACCCCCACCCCCCTGCCCACCTCCCCTTCTACCACCTCTAGTTCATTTCCCAGAGTTAGGAGTCTCTCATGTTCTGTCTCCCTGTCTGATATTTCCCACTCATTTTTTTCTCCTTTTCCCTTTATTCCCTTTCACTATTTTTTATATTCCCCAAATGAATGAAACCATATAATGTTTGTCCTTCTCCGATTGACTTACTTCACTCAGCATAATACCCTCCAGTTCCATCCACATCGAAGCAAACGGTGGGTATTTGTCATTTCTAGTGGCTGAGTAATATTTAATATAGGATTCCTCTGATCAGCATTTCACAGTTTCCAAGGCCATTGAGTCAACAATAATGATCATTAGTAGTCAGTAGAAATAAGAATGAACAATGTGGCTTCTACTATATGTAAAGTTTTAGAAATTAAAATTCATAACCCAACATAGTCTGCTTTATTTTAGAATCTAGCACCATTTCTTTGCGGAGGCAGAGCTGACCTATCTTTGCAAAGCAGCCGGAACAGGCTGAGTCATTACACTGAGCTTTTAGTGGCAGCAGCTTACTTAAGTTTTTCTGTTTCCTTTTGTTTTCTGCTTAAACTCTACTTCAAAGGTATGGGTTACTCCTCAGTCATACTCCAAATGCATAGCTCCTTCAACAGAGGAGCCAAATCTCTACTCGGCCTGATTAATTAGCTGAGTAAATCTAAGAAACTCCTCAGACTTACAGCCCTCTTTCTGCCAAGTTTTGTAAAATTCAGACTGCACGTATTCATAAGCATAAGAAAACACCTGTGAGCAATTAACCAAATACCCTTGATTTAGAGGCCTTGGAAATATGCTGATGGTCCCTAGACTGTTGGCACAGGTCTATAATTATGTGAGACCACAACCAAATCATCCCAACAGGCCAGTTACAGGAAGGGTCATTCTTTCAAATATAACATGATGGTGCCTCTAAAAATAATTCTGCTTGAGATTTTGAAAGAAATTGCCTTTATGAGGGTGCTGCTTTAAAGAAAGGATGCATAGGATTTGGGAAGGAAGTAGTGCCTCAGGCTATTTCTTTGAAATTTGTATATAATCATGACAAGGGAAAAAGAAACCACCAAAACCAATGTAAAAAACTCACAGAATTGAAAATCATGTTTAAAATTATCCATCTAGAAAATGTTCATATAACTCTACTTTGGCCTAGAAACAATATGCACAGGGTTAACAAACCAAATCTGCAATCAAAAGTGTCCTATGAAAATGTAAAAACCATCTTTTAGAGCAGACAGTACACTGTAGAATTACAAACCAAAACAGTTTGTTTAATCCTTTCTTTTATTTGCAAGAATGAATTCATATCACTCTGGAGTGTATATTACTTCCTTATTTTGTCTAACTAGAATATTTAAAGTTAAACCTCATAATACTGAAAAAAGCCATGGATTTCCAGAATCAGCCTTAAGAAACCCAAAATCTCTATCTAAAACCAAGGATTCCTAACCAAGCACACATATACTACAGGAGCTAAGAGAATCCCCAGAATTCTAGGAAAATTTTGTGCGTGTGTATATTTTTCAGGGCAAAGTAGTGGAACCTATATAGCTACACAATCGAATGCAGTAGCCATACATGGCTATTAAGCATTTGATATAAGGTAGCCTCAATTGAAGTACATCATAAATATAAAATTCCCACTGGATTTTGAAGTTAAAGAATGTGAAATATCTCAACAATTATTATAGTGATTAACATTGAAATTAAAACACTTTGTGTGCACTGGGTTAAGTAAAATACATTATTAAAATTGATATTACCTGTTTCTTTTTCCTTTTTAAGATATGGTTACTAGGAAAATTAAAACTACATATGTAGCTAACATTATGTTTCTGTCAGACGGTTCTGAGTCTATAGCTTTCGTGAGTCTATCAAAGGGTCCTTTTCCTTAAAACAAAGAGGGACTTGCTGCCTTAGAAACTTCTAAAAAAAAAAAAAAAAAAAAGAAACTTCTAACAGTGACAAACATTGACCCACCCATCACTTCACTACTAGTACACAGATTCCATCATCTCTCTGCCTCTAGGCTTGGAGGTGCACATACCCATACATCTGTGCTGTCTTCCTGGACACTCCACCTAAAAACCAAATGTATTAGCACTTCTCACACCAGTCCTGCTCCTCCTGCAATTTTTATCTGGGTCACGAGCACCTTTGAATTCCTCCTCTCGTGCCCTGCCCATGCCAGCACCTACAAACAATCATTAAGGCCTATCAGAGTTTCTTTGTCACCACTGCTTGGATTATTGTCATAACCTCTAACTCGCCTCCCTTCCTCCAGATTGTCTTCGTCACCACTGTTGTTAGAGTTCATTTTAAAGTAACAGATCTTGATTATGTGTACTCCTTGGTTCAAAGATCATATAATAAAATCCTTATTGTAGCCAAAAGGGCCCTCCATAAATGTCTGAATTCTGAATTCATCTACGATTTATCACCCACCTCATATTCACTCTAGCCACACCAAACGTAATGTTCTTATGAAAGGTTTCCTAGCCTTGGTCCATCTGCTTCCTCTGCCTGAACACCTTTTCCTCTTCCCTTTCAAGACCCACATTATCACCATCTCTACTACATCCACTCAGGGCTCTTGAGTGCATATCAGGTTGTACTGAATTATTTGTGCGCTACTCTGAGTCACTCATTTTGTCCTTGCTGCCTGGTATAGTGCTAAGAACTGTAGGAACTTATTTGACATCTAGACAAATGCCAAGTTATCTTTTTCTATGGATTTTCCAAAAGTATCATTCTCTAACCACACAAGGTAGAGATTGAAGGATCCTTAGAGATCTTCTACTCTCTCATTCTTTGATGAGCAAATAGGACATTCAGAGGTTACATGAGCTGTTATTAACTATTTGCCCACTACCTCATTTCATCTTCATGATGACCTATGAAGTAGGCATTTCTATTAATACCCATTTTACAAAAGAGAAAGATAAGACTTCAGTGAATTTAAGCAATGTACCAAAGGCCACAGAGCTAGTTACCTGGCAAGATGAGACAAGAATTCAGGTCTCCTTATACTTGACCTGGCCACCCTTCCCTTGTCTCACGAGACTACTTAAAATTTAGGGTGCTGCCTGAGTTATTCAACAGATACAAAGATCATATTTTTACTTATTTATTGATGTCTAGTTAACATTTAATATTATATTAGTTTCAGTGTTCAACATAGTGATTTGACAATTTTGTACATTACTCAATGCTCACCATGGTAAGTATAGTCACCATCTGTCATGACAAATTTATCACAACATTATGGACTGTATTCTTTATGCTGTTTGATTTTCATTCTGTGACTTATTTATTTTATAACTGGAAGTTTATGCCTCTTAAACTTATTCATTTATTTTGCCTACTCCCCATTCCTTACCCCCCAAAAACCACCAGTTTGTTTTCTGTAGTTATAGGTCTGATTCTTTTTGTTTATTTGTTCATTTGTTTTGTTTTTTATATTCCACATATAGGTGAAATCATATGGTATTAGTCTTTTTCTATCTGATTTATTTCACTTAACATAATACCCTCTAGGTCCATCCATATTGTTGTGATTTCATTCTTTCATTCTATTGTGGCAAGATTTCATTCTTTTTAATGACTAATATTCCATTGTGTGTGTATACATATATATCTCTATACACACATATATGCATATATCTATGTATGTATACATACACAAACATTGTCTTTATCCATATCTTAGTTATTGTAAATAATGCTGCAATAAGCCTAACAATGTATACATTTTTAAAATGTGTTTTGTTTTCTTTGGCTAAGTACCCAGAAGTAGAATTATTGGGTCATATATTTTGAGGAATCTCCATATTGTTTCCATATTGTTTTCCATAATGGCTGCACCAATTTTCATTCCCATAAAGAATGCATGAGGATTCCTTTTCTTCACATGTTCACCAACACTTCTTACTTCTTGTGTTTTTGATACTAGCCATTCTGACTGGTATGAAGCGATATTTCATTGTGGTTTTGATATGCATTTCCCTGATGATTAATGATGCTGAGCATCTTTTTATGTGCCTGTTGGCCAACAAAGATGATATTTTGTACAGAGAGAGAAAATTTTAGTGAAAAGAACCACATTATGACAATGAAGCTAGTTTTAGACCCAGCTCTGTCTCTTCTAGAGTTTTCTTATCTGTTAATGAGATCTATACCATCTGTATTTATTAATAATATAAAATACTGTAGAAACAACCTAAGTTTTCATTGACAGATGAGTAAATAAAGAAAATGTGATATATACAATGGAATATAATTCAACCATAAAAAGAAGGAAATCCTGCCATTTGCAACAATGTGGATGGGCCCTGAGGGCATTATACCATATGAAATAAGCCAATCAGAAAAAGACAAATACTATATGATCTCATTTATATGTAGAATTTAAAACGCTGAACAAATAGAAACAGAGAGAAGAATAGTGATTGCTAGTAGCTGGGTGGTGGGGGAAATGGGGAGATGCTGGTCAAATTATAAACAAATTCATAGTTACAAAATAAATAAGTTCTGGGGATTTAATGTACAGCATGGGCACTATTGTTAGCAATACTGTACTATATGCTTGAAAGTTTTTAAGGCAGTAGATCTTAATTGGTCTTACCACAATAATAAATAGGTCATTTGAAAAGATGATAGAGATGTAACTACACTTATTATGGTAATCATTTTGCAATATATATGTATGTATCAAATCATCATGTTGTATACTTTAAGCTTACACACAATGTTACATGTCAATTATATTTTAATAAATTTGAAAAAAATAAAGGCAGGTATAAACACAAATTAGATATATGAGAATGTTTAATGCATTCTAGCATTTCAACTTCCTGATTTTTAGGCTTTTCTTTTGAAACTGTTTTTGTTCATTATGAAAGTAACGTGTTCATTATGGAATATTCAAAACTATAAAAAATAAGTAGAAGAAAAATATCACCACCAAGATCACTATTAATATTTGTTATAATTCCTCTCAGTTTTTCTATGCATTTTTTACTTGTTTGGCATATTTTGGTCAGACGAAATTTTATGTCACTGTTTTTTTCATCTCCCATCATGATATTAAACATCCCTTCATTATTACTATCAGAATTGTTTGAGTCCTAATGAAGTGACACTTAAAGGCATGAATTCCAGCAATGTAGTATAATGATAGCATTAATGGCACAAAAGGATCTCAGAGATCTCTAGTCTGTTGTATTTCATATTGTGGTCCTCAGACCAGCAGCATCTGTGTCACCTGGGAGCTTGTTATCAGTACAGACTTGAGCCCCACCCGGGACCTACTGAATTCAAATTTGCATTTTAACTACATCCCCCAGTGACTTACGTGCACAATAATATACAAGAGGAGATGACTAAAAGAGTGGTTGTCAATCTTGGTTGCCCTTTTAGAATCTCTTGGGAAGATCTTCAAAACCCTGATGCCCAGGTTCCACTTAAGATTAAATCCCAATCTGAAATGGGGGAGGGGGATCAGCAAGCATCAGTCTTTTTAAACATTACCCTGATGATTTCAATGTACTCGAAAGCCCTAGAAGGAAGCCCTGAGACCCAGCCACAAACAGATTAGATAGTTAAGCAACCCTGTCTCTCTAGTCCTGGAGTTCTTTTTATAAGGCATTCTATAAATTTCTGTGGGAAATACTAGTAAAATGAGACCAAGCAAAACAAAACAGAGCAACAACAATGAAAACAAAACAAGATCCCATGATACAGGAAAGATTAAATTTAAAAATTGCTGTATTTCCCATTTGTGTTTTCCCTTTTGCCCCTCCCTAGAGTCCTTCTCCCTTTCTGTCTCTCCCAAGAGATTCCTGGCCATGATATTCTCTGGAGACCCTGCTCAGAGACCACAAAACATGGGTTTCCTGTAGCACAGTGCCAAGAAGCAATAAAAGACTACTTGATTTCTTCTCAAAAATTGTATTTGTCCTGGCACATTCTCCTACCTTCAAGTGCCAAATCCAACATCTCCTATATGCCCGTATTTAAGCAAGCCAGTAGATTTTAAGACTCTATCTACACAAAGCCACAACCATAGGTTGGTGGGAGAGTCATGATCATAGCCATGAACTGTTTTTCCTAATTTTCTCTTCAATGAACTGACCACTTAAAAAACAAACACCTGAGTTAACTTGGAAGACTTTGGCCTCCTAGTCCTGCTGAGCATTTAACCATTTTTTAACCCTGGGACCAAGAAAGAGGAGTACACACTTTTTCAAAACTAGGACTCAGTATTATTTCCCCTTTTTACATAAACTAGGATCATAGCACATACTCACAATACCCTGACTTTTGCAGAGAATGTTATAATGGAACACGGGGCACATGGCATTATACTTGGTCAGTTAAAAGTGATTTTTAAATTATTTCTTTGTGCATTTAATTTTTAAAAAGATTTCATTCATTTGAGAGAGAGAAAGAGAGTGAGAAAGAGAGAGCACAAGTAGGGGGAAGCAGCAAGCAGAGGAAGAGGCAGATTCCTCACTGAGCAGGAAGCCCAGTGGGGGACTTGATCCCAGGACCTCAGGATCATAACCTTAGCCAAAGGTAGATGCTTAACGGACTGAGCCACCCAGGCACCCGATTTTTAAATTATTTAACCTTTAATCCCAGTTTTAGGGATTTTAGCCATTCTGGTTCTAATTTCTTTCCATGCTCAACCTCAATTTAATATTTGTTTAAAACATTAAACTTTATTTTAAATTTATATTTAAAACTTTTTAGTCTAGGGGCACCTGGGTAGCTCAGTGGTTGAGCATCTGCCTTTAGCTCAGGTTGTGATCTTGCAGTCCCTGTAGGGAGCCTGCTTCTCCTTCTGCCTATGTCTCTGCCTCTCTCTGTGTCTTTCATGAATAAATAAATAAAATTTAAAGGAATATAAAACTTTTTAGTCTAAGTCATACCAAAAAAAAAAAAAAAATCGAACAGATAGATGTCTTGGTGGTAATTGCCAGCTGAGAACACTTACTTCTTTTTCCTCTTGATGCCTCTATACATGAAAGGTTTTTTTTAGGCATAAAAACAACATGGGGGCTACCAGCTTATGAGAGATTTTTAAATTTCTTGGAACACAAGAAGTAGTTGGAGGGACAGTAACCCAGAAAATGGGAGGGCAAGACATTGACACACTGACCCCCTCCGCCCTAGGTCTCTAGGTTAGGGAGCTGCACTGGGACTAAGCCTGTGTATAAGTCACAGAAGACACAACTGTTTATGTGAGAACATGTCAGAGCTTGCCCAGAACTGTCTACCTCAATGCCACTGAAATCCAAGGTGGGCTGTAGGGATGTGAGGCTGGCACACAGGTGTCACTACAGTCACATACACCCGGACATGGAAGAGCCAGAGCTCCATCCTCTATCTGAACATGACATTCCTGCTTAAAACTTTCTGGAGCTTCCCCATTGCCTAATTCAAGGAATGGGAATGGGCTTCAGATCCTTTACATCCTGAAACTGTGTGTATATGTGCATTTTGGGGGATGAGAAGGTTCATAATTTTCATCATATTTTCAAAAGGGTCCCTGGAAAAGTGTTTAAGAACCTCCAACACAAGATGAATGGATAAAGAAGCTGTGGTCTATGTATACAATGGAATATTACTCAGCCGTTAGAAATGACAAATACCCGCCATTTGCTTCGACGTGGATGGAACTGGAGGGTATTATGCTGAGTGAAGTAAGTCAATCGGAGAAGGACAAACATTATATGGTCTCATTCATTTGGAGAATATAAAAAATAGCAAAAGGGAATAAAGGCGAAAGGAGAGAAAATGAGCGGGAAATATCAGTGAGGGTGAGGGAACATGAGAAACACCTAACTCTGAGAAACGAAAAGGGGTAGTGGAAGGGGAGGTGGGCAGGGGGTTGGGGTGACTGGGTGATGGGCACTGAGGGGGGCACTTGGCAGGATGAGCACTGGATGTTATGCTATATGTTGCCAAATCGAACTCCAATAAAAAATTATACCAAAAAAAATTACATATTGGGGGAAAAAAAGAACCTCCAACACAAAGCCCTAATCCTTAACATGACAGATGTGGTCCTGCATCCCATGAGGTCCAGACTGACCTCTGTGGAGCCCTCTCTCCTGCTAGTGTCCTCTCCCCATCCACCCCAGCTCAGTGAGCAAAGTTCCAGTCACAGAATTTCTCACCAGTCTCAAACAGACCACAAGCCCTTGAATACCTCTTGGATTTAAGACACACCTTTCTCTCTGCCAGGAATGCCATTCCCCCTTTGTCACTTCCTCAGCCCCTTCCCTGCCTCGGAATTACCTCTTCTCCTTTAAGACTCAGCAATAAAATCACCTCTTCTGCTGTGCCCCCTTCCCAGTTTCTTCCTCAGTGGTTTCCTGATCAATCCATACAATGACATAGATGTAGCTTCCCCTCTGGTGTGGTCACTGTTCACATGCTGGTTTTTTCCTTGTGTCAGTGAAATCTTAAAGTACACACCATGCTTCTCATCACCCAAACCATACTCTGCAACAGCAGCTCACACTCATTTTGATGCAATGAATAAAGGAATGAATGACTGCTCTATCAGCCTGGCCAACTGTCTCCTTGGATCTTAGAGACAACCTGACCCCGAGAGGCTGAGGCATTCAGAACCAGGTTCCTGTTCTGGTTGTTGGGCATAATCCTCCTCCAAATGTACATTTCTGGCTGACTCCTATACACTTTTTAAGGATACTTAGGAAAAGGGGAATAATCAGAACACAAAAAAAGAAGACCCGGTAACTGAAAATATAATTGATGACATAAAAAATTCAATGAGAGGTTTGGAAGAACAGGGGTTGGAGAAATCTCCCAGAAATTAGAGATCGGCTGCAAGGCTGGTGTGGACGGCCCTCCTTGAGGCGTCCTGAACAAGCCTTCTCACCAGAGTGTGTATTGGTCACCACGGCCTGTACAGTCAGTTTCCCTTATCTCTGGCCCCCCCAAAGACTGGGATTCCCTTAGACCTGGGGCTGTGTCTCTTTCTACCTCTACCACTTAACATGGTGCTTGGGCCATGGGAGGTGCTAACATACACATGTCCTGCAAGAATGAATAACAAATACATGCCTGAGTGGAGGTGAGCTTCACTGGACCTGGGGCTGAGAGGCAGCTCTGTTAGTAGCCAGGTCTGAAGTTTGTGGAAGAGGTGAGTGAGGGCGAATCCCAGGGAACAACCCCTCAGGGAAGGGCCAGGTCAGGACCAGCTGGCAGGTGACCAGCTCTTGTAAGCTTGCCTGAACAGAGAAAGAGTGACTCTCTGGGCAGACACTAGCGGGTGGAACCACCAAGAATTCTAAGAGGTGGAAGGGGAGGGAAAGTTCACTCAGTGCTCAACATTTCATGAGGAATTACTCTGTGCCAAGCGCTGTGCTAAGGATTTTTCATGAATTCTCCCACGCAAGCTTCACAAAACCCTCACAAAATAGCTATAATTTCTATGACATCCATTTTCTAGATGAAAAGGATAAGGGGTCCTTATCTTACACCAAGCTCCTGGAAGAGCTCCTTTTTTTTTTTTTTTTAACTTCACCCTTCTGTAATAAAAAATTAAAAATTTGTGTTGACTCTGTTTGAAAACAATACAGACTAGAAACTTCCCCAGACAGAGTTGAGAGGGATTAGCAAGAAATGTCACTAGCAACTTCTAGAATTTCCTGGTAGTAGACACCCCCTCCACCACATCATCATCCTCAAGGATTTGGGGGGGGGCAGTCTGATCATGTTTGTGTCCCTTAATCACTGGGCTAGTGTTCCTGGTAAGAGTTCCCTTTTGCCTGGGACGGTCCTGCTGGGGGTCCAGCGTGCTCACGGCCTATCGTAGCTCTGGGACCTAACTGAAGATCCTAACTGAGCCTTTCCCACATTACTCCTAGTCTCCCTTTCCCAGAAAATGCTGTGTGGGAGAGAGTAAATAGCTGGGTTTGGGGCATAATGGTTTTCTTCTGTTTTGTGTTACTGGATTTGATGCTCAGAAAACTGCCCAGAACCTCAAATAATTACAGTAAGACGACTCTGCTTCCTTCACGCGGCCACAGCAGACAGGCGGGAGCCCAGGGATGCTGTAAAGTGAGTGCTGTAAGTGGGAGATGGGAAAGGCAGGAGCCCAGAATCAGGAGTCTCTGACAGAACCACAAGCGCAGCGTGGCACTTTGCAGGAATGGGGAAAGGGCACCCCCTGGAAGTTCACTCACTTGTTGCATATTAAAAAGTCACCTCATAAAATGTCCTAAAGCAGAAGGACTGCACATTAGGATGAGAGATGTTTCCTCTAAATATGGAATAGTTGCAAAGCAATCATAATAATGAAATGGATTGTAGGCGTAATGTGCCTGTGTTTTCTCATTATGGCATATTTTGCTGTGATGTTCCTGTAATGAATGTACCACTTGTATGTATTAAAAATGATATAAGTGAAAATAAACTAAAATGACCTTTAAGATGCACGATGAAGTCGGAAAAATGACAAGTTGTTAGACAATGGGTGCCATTTATGACTGGAAAAGATACAGTCCAGACACAGTCTGGAAGACTGTACGCTACCTGCAAGCAGTGGTGGTCTCTGAGGAGGGGGCTATATGTGGGAGAGACATTAGCTTAACTTGTGTTTTTTGAAATTTCTGCAATTCTATGATAGTCACCAAGCTTTAGTGGGTAATGAAAAACAGTAAGGTAAATAAAAAGTCAGATTTATAAGGAAAACAAGAAAGTGAGGGGTGAACCCTGTGGTCAGTCAAGATTAAAATTCATGCGTCAGAGACCGTGCCAATTCCTTCTTCAATTGTCATGATGAACGAATGCCACAGTTGCCCTCTCAATTTTAAACTGGATGCATAATACACTTTCCGCCACAAGGTGCCTACCGAACATTGATAGTTTCATAGTTTGTTCTTAGCCAGAAGAGACGAAGAGCTCCTCAGGTCTGACAGTTTTATAGATTAAGAATGGAAGTCATGCTCTTCTACTGTCTCCCCCAGAACTTCAGCCTCCCCACCTTCCAGCATTGCTTTCAGGAATTCTATCTTAAAGCTATTGGGTTAGGAATAATTCATGGACTGAGCCCAGGAGAGCCAGGGTCACTAGATATTAGCTCCAAGCCAGTGTATCATTAGGGCAGAGATGGTGGGAGAGGACTAGAGGTTAGAAATAGTTCTTTGGAAAAGGCCTGCACAGTGCCAGCTGCTGTGGGCATGTGTGTATATGTGTGTTTGAATGTGTGTGTTTGTGTGTGTGACGGTCTTTACATATGCATGAGTGTTCATGAGGGTGTGCATGTATGTACATAAGCATTTGTGAATGTTTATCCATATTACTGAACATGTGTGAATCTGTGTGTGTGTAAATATAAGTATGTGTGTGGAATGGGGAATATCTTTCTTCCCTCAAACCAGAAGCCCCAGGAGGTGTTTCAAGGTGCTTAGAGACCTAATGCCACATTCTTGACTCTCCACAGAGGACTTCCAGGCACCTCATTGATACAAAGGTGTGGTATTAGATGGTCCTTATCTTACACCAGAGGGAACATGCTTTCTCTAGCCTCGGAAACTGACCCATCTCACTTCTGGCCATATCACTAATTTTCAATGACGACACCAGTTTCTCTGACTCTCTGGAGATGGCAGTGTGGAAATTAGGTATTTAATAGGTCACTCTAGAGTAGCTCAGAACAGCCAGCTTCAGCAGTGGGAAGAACACAAGTTCTGGGACTCAGAAGTTCTAGCTCCTTCCAACATACCCATTTTATAGATGAATAAACTATTTGGTGATTCTAGGTGCCTTCTTTTTCAATATGTCTCAAAATGTATAACATAACCCACCTTATGTTACCAATCCCTGCCAGATCCACATACCACCTCCAACTACAGAGGGGGCCTAGCTATAGAAAGAGGTTTCTTCCAAATCCTAAAGAGAGGAACTCTTATATAGCCTTGGTCTATTGAGTAACTTTCCTACAGACGGAGGTATGGGGTCTCACCAGAGTGTCTTTTAGGATATGATATATATTCTTTCTCTGTATCCTCAAAAGATTCAGAGAGAAAATATATATTTAAATAGAACATGTATCTTTTGGGGTAGGACATGAGCAATGGAATTATACAGACTCTAAATACTTCAGGCAAAAACACATTAAGAGAGTGATTTATTTCTCTTGTTTGATGCAGCAAAGGCCTGCTTCTGCAAACCCACCCTAAAATTGGAATAAATAACAGAATGCAAATACATGTAAAGAAACCTGAAGAGAAGTGAACAGCACAGAAAAAGTAATGACTGTATGATGTATTCGATGGTGGCACAGTAAGCACGGCAGGGATGGGGATGTGGTGAACTTCATGAAGAGATAACTGTGTTTTCAGCTGGTTTGGTTTTGTTTTGCCCTGCATGTACCTTGAGGTGGCAATTCATACAGGCCATTGACACCTCAAGGACGTAATTTCAAGGACTGAACCATATTCACATGCCAGTGTTAATAGTGAGCAATAGTCTAGAAGGTTGGGATGTATGGATATGGAGAGAGCCTGGGAGAGAGTGGAGATGGAAATGAACTTTTTCAGAGCAGCATATTCCCTGGAAAATAAGAACAAGGAGAATGAGGAGAATAAGATACCTGTAGAATTCCCACTTGGCGTCATCATATCCAAGACTTGCTCCCTGGTGTTTAGTGAAAGAAATACAATAGGCCACAGAATCCTCTTTTCACCTCTTACTGTTCTCTTAAGCATTTATCATCTAGTCCCCCAAATTATCATTAATTTTGTAGTGACTATCTTTATTCCTGGCTGAGTCATTTCATCAAAACATAGTTATTTTAACAATATTTTAGTAATAATCTTCCTTCCTGCTAACCCGGAGTGTGCAAGCATTCCTTAGGGTGCTACACAAGCACTCAGTGCCCAGTGCCTCACCCCGAAGTCATCTCTCTAAACCCATATGAGATGCTCACACCGGAGCCATGCTTTATGCATCTTGGGAGGCTCAGCACCTTTCACTTTACAGATGCTCCAAACTGTGGAACTAAACCATGAACTGCTGGAAGAATCTTCCTCCAAGACTCGTACCATCATACACGTACACATCTGCCTACACTCACCCTCCCTCCCCCCAGCAATCTAGCTGTCCCCAACTACTCTGGGTAGTAATGGAAGCTTTCTGACCAAATGACAAAGCCTGTGTCTCTCCTGAACCACTCCACTTCTGCTGTCCTCACAACAGGGGGCATCTCATCCCTCGATGCCTTCCTGTTCCCTCTGTCGCTTTCTCTTGCTCCTTACCCCCCACGGTTCACTCAAGGACTCCACTCACTCTCTTTGCACAAGAGAAATTGCTATAGAAAGCAGGACATCTTAGGATGCCTGTGTGGCTCAGTGATTGAGCACCTGCCTTTGGCTCGGGTCGTGATCCGGGGTCCTGATATCGAGTCCCGCATCAGGTTCCCCACAGGGAGCCTGCTTCTCCCTCTGCCTATGTCTCTGCCTCTCTCTCTATATCTCTCATGAATAAATAAATAAAATCTTTTTAAAAAGGCAGGACATCTTCATAGCAAATATTCTTCATAAAATATGCTGGAAACTGAGTTTCTTGTTGTTGATGTGCTTATCACCACATGGTTGCCAGTTATTTTGGATGCATTATTTTACTTAATGTTTGTAAAAACCTTCAGAGGATGTTTTCTTTCCTTACTGGAGAACTCAGAAAATAGGCCAAGAGAGAGATTACAGAACCAGGGACTGGCAAGCTTGGTTTCCGAATCCCAGTGAGAAGTTTGATGACAAGGCCCGTGTGCCACATCTCCAGGGAAATTCCTCCTTTTTTTCCTTAGGGAAGAATAAAAAATACCTAATAGAATAATAGTTTTGTTCTATTTTTCTATCAAGAAAAACGAGTTTTATATCATATATATTTTTTTCTTTTTATAAAAGTATTGTTTGCTGAGAACCATTTTGGAAATACAGAGAGGTCAAAATAAGGAAAGAAATCACTTGTAAGTCCACCACTAGAGCACAGCATGTTTACATCATGGAATAGATCTTTGAAGATATTTTTGATTGGAACATTTTTTTGTGGGTTCATGCTATACAAAGAGTTAATATTGGACACAGAGTTCTATGCCAATAAAGCATTCTAGAGCATTGTGTAGCCATACCATATTTTAACCAATACCAAATGGTTAGACACGAAAGGGAAGAAATAGTGTTTACTCACTTTATGAATGGTGAAAGGTTTTTCACCCAAAAGTATTAAAGCTAAAAAGAAAAAAAAAAAAAACAAGAAAACTTTAAGTCAGGGGTTGACAGACTTTGCTTACCAAGGTAGGTGGTTAATATTTTAGCTTTGGGGACTATATGGTCTCCATTGCAACTAGTCACCTCGGTCAGTACAGCACAAAAATACCCATACATGATACATAAATGAAATACCATGACTGTGTGTTGACCAAACTATTTATAGAAACTGAAATCTAAATTTTGCATAATTTCCATGAGTCATAAAATAGTATTCTTCCTTAAAAAAAAAAAAAAAAACATTTAAACATGTAAAAAACTACCCTTAGCCTGTGAACCACCCAAAAATAGAGCAGGGCTATACTTTGCCCACTCTTGCTCCATATCATCCATTCATACTTAGAGCTTGACACTAGATGCACAGACCAAGTTACAGAATCAGTGAGAATTTGCTTTCCAACTCTTCTTTTCCTGGATATTCACACATACATACACAGATACACACACATGCACACGTGCGTGTGTCTGCGCACATATCTGGTTGTTCCAAAGTCCTTATTTTGTGGGTTGACAATTCAAAAATTACTCCCATTTTCCTCAATCAATTCTCTTTCTGGGAGCATCTGATTATCTGACCAAAGTAATTCACATTAAGGAGTGACTGTCAGGGATCAATCTTCCTCCTGGGAATTTCCATTTAAAAGACAATATACAGATGTAGCTAATTGGATGCTAAGAAAATATTTTTGAGTAGTAGGATATTTGGCTCTTCATTTAGAAGATTGATTTTGGAAAAAAAAAAAAGAAAGTTGATTTTGGTGTTATGAGGCTTGCCAAGGAGGTTTGAATGACTAGGCTACTGGGTACTTAAAATCTAATCGTGGAGGCAGGACAAAGAAAATTAAAAATTCAAATTAGAGGCTGGACACCTGGGTGGCTCAGCAGTTGAGCATCTGCCTTTGATTCAGGGCGTGACCCCGGAGTCCTGAGATCCTGGCCTGCATGGGGCTGCCCAGCACGGAACCTGCTTCTCCCTCTGCCAATGTCTCTGCCTCTCTCTGTGTGTCTCTCACGAATAAATAAAGTATTAAACATTTAAATCAGAGGCTATTAACTGTCAAACAAACTGATAAATAAATCAAATCGTTAAGCTATGATGGAGACTATATTATTGCCCAATGCTATCAAGCCCAGGCATATGGGGGCATTTCCTGTATACTGGTGGACACAGATCCTTACTCTGCCTTCTGCAGATGGATAATGGCCTCACAACATCTTCAGTGGCTCAAAGCTTTTATCCAGAGTCCCTACTTTATGGTTTTACCTGTGCTATTCATGCATAAGCAGTTAAAGAAAAATGCGTTTTTATGAAGCAGCAACCCAAGCTTAGAGGCCGTTCTTGAGCCTTTCACTATATCTCTAGATATCTATAAAGTGCCAGACAAAATGAGTCTTTTAGTGACTGAGCTTGGGGTTTCACCACCGACTCTGAACAACCACTGGATAACCAAAGAGAAATAGAGCAACATGTACTGATACAAAAACATTTCCTGCAAAGACCGCCTCTTACGAAGTTGATGAAGAAAGGTAGGTCACCCACACTGAAATCACAAGAATCATCTTTCCTGAAAGATACATCACAGAAAAGTGGAACAAAAAGGTGGCCTCCCAAAACAAAAACAAGCTTACCCCTCTGGGCTCTAAGCCAGCGGGTTCTCCCTCGCAGTGATGTTTGCTTGCTATCCACCAACCCAGGCCAGAAGCGCCAAAAGAGCACAGGGCAGATGGGGAGGGGATCTGCCCAGGAAATGCCAGGAGAAGCTCCAGAGCTAGGAAAGGCAGCTCAAGGTCAACATCTGGCCATCAGACTGCTTCTGAAAGTTAATGGTGAAAAATATACCTCCCCTGTAAGTCCTAAAAATTGCTGCCCAAATATCCTTTCTTTATCACACAATTTTCATTTCAGTGACAACTGCTAATAGGTCATTAAAATAATATGCACATTACTAACCCAGGCTATTGGCAAATGCTGCTTGCCGCAAGTGCTTGACACTGCCTTCTGTATCTGACCACAGCTCCACTTTATCTGGCTCCCTCCTTTGGCAATGGTCAGGTTTTGATGGTTCAGAGAAAAGTAAATTGCCTAGCTAATTAAAATCTGTATTAAAAAAATTTTTTTTTCTCTTATATTGTCAGGCAAAGTTAAATGAGTGCAGCTTTCTTTCGGAAAGCCAAAAATAAATTCTGGGCTCAGACAGTGTAGATAAAATTGTGGTCTTAAATTCTAAATTGCAGAAAAATAAAGGCTTATCAAGGAAATTGTTATTTAGCCGTAACTGTGTGGGTGTAGGTATGATGCTATTATTAACCTCCTTCACAAATGGATATGTCAGGGACTGCGAAGAAAGACCTAGAGTTTGGTGGCCAGTTGCCAGCGTGGTTAAATACCCATGGCAAACTCTTCTCCCTTTGGCAACTGTAATTCTACATCTGTTTCTAGCCTCTCTCACCTTGGATATTATAGCACTCTGCAAAAGTCAAATGGATTTCAAAAATCAACTTCAAGGGAATGGTCCGGATCCCTGTTGATAAATAAATTATGTCCCAATTACTAGTGCTCTTCTGAAATATGTTACTGAATGAAGCAAAAATTAAGCCCTTGAGCTTAGGTATATCTTATTTTGCAATCCACTATAATAATTCTGTGTCTGTGTTCAAGTAACTCATTCCCTTTGGCAATTCAAAGGAGAGCTTAGGCTAAGAGAAGGGATAAAATACAATCCAAACTGTCTTCTTGTTTATATCTTTCCTGCAGAAAAATTGAGAGTGCTGTAATTTTTACAAATTAGAACTGTATCTGTGTCACCTTGAAGTTTTAAAGCGCAGGGACTTTCAGATTTGTGATTTCAAGTCTTCTGACAATTATTTATTTATTTTTCCAGGTGCGAATAGCTGGGAATTTGTGCGATGGCTGGCGATCAGGCTGGCTAGAGGGAGCTGACATGGACACTATGACTCCTGGCCGCATCTCCAAAGCAGTCATTCAGAGGACCCGGCAATCATTCAGAGAGGGGACTAGACTCTAAAGGGAACCAGAGGCAGAGAAGTAGGAGGGCCTCCAGGCCATGCTTGTTTCAGCATTTAATGGAGAGAATCTTACCTGGGAGGTCACTCAATGTTCAGAACCTGACTACCAACCTTGAAGAAAAAAGACCAAGACTTACGGAGGGAACTCTGCTTGCCTTAGAGACGCAGTGAGATGTGACCAGAAGCTGGTGAGATTGCCCTACGCCACCCTTCCCCCCCAATCCTGACAGCCTGTCTCATTCATTCTCAGACAGCATGTGCTTCTGTGGTCAGCATGAAGGGGACCGGTCAAGGTTTGGCTCCTGAAGCCACTTTGTGTCCGTGACTACAGATTATAACCTTAATTTCTCTTTTTGTTTTGGCTTGTTTTGTTTTGTTTTTTTTTTTCTCCTCTCTACAACAAAGCTCTTTCACTCTCTCTCTCTCTCTCTCTCTTAAATCCTTTATTGGCTAAAGAAGACATAAAAGAAGAGCTGAAGGAAATTCAAAATAGGGAATTCTCCACTGGGAGAGGAGGAGATAACATAAAAGGGCTTCTCCCCCTTTTCTTCAAACTCCATATTAAAAGCAAAAGTTAGAGGGGCGCCTGGGTGGCTCAGTGGTTGAGCATCTGCCTTTGGCTCGGGTTGTGATCCCAATGTCTGGGGATTGAGTCCCGCATCGGGCTCCCCGTGGGGAGCCTGCTTCTCCCTCTGCCTGTGTCTCTGCCTCTCATGAATAAATAAATAAAATCTTAAAAAATAAACAAACAAAAAGCCAGCCCAAAAAGTTAGGGCAGTGACCCTCTGCTTTCAGAGCCTTCTTTGTTTCCAGACTTCTGCCACCTGCCTCCTCTACTCCAAAACTGTCCCCAGATTTAGTGGGAAGCTGACCTCCTCCCTCAGAGTTTTCCACGCAAAACTCATAATGGGTTTGCATGCCGGGTCCCTAGAATTGGAAGGATCTTAGAGCTCACCTGGTCTTGGAATCTCTTCACTTCTTTCATTAATAATGACTCAGATCTAATACAGAACACTTACTATGTACCCGAGAATATTCTAAGTATTTAGCACATATTAACTCATTTCTTTCTCATACGGCCTGGTGAGTAGGTACTATTATCATCATCCCCATTTTACACATGAGGAAACTAGGGCACAGAGAGGTTCGGTAACTTACCCAAGATGGCCCTCCAGAAGGTGTCCAACGTGCCTTTCCCCTTTGCACATTCCATGTTCTTGCCAGATTTGCTGTATACACCCTAGATCTTCTGTCTGGTGCCCCTGCTCACCCCATTCCTTTGCCTGGAAAGCCACTCCCCTCCAAATCTCAGTATTGTCCAAATCCTACCTATCCCTCATGGCCCAGGGTACATGCTACCTCCTCCAGAGAGCCTCTCCTGATTGCCTTCAGCTGCAATCTCCTCATTCTGAAAAAGCAAAGAACTTTCATTGCACTCGGTGGCATGCCATGTTCTACCGTGTATCCTAATGATTTACATGTGCCTTCTATCTTTAAAAACATGAGGTAGGCACTCTATGGTATGATGCATATCTGATTTATCTCTGTGCTCCCTCATCAGCTAGCTCATGCCTCGGTACAGAATAGATGATATCGGTGGCAATATTTATTCACAAGTTAGAAAAAATGCCGGAATGAACATGTACACTAGAGGTTATGTTACTTCACAAGTGAATGCCCTCTTTTACATATTGCAATTAGGTTCACTGGATATATTAAATGCATATTTATAAAAGGAATATTTACACGTCCATGGAATGCTATGCAATTTTTTGTATAGTATCTAAATCTGCAACCGCAGAGCAAGAAAGCTGAGGACCCCACATATACAGTCAGGGTGCTGTGCTGCCCAGTAGAACAAGGAGCTGCATTGCTGCTCCGCATTCTCCTGTATGAAAGAAAGTGTTTCTGTCTGGCCTCTATCCCGCCACTGCCCTTTCTGGGCTCATGAACTTTTGAACCAGGGCAGTGGGGCTCTGCTCAGGATGACTCTCTCATCCACCAACGTGCCCACACAGCAAGCTGTGTTCACAGGCCCCAGAAGCGTCACCGCTTCCCTGTGAACCTTGGGGCTCAGCCATGGCTCAGGCCACCACCGGCAGGATTGCAAAACAATCTGCTCTTGTGTAAAGTAGTATATATAAAAAAGAGTGAAAGGGAATAAAGGGGAAAGGAGAGAAAATGAGTGGGAAATATCAGAGAGGGTGACAAAACATGAGAGACTCCTAACTCTGGGAAACGAACAAGGGGTAATGGAAGGGGAGGTGTGTTGGGGGTTGGGGTGACTGGGTGACAGGCACTGAGGGGGGGGGGCACTTGATGGGATGAGCACTGGGTGATAGGCCAAATGTTGGCAAATTGAACTCCAATAAAAAAATAAACAAATAAGTAAATAAAATAAAAAGTCATTAGTGAGGACACTTGGCACCTTCGGCCACATGGTAATTTATGAAGGAGTCTACATCTAATTTCCATGCAAGCAGGAGAAACAATCAGGCAGACAGAGGAGCACACACAAAATATGTTGATCTATCATTTGGCAGGATCTTACCAGTAAGCATTAGTTTATTTTTTTTTTATTTATTTATTTTTTTAAGATTTATTTATTTATTCATTCAGAGAGAGCGAAGAGAGAGGCAGAGACACAGGCAGAGGGAGAAGCAGGCTCCACGCAACAAGCCTGATGTGGGACTCGATCCCGGGTCTCCAGGATCACACCCCGGGCTGCAGGCGGTGCTAAACCGCTGCGCCACCGGGCTGCCCTAAGCATTAGTTTAAAAAAGGGGTTTAAATCACCTTCCAGCCCCAGACTTAAACTGTTTGCAGATATTTATTGAAATCAATAAAGTGAGAATTCTTGATTCTGGCTTGGCATCAGATTCTCCATGAAATTTAAACGTGTGGACACACACACACACACACAAACACACACACATTGGGCTCTCCTCCTGAAATTCCACAATTTAAAAAGCTGCATAGTTCGGTCTGATGTGAAGCCTGGGTTGAGAATTACTGTGACAAAAGAAGACATGAAAATAATGGCAACTCCCAGGCCCAGGCCCTCGCTCCCTCGCTGCTGCTGCCTTTTGATCAAAAGGGCCAGAGAGGAACATCAGGAAGAACGTTGGTTCTGCAAGCGGCAAGACTTCTGTTTCACGGCTACAGAAAACAGCGGGTAGCCAAGATTTCAATGCCTGCAAAAGTGAAACATTTTTCACAAGCACAACCCAAAATACCTAGAAAACCCTGCAACCTCTAAAAAGGAGGAATTCTAAATTCCAGACTGTGGAACTCTATTCCATTCACGTTCGGATACCATGAATGAATTCTTGGCAATATTTTAGCATTAAAAGAAAATCAGAATGTTGACGACTCTTTTTCACCTGAGACCTGACAGAAAGCAAGCTGTTTATTGAAAAATGTCAACGAACTGGAGTCCAAACCAAATGGAAAAGCTAGTGTTTTCCATTTCACAGCATGGAATCGATCTGCAACATCTGCTTCCACACACCCTGATTAACTGCCTTTTCCGAGAGACTGAGGGCCTTTCTCTTGCCTTCTTTGGCGTGACAGACGCCACTGGATTTGACACTGTCAGGGTTCCCCTGTGCTCTCCTCCCTAAATGTTCTTCTTCTTTCTATAGTGCAGGGGTGAATCTTCACGCCGTTAAAGACACTCTCATAGTTCTGTTCACCCTGGAAGCAGATTTTGTTCTCATCCTTTTGAATATAATCCAACTTCACCAGTCTCATGTTCTATCATTCCAGAGTATGGTGCTCCCCAGTCTCAATGTTATGAGAAATCAGAGCTAATAATATATATTTCCAGGAAACAAATGTGAATTGAGAAGGACCTGCTAGTAATAATGCCTGAGCTTAAAACTCAAACTGGGAAAGGCAGAGTTTGAGTGAGAGGATCAATGGAGTTTTGCAAGGTAGGTCTTTCAGAAACTCTCAAATCATATTTTATAAGCATCCACTTAGTCGGCCTATTCCACAAACCCTAGTCCGCTGGTCCATGTGAACTCTGGGTATCCAGAGGGGGGATGGAGCATACAGAGGATTCGGGAACACCCAAACTCCCTCTTCCCGTTTCTAGCACAGTTTAGGATTTCCTTCATCCTCTGTTGAGGCTGGATTATCCAGAGCTAACTCAACAGTCCATCATTCAGCTCTTTCTCTTCCACACAAGTTTGGTCAGTGTCCCTGACAACACCTTCTCCAAAGGAAAGAATGAAAATGTGAAGCAGTCCCTTCTGCTTTTGCTTAAGAGCTCTGACTGACGTCCTGCTACCTGTAAATAGCAGAGACTCTTCCCATCCTATTTACCACTTCTCAGCATAATGGGGAGTTGAATTCCTGCTGTAGAAGATGATTCAAACATGAACTTACTTCCTATTCTTAGTAAGTCTTTGGACAAAATATAAGAAATGCCCTGAGTTAATCTAAGTTCCATCGATAATTTATTCTGGTATTTCCATTTCACACATCCTTCTTCACCATCCTCAAAAGTACACCTGTGTACACCAAGTCATTTGGCCCTCTCTTTGGTTCAGAAAGAATAGGGATTTTGTTCTTGGGAAGGAGGAATGGAATTTTGTAGCAGTGGAGAGGTGGGCTTCCTATACGTATATTAAACATATTTCAAATTGCCATCTTCAGTTTTGTACTTAAAATATCAAAAAAGTATTCTGAGATCCAGAAGTGGAAGCCAGGGTTTAAGTGGATTAGTCTCTTTGGGAATGAAGCACACAAGCTCCAGCACAGCAAACAGAATCAAATTGATTTGCCATTGGACAGCAGGAGTTCACCCTGTTGGTACATTGCTGTCCTGACCACTGTCTCTCTAAGAGCAAGGACCTAAAGAAAAGCCATTGAGAGGCTCAATAATTTGTGTGCAGTAGCCAGCTGTCAGCTGGTACTGACATACTCTGCAAATGGTCATTCATTTTTCAACTGTGACAGGTACAATATAATAAGCCTGCAAGGAGGGGAATATTTATTTAAAAGACTGGGTGGGGAGAGAGCTCAAGATTCTAGATATATTTTGAAATCACAATTTATTTGTCTTTGCTTTCGCTCGTTCACATGTTACAGAAAAAGGTGAATTATAAAGTCTCAAAAGGAAGACAGAGTCTTTCTTTGGCTGGGCTAGAGGCTACACTTCACAAACCTTCTCTTTGTCAGGCAGGGAAATCCGGTGCCATTAGCTGGCAACATGATAGAGTCCCTCTGCCTGCCCTGCTCTCCAGTTCACCCCTTCCTGGAGATGGAGGTGGGGTGACACAGGGCTCAGGTAGGTCTCATTAAGCCAAGGGTAAAGCAATGAAATACAATTTTTCAGGAGTTCATGAAAAATAAGAAGGTAGTTTAGGTTAAAACTACAAAGCACACTGTGTACCAAGCTGAGTGAGAAAAATGGTATCATACACCTGCTGCCTTGGCCTAAATCTCAAAGCTCCGACACTGAGCCTGCGCTGACTTGAGGGTGATTCTGTAAAGAAATCATGTGCTGCAACCAGGAATGCACAGATTTTGTCTTTCATTGCATTTCACATCTTTGGGATTTTTTTTTAAGATTTTATTTATTTATTCATGAGAGACACACAGAGAGAGGCAGAGACACAGGCAGATGGAGAAGCAGGCTTCCTGTAGGGAGTCTGATGAGGGACTTGATCCCAGGACCCCAGGATCCCGACCTGAGCCAAAGGCAGATGCTCAACCACTGAGCCATACGGGTGTCCCTGCATTTCACATCTTTTGAACAAAGGACATATATTTAAAAAATTCCTTGTGAGATATTTTGTTAGTTTTTAATGAACAATGTTTAAGAAATAGAAATTGAGGGATGCCTGGGTGGCTCAGCGGTTGAGCGTCTGCCTTTGGCTCAGGGCATGATCCCAGGATCCGGGATCAAGTCCCACATGCTCCTTGCAGGGAGCCTGCTTATCCCTCTGCCTGTGTCTCTGTCTCTGTCTCTCTGTCTTTCATGAATAAATAAACAAATAAAAATCTTTAAAAAAAAGAAATTACAGTTTCCATAACATTGATGACTTTGCTTATATATATATATATATATATATATATATATATATACACAAAATTTTAACCCCATTTGCTATAATCCAAAGAAGTGTGTCAAGACTCTGAGGCTGAATTTTAGTTATGATGGGAATAAAAAATGTAACCAGTATGATGTAAAGACCTCTAGATTCTCAGCTATTGTGTTGTCTGAAGAAGACAAATTTAATTTTTAATTAAATTAGTGAAATACATAAATAATTTTGCATGAAATTTCTTAAAATGTGTTCAAATATCATCTGATCTGTTCCTTGCTACTTTTTGGGTAATTTTCCTCAGTAGCAGCTGGCAGGTTTTTGAGAGACAGGTTAGAAATATTTATTGAGTACCTATTATGTATACAGAACACTATTCAGGGCTCCATGGGGTAGGAAGGATAATACTTTATATATAATGTCTACATGTAAGTAAAAAATTGCAGACAATCATCCAAATGCCTTTATGGAACTATATGTCAGCAACAAGACATATTAATTATATTTTAGTTTAGGGGTCCTGAGCCAAGGACAAAGAGCCAACCATACTCCCAATGGAACTGAGCCTTAAACCAATTTTTATTGTAAATAACAATTTCTTCTCTGATGATAAAAGTAATACGTGCTAATTGTAGAACAATTTGAAAATACTGAAAATTGCAGAGGAGAGAGTTAAAAACATTTATAATTCTAATGCCCATGCGTTTTGGTGTATTTTCGTCTAGTCATTTGTTTCTCTGGAGGTAGAAGTACAGGCAGTTGTCCCTTTGAATGTAGTATGTGACTATAAAAGTTACCATACAAACTGAAACCATGCAAAGTTATTTTAATAATCAATGGGGAAAATCCAATTGTTTTGTGACCTTTAAAATTTTTTGCCAAAACATTAAAAACTCTTATTGTTGGTAATAAGTATACAGGGAAATAGAAAATAGTAAAATTAGTATTTAGTACTCTGTAACTTAAACTGTTAGAAACACTGGAAAATAAAGTGTTTTCTTTGTTAAAAAAAAAAAAAAAGTAACAAACATAGCCTGGGTAGGCTTGTCTATTTTGCTTTGTGTAAGTTACGATACAGAATAATCATTTCTATGCCTTGGCAAATTGTCATACTCTTTTCTCAACTTAGATCAGCTTCTGGTATTTTATCTTTTGCACTTTCAGTGATGTGAAATATCTTTGGGAGTTCCTTTAATGGAAAGTGTTTTTTTGCCATCACTATCTCTAGGGCATTTCCAACTCTTTCTTTCCAACCACTTTCCTTATTTATGTCAGTTTTGCCTTCCCTAATTTCCTCTGGCTCCATATCAAGGGTCTCTAAAACATCTGTGGTCAGCTATTTCTTCTATAACTCCATTCACACTGATTAAAATTTCCCTTCCACTTTTCATTTCCTTGCTGCACTCTCATCATTGTCGACCAATTCCCTCTTTCAGTGAACCATCTTTTAAAAATCCATGTGGGTTTATCACTGGAAGACAAGGCGGCAACACAATCACATACTGCTGTCTATACATGAATGAGTAACAGGTAGGTAGGTATACTGTGACTAATGGCAGACAGACTTGGAAAGAAGGGATGTGATTGGTTACTGATCCCGATATGCCTCCCTCATTTACATGGCAATTCATGCACAGAATTGCTAGCAGTGACGTGTTACTTCAAGCAATTACTCAGAGTTAATATACTGGGGTAACTGAAATTTTAACAGCATCGTTGAAACACTGCTGTGATTTAACTAATACATTGGTAACTGAAATTCACATATATCCAAGCTTGTGCAAAGAGTGGACTACCTGTATGCATGTTTCTTAAATTATTTTTTAATAGAAATGAGGTCATGAATATATAATTTTGTACCATGCTTTTTGACTTAGCATTATATCATAAGATTAATTAATTCCAATAACGAGTCTCAAAAAATATTATAGAATAATGTGGCAATTTGGAAAGTACCAAGGGAATGTAAAATAAGAACTCTGGGTTAGCAAAGGGTGACTTGCTTCCTAGTGAGAAGCAGCACAGGGAAAGTCCTAGAGCTAGACAATTGTTTGTTGTTATATCAAGAAGATGATTAATTTGGCTAGAACATAGGATCCATACGATAAAAATGACAATCATATCTGAACGTCCATTTTTCCGTGCTTTACAAATATAATGATAGTCATAGCTAACATTTATTGAGTACTTACTATATTCTGGGTGCTTCTCAGACATTATCTCACCTAATCATCAAACCCTGGTTGTTGTCATCCTCGTCTTACACATGAGGACATGGGAACTCCAAGAGATCACTGAGTTTGCCCAGGTCACACGGCTGTTATGGCATAGCCAGCAAAGAGACCCAGATCCCACATGGTCTTGCTGCTAATTGCTTGCTTCACAACACTGCCTGATGATAGCGCTTCTTGTTTACACGGTTCTTCTGCATCTATTGATGCCAGGTGTGCAGTTGGGTAGGTTGTATGTACCAGACTGTGGGGGTACCGGAGGCTGCCATCTAGTCTATGCCAGTAGCCAAGTCTGACCAGACGGCTGCATACTTCCAGAGGGGTGTCTTTTTCTAATTAACACGAGGCGCAAGTGTGGGCTACTCTTGGTGTTGCTCAACACGAGTGATTCTCACCACAATGCTTAGAATTGACAGAACAGTTAGGATTGCTCCAATTTCACTAAACCTCATAAAAGCCCCAAGGCTCACACTGGGTAAGTGATTTATTTAAGGTGAGAAATGAATTGATGAGATAAAGACGCAGTGGAGGAAGGAGTAGATTCCAGGCTGAGCAAGTTTCATTTGAGGCAAAAGGCGACAGGGGACTGTGAGATATTCATAAACCAGGCTACACATTTAACTTCGACAGAGTGAAGTTACTTGGAATAAATTACCCTGGGCAGCTAGATGTCTTCCACCCAGCTAAATCATTTCTTCTCCAGAATTTAGGTTCCTTCCTGCATTTGGAGCAGACCTTTGGAGACATCATTTCCCTTGGCAGGTAAATATATAATCACCAGGGCTTAAAAAGAGTGAATCTGAAAGCGAATTTCCCGTCACCTCATTGCCTTTCGTAATTGAACTTTATAGACCTCTTTTAATTAGAGAGTTGTAATTACTGTTGTTACTATCTTGAGAGTATCCAGAGAGAGGATTTTTCAGAGTGCTTCTAAGCCACACTGTCTATACCCTTACCTTCCAGAGAAATGCCACATAAAGCAGATCCTTCAGACATAAGGGACCCATAGCGGCCTACCTGTTCTGTGTGAATTCAGCAATTCTTCTGGGATATACAAGCTTTATAAGAATTCTTATTAAAAAAAAAAAAAAAAAAAAAAAAGCTGGGTAAGAACCAACTCATCCTGCTTCCAGGATAGCCAAATGGTTAGTAGGCATTTGAAGATGAAACCAGAAACTCCAAGAGACTAGCCCTGAAAAATGCAACTTGAAAAATAGGACTCTGGTCAAGTGTTTGGAAAGTTCTAGATACTCTATCTTTTCTTTGGAGAGACACAATACTCTTTGAGAGGTAAGAAATATTTTTAATTTTTATAAATTTATTGCTTTCTATCTAGTTAGTTAAGAAATTCAACATTAACAAAACCTTATTCCCCATTTAACATTTATTAATATTCTGATGAATGAGAGTTCTATGGAACAGAAATGTTGGACAATGGCCATAGATAAATTTGGGTATGAATAGTTAGTTCTCTATTTAAAACCAGAGCTATTTCCAGTCCCTGAGCCTAGGGCTGGAGGGATAGTAACAGGAAATGCACCAGGAATGGCCAAGCTTTTTTTCTGAGGACACAGTAGCAGTTTGTAAATCTCAGTGGTGTTTTGTGTGTTTGAAATGAGGAGTGTGAGGCCAGGCAGATGAGGTTCTGTTCTCTCTTACTCTTCAACCTGAGCGGCTCTGCTTTTATCTGCTTTAGATATTGAGATTTCGTGTAAGATTTCATTAGAAAAATGCAAAATGTTCTATTGGCAAAACAAAAGCACAAAAATTTAAAAACCAATGATGAAAAAAAAAAAGCAAAATGGGTAGTGCTTAAAAACCTATTTGTGAAGCAAAAAATCTAGAGACAATAAATATTTTCTATGATCTTCCATAGTTGACCTTCCATAGTCACTTAACCTCTCTGAGATTTGGTACTATGGATTAAATGTTTGTGTCTCCCTAAAATCCAAAACCAAAAAAAAGCCCCCAAACCAAAAGTTGTATTTGAAGCACTAATCCCCAATGTCATGATGTTGGAGGTGTGGCTTTTGAGAATTAGATTTAGATGAGATCATGAGTAGAGCCCTCATGATGGGACTAATGCCCTTAGGAAGAAGAAAAAGACTCTTATCTTGATGAAGTCCCATTTTTGCTTTTGTTTCTTTTGCCTTCCTGGATGTATCTTGCAAGAAGTTACTGTGGCCGAGTTCAAAAAGGGTGTTGCCTGTGTTCTCCTCTAGGATTTTGATGGAATCTTGTCTCACATTTAGATCTTTCATCCATTTTGAGTTTATCTTTGTGTATGGTGCAAGAGAGTGGTCTAGTTTCATTCTTCTGCATGTGGCTGTCCAATTTTCCCAGCACCATTTATTGAAGAGACTGTCTTTCTTCTAGTGGATAGTCTTTCCTGCTTTGTCGAATATTAGTTGACCATAAGATAAGAAGCTTTCCCACAGCAAAGGATACAGTCAACAAAACTAAAAGACAACCTACAGAATGGGAGAAGATATTTGCAAATGACATATCAGACAAAGGGCTAGTTTCCAAGATCTATAAAGAACTTATTAAACTGAACAGCAAAGAAACAAACAATCCAATCATGAAATGGGGAAAAGACATGAACAGAAATGTCACAGAGGAAGGCATAGACATGGCCAACAAGCACATGAGAAAATGCTCCACATCCCTTGCCATCAGGGAAATACAAATCAAAACCACAACGAGAGACCACCTCACACCAGTGGGAATGGGGAAAATTAACAAGGCAGGAAACCACAAATGTTGGAGAGGATGCGGAGAAAAGGGAACCCTCATACACTGTTGGTGGGAATGTGAACTGGTGCAGCCACTCTGGAAAACTGTGTGGAGGTTCCTCAAAGAGTTAAAAATAGACCTGCCCTACGACCCAGCAATTGCACTGCTGGGGATTTACCCCAAAGATACAGATGCAATGAAATGCCGGGATCCCTGCACCCCGATGTTTATAGCAGCAATGTCCACAATAGCCAAACTGTGGAAGGAGCCTCGGTGTCCATCGAAAGATGAGTGGATAAAGAAGCTGTGGTCTATGTATACAATGGAATATTACTCAGCCATTAGAAATGACAAATACCCACCATTTGCTTCGATGTGGATGGAACTGGAGGGTATTATGCTGAGTGAAATAAGTCAATCGGAGAAGGACAAACATTATATGGTCTCATTCATTTGGGGAATATAAATAATAGTGAAAGGGAATAGAGGGGAAGGGAGAAGAAATGGGTAGGAAATATCAGAAAGGGAGACAGAACATAGAAGACTCCTAACTCTGGGAAACGAACTAGGGGAGGTGGAAGGGGAGGAGGGCGGGGGTGGGGGTGACTGGGTGGTGGGCACTGAGGGGGGCACTTGATGGGATGAGCACTGGGTGTTATTCTATATGTTGGCAAATTGAACACCAATAAAAAATAAATTTATTATTAAAAAAAAAGAAGAAGAATAAGAAAAAGAGACCAGAACTGTGTCTGCTCTGTGAGAATACAGCAAAAACATGGTCATCTGCACACCAGGTAGTGGGCCCTCACTAGATACCATATCTTCTGGCACTTTAATCTTGAACTTCCCAGCCTCCAGAACTGTGAGATATAAATGCTTGTTATTAAGCCACTTGGTCTATGTCATTTTGTTATGGCATCCTGAACTAAGACATTTGGTTTTCACATCTGTGAAATGGGAATAATAATACTGTGAGGATCAAAAGAATATTTTTGGAAAAAAACCTAGAAGTTCTATACTAGATTTAAGGTAGAAAGGGAGCAAGTAGAGGAGAATGGAAGAGAAAGTGAATATCATATTTTGGCTGCCCGTGACCTGAATCCCCGACCCATATTCTGAGGACATCACCATTGCATGTTTGGTAGGAGGCTAATTGGGTGTTTCGACTGGGGACTTTACTATTGGAGTGAGTGACACAGAGAAGTCTGGACAGTTTAGCACTCGCTTTGGTGGTGATGGCAACCCCTGTTTAGGGGCAAGAGTACCAGCCACGGCATGTTGTCCCCAGAGATGGCAATGCCTGAGCCAAGCTGTGTACATGATATGAGTGGAGCTGGGAGCTTCCCTTGTTCCCTATATGGGTTCTGAGTCTGATTCTCTGACCTTTCCACTTCCCTATATGGGTTCTGAGTCTGATTCTCTGACCTTTCCACAGAGTTTGTGAGCTTTTCTGTTTCCTTCCATTTAACTCCTCAAGGCTGAGATTAGTCAGAACTCTTCAAGTGAGAGCCGTGACAGGCATAGACAGTGGCATATCAGAGAGTGGGAAGTGGGGGGCAAGCTAGGGTAGTAGTAGCATTAAGAGAGATAAGGCTTTCCACTAAAATTTGATTTCAAGAGAATGGGAAAACCAGAACCCCTCTTTGGGTCCTACCGCTGCAGATTCTAGAAGACATTTCATCCGAGGGCAGCTTTTTCTGCCCCCTGATTTTTTTAATAATCTTTGTTCAATAATCAAGCAGAGACCTGTAGAACACCTTTTTCATTTCAAACTTCTCCCTGTGTTTGGTTTTGTTAGTATCTAATGAAAATCCATCTTTTAAAATGTCTCAAATCAAATTAGAAGAGAACATACGATATAGCAGAGTTATATAGGCAGTGGGGATGCCAGAGAACATAATATAAAAGAAGGATAATATGTGCAGCAAATAGTCTGCTATAATTCTAACCCAAATAGTCCTTGACTATTGGGGACCAGGGGAGTGAATTTCCATCCTGCTGCAAATCTGAGCCTTGCCATTTTCTGATGAATGCCCAGTGGAGGAATAGGAATACCACTGCAATTAAGATTGGTCAGAAGGACCCTCAAGGTCACCTTCATGGACAGTCATGAATCTGGTGTCATTTGCACAGAACCCCTTAGAGATTTGGGGTGTCTCTGCCCCCTCCTCTGTATTGCTAAGGAAGTCACCTCACTCTACTTTTAAAATTCAGTGTCAGGGAAGCCAGCTGTGAATTGTCATGTCTAGCTTATCTGTGTACCTCAGAGAGGTATCAAAAAAAAAAAAAAAAAAAAAAAAAAAAAACACCTAAAACTGCTCCATGGCCTACGATATTTTTACAAAGAGTGTGGAAAAAGGCAGACAGTACCATCACCATATTAACTTGAGACCTTATAGCATTGAAGAGTCTCTTCAAAAGGCTTTTTCTGGAATAGCTCCATGCCTCATGGCAGGGAGCTCCTCTGGCCCAAAGAGGTAATTGAAATTCTTGGCTAATGGCCCTGCCATTGGCACCTCCAGCCTAAGGAGCCAACACTTAAGACACAATAAAAACAATGAGATTATGATTTGGCTGCTCCTTTGCTCTGATGGCTTCTAATGTTGTACATCACCTATCATCACCAGCAGCAACTTGGTTGAGTTATTAAAGCCAAAAAAAAAAAAAAAAAAAAAACCCAAACAAAACTTTTGCAGTATTTTTAAATGTTAGTATACTCATAACCAGGGGTTGCTTTTAGCAGTTCTGTGCTGTAAGTATACCTGTACATGAGTGAGTCAAGTCTCTGCTTTTACACTCACCTATGGATTTCTGTTTGAACTTTTAGGTCTGGTGCTCAAAGCCCTATATAAAAGTTTTCTCACACCATTTTGCAATCTGGTCATTCCTCCTCTCATATACCACATTCATTTCCAAGTCCCAGCTTTTCTTCCTGCTATCTTTGCTTCTTAGAAAATCCAAGTCCTGTGATGTCGAGTGCCGGTTGAGCGTTCAACTCCTGGTTTTGGCTCAGGTCATGGTCCCAAGCTTCTGGTATTATGTCCCATGTCAGGCTCTACACTGAGCAGACAATCTGTTTGGGATTTTCTCTCTCCCACAGCCTCTGCCCCCATTCCCCAACCCTGCCCACCATGCTCTCTCTTTCTCAAAAACAAAAAAAAAAAAAAAGAAGAAGAAGTCCATGCCCTCCCTCTTCACAATCCACACTTTACACTATCATTAAGGTTCTACTCAAGAACCATGTCTTCCCTGAGTAACCTCAGGCTGCAATATTTTAATTCTATACAGAACATATACACAATAGTAAGCCATGGCCGAGGAGTTCTGGACTCTGGAGCCAGACTGCCTGGGTTCAAATCCCGGCTCTGCTCTCTACCAGCTGCTAGTTACTTTACCTCTCCATGCTTCAGTTTCACCACATGTAAAATGGGATCATAAAAGGGGCTACTTGATAGGGGTGCTGTGAGAGTTAATATACGTAAAACACATAAAGAGTTTCTGGCACAAAGTAAATGCTATGTAATATAATTTTTATTATTACGACTAGATTTCACACATTTTGAATAACTCTTAGAACTCATTTGTTTTGTGCAGGTATTGTTTCCCCAAGCAAATAGCAAGGATCTTCACTATTTTCTATTTTTTTCATGTCTTGGCAAATAATTGGTTCTTAATAAATGCTTTTAATTAATGTATGAATTAAGTAAATAAGTAAAAAAAAATCAATGAATTAAGTAAATGAGTAAAAAAAAAAAAAATCAATGAATTACCATTCAGGCTCGACAGGAGGGAAAAGCAGGTATAAAGACCAATTTCATATAATTCTATAGGAAAGAGCCCAAATAAACTGACTTCTTTCATCTACCACATAACAGTTTACATACTTTCCAAGGGTGAATATTACACTGTAAGTTGTTCTGTAGGAGGATACCAGATCAGGAAAAATAAAATGAGAACAAAAAACAATCTAGTATCACTTCTATTATCGATGGGCATTTTCAACTTTAGGAAGAGTTGGTTCATAGGAAGCATCTAACTATGACATCCAAACACACTATATGGATGGTATATTTCTTTAGCTGTTCAGGAAGAAGAATCACATTTATTCAATGGGCTGAACCAAAAGATAGGAAAACAACAACACCAATGTACATGCAGAAATTAAACCATAGCTCTTTTTTTTTTAAGATTTTATTTATTCATGAAACACACAGAGAGAGAAAGGCAGAGACATAGGCAGAGGGAGAAGCAGGCTCCAGGCAGGGAGCCTGACGTGGGACTCGATCCCGAGACCAAGGATCATACCCTGAGCCAGGGGCAGGTGCTCAACCGCTGAGCCACCCAGGTGTCTCTAGCTCTTGTTTTTAACAATGTATTTCTTTTTTCTCCCTCCCCTTTTTTTTAAAAGGGGAGTAGGAATAGAGGGAGAGGGAGAGGGAGAGAGAGTATCCCAAGCAGGCCCCACATCCAGCATGGAGCCCGATGCAGGGCTAGATCACAGGACCCTGAGATCACAACCTGGGCTGACATTGAGAGTTGTACACTCAACTGACTGAGCCACCCAGGAGCCACAACAACATATTTCTTTTAAAAAATGTTTAGGGATCCCTGGGTGGCGCAGCGGTTTGGCGCCTGCCTTTGGCCCAGGGCACGATCCTGGAGACCCAGGATCGAATCCCACGTCGGGCTACCGGTGCATGGAGACTGCTTCTCCCTCTGCCTGTGTCTCTGCCTTTCTCTCTCTCTCTCTCTCTCTCTCTGTGTGACTATCATAAATAAATAAAAATTAAAATATATATATATATATAAAATGTTTAAAATCTTAAAAACACAGTATAATGTGATGTCAAGAGTTTGGCAAGTACCTAGAGAAAATCATCTTACTACCAGATGCCTCAATTTCAAATTGAGGAGTCTACTTCAGATCAGTAAGGGCCTGCCTGTCACTAGGTCATTAAAAGAACAGTAGCACAAAGTGGATGCAGCAGTGTCCACCCATGCCAGAGGTTGGATGACAAGGTAAAACCCAGAGGATGGTTCCTTGGATGGGGAGGGGACTCAAAGCACAGCCATCACATGGCTTCTTCCAAACAAACACCTGAAGGCAGGCAGCAGGAAATTACACCACAAGGTGAAAACCATTCTGATTCAGCAAAGACATTTATGATGTAAAAAAACAGAATAAGGGCCCTGCAGCTGCAGCCACTGATTTTCCCTTAATGTCTGGGTTTCTTTCTGAATCCTTGTAGGAAAATGTAAGAGTTGTGAATGAGAATTTGTAGTGAATTTATTGACACTATAGAGTTCAATACATAAGAATACGAAAATCCTCCCAAAATGTATATGAGTGACACCATGTTGAGAAGATATTACAGGATAGGTGAGAAAGTGAGAAATATGTGTGGAATAAAATGATTAAAATGTCCTTATTTCATTAACTAATCTTTTTACCTTTTTTTTATTGTGAGTTCTAAATATGTTCAGATGAAATCTATTTTTTTGGCCTTTAATCTTCTCAATAATGGGACATCTCATGAATGCTAAGCAATACAAATTTCCTGTAAAGCAACAAAGCTTCCTTAAGAAGTGCTCTGGAAGGAAAATTTGTCATAGTTTTGTTACATTTCTCTTCACCAAGTCAAACCAAATGCCAATGTCAAGTTGTACAGGAAGAGGGTTGTGACATAAAATTCCGCATTCCATTGAAGGTGAGATGACACATATATTGTGTTTTTCAGACCAAACATACTTCTTAGGGCACTTGCTGTTTGTGAATTGATACCAAGATGTACCACAACAGCAGTATGGGGTGGTGGGAAAGCTTGTAGTTTCTTAATGCTTTTGTACAGCCTTTGGAATTCATGTGCGGTCTAGAGCCATAGAATGGGCTGTTTACAATGCCTGAGGTGAAAATAAGGCAAAGGTGGGAATATAATTATTTTCTTTGCTCATCACAGGGAAGATAAGATCATCTATTTGCTCTATTTATCAAGCAGGATGGTCAAAGGCTCAATATCTAAGCTTCCTTGATGGACAAGGACATTGGTTTCATCCTGGTCCCTACTGATTTATGACATATCTCAAAAACAAAGTAAAATAATTCCCCTGCCTCACCCCAAAAATCTCAAACATTAACTCTAATGTCCCTTTTTCCAGAACATTAGGTAGTATGAAAGGCCATCAGAGAATGACAAAGACTTCCACTTTGATCAGTAGAATAACATAATCACAAGTACTTACTAAGCACTACGCTGGGTGCTTGAACTAGACAAATAAGACACAATTCCTGCTGCAAGAGAGCTTATAGTCTACTAAGATAAGCCTTCGGGTCTCAAATGGAACATGTGTGGCTAGCTGAAGCCTCATGTTCATAGCAGAGGATTTTTAAAAAAAGTCTTTCACCTGCTATGGTTCCCATAAGATAATCTGTTACTGTATGTCTTTGGGGATGAAATTATCTTCATACTACATGTAGCTGTCTGGCTCAAGCCTCATACATTTAATGAAAAAAAAAAAAGTCACTTCCAGGCTAGAATGACATATAGGTTTCTTTTGCTCAACTGAACTTTCCACAAGCACTGTGCAGACTCTCTGAATCTTAAAAACACAGTAGAATGTGATGTCAAGAGTTTGGCAAGTACCTAGAGAAAATCAACTAAACTTTAACTCAGCATTTTATTGCCTCCTCACAAAATGAACCGGAAGAAATACAGACATACAAACTTATTGATTTATAGCTTTCAAAATATTGTCTGTTTTTCTAGAATGTATTTGTTTTTAAGTGTTTCAAATTGTTACTTAACCCATATGGAAATACACTGTTAATGTTTCCAAAACATGAGAATCCCTCTAACTAGGGGAAAAAAGAGAGAATGGTTATAAAACTTGTGGAGAGGATCATTTTGTTTAATCCCCCTCTAGACTGTGAACAATTTGAGGTTGAGAAATGCCTTACTCATCTTTTTCACTTTGCATCTACTTTAAGGCCTGGGATGTGGCAGGTGCTCCAAAAACATTTGTTGAATGAATGGATGGATGAATGGATGTCTATATCTTGCAGAAGGAGGTAGTAAGTAAAGAAAGATGACAAAGGTAATAACTAAAGGAAGACGGGGAGAGGTTGAGGAGGGAGAAACATTTATACAGTCTGGGAAGTATCCAAGGATGTATGTGCAGGAAACAGTGGCAAGTGACACTGATAGGGTTGAATGACACTGATATAGTTGAATGAAGAGTCTCTCTGCAGCTACATTGGGAAGACATCTTTCTATTCTACCATGATGGGGGTTATTGTTCCACATTTTCTTTTATTTAGTTTTTGAAGGCCACACTAGCTCAAGCCCCATTAACACATCTCCATTTGGCCCCTATTACTTTATGGGTATAAAGAGGCATGCCTTCTGGAGTCGCCATGTGAGGCTAAGCAGTCTGCACACTGCACAATTCCAGGGAGCACCTTTCACATGCAGAACAATGTGTGGCACCCCAGTGCTCCCTTGATCTCCCTGGATGTATAACAGAATACACTTACAAATTTATAAACATGCTGAGAAATGCAATATGTTGGAAGATACTTTTAACTATTTTCTTTATCTGTTCCTTAAGACCAAATGATTCTTCCATTTCCCCCGGTTGTGAGAGTTATATTGTAAAAACACATGTGTGTTTTTGCTTGTGTGTTGCTTCCACATTCTCTCAGTGATTAAAGGAACCACTCCAGACTGGAGGAATGCTTGGGTTCTAATCTGGTTCCATCACTTAGTGTGTGATCTTGTGCAAGCTACTTAGTATCTCTGGACCTCAGTTTCCTTAGTTGTAAAACAGGACTAATAAGAGCTCCAACCATTTAGGGCTGACATTAGAAATAATTGAAATAATCTAGGTAAAGTGCTTAGCATGGTGATTGGAACACAGGGAGTTCTCATATGTATTAGCAACTAGGCTGCTAAAGTTATTATTATTGTCAGCACTGGACTACCAGGTTTGGCCTGCTGGGCTGAACTCCTCCTGAGCCCCTAGAACCTGGACTGCCCATGTAGGGCCTTCCCCTTTCCAATGAGCAGGCACGTGCCAACGTTCTTCCAAGGCTATTCATTCCATGAGAGTTAGTCAGAGCTGTGGGTTGATGTCTCACAAACATACACACACACTACATTCACACACACTTCCCCTCTACTACAAGAACTGCTAACAGCAATGCTATAAAATCAACATGTTGCTGGCCTTCCCCATCTCTTTTTTCCAATGAGTCCATTCAAACATAATTGGTGGATTTGAGAGGAAAATGAGAACCCAAAACATTTCATGGCTAACAGCAACAGAATGATGGTTTTTGGCAAAGGATGACCACCAGAAAGGAGAGTGTGTGTGTATGTTAGACTGTAAGTGTGTGTGGGGGATATGTAAGATCTGAAAAGGGACATGGATATCAGTGATCAAGTTGGTGTTGGGAGCATCTAAGGTTAGAGAGACAATTAGAGAGGGAGAACTCACTGGCAAGGTGAAGACCAGGGTCCAACAATAAGAACCAGGGGATCATAACACTTATTCTCTCATTTAATTATTTACTGGTTCATTTGACAAATTGTCATGGAATGCTGACTATGTACTGGGAAGTGTCTGATACAGGCAATCAGTAGAGAACAAGGGTCTCTACCTTCATGGAGCTTATAGTCTAATGCAGACAAGTAAGCACATTCTCAGTGAGAGGTTGTATCCTAGAAGTAAGTGCACAGCATTATGGAGGGCAGAGGTGGAGTACAGTCTGATGAAGTGTTTTAGAGAGAATCTTGTGCTTTCTGGTAACAATAGTGTGGCTGGGGTGCATGATGGGAATGGCGCAAGATGAGGGCAAAGAAATAAACAGGAGCCATACCCTAAAGGACTTCTTAGAATAGTAAGTTAAAGAACTTGTTCTTGATTTGGAGAGCACTCTGCTGTGTAGGACTTACATATTACTCAGATCTCAAGGACTGGCATCCAGGGAGGGGAACCGAGTGGCCATTCTCTTAAAAATGACATAGTACATATGAAGAAAATCCAGATGAGAATATTTATGGGACAGTCTTTCCTCCCTTGTGTTGTTATAAGAGTTGAAGGACTGTCCCTGCCTACGGTGGAGCATTCTCCAAAGACGAGTGAACCTCTTCAGCCCTTCCCAGCACATCTCCCACTTTAGAGCAAAACTTGTGGCAGCCCACATGTTTCCTGTGGGTAAGTTTCATTAAGCTGTAAAGAAGAAAAGGAAGCCTATCATTTATTAGCTTCCTGTCACCATGTTCCTATTCCTCAGCCTGGCCTTCAAGATCATCTATCCTCTTCCACCTGTACTCATACAACTTCCCTGCAAGGATTCTCTCTTCCAGTTTAAATGATTCTCGAACACTCCATGAACTTCCCTGCTCTAGTGCCTCTGCTCTTTGTCCTTTAAAGGCTTAGCCTGTCTCAGACTCAGTTACTACATTTGTAAATTGGTGGTAATAATACCTTTATTCATGGATCATGTGTCTAAAAGTACATAGCACAGTCCCTGGCATGAAAACATTGCTCAACACATGTTTGTGAGCAGTTGCCAGCCTTAGGTTCTACATCCTTGTCCATGTGTCACTAACTTCAATATTGAAATGTTTTCAGACTTGGGTATGAGATCAGTGCTGGGAGCTGGAATAGATTGGAAAGGGCATGCCTGGCAATGAACATGAAAAGAAATGAAAACCAAAACTAAAAATACAACAAATGAAAATGAAAACAAAAAACCATGCCTGCATCCTCATTTGGCCTAAGCCTACCATTTACTTTGTAAAGCCTACCTTTGACTTTTGCCTCCTACTCTGGGTTATAAACATTCGTCTTTTTGTAATTCTCTTTCATCTACCCTATGTGCCACTTGTTTTTCACTTACTTCATATCTTTTGTAACATCATTGATATATCAGTGTAAATTTTTTGACTTTTAGGACTGTTATGAGAATTAAGTCAAGCTACATATGGAAGGAGTCAAATGCCTGGCACATACATTTAAGCTTTATTGTTTTTAATAGTGATAATGATGACCATAGAAGTCTCTTAAATTCAGGGACTAAGTCTCTAAGAGTTCTAAGAATCTCTTTCCCGCTTGTTGGCTCGGTGAAGAATAATAATAGCAATAATGATGACTACTGCCTATTGAATGACCACATGACTGGAACTGTTCTGGGTACTATACATGCCTTAACTCATTTCTGCTCATGATAAACCTTGAGGTAGGCTCTATTAGTATTACACAATATCATATTGTAGAAATAAGACAACTGAGGCAACCAAAGATAACTAGCCAAGTTTTGCAGTTGGGAAGCAGGAGAGTCAGAATCTGAACCAGTTGGGCTAGCCCTGCAGCTCGTGTACTGAGTACTGCACTGTATTCACTCTCTGATCAAGTTCTATTCATGCAGGCCCAACTCACATAGACCTCCTCTCCAACTTCTCAAACAGAGTTGGCTGAGCTACTCCACCTTCTATACTCCCATAGCACTTTGAATATATCTCCCCTATAGCAATGTTTATGTGTGTATTTATCTGTATGTGAGTTTCTTAAGGAAGAACATGTAAATTACTCACTATTGTATACTTAGCATAGGGCTTAGCAGAATTTGATAGGCAAAAATAGATGCTGAAATTCGGGATCCCTGGGTGGCGCAGCGGTTTGGCGCCTGCCTTTGGCCAAGGGCGCGATCCTGGAGACCCGGGATCGAATCCCACATCGGGCTCCCGGTGCATGGAGCCTGCTTCTTCCTCTGCCTATGTCTCTGCCTCTCTCTCTTTCTCTCTCTGTGACTATCATAAATAAATAAAAAAATTTAAAAAATTAGATTTAAAAAAAAATAGATGCTGAAATTTAATTGCACTAGTAGGACCTCAGTAAGACTTGATGTTCATGATGGTGGGAGTTACAAGAGATCAAACATGGTTGAATGGAAGTTTCAAATGACAAGAAACACAGTGCTAAATTATTGGCTATATGGTTTTATAATATTGTTATTGTCATATTCTGGGTTGGAGTAACTAAAGTGACTTTTTTTTTAAAGATTTTATTTATTTATTCATGAGAGACACAGAGAAAGAGACAGAGACATAGAGGAAGAAGCTGGCTCCTTTGGGGAGCCCAATGCAGGACTCCATCCCAGGACCCCAGGATCACACCTTGAGCCAAAGGCAGACACTCAACCACTGAGCCACCCAGGCATCGCTAAAGTGACTCCTATCTAAGATGTCTCATTACCCAGAGGCCTCCAAGTCCCTTTTAGTTACATGTCTTTCCACCTCATCCCTACTGAGAAGTATCAGCTCATGGCAGATGTGGCTGCCCAGAGAAAACCACAGAAGAAGTAAGGGATGTGGTGAAACTTATGCCACTTAGCAGCAATAATGAATACATCACTAGGGGTTGCACAAATAAGCCAAAAGAATGACTGAAGGAGCTCCACACCAATGTGAGCCAAGAATCCATATTTTATTACAACAATTGCCTTCTGTTGTGCTTTAAAATTTATAATCTCTCTCTTCCATTATTTCATCTGATTCTTACAATAATTCACTGGAGTAGGCAGGACAAGTTCAGGGAAAGGAAGAGACTTGCCTAACGTTCATGGCCAGTGAGAGATGGAATCAGGACAAGGACATGATTTCCATACAACATGCCAAACAAGATGGTCAGAGTAACTAATTCACTGTTGGGAGGTTCCTGTCCCTGGTGTGCACAGATCTGTATCCTCAAGGCTCTGAAGACAAGGAAGATGTTTCAGATGAAGGAAAATGGAAATACTGAGCACTAGGTCAAGAGACAATATGCTGAGGGCTGAAGAAAAGATGGAGTTTATGAGTTTAAGGGTGAGGGGATATACTGGGTGATGCTTACTTATGGAGACCACGAAAAAGAGCTCTGTCATAGAAGGAGGTCATATGTCGAATTTTACAGGATAAAAAAATTTTAAAAGCACTCTGCTTTAGAAAAATAGATGAGAGGGGATCCCTGGGTGGCTCAGTAGTTTAGCGCCTGCCTTCGGCCCAGAGCATGATCCTGGAGTCCTGGGATCAAGTCCCGCATCAATTAAGTGACCTTAATTCGTTTCCCTCCGAATGTTTACTTTACATTGTCTCTGGATCTGAAAATTCAAATTCAAATTCGGGCATGGAGCCTGCTTCTCCCTGTGCCTGTGTCTCTGCCTCTCTCTCTCTCTTTCTCTCTCTCTGTGTCTCTCATGAATAAATAAAATATTTTTTTAAAAAAGAAAAATAGTTGAGATAGGCATGTGTAAGGCTAGAAGCCAGAGGAATTTTCAGCTGGTGTGAATGGCCTTGGCCAACCACATTATGTTTAATGTTCACATGTGTGCTTTTCAAGAACTCTTCTTTCTCTATGACAATGCTAAAAGATACATCAGATTCTTTTTTTGTTGTTGTTGTTTATTGTTTTTATTTATTTTTTTGTATTTTTTTTATTTTATTGGAGTTCGATTTGCCAACAGAGTCTTTGTGCCTGTGCCCCCCTACCTCCCCGGCACCCTCCCACTCCCCGCCCCCCATCTCAGTTCCCTGTTCCCATCTGTATTGGGCTTACTGTCAAATCTATTGGAATACAGAGAAATTCAGAAGGTGGAAATGATCAGAATGCCTCCTTTGATACTGGCACATAAGCTTGCCTTGTGTTTCCTAATGCTCTGTCCCTGTGGTTCCTACAAACTCTGGTGTCAGAGACTCTTCCTTCGGACAATCCTCCTGGGTTTTGAGTGCCAAGCTGGCCCTGATCTTCGAATTATTTTGATTCCCTTTATCTCTCATATGTTGGCTGCTCCGTATCTCTCATATGCTGGTCTCTCCACTGTTGACCATAGGACTCAAGCAGGACTTGCTTTGGCTCATGGTCACAGTTGTTTGCTACCAACTGCCTGGTGCTGACCGGGATCTTCAATATACATCTACTCTCTTAAAGAATGTATGACCCTACCAGAAACTGGCTGATAAAGGATAATTTTGGGAATACCTACTGATAGGTTCATGTTTGCAAAGATACAGCTCATAACCATGAGCTCTTGCTGGTTGAGACAGAGACAGAGAAGAGAAAGTTCCAGGCATCTGCAAATGAAAAATGAGGCAGAGACATAGCAAATTCCAAAGTACAGCTGAAGGCACTGTTGTTTGGGCAGCTGAATCACATTAAAAAATCATGTGAAAGCTCTGTATTCCTGCCACTGCAATGAAGAGGGAAAGCAAAAGTCTGAGGGTTTCACAAAGGAAATATTTTGTGACCAGAAGACTTAAAGTTCTGTAAAATCTCATGAAAATGGAAACAGTTTGATGGGTACCCAGCAAGCCTGTAAATTAAGCCAGCATAGGGAGGTCACGAAGGGAAATTCCATCCTCCTCAGCCAGGGAGCACCTGTAGGAGGAAGTCAGAGTCAGGTGGGCCCCCTCAGCTGATGCAAGACCAAAGACCTGATGCACAAGGAGTGCAGACAAAGCTGTCTTTATATTCATAGCCTGCCTTTTACAAAAATCATTTCATGTCAATAGATAATTGACCTTAATTCTTTTCCTCCAAATGTTTACATTGTCTCTGGATCTTAAAATTAAAATTCAAGTCATATTTAAAAATTAAATTAAGTAATAAATCTTAAGAATTAAATTTAAGCCATTCTCAGTAATGAACTAGAATTAATTGAAGTGTTCCTGGTAGTCATTTTGAGAGGGTGGTGGGTATCATCTCTCTAGACTAAAAAGGGTTATTTTAATAGACTTCATAGTGTGATTAAAAAAAATCCAAACCTCATAAAAGCAATGGGTTTGCATTAATTTTAGTAATACAAAATCCATATATATCTAAAAAAATACAGACTTTTTTCTAGGGTAGTTTTAAAGCTTCTGTGAATATTTATATTCTGTTTTTGGAAATATACTGTTCCATGCTTGGAATTCTTTGGGCCAATAAACTCCAGAGCACGTCCAGAAAAGGGAACTAGAAAGGCCAAGTGTGAGGGAGAATTATTGCACCTTTCGGTTGGAAAAGATGAAGGCTGAAGGCAGAGAGACTGATGTTTACCAAACCGAAAGGGTACGGCTGGGAGAACACATCAAGAACCATCCCCCAAAATTAATCAAAGGTAGCTTTTGCGTAAATGAAAGAAAGCATGAAGTCACACAATGGCTACTAATTCTCTGGAAACCTATCCAAAGAGATGTTCCAATTTAAAAAAAAAAAAAAAAAAGGCTGAAGAGGATGATGAATTTAACAATAACTATTGTGGGATTCTGGGAATGCCTCATAGAAAGTAACCTTATACCCCCTCGCCTTCTTCCCCTACAACAAATTATTCCTAGGTATTTTAGAGTCAGACTAAGTGAGAAAGACAACCAGGCCTGTGGTCTGAACCATAAATGGAGATTCTTTGTTTTGTTTTGTTTCATTTTTTTAGAGAATGACAGTTTTGGAAAGTGGCCTCTACCTTGCCTACTGTAAGGTAAAGGGGTCCACACTCCTGAATTTAATAACTTGGGTATAAAAAATTCAAGACATGGGGACTTTCTTCATTACCATGACTTGAATATAAAAGGCCAGCATGAGCCTGGTTCAGCAGTAGCATCCTGAGAATTTAGTATGCCACCAGAGTTTCATTAATACAGTTTATGCCTAATGTACAATTCCATTCCATGGCTTCCCTGAGATCTGGCTCCTCACAATACTTACTTATTTATAAAGTATTTACAAAGGGTAGCAAATCAATGAAGGAGGAGAGAATGCCTATTTTACCTCAAGACATTTCCTTTTCACCAACCCTCCCTCCCTTCTTCTCCCTCGTCCCATACAGGCAGAGGGGTCTGTTCTAAAGGCACAGCAGGGCATTGACAGGAAATAATTCCAGGGGGTGCTCCCCTCAGAATCCCAACACCCCAGGTCACCTTATTGGCCTATTAGACCCGCTCTCCTTCTAGAGAGTGACTAGTTATGAGCCCCAGCAAGAGCATGTGAAAGCACCAACAGAAAACACAATAACCCATAAACTTGCTGTGTACTCCCTAGTCTGTCTTGACTAGAACCCTATCCACAGAAATAATCTTCCTCAGAAATAAAAGGGAAATAACCTCATTTGTAATTCCCAGCTGTGTCCATAATAAAAGTAAGGGTCAATGTGTAGGTAGATCCCTCCGTGAGATGATTTTTTTTTTTTTTTTTGGTGAAGGAGGGCTGGCTACGGAAGAATCATATAAAATAACTGAAGAATATGAAAAAAATGAGTCTATCTCTCTCCAAAAATTTACTATTAAATTTCAAATAGGTCTGTGAGCCTTTGACTCTTCAACTGTGTATTGAAATGGAACAAAAGGACTCCAAGGAGACAGCATGCAGCTTAGTTGATGGAAAGTAAAAACTCTTTGAAATTAAAGAGCTCCCTTTAAGGCCTTGGGATTCTGAATTCAACTACGTTCTCTTTTCAACCACCTAAGACATTTGTTTTTAATAAGTCTGTCTTTACAAAGTAAACAATTTAAAAAAGAACCTCAAAACTGTGTTTCTGACCAGCAAAATAAGTACAGATTCCAGATGTTTTTCATTTTTCTATGCCACTAATTCAAAGTCAGAAATGTCTTGTTTATTGGACATTTATTTAATCCTAATATTTTACATTCCTCTCTTTTAAGAATCTCCTTTCCTATCTCTGTATCCCTTCTCTCGCCACAGTCATCTCTGCAGTCATTTGTCATAGATGGAACTGGAACTTTGCAGCAGATTCTCTCTAAGAAATATTTAAACTTATGCCAAAATGAGATTTCATAATCATATATAGCTTTTTTTATTTATATGAACATCTATATGAAATATTAGGGAAATTTCTTTCTCCTGAAATCTTTAAAAATTGGATATATGCTGGACTTGGTAAGCTGAATAGAGGTTAGTGAGGTAAATCACTTTTCAGGGTACTCTTCTGACCCTCTGACCTTATGCCTGCACTTGGGTCATCTTGCTGTCCTTCTGGATTTTGCTCTAAGGGTTGATGGGTATTAGAGGAACTAATTGCAAATATTATTCAGTGCTCTCCTAGCCCTACAGGTGGGTGATGGATGATGGATTTCTGTAATTTATCATGTTCTTAATTCTACATGGCTCCATGTTGGAGTTCCAGCAGTAGCTAAGGAATTAAAAGAGCAGAGAGCTGACAACAACAGCAAATCTCCATGGAAAATAAAATGTAGTAGTGGTTGGAATCAGAGACACTTGATCTCTTCCCTATGTGCTTGTTTTCAGTGGGATGAGGTAAGGTGACATTTTTAAATTTACAATTCTATTAATAAAGTTATTTTTTATTATAGCTAGTATTTATTGAGCTAGGCACTGCGCTAAGTGCACCTGAATTACCTTCATTATTTCTTACAACAATACTAACAAGTAGATTATCATTGTCTCCATTCTACAGATGAAGAAACAGTCTCAGAGACTCTAATATGTATTTTCTCATGAAATAGGCATGCTATAGAGAAGAGATCATATACACCTTTGCAAAGGAGGGGTATCTTGAGCAAAGGCATTTTGGGGGCAGCATTTAGTAATCATTTCAGAATAACAGCATAATTCATAGGTTTAGCAGACAACTCATAGGTATTCACAGGGTTACACCAAATTATATTAAGGTTGGAGGTGAAATGACCACTGGGAAGCTATCAAGACTGGCTTCCAGAATTGGAGATAACAAATACTATGTAGACCTCAAACATATCCTAAATATTACAAGAGAATATGAACTCCTTTTGGACAACACAGTCCTTTGCAAATGACTTCAGAGGTGACAATTCAACACTTCTAGCCCACATGAAATTATTAACTTGTGAAGAGAATGTCCTACAGATATTAGATATAAAAGGCAACCATCTTAGAAGTTGGGCACCCCTTTAAAGGTGTGTCTTATGTGACTATAGAAGCTTTCCTTCCAAAGGCTAAAAAGGGATTTAAATCACTTAATTAGTTGACAACCTCTACTGCATACCTAGTTTTGATGGAGTCCCATATCAGATGTCACTTAAATTGTCATAAAGAGTAATAACAGGTTTTTAATGCAGTATGATCTTATGAAGTACAGTTCAGCTTGCTAAATAAGTAATAGATGAACGTGCAGGAAGGAGGAAAAATCAGTGGAGAAAAGGAAGAAAAAAGAGACATCAAATATATCAAAGTCCATCAATCTAGAGGAGATATTTTTTTGTTCTTGTGTTCCACAAAACCTATCTAAAGCAGTGATTTTCAGACTTGTGTGTGCATCTGAATCACCTAGAAAGTTTGTTAAAGCACAAGGAAGGGCCCGAGAGTTTGCATTGCTCTGTTCCCAGTTGGCACTGATGCTGTTGGTCTGGGGACCATACTTTCAGAACCACTGAAATAACAGGAGATCCTGTTGGACCTTTCCCAGTTTACATTCTAGGTATTTGTCCAGAGCGGACACATTTTTAGATTTTCTCAACTTGGATGCTTTTGAAATAAGACTTTCAGGTTCATATTTAGTAATTCTTACCTGATGAAATTCGGTAACTTCTCAACCAGAAGAGACTTCATGAGAAAAAACTGGATGTAAAGGCTGTGGAGAGAACGATGTGGCAATCAAGAAAGGAAATAGAAATTACTCTATCATTACGATTAACTAACTTTTAGATAAGCACCATTATCCCAAAGATATATTCATTGCATTTTCTACATTGCTTTTTATACAAATTTGGGTATGAAGAAGATGCAATTGGATCAACACAGTGACAAGTAAAAAAGGAAATTTCATGATTTAGAATAAATTTTATTGAACAGAAGGTGATAATTATATTAGAGATACAACTAAATATCCTAAACAGCAGTAATGTTTATTTTGACCCAAGTATTGTTTGCCTAAGGTAAGGCATTATTTTCAGTAACAAAATAATAATAATAATTATTATTATTATTATTAATTTTGCGTTACAAAATCTACTTCCTAATGTAACGATGTGGTCTATTTATTTTCTTGATTCCTAAAAAATATGCAGGAAATTATAAGAATCATAAAGAAGTATCTGAGAGGCATATATGTGTGATGTTTGTGAAAATAAGGAGTATGGAGAGAGAGCTTTCTCAGTAAAAGCACATTGTGCATATTTTATCAATATTTCCAAATAAGGAAGAAAATACAATGCTTTTCTTTGGTCAGGCAGTCAGTCATTTCATACCAGAAATGGTCCCTTCACTTTAACCTTTGGATTCCCTACCACATAGAGCTCAGTGGATTTAGGAATCCACAGCGGTATTGTTTTCACATGTCTTGACTTTCAAATGATGTTGGCCAGTTCAAACTGAACACTATGCCCACTCCCAGACACATTCGTGGTTGGTCTGGCACACATGCCCAGCTGTTCTGACTTTGTAGCCCGCTCTTGGCACTGCAGAGATAACTTTGTCTAGCACACTGCAAAGCTTGCTTTGGTGAGATCCATTGCTTGGCCACTCAACCTCACTCCCAGATAGGGACAAATATAGTGGTCAGTTATTTCTAGAGCTTCAGTTCTGGGTCTACTTCTCCTTTCTCCACTTCTCATTTCTGGACTAAGGCTGGTTATAGCTCATGCTTTTGCTGCTTCAAATGACTCCAAGGTAGCCCAAGAAGTTCTGACTTGTCAATGTGAAATATGAATTTGACTTTCTCTAAGTGAGCGTACCATTCTCTTACTGCCTAAATCAACCCACCAATGGAGGGTTTCCTGCAGACAAAAGGTGGCTCAGAAAAATTTTTCAAAGTTAGGATTTACAAAGGACCACATCACCTCCATGGGACTATATACATCCTACATTTTAAATCTAGAAAAGATATGATGAACTCATAGCTATTTTTTTACCAACTGCTTCTTCTTAAACATTTATGGAAAGCCAGTGTTTCTTAGCTCAGCAGGGCACAGTACCTGCAGACTTGGATTTGTTAGCTTATCTAGTCTAGAAATTCAGGAACTTCAAGACACTAAACTCATCTCTAGTATAACTAAGTGTGTGTCAGCAAAGGTTATTCTCTTTTCCTTTTATTGAAAAAAAAAACTACAAATATTTTTTGAACTTTGAAGTAGACATAGAAGAAGTATTAGATATGATTTTTGCCCTAGAATTGTTTATAATGAGACCTGAATGTAAGACCTGCACATGTGAAATAATTAGAAACAAAGAGAGAAAGGACAGGGTTTATTTGGCATGAATTGTGAAGTCGGACCATACAGATGTATGATGTCAGAGAGTTGGGGACAGCTTTAGGAAAGAAGTGATTAAAGTAGACTAAAGGATGCATATGGTTTGTATAAAAAGATGGGTGGTCTTTCTCCACGTTTTATTCTGAAAACGAATGCCCTAGTTTATACAATTTAATACCACCACTAAATATCTTTGTACATGTCTGGAAACCTCAAACTAGTCACCAGTGGGTGGGCCAAATAACTTTTTATTTGACCATCACTTGCAATGTTTTAAAACAAATTTGAATCAGTTGCCAACATTAGCAAGTTGAATGATTTTGCATTAGAATGTATGGACTTGTATTTTCTCTTAAAGAAAATTGGACAGTCTGTCAAAACCTGGCATATATTTCTGCATAGTAACAATGAATTAGAAATGAGTAAAACCCACCCCCATTGGATGGGGCACTAACTATCCGATCTCCACTGCCCAAACAAATCCCCATTACTTCTCTCCCCTAACATGCTTTGCTCATGTCTGTCACCTATCTGGCCCCTGTGAGCATCTGAGCTTGTGAGCTCTGCTGTACATTAACAGGGCCTCCTGCATGGGGCAGGTGTGACAAATGCTCCACTTCAACCAACTCAGTCACAATAAGTGATCCTGTCCTCTCCAGCTCACTTTTGCAAGGGTAAGCCATTCACACATGGAAGGACGCTTTGTAAAATATTGTTCTCAATCTACGGAGGAAAATATCATGGAGAACATATGTGAAGAGTTGAATTTTCAATTCTGTAAATACCTTGGTGATTGTGACTCAAAATGCACACTCTATAGTGGAGGTTACCAGGTTGTGTTTACATACAAGGGATGGATGTTCCATTAACTACGTCAGTTCACTTAATGTAGGCAGATCCATGCAAAGCACATTTTACATATGAAAGTTTGGAGTGAGGTGGCAGATGAGTTAAGGTTGATCATTCTGTCTTTTAGAAAATTTACCTATTTTACAAAGAATATTACTTAGACAGAGTTGTTCTTATATATTTGGAATTGAGTCGAATTTGCCTGTAAAGCAGCCCTGTGTGTCCTAAAGTGGGGCACTTCTGCGTGCCTATTTGCTCTAGACAATCAATTCCTTCTTGTCTGCTTTGAGGAAATGTACGGGAGCGTCCAATGGGCAGGCAACACAAGCCGAATGTGTTAGATTTAGAATGAGTTTCACAATCGTATTGGAGCACTCACTCATTTGTTCACTTGGCCATCTCCAACGTATTTATTTGTTTAGCCTAGCCCTGTGGGCTTTCTTGGCCTTTACATTAACTAGCTCTGTGAACTTTTCCAATCTATTTTTCTCTCCTAGTTTTGGTTCCTCGAATGAGGGAGTCATATTAAATTATCTCTGAGATCCCTAAAGATGAAACATGCCAAGCTCTCTGAAGAAGGTGCCTAGACTACAGTGAGACAATCTGCTCTGCCTTAGGAATTGGGCTGCAATCCTTTGCATGTAGATACCTCTGTCTAGGGGCACCTGAGTGGCTCAGTGGTTGAGCATTTGCCTTTGGCTCAGGTCCTGATCCCAGAGTCCTGGGATCAAGTCCTGCATCAGGCTCCCTGTGGGGGACTCTGTCTATGTCGCTGCCTCCCTCTCAGTGTCTCTCATGAAAAAAAAAATAAAATCTTTAAACAATATTCATACATATATATATGAATGAATGTACATACATGTATATGTACACATTATATATCATATGCATACTGTATACATATTTATATCATATACATTTACTGTACACACACTGTTTTTTAGGGAGGGAGAGAGAAAGAGAGATACAAAGAGAAAGGAGGGGTAGTGGAAGAGAGAGAGAGAGAATCTTAAGCAGGCTTCATGCCCAGTGTGGAGCCCAACATGGGGCTCAAACTCACAACCCTGAGATCATGACCTGAGCAGATGCTTAACCTGCTGAGCCACCTGGGTACCCCTGGACACACATATATTATTTTGTAAACTTCTTACTTCACTTAATATGTTATAGAATTTTTTCTACTCCAGTAAATATGGAATTTCACATAATTTGTAGTGAATGTATTTTTCTTCATCACCAGCATCTTATAATCTATTTAACCAATTCTCTATAACTGGGCATTTAGACTTTTTTTTCCTATTCCTGATGCAGTTGGTGGAAAAGATTTTTTTAAAACTTCTAGAAGAATTCCACAAGGCAGAAGAGGCAAAAATGGATTGCCCTTCATGAAAGACACACACACACACACACACACACACACACACAACCCCAGCCATTCTGACATTCTAGGTACAGGAGAAAAGAAGGGATGCTGGGGAGGATCTGAGTTTCCGAGGGCCTGAGACTAGGCAGGAATCTGCATGTTAGAGGAAAACAGGTTTCTAAGAAATTCCCAAGGACTTTTAAAACCAAGACAATCTGTAATCTAATACTGGCCATCTACTGTGCCATGCTGCGACATAACTTTCTCCTGTGACCAACTGTTTTTGGTCAGAGACTTTAGGAGGGAAGTTAAAATAAATAATAGGCTGTGTTACACATTTGAATTGGCAAATGGCAAAGACACAAGCTGTAGGATAATATGTAAGTGTAATAAAAGAATGCCATGCCATTCAGGAAATAGAATAAGAGGAATGTTACTCCTCTGAGAATCCTTGGCAATGAGGCATCATGAGCTTCCCTCTACAGTGGGAAGATGGTCTGAGACATTTCACTAAATACTAAAGTTAGAATGACTGCACGAACCCGGAGTGTTTGGATATGCCCAGGCAGCTAACACAACACTGAAATTAAAATCTTTACATGATTGACTAAATTCCAAATTTAGTTTTGGAATTTGGAATTTCAAATTTCCAAATTAGAAGTAGAACGCACATACTTTTCTATACCCTTCTCCCTCATAGCTTTTCCTTCAGCCATTTTCCCTTCCTTTTGTTTTCTCCTTTCTTCTCTTAACTAAATAAGATACTTTTGCATTGGGTGATCCATTTATACTACACAAGACTCAAAAGTTACAAAAGGATATGGAGAACAGGCCGAATCATGCCTACTTAAGCCTACCTTGCTCTTCACTGGAGTCAATGAATGTTATCTCGTTGTATATTCTTCTAGACGTTCTAAGCACACATGGCACGTATGAATAAGAGCCCCTCCCATTCTGTTTCCACAAATGGCTACATACTCGACAAAGAGTTTTTGGCCTGCCTTCCCCATTTAACACATCTCAGCAATTGTTCCATGTTCATACACACCGAGCTGTCCAACGACTGCATTTGTAATCCAGTCCAAGTAAAGACATATAATTTATCTAGCCATTCCTTTTGTGATGGAAGTTAAAGTTGTTTGGTTCTTCCCCCCTTCTCCAAACAATTCTACAGCAGTCTTGGACATAAGTTTTTTCATTATGTGTAAATATATCTATGTATCTGATAAATTCCTAGGAATAGAATCTATGAGTCACATTGTATGTATATTTAAACTCCTGATAGATATGGTTAATTATCCTCCTAAGAGGTTGTACCAATTTGCACATCTACTACAAATGTAGGAGTGTATTCCTTTCCTTATAAGCTAATCTAAATAGTATTACTGATTTTCAGTGTGCCTGGGTGGCTCAGTTGGTTAAGCGTCTGCCTTCAGCTCATGTCATGATGCCAGGGTCCTGGGATTAAGCCCCATGTTGGGCTCCTTGCTCTGAGGGGAGCCTGCTTCTCCTGCCTCTGCCTCTCTCACTCTCCCTCTCTCTTCTCTATCTCTCATGAATAAATAAAATCTTCAAAAAAATAAAAAAATAGTGTTACTGATTTTTAAATCTTTGCTCATCTCATAACTGAAAATTTCTATGCCATTTTAATTTGTATTTTCTTATAATATAAGTGAAATATAACATTTAATAGGCCTTTAATTCCTATTTATTTGTTCATTTTTACTTTGTATTATTTGTTTCTTTCCTTTTGATTCATTGAAGTTCTCTATATATTATAGAAATTAGTTCTTTTACTATATAATATATGGTAAACATTTCACCTGCTTTGGCTTTTAACATTGTACATGTGTATTTCTCTTAAATAGAAAATTTTATTTTTGAGTAGTGAATTTACTGACTTTTTTGTTTATACCTTCTATTTATTATTTGGGGTTTTTTTGGGGGGGTCCTTATTTTTACTCTTCAAGAATTAAAAAAATAACCCAACTCTATTCATATTTTCTTCCAGTACATTTACGGTTGCATTTTTACATTTAAGTCTTTGGATCTATCTGGAACTTATTTTGGTATACTCTTCTCCTCACATTTCCCTTCTCCTCTTTTAGGTTTAGGCAAGTTGCCAAGAGCTTTAATGGCCTGTGTGCAGCCCTTTCCTCTCTGGCACACTTCTTCACTAAGAGACCCAAGCAGAGAATGAGCTGATCTGAGTCTTGGCTGAAAGGCGATGTGGGGCATTGAGATTAGAGGGAAGTGAGGCTGGGAATAGGACAGGCTCAGAAGTCTTCATGCACTTTTCCCCAGAAGAGTCAACAGCTGCTGATTTAAAGTTTGAGAATTGAAATTTCTGGATTCCTGGGTGTATTCTTCAAGCTTTACTGATTAAACTGCTTTCTCTATGAATTTCTCCACAGAGGAGAGACTATGTGGAAATGAGATGGGATTAGAGAGAAAACAGTTTGGATATTAAATAGGAACTTACTGACAGAGAAACCTACAATATGTTGGAAAGCCACGTGTCTTAAAAGATATAGTTGAAAACTTGCCCTGGAATAGGAGTCCTTAAAATCCTTTACTTTATGGTTTTGCCAGCTTTCCATCAGAAAACATACAATTTTAATACAGAGGTATCATGTGCATTATTATCTATATGCCTAATACATTAATATGAGGTTGCAGAGGATGCCTGGGTGGCTCAGTTGGTTAAGCATCTGACTTGGGCTCAGGTCATGATCTAAAAGTCCTGGGATCGAGCCTTGCAACAGGCTCCATGCTCAGCGGGGAGTCTGCTCAACATTCTCTCTCTCTCCCTCTCCCTCTGCCCCTCCCTCCACTTGTGCTCTCTCTCTCGTACACATAAATAATAAATCTTTAAAAAGTACAATTAAAAGAGGTTGCAGAAATATGAAGTAGCATCATCACAGATGTATTTTTGATTATTTTTGTAGGATGTTTTAGAATAAGAGTATTTTCTGTCCAGCTTGAAAGTTGAGGAAATTTGGTAGAGGGAGGGGTAGATGAGCCATTGGGCTCAGTGCCACCTTGTATACATCTTGGGCAAGTTACTCAAATCTCACATAAGAGACTTGATAATAAAGTCAATTAGAGACTATCCAATATTAGAGACTATCCAAACTACGAACCAGTGGCTAACATAGAGAACTTTAAACTTTTGAATTGTCACCCTCAAAAAGACATAAGTTTTACATTTTGATCCAGAATGACATTTTCATATACACACACACAAGATTGAAATTAAAGTTACATAAAACTGTATTAACTTTTACTTCATGCATTCTGTTTTTTGTTTATTTTTTAAGCAGGTTCCACACCCAGTACAGGTCTTGAACTCCCAACTCTGAGATTAAGACCTCAACTGAGATTAAGAGTCTGATGCTCAGCCAACTGAGCCACACAGGCACCCTGCATTCTGGTATATTCTATCTGATTATATTCCATTCAATTCCATCCCATTCTGTTTCTCTTTAATACAGTTGGTCAAAACACACTAAATGGATTTGTCAACCCTTTGACTCTCAGTTTGAAGAAAACTAGGCTAAATGAAAATTAACACCTACCTTGACACATAAACTTAGGTAATTAATCATCTTACATTTTAAAAAGTTCCCTTGTAATTCATGTAAATAAAGTTCATAAATAACTGTATGATATATAAATGTCACATATTTCCACTGTGTTTTAAAAGAACACAGTGTGTTTGGGAGCATTTCGTGTGTAGAATCCAAGTAATTATTTAGAACAAATTAAAACTCAGAACCTAAATAAAATATAAAGTCCACATGTGACTGCTTCACTTTAATAATTATTATAACTTAGGAATGAGTAATTTTCTGACCAACTAGACTATAAATAAATTCAACCAATTAGAACTCAACCATGCTCCCATCATTTGATGATCACATATAGTTGCTTATTGATATTGGTGACCAAAACTCAGGAACTAATCCTTAGCAATAACTCGGGTCCATTGAAAACCACATTTTTTTTCCCTTGGCTATTGTCTAAACATAAGCTAAGATTTTGTTTGTTTAAAAAAAGGTCTATCACAAAAGAGAATGTGACACAGGAAAATTAGTCATGGGTTAGACATGATAATAAAATATGCCTCACTTATGATTTCTATCTAAAGCCTTGTTACTTCCAGAGTTGCAGTGCTCCTTCAGCCTCCTTCTCTCTCTCTTTTCTTTTCTCCCCTCTCTTCGTCGTTAACAGAGGAAGCTATGGTTGGTCCTCAGGGTCTCTTCCCACCTTCTCTGGTCTTCGCAATTCATTATAATAAAGGACAACCACCACTATCACCACCCCCTAAAACTCTATTTCTGAAGACTGAAAACAAAAAGAGTTGTTTCTTTCAAAATATTTAAAACTAAACCCCCAAATACCTTTGAGCAGGAAGCCTATCATCCATTCCTGAACCAGTAGGTTAATCTGGTCTTGTTCCAGGAGCATCTTGAAATTTAATAGGGGCTCAACTACAGCTGCCCCTCAGTGGGTTACAGTGGTAATAGGCAAGTTTACACCAAGTATAACAACTTCCACTGAAGAAGTCATATCAGTTTGGGGAAAAATATAGAATGTGACCATTTAATTTCCATTGTTCTGAAAGTTGCCAGACTTGTCCTGCCAGGCATTCAAGAACTTTCATCTTTCTTGGCTCCACCTCCTCTCTGCGTGTGTAGAGCAGAACAAAGGGAGGAGGCCCCACAGCCCTGTCATCCAAAGAGCCAAACAGAGGTCTGGGTTTTGAATGAATAATTACTTTTGAATTCTAAAAGCTTTTCCATGGAAGTTTTCACTCATGACTTATTGACTTTACAAATAGAAACAAATCCAAGCTGGTAGTAGACCATTGGAAGTTAAGTGACAAGGATAGGTCTATAATCATTCCTCCAATGAAATATCATTTCCCTGCAAATATATACATAGGGGGGCATACACACGTACTTTTCCTATATTTTTAATTTAGAGAATATCACACATGCTGATAAACTTGTTTCTGTAAGTGATGTGGTACCTTATTTTAGCAAATACAAACTTCTACATGTCAGTTAAGTCACTCTGTAACTAGTAGGTGAGTGGCTTATTTAAACATTTGCTTTCCCTTACGCTTGGAAGAAGGCTGTTGCCCTGAGGGCTTTCAAAATGGGCCCCTGACCCCTCTTTCTAAGGCTGTTGTTTTAACTCCTCAGAGGAAGGTTGTTAATTATAGACTTTAAACCATCTATTATTCTGAGCTACTGCAATCCACAATCTCTGACAAAGTTGTCCTTGGTTGGCTCCCTCTGGAACCACAGAGCTGTGCTCAAAATGGAGACCTCTGAATCTCCTTGGGTCTCCACAGGTTGCTCCATTTTATCTCCTCTTTTCTCAAAGGGGCGATTTCTTTTTCATCTTATCATTTAAAAGCTATAAGAAAGAGATTTTTGTCTAAAACAAGGTTTTACAGTTTTCTTCCCAGATTCATTATTATAGAGTGGAAACTGAGGATCTGCGATGAACTGAAATCCTGTAGTGAGCGCCTCAAAGATCAAAGACACGCACAGAAATACGTTTTCTCTCGCTCTCATGAGTAGACTATCCAGGCTTAGGAATTTAAATGCTTCAAAGTCATGACAAATATGAGTACAGAGCAGAGAGAGTCTCAATAAAATGGAATGTAAAACTTGAATACGCTCACAGGAGGCCTGTAGAGAAATTAGGGCCTTTCCGTGGGGCATAAAGGGACATTGAATAAGTAATATAAATAATCAATAGAGCTATAATAAATGCAATCAGTACGTGGCTGCATTTCCAAGAAGAATTTTTCCATGATAAAAAGTTGACATATTGGTTATAAAACAATGGTTTTCAAGAGATAAAGGCAGTTAAAACCTAGAAAGTTTATGACTTGCAATTCTAAGTTATTTATCTTATAGGAATTCTGAAAATAGAGTTGTTTTCAAATATGTCTAAAAGTGCAGTTAAAAATCTTAATATTTGGGATCCCTGGGTGGTGCAGCGGTTTGGCGCCTGCCTTTGGCCCAGGGCACGATCCTGGAGACCCGGGATCGAATCCCACGTCGGGCTCCCGGTGCATGGAGCCTGCTTCTCCCTCTGCCTGTGTCTCTGCCTCTCTCTCTCTCTCTCTCTCTCTGTGTGACTATCATAAATAAATAAAAATTTAAAAAAAATCTTAATATTTGTGAAGAAACCTGAACTTTCCAAACTTGGTTATACCAAACATTTCCAATAGCCATCACTATTGTCACAGATCTCATATACTTTATCTTCATATTTTTTTCACCTATCATTACTGAGATGCACATTTAATCAGTTATATAGTAACCACTATAGTTTTTTTCCTACTATGTCTCTAGTTCTTGATAGTTAAGATTTATATGAATAAAGTGACTTTGAAACATATTTAAAGCATATATAAGAATGTATTGACACATGGAGAGGTGGGATTTTTTACTCCTCCCCTTGAGTGTGGGCTGTAAGCAATATTCTATCACTATGGAAATGACACTGTATAAAGCTAGATCAGCAAAGGCCACACAGCTTCCTCTTGTTTTTTGGGGGGACACTCACTCTTGGAGGACCCAGCCACCATGTATGAAGTCTGGCTACTCTAAGACTATCGTGCTGGGGCAGGGCAGGAGGGAGGCTACTTGGTGGCACTCTAGCTAGCAGCGCTATGAGCTCCCAGCCTGTAATCAACATGAACCACTAGACATGTCTGAAGGAAGCCTCAGAATCAATCATTTCAGCCCCCAGTCATCAAGTCACCCCCAGCTGTTGGCTCTCCCTCGCTGAGCACCTAGACCTTACATGAAGAGACAAGGTAGTTCTACTGTGTCCTGAGTTCCTGACCTGAGAACCATCATAAATGATGGTTTTATGCCACTAAATTTTGGGGGCAGTTTGTTACACAACAACAGTAACCAAAACAATCCATAATCACTATAATGCAAACTGCATTTAATTAAACTACCATGTGGAATTCAATTTAGGTTATAAAATCTTATGCTGTAGGAAAGCTTATACTGATTCAAATCTTCTTGGTAATATGTTTTGCCAGCCAATTATGATTTAGCCATCACACAGACATTGCACTTGGGTTGGAGTGAGGGTGGAGGGAGGGAGGAAAGGAGGGAAAGGAGAGGATGATGTAGATGTTCTTTTATAAGAAGTAAAATGGAAAAGTTTTTTCTAGGCTACCACTTCAAGGGTCTTACACAGTCACTATGCATGACTGACTTGTGCTCCTAGTTATTCTGAACTATTTTAGCACTAGGATTTTCATGAAATTATGATTCAGAGTATATGTACCTGGGCCACCTTGAAGACCCCAGGGTGCCAGGTAGCCTGAACAATGCTCCTGCTCTCTTCCTCTATCTGATGAATGGCATCATGTATGACTTCTGTACAGAGAGATATATTTGTCTACCTGGGTGATATCTAGCTCTAATCTCCTGACCTATTTCCATTAGTCCCCAGATCTAGGCAATTCATGGTTAATATTTACATTCTGATCAAGAAAGAAAGTTACTCATTTTTAGATCATGGAACCGGTGGACCTGGGGATGGGACAGGATAGAGATGTGGAGATGAGTGACGGATATTCACTTTACACTGATCTATGCTTCTCAAACTCATTTTTAAAACTAATCTAAAAATTAAGTAGCAATTTGTGCTAGACTTGGGCCCTGAAGTGCTAATAAAACAAGCAAAAGCGAGAATCTTTGATTTGGGCCAAATTCTATAGACTAAGAAAATAAAATGAATTGGTAATGCTGGAAATACAGTTTTATAAAATGATTTAACACCAGGATCTTTTTACAAGATCAGGTTTCCTAGGAAAGGAACTAATATATTATTCATTTTCCCCAAATGGGATAAGATTACAAGTGAATCTACGAGATTTCTTCCCTTTTCTTTTGAATGAATCATGATACTAAAAAGCCCAATTATAATAGCCTGAAAGGATCATAGGTATCATTGAGAAGCCTCAACCTTCATTTTCAGTGAATAAAGTTGGCATATCCATTAACGTGGAAACCTCCCCTCCCAGGAAGTGAGTACCCTTCAGTTCAAGACTTTTTTCTGAAACCGATCAGGTCAATATTAAGTTGAAGTCATTAAAAAACCACCCAAGCCTGTCATCAAATACAAGATAATTCTTTCCTTACAAGTCTACTGCTATGTGCCTACAGCTCTGTTACTTAAATGCATGATTCATAGCTTCAAACTCTATTTCTACAAAGATACCTGTTTTCCTCTACTCTCTAAACACTGATGGCTTACCATACCTGCTGGGCCACAGCAGGCTCTAGTACAAAGGAGGTCCCCTCTGCTGTTAAAGGGACTTTCAAATTGAATTGTTTCCTTTTACTCCACTTCATATTCTAGCACTTCATGATTAAACATGTCTTTTCTGTTATAGGGTTAGGGTTAGAGGCCACAATAGGAAGGCCATATTGGTAGTCCAGGGCAATAATGTTGTCATTTATATAAAAGAATCACAGTCACAGTAATTTCCTTCTTCTGTTGTCACACATCACTAGCTAGATTCATCTGAATCCACTTGAGTCACCCCTGGAAGGCAGCTGGTACAAATGGCTCTTGCAGAAGAACCTCATTTAAAAAGAGTCATCTAGATTCAGAGGGTAAACATTCTGTACACAGAGTTTACCTCAGTTTTAATCCCAAACTGTGACACTTTCAATTGGAATGGCAAGTTGCTAACCCATAATCTGATGATGGGGAAAGAAGCTTAAGAATATGGCCTTTCGAGATGTCGACAATTCAAGATTAATTTTATTCAATAAACTGTTTTTAAAGTACAAACATCAGATTACTTTCTCACTAACACCAAGATGATGGATTGGAAACTTTTATTCAGGAGGGACCAGGAGTAACTTAAGAGTTTGGAGAAATTCATGGGAGGACAACTCAGGGCAGGATATGGAAAGGACCTTATCCTAGGACACTTGATGCCTAAAGAAAAGAGGAATCCATGCAAAGGGGCAGGATTCATTAGAGATCATCTGTCCACTTGGCCATTACACAAAACCTATCAGGGTTGAAAACTCTCCCCATGCTTCTTTTGACATGCTGTGACCAGCCAAATGAATAATACTACATTAATGACTATCACCATTCCAATCTTGTAGTTTGCTATATAAATACATAGGACATTGATATGAAAATTTTTAAGAGTTTATCAGAGAATATTCAAGTAAGTACAGAATTAAACTTAATTTTATGTTGGATTATGCCCGTTTCTTTGTAATAAGTGAATTTGTGCTTCCTTACACCTAGATTGTGATATAGAAAACGATGATGCAAAATATAGATCAACACATACTTATTCCATGTCAATAAATGTATTGTAGATTTCTAGTGTCTACTACTATAATTGGAGATGCAAAAGGATTCTAAAACATAATCTTAAGAGCAGAGCTTCAAAATATAAAGACAAAAGACTAACAAGTATCATAAAGGGGAGAGAACAGAAAAATAATAAATTACTATTTACCGTGTGAAAACACTAGAAGCCTGAAAATGGCTGTATAAGTCATCCAGTTCTTTCTACCTATAAACATAAACTCACATCTTTAAAACTTCCAGAGGGCATCTGGGTAGCTTAGTCAGTTAAGCATCTGACTCTTGATTTCAGCTTAGGTCACAATCTTAGGGTCATGATCTCAGGGTCATGGGATAGAGCCCCATGTTTGGCTCCTTGCAGGAAACGGAGCCTGCTTACGATTTGCTTTCCTCTCCCCCCCCCCCACCTCTAGAAAATAAAGAAAGAAAAGAAAGAAAAAAACTTCCAGAAAAGGTGTTTCATCACTTTGTGTAGCCCCTTTATACGTGCAGGCTCTGGAAGTGGTTGAGCAGATGGCAGGAATTAAATGTGCCAAAGGAAAAGGGATATCTTATTTCTTTTTTGCTAGAGAAAGATTAATGAAGGAGATAGAACACATTCAAAGGAAGGTACTTGAGGGTACTGAAACTGGAGGATATGGAGAGCAGAAAAGTCAAGATAAAGTGGATAAGGAAAATATCTGAAATGGGCAAAGAAAGCGCAGAGATGTGAAGGAAGCTGGTGGAGGAGAACTGTGAAGGATGCCAAAGAGGACACCAGCATGGTGATGCAAACTCTTCTCTGCCTGAGTGTCCATCACCAGGGGAGCTGGTTTTCTTCAAAGGCAGGAAGGCAGGAAGGCAGGAAGGCAGGAAGGCAGGAAGGCAGGAAGGCAGGAAGGAAGGAAGGAAGGAAGGAAGGAAGAAATAAAAAAAAAAAAAAAAACAAGTACTACCACTACCAAATGATTCTGAATGGATTGGTCAGGACTAGAGCCCAAGAGTCCGCACGACAATGTGCAAATGAGTGTTTCTGACGCAGTTAGTCCAAGGACTACAGTGAGAGATGCTTGGAAAAGATGACTATTGAAGTCTCACAGAAGAGAGCAAAAATCATGACCTTCACACAGAAAAAGAGGGGAAAACAAATTATATTTTCCCAGTGGACTTACAGATCTTACTCCTTCCCCAAGTGAGAGTTGGCACATTCTCTAGGATCAGAGAGTAGCTACCAAACTAAGTGAAGTACTACTTGCCATGTCATGTTTACATGCAGCTTTCTCTTATCTAGCAACTTCGTTCATCTCAAACACAGTCAAGCTAAGAAATGGGGGAAAAAATGCTTCAGAGTGGACAAAAGTGACTTAAACCTACACACAGTTCTCATAAAACAGCTCCGTGGGGTCATGCTTCGGGCTTATTTATTTTTGTTTCAGAAATGTCTAAAACTTGGCTCTTGATTTCTTAGCTCATAGCAGTTAAAATAATAAAATTTGGCGAGGAGAGGTGTAGTAGGAGGGAGGGGGTCAAAGGGTGGGGGTTAGATGCTAGAGGCACAAAAGTAGGTGGAAGCAAGAAATAATAGCTGACAGTGAGACCATCCTGACAGTAAAGAATATGAGAAGTAGACAAAAGAATTCATTTAGAGGAGGGACAAATTTTCCTCAAATGATTAATAACACCTAAGAGCCGCTGTGTTACTGTATGATATGGCAACCAATATTCATAATGGTGATTTCTAAGTAAAAAAAAAATGGCTAAATTATGTTTAGTATATTTTGTTGAAAAAGGCATGGAGTTATGACATTTTTGAAGAGTTTCTATTTAAAATGGCTACAGTTTTAGCTCTTGAGAGAGTCAGCTTTATTATAGTATATTATACACAGTCCATATTATATATTCAGTTATTCATTTGCTCACGTATTACCTTCCTTATAACATGATACAAGGTACCATGCAGAGTGCCAGGAGAAAATAATATGGTCCCTTGAAAAGCAAAATGCAAAAGTCTGGAAATGCAAGCATGTTGGTTTAGAGATCTCAATCTGGATTTGGGAGCCACTTACATAGAAATTTCAGCTGAAGTCATGTGAGTACAATGCAGAGAAGGAAACAGGGCAGCTCAGGGTGGAGCCAGGTGATGGCCTCACTCTCCAGGGATAAATAAGGCATTACTAGGACACATGTAAGATGCACTTCAATCCTCATACAACTAGGATGGACTATGAATTGGGAAATTTGGACATTATTATGGATTAAATCTTCTTTGAAATAGAAGTTTTGTCTAATGTTCTGCTTTACTCTCTTGCCCACCAAGGACCCGGTCTAAATGCATGAATAGAATAAAAAATAAGAGTTGCTCGGAAGACAGGCTTGACTGAGCCTCCATCTGATGAAGCAATTAAGCAAATCTCATGAAGGAGCAAATTTCAACGCCAAAGGTTTGACTCTGATCATTAAGGCTCTCACCTATTCATAATGTACAATTCTGCAAAGTAAACTGGTGCTATGAAACGTTTTGACACTTTGAAGAAAAAGAAATACCTTCTGATTATTCGGTGATTGATATGAAAAATAAAGTGAAAAATAAAAAGACAAAAGGTATAGTCTATTAATACACGAATCTGTTAAGCTGAGCAAACAAAAGCTTTCTAAATGTTTACTGTTACAGGGAAGTGGTAATCAAGACAGTGTATGCTGAATTTGCTGTGATGTCCTGTCAAGCCTCCTGCTAAGTCATAGGAGCAACAGAGTTAAACTTTAATTCATTCACCAAATGTATGGAACACCGAATGTAAGGGAGGCCCTTTCATAGCTATGTGGGAGACACAATGGTAAATAATATTCAGCCCTGGAACTGACGAAGCCCCTGAGTAGCTGAGGTACAGACAAATGACTACATCGGAAAGCAGGGAGTGATTAGAGAGTGCCTTTGCATATCTCCTGTTTCAACCTTCGAACAAATCATCCAAAGATTTTTGTTTTTGTTTTTGTTTTTTTAAAGAATTTTTTTAAATTTATTTATGATAGTCACAGAGAGAGAGAGAGAGGCAGAGACACAGGCAGAGGGAGAAGCAGGCTCCATGCACCGGAGCCCGACATGGGATTCGATCCCAGGTCTCCAGGATCGCGCCCTGGGCCAAAGGCAGGCGCCAAACCGCTGCGCCACCCAGGGATCCCCATCCAAAGATTTTTGGATATTACATAGGATGTAAACTGAACCCAACATGTAATTAACAGTGATTTCAACAGTTTTATCTTTTCTTTCACATATAGCTACTAGGTATCAGTTGCTTTCTTAACCAGAAGCAGACTACATCAATATCTAAGTAAAGCTAGAAATTATGAATGCTTGGAATGAATCAGTTCCAAAGGCGATTTCTACATGTCCCATAAAAATTAAGGCATATGATTTATACATTATATATATAAGATATATATTTATACAAAATATATCTTTATATTTATGTTAATATGTTTATACTTATATAAAAATTATATATAAACAGTAATATATAAATATTTAATGCAATGAATAGTATTTTTATTATAATAATATAATAAATACAATTATATAATAACAAGACAAGTAATTAATTATATATTTATATGTGCTTATACATACAAATACTGCCTGGCACATAATAGACAATCATTATTTATTTGTCAAATGAATAACAGAATGTAAAATCTGGATTAAATTTGCAATCAACTACCTGAGTTGTATATCTATGATGTGCATTAATTGCTATTACTTGAAACTGTTAAATTTATCACATTCTTTAGATAGACATAATCAGTAGAACTCTTTCTTGGAGATGAAATGCTCTCCAACATGTATCTGAAGATCACATGTTTAGCTAGAAAGCCAAGGAAATATTCTTTTGCCAGATGACAGCCATCTGGTGGCCCTTAGGTAAAATGATGCCTAAGTCTTCACATTACTGCCCTTTTAATCAAGAGAGCTATTTGCGAAAAAACACATTGGAGAGATGATCCACATTATGTGGACTATTAGTGTTTCCTAGTGCAGGCCTGGATGCTATTCAAAATATTTTAGACTAGTTTTGATTTATAGATAAGTTGTGAAAACAGTACAGATAGTTCCCACATACCTCATGCCCAGTTCCCCTATTATCAAATCTTGCATTAGTTTGGTATATTTATCACAATTAATGAATGAATATTGATACATTATTATTAACTGAAGTCCATACTTAATGCAGATTTTTTTGTTTTTGTTTTTGTTTTTGTTTTTGTTTTTTTACCTAATGGTCTCTTTCTGCTCCAGGATCTCATCCTAGATACCACATTATATTTATCTCCTTAGGCTCTTGTTGGTTGGGACAGTTCCTCAGACTTTCCTTCTTTTTAATGACCTTGACAGTCATTTTGTAGAATGCCTTTTTATTGGTTTTGTCTGACATTTTTCCTCATGATTAGACTGTGGTTATGGGTTTTACTGAAGAACATCACAGATCAGTACCATTTTCATCACATCACATCAAGGATACAGAATATCAACATGCTATCACTATTGATGATGATTTTGATCTCTTGGTTGAGATAGTGTTTGTAAGGTTTCTCTACAAAGTTGCTCTTTTTCATTCTTTTTATACTGTACTCTTTGGAAAGAATTAACTCTGCACAGCCCCCACTTAAGGAATGAGGCGTTATGCTCTACCATCTTAAGGCCAGATTATTTACATAAATTATATGGAATGTTTTAGCACAGGACATTTGTTTTTTTGTCCCTATTTATTTATTCTATCATTTATTTGTATCAGTATGAACTCATGGATATTAATTTTATATTTGGGGTTATTATCCAAACACTATTTCATTTTGTTTCTCAAATTGTTCCAGCTTCATTGGGAGCTCTTTTCAACTGGCTCCTTTATTCCTTTGATATACTCTAATCATTGTTTTTTGTTTTTGTTTTTGTTTTTTTTGTTGTTTTGTTTTGTTTCATTTTGTTTTGTTTTGTTTTAGTCAGCACTTCTTAACTGGCTTTACAAGATGCTCCAGGTTCATCTTGTATATTTTTGCCCTGTCTTAAAATCATACATTCTTCCAAGGACCCTCTGGTTCCTTTATTTTTTTTTTTTTTCCTCTGGTTCCTTTAATTGAAGAATGGTCTTATAAACCAAAATCTGAGCACTATGTGTACTTGCTGTTAATGGGGCTTCAGAGTGCTTATTTTGATGTTTGCGTGGAAGCTTGTCCTCCTCTTCCTGGCGGTCCTCATAGTCCCACTTCTTCCTTTCTGCTGTCTAGATTCACAGCCTGCCCCTCTTCTTGCTGATAAACCTCATTCCATTTCTTCTCTTAGCTATTCATTATCAGTGACTCTTTCAAGGTTAAAGCAGCATTAAAAAGAGTCACCAAGAAAATGATATCTTTCAGAGATTTTTGTGTCCCTTACAACCAATTAGTAGGTATCACCAAAGAAAATCTGATCCTTTCTTCTACCATTAGTCAGGTATTTCAGTTCAGATGCTTTTGGCTCTAGCATCAGGTATCCACCCTTTAGGGAATGTGACCTTTCCTTACTAACAGAAAACTCAGCTCAAAATAGCTAAAACAATATGGAAATTGTTAGCTAGTTCAGTGATCCAACAATATCAACCAAGATCTTCTGAATTTTCTGCCATGCTTAGTCCTTGTCTTTAGGATAGATACCCTCATAACCACAAGATGCTTGACACAGGTCTAGGTATCCTATCTAGATATATAGAGAATCTACTTCTTGACTTTGGAGTATGAAAAAAAAAGCTTTCTAGAAGCCCTCAGCAGACAATTTCTTATGTCTCACAGGCCCAAATTGGGTCGTATCTTCATCTCTAGGTCAATCATTGGTAAATCACATGGGATTATCATAATTGGTTTAGACCTAATAGAGCATATCCTTGAGATTTTTTGAGGGATAAATACCTAAGTAAAATCAGGATGCTATCAGCAGAGAAGGAGAAGATGACTATTGGGTAGCTTGCCAAAAATGTATGGTAGAGTAGCTAAAGCATTATTATATTCCCTTACAATCCAGATTAAGTTAGATTTCCTTATGTGGGTGTGTATATATACAAGCACACATACATAAACATACACACTCACACATTTTCAGAATCATTATACTACTTCATAGCATGTCTCATGTCTTAACCTCAGGTCATTGAAAGCACAGCCTGAAAAAGGCTTACATGGAGATAATTTATTTGGGGATTGATGTCAGGAAACAGAAGTGAGGGACTAGGGGAATGAAACAGGAAAGGAGAAAACCAAAAAAGAATATACTAATGATTTAGCCACTGCTCTGGGCAACTGATGCTTGAACCTGCTGGAATATTTTGAAAAGTCTTATGAAACACAACTCAAAACTGCCTTTCCATGTGATAAAAATAATTTATTATCCTTAGTTTCCCATTGATTGAGGGTGGCACACCCTCCAGGCTGGATAATTGTGAGCTCTGAGTAGGTTCCCACATTTTAGCATCAGAAAAGCCCCAGGGCAAGAAGCAAGAAGTAGCCATGGGCTAAGGACAGTCACTGTCAAATATCTCTGTGAGGCTAACCAACAGCTGTTTAGAACTTGTTGCCACAGTAGTGGTTGGTAAGAGGTAGGCCTGAGAGGATGTGAAAAAGAGAAGCAATGGCATTTATCCTGATTATAATTATTCACCACTTGTAGGAGTATTTAATATAACTCTCCCCCACTAGTCTGCAAGCTCTGTAAGGACAAGAATCCTGTGTGTCTACGTAACTTCTTTCTATCCCTGTCACCTAGCACAATGCCTGGCACATTGTAGGCTTTCACTGAAAGTATAGTGAACAGATGGATGGATATAACAAAATGAAGAAAAAGGTAATCGAATTACCAGACCCATCATTTCAAAAAGTGTCCAATAACAAACTAAAAATCAGCTCAGCCTCCCAGGTATAAGACCAAATCATCTGGGACTCCCTATAGGTTCCTGAGCCCTTTGAGGAGTTGGTTTAGGAATGTGCTAGGTCAGAAGAAAGACACAACAGATGCTAACTATTGCTCGGTTTGAAGAATACCTAAGGGGAGGTGTCCCGTCCTGCCTCATTCCAGTGTGTATTTGATGTGGTTCTGGAGGACCCACAGGAGTTCTCATTCAGGCATATTTTCTATGCAGTAACTCTTAGCATCTCTTACATATCTGGGTGTCAGTTCCTGAGGTTTTCTGAGTCCTCCTGGATCAGTCTAGTGCAGACCTGGCCCCACCAATGAATGGGCCATGGAATGCAGTGCATAAAATGACCACCTGCTTTGACTTGAACCCCCAAGGCCTCGGAGAGTACTTGCCAGTTCAGAATGAGAGCAGAATCAAATGTACTCCATGGCTCACAAATGGTCACTCCATTGGGGTGCATCTTTCTTTTCTTCTTATACTTGTGGATTTATTACCCTTTGTCCTTTGAAAATACATGCAAAATTTCCAGGGGAGTGACTGTGTCAACCTCCATTTTTCAATCAACTTTAATACTGTGGATGCTGAATAATAAAGATGATTAACTATTCATTCCCTTCATAAAACATTTTTACCATTAAGGAAAATGTTCTGGATTTCTTTCCCATGTTGATCAGGTAACACAGAATCCCCTGCTTGTATCTTGATGTAACTTGATATGAGAATCTGTCTGATTAAAACCATGTCTCCTTCTTGCAGAGTTAAGGGCATTTATAAGAAAGAATATACTTTAATGTCCATTGTGCAAATGCTATTTGCACATCCTGAAATGACGTTTCCCATCACTTGGCTGGGATTTGTCTGTTTTTGACAGCTCCTTCCCTTTTAAGATGCCATACAGACTTTTAACTTCAGTAGACCTCCAGAAGTAGGTAAATCTGAGGGTTTTTATAATTTAGTCTCAGGAATATTTTTAGAAATGAGAAGAGCTTATTCACAACGTATTAGGACCTCTCTCTCTGATTGACTTGTCAATTTATGGGGCCAGGTAAAAAATGTTGGCAGTCTCCTCTATTTGGACTGACATTACCTATGGTAATTGTCTAGCAAAACTGACATCTCTGGACTCCTTTCATCCACTTAGGATTTCCTGCAGGAGCCACTGAGAATCTAGGTCTGGTTTACAAGCATGTCATGTTATACCCCTTGACAACGTCAGGTATAGCCGGTCATTTAAAGCAGTCACACCTGGCATTCAAATATCTGTAGCCTTTCAGGCAATCTAAACAGCTCCCCAACCCAAGCCAGAGGCTTAAAGTTCTCAGGTGGATACTATTTGACCCATATATGTTAAGTGCTGTTATCACAAATAATAAACATAAAAATTCATAACAATGAGGCACCTGGGTGGCTCAGTTGGTTTAAGTGTCCAACTCTTGATTTCAGCTCAGGTCATGATCTCAAAGTTGTGGGATCAAGCCCCGTGTCAGGCTCCATGCTCACTGGTGCTGGGGTGGGGGTGGGGTTCTGCTTGAGGTTCTCTCTCTGCCTCTCCCTTTGCAACCTCCCTCTCTAAAATAAATAAGTAAATCTTTAAAAGTGAGTAACAATAATAATAAACAAATAATCTGACTAAAAATGGGCAGAAGACATAGAGACAACCAATAGACACATGAAAAGATGCTCAACAGCACTCATCATCAGGGAAATGCAAATTAAAACTACAATGAGATACCAGCTCACACTTGTTGGAATGATTTGATTAAAATAACACAGAAACAGTAAGTGTGGGTGAAGACGCAGAGAAAGGGGATGCCTTGTGCACTATTGGTAGGAATGCAAACTGATGTGAAAAACAATATGGAGGTTCCTCAAAAAATTAAAAATAGAATGACTCTACGATCCAATAATTATATTACTGGGTATTTACCCCAAAATATGAAAATTCTAATTCAAAGGAATAGATGCATCCCTGTTTATTGCAGCATTATTTACAATATTCAAACCATAGAAGCAGCCCAAGTATCCATCGATAGATGAATGGATAAAGAAGATGTGGTATATATACACAATGGAATATTATTCAGCCATAAAAAGAATGAAATCTTGCCATTTGTAACAACACGGATAGAGCTACAGAGTATTATGCTAAGCAAAAAAATTGGAGAAAGATAATTATCATGAATATTATCTCACTCATACTGGGAATTTAAGAAACAAAACAAATGAACAAAGAGGGAAGAAAAAGAGAGACAAACCAAGAAACAGACTCTTAACTATAGAGAACAAACTGATGGTTACCAGAAGGGAGGTGGGGGGGGCATGGGTGAAATAGGTGATGGGGATTAAGGAGTACACTTGTCATGATGAAAATTAACATAACATAAAACAATAAAACAACAACAACAATAATAAAGATGGAAAAAGAAAACTTTTGGAAGTGATGGCTGTTTATGGCATAGATTGTGGTGATGGTTCCACAGATGTATACTTATCTGCAAACTCACTGTTTCATACATTAAGTGTGTAGAGTTTTTTCTATGTCAACCATACCTCTATAAAGTGGTTTTAAAGATAAGTATAAATTAAATGAGTTGTCATTATTTTAGAGTTAGGAATTTCCCATAAATAGTCAAACATTTGGCTTCTTTTGAAAAATTGGAGGGCTGGCACCACTGGGCCTTATATTGGCACATGAATGGGGCCCAATAATGGCTGTCCTTTGGGCAGGAGTGGGCACTCCACTTTGCAGACTGTCTAAAGCAGGTATTGATCAGCATCCTGTTCAGTTTAGTTCTCCTGAAAAATCTCTACCTGACCCCTAGAAGTATCAGGGTTTGTGCCTTTTGGCAGGGGATCCAAGTGGCACATGTCACCTATAACTGTTTGCCTAATCCCTAAAAATATTCCACTACTTAAAGCCCTCAAATTTCAAAGGCAAAATGGCTTTGAGATTTACCGTCTGAATCCACCCAAACTGGACACCAATTCTACATCTGTGTACAGTTCTGGGATGGTAACTTATGGCAGAGAGGAGTCCACGTAGTAAAGACCTGCCTTAACTGGTGGTCACCTTAGCAAAGAATAAGGTTTTTTTCTTTCATGTACAATTTTCACAAAAGCTTATCAACAAATTGACCCCCATTAAAGGAAATCCAACATAGACAATTCAAAATTTACACAAAATACATTAGTATATGTTCACTCACTTATTATATATATATGTACATATACACATTGTGCACCACTGTGGGCTAAGCAATATTCTAGGCACTAACTTGTTTAAACTATGACTTATATGCAATAGCATAGGATAATTAAATGAAAAAAGTGGGTCATAGGTTCATAAATATATTAGGATTATGTGTGTGCATGTGCAGTTTCCAATAGTTTCTATAAGGTTAGTGAGTGACAAATGGAGCAAATATTTACACATATACTAAAAATGTATTAGCATATATTTACATGATATGTGTTAATATACTTTGTATTATATGAATTTATTTGTGGAATGTATATATATAAAATATTTATTTGTATATTATGTGTTCATTATAATAAAGATTTTGAAGCTTATTGATTATCTGTATTTAGACACATTTTTCTCTTCTACAATGAACCTATGTATGCCTTCAAGTCATTTTTAAAGATTATTTATAAAGATTATCTTTGCTTCAGGAAGAACAGAAGTACTGAGGTTTAAAGAAGTATCTTAAGAATACAGCCTTCTGGGTCTGATATTTGTCTGCAGGTCAGTTACCTGTAGCAAACAGAGCAAAGTTTTTATTTGGACTGGGCAGGGCAGGGATCTAGATACAGGTAATGGGGTAAGCCAGGGATGTACTAGTGCCTGGGATGGGCAGAAAATACTACAGATGTTGAAAAAAAGTGCACTTTGTAGATAAACCATGATTTCAGACCATTTCAGCAAGGGACAAATGGAAGTTATTCCAATAGAACATTTGAATGCAAGGAGATCTAGCACAGAGGAATGGGGTGTGCCAAATACTATAAGCGGCACAAGGGACCAGGAAACTGGGAGGGAATTCAAAGCATTCAATATGCACGTTCAATGTGCTAAATACTAAGAATGCAATATTATTATGCATCACAAGGAGGAAACTGAGGCTCAGAGAGGGAAAGGAAACTAGTATTTGGTGAACACTGCCTGCCAAGCACTATATAGTCACAGACGTAATGAAAACTGACCAAGATCACACAAGGAGAGAGTAGGAGCATTGAAATTCAAATCCAGCTTTTCTGACTTCATACCCAGTTCCCCTAACACTCACTCAACCACCCTGCTTCTACCTCCATATCCTGAAGCTTCATCTCAGGAATGCACTCAAGCTGGGCATCATGGAGTGTCTTCTTTGAAGCTGCTCTTTGATGAGGTAAGTATAGGCAGAGACTCTTAGAACACTTTCCTGAGGGCAGCATTGACACAGAGGCACAAATGCCATCTTCATTGAATGTCAGAGAAGCAGGAGCCACCCACTGTTATACAATATTGGCTGGTTCTGATGGCCAACAATTTACTGAATGAAAAGATGAACTAATAATAGAAGGACATCATTCCTACTTCCAAAAGAAACGGTATCGGTGAACAGATGAATTTAACATGCAAAAGGGAGGGCACAGGTTGTTCCTTTCTAAATGAACACCTCTGTGTTATCATATAGGTCTCATTATTAGCAGGAATGGCATGAGCACCATTATGGTGATGGTCAGGCCAGTGGACATGTTCTGGCCACAGGGGAGTTGATGTCTAAGGCATAGTCCCTATCTCTAAAAGATTTATATTCTAGCTGTGGAAATACGGCACAGTTAGAAAAAAAAGGAACACAGTGACAAAGGGTTAAGATGCAGAGTGTCAGATGAGTTCAGGGAAGGAAACACAGTCTCCTTTGCTGGAAAACACCCTTCCACACCCCAAACTTGGCTCTATAGGCTGATGGAGGCCTGGAACTGTCCAACCAACTCCTAAATAAGCCTTTGTTGGCCTGGCATGTTATACTATATTGTGATGGTGACGGTAAGCAAGCCTTTCTTGATTAAGTAATGACAAAAACCAAATTCTGCTTTGAGTTAAGTTTCTTTATATTCACTTTTTCTTTCAAGTTTTTTTTGGAGGGAAGAGTATCATGCTCTTTATCTATCTATCCATCCATCCATCCATCCACCTATCCATCCTTCTACAAACCCATCAATCCATCTGTCCACCTCTAATATGTCATGGTAGGAATTCAAAGACCTGGGAAGCAGTAACCCTGCCTTCAGAGCATGTTCTGCCAAGGAACAACACTGCACCCACTTCTTTCTGGGTCTGCTTAGTAATCACATCTGGAATATGAATGATAGATTAATTATCATAGGCATGCACTACATCTGGTTCTCAAATGTTAATGTGAATACAAATCACCTGGAGGCCATGTTAAAATGCAGATTCTGATTTAGGTCTGGGGTGGCCAGATTCCACAAGTCTGATGAGCTCCCAGGTCAGGTTGCCGGTCCTCAGACTACATTTTGGTAGGCAAGGTTTTATAGTACGTTAAGATGACCTTGAAGTCTGGACTTTGGAACACCAGAGTTACTCTTCATAAATTTGAGGATAAATATACCAGTACCAAAACCACTTTTTCCCTGATCCAGGGAAACATCTTTACAGAAGTGCTTCAGGTTTCTACTGAGATCTCCCCTATTTTTCCCCATACATCTCCTCCCAAAAATTAAGAGTTGAGTCCAGTTGTTTTTCAATTGCCATGTGCTTCTTCAATTCTCTCAACGGCAAGCTGTGGCTTCAGAAATCCACTGAGAATTAGAAGCACTTCAGAACAAGGAGAGGGGATCCAGAGCTAATTACCCTAAACCTAGTAGGCTATGTTGCAGATCCACAGAGGCACCTGCAATTAATTCTGATGCCTACAAGCCACGGGGTACCTAGCAGCTTGCGGGTGATTAAGAATGAATTAGTAACCTTTCATTTAAAAGGTCCCAGGAAAAAAACGGGGACAGATGCCGGATATGTTTACATTACTTACAGAGCTCAGCAATCTTGAACATTCTCATTTATTTTCTGGCAATGCCTCTTAAATTTTTCCGTTTTTAAGTGGCACTTGTCCTTTGGTGCCACACAGATACAGCCTTAATGATACTTGTGCAAATAATACGAATTCCTTTCTTTCTAAGATCCATTAGTCTTTGGGTGTCACTCTTTCAGAGAAGAGAAGACATTGGGAGTGATCTCCACTGTCTGATGTTGGGCACACATATTTCATCTTTTAGTAAAAGATGATTTCACAGCAACACCTCATTAACATTTCTGTGTATCTCAGAATGAATGCCATATGAGACTATTTACAAACTCTGGATTGGTATCCAGTTTCTAGTTCAACTACAGAAGATCCAAGATATTTATGCGGGGCCACACAGAGTGCCAACCTCTATCTAATCTCAAGATCTTTGGGAAATAGTCCCACACTCCCAAATGCTTACAGATGTGACTCTTTGTAAGTAAAATACTCTCCTCACAATGTTTGGCATTTCCTTGGCACCATCACAGAATTATTCAGGATGATGTTTAATGATGAGGGTAAAAGCAAGCATCACAATAATTAAAAACAAATCACATTTGGGTAGGACACTATAAGAAAGTAAGTTCCCAGGGGATAGAAAAATGGTTCACTTAAGTCCCTCCACACACTATACACACTATAGGGCTGTCAGTATACATTGCCAGAAGATGTGTTTGGTTAGGGCACACCAGACTAGGACGTGAATCACAAAATGCCACTCCAAGACAATTACAGAATGTGCATATGATATAAACCAGAAAAGGCTGCATTTTAACCTCTGTGACTCATGCATTACAGCCTGTAGCTTCAAGAGGCAGCTAAGAATCAAAATGCCATCAGGCACAGGCTGAACAAACTTGCAGCCAAGAGAAGCATGAGCTTCCCAGTCGAGACCCTGATGTGCCCGAGTGTCCTATGTTACCTTAGACAGAATTATCTAACCTGTCAGTGGTGGGTACCCTGGGGACAGCAGGGTTTGTGCCTTTTTTTCTGGCATCAATATTTAGACTTCTCCATAACATTAGAGTCACAACTTACTTTCCTGGAATGAAATTTTAAAACAAATTGACAGCCGAACATGCTGGAATTTCTACATGCCAACAGGTTTGTTTCCATAATAGAACACTCAAAAGTTAGTACATCTCTCAGTTTTCATGGTGAGACAGCTTCCCAGACCTCTATAATAAAGACCTCTTTATTATAATGAACACATAATAGAGAATACTCATCTATTACCTGAGCTGCCAATTTGAAATCTGCCTTTAAATTGGTGTTATAATATTTTTTTGCTACTATTTGCTTTTGAACACTCTTTTACGTGGGTTTCTCAATATCAGTTTCCTGGGAAGATACTAACTCTATTAATGCATCCTTTTTTAAAGAAAATTATTTATATATTTGACAGAGAGAGAGAGAGCAAAAGCAGGGGACAGAGGGAGAAGAGGGCTCCCCGCTGAGCAGGGAGTCCGCGTAGGTCTCGATCCAGGACCCTGGGATCATGACCAGAGCTGAAGCCAGATGCTTAACCAATTGAGCCACCCAGGCACTTTATCATGCCTCCTTATGACAAGGGTTTTTAATGGTATCAGAAGTGTTTAGAGCCCAAACACAACCTGAGAAGGCCACCATCAAGCAGTGTGCTTATGCTCTACAAGCTCACATGATTGCTGTCATATTTATTCAATTACAGTGAAGATGATTTATGGTAGACAATTGTCTAAATGGTTGCCTAACACTCACTTCATCTTAGTGTCATAGCACCCCAATTTCTTGGAGGGTAAATTATTTCCTCCCCATTAGATAGAGTCTGTTACAGGATTCTCAAACTAGAGTAAGGCGTCTAATGGTTCCTACAGAGCGAACTTCAGGAGTTGTGCAAGAACTCCAAGAAAGGTGGTTTTCTCTTTCCCAGTACACATGATTTTGGAGAGAACTCTTCACTTTAAAATTGAAAGTGCTGGGATCCCTGGGTGGCGCAGCGGTTTAGCACCAGCCTTTGGCCCAGGGCGCAATCCTGGAGACCCGGGATCAAATCCCACATCGGGCTCCCGGTGCATGGAGCCTGCTTCTCCCTCTGCCTGTGTCTCTGCCTCTCTCTCTCTCTCTCTCTCTCTCTCTCTCTCTCTCTCTGTGTGTGACTATGATAAATAAATAAAAATTAAAAAAAATTCTAAAATTGAAAGTGCTGAGGTTGCCATGTGGAGGCCAGGCACGGGGCAAACCAGAAGAAGGCGGGAAAAAAAAAAGCACTCCTGGCCTACTAAGAGCCCTGCAGCAAACTATGCTCAGAAACAGACCTATCCCTGGATTTTCTTTTTCTTTCAGAACCAATCATTTATTTTTTTGGCTTAAGATAATTTGGGTCAGGAATTCTACCCCTTGTTACAGAAATCAAAAATTGCCAGATTTGCCTACCAGGTATCTCAAACTGTTCATCATTTTGTCATTTGCCATTTATAATGAAATTCCAATGGGCTATCTCAAGTAGAGAGATCATTTTGAATTTAAATATAATTCTTAGCTTTTGTTTTTTCACAACTTTTTTCCTTTTCTTTCTATCATCAATGTTTTGTTGATTTTTTAAAATATCTCTTTTCTGGTAGAAAAACATCATCTTCTGAATGAAGATGAGACAAATAAGCACTACCATGGGCTTTCACTGGGGTTTTCACTGCTTTATTTTCTGTGTCTGAGCATACTTCAGATGCTGCCAGTGATAAATCGTAGATTATTTGTCAATTTGATAAGTAAACAATTGAGGTTTGGCTGCATTAGTTTTTAATGTCACATTGCTACTACTACTGCTAGTACTACTACTACAACTACTACCGGCTGGCACTTTGTCAATGCTTTCTGTATAGGGAAAACCCTGCAAAACACTTGACAGCAACAAGCTCATTTTACCCTTAAACCTGTCTGGTAGCCAGTGTTGTGCTGGTAAACCAGCTGTGGGAATAAGAAGGGAACCATAATTTACAGAGCTCACCAATTTCTGGCATATAAATACTCCCACCATGGCTGATTTTAAGCAGCCAATGGTTTAAACACTGGCTGGGAAAATTCTTGCATATTTAAGAATCAGCCTTTGGGGTCCAGTCTAATAGACTCCAGCAAATCCCTGGGGGAATCTGAATCATGGAGAGACAACGCAGCTTACTCAGATCCAGCAGTGTGTAAACCCAGATTTGTCCCCCTCCAGAGCTCACATTCCCAATCTCTGTGTTCCTTTCTAACCATGGGGCGGGTTTTCATCATTCATTTGAGAAAAGCATATCAGAGTGCAAAGGCTATTGGAAATACTTTGAAATACACAAGTATAGGTATTTCAAATAGCCTTTGCATTTAGATAAATTAGTGAGAATATTTAAAGATACTTTCCTTTTCTATATTTTATGGGTAAAGAGCAAGAATTTATATGAAATATGATACTTGTATCAACCTTTTTAATAGTTACACAATTCTGCTACAGAACGTTTTGAAGATAATCTAGATCTAGTCTGTCTGGGAATGTTAATGAAAAATGAAGAAATGAGTTAAAAAGAATGGAGCACCAATTAAGGGTGGTCTATCAACATGCTTCAGCTCTGAAACTTGTCCTAATTCAAGTGTTGCCATGTTTTTTAAGAAGCAAGCCTTTCCAGAAGTTTCCAGGAAATTTATGTGTGGATTTTGAGCCCATGAAAAATACTGACTTATAACCATGGATTTAAAATCATTGTGAGTGTGTGCACCAAATATTCCCAAACTGTGGAAAATGAAGTAAATTATAACTGATAAGATGTTATTCACAGTAATTTCCTTTCATTACCCATGCAGGCTTGACTACAAAGTCTTTCTTGGCTCACCAGTAAAGGATTTTGCATATATTGTTTATTATTTCAATCTAAGCCTGAGAGCCGCAACAAAGTAAAATTGATAACAATTGTAAACAGTAGATAATAGACAACTTTGCACAGCAGAGCTATCAGAGTTCAATAGGTAGCAGGCATGACAGCACTGTGAAAAATTCAAGGCTCCATATTAATGTGAGTAATTGCTATTGAATAAAAAAAAGTTCAAAGGTAAAATTTCTCAGTAGTCCAATTTACATGTGTTATTGTCAAGCTATATATCTATAACAAAGTAGAAACTCCTTTAGCTAAATACATATAATAGAAAAGCTTATCACAAATGTGGTTCCAGAAACTACATATTTTGTATCTCAAGCAGTATCATTTTAGTTTTTAAGAAACTTCACCTCTCTATCCCCTGCCAAAAATATCAAGGAAAAGATCTCCATAGGGAGTAGGGTAGAATTCTTTACGTGAACATTTATATAAATTTTTGACTAAAAAAAAAAAAAAAAAAAAAAAAACCTCCTATTGGGACACCAGGGTGGCTCAGTAGTTGAGCATCTGCCTTAGGCCCAGGGCGTGATCCTAGAGGCCCAGGATCGAGTCCCACGTTGGGCTTCTTGCATGGAGCCTGCTTCTCCCTCTGCTTGTGTCTCTGCCTCTCTCTCTCTCTGTGTCTCTCATGACTAAATAAATAAAATCTTTAAAATTAAAAAAATTTTTAAAACCTTAAAAAAACCTCCTACCATTAAGAAGTTATTGTTCACTTTATTTGGGTAGGAAAATCCTACTGAGATTCGATTTTAAAAATAGTTCTTATCTGTTGATGTTATGTAATAAAGTATTTATGGATGAAATAGTATGGGGTCTGAGATTTGCTTCAAATTATCTGGAAGGGAGAAGGGGGGCAGAGGACATAGATAAAATGAGATTTGCCCATGTGCTGATAACAGTTGAATCTGTGCTGATAGGTACATGGAGTCTGTTTAATAGTCGAAGACTTTTTATGTGTTTGAAGCTTTCCATAATAAAAATCTAAGAAAACTCACCTCACATCAATATTTTTAAAATTGCAGAACATTTTTAGGGCTGAATAAAAGAATAAGGGGAAAATTAATTGCCAATACACCTTATTATTGACCTTACTGATTACTTTTTGTACATTCTGGTCCAGTCCTCTCTCACACTGCTGCCAGAATTATATTTCTTAAACTTAAATTAGTTAATGGAATTCTCTTCCTCAAAAGACCTCTTTGGAGACCCTCTTACCTAAAGTATACGGCCAATGATTCTTTCTTTTGTAACCCCACAGCACTTTGGTCTTATTCTCTTATAGGAACCTCTTGTGTGGTATTGATCTTTATCAGCTCCTGTGCTTTTACCTCCTGCAAGTTGTGAGACCCACAAGGACACAGAACACATCTTTTTATCTGTCTATTTTTAATGCTTGGCACATCATCTGGTGTATGGTAGATGCTCAGTAAATTTTTGCTGAAGGGAATGAATGTGAGATACAGATTATATAAAAGTAAATGTTTAGAACAATGGAGCTAGAACAGGTAGTAGCAATGACCACTGGAGAGCTGGTACTTGTTTTTGGCTCTAACCTTTCTAAATAATTCATGAAAATTACTTATAATCAAGATTGAAGGTGAAACAATACTTACATAATGATACTCAAGTATCTTTTAATTGAGAAAAGCAAAGGTGAATAAAATGTATTTAATTTCTTTCCTATTTTTAGATGTACACACCTAAAGAAAATACAACTACTAGGAATATACTGTCCTTAACAAGTAGTATCATGGTAATGCTGTCAGTACAAGATTGTCATGATTTAAGGTATAATTGTAATCACAAAATATCATAATCAATTCAAGTGCTTTCCCATAGGCAACAAAAGAAAGAAACATAAACGGACTTCATCAAAATTAAAACTTTTATTCATTAAAGGACACTACCCAAGGGAGTGAGAAGATAACTCACAGAATGGAAGGAACTATTTGTAAATCATATATATATATTTTTAGATTTTATTTATTTTATTTTAGAGAGAGAGAAGGGGCATGCACGGAAGTGGGGGAAGGGGCAGAGTATGGAAGAGGGAGGGAATCTCAAGCAGACTGCACCAAGCATGGAGCCCAATGCAGGGCTCAATCCCATGACCCTGACTGAGATCATGGCCTGAGCCTAAACCAAGAGTCAGGCACTTAAGTGACTGAGCCACCCAGGCGCCCGTGCAAAACATATTTTTGACAAGAGTCTAGTATATCATAAAATATAAAAGAACAATTCAACAATGAAAAGGCAGACAGCTTAATTAAAAAATGAGCACAGGAGCAGAATATACTTTTCTCCAAAGAAAATACACAAATGGCCAGCAAGTACATAAAAAGATATTCGATGTCAATAGTCATTAGAGAAATACAAATCAAAACCACAATGCAATAACACCTCACACCTACTAAGATGGCTATAAGAAAAAACCCAGAACATAACAAGTGCTGATGAGGATGTGGAGAGATTAGAATATGCCTATGCTTCTAGCAAGAATGTAAAATGGTACCACCACTGTGCACAGCAGTTTGGCAGTGTCTTAAGAAGTTAACATAGAACCACCATGTGACCCCGTAATTTCACTGTAAGGTATATATACAAAAGAATTGTAAATAAGTGTTCAAACAGACACTTGTACACAAATGTTTATAGACACTATTCACAATAACCAAAGGAGGAAAAAATCCAAATATCTATCAACTAATGACTGGATTTAAAAAAAACATGGTATATCATAGAGTAGAACATTATTTGGCCATAAAAGGAATGAGGTTCATGTTACAATATAGATGAACCTTCAAAACATGCGAAGTGAAAAAGCCAGATACAGAACGTCATACATTATATGATTCCATTTATAGGATATATTCAGAATAAGCAAACCCATAGAAACAGAAAGTAGATTAGTGGATGTCAGGGGCTGGAGGGGAGGGAAGAATGTGGAGTGTCAGTTTAATAGATTTGGGCTGGCCTTTTGAGGTGATGAAGATGTTTTGGAACTAGAGAGCAGTGATACACAGCATTGCGAATGCACTAAATGTTACTGAATTTATACTTTAAAATGGTTGAAGTGGTACATTTTATGTTATGAGTATTTTACCAAAATAAAAAGAAAGAAAATCCGAGTTCAATAATCTTGACCCATATAGAGATACAACAGTTTGCAAATTATTAAAGTCAAGTAAAGTCATCATGATTTGGAGGTCTGCCACCATTTTGTCCCAGGAATTTTGTTAGGCAGCTACTGGAAACTTGCCTGTGATCACTTGGAACCTCTGGTCTAACATACCTCACATCTACATTACTGACAGAGATTCTAAGAGTTCTGAAGGAAGGACTCCAAATTGTGATTTTCTTCTTTTACTAGAGAAGTATTCTGAAATAGGAGATGGCAGCTTTTGCACAGTGTTTACCTTATAAACATCTTTGAGTGTTGTACTTTCATAAACTCCCTCTTTCATTCTTGTTTCAATGTAAATGCCTACTATTTTAAAATTTCCTTTGATGAAACATTTAAAAACCATAGCTAGCAAAATAGAATTTTTACTTTTGAATCATTCTCCTTTAAATTTTATTTTATTGGCAGTGAAACAATGATTTGGTTCATTTACTATAGAATTTATAAGTAATTACCTGTCCTAAACAACTAAAAATTACAGACTCAAAATATCTGCACCCCATAGTCTAGGAGATAAAATGGGATGATGAGTATCAGGATGAAATAACAAAACACAGAAAACGAGCTTAGTTCCCTAGACTGTAATATCTAATTTGCAAAATTAGTTTGGCTTGCATCACCTTATTTAAGCTTTTTTTTTTCAAATTTTCATTGGGCCTCTACTCTGAGCCAGGCATTGTGCTAGATGATAGAGACACAAAGATAAACCACATTGTTCCATGATTGGTTTCATAGCTTCATGCAGTAATGTTTTGCTATTTCTAAAAGATCTCAACACCCCCTGGAGCAAAACCTTATTTCAGATGCCTAAGAATCCTCTAAAATATAGCTCAAAATGAAAAAAAATTTTTACTTCCCTAATTTATTTCACTACAGGCAAATATTTTCCTTCTCTCTGGCCTGACAACCAGAACATGGATTCTAAGAACAGAACAGGAAGTACACACCAATAAAGCTGCAGGCCCACTCATCTTTGCTTCATTTTCCAGACCCCCTTAGCTAGTTTTCCCTCTGTTCTCTTATCACCCCTCATCTTAATATTTCCAACCGAAGCATCAGAGTTGAACACAGACATTTAAGAGTATTTGAGTTAATTAAGGGGAAAAAAAAAAAAAGCAACAAAGACCCTACCCTGTTCTAACTACTATCACTGATATCAATGAAGCACTCAGAGAGAACAATAACTGACAAGCTCCAGAGCACTCTTTCAGGAGGTCCAGCATGCAAAGTGTGTTTTCTGTTGCAGTGTTCCAAGGAAATATTTTTCTTGCTAGTCACTGGAACAGCTGGTTGGGGATTTCCCTATTTTTGTTAGAGTGAATTGATTTGGCAAGAAAAACAGATGAATCTTTTCAATTCCCCCCACCTCCCCTTTCACTCCACTGTCTCCTCCACCCCCTGCCTTCCCCACAACAAATCAGCTGTACCTCAGGAAAGGTAAGAAGCAAGTAAGAAGTCAGACTGTGGTTATTCATCTACAAATGACTCAGATAGCTGGGCCTTTTTTTTTCCTGTGTTTCTTGCCACCAAGTAAGGAGATTTAATGGGGGAAAAAATCCAATGTTACTGGCTACACACTCAATGCCTCTGCCCTCCTAAGACAACCACATTCCATTCCAGAACTTAATTCCCCAGAAGGAGGCCAGATTGGTTAAACAGATGGTATGTGCCCCACCTTCAATTTATTCTTCCACCCCCCACCCCACTCAAACGTCTTAATGATAGCCATATTTCTCCAATACCAACCATTCATTCATTCTTTCATCAAGTGGCTGTTAAGCATCCAGTATGTGCCAGGCATAGTGATGAGAATTATAATAGTGAGAAAAACGGGACAGGGGTTTATAGTCTGTTGGAGAAGAAGGACATGAGTCAAAGTGTAACACAAATGAGAGCATAAGCAGAAGTATGTGTTGAGAAAAAACACAGTATTTGTGATGGCCGGCAGAAAAGAGTAAGACATGGACTGAGGTAAGGGGAGCAGTTCTAATAAATAGAGCTGAAGGATGAATTAGCCACGTAGAAAATGCAGGACAATGGTGAGATCTAGGTAGAGGGAACCGCTAAGACCCTATGATTAGAAGGAGCTTGACATATTAGTGAAACCAAAAGAAATTCAGAAAGGGCAGAATTCAGAGAGAGGGAAGGAGTAGTGCAAAGTGGAGCTAGATCCACCAAAAAAACCAAAAAACATAAAACAACCCAAAAAACCTTTTAGAAGTAGTAAGTCAATTCAGCCAGATTTCAGGATACATGATCAATGTATATAAGTCAATTGCATTTCTATACAATAGCAATGAACATCTGAAAATAAAATTTGGAAAAAAAATCATTTACAATATTATCAAAAAGAATAAAATACTTAAGAATAAACTTATATAGTGTAATTCTTATACACTGAAAACTACACAATGTTGTTGAAAAAAATTTAAAGACCTAAGTAAATGGAAAGACATCCTATGTTCATAAACTGGGAGATTTAATATTGTTAAGATGGCAACACCAAATTGATTTACAGATTCAACTCAATCCCTATAAATTCCTCAGATGATTTTTTGCAGAAATAAACAAGTTGATCCTAAGATTCATATGGAAATTCAAGGAACTGAGAGCAGCCAAAACAAAAAAAGTTGAAACATGCACTCTTCCTAATTTCAAATATGAAGCATAGATATGTACTACAGATAGTACAAATACAAAGACAGAAATATAGATCAATGGGGCAGAACTGAGAGTCTAGAAATAAATCCTCTTACTTTAATAATTAGTTTATTTTTGATAAGAAAACTAAGAAATTAATGGGAAAGAATAATGTTTTCAATAAGTTGTGCCAGAAGGTGTGGTTATCCACATGCAAAAAAATGAAGTCAGACCCCTACGTCACACCAAATATAAAAATTACTCAAAATGCATCGTCAACCTGAAAGAGCTAAACCTGTAAAACTATTAAAAGAAAACATGGAAGTAAATTTTCTTGACCTTAGATTAGGCAATATTGTCTTATATATGACACCAAATTCACAAGTGATAAAAGACAAAATGACAGATTAGACCTCACGAAAATGAAAAACTTCTGTGCTTCAAAGTGCACCAACGAAAGTGAAAAGACAACTCATAGAATGGCAGAAAAATATTCTCAAATCATATATCAGATGAAGGACTTCTATCTAGAATATATAAAGTACTCTTATGACTCAATAGTAAAAAAGATGAACAATCCAATTTTAAAATGGGCACAGTCTAGACAAGAAAGAAGAAAGAAAGAAGAAAGAAAGAAAGAAAGAAAGAAAGAAAGAAAGAAAGAAAGAAAGAAAGAAAGAAAGGAGAAAGAAAGAAAGAAAGAAAGAAAGAAAGAAAGAAAGAAAGAAAGAGAAAGAAAGAAAGAAAGAAGAAAGAAAGAAAGAAAGAAGAAAGAAAGAAAGAAAGAAAGAAAGAAAGAAAGAAAGAAAGAAAGAAAGAAAGAAAGAAAGAAAGAAAGAAAAGAAAGAAAGAGGGAGGGAGGGAGGAGTGAATCTAGACAGACTTTACACCCTTCACAAAAATTAACTTAAAATGGATCATAGATCTAAATTTAAAATGCAAAAGTATAAAACTCCTGAGGGACAACATTGCATAACACAGGAGATTTGGGGAATGGCAATGACCTTTTAGCTACAACATCAAAGGCATGATCCATGAAAGAAATAATTGATAAACTGAACTTCAATAAAATTAAAAAGTCCTCTATAAAGGTCACCGTCCATAAAATGAAAAAATAAGCCACAGATTGGGGGAAAATATGTGCAAAAGATAACTGATAAAGGACTGTCATCAAAAATATACAAAGAACTCTTAAAATTCAACAGTAAAAAAAAAAAAAATGAACAGTACAATTTAACACTGGGCAAAAGACCTGAACAGACACATCACCAAAGAAGATTTACAGATGAAAGCACAGGAAAAGATGCTCAAAATCATAAGTCTTTAGGGAATTGCAAATTAAAACAGCAATGAGATACTACTACACACTTATTAGAATGGCCGAAATCCAAAACGCTGACAACAGCAAATGCTGCAGGATCTGCAGCAACAGAAATTCTCATTCACTGCTTGTGGGAATGTAAAATGCTGCACCCACTGTGGAAGACGATTTGGCAATTTCTTAAAAGCTAAGCATACTCTTACCATATGATCTAGCAATCACACTCCTTGGTATTTACCCAAATGAGTTGAAAAACATATCTATACAAAAACCTGTACATGAATGTTTATAGCAGATTTATTTATAATTTTCCAAACTTAGAAGCAACCAAGATGTTCTTCAGTAAATGAATGGATAAATAAACTTAGGCACATCCAGACCATGGAATATCATTCAGCCTGAGATGAGCTATCAAGCCATGGAAGGATATGGAGGAAGGCTAGATACATACAACTAAGTGAAAGGCTGAAAAGTCTACATACTACATGATTCCAACTATATGACATTCTAGAAAAGGCAAAAATCATAAAGTCAGGAAAAAGGTCAGTCATTGCCAGGGGTTGGAGGAGGGAGGGATTAATAAGTGGAGCATGGAGAATTTTTAGGGCAGTGAAACTATTCTGGATGATACTATAATGGATACATGTCATTACATATTTATCTAAAACAGAATGTATAATACCTACAGGGAACCCTTATATAAACTATGGTCCTGGCCCTCAAGTGATAATAATGTTTCAATGTAGGTTCTTCAATTCTAACACTCTGATGTGGGATGTTGTTAAGTTGGGCATAGGTGAGGTAAAAAAAAAAGCATAGAGGAATTCTCTGTGAACATAAAACTGCTCTAAAAAATGAAGTCTATTTTTTTAAACCCATTCAAAATAAAAAACTCCATGATCTATCTCAGTTCATCATGCAAATTACTCTCCCTACTACTGCTAGGCTGGTTTATGAATGATCAAAACTAGAAACTAAAATATTTTCCAAAACCCTTTTTAAATACGGGCAAAGATTTGAAACAGCCTTTCTTCAAAGATGATACACAAATAGGTAATAGACACATGGTTAAATGCTCATCATTGTTATTCACAAAGGAAAGCAAGTCAAAATTGCAAGATACCACTTGACATTTGCCAGGACGGCTAAAAATTTAAAAGACAGAAAATAATAAGTGATGACAAAGATGTCGAGAAATTAGAACTCTCACTTCCTGCTGATGCAAGTTTTAAATGGGTCAGTGCCTTTGGAAAACAGTTTGGTACTTTCTCAAAAAGTGGAACATATTGTTACTATATAACCTAACAACTGTACTCCAAAAAGAAGAAGGAAGGAAGGAAGGAAGGAAGGAAGGAAGGAAGGAAGGAAGGAAGGAAGGAAGGAAGGAAGGAAGGAAGGAAGGAAGGAAGAAAGAAAGAAGAAAGAAAGAAAGAAGAAAGAAAGAAAGAAAGAAAGAAAGAAAGAAAGAAAGAAAGAAAGAAAGAAAGAAAGAAAGAAAGAAAGAAAGAAGAAAGAAAGAGCAAACAAGAGAGAGAAAGAAGGGAAGTGCTATAACATCGATGACCCTTGAAGACAGTGCACTTAGTGAAAGAAGACAGACACAAAAGACAGTTGCCATCATATCATCACATATTATGGGATTCCATCTCTATGAAATGTCCTGAATAGGCAAAATCAGGGAGACAAAGTAGATTAGTGGTTGCTTACAGCTGGGGCGGTGGGTTTGTGACAGAGGAGATGACAGTGTGCTAAAATTGACTGGTGATGGTTGCACATATCTGTGAATATACTAAAAACCACTGCACTGTATACTTAAAGCGATTAATTTTATGTAAATTACATCTCAATCTTTTTTTAAAGCTAGAAAGGTAGCCAGATATCAGACCTTTGCAAGCCCCGGAGGCTGCAGAAGTACTGTGTTTCTCTGCCTCAACCAAAAGTGACTGAACAGGTTCAAATGTCCTTGCAGCTCGGCCAGTGCCGGAAGAGCAGACCGTCCCGGGGATCTGAACCGCACAGTCCACATAAGAGGGGACCGGCCGACCGCGGCTCCGCCCTCCCTGGAAGCGGCCTCTCCATTACCTGTCAATACTCAGTTTGGGCTTAAGTGTTGCCCCCAGCTGAACAGCTGAACGACTGTCCCTGGCGCCCCTGCTTTCCACTGGGCAGTTCCCAGCACACGCTTCTCATTTTCTCTGGGCTCTTGTCCCTCTTCCCTGCCCATCAGTTTTTTCGTCAGACTAGCAAGAAAGAATCACCTTTTGTTTTTGTTTTTGTTTTTTTTTGTTTTTTGTTTTTATTATTTTTAAATTTTTAATTGCAATATAGTTAATAGACAGTGTTACAGTAGGTTCAGGCATACAGTATGGTGATTCAGTGTTCCATACAACACACACTGCTCATCCCAAGTGCCCCCCCTGAATTCCCCATATTCTTTTCACCCATCCCTCCAGCCACCCCCTCTGGTAACTCTCAGTTTGTTCTCTATTAAGAGTCTGTCTCTTGATTTGTCTTCCTCTCTTTTTTCTTTGCCCATTTGTTTCTTTAATTCCACACGTGAGTGAGGGCATATGGTATTTGTCTTTCTCTGACGGACTTATTTTGCTTTGCATGATATGCTCTAGCTCCATCCACATCATTGCAAATGGCAAGATTTCATTCTTTTTTAATAAGAATCACCTTTTGGGTCACACAAATGACCTTGCCCTGAAGCTGAAGCATAAACCTCTGTCCCGCTGCTCCCTGCCCCACTTCCTGTGGCGGCGAATATTGATTCTCCTCATGACAGAGCAAGTCTTCACCAGTTCTGGAAGGCTGAGAATTTTCATCCTCGGTTTTAGAGGAAGGGCTGTGATACTGACAACTCCTGTAAGTAGGATGTTACAGAAGGGAAAGCTAAATAAAGTGACTGCTGTCTGGGCAAAGGAGGGACGGCGAGATTTCTCTAGCCCTGACAGGTATGCAAAATAGAAAAGGTAGAAAGGTTCTAAAAAGCAAGTATCTCAAATTGTCCTCCAAGAAAGAAGCCAGGTTCTAGGTACTTTTGCATAAAAATATCCCAGCGGCACAAGCCCACTCGCTCTGAACCATCCGGCACTGTTATGACTGATACTGAGCACCGATGACCAAACCACAGATCGACAGGGGTCCGGTGACAAACCCCTTGCTCTCCTTGGCCTTGGTATGGAACGGGTAGTGGCCGCCTATGTCGAGGAGGTGGGTTTAAGTGTGTAGTTCGAGAAAAGGATCACCAGCCATCACCTTGGGAATGCACTGATCTGCAGCCACTTGAACTGCATGAACAAACAAGTTCCCGCAGGCAGACAGGAACGGGGTGTGTTCCCCGTGTGCCCCCACCCGCCACTGACTCGCCTCCCCGGTTGTGCAAGCAGCTGGCAGAGTTGCCTCACCCAAGTACAACGCCGGGCGATGCACGTCTACAGACTGGGTTCTCTCCTAACCCACTGGGAGCGGCAATGCTGCTGGTCCTCCTAACGCTTCCCTCCCACAGGTCTCACCTCAAGTGACAGAGATAAAGGGATTGGCGCTGAAGAGAGGAGCCTACAAGGGAAACTGAAAACTGTGCCAGGTGGTGGTGAGGAGGGCTCACAAGCACGACTTGAGGCGGGACCCAGAGGCGCTGTCTGAACAGAGTGGGGGTGGACGGGTCCTGGGCAAGAACAGCGAACATGGGCCTGGGGACTCGGAACTGTCATTTCCAGGGCATATGACATTTAGTGACAGAGTTCGAGAGAATGGTCCTTTTCTTTCTTTAAAGATTTTATTTATTTATTCATGAAAGACACAGAGAGAGAGGCAGAGACACAGGCAGAGGGAGGAGCAGGCTCCATGCAGGGAAACTGATGTGGGACTCGATCCCAGGACCTTGAGATCATGACCTGAATCAAAGGCAGATGCTCAACAACTGAACCACCCAGGTGTCCCGAGGATGGTGCTTTTCTAAAAGAGGGAATTAGTAAGTGTGACAAACAGGGAAGAAATGTTTAGAAACGATTCTTTCAAAATTTCTCATGTGGTGAATGGGTTGGAGATGGGGAACATTCGGTGAGACTCAGCAGGAGGCCAGGCAGTATGCACAGAGAGGCAGCCCCGATCACTGCCATGCATCAGGCTCCCATAAAATACCAGTGTCTTATTTAGACTCTGAGCTACTGGCCTCAGGAAAAATCATTTATGCCATTCAGGACAACTCATGCAAATGCAATGCTGGACCAGTTTTTTATCCAGCTTTTTTTTTTTTTTTTAAGGCAACTTTTCTGTAAATCAAATCACCCGAAGAAATAAATCCCATAAATACTGCTGAATAATTGCCAAAGGCCCTCAGCAATTCTCTATCATCAACCTGCCCTTTCCCAGAAGGAACTTCAGGCTCTTTTTTGAAGCACAACAAAAATTTAAGCAGGTCTTGGCTTTGTCTACCTGATGCTGTGATTCCTCTGAACTGGGTACTCTCTTTGCCATTGGACTGTGCTGAGGTAAAGCCAGGAGCGCTGCACAAGGTGTGTTACCCAAGCATTTAGCAGATACTGAAGAGGTAGACACAGTGATTGTTCATCAAAGATAATAATTTCTAAACTGTTCCAGGGGAGATACTCTTCAGAGTGACCCAAGAACAGTGTGTTTCAGCCTTCAAGGGACTTAATAACATTTATGACATTTGCTGAGAGCCTAATAAGTGTCAGGCAGTGTGCCAGGCACTGGGTTGACAAGATTTACAAAATGAGGTTGAGTGGGGCTGGGGATAACCTAGGGCTGAGCTCTATCTTCGTACTGCTGTCACTGTTAGAAGGTTAATTGTGGGTTTTTAGTTCTATGAAAATATGGACTATAATGGTATTGCTACTTCCATCTGAAGACTCAGATATAAAAACTTCCTAGAGACATTTGGTTAAAGACTAAAGGTTAATGTTGTAGAAATTAATACAAATCTAGAACTTTCGTTATGGTGTCCAGTTGTTTTTAAAAGCAGTCAACAAGTATTCACTGAATACACACTCAGATTCTGGTATAATTTACAGAGGCATAGGAGGTCATTTGAAGTGGTTAGTCTCTGTTGTTAGAGGCTGGAAGTCATGTTGGAGGATAACACATAAGCACAGACACACACACACACAACCTAGCAGTCCGATATATCATATAATTCCTGAATGGTACTATAAGAAGTAATACTATGGAAAATAATAGAGGAATTGCAAGAATGAAGACTGCAGGTATCTTCATGGGGAGCTTCATGTAGGAGTGAAAAAAATTAGCAACGTGCTTGGTTAAAGGGCAAGATTCATCTGAGCAGAGAGGAAGGGAGAAGTCATTCCAGACAGTAGTAGATGGATGGCCATGCATAAAAGGCAAGAAGGGAAAAAAGCAGGTCCAGGCAACTCTGAGTCTAGCGGACCAGAGGGCAGAAATGCAAATGGTGGTTCCATTTCCTAGAATGGTAGCTTGAGCCAGACTACAGGCATCAAGGGTGCATTACGTATCTTATTCCTTGTGATGTTAACCTCAATCTCTTTGTTAAGATGGGATCTGCCAAGCTTCTGCACTATAGACTAAGAAAAATCAATAAATATCTTGAGGAAGATGCACCACACTTTTAAGTTGAATCTGCATTATTAACATTTTCGCATAACAAAGTCTATATAATCAACAAAACCATAAGCTGAACCCTGATTTGTAGTGTTTGCTAGTTTCCGTAGCATAAACATTCCCACCACAGCAAGGTGAAGCTTCCAGTGTGACACCACTAAAGACGGAGCTGGGATGAGCTACGCAGTAGCACACGGCTACATAGCACGCCTGCCATATACAGTAGCTGCATGCCACCCCCGGGGCATGCAGTAATACATAGTGAAATAATTAGAACATGATGTGTTGAGTATTCACTACCTTTGTTTAGAATATAATTTATGTAATTGCAAGTTTACATAATTTAATTTTTAAGAGTGGCTGTGTTTAACAACTGCCGCACAAAATTCCTGAACGTGACATTTGGCTCTCCTGAGCTGGTAGGCGCTGACTCGGGCACATCGCTGCAGGCTTGGCTCTCTGTAGCCAGGTGGCCCACCCAAGGCATCTCGTCACAAAGCTGGGAATAAGCGGGTAAATCTCTCTTAGATCCTGTGGTCTGGCATTTGTTCCAGTCACAGGAAAGGTGCGTTTTTAACTAGAAGAAAGAGTAAAATTGATGGTGTGGGTTCTTCATTATGAGCTACGGCTGCCAGGTGCCTTTGCCAGGTGAGATGCTTCAGACGTGCATCTCTCCATGTAGAGTGATCTGTGCTGAGATGCTGGGACTAGGAAACCAAACCTTCAATTAGACACCTACTGCTTGCTTGGAGAGGAAATTCAATTCTTTTTCCTCATCCATAAGGGTGGAGTGATTGCTAATAAGTGTATAATAAATATACAGATACATACACAGTAACAACATTGATAAAAATGCCTGGTCCAATATCTTAGCTCTTTGTGCACATGTGTGTAAATAAGTAAATAAGAATTTATATAAATATATTTTATAGAGAGAGCTTATATATTAAAAATACCAAAATTTTGTTTATTTATATACAAAATATATTTTTATATATTTCTCTCTATATATTGTATATATAATGACACATTTACGTGTGTATATGCATGTGTGTGCATTTGTATTTTACACTTCTACAGTGCTTTTTTTTAGATTATAAAAATCCTGTTATATTTTATTTTATTTTTTTATAATAAATTTATTTTTTATTGGTGTTCAATTTGCCAACATCCAGAATAACACCCAGTGCTCATCCTGTCAAGTGCCCCCCTCAGTGTTCTGCAGTGCTTTTTAAAAAAGATTCATTTATTTGAGAGAGACAGCACATAATGGGAGGGGTTGGGGTAGAGGAAGAGAGAGAGAATCCCAGACTTCCTGCTGAGCACAGGGCCTGACGTGGGGCTCCATGTGGGGCTTGAGATCATGACCTGAGCTGAAATCAAGAGTCAGGCACTCAACCAACTGTGCCACCCAGGTGCTCCCCGAGCGCTTCTTAAATGGAAGGTACTTCCCATGCACTAATGCATATTAACTCTAATTGTCATATTCCTGAAAGGCAGGTGGGTGTTATTGTTGCTGTCATCATTGTTCCTATTTTCTTTAAACGTGTGTAAAAATAACATAGAGAAGTTAAGTGACTTGTCCAAGGCCAAAGAATGAATAAGTATAGAATCTAGGATTTAAGGCCAAGGAATTTATTTTTATTTTTTTAAAGATTTTATTTATTTATTCATGAGAGACACAATGAGAGAGAGAGAGAGAGAGAGAGAGAGAGAGAGAGGCAGAGACACAGGCAGAGGGAGAAGCAGGCTCCATGCAGGGAGCCCGACGCAGGACTCGATCCTGGGACTCCAGGATCACGCTCTGAGCCGAATGGCAGACGCTTAACTGCTGAGCCACCCAAGTGTCCCAAGCCCAAAGAATTTAGTATCAAAATTAATGTGCTTTGTGCCTTCAGGCACTCACAGTGCTTGTTTTCTTTCCCAGTTAGAGGAAAGGCATGAAGAGAAATACAAAACACCAAGTTCCTACATCTGTGGGCTATTCCACCAGCATGTCCCATGAGACACGCCATTACTTCTGTGTGTCTCAGGAAACATGACTTGTGCTTGTTATAAGTTTCTGAATATGAGAAGAGGTAGGGGTGCTTGTGTAGTGGGAGAAAGCAGCACCCTTTGGTGGGAAAGTTCGGCTGAGCCCCTTCTGGCAAGTGGGCAGCGGTGGCAGTGAGAACGTTGACTCCACAAAGCCTCTTGGATGCCCCTCGACCACCTGACTGGTTTTGCTGGCAGGTCTCTCTCTGCAGTGACCTGATTCAATTCCATTCTGCTCTACTGGAAAAGAATCATAGTTTATCAGAACTATCTAATGATTTCTTTTATGTTTTCAAAGTTAGGAAAAGCAGCTATCAGGACCAGTGATTTTCAAACTCCTAAAAAATTTTTTGGAGTAAGAAACAGCCTTCCTTTTCCCCTTTTTTCCCAATTGCAATCTTCATGGACACTCAATATAAAAAAGAGGGGAAAAAAAGTGAGGCAGTTGGTTGTAGCTAGGTTGGGGACCTTGGTGCTCTGCCAAGGGTCCCTTTTAGTGGCTTCTGAGAAATCTCAGAAGGGGTTTTGTGTTGTAGATGAAGAATTACAGATCTGGCTAAAACTCCTACTTAGCTGAGGGCTTGAAAAACAGAAAGATACAGTGATTTTCCCAAAGCTGCACAGCAGATAGAGCTGAGAATCTGCCAGTTTTCTAGTGTTCCTAGTGCTTTGTGTATCACATGATCGTATCACATTACTGACACTGGCGCTTGCTGAGGATCAGCTGGGGAGAGATAACGCTGGTGTCTGTAAGCCACAAAGCACTCACACCTCTTGGCTGGTGATCCACTGGCCAAAGTTGGAATTCACTTGCCAACACCAGGGCATACGCAAGAGGAACTGGCCACTGCTGACCAGTGAACCTGCCACCGAATCTTGATGAAAGGTTCCCACTACATTTGCAGAACAGATGCTGAGACCAAGGGATCATATTTTACTGTAATGGAAGCCGTCCGAATGTATGCCTCACCCATCTGTCTTCTCTCAAGGTACAGCAGCCTTCCCTCTTTATCTGACTGGAAGGTACAGTTATTTTTATTGTCAGGAGCATAAAATACATGGGGACATTTGAATGGGGATCCTTGGATGCACAGAATCAAGCATAAAGCAACTGCTAAATATTTTGTAGCATTTTCATAATTCATGAAACCTGTTAGTCCGTGGAGATTTTTCTAGATACCCCATCTTCTATAGGCTGCAGAGAAAGGAGAAAGAGCTATTTTCCTTAAGGGTCTGCCTATCTGATCTACTTTGCCTCATTTACCCAAATATTTACATAGGGCTATCTCTTGATTACTAACTCTCCTAATAGTGACCTGTTTCTTGCCCCAGCTCTGGATGTTTTGGAACAAGCTGTTTAGCTATTTCAGGCCTTGGTTTATCAATTCATGTAAAGGACCAGTCTGCATGTTGTCATGAGGAATACACTGAGTTAATGTTTATAAACCATGGTGATGTTCTCAGATGAAAGATGTTCAGTGACTATAAAAATACTCCTCTGTGATGATTAATGCATGGTCTTTGCCAATGAGATTATTTAAATGATGGAACAGTGGCTACTATTTTAATCGTATAGAGCCTCACCGAAGTTTCAAAGCACTTTTCCGACACTAAATCATGGCATGTGTTACTTAATCCTCACTTTAGAGACAGGGAAGTTGAAGCACAGTAATGCATGTGCTTTTACACATGGGCAGGGGTTAAATTTTACTGTGTTAAAGTTTTCCGGGTTGCTTCTCTTTCAGAACATTCTCCAGATTCATTCACCTTGTCCCTCTCACCAGGCATTTTGTAAAATATCCTGAACCGAGACATTTGCCCTGGACAATGATTGCAAAGCTCACAGGAAATCCATTTAGTAAGTATTTATTGAAGTCCTGGAAATAGAGAGATGAGAGACATAATCCATGGTCTCAAAACCCTTACAATTCAAAGGGAGAGGCAGAGCAGCAAGCGAGTGGTAAGCTGAGTGCTGTGATAGACACATGCATACAGAGGGAGAGTATCCAGATGAAGAGTGAAGGGAGTGTAGAGACAATTTAAGAAGTGACGCTTTGTTTGTTTGCAAATGTGCTTTGGTCATGAATCTTAATTTGGGTTCCTTCAGACACAGTTGCTGCAGCAAAGAATAGAGGTTTATTTATTTTTTTAAGATTATTTATTTATTTATTCATAAGAGACACAGAGAGAGAGGCAGAGACACAGGCAGAGGGAGAAGCGGGCTCTCTGCGGGGAGCCCAATGTCAGAGTCAATCCAGGACCCCGGGATCACGACTTGAGCCAAAGGCGGACGCTCAGCCACTGAGCCACCCAGGAGCCCCTGATTTGAGGTTTATAGAGAAGCTTACTTGGAAGATGAAGAAAGTACCATAAGGTGACAGGGAAGGAAAGGCAGTTATCACTATGGGCGACCAGAGCTTATTTCTGGGGAAACACACATCTCAGAGGCATCCCTGCAAGGAGCCAGGGAGCGGGGGTATTTGTGTCCCAATTCCTATTGGCTATGGTGGTGGACTGCTTCTGGAGGACATTAATTCCCTAACATTCTTGCCTATGTCATATGGGACAAAGTAGGCTCCAGGCACCAGAGGAAGTCTTCAAATAAAGAAGTGGTGGCAGTTGGAAGTCCAAGGCACTTAGGGATAAGGGTGAAAGGGACAAACAAGGCACAGGAGCTGCTCTGCCTTTTGAAGAAAATCACTGCTTGAACTCAAAGTACTTATTCTCTAGTGTGTGTCTCTCTCTCTTTTTAAATTCAGTTAGCCAACATATAGTACATTATCAGTTGCAGATGTAGTGTTCAATAATTCATCAGTGGCATATAACACCTAGTGTGCCTCTTTGACAGTCTGGTTTGTAGACAGCTATTTAACTATCCATTTCAGTCTACAGAGGACAGTCTCTATTAAGAGCAGGGACAAAGCTGGGGGAAGATCAACTCACAGCTTACGGCTTACTACATGTGCAAAACACACAGCTCACTCCTCTTGTCCTGCAGGTCTCAGAAAAGACGCCTCCTCCTTAGCTTTCTTCTTGACCCCTTCCTTGTCCTCCGTAGGACTCTGAGCTCACCCCTCTCGTGATGCTTATAACATCCACTTGCACTTTTGTATTTACTCAACCATCTTCAAAAGACTCAACTTCCTGAAGGCAGAATCTGTGCCTATCAGAGAGTCTCTCTGTGATGCATGTGATCTTCTCTTAAAAGAACAAGAATAGGGGCCCCTGGGTGGCTCAGTTGGTTAAGCATCTACCTTCAGCTCAGGTCATGATCATGTGGTCATAGGATGGAGCCCCACATGGGGCTCCCTGCTCAGCAGGGAGTCTGCTTCACCCTCTGCCCCTCTCTCCCTTCATGCTCTCCCTCTCCCTCTCTCTCTCAAGTAAATGGTTAAAAACTTTTTTTTAAAAAAAAGAACAAAAATAATAAATCTTTTCTACTTTATGACTTCCCTTTAAAGCAAGTGTCTGGGGATCCCTGGGTGGCTCAGCAGTTTAGCGCCACCTTCAGCCCAGGACCTGATCCTAGAGACCAGGGATTGGTCCGAATCAGGCTCCCTGCATGGAGCCTGCTTCTCCCTCTGCCTGTGTCTGTGTCTCTCTCTCTCTCTGTGTCTCTCATGAATAAATAAATAAAATCTTAAAAAAAATAAAGCAAGTGTCTGGGAGGGTGTGTGAATAGTCCAGAAGAAGTGTAAGACGAGCTGAAAGTAATGAGGTCAGTGACTGTAATGCAATGAGCACAAAAGGAAGGGGCAAGAGGAAGAGAGAGCCACCAGGATGAGATAGTCTAAGGGTTAAAATTAAGCAGCAAGAAGTGTAACATCATGTGAAGAAAGAAACCTTTTTAAAAAGCCTGAGGAGGGTATGTGATGTCATGAGCACTGGGTGTTATTTACAACTGATGAATCACTGACCTCTACCTCTAAAACAATACACTATATGTCAATTAATTTAATTTAAATAATAAATAAATAAAACATTAAAAAAGAAAAGAAAAGAAAAAAAAGGAAAAATTAAATAAAAATAAGCCTGAGAGGAACCTCCATGCTGGCTTCCACAGTGGCTGCACTAGCTTGCCCCACTTACATCCCCACCAATGGTGCACAAGGGTTCCTCTTTCTCCACATCCTCATCAACATTTGTTGTTTCTTGTGTTCCTGATTTTAGCCATTCTGACAGGTGTGAGGTGATATCTCATTGTGGTTTTGATTTGCATTTCCCTGATGATGAGTGATGTTGAGCATCTTTTCACATTTGTATCATTATACTATACACCTGAAGCTAATATAACACTATGCTAACTATACTAGAATTAAAAGAGAAATAACTAGAAAGTCATTTCTCTAAGGCATGAAAGGTTAAAAAGTGTTTTTAATTCACTTTTTGTCAACTCTGCTTTTAAATTTAGGTAGCTGGGGCACCTGGGTGATGCAATTGGTTAAGCATCTGACTCCTGGTTTTGGCTTAGGTCAATCTCAGGGTCGTGAGGTCAAGTCCCATGATAGGCTCCCCACTCAGCATGGAGTCTACTTGGGATTCTCTCTCTCTCCCCTCTACCCTTCACACTCAAGCTCTCTCTCTCTCTCTGAAATAAAGAAATAAACCTTTAAAAATGAATAAATAAACTCAGGTAGTCAAATAGCTTGAATGAACATATCATTTTGTGTTTAAATGCTTATTTTCTTTTTGTTGATTATGAATTTTTACACCCCTACTGCAGAACATTTTTTAAAATACAGAGAGGTTTCAAAATTGTAGTCCTAATTCCCCAAGATAATTACTGTTTATATTGTGTTTGTATTTCTGTATAATTTTTATCCTACGCAGATCAAATCTATAACTTCTATTTTTGTAAAATGAGAAGCATACAAGAATTTGCATGTCATCTTTGCACAGGTGCCATGCTAATCTTCCTGTATTTTTTTAATCTGGGTACACATGCTGCTGAAGTATTGTACATAAAATTTTATATTACATATTGCACTTTCAATTTCTACTATATTTTAACTTTGCCCACAGCAGGATTTCTTTTTGGTCTGATCCTTCAGGCCAAATCTAATTTTCTCTAGTTGCTGGAGAAATTTCTGGAATAGAAAGTATTTTCAATCTTGGGAAGGGTAGCATTCTCGGGGAAGGGTAGCATTCTCTTTCTAAATCCTCAAAGGGACACACTTGTGGAAATTTGTCAAACCTATGATTTTAGGATGATGCTGAGGTGCAGATATGTGTGACTGGATTTTAAATTCATGCTCTATTTCCTAGAGCACTTTCTAAAAACATAAAAAGGAAAACAGGGATTCTCATTATGGTGCTACTACTCCCAAAACATGGTGCCATGGGATTTTATAACAGAAATATGGTGGCCAGACATCTAAACGACAAAGCTAATTGAAAAATGTAAAGCCTATCTGCAAAGGCTAAGTTTAAATTGCTCATCATTTGTTCTTTTACCCTATCCCTGCTCTCTGGTTTTATGTATTTACATAAAAATAGCTACATGTAAAATCTGTAACTAAAAATGATACTGTTTGCATGTCATTCATAACCTAAAATTTTGAGGTTAAGACCAGATTATTTTCTGGCATTTAGAAATAAGACGTTTTATATACAAATCCATTTTTGATTTGATGAGTGGTCTTGGATAAATCAGTCTGAGGTGTGTTTAAGCCACTTTTAAAATTCTGCTAAAGAACAAATCTAAGGAACAGCTAAATTAAGAATGTCATCTTTTCACTTTAAATTTCTGTAGATGAGTCATTTAAATGACCTTTAATCCTAGTACATTTAAAATGACTACTACAGTTAAAAGCATTCATTCTACACTCCACAATTTCAATTCCATGTTAAGTCAGTTCTCTGTACTGCTCAGAGAAGTCTATATACATGAATGGGCTTAATCCAGATGGGACCAAAAATATGATTTGTCCAGAGATAAGCCTTTACAGTAAATAAATACCACTTCTGCTCTTCACAAACTTGTCTTGGTGAGTTAAAGGAAAGTAGAGAAACAGAATTTCAGAACTGATTATTTCATTTTACAATATATATAAGCTTCCCACATGCCAGTTACAACATTAGGAGCCCAGGAAGGAAGGTAGGTAGGTCATGGGTCTCTGTCTTCGACTGGCTCATCTCTGAGTGAAGGCGTTTCAGAGTTTTCTATAGAAGAGACATGAGGCTTAGACCCAAGATATATTCCAGGGGAAAGAAAAGGAGTAAATGGGGCCAAGCCTGGGATTTGTGTCTACAAAGTACACAGAGCAATTCATTGAACTTGGCATCCCTGGGAGACTAATCCATCATATCACAGCATCTCTTTAGTGAAAATTTATAATTTCAAAACAGTTGGCTCCTGCAAGGCTCTTTTTTGCCTCCTCCTCCTCCTCCTCCTCCTCCTCCTTTTGGCTGAGCTTAAGACCTACTTCTTGGCTGGGCTGTTTGAATTTTAGTTTCTTAACCTGCCCACCTCTATCAATAAATCAATGTTTCTCTTCCAAATTCTTTTCTAAATTTAAATAAAAATGACAGTAGTCCTTGTTTTTAAGACTATATACTTCTACTGGAAGATAAAATACATAAATATGTACATTTTTCCTGAAGATTCAAATGCATTTTGTTTCATCTGAGACATATCAGTATGATTATTAAAAGAACATTCAAGTAACACTTCCTTCAAATTACGCACTCCAACCCTATTTTAGCTCTTACATTCTACTAGTAAAGGTACCTACTTTACTATGAATTGTTCATAATATAAATACTATGCCTTGTAGTTCTACTTTAGTAAATTTATGTATCATGTCAGTTTTTTAAATAGACCTTTTAGTACTCTAACTTACATACAGTAAAATGTACCTATGTTAGTATACAGTTCCATCAAAAGTTTATGTCTTCAACTACCTCTACAGTCAGGGACACAGAACATTTGTATTACCTCCAAAAGTTTCCTCAACTCTCTTTGTAACAACATCCTCCTCACCCCCAGCCCCAGATAACCATTGATCTCCTTTCTATCATGATAGGTTAGATTTATCTTTTGGGGATCATAAAGTGTACATTTTTTGTGTCTGTATTTTTTGATAGACATAGTATTTTTGAGATTTATCCATGTTGCTACATAAATAAATAGTACATTGCTTTTAAACACTGGATTTAATTCCATTTGTGGATATATCACACTTTGTATGTTTATTTACCTCTTGATGGACATGTGGGTTGTTTCTAGTTTTTGGCAATTAAGAATAAAGCTGCTGTGACTGGCAGCCCGGGTGGCTCAGCGGTTTAGCGTCACCTTCAGCCCAGGGCATAATCCTGGAGACCCGGGATTGGGTCCCATGTTGGGCTACCTGCATGGAGCCCGCTTCTCCCTCTGCCTTTCTCTCTCTGTGTGTCTCTCATGAATAAATAAATAAGATTAAAAAATAAAAAGCTGCTGTGAACATTCAAATGTAAATATTTGTGCAGACATATATTTTCATTTATATTGAGTAAATTACCTAAAAGTCAGGTTGTTGGGCCATAGGGTACATATGATTAATTTTATAAGAAATTGTCTCTTTTCCAAAGTGGTTGCACCAATTTACATTCCCATAAGCAGTGTATGAGGGCACTTGCTCCACATCTTATCCAATTTTAGCCATTCCGGTGGGTGTATTGTTGTATATAATTTGTACTTTCCTGATAACCAATGAAGTTAAAATGTTTCAGATGTGTTTAGTGGCCATTCACAGATATCTTCGATGAAATATTTGGTCAAATCTCTTGCCCAGTTTTAAATTCATTGTCTTTGTATTGGTTAGTGATAAAACATCTTCATATATCTGAAGACAAATCCTTTGACAGACATATGTTTTGTGAATATTTTTCCCCATTTTGTGCTTTGCCTTTTCATCTTCTTAATGCAGTCTCTCAAAGAGTAGATGTTTTTGACAATACCAATCCACAGAACATGGTAGGCATATCTGTTTACAAGTAAACTTTGCTAATGAGTATAGTGAGTTTCTCTTAAAATGCTGTGCCAAGGTCACTCATGCTGCCTATTTCTGAGTGATTGCTAATGTATCAGTGGCAAAAAATCCCAGGGATTATCGAGCGTAAGATTCACCAATGATATAACTCTCCAAATTTTGTGCTACCAGGAGTCTCTGCCTCAGTGACTATCTTCATTCCTTTCCTTTCTTCCCAATACTTCTCCACAGAATGTCTTTTTCATTTTACAGGATGAGTCAGCAAGGAGTACACTATTTCATCTCAGTGTAAGGGTCACCATGACCTTGTTGCATTGAAAAAGTAATTTAAAAGTTGAGTCTGTTCTAGATTTCAAGAGTAGAAATCTCTGATATATTGACTTAGAATACTCAAGCCTTTCCTTGGCTCTCAATACCAGAATCCAATGAGTTTGTCCTTTCTTCTAAGGAGACTAGCGGCCTGTGTTTCATTCATTTCTTTTAGAAATATTTGTTAAAATGTACCATATGCCAAGCCTTGTAACAGAAAAGCAAGAAATACCTAGTGTACCATATATCAAATCTTTTAGTTTATTCTTAATGGAACAACAAGCCATCTTGAGAATAGGAATCTTATTCATTCTCCTGTGCTCAGTGCTTGGCATATAGGTATTTATTAATGTAGTTAATGTATGAATGATTGTATGCAAGCATGCATGAATGAAGTGTCAGAGAAAGCTGGCTTGCCTGGTTTTCTGTTTTCTATAATGTGAGTGTTTTCTATAATAGGAAAGCTATAACCAAATAGCTACAGCCAATCGAGAGAAAATCATGCTATGGTAGCAATAAAGTAAACCAGATCTCCCAGTAGGATCCTAGCTAGGAAATCAGTTACTACTCAGATTGAGGCTTCTATCATTTTGCTTCCTAAGTTAAAATTTCCCAAAGCAGGAGAAAATACATGGGACCCCAAAAATGAGAAGGGTCACAGGGAAATTAGTTTCTTCTTATATTATATCAGAGATATGATTAATAAGAAGAAAACTGACTACTACTCTAACACATATTATTTAGTACAGTTTATAAAACAGGTTCATATCCTTTTCTTATTGGATCCTTACAATACTCCTGGGAGGTAGCCACAAGAGGTATTAGTATCAGTATACTTCCACATTATAGAGTTGGAAATGAGGTTCACAGAATGAAAGTATCTTGCCCAAGATCTTACAGCTACTTAATAGAAAAAAAGGCTAGCTGGATTCTAATATTCTTTTTTGCTGCCCTTGGAGGACAACCCCCTTACTTGATGGGGTGCCATGGATGATATATCTAAATCTACATTTCTCTTTTCCTCTTAATTTTTAAATAATATCCCTTTTTGTGTCATGAAAGGAGATAAATTATCCTTATCATAGTGTATCTTCATGGTATGCTCTGAACAGTATTAAGGAAAACTCCATTTTTAAAACAAAGCTTTGATATAAAGCTTCACGTAATTCCATAGGAATGACCTCCTTGGAAATCATGCTCCTTGGATTCTGTGAACCCTCAAATTCTTTTTTTCTATACAAACCCTACTTTATAAGAAATTAGCTGGAACATGCAGAACTGATTTTTTTTCTTTTACACAGATGAAGCTTCCATAATTGTTTTTACATTTTACCTGTCCAAGAGGAACTCCTTAGCTGAGGCACATCTGTTCAGAAATTTCAGTCTTGCTATGCTTGTAGGACAATGGTGCTTGATAGTTGTAGACAGGAACTTGGGAGGAGCTCCACAGAGTTATTCATCACCTCTGTGAGTTATCACATCAAGACATACTGGAAAACCAGCTTGCATTTGGGGAAAAATCTTCAATGGCAACCATGACTATGGCTAGACATTACTACTGTAACAGGATTACATTTTCAGGCCATTGCTTTGCAGAAGGTAAAGTATGTCTGCCTCTGCCTCAATGACAATGGTGTAATTGTAGGCTTCATAATTGGGTCTAAAGGAAGGAAAATTCAAGGACTGTGGCTGGGTCACTGGGCAAAATTTGAGATTATATCATCCCTGCCAATGGTTGAGAGCTATGACCAAGAAAAATACAACTTAATCTCTCTTTCTCCAACAGCTATATTTCTACATTCTTATTGGCCTCTATAATAGCTATGTGAAAGATAAACACTCTCTTTATTAATGCTTCATTAAGAATTTTCATATTTGTGTGACATGTAGTATATTCTTTGCTCAAAATAAAGTACTTTAGAGCTTTGATTCCAGCTGGTCTGGATTGGAAAACTCATTAATGCTGTTAGAATGACTGACCACAAACTCCTCAGGGGAGAGTTATGGTCTTATATGTAAGGAAACAGCCAAACTGGATTGGTCAACTTTTATAAATAACTATTGGAAAATGTAATTTAGAGGGATGAGTACATCAGTTACAGATTGTTTCCTTAATTGCCCCTGTTATTTCCCAGTTTCAAATTTTAGGCATTTTTCATGACAAAAATAATAATTAAAGTATGCAACAAAGCTCATCATTCAGTCTTTTATAACACAACATCTATCTGTAATGACAAAGGGAATTATAAATGACATTGCAATTTGGAGACAAAATTGCAAGATCTTTTATAGTTAAAGCAATTGATAGCCATCTTGACCAAGTTCTAAATTTAAGTCACCATCTCTTAGTTCAGATTGGCATCAACTTAAAACAGACAAGGAATTGTTTCCAGTGGAGAAGATTAAAATGCAATTATAAATACATCTATCTTCCTTTGCCTACGGACTCTCCAACCATAATACCATTTGCATAATGGGTTAGTTTGTTTGTTCTCTGTTAAATGTTAAATTTGGAACATTTTATTCTAAGTGCCATCAAAAAATAAACACATGAAGTTCTAAGCCCACAGCTTTTCATATTTATCTGAGACTAAGAATATGTCCATTTTGTCTGTATTTAGAGAAACACAAGCACTTTCTAATTTTTTTATACACCCAAGATGACAAGGAACTAAAGAGTTATGAATATAGACAAATGAAAGCTAGTATTTTACCTCATTCTCAAAGACACACACACACACACACACACACACACACACACACACACACATCCTCACCCTGCTTCTTTTTGAAGGCATCTGGAGGTTCCAGTTTGTGTGTTGGCTTCTGGTTGCCCTGCCCCTTTGCATCTCTGATGTCTTCTATTCCTGAGCTGTATTCCTGAGTGGACACCTGAATAAGTGCATGCCTACACTCTTCTCCTACTAATCCCCTGTAAATGGGCCCTGTGTCTAACTGCCTGGATGGCAAACAGTTAACCTAAAATCCAGTTCCTGCAAATTGAGGAACTATTACTCAAGTGGAACACATTTTGCTTTTTAAAGAGGGTATCTTGGGATACATAATAGCTGAATTTAATCCTTAGAAGAGGGAATCCATGGCACCAGGTTGACCAGTAGCCAAACCTTTGGCAGGGGGGAAATTTCCATGTTCTCTCCCAGAGATGAGCACTTTCCCATCTCCCCAATAGTGCAGCCTGGCTCAGGGCTAAAAGATGAAGTTAAGATGCACAGCAGCCAAACAGCCCTGACGTTTAAGAGTGGTGATCAGAACAGTGACCTCCTAGAAGGTTAGAAAGTGTCACCCATGAGTCAAAAGCATTACAGCAGTCGCTGCTTTGAAGTATCCCAGCCTCCTGATACTTAAGGCTCTGCTGATCTAAAGCTTCTCACATTCTATTTGTATTAGCAATTGGCTTTTCCTCAAACTCCACTGCCTAGGCTCTCAGTAAAGAGATTTTATGCTATTTAATGGTAAAAATTTAGCCTCCCTGATGGTTTTCTTTAATGCAGCTACTTGAGTGTAAAGGGGATGGGTCTCCTTGGAAACATGAGTAGCAACTCAGCTACTCTGTCTCCTGACAACCATCTCTCTGTGTCATTGGCTGCCTATTTCAAGCAGTTGATATCCTGACTAGAACTGAACACTGAAGACCATGCAGTAAGGAGGAGCAAATTTACTATTAAGGTTAAGACAGATGGTGGGAGGTAGGTCCAAGTGATAGTGGAGATGCTGTCAGACCAAGATACCATGTCCAGGGAGCATGAATACCTCCCTAAGATGGAGCACCAGTTATTTTAGAAGTAGAGGCTCAATAGGTAGGTGGGGCCCAGCCATAGAGAATTTGGACAGCAGATATACTAAAATTCAGGCAGTCAGACAGTGGCATATCAAAAGATGGAGAGGGGCGCCTGAGTGGCTTAGTTGGTTTAGCATCTGACTTTTGATCTTAGCTCTGGTTATGATCTCAGGGTTGTCTGAGCATCATGATTTCAGCATTAGCCGGGCAGGGAGTCTGGGAGTCTGCTTCTCTCCCTCTTCCTCTGCCCTCCTTTGTACCCCCACCCCCACCCCACTCAAGTGCACACATGCACGTGTGCTCTTTCTCACTCCCTCAAAATTTAAGAAAAACTTAGATGGAGAACACAGGCCCTGCTACTGGGCAAAGGGCCTAGTCAGAGATAGGCAGGTATGAGTGGTAGAAGAAGACTAAGGTATGTCCCAGAACCAGCACTTAAGAGATGCGACAAAGGCAGAGCTAAAATCTGAATGATGAGAACAGGGGTGGGGTGGAGTGACTTGGAATGGGACAAAAGTGAGCGCTTCATTATCAGAACTAGACCACTAAATGAAGGGACTGAATGAGGGGGAGTGTGAGGTAAGGCTCTGTTTCCATTTTGTAGCACAACTAAGAAAACAGGCGTAACAAGGTTCTAGGATGGGAGGTAGGGACACCACTATGGTTGAATCAGAGGGTCAGGGACTCAGGGTACACATGAAAACTCTGCTATTGGTTAATGAGAGAGAAAACAGACTAGAAAAAAAAGTAGTACCCATAACTAGCCACCCCACATATTTTACATCTCATATTGCTTCCTTTCTCTTCTTGTCATCATAGTCTTAATACCTGCTTTTATTAACACTTTATCTTAAAAACTACTGAGAGAGATGACTTTTAAAGAATATGCTAGGGTGAAGAAGTGCTTTAAGAATGATCTCCCTCTCTATATATCTACCCAAGCCGTATCATGCTTGGGTACTGGCTGCATCCAGGGTTGGGTGAGCAGGCAGGGACACGTGGGGAAAGGAGTCTAAGTAGAGGCCAGAGATGATGAGCGTGACATTATATGATGTGCCAAGTATGAGGCAGGATACTAACATACATTATCTAATTTAATCCCAACAAGGTAAGGTTTATTCTTTTCATGTACACAAATAAAGCCACTAAGGCTCAGAGAGCTTGTGTAACTTCTCTGATATCCCACAGTTGGTTAGTGCTCCATCATCAGCCTAAGTTCTCTCTATTATGGGCACTGAGAAAGCTTAAATTGCTTGCTTCCAATCAGGACTACAGAGGAGAGAGAGGTGTCAGCCAGGGAAATGCCAGGGCCTAGACTTGCATAAATGAGGAAGGCAGGGGATAAACAAAAGGCTGAGAACATAGAACTTCAGATACACCTGAATCTAGGTCAAAGACTAAGCTATCGTTTAAATGGCTGATACCCAGGCCTGACTCCAGGTCATTAGAAAAAGCTCCTGATGATAGACAGGTACTCCTTATTTAAAAATATAAATTCAGGAAGTAGCTGAGAACATTGATTAAATGAGTACCAGCTTCTTTGGAGCATAAGAGCTTTTGCCCAAGCCTTTGCCAACCAGATTTTACATTGTAAAGCCAAAGCAACCATTACAAAGAAAGACCTGGCATAGGGTATTTGCAGTAGGTGTTTAATATGTTACAGAATTGTGGATTTGGGCTGAGAAGACGGCGAAAGGAATCCATTCCTTAGTATTCTCTGATGAGTAATTTACATGACATTTTCTCAAAAGATGTAGCAGCCACCTATTATGCCAGCTGACAGGGATGGCTCCTCTCAGGCGATCAGAATATCTAGCATGTTTGGGTTATTAGACCCAAACTTTTAGCTGAAACTGGTCTCAACAAGGAGTGGGTCAGGGTATTGTGCTAGTTCAGAGAAACATGGGGAGCTTGTTAAAATGCAGAGTTCCAGGCCCTCAGAATCAGAACATTCTTCAGGTGATTCTGATACAGTTGGTTCTGTAGGGACACTTAGAAAGAGTCTAGCAGAGGTCCCCTTCGCACCACCACCCACTCACTGTATTTGTCAGAGCAGAACTGAACTGGACACTCCTCATTTTTAGAGTGCAGGTAGAGAGCCTCCCCAGTGGCCTGCGAATGGCTACTTTTCCAGCACACATCAGTGCCCAGTGCTGGGGAGGAAGCGGAGGCCCTCCAGGTGCTCAGTGGTCAGCAATGCTGTGGCCAATCCCGGGAGACAATGTGGCAACAAAGGGAGGAGTCCTCTCTATGACAGCTCCAGTCACCTCACTACTGAGCCTCGATCTTTGCTTTTCTTTCATTTTGGCCACATGACCAGAAGTGGGTGGGTTCTGGAAATGAGGAATCAAGCAGGGGACATAGAGGCTGTTCTTTCTCCCAGTCTCTCTCCCCCGTGGCTACTGGAATTCCCCCATTTGTGCTGCATCCTGAAGACTTTCATCTATCTTGAAAAAAATGAATCATTACACCAACTATCAGGAGGAGGCTGTGCCTTCCTTGCGTGAGCCCCCTTTAAGGACAGGAGTTGCTGAGACAGAAAATTCCCCAGAGGCAGGCTTGATTGATGATATGACATTGTCTCCTGAGGACACAGTGATTTGCAGCAGCATTTCAGCAACCCAAAATAAACCATCACTCTGCACAAGGGGTGACAAGCTTAATGTCTACACGCTTCATCATAATTCTGGTAGCAGAGCTTCCCAGAGTTCTAGGTTAACTAACCCCTTCCACTTTGGCCAAAAAACCTGGAGCAGGAACATGAGAGAGATCATAAGATAATTGTTCTTTGGATGAGCACCTTTCATCTGAGGATCTCCAAGTGCTTTATAAATATTAATTAAATTGCAACAACACCTTGGCATGAGTAATTATTATCTGTCCACCACCCCCAGCTCCATACAAAACCCTTAGAGATGAGGCATTTAAAGGATAGAGTGGCGAGACTATAGTGTCTGAGTTTATCATAGAGGCAAAATCTAAACTTCAATGTTCTTCATTTCTAGAATTATATTAAAGAGTACTAAAGTGATTGAAAGGATCATATGATTCCTATGCATATATACACTATGAAGTTATACTAGAAGAAAAGAATAAAATGAATTTATCACTTAATTAGAAGAACTATTATATTAATCCTAGCTTTTAACCAATTTTTTTCTCTCCCAAGAAACTTCTTACTGTTTCGATTTTTCCACCTATGAAATGATGACATATGGGGTTCCCTAATCTCTTACATTATTCTATCACCCAATCATAAACACTGATGGCTCATGAGGTGATATGTTCTATGACCTACAAAAGGTATTCATCTTTCCCATTAATAATGGCATATCCTCACAATTTATTTATTTATTTGTTTGTTTGTTTTTTATTCATAAGAGACACACAGAGAGAGGCAGAGACAGAGGCAGAGGCAGAAGCAGGCTCCCCACAGGAAACCAGATGCAGGACTTGATCCCAGGACCCCGGGATCACGACCTGACCCAAAGGTAGACACTCAACCACTGAGCCACCCAGGTGCCCCTAGACCCTTACAATTTAAAATGTGTTATCCTGATATATCACACAATCCAGAAGAATCTTCGTGATCAAAGCTGTTACTCATATTATCAGAATTACCTTCCTCTTTATATTAGTTGATGGTCGTTGGCCTGTATGATATCTTATTTAAGTCTGTCACAATCTTTTTTTTTTTTGAAAGTGGTTAATATAACTACCACCAAGATTTATTAGAAAAAAAACCAACAACCTATAGTTAGAAACCAAATATCGTCAGTGATTGTAAAATCTATCCCTGCCTCTATTCTGTTGGAGGAATATCAGTTTCTCATTTACTATGTTTACCTGGAAACAGCTACCTGGAGGTAGGTTAAGAAGTAGTGGGGCTTCTTGGAGGGGCTTAAGACAGAGTTGCAAGTGAATAAAGCAGCTAAGTTTACAGTCTTTGCCAACCAGCTCTGCAGATGCACTTGGGGCTATTGTGCGTGGAGAAAGCCAAAAGAAAGAGAAGATCTGGGGTCACTGGGTGGCTCAGTTGGTTAAGCATCTGCCTTTGGCTCAGGTCATGATCCTGGGGTCCTGTGATCAAGCCCCACATCTGGCTCCCTGCTCAGTGAGGAGTCTGCCTCTCCTTGGTCTGCTTGTGCTCTCTCTCTTTTGCTCACCCTCTATCAAATAAACAAATAAAATCTTAAAAAAAAAGAAAGAAAGAAAGAAAGAAAGAAAGAAAGAAAGAAAGAAAGAAAGAAAGAAAAGAAAGAAAGAAAGAAAGAAAGAAGAAAGAAAGAAAAGAAAGAAAGAAAGAGAAAAAAGAAAGAAAGAAAAAAGAAAGAAAGAAGAAGAAAGAAGAAGAAGAAAGAAAGAAAGAAAGAAAGAAAGAAAGAAAGAAAGAAAGAAAGAAAGAAAGAAAGAAAAGAAAACCATCTTAGGCACACTCTCAAGAGGATCCCAAGCAGAGAGGAAAGGAGGAAGGCATAGAGCAGGGCATGCATACAGAAAGGTCAGAGATAATTCTGTCACTGCAAAGGCCTGTGGGAAAATGCAAAAATTAAAGAAGGCAGCAAAGATGGATCCTTCAGGTATTGGCCACAGAGGTAAATTCCCAAAGGAAAGAAAGATTTCCAACTTCTGGTTAAGACCAACTGCAGGCATATTTGATGGAATTGGTGAAGCCATAATATCGCATGTGTATGTACTAAGATTTCTTATAAGGTTTACAAAGAAAACAATGTATGCTGCTCAAGGTAGGCCAATGATAAATCTTTCTACAGAGACTGTTTATGAAGCAAGTGAGAAACATCTACCAAGGAAGCCACTGGCTAGCACAAAAATCTGTAGTCATAAAATATTCTTGGATATTTTATTTATTTTTATTCTTGGATCTTTTAGAAGTCATTATTATTTTAGGGAAAATATGGAGAAGTTCCTGAAAAAAATACATATGTAATGAGAATACTGAGGGCTAAGGAGAAAGAGCTGTACAAAAACAGACATGAAAACTCACTTATTTAATGCTGAGCAGCTACCATGTTTCCATGCAGTGTCTTCTTTGATGCTCTAAATGACCAGATGGGTTAGGAGCATAAAGGAAACAACCCACCTCAGGTTGGTGATTTGGTAAATGAGTCAGAAAAGGGGGCCCAAATCCTAGGTCTGCCATGTGACCCTGGTCAGTTACCTGTTCCCAAGGCCTCAGCTTTCTCACAGGGCTGTTGGGAGAATTAAACAAGATATTGCCCATAAAATTCTCAGCACAGAGCCTGGCATATCACAGAGAATGCACTCAAGAAATGTTAGTGCACATCACACCTGTCACAAGAGGCTCCCTACTCAATCACAAGGCTGAATAAAAATAAACAGCATCCAACTTTTCAGAGCTGATATACCCAAAGGAAAAACCATCTTCCCTAATGGCCACTTTGGGTGCTATGTCTGACTCGAACATTGCTGCTCAGTTTTCACAAATTAATTCTGGGCCATCTCTGTTGGGAGCATCCTCAGGGCTTATTTAAAATATATACATATCTGTGTATTGTTATTGATGGCAAGTCTTGGTCCTTCTGGAGTGATTTTTTTTTTTCCTATTTAGAATTTGTCATTTATAGCCCGATTTAAGGAAGAAGGAACATAATCAAGAAAGGACAAAATTTACATACAGATCGTGTGTGTGCACACACACACCTTATAAATCAACCCTAACGGTAATTTCAAGTGAGGACTTGTATAAACATTGTGAAGAATGGTGGACAATGATGTCAAGTGCATAACTTCCTGAACTCATTACTTGAAGGTTGTCTTTCATCTAATCTTGACTTTTTAAATATGATTTAACATAAAAGTCTCATTCTTTTATTGTTGTACATGAGCTGTTGGGTCTCTACTTAACTCTTTCAGATAAGGAACGCTGGGAAGGAAAGAAAGGAAAAGACTGAGGACAGAAGAAAGAGGATGAGAGGAGAGAGAAAGGACAAAAGTGAAGGGACAAGTCGAGGCAGGGAAAATCAAACCAGCTTAGAGACATCACAGAGCAATCTACCTTGCAGGCAAGAGCCATTAATTACAGTTTGTTTTTTAAGACATAACTCATGCTACTATTTGTTTTGTGAAGGGGAAGAGTGCTTATAATGGGCCACAATAAACTTTCCAGTCAAGGATAAACATTTTTTTTTAATTCTGTTCTGAGAAAGTATGTTTATTAAAATACTTCAACCTTCTGAGAAGTGGAATCATTTCTCAGAACGTGTATTTTACCGTTTCCTTCATATTTTGGACAATCGCTCGCTCACCACCTGTTCACTTTTTCCCTCTGGTCTCCTCAAGGCTCCTGGACAAGCAGGGGCTTGTGGGAAAGGAAGGAAGCACGAAGAGCTCTCTTATGTGAATAACGTGATTAGCAGAAAGTATAAAAGAGGCTTCTTCCCCTGTTCACAAAGCAGATTTTCTTCACAAGCTGGCAGAGCTCCCAGACAATTTGCTCTGGGGACAGACTCTGGTTAAACTGCTGCCAGTGCTGCTCTGGGGCCTCCAGATTGATGAGTTGGGGCAGCCACAGGGAGGGAGCCCTGAAGTGGCAACACTGGGCAGGGCCAGCCTGGGTCACCCAGCGGGACACCATGAGCACAGAGCAGGCCCTTCTGACCACTCACTGCCCTGGCCTTCTGGGACTGAAACAGCAACAGGAAGGGCTGAGGTGCTACAGAGGGAAGAGGCCGGCTACAGGGTCCAATATGGAGCCTGAGTGGCCAAAAGGTAGGGGCAGAAGTAGCAAAGGAGGGGGTGGCTCCCATCTGTGGGCCTAGGGCTCAGGCCTGTTCAAGGGACACAGAGCAGCATGGAGGGCAGAGTAACCCAGTTCCCCAGCACCATGAAAAGAGTGGCTCCTGACTTCCTGTCTGGCCCAGGGGTCTGACCAAGCAGCAGTGTGGGACTGGGGAGTGATCCTGCAGCAAACATTGCTGCCTCACAACCTGGATCCTGTATTTGGAGGCCTTGTCACCATGGCAATGCCAGCCCACCCCTTCCAGCTCCCCCTGGGTGGTGTTGTCAACAAACACTCACTCCGGAGTACTTCTAATTGAATTGGAAATTAGCAGGCATTCTATGATCTAAAATGTGTTGGTGGGGAGAAGAGAGAAGGGTCATCAGCTTCTACAGCTCCTGCCAGCTTTCCTGCTAGGGTTTAGCTCAGCCAGACCGGATTTCTGATGGGGAGACCTTCAAAAATGATTTTCCCTAATAGTAGAGTTTTAGGAAGGTTTATTGCCATGAATTATTCGCGGTCACTAGATGATTTAACTCCAAGTGTTTTCCAAATATCCTCTAAAGGATTCTTGGCTAACTTCGATATTAACAGAAAAGATGGAGATATATTTGCCTCTCTTGCCTTAAACATGCTGCAGCCAGGCTGCCCTGAGGCTGCTATGGAGCTGGGAACTGGTAATGAGGGTAAGCTGGCTGACCCACCAGCAGAAGCCTTCTCTGTTCTACTAATGGAATAACCTTTCTGGGAGTGTGTGCTTGCACATTTATGTGCATGCACTTCACCATACAACTAATTCCTGATTAGTTTCCAAAAAATTCAGAAAACATAGAAAAAGGTAAAGAATACCACCAACTCAGGATAGGCACGGTTGATATGCTACTGTATATTCCTCCTGATTTTTTCTATGCTAATACTTTGAAATGAGATTACAGCATGCATATATTTTTATTTTATTTATTTTTTTTAAAGATTTTATTTATTTATTCATAAGAGACACACACAGAGAGAGAGGCCGAGACACGGGCAGAGGGAGAAGCAGGCTCCATGCAGGGAGCCCAATGCGGGACTCAATCCTGGGACTCCAGGATCACGCCCTGGGCCAAAGGCAGGCGCTAAACAGCTGAGCCACCCAGGGATCTCCACAGTATGTGTATATTTTTAGAACCAACTTTTTTCACTCTACAGTAGGTCACACATACTATCCTTCCATGGTAATAAGTATAGATCCATGTTAACATTTTTAATGGCTGTTTAATAATCCACGATAAAAATGTGCTGTGGTTTATTTCAACAACTGCCTTATTTAGTTAGATATTTTAGATATCACTATGTTATTGCTGGTAGAAATAGGATCTTTACATTCCATTACATTAACATCACTGAATCCTCATCCATCCCTTAAGATGGATTCTTCAAAATGGAGCTGCTGGGTCAAATTCCATCATCTTTAAAAGCTTTGATGCACCCTGTCAAAATTTTCCTACAGGAAGTCTCCACCAATATTCCATCCTTCCAGAAGCAAATGGAGCTGCCCATTTTCTTATTCCACCCTCGAGTCTGGGCATGAAGAATCTTGTTCACCTTTTCCAGTCTGATGGTTGTAAATGATACCTCATTTGCTGTGTTAATTTGGTGTTCAGTGCTTTCTCTCCTCCCTCTGGCACCGTCTGTCATCTCTTGTAGATGTTTTCCCACCAGCGTCTTTCTCATTCAACAATAAATATTAATAGAGCACTCCCTGTATGTAGGTGCTGTACTCAACATCCACGCTACAACAGTGGCACAATGTAGGGTACTCCGGGGGAAGAAGGGGCAGCCTGCTCCTGGGGAGCAGGAGAGAACTTCACAGAGGAGGTAGTATTTATGCTAGGTTTGATGCAATGGTGGGAAAGGTTATTTAACACAGAAGATAGAGCATAATCAAAATCAAAGGGCTGTGTTCCGGTGAGGCAAGGAGATAGGATCGGCAGGATGCCAGACTGAGATAGGCTCTGGGCACTACACTATGGAGTCCAGATTTTATTCTGTGGCAACAGCAGATACTTAAAGGAAGGATTTTTAGGGGTGAATAGTGATATGATTTATATACAGCAAGTTAATTCTGGCAGTGGTATGAAGGAGGAAATAAAGAGAGAGAGAGAGAGGCTGAAAGACCAATTAAATGCCTATTGCAACTGTCTGTGTGTAGAAGCTGAAAGTCAGAGGCATTGGGACCATGGAGCAGAGAGATGGAGGAGACAAAATTTTTAGGACTGGTGACTGGGTAGGGAAGTAGGGGAAGTAGGGGAGAAGTTCAAGAAAACCTGGGGCATGGGGCACCTGGGTGGCTCAGTCAGTTAAGCATCTGCTATATGCTCAGGTCATGATCTCAGGGTCCAGGGATAGAACCCCACGTCGGGCTCCCTGCTCGGGGGTGGGAAGGTCTGCTTCTCCCTCTCTCTCTCTCTCTCTGCCTGCCACTTTTCCCATTTGTACTCTTTCTCTGTCTCTCTGTCCAATAAATAAATATTAAAAAAAAAAACCCTGGAGCACATAAAGTGTGAGCAAAAAAGAAGAGAAGGATTCAATTTTGAATCTGCTATAGTTAAGGTGCCCACTGGACTTCAGATGGGTATATCCAAGGGAAATTGTCAGTATGGATTTGGGACTCTGGAGAGAGGCTGTGGCTATAGCTGTGGATGGATATTTGGGGAATCATTAGCACTCAGAATCCTCACAATGATTTCCAGGAGTCCTTCCCTTACTCGGACCCAGGCCTGCCACCCTGTATTCTATTCTTTATCTTTGTCCCTGACCCATAAGCCCCATTCCCTTCCCTCAGAAGTGTCTAGTTGGTTATGAGAAAGAATGGATTTCATGCAGCCAGTTCATAAAAAATTTTGAAAATTAAGCTACCTATCTTCTGGTGCCAATGACAAGCATTTTAGAAAAGGGTATTAGTCACACACACAAAAATGACTCCCTATTCGTGTAGCAAATGGGCAGGAGATATTTGGGGGACAAAAAGCTTTTCTGAACTCTTTCCAGTCATACCAATAAAGTACCATCCACCCCTGCCTCTGTGTTGGGGGCTCTGCTTCCTTGCTAGAGATCCAAAATGCAAAAGCACCATCAGCTCTTGGAAGAACAGATTTGTCACTGGAGTTTGCCTTCAGACAGAGCTCTGCAACCTGAGACCTGCTTCCAGGAGCCAGGTATAAGCCCCAGGACCTAAAGAGGAACACGGGATGTGGCACCATGCCATTGGCTGCTTGGCTTCCTAGCTATGATTTGAACAGCTCAATTAAAAGGACAGACAGCTGCTGTCTAAATTTGAATGAAAACATAATAAAACAAATCTGGGTAATTTTAGCCTCCCTTGTTCTCTTCATCATCTTAATAAATCTTTACCTAGAAAGACAAAAAGTGCTGCTAAGAGCCATGCTGGGGTAGAAACGCGTCAGTTCTCGGCTCCCATTTTTTAGCAGCTAACAATCCAGCTCATCTCCAGAACAAGGACAACCTTACTCTGACCTGCCCAGAAATTGTTCTTTTTTTTTTTTTTTCTTTTAATCATGTCTACTTTTCTCACTGGCTCCCTTCAAACTCTCTGTTCCTGTGATCTCAAATCACAAGTGGCTACAGCTATCTGGTAACACAGTTCTGGCTGGACCCACGGGATCAGGAACTATCCACTCTGCAAGCTGCTTCAAAGGCTACCCCATATTCCATCTCACAGTATATCAGGAAGGAGTGTACAATAGAGACACTTCCCTTACCAAAACCAAAGAATGAACAAACTTAACCTCTATTACTTCAATAATAAGGACTTGGCTAAAAAGAAGATACTTTAATTAAAGCCATATTTCCTCCATAGAAAGTATCACTGCTGTAGGTTGCATGACTTCCCCCTTTCCAGATATGGACATAATTAGCTAAAAGTCAAAAAAATTCAAGGTTTCTTAAATACACCAGGAATCCAAAGCATAGAAAGGCAGCACAAAGAACATAACCGAATTCCATCCACTTGGTCAGAGAACCAGGAATGCAGAACATGGGAATAAATGGCTCCTATCAAGTGCTGAAATTACACAAGATAAATCATAGCTAATGCTTTAGAATATTTCCTGCTAGAAATGTCCCAAAACCCCCCAAAACTGTTCATTTAAGATAATGTAAACACCTCAAATGAAGAAGTAAGGCAGAAAGGAATGGGGCATGGGTAGATTCAGAATTTCCATTTCCAGTCTCTTCTTCAGCAATAGCACCACTTTCAGCCCAAGCTGTTAGAGTTTGGGGACAGAGGAAATGATTTACACTAGGAAGGAGGAAAAGAGAAGCTCTCTGAAGCACCAGCTTCCTTAATGACAGCCACTCCGAGAAGCTAGCAAATTTCTTATAAGTATTTATGGCAAAAATCCTTGCAACATTAAAGATCAAAATGGCCTCCTAATTTAAGCCAACATTTCTGAAACTGTTGACACTCTCAACAGAAATTAACCTAGAAACAGCTCACTTCATTGTTCACTGGATAGGCTTCCAACTCAGGGTACTTAAGGTATGTGAGGCTCACAACCATTTATGTATACGCAGCATCGGTGGCCTCCGTGTTTTTTCAACCTCATAAATCTTCTTCTGATACCTGAAGACACATTAATTACCCAGGCCTTTCTGTGTTCACACACACAAAAAGTGATCTAAAAACAGTCAAATAGCACGGATCTTGCCTCATTCAACAACTATTCTCTTTATACACACACTACATAATACTACTTCTACCTTGGTTTATATCTTTAACATTCTCCCATCATTTCCCAAAATGTGTATCTGCCCTAAACTCTTTAAAGTACAACTCCAGTATCATTTGGGCGGATTTTTAAAAAAGATTATTGTAAATGTGAGCTGCTTCTTTTTCTCACCCTACACCCAACTTGGCACCTTCCTACGTCATAAATCCTAATGTGGCAGGAGCAGAACCAGAGTGCCTCTATTCTGTTGGGACCTGTGTGTTTGCCACCAGCATGACAGGAGCTCTGCCAAGGTCTGAGACACAGCATGCTCTCTTGCCAGTGTTCAGGTCATTATTTCACAACACGTCAGAATATTTGCAATCTAACAAGCTTGGTTCAGATATGAGAATCAAGTGAGATCAACCAGAAAAAGATAGCCTTACATCAGCCTTAACTGAGAAAGCTGGTCACCAGAGAAGAGGGTTCTAGAAGAACAGTTTATGCAGAAAACCCAAAGGACTAAACACCTGAAAAGAATATACACAGACTCTGGCATTCTGCGCTGCTTTCTTCTGCACACAAGGCCGTGTTTTCTACCCTTTCCCTGTCTCTTCTGCCTTCCCTGAGCTTAGACAGCTGTGGGACAGTGATTATGAACATGAGCCCCAGAGCCAGGCAGCCTGGACTCAGGCTCTGGCTTCACCTCTAATTTGCTGGATGGTCTTGGGCTGTTAACTAGATTCTCTATAACTCACTTCCTCATCTGTAAAATGGACAGCTTTGAGGATGAAATGAGATAACATAGTTGAAGCTTTTTGTATACTATCTGACATATAACCTGTCCCATCTGCTCAACCCTTTGTTCCTTGCTAGACCATAAATAGAACAAGCATGGATGGATCTCTCCAAACTTAAAATAAAAGCACCTTTAGAACCAAGTTCCAGTATCTGCCTGTGAGACTCTAAGTGCTTTTCGTATAAATCACCTAACATAATCCGTAAGATACCTAGAAGATATAGCACAGGAGGCTTTACACTAGTGATTCCTCAGCTAATCATGCTTCCCAGGACCCGTACACTTGTGTCGCTTCCTCTCACGTTGACTCTGGCCTTGGCTATGTGCTTACTTTAGCCAATGCAATCAGCAAATGGACATTAGTAGAGGCTTTCTAAGTACTTGTGCATTCAAGATTTTACCCTTAGAACGCCATTGCCAACATATGAGAAAGCCAAGCCTCCTTAAGGATGAAAGATCCCATGGAGCCAGTGAGGCCCCAGCTGTCCCAACTGAGCCCCACCCCCAGTCTTCATAATCTTCAGGCTGAAGCTAAGTGCATGAATAAGCCTAGGTAACACCAGTGGTCAAACTAGCCATCAACTTACAGAACCATGAGAAACAATAATCTGTTGTTTAAAGTCACTATTTTTTAGGGTTGTCTGTTACTCTACAATGATTAACTAAAACAGAAACTGGTGAGTAGGGTGCTGCCAAACAAAAACTTATAACATGTGGCATTGCCTTTGGGACCAGATGGCAGGGAGAGGCTGGAAGGGCAGCGAGGAAATTGTTTTTGGAGGCTGGAAAAAGGGCAACCCTTACTGCTGAAACAATCAGCAAAACTGTCATCTGCAGTCATTTGTAAGCTTAAAAAATAGATCTAATAAATTGGTTGGTCTGGCTAAAGAGATTTCTGGGCAGAATGCTAAAAGCACCAATGGATATTTTACCCTCACACAGTAGAAGTTACAAGAAGAGAGAGAAATGAGTTGAAGCAGGAACCACTGGATTTGTAGAAGAAAGGAGGCTGGTTCAGGATTTGCTGGGTAGGAAAGTAAAACTGCTCCTCATTTCCATTCTCTCCAGCTGGCAAAGGATTCTCAGAGGAAGAGATGGTCACAGGGTGAAGACTAATCAAGGAAAGGAGTGTAAGACCCTTAATTAAGACTTCAAAAAGGCTTTAGGAAGTGCTGAGTAGGGCCTCTCAACTAGACAAAGGGCTTCGAAGATTTATAGAAGCCTAATCCCAAAATAGCTCTGAGTAATCAAGCTGGGCTGCCCAATACAGGCACACATAGCTACTGGGCACTTGAAATGTGGCTAGTCTGAATTAAGATGTTCTACAAGTAAAAAATACATACTGGATTTCAAAAAGCTAGCATTAAAAAATGCAACATATCTAATTAATATAATTAATGTTCCAATGATAATATTTTGGCTCTAGTGAGTTTAACGAAGTATATTACTAAAATTACCTTCACTTTTTTTTTTTACTATTAAATTGTGGTTCTTAGAATTAAAAAAGAAATACATATGTGGTTCCCATTTGTGATTTGTATTGTATTTTTATTAGATAGCATTATTGTAGAGAAAGGCCAGTCCCAAAAAGAACTGGGAATATGGATTTTGTCTAATGGAATGAACAATAATGAGATATGTAGAAAACCCATAAAGTTTTTAAATGAGTTCCATCAGATTGGAGTAATAGTTTAAAATGATAGGCTATCTCCAGACTGCCAACTTTCCACAGTCAGGATGTAGGCTGAGAAAGCTACTTAACTATAAACACTAGCTATTTATTCTCAAAAAGAAAAGACATCTCAGAAGATATAACCAAGAACCCAAAGGGGTTGAGTCAAGAAGAGAACCAGAGCCTAATCAAGGCACTCTGCCAGCTGGAGTAGGGGAACCTGATATCCAGGAACCTAGGGAGATTTCAGAAATGCTCTGGACCAGTTACTGCTATTTCTTCCTATTATTCTATTTTTGAATAGGGATATCTATCAGAGTTACACGTCCCTCTTTCAACACTGTAGTCAGATGTATGATTTAGTTTACAAACACAATTTAGAGGACATAAACAGAACCTAGGATTTGCTAGGATGGAAGGCAAACTTGATCTCTGGTGGAAGAGGAGCTACACAAGAGAAACCCTATCTCTGTCTGGACCAGATGCAGGTCACAAGACCATGGACATCAAACCTGATGTGGTCATTGGATGAGACTTCAGGGGCCTTAGGGGAGAGGGGTATATTTTGTATATGGGACAAATTTAAATATTTATAGCCAGAAGGTAGACTTGATGGATTAAATATGCCCACACACTACTAATCCTCTCATTAAGAGGCAGCACCTATTTCTCCCACCCTTTGAATCTGGGCTGGCCTTTTCACTTGCTTTGTCCAATAGAATGTAGCAGAAGTGATACTGTGCAACTTTCGAACCCAGACCTCAGGAAGCTTTATAGCTTCTATCCTTGTTCTACTGCTACTGGGAGGATATTGTACTGTGATAAGGCCCACCATGAAAGGCCATATGGAGAGTCCTAGCCATCCCAGCTGTTCCATATCTTCCTATTTGTGGCCCCAAACACAAGAGAATCACTCTTATTTGGGAGTGGTTCATTCTGCAGCAATAGATAACTGACATGTATTTGTGGTCTAACAGGGACAGAGTCAAGCAGATGGTTCAGGTTTCCCGACAGAGGTGTGACTTGGGATTTCACTGCAGTTAGAATGCTGTCACCACCATGTTCTTCATTACATGGGCCTCTCCAGAGTGTGGCTCACAACCTGACAGCTGGCTTTCCTCAGAGTGAGTGATCCAAGAACAGAAGAAAGTGACCAAAATGAAAACCATGACATCTTTTATAGCCTAATATCAGAAATGACATATTATCATTTGTCCTGTATTCCGCTGGGCACACAGATCAACTCTGATAGGATGTGGGAGAGGACTACAAAGGTTATTAATTATCAGGGCCAGGGGCCAGGGCCACCTTGGAGGCTGGCTACCACAATAACCAAGAAATGAATAACTATATTTCACATCCCCAAGAGGCTAATTTTCCCATATCCTCTATTATTTCTCTGACCTACTTGTTTATCACAAGTTTTTTATTATTTCTCTTTACTCCTCAGCTCATTCCATACCTGTTATTCTCCCCTCTAACTTCGTTAAGCCATGGAATATGGCATCTCAGGTCTCCACTACTCTGACTGGAGAACTGTGTGGTTAGCTGGCTCAGCGTCAGTCCTGAGGTAGAAGGCTCAGTGGTGAGAAGACTCCTGAAGATCAGTACTCTCAACGCTTTTGGAGAAGAGAAATATAAATAAATTCAGCTCAATAAAGAGCAGGCCAGTCTGGAATCGGAGGAAAACGAACCTCCATGTTTGTTGGTTGCTGGTGACAATGTGAGGTTTCTGAGGAAAGCAGTCTGGAAATTTTTTATAAGAGCTATAAAATTTGCTTTCCTATTGGACTTAGCAATTTCCTCTTTGGAAACCATACCCTCCAAAAGAAAAACCAAAAGGAAGAAATGAGGTTGTATTCTTTGGGCCATCTCAAATGCTCAAGAACAAGGAATTGGCCTGAGTAACAAGACAGAAACTGTATCAGTGTAAGTGATAAGTATTTAATCTCACTGACACTGACCTGCATTTCTAAAATAAAATTATGTGACAAACACAGAGTAGGGCATATGGAAGCAAACACATATTGCTAAGATCAAAGTCTGGAAAATCAAAAGTGAGACAAATAGGTTACATTAATTAGGATCCTAGAGGTTAAAATTTCTCATGTGAACACCACTGCTGCAGGAAGTCAGCTGTCTGAGATGGAGTAGGAAATTATCAAGGCTTAGCAGGAGCTGATCTCCATTAACCCAAGCAATATCCTTTGAGTCTTGGTTTCCTCATCTACCAATTAGGTATCACATATCTAAATCCCAGGATCATGAAGATCTGAGTATACTCTATCCACTGGGAAAGTGTTCATATTCAAAGTGACACGATGGAGGCAGTATGGAACAACGGAAGGACCCAGGCTTTGAATTCGGTCCCACCTTTGTATTACACTTCCATCTAGTAGCTTAACTTCTTTGAAACTTTAGTTTCTTCAACTGTACATGGGCCCTTATACCTTACCAGGTTCCATCAGGATTAAATGCGTATCCTATGTAGCAAGCTAGTAGAGTACCCAGCACACAGGACGTGCTCAATTAATATCAGTCCTCTTTCTTTCTGCCGCCTCAAACTTCCAACTCTTTCATTCTCTTCCAATAAGCGCACAGTAAGGAAAACCGTTTGAAACTGGAAATAAGCGAGTTTGAAGGCAAACTTCAAAGAAGGTGATACTTCACTAACTCATTGCCAAGTTACACATTAAAAGTAGTTTGTAAGAAGTCTAAGGGGATGGAGTTTTGATAAGCTGCTCGAGGTAACCAAAGGGCCATCCAATGGGCTTGGTGCAGGGGCTGATCTGAGCCCTACCCTATTCTCTTTGGACAAGATCCAGATTATAGAAGAATTTGCCTATAGGTTGAAAATAGGAAGGGGTTCAAAATGTGAGAGTACCCCCTCAGAAATGAGCCTATGAAATGACTCATGGAATCAGGAGCCCATGGGTAAACAGCCTGGAGACTTTCCAAACTCTTTCTCAGAGTAGTTTCCAACAGGTATGGGGAGTGGTAATCGACAAAACAGAGACCATCCCTAAAGGAGAATTCCTTTTGGTCCTAGTTAAGCTCTGAAGAATACGAACTGAAATGAAGGAAAGGAAAAGAACTGGTTATGAGCATTCCCTGATGCCTCTTAAGGCTAAAGTCTGTGTCCAAAAACACCAGCAGAGTGGAAGTGGAACATATGCTCCTTTAAAATTAAAGTCAGCCCCAAATAGCAGGGAAAGAACAGGATGCATGGCCCCTGTTTGTAAACAAAGACCAAGATAAATGCTGGTTGTCAGACCTCAAAGGGAGGTATGACAAGCCACTTGTAGAGAGAAGCCACAGGCAGCAGAGCAAACCCTTTGGTCTCCCTGGTGGTCTCCAATAGACCTTTCCAGAGGCATCACAAAAGAGCAGGAAAGCTAAGAGGGCCAGAGAGGGCATCTGCCTAAGCACCCTGATCATCAGTCTGCACTGTCTTCTCTTGGCCAGCACTTAAGCTAAATTCTATTGTCACTCTCATCACAGGCTGTTGTTAAATGCTTTGGAGTCAGGCACTTAGGTCTGAACTACTAGCAGCAAGTAAATGGTCGGGCCTCAGTTTCTTTATCTGTATAATGGGCATACCAATAGTCCTCACCTCATGGGTGATTATAAAGAATAAAGAGATTCTGAGAACATGAGGTTATGTTTATAAAGCCTTCAGCACACAGCCAGTTCTCACAGATGTTAGGTGCTATTATTATTTTTGTGTTGTTGCAGATTTCATCCTCTGTTTTATTTCATGCATGGCAGCATTTCCCACCAGAACGAGGAGCCATGCAGAGCTAAGGGACCACCAGTGACAAACTTAGCGTCCAGAGTGGGGCAATGGTGCTATTTACAGCAACTAACATAAGATGCAGCCACGGGGAAGAAGTGAAAAAGAAGAGCATGTGCTGATAATGAGGCAGCATTCACACCTCTCCACCTCGCTTCTGGGTTTGCCTCAAACCAGCTGAGGAGCCAGCCCCTGGCAGTAGGACAGGGTCCCAGGCTAGCATGCAAGGAGCTTCAATCACATCTGCTGAGGGTGCAGGGGCTGTTCACAGCTGATACAAAGTGAAGAAGGTCCCCTGAGAGACACCCGAGGGAGCAAGTTCCCCACCTTCTCCTTACTCCTCAAGCCCACAGGGTTTCGAGGAGAGAGCCTGGCAGACAAGGCATTGCCCCTGCCTTACAGCCTGCATGCCTCTAAACCAAGCTTCCAGTCAGCAATCAGAGCCTCACTTACCCAGAAAACTCAGGAATCACAAACAGGATACAAATCTAACAGTAGTGCTCTATTATTTCTTGGCCTCAGATAGCTGGATTTTAAGGAAGCTTGGGACGTACTGTTTATTTTCAACAGGGTATCATTTCCAACTGGAAGACAATATATATTTTTCTAGCAGATCGGCATATATGCAGTTCAGGTAACCAGGCCACCCGAGGAGTCCAGTTAAAGTAATTGTACTAAAACTCTGTGGTTGTCTTTTTGTTGGTGACACTAATGAGAGGTAGGCAAAAGTCACTGAAGAAGAAATTGAGCGTGGCATGTATAGTCCAGAACCTAGCACAGTGCCCAGAATACAGAGAGTGCAGACTGTCTGCAGAATAAGTGGTTACAGAGCTGCATTTTAAAATAAACCAGTCTGTAACCAAGCACGTGAGAAACGTACCCCCTCCCTCATCTCCCCCCTTCTCTCTATATCCCCCACTCCCCCCAGCAAACAAGAGATAACCGCAATATTTGGTCATTTTTTAAGCTGAGGTAATCACACAATTCACAAATATTTTCTCTGAGAATTGATTCTCTGGTTGCTGACACACAAACAGCTTGCTTTTAAAAAGTAGACCTAAAAATTCTCATAAAACTCCATTTTGTTCTTTTCCATATACACTTTATTACTTCCTTTAATCACACATGCATCATATTTTATAACAGTTGGGAACTGGTTATGACAAACTCTGTAACAGCTCATCATATTCACTTTATAGTTTTTTGACTAGTTTTACTAAGTTATATTCCTTATAAAGAAGTACATGACCCCAACACACATAAAAGTCTTTTTCTGTCATCCAGAGGGTAAACAGTAACTGTACTAATGGAACTGACAACCTAGTTGATATTTCTCAGACTCCTAATAACTTCCTTCTAAACAACTCATGCTGCTTATCTTACAAGAAGTCAATTGATTTTCAATTGCTTGGAAAACTTAGAATAAAGCAATGTATCAAAGGGGATCTATCCTCTGATCAGATATTCATCTGTGTTTTTGTGAATGTTCTTAACAAATGTGACTGTGTGTCTAGAGTACAGAATACATACATACATACATATATATATATTATATATAAACATGCACACTACAAATGAAAATCCAGAGAACACAAATGGTGTCTAATTCATCAAGACATGAGTTTCTTCCTGGCATTAACTGCAATGACTATAATATAGGCACCTCCTGCCCCCAAAAGAAATCATGAGACAGGTTCTCCAATAACAGAACCAATCCTCTCATTAGTCAAGGGTGGTTTACAGATGGAATCATATTATTTAAGTCCTTTGGTGATTCTACTATGTCTAATATACTGACATTTAACATTAAATTTGCCTTAAAGTTACATTTTATGAAAAACAAAAGGTAAGAACAACCAGTCTTTCCTTACCTGCTGCTGTAGCCACCTGAAGCCAGGCTGCTGCTCTTCGAAGGGGGCAGGCTCTAGAATGTAATCTTCAGCTCTCTTCCCTGGAACCAGAACCATCAAAAGAAAACTTTCAATTGCTATGAGCTAGCAGTCGGTTTACTTCTAGCCAATTCTTTCTTATTCTCATGGCTTGTTGAATGCCAAAGTGGGGTGCCCAAGAAAGGATCTTTGGGGAGAAAGGGACTGAATCTGGGGAAAGGAGAAGAAAGAGTTCCCTAACTCTTGGGAGTTAGTTCACCCAATATCCATCCAAGGAGAGGAAAGCCCTCTTTTTCAGCTTTAATTTCTCATAGAAGATCTGCCACTGCATTACTCACAGGTAATTGCTACATTGCCCCTTCACAAACAGCAGACATACTTTTTAGGCAAGCCTCCAGATTTGTGATGCATGCCTGTACCTGTCCACAGGGATATCGCTGTGCCTGGGAAAATTGGTAGGGCAACAAGCCCGCCCAAAGGGAGGACCTAGTCTAGACTATTAATCAAGTTCTTGGGATAACATATGCCGCAAATGAAGATCAGAGGCTGGTGTGAGCCCCTCTCTCCATAGGGCATCCACCTCATTCATGGGATCACCTGGTTAGGGCTCAAACTTCTTCCAAGTAGATCAGCAGCTACACTTTGTCAAGCTTTAACTTGTTTCTCCAAAGAGGAGGAGAGGAGTAGCAAGGATTACTATCACAGAAGGAATGTGGTTTTCTTACTCTGGGCAGTTAATGTAGGAGCGTCAAAGATGATAGATGTGCAATTATAGTTCCTTTAAGTTTAATATCGTGAAATGCAGCATGTTTAAGAAGGCATTTCAGTGATAATCAAGTATTATAGAAGCTTAATGTTTTATTCATTCTTGGTTTTCAAGAAGGTGGAGGTAACACAGTAGAGAGGACAGAGCAGAAGGGCAGAAATTAGAAAATCTTGGCTCTGCTATTTATTATTGTGCCCTTGGACAAATCACTTAGCCTGGTTTCCAAAGAAGTCAATGAGAAGATTGGGTTGGAAGCGCTGCACAATAATAGAACACTACCTGTCACTTTCACATCTAATTTACCTTGTTCTTGTATCAACACTTCCATTCTTCTTTGGGGAATCACCCCTTTCTCTCAGCTGGTTTGGATGTTACATCACCCCCAGACTTCTTTAGAAGTGGGTACATATTCATGGCTCAGAAGAACAAATATTGTTAAAATATCTATACTACCCAAAGCAATCTCTACACATTCAGTATAATCCCTATCAAAATAACACCAGCATTTTTCACAGAGCTGGAATGAACAATTCTAAAGTTTCCACAGAACCAGAAAAAACCCTGATTAACCAAAGTAATATTGAAAAAAATAACCAAAGCTGGAGGCATCACAATTCCAGATTTAAAACAGTATTACAAAGCTATAATCATCATGTATGCTACTGACACAAAACAAACACACAGATCCCTGGAACAGAATAAAGAACCCAAAAATGGACCCTCAACTTTATGGTCAGCTCGCCTTCAACAAAGCAGGAAAGAATATCCAATGGAAAAAAGACAGTCTCTTCAATAAATAGTGTTGGGAAAATTGGGACAGCCACATGCAGAAGAATGAAACTGGGACCATTCTCTTACACCACACACAAAGGCAAACTCAAAATGGATGAAAGATCTAAATGAGACAAGAATCCATCAAAATCCTAGAGGAGAACACAGGCAGCAGCCTTTTTGAACTCAGCTGCAGACCCTTCTTGCAAGACACGTCTAGAAAGGCAAGGGAAACAAAAGCAATAATGAACTATTGGGACTTCATCAAGATAAAAAGTTTCTGCACAGCAGAGGAAATGGTCAACAAAACTGAAAGACAATCTACAGAATGGGAGAAGATATTTGCAAATGACACATCAGATAAAGGGCTAGTATCCAAGATATACAAAGAACTTATCAAACTCAACACCCAAAAAACAAACAATCCAGTCAAGAAGTGGGCAGAAGACATGAACAGACATTTCTCCAAAGAAGACTTACACATGGCCAACAAGCACATGAAAAAATTCTCCACATCACTTTTCATCAGGGAAATACAAATCAAAACCACAATGAGATACCAACTCACACTGTCAGTAGGGCTAAAATTAACCACATAAAAAACCGATTTTTGGTGAAGACGCGGGGAAAGGGGTCCCTTCTTACACTGTTGATGGGAATGCAAACTGATGCGGCCACTCTGGAAAACAGTATGGAAGTTCCTCAAAAAGTTAAAAATAGAACTATCCTATGACCTAGCAATTGTACTACTAGGTATTGATCCAAAGGAAACAAAAATAGTGATTCAAAGGGGCAGATGTACCACAATGTTTATAGCAACAAGGTTCACAATAGCATGACCACCTGGAGGTCATATTGCCAGCCACACATCCAGAGTTTGTGATCCGCTAGGCAAAACGTGAGGCTAGAAAGTCAAGGGAAACAAAAGCAATAGGGACTTCATCAAGATAAAAAGCTTCTGCACGGCAAAGGCTGTGAGAACTGTATTTCTGTCAAGTTCCTGGGTAATGCTGATGCTGCTGGTCTCTGAACAACATTTCACCAGTACTGCAAAACAAAATGGTTTTGTATTACATTTACATATGCTGTTTTTCCCTTAATTCTACATCTGGCACATCTTTCCATGCCATCCATGTAGCATTATATCATTCTTTTCAAGGGCTGCAAGGTCAGAGATTTAGGGCTTATATGGCTATATATATTGAATGACAAAAAAGGGAATCACTGGCATCTTCAACATGAGGATTAGCATCCCGACCACCAGATCACTATTTCCAGACTGTGTTTACATCTACAGATAAGCAAAGCTCTGGAATGACCAGGAAAGTGACTAGCATTGTGCAAGTATCACTGAAGGTACAGGAAGACAATCTGGTTCTGTTGCAAGCTCTTCTAGTCTTCTTTCTTTCCCCTATATTTACAGTGCCAGATTCAGGGCTAGATAAACAGTGAGGACTTCACAAATGCTGTAGAGTCGGTGAATGAAGGCTCCAATGCATCAAAAGCATGTAGCAATTCCGCACCAGAATACCATAGTACATACTGCTAATGCTTCGTGGTCAGTACCTTCTTTCTGCATCCATTCAGACTCCCAGAAAGAAAGTGATCCAGCTTGCAGATATGCTTGGAAATTCAAGGGGGCAGTGCAATAAAAATCAGATCTGGAGCTTTGAGGCAATTCCTGAGAAGCACACTGATATACTTATCAGCAACCCCTTGGCTAGGGGTGCTTTCCAGATGTGTCCCATTGTTAAAACGCTCTAGGCTCAGATATTTCCCCTCAGGAAAGTTAACTTATTGGGTATTTTTCCCTTAGTTAGGAAAATATAGCCATATAAATAAAATATGAAGATATTACATATGTAAACAGTTTTCAGCTGAGCACTGCTTATGCTTCTATAGCCATGTATGCAGCTACCACTAAACAAAAAGATGGCATGACCACAGTGGATCCTGGAGAATGAATGTTGAATATTCTAATGTCAAAACTAGAAATTACAAAGAGCCAAAGATGCATATGAATGAGCCACAGAGTGGCCCTGATTTGGCCGGTTATTATTTTTAAACTCTGTCAGGAAGACCTCATTTTACTCACTTGACAAGCATTTCATATACCCACCTACTATTTGGCTAGTATTGTGTTTGGTGTCTGGGGTATAGATACCTGGAATATGGAGAAGAAAGGTACAAGCCATGAAGAAATCTAGAGTGAGAGACCAGAAAATCCATGGGTTAAGCCAACTGTGCATACAGATGAGAAGTATCAAATGTATACAGAAGAAGGGTATGCCTAACCCTGCTTGAGAATCATCAGGGGTGGCTTTAAAAGAGAAAATGGGGCTGGAGAGGAGTGTGCATGGATAAACAGATGCAAGCCAGGCAAGCTTGACATAGCGCATTGTGCCACACAGTGGAGGTGAGGAAGAGCAAGATGAGCTTGGGAGGTAAGCAAGAGCAAGGTGTTTAGTGTGACTGGAGTGAAGCACACAAGTGAGGACCTAAGAGAGGGAGTGATATGAAAAGCAGCTGAGAGATCATAAGCAGTACTGGAGGACTATCATCAGGGATGTGAGTAACCTGATTTGCCATTCTAAAGGAGGCAATGTGGAGATGAGAACAAGACTAGGGGGCTTAGCTCTGAGGGTCATACAGTGTCTAAGATGCTGTGCAGGAGCTGGCGCTGGCTAAGAATGGCTAAGATATGGGGAGAGATTCAACTGTGTCTTTCGAGAAAGAATGCACAGCCCTTGAAGACTGGTTGGAATGGCGTGGCGGGGGGAAGAGGTAACAATGAGGGCAAGGAATGAGTCCAAGGGGAAACCCAGGTTTCTGGTTAGAGTAGGGAGCCAACAGAGACAAAAAATTTTGAACAGGTTTGAGTGAAGGGGTGAGAACAGGAGAGTTGATAAGGCAGCACTGCTCCTCAAAGAAGCACATACCCGATCTAGAGTTTATCTTACCAAGAAAGCACACATCACCCCATTAGCACACATTTCAAGGTTCCCTGTAGTGGGGTGAATGGTGTCTCCCCAAAATTAATGTTTACTCAGGACCTCAGAATGTGACTTTATTTGGAAATAGGGTCTCACAGATACAGTTAAGATAGATAAGAGTAAACCCTAAATCCCATGAGTGCTGTCCTTTTAAGAAGAGAGGACACACAGAGACCCAGAGAAGAAACCCATATGAAGACACCTACATAGACTGGAGCAACGTGGCTACCAGCAAAGGAATGCAAAATTGCTAGGAGCTACCAGAAGCTAGGAAGAGGCAAGGAAGGATCTTCCCTAAAGCCTTCAGAAAGAACATGACCCTGCCAGCACCCAGATTGCAGGTTTCTAAGCCTCCAGATCTTTGAGAGGCTAAATTTCTGTTGTTTTGAGCCACTCAGTTTGTGGCACTTTGTTATGGCAGTCCTAGAAAACCACTGAAGCCCCCAAAACCCCTTTGACTCAAATTTTCCTGAAATTACACTATTATTCAGTTTTTTGGGGGTAGGTTTTGATCTGTTTCATTGGGAAGGATACCATATTAAGCCAAGTTCACATACATTTTATGATTCACTTGCTTCATAGCAAGGCCCTATGGGACTGGAACATATAGGTTCAGTCAGGTCTCAAGAAGGAGAAATTTTCTTGGGGTAATAGGCTAAGATAGGGTCTCACAGGAGGGTAGTTCTAGAGAGGAGGGACATTAGGTGCCACTAACATTCAATAGAATTCTGGGAAATTGGCAAATTATTATTATTTCCATCTTACAGATGAAGAAACCTAAGTTTATAGACATTAAGTAATTGTGTTAAGGTTATATAGCTAGTAAATGTTGGAAACAGCTATAGAAACCAAATTTTCTTAGCCTTACTCTGAGGATTTTCCATGGGGCCATGTAGCCTCTACCATGCTGTCTCTAGAGAATTATCTTAGACTAAAGCAAGCAAGCAAGAAAAAAAGATATCAGCTATTGTCACAAAGGGGTTCTCCTCCACAAGTAAATTTCCTATACAACTAAAAGTATTCCTGTAAATATCTTGTTTCTTTATTTTAACCATTTCATATGGAAGTCTTTCCTGCCTTCTGAAACAAATTATACTAAAGTGATTTAATCTCCTCCCCTGGTATGGCCATTAATCATCGCTAATACTTTTGTTAAAGTGCCTTGATTTTTCAAAAGAAATGGGCAGAAAAGCACAGGCATAGACTGAGGCAAGGTATTTGGTGGCCCCCACAGATCTGGTCACCATACTATTCATCAGGAGAAGAATCGTCTAGGTAAGGGATCAAAGCTTTCATTTACTGAGTGCTAAACACACATCAGGAAATATACTAAGTGCTTTCATAGGTGTTTTCATGCAATCTTCCAACTTCCTTATGATATGACTATTTTTTTTAAGAGGGAGAGAGAAAGGGAGGGAGGGGCCGTGGGAGAGAGACAGAGAATCTTAAGCAGACACCAAGCCCAGCATTTAGCCCAATGTGGCGCTGGATCTCACAACCCTGACATCATGACCTGAGCCAAAATCAAGAATCAGACACCCAACCAACTGAGCCACCATGGTGCCCTGTGATGTGACTATCTTTAATGCCACATTACAGATGAGGAATCTTTGGCTTAGAGACCTTCTAGCACTCATCCTTACTCAAGAAACATGAGAACTAAAAAAATAAATAAATAAATAAAAATGAGAACCCTAGATTGGTGATTAGTACCTACATGAAATACACACCTGTTGACTGAGAATCAAATTAATAAACATCCACATGTAAATCCAAAGTCAAGCCAGAATCTCTCTATAAGAACTCAAGGAAGGAAAAGGATTGTGTCCTCAAATAGCATGGAATGCTCTCAAGTTTCTCAGCTCAATTTTCCGAAAAATAAGGTATAACCTTCATATCTGCATTGGCTAATCTAAATCTCATGTCAAGTCAATTCTGCAAATAAACTTTTCACATGAGAGAGCTGCGATGCAGAGAAAAGGCCCTGGAGGCATCCTTCATCTTCTTGAAGTTGGTGGCTGGTAAGAGGCTCCCTAAGTCCCACAGTCTCAGGCTTCTTAAAAGCCTATCATTCACTGCTGCTCACAAGCTTGGTTCCACTGGATTCTTCAAAGGACTTCCTCCCAGGGAATAATCTAACCCACAGTTCTTTCTCTTTGAGGACAGAAGCATCATGGGACAAACACAGGCCCAAGAACCTTCTTACACAAGAAGCTGCTAACACAATCCCTCCTTGATCAGAGAATAAGTGTATCTGACTAATGTCAACCAAAAACTACTTCATTGCCTGCATTTCTAAGTTTCCAAATTGCTTTGCCAAGTGGTGAACACTGCATTTGGGTAAAAAGGGCATAAGACTATGTGGATATAGGGACACCTAGGTGGCTCAGCAGTTGAGTGTCTGCCTTCTACTCAGGGTGTGATCCTGGAGTCCTGGGGTCGAGTCCCACATCAGGCTCCTGCATGGAGCCTGCTTCTCCCTCTGCCTATTTCTCTGCCTCTCTCATGAATAAATAAATAAAATCCTTTTTAAAAAAGACTATGTGGATATAAGAAACTGGCACCCATCCTCCATTCTACTTCCTTTCTGTTGTACAGAGGTTAGATGATTAAGAACTACTTTCTCCAGGCTCCCTGAAGCCAGAGTTTGGTTTGCAAATCAATCTTCCCAATTAGATGCACGTGTAGTAGATTTAGGAAACGGCTGTGATGGAGGGACTGTTTTCTCGGCTGCTTCTACTATTGCTTTTGAAAATAGGATTGTGGGGGTGGAAACTTTTCTGCAGCCATGTTTCAGTGTCCAGTCTCCAGATGTGTAACTGCTGCATGGCTGTTCTGATGGCAGTGGTGCTTTCCTGTTTCACTGAAGCTAGGGGAATATGTTCTTGAAGTCAACAGTTTAACCAGTGAACTCCTAATTCACACCCTGTTTCTGACTGTAGCAGAAGGAGGCAGAGGGGCTCCTCCTGGCAGGAGGATTAGTAATTTATTCTGGGAGTCATCCCGGAGTCCCAGCCTAACAAGCCCTCTTCCAGTCTCTCCAGCAATGTTGGGATTTTCACAAAGGCGTCCTGTCTACAGATAGCCAAGGGGGACTGAAGTCAGGAGCCACATAGTTCACCATCTTGCTGATGTCATTCTCCACACATTTATCAGATAACTTAGGCACCCTGACTCCTCATACTTTATTCACAATCTGTAGGAGGTCAGGTTTAATCTTCCAAGAATTTTGAATATGTTCAATTCCCTGTATTACATTTCCTTCTGCTAAAGAAAGCCAAGTGGATTGTTTCCCATGACTGAAACTTGACATAGGTTCTAACTGAAACACAAGTCCTGAGTTTTCCTAGATAGCTCCTAAAAGTACTCAGATCCTCATTAAAGCAGAGCTAATGCTGTTGTATTTATTTACCTCTTATCCTAGGCAATCATTTTGGGATTCAGTGCTAAAAATAAAGGTAGAATTTTTTGATGGAAATGTTTACTCTTTCCATATATTTAACAAAGATTTATTGGATGTCTCCTACATCTGAGGTACTGTGCTAGATACTCAAACGTTAAGACAACATGGCATAAGGAAAATAGCACACGCTCTTTCTAAGTAGTTGGCTTCTGGCTTTGCCCTTTGCTTGTGTATTGTCTATCCCCCTTAGTAAGGCTGTTAAGTACCACGTGAGGAAGGAGCCTCACTGTCATATTCATTCCTACATCGCCTGTGTTCAGAACAGTGTCTAACAAATTAAAAACATGCAATAAGTATTTACTCAAAGAATCAATAAAACTTGTGATCAAAAATCCCTGAAGACAATGGCTTAAAAGAGAAATATTTATAAAACTAAACAGTTATTGGTAGTAATAATAGTCTTCCAGTGTATAACTAACCTAAATATATTTACTTTCAAAAAAACTTTTTTAACCAGAATCACTAGATTCATTAAAAACCAACCAGACAGATACAAAATGTCTCTTTGAAGTTCCTCCCTCAACCGTATCTCCCTGGTCACCAGATATAGTTTTACTATGCCTGTTTCTGTTCTTCAGACAGATTCTCCCACTTTGTAAGAATTTTGTGGCATTTCTAAAGTTAACCATTCCCAGTGATTTTCAATGAGCGGAGACAGAGGGAGAAAAAGACCTAATTCTGATTAGCTTGTAAAGACAGGGCCTGGGAACACCTACACAAATCTTTCAGATCGCTCTGCTGCACTTCAAGTTTTGTTCTAGAAATATGAAGTGAGGAGCCTCTTCATTGGCCCAGGAGGGAGTACATGGCCCATAGTCAAATGTGGATGTGCACTTCTGCAGTCTCCATGACACCATGTGCTGGGGCTGGCTCCAGAAAAAAGGGCTGCATCCTGCCCATGAGCCATGACATAAGCCCCAGTCAACATTTCAGGTGGTCAGCAAATGGCTCTAAGGAACATCTGGATTTGAGCCTAAAGAAGGTGGGTAAAGCCAGATAATTCTATTGGAGGCAGCATCTCTTTTATGTCATGAAAAGCACTAATCGAGTTCAGATTGTTATCTTTTGCTAGACATGTTTTTCTTTTCTATACTGAAATGAGCTCCATTCTCCAATCCCTGAAACTTCCAACTCCTTTGATAAATGACATAAGCTGAGGTTCCGATCACCATACCTGACCACCTGAAATGCCTGCCTTTAGGTACACCCAAGGGAAAATACAATTATAAAGCATAACCTGAAGCAAACAAATTAAACATAATACAAATTAGGGCCAGTTCCTGGAAAAACAAAAGGGCCAGTTCTGAATATGCCCTAATCTTTGTTACTGATTTATTGGCTTAATGGCCCATTCCAGAAAGCATTTGGAGGAGCCCCCATGCCAGAAAATACTCTAATGCTTTCCAGTTTTCAGTCAAGTGACTGAGAGTTCTCCTTTGACTGTACATGCTTATTGTAATCAGACCACTTTTCAGAATCTAGGATATAGCTTGTCTGCAGTGTAAGAGCTATAATAAAAGGCAACTTGTATAATTAGGGAAAACATGATCTAAAGGAGCTCTAAGTTGGAATTTAAATGATATTAACTTGTGAAGTGTTGGTATCCTTTATACCTTCTACTCTTGCAAAGAGTGGGTATCTAGTATTTTCATTCTTACCTATCAAGTGCTATATGACATGCAATCTGCATGGTTTTCATTAAATGCTCACTGCAGGGGATCCCTGGGTGGTTAGCAGTTTAGCACCTGCCTGGGGCGTGATCCTGGAGTCCCAGGATCGAGTCCCATATCAGGCTCCCTGCATGAAGCCTGCTCCCTCTGCCTGTGTCTCTGACTCTCTCTTTATCTATGTGTCTCTCATGAATAAATAAATAAAATCTTAAAAAAAATAAATGCTCACTGCATGAATGACATATCAAGGAAACACTCTCTGAAACTTAAGATATTGACCTTAATAGGTACCCTCTGATATCTATCCCCCCAATATTTAATGTTTTCTAGTATCATATGTGGTTTCACAGGAATTGTCTTTTACAGCCACACTTTCAACAATGAGTTGACAATGAGTTACAATGTTTGCATCACTAGGGTAAAGTGAACTACTATCCTCACCAGTACACCATAACCCACCGCCACCACCACAACTCCTCCCAGATAATATCTCACACTCACCAGGCACTGTTCTAAGCACTTAGCATATGTTACCTCTCATAAGCCTCACAATATTACTGTGAGGTAGATACTATTATTATTCCATTTTACTCATAAGGAAGCTAAAGCATAGAGAGTTTCAGTAACTCACTCAGGGGCATACAACTAGAGTGGCAGTGCCAGAATTTGCACCTAGGGCCCAGGTAGGACACCAAACATCTCAATTGATAGATGTAAACACAATACAATCTTACCTTCAAGCACCGTACGTACTAATGGAAGATACACATACACAAAATAGATCATTACAGTCCTGGTTTTTAAGCCGATGGTTGCTTCCTAAGTCTTAATTTTCTACCCAGTGGGAATACAGTTATATTTCTTTATAAATTTATTTTTTATTGGTGTTCAATTTGTCAACATATAGAATAACACCCAGTGCTCATCCCATCAAGTGCCTCCCTCAGTGCCCGTCACCCAGTCACCCCCACCCCCTGCCCACCTCCCCTTCCGCCAACCCTAGTTCGTTTCCCAGAATTAGGAGTCTCTCATGTTCTGTCTCCCTCCCTGATATTTCCCACTCATTTTTTCTCCTTTCCCCTTTCATTTCACCATTTTTTATATTCCCCAAATGAATGAGACCATATAATGTTTGTCCTTCTCCGATTGACTTACTTCACTCAGCATAATACCCTCCAGTTCCATCCACGTCGAAGCAAATGGTGGGTATTTGTCATTTCTAATAGCTGAGTAATATTCCATTGTATACATAGACCACAGCTTCTTTATCCATTCATCTTTCGATGGACACCGAAGCTCCTTCCACAGTTTGGCTATTGTGGACATTCCTGCTATAAACATTGGGGTGCAGGTGTCCCGGCATTTCACTGCATCTGTATCTTTGGGGTAAATCCCCAGCAGTGCAATTGCGGGGTCGTAGGGCAGGTATATTTTTAACTCTTTGAGGAACCTCCACACGGTTTTCCAGAGTGGCTGCACCAGTTCACATTCCCACCAACAGTGCATGAGGGTTCCCCTTTCTCCGCATCTTCTCCAACATTTGTGGTTTCCTGCCTTGTTAATTTTCCCCATTCTCACTGGTGTGAGGTGGTCTCTCGTTGTGGTTTTGGTTTGTATTTCCCATATGGCAAGTGACGCAGAGCATTTTCTCATGTCCTGTTGGCCATGTCTATGTCTTCCTCTGTGAGATTTCTCTTCATGTCTTTTGCCCATTTCATGATTGGATTGTTTGTTTCTTTGCTGTTGAGTTTAATAAGTTCTTTATAGATCTTGGAAACTTGCCCTTTATCTGATATGTCATTTGCAAATATCTTCTCCCATTCTGTAGGTTGTCTTTCAGTTTTGTTGGCTGTATCTTTTGCTGTGCAAAAGCTTCTTATCTTGATGAAGTCACAATAGTTCATTTTTGGTTTTGTTTCTCTTGCCTTCATGGATGTATCTTGCAAGAAGTTACTGTGGCCGAGTTCAAAAAGGGTGTTGCCTGTGTTCTTCTCTAGGATTTTGATGGAATCTTGTCTCACATTTAGATCTTTCATCCATTTTGAGTTTATCTTTGTGTATGGTGCAAGAGAGTTGTCTAGTTTCATTCTTCTGCATGTGGATGTCCAATTTTCCCAGCACCATTTATTGAAGAGACTGTCTTTTTTCCAGTGGATAGTCTAGGAATACAGTTATATAATAGAAGATAAAAGAACATAGAAGAGAATGGACACCCTTCTCTTCATGTTCTTTTCCACTTTATTATTAGTCTTGGTTTTCTACTTGGCCATGTACTTATGGTCCTATAAGTCTAATTTTTGGTGATCTTTTCAATTATCCAGTCTCAACTTTTCTATTAACACACATGTATGCGTCAACCCAGCATCCTGGTTTTGGGCTCAGAGAATGTGGCACAGATCTTAAAACATGGTCTTCTCCTTCACTGCTCTGCTGTTTTCCCCCAGCTTGGCACTACTTCCTAGTTCCTTTACTATATCTGACTCCCTATTCCCCCAGCCCAGCCCTGCTTATGGTTCACCTAGGCTGTCATAACAGCCTTTTCTTTGGCCTCCCTGACACCAGTGGTCCACTCCTTCCAATGATCCTGTCCCCCACTACGAGACTCTTCATCACATTACTTTTTCACTCAAGTTTAGACAATTCATTGTTGATCTTATCACAACTCAAACTCCTTTGCCTGACTTGTAAAGCCTCCATAATCTTACCCCACCCTATCTAGTCAATTTTCTTTCCACAAAGACCAATACCACATCCATTCAACCAGTTGGGACTGTCATCTTAACTGTGAAGGCAGCAACCCACATGCCTCCACGGCTATTATTTTCCCACTTCAGATGACCTTTGCATTGTTCAGGTCACCAGCTTGCTAGATTTTACCCATCAGTCAAAGGCCCAGATCAAATCTCAATTATTTAAGTAAATTTTCTTCATGACTGCGGCGCACACTGATCACTTCTTTCTCTTACCTACTATTACATTTATAAAATAATAATAACAAATAACCATAATAATGAGCTAACTTCTATTGGGTACTTTGTATGTACCAGGCCCTATTGGGATAAATAGTTTTATCATTCCTCTTTTACGGAGGAATAAATATAGGCACAGGGAAGATGATACAACTCAGATTTATATTTGACATTTGCTAATCATTTAATTTATGTTATGATGCTCTCCCTAACATGTTTTCCACTTCATTGAAAGCAGAGACTGAGATTCCTATTTATTTTGTGTCTTCTGTACAACTAGTGGAGTTTATGTACACTGTAAGTTATCACAACCATTGGTTGGCTCTTGGTATACAGTGATGTTACACATCTTTTTTAAAATTCCTACCCTGCAAGACTTGTACCACATTTGTACAATGCACAAATATGTGCTAAACAAACCCTTTGGAGACAAACCCTTTTGACCCCAATGATGAATGGCTTTAGATAATTTATAGCCTACAAATGTCCCTATGTGACTCTCTACTACCCTTACTATATCCATCCTCTACATTCTTGAAACGTTTTAAAGATGGGAAGTCACAGGGGAGCTGTCAGCAATCAGTGACAGAATTAATTAGAAGTTTTGGAGGATTACAGGGCAGAGGAGGTTGTTAATTCCATCCTGGCTAAGAACTGGTTCTTCTGTTTTTATTAAAAATTAGGGAGTACCTAGGTGGCTCAGTGGCTGAGCATCTGACTTTGGCTCAGGTCATGATCCTGGGGTCCTGGGATCAAGTCCCACATCAGGTTCTCTGTAGGGAGCCTGGCCTTCCTCTGCCTCTCTCTGCCTCCCTCTCTGTCTTTCATGAATAAATAAATAAAATCTGTAAAAAAAAAAAAAAAAAAAAGGTAGCAGCAAGATTTCCCCAAGTAACCAAATATTTGCAGCACAATATTATGGATTTTCTCCAAATCTCTTCCAGCACTTTTTTTTTTCTTTTAACAACCATAGTTAGTATAGATATATTCAGCAAAGAAAAATATCACAGTAAAGATGGGGAAAGATAATGATTTAGATGGAAGCTTTAGTGTTTTTGAAAAGTCACAATTATTTCTTACATTCATCATACTCATAACTTCTAGTTTCTCATCCCCATGCCCATTCTATGAAGAACGTGACATGTAAAAATTCACAAGAGTCCTTGTCCCTCTCACTTCAAATTAAAGCTTCAACAAAGGCCAAAACCATAGAGAAAGAAATTTACTTAAAAATTCTTACCTTGGTTCAATTGCAACTCATGAACTTCTGAGCAAACTCTCATAAGCAATAAAGAACTTTTTTTAAAACCAACATATAAAGTGAGAAAATTCATTTCACCAAAGCCAACCTAGTTTTCATTTACACTGACTACTGCTCACATTCAGTGAGCAGCAGTGATGCCAGCATTTTTCTTCAGTTGAAAAAAAATTAGACCAGAAGAAAGAAAACCATTTATATACCTTGTCTCTTTATGTAGTTTCTTAAAGCTTCAGCTTATCAGGATTTCCTTCATTGCCAACTGAAGCCAGATACATGGCCCACCTGATCCTATAATAATTTCAGTTTTAGAGATAAGCTGGCTTGGAAAGCACTCTCTTGGAGAAGCTGGATTTCAAACTAAAACCACTCGGTCAGAGAAAATATTATCTCACATTAAATAATAACATTTTATATTTTTTCCATAATCATAGAAAAAACACCAGCTCACTGTGGAAAACCTGAAATGTATTCCTCTTTCCTCTTTTATCAGCCTTTGCTCATCTAATTTCAGGTTTTTAGACCTAAGTAAATCTTTTTTCAACAATAGATATTAGCTTTTGTATACAGTTTTGTAATCATATTCAAAACTTTAAAAATATTTTCTAATAATTTCCAGTTGCTCACTGCAAGTCATCCTGTACTTTTGTTAGTGTGTCCTCATAACAATTTACCTGTTGATTAATTGGACTGCAAATTGAAATACTTTTTTTCTTTTAAAGAGGTCATGTGGGCTATATTTTTCACTTCCTTGTAAATCTGGTGAGTTCCTACAGTCTTTGTACATAAGCATCACATTAGGCAAATATGACATTCTTGAGACACAACCTTATCTTCTAGAACAGTTTTTTAGCTTTCAGGGTAAAGAAGTCTAAACCCAGGTGAATGTTTGTTTCATTAATAACCTGTTCATTTCTGTCCAAATGCCTGAAAGATTCCTTAACCTGGTAACACAAACCTTTTATTTTTTTTTTATTTTTATTTATTTATGATAGTCACAGAGAGAGGAAGAGAGAGGGGCAGAGACATAGGCAGAGGGAGAAGCAAGCTCCATGCACCGGGAGCCCGACGTGGGATTCGATCCCGGGTCGCCAGGATCGCGCCCTGGGCCAAAGGCAGGCGCCAAACCGCTGCGCCACCCAGGGATCCCAACACAAACCTTTTAAAAGATACATCTCTATTTGGGTCTGTTAATTTTATCTAAGATCTTTTTCAGCTCTGAAAAGATTTCTTTTGACATATGCTTGACCACTGTATCCAGTATTTTGTTCCATTTCTTCATTGGGAGTAAATGTAACTTTTCCTGTCTTCTCTCTCAACACTTTCATCTTGGTCCTTTCATTCCTTATTTTGCCTCCACTTTATCATTTTGTTTCTGTAGAGTCTTCTCTATATTTACTCTCTTCAGTACAGGCTTGAATTCTGCTATTACTCTATTAGCATATTTACCCTCATTTCTTATTTCAGCCTTTGCAAATCATCTTTCATCCCAGTCTTTCTTCTCCTGCTGGCTTCTGATTCCTATCTAACAGTGGCTCTACCTTCTTGCATCTTTTCGAAAATACCAAAAATATTTCTGCTAGTTTTTCTTTTTCCTGGAGAAATTATTCCCAAACATATAAGCCTGCTTCAAATTTTAATAGAAAAGCTTCCTGTCTCTTAAACTGTAGTATTCTTTTCTTAGGTCCCCTTTGGGCATCTTTCTATCTATTCATAGACAGAGAAGAGAATAGTATGTTCAAGTCTGGCACTTGTCAATAGATAATACTGGTGAAGAGTCTTAATACTCCCTCATTTTCCTCTTGGGGATAGCAAAGCAGATCTGAAGGGCAAACTGACTCTCACGGTACCTACTTCAGGTTTCAGGGCCTACCAGATATTTAGCTACTGGTGTTTGCTGGGTGGGGCTTTTCCTGCTCTATCTGTTATAATTTCTAACTAGGAAGAGAGAGACCAAGAGGCAATCTGCTGGGTTCTTTTTAGAGGGCAGTATATAAAAGATTATATGCCCTCCAGCATGCATTGTCCCCCTGCCTTCTTCTTGCCTCTTCCCTGTTGTGGTACTTTATATTACATAATCAGCCATTCCAGGACACAAACATTCTCTGCTTATCTCCATCTACCTCCTTCCTGGCTGTGGTCTGGGAGCCATATCTCTAAATGAATATAGAAAAAAAGAAATTGATAGGTTGGATTGGAGGCATGACTCTGGATTTGACTCTAGCTAGGTCAGAGGATGGTTTCCTTCCAGTTGGACCATTTGCTTTTCTGGCCAGTGCAACTGCAAGGTCCTGAAATTGTCAAGGGCAAATGAGAGGGGAAAGGTACATGTGCATCTTTCAGCACCAGCTGGGCTTCTTGAGTTCAGTGCACAGGGTGCATATTTTGTAATCTTAAGAATATGCTTCTCAATCCATCCTACTGACAATTACATTAGTAGACATTCCCTGTGGACCTCAGCATGTGGCCTTTCTCCACTTAAATTTAGTATCTATTATCCTTCCTTTTTTTTTTTTTTACTTTTTTTTTGTATCATTTCATGGGTATTTTGATGAAAAGTTTGTGAAGAAACATCTCAGGTATCACCTGTCTCCTGCTATGATGACCTGGAAAGTTTGTAAATGAAAATTTGAAATATTACTTGCTAGAATGACACAGGTAGTCTATAACAGCTTATCTATAATAGGTTTTGAATCCACAAAAGGAAAAAACAAAGAGATTTCTTCATGCTACTCATAGATTCACAGGACAGAAAAATCACAAATTATGCTAACAGCACCATAATGGCTCATATTTTATGTAGAGAAGCAAAAAAAGCTACAAGATTCAAAGTAGCCCCACCTCTTCCAGAACTTGGGAGTAAGAAAGTTCTCTGAAGTAGAAAGTATTATCAATTTAGAATGAATGAAACCAGCTTCCAGCAAAAGTGACTCCTGAGATTATAGTGTCCCTCAGCTCCTCAACCAGCAAGGAAAACAGATGAATCCAACGAATCCACAAATCAAAGCATTTCAAAGAGCTGGGTTGACCTGTCTGCACCCTCAAGATGTGAATGTTGCTAATGTAAATCAATTTATAACTAGGTAAACCGTAAAGTCTCCTGACTGAGGAAACAATGAAAAAATATATAGGGCAGCCCAGGTGGCTCAGCGGTTTAGTGCTGCCTTCAGCCTAGGGCATGATCCTGGAGACTCGAGATCGAGTCCCATGTTGGGCTCCCTGCATGGAGCCTGCTTCTCCCTCTGCCTGTGTCTCTGCCTCTCTCTCTCTCTCTCCCTCTCTCTCTCTGTCTCTCATGAATAAATAAAATCTTTTTTTTTTTTAAATATATATAGTCTGCTTGGAATCTAGGAAAAGGGAAAGCAAAGAACAGGACTTTGTCAGTGAGTCTCTAACACTGCCTAAGAGAAACAGCATGTTTTGGCTACCTGAAACAAGCATTGTCATTCTTTTGGCAGGTACATCCCTATATTGGACAGGGGCATTATCATAACTAATGACTCCTATTACTAAAATCACCTACCTCTTTTACTCTGAGCCAGCGAGCGAGCTCTCCCTTTCCACATAAGGGTTTTCTGCAGTTTAGGGAAAAATCTGGGCAGGAAGAATGTGGCTCTAATGCTAAATGGATAACAGAGCCTAATTTTCTGGAGTTCAGTGCTAACACCTTGACTCTAACCTCTTTGATATGATGAAACAATCCATGCTGTGAAAAAAAACATTCCATATGATTTTTTTGGCCTATCTTTTCTATACTCAAATGCCTTCTGTGATCCCCTACTGCCTTCAAATTTAATTTCAAACTTTTGAATATGACACTCAAGATCCTTTCCAAATTTATCTTCCACCATTCCCCAATGCGGGCTACTTTCCAATCTGGCCCATCTTGATGCCTTCTCAAATGCCCACAGTCATTTGCTTCTCCCTGTCTTTGATCATTCTTTCCTTATTTAGAATTTCCTTTCCACCTTTCCAAACACCAAAATCTCATTGGTTCAGGGTAAGTTCAAGTCCACCCATCTCCATGAAAACCTTTGCAGCTACACCAGACCATTGATTTCTGCATTTCAGTTACTGTGTAACATCCTGAGGCCTAACTCCTCCCTGCCAAGCCTAAACTGCCAATTGTAGATTCCTTGCTTTGTCACTACTCCATCCTATTGTGTTATCTAGACTCAACGAAATTTCATTATGTAGTATTTAACTGCTTGTGTATATGTCTAGTCTCTCAAACTTCTAGGGGAAGAGAAATTTCTGAACTCCCTCTCTATCCTCCCTGTGGTAATCACAGTGATGATAACAAATAAACTTACCTGAATTAAAATAAAATGTAAATCAGTCCACACAGATATGAATGTGGACTACTGTGTGTCTTTCTGCATTGGAATGGCTAGTATTCTAGTTCTTTTCTGTGTGAGACCAAATGGCTGAGTGATTAAGAGCATGGGTTCTGGGTTCCGAGAAACCTGGATTCTAATCTCTGCTTGGCTATTTTTCTTCTGCAAATTTAAGGCAAGTTTCTTAGAGTCTCTAAGACAGGATTTTCTCACATGTAAAATGAATTCATAGGGTTTTGGTGAAGATTAAATGAGATCATGTAAGTGACATGTTTAGCAATAGTGCCTCACACATGGTAGGTGCTGAGTAAATGTTAACTATGATTAGTAGAAAGAGTTCCAAGGGATGCCTTCATCTGTATCATTCCCTTGAGAACTCTTGACAGCTCTAAGACAAGAGAAATTGTATTGCATAACATCTTAATGCTTATTGGGATAAAACAGTAATGAAAGCATCAAAATTAGCTCCCAGACCAGGACTATCAGTACTTAGTAATAAGTGGGAGGCAAAGAAGCTCCTGTCTCAAATGTGGGTGGTTGGGGGCAAGAGGAAGGGATAAGGGGGTTGGGAGGAGCATTGCTCTAGAAAGGCAGAAAATTCTCTGAGATACAGCCAAAAGCCTGGGCCCTAACCTGGGGCATCAGGCCAGCATCAGCAAGGAAGATGCTTGGTGACACTACAGATAGTGTCTTCAAATGAAAAGAATACTGGTTCCAACCTGTTCAAATGTCCTCGACTGAGGTGTGTAAAACAGGAAGAACAAGACTACCTCTGGAAGTGTGAAGAGTTGTGCTCACTTACCATTCTAGGTGGCCAGAAGCTGTAAGCACTGGAGAAACAGTCTGTAAAGTTCTAAGTCAGCTGGTACAGCTGAGGAGCAGCAGTGGTGGTGGCTTCATGAGGTAAGAGTTGGAAAGGCAGCAGAGTCCCACCGCTGGCTGGGTAAAGATTTAAAAGCCTTTTTAAATGAGATGGGATATGAATCTGAACCAAAGTAAAATTGAGAAGTTGCTGAGAGCCGCATGCAAGTGTGAGTTAAGGCCAAGTCCTGACTGTCCCTACTGGTATGGCTCCAGAAAACTGTGGCTATAAACAATTATCCCAGAGCTGGGGAAAAGCAGCAGCAGCCGTGCTGGCAGGGGCATAATCCCAGGCCCTCACATCTGCCCAGCGCCTTTACTGCTGGCCCAGGTACCCTCATTTGGATGACCTTCAAAATAATTTAACTCATTATACCTAATTTAAAAATTATTTCCCAAAATGCTTAAGGCTATTAACAACTAAGTGTTCCAGGGCTAACCATTAGGTCTTATCACATGTAGGGGCAAATATTCTCCTCAAGAAGCATACAGGACATTATTCTTAATTGAATCTGGTAACAGACTTACAGCACAACCTGAGGATTAACTCGCTAAAGTGGTTAAACAAAGATTCCTGGCGCCTAAGTGCTTGAGGACTAAGAACATTTCAAAGATTTACATGACTCAAGTCAAACCAGAAACCTGGGTGAGGGGAAGAAGGCGGCTTTGAATTCTTGGCAGGACTGCTCCAGCTATGAGTCTAATTTCAGGTGAACTGAGGACAAAGCTCGAGAACTGAAAAGGAAGTATTTCTCCTATGGCTAAAATCATCCCCACTAAATCAGTAGAGCGAAAAGAAAGGGGTCTCTAAAACACCCACTAATATACCTTAGTGTAGTTCTTCAACCTACACTATGATGGAACTTAGGAAGGCCCTTTGAATCTGATTAACTGTGACCTTCACTTACACAAAACATTCTGATATTATTTCTTGGGTAATTTCCACCTATACTGTTCTGTTTTGTTTTTACTTCTTATTCTTTGAATGCTGGAACTCCTTGAGTGCTTCTGTTAGGTCCTTATTATTTACCTACCATTTTCCAACATTGTTGTTTTCTGGGGTTTTGTTATTCTACTTGCTAGGGAGAATCTCTGTAATTTTATCTTCTGAATCTGCTTTCAACATACATATTTTAAAATTTCAGTTATCACATCTTCATTTTCTGAGAGCTTTTTAAAAAAGCAATAGGTATTTTGTGATCACAAAAGGATTAATTTGGGATGCCTGGGTGACTCAGCAGTAGAGCCTCTGCCTTAGGCTCGGGGTGTGATCCTGGAGTCCCGGGTTCAAGTCCCACATCAGGCTTCTTGCATGGAGCCTCCTTCTCCCTCTGCCTTTGTCTCTGCCTCTCTCTCTGTGTCTCTCATGAATAAATAAATAAAATCTTTTTTTAAAGGATTAATTTATTAGGAAGATGTAATAATTACAAACATATATGCATTTAATAACAAGATACGTGAAAAAAAAACCTGACACAGCTGAAGAAATAGTTCCAGAATTCTACCGAGACTTTAATACTCATTAGTAAGCAATTCAGAGCAAAGCAAGACAAAATATCTCCATAGACATAGAATATGTGAATAACACTATCAATCACCATCTAATAGACATTTAAAGAAGGCAATATCTAACAACTGCAGAATACATACAGTCTTCATCTGCCCAAAGACAAACCATATGCTGGACAATAAAACAGGTCAATGAATGTTAAAGGACTGAAATACACGCTGTGTATTTTCTGGTCACAATGGAATTAAATAAGAAATCAATAATAACACAGTACCTAGGGATACCCCAAATAACTGGAAATTAAACACCTTTCTAAATAATTCATGAGTGAAAGACAAAATTACAAGGGCAACTGGAAATATTCTGAGCTAAATGAAGATGAATTCAGCTAAAATAGCTTTAAAATGCATATATTACATAAGGAAGACATTTTTAAAAGAGAATGATAAAGGACAGAAATTAGTGGACTAGAAAACAGACAGATAAAACAGAAAATGATCAAAGCCAAAAGCTGGTTTTCAAAAAGATCAACAAATTTGACAAACCCCAACCTAGTAATTGAGAGAAAGGGAGAAAGGATAGAAATTGCCAATATGAGGAATAAAAAGGAAGTTATCACCACAGGTCCTACAGACGTTTAAAGAATAAAAAGAATGATATTAAAAATTCATGCTAATAAATTCAACTATTTAGATTAAATGAAAATTCTTGAAAAATACAACTTACCAAAATTGATACAAAAAAATAGAACTGAATAGACCCTTATCTGTATAAAAATGGAATTTGTTATAAATATCTTTCCAAAAATAAAACTCCAGGTGCAGATGATTTTTTTAAAAGATTTTATTAATTTATTCATGAGAGACACATAGAGAGAAGCAGAAACATAGGCAGAGGGAGAAGCAGGATCCCTGCAGGGAATCTGATGCGAGACTACCCAGGACCCCGGGATCACAACCTGAGCCAAAGGCAGACGCTCAACCACTGAACCACCCAGGCATCCCTGGTGCAGATTATTTTAGTGGTAAATTGAATTAAGCATTCATGGAGAAAATAATACCAATCTTATACCAAACATTTTCAGAATACAGGGGAGGAGGGAATATTGCCCAACTTATTTTATGAGGCCAGCATAACCCTAATTACCAAAATCTGACAAAAATATCACAGAAAAAAGAAATAAAGATCACTATCCTTCATGAGTATAGACAAAAAATTCTTAACAAATTATTAGCAAATTAAATTCAGAAATGTTTTTAGAGAACACTACATCATGACCAAATAAACTCAATTCCAAAATGTAAGGTTGACTTAACATTAAAAAAAAAATCAAGTATTAAATTCACTGTATCAGCAGAATAAAGGAGAAAAACCATATGATTTCAACAGATGCATAAAAACTATTTGAAAAGTGCAACACCTATTATAATTTAAGAAAATATTCATGACCCATATAAAAACTTATATCTAAAATATATAAAGAATTCTTATAAAAATCAGTAATAGGACAACCTACTTTTTAAAATGGATAAAACATTTGAACACTTCACAAATATGATATGCAAATACCCAGGAAGCACATAAAAAGAAGCTCAGCTTCATTATTCATCAGCAAAAGGAAAACTAAAAGTACAATAAAGTTTTACACACCTATTAAAATGACTAAAATTAAAAAGACTGCCCATAACTAGCACTGGCCAAGATGTATAATAACTGGAACTCTCATACGTTGCTGATACAATGTAAAATAGTACAATCACTTTGGAAAACAGTTTGATCATTTCTTGAAAAGCTAAACATGCACCTAACATACAACCAGCTATTCCACTCTTAGGTATTTATCAAAGAGAAATGAAAACATGTCTACACAAAGACATACATGTTTACCGCAACTTTTTTGTAATTGCCCAAAACTGGAAATGTCCAAATGTCCATCAACATTGTGAAGGGATAACAAATTCTGGATATCCATCGAATGTAATACTACTCAAAGGGAACGAACTATTGATACAGGCAGCAGCATCATTGATTCTAAAATCATCATGCTGAGTAAAAGAAGCCAGACAAAAAAAGAGTACTCGTATGACTCGATTTACCTACACTTCTAGAAAGTGAAAGTTAAGTTACAGCTTCAGTTAAAAAAACTCATGGGTGCCTGGAGATGGACACAGAAGGAGAATGAAATTACAAAGGGGTGTGAGGAATCTTTGGGGAATGATAGAAACATACATTTTCTTGATTATCATGACAGTTTCACGTGTGCATACAAATGTCCAAAATAATCAAATTACACATTTTAATATGTACAGTTTATAGTTATTCAGTTATAGTTCAATATATTTAAAATAACAAAAACAAAACCAGAAACAACCATTCTGATGGATAAAAAAATAAAAACAGTATTTTTTTTCCTTTCACCTTCTGACTCAAAATCTGTGTTTTCTAAAAAATGTTAATTAAATTTTTCTTCCTATTTTTCATCTGTTTCTTAATTTTGTCTCCCCTGCTTTAGGGTTTTTTTTTCTTTTTGTTTATTTTGTTTATTATTATTATTTTTTTTTTTGCTACTGAGTCATTCTTTTAATTTCTGGTGGTTCCTGGGTGATTGGAAGCTTTGCCTATGTAGCAGGGGAGGAGTTTGATATCACAAGTAGATTTCATCATTGGTTGATCTAGCAGAGATCCAGCTCTTTTGCTGGAAGACTCCTAAATTTCTGCAGGCCATCCCTCTTGAGCTTGTCCATTTCCCCCATAGAGGGGGAGCTTGTCCATTTCCCCCAGCTTCCTGCTTCAGGTATATAAACCTGGCTGCCAGCATTCTGGGGCCAAGTTGGATAGGAGATCTTATCATTCAGTATGCAGCTCTTTCTTCCTGTTCACAGACCCCCCCTACCTCACTACACCCTATTTTCTAACTGAAGTCCAGAAGTCCTGAGCCCCTTGAACTGTACCTCTTGTGGTAGGATACCGGTGATTGGCTGTGACTGGGAAGGCCAGTTGCACAGACTAAGGAAGGGGATAGTTTTGCTAACCCAGGTCTCTCATTTTCAGCTCTACCCTCATCCCTACCAACAGAAAAACCAGACTGTAATTTGCCAGTCCTCCTGTAGTTCTCTAGTACATATTACTTGGCTTTCAGCACACATTCTGCTTTCTCTGTTCAAAGTTAGATACCACCTCATCTGTTTTCTGTCTTCTCAAAATTTATCTTCTTGTCTGCTGTTGTTTCTTCTCCTGTTCTCATTGTGCTGGGTTTACAGAGATTTTATTCTTTTATAGCCAGTAAAGTTGAGGTTTTAGTTGGAGCAGAGATAAATATAATTGTTGCCTACTAAAACTCAGGAAGAAAATGATGACTGTTTTAATAGTGAAGAACAACAGGCTATTGTGGGCAATGAATTCATGTCTCTTCCAAGAAGGCCTGCAATGTGCCCAGCAGAGTGTTAGGAGTTGGAAGCCCTGAAGCCTGTCTACAAGCATTGTGGCTTGCTGGGACTTCTCACTAATTCCTGTTTTAATATTAAGAATTGCTGGCACTGTCAACACCATGTCTTGCTTCAGTATTTCCTAAGAGCCTCCCAGGACCTTTCCTGTGGATTCATTCTGGGCATTTATTTTTAATGTGGAAACAGGATGGCCTTTAGAGGCAAAGAAACAAAATCAGTGTTACTTAGTAAACAGCTAACAGAATGGAATTGAGAAAATTCATGAAGAAAGGAACTTCTGGAGAATCTAGTCGAAATTCAGTAGGAAAATGTGCCCTTTTCAAGTGTTCAACATACCCTAAACCAGGGAGTCCTGGAAGCAGTGAGTAGCTGAAATATACATGCAGGGAAAATATTAATTGTATTTTTATAATGCTCTAGCAAGGTAGGTTAGTACTGTCATACTACATTTTTTTTGTTTTATATATATATATATATATTTTTTTTTTTTAATTGAAGTTCGATTTGCCAACATATAGTATAGCACTACCATACTACATCTTATGGACCAAAACATGAAGCCACCAAGTGATTAAGCTATTTGCCTGGTGTCACTAACAAGTTGTGACACAGATGGGACTGGAACTCTTGGCCTCTGGGTTCTTAGTCTGTTTCTTCATCTGTGAGTCATCTTTTAAATTTTTTTAAAAGAGACTCAACTTATCGGTTCTCACAATTCCATTTCCAAAGAAGGCTACACTGATAGACCAAATGCAGAATGGCCCAAGACCAAGCTTTTCTTCATCTATGGGCACATTGTTCTGATGAAGCAATTCAGAAAATATACACACAGACATCCAGCAGTAACCTTCGCCTCTCAATTACAAGGAACCAAGTAGGTGGGATCTACCCATTGGTCTCAATGAACAATTGCTGCACAGAAGCCCAGAAGAAGGGGAAAGCCCCCAGCCCTGAAGCCCCAAACTCAGAAAGGTTCCACCTCCTCCAAGAGCCAGTTCAAGCAGGCACATGACCAAGGAAAACCATACCAAAGGAAAAACTGCCGAGTGAGATTACCCACACCCCTATCATTCTTACTACTTACAAGGCGCCTACCCATACATTAGCTCATTTGTACTCACAACCACCTTATAAGGCAGGTATTATTAACATCATTCCACCTACAAAAGAGGAGAGGACCTTGAAGTTCAGTGGTATCACATGACTGTTTGGATCACACACCTAATGAATGGCACAGTCAGGCTCAGAGCGGAAGTCATCTGGACCCAAATCCTATACTCTTCTCCAACATTCCACAGGAAAAAGCCTGTGACAAGTTTTCCATTGCTTTGTGATCTTTCTTCCCTCCCACCCTTCCTTCCTTCCTTCCTTCCTTCCTTCCTTCCTTCCTTCCTTCCTTCCTTCCTTTTTAATAGAACTTCTTTCAATGAATTTTATCATAAGAATAGGAACAGCTAACATTTATTGAGTGCCTATTGTGTTCACTGTGTGTTAGATACCTTACCTGGAGTTTCTCTTTACCTTTATTATCACCACTATGTGGATGCAAAAGCTGGGGGCACTGAGAGGGAAGCAACTCAAACTAAATCACCAGCTACTAAAATGTAGAGTCTAGGATTTAAACCCACGCAGTCTGACTTCAGAGTCAACACTTCAACTCGTTACTGCCTTGTTTTCTTTTTAATGCAAGATAAGCAAAAATAATAAATAAATAAATAAATAAATAAATAAATAAATAATAAAATTTAAAAGCTTGATTCTTTATAATGACCAGCAAATTGGTGGTAGGCAGAATTTTTGGAAAACACAGTTCTCACATGTTGGGGACCTCACCAATATTATGGGTGAGCCCTTTTCTCTGAACTAAGTCTGGTTTTTGTTTTTTAAGACAAATCAGCAAAAAATCATTTTGTGGTTCCTTTTATTTTCCATCCAGTACCATACAAAATGGGGTGCAGATATCATCCACACTAGTTTCAGCCCCTGACTGGTGCAATTTATTCATCATCTCAAATATCTTAACAGTTCTAGTCTCTATTATTGGGGATAAGAACACAAAGTGACTTTTAAGCTAAACTCTATGGACACAACTGGCAAAAGGTTTCAGAGATCGAAGTTTTTTTGACACCATTCATTACCTCCTCTGGGAAGAAACAACAGGCAATGGCAGCATCTAATCATAATTCCACTGTCCCAATACAGGCAGGCTCAATGGTCAAGTACCTTGCTATCTTCTGAGAGCCAAAATAAAACAGTAAGCAATTGTAATTCCTGGACCAAGAAATTTCTCACAGAAATTCTCTAAACAATACGTGTCTCAATTGTTGTAACAGGTGTCCTTTATCCTTCAGGGAAAAGTATTCACAGATCTTGTGTGGCTTAACTTAAATACACATGTTTGTTGTCAAAATTTGTTAATCCTGTTGGTTTCCCATGAGAAGGGGAGGAATCATTATATAGCATTGGGGACTTTGGATCTATAAAAAGGAAATCTGATCAAGAGGGTTCCACTAGCTTTCACACAAAGTGTGAGGAAGGACTTGTTTCCTCCCCATTTATCATGAACAAATGCTTGCACTGTAAAATAATAATAATAATAATAATATAATAATAATAATAATGGAGTACTAGAAAAATATAAAGTGAAACGTAGCATACAATATACACACTCAAATTTTTAAACATTAAATTACTTTATCATATTGTTATAAAGCCTTTTAGTATATGTGCTACTGAAGTGAGCACCCATAAAGGCTTTTAAATGTTTAATTCTCAATTTCTATACTTAAGACTATTAATCAACATCTCCAGGACTTACACTAGTCAGAGGACTATCCTTTGAATAGCATCAGCTTAGAATATGTGCAAGAAACATACCAACTGGGGCATCTGGGTGGAGCAGTCAGTTAAGCATTCAACTCTTGGCTTCAGCTCAGATCCTGATCTCAGGGTCATAAGACTGAGCCCCGCACTGGGCTCTGCACTCATTGCAGAGTCTGCTAGAGATTCTCTCTCCCTCTTGTTCTGCCTCTCTCATTCCTGCTCACTCGTTCTCTCTAAAATAAAAATAAATCTAAGAAATAAAAGTAACATACCAACTGCTTTTACTACTAATTTTATTGATTTCTTAAAATTAACCCATCATTTTAATGAAAGTAGTTGGATATGTGGTGGGCCAAGACCGTTTACCAGCTACAAAACTCTGCATTGCTGCTTCTAGAAAGCTTTTTAATAATATGTATCCATTCTTGACCCAATAATTACATGTCTATGAGAATACCCTAAGAAAATATAATTTATGCACAGAGGTGTTCATTGCAGATTTATTAAAAATAGCCAAGTTTGCAAACAGCATGAAGTCCCCAAATAGGGGAAATCATGGAGCAAATTATGCTTCATGCTCCCCAGAGAAGTTTCTCTTACATGACAGACTAGGCCAAAGTCCCCCATGTATTCCCTATCATGGTTCACATGTGCTTCCTTTGTGTCACTTACTATTATGATTAATCAAATACCTGTGTAATTATTTAGTGACTTCTAATACTAAGCTCTGTTTTTACTGTCTTCTCCAACACATCTTCAACCCTTATGATGGTTTCTGACACATAGTACCTGCTCAATAAATGCTGATTGAGTGAATGAACACAGTATGTATGAACGAATCTGATGACTTGAAGAGATTCTCATGATATAATATCAAGTGAGAAAATTAGGATGTTAAGTTAACAAAAGAATAAGAGTATTTAAGCTACTCCAAAGTACCATTTTACACCATGTAGCAAAAACTTGTTACAATAGTGCCAGGAAAGCTATAGAACAGCAGCATTAGCTGAGACTTCTGAAAAATACTAGAGTCAGCATGTTGTTGTTGTTGTTGTTGTTTTTAAGGTATGTTTGAAACAAGGAAAGAAAGCAAAGGCCTTTACTTGGGAAAGTTGGTATAGTGGTAATGGAGGGAGGAGAGAAAGAGGAAGTGCCCATTTGACTTTTCTATTTGACAAGGGAGCTCAGTCTTCAACCTATAGAGGGTAGAACCATGTAAAGAGAGAATTTCAGTTCCAGACATGCAAAGAGCTAGTAGCCTCAACAATTCAAACCTGTATGAATTAGATTCCAGGGCCTGAAGAAATTCTAGAATCACTGACAGTCATCTTTGAGAGATTATAGGAAGCACCAAAAAAATAAAATAACAGAATACTGAGGACAATGCAGGATTTTCAGAGAAAGTAATGTTTGCTTTTTGTTGCCTTAGAGACCAAAAAGAAAATCAGTGGATTTCAGTTATAGGTAAATAGATACAAGAGTCAACACAAGGGGAAAACTCTTCAACCAGTTACTAGCTCCATTCAACATTTCCCTGCACTGCCTTGTGTACCCCCAGACACTCTGTGACCTGACAGAGATGATGGGAAAGGGCTGGGGTGGGGTGTTAATAGAAGACCTCTGCCAACTCTGCTAATTTAAGCTCTCTCATTCTCTCTGGCAGCCCAAGCCATGAAGTCACAGCCATGATCTCAAAACCAGTGAGCTTGAGTGTTTCAGTAAGACAGTCCTCTCATTTCCATCGCCAGCCCTCTGGGTAGCTTAAAACAGCTGCAGACTTCTCATAAAAAAGACCAAGAATATATCAAAGCTTGGGAATCAGAAGGCAGACCAGGGGGATTGTTGCCCAGGGAAAAACTGGACACTATACAATTTACCCTTTGCTCATCCCAACACCAGTCCAATCAAAAAATTCAGGATTCAGACTAGAACACAGTCCAGGTTCTCTTTCAGTTCTTTTTTTTTCCCACCTTGTTTATCTTCTAGTTTTCCTAATTATAAACAATCAATCATCCAATTGGTTCTGGAATTGCATCACTAATGGTCTGGAAAGATAGTAGTGTGGTATTGACTGAGTTTAGAAAGACCAGGAAAAACTGTCTCCCAAACTTCAAAGGATTTACTCATTTAAAACACACCAAAAAGCCGTAGAGATAGCATGCAGTTTAGACTAAAGACACCAAACAGCTTGAAGATAAGATATATAATCTCAGAACCTTCTATGGAAGCTGTGAAAATGCTATCAGGATCATCTCCAAAAAATGCAATTTACTGTGAAAGTCTAATCAGTCATTTGGCAAACATTTCCCTGGACAGATAAGAGATTAGAGAGGGTGAGGGGAGATGGCAAAGGGGCCCTGCAAGAAAGAAGGACAATTAATTACTGGTATCAATTGCTCATATTGTAACAACTCTCCTCCCTCGTCAAAAATTATTAAAAAATATGACACAAGAAACAAAATAGGTCAAAGAGTGAATTTTGGAAACAAAGGACTCAAGTTATTCATATGGAATGCAAGTCTGCTTTTTGCCCACTTTATCTAGCCCACATTCCAAGGCACCTTAGAAAGGTTACTAAACAAACAATCATGTCAGAAGCCAAGCATATCTCAGAGCAAGCACAGACTGAGTTCTCAAGGTCCTCTTCTATACAGGAGTCCATGATTCACAAACAGTCCGGATTTCGTCCATTTGTTCCACATTAATAAACATTTGTTCTATGTTAAAGCACTCATGCTTTTTATAAATCAGTCATTTTGCCCTACTGAAAGCTCCCATGAGGGTTATTATTTTTTTATTCACAGATTAAGCCTTTCATCAGATTATAGCAAGAGGGTTTTGGTAAGACCTTTCCAATTCCCACACCTGGGACCTAAGGTATGACCAGGGCATCTCATAAGGCACAATTCAGTTGTGTTGTTTAAGAATGATGAATATTTAGAAAGCCTATCTGCAGGTCAGAAAGTGAGGAACATCGCTTTGACTCTTTGCCACATCATTAGCTTCAAGTGGAAAATAATAAAGTTCCTAAAATGCTTTCATAGATGTAGTACAAAGCAAAAGACCTGGAATCACAGGGGCTTGTAGCTTCTCAAATCTGCTCTTTAAAAGAATGCTTTGTTAACCACAACACCCACCTTTCTATCAGGTTGTTTTTTTTTCTAGTCATCATACACTTGGGTGATTTATAATCTTTTTTTCATTGTCTCTGAAGGTTTTCAACCATCATTCTAGTAAAAATTCTTAATATGTAAAGGTTGCAGAGGGGCTGAGGTAGTTCATTTTTTGCTGTTTTTGCAAGCTACTGCTATTTTAAGGTAGAGGAACATTATACAGGGTCTGAATGGATCTTTTCATTGTAGGGAGAGGTAGCTGGAGAACAGCAGCCCGGAGAGGTGAAGAGACTTGCCTCAGACCACACCTTGCCAGAAGCAGAGAGGAACCTACAAAGCTAGCTCTCCAGACCCTTTGTCTAGATTGTTTTCTATTTCTACTACATTCTAGTATTTTGTACCGTCTCATTTATTGTTTGAACTATGTTTAAACATAAAGTTTTGTTTTGTCTTGTCTTTTTACAAATAGTTTATAATTGAGACATATTCGATGCCTTGGTTCAGACATTTTGTTCTTATGAATTAGAATTAATGAAGCCTTCTGTTCATTTGTATCTGAATTCATTGGCCCTCTAGAAACTGACATCTTTTGATAAAGCCAGTCAGCTGATCACTGTGCTATTTTTAATCTTTTTAAAGGTTTATTCATTTGAGAGAGAGAAAGAGCTTAGGGGGAGGGGCAGAGAAAGAGGGAGAGTAAGAATCTCAAGCAGACTCCCCACTGAGTGCAGAGCCTGACACAGGGCTGGATCTCATGACCCTGAGATCATGGCCTGAGCTGAAATCAAGAGACCTATGCTCAATCAACTGAGCCACCCAGGCACCCCACTGTGCTACTTATTAGAGTGGAGCAGAAAGCATGATGGACTTCCCCTTGAGCATACAGCTCCCCTCCCTACTAGGAACAAAACCCAGCCACAAATCCTCATGCAGCAAGAGGACTGGGACCAGCAGAGGCCCAGCTGGGCTGGGGAGAGCAGGATGGGCTGGAGCTCCAGATACAGTGAGCAGAGAGGGTGAAATCAGTGACAGCAGGCAGGAGGCAGAGGGAGAGGAGGAGAGGTAGAAGAGAGAGGAAAGACCTGGTGGGGAGGAAAGGAAGTACCAGGTGTCCTAGGGCAGATAATCCAGAGCTTAGTCAAACATGCCAAAGACAGGACAAAGTGGCTGAATCAAGGCAGGCAAGAAGGACAGAGTTTAGGGGGTGTCAGGCCTTCTGGGGTCAGGAGCTCAAGGCAGAATGTCTGACTCTTTAGGGGCTAAGATCAACCAAAATGTCTAAATAACAGCAAAAATGACATGAAACTGAGTCAACATCTCTGGAAAAATACCAGAAACTTCTCCCCAGATGAGAAAAGTAGGAAGTGAGTTCATGGCCAAAGGCAGGAAGGAGACCACAGGACAGGAAGAGAAGTTGGAGGAGGAGGAGGAAGAGGAAATAATAATTTTTATTTTTGCAAATTAGCCTCTTTTTTCTATCACCTATGTCCCAAAAGTCTCTCTATAAAGATACTTTTGAAAATGTGTGTGTGTGTGTGTGTGTGTGTGTGTGTAAGAGTAGCATTATTCCACTTCAGGCTAAACTCAGACCTTATCTAGGAATCGCTTATAGAATCTATAAAGAAATATCCCTCTAAGATGATGAGCTAGGTGGAAATAAACTCCCACCCAAAGTCCCTGTAAATCCACTGCTTCTAAAACTTTTTACCAACGAACAACTTCCCTCCTTGGTTCCTTAGCTCACATGTCTGCAGGCACAGTCTACCTGCTGCACCAGCCTGTTTCCTGCTATTCTAGACAATGACAGGTAGGTCAGGCCCAGGACTGAGATCTCTCCTGAATTTTGATTCCTAATCTTTCTCCCAAAGACAGGGCTTCTGAAGATCCTGAATTTCACCTTTTCCATCTTTCCATTGACCTGACTCTCAGAAAGAGGTCCAATAGTGGCAAGGGAGAGCTCAGATTCCTCACCCTCTCCCTTTACATTCTCCTTTCATGTCAGGATTCCCAGAACTTTACTTTTCCTCTAACTCCCACAAATCCTGTGAATCTCAACACTGAGCCTACTGGTTCCTGCAGCAATTTTCTGCCTGGTGTTGTTTTCTGCCCCTGGACCCCAGCTAAATGACCTGAATCTATTTAAAGAACTTAAACAACTCATCAAGATCATACAGATGAATAGAGGTAGAACTCAGAGCTAAGGATGTTGGTATTGGGTCAGGTACAGGCTACCACTCAGTTAATAAATATACATTTGAGAAAAATTAAAAACTGTCCTGCAAATGGAATGCAAGAATTTATAAAACATGGTATATAGGGTCAAGAAGGTTATGGGTTTTAAAAATTCAACTCAGGATATTGCCACAATGACCAGAGCCATCAGGCATAATTCCTAAAAGATCCATAATGGTGCCTTTCAAATAGCACATCTTTGGGAACTGATAGAAGGAGCTAGAACTGTACTACTCAAGCTGTGTTCTACAGAAGACTAGTAATCTTGGGACGTGAATTAGTGTGCCTTAACAAAATAGTCCATGATCCCATTAGCTTGGGATGCGTCCTCCATATCCCCCTCTGGGTATTCCTAAAGCATTTAAGCTTATTTCAAATTCTAAGATGTCCTACAGTAAAGAAACCCATTAAATTTGATTTGACCTAATCTTTTCTAAACTTACCTGACCACTGCTCTTTTTTTCTAGAGTATACCTACTCATACTGAGGACATAGTTTGGGAAATTCTGAGTCAGATTTAGTTAACAGGTTTATTTAACTCCTGGGGTTTTTTTTTTTTTTTTTTTTTGGTTTTTTTTTTTTTATTCAATTGCTAGCTAGAATGAAGCAGGGGTTTCCCCAGCTCAGGGGATAATCAGAAACCTTTTGTCCTTAGAGATTCTCTGACGTACACCCTGCATCAAGATGCATCCTTATTCAGAGCTTTTTTTTTTTTTTTTTAACTTCCACAGTGTAACAAAAGGATATCAAAGTAGTCACATCACTTCCAAAGCCTTCCTCTGAAGTCCCTCCTGCCTTCAGAAGATTGGGGATGTCAGAGTGAGAGCTATAAGCACTCCAGAAGAATTGTGTCCCAAAGCACGTCTTCCTGAGGGTCAGAACATCACAGGCCCTGGCTGGAACAGACCCTAGAGTTGGCTGATCAGTGCGGTCATCTTATAACCAGAAAGCAGCCTCGGGAAGGTTGGCAGCCATCAAGACCACAAGCTACTCAGTGGTGTAGCCGGGATTAGAACCCAGATCTTTTGGTACCTCTGCCAGGAAGTTTTCCCTATCCTGGAATTATCGGCTTTTCTCAGAAAGGAAGAGGTCAGTCCTCTTCATCATGAAAACCACAGTGGAAAGACAAGAAGGAAATAAGCCAAAATGTGAATACTGTTCTGTTTGACATAGAGATGACATTTCGGTCCTAATTCTATTTTTCTGCATTGGCCAAAATGTCTACAAAGGGCATATACTGCTTTTATGCCAGAAAAAAAAATTACTTTAAAAATGAGGGGATAAAAAAAAGCAGAAGGTGAAGTACATACCCTAGAAAGCATCATCTATGTGGCTCCTAGTCATTGATCCAAATAAGCAGAACTAATAAAATGCCATGACATTTCCCTGTGCCAGGGGAGACATCAGGCTGTGAGCAAGGATGACTCATGGAGGCAGTGGGGAGACCTCCCTACTGGCTGCCCGTGGGACGTCAGCTCTCTTTCATAGGCTTCACTTTGCTGTGCCTTCACCCACAGACTGGCAAGGAGCAGAGGCCTGCTTCGTTACCTCTGGTGATTTCCTCTTAAAGCATGTATCTCAAGATTGGCTTTGAATGACTCCTCAATGATTTCTAAGCTCAATCTAATGGAATACACAAGTTTAATTGGAAATTTTGGGGTTTTTTTTTTTTTTTTTTACTTTGCTTTTCTGTACTTTTACACTGACCTCCCACCCAGCAAAGACTTTTCTTCAGCCTGACTGGGTCTGAACACAACACTTTTAGAGATTTAACCCCTGTTTGGAGCCCCAGCAAGTTGTAAATTGTTTGTTCAAGGCACATGAGTGTGTGTGGGTGAGTGTGTGTGGGAGCGTGTGTATGTACATGAGTATGTGTTTGTGTGTGTATGTCTTTGTCCTTTTGGGCTACTAGACAAAAATATCACAGATTGAGAGTCATATTAACAATAGCAATTTATTTCTCACAGTTTGGGAGCCTGAGAAGTCCAAGATCATGGCTCCAGCAGATTTTGTGTCTAGTGAAGGCCCACTTCCTAGATGCATTCTTTTTGCTGTGACCTCACATGATGGAAGGGGCAACGGAGCTCTCTAGGGTGTCTTTCATAAAGGCAGGAATCTCATTCAAGAAGAATATCCTTTAGGTCCCCTTTTGGGACCTAAGCACCTCCCAAAGGCCCCACCTCCTCATACCATCACATTGGGAATGGGGTTTCAACATGAGGGAGGACACAAACACAGGGTCTAGCAGTGTGCACATGTGATACCCGAATCTGACTCAGATCCCTTAGTGCTAAAGGAAATGGTTGGATAATCCTTTTAGTCAAAAAGTGCGCATTCAATCACTTCTGGAATATCTATTTACTGAAGGCTGCCAAAAACTGTACATCGACTGTTATCTGAAAATACTCTGAATCTTTAGACCAGTATCATTCCTCTTCAAAGTAGTGGTTCAGGCAGGTCTTCAGCATGACTATCATTTCTCTTGATACTTCATTTTTTACTCTCTCTGTGCTGACATGAACCACAACTCTGTTTTATGCCTTCCCATCTCCAGTCCACCACACCTTCTTGCCTTCAGCACTATCCTAACCTGCCCTCCCACCAATAGTCCCAGAGGGTGTGGTGGCCCTGCCTTCCCTGCTTAAGGCCAATGGTCAATGGCTTTATCATTTCATCTCCTCATGGGTCCTGATCTATTAACTACTTCTCTTGGCCATTGTGTTTTTAATTTTCCTCTTTACACCAATTTTTCCTTCTCAGTTTATAGGCCTAATAATAAGCTTACTTTACAAGTATATGAGCTTTATAAGTTTATTCAGTTCACAGCCATCTTAAAGAAAATAACTCCCCCTTGATCATACATGGTCTTCTGGCTACTGCTGTTCCTTTCTTGTTCCTTTTTCCTTAAGTTTCTCAGGTAGTGAGACTGTACTCCCCATTTCCATTTTCTCAATTCCCATCTACTGCTCCCCAAGAGTATCCTGGCCTCTACTCAAGAAACCATAAGAAAGTCTGAATGAAGGTCAACAATGATGAGGCAGTCCTTTCCCATCATGGTCCTGGATATGTCTTACTTTTGATCCTGACAATGGCTCATGCCCTGATGATGGCTCATGCTCTTGAACCCAATAATGGCTCTACTAACTTGGCTTCCAAGACTGCACATTTAATCTGTTCTTCTTACACTCCTCTGACTACTCTTTCTCAGTCTGTTGCACACTCCACAGGTGAGCTAGCTGTCCTTCCCCTGCACATCCAGATTACTCTCCAAGGTGCATTTGGATGATTGATTTGCATATCGGTCTTTCTTCCTGTCTGGGTTGTTAACTTCCCAGAAGATCCAGGGCTCCCCTTGCCTTGATGTCCATAATATCTAGGACGCTGCCTGGCACAAGGTAGACAATTATTCATGGAACTTTTTCATTTGAAGTGCAAATTGGTGGCCAGCATATCAGATCCAGTCCATGGTCACCTGGTTTATTTAGACCATATGATGGCTATTTTTAAAATATATCAGTGTTTAAAAATCAGGAGACATCATATAAAATTCTAAAGTTTTGGAATCTCTCAAGAAGTCTAAGTATCTGGAAACATTTGGTTCATGTTTTTCTGTGGTACTGATAGAACGGGCACTTGCTTGCCATCTTCACATTCGCTCTCAGCCTACATCACTCCTGGACCCTGGAGGGAGATATTACCTGGAGGCAGGTTCTTCATATGTGCTCAACGAGATGTTTGGGGGAATTTTTTGGTTGGGCTTCATTTGAGGAAGCTGCCAGATACTGTCCAAAACAGACAGATGGTTGCTTTTGCTTAAAGAGTGAAGAAATGGTCAGAGACCCCCCCTTTGTTGTCCTAGAACATTTATGGTGAGCAAAAAGTCACTCCTGGCCAATGACTTCTGCTCTGATTTTCTGTTTTCCTAGAATTCTATTAATATTGAAACCATTAAACCATAATTCCTAGCTCAAATTTTGAAATTCAAAAAAAAACATTGTCTCAAATTTCCTTCCATATCTTTTCCCTTAGAGAGCTATAAGAGAGGATGGTAGTGACATTATCATCTCTAAACTAGCACTGTCACACTGCTATCTCATTTAATTCTTACCTCACCTCTGGAACAATAAGTCACAGGGTCTTGGCATGAGAGATTAAATTTTAGAAGTATAATGAATTTTCACCACAGGTGAAAATTGTTTTCACCCAAAACAGACAACAATCACATGCACAAAGACATATCAAGAGCTTTCTACATCTTAAGTGTTAACAGCTTTATGAATTTTAATGGTTCAGAATAAGTTTATTTTTCACCACAGGCCCAGATGGAAGTCGCTGCCATCCGGAATAACTGAAATCCCCGGCTGCGATAAAGCAAAAGATTTCCAGGCAGAGGAAATCAAAATTGGACCTACTGGTGCTGCCATCTGTTCCTCTGTGCTGACCTGAGAGCTGGTGGCTCCCCTGGGGCCTAAAGAATCATCCAGCTGTGGTTTTGTGTTTTACTTGGATTGCATTCTGTTAATGTTCCTGAATTCCAGGCTTTGACAATCATTCTACAATGTCTGCCTCTATCAGACACCTCTACTCTGTGCTCTTTAGTACATATCTATTAATAATGATAAAGTTAATTCAACTTAATCTAATTTTAATAACTTGATGATGTTTAAGGGATCACTGTGTATACCACCAAGCATACCCAAGTCAGGATTTCAGATCAGAGACTACAAAGCCTCCTTGAATTTCAGATGGCCTGCTCTGGAATACTGGGCCAGCTATTTCTTTGTGGCTTTGGAGCTGTTCTATAGCAGCACTGACAAACAGGAGAAGATGTGCCTTAGCCTGATAATCACATAATCTGTGAGAGAAAAATTCATTGTATTCTGAGATTCTTTTTTCATTGGGTGGAATCTCAAAGTCAGGAGCAGCCGCCACATGCCCTTTTGTAGAACTGCCCTGAAGACCGATATTTGTGTTTCTCCACAAGAACCTCCCACTAAAGAATGGCCAAATGCCAGGCACCGAATACCACAGGGAGAGACTCACCCTTCCCACTATCCCTACCCCCCTGGCCAAAAACACTCTGGGAAACTCCCTCTGAAGTCATGCATATCTTTTCTGGACTGTGACCCTGCCCGTGCATGACTGTGGTCACCAGCAGCTGGGTACAGCAACTGAAAAGCAGACATCTGTTCCAGAAACATGGCATAGACAACTTTTCCTTCTAATGAGGCTTACAAGACAGACTGCTCTGATTAACCACAGCAGCAGGGATATCTAAGGGCAGACTGCATACACTGTTTGCCTACCCTTGTCCCATTTACCTGCTGCCTGGGATGAGATACCCCGACTAGTCTGAACAAGCCTTTGGAGACTTACTGAACTCATTTTTCTTGATCATAACCTCCCTTCATGTATTTCTAAGTGCAACAGAATGTCAAGATCAAACTGGGTGAGGTAACCCAATTCAAAAGTGGCTTTTCCCTAGGCTTGTAACTTGGCATTAGGTTTCATTTCCTGCCCCACTTTTATTGCATAAGCAGGATGATATTTGGGAGTTTTGTTTGAGAAAGAAATCCTGACTTGGCCATGGCTGATAGGCAAGTCTGCCACGTGCCTCTGCCTGGCCAAACCTGCCCTTTAACTCCAAGACAGAGCAGTACAGTCCAACTGGTCCCATATGTCATTACTGCAAGCAGAGAGCCCTCATGGTTCCTCTTTCTTTGCCTGCAGATAACCAATTTGTATTTTAGCATGTATTTACACCTTGGATTGAACAGGAAGACCAGGCCAACAATAACCTCTCAGACATGCCAACCAATTAATTTCAGCAAGCACTTACTGATCACTGGCTATGTCCCAGACACTAAAGTAAGGTGAAATATATATAGTCCTTACCTCAAGGACTTCACAGATTTACTGTGTGAAATTGGACAGACATATACACACCTAAGTACAGATTAGTAAACTAGAATATGGAGGTTAATATTCCAAATGCAACCCAGAAATATAAAGCAATGAAAATATTTTTTTATTTTTTAAATTTAAATTTAAATTCAATTAGCCAACATATAGCACATCTTTAGTTTCAGGTGTGGAGTTCAATAATTTATCAGTTGCATATAACACTCAGTGCTCATCATATCACATGCCCTCCTTTAATGCCTATCACCCAATTACCCCATTGCCCCGCCCACCTCCCCTCCAGCAACCCTGAATTTGTTTTCCAGAGTCTTTTATGGTTTGTCTCCCTCTCTGATTTCTTCCCGTTTAGTTTTCCCTCCCTTCTCCTATGATCCTCTGCACTGTCTCTTATATTCCACATAGAGTGAAACCGTATAATAATTATCTTTCTCTAATTGACTTATTTCACTCAGCATAATACACCCTCCAGTTCCATCCATGTCGATGTAAATGGTTAAGTGTTTTTTAAATGATTAAATACATATGGAGAATAAAGTAAGAACATCTACCATACATCTATTTGGAAATCCAGAAGGAGCTAATAGAGGGAATAATGAAAAAGCAATATTTAAAGAGATAATAGCTAAGCATTTTCCAAACAAAAGGAATTCCAAAAAACTCCCAAATAGAATAAATAAAAGGAAATGTGCAGATAATCCCATTATAATGAAACTATAAACATCAAAATGGAGAGACAATCTTAAAAACATCTAGAGAGAAAAGACACATTACCTATGAAGGAAGAGCAATTAGAATGTAGCTATCTTCTCCACAACAATATTGGAAGCCAGAAAAGACAGGGGAATAATATCTTCAAGTAATAAATAACTGTTAACCCAGCATTATAAGCCCTCAAAGCAATAATAGAACAATTTTGGCTGTGATAAGAATTGTAATAGAGTTATAAATAAGGTGCTCTGAAAAAGCTAAGGAAGGAAGAATGACTTCTGCATGTTAGAAGGTAGTGTTGAGGGGTGGTACACAGAATGAGCAGCATATACCTAACTGGGTTTGGATCCTAACAGATGAGTAGGATTTAGACAGCTGGGGAACAGGGATGCTGGGCAGCTAGCTACAGGATCTTTTGTTCAAATGAGGAAAAGGAAAAAAAGTAAAAAAAATAAAAAATAAAAAACCAAATGAGGAAAAGACCCTACCTCTAACTCAATGCAGTTCCACCCAAGGTGCCCAAAGTGTAGGCTGTAAGCAGAATGCCAGCCCTCCCTTGATTCTTCAGCTTGTTGTCCTTAACGGGGCACAATCTTCACACAGGTGTCTTGCTGCCCTGTGGAGAGATGCTCCAGGCAGAGTAAAGGCCTGGAGGTATAGGGGATGTTCTGGTATGTTCAGGTGATATAAAATAATGGAAAGTCTCTAGTATCTGCATCTAAGAAGTACAACTTCTTCCTGGGCTTCAAGTTTGTGTATTGGAATATGCATAATGATACCCATCTTTATGAGCAGGAGAGACAGCAAAATGAGAAAGCTAATTCTAAGTTTCAAGGTGACGAGGCCATTCCAGAATACAATATGTGATTTCCAAGATGTTAGGGACCTATCAGAATTCTGAACCTAAGGAGATCAATCAAGTCATACAAGTTCCTCTGCTTCTCCCCTTGTCCCAGTGTGGCTTTGGAGTTGCTCCCTATAGTCCCTGTGGGCACTCTGTTCATTCATACTTTGCCATTCCATGCCAGATAAAAATGCAAGGAGTTTGAGGCTACAAAAATTCCTATTTGGGGTGATCCCTGGGTGGCTCAGCAGTTTAGTGCCTGCCTTTGGCCCTGGGTGTGATCCTGGGGTCCCAGGATCGAGTCCTACATCGAGCTCCCTGCATGGAGCAGGCTTCTCCCTCTGCCTGTGTCTCTGCCTTTCTCTCTCTCTCTCTCTCTCTCTCTCTCTCTCTCTCTCTCTCTGTCTCTTATGAATAGATAAATAAAAATATTTTTTAAAAAATTCCTACCACCTTCCTTTCTACCCTCCTTTTGACCTTCCTGAATCTCTGACCCCATTTGCCCACTCATATGGGGACAGAGTACTAAAAAAATATTGGAGGAGCCAATTACTTTTTCAAAAAATACTTCCCCACAGGCAGTGTGGAATTTCCAGCACTGTGTGAATGACTAGTGCCTGCCCTCCCTGCCTACCCAAGTTCTCCCAGGAACCTAAGGCTCATGGCTTACATCCCCGAGATAGCTCTTCTCTCCAAGATGTCAACTATCATTTCCTCCCTAGGTCAGTCTTCTTCCAGGAAAGGAGCCTCAGTCTTTTCCTTAAGGGAATGCTCTGTAATCATCTTAATATTGTCAGGATTTAGTATAGTACTTCCACTCATGCCAATCTGAGGTTTTATATCCTTGTACTATAATCCCTTTCACTAGAGCCTTCGCTTGAGGGTGAGGACCGTTGTTTATTGATCACTGACAAAATCCACAGGATCTGGGGCACTGGTGGATATATAACAGATTCTCACTAAATTATTTCTCAAAGAATAAGGAAAGTTATAACTATATGGCAGGGCTTCCAGACTGTTCAGTCCATCACTCTTTGGATATGCTACAGACTCAGAAAACTATGAGATCCAGAACCCAATGCAGGCAGCCCCAGCTTCCATATATATGTGTACAGAGAAGCACTAGCCCACTCTGTGGCTATAGCATTTCCATTCTTTGATTCCTCCTATTCTTCCTTTGGACAGCAGCAACCTCTTAATCAATCTTCCAGTTTGTCTGTACTTTTTTCCCCTCATAACTTCCTGAAAGACAGAAATGAGAAGGAAGAGCATTGGGAAAACCATCCCAGTCACTCCTCTGAGTGACTTCCTCTACCACTGCCCTGACTCAAATCTCTGCTGCTACACAGATCCTTTTTTTTTCCCCAGAAAAATATAAACTTCTCAGGAAAACCGACACTTTCTACAACTCCTGACATGGTGTGAGGCACACAACTGATTTCTGTGAGACAATGTAGAAGTCAGGACTCAGCTCTGCAACCTGACTGGGTCTGAATCTTCACACCATTTTTTGGCTCTGTGGCAGCAGGTAAGTACCAAAGTACTCAAAGCTCTTGCCCCCTTAATCTCTAAGATGATGGTGGTAGTGTTACCTACTGCATAGGACTGGGGTAGAGAGTAAATGAGAAAATACATCACAAATTATCTGGTATTGTTTACTATCATAATGATCATTATTTAATAAATATTTATTGAGTTAATCATGGGCAAATGCAAAATCACAGACTGGACTATCCCTCACTAGGTACTCACTTCTTCCTATCAATACAAAGTGTGGAGAGAGCCTTCTCTGTGCAAGCTGCCGAGGGTACAAAGATGAAGAACACCTGAGATGATGTCACCTGGCAAGATCTTCTTTTCTCGCCTTTTCCCTATTATACTTGAGGCTGCAAGGAGTCTCTAAGAAGATGTTAGTTAGCAGGTGTCAAAAAATCTTTTTTAAGCAAGTCCTTTAATCCTTTTGGGTCTGTTTCTTACACTTCAAAGTCAGAAGATTCGGCTAGTTGATCTTTAAGGCTCCTTCAAGCTCTAAGAGTGTACGATTTTATAATCATGGGGATTTGGTTGTTTGTAAAAACTCTCACTTCCATTTCAATAATTTTTTTCCCTCCCATTCTGCTTCTCAAGGACTAGGAAAGCCCACAGGGGACTCATTTTTGGTCACAAAAAATGAAGCGCCCAAACCCCTCAACCCAGACCCAACCACTGGCTTTGATGACAAAAGAACAGAGGGAGGAGAGTTCTCTGCAGACCTAGGAAGCTGGCACATGACTCTCTATGAGGCAGGTGGGCCTGAGGGCTCTCTGAGGGGCCCAGCTGCAATCCTCACACAAATCAAGCTGGCTGTTGGAGGGGACACAGATCAGATCAGGAGCAAAGAGATGCTTTCTGGCTGGGACCTACAGAAGGAACTGCCCAGTCTCCCACTGTTTTACACCATAGTCCAGCTTCTCCTGGCAGGAAGCAAACCTATATAGAGATTAACAGAGGCTTGATGGTCAGTTGGATAGCCACAGACCCTCACTTTATTCCTGGGTCCATTAAACAGAAGAATAAACAGTCAATCAAAGTTGAGCCATCTCTAGGCTCCTGAGGTATTTTAATGATCATTATATGATCTCTGAAGCTTTCAAGCACAGTGCATTAAAGGGAAAAAAATCACTTAAAAAGAACATCTCTAAGAAGCTGTTTCATCTCAGGCTGGATGTGAATGGACCAGGATGTGGGATCCCTAGAAACTGACATTCACAACTGAGAAGACTCAAGCATGGAGATGCCTCTACACTCCAACAGTTGCACCAGAGTTCTTGCTAAAGCAACTTAGAAAACTTTTTAGAAATCTGGGGAACAAAACTCTAAGGGAGAATGGGGTTCAGTGACTCTTTGCCAGGGCCCAAAGAGGAGGTGGCTCTGATCCTCACCTGTGCCATCACCACCCAGAGGAGAAAGGGCCTTTCAAGGGCCTACAGAGATGGCCTATGATTACAAATTCCCATGCTCTCTCATATTTTTCATCAGCTCCGCAATTGTGGGTTGGCATTTTATGAAATAATTGACCACATATATTGCTAGCAATAGAATTATAGAAGATTGTCCTGGGAACGCAGGAGAGGAAAAACTGAATTGGGGCATAATCCCAAATTCCTATCATGGCAGCCCTGTACAACAAACAACTCTTGGTGTGTCAATGTGGGAGTGTGCTTGTCCCCTGACCAATCTTGGGCAGTCCCCAAGAGGACTCTCAAGAGGGTCTGATGGCCACAAAATTACCATTAAGTTCCCTGATGGTGGGACCAGCACTGACCAGGAAAAATACTTTGTCAGATAAAAACTCACAGCTTGAAGGGATGATACATTTTCCTCTCCCGTCGCCCTGAACTTCACACAGTTTCCTCCGTGAAAGCAATCATCTTTGCTGTTCTCTGCTAGTGGGAAGCAAGCCAGGCTCTAGCATTCTGAAAAATACTGAAGAAATGCTTCCCTGTTTATCATCTAAGGGAGAGACTGCCTCAAAGAAACTTCGGGAGAGAGAGCTTTTGCTTCTCTTGAAAGGTGGGACAGAGGTTATATGGATACAGGCTTCTGGAGAGAAGGGTGAGGTATGAAGTCCAAACAGGGAGACTGACCACAGGTATGTCACTTGCAGCCTCAGCCTGATCGGGTCCAGAAGGGCTACATGTGCACTACAGGCTGTAAAGGTGCAGCCTTTGGTTTCACGCAACACAGGGTTTTTTTGTCCGTTATATATTTGGAGGCAAGAGTCCGCATAGCTTTTGGCAGCCACAAACCCCGCCATATGCTAGCAGAGTGAGGGCTGAATAACATGCTGCCTAATCCTTTAGTGTATCACAGATGAGTCACATCCATTTTTGACACTTGGAGGATATAAATAGAAAGATTTGAGGAGAAGAAATAAAGAATCCACATCTTGGACTCTTCCAAACTTTTCTCGCTAGTATGTGCCATTTTCCCTGGCAGTCTTGGCTGTGATAAAACTAAGTCAGAAGAAGAGCCTTTGCTCAAACTTTTGAATATCTTTGACACATTCGATTCAGAGAGCTTGGTGGAAAGATGGAGAACAAGCATGCTTTATTTCTTTTTTTTTAAGATTTTATTTATTTATTCATGAGAGACACAGAGAGAGAAGCAGAGATATAGGCAGAGGGAGAAGCAGGCTCCCTGCAGGGAGCCCAACATGGGACTTGATCCCAGGTCTCCAGGATCACGCCCTGGGCTGAAGGCTGCGCTAAACCGCTGAGCCACCCGGACTGCCCAAGCATGCTTTATTTCTTAGAACCCAGTAGAATATCTGAGGCCAGGAGTGGGGAGAAGGGAGAAAACTTATGGGCAACAGGCATCAACTTGAAGTCCTATGGAGCTAACATTATTCTGGTGCTGTCATGACCTCATTAGTGTGGGGAAGCCAGAATCACACAGAGGTTCCTGCACCAGGAATCTGACTTCAGAGAGCATCAAGGCAAAAGGCCAGATACTGGTAATTTTTCTGTTTTGTACTTAGTGGCTTCCTGACAAAATGATCCATTACTTTGTCTTTCTTGCTGTTCTTTGGAGGTGAAACATAAAGCTTCACCACTTTTTATATCAAAATGATTATAAATAAATATATATATACACACACATACATATATATGTATATACATATATATGTGTGTATATATATGTGTTTATAGATGTATATATGTGTGTACATATATCTATGTGTGTATATATATGTATATATATGTGTGTGTGTGTATATATATATATATATATACATATTTGTATATATACACACCAGAGAAGCCTGGCACAGAGGCACTCCGAAGGAAGCTGCCCCAGAGGAGGAAGAAATAGCCAGCAATGCTTAGTTACAAGCCACAGAAATGAGGTGACCTGGGATAGTCAATATGTCAAATATGTCAACAAATATTTCCAAAGCAGTCACTAGAATAGTATAATTTAAAAGGCATAGTTCCTGCCCTGGGGAGCTTATAATATTTGCTGGGGCAGGAGGAGGAAGAGATAAATATTTAACAACTCGAAGACAGTGAAACTTGAGGCGAATAAGGCCAGAGACTCTCTAAGAGTTTGCCAGAGTGAAATCACAGACAGAAAAAACTCAAAGGCCATTTAGTCTATTATGCACAAGTCTTAAGATTAGTCTTCTTTCTGGATGTCTAATTAATTAGCACTATACTTGGCAATTACTAAAATAATTATTTCTTGAGGCATAGAAACCCTTGATAGGACTTAGACAAAAGAAGGATAGGAATGTGTGAGTGTGTTTGTGTGTGTGTGTGTGTGTGTGTGAGAGAGAGAGAGAGAGAGAAAGCAAGAGAGAATAAGGGAGAGAAGAGAAAGGAAAGGAGAGAAGAGGAGGAAGAAGGAGAAAAGGGGAAGATTAAGGAGGGAAAGAAAGGACAAGAGAAAGTAAAGGAGAGGAGGAAAAAGGGGAGGAAGATACTGAGAGGAGAGATGATCAACTTAGGCCACCCCCACCCCACCTATCACCAAACCACCAAGCACTTTATGCCAATATCAGAGTTATTAGTCACTGCCATCCACAAATGATTTTAAGTAATCCAAAAGTATGAGAAGCATTTAATGTGCTTTACAGAACAAGCTAAATTAAAATGATTCTTGCACCTGGACCCGTGGACTCCTCGGGGGCTGTCTGATGCAGGAAGTTTTGAGCACACACACAGACAGAGGACAGCAAGCCTACCTCAGGGCAGGGCCTTGAGAACCCTGCCTTTTTAGGTGCTCCAGAGGAGAACAGAGAATGTTTCTGTGTTCATCTGAGTGGGTAGAGATAGGAAGGATTAATTATGTCATTAAGTAGTATATAATTATCAGGCACATTTAATATACTGTATACTTAACAGTAATTTTCTGAAGCAATTTTACATTATTATGTTATTCCCACAACTAAAATTTTTTCGGTTTGTTTTTTTGTGTTTTTTTGTTTTTGTTTTTGTTTTTGTTTTTGTTTTTTTGTTTTGAAATTCAATAGTTCTACAAGGAGCTCCATGTCCATTCTTTAAAAATTTGATTTATTTACTTTGAGAGAGAGAGCACGCAGGCACACACAAGCAGGGTGAAGGGCAGAGGGAGAGAGAGAATCTCAAGCAGATTCTGTGTTGAGTGCAAGGCCTGACACAGGGCTTAATCGCACAACCCTGAGATCATGACCTGAGTTGAAACTGAGAGTCGGATGCTCAACCAACTGAGCCACCCAGGCACCCCTCCGTGCACCTTCTTTAGATTAATTCCACCACCCAGCATAGGAGAAGGGGCAGATTATATCAAAGCTCTAAGCATATTGGATTATATTTAGGTATTCATATTCTCTTGCTTGCTCTCTCCAATGTGCTGGTCCATGGTTTCTTTCTCAATCTCTCATCGTATTGTGACACAGGGAGTAAAATTGGATCACAGTCTCTAGATGAAGATCACAGAATAGGGCTATTTCAGTTCAACTCCCTTCCTTAAATAAAATTTTAAAAGAATGGAACACAGAAATATTAACTCTGCCATTGTTAATGAAACTAGAAGACAGAAGACAGCCACAACTCCAAACCTCAGGCTCTGAGGAATGGATGCCATGAGAGTGAAACTGGGAAGAGAGAAACTGCCTGAGAAGAGATATAAGGATGGATATGGGCCTCTACAGATCCCTGACGGGACATAGAGGTCTCCAAAACGAAGGCGTCTGGAGTGGCCCAGTGGGCTCTTCACTGAAGTGTCAGGAGCTAGGAACACAGGCAGGGCCAGAGGTCCCCCTGAGTCTTGTTCCAGGCTGTGGAGCAGAAGGCAAGGCCAGACTGGTACTGAGTATACAAATATATTTGCAGGAGGCATAGTGGGGAGGAAGCTGGGTGGCAGAGGGAACATGACCAGACACTGCCTTTGCAGCAGCGAATCTAAACCTGGTAAACATGGTTCCAAACCAAAGATAATTTTGCCCTCCAGGGGACACTTAAAAATGTCTTTTTAACTTTTTTAGTTGTCACAACTGGGGCGTCAGGGGTGTGTTATGGCCTCTAATGGGCAGAATTAAAAGATGCAATTAAACATCTAAAATGCACAGGACCTCCCTCACAACAGAGGATTATCCAATCCAAAATGTTAATAGTAGCAGAGCTGAGAAGCCCTGTGCTAAATCATCAGATTAGAGGCTGCCCTGGAGCCATATGCACCTCCTGCTTGCCTGCAAAGGGAGAATTTGGGTCCTCGAGCAGAGATTTGCCCCTAGGGATGTTTTCAGGACTCAGTGAATTTGATGGGGAAGTCTTTTGCAACAACATATTTAAACTGAAGCTGTTGCTACCCTACCTCACACCCAACCACCATAATTAATAGTTCTTCAGTAAATGACTGGCTTAGGTAGAAAAGCTTCCATTCAAAAGTAAGTAATAATCAAAAGGAAATCGACATGCAAAAAAGTTGAGAGCTTTGGTGTAGAGCATGAGGTTTAGGATTTGAAAGACCTGGGTTCAAATACTTAAAAAGTCTTCCTAGCAGCCTGGTGAAAAAATAACTAGCTTTTATCTAAGGTTGAGTCTAATGAGAGGCAATCCTCATGGGTCGGCCAAGAGAAACAAGTTTCCAGGAAGGATAGCCATTTGAAGACCTCCTGTTTGTGGTGAGGTTGGCTGAATCTGCAGTTTGTCAGGTTGAGTATCTTCCTCCAGCCCAGGAATCTGCAGGGACTGTCTCCCCAGCTCTGAAGATAGCAAGGCAGGGCGGAACACTGAAGCTGCCTTTATTGCTGTGTTTTTCTGCTCTGGAATGCTTGAGATCAACTCTGTGGTTCAAAAGCGTCCCTTTTAAATGGCCCCAAAAGAACTTTCCAGTAAATCTGAGTCATCAAAATGCAGTCCAAATATGTGTGGAGGCCTGCCTGATGCCCAGCTCAACAGGCCATAAGAGCCAATTCAGGTGACTCCAGTCATAAACTCACTGAAGGAAAAAAAAAAAAAAAAAAAAAAGGTTGCCTTTTCATTTGAGTTATCACTGAAAACTAACTCTTTCCCATATTGCCTCAACAGTAGACATGTTCCATGTTGATTCTTTATCATGGCTTTTGAGCCTCAATTACACACAAGGAAAAGTCACCAAATGTCAGGGTATAGGTTAACAAAGAAAAACCCAAATTCTAATGCACAGTCTACATACTGAGAATAATAATTTTTAAAAAACATTTACTAGAAGGACACCTGGGTGGCTCAGTGGTTGAGTGTCTGCCTTTGGCTCAGGTTCTGGTCCCAGGGTCCTGAGATTGAGTTCCACTTCCGGCTCCCTGCATGGAGCCTGCTTCGCCCTCTCCCTATGTCTCTGCCTCTCTCTGTGTGTCTCCATGAATAAATAAATAAAACCTTTTTTAAAAATTTACTAGATACCTACTACATGCCAAGCACAAACCTGGTGATCAGACCTACATCTGCAAGATTTTGATGTTCTAAAATATGACATTCTACTGCCTGGCATGGAGTCTTGGTCGTACCACTGGCTTTCTGAACCTAGACCAAGTTACTTTACCTTTCTGGGCCTTAGTTTCCTCGCTTGGAGAATAGGAGCAAATTCCTATTTTTTTTGAGTTATTGTGCTTGACACATTACACAATTGACTTATGTTGGCAACTAACTGTTGCTTTATTTTTTTTTAACTTTTTTTTATTGTGGTAAGGTATACATATCATAAAACTTTCCATGTTAACCATTTTCAGTATACAGTTCAGTGGCATTAAGTACTTTCACATTATTGTGCAACTAATCACCAGCATCTACCCCCAGAACTCTCTTCATCTTTCTGAAGTGAAACTCTGTACCAATTAAACAGTAACTCCCCATTCTCTCCTCCCCCTAGCCCCTGGCAACCACCCTTCTACCTTGTGTCTCTATGAATCTGACTACACTAGGTACTTCATATAAGTGAAATTGTACAGCATTTGTCCTATTTTGCCTGGATTTTTTGTTTTTCACAAATACAAGTTCATTTGTTTACCTGTATGACCTTTAGCCACTCTTTGACACCATTCTGCCTTTACAAAGAATCTTCAGTAAAATCTTAGTTCTCAAGGACTTTCTAAGAACAGCCTGTTTCATTCACAACTCCTCCATGAGAGAAGTGCTAAAAATGCATTCAGGGAAGATTCAGGTCACCCTCATGGGAAATTTGATCTAATTGATTGGTCCAACACATTACCCTGGTGTTTATAACAAGGATCATAACCATTCCAGCTCTACCTAACCAAATTAGAGTGAAACCCAGGCCATACTAAATCCTTGGATAAACAAGGATTTTTAGGTATGTCTTCTGGATCACTGAAGATTTAGATGCATAAGCATCAAACTTTAATTTTAAACATTTAAAAAAGAAATCTTCCTTAAATACTTAAATCTTCCTTAAATACTTCTCTGTATTTTTTAACAGAGTATATTCAACAGTTTAAGCTTTACTTCATGACTCAGGATCATTACCACTAATATCAATTATCATATATGCTTCAATACAATGATGGCCTTAGGATCTACTGAAGTTTATTGGATCTTAATCCACACACTAAATAGACCCAGAGCACTATGCGTTTTTTGTTTGTTTGTTTACATTAATTAATCTATGTTTTTTTCCTTATTTAATTCCTTATTACTGCATCTCTAACTAGGTGTTCCTTCAAATGTTACTATCATTGCCAAGAGTAGAGTCAAATTTGTAGGGGCCTAAAGACCATACTGTTGAGCAGGGGGGAAGGAGAGAGCTCTTTAAGAATACAAAATGGCAAAAACAAAATTAGATTTCAACTTGAAGAGTGGGAGTATTCCCACTTCTACTCTGGGTCAGCTACTATAAAACATACAAATATATCCCAACAAATCCTTTTTTTTTTTTTTTATCCTAATTCACTTCAGTTAGCTGGAGCTCGAAAAGACCTGCAGCCACTCCAGTGCCATGTGACAGGAGGCAAAGGGTGCTGGAGGGCAAGTCTGAGTGACAACAGGCAGTCCCAATCAATTGTGGCCACACCTTACCTTGGCAAATTTTGCAAAACCTTATGATCCAGTGGACATATTGCTGGGGCTGCTTACTTTGGATATGCCTCTATAGTGATTAGATGTAGTACTACTCTCTTTTCATCTACTATGAGCTCAAAAAACAGACAGAGCTTGAATCAGATAGGACACTTAATAGAGCTGTGTATGCACTAAGAACAAAGAGGCTCTGAATTAAGACTAAAGGCATCTCCTTGAAGTAAAGTATGAAGACTTTAGTGCATAAAATTTGAGACATGAGCATAAAATGTCTCTGGTTTATCTCTTATTTCTAGCTGTTTTTTACCAAGTGAGGAAAAACCAGCCAATCTGTAACGGTCATTTTTTTAAGGGTATTCTTAGGATGAGTAGTTTTTCATATAATAGGGGTTAAAGTAAACATGACTATATGTGACTATATGTACTCTTCAGTTGCAAAAATTCAAGACTTGGCCTCTTAAGATTTCTAATAAAAGGCAAAAATGGTTATTTGTGCTCCTTGTATTCCTCTTTAAGCAGTCTTTTCTTTTTAATTTTTTAATTTTGAAATTTTAGAAATGTTGCAAAAATAGTTCAGACTTCCCTGAGATCCTTCAGCCAACTTCCCTAACATTCACAGCTTATATAACCACACTACAATGATGAAACCAGAAAATTCACGTTCATATAATACTACTAATATTCAGACCAGTGGGAAAACTGGAAAAATTCAAATAAGAACTAGTTCAGGATCCAATCCAGGGTTCAATCCAGGATTCTACATGTGTTGCACATCTAAGTCTTCTCTAATCTGTGACACTCCCTTAGTCTTTTTTGTCTTCCATCATCTGGAGACTTTTGAGGTATACTGGCCAGTTATTTGGTGGAATGTCCCTCCATTTAGTTTATCTCATGATTTTTCATAACTATGCTATTTTTGGCAGAAAACCATAGAGGTTATGTTATGCCCTTCTCAGTGTATTGTATCAAGGGGTACACACATCCATATGTCATTATTGGTGGTGGCAGACAGATTTTTTGACTCTACAGACACTTTTTCCCTTGGGAATCTTTAGGAGTAAAACTCTGATACCAGGCCAGTAATTCTTATTTCTTAATGGAATTCTTAATCCTTATTTCTCCCCATAAAAAATGTATTTACCAACTTTGTATACAGTATTTGTGTACAATTATTTTTGTCTTCAGTATTATATAGTATATACTCAAAGTTTTTCAAAGTTACTTAGGTTAGTTCTTTTCTTACTATTGTGCTCTATCTTGGGTTCCCCCAACACCCTGGTTGGATTTAATTAATTATCACAAGAGAGGGATATGTGAAGAATTCTCATAGTTTTAAAAGTCAGAGCTGTACAGGAAGGTACATTCAGAGAAGTTCTGCTCACACGTTGTCCTTACTACTTTGTTTTCATTCCTTACTCTTTTGGCCCTGTTCTCATCCACCTCCTATACATGACCAATCTCATTCTCTTCTGGTTTATTCTTCCTATATTACTTATATTGAAATGAACAGATGAGGCATCTGGGTGGCTCAGTCATTAAGCATCTGACTCTTGTTTTCCACTCAGGTCATGATCCCAGGGTCATGACCTCAGGATCATGAGGTGGAGCTCTAAGTTGGACTCCACACTGTGCCCCCATGTGGAGCTCCATGTTCAGTGTGAAGCCTACTTAAGATTCTCTCTCTCCCTCTGCCCCTCCCATCCCACTCACTCATCCTCTCTCAAAAAAAGGAAAGAAAGAAGAAAGAAAGAAAGAAAGAAAGAAAGAAAAAAGAAAGAAGAAAAAGAAGAAAGAAAGAAATAAAGAAGACAAGAAATAAAAGAAAGAAATAAGAAACAAAGAAAGAAAGAAATAAGAGAAAAAATAAAGAAAAACAGAATAAAGACCAGAAATCAACCAATAAATGAGAAATAAAGAAGAAGCAAAGAACGAAATAGAGATAAACCTCTGATACAGGAGGAGGTATTTGCTTTTCTTTTTTTTTAAAGATTTTATTTATTTATTCATAAGAGACAGAGAGAGAGAGAGAGAGAGAGAGAGAGAGGCAGAGACACAGGCAGAGGAAGAAGCAGGCTCCATGCAGGGAGCCTGATGTGGGACTCAATCCCAGGACTCCAGGATCACGCCCTGAACCGAAGGCAGATGCTTTAACTGCTGAGCCACCCAGGCGTCCCAAGGTATTTGTTTTTAATAACCTGTATTTCCTCAGTATTCCTTGCACTTCATTTTTTTTCACTTAACAATATATCCTGCAATCACTCCCTATCATTTCATAAAGGTTTTATTTATTCCTTCTTACAGATACATAGTATTCCATGTGTGGACAAATTATAATTTGTTTAAGCATTCTCCTATGTAAGAACATTGAGATTATCTTTTTTTTCAAATATTTATTTATTGAAAGAGTGTGTGTGCACTTGAGCAAAGGAGGGGCAGAGGGAGAGGGAAAGAGAGAATCTCAAGCAGATCCACACTGAGCATGGAGCCCCACATGGGGCTCAATCCCATGATTCTGAGATCAGGACTTGAGCCGAAATCAAGAGTTGGACCCTCAACCAACTGAGCCACCCAGGTGCCCTGAGAGATTATTTCTAATATGGTTCAAAAACAAATGATACTTCAATGAACAACCTTGTACACATGCATTTCCATATCACTGAAGGTATTTTTGGGGTTAGATATCTAAAAGTGGAACTACTGGATCAAACAGTAGGTGCATATTTCATTTTCAAAGCTACTGCCCAATTTCACTCCAGAAAGGCTGGACCAGTTATATATCCTACTGGCCATGTATATGAATGCCTATTTCCCCATTATCTTTACCAACAGAATATGTTGTCAGATATATTCATTTTAGCTAATCCAATAGGTGAGAAATTGCATCTCAGTATTGTTTTCATTGTATTAATTATGACTGAGGGTGAATATTTTTCACATGTTTAAAGGCCATTTTTCTTTTTGTGTATGTGAACTGTCTGTTCATGAATGCAAAAGCTGACAACAGAAATGGCCGTGAGGTTTTTATATCTGGCTTCTGGGATAGGCCCTGCCCTTGGGGTTGAGCTCTGGACACAAAGACCTTCCACTTGCTTTCTTTCCCAGCATTATCCATACCCAGCAACACAGGGCAGACATCAAATTCTTCTTAGGGACTGTGTGAATCCTTGATCCTGCAGTTTTTCTGGTGTCCTCACCAGGCTTAATGATCTGAATATTCAAGGCTATGGTTATTTTTAGGTCTCCCGTGTCAATAAAAACTGTTTTGGTGAATGCTTAAGAGCGAGCCCTGTATTTGGTGTAGAAATCATGAAGTTAACAATTAACATGGGCCCTGGGAGTCTCTAAGTTTGAGTTTCAGGCTTTAGTATTCATGTTTCATACTGGGAAAAGTCATTGAACTCATCATTCACAAAGGTCAAAGCAAGGGAATGACCTCATGACTGACAATTTTGTGTTCCAGATCATTGTGAATTCCTCTACCTTTCTGTTTGCAAAAGGAAAATGGAATTTTCCCAAATTTCATCTGAATTAATCACATTTGACAGCTCTTCAGGGGGAAAAAAAAATCAATCGTGTAAATGGCAAGTCTTCTTTAACTGCCTGGGCATACACTTCTGGGGTATTATCTATATATATGTGATCAGGCCAGAAAGGGAGCTGGGTTTCATCCACCTATGGCCACACTTTTACCAACGGCAGCATTTCTGCCAATCTCTGTCTTTCCAATGCTGGATCATTAAGAACTGGATCAATTTGAATAAAAGTGTCATTACTGTACCTTAATTTCAATATTTTTTGCTACATCTTACCTTCTTTTGATTCTGTAAATCAAAAGACATTGCATTGTTTTAATTTAGCATCGACATCAAATTAAACAAGGAAGTATTTTACTTTGGTGATATTCTCCAGTGTTGGAAGGGAAGTAATGTAGTATAGACCTTATTCAGATCACATAGTTTATAGGCACCCTCACAAAGCAAGTGCATCACAAAGGCATATTTCCTCTCCACATAAGTAATCTCACCAAAAAATCCACATCGATACCTAAAAACCATTCTACTTGCATATGACCTCTATTTGTTAGTTAGATGAGATTAAGAAAAATTAAGCCATCCTCAGGGTCTCCTTTACCCTAAACTGCTCATAAATCCATCTATAATTTGGAAAAAAAAAAAAGAGATAAGGGAAAAAATACCTAACAGAGTCTATCACCAACATCAGAGGAAATTCACGTCTTGGTTGTATTAAAGCTATATTTTTGTACCCGTAAATCTATGGTGCTTCAGTTAAGGACCATGAACCATAAACTGAAGTTCACTTTTCACTGCAACCTTGGTTAGGAAAGAGAGGCTATGAATGTAGGCATTAATCATCTCAAAGACCTTTGGCATGCGTGATGGTTTCTCTGACTTCGATGTAAAAGAAAATGTTCCTAGCTTTTCACTTTCTGTACCAGGTGGCATTACAGCCTATTGAGGAGAGACAGAATGAGTTGGAAGCGTATCGATTTTAACGTTGCATATGAATCTCCTCTTAGAGCCCCTGGCATACCAAAATTGCTCAATGTTGAGTGAAACAGGTAGTCTATTTTGGAAGGATTTCCAGCTTGAGTGACCATTTTCTTATTGGTAAACTTTGAAAAACTCTTATCTGAGGCAATGGCTTAACCATTAATAAGAAAAACATGAGCTCCTTCTCTAATTCTACAGTTCCCTTGTTGAACTTAGCCAATCACAGGTATGATGGCTCAATGCCCACTAAATAATTCCAACACTATTCTGGGTTAGATATGGAAAACAATAACCGCAATTGTGTGTGTGTGTGTGTGTGTGTGCATGTGCATACACGTGTGTGTCTCCCTCTCTATATATGTATACACACACATATATATGTCATCATGTACATATCCTCAACACACACACACACACATATATGAACTGTATTCTTCATGGACACATACTCTGTACATGAGTAGTAATATCTTTACCAGCATAATAAAAGTCCCTCTCAGCTCTTCTCTCTTTAGCAGTTCTCATTTCAGAGCCACACCACAGATTCTTTGTGTCCTAAGTTCACAGGAAGCATCCCAAGCATTCTTGCAAGTCCTGTGGCTTGGCTTATGCAGCTGGGAATAAAAGGTCCCTTGAATACAGATGGCAAAGTTGTGTTCTAGCAGTTGCCACCCAAGGGTAGTAAACACCATGCAGTTCATGTTTTGTACCACTACTTTTTGTGCCAAGGGAAAGATAAGAGAAATATTCTTACTGGGGACTCCTTTTGGTCTGATTTATGAGAGGAAGGAAAAATTCTTTTGATGATTCTCTGTGGCATGCAAAGTTAGATTTTAACTGCCAGGAATTCATGAGCTTCTATACAACGTTATGTCTGAATTTTAAAACTAAAGGAATTGAGAAATGATTCCAATTTTCATGGAGATAGCACTTTTCAGGTTTCAGAACTAATACACAACTATCATGTGTACAGTTAGCAGCAATGGGTTAGATCCTCTGCTATTGATGGAGGCCAGAAAATAACACTTTGGGAAAGGTCATTGGGGTTTAACTGGAGCTGGAGGAAGTGAGTGACTATATTTACAGTCCTAGAATAGAGCATATTTCAGCTTTCCACACAAAGAATGCATTCTTTCAGCTTTTAACATGTCACTAAGGCGAGGTGGGTTAAGTTCTGAGGACTCAGAGAGGGATTTGTTGCCAAATTGTAAATCCAAACTTCCATGTCATGAATTTCATTACTGTATCCTCCATTCCACCAGAACAGCCTATGGCACGGAAAGTCTTTGGCCTGGCATAATCACATTGCACACAAAGCATCTACAGAATTTTATGGAATGAAAGAATAGAGATTGAGCTTTATTTTATTTTTTTTCTTTCCCTTGAACTTTTTGCATTTAAAATAGTCATGCATACTCAGGAAACTAAGGGCCTGAGGAAGTTGCTAGTGATGTAGACACAGAGCTTTCCACTCCTAGGTGGTGCGTACAAATCTAGCCTTAGTCAGTGGTGATCAAGAGTAGATTGATGGGTTGTGTGCTTTTTTATGAAAATAGTATCCCCCCATTGATAGCTACTATTCCACATATCATTACACCAAATGTCACAAAATCCCACAAGTGAAAGGGAACTTAGAGACAATGTAGTCTAACTTCCCATTTTACAAATATCAAAAATAAGACAGAAAAGATATATGACGTATCTAAGGTCATAAAAACTAGTGATGTCAAAGCTGGGAATAAAGTCAAGGTTTCCTGATTCATATTCCAGCATTTGGTGTCTTTAAAAGTCCATGACACTTTATTGAATGTGATTATTTTCCTGAAATGCATACGATGTCTTCTTGCCACATAAAAAGTAGTTTACTTAGGTAGAAAAAGAAGCAAATGTTGTATAGTGTGTGAATAGGGGCTGGGGGAAAAATAGTATTTGCAGCTACCCAGGTGGAACTATTTCTGAATGGCTAGCCTGCACATTAGAATCACTGTGGGGAGAGTTCTGGTTATCCAATGTGCCGTGACAAACTATCACAAAACTTAGTAGCTGTGAACAGCAGCCATTTGATTAGATTTTACAATTTTGAGGGGCAGGGATTTGAGTAAGACTCGATCAGGTGATTCTTCTGCTTCATGTGGTGTGCACTGGGATTACTTGGTGGTATTAAGCTGGCAGCTGTACTGGCAGTTTGGAGGATGAAAAATGGCCTCACTCATTTGAATGGTTCACTGATGGGAACAGAGGAGTGTGGACTCAGCCAGTCTTTCTTCCTATGCAGTCACAGGGAATCTCTACATAGTCTTCTTACAGGGAAGACTTTTTACATGGTGGTCCACAGCTCAAGAACTGAGAGAAACTGTTATTGCTTTTGTTTAATTATTATTATTATTTTTTGTTTGTTTATTTTATTTGAATTCAATTTGCCATTGCTTTTAAAAACTAGGCCCAGAACTGGCCCAATATTGTTTCTGTCATGCTCTATTAGTCAAACTAGTCACAGACAACCCAGACCCCAAGGAGGGGGAAAGAGATCCCATCTCTTGGTGGGAGGAGTATCAAAGGTTTTGTGGCCATCTCTAATCTACCACAGCCCATCCTCTAGCCACTCATTATTTATATTTCTCCCACATAGAAAACATAATTCCTCCTCTCTATGACCTCCAAGAGCTTCATCTCATTATAGTAACAGGCTTAGATTGGAGGTCCAGAATCTCATCTTCTAAATCATGTCTAAGGAACAATAAAGCTACTCAGGTGTGGTTCTCTCAATCTGAAGACCTGTTAGCCAAAAAGCCAAGTTTCCTGTCCCATATACCCAACATAAAATGATCATGGTGAAAAAGAAAATCATAGGAGACATTCAAGTTCAGAAGAGAGGAGGGGGACAATGGGAGTCATAGAGAAATAACTTGTCCATAAGTCTGAAATACAATTGGGTACATGTCACTAATTCCTTGATTAGGTCCTGATTTAATTGGATCTGGAGTAGAGCCCATACATTGGAATTTTGTATTGATTCCCCAGGTGATTCTAATGGGTAGACAGAGTTGGAAATACTGAGTGACTTAGAGAGTTCATCTGACACTTTCAGTGTGGAAAAAAAGGGGAAAATACTTGAAAAGTTCAAGAGTGCTCTCATTCCTGGCAGCATCTGACCTCCTTGGATCTTTTATAAAAATGCAAAGTTCCACCCTCAGACCAGATCTACTAAATTCAAAATCCTTTTTAACCTTCCCAAATGATATCCATGTCATTAAAAGTTTAGGCCACTGGATTTTGTGAATTTTTTAAAAATGTGGTGGTATTGCACATTCAGCAGTATGCTGATAAATGATTAACAACAAACTCTTTGGGGAAGAAAAATGCTTGATTGGGACATCTGGGTGGCTCAGTGGTTGAGCATCTGCCTTTGGCTCATGGTGTGATCCTGGAGGCCCAGATCGAGTCCCACATGGGGCTTCCAGCATGGAGCCTGCTTCTCCCTCTACCTATGTCTCTGCCTCTCTCTTTCTGTGTCTCTCATGAATAAATAAATTAAAAATCTTTTTTTAAAAAAAGAAAAATGCTTGATTTGTAGTGGATGTCAATTTCTATGGTGTAAATACTCCCACACTGGCTATTTCGTGTGCAACATGACAACAAAAGACCTGCAAAATTTCTGAACATATATAATCACCTCTCATGAGACAGCACAAACTGGCTCTAGTATATGACTGCTCACATTTGATATGAAGTGAAAAATCACAGGAATAACACAGGAACAAAAGTTTTGAACTAAGATTATCTGAGTAAAAATTCTAATTCTGCAACTTATTTGTTGCATGACCCTGGACAAGTTAGTTTTCTAAGCCAAGTTTTGCATAAGTAAAAAGGAGGGCTGAGTTTCCTCTCTTTTCCCCAATCATGTATTCCCAAAGCACTCTGGATTTCCTCCATCATAAGCTGTTCCACACTCACATAACTTAAACACCTGCCTTCTTCACAAGCCTGTGAGCTACATAAGGCAGATCCATTCCTTGCTTTTGGACTCCTATCCCCAGTGATCGGCAAAGTGCCTGGCATATAGTAAGGGCTCAATAATCACATGTTGACCAAATAAGGAACATATGTGTCCTACTCTCTCTTTCTTCACCCATGACAGACATTAATAACAAATCCTAACACTTGGATACTTGATGACAAGTCATTTGAGAAAATGGCATTATAGGGAGCCTCTACCCAACCAGGTGGAACTAGCACTTGCCATAAACCTATTTTCCACCCTGTTTTAAACTCTGCTAATAAAGGACCCTGAGCCTCAAGAAAAGAAATAGAGCAACCAGGGCTCAGAAACCAACTATTTTAATGGTTCTGATTAAAAAGAAAATCATGTTTTATAATCTGGATAGGGCTTAGACTGTAATGTCTAAAGAGGAGCGAGGAAAAAGAAGATAAAGGAAAACTGGTAAACTAGTCCAGCCTCCATGAGGGTCATTCCAATCCATGTCCAATTATCTAGGGGTCATTTTGGTCTCAGCCAAATTTGGCTCTGTCAGCTCTAAGCTAAGACAGTGGGGTAAAACGAGGAGACGGGAAGCCAGCACCGGATCTATGACTCACACCAGCCTCTGCTTAGGTCCTCATGGACAGTTCAGGATCCCCAGGGGAAGGTGCAGAGAAGTCTTGAACCTCAAGAGGAAGGTCTCCAAAGTGGACAAGCCCCCTTTGAGAGGAGAGCTATAACAGTCCTAAACTATGGAATTTTTATCTGTTCTGCTCCCACATTTCGCAGTACCTGGCATCTCTTGTCCTACTTAGTGCAGCTTATCTGCATTAGAGATTATATATCATTTGTGCAGTCATTCAGCAAATACCAAATTTTCAGATTTTTCTAGGCACTGGGTAAATGGAAGTGCAAAACATAATAGACCTCTCTACTGAGGAGTCTGCAAGCCACTTAGGAAAACAGTACGTATAGAAACAACCGCATATAAGGTTGAGAGTGATGTGTCATTAAAGAACTTTCCACAGAATCTGCAGACAATTCCGAGAGAATGGGCTCTAATTCTAGTTGCGGGCAGGGGTGGGGGCTTATAGTTGGTAGGAGAAGGCAGAGGAAGGTACCGGTGACAGAAACACTCGGGCACAAGCATACTGACAGGGTACGAATGGTGCAACTGAGAGGCAGCTTGAGTAGGTAGAGGGTGCGGCAGGGACGTGACAGAAAACAAAATCAGGAAGTCTTAAATGCCAGGCTAAGGTACAAAAGAGGTAAAAGGTTTTTAACTATGAAAAGTGATAGTTATGACAAACGCATCAGTAGGAGTCACCAGGCAGTAATGAGTCACAGAGACAGCAGAGGAGACAATTATGATAATCCAGCCATGAGAGTCTGATTTTAAGCAAGAGAGTTCACAGACTTGAGACTGGATTTGAAGAGCAAGCTAGAAAGTCAATATGACTCTGAGGTTTGGGGACTGGGTGGCAGGAAAAATCATCCATCCATTCACCACATACTCATTATGTGCTTGCAGTGTGCCTGGCATGGTTCTCAAGAGTATTTTAGAACTGAGTAAAACAGACGTAGGTCCTGCCCTATGGAGTTTATAATCTAGTCAGGAATTCAGACCACAGACAGGAAGAAGATAAAGACACAAACATCACAAGTGGGGAGAAGTACTATGGCGGATGTTAACAGCGATGAGAGAGAAGACAGAGGAGAGACCTACTCAGAGAGGGTGGTCCGGGGTAGATTCTCTGCAGGAGCCCAGAAGGATGAGGAGCCATGCAAAGAGTGTGGCTGGGGCAGGGGAATGTGCTCTAGGAAGGGGAAGCGATGTGGCAAAAGGTCCCAAGACCTAAGAGAGGGCCGATGCTGGGATGGAACATGGGATTCGGAAAGGCAAGGTGGCTGGGAAACAGATGAGGGAATGAACAGTGGGCACCCAGAAGATATTAAAGCAGTTGCTAAAAAGACAGGACTTGAGCTCAGAAGAGAGGATCGCCTGCATGGAGTCAAGAGGGGAATCAGTGCATGAGGTGGGGAGTGCTCAGGGGAGGGATGGATGATTCATCAGCACATAAGATATTGAAACCGGACACACACAACCCTGGGGTGTGCAGGGTCAGTTCCAAGAGTCGTCAGGGGTCACAGGTCCAGCCTGTGAATTGTGGAGTACAGTCAAGGTAACAGAGGATAGAGAGCTGATAACAGACAAGTTCATACGGGGACTTTTGGGGGCGAAGATAATTGGAGAGGGCGCAAGGCCAGGGGAGGGAATGAAATCAGGCAGCAGCATCCAATTCAACCCAAACTGTCCCCTGCACATGAACGTGGGCAGCATTGCTTGGCACCAGCAAGAGCAAAGGATGGAGCTCCAGGAAATAAAAGGAGGAAGAGGCTGGGGCCAGACACTGCCCAGGCTGAAGCGGACACAGATGGCTCTGGTGGTGAAGAACGTGAACTGGAATTCCCTATTTCAGCTGTTTTGTATGAAAGCTAGTCCTGCCCAACTCAAAATGCATGATGTGTTCACAGAAAATGCTGACCTTTTGTTCTCCCATGAGTGAGTAGAGAAGGGATAGAGAAGGGAGTTGTTCTGGAGAAATCTACAACTAAATTAATGGTTCAGAAGGGCTAGGAGTGTGATGACAGCTGCTTTTTCTCACACTTTTCTTTCCTGTTCTTGGAGACACTTTCTTTTCCCATAAGCTTTGCTGATTGTTGCTAAAGAGCAACATAACACACGCAAACTTTTAAATCTGAAGGAAAGAGAAACAGAAATTCCTCTTTGGAACAGTGCTTTAGATAACAAAGCCATGAGAGGAGTTTAACAGCGTGACACGTGTGGGACTCCCTGCAGAGGAGGTGTACCAAAAGTCAAGTATCCTTAAAAGAGAGGCCATTTTCTGGAATATATTTGGGCAGCCACAGAAGGCTGACACAAATGGTTGCCTTTGCCTTTCAGGGGAAGCACCCTGATGCACAGCCTGTGATTTCCATACAATGCAGATCAAGGATCTGAACTTAAATGATACCGACACATTTTCTGCTATCACTGTGCTCTTGGAAATTCTCATAGAAACTGGAGAAAAACAATGTCACTAAGTGCTTAGCTGGTCTGTATCCACATGTGGACTTGGGAGGTTTGTCTCAGTACACAAAACATATTAAAATTGTAACACCCTACTTTAAGGTGCTAACAACTTAAATTTCAATTCATCAGAATTCCTAAACTTTACATTTTACTTCTCTTCCCCCTCACATTTTAGGTTACTGCTGTTACATTCTACATATTTTTAATACTGTGTAACTAAAAACAGAATAATGTAGTTATGGTTATTTTTACTACATTCACGAATGTAAGTGAATTATGCACCACTATTACCATATCACTCAATCTAACTTTGACTACATCTTTACCATTTCCAGTGAGTATTTATCTTACTCTGTGGTGGCCCGGGAGAGGGGCTATAGGGTCAGCGTGTAGCTGCTCTTCTCACCCTTCTAATGTGATCTCTCTTGGTCTCTGTGGTACAGAGGAGTGCTTCAGCTTCGACTTCATGTTCTAGGATACTACCTTGTTCATGGACAGTTATTAATCGTTGTTCTAGTCAGGGGGAGTGAAGTCAGGAACAACTTATGTCGCCGTCTTGGTGACATCCTTCTCTCAGTACAGCTTCAGTAACTCTATAAAGCAAAACTGTTATATTTCTGTATTTCTTCTGAAGTTTAATCAGTAGCTCTACCTATTGTTCTTTCCCATCCCAGAGGATGAGAGAGAACGCAGCAGTCTTTTTCTTCAACACTTCATCAAGGCTTATTCACCTTATTAATAAAATTAAGTACTATGTGGTTCGTACCTAATCAATGACTACCCAGTTTTTCATCTGTCTAAACAATATGACATAGAATTTACTGATGTAAATTGCCAAAAGATAACCTGAGGCATACTAAAGTTTTAAGAGTTTACATGAGCAAAACTCAATTCCAATGGGGCAGCACCAAATCAGAAGTGGTCAGGAGCATCCTACCAGCAGAAGCTCAGTGAGGAATTTTATAGAGAAAAGGCAGAAGCAAAGTAAAGAAATTATTGATCAAGTCTAGCTGGCTGTTTGTGATTGGCTGTCCTCAGGTTGCAATGCCATAACCTTGAGGCATTTACAGGCTTAGGTTTTAGTTTGCTTATGTAGGCCACAAGGCAAGAGAGCTACCTCAGACTAATAGCCTCCTTGTTTAACTAATTTAACAAGACATAATGCTAAAATCTAATACTCTTTAACTCACATATTATTTCACATAAAGAAGCTTCTCTAACTAGGTTGGAAGCATTTTATACTCAAGGGTTATGCATTTTACTTTTTAATTTTTCCTATATCAAGTCCCAAGAGAGTACTAGATCAGAACAAGTAGCCTCATTCTCTAGATTTAAGTAAACTTTTCACTATATCTTTATGAAGTGGCTAATAAGAACAGAAGAAAACAAAGAAGTTAAAACAGATGAAATTAGTGAAGCAAGCATCTTCCCTCCATATGAGAATAAAAAAGGGAGTATGTCCAGAATCATTCTCTGGTTCAGTGAGATGATGAGGAGGAACTACAAAACCTTCAAAAAAGGCCTAGGATGCAGAATAAGTTCTTGTCTAGAAGATTCTGGGATAGATGAGTTTAAGGATCCGTGAAGAATGTCAGCCATCTCAGGAGCTCAGTCCCTGTTCCAGAGCAAATGCTTATGGTCCAGTAACCGGTAAAAGGGGCCTAGTCTCAAGATCCACATGCAAGAAGGGCTAACTCAGCCCCCTCCATGGAAGATGGACTTTCCAGGCCAGGAGGGCTGCAGGGCATGGCTCCTTAATACTGCAATAGCCATGTTGTGGCCAGATAAGGAAACAGCCACTGAGGCTCCACAATGAGATAGGAAGCTTGGAGACCTGCAAAGGCTCTGGTAATACAGGTACTTCAAACCCAGCAAAACCTTTTCCTTCAAGACTAAAAGTATCAAAATAATTTTGGGGCACCTGGGTGTTTCAATTGGTTAAGTGTCAGACTCTTGACTTCAGCTCAGGTCAGGATCTCAGGGTCATGAGATCCAGCCCCACCTTGGGCTCTACCCTCAATGGAGAGTCTGCTTGAGCTTCTCCCTCCCTCTCCCATTGCCCTACATTTCCCTCTCAAATAAATAAATACATCATCTTTTTAAAAAAAGAATATTAAGGGCTGCCCCGGTGGCTCAGTTGTTTAGCACCACCTGCAGCCCGGGGCGTGATCCGGGGGGCCCGGGATTGAGTCCCACGTAGGGCTCCCTGTGTGGAGCCTGTGTCTCCCTCTGCCCATGTCTCTGCCTCTCTGTCTCTCTGTCTCTGTGTCTCTATGAAAAAATAAATAAAATCTTTTTTAAAATTTTAAAAATAAATAAATAAATAAAATAAAAAGAATATTGAAATACAGAAAACCTATATTAGCCCTGGAAAGCAGGGAAGGGTACCGTCAGTACATAAGGAATTCCTAATAATTGCAGATAGAAGCAAATTAAAGGAAAGCCCTAGGTGGTGACTTGGAACCTTTCTTCTTTAAAATAAGAAATAAGTGAATGGAACTTGTATCCAAATGTCCATAGCAGCATTATTCATACTAGCCAAAAGGTAGAAACAGTTCAAATGTCCATTAACAGACAAATGGATAAAAAAATGTGGTATATTCATACAATGAAATATTACGTGGCCATAAAAGAAAATGAAGTATTGATACATGCTAAACATGGATGAACTTTAAAGACATTATGCTAAGTGAAAGAAGCCACTTAGTATATGATTCTATTCATGTGAAAAGTCCAGAATAGAAAAATCTATAGACAAAGAAAGTAAATCAGTAGTTGCCTTAGGGGCTCGGGGTGGGGAAGAAGGGACAATAGCTAAAGGGTACGTCCTTCTTTTTGAGATGATGAAAATATTTTTAAATTGGCAGTAGTAGTGATGGTTGCGCACATCTATAAATAGACGACAAATCATTGAATTCTATACCTGAAATGGGTGAATTGCATGATATATGAGTTATATTTTAATAAAGCTGCTAAAAATTTAGGAGGAAGGGAAGGGGGAGCCTCAAGAAAGCTTAGCAATACCCCTAAGCCTGGCTGAGGGTGAAAGACCGCTGTGGGATAGATGAGGCCAGCTCCCTTGAAACCTTCCTGTTGCAGATCAGCAGCATTCTAAAGAAACTACACAGAAGGCCTAGGGCCAAGTGAAGCTGAGGCCAAGAGAAAGCCGGCAGGCCCCAGACTCTTCCTGATGTGTAGGCAAGAAGCATGACAGAAGGCGGGGCCACAGAGCATGTTCGAAAGTTGGCCTATTGTGCAGTTGCTTTACCAAACACAGGGCAGAAACTAACGGAAAGAGTCTCACTTGGGATTGAACATGGCCTGAGTTTTTTGCCTCTATTTAGCAGTCTTTGGCTACTATATTATACATAGACATGTCACCTCCATCCCTCAGTCCCCTAGTTTATGATCAGAGAGGAGGTTTCTTTTTTTTTTTTTTTTAAGATTTTATTTATTTATTCATGAGAGACACAGAGAGAAAGGTAGAGACATAGGCAGAGGGCAAAGCAGGCTCCCTGCAGGAAGCCTGATGTGAGACTGTATCCCAGGACCCCAGGATCATGACCTGAGCCAAAGGCAGACGCTCAACAACTGAGCCACCCAGGTGCCCCCAGAGAGGAGGTTTCTAATGACATCTAGGCCCTTAGGGTTTTTTGGCTACATAATTTTTCCAAATCCTTAGTGTCTAATGTATTTGCTTCGAGGAAGCTCTGCGTGTCAGTAACCATACCTAAATTTCTTTCCTAGTCATAATTCCCAAACCTAATTTATTTTTTTCCACACTTTCTCAGTTTAATGGTAGCTATTTGGGGAGGCTGGGGAAGGAATACCACATCTTTAAGGAGTTCTTTGCCTTGGACTGAGTCTTGAAGGGCTTTAACTTCTCAAAATCTTCTTTCAACTTAGTTTCCTGCTGTTTGAGCCCAAAGGCAATCAGCTTTTCCTACTTAAAAGCTCCAAATTTCTAGTCTCTGCTTTCTTCTTTTCTTTCAAGCCATGCAGTTATTACTTGGGCTTTTGCTTCTAAAACCTTGCAAAATGTAGCCTCTGTCAACTATCACACAGTACTAACATTGTTTTAGTCAATTTCTTCCCTTAGAACTAAGAGCTCAGTAGGCATTTTATCACTGACAAAAATTTTTCCAGACATTTTGCCATTGCAAATCATGGATCTCCATCCCCTTGCCTTTGAGATCAATTTCCACTCCCCAGCTATAAAAATAGTACTGTATGGTTTAGTTTGGGATTATGGTAGCACCCACTTTCTTTACCATCTCTTCATTAATTCACACTAGCTGCCATGACATTAGCATCTGGGTGGCTTTACATAATATAAGTTTATTTCTCCCTCATATATAGTCCAATTGGCAGTAGAGGGGCTCTGCTCCATGCAGTTATTCAGGGCCTCAGAGCTGTAGAGACTACCATTTCACCTGTGGTTCACAAGGCTGCCATGAAAATCATGTGCAGACCAGAAAGAGCAAAGGGGTCATGGCTGAGAAGTGCAGGCACTTCACTGTCACTGTATTCTGTAAGCCAGAACTCAGTCATGTGCCCACGCCTGACACCAACGGAAACTGTGAACCCAGCAAGAAAGCCAAATGGGCTTGGAGATGGTTACACAGTGTATGAGCTTAATCTGTTAATTCCAGAGGCTTTCAGGTAGGTCTAAGCAAAAATATTGGCAAAATCTCTATATTTTTAATAACAGACAGGTAAATTGAAAAAAAAAAAAGTGATACAGGAAAGTTCAAAAAGACACAAGTAACCTAAAGACGTATCAAAAAGTACACACAAGGGACGCCCAGGTGGCTCAGCGGTTGAGCATTTCCCTTTGGCCTGGGATCCTAGAGTCCTGGGATCGAGTCCCATGTCGGGCTCCCTGCATGGAGCCTGCTTCTGCCTATGTCTCTGCCTCTCTCTCTCTCTCTCTCTCTCTCTCTCATGAACAAATAAATAAATTTTTTTAAAAGAGGCTTAATAAAAAAGGACACACAAAAAAGAAAGCAAGGTGGTCCTACTTGCAGCAGACAAAAGGTATCAAGGCAATTGACATTAAATAGAAAAAGCCTTGAGAAAACGAATTGCATCAAACTCTATAAAGTGACAATTGGAAGTATAAGAAAAAAGATGGTCAGATATATTATACTAGGAAAGACTTTAACAGTCTGCGTTCTAGTTACTGACAGATTAGAAAGCCAAAAATAAAGATATGGGGCATTTAAATAACATATTGAATAAAGTTAAACCAAAAATCCAATCCCTTAAGTAACTCTTGAGTTTAAATTATCAAAGCCATTGTGTGATTTATATTCTTTAGGCTTCAGGGAACAGAGACTCACTTAAACTATCAGTCTGTGGGTGGATGGATTGGTAGATGGACTTGTAAGAATACACGGAGTACTAGGGACACGGAATCTAACAGAAACCTAGCAATAGGAGCCATGGTAGAATCAGGGCACCCCCAGCATAAGCAGGATGTGACATAGGCAAGGGGCCAGCAGACTGAAAATGTGGATCTTGCTCTAATGCTCCACCATAAACTAACTCAGCTACCCTCCCCTGGCTGCTTCTTCCTGTACTCCAGCAACTGGCTTCCTCCCCCTCCATATTTTGCCTTTACCTCAGAGTTTCTGTTTTTGTTTTTGTTTTTTTTAATGAATGTGCCCTAAACTCGGTCCTTTATAACCTCTCCATTCCTGCACTACAAGATGACTTCAATATTGTTCCTTCTGGTGTCTCTTCCTACGAGTAGTTTTTAGTTCAATTTCTTAAGAAATGGAATCTCATTAGCTAGCTCATCCTTTGCTTATGAGACCTCATCTGAGGTCTCTGGCTAGGCTGTGGATTCTTTGGGGCCTCTAAGTACCCCTCATCCAATAAGCAAAGACAGAGGAAAGGAGGAAATAAATGGTTCAAAACATGGATGGCTGACTGCTGCCCTTTCTGAAAAGACAGGTAGACTGCCCAGGAGGAATTACAGGAATAGCAAGCTGGATAATAAATATGTGTTGAATGAACAAATGAAGAACCTATATCAGGTGTTTTGCCAGATGCTAAGCACATTGTATACGACACCTATAAAGTACTATGCCTTTTTCCAAAATTCACATTTACAGATGTGGAGAGAGATCCACAATATAATGTTGATTTTTAAAAATCTGATTGCATGGGACGACTGGGTGGCTCAGCAGTTGAGCGCCTGTCTTAGGCCCAAGGCGTGATCCTGGAGTCCCAGGATCCAGTCCCACATCGGGCTCTCCGCATGGAGCCTGCTTCTCTCTCTGCCTATGTCTCTGTCTCTCTGTCTCTCTCTCGCTGTGTCTCTCATGAATAAATAAATAAAATCTTTAAAAACTAAATAAAATAAAAATCTGATTGCAGAACAAGCTTATTCTGTTCTTTGAAAAATAAAGTATTTAAGAAGATGTGGTTTATGTATACAATGGAATATTACTCAGCTATTAGAAATGACAAATACCCACCATTTGCTTCAACGTGGATGGAACTGGAGGGTATTATGCTGAGTGAAGTAAGTCAATCGGAGAAGGACAAACATTATATGGTCTCATTCATTTGGGGAATATAAATAATAGTGAAAGGGAATAGAAGGGAAGGGAGAAGAAGTGTATGGGAAATATCAGAAAGGGAGACAGAACATGAAGACTCCTAACTCTGGGAAACGAACTAGGGGTGGTGGAAGGGGAGGAGGGCGGGGGGTGGGGGTGAATGGGTGACGGGCACTGAGGGGGCACTTGAAGGGATGAGTACTGGGTGTTATTCTGTAAGTTGGAAAATTGAACACCAATAAAAAATAAATTTATTATAAAAAAAAGAAAAAGAAAAAGTATGCATGCATAAGGAAAAACATCTAACAAGATACATAAAATACAAACATGTTTAACCACCATATTCTCTGGGTAGCAGGTTTGGGATAATTTTAATTCTTAAAACTTTCTGAAGTGTCTGCACATATCTAACATTGAGCTTATACTGGTACTTTTTTTTTCTTACAATCAGGATAATAAAGCTATTTTTATTACGGGATGGGAAGCCTTAAAATATGCCTAACTTTTGACCTAGTAAATCCATTTTAAATACCTTCTCCTAAAAGAATAATTGGGTTTATGCTTAAACATATTTTTATAAGAATATTTAAAGGGTTTTCCCCCCTTCTTTCTAAAAGGAGAAGCTATTTAACCTTTCAAAGCTCTAAGGTTTCTTTATAAATTTGGCTGAAAAAAATGAGCCTTAACATTTCATTGACTGGTCTCAACAAAATTCAGCAAAACAAGTTAACCACTGGTTTTGAGACCAAATAACCTAAATATATAGGTAAGAATATCAATTTTTCTCATGCCAATATCAGGAAGACATTTTTCTCCAGATATCAACTATTTCTAAGCTTTTTTGTTATGAAAATTTGTTTCAGCAAAGAATTTGAAACTAATTCTTACAAAAGCATAAAAGACAGATAACAACTTAACAATGTGATTCTCCACTGGAACACTTAATACAAATTCTTCCTCCCTCCATCCCAAGATTTGTATCAGGAAGTCTGAGATGTGACCCATGATCAGCATTTTAACAAGCATGCCAGATGAATTTTATGGCAGTGGTTTTAAGATGACACTGTGAGAAATACTGCCTTAACATGCTGTCTTAAGCACAGACATTTACATTTTAACAAGGACCAAAACCTCAACTTAGAGGAATGAAGTTGATATCCATTTCTGGCAGCATAGTGGAGAAAAGTAAAATTCTGGATAAAATGTTTTTAGCATCTTTTTAAATTTGTTGATAAGCTGTCCAGAAAGCAAGACATTCTCTGAGACCAAAAAACTCAATTTAAAGTAAGAAGCCAGAAGGAGAAGCAGAGCACTTAGGTTGGCCTTTCCCCTGAAGGATTTGCCAAACCCAGGTGAAAGTAAGCATTAGTGTTTATTCACAAAAGGCTTAGGGTGGAAGAGACAAAGTTCTCTACAGAAAACAGTAGGGATGCTACAAGAGATCTCCACTGAAGCTGCGTCCCTCATTTAAGTAGACTAGGAAAAAAACTGCCCTCATCCTTGGATACTGTAAAGAAAGCACCTCTCTCAAACTGTGGGGATGTTGGGAAACAGAAAAATTCCCCTTTGGATATTCTCAACCAGAAGCCAGAGTTTATGTGGCTTTATGCTATCTAGGGCATCCAAAACTTCTCAAGGGGAATATTGAGATTAAAGTGGTTTGGGGTTAGTAGTTGCCCAGGAGCCTGGCAGAAGCAAAGAGAAAATTCTCTCTGTTGGAAACCATTTTTGGGGCACCTGGCTAGCTCAGTTGGTAGAGCATGCAACCTTGATCTCGGGGTCATGAGTTCAAGCCCCACATTGAACATGGAGCCTACTTAAAAAAAAAAAAAAAAAAAGCCACATAGGAAACCATTTTTGACTCAGGTACGAAAAACTGGCAAAGACAGTTTTCAAAATATGAGCTCACATAAAAATTCCTCATATATATACAAATATAGAAGATGTCAATATCACACTACCCTACTGTATCAACAAATCCTGATGGCTTGATCTTTAACATATATGCATAATTTCACCATTCCCACCTTCACCGTCCACCTCCAGTTCAAATTATCATCATCTGTCATTTATACTATATGTTAAGGCTCACAATTTTAGATATATATGAACAAAGAATTCTACAGCATGATTTTAAGAACACTGATTTACAGTAGCATCAAAAATATAGAGCTACACATCTAAAAAATGTACAAGGCCTTCATAGAGAAAATTAGAAAATGTTATTTCAAAGATACAAAATAAATAAATGTAAAGCTAAAAACACATTATGAATTGGTTAACTCAATACTGTAAAGATGCTATTATCCCTAAATCTATGAATATTATGCAGTGCAAATCAAAATCTCAAAAGATTTACTTTTAACTTCCCCTTTTGTATGTATGTATGTGGGTAGGTATTTAACTAGACAAGCTGTGTTTAAAATGCACATGGAAGCAAATGAACCAAAAGTTCAATGAACCAATATGATTGAGGATCATCTTGGTAAAAATTGGATTGGAAGTAGAAGAATATGCCCAATCAGATGTCAAGATTTATTATATAGCTGTATCAATTAAAACACTGGAATAAGATTCAGGGATAAAACAGAACAGAGTGCACATGTTGTTTATGGCACAGAGGGATTATATAACAGAAAAGAAAGGGTGGACTTTTTTTAAAATGGTACTGGAGCATTTGGCTAGCCATAAGGAAAACCAATCAATTGGATCTCTTCCTCACAACTTATGTGAAAATCAGTTCCAGGTGAATTAGAGAGACTTAAGTGAGAAAGATAATATTTTAAAATTTTTAGAAAAAAATAGAATATCTTTATGATCGTGAGATAGAAAGTTTTTAGAACATAGGCTGAAAAGCACAAGCCATAAAGAAAAGCCTTGGCAAATATCAACTATATTAAAATTAAGTATTTCTGTATATTGAAGGACACCAAAAAGAAAATAAAAATATAAATCATCAACCAGAAGAAATTATTTGCAACAAATACAATAGATAAAAATTTAATATTCAGATATATAAAGAAATCTTACAAATTAAAAAAGTCAAAGCTTGGACAAACATTACTACAGAGAAAATATACCAATAAACTTAGAAATATCAGCTCACTGGTAGTAAGCAAAATGAAAATTAAAACTACAGCAGTACTATTTCATATCTACCAGAAAACCAAAATTTAAAAATTCTGAAAATAGCAAGTAACAGTGATGATTTTAATACTTATTCACCACCAGTGGACATTTAATTGGTGCAACCGCTTTGGAAAATAATTTGGCATTTTCTAATAAATTTGAAGATTTACAAGACCTATGATCCCACCTCTTTTCACCTAAGAATAAATCTGGAGGAAGTCTTGTACATATGCACCAGAAAATCCATACAAGAACATTCATAGCAGCACTGTTTTATAATAGCAAAAATCTAGAAACTATACAAATGGACATCGATTGTAGAATAAAATTCAAATTGTGGCATATTCATTCAATATAATTATAAGGGAGACAAACTATAGACACCCACAAGAATATGGATGAATTCCAAGATACAACATTGATTTTTTTTAAAGTTGCAGAATATAGTATGATTCCATTTATATGAAGTTCAAATATAGGTAAAACCAAACAATATGCATTACAGGGAAATAAATATAAAGTCAAAACCTTAAAGGTGAGGATAAACATGAAAATCAGGAATATAAAAAAAAAGAAAAAAAAAGAAAATCAGGAATATAATTTTCTCTGAAGAGTTAAGAGCCTGTAAAGGACTTGAAAGGTAACAATAAACTATTTTTCATAGATCAGATGCATAGTGTCATTATTTGTTTTATCTTATACATGTTTCATATACTATTTTATATCTTTCATTTTGAAATTACTTTATGCTGTGATATACTCTTCAAAAAAGTGAATTTCTATTAGGGTACTTCAAATTTCATAAGCAATTAGGAGAAAGATTTAAAAGGGATTCAGATGGGGGCCTGCAGGCCTCGGTCAGTTAAGCATCGGCATTGGGCTCAGGTCATGATCCCAGGATTCTGGGACCTAGCACCCCCCTACCCTGGTCTGGCTCCCTGATAAGCAGAAAAGTCTTTTTCTCCCTCTCCCTCTCTCCTCTGCCCTTTATTGCCACCTCCACCCTTACCCCAACCTGCACTACCGCTCTCTCACACTCTCTCTCTCAAACAAATAAATAAAATCTCAAATAAATAAATGGGGATTCAGAGAACCTTCTTGTCCCCTCAACCTATGGCGTGAGGAATGACTGCTTCGCCAGAGACATGTCTTTCTAAGGCACCTGGCTGGCTCAGCGGTTTAGCGCCTGCCTTTGGCCCAGGGAGTGATCCTGGAGTCCCGGGATCTAGTCCCACATCGGGCTCCCTGCATGGAGCCTGTTTCTTTCTCTGCCTAGGTTTCTGTCTCTCTGTCTCTCTCTCATGAACAAATAAATAAAATCTAAAGGAGAGAGAGAGAGGTCCTTCTGACTCCTGTTCTCTCACCGTTTTTTAAAACCTAGAGCTCAAATATACTCTCCCCTTCTCCTACCACCATTTGCAGGCATTCTCTCCAAGGCTATACAGTCCATTTTACCTCAGCCTTTTCAAATGAAGACAATTTACCCATGTAAGTTTGCCAAACACAGATGAAACAGCCATCTAGTCTCAGCAGAATTTGCCCAGACCTCAACCGCTGAGTTTTCTGGTTACTCAAGGGCCTTCCTTTTGGCCCCATTCCTTGGCTCTCACCTTCTGCTCAGCAGAGTATGGGGTGACCTGGCTGGGCCACATGTTTCAGCCCCACCTTGGGCAGTCCCCCCCCCCCCCCAGAGCCTGCTTTCCAATATCCATTCTCAAGCCTCATGAGCCCAGTGATCTCCACGGACAGACACTCTTGTAAGGAGTAAGGCCAGCCCAATCAGGCACCCACACCACCACCCCAAATACTGTGGGAAAGAAGTGAGAGGAGAGCAGCTGCTTCAAATTCACTCAAATATAGTGACTTCATATTAGTCTGACTCATGTACCTCTGCCAGTGTCCCCCGTTCCAGCCCTGTTGACATTAGCAAGTTGAATGCTACCACTGGAAGTTCCAAACTACGGAAAAACTCTCCAGAGAAATTGATGACTGTTTTACTTTTGGCGTGAGCTTGGGGTAAGATGGGCATTCCAGAGAACCCGTGCAAGACACCACCTGATCTGATCCTCTTACTCTCAGAGTTCAAGATGTTCCTCACAGAGGGACCTTGCATTTTACAGACTACTGCCTAAGGAACTTGTTGCTACAACAAAAACTCCCAAACCATGGAAACTGTTTGTAGCGGCCAAACCCAAAGCTCAACTATATACAAAGCCTAAAAATCAAGTTGCCTTAATCTTGCATTTTTGGCTCATTTTGCTTGGCCACATCCTCAAACCAAATGGGTTGAGTTACTAGATGAAAAATAAATTTCATCCGTGGGAACTGTTGCTATTGTCACAGAAAACAAGGGGAAGGTGTTTTCCTGCCATGTCTTAGAGGAGGTGAAGTCACTATTTTAGGATAAAGGATAAGACTTGCATTCCTGCCATAAGTAGAAGAATGAAGTTGGTGGCTTAATTAAACTCCCTGTTAAAGGGTCTCTTATTATTTTATTTTCTTTTTAAAGATTTTATTTATTTATTCATGAGAAACACAGAGAGAAAGAAGCAGAGACATTGGCAGAGGAAGAAGCAGGCTTCATGCAGGGAGCCCGATGTGGGACTCGATCCCAGGATTCTAGGATCACACCCTGAACTGAAAGCAGACACTTAACTATTGAGCCACCCAGGCATCCCAGTCTCTCATTATTTTCAATTGTCTTTTAAAATATCAAGTCTAGGAAAACCTTTCTAAAGAACAATTTGAAAATGTGTATTTAAAGTCTTTAAGATGAATGTAATTTTACTCAGTAGTTCCAATTCTGGAAATAATTAGGAAAGTGCCCCAAAGAATTATCTTTATGGAAAGTTAATGCTGCATCACTTTTAACAGTGAGGGGCAATAAAAACAAAAACAAAAAACAACCTTCAGATGCCCAACACAGGAAGTTGGTTAAATAAATTACTGTATAGTACAAGTGTTCTTGAAAATCTAAATAGCCCTTAGATTAACCGTAACTCTCTGTTCTTTACATAATCTTATTGTCTAATGCCCCAGTATGCTGAGTACTCGCAGCTAACAGGCTCTCTGTAGTTAACCCACACACACTCCCACTAGGTGAGTCCTATGCTCAGCAGGAATCCATTCTGTTTGTTCCCAAACCTGTTTATGCTAATTGTTTTTATGGTAAGTATGTAATTTCATTAAATAAAATGTGCTCCAATGAAATGGCAGAGAGATTTCTATTTCTCCAAACACTGGATTGAATGTTTTTAAAAGGCTGGATAAAATGAGCTGCCAAAAAAAAAAAAAATACTGTTGCATTGGGTGCTAGTGGACAACTGTAAAATATTAAGGGAGGGATTATAAAGATGCCAATGGCTTTCTTCCTGGGTTAGTAAATATATTTTAACCTAAAATTCAAGGCTTGGGATATGTTTTAAGTTAAAAGGTTTAAGTTGCTCTGGTCAGGTTGGACTAGAGAGATTCCACTGGACATCCATATGGCAGAGTACTAATCAGCTATTACAAATGAGTACATAGAAGAGTCGGTGATAAAATAGAAATATGTTTGTGGTACATTTATTAATAGGTACAGCAAAGAAGTAATAGAAGAATATACAATATATGATCCTGATTTTGTTTGGAAGTATACATTTATACAAAAGAAAAGCCCTAACAGGACATATTCTAAAATATTACCAGTGGAGGGCACTTGGGTGGCTCAGTTGGTTAAGTGGCTGCCTTCAGCTCATGTCATGATCTTGGGGTCCTGGGATCAAGTTTCTCCCTCTCGCTCTGCTACTCCCCCTGCTCATGCTCTCTCTCACTCACTCTCAAATAAATAAATAAATAAATAAAGTCTTTAGGAAATAAAATAAATTCAAAAAATAAAATGTTACCAGTGATCCTCTCTGGGTGATCACTCTGGGAAGCTGTGGCTGGCTCTGGAATATCATGTAGCCAGTATTCAGCAGTCCACAGGGAGATGGAGGAAGGTGAACAAAACAGAGAAGCCTGACAAGACAAAAGATGGAAAGGGATTCCTAGCAGCTTTCTGCTTCCATTTCATTGCTGCAATTGGTTCCAGGATTTTTCTGAGGCCTGGGACCATTCCTGGCTGAGGGTCTCTAAGATACCCATACTACTAATTCTTCATTTTTGTTTAAGCTAGGCTCCTAGGCTTGGTTTCTGTCACAGAACCTAGGAATTTAATTAATACAAACAGCTAATAAATAGATTCCTTTTTAAAAAACAATTGTACAACCTCACCTAAAATTTGGGTTATCTTGGTGTCTGTGTGCTAGCAAACGTCTCTGAGAGTTCTTTAATGACACTGGAGCACTGGAGCACCATTAGGAATAATTGGAAATGTCTGTTTCCCTCTTAAGTATTCATCTGGAATGTGACCAGAAGAACCTAAGAAAGTGTGAGAGCCCATCTCAGGGTCTGGAAGAACCACCAAGGATGCCCCCAGCAAGCTGAGATCGGGGCCTAAGGCTTGTCAAGACTGGACAAAGACACTGACCAAAGCCATGGGTCCTTGTTGGGCACCAATAGTTCATTCTCATTACATGGCACAGGCATTCTATCCTATGCCTATGGTTGGAGCTCTCTGTAGTCAGTCATGGCTGGACTTAACTGACCCATCTGAACTTCTCTATGGACATCATAGGCCCATAGAAGTCAATATTTTCCTTGAAAGTTGCCCTTGGGGCTGGGTTCCTCCATCAGAATGAACAGGAAAGCTTGTTAAATGCTGATTCCTAGACCTCACTCCAGGCCCACTAAATCAACTCTTTGAGGAGGGGACTTGAGAAGCTGTATTTTTATAAACTCCTCACGGGAGTCTAGTGTACACTAGTGTCTGAGAACCACTGGGCAACCCATGAACATTGCCTCATCTCTCAGGTATTCTCTAAGTCATTGAACTTAGTTCTGCTCTTGGTTCTGACTTTGATTTGGTCTGTGATCTTATGCAGAACAATCAACCTCCCTGGACTTCAGTTTCCTCATCTATAACCTAGATGGGGTTGGAAAACAGATCATTTAAGATCCCTCTGGTGTGAGATACTTCAATTTCTATGTTGTGAGTCATCTTTTTTTTTAAGATTATATTTATTCATTCATGAGAGAGAGAGAGAGAGAGAGAGAGGTAGACACAGGCAGAGGGAGAAGCAGGCTCCATGCAGGGAGCCTGATGTGGGATTCAATCCCAGGTCTCCAGGATCACACCCTGGGCCAAAGGTGGCGCTAAACCACTGAGCCACCGGGGCTGCCCAATCTTTTTTTATTTGCAATGTGCCTAAAGCCATTTCAGGCTTACAAGGGGTCTAAATTTTTGACTGATTGCTAAATAGCATGTAGGAATATATGTAGTGCATAGCAAACTGAAAAACAAAGAGTTAACCACATATATACAGAATTTCAGAGCTTCTGTTCTTTGTACTAAAATGGCAGGTTATGGGCTGCCTGGGTGGCTCAGTGGTTGGCTCAGGGAGTGATCCCAGGGTCCCAGGATTGATTCCTGCATCAGGCTCCCTGCATGGAACCTGCTTCTCCTTCTCCCTCTGCCTATGTCTCTGCCTCTCTCTGTGGGTCTCTCATGAATAAATAAATAAAATGCTTTAAAAATAAAATAATAAGATAAAATAAAAATAAAATGGCATGTTCCTTCTGATTCAGCATAAGCCCTTAAATCATTAGGAGAAGAAGAGACTTGGCAATTTTCTACCAGAAGATATGAGGAGAGATGTAAGAATGACATTAAGGCTTTTCACTCGGGTTCTAGAAAACTACTTCCAAGGTGAGCCACCAATTAGGACCAAGGGAGTGTGTGTGGGGTGGAAGGATTCTATGATCTATTCTTCAAGTATTATGATTCCATTCCAACTTCAACATTGTAAAGGGAAAAAATTGATACCCAGAGAAGCAAATGACTGATCGAAGGTCAGCCCTCCAGCTGGAAGTAGAGCGCTAGTGCCAGAACTCTGTCTTCCTGACTCCTTGTCCAAAGACCTTCCTATCATACCACCAGCTGCCTAGTTCTGGGGTTACCACACTTTCTCTAGGGACTCATGGCCTTTCAGCATCAGAGAGGTACCACTTTAAAAACTGTTGTTCCCCAGGGTAAACAATATCCAAAATGGAGGGGGCATGTTCATATGTTTCCTTCCTGTGGATGTAGAGAAGAATTTGTAGCATTCCCCACTCTAGGTCATCTTCCAAGCCCCTGAGGCAACTATATGGGGAAAAGGCTTGTTACTTTAACCCCATCCAGTTATCTCTATCCACCTACAATTGTTTATACAGAATGACCTGGGACTTCGAATCTGCTGCAAAATACCAATTATGGCTAATCAGAGCTGTAGCCCACCTGGGTGCATAGACCTTGCACATGGGCCCACAGAGCTGTGCCGCAGGGGTGATGCCCCCTACCTGCCCTCCTGATAGGAGTTAAACATTGTCCCTGATTGATTGATTCTCTGATTCTAGGCTCCTGCAATCTCCCTCTGGAGCTCTGTGTGTCGTGAAAAGGACAACTTTCCAGTCACTTGTACAAAACTGAGCTCATCTTTCCTTCCTCAAGCTTGCCCAGTGTCTGTGTATCTTAATTCTATTAAAGGTGTCTTACTCTTCCTTTCAGAGAGATTTGAGACTATAGAGACAGCTTTAAGGGTCTCCTCTCCCTCCAAGCCAGCATCAGGAGCAGCAAGAGTAATGACAGTGGTGATAACAACCCTCCTTAGTGGCTCTCAGGAAGGTCTGCTGTATGCACACACAGTGCCTGGGGCCTTATGTACATTACCTCCCAACCACTCCTTGAGGCAGGATTATGAACTCCATTTTTACTTCAGAGAAGGTAAAGAAGTTGCCCAAGGACCCATAACTAGAGACTGAGGATGCCAGTACCAAACCCAGGGGGGTCTCAAAAGCCCCAGTTTCCCACCCTGCTGCCATGCCTCCTGCTCTTCCTACATCTGTCCCCACAATCCATCCCTACCTTGTCCCAGACCACTGCGACACTTTTTCACATCTGTCCCAACTCCCGGTCTTTCTGTGTTTCAGTCTACTTTTAAAGTGCCAGCTAGAGGTATCTCTTTTAAAAACTGCTTTTGGGATGCCTGGGTGGCTTAGCGGTTGAGTACCTGCCTTTGTCTCAGGGCATGATCCTGGGGTCCAAGGATCCAGTCTCACATCAGGCTCCCTGCATGGAGCCTGCTTCTCCCTCTACCTGTGTCTCTGCCTCTCTCTCTCTCTCTCTCTGTGTCTCTCATGAATAAATAATAAAATTTTTTTAAAAAGAAAGAATTGCTAATTCAACAGAGCAACATTCTCTGAACTTTGAAGCATAGAAAGAAAAAACAAATTCAATTTTATCTTACTCCCCTGTATTTTGCCTTATGCAATAAAACCTCTCAATTCTACCTAAATTGATTCAGTGATTTCACCAATTTTGACAAGAGCTGGGCTAAAGTTTATTCTGAGAGAATCAATCAATATAAGTAGAATTAAAATAACAATTCTAAGAAAACAGTTCTCTTAGGTAGATAAACAATTCCAGACCACCTAGTTAGGTATTGATAACTTGACTGGATTAGAAGCACATGAGGGGTAGGGGAGTCGGGGGTACTGTTAAGGCTATCATGATAGCATTATTTCAAATTGTTCATCAGGATCAATTCAAGGAGAAATAGCACTTTACAGTCCAACTCTGGTAACTGCAGGAACTCAAAAATAATAAAGTCATATTTTGGAAACAATATTCTAATGATCAGATATATTTCTAACTCAGACTAGTATCTCAATTTTTAATCTAGATTAGTGAGATGTCACTAGACATAGATATACCTATACTGATTTAGTACACTCAGATGGTGGATAATGTCTACTACAGAGGAGAGTAGTAGATTTAACATTTATTGAGCAGTTACTATTTTCAAGTAAATGTGAATGACGAAAGACTAAATAATTTGTCAGAGCAGCAGCCCTACACAGTTTGGGAAATGCACAAAGATAGACTGATGCTAATACAAAACAGAAGGAAGCTTCACAGTAATGTGTGTGGAAGAGGGAGTGGTTCATTCTGACTCAGGGAATGAAGGAAGGGGTAAGGTTTCCAAGAGCAGAGCTGGGGCCCAGGCATCAGTAGACAAAAGCACATGAGCAAGGGCAGACACATAGGAAAAGGGCTTGCCCAGGGAGCAATGAGCAGTTTGCAGTGAGTCCAGGGTGTGCCTCTTTGGGGTGGGGACAGGGAAATGTGTGGGAAACAGAACCTGAGAATGGGCTATGGCCAGGATGTGAGAAAGTTAGTGACCAGATCCAGGAGCTGGGGTTTTATTCAGTAAGTACTGGGGGTCCACTGATATTTTAAGCCAAGAAGTGAGCAGATCTAGGTTTGGGCCATTCTTTTATGCAGCAGTGGGTAGGACAGTTTAGGGTCAGGAAAATCTAGAGACCAGTGAGAACGTTCTGGGGTCTGTTGTCCCCAGTTGGGAACTTTCTTTCCAACCTTCCAGTTTACTTGATGTCTTCACAGAAAATTATTAGTATATCAGATGTGACTTTTTGAATCTAGAAAAATATAAGCTAGGTTTGTTTATCATTATTTTTTTGTTCTGAAAGACTGATTTTCAGAGATTTTTTTAGTGTCCTTTTTCATAATCTAAGAATCTCTAGTGAGTAGTTAAATATTCAAAAAAGATATAAAATTTGCTCAGTTTATAAGTATTGGCCATTTTAATTGACATTGTTTCGGATACTAATGTGTCTTTGATATGGAAATGATGAGAGAATATTCTTTGAGAAACTATTTTTTTAATAATAAATTTATTTTTTATTGGTGTTCAATTTGCCAACATACAGAATAACACCCAGTGCTCATCCCGTCAAGTGCCCCTCTCAGTGCCCGCCACCCAGTCACCTCCACCCCCCGCCCTCCTCCCCTTCCACCACCCCTAGTTCGTTTCCCAGAGTTAGGAGTCTTCCATGTTCTGTCTCCCTTTCTGATATTTCCCACTTATTTTTTTTTTCTCCTCCTTTCCCCTTTAGAGAAACTGTCTATTAATGCATATCCAGCATTCTTCAGTAAGTTGCCAAGAGCATTCCACCACCAGGAATAGAACTAAAGAACATTAGTTCTGCCTTATACAGACCATGATTCCTATCTTCTCACTGAAATGAACAGCCACTTACACTGGTGTTCATGGGAGGGGATGATGGGTGGAGAAGCACAGTTAGATCAATTGTTCTTCTTATCTCAGGATGGCCCCGATAATTTAAACGTAAGTACCAACATCTCCATTTCATAAGCAAGGAAACAGACCAAATATTTAAAATTATTAGGTTCAAGATATGCACCTAATCAGTTCTAAAGCTGAGAGAAAATCCTCATCTTTAGAATTCTTGTTATATGTCTCCATATATATATATACAACTTTTTCCTAGGGTCATTTTCCCCTTTTTTATCCTAGAAAAAAACTCCGTTGCTCAATTGCTTACAAACTTTCTCCCAGGATGTAACACTTTTAAATATATCAAACATAGCCAATTTACTAGCAAAGCAAGTTACAAAATACAACACGCTTATGCCCTTACTTTTGACAAAAAGCAAGAGATTACTATGCAAAAGTGGTTCTTTTCTGCCTACAAATCATCACTGCATACAACACAGACTTTGCAAGTATCTCAAAATTTCTGAAAACTTTACCTCTCTTGTCTCAAGCTCTAGGTCTGAACCTACCTACAGTATTGTGGGGTTGTGGGGAAGCATCTGACCTAACTTGTTAATCTTAATACTTGTCTCCCCACCTATGGCAAAAGCCACAGATACCCTTAAAAAGGGGGCCTGTAGCTGTGCTCTGTGATGTGGGAACTCTCTCCAGGATGGTGTACCCCATCTTTTGCTTGAAACTCTTTATTTTTGCTTAGTTTCCTTCCTGATGTCATACTCCTAGAACCACCCAAATCTTTTGGGTTTACAGCTCATTGGGCAGCCATCTGTGTTCTAGCCTTCTGTTGCAGATAAGATATAATCTCTCAGATCCCACTCAGCTCCTCACTGACTAATCCAAGGGTCAGCTCTTCCCCAGTCCAGCACCTTCTAGAAGGGTGATTTCGAACAGTCGCAGCAAAGGATAAATCCTCCTGGTTCTACACAATGATGTGGCTTAACACTTAGTCTTAACTACAGGAACATATAATAGCCACTTCAGCACAACTATAACTGGAAAACTGAATTTGCATATAAAAAAGGAGGTTGTTGGCACTGATTAGTAAGACCCTTGTAGCTTGCCAAGTTACATATTAGTGTCCAACTTGTCACACAGGCTGGCTGACTAACTTGGCCTACGGATTCCCCAAATGCAAGATTCTCATGACTCACCTGAACTTTTAAAATTCAGAAAGCTGGACCATCTACCTGGAAAGTTTTCTGATGAGCAGGATGTGGATATGTGAGCCTTAGCGCTGCCTTTGCCCCTGGATGTGTCTGCATACTGAACGCAGAGACAGGACTCAGCGCAGATGGCAGTTCCTGAATCATTAACTTCAGGCAGCTGTGATCAGCAGCCACCGGGCTCCCTGGCAACACACGCACCGCAAGCCCACGGATTATAACGATAAATAGTACAAGACCTCTCACAGGTTGTAGGCCACGGAACACATGTTTAACTTCTTCAGGAAAGAAAAAAAAAAAGAGAAATTTGACAAACACCTCATTTCCTGCTATATAACCAGATGGTTATGAATCATGTAAAAATCCCTTCCACCTCCATGAACAAATATTGCATGTTATTTACAAATTAATAGTACACTGATGACTGTGTGAATGCGTAAGAAATGTCTTGGCCGTGGAGTACAGTTCTCAAGTATATGGAAAAATATATAACATTAAAACCTTTATCTTCCCAGGTGTTCTGAATAATGTTTATTAAATAGTTGTTGATGACTGTGGGTATTTTTTTTTTAATTTATTTATGATAGTCATACAGAGAGAGAGGGAGAGAGAGGCAGAGACATAGGCAGAGGGAGAAGCAGGCTCCATGCACCGGGAGCCCGACGTGGGATTCGATCCCGGGTCTCCAGGATCGCACCCTGGGCCAAAGGCAGGCGCCAAACCGCTGTGCCACCCAGGGATCCCTGACTGTGGGTATTTAAGGGTGAGACACATCGTTGCTCTGGAGGAAGGATGGTCCATGAAAGCAGGAGCTAAATTTCTTCACTGTGGTTTCACCCTCTTATTTAAAAACGATAAACATTTTTGCTGTGGCTTTGAAAAGAGAAGATGAATGCTTTTTTGAAAGTGAGAATGAGAAAGGAAGAAAGGGAGGGATGTGGGAGGGAGAGAAGCAAAGGACTGGATGATTCTTTGCTAGCCAAGGTGCCTGAGAGCTATGAACAGAGCTAGGAAATGCCGGAGCTTTCTGCACCACATCTGCCTCTCCCCGGAGCAGAGAGCAGGCCCTGGGGCTCCCAGGCTCTGAGGGGAAGCGTCACCCTTCGGCACAATCTGGCACAGAGCGCTTCTGGCGTTGTCCTCTTTGGCCTCCTGACAAGAATGTTCGCTCGCAGATCCTCAGTTATCCTAAGTCCATCTGGTGTGTTTGGAGGATCAAAAACAAATGTGGGAGCCTCCCCTCCTCCTGCGGCCACCCTCTCTCTCAGGCTCTGACCTGCCTTTGTGAGTACTTGGGGTGAAGCCCAGACTTGCCACAAGGAGGGTGCTCCGGAAGGGAGACAGCAAGCGCACGGCCCAGGCCCAGCGAGTGGCACCTCTGCCCCCTCAGCCCGCCCCAGGGGCAGAATGAATCAGCCTCCGGCCCTGACAAACAGCGCCCGGGACACTGCTGGGCCCCTCAGATCCTTCAGCTTGGCCAATAGCCATGCATGCTCGGTTGTTTCTCATTGGAGACGGAGCTCTAAGGGAATGAAGAAATGATTTTACAGAAGGAAGAGGCTCCGCAAGGTCAGGCCACTCGTGCTCACACTCCGAGTTACAGAAGAGCTGGGATCAGATACTAAGGATGGGGGTCTCCTGTTCAATGAGCTGCCAGCACAGGGCTGGGTTTAAATCAGAATAAGCTTAACCCAGCAACTCTTCAAGGAAAACTAAAGCCAGCCAGGGAGTTGTGGGTGTTGTGAGGGGAAAAGGAAACGTCAGTCAGCATTTTATGTCCCTAAACAGACACCTTTTTGACACAGGTGTGACACATCCAATAGAATAGCATGCCATCTGCACCAACTGGCCTGACCTGAGAGGCAGGTTCAAATGCCAAGGTGGTGGGGCAGGGGGTGGGGGATGGGGGTGGGTAGGGTACAGGAAGAGCAGAGAGGGGGAGAAGTTTCTACTCTCTCTCAGTGCAGGAGCCTGGCACCTTGGTCTTTTTTTGAACAATAGAGCCACTGTGTACGCTCCACATCACCCAGGGAAGGAGAAACCCCGGAGGCCCCAGACTCTGACCTGCAGTGCTTCTTCCTCGTTCTCTCATTGACTGCTGGTTCTAGTGGTTCCAGGTGGGCAGTGCTTGGAGTCCGGTTATCTGAACTATCCACACGCCCTGTCCTTGATTTTCCTTCATTTAGGAAGCAGCCAGAGTGCAACTGGAGGCTCTCTGTGTCTGGATTTTATGACAAAAGAAGATTTATAAACAGAATTTAAGGGCCTTCCTGAGAAAGAAGAATTGGCCTCTCTTCAGTCAGGAGCCAGGGAATTATTTGCACGCCAAGCAAATAGCTCTCAAGCTAACAGTAAATGACTCTGGGGACGTGTCATTCACTGACCCTGGGAATTCACCCGAGACACCTCTGGAATTTGAAAATTGCTGTTAATGACGTTAAATTGTGAGGGTTACAGATTCTCCCAGAATGGGATGATCATTAGAAATGTATGGTGTCAACTGAGGTTCTGATGAACAGGAACTACCAGTTTGAATTGTTTTTCTTATAACCTAAGTCCCTTAAAATGATCTGAGAATTCATACATTCAAACTAACTGTAAGTCAGGATTGGCCAATATTATGGAAAGTGAACTTAAAACCTGTATTCTTCTCACCTCCCCTCAAACAGAGTACATACTGCATCAATCTGGTACATGAAACACGTAATATAGGTTATTGCTTTGGGGTTAAGCATTTCTATACCTAAGAGTCTTGCTTCAAAATGAAAATAGTCTGGGAAGGGACAGCACATCAGGCTGTTACAGGCTGAACTATGATCTCCCCCAAATTCAGATGCTGAAGTCCTAACCCCCAACATTTCAAAATGTGACTGGCACTTAGAGACTAGGTCTTGAAAGAGGTAATTCAGTTAAAATAAGGCCATTTGGGTGAGTCCGAATCCAATGTGACTGGTGTCATTATGAGAGTAAACTAAGACACAGACATGTATAGAGGGAAGACTAGGTAAAGACACTGGAAGAGGGTGGCCATCTGTCAGCCAGAAAGAGAGGCCTTAGGAGAAACCAACTTTGCCTACACCTTGATCTTGGACTTCTATCCTCCAGAACCATGAGAAAAAAAATTCTGTTATTTAAGCCACAGACTTTGTGGTACTTTGTTATGGCAGCCCTAGAAAACAAGTACATAGGCTATTTCCACTCAAACGTGAATGACTGATAGAAAAAAAAAAATGCTGGGGATCCCTGGGTGGCGCAGCGGTTTAGCGCCTGCCTTTGGCCCAGGGCATGATCCTGGAGACCAGGGATCGAATCCCACGTCGGGCTCCCGGTGCATGGAGCCTGCTTCTCCCTCTGCCTGTGTCTCTGCCTCTCTCTCTCTCTCTGTCTGTGACTATCATAAATAAATAAAATAAATAAAAATAAATTAAAAAAATGCTCTGTGGGTTCCACACGAAGAGCCTGTGAACCCATCAAGGCCCTTGCAGGGACATGGGGCACAGTGTTTAAGAGCATGAACTTTGGAATCTGCGCTAGCTTTGGAAACCTAGGTAAGCTGCTTACCCTCTCGAAACTTGGGGTGGCTCCTCCATGATGTGGAGATTATAATTGGACCAACCTTATGAAGATGTTAAGATTAAATAAAACACATGGTCAGTACATAGTGCCTGTGACGTAGTGGATTCCTCACATACTGTAGTTATGATAATGGTGAGAGAGGCCAGGAGAGGAGGTTTCTGAGAATGATCTCTGTGGAAGATGGAGTGGGAAACTGACAGAACAATGGTGCGCTGGAGACGCGAGAGCACTGGATTTTAGCTCCAGCCCTGTAGCTGTTTAGATGACTCTGGGAAACCACTTTGCCACTCTGAACCTCAGCCTCCTCGTCTATACAATGAGAGGGCTGGACTACGTACAAAAATAAGGGAAGAGGGAGCTGACAGCCACCTCAATGTCTTCTCAAAGTGATCCTGGAAGGAAGAGGTTCTTTACTCTTCCCTTCCACACATGTCAATTACAGATCAACTTCAGAGTCTAGCAGGGGATGTAAGACTAAGTTTCTAATCTTAATTCTATTTCCCCAAATTCCCATCCCTGTAGCGCGTACCTTGATTGGCAACAGGAGCATTTTCCTAGGCCACCTTTAGCAATGATCTCTAGAGCAGCCCCCTGACCCCTATCTATTGATCTTCATTTGAGTATCCCCTCTAAACTTTCCCATATCCAGGAAACCTGAGATTTCCACATCCAAGGGCAACATTTCATTTGGTCCTAGGAAGGCAGAAGAGCATGCATGGGTTAGACCTTATGTTACTATGAAGGGATACCCAGAATTTGTCCTGGTAATGAATTCTCTGCCAACATCAGAACTTAAGAGCTTTAATCATAAAAATGACTGCATCTATTAGAAGAGAATTGACGAAGTTTTAAGCAGAGTATGCATTCATTCAGGAAATCAGCACTTTCTCTGTGTCTACTTGCTGTCAAGATATTGTGCTGAGGAAACACAGGGAGAAATAAGACACAGCTCTTTCTTGGAGGGAAATTCACAGAGTATTAGATAGTTATAAAGGGTCCATCATTCTACCAAGCTCTGATATCAAATGAATCATGGCATACTGCTGTCAAATATTGATATAAGCCATCATGAAAATAAACTTCCTCACCCTCCAGGGACATCAACTGGTCATTTCTCACATATTCACTGAAGGCATAGAGCACTTTTCCAGATTCTAGGACTCAGAGTCATTGCTAATAATAGGATACTTCTCAAGTCTGGGAAGTCAGAAATATCCAGGTCCCCTGAAGACTGCTTGGGCATAACCCTATGAGCAGACCTATAATCAACAGAAAGATTTGTGCCCTTCAGACATCTGGTCAAAACAAGTACTTGAAATCTGACTCTGTTATAATCTGGCACCCATGCTGGGCCCATTCCTAGAAGTAATAAGATTGGAAAACATCAAAATGAGGGAACTAACAGGTAAATCCCTACTGAGTGGGTACTGGATAAGGAACTAACTGAAAAAGAGTGGCTATAAAATGGGAACATGGTTTTCTAGTTGCAGAGTCCATGAGTCTCACACACATGTGCATGGACTCTAAGGCATGCTTCCCATGCCTTGATTACCAAAGGAAGAAGGATTGAACACACTCAGAAAGTTCTGTCCCAGTCTTTAAGCACAGACATTCTCTTTGAATGAAGAGTAGAAGTGACAAGTTCTCATTTTACAAGATAAATTTTAAAGATTACATGGATGACCTTAGTTGCCACTTATTCTATGGGTATAAAAAAAATCAGCAGCTTTAGGTATCTCAGAAGGGAAATAATGCAAGGCTTAACATGAAAGATGGCAAGAGAACACCAGAACAAGAAAAGAAGGAAGGGAAGGAAGGGGGGGCAGAGACAGAGAGAGAGAGGAAATGCATATAAAATGAAGTATTTGTCAAGCTCTGTCAATAAACTGACCTGCATGCATATAGATGAACCTGGCTGGCTTGACAACAAAGACCCTAACATACAACTTCTTTTAAGACTCCCCATGCAATAGGGATCCTAGAACTCCCTGGTGAATGGACTGCTCCAAGAAGTATGCATGATCAAAAACTTTCCACAGCCAGAAACCACTCAAAGCTGCCTCACAAATCCTACTTATATACTATAATGAGTTGTGAAAAATATGCTTTACTTTAAATTCTTGACTATACAGATCATTTAAATGTTAAAATGCATGAAAAGACTCATGAGATATGGCTTTAAAATATATTTTTAGATTAAAGGTTTTCTGAAGCTAGAAAGTTTCAAAGTGGCGCGTAGGTTTCTTATGAGAAAATGAAAACAGAATGCATCCAAAAACGTGTGTCTGTACAACAGTTAAAATAGTTCTTTCAAAGATTTGCAGATTTAAGAATATGCTCAATCGGTAGAAGAAAAATGCTGTTTTTAAGGAAAGGAAAAAGAGCAAACTAATACGTGATGTTTACTGAACATTTACTATGCCCATTTGCTCTTCCCAACAATTCATGAGGTAGGTATTATTTGCCTGTTTTACAGGTGGAGGCAATTGAGATTTAGTGATATTAAATACCCTGACCAAGGTCCATGGGATTAGTAGGTCATGAAAGATCATTAAGAACTGGAGCAGCCTGACCCCAGTGCCCTTTCTTGCAACTATTACATTGTACTGTCTCCCTATAAGGAAAATGTCTTAACCTTCCACAGTGTCCTGAAATGACCAGTGATTCCTCTGCTTTGGACTAAATAAAGTATTTATAGAGCAAAAAACTCTCTTCTACTTTTTTTATACATCTCCAGGATTTCCAAAGCTTGTCCTCTTGTCAGCTGTTCAGCATAGGAGGAACCTGGAACCCACCATCCATTTCATTTTCTCTCTAGCTGGAGCCAAGAGCTGCCTCACCCTGCAGGTCCACCCTAGTTACTAAAACCCACCTACTCTCTCACACACCAAGAAGTGTGCAGTCTGGAGAGGCATCACAAATCTGAGGAGTACTGAAGAGGATAATGCCCTCTGGCAAGGAGTTGCCAGGAAACATTGTACAAGGAAATCTGGTGTCAGGGGACCTGTTGAGAGACACACTGGCCACTGAAGAAAGGAAAATGCAGAGCTTTTCCACTGTCAGTGATATATGTGTGGAAGAATTATCCTTTAAGTATGAATGTAGCACATATAAGATCTCAATTCTTCTGTTATTTGTCTCAGTCACTGTCTTTGAAAATGGGTGAATGACCCACTGGCTCATTCTCTTGGCCAGTCACCTTTTGGTCATTTGTCAACATTTAGTCCTGTGTAAGGGGTGAGAAAGTAAGTCAGACTTCAAGATATCAAAAGGTATGACATCCTGGTAAACAACTGAGGTGGAAGGAGGATAAACAGACTCCATCAGAGCAGGAACTTTGTCTTGTTGACTGCCTAGTCCTCCAAGAATATATATCAGTAAGTGTGTCAGGAGGGGAGATTAGGAGGAAGAATGAAACTATTGCTCCCTCTGGAAAAGTACCATTTGATACTCACCCAAACCTCAGGCACCCCCTCATTCCCAAGATCTAATTATGCCTTGACTGGATGACATTTACATTTGTCTAGCATGGATGTAGCATTGAGCCAGTTTGCTTCCAGGTTGTCTTGATTATATACCTAAGGTCAGGGATGAGAATGATTGTATGTTTCAGTTATCTGTTGCTACATAGAAACCATCCCAAAACATAGAAGCTTAAAACAATGGCAATCATTTAGTTGCTCACAATTCTGTCATTTGGTCAGGATCCAACAGGGACAGTTTGTCTCTACTTCATATGGTGTCAGCTGGGGCAGCTCAACTGAGGCTAGATGGCCCACTTCCAAGATGGCTCACTCACAAGGCTGGCAAGTTAGTGCTGGCTGTGAGCTGCGATTTCAACAAGGGCTGTTGGCCAGGGCCCCAGCCCTCCTCTATCTAGGCCTGTCCACATGGCTGCTTGGGCTTTTTCATAATATGGCAGCTTTGTTCCAAAAGAAAATATTCCAAGAAAACAAGCCCCAATGTCAAAGCACTTCTCAGACTTTCACTTGTATCACACTTGCTAATGTCTCATTGGCCAAAGAGAGTTCCACGACCAAGTCCAGAGTCAGTGTAAGAGGGAACTACACAAGGGTATGATTACCAGAAGTCATGGTTCATTGTTGGCCACCAAAGTAACAGTTTGCCACAGAGTATGATCATTTTTGTTTCCATTAGGAGAGAAAAATTGAACATTAGTATTATTCATCCATTTGCACATTTTTTTATTAGCCAGAAACTTTACACTGAAGTTCCCTAAGTTTTCAATAGGCTTAGGAAAATTGTCACGAAACAACTCTATTAGAGAAAAAATGTCATGGGTATGTAAAATCAGGAAAATAAAAGTTATTAGTTTTAAAAACTAAACTATCCTGGAACCACAGGAAAGGAAGGGATACACATGTGATTACAGGCGGATGATTATGAAAACTATGGTATGCTGGTTAGCAAAAAACATACATGAGAAAAACATACATGCCATGAAGCACACACAAATTTCAAGGAGGTAGAACTGTCACAAGTTAATAAAGCCTCATAAGGAAATAACGAAGACTTTTCAGGTAAAGTCAGAGAAACAAAAGCAAGAAAATAGTTCAATTTGGTAAGCAGCATTTCAACTGGACTTTTTAAAGGGCTGTTAATTTGACCAATATTTTATGTTTTTATTAATAATTACATTGTTAAAATAGTGAGATGACTAATACTTTAAAGGACTATATCACAACTCAAATTAATTGAACAAACAGAAGTTAATAAAGATGTTAGAGTACGCTTACATCTTTGTTAACATTACCATTTTTTTGAACTGTTACCATGTTCCAAATCTGTATTAAGAATTCTATGTACATTTATCTTCACAAAAACTTAAGCCAGAGAGTTTTAGTCACTTTTTCAAGGTCACACAGCTGGTTAGTGCAGGAGATAGTATCTTAGCCTAATCTGTCTGTTTAATCAATTTGTTATATAACAAATTTCTGTAAATGGAATTTTTTTCATTGACTCTATGAAAATGGAAAATGTATTCCCACAGGGAAAAAAGCACTGACCAAAATATGCAATAAAACCATCACTTAAAAGAATTTTGAAAGCTCTTCTAATCCTCAAACTGAATTGAAAGAAATTTTTAATGAAATGATAATAACTCTCAAAGTAATTAACGAAATCAAATACTGAATGTTTAAATATCAAATTATGAACAAGTTTCCCTGTGGCTAGATGTATAAGAGTATTTTTAAAAGCAATAAGCTGATACTTTCTTTATTCCAAATATTCTCTTTTAAGTCCCCCAAAAGTTATAAATAAGACACCAAATCTTGGTACTTTAAACTTTGTAAACAATTTGCCCTGTAAAATCTTTTTCTTAGCTTATTTGCTTACTTCCAATGAGCCCTCCCCAGTTTTTTATTAACTGAGGATTTTGCTCTCCTTGGGCCAACAATACTAATATGCTGCATTTAGTTAATCCATTCGCTTGACATGCTTTGTAAATCCCTGATGCTAAAAAAAAAATCACTCATTTTTATGTTTTTCCTTTGACTAAAAATGATATGTATAGAGATTGACATTGCTTTAGCAGCAACAGCAGTTCTATTAGACACTGTTAAAAGCCTTGGCTTCCTAATTTATTGGGTTTTTTTTTTCAAAGCTGGCATTTATTCACAGCAAGAAAAATGACTCAATAGTTCTAGAACACAAACGTGGACCACACCCCTGGGGCATATTAAGCAGGAAGAAAGCATACAGGGCCATGGGAGCAGGTCCTCTGGTTCATTCTTCTCATAGCTCTTATAGAATTAAATGTCCAATTTTGGACTCAGTAATGTAGATGGGTAGTGGGAAGTTTGGAAAATGTCCAGAAAAGAGTTGTGAAAATTATTAAAAGGCCAAGGAAACAGGTCTTATGAGAAATCTAAAAGAATTAGGGCTATTTATTCCAAAAAAGAGACGGCTAGAGTGAGATTTAAGATCCTTCTTCGTGTCTGGGTCAAACTATTAGAGAAGTGGTAGTGGTCCCAGGAAGGGGATTCAGGCTTAAAATGAGGGTGTCTGTGAGGGCTGGAAGATTCTAGAACAGACTGCCAAGAAGAAGACTGACCAAAACAACATGCTAGAAGCATCTTCGTCTGGTATTGCCCAAGATTAGACTTCTACTTAACCATCAACAACAGGATTGGCTTTGTTTCTGGGACATTAATTATTCACAAAAACCAGTGAGATTCAGAGGGTAGACCATATGGATAAAACCTCTAGCTCCATGTCTCCTGTTGTTTTGTTTTCAGTGGATTTTCTCAGTGCAACACTAAGGATTTACTAATGATAATGTCCTCTCAATAGGCCCCCAGGTTCCTAGAAGGCATTCAGTTTTGAGATTCACGCAGGCGTAAGTTGAAACTCCATCTCTGCCATTTTATCAATTCATGAATTGTTCATGCTTCATTTTTCAGAACTCTGTCTTCTCAACTGTTGGATGAGGATGATAATACTTTAATTTACTGCTTATTACATTCCATAATCTATTGCAAGTGATTTCAGAATGCCAGGTTCTTTGCGGGGCACTTTACATCCTCGTATAACAGATACATGTTATTGTCCCATTTTATAAATGAGGAAACCATGACCCTGGAAGGTTCTGTGCTTGCTAATTAAAAAACAAGGCAACTGAGGTGGGAAGATAGAACTGGAACCCAGGCTCTTTCTGGCTCCAACTCCTGCAATGGTAAAGGGGCAAGGAGAAACATTAGGACTCACTCAGGGGCAAAGTCAGGGTTCACACTAGAAGCTACCATGTGCCAGAGTGATGGGTGAGCCACACCATGAGGCCCTGGCATGTGTCACCATTTCTAGGTGCCGTTAAAAAGGAGTGCCAGGAGTTAGGCCTGAGCACCTTGCATGAAACCCATGGAAATGGGTGTGTTACAAGGAGGATAGAGGGCCATTTACTTCCTCAGACCTAATCTCTTTATATTTTAAGTGGATTTCCAAGGGTACAGAAAAAAACCTCTCTCTGCTCCTGACAGCAGTAAGTCTTGAGTGTCACCTGATTTATGCTTCTCCCCAACTTGTGCCAGCATGCCTCTCTGTACCTACAAATAGCTTTCTATTCAGTTAAGGCCTACAGGTAGGAACAGAGCAATTCTGACTCATCATTAGGCAGTTCCAACCTGGTGCTATTTGCCTTTCTTCACCCCATCACCAAGTTAATGGGTTGTATTAACGGTGATATTTATAGACAACAAATTGAACCCAAAAGCAGCAGCTATGCCCATCCCATTTAGAAAGGGCCTATTCACTGTGGCTTTCATGCTGGCAGTACTGCTATTTCCCTGTGGCCCTAATTCCAAAGCACTTGCCAGATGATACATTTGTTTCTTTCCCTTGCATGTAAGAAGGGTACATTGGCTCTAGGGACTGAATAAAGGGTAATAAAAGAACATAGGTGATACTGTTCCTGATATCTTGCATCCTGGTTTTTATGTCCTGTCATACTTTGAATAAAATAAAAAGTTGTTCCTATGACCTATAGAGCTCTTCATGATCTGCCTCTCCCCCATACATTTATGCATCAATTCCCATCTCTATGCCCCTCAGTCACCTGGCTCCCACCACCATGGCCTCCTTGTAGCTCTTGAAACATACTTAGCAAGGGGCGCCTGGGTGGCTCAGTTGGTTAAGCATCTCCCTTTGGCTCAGGTATGATCTTGGAGTCCTAGGATCTAGCCCCATATGGGACTCCCTGCTCAGTAGGGAGTCTGCTTCTCCCTCTCACTCTCCTCTGTGCACTCTCTCTCTCAAATAAATAAATAAAATATTTTTAGGCAGGAAGGAAGGAAGAAAGGAAGGAAGGAAGGAAGGAAGGAAGGAAGGAAGGCAGGAAGGCAGGAAGGAAGGAAGGCAGGAAGGAAGGAAGGAAGGAAGGAAGGAAGGAAGGAAGACACTTAGCATATGTCTGCCTCAGGATCTTTACACTTGCTTTTCAGATGCCAGGAACTCCTTTCCCTTATGTAGCTTCATGACTGACTCCTTCATTTAGTTCTCTACTCAGATGTTAACTGAGCAAAGTGAAGTTCCCTGGCCATCCTGTCTGAAGTAGTACCTTCAGTTACTCTTTATTCCTTTATCTTTCCTTTTCTTCTTAGCACTTAGCTATTTGGCACTTTATTATAATTTGACTACATACATGCAGACACTCAAATGGAAGTTCTACATGGTAGGGTTTTATCTGTTCACTGCTACAGCCCTGGCACCTAGGACAAAGCCAGGCCCATAATAACTGCACAACAAATAGCAATTGAATGAATAATTGTTTTGTGAGGCTAAACTAACTTTTAAGGTATAATAAAGATTTAAAAAGTTCTATGTATCTATTGTCAGCCAGCCCTGCAGGATGTTGAAACCTATAACTTCAATTTTTAAATCAGTAATTTATTGGTAAAAGAGTAACCTCTGAAAAAAATGTTCCTTCTTTTGATTTAGAAGAAAATAATTTGATACAAAAATAAGAAAGAGAGAAATAAGGAGCCTGAAAGATCTAGTAACTATTGTACCTAGTTAATGATACAGTAATTTTAAGTGAAACCAGTAGCTGGACCTCTTGCTGTTTTTGAACAACTTCTGGATCTTAAGCTTATACAGAAATATTCCAAAAAGTGCTACATTACAAGGCTCAGTGTTTCATAAATCATTACAAACACTATGAAAAAGATAGTCGGGGGTCCAGAAAAGAGACATTTTAATCTAGCATTTTATACTAGAGGAAGCAGAGCTCACAGCCCACTGGAGACCTTTATAAGTCAATGGAAAAATATAATGGCTAGAACCCACGTTCCTCCTCTGGCTGATTTTCTCCCAAAGGTGCCTCTAGTTGCTTTCTCCTCTGGGCTTTAACATTCACAAATTATCATCTCTCTTCCAGAGGGAAATTTGTATTTATCTCTGAATCTAATCCAGCATTTCCCAAATGGCATTCTACAATATTCTAATATGCAAAATGTTTATGGATGTTCTTCAAATTAATACAGAATAGGTATAAGTGTATTTTAGACCTTTAAGAGAGAAAGATAGATGGTTAGCTTCCTCAATTTAAAGGTCTATAATGTGCTAAAGACCCTGAGAAGTCATGCAATACAGAAATTGTGTATCTTTGTATAGCTCAGTACTTCTAGAAGTTCTTTGATCAAAGAAAATTAGGTTTTTCTCCCTAGAATTTCTCACAGACACAATTGACAAAATATCTCTATCCTTGTATCTATACACACACAAGATAAACACTTAGGCATTTGCCATACATTGTTTGCATATGAGCAGAAATACACAAAAAGATTACATATCATAAGTACACACTATGTTGCCTGAAGTACCATTATCTAGCTGATTGGAGCTGATTGGTACTAAGAGCTCTTACAAAATTAAAGTTGTAGTTAGCTGGCAGAAAAGAAAAATAGGGCAGCAGGTATAGCATGCATGTTATTTAATCTTTTGCCTGGCTCCTATTTTCTGGGAACTGCTTCTACCCACTTGCTCACCACCCCAATGGCTGCAGTAGGACACATCATGTCTCTATGCTCTGTGAAGTCCCTGCCCACACTGTAGTAGTGGACCGGTATGTGGGTTGGGCTCCCCATTAGCTCTGGCCAATTAATTTTGGATCCAAGACTGAAAGACCCCAAGAAAAAGAAGAACAAATGTGACATTAAGACAGAAGCTAAGACAAGAGGTGGACAAAAAAGGAGGAACTCCTGGAGAGTTCCAGCCCCTGATTCTCTACCTGAGGCCCACCTGTATCCCTGACTTGGAACTCAATGAGCTATCCCCTCAATTCAACAATACATTTTCTTCCTTCTCCTTTCTACCACTTTTTTGCTAGAATTGGTAATACACTTATCAGTCTATCAAACCTAATTACTGTGTGTGTGTGTGTGTGTGTGTGTGTGTGTGTGAGAGAGAGAGAGAGAGAGAGAGAGAGAGAGATAGTGAGAGAGACCAAGAGAGAGTACTAGCAGAGGGAGAGGGAGAAGCAGACTCCCCACTGAGTAGAGAGCCTGATGCAGGGCTCGATCCCAGGACCCTGGGATCATGACCCAAGCAGAAGGCAGACACTTAAATGACTGAGCCACCCAGGTGCCCCTCAAGCCTAATACTTTTAATAAGTGCTTCCAACTTGTCACACTGTCTTCCATAAGCTCTTCACACTACTCATATATTGTATCAAGCTTTGCTTCTTAAAGATCTCTCTCTCTGTAAGGACCTCTGAACCTTTTTTTCTGAGGAAAGTATTTCAGGTGATTTATCCTGTTTTAGTACACACATTATTTAGCCCTGTTAAAGCTCATTAATATAGTGGTTCCATTTCAAAAGCACAGTTCCAGATGGAAATCTATATTTTGGTTGTTGAGTGTGGAGAGTATCAGAAAGCAATAAATTATCTAACTTGATTGTAGCCATTCACCTTAAATCAATTTTAAGCAAAAGAATTGCTTCCCTGTAAATGAGGCCCACAGAAAAGAGCTCTTCAACAAGCAAATAACTTTAGAGGGTCACAATTAGGAAAGGATTCAAACTCACAAGGAATCAGAGAATTATACACTAAACTAAGGCATCAATTTCTATCAAAAAAACTACACACGCACACGCATGTACACATGCACACACATGTATTAGTGTTTCCTTTGGGGAATAATCTGGCAGTATATAAAATGTTATGTAAAGGCACATTCCCTTTGATTCTCAGTGTAACTTCTACGAAAAAGGAAAAAAATAAATATTAAGAAGTTACATCCTTAAGTATGTCGAATACTATTATTTTTAATAGTAAAAAATGGAAACAAACTCATGTCCAGCTAGAAGGGAATTAAAAAGGCAAATTATGTGATTGATAAATTGTTATCCAATAATTAAAGTGATGGTTGGTGAGACTATGTAGGCAACTAAAAATTATTAACTTTATACTTAAGAGTGGTCCAACCTTGTATGTATGGGATATTTACAACTTTGTAAAAGAAATGCATTTTTAAAAGTCTGAAAGAAATATTCCAATTTGCTTAGAGTGACTTATTAAATGGTCATGTAATCACTTTTTAGTATTTTAAAAATGTGATTGTATTACTTTTCTAATTTTACATTTTCTAAATGAAATAAATGTAGAAAACTATCATCCCCAAGAAACCAAATTTTGATACTAATATTCAGCCAACTTGTTTTAAAGACTCAAGAGAATCCTTAAAAAAGCATCTGCAAGAAAATGTAATTGAATCACTGATCTAGCTCGCGTATGAGTTCTAGGGAAAGTGCTATAGTAGAGAATATTAAAGCAGGATACACTGTGTTTAGGAGCTGTGCATTGAGAAAATATTTTTAAATGTTCACCAACGAAATTCCTAGGTGTGATAATACACTACTCAGGATAGACATGGGAATTAGATTATTTCCTTTTTACAATTTCCTTCTGAGAAAAAGTAAACATGCCACTTTGCATTATAAATATTAAATGTCTACTCTTTTGCATATCATTACTATATCAGACTTTGTTCATGTGCATGAGAAAGATTGAAAACAATTCCTCCAATATATAACAAATACCATCAGCAAGCCATTTTGAAAGAAATTGCTACTACTCTGCTGTAATTGAAATTTAATGTTCCGAGGACAAACTTTGCACTCTCCCACTCCTCCTGAAAACCATTCCCCCAAATGTCATTTTTAACCTCCCTTTACGAAATGCAATTAATGGTTTTTATTTTCCCCCCATCGGCAAGGAGTCCTCTGTAGTATTTGGCAGCATTAGTAGTTTTTGAATTACTATTGTATTCCAGGCATTGTTCTGCATACTTTCAAGTATGATCTCCCTTAAGCCTTACAACATCCCTACAAAGCAGGTACTTTTGACAGTCCCATTTTTAAGATGGGGGAATGGAAGCACGCACAGGTTAAGTGGCCCAAACTAACCCAGCTAGGTAAGCTATGGCATCTGAGTTTGTGTTCAGCCAATTCTATTCGAAAGGCCATGCTCTTGTCCAACAAAGAATCCAAGTCAACATCTCCAAGCTGCTGTGCTACCTGGAGTGACTTCCTGCTGCATCATGTCCTATGTGTCCTCTGCTGCTTTCTCAGTTCTGCTGCCCATTCTTCCCTACGGATAAATAAGCCCAGGACGTGGAGTTAAAGATCATCTTCATGACAATGAAGGCTCAGTCTGTATCTGAAAGAGCACATGTAAAATACTTGCTCCGTGTTTAATAAATGATACCATTGTTATTATTCTATCATATAAGAGTAGTGCTGTATACTCTTGAAAGTGCTTCAAGGGCACCTGGGTAGCTGAGTTGGATAGGTGTCAGCCTTGAGCTCAGGTCGTGATCTCAGGGTCCTGGGATCGAGCCCCACACTGGGAGAACCAGCGGGGAGCCTGGTTCTCCCTCTCCCTCTTGCCTGGCTCATACTCTCTCTCTTTCTCAACTGAATAAATAAAATCTTAAAAAAAAAAAAAAGAAAAAGAAAGTGCTTCGATACATTTTTTTGTTTGATCCTCAAACTCTACATGTTCAAGATCAAGTTTATTATATTTTCTCCCAACATTGTTGGCCTCCCTGTTCTTTCAGGTCACTACCTTCCTCTTATGCTCAAACCTGAATCATCTTGAACTCCTCTTTCCTCCTTAGTCTCCACATTTGATCTGTGGATGCTTGCTCCCACAGGTTTCACTTCCACCAAACTTTGGGGCCCCTCTCCTCCTTTCCATTTTCCCAAAAGGCAGCTAAAGCACCATTTCAAGAATATCATCCCCGTAACTCAAAAACCTTCAACGGTTCCCTACAGCTACACATTAAGTACCAACTCCTGAGTCAAACGCTCAGACTTCTTTATGTCTTCACTCTACCTTTCAGCAGTAATTCAAGCTAATCTACTATGTGTATCCTATACTCATTCACATTAGATAGCATTTATATTCCTCTTTAAGCAAAGGGGACAACTGCAGGGTTTCAGACATAAAATCACACATATTTTGTCAGTGTCAGACTTTTTTTTAATGGGTGACTTCAGAGTAATTTGACCCCAGAATCCTTTATAACATTTTGAAAATATCAGCCAAGATTATTTTATCAAAAGAAGTATATCATGAAACTAGTCTCCATGCTCAAATATACAAAATAATCCCCACATTTTAATACAGAGAACTGTTCCTTCCATTCCAAATAGCAGTAGAAAAGGGAAAGAGAAAGTTACAGAATACAGTTGGCTACTGAAGCTGTGAAAACCCTCCTTAGCTGTTCTCCCCTGTCCTAATAAAAGGGTAGGGTTCCCAAATAGGAAACGTGTGAGTCAGAAGGAATGTAATCATGACATCCGGTGAGGTATGAACAGAGTTACCCTGAATGGTGAAAGCAGTGTAAGAGTGGTGAGAACAGGTAGCATGTTTTTTCTTAGGCTTTGATTTGTTTAATAACGTACTCAGATGAATCATCTTTAAGCCTAATTTTGGTAATACTATTTAAATTCTACACTTTTAAAGAAGTAAAAATTACCTTATTCTCAATGTTAAACGCCTGTTTTACCACACAACCAAGGCACCAAAGTGCCCCCTGGTGGCCGACTATCATTATTGCAGGTTCATAATAACCCCTTTGAGGGTTCTCCAATATTATTATCCTTTGCTTAGTCTGGAGAGACTCTACTGCCTATATCGTGCTGTTTCAGGGGTCTATTAGTTCTAATTTTCTACCTACCTTTTAAAAATCCCTTGCCGCCTAGCCAATGCCTAATATTCTTCTGGTAGTGCTTTATTGCTTTGTCACAAGAGCATGGGGAGAGAGAGAACGCTATGTGTCATTTGTACCTTGATGTAAACAGGTTACTCCATGCGTGAAGGAGTTCGTGACTCTTCGCTGAGAAGTATTTGGACAGCAGAGATACATTCTAAGGCCTTCAAATGGAAGAAGGTATTGCTGGCAAAGGCGAGGGAGAGGCACAAAATGGAGCAACTAGAGACACCAAAGATAAATTTTGTCCATCTCTGTGTTTCCTTTGGTTAAATCATAGTCAGCTTTGGGAAGGAATAGCTTTAGAGCAAGCAAAGATATTTTGGTGAAAAATGACAAAGAGCCTTAACCTGAGCATAGGCACTTGGACAGATGGGAGTTGGGAGAGAAACCATCCCTCCTGGGTGCCTCTGTACTTCACCTCCACTACTGTCAGCAGTAGTAAACTATTCTGCAACGTGTCCTGGGAAATGTGTTTAACCTAGTTCTCAGCACATGGCACTAAGATTTTTTTGCTTATTTGCCTCAGGCTCAGAAGAGCTACATGACCTGGTTACAGTTTAACACAAGCCATTGACTAAGTGATTTCTCTAATTTCCTTAGGGGGAGAAAAACCTTATAATAAAAATCAGATCCTAAGAATCCCAATCTAATGTTAATACTGGGAAGATCTCTGTTATACTCAACAACTGGTTTGGGAGATCTGCGAGTGATGCTTGTTTTCTAAGGAGAAGGAGGATTGGGCCAGGAAGGCCAAGCCGTAGGATTTTATCCTTTCACATCCCAGATTCTAGCACTGACTCAGCTATGCAGACGCCCAAATCCCAAAAGATGCTTATACATCATACTGATTAATTCCAGGAGAGAAAAAAGGTGAATGTAGCCAATGATTGCCTTATCTTTTCCTAGATCAAAACTGGAAGAAATCCAATACTTCCCCATATCATAGGGTGCTGAGAGACTCAGCACAGTATTCATGTGCCCCTCTACAGCATCATAGGAGGATGTGCAATCTCAGACAATAGTTCCCTTTTTCAAAGAAATTCTACAAACTTTCTGAATCGTAACTCTTCATTGGACTTCCAAAATAATCTTTAAGAGATTGTTTGCAAACAGGAAATAACATGGAATTACACCTCATTGTCTCCTAAACCATCTCTTCTACTTGACATGGACAGTCATTTTGTTTTCCAGAAGTGGAAATCTATCTTTCTCAGTCTGACAAGACTGTTACTCCTTGAAGCTGTCTTGTCCAACACAATAGCCAGTAGTCACAGGTATCCATTGAGCTTTTGAAATGTGCCTAACATGAATTGAGATATGCTATATGTGTAAAATACACAACAGAATTTTTTAAAGATGTATTTATTTATTCATGAGAGACATAGAGAAAGAGAGGCAGAGACACAGGCAGAGGGAGAAGCAGGCTCCATGCAGGGAGGCGGATGTGGGACTGGATCCCAGATCCCAGGATCATGCCCTGAGCTGAAGGCAGACACTCAACCACTGAACCACCCAGGTGTTCCATACACAACAGATTTTGAAGCTTTACTAAGAAAAAAAATAATATAAAAATATCTCATTTGTTTTCTCACCTTGTTTACATGTTGAAATATTTTGAATATATTGAGATAAGTAGGATATATTACTAAAATTAAGTACACATGTTTCTATGTTTTTAATTTGGCTACTAGATCACTGAAAATTACATATGTAATTTTATTTCTACCATGAGGCTCAACTCTTGTTGCATTAGGATCGCTCAGAACTCTTGAAAACTCCAGAACACCCAAATCAGTATACCTGAGGTTAGGGCTCAAGATGGATATTTTTTTTTTTTTGAAAGCTTCCAAGGTGATGTTAATATACAGCCAACATGGAGAGCTACAGCTCTATGTTCTGAAATTCTATGATTCTAAGACTCTCATGACTACTCATGCAGGTTAAAAGTTCAGAGTTGTTTTTTTCCTTATTCTGTATAATCAACTTTGTCTGTGCTGATCTATTTCTCCCTAAAGAAACAATGAGATGTTTTTCCAGCCATGCAAGTTAGAACTTTGTTTGTTTTATTTTTTAATGAAGTTCACATGAATCCAATACACAGCCAGGGCTGGGGAAAAGATGCATTGAACTTGGGATTTTAAGGTTGATGAGTAACATATAATCTTTCCTGAGGCTTCTTCTTACACTTGCCTTTTTCTTCATGGAAGCACCTGCTTTGTTCCTAATAACAAGGAATGCATTCACAGCACTTCCAGACTCGAATGTGCCTGAGAATCATAGGGGATCTGGTTCAAATGCAGATACTGATTCAGTAGGTCTGGGCGGGCTGGAATCCTGCATTTCTAACAGATGTCCAGGTAAGGCCCAGGCTGCTGGCTAATAGGCCACCTCGTGAGAAGCAAGGCATCAAGGCTTAGGGAATTAACTACATTTCACCTGGTGGGCAGGGCTTGTGCAGTTGCCCAGTCACACACAAGAAGTGGACAGCGTATTGACTCTGTTTTCTACAGCGTGCACAATGTTAAATGACATTTGCCCTGATTTGACCACTGAAGCATGGTGATGTGAGCACCTATGTTCTGTCTCTATAAATAGGAGCATCCTGAGAGAGAGATCACGTCTTCATCCCATCCATGAGACTTAACTCCCCCTCGGCCTTCTTCCTTCCGTCCTCAGGGTTGGAGGAGGAGCCTGTGGGCTTGGAGAGGGTGTTCCAGTAGGACTAACTTCATGTGTCTCCAGATCTCTGGGCATCCAATGACATGGGTTGAGATGGGAGTCCCAGGAAGCCCAAACTGCTCCCTGCTCTCTAGCCCCTTTGCCACCACTATCTGCCTTGGGTCCCCTAGGACTACTCACATCAGGTTTCTTATCCCTGACTGAATCTGTGGCCACAGAAGCCAGGCTCCTGGGTGGTCCCATGTCTCCAATTTTCTATTCCCCAGAAGGCTCTGCACATCTCATTCTGGCTCCACCTTCCAATAGCAGAGCCCTCCAGTGTGCCCTCTGGCCCCACAGTCCTTCTCTAGCAAAGTCAATCCTGAATGCTGCTTTCACTTAGGACCTCCTGAGGGCACTCCTCCCCTGTAGCACCCTCATGCAGCAGCCATGTTCACCCCTCATCCTTCCCAGCCCTGGCGGTGAGATGGGTGTCCTCCCTGACCCCCCAAATCCTGCCTCTACACCACTTCCCTCCTTCCTTGCTGGAGCTCCCCAGCGTTTTCTCTTATGCCATCACCTTACAGCCCTCACTACCTCACTTCATTGCATGGCCCTCTCCTGGACTCCTCAGGCCCTCTGTGTGATTACTTCAGCTCCCGGCTCACTGTCCCTCCCTTTTGTACTACTTCTCTCCCTATTCTTGGTGATTTCAACACACAGAGATAGAGCATCCAACCGTCTCTCCTCTTAGTCACTTGAACTCCCCTTCCCCAGTCATCTCACTTGACCTCTTGCCTGGGCCCACCCTTCCCAAGGATCTATCTCCCAAACCAATAATTTCAACATCTCTGACTTAGTCAAGGTAGGATCAATACTTTGTAAACCATAAAATCAAATGAATAAGCACACTTTAAGTTTATTTATGGCTCATGGTATGCCACCCCGTAGCAGTTGGATGGAGAGCCTTCCACATGACAGTTTGGAGACCCAGGGTGGTTCCAACGGTGCCAACTCCCAACTTGAGGTGCAGCCTCATCTTGGCTGCATTCTTAGCATCCAACTGGCTGTCAGAATTGAGGGAGGGTTTGGGATTGCACGGTGGGGGCTAGGGGAGGTTGTGGGCCAGATCTAGAAATGGGCACATCACTTCCACCTCCATTCCATTTGCCAAAAGTAATTACTAGTCATATCTAACTGCAAGGAGGAATTAAAAAGGTAGTCCAGCCATGGGTGGTGGTGAACAACCACCCCACCATCCACATGCTCATTTTCATCCATCCCAGTCTCTGACTACTCACTTTCTAACCCTCCTATTCACTCCACTGGATGCCCCAACTACAACAAGCCTTCAGTCACTGGGACCATGGATCCCACTACCTCTTGCCATCCCTTGTCCTCTTCCCTGTTTCACCTGCTTAAATTATCTGGTCAATTATCGTAATGTTCCTTTGCTCCTTCTAGCTTCATCACTTGGCAAAATCTCAGCCCTAGTTAAATCCAGCAAACTGTGTCTGTACCTGAATGGCTAAATGTGGCTAGGGAAAAAGCTCAGCCACACTCCCTGATCCCCCTTCAAGTTCACAGGTGATGAACATCTGTGAGCTGTTGCTGCTGCCAGGCAACCATGTTTGTTCCCATTCTCTCAGACTACTGTATAATAGCCATTCTCCCTGGCCTCCAATACCTTCTCTGCCATCCTCAATTTCAGATGATGACCGTTCTCTCTATTTCACTAAGAAAATTGAAGCCATCAGAAAAAAAAAAAAAAAGAATCCACAGATCCACAGATTCAGCCACTATCCCCCACTGGCATCGGTCTGCATGTGTGCTGCCTTCCCACCTAATACAGAGATGGCCCATCCAGGCACACACCTCCCACCTGTGCTCTAGATCCATCCCTTCCCACCCACTCAAGGACATTCCCCCAGCAACTCCCTGCTCTTTCCTTGGCATCAGGAATCCTTCCTTTCCTTATTCTTTTCATCATCGCACGAAAGTGCTATGATCATTCCCATTAAAAAAGAAAAAAACAACAAAAATCTTCTCAGGGCATTAATTCTACTCAGCTCACTGCCATTCTTCTATTCTGTCTCCAAGCTGGATTTAACCTGCTCTGCATGGCAGACCAACTCTGTCCCGGTAATTCATGTCCCCCCCCTCATGAAACCCAAGGGGCACTTCTCAGTCCTCTACCCTGAACCACAAGCAGCACCTGGCCCAGTGTCCTCTCACCTCACCAGGCCCTTCTTCATCATTATCCTTTACTGGCTCCTCAGTGTCTCCCAGAACTCTTAAGGAGCCCCAGAGCTCAGTCCATGCATTTTGTCCATTCTCTGTCTACACTCACCAGTGTCCCCAAGCCATTCCTGGCATTAACACCATCTATAGGGATGCCTGGGTGGCTCAGTGGTTGAGTGTCTGCCTTCAGCTCAGGGTGTGATCCCGGTCCTGGGATCAAGTCCCACATTGGGCTCGCTACAAAGAGCCTGCTTCTCCCTCTTCCTATGTCTATGTTCCTGTCCTCTCTCTGTGTGTCTCTCATGAATAAATAAATAAAATCTTTAAAAAAAAATAAACACTACCTATACACTGATGGCTCCCCACATGTACCCCTCCATCCCAGATACTCTTCCTAACTCCACGTCCAAGGCCTCCTAGACATCTCCACTTGGCGGACTCAAAGCAAACTCCAGTATTCCTCCCCAAACTGGCTTCACTCACAGTCTTCCCATCTTGGAAGCAACTCTAGTTTTTTAGTTGCTCAGGCAAAAACAAACAAAAGACAAAACAAAACAAAAAACTCAAAGAACAAAATTTTATAAAGACTTTGAGTCAGTAATTCCATTCTTTCTCTTACACCCAATTCAACCTGTCAGGAAACCCTGCCAAATCTTTCCTCTAAAATATATCCATTTCTCACCATTTCTACTGCTGCCATTTTAGTTCAAAGTGCCAAGAGTCTCCCCTGGATTCTTACAGAAGCTTCCTCATTTGTTTCCTCCTTTGTGCCTTGACTCTCCTACAGTCTATTCTCAATGCTGCAACCAAAGTGATCCTGTTATAACATAAGCCCTCTCCTCCCCCATCCTGACCCCCCAGGGTCTCTCTGTCTCACTCAGTGTAACAAAGTCCTGCAAAGTCCTACAAGACCTGACATAATCTGGCCATTTTTTCCCTTCAACCCCATCTCCCATTGATCAACCCCTGTCACTTCACTGAGACTGCCCTGGCCTCTTTGGTGTTCTTCAGATATACCCTGTGTGCCTCAGGGCTTTTGCACTGGCTGGTTCCTCTTCCTGGAATGTTCTTGTCCCAGATACCCACATAGTAAAACTCCCTCATCTTCTTCAAGGACTTGCTCAATGCATCTCCTTAACTGTTTTATATAAAATACCTTAAAATAGCATTTTATCACATTCTAACATTTTATGATTTACTTACTATGTTTACTTTTTACCGCTTCTCTCTCCTCATTAGAATGTGAGCTCAAAGAAAGAAGGGATTTTTATCTAGTTGTATATCCTAACACCTAGAGCAGTGCTCAATAAATATTTCCTGAATGAAATCAATCATATCTCCATGGTGTTTAGCCCAGTAGGCACTTAATAAATTTTTATTGCACAAGCAACTTAAATCATTCTACAACCTTTATTTTAGAAAGGTTGCACTTTATTTGAGAATGTCTAAAGCTGTCCAGCAGGAAGTCATTTTAAAATATAGATAAACTGGAAAAGTACATGGAAGAGTTATCTCATGCAAATGAAGTACTGGCAGTCCCATCTTTCACACCTTCACATTTGTTGTTCCAGGCATTTAAAGCTGACTAATTAGCACCAAGACCTCAATCTTGTGCCTTTCATCTAGCCATTTGCTAGGATCGATGTCCAACATAAACACTATCATCCTTTACCTGTTTTTCATGTCTCTGTTTCCCTAACCATCTCCTGGTTGAGTTCACTTACACCCACACCTAATAACAAAGAAAAAAAGGAGAAAGGATGGGAAAGAAGACAGGATAGTGTCAGCAGAGAAAGAGGTGAATAAAAAAGCCACCTACCCCATCTTGTTGCTTATATAAATCAAACCAATCATGCTCAACTCTGCTTGAGTTTTATGATCATCTGTAAGCTTTCTTGCTTGATTTTTTTTTTTTTTGAGAGATAGAGAGTTGCACAAGCAGGGAGCAGGGTGGGGGGACAGAGACAGAGGGAGAGGAAGGGAGAGAATCGCAAGCAGACTCCACACTGAGAGCAGAGCCCTATATGGGACTCCATTTCACAACCCAGCGATCATGACCTGAGTCAAAACCAAGAGTTGGACGCTTAACTGACTGAGCCACCCAGGTGCCCCCACCTATAAGCTTTCTAAAACCACAGATGCTTGGAACCCACTGTAGACTTGCTCAGTCAGAGTCCCCAACAGTCAGGTCCAGGTGTGTGTGTATTGCTAAATCTAACCGTAGACTATTCTGATGTGCAGCCAGGTTTGAGCACTACCAAATGAGGTACTTCGCATTATATCATTTCATCTTCAAACAGCCACAGAAAGTAGGTATTTTGATCTTCATTTTTTAGATGAGGAAGCCAAGTCTCAGAGGCTAAAAATTTGTCCAAGGTCATACAGTTATGAAGTGACAGAAAAAAGGTTCAAATTCAAGCCTTCCTAGCAATACACCAAGCCTGAGGCTACACATATTATGCGCTTGCTTTTTCATTCATTCACAAAGTATGTATTTATTTATTTATTTATTTATTTATTTATTTATTTATTTTTAATTTTGTATATTTTTTATTGGAGTTCGTTTGCCAACATATAGCATAACATCCAGTGCTCATCCCGTCAAGTGCCCCCCTCAGTCCCCATCACCCAGTCACCCCACCCCCCCCACCTCCCCTTCCACTGCCCCTTGTTCATTTCCCTGAGTTAGGAGTCTCTCATGTTCTGTCATCCTCACTGATATTTCCCACTCATTTTCTCTCCTTTCCCCTTTATTCCCTTTCACTGTTTTTTATATTCCCCAAATGAATGAGACCATATAATGTTTGTCCTTCTCCAATTGACTTAATTCATTCAGCATAATACCCTCCAGTTCCATCCTCGTTGAAGCAAATGGTGGGTATTTGTCATTTCTAATGGCTGAGTAATATTCCATTGTATACATAGACCACAGCTTCTTTATCCACTCATCTTTGGATGGACACCGAGGCTCCTTCCACAGTTTGGCTATTGTGGACATTGCTGCTATAAACATTGAGGTGCAGGTGTCCCAGCATTCCACTGCATCTGTATCTTTGGGGTAAATCCCCAGCCATGCAATTGCTGGGTTGTAGGGCAGATCTATTTTTAACACTTTGAGGAACCTCCACACAGTTTTCTTTTTTTTTTTTTTCACACAGTTTTCCAGAGTGGCTGTACCAGTTCACATTCCCACCAACAGTGCAAGAGGGTTCCCCTTTCTCCACATCCTCTCCAATATTTGTTGTTTCCTGTCTTGTTAGTTTTCCCCATTCTCACTGGTGTGAGGTGGTATCTCATTGTAGTTTTGATTTGTATTTCCCTGATGGCAAGGGATGCAGAGCATTTTCTCATGTACTTGTTGGCCATGTCTATGTCTTCTTTGGTGAAATTACTGTTCATGTCTTTTGCCCATTTCATGACTGGATTGTTTGTTTCTTTGGTGTTGAGTTTAATAAGTTCTTTATAGATCTTGGAAACTAGTCCTTTATCTGATACGTCATTTGCAAATATCTTCTCCCATTCTGTAGGTTGTCTTTTAGTTTTGTTGACTGTGCAGAAGCTTTTTATCTTGATGAAATCCCAATAATTCATTTTCACTTTTGTTTCCCTTGCCTTCATAGATATATCTTGCAAGAAGTTTCTGTGGCCAAGTTCAAAAAGGGTGTTGCCTGTGTTCTCCTATAGGACTTTGATGGATTCTTGTCTCACATTTAGATCTTTCATCCATTTTGAGTTTATCTTTGTGTATGGTGTAAGAGAATGGTCCAGTTTCATTCTTCTGCATGTGGCTGTCTAATTTTCCCAGCACCATTCATTGAAGAGACTGTCCTTTTTCCAGTGGATGGTCTTTCCTGCTTTGTCGAATATTAGTTGACCATAGAGTTGAGGGCCCAATTTCTGGGTTCTCTATTCTGTTCCATTGATCTATGTGTCTGTTTTTGTGCCAGTACCACACTGTCTTGATGACCACAGCTTTGTAATACAACCTGAAATCTGGCATTGTGATGCCCCCAGCTATGGTTTTCTTTTTCAATATTCCCCTGGTTATTCAGGATCTTTTCTGATTCCACACAAATCTTAAGATGGTTTGTTCCAACTCTCTGAAGAAAGTCCATGGTATTTTGATAGGGATTGCATTAAATGTGTAAATTGTCCTGGGTAGCATTGACATTTTCACAATATTAATTCTTCCAATCCATGAACATGGAATATTTCTTTCATCTCTTTGTGTCTTCCTCAATTTCTTGCAGAAGTGTTCTGAGTTTTTAGGGTATAGATCCTTTACCTCTTTGGTTAGGTTTATTCCTAGGTATCTTATGCCTTTGGGTGCAACTGTAAATGGGATTGACTCCTTAATTTCTCTTTCTTCAGTCTCATTGCTAGTGTATAGAAATGCCACTGATTTCTTGGCATTGATTTTGTATCCTGCCACATTGCCAGATTGCTGTATGAGTTCTAGCAATCTTGGGGTGGAGTCTTTTGGGTTTTCTATGTACAGTATCACGTCATCTGCAAAGAGGGAGAGTTTGACTTCTTCTTTGCCAATTTGAATGCCTTTTATTTCTTTTTGTTGCCTGATTGCTGAGGCTAGGACTTCTAGTGCTGTGTTGAATAGCAGTGGTGAGAGTGGACATCCCTGTCGTGTTCCTGATCTTAGGGGAAAGGCTCCCAGTGTTTTCCCATTGACAATGATATTTGCTGTGAGCTTTTCGTATATGGCTTTTAAGATGTTGAGGAATGTTCCCTCTATCCTTACACTCTGAAGAGTTTTGATCTGGAATGGATGCTGTATTTTGTCAAATGCTTTCTCTGCATCTATTGAGAGGATCATATGGTTCTTGTTTTTTCTCTTGTTGATATGATCTATCATGTTGATTGCTTTGAGCGTTGAACCAGCTTGCATCCCAGGGATAAATCCGTGTTGGTCATGGTGAATAATCTTCTTAATGTACTGTTGGATCCAACTGGCTAGTATCTTGTTGAGAATTTTTGCATCTGTGTTCATCGGGGGTATTGGTCTATAATTTTCCTTTTTGATGGGATCTTTGGTTTTGGAATTAAGGTAATGTTGGCCTCATAGAACGAATTTGGAAGTATTCCATCTCTTTCTATCTTGCGGAACAGCTTTAGTAGAATAGGTATTGTTTCTTCTTTAAATGTTTGATAGAATTCCCCTGGGAAGCAATCTGGCCCTGGACTTTTGTGTTTTGGGAGGTTTTTGATGACTGCTTCAATTTCCTCACTGGTTATTGGCCTGTTCAGGTTTTCTATTTCTTCCTGTTCCAGTTTTGGTAGTTTGTGATTTTCCAGAAATGTGTCCATTTCTTCTAGATTGTCTAATTTATTGTCATATAGCTGCTCATAATATGTTTTTATAATCGTTTGTATTTCCTTGGTATTGGTAGTGATCTCTGCTTTTTCATTTGTGGTTTTATTAATTAGGGTCTTTTCTCTTTTGTTTTTAATAAGGCTGACTAATGGCTTATCTATCTTATTAAGTCTTTCAAAGAACCAAATCCTGGTTTTGTTGATCTGTTCTACAGTCTTCTGGTCTCTATTTCATTGAATTCTGCTCTAATCTTTATTAACTCTCTTCTTCTGTTGGGTGTAGGTTTTATTTGCTCTGTTCTTTCTTCAGTTCCTTTAGGTGCAAGGTTAGCTTGTGCATTTGAGTTTTTTCCAATTTTTTTAGGGATGCTTGTATTGTGGTGTATTTCCCTCTCAGGACTGCTTTTGCTATATCCCAAAGATTTTGAATGGTTGTATCTTCATTCTCAGTAGTTTCCATGAATCTTTTTAATTCTTCTCTAGTTTCCTGGTTGACCCTTTCATCTTTTAGCAGGATGGTCTTTAACCTCCACGTGTTTGAATTTCTTCCAAATTTCTTCTTGTGATTTAGTTCCAGTTTCAAAGTATTATGGTCTGGGTATCATTATGGTCTGAAAATATGCAGGAAACAATCCCAATCCTTCGGTATCAGTTGAGACTTGATTTGTGACCCAGTATGTGGTCTATTCTGGAGAAAGTTCCATGTGCACTTCAGAAGAATGTGTATTCAGTTGTGTTTGGATGTAAAGTTCTGTAAATATCTGTGAAATCCATTTGGTCCAGTGTATCATTTAAAGCTCTTGTTTCTTTGGAGATGTTGTGTTTAGAAGACCTGTCAATTGTAGAAAGCGCTACATTCAAGTCACCAAGAATAAGTGTATTATTATCTAAGTTTGTCTTAACTTTGGTTATTAATTGATTGATATACTTGGCAGCTCCCACATTAGGAGCATAAATATTCATGATTGTTAGGTCCTCTTGTTGGATAGATCCTTTAAGTATGATATAGTGTCCCTCTTCATCCCTTACTACGGTCTTTGGGATAACTTTATTTATCTGATATGAGGATGGCTACCCCTGCTTTCTTTTGAGGACCATTTGAATGGTAAATGGTTATCCAACCTTTCATTTTCAGGCTGTAGGTGTCCTTATGTCTAAAATGAGTCTTTTGTTGACAGCAAATAGATGGGTCTCACTTTTTTATCCAGTCTGAAATGCTGCGTCTTTTGATGGGATCATTAAGCCCATTCATGTTTAGAGTTACTATTGAAAGATATGAATTTAGTGTCATCATAATACCTATTCATTCCCTGTTTTTGTGGCTTATTTCTTTGGGCTTCCTCTTTCTTTTACAGAGTACCCCTTAATATTTCTTGCAGAGCTGGTTTGGTGATCACATATTCTTTCAGTATCTGCCTATCTTGGAAGCTCTTTATCTCTCCTTCTATCCTGAATGAGAGAGAGCCTTGCTGGATAGAGTATTCCTGGCTGCATGTTCTTCTCATTTAGGACCCTGAATATATCCTGCCAGCCTTTTCTGGCCTGCCAGGTCTCTGTGGAGAGGTCTGCAGTTAATCTAATATTTCTCCCCATATAAGTTAGGGATCTCTTGTCTCTTGCTGCTTTAAGGATTTTCTCTTTATCTTTGGAATTTGCAAGTTTCACTATGAAATGTCGAGGTGTTGAATGGTTTTTATTGATTTCAGGGGGGAACCTCTCTATCTCCTGGATCTGAATGCCTGTTTCCCTCCCCAAATTAGGGAAGTTCTCAGCTATGATTTGTTCAAATATGCTTTCTGGTCCTCTGTCACTTTCAGTGCCCTCCGGAACCCAAGTAAATGTAGATTTTTTTCCTTCTGAGGCTGTAATTTATTTCCCTTAACCTTTCCTCATGGTCTTTTAATTGTTTTCCTCTTTTTTCCTCAGCTTCCTTCCTTGCCATCAACTTGTCTTCTTTGTCACTCACTTGTTCTTCTACCTCATTAACCCTCCTCATTAGGACCTCCAGTTTGGATTGCATCTCATTTAACTGGTTTTTAATTTCAACCTTATTAGATCTAAATCCTGCAGTCATGAAGTCTCTTGAATCCTTTATGCTTTCTTCCTGAGCCACCAGTAGTTTTATAGTTGTGCTTCTGAATTGGTTTTCTGACATTGAATTGTAATCCAAATTCTGTAACTCTGTGGCAGAGAGGACTGTTTTTAATTCTTTCTTTTGTGGTGAGTTCTTCTTTCTAGTCATTTTGCTCAGTGTAGAGTGGCTAAAAACGAGTTGTACTTGTTAGAAATGCAAACTCTTCTCTCTTTAGTGTTCCACTTTCAATCTGAGGTTGAATTCATAGGTTTTCAGGATGATTTGAAAGTTATCTAGGTAAGTTGATGAGGACAGGTGACTTGGGGACCCTACTCCTCTGCCATCTTGCCCCGCCCCCATTCACAAAGTATTTCTTGAGTAGCCACCAAGAACTAAAAACTAGCAAGCTGAGCAGTCATAGCACCTTCATGAAAGTTATGGTAGAGCAAGAAACAAGTCAACTCACACTCATGCTTCCATTCTTGTATCTAAACATTTGTTATAATGACCATTTACTCCTCCAAGTATTCAACAAATATTTATTCACAAGTATATACATGGTGAGTACTTTGAAGAAAAATAGATGGACTCAACCTGAGAGATTTACCTGTGAGGGGCTGCTTCAAAAGGTTTTGCTGCAGTGGACTCCCTACACTGGGTCTATCAGATGGGAAGGAGCCAGCTATGAGAACAATGACAAGGGATGCCTGGGTGGCTTAGTGGTTTGGCGCCTGCCTTTGGCCCAGGGTATGATCCTGGAGTCCCAGGATGGAGTCCCACATTGGGCTCCCTGCGTGGAGCCTGCTTCTCCCTCTGCCTATGTCTTTGCCCTCCTCTCTCTCTGCCTCTCTCTCTGTCTCTCATGAATAAATAAATAAAATCTTTAAAAAAACAGAGAGAGAACAATGACAAGAAGGGCAACAGAGGAAGAAGGGGATAGGATAGATGGATCTGTAGGGCAGAAAGGAGCTCCAAGGGACAGCAGCAAGATGACTGGCAGGCACATGGCTAGTGTCAGCATGTAGCTTTCTGAAGGAAAAACAAGTGCAATATACATATTTTATGAACAGATACTAAATTTAAGCCAACTGGCTCACACAAAGCCACAGATACTGATATAGAGCAACAGGAAAGAAAAACAGCAAGGCAGGAGGAAGGCAGAAACAAAGTCCTGGACCATTTCAGACTCTTCATGCAAAAAGCAGACACTTGAACGGCACTCTCTAAATTGTGTTCTGCAAGGCATATCATTCATCTTTTCAACAAATGTCTAGTACGTGCCTATGTGGTGACATGCTCTTCTAGACTCTGGGGGCCCAGTGGCAAATAAGAAAACTCTCTTTCCCTCCTCTCTCATCACTGAACACATTCTGACTGTCTGGTTGGGATTTTTTCTTCCTTATCTTGCCAGATGCCTCTTTGGGAGTCTTTAAATACAAAATGGGAAGCAGAGGAGGGCAAGAGAGGCAGAGATGAAGCTAGAAGAAGATACTCCCCTCCTTCTGCCCACCAAGGATTTTTAAGAAAGAGATAATGTTGCAGTGTGTGAGGAAAACAAACAGCAGAGAAAAGCAAGTTTTAAGAAATAGGAAGAAATAACAGAGCTAACGTGCATTGCATTCTTATTATATACCTGGCAATATTTCAAACATTCACATGTATCATCTCATTTAAAACCTCATGATGATGCTCTGAGGCAGAAACTATAATCCATTTTACAGATGAGAAAACTGAAATGCAAAGAAGCTGAGTAACTTGCCCAGGATTACACAGCTGGTTGGTGGCCAGACTGGGATTTGGACCTTGTTGGGGTGGCCCCAGGGCTCATGTTCTTTTCCATTCCACTGTACCTCATCTTGACACAAACTTCTCTTGACCAGCAAAGCCCTTTATGTATTCACATAATGTAAAACTAAAAACTGTTTTTCTGATTTTCTTCTCTTTCAAACTTTCCATGAGACGATAGAGCATAGACTCAAAAAAAACTGCACAAAGTGTACATATAATGGATTTGTATAAAGGTGAACACCTTAGCAACCACCATCCCCAAGTCAAGAAATAGAACTTTTCCAGCCACCCTGAAAGCCCTTGAAGTGTCTGTCCCATGCTGGTCCATGTGGCTTCTTCACAAATGTACCTCCTATCCTAACTTTTATAGGAATCCTATCCTTGTGTTACTTTGCAGTTTTATCACATAAGCATTTGTCCCTAGATGCTATAGTATCTAGATATATGCTATAGTAAAGCATTACCCATTTGTAAATTTGACATGTCTCTTAAGTCTTTTATATTCCATAGGTTCCTTCCTCCATCTCTTTCTTTTGCCTGCAACTACTCTGGAAGTTTGGCTCATAGTCCTCCTACCTTCAGGACTTTGCTGATTATACATGCATGGGGTAGTTCACCATGTTCCTCTGTCCTACAAATGAGCAGTTGGATCCAGAGGACTGTTCAGTCCTCGGTTTAATCTTTTGCAAGATTTTGGTTTTGATTTGTTCTCTCCTCAAGAGCCCCTGTGATGTCTGCGTGTCTCTCTTTTTGTGATAGTAACAGCTGTTGATGTTATACTAATTCAGAGGGGGTGCAGAATGGCAATATTCTACTTCTAGCATTTCTTTTCTACTGATGAATCCATCTGTCAGAACACTTTTATAGATATATGCTTTCCCTCATCTACTATTTGGTTACTTGGTGATACCATTCACCTAGGAAAAGCAGAATAAATGATTCTATCCCTTCATCTATCAATTTTCACAAAAATAACTGGTTTCCTATCATACTCCAAAGGGGATCAATTTTTTTAAACTATCATTATGAAGTCATGGATTTAAAGTTATTTGATGGTTTGGGGAGTCTGGGTTGCTCAGTTGGTTAAGCATCTGACTCTTGGTTTTGGCTCAGATCATGATCTCAGGCTAATGAGATCAAGCCCTGTATCAGGTTCCACACTCAGCAGGAGTCTGCTTGAATATTCTCTCCCTCTGCCCCTTCCCATGCTCCTGCTATCTTGCTCTCTCTAAAATAAATAAATAAATTTTTAAAAATGAATGAATAAATAATTTGATGGGTTCCAAATAATGATAATTATTATCTGTTTTAAAGCTCAAAATTTCCCCTCCTTGGCCACCAGAAGTCTCTTCAAGTTGGCTCCAGAGTGTTTTTTACATAATCCTGGTGATCTTTGATAGCTTCTTCATGCTCTAGTATGACAAGATGTTCCAGACACATGTCCTTCATTTCCCACCCCAAACCTGGAAGTAGCTATTTCTCTAGATTCCTTTAGGGGAAAGTGATAGTTCAAGACTACAATCTGGGCACTAGGGATGCTCACTTACCAGATGATCATTGTTTCCAGGTCTTTTCAATGAGCAGAGCTTGGAAACATGCGTGCATACACACATATATACATACACATACACATACTTTGAGTTTGTTAGACTCAATAAAAGGGTACTCTGGTAATATTGCACATTTTGTCCCTCGTCTTATTTGCCTAGACTCCCCACTCAGTATAGCCCACTGAGAAGCTATTGGTATGAAGCCCATTTCAGTATTTTTGGGGCTGTGGGGACAAAGAAAATAGTTGTTCTTCAACTCGAGTTTAGGGATCCAGCTCCCATTTCAATACTTTTTTCTCTCTCATATATTCATTCAGAAAAATCTCTGCTCATCCATACTATCCTACAACACCTCTTCTTACAAAGGAAATTAACAAAAAGATGGCTCTGAATCCAAATTTGGCTTAAGCTCTGAACTATAGAAGGACAAGTACAAGGGACTTTTGAGAGGCACTAGATTAAGAAAGGATTTAATATATAATGAAAAGTATAAAAATAGGATGGCATATGCAAAAGAGTCAAGGGCAAATATTCAGTTACTGTCATATTCCCAAAAGAGAAAATGGAAAACATTTGCTTTAATACTTCTGTGATCATGAACACAGGTCCAATGTTTCAAGTAGTGCATGGCATAATACATGTGAAAGTCCTTTCTATGCTGCAATACACTATGCAAATGAGCTAACTATATTATTATTAAATATTATTTAATTAAATTGAAAGATTCTTTCAAAATTATCTTGACCAAGTCTATGTGTCTCTACATGTCGTTTTCAAATGAAAGGCAAAGGAACATTAGAACATCAGGCTGCCTGGCTCTGAGTGCCTGCAGGGAGGCCAATAATATGACTCTGTGATCATCATTATCTTCATAAAAAGAAAGATCTAGAGGTTGAAACAGGGCCAACCTCCCAGGCTTCCCACTGACAAAAAGCACAAAGTCAAAAATCTTCCTATGCTCACAAGTCCACACACGCCTTTCATTATTTACCAGAACTCAGGCCACAGGGCATTCAGATAGAGGTGCCATGTCTCAGGAAAAGTTCCAGAAAGTCCACTGCCCTGAGGCAGGGTGTTGGGGGCCTGAGCACAATGAAGGGGAAGGCATGTGTGTCATTTCAGGGAAACTGAAAATGAATGAGAGTTTTTGAGAGGCAAACCAAGTGAAGGAATGTAGATCTCCTGTGGGCCTCTAATTATGCAGGTTTATATGTGGGAATCTTAGTCACAATAGAGGTAAATGAAAGTTATCCTATCAAAGAGATGATTCTTCTTAAGAGGGGACAGAACGATGAGGTATCTGCAAAATAAGCAGGGGTTGCTATAATTATCTTTATGGATTAAGTTGGAATAATATCTTTAAAGATGCTTCAAAAATTATTTTCTCTAGATCTGTATCTCTCTAATCTCTGGACCTGTATGGCCTCTGTTTTCCAATTCGCATAGATCTACTCTTCAAGTTACATTAACCACTCCCACCCTCTGCACCATACAATGAGTCTTGTGAATTTGTTCTAGGGCTATTAAGAAAGAATTGGCAAATGTACTGCCCCGAAATAGGAAGTTTAATTATTCCAGTTATACAATTTATTCAGTTTTCCTCTGCTGTGAACAGAATAGCAAATGAGATGGTCAAACTGAAATCTCTGACTGATAAAACAGATCCCTTTCTTTTCCCAAATAGAATGTTATGATTGGAGATAAGCACATCAACAAATGCCTAAATTTTAAAATACAAATTTCAGAGATAAGTTGCCTCAACCCAACTACAGCCTTCTCAATCTCTTTCAATCTCTCTCTCTCCTTTTCTCCCTCTCACCCACCTACTCTTCAATTCAATTCAGTTCAGTGTTCTAGGAATATTCAAATTCCTTCTCTAGAAAAGACCATGAATATACTATCTGGGGTATCATCATTGGTATGCAGAGCTCCCATGTCCTAGCTCCAGTAGGATCAGGCCCTTAAATCCCCAGAGAATGGGGATTTTATCACTTCAGAAGAACCGTATCTCTCTGAGGAAGCACCAGTGTAGAGGCTTCAGGGCCTCAGAATTCTTTGTCTTCTCAGTCTAGGATCAGAATCCATATCCATCCTTTTTCCTCAGGCTCTCCACTTATGTCCCTGGCACCTCAACTTCTGGCTCCCTGCACCTCTGACCTGGTTCCAAATTGGCCAATCCTTCCTCAGCGTCCATGTCAGTGGCCATCAGGAATGATTGTCTATTTCTGACTCCAGAGCCCTGCTCTTGGGTCTCAGAGCTCCCAGTCCATCCACTCTTTCCTGCCTACTCCTGCCTCTTGACCATGAAAACCCTGTCTGCTCAGCTCTAGAAAGATTCAACCCTTGCAATTCTAACAGGAATTAATGCACTGGATTGTAGTAGCCACCTCTTTTTGGAGGGTACTATTTTTAAAGCTATTTCACAGTTATGATGCCATAGACTCCAGGTATAATAGACTTCTACTATCCTAGTAGGACAAAGGGACACACAGAGAACAAGCATGCTTTGGCACAAAAGGAAGGAATATGTTAAATGGGCAATCTAAATCTGCTTCAGAAGGACAGTGTGGAAAAGGCTCTTTTGACTGTAGGAAGATTTTTCAGTGTATCACAGCAAGAGAAGGCTGTCCTCTCAAATTTAAGAAAGAATTTAACCAGAACCATTGAGAACTTGTAATAAGTTCATTGAAGTGATATTTAAATGAAATCCACAATGTTGGACTTTGGTTAAAGAACCAGGGATGTGAAAAGAGTCTAAATCATCTTATGTGCAAATCAGAAAAGAGGAGTCAGTGTACTTCTTTGTATGGACAGAAAACTTCAACTATCCGGAGCCCTTGGTCTTGCAGAACAAGGTAGATCAAGAAGCTGGGACGAAAGTGAACAAGCTCTCTGATGGCGCAGCGACAGCCTCAATACACCGAGCCCTCTGGGACATTATCTAATGTTTGCTGGAAAAGGACTAGGACACAGAAAGTCAGCAAAACAGGGGTCATTTGTGGAAGGGCAGGGTAGAGAGAAAGAGATTCATAACAAATCAGACACTGAAATAGACCCCAGAAGAGAGAATCAGCCAGAAACGTTTAAGACTGAACAGCTCTACTTTCTCATGGGAAGCAAAGAGCCATCTGCTCTGCTCCTCAGGGTAATTGTCCTTGAAGGCAGGCTTAGGGGATCACTATGCTATTGCGTTTGTGGATGGAAGCAGAAGGAGAGATTCTCAAGACCATCAGTAGGGCACCAGGAATACCTTCCAACTAGTACAGTCCAACAATCTCAAGGAGTATTTGCTATGTACAGTGCCCTTGTGCGCTGTTCAGTTTCCTGATCTACAAAATGGGGCTAATACTAGTACGTCCCTCAGTCAAGGCCGTTGGCATACCTGTACTCATAGTAAGCATTCAGTAAACATGAGAGCAGCATAACTATAATACATATGTCACCACCATTCAGAGCTAGATCATCGACACATATATTGCATTTACACAAATGACATTGTGCAGTTGGTATTTTATAGGATCTCTCCTCCAGCATAGGATCTAGTATAAAGAGATGAGTAGAAACACACAAAATTATATAAAATGGCACTATACTAGAACAGGCTCGTCTCTATGTGACTTGAATAGGATAAGTACAAGGAAATACTGTTTGAGAATTAATATAAACTGATTAACTTTGTATCTTGTTAGAATATGTTTACAGCTTAAATTCTGAAGAGATTCTTAAATTATATAAAGTTAGGAGTACACCCCAAATAATTTTAGCTGGAGAGAAAAATGCCAAAGGGATTCATGTTCATAAGGGAGCCTATTTTGTTACTCAAAAGGCGGAGTCAACTGGGGATATAAGGAGCTAGTCCAAGGGTCAGTACCAGGATTTTCAGAAAGGAACCCAGAGGCTAAGTTCCAGGAAAAGATCAAAGCCAAATTTTGAGACCAAGACAGATTGCCAAAAGTCTTGCTTGCCAATCCAGGTTGCTTTTATGAAGTAGCTCGTGAGTTTGACCATGAGGCATAGTAAAGATCCACCCATGTATTAGTCAGGGTTCTCCAAAGAAACAGAACCAATAAGATTGGTACATATATAGAGAAAAAGATTTAAGAGATGTGCTCCGATGATTATGAAGGCTGGCAAGTCCAACATCTGCAGGGTAGACTGGCAGGCTAGACATCCAGGAAAATGCAAATGTTGCAGAATTCCCCCTGCTTCTGGGCAGATCGGTTCTGTTCTATTAAGGTCTTTAGGTGATTGAATGAGGCCCACCCCCATTCTGGAAAGTAATCTGCTTGAATCAAAGTCTATTGACTTAAATGTTAATATCATCTAACAATAACTTCACAAAGACAAGCTGACATATAAAATTCACCATTACAATCCACTAACAACTAGACGGTAACCCTCTGAATCCCAGCACCTAGACTGAGGTTCTGGAAATGATCAGAATCTCTAGAAACGATCTCAGGAATAAAAAGCTAAGGAAGTTCCTGTCTCTGAACTTCTAGTAGGGCAGAAATATCCTCCAGCAACACATTTTCCTGAACCATACATGTGCATCTCAAAGTATCAGCTCTGGTGTTTCAATGCAAGACAGTACACTAAAAAGGCTAGAAAGAGACTGGTGCAAAGCTCAGCATTGGTGATGAGGAAATGCTTTTTATTTATCAGAAATGAATTTCTAAATAGATGTTGTCTTTTAACATTTAAAAATTCCCATGAAAAAAAAATTCCCATGAAACTGACCTCATTTAATGCTACTTGCCACTTTCCAGCTTCATTAGATTTGTGTGTTTAAGAAGGCAGACAGGTTGACTCTGGTATGTGTTCAGTCTGCCATGCCCACCAAATAAGACCTTCAATGAGTGGAAATTATCTTGGAAGAATGATGGTATCATTTATTTACTTTCTACTGATGGAACATCTAGATAAGCAAAGTACACAGCAAAATACCTTACATGTATTCAAATGCTGAATGAACTGAATGATGCAAAATAATTTTTAGTGAATTCTTTCATTACTCTGTACCTTAATAAGCAGGTAATCTACTAATAAAGGGCCTATCTAGGAGTTCCCAGAATACTCAATTTAATTGCATTTAAGTCACTCTGGAAAATCATGCTTTTATTCAAAATATAAAACATTAATGCCTCCAACTATGCAAGACTCATTCTCATTTTGGCAATAAATGTTCCCAGTGCCTGAGAAATTGTCAGTTGAACCTTAAGGAAAGTTTATATAGAATTGTGGTCTGGCATCCTGACAGCACATGTCAAAGCTTCCTTATGAAGATAAAACCTTTTTAATCTTCAGAGTAAGCACTCTCCAAGCCCTACTGTACATTCTTGAAATGTTGAAATATATTCCTCTGTCCTTCTCCATGAAATAAACAGTGTGGGGCAAAGCTGATAGGAGTTGCCTTTGGATCCTGATCCTCTGGATCAGGAATGCAAAAGCCCACTGCTCCACATCATGCTGTCAAGTCAAAGGCTGCTGATGGAGCACGGGAAGGGGACTTTCAACCTGGGATGACCGACTCAGTTTGTAGGAAGGGGACCACCTTTATGTCCAAGGGGACCTTTCTCCCTACATGAGCAGAGAATGGTAATGCAGCTAAACCAGGCTTCATCTGTACATAAAAGAAAGAACATGGACTCCACAGGAAGTAACAGGGTTTTCAGTACCCACCACACTCCTCAACGTTCTTTACATAGTTTGGAGGTGTTGTGAGTCGTTTTAATGGTTAAAAGGTTTACCTATAAATGTTCAGGGCACCTTATACTTATCCTACATAACAGCTAACTCCTTGGGGAATATCTCCTAGAGCAGTCATTCACAAACTGTGTTCCAGAAAGCGCTGTGTCATCAGGAATCAAAGTCACTTGAGAGGAGGGGGAGAAAGGATTCTGAGATTAATTTCAGAAAAACATGATTAAACAAAGTTCAAAAGTTCTCTATTGTGGGACTTCTCAGAGCCCTTAATATGCTAATATGGGTTGCCAGTTATGTGTTTTGTGTGTGCTCTCTGGGGTGTTGTATGTATTGTGTGCCTGTTATGTGTACTGTGTGTGTGTGTGTGTGTGTGTGTGCTGTACCACAGAACTTATGTTTTTCAGGGTACATCCATAGTATACACTGGAAAATACTATTTATTTAATCTTAACTTTTCAAATGTACTTCTTAAGCTTTATTTTTGTTTTCTGCATTTAAAAAATCAATATACTTTTAGACGAGATGAAATAGTTTATTAGGCCACAGCTATCTCTTGTTTATCAGAATTTTTGGTAAACTTGTATAAAAGAAACTTCTATTAAATACAATACAATTTTCTATCAAGTATGTAATCCACTTGAAAAGTGTTCAGCTGAAAATTGAATACATCAGGCCTTGATATTAATAAAAAAATGAAATGCAGTTAAATAATATTCAAAGAGGAAATAAAGCACTATTGAAAGAGCAGTAACCATACTTCAAATATTGCTATACACAAAACAAATTATAAGAACATTTAAATATAAATGCAAAACATCCATACAATATATTTATTTACTTTACCACAACTCAAATGTTAACATGACACAGTTCCTGAAACTTCAGGCATTCTAAAGCTAATTTCCAAGAATTAAATATCTAAAGTAGTTTTAATATTTATTCAATATCTTTCTTTTCCTTTCTTGGCACTTTTTTCTTTCACTTGAACTTGTTTTTTTTCCCAGCCAATCTCACCTGTCCAATACTACCTGAGCAAATATGGTGGCATATAAAGGCAAGTCATGATTGCCTTGCTTAACTACAGAAAGTCACTCAATGTCTACTTCCCATCAATCAACTAACTTTGTGGTTCCAAATCTGGTAGTCCAATAAGGTTCAATCACTTTTTTCCAGTATTTCAAACGCTAATGGAAATTCCATTAACTGTAACATCAAATGTCTTTACTCTTAGCCAAATTGTCTTAATTATAATTATTCTGTTACTATTTCAAGCCGATCAGAAGTTCTGTGTAGCTAATAACTAGAAATAAACAAGAAAATAAGTTATTACTTAATAAATTCAGTTAAAATGATAGACAAAAATCATCAAAACATGGGGTACATCGAGAAAAGAAATGATGAAAATGTTTAGCATTATGGAACTAAAAATGTTCCATCTCTGCCAGCAATGAAAAACATTTACTGGAACTTATTAGTGTCATATACTATGCTAAGTAACTTACTACATTATTTCATTCAATCTTACACACCCTGAAAAACAGGAACTATCTCAATAGTTAAGGTAAGAGGCTCAGAGGGGTTAAAATTTGCCAAGGCTGTATAGCTAATAAATAGCAGAGCTGAGATTTAAACCTGCTCTCTTATACTACCCTGATAAGGAGACCGTATTAATTCTCTGTTGCTGAGTAACAAATTACTACCAGCTTGGTAGCCTAAAGCAACATCCATTTTTGATCTCAGATTCTACATGTCAGGAGATAGGCTTGGGGTCTCAAAGCTGCAATCTAGGTGTCAATCCAGCTGCATTCTCTCTGGAGTGTGGAGGCCTTCTCCCTGTTTACATGGTTTTGAGCAGAATTCAGTTCCTTGCAGATGCAAAACTAGGGTCCTATTTTTCTTGCCAGCTCTCACCTAGGGGCCACTCTCTGCCTCCAGTCCCCTCCCCCCAGGCCACTGCCACGTGGTAGCTTACTTCTTCAAGGCCAGAAGGACAATCTCTCTCTAGAATCTACTACAATGGAGTCTTACATAGCAATAACATAACCACAGGGGTGACTATCCCATTACCTTTACCATATCCTATTTGCTAAAAGCATCTCACAGGCCCCAGTGACATTCAAGAAGAGAGGATTATGTGAGTGTGACTCACTGGGCTCATCTTAAAATTGTTCCTACTATAGGTACCAGTATTCTGTTCCTGTTTATTTAACTGAGAATTATTGTCTTCTACATAGGGGTCAATACTACATGGAAACATCAAAGTGTTTCAAGTCGGCCACAGCTCACACAATTGACAACAACAGAAATCAAATGATAGATTCAAGGAGACAATATGGATCCTCAAATTCTGTAAGTCTGAGGACTTTTGCACCTATAGTAAAGCTGCAATTTCACTGTTAAATAATTTGAGATCAATGGTAGGTAAATTCCCAGTGAATGAAGATTATTACTTAGCAAACAATACTTTCAACTAATTTTCAGTTTACTAGTGTGAACTTTGTTTACAATAAGTAAGGACCATTGAAGCACTGAGTTTTTTGAAACAGTAATTCAATAAATGGACACTGAGCTACCATTTTATTACTGTTGAACTGAACCCCCAGAAAAAAGTTTTCATGACAACCTCCAGAATTGGTAAGGTCATGGTGACCCAGTCCCAGTAGCTTCCAAGCATAACTATTGGTGAGATTGTCAAGAGGTATATCCCTTCTGCAAAGCAATATTGTACCGGCTTTGCTAGTCAAGTTTTCTTCAGGCTTACCATCAGCATATGTGCACAAATTGTTACTGGATCTAAAGATTTGTTACCGGATGTGAAGGTTTATTACACAGAACCATGGGAGGTTTCAGCAAAGGAAGGCATTATCCATCAGCAGCACTGGTACTCAGAGACCTCAGCTGACCAACTACAATGTCCAGCCCACTTCATAAACAATCAGTATCATTTGCTCACTTTTGCTCCAGACAAAATAATAGCTTTAAGCTGAGTGGCCTTTTGTCTGATCATCTTATATTTATATATTTTTTTAACTAGGGGATTTGACTGGGTCATGTGGCCCTCCATAAATTGGAGGAATTTAATGGGCACAATCTCTCCCAACCTCACAAAGACGATTGGTTCCCTTACACCGAGCCCATAAAGTATTGCCTTCACCTTCTGAATCTGGCCCAGGTCCAGTAGGTATGAGCCAGGTAATAGGAAACTCTATTCCCTGAGAGAATGCAAACTAATTAGTAACTATACCAATGGCAAAAATATCGGAGGGCATTCTCATGAAAGACGGGTAGGTCTGTAAATGGTGTTCAAAAATGTATGAATACTCCTTCAGTCCATGTGGTTCAAGTGAGGATGTATATATAAAACATAAAAATATGTAATCTCTTTGACTCTTGGAGGGTCTTTGACTTTTAAGAATTTGCCTTAAGGAAAAAAATACCAACATGAGAGGGAAAAAAAACCACGTTTGGAGATACGTTACAGTATTGTTTATTATAGCTCCAAATCAGAAACAACCCAAATGCCCAATAAGAGAGGATAAAGACCCCCAAATAATTTAATAAAAAGTAATCAAATAAACAAGTAGATATATTGAGTGCTGTTACAGGCTTATTTGTGTTAAAAGTCCTAACTCAGAATGTGAACTTATTTAGAAACAAGGTAACTGTACATGGATTAAATTAAATTGAGGTCATATGCAATAGGGTGAGTCTTAATCTAGTATAACTGGCATCCTTTTATGAAATACGAAAAAGTCACAGAGGGAAGACAGTCATGTAAAGATGGAGGCAGAGACTGAGTGATGCATCCACATTAATGGACTAGCAAGGATTGACGGCTGTCACCGGCAAGCCAAAACAGAGGCATGGAAGAGATTCTCCCTCAGAACCCTCAGAAGGAAACAACCCTGCCAACACCTTGATTTTAGATTTCTAACCTCCAGAACTGGAAGAGAATACATTTATGTGGTTTCAAGCCACTCAGTTTGTGGTACTCTGTTAAGGCAGCCCTAGGAAACTCATACATATACTCCATATATGGACAAAAATAAAAATAAGTAAGAGTGTAGAGAGGGAGTCCTGGGTGGGAAGATAGCTCTTTATGAAGATTACTCAGGGAGAACTTTTACAGGTAAGATGATATTTGAACAGAAACTTGAAGTAAAGAGGAACCAGCTAGGCAGCTATCTGAGAGGAGAGCCTATCAGGTTAGGAAACAGCTGGGAAAAGCTCCAAGGAAGAGCAAACCGGATGCCTGTGTGGCTGGAACAGAGTAGATATGAGTCAGAGAGGTGGGGATAGAGGCAGTGACGGCACATCACTTCTACTAGCTGTGGGAACTGTAATCCTTGTGAGGGTTTTGGACAGAGCAATGACATTATCTGGTTACTCTGTTGAGCATAAACTGTCACGGTGCCAGAAAAGAATCAGGATGAAAACCTATTCAGTAGCTATTGAAATCAACTAGATGAAGGTGATTTGGTAGGTTTTTCTGAAGGAATAGATGTATGATATGAAAGAGTCAAAGAGAGCCAAGTAGGTGGTGAAGTCCATTGAGGGTCTGACTCCTGGTTTCAGCTTAGGTTGTGATCTCAGGGTCATGATCTCAGGGTCGTGAGATAGAGTCCCAAGTTGGGCTCCGTGCTCAGCAAGGAGTCTGCTTGAGGATTCTCTCCCTTAGCCTCTGCCCCTTCTCCTGGCTTACCCATGTGCTCTCTTGTGCTCTCTCTCTTTCTGAAAATAACAAATAAATAAATCTTTAAAAAGAAAAAGAGGGGGATCCCTGGGTGGCGCAGCGGTTTGGCGCCTGCCTTTGGCCCAGGGCGTGATCCTGGAGACCCAGGATCGAATCCCACATCGGGCTCCTGGTGCATGGAGCCTGCTTCTCCGTCTGCCTGTGTCTCTGCCTCTCTCTCTCTCTCTCTCTCTCTCTCTCTCTCTGTGTTACTATCATAAATAAATAAAAATTAAAAAAAAAAAGAAAAGAAAAAGAGGGGTACCTAGGTGGCTCAGTCAGTTAAGAGGCTGACTTCAGCTCAGGTCATGATCTCAAGTTCCTGGGATTGAGCCCCATGTCAGGCCCATGCTCAGCATGGAGTTTACTTCTCTCCCCCTGTGCCCCTCTCCTTGCTCATGCTCTCTCTCTCAAATAAATAAATAAAATCTTCTTTAAAAGAATTTTTAGGGGTACTTGGGTGGCTCAGTGGTTGAGTGTCTGCCTTTGGCTCAGGTCGTGATCCTGGGGTCCCAGGATCAAGTCCCGCAGCAGGCTCCCTGCAGGGAGCCTATATCTATGCCTCTCTCTGTGTCTCTCATGAATAAATAAATAAAATCTAAAAAAAAAAAAAAAAAGAAATAAAAATAAAAATAATTTTCAAAGTCAAAGAAAACCTCAGACAAGTTTGGAGGCCTGTGTAGGTCAAAGATGGAGTGGCCATTTGCTGAGATGGAAACCTGGGGTGCAGGTTAGTTAGGAGTTTAGCTTTAGACTTATTAACTTTAATATACCCATGTCACAGAGATGCCACAGAGGTGGCAGATAGGCAGCTGCACTTGTATGTAGCATTGAAGATACAATTGGGGAGTTGGCAGTAAATGGATGGTATTTGAAGCTATAGTAATTGAGGGATCACTTGGCAGGTGAATACATTTGGAGAAGAGAAGCAGCCTGAGGCCTTAGGACTGAATTCTTGGGCATCTCCCACTGTTAGAAATTGGAGAGGTTCCACAAAAGAGATTTAGAAGATTCTAAGGAAGAGAACAAAGAAAGAGAGAGAGATGACCCAGCAATTTTTTAAATTTAAATAACAAAACAAAACAAAACCAAAAAACAGTTTCAAGAAGGGAATGGTGAAATATTATGCAGTCATTAAAAATAATGTATTTTAATCTAAATGTTACAGAAATACGATGATGTAAAGTGAAGTGGAAAAAACTAGGGCTCCGAAGGGTCCAGAGCAAAGTGTTAATTTTGTTCAAAGAAACATATGTAGGCATAGAAAAATAGAATTGGAGGAAGTATGGCAATGCAAACAGTTATTTCTACTTTTTACTAGAGGATGACATTTGTTTTCTGCCTTTAGAGCAATTGCCAGGTTTCCACTATGAATTTATTTTTTAATAAATGCATACATGAGATTTCTTAAAATCATAACAAAGAATTCAGATTTGGTGTTTTAAAAGTAAAATATGTAACGCTTGAAAAGTCTTTTAAGGGAAACAGTAGAAACTGTTGATATGTCATGTGGCTAAGTGTTTATGGTTAGTTTCAGTTTCTCTCTTCTCTCAGAAAGAAAGCAAGAAAGTATTAAGATTTTTTTCATTTGCATTATAATGATCTCTCCTCAGAAAGGAGCAGTATAATTAAAATAGCATTGATTATTTTTAATTCACTTAAATAATCATTTCTACAGATACATAGAGGCTGGGTTTCCATTTTCAAATGTTAGGACTTTGGTAAAATAACTCAGAGAAAGACAGATGCTGTATGATCTCACTTCTTTGTGGAATCTAAAAAAACCCTGAACTCCTAGAAATGGAGAATAGATTGGTGGTTGCCAAAGGTAGTGATTTGGGGACGTGGACAAAATAGATAGAGGGGATCAAAAGGCACATACTTCTGGTTATAAAATAAGTAAGCCATGAAGATACCATGTACTGCATGGTGACTATAATTATTAATACTGTATTGTATTATTTGAAAGTTACTAAGGGAGTAGATCTTAAAAGTTCTTCGCTCAACAATAAAAAAAGCTGTAACTATGCAAGGGGATAGATGTTAACTAAACCTAGTGTGGGGATCATTTTTACAGTAAATACATGTATCAAATCATTATGTTGCATATCCTAACCTTATACAATGTTATACATTGATTGTATGTCAGTAAAACTGGAAAATAAAATTTTTTAAAAAAGCAAAAAACAAATGTTAGACTTTTTTTTAAGTTGTCCTTCCTTTTTTTTTTTTTTTTTTTTTGTATTTATTTATTCACGAGAGACACAGAGAGAGAGGTAGAGACACAGGCAGAGGGAGAAGCAAGCTCCATGCAGGGAGCCCGACCTGGGACTCGATCCCGGGACTCCAGAATCACACCCTGTACCTAAGGCAGGCGCTAAACCGCTAAGCCGCTAAGCCACCCAGGGATCCCCAAATGTTAGACTTCAATGTAACCTTAAACCTTAATAAATCTGTGTCCTGGTTTTCTCATGTTAAATGAGCCTGATGTACCCTCCCTACTCCCTAGAGTGGTTGTGAGACTATTAAGTAAATTTAATCAGCACCTACAGTGGGCTCACCTCTTATCAGCAGGAATATATTCTAAGACCCTCCTGGTGGATGCCTGAAACTGCGGATAGTATTGAGCCCTATGGTGTCTCCCGTATCTACATGTAACAAAATATTGAATTTATAAATTAGGCAAAGAGATTAACAACAGTGATAATAAAGTAGAACAATTACAACCATATACTATAACAAAAGTTATGTGAATGTGGTCTCTCTCAAATTATCTTATGGCACTGCACTCAGCCTTCTATTTGTGATGATGTGAGACGATGAAATGTCTACGTGGTGAGATGCAGTGAGGGCAGTGATGCCTGCTTTGGGATGTCATGTTGGGCTGCTACGGGTAATCAGACAATACGTACTACCTCCATACTGCAGTTGACCATGGGTATCTGAAACCGAGGAAAGCAAAACCACAGATTGGGAGGCGGGGGGACTACCAGAGGGCTCCTGGAGGGTAGCTGTGAGACTAAAGAGAGAAGCAGGTGACTCTTCACCAGCCTCTTCTAGGTTCTGGCTTCATTGCCAGCAGCCAATGCTCACAGCAATAGATGACTTAAACTGCTAGTTTGTTTTTAATGCCCCAAAGTGGCCACACTAGCTCTGCAGCTAGTCCCTGAGGGCACAGCTCCTGTTTGGCAGAGGAAAGAGCTGGTGGTTTCCAGCCAGGCCCCAGAAGTGCAGGTTTAATTTCTGAAGCTGGTGGTAAGACAGGACCTATGTTACCCTGTTATTAGCCTCATAGAGCCAGCATTAGAGCCGAGCTCTGCTCACCCTATGGCCCTGCCTGGGCATGTGCTGGAAACCTCTTTGAACAGCTTCAAATAACATTTTATGTCTCAAAACACCACAAGCAATTGAAGGTAGTCTGGACTTAGCAGACTGAACATTTATTTAAGCAGTTTGTCACCAATTCTTTTAGCAAAAGGCAGGGTTGGGGAAAGGAGAAAAGGTTGGTGAAGAGAAGTGACAGATGCAGCTATAAAATTTCCAAACGGGGCACCTGGGTGGGTCAGTGGCTGAGCGTCTGCCTTTGGCTCAGGTCATGATCCTGGGGTCCTAGAATCAAGCCCCACATTGGGCTCCCTGCAGGGAGCCTGCTTCTCCCTCTGCCTATGTCTCTGCCTCTCTCTGTGTGTGTCTCTCATGAATAAATAAATAAAATTAAAAAAAAATAAGTTCCAAACATATCCCTTCCTCTGATGTTGACTCCTCAATAAAACATGCACACAACTCAAGAGCAAACAACACACAGAGCTGGCCTCTACTCTAGGATTTAGGAATAAGGTTGGATTTATGGGCTTAGATGCTAAAAGCAGACAGTTTTTCATCTCAGAACAGGGTAATAAGCAGAAAGAAATAACCCTTTTCTGTCTCCTAAATACTATTTCCCTTAAGGATGCATTCTCTCGACCCAGGAAAGAGATGAGATTTGGAATCTGTAATATGATTAGCCACTTGCTGATGTCCATGTGTTCGTTAACTGTTCAGAGACCCAGCTCACTTCCTATTTCTGCAAACCGTGAGCTATACATGTTCACAGCCAGTGTGGCCATGAGGACAAAACACTCTACACACAGTGGGCTTTCTGGCTAATGTACACTGCGTGCCCACATTCTATCAGAAGGGCCATTTGCCCATGAACTGTCCAGAACCTCTGTCAGTGGTTGTTTGCTAAGCACTGGGCTCTCCCCTCTCCAACCACGTGCCCACCTCTCCCCCTCCTGCTTCCATGTTTGACCTTCAACCCTATGACAACTATGGCAATCCACTGCTGCTTCCTCATTCACCCCACTGCTCTCGATCAGCTCCTGCCAGCCCCCCTCCTACTTGGATTTCCCAGCACTGGGGAATTCTCAATCAAGCTGCCATTCCTCTTCCTAGAATCCTTCCCCAAGAGCTTGGATCCCATGTGAAACAAGTTTAGCCATTGTGCAAATTAGTTCTGTGGCCAAGTTCTTAACACAGTCTAGTAAAAGCCAAGGGTGGGACTGAGAAAATGAAGTCAGTGTGACAGGCTTGTGGTGAGTAGGAGGGTAGGAAGGCTGTGTGATCCAGAGGGAAATATATGAGATTAGGAGAGAGGACCTCGGGCTCAGTCCTCAAACTGCTGTGGGTCACACACTTAACATCTATAAGCTTCCTAGAGGAGGAGGTAGGGGAGGTCAGGACCAAAGCAGACATGGCAAATAGGCGGTACCGGCCCCATCATTTACTGGCTCCTCCCACACTCCTGGCAAACATCCTTGATCAATCAGTCCCTTCTTTCCTGCAGAACCAACACTAGATCCAGAACTCCAGGCAGCCACCATCACATGATTGGAATTGGCACAAGAGACAAAATCTCTTTGGTATCCCTGAGCTACAATCTCAAATCTCCCTTAGTATTTGAACATTCTCTGAATTCTATGATGTGAATTTCCTCAAAGTATGGTTTGATGATTGATGAACATCACAAAACAGGGTATGGGGACTTCCTAGAAATCAACCATACACATCTTGGTCTAATGTCACTTTACACTGCAGCTCTGGGCAGACTCCGGAATGGTCCTGCCAGCATCCCACACAGAAGAAAACCAATCCCAACTATAAAACCAATCCAACTCCACAGCTGGGTGGAGTTGGCCCCAGCCCGTGTCCGTGCAATGTGGGGTGGCCCTTTAAGGCCCAACACTGACTTTTTGTTAGGACTTCTAAAGAACATATCCCATGAGCCTCATTTCGCCAAGGATAACCAGACTAATTCCACAGATTCTGCTTTGCCAAGTCTTTCCTTATTTGTTAGCTTCAGTGTCTGCTTTGGCCTTCCGCCCTGCCTGTGTAGCCCTGGCCCTGTCTACTGTAGATTCCACAGTCCATGACCTTGACTCAACTCCATTTCTGGCTCCAGCATATTGGACTGATGTGATACCCCTCTCCCTGCCAGATCCAGAACTGTCCTGTGTTGCCTCATCTGACCTAGGCCATACACCTGAAATGCAGACTCTAAACTTGTCTCCCCAAATGGAGCTGACTTCTCACCATTTTCCCCACTGGCATGCATGTGACACCTAGCTTCGGGAACCACAGAACTGGTAACAACTCTCCTGGCCTTGCTGGGCACATGAAATCATGCTATCTTTGTTCTTCAACAGCCTTCAATAGCTTCAGTGGCTCCCTTTCCTTATCTACATTCCTTTACTTGGCTTCTCAGGACCTTTGTGACCAGCCCATCCCACATCCTTCCCAACATATTCTTTCTCTGAGGCTGCCCTGATCTTCCTAAGGGGCCATCAGCTCCGCAACCCCTTTTCTACCTCTGGGCCTCCAGGTATCACATTCCCCTTGCCAGGAACTTCCTGTCTTCTTTTTCAGGCCCCAAATCTACCAAATTCTTCACAATCCAGCTTACATCCCATCTCCTCTGTGAGGCTTCCCCTGCCGATGCTAGCCTGTTTCTATCAAATATTTAACTTTTTACAGCAGGCCATCCAGGACTAAATTACATATTACTTCAGAAGATTCACAAGTGTTTCATCAGTGTTGGCCTTAACTTCTGAACCAGAATAAAAGTTTTTTGAGGACAAGAAGCTGCCACATGACTTGAGTACCTCTCAGTGATGACATCACAACAAATCAACAAACACTACAAACATTGAACACCCCTTCTATGACAGGATGCTTAGTAAACACTTGCTAGCTTGTTGTTCTAACCACTGGGTAAGTCTCTGAGATGCATCAAGTTCTTGCCCATTTTATGTCCAATTGGACCATAACAGATCCTCCTCATCCTGAGTTAAAGAAGAGATTAAATTCTGCCGGAGCCCAAGAAAGTATCTGCCTATTAGGCTTCAGCAGTGGTTTTCAAACTTTTAAGTATGAGGAGACATCGGGAATATTTTCTAGAAGAGCAGAACCCCAGCTGTACTGACACAGTTTCTGAATATGGGGCCTGGGGTAAGACCTGAAATGTGTATTTTAATAAGTGGCCTAGGTAATTTGGAAGTAGACAGTTCATCACCCTGAGAAAACTGGGCTATGGGATGTTTTCCAGAGACAATCTGCGGTATGTGGGCAAAGGCAAACAAGGGGCCACCACCCCTGAAAAGTCTATCCAGGTGGCCTATGGCTGAGAATTTCCTCAGCCTTTTCCTTGGTTATAGTCCAATTGTGGTCACCAAATCTCTGAGACTCAGCCAAAGACCAATTGGCCTTGATGGATAATTTTTATCTGCAGTGATCTCTCTCCCAAAGGCCTCTCCATTCACCCTGTCCTCATTGGAGGAAGCAAATCAGCAGACCAGTGCTCTCACTTAACCAGTTGCAGAGTCGGGCTTATAGGCTGTTTTAATTCCCGCTATGAATCAGAATGGAGTTATGAATAATTTGTATGAGGCTTGTCACATCTTGTTTCAAACTTTCTTCAGCTCATAGTTTTCATTGTTCAGCCTTTCAAGTACTTATATGTTTGATTACTTTAAAGGCTTCAAGTCTGGAGCACGACATATGCAGCATTACACAGAATCTCGCTTCTCAAAGCTGACATCTCAGTAAGCTCTCATATTTATTGCCCAACATGTCAAAAGTAAGGAAACAGAGAAACCTTTTGAACAGGCAGGGCAGAGGCTGGGTAGGGTGCCTTGACTCCCCTAGATCCTGCTGGCACGTTGGCTAAGTAACTCTACTATGTGTCCTAGCATGTTATATACAGTGGCCTGAGGCCAAATGGTTTTCCACAATAACTTCTGGAGCATTATTAACACCTATCCTGTTTATACATTGGGAATTTGCATGGTAAACAACTGTTAACAGAAAGAAGTAAAGTTTGAAAAAAATACCCTTGCCCCAAAGTAGATTTAGTTAAACCATCAGGTTCCAAAGAGAAAGAACTTTGTATAAATGATCCACTTAGCCCAATTTAGAGTCTCTACTAGAGAAAGGGCTGGAATCAAATGGGAGAAATAGTCTCTTGAGATTTCCCCTGAGGCAGTGAATGCTCCCCTGGCCCTCCCAGGCATAAGAGACAGCCCAGAGTACCACTGGTGTTTTCTCTAAGACAAGTGCTCTGAAGATGCTCTGAAGATGCTCTGAAGAATAATAAAATTCACTTGTTCTCTTTCCTCCTCCAAAGCTTGATTCCACCCTGGGGTTCACAAGAAGCATGTGCAGCATGTTTACTGAAAAACTGGTTCTTGCTCTCTTGCAGGTGTGTGGTGTGGCAGAGCCAGGGGCAGGGTCACAGGGCAGGAAGAACATCTGAGAAGACAGAGAGTGAGGACATCCCATTTGACGGAAGAAAGGAAATGTGTGCCTGCCCATTTTTGCAGCTGGCTCTTTTCATTTGCCTTCACACTGGACTCTTGCAGGCCTCAAGAAAAGGCATCACATCAATCTGTGTGGCTTGTGTTCAATTCTCTTTTAACTCACCCTATACCTTAGGAGAATCACCTGACAAGTGAATTCATTAAGCTTCACTAAGCTTCATTTAAATCATGATTCTCCCTTTGAAATGATGGCCACATTAGAAACTATTGTTTGACATTAAAGTTCAGAAATGTATTACCTTTTAACACCATTCAATAGAGGATCAGAGATTGAGTCAATGAACCAAAGAGAAGAGTACCCTCGTGGGAAAGGGCAGCCAGGGGGGTGTCTGTGGACTCGTGACAGACCCTGAAGTACAGACATCAGGAATGGGGGGAGGCAGTAGGGCCAGGGGTAAAGAGCGTAGTGTCCAGGCTGAACCAGCCTGGGTACAAACCCTGTCTCTACCATCTCTTACCCGTCTCACCTTAGGTAGGTGACTTGAGTATCTCATGCTTTAGTTTCCTCCTCTGTGAGGCTGAGATACTCATAGAAACTTCTTTAGGGGATTGTTGTGAGAATTAAATAAATTACCTATGCAAAAAAAAAAAAAAAAAAAACCTCAGTAGATGCATCATAAGTGCTTAACAAATGTTATTATGGACTATTGTAAGAAAAAATGGATATGGGATTTAGTCCTTATGATGGGTAGCTTCTGAAAATGTTACAGGCGACAGTGCTTCAGAGGCTGGCAGCCTCCTGATGTGGTGAAACAGGCAGCAGTGTGATGGGGCTGGTGCACAGTATTCACCATTCATCATCCCCCTGCCCCCCAGTCATGCAAAAACTGTCTATGGGAAATATCCTCTGGAGACATCTCTTGGTCTCCACCTCAGGCAACATGAGGAGAGAGCCTTTCTCTACACTTGTTCAGTTTTCATTTCCTGAAAGAATAAGACCTTCATTGAAGGCCATATGTGTGGAGTCCTCACCTAGAACTAATCTGCTAGAGGAACAATAGTTAATGCTAATTAAGTACCTATTCTCCTAAGTATGTGTTATATTCATTATCTTATTTTTTCCTCACAGCGACTCATCCCCATTTTACAGGGGAAACTGAGGCATAGAATGGTAATGTGTCCAAGGTCAGTAGTTAGCCAGGAGTTGAACTCAGTGTTTCCAAATCCAGCACCTATGCTACAAAGCTATGTCTCACCTTCACCTCCCCTCTCTCCTTGTGACTCACTGAAGTATTTCGTTTTTTTTGTTGATGTCTGCTAAGAAAGCCAAATGGATGACAAAAACTGTTGGTGAACATTTATTTCAGCAAAGTTGTATCCAGGACTTAACCACATACCACACTACAAACCATTCTACTAGGGCCAGGGATGAAGTGGGGGCAAGGGAGACATGCAGCCCATGCCACTAATGCACATTCAGTCTCCTCGATGGGAAGGAGTGTAAGGAAGAAAGGCCATGTGAAGTAAAAGTAACAGATCTGAGGAAGGGAGGGGATGCCTGGGTGCTGCAGTCAGTTAAGTGTCCAACTTTTGTTTTGGCTCAGGTTATGATCTCAGGATCATGAGCCTGAGCCCTGCATTGGTCTTTGTGCTGGGTGTGGAACCTGCTTAAGATTCTCTCTCTCCTTCTCTCTCTCTGCCCCCCCTTCTTTTTTTTTTAATTTTTATTTATTTATGATAGTCACATCAGAGAGAGAGAGAGAGAGAGAGGCAGAGACACAGGCAGAGGGAGAAGCAGGCAGGCTCCATGCACCGGGAGCCTGACGTGGGATTCGATCCCGGGTCTCCAGGATCGCGCCCTGGGCCAAAGGCAGGCGCTAAACCGCTGCGCCACCCAGGGATCCCTCTGCTCCCCCCTTCTATTTTAGGAAGGATGGAGGAAGAGGAAGGGTACATCTGGGCAGATGTGGAAGGGTGATGGGACAATCTGACCTCACCAGGAAGGTCAGAGTGACTACTTTGGTTTCAAAGCACACTGAGGAAACCGAGACTCAGTTAATCCTGGAACACTCAGCAAGCCAGCAAGGGAGGTGAGAGTCTAGCATCTAACTCTGAAGCCCACACTCTTGTCATTGCACCATACATCTCCCTAAGCTTGAGGAGATGTTGAAGGCCATGTCCTGAAGAGCCGTAATGTTGCCCTAAGGAGCTTGGGCTTTATTTTCTAATGGGTGCAAGTACCCACAATACCCCCTCAGCTCTACGTTTAAGAGCATCATCCAGGAATTTCTGAGCAGGAAGCAAATCCCACTGGTTTCCCTCTATGCATACATCTATCTCCCTACAAGGGGTGTCCAGTGAGCCAATCAACCATTTCTTTCTTTCTTTTATGCAAACACAGCAGCTGGATTAGCTGCACCTGCAGCCCCTGCTGTGTCACACAGGATAAAAGGATCAAAGCCTGGAATATGACTTCAGACTATAATTTAAGTTAATTAAGATTTTTTAACCTAAATTACATTTTAACATTTCATAACAGAGCTGTCAAGATTCTATCTATCAAAACTCTATCAAGCAAACAAAAGAGGATAATTATATTTTCAGACACAAGCAGCCATCACTCTGCTTGGTTTCTTATAAAAAGACTCCTGTCTTCACATTCTCATTTTCAAATGTTCTTCCTCTTCCCCACCCACCCTCAGAGTCTGAGACTATACACTCTTAAATAAGTGGAAAATATACCAAAGGAATTGTAACTCAGGGAATGAAAGTGTCTCTCAGAAGCAGCAACTCCAATTAGAACTGCATCTAAAGGAAATGTCTCTTAGTTGGTAGGAGCATCCTGTCTCAATAAATAGACTCTGATTGGGGATGGAGGAAAGGAAGGATATTAAGCTCCTCAAATCAAGGAGAAACAATGAAGAAGTGACAACAAGCCTCTTACTAAAAGTCAAATTTGCTCTTATCTTATCCCATTAAAGTAGGGAGTTTGTTCTATGGTCTTCTTCGAGATACCAAGAAAAGAATAATAACTATATTGGGTATCATTGTATGCCTCTTCCTCCTCATCCACTTCACTCCTCCACTGACCATTATGAACAGTGATGCTATTTGGGAAAAAATGACCTTAATAATAATCTTACCCTCTTCGGGTTGATACATGACTGGGAAGAAACATAGTCCTCAGCCAATCAGTACATGCCATCCCTCAGCCCCAGAAACTGGTGGGGACAGAGGCATATGACCTCAGGTGGGTTGAATTAGAGTGAAGCCCACAATTTTCCCTGGATTGTGGAGTGGAGAGAAACACTCTCCTTTTGGATCTGTGGTGAACAGCACTGGGTCTGGAATTCCTGCAGGCATTTCGCTACCAATGAAGAAAGCTCGAGGACAAATCCAACACCCTAAGGAGGGTGAAGCCAAGAGTCTTACCAGAGAAATTAATAGGAATCCTGATGAAACTGTGAATAAAAACTGATTCTCACCAGTTTGAAGTGGGTTTTCTTTTGTTTTCAACCAAGAGCATCCTAAGTGATCTACCAACTCTAAAAATTCAGTGCTTTGTGTGAGCACAGCCCTTTGAAAATCTAATAAATAAAATAAATCTTCTCCATGGAAAAAGAAAGCCACATGCACAAAAGCTCACATAGAATTTAGGGGAGACAGGGACTCAGACTGAGTCCCCAACAGACTGGTTAGACATTTAGGCTTTAGGGTAGGACAGCCGTGAGTTCAAATTCTGACCTGAGTTCAAATCTTAAACTGCATTACTTGGGGTTGCCTTACATAACTCTTCTGATTACATTTCATTCCTCTATAAAATAAGATTAATAATAATGCCTACTTCATAGGGATATAAAAATTAAATAAAATTATGGATGTTTAGAGATTAGCATGATGCATAGTCACAGCCCAAATACTCTGGCATCAAGCAATTAAGAACAGTCCTTCAGGGGCTCCAGAGAGAAAGAAAGCCCTTAAGATAAACAAGCATGCCAAAAGTGAAGCTATGCCTGCTCTGAAAATATGAAGTAGTTGATTGGGGATTGGTCCCAAATTTTGGGAAAAGCTGACCTTTGGGGCAGGATTTGGGGCAATACACAGCTTCCTCATCTGAAAAATACTTCAATAGTGCTCAAGATCATTGTGGGCCAAATGAGAAAAAAAGATTTGATCTTCCTGAGGCAGAATGGGGAAGATTTTGTTAACTGTGAAGTAAAAAAAGTAAAAAGGGAATAAAAAAGACCTATGACTGCACATCTCCGACAGACTTTTGGAATCCTAAGGGAGCAAAAAGTAGCAATTTCCCACCTCAGGCTTGGCAGAAGTGACTCATTGGACTGTCCTTTACAGGCCAAACTCCAAAGTTTCTTTTTTAAAAGGAGAGATCGTGGGATCCTTGGGCATGGCCACCCTATCCAACACTCCTCTCTGCTGTTCCACTCACACCCTGCCCACTTCCAGCACCGGCAAGCCCCACTCCACCCAGAGAGTTTCCCCAACACTCACATTCCACCAGAATCATAAGGCTCTTCAAAATGTCCCCTTGACTTATGACTTAGAAATATCAGCAGAGGGATCCCTAGGTGGCTCAGCAGTTTGGTGCCTGCCTTCGGCCCAGGGCCTAATCCTGGAGTCCTGGGATCCAGTCCCACATCGGGCTCCCTGCATGGAGCCTGCTTCTCCTTCTGCCTGTGTCTCTGCATCTCTCTCTCTCTCTCTCTCTCTCTCTCTCTGTGTGTGTGTGTATGTGTGTGTGTGTGTGTCTCGTGAATAAATAAATAAAATCTTTTTTAAAAAAAAAGACTTAAAAAAAAAGAAATATCAGCAGAAATGGAAAATCCAAGGCAGAGCCAGGAGGCACACTATCCTGGGATATTTTAGAGCTGACACACCCCATCTGCTTAATCTTTCACTGTGGTCCTCTATTTCTACCTTCCATTACCTTATTTTTCTTTCTGCATCAAAACTTTCCTTCTGGGATGCCTGGGTGCTAAGCGGTTGAGCGTCTGCCTTTGGCTCAGGGATCCAGAATCGAGTCCCCTAACGGGCTCCCTGCAGGGAGCCTGCTTCTCCCTCTGCCTGTGTCTCTGCCTCTCTCTGTGTGTCTCTCACAAATAAAGAAATAAATCTTAAAAAAAAAAAAAAAGAAAAGAAAAGAAACTTTCCTTCTTTATCCTCCATTTTCCTAAGTAGGCTAGTCACAGATAGGCATTCTTTTGAGAGCTAATACAATCCCATCATTGCATTTCCTGCATTTTTCTCAGTTACATAGACCTCAGAGCAAGTCCCAATGAAATAGTACTGTGAATGGACCCCTCCCCACCACCAGGGTGGACGGAAAAACTGGACTAGAAGGAATTATGTCCCATCCCAGGCTATTATCCCCATTAAATCAACTCCTTCCTATGAATCTTCTCCCTTAAGACACCCTCGGAGTTCAGAGTGGGGGTGTGTGTAAAGTAGGGATCACACATTAACAAAAAAAAGATAAAAGCTGTTCTGACTTCCCACATGTCAGCCAGTGATGACTCAGTGACAAAGTTCTGCTCCCTCCTAGAAACAACTGAGACAAGAAGGCAAGAGAAGAAATGCTGACAGAGACCCACAAAACCTTCTGCAGTTTGGTGAAGTACCATACCAGGCAGTATGTCTTATGGAAAAGGAGAGCCAATGTGACTACAGTTGGTACTGAGAATGGCTAAGCCACAGTGGGGCTCGTGACAATAGCTACTCTGGAGAAGCACCCTGGAGGCTGCGCCAGAAGCAGCAGCTGGCTCAAATGTAAGCCATGGCTGATAGGAGCAGGGGCTGGGCTACTCTCAGGGAGCAGCTGCAGTATCTGCTGCACACCAAGAGTTCAACCCAAAAGCAGACACTCCAGGAATTATGGGCAAGCACTTGAAGCAGCAGGATTCACAGCCTATGAAGATTCTAGACAAAACCCTTGGAGATTTTTATCAACTGACAAGCACCTGACAAGAATCTTTTCTTAAAATGTAGGATAAACCGATGGAGAATGGAAATTAATGCATTAAAATATTAATGTTCTATGGGTTGGTCCTGGAGTGGGGTGGGACTGGGCATTTCCCCCACTATTGATTTCCTGCTGCCACTGCTGTTGGCAACCTCAAAAGGAAAGAAAATAAACAGGTGACAGAATTTCCACTAGAATTTCCCAGCTAGCACTAAGGAAAACTTTCTTCCCTTTGGGCCACATGCCCTCATAGCCCAGATTGAGGAGAGGGTGTGACATCTGGTCTGGACCAGTGATTAAGAAGCCCATTCCAGTTTGTATAGCCTGGGTTGTCATGACCATAGATGAGAACATCAAGGTATAAGTAGCAAAGCCTTTCCCTATCCATGTGAAACAAAGGCCTTCCAGTCCAGCCTTCTTGAAAAGATGGCCCATGATCTGTCTCTTAGCCAAACACAGGCTTATGAGGGGTGGCTCTGAGAACACTCAAGTAACCGGAGGCTCCAATGCCCTCTGGTCCATCCTGCCCTTCTTGCAGAAGATAACTTGACAATAAGCTGAGGGGAACATTCCCAGGCCCTATCTTCCCAATTCTACAGCTACATTCTCCTCCCCATGGCTGAGCCTTCACTCCTGAAGGAGCTGATGCTCCCAGGAGGCTGGGCATAGTGGAAAGCATAATAAAGAGATTTTTATGCTAAAAAAAATAAAAATCATAAAATAAAAGGTAGGACAATACTTCTGCAAGACTTGTTATTCCCACTTTTTAGAAGGAGTTGAGGGGCGCCTGGGTGGCTTAGTCAGTTAAGCCTCTGACTCTTAATCTCAGCTCAGGTCTTGATCTTGGGGTGTGAATTCAAGCCCTGTGTTGGGCTCTGAGCTGAGCATGGAACCTACTTAAGAAAGAAAAACAAAAAGAGAGAAGTAATTGAAATAGAGAGACTGCTATGTTGTAGCTCAGAGCAACTAACTTTTCCTCCAGATAGCAAGTATGTAGGAAACAACAATCCACTAAGAATTATTGATATGTTTCCCCCACTGGGCACTATTCCATCACCAAGATACTCAAGTTGAAAAATCCCTCTTTCTGACCTAAACCTCCCTTATTTCTCACCTGACAGCTGTCTAATTCCTAGTAAATCTGTCCTTACCTCCTCTGGGCCTTCATTCTCTAAATCCTTCTTTTGTGTCCTCATCCATCAGTGTCCTTCTGGGTTCGTTTCCACCCATCCCAACCTAGACCAATTAGAAAGGACCTCAGCAGGGTTTTCCCCTGAATCTTGAATTACTCACTCACGGGCTATCTCTTGTGGCCAGATTTCCAATCATCAAGTCTGGGATCCTCTCACTTTTCCTTCTCCCCATTCTATAGCTGCAAAGTAATATGGGATAAAACACCAAAGCATGTAGATTGCATCCCATGTGCTCATTTTTCTCTAAACTCTGGCTGAGCCCTCATTCCTACTGACAAACTTTTTTGTCAGCTTTTCCTGTTTTGATATACCACTTCTAACAGCACTTGTCTCCTCAGACACATGAGATTGCCTTAAGTAGAAAGACAAACTCAATTATTATTCTGAGAAGATTAGTAGGCCATTGCTTGGAATCCTCTCAAGTCCTTTAGTCAAACTTTCTCCAATTTTTTAACTACAGTTTTATCCTCTCTCCAATTTCAAAGAAAGAAGTATTCCTCTTTCTTTCCATAAAGTTATTCCTAGGTTCCTCACCTTTCAGCTTCTCACCTTCTCCAGGATCTTACTCTATCAATTTTGTCCTCTATCACTTGGGACTTGTCTCTCTGCTGCTACTATGTCCCCTATAGCAAGAAATACATAACTTCTTGAAACCATACTTCAGCTATTCCTGGTAGGGATGCTTGAACCAAGTGGGAACACAGAAGTCCCACAAGAAAAAAACAAAAGCCCTGCTGACACAGAGTTCAAAGAAAGCATTAAAGTCCACAAAAGAAATGAATAAACCACCAAGAGAAAATGCCAGTGGATGTAATATGTGAGGGAATTTTTATTCCAAGTTTCTGAAACAGACTACAAAATTAGTATATTTTAAATAATTTAAATACTTTTTAAAAGAATAGAAATTATAAATAAAAGTACAAAAAAGGACAGGTTTTTTTAATGGAAATTTTAGGAATGAAAAATACAGTGTTAAAAATGAAATTCTCAAGAGATATAGCAGATTGAAGAGGATATAAGATAAATGGGAAATAGATCTAAAGAAATCATGCAGGATATAGTACAGAGAGAGAGACAGAAAATGTGAATCAGTTCAGAGATATGAAAACTAGAATGTGAAATTCCAAAATACTTCTTCAAAAGAAAGAAAAGCCAGAATAAAGGTATAGCAGGATTTGAAAAGATAATAGTTGAGATTTTTTTTCCATAACTGGATGTTTAATTTCTTAGGATAAAAAACTACATAAATGCTGAAGAGGATAAATAAAAAAGAATCAACCAGCAGATAGACTATGGTAAAACTGCAGAATATCAAAATTGCGAGAAAATCCTTTGAGTAGAGAAGACACAAATCACTTAGAAGGGAACGAATGACAACCAGATTGGCAGCCAACTTTGCACTAGCAACCGTAGATTCCACGGGAAAATGAAACAGTATTTTCAGACCATTGTGAGAAAGTAACTGTCAACCTAGAATCCTACCTGATGAACCCAAAATTTAAGAAAGAGTGAGCAGAATAAGAACATATATGGACAAAGACAAGGAAGAATTTATCACTCACAGACTCTCACTGAAATACCTGCTATAACTATACCTCATTAAGAAGGAAATGCAAAGGAGCAAGATGCCAGATGTGATAATGAACACCAATGTCAGTATAGATAGTAATAACTCTAAGTAACTTTGCCTCTAAAGAAAACAGTAATAATATGAGTAATTAACAGGAAGTAGGAAATAAGATAGAAGAAAAGAGTAGGCACCAACAACACGAAAATAGAAGAGCAGAGTTTTAAAAGTGGAAGCTCCCCACTATGCTAAGTGAAGTAAGCCAGTTACAGAATGACAAATAGGTTATGATTCCCCTTCCATGAAGTCCTTAGAGTAGTGAAAATCACAGAGACAGAAATTAGAAAGGTGGATGCCAGGTAGTGGAGAGACCGGGAGAGTTGTTTAACAAATACAGACTCTTCATTTCGACAAGAGAGTTTTGGACACAGATGGTGGTAATGGCAGTACAACATTATGAATGTATTTAATACCACTGAACTGTGCACTTAGAAATAGTTAAGATAGTAAATTTTACATTATGTGTAGGCTACCACAATTTAAAAAAATGGGGGGAAAAGTGGAAGTCTTCCCATTGTTAGGGAAATGTTGACTTTATACTTAGGTATCAATGGCAAAAATTTAAAGATTACCACTGGCTGAGACAAAAAAATATATATAACTTCCAAATTAGAAAAGGGGGAGATAAAATAAATAAAAAATCAAAAAGTAAGGACAAAAAGGGCAAAATAATAGCAAAGAGAAAGGAAAGTAACACAAAAACAGAAAATTAGATGGAAGGAAAAAGTACAAGTAATAAGTGAAAAAAAGATTAAAACCACTGGTAATAGTATAGTCCCAGACTGGTACTTTTAAAATTCCAACTGTATGATATTTGCAATAGATTAAAAAAAAAAAACAAAAAAAAAAAAAAAACAAAAAACAAACAAACAAAAAAAAAAACATGTGTCAGGCAAATAGTAGCTGCAAGAAAGCCAGTGGAGCCTTATTAGTCTCAGACAAAATAGAATTTAAGGCAAACAAAATTAGGCATAAACAAACTAAATGAAAAGGAATTTGGGGGCTGGGGGAGTTAGAATGAGCCTGATTCTGTTATGCTGAACAATATGGTCTCAAAATATATAAGGCAAAAAGCTACAAAACCCAGTAATAAAAAAAGAAAACCATAGAGGGAGATTCCAATATGCCTTCCCAGAAAGTGATTAATCACCGAGACCAAAAATTGACAAGACACAGAAGAGTCAAATTACAGTTATCAATATTGACCTAAAGGCAATATAGAATCCAAATGCCTAAAATGTAGCAGAAAGACATAATTTTGAAACAATGGAACAATTACACATGACAAGAAAACATGTATCCAAATAATCTGGGTTAACAAAGAACTCATAGTAGAAATCATTTGCATAATATGCCAAAACTCAAGGATATGGCTAAAGCAGATTTAAAGGAAAAATTAGAGTCTTGAATATACATCTACATATACTAAAAATAAGATGAGCTAAGCATTCAAGAAGTCAGAAAAAGGAAAGATAAAACTCAAACAAAGATGAATGGATACAATAAAGATAATAGGAAGAAACAATAGAAGGAATGAAAACCCAAGTTTTTTTTCTGAAATGGCAAATCAAATAGACTATCTGGTAAGACTGGTCAGGAAAAAGAGAAGGCATAAATTAAGCAAGGTTACAAGTAGCAAAGATAATCATTTCAGGTGTTATAGAGACTGAAGAAATGACCTAAGTGAATACTATACATCCAGATTTTGAGAACTAAATTTAGTTTTTAGACAAAATTGTCAATACTGACTCCACAAGAAATAAGAAGCTTAACTACATTTACGTATTTTTTAAACAGCAAAAAATGTATCCATATAAATTCCCAAGTCAGATGATTTTAATTTTATTATTTTTATCACCAAAGTTTCAGTGAACATATATCCTAATCCTATATAAGCTCTATTGTAGAGTAAAAGAAGAGAAATTTCTCTCAAGTTTGAGTAACTTGCCCAAGTTAGGGGTCAGGAGGTGATAGAACAAGAACTCACACTTGGCACACCCTCACTCCACCACCTGCAGCCTTAACCATTAATTAGGCTATCTTCCCTCCTGTTTGCACCTGTGTTCTGATAAGGAAATACTAAAGAATGAAAACCAAATGAACATAGGTGCAGAAAAGCAATTTTTAAACACAATTTTTATTTTTTAAACACATTTAATAAAACTGGAAAACCACCCATGATTTTAAGAATAAGAAAAAAACCTTTAGAAAACTAGGAATAGAAGGGGAACTTCCTGAATTTGATAAAGGGCATCCATTAAAAGCATACATTTTATGGTGAAATTTTGATTTCCTATTACATTTCTGAAAAGACACAGACTTCCTACATCTGTTCAACATTGTACTGGAAACCGTATTAAGTAAAACAGGTCAATAAAAAAAATTAAATGCATAAGGATTGGAAAGAAAAAATAAACTTCTGATTTTCAGACTATATTATTATATACATAGAAAATCCCAGAAAATCTGCAATACTAGAATTGGATAAGATGCTTCAGAATGATTCCTAGATTGGGGACTCCTGGGTGGCTTAGAGGTTAAATACCTGCCTTCAGCCCAGAGCATGATCCTAGAGTTCCAGAACTGAGTGCCACATCAGGATCCCTGCATAGAGCCTGCTTCTCTCTCTGCCTATGTCTCTGCCTCTCTCTCTCTCTCCGTGTGTGTCTCATAAATAAATAAATAAATAAATAAATAAATAAATAAATAAATAAATAAATAAATAAAATATTTTTTAAAAAAGAATGATTCCTAGATAAAAGATGAATAAAAATTTTTTTGAACTCTTATTCTATTCATTATGTCCACAAAAATATATTCATTCAATAAAAGTTTGAGTATTCAGGCACTGAATCATGTACTGGAATTACACATGCAAGACTTTCATTCATTGGAGAACTGAAACTTTCCTGAAAGATATGAAAGAAGACCAAATAAATGGAGAGATATGTCATTGTGGCAGGACTCAATATTCTATAGAGGTAACTCTGCAGATTAATCTATAAATTCAGTAAAAGTCTAGTCAAAATTGAAAATAATTTTGATAGGAATATGACAATATGATTCTAAAATTAATATAAAAAATCATAGGAACAAGAATACCTAATACAATTTTAAAGAACAAGCCACAAGCATTAGCCCAATAGGATATCAAAATTTATTTTCAAGTTGCACAAAGTAAGAGAGTAAGTTCTTGGCACTAAGATCCACAGAGAGGTGGGTGACACCCCCCACCCTGGACACAGTTTTATAGGCCCTGCACTGACAACACACCTATGGTCAGCTTGATCTCGCTAAATCATAAAGTTAAATTCTCTGCTATCCTTCATGAAGAGCTCCTATAGAAAATAGAAAACCCATTCATTTCTGTGTCTGGACAATGTAAATAGCTTTTTGGCAATAGCCTGTAAAACTGAATATCAAATAGAACAGTCTTCCAGAATCCCACACAGAACAGGCAGCCTTATCAGGAGACAGAATAAAAGTTGAGATCTGCCCTGGCTGGGCAGGGAGAGACACTTGAGAAATAAAGGCCAATCATGGTGACCTAAAATGGCCTTTGTGAATAAGAGCGGGTAAGCTTCAGAAAACCAAGATGAGCCATTTGCCACAAAGTAATCCTGGGCTAAAGGGCAGTGGCATTAATTCCACTCCTTGCAAGAATCGATCTTTTCATTTTTCTCTACTCTCACCCTCTTCTCTTCAAATACCTGGAAGAGAGGACATGGGGATGATCCCTTCCCTGAGGATGAAAAGTAATAGCCAGTGAGCCAAATTAGGGCAAGAACTTGGTTTATTTTGGGGATGAATATTAAATGGGATCTATGGCAGATTTCTTTCTATTAGTAGAGTAATTCAGAAGAGTAAAGACAGAGCTATCCCCAAACATACAGGGATGTCTTTAGTCCTTTCTCCGGGAAAAGACCAATACTCAGCATTTCTCAACCTCAACCTCTCTGTTTCTCTCTCACACATTCTCTCTCTCTCTCTCTCTCTCTCTCTCTCCAACACACATACACACTATATACTTTATACTCTTCATCTAAGGAAACCAAAGTGCCCTCAGCTGTCAATCCACAGTTCCCACTGATTCCAGCAGGAATTGTGGGCAAGACATCAGGATCCAGAATGTGACCCATGTCCTATTAATCAGTCCTACACCATAGGAATGGAATTTGAAGTTAACAGAAAGAGTCCTGTGCTCTAACCATCTGCTCGTTGACTTTAATTCCTTCACAGGACAACAAGAGCAGCCAGAGGGCTGATTGCTAGTTATCAAGGCTCTTACTTCTAGCCCAGACCCCCATATTTTTGTGCTGCCACATAAAAAAAGCATTGGTCAACAGTTCCTCTTCCCAAGGTCTTTACTATATGACTGCTCTTTTATTAGGCTTTTGAGGTCAGGGGTTCCCAGCAGCTTCCCCCACCCGTCTTAGAAAAGATAGTTCACTGTGTTGACATGGACCACTCTACTGCAGGACTCAAAGCCTGGGAAAGCAAGAATAAGGGGTAGGGATGAAAAATATTCACTGAAGTTGTAATGACACAGGCCGTCCCACATCCTGACTTGAATTGCTCCTCTTAAGTAAAGCTGGTATCACTCCATTAAGTCCAACAGACCAGCTCTAGTTTGCTCAGGTCTCAGGGTTTCACACAATGATTGGGCAATACTAGTGTCTGGAGAGTCACTCATTTCTTCATTCTACATTTTACTGAGTGCTATAAACCAGGTACCATGGTAGGCTCTGAACAACCCAGGAGGGAAAAGAAACATAATTGCAATGCAGTATGATCAGTGGCTAGACTAGATATGTTTGTGGTGCTGCTGTAGGGTGCAGACCAAGTGCCCCCAGGAGAGTGGTATTTAAGGGGAGTCTTGAATGATTGGTGTATAGGGTATATTGGTGATGCCTCCTCTGGTTCTTTGGTGTATTTCCCCTTCTTCAAAACACTCCCAGAGCCTTTAGACATCACCATAAGGATGAATCTTCCATCTGTTTTTGAAGCATTTCATTGTACCAAAAAGAAACAATGATTCCAATAAAAGGTGTTCCATTTCTCTGAAATTAATAAACTATCCTGAATATTTTTTACTGCTTAAAACATTTTTAGTCACAAAAGTAATACATGTTGTCTGTAGAAACTCTGGAAAATACACAGAAGGATAAGGGAAAAGTAAAAATTACCAAGAATCCAGGTATTAGAGAAAATACTATCACTGTCTTGGTATTCTGTTTTATTTTCTCTGAACAGATTTTTGATTCGGTTTAGTCTGGTTTGTGCAAAACTAGGATGGCATACTGTACACATAATTTTTGTAAACTTTTTAAAAATTAATATTCTATTCTAAACAATTGTCACATCCTTAAATGCCCTTTGAAAATAGTACTTTTAATGGCTGGAAAATGTTCTATCATATAGATGGGCCACAATTATTTGAACTCTGTCTCCACTGGTGGAAATTTATGTCACATCCATTCCTTCACTCTCCATGCTGCAATGAACGTAAATCTATCTGTGCATCTATGATATTTTCTTACAAGAAATTTTAAAAGAACAATAACTGGAACAAAGGTCACGCATATTTTTAGGATTCTTACTACATGCTGCTGAATTTCTCTCCAGAAATACAGACATAGTCTACTACTCAGTGGGTACTTAATAACTATAATAAAATGAATGAATAAAAATAATATATTATATATCATATATAATATACTAATATAATGAAATATAATAATATATAATAATATAATGAAAGAATAAATGGTTTTCATGATTCTCCATAATACTCTTGCTAGAAATTGCCATACTTGAACCATAGGAAACTACAAAACCTGTGAGAGTGAAAAAAATATTCAATTAGGGAAACTAATAAACTCATAAAATTTTAATTACCTCTTAAAAGAATACTTAGAAGTATTTCTAAAATTGAGTTATATATTTATCTGATAGAAAATTGGGTAGCCAAAATAATGTTACAGAAGAATAATTATTGTCATAAGAAAATGTGAACTATGTATGAAGTAGTCTCCAAAGTCATATGATCCCATTTTTGTGGAATATGTATATGTGTGTGTATATACGTAATATATATGTATATTATATTGTATATAACACTAGAAAACCAAACACCAAAATATTAACAGTGATTTTTCTCTTCCTGTTGTATTATGGGTGATTTTTTTCTCTTTGTGTATGTGTGTGTATGTATTCTAACTCTTGTGCATTAGGCATGTATTTCTTTCTTTCTTTCTTTCTTTCTTTCTTTCTTTCTTTTTCTTTTTTTTTTTTTTTGAAAGAGAGAGAGAGCATGTGTGCATTGTGAGCAGGGAGGGGCAGAGAGAGAGAGAGAGAATTGGGGAGAGAGAATCTCAAGCAGGCTCCACACCCAGTACAGAGTGGGACTCAGTCTCACATCCTAAGATCATGACCTGAGCCAAAATCAAGAGTTGGGTATTCAACTGACTAAGCCACCCACACGCCCCTACTTTTTCTAATTAAGGAAAAACAGAAGTTTTTAAATATTGAGTTACCATGGAACTAAAAGAAATGATTTTTACAGCTAGAAATCTGACTTAGAGACAGTAAACAAAATGATAAATAGGCAGTTCTTCCTCTGAAGGTCTATTAGTCCACTTGGCTGCCATAACAAAATATCATAGACTGGATGGTTTAAACAACAGAAAGTAATTTTCTCATAGTTTTGGAAGCTGATGTAGGAGATCAAGGTGCTAGCATGGCAACTTCTCATGAGGACTCTCTCCTTGGATTGCAAACAGCCACCCTCTCCCTGAATGCTCTCATATGGCCCTTCTTTGGTACATGCTCTTGGAGAGAGAACAAGTTCTCTGATGTCTTTTCTTATAGAAATGCTAATCTCATCATGAGGGTCCAATCCTTACAGTCTCATCTAACCCTAATTACCTCCTATAGACCTCATCTCCAAATAACCATCACCCTGTGGGTTAAGGCTGCAATGTATGAATTTTGGAGGGACACACACATTCATCTAAAGCAGAGGATATCCTCCAGAGATCAATATTGTGATATTGATCTTTGGAGGATTGTGATAAATTGTGATATTTATTTATCACATTTATTGTGATAAATTCAAGTTCACATTTTTTAAAATAAATATTCAGAAGAATGCTAAATGATATAATGAAAGAAAGAAAGAAAGAAAGAAAGAAAGAAAGAAAGAAAGAAAGAAAGAAAGAAAGGAAGGAAGGAAGGAAGGAAGGAAGGAAGGAAGCAAAAAGAAGAGAGAGCGAAAGAGAAGAAACGAAAGAATAAAGACAGAACAACGAACAGAAATAGACGAAGGAGCGAAGAAAGAGCAGATCCGATATCCTCTAAATAATCCTCAATCTAGCTCCTCTGCCTCCTCATCCTCTCCTCTCCTCCTTCCTCTCCTCTCCTCTCCTCTCCCTCTCCTCTCCTCTCTCTCCCCCTCTCCTCTCTCTCTCCTCCTTCCTCTCTCTTCCTCTCCTCTCTTCTCCTCTCCTCTCTCTCCCTCTCTCTCCTCTCCCTCTCCTCTCCTCTCTCTCCCCCTCTCCTCTCTCTCCTCCTCCTCTCTCTCCTCTCCTCTCTCGCTCTCCTTCTCTCTCTTCTCTTCTCTTCTCTTCTCTTCCTTCTCTCCTTCTCTCTCTCCTCTCTCCTCTCCCTCCTCTCCTCTCCTCTCCTCTCTTCCTCTCCTCCTCTCCTCTCCTCCTCTCCTCTCCTCTAGAAGAGAAGAGAAGAGAAACCATGATCAGGACACAGTTCTGTCCATCAAAGAGACACATTCTTGTAAAGGAAGACAGAATATTACAACCAGTACAACAGAATTCTAACAAAAACATATACTAGCACAAATCTGAGTGAAGAAGGGGAATATAAAGAGCTCTTATTCTGGGAACAATCAGGAAATGTTTCTTAAAAAGAAGTGAAACATAAGCTGAGTTTCGGGGAAAAAATTAAAAAGGTAGGACTAGTCATGAGTGTGGAGGGCTGTGCCAGACAGAGCAGCTTGCAGCAAGGCACAGAGGTTCTGGCTAAAACATCATTGCACGCCTGAGGAGGGATGAGGCAGGAGGGGCTCCAGGGGTTCCCGTCTCTAATTACATCTCAACAGAGATTGAATGAGCACAGCTAGACTGAACTAGCATGCCATGCTAAGTTCACGCTTTACCTCAAGAACCATGCAAAGTGCTACATTTTAAGGAGAGAAGAGCAAGAAATGACTGATGATTTAGAAATATCACTCTGGTAATGAGGTGGAAGAGAATGACTTAAGCACCACTTTGAGAATGGAGACAAAAAAGCCGATTGAGAGGTTCTCTGTATAATTCAGAAGAAAAATGATGAGAGCCTGATCCAAGGCACAGTTATTTATTAGGAAAATAAAGGAGGTAGTAATTGTCAAATAGCCAATTTGATTATAGAAGATTTCAGTGGTAAAGACACAAATTATGTATGGTTGAGGTTCTTAATGACAAAAGAGGTGGCCATATGGTTTGTGTGGGACAGTCCTGGATTTCACTGTATAGTTATTCATAGCACCCTTCTTCTTTTCAAGAGGATCCCAATTTGGGTAATAAATAATTGGGCACCCTATAGTGACCCTCCCCCCTCCCAGCTCCCTGTGTATATCTACTCTGAAGACCCTACTTTAGATACCATTCCTTGGATTCCTGTTTGTTTGTTTTCACCATCTTGCTACCTTCCAGGTCATACTTCTGGCCACTACAGAAAATAGTTGCTTTTTCTCTCTGCCTTTTTATAATATTGTTTGTCTTACACTTATCTAAACCCCCTGTTTCTGGCCACACAAATTCTATGGAGGGAACACTTCTGGAAGGATTCCAAACCTGGTTCTGAAAAATCAGCTTCTTCTGCCCAAACTTCTCATTCTTCCTTTATCACTGGTTGAGTACCAGTGATAATCTGGTATCTCAGGCATTTCACCGGCTACATTGCCCTTCATTATACCATCTTGGGCCCATGGATCCTTTAAACTGTTAAATTCCTTCCCAACTTTGCCTCACATTACCTGGACCTCTCTTTGGCTAGAGTTTTAAACTCCTATCACAGACACCTCACCTTTTTCTCCACCATGGCTAACCTTTATTGGGCATATTTGTCTGCCATGTGACCTCCACTCCTCCATTCAGAACTAACCAAAATGTAAATAGTTGTTTGTGAGATAAGACTACATATATTTTTATATCTCTTTATTCTCCACTTCTTTGTACAGGTAAATGTATAACAAAATACATTTAGTTAAAAGCATTCTACCTTTAATTCTTTTTTTTTTTTAAAGATTTTATTTATTTACTCATGAGAGACACAGAGAGAGAGAGGGGGGCAGAGACACAGGCAGAGGGAGAAGCAGTCTCTACACAGGGAGCCTGATGTGAGACTTGATCCAGGAACTCCAGAATCACACCCTGGGCCGAAGGCAGGCGCTAAACCGCTGAGCCACCCAGGGATCCCCCTTTATTTCTTTCAAAGTTGAACCACGCTTTCCTTTCACCACCCACTCAAGCTACTTACCTTGCAACCTGGAAGTTTCCATTTATGATGGGATTTGGCTAGGCTCAAGGGCTAGCCATTGTGTCAAGCTCTCTGCTTGAGTCTTCTTACAAACTGTTTGGAGAACAGTTTAACAATTTGAACATAATGGCAAAAGAACCTGATTTCTGACGATAAATACTTTTGACTCCCTACAAAAGCTTAAAAAGTTCTAACAATTTTGGGCAGCCCAAGTGGTTCAGCGGTTTAGTGCCACCTTCAGCCCAGGGTGTGATCCTGAAGACCCGGGATCAAGTCCGCTTCGGGCTCACTGCATGGAGCCTGCTTCTCCCTCTGCCTGTGTCTCTGCCTCTCTCTCTTTCTCTCTCTCTGTCTCTTTCTGTGTGTGTGTCTCTCATGAATAAATAGGTGACATCTTTAAAAAAAAAAAAAAAAAGAATGGATAGAGAAAGGGCAAACATTGAAGAAATATTGAACACAATGGAATGTTACTAGAGATCAAAGCAAAAGGCCTTGATGAGAAAGGCTGGGGTGGGGGTGGGGAGGGAGATGTGCAAATGCATGAGAGATAAGATTACTTAAGCAACACAACAATCAACCAGCATATACAATGTGTATTGAATCATCTTTGAGTAAAATGGATCACAGTGGTAATAGTTTAATGTTGTAAGATAAAGTTTTGTTTATCTACCAGTCTGAACCAGGGCCTTTCAGTGAGGCTACTGCATAAGGAGAGGGGACCAGGGGCCACAGAAACAGGTAAATGGGGAAGTCTGCCTCCCACTGACATCAGCCAGTCTTTGTTACCTTAGAAGATAAAATGTGTTTGAAAGCCACTGATCTAAATAAATGTGCATGCATGAAAAGAAACAAATGTGCATGTGTGTGTTACAGTATGCATAACCTAACACTTTTCATAGGACCAAAATCTAACTAAATATCCATCACCTTGGCATATTAACCAGCAGCGTATATGTGTTTGTTCTTGCTACAGGAAGTAGAACTATTTCATTGGGAGGCTTAAAAATGCCTCTTTTTAGTAATCTCATATTCCCACGTCTAACCCACAAATGAACTTATCCACTTCCACTAAATAAATTCCTTGAGGACAAGGGTCCTTTCCCTCTCACTGCCTCATACAGACTTCACAAATAAGATGTTCAATAAATATTTGCTGGTTAAAATGAACATTGAAGGCAGAATATATTTTTAAAATATATAAGCAAAGACATTTTTTGGTAGACTCTAAAACAACTTGAGAAATATGTCTCAAAAATTGTTATCTACATACAAACAGAAAGAGAGGATGCTAATTATCAGGCTAGTGATTTTGATATAAGGGTATAACAATGGTAATAAAGTCAACATACCATGACCCCAGTTTACAACACAGCCATCTTAGGATGTGTAAAAATAGAGCACATCAGAGAAGTCTGCCCTTACGTTAAGGAATCAAACCAGGTCATTACCTTCTAAATGACTGTGGTAAAAATTCTTCCCATGCTACATTTTCTTTTTATGTTAAAACACACCCACTCACACCCCCCACACACACTCATCCTCCGAATCAAGGGGCAGGTTAAGCAAACCTTATTGTCTCTATAATGCCTTTATATATAATGATAAATACAAATGAGAGGTTTATCTTGGTACAATCTATAGGAATTAAAAACAAGCAAACAAACAAGGAAGCATCACAGTTGTGTTGACTGCCTCAGATATTGGACCTAATATCTCACTTAAAATTTCTGGGGAAAACACCACCTACAGTGATTTTGTGGGTTCAATGAAAAGATCAGATGGAGCATGAACTTGTCTCAAGCACTTGAGAAGTATATAGGGAAGACCGACAAAACACACAGGAAATAAAAGGGTCAGTTGGTGTTGGCTGTTTATTTAGGCCTTTGATGTGAGGAAAAAAGTATAAACCAAACAATAGCTTGGTAACTTGTCCTGGCATAATCAAATTCATAACTGTAAATTATGCATGTTATTATTTTATAAAGCCTTTTTTAAAATAAGATTTTATTTATTTGAGGGAGAGAGTGACCGAGAGAGAACACAAGCAGGGGGAGAGGTAGACAGAGGGAGAGGGAGAAGCAGACTCCCCACTGAGCAGGGAGACTGATGCAGGGCTCGGTCCCAGGACTTGGGATCATGACCTGAGCTGACGGCAGACGCTTAACCAACTGAGCCACCCAGACGCCCCTTAAAGGGCCTTTTAAAGGCAAGTGGAGTAAAGGAGAAACAGCTTGGTTGTCCATGGATAATTTTTCTTTGAGACCAGTTTGAATAAAACAGGAAGCTTTTGCTGGATTTATAATGTGACTGTGCGATTCAGGCAGGGGACAAATTAAGGGCAACAAGACAGGTGGCATGTAGTTCGTGTGCAGGGAGCATCACACTGACAGGGCAGCCTATGGGAAAACACAGCAGATGTGGAAAGTGACTGCACAGAAAATCAAAGATAATGGAGCCCGGCGACGTGCTGGGTGCTTATGAAGGAGAATTTTTTTTCATGGGTGATATAAATACAATCTGTAACTTTCTGTTTTTCCTAATAAGCCCATAAATTTAAAACACTATTATTTGAAAAGTAGAGTCACAGTAGATCTGAGATCACATTATATCTTGTTCAGCAAGATCTATTAGCCCAGTGGGAGCCATTGTGGGCAGCAGACAGGGCCCAGTGACAGCCCAGGGCACCAGGTCTGTGGACAGGTCTGCCATAGGAGCCCACACAACTGTCTTGTTCTACAGCTTCTCTCACACCAACTGATACTGTTGAGTTACTTCATCCACATCATCCTCACCACATGCTTAGTACTTGTAAATCTCTCATATTTTTTATGCCCACAAATTATTCCACAATTCTCTTTCTCAACTTCTTGCACTTCCAGCTACCTCTCCTGAGAGTAGGTTTTCATTCAACCACCAGGTGTCCTCTTCATGCTAATTGTGGGAAATGGTAAGGAGATATTCACTTGCCCTCAACACGGATTGCGTGAGAAAAGGATGTGAATTCAGCAAGGAATGAGTACCAAGAAAGAAGAAAGTAAGCAATCACTTGAAGGAGGGGGAAAATCCACCTTTATCCTGTTAGACAATTTCTGATGCAAACCTGGAAAAAATGCAGCTACGTTCCCATGAGTGTTTCAACATGGCTGGAAGACCGCAAAATAAAATAAAGCTAGTTATCATGGATGAACACATGCTATTTACCTCAAGTGGCCCTTTTTCTGAACATGAGCAATGGATTTCCAATATTTATCATTAGGTTGATTTGTCAAAATTTCAGAGAGATTCTGGATCAAAAGTATAGTGCCCACTGAAAATATTCACAGTCCTGACTTTTTACAAATCAGTGTGAAGGGCCGCACTAAGTAAGCCCAGATTTCTGTGCTCAGTCTGATATTCCAGAATGCTATTTGTGAGAATGTAACAGATTGGTGAGGCTGTGAGTGCAGTTGCAGATTATAGTAACCAATGCATGACATCTCTTCCCCATAAGGCCCTCTGGGAGATGCATTACTGTCCTATATATATTACTTATATTATGTTCCCAAGTAGAGTTTCAGAGGCTCTATGGTCAAGAACACAAAACACTGCTACAACAAGGAGGCTGATCTCAGACAGCTGTTTGTGCCTCTCTTGCATGGATGACAACTAAATGAGTAGGTTGTCCAGCACCATACCCACTGTTACTGTCTTTATTTATCATGAACCACAAGATATTTTTCCTGGCCCTATGACAAATCTATCACCAACAACTACAGTGAACACTCAATAGCACAGGTGTAAGAACAGAGTAATTTCTGTTTGAGAGGCAGAGTCAGGTGTATATACAAGGAAAATTCTCAGAAGGCAAGATTCCAAACCAAAGTAGGAGGGAGCATGTGGTGGAGTGGATTTGAATGAGCAGCTAGTCCCCCACTACTATCCTCTCAGTCAGAACTTTTTAAATTGCCACTTCCTTTAAGTCATGTCAAGAGTCTTCCCATGATCCTCTCACCTCCCTAGATTTCTATTCTTGGGATTGGATGCAAAGCCAGAAAATTGAAGGGACTCCTCTATAAAGCTAGACAAAAAATAGAGCCTATTCACCAGTTACTCTTCTCTTCTCAAAGGGCTTTATTTCCATGGCTTTATCAAGTGAGTTAAAGAGAAAAGGCTTGGGAAAGTTGGCCAAACTCAATAACTATCTCTTATGCTTCTTATTGAAGTTAAACAGTTGGAATGGGCAGGTAGTACATCATTAGGAAGAAGGCCAGGCAAAAACTGCAGAACCTCTTGGTAGAATTCTTGGTCCTAATACACAAACACCAAACCCCAAAGAATAAACAAAACTGCAAGGCTGCAGTTTGATTTCATCAATTTATTCCAGAATCACAAATAAAATGAGTGAGTAAAAGAAAAGAATAAAGTTTCTACAAGGATGTGTGGAACACAAACAGCTCTTGCATTGTGCATTATCCAAGAGAAATTTCATTATAATGAAACTTCTTAACTTCCTATACCCCTGTTCACCTCTTTAATGCTTTATTTAAGAATAACAGCAATTCAAACTATCAAAAAATTACCCATTGTTGTTTCTTAAGAAAGGTGCAGCTCTTTGTTTCTAAAACACTCATTTATGTAATGAATGACTTTGGACTTGCAGGGAAATGTTCACCTTATTATGTAATACAATTGTAGGACATGAATCCAGCAGCAGCGATTAAATCTTAAACACAAATGTGGAACAATTGCTCAAAGAGCATGCAAAAGTCCTTTGTGATTAAATAAGCAGGGATTGGAAAAATAGTGTATAAGAATAGTTGCTTTGCCTGAACATTTTCTGGGAAAATCAACATATCACAGAATCTCTAAATTGGAAGAGACCTTAGATTACAGGAAGGGCAATCCTCTCTGATAGGGTGACCACTTCATCCAGGTTTGCCTGGGATTTTTCTGATTTTAGCACTCAACATCCTAAGTCTTAGAAAACTCCTCAATCTGGGGGTGGTGCAGTCAGTTAACCAGTTGACTCTTGATTTTTGCTCAGGTCATGATCTTAGGGTGGTGAGAGCAAGCCCTGCATTGGGCTCTGCACTCAGCATGGAGTATGCTTGAGGTTCTCTCTTCCTCTCCCTGTACCCCTCCTGCTTATGCTCTTTCACTCTCTGTCTCTCTCAAATAAATAAATAAATAAATAAAATAAATAAATACATACATACGTACGTACATACGTACGTACATACATACATACATACATAAATCTTAAAAAAAAACAATTCCTCAGCCTTGAACAACTGGGTATTCATAAGTCTTTGGATTCATAAGTCCCCTTGATAACATGATCTACAAGAGATTTAACTTTCACAGGATTCTGTTCCTGATCATGAGCCAAAAATCAGTGTCCCTATAACCTATCCTTATTCTGTCTTCTGTAGCAAAATAAATTCCCCCTTCCAACTGGTCGCCTTGTGATTATTTGAAGACTACCCTTTCCCATCTCATACCTCCCCAATCCAGTCTCTTGATTCTCTAGGTTAAATTGACCCAGTTCCTTCATCTACTCCTTGAGTATTCTTGTTCCATTGGTAAGCCAATGATTCTCCTCTGGGTAAGCTCATCTGCTAAGGTCCCTCAAATGGTGACATCCCAAACTGAGTTCAAGCTTCTATGTATCACCTGAGCAGACTCCTTTAGCCCTTCCCCTGTCCTGGGCATCATGCTCCCATGTGGACATTCTATTAGCTCATTTGGCTACCACATCCCACAACTAAATAACAGTACAGTTTATGTCAACAGAAAGCCCTGGAGATTTTTCACACATGCTGTTGTTCAAAGATCTGCCATCCTGTAGTTATGCAATTTGTCTTTGGACACAAACATTACACATTGATCCCTTAGAGCAAACTCATTATTCAGCCCAGAATTCCATCTTTGACTCATAATTCTATCACCCAGATCACTCACTCTCCTCCCAGGTTCATGTAGCCCACAGATGTTTTCTGAGTCTCAACATCTGCAGTCACTGAAATCATTGGCAGGAATGTTTACTAGGTCAGGGTATAGGGCCAGATCATTAGTGTATGCATAGTGATCTGGTGCATAAAGGCAGGTATTCACATGGGTCCTTTATTTTGAAATATTCTCCAGAGATTTCCCTATTTCCACATTTTAGAAGGGAAGTTGAAACCAGGAGAATGCAAATACACTATAGCAATATTTTCTTCATTTTCAACCAGCAACCGCCTTCTCCTTTACCTTTAGCCTGTACTCCTCCAGGTGTCTCCAAATTTCAGGAGTCTCCAAACTTCAGTAAACAAGTATGATAGAATTCCCACCATGAGCCCTGGAAAGGAGTAGGGCTCTGCAGGCACCAAGTGTGAAACATTAGTGCAGTTCATCCAATGTCTCTGTCCTTTTCCAGGGACATTTTAGGGTTTCACTTGCCCACTTCTTTTGATCTCAGGCATAGCCATGTGACTTGTTTTAGCAAACATCATACATATGGAATGATAAGTGTTTCATCCTGGCAGAAACTTTAAAAGCTGGCTGAGTGGTTTGCCATGTTTCCTTCCCACCACTGTTCCCATCAGGGATGTGGGTGAAGATGAGCAGTCTTACATTAGCCTATGTCCCTGAGAGAACACATGATCAGAGTCCCCCTGCTGGCCCATATTAGACATGCAGGTGGAGTAGGAAATAAAGCCTCTGAGATTTTGGACATTTTGTTACTGCACTATGACTTAGCCTGACCTGATTGTTACACTGAGGATGCTGCAGAAAAAGACACCAACTCCTATTTACAAGAAGCTTAGAGTATAGTTGAAGGGGTAAGTCATATCCACAAAATAACTGTAGAGATTAAATTAGCAGGTAGTAAAAACCTAAATTGGAAAGTAGAGATAATGAGCAAATAGGACATGGTGTTAAAAAGGTGAGTCAGTAAGACAATGCATTAGAAGGGAATAAGAAAAGGGGGAGCTCAGCACAGGCTTAAGTTCTCAGAAAACATTTCATTTCTGTTAAACAAAAGAAAAAATGAAATTACATAATTTATTGAAAAGTGTAAAAGGAAATGGCTCTACAAATATTTTGACTCTTCTCAAATTGTAATAAAAATGTAAGCTTAAATTACGAGGCCATTTTAAGTATACTTGATTTTAGCCTTTTCAATAACCAATGTTAATAAGGCACGTAGTTTTTTTAAATGGGTGTATTATAGGCCCTTCAGAAATGGACAGATTTAGCACTTTATTGAAGACAGGTGATTTTTTGACAGGAGTTTTATAGGAACCTCGGCAATGTTGGTAATGCAGATAAAATGAAGCTGATCTTAACATTTCCTTAAAATACGATTTACTTTATTTCACAGAAAGGTCCATTATTATTAGTGTAGAGGTAAATACTGGTCTGAATACTGAAGGCTGAATGTCAGTTTGGCTGATCTAGCAAAAATTTAGCCTTTTTTCTTTCTAAAATATATTCAGCCTCCCCTTTCTATTCCTTTTATAGAAATGGAAGAATTTTGATGTTAATTAGAATAGTCATTCACCCATTCAGCATAGATTTACCAAGCACCTACTCTCTGCCTGGACTGTGCTAGATGTCAGCTATTCATTAAAGAGAGGGACAGTCAAAGGTCTGTCCTCAGAAAGCTTACAGTCTGGAGGGGGAACAGGCAGAGAGTGGGAAGGGTGGGGAGAACTTTCTAAGCAGAAGAAACACCACATGTTCCTTACCATGAAATGAGAAAGGGCTTTGAGTGTTCTAGAAAATCAAAGTGCACAATATGCCAATCATATATGGTAACTAAAAGGGAAAATAACTTGAGATGGGATTAGAGTTGGGTAACAGGCAGGCCACATGAGACTTGGAAGCCCTGTCAGGAATTTTTTTTCCACTTTGTCTCAAATAACCTCAGAGTTTTGAACAGGGGGTGCAATGTGGCACAATCTCTGTCTTGAGAAAGTCTTTCTGCTGCTTACTGTGTGAAGAACAGATTGATGGAGTTAAAGTAGTGATGGGGATTAAGAGGAACTGTTGCAATAACCCAGGGAGGAGCAAACAGTGACCAAGACTGGGGCAGTAGCAGTGGTCCTGGCATGAAGTAAATAGACTAGAAACATATTATGCAGTCAATGCATCAGAAGTAGGTAATGTGTGAATGTGAGGAGTGACAGATGTGTCAGGGAGAACTCCCCGGTTCTGACATGAGCAACTTTTCTACTTTGTGCAGTGGAGAAGTGAGGAGGAAGAGCAGGATTGAGTCAAAGACACTCAAGTGAGGCTGCTGAATGGCAACTGGAAGCTCAGCAGATCAGGGTAGGCAAGAGCTACAAATGTGTGGGTCACGGGCTTAGTGCTGGTGTTAGGCTGTGGGAGAGGTTCAGAGGTACAAAATAGCTACTGTCTTACACAACGCATGGCAAGTGTGGGGCACTGGACAGGGAGATGGCGATACGGGGTTGGAAAAGAGGAACAAGATCAGAAGGAGTTCTTGATAATCAAGAAGAGGTTTCATCAGTAGTCTAATGACTTAAGAAAATAATTAATTCTTAACATCCCTTGATCCAATCCCAGACCTCTAGGAAAATATGAAAAAGTTTATACCTGGCTCTTGACATGTCCCCAAATCATAATTCAAACAAATGGCACCCCTCTCCTGTACCTACCCCACTTGACAAGTGAACTTCTTTTTCAACTTTTACTCATTTCATCTCCCACTCAATGAATATTTTTCAAAAAAGAATGACATTTTTATCACTTTGCAAGTTTTTCCTGCCCAAGCAATCTTGACTAAACAGATGTTTCCTAAATATCAGACTGTAAAAGAGTGCTCATCAGTCCATGGCAAAATGAGAAAACTGGAACCATGAAACATATATAAGTCAGCATAAAGTAGCCAACTTTCATTTCCTGGGGATGATACCCCTGTATTCTGTCCTTTAAACATTAAAATGTCCTTCCTTGGGGCACTTGAGTAGCTCAGTTGGTTGAGTGTCCAACTCTTTGTTTCAGTTCAGGTCATGATCTCATGGGTCATGGGACTGAGCCCTGAGTTGGACTCTGCACTCAGCGGGGAGTCTGCTTGAAGCTTTTCTCCCTCTCCCTCCTTCCCAAACTTCCCCCAGCTTACACACTCTGTCTCTCTAAATGTCCTTCCTTTTATGAAATAATGGTGATAAAAGGTATTTTTTAATGTCCTTACTTGGCAAAATAAAAAAAAATCAGTAATCCTATGTATGACTCCAATCATAAAAAAAAAAAAAGTCCCAATCTGTGAAATCCCAAATCAGATTTCTGATTCTCTGCAAGGCGCACACTCCAGCTGAACAACTCCCTCTCAGACACAACCCCGGAAATGCCCAGGATTCACAACTGTGCCTCAGCAGACTTTGCTAAATGCCATGGACATCTGGAGTTGTTTCCAGACAGTCAAAACCACAAATGTTAGGGTTCACTTTATCGGCAAAGCTGAGTCATTGTGCAAAAGGCAAAGAAATTCCTGAACTCTAAGAACTGTAAACAGGGCCCTTTGTAGCTCCTCACTGCGTTGGGATCTTGATTTGATCAAACCAAGTACAAAAAGACTGTGTTGGCCTTGAACATAGTTAAATATGGCCTGAGTAGAACTTGCTAGTAGGAAGTTACTGTTAGTTTTGCTAGGTGTATCAGTTTCATTGTGTTAAAAAATATTCTTATATTTTAGAAATGCATACTCAAGTATTCTAGGTGAAATTGATGACATTTGGTATTGTTTTAAAATATTTAGCAAAAATATGCGCAGCCCGGGTGGCTCAGCAGTTTGGGGCTGCCTTCAGGCTCCCTGCGTTGAGGCTGCTTCTCTCTCTGCCTGTGTCTCTGCCTCTCTCTCTCTCTCTCTCTTTGTGTCTCTCATGAATAAATAGATAAAATCTTAAAATAAAATAAAATATTTAGCAAAAAATAAAACAGAGAAACTAAATATGGCAAGCTGTTGAACATTGTTAAATTCAGATGATGCAGGCACATTTCACTGTCCCTATGCTTTTATGTCTGAAATTTTTGACAATAAAGTTGCAAGGAAGGAAGGGAGGAAGAAAAGGAGAAGGGAGGGAGAAAACCTACCCTCTGCCACACTTACTATTATTTCATAATGACTTTAAATGGAAGGAAGTGTTAATTAATTAGGAAGGGCTTTAGTCTGAGGTGGCTCTAATGTCATGCTGGCCCAGTAAGTAAGCCAAAAACCCAAACCTATAAATGCCTAAGGGTTACAAAAGTGAAACCTAAGGACAACTGATCACAAACAGCAAACTAGATGGTAAGCTAAAGCCAATAATGGGGTGCCTGGGTGCTTCGGTCAGTTGAGTGGCCAACTCTTGGTTTCAGCTCAGATTATAAGCTCGGGGTCATGAGATCAAGCCCTGCATCAGGCTCTGCACTCAGTGTGGAATTGGCTTGAGGATTCTCTCTCTCCTTCCCTCTGCCCTTCCTCCTGCCCCAGGCCAGTGAGGGTATGAAGCTTGAGGGTCTCTCTCAAATAAATAAATCTTAAAAAAATAAAAATAAGCTAGAGCCAATAAATAATTTCCTTACTTTCCTTCTGCCTTTTCTCTATAAAAGTCCCTCCCCCAACTCCTGCTGGTAGAGTGCTCCTAACCACTTCTCATTTGGTGCTTCCCCACTGGAATCAATTTTTGCTCATATAAATGCTTAAAATTTTCAATATGCCTCAGTTTATCTTTCAACAGAAATAAAGCGAATTAAGAGGAAGGAGAATTTCCACTAATATTGTGAACACCTACTTTAGTCTCAGTGCTATGTGCCCTCATATGTGTGCACATTACACGTCAGGTAGCTTTTATTACCACAAGTTTATAGAGGAGAAAAATTAGACTTGGGTTCAATCTGTTTCCACATGGAAAATAGAGAACAAATTGGGCCATTGGAATTATCTTGGCCACTAAAGAAATTTCCCAGTGAGCAGATTAAAAACAAAAATAATTATGCTGACTCCTAATGTGCTCCCTTTCAGTCCACAATGATGCAGATGTGCAGGCTCTGCTGGGGGCTGGGAGGGGGCATCTCCTCCTCCAGGCCTCTCCATAACAGGTCTCTGGCAACACAGGCCGCTCTCAGCATGCAGACCCAGGCCCCTCCCATTTCCCTGCTACTGGGGAGGACCAAACATGAATTCTGATCTGGGGCTATAAAAAGGAAAGACAGAACTTCTGTCATCACGTCCAGAAAAGGGAAGGAGGAAAACCATGAACCAACCTGGTGGATTCCACACATGATCCAGAGCTACACTGAGTTGAAGGCTCTGTGGAGGGCACATCAGACTCCTCTGCTCTTCCCCATGTGGTATTTCCCTTACACATCCTGCAATCTCTTAATACCATTCTCTTGAGATTTCATCCTGGCCCCAAAGCAGTCCGTGGAAATCTGTGCCTCAGCCCACCATAATGGTTCTGAGGGCAAGCTCAGAGCCAGACCACAAGATTCAAACCCTGGCCGCTGAGTTGCCAGGTGACCTGGGGCAAGTTTATAACTTCTTTGTGAATTAATTTTCTCTCCCCCTCTAAAAATGAGGATGAGCCCATGGCCGCCAAAAGTTCAAGTAAAGCACTTGGCACATAATGACACATAGCACTTAATAATGTTAGCACCATTACTATAACCGCCCTTATCTGGTTTCACCCCAGGCCACTTACTTTCCAACTGATCCCCAGATGCAGGCAGATCCATGTGTCCCTTCAATCTTTAACTTTGCCTGATGCTCTTCCCAAATATTTTCTCTCCATCGCCATAAATTCCCCAACTGAAGCTCTTCATTCTCCTTAAGTCCCGACTGTCAGAGCCCACCAGATCTCCTGCCAACTTCTGTCCTGCTTACTGCTATCTGCCGCTACCTGAAAATTTTTAGAAAATGAGGCAAGTCAGGGTCTTGTGAGAAAACAGGCAGCACCTCAAAAAGGCAGCCAAAGGAGCTATTTATGGAGGTGTGGGCAGGGTTAAGGGAAACACAAAGTGACCCAGGGAACTAGCAATACAAGAAACAGTTGTCCCCGGGCCTGAGAAGACAAGGGGTGGAGGCAGTTACTGAGAACAAGTGAGAAGCTTAGAAGAGGCCACCCAAGTCATGGCTTTGAGACCACATGGGCAGGGGGTAAAAATCAATATCCCACCTCTGTCTCTTCCACTCAGGCAATCTCTTACAGATGGTTCCCACTGGCCACACAGAATAGAGGCCAGAGCCTGGGCAGAGGTCTGTCTACCTGGGGTGCAGAGAAGGGTAGAGAAGGGATCTGGAGGGGCAGATGGAGGCTAATCAGCAGGGACAGGTCTGAAACAAGCTAATTATCATTCAACTGGGGACTGTCTTGTATTTCGTCTTAGTGTCCCTCATGTGTGGGCCTCTCTCTGTGAGAGTCAGCATGGAGAAATGGAAAGAGCACAGACCTCGAAATCAGGTGCTAAACCGCCGAGCCACCCGGCTGCGCTATATTATTTTGGATATCAGTTTCCTCAGTTATAAAGTGAGATGGTTTAACCTGAATGTACATGGTTTCTGGGGCTCTTTAGTTCAAAACCAGGAATTCTTAAGCTTTTTTTTTTTTTAAGGAATTCTTAAATGTTAATGTGCATACAGATCACCCAGAAATCTTGTTAAAATGAAAATTACAGAGGCCAGTGAGGGTATGAAGCTTGAGGTTCTGCATTGTTTTTGGTTTTTGGTTTTATCGAGATAGAAGTTTAAGGCATACGGCATAATGCCTTGACATACAGATACATACAGATATAGTCAAATGATTACAACCAAGGACTTAGTTAATATCCATCACTTCATGAGATTCTGCATTTCTAACAAGCTCCCAGGTGACTGGGATGCTGCTGGACCGCACTTTAATTGACAAGGTTCTAAAGGCCTGTGAGTCCTTTGATAGATTTTTCTGGGATAAATTGATGAAATCGATTTCATCAATCAAACTGCAGCCTTGCAGTTTTGTTTATTCTTTGGGGTTTGGTGCTTGTGTATTAGGACCAAGAATTCTACCAACAGGGCAGTCCCGGGGCTCAGCGGTTTAGTGCCGCCTTCAGCCCAGGGCGTGATCCTGGAGGCCCAGGATCAAGTCCCACGTCGGGCTCCTTGCATGGAGCCTGCTTCTCACTCTGCCTGTGTTTCTGCCTCTCTCTCTCTCTCTCTCTCTCTCTCTGTCTGTCTCTCATGATTAAATAAATAAAAATTTTTTAAAAAGGCCAAAATAATATAAATTGTCCAAAAACTCTGGGGCAGATGCTACCCCTTGATTAATCCTATAGGCATTTCCAACCCCCTCCTCCCTTACTACTTTCCACTTTACAATGTAAAACAACTACATATTTTCCCAGTCTCCCTTGCTGCTATGAGTGACTATATGACAGTCCTGAGGGTTTTTTTGCAAATCTGATTTGTCAGTAGAGTAAGCCAGAGGTGGATGTACTACCCTTCCCTGTTCATTCCACCTGAGCAGCCATGGGGTCTGGAACTGGGGTGGGCCTCTTGTCACAATAAAGCTACAAGCATGAGAATAAAAGAGCCACAGGATAAGGGCTGTAAAAGGTAAAGACACAAGGAACCTAGTCCTGGATAACATCATTTAGCTTGTGGCTGAAATCTAGCCAATAACTTCCTACTTTCAGCTTTCTTGTCATTTAAAAGTAAATAGATCTCTTTTTGTATAAGACACCACTTGTTCATCCTATGTAATGTTACACAGCTAGCAAGTGGTTAAGCCAACATTAGGACTCAAGGTCCCTGACTCCCAGCCCAGAAATACTTCCTATTCCTCCTTCATTCATTAAGCCAGAGAAATCTCCTTTCTGACTACATTTTAATAAACACATAGGGAATCAAGACGTGCTAAGGGACACTGGATGGCTCAGTTGGTTAAGCATCCAACTCTTGATTTTGGCACAGGTCATGATCCCAAGGTCATGGGATTGAGCCCCAAGTCAGGCTGCACACTCAGAGAAGAGTCTGCTTGAGATTCTCTCTCTCTTCCCCCCACCTTTGTCCCTCTGATCATGCTCTCTCTCTCTCTCTCTAAAATAAATGAATCTTTTTTAAAAAAAGGTGCTAATGTGAGGATGCATCTGTCCATGGGAAAAGAAGTGTTATATCAACTCTTGTGAAGTTGACAGTAACATCTTAAGGGTTGGATAATCAGGTCTAATCTAGGAGTTTTGCATGTGTGTATTCACCCAACTTTAAAAAAGGAGACAAGGACAAGAGGAATAAAGAATAGACAGACCTTCATTTCACCAAAGACTCTGCCCTGAGCATTTAGGTACCATGTGGTACTTCATAAATAAAACTGAAAACTGAACATCCATTAATACAGATCTACTAAGACATGAAAAATGAATGTTTGTCTAACCACAGGTTGCTGTTCTCAAAGTTACTTTTTAAAAATCAACAAAATATATGGGCTGGAACTCCTTAAGTCAGAGAAACCATAAAAATAAATGAATGTGATGGCATACCCAGAAACTGAGAAACTTCCAGAAGCTAGACATCCCATTGGAGGAAATGCTGGCTCTGGCTGAGCCCAGCGGAGAGTCTGAAGAGGCATGGCCATCAGAGCCAGGGTTGGTGAAACAGGTCAGATTTGCTCCCTTCCCTATACAGAAAGGCTTTTGAAGAGCTAAGGAGGGTCCCATTTAGGCTCTTGCCAAAACCAGTCTGCCATTTCTAAGTGAGAAAAATGAGTTGTTAGACACTGAGCAGTCATAATCACTCTATTTTTATAAGACTATGTTTTACAAAGCAACTTTTTATCCTTGCTGTGACCTTGTCAGGTTGGCTCTGCCCCCCATTTTACAGGTAAGAAGTTAGGAAACTTACTCAAGATCACACACCAACAAGTATAAAGAAAAAAACCTCCGTATGCCTCTGTAGGATCTCACTCTACCTCTCTCTAACTTCATTGGGACACTCTTCCTCATGTTTCCTCAGCTACAGTCATCCTGGCTAGGCCCCAACTTACTGCTCATTCTACACCCATTCTTACCTCTTATTTCTGGTCTCAGCTTCAAAGTTACCTACTTAAGAAATCTTTCCCTTAGGCCCTACCCTAGACTAATTATCCATTTTGTGAACTCCCACAAAGCTATATATTTCTTTGCACTATGGCTGTCATTAACTAATCACTTGATTGATTGATTGATTGATTGATTGAGTAAATGAATTAGGTAATGATTTGTTTACTCTGAGATGTTGGCACCAAGAGGTGGCTTTGTGTTAGGTTGGGAGGGAGATGTCTTTGACCACTTGACAATCTCCATTAGCTCTCCTTCACCATCTATCCCAAATAAACAGATAATGTGAGAGAAGTCATTTTGGAATACAAAATCACCTTCAGGATGAACCTCTATACCATCCCCTTTTCTCTCTGAAAACTAGATTGAAAACCCATTCCCTCCTGTGTAGGCACTTTAGAACCATTTTTTAATCTCTTTCACTCTGAATAGAGTAAGAGTTCCATGAAGGCACAGACTATGTCTTGCTCACTCTTGAATCTCAGCACCTAACCCAGTGCTTAGTACATGGTAAGCACCATATTTGTTCAGTGAATGGATAAATGAATGAATGTAGGACTTTGTACTCCCAGATGGGTGGTTTCCCACTATACTACTCTGCCTCCTGTGAGGAAGGAGACTACAGCAACTGCCACTTTGGACACTGTCTTCTGCCGATCAGGGGCTTAGAAACACACAGTGCCTAACAGACAATTCTTGGTTGAGTTAGCCAAGGTGTATCATCCCACATTGAGTGCCCTTTCAGGAGATTATTCCCTTAGCTGGGGAGAAATTCTGAAGTGCTGGAGGTAGCAGAGCTGAGCAGAATCTTCCTATCGGCCAAGACTGATGGAGCTACAGCAGCAAGACCCAAGTCATCCCTGTCCTTGCAATCACAACTATAAAGAAATAAAACAGACACAGTGCTTCCCTCTCAGGCCAATCTCTGAAGATAAGGAGAGCACCCAGACCCAACAGAATGAACTCATGGAGGAGAGAATGTTTGAGGGCCCAGATTGTCCTTTTCTTCATCCAAGATCTCAACATTTGGAAAAGCAAAACTCTTTATGGCCCCTTTCTCACAATCACTTGTAGATATTGATCTAAAAAAACAGAACAATTCCAGGACTCCACCCCAGACCTACTGAACCAGAATCTCTAGTGATGATCTAAGAAATCTGTTTTGAACAAACTCTCCAACAAATTTCTGATGCTTGCTAAAGCCTTAGATGCTCTCAAGTCCCTTTTTAACCTAGAAATTTCAGAGCTGAGCATCAGTTTAAGCCAAGCCGGGCCTTCGAGGTAGAGGAATTCCACGGGACTAAAGGAGAATCCATCCAACCCAATTCTTTGCCACCAGTGGCAAGTGGCTTGGATCACTGCCTCTTCAGTCCACCTCTAAGCTTATCCTTATCACAGTCAAGGTATCTGGGACCTGCCAGAATGAGAAGAAAACTAAAGGATTAGGACCTGGTTTTTGTCACTTATAAACAGTTCAAAGTGCCAGATTGAACCTGGAAGGCACAGGAATGTGATGGCTTTTCTTTGTTTATTTTGAGGATGAGCAGGGACATTTTGGCAGCCACATCCCAAAACCAAGATAGAATCACAAAGCCCATTTCATTTCCCAGTTACTCACTCAGCTGCTGCTGGGTCTAATCCCACCTCCTGCTAGGGCCATAAATCTGCCAAAAGTTCCAACTGTTGGGAGCAGCCCAGGGCCAGGCCACAACTGATCCAGAATCCTGATTGGTAGTTCATGGATTCTTTTGTACTTTAAAAAATTGGACACTTTTGAGAAATTGATGACAACCAGAATCCCTCTTCTCAACACCACCCAAGAGTTTTCATATAATTTCAGGGGGGCAAAGGCTCCTTTGAGCCCATCCCTGTATCTCTGCTCATGAGCCCCAGGTTAAGAATTAACCATAAACATGATGGAGAGTTAAGAACCAGAAATGGCTAAAAATTTTTATACATACATGAGAAAAGTCAAGGTGGGGATGAGGTGGGATACATAAGAAAACAAGTTGTATGTATTCTTTTCATTCATGTTCCATTAATAGAGATTTGGCAGAAATGTAGATATTTGTAATAGTTAATTTTCTGGAGTTTTATTAATCTGAAGTAGTTTTGTTATTTTAGGGACATTAATAATTGACTATATAGAATTTAATCTGCTCATAAAAAATCATGCTTGACAAATATAATCTTTTTTTTTAAGATTTTATTTATTTATTCATAGATACAGAGAGAGAGAGAGGCAGAGACACAGACAGAGGGAGAAGCAGGCATCATACAGAGAGCCTGACGTGGGACTAGATCCAGGGTCTCCAGGATCACGCCCTGGGCTGCAGGCGGCGCTAAACCGCTGCGCCACCAGGGCTGCCCAACAAATATAATCTTTAAGACAAATATTTACTGTCAAATTTACTTGAAGATGTTTGATATTTGCTGTGGGGTATGAAAACTGATAAACTTTTTATGAATTCAGGTTTAATTTTTGCTGTTGTATAAAGAAGCATCCCAAAACCGTAAATATTTTAAATTTTAAAAAAAAACATGCTTTTAAAATTTTTTTTTGTCTATCTCAAGTCCATATATCTAAGAGGACAGGTTCTTTACCCCTCCATACTCTTGAGACCTGTTATATCTTCTTTTTGTTATAGTTATTGGGCTCGTAGCATCACAAGCATGCAGCATACTCCTACTCACACAGTGCTTGGTCAACTATCTGCCACCTTACGCTGAATCTCCTAATTGTAGACTCATCAGCAGAGGAGGCTCTGAATCTGTCTTTTCCTGTAAAATGGTAGTGGCTCCCTGAACTTTGTAAGCCTGTATTTTGTACCATTTTCCATTGATTGTAAGGCACTCCTCTTCTTATGCCCACAGGAGAAAGCACTATCCATTAAATGACAACACATGTCTTAACCATGGTCCTCTATAGTCATAAAAGCCACTCAATGCTTTGACATATCTTTCATCCATCCGACATGTGTAAGCAGCTTCTCCTGCACTTGGCTGGGCTTGTGATGGCCAACTCTTCTGTGGCTCTCAGCTAGAGTTTCTTCTACTTGAGGGATGGCTCTTTTCCTCTTAGGTTCCAGAAAGCAGTCAGTTGTTGCTTTGCAAAAACTATGCATTTCCTTTCTCTCACTTTTATCATGAATCCCCATGATAACTCCATGGAGTAGTAGAGACAGAAAGAGACTATGATGTTTCAGGTGATGAAATTGGAAAGAAAGCCTGGACTGTTGGTGGGGGAAACAACACAAGCATGCAGCCTCCCAAACTAGTGTTTACTTATCTCTGATTTCAAGACCCCTATGCAAAGAGCCACACTGCAAAGAGAAGCAACTCTCACTGAGATCCCGGAAAGGGTCACTCATCACAAGCCCACCTTCAAGATGGAAATGCTTTATTGTGGGTTCCTAGAAGCTGAAGTCTCCTTATACATGTTCAATTTAGTAAATACTCATTAAAATACTACACAAAACACACCAAGCAGGATGCTGTTGGAGATTCAGGATGAAAGTGATGGTCCTGCCCTCCCGTGATTCATAATCTAGAGCTGTTCTCAGCCTGGGAAGGAGAGGCACGGAGGGGGCATGGACCCTTTTGTGAATCAGGTGACACTTATAGGTGGTAGAAAATTGTTCCAGATCCCCATGTACTCACACAACTTGGTAAATCATTTCTTAGAGCTTATAGAGCTTGTAGACATTGAATGAGTATGCATGTGTGTGTTCTATAGCATCCAGCCATGAAACTCATGTTATAGTCCTACCCAAATACAAAGAGACCAAGTCAGTTTAAGAAGGAGTAATAGCCTGTCCTTGGAGCTCAGGTTTTCTTGATTAACAGCTGCTACAGAAAAATGCCTTAATCTTGCTCAGACTTGTGTTTTGAGTCCTTATTTCCTGGCAGGGAGTGACTATATTCTCCAGAGTGCACAGCCAACCAAGGCATTATTCAAAAAACCCAAGGCTGTCCTCCCTGGACTTGCCCACAATACCTCTTGCCCCCACCCCCCATTTCCCCTTTAAATCCCTTGGGCAAGACCTACTGGGCCTCATTGTAAAATCTGACCTCCTCAGAGAAGACTCCTCTGAAAGAGGTTGGGGGACCCCACCCTGCCGGGGAAATCTCTTGCCAGGACTATGGCTACAAGGAGTTTCTGGCATTTGTGAGTTGGCTGGTGGTTGGGGATTTTCCTACTCTGTAAAAGCAACCAGATTTTTCATTTTAAGTTAGGATGTTGAAGTGTCACTGAGTTGCTGGGCACTGACATCTGGGACTAGAGTCTCATCGTGACCACAGCCAGAGTCTTTGTATCACTTAAGGACACAGGCACTCTGGCTTCTTCCCCATGTTAACTTGTGAATATGAGTATGGGGCTTTTGTTATACTCTCCGCACCCTCTCTTAGGAAAGGGTTCCCACTTGGCTTCTCTTTCTGATCCTCAGGCCCAGAGCCATGGAGTTTGTTGAAACTCTTGAGGTTGCATCCATTGTCTGTCATTCTGCTTCTCTGGATGTTAGCACTTCCAGTGACACACAAGGGAGGCTCAGATATGGCCTCATTTGGAACACTCCTCCTCCTCCTCCTAGTAATGATATATAGTGCTTTTGGTTTTATTATTTTTAAATTTAAATTCAATTTGCCAACATATAGTATAACACCCATTGCTCATCCCATCATGTGCCCTCTTTAATGCCCAGCACCCAATCACCCCAACCTCCCACCCACTTCCCCTTCTGCAACCCTCTGTTTTCCAGAGTTAGGAGTCTCTCATGGTTTGTCTTCCTCTCTAATTTTTCCCCACTCAGTTTTCCTCCCTTCCCTTCTGGTCCCTTGCACTATTTCTTATATTCCACATATGAGTGAAACCATATGATGGATTGTCTTTCTCCAATTTATACTGCTTTTGGTTTTAAATGGGCTTTCCCCTTTATTGCTATCTTAACAATTAAGTTAAAATAGTAGTTAACAAGATAGTAACTCTATCTTACTCCTCTCAAGATAGAGTATCAGCTAGGATTGCAGCAGGAATCAAGGAGCACAAAGAGTTTAATTGAAAATTATAAAGAAGGAACCATCTATAGAGATATACCAGAGTCCAAGCAGGAAAACATAAACTATGCTGATTACTTTAATAAAAAGAATTAGTTTAAAAGAGTTGGAGATCTTTACATGAAGTATCTAAAGCAGTCAAATTCATAAGGACAGACATAGAATGGTGGTGGCAAGGAGCTAGGGGGAAGGGGAGTTGTTCAATGGGAAGAGCTGTGCTTTCAGCTGTGCAGGATGAAAAAGTTCTGAGATTCCACAACAGTGTAAACATACTTAACACTACTGAACTGTACACTTACAAATGGTTAAGATGGCAAATTGTATCTAATGTGGCTTTTTTTTTTTACCACATTAAAAAGAGAAAACAGTATTGGAGAGCTGAATACATGAAAGAGCTCACTGACATAACACAGAAAAGTTAACAGTAAAATAGCACGGGGCCCTGGCCAGCTCATTCGGTGGAGCATGAGATTCCATCTTGGGGTCGTGAGTTTGAGCCCCATATTGGGTGTGGGGCTTACTTATTAAATAAATAAATAGGTAGACAGACAAATTAGTGTAAAAAGAGACTATCACTACTCTGGCCAGGGAACCAAGGGAAGAACTTGGGGTTGAAAGCTCTGAGGCGCTGCCTGGATGATACAGGTGCCCCGCTGTGCTAATGGTTCAGGAAAGCATGGCTGTTGTGAGAGGACTAGAATAGAAAAAGCAAGCAAAGGGTGGACCAGGCCCTTCCTCCTCCTCAGCCTTTAGGCTTCCTGTGGCACCCAGTGTTGGCAGAATCAACAGGGAGCTGCTGGCACAAAGGGGTATAATTTGCAAAGTCCCAGACCAGCACCAAAAAGCAGGACACAGAAGGGTTAGGAGCTGAGCAATATTAGCTTAATTAATAGGCACAAAAGGTGTGGGGCAAGATCACGGGAAGGGTAAAACAACCACAACTGGGAACAGCAGGAGGCAGTTACCACCCCAAGCCTAAGGGGCAAGAGTAAGGAATGATTTTATAGGGACCTCCTGAGGGTCAAAGCTGTGGGAAAGGGGAGACCAGGGGAAGCTGTGATCACCTGCCTGAACTAGAGCCAAGCAAGGAGGGAGCAGGTGTGTGTGTGGGGGAATAACCTCCTGACCTCTCTCCTCCCACCTGCTCATCTCCTGAAACCAGCCTCAGCTTAGCCAAACCAAACTGGAAGCCAGGGATCAGTAGGTTTCATATTCACTTAATAAAAATAGAATCTATTACATACATATATCTGCATCTGTATTTTGCCACTTCAGGACAATAGTAACAATGAAACAGATATCCCTCCAAATTAATATAGGTCAACCCATTCTTTTTAATACACTTAGCAATAACTTGGCACGAAGAAAATTTACTTTTAAGTGTGAAAAATTGGAAAAAAATAAGTGAGAAATTGGACACATTTTTCTTTTTCTTTCTTTTTTATTTATTTATTTATGATAGTCACAGAGAGAGAGAGAGAGAGAAAGGCAGAGACACAGGCAGAGGGAGAAGCAGGCTCCATGCACCGGGAGCCCGATGTGGGATTTGATCCCGGGTCTCCAGGATTGCGCCCTGAGCCAAAGGCAGGAGCCAAACCGCTGCGCCACCCAGGGATCCCTGGACACATTTTTCAAGTCAGTCAGATACCTAATACATACCACTAAAATATTTATTGATTTTCATAACACCTTACTGTAATGAGTGAACCAAATGTTTTTTACCCACTTCTCTTACCAATAGTTGAGTAACTGCTTTGCCTTCAGGTTCCTCCTCTAAAATGGGGATGATAATAATAATACACACCCCAAAGGATTGTTATGAAATTGAAATAAGAAAAAATAGGTTAAAGCACTGTAAAAAAGATGAGTTTTTTTTTTTTTTTTAAAGATGAGTTTTTATTTCCTGTTCCCTTCAGTCCTCCCTGGATCTCAGTGTGATTCTTTAGAGCACCATCATTACCACCATCACTGTCGCCGTCATGACCAGCCACTCTATCATCTCTACCATCATTCTCAGCACCTCCACTGCTGCTACCATCATCACCATCACCATTGTCATTCATCACTAATATCATCTTTGCTCCAAGTCCTAAATATCCTTAAATTTCATTGCCCTTGGGACCTTCAAATTTTTATTAAGAAAAAAATAAAAATAAAAAAACCTCTCTTAAGGTAAATGAGAAGTGGGGATTTGGAGTCCAAAGAGCTCCACTGAAGCCTGCCCTGGCCGGTGACCAAGTATAGGTAGGTGCCTTCTGAGTTTCCCAGTTTTCTCATCTGTTAAGCAGGAATGCCCATCTACCTCTGCTGATTATTCTCCTTTTGCCCTTCCAAATCCATTTTTGGCCCTTTGCTATTCTAGTCTGTGTTCACAGAGGTTGACCTTTACAACCCAAATTATCTGGGCTCTCCACAGGTATGTGCACATGGTCATATGAATATTGATAGAAGGGCTAGAAAATACAGACCAAGCTTAAGCTCCCTGGTTGAAAGGGGAAGGAGAGTGGTGGTAGTAGAAATATAGGGTAAGAGAAAAAAAGACTAGGGAACAATGTAAAAATATTTACATCTAAAAACATTATCCTGGGGGCCTGGGTGGTGGCTAAGTGTCTGCCTTCAGCTCAGGTCATGATCCCAGAGTCCTAGGATCAAGCCCCACATTGGGCTCCCTGCTCAGAAGGAGTTATGCTGCTCCCTCTGGCCTTCCTCTCTGCTCATACTGATACACACTCTTGAGCTCTCTCTCTCAAATAAACAAATTTTTTAAAAATGAAAATAAAATAAATAAATAATGAAAAACTGCTGAGTAAAAGAAATGAGACCCAAAATCTTGCCTATGTATGATATCATCTGTGTGAAATTCTAGAAAATGCAAAATCTGTAGTGATGGAGATCATGGTTGCCTGAAGCCAAAAGTGGGGGAAGAGTAGGGTATGAGGGAACATTTTGGAGTGAAAGAAATATTTTATGTCTCAATTGTGATAGTGGTTACAAGGTGCACACATTTGTCAAAATTCAACTACCTGTATTTAAATCTGTATAGTTTATATGTAAATTATACTTCAATAAATTTTTAAAATAATCCAGGTATATTACAGAGGGAAGATATATGTCATATAATCCCAGACTGTAAATCTGTACAATCTGAATGTAGGACCAGAGCCAACACTGGCCAATGCACACATGGGTCTAGTTCAGGTGAATGTGACTACATCACCAAATTGGTTGATGAAATGGCCTTTCACGGAAATCCGTGTAGAGAAAACTCTACAGGGACTTGGTGGGTGTCACATTTGAAAAGTTTTATCCAATGGGCTGTTGAGTTATAATACAACTTGGTAGAAGGAGAGTGGTCTTAGGACCACTGTGGCCAAAAAAGTCTGCCAACCTTCCCAGATTTCAGTTTCTTACTTTATAAGTTAAAAATAATATTACCCTTCAAATGCCAAGTTTTCGAGACCCTATTGCCATGAGAAATAATTCCAAAGATATGAAAGGAAACATTGATTGACTCAAACACAAAATGGACTGGGCTCATCAGCCAGCTTTGTGCTAATGGTACAGGAGATTTAAAACAACATAATGAGATCCCTGAATTCATAGAACTAAGCAAAGCCCCTCTTCTTTATGCCAGTCCTGTGGCTCCCATCCAGCCCATATCCTAGAAACATCTGTGGAACTTTTAAAAAGTACAGATTCCTGAACCTGTCCCTTGGAATGTATGACTCAGTGGGCAAGGGGCACAGCCCAGAGAGCTGGGTAAGTTCCACAGGGAACTCTGACAGTTAGCCTCTATCAGGCACTCGCGCTGCTCAGCTCAGGCATTCCAAGAGTGTCCCCTCAGAAAGAAGTTTTGTGATACTCTTTCAGCACCATCCCCAGACCCCAAAGAAACACACAAAGCAGCTTCCATAAGCGGCTGAGACTGGACACACCTGAATTAGGTTAAGGAGACAGAGATATTAGACGATACAGACACCCTTCCATATTTCCATTCAAAGGGCTTATTCTGAACCTTCTCTTCTACCTCCTGAGTATTAGTGATTGAGCCAGTTGGCGAATAGGACCTGAGAGGCTTTGTTAACACCTTATGCAATAAAGGTGCAAGGAAATGAGACAACTTCCTGACCTGCCTCCGACACCCTCCCATACACCCTATACCCTGCCTTGAGATCCAGGCTTCTCAAGAACAAGAAAAATCAGTCCTTCATTCACGTCTTCAAAAAACATTTACTGACTTGCCTACTATGTGCAAGCTTGATTCTAGCTATTGGGGACATAATACAGAGTTATGGACAAGCCTCCTGCTACAATCCAAATAAAAGGACAAGTAGAAAACAATAAAACAAAAAAAAAAGATAGCATCAGATTTTGAGCACTGTAATGCAAGAAACTAAAAATATGTTGTGATAAAGAGTGAAGGACGAGAGGCAGGCCACAGGGGAGGGCAGTGAGATGGTGGGTAGTCAGGGAAGGTCTTCCTGAGGCAGTGACATCTGAGCTGAGACTCAGGAAGAAACTAGCATGCAGAGAGCCCAGCAGGGAGCACGCATAAGACTGTGACAGATAGGTCTGGCAGAAAGCAGGTGGCACCCAAAAGGGACTCTGGACAAAAGTACACACAGAGTTTAATGAAACTAGAGACAGTGTGTGATCTACCAAAGGTGGGGGGAGCCAGGGCACTCCTGGGATACAGCCAATTGCCGGTGACCTTTCCAGAAAGAAGCAGGGAGAATAAATACCCTGAACAAGTATCTTTTCCCTCCTGATTTCTTGCTAGTGCTTCCCATTGGCCAATTCCAATAGGAAGCCAGAAAACTAGCATGTCTACTGATGCAATTTATATGGTCAGCCTAGGGGGCACAGAACAAAGTGAGAAAGGATGGAAGTTGGGTCTGAAAGGACAAAAGGAAGGCATCGGTATAAACAGCAAGTACACACACCTGAGATAGGAAAAAGCAGAGCTCATTCATGGAACAGAAGGGCCACTGAGCTGGAGCTTACAGGACAAGTTTTAGGATGAGGACAGAGAAGAGACAGGTCCTGACCATATGGGGCCTTGTATGCTGAGGTGAGGTGCCTCATTCTGGGCCCAATGGGAAGACTTTGGAAGATGTGGAAAGGTGGTATGATCAAATTCCCACACTTTTAAGACCTGCTCTGCTTACTGTGTAGGCACTGTAGGGGCGGTAAGGGTGGATGCAGAAGCAGCCAGGGTAGCAGGGTTGCAATGAACCCACCTCAGGACTCAAAAATGTGAAGAAATTAGACTTCCACTTGGTCTAGAGTTGATCTATTCTTGCTCACTAGCCCCTATCAACTATAGGAAAATAAAAAGAGCAGAGAGATAACCCCTGACAAACACGGTGATTTAAGTAGTTCTTTTAGGTAAAATTCAGCCTCTTTGGTTAGACATGCTTAGTCTCTAGATTTTGGCACCATACCTGCCCTCCAGGATGGTGTACGGAGGGAGAGAAGCATGCATGACCTAGTGGATTTTGGGGAAAAGACTCCTCAAAACCATGCAGGGTCCTCTGGTTTCTCTGGCTCCCCAGCCATGTCCCTTGTCCCCAATGTCTTTAGCCTACAATGGTGTCATTAGGGGCTGCAGCTGAAGCTGAGCTGGTCTACATCTTGGTTTGTACCAAGCTCTCCACCAGGTAGGACTAGCCGTCACCTCCACTCTCACTGGCATTACAGGCCCCTCTGAATGTCTCGAAGTCCCCATCTCAACAGGTCCATGTCAGCCCTGGCGGTTTTCAACTCCACATTCATGCCTTGGAAGAACAGAGGAAGGCTTGGGGATACAAATAAGATCCTCACTCTCTGACCATATCTCTGAACTCATTTACATGTGGTCACCCTCCAGGTTGGCACCTCTAGGTAACTTTTCCCAGTGTCCCAGACTAGAAGCCAAGGAGGAGCTCCTCTGTTCTCTGTATTCCTCCAGGTATTTAATTGACTTCTTTCCCTCTGGGCTGCAGCCACAAGGGAAGATGAGAATGCCTAACTGACCATTATCTCTTGTCTTCTTTCCCTCTGTCTTCCTCCTCCAAAAATCAGTGTGGACAGATGTGCAGGCTTCTTTACCATAGCCCCATTGTCTGAAACTCCAGCCTTATCACTCACTCAGCATGAATGGTGAATAGTACAGATGTTCTACATGTTATGGGAGAAATTTATAATCTAGTCCTGCAGCCCTGATCTTTGTTATCTAAATGGGCACCAAAAACATTTATAAAACCCTCTCTCCCTACAAAGACTAGCTTTCAAGTCTGTCTTTCTGTATGACCCTATTTTTTAATGTCAGAAGCCAAATCTTAGCTTTTTCACTTTATATTATTTTTAAGATTTTGTTTATGCATTTGAGAGAGAGAGAATGAGCACAAGGGGGAGGGGCAGAAGGAGAGGGAGAAGTAGACTCCCCATTGAGCAGGGAGCTGGACAAAGGGCTCCATCCCAAGACCCATGAGATCATGACCCGGGCCAAAGGCAGACGCTTAACCAACTGAACCACCCAGGTGCTCCTCAGTTTGTATTCTTTTATCCCCTCTCTGAGCAGGTATATTTGGGGAAAAAAGAAAAGCACATTAAATTTCTTCAAGTCATTGCCATTGTTACTCCTGTTAGGAATCTATCTTAATGGTCTGGATGAGAGAGAAGCATAGCATGCTGAAGTGAAGTAGAGAGTAGGAGAGAGTAAAGACAGCAGATGTAGGAAATATTTTGGAATTAAAATAGAATTGGCTGAAGGATGAGATTGTAGCAGGTGAAGAAAATGGAAAATCAAGAATGACTCCTAAGAGTAATAGAGAGATGGTGGTCCATTTGGGAATACTAGAGAAGAAACAGGTTTGGGGCAGGAAAAGTCAAGGATTCTGTTTTGTACCCAGTACATTTGAAATTTCAATCAAACATCTAAGTGATCATATCAAATGGCCACTGAGAATGGGGGCCAGAGATGATGATAAACACCTTGGAGTCAGTAGCATACAGATGGTACCTAACACCCAATGCTCCTTATGAAGAAATGGTAGGTTCATGCATGGGCTATACCAAGGATGGAAGTTTCTGTAGGCCAAGCCACATTAGGACAAAAGGCACAAGAACTATCCTGACCCAATCCAGATCTATCTCAAGGCAAGCTCTCAAGATTCAGTGTAACATTTAAGGTCCAGACTCAGGCATCACAAACCCATCTAGATTTTAGCTATAACCACAGAAGAGAGAGAAAATATGTATGTTGGAACTAGGTAGTTGTTTTTGTACAGACTTTTATCTGAGAGAAAATAGCAAACACTTGGGATCCTTCATCGTGAAGATCACAGAGATACAAAGCACCTCCTAATAACTGACCTATCAACAAAGGATCTTGTGATGGACCAGTTTTTCAACCCAGAAGGCACCCTGAGGGTGAGATGTCTATCCAAAATGGACCTGTGGTTTAGAGTTTCACCCTAACGTTTCTGTTGTTGGGTAGGAATAAGGGGAAAAAATGTGTAGGCCCCCCTAACAGAGTGGGGGAGGGGCAGAGTGCAGCGATGGGGGTGAAAGGACCAATACTATTTCCAAAGAAATATTGCTAATTGCTGAAACAAATTTCCGTCTGGGTTCCTTGAGAATCACTCTTTGAGACATCAGGGTACCCCCTCCACTATCAGGAATGAAAGGCTGACAACTAGAAGACAGATAGGCTTAATAAGGGTTTAGGGAAACCTATGTGGATGTCACACAAAAGAATCAGGAAAATAGAAAATGATAAGACATGACTCTTCAAAATCTACATGTTTATGTAGGTAGGGGAAAAGAGAAAGGGAAGACAGGAGAGGAGGAGCGAGAACAGGAGAGGAGAAAAGTTCTTTTTCAGGAATGATTACTGTTTAACTATAACCCTCTTGCTCCCTCTGGAGGTCAAGAGTGTGAATAACATCTGTAAAAGAAAAAATCACTGTAAGAAAAGGCTCAACTTCATTTGGACTGCAACTTCTTCACTTTAAAATAAGTCAGAAAAAAATACTAACAAAATAAAATCAGTATTAAAACAAAAGGACAAAATAAGGGCAATAAATAAATACTCCTCTGGCTTTTGGGTACTTTCCATATATTCTGAAATTTGAAGCCCAAAAACTTGAGGTGCTTTGTAAGCAAAGCCAGAGTACAGCACTAATCAAATACTTATGGCCTTTTAAGATAGGGAAAAGGTACAATATTGCAGTAGCCTACATTAATCTATTTCCCCAAACAGCTCGTTTATTTTGTAAACAGGAAGATTCTTTAGGATGGTATTTTTTTAAGGTTTTATTCTTAAGTAATCTCTATCAAGAGTCATTTGCTCCACTGACTGAGCAGAACAGGCGCCCCTAGGATAGTGTTTCTCCTCACATCAACCTATAGTCATCTCGAAGGGCAATGTCTGTGGACTTTCAGATTTTTTTGTATTTTTTAAAAAGATTTTATTTATTTATTCATGAGGGACACAGAATAGGCAGAGGGAGAAGCAGGTTCCTTGAGGGGAGCCCGATGTGGGATTCGATCCTAGGACCCCGGGATCATGCCCTGAGCCAAAGACAGATGCTCAACCACTGAGTCACTCAGTGCCCCCAGATTTTTTGTATTTTAACAAGGATGTCATTGTCACCAGGCAACTCTGTACTTTAGATGTAGGTGTATTCAAAAGCTTAATTACCTCATAATTCTAATGTCTGCTCTGGCAGTAATCACAGTGTTAGAATTTGTCTACCAAGATCTAGCAACTGAATTAAGAAAACAACCCAAGGAGCCAAAGACAATGAATCTTTATAAAGCTAGCACTCATGAGGCCATTCTTCAAGGTCTCAATACATAGTTTCAAACAAGGAGCCCAGAGGCTCATTTTAGGAAGCTTCCTATCAGCCTAACGATTTTATAATACAACAGAAACTGACAATAACATTTGGACAGAAGGAGCAATGCCTCATAGCTGTGGGTTCAATTTGGGTAACAGTGTTTAATACATAGCCAGAAGGTAAATTTCTCTGGGTTAATTAACTATTCTTTCAGAAGAACAAACATCAATCTGGAGCATTATCTGTGGCTACAGGCAATGAACAGATAATATAACACCAACTACACCATGACAAAGTGCAAGAAGAAGCCAAAATAAATGTATAAAGGTAATTCTGTGATGATTCTATGCAGTTTAGTATATGCTAAAAGTGACATCTCAAATCACTGGGGCAAAGATGGATTTGAATGGTGTCAGGACAAATGGGTAGCCATTTGGAACAAAAGGTAAAATTAGATCTGTATTGCATTTCATGCAGAAGGATTGACTCTAAATGTATCAGATACCTGACAAATAAAACCATACAGGTATTAGAAGAAAATATGAGTAACTTCCTTTTCAGTTTTGGTGTAGAGACAAAGATTTAAAATACAGAGGCAATAAAAGATTGATAATCTGACCACATAAAAATAAATACAATACAGGGGTGCTTGGGTGGCTCAGTTGGTTAAACTGCCAACTCTTGATTTTGGCTCAGGTCATAATCTTAGGGCCGTTAGATTGAGCCCCGTATTAGGCTCTGTGCTGAGTGGAGACTCTGCTTGAGATTTTCTCTCTCCCTGTCCTTCTGCCCCCCTCCCACTTACACTCTCTCTAACAAGTAAAATCTTTTAAAAAATAATTACATAACAAAAACAAAAATAAAACAACCCATGATAAACAAAGACAAGAGATAACTGACAAACTGGGAGAAAATATTTGCAAGACTTATCTGTAATATGTAAAGAGCTCTTGTAAATCAAAATAACTGAAAATGCAGTAGAAAAAGGGAAAAAAGATGGACAACTCACCCCCAAAGTATAAAATAGTCCTTAAAAATGTGAAAAAAAATGTTAGAGAAATGTAAAATAAGAAAAAAAACCACTGAAGTACCATTTTTATCTATCAGACTGGAAAAAATAGAAGACAAGTTATTGGTAAAACTGTGGGGAAATACTCTCCTAAATTGCTGGTAGGAATGAAGATTGATACAACTCTTTCCAGAATGAAATTTGACAACACTTAATAAAAACTACAGATGCACTTCACTTCTGTCCCAACAATCCCACTTTCAGGAATTTACTCTGAAGATAAACTTCCAGCAATACAAAATGAATATGTGTAAGGTTATGCACTGCACACTGTTTGTAACTGCAAAATATTAGAAGCAACCTATGTGCTCAATGCCATTAGTAGGGAAGTTGCTGAATAAACGAGACATCCACACAGTGGAATACTATGCAGCTATAAAAAAGAATGAAGATCTCTCTGAATTTATATGGAGTGATTTCTATAACATATTAAATTTAAAAAGCAAAATGAAGTATGCTACCTTTCATGTAAGATAGAGGGGATATAACAATAGTACATATGTATTCATTATATATATTCATTTGTTCAAAATAAATGCCAAAAGGATAAACTATAAGTTAATGAGTTTTGCCTATAGAAAGTGAGTGGGAACAAAGCAGGAAAAAAAATGGGAAAAAAAGAAGAGTAGTGAAGGTGAGGGCAGGGCAGTGAAACTAATCTGAATATACCTTGTTGTAAATAAATCTGACTCTTAAAATCTTGTAATGTTTCCATATACCCTCAAAATAAATGATTAAACTAGGGCCTGGGGGAACCCAAAGTGGAATAAATGTAACAAATGAACTTAACTGTATTACATGAACACTATAACCACATGAAGGAAGTGGGAAAGCAAGAGCTGGCCTAAGAAACAGTATTTTGACTATCTACTGTAAACCATGCACAAATATTATATTCTACTTAGGAAATTTGGTTTTTTTTTCTTTTTTTAAAATATTTTTATCTATTTATTCATGAGAGACACATGGAGAGAGGGAGAGAGGCAGAGACACAGGCAGAGGGAGAAGCAGGCTCCATGCAGGGAGCCCAATGCGGGACTCAATATGGGGACTCCAGGACTACGCCCTGGGCGGAAGGCAGGCGCTAAATCCCTGAGCCACCCAGGGATCCCCTGGAAATTTGTTTTTCACAGGGGTGGTTAGCAATTCTGAAATCATCTTATGTGAATACTGGCTCTGAACAAATAAGTAAATATTATGAATAATGGGAGCCAGGTTTCTCCTACAAAAAAGAAGACATTGCAATATAAGGAAATGGCGAGGTGGAAAGTGCTATAATGAACCCTGTGGTAAAAAACACTGATGACGCAACTCTTCTAGTAAGGAAGCATCAAAAATTAAAAAAAAATAAATAAAATGAGAATTTATCAATTGAATCTATCAGTTATAACAGCTTAACTGAATGAAATGACACAAGAACATACCTTTAAATACATACATTCATCTGTCAAACCCAACTGATTTAATAAAAATATTTGGCAGTAAAAAGAACAAAAGCATCACACTTAATTTCAGGATGCAGCTATAAATTTAAATTCAATTCTGTGTCTGTGACATTACCATCTCATGCTTCAATATTAAAAAGTCCCCAATGTAATAGCTAAAAAACCTTCCACAATAAAAAGTTTTTGTTAATCTCTGATTTTGTCAAAACACTACTAAAGTAATGGTAAGGAGATTATTTTATTTATTTATTTATTTATTTTTAAGTGTAAACACAGAATACCAAAAAGAACAAGAGAGTACTTCTGTTTCAGGCAAAATGACTTAGTGGAATGAGAATTTATTGGGATCCCTGGGTGGCGCAGCGGTTTAGCGCCTGCCTTTAGCCCAGGGCGTGATCCTGGAGACCCGGGATCGAGTCCCACGTCGGGCTCCCGGGGCATGGAGCCTGCTTCTCCCTCTGCCTATGTCTCTGCCTCTCTCTCTCTCTGTGTGACTATCATAAATAAATAAAAAATTAAGAAAAACTCCTGGGACAGATGCCTAAAAGTTCTGGATAAAATGTTTTTTTAAATCTCTTTATATTCATGGCTGGACATTATGAAGAAACACTCCATAGGCTAAAAATGAAGCAAGAACTTAAATCAAGTGAGACAGCTAAGTGTAGGAACTAACAGTTCCCACTGATGCTTCTGCTGATCCATGCCAGTGGATTCCAGCTTTTTGGTCTTTATACAAACAAGGGCACTGGAGAAAAAACCTAGGACCTAGGATGATAGGTCAGATGAGATAAGATGAGATGAGGCTTGCCAACAAGTCCCTCAGAAATAAGATTAACACAGAAGGATATGTGAAGGAAATGCACCTATTTTACCTTAGCTCTGGGAGAAGGGACGATTCTTCTGAGAGTTTCTTCACAAACTGACCCTGCATACACAAAAAAATCTGTAGTACCTATGGGGTTGAAAAACTCTAAGGTAAGAACTGAATTTAAAACACTCCCAAATGACTGGCAGAAATAAATCAAATCCTAGTGGAATGTACCTTGAAGCCAGGCCCCTATGAATTTACAGATAAAGTAAATTATGAAATTAAGATAAAAAATCCCAAGGCACAAGAGAAAACAAATCAGCATATATGACTGACATTCAAACAGAACACAACCATATCTGACTCACAATGACTGAAAATAATTACACTGATAATATTTATTTTTTTTGTTTTGTTTTTTTTTATAATATTTAAAGATAGAACTTAAGAGTATGAACAGGCATATTTCATAAGTAGTGTCTAGAAATTTCAAACACATAATTGGATTTAGAAACTCAGTAAAGAGACAAAACAGAAGATTAGACACTGTTGAAGAATTACTATTAGAGATAATTTTGAAGAAGTTAGAATAAAGGAGAGAGTAATAAAGAGATGAAAAATAAAAAGGCAATTTTAAAAAAAGTTTTTATTTACTTATTCATGAGAGACACAGGGAAAGAGGCAGAGACACAGGCAGAGGGAGAAGCAGACTGCATGCAGGGAGCCCAAGGGACTCAATCCCGGGACTCCAGGATCACACCCTGAGCTGAAGGCAGATACTCAACCACTGAGCCACTCAGGCATCCCAAAAAAGGCAGTTTAGTAGAGAACAGAGGGAGAATTTTTAACATACCTCTAATAAGAAAATCAGAAGGATTTAATAAATAATATAGGGATGAGGCAATACTGAAAAATATAATAGCTGAAAAATTTCCAAAACTGATAAAAGGAATAAATCCTCAGATTCAAGAATCTTGATGAATCCTAAAATGCTTAAACAAAGACATTCACAACAAGACATTACAGAAGAACAAAGGGTAGATTTTAGTGCAGCTAGTAAAAGAAAAGATTATCTCAAAGAAATTAGTCTAATAAGTGGCTTCTAAAATTCAGAAGACCTACTCCAGAAAGAAATAAAATGGACCCTCCCAAAAATGGCCTGTGATGCAGAAACCAATGGTGAGCAAAAGTAAGTGGAAAATGCATAAGAAAATCTAAACTACTACTGTATAATGCAATGATAATCATGCTAAAATTATGAGGTTAAATATAGAGAAGTAAAATAAAAGATAATAGTATATAATTTTGGTTGCTGGGCAAAAATAATGATTAAATTTTGAATTTGTTAAATTAAACATGCTTGTTAGAATTTTCAGGAATTTTCAGAATTAGAGAGCATCACTTTCAATGCAGAAGATAGAATTGAGAACAAAATTTTAAAAAATATCCAAAAGAAAAAGTAAAAAATATATATGTAAGAAACTTAAAAAGTACAAAATAAGATGGTGGAAAGAACTCCAAATATATTAGTAACCACAATAAATATTAAAAACTAAATTGTTTAGTAAAAGAAAATGTCCATATTCAGTGACCTGTTTATAAATAAAGTATATTGGAACACAGCTACATTCATTCATTTATAGATCATCCAATGCTGTCTTTGCGCTACAACAGCAAAGTTGAGCTCTTCAACAATGTCTCACAATGGGTCTTCCTAATTATCATAAACCTTTCTATTTGTATAAAAGGAATCTGGACAAGCTTTTAATGTTCTGATTCAACTTCATGGGAATCACTAGAGGTCAAGTGCTTACTACAATCTTCCATTTAACCTAGTAGCAAAACCTCCGGACCTGGTAAGGACAGCAGCTAACCTAGTAGAGGCTTCTGCAGATTTGGTTTTAGGGTCTCCTTTAAACTTGATGATGTCTCATGCTGTACAGTCTTTCTTGCTCGCTAGAAATATACATTTCTTAGTAGGGGATCTTATCTTCTATGAAATTCTATTATTTTCTCTTGTACTCATTTACATTCATTGTTGTAACATATTCCATACTGCTGCTCAAGTATTACCTGGAGAAGACACTCGTAACTATTTAACCTCTGTGCATGAACAATCTATGCTCCAAACTGATTTATTAGAAAATACAGACTTAAACTTCTTTGTTGATGGACCTACATAGAAAAGTATTAGGAGAGATACACTGTAACAAGTCTCAAATTTCACCTCTAGGATGTGACACCCTGCAAGAGGCAGAATTTCTTTCATTATACTAACCAGATTTTGTTGGTTACTTACAGATAAGAGAATCTATATATAAACTGATAACAGGTATGATTTTTTTTATCTCAGCAGAAAATCCAAGATCAGTTAACAGATTAAAGAACCTTGAAGTTACTGTAATGCTTCTTAAAGTACTGGTTATTATGATGATTGGAACTCATCTCAAAAGGAATAACACAACACTAAACAAAATGCTCTGGCATATCATGATGTGAGATAGGCATCCCTTAGTAAAATCCTAGCATCCATGAAATCCCAAAAGACCAAACCTCTGGAGAGATGAGGCTATATTACAAGATGCCAGCAATTTGATCCAGAGTTAGAAGAAAGCTACTGCAAGGAATCTGGATGCAAATGTCATGAGGATAATCTCTTGACACTTTTAGCAAGGGATGTGGTAAAAAAAGTTTCCATGAAACTACTCACCACAGTAAGGAAAAATTGGCCGCTGTACTGAACCAACTTTGGTGTATTATTCAGAAACAGAAGGAACAAAATATAGACATACACACACACACACATACACACAAACACACAAATAAGCAGAGAGGGAGAACAGAAATCGGATCACGTGGTTATGAAGGCCAAGAAGTCCTATGATCTGTTATCTGCTCTGCATGCTGGAGAAACAGGAAAGCTGGTGAAATAATTCAGTCCAAGTTCAAAGGCCCCCAAACCAAGAACTCTGATGTCCAAGGGTAAAAAGAGAGAAAATTCACTCTCCTTCAGCATTTTTGTTCTATTTGGGCCCTCAACTGGCTAGATGTTGCCCACTCAAATTGATAGTGCAGATCTTTAATGATTCAAATGTTAATCTCTTCCACAAACAACCTCATAGACACGCCTAGAAATAATGTTTTACCAGCTATCTGGGCATCCCTTAGCTCAGTCGAGTGACATAAATTTAACCCTCAGTGGGGAAACTTTACTAAAATTGCTGGTGGTGTCTCTGATGCATGTCCCATGTCACCAGCATAGTCCTGGTAAAACTGCAAAGGTTGAACTTGTCCAAGAGCCCCAAACTCAGGTCCTCCTTAAACACTTCATGGATTTCATACAAGTACATCTTAGTATGGGTGTTAAATATGCTCTGGTCATTGTTCTAGCCTCATTTGCAGGATATGTTGAAATCCTTTCTTGCTAGACCTCTAGCTCTACAGTATAAAAAGTATTAACCTGTGCAGCCCCGATGGCCCAGCAGTTTGGCACCACCTTCAGCCCAGGGTATGATCCCGGAGACCCGGGATCAAGTCCCATGTCGGGCTCCCTGCATGGAGCCTGCTTCTCCCTCTGCCTGTGTCTCTACCTCTCTCTCTGTCATGAATAAATAAATAAAATCTTAAAAAAATATATTAACCTGATTTCATAACCCAACCTGAGGAATTCCAATCTCTCTCCCTACTGAACAGGGTACCAATTCTTCTGGGACTATCGTTAAAGAGTTATTTCCACGTACTCGGAAAATCTGCTATGTATTTTTTCCCAATTTCCAGGAGAGGTAAAAAAGAACAAATGGAATTCTGAAACTCAGTTTAGCAAAGCTCACAGACTCTCCAAGTTCTATGGCTTGAAGATATTCTCATGGGCTTTAATGATACCTCTGGGGTTCATGACCTCTTCTTGCTCTATGAGTGATTGGCCTGTCCAGGCATCTAGGATTATTACATCTTACCAGCAAGCAGACATGACCAAATATTGCAAGGTGCTCATGCAATACATCCAATTTTAGCATCAACAGGTATGAGGAGACCTGCCTCAGAATCCTCCTAAACAGTGCACAACCTAAAACGTAAAGATTTGGCCTTTTGGAAGAGACAAATTACTCATAAACTGGTAACCCATACAACCAAACTAACTATTGGAATTACACATTTTCCTTTGGGAGGAACCACCCAGTTTCCATGATTCCACTCCTTTAATGAAATCTGGTAACTTTATGGGTAACGAAACTCAATCATTTTATTAGGCAACTTTTTATTTTTTATTTTTTTATTTTTTAATTTTTTTATTGGAGTTCAATTTGCCAACATATAGCATAACACCCAGTGCTCATCCCATCAAGTGCCCCTCTCAGTGCCCATGACCCAGTCACCCTCACCACCACCACCCCCGCCCACCTCTCTTTCCACCACCCCTTGTTCGTTTCCCAGAGTTAGGAGTCTCTCATGTTCTGTCTCCCTTTCTGATATTTTCCACTCATTTTTTTCTCCTTTCCCCTTTATTCCCTTTCACTATTTTTTATATTCCCCAAATGAATGAGACCATATAATGTTTGTCCTTCTCTGATTGACTTATTTCACTCAGCATAATACCCTCCAGGTCCATCCACGTCGAAGCAAATGGCGGGTATTTGTCATTTCTAATGGCTGAGTAATATTCCATTGTATACATAAACCACATCTTCTTTATCCATTCATCTTTTGATGGACACCGAGGCTCCTTCCACAGTTTGGCTATTGTGGACATTCCTGTTATAAACATCGGGGTGCAGGTATTCCGGCGTTTCACTGCCTCTGTATCTTTGGGGTAAATCCCCAGCAGTGCAATTGCTGGGTCATAGGGCAGATCTATTTTTAACTCTTTGAGGAACCTCCACACATTTTTCCAGAGTGGCTGCACCAGTTCACATTCCCACCAACAGTGCAAGAGTGTTCCCCTTTCTCCACATCCTCTCCAACATTTGTGGTTTCCTGCCTTGTTAATTTTCCCCATTCTCACTGGTATGAGGTGGTATCTCATTGTAGTTTTGATTTGTATTTCCCTGATGGCAAGGGATGCGGAGCATTTTCTCATGTGCTTGTTGGCCATGTCTATGTCTGCCTCTGTGAGATTTCTGTTCATGTCTTTTGCCCATTTCATGATTGGATTGTTTGTTTCTTTGCTGTTGAGTTTAATAAGTTCTTCATAGATCTTGGAAACTAGCCCTTTATCTGATTTGCCATTTGCAAATATCTTCTCCCATTCTGTAGGTTGTCTTTGAGTTTTGTTGACTGTTTCTTTGGCTGTGCAAAAGCTTCTTATCTTGATGAAGTCCCAATAGTTCATTTTTGCTTTTGTTTCCCTTGCCTTCATGGATGTATCTTGCAAGAAGTTACTATGGCCAAGTTCAAAGAGGGTGTTGCCTGTGTTCTCCTCTAGGATTTTGATGGAATCTTGTCTCACATTTAGATCTTTCATCCATTTTGAGTTTATTTTTGTGTATGGTGTAAGAGAATGGTCCAGTTTCATTCTTCTGCATGTGGATGGCCAATTTTCCCAGCACCATTTATTGAAGAGACTATGTTTTTTTCCATTGGATAGTCTTTCTTCCTTTGTCGAATATTAGTTGGCCATAAAGTTGAGGGTCCACTTCTGGATTCTCTATTCTGTTCCATTGATCTATGTGTCTGTTTTTGTGCCAGTACCACACTGTCTTGATGACCACAGCTTTGTAGTACAACCTGAAATCTGGGATTGTGATGCCCCCAGCTATGGTTTTCTTTTTTAATATCCCCCTGGCTATTCGGGGTCTTTTCTGATTCCACACAAATCTTAAGATAATTTGTTCCAACTCTCTGAAGAAAGTCCATGGTATTTTGATAGGGATTGCATTAAATGTGTAAATTGCCCTGGGTAGCATTGACATTTTCACAATATTAATTCTTCCAATCCATGAGCATGGAATATTTTTTCACCTCTTTGTGTCTTCCTCAATTTCTTTCAGAAGTGTTCTGTAGTTTTTAAGGTATAGATACTTTACCTCTTTGGTTAGGTTTATTCCTAGGTATCTTATACCTTTGGGTGCAACTGTAAATGCTATTGACTCCTTAATTTCTCTTTCTTCAGTCTCATTGTTAGTGTATAGAAATGCCACTGATTTCTGGGCATTGATTTTGTATCCTGCCACATTGCCAGATTGCTGTATGAGTTCTAGCAATCTTGGGGTGGAGTCTTTTGGGTTTTCTAGGTACAGTATCACGTCATCTGCAATGAGGGAGAGTTTGACTTCTTCTTTGCCAATTTGAATGCCTTTTATTTCTTTTTGTTTTCTGATTGCTGAGGCTAGGACTTCTAGTACTATGTTGAATAGCAGTGGTGAGAGTGGACATCCCTGTCTTGTTCCCGATCTTAGGGTAAAGGCTCCCAGTATTTCCCCACTGAGAATGATATTTGCTGTGGGCTTTTCGTAGATGGCTTTTAAGATGTCTGAGGAATGTTCCCTCTATCCCTACACTCTGAAGAGTTTTGATCAGGAATGGATGCTGTATTTTGTCAAATGCTTTCTCTGCATCTATTGAGAGGATCATATGGTTCTTGTTTTTTTTCTCTTGCTGATATGATCAATCACATTGATTGCTTTACAAGCGTTGAACCAGCCTTGCATCCCAGGGATAAATCCCACTTGGTCATGGTGAATAATCTTCTTAATGTACTACTGTTGGATCCAACTGGCTAGTACCTTGTTGAGAATTTTTGCATCTGTGTTCATCAGGGATATTGGTCTATAATTCTCCTTTTTGGTGGGATCTTTGTCTGGTTTTGGAATTAAGGTGATGCTGGCCTCATAGAACAAGTTTGGAAGTACTCCATCTCTATCTTTCCAAACAGCTTTAGTAGAATACATATGGTTTCTTCTTTAAATGTTTGGTAGAATTCCCCTGGGAAGCCATCTGGCCCTGGACTTTTGTGTCTTGGGAGGTTTTTGATGACTGCTTCAATTTCCTCCCTGGTTATCGGCCTGTTCAGGTTTTCTATTTCTTCCTGTTCCAGTTTTGGTAGTTGTGGTTTTCCAGAAATGCGTCCATTTCTTCTAAGTTGCCTAATTTATTGGCGTATAGCTGCTCATAATATGGTTTTAAAATCGTTTGTATTTCCTTGGTGTTGGTGGTGATCTCTCCTTTCTCATTCATGATTTTATTAATTTGAGTCTTTTCTCTCTTCTTTTTAATAAGGCTGGCTAATGGTTTATTTATCTTATTAATTCTTTCAAAGAATTAATGGTTTGTTAATCTGTTCCACAGTTCTTCTGGTCTCTATTTCATTGAGTTCTGCTCGAATCTTTATTAACTCTCTTCTTCTGCTGGGTGTAGGATCTATTTGCTGTTTTTTTCTCCAGCTCCTTTAGGTGCAAGGTTAGCTTTTGTATTTGAGTCCTTTCCAGTTTTTGGATGGATGCTTGTAATGCGATGTATTTCCCCCTCAGGACTGCTTTTGCTGTATCCCAGAGATTTTGAATGGTTGTATCTTCATTCTCATTAGTTTCCATGGATCTTTTTAATTCTTCTCTAATTTCCTGGTTGACCCTTTCATCTTTTAGCAGGATGTTCCTTAACCTCCACATGCTTGAAATCCTTCCAAACTTCTTCTTGTGCTTTAGTTCTAATTTCAAAGCATTATGGTCTGAAAATATGCAGGGGACGATCCCAATTTTTTGGTATCAGTTAAGACCTGATTTGTGACCCAGTATGTGGTCTATTCTGGAGAAAGTTCCATGTGCACTTGAGAAGAATGTGTATTCAGTTGCGTTTGGATGTAAAGTTCTGTAAATATCTGTGAAATCCATCTGGTCCAGTGTATCATTTAAAGCTCTTGTTTCTTTGGAGATGTTGTGCTTAGAAGAACTGTCAGTTGTAGAAAGCGCTACATTCAAGTTACCAAGAATAAGTGTATTATTATCTAAGTTTGTCTTAACTTTGGTTATTAATTGATTGATATACTTGGCAGCTCCCACATTCGGGGCATAAATATTGATGATTGTTAAGTCCTCTTGTTGGATAGATCCTCTAAGTATGATATAGTGTCCCTCTTCATTTTTTACTACAGTCTTTGGGATAAACTTTAGTTTATCTGATATAAGGATGGCTACCCCTGCTTTCTTTTGAGGGCCATTTGAATGGTAAATGGTTCTCCAACCTTTTATTTTCAGGCTGTAGGTGTCCTTATGTCTAAAATGAGTCTTTGTAGACAGCAAATAGATGGGTCTTGCTTTTTTTTATCCAGTCTGAAACCCTGCACCTTTTGATGGGGTCATTAAGTGTCATCATGATACCTATTCTGGCCGTTTTTGTGGATTGTTCCCTTGGACTTCCTCTTTCTTTTACAGAGTCCCCCTTAATATTTCTTGGAGAACTGGTTTGGTGGTCAAACCAAACCAGTTTCTGTTCTGCCTATTCTGTATCTGCCTATTCTTTCAGTTTCTGCCTATCTTGGAAGCTCTTTATCTCTCCTTCTATTCTGAATGAGACCCTTTGCTGGATAAAGTATTCTTGGCTGCATGTTCTTCTCATTTAGGACCCTGAATATATCCTGCCAGCCCTTTCTGGCCTGCCAGGTCTCTGTGGAGAGGTCTGCTGTTAATCTAATATTTCTCCCCATATAAGTTAGAGATTTCTTGTCTCTTGCTGCTTTAAGGATCTTCTCTTTATCTTTGGAATTTGCAAGCTTCACCATTAAATGTCGAGGTGTTGAGCAGTTTTTATTGATTTTAAGGGGGGATCTCTCTGTTTCCTGGATCTGAATGCCTGTTTCCCCTCCAGATTAGGAAAGTTTTCAGCTATGATTTGTTCAAATACATATTCTGGACCTCTGTCCCTTTTGGTGCCCTTGGGAACCCCAATTAAATGTAGATTTTTCCTTCTGAGGCTGTCATTTATTTCCCGTAACCTATCCTCATGATCTTTGTTCTCTTTTTTCCTCAGATTCCCTCTTTGCCATCAACTTGTCTTCTATATCACTCACTCGTTCTTCTACCTTGTTAACCCTTGTCGTTAGGACCTCTAGTTTGGATTGTATCTCATTTAATTGATTTTTAATTTCTGCCTGATTAGATCTAAATTCTGCAGCCATGAAGTTTCTTGAGTCCTTTATACTTTTTTCCTGAGCCACCAGTAGCTTTATAATTGTGCTTCTGAATTGGCTTTCTGACATTGAATTGTAATCCAAATTTTGTAACTCCGTGGGAAAGAGGACTGTTTCTTTCTTTTGAGGTGAGTTTTTCCTTCTAGTCATTTTGCTCAGTGCAGTGGCCAAAAACAAGTTGTACTTGATAGAAGCGGCAACTCTTCTCACTGTAGCATTCCAGCTGTTCTCTCTTTAAACTCAGGCCGAATCCTAGGTTTTCAGGATGATGTGAAAGTTATCTAGGTAACTTGGTGGGGACAGGTGACTTGGGGACCCTACTCTTCCGCCATCTTGCCCCTCCTCCTAGGCAAATTTTAGATGGCAAACAAAACACAGGCAGCCAGAAATCTAAAATCTTCTATGATATTTTAGGGAAAAAAGGCTCTGGTATCCACCAACACTAATATTTGGAACCTTTTATGCAGATATTTCAGATACAGAGCCTGGAAGAGAACTATGGTACATATGGTAGAGATTTGGAAGTGGTCTCACTTTATCCAGTTTTACAGGTAAAACACACTATTTCTTTCACTTTAGATGTGCCTAAATGATGTTCTTGACACTATAAATTTCAGTACCTAGAGCCAGACTACTCCTTAAATGGTCCCAAATCATAAAAAACTACTTGACAACCACATAGAGGTATTTTGACCAAAAACAGGTAAGTGGGTGGCCACCAGTGATTTCATTTGTAACACAAAATCAAATTTATAATACATTTAGATCTGTAACACCAAAGTCTATTGGCTACTAACTACAAACTGTACAAAGGGTTGTTACCATGGTAAATAGACACCTGCTCTCAGAATAGTCTCTTAGCCAGTCTGACTCACCAATTTGCCTTTTAGAAAAAGAAATTAGGTAAATTAGTGAAAGGAGAAAAACTGGGCCTTGATTCAAAAACTTTAACCACTCACAGCAGATTCTAGGTTGCTTTCTTTTCTCTGCTAATTTCACTTTGCAAAAGGCCCAGAAAAAGGGAGCCATCTTACATGCTGTGGTTCAGAGAAAAAGCAGGAGAGCTAGACAAAGCCACTAAGGCTATATAGTTCCACCAAGGTGATCCTCATCTAAGAGATTCAGGAAATTGAACTAAGAGCCCATTAAACCTAATATTGATGTCTTGAGAGGGAGTATGTGCTGTTTTAGGGGAAAATGGTGTGATTATATCCCTGCAGAGCTTTCTGGCATCTCTGATACTTCTAAAGAGACCTGACAAAGAAATCACAAAATTAGACAATTTGGCTAATAATCCCATGTCTGGTCCTGCAGACTCATTGCAATGGAAATGAAAATTATTCTTCCATCTTCATTTGGGCACTCTTGGCTCAGGGTTTAAAAGGTGCCCTACAAACTCTGATCATAGTCCTTCTCCTAGAATTTGATATATATAGGGACTCAGATGGGTGATGGCAAGTTTTCAATGTTGCTGTGCAACTAATGTCCCATCACATAATTAAACAAATAAGCAATGCAAAGAACAGAAAAAACTAACACCATGGATGTTGAAACAACCATCTGGGAACTGTGATACATGATCACAACGCCACAAATAGCAGTGAAGATCTGCAGTAACGATTGTGGGACCACATCCCCAGTTACAAATCTTTCAGCTCAGACCAAAGAATGGTGGTAAGGGTATGATACTGAGAACTGAAACTATTTGCAATCACACAACTTACTGTCAATATTAACAATTTTACTATCCTAGTGTCTTCATTCACATGGCATTAATATTCTAGGAAACTTGCCCAGAAAGTTCAAGTTGCAAATAATTTTATTGTTCAAGAACTTCCTCAAAGTCATTTACCTGAACACTAGACTATTCAATTTCTCCTCAACAAAGCATATACTCCCTTCTTAGTTGACACTCAGTGACTACTTTTTAAGATGTAGCTTAAAACCCTACTCCTAAATTTGTTCACTCATAAACAAGTTCTCAAATCAAGAAACCCACCTTAAATCAGATCCCAAAAGAACTCAAATAACCTGCCTTTGCTTTCCCTCTCTCCAAGACACAGTGTACTAAGGCTCTGTCAATGATGTGATTGTCCTTACCATCATAAAGAATAAACTCAGCTTTGCTTAATCAATAGATCATTTTTGTATATTTTCAGGAAGCTAGTATTCAACAATTGACTAGGAAGCTTAAATTATAAGGTACTAAAGAAAGCCCCGTATGAGGGTAGCATGGTATATAAGTTCCTATATTGCCACTGCCCTAAAGTGTACTTTAAGGAAAACTAATTGCCTTGGGAAGTTTAAAGAATGTTAATTTTAAAAGAGGTTCTGGGGCACCTGGGTGGCTCAGTTGATTAAGCATCTGCCTTAGGCTCAGGTAATGAACCCAGCATCTGGGGATCAAATCCTGAATTGGGCTCCCTGCTCAGTGGGAGTCTGCTTCTCCTTCTCCCTGTGCCACTCTCCCTGCTCATTCTCTCTCTTTCTCTCTAAAATAAATAAAATCTTTAATAAAAAATAAAAAGAGGTTATATGTTCAAATAAAGGGAAGTATCAGGTTGAACAAAGGTAAATTGGTCTTGTTATTACAGGGACAGTCTGTACTATGAACATCCAGAAGGAACAGAATATACATGCTTTCCCTAACTCGTTTTACAAGACTCTTCATGAAACATCTTGTGGGACTTGTGAACTAAAGATAACCTGAGAAACACTGAACTCTACTAAAGTAAGTGAACCTAGGTTCTAGTCTTAAATCCACCACTTAATGACTGTATAACCTCAAGCAGGTCTTTGGCCTGAGTTTCAATTTCCTTATTAGTAAAATAATAACAAAACTTACCCTGTTCACTCATTAAGGTTGCTGTGAGTCACATGAGACAAAGCTTGTGAAAGCTCTTTGAAAACTCTACAGCAGTACACACGTGGAGAGTGTGTTTGTTTTTTTTAAACAAAATATTTATTTATTTAAGAGAGAGCACAAGAGAGCATCAGCAGGGGGAGGGTCAGGGGAATTGGGGCAAGCAGACTCCTTACTGAGGGGAGCCCCAACATGCGGCTGGATCCCAGGATCCTGGGATCCTGATCTGAGCCAAAGGCAGACACTCAACCGACTGAACCACCCAGGTGCCCCATGAGTCAAGTGTTCTTAACAGTACCTCACAGGAGAGAGGTAAATCCATGGGGATGATGGGGCAGTATTATTAGTGAGATAAAATGGAAACTATGTTAATAAAAACTATTCTGTGCAAAATTGGGTAATTAGCACCATCAGAGCTTTCTTTATCTACCTCAAGCCTAGTGGTAAACAGCTAAATAAATATACTGTTCAAACATTTATTGAGCTCTTGTAGTGTTAGGATATGAATGTGATTGACACAAACTTAAGTTGGGTACTTCTCCTTGTTACTATATATTATAATGATGCTTCAACCAGAAAAAAATAATAAAGCTACAGAACCTCAGTGTACCACTGGTACACTTTCTATTGCTTATCACCAATATCAGATTTAATCTGATCTCCCTATATGAACAGGTGGAAATATTACTGATGAAGCTTAAATTCAATTATTCTCCTTGATGATTGCAGCTTAACACAGAGACGCAGAAAAATGAGGTTACTACAGGTTTACGTTGCATAGTAATACCAAATGTGACATGACAGATCTCCTATAAGCCAACAGCTCTGCTTGATCAGACTTGGGTTCTATTTAATAATATGAACAGAGCATTTTAGCTTACAGTTTGTATAACATGGCATGGCTTCCAATAACCCCACTAAGAAAACCTTATGAAGAAAGAAGGAATCAATTGTGAGGAGACCAGAATTCTTACTCTCTATTTGCCCTTCATGAGTGGTCTAGGGAAGAAACTTCAGGTTGCTCATCTTGGACAAGAGTGGCTCCCAGACTTCAAAATTTTATCATCCAGTAAAATTCTCCAAATTTAAGATACTCATAAGAGACTGTCAACTCTTTATTACGGTAGGGTCATTTAAAAAAATCTAACATTTTTAATTTTAAAACATTAAGAAGAAGGACATAGGGGGGCCTGGGTGGCTAGGCTGGTTAAGCATCTGTCTGCCTTCAGCTTGGGTCAGGATCCCAGAGTCTTGGGATGGAGCCCAACATGGAGCTCTGCTCAGCAGGGAGCTTATTTTCTCCCTCACCCTCTGCTGCTACTCCCCATGCTTGTGCACTCTCACTCTCTGTGTCAAATAAAAATTTTTTAAAATATCTTTAAAAGAAGGATATAATCCCAGAATAAAAGTTAGGCCTTTAATAAAAAAACTCATCACATTCTCTTGTCTTTGTTTACTCTAAGTTTCTCTGTAAGCTCATATCCAAGGATGAGAACAAGTAACACACCATTTTATGCAGTTTACATATCTCCAGATTAAAAATCAGCTTGAAGGCTGGAACCTGTTAGCAACTTGAACTCATACATAAACAATGAACATAACTAAACATTTTTACATGCAGCATATAACTCAAAGTTAGCAAGTAGTCCTCCAACAATGAAATATCAAAACATGCATTGACAAGGAGCTCAACCATCAAAAAAAGTAACTGCATTCTCAACAGATTTGCAAAATAAACACTTCATACTATAATGCAAGTTACAGTCTATTAAGCAGTAGGCTTATTCAGCTGGAATCCCCTTTCATAAACATCAGATTAAGAAACATTCTATATCAAGCTATTTGCACATGCTAAGTTATGATTGGCATTTTCACATACATTCTTATTTAATCTTGACAATAAACAAATAAACTTAGAAAGGAGAGAAACATTCCAGAAGACATAAACAAACTTCACCTTTTACTACTTCATCCTTTATTTGCTCCTCCCCAAATGGAATAGAATGGCAAAATAATTCCTTCTTACCATCTTCAAACTTACATTGTTCTCATTCTCAGCAAAACTCAAGCTATTGTCAAAAATGACAATAGGAATTTGCTCACTAAGCACAAAATCCAAATAAAAGAGGATTTTACAAGCCAAACCAGGCTATTTTAGGCTCAAACCTGAGTCAACACTAAATAGCCAGCTATACTTACACTCGACACACTATTTTTAGCTTCTAGGATTTCACCTCTAATGCTTACAGATCCTAACATTAATGTAATAAAATATAAGTGCGCACACACACACACACACACACACACACACAAACCTTCCAAAAAAGTAAAACTATACTCACTTAACTTTTCTCTACCAAGTCTGTTTGAAGTACATGTCTGAATTAGTTTCAAATACATACATAGAGATAACTCTTTTTCCTGACATTGGAATGTCACAGGGAGAAAAGTTAACCATACCTGAGGTGGGCAATCTGAAAATGACATGGAATTGAGCTAAATTATGCCAAATAAAGATACCACTGTTCACAAAGTCCAGAACGGTGACAACCATGCTGATACTTTAGATACAAGGAACTGAAAAGCCTTATTCAAAGTGGTTAGATAATAAGGAAAATTATTTCTAATAACAAGATGCCCAGAGATAGGATGTGCTCTGGCAAAGCTCTAGCTTTGCTTTTCTGATTCTTTTGGTTCTGCCCTCCTATTTATTCATTTCATCCTCAGGCTGTGAGATGGTCATAAAACTCTAAGAAAATGGCCAACTCCAAAAGAAAGAGACATCTCCCTTAAATCCTCATTTTTAAACAGAGACCTTACAAGAAGCCCCTACCTCCTCACTGGCTCAAACTGGACTGCATATTTATTGACCACGTCAATCACTGGCTTGGATTATCATGGTGTCATAATTCAAATTCAGACCTAGGTGAGGAGGGAGTCAGCTTGTCCTGAAGCACATGGCTGCAGAGAGAGATGGAGAACATAAAATCTGGGTTCTGCTGTGAAGGATGTGAATGTTAGAGAGTAGAGTAGACATCAGTGTTTACAATGATAGTGAAGGCACAATGGCCTTTTTTTTTTCCTGCTCTCCCAGCTCAGCAGACTGAGGACCTAAGTTCATGTCCAGTGACACCCACACAATTTACTGTCAACATGAACAATCTTACTTTTCAACTGTCTTTCTTCACAAGGCATTAATATTCTAGGAAACCTGCCCAGGAAGTTAAAGTTGCAAATAACTTCATTGTTCAAGAACTTCCTCAAAGTAATTTATCCAAGAACTAGACTACTTGACTTACACGCATTTCATAAAAATGAAAATCAGTGTAGAGAGGTGGTAGTCACATTCCTAGTCAGGGGCAGAGACAAGACTTGAAGCCAGCTCTCCTGACTTCTGCCAAGTTTCCCCACAATAGTATGCTTTGTCTCAAACTAACAAGTATTTTCAGGTCTCAAGGTGATGACAATCAGGTTTTAGAGACAACTTAAAAATGCAGTGACTATCTTGTTAAAGGTAGAGAACCCCAGAATCACTGAACTCATAAGCTGAGGCCAGGGATATATCGTGATTTGCTCAGTATCACTCAGTTAATTGGGATAATAAATGCGAGAATAAATATTACAAGACAGAATGTGATTTAACTGCCAGGGAATGATGCAAACCTACATTTTAGGTTTCTGACTGTAGGTCAGAAAGGATTTAAAGGATTTGAGCGGACTGTTAAACCAACAGATGGTATGTGAGACATGTTCACCTAACAACAGAAGATTTGTTAAAATAGTTTCAGGAATATTAGTTGGGTTGGGGTGGGGAGGTAAAGTTGATTGCATTGTTAATTTCCAACCAAGTGTATAGTATAGATGCTTCTGTGGAAGCAGAGATGTCTGAAGTTTATATAGAGAAATTTTCTTTGGAATGCCCAGGTGGCATTAAGTTGAATCTTCCTAAGTACTGGACTGGATATAATCCAATCTACTAGTAACATCATTTCTATGACGTGCTGTATTAAAAACACTGAAACTAGAAAAGTTTTTTAAAAATACTTACTTATTCTTCAAAATTAAGTATATTTTCACTCAGTTTAAAACTAGCTCTTAATTATATTTAGATTTGAAAGAAATTTCAGAGAATCAAACCTCTATTTGGTCATTTGACTTCTTACATTTTCATTTTTCATATTTTCGTTTTCAGGATACAACCAGTCGTGACTTGTCATACCACAATGAAAATAGGTATAAAAATAATGTCACACAAAACCAAATGGGTAGAAAGGACAGCTGATTTCATAAATGGCCACAATACTGACAGTACCACCATTTGTAATTGAGTCAAAAGAAACAATCATTAAAAGAATATTATTTTAGATCGTTCAAATATGTAATTTGACCTTACTACTTATATATTACCAAACTTCTCATTTAAATTTATTGTTGTTCTAGTTTTAATGGTTTTAAAACAAATGCGAAAGTTGCTACATAAATACAAATCTAAATCTGCAAGTAAGATACTTAAAATTTTACTTTCACAATTATACAGTTACTCAGTAGGACTACTCATTTAAATTTCCACCCCAGGTCAATTATTTTATTAATAAAAGATCCATATCAAAGTAATTTGTTTTGATAAAACTGGAAAAAAATTTTTTTTTAATTTTTTTATTTATTTATGATAGTCTCACTGAGAGAGAGAGAGAGAGAGAGAGAGGCAGAGACACAGGCAGAGGGAGAAGCAGGCTCCATGCACCGGGAGCCCGATGTGGGATTCGATCCCGGGTCTCCAGGATCGCGCCCTGGGCCAAAGGCAGGCGCCAAACCGCTGCGCCACCCAGGGATCCCTAAAACTGGAAAAAACTTATTGAAAGACTTCTAACTTAAACTATCGTGATAGATCAGAATATCCTTGGTAACTCTAAAATAAGTCAAAATGCTTAATGTTAATCTTATAATGTAATTACATCCAGAGTTATGCCTTTGATGCACTGGGCTGAATAAGAACACAAGTGACTTGACAGAAACTTGTTTTCAAAAGCACCATTCAAAAATGAAGCTGGACCACTTTCTCACACCATACAGAAGAATAAATTCAAAATGGATTAAAGACCTAAATGTGAGACCTGAAAACATAAAACTTCTAGAAGAAAACTCAGGCAGTAATTTCTCTGACACCGGCCTTAGAAGTATTTTTTAGGTATGTCTCCTCAGACAAGGGAAAAACAAAAGCAAAAATAAACTATAGGGACTCCATCAAAATAAAAAGCTTTTGCACAGCGAAGGAAACGATTGACAAAATCAAAAAGCAATCTACTGAATGGGAGAATTTATCTGCAAATGATTTATCCAGTAACAGGCTAATATCCAAAATATATAAAGAATTTATACAAGTAGACACCACAAACACCCAAATAATCTGATTAAAATGGGCCGAGGACCTAACTAAACAATTTTCCAAATACAGCATCCAGATGGCCAACAGACATGAAATACTCAACATCACTTATCCTCAGGGAAATGCAAATCAAAACCACGAGGTATCACTTTACCCATCAGAATGGCTATACTTAATGAGACAAGAGATAACAAATGTTGGTGAGAATGTGGAGAAAAAAGAACCCTTGTGAATGGAAGCCACGATTATATACATAGGACTTCTTCATTAAAACTTCTGTCATTCTTGCTAAGTATCTAGATAATATGTAGTAGAACTGCATTTTCCATTGGAGTGGAAAGATTTTACACTTCCATGGTATCACTGAATAATTATTGGGGAGGGGGGGAAGGAGCAGAGTTCTCCAGGAGGGAGCAGAGTTCTCCAGGATGCTGATACTGCACCTTAATCTTTCCTATAATGAAAACAAAAGGGTTCTGTTAAAGGTAAAATGATACTGCATAGCTTCTGTACACCGCTAGTGTGACAGAAAATTGATTATTCAGATGTCTAGAGTAACTGAAGAGTCACTGGAGAGATGCAAGAGTCGTGATGAAATGCAAGATGTTTTCTAAAATATCATGGCTCTACTTAGGCTACTTTAAAATTTTACTTTACTTTTTAAAATTTTTAATTTTTTACTTTTAAATATTCTACATACATAGTATTTTCTAATCATTTAAAAACTTAAAATCTATGCTGTGTATATGAGAACACTAGAAAACAGAATGCCTGATTAAGGAGCACTATTTTCCTCTATCATCTCAAGTAACAGAAAAAGAGGTGTATGACTCTAGCTTTTTGACTGTACAGATCAAGAACACACAGTGACACAACTATTCATCCGAACATCGTTAAATACAAAATAATTAGGCTTTTCTAAATATGCAACCAGAAATCACACTTGTCTCCAGCTTTAGTGAAGTGCTTAGAAAAGTTTATTTTGTGCTTAGACTATTTTTCTAAAGCATCACAAAATTATTATACATCCAAAACTCTTCAATGATAGAATGTTTAATATTCTAAAGGCAAGATCTTTCAGAAAAACTGTTGTACATTATGATACTGTGTAAGTCTAATGGAGTCACATAGCAGCAGAATCTAGACAAAAGGGGGCATCACAGAACTTTTCTATTACATAATGGACAAATGACTCATTCTGAGTTATGGTTTTTCCCCGTTTTGTAGGTAATACAGTTCTTATTTCCACTCATCACACCTCACTGCTTTTGCTGAAAGGTGAAAACTCTGTGCTGTAGCTGTCTGAGGAGTAAAAACATATTAAATGTCCCATCCTGCTGATGCTCACCTGTGAAATACTACACAATAAAAAGTACAGCAGAATATGGATTTTGTGTGTTCATAAACTTAAGAATGCTATGATTTTTAAACATCAAACATGTACAGCCTTTGTAAAATCAATTAAGAACTTTCTGTGTGAGGACAAATGTGCATTGAAAATATACACTGAGATACTTTTTCCTGAGTAGAATGTTAACTTTATTTTATATCAAATTAAGTTTCTATGAATTTTCAAAATGTAAAATATCAAAGCTTTTCCTCAACACCAAATAAAAATCAGGAATGTTCACTTTCATATTAAAAAGAAAATTCAAGTAGAGGTTCAGTAGAATGTTATAAAACCTGAAATGAATGGCCAAAATTTTAAATTATTAGTAGATAGCTCTTCAATTTTAAGAATCCTGCAGTAAACTTCAGTTTGAAACAACAAAAAAAGAACCATTTATTAAAGAATGAAAAACATTTCCAGAAAATTATCCAATTTGGAAAATGAAAAATGTAACCCATGGTAAAAAAAATACAAATCATACACTGAACAGAAGGGGACAATAAAGGCAACCGACCTTTATAGGAATCAAGACAACACCATGGACTTATATAAAAACTTCCTAAATCAGTAGCATATCCTGTATTATCACATGTAGAAAACTAAAGCAAAGTAGTTTTTATTAGTTGCATAATCTAAAAATAGGAAGAAATTTTGGACTATATCTCTAAAATGACCAGAGTTGTCACTGAAATACACATTTCTTCAGACAATGGGCAAAGTTCCCATTTATGGGAAAATGTTCTTTTTTCACACAGTGAAACTGAGAAAAATCATATCAAATGAGAAATCTTCTTCTCCAAAGTAATCCTCTTAAGTATCTCAATAATGCAATATTTGGGAAATGTAATTGATCAACTCAGAAAACTTGAAACATTATTAACATACTCAAATCTTATTGCTTGGCACCAGATTTTTCAAAAATTAAAGAATTGTTTAAACCACCATACTGCTGTTCTTAAATCCTATTTCAAAATTTTTTACGTAGTATTACTTTCATTTTCTGAAGGTACTCTGTTCAAGTGCTACTTTTATTTTCTGAAGGTAGTCTGTTCAATCTAATGACAATCTAGACTGAACCTTGCAATGTACAAACAAGTCACAGTTCACTTCAAACCACAAAGAAATGATTGATCTTCTGTTTTTGCCAAAATAATATTACAACATTTAGAAAAATTAACTAGGATTTATCTGTGGCCAATGAAGTACCCACAGAACGTTGTCTTATGGCATTCTGTGGAAAGTCTTTGTTTGTTCCTTCTTTATTTCCAGCTTCCTCTTCTGAAACATCTTCTTCATCAGCCTCTTGTTCCTCCTCCACTTTTTGCAAAGGTTGAGAAGACTCTGGTAATAATTTTTCTTAAAGATAAAGACCAGATGGAATTAGGAAGTATAAACTTCCAGTTATAAAATAAATAAGTCACTGAGATGAAAAGTACAGCATACGGAATATGTAATAGCATTATATGACAACAGAAAATAACATCCACAGCGGGCATTAAAAAATAATAATAATAAAAATCAAGACCAGAAATAGGTTTTCCTTGATGTACTAGACTTGCACTAGAGTAAAATCAAGAGACAATTCATATGCCCATAAATTGCTTTGCCACTTTATCAATCCTAAATTTAGATTTCCAAAAGGGATATCTTTAGGAATAAACGACACCATAAAAATAAAAATTGGTTTGAAAAATCCACCTTACCAAATTCATTATAATTACCTGCCTGTTTATAAACTGAACTGACATTAATAAGCTAAAATTAATGCTGTGATTGTGGATGCCGTAAGAAAATACACTGCATTAAACAGAGCTATCTTAATTTTCTATTACATCTTCTAGCTGGGTGCCTGGGTGGCTAAGTGGCTAAGTGTCTGCCTTTGGCTCCGGTCATGATCCCACAGTCCTGGGACTGAGTCCCATATCAGACTCCCTGCTCCGCAGGGAACCTGCTTCTCCCTTTGCCTCTACTCCCCTCCCTCTCTCTGTCTCTCACTCATGAATAAATAAAATTTTTAAATCAATCAATCACTCTTCCAGTTAACAAGTACACTGAAATAAATCACCACTACCTTCATTTCAGTTCCCAGGTGAACAGGAATCAGACATTTACAATTAAAGGTTATATTCCTACCCAAGTTTTTTCAAGGAGTTTCACAAATGTTCTTCCTTACATATATAATTTTATTAAGATACAAATTACAAATAATATAATATACAAATCCTAAGTATCCAGCTCAATGAATTTTTTTAAAGATTTTATTTATTTATTCATGAGAGAGAGAGAAAGAGAGGCAGAGACACAGGCAGAGGGAGAAGCAGGCTCCATGCAGGGAGCCCTACATGGGACTCGATTCCAGGTCTCCAGGATCATGCCCTGGGCTGAAGATAGCACTCAACCGCTGGGCCACCCAGGCTGCCCAGCTCAATGAATTTTCTGTGTTCACACATATCACATATATACCCTTTCCATTCTTTTAAAAAGACCCATTGATAGTTAACTTCAACTTAGAACACACCATGTTACTGAGATACAGAACACAGAATTGGGTCAATGAGCTTCAGTCTGTTCAGTGATCCTAGCCTGCCCCTAATCTTAGGTGATCCAGAAGAGAGTAGGGAGTTGCAAGGGTGTTAAGGCACAAGAAAACACTGGAAGAAATTACCACATGGTAGACAATGTTATTTGGTCTGGCATCCCTCCTTCTGTTGGGTTAAGAGCCCCTTCTCTGTGCCACATCCCATGTAGCAGTGGTGAGCACTACAGTATGCAACAGCAGTTCTCCACCAGGGGTGATTTTGCTGTACTCTGCCCCCATCCCCTATTCCCCACCTCCTGGCCAAAAGAACACTTAGCAATGTCTGGAGATATCTTTGGTTGTCACAACTAAGGAGCAGTGCTACTGCCAACCAGTGGGATGCTACCAAACATTCAACAACATACAAAAGACAGTCTGTCACAATTAAAAATTATCCAGTCCAAAAGGTGAGAAGTGTTCAGGCTGAGAAACCCTGGTTCAGAGTGACTGTTCCAAACAAGTGAACTCTCTCTATACTAGTGGAGTACACGGGAATTTTTCTAAAAGATAGGTGGGTGTAAGAAAAAAATGTATCTCCTTCTTACTCTGGATTGTGAACTACGGCTCTCTTAATCATCTTATGCTAAGGACTGGAAAGAGCCAAAAATGAAGCAAACTAAGGCATAGAAAACTAAGCAATTCAGAAACACATCTTAACATTTGAGCCCTAGAATCCAACCATCTCTGCCCTCAAGACTTCTTTGCTATCTGAAGCAATAAACTTCCATTTTGCTTAAAGTTAGACTGAGGTAGGTCTTACCTAGCAACTCAAAATCTAAGTTAAACACACATACTGGAAAACAACTCAAATCATGTGGCCGGCTATAGAGGGCGCAGTATCACATTAAAGTATGGGTTAATATCTATCAGTTGTGCCACAGATTACTTAAGAGACAAACTGTTGTTAGCTTTAAGGGTTTTTAAGTGGTATAAACATTACATGTACATTCACCAACTTTTATCATTTTTTTATTCAACAACTTTTAAATGGTCTTTTAAGTAATCTGTGCTTGCATTTCTTTCTTACAGGTCAGTGGCTCTTGTTTAAAATGATTCCTTTCCCTGTATATGTCCTTTTCATTACTGATGTAATGATCTAAGAAATGAAAAGATAATCTGTCAATTATCAGCAATCTCCACTGATTTCAACTGAAGAGTTCTGATCTCAAAATATCCTAAGTCATGAAAGGCAGCACGATGAAAATGTCATGCCAACAGTCTAATTTAGGCTCTACTCTCTACTCTGTCACTTCTGTGTGACCCTGGGAAAATAGTTCACCTCTCTGAGCCTTACGTTCCTCAACCACAAAATGGAGAGGGTATCACTTATGAAATCTAGAGAGTTGCTGAAAATTGAATGGGATGGCACAAAATGAAAGTTCTTTATAAACAGCAAACAGGAGTGCTTCCAAATCAGTATAATTCTCAAGATTAAAATGCATGTTTGAGAAGCAATTATATGAAGACAGACATCAGTGAATACTTCTAATTATATAAATTCATCTTGTAGTACAGTGTCAATGCTAATCCTAAATCAGCTATTTTTCCAAAAGCCTACCATAAAAACTTAACTTGGCTAGCATACAAAGAAAAATTTTAAATGTGGTCACTATAATAATGAATGACTTCAAGAGTAGAATATATTCAACCTTTTCTCATTCAAGTATACTCAAATGGATCCATGAATATCATGGAATTTTCAAATAAAATGACAATAGACCAATGTCATTAAATATCTACAAGTTATATGCACTGTTAAAATTATCCACATTATAAAAGCCAAGAAAATAACTATGTTCCAAAACCCACCAGGCTGTCATTCTTACACAGAGTAAGTGTCTCCCAGTTCCGTCCAAAATAATCTACCATTCATATTTAGAATGCTAAGCTGGAAGGGCAATCTGTTATGTGTGTGATTATGTTCACAGAAATGAACAGAATTATAGCAAATAAACATTTAAAAATATACTTACTGGAAGGGTATGGCTGAGGTCTGCGCCTTTTTGAAGGAAAAAGGCAATCTGCCACAAATATCATACACTGCAAAAATAAATACAAGAAATTCAAATGTATATAACAGAGCTAGTGTAACTACATTAAATTATCAGATTTAATTTTTTTTCCCTAGTACTCTGAAAATGAAATACTTACAAGTCCTAGTAATAGTCCTGAAAGCAGAGTTGCTAAAGCAAAAACTGTATATGATCCCCAAACTGGTAACCCCAGGTCTTCAATAAAATAGTTATGGCAAGTCTAAAACAAAAAGAAAAAAATAAACTAAAAACCTAGTTGTTTAGAATAAAAGTGTCAAAAATGTTTAAAATAGAAATAAAACTTTAGCCCATACCCGGATCCACATAGACAGCTGAAAGAGTGCAGACATACTACTCATCCTGAAAGAAAGGAGAGGGGAATCAGAAACTGAGTAAGACACACAGCTTAGAAGTACAATATGTGCATATCTATACCTTCTACCTTTCAGTCAAAATTTCCCCATCATGACAGATTTTATTGCTGGTGTTAATCCTCCAAAGCATGAGCAGAGAAGGGAGCCTGAAGGGAGAACTGGGAGCACTTGTTGAACTGATCCTGCCCACCTAAGAATTATCCCCCTTTTGTATTAAAAATAAATCTTACAATAGCATTAGTTTGATATCATTTAATGATATACAAAGAAACTACATAGGAGGGCAGCCCCGGTGGCGCAGCGGTTTAGCGCCACCTTCTGGGGCGTGATTCTGGAGGCCCTGGATCTAGTCCCACATCGGGCTCTCTGCATGGAGCCTGCTTCTCCCTCTGCCTGTGTCTCTGCCTCTGTGTGTGTGTGTGTGTGTGTGTGTGTGTGTGTGTGTGTGTGTCTATCAATAAATAAATAAATAATCTTAAAAAAAAGAAACTAGATAGGAAATAAATGCTAAGTAATAATATAAATAAAAATAATAATTATTTTCACATAAACCCAAGTAGCTTAGATGGGAAGTTAGAAAAAGGCATGCTCCAAAACTAAGAAGGGTTTGTACCCAGAAACCCTGTTTTCCCCCAGCGGAAAAGTGTTGCCACTAACACATGAACTAATTCACACCTAAGCCAGAGTTCCTGGATGCAGGATGGTCTTACCCACTGCCAATCATTGGGTAGGTGAATCTAATGACACAGGAAGTGCCTCTTTCAGTCCACCAGTAAAAAAGGCATGGACTGCTCAATTCAACAGAGACTTACAAGCTACTGGAGAGGGGAAGAGTCATTTACAAGATTTCAAATTAACAAAAATCAGTTGCATTTTCAGTTCAACCCAGAAAGGTGATTCAACCACATTGCTTCTCCTGTTTGAACTGCAAAATGGGAACAGGAACAAGGAACTGAAACATAAAGCACTGTTGTAGCCTCACTGTAGTTAGCACTAATTAGGCTCTATCAGGAATATCAGGTGCCTTAATTGGGTTGGCATGATGGTTCAGTAGGGGGAATTCTGAGAGCTACAGGACAAGTGAATTCAGAGATTATCACAGGAAAGGTGTCAGGAAAAGGTGGTAAAGACAAAATTCTACTTTAAAATACTGCCTAGGGTTGATCTTTTGTCCACTCCCAGAATCCAGAGCATTTTTATCTCTTATACCATTGGTGTAACAACCCCCCCATCCTTCAAGAGCAAGTGTGGTAAGAGGACAGGAAGAAACAGATTGGCCACACCAGGATGACTCCATGGGGACCTCAGCAAAACTCAGTATTTCTGGATGTCTCTCAAATGATGTGTGAGGCCTTATACACCAACAGCTAAGAGGAAATATGCTAGCTATCTCCAGGTATTACTACTCCATTGCCTAGCTATACATAAAGCCGAGTGGTTATTCATGCCATTAAGATCATTGTTCATCTATACTATTCAACCAAAAAATTATCAGATGGGTAGAATAATTCAATCACATGAAGAACTGAAATCTAAAGACGGCAAGAGGAGATACATGTCTGAGGCTTCTCATTCAAAGAATAAGTTCAAATGATAACTTTACCCATTATACTGTTCAGGAAGACTGATTAGTTTTTGATGATACAAATAACCATGATCTACAAAGCTAAAATATTCCTGAAAAGGCTTTCAATTCTAGTGAATGCCTCCTTCTAGCTTAACAAGGATCAAAGTATCGGACTTAAAAGAAAAAGCCAAACTAAAAATATCACAGTAAATATGAATGTACTGTTAAGGGTCCAAGAATTAAAACTCAGTATGAATGCTTTATTTCCACAAAATGTCATTATCTGGTCCAACTGATTCTGAAATAAATAATAGAAAAATCCTTCATACTTACAGAACAGAACCTGGACCAAACCATGATGAAACCGGTTCAATACTTTTCCACTCTTTCTCACTTATGAAGTTTATGAAGTCCTTCTTAGTCCTTGGGCCTTGATAGCGCCTAAATTCACCATCTTTACAACTAAAGAGGATCAGAATTACATATTAAACAGAACCAAGTAGGTAAAGTTTGTGTTTGTTTTTACTATTTCTTTAACATCATTTTATAATCAATCCTTATATTCAGAATCATTAGTAATGCATAAGTAACAAATCATACTAACTGCCTACTCATAACATCTTAGCTCCAAATTTAAACAATGGGGTTATAAACAATCATAAGCCTTAAGACTATTATTACCTTTCCAAATAATAAAACTATGAAACACAGTAGTTATATGTCAATTATAGCTCAATAAATGTGTAACGCACATATTAAAAGGATGACTGCATGAAAAGTTGTGAGAATAGTGTCTGGCACTTATTATTAGCCACTTTTAAGCTATATAGGTTAAAAATTTAAGGCATTTTTCTGGTATTTTCAGCCCTAATCACATCATTTTAACTGTGCTACTATGAAGTCCTGGAGGGATCTGTTCGTGTTTCCTTTCCTCTTATTTTACTGTCTGCTTTGCATTCTTCCTGACAGCCACCTCCCCCTTCCCATTCCCAATGTATGAAGTTCTCATAGGTTCAAAAATGTTCTCCCTGGTCCCACATCTTTACTATTTTCAAGCTACCCTAAATAATACTGCCAGTCCAACCCTATATAATACTTTTATTTTTATTGCTTAAGTGCAAAAACCTTCGAAAATTCCCTACCTATAGTAGGGTTAGAGGATCCTTTAGCCATCCAGAGCCAAAGACCACAAGGAGGCCCCCTCTCAAAAAATACAGTTTTGTAACGTCAATGGCATTTGAGCTGTTTTTGAGGAATAGGTAGAAGTTCAACAGGTGAAAGAATGGGCATGACAAACAATGTGACTTAAAAAAAAAGACAGGAAATTCCAGATAAGTTCAGGGGATGTTAAGAAGTGAGAAGGAAAATCAAAGACAGTGATTTGAACCAGTTAAGGGGCATGTGGAGAAAAGAATTGAGTGAAAATGGACAGTAGTACTTACAGAGACATAGAACATGTGTATGAACAGGCACAAAGGGAGTAGGGAAGAATACAAAGGTATAGGGAAACAGACATAAACATGAAAAAAAAAAGTTGACAAAGAAAAGCGAGATACACACAAAAAACTGTCAACTTGCTTTCATGACTTTATATGAGAAGAGAAGTACCTCCTGGCATTCAACTCACCAGCTAGATGAACTTTACCTTATAGGGCAGGTCAGGCATACCTCAGAGATATCACAGTACCACACCAACCACCCCAGTAAATCACAACAAAGCAAGTCACAAAACTTTGTGGTTTCCAAACACATATAAATATTTACTGTACTGTGGTCTACTAAGTATACCTTCCTTAAAAAATACTTTATTGCTAAAAAATGTAACCCATTAACTGAGCTTTCAGTAAGTTGTAATCACTTATTACAGACCACCCATAAGAAATAGAGTAATGAAAAAATCTGAAATATTGCAAGAATTACCAAAATGTGACAGAGACCCAAAGTGAGCAAATGCTATTGGAAAAATGGTACAGATTAGCTTGACACAAGGCTGCCACAAACCTGCAATCTGTAAAAATCGCAGGATCTGTGAAGCACAATAAAATGAGGTGGGCCTGTATAGACTTGAGATTTCTGATCCCCAGTTTAGAAGAGAAATTCAAACTAAAAGACGTGATACTGAAGACTACATAATCTTGTTCATTCTTACTTAGCACTCAACCGTTTCACTTACTACTGTCTGAAGATTGAGCTATAGCCCTTTCATAGCTAATTTTTGAACATATCAGATTCATGAGACTATTTATGACTGTTCATGAGATTATCCAAAGGGTAGAATGCTTATTTCTGCACTCTTTGGAAAATTCAGGGTTGCATCTACATCCCTGTGATGAACCAGGAACCACCCTAGCCCAGTGATTTTTCTGTTACCAGACTTTCTACAGGACTTAAACACAACTCTGGGCTCATCATCATTTACTATACTATTTGGTATCACATCATGTCATATGAACATAATCCTCCAAAATAATTACAAAGCTCTGAGACCAGGGACTGTCTCATACATCATCCATCTATCTAGAGACACCTTGGACAGCACTAAGGGCAAAATAAGCCTTACTGAATATAATGCTGTTTAATCCAGGCCAGAGGCCTACTATTCTGATTATGCTATGTCGAATCCTTCTCCGTAACTACAGAATCTTCAAATACTTACTGATAAATAGTAGGAAGAGCAGTTATGATAAATCGTCCACTCAGCCCTAAAAATTATAAAGATTAGAAATCAATACAAGAAAGAACACACAGCAGGTTTTATATGAGCCAACAATCACTTGCTACTAAAAGTTGATTCTCAATTATTTAAATATTAATGGGGAAAGCATATGAAATCATACCTAAAAATAGTTGAGCTTTGTAACAATAAAAAAAATCCTAATTATGTACTTAAAGCAACTTTAAAAATCAATACTATTGCGCAGTATCCCAATTACAAGTACGTAATGCTTAAATATCGAAGGTATCTGTGAATATATATATTAACATTTGATCAATTATACCACTGTGTGGTATAATTATAAGACTACTAGCAATGAGTAATGGGAGAGCACAATATAACAGTAATCTTAGGTCTAAATCAAATGAGGAATCCCTGGGTGGCTCAGTGGTTTAGCGCCTGTCTTCGGCCCAGGGTGTGATCCTGGAGTCCAGGGATCGAGTCCCATATCAGGCTCCCTGCATGGAGCCTGCTTCTCCCTCTGCCTGTGTCTCTGCCTCTCTCTCTCTCTCTCTCTGTCTCTCATGAATAAATAAATAAAATCTTAAAAAAATAATAAAATAAAATAAAGTTGCATTTGACATTCAAAAAACAAAGGCAGAGTCAATGTGTTATTAAAAATGGAAAATATTTAAAAAATGGAAAATATTTTGAACCTTTCATAAGGTGAGCAATAACAGCTAACATTATTAACCATGTTAGGCAGTAATATAACTAGAGTTTAATCTATGCCTCAGTTTTCTTATGTGTAAAATGGGGATATTACCTATCTCACAAGGTTGTACAGAACTATATGTATAGGATAAACGCAAAACACTTGGAACAATATCTGTACCAGGTAAGTGCTCAATAAATATTAGCTATTATTACCATCTGGGATGGGAACAAAGTCAACAACCCAAGTTTATTGTGACCAAGAACAGGTAAGATAAAGCTGGTCTAAAAAAAGAGCATCCATCTGTAAGAGTAGGGCGTGCCACTTGTTCAGGGGGCCATGTCAGGAGTATATTTGACCCCATAACCATGAGATCTTTGTATTAAAAGGTATTAAATTTGAAACCCAATTAAAAGATCCAGATCACTTGTCAGGAAATGTGCCCTTGGCTCTATATAGAACCTCAACCACATGCTCCTTATTCTGAAGCTTGGTATGGATGCAAATGACAGCTTGGCCAATGTCCACCTAAACCACAGTATTCTAGGATTTCTCAAAGGCATCTTACCACTAGTCTGGGGCCTGGGATAAGAAGGGAAAAAAAGATCAGATCAGAGGCTCTTATATGGGCAAGAATGGGAAGAAGGCAATGTCTCCAAGGTCCCTTAGAGCAATACAATCTGCTTTCTGCAGCCACTGCACAAGGATCCCTCATCGGGGAGGTAGTTGAGCTTAAGTAGCATAGTCAGTTACGTTTTCAAAATCTAAGGAAAAGTAGTTAAAACCAAGTGATGTGGCAAACAGGATGAACATATTAACCCAATCTGCAAAGACTAACCACGGACTTACAGTACCTGGCTGCTCTGTGACATCTACTTTTGCAACATTAACCTCAAGATCTTCTCCCCATTCAGCAAAACTTTCCCATTCTGGTTGAAGATTCTGACAAGCAGGACACCATGGAGCATAACTAAGAAATATAGTTTAAAAAAAAAAAAGTTAAGCACCATATGACCACACAGAGAAAAAAATTCTTGTGAAGAATATTTCATACTAAAAACAATACAGCAAAATGATTAATTTTGTGAAGATAAAAAAGTTTTAATTGTGGGTCAAACATTCTGGAAATCAAAACTCTTAACTGATAACACTAATCACAGAAAAGTAATTATGAGAGTAAGTTCTTAAGACACAAAAATAAGTTCTTAAGACACAAAAGTAAGTTTCTAAGTTCACATGCAAAAGAGCTCTTTAAAAACCTTTGAATTTCTCGGATGCCTGGGTGGCTGGCTCAGTGCTTGGGTTAAGCATTTGCTTTGCTTTCAGCTCAGGTCAAGATCCCAGGGTCCTGGGATCCAGCCTCCAGTCAGGCTCCCTGCTCAGCAGTAGGAAGTCGACTTCTTCCTCTGCCCCTTCCCCCACTTGTGTGCGTGCTCTCTCTCTCTCAATAAATAAATAAAATCATTTAAAAACAAACAAACAAAAAAAAAAAAACCAAAACCTGTAAATTTCTCTATAAGTATGTGGCCATTGGAAACCTAAAAACCAAATTTGGAGCTCACCAGTTTTAATAATTTGCACTACAGGAGTCACAAATGAGAAAAATAGGAACTCCCCAGGGCTGAGGTGAACAAGGAAATGTAGGCCCCTACTTAATGGAGAATAATCACCAGCAAGACCACCAGGAAGCAATTTACAGCTTGGTAGCAAGGTCTAGCTTTTATTTAAAATTAGCTGAAAATCTGTATTTATACAAAAATGTTACCTCAAAACTTAACTAAGATACAAACAGTAGGCAAGCCAAACAAAATTCCTTTTGCCAGCCCTTGGTCAGCCAGTTTCTAAGACCTCAGGTTTACAAATCTATGGGTAAGTTTATTAGCTTTTTAATTACTCCTCAGACATTCAGCATCTTTCAAGGCCCTGATTTTCCCCCAGGATTTTATCATCTTTTAATTTGAGTTTTAAAAAAATCAGTTTTTTTTTTAATGTAACCAAGAATAAAAAATCAGTTTTTTTAATGTAACCAAGAATAAAGCCTGTACTTGTTGAACACAAGAGTAGTTTCTACATTTCATTATATCTGAAATTACTTTATGAAAATAAAATTCCTGAAAGTAATTGGCACTGTGGAACAAGACTAGCACCATACATGAAAGGGAAAGCCCTTAACAAGAGATTGTATTTCAATGAAAATATCTCTGTAACAAAACCGATCAAGATGGATGTAATGCAGATAACAGACTTGTAATATGAGCTGACTATCATTAGGACTAGAAGGATCTATCCCCTTTTCAAGTTCCTCTTGTTTCTTAGGTGCTTTTTAAAATCTTAACCCCAAATTCAGTAAGCTAAAGGAAAAAAATAAGTACAATAATATAGTCTAATTTCACTGAGTTCTAATTCAAATCCCCTAATAAACTTTTGACCACTATATTTATAGTTTAAGCAAATGAGTTAAAAAACAACTTCAAAAAAAAAAAAAACTTCAAGTACCACTTGTCTGTATTTTGCACATAAATTCATAATAACTATTGTTTTAATATTCATGAAACTGTAACTATTTTATTGGCACAATCTAAAATAAGTCATTCATGTCAATAAAAACTAAATGTTGTCCTTGGTTATATTTCCTCTGCCCTGTAGCTTCAAAGGTGCCTGAAAATCCATTTCACTAAGTTACAGATTATATGTATACTACATAAACACTTCCCCCTAACTTTTCCTTCATATAAACGTTCTATGCCTTTTTTGATTTTATAACTCAGGAGTTACTGATTTGGCCTTCTGCGGTCTCCTTTAGGGACATCTACCTCCATCCATCAACTGGCAACCTAAGGATACAGGAAATCACTCACCTGAACTGTTTTAAAGAAGGGGGCTATTCTAACAATTATTGCATACCTACTCTTAGGCTCTGAAAACAGAAAGGAAGCCAGTATAACAGTACTGGACCACATTAATTAAAGCCTTTAGGCATTTCTCACTTGTAAAATGCGGGAAATAATACCTTATAGAATTTGTAGAGCATTAAACAGGATAATGTATACAAAGTGCGTAGCAGTGTCTAGTACACTTAACACTCATTAGTGTTTTTTTAATTAACATCACTAACACCACTATTATCAACAGTGGTACCATTATCATTATCATCACCACCACCACCAATCAGCAACTAAAGCAGAGGGAGGCAGTTTATTTTCTATCGATGCAGAAGGGACACTATTAGAGTCCCCACAGAAAAGTGATTTCCTCTGTACAGTAAATCATCATTTACGGGTGGTCTTAAGAGTTTACAATCACACTCATACATTAATTTTACTTTTTAATGAAATAACACTTGAGCCTGAGAGTAACAGCCCACCGTATTCAGTTCTTTGCAAAACACATCCAAAGGAAAATTGAGATGTGGAGAAAGTGAAACAAACAGACAACAACAACAACAACAACAACAAAAACAAAAAGAAAATTTAACATTCCAACTTGAATTTACTCAGCACCTCAAATAAGAATATACTCAATCCATAAAATAAAACTTAAGATTAAAAAAAAGAGTCTCAAAAAAAAAAAGTCTCAAATTCCAACACTATAAATGGACTTTTAAAGGATAATGAGAAGGAGAAGAGAGGTTCTGCTCAATTCACTCTTTTGTAAAGTCTGGTGAAAAGTTAAGTGAGAAGTTTGTGGAAGGATCGTGCTAAAATAGACAGCTGTAGGGGAGCTAGTCAGACCAACCACCTCCAGCCCAGTCGTGAGAAGCCGAGCGAGAATTCCCAGCGGAGCGCCGCCTCGGAGCCGCAGCACCGCGCGGGACACGCCCTTCGGGGGACACTCAACGTTCCCCGGTGAGAAACCAAGAAGGGGTGGGACCAAGCCAGCGGCGCGTCCGAATACGAGTTTAGGGATCCCGAAGAGCCAGGGGCGCCGGCTCCACGGCTCCGAGGGCGAGTACTGGGGAGCCCAGGGCCCGCAGGGCGTGGTGGGTGGAGGTGAAGTCTGGTGTCCAGACGTGGATCTAGGACGCGGACCTTCCGGCCCACCAAGGGGACCCGAGACAACCGCCCCACACTCACAATTCTATCATCCACTCTCCTTTCAGCAACTCTTTCCAGTTCTCGTCCGTGATGATGCGCACGTCGCTCCGCCGCCCGTGGGTCCAGGGAGCCCCCCAAACCAAGAGCAGCAACACCGCCACAGGAACCGCGGGACTCCCGGAGGGCATCATTCCTGCAGCGTGCCCACCCCACAGCAAGCGCGGCGGCCCCCACCTCTGCGCAGCCGCTCTCCACTTCCGCCCTCGCGGGCGAATCTGCTCATGCGCCTGACCGCGCGCGCTCCTGGGAACTCTCAATGCGCATGACAAGGCCAAGTCCGACTGAGTCGGTTTGTAAAGCACGCCTGTCCCTAGTGCGCATGACAGAGTTGCGCTTTCTTCCCCCGCCCCTGGTGAGCCCCCAGTACGTTTGGAAAGGAGCGGCACAGGCAGGGGGCGTGGCCTAGGCAGTGGGGCGGGGCTTCGGAGATGACTGGCTTAAATACCGCTCCAGCATTTTGGCGCCAAATAATTGGTAGTCGTACTTCCTCCAGCCAATTGGTAAGTTTACTCTAAAGCAGTTTCCAATTAAGTGCCCTCTAGAGTTTTCCCTTGCTTCTTTTGAAGTTTTTTTGTAGTAAAGCTAATGAATGTTTATGTAAATGAGAATATTGGTTTACTCGGGGAATACAGACTGGAAAGGTGCAACAAGGGAACCTTAGGGCATACGTTTTACATTCTTTATCTTGGTCTCAACAGTTGGTTACATGGGCGTACACATATAAAAAACCATCAAGCCGTACATGTTGAGATTAGTGCACTGTATGCACTTTAGGATGTATGTTGTCCTTCAATTTCTTTTTTTTTTTTTTTCAAGATTTTTTTTTTTTTAAGATTTTATTTATTCATGAGAAACAGAAAGAGGCAGAGACACAGGCAGAGGGAGAAGCAGGCTCCATGCAGGGAGCCTGATGTGGGACTCGATCCCAGGACCCCAGGATCACACCCTGGGCTGAAGGCGGCGCTAAACCGCTGAGCCACCTGGGCTGCCCTCAATTTCTTTTTAAATGTAGTAGTTGACAGAGATGCGAGATCTGAAATTCAAAATGGGAACAAAACACATAGGCTTATAACAAATATTAGAAATTTTTTTTCTCAATCGTTGTAAATGCAAATGCACATCAAAACGTGCACTGCCTCTAGAAAGTATTAGTCCAACGTTAGTAGTTGTAGCCCTTACATCTCACCTCACATCTCTCCTCAACTCACCCCAGTTGGCTGACTTCCTCACCCCTCCCCTGAAAGGCTCTTTCTAGGACACTAGTGATCTGCATGTTAACAAAGCCAATTGTTTCTTCTCCATATTCATCTTACTCCACTGACTGCAGCATCCTGCAGTCACCACACCCTCCTAGAAGCTGCCTTACTGTCTGGCCTTCAGTTGGGCCTCACTCGATTGTTTTTCTCCTTCCTCACTAGCTGCTGCTTCTTGGTTGGTTTTTATGTGATTTCTAGACGTCGGCTTGCCCCAGTTTGCTTTACTGGCCCTTCCTTCTCTTTGTATCCACACACTCCTCCAGGTAACCTCAATCTGGCTGTAAAAGCCATCAGTATACCTGTCATTTCTGCTCTGACCTTTCTGGGAAGTTTCAGACATCATATATTCAACTCTTTGCTGGACGTCTCTTGGATATCAAATAGGCAGTTTAAACATAATGTGGCCAAAAAATAAAATTCCTGGTTCTCCCTCTCGTAGTCTTCCATCTCAGCAAAAAGCTCCAACGTCCATCAGGTTGTTCAAGACCAAAAATTTACATTTTAATTCTTTGGCGCTTTCCCTCTTCATCCCTTCTTCTTGTACTTCATCAGCAAGTCCCATAAACTCGACCCCCAAAACATATCCTGAATCTGACCACTAATTTCCATCTCCATAGCCAACACCCTACTCCAAGGTTCTATCATCTCTTGCCTCTACTATATTAGATTCCTAATTGATCTCCCTTTGTCCTCTCTTGCCTCCTTAAATAAGATCAAGCCATTTCTCTTTAAAACCTTCCAAGTGATTCCCACTTTACTTAAAATTAAATCCCAACTTCTTAAACTCCTTATTATCACTTATAAATTCCTACATGATCTGAAATCTGCCTAACTGCTCCCTCCTCCTTTTACCCTACTACACTCCCATCGCTCCTTGAATATGCCATACTCATTCCCACGTTAGAGAATTGGCATTGGTATTCCCTGTACCTAGACTACTTATCCACTTGTTTTCATATCATTCCATTTTGTCATTGATCTCAACTTAAATGTTATCTCTTAAAAGTCCTGTTAGAGAGTCATATTATCCATGATTTTAGTCTACTCTAAATCTCTGCATGATATTAAACTGATGTCCTTGTTTATCTGATTTGATTTCTTTCCTCACTCAATAAGAATATAAGTTTTAGGGCACTTGGGTGGCTCATTTGGCTAAGCAACCTACTCTTGATTTGAGCTTGTGTCATGATATTACGGTCATAGGATGGAGCCCCATGTCCAGCTCCACACTTAGCATGGAGTCTGCTTGTCCCTCTCCCTCTGCTCCTCCCCACCATGCTTGCACTCTCTCTCTCTCTCACACTTTCTCCCAAATACATAAATAAGTAAAATCTTTTTTTAAAGATTTTATTTATTTATTCATGAGAGACAGACAGAGAGAGAGAGAGAGAGAGGGAGGGAGGCAGAGACAGAGGGAGAAGCAGGCAGGCTCCACACAGGGAGCTCGATGTGAGACTTGATCCCGGGTCTCTAGGATCATGCCCCGGGCCAAAGGCAGGCGCTGAACCGCTGAGCCACCCAGGGATCCCCAAATAAGTAAAATCTTAAAAAAAAATAAGAATATAAGTTTCATGACAGTGGAAAGCTCTATTTTGTTCACTACTGTAATCTCTAAGGTATAGTGCCTAGCCACTATTAGAACTTAGTACATAATAAATGCTCAATAAATATTTGTTGAATGAATGAATAAGGAAAATCATAATTATAGATATGCCATGCTTTTATTTTAATGTATGTGCTGTATTAAGAAAGAATATAAATATATTCTTATGTGTAATATAGAGATAATACCTCCTGTTTATACTTACAGGGTTGATAAAAGGATAAAATGAGGTTATGTTCATGAGTATTCCTTTTAAACTATAAATCATTCAAGATTATTAAAATTCCTTTTAAGGAAATTTTCTGTACAAAAAATGCACTTAGGACTAAAAGTACTAAAGACTGTTAAGTGAAAAGAAATACCATCTAAAATATTTTCCCATCTTGTGTGAGAATTTGTACCCCATAGGCAACTGCTATTAACATTTTCTTTTGTATGCTTTTGGAATTTTTTTGTGTACATAAACTATTCCATATATATATATTCCATATGTGTGTGTGTATATAATACACACACACACGCGCACACACACACACACAGGTACCTGAATGGCTTAGTCAGTTAAGCAGTTGCCTTCAGCTCAAGTCACGATTTCTGGGTCCTGGGATCCACCCTGGTGATAGATTCCTGCATTAGGCTCCAGGCAGCAGCTGTTTACCAACCAAGTATTTCAACATTTTAACAACTGGTGCATCTTTACCTTCACAATGTAACTGAAGACTTATCCCAGGCTAGGGCTGTTCCTCTCCCTCTGAGAGCTAGTTTTTCACTGTTCTGGTTTATTTCATTAGGTTTAGGGGGAAGAGCCACTGATGATCTAGCTTCACTGCTAGGGCTTACCACAGAAACTCACAAGGAAATACTCTTAAATTTAAGTTACTAAAACCAGATTAACCCTCCTAACTAATCAACCAAATCATGAAGTCCTGTTGGTTTTAACATCTAAACTCATCTCAAATCTATCTGTTCATCCCACTGTCATAGCCCTGATATATGCCATCATCTTTTTCTTCTGGAATCTTGAATGGTTTTTTTTTTCCTTTTTTAAAATAATAATCTCATTATTGATATATAATTCATGTACCTATAGCACAACATAGCCCTTTAAAATATACAATTTAATGGTTTTTAGTATATTCACAGTTATGCAACTGTCACTACAGTCAAATTTAGAACTTATTTATCACCTTAAACAGAAATTCCATATACATTAGCAATCATTCCCCATTTCCTCTCAATGACCCTTTTCCCCAGCTCTCAGCAACCACCAATCTACTTTCTGCCTTTATGGTTTTGGGTACTCTGGATATTTCATAGAAATGGAATAATATAATATGTGGCCCTTTGTGACTAACTTCTTTCATTTAGCATAATGTATTCAAAGTTTACTCATGTTGTAGCATGTATCAGTACTCCGTTTCTATTCATTGCTAATTAAACATTCCATTGTATAATTAGAACATACCTGGTTATCCATTCATCAGTTGATGGACATTTGATTTGTTCTACTCCTTAGCTGTTGGGTATAATGCTTCTGTGAGCATTCATGTACAAGTTTTTGTGTGGATATAATGTTCTCATTTCTCATGGGCATCCACTTTGAATTGAAAGTCTTTATGATCTAAGAAACTATTGCCTAATCCAGGGTTACCTATGTTTTCATATAATTTTATAGTTCGGGGCACCTAGGTAGTTCAGTTGATTAAACACCAATTCTTGATTTCAGCTCAGGTTGTGACCTCAGGGCAGTAAGATCGAGCCCCACATCTGACTCCACACTGGGCATAGAGCCTACTTAAGTTTTTCTCTTTCTCTCACTCCCTCTGCCCCTCCCCCACCTCTCTCTCTCTTTCTCTCTTAAAATAAAAGAATTTTATAGTTTTAGCTCATACATTTAAATCTTTGATTCATTTTGAGTTAATTTTTATATATGGTGTGGCTTAAGAGGTCCAACTTCATTCTGTAGCATGTGGATATCCAGTTGTCCCAACATCGTTTGTTGGAAAGACTATTCTTTCACCTTTGAATGGTCTTGGCAACTTTGTCAGAAATCAGTTGGTCATATATGTATGTTGTTTTATTTTTTTCCTTGAATTTTCGTTCTGTTTTGTTGATCTACATGTCTCCTTTGATGCCATTATCACACTGTCTTCATTACTATAGTTTTGAAATCAGGAAGTGTGAGTCTTCCAACTATGTTCTCCTTTTTTTTTTTTTTTTTAAGATTTTATTTATTTATTCATGAGAGTCACAGAGAGAGGCAGAGACATAGGCAGAAGGAGAAGCAGGCTTCCTGTGGGGAGAGCTTGATGCAGGACTCTATCCCAATACCCCGGGATCACGACTTGAGCCAATGGCTGATGCTCAACCACTGACCCACCCAGGTGCTCCATGTTCTTTTTAAAGATTGTTTTAGCTATTCTGAGACCCTTGAATTTCCATATAAATTTTCAAATCAGTTTATTGATTTCCATAAAAAAGCAAGCTGGAATTTTTCAAGAAACTACATGAAATCTGTAGATCAATTTGGGAAGTATTTCCCTTTTAACAATATTAAGCCTTCCAGTCTGTGAACATGGTGTGTCTTTCATTGATTTATGTCTTCTTAATTTTTTTCAGCAAATTTTGTAGTTTTCAAATTATAAGCTTTGCATTTTTATTAAATTTATTCTTAAGTACTCTTTTTGATGCTAATATTAATGCAGTTATTTTCTTAATTTTATTTTTTGTTTGTTTATTGCAGCTGTATGGAAATGTAATAGAATTTATATTTATCTTGTATCCTATAATTTTGCTAGATATGTTTATTAGTTCTAATACATCTTAGTGGATTTCTTAGGATTTTTTTGTATGTAAGATTATATGATCTTAAAGTAAAGATAGGGATCCCTGGGTGCCGCAGCGGTTTAGCGCCTGCCTTTGGCCCAGGGCGCGATCCTGGAGACCCGGGATCGAGTCCCACGTCGGGCTCCCGGTGCATGGAGCCTGCTTCTCCCTCTGCCTATGTCTCTGCCTCTCTCTTTCTCTCTCTGTGACTATCATAAATAAATAAAAAATTTAAAAAAAATAAAGATAATTTTACTTCATTTTTTTTCAATCTAGATGCATTTTATTTAAATTTCCTCCCTAATTTTCCTGGCTAGACCCCTGGTACAATGTTGAATAGTCTTGATGTGGCAAGACTAGAGAAGTCTGTCTTGATTCCTATTCTTGAGAGGAAAGCATTCAGTTTTCATCATTAAGTCTAATGTGAGTTTGGGTTTTTCACAAATGCTTGAAGAGGTTTCCTTCTGTTCCTAGGTAGTCGTGTAGTTTTATCATGATGGAATGTTGAATTATGTCACATGCTTTTTCTGCATTTATTGAGATGATCATGGTGTTTCTGTCTTTTATTCTATTGATATAGTGTATTGGATTAATTGATTTAAACCGACTTTGCATTTCTGATATAAATCCCATTGGTTATGATGTTTAGTTCTTTTTATATATTGCTAGATTTAGTTTGCAGGTATTTTATTCAGGATATTTACATCTATATTCATAAGAGATATTGATCTGTAGTTTTATTTTCTTATGATATCTTTGTTTGGTTTTGATATCAGAATAATACTAGCCTGATAAAATGAGGCAGAAATTGTTCTCTCCTTTTCTATGTTTTAGAAGTGTTTTTGAAAAATTCTATTAATTCTTTAAATGTTTGGTGGAGCTCAACAGTGCAGTGTTCTAGGCCTGGGCTTTTTTTTGTGGGTAGTTTTTATTTATTTATTTATTTTTATTTTATTTTTAAAGATTTTATTTATTTATTCATGAGAGACACACAGAGAGAGAGAGAGGCAGAGACACAGGCAGAGGGAAAAGCAAGGAGCCCGATGTGGGACTCTATCCCGGGTCTCCAGGATCACACCCTGGGTTGCAGGCGGCGCCAAACCGCTGCGCCACCGGGGCTGCCCTGTGGGTAGTTTTTAAATTCCTAATCCAATCTTTTGTTGTAGATCTATTCAGATTTTCTACTTTTTCTTGTGTCAGTTGGGTAGTTTGTATCTTTCTAAGAATATGTCTATTTCATCTAAGTTATCTAATTTTTTGTCCTATAGTAGCTCATAGTATCCCATTATTACCCTTTTTATATATGTAAGGTCAATATTAATATCTCTTCTTTCATTCCTAATTTTACTAATCAATAATTCAGTAATGTGAGTTTTTTTCTTTTTTTCTTGGTCAGTTTAGCCAAAGGTTTGTCAATTTTATTAATCTTTTCAAAGAACCAACTTTTAGTTTCATTGGTTTTCTCTATTTTAAAAAAAATTCTCTGTCTCATTATTTCCTTCCTTTTGCATCTTCGGATTTAGTTTTCTCCCTTCCTCCTTCTAACATATTTTAAGGGGGAAGATTTGGTTAATGACTTGAGATGTTTCTTCTTTTTCTAACATTGGCACTGAACCCCTAAGTTACCTTCTAAACACTGCTTTAGCTGCGTCCCCTAATTTTTGTCACGTTGTGTCATCATTTCATTGCTGTCAAGGTATTTAATAATTTTCCTTTTGATATCTTCTTCATCCATTGGTTATATAGAAGTGTGTTGTTTATTTCCACATATTTTTGAATTTCCCAAATTTCTTTGTCATTAATTTCTAATTTCACCCTCTTATCATCAAAGAGATACTTCCTGTGATTTCAGTTTTTCCTAATTTATTGAGATTTGGTTTATGGCCTAGCATATAAGCTAACCACAGAATATTCCAACCCTTGAGAAGAATTTACATTCTTCTGTTGTAAATGTCTATTAGGTCTAGGTGGTGTATAGGGTTGTTTAAATCTTTTAATTCCTTGCTGATCTGCTGCCTAAGTGTTCTATCCATTATTGAAAATGGGGTATTGAAGTCTCCAACTGTTACTGTTCCGAACTATTTCTCTCTTCAATTCTGACCATTTGTATTTCATGTGTTTTAGAGCTCTATTATTTATATCTTTATAATTGTTATACATTTCTGATCCATTGGCTCTTTTATCTTTATAAAATTTTCCTCTAGGGGATCCCTGGGTGGCTCAGCGGTTTAGCGCCTGCCTTTGGCCCAGGGCACGATCCTGGAGTCCCGGGATCGAGTCCCGCGTCGGGCTCCCTGCATGGAGCCTGCTTCTCCCTCTGCCTGTGTCTTGCCTCTCTCTCCCCCTATGTCTATCATGAATGAATAAATAAAATCTTAAAAAAAAAATTTCCCTCTAAATCTAGTAACTTTTTTGTTTTGTAGTCTGTTTTGTCTGATATTAGCTTAGCCATTTGTTGTGACTTTGTTAAATTAATACTTGTTGTTAGAGCCCTGATAAGAGCCTTTATCAGATGGCGAGTTGCAGTTTAATGAAAGAACACAAGGGAAATTGAAATAGAGAAGTTTATTGCTCACAAGTCCTGAGAGAAGTACACAGTATGTCTTGAGGGTCAGTGGGTAGAATGTTTTGGGATTCTTGGGCTATGGCCAAATTGGCCAATTCAAATAAACAAACAAAAAAAAAACCCCAGAGTTTTGGTAAATTTCAGAGTTTTTATCTAAGAGGTACACAAAGTGAAAGTCCTAGAAAGAAGGTGGGGACTATTTATCATAAGGGCCATTGAGGGAGTCCTATCAGGAGCTTACATTTACTTATGACTCTATTATGGGCTGTTATCTAGGGCATACACTCACAGAAGGGCTCAAGGCTGATTTGACCACCTGCAGACTGCAGGCTGCTTCACCACCCCAAAAGGATGCCAAAGCAGCAATATTATGGAGTAGCCCAGCTAAACTCTGACAACTACACTCTCTGTGAGATAACATCCTTAGACAGTCTCACAGCTCTCTAAGCCAAGATTAGGAAGATTAATTATTCTCCTTTCCCATCTAGATGCAGAAAGGCAAAAGTAAGGACCATTCTAAATTTATGAGGTTGACTTAAAAATTTTACTTTAAAGAAGCGTATTAAATATTTTATAATGTTCTCATTCATGCATAAAATGTTTAAATGAAACTTGAGAAAATTCTGAGTATTCAAAGTGATGCCATCACATGAAACCCCTAATTTAGGCATAAGTGAAGATTTAGCCATCTGAAGGATTATAATCACTGGCATAATTACTTAGCAAGTTAGAGGGGATTTGTAGCTCAAGATTAGCTTAATATATATTATTGCAGATGTCCACAAGGCGTGAGGAAAGCTAAAGCCACAGACACCAGACTTAAATTTTGAAATGTCAACTTCAGAAGAAGAAAGAGAAATGTGTTCACTTAGCATTGAAATCTTTGACACAAGTAGCAGCTCTTCCTGCATAGATGGCCCAAGATAGAGAAAGGATCATAAATGATACGGGGTCAGGACAACAAGAAATGCTTGAATGGACCCAGACAGAAATGGTTATCTGAGCATGCCATGGATGTCACAGTTTCCTTGCCCATGAGAATTGACAGTTAATATGGAACAACATTGCATATTATCTTATTTTTACCTATTACATTAATTTTAGTACGTTAAATATCAAAGTTTATATATGTATATTGACATACCACACATATTTAAGTATCTCTCTAAAACTCAGTAATTATAGAAAATGACCCTTAATTGTCATTAAGGGACTAAATGCTTATATCTCTCCAAAGTTCATATGTTGAAGCCTTAACCCACCATGCAATGGAATTAAGAGGTGGGGCCTTTGGGATATCATTTGGTTTAGATAAGTTCATGAGAATGGAATCCTCATAATGAGATGAGTGCTTTTATAGGAAGAGGAAGAGACACCAGACTGGTTTTCTCTGCCATGTGGGGATACAGCAAGAAGGCAGGCATTTGTAAATGAGGAAGAGGGCCCTCACCAAGAACCAAAACTGTCTGCACCTTGATCTTAGACTCTCCAGCCTCCAAAACTGTGAGAAATAAATGTCTGTTGTTTAAGCCACCAAGGCTATAGTATTTTCTTATAGAAACCTAAGCAGACTATTACAGTCATTTTTAAAAATTAAAAGGAGCAAGCCCATATGCTTTTGGTTTTGGGTTTTTTTTTAATTTTTATTTATTTACTTGTTTTAATGAGAGAGAAAGCTCATGTTGAGGGTGAGGCAGAAGGAGAGAGAGAGAGAGAGAAAGAGAGAGAGAGAAAAAATCTGTAGCGTGACTTCACGCTAAGTATGGAATCCAACACAGGGCTTGATCCTATGACCCTGAGATCATGACCTGAGCTAAAACCGAGAGTTGGATGCTCAACCAACTAACTGAGCACCCTGGTGCCCTTGCTTTTGGTTTTTAATATTTCCATTCTGAATATTTAGATCAACAGTGTAGGGGGCAATTACTTTCACAGAAGCCTAGTTATTAATTATGTACTGCTCCCCAAAGTTACCTCAACTAAATTAAATAATAGACATGATCCCTCACAGTTTCTGTGTGTTCAGACTTTAGAAATGACTTAATTCCTGGGAGTTCTGGCTCAGGGTCTTTCATGAGGTTGTTGACAAGGTATTCTTCGAGGGACATTCATCCAAAGGTTTAACTGGTGCTGGAGGATACACTTGCAAAGTTACTTTCATGTGCCCGGTACATGGGAGGTGCTGGCTGGGGGAGGCTTCAGCACCTTTCCAGGAAGGCCTCTTCATAAGCTGCTTGAGGTTTTCATGACCAGCTTCCTCCAGAGGGAGCCATCCAAGAAAGCGAGGCAGAAGCAGTAATGTCTTTTCTGACCTGGCCTCAGAGGCTACTGACTGTTGGTCACTTCCACCACATCCCATTGGTGCTAAAGGTCAGATCTATTCATTGTGGGAGAGGACCACATGAGTGTAAGATACAAAAAGGTAAGGATACTGGGGGATATCTTGGAGGCTGGCTTCCACACCTTACAGCTCCATTTTAATGGTCATGATAGGTTAGGTCTGGTGGCTAGGAACCTGGTTCTGAAGTCAGACAGACCAGTATTCCAATTTTAATGGCACTACTTACATTTTCCAATCCTCTGTTTCTTATCTGTTATATGGAAATGATAGATCCACCTCAAAGGTTTGTTGTAAGCATTAAATGACTTACTGTGCACAGAATAATCGTTTCTATCAGATCATATCATTTCCCAACTCAAAATCTTCAGAGTTAGGGCAGCCTTGGTGGCACAGCGGTTTAGAGCCGCCTGCAGCCCAGGGCATGATCCTGGAGACCCGGGATCAAGTCCCATGTCGCTTCCAGCATCGAGCCTGCTTCTCCCTCTGCCTGTGTCTCTGCCTCTCTCTCTCTCTCTCTCTCATGTTGCTCATGAATAAATAAATAAAATCTTAAAAAAATTTTTTTCAGACTTAGAAATTCAACTGGACTACCAGATCCTGACCTACCTACAACTAACTGACTTAGCCACTATCACTATTGCTGCTGCTACTACTGGTACCGCCACCAACTGATCTTATTTCTTCTTACTGTCTCCTTTCCTCACTTCACTCTATCCATTGGTCACCTTTTCAAACACACTATGCTCTCTCCTACCTCAGGGCCTTTGCAGTTGCTAACCCTCTGCCTGATCTATGAAAACATTTTCCCTTATGTTTTGGTCACCTTTTCAAACACACTATCTCTCTCCTACCTCAGGGCCTTTGCAGTTGCTAACCCTGGGCCTGATGTATGAAAACATTTTCCCTTATGTTTTCATAGATCATTTGCCTATTTCATTCATGTCTCTACCTAATTGTTACCTCCTCAAAGACCTTCCCTGACCATTTCTTTTATCCTTCTTTACTTTTTGATTTATATCACTTACCACTACTTGATATTATATGTTTGCCTATTTTGATTATCATGCCTTTCCTTCATTACCGTGTCACTTCCATGAGGACTGCATCTCATTCACCAACTTATCTTTACTCCTTGGAAGTATGCCTGGCAGGGTTCCTGGGTGGCTCAGTCAGTTAAGAATCTGGCTTTGGCTCAGGTCAAAGGCTCAGGCTTCCTGCAGAAGCCTGCTTCTCCCTCTCCCTCTGCCTGCCATTCCCCCTGTTTGTGTGATTGTTCTCTGTGTGTGTGTGTGTGTTAAATAAACAAATTATATCTTTTTTTTAATTAAAAAAAAAGTATGCCTGGCTTACAACAGGTGTCCCAAAAATATTTGTTTAAAAATTAAATAATACATATGAATTATTCAGCACATTGACCCACAGCATCATGAGAATTCAATAAATCTTATCTGACTTCAACTTCATCATCATCAACATCTCATCAGCAACATCCTTCCCATTATCTTGACCGTCCTAATCTCTCACATATATATGTACTTTACAATTTTCAAATTCCTTTGTTATTTATAGAAAGTATGTATAATACTTTTAAATCAAAGCTATCATTGTGTAGCTATAGTTTTTTTAAAAACACTTTATTTATTTATTCATGAGAGACAGAGAGAGGCAGAGACACAGACAGAGAGAAAAGCAAGCTCCCTGCGGGAGCCCAATGTGAGACTCAATCCCAGGACCCCGTGATCAGGACCTGAGCCAAAGGCAGACGCTCAACCACTGAGCCACCCAGGTGCCCCTGTGTAGCTATAGTTAAAATGATTTGGCAGGTAATAAAACTGGGAAGTGCAAAGGGAGGATTTATCTCCTATACGTGACTTTTTTTCAGATGGCTCTACCTGAGAATTGGTCTTTTCCTCCCAAATAAGCAGGCTTTGCTAGGGACAAATGGTATGTTATGTACAGATCATTTTAAGTTCATTTAAGATTTGACTTTTAAAAGAGTCTTTAGAGATTGGAGAGTTGCCTGGATCTTTCTTGACCAAACTCTGAAGCAGAGGATCATGTTTTATGACTCTTTGACCTTGGAATTGTCCTAGAAGGTTAGTAATTTCTTCCACACACTCACTATCCTCTTTATCTACCCTCACTGCCCCTAGCAAACCAGATCCCCATGCAAGGGGGCTTGCCTATATTGCGCCTTCATGTTAATTTGAAAAAGGCAAACTTTTGTCCTGGCAAAGGAACCCTACTAGGGACCTGATTTGGTGTGGACAATAGCCAGGGCACATGGCTTTGCCAACAAAACACAGGCTGACTTTGAGCCCAATTCGGCCCTTGGCTGGAGGCCCTAGAGCACAGTAGCAGGCCAAGGACATCTCTTGTTCCTTCTGTGCTCCTTACAGGCTGCACATCTCACTATCATTCTAGGAGATTACTACCCTGCTAAATCATACCGAGTACAGCAGTCTTCACTGAGAGGCGGTTTAGTATAGTGGGGACTTCAGAGTGAAACACTTAAGAGCGAGTGTTCTAAAGTCAGATGCCCTGGTCTTGAATCCTACCAGTTAGTAACCTGAGACCTTAGGCAAGTGATGTAATCTCTCTTGTCTCAGTCATGGGTCATTGTGAGGATTATATGAGTTAATATATAAAATCTATAGTCAATACATGTTATTTGTTAATATAAGGTAGCCTGGAAAACCTAAGAAGGTTGTTCAAAATGCCTCCTCATGCGTTTATGAAAATGCAGTTCCATCTAACACTGCTTCACTTCAGTGCCTTCTACTCACCCTTTCTGGACTCAGTGTTGAGTCATTCAGCAAGCCTCTGAACACTTACTGTGTGTAGTGGTAGACAAAAACATTTAAAGAGACAGTCCCCAGCCTCAAAGTATGTTCCCTAATTCTCAAAAAGTCCATCAAAATAAGAGAATGCTACATAATGTCCTAAAACAAATATGACCATATCAGGAAGCATGGCATAGGCCTCCTGTTTTACTGACATGGAGTCATGCTTTAGAGATAGATCATCTCTGAATTCAGGCTTCTTCACTTATTGGCTGTGTGACTTCACCTAAGTGACTTGACTTCCATGAACTTCAGCTTTTCAATAGATAAGATGAGGGGGGAAAGTTTTAAGGGTTATTGTAAAGATTGAGATAATTTTAGAACAAAAGGGATCTGGCACATAGGAGGTGACTATTTAGTGGCAGCTTTCATCCTTACAGGTATTTTCTGCTGTGAAGTTCTATGATGGCTCCTAATATCCCACAGGCTAAAGTCAAGATATATCATATTCCAGGCCTTTGAGAATCGAGCCCCACCCACCTTTTTACCCACACCTTTCACCTTGCACTTTGTAGCCTAAATACATAGACCGACTGTGGTTTCCAAAACCTGATATTACACATACCCCGCCTGTGCATCCAGTGTCCCCTCTATCTAGAGGACCCTTCTTGCCTCTTTTGCCCAATGAACTATCATTTTTACATAACACATATATATATTTAAAGAAGAGTAATAAAATGAACATTTTCTTACCCCCAACTTAAGACACAGAAATAGAAGGCCCCTAAGCACCCCACACTTTTTTAAAATCAGCATTTGTGATATTTATATTTTAAAAGCATGGCAGTTAAAATCCTTATGTTCATGTATCACCTATGCCATGAAGAAACCAAGGAACTTAAATGTGGCATAAAAGCCATACTAGTCACTCTGCAGAAATGTTGTTAGCAATTAAATATTCAAATGCAATTTGACCAATATTATAGAGAAAAAATAATATTTCAATATTTTAAATTTAAGCAGCTTTATTCCTACTATGTATTGCTTCTTTTGAAAACCTACAGCACAATTCCTTTGTTTAAAATAAGTATGGTGGTTTTTTTCCTTACTTTTTTGGGGGAGGGGGTGGTGTCTTAGGTTTTTCTTGACTGGTCATAAGGAACCACTAGGTGGCAGAGGATGCTTTTTTTGATAGCAGGGAGAAAACATTAAAAAGAATTTCAGTAGGAAATAGGTTTTGGAAAACATAAAAAGCATCACACTGTAGACTTCATAGGTTAACGTTATTCTAGTGCCCCATGGCCTTGGGATTAACAATTTTGGCTTACTGCCATATTTTAGTAACAACCACAATAATACCAAAACCACAAAGATTTATTGAATGATTACTGTGTATACCAGGCACCAGACTAAGAGGCGCCCACACATTATGCTGTTTAATACTCACAGAAGCTAGCAGAGGCAAACACTCTTGAGTCACTCTTTGCAGAAGAAGCCGAGTCTTGAAAAGAAAAGAAACGATGTGCCTGAGACAGTGATAAGTGGCAGAGGTCAGATTCAAACCAGGTTTGTTGGATTCCAGAGAGTGAGGAATTAACTACTTCACAGATTCTCAGCACTGGGAGAATATTTAAATCTTTTTGGGAGGATTAACTGCTCTATGATATAATTAGTTTTAGACATGTGTTAAATTCAGATATTTTCTAATATTTTAGACGTCACATTAATATCTGTCAATCTAATCCTTAAAGACCTTACAAAATAAAAAGTTTATTAAGGACTTCACAAGTGGGTAGGTCCAACCTCCTATCTCTTTTCCCATTTAGTAACCATTTGAACCCAATTCCTATACATCATGTTTAATCTATTCCCTCAAAACCTCCTTTCCATTATACCTGTATGTCAAGAAAAGACAATTTATGAATGAAAGCCAACTTTTCCATTGTTTTATAGATCTTCCTCTAACTAAAAATTTTTAAGTTCCCTGCAACAGTGTAGTTTACAAGAACAATATTATAATGGTGTCCATGACCACACATAGAAAATAAAGTGAAATCAGATGACCCAGTCATTAATAGTTTTTGCAATCCATTGTATTCATCTTCAGAAAACTACATATTCTAAAGCCTGTAGCTGACATAAGTTATCAAAGAAGCAATTTTTAAAAATTTCCTCAATAACAGTAGCAGTTTTAAAGATATACACTGTAATGGGAAAAGGGAGAAACTAGATACAATATTGCTTAATGTTAAGCTTTGTGGCAATATGTAACTGTTACATAAATCTGAAATGGGGCAGTGATCATGTAGAAATTTCATAAGGCTATGGCTAGTCCTCCTTCTAATTGGTAAAGCTTTAGTTGGTATCTTATCCTTGTGTTTCCTTTATAGTTTTCTTCTTTGGAAAAAGAAAAGATTGGGGGAGGGGAGAGCAGTGAAGGTGATATCCCATATCTACACAGATGTTATTTGAATAAAAGAAGGAGCATCTCCAAATCCTCATGTTCTTGGATGTGAAAATGGGAGTGCAGGCCAACAGAAGGAAGCTTGAATCTCATATGTCTTTATTACTCATTAAATTATGATATTATCCTCAAATCATCTAGATTGATGATACTTTATATTACATTCATAAAATGCTTTATAGTTTAGAAGATGCTTTCAAAAACGTCAGCTTATCCCTTGCAATAGGGAAGGGAGAAAAGCTAACAGATGAGCAATTAGTAGTTCATTGGATGTTGGTAGTTTTTGGATGTTAAATTTGATACTTATTTGTATTGTCACTTAAACTAGATTTTAGTGTTTATCATTTTTCATTATGAAGATCTTCAAATTATAGTAGGCAAAATGAAAATTCAAAAATACTACTCCTTTTTTAGTTTCCTTTTTTTTTTTTTAAGATTTTATTTATTTGTTCATGAGAGACAGAGAGAGAGGCAGAGACACAAGCAGAAGGAGAAGCAGGCTCCCTGCAAGAAGCCTGATGTGGGACTCCATCCCAGGACCCCAGGATCACAACCTGAGCCAAAGGCAGATGCTCAACCACTGAGCCACCTAGGTGCCCTGGTTTCCTTTTAAATATTCAAACTTTATGTTGGTCAAACTTAAATGTATACTATGCATACATTTTAAATGTCCCAATAAGTTGTGACTTATTATTCACTGTGACTATATATAATGGAGAACTTTTCTAAAAACAAAACAAAATAGATAAATAAACCTTTTAAGAATCCAACATCATAGGAATTTGGGAGGAAAAATTGTTATCACACTGATTATAAATTTCACTGACGACTCTTTAATATTACTATTTCCTTAAGCTAAAGAAATAAATAGAAGTATGTTAGGGATTAGCAGTTTACAGCTATTTACTGTCACTTACTTGATTAATTGATTTTTCGTAAGTGGTTACCAGCCCCTTTTTCCTTTCCTTTTTTTTAAAGAGGTCATGATTACCTAGAGCAATTTTGAGAGTCTTTTTATGTCAGAAATCTCTCTTCTGATTTTACAATTTAAAATACCATGCATTTAGAATGTAATTACCCTGCATACTATTATTTTAGCTACTTATTTCCTCTAGCTGTTAGATAATATTCCACTCTATCCATTAATTGTTTAGGAAGAGATTATCACCTGCATTTCTACTTTTTGCATGATTTGATTTGTGTATATATGGTTATGCAATAAATCACTAAGAGCCAGACATTTTATATATTTGTACTGTTCTCCCTTTCTCTGAACCTCTGTAATGCCTTTTGTCTTCCTACTAAAAATTGCTATTTTTAGTTATCCAATAAGCATCAGGAGCCATCTCTCCACTGAAAATAGTAATGTTTTAACAAACAGGGGGCAGCCTTGGCAAAAGCATCAAAGATAAAAAAAATTCATGTTATGTAAGACTGTTTCCCTTTTCCCAATACTAGGATAAGTAAACCTGGCTGCTACAACAATCAAATCTCAAAATTTCAGTGGCTTAACACAATAGAAGTTTATTTTTGCTCTTGTGTAAAGTGTGAGGAGGTTGTTCTGGGTTGGAGGACAGCCTCCAGTGTAGCCACTCAGGGAAGCTGTCTCCTTCCCATGTATGGCCCCCCATCTGCTAGGTTCCCAGACTTCTTTGCTGGATCTTCTGCATCCAGCTGGCAAATATAGACTGGGAAGAAGTGGAGAATCACACAGAAAGTTTGTGACAGGCCTGGAACGGCCAGCATGGTTTTGCCCTTGTTCCATTAGCCATAACTGAGTCATGCACAAGGGAGGCTGGGAGATGTTGTTTAGCCATGGGACAGAAATCAAGGAGGTTTTGTTGAACATGTGGCAGTCCTTGCCTAGTCCATGGTAGTAGTCCTATGAAAGAAGTTACTTTCAACAACTCTCATGTTTACCTTGTGCAGAAGCAAGTCGGGCTTGAGGCTGTAGGATTTTCAAGCCACCTCCTTGCCCTGCCACCATTCCTAATCTTTGAACCTTTATAGTGAAATCTTTCCCTGAGAGGCCTCAAATGTTAGATGGCTCTCAGAGGCTTTAGAGCAGACAGTGGTTGGGTAAGAGTCATGAAAGCAGGAAAATGGACATCCAGTAGGTAAAGCAGGGGCTCAGATTTACCTGACTCTGCTGAGCGCAGTGCCCAAAGCCATAATGAGAGCTCTACTGCTATTTTTCCAGCTCTCCTCTGAATCCATTTTTCCAGTGAGTGCCTCTAGTGCGACCTGGCCTCCACCTCTGACAGCCAGAGAATTCATTATCAACGTGGCCCATATTCATTTGTAGAATGAAAACTGAAAAACTGGATAAGAAAATTAGTAAGGTTAGAGGTTCATTAAGCAAATGTATTAATGCATAGTTTAATGATATTTGCAATAGATTAAAACATTGTTTTTAGCCTTATGCCATGAAGGACACTTGTGCATAGCACTGAATTTGGTAACTGGGTTGTTGGTTGTTGAAAATTACATCCAAGTGTATTGATCACCTTTTTAATCTTTGAAGCTGACTGAATGTGAATTTGATTTGATAGCTTAAATTTGAATATGTCATGAAAGGGTCTCAACCTCCTTTATGGGATTAAAAGAAACCTCTTCTGTTAACTTGTTTTATTGTTGTTACCATGGAGACCACAGGAAGCACATAAATGTATAAATTCGTAACTCAGATGAATTAGCCTCCAAGCAATGAATGTTCTTGTACTTTATTTGCTTCAAATGGTTTTTGAAATGATTTACATTTTTGTCAAAAATGAATATGGATTTTTTTACTTGCCTGAGTTTCATAAATATGCAGCCCAGGATCATAGGTTATAAATATAAAATTAATTCACTGAAATATTCATTTTATGAGCCTAAAGTTATGAATTAGTTCATCACAAAAATGTCATAACAAAAAAGCAATTTAATGCTATCAGCTGCTTTTATCAGTTGCAGATCATTAAAATGTGCAGTTATAATGAAAAATTTTATATATAATATCAAGATTAATGTTAATATTGTATTCAAAATTACCTAATATTTTATAGGACTTATATTATTTCTGTTCTCAATCTCAGAATAATAATTATTTCAAAAGATACATATAAAATGAGAACCACTAAAAGTCATACCAGAAAGTAATTGTTGTCAGTATAGGGTTAGTAATGGTTATGACCAGCAATATTTAATTAATTCTCATAAAAAACTCTTTGCTTGAAAGGTAACATTTTCTTCCCCTAAATATTGTGTCTTTCTCATTTGGAATTATGACTGACTCAGAAATCTCTATGAGGATTTTTTTTTCTTTTTTCCATGAGGATTTTGAAGAAAATGTGGATTTAGCCTAAATGACTGTTATAAGTCTATAAATTCATTCATCTTAGCCAGAAATGACTTCTATATATGACTTCTATAAGTCATATAAAAATATAAATTTAAGAAGTGTAACTTTGCATTGCTATTCTCCACTAAGAATATTCCACAAAATTCTGCATGTAAGCCTAAGTTCAGACACAGCCTCCTGCTGGGGAGCAAAGGAGAGAAGAAGCCGTCCTTTTTAGCTTCTTGGGGTGTCCCTCTAACCAGTCTTCTATCCATCAAGGCTGGATAATCATCCATTCCTTCCTAAAATTATCCTCCCCACTAAAGATCTACAAAATAGTTTTTGCCACAACCAGTGATAAGAATGTAAATAGAGATGCATTTGGGGTCCCTATGGGCTGTTGTAAGTCTACACTGCCCCATCAGAGAAGCAGGAAAACTTTGGAGACTAAATTTGCTATCCCAGCTCAGCCATTCACAGATCATGGAACCTTAAGGAAGTCACTAAACTTTTACTACACCTCTCTGTTCCTCAGTTTCTTCTTAATGTAAAATGGGAATAACTTACCTCATCAATAGTGGTATGAGGGCTTATCTGTTTATAAAAGCCAGTTAAATTTTCAGGAATTTTACATGTTACTGTCAAACACAGTCCCTATTAAAAATTCAGTGGTATAATTTAATAAATGAGCTGTGTTAAATCAAAAGGAATACTCAAAACTTACCACTTCCTAATTATTTTACTGCATTTGACCATTATCTATGTTTTTAAAGTTACTTGTATCTATTGTATCTGTATGGCCCCAAAGCATATAGCAGTGGCTGCTACAAATTTCTACCTAACCCCCATGTTCAGTGCATCAGATTTGTAGCTTAAAATTAGCCATGATGGGGAGTATTTACACACAGAAATCAACAAATGCTACAAATCAGGCTCTTTTTTTAGAGAGAGAGAGCTGATTTTTAAACCTTTATCAGTACACCAGAGCATCACTCTTCACAGTGTTTTTAGGATTTGTCATCCTAAAAAAACATATATTGAACACGTTATTGAATGTATAATATATGGTAAAATGTAAATATGTTAGCTATGTGTGTATATATAAAAACAAAATAGCATGGTGGATCCCCAGCACTAAGCAGTGAGTCTGCCAAGTAGCAGGCCTCAGATAATCCCAGCTCTGTAGATCTACCTGAGGGCTGGCCAAGAGAGTGTTATAAAAGCTACACAGGATATACACTTGCAACCACTCTTCTGTCCTGATTCCCTTAGGATCACAAGAAAGGTTTTAGAAAATGTCCTGAAGAGTAGATTTGTTTAAATGACCTCAAGTAAACAGCTATAGACTATTCTGTGAAGAAGTATGCAAATAAAATGCTTTACTAAGATTTTCCTTTGTCCTCAATTCTGGAAACCCTTCATCTTTGCCCTTCATCCTCTATGTTATATGCCTCAAGAGCTTTTTGATGTGGTGGTTGTTATCAAACTGGCTCTGGTTTTGAGAATCAGGTATTCATCCTGTTTGTCAATCTAATGACCTTCTATGGTTCATTTTACAATTAGAATTCCCTCTGTCCCATGGCCTAATTCAGTTTTCATTAGTTTGCCTTTTAATGAAGAACTTTGAGATTTAGTTTTTACCATGTCTTGGATGCGTTCTATTTTAATTTTAGGTTACCATTTTGTCCTAATTCAAACTAACAGTAACACCTGAATTTTGAGTTGCAGTTGAGTATGTAAAAAATACTGATTTGCTATGGTATAGCTACCTATAATTATACTTTTAGTCAACAGTCATTTATAGACTCTAAAATTTAGAGAGAACTATCCAAAGGATTTTTATTTATAACTCTTGCCACAGTCCCCAATGATCTTCCTAGTGAAGATGATCAAAATAGTTCGGGGATCTGTAACTGGCTCTTTTATTTGTGCTACTGGGGCTAATGTATCTAAATATGTAAATCTGTATCTTCAAATATTTGTAGATAAAAAAAATGAAATTTTAAGATACAAACTTTTTTTTTAAAGACCTAGTCCCTTAATTTTTTTTTTTAAATCAAGTATTTTATCTCAATTTTGCTGCCCAAATCATCTTAAATAGGCTATGGATTGACATTAACCCGCCATCTGGGGCTATTTGGTTGCTTTTTAGGTTAAAGATGGCCCTCTTCAGGGCTAAGTTATTTGTCTAATTCAGCCCCTGCTATTGTCCCAGCTGCAAAGCAGATGGTGCAGTGAGCAGAGGGCAGCCACAGGGAGCCTGCCTTCCATTGCATCTGCTTACACACCACTACATATACTCTCTCACTTTATTGAGGGCTCAAAAGCATTCTCTTCTGTCTCTACCTCCTCTACTCCCAATAGATACATGAAATATTAATTTGTATGTATGTGCAATAAAAGATAATAGAATGACTTTTACACAAAGTTGAAAAAAATTATTTGAGTTTAGGGAGAAGGCCTGGGTTAGAAGTCCTCTAAAGAACAGGTGTTGCAGTGTGTTTCAGTGGTGGACCATCTGCTAGGCTATGGGAACCTGCTGGGTACAGCTGACTGCCTGACACATCAGAATGTCACTGATTAATACATCACATGAAACACGTTAACACTATAGTTGTAGGAAATGGTGCCCGATGTGGTATGAAGCTGAAATTAAAAAGGTAGATCTGTAACTTGTTGGTTCTGCTGATATGGCCTACTGTGAGATTTAGTGTGTCATATTTGAGAGTATAAGTAATACCCATTCCTTTCACTTATTACATTTTTTTGTATATCATGAAGATCTGATGACATTAATCTTTCAAAATGTAAAATATCCTTTATACAATGTAGTACAATCAAACAATATTCTACCTGAAAGCACATCTTGTAAAGATCAGATTATCTCTTTAGTAAAAGATCCTTCCATCTTAACCCAGATTTTTTATAGTATCACCAGAATTCAATATTCTATTTCATGAATGTAGTATATATCCAAAATGCATTACTTTGTCTTAGCTTCCTTTGAGTGGCATTTCTGTCTCATAGAAGTTATTCATATTTTTGAGGAAAGGAGGAAAGTAGGTGTAGAACCATTTGCAGCCATTATATTGCTTTTTGAAGTATGTTATGTGTTATCTGAGTGATCTGCCTACTACTCTTACATCTTTCAAACAGGCTGGCAAAATACTAGTAGTGCTCTCCATCTTGAAATAAGGTTGACAGAAACTGAAAGAAACACTTCACAACTACTGGGGAAAATGTTATAATCAGATTATAATTTCTCTTTCTGAAGGGAAAACCCCATTTAGACATAGGAAATAGGCTGGAAGATATAAACTGAGCTCAGGAGCAATGGGATCTATAATACATTAGCAGCTCTTGGTAATCTTCATGAAATTAGAAAATCTCATCTCCATGAAAGAAGTTATATGAAAACAGCCACGTTCTGTGTTTTCCTTTGTTGGATCTCTCTAGTTCTCATAGGAATTCTATAAGTGAATCATAGTGATATGCTAATAGTCCTAGAAACAAGAAGCATCATTGGTAATATTGTTGGTTTATGCACATTTATTGCAAGTTCCATCTCAAAATTCAAGTCATTGTCTGGGGCTTTGCCTCTCCTACTTGGAAAGCATATAGGAGCTGAGATCAGACCCCTGGGGTTCAGGCAAATTCAAATGCATCGTGGGCTCCTGTCTCATCATTCTGAGCCTCAAGCCACAGTTGGTCTGGGGCTTCAGAAAGCAGCAGTTGGTATGGAGAGAGAAGATAGACAAAGAGAAGGAGACAGGCAGCATGGGCCCAGCAGCCACTGTCCATGGGAAAAGCCCATCCTGATGCTGGACAGGAGAGAAGAGTTCTTGCACTCTTGCAGTTGGACCGTAGAGGAGGCTCTATTTATATTTACACAAAGTCTATAGAATGGATATTGGCACATTAGCAATTCCCTGCATAAATCAAAATCCAAACTCTCAAATGAAAGACCCACTCCTCTTCACAAAGTGCTACAATCTGCCAGAGAATCAGTGGGCTTCTCCCTGCATCATCAGCCTATGATGACGATCAGCTTTCAAGACAATTGTCATTCATAAGTAAAAGAACATTTTAAGGATTTGTTAGACACTCCTTTGTGAGATGATATGCTTCTACAGAAATCCTGGTTCACTCTGATGAAATGCAAGGTTTATTAAAATTAGATAAACTAAAATAGTCCTAAAAACAAACAAAATAAGTTTAAGATGCTGCATGCATCTTACTAAGAACAGAAATCTGAGCTGTATTCATTAGAGGTATTTTTTTACAAAACCAAGGGGAGATATATAAAAATAGAAGTTTGAGCAATGGCTCACAGCCAATTTTATATCATTTGGATTGAGAACAAATTGTGTCCCATCTATCATTAGAAAAGAACATATCCTGCCCAAATGGGAGGCTGGGTAAAAGTGATTTATGAGGTACTTTTGAAGAAAACACACATTCTGGAAAACAAATGAGAGAAATCAATGAAACAGCTGTAAAAGGTGACTATTAGAATTCAGGAATGGACCCTGCAAACTGACACATGAGCCTAAGATGAATAGGTGAGAGAATTTATGGTCGATACTCATCTCAGGCTCTTTGTATTCAAATGATCTTAGCTAAGTAAGTTTCTGCTCTTTCATTTTCCCAACATATGAAACTGTAGCTGCCCGTGACCTAAACTTGAAGTTTCATCTTTGTATGTGTTCAAAAAACAATAAAATTCTCAAAGAAAAATCACCCACTAAAAGGAGGTCTCTTGGCCACCTAGAACCTTCAAGTTTAGGAACACTGGCTTATCTGAATTGATGTCTAAGGAAATGGTAATGTTTATTAATCTGGAAACTAGTGCCATCTGCTAGCACTAACTTCTAGGATAATGCAAGAGATGTGTCAGGTATTACACTAGGTATTTAATGTAGGAAATGCAGAGTACATCTCCATTTTTTTTTAGCTGGTCTGCAGTGACACATTATCTGCGCAGAGTAGTTGTGATCCTTCATCACATCTCTCATCTCATGTCACAGCCTTCTCTCCTGCCACCAGCAGCCAGTGGTACAGCCTATGTTATTATGATATTAAAAGCAGCAAAGAGTAAGAAGGAACTAGCTCCAGCTGGGGATAGAGACTGTGCTGCTCTTCACCATACAATTTACCCCTACTCCTGACCTGCCTTTGGCATGGCTCCTCCTGGAGGAGACTGGCCAGACAGCAGGTATGTCTGGACTTCCTAGCCCTCTGCCATGCTATATGCTGGATGCTGGGAGGCATTCATTCTATGCAGAGATGTACACTGTCCCCACCATGGCTTTAAGAGGTCTCCACTCTTCCAGCAACACCTGGGTGGCTCAGTCGATTAAGTGTCTGCCTCAGCTAAGGTCATGATCCCAGGATCCTGGAATCCAGCCCCGTATCAGGCTCCTTGCTCAGGGGGGAGCTTGCTTCTCCCTCTCCCTCTGCCTGCTGCTCCCCCTTGCTTATTCTCTCTCTTTCTCTCTCTGTCAAATAAATAAATAAAATCTTGTTTAAAAAAAAAAGAGGTCTCTACTCATCCTCACATCTATTGAGAGGTGACTTCTGTGCTCAAATACTACTGAAACCAGGGAACACACACAGGTAGTTTTAAGCTGACCACCAATATGCATGGCATGCCCAAGAGTCTACCATTTCTGTTTTAATACTAATTTTTTAAAAAGTGCTCTATGCAAAATTGTTTAGCCAAGAAAAATGGACATTTCTTTCTCATTATGGAAAAAAAGAGTGCTAGACTTTAAACGTGATAAATGCATGAACTGGCCCAATCATTAAATTTCTTAAGTGACAAAGGAGGGGCACCTGGGTGGTACAGTGGGTTGAGCGACCAACTCTTGGTTTTCGGCTTAGGTCCCAATCTCAGGGCTGTAAGATGTGATACCACGTCGTGCTCCACACTCAGCATACAGTCTGCTTCAGATTCTTTCTCCCTCTGCCCCTCCCACTTGTGCTCAGTTTCTCTCTCAAATACATCCTTAAAATTAATAAATTTAGTTTTCATTGACATGTCTTTCTGTTTGGAATTTTCACAAAGTAAAACTTATTTTATTGTATGATTAAAATGCATTTTATTGAAGTTTGTAAAAATTCCTAATACAAATTGTACCTCTTTCTAGAAATATAATAAGTGTAATAAAAATAATATGCATCATTTATGCTTACTTAGTTAATACAAAATAAGAGTGACAGCAATTAAATTAATCAAGAAAAATATTTAGTATGGTAATCATCCTTCAGTGGGATGCTATATAAGATGCTATACACCACATTCAATCTAAGTGTGTAAGGAGAAATCTGGACTCACTTAATGGTTTAATTTTCAAAAACAAGAATAAAGCAAACCAAAAAAGGAATAAAAATAGAGATTAACTGTGACTTTAAAGGTCGAAATTGAGCAAGATTATATATAGGAATATATAGGAATCCCAGAGTCCCTGGTCACAGAATCCAAAAGCCAACCTTTCTACTACAGTAGTATTTGAACCTATATTTTTTTTCTTAAAGTATTTGGGGGAAATCCCACATAAATTTCATTTATACACTGAGCTGCAAATAACAATTAACTGATGACGATTACCAACAGTTTGTTACATCTTAGATTTCAAGAGCTGTAGGGGGAAAAGTAAAATTTTATGTGCACAGTTTATTGTGCCATTTAATGCCAAATTAGAATCCTTTATTAAGGTTCTCTCAATAAAAGAGCTCTAACTTAGTTAAGGGAAAAAAGGATCCTGTATTTTATGTTCAGTAGATTATGCTGCATACTTTTAAAGATGTTTTCCATAAACTATGATCAATGAAAATATACTACATACCACATACATGTTGACAGAGTCTGTGGAGATCTATCAGCTATTTGAAACTGAGTCTGAAACTTTATTCATCTCACCCACACTTTACCTCATCAAGAATAATTAACATGTGAACTGGTAGGTTCTACATTCACCCACTTGTATTTGTACGGGTCTTTCTTTTGATATAACATGGTGCTTGTTGTTAAAAGCAATGTTCCCTCTGGAAATAATGCATGAAAAACTGTCAGAAATTATTAGCTACAGGGAAGTATTGGATTACGGATAAGAAACCTTAAAAATTGGGATGCCTGGGTGGCTCAGCAGTGTAGTGCCTACCTTCAGCCCAGGGCATGATCCTGGATTTCTGGGATTGAGTCCCACATTGGGTTCCCTGCATGGAGCCTGCTTCTCCCTCTGCCTGTGTCTCTGCCTCTCTCTGTGTGTCTCTCATGAATAAATAAATAAAATCTTAAAAAAGAAAAAAGAAACCTTAGAAATTTAAAGCCCTCCATGGCGGTTAAAATCTCAGGACACTCAGCCACCTCTGACATTTTTATTTCCTCCTGTCTCGTCCCACAAGTTCTGCTTTGCTTCTTCCATCAAGAGAGTCCTGCTTTGCCTCCTGTGGTATATAGATGGGTAAGAAAAACCCACCAAGTTTCAAGTTTAATCAGAAAACCAACAAATAGTTGTGAGTATGGGTCCTATACATTGTCCTACAGTCACATGTTACCAAAGTCATTCTTTAAAGAAGCTATAGGGGATGCCTAGGTGATTCAGTCTGTTGAGCCACCTACTTAGCTCTGGTCTTGATCTCAGGGCCCTGGGATAGAGTCCCCAGTTGTCCTCCCTGCTCAGCAGGCAGTCTCCTTGTCTCCATCTCCCTCTCCCTCTGCCTCTCCCTCTGCCCCTCCTCCCTCTCAAGTGCATGCACTCTCTCTCTCTCTCTCAAATAAATAAACCTTTAAAAAGAAAAAAAAAAGTTGTATAAAGAAATTCGATGATTACCTGAAAACTTCAAGCTAGGCATACAAAGAATTTCATGGAGGCAAGATTAATTATACACTGAAACTGGCTGTTGAACAAGGTCATAAGATAGCTATTTAATAGAAGAGTCATTTTTAATATAACTTTTATTAAAAATATGACAGTGTTTTATGACATAGTAGCAACTTGACCACAGGCAGAACACTGGATAATGGGTCATTAGATCAAAAGTGGTTTTTTGCAGTAAATATGATTATGTAAAAAGTATCTCTGATCTCTTTTTCAAAAAGTCAGTAAAACCTGCCTATTCATAAAAAACATTCTAATCATAAAGCATTTGGACCCTGATAGACCTCCATTTTTTTTTTTTTTTTTTTGCCCAGTTGATTCCTGAGTGATTGGAACAATGGATTTCTCAGACTGTTTTTCCAACATGATAGATTTGAAAAGGAAAAAAAAAAATTCTCCTTTTTTTTTTTTTACCATAGGCAAGAATATCTAGCATTCCTCAGACTCAGATTTATTCCAATCTTTTTTATTCATCTAGTCCATTCATTTGCCAAAGAATTATTTCCTAATACACCATAAAGTATGAAATGAATGGATGAATAATGAAGTGAAGATGACTAATAATTGTACCCCAGAAGATCTATCATAGAAATTATAAAAGTCATAGATTTAAACTTCCTTGCGAGATAAACATTCCTTCCTTCTCTACTGTGCTCTGCTATAGAGAAAATTAACATTGTGGGGCTAAGTTGCTGCTTGAATCATGATGCCTGGTGGCATTTTTGAAAAGGAAATGCCAAACTGTTTTAAGAAGATTTCAGACAACAGAAGAACCAAAGAAGAATCAGGACTAAAATTAGGATAGAAAGAAATCCCTGTCACTAAGAGATTGACGCTTTCATTCATCTCCTAATTATTTCCATCAGAAATGTCTTCCATTATATACTGCCTTAGTCATCTCAGTTATTACTGCTCTGGAATTAACAAAGAATCCCTCCTACTCTTTTTTGCACATTATCATCCATATAGTATTAATTTTATTCTTGGCATCCTTCCAATTACCCAGATTCTGCCCTATTAAGTCAAGGTGAGCACTCTTCCCAAGGAATTATCTGGTTCCAATCTGTTGCCTTCAGGTAAACAAATAATGCAACCAGCCATCCAAATATTCACATCTTCATCTTCTTCATACTAATATGGGAATATGGGAAAACCATATTAAGTCTGTTCCAGGATAGAACCTAATGTTTAAAATTGTGCTAATATAACCTGCTATGTTCTGATATAATCAGCTTTGTTGACTTCTAATCCATTCTTAAGCCCAGCCATTTGTTATGTTTTTAGATTCACAGATTTATTCACCATCTTGTTTAATCAAGAGACTTTCACGTGTATCTTGTATTTCAGCAGGAGATATCAACTAATTTTCTCAAAGTATCTGGAGTAAAGAATGATTTTTAAAAATCTTCTCATTGTGGGGCACCTGGGTGGCTCAGTTGGTTAAACAGTTAAGCATCCGACTTCCACTCAGGTCATGATCTCAGGGTCCTGGGATCGATCCCTGCATCAGGCTCTCTGCTCAAGGGGAGTGTGCTTCTCCTCCCTCTGCCCTTCCCCCCGTTCCCGCTCTCTCTCACTCTCTCGCTGTCTCTCAAATCTTTTTTTCTTAAAGATTTTATTTATTTATTTATTTATTTGAGAGAGAGAGAGAGAGAGAGAGAGAGAGAGAAAATTACAAATAAGGGAGCAGCAGAGTGAGAGGGAGAAGCAGGCTCTCAGCTGAGCAGGGACCCTAATGCAAGGCCCCATCCCAGGACCACGGGATCATAACCTGAGTCAAAGGCAGACACCTAACTGAGCCATCTAGGCACCCCAATAAATAAAATCTTAAAAAAAACAATTTAACATTGTTGCAGACCAGTAGTTCTGTAAAATACAAAGAAAATGAATTATTAGAAGACAATACTGGATATCAGCAGAATCAAATTGCTGTAAGAAATAACTAAGATCTTCCTCTCAATTTCTGTACCTATCTTGTCATAAACCAATATCATAACATAAGCCATGTCTTGCATGGCACTATTCTCAGACATTCTTGTTACTTTATCTCAGTCTTTTGTCATGTGTGTGCATCTCTGTCATGCCAAGTGCAGGGAGGTGTGAGCAAACCACCTAGGCATACACAATAGAAGTTGTATTGTTTATAGAGAATTTTTAAATAGTCATAAAACTGACTAAAAATGAGTCCAATTTTTGTTATTATTCACCGTTTGATCACTGACAATTCTAAACAAAGTCAATGATAAAGGCTCCCTGAAAAAGATACTTCTCTCCCCCAAAAATCTTTTCCACATACAGAACCTACTCTTCGTACTTACAGTCAATTTTGTGACTATCATACAAGGTGTCTAGTTTCTCCATGCTCTGTGTTAACCAAAAAGGGTATACTCTTTTATTAAGGGTCTGACCAATTCAGAAAATACTGGAAAATTTATTCCTGGCTGTTCAGACATCAAATTTCTTCAATATATCTCTGTTTTTAACAATACTTTAAACAATAGCACTACCATTGCTAATTCATATTTGGTTTTTGAGATCGACTATTACTCAATTCTATTTTCTCCAGTGTTTAGGCTTAACCTATGTTTAATATCTTTTTGGAAGGGAGGTACTCTTTTTTTTTAATCTCCTGTAATTATACCATGGGATTCTCTTCCAAGATCCACCTATCATTGAATTAGTCTTGTATTTGGTCTAAGTCAACTTAAAAATAGTTTCTGCCTCCTGGAGTCAGAAATGACAAAGTATCAGGTTAGATTTCCTAGCATCAGAGCCTGCAAGAGGGGTTTGGGTAATGTGTTCTACTGCAGGAATAATCTTCAGGAAAAAAAATCTGTAAGGAAAGAGGAAGGCACTGAGCAAGGATGTGGTCTCAGGTCTAGCTTTGGCCTGATTCATTAGTGTATGTGTGTGTGTGTGTGTGTGTGTGTGTGTGTGTGTGTGTGTAAAGACAGAGGTACAGAGGTAGGGAGGGGGGTGCTGTGGAGTAAAAATCATACAAAGTTGTCTCACCTCTAACAGACTATCATTGTCCCCAGGAAGGGAGTATATGACCTTCCAAGCATTCTAGCCATGGGACTTGATGAAAATAGACTGTATGTGTGTAAGTATAATATAGGTTATCTGAGTGGATGGAGCACCAGCAGCATCTATTACAGTTCATCCTGTGCAGTGCTCAGATCCACTGCCTTCCAGTTCATTAAGCTCATTCCATCTAGATATAAGTTCTCTAGGATTCTAGTTCACAATTTCTTCAGAAGCTTATAGGAGGAAGGTTAGAGGAAGAAAGCAGGTTTCTCCTGCAGCATTTGGCCCCAAGCTATAACCATTGTTCATTACCACCTTCCTTTAGCACCTATTCTAGATTCCCCTGGTCTTTGGTGTGTACTTCTACTAAGTGGCTCGCTTGTGCGGTGACCTACATCCACGTCTGGGCTTCATCTTACTGTCTCACGTCTGCCCATTTTCAGTTAATATTGGGTCTTTGGTGTGTACTTCTACTAAGTGGCTCGCTTGTGCGGTGACCTACATCCACATCTGGGCTTCATCTTACTGTCTCACGTCTGCCCATTTTCAGTTAATATTGGGTGTGAGAGAACCACAGGATGCCTTAGTAGATAGCCTAAGTACCAAATATATTCCTTTTACCCCCATTTTGTATCAGGCTTACCTCTTCATAATGCTCAGGGTGGACTGCACCTGGCAGTGTGAGAAGTCTTGTGTGTATCTGCTGGTCTACTGGCACAAGGAGCCAGCCTTAAGTGACCGAATGGCAGCCATAGCAATAAGTTTAGTGGGTATCTTCATATACTCTCTGTTGGAAACATCCTTTTGATGTGAAGGACTTCCAGACCCACAGAGCCAAAAGTTGTGAGAATGGGAAGCACAAAGTCCCCAAGTCGGTCCTTGGTAATGATGGAGAATAGTACTGTTCCTGCTGCTATCCCTTGGCTTCCTACCCCATGTAGTCTCCCTATTTGGGACATAGTACTATAAAATGGCATTGGATTTACATCCTGAAGGATAGCACCCCCTCCTCATAGAGCATCTATCTCCAACCTGGCATCAGCTATGCCTTCTAATGCCTTTTTGTGCCAGAGGAAGAGGGAGAGAAGCAGACTCTCCACTGAGTGTGGAGCCTGATGCAGGGCTTGATCCCATGACCTTGAGGTCATGACCTGAGCTGACATAAGGGGTTAGATGCTCAACTGACTGAGCCACTCAGGCACCCCATATTAAATTACTTTTATTATAACAGACAGTATATAAAACTCCTTGAGTATAGCAGATTACATACAAACTAATCACAAAGGCCATATGTGATGGATGAGAATTGCCTTTAGTAATAGATTTTTTAATTTCCATTCCACAACTCAACACCATAATAATTACACTTTTCATTTTATTATTCCACATAATCCTAGAAATACTTCAGTCTCAAAAGAAAAAGGCAAGAGAAAACTTTCTCAAATGAAGTACATCTGCTGTAATAATTGCATTTTCACCATAAATGATGAGATTATGCCTGTATCTCCTTGGCCTTAAGAGCTGAAAATGGAAATTGAACTGCAGTTATTGCTGGTAGGTCAGTCACATAATAAAAGCAAAAACAGATTTTAAAGTGGGTTAAGACTAGGGCCACCAGATAAAATATAGTTTGTCCAGTTAAATTTGAATTTCAGATAAGCAACAGGTACTTTTAGCACAAGTATATCCCAGATATTACATGGGACATACTTATACTAAAAAATTATTTGCTGTTTATCTGAAATTCAGACTTAACAGTATGTATTATATTTTTGTGTGCTAAATTTGGCAACCCTAGATAAGAAGAGAAACCAAAAAAGTTCTTGTCTATTTGTTTTTCTAAAGCCACGGAACAATCCCAACCACTTTATGCAAGAAAGAAAAAAATAACCCAGATAAAAATAACTGGCACTAGGGGCTTCTTGGGTAGCTCAGTCATTTGGGCATCTGACTCTTGATTTTTGACTCAGGTCCTAATCTCAGGGTTGTGGGACTGAGCCCCACATTGTCTCTGGCACCATACTCAATGGGGGGCATCTGCTTCTCTCTGTCTCCCTGGTCAAGCTATAGGCCCAGAATGGTTTCTTATTATGAAAAAATGTTTTTGTAACATCTCCCAGTCTCCACTTTCTCTATAAATCTGTAACAAGCATCTTTTCTTACCCATGGCTTAGGAAATTATTGCAATAAAATGTACTGGAATAGAGTCATAATAACATCCCAAAAGATCCTACCAAGAAATCAGGTATTTTGATACCATATACTACAAATAATATCCTAGAACTTAAGTTTCCCTTCATAGCAGAAGCATTAAACATTCCATTTATATCATACTATTAACAACAAGCAAGCATTAACTCTGGGGCTGCAGGGTTTAAACAGATGAGGCAACTGGAGAATATCATAGAAACTTTAGAAAACATTTGTCCCAAACATATTTCTCCTAACAGATAGATTAACTACTAGGTCAACATCTTATGTAAGTCGAGTTTTAAGAGTTCAGTTAGGAATCATGGTGGCAGACATTCTTGGTGTCCTGCCCACAGTCCCCAAACTCACCAAGTTACTCTAGCATGATTTCCAACTGCTAGCACCTCCATTTCTTTACCTGAGGACAAGAACTCTTGCTACAAGAACCACCCAGATGCAACTTTACTGTCATCACTTTGTGATGGTCAGCAGGCAGGAAAATGCGCACTGCCTGAGAGCAGCCCCCAAGCACTCCCTCACCTTCTTAGGTAGGATAACTCTGAGGTATGAGTGAGATCTAAGCTGGTTCCTCAAGTTCCTCTAGCTCAGCCTCCCACATTGATAGCTGGGTTGATAACATGTCCTTTGTTGGCTGCCCTCCCTTCTTTGTCTCATTTCTTCACTCTGATCAAATCAACTACCTGTACTTAAGTCATTGTCTACAATTGGGGAATCCAAACTAAAGCAGTCATAGTTCTAGAATTTTGCTATATCTCCAAATTTCTAGTCAAAATAGCAGATTATTAGAATGCATTTGGTTAATAAATCTCATTTTATTATACTTTGATAATATGGTATTGTGCATAACAATAATTACTATTTTAAATACCTAATGTTTTCAAAGACCTTTTTTATTATGCTAACTCAGTGTTCCTTCATTCACATATATTTTCTCTCTGATATGAATTTATAAATCAGTAAAACATCAACAAAAATAGTGAAACTTTATAATCAGTAGATAGGAATCAATAGGCTCTAGATGAACAGGAAGAAAAACATAACTGCCTTTTTTTTTTTTTTAAAGTGAGGTGAGGAGGATAGAGGAGAGATTGGAGTCCATTTAAAGATTCTGGCACCATTTAGGTTGCTAATTACCCCTTATAGCAGCTAAATGGGCTAGGTTACCTTTATCTGTGTCCTACTAAATCAATGCCAAAAAAACTATAGAATTGGAAACTTCTGAGGTTTCTCTGAACTCTAAACATTTCTTCTTAATCAGCCACTGGAAAGTCATCTCAATATTTCAGACAATCTACTTCTCAGGCAAAAAAGATTTAGGAAAGTTAGAAGGGAAAAAAACACCTTATTCAAGCCCAGATGGGGTAGACACTTAATGTATTTTTGGCTGCCCTACTCCTTGGAGCACCCTTCCTATGTTGGGAAATTCTCCATCTCTTGAGTCCTGTCCTTCTCATTACGGAAGACAGAAACTATTTCCCACCTTCCATGCAGCCAGACACCAGCATGTGAGAGTGATAGAGGCCACCCCAGAGTGATGGAGGCCACCCCAATCAGAAACATGTAACACCTCAGTTCAGAAACTGGTGCCTTGCCTAAGCTAGTACTATACAAATTCATTCTGGGGAATGTGACTGCAAAGATGTGGGCACCCAGAGGCAGCCAGAACCCAGGTTCAGCTACAAGCTAGTGTGTTCTGGGGGGCAGCAGTGAGCTGTGGTGTTGCCTTCATCTGGTAACCCCACAGGATGGTAGAATTTGCACATTCCTGCAGTCTCTATAACCTTCACCCTGATGCTATGGTCCTCGGTATGTGTGCTACTAAAATCATTTGCTTCCTTTATTTTCTACTTACACTAGCTAGAGTGTGCAACTCTGTCCTTTGCAACTAAGAAATGACACACCCTTTATATGCAAAGCTACCTTGCAGGAAATTTTAAAATGAATGAGATCTTGTCCATGAGGAGCTTATATAGCACAGTGAAGAGAAAAAAAGTAAATGACCACAAAATACAGTAGACTCCGAGAGGACAGAAGGGTCAGTAAGAGCAAGCCCTTTGGAGCCATACTACCTGGAACTGAAATCCTGGCCCCATCATTGTTTGCTTAGTTTACCTGGACAAGTTACGTAACCTCTCTATGCTTCAGGGTTGTTGTTGTTTGTTTGTTTGTTTTTTAAATATGCACAATGGGGATAAAAATGTGACTATCTTATACGGTGTCATGATGGAGAGTCCTGATTATCTTTTTACATTCATTCTCTCTTTCTGGGCATATAGCTGATCAACTAAAGATTATATTTGCAACCTCCCATTTTATTTTTTTTTCCTTCCATTTTAACAGTCAGTGAGATTTCCATATTACCTCCTTGAAGGAGGTAAATTGTTCTATGTTAACAGCTTATATCATTTCACTATATTCTGTTTGCAAAGGATTTAGTCATTTAATGGTTCATTTGCTCAGACTGTTCAATATCTATACAGATAGCTTCTCCAGGTTTGATTGCACATGGATCTAAGGTGACTTTTGATTGACAGCTCTGGCATACAATAATGGCGGTGAGGTCCTCTAGGACTGAAAGGGAAGGGAAGGAGAATTGGGGTTTATTGAGAGCACCCACTTTACATTTGACATTTTAAGCATGTACTTCTCTTTACTTTTACTAACTCACGACATTTTATTAACCCAGTTTTTAGAAACCTGCAGCTTAAACAGGTTATATAACTTATCCAAGATCACAAATTTAGCAAGTCGAGGAACTGGTGTTCAATGAGCTCAACCCCCTCTGACTTTAGAGTCTATGCCCTTGCTACTCTACTGTGTGCACACACCCATGAGGATGCTGCCATTCAGACTGAACTGAATTTCCTCTATATGATGGGGATAATAAACTACTTACCTCATGTAACTGGATAAAATGAAATAATGTATGCGCTTAGCACAATGCCTGGCATATGGTAGATGCTGAATATGCTGGAGAGTACATACATATTCTCTGCATGTAATCATGAAATGATGCAGTTTTAATGGCATGTCATTCTGCACTGAAGCCAGAGATCTGTGAAATGGACTGATTTTTCAGTTTGCTGAGCCTTGCTGAGCTATGTGGTGGACATTTGTGTTAATTGTTCCACTTTGGTAGTAAGTGAAGTATTATCATACTAAGACCAAAAAAATAATGTGGCAATTGATTTTCTTTGGTTGCTCCAGAAGGTAAACAAAAGCAAGTGAGTGCACATTACAGAAAGGCAGATTCCAACAATATTTAGACAGAGAGGCCCAGCTTTTAGATGTTTCCTAAGGAAATAAAGGTTACTGAACATGTCCCAACTGACTGGAGGACCACCTGACAAAAGTGGAGCAAGACGGCATCTTGCACTGGGCAAGACACCAGGCTACAATGTTCTGATCCAGATTCTTGGCCAAGTTTCTATAGCTTTTTTGTAGGTTAGGAAGAACAGTATTTCCTCCCTGGGTGATTTTAGGACATCCCAAACTTGAAATTCCTGTGAATTATGCTTGATTCAAGACTGTGTTCTTCTTCAAAAGCCACTTTTTCCCATTTGTCTTTCCCTGCACCTTTTGAGGGAGGAGCCATGTTAAGCATCTGCTCCTGGATTTCTGTCCTGTCCTCCAGCTATGAAGAACACCCCCGTGCCTGTGGGGGTGGGAGGCTTGGCTCTCCTTTTAGAAATTCCCTTCTGTGCTGCGCTAATCACACCCTCAGTACATTTTACATCTTATTTTTAGGAGCAAAGTATAAAGACTCCTAGCACCAACAGCAGTTTCTGTGGCAACCTGCGTCGCCCCCTTGCTTGTCCAGCTGTGCAGAATTAAATTCTAAAAGAGATCATTTTACATCATGTAAAGGAGATCCACAGTGAAGGTGCTTTTTAAATGAAGGTTTTCTTCTGAGTTAAGTGGGAACTAGCTTGGAATTAGGTTGGGGGGTAGGTGGATGAATAAAAGAAACAGAACCTTTACTTAGAACTAGAACTGTTATAAAGTCCCAGGTGTTCACAGCCATGCCCTAGTTGCCCTGATTTTTTTCCCACAGGGCATCATTTCAGACACAAAAATAGCACTGTGACCAATGAAAACTAGGTTTGAATATTTATATCAGAAGAGTTTGTTGATAAGCCCCCTGTCCCTCTGCACCCCCTCCCAGGGTCTTCCTGTTTAACCTTCTAGACTAGACTAGATTATAAATTGACATGCTTTCTACATTGATCTTGAATAGCTCTTTCAAGCCAACCATCTGAGCTCCCAGGAGGCTTTCACCAAACTTTCCCTACCGGACACAGGCAAAACAGACAGGATCTACCTGGGCCAGGCCTGAGAGTGGGCCTGTTAAGGCAGTACCCTGGGACTGTAATTTGGGGGACACCAAAAACCACCATCCCAAAATAATCTCCAAGGCTATGTTATGTCCCCAGTTATCATAACAACCACTGCTTTTGTTAAGTCATTTGCTGCTATGTGATTCTGGGAAATTGCAAATCTGCTTCTGGGAGGAATAACATTTTATGATCAATTTTATATTTTGTTTACTTCTAGGAAAACATGAGGTGGCACATAATAAAAGAGACATTTCTCCTAAGACCATTAGTATAGAGACCACAGAAAGGAATAAATATGCCACAAATCCAGACTATGCTTACACATTGATTGAGCTCCAAGTTTCCTGAAACTAGTCAAATGAATTTTTTATTACGATTCATTATTTGATTATGGCCTGTTAAAAGACACCGGTTTTTCAGGAGAGAGACATTTTTCTGATACTAAATTTTAAAAAAAGACCCTTGTGTTTAGGAAATGGAAAAATGAACTCTTTTTTTTCAACAGTAATCTAGGAAAAGATGCAAGATCATTCTCCCATAGTCACTTATTATTCTGACCTTTGATCAAATCCGAGGGTATAAGCTCAAACTAAATTCAGTGAAGCTGCCAATGCAATGCTTTAAGACATTTAACAGGGACAAATACATTGACTCACTCTACCTGAGCAGATTGGCTCCAGGAATGTTTGGAGGAGAATGGGCTTTAAGGAAATATGACATAAAAAACAGGATTTTGTTAGGAACAAGTGGCAGTGAAAACCAGTCTGGGGTTGATGAGATATAATGGGGTTGGGGCTGTCAGTCAGTCATGGGAAGACTGGTCATATTAAGGAAAGGTGAAGGTTAACTAGGAAAAGGGCAGAAGGACTGGAAAGAAAAAGTGAGAGGGGTCAAAGATAACCTGTACTTCCTTGGTAATTTTGCCCAAGGTCATCCTACAACATGCAACCCTTTGATGACAAATTTGACAGTTGTCAGCAGAGGGACAACCATCATAACTTGAATGACTTTCACTTAGTTCTGCTATGCATAAAACACATTGGTTGTGGGCCAAATAGAACTCTGAAAGTGGTCAATGAAACTCAAAATTGCACCTCTAAGACAGGAAAATTTGTCCCAAATCTTCTTGATTAACCTTCCTTCCTTTCACTGAAAGTTTGAAAGTAGAGGAGTTTTTTTGCAGGGGGAAAGGGGAGAGCTTTTTTTAGGGTTTTTTTGTTTTGTTTTGTTTTGTTTTTTCAGAAAGCCATTAGTAATCTAGAAACAAATGAACAAAAACTCTAAAACACTTGAAAATGAGTTCAAGTCCCTTCCATACTGAAATGTGATTTTTCATTAGTATATTACTCAAGCAGTATGTGTTGGGTGCCAGAAAATGTTAGAACCAGTTTCAAGAAAAATAGCACAAATTAAATACTGACTTTAAGGGACTTTAAGGGATTTGAGAGAGTGAGAGAGAGTACAAGCAGGGGTGGGGGAAGGGCAGAGGGACAAGCAGACTCCCAAGTGAGCCAGGAACTGGGATGCACTGAGAGGTTTGATCCCAGGACCCTGATATCATAGCCTGAGCAAAAGTCAGAGGCTGAACTGACTGAGCCTACCCTAGTGCCCCAATTTTATTTATTTTTTTTTTATTTTATTTTTTTATTTATTTATGATAGTCACAGAGAGAGAGAGAGAGGCAGAGACACAGGCAGAGGGAGAAGCAGGCTCCATGCACTGGGAGCCCGACGTGGGATTCGATCCCGGGTCTCCAGGATCGCGCCCTGTGCCAAAGGCAGGCGCCAAACCACTGCGCCACCCAGGGATCCCCCCAATTTTATTTTTTTAAACCAGACAAATTTTTCCCTTTTTAAGTAATGCTAAAATACCAGCAAAACAGATTTAGCTTATAAACAACACAAAATCCATATTTTCTGTCCCCTTGCTTCCAAAAACAACTGATTTTGGAAACCGGAAGGGACCCATGGTTTCTGGGGTCCACTCCAACCTAAGTACTGTAATAGTTATAGAACTAAATGTGGGACCAATAGTTGGCACACTTGTGCATATATGTCTATATTTGTGCATTAGGGGAAAGTGGTGGAAGGAGAATGGAGGGAGTTTTATTCTTGAATTTTTTTCTCTCCATTAGGTATAAGTTCATCAAAGGCAGGGGACATATTTTAATCCATCTTGGCATCCTTGATACTTAACATAATACCTCACATACAGGTAACATTTAGGATATACTTATTGAACTGAACTAATAATAAGAGTAGTTCTTCAAATTATAACCTCTAGCATCCCAGAAAAATTCACCCTGACACTGGATTGAATGAATGAATGAATGAATGAATGAATGAATGAATGATTTTCTGACACTGGATTTAAAGTGTTACTGAATCACAAATTTGGAGACTCCTAGTTCTAAGGAGGCATGAGAGGAGAGTCAGGGTGCCCTCCCTACATCCCCATTCCCCCTCCCCATGCCTGCCCTAGCAGCTGCTCCATTCATGTCAGCATCTCCTTATTTGGTTCTGTAGGTAATTGGGCAATTGTGTAATCTTTTCTGGTGGAAATGGTTGAAGCCGGGGAGATGACATCATAGCAGGTGGCTGCATTAGGAGGAAGTCCAGTCAAGTGCTCCCTGAAAGAGGCGTGACCAAGGCCGCAGTCAATGACAAGAATGCTAGCATGCTCCTCCTGGCAAGACAAACACAGAAGAAGCCCAGAGAAGCTCAAAGACAGGTTTCCTTACCATTTTCGCCCTTGGGTAACCCCCAGAGGATGCGAGTTTGTCCTTTACCCATAACTAGAATCATGGCTCCTTCTCAGCATTTCTCCAGTGGTTAAGAGCTCTTTAGGATACTTAAGTATACATTTCTTTTATTAAATGTAAAGGAATAAATTTGGCAGATAGTATATGCTAATTAGATGATTTCCAAGCCCTTAATTCCATCAGTTGACTTGGTTTGTGTTTTTGGAGGAACTGGCTTTTGTGTCCCTTCTACCTCTCTGATAGCCACTCTTCCCTGAGACTATTTCACCAAGGGCCATTAGATCACTGGAGAAGCAAGACTGCCTGTTCTCCCTGTCTTTTTCTCTTCAGCTGAAATGATTACTGATTCTCTGAGTTAGCTTACTAATAGCTACCTGGAATTTTTCACACAGAATTTCTTGAAAGTAAAGTTCCTCTTCTCCTAGGAAAATTCTACCTACAACAAATCCCTTCTGTTGTTGCTTCTCTAATTAATCATCTAATTTATCCAAATGCCCCAGATTTCCTGACAACTCCGGATGTGACTCATTGTCTTACCTGATGAGTGTCAACATGTTTAGTGGAGGACTTCAGCCCACTCACATTAATTTGAACCACCACAACATTTAGTTATATTCCTAACTTTCTATTTTAAATTTTCTTTTTCTCGATTTTCTATTGTTTCTCCCTCTTTCCTGACTTGTACTGGATGACTAGGTTTTCTTTTTCTTTCCCTCGATAGCATGGACATTTTTCCTGTTATGGGCCAGACAATACATATTTTAGGCTTTGTAGGCCATACAGTCTCTGTCACAACTCCTCAGTTTTGATATTATAGTATGGAAACAGCCAGAGACAATATAGACATGAATGAACATGGCTGTATTTCAGTAAAATGTTGTTTACAAAAACAAGCAGCAGGCCAGATTTGGCCTGGGGCTGTCATTTTACCAAGCTTCATTGTAGAGGATTAGAATTCTACATCCTTCATTTTAAACAAACATACCTTGCATCAATAGAATATACATTCAGCTTTTATGACAGGTAATCTAAACAGTATTACTTAAACAAGATAGTTTATTTCTCTAATTATATGTGAGTGGTCAGGAGCTGCTTTGACAACACCATGGTCTCAGGACCCTGGATTCTGTCTTATGGGTCCTCATCATTAAGGTTTGCCCTCAGCTGTACCTACATCTTCATCCACATTTCAACCTGTGGACAGAAGGGAAGTGGAGGGCATGCTTCTTCTCTTCAGGGGCAGCCAGGGAGATGCATGTGCCACTTCTGCCCGCATCCCCCTGTGTGCATCCCTCTAGGTCACAGCTGGCTTCTAGGGCCTGGGCTATGTAGACAAACTAGTGGGCCACGTAGTCAGCTACAAATCCTATGCTATAAAAGATGGGAGGACAGATGTTGGAGAGTATTTGGCAATCTCTACTACAACTAAAACTTTTTGTTTCATGGATCCATTACAATCTATAACTGTTACCCAATTGTGACAAAACCTTTAGCATGTATTTATTGAGCACTTTTAAAATCCAGTTATGTTTTTAATGTGGTCATCTCCCTAGATTCAGTTTCTTCTAGCTCCTGTATGAATTTTTGGTGCTCTACACCCCCTTTTCTTCCCCTTTACCATCTTTTTAATAGATGTGACTGCTTTACCAAGTATGTTTTTGTTATTGAAATTCAATTTGCCAACATATAGTAAAACACCTAGTGCTCATCTCATCGTGTGCCATCCTTAATGCCTATCACACAGTTATCCCATCTCCCCTTCTGCAACCCTTTGTTTCCCAGAGTCAGGAGTCTTCCTCTCCAATTTTTCCCCACTCAGTTTCCTCCTCTTCCCTATTGGTCCCTTTCACTATTTCTTATTTTCCACAAATGAGGGAAATCATGTGATAATTGTGATTGCTTTATTGATTATTATTTCCTAAGATCTGACCTCCAAACTTTTGGGACAATTATTCTGCATCTCCTTTCCACATGGAGAAAGAAGCAGCAGCACATGAGGAAAAGGCTTATTGTTTCTGCTTAGAAAGACCTGGGTTTTAATTACTATAATTTACATGAGAGTTTTGTGTTCCATGGTGGACAACATAAAATGAAATACCTGTTAATATGACATGACACTAAGGAAAGGAACAGCCCTCCACAGACAACATGTCAGTGAGTTAATTCCCTGCTGTTAGAACTGTTCTGAGAACCTCAGTGATTGGCCTGCTTTGTGAATAATTTTCCATTCGCATGTATGGGTGTCTGACAGTTTGTTTACATGAACGTTGGGAAGAAGAGCCAAAATTATTTGGCTTGGCGTCAAAAACTGTCTCTATTTTTGTTGTCTGCAGTGCTCTGATTCAGTTCATTTTAATAAGTTTTTAACAATGCATGAATTTGAGTCAGAGGAACTGGAGGAAAGACTGGGATGACACGCACTTATTATAGGATATAAAGGGATGACACGTCATCTATTGTTCCCCATGCCAACAATCCTTAAATCAATGCCCCTTCTCCTTTGGAACTGAATTGTTCTCATTATGACAGGGCACAAGCAACTTTGCATAATTTGGTGTTTTCCTTTAAGACGGTTTAAATCATGCTTAAGTTAACTTCCAAGTTCTTTCTCACCCAGATTTTATCCACTTTCTGTAGGGTCTGTGCTTTGGAAGGCTTCTTTCCTACGCAGCCATTAGAGGTTTGTACTTTATTGTATAGGGATATATCTTGATCCAAGTAAAGGCAGACAAGATACACAGTATTGTTTTTTTAGAGTCGAATAATCCTTTTTTCTGCATGCTCTCCTCCTGCTCTTTGGCTTATAGTGTCGAACTGACGGGGAAACTAAACTAAAATTTGAAAGCTTTGGAGTATATTCATTTTTTTTCTTAAGTGAAAAGGTAATTTAGACTCTCTCATATAAGTCCTATATCAGGCACACACCAGTATATTTAAGCTGCCTGAAGTTTCTTCCTGTTGCTGGAGGTAGAGTTTGAATTCTAAGTTGCTGAAAAGAAAAAGCTGCTATCTGGGGGCCCATAACCAATTTCTGCATTTTAAAATGGAAACTGGAATCTATTCTGTGGGCAGGCCTTTGTTAGGTTTTGCATTGCAGAGAAATGTAAAGCAAATAACTCCACATTAATTTTGGGAGGACTGAACCACTGAAATAGCACAAATATAGATGCCTCAGACGGAGATGTTTCATTCAGTTTAGAAATAGGAATTGGCTATGTCTTTAGCAAGACTGTGTCCTTGCAGAAAAATGTCTTTTTTCTAAATATATATTTCACTGTGTCCCAAAAGAGTAGTTACTTAGGACTGAACAACCTACTCTTTGGTTAATATGTTGCTCATTAATTACTGTGATTACCCTGCAGTAGAGTGAGTGGGGCAGCAGACTACACTGTTTCCCCACTGTCAGTCATACTGGGGTAGATAAAAGAAAGGTGGACTTTGGAATGATAGAAGGAGAACTATCTCTGAATGGCTGAGAGGGATGAGAAACTAGATTCTTTGGAGAAAGGACATGAAATGTGCTATTTGTGGGACATAAGCAGGTTCCTGTAACTAGTGACGGATCAGGAGAAATGACCCATAGGGGACCTCTGTGAGCATGGTCCATGAGTTCTATTTAGCTTTTTTTAGCTCAGAAGTTCCCAAATGTATTCAAAATAAAAAACTCTTCTGTTACATAACACTTGTTAATATGCCACATTCTGAAAAATATACATGGGAAATGCTGATAGCCAGACTTCTTCCTAGCATGCATCAAAATCATCTGGATGATTTGTTGGAATGCAGACTGCTGGCTGTACTCCCAAAGTTTCAGATTCAGTAGGTCTGGGGTGAGCCTGAGAGGATTTGTACTTCTAACAAGTTCCTGGGTGCATGCTGTTGCTGCTAGGTCTAGGAACCACACTTTGAGAATGAATCACAGACTGAAAGTGTCTATTCCATTCTTTCTCTTCAAGAAATACAGTCATTGAAATAAAGCCAAATATTAAAAGCCTATAGCTAACAGCATACTCAGTGGTAAAAAACTGAAAACTTTACCTCTAACATCAGGAACAAGGCAAGGATGCCCACTTTTGCCACTTTCATTCAACATAGTATATTGGAAGTCCTAGCCAGAGCAATTAGGCAAGAAAAAGTATAAAAAGACATCCAAATTAGAAAGGAAGAAATAAAATCATCTCTTTTTGCAGATGACATGATCTTATTAAACATAGAAAACACTATAGACTCCACAAGAAAACTTAGAACTAATAAACTCAGTAATGCTGCAGTATACAAAAATCAACATACAAAATTCACTTGTGTTTCTATACATAAAATAAACAATCTGAAAAGGACACTGAAAGAATTCAATTTATAATAGCACCAAAAAGAATAAGATACTAAGGAATAAGTTTAACCAAGGAGGTAAAAGACTCGTGTGCTGAAACTACAAAGCATTGATGGAAAAAATCAAAGAAGACACAAATGAGAAGACATCCTGTATTCATTGTTTGGAAGACTTAATATTGTTAAAATATCAAAGCTATCCAAAATGATCTACAGATTCAATGCACTCCCATCACAACCCCATTGGAATTTTTTACATAAATAGAAAAAAATAATTCTACAATTCACATGGAACCACGAAAGACCATGAATGGGCAAATCAGTCTTGAGAAAGAAGAATAAAACCAGAGGTATCATACTTCTTGATTTCGAAATATATTACAAAGCAATTGTTACCACAACAACATGGTACTGGCCTAAGGAGAGACATGGAGATCAATGGGACAGAATAGTGAGCCCAGAAATAAATCCATGCATGTGCAATTAACTGATCTTCAACAAGAGTGCCAAGAATACACAATGGGGAAAGGACAGTTTTTCAACAAATGGTGTTGGGAAAACTGAAAAATGGTGCAGCCACTATGCAAAACAGTATGAAGATTCCTCACTTCTGGATATTTATTCAAAAGAATTGAAATCAGGATCTTGAAGAGATACTGCACTTCCATGTTCATTGTTACACTATTCACAAAGAGTAGAAACAACCTAAATGGCATTCAGCCGATGAAAGTATAAAGAAAATGTGGTATATACATACAATGGAATATCATTCAGAAGGAAATCTGCAATATGCAACGACATGGATGAACCTAGAGGACAACATGCTAAGTAAAACAAACCAATCATGGAAGACAAAGACTGCATGATTTCACTTATATTAGTTGTCTAAAATAGTCAAATTCATAGTTTCAAAGAGTAGAATAGTGGTTGCCAGGGACTGGGAATTACTAATCAACAGGAATAAAGTTGCAGTTAAGCAAAATGAATAAGCTCTAGAGATCTGCTGTACAACATTGTGCCTACAGTCATTGATAATGTGTTGTACACTAAATTTTTTTTTAAGATTTTATTTATTTATTCATGAGAGAGACAGAGAGAGAGGCAGAGACAGACAGAAGGAGAAGCAGGCTTCTGGCGGGTAGCCTGATGTAGGTCTTGATCCCATGAACCCGGGATCACACCCTGAGCCAAAGGCAGATGCTCAACCACTAAGCCACCCAGGCATCCCTGTACACTTAAAATTTTAAGAGAGTAGATCTCATGTTAAGTGTTCTTACTACAATAGTTTTTTTTTAAATGGACCACTTTCTGACACCATACACAAAAATACACTCAGAATGGATTAAAGACCTAGATGTGAGACCTGAAACCATAAAAGTCCTGGATAAAACATAGGCAGTAATCTCTTTGACATCAACCTTAACAATACTTAGCTAAGTATGTCTCCTCAGGCAAAGGAAACAAAAGCAAAAATAAACTGTCGAGACTATACCAAAATAAAAGGTGTTCGCGTAACAAAAGAAACTATCAACAAAACAAAAAGGCAACCTACTAAATGGGAGATGATATTTGCAAATCATATATCCAACCAGAGGTTAATATCCAAAATACATAAAAAACTTTTACAGGACTCCCTGGTGGCTCAGCGGTTTAGTGTCTGTCTTTGGCTCAGGGTGTGATCCCGGGGTTCTGGAATCAAGTCCCGCATCGGGCTCCGTGTGAAGAGCCTGCTTCTCCCTCTGCCTCTCTCTGTGTCTCTCATGAATAAATTTTTAAAATCTTAAAAAAAAAAAAAAAGGAACTTATACAAATCAACACCAAAAAAACCCCAAATAATTCAATTAAAAATGGACAGAGGACCTAAATAGACATTTCTCCAAAGAAGACATGCAGAAGACCAATGGACTCATGAAAAGATGCTCAACATCACTAATCATCAAAGTAATGCAAATCAAAACCACAATGAGATAATCACCTTATACCAGATAGAATGGCTAGTATCAAAAACACAAGAAACTACAAATGTTGATGAGGATGTGGAAAAAAAAGGAACTCTCACACACTGTTTTTTTTTTAATTCATTTTTTATTGGTGTTCAATTTACTAACATACAGAATAACCCCCAGTGCCGTCACCCATTCACTCCCACCCCCCGCCCTCCTCCCCTTCTACCACCCCTAGTTCGTTTCCCAGAGTTAGCAGTCTTTACGTTCTGTCTCCCTTTCTGATATTTCCCACACATTTCTTCTCCCTTCCCTTATATTCCCTTTCACTATTATTTATATTCCCCAAATGAATGAGAACATATAATGTTTGTCCTTCTCCGACTGACTTACTTCACTCAGCATAATACCCTCCAGTTCCATCCACGTTGAAGCAAATGGAGGGTATTTGTCATTTCTAATGGCTGAGTAATATTCCATTGTATACATAAACCACATCTTTATCCATTCATCCTTTCATTGGACACCGAGGCTCCTTCCACAGTTTGGCTATTGTGGCCATTGCTGCTATAAACATCGGGGTGCAGGTGTCCCGGCGTTTCATTGCATTTGTATCTTTGGGGTAAATCCCCAACAGTGCAATTGCTGGGTCGTAGGGCAGGTATATTTTTAACTGTTTGAGGAACCTCCACACAGTTTTCCAGAGTGGCTGCACCAGTTCACATTCCCACCAACAGTGCAGGAGGGTTCCCTTTTCTCCGCATCCTCTCCAACATTTGTTGTTTCCTGCCTTGTCTCACACACTGTTGATGGGAATGTAATTTGGTGCAGCCACTATGGAAAACAGTATGGCGTTTCCTCAAAAAATGAAAAATAGAAATCCCATATGATTCAGTAATTCCACTACTGGGTATTTAGCAAAGAAAACAAAAACATTAATTCAAAAATATATGTGCACTCCTATGTTTGTTACAGCATTATTTACAATAACCAAGACATGGAAGCAAACCAAATACTGACCTACATAGATGAATGATAAAGAAAATGTGGAATATATACACACACACACACAATGGGGTATTACTCGGCCATAAAAAGAATAAGATCTTTTCCTTCGTAACAACAGAGATGGACTTAGAGGGTATTATGCTCAGTAAAATAAATCAGACAGAGGAAAAACAAATACCATATGATTTGAATTATATGTTGAATCTAAAAGAGAAAACAAATGAACAAACAAAACAAGCAGAAACAGACCCATAAATAAAGAGAACAAACTGGTGGTTGCCAGAAAGTGTGGGGGAGATGAGCAAAATGAGTGAGCTGAAGGTATAGGCTTCCAGTTATGAAGTGTGTAAATCATAGGGATGAAAAGTACCTCCTACAGGGTATAGTCAGTGGTATTGTAATAGCGTTATATGGTGACAGATGGTAGCTACACTTTGTGAGCATAACATAAAGTATAGAGTTGTAAAGTACAGTGTATACACTATGTTGTATACCTGAAACTAATGTCACATTGTATATCAACTATACTTCAGTTTAAAAAAAAAAAAAGTAGTAGTCATTGAACTCCTACCATGAGCAGGGAGGGCATCCAGGGTTTATTCTGCCCGGGTAATACAAGGGCACACTGAAAAAGAAGATTCCAGAGACAAAATTTAAGTCACTCCTCAGTTATAGCAAGGTAATTCCAAAAATCAATAAACTGTTGTATTATCTAAACTTACTGGCTATGTTGACCATTTTACAATTCAATAGTGTCTTTATTTCAAAGTGTAAAATAATTGAAAGGAGTTTTACTCATTAATATTAGCCATAGTGGCCTTTCAGCAATCTTACCACCTTAAAAGCCATTTAGGTACGCTGATATGTTATCACAGCAGCTCAGCAGCTAGTCAATTAAATCTGAAGAAACCCAGTTAACCAGTAGGCAATTTGGACTGCATAACAATAAACAACTGGTTTTGTTGATTGCTTCCGCTGAATTGATTACATGCCTCAGAGAAATAGTAGAAACACTTCAATTTGTATGACAGCTTTACATTTCTGCTTTCCAGTAATTATAATCTGTTGAGCCAATACTTCCAAAGGAAATACTGTGAAATGTTCTGAATTGGTATCTCATTTGCAATATATTATTATCTTCATTATATTTACCTGAAATAGATAATTAGCAAAACCAAAGTACAGCAGAATAGATAAGCTGAGTATCCCCAGCCAAAGTTCATCTGGAGAAGTTAAATATGCATACAATAACTATTTCTTCATGTGTTAGGAATCAGAAAGTGATATGCATTATTTGCCCACAAATGCAGATGTGCTTCACTCCTAAGTTGCTTGAGACATTGCCTCTTAGCATACCTGCAGAGAGTATAACTTAGTATAAGAAAATGCCAAAGTCACTCATTCTGTGTTTCAAAGACTTAGGGAACCAGCCAGCCAGCCATTTCCTTGTAATGTGTATCTTAATGACTGTCGTGGCCCTGAACTTGGGCTAGCCAAATACCACCTGTAATGAGCATAATTGACTCTGGCTCTAATAGCTATCCCTCTGAATGTACCACTGTACGGGCACCAAGGTCACAATTCCCACAGGCCACCCCCACAATGAGGTACAAATGTGTCTATTTGTGTGAAACTCCAGACTCCTTCAATGGGTAATTTGGCTCAAAGACTCCCTGTTGGCCTGCCTAAACTTCTCTGGGAACTGTACGGCAGTCTGAGACTCGGTACTACCCAACCTCTCCTTCCTCTCTGCTTCCATAGGAGTTGGACCTTTTTTTCCATCTAAAGGGTCTTCCTGCCTAGTTCTGCCCTCCCCTCCTCATCCATCACTTCCATTACCCTCTCATGTGCATCTAACCCCATCTTGGAATCTGCTTCTCAGAGGACCTGAACTCACAAAGACCATGATTTTTATTCTATCACACAAGATAAAATCAGGGTGTTTAAGAATGAATTTTAAGTAATGGGGAAAGAAGGGTGCCTGGGTGGTTCGGTTGGATAAGCATCTGCCTTCGGCTCAGGGTCATGATCAAAGGATCCTGGGATAGAGCCCCAGGTCAGGCTCCCTGCTCAGTGGGTAGTCTGCTTCTCCTTCCCTCTCTGCCCTTCTCCCACCACTCATGCCGGCTCTCAAATAAATAAATAAAATCTTTAAAATAAATGAAATAAGGGGAAAAAGTTGAACCTAGAGTAAAAAAGACAAAAATCTGAAAGTTTACTAGTTTTCTTGTCAGGGTTGCAAATTAACTTTAAAACCAGTTGATATTTTCTGACGTTACTTCCTCTGTATTTGGCATGTCAAAAATATCCACAGCAGCACATTGTTGTGATGAAAAGTGTAGCTTTTCCTGAGATGCATCCTCTCTTATTCAAAGATTGATGCAAAAACAAACAAACAAACAAACAAAAGATTGATGCAAAATATTGAAAACTCTCTTTCATGTGAAAATGTATAGGTTTTGATTAATACATTTTAGATCATCATACTGTTTCTGCCTAAAAGTATTTCCTGTTAGAAAAGTCATTATGAAAAGTTGAGAACTTTATTTATTTGTTTGTTTATATGTAAGCTCTAAGCCCAGAATGAGGCTTGAACTCACAACCCTGAGATCAAGAGTCCCATGTTCTCCTGGCTGAGCCAGCCAGGCAACCTTAGAACATAATTTTTTAAGAATTAAAAATCAGGGGCAGGTGGATGGCTCAGTCAGTTAAGGATCAGACTCTTTGATTTGGCTGAGGTCATGATCTCAGGGTCATGAGAACAAGCTATGCATGGGCCTCCACACTCAGTGCAGAGTCTGCTTGGGATTCTCTCTTTCTCCCTCCCCCTCTGTCCACTGCACTGTCTCTCTCAAATAAATAAGATCTTTTTAAAAATAAATAAAAATAAAAATCACCACCCAGTTTCAGCACCTGAAGGTACATGACAGCCAGGTATCATTTCAGTATGCTTTTGTTCTATCTTTTTTATACATTATATTCATGTCTACCCAAGTAAGATGATACCAAATATAAATTTAGTATCCTGCTTCTCCTGCATGGTATTAAACTTTTTTTTTATAGAATACCCCTAATGTCTACACAGTATTCCATTGTGTGTTATCCTATTATTCCATTATCCTACTATTTACTTAACAATTCCCTCATTGTTGAAATTCAGATAATTTCTAATTTGTTGGCTATTATAAACAGTCTATAATGAATATCTTTGTTCATAAAACTTTAGTCTGCATTTGAAGATTTCCCCCCCCCTTTTACCTAGATCCCTAAAAATCCTTCCTGGTTTCCTGATAAGCCTACAGCTGAGAAGAATCAATAGGTTACTCTCTATATCCACACAGAATGTTAGAAGCATACCGTCCAAGCAGTCACAAGACTCATTGTTCCACAAACTACCTTGGTGCCCTAAGCAAGCCTCTTTACCTCTAAGTCTACAGGTATAAAATCATGGAGTCAAATTAGATAATCTCTGTCATTCCAGTCGTGTTCAATATTCCTTAAATATTTGCTCAGTGGACCTAGCTCCTATCCAGTACCATAATTCTTCTTATGCTCCTTAGAGCTGTGTAACACCAAGGAATAGCACTGATAATGGATATAGGGTATTACTATATCACTATTTTTATACCATAGAGAACACTAAACATTATATAGGAATATGGTTGATTCTGTTACCCTCCTCTCTCCAACTCATATAGCTTAGTGCTTTTTATGTGTTTTTAAATTACTTTTGGCTTCTAAGTATTAAGAAGTATATTATAGCTATGTGAACCTGCTAGCCAGCCTTCTAACATTAACCCAAGGCAAAATATTGTTCACTTGTTAGATTATATTAAATTGTCACATTAAAAAAAATTTTTGTGTGTTCTCTGGATTTAAATCTGGCTCGGTCTTAATTTATTTTTAAGACTTATTTGTTAATTTTAGAGACTGAGAAAGAGCTTGAGAGTGGGAGAGGGACAGAGTGAAAGACTCTTCAATCAGACTCCCTGCTGAGCACAGAGCCAGACCTGGGGCTGGTTCCCAGTACCAACACCAAGATCTGGATGCTTACTCACTGAGCCACCCAGGTGCCCTTCAGCTTTTATTTATAAAAGACTGTATTAAAGGACACCTGGGTGGCTCAGTGGGTTAAGTGACCGGCTCTTGATTTCCACTAGGGTCATGATCTCAGGGTTGTGAGATGGAGCTCTGTATCGGGCTGGATGTGGAGACTGCCTAAGATTCTCTCTCCCTCTCCTCCCTAAAAAAACAAACACAAAACAACAAAACAAAACAAAACAAACACATTATATTAAGTGTTTTTCTGTGCATGACTTTGCACTAGGAACTGAATTACAAGGATGTTATTTTTAAGATCAAGGAATTTCTAATGGAAAACCACCATAGTGGGGTGCCTAGGTGGCTCAGTGATTGAGTGTCTGCCTTTGGCTCCGGTTGTGATCCTGGGGTCCTGGGATCGAGCCCCACATCAGGTTCCCTGCCTATGTCTCTGCTTCCCTCTCTGTGTCTCTCATAAACAAATAAATAAAATCTTTAAAGAAAAAAAGGAAAACCACCACAGTGAAGACAAAGAACATCTAAACAACCAGTCTGAATCTCACTGCCTGCCTGGGGCTTAGGGCCTCTCCTGGGGAATCAGAAAAGGAGGGCTCTAAGGGGTTCCAAGTTTGGAGAGGCTGGAGCCATTATTATATTGTACTCCTAAGAGAGAAGATAAAAGAAACAAAATGAGATTCTGGAAGCTTTCAAATGAAGTGGTAAGGCTTGTGTCTACCAAAGAGAGAATATTGCAAGATCTGGGATATAAACCAGGAAGGATATTTTTTCCTGATAAAAGTAGAAACAGAGACATCTGATGTTGTACAGGTCAAAAGTCAGTCAGATACAAACTCTAACAGAAATGATAATAATTCAGGCAAAACAGGTCTTAACTAACAGCAGGGCAAATAAGTGATGGGAGTTAGCATGGAGAACTAAGGCTAAGCACTCAGACACACTGAAGTGCTTACGTCAGAAAATGCAATTACTTTCAATTGCACTAGACCTAATTAGGTCCCGTTATTGCTTTTAATAACAGCTGCTCTGTATGAAATATAGTGGTTCCGGTTATTTGCTCACCCTTATTGTAAGCCTTACCTGGCTTTGTTACCAGACCCCCAAGACCAGGTCTTGCCATAGAAATGAACACTGAACACGAGACAAAGGATTTTGGGTTTATTAGAGATAACTTGTATATAAGGGAGCTGATTAGAAAGAGGAATGTCACTCCCTGAACAGGGAGCTTGGGAGGCTTATAAAGATGCTTTTCCAGAGGGTGAGGAACTGTGAGTGGGGAAGTGTCCTTCAGTCCCATGGTCATTATCTTGTGACTGTTACTTTTTAATAATAGTCTTGGACACAAGACAGTCACAGGATGCCTTTCTTTGTGGTCGATGTTCTTTAGGGCCCCTGGAAAACAGAAATACCTTGTGCAAGCAGGCTTTAAACTGTTACTTCTTATTTTGCTCAGACAACCATTGTTCCCCTGGCGGTTGTTATCTGTCATTTGTTCTGTTTCCCAGAAGGAGGTATTTAAGCCTATGGAAACTTTTAACCCTTGTCTCAGACCAGCAGCTTTACAGGAGTTAAGTTCCCTCTTGCTTTCCCTCTACTGTCTCAGCTCTGCTGTCAAGGACTTTCCACGGGGCTTGGGTAGTATTTGTAGGAAAAATTTGCATCCTCCCTGAATGTACTTGAGGTAGAGAGTGAAATGTACAATTTTGAGAATACCAATATTATCAAGAATCAGCTAATGCTAACCTAGGATATGTTTTCCAAGTGAGGATATTTTAATAGGTTAACTGGTTCCTAATGTACTCTGCTACCCAGATATGAATTTTAGGAACTTGAAATTCTAGCACAGAAGAGCTTTAGCTTGTGCTCCCCTAAAAGCAAAATGTGAGACAAGAACTGGGGTGTGGTAGTTGAACTGGGAGGTGTTTCCAGGGAGCAAGAGTGAGGCTACTGAGATAGGGAGACAGAACAGGAGAGAGAATAAAACATGGTGACTTTCTGAGCAAAAAAAGAGGCCAAAACAGGGAGACTTTTTACTGCTGTGGACATCAGGGACTCACTCCCACTGCAGACCCTCAAAGAAACTATGGAGAATGTGTCTCATAATTAGCCCACTGAAAGACAGGGAGGCGGGGTGATTCACTCCCTAACTTCTTCCTCGTTCATTGAAGTTTATCCCCTCAGGCATTAATTTCCCCCCCAACACACACACACCTCTGAATCACCTCTTTGTGAACCAAAAAGACTTTGGAGGAAGTCCTAAGGCAAAAAGCAGAGAGATCCCCTGGCACATGCTTGAGGTAAGACATTGGCCATGTACAGGGACTGTTCACTGACCAGCTCCCATGTCCCATCCTGAGTTCTGAGGGTGGAGGGCTGTGGTCCTCATACTTACCCTCATAAATACTAGAGCAACTATGGAAGTCAGTGCTTCCCCCCTCTACCTAACCCTCATGCCAGTCTTCCACTAGTGAGATTCTTAGCAGTTATGAGGAAAAGCTCACCAGAGGTTCTTTCCATTCCACATACCACTGTAAGAGTGGGGTCCTTGTTTTCATCTCACCAGTTTCAGTGTCCCATCCTGAGGGTTTGCTTTATCTAGCACTTCCATTCCCAGCTGTTTTACCTTGGGTTCCCCTAAATCCACAAGCCAATTGAGCAAACTTCCACAGCTTCTGAGAAAGCACTAAGAAAAGCAGAGAGATACCTTGCACACACTTGAGGTAGGATGTTGTCAGAATGCATGGAATGGTTCAAATGATTACGAAATCAGGTGGGCCAGGAGTGTGGCTCAGGGCACTTCAACTGTCTGCTACAAGATGTTAGTGAACTACAGGGAACTCAGGAAAACTGACCAACATTTTAGAACCTTGGATAATCAACCCATTCCCAGAACTATCAAATCAAGAATAGACATCAAATTCATTAAAATAACTTCTTTAGTCAAAACCTGAGGTATGCCAGTGAAGCAATCACTTTTCTCTCTGTAGCATTGTAGCTGTTCTCTCTTTATATCTCAGGTCGAATTTGTAGGTATTCAGAATGTTTTGAAAGTTATCTAGGTAAGTTTGTGGGACCAGATGAATTGGTACACCATCTTGCCTCCTCTCCTGTTGAACCATCTGAGGTATGCCATTGATTTAAAGCTAAGACCCATGAAGAAAAGTGTTTTACTTTCCTAGGGACTGGAAAACAAAACAGTAAAACAAAAATAAACAAAAACACCTGAGAGACCCAGCTCAGACATTTTAGAAAAAAACCAGAAAGAGGGGACAATGATTGTCCCATCTGAGTGGGATGAAAAAGAACAGGAAGTGACTGGGAGATACCAGGCAACATTTTACTTCTGAGGTACACGAATGAAGTCAGGAAGTTATATATTTAAGATTGTATATTTAAGGAGTCTATATATTTAAGACTATGTCAGATATAGTTTTACCCTGAAGGCCCTGCCATTATAGCAGAAGCACCTTTTGTGATACAGTGCATGGGAAGTCCTGCACAGAGGGGCAAAACTTTATTCAAAGTAGGGAAGGCCTTGCTCTCTCACGCCCAGCAAACCTCAGGTAGGAGCAGCAGAAAGTTGTGCAAGAAAAGCAGCACCATCTGTCTAAGGAACTGTCTACCTGGGACTCAATGTAGGGTTGTTTGCTTTACACATAACTGGAAAAGAAATAGCTTCCAGCTGGCTTCAGCTATATGTTAGGATAAGATACGTATTAGAATTGCCTTACTGCTGTAACAACCCAAAATCTCAATGGCTTACACCCACACAAAAGGCTTAATTCTTGCTCATCTCATAATGTTGTCAAGTTAGCAGGGCTCAGGGGCCCAGGCTTCTTTCATATTGTGGCTCATCTCTCCCCTAGAGCCTTGGAACCTCCATCCATCCCAAGTGCAGAGGGAGAGAGAGAGAATGATGAGGGATGGTGAAGGACCACCTGGGAGGTGGAGACCTGGTGGCCTACATGATTTCTATTTGCAATCTTTTACCCAGAACTAGTCACACCAGTCCCACCTAGATACTGGAGTCTGGGAAAAGTAGTCTTCCTGTGAGCCCAGGAAGGAAATAAAAGAGTTCGGTGAATACAGAGAGAGCTGTGTCACAAGCTGTATTTTATATATAATAGCACTAAATTATGTCTGCCAGAGAAAAGATTATCACTGACATAATCCTAAAAACTTAATTCTTTACACATTTCAAATTTTGGTTAAGAAATTACTTAAATTGATGCTCTTATCATTTCTCCCTGATAGCTGAATAGAACTTATTTTCTGAACTTTGCTCCCTAAGCTCTGTCAAGTTTCTGCCCAAATGCCACTTCTTAATGAGGCCTATCCTGAGCATCCCACTTAAAAATTGCAACCCATCCATTTCATCTTATCACTCTAACTCTGCCCTATTTTTCCCCAAGACATGTATCATAATATCACTTAATACATTATTTATTATATTTCTTTTTTATGGAATACCTTCCCTCCTTGAAATTTAAGTGCTAATAGAGCAGATGCTTTTATCTGATTAATCACCGAGGTATCCTGTGGCTTGCAACTATTCTTGGCACATAGTAGGCATAATGAATGAACAAATTAACAGGGAGCCTCAAGCATTCATCAAGAAGGAACCCAGAAACAGATCTGTACACCCATGTTCATGGTAGCATTATTCATGATAGCCAAAAGGGAGAAACAACCCAAATGTCCATGGAGGGATGAATGGATAAACAAAATGTGGTATACACATACAATGGAATATTATTCAGCCTTAACAAGGAAAGTGTTCACCAATTCCACTTCCAGATATATATCCAAAAGAACTGAAAGCAGGGTCTTGAAGAAATATCTGCATATCCATGTTCATAGCTGCACCATTCACAATAGCCAAGAGGTGAAAGCAATCCACTGGCCATTGACTAATGAATGGGTAAGCATATGTATATACATACAATGGGGTATTATTCAGCCTTAAACAAAAAAGAAGGAAATCCTTTTTCATGCTATAGTTTGTGGATGAACCTTGAGAACATTATGCTAAGTGAAATAAGCCTCTTTCTGGGTTCTCCCCCTTCCTTCTGGAACCATCTCAGAAGGAGTGAACTTGATTGATAAATATATGGACAAAGAGTTCAATCAAAACCTGGAGTGATGCCTGGGTGGCTCAGCAGTTAAGCATCTGCCTTTGGCTCAGGGCGTGATCCCAGGGTCCTGGGATGGAGTCCCACATCAAGCTCCCTGCATGGAGCCTGCTTCTCCCTCTGCCTGTGTCTCTGCCTCTCTATCTCTCCATAGCTCTCATGAATAAATAACAAAATCTTTTTAAAAAAATCAGAACCTGGAGTTTAGCATTACGGATCACATTGACCTATATGATGATGTGTTGACGGCCACCTCATAGCCCTCAGATGACAGGATAGCAGCACGGAGTCACCTCCTCCTGTTTGCCGGGAGCCAGCTCCAAGCTCAGCAACAAGACCCCTGTGGTTCTGCATGCCTACAATGGTCTATAAAATAGATGAGGTAGGTGGCAACTTCTCCTGCTGGACCACAGACCAGCAGCAGATTTGGGTAGGAATCTATAATGTGGTAGAGTTGAAATTTGCAGAGAATGGAGCAAATGGCCAATCCAAAGGGTATACTGAGGTGGTAAAAGCTTCTGAAAACTGTTTACAAATCATTGGAACTCCTACAGGAAAAATTCTTAATGTAGAAAAAGTGGACCAGAGGCCAGGCACGTGTTAGAACCCATCACAGTTTGAGGCATAGTCTCAAAAATGTGTGTCTGTGTCTCAAGACAGGGGATATCCCCATGGAACCACTTCTGAGATACTAGTGATTCTGCTGGTAGATGGACCATACCCTCAGCACCTTGGACCTTTATCTACCTGGAAGGTAGGCCCTACATGTGCCACCACACTTCAATTGCCCTCCTTCAGCCCTTCACCTGTTGGATCTATCCCCACCCCTAGTTCCATCCTCACCACCTCTCTCCTCAACCTTTGGAGTCCCTCCTTTTATGCATCCACTCTAAGCATATCATATCTTTTTAAAATGCAGAGATAATCAAGTGAAGTGATAGTCTAAGGGAAAATATATCTAGAATGTGGGAGAAACCATTTACCTGGAGAATTTTTTTTCTTCCAATTTTTTGTTTTGTTTTTACTCAAATGATACAATTTTCAGTTTTAATTCCTGATGGCAAACAGGAAAAAAAAGGGAGGCCTTGTTCCCCGTGTTGTCAGTGATTTGTCTTTCTGATAAGTTGAAAACTGTGTAATAAACTCGATGATGCTGTCAATCTTTTATACAGTTTTTCCTTTTCCAACAAAATATTTTAAAATAATTAATACGGTTGTGAGCTGCTTAAAAACTAAAAACAAAAACACAAATATTATATGCTTCCCCTTATTGAAGCAGCTAAAGTAGTCAAATTCATAGAAACAGAAATGGAATGGTAGTTACCAGGGACTAGGGGAGAGGGATATGAGGAGTTAGGGTTTAATGGGCACAGAGTTTCAGTTTGAGAAGATGAAAAAGCTCTTCACTGGCTTGACTCCCACTAAGTATGGACATGGTTCAGGAGTGTGCAAGTTTAGTTCATTTCAACAGGATACTGGTCACTGTGCCCAATATTCATATATGATGTATGACCTTACATTATGCATTTCTGTATGTTTTATAGTGTCCTGTGATTGTGACAGGAAACTGAAAGTGGACCAAGCATTTCTTTGAAGCACTTTGAGTGCTGCCACTAGCCACACTGAATAATATAAACTTAAATATCCATAATTCCCATAGTAAAACTCAGAGAAAGGGATAGAAAAACAGAAAAGAGAAAAAGATCTCCTTTATAGGAAAATAATATATATAGGGGAAATAATAAATATAGAAGAAATGGTTTAATGAGAAATCACCATTTTGCAATCCTTATTTAATAATTGATTCAAGGATAAATAGAGGATGCTAAAACCATTCAGTGAAAGTTTGTTGGAGAAAAAATAATGTTATTCAAATTATCACCCCACAGACTCTTTTTTAATTAAAAAGGGAAAAGATGTTTACAATGAAGATATCTGACAGACACACCTTAAGTTATCAGACTTTCTCGGTAATAACAGAAAAATTGGCATACTACACCTCTTTCTCATAAGCTATAAAAGAAACTATACAGATTCATCTATGTAGTATTCTTTTTTTTTATTTTTTAAGATTTTATTTATTTATTCATGAGCAACACAGCAGAGAGGAGAGAGAGAAAGAGTCAAAGACACAGGCAGAGGGAAAAGCCGGCTCCATGCAGGGAGCCTGACGTGGGACTCGATCCCAGGTCTCCAGGATCAGGCCCTGGGCTGAAGGCGGTGCTAAACCCCTGAGCCACCTGGGCTGCCCATCTATGTAGTATTCTTGCCAAAATGTTTAACTTGAATCTAATCATAGGACCAACACAGAACTGTGGTATATTCTACAAGACAACAGCTCAGACTTCAAAATGTCAATGTCAGAAAAGGAAAAAGAAAAGGTGGAGGGAAACTATTCTGTGTTAAAGAAGACTAAAGAGACATAACAGTAATACAGTATGCAGAAATCTGGATTTCATCTTGGATTTTAAAAATAAATGTAAATGCCATTGGCAGGGGGAGTTGAAACTTGAATATGGACTGTATGTTAGATGATATTATCAAGTCAATGTAAAATTTTTGTAAGCGATAACAGGTGGAATGTCACTAAGAGTGTCAAGATATTTGCAACTTATTTTAAAATGATTAATAAGGTATATATTTTTATGTGTTATATGTAGCGTATAAAAGTTATATACATATATAAGTATAAATAGAGACAGAGAATAGAAATAATGACCAACTTCATAACAGTAAGCATCTCTAGTGCCCAAACTGTGGTCTTGAAATAACATTTTTCACTAAAACTAGAGTTTCTAGAAAAAAAAATGGCTGATTCCAGGTGTGTGACAGAAAATGACAAAAAAACGCCTGGAATATCTTGTCTACCAAATACCAAGGAAATTATCAGACTGCTAGGGTTGCCACAAAAAAGTTCAGGAGACAACATAAGGAGATTTTCCTGGTCAAAGGTGGAACAAGTGGAACTTCAATCATGATACTAGTAATTTTGATGGATTGAAACAAATTAAATATATTTAAATCTATGAGGCCATAATCATATTGATATGTGTGTGTGCATATATATAATATATATGTACACATATGTTTTTATGTAACTATATATATATATATATATATATATACACATAAAGAATTGATCACCTTCAGGATGTGATAGGAATAAATTCATTATCTTGAAAGATGATTTACATAAAAACAAAGAGTGGTGCCTGGGTGGCTCAGTCTATTGAGCATCCAACTCATCATTTCAACTCAGATCATGACCTCATAGATCCTGGGATTGTACCCCCAGTGGGCTCTGTGCTCAGTGGGGAGTCTGTTTGAGATTCTCTCCCTCTGCCCCACTCACTATCTTTCTCTCTCCCTCTCTCTCTCTTAAATAAATAAATCTTTAAAAATAAATAAGTAAAAACAAAGAATCAAGGATCTATCCTCCTTTCCTACATGAACTATACTACTGGGTAGCCAAATGATAGATTAGAGGAGGTATCTCTTTATTAGTAATATTTAACAAATGAAATAGAAATTATTAAAATTAGAATATGTCCATTTTGTAAACGAATGAACTACTAGATATAGGCAGTAATCGTCAGTGGCTGTTAACATTCTGAGGGAGGCAACCAGATGTGCCTCCTATAGAACTGCCCAACACCTCCTATGCTCTTGCTTAAAGGATCATCAAACGAGAGACTGACCCAGTCCCTGGGTCCAGCTGCCAATTCTCAGGAAATAGCGAGGACAGAGAAACATGTTGAACTGTACCATAAGCTTGTAATAAGCAAAATTAGGTCAAAGGACCCAAATAAAAGGTAAGAAAAAGACAGCGATGATTAGGTTAACACTTAAAAGACATCTTTTTTTAATGGGCAAGGCTAACTCACAATTTCCAGAGACACTTTATCACTAAAGGATGGAACTATCTGCAAAGCAACAATTACTATAAAAGTAAATGGGGAAGACAGTGTTCATCATTAGGATAAGTCTTGTGGAAAGAGACTTTTGAAGTGAAAGGCCAAGTTTTATATTTTGGCCTGATTGTAGTTACAAAGGTGTTCATGTTTATAAAAATTCATTGCCATGTATCTGCTCTGTGCAGTTTTCTATATATTTTACATTCCAAAAAAATATTTTAAGAGAGAAACATACTTAGGAGACACAATAACATAATATGTAGACCTTGTTTGGATCCTGATTTGAACAAACCAATTAAAAAATATGTATGACATAATCAGGAAAATTAGAACATTGACTAGATCTTTGATGACATTTAGGATTAACTTTTAATTATAGGTGTGGTAATACTATTGTGTGTTTTAGGAAAAAAGTCATTATTTAAAGATACACACTGAAATATTTTAGATAATGTTTGAGATTTAATCCATTGGCAGTAGAAATGGCAGGTAGAGGTATAAATGAAACTAATTGACCAGTGTTGCTAAATGGTGAGATTGGTTTCAGAGTACACAGGGGTTCATTATATTATTATTATTCCTTCAACTGCTTACAATTAATTAATTTTTAAAAATATTTTATCTTATCTATTTGATAAAGAAAGAAAGTGTGAGCACGAATAAGGGGAGGAGCAGAGGGAGAGGAAGAAGCATAGTCCCCGCTGATCAGGGAGCCCCGTATGGCACATGATCCCAGATCCCAAGACTTGGGATCATGACCTGAGCCAAAGGCAGATGCTTAACGAACTGAACCATTCAGGCACCCCTTCCTTCAACTTTTGTAGGTATTTGAAATTTTCCATAACAAAAAATTTCTTTTATTGTCGTGATTTGGATGAGTATTTCATAAGCAAATGAAACACGGGCCCATAAGATCTGTATATCAACTACATGAGCAGCTTCCCCTCTTTTCAATTAACTGTTCTGAAAATTCTGTCTATATGGAATGATTATTTAAGTAAACCAAAACTTCAGAGCCAGGTAAATACCAGAGATCATAATGCTTCTTTCAGACCAATCTGACAAAATAAAACATATTTTAACTTCTCTCTGGAGGTTTGGAGACCATGAAGCACAGGCTAAATTGCAGTAAATGTACTGTCTGGGAGCTGATGCCCAGATTGGTGCAGCTTATAGGACAGAACCTTCCATATTCTGCAGAGTTTCAGGCCCAGACCCAAAAGCTGTCTTTGAAACACCTCCCACACTTGTTGAACAGCTGCTCAATCTCAAGTTAGCACCCAAAGGAAAACATAATAATATGGGTTGTTTTTTAAGGCCTCAATGCCTCAATTTTATCATGCTGGCATCAGCACCATATGCCTACTGGTGTGGCAAATTGAGAAGAAAATGTTTCTATGACCATGCTGCTGATTTTAAAAATAACATATCTAATGAGCCAGCTGTGATTAGACAAAAAAATTAATAATCATTTCTGCATTTTATTTCATACTAAACAGTTCTCAAATATTACTCCCCTCTTTACTAAACTCTCATACAGATACCATACAGATGGTCCATTTGATGGGTTCTATTTTAAACCAGCCACCAGGAGGATCATTGTTTTTATCAAGAGATAGGAAAAAATAGTTTATCCCAGGTCAAATGGGCAGAACTAAAAATAAAGTACGATTTTGACAAAATGACATATGTTTCATAGGGCAATATTGTCAGTTCATGGAGATACAATACTCTATCCCCCTGGAACTTCCAATACAGGAAATAAGGATTGACTTGAGTGCTAAACCATGCAATCAATATATAGTGATCAGAGCTGACAGTGCACATCTGCTTAGAGACCAAGTAGCTGTCAGGTCAGCAGGACTGGGCCATGAAAGAATGAATATATTGTGGTGCCTAAAGAATGTATTATCCAAAGCCATGTGGGAGGTGGTCACAGAAATATAGAAAAGCAAGTATCACTAAGGCAAATGTTGGCTGTGTGTGTCTAAACACTGTCCAGAGGACAGAGAACCTTAACCAGTGACTGCATTCCCATTCCTGTGAACCAAATGCATCAGACTATGGAGACTCAAGGCAGAGGTCACACCCACCTAACCTCGCTCCCAGATTGATTATCTGGATCCTGTAGGTTTTCTTTTTGATATTCAAACTAACTAGAAACTTTTTTTTTTTTTTTTAAGATTTTAAGATTCAGGGTACCTGGGTGGTTCAGTCAGTTAAGCATCTGCCTTGAGCTCAGGTCATGATCTCAGGGTCCTGGGATTGAGCCCCATATTGGGCTCCCTGCTCAGTAGGGAGTCTGCTTCTTCCTCTCCCTCTGCTGCTCCACCTGCTTGTGCGTGCCACACACACACACACACACACACACACACACACACAGTCAAATAAAATCTTAAAAGATTTTGTGGTAAGATTCTCCATTTATTGCTTTTCTTGAAAAAGCCCACATTTTCATGTGGCAAAAATCTGCTTGAACTGGGTAAAAGCTGTCACCTTCACTCCCCAATCAGTTACCTTCACTCAGCTCTCTTAACCTGCCTGGACCCCAAAGGCATCTCTGTTGACCACCCACCACCCCTGCCCCCTGCTGAATACCATCAGCTGATCTATTGCTCTCACTTCCTGCATTTTAATGAGAATGTATGTGCTCATCATACAATCTTCTGGTTCCACATGACTTCTCCATTTGGTCTTTTTATAGGGAGGGAAGGAGCTGATCATGGTGATGTGAGGACTCCTGCATATGTGACAGTTTTATATTTCATGGTAAAGTGTGACATTTTGATTTTACATATCAGTACCAGTAAGTCAGCCCTAAAGAGGTGGATCCACTCTTGGTATAACAACCCCCAGTGTCAGTCTTCAAGGCTGAGGATTGAAATACCACTGCTGCTAAAATCACAGTGGTGTGCACCCTCACTCAATGGTGTGAGATTGAACTACCTAATGTCACCATATGGAATCCAAAGAGGACATTGTTCAATTTTCATTTTATATTTAGAAAGTACTTCATGGTCTGATTTTATTTTGTAAATCACACATGCTCACATTATACTTTTGTGTATAGCTGTGTGTGTGTGTGTGTGAGAGAGAGAGAGAGAGAGAGAGAGAGAGAAAGTGTGTGAAATCTGAAAATAGGAGTTAGGGTAGTGGAAGAGCAATCAAAATAAAAGTTTGGGTTCAAAAATAAAATGATCTTTGCTTTCCTAGCACTTCTTGCAGCATACTCGATGTACATTTTGGTTGCTTTATCCTTTCTATTAGTATCATGTTTCATGGTTCTTTATTAATTGTGAAAGAATTCTTGCTTTTTCTAACTCTCAAACCTTATCTTCTCTACTTTGTTAATGTCATTGCCTCTGCAGTCACCCACTAGCCTCCTTTATTTTATAATTTAGAAAATGTCCACCTACATATTGTACCTCAATTGTGTCATCTGCCAAAAGGCAAGATGATTGGGAAAGAAAATCTTAAAAACACTTCCTACACTTTCACACATTGCAGAGGCTTTACATCACAGGCATTTGGGAGCCCCACTGTGTCTGGGAGAACTTTAGAATGATTCATGCAGGAAACAACTTGGGGGAAAATGAACTCTGAAAGATTTTCTTTAGCATGAGCATTGCAATGTTGCCTCATGGAAGAACTCTGAAATGTTTTAAGATCCTCCAACTCTTTCCACATTTCAGTCATAAACATAGACATCTCATTCATTCATTCAAAAAGTGGGCATCAAGCATCTACTATGTGCAAGTGACCAAAGACACACCTAAAGTCAATAGAAAGCAGTTTTCCTAAACTGGGTCTCAATGATCATAATGATGACAGTAATAAAACAGACAAGGACATTTTCTTGTCTTTGCAGCCAGCCACATGAGGTGAATTCAGTTGTTTTGTTTTCTGCATTATAAGATAGGACTATATGGCAACTTGTAAGAATTTCCAGGAAGTGTCACATAGATCTATCCTTATGATTTGTGTTTTCCTCCTATAAGGAGGTGTCTTTGGACATCAAATTAGAGTTCACTACAAATTGCAGCCTGAAAGCTGGCAACTACTTAAGGAATATTTCTCAGTATTGCTTCCAAGTAATTTTAAAAACATATCAGAATGTCAGAAACTCATTTTCTATCTCTGTCCTCCTCCCTAAATTGTTTCTATGTCAGCATCACTTGTGGTTGAAGCATCTTACAGTGAACAATGAATATGTGGCATACTGAGAAATCATAAATAAATCTCTTAAATTATGTTTTTGAAATCACATGCATTTGATTGGTAAGGCAGTCACACATAAAAGTATCCTGAGAAGCTCCTCAGTTTCATTTCTACAAAATAATACTTCCAAGACTGACATTTCAATAATTAAAATCAATCTTCGATGACAGAAAGAAGTATTTGGGTCAACTTTTTACCTGGGTTACAAACTAAGTTTATTTTAAATCTTGCTTTCTAAGAATCAAAGAGAATGACAGCAGAACATTAAAACGACCCCATTTTTGAAGGACTAAATATTGATCTTTTAATTATAAAATCGACAGTCTAGCTCCAACAACTCAAATAGGGCACCTGGCATTGACCTGGGAGTGGGTTTTATCCCATAAAGGTGTTATGTCTTACCTCTAATGAGTAATTAGACTTTAGTTAGAGATAGGAACATCAGAGATATATTTTAATGGAAACATTATTATAAATAAGATCCACTTTACTAAAAACTTGTTTCTTCTCCTGTGGACTCTTGACAACAAGTCGAGGAACTTAAAAACTTGACAAACAGTGTTATGGAAGCCATGTGTGTATTGTGGCGATTGTGTCGTGTTAAGTGTTAACTTTTAAATGACAGCTGTACTATTTTATCATAGTAACAAAATTATGACTTTGTGAGTTCCATGTGAGAAACATGTAATTAATTTTAAAACTGCCCAGCAATCTACAGGTAGGCTTAGAGATATGACAGCCAATAAAGACATTCGTTGGCCTCACAGGGGTAGGTTTGATATGGTATTTTATAATAGAAGGTGAAAAATATCGAGCCAAATACCAAGTACCATGCATTCTGTAAGTAACCACAGAATGACCTTCCAGGAGATAACATACATATTTACCTGTACTACCCAAAGCTACTACCAAGCTGTTCTAAACTTGAAGGACAAGGCAAATGAGTCACTTGCCTGGTATTTCTTTTTTTTTTTTTTTTTAGACTTATTTATTTATTCATGAGAGACACAGAAAGAGAGGCAGAGACATAGGCAGAGGGAGAGAAGCAGGCTCCCTGTGGGGAGCCTGATGCAGGGCTTGATCTCAGAACCCAACGCCCTAAGCTAAAGGCAGATGTTCAACCTGAACATCTGGGTAGCTGAGCTACCCATGCGTCCCTTCCCTGGTATTTCTTTTGCAAAGCAAGGACTGCAGTGAATCTATTCCACTCCAGAACCTCACACTCTGTAGTTAACTACTTAGGGTCTGTGTGGCCTTGGACAGTTTCCATAACCCGAGTCTACAATTTTTATCTATAAAATTAACCATTGTAATCTATAAAAACAGAATAGAAATGCCTATCTCACAACAACTGAATGTTGTTCAAAAGGTCCAATGAGGCAATGTGCTTTAGCAGTGTGTCTGATGAATGGTAAGTGCTCAGTAAATGAGAGGACTTTGTATTACCTTCCCCACTGAGGGAAGCAATGAGCTGCTCTGCTTTGCCTCTCTTCCTCATGCATGTGAGGTGCCCACCACAGCGGAAATGCAGCAGTTTCTTCTGGGTTCTTCCTAGGGTAAGGAAGTTGTACATCAACAACATAAAGTAAGCGAGTCCCTCTGGCACTGGTAGATGCCCAAAAAGGGAGGCAGTTTTCTGGAGGAGGCACTGCTTGGGAGAAAATGTGTGTATCCACTTCTGTGAAGTGGAGGCCAACCACTCTCCTGTAATTGAGAATGAATACCACATGTGCACACAGAAAACAGGTGAAATCATTTTTCTCATGAATGGAATTGAACTTTTCCCCCATGAGGATTTCTCAACTCAAGTCATTGTTTAAATACCACCTGCTCAAGGAGGGCCCCTCTGACGATCATGTTGAAAATAGGTCCCCATGTCAATTCTCCTTCCTTAATGTTTCCTTATTCCTTAACCCTGTTAATTTAATGGAATATGTTGTTTCCAAATTTATTATGTCTACTGATTATTGCCTGTCTCTTCCAGCTAGGATGTAATCTTTTGGGGGACAGGAATCTGTGTTACCTAAACAGTTGATAATTTTTTAAGTGAACAAATAAATACATAGATTTATTCACATCTGCTTGTATAGGCACACAGAAATTCAAGAAACTTCCTGAGAAAATAATAACAGTTGTTACTAGGGCAAGGAAAGTGAGAGAGAGAGTCTGGATGAACTGGGGGGTGGGGGTGGGAGGGAGATTTCAATTTTTGATTTTTGAGCCATGTGAATTTTTAATATGTGTGTGTATTTCAAGAAATCACTGTTTCTGAAGTCACCTGCCATCTCTGATAGGCCTGACTTCCATCTCTCAAAAGAGATCTCTCTTCCTGTTTTTCTCTTGGGCCCCTTTAATTTCTCTGTAAAGTTTCAAAATAGCAAATTTTCCCCACTACATGTACATTGGTATCTGTACATATCCTTTCTGTATAAGTGAATCTTGTAAGAAAAGTATAAAATTGAACTTCAATTTCAAAACAAAGCTATCCTACTCAAATATGGAATGTAACCAAGTCTTTAATAAAAGCGTCTCGTTAAACAGGAACAACAAAAAGTTGATTTCAAAGAGGAAGGCCAATTAGGAAGAGTGATGGCAGGATGCCTGGGTGGCTCAGTGGTTGAGCATCTGCCTTTGGCTCAGAGTGTGATCCCAGGGTCTCAGGATCAAGTTCCTCATTGGGCTTCCCATGGGGAGCCTGTTCTCCCTCTGCCTGTGTCTCTGCCTCATTCTGTCTTTCATGAATAAATAAATAAAATCTTTAAAAAAAAAAAAAAGAGTGACAGTGATCTTAGAGGGTTTGATAAACTGATGGTTCATGCTGGCAACTGCTTTGTCTGGCATTAGCCCTCTCTCCCAGAGGTCACATATCAGAAGGTCCATTGTGTAGCACCACATGGTGGGAACACGTGCTCTGGGATTTTCCCTGCTGAGCATTTCCCTGAGGCCTGATATTTGCTTCCAGGCTGTAACCTCCACCATCCTAATAGAAGGAAGGACTCCCTGGTATTAAGCCATCTGAGGGGAATGCCTCAGAGAGAATGAGAGAACACAAACAAGCAGATCTGCAATGTGGTGTGAAGAAAACAGAAGAGGCACGTGAGTTGGGATATGTTAAACATTATGAATTCATTTACACAGTCACCAGCAGAAGCCAAGTGATCTAAAATCAAGACAAAGCCAGGAACCTTGCCTTCACATCGCCAGTGTGTGGAACATACAGAAAAGCTTAAAATATAGATGCTTTCTTCTTTCCCTCCAGCCTTTTTTTCACCTCCCCTCCCACATTTTCCAGCCAGTTAGAGGCAAGTGAATTATTATTCTGGCCAAATTCTTCTAGGAAGGAAAGAGTAAACTCAATCTATCTTCACTTCTCTCCTCTGACAAAGTAGGTAAGACAGTGTTGATATCAGTCCTTTAACTCACTGGATTTTGTTCACAGGCATTTAATGAGTATTCGTTAATACACTGTGATAAGCAATGCAAAATTATGAAGCATAGCAAAGTGATAAAGGCCATGAATTATAAATCTCTAAACCCTTATGCAGAAAACTAATTTCTTCTTACTGCATTAAGATCTGACTATCCCTAGATCCAGTGCCTTTTGTGTACATCTATGAATTTTAATTAAGTAAATAATTAAAATCTGAAGAAAGGAGTCATTTCTAAAATTTTATTTATTTATTTTTAGGTGAAGTATAGTTGACTAGGTGACGTACAATGGTCAGTTCCATGTGTAACATAGTGATTCCACATTTATATACATTACAATATGCTTCAATATGAAGATAAGTATAGTTATTATTTATCACCCTACAAAGTTGTTACCATATTATTGACTATTTTTCCTATGCTGTACTTTACATCCTATGACTTATTTATTTTATAACTGGAATTTTGTCCCTTTTAATCCCCTTCACCTATTTCTCCCATCTCCACTGCTCCCCTCTAGCAGCCACTCATTTGTTTTCTGTGTTTATGAGTCCTCTTCCATCTTGTTCATTTGTTTTGTTTTTCAGATTCCGCATATGAGAGAAATCACACGGCATTTGTGTTTCACTGTCTGACTTAGTTTGCTTAGCATAACACCCTCCAGCCAGAAAGGGGTTATTTCAAATATAAAGATTTATTCCTAATTTTTCACAAAATCATTTCCCTTTATACAACATATTGGTGAACAGTAGTCCTTTCAGCACTGAAAATTGTGAAAGTTACATATTACAATAACCTGTAAGTGTCTTGTATTAAGACAAAGCCTAAAAGCATATTTTAATCGATTTGTTAGCTTAGGTATTATATTTAATCCACTAACCTAGAAAATTATGTTAATGTAATTGGAAGTTGAAAGCTACATATTCAAAATTGTGTCTTGATATTTCTCAGTGTTGGCCATTGCTTCTATCCTGAAAGCTTATGATGACACTGAGATTGTGCCCCCCCAAACAAGACTGTCCTATGATAGCAGAGCAGCAAGTAGTTGACTTCTTTCCTACTTACCACCATGACTATAGTTCTCTCTTCCCTGAAGGAGTCACACAATGAAAGAAGAGCAGACCCCATAACACCCAAAGGTTATATGTGCTTACTCAGCCCCTTAGATCCTCTGAGCAGCACCCGCAGAGAGAGGACTTCAGACCCCAAATAACGTTTCTGGGAGCAGCAAAAAGAAGGCACAATTCCGCTTATGATAGTCAGAGACTGCAACATGGTCTATGAAATTGGGCTTTCCAGAGCACTAAACAGAAGTCACGCTTTGGTGGTCAAGTGCTGGAGGAAAGGCCAAGACAGAGCCAAAAGCTCCAGCAGTTGCCATGGCAGCAGCAACAGAACTAGAAAAGGTTTCCAGATGCAGGTCTGTCTCAAGAGTTTGTAATGCAGTCACATGCTGTCTGTGTTTACCACATCGAAATGAAGACAGATACAGTCTGTTTTCCAAATCCACCAGTCAGTTTGCATTAAGATTATCTGGTGAAATTATGGAGGGGCAAGTGTGATGAGCTGTCTGCCCTGGGTTTGTATGTTAGTCTGCAGTAAAGAAGGCTCTGGCCTTTCTCCCCAGCTTAAGCAGGAAATGTAGCATAAGCCAATAGCTGAGGTAGGTTTAGCTTGGTTGGCTGAAATTTCTAGTTACAGTATAACATTTACCAGTCTGCAGAATGATTGATCCTATAGTGGAACTGATTTGGTCACGGAGAGCCTGGCTGGCTTAGTCAGTACAGCATGACTCTCCACCTCAGGATCGAAAGTTCAAGCCCCACTTTGGGCGTGGAGCCTACTTCAAAACAAAACAAAGCAAAACACAACAAAAATCTGATTTGGTCACTATATACTATTATTTGGAAATATTAAGAACTATCCCAGATTCTACAGGGAAATGTTCTTTGAATCTGAATTCATTTCAGAAAAAGCAACAAGGGAATATTTCCTTTTCTCCTTATTCCTTTAAGGAATTGCAGAAGAAAATTAGGCTCTCATTGCATATTGTCAACTTTTTCCCTGGGACAAGAGACCAGACTCTGAGATGGGGGTGCATTCTTTAGATAAATTTTACCCTTCCTACATCCCAGGAAAGATCAAGTTACTTTTTTATTGTGCTAAAGTATATATAAATTTACCATTTTAACCATTTTTAAATGTATAATTCAATGACATCAGGTATACTTACAATGTTGTATGACCTACAGCACTATCCATTTCTAGAACTTTTCATCATCCTAAACAGAAGCTCTATGCCCATTAAAAAATAGCTCCTCATGGCACCTGTGTGGCTCAATTGGTTAGGTTCTTGATTTTTGGCTCTTGATTTTGGCTCTGGTCATGATCTCAGGGTCATGAGATGAACCCCAAGTCAGGCTCTGTGCTCAGCAGGGAGTCTGCTTGAGGATTCTGTCTCCCTTTCTCCCCTGCCACTCCCTCTGCTTTCACATGTGTATTCTCTCTCTCAAATAAATAAATCTTTAAAAAAATAATTCCCCATTACTGCCTCTCCTAAGCCCCTAGCAACCTCTATTTAACACTCTGTTTCAATGAATTTGTTTATCCTAGATACCTTATATAAGTGAAGTCATACAATATTTGCCCTTCTATGGCTAGCTTTCAGTTAGCATAGTGTTTTCAAGATTTTTCCATGTTGTTGTATCTATCAGAATTTCCCTCCTTTTAAAGGTTGAATGATATTCCATTGTATGTATGTACAACATAAACACATTGTATGTGTATTTTGTTTATTCCTCTGTCAATGGATGTTTGGTTTGTTTCTACCTTTTGGCTATTGTGAATAATGCTGCTATGAACATTGATGCCAGGTATCTGTTTGAGTCCCTGCTTTCAGTTCTTTGGAGCATATACCCCAAAGTGTAATGTGATAATTCTGTTTAATTTTTGAGGAACCACCAAACCATTCCCCACAGTTTGCACATTGGTGCAATGCACATTAGCACAACATTGCCTATATTATTTTACATTCTCATCAAGTTTCTCCTTTGAATGCCTTTGGAAAGATATAACTTCTGTGTTATTTTCCTAAATTTCAAAGTGCTAGGGGAAGATTGCCAGTAGAGCCAACCCTGTGAGTCAACGTTCAATACATTTCCTTAATGTCATGCTGAAACCCTGATAATTTAAAGTCAGTAAACATTTCTTGCATGCCTAAAGTACCAAGCTTTAGGGATCCAAAGAGCTCATTGCTTAATGAGGACGACAGACATCTATGTGCAAAAATGTAGTGTGATAAATCCAGTAATAGAAGGATGTGCAAAAGGGCAGCCCAGGTGGCTCAGCGGCTTAGCACCGCCTTCAGTCCAGGGAGTGATCCTGGAGACCCGGGATCGAGTCCTGCGTCGGGCTCCCTGCATGGAGCCTGCTTTTCCCTTTGCCTGTGTCTCTGCCTCTCTCTGAGTGTGTCTCTCATGAATAAATAAATAAAATATTAAATAAACAAACAAATAAATAAATAAATATTTTAAAAAAAAGAAAGATGTGCAAGGCAATAAAAGAGCAGAAGAAACTTTGCAGAAAGGATCACTGATCTGGGTTTTGGATGATAAAACAGGAGTTTGCCATATAGGAGGAAGGAGAATAGCCCAAGTAGGAAATAGTAAGTTCAAAGAAGATCTAAGAACACGGCATTCTCAGGAAATGAAGTATAGGTCATTATGGCTGCAGTTTACTCCCTGGCTTCTGGCCTATTCGTATCCCCTCATAAACTCTGGATAGGGGAGGAGGACATGTGTATGTGTAGGCATGTGTTCATATATGAACTTTCATCTGAGGGTAGGAAGCAGTGGCCTTCATCAGGTGGCATCCAGTCTTGGGATCTGTGGTCAAAAGTAGGAGCATAGAGATTCTGAGTTAGGAAGATGATTGCAGAGTGTTTCTGACTCCTTATGGCATGTAAGTGGTTTTACCATACAAAATTTTAAAGCACCTAAAGATAGGAAGTATGACCCACTTAGATCTTTAGAAAAATCACTTCTAATTGATTCAATTTTAGCAGTATAGTAGACTAAGAAACCTGAAACCTGCCTCCCCACTGCAACTCCTAGAAAAAGCTTATAAAATACAATAAAAATTATTATAAATGCAAAGCCAAATTAACACATACACAAAATAGGCACATCATCTGTGCCAGAAAAGCAGTCACTGGAAGCCAGATCAGCAACCTGAAACTGTAGGTTTCATGGTGGGTCTGTCCACCACTTGGGTACAGTCATTCTATAGTGCTACATCCTGGGTGTATCTATGAAGAGGTTTCTCACCAATGTCAGAGTAGAGTTTTGCCTTCCCATCCCACCTAGGGTGCTAGTGACATGGTTTGTCCTATAGCCATTGCCTATAAATATAAAGGAACACAAGACATTAGTTTTCCATTTGTGTACTTTTAAAAGCACACAAAAAGAAAATAGACTTTTAAATCCACCAGTTTTTTCCTCCTGCTCAGCACCTTTTCTAAAATCTGTCTTTTCCTTACATTCTTTTTTCATTAAACAGTCTTCAATTTTTCAAAACAGAGGAGGATTGATTAGGACCTTTGTTCATGCTTCAGGTGTTGCATTCTCAGAAGATGAAATGCTTCTTCAAAAATCCTTTGCAACCAAGCTCTCAAGTCAATTACTCTCCTTTTTTTGGTAATGTAAAACAAATTGTACCATTAGTCATTTCACACGAGCAAAACATCTCCCTCTGTGAAAACCACCAACCCATTTGGTCTAAAAAACTAAAGGATGAATCACATTTACCCAATGGATAAAACTTGATCATTTGTCCATATGTCATCACTAAAACTGACATGGCGGAAGTCGCCAAGGGGAGGCGATAAACAATAGCTCTAAAGAAAGAAAAATAGTGAATGGGTGACGGGCACTGGGGGTTATTCTGTATGTTAGTAAATTGAACACCAATAAAAAATAAATTAACTTTAAAAAAAAAAAAGAAAGAAAGAAAAATAGTGGGGATCCCTGGGTGGCTCAGCAGTTTAGCACCTGCCTTCGGCCCAGGGTGTGATCCTGGAGTCCTGGGATCAAGTCACACGTCGGGCTTCCTGCATGGAGCCTGCTTCTCCCTCTGCCTGTGTCTCTGCCTCTCTCTTTCTGTGTGTCTCTCATGAATAAATAAATAAAATCGTCTTAAAATTTTTAAAAATTTAAAAAAAGAAAGAAAATAGTTCTTGAATTCTCATCAAACATGTCTTTGTTTTAAAGTTTGACTCTGTTTCCACCAGGACGTTAGTTGACATTTTCACTTACTTTTTTACCTACAATTGAATAGTTTCCACCAGGACGTTAGTTGACATTTTCACTTACTTTTTTACCTACAATTGAATAGCTTTAAAAGAGCTGTTTTCAAAATAAGTATTCCTAAAGCCAGCGTACAGAAAAAGCAATATTCCCAGGTGACTTTTTTTTATGGTACTTAGGTTATCGATGAATGGCTCGTGCAGATGCCCTTCTTACATCTAAAGAGTACAAGAACATGCTTACATCTGCATCATTTGTTTTTTAATATAGTCGACCTTGGAACCAAGTATTGTCAGATAGGAAATCAGAACCAGAGCAAAATGACCCAAGTTCACATTGCTTTCTCTAAGCCCAACCTGGATCTCCTGAGGCCATTGCTCGTACTCAAAACGTACACTCACTTCTGGCAATTGTGTCGTATACCAATGGAGCGTCCTCTAAGAAACTGAAAACTCTACTAATTGGCCTTAATCTCTTTATGCTATTTGGCAATCATTTCCCAAAAAATTCATTGAGAACGCTGTAATAGCAGCTCCCACATCACTCTTACTCAAAGGTGGAATGCTACCATTAAAAATACTTTTTTTTTTTTTTTTGGGCCTCACTAGTCTCCTTCATTTTCATTAAGTAGTTTTTTTTGTATGTTTGTTTTTTTAAGGTTTTTTTTGTTTTGATTTGATTTTTTTACCTGTCTGGGCGGGTCATGGCAAAAGAATGTTGTTTTTTTAATAATAAAATCACATTCATGTTGTAGTTCTTCAAGTTGTTGGAAAAGGTCCCCTTCTGTATCCACTAAAGAGAGGTATGATTCAGGGGTGCCTGGCTGACTCAGTCAGTGGAGTGTATGACGCTTGATCTAGGGGTTGTGGGTTTGAGCTCCACATAGGATGAAGAGATCAGTTTTTTTTAAATAAATTAAAAAGAAAAAGAGAAAGGTATGATTCAAAGAGAGGGAAATATAAACTAGATTTGTGGTAGCTTGATCCAGGTGCTTTGCATGTGATAGCTTCTTTAATCCCATTTTGTAATGTAGCTATTATCATCTCTGATTTGTAGTTGAGGAAATTAGGGTTCTCTAACAGGTGTGGTAGGATGCTCAAGGCCACGTATGGAGTCAGAGTTTGATCCCACATGGGTCTGGCCAGAAGGCCAGTGATCTGTTTCTTCTTATTACCCAGATTTTCATATAACCTATTTGAATGACATTTATGAGAAGACACCGAAATTCATCTGATTTAATTTCTGGACCCAGGTTTGTTTTCTCCTCTTTATTTAATCTACAAGTTGCTTATATTTGACCCCTTTTAGGTGACCATAATGTAAGTAACACAATTAAACAATCCCCTATTATACAACTCAAAGCTTCCGTGTCTTCCAGGCAAGGTAGGCAAGCTCTTTGCCTGCATCAGGGTCTAAATACTGTCATCAAGCGGGCCAATATTCAAATTCTCAGGGGTTGTGGAGGACTAAAAAGTCCTGTGTGTAAGCATCTGAGAGATGAGTAATAGTCACTTAATCTGACAAATACTTACTAGGTGGCAAATAAAGCTGACCTGACTCCTGCGTCCATTAGGCAGCCTTAGCAGGGGAGAACGGGAATGAAAAGTGAAGGAGGAGGAATGACACAAAGGGGAAAGGCCTCAGGGCCATATCACTTGCTGAACGGAACTGAGAGTGTAGAGACCAAACCTCCCACTTTACAACATCAAGGGCTGTGGCTTTTAATTGCATCTGGGGCTTGGTAAAGCTTTCTCCTCCATTAGAGAACCTTCCAATTCCCACTTGAGAGCAAAGCAATCAAGCTTGGCAGATAGCAAGCAGCCCTGTGATGACAACAATGCTCCGACATCAAGCATGTTGACAGAACAAGCTGACAAGTTCGTACCCTCTATGCGGGATTGTGAATTCTCAAATGTGTTTTGCCACCTTCAAGTGTGGACAGATGTATTAGGGAAAAAAATTACTTCATTGCAAATTAGGTTTTTCATGTATTGCTCAGCAGCCCCTGTAGTTTTGACAGGTGCAAGAGAGGCGGTGGAAGTAGGTTTGTGAATCTAGCCACGATGCCTCAATGCCTCCCCCAGTTGCACGACATGGATGCTCAGCAGGATGTGTTGGCATTTGTCCCATCAGGATGTAAGTGACAAGTGTGCTGTTTGGAAGAAACCTTCCTAGTGAAACTCTCCCCACCTCCATCTTTTAACTTTTATGGTGAATTCCTGTAGGGAGTTTATTGCGTGCCAAGTACCGTTCAAAGTATGTGTAACTAATTATCTTCACATCAACCTGAGAGGTGGCCATTGTGTTTACCCCATGTCACAAATGAGGAAATAGAGACACAGCAGTTAAGGATCTTGCCCATGGTTACCTTTATAAATAAGTAGCAGGGCCATGGTTTGAACCTAAGTAGCAAGACACTGGAGTCCACACCATATGCAGGACCTTGCACTGAGAGGCTAGAGATGCTGGGATTCCGCCTTCCCTCTGCCGCTTCCTAGTAGCAAGGGCTACGTTCATGGAGTGCACACTGTGGTCCCAGCCCTGTAGGACGTGAGTACTATTGTTATCCTTACAAATGGGGAGACTGAGCCTTACGAGGGTAAGAAACTTGCCCAAGGTTACAAAACTAATCAGAGTTGAAGCCAAATGAACAACACAATCTCTCTGACCCCAGAGGTCTTAACTACTGCCATGGCCTGCCTCTGCCCCGTACTCACTGTCTTGAGTATTTGACCTCTCTAAACTTGACTTTCCTCATCTGTGAAATGGGCATAATACTAATAACTATCTCAAAAGACGAATGTGAGGCTGAGACAAAGAAAGGTATATGAAGATGATCTACAATCTATAATGTACTAGATTAATTCTAGATACTATCATTTTTTCTGAACTGCTCTAGATTTGACCCTTAGCTCTTTCAAAGACTTCTCTAACCATTCCACCAATTAAATGCAAGTTTCTCAAGGGTGGAAACAAAGATTTCTCTGCTTGCAATTTTATCTCCCATAGAATTTGGCATAGAATTTGGATATATGGTTAGGTACATAGTTAGAGCCTGATAAATTTTTCTTAAATAAGTAAAAGCATGTGGGACAGCAATGCTAGAGGTTTTGTCAGAGGAAGCTTGGTTAACTCATTTTGGAAAAGCTATTTCAGGTTTTTAGCCAATAGTTGTCCTAATTATAATAATTATGAAATACATATATGTTCTTTTACTTTAAAACAATACATGAACTAATGTAAATCAAATCAATGTGGGAAAATACACACAAAGCCCCATCATTCCGTAAATCCCTTAATTTGAGGCATCTGTTCCTCCACAGCTATTCCAAAGGCTCATGTAGTTAGAAGAAAGAGAGTCTATTTTTTGGGAAACATGTAATTAATGTAGCAGGACTAGTGAAAATGACCTCCCTTTCCTAGAATTTTCTAACCTATTCTTTACTTTACAAAGATAAACTCTCTAAATTGTGTGAAAGTATTCTCTCTGCTATCATTTTGATCAGTGCATGGCCAATATATTAGCAATCACACTTTCTATAACACGTGCTGTAATTCACATTCTTCTCCAAGCAAATTAATTCAATCCTCAAAGCTGAAGGCTTTGGCATGTGTTACCTTTATATGAACTGAGACATAATTCAGAGGGTAGAGGAGGGAAGAAAGAAAAGAGGACAAATCATTTGCTTCCATCCCCCCACCAAGTGGTTTTGTGCAGGGAAACCCCAGACAGTGCTGTATCATGTCTATGTCTTAAGTCCTGAACAGGGTAATGGCAAATAACTAAGCCTTTTCCCTTCAAAGATGACAAGTTCTTTATATGTCAGGGTCTTTGCATTTTGTTGTCCTTCAGTCTGTGGGGCGTGTCCCCATATCCCCCCTTGGGTCCCTCTTTTCCATCTTTCAGATTCTTTCTCAAAAGGCCTTTATCCCTGGTTAAAGTAGTCCCCTGCTCAGTCCCACCCAGTAAGCCTGTTAAAGCATCTCCACAACACTTACCTGGGCCTGAAAACATCTTCTTTGCTTCTGTGCTTATTATCTGTCTCCCTCAATTTGGGCATAAGCTCCCGTAGGGCAAGCAACTCTGTTGCATTCCCAGATGCTTGGCATAGTACAGGTGCTTAATAAACATGTGTGGACTTTTCTATGGGGAGACTGGTCCTCCTCCTCGCAAACCTCACTCCCACACCCATCCCCCATCTCCATGCCAGAGAAGCAGTACTGAAGGTACATCCAAGATAGTGGCACTCCCTGGCCCTTGGCAGTGCCCTGTAGTTTCATGGCCATTGCAGCACTGTAGTTCTGTCTGTGGCACAGCCTCAGCTCAAATCCTGATCCACACACTTGGAGTACTGTTTCAAGAACTGTGTAATGACTGCCAGGGCACAAATTCCTGTGCCTGCTTTTAGCAGCTGGGTGACATGGGGCTAATTATTTAATCCTCCTAGGCCTGAATTTCTTTATCCTCACGAAGAGGATATAAAGCACCTATCCTGCAGAGTTGTGAAGATTCATTGAGATAATGAATGTCCTGGGCTGTGCCCAGGGCCTGCCACAAGGTAAGCTCTCAATAAATTATAGCTGTGAATTTATTAACAATGGAAGATCATTTATACTTGTGCCTCTAGTCCCTCCCCCACGGTGGACTCCACTAATTGATTATATCATTCTTTCTCAAAAAAAAAAAGCTTCACAACCTTCATGTGACACCACTCTTTTCTAGAGGGCCACTACCAATCAATCATTCAGTGTTGGTGTGCAGACTGATGCCTATTAGCTCTTCCTGATTCAGGAAGCCTTTAACAGCCTGTCGACAGTATTATTAACATTGAGCTTGATGTCCAAAAGGAGATTGGTAGTTAATTTTGCTTCTGGAGAAGTGGTATATTCAGCAATATACATCCATGAACAAACTCACTAACGTGGGAGAAAGAATAGTAATGGGAGAACCTGCTCTTGATAGATGACAGTGGAGAGGAGGGCTCTGCCTCTTCCCATTAGGTCTGGCTCCCAAGATGTTATAAAATCAGGAGTATCAGGAGGCAAGTTGTGAGCAGTGCTCTGATTTACTCTCTGGTAGATTCCTTTAGATGTAATAGCTCTGATGGAAATTGGAAAAAATCATCACTCATGATTGGCTCCCTTTGAATTCTCATTAAATATTCCAAATACCTCCTGATAACTTCTGGATTCCAATCAGTATCAATAGAGAACTATAATTTTTAACAACTTATTTTTAAATGATAGAGTCCAGCAGAATAATACTTTTTTGCTACCATTTTAGAAGTGACAATGAGATTATTAAGGAGCTTTTCCAACAACTGAGGAGCCTGCTGGCTTGGATGGATAGTCATAATGCTTTCAGAATAAAAATGTGAAGAGGCTAGAAAGATGAACTATAGAAGTAAAAATAGAAAGTGAGGCCTGTGTTTAATTTGCTTCTGTTATGTTTGGCCCTCCCTCTAAAAGCAAATTAGGAGATGCCAACTTTCCCACATCCTCAGATTCTCTTTCATATTCCCACTTTTAGTGGGTTTTCTTCATTTCCTGAAGGACGCAGTGCCCCAACTTTCTCCCTCAGTTTCATCATCAAATCTTCCCCCAGGAGATTAGTTGGGGGAAAAGCTAGTTAATACCAGAGTGGAAATGTCTAGTGACCTAATATTTCCTCTTACAGACTATATACAGACTTTATGACTTTAGGACTTATGGGCTGAATTGTGTCCCTGCCAAATTCACGTGTTGGAGTCCTAACCTCCAGCAAATCAGAATGTGACTGTTTTGGGAGATAGAAGAAATAATTAAACTTAAATGAAGTCATTGGAGTGGGCCTTCACCAGTATGACTCCATGTCCTTATAAGAACAGGAGATTAGGACACAGCCACAAAGGGAAGACCACTTGAAGATAGAGGGAGAAAATAACCATCTACCAGCCAAGGAGAGAGCCAACCCTAACTGACACTTTGATTTTGAACTTGTAGCCTCCAGAACTGTGAGGAAATAGATTCTTGTTGTTTAAACCACTCAGTCTGTGGTACTTTGTTATGGCGGCCCCAGCAGACTAACACAAGTAGATTTGGAAGACAAACTTATGTTAGAATCTCAACTCTTCCGTTTAGTAATTGTGAAATCTCACATGGATCACTCTCTGAGCTTCACTTTTCTCAACTGTTAATGGAGATGACAATGCCTGACTTATGGGGTGCTTGTAATGATTAAATGAGACAATATCCATTACTGGTAAGCATAGTACTTTCATGATACCTGGAACTTACTAGCATTTCATCAAGTATTATTGTTACCACTAATTACTACTTTTATACTGGAATTTTAACTGGATACAGATGAATGAGATCAGTATTTTTATACCATCACTTGTTTTTACACTAATGCAAATACTCACAAAATATTTATTCCTGGATCACACCACGCTGGTGGCTTCTCACTCCTAAGGGGCCCTTAATTCCCATACAGATGGCATTGCAAGCTACAGGTGGCCTTGATCTTCAAAATGTAGATAAGAATTGTAGAAAAATATAAGCAAAGTCCATCCTGCAATAAAGGAGATGAGAAGAATCTGCACTAACAAATGAAATTTTTTTAAAGATTTTATTTATCTATTTGACAGAATATAAACAGAGAGAGCAGGAGGCAGAGGGAGAGGGAGACAAGGAGGGATGTGGGGCTTGATCCCAAGACCCTGGGATCATGACCTGAGCCAAAGGCAGACGCTTAACCAACTGAGCCACCTAGGCACCCCAAATGAAATAAATTTTAAACTTAGAGAATTATCAGTGATTATGTTTAGAAAAATAGTTTATTAAATGGTAATTAAGGAAGCATCTTGTTTCTAATTAATTTTCTGAGAAAGCCTCTTAAATGTAGGTTTTCAGATAAATGACTTATAAAAGTTATGTGATTATTATTGTTTCAGGTCAGACACATTAAATTTCTTTTTTTTTTTTTAAGATTTTATTGATTTGAGAGAGTGAGAGAGAGGACACAAGTAAGGGGAAGGAGAAGCAGAAGAAGTAGAGGGAGACAAGCAGACTCCCCAGTGAGCAGAGTCCAGTGTGGGGCTTGATCCTAGGGCTCTGAGATCATGACCTGAGCCAAAATCAAGAGTCAGACTTTCAACCAATTGAGCCACCCAGGTGACCCCAAACACATTAAATTCCAAAAAGCATTCTGAATTTTGACATTTAAATTATTTTTCATCTATATGGCTTCTCTAGCAATCAAAACTTCTGATAAGAGAAAGGAAGACATCACTAAAACTAATACTGTATCCCCTACCCTACAGTTTCACAAAAAGGTTATAAAACAGATAACTCAAAACTATTTACCCACAAGGCATTCTCCATAGTCAATACAAATGTGTCACATTGCGTTGCATCATACCAGGAGCAGGAATAGAGCTTCTTTGGACCTCTGGGTTCTAGGATTTTATAAGTGAGCACAATAACATCAATGGCCTATTTTAATGCTATCCCCAAGCTTTTATCAATTAATGTAGGTAAAGCTGAGATTGAACAGCCAGGTACAGAACACCAAAATATAAAACTGATGGAGTCTTTCTTCTGAGTTTTGCCCCCAGTGTGCATACTCTATCCTGGGCCATTCCTTGCCAGCAGCGGTGAGCTGTCCCCTCTTTGTCTCTCTACCCCAACTGTGGCAGGAAATGTCTCTATTCATTTATCCAGCCCAGAATGTTACCTGCCCTGCAGCCGTATTTTCTATTCTGTCCCCCTTGTTCCTCTTGCAAGGCTGTCTCCTCCATTCTCTGGTGCCCAAAGCCCACTACAGCCTCCTGTTCTCAATTATCTCTTTTACCTATGTCCCTATGCAATACAGCTAATCACTCTGTGCAACAGACTCCAGAAAGCCTGAGCAGAGAGGCTGAGAGGAGGGAGTACCTGGGTCCCACTCTCATATCAGGCCTCTGGGAGTTCCAGCAGTACAGCTGTTAAGACTGTATCATTAGATTGTCAATCAAAACCTTCCCAAATCTACAATTGACTCAAATAAATACACATTAAAAGCTTGGAAAAAATCGCCTAACAAAAGAAAAATAGACAAAACTTTGATATTTTTAGGCTTCTTTTCAAATTAAAAAAAATTTTTTTTTAGAGAGAGTGGGTGCACATGGAGGGGAGGAGCAGAGGAAGAGGGAGAGAGTGAATCTTAAGCAGACTCTATACTCAGTGTGGGGCCCAACACAGGGCTCCATCTCATGACCGTGAATTATGGCCTGAGCCAAAATTAAGAGTTGGTCACTTAACTGACTGAATTACCCACATGCCCCATGATTTTTAAGACCTCTTTTATAGTTGATTTCCTCTTCAAGAAGAATAAGAGCAAGATAAGTTCCTCTGAATTGAAGTAAAATTCTCCGTTGTGAATGGTTATGTACACAAGACTTGCAGAACACTGTTTCTCAACATCTCCATCAGCACAGAAATTACCACAGTGATATGTTCTCTTAGCATCTGTTAGAGAGACACCACATTGTCCAACAGAGGAGAAAATAAAGACTGCCTTGTGGATATTAAACACGGTATAATGGAAACTTCATTGCATATGTATTTTTTCTTACTAAATTGCTGGACCCAGCAGAAAACTAAATTGTTTTCTGCTTTCTTAAGTAATGCTAAATCAATAGATTTATTCAGCTTAGCCTCTCTATGTTCACATCTCATGGTAAATCATGGAGGTGGAAGACAGGACACTTCATTTCCTTTGTATTGCATCCTTCGATCTCCAAGAAACTTTTCTGCTTGTTCAGGTGACCTCACTCCATAGGCTCGCCTAGCTATTAATGGGTAAACTCGGTTTGCAAGTGCACACCCATAGTCTTTGATTGAGCAATTCCCCGTAAAACCGATTTTGTATCTGACTTGACTCTACTGACTGTCTCTTCTTTCATCACATTGCAATTTGTCAATCAATTGTATCGACCAATCAGTGTGTTTTATTTTTAAAATTCTTTTAGGCTATACTGATGAGACAAGACAGACGCTGATAATATTGTAATCTTCTGGACTTTTTTAGTGTTGCATGGAGGAATTTGGATTGATACTGCTGGATGTGACAGCTTCCATGAACATCTGTGATGTCTCTTGCAGGACTTGGTAAAATCTTCTCATGCTTTCACAGGCAGATCTATTATATTATACATGGAAAACAACCTACTCGAGCATATAATTATGAATAGCTCAATCACGGAATTCCCTAGAAGAGTAACTAAAGGAATAAAAGCAGAGTTTAAAAATGAAATTAAAGCAGCAAATATAATGCAACACTCCCTATAAGCGTAGTACTCATTAACAGATTAAGAGACAAAGAAGATACCAAAATGTGACTCAAGTGCTCACCTTCAGAGACTGCTGTCACTGACAAGCTGCTGATACTCAGGATGTGAGGCTTCATCATTCCCTGCCACAGATGATGGGGAGACTTGAATGAGGCATCGGTCACTTAAAATGAAAAGCTTCTCGGGGCAACTGCTGGGTGGTGCAGTTGGTTACGCACCCAACTCTTAGTTTCGTCTCAGGTCATAGTCTCAGGGTCTTGAGATCAAGCTCTACATGGGGCTCAGCACAGCGTCCGCTTAAGACTCTTTCTGTCTCCCTCGGCCCCTCCCCTGCCCCTGCGCACCTGTGCTCTCTCTCTCACTCTCATAAATAAATAAATAAATAAATAAATAAATAAATAAATAAATCTTCTTTTTAAAAAGTGGAAAGCTTCTTTTGTCTTTAGCAGTGGTAACATCAATGGAACTTCTTTCTGTCTGCCTTAAAGTCTCCAAATGAAGCAAATGCACAACCCGTTGTTTGACAGAAAACTCTGCCTTGTCAACATTAATTGGAATGCACATACTTCTAGCTGAGATGCTTAATGTTTCATAATGTGTTGAGTCTATTTTTTGTCCTTGTATAAGAAAACATTTACCTAATGTTTAGCCCTAGACACTACTATCTTTGGAAAGTATTATTTATCCTAGTACTTTCTAAAAACTGAATAGACCAGACTTTAGGAAAAGTACCATCAACTATATGGACTGTCCAGATCTGCGACCAGAAGCTGTGACTGATATGGATTTACTCCTAAAGGGAATGGATGTTTCCCCTGTCAAACTCTAGGTACAGAAAAGGACAGTCCCCTGCCAGTCATCTTTGAACAGGAATACAGGTGGATCTTGCAACGAGGATGAAAAAGGAACTTTTCCTTTCTCTTGGGCCAGAGGTTGGACTGGCCATTTAGGGGATGGTGGTAGTTGGAGATTTTAATTTTTGAGGTTGAGCCAACCGCCACTACTCAAAGGCCTATCCAGCCACGGGCCTAAGACTTGCCACTTTTGATGGCATAACTAGTCTCAAAAATCAAGTGACATACACAAGGCAAAGTTTTGCTATACCATCTTTGTCACTTGCAAATCTTATTCTGAATCTAAAAGTAGAATTAAGTTTTTTGCTCACTTTTGTATCCCTAGCATCTAGCATAGCTCTTGGTACACATTTTATTGGATTGAATTTGCATAAAATTCTGTGGAATTATCAGCATAAGAGTTTTATCTACATTGAATAAAAGGAGTAAGCCCTTCAGTGACTTATTTCTAACTTGAGCTGCACCCATGAAAAAAAGTCTGGTTCAACTAGCCTGCTTTCATTTTTGTTAAACTAAATTGGTTGATCCTGTCATTTAAAACAGATGAACCCACAGGCACAGAGGAGAGAATCACTGATTCATCCCCCTGTCATTCTGAGCATCATCTCCATTTCTTTCAGTGAGGTTACTTGGCTGGGCCAGCAAAAAGCATCAAAGCCAATAAATGGTTTGTTTTCCCAATTTTTGTAAAGTCACTTTTTTGTGGTGTTCTTGGACCTACTGAAATTAAGCCACATATTCTTAAAAACCATTTATATAGTCATAAAAGTAAAAAAGGAATTAATTAATGAAAGCTAGTTAGGTGCACCTTTATCTGAGAATGTAAAGAATGTCATGTTTTTAGAAATCTGGTATGTGAAAGGTACTGTGTTACTTTCTTTAGCATTTTTTTAGTATACAATTTATTTAATTGGTTCTCAGTTAAACATTTATATTTTGAGACTTTTGTGAAATACTCCCAAATTATTCTTACTTACTATTTCATCATCAACATTTCACAACAATAAGAACTTTATTTCTTACTGGAGGTCCCCACCAAATTGGGTATTATATAATTTTTTCCAACTACATTGGTATCTTAATTGATTTTAATAATGTATGTGAACTTTTGCAATAGCTTCATAAATTGTCTTTTCTTTCTACACTTACTTTCAATAAATTCTCATAACAGGAACTTTTAAATTTTAAACTATGAAATATTTTAACATATTTTGATTTAGATATAACTTACACATAAAATTTGTAATTTAAAGTATACAATTCAATGGTTTTTATCCTTAGCATCTTCTTGTGTAATTTCTCAATACAACTCTTTGAGTAAGGTATTACATTTTCCACTTTATTAATGAGGAAATTGAGGTTTAACATTAATTCACTCAACAAATATCTATAAAGTACTCGTTATATTCCAAGTACTGTTCTAGTACTGTTCTAGATGCTGGGGATATATAGCAGGGAGCAAAACAAGATCCTAATGGAATTTATGCCCATATCCTTGTGGTTAGTAAGTAGATTTACATCCAGATCTGTCATATCCCAATATTCATGCTTTTTTCACTGCACATGGCAACTGGAATGGAAGAACTCAAAGAAAAAAGACTGCAGTATTTGAGTAATCAGAATAAATGTTATATGGTGCTGCATTTGTTCTACAATAGAAGAGAGAGATTACCCAAAAAGTAAATTTCAATTCTTGGTTCTAAATTATTTACTTTTTAAAACAATGATTTTTTTTTCACTAAAAATAGATATTGCTGAATTCCCTTTACCTGTCTAGACTCTGGAGAATATCAGATTTTCTTTAGAAGGAATAAAAAATTTTAAGTTTTTCAGAGGATGCTAAGTCTCATAGATCTGTGTCTGCCCTTTTGGGAAAAGTCTAGCTGCTTCTTCCATCCATATGTTCTCATGTCTTATACAGTAAAATAACTCTGGACTGATTCCCCTTTATTACAGATTACATCTTCAAAGATCCCATGCTCCAACTTCTCTGCTTACTTTGTACTCTACTAAATGTTCTTCCCTATTCTAGCTCTTTCTTTTGAAATCCTACCCATGGAGGCTTCATAACCTCACCCACATGCTTCCCTCCTCTGACCCCCGTGACTCTCTGGAACCTTTTTCTGGCATTTATGGCCTTATACTGTAATCATGAATGACTTTTTTTTTTCTCTAACAAAACATTAACTCTGAGAGGGCAGGGATGCCTTTCTCAAGTCTCTCATAATCAGCAAATGAGCAATAAATACTTTTAATTGATTGTGTTATTCTTTATAATTAAGCCCATAATTATCTCTACTCAGAATTTTAACTGCCATTTTAGAGAACCAGCTATTTTCAAAACACAAAGAAATATGCCACTCAAATAAAAGCCCATGTTACAGTTAATCTGAATCTGTAAGAACATAAAAGAGGATTTTTCATTCAATCCATAAATAATTATTTGTCATTTACACTGCATAAGGAATTATTCCAAGAGAATTGGAGGTGGCACTGAAGAACCAAATATATACCCAAATTTGTGAAGTGTTATAAAATAATTTACTAGCTTATCAATTAAGAGGTGATTATAAGCAATTCAAAAAGATTTGAAGTTTGGGACATGAATTTGGGACAAGAAAGATAATTTTGTTCATTTGGGCTCTTATCAGAAGTAGCTCAGTAAAATTGAAAAAGCTAGTGTTCAAAAACCGGAAATAAAAGAAATTATTCCAAAATCTGCATAAAGACATTCTAATATAGTATCCATTAGCAGCATCAAGGAAGAGAAATATGGAGCAATAAGTATTAGCTATTTAATAAAAACTGGCATTTCATTTTTCATTGTAATCAACCTATAAATATCATTGAAGCTGAGAAAACATTGCATAGTAGAATGCTACTTCTAAAAATTATGACAAAAATGCTCTCTGAGTTGGTTTGGCTACCATAGGTATGACCTGAGTTCAATTCCAATGATATCTGCATAACAAGGGGACCCTATTTAACCTTTCAGAGCCTCTACTTTTTTTTTTTCAGAGCCTCTGCTTTTTTAAAGATAAAGTCATAAGGGTTATGAGCACATAACATCAAATACATGAAAGTGAAAATTAGGTACCATATCAAAGATATTATTATGTTTCTTATCTGCTTAAATATTAACTAATATGTTTGTTACATTAAACTCTTAACAGGGATGCCTGGGTGGCTCAGTGGTTGAACATCTGCCTTTGGCTAAGGGGGTGATTCCAGGGTCTGGGGATCGAGTTCCGCATTGGGATCCCCTCAGAAAGCCTGCTTCTCCCTCTACCTATGTCTCTGCCTCTCTCTCTGTGTCTCTTATGAATAAATTAATAAAATCTTTGAAAAAAATTTTAAAAAATAAACTTTTACTTACAGGCATAGATATTTTCTGCTTGGGAAATTAAGTAAAAATTCATATCAAAGAACAGGAATTAGTAATAAAATGACTAGAACTACAGCAATCTTGGAGTAGTTTTCCTCTCCCAAATGAGTTTGAACTCTAATTTATCCTACTTAGATATCATCATGTAGCAAGCAAGTAGTTCTGACATTTCAATTACAAGAACTTGTACAGGATGCTTTAAGTACTATCCTCATTCTCATCAGCCTGGGGAAAAATGATCTGTAACTTTTTTCCTGGGAGAGTACAGAGCAGATTTTCTTCTTCATCCTTCTCTAATTCCTTCCTCACCCCCTTTTCTTTTTTCCCCTCTTTCCCAGAAGTATAGTGTGGCTAGTAAAGCCAGATTTTTTTAGAGCTTCAAAAGGCCCAAGGAACCATCTAGGCATTCTTAAGACTTGGAAATTTAGGACCTACAAGGTATGGAACCTGAATAGCCTGCTCAAGATCATATAGCTCACACAGTCCCTAGAAATCTAACTTCTAGAACTGGAATCTCTTCTTTCCATCTTCAAGGAGCAATCAGATTGAAAGAATCAGTCCATTCAAGTCTTCATATTCAAGTCCATGATCTTTACAAATTCTCTTACCTTGCCAATATTAAGAAAACATATAAATAATAACCTTATTCTTGCTTTTCTGCTAGTTTAATGTAGGGAAAAGAGAATTAGACTAGACATCAGAAGTCCTGCCTTAAAAGCCTGACTCTGATCATTACTTGGTGACTTGGAAAAGTCACTAGATTTCTATAAGTCCCAGTTTCTGACCTGTAAAAACTAAGATGCCTGCCTTGATTATTTTGCAGTTTTAACAAAGAAGATAGCAAATGTGAATATCTTCTATAAGCTATACAGTTCTGAATGAACACAGGCCCTTTTGTTATATATTGTGTGGTCTCCTGAAAGATTAAAAGAAAATTACATTATATGGGTTGGAAACACAAATAATCTAAATTCTATTTAGAAGATAAGAATAATGTCAGAAAGATAACAGAATTGGAAGCTCTGGCCCTCATTCCCACACAGAGACACTTACTAAACAACAGTATGGACCAAAATGCCTTTATGAGAACTCCAAAAGCTAGTTAAGTCACAATACCCCAGGAGAATGCAAAGCCAATAACAGCTGCGTTAAAATGGTTAAGAAAAGCCATTGCATCGTTGGAGGGGGGAGGGGGAGAATAACCGTATGCTTAATTCACTGAAACAACACCCTGGATTACCCTCTTCTTTTATGATGATGCCAGTGTTTGTAGAATTGTGTGTAGAAGCATAAAGGAATAGCCGTGGGCTTAGCTCACAGAAAATACACTGTGTATCATGCAGCCCTCAACTAACATCTTCTCTCATTAAGATGTGTCTCTAAACAGAAGTGTAGATGCATATTGGAATGGTCATATGGTTAACCCATTGACACTGCACTGTATGTAATGCGTCCTTCAACTAACATCTTATTTCATTAAGTACATGTATTTGTGGGCGCCTGGGTGGCTCAGTTGGTTAAGCAGCTGTCTTCAGCTCAGGTCATGATTTCAGGCTCCTGGGATGGAACCGGACTCCCTGCTCAGCAGTCAGGTTGCCCCTTCCCCCACTTGTGCGTGTGAGTGTGTGCATGCACACTCTCTCAAAATAATAAAATCTAAAAACATATATGTATTTGTAATATATGTGTAGAATCAGTGGGAATAGCTGTATGTTTAATTCACTGAAACTACATTGTGTACAATGCATCTTTCGATTATCTTCTCTCATTAAGATAGAAGTGTTTCTAAATATAAGTGTAGAAGGATATGAGAATATGTGCTGAACTCATTGCAACTACACTGCATGTAATGTGTCCTTAAGCTAAGTTCTTTTTTCAATAAGATACCAGTCTTAGTAAACATATGTGTAGAATCATATGGGAGTGGCTGTTTGCTTCATTCATTGAAACTACACTGTGTCTAAACTTTCTTCCAAGCAACATGTTTTTTCAGTAGATATAAGGCTTTTTTCTAAGTTTTTATTTAAATTCCAGCTAGTTAACATACAGGGCAATATTAGTTTCAAGTGTAGAATATAGTGATTCATCACTTACAACAACACTCAGTGCTCATCACAGCAAGTGCCCTCCTTAATACCCATCACCTGTTTAACCCATCACAGGGCTGACCTCCCCTGCAGTAACCATCAGTTTGTTCTCTATATTTAAGAGTTTAGGAAAGCCATCGGATTCTTTTTTTAAATTTAAGTTCAATTAATTAACATATAGTGTATTATTAGTTTCAGAGATAGAGTTCAGTGATTCATTAGTCTTATATAATACCCAGGGCCCATTACATCACGTGCTCTCCTTAATGTCCATCACTTAGTTACCCCATCCCCCATTCCCGCCCCTTCAGCATTCTATCTCCAGTTGCTCCTGCCCTCAGCTGGCAAAGCCTAAGGGAGAAAAAGCCCAACTCACAGCTTCTCCTTTAAAATAGAAGGGTGGAATGTGTGTGTAACATTCTAGCTGTCCAAGAGACTGGTTTCTGTCTTCCCTGATTTGGAGTGATGATGGAACCAGCAAACTTTTGATGCAGGGGGGCCAGAGAACAAAAGAGAGCTCTGGGGCTTGTTGCAGCACCAGAGAACCTGCAGTACCATAAGCAGACACCAGAAGGAGCAAGAGATTATATGCTCCTAAAAAATAAAACAGCAAACCTTTTTAACTGGGAAATTAACAGCACAACAGAAAAAGACACAACCCCAGAAAAAGTTTCAGAGGTCACCAGAATCACTGGCCAGTCTCACTGGGGAAGGTCTCCCTCTGTATAGAACTTCCCATAAAGACTTGAAGAGGTAACTGTTTTCAGGGAAACGTGGCCCAATCAGAGGAAAAACAAAACAGAAAGCTCCAGAAATTGACCAAAAGAAACAGATCTGTGAATTACTTGACAAAGAATTCGAAATAGGTGCTTTTTTTTTAAAGTAAGCTCCATGCCCAGAGTAGAGGCTAATGTGGGACTTGAATTCATGACCCTGAGATCAAAACCTGAGCTGAGAACAAGAGTTGTGTACTTAACCAACTAAGCCATCAAAGCACTGCCAAAATAAGTGTCTTAAAGAAGTTCAGTGTGCTTGGGACACAGATAACTAAATGAAACCAAAAAACAAATGCTGTATGAACAAAATTAGTATATAAAAAAGAGAAACTAAAAAGAACCAAGTGAAAATTCTGGAACTGAAATTAGGTGGTATAAATGGCAGAATGGACAGAGCATCACTAAAATGGAGGAATAAATGACAATTTCATGAGATGAAGCTTCCCTTCATGGCCTAGTTATACATACAAAATGGTTATCTTGGTTTGGATTTCTCTGTGAAACATACTCAGAGACATGAATTTAAGTGTAAGTATCTTATTTGGGGGATGATCCCAAGGAACACTATTAAAGAAGTGAGTAGTGAAAGACAAGAAGTTATCAAGCCATGTTGGGCTAATCCACCCGAGGACTCTGGGAGACAATGTGGAACATACCTCAAAATTATCCCAGCCAAGAGATAGTAGGGAGCTAGGTATTTAAACACTGAAACCTTTACCTAAACAGCATCATTTGTTGGGGCGGCTTCCGGGGGCATTGACTCTAGCATTTCTTCTGGTTTGCCCTGAACATGCTCCCTCAGCTAGAAAAAGCCTTCAAAAACTTACAGATTGTTACACAAAGCAGCCTTCAGCACAAAGAGGTACATGCTAAGAGCACCAACAACATCTGCCACAATGAAGATCTGAATATGTGAGTAATTAAAATATGACTAACTGAATAATTTAATTTTGGTCTTTTGAATGCCAGGGAAAAAAGGCACCCTTCAGCTAATCAAAAAAAGTTAAATATATCATAAAGATACTAATAGGTTTGTGAGTATACAAAGTAATAAAAAACTCGAAGTAATGCCAGGCCTAATGGGAAATGTAATGAAATAAGCAATGTAGCTGCTTTGTCTCTTTCCAAGACCATACTCATGACTGGTTTCTGCCTGTGTCTTCCACTCACTTTATTATACTATATTAGTCAGTTTAGGCTATGCTATGTTACAATAACACAGCACTCTCACATCTCTGGCTTAATGTGACAAAATCCCAGTTTTCTCCAGGCAGTGAAACAACAATTCTGATAGCTATTCCCAGAAAAACTATGGGATAGTTTTTCCCATGTGGTGATTCAGTAATCTGAGCAGCTTTGATATTATGGTTCGGCAAAATCTCAACACATTTCCCATAACATTGCATGGGAGCTTTTCACTGACTTCATCTGGAAGTAATACACATCACTTCTGTACAGGTTCCTTTGGCTAGAACTTGTCACAAAGTCTTCCTAACAACAAAGGGTTGGGATACATAGTCTCTTACATGCCCAGGAAGGATGAGATACCTACATATGCCTAGGCACTGGTAATGTCTGCCACACCAGACATGTTCCTCAAAACTTTAGCTTCTATATAACCATACTGGCTAATTTGGCCTCTCATACACTTCTTGCCCTTTATGCTTAGCCACCCTCCCCCCACACACAACTAATGTACTCAGTCTTTCCATTTTCAAATTTCAAAATCATGAAGAGAATTCCTATACCTAGTGTTTTCTAGCATGACCAAAAGTAGGAACAACTTAATTAAAAGAAATTATGGTGGGAATGCAAACTGGTGTAGCCACTCTGGAAAACAATATGGAGGTTCCTCAAAAAGTTAAAAATAGAGATACCAAATCATGCAGCAATTGCACTACTAGGTATTTATACAGAAGATACAAACATAGTGATTTAAAGGGGCACATGCACACCAATGCTTCTAGCAACAATGTCCACAATAGCGAAACTAAGGAAAGAGCCCAGATGTCCATCGACAATAAATGGATAAAGAAGATGTATATATATATCTATTATGGACTACTACTCAGACATGAATGAAAAAGAATGAAATCTTGCCATTTCTAATGACATAGATAGAACTAAATAGAACTAGAGAGTGTATGCTAAGTGAAATAAGTCAGAGAAAGACAAATACCATATGACTTCACTTATATGTGGAATTTAAGAAACAAAACAAATGAACATAGGGGAAGGGAAGGAAAAATAAAATAAGATGAAAATTGAGAGGGAGGCAAACTATGGCATGGTGAACTCTGAAACAAAGAGGCTTGCTGCAGGGGAGATGGGTAGGGGGAAGAGATAATTGGGTTATGGGCATCCAGGAGGGCACTTGATGGCAGCTCGGGGGGCTCAGCGGTTTAGCGCCGCTTTCGGCCCAGGGCCTGATCCTGGAGACTCGGGATCGAGTCCCAAGTCAGGCTCCCTGCATGGAGCCTGCTTCTCCCACTGCCTGTGTCTCTGCCTCTCTCTCTCTCTGTCTCTCATGAATAAGTAAATAAAATATTTTTTAGAAAAGGAGGACACTTGATGTAATGAGCACTGGGTGTTATATGCAACCGAATATATGAATATATATATTTATATACATAAATTCTACCTCTGAAACTAATAAAAAAACTTTTAAATAAAATTTCTTCTTTTAAAAAAATTGTGGTATGAATGACCTCTGTCTCTGAGACTTAAACATCTTCTCGAGTGTAGGGCACTGCTCACTGAACACCTAAAGAAAAAAGATTCTTCCAGCAGCTTTATTTTTCTTCTTAAAGGCAAGGAAAAAATATTTGAAATCTTACAGGAGGTAGGGAAACTCACCAGGAATACAGCTCTAGATAACATTATAAAAAACAAAGGCATTGGAACCATGTTGGAAGGTTTAAGGAGAAAGTAGGTGTGGTTTCTAATAGAGACAGAGTAAGTGGTATAAAGTCAGGGTTAACAACATAACAGCATATGGAAAGTAGAATTCCAAAATACAAGATCAGGAACGTAAGATGTGCATTCCAAATTCTTATATGTGGCAATGAAGATTAGATAAGAGAAAGGGAATCCCAGGAGAAGTGCTCACACTCCTTCAGAAATTAGCTCCGAATTCTTGTAAAAATTATTTATTAGATGGTTTTCAAATTGTAACAGATATGTAACATGTGCTTGCTATAAAAGTACATAAGTCTATAAAGTCTAAGCCAATCATTTCTCTCTTCACTTCTTTCCCAGCCCCAAGTCAGAAGCAGGGCTGATGATATGGTACTCTGACCCTTTCTCCTTGTTCATACATACACAAGTGAATATATTTATACCTAGTGGTGTGTGGGTTGATTGGTTGGTTTTTAACAAAAGGGAATCATAATGTGCACTTTGGCCTACAAATTGTTCTTTTTCATTTGACAGGATATTGGGATAACCATAGACATCTATGTATCTGTACATCTAGGTAATTTTTCTTTAAAAAATGTACATGTATAAAAAAATGTACATGTGTGTGTATAAAATACATAAGATGTTCATAAACTTTGTTTACATAAGTGGGACACCCTGTGTGCTGGGGAAGTAGAGTTCGTACATTTTTATTTAAGATTTTATTTATTTATTTATGAGAGACACACACACACAGAGAGAGAGAGGCAGAGATGCAGGCAGAGGGAGAAGCAGGCTCCATTCAGGGAGCCTGACGTGGGAGCCCAACGTGGGAGCCCGACATGGGACTTGATCCTGGGTCTCCAGGATCAGGCCCTGTGCTGAAGGTGGCGCTAAACACTGAGCCACCGGGGCTGCCCGTGTTGGTACATTTTTAATGACTTCCATACTCTCCCTACATCCCCACCTACAAACCATTCTCTGACCTCCCTAGGTAACTAGGGTTTACAATTGGTCTACATACTTGAATAAGTTTCTATGTGTTTATATAATCATGCAAACATATTTACATAGGTATTTTGAGTAGGGGTCATTTTCAACCTACCAAAATCAAAATCATCTTGCGTACACTCCTGTGTATCTCCCTTTTCTGAAGCAGCAATACTTGATGGAAATCCCTGTAAATCAAATTATAACCAGTTCAATTCTTTTTTAATGTCTTCATATTCCACAGTATGGATGCAATACAATTTATTCAACATTGCCCTATCAATGAAAGGCTTTTTTTTTCCTACTTGGGGGACAATATGAACATCTTGTAACTGAGTCCAAGCTTATTTCATTCACTGCAGGACAGGCCAGTAAGTCAAGAGGCAAGATGTTGGGGGGTAGGAAAAGCAACTTTATTTGGAAATCTGGCAAACCAAGGAGATTGCAGACTATTGTTCTAAAGTACCACCTTAACTCAGTATGGAATTCAAGCTTTTTGTATTAGGAAGAAGAGAAAGTGTCAGGCAGTTGGAGTCCAAAGTAACTGACGTCTACAGGCATTCAGGTGCCTACAAGGGTCCAAGGAAAGTCATGGTCCTTGGTTCACTGGTTGTTGGTCAGTTGATCTTTGCATACAGGAGTCTGGCCATGTCCTTACTATAAATCTTAAACATAGTGTTGTTACTTTTGTACATACTTACTTATCTCCTTAGGGAGATAGGTTTGGGGTAAAAAGCAGTTTTTATAAACCATAGCTGTAAGCAAAAATCCTTCGATGATTAACAAGCATACATGCAAGGCTAAACAGAAGTTTCTAACTTATACGTCACAGCAGCAGGGCAGATGAAAGCAACAGTTAAGTAGTTACTTTGACTTTAATACATGTTTCCATATAGCTTATATAGACGTTTTACCTACAATTAATTAGCCATAGGTACTTCTAGATTCTTTGTTTCTTTGATTTATGTCTGTTCTTAAGCCATGTTGATTACTGTGTAATTGCAGGTTTTTAAAAAAATATTATTTATTTATTCATGAGAGACACAGACTCCAACTGCCTGACACTTTCTCTTCTTCCTAATACAAAAAGCTTGAATAGAGCTATAGGCAGAGATATAGGCAGAGGGAGAAGCAGGCTCCCCACGGGGAGCCCGATGTGGGACTCAATCCCAGGACCCTGGGATCACCACCTGAGCCAAAAGCAAATGCTCAATCCACTGAGCCACTCAGGTGCCCCAATTACTGCAGTCTATAATAAGTCTTAAAACAGTATAAATCTTTCAAGTAGGATATTGCTCAAAATATATTTGGCTATCCTAGCCCCTTTGCATCTTCAAGTAGATTTTAAAATCAGCTTGTCAATTTCTACCCTTCCCCAAAAAATATATTCTGAAATTTTTAATTGAATCTATAGATCAATTTGTGGGAAATTGCTGTTTTATATGATATTGAGTCTACCAATCTATAAACATGGCATATCTCATCATTTGTTAAAGTTGCCTTCAATTTATCTCTGGGATGTTTTGTACTTGTCAATGTATAGATCTTGCACATATTTTGTTAATTCAATTTCATGGTTTTTGATGATGCTGTAAATGGTACAGTTTTTAATATCAAAATTGCTAATCGTGCACTGCTAGTATTTATAAATATAATTGATTTTTGTATATCCAATGAGTTCTCTTCATTCTGGCTGATAGAAATATGAATGGTTCCTAGTCCTGTGTGTGCTCTGAAAATTGTTTGTATTATAATTCCAATAATCACTCTTGCCTCAGAAGTTGTTATTGCCCAACCTATGGTAGAGGTCACCCTATACACGCCCACATTGTATTCAGTCAGAGATCCAAGCAAATCCCTATGCTGAAACTCTGTGACTATTTCACTCTTCCTCTGCAAATTCTAGCTTCCTTGATGTTCCCCAAATCCAGTCTGTCTCCTCAACTCAGAGAGATCGGTGAGTTTTGCTTGGATTTCTCTTCCCTGTGTTGTACTCTAGAAATTAGCATCTGGTAGAAAGCCTGGCTGAAGTAGGACTCCCCTCTTCACCTTCTCTCAGGAATGACAGTGCTACACTGCCTATTATCCAGTGTCTGACAATAGTTGTTTCCTATAGTTGAACCTGGTTTTTAGTATTTATAGAAGAAAGATTATTCCCATATGTAGTCTAAAGAGGAAATTTTACCCTTTTGTTTTTTAGTATTTATAGAAGGAAGATTATTCCCATACGGTCCAGAGGAAATTGTGCCCTTTTGGTTTTTCCTGTGGTAAATAGTGTTGATAGTGTCACTGACTTTGGATTCCTGAAAAAATCTCTACTTGGCCATAGTTTATTAATCTTTTGATACAACACTGAAATCTGTTTGCTAATATTCTATTTAGGACTTTTGCATCTATTACTTAAGTGATTTGAGCCTATAGTTTTTTTATTTATTGGATTTCCTGTTAACTATATTACCAAATTTTATTAGGGGACCTGGGCAGCTCAGTCTGTTAAGACTCCAACTCTTTTTTTTTTTAAGATTTTATTTATTTATTCATGAGAGACACAGAGAGAGAGAGAGAGAGAGAGAGAGAGGCAAAGACACAGGCAGAAGGAGAAGCAGGCTCCATGCAGGGAGCCTGACGTGGTACTTGAACCAGGGCTCCAGGATCAGGCTGAAGGTGGCGCTAAACCGCTGAGCCATCTGGGCTGCCCTACCCTAAGCCTCCAACTCTTGATCTCAGCTCAAGTCTTTTTTTTTTTTTTTTTTTTTTTTTGATAGTCACACAGAGAGGGAGAGAGAGAGGCAGAGACATAGGCAGAGGGAGAAGCAGGCTCCATGCACCAGGAGCCCGACGTGGGATTCAATCCCAGGTCTCCAGGATCGCGCCCTGGGCCAAAGGCAGGCGCTAAACCGCTGCGCCACCCAGGAATCCCTCAAGTCTTAATCTTAGAGTTGTGAGTTCAGGTCCCACTTTGGGCTTCATGCTGGGCATGGAGCCTATTCTTAAAAGGTATTATTAAAGTTATTATGGCTTTATAAAGCAGAACTGGGGAACATTCTATATTTTTCTTTAATTTAGATTACTTCATTAACATTAAAATTACTTGTTTTTTAAAAGTTAACTAGAACTCACCCATGCAACCATCCTATCCTTTTTAATGATTAATCTGAAATTACCTTCCAAATCTCTGTTCTGGAAGTTGGTCTACTCAAGCCTTCTACTTTGAATTTGAACATCTTTTTTGAAGGCTCTTTTTATTTTTGCAATGTCACTTAATACAAAAGTGACATAAAATGTTTTTATGTTATAAAAAACATAAGTCTTAACAAGTCTACAATAGAATACTTGAACAAAAAATCTGTATACATTATCCTTTACAGCAATTTTACACAGTAAATTAACTGATCGTTTAAAAATGTTTTTTTTAAACCCCTCTGCTATCTTACTTCTTGGAGTATTTATTATAGGTAAAGAACCAATCTAGTGCTATTTACAAGTACAAAATTAAGACCATATAACTTACATGGAATGCATTAATTTAAGAGTTTGATTTAATATCCTTGACTATTCAGTGCTCTGTATGAGGAAAAAAAATCCATCTTGACATATTGCCAAAGAGCCAAAAGTTCAATTTCCATAAAAATATTAAAGGTATCCAATTCTGAGAATACCTAGTCATCGGATACCAGTAAAGAAAGCTAATGCTACGTTGATGCTAGATTTGAAGTATCTATTAAGTTAATATATTTTTGGCTGAAAACGTATTCATTTCCTTTAGGCTTTAAATTTTGTTGTCATAGCATTTCACATAATATTTTCCCAGTGTTTGTTCATTGTGAGTTTTATTTTGCTTTCCATTATATCAATAGTTATATTTCCTGTCTCAGGTCTCATAATGCACATATTTATTTACTATTGTGTGAAAAAGAAAAGTATGGGTCCTAAGATCCAGCCTGTGGGGGCTCCCTGCTCAGCAGGGAGTCTGCTTCTCCCTCTTTCCTCTATCCCTACCCTCACTTGTGCTCTCTCTCAATTGAATAAATAAAATCTTTTTTAAAAAACCATCATTTAGGTGTATAGTTGAGTAAATTTCAGAGGATAATAAGATGCTTTACACAAATGAGAACATCTGCAGTCACCCCAGGAATGATGGAATTATAGGGCTATCAATCCTCATGCTACAGGGCATGGGCTGATCACCATCTGGAAAAGGAAAGATTTTCTCTATGGTATTTCTATAATATCATCAATTACATTCAGATTTTTATGTCCCTTTAAACACAACTCATTGGAGGACTTTATAGTACATTTTGGCCACATAGTGCAACATGAGGGGAAATCTTCAAAAGTTTAGCCAAAAATTTTTAGAGAAATGAATTCAAGAAAAATAATAAACTCTCAGGGAAGGTAAACAGAATAACAAAGAAGTTAACAAAGATCATTTTGAGTATTTCCTACACACAGAGGCTTGACAGAGAGAGAACTTAGCATTTGATGAATGAATGAATGAATGAATGAACAAAGAAGCAAAATTATATGTGCCTGGATTCAAATCCCAGCCTCACCAATATCTGACCTTGAGTACTTTGTTTATCCTCAGATTACTCATCTTTAAAGTGAGGATAATTGTGCCCACCTCCTTTTGTTATCACAGGGATTGAACAAAGTAATCCATGTAAATAAATAAACCCACTGCCTGAAACAGAATGAACACTTAACAAATGACAGTCATTGTAAGAGCTCTCCTGAGATTGATTTAGCTAATTCCTAGCCAAATAGATCTAACAATTAAATTATCTCAATATATTTCATAATAGGTCAATTCTTCATGTATTGATTATATTATAAATCTGTATTATATTAAGTCTCTGTGAAACCAATGGTGTATTACACTGCAAACATTCCCTAAAATTATTTTATTTTTAACTTAGGATGCATTTTCTGCTAATTAGCAGATCTCTCAGATGGTGTCTGTCTGTTTGGGCTGCTAAAACAAAATACCACGGACTGGGTAGCTTATAAACAATAGAAATTTATTTCTCACATTCTAGAGGCTGGGAGTTATAAGATCAAGGTTCCCACAGATTTGCCATGTGGTGAGAGTCTGCTCTGTCATAGATGGTGGTCTTCTCATGGTAACCTCACAGGGTGGAAGGGGGCAAGGAGCTTTCTTGGGCCACTTTTATAAGTACACTAACCTCATTCATGAAGGCTCTGCCTTCATTGGACCAATCATCTCCCCAAGACCCTGCCTCCTATTATCAGCACCCTGGGGGTTAGTATTTCAAGCTATGAATTTTTGGGAGACACATTTAATCTATAGCAGATGGTATACTATGATAAGCAAAGTTCAAATTCGTAAAAAAGAGTATCTGCTACTCACCTTGAAACGTCCATAGCCCTGGTCCAAGGCTACTGGGACTTTCAGCCAAATGTGTAAAAAAAAAATCCTGGAAAGGATTGTAAATTATGGGTGGTACGACACCCCTTTCTAACAATTTCTTAATAATTAACTTTTTGGTATGAGCAAATTCTCTTGGGACTCATAGATACATTCTGCAGACACAGATAATGTTCCAAGCCCACATGAAGAAATTGTATGGTTGTAAACAGAGTACATATGCCTTTTTAACTCAGTTAAAAACCAAATTAAAAATAAATTATATAGTATTTGTGATTAGCATAACCTTAAATAACTCGCCCCCCCCTTCCCCAAACAAAAATCAAGTGCTGTTTTCATTGCAACTGAAGAAGGTTTTGGAAAGATAATCTAGTTTTATTGGACTATTTCTCCAAGGGCAGGATTATGGGCCATTTTTAACTGGGCAGTAAAGTGCTTTTAAATTGTAAATGTTGTTGCATATACTCGTTACCTCTTTTTTGGAAGGTGAAAAATATAAGATTTCTTAGACTTTAAAAGAGTTTTTACCATTTATTTATGAATCACTCAGCAAAAGGCAGCCACGTACTCTTTCAAATAGGCTGCTATCTCAGAATGTCACTGTCACTTGACTCAAAGATTTTTCTTTTTCTTTTTCTTTTTTTTTTTTTTTTTTTTTTTGGAGGGGCGAGGGGAGTTCCTCTTCCTCCTCCATCATCAAATGAACAGTTCTGTGGGCGAGAGGCAGGACCAGATATCTCCATCAATATTTGGGGATAGGGAGAAGGGTGCTTAATATATGAGGACTACCCCTAGATCTAGCCCCCATCCCCCTACTTGCACCCCTCCACGAGGACCCCCGTGCACTTCAAAGGAGGAAACAGAAAGAACCCACCATTCTGAAGCTGTGATAAATGCTCAGGCCACGTGACACTGTATAATGCTGTTTGGATTCAAACACTGAGACTCCGCAGTGACACAGTGATTCGTCTGCAGCTAGTTACTGAACTGTAGGCGCTGAGCAATAGGCAACCCTGCCTGACCTGCCTCAAACCTTGCGAAAGCTCGGCCAGGTGCGAGAGCCCCGTGACAGCACCGCTTTGGGAGGCAGGGAGGGTGAAGAGGGGAGACAGGCACGTTCACACCGTTAGGTTCACACCACGCCCGGAGAAGCCTCTGGGCCGAGCCTGATTTTTAAGCGGGAAATGAAGAGTTAGAGATTTTTTTTTTAGCTACCATACTGAGCCTTTATTTACATCGGTCACCTAGCTGCAATCTCATGGCAACACTAAGAAATCGGTATTCTTAATTCCCCTCTTAGACCTCAGGCAGTGAGGGTGAAAGGAGCAAAGAGGCCCTTCCTGGGGGCTTTTCCGCCCGGGGCTGCAGGCTCCCGGGATGGGGAGCGCCGGGGCCGGGCGGTACAAAACCCCGGGCCCGGGGGAGGCTCGGGCCCAGGCAGGCTGCGGGCAGCGGAAGGGAAGGAGGGGTCTGGCGGGCGCGCGGCCCTCGCCCGCGGTACAGGTCGGCGCGGGGACCAGGGCTGGAAGCCAAACGCAGACGGTTGGCGAGCAGCCCCGGCCCCCTCCGTGGGCCTGCTCGCTGCGGGGAGGGCTTTCTCACGCCCCCTGCTCTTGGGAGACGGCGCCGGAGGTCGGAAGGAAGCGGGGCGAGGGATGAGTCATCCCGCCTAATTCCTCCTTCCCGGTCCCTCGCCTCCGCACGCCGCCCCCTCCCGAGATCCTGCAGCCGGGAGCGGAGACGCTCCTCCTTAGCGTCGGCTACCAAAGCCCCCGTGGCCTGCGGAAGAGAGGAGAGGGACGGGGCGCGCGGCCAATCAGAGCCTCGCCCTCTCGCCGCCAGCCAATGGGCCGCGGCTTACGGGGCAGGGCGGGACCAGAGGGGGGCGGTCCGCGGCTGGCGCGCCGCGTCGCGGGTCCGCGGCTGAGAGAGAGAGAGCGGCTCGCGGGGAGAGCGCCTGGCGGGGATCGGCGCCTGATCGACGCGGGAAGGCGCAGCCGCCGCCGCCGCCGCCGCCGCCGCCGCCGCCGCCGCCGCCGCTGGCCAAGGTGCTGGAGACGACAGGCCGGTCGGCCGCCTCGCCCGCTCAGGCACCGTTGCAGCCGCCGCTGCTTCGCTCCCAGCCCGGTCCTCATGGAAGAGATGGAAGAAGAGTTAAAATGCCCCGTGTGCGGCTCCTTCTATCGGGAGCCCATCATCTTGCCCTGCTCTCACAATTTATGTCAAGCGTGCGCCCGCAACATCCTGGTGCAGACCCCGGAGTCTGAATCCCCCCAGAGCCGCAGGGCCTCGGGCTCCGGGGTCTCCGACTATGACTATCTGGACCTGGACAAGATGAGCCTGTACAGCGAGGCGGACAGCGGCTATGGCTCCTACGGGGGTTTCGCCAGTGCCCCCACTACTCCGTGCCAGAAGTCCCCCAATGGCGTCCGCGTGTTCCCCCCGGCTATGCCGCCACCGGCCACCCACCTGTCACCGGCCTTGGCCCCGGTGCCCCGCAACTCCTGTATCACCTGCCCCCAGTGCCACCGCAGCCTCATACTGGATGACCGGGGGCTCCGCGGCTTCCCCAAGAACCGCGTCCTGGAAGGGGTAATTGACCGCTACCAGCAGAGCAAAGCCGCAGCCCTCAAGTGCCAGCTCTGCGAGAAGGCGCCCAAGGAGGCCACTGTCATGTGCGAACAGTGCGATGTCTTCTACTGTGATCCGTGCCGCCTGCGCTGCCACCCTCCCCGAGGGCCCCTAGCCAAACACCGTCTGGTGCCCCCGGCCCAGGGCCGCGTGAGCCGGCGGCTGAGCCCGCGCAAGGTCTCCACCTGCACAGACCACGAGCTGGAGAATCACAGCATGTACTGCGTGCAGTGCAAGATGCCCGTGTGTTACCAGTGCTTGGAGGAGGGCAAACATTCCAGCCACGAAGTCAAAGCTCTGGGGGCCATGTGGAAACTGCACAAGGTGAGTCCTACGAAAACCCACCCCTGACTCCCCGCGCCCCCGATCCTCCGGCTTTGCAGCAGAAGGTCCCCTTTCTGCGCACCGTGCATCCCAGCGGGGGCGCAATGCAGGTTCTCCTGTATCTGCTTCCCCCGTCTGGTGCACTGCAGAAGCGCAGGAGGACCTGAAACCGAGCGCAGGGGAGTTGAATATCCCCGGAGAGTTGTTGCGGGGACGCCTTAGAACGGGTCTCCCGGGTGCCCTCTCTGCCGCGGAGGCGCAGCCTGCGGCCGCCGCCAACGAGCCCGAAAGCGCTGCGTAACTGGGCAGAGGCGCGCCGCGCGGGGGGGGCTGCCAGGAGAGCTCCGGGGCAGATCCGGCTGCGGTCCTCGGAGACCAAGTGGGGGCGGTGGGGAGGCTCAGAACAGCCAAGGCTGGAGCTGCGGGATTGGCGGGCTCTGGGATTCGCGGCGGGGGCGGGGAGAACTCCGCGGGTGGAATACTGATGAGTCCTCGCTGGAGCAGATGCAGGACCGGGTGTTTTGCCCCAGGAGACCCGGGAGTGGTGTGGCGCGGGGGCGGCGGGGTGGGGGTCGAATCCTGTGGTCGCCACGGCAACAAAGCTGCGGGTCCTGACCGCCCCTGGAGCTAGGGACCTGCGGCTGAAGTAGCGGGACCAGAGGTCTCTGCGTCTAGGCCTGAAAGCTAGGCAGATGCGTAACCCAGGGTAACCCCATCCTCCCAACCACCACACAGGCATTTTGTCCAGGAGTCAACCCTTTCCCCCTTTCAGTAGTCGTCTTTGCAAGCTTTGAGGCACCTGTTACCACCAGACTTACCTTTCTTGTCTCTTTGGACGGTGCCCCCACCAAAGCTAGCTTCAAGAAGGGTCCTTTAACAACGTTTAGGTTTAGGTATGCCACTTCTCTGCTCAAAACCCTCCAATCGTCCCCCACATTTCTTAGAGAGTCCCTAGAATGGTCCACCAGGACCTGCTTGACCTGTTCACATTTGGCCTCATGGACCTCATTTCCTCCCCAGCTACACTGTCCCTCAAAGAACATCAGACAGCTTCGGGCCCCGGACCTTTGCGTTTGATGTTCCTTCAGCCTGGGACAGTCTTACCCAAAACCCTATCTTCCAACGGCTCACTCTCTTGCTTCCTTCAGATTGTTGCTCAGATGTTACCTTTGCAGTGAAACCCTTCTAAATACAGTTGCTGCCACTAGCCTCAGACACTGCTAGCTGGCATGCTATATATTTTCACTGTTACTTTCGTATTTATCTATTGCTTCCTTCTGCACACACGAGAAAGTAAGCTTTGTGAGGAAAAAGATGTTTATAATAATGTTAAGCCACCCTGCTTAGAAAGAAGGAGATGTGTATAAATTTCACTTTTAATTTTTAAATAATTTGCTTGGTTGGGATGCAAAGGGTAGGGCAGGAGTTCGGGATTATTGTAGGGAGATTTTCATATCATTGAGCTGCAAGCCCAAGGATCAGGCAGGGGAGTAAAGATGGTGTCCAGGCCTCAACTATGTCCCACTCAGGGTTTCCTAGCATTTCTTGGAGACTAGAAGGGCTAGCCTTTGAGAGAGACCATGGGGTTAAGGCTAAAACATTGATATTTTATTTACAGCAAGAAAAGAAGTAAGATATCACCATTTTCAACCATCAGGGAGGTTTTCTCAATTTAGTATTCATTGAATGTGATCCATGTTTACAGTTATTTGTGTTCTCACATATAACCTATTAAATCTTATTCGTACTGATGGAAATTTAAGTCAGCACAAATTTGAGCCCTATTAGGCACATGCCACTATTTTTAAAACACTTCCAATTTACATGTTTTGAAATGATACTTACTTTTGAAAGTTTTCAAAACTTGAGTTCATGGCCAATTTTTTTTTTTCATGATATGATTTCACTCTTAAATTGCTAACCATAGCCTATGTTAAGCTGCCTTTCAAAGTTATCTTTGGAAACTAAGAAATTAATCCTTCTGTCTGAAAAAAGAATTTAAGAGTCACACACTGATTAGGATGGTGAACCACAGCATTATTTTTCTGTGAAGAGCCTATACTTTATCCATTAAAACCAGAAGCAACCTTTTAATCTTTGTCAAGCCCTGTGTAGGTTTGAAATGTTAAATCATTGATTTTATGAGTAATGGAAATTGTGAGTAGACACTGATGTGGACTGGGTTGAAATTTGGATGTCTATTAAAAAAACAATAATGTCAAAGCCCTTGGGATGTGACATAAGTAAGCTAGAAAAGGAAGGTTGGTCCTTTGGGGAAAAAAAAAGAAAAGGCCATTTCTTTTCTGATATTTTGCACATTTTTTTTCCAAAATAATGAATAAGTATAATTTTTGTTCAGTCAATATCAGAATTATTAAACTGCCCCCCAAAAGGGCAGAAGGATGACAGATTTTAATATTCACTTATTGTCTTAGATGAACAACAAGCATTGCTCCTCCATCTTATCTCTTATTAAGGTAGTTAATGTGTTAATGCTGGATTTTCTCATGTAGTCTATTTATGTTCTGTTTCCACTAGAGCTCATGGGCCAGAATTTCTATATCCTTCAAAACAGGAAAGCAAAGAATTACATGAAGTAGTTTTCCTAAAGTTGAGCAGTTAATTATCAACACATGTTATTACTAGACTTGAAAGTTTTCATTAATGTTCCACCATATTAACTTAGTCATTTCTGGTGATAAAAAAATTCTGTAAGTATTTCCCTCTAGCACTAAATCATCATCCTACACATTCAAGACAAAATGGCTGAAATGTATTTTTAAAGAGGTTTTAAAAACAACTGGTAGAAATTCATTAGTTGTCAATTGACCAAATTAAAATATTTCTTGCACATATATGGCCTTCAAAATATGAAGTAGCCATATAAGACAAATATCTGGTAACAGTTTTTATTTAGTACTAGACTTGTTATATTCCTTAATCCAACTTAGGTTGATATAAAGAATTGCTACACAAAAAAATCATTTTGTAGATACTTTCAAAATAGGCAGTTGGAACCATTATTACTACTTTATAATATTAGTAATTCACATTTCTAAATATAACATTATCCTTGAATTCTTGGTGTGTTTTATCAGTCACTGAATCAATACACTTATAATCCTTCTGTTGTATTTGTGCTATTGAGCAAGGATTTTCTTTTCCTTTATGTACTAATCACTCTAAATCTTGTCTCAACTATTCTTTTTCTCTTACCTTTTTTTATTGAAGATTTGCAATTTTAAGCAGCATCTGATTTTATTTTTTAAAGATTTTATTTATTTATTTATTTATTTATTTACTTATTTGAGAAAGAGAGCCAGTATGGGTGGGGGAGGGGGAAATAAAGGGGGAGGGCGAGTGACAAGCAGAGTCCTACCCTGAGTACAAAACCCCCTGGCGGGGCCCAGCCCCACAATCCTGAGATGATGACTCTTGCTAAAACCAAGAGTCAAATGCTCAACCAACTGAGCCATCCAGGCATCCCAGCAACATTTTAAAATAAATTATCAGTTATGCTTTTATTTTCAAAGTATTCTGGAAAATATTATCTGCTTTGTTGTATGTTGACATCTCATCAAATATTTGTGTAGCCAAGTGTATTATTTAATGTAACTAAAATGATATTTAGTTAACTGTCAGCAGTAAATACAATATAATCTAAATGTCCCTATGATAAATATAACAGGTAGCAGATATTCATGGGTTTTGTATTTTTAAAATTTACATCTAGTACAATCAGAACATTCTGTGCACAGTGTTACAAATCTTAAGGAGAATATATCAGAGAAGTCAGTTGTTCTTCTTTGTACTGAGGCATAATAGAAAGAGCTGAATGACAGGAGATCCTGTTCCAGACCTGATGCTACCACTTAACTTGCTAATAACTTGAAGCAAGTCTCATAAATTTCCGTGCTTCCTACCCAAAAATCTCTATTTGTGGAAATACTTTGAAAAAATAATTTAAATGTTTATACTTACTGATTCCAGTTTGGCACAAGAGAAAATTTTGTGTAAAACAGAAGTTATTGTCTTACTTGTCAACAATTACTGCATAAAAACCTCATCCCCCAACTTGGGATACCTTGCTTGCTTATTTTAGAGTACAGATGCATTAAAAGGCTACTCTTAAAGGTGGCCCAAAAGGGTAGGCCACATGTTTAGTTAGCTGTCTCATCTCTGCTTCTGTCTCTTGGCAATGGGCCTCTTTGCCCTGCACAGGGCCTGACATGACTCCTCTAGCCCCAGTGCAGCAGGATATTTCAGTGCAAGTGGCCACTGTCATCTAAGTAGAGTGTCCCTGTCTCTTCACATTTTCAACTTTAGAGAAAGAATCTTAGTGACTCAGCTTGCATCAGGTAGTGACTGATGACAGTCAGGCCCATGACCCCACTCCTTTGGTGAGGTGGATATAGAAGCCTAGGGTGAGGCAAGTGAGGCACTCACCTCAGGAGCGAAACTTGAGAGGCCCCCAAAACTCAGTAATCAAGATTAAAAATACTGTAATGCTATATCTTAAAAAATAAAAATGAATGCAAAAAAATCTAGGATCAACAAAATATCAACATTTTAAATTTAGGCAAGATCAGTAACAGTGCTATGTTGATCCATATTGGGCCCTGAGTCAAAAAGAAAAATCATTAATATTGGTCCTGTCTTTGTTTAATATTTTGACCTTTGTTCATCATAGAATCTTTGCATTAATCTTTAAAAAAAATACCACATTAAAGTCATATTGATGTTATTACTGAGGTTTTTGGCATTTCCTTAAATTCCACATTTGAGGAGAGTGCCTCACATCCCTCACCCCAGTCCCAACCCTGATGGATAGAATCACTTGCTACAACACCTGGCTCCTAGTTTTACTGTTCAGCCAGAGACAACCTCCAGGCAGGATGCATTTGAGAGCAGTGGGGGCAGGGAGGCACTGACCAGCACTATTGTACAGTCTGAGAGGAAGCCATGCTAGGTGCAGAAGAAAGCCCTTTTGCTCTACTTAGATATTCTACATTTTAGCTACAGTACTAGTTTCTTGAGCTGATTTGAAAGAAAAGTAAAAGAGTTGGTGATGATGAAAAAGAAGTTCTTAGAACACTGGCATCGGTAGCTCAGTGCTTACTCTCCCCAGCAATGCTCCACCACCAAGTGGTTTGTGTTGTTGTCCCTCTATGGTGAATTGGCCACGTCAGAGCAAAGTCCCTCATTTTGCTTATGTTAGAGTGGAGGAAGGAGGACAGAGGTGCCAAAACATGACTTTGTACTAAGTTTGGGTACTTCTTCTAAAGTATGTGATTGAGCTAGGAGGGGGAGATTTTTTAAACCATATAGTTTCATATGAATAATGGCATCTGTTTATTAGAAGGAAAGAAGAACTTTAGTAACCATGGAGTTCAGTGTTTTGGTGGGGTTTTTTTGTTTTGTTTTGGGTTGATTTGTTGTTTTTTTGTTTTTGTTTGTTTTTGTTTTGTCTTTTGGCCTTATACCAGCAGTACTCTTCTTGCTCTAGTTAAATGTTTCCCTCACCACAACATTCCTACCTCTGCCCGGCCCTGAGATTCTGGTGGGGATGCCAATCCAATGCCCTACCTTAACCTGGCCAAATGGAAGGGCATGTGGCATAGGCCTGGTCAATTGTCATACCCTATCCCTCTGGCCCAAGTGATTAATTTCAAAGATTAGCACGTCACTCAAGCCAGTCCAATCACAGTCCTTTTCTGAGGCTTCTATATACTGAGTCAGGGACGGAGGAGCCTTACTTTCCTCTGGGCTTGTTGCAGCTAGAATAATAAAAGCCAGGAAGTGTTTATGTCTGTGCCTCTTCCTCCTACCACTACATAAATAGAAGAGAATAAGGCAACCCACAGAAATACAAAACTGAGAAATGGAGAGAGAATTCTGAGAACAGTATTTGAGACTCGCCATGAGTGAGTCCCACTGCCCCATCCTGCCTTTTGAGTTACTGGAGTCAATAAACCTCCCCTCCTTTTTTGCTTTAGCCAGTTTGTATCAGCCACTTTCAACTGAGAAGTCCTCACTTATAAAAGCACATGCGTTGGGGCTCCCTGGGTGGCTCAGCGGTTTGGCGCCTGCCTTTGACCCAGGGTGCGATCCCGGAGTCCCAGGATTGAGTCCCACGTCGGGCTCCCTGCATGGAACCTGCTTCTCCTTCCTCCTGTGTCTCTGCCTCTCTCTCTCTTTCTATGTCTATCATAGATAAATAAATAAATCTTTTAAAAAATAAATAAAATGAAATAAAAGCACATACGTTAACACATGTGAACATTTGTATTTGAAGACATTCTCATTCATTTTAGATATTGTCTCTAGAATACTATACTTAGAAGGCTGCATGCTGATGCCAAAGAAACAAATGGAAAGCAGTTTCGATACAATGAAGCAGAAAACATATGATATTTAATATAATGCTGTTTACCCATTCGCTGATTGTGTAGGCTGTATGAGCTTATTGAGCTATAGGCTGGACAGGGAGGTTCTGAAATCAAACTTCTGTCAATAATCAATTTTATTTGTCTTGAAAGGCAAGAAATCTCTGAAGACATATACATCTTGTTTTGACCTGTTCTCTACGTCAGATTTCTCAAACTGTTTCCAAACTTAATAGTTTTGAGACTTTCCATTCTAAACATGCTCCTGATGATTCACAGTGTACATTATTATATCAGTGTACTGATTCATTCTGCAGCAATTTATTTAATCTAGAATTTTCTAAACTTATTTGACTTCAGAAACTATTTTTAAAAATTTTTCTAATTTTTCCAGTTTTATTAAAATATTGACATATAACATATATAAGTTAAGGATGTACAAAGTAATGATTGGAGACATGTATATATTGTGAAATGATTACCGCAATAAGGTTTATTAGCACCTCCATCCTCTCACATAATTACCTTTTCTGTATGTGTGTGGAGATAATTTTTAAAAATTACACTCTTAACTTTCAAGTATATAATATTGTATTGTAAATTATAGTCACCAAGCTGTATATTAGATCCCTAGAACTTCTTCTAATAGCTGGAAATTTGTACCCTTTGACCAACATCTACCATTTCCCCCAATCTCTCGCCCCTGACAACCACCATCCTATTCTCTCTCTGGGTTCTGCTTTTTTTGGATTCCACATATAAGTGAGAACATACAGTATGTGCCTTTCTTTGATTTATTTCACTGCATATAATGCCCTTGAAATCCATTCATGTTGTTGCAAAAGGCAGAATTTCCCTTTTTATGACTGAATAATATTCCTCTGTGTGTGTGTGTGTGTGTGTGTGTGTGTGTACCACATTTTCTTTATCCATTCATTTGTCAATGCACACTTAAGTTGTAGAAATTATTTTTTAGCACCAGATGTATTTGGGAAACACTAGACAATAATCAGCTATTAAGTCAGTAAAAATGTAAACATTCTTAATTTCTGAAGTGTGCAGAGTAGACTATTCTAAAACTCCAACCTGTGGTTAATGTTCCAAATAAGACTATCCTTATATCTTATGTTAATTATTAAAATTAGTATTAAAAGTTAAATTTATGTTATTCTTTAACTGTTAAAGTCAAAGATAGAGGTAAAGGCAATTAATGTAAGTTTTGTAGTGTTTATATACATGTGTTCGATATATATTGCTTCCCCTTATATTGTAAATAAATGAAAAAATTAGTTTAGATATCAGTAATACTAATATAATATAACTAGAAATAACTGCTTTGATCTACTTTTGACTATTTTTAGGCATTGTGTACATGATGCCAAATGACTTATTTGAATTTGTCATTAAATTGTGGTAGATAGAAATAGGTTGTTTTTAAGGTACTTATTTTTTTTTAAGATTTATTTATTTATTCATGAGAGACACAGAGAGAGAGAGAGAGAAAGACCGAGACATAGGCAGAGAGAGAAGCAGGCTCCCCACAGAGAGCCTATGCAGGACTCCATCCTGGATCCCAAGATCACGCTGTGAGCTGAAGGCAGACGCTCAACCACTGAGGCACCCAGGCATCCCTAAGGTACTTATGATAAAGCAAAAAGGATAGTTTAACTAAAAGGTTAAAACTCTAAAGGTGATCCTGTAACAGCATATCACAACAACTTATGAAAGTTAAAAGAACAGTATTTTGCCTGTTACGTTCCAAGCTTTGCTAATATTTTCAAAATGACATTTAGAGTCAATTTGTACCTTGGGAGAAGAATTATCTATAAAATGGCCCCCCAGCAGTGTACGTAGATTATTAGAGATGATCTAGGTTTTGTCATCAGCATGTCTAATTTATTCCAGAAGACATCTCAAGGCCAAAATGCTTCCCTGGAGTGTTCTCACAGCAGTTTTATCCCAACCCTAAACTGGGCCCTTGTCTTAAACTGAGCCTATCTCAGACTGAGATTACTCAAAAAATTCCAAGCAGAATGCACAGAATACACTTGACACATCATCAGGGAAATCATCACAATTTCACTTCACTTTTGGTTAGCCCTGGCTTTGCCATCTTTTAACTTTTATGGCTTATGGTGAAACATTTTGGCCTTGGATCCAGCCATAGTCCCATCTGCCTAAGTTACCTCTTCTTTCTTGACTTACATGGCCTTCCAGTTTCCCCACAGAGCCCTGTGTCTATCAGCCCTCTATCAGCCCTCCAGCATTTTCTTAAACTTGACCTTCAAATCAACTAAGCCATTCTCAACAGCCTTGCAGTAGATCAGTCTGCCAGCAGGAAGCTGAATGCTGCTCCCCGTTCCACCAGCATCACTCTTACACCAGCGGCACCCCCACACCAGCTGGGTTTAATTAGAGACACTTTTTTTCCCTTGACTATAGAAAGAAAGTTTTCTTCATTTTGACTAACTCATTTTAAGCTGAAAAAGCAAGAAAACTTGTCTTGAGTTTCTAGTCATGAATAAATAAGCACCACTGACTTTTCTCTCTTCCTCAAAATGCCTGTCTAGAGACTCATCTCCTCATGGTCTCAACTCCCACCAGCACTTGAATGTCTAAAACAGATCCAGACATTTCAGTCCCATTCCCTTTCACAATGTGTTCCCAAACTCTCTTCTATCTTCTGTCCACCCCTCCCTTAGCTCCCATCTCTTGAGTTCCAACACTAAGCACCCCCCACTGTATTATAATTGCATATGTTAGAATCTTTCATTGGACCCTACTAACTCAAAGTCATAGATTATTTCTTATATACCTTTGTTTGCTCCATTAGTGCTCTTAGTAGCTGTTTGGAAAGGTTTAATGAAAAAAAGAGTCCGTAAAAAGATTAATGATTAGCAAATATCCCAATATTTTAAGTTTCTCATGTTAGCCTGATAATAGTGAAATCTGAAAGCTTTCTCTTTTTCCTTTTGTTAAAAATTTACTGAGCACTTACTACATGCCAGGACTACTCTAAGCCATTTCCTGGCACTTCTCATTTTATCTTCATAATCTTCCTATGAGAAAACTAGGACATAGAAAAATCATAAAGTCATACCAGTTGTAAGACTCCAGAGCTTACATATTGAACTGCTACTCCGTCTTACTGTCTGATAATCACAGGAAATACATGACCTAGAAAGCACCATTTTATGGTCCTATAGATTATAATGGCATAACAAATAAACTGAGTTCCATTAGTTCTCATGCATGAAAATTACTGAAAAATTAAGTAATTTGTCCCCTAAGTTTTCTTGTGACAAAATAAATTTAAAGAGGAAAATATAAGGCAGAAGGAAGGGAAAGACAAGTATGTTGAGGACACCATAGACGGGATCCTTGGAGGCATATGCCATAGGACTGATTACCTTGGGAGGGGTCCTTGGGAGGGGTCCTTGGGAGGGGTCCAGCCTGCCTCCTTGTCAGAACCAGTCAAACAGCAGACAGGCAATGGGGTTCTCTCAGCTCAGCCACTGATTCATTGTTGTCTTGTAACAAAACCATCATCTTAAAATTTATAGACAGAAATGACATAAATATTAGGTTGACGTTTTTTGGTATTTTCAGCATCTTTATTTCTGCAGATATAAAACATTTCTAAGTCTATCTTGAACACAAAAATATGTTGAAACCCATAAGCAGGTATCTGTTTCCTTTCCGTTTTTTTCTTGGACCTTTTGCTGAGGTGGTTAAAAGAAAATATGTACATTCCTTTTCAAGAATATATGCCTGGCCGCCTTTTCCATAGATATAAAAAGGAATATATGAATTGGAAAAGCCAATTGTTTACGAATGGGTTTAAGCACTGCCAAATAAAATTTGTTTTTCATAAGCCTTGCATAGAAACAGAACTGTGTGTTTTATACTAATAGCTCTGCTCAAAGAAGAAACTGTTCCTTAAAGAATTAGCTTTGGAAGTAGAATGCTAAACATTGTTCTTTGGTGTGGGAATAGTCACCTTCTGTCATTAGCCAGTACACATAGATGGTGAATTCTCATCTGCTGATTTATTCATGTGAAGCTGACTTTCCAGCCAGATAGCATCAATTCAGCTTTATTGAGATTTTTGTTCATCTTCTCTTTACTCTCATTTTGCCTGCAGCTTGCATTTTAAGAAGCAACTGTTTAACACCAAATACTACTCTCTCCCATGCTCCAGCAAAAAGCCTGGGAGAAGGCCATGTTGCTCTGACCTATGCTGTACATCAGCCTGAGACATTATCTAATCTCTGAAAAAGCAGGTTGCAGAGGGAAGTGAATGTGAATATGGGGGCTTTTATAGTTTCTACCTAAAGCAGGTCTTCTTAACAGGCCTTTTGATTTTGTAGGGAGCAAATGCTTGGAAGGTCAAATATATACAGGTTCAGTGATAATCACAACTCACCAAAAGCTAAAGGGAAAGAACTCTGTAATATAATCTATCATTTTTTATTGTCTATACTGTAATTTCTTTTCATCAGTAAAAATAACCAACAACTGATTATGTGTAATACATTACATAATGCCTGATATGCTGTGGTTGTTTGACATCACCCAGACACACCAATTCATGATAAAATTGATAACATGGTAAAATGGGGTTGCTTATGCTGTTGCATCCCCACTCCTACATCTATGAAATGGTATCCCAAGAGCATTAGTCACACAAAATCAAATGTATAAGTGGACTCCCATCCAATCTAATAAATCTTACATGATGCAGATAAATCTGTGGTGCTTTTAACAAGCAGTTGTTACTGATTTTATTGACCATCAATCATCTGTCCCAGACTTAGCAAGGAAATATGATAAAGAGCTTTCAACACACAATCAATATAGTGTGAAGAAGCTTGATGTTTACAGTCAACTCATGTTATCTGGCTACCTTCTGCCATTATGGAAGCAAATCTGCCATTAGTGGAACTAAAATATTGTTCAGTATTAAATAAAATTTTATCTGCTTTCTACTTTGAGAAACAAGAAATATGGAAATACAAAAATTTAGATAAGTATTGAATTTCCAGGCCAGCCTCAACAAGCATGATACCCAAGTGTGACTACCACTCTGTTACTTCAGAAATGGCACCTTTATGCTTAGACTGAGGATGTGAATTTCTGATTGCTCTGGTCACTGCACATAAAAATGTTGTGGAAAAATTTGAATTGATAGTGAGGTCCTATTATGTACATATAAAAAGTAATAGTAAATATTGGTGTTAATTGGCAAATCAACACAATATTTTACATTAATTTTAAAAACCATCAAACCCAAAAAGAAAATTCATGCTTCTAGCATTGATAACCTCTTTGATTCTTGATTTCCAAAGAGGCTACACCATCTTACACTCCTATCAGCAATATATGAAGGTTCTAATCTCTCCATATTTTTACCAACACTTGCTATTTTCTGTCTTTTTGTCTAGAGCCATCCTAATAGTTGCAAAGGGATGTCTCATATGGTTTTGTTTTGCAATTCTGTAATGACAAGTGATATTAAACATCTTCTCATGGACTTATTGACTGTTTTTGAATCTTACTTAGAGAAATGTCTATTCAAATCTTTTTGCTGCTTTTAGTTGGATTATTTCTCCTTTATTGTTGAGCTGTAAGAGATCTTTTATATATTCTGGACACTTATTCACTCATTTAAAATGGAAGGGACAGAGATGTGAACCTCTCTTCTCTTGGAAACACAGAAAATAAAAAGCAGACACATAGCTGAGTGTGAGGAAAAAGTTGTCAAGACAGGGCTACCAGGACCTACTGCTAATTTCCTGCCCAGTAACCTCTATCAGCCAATTCTGAAGCAGAGCTCAGATAAGTTCTACTAGAAGTGGCCCTGATGAATAGGAAACATTGGAAAAGTCCAAAAGTAGTAGGAGGAAATAAATTTGGTTGTCAATGTACCTGGATATGGTGGCTGTGCCTCCTCCTTGAGTTACACTTCTGCCAACTTTGGTGATAGAGTTCATCTCAGTATAATAAAGTTCCCGTGGTGCTATGATTTCTGTTACTTACAGATTACAATTGTGGTATTTTTTTAAAAATCACTTCAGGGTGTCAAAATGGTGCATTCTTCCCCTGTACTTGAGCGTTACAAATTGATAGAATTGGGACACTGGATATTTGAGATCACTTGCCAACCCCCTCCAAAATCAAAGGAATAAATTCCAGAATATTTTCATAAATTATCATAATCACACAGTGTGTATTACCAAAAAAAAAAAACCCATTGATTTCTTAGAACTTGTATTAAAAATTCTGGACATCTAAGGACCCATTTTCAGTTGCTTCTATGTGTGTGTATGTGTGTATGTGTGTGCTCAGTGAAGCTCAATTAAAACACCTATTCTCTTTTGGGGGCTCTCTTCTCTCAGACACTGATAATCACAGTTTTTTTCTATACTCCATGACCACAACTATCAAAGTTTACTTAAACCTATTGTTTTCTCTTTAAGGAGTAATTACATGGTCTGTACTATTGAGTTAATGTTCCTTCATTTTAAATATTATTTTTTTAACATTGGCTCTCTATAGATAGTGCCTTTGCTCAAAGGATCCATCTAATGCAGGAGTTTCAGCATAAAAACTGGACAGGAAAGAATTTGTAGAAAATAGGCTTTGCTTTTTCCCTCACACAGGGAGAACTGCTGCATTGCATCATGGCTATCCCCTTTGGTTCTCTGATTAACTCCAGCCCTAGCCAGAGCGCAAAAGAAGTTTATAGGATGAAGCAAAAGAGAGTCTCTGGTTGCTTCTCTCCCCCTTCCGGTATACTACTTGCCAACTCTGCTTGCACCTTACTGACCACCAGCACTCTCTACTCTTCCCCTCCCCTCCCACAGCGATCCCCTGTGAATCTTCTGGTTTCTGCCTGCCTGTCTGCAAGCCCAGCTTTGGCCCTAAATACGGGCCTTTGTTTGGTTATCTCCACACCTTGCTCTGATCCCTGTATGTCCAGTCTGTTCATCCAGCCCCAGAACCTTGACCAGCAACTCCCAAGAGAGCCTCTCTGTCCAGCCCAACTGGCTTGTGCACCCTCTGCCTCCAGCCTGACACTGGCTATTCCGGTGCTGGCTTCCTTCCCAGAGAAGGACCCAGTGATGACAGCTCCTCAAATCATACTTCGTGGGTAGCAGCTTCAGAGTTGGCATGGGTCCCAACAATAGATTACTGTAATGTACTTGGCCCATCACCTGTAATGGTAAAATAAGATTATAACATATACATCTGGGTTGTATAAAAATGCACTCACATAACTCTTTTCGTTTGAAACATGTCATAAAATGATTTAGCCAAATACAAACACAGAATCCGTTGACATACAACCACCACTGAAATGAGACATTTAGTTGAATCTGGAAGTTCTGCTTATGCTGAAGGCAGAAAGTAAAGAATAATTTATAAATTTCATCTGCAAAACACGGAAGGAATGAATTATTTACTAGAATATTATTACCCTATTTGGAGGCTAGCCAGAGACTGGTCAATTACTATCTTCTGAGTGGAGCCAAATAGTTCAATTATATCGTAGTCTTACCTCCATAGGTCTATTTACTAACATGAAAGTAATGTCATCAATTTACCATTTATATGTGATTTAATTTGCATGTTGTTATGACTTTTAGATTATGGTCAATTATTAAATGTTCTAAAACTATATGTACAAAAGGTTATTATTGTGAGCTACAGCCCTCAAACACTAACCCAGTGTTTTTAGAGAAATTATTTAATTAGTATATATATACCTGAGGAGATTGGTATAAAAATTACATAAATATGAGATTTGAAAATTAATTTCATTTTGTATTTGTTCATATCTCCTGATTTTCTTCAGGGATTAAATCATATTTATCAGTGTACACAAAACCCACTACATTCCTTCCTGTCCTTCTGTTCTTTAATCTTCCCAGCCATGTTAAGGAATTTTGATGGTCTGTATTCAGAGCTCCACCCTCACGAAACTACCACAAGGCCCAGTGTGGGCTGAGTGACACCTTCCCTGTTGCTGATTCAAGTTCAGGATACTGGTGGTGTAGCATAGACACTGGCTGTTTAGCTGGTCCTGCGCTCCAGGTGTTTTCAGCTGCTCAACTGGGGAAATTCACACAGAAAGGGAGATTTCCAGTTTGACCACAGAGACAAAGCACTTTTATGTGCCCAGACAGAGAACTGGATAATGGTTACACAGATAATGGTGTGTGACCATGTCAATTCCCAAGCACCTCTAAGAAGAAATTGTTCTCATAAGTATTAAAATCAAGGTCCTGGAACAGCTGGTGCTAGAACAGGATTTGCTGTGTGAACCATGCTGCGGGATGTGATTTCATATCAGTGTCTTTTTCACCATGAACTATTTCTTTGATTTGATAGCAAGGATCATTAGAATTGCATTAGGAAGAGAACTTTGTGCCTATTGAAGCTGAGACTGAGGGCCAGAACTTAAGTCTGACAATTCATGAACACCTCACCTCCAAGCTTAAAACACCCTATGGAGGCTCTCATGTATCCTACAGGAAACATGGGACTCCTTCCTCCCTGCTCCTAAAAGTAGTCGATCATGCATGTCACTGTGAGGTGGCCACATCAGTTGCCTTGCTGACTAAGGGCAAATGATGACAAGCATTTTAACTATATATAAGCTAGGAGAATCGAAGATGCACAGCAAGAATTCAGGTAACAGACAACAAAATAGTCAAGAGAAGTAGGAAATAGGATATGCATGGCAGAAATGTAAAAACAAGTCTCTGGTTATGCCTTTTTATAGCAAGTGCTAAAATGAGAATTAGAGCCAAAGATCTAGGGCCTGGATGAAGAGGCCTTTTTGTGATAAAGCTACCGTGTGTGGGGGCTGCCTGCATGGTATTATGCAGCTCGCTAGTATGAAGCCCAAAGAGCTGAGATCTGTTCCTGGGTCCAGTATTATCCAGACAACACAATATAGGGCGGGGAACTTGGGCCGAAACAGACTGCCTATGTTTAACCCCTGGCTTTTCCACTGCTTAGCTGTGTGAACTTGGGTAAGTTATTTAACCTCTCTGTGCCTCTGTTTTCTCATCTGTAAAATGGAGATAATAATCAGTCCATATAGAGTTGTTGAATCACTATATACCTGGAACCAATGTCACACTGTATATTAATTATGCTGGAATATAAATTTTTTTAAATCAGGCCAAACTCCAAGGATTGTTATGAGGATAACAGGTATGGTAGATACAAAGCCATTGAAACACAGCCTGGACAGAATAAGTACATGATTAATATGAGCTATTTTACCTATGAAATGGGACTTTAAATTCATATAGATATAATTTATATTATAAAAATATAATTTATATTCTTATATTATGTTATATTATATTTTATATATGATTTATTATAAGGAATTGGCTCATGCAGTTGGAGGCTGAGAAGTCCCATGATCTATCATCTGCAAGCTGGAGACCAAGGCAAACTAGTGGTGTAGTTTAGTCTGAGTCTGAAGGCCTGAGGACCAGGGAAGCTGATGGTGTAGTTCCCAACTCGAGGGCAGGAGAAGACTAATGTCCCAGGTAAACGATCAGTTTTATAAAGAACAAATTCTTTCTTCTTCCACTTTTTGTTCTTTCAGGCCCTCAATAAATTGGATGTTGCCTGTGCACACTGAGAAGGGCAATCTGCTTTACTCAGTTTACTATTTCAAATGCTACCAATTCAAATCTTCACAGACACATTCAGAAATAATGGGTAGCCAAATATCTGGGCAGCCCGTGATCCGGTTAAGTCGACACATAAAATTAACCACCACATTGGTTTAGTCAAAAGTTGGCCAAGAGCAATGAGAAATTCAGATGGATCAGATTCCTCTCCCAAACATCTTGAGAGTTAAGGCAGCTCAGCCATCAGCATTTGCTCTTTGTTCTTGCCCAGGGTCTGCTCAAGGCCTTCCTGACTCACACTACTGAGTATTTACAAGGAATTTGGGCAGTGACTTCAAGGAGGGCAGCAAAAATGGAAAAAAAAGATTGACAGGCAACACGTTGCTTCTGAATGCAGCCCCAAATGGGCACGTGTTCCTAAAAACTTTATGTAAGCCAAATTATATTTTAAAGGTATGAAGACATTTTCAATATAAAGAAATGGTATATATTTTTCAAACATAAATATCTATCGTAAAGCCATGATTCCTAGATTCCAGGACTCCAACAAGTTAAGAATAGCCTCTTAAATTGTTTTCTAGAAAAAAACAAAAACAAAAAACAGAAAGAAAAATAATTTTCAAAAGAATTGTAAGGTACATCTCCATATCAGAAACATTAACATGGAATAAGAGTGGGGTAGGGGTCCATCAAGAAATTGAGAATACTGGTGGCCACATCTAATAAAAAAAAGGCAGGAGACACAGAGCTAGGGGCCTCTGTTTTGATCCTGTATCTCCCTCTTGGGCAGCCCACTTGAGTCCCCTGGACCTCCAGCTTCTTGTGTATAGGATAAGGGTGTAGGATTAGATGAGAGCTAAGGTCCCTGTCAGGGGCGAATTTAATTGGGATCTAGATTTATTGATGTTTCTCTGGCTCGGTTCCTGAGAAGAGTTTCTTGGATAAAACTGTCTGCTACCTGCTGTTTGTGCCTTTGTGAAGAGACACTTTAGTTTTCCTTCTATTTCAAGTTTCTCAGTTGGAATTTCAACATTTGAAAATCAAAAGAAGTTGGACCAGCTAGCAGCAACATCTTCCATCCTCCTCATTTTACCCTGGCCGTGACAGTACACTACAGCTCCAAAGCAGGGTAGAAGGAGCTGACAGCTCAGGTACAATGCACACAGGCAGCTAAGTGGGGAGAGGAAAGCCCATACTGCCCAGCATTGGACTCTGCTTCTCCATCCCAGGTGGAACAACCCACTGTGGACCTGTAATGACCTTTGTCTACATAGGATACTCACTATCATTTCCTTGCAGAGGAAGAAAAGCATGGGGGAGGGGGAGGTGGTCAAGAAGGAATAAACAAGCTGTTTTTGACTATTTACTTCCTGAAATGAGAAGTAAGATTTAAGTTGAAAGAGGTCAAAGGTAGAAACAAAATGGGTAAATACAATTATGCCCCCATCATGGGGATTTTGAAGATTAAGTGTTGAAATGAACCTGGCCTTAAACTCCCTTATCTCAAAGGAAGAGCCATTTAGGTGCTAAATTTCCAAGGGGAATAAGGTATGTGCCAAATTCCTTCTATTTCAAGTGATTATTACTTATGCAGAAAAAGTAGATATTTGGTTTTTTGTTATTTGCTGTGATTCAGTGGTATGCTGGTAAATATGCAAATCCTTGATTTGCAGCTTTTACCATGGCTGACTTCCAGCTACCCTGACATGAGAGCACTGATCCTGAGCAGAGAGTCAGAACAAACCAGCTCTAGGACACCACCTACTTATTGTGAGTTCTTTTGCTTTATGTCAGACTGGATGAAGTGCCAGACTGCAAGTCTTCTAAAATTATTTAAGCCTGCAGCTGGAAAAAAAAAGTTACAGAAATTTTTAGTGTAGAAATCATTATTAATGTACAGCTCAGTGAGTTTTCACAAACTGATCACACCTATATAATTAGCAAAAATCAAGAAACAAAATATTATCAGTCCCCCAGGAGCCCTCTCCTTGCTGCCTTTCAGCCAACAGCACAACCCATCCCTATCCAGGGTAACCAGTACCCTGTCTTATAACAGCATGTTAATTTTGTCTGGTTTTGTGTTTCACATGAAAGTACTCAGCATGCACTGCAGCATGGCATCTTTTGCTCATCTTTATTTTCATTGGATTCATTCACCTTGATGTATCTAATTTTAGATCATTCCTTCTTTATAGTATTTTATTTTAGGAATATTCCACAATTTATCCATTCTACCATTGATGGGCATTTGGGCAGTTTCCAGGTTTTGGCTATTATGAGAGGTGCATCTTAAACACTATAGAACATATCTTTTGATGCACAAATGTAAGCAGTTCTGCCGGTTATACCTCCAGGAGGGAGGTAGCTGGGTCATGGAGTATGCATAATATCAGCCTTAGTACATGCCACCAGTGTTACCAAAAGGTGGTGTCACATTACCTCGGTAGTACTCCTCATTGCCACCAACATTTGCTATTAACTGTTTTCATTTTAGCTCTCCTGGTAGGTATATAGCAGTGCCACAGTGCTGTGGTCACTAGTGGTATTGAGCACGTTTTCATATATTTTCTGGTCCCTTGAATATCCTCTTTCATGTGGAGTCTAAGTAATTTGCCTACTTTTTCATTGAATTGTCTGCCTTTTTTTTCTTTTTTTTAAAGATTTTATTTATTTATTCATGAAAGACACAGAATGAGAGAGTCAGAGAGACATGCAGAGGGAGAAGTAGGCTCCATGCAGGGAGCCCGATGTGGGACTTGATCCCATAACTCTAGGATCACGCCCTGAGCCAAAGGCAGATGCCCAACCACTGAGCCACCCAGGCATCCCGTTGTCTGCCTTTTTCTTACTTACATGCATTTTAAGTCTCTCTCTCTCTCTCTCTCTCTCTTTTTTTTACCTACGAATACTAGAGAAAAAGGAAAGAAAAGGCCTCAATTCTGAGATAAGCTGCTTTTCCTTGTGGGCCAAAGATATTAATTAGAAAAGATTTGTCTCCCTGTTTTCTTGTGTAATTTTTTCTCAATGTAGAGTTTCTCCTACACTGTACATTGCTCTTTATCAAGCCTCTATCAGATTTTGTGCTTATTTCATAAAAATATTGATGAATATTTCACTTAGAATATAATATTTCACTTAGAAATATTATAAAGCAGTTTGGGGAGAAGGGTTTTTTTAAAGAACAAATAGTACAAATGCAAATGCATTTTCAAAACTGAACAATTCTTTCTTAAATGAAAGTAAGAGCTATTCAAATAGTCTGTAAGAAAAAAATAAATTGAAGCCTCAATTACCTCAAAAAAAGTAATTTTGATTTCTTATTAAATATGAATTTTTAAAAGTTTTCAGAGGTAAGGCTTCATTTTCCTTTCTGTTATCTCAAGAGAAAAACCTATTGCTTATCTATAAGTCCTTTTTTAAAAAACCATGTTCACTAAAAATTGAATTCCTCCTATGTATTGTGTGAGCTGTCTTATTTTTTTAAATCCTTATTTAGATAAGGGAGTGCAACCTATTCATACAAAACTGATTCTATGGCAAGAATATAGAAAAATGTTAAAAAAAATAGTTGACTATTTCAGAGATTAAAGAACTTTCCTTGGATAACTGAATGTGGGTCAAACATACCAAACAGTTTCTTTATAGAAGCCTAATTGCTTTACCTTCATTATTCTTTCTAGGTAACAAAATAGAATAAAATATTAAGGCTACCGTTTCAGGAGAATTAAGTCTCCCTATGAAGAAAGAGAAAGAAATTTCCTGAAATGTTTCAGAAAAGATTGGGGATATTTTCAGAACCACCTGAAGGCCCAGGCATATTGCCTCAAAGACTAGGCCTGAGTGGTCCTGCCATGTGTGCCTTTTCACTACACATGGTATGGGCAGCCCAGAGCAAAACTGGGAAGAAGGAAAATTTTTTCCTTTTGTGCGTTCTGCTTCTCTTGCCCCTATGCTGTCCCTTCGTGGTACTTCCTTACATTACTGAGACTAGGATTGGCAAATATAAAGCATCTTGCCACTCCTCTATTCTGCCCCATGGCAACCATTATTGTCAATCATGACACTTTTCCTGTAAGTCCAGGTGTAACCCAAATGCAGCTCAGAATTCTTATCACAGCATGCTGAGAGACCAATACCAATCTATCAGAATTGTCATTTAAGATGGTATCTACTTGGGGCACCGGTGTGGCTTAGTCAGTTAAGTGACCCACTCTTGGTTTTGGCTCAGGTCATAATCTCAGAGTGGTGAGTTCAAGCCCCTCGTGGGGCTCTGTGCTGAGTGTGGTGTCACTTGAAATTCTCTCCCTCTCCCTCCCCCCTCTGCTACTCCCTCACTTGCATGCACACATACACGCACACACACACACTCTCTCTCTCTCACTCTCTCAAATAAATAAATAAAATCTTTTAAAAAATTTTTAAAAGATGGTATCTACTTGCCTTCACTTTCTTAGGCAATATGACTCTTAATCCATCTTCTGCCATAGCCCTAAAATGTAAATGTATTACTTTTCCCAAAATTATTTATATTATCTTATATGATGGTTCTTATTGTCTGAATCTCTGATTCATCATTTTTTATCCTGGTTCTGGACATCTTTCATCTCAACCAAAAATAAATAAATAAATGAACCAAAAAAAAACAAAAAAAAACAAAAAAAAAATCCTAGGATTATAAGTCAAATGCCTATAGGAACCAGATGATACAAGCAAGGTTTTCATAGTTAGTCCAGGACAGCAATAGTTTTCACCTTCAGAAAGAAATACACTTTCCCTTTTTTCAAGTAACATGTGGCCCATGGTCTACCTTTCGTTTATCCACTTGTGAAAAAGGCATACAGGTTAATCTCATTATTCAAGGTATTTATGTTGTATAAAGTCACCAAAAACATTGATTTAGTGAATATTGAGCCATTGCTCCTATGGAAATTTAGGGCTAGGTTCTTGTGAGTTCTGGTCATATTTTTGACAAGTGATCAATATATAATCTTGTCTTTTGTGCTTTTCTATTTATAAATTATTTGTTTAGTACATAGTGTTAATTGATTATCATTGAACTCATGGCCAACAGCACTACAACTCACACCTGAACAAAGCTTATCTAACACATGCATTTTCTCCATAAGGCACATCAGAGCCTTCTTGCACTTAGGAACATCAGACAGCATTTAAACACTACACTTGGAGGTCATTTTAAATAGCAAGATTACCAACAAAGCACAGAAATGCAAAAACCAGAGCGCTAAATAAATATACATGAAAAGGACAGTTGTTTACAGTATGAGAGTTGACACAAGAAGGCAGAGCATCTACCTCAGCTAGGATGTGTGCATTGGACAACTCAGACTTTTTCACTGCTCTGTCCATAAGTGACCGTGAAAGCCCTATGATTTTTTATTTTAAGGTTACAAATAAATTTTAGGAAATAGGCAAATTTACTGATACGGAATCTGAATAATAAAGATCAATTGTATTGTTGCACCATGAGGAAAATAATAGTGTGAACACAAAGACAAATGGTGTCTGAGTTTGGTCTCAATGATAACAGAGAAAATGGGAGTCATGAGGCTGGCAAACTAAGGAAGGCGCAGTTACAGTCAGATATCACCCAGGAGAAATTTGGAGCCAGAGTTGGCAGATCTTCCAAGAGAAGCCCGCCATCTGGATCATTTTAATGTGAATTCTCCTGGTTTTAGATGTTGATTTAAATTAAAAACAACAGCACCATAGAACAGACTAAATATATCTCCTTACCTTGCCTGACTTGCCTGAGGGCCTCAGGTTTACAAGTTGTCCCTGTAGCCTAGAGCGGAGTTTCTCAGTCTCAGCACTATTGACATTTTGGGCTAGGTAATTCTTTGTTGGAAGGTGGATGTCTTATGCACTGTAGGACAATTATAGCATCTTTGGCCCCCGCTGGCCAGAAGCCAGTAGTGCATCTAACTCACCACCTACCCCCAAGCTGTGACAACCAAAAATGCCTCCAGATATTGCCAAATCACCCCTAGTTGAGAACCCACTGGTCTAGACCAAGACAGATGAACCACATAAAGGCATCTATGACTCAACTTTTCTCTGTTCCTAAAACTGCCACTCTCCTGATTATCCAGGCCTAAATCCTCCAAATACTCAGATATTTCCCTTTCTCATTCATATGTATTCTACTTCTAAACCTACCAGTTCTTACCTTCAACTACCCCTTTATTCTTACTAAAATCCTTATCTCAGTCCCCTATGTCCTCCCATCTAGCCTACCACAATAGTCTCCTAACTGGGCATTGTACACTAGTTTACCCTTTGTATATTCCATCAGGCCATCACTATGAATTAATACTTGAAGACACTGATTTTTTTTTATCATGTTGTTAACTTCATACCATTTTAGCCCTCATTTAAAAATGTTAGACAGTGCTTCTTTTATCAGAGATCATTGCTAAGCACCCAACAACTCCTGTAAGAGCTTATCAGAAGCATAGCAATAGAATAAACAGGTGTTCTAGAATGCCAGGAAGCCTGAATTAAGCCTTGGCTCCATCATAGCCTAGCTTCTTCTAATTCCTCCTCTTCTAATTCTACCCAACTTCCCGTTCTTCTGTTCTTCTCAACTCACAACCCACCCATGGTGGCAGAATGGTTACTGGCTAAGTTCTTGGGTTTTGAGATAAGCAAACTAAGGTTAAAATTCTCAAGAAGTTCTTTAACCTTTCTGAGCCTCATTTTTGTTATCTGCTAAGTGAGGATTAAAAATAATACATACAAGGTTGTTATGAGACTTAACTAATATTTTCCATGTAAGATACTAGGCCCATTTTAGGCACACAGGAAGCTCTTAATGAATGTCACATGGTATTTATTTTCATTGTACCTTCTTCTTGTGAGATCTTATTGATCCTACCACTTATGCTGCCTATTTGACATCTCACATACATTGACTTTATTCTGTGTACATGTGAGCATGCATGCACGTGCACACACATACACATAAACTCTATTTTATTTTTTTTAGTAGGCTTCACACCCAGTGTGGAGCCCAACACAGGGCTTGAAATCATAACCTTGAGATCAAGATCTGAGCTGATATCAATGCTTAACTGACTGATCCACCCAGGCATCCTAAAACTCTATTTTTTTTTAAGATTTTATTTATTTATTCATGAGCGACAGAGAGAGAGACAGAGAGAGAGAGGCAGAGACACAGGCAGAGGGAGAAGCAGGCTCCATGCAGGGAGCCTGATGCGGGTCTCGATCCTGGGTCTCCAGGATCAGGCCCTGGGCTGAAGGTGGCGCTAAACCATTGAGCCACCCGGCTGCCCTTTTTTTCTTTTTTTTTTTAAATAGAGTTGTACTTATTGGGGACCAGAACCCTGTGTTTCTTCTCCTTAATCCTCATGATCCTAGCATAGTGCTAAAAAGATAGCTGACACCCAGTAAATACTAGTTCAGCTCTCAGGGTGTGGTCTTAAGACCATCTGCTGGGAACTTGTTAAAAATGCAGATTCTTGAGTGTCAGTCCAGACTCATGCTTCAGAAATTCTGGGGGTGGGACCCAGCAATCTGTTTTAATAAGCCCTCTAGGTAATTTTGATTTACAGGGAATTTTGATTACCACTCAAACCTTAATTCATTTATTCAGCAGGTATTAAGTACCTACCATTATCAGTAACTTTTACAAATTTGGGATATAGCAATAAACAAGAATATCTCTGCTATCATTAGGCTTATATTGTGTTGGAAGAAACAGACATAACACAAACCCAAATAAATAGTATATTTTCAGATAAGGGCAGGTGCTAAGAATAAAATAAAATACTAAAATGAGATGGAAAGTAGTTGGAAGGAGGTGGTAAATAAGGAATGATTTGTACCTGTTTTGGGTTGGTTTCCAATGCCTTAAAATACTTTTTCTTCTTTTTTATTTTTTGAGATTTTATTTATTTGGAGAGAGAGAAAGTGCACATGAGCAGGAGGTGGGACAGAGGGAGAGGGAGAATCTTAAGCAGCCTCTATGCTGAGCACAGAGCCTGATACAGGGCTCAATCTCATGACCCTGAGATCATGACCTGAGCCAAAATCAGAGTCAGATGCTCAACTAACTGAACTACCCAGGTACCCCTCAAATACTTTTTAAATACATGTTTTTCCTATGGTTTATAACTGATACTTGTATAAGGGTTATTTCAATAAAAGTTATTCCATCATTAGCAAAGCTGGCATTTTATTGTTTTTTTTTTCAATGCAATTGCTAGCATATAAACAAAAATTGTGAGACGTGAAGAATCAAGAAAACATGACACATAGTCAAGACAGGAAGCCCTCTGTATAGCAGACACAAAGTGACCCAGATACTGACATCATCAGGGATTTCAAAATAAGTGTGATACACATACAAAAAGATTTAGTAGAAAAGTTGGATAACATATACAAACAGATGAGTAATTTCAGCAGAGAGAGGGAAACCATAAAAAGGAAACAATGTAAATATTGGAAGTAGAAAGCCCTATTATCATAAGTGAAGGATTTATTAATTGCGCTTTATAACAGACTGGACATAGCAGAAGAAATAATCCGTGAACTTGAAGAAGTTATCATCTGAACTAAAACACTAAGAAGAAAAATAAGGGAAAGCAAACAAACAAAAAGCCAAAACAGAGGCTCTGAAATTTGTGGAATTATATTATATGGCCTAACAAACATATTACTGGAGTCCCAGAATAGTGGAGAAGGGGAATGGTACAGAAGAAATATTTGGAGAGATGATGTCTGTGAATTATCCAAATTTGAAAAGTTGTTTCAACCTAAGGATTCAAAAAGGGTAACAGAAACCTAAGTAGGATAAATGATACTGAAACAACTGGCTACTGTATGCAAAGATGATAGATAGAGGGGATCCCTGGGTGGTGCAGCGGTTCAGCACCTGCCTTTGGCCCAGGCGCGATCCTGGAGACCCGGGATCGAATCCCACGTCGGGCTCCCAGTGCATGGAGCCTGCTTCTCCCTCTGCCTATGTCTCTGCCTCTCTCTCTCTCTCTCTCTGTGACTATCATAAATAAATAAAAAAAGATGATAGATAGATAGATAGATAGATAGATAGATAGATAGATAGATAATAAACACAATGCAAACCTCAAGTCTTATATCAATCTTTATATAAAAAATAGTTTAAATTATAGTCCTAGAAGGATACATTAGAATCATAAAGCTGCTAGAAGACATGGGAGAATATATGTTTCATTTGGAAAGAGTAAAAATTTCTTAGAAAGAACACAAAAAGTGTTAACCATAAAGGAAGAAATACATAAATTAACTTCATCAAAATTTTAAATTCTTATAAACCAAAAGGCACCAGGACACAGACTAGGAATAAATAAAATACGTGTCAAAGAATTTGAATATGGTATATATATTCCTGCAATAAAAAATAAATACTCCAATTTAAAAATGACAAGACTTGGGATGCCTGGGTGGCTCAGCGGCAGCATCCTGCCTTCAGCTCAGGACGTAATCCCGGGTCTGGGGATCCAGTCCTGCATCAGGCTCCCTGCGAGGAGCCTGCCTCTCCCTCTGCCTATGTCTCTGCCTTTCTCTGTATCTCTCATGAATAAATAAATAAAATCTTAAAAAAATAAAAATAAAAATGACAAGACTTGAGGAAGATACATATTTCCAGTTAGGGAAAGAATAAATCACAGTAATAAAAAGCAGGCATAACAAATACAGCAATGACATTGTAATAGCATTGTAATGGGACAGATGGTAGCTATACTTGTGGTGAACATGGTATAATGTACAAACTTGTCAAATCACTAAGTTGTATACCTGAAACTAATGTAATATTGTGTGCCAACTATACTCAAATAAAAATGACAGTACTTTTTAAAAAGATTTTATTTATTTATTCATGAGAGAGACAGAGAGACAGGCAGAGACATAGAGGGAGAAGCAGGCTCCCTGCAAGGAGCCCGACTGCAGGACTCGATCTCAGGACCCCAGAATCACAACTTGAGCTAAAGGCAGACATTCAACCACTAAGCCACCCAGGTGCCCCAAAAATGACAATACTTGAGCAGACACTTTACAAAAGAAATAGGAATGGCAATTAAGCACATGAAAAGATACTCAACATCATTAATCAAGTAAATGTGAATTAAAACTACAATAAGACACTATTTTATATTATACATTAAATTTTATATCATCTTTATATAATTTTTAATTTAATTTTAAAAGATGACATTATGAAATATCAGCAACAATATGAAGCTGCTAGAACTTTCATCCACTGCTGGTGGAGGAATAAAATGATTTTTGGAAAACTGGTGATTTCTTATAAACATTTATGTATGCTATGAATCAGCAATACTACTCTTGGATATTTACCCAAATGGATATGTCCAGTAAAAGTTGTATGAGAATGTTCATGGTAGTCATATTCATAATAGCTTAAACCTGTAAACAACCGAAATGCCTATAAATAGGACCATGGATAGACAAATTGTGGAATAGCTACATAATGGAATGCTACTCCATGGTACAAAGGAATGAACTTGTGATACATATGAATGAATCTCAGAAACTTTATGTTGAATAAAAGCATACATGCTGTATGGTTCTATAAAAATATGATATAGGCAGAGAATGCTATGATGTGACTACTGAGGGAGTAAAGAAATTAACTAGATAGTAACAGGAAGATGAGCCAGTATAAGACTTCAAAGGGTAGTCTAAGGGAGTGAGAATAACCAAACAAAATGATATTTAGATTCTTGATAGATAATATGATGAAAATGTTTCTGAAATATTATCTTCACAACCAAGTGCAATTTGATTTACAGAAGAAAGAAACAAAAAGGTAGAAAACCCATTACAAATTTAGATGTGTTATAAGCAGAAGGAGGTGATTCATTGTGCTCCCAATTTGAATATTGGTGAACAATTAAAATTAATTGTTGAAAAATACATTTTGTGGGGGTACCTGGGTGTCTCAGTCAGTTAAGGATCCACTCATGGTTTTGGCTTAGGTTATGATCTCATGGGTCATGATTTAGCCCACATGTGACTCCATGCTCCTCGGGGAGTCTGATTGAAGATTCTTTCTTCTTCGCCTCTCCCCACTCATGCTCTGTCTCTCTCTCTTTCTCTCTTGCTCTCTTTCTGGGATAAATAAATAAATCTTTTTTAAAAAAAAGAAAAATATATCGTGTGTATCTTTAACAGATAGCCTGTATTTTCTATTAATAATGAGGGCACCTGGGTAGCTGCAATTCTGTGCTATGCCACAATTGCTGTTTCTGTAGAAATTAATTCGAAAGTCATGTGGTAACCATGGTAACATGAGGCAAAGTTGTAGAATTGGTGTTTAGGGGAAATGAAAAATCTCTGCCCTTCCTCTGCTCTCTGATCTTCTATGTTCCACTGTTTTTCTCCTCAGAGGAATGAGCTGATTTCCCAAGAACCATCGTGGGGAGAAGGCAGGGATTTGTGCTGACATCGGACTGGTCTAGGCCTGGCCAACTAAGCCTCCTCTTCATCAGTTTCTTCCTTTATGGACATACTCTGACCTGCCCTAAGGAACTTGGGGAACTGTGTAGTCAACCCAAGGATTCCTGAATCCTTGTTTATTACTACAGTCTCTAAAAAATGCAAATGATCACAGAAAATTCTTTCTTATACTTGGAGAGCTAAGAATATAAGCTATTTAAGCTTCTGAATAAGCAATATTTTTCTTATTTTTCAAATGTCTTATAACAAATCCCATCCAGAATCTTCAGGGCATTTGTCATTCTGAATTAGTGTGATAGAGATATTCCACATGCAGCTGAATTGAAGGGGCATCTGTAAGACAGAAATTTCTTTCTTTCAGATAAGAGTCTGAGCAGAGTATATCTGTTCTACTGAAGCAGTCATTGGGAATACAGGTGTCTTTGGTCCTTTGCCATCCTCCTTATGGCTCAGGATGGCTCACCACCCTACCTGCATTCTCACCACTGCAGTAGAAAAAGGCAAAGGGAGGGCATGTTCTGGAGGTTGCCTTCTCCTCACATCCAATGGCCAGAGTTTATACTAGGGCTACACTCAGGAGCAAGAGAGGCTAAGAAATGCAGTCTTTTATTCTGGTAGAGAGGATTTATATGCAGCTGAATCAATAACCTAATACTTATTTGATCTCATTTGGTCTTCCCAACCAGTAATGTTGAAGGAATAGGCAAGGCAGAAATAACCCTTTCCTTTGTGGTTGCCAGTCTCCCAGCATCTGCATGTTCACTCAGTGGTACTCAGTTATTAAGTAGTTATGTCTAGACTAGCCTCTGACTCCCAGTGCATGATTGTGTTGTGCTCTTATGCTGGGTCATCCTCAATCTTGTGTGCTAGCCAAGGCCTCTAGATTACCAGCAGACTTTTTTTTCATTTTCACTTGTTTTTCAGTCTTTTTACTGACAGACCATCAGCTGTTAATCTTTTTATAGAAGTGTTACCTTCAATAAGTTGTAGAATTAGAAAGTAAATAAACAAGGTTGTTAGAATTTAATTTAAAATAATATAAATCTGCTTGGCATCAGAACCCAAAGTTCTCTCCTTTGAGTAAATTATCTTTAATTAGTCTTTAGTGGCTAAACTCATGTATCAGCTTGACTCCTCAGGGATCATTTCCACTCACCTCTTCTTTCATACTTAAATTCCAGAGAGAAGGTTTAACTTATACAAATGTTTTAGTCTCAAAAGAATTTTTTAACTTACAGATTTTGTAAACTTGGTCTATTTTTTAAGTGAATAGAGTACAGTACTAGAAGAAGGATGAATAAATCAAAAGATCATGATTTTGATTTCATAACAAAAATAAAATATGATTTTCATACCTTCTGAAAACTGCTGTTGTACAATGCTACTCTATGGGTGTCATATTCTTAGTGTATCAAACAGTAGATAAGCAGATTTTAAAGGTGAAAAAAACCTAAGAAAAAATTTCAAAAATAACAAAGCAGTCCTTTAAATTTAGTGTTTTAGTTTAGCAGATACAGTATTGCTATAAAAGGGAACTCTTTTTAATAATATTAATTGACTTCCAGAAAACAAATCCTTTCATCTATGCAAGAAAATAAGATTTTCATTATAATCATCATCATTAAAGATAACGAAAGGAATATTTAATTTGTAAACATTTGTAAATTTCTTTGAATTATTTTAGAAGACAGAAACATTTTAATTCTGTAAAAAGAGCAGCACTCTTGATAATTAGGCAGTATTAGAATAATTCATTAGCTAAGTAATTGCTGTCATGGCCACCCAAGTAATTTGCTTCCCCTTGAAAGTGTGAACAGCAATTTCTACCAAAGGGTGATGGGGTTTTTTAGAGTATGGCATCAGTGGTGATGCAGCAGAATATGTCTGAGGCCCTATGCTGGCTACCCAAATGCTCCAGAAAGTAAAAGGCTCCAGAATGGTTGTTAATGAATGGGAGATGGGTTAATTATTCATTCTCCTATCTGGAGGCAGAAGCTAAGCCATGCCATGTCAGATGAATATTAACAGATATAAGATATTCCCTTGACTCTCTATTTTACCTTAATAGTATTGCTTCTTGATCCAGAAGCTGGACACACTGACCTTTGATTTGAAGGAGGTAAGGGAAAAGCTTGGCCAAATTGTATTCCATATGACAAGATAGCACTGATAGAGGAAACAAAGAAATGAAAAGAAAAAAACTGGTTGCCAGAAAAGTCAAGATCTTGGACCAGTTGCAATTAAGATCCTGGAATTGTGAAACTGGAAAGAAGGATAATGGCATAAAAAAGCAAAATACTGCAATAGCCTTTTTTGATGGTTTGTTGAGCTGTTGATCCAAACAAACTGCCTTGGTCATCTGTTTTGTATTCAGAGTGCTTTGCTCTCTGATGGATAGCTTGCTGTGCACATGTGAGGTGACATTTCCAAACTGCCTGAAAAATGCTGGACTCATTTGTTTAATGTCAACGTTTTATATGTTAGATTATGAGATCTGGGATTTAGAGTGTGGCATGTCTGGTGTTGGGAATTATTTCATGATGAGTTTGTTTATTGTTTTGTTATTAGAGATTCAGTCTTGGATTTATGCAGTACAGTTGCAAACTATGCATTTGTATAGAATTAATGTATTATGTGCTGGACCAAAGGCTAACAAAGAATTTGAAATTTTTAAAATATTTAAAGCTTAATAAGCCAATTACTGTGTTTCAGTACATTGCATGATAAAGATTCACTAACTATAAAGCTAATTTCTGATTAGAGAGGTTTTAATACTTCTGTAATCTTCTAACTTTTTAGCTGGATCAGGGACTGTGAATGCATATGCACAATTTTTATCCATTGCAAAGATTTGCCTTTCCATGTCTGCAATAAATAGAAGTGAACAAAACATCAGAGACATGAAAGGGGTGTTGAGTAGTGAGGTTGGATTTTGGACATATAATTTATAATTTACACATCCCAATGTATAATTTATACATACTAATGAAAGTTAACCCCTAAGGCAGAGGAGTGTCATAAGATTTTCAGGATTGTCTAAGACTATTTATTTATGAATAATAATTGAATTCTCATGAATTTATATATCTAGTAAAAGTTAAATATTATAATTTCAAATTTGTGCAAATTATGTTGTATTCATTGATCTAAGATGTACATTGTATTAGCTTCCTATCCCTGCTATAACAAATTATACAAACTTAGAAGCTTGAACCAATACAAATGTATTCTTTTATAGTTCTCTAGGTTAGAAGTCTGATACAGGTGAAATCAAGGTGGCAGGAGGGCTGCATACTTTTCTAAAGTCTATAGGGGAAAATCCATTTCCTTGCCTTTTCTAGCTTTTAGAGGCCACTCACATTTCTTGACTCATGACCCCTTCCTCCATCTTCAAAGTTAGCAGCATTGCTTCATTCTAATCATTATTCTGTAATCACAGCTTCCTCTGACTTTTCTGCCCATCTTGCATTTTAAGGACTCTTGTGATTACATTGTGATTATAATCCAGGATAATCTCCCCATCTGCTGATTAGCAGCCTTAATTCCATCTGCAACCTTAATTTCCTTTTGCCATGTAACCTAACATATCCATTCTAGGGATCCAGATATGGAAATGTTTGGGGCCCATTATTCTGCCTACCACATTTTATTTTTCACATTTTTATCATCTCCACAAACAGGATACATCCTACAATGTGACAAGAAAATATTGTTCTTAGTTTAATTGGCAATTCTTCTTTCTTATCAGAACATAAAATAATGCTGCTTCTTACAATTAATGGCATTTAGACTTAATGAAATAACTGTAGCTTCACGGTAATAAACCAAATGAGTATAAGTAAGATTCAATTATTTCTCTTCTGAGTGAGTCATAAATCATACTCTCAAAATGATGTCAAAATTATTTCTAGAGAAAGATTAATAAATTCTGTGATCATCTCTGGATTTCAATTACCAAATTTTAAAATAATGAATTTTTAAATTCAGGTTGGCCATTCATTTATCTTTAGAGATGCTAGCTGATAAAATTGACAATTTCCTTTGTTAAAGATTGTAAGATAGCCAAACCTTATAGGGTCCTCTTTGCCCATAAATATTTTCTTTACATTTTATAGTCTTTATCTTTGGGTGATAATTTGTAACTTCATCCATAAGGATAGTTGTTCTTATCAATTCTACAGTTGAGCTCATATGTGTGAGGTACTTTTAAAGAGCATAAAGTGTGCACTACTAACTGAGTATTGAATGAAATTTTCCACATTTGAATTGAAGTATCCTGTGTTGTCACTGTGTATCACTTCCCCAACATCAGACATACATACACACACCCCTCCACAAAGACAACATTTTAAAAGAAATTGCTGAGCGAAGCAGAGGATTACCCTCAGGACCTTGGGAGCAAATGAGTATTTATTAACCTGACTCGTCCTGGAACTCTTAAGAGTCTGATAAATACTGAGAGTACCTAAAATAAGCCTGTCTTATCATTAATAAAACATTTCATAAATATGAAGTAGCACTGCTTTGTGTAAAGCAGTTTTCAAGATTCTTTTTGATTCTGAGTTTTGTTTTCTTTTTTTGCTCTAAAGATACTAAAGTGACATATTCCCTCCGTCAGTGTCAAGAATGAGGTATGGGGCTTATATGGAGCACCAGTACAGTGATGTGACCTGCCCAACCCTAATCTTCCACACATAGAGTTTATAGGCAATAATATCTTATCTGGAGTCTAAAATGAGGGCTGAAGAAAACTGCTTATGTAATAGAGTCTGAGTACATAGTGGCAGCAGCTAAACTGAGTGTCGTAATCTTGGCAACCTCTCTGCCTACATCAAAACTCCTAATTTGAAATCAAGGACTTACCTCATTGAAGAGTGATGATATGTCAGTTCAGTGGTGTGCTTCAGGCAATCAGAATCATTGTCTCCTTCCCATTCAGAATCAAATCCATAGGGATTAAATACAAATTAAATGTTGGTAATAGCAACAGTAGCCAAAAAACTAGGGGTTTGAGGCTGTTGATGATCACATTTAATTCCCAGGAGAAAAGGAATTCCAGCGGACACACAATAGGGGGTAAAAAGGTTTTGTGGAGTCCTTATTAACTAAAAAGTAATTTATAATCTTGTTTACAGACTTTGGCTCTTTTGTTATTTTTAAAGAGTCTCTTCAAATATTAGGGAGTTGGCAGTTTGCTTTACAACATTTAGAGGCCTTTTTGCCAACATATTAATGATTTTTGGAAAAATATATGTTGAAAGAATTAATTTAATGACAAGTCAGATAAGGATATTAATAGAATTCAGAACTGGATCATTATGACTGTCATATAAAAAAGTATGGATTGTCTGACTGCCATCTTTTTCTTCAGGGGACCCACGTTTATACCTCACTAACCATCCAAGTTTAGGGTGATTTAGCTATTTGCATTATACTTCTCTGCCAAGTACACCCACACTAGCAAGTTATGTGAATGCATCTCTTCCTAGGTACTTTGTGTACAAATCTCTGATCTCTCAATCCCAATGTACAACAGAGGCTTGCCAGGTAAGAGTTGCCTGTGCCCACTCCACCCAACCCAAATTCCTCTTTGATCTTTTCTCCACAGGGATGGTTTGGCCAAGGAACATGTTCCTCTGAGTCGCCTTATGCAGTACACGGAGGGATTCTTACGCAGTTATAAGAATAACTGAGAGAAGGGCAGGGAGCCAAGAAGAGTAAGGGAGAGAAAGAGCTAGAGAGAGAGAAACATTAAAGAGAGAGCGAGGACAGAAGAGATTAAATAAGGAAATAGGAGGAAAGAGAAAAAATATAAAATTTTTATGGACAAAGAGGGTTTCCTTTGTTATCTGGCTATGATAATTTTTTTTTGTAACTGGTAGATCAGAGCATATCGATTCTTTACTAAAAATACTTCAATGACTTTCCATCAAACTTAGAAATCCAAGATCCTTACCATAATTTACAAAGCCTTACATGATCTAGTTCTGAGGCACCACTTAGCAACCAAAAACAATTCATTATCTCTAACAGTCTCTATGGGTCAGGAATCAGGAATAGCTGGTAATTCTAGCTAAGAGCTTCTGAGATTGCAGTCAGTTGTTATCTGGTGCCAAAGGCATCATAAGATTTGAGTAGGTTTGGAGAATCCCTTTCCAAGGAGGCTTATGCACATGGCTAGCAAGTTAGTGCTGGCTGTTTCAGGGAGCTTCTTTTCCTCTCCACATAGGTCTCTCCATGTAGGCCAGGCTCCCTGACAAGCTGGCAGCTGGGTTCCAATGGTGAGCATCCATGGAAAAAAGGAGGGAGAGAAAAGGGAAAAGAGAGGCAGAAGGGAGAGAGAGTGGAGGGGAGTGGGGAGCGGGGAGTAGAGAGGGAGAGGGAGAATGAAAGAGAGATTGAGATTGGAATAAGAAGGTTTATCCTTTTTATGACCTAACCTTGGAAGGTACATAAGATTACCTGTGTCATACTCCAAGAGCCTCACCAGACGCCATGAATTCCTTCTCTTGGAGGATCATATTGTTAGAAGTAAAGTTAGGAAGAGATAAATATATAGATACGGTCAACTTTGGAAAATATAGTCTTCCAAGGGGAGGATTTGGAACCACTTATGGTTAAGTGGTTATAACTCTTTTATAGAACTGGTAAATCAGATCATATCAATCTGTCCAATGGCTTCTTATCAACTACTTCCAAAATTTCTTACTACAGAGCCTTACATGACCTAGCCCTTCACTCTGAACCTCTTTCTTACCACACCCCTCCCCCATTTCAACCACTGTCTTTTCACCACTTCTCACATATACCAAGCTCATTCCCTCTGCCTGCATTAGTTTTTCTCCCAGATATTCACATGGTTTGCTTTCTTGCTTCATTCAGGTCTCTGATTAAAAAGTACCTTTTGAGAAAAGCTTTTCCAGTGACCCCACACTACCTAGTGTGCTCATGCATACACTCTTTCTTTCTCCCTCCCCTTCCCCTTACCCTGCTCTATTTTTCTTCAAGGCACCTATCACTAAGGGAAGGAACTCATTTTGTTCAGTGCATGGAACAGTGTATATCCCAGAGTAAGTGTTCAATGTGTGTATGTGCTGAGTGAGTGAATGAAAAAACAAACTGATGGTAACTCTTTCTGAAGGCCATTAACCAGGTTGCTCTGACCAGTGGTGGCAGCACTGCAATGAATGTGTCTGGGAGGATTAGGCAGGGCAGGACTCCACTACATGCACAGATTCTAGTTGCCAAGAAGCATTCACATTACTGCAAGCCATAGTGAGACCTGGTATCATCTTTTCAATCTTGATGAATGAGTAAGAAAGGCCCATAATGGCACTCACATAAACTGTGTTAATGTAAATGATAAGACTGAGATGGGATGACTTTTAATCTGTGGATTCAGAATCTAACCCAGCAGTTTGTCTCTGAATTTGTTCATCATTCATGCCAAAATCAACTATCTTTGGGGCTTCTTGAAATTGTGGAGCACTATCTTAATGATACTATATCAAAGGATTAAAACTTCAGGGTAAATAGGATTCTATTATACATTTAAAAGGCAGGCTTGCCTTGCATATCACTGGGTACAAGGTAAATTGTACTGCTAATGAAATGATAGGTCAGACCTTTTCTGAAAGCCAGCAGAATACAATCAAGATTAATGCCCATGCTTGCTAATTTAAGAAATTTAGCAACAAATTGATCAGCGATGGCTGTACTTGCTGTGGGAAGCAGAAAAACCATCAAGGCATCTCTGGACCAGGTCTCCTCACTGCTGTGCTCTAGCCATGTTGAACTGCTCATGGTTCCTGGCCAAGCCAGGCCATCTTGCACCTCCATGCCTTTGCTTACTATGTTCCATGTTTTGGGAATGCTACACCTATTGAGCTCACCTCCTCTCTGAAGCCTTGCTTAACCCACACCCACTTCAAAGTAGAACTAGATACTTCCTTCTCTTGATTCCATGGTACCCTGTATGCACACCTCTCACAGAACTCTTAACACTTTTTTACATTTAATATGTTGCATGCCTGCCCTTTCCTGGGTCACCAGTATCTTAAAAACAGAGTCTAGTCCTTTTTTTTTAAATATTTTATTTATTTATTCATGAGAGACACAGGCAGAGGGAGAAGCAGGCTCCTCCATGCTGGAAGCCCGGTGTGGGATTCGATCGCAGGACTCCGAGATCACGCCCTAAGCCAAAGGCAGACGTTCAACCGCTGAGCCACCCAAGCATCCTGAGTCTAGTCCTTTTTGGTCTTATTGTATCTCCACCAAGAAGCCAATGATTTTTACATAGCACACATTCAAGAGGAAGATGTGATAGAAGGGAGACAGACAAATGCATGAACTTTCTTAACAGTGTTCTACTAAGAAGAGTCTTGAAAGTCTGAGAGGAGATGTACTCATCCTGATATCCTACTCACTGTAGAAAAGGTTGGTGGCTCTCTTCCTAGACTGTCATATTGAATACAGCCCCTATCTATAAGATCTGTGCGATAAGAATTCTCAGGACTGGCTTTTAAGGCCAGAGCTGCATGGTATTCAGCACAGCCTCTACATCACATACAGCTGAACAGTCACAAGGCAAAGATTGCCAATGAAGTGATTCTTCTGTAAGCTGCCAGACAACTATTTTAATTCTGAAAACCTCAGCACTGCACAACAATTGGGGAATTTAATTTGGTATAGCTAGATGTTCATTGTTCTAAACTTAACAGCAGCATTTTGTATGTGCTAAATTTAGGAAATAGCATCTTGGAACAAACAAGCTATTAATCAGAATGGAAAATGTTACCTTTTAGTGCCCGAATGAAGGCATATACTGCATGGTTATAGTATTTGCTAAGGGGATTTTTAAAAATAATAAATTTTACACAAGAATATATATGGTCAAAATAGAGTATTCTTTTAGGGGTTTTTAAATTAGAATAAAATATAACTTTTTGTTAAAGACTATGTATTTCCATTGAAAACATTTTTTATATAAAATGTTGCTAAAAGCTATATAGTCCCATTGAAAGTGTATTCTTGTTCTCTAAGATGTCTTGCGCTATTCTCACTTGGGGAAATTAGAAGACTCAGATTCTCCCATAACATTTGGTTGATATCTTTCTTTGTCCATTTTCCTTACTAGAGACAGATCATAGGTGCAAGTCTTTCCTATACTAGACCATATGCCCTTTGAGTATGTGCCTTATCCTGTTTGTACGGCAGAGCTTAGACTGATGCTTTGCGCATGTTAGGTGCATCGTGAATATTTTAATTAATTACCCATCAAATACCTTGCTGCAGAGTGTTCGTTGTCCTTTCTTGCTTTATAACTTTGCAACACCTCTGATAATAAATCAGTCCCATGATTTCATTATCCTACAGAATGGTTTTCTAAGCATTTATGTTCATTTCTCAATAGTCAGCCATGGCATAATGCACCCATTCTTGCTGTCAAGGAGCTCCAGTGAAATACACAGCACTAGAAGAAGGAGTGCTACAGCAGAGGTAGATAAGGTACTATCTGGGTGCTAACTGATGATCTCACCTGGGGCAGGGCAATTAAGGACGGCATCTCATAGGAGGTGGTGTTTGAGAAATAACACTATGCAGACAAATGGTGATCCCTGTGTGTCCTTCCCCAGGGTATTCCCCTCCTCATTACCAGAAGTATTTCTGTCCTGAATTTATATTATTCACCTCCATGCATTTTTTTATAGTCTCACTGTATACATATGAATTCCTATTCTAGTATCACCTATTTTCAAACTTTGTATCAGTAGAGTCATAGCGTTCATATAATAAGAGGGATCCCTGGGTGGCTCAGCAGTGTAGCGCCTGCCTTTGGCCCTGGGACGTGATCCTGGAGTCCCGGGATCAAGTCCCGTGTCGGGCTCCCTGCATGGAGCCTGCTTCTCCCTCTGCCTGGGTCTCTGCCTCTCTCTCTCTCTCTCTCTCTCTCTCTCTCTCGGTGTCTCATGAATAAATAAATAAAATCTTAAAAAAAAAAAAAAGAACCAACAACTTACTGGGCACTTAAGATGTGCCAAGCCCTGTTGTGAACATTAAATATATTGAGCCAGTCTCTTCTCACAATAACCCAATGATGTGGGTACTATTGTTATCCCATTTTACTAAGAAGGAAACTAAGGTTCAGAGTTTAATATGTCCAAAGTTTCAAAAATGGTAAGTGGGAGAGCAATCTGGTTCCAAAGCCTGAATTTTCCCCCTTGGCTTTAAAAGTAATTTTATTAGTGAGAATCACCCTGCTTTTCTGTGAGGGCAAATTTTAAAACTTCTGTCATAGAACAAGAGGCCAAGAATATTTTCCAGGTTTTTCTCATTTGAAGCAATGTTTCTTTCTTCCTTTTTAAATTAAGAAAACTGTGGATTAATATGCAGTTGTAGGAAAGACTATAGAGAAATCCCTTCTATACTTTTCCCAGTTTCAGTGATAATATTTTATGAAACTATAGTACAATATCACAATATCACTGGGTATTTACATTGATACAATTCACCCATTTTATTCAGATGTCCCAATTTTACTTTTAATTGTGTGTGTGTGTAAATTAAGTTTAATACAAGTTTAGCCCTTGTATAAGTTTATATAGATACCACCAGAGTCAAGATGATCAATAGGTCCAACCCCATAAGGATTCCTCATGTAGCCCTTTGAAACCCATATGTTCTCTTTTGTCTGCTCAACCTGCTCCAAACCCATCCCCCAACCCCATTCCTAACTCCTGACAACCACCAAACTGTCCTCCATTTCTAAAATGTTATGCAAAGCCTGAATTCTTAATCCATCTATTATACTGCAATTTGCTTCTTTTCCAGTGAACATTATATTTTCAAAATTGATATGTTGACGTATGTCACTATGTTCATTATGACTATGTGGGTAATTCCTGACTTATGTATACCTTTTATATCTCTCTTGTGGCCCATCCTAACTATACATACAGGAAAGAGAGATGTAGTTTCACCTACCTTGACACATTAGGAAGCTACCACCTCTTCCAGTTTCTTGGTACCACCATGAACTGAAAAGCATTCATGTAATTAGTGAGCTGCCTACTTCTGCTGACTCTGATTGCATGTCATAAAGAAACAGATAAAGAATCTCTAAGTTATACAGTGGGAGAAAAAAGAATCTTTAAGTTATAAGTCCTAATATTTGATTTTCTGTCCAGATTTCATATAACCTCTGTGGCATTGCTGGTCCCTCAAGGTTAGACCCAGTTGACACCACATTGCCTAGCTTTCTGGACCATTGATGGAATTGATCAAAGTGCTCTGGAGACCACAGGCATTTCCCTAGCATCCCACATGGTCTGATATTTATTCTAACTTGTTCTCCATCTTCCCTCTGTGTATCTCTTTACCTTTCTCCTCTTTCTGTTGTTCCTACCATTCACTGTCTCCTTCCTTTGGATATTATTCCTTCCCCCAACTTGATGTCTCTGTTGTACTCCGCTCATGAAACCACATATTCTACATACTCTGGTTTCTACCTTCCCCAATAGTTCACCTCTCACCACACCTGACTCTCATTGATTAGCCCATTTGCAAATCTGAGTTCTATCATTTTAAATATATAAGTAGAAATAGTCAAAAGGTGATATTCTAAATATAAGACATTCAGGAAGATGCACTCCATAAAATGCCATCAAATTGATGCACTCCAATAACAACATTCTTTGTCAGAAATTTAGAGGTAGAAACACAATAAGACAGATCTGCAAGAAGAGGAACTGCCAGCATGTCTGCACCATGTTAGGCTTGGCTCTTGGGAAAAGCTTGGAATGAAGGGATCAATTCCTCCATTCTTACCTGCTGATAGGACTAGGCCTCCAATGACCTCAAAGGGATACTCTTACCCCAAGGAGAAGATGCCCAATGGGAGGGATGGAAGGAGAGAGGCTTCATCCTAAAAAGATGTTATCAGGCTTGCCTTTGTGACCAGCAAGCTAAAATTGATAAAATTTCAATGTCCCCTTTCCTAAGCAAAATTGTTTCAAGGTCCCCTTTTCTAAATATTACTGAAAATTTCCTTAACTACCAAGTCTTTCATTTGACAACTAGAAATGAAAAATGTAAAAGGGAAATCTTTGGTTTAGATAAAAATTTAATACACATGATTTTCAGTGAAAGGCTAATGGGCTCCTTGGCCCATCATTCTTAAGTGACTGGTATTAGATCCTTCCTAAGCTTTGAGAGGAGAAAGAAAAAGGAGAGTTGGCCTCAGGGAACAGCCTGAAGAGACAAGGAAGGTGTACAGCATAGAGGTGCAGACTTTACCAGAATTGGCCATAATTATCTTCTGCTCAGTGGGGACAGCAACAGGCTGGGATTCTGTTGCATACTTGCAATGGCTTTTAAAACCAGCTTGCTGAGCATAATGCATCAACGTGCTATGTAGGAGAGAGTTGATTTAGCTATTGAGTTTGCACTTTGCAGAGCGTCCTCATCACAGTCCTGAATATTTGCATCCTTATTCAAGCCATACACTCATTCCCTTTTCACATCTCTGCTGAGGATACCACCTCACCGCAACAGAAATTCCTGCTACAGCAGCAAGTCCCACTGTTCAGAAGGAAACCTGGCTTACTGGATCCAGGAATGGAATTAATGGAATTCACTTTAATCATATACCACTAGATTGATAGCAATTATTTTCTTATAGATCAGAATTAACCATTATAATTTGTATAAATGTTATTAGGAAAATATATTTACAAACCATTATTTGAAACACCTAGCAGCATGTTAGGTTTTAAAATGAAAGTTAAAAATCTGTAAGTGTTCCTATATATTTTAAATTAATAAATAAGGCGGATTATTAAAAAGGGGAAATGATAGTTAAAAGAGTATTCTTATACAATAGCAGCACTTAATTTAACAGAGAAATAGGCAATAAGCAATTAAAGTCATACTGTGCTGATTGCCTTAATCACAGCTCTGGGAATCCTGTCCTTTCAAGGAACTAATAGTTTCTGGAAATAAGAGAAAAGACATTTGGTGATGAACACTTGCCATTTTCTATGAGGTGCTCTCAAATCTATTCCCTCCACCTGGAATTAAAGCATCATTGAAATTCACAAGAGGGCCAGGCTGTGCAGCCCACATTTGGTGGGTGCCGAATAGATGCAGCTCAAAACAGGCATTTCCCGACACGTCGCTCTCTCTGTGTGATGTTGGTGGCAGATTCGGCAGTCACCTTGCATAACCTACCCTTGCTCATGCAAGCTTTTAACAGGCTTTTCTTTGGAAATGATTGCACAGTTATTTAGTCGTTTACAAAATCAACCAATTCCCATGGTGAGATTTATTTCTGTGGGAGTCAAATCTTAGATTCTAACTAGCAGAGCAAAAATCTGTTGTCATAGAAACCATTCCCTTTTCACTAGGCTGGCACTGCAATTGACTTGCACGGAGATTGACAGAGCCGCAGAGGCAAAGGGTGAAAAGAAATCAGACATGGCTTAAATCCATTTTCCTGAACGTTATTGATGATCACTATTAATTTTATGTTGGATGGAAATTGACTATAAGTACTGGATCCTAACAACTCTTTCAATACTGGGGGAGAAAAAACAAAATATGTTTGAGAAGCTATTTGAGATATCCCAAAGATTTTCTCTTTTGCTAAAGACGATCATTTATTAGAATAAGATTGTGTTTTACTTTGTTCTCAAAGTAACCAAAGCAATGGTAGTAAAAAGGAGAGTTATATTAAGAATAATTTAATTTCTTAATATTTGGGCTTTATAAATTGAACATTAGGACTGTGAGAGAGAGGACATGTGGATTTATCAGCAAAACGAAAGGATAACATGCCTCTCAAACTCCTAGTCAGTGTAAAGGAATCAAGAATGTCTGCACACAAGTTCTTCTTCCTATAATTTATGACATCATAAGTTGGCCAGAAAGGGCACATTTGCATTATGAGATGGTTTTGTGCCTTCCCAAAAGATAGGACATTTCTGAGGGTGGGCGAAGAGGTGGTATGTGTCATCCCATTTCTTATTCCATAGCGCCAATCATTCCTGCTCCTCTGAGGAATTGCCACTTTTCAAATTAGGCATGCATTTCCTCCTAAATGACCTTTACCAGACACGTCTTTAAAATTAAAATCACGTCATTGTGAGAGGGCACACAGACCAGTTAGCAGTGACCAGGTAACTGGATTTCAGGTGCTGCTGGATACTTGCAACAAAAGAAAAGTGCTAGTATGACCAGGGGAAGGGCATGAGATCATCCAAGGCTATAAGAGCGTGTGAGTGGAGGGCTCCCAGTATCAAGTATTAAACAAAATTGAGTGAAACATTTCTATTGGCCCATTATAAGATGCTTGAGGGTTTTGCAAATATCTATTTAAATTCAGAAATTAAATTGAAAAATAAGACCATCTCAAGACATTTTTTTTTTCTACAAAGCATGGGGTCTTAGTAAACAGAGTTTAATTATATAATGAGTATTTATCTTTGGGGGAAAATGTCCATTATTTTAACCTATGTATTTAGTACTGAGGTATAATTGAAACACAACATTATATTAGTTTCAAGTATATGACATGATTAGGAATATATTATTAATGATACATTAATGATAAGGATTATATTGTGAAATGATCACCACATTCAATCTAGTTAACATCCATGATCACACGTAACTACAAAAAACATTTTTTTGTGATGAGAACTTTTAATATTTACTCTTTTAGCAACTTTCAAATATACAGTACAGTGTTATTAACTGTAGTTGCCACGCTGTACATTATATCTCCATGACTCAATTTATTTTATAACTGGAAGTTTGTATCTTTTGACACTCTTCACCCATTTCACTCACCATCCCCATCCACCACCTACCCCCAACCTCGGGCAACTACCAATCTGTTCTCTGTATCTATGAGTTTGGAGGTCTTTTTTGTTTTGTTTTAGATTCCATGTATAAGTGAGGTCATGTGGTAGTTGTCTTTCTCTTTTTGATTTTTTTCACTTAGCTTAATGCCCTCAAGTTCTGTCAGTGTTGTCACAAATGGCAAGATTTCATTCTTTTTTGTAGCTGAATAATAACATTACATTTTGTGTGTAAGAGAGATATATCACATCTTCTTTATTAATTCATCTACTAACAGACAGGTTATTTCCATATCTTGGCTACTGTAATTAATACTGCAGTGAACATGAGGCTTCATATATCTTTTCAAGTTGGTGTTTTCATTTTCTTTGGGTAAATACCCAGAAGTGGGATTACTGGATCCTATGGGAGTCCTATTTTTAATTTTTGAGCAACCTCCATACAATATTCCATTGGCTACACGAATTTATATTCCCAGAAACAGTGCACAAGGTTCCGTTTTTTTCATATCTTTACCAATACTTGTTATTTCTTGTCTTTTTGATAAAGCTATTCTAACAGGAATGAGGTGATACTACTTTGTGGTTTTGATTTACATTTTTCTGGTTATTAGTGATCTCATGTACTTGTTGGCCTTTTGTATCATCTTTGGAAAAATACTATTCAGACCCTCTCTCCATTTTTAACATGATTATTTGTTATTTTGCTATCGAGTTGTATGTGCTCCTTATCTATTTTGGATATTAGCCCTTTATCAGAAAAATGATTTGCAGATATTTCTCCCATTCAGCAAGTTGCCTTTTCATTTTGTTAATGGTTTCTCTGCTGTGCAGAAGATTTTTAGTTTGATATAATCCCGTTTGTTTATTTTTGCTTTTTGTTGTCTTAGTTATTGGTATCAAATCCAAAAAACATTGCCAAGATTGATGTCAAGGAGTTTTCCACCTGTTTTCTTCTAGGAATTTTGTGGTTTCAGGTCTTATGCTCAAGCCTTTAATCTATTTTGAGTTAATTTTTTTATATGATGTAAGATAGTGATCCAGTTTTCTCAACACCATTTATTAAAGAGACTGTCCTTTCCCCATGGTATATTTTTGGCTCCTTTGTCATAATATAATTGACCATATATGTGTAGGTTAATTTCTGGGCTCTCTATTCTGTTCCATGAATCCATGTGTCTGTTTTTATGCCAATACCATACTGTTTTGATTACTATAGCTTTGTAATATAGCTTGAAATCAGGGCGTATGATGCCTCCAACTTTGTTTTTTAATTCTTGCTTTGGCTATTCAGGATCAAAAATATCCATTTTTGAAAAGCATAATTTATAGTAAAATATACAAATTTTAACTTTACAGCTCAATAAACTTTAACATATATATGTATATTTGTATACATGTGTATATATATAATTTTTATATGTGTGTATATGTTTATATATACATACACATACATATGTATAAATATATATATACACATACATGTGTGTATATATATGTGTGTGTATGTATATATATATACACATATATATATATAATTACCACCCCAATCAAGATAGAACATATCCCTACCTCAGAGAATTTTTTTACAACACTTTCCAGTCAATCTCCCCATTTTCCTTACTTCTATCATTATAGGTTAGTTCTTGAAATAGCCTATTCTTGAAATTTATATAAAAACAATGTGTACTTTCTTGTGTTTGGTGTCTTTTACTCCATATAATTTTTTAAATTTCATGTATGTTTTGTGTATATCATTAACTTGTACTTTTTATTACTAAACAGTATTCCATTGTGTGAATATATACAACTTATTCATATTACTGTTGACAGACATTTGCACTGTTTCCAGCTTTGGGGCTATTATAAATGAAGCTGCTATGAACATTTTATCCAAGTCTTTTGGGACATATGCTATCGTGTAGGGCATTTAACTTTATTAGAAAGAGCCAGTTTTCTCAAATGGTTTTACCATTTTAACTCCCACTATCAGTGTGTGAGGCTCCCCATCCTCACCAGCACTTAATGTTGTCAGTCTGGTGGGTCTGTAGTGGTCTTTGTGTACCTTTTGTTTTCAAAGAATGTGTGGGGACACTTGGCTGTTTCAGTCGATAGAACATGCAACTCCAATGCTTGATTTTTGGGTCATGAATTTGAACCCTATGTTGAGTATAAAGTTTGCTTAAATAAATTTTAAAAACTTTAAAAAAAAGAAAAAGAATTTTTGCTAATGTCTGCATTGATGATATAGTGGGGTCCTAAGGTCAGAATTAAAATTCAGATATTGTGATTAACATTTACCAGCCTACTAATGACTCCCATGCTTTTGGAAACTATAGCTTTTCTTTTTCTTTCTTTTTTTTTAAGATTTTTTCTTTATGATAGACATAGAGAGAGAGAGAGAGAGAGAGAGAGAGAGGCAGAGACACAGGCAGAGGGATAAGCAGGCTCCATGCTGGGAACCTGACGCGGGACTCAATCCCGGGACTCCAGGATCGCGCCCAGGGCCAAAGGCAGGTGCCAAACTGCTGAGCCACCCAGGGATCCCCAACTATAGCTTTTCTAAGATAAGTTCAAGTAAGCTGAGATTTCATTAAAAAACAATCTGAAATTATTGAATTCTTAAAACTTAAGAACAATGTGTCAGAGCCCTCCTGGGCATAGCACTTAAGTGCCAAAAAGCCCTGGATAGAGAACGTAAGTGCAAAAAAAGCCACCTCTTTTTCCTCTGGAATCTTAAGCAGACTCCACACCCAGCATGGAGCCCTACCCAGGGCCCAATCTCACAACTCTGAGATCATGACCTGAGCAAAAATCAAGAGTTGGACGCTTAGCCAACTGAACCACCCAGGGGCCCCTCATCCATTCTTTTATGTTCCATCTAAGAACAGTATTTCTAAAGGGAACAATGTTATAGTGTTTGAGTTGCCTAGCTAGCCCTGCAAAAAATCATATTTAAAAAAAACAATATACTTTCATAAACTGATTCTCCTCATTAATATATAGAAAATTTATAAATGCAGCTTTAATTTCCTATTCGATCCAGGAGTTATTTAGATATTTAAATATTAAATATTTCTTAATGTGCAAGACATTAATAAACACTAAAGGAAGCATTTGAGGGAATGTAGTTCGATAGGAGGATCAAAGTTACTAGTTAATTTTGACTTAATAATAGACAAATGTAGGTTTACATTGGATGAAAGATGGAACGGTAACATCTTGCAAAACAGAAAAACATAGCAAAATATCCAAATTAACTGGTGAGTAATTTTAGATGTTAAAAGAAATGTGATTATGCTATGAAAATTTTTTAAAGGAAATGGATAATAGAAATATATACACTAAAGATGGAATAAAGCCAACTATATCAATTAATATAATAAATGTAAATAGCCCAAATTTCCCTATGATAAGGTAAAAAAAAATCACATTGAGTTAAAAACAAACGTATTTTTAAAATAAAAGATGAGCAAAGTGGGGGTACCTGGGTGGTTCAGTCAGTTAACATCTGACTCTTGGTTTCAGCTCAGATCACAGTATCATGGGTCATGAGATTGAGGCCCACAATGTTCTCCACGCACAGTGAAGAGTCTGCTTGAAGATTCTCTCCCTCTGCCCCTCCCTGCCCTTAAATAAATAAATCTAAAAAAAAAAAAAAAAAAGAATATATTCTTCTCCTATGCTCATTGAATCTTTACCAGAAGCTCTTGTGTACATGTATGTGTCCACAAAATAATCTCTAAAGAGTAGAGATTTTGTGAACCAGACCTTCTGACCAAATTCTACTAAAACTATTAAGCCATGACTTTTCACTTCTCTAGGAGCCACCCAAATTTTCTAGGTTGTTTTTCCATTTTTGGTCCCTATGGCTTTCTTGGTAAGCAAACAAGTGTCCTGAGGCCAGCCTTGTTCAAGATAGTCATCAACAGTGGGAAGAAGCTAATTTCTTTGACAAACACTTCAGTAATACTAGTAACACTCTGGGCTAGGACCTCTCTCTCTCAAATGCTTTACAAATAATATCAGTGAGAATTTTCACCTTAACTAGGAAAAAAATCAATAAGAAGCTTTTGGAAAAAAATCTCCCTCCCCTCAACTTGGTAATTTTAAAGCAAATTTTAGAAATGAGATTCCAGTCTTTGTCTATCTGATCACAAAAATTAATACAAATGATAATATTTCCAGTGCATTATATAGGCAGGTATTACATCACCTTTATCAGGAGTATAAATTGAATGACCACTCAGGGACATTTTAATAACATGATAACATTTAATATGAGTAAATTTGAAATTTCATTTCTGAAAATGAGAATAATCAAGAATGTGTTGAAAGATTTACTCCAGGAAATTCATGTCAGTTCTTTGCAAAAGATGGAAGCAAACTAAATGTTCTAAAACAGGAGAGTAGTTAAATAAATTATGATGCATCTACATAGTGGGTTACCCTAAAACTTAGTGGTTAACAGAATAAATGCTGGCCGGAAACTTCATGGGTTTGGATACTGCTCTGCTTAACAATTTTAGGACTTTGGACCATATAACCTTCCTTGCTTAATTCTATCACCTACAAAAATTTTGAGTAACATAAGTACCTACTTTTGCTGGGTTGTGTTATGAAAAAAAGAGGAGTTAATATGTACAAAGCATTATAAGCAGTGCTTGCCACATAGTAAATGTTATCCAAGTGTTATATAGCTATTACAAAGGGGGGGGGAGTTGCATAGTTTTAGTGAGATGGGAAAATATAGCATATTAAGTGAAAAGAGCAGATTTCAAAACAGCAATGGGTATACGATATTATCCCAGTTTTGTTGATACACATTACATAGAGACATACATATCTGGCTATCGATAGACAGTATCAATGTACACAAGATTTCAAGGATAAGCATCAAGGGTTCATTATCAAGGCTATTAATATATAAGGTGAGATTGTTTTTTTCTTCTATTAAATCTTTTATTTTCCAATTTTTCTGAAAGGAGCATGTTCTGTTTTTGAAATATGGAGGGAAAGTTATTTTTTAAAACAAAGACATCTTGCTCCCACTAGTTATTTCATTCTCATCACTAGAAGCTTGAGGGACAGATAGTAGTCATTCCTGCATTAGCACTTAACACTTGAGTCTCTGAAAGAGCACAGGAAAAGCATTTCTATATGAAAAATAGTTCAGTGATTTTTTTCACCTCATCATATATATTTCTAGGAGCACGCTTTTAATTATTTGACGGGATGAGCACTGGGTGTTATTCTGTATGTTGGTAAATTGAACACCAATAAAAAATAAATTTTATTATAAAAAAAAAGAAAAAGAAAATTTTATTATAAAAAAAAAAGAAATAAATTTTATTATAAAAAAAAAAGAAAAAGAAAAACCCTTGTTTGAAGAATGAGAGTTTCTATCTAGGGACACTTAAATACTATAAAAAACTGAAAATTTATTTACCTCAATTCTATTTTGCTTATCTTAAAACTGTGCCCTGATAGTATCAGACAGTGTGGAATGCTATACCACCTGGAAGGTCATGGCAGACCAGTGTGGACATGAAGGCAGCCAGAGGGATCCACAGAGAAAACAGCTTTCTGGGAAAGGACTCAGAGCCTGCTGAGTAGAGCCCTACTATTTTCCAAAGAGAAAAGGCAGCATACATACAAAGGAGATCTATCCGGTAGTCCATCTGTGGGATGTAAAATCCAATATTTACACAGAGACTTAGCCCAAGGAAGGCTTGTTTTTGATCCTCAGCTATAAATACTTAGTAACTGCCTAACAACACACATAACATGGTTTTGAATATCCATAGAAAGGCATGTTCTCTGACAGAGCCTTGGGCAGAGTGGTGTTGACCTTGCAGCCTATATGCTTGCTGCTTTATTAAAGTTTCATGCCTTTCATTGCAACAATTGCTGCCTGAATTCTTTCACAGCTTCTAGAATTCTGCAAAATCCATAGAGACATGGCAAATTGATTTTCCCCAAAGAAATGATGAACATTGGGTGAGGCAACAGTTTCTTTTTTGTTTTGGTTTTTTTTTTTTTTCCTCTGCCTTGAGGCAAAAAGTGACTCTTCTATCTTGCTAGAAAAACCCTCCATGTTGATTTGTATCTCCAGCTTGAGAATTTCCTGTCTAAGGCAGAAAAATATTTTAAGTTTCATGGATAAAGGCTGTGTAGAGTATATCCAGAATTCAAACTCTAGCCAGAACTGGCTATGTCTGGTGAGGAAAGCAGATACTTCTCATTTGTCCTGAGAGGTGGAGAAGTTACCTTTCTGTTGTTGGATGTTAGAATAGTCTAGTCTTCTTCTGCTTCATTAGAGATCACATAAGAGAGAACTTTTAAATAAAAATTATTAAGCTCAGAATGGTTGTAGTTTCAGAACAATGATGGTTCCTTTAGTGAAGGGATTGTGTTTACTTTCTCTATCATTGTTTTCCTAGCATGAATCACTGTGCCTGGTCCATGATAAAACTCTATGAATATTAATTAAATCATGAAGGAAAATATTATAATTGCTATCTATATTAGTCACTTTTGCTACAGTAACAAAAAAAAACCTAAAATCTCAGTGGCAAAGCTTTATTCTTGCTCATGTTCTATCACAGTAGGTAGTCTGAAGTTCTATGCTCTCTTTCTGAAGCCCATAGTCACTGTATGGGGTATGTCCACTGGTATGCAGGTATGCTGACCAGTTCATACTTGCTCACTGCTCAAGAGTTGATAGTATACATCTCTTCTAACTCCACATTCAGTGATGTCATGTCCCCCCACCCCTCTCCCTTCCAGCAAGCCTCAGTTTATTTTCTATGATTAAGAGTCTCTTATGGTTTGTCTCCCTGATTTCATCTTGTTTTATTTTTTCCTGTTTTCCCCTATGATCTTCTGCTTTGTTTCTTAAATTCCACATATGAGTGAGATCATATGATAACTATCTTTCTCTGATTGACTTATTTCATTTAGCATAATATCCTCTAGTTTCATCCACGTAATGGTAAATGGCAAAATTTTTTTTTTGATGATTGGCTGAGTAGTAGTCATATATATATATATATATATATATATATACACACGCACACACATATATACATATATATACATATATGTATATATATGTATATGTATATATATGTATATATGTGTGTGTGTATGTATGTGTGTGTATATATATATATTCTTTATCCATTCATCTGTTGATGGACATCTGGGCTCTTTCCATAGTTTGGCTATCGTGGACATTGCTGCTATAAACTGCTATAAACATTGGGGTGCAGGTGCCCCTTCCAATCACTACATTTGTGTCTTTGGGGTAAATACCCAATAGTGTAATTGCTGGGTCATAGGGTAGCTCTATTTTCAAATATTTGAGGAACCTCTTTATGAGGAATGTCCATATTGTTTTCCAGAGTGGTTGCACCAGTTTGCATTCCCACCAACAGTGTAAGAGGGTTCCCCTTTCTCCACATCCTCACCAACATCGGTCATTTCCTGACTTGTTCATTTTAGCCATTCTGACTTCTGTGAAGTGGTATCTCATTGTGGTTTTGATTTGTTTTTCCCTGATGCCAAGTGATGCTGAGAATTTTTTCATGTGTCTGTTGACCACTTGTATGTCTTCTTTGGAGAAATGTCTCTTCATGTCTTCTGCCCATTTTTTGACTGGACTATTTGTTTTCTGGTGTTGAGTTTGATAAGTTCTTTATAGGTTTTGATTTCTAGCCCTTTATCTGATGTGTAGTTTGCAATATATTCTCCAATTCTGTGGGTTGTCTTTTGGTTTTGTCTACTGTTTCCTTTGCTGTGCAAAAGATTTTTATCTTGATGAAATGCCAACAGTTCATTTTTTGCCTTTGTTTTCCTTGCCTTTGGAGACATGTCTAGCAAGAAGTTGCTGCAACCGAGGTCAAAGAGGTTGCTGCCTATGCACTCCTCTAGGATTTTGATGGATTCTTATTTTACATTTAGGTCTTTCCTCCATTTTGAGTCTATTTTTGTGTAAGGTCTGAGGAAATGAAATGGTCCAATTTCATTCTTCTGCATGTGGCTGTCCAGTTTTCTCAACACCATTTGTTAAAGAGACCATCTTTTTCCCATTGGATAGTCTCTCCTACTTTGTCAAAGATTAGTTGATCATAGAGTTGCAACAGCCTTTAAAAGGGAATCAGGGCAGAGTATCCACTACAGTTAGGTAATATGTTCAAGGTCATACAGCTAGTAAAAAAAGGCTAGGATTTAAACCTAAGTCCATCTGACTTTAAAGTCTATCTTCTTAACGCCAGTGCCAGATTAGTCCATATTGCCCTGTCTACCTCAGTCAGTCGCTACTATCTGGTTAAAAAAAAAAACAAAAAACATTTCTGGTCCATGTTTATGGTTTAAAGAATAACTAAAACAGAATATTTGGGTTTGAATTGCTATTAAAAAGGTGGTAAGTAGTATTATGCATTAACTTTTGGTGTAGATGTTTGCATACTTGTGTGTGCAGATCTAGCACTGAGGAATGGGAAAGGGGATTATATGGAACAGGGTTCTAGATTATAGGTGCATAATGTCTTCCTCCTTTCTGTCTTCCACACAGCTTATAAGTCACAATCACAGTAAAAATGGTAAGATTGGTTTAATATATGAGAAATGGGCCAGTTTAGGCAAGGGAACTTGGATGTGCTTCCTTCCCTACCCTTGAGGTTAACCCAGGCCTGCTGAAGGGACAGCTCATTGCTCACAATTACCCCAGCTTGCCCTAGGTCAGGGCCAGGGTTAGTCACTATCAGATATAAACAAAGCAGGACACCAGTGAAAGTGGTGAAGACAGATTTCAATCAGTAATATACTGTTGCAATAGGGGGAGTTCAGTGTGAACTGAACTCAACTTCCATGTGTACAGGAGGAACTAGGCATTTTACAGGGAGAAGGAGGGAGTGGAAGGGGATTAGCTAGGGCTCAAGAGAGGCAGGGAAGTGAGAAATTAGAGTGGGAAGGGGGTGGGCCCATATGAAACCCATCTGGGGCTGCTCACTGGTGCTTATTGACTTTAGACGTCTATCCTCCTACAGACACTAGGAGACAGGGGCCCCTATCTTCAGGTATTGGCTGAAACAACCAGTAAATTCATGTAGGGGCCTTGAGTTTCCTCAGACTGACATTTTAAGGGGGCTAGGGTCATCCTAAAGATGTGGCCACAAGCCATTAGAAACTATGTTAGTGTTTTGTTCAAGTCTTTATAGGCCAAGGTTGAGAAAAAGGCAGAGGAACCTGGCTACAGTTTAGCCACAGAGAGGGTCTTTATCACAACCAATCATCAATAATCAGCAGTTTAGTGGACCCAAATCAACTGCCCATAAGGCCCCTTAGATACCAGCCTTACCCAAAGCCAAGAACTTCCCTATACTCCACTGATGAGATGTCTCATATACACATGTATTCTCACACACGTTCTTACACACTCACACACTCTGTGCTCATACTTCCTCACATACATACACATTCATTTTCACACATACACGTACATACATGTACTTAGACTATTTGTTTACAGATCACAATCTGTTTACTGCCCCTGCCCCACTGCTGGCCCTCATCTCCAGGCAGGCCAGCCTGTGAGGCTTCCTGCCCATCTAATTTGTCAGCTGGGGCTGGGGTAGGTCCAGGGTCTTCCACAACCAGGGAAACCAGACGAGAGATCTTTTATGTGGAGAAGAAGAGGTACAGTCCAGAAACGGAAGTTTTAGTCAGAAGGAGAATCAGTCCCCCTGAGAGTTCAGCTCAAAGGTTCCCCAAGTTCTAGTCACTTGGTGACTTCTCATTCCTTCCTTTACTGGAATCCCTCCCAAGGTCTTGGGTCAGTGGGTGATAAAGCCAGCGCTGGACCTCAGTCCAAAGCTTTTGGCCTTCTCCCTTGAGACCCATGGATCTAATTGACAGATCCTATTCAAATTCACTAAAAAAACTTTATGCAGGAAAAAAGCAGTTGAACATTTCATAGGTTAACTAGATATGCTATGGTTTACGTATTATCTGCCTGTTAAACATGGTCAGATTTCCTCATAATCATAATCCCCTTACCAATTCACCTTCCTTGGTTTTACATGCTCTCACCATGTGTGGTTTTTATTTCTTCCTGTATGAGTATGAGACGACTCCTCTTCTTCTTCTTTAGACGGTGGAAGCAAAGAGCACAACTCTGTAGTCAGACTAGGGTTTGTGCTCCTGCTCTTTTATATGTGAGTTGTAAAACCTAAACTCAACTCTGAGCCTCTGCAAAATGGCAGGGTAGTGATTGAGATTAAATAGGATGTACATAAAAAGCACCTTTCAGGGAGACAGAACATGAGAGACTCCTAACTCTGGGAAACGAACAAGGGGTGGTAGAAAGGGAGGTGGGTGGACGGTGGGGTGACTGGGTGACGGGCACTGAGGGGGGTACTTGATGGGATGAGCACTGGGTGTTATGTTATATGTTGGCAAATTGAACACCAATAAAAAATAAATAAATAAACAAAAATAAAATATCCATTTAATGGCTAAAAAATAAAAAGAATCACCTTTCAGTTCCTTCTAACAAGAAATGATCAATATTTCATAACTTACTAGAATTTTTTGCCTTTACTTTTTAAAGAAGATTTTATTTAGTTATTTGAGAGAGAGAGAGAGAAAGCACGAATGACAGGTAGGGGATAGAGGGAGAAGCAGACTCCCCACTGAGCAGGAGGCCCAACTCAGGGCTCAATCCCAGGACTCTGGGATCATGATCTGAGCTGAAAGCAGACACTTAACTGACTAAGATACCCAGGTGCCCCATTGCCTTTACTTTTTAATGTAGTAAGACTTAAAAATCAGCATTTCTTCCAGGAAAAAATTGTTCTTCTCCTAGGGGCCTTACTTCAGAGTCACATCACATCAACTGTCACTTTGCTTCTGCATTTTGTGTTGACCCTGGTACCTGAGAAGGAGGTGGCATGGGCCATAGCACCTGAGTGGAGTGCACTGTGACAGTCACAGTGGGACTATCAAGCCACTGTTGCTTGCGTGTGGCCTCATCTGTTTTGTATGAATTCTTTGGGGTTGATCCTTTTTGACCCGTCCCATGCTTGAAACTTCAGATCACAGACAGCCAGGAAGCTTTCCTTCATGTGTCCCAATTGTCTCCATCCAATATTCGTAGTAAACTAAGGGAGGAAATGACACATGGAATGATGTTCATGGCAGAGCGAGGAAAGGAGACACCATCCTCCATGTGGGCATACTTGGCAGATGCTCAGCCAATGGAGGAGTTGGTCAGGAGGAAATGAATCCCATACCCATCTACCGAGCCTAAATAATAATAGGGTGTGGACCATACTCCCCCAGGGTTTCCAGGTTGAGTTCTTGATCCCTTATAACCTTCACTCCTTTGGAATGTGAGGGGAATCTGGGTGGAAGTTGGAAAGAAAGCAGCACAGAAAGGAGGGAGGAGGTAGAATGCTTTGTTTCTCTCCTTCAAGCTCTGAGCGAGCAACTTGCCGTTTTTCTGGGATGGAAGATTTGGTGATTCAGAGCATGCTCTGAGCTCTTGCCTCCTTGGTTACATTTCCCCACTCTCATTTACTTTCTGATCATGACAGCTTTTCAGAAAATTGGAAAACAACTATCCAGGAAATCAGAATGGCATTGCTTTGGCATTATAAACTGCTTCTAATGGCTATATGTACAGCCAAAGGTGCTGTAAGGAAAACACACTAAATATTTGCATCTTTGGTGTTCTGATATAAATTTACAGGGCTGGTCTGTGGTCCTGAATACAGAACATTTCTGTGAGCCCGGAGCAGAAATTTAAATGCTTCTGGGAAACAAAATCAATCAATAATAATGTTCTTCTACATCAGATGTAGCTTATAAGTGTGATCAAAAGACTATTCTATAAAAGCAATGCAAACATAAATCCTTATACTAAGAACATTTTCTAGTGATAAATAGTTTCCAAGATTTTTCATTGTCTCCTGCTCAATTTCTACAAGTTGGCAAAGCTTAAGAAAAAGGTTTTTAGATCTTTATCATATAATGCAGTTGTTTATCAAATACCAGAACCATTAACCAGATAGAAGGCATTCTTGGGACTGAATATAGACACAAAGAGAGGTAATCTGCAAACGAATTGATTTTTTTTCAGCTCACTTATTGCTTTGCCATATAAAAACCTGAGTGTGGATGAGGCCAACACTATTTGCATACTATGGAATAATTATTTTCTAAGTGGATAGCGGTGACTGGTCAACAATTCTTTATGGGTGTCAGGTCTAACTCATATTGTACAATTAATTGCCAGGTGAGGAATACAAGAAATTATGTAGCTTCAGTTCTGTATAGCTGAATGAACTTGGTTTCTATATTCCAACATCCAAATGTGGTTACTAAGACAGAGATTATAACAAAAGGGGGAAGAAAACTGTGGTAGCCAGCAAACTTTTGCTCATTCAGAAAAAGGGATATGAGTTCTAAAGTAACTATGAAAAAATGTCTCCTTGGGCAGCCCCGGTGGCCCAGCGGTTTAGCGCCGCCTTCAGCCCAGGGCCTGATCCTGGAGACGGAGGATCGAGTCCCAAGTCGGGCTCCCTGCATGGAGCCTGCTTCTCCCTCTGCCTGTGCCTGTGCCAATCTCTCTCTCTCTCTCTCTCTCTCTCTCTCTGTGTGTGTGTCGTCATGAATAGATAAATAAAATCTTAAAAAAAAAAAAAGAAAAGAAAAATGTCTCCTTAAGAATATGTCTCTCATTTTATTGCCTGCTCCTCTAAATGAGACCCTCCTACCCTCCTCCATCCTCTGGACTCTTGGGAAAAGTTCTTTAGGAGAAAGCTTTTACCCCAAATTATGGGTGCAGCTGAAACCTGGCAATAAATAATTGAGTGGTCCTTCCAGCATTGTAGGCTCACTTTGTGCTTTTTTTACTCAGCTGTGTTGGTCTAGCCTCTCTGAGTCTGAGTACATAGATCAAAATATTAGTGATGAAGGATGTTTTCCAACAGATCCTGTTCCAGGAATATGCTCTGCGAATCTCCCCCATCAGTCTGCAGGCATTTGTGAGCAGGAAGAAAGAAGATGAATAAGAGTTAATAACAACCCGGGCACCTCGGTGGCTCAGTCAGTTAAACGTCTGCCTTAGGATTGGGTCATGATTCTGGACTCTGGGGTTCCTGAAGCCCCAGATCAAGCCCCATGTCAGGCTCCCTGCTTCTCCATCTTCTTCTGCTCCTCCTCCCTCTCATGCTTATGCTATCTCTCTGTGTCTCTCTCTCAAATAAATAATTAAAATCTTAAAAAAAAAAAAAGAGTTAATAACAACCAACATTTATTAATCATGTACCATGCATCAGAGGGGTTCTGGGCTTTAATCTAGTATCTCACGCAATGCTCATAACACCCAAGAATAGTAATATTCTTCTCATTTTTTGGAGGAGGTAATACTATCTATAAAAGGTTTTCAGCAAGTAACTGGCAGCATTTATGAATTCAGAGTAGATCCCTTAGCCATTACCCTTAGCTAACAGGAGCTTTTACATTGGTAAATGCACTAAACGCTCACAATGACCCAACTACAAAACATTATTATGCTTCCCATTTTTTGCACTGGAGTAACTCAGGCACAGGGAACTTTCTCAAGGTCACATTTAGTAAAAGACAGAGGCAGGATTTGAGCCCTTCCAAGGCCTATTTCTTTCTACCACCCCACATTGATTCTATTAAGCATTTGGCATGCATATTTTTGGGGAAATCCAGTGCCCAACTTTGTATTTAATAAGACAAATATAAGAGAAAATATTTACTTAGCCTTATACTCTCTAGTTCTATCCATGTGGTTGCAGATGGCAAGATTTCATTCTTTTCTATGGCTGAGCCATATCTTGGCTATTATAAATAATGCATCAATAAACATAGGGGTGTGTATATCTTATCCAATTCGTGTTTTTGTATGCTTTGGATAAATATCCAGTAGTGGAATTACATATGGTAAGTTGAAGGTGATTAAAAGTACCCTTAGCTTGATGAGCACTGAGTAATGAATGAAATTGTTGAATCACTCTCTTATACACCTAAAACTAATATAACATTGTATGTTAACTATACTGGATTTAAAGTTTTTTAAAAAGAGACAAGAGAAACATTCATTAGATCAAGAGATATAATCTTAAGATTCTGTCCTTTTACTTGAAAGGGAAGAGTGGTTAAAGTATTGTGTTGGCAAGGAAGAGAGTGGGCTTTAGCTTTCAAAGAAGATATTGTGGGAAAGGAGTTTGTCTCTATAATTTACAGGAGAGATGGAAGGATATGCCTGGGCTGCTAGAAGAACTCTTGCATTAAGTACAATGGTAGTGGCTGGGAGTAATGGAAACCCCAGTACAGAAACTTAACTCGGAGTTAAATGTTCCCCATAGACAAGAAGCCTAGTGGTAGGAGATTTCAAGGGTTATCCAGCTGCTCAAAGCTGCCCCTGGAACCCAGGCTCTTTCTCCTTCCAACCCTCCTCCCTTACCACGTTGGCCATCTCAATGAGAGTCCTAAGACATCTACCATAAAGTCGGGAACACAAGGGCAGAGGCTGCACCAGACACACTGGTCTCATGTGAGAGAAAAGCAAGAGCTTTCCCAGAACCCTCCTTACCTCCAGCCAACTGCCACTTCTGTCTCATCACTTAGCAGTGTGTCCCATGGCCACCCCAGCAGGCAGAGAGGCTGGAGAAAAAAGCAAGTGTTTACATGCACACACAGCCGTCCAACAGAATTGCATCCCATATGGACAGGACAGTGTGGGAAATCAGGAAGAGTCTGCCTTGGTTTAGGGGTAGAGAGGAGTAAGGGCAACAGGGAGGGCTGCAATTGGGAGAAGGAAGGTAACCTTGATGAGGAGGAATGCAGTTGTGGCTTTTGTATCTGTCATTCCATTGGAGCGGCCCCAGAGAGTCACACCAGTGCTCTAACCCTTCATTCCTCTCATCCTGTTCTTGACTCTCTAATCTTACTGCTTCAGGCCCAGACCAATAACACTTTGGCCTAAATAACTTTGGCGATTATCAAATCATCTGACTCACTGTTTTCTTTTAATTTTAAATTAAATAAATTATTGCTGAATTAATTAACTAATTAATGAAATGAAGTAATTTCAGGCAAATATCAGTTGGTGAGGGCCTTTGCGATAGCCAGGAGTTTTCACTGCTTCAGAAGAGAAAGTTCTCAGGAGCCTGCGGAAAGATGTCTGGATACCTTTATTACCAGAATCCTCTTGTACAAATGTTGACTATATGTCCCAAGCTCTGACAAGAAGAATCTGAGGAGGTTGAAGACGCTGGGGTCTTGGATCGAAACAACTCTGTACAATCTTTTTGCTACTTTCCATGACTACAGCTCCATGGCTTCCTTCTTTATCTTTGCAGAGCCAGCTCTCTCAGGCGCTGAATGGACTGTCAGACAGGGCCAAAGAAGCCAAGGAGTTTCTGGTGCAGCTCCGCAACATGGTCCAGCAGATCCAGGTATTGGCAGCATCTGAGACTGAAAGCAAACCTCCACAGGTTAAGATGTAGCTGTGTAGTGGGGAAGTTTGTCTATTTCTTCTACTTTTGTGTGTTGTGGGGAAATTCCAATTATTTTTTTCTCCTCTGTCTCCTCTAATACAAACATGAGTACAGATCAACTCAAATATGCCCCCTTCTCAAGGTGGTTATATTTTGCCAACAAGGTGGCAACACAGCCTGGTTTTCCAAATAGTTCCTGTCTTTGGGACTGAGGTCCTCTATTACTCTGGATTTAGAAAAGAGGTCTCCTTGTGAATTCAGAGTCATAACTGTTGCATTTTTTAAACTCTTCAGATTCCCAAAACACCTTCCAATAGTTATATCTTATCTGATGGTAACAAACAGGTCACATTTTCTCCTTCCTTCCTTCTTTCCTTCCTTCCTTCCTCCCTCTTTTCCTTCCTCCATCCTTTCCTTCCTTCCTCCCTCTTTCCTTCCTCCCTTCCTTCCTTCCTTCGTTCATTCCTTCCTTCCTCCTTCCTTCCTTCTTTCCTTTCCTCCTTCCTTCCCTCCTGTGCATAGTAATGCTTCTTCTCTACTTAGATACTTAAGTATTTTCCAACCATGATCCCCCTTGGTAGCTATAATTTCAGATTACTTTATTTGAACACAATGACACACAGATCAGCCAGCATTTAAGAGCCCATGAATTCTCCACTATTGCTAAAGGGAAGAAGCCAATAACTGCACAAGATGCTTAAATAATGACCTTCTGCTCTGTTTACTGTTCTTAAGTTTTCAGGTTGCCCCACAGAAATAACCTTCACTCTGGCCTCCAGTAAATTGCTGTCTGAGTTAATATTTAACCCATGTGAAGGTAGAAATATCTTTTTAAATGTAAGCCAGCTTTTCAAAGCATCTCACACTGACTTCCTCATCCTTTTTTGCATGTGTGCTCATGTTAAAACTTTTGGTTCCCCAACAACCTACCACTTGCACACTTCCTTCTGTTTCCCAGAGCAACAGAGGTTATTGCAACAGAGTCAGTCTCTTCTCTGCTCTTGCCTCTGCACCCCACCTCTTCGTCAGAGCAAAGCTTTCTTTCTGCTCTAAATCAGAACCTGTAAGAAGCCTGCCCTCATCCTCCCAATATTACCCTGCATGGGACAGAGAGAGCTCTTAAGTGATGTTTTCCATAAGACTTCTCTGAGTACTCAAAAGCAATTGTCATGAAAGCTGAAACTTTACACGTAGGAGTCATTGCTTTAGCAATTACTAATGCACACCTTAAATGAAGAAGACCTTGCACTTGAGAAATTATCAGATATCTATCAGTATATCCTTATATTAAGAGACATAGTTCTTTATGATTTGGGGAATAAATTAAATTTTGATAGGCTAAGCTGTTCTTTCCTCGCCAGCCCCCAAAAGCTTACAGTAGACTCAGTTGGATGCTATTTTTTCAGTGCTATTCATGAATATGTGAGTATTCATCTTTCATTTTCTCTGTTACAATTGTTTTTCAGATTATGGTTTGGTAATTAAAATTATACATGTAACTTATTGAAAGGATTACTGTTAATGAATGCTTATGATTTAGGAGAGAATTACTTGAAAGAAAATGTCTATGGCATGTATAGATTTAAATCAAGTGAATAGTTAGATGCAGGATTCAATTTAAACATCATGGAGAAGCTATAGTTCATTTCAAACATAGTTTTCTCCCACAAGCAGTTGGTTCATGGCTTGACTTTATAGCTGAATGATGCTTGTTACATGTACCAGTTCTTCTTGATCAGCTATGTGCATTAACTATTTGCTTTCCTTAATGAAAGAAGCAAGTACTTTTGTAATTTGCCCATGATTATTCTAATAAACTTCTGTTGTCATTGGATTATTGTTTAATATTGAAGACCACTGCCATCCTTTTTCTTCTCTCTCTTCTTGAATTTAATGATTCTTTAACTCTCCTGCCTTCATAATACCCCACCCATTCAGGCAGCCAACCTCTCTGAACGCCACCTTCCACCATACGTAAGTAGACATATGCCAGCCCTCAGAAGGATTCCTGTTCAGCTCTACAAACCAAGCTTTATTTTATGCAATGTAATGTGGACTGAGATGATCTCCTTTTGATAAAAATTAATTTATTAAGTAATGCTTATCCTTTTCAATGTAAAATTCAAGTGAACATTACCACTGTAGAATGAAATTTATGCAGTTATTTTTAAAATGCTAAATGTGCATTGTGGACAGAGTTCTTTTTTATCTCCTTCAGCAGGGATCTCCATCCCACAAATGGACAGGGGAGCTCTTTTTATTCTGGCAGCCCAAGGAACCCAGGTGCTTTGGGGCTAAGACATGTGCTCTCTCATGCAGGAGAACAGTGTGGAGTTTGAGGCTTGCCTGGTGGCCCAATGTGATGCCCTCATCGATGCCCTTAACAGAAGGAAAGCCCAGCTGCTTGCACGTGTTAACAAGGAGCATGAGCACAAGCTGAAGGTGAGTGCTGTGCCATGGAGAGAGCAGGAAGCCAAGGAGCCCAGCTCCTGGGAACAAGATGGACAAGCTAGATGGGTAGGCCAGAAGCCCACAGTCTTGGGTGGCCAATGCCCCAGAGGGCAAGAAGCCAGCATCCTTTCATTCACCATGCACTCCCTAATTTACCTCATTGATATTAGTTGAGTGACTCCCCTGGGTCAAGAATTGCTCTGGTGCAGGCATAATTAAATAAATAAAAATTGCTGCCCTCATAAGGCTTATATTCCACCAGAAGGGACAAAGAATAAACAAGATAAGTAAGTAAAATATGCATTATTTAGTAAAAAGCACTAAGAAAAATAATGAGTGGGGAATGGGGAATACTGGGGAAGGAAGCTGAAGTTCTAGACAGGGTGGCCAGAGTGACCATACAGAGGCAAAATGTATTTTTGAAATAGGAATGGAAACCATACCTTCCAGAAAACAAACAAGATTTGTCTTAACTTCTGAAGTAAACTGTGCAATGGGACAGCTGCAGACTTTTGTCATCACGCAGTGGAATCAATTGATTACAAATCTGGAGCCCTATTGGCAAAAAGATTGGTCTTCCTGAAGACATCTGATACCCCATCCATTGCCCCATTGGAGCAGGGTGTGAGAGCAGGCTGGAAAGATGAGAAGTAAGCAGTCAACAGAGGTCCGCATTCATTGCCAGTAAGCCCCAGGGTAGCTACCAGTGTGTGGAGGGTAGAGGATATGCTGTGCTGGTCTGATTAGGGTACAGGGTGAGGTGAGGTCTAACTCCAGGCTCTCTCCTGGGGTTAGGCAGTCAACATCAGGGAGCTTCAATAGTGGGCAGCACAGAATGGATATGACCTCAAGGGAGCTCATGAAAAGGCCTATAAGCATCAGATACCCCAGCAGTTTAGAACAGGCTGTAGTCCCTGAAGAACAAGGGAAGGCCCCATCTAAACAAATGGGATTCAAGTAGAAGAACCAAGGAAGAGTTTCAAAGTGAAGAAATAAGAAATAAGAAAACACAGCTTACAAGATTTGTGGCTCAAGTTTGGTGGCAGGGAACTTCAAGCCGGGCCAGTACTCATTCCATGGGTACCAGAAACAAGGCAATAAACTAGGTGCTAACTAGGGTACAAGTCCTGGACAAGACCTGCAGTAAAACAGGCATTCTGAGCCCCGAGAAGCAGAGTCACCAACCTTCCAACTTTACTCTGTGCCTCAGCCACACACCAGGACCCTGAGCCCCAGGGGGCTCTGGAAGAAGGCAGGGACCAGGCAGCATGCTACAGAGCAACCACTCCCCAGGGAAGCTTCACAGTTTTCTCCAAAAGTAAGAAAACCCCAGCTTTAGCTCCCTCCTCTAAGAGGCTCCCTCTTCCACTGCCCACCTGCTACAAAACACATTTAAAGCCATACACCTTCTCTTCCTTCCCCAAAGTCAGAGCAATAATGTGGCTGGAATATAAACCTTTCTCCCCTGCCTTTGTGACTTGCCCAGGGGTCACCCTGAGGGCCTGCAGAACTGAAACAGGCAGGAGGCGAGCTGAGGATAACAAGGTCCAAGCCTGGGAGAGCTCCTAAGGGCTCCCCCCCATCATGACGTTTGTTGGCCTGACCTCCTCTGGTGCTCTGTCAGGGCCAGGTCTCTCTGAGCATTCCTGATGAGACAGCAGGAGAGGCACAGTAGAGTCCTTCATAAAGAAAACTGCAAGGCTTGAAGTTGAATCCGGACCAGAAGTTTGTAAAGCAAATTGCATAGGTCTCTAATGTTCAGAGAGCCTCTGGCTGTTGGTTTGGACAGAGAACCGAGGCTGGTGATTATAACACTCCTTCCAGAGACGCCATTCCTGTTCCTTAGTGATAGGTAAGACCTATCACTAGTCTCACTTAGTTAGACCTAACTGGAAGACCTAGTGATAGGTTCATCTTTGAATGAGTTCAAACCTGTTTCCATCACCTGCTCTAACATTACTAAAACATTGTCACTATAGCCTTTCACTTAACACCCTTCAGAAACCTAGAATTTTTAGTGTGATGGTGGAACCCAAATATCATTTGAATCACATAGAGCTATCTAAAATGAAACCACAGGGATCCCTGGGTGGCGCAGCGGTTTGGCTCCTGCCTTTGGCCCAGGGCGCGATCCTGGAGACCTGGGATCGAATCCCACGTCAGGCTCCCGGTGCATGGAGCCTGCTTCTCCCTCTGCCTGTGTCTCTGCCTCTCTCTCTCTCTCTCTCTGTGTGACTATCATAAGTTAAAAAAATACAATAAATAAAATGAAACCACAGCTGTCTACAGGAAATGAGCTGGACAGCTGGATTTTCCCTCTAAAGAGTAGACCAGCCATTTCAGTATGTAATCACCAAACATTAACTTTTTCTCAGTGGAAATCTCTTTTTTAAAACATTTCAGACACTTTCTTGGCATCTTTAAACTGAACACAGTGAACCGATAAATCATATAGTGACTGTAGTGGCAACTCTGGGTTTTCTACATGGGAGAGCCATAAGGGCAGCGATCTGAACGGAAAAGGGAATCACAGATTGAGAAAGCATCATTTATCCATATCAGACAGGGGCAAAGGGGCGAGAAAGCCCCCCAGGGCCCCCTGCTTAGTGCTGTCTCTGCCGAATGAGACTGGGTGAAAATCCATTAAGGGCTGTGCTGTGGGCACAGACAGAGACTGCACAGGAGCGGCTTTTACTCATTGCTGAGATGTCATGTCTGGCCCGGTGACAGTCCATCAGTACAGGTGACCTGCCCCAACAGGGCGCACCAAGGCGCCCAGGGCCACAGAGTGGAGTGGAGGCAGCTGCCTGCTCTCATTCCACCCTGCCCAGGGTGGTGTGCCCTGCCCCAGATCCCAAAGGGCTACAGAAACAACAGGCAGGTGGCAGGTTGTCCCCCACGGCAGCCAAGCTGTTCTGTCTTCTATCTTGAGTGATTTGTTTCTCTGCTGTTTTCAGCAAATTGTATGTCACTGCTAAAGACAGACAGCAGTGCTGACACCTTGACTACCGACCCCAGCCTCCAAGTCCCCCTCCCTCTGCTTTTCTCCTCTGCTTTTCCCTTTCTTGTCCTTTCTGTTGCTACTCAGATTTGTGAGAAAAGACTGGCCTTTTATAGACTTCGCTTGCCAAGCACAGTACTTCTTTCTGTCTTTGTTGGCTAACCCATCACTCACAGGCTGGCAGGGATAATCTTATGGTCTTCCGCTTCCCTTTGGCAGAGTTCTCTATGGGCCTACTTTTTGCTGACAAAGAAGAGAGTTGTGTGTGTATTTTTCTGGCAACTTTCTCTTCTTGAGCAATCCAAAAGGCTGGGGATGCTGGAAAGTGAGTGTGTATAAAGACAGTCTTTATAATCTGCTCATGCCCCTCTCTGAAAGCACTGATGGCTTGAGCAGATTGAATGGTTCTGGTTCTGAGACAAGCTGGAGCAGAGAGGTGAAGAGCCCAGCTTCTGTGTCATAGAGAATGGGGTGTGAGGACATACTTTATTACTTACTAGGTCTCTAACTGTGGGCAAGTCTATGACTCAGTTACTTTCACCTGTGTGTAAAATCAGGCCAGAAGCAGTTGTCACCTCCCAGAGCATTGCCAAGCACTTAGCACACAGTCCTCAGGAAATGTTAGCTATTATTATTGTTACTGAGAAAGAATGCCTGCAAGTATGGTGGCACCCAGCCCACTGAAGAAGTGCTCCTCGGGACTTAACTTCTGTAATACCAGAGTACATGGTATAGAATTAGTCTATACACAGATGTGACTGTCTCTGAACTTAGGAAAGTTGGCTTGAGTTTTTAATTGATCATCCTATAAAATAGTTCACAAAGTTTGGTGAGCTATTTTTAAAGTTCGTAAAAAGGCTCTGAGACATTTGTATGCAGCTGTGACTGTATTTTAGGAATGCTTTGAAATGTAAATTACAGTTAATACTATTCTGTGGTTTGGGGAAAAAAAACACTGGGAGACAAATATCTATTTTCAGAATGTGGTGAACTAATCAAATGTCAGAAAGCTACTGAAGGGGAAAAAATGCTTTTGAGCTTTTAAGAAATACTCCTAATTTGTGTTTGGGACTACTTGGGCAATATCGCCCACAATAAGCACAGAAAACCAGATCCCCCAGGTGTTTTGTTTGAGCTATATGTTTTGATTCCATTCTTCCTGGGTTCTTGACCTGAGTAAGGCCTTAAAATGTCCTCACAGGGAATTTGTGACACTTAAATGTGCCATTAATAAGGTCTGTGCTTTTCTCAGGAAACTTACAAATGTCATTTCTCTTTTAGTAAGCCCAAAGAAATATCTAAGAATTATTTTTATTTATGCAACTCAGAATTTGAAATAATTCTACAATCATCTTAAATGTATATTGCTCCAATATTTTAGAGTAAATTCATATGCTGAATAGTATGAGGTGACAGATATCTTCTTGGTTACCTTTCGGTTCTAAGATTCTCTGGAAGAAAAAAAATTATAGTTATTAAAAATATTTTGAAAAAAATCTAATCTTTAATTTCCATGTGTAGTTGGTAAAGGAACATACCAATAAAATTGCCCAGCAAGAATGCTAAAAGATAATGATAAAGTTTACTGGTTTTTACAACATTTCATTTTTACAGAGAACCTCCGTATCTCAATTATAACTATATACAGGATGTTTGACTTTGAAGCCAACTGTACTGTTGGGTTTTGTTAGAATCATTATCATTATTATCATCATCTTTGTTATTATTTACCATGCACTGCCTGTTGTGTTCCCATTATGTTGATTAAAAAATTTAATTAAATGGTCATATCAGAGTACAAATTTACACTAGGGACATTACTGGCTTGTCAGATTGCTTACTTAAGCTATTTTTCCATTGCCTGAAAACAGGCTAGTAATCCTTTCTTTGCTTTAGATGGATCTGGGGGATAGAGAAGAAAGAAAGGGAGAGGGAGGGAGTATATGTGGAAGACAGACCTATCCAAGCTCACAAAATTTTTAAAAATAACTATAGAGGATTTGACTGACTACAGCAATTACTAGAAAGAAAAAGCAACAAATTTAAGCCAATAATCAGGTCAATCCCAACAAAACTACTGGCAAGAGGTTCTGTAAATCCATTAAAATGAAAACATTTGGGGCAGCCCCGGTGGTGCAGTGGTTTAGAGCCGCCTGCAGCCCAGGGCATGATCCTGGAGTCGCGGGATAGAGTCCCACGTCGGGCTCTCTGCATGGAGCCTGCTTCTCCCTCTGCCTGTGCCTCTGCCTCCCTCTCTCTCTCTCTGCATCTCTATGAATAAATAAATAAAGTCTTAAAAAAATAAAATAAAATAAAATGAAAACATTTGGGGGAAAAAATAGGCACATTGAAACACTTGAAACCTTTGCCCTTGCAGGGCCAACTCTAAAATTTTAATTTCAATAATTATTAATTATAAGGCTATTATTAATGAATTCATTTGGCAAATTCTGTGATCTCTGCTTCCTACCACATAGGAGCAAAAGTCACAGAGGGACTGTACAGAACAGATCCCAGGGTGCCCATGGGATCACTAGGATGCCACTTCACACAACTGGAGCTCACCAAAGTTAGGGAACACTCTTCTGAACACTCTTTGCCCACTTTGGCCATGTCAATGCAGGGCAGTCACAGACGTTCTTTAAGGCCCTTTGCCTAAACCCAGACGTGAGTCACATTCCTTACCTCCAGAGGGCGCTAAACACATACTTTGAAGATGACAGTGATCTTGTGTCTCCCTGTACCTCACAGCCTACAAAATACCACATTGCATGCATCACTCTTACTGAGGCCCACCATAAATGGCAAATGTTCTCCTGTGTGGGTGAGACCACATCAATATGCTAATCTCTCCAAACGACTTGTATTTCTTCATTAACTTCTCTGTATAAGGATATAGTATACTACATACTAAGAGCATGCTTTGCATATTCTACTCAATGTTTTGAGCCTCAATTGATGAGGCTATTGGTGCATTCACACTTTTGGAATGGAAAGTTCAGTTTTGCTGTTAAAATCTCAAGCCTTCCTCAAACAGGTACATGTTTTATTTATTTGATACGGCTAAATTATCCTTTTCTTGATTAAAAACTCAAAGCCTCAAGAGTTCTCTTTGAAATGATTAGTTGCCAATGTGGGTAAACATTGGCAACTGATAAACATTAATGAGATTAGTACAAAGAGTGGTATCAAGAGAATGGGGGAAATATTTGCATAATCAGCATGTGGGAGAATGGTGGCATGTGAGAAATTTAAAATGTTCAACCTTAACTTAAATTCCTCTAAGTTTCAGTGAATATAATGATAATATTGGAGATGATATTCTACTCTAGGGGAAAAAAAACAAAAGAATTTGTTATTTTACTAGATGAATCTCATATTTAAAGCACTTCACCTATGACTCACAAATGAGTCAGTTCCAAGCATTAGTTCGTCATCTTGCTGTAGGAATGATGGTACATGTAGAAACTCCTCCCACTGACCAAAAGGACTTATGAAGAATCAATTCTTCAAGCTTGCATCCTGAAAGTACTTGTACCTTACATAGAAATAAAAAAAAAAAGGATTGCCTTATACTTAGGGGAAACTGTTTTAAACTGTGATAAGAAGGTATATATTATATTTAAGAAAGAATTTCTTGAAATAGGAGAGAGAGAATGTTAGTGTTTACTTAGACTAAAAATTCAGTAGTGGTATCCCTCCACACCTCATGATGAGAGAAAATAGTATGAGAGAAAGTATTTATTAAAAAGAATAAACTTTAAAGAGCCGTACATAAGATGGAGAGGTGAATGGAGACAGAGAAAGGGTGTCAAGGTCAGGTTGGATAAAATAATGAAATTCAATTTAATTAACTTCAGTTCTTGTTGCTGGCTGTGTTATATGAGCTGAGTGGAGGAAGGAGATTGGTCTGCTAGAGATGGGATGGGAAATGTAGCTGTGGATAAGCAGAACAAAATTTTACACTTGTATAAGCTATCATGGATGGCTCTATCCTACTAAAAAAACTTGCGCATTCAGAGGGACACAACTGTCCATTCTCAAATCCTCCTTTGCCAAATAGGTATCAGTGACATATCTTGATCCAAGGAATGACCTTAATAAATTTGCCACTTAACAAAATAAAAACATTCAAATGATCAATAGGATTTGCCATCCTGAACAGATGGGGACTGCTAATAAAATTGTGAAAGCCTTCTCTAAAACTGAACTAAAGATTAATTCATTGTCCCCAGAGAGCTGGTTTAGGCCATCATGCAGATGAAACCAGGAAGATTGTTTCCCAGTCCCTGTTTGTGTCACTCTTGCAATTTGCACATTTCCTTCCTAAGAAAAGGAACTCAACTCCAGCCAGCTGCAAACATGGTGCCAATGGTTTCTCTGGAGCATCAGAGCAACTGCACAGAAATGTGGAACTCAAAGAAAAAGTGACATGGCCTAGCTTCCTAGGAATTGGTTTTCCATAAAAAAATATAATGTGAAATAAGTAATAATAGTAGAAATAAAACAGAGTTAAGAAGGTAACAAGAAAGATTATTTAAAAACAACTAGAAAAAATTATACTCTTAAAAGATCTAATTATTTGGCTGATTTCCATAGGATGGGAAATCTTGCCAAATTAATTCAGAAACTAGATGTCAATTACAACACACCCAAAGTGCTGCTTCTGGGAACACTAGTTTAATTTTTAGCAGTGATTTTTATCACTGGCTACTGGGATCATTGTGAAAGGGTTGATTAAAATTTAAAAAGATGGACCAAAATCCATTGTTGTAATACAGTTAAGAGCCAGGAACTCAGGGATACTGAGTCCTTCCAAGAAGCCTGAACCGTGGAATACAGGAGCCAATGGCAAACTCCCACTAAAACTCACCAACTCTTTGGCATTGCTACAATGAAGCTTCTTAAGAGTAGTCAGAGAAACCCCACACTCAGCTCCTTTGGCATCAAATAAATCCGGCTTGAGAAGGAAATTTATAGAAGCAGACATAGAATTTTATGAGGCCTGATTAATGTATCTATTTCAGTACATTTGGGTCATAAAATTATCATTGATCTAAATGTTCTGGAAAGTAAACACGACAATTCAAGTCTATTTTGCCTCAATAGCAGACTCACTTTGGGTTGCAATGCCCAGATCTAGTCCGTGCTTGTTTTTCAGATTTGAGTACAAGTCAGTTTTGTAAGCACAGTCCTAGGACAGATGCCATTCATAGTGATTAGTGACTGCTGAGTTTCTGCTACCTAGAAGCGCTGATGCACTGGCTACCAAAATATCAAAATATCTTCTGGGAACAATTTAGTAATGCCTAAGATAGCAGAGACAAGTAGCCTATAGCTGTAGGTCACCTGTCCTGCATTTTTTATTATACTTTTGGGTGTTCTGTGGGTTTTTTTTCCCCTTAAGAAGCAGAAGCTTAACCTTCTTGTTTATTTTTTTATTAAAAAAATAAAATAATTTGCATTCCATGAGCCCAGACCAACAGATAGTAGTGGTGATTGGACATAATACCAGACATTATGCCAGACATTAGAAGAAAATAAGTCAACCAATGAATTTTATTTTTTATTTATTTATTTTTAAAGATTTTATTTATTTGTTCATGAGAGACAGAGAGAGTGGCAGAGACACAGGCAGAGGCAGAAGCAGGCTCCATTCAGGGATCCTGATGTGGGACTCTATCCCAGGACTCCAGGATCACATGCTGGGCTGAAGGCAGAAGCTTAACCACTGAGCCACCCAGGTGTCCCAACCAATTAATTTTAAATTTGATCTCCCCTCTCCCCGCCAAAATCACAAAACAATCTTCACATCAAAGTTGGTTTCTTTCACCAATTCTGATCCAGAGATGTTAAATCCTACACTGCAGTTTTTATTTTAATTTTTTTAATTAAAAAGTGGTAATAAGTCATCTACCAAAAAATCAGGAGATTCCAAACTAATTAATTAATTAATTTCAACAATCCTATAAATGGACAAAACTGGAGTTCTCGCACTTCCTGATTACATAACTTACTGCAAAGCAACAACAATGAAAATAGTGTGGTGCTGACATGGAGACAGACACATAGACAACTGCAACTGAACAGAGAGCCCAGAAATAAACTTTCACATATGGTACAATGATTTTTGACAAGGGTTCCAAGACCATTCAATGGGGAAAGGGCAGTCAACAAATGACACTGGAAAAAACTGGCTGTCCACATGCCAAAGAATGAAGTTGGACCATTACCTAACACCATATACAAAAACTAACTCAAAATGGACCAAAGACTTAAATGTAAGAACTGAAACTATAAACTCTTAGATGAAAACATAGGGCAGATGCTTCATGCTGGATTTGGCAGTGATTTCTTGGATATTACTCAAGAGGCATAGGCAACAAAGGAAAAGGTAGACAAATTGGACTTCATGAAAATTTATAAATTTTGTGCATCAAAAGATAAAAGAAAACCAATTAAAAAATGGGTGAAGGACTTGAATAGACATTTCTCCACAGGAGATATACAAATGGCCAATAAGCATATGAAAAGATGCTCAGCATCACTAGTCATGAGGGAAATGCAAATCAAAACTACAATGAGATACAATTTCACACCCATTAGAATGGCTATTATTTTAAAAAAAAAAAAACAGATAGTAATAAGTATTGGTGAGGATGTGGAGAAATTGGAACCCTTGTGCATTGCTAATAGGAATATAAAACAGTGCAGCTGCTGCGGAAAACAGAATGATGATTTCTCAAAAAACTAAAATAGAATTACCATATGATCCAGCAATTCCACTTCAGAATATATATCCAAAAGAAGTGAAGCAGAGATTTTCACAGATTTCTGCATATCATGTTCATAACAGCTTTATCCACAATAGCCAAAAGGTAGAAGCAACCCAAGTGTCCACTAACAAAAATGTGATATGTACCTACAATGAAATATTATTCAGTCATAAAAGGAAGGAAATTCAGGGGCAGCAGGGTGGCATAGTCGGTTAGGCGTCCGACTTGGTTTTGGCTCAGGAACAATCTCAGAGTCATGAGATCGAACCTCATATCAGGCTCCATGTTGAGCATGGATTCTGCTTGAGTTTCTCTTTCTCCCTCTCCCTCTGCCCCTCCCACTCATGCACTCACACTCCTCTCTCTCTCTCTCTCTCTCTCTCTCTCTCTCTTAAATAAATAAATAAATAAAACTTTTTGAAAAGGAAGGAAATTTTGACATCAGCTACAACATGAGTAAACCTTGAAAATATTGTGCTAAATGAAATAAGCCAGTCACAAAGAACAAAAATATTATATGATTCTACTTCTATGAGAGTCAAATCCATAGAGACAGAAAGTAGAATGGTGGTGTTGCCAAGCGCCAGTGAGGAGGGGAGAATGGAGAGCTATTGTTTAATGGATACAAAGTTTTAGTTTGGAAAGATAAAAAAAAAAAGTTCTGAAAAGGGATGGTGATGACAACAATATGAATGTATCTAATGCCACAGAATTATCCAATTTAAAATAGCTAAACCTGTGAGTTTTATGTTATATATACTTTATCACGATAAAAAAAAAACAGAAGCAGAGACCAGCAATAATAAATGGATGCATTGTCAAAAAAAATAGGAAGGATTTAAATGTCCAAAAATAGAGGAACAGGAATGATTAAATAAATTATGATAACCCACTCAGTGGGATATTTATGGAGCCAGTAACATTTATTGATGGTGGCAACATTTAAAATGCCTATGTTATAGTGTTAAGTGGGAAGGAGGTAAAATTGTCACATATTATGATTGCAACTATAAATATATCTAGCTCAAGGATAAAACCCAAGAGGAAATATCAAAATGCTTTAAAAATTTGCATTAAAGTGACGAGATTATTGCTTTTTCCTTTTTTTTTTTTTTTTGGTTTATTTTCCAATTGTTTTTGAACGTAGATGTAATAATCTTTAATGGAAAAATGTATGATCAAAACTGAAAAGAAGGAACAAAGAAAAAGCTTTACGGGATCCCTGGGTGGCGCAGCGGTTTGGCGCCTGCCTTTGGCCCAGGGCGCGATCCTGGAGACCCGGGATCGAATCCCACGTCGGGCTCCCGGTGCATGGGGCCTGCTTCTCCCTCTGCCTGTGTCTCTGCCTCTCTCTCTCTCTCTGACTATCATAAATTTAAAAAAAAAAAAAATTATAAAAAAAAAAAGCTTTTCAACAATTATTATTAAAACTCCTTGTAGTTATTATTCATAAAATCCAGAAGGCTGGATATTTTTTAGGCTTTTGCAAAGTAATATAAATATCAAGGATATAAGTAATGAAGGTTCCTAGAAAACTCCTGTTCAACTCTAGGCTTAGAAACCACTTCGAGATTTGGGTCACTGAGCAGAGGACATGGAAAATGAACATCTTTAAAGAAAGAAACTCTTCAAGGACTATCCTGTGTTTGACACTGCAAAGACAATTTCCCCAGAGGCAGGAACTGTGTGTTCAGAGAGATGCCTTTCTAGGTTAAAGCACACTCGCAGCATGGTAAATAGAGAGCCTTTAAAACTGCTCTCCCAAATGAGGCAGTGATTGCTTCGAAGTGGGTTATATTCAAAACTTAATTCTGCACCCATCTTTGGCTTCCTTGTTGTTATTAGTTCATTGTCTTTTAGCAAGTTTCACCTCTAACCCCATCCCACCACCCACTCAGAAAAAAAGAGTCATAATGAGAAGGAATTGGGTTCAGATGGGGACATTTGCTCTTTAGAAGAGACAGGCACAGGGTGGGTGACTGTTCACAGAGCAGATGCTGCAGCTGCACCTTGGGTTACTCAGCTCCTTTGTAGCCTCTCCACAACCACCCACTTAAAACAGCTCTCAGTAATAGTTTCCTGGAAGATGGGGAGCAAGAGGGACCTGAGGAAGATGTCCTACCAGGCACCACAGTAACCAGTTTCCCAGGCTTCCAGCATCTGTGCACCTTTCTGATAGGTCCTGTTGTCACAAGTCCCCGTAATAATAGCCTTTATACAATCTGTCTTCCAGAGCCATTGTCCACAGCAGACATTGCCACAAAATATTCTCATACATTTAGTTCCATCCATTGATGCTCTTGGATTATGGTTTGAAGAAGCTTTCCAAAGTCCCAGTTTGCTTCCTTTTTTTAACCCTGTGCCACTTTGGACTGTTCTGTTCTCTCATCAATCTTAGGTGGTGCGAGATCAGATCTCTCACTGCACAGTGAAGTTGCGCCAGACCACAGGTCTCATGGAGTACTGCCTGGAGGTCATTAAGGAAAATGATCCTAGTGGCTTTTTGCAGGTAAGTGTCAACTAGTTTCTCTTTCAGATTCTCAATGGCCCATGAAACTCAGTCTACAATGCCAAGGCCAGACTCCCAACGGCCCCTGCTGAGAGCATGGGTCCCTCCACAATGGAACCCACCTTCAGAGTGCCATGAATATGTGGGCACCAGCAAAACTCCAGTGACTTACTGAAAGTCTCTGCCACCATGTGTTACAAGATTGAGAAGTACATGGCCTTTTTAAAGTTTGTTTTTGTTCACGTTTAATCATGAAAATGAAATTCCCTGTAAGTTCCTCCGAAGCCGAGTTACTGCCTTGCCTAAGAATTGGGTCCCTTTCCACTAATATCTTGGACAGCTCTATCAGCTAGAAATGTCTACATATGCAAGGCTTCTACCTTCTTGACAGTTCCTACCAGCCAGTTCAGCTAATCAATGATTTCCCAAATAAAGTGAAGTTTTTTCATTCTTTGGATTTCTCATGATTTTTTCACTGTTGATTGTTTTAATTAGATGTGATGATGTCAGCTGAATTTTACTTAAGTTTTGATCTCAAAAATTAAGGGAGCTTTTATTAAGGAATACATAGATCCTTTCCAGTTCACGTTTTTTATCATACTAAGAGTGACAAAGGGAGATTAAATATAAGAAATGAAAGAGTTCTCTATCAAAGAATAAAATGATACAGAAGATGATGGGCTTAAAGTGTAAGAAGTTCCGATTTACAGATTACCATATGCAGCCCCTCTAAACTATTTTATAAAACTCATTCCAAGCTTTAACAGAATACCCCCACCTCCTATTAGAAACTTGGGTTCTTAGTTCTACTAAAATTAACTGATCACCAACATATTATTTAATGTTGTTGGCTTTTCATTGATTAATCATAAAAGGCATTAGCATATATCCAGGTTTGTCTATTAGAGCAATTTACAGCTGCTAATTATTTATAGTGGCTCCCTCTGACTCACAAAGCACCCAGATTTGCATGGGTAACCGTTGTCATAGTAGGCTTCTCACTGCCTACATGGAGACAGGAAAGGTGTGGGTTTCAAATTGGTTTGGTAATGCTCCCAGAGAGTGGTGGGGCAGTGTTCTGTGTCCAGTGTGATGTTATATTTCTTAGGCTGTGATCTTTGATGTGATTAGATTTCTGACGCCCTCATAAGGAGAGTGCACCTGACTGAGGATCAGTGGGGGAAAGGCACGCTCACTCCCAGGATGACCACGGACTTTGACCTGAGTCTGGACAACAGCCCTCTGCTACAATCCATTCACCAGCTCGACTTTGTGCAGATGAAAGGTGCGTCCCTGCATCCCCCCAAATAGAGCAACATCCCAAGCAGATACTATGCTTACAGCCGGATTGAGGCTTTGTGCCCGATTGCAGCAAACAAAAGGCAGCTGCCAGGTTATCAGTGACCTAAGAGGTGGGGAAGTAAACACACACACCTCTGGATAATGATACAAAAATCTGGAGTAGCTCCTATCTTATCACCTAAGAGAAACATAGCACTGCATCCATGTGACCTGCCTCTAAGAAAGCCGGATAAATTCAGATAAACTCAATGCTTGCCTCTTTAAGAGTCTTAGGGATGTCACAAGCCCAGTGTCAGGGAATAGCTGACATTAAAAAAATAAATAAATAAGGAGATAAGACTGCATCACTGTGCATAAATAAAATCTTGTTACAGAAAGTAACCCAGACACATTGATACATATATCAAGGCAGTTCAGGATCGAAATGACTACTTCCACATGGATAGGTCCTGAGCAAATGGTTGAGCATGAATTAGTGGGAATTTGAGAGGATCCAAGTTGGCTTTCCAATACTGGTCAGGAAAATGCCAAGGTTGGTTACAGGAAGAATATGAAGATTTGAAATCAATTTTAGCTTTTTAAATTTTTTGGCTTATGTGTTAAGGGATATGCAAGGGCTCCTTGAGATTTTTTTGAGTGGCTGGGGGTGGGGAGGAAGTCCAAGTACCTAAAATTATCTTAAGGAAAAGAACTCTTTCAAAGAAAACTAAAAAGCTGACTATGCAATATTTTTATGGCAGTATAAGTAATATCCATTGGAAAAATATTTTGACTTTTTTAACTTTCATTTTGAAATATTTATACATTCACAGGAAGTTGCAAAAATAGTAAGGAGAAGTCCAGTGTACCCTTAGCCCAGTTTTTATCAATGGTTCCATCTTACATAATTATCATCTTATATAAAAGCCAGGAAATTAGGGGGTGGGGTGGCTTAGTCAGTTAAGCATCTGAATCTCGATCTCAACTCAGGTCTTAATCTCAGGGTTGTAAATTCAAGCCCCAGATTGAGCTCTACACCCAGAGTGGAACCCACTTAAAAAAAAAAAAAAAAAAAAAAAACAGGAATTAACATTGGTACAGTGTATACGTATTACTCTGTGCCATTTTGTCATGTGTATAGAGTCATCTAATCAGCACTGCAATCAAGATGCAGAATCATTGTACCACCCTCATGCTACCCCACTGTGGTCATGTAGTCCTACCCATTCCTATCCCCTCCACCATCTCCAATCCTTGGCAAGCGCCTATCTACTCTTCATCTCTGTATTCTGTCATTTTCTAATCTTTTTTAAAACTGAAGAAATTGATTTGCTCTTTGCTTCTCCCAATAAGCAGCCACATAATAAAGGACTTAGAATTCAGTGCTTTAAAAAAAGTTTTTGTTCTTTTTCTTTAAGATTTTATTTATTTATTCATGAGAGAGAGAGAGAGAGAGAGAGACAGACAGACAGACAGAGGGAGAAGCAGGCTCCACGCAGGGAGCCCAATGTTGGACTAGATCCCAGGACTCCAGGGTCACGCTCTGAGTCAAAGGCAGGTGCTAAACCGCTGAGCCACCCAGGGATCCCCTAAAAAGAAAGATATTTTAAGAAAAATGTACATGCTTCCTTTATTAGACCCATTTTCTCATCTTTCATTTACTATGCATTGCTTTGGGATGATGCCTTAATTAAATTTTGGAGTAAATAGTATATAGATTGTAAATAAAAGTACATTGTTGCAGTAACAAAAATGTGTAGCATTTACTGACTACTTACCAAACCAGATACTCTCTCCTAAGTGCCTCATGTGGATTAATTCAATTTATTCTCACAACCCTAGTAGGCATCTGAGGAAACTGAGGCACTGGAAGACTGTACGACTTGCCTAAAATCACACAGGTTGGTGAATGTCAGGGCAGGGATTCAGACCCAAGGAGTAAGTTTCCAGAACCTGCACCTACAACTTCCAGTTTGTGCTATAACATTAGTGTCTTATGAACTGGCTTCTTCAAGGAATAACTGAATTCCTCTCTTAAACTTAAGAAATTTGATTTTTTGTTGTAGAATGTCTTTCTTGCTGTTTAAAATTTTTCCTTTAACACCCATATGGTGGTCTGTGAAATACAGCCACCTGAGTAATATATGGAGCCCCAGGAAAATCCCCCTCCATCAGCCTCTGTCTATATCCAGTTCTTTCCATGAAGTAAAATCATTGAAAGATTATGTCACAAATAGCTCAGAGGAGAAAATATGTCACGAAAGGGCAATGGAAGGGCTTTTGGAGGAAGAGGGGAAAAAAATTAGCCAACCCAATTAGCCTTGATGATGGAGCAGGTAGAGGGTAAAAGCCTCTGGGCTTTGAACTGCTTTCACCATCTGATAGAGGCCTCTCCTCCCCCATTTGCTGTCCTTCTGAATCATGTCCATCTGCCCAAAGTGGAGTCCAGGCGAATTGGCAGGATGGTAACAATTGTGTTGGAATAAACAGGCCCTTCATCTGGTATGGGAACTGCAGACTCATGTGCTATGCCTCACAGACCACATTCCTAAAGCAGTGTCACTTGTCCGTTTAAGGCTACCTGCAGAAAAATGCGTGAACATGGCTGTGTATACCCTCCATCAAAGTCTGCACACATGGCAAAGAGTGCCAAGCACTCCAAAGACCAAAACCCAGAACACACTTACAGCAAATATTCACCTGGAACACAAAATTATCCAAAGCAGTTATTTATGAAGTTCATGTAACAGGCCATTTGGTATGAGACTGGATTATTCCATTTTCCATTTCTTTTTAACACTTCATATTAATTTAATTTACTTCTGATTAGTATCCTTCTGCAGAGTTAATTTATATGCTTCGCTTTATGCTCATTAAGTTTAATTAATTCAGTGAGAGCCGAGTCCTTTTTAGACTGTGAATAATTTTTATCTGTCAGATGTTTTCGATGGAAAGAAAAAACCAAAAGGTCATTGTGTAATAGAACTTGATTGGCTGGTGTTAAGGCTACTCCTACTGGCCTCTCTGATATCTGTTAACATACCCAACTGTGCTTGGTATGGTGTTAGACAGTGCTCCTAAAGAGGATATGCTTGGTCAGTTTAATAAACTGCACTTTCACAGCTTTCAGTAAAAACATCTCAAGAAACTGTACCACAAAATACACGTACAAATGGCCAAAATGTAAATAGCATTGGGAATAGTGCTAAAGTAATCTGACCATTAATACAATGCATATACTTCAACATACGTTTTCTAATTATGCTAAGCAGATTACAGTAGAAAGTTAAAATATTTTCCAAGCTACTTAAAATATGTGTTTAATTCTGACTCTAACAACAGAAATATCTATTTCTTGACTAAAAATGTTAACATCTCTCTGGTTTTGAAATTTCATCTCAGATGCCTTTTTCTCTTTGATATCAAAGAACACAGGTCTGTTGCTGGTTTTTAAATGTTTCCAGTTAAGCCAGCAACTACTCAGCAAGAAAATTATTCTCTTATTAGTTAAGGACTTAACTGGTCTCTTTCTGATTCTACATCACCCTCAAGCAACTGAGATCTAACTGAGAATGCCGGTACCTTCTTTGTTCAAACATCCCCAGAAGGGTATTATCCCAGAATTGTTTTAAGTATAGAAAGTGTCCCAAGAGTCATGAGTCGGTGCTGAAAAGAAATGCCTGCATGTTCATTCTGAACCAGGATGAAACAGTGACCTAATGCTCCCCCAAGCCTTTTTAGCGTATAGACCAATGGCTGTTAATCCCTTAAGTGCCTCTAGTCACCTAAGAACACGTTTATCTTTATTAACTCATGTCAAATGTAAGAGCCCTGAGTATGCACCAAGGTCACAAGCAAGGTCATAAGCAATATCCAAGCAAATATTGGAAAATATTTTAATTTTGGTGTGATGTGAATAGACCATCTTATAAATCATGGAGAAAGAGCACCCAGAGATTTGACGGGGATGGGGATGTGCACACATGCTGACTCGCCTGTAATCTGTGCTTGTGATCCGTTCATGGTTTGGAAGCCTGAAATACATGTCATCACGTATTTCACAATTGCTCTTTAATAGTGTGATAATGAGAGCTTTGCAGAAACGGCTTGTTGTTCCTCTAAAGTCTAAACTTCCCTGAGATGCCAATTGTATTGATCACCCACCATACAAAGGAATGATGGTCCACCAAGGGACAGTGAAACAAGATGACTCAGTAGAATTGCATTCCCAACCACCCTAGCTCTTATGGTGAAATGTTTCTTTCTTTTCTTTTCTTTTTGAAATTTTTTAAGTATGGTTGATACTCAACGTTACATTCGTTTCAGGTGTACAACATAGCAATACAATAAATCGATACATTATGCTATGTATGGTGAAATATTTCATTAATCCATAGCAGCAAGTCTTGGGGAACTTTACTACTCATGATACAGGAAGCAGAAGAAAACATGCCTCTTGGAATTGGATGCAGGAACTTCTCTCTAGTACACTATTACCGCACACTAGATTGGAGAGGCAGTGTAGTGCAGTTGAAGCACCCAGGCCCTGGAGCCAGCCTGCTTGTCCTCAGATCCCGCCTCTGCCAACTAGTAGCCATGAAGATGTTCTGTGTTTCAGTTTCCTCATCAACCAATTAGAAATAATAACAGCATCCGTTATTGTGGGGGTGCTGTGAAAACCACATGAGTGACTGCATCCTCTCACCACACTGCCAGGTATTTGGTAAGTGCTCAGAAAACATCAGCAGCCATTAGTTTCCACGTCCAGAGTGGGTGGCCATGTGTCCTTCCATGTCCTTGTCACACTCTTGTCCTATGACCTTTCACAGAGGAATCCTGCATCATTGTGAGTGTTGACAATCGGAAGGACTTGAAAAAAAAATAAATGACTATGAAAGATGTAAGTTATAATTTGAACTAGAATGGTAAGACATTTGAAAACTTTAAGGAGACACCATTGCAGAATTTAATTTTGAGCCAAGGCTCTACAAAGTCACCTTCAAGGAAGTCTGTAAGAACAGTTACCCTTATAACTAAGAAGAGAATTTTTAGCCTGAAGCTTGATTTTTATGAGCTAAAAGAATGCTGAGCAATAGACTTCTGATAAGGTCAGGAACCACTAGTTCTTTAGGAAAAACAAAAACGTCCAAGCGTGGTCAAAGTGTTAAGATTAAGACAGCTATGGCAGCCGAATGACAGAATTTTCAATGAAATAAAAATTCTTAGAGTTCAGCCCAGGAACTGTGATGCAATCCATTTCCAAAACACAAATAATAAGTTAATTTGAAAATACTCTGGATTCTTATAGACCATTTATTTTATACCTAATAAAGTGAAATAGGGTAATAACACCCACTATAAAATCTGCTTTTCTAAAATGTCAGCCTTAGTCTTTGCTAATGAGGCTGTAATTTTGTCACACTTGCCTTTTATATGCAACATCACTTTGGGGTAAATAAGGAAACAGAAAAAATAATTCTAAGCACATTGAGAAATAGATTTAGACATGCAAATGTCTCTATGTTCCTTCATTTTTGTTTCTCTCTCTTATTCTCTCTCCCTCCTTCTCTCATTTTGCTTATTTGTTTGCTTAATTTGTTTAAATTCTGAACAGTACTAAAATCTGAAGGTCAGTAAGTGGTTAGACTTTTTATTATCTTTTTGGTCTTTTAAAGTGTATCCACGGGGATCCCTGGGTGGCTCAGCGGTTTCGCGCCTGCCTTTGGCCCAGGGCACGATCCTGGAGTCCCGGGATCGAGTTCCGAGTCGGGCTCCTGGCATGGAGCCTGCTTCTCCCTCTGCCTGTGTCTCTGCCTCTCTCTCTCTCTCTCTCTCTCTCTCTCTCTCTCTTTCTCTATGTCTATCATAAATAAATAAAAATAAATCTTTTAAAAAAATTTAAAAAATAAAGTGTATCCACTGAGGACTTACAAATGAAGTTCCCATGTTTTAATTACACCTGACACCATGTATTTCAATTAATCTGTTAATTATACCTAATATCTATACAAGGAAACTTGAGTTTCTTATCAGAGACATTGCAAGCATTTGCATGATTCAAGCTGAAACCATCTTGTGATCTTATTCTTTGATTTTAAAATTGATGAAATGTAGATTTCCTTGAAACATAAAGGGAAATGAAGGGAAATAAAGGGAAAATGAAGGGAAATAAAGATTTCCCAATAAAGGGAAAATGAAGATTGATGAGCAGCTAATAAAATAAAGAGAATCCAAGGAATAGGTTGTTTTATTGTAGGCTCTGATTCATAAGGACAGCTAAGAGCAAATATCCCCAGGGAGAATCATTCCATCTCTAGAAGCCCTTTGAAGAACGGTTTGCTTAAATTTATCATAATTTACTCCCTGGTTAATATATTAAAGTTTATTATTTTTATTAGGGAAAAAATGTTGATGACAAAGTAGTTTCCTAATACATGATGACCTAAAGTTCACCCTCCAATTACAACTCTCAGGTGATATCTTGTTTATGAGTAGATGATCATTAGGAGTTACGTCTTCTCTCCCCCCCTTCCCATCCAGTCCTGTAGTCTATTCCTTGAACAAAGCAATGAATTATCTGCTTTCCTCTGATTCCAGATGTTCGGGAGCCTCTGAGGCTGTAGAAGCCACTCTTATAAGACCTACAGAACTCTATGCCATTGAAACCTGAAACACGATTTCCCTTACTAAACTCACCACCTCCAATTAACTGGTCATACTTTTGATTTCATTATGTTTGATGTAGTAACTCAGGCTTGGTTTTCTCGTCTTTTCATAAGTATAATCAACCTGCCTCACCTTCACATCTCTTGTGTTATGGTCACTGCTTTTGTTTTCTAGGCTATCCACCATAGAACCTGTTTCCTAAACTGCTATTAAATAAACCATTTTTGGCTGAGGTGCAGATTTTGGCAGGGAGCAGATAATTTGATGCATGACACAGAGTCCAATTTTGGTACAGCATACCAGGTGTTCTATAATTAACATTTGTTCATTTAAATGTCCCTGGATGTGGTCTAAACTGTTCTCTCTATTGTTAAAGTGCTACAGAAATAAATTAATGTTTTGGTGCTAAAAAAATTGTTAAGCAGTGGGTAAAAACATTGCTCCCAAATACATACATTGAGTTCATAGATTAGGAACTGGGATTGTTGTTATCCAACACTTCCATATCTGTGTGTCTAAAGGCTCAACCACTCTACAGTTTGAAGTAATAGAAAATACTCTCAGCACAAAATGGGGACAGGGGCATGTTGTGACTAGTAATACTGTGACAGATTCTCACAGAGTGGTAAGGACATTTTGACCCTCCCCTGCTGGGCCCCTTCTGCTCCCATACTACTCTCCAGGCTCACAGTTGGCTGTTCTACACCTGCAGAAAGTGGACTTGAGCTAGCGTAGCTACCTTCAAAGAATGAGGTCAAGTTCTTAGAAGTTTTGTTATGGAGAAATCACTGTTTTTATGTCACTTAGTACTAACTTTTCAAAAATTCACTGTTACAGCTACTTATACGCACAAGACCTTGAGTAGAATTGCTGGTAAAACCAACAAATAGACAAACAAAAACCTGCTCAGAATAGGCAGCTCCAAGTTTATACACTGGAGGTCAAGGCTCTGAATAAATTTAATGATAAGTTTTTCAGCCATGTTATGGGTTAAATAGGCTTTAGTGGGCTGAGCTGGAAACCCATCCCCCATAAAATACCTTCCCCTTAGGGATGATGTCTTCAGTGCCCAGGGGGTGAGAAACAGAGCAATTATCTCCCCGGCAGTTAAGGTAGGACGTATCATCATGAGTTTGGCAGAAGGCAGCACAGTGGCTCAGGAACCAGTCCCATTCCTAGAAACTCTGGAAGGGATCCAGGTCAGGTCCCCCATGGGCTAGCTACTTGGTTGATGAGGGGGATGTTTCTCATTCCAAGATACTGAAATGTTTGCAACTCAACAGAAGCCAGAGTTACACTAATTTCTGTTTAGCTTCCTCTCCAGTCCCAGCAACCCCCATTCTGCAGCTGGAGGAGTGTTGTACCCACAACAACAGTGCCACGCTGTCCTGGAAACAGCCACCTCTGTCCACGGTGCCTGCCGAAGGCTACATTCTGGAGCTGGATGATGGCAATGGTGGTCAGTTTCGGGTGAGTAGAGAATCTGTTATTTGTTAACCAAAGCCAGTGACCACCTCAGAGGACCCATTGTGGGGTCTCAAGCCAAGCTTCCCCACCTCCCCCGAGGCCAGACTATCCTGGCAGAGTCTGCCTCTCCTTCATCTGAGGCCTACATTCTTCTCGAACCATCATCAAAGACGGAGGAAAGAGTCTCTGAATAGAAACTACTCTACCCTCCTTAAGAGAAAGCACATGCCATACTACAAGCTCTGGAGTCCAGCTGCTTGCACTCAGGTCCCAATTCCACCATCTAGCGGTGTGACTGTGCCCATTTCTCACTTCTTTGAGCCTTCAGGACTTCGTCTGTAATATGAACCTGTACCTCACACATGGTTTTTAAGAGTCAGTTAGATAATCCGTATAAAATTCTTAGCATGCCAGGATCCCAGACCCCCATCTTGTTAGTGTCCCACCAGAGAGTTATCATTTTAAGGCTGTGCTTTGAATACAAAATATTTTTACTCATTACATCAGCATAATGTTGCAAAAGCATACAGCTAAAGAGGGAGGCACATGCCTAACCTATGCTAAAGATGCATCATGCTGCGATTTATTTTAAGCCTTTGAAATGTCATTCTTCCTCCCGCTCATTTCCTCCCCCCTTCCCTCTGCACTGTGATAAAACCTATACGCCTATGACTTTGAGTGTAATTTTTGTCACAGTTCCTGAAGTTACCAGTGGAGTTATAAACACAGCATAGAGACCACCCTCATGTTTTCCAAACAAGTTTTTACAAATCACACTGATGGGTAAAGAGTTGGGTAGGTATAATATATGTATAGATGCCAAGGTAATAGTAATAAGCATAATGCTAACTCTAAGCACTCAATTCTAGTGTTTTAAGCCCTAACCACTAGTAAATACCATGCATTAAGCTGACAGGCCCATGCTAAACATAAGGCACTATGTTAGTTTGTGCACAGAACCTCCTTCTATGATCATCATAGCAACCTCATAAACTGGGTATCATCTGTCCCCATTTTACAGATGAGGAAACTGAGACTTTAAAAGGCCAATTAGGGGTTCCTGGGTGGCTCAGTCGGTTGAGCATCCAACTCTTCGTTTCTGCTCAGATCATGAGTTCAGGGTCATGAGATCAAGCCCCACATTGGGCTCCGTACTTAGTGGGGAGTCTACTTGAGATTATCTGTCTCTCCCTCTCCCTCCTCTCCTCCCTTCCCCATTCTCTCTCTCTCAAATAATAAATAAATAAATAAATCTTTAAAAAGAAATGAAAAGGTCAATTACGTGGTTTGCTATCCCACAGGATTTGAATCCAGATCAGGCTGACACCAAAATGCTAGCTCCTTAACCACAGTGACGCTGCCTCCCTAAGCCCTCCCGAGGGCTGGCATTAAACAGCAGCCTATTATTTGTTGACCCTCAGGAAGTGTATGTCGGAAAGGAGACGATGTGCACCGTGGACGGTCTTCACTTCAACAGCACGTACAATGCCCGCATCAAGGCCTTCAATAAAACAGGAGTCAGCCAGTACAGCAAGACCCTGGTCCTCCAAACGTCTGAGGGTAAGGCCCTTCAGCAGTATCCCTCAGAGCGAGAACTGCGAGGCATCTAACGTGGCTGCCAAGCCCGGAGGTAACCCCACCACTGCCCACAATTCTGAAGTGTTTCCATGACTTGCTCTGCATTCTGGCACAAAGCCGCTGTTCCTCTCCTGCCGTGCGTTAGAGAGCCCATGGTATGTGGATGTGATCAAACCAAAGAGTCCACAGCGGCAGTTCAAATGGCCTGGGGCGTCGGCTTCCTTTGATAACACTCTAAATAAGCTGCAGTTGAAGACGCTGAAAAAATGAAGGCCTGAATGTCCCCCACCCCCAGTGTGCGAAACAAATGTATTCTAGGCTCTAGGGCAGGCTCCCATTCTGCACGATACACGTCATTTGCCAGTTTTACCCAGATGATTCTAAATTGCTTTGTAGCACTTGCCTGTTTGTGAGGGTGGGGCCAAGGTTCTTTCCAGCTGTGGATTTGCGTTACTGCTCGTGTGTCCGAGGGGTGTGGGTGCTAGAGCGGTTTGGAGAGGGCCTGTGGGCCACTCCTGGCTTGCCCAGCGCGGACGCGTCCATCTCCCTCCCAAAGCTGAGGCCGGCGGCACCAGGACTGAGGCTTCCTGTGGGCACCAAACAGGAAATGACCAGCAACTCCGCATTACCTCGCCATTTTCACCTTTGCCCATCCTGTTAGGCTGGGTTAGGCCATCAAGGGCCATCGTACAAGGTCAAGCCCCAGAGAACTTTTGCTTCTTGGCCGTACTGTAAATATTTTGGTCATCAAAGTCAACCCATTCCTCTCGAAAGAGGGGCTTGCATTTGATGACCAGGTATCACCTCTGAGGCTTTTAACACTTTCATTTTAAAAGCAATCACAGCACATGAAATTAAACCTTTATGAAGAGGTATTTGTGGTCGGTGCCAAAGCATTTTCAGACCTTCTGGGTGTCATTTTAATCATAGAAGTCACCCCCCCTGGCATTCCCCATACTTTCCCTCTGCAGAACTAATTGTGTTGGTTTTGTTCAAATTCAAGATGTTAGCTCAAAGAACTGTGGTGGTGGGTTTTTCCCACTTCCCACAAACCTTGGCTGGTGCCAATCACCCTTAAAATGGTTCACATGGTTAAAAACAAGCACAACTTCAAGTCCCACAGCAAGGTTGACGGGCCCCTAGCCATAAAAACCGTGCTTGGGGAGCAGTTGTAAGTCTGTGAGGGATGCTATTCAAAGCAAAGGATTCGCTGAAGGCAAAATGCCCACACGACCTATTCCCATTGGGTTAGAGGGATGTGGTAGCGACAGCTTCCCGAATGATCATTTTAGTAACGTCTCTCTGGGATGACCTGTCTCCTTGAGAGCTGTTGCCTCTTTTCCCAAGTTCCCTGCCTAAATGCTAAAGCCCTCCAAGAGTTGCCTACATGCAATGCAGAAGGCCCTTCATGATGATGGCCTCATTTCCCATGGGCGTAAAAGGCGGTTTGATTGACGAGTGAAGTGCATGCCATCAGAGCAGGGAGACAGTTTGCAGCAATGTTGCTAATATGTATCATGAGACCTACAATTTCTATTCATAATACATCATGGAAATCATATTCTTCCGCTAAAATCAGTTACTAGCATAGCAGCTTGAGCATTCATGTTTCTCTTTTCATCCTGCAGGAGGATGTAGTTTCTCAGTTTCTCTTATTGTTCATAAGATTATGGTGTCTAATAAATTACAGGATTGGAACTGCGATCCCTGGTACCACAGTCACAGAACTGGGGGTCATTTTCTAAAAGAAACTAACGGAACAAGTCCTCTTCCAACAAAGAAACTGTACTGTAGAAATTAATTTCCTCCATGAATTTTATATATTGTGTACAAATATAAGGTATGTATCTAAATACAAAGAAAACCTTATCATCGTGTAGATATATCAGTATTCTCTGTTACTGCACAGAAGTGATTTTCTCATGATGAAATAAAGTTCACACACATACTTTCTCCATAACTTTGGTTTGTTCTATTTGTTTCTCCCTCATTCTAACCCATTCACATGGTGAGACAAGGTTTAGAAAGCAAGAAAAAATATATAATGAATAGCTAATTTTAAAAAATTGATCAACCTTGTAAAAATAAAGAAAGCCTATAGAATTAAAAATTATATATATATTTTTTTGTTTTTTAGAAATCAGTGAGAAAAATGCCATTGACAGGGTTCAATAAATTAACTGAACTTATATTATACTCTATTAATCTTTCTTCCTACAGTTCCTGGAAAGGTTTGCTTTGGAAGTTTTTTTTTTGTTTGCTGTTCTTGGGGATGATGTGGTGGTTCATTTCAGCTTTCTACTGTAACAAGATCTTTAGCAGTCTTCTTAGCAGCAGCTGACCCTTTTCCAAAGTTCAAAACAAAAGTCTGTATTACAGAAGGATCTGATTCATATGTGATAGCAAGTCTAGCTTGTGTTTACATACATTTAGTCCAAAGTCTAAACCACTTGTTACTTAATACTCTTTGAACTATCATAAAACTATCTGCTGACTTACAGGTAACATTATGCAGGGGAGATCAGATGTCCACATTGTTATAAATGCTGATCATTTTTTTCAGAAGCAGTTCTGTTTGTTTATTTATTGGGTAGTACTTGGTAAAGGCTCACTGTGTGCTACACTGTGGGTGTAGAGGGCTGAGCGGATGTCACCCCTGCTTTTATGAGCTTACAGTCTACGAGGAGAGATAGGCCTTGAAAAACCAGACACAACCAGTTACATACTTACAAGTAATTATAACCACTGGGAAGAAAGACTAGCAGGAAGACATCATTTATATCCAGGGATCAGTCAAGAAAACAATGAAAAATAATTTAATTCAATGGAAATTATAAAGAATGTGTTATTAAAAGAGAAAAGGAAAGAAAAATGCATTACTAGATGAGTTTAAGTGTGATTAGTTCCTGAAGGCAGAGTTCTTGGGAATGTACCTAAGAGAGCCATGCAAATAAAGCCAGTCGCAGCTCTAAGCCAAATTACCTTGACTTAAGAAGAAATATAACTGTAAGCAATTAAGAACCTTAATGAAATTTTAAAATGTGGCACACATCCCTCATTGTATATATTTTTAAAGTAATTCATTTAATAGCCCTCATGGCTGTGTCACAGTCTTTGAAACTATCTGCAAAAGAATATCCATTATGTAACAAGGCCTTCTTCCTACGTAGTTCTGGGGCTTATTCTGTCTGGGAGACTCTACTCCTGAAAGACAATTTTTTTTTTGTAATACAAGGCTGAGAACAGAATAGGATATTTTCCTATTTACTTTAACCTATTTTCCCTCTACCTATCTAAACAGACTTACCTTTTTCTTGTTCTTGAATCTGGAGAGAAAATGAAATAGACCAAAGGTAATATTCCTGGGGCTCAAATAACTCACTAAGACTCTCAGCTGGCTGAAAAGAGGATCTCTCACTGACCCCCCTCTTGGGGGAAAAAAATTACCAAGGAATGCTTCAACAGTCTTAGCAGAGGTGAGAGTCCTTTGGGGGAATAAGAACATGAAGGGTGGCACCTTTTACTCAATCAATACTCTCCAACACAAATCTTTATTACCTTCCTTGGACAAATTCTTGAGTTGGAATTACTGGACCAAGGAGTATAAACACTTTTAAAGTCCTTTTCTTTTTTTTTTTTTTTTAAGATTTTATTTATTCATGATAGTCACACACACAGAGAGAGAGAGAGAGAGAGAGGCAGAGACACAGGCAGAGGGAGAAGCAGGCTCCATGCAGGGAGCCCAACGTGGGATTCGATCCCGGGTCTCCAGGATCGCGCCCTGGGCCAAAGGCAGGCACCAAACCGCTGCGCCACCCAGGGATCCCCCACTTTTAAAGTCCTTTATCTGTGTTTCTCAATTGCTTTCCAGCTAGATTTTATACCAGAAATGTATGAACCATCCCATTTTTTAAAAAAGTCACTTTAATTCTGCTATTTAGAATTTAATTTTGACTAACAAGCAACAGGGCCTTTTACATTTTTATTTTCATAGAAATCATATTCTGATGGTTTTACATCTAATAGTTACATGAAATAAGTTACAACATACTGCAGGGAAAATGAATATGATCCAAAAAAGGAGGGAAGAGAGAGAACCAGATGGACAGACAGAAATCCAAACAGGATTAACTGTAAGCAAGGCAAAAACTTCAAAATTGGCCTTGAGCTGACTATGATAAAGAAAACTCACTCATTTAAAAACATTAATGGAGCACCTAAATTTTGTCAGGCACTGTGCTGGGTCCAGGATCACAAAGATGCATGAGGTATGTCCCCTGCCCTAGAGCATAGTCCTTCCTAAACTCCATGACTCCTGACTCAGAGCGCCTAAAATTTATGGTACCTCACCTCTCTAGAGCTAAGATATTCACCTGCAATCTAGATAGTTATCTTACAATCAAGAAGTGACAATGACCTCTGATTGGGGTAAAAAGGACAAAGCTCAGGTATAGACATTTCTGTGCTCTCCTTACAGCGGGGTCCTTGGTCTCACTCAGTTCTTGCTTACTCTTACTTTATACATGAGTCCACTGAGCTCATGACCCACTTGGGAAGACTGCAGCAGATGAGGAGCATCACATTACAAGAGAGGAAAGGGATTGGTGAGTAGGGAAGGTAACTGGGAAAATTGAGAACAGACCCCCCCACAAAAAAAGTCAAAAGAGAGGATTCTGTGGTTTATGTTCTGGTTAAGAAAGTTAGAAAGTGTAAAATGAATTGTAAAAATATTTTCATCTAACATTTAAAAGTCAGTATTTATCTGAAATCCTTGGTAATGGATATTAGGTATATCTCAGAAGGCTTTATTGAATCACAATACAAAATACCATGAGAAAACTATTGCAATAAACCCTATTTCATTTTGTGTCAGGGAACTTCTAGAAACTTTTCTCAGTGTCCATTAAAAGATTCCATGAAAAATGACAGCAACATGACAGCCAACAAATTTTTTTTTTAAGAATACCAAAATCCAGTAGAAGAACTGTATAAAAACTAGCCATTCTATGTTTTGCTATAAGGTCCTAAGGAAAAACTAGGAATTTTTTTTGTTCACCCTAAAATAATTATAAAGACTTTAGACTATATCTCCATCCCCACTGCTAATGCAAACCCCCCCCCCCGTTCTGTTGCTGCAATATTCCAGACTTACCCTGTGTATTAATTTCCTATTGCTGCTGTAACAAATTACTACAAACTTAGTAGTTTAAAACAACACAAATCTATTACCTTACATTTCTGGAGGTCAGGATTCTAAACGGATTTCACTAAGCGAACAGTGAGGTATCAATAGGACTATATTTGTTCAGGTAGTTCTAGAAGAGAATCTGTTCTCTTTCCTTTTGCAGCTTCTAGAAGCCACCTGCATTCCTTGGCTCATGGCCCCTTCCTCCATCTGCAAAGCTAGCAGTGTAGCATCTTCCAATCTCTTTCTGACTCTGGGCTTCCTGCTTCTGTTTTATGAGGACCCTTGTGATTACCTTAGGCCCATCTGGATAATCTCTCTATCTCAAAATCCTTACTCTAATTACATCTGCAAAGTTCTTTTTACCACATAAGATAACAGATTCCAAGGATGATATACATGGACATTTTGGGCATGCCTTTATTCCACCTACCACACACTCTAGGAGGAAATAGTATAATTATTATCTCATCTTACAAATGGGAAAATTGAGCTTTTGAGACATTAAGTGACATGTCAGACCTGGGCCTTCCAACCCGCACTGCCTGGTGCATTTTGGGGCTGACATTAGAACGGTGCTATTTGCACTCAACCAAAAGGGAGGAAATAGGGAAATCTATCCTAAGTCTGTTTGCTAAGTGAGTGAAAACATCTTGTCAAAATGCAGCAGCATCGTGTAGCTGCCTCATGTATTTATCCAGAAACCCCAGCAAGAAATGGACTTTTACACTTTCAAAGAGTCATGTTAGAATTTTGGTGAAAAAAAAAAAAAATAACACTCTTCCTTTAAGAAGGAGGTGTGGAGAGGCTGTCCTTTCCAGCATCATATACAAGCTCCTACTCTGGTCCTGTCCTTTTCTTCTGTCTCTGCATCTCCAATTTCTCACCCACTCACCCTCCCTCCCCAAAGTGAGAGGCCCTTCTCCTCTGTTGGTAACAGAACATGCTATTGGCTGGCAGGGACAGGTGGCTACTTGGGAAAGAAAAGGAATATCAGAGCCAGATCTCCCAGGTCCTTAAAAGACCCTACCAAATGAGGTCTGGGACTTGCAGCCCTGCTCTGACTGAAACCACAGAGCCATTATTGGCAAGAGCTCTCAGCCTTCCAGATCTCAACTGTTGAGGAAACTGAAGAGAAGGTAAATGGTGATAAATGGAGAATCGGGCTTTAGACAAGATGCTTGAGAGCATCTTCTTAGTTGAATATCCACAGGAATCATCTCCCCAACACTTTTCAGGATTATCTTCTCTAATGATAATAAAAGGGTTAGGATTCTTAAAATTACATCTTAGAAAATGCTTTCTAAAAAAGGGCATAGAAGATGTTATTCATAAAATTAAAATGCCTATTATCCCTTTTAGGCTATTAGCATCATACTACCCCTTCCAATGTGATATCTCCTTCTTCCACGCATTGAAAGAAATTAACCCAAAGAATATTCAGTGACGTAAGCAGCATATGGCCCCAGAATAGCCCCAGATGCCTCTGTCCAAAATCTCTTTGCAGATATTTTATAGCGATTTTGGAGCAACATAAGTACTGCGCTCTTAAATCCTGATGTATTAAAACCCCCGAGAGAACTTGTAACCTTGGGCAGGTGGGGTGAAGAACCTCACCCAGTCTCAGAAGAACAGCAGGGAACTCCTCTACTTACCATCCCCCAAGACCAAAATTCCAAAGGAGAGGATGATGTATTGGCTTTCAATCCCTAATTGCCCCAGTCCATAGAAACACTCCATTTGGAGAAGAGTCACCCTCACTCAATATAGTACAAGATTTAAAGAATGATAACTAGGTTCATCTCCACAAACTTTGTTCACGCCCTAAGACGCCATGACCTGTGGTATAAACTACCTTTTATACATTTCCAAGGCACAGAAAGAGAAGCAATAGCCTTGTCACTCCCAAAATTTTATTCCCCCGGAATTGATCCTGTCCTACCACAGCAGCAGTGTAACTTGGGCAGTGTCCTTTAACCTTTCTGGAATTCAATGGGTTTTGTTTTGTTGTTTTTGTGTTGACAGGTGGGCGAGTATTGGGAGGGCTTTCTTGGTTGAGAGCGGGGTTTGTTTTGTTTTTGTTTTTATCTCTATCACTATGGACTTAGAGCAGATAACCTCCAAGTTCTTTTCAACTTGTACCCCTGCTTTTCTTGTATGGTTTCTCTCTTCAAAATTACTGCTGAAATCTGTTAACCGTTTCAGAAAATGCTATGAACAGGCATAGACACCTCCACCTTGTGCAAGGGTCTTAATAGGTCTTAGAGCTCTGCTTATGATACTGAGAATTCAACACTAATAGAAAATTATTGATAAAGGATTGTATAGGAAAGAGTATATCATCCACTGGAGATCATTTTTCCTATGCCTCTGCTTTATTTTTCTTAATTCAGAGCATCAGAGCTCCCAAAACATTACTTAGTTAGAAGAATGTGCATTCCCAGGACAAAATCCTCAAGGTAGGTAAATCATACCTGAACAAATTTGGGTAGATTTTACAAAATCCAAAGTGAGAGGTGTGATAGTTTTCAGAGCCCAGAAAAGAGAGATAGTCTATTCCTTTTAATTTTGACAACATCCTTTGATACCCCAGGGAATTTCTTGAATTTTCCCATAGTACTGAATTTAATCCAGACCCTATATTTGGTTCTGGGGAATATGTTTTGCAGTTGACACTCTGGGGAGCAGATTAGTCCTTTGGAATCTGTTGTATCTATTTGAAATACAGAAATTTTTAGTTCTTCTGATGGTAGTTACTTATAAATAATGCCATGGTATTCTAAATTGGAGTGGAGGATTTGGTGACAAAGTGTGCAACTGTCCCAGGGGTGGTAAGAGACTATTTTATTTCTTCTCTTATAAGGAATTTTTTCAAAAACAGATTTGTTTCTCACTCCTCAACTGCAATTAATGCCACCCTTAAAAGAGCTTAAAATACCACCTTTCACTGTAACTTATGTACAAGTTGGACATAATTGTGACTTTGTATGCGTATTAGATCATTTAAGGAAACAGCCTCCTTCATTCATTTGTCTCTTTAAACTCTTCCCAACAAAAGCGAATTATTTTATAGCTGGTTTATAATTGAACTGAAACTCATCTTTAATGCTGCTTGTGCAGTTCTGATATATCTCATCTTTCTGGGCTTTGAAATACGCCCGTCCTATTGGACCAATACCCCAGGTCTGCCTGAGTTATGAAGCTGTTCACTACCAGACAAAAAGATAACCAAGAATTCTACCAGTCACAGAAAAAAAAAAGAGAGAGAGAGCTGCATTAACGTACACTGTCATAAGGAAGCCCTGTCGGTTTGCTTTTCCTCTTCAAATTCCAAAAATAACACCTCACAGACTGGTGAGGAATATTTCCAAATCACTCTACCACAATGCAGAAATCTTTCATACCCTGTACATGTTGGGATAAGTCAAGAAATTCTACTCCTAGAAGATTTTCTCTAAATTAGTCTTTTTCTTAGGGTCAGCTCTCCCTTCAACTTCATGTTTCCCACCTGCCCAGTTTTAATACAATGGCACATGGTAGATGTTCAATAAATGTTAACAAATGAATAAATAAAAGAAGCATGTACCATAAGCCACACAGGACTATACCACCTAGACATTCTTTTTTCACCTTGAACCCAAAGTCAATAAATAATAAGTGTGATTCCCCAGCTGCTCTTTGCTTTGATTATTCCTGATGGCTTCTTTTAAGCATAGGCCTTGACTCCAGAATCCAGCCAATTCCAGTCGGGAAGGGAAAGCAGTCTGGGCAAGGACAAGAGGAAAATAGTGGTCAATGACAGAGTTGATTGGAAGTGTGTCTTGACACATTCCCCTTATAAGCACAGTCCTCACCCCAGAATTCCAGTTGTGCCTAGAGTCACCATGCCAGTATTCAGCTGGCACTCTACTTCTCTTTCCACTGGTCTTCCCCGATAAGCTGTTTTTATTCAGCAAAACTGTTCAGCAGACAGGGTCACTGCAAGTCGTGAAATGTGACAAGAAATTTAAAATCTTTTAAGTTGCGACTTGTTTTTCCTCTAGTGACCTATCTATACATTAAAAATTAATAATAATGATCCTGAATACTAGCTATGACCTGAAACAGCTTCCATATCATGTGTTTGTTTGGGTGGAGAGTGAGTAGAGATAAACCCTGTTCCTATCTGTCTTGGCTAATAGAACATTAATGGCTGAGAAGTCTTCTACAGATCTCATTAGTTGTGCTTTTTTTTTTTTTTTTTTTTGAATTTTTTTTATTGGAGTTCAATTTGCCAACATATTGTATAACACCCAGTGTTCATCCCGTCAAGTGCCCCTCTCAGTTGTGCTTTCAAGGGGAGATGAGGAAGTGGGATGTATCCTTCCTGCATCCCATGGGTATAGCATAAAATATACCCTTGAATAGCTGTGTGTATGTTCATTGTGAGTTGTGTAATTGACTAAACCAGGAAGTGGCAATACTATGCCCAATATTGTCTTAGTGTCTTTGGTTCATGTTTTTTAGTATGTCCAGAAGGACAAGACAAAGAGAGTTAAGATTTGAAATTCATAGCATAGAAAAAAGGCTGGAAATAGATTATTTTTAGCCCAGAAAAGGGAAGATTTAAAGGGGATTGGTGACTGCACTCAAATACTGGAAGAACTAGTGATCTTGGCCCCAGAGAATAATGCTACAGTTGATAAGTGGAGCTCCCAAAGAGGTATATCCAGACAAATATAAGCAATGGCAGTAAACTGAAGGGGACTACCCAGAGACAATGAGTTCCTCAACCCAGGATATTTCAAGGGAAAGCTTGATGATTGGTCCCCAGATTTTCCCAAGTGTCTTCCTCTAAGACTCCGGAAATCTAAGATAATATCAAGTAACATGGATAATATCAAGTAACAGGCAACTGACCAAATATTTGTACTATGTGTCTATGGGGAAGGGCATAAAGGAACACTGCTTGCTTGTTTAGTCTGGCTAAACCTGGGATTAGGTGGAAAACATTCTCCCTCTCATAATTCATTTGGAAAGATTTAATGATGAGATAAGAAATATTTTTTAGGAGCTCCTTAGAGAAAATGGGGTAAGGGCCCAGCTGAAGGGTATGGGAGGCCATAGGTGGGGAAAAGAAAGAGATGGGATGATTGGATAATGTGGGTATTAAATAAGCTTGCCTGAAAAGAGAACATCATTCAAAAGTGAGAGGAGTCAAGGCAAATTGGGTCATCAATAAATAATGGATCCACATAAAAGGTTAGAAAAACAATAACTATTCTAGTGTCAAGTAATTAATCCCATGAATAACCACAGCTACTCTCAGCCCCACCCCACAGAGTGGTGCCGTCACCAACTTGGTACTCAGAATAGGAAAGGTGAGTATGTTTCATGATGGCTCAGAAATACTACCCAGAGTCTGGATTCTGTATGCATTTATTCACTGGTTTTCAGATGACAACTTGGAGGTTCATATACTCTAGAATTAATTTCACTATGCATATCCTTTTCATTAATTTTTAAAGCAACAAATATTTTCAATATAATGAATTGATTGCTACCACCTGGTGAAAATACATTTCCAAGCAAATATTTATTAATAAAAAATCTCTTATGACATAAATGTGGCCTTCTCTCCCTAATCAAAGCCCATGTCAGTTTATGATGCTGTGTTGTACTTCAAATTTTCCATTAAACTAAAAGACTAATTGCCCCTTGAGACAATTATAAGAGGAATCATTTCTGATTTATGATTCTGAACAAAGAAATGACCAATATGTCATGTAACCCAAATTATATGAAGTTTAGATAGAAGAAACTTTGAATATATATTTTTGGGAATACAACACCTTAACTCCATAATAACAGTTCCTTTACTCTGAGATCTTTTTATAATTTTCTTGAAAAGCAATACAAAACAAAACAAAAACCTTTCCAAGGATAAGATTAAAGCCTGAAAAGCTAACTTTAATATTGTAAATGGAGAAACTAAAATGCGGCTGACTCTTGACCGTATTCAATTAAAACAAGTCAGTGCCCTTGTTCTGAGCTTTTCAAATATTATCATGTTATACACACACTCCAGTTATTTTGGCTTGAACATGCCCACAATAGCATTTTGATAGGACAAGGGTATGTTCAACACAGAGAAGCATGCTGACAGACTCAAGCCAGAAAAATATTCTCAGGAACATCTTCAGGAACAATCCCCTAAAACAAAATTGTTTTTGTAATGAAAAGATAGTTCCTCGGTTTTGGACATAGAATGTTACCATATCATGCCATCTCTACTTCTTAAATTATTATTGTCCACACTGTGTTCTAAGAAGGCCCAATTGGTAAAACATCTATCTCTGACTGGAACCACCCTACTACATAGAACCAACTATTGTTTGACAAAAACAGAAAGGAGTGATTTTTGTAATTTAGTGATCTTCACACCATACCCAAGTATCTGAAAATAAAGACATTTTTGCCACCAACGCACCTCACCACTGTCCCACAGACTGTTTATTATTAGAGAACCAGAGATGTCCAAGTGGCATCCCTGGGGTCTGATCTTAATTCAGAAACAAAGGTAAGACTCCTTATCTGATTACTTGTTCAGTCCTATCTTCTTTTATTCAAAGAACAAGTATTGAGTGTGCTAGTATAGAAAAATCATCTCGTCCATTTAGAAATGGAAATATATATATAAGAGAGAAAAGGGAAAACTATGGGAAAGCAAAGAATTGGTTAAAGAAAATCATCATCTAAATAGAAACCCTTTAATAGGCCATTGTCGCACAGGTAGCTGAAGGGGGGTAAAGTATTACTCTTGGTCATCAATGGGTAAAATCTACCTCTAGAGTTTCTAAATTCAACTCTAAAAAGTTTAATGAAAAGGAAACCTTCCAAGATACTTTATCTACCACTAAAAATAGGGGCAAATGAAAGCACTTGCCCATGATGTTTGAGTCCTGACCTGCTGAGAATGCCCTCCCGGCCCAAAGCCACTTTGGTTTTGTAAATGCCTTGTGGCACCTGCGGGATGGGTAAGGCTTTGTGCAAATGCATTGGTAAGGCAGGTCTTGGGGAACCATAGCAGATTTCTGATCTCTAGTTTGCATTGATCTTACATCTAGACACAGATTCAGAAGAACAGACACTCCCTTTTCCAGTGCCTTCGGAAAGATTGCCGCTCCGTAGAATGAGTCCTTTCTCCTCCACCCTTAATCTACAACCCAGCTTCCCCGGGAGATCCTACTTTGATTTCCGATCCTCACCCCACCAGCTGAGCTTGCATTCCTCTTTGCAGTCTCTCAATGCACCGGGTGAGCTGAGCTCGTCTGACCTTTCCCCTTGATCTCTCTGTGCCTCCATGGCATCTCCAAAATACCTGTTTTGTTCTTGCCGTTCATATGTGCATGGAGAGGGCGGTGAGCTGGTCTCTATGTCTGTGGCCTGCTTCCAGTATGAAGAGCATTTGGATGCTGGAGCTTTGTGGTGTTCTTGTTTGTGTGGTGTAAGGCCCAACCATGGAGCTGTGGTCAATGTATAATGGCATTGGAAAGTGACGAGTGAAGTTGTTCTTTTTGCACAAGCTGGCTCCATGGATAACCTGCTCTGTCATCACATGCAGTGGCATAGCACGGCAGAGGCGCTGGCTGAGTAGAGGCTGTGGCCTTAGTTTGGAGGTTTGCAACCCTGCTGTATCCAGGAAACCAGCCATGTCTGGGAGACTGGATCAGTGCATCCAGCCCATAGGGGTCTGATTAAACATAGACTCAAGAGATCTTTATTGAAAAAAATCAAGTCAAAACACAACAACAGCAGAATGCATCCTACAAAGCAGGCAAACCAGAGAGCTGAAAATGAAAGTATTTTCTGCAAAAGCCTGTGCTCACTGGTAGGACAGTCTGGCTCATGGCAGATTTTTTTCCTAGCAAAGGGGAGGGACCATCACTAGCCAAATTAGAAACCCTTAACTGGCCGAAGGCCCAAAGATCCAAGTCATGAAAAAGGCTAGCTTCCCCCTAGTGTCCCACAGCCAAGCAGGTTGTGACAGGGCTTCAGGTTGATTTCAGGGAAGCTAGACATGCGTTATTGTGCAATCAACTCTGCTAGCCCACAGAATCCTAAAGCATCTGAGATGCAGACCTATTTGATCTCTTCAGGACTATATTGTAATCGTGGATACACGTGATGCACATTTCACATTTCCAAATATTTCTTTTGTTTTTTATTTTATTTTTTTCGCTCATCCCACATCCTGGAATGAAGAAGGCCACAGCATGACAGTGCAAAAAGGATGCAGGGACTTCAAGCTCTCTTTAAAATGACATTTTTCTTTGTGCTTTTACGTTTCTTATTGTTTTTCTGTGCACTACTGGCTTTCAAACATGCTTTGTTATGGAACTCTTTTCACTTGTGTCCAATGTACTGAAATACTGTTACAGTCTTTGTAATGTATACTGTCTCAAGAATAAAATGAAATGTGGGTCTGGGAAGATGTGATGGCTGTATTTGACAGCATTGTTCTAGTTGTATCATTGACTCTTAAAATGTATGGTGGTATGTTTTAAATAGTGTAAAAAGTTTTCAGAACATTTGTTTTGAAAAAGACTTGCACGAGGCATGATTCATTTAAAATTTTAAAAGCCCTATTCAGATTCTATAAATTTATTTCCAAAGCTGGATATGAAATTCAGCTTTAAAGCTCCTTGTATTCTGTCCTTTTACCTGTGGATAGGAATTTAAGTGATAGAAGCTAAACAAAAATCAGCCATGAGTTGGGAAAAAAGGATTCTTTTATATGTGAATTCATTCCAAAGTAAAATAACCAAAAGTAAGGTTATACCTTTCAATTTTGTTTTTTGACTCAATCATTAGTCCTTTTTTTAAAATTTTTATTTATTTATGATAGTCACACAGAGAGAGAGAGAGGCAGAGACATAGGCAGAGGGAGAAGCAGGCTCCATGCACTGGGAGCCCAACGTGGGACTCGATCCTGGGTCTCCAGGATCGCGCCCTGGACCAAAGGCAGGCGCTAAACCGCTGCGCCACCCAGGGATCCCTCATTAGTCCTTTTCTATAGTCAAAGCTGTATTAATTTAAAATTCTTTTAATTCAGTGTATTATCCTTCGATTGTTTTAGAAATTAGTGTATAAAGGCCTTACTGAGTTGAAAAAAATTAAATGATCCTCTCTAGGGGTACCCTAGTGGTCATCATAAATACGTTCTCCAGGTCAGTTCCTAACACCACTCTACATGCAGTAGGTAGGGGGCATCCAAATCTTGAGGAAGGGGGTGTGGGAAAGTTCCACAGGTGCTTCTCTCTGAAACCATTCTTTTTTTTTTAAGATTTTATTTATTTATTCATGAGAGACACAGAGAGAGAGAGAGAGAGAGAAGGGGGGGCAGAGACATAGGCAGAGGGAGAAGTAGGCTCCATGCAGGGAGCCCGATATAGGACTCCATCCCAGGATTCCGGATCACAACTTGAGCTGAAGACAGATCTTCAATCCCTAAGCCACTCAGTCACCCCTCTCTGAGACCATTCTATCTCCCCCAGCACCCCCACCCCTCCCTTAGGTAAGAAGAACTGATGTAATGAAATGATCCAAGAAGGAGATGAAGTAATTTGTTTCACTACATTTAATTCATGTCATTATGAAAAATTATCAGATGTTTTTATTAACATATAGGTTACATTCTATGTTCAGTCACATATGTACATATCAAGTCACGACAAAGGCCCTCTGCTTACCAACAGAGTTAGAAGAGCATGAAATAGTGATATGGAACAGGGTTTTGTTAAGATCCAGTCATTTCTCCTTTTCAGTTAGGTGAATTTTTCTTTTTTCTCTTTTATTTAATTTAATTTATTTTGCTTCCCTCCAACCCCAGATTTTTCCCATTTTTTTAAACAGTTAAGCCTTCTCTTTAATATGGAAACTTTAGTGGAAAAGATTGAGCTTGGCTGGGGAGGGGAGGCTGATAGAAATTTAAGCTGTATGGTTTAGAATCAGTTGGAGAAGGATTGATTAAATGGGGGGAGGGTGATATACTTTTCATTTTGAAAGAGCAAAAAAAATCATTTTTACCCAGCAAAGTAAACTAATAGAGAAAGGGCTTTGGTTTTTCATGAATCAGGCCTCTGGTGACTCTTTTCAGCTGGTGCTTTTGAAGTGTATACGAATAATGTTGATGCGCCTGGTTGCTGTTTCATAGCTTTGATGTGCAGTATCTCTTTATAGGATGCAGTTTTGAGCCGCAGTCCGCACCTTACACTCAGTTAGGCAAGTACAACTACCGTGATTGTCATCTTTTCCTCGTGTGATTGGCATGCTCAATTTCCTTCACCAAATAAATGGAGGCAGTTTGTTGTGTGTCAATAAAATTGTCTCATGGTCATGAAAAGCCCATTATAACACTTTGCCAAATACTTAGAAAGGCATTTTTTTTTTAATTTTATACCCTAAGAGAGGATGGCACTTGCCCTCCAGTTTTCTTATACGTCAATGCAGAGCACTCTTTACGAGTGCTAACGTGGGTAGAGGTGCAAGTCAGATCAACCGCAGTAGCATGTGTAGTGTTTTCAATTGAGCCCTTTTTTGGTTATTAGTCTATCAAAAGAGACGTGTTTTCTTATCGATGTCAATTTTGCTTCCTGTTTCTCTCTCCCATGCCTTTCACTTGGAATGACAACAGTTGACATTAAAAAGCTGTTAGCAGGTATGGAATAACCTTATTCTGTTACAAATAGCAAAGACCAAAGTGCATGTGAGGTAGCTCACAGGTTCGATACAGCGGCAATGACATCTCTCTGGAGTGTGTTCTTGGTAGGCGACATTTCGGACTTGGGTCACAACGATGTGCGCAAAGATGTCATTCTATCTTCACCTAATATCCAAAATACCTACTGCTCCAGCAAAATCGGCTACATGTCAGTGTTAGGAGTAACATGCAAACTGTTATTTTTAAGGTACGAAGGAAGCAACCTGTCTTATCTCCAAGTCACAGTCACTCATGGCTTTGCAGCCTTTGAGCTTCCACTAGAGCTGAGCAAGTTGTCAGAATGACTACATGTCTGCTGAAGGGATATTTCCTGGTTTCACTCAGTGTGTTTTGTCCCTCCTCCATCTAGGACTGTAGATCCTAGCCTCCCCGCCTCAGGGTTACACAGGCATCTTAGCGCACCCTCTCCCTTTATGTCTCTGGTGTACTGTTGTCCCAGTCACCGGGTGAAGGGACTTGCACCTTCCAAAACCGATGCCACTTCACTCCCGGATCACCTGGTTGGGAGTGCAGTCTGAGTCAGGTAACCCCTGCTGAATCGGTCTTGTGTCCTCCGTCTGCTTCTGGGTGCAGAGAGTACCGCCTCCCAGGATGTGCCCCTGTCTGCTCACTCACGGCCCCTTCTGGCCCCGGACACCTCCTTCCTGCATGGCAGCATGAAAACGGGACACGACGCTCCTCACCCGTGCAGGAGTGCGTTGCGATACCACCTTCTCTGGGTCTGCCTCAGTAACCCCACTCCCTTCTCTTGTTCTCAGTGGCCTGGTTTGCTTTCGACCCTGGCTCGGCACACTCTGACATCATCTTCTCCAATGACAACCTGACTGTGACCTGCAGCAGCTATGATGACCGGGTGGTGCTGGGGAAGACCGGCTTCTCCAAGGGCGTCCACTACTGGGAGCTAACTGTGGATCGCTACGACAACCACCCTGACCCTGCCTTCGGTGTGGCTCGCATCGACGTGATGAAGGATGTGATGTTAGGGAAGGACGACAAAGCTTGGGCAATGTATGTGGACAATAACCGGAGCTGGTTCATGCACAACAACTCGCACACCAACAGGTACCCAGCAGCCCCCAAACCAAGCCTTCTTCACGTTGGCTTCTGGTGAAAACTGAGAGCCCAATTTCAAAGTCCTATTAAATAAACAACATTGAGGAAGCCAGGCAGGTGGTCTTCAGTAAGTGGCACAGGAGTTCTACTACTCTTCCCTGACTCCTCAGTGGTTCATTGATGGATTGAATGATTGATTGATTGATTTTTTTTTTTTTTTTTTTTTTTTTTTGCATAATGCCAGAGACATGAGCACTTACCTAGGCCCTTCACTGTTATATTCCACCGTGGCTAGAAACTAAGAATCCCCACGCATATCAATTCCAGGAAAACATACCAGGATCCTAAAATCCAGACCTACAACTTACTGGGAAAGCAGCTTAGTTTTCAAAATCCACCAAGTTGGGATAATAATATTTTTCCAGACACAGTGTTCTCCAGATTAAATGCGATATGTGAAAACGCCTCACATTAGAGGCATCTGAAAACAGAAGCCATTTTCTTCTTGTTATGATTATTATCAATATCACTGCCCAGAATAGAAGCACTTCATCAAAGTAAATCTTACAAATGCCAGTTTGGGTAGCTTTAGAATTTGTAGAACTCTCTTCTATTGTATAAATTCAGAGCACCCGGTTTGTTGGGGAAAGAGAACATAGAGGTCTCCTTAGGTTTGCCTCTCACACCAAACTACAGGCAATTATAATTTAACCCAAACTGTATTTTTCCCCCTAGACTTCCTTTATCATTTGGTTTGTGTAGGTAGGGAGGTGTCTTGCATGGATTTTCACGCACCTTATTCTCAAAGATTTCTCTAAGATACACTCTCACTGGTGTTTTGGGGGAAAAAATACAGTACTATTCAGTCATATCAAAAGGAAAGCGAGTCTGGCAGTGGCAGGCTGGTGGATTCCACTCTCAGCTTTTTCTGGACGGTCATCACTGCTCCTTCTCTAGCCAGTAGGATTCCTGGGACCTCCACCTCCCATTCCCTTGGACATTTTATTTTCTATACACATCCATTCAGATGTGTATTGTTTATTATCATTTAAAGTAAACATACATACCATTTCAGCCCGATATCAAATCCTACTAGATGTGGATAAGTGGTCGTTTTTGGTGATTTACATTTGGGAGAATGATCAGTCACGAGATTCCTAATGCATTCCCCTGTGTACCACACTTACTTTTCTCCTCTAGCTTCTTTATCTTGGAGTGAGGAAATAAATAATATTATTTGGGAATGAGGAAGTAAATAACAACACAAGTGTCACACTGTGCAAAGAGACATGTTCTTAAACTTGAACACGTCTGCTTGCGTGCAAACTGTGCTGTCCTTGTTGAAGCTGTGAATTAGCAAGATGCAATTTATAAACTCGTCTTTTAACGACTGTGTGCAGTCTGCAGGCCAGGGGAAGAGAATAACACTTACCCTTCTGTGCTCAGCTGAGATAAAGATGAAGTTCAATATTACTAGACCTCAAAGAGGGATGGATAAGGCAAACCAGATCATCCATGTTCATGGTTTCTGCGAAACCATCAATCGAAGCATAAGACATAATTTGCTTTCAAATGACATTTCAGTGCAGGTTCTTTTAAAATCACTCCTCCATCTACTACAATACGATTGTTTCATTTTGCAGAGGAGAATCATCTTCAGTGTTGTCATTTTTTTAGAGAGCCTTCTCAATTTAAGCTCAACATGCCCAAAATTAACATCTTTCTGGAATAAGGTGTTTTTTTTTTTTCTGTCAAATGGGTAGCATAAGGCTCCAAATCCAATTTTTCATGTATATGCTTCAGATTCAGCTTAAGTGCTTCTTTATTTTGACTTTCAAATTAAGTCACTTTGGAGTTGATGTTTAATTCACACCATTTGTGCAAAGTGTGCGACACAGCTGTAGACAGAGCTCTGATAGCCCAAAGCCTACTTTTTTTTTCTTGGACTTGAACGGTTTGTTTCCTACTGCTGCGGCTCAGCAGGTAGAGACCCTCCGGCAAGGAGTTCACTCTCAGCAAGAGCAGAGCAGCACCGTTGAATCTATATTCTTCACAGGGGGTGATATCTCCCCCCAACAGAGTGAAAATTGGTGTGTGGGGGGTAAGCAAAAAATCATACTTTTTATTTACAGAGCACAGATAGACACACAACACATCAACAGATACCCAGAATATCTGTGGCATTAAAATTTCATGTGAGGGGGGTGACTAGGGGGAAAAAAAGTATCTAAAAAGACTCCTGGGATGTGGGGGATGATATTTTTAAACCGGCTGAGAAACACTGGTTAGTACAGAGGGATTTGTACATTGTGTACCGAAAAGGGAGCTTCTAGATTGATGACAAGTGAAACCCAGTCATTTTCTTTTCCCACAGAACAGAGGGAGGGATCGCCAAGGGGGCCACAATCGGGGTCCTCCTCGACTTAAATAGGAAAACCTTGACATTTTTTATCAACGACGAACAGCAGGGTCCCATAGCCTTCGAGAACGTGGAGGGCCTGTTCTTCCCGGCGGTCAGCCTGAACAGGAACGTGCAGGTAAGCACCGTGCCCCCGCGTGTTCCGGCCGCGCCCGCCCACTCCACTCCAAAGGCGGCCCGCGGGTGGTACATTAATCCCTGAGAGAGGGAAGCCGACCCGGTAAGGCCCAGACCAAGACACGGAGGAAAGGAGAGGGCAAAGGGATCCCCGATGACAACCGAGATGATTCCAGATCAGCATCAGCCCCTTCGCTAAGCTCGGACAGTCTAATTAACAGCAAGTGGGAAGTTGGACCTCAATTCACGGTTTGCTATCGATCCGCCCTGAGGCCGAGTTTCATCCCTAGTAGGAAGGAAACTCCTGAACCAGCTGGCTCGAAAACAGATGAAAATGACTTATGCAAAGCTCCATGAGCGAGCGCTCGAGAGGTGAAGGCATGAGACTGACGTGTTAGCATCATTATCAGAAAATCCTGAGCATCTTCTCCGCACTCTTCCTCCGTTCTCTTAGGTGCCGCGGGGATAGAAAGCAGCCCCCGCCTGCGGGCCACTTACTTACGATTTCCTACAAATGACAAACGAACAGGTTCTTCTCATGCATTCATTCAACAAGTAACTGCTGGGTGCCTTTCATACGTAAGGCACGGTTATTATAATTATTATACGTATTGTTGTTAATCAGTGAAAACAAAACATAAAAATCGTGCCCTTGTTACAGATAGAATCAATAATAAGCACAATGGTGGTGTTAATGACATAATTAGAAGACAATATGTGCAAAGGAGACAAGGCCAAGGGCAGGGCGAGGAGGGTTGAGAATGCTGGGGTGGGGAAGGCAGCTGCAGGCTCAGTGGGGCTGCTCAGGGTGGGTGGCCTTACTCCAGTCACAGGTGAGCTGTGTGGAGCGTTCCAGGCAGGGGAGACAACCAGCACAAAGTTTCTAAGGCATAAGGAGCCTCCTGGGAGCAAAAAGGGGCCAAGAGGCCAGGATGGGGGTACAGATCAGAGTCGTGGGGTGCCTGGCAGGCACTGCTAAGCCAAGCTTCCCCTGCCCTTCTCAGCCAGAGCTCTCATTATCAGCTGTTCACCTCATCCGGCAGACAGCTAGGCCATGGGAATCAAAAGCCTGCAGGTGATTTTTGCTCTGTTCAGAACCACAGTCTTGGGAGCTATCAAAACAAAACAAAACAAAAATGTTGTTTATCAGTGTGTGCAGTAAAAGTGATTGCAACCCAGTGACCTCTGCCCTTCTCTCTTCCTGCAACTAGATGGGGTTTTCTGGGAGGCTGAAATCTAATCTCTCAGAGTTCAGCCTCTACATTGGAAGAAAGGAAACCATAAATTGCCCTAGACGTGAGTCTTAGAAAAACCTCCTTCAAAGTCTTCCACATTTTTCAGCTGGTTCCCCTTCCAAAGAATCTTGTACTCGGTGCTCTTCAATGTTTTCCAGGATGTCCTGAGTATCTTTAGAGAAAGATCCTTGGGCTGGGGAGACAGGGACAAGAAGGGGAAGAATGACAGTAACGATAGTCCCGCAGGAGACAGTTCCAGCCTCGTCCTCACAGCTGTCCACCGAGGAGGTGCCAGGCCACATAGGAGCAAGGGGAACAGTACAAGTACCCATGTTTCTTAAGCCTGGCAACCACCTATTCTTCCCCCCAACGGAAGGCTCATCCTAATTGGAGTAACTAGTGGACAAGTGATGAGAGAAGGGTTATCCGCTCACCGGTTCTCTACCCATGGATTTGGCAGTGTCACTGCGCCCGGGCCAACAGGCTTTGCTACCTGCAGATCACTGCCCGTGTCTTCAGTCACAAGGAACGCAGCCTTCCCAGGACCCTTAAAAGAGGCAGGTGGATGAGAACCATATTAACAAGTGTCTCCAGGATTTGGGAACCCACCACCGGTGGCCAGGCTCTTAGCACAGGCTGAATTCTACTGGAATTCTCTTTAACGTCTACTAGAATAGACGTTAAAGAACATGAACAGGCCCCCTGTTGAATTAGGGACACATCCACTGTGGCCTGGGGAGGGGCGTGCAGGGAGGGTTCCCGCGTGCCTCCAGGACTCACAGTCTCGTCCCCCAGGTCACGCTTCACACTGGGCTCCCGGTCCCTGACTTCTACTCCAGCAGAGCGTCAATAGCCTAAGGATGGGCTGTGGAGGCGCCAGCTGCCCGTTCTTACCTCCGCCCGAGAGCGACGCAGGAGCTCAGCCAGCATTCGGTGGGATGCGGGGTGCCGGAGAGCTGGAAGCAGAGGGCGAGGAGGAGAGGAAAGCTGGTCCCACGTCTTCATGCCCCTCAGCTCTGCTCTGCCCCTTCCTTTCCAACCTCTCTCCTGCTCTGATGCCTGCGTTCACTTCCGAGTCCGGCAACTCTCACCAAGAAAGGACCCAGACGGCCCACCGTGGCACTTGGTTTCCACTCCCAGATTTTGCTTTTATTTTACATAGTTTTTTTTTTTTTTTTTTGTAGGTGAGTTATATTTTGTTTCTTTTCTGATCACGTTATTGGTGACTTACTGAACTGTTACTGCCAAGAAAATATTCTCCCGATAACCTTTTTCTTAAGCTCTCTGACAAAGAGGTTGTAGAGAGAGGTGGGGAAGAATCAGGTGAATCTGGAGCTTGCAGTTTACCTCCTAGAAGTTTCTTGCTGTTACCTCTCGTGCAGTGCTAGCCCTGCATAGCTAATCTTTGAGAGGTGGGCAGAGTGAATGCAGCATTGAGAAGTTTTACTATCCTGTGAAGCACAAAAATATCAGCCACATGGCTACACAAAGGTTCACAGCAGGTAGGATCATTAGGATAGCTGGGTCATTGGGACAGGCCAACCCTGGTCATTGAATCAAACTAGAAAGTCTCTAGACATAGGCAGACCAGGGGATTTATGATTTGGTTCATTTATTTATCTAAGTTTTTAACTGAGAACCTACTAAGGACCAGGCACTGTTCTAAACATTGGAGACACAGTGGTGAACACAGGTGTGGTTACCGCCCTTCTGGAGCTTATATTCTCATAGGAGAGCAAACCAAAAATAATACAATTACAAATTGTTATAGGTACTAGAAAAGGAAATAAACATGGGGCATAGAGGCTCATTGGCAAGATCTCTCAGATCTCCAAGGAAGATGCTGAAAATCTACCCATTCTGGCCATGGCACCAGAAACATACCAACTCAATGCCTTTTCAGCTACACCATTTTAATTATGGTACCTGCTGCCATTCATCACAGAGCCCTCCTTTGGCAGAAATGATGTCGGCATTCTTATTTGTTAATGCTGCAATGACACAAAGCCTTAACAATAAATGTGAAAAAAAAAGTAGCGACCAGAGAGAGAACCCATTTTCAGTAATGGGGGATCTTAATTTGCAGTCCACGGCATCCCCATTCTCAGGATAAACACACTTGTCTCCATGTATATCTGTGCCTGTTACAAATGACAAACCCATCCACTCTGCTGCCATTCACAACCTAACTTTCTGGAGTAGTTCAAATCATGTTTGGAAGAAAATGAAATTGTATGTCATTGCTATGACCAATAGCAGAACAATAATTCTTATTACTTCTCTATAGAGATAGACTTACGTAGGTACCTTCAGATTCTTTAGTTTGACATGAAGCTTTAGAAAATGTAGAACATGGAAAGAGGTTCTGATAACATTGTCTACATATCTGCCAGTGAGCCAAGAAATTCCACGTGAACAAACAAGAATAACAGAAAAAAAGAGAAGAGGTAGGTTGGGAAAGCTAACCAACTAAAGTTTTGGCAAGAAGTAATATATGTAAATAGCTAATTATTTCCTTTTGTGCTTTATTTAGATCATTTCTATCAGTTACAGTGTTTTTCTAGTTTAAGTGTACCTAATTTATTGAATGGGTGCTATCCTGTTTATGTCCATCTGCTTTCTTGGCTACAGAAAAACTCCGTTGCAGGACAACACTAGTTTGATATTTGATTTACTCTCCGATGAGACTCGATGGCTGGGCCGCTGTAGACTCATAGCTACTCTTGTTCTTTATTAAATTCATCCTGCTAAGTAGATTTCTAGTGACTTGTAACACATAGTTTACACAGAATTGCCATTGTAGATGCATACAGCTACTGTACTAGAAAAAATGGGTATTTCCAGTGTGCCAATAAAAGATTTTTATGAGAGAATATCCTGTGTCTCTTGAGAATTTCTTAGCTTTCGTCTATTGGGGATGACAATTCACCTTTGTCAGAGCAATAGGTCTTCAGTCAAGTGTAATTGGAAATTCCTCCAGAGTTCTTGAAAGCACTTGGTCTTCACCTGATTTCCTTGGGAACCCTAATACTGCCGCCTGGTGGTACCTACATACCTCCTGAACCTTAACTTCGTGTGAAACATCTATAGTTTGGATGCTGTATGGGTCTACCTCCAAATCTCAGAAACTTACTTTCACAAACCTACTCCTGAAAAAGGCCATAAACTTGTACTACAAAGTATAGGGTCACTGACTTTTTCAAATCTGGTTCCTTCAACATTACTTGAATGACTGAACATTAAGATTGTTTTTAAATAATCACAACAGGGACGCCTGGGTGGCTCAGTTGGTTAAGTGTCTGCCTTCTGCTCAGGTCATGATCCCAGGGTCCTGCGATAGAATCCCACATTGGGCTCCCTGTTCAGTGGGGAGCCTGCTTCTCCCTCTGCCCCTCCCCCCTGCTTGTGCATACTCTTTCTCTCAGATAAATGAATAAAATATTTGATAAATAAATAATCACAACTGTACTGATTTCCTTTACACTGTCATTATGCTTTTTAAAAAAAGATTTATTTATTTATTGGAGAGAAAGAGTGCAAGCGGGGTGGGGGCAGAGGGGGAGGGAGAGAAAACCCCAAGCAGACTCCCCACTGAGCACAGAGCCCAACTTGGGGCTCCATCTCACAACCCCAAGATCATGACCTGAGCTGAAACCAAGAGTTTGATGCTCAACTAACTGACTGAGCCACCCAGGCACCCCTATCATCACCCTTATAAAATGAGCTGGGTTTTTTCGTGGGTTTGTTTGTTTTTTTAAGGAAAAAATATCTCCTACAAGCACCTAATCCACCGTATGACATCAGAACGCCACACTAGGGAACTGGCAGCTGCGCCTGCTCTGTGTTCACCAGGTTTCCACATCCCTGTTTCCTCACCCACTACCCTTCCTCTTCTGTGGGTCCCTTCACTGTGGTGGTTTTCTTCCCTCCTATTCTCTAAGAGAACATGTTAGCAGGTTTCTACTCTTCTCATGGCAGTGAGGTTAATGGAACTTCTGATTCCTGGCATTGCCTCATAGGAACAAAGAAGTGATTTGCAAGATATCATCCTATTTTCGGGAAGTGAAATCCTTTTTTTCTGCCTCTAATGTGCACATTAATCTTTTGCTTATCTATTCAGCTCACTGATAAGAAAGGAGGACTTTCTGTTGAATCAGGATTTTGATCATGAATCAAAGCAACTATAGTAATTAAAGAAGTTCTCAGATCACACTACTTTGTAATCTATACTAAAGACACCTGCATATATCTTCAAATATATGTGCCAGCTACTTCCACTGGCGTTTAGGGAAGCCTGAGTCTGACATAATACATCACAGGTAACTGAGACTTCCTAAATCGTGTCTTTATCCAAAGAACCAGTGTTTGGGATACACACAGAAGCTGAGGTATTGGAAAAGACTGCACGGTGAAGGCCCCTAATTAAATGCACAGAAAGATCAGTGGAGTTTTCAGATGTATTATCTGTACCACTCTGCCACAACTGTGCTAAGAAAAGCTTCAGGTAAGAACTAGATAGCACAGAACTAGTAGTGATAGTTGCATGACCCTGTAATTGTTAAATCACTGAATTACACACTTTGAAAAGCTGAGGGGCCATGTTTGACAAGACCAGGATCTCCCTATAGCCTCCCTCCAACTACACCCCAGTCTGTTCCTATTTCCCCCAGGCTGTCCTCTGAGATAAAGCCCAAGGCAGAAGAAAGGGTTTCAGGGACCTAGGAGCAGATCTCCTGACCCTACTTTTTCCTTCCCATATTCCCTTGGTTGGTGAAAGGGCTTTGATTTGCTTCCTCTTCCTATATGGTGAAGACGGCCTCTCCATTTTATTCTGAACCTTTCTGACATGGACTTTAACTTGTCCCTTTCCTGAAAGGCCGGGGTGGTGGAGAGAGTAGAAAACCTGACTCCCATTAAGGAAGCAATGACAAATAGCTCTTACACACCCCCAGTGGTTATGAATCTTGCTCATATGTTTCTTCCTTCTCACACCAGGTAAAAATAAATGTTCACCATGAAATCTAGTAGAGTTGATATTTTGGTTGGTTGTTCTTGCCCTTTCTCCACCAATATATTTGTCTAAAATTCTCTAATAATGAATATAATAAATTACTATTCCACTAATAAGGATGGCTGAATATTCTATTTTAATTATGTGTTAACAAGTTACAAACCATCTTTTGATTACTTTGAAGTGCTTTGAAGTGTTAGGGATTATTCGTTTGTGTGCAGACTCTTCATAATGCCACCATCCCATCCCCTCCCTTTTTTATTACTAACATCTCAACTGAGTGTCAATAATGATTCATATTCCTGGGACAACTATCTATGGAACTTGACAAAATGTTAAATTCTTTTGTTAAATGAATAGAAGACTGTAGGCAAGGACATTCTGAGCAAAAGCAGTCACTTAATTCGTATGACACATTAAAATCTATTTTCAAAGCCACAGTAATCAAAATGGCATACTATTACTAAAATCAACTACAACTCAAAAATAGAGATTTTAATAGATATTGAGCAGAGAATCATGAGGAGGAAATGAAAATTATTCAGCAATGTTGAAAAATATTTGAAAATTGGCTAGCTATTTGGAAAGCAAAATTATATTCTTAATCATACCTACATTCCAGATATTAAGGTGTTAAACAAAATATTTAGACCTTTAATAAACCAGAAGAGATTACAAATATTCATCTGATCTTTCTCAAGTAGGTTTAAATCACTGTAAATTACCTTATACAATAGGCTTATCAATTTTCTAAAACTCCTCTCCAAATTATACTTTAGATTTTGGTTCCTCTTTTGTTATCCCTGCCTATATATCATGCCCATCTGTTTTCTTCTTTAATTAACAGGGCCCATCTTTATCCTGTCTAAACCTACTTCTAGTACTATAGATTTATCAGCTGCATTGATTTATTATGTCATTATTTAACAAACTACTTTTAAGGAAAGATTAAGGTATTAAATATTAACTACTCTGCATTCTGGTTTTGGCCTGTATTTTCAACCTAGGAATTAATAAGTGTATAATGAGAAAGTTGTCTGAGGTAAATGAGGATCCTAATGCTTCCTTCCTTAATGAGGATTTCCACATAGGATCTGTGAAAAGAACACTCCACTCAATATATTTTCCTATTGCCCTGGTGGACAATGTGGATGTCAGATGTGAAGAAATAAGTCTCCAGTCTTATTGATAGGCAGGCTGAAAATGATGAGCAGGTGAAGGTTAATTGCAGTTTCTCATGAATTTGGTTTCTTTGTTGGCAATGCGATAGGCTATACAAACATGCAGACTTTAATATTTAGATATAGTGATGGGCTTGCTCAGACCTGATAGACCAGCAGGAAAAAAAAATCACAAGTATCTATCAGAAAAAAATCAGTCAATCTTAGAAACTTGTGAGGATCAGCCAAAACTCTATGCCACTATTAACTTTCAAGTTTTCAAGATTTCAACTAAGACCAAGTATTGAAATGTAGTGCAGTTACCACCTGCAATACTCAGACTGCGTGTAAGCTGCTTGTCTATCATCCAATCCTTCCTCGATTTTAAGAGAATCTGAGATCTGTTCTCCATGCCTTGGGACTGGGTAGAGAGAAGATCCCACTGGATCAGACAATGCACTCAAGGCCAGTCCTGGAGCATTTGGGATGCCAAATCAGGGGCTCAAAGGGGACAACAGGTGCAGGCTCATTGACAAGGAGCTTCAGATGCATTCCGCACATGATTTTTACTCTTTAGAGGTCTCAGCTGTCAGGCTTCATCTTTAAGCCCCTTGTCAGGTTTCTGGCAGTAACTAGAGGAAACATCATCACTGGGATACATTCCTAGTAGGAACTACCAAAGGTGCTATTAAGGGCAACAAAGGAATGTCCGTTTTTCTACAAAAATGGGTCTGACCCAATATATTTTTCATGGTCTGAAGCTTCCTGGGGCTAGGCTAATAATAACAAAACAATATCATATTTTCTTCTTTTTCAGATGCAAAGATTTTTTTTTTTCACACGTTAACATCTCTGCAATTAAGACACATCTCACATGTGTCAAAAGAATCTCACCAGCCACTGGTACGGCAGTGCTTCTCAACCTCCACTGCACATTGAAATCATCTAAAGAATTTTAGAAACAGTGATACCGGGCTACTACATTAATTGGCTTGGCATTCAGCCTGAGAATGTGGGATTTTTTCAAGTTGCCCAGATGATTCTGGTGTGCAGTCAGGCATGAGAAGGCAGAGGTAGAGAGAGAATGTGTGGATGGCATATACACACAGTTTGCACTGTCTATATGTCTGGGAAATTAATAAGATGTAGGGGCGGGTCAGTTCTTTGGCCTGTTGCTTCTGGGAAGTTATCTGCACTGGTAGGTGGTAAATTTATTTATTTTTACTATTTTTAAATTTTAATTCCAGTATAACCAACATGTAGTGTTATATTAGTTTCAGGTGTACAGGTAGCTGGTAAACTTAAATTCACATGACAATTATCAGTTAAGAGGTCCTTTCAAGGGGGATCCCTGGGTGGCTCAGCGGTTCAGCACCTGCCTTTGGCCCAGGGCGTGACCCTGGAGTCCTGGGATCGAGTCCCGCATCGGGCTCCGGGCATGGAGCCTGCTTCTCCCTCTGCCTGTGTCTCTGCCTCTCTCTCTCTCTCATGAATAAATAAATAACATTTTTTAAAAAAGAGGTCTTTTAAAAGATTCTACTATAATGCAAAATATAGAAAAAAATAGAAAACATAGAAAAAAATTTAGTGTATGCACAAAATTAATAACCATACACTGGATTCTGTGATTGAAAGCAGTAAAAATTGCCAAAATTCTGAGAAAAGATTACAAGATTTTCAATTGTTGGGACCAATTGATGTATCAAAAACTATCATGTCCAAATCTGTCAAAAGCGTCCAGCTATTTCCCAGAAAAGCTCTTTACTTAGAGTTACTTATAATTCAATTCGCAGCAACAATACAATGTAGCCAAAAGGGAAATGCAAACAAACTAACAAACTACCACATAACCCACAAAATTCTTTGACGCGTTTAAATTATTCTGCTGCATCACAAAGATGCTAACAAGGTCCAGATCATCAGCAGAGGTTACCATTATATTACATGGAATAGCCCATGGCCACACTTGATAGGCATTTTTGATGCCAGGTTTGATTGCATTCTGAAAAAGGAAACAGCATGTATTTGTAGAGATAAAGAATGATGTTGCAAATAGTTTTTGTAGATTTGTTTTCATTTATTTTAATTTTTTAAAGATTCTATTTATTTATTCATGAGAGACACAGAGAGAGGGGCAGAGACACAGGCAGAGGGAGAGTCGGGCTCCATGTAGGGAGCCCGACATGGGACTTGATCCCAGGTCCCCAGGATCACGCCCCAGGCTGAGAGCAGCGCTAAACCACTGAGCCACTGGGGTTGCCCGATTTGTTTTCATTTAATGTTGTATTTGATTTTGGTTTTCTCCAGAAGCGCTAATATGAAGCCAGTGGCACATTTTACAATCTCTGACAAAAGCTTCTTACAATTGAGAAATACTCTAATAATATTGGTAGCCGTCTATTTAACCTCATTGTTTTCCATACAGTGTACCAAAGACTTGCTTAATCTTCATCCTACTTACACATTTTTGTTATTAGCATTTTAGGAATGGGAAAATTGATACACAAAGAGCTTAAGTAACTTACCTAAGGTCACACAGCAAGCGTTAGAGCCAAGATTGAAATCCAGACAGCCTAATTCCAACGCCTATGTATGCTCTTCATTAACCACTTAGTCATAGGACACAAGATTGCTCTACCCAGGGTGTACTACATACAACACACTCACTCATTCAATACATTTTTAATGAGCACCTATTAAGTGCCACATGCTATGAAATGCTAGCGATACCAGTAAACAAAGTAGACAAGGTCTCTAGCTACTTAGACATGATATTCTAACCAGGAAATGCAAATAATAAGTAAGTAAATAAAACAAGAGATAATTTTAAATACTAGTATCAGAAATTGAACAGGCTAATGAGATGGAAAGCTTTGGAGTGTCGGCATTTGCCTCTCCGAGCAGGTGGCATTTGAGCAACAGAGCCATGGGCAATGGCAGAGGGCTCAAGGTGGGAACGAGTTCCGTGTGTCCAAGGAGCTAGAGAGCAATGCAGTGCAGCTGGCCTGTGGTGAGAGGGGGCGCAGCACCAGGTGAGCTCGGGAGGTGAGCAGGGCTAGATCACCGAGGCTCTCGCAGGCCACGTACACCAGAGAGGAATCTGGTTACAAAAAAATGGAACTTGACTCTGGCTGACCTCAAGGCACAGATAGAAGGTACTAGAATGGTAGCTCAGAAAGATGGGAACCAGAGCAGAAAGTGATGAGCAGTTGGCCTTCTCTGGGCCCCATAGAGGCTGCTCAAGTGCTCCTGCTCTTTCCCATCTTGTTCTCTCTGCTCAGGATTTGATTTCCAAAAAGAGTATGATTTTGCTTGGGTCCTGTGTCTCACTCTTGGCTGAAGGACAGCAGAACACCATGACTCAGAATCCAAGCCACCACGTTCGATCTGAGCGCCGTTTCCAGAAAAGTGGGGGTGGGTGCTGGCAGCAAAATGAGCAAAGGAAAGTGACAGTTATATCTATGCAGTGATTTGAGTGAATGAATGCTGTTTAAATCTGTGCCTTTAATTACTGGGATATGTTCTTTTTTTACAAAAGCAAATATTTTAGAAATAGCAGGAAGCCAACTGATTTAGCTCAAAAAACAACAGAACTTCCACAGCTCAGTTGAAACTGAGGCCAGAGCCGATTTTACCTAATACATCTTTTCCAAGAAATGAACACAAGATATCACTGCCTCTAAGTTACTCAGAACTGAACTGGGAATTTTTTTTTCTCATAGCATAAAAATCCACATAGCTGATAAAAAAAAAAAAAAACTTTTTTGAAATTTGGGGAGCAAGTACATACCTATATCAACACTACAGGAGTTTCAAGAAGAGCAGAAAAACCATACAAATGTGCATGTCCCATTGGAGGTGAGGATTTCTAATGCTGAAAGAAGCACAACCAAGTAGTACTGAGGACAGAGACCCTCAGATTCTTCTTGGATCCAAAGGAGTCAAATTTGTCTTAGGACCAACCCCTGTTCAAACGTAGTTAATGTAAAACGGGAAACTAGAACAACTTGAAAGAGACCAAGTCAGCGGAAGTGGTGCCAATAGCACAGAATGGGACACTGAATATGATAATGATGAGTGAAGAATTGCACCCTCTATTAACAAACTGGTGTATGAAAATATCAATGGGCTATCTATCCCTAGTGCCTCGGGGGTCAGGAGAGGTCATTTAACATCTGGCATTACCTCAGTTACCCAGAATATCAATACCTCAGCTCAGAGAAGAACTGTGTTATTAAACTATGAAAATTTACCATCTTTGCCTCCTATCTAGGAAGCCCCCAAGCTAAGTAGGGATGAAGATGACAACTTTGGACCATAGATCCCATCTCTAAAGGGCCACCATACTAATCTAGATCCAGCTCATAACTGCAAATACAGAGAATGTAAGAGTGCCAGCAAGTGCTTACAAAATAGAATATTCAAGACATCGGGACTGTATGCTGACAGTCTTTAACTTTGATATCAGATGCCCAAGTTTAGAACACAGGCAGCCCAATTACATACAGGTTGACTTGGAAGGTGGCAGTGACTCTGACAACTGTCAGACTCCAAAAACGCCTACCGTTGCCCTTCCACAGACCCCTACCAGGCACACACAGTTGCATGCTGTGATAGACATCAAGAGGAGAGAGCTGCTGCTCTATCAGATTTGCAGAAAGTACTGCCACGAGATGCCGGTGCATCTAGGAAGACCAGACATAACAGTACTGATCTGTCCATGTGAGCCTGGAAAGCAGTACATTGTTTGCACCTTTGTGAAGTTTTGAAAAATGAAGCTGCAAGTGCTCCATTGTCATTTTTAAACACTAACTCCTTTTATTGACTGATAAGATTTTTTTTCTATTTTGTGTGCTTCTTTAATTGAAGGGAATTAATGTAGAGCAGATACTCATTAAAGCACACTAACTTCAGTATATACTACTCAGTACCATACAGCAGCATTCTCATTTTCACATGCCTATTTAAAATGAGAGTTGAGGGCACCTAAGTGGCTCAGTCAGTTAAGCGTCTTACTCTTGATATTGGCTCAAATCATGATCTCAGGGTCGTGAAATCAAGCTCTGTGTTAGGCTCTGCGCTAAGGATGGAGCCTGCCCAGGATTCTCTCCCTCTCTTTCTCTCTGCCCCTCCCCCTGCGCACGCGCTCTCTCTCTCTCTCTCTCTTTCAAAAATTAAAATAAAATGAAGTCAGTGACATGCTGGTTGATTTTTATCAATATTCTGGACTTAGCACATAGCATTCATATCTAAGTCATGGTTAGACATTTTATAAAACCTCTTGATAATGTGCATTGCTAACATAACTCTAGGCTTTGAAAGTAATATTTGTAGATTCACTATTCATGGTAAGTGGCCTTCAGCATGTAACATGAGCATTCCTTTATTTCATTAATTGTAGGCCTTTTGACTTGAGCCAAAACATATGTAAAGGAAATAGAAGTACCACACCTCCTTATATACCAGTCAGCTCCTTTACCTTCTGCATTACTAGAAAGAGTCCGATATGAATATGGTTTGGTCTTTGTGTGTTGAAAGGCATGAAGGGACAAGATTTCCTGTTTACTCATTTCATGATACCTTTTGAAGGACATGCTCAGATATCTTACTCAGAATTACATCACACTCAAGAATCAGTCTCAGATCACTTTACCCAAAAACATTTGGAAACTGAACCATAAACTCTTGAAAGTTCCTCTCCTGTAGATTATTAACAATAATATTTTCTGGAGGCATTTGTGCCATCAGGTAACCATTTGCCTTCAGTTTTCTCCTTTGGTGTTGGGATTGTCTCATTTTGCTGCTTAACGTCTTAAAATGTTTGAGTTTGTAACATCATAAAAGCCATATACAAAAGACCCACAGCTAATATCTTCAATAGGGAAAAACTGAGGGCTTTTCCTCTATGGTCAGGAACAAGTTAGTGATGTCAACTCTCACCATTACTCTTTAACATGGTACTGGAAGTCTTAGCCTCAGCAATCAGACAACAACAACAACAAAATAAAAGGCATCCAATTCAGCAAGGAAGAAGTCAAACTTTCACTATTTGTAGATAACATGATACTCTATTTAGAAAACCCAAAAGATTCCACAAAAAAAATTGCTGGAACTAATACATGAATTCAACAAAGTAATAAGAAATAATGTACATAAATCTGTTGTATTTCCATGCACCAATAATGAAAGAACAGAAAAAGGAACCTATTCCATTTACAATTGCACCAAAACCCATAAGATACCTGGAAATAAACCTAACCAAAGAGATAAAAGATCTGTACTCTGAAAACTATAGAACACTTATGAAAGAAATTGAAGAGGACCCCCCAAAATGGAAAATCATTCTATGCTCATGGGTTGGAAGAACAAACATTATGAAAATGTCTATAGTACCCAAAGCAATCTACACATTTAATGGAATCCCTATCAAAGCACCACTAGCTTTTTTCACAAAGCTAGAACAAGCAATTCTAAAATTTGTGGTTTTTTAAGATTTTATTTATTTATTCACAAGAGACATACACACAGAGAGAGGCAGAGACATAGGCAGAGGAAAGAGAAGCAGGTTCCATTCAGGGAACCCAATATGGGACTCGATCTTGGGATTCCAGCATCAAACCCTGAGCTGAAGGCAGATGCTCAACCACTGAGTCACCCAGGTGTCCCAACAATCCTAAAATTTGTAGAGAACCACAGAAGACCCTGAATAACCAAAGCAATCCTGAAAAAGCAAAGCTGAAGGCATTGCAATTCTGGACTTCAAACTGTATTACAAAACTGTGGTCGGGACGCCTGGGTGGCTTAGCAGTTGAGCATCTGCCTTTGGCTCAGGCCCTGATCCCAGGGTCCGGGGATCGAGTCCCACATGGGGCTCCCTGTGAGGAGTCTGCTTCTCCTTCTGTCTATGTCTCTGCCTCTCTCTGTCTCTCATGAATAAATAAATAAAATATTTTTTTATAAACTGTGGTCATCAAGACAGTATGGTACTGGCACAAAAACAGACATATAGATCAATGGAACAGAACAGAAAACCCAGAAATGACTACAACTATATGGTCAACTAATATTCAACAAAGCAAGAAAGACTATCCAATGGAAAAAAGACAGTCTCTTCAAAAAATGGTATTGGGAAAACTGGACAGCCCGATGCCGAAGAATGAAACTGGACCATTTTCTTACACCATACAAAAAAATAAATTAAAATGGATGAAAGACCTAAATATGAGACAGGAGTCCATCAAAATCCTAGAGGAGAACACAGGCACTAACTCTTTGACCTTGGCTGGAGCAACTTCATGCTAGACACGTCACAGGATGCAAAGGAAACAAGGCAAAGGTGTGCTGGGACTTCATCAAGATAAAAAGTTCCTGCACAGCAAAGGAAACAGTCAACAAAAATAAAAGGCAGGGTACAGAATGGGAGAAGATATTAGTAAAAGACATATCTGATAAAGTTTTAGTATCCACAATCTATAAAAAACTTATCAAACTCAACACCCAAAAAACAAATAATCCAAAAAGATTGGATCCAAAAATCCAACAAAGAAATAGGCAGAAGACATGAATAAACATTTTTCCAAAGAAGACGTCCAGATGGCTATCAAAACATGAAAAGATACTCAACATCACTCATCATCAGGGAAATACAAGTCAAAACCATGATGAGATACCACCTCATGACTCTCAGAATGGCTAAAATTAACACAGGAAACAACAGATGTTGGTGAGGATGCAGAGAAAGGGAACACTCTTACATGTTGGTGAGAATGCAAAGTGGTGCAGCCACTCTGAAAAATAGTATGGAGGTTCCTCAGAAAGTTAAAAATGGAACTACCTTAATATTCTGCAATGGTAGTACTGGGTATTTACCGAAAGGATACAAAAATACAGATTCCAAGGGGTACATACACCACGATATTTATAGCAACATTATCAACAATAGCCAAACTATGGAAAGAGCCCAAATTTCTATCGACTGATGAATGGATTAAGATGTGGCATGTACAAACGATAAAATATTAGTCATCAAAAAAGAATGAAATCTTGCCATTCACAATGACATGAATGCAGCTATAGTACATTATGCTAAGCAAAATAAGTCAGTCAGAGAAAGACTAATTCTATATGATTTCATTCATGTGTGGAATTTAAGAAACAGAACAGATGAACATATGGGAAGGGGAAAAAAGAGAAGGAAGCAAACCATGAGAGCTTCGTTTTCAAAGATTAATTAATTTATTATTTGAGAGAGAGAGCGCATGCACAGGGGGCAAGAGGCAGAGGAAGAGGGAGGGAGAGAATCTCAAGCAGACTCCCTGCTGGGCACGGAGCCCAACAATGGGCTCATTCTCACAACCTCAAGAACATGGGCTGGGCCAAAATCAAAAGTTGGATGCTTAAGCAACTGAGCCACCCACCTGCCCCAAGACTTAGTTGTAGAGAACAAACTGAGGCATCCTGGAGGGGAGGTTGGTGAGGGATGGACTAAATGGGTGCTGGATAGGGAAGGCACTTGTTGTCATGAGCACTAGGTGTTGTATGTAAGTGACGAATCACTAACTTCCACTTCGGAAACCAGTATTACACTGTATGTTAAGGAACTAGAATTTAAATAAAATTATTTAAAAATAAAAATAAGTGATGCCTGGGTGGCTCAGTGGTTGAGAGTCTGCCTTTGGCTCAGGGCATGATCCTGGGGTCTGGGATCGAGTCCCACATCGGGCTTCCTGCATGGAGCCTGCTTCTCCCTCTGCCTGTGTCTCTGCCTCTCTCTGTGTTCTCTCATGAATAAACAAAATTTTAAAAATAAATAAATAAATAAAAATAAATTGTTTGAGTTTGTATATACTTTTGAGATTGGATTATGTAATCATTGTTGTTTACTTTGCATTTTTGTCAAATTGTGGTTTTGAAGGCTCATTTGGAACCCACTGTTATTCTATAACATGGTTGTCCTCGTCCCATATTTATTTATATGCTGTTTACTTTTTAAGTTGATAAAAACATTCACTTAATTTGAAAAAAAAAAAACATTTTAAATCATTCTTTGGATCTTGCTGGTCTGAAAATCTGTCTCAACATGGATTCTTGAGTGAGTCATAAAAACCAGGTTTCCCACCCACATCAACCACTTCATTAGATATAACCTTAAACAAGGTAATTAACCTCAATAAACCTTAATTTGTTATAAACTGGAGATAATAGTACCTACATGATATAATAGTTATAAGGATTAAGTGAAAAACTAAGTGACATGCCTAATATAGTATCTCATCGGGATTCCTCTTGGTTAAGCTCTTGCAGATCCTGGCAATGCAGAATGGTCAGTATGTAATTAAATACACCTGGCTATTATACTTACAATGTGGATGAGGAAGGGGAAAAGGTTTGCAAAGTATTTTAGCCTTGAATAACTTTACGAGATTTTCATTCCTTTAGTATTGTTCACACCGATGTTTCTTAGGGTAAGTAATTGTTAATAGCAATTGTTACTGTGCTCACAATGTACCAAGCACTATTCTAAGCACTTCCCATTATTAACTCAACCTATATAACAGCCCTATGAGGTTGGCATTACTGTTGTCCTCCATTTTAAAGATGAGGAAATTAAAGCAAATAAAGTTTGTGTAAGTTACCCAAAGTCACACAGCTGGTACGTGATAGAGCTGTGTGATTGGAAACCCCACATGTCGGTTCTGGGGCTTTCACTCCTAACCATTCTGCTCTACTTTCCAAATAGGAAAGAAGCACTAATCCACATATACCCTCAGTGGGATGCCCAGCTTCCTCCCTTACATGCAAAGTTGTTTCACTTGGGGTATGGAATAACAAATTACAACTCCAATTTTAAAATTACATGTGTTTTGTGGATCCTCAAAAATAGATTTAAAGAGTTTTCAAGTTTTAAGTCTTGTTAGAAAAATACTTTATGTGAATTAATTCTTGGAGGACAGGGACCTGTCTTTTTTAGCATTATTCCAATAGGAAACAACCATTTCCTATATGCTTCCTTAGACACATGAACAAATGAGCCACCACTACCTATGTACACTCCTTTAACACTTGATATTGGCCAAGTTTCTCAGCTCCATCTGTTCATGCGAGTGGCACACATGGCATGAAGATGTTATCAACTGGAATCAGATAGTGATATGGGATTAGAGGGACATAAGTCTTCTTTTCCTGGAATGGATTAAGATGGTTTATCTCCAAGTATTTGACTATTTTAGATACCTCTTTTAAGTGGAATCATGTAGTGTTCTCTCTTCTGAAACTGGCTTATTTCACTCAGCATCATGTCACCAAGATTCATCCATTCTGTTCAACAGAATTCAGTTCTTTTTAAGGCTGAATAATATTCCAATGTACACATATACCATATTTTTTTATCCATTCATCTGTAGACAGACATTTAGGTTGTTTCCATATCTTGGCTATTATGAATAATGCTGCATTGAACATGGAAGTGCTAATATATATACAGTCAAGGAGTAGAATGGTGGTTGCTATAGGCTGGGGGAAGTAGGGAGGGGGAAGTGCTAATCATTGGGCATAAAGTTTCAGTTAAATAATATGAATGAGTTTTAGAGTCCTGCTATACAACATTGTACTTATAGTTCACAATATTGTGTTGTACACTTAAAAATTTGTCAAGAGAATAGTTCTCATGTTAAATGTTCTCACTACAATAAAATTTAATTCTTTTAAAGGTCTTGGAGAAATTCGGATAGAGACCTGGTCTCCCTGCACACTGGCCTTTGGCTTTGGCCCTCTCAGAGGATCACCAACGTAGTATAAAAAGGATTTCTTGTTTAGGCTCACTCCCATCCAGTGTCTGGGAGGATTAAGACCAAAGCCAACTCCAGGAAAATTTTCAAAGTAAACAAGATATCTCTTTGGTAACCTGTCACTGTCCTTTCCATTCATCCCTCCTCACCAGAAATACAGTATCCCAAGTATGGAAAGCTTCCAACAGCTGCAACTTAACCCCATCCCTACATCAGGAACCATACTTAGCTCAATCTTTCTTCTACTTCCCTCACTAATCAAATCTCCCAGCCTTCAATTTCGAGGTTATTGCCGTATCAGGGTAATAATCTCCAATACAACTTCTTGCAAATTCCCACGTAGATATTCATATAAACTTCTTGAAATATAAAATTTCAACAAAAGAAATCCTGTCCACCATTTGGCAGGACCTAAAAACCATCTAGCCCCATGTCAGCACAAAGGGGGCTGGACTGTGGAACATCAGATGCAAAGAGAACTGATTGAAATAAAGGGACTCCACCCTCTGGGACAGAGCCACTGGGTGCCTGGGATGGACAGAGAAAGTGTGTGTGTTACCCTGTTATCAGTACCCAGCTCAGAAATCCAGGGCCTGAGTACACAAAATAATACCCAGAGAGCTATGTCCGGGTGCTCCTAACAGGGCACCACCTCTTCTTTTTGTTTCCACTCAGCACTATACCTCTCAGAACACCCATAGTTGGAGGCAGAGGGGGTGTACCCTGCCATGGAGGTGATGCTGGCACAAGAAGGCTTGAGGCAGGAAGATCTCCAGAGGTCAGCTATGCTAAGGGTGTTTTGCTAATATTCTTGTTGAGGAAAATTACCTTTCTTACTGAAACAGAACAAAAGGAAGGGAAGCTTAAAAAATTTTAAGCTATCACTATTGCTGCATTGAGGACACTGTGGACAACTGCTCTGAGGGAAAACTGCTTTCTTTTTCCTTTTTTTTTTTTTTTTTGTTTTTTTGTTTGTTTTTTGTTTTGTTGTTGTTTTGTTAAAATGCTTTAAGGGAAACTCACAACAAGGATAGATGACTGAGAGAACGTGGAGCTAAATTGTTCTGTGCTGTAACATGAGTGTTTCATGTTTGGGCAGATAGGTTTGGGTTTGCTTGTTCATTTTATTTTAAGAGACTTCTTTTTCCTCCTGGAAGCCCAGAGATTGCAGTTGGGGATCTCAAGAGAAAGAGGAGATGGAAAAAGCCACTCTGATCTAAAAGGGTGGTCTCTAAGAACATGGAAGCAGAACAGGATTCAAGGAAAGAACCAGCCAGAAAGGAACTCCTTCTGACAGTGTGGCTGATGGTCTTTGTGCACAATGATATCTGATCACCAATTTCAAGATATTTCAGGTGCTTGCGTGGCCTAGTGGTTGAGCGTCTGCCTTCGGCTCAGGTCGTGATCCTGGGATCCTGAGATTGAGCTCTGCACCAGGCTCCCTGTAGGGAGCCTGCTTCTCCCTCTGCCTGTGTCTCTTTCTCTTTGTGTGTGTGTGTGTGTCTCATGAATAAATTAATAAATAAATAATAAAAAAGATATTTCCTGTGTTGTGACAGGATTCTCTATTACCACCCTCCTTGCCAAGTCTTTAAAGACTTTTTTTTTCAGATGCTTAACTCCTATAAACTAGTGCCAGTTTTAAGTGAGAAGTGTCTCAGTGTTTGAGACCTAGTGATTTGGGATTAGAGAGCAAACCAAAATGCCCAGGATTGATTGAGAATAAGCCAGGACCCAAGCAACACATTTCTTCTAACACATACGGTGCTTTCAATAAGAAGAGCTCTATAAATAAAAATATCTCCATTTTATTATATATTTGTACATATTTTTAAGATTTCCTCTGTTTCCTGTATTAACTCTCTCTCTTTTTGTGGGTCAGTTCTGCCTATTGAATCCATGCCTATCATGCTTTTGGTCTGCCTTGTTTTAGTTATATTTGTGTTGAGGTATATTGAACTATAGTGGTAGTTGTAATTTTTTTTTTCAAACCAGTGAGACTGTTCTCCAGCAATAGGACTGATCAGGGCAGAGGAGGATATGAATTGAATATATAGATATTCCTCGGTTTCAGTCTTCCCCAACTCTCCTGTGGCTATAAGTTACCTGGGAAATTAAACCATTTATCTTGCCTAATTTTCTACTTTTGGAGCATCACATTGGAGGACACCCACTCAAGGAGTATTCTCAGCTTTATCCTAAGGGTCACCATGAAAGTAGAGGCAATGACTCATCTGGGTAACTTTATTTCCTAGTGGGCCACCATGTCAGGGGTCCCCAAGACCAAGTTTATGTTCAGTAATTTACTAGAAGAACTCATAAGATACAGTTATACTCACTGGCACAGGTTATTACAACAAAAGGATACAAAGCAAAATCAGCAAAAGAAAAAGATGCAGGGGCAAAGTCCTCAGGAACCTAGAACCAGCTTCTAGAAACCTGTCCGAGTGGAGTCACAAGAAGTACTTAATTCTTCCAACAACATATATGGTGACACATGCCAACTGTTGTCTACCAGGGAAGCTCATTAGACTTAGTATACAAGGTTTTTACTGGAGGTCCCTCACATAGGGACCTACCATGTGTCAAAATTCCAGACTCCTAGGAGAAGAGTAAGTGTTCAGCATAAACGTATCATTTGCCCAAACAGTCTAGGCTGGGTACAGCAAACCTTCCTTATCAGTTAGGGAATGGTCAGAAAACTCCTGAATTCTAAGTTTCCAGATGCCGGACAAGGGCCCAACTTGAAAGCAAGCCTTTCTAAGGACAGCTGTCTCAGGGCTGCTATGTTATCTTTCCTGCACCGTCTCCTGGAGGTCACTCTGGCCAGCCCCCTACCCTACCATCTCTAATCTTAGAGTTGTCCTGGATTCTGTGGGGTAAGCTCAAGTCTTGGAGGCCCTGTAACAGATTTCAGGATCTCTGATTCTATTTATTTGTGCCATCAATACATAGGAAGTTCTCAAAAACATGTAATGAAGAAAAGAGCTATGTAAAAAAAAAAAAAAAAAAAAAATTGGGCAATTTAAAAACTGAAAAAAAATAATCCAAAATACTAACAAAGAATGATGCTATTACATGCAATTTTTGTTTGTTATATTTTCACAAGTCATTTCTTATTTCCTAGTATAAATGCATGGTAGTTTCCTAATTAGAAGACAAGTATAAATAATGTTAGTTTTTAAACAAATCCAAGTGACAGTCTAGTAGGTTAGATTCAGAATTTGCAGTGTTGGGACAAGAGCTACTAGAGAACTTTAACCCCAGGGATATTTTTGGCCACAGATTCTGGGTGAGGCCTACAGCATAAAACATTTGTTTCTGGGGACCCAAACTCAGCACTGTTCCCTTCCATTTGGTCTTTATAGCTTTAATTCATGAAACACAATGGTCGACAAGTAAAACAGATTAACTAAAAATAGAAAAATTAGGACCCACCGATATTTCTCATCAGTTACCTTCAGTGGTAAACACCACACACTGAGAGTGTTACAACCAACTTTCAGCCATCTCCACTGATGGACAGAAATAATTGTTTTAGGGATTCCTGGGTGGCTCAGTGGTTGAGCATCTGCTATCAGCTCAAGTCATGATCCCAGGGTTCTGGGATTGAGTCCCACATTGGGTCCCCCACATGGAGCCTGCTTCTCCCTCTGCCTGTATCTCTGCCTCTCTCTGTGTCTCTTATGAATAAATAAATAAAATCTTTAAAAAAAAAAAAAAGAATTGAAAAAAATTTTTAAAGAATTGTTTTAAATTTTAATTATTTTCCTAAGCTAATTTTCCTAAGGTTCATAATAAAAATTAGCTTCCGAGAGGGAGGAGATATCCTAGAATATTCTAGGTAGCAGTGGAAAACTATCCTAATTGTTTCTTAAGGTGTCATGAACAAGGGCATAGTTTACATTGTTACCATTCATTATAGCTTATGATAACAATGATTCAAAAGTATCCATACCCAGCTAGTCTAATGCCAATGCTTTCTTCCTAGCCTCAAATTACTTTCATCACTACTTCAATATCTTTACTTCAAGAGGACTGTAAATCTATAATCAAACTACATTTTCTATATCAGGAAGAAATAAAAGTGACGTTAAAACGTATATACCTGATCTAGCCATTACATTCCCAACAGAAATGTGTTCAGGAAAAACATGTACCGATATCCTTATGGCAGCATTGTTTGTGATAATCAAAAACTGGACACCACTCAAATGTCCACCAACAGTAGGAGAGATAAATGCAATTGTGCTACATTCCTATAATGGAATACTATACAGGAATGAAAACAAGAGATTTGGGCAACCCGGTGGCTCAGCGGTTTAGCACCGCCTTCAGCCCAGGGCATAATCCTGGAGTCCCAGGATCGAGTCCCACGTCGAGCTCCCTTCAGGGAGCCTGCTTCTCCCTCTGCCTGTTTCTCCACCTCTCTCTCTGTGTCTCTCATGAATAAATAAATAAAATCTTAAAAAAAGAAAACTAGAGATTTGGCAAGAACAGAAATGAAACTCGCAGGTATAATACTGAGTAAGACAAATCAGACAATATAGATGTTCTGTATAATTCAACTTATGCAAAGTTTAAAAGAAGCAAGAGTAATTTGTGATGTTGGAAACCAGGGTGGTGATTATCCTGAGGGAAAGAGAGTGGAAGTACAACCAAGAGAAGCTTCTAGGCTGCTCATAATGTTCTGTAGATCAATATATGTGAGTTTGCATGAGTTATTCAATTATAAAATTCATTGTGATACAAACTTAAGATTTATTCACCAGCATGTGTTTTAGTGCTTTAAAAATACTACCCAAGAAAAGCAGTTTTGCCAAAGAGCTTACACATCAAGAAAGACATAGTTATGAAGATTCTTTTTTTTTTTTTAATTTTTATTTATTTATGATAGTCACACAGAGAGAGAGAGAGAGGCAGAGACACAGGCAGAGGGAGAAGCAGGCTCCATGCACCGGGAGCCCGATGTGGGATTCAATCCCTGGTCTCCAGGATCGCGCCCTGGGCCAAAGGCAGGCGCCAAACCGCTGCGCCACCCAGGGATCCCTGAAGATTCTTTTAGTAAATGTTTTATGATTCTAAGAACCGGGCTAATAGTATACCCATAATGCCTATTTCTCTTCTTCTTACAAACCTCTGATTCAGAGGGCATTCCATTAATTCCAGCACAATGTCACTGGTTCCCGCGACCAAACCTCCAACCCCTGCATAACAAGTCCTGTATTTCTGGGAGTCTCCAGAAGGTGTCTCCACGTGCTCCCAATTCTGTGGGCAACTCCTCTGCCCCTAGAGTGAGCAGCTCTTCCCACCCTCCTCCAAGCTGTGCAAGAGTGAAGTGCAAGAGAATGACTCACTAGTTCATGTTGAAAGGGAAAACAGTATTCCTGGGATCTGAGTTGTTTTTTTTTATAAAACTTAGTGTGAAAATTCATTGTTTTCATGGACAGCCCTCTTTGTTCCCTTGAAGCCCATGCTTCTAAGTAGCTAAAGAACACAATCAAATAACAGCTACAATGTCCCAATCAGACCCACCGCTCCCCTCTGACAACTAAGGCTTCCTCTTGGCTCAAGCTAATCACCAGATTCCTCCTGCCTTTATTTATTTATTTATTTATTTATTTATTTATTTATCTATCTATCTATCTATCTATCTATCTATCTATCTATCTATCTATTCATGAGAGATGCAGGCAGAGGGAGAAGCAGGCTCCATGCAGGAAGCCCGACGCAGGACTCGATCCCTGGTCTCCAGGATCAGGCCCTGGGCTGAAGGTGGCATTAAACCGCTGGGCCACCCGGGCTGCCCTCCTTCTGTCCTTAGGGTGATTTGTCACCCAGGAAGCTCCTCAGACCTCACCAGCCACCAATAACTTGTTAGACATGCTCATACATACCCAAACCCCACAACAGGCATGACTTGACTTCCTTCTAGATGACCTCAAACTCCCCTGGGCACATTGGCTTCACTCAGGCCCCGTTTCATCAGTTCAGACATGCCCAGATGAGCTTGAAAACCAAACTCATACGGTTGACTGGGAAACCCATTAGCACACCCAACTTTGAGTGTGTTCTAAACCTAGCGTAAGAATGTTAAGATCCCATGCTGTTTTTTAAATTTTAAGACTTCTCTAATATTCTGTCTCAGAATAAACTATTTCTTTAGATTTCAATATTTTACATCCAATATTTTGAAAGGGAGAAAGGGCCATCTACTTTATGCTCTGGCTAGAGTAATGAAAATGATCAATTTTTATTTATCTTCTTCAGAATATGGGTATCTCTTTTAGGGTGTTTTGGCACACAAATACCTGGAACAAAGGGAAATAAAGCAGTGATTAAAACTGCAACCACAACATTGCCGAACCACTGGATAACCTGAAATATCAAGTTCAAATGGCAAATTCCTCCACCTGCTGGTATGAATCTGTCTCTAGCAGTTCTCACACTAAATCTTTTCATCAGAAACATAAAAGATGATTTGTCATGAAAATTATTAATGCAGTGAAACTTGGTGTTTTCATTTTAAGCTGGAAGTGTACTATGTATGATTCCATGACTAAGATGCTATCATTCAAGAGGGTAGAGGAGGACACGGAACTTCCAGGAAGAAAGGGAAACAGCTGTTGTCATTTGACTTCAAGACAAAGACAAGGTTGTTCCTCCTTCCTTCCTGTGAACTTACATTCTGGGCCAATTATTTTTTTCCTTTAGCATATTCTGCTTTGTATTTTCTTTTCTTTTCTTTCTTTCTTTCTTTCTTTCTTTCTTTCTTTCTTTCTTTCTTTCATTCATTCTTCTTTCTTTCTTTCTTTTTGGAGAGAGTGGGGGAGAGAGGCAGAGGGAGAGGGAGAGCCTCCAAGCCCAGCGTGGAGCCCGGCGAGGGCTTAATGTCCGCGCCCTGAGATCATGACCTGAGCCAAAATCAAGGGTTAGGTGCTTAACCACCTGAGGTACCCAGGGGACCCCCTGCCTTGTATTTTCATGTGAGTGTGGTACCTTAACATAGTTTAAAAGTTCTTGGTTGAACACCAATAAAAAAATAAAATAAAATAAAAAATAAAAAATAAAAAAAATAAAAAATGAACACCAATAAAAAAATAAAATAAAATAAAAAATAAAAAAATAAAAAATAAAAAGTTCTTGGTAAGGCTGAGACCGTGGCCTGTATCTTTTGTACCATTAGCAGAGAACATGGTACCTTGTATAGTCGGTGATCATTCAATGATTCCTTTGTTGACTTTCCAAGTTCACCAATACTTCTAGGTCCTTCTTTCATCTGTGACAGGACCACAGGGAAGTCCTATAGTCATGGTGGTAAAACCTGGGTCAGATTGTAAAATGACCACTCCCAGAATAAGTATATAGACTTATTTTTAAATGTATAAGGGTGAGGGGGTGGTAAAGAGGGAGAGGTAGTCCCCAGAAAACAGAATACTGGGGAAACAATGTATCTGGCTGCTCTATGGTCAGTTTGGTTCATTGATGTATCTCAAGTGCCCAGTGCAATGCTGGATACACAGTAGGCACTTAAAAATATTTTTCTAATAAATCAATGAATTAGAAATATTGAAAATGAAAAACAGCTAGATTATGGTATGAAAACTAAACATGCAAAACTGCATTTGTGTTGGAGGACAGCTTTCAATATACCATCCCAACTCCCAGGCTCCATCCTTGAAAATATTAAGTGAAAAGGAAGCTGTTTTTCTCTTGTGTTGTATGTTTTAAGCACTCAGTATCTAAACACCTTACTGATTAAAGCTTTAAAGGCTAGTAATTAAACAGTTCAGAAATGTGAAAGTATTTTGCATTTGAGAACCTGGTGTTGGTGATTCTTTAAATTTACCCCCTAAGGAAACTAAATTCTAAAAACAAATAAAATTTGCATAGGAGAACCACAGCTTTTCAGGGAACCATGGTTTCTGTTTTTGTGTTTAAAGATTTTATTTATTTATTCATGAGAGACATTGAAAGAGAGGCAGAGACACAGGCAGAGGGAGAAGCAGGCTCCCTGCAGGGAGCCCGATGCAGCACTCAATCCCAGGATCCCGGGATCATGACCCAGTCAAAGGCAGAAGTTCAACCACTGAGCCACCCAGATGCCCCAGAACCACCGTTTTATATGGTTTATGTTTTATATGGTTAATGCTTACAATTAATCAATTGTGCACAAAAGGCAAGTCAAAATGCAAGGTCACTTAAGTGTCTGCGTGACCAAGAGCCTGAGACAAGCTTACTGGGATGCTGTCTCTAGGGCATGTTGCATCATGATTTTCTGCTGAAACCCTATGCTTAGCACATTTCTCTTTTCCCTTCATTTGTCAGAATTTGTTCATAAGTCTTTGCAAAATTTTCTCAGAATTAACCTTCTCGTTCTTTCCCATAACAAGTTAAAGCTTTTTCTGAAACATGCATTGTTGCATTAGTAGTAAAGCAAGCACAAGCAGCATATAAACTCAGTTGTGCAAAAACTGCAGCTTTTTATCATATGTCAGCTTAATTTCTCATTTGAGCCCCCATTTCTCCAAGAAGGGGAAAAATGTGATCTCAGTCAAGCGGTCCCTTCATTTAGAGACCAAGGCGCCAGTGGAAGGGGTGCAGGATGCAAGCCTCAGACCTTGACATCTCTCTCCTTGGAGATTCTCCAAGTTAGCTTCACACCAACTTTCAGCCGATGGCTTCTTGGGAGTGAGGAGTCTTTGTGAACTTGTCTAAGCCCTGATTGTGGAAAGTCTCCAAGCAACCACATCCTCCCTGGGGTCCTGCTACCTCCCTGTATCTTCCAAGGAAGCAGAGCAACATCCCAGGCTGCTTTTACATACTCAGGCTACCTGGGGTTTCTGCTGCCTCCCTAGAAAAGCAGGCTCCAGGATCCTTGCTGCAAGACCAGCAGCATCACTTTTCCTCCCACACCTGTCATGTCATCTTCTCACCCCTGCCCCAGTCTCCTCAGCCTCTTGGCCCTCACTCTTCATGCATCTCCCAAATGGTAGGGAACCTAGGCCAGCTGTCCCAAACCAGGCAGGCTCATGTCTTTCCTCAGAGATTGTAAGCACCAATGCTAGAGCGGCTCCTCAAGGGAGATGGGGAAAAAGTAAACTACCAAGAGAAAATTAAAACATCGACAAATATTCCAAAACATCATCCCAAACCCAAAGTTTACATCTTAAGAATGCTTTTAACATATCCTAGTATCTCTCCACGTGTACTTTTTTGGAGGGCTTAGCTATGTTGTGGACTGATTAAGACAGAGAGATTTAGTCTTATTTCAGAGAAATTGAAATTGAGGCACTAAGTGATTCCCCAGTCTCAGCATATTCCACAGTAGGCACATTAAGACTGTCAGTGATTTGATGGACAGGGAAAAGACAGGTTGTTAAATATTTCTGGCTTTTAGAGAACTCCCACTGGACCACATCTAATAAGTCAAACTACTGTATTAATGAGCAAATCAAATATGACAGGACCTGAAAGTGTCAGAAACCCTCACTTGCTTTAAGATAAGCCAAATATATTCAGGTAACAAGTGAATGGTCACAGTCACAGCCAATTACAGAGGTGGCAATTCGGTCAGCCATGCTGTCGGCAGATTCTTAGGGCATTCAATAGTGTAATAAATCTGGGCTCTCAGTCATCTTACTAAATATTTAAAACAGCAGAGCCCAGGTAATAACCTTGGTTGACAGACTCATACATTAAATACACTGAGTGGAACGTGCTTAAATATGCTCACTGAACAGAAACCTCAGCTCACCTTCAACGATGCCCATCTCCAAAGTGCGAGTGATCTGTTGCGGGGCCACTCTGGACTTCTGATATTTCCCTGGATTTCAAAACGTATTAGAAGTAGGTCAAAAGGCCAGGGAACAGGACGAAACAATCAAGTGGATAGGGTAAATAGGTCAGCTGAGGTGCTGTCAGAATTTGGGTTTACAAAACAGATTCCCAACCCCCTGTTTTGGAAGAGGAAAAGCAAAGTGCAGAGGTCTGAAAACCTCTTCGGCTCCTTCCTTCAGTGACCTTGAGCCAGCTGCTTACCCTCACTAAGCCTCAGTTTCCTCATCTGCCAAGTGGGAAGAAAACTACAACTGGCCCCACAGAGCTGGTGAGAGGATTAAATGAGGGAATGCCCATGAAGTGCCTAGCCGGAGCCCTCAGGAAATGCTTGCTGCAGTTTGGAGGAATCCGACAGTGGTATGCCAACACAGTAAGCTCCACCTTGAAACACAGTAACTGTTAACCCATGTTTATCTAGTATCTTTCTGTGGTGGCCACCAGAATGGGCTCAGAGATCTCCGATTGCAGGCAGCAATAACTGACCTGACCCAGGGCCACAAATAGTCTTGCTTTGCCTGTGCAGAGGCTGCGCCTCCAGGGCAAGTTCCCACAGATGACTCAGAGAGCACAGGGACACCTCTGACAGTTGACTTTGGCTCCAGAACAGCCTGGTGGCCTTGCTGCTTCTTCCTAGGACCGCAGGGCAGCCTGGGATGCCCCCTCCCACTCTTCGGTCCCTCTCTCCTTCCCTGGGGGGTCAGACTTGCCTCATAGTCTGATGCTCTTCCAGCTAACTTGGCTCCTTCTCTGTTTTCTCTCCCTCTGGCATTTGCCCTGATAAAATCTTTGCCTGTTTAATCATGTCTTAGAATCTGCTTCTCCAAAATCTCCCGAACTAACACACTTTCTCAGGGTTCTTTTCCTACAACGGGGAACTTAGACTTGTCCTGTGAGGTCTGGACAGTTTGTTCAGCTCTTCCTAAGCGCCTTTTCATCACAGCACCCATGGGGGAGCAATAGTTGAGACCCAGGAATAATACAAGTCATTGTTGGCAAGGCTGGCAATTCTGGCAACGGACTGTTTCTAGTAGAGTCTAACAGATTAACACTACCCTTTATTGAAGAAGAAAAAGCCTCCGACATCCTAAAATACCATGCGTTTGCCTTTGCCAAGGCTTAAACACACACACACCCCACCACCACCACCACCACCACCACCAAAGCTGGAGGTGCCGAGTGCAAAGATCAGCCTGTACTGTACATTAACACAGACTGCTTTGTTTCATGTAAACAAGGCAACTGGCTGGGTGAGTTATCCCTTCATTTCCCACACACATACCCTTCTCTTTTCTCTGTACTCCACCCAACCTTCCTTTAGAAGGTAATTCAAACAGGAGGCCTGACATAAAAGCTCCCGGGGCCTAATCAACCCAAAGATGCACCTCAGGACTTTCTTTCTGATTCTTACTAACCTGTCTCTGCAGATGGGCAGTAGGGTGAGCTTCTGATAGGGCAAACTGGGGATGGGTCTGAGGAGTCAAGAAATCCGAATCCCTGAGTCTTGGAAAAATAACTGGAAGCAAAGGAGGCACCCCGGGATCTCTTTCTGAGGTCTAGGATGCCCGATGGGACAATGCCAAGGACGGAGCAGGAGGACGACGGGACAGCTGAAGTGAAAGCGCGCTGATGCCTTCAGATGCTTATGGTGGAACCCCTCCCAGGTGAGAAATGATAACAAGGACATAGCGAGTAAACAGCTGTAACACAAAAGTCTGCCAACACGTGCTTCCACACACCGACATCCTCCTGGCACCGGAGCATCCCGAGAGGGTTGACAGGACCAGTGCCGCTCTCCGGGACTCCCAGATCCGGGAGCAGCCGCCGAGCGCCGAGGGGACCGGCTGTAGGTCCCCCCTTGGAGGGTGCGGAGCGCACAGCCCCGCCGCGCCCTCCCCGGAGCCCCGCCCTCCCGGAGCCCCGCCCTCCCGGAGCCCCGCCCTCCCGGCAGCCCCGCCCTCCCCGCAGCCCCGCCCTCCCCGCAGCCCCGCCCCCAGCCCCCAGCCCCCAGCCCCCGCCCCGTAGGGCTCCGCGGGCGCGCAGACTCCGGCCGCCAGGGGTCCCGCGCGCCCCGCCGCCGCCCCGCCCCTCTCCTCCCCTCCCCTCCCCTCCCCGCTCCTCCCCTCCCCTCCCCGCTCCTCCGCTCCTCTCCGCTCCTCTCCGCTGCGCTGCGCTGCGCTGCCCGGGGCGGGCCGGGCGATCCCTCCGCCTTCCCCTGGCCCGCGCCCAGGGGCGGACCCCAAACTTCCCTCGGACTCAAAAGCGGCGGCGCGCAGCGTGGAGCCCGCTCGTCCCCGGTCCTGCCCCCGGCGCCTGGGCCGCTGGTCCCGCCGCCGCCGCCGCCATGGCCAAGCCCCTGACCGACCAGGAGAAGCGGCGGCAGATCAGCATCCGCGGCATCGTGGGCGTGGAGAACGTGGCCGAGCTGAAGAAGGGCTTCAACCGGCACCTGCACTTCACGCTGGTCAAGGACCGCAACGTGGCCACCCCCCGCGACTACTTCTTCGCGCTGGCTCACACGGTGCGCGACCACCTGGTGGGGCGCTGGATCCGCACGCAGCAGCACTACTACGAGAAGTGCCCCAAGGTAGCCGCCGGGCGGGAGGAGTCCGGGGGGCTCCCCGCCGCGTTCTTGGCTCCCCGCCGCCCCGGCTCCCCGCGGGGAGGCGCCCCCAGCCCGGGCCCCACGGCCCCTGCGCGGCCCACGCACTGCACCGCGTCTAGGCCCCGCCGCCCGCCGCGCCCCCCCGCGCCCCCGCGCTCCCGGGGCTCCCCCGCGCCCTGCGCCCCCCCCCCGCGCCCCGGGGCCCCCTGCGCGGCCGACGCCCAGGCCTCCCTCGCCCGCCCGCGTAGTCCACAAACTCTGCAGCATCCACATCAGCATTTAATGGGAGGTACTCGGCGCCCCCAGTGCGTACGCCGGGCACCGTTCTAGGCCAGGCGGCCCTGAGCAAAACCCACAAAAGAAAGCCCCGCTTTGGCTAAGTTTGATGTTTTGGGAGGGGAGATAAACACCGAGACCGTCCGAGGGTAATAAGACGGGGGCGCGGGGTAGCGGGGCGGGGGGAGGAAGTGCAGAGGAGGCAAAAAAAGAGTCGAAGGAAGGTGCCCCAGTGCCCCGAGAGCCTTTGGAGACGCTGGCCTGGGGGATGCGTGGCTGACCCCGACCTCCCCTGGGGTCTGAGTGAGGTGAAGAGGGAGGGGCAGAGGTCCCGCCCCTCGGTCGGAGCGCGCCCGTCGCTCCCACCAGTTGCTCCGAGAGGGGAGTGGAGCTGCCGCACCTCCTCGTTGCCTGCGGGTTGGAGGCGGAGGGCGGGGACTCGCTCTGGACTCAGACCTACTCCGGGAGCTGCTGGGGCAGGCTGCTCACCGACCACCCCTCCCCACTGCGCTGGGGGCTAGAAAGCAAGGGTCCTCAGGGCGCTTTGGGGCGCACAGAGGGGACACCTGGCCAGTGTGGGAAGGTGGGGTGGGAAGGTTGGAAAGGACCTGGCAGGAAGAGGTATCGTGTTGTGCACAGCGAGGTGGGTGTGAGAATGTATTGGGAGAGGAAACTGGAAAAACTGGCTGGAGGCATATTGGAAAGGGTGAAAGAGATATATCCAGGAGGCAGTGGGAAATGAATATAAACATCCATTAGGAATGTTGTTTTTTTTTTTGGTTTTTTTTTAGGAATGGTTTTAATATGTAAAAACAGGGGGGAAAAAGACTAGTCCAAAGAACCCACGAACAAAGGAAAGTAAATTCTTGTAGTAAGAAACTGCAGCTCTAACAAAGCTTCCAAATGCTTCTGCACCCCCAGAGGCCTAGGCCTCTACCCAAAAGTGGCAAGTGCTAAAATATTATCTTAGAAAACACTTAGTGTATACTTATATTTACTGTATCCTTTTTATTTGTATAGAAGGGACTGTACCTCCCATTAAAAATAATTTAAGTTTTTGAACTGGAGAGTGAGACTATGAGAGGAAGTTTTAGAACCTCACCCCACCCCCTAACACACACACACACACACACACACACACACACACCTACACCTACCTTCATAGCCCTTAGCACCACAGAACGTGCTCACCTTGTATGTTTCTCCTCTGATGGATTATCTGGTGCTTTATTGTTCTCCTGTCCTCTGATGGGTTTCTTCATTGGATAGTGCTTTCCTACCTGAGTACAGAGAGAACTAGGTGATCCGCTGGGGATATAACAGCAAACAAGATTCACTCTACACACATCAGTAAAGTATTTCCCTCTGTGACAACCGTTTCCCTAACAGAAGGTCCCTGCCCTCACTGGGACACAGAGTGGAGTCAGTAAGTGTGTCCAAGCCTTCTTCCCATCTCCCCTGCTCTGTGGTAACTGTACAGATGAATCCCAAATCTGGACCTCTAGCCTCAATTCCTTTTCAAACTCTATTCCTACATTTCTGAGTACCTAGTGTGCATACCTGGGTCTCTTCTATTCCCTCAAACTCAAATCATCATCCCTCTGAATCCTGGCCTGTCTTCTGTTTATAATTTTAATAGTATTGCCACCCTGAGAGTTCCCTAGACACAAAACTTTAATCTCACCTTTGATCTCCTCCTTTATCCCCCATTCAACAGGTTGCCAAATTCTGTTGATGCCTGTGGGTTCTCTTAAAGTACCCACTCTCCTGCGTTCTCACTTCTCTGCACTGGAGGCCCAGGCTACTGGTGTATGAAATGGACCTCTAACTGATTACCTTGCTTCCCACAAGTGGTAAAGCTGGCAGTGTGCAGCTAAATGTGGCTAGCTGTTGTGTTTCATTTGGCCAGCAAGACACCTTTAGGCAGTTAAATTTTCAGTTCCTGCAAGCAGGATACATACACCCCCTCTTCTTGGCCCACGACTCCTCATTGTTCATGTGACCTCCATTACACATTTATTTTCTCTGCCTGGCTCTTGAAGGCATTTGGGTGTGTGGTCCCATCTCATTCTGTGCACTGTTGTCCAGTTAAACTTCCTAAAGCAACACATCTGGCCTTCTGCTCAGATATCTTGGCACCCACTGCCTGTCACAGTCATGCATTTAAGGCCCTTCTCGGTCCAGGTAAACCTGTCCCTCCTGTCCTATCTGCCTGGGCTCACCTTACTCTCCCACTGAACCCATCTCCATCTCTGTTTATGTCCAGTACTCCTCGCTTCTGGGTCTGCCTACAATGCACCTGTCACATGGGATGCCTTTCCCCCCATGTGTCCCCATTCTCAACTCTTGCCTGTCCCGCAAGTCACAGTTGTGTTGCAGCCTGTTCATAGGGCCTCCCAGAAGTACCCAGGTCTGCTGATTGATCCTAGGAATAAAAATAACATTATTTTTATAATACCGGTTATTGTTATATCTTCTTTATTTTATCTTTGTAAGCCTTTTGAAAATGTCCACTTTGTATAAAATATACATAAAATATCGGTAATAGTAGTGCATGCATGTAATTTATAAGGTGTGCTAGAGATATTCAAACACTTTACAACTAGGAATATGTTTTTAAGTGTTTAGAGACCACTGACTAAGAGGACAGGGGAGATCCATTTTTCAAGGTCTGGTATATCCGCAAATATGAAGTGAAGTTTTCCCCAAAATAGAAAAGCACCTTAAATTCATGTGCTTGTAGTCTGTCATGTAATGAGGTGCTTTTTCTTTTTTAAAGATTTATTCATTTGAGACACAGAGAGGCAGAGGCATAGGCAGAGGGAGAAACAGGCTCCCTGTGGGGAGCCCGATGCTGGACTCAATTGCAGGACACCCGATTGCAGGACACCGGGACCAAGACCTGAGCCAAAGGCAGAGGCTCAAACACTGAGCCACCCAGGCGCCCTGGTGCTTTTTCAATTATTTTATTTTAAGCAACATTTTTTTTAGGAAGACCTTGAAGTGTCTTAAAATGTCTAAAGTCCATGCTAATTTGGAATAATTAAAAGGGAAGTAAAGAGGGGCACCTGGGTAGCTCAGTAGGTTAAGTGTCCCACTCTTGATTTCAGCTCAGGTTGTGATCTCAGGGTCAGGAGGTTGAGCCCCTGTGAACTTGCTACTGCTCTGGCTCAGGCTCTGTGCTCAGCAGGGAGTCTGCTTATCCCTCTCCCTCCCCACCCCACCACTTTCTCTCTCTCCCTCCTTCCCTCTCTAAAATAAATAAATAAATAAATAAATAAATAAATAAATAAATAAATAAATAAATAAAATCTTTTTTTAAAAAGGGAAGCAAAGAAATTTAACACAGATGTAGTCATCTGAGGGTGTGAATTCACAATTGCAAGTGGTTGGATATATATATACTCTATTTACAAACAAGCTTTTCATAGATCACTAAAACATAAAAAGCAATACATAGGGATTTTATTATCAAGATCATGAATACACAGGGAAGAATGGGAAAAACTGCCCTGATGGCTTATGGCTTAAGATATTTCTTCCTGGGATGCAGTAGCCTCCTGTACAAGGGTACATCCGTAGGAGAGAGTGGCACCATGCACCTCTTTGGCCTGTTTCTGCCTCAGAAAAGATACCTTTTTCTGACTCACACAGAGACATCTAATAAGCTGATGAGACCCCTAATGAGAGCATTATAAATATTCAAACACCTTGCATAAAAATAATGAGGATATGGTCTGGAAAATCATGTTATATGACCCACTAAGAAATGGATGTTGACAATCCATGGGAATGCTTAGAATTCAATTGTTCCATAAGATGAAAGTGGGAAGGGGCACCTGGGTGGCTCAGTTGAGCCTTTGGCTCAGGTTGTGATCCTGGGGTCCTGGGATCAAGTCCCATGTCAGGTCCCTGCCGGGAGCCTGCTTCTCCCTCTGCCTGTGTGTCTGCCTCTCTCTGTGTGTCTCTCATGAATAAATAAAATTTTTAAAAAAATGAAAGTGAGAAAAAGTAAAATTTCTAAGTTGACATTTTCACTAATATTTTATTTTAAATATATATGTATAACTAATGAGTTAAATATTGTAATAAGCATTTGTGATTTAGAGCTATATTCTTTTTATATTTTTGGGTTGACCGAGTACTTTTCTTTTGAGTTCTTCCTATTAGGTAATGAAGGAATCCCTAAAATTTGAAGTGACTTTATATTGATGCATTTATAGATGTTTGTTGTTTCGAGTTTGGTGGAAAAGAAAAGGAGAAGTGATATGGAAAGTAAGGTATTGTGAAAGGGGATGATGAAGTTACTCACTGATCTTCCTTATTTTAAGTTAGTAAACTGATCTTGTATTTTGAAAGGTTTTAGGCAACTCTGACCTTGGCACTTTTCACTTTCAACCCAAATAGTGTATCTGGCTTTATGTCAGAGGCAAACAGTTTCTAAGTTGATAGAGAAATTTCCCATTTCTCTGAGAACAAAAACCAATAAGCCTGAGGTAGTCTTTTGTTATTACCAGACTATGCATAGCCTTTCTAGAATAAAATTATTCTAGTATTACCGGCAGTAATCAGTCACACTGGCTATACTATGGCCATTGTGTGTATGTTGAAGGAGTTAGTCTTTATGTCTCCTGGATGAGATGAGATGATCACAGTCAACCCCACCTAACTCTTATTGTATAAATATGTTACAAATCAGTGATGAGCTCTGGCAGTCTGACTTCTGTTTTGTCCAAAACAAATGCTTAATTCATGAGGTACCTGAACCGGGAGGAAAACACACACACCAAACATTGAACCTAATTAGTTGGATGAGTTTGCCTTTTTCCTCCCTGGGGATAAAAACTTCTTTGCCAAAAATAGGGTATAAAATGGTTTTTCTCAAAGCCAGTTGTCAGTCATGCTTTTATGTAGCCTTTCATCCATCTGTAGGAGTCTCACTTGAACCTGTATTAGTCTCGCTTGTTTGTTTCTTATTGGTGACCTTTTGTGTTTTTATGATGACAAGTAACATTGTCCTTATAGCATTAACATGTCCTGTCTTTGTTTCAGAGGGTTTATTACCTCTCTTTGGAATTTTATATGGGCCGAACGTTACAGAACACCATGATAAACCTTGGCCTGCAGAATGCCTGTGACGAGGCCATTTACCAGGTATGTTGTCGCCGTATTTCTTTCATTCTCTCCCCTTAAATTTCAAGTTCAATTCAGGAACCTTGGGAATGTAGCACTGAAAAAATAAAAGAAAAATTGCTTCTTTAGCTATGACTATTACAATTAGAAATATAAACTAGTGGAGCTCTCTGGTTTAAGAGAAATGTTAGAGAACTGGTTTTGCCCCAGAGATTTACTTCTGTAATCAGTTTTTGACAGCATTCTCCAGCAAATTACATGTTAGGAATTAGCATCTGAACGAGTTTTTTAAAAGTACCTGAGCCCCTGCTATCAGAATCCCAAAGTTTTACTTTGGACTCCTATCTACCTTTTTTTTTTTTTTTTCTTTTTTTAAGAACTTGTTTTTAAGTAATCTTTACATCCAATGTGGGGCTCAAACTCACAACCCGAGATCAAGACTCACACACTCCACCCACTGAGCCAGCCAGGCACTCCTCCTATCTAGTTTTAAAAATGATCAAAGTTTGACTATTTTTCATATATCAAAGCAACATGTTAAATAATAAGTTTTTTCAATTACATTGACATACTTTCTTTACTGCTTAATGAGATGTAAAATACACTTCCTTTTTAAATGAGGAGCTTGAGGTTTTAAACTTAATATGCTAACTTATTTTTATGAGTGTATTTAACGGTTTCTCCCGAGCTTCAGGGATCTCCATGCCAAAAAACAAATAGTTCTTAATCCTTTTCATGTGATTGAAAGGAGGAATATGTATTTGCAAAGACATATTCTACATGAGAGACCATTTAAACTGCTCCTTTCCCTTGGGATTGTCTCATGTGGCCAGCTGCTGTCACTAAGGGCTGGTTTCCTTCACAGGGGGATAGGTATTTTCTAAAGAATCATTGCAGCTCCCCTTCCATTTCCCTTCTCTTTGCTTCCCCTGATTTTAGGTGAAAACAATATACCTCCCCTGGCCTGGCATCTAACCAGGTGGGTGAAGTAACCTATATCAACTGCCTCAAGGTTTACAGCCTACTTTAGACTTCCATTTTTAGAACTGAAAAAATCCTGAGTGTTAGCATTGGCACTGAGTGGGTTCCAAAGTGGCCTCTTCTTTACCTTATGGTTATTTGTTCACAGCTACTCAAGTCACATAAATTTTGTGGTATTACCTAAGTTACTTAACCATTGTGTTGTTGGCTTGTGCAAGGACCCTGCTGAACTCTTGTCACGGGGAGCAAATTTGGAAGCTCCTTCAAAAATAAACAAAGGCAAAGCCATTTTTGAACTCTCAGAAGATTTAGTTATCAAGACTTGTGTGAGGAAGCCACTTTTGGTTGTAAGGGTGGAGATCCAAGTATGTGGCTCCATTGAAACTGGGGCATTAACTTCAAGCTTGGTTCTAATTTGTGTTTATGTTTGTAAGTGTGTAAATTATGTTTCCATTTTAAATAATGCCTAATTCAATGGATTGCATCACTTTCAGATAAGAATACAGTCATTTGCACAACAAAACATTATTAGCCAAGCATAGGCTAGATTGCTATCTAGTCAGCATAGGACAGGTCACTTAATTTATCTAGCCATCAGTTTCTTCATTGTAAGATGAGTGGCCCAAAGCAATCTCCAGGTCCACGAAATTCTGACACGAGTCCATGCTGGTGCCAGGGGCCTCTGGCTGTGCAAGCCAAACACATGGGGCAGGGAGCTGGCTGGCAACCGGTTCCATCCATCACCAAGCTCACAGGTCCTCATTGGCCTCCCAGAGTCCCTTACCCACCACAGAAAGAAGCAGAGGATTTTAGCCCTTGTCTACCTGGCCCACAGACTGTTTCCCAGACTGTTCCTTGGCCCTAGGTCTCATGGGCAGTGACTCAGTAACTGGTTTTGGGTTAACAACCATTGACCCTACTGAGTAAATAATGTGTTGTGGTCATGAAAAATGAACTTTAGTCCATCCCAGAAAGTCTGACCTCATACTTTTTGATAGTTTCCAAAATCCTTCAGCCTAGTTAGTGTCAACATGGTGCTAGACCATTCCTGACATTTTCTACGTAGCACACAAGAAAATAATTTTAAGAAATAGTAGTAGCTAACATTTATTGAGAAATATCTGTTTGGAGTAATTCTAAATGCTTTGTTTGTATAAGCTCATTTAAATTCATAACATGGGCAGCCCAGGTGGTGCACTGGTTTAATGCCACCTTCAGCCCAGGGCATGATCCTGGAGACCCGGGATTGAGTCCGGTGTTGGGCTCCCTGCATGGAGCCTGTTATTCCCTCTGCCTGTGTCTCTGCCTCTCTCTCTGTGTTTCTCATGAATACATAAGTAAGATCTTTAAAACATAAAAATAAATAAAAATAAATTTATAACAGCCCTAAATCAGGCAGATATTGTTATCCTTGTTTTTTTAATAAGAGAGGAAAAGCATAAAGAAATTTACATTTCCTAGAGTCAGAGAGCTAAGTAACAGAGCCAGTAATGGACCTTTGGAGCCCACCCTCGTCCCATGCTGCTGCTGGGCCATCTCATACGGTTTGCATCTGCACTCATGAGCATCTGCAGTGGGCATCTGAGGCCAGAACACTCTGTGAGGGAACTGACAGAACTGATTACACAGATGACCCTGGGTGCCCGACCCAGAGCTTTAGGAAATGACCATGCTTCCCAAGATGACCACATTTGTGTCTGCATCCAGCATTGTTTTCCTTTTGTTTCTAGCTTGGGTTGGATATGGAGGAGTTGGAAGAAATTGAAGAAGATGCTGGGCTTGGCAATGGTGGTCTTGGGAGGCTTGCCGGTAAGTGACGTCGTGAGTGTGTTATGTGTTACCTGGCCAGTTGATGGCTTCTCAGAAACAGATGGGCTCCCTAGGAGGAGTGCAAGGTATGACCTGGTTATAGAAGTCTTTGTTTTTGAGTTTGCACTATGGCTTGATCAGCTCTATACAAAGAGTAGAGATGGGAACTGGAACAAAAGAGACATTGCTTAAAACCCTTGGAGACATTGCTTAAAACCCCACAGTTAACCTGCTCCTTCCTGTGCACTTACGGGTTTCCAAAATGGCTCCTTTCTGTCACTGGCACTTGTCCACAGCTACTCACTTCACATACTTGTGAGCTGTGACCTAAGTTGTTTTACCATTATGTTGTTGTCTTGTGCTCGTAACAGTTTGCTTCTGATTGACTAGTAGGCAATGATACTCTTGTCATATTATTGAGATGATGATTTAGTTCATTAATATCTTTTTTGTATGGATCCAATTTGAGTGCTTTATCCAGGAAATGATTTTTCAACAGATATAAAGGAAAACATTAAAAAGATAATACCAACTCCATTAAATTAAAAATATGCTTCCCTGTGACCAAGCAGTTCTACTTCCTGATATTTACTCTCTTAAAGATATATTCAAAGATATAAGTGCACAAGGAGGCATGTGAAAAAATTATTATATTATTGTTTGCTAAGGCAAAATATTAGAAATAACCTAATTTCCCTTGATCTAAGAATAGGTAAGTAAGTATTGGAACATGTATGCTGCAAAAAAATAGGCAGTAAAAGAATAAAAACAATAAAATTGATCTGTATGCACTTCTCTGGGTAGACCTCTAAAGGGGAAGGAAAAAAAGCAAGTGGCATTAAAAGCAACACAGTGTGATACGATTTATGTTTTTTAAAAATTAAATATTTTCTGTAAGTATATGTGTAAATCCATAGGGAAAAAAGTCTGGAATTTGAAATACTAAACTGCTCCCTCTGATCTTCCCTAGAGAAGAGTGCAAAATTGAGGGTGCTCACCCTGTCGTTAATGTTTTAATGTTTTTTACAATGGGGATATATTGCTTGTGAAATTTACTTTTTTTTATTTTAATTCCAGTATAATTAATATACAGTGTACTTGTGAAATTTAAATTGAATAATAAAAATGTACCACCATACAGGTCTTTATCAGATTGCACTCTATGAAAAATAATCTATTTCTTCTTTTTTCAGAAACGATTTCAATATCTCTTAATTTTACACACACTTTCAAATTACTGAAAATCCATTGGAGTGTATTTCATGGTATTTAATCCTTACTACATTGGTTGCAGTGTGCATTGACATTGCTTTTAGTATTAAAAAATACTACCTTGTAAAGTCAACCACTGAGCAATTTAGTAGGCTTTCCATGAGGCTGTAGAAAGACCAGCAGAACCAGTGGCATACACATTGAAGAATGACAACCAGCCTGCCTTTCATTTATGTAAAGCCCCAGGCCTATTTGTTGTCTGGGTTAACCCCACTCTGGACCTGATATTAATGACCTTCCATTGGCTAAGGTCAAAATGTGAAGTGGTAAATGAGGCTGAGTGATTCTCATTAGATGGCCTCATCTCTGACATGACTGAAAAAGTTGGGACCCTTTTGGTCAGGCTCTGAAAATAATTTGATCAAAAGCAAGGAAAAAGCAAATGGCCACAGCTCTGAGAGAGCAGGAACTAAGCAGAGTCAGGCCATGGCAGCACAGGGACTGGAAGACCACTGTGATGTTACAGTAACTTGAAGGCATTGGCCTTTGTAGATTCTCTGTTTTAGGGCCCCACCGTGAACCTACTTGAACCTACTTCAGCCGGTATCTGTTTGATCTACAAATGCTCTTTTCAGTTTTAGATCCTATTGTACATTTCCTCATTCTCTGTATATTTCTCAGTTCAAATTCCTGAAAGGAACAATCAGTAGCAGTTATAATAGTAACCCCTCAGATTGCACCTGGCCACAACATAGACCCCTGCCCAGCCTTTTGATTGCTGCTCTGGATTGGGGAGGGGGGGGTCTGTCATTAATGGTTTTGGCTAGAGGAAACAGAAAATCTTTCAACAATGAGTTCAACCAACAAAGACACGTGTTATCACTGACTAAGCAAGGACTCCATGATTTTTCAGGACTCGGGATCTTTGTGGTTCTTTTGGCTTTCGTTTCATGGGGGAAAAATGGCAAGAGCAAGGAAATCTTTCACTGCACCCAGCAGACTTCCTAGAACCTCTCATTAGATTGTAGGCCATTGTGTGCCCATGCCAAAACCAATCACTGGTGAAGGAAATAGAATTACTAGATTTGGCTTTGAAGCTTAGACCAAAGCACGATTCATTTCCTGGTCCAGCCTCCCTGAAGCATATGACCACCTGATATCTGAACAACATTGGAATTCTATTAACCAGAAAGATAGTCTGCCACAGCTAGTTGGGTATCTGGTCACATGTAAATAATACTCTCCTAAGGCCATCTTTTCAAGCAGGGGCCATAGAGACAGCTTCCCTTAGAAAGGGCAGTGTGAGTGACAGACACAATAATGAATATATCTAAGGCAGGCCAGCTTCCTTATCGTTCTCAAATGAAATGCCAACATGTACACAATGTTACATACAACATGTATGGTGAGATAGTAAATGCTGTTTGTTTTCTTCTTTATACATTTTTGTATTTTCTGATTTTTTCTATAATACTCATTTTATAATTTTAAAATGTTATTTTAAAAATTTAATACTGTACAGCTATCTCTGTGCTTTAAAATACACATGTGGTTTTTCAGAGAAAATGTTTTATGGCTGCCATGTTTTTTAAAGAAAGATGAAATGTGTTTTGTTTTAAAAGATAAAATTTGGACTAACCTTGACGACTCTGCCTTTTGCCTGTGCTCTCTTTAATTTAGCTTGCTTCTTGGATTCCATGGCAACCCTGGGACTTGCAGCCTATGGATATGGCATCCGATACGAATATGGAATCTTCAATCAGAAGATCCGAGATGGATGGCAGGTATGTGAGCCATCTTTCAAAATCTTGTTATTAAAATACTTCTCCTTCATAGCATTCTGGGTGATTTATAATTTACAGATACTTAATATAGAGCTCTTCTAATATCTCTGGCATTAAATTGACATCACTAAAAAGTAGCAGTCTTCCCCCTTTGGGATGTGAGTTCCCTAAGAGCTGAGAGCCTGCCATAGCACCTCACATAATGCCTGACTCATAAGAATACTCTGAAAACATTCATCACTGACACCTGAATGCAGACCCTCTACAATGTGTGACATCTGTTCTCTGCAGCATGCAAAAGGAGGAGCACATCTTTTGACTTATGACCTTCCCCTATAACTCTTGCTGGTAGGAAGCATGCTGCTATTTTATAGGTGAGAAAATGGAGACTCTTAAGCAGTGGAGTTACCTCAGATCACACTGCTGGCAAACATGGCTTATATCCCCAGATTTCCAGGTCCACGTTCAGTATTCTTCTCTATACTCAGTCTCGCCCTCCTTAATATGTTTATCTTAAAAGACACATAAGCTCACTGTTCTAATTTTTTTTATAAGATACAAGCAGGCAGTCTTGTAACTATTATGTCCAATAAATCTGGCACCTATTTAATATGTATAGTTATAGTGTTCTGCAGAAATCTGCACAGTGGTAATCAGTCCATACAAATCACTTTCCTTTGATTTTTATATAACCAAACTGGATTCTTAGGTATTTGTTTCTTTTATCTTTGGTCATTCTTTGAGCCTACAATCGACCTAGTCTAAATAGTCTTCCCTGATGCTAAGTATGATTTACGCTTTCTCTCTCCCTTTCTTTTTCCCCTACACACACACATTATTAACAAAAAGAGGCTGGATTCGATTTCCAAAAAGCCCACATTCTCTGAGCCCCTCCCACACTTCTATGAGTTAGTCTGAGATAGAAGAGTGCTCAGGGTAGGACAGGGCGACCTAGGCTGGAACTAATCGCAAGGGGGAGGAAGGATGAGAATAAATTTAGTGTCAGCGCCATTCTCCTTCCTGCAATCAGGATTTTGACACTCTCTGAGCTAAGCAAGAAGGAACTAAAAGGTTTGGTGGGATGAGAGAATGCACCAAGGAAAAGTCTCAGAAGGATAATACTGGGAACATCTTGAAAGATAAACTTCCAAATTTTGTTAAGGACCAGTGTGTTTTAGGTATCCATAAATAAATTAGAAGGCAGCACTGTGTTAGGGAAAAATATGTAGGCCCTAATTGAGATCTGGTTTCTAATTTGAGGCCTAATTGCAACTCATTACCCCATGAGGTGTGTTGTTTTGATTAGTTTACCTGATGCCTCTGAGCCTCAATTTCCTCATCTGCAAAATGGAGATACCAGCTTCACAAAACCATTATGAATATATGTAAAATGTATGGTACACAGATAGGCACCCAGTAAAATGTTAATTTTGCCTAAGAAAAAGAGGATAATTTAATAAATTGTGGTATTATATAATAAATATCGATGTAGTTATTACTATATTTGTATTAATTTTAATGAAATGGGAAACTTTATGTTAGTTGAGGAAAGGTATGGAATCATATGAATGGTATGACCTATCCAAAAGAAGCCAAAAAGGTAAAATACTAGGAAAAAAATACATCAGTTATCTCTGGGAGATAGGATTACAGGTAACTTTTACTATCTTATATTTGTTCTTCCACATGACTCATATTCCATAAGAAATGTGTATTTTATAATCATAAAATTAGGGGCACCTTGATGGCTTAGTGGTTGAGCATCTGCCTTTGACTCAGGTCATGATCCTGGGGTTTTGGGATCGAGTCCGACATCAGGATCCCCTTGGGGAGCCTGCTTCTCCCTCTGGCTATGTCTCTGCCTCTCTGTGTGTCTCTCATGAATAAATAAATAATCTTAAAAAAATAACAATCACAAAATTTATAAAAACAAAATAATGAGTTCCCTTCCTCAAAGAAGTAACCTAGAGTTCCAGTGTGAGAAATCTAGTTTAGCCTGCATTTCCAGGACAACCAATGTTTTGACACCATCTGACCAAGCAATATATGGTATCCATTTTCAGTCTTTGAAAGTTCCATGTGGTATTCATTATACCCCAGAATGTTTAAGGATTTTTTCTTATCTCCTTACTATCCTATGAAAAATTTAAAAGAAACTCAGCAAATCAATCTCAAAAAAATTTTTTCGAAGCACATTTTCCCCAGAATTTAATGAAAGTTTGCTCTTTGAAAATCATACCTGGTATCTTTGCTACTGTTAAGTGGCCTTTATTCTAGGAAACCATCCCTTTTTCTCCTATCAGACCCAGGAAGTATATATTTCTGGTGTTCATAAAAATGAGAGACTGTGTGGCTTTTGCTAGTCTCCAAAGCTGACCTCACTAGCCATCATCACCACTCTCATGATGACATGAAACGGAGTCAGAAAAACTCATAATAGTATTTACCATATGCATTGTTTACTGGGGTGGTATTTTAAATACATTATACTATGAAAAAAGAAACTATTTCCATAAAAAACAAAATGTATCTTCTAGGAAAGCAGCATGCCTCTTGAGGGGGTGGGCATGCCCTCAAGCACATCAGATACATCATTGCTAAAGAAAATGGCACAAGCTGGGAAGAGTCTTTTTTTTTTTTTTTTTTTAAGTAGGCTCCATATCCAATGTGGGGCTTAAACTCATGACCCCAAGAGCAAGAGTTGCATGCTTGATGCCCCAAGCTGGGAAGATTTTTGAAGGTTAATGGACTTCTATTTTTTGAAGTCTCTCTTGAAGGAAGATTTGCAGTAACATAGTGTTCATTGTGAACCCCCTACAGGAAATCATTTTATTGCCAAAATTCTTGACTTAAAAAAATTCTTGAAGTCTATCTAACGAGAATCATTGAAAGTTTATCAGTAATAGTGTTCTATGGAAATAATTGGCTCCTGGGAGGAGGAAGGGAAAGACAATTGCAACAGCCTGGCATTAAAGTTTAACAATCATTACCAAAGTTCTGAGCAGAAAAGTGCTCACAGCAGGTGTCTTACAGTTGAATCAAACAACATCTACAGAACCCTTCCCTCTCCTCAGAACCTGTGCCAAGTCTGCTGTAACTAGTCATGCACAATTCACATTGCCCAATAAGCTTCTAGTTACCACTATTGAATTTGTGGTGTTCCCCAGAAACAGTTTTCAATGATTTGTTCCATCAGAAAACAAAGTTTGTTTGCTTGTAAGGTCTTCATGTCCTGTGTGTCCCACCGTTGAGAGGGAAAGCATTTCTTAGAATTCAGTCACTAACAGAGCTCCCTGAGCCGACCTCTGCTTCTGTGCTGGCTATAGTACAGATTCCATTGAGTCATTCCTCTAGGGAGGTGCCAAGTCTAGGCTGTCCCCCTCGCCTGACTGGCACACTACTTCTCACTCCACAGACCCATGCTCACTTTGTCTCAGTTCTCTTTCATCTGGGATGCTCAGACCCAACAGCCCCCTTGGATGTAAATAAAGCCTTCTTCCATCTTGCCCCCACCCTTCGTATGGCTCAGCATGTTCGTACATTCAGGGATCATTGGCTATGTGGAAATCTAAATTTACAGAGCAGTTTGTTGATTTATTGAAAGAAAGAAAGAAAGAAAGAAAGAAAGAAAGAAAGAAAGAAAGAAAGAAAGAAAGAAAGAAAGAAAGAAAAGAAAGAAAGAAAGAAAGAAAGAAAGAAAGAAAGAAAGAAAGAAAGAAAGAAAGAAAGAAAGGTAGAGAAGACGTTTATCACCATTCCGCAGCTTCTGTGGATTTAAAGGGAGTGGTAGGGGGCAGTTCTCTTTTCTCCTTTGATCTGCTCAGACCAACTTGTGGTTATGAAATGTTTTTCAATTTACCTTAAAAACAAGCTTTGTGAACTTGAGGGAATTAATTATCTGATTCCTTGCCAAATCAGGAAGAGACTCAAAATAAAGAACGGCAGGCTAAGAATTCTATCTTTCTACAGAACTTATTACCCCAGTGAACTTAAAATCAGCCATTATTCAGCAGGGAAAAACTAGACCATCATTTGATATCATTAAGAGTAATCTGCTGATGTGCCTTGTCACTTTGTGTACCCTCAGAAGAGCAAACGCAGGCTCTGACTTGCATAGGAGTGGGCCAGTGGTGGCAAGTCCAGAGCTCATCTCTTCTAAGAGCATTGAAAGCTGCTTGAGGGCAAACCAATATGATCTTGCTGCATTTCTCAGCAGAAAATACGTTGTCAGCTCTCCTGTACACATGGCTTTTGAGAGGAAAGCTTTTTCTACCTCATTGTCCTGTTTCGTGGCATACCTTCAGATATGTTTCACGACAGTCCCGAGTGCTGAAATGAAGTGTCTTCCTGTTACAGGAAGCAGTGTTCACACTGACCAGTATTTGAAAACCCCCACCTTCCCTTGCCTAAGAGCCGCAGAAAGTGTTTGGTAAGTCAGGATGTTTTGATCCTTTGCGGATATTCTCATTTGTGTGGAGTTTCTAGTTATTAACACAAGCTTGTGGACTCTAGATGAAAGATTAACAACTGATGAAATGCAACCGTTTCCTGTTAAATTTTTATTTTATTTTTTGTTGTTCTCCTTCTGACTAGAATAGCAGAAGTCTAAATTGTGAGTTGCAGTTACTGACTTCATATCACCATGTAGCTCCTGAGGACTTGTTAAAAATGCAGAATTTCAGACCACTCCCCAGACTGACTGAGAATCTGCATTTTTAACAAGGTTTGCTCAGCTGATTAGCTCAAACCTTGCTCCAGCTTTCCCTAGGCTTCACCCTACCTGTGATGCATCCTCCTGCCTCCCATGTCTCTCGAACTCCCAGATCTACCATTTACAGATTTTGTTTCTAAGTCTCCTTTTCATTCACCATTATGCTGGTACTTAGTATAATTGGGTAGCTCACTGGCTTTCTTAACATAAAGTCATGATCAATGTTTGAATAAATGCGTGTGTATTTACTTGTCTGTCTGTTGACGTCAGTGGTTTGTCTAATATCTCAAAAGACAGTAGCTGTGTTTGTCTCCACACTATGCCTGGGGCAGGCACTGAATTCGTATGTAGGTGGTAGTCATGAAACATCCAGCAGTCCATCATAATTCATAAACAAAATCTTCTTAAACTAAAGCTAAGTTTTCTAAAAGGGGAAGGTGAGGAATCAGATAAGTAAAATAACCAGATTTGGGGTAATCTCTTTGACAAGAGTACTTTGTACTAAAAGCCCTTACTCCTCCTTTCTTGTCAAAACAAAATTGCATTATTTAATACATATGTAATATTTTAATGCTTTTACTAATAATATCTTTACCTTAAAAATACATCCCTCGGGGATCTCTGGGTGGCGCAGCGGTTTGGCGCCTGCCTTTGGCCCAGGGCGTGATCTTGGAGACCTGGGATCGAATCCCATATCGGGCTCCCGGTGCATGGAGCCTGCTTCTCCCTCTTCCTGTGTCTCTGCCTCTCTCTCTCTCTCTCTCTCTGTGACTATCATAAATAAATAAAAATTAAAAAAAAATACATCCCTCCTCTCCAATGCATTTTTGTTGGTTTTGTTTTGGCACATCTGTTTGTTGCAAACCAAAATTCATTTGATGTCCAGAATACCCTAAATATAAATTATGATTTTTAAATTTTTTATAAGAAATATGTGGTTATAAATAAACAAATACATGAGAAAATGTTAAAATTGTCAATAAATTCCTTACATCTTAGTATATGTTATTTTCAAAATGAACCATAATTAATGTTCCTTATCAGATCAAAATTACTAAAGCGATTGAATTCAACAAACACTGCAAAATGTAATGGTATCTTATATCTATATTGAAATAAGCTTTCTTAAGAGAGCTCTCTATGATTAGTATTTCTGAACTGGTCTGTGCATTCTAGGCAAAAGAATCTTGACAGATTCTCCATCATATGGGAGCCATCAGGTTCCGGTATCCAATTGTAAACATCCCTGGATAGCTTCTCTCTATCCCTCAAGCTGGACAATTGTATTCACAGATATTAAGACACAGGCTTTAGAACCCACAGAACTAAGGTCAAATCTCAGCCATACCATATACTATCTGTGTGACTTTGAGCAAGTTACAATTTCCTCATCTTTATAAAGGGAAAAGTCATAGACTGCCTGGGTGGCTCAGTCAGTTAAGCATCTGCCTTCGACTTGGGTCATGATCCGAGGGTCCTGAGATTGAGCCCCACGTCAGGCTCTCTGCTCAATGGGGAGTCTGCTTCTCTTTCCATCCTTCTACCTTAAGACTCCTGCTCTGTTTTTCTTTCTCTCTCCTCTCTCCCAAATAAATAAATATTTTTTTGTAAAAGGGAAAAATCATAGCTCCATCCTATAGGGTTGGGCTATGAGAATTAAATGTAGTCATATGTATTGACAAGTATGATTATTGTTGATTTAGGTTGTTATACTCTACCAAAGGTAAATTGAGTTGATAGAACCAATATTCTTTCTTACCAAAACAGTATTTTTGCGTTGATTTAGTCAAAGATAGTTTTGATTCTACATAATTTGCTTTGAGATCATTGAAGTTCCTCTCCTGAAAAATAAACTCCCTGCCATGTCCTTTTTGCAGATAGAAGAGGCAGATGATTGGCTCAGACATGGAAACCCCTGGGAGAAGGCCCGGCCTGAGTTCATGCTGCCCGTGCACTTCTATGGGAAAGTGGAGCACACCAACACTGGGACCAAGTGGATCGACACCCAGGTATTCAGAGTGTCCTCATGATGAGTGCCTTGTATAGTATAGCACAGAGGATGATGTGTATATGATATTGAGAATAGTATATTGTGTATTGAATAATAGAATATGTTTTTATCAATAAATCTGTTCCTTCTTATAGTGAACCCACTCTTCGAAAACAAGGGAGCTTAGACCAAGAGAGAAGCAACTTCCCCAAGGTCTAGTGAATATTAAGGTCATTTTGCAATCAGCTTAATCAGAAATTAACAATTCTATAATCCTAGTATGCTTAGCTCTCCAGTATTATATAAAGCTTTTGATACCAAGATTAAATAAATTTAAATGTCATTCCTTACCTCACTGCTATAGATACATTTACTTGTGACTTTTTAGGGGTAAATATTTTTTCCTCCCCTCTCCCAAGGGTAGATATTTTAAAAACTAAAGTGTTTATTCAAAGGATTGCCAAAATTTTTATCTATTGCAAAGTCAAGAAAATAATACAAAATATTGCAAAATGCATTTTTATTTTATGCAAAATCAGTTTTAGAGAAATAAAGCTAGTGTCAATCCAGGTAGACTTAATTCATGATAGGTATTTATCCTGCCACTAGATTTGAGCATTACCATGTTGCTGACCAATTAATTCACTTCTCAGCACCCCTAGTGATCCTTTGTGCTTTGCTGTCTTCTCACTTTCTGATTAATAACTCCTATTAATACTAGACTGAATTGTCCAATCTTTGGAGGCTTCACTTGAGATATTTGCTTAATAAATACGATCTCAGGCTAGGAAGGATATGTCACTGGCCATTCTTTAAAAGTGTAAAGAAAATGGTAAAGAGCAAGTTAATATTTTTAGCTGGCAAAATTGTGAGTGAAATTCAGTACTGTAATGCTTAATTCAGTTGGCTTGTGGATTATTCCCCATGAATAAATGCTTTATTTTATTTTAGAAGAACCAAGACCCACTTTATAGTTGATTTTTTAAACTGATAATTTATTCTGCTAATCCACATAAAGCTCTTCACAGTTCAGAAAAAAAGACTATTTAAAAATGACTTTTCTATATGGGGATAGATAGAATTTATTCAACATAGGAAATAGCAGATTAGAAGCTAAAATAGATCATTATAGTATAATCGTTTATGGAATAAACTAGTACTGTAAATTCAAGATAAGTTTCTCTTTCTCTTTTTCTACATTTGGTTAAACAATAGAACACAATCTAAGTTGTAGCTGGTTACAGATATGGTCAGGAGAGCTGCAAACAAATGAATCATTAATATATCCAAAGAATTCACACATGTAGTTGGTATTAAACTAGTGAGTATTTAGTATAGATTTTGGTGTCTAAAACTTCCGGTGACTTCTGACCTATTTAAATGTATATAGCTTACACAATCAGTCCTGAAAAATATTCTGTTTACTATAGGTCCCACTGTTGAGCTACCTTGTATTTATGGAACACCTCTAGCCATTTTCATAATATATCCAAAAGTTCAGTTAGAGACAGTATATTTTTCTGTGCCCACAAAGACAAGGTTATGGGGCAGATGCAATATAAGGTGAGCTGCCCCAAGCTGTGCAGCACTTTATGGATTTATAGAAGCCATTGCCCAAGTCAGCTCAAGGTCTGTAGCTGGTGAGGTCAGAGAGCATGAGGACAGGCATGGTATACACATGCTGTGGGCAACTTCCAATAAACCGAGCAATCCATTTCACTTGTATGTCACCTCAGGTCCTCTGGGAAACAGACACCAGAGAGAATCAGAAGTCCAAGTGACATATTGGGGCAATGCCTGTGAATGACGGGGGTGGGAGGTGGAGTGGAGGAGGCATGGCACCTACGAAGAGAAAAGGGGAAACAAGGAGGATTCTTAGGAAGAACCTCAGTGGGCCATATAACTCAGCAAGCAGCCAGGCTGGTAGGGCCTGAGATTAAAGATTGCTCATGGGACAAGTCCTAGCTCTCAAGATCCCACCACAATGGGACCATCTTTAAAAAAGCACAGCCTTGTCTGGGCTCAGCTCGAGCTCCCAGGTGACAAGTTCTGCCTGAAGTTCTCTAAAGGGACATCTGAGCTGTGTACTTCCCCAGCTGCCTTAATTACACTTTAAGGGTCAAAAGAACAAATAGTGTTTGAACCCAGACTCACTCCCACTCTGTAAACACCTTTCCCCATGGATCACAATGTGCTTTAAAAAATCTCCAGAGACCTTTGTTTCCTAGTAAAAGGCATTTTAAAAAAGAGTGATTTATTACTTCGAGGTCATGGTACTCATGGAAGCATGACTGAATAGTGGTGATTGACTCATACAGGCTATAATGCTCCATCCATTCATAATTCAACAGACCACATTAGAGATTTGCGTTTAAGTTTCAACCTACCACTGACTGTGACTGTGAGCAAGTCACTTCTCTCTCAGCCTCATTCCTCTCATGTCCAAAATGAGTGGGTTGCACTAAATGATCTCTGGCATCCTCCAGTACAATCATTCTGTCATTCCCCTTCCTTTGAGCTTGGCTGATGAGCCAGGGAATAGAGGTGAGTCTTTTCCCACAGAAATTTTAAATTCACGTGCAACATAGTTATCTTCCTGTTCTTCTCTGTCTCAGTGACCATCACAAAGCCTGAGCTACATTTTCTAAAGCTTATTACCTCTTACACCCATCCAGCTAACTATCAGCTGATTTGTCAGTTCACTAACATAGCTGTTCTTCATGCAGCTTTGAAAAATCTTGCATAGTATTTTCAACGTCATCTATAATCTATCTTCATATATTTCTGTTCCATTAATTTTCACCATATTTGAAATCAGATCATTGAATTATTTACACTAGGGCAGCCTGGGTGGGCTCAGTGGTTAAGCACCGCCTTCAGTCCAGGGTGTGATCCTGGAGACCCGGGATTGAGTCCTACGCTGGGCTTCCTGCATGGAGCCTGCTTCTCTCTGCCTATGTCTCTGCCTCTCTCTCTATCTCTATGTCTCATGAATAAATTTTTAAAAAATCTTTGAATTACACAAAACCTTGCCTGATTACTATTTTTTAATGGGTATGGATTCACATTTGTTACTTTGCATATCATATTTTACTATTCTCAGAATAATGACTTAAATAAACATGAAAGAGCTATACCCAGATTAGGGTGAGGGACACAAAGCAAAGTCAACCTGGGAATGATATAGTGAACCATCAGTCTGGATGATTCCAGTCATCCAGATTGCTCCAGTGGGAGAAGGCTCCACATAGCCCCTAAGACTCCCTCAGACCTAGGACCCTTATCTTGTTTTAGGCCTCCTACAGTCTGGTCTGGTGATGGAGCTAAGAACAGAATCCCAGTTGCCATATCCTGGCCCACTGTTCAGCCTACATCACCACACATGGGAAACTGAGCAGCTGCTTTGGTTTAATCCCACAGGTGGTCCTGGCCCTGCCATATGATACCCCGGTGCCTGGGTATATGAATAACACCGTCAATACCATGCGCCTCTGGTCCGCTCGGGCGCCAAACGACTTTAACCTCAGAGACTGTGAGTACAGCCTGGGCTCCCGTGAACGTTCATGCGTGTTTAATCTTTTTGATCTCAGAGGGAACCAGATCAGCACCAGCTCTAAAAAAATGACACAAAACAAGGATCTCAAGGACTGGGACATAAATGGTTTCTGTATTTGTCAGTGAGAGAGAGAGAGAGAGAGTGTGTGTGTGTGTGTGTGTGTGTGTAATCTTTCTGATAGCCAGTTAGTATCAAATTGAACTTGGGAGAAAAGACTTGAGTTTCTGGTTGGAAGTCTTCAGTGAGCAGCCATGTTATGGAGCACACATGGAGGACATTTTAAAAGCAGCTCTTCTCTTTGGCCCTCTTATATTCTCATGTGAATCACAGCATAATGGTCTGTGGAAATCCTTTTGGATTTTCAGAATTTGTAGGAATCCCCTACATCCACATGGCACGCAGCACGCATCAGGTGAGGTCAAGAGGCTTCGAACACAGTGGCTAGCTTGTCTATTTATTCATTTTTCTAACCTTCCCCTCAGTTAACGTTGGAGACTACATTCAGGCCGTACTGGACCGAAATCTGGCGGAGAACATCTCCCGGGTCCTCTATCCCAATGATAATGTGAGTGGTCAAGCTTGCTTTCTCAGTGGAGACAGAAACAGCTTATTTCAGAAGCACTTTGCCACAGTCCATAAAGCTCATCTTCAATACTGATTTCTTTCTTCAGTGCACAATAATCTCCATATCTCTTCCTGAATTATCTAGATTTCCCCTCCCACCCAAGTAAGGAAAACAAATCTGTACAACTCATGCAGTCAGAATTGGTATTTTGCCTTTGACTGTTGACCTCACAACTAATTAGGAGGTTATGTATGTACATTTCAAAACAAAACCTGGTAAAAAGATGAAGTGAGACACTGGTGAATTACTACTTTCTTTCCAAACAGAATTTTCTTCCAAGAGTCAGAAGACCCCAGAGATTTCCAGTGTGGCCTCTTCCCCTTACTGACAGGTTCTTCCCAGCCTTCTACACTCAGGCAAGGTGGGGTCTGGACCTTGGACCAGATCCAGGAGCAAACATTGTTTCTTATGCCATTATTCATCTCTTGAAACTTTTCTTTAAAGGTGATTGTTCCTAATTTTACACCAAAAATAGCTTAGCTAAAATTTAATTTTTTTTTTAAACTTGGAACTGCATCACAGATGAGATGACCACTATGGATTCTTAGTTGGTTTAAATATACCTAGCTCTATCTTATATGTGGGTAAAATTATATTCTTGAAGCTATAACGATTTACTCTTTTAATAATAAGTCTCAGAAACAACAACTCTTGTCTCTACAACAAGAGTGGAGTAGTACTCTACTCTGCAAAGATGGCACGAAACAAGGATTGGGAGACTAGGACATAAATGGTCCTTAAGACCGGGCATCCACTTAGTGGTATAGTCTCTAGATTAAGTTTGCTGCAGCATTTTCAGAAACTTAATGGCATATGTTATTCTTTTCCTTTGAGAAAGACATTGTGACTTCAGTACATGTCAGAAAAATCTCTGACCCAAAAGTAAAAAAGTTGTTTTGTTTTGTGGTCAATTAAAGTAAGAATCCCTCCAAGCCAATTTGTCTAGCCAAACCTAGCCTGTAGTATTATTTAACTGCAAGGGGCTTGAAATTCATCCTCCTATCTTCAGTAAGGGCCAATCCTAACTTTACTTGGAAATAACCATCTACAGCAATTCACAGGGGATACGGAGTTAGCATAGGGTGCAAAGTTAACTAAATTGAGTAAAAGGTAGTTAGCTGTCAGAGTCATGCCTGTTTATCAGCACGAGTTGATAAATCATTTTGGTACTATAATTACAAAAACAAACTCATTCACTCTCCCCAACTTGGCCATAGCCCTCATCCAGACATTAGTCTCTCTTCCAGGAATCTTGCAACTGTCCTCTTCCTGCAGCTAGTTATTTTTTCCTTGCTTAACGCTCTTTAAAATCTGATCACCTGTAAGAAAAGTGCAGAATCTTAGATGTGCTCCCTAAGTTCTTCAGTGATTCGGTCAAGAGTTCTCTGATTCATCCTCCATGTCTTGTCTGAGGTCCCCACTGTGCAGGACTGCTCTTGCTAATCTTTCTCACCTCCAAGAGAAGGCTCTTGCAGCTTCCTTCCTGGCAGAACTGATATCAGCTGCCTATGTTCTAGAATTGGTTGGGAGAAGAAGGCTGAGAGTCTCAACAATCCGGCACATAAACTTTTACTTTACTCCTTTCTCCCCATTTTCAGTAGAGTGGTACCCCTGCTTTCAACTCTACCTGCCTCCCTCCAGCCCAGAGAGCCCTGTGTTACCTTCTCCAGAGAATACACATTGGGCCTCTGCCTGAGTAGGAGAAGGAGATTGCTCAGCTGAGGGAACTGGGGATGAAGTCTGAGGTTCATCCTGCTTCTTAGGTGCACAACTAACCTTGTACCACATCTTCATCCCTACTTCTACAGGCACCCAGTGCTGCCAAGTCCTGAACCTGAGGGGCTTTGGCGCATACATTTATTTGCTTTTTTGGCTCTTCTCTTCTACCAGGTCAAGATTCAGCTCTCCTGGGTTTTCTTGAAAAACCTGAATTACCACTCACCCCTCAATTTTTTAGCTTTCAAAAGGTTGTTGCTGTTGTCTTGTCTCCCATTCCTTTTATCCGATATTTGTATGCCTTCTTAAAACCCCTTTACACTTCAGGAAAGAGCAAAGTCTAATGTCTGCGCTCTCCACTTGTCCTGTGAGCTTTAGTCGTAAAGTTCTCTGGGCAGGAGATCCCTGACATATTCTGGCCCCGCCTAACGGTGTGAGCCACTCTCACTCACTCTCTCTGGCTTGAAGTTTTTTGAAGGAAAGGAGCTAAGATTGAAGCAGGAGTACTTTGTGGTGGCGGCTACCTTGCAAGATGTCATCCGACGTTTCAAAGCCTCCAAGTTTGGCTCCACCGACAGTGCCAAAACCACATTTGATGCCTTTCCAGATCAGGCAAGTATTCGGTCTGTGAACAGGGGCAGAGACGATTTAGGGACCAGGACTTCCCATCAGATTTACTCCTCTTTTTCAGTGCTAAAGAAGTTGAGTAGGTGTGATAATGCTTAAAGTGCCTCACAGAAGGCGGGCATTTTGTTTGGTGCTTTGCGTGGACATTCATGAGGATAAGGGAGCCAGACCCTGGGCTATCCGTCACCTGCATGCTGATGCCTTTTCCCCATACAGGTTGCCATCCAGCTGAATGACACGCACCCCGCACTTGCCATCCCTGAGCTGATGAGGATTTTTGTGGATATTGAAAAGCTGCCCTGGTCCAAGGTCTGGAGAGTTTGGCTTCCTTTTCCTTTAATTAAATAGAATATCTGTGGTTCAGAGATTTTGCCAGAAGCTCCTTATACGATTTTCAAAATAAGTTACTGTTAAAAACTTCCAATGGTTAAATGTAAAGTCTGCCCTCGTGCTAACATTTCTGTGTCCTTACTGCTTTCCAGGGAGTAAAAGTAAGAAATAAATCAATACATTCTTAATGGGACACAGCTCAGTAGCTCAGACTTACATGTGATTACCATTTTTGTGTCTAAAAGGATTCTAAATTAAATTCTCCAACCTCAGAACACAGCTAATTGAAAGTGTCCCCAGCAGTTTGCAAATCGGTATTTTAAACATACTCTGTATTTCTCAGAACATTGCTTGTTTGTATTGCTCAGATTTTGCCTATTTAATAAGTGGCATGTTAGGATAGTAGAGAAGACTTACCAGTATGTTGTCTTCAATTTTATCAGACAGTTTCACAAATGGCTGCTTCCCTCCGCCCCTCCCCACCCCCACACAAAACATATTCCAAGTCTCTGGATCATTCAGAACTTGGCAGAATTGAGCATGTCTAACTGTGCGGATGAACTGTCCTGGTTGCAGACTGGCAGGAGTTGAGGGAATGTTTGGTCTTGTGTGATGGGGTGTGCACCTGAGAGGCAGCCTTTCTGGCAGAGGGAAGCAGCTAACTCTTCTCCTTTTCCTTCAGGCATGGGAGATTACCCAGAAGACCTTTGCGTATACCAACCACACGGTGCTCCCAGAGGCCCTGGAGCGCTGGCCTGTAGAGCTGGTGGAGAAGTTGCTTCCTCGACATTTGCAAATCATTTATGAGATAAATCAGAAGCATTTAGATGTAAGTCATTTTTAAAGATTCACACCCCTTTTGAGAATGAGATCTTGAGATATTAAGGGTGGCTATCATGTTCCCTCTGATCAAACTGGAGGCCCAAACATCTGTCAGTTGTTGATACATCAAAAGTATTCAAGACTGATGGGGGGGCTCCATTAAAGACATTTTTTTGGAAACAGTAGAATAGAGAGTGACATTGCCACAGGGCAAACCCAGCCCCCTTCTACGAGAATGAAGTTTCATATTTGTTCCATCACAGAATTTTCTGAGGAAGTGACATTTTCTCAGTGTTGCTTTAAACCTGAGTGGCCAGCAAGGCCTTTCTCTTCCTTTGGCTAGAGAATTGCGGCCTTATTTCCTAAAGATGTCGACCGTCTGAGAAGGATGTCTCTGATAGAAGAGGACGGAGGCAAAAGGATCAACATGGCTCACCTCTGCATTGTGGGCTCCCATGCTGTGAATGGCGTGGCTAAAATTCACTCAGACATTGTGAAGAACCAGGTGTGAGTCTCCATTCCTATGGTTGTGAGTCAAACATTACTCCATGAATGCGCTCATGCTGGTAAATGCAGGTTTGCCTCTTGGGATGAAGAAAGGCCAGGTCAGAATGTGCAGAAGTATTTTCTTCTATTCAAAGTAACTTCTCTTCAGAAAGAAAATGCCTTCTTCTCTGAGCCATCCTAATTCTAGATTTAGGAGCAAAAAAAAAAAAAAAACCTATTCTGCTGAAAAGTCTGGTGTGTATATATATCTATATATATATCAGGGCCAGGAAATCATATGGAGGTGATTTGCTTTGGATTTTTCTTATAATTATTTTGAATTGCAAATGGATTTCTATTTTAGAGTGAGAGCAGGAGCTGTTGCCAGCCCCTTACTCCACCTTTAATCTTTCTAAGCCTTCACTTGGCTTCGTGAATGTAACAGGAACCAGCTCTTTCAGACAGATTCAGTGATGTGTCTCTTCTGTCTCCAGATTCAAGGACTTCAGTGAGCTAGAACCAGACAAATTTCAGAATAAAACCAACGGGATCACTCCGAGGCGCTGGCTGTTACTCTGCAACCCAGGGCTTGCAGAGTTAATAGCAGAAGTAAGTGGAAAGTCAGGGGAGTCCTGAACACAATGCAAGAGGTGGTGTAATTTCCTTCTAATTCGTGAATCCAGACTGCAGCAGGCAGCTACATCAGCCCTCAGCAAGTGTCATGTCTGTGCTGTCCCCCAAGTCTCCATGCTCGATTTAGTTCTCCTCTGTAGCCATCTTGAAATTCTTAATTTTTAAACAAGGAGTCCACAAATTCTGTAGCTAGCAACAGTACTCATAGGACACATAGATGGAAGATGGTGAGCCTATTTAGTAAGCAAAGGTCATAAAAATAATTGGTAGAAACTTGGTTCCATGTTATCCCTTTTAGGTAGGTTTCCTGCCTTTTCTTTCTTTCTTTCTTTCTTTTTTTTTTAATTCATGAGAGACACAGAGAGAGAGAGGCAGAGGGAGGGAGAAGCAGGCTGCATGCAGGGAGCTGGATGCGGGACTCGATCCTGGGATCAGGCCCTGAGCGAAAGGCAGACGTTCAACCGCTGCGCCACCCAGGCGTCCCCAGGTTTCCTGCTTTTAACACTTGCTGCTACTCACACTGCATTTAAGATACTAGCAAAGTGTTCTTCCCACACAGCATTTCCAGCCTCTTCTGTGAGTATAGCCGTTGTGTGTGCTGTGCGGTAGGTCAGCTGTCCCGTAGCAGGCACCCGCCACAGACTTACAGAAACTGCTTGTGTGGGCTGGACTGTCATCCCTGATTAAAACCACCACCTCTTCTTTAAACTGAAAGAAAATCGGAGAAGACTACGTGAAGGATTTGAGCCAGCTGACCAAGCTACACAGTTTCCTGGGCGATGACGTCTTCCTCCGAGAAATCGCCAATGTGAAGCAGGTGGGGCTCCTCCCCGCGTGGTTTCTTTCTGCAGCGCTAGTTCCGAGGCTTTATCACGCCCCCGTTTTTAAAAACAGACCACCTGATGCTTCCGAGTCACACAGGGCTCTGGCATCACGCACTGTCTCAACAGGAGAACAAGCTGAAGTTTTCTCAGTTCCTGGAGAAGGAGTACAAAGTGAAGATCAACCCATCCTCCATGTTTGACGTGCATGTGAAGAGGATCCACGAGTACAAGCGGCAGCTCTTGAACTGCCTGCACGTGGTCACCATGTACAACCGTGAGTCAGTCCTGTGGCCCCCGCGCCCCCTGGAGGTGGAAGCAGCACTCTAGGCGGGGTCTCACCCCCGCCCCCACCAGCCGTCAGCTGTCCTCCATTCCATCCACTTCTGCATCTTTTTCAGGCATTAAGAAAGACCCTAGGAAGTTATTTGTGCCCAGAACGGTCATAATTGGTGGTAAAGTAAGCCGATTCTATTCCCTGGGGACGTGGGGGCCCTAATCTCTTGCCATTTCTTCACTTTACTGTGGCTGCATTCTGCTAGTGTGTTTGATGTTCTTCCCCAAGGCTGCCCCAGGGTATCACATGGCCAAAATGATCATAAAGCTGATCACTTCAGTGGCAGAGGTGGTGAACAATGACCCTGTGGTTGGAAGCAAGTTGAAAGTCATCTTCTTGGAGAACTACAGAGTGTCTCTGGCTGAAAAAGGTAGTATCCTCATCACACATCATGCCAGGCCAGGGCAAATTTTAGGGAAAAGTTACATGATATGGAAAAATGAGGTAGCTGGGTTCAGGGAGCTAGTAACTTAGGAAGGAAAGTGTCACTCTTGGGCAGAATAGGGCCCAGGCTAAAAGTCTTTAAGCTGATCCAGCTGACAATGAGATTGCTGTCCCCATGTCAGTATCACAGATTACATTTGCAAGTTCATTTTCCTACCAGCTAGCTAGTCAGAGCTCCCCTAAGTTCTGGCAAAGTGCAGACTGTGCTCTACAAAGGAAAAGAAAGGAAAGGTCTTCCATTCCCAGCTCCAGTCTTGCAACAGAACACCAATTCCCCAGCCCCCGATATACTTCTGGCCACTTCATGGAATGAAGAAGGGCTGTCATTTGTTCACGTGGCAACAGGGAATGAGGACAGATGTCAGGCTGCCAAGCATGAGGCTTAGATGTGCTTAGATGGGCACTGATCATGCATAGAGTTCCCACACGGGGACAGACTGGCAAAAAGCCAACATCTCTTTCTCTGCTGCTCTCTTCGCTTATTTGCATCATGTGCTTACAAAGCACCATCCACATGCAAATGCCAACTGTGCATTCACCCAAGTCCCAAATTGAAAACAGACCTTTCTCTTTTTTGAGATATTTTTGGGTCTTCTGATGTTACTATTTAAGACCGTATGCCTAAAGAGAAAAGAGCCAGGTTCCTACTGATGCAAATGAAGATATATCTAATCCACAAATAAGCCTTCAAAGCAGAACAGAGAATTGGTTCTGAACTTTGAAGTCAAAGAGGAGGAAAGGGGCCTTCTGGCAGCATTAATTTGTCTGTAAATTAGACTGAAAGGTCAGAAGCTTGGTGTCTAGCCCCAGGCACACCTCACACCTCAGGTGCACTGGGCACATTTCCCTACCATGAGTGGGAAAGATGGAAAGGTGAGAGATGGAAGGGTAGAAGGAATGCAGACAATCCAATTTCCTCAGATCATAAAGGAAGGATCAGAAGAAACTGAATTTTAAAAATCAAAAAGAGAAGTTTCAATATATTTTATAAAGTTATAAAGCAGAAGAAATAACAATAAAACCATAACAAAAGTTGGAAGAAGAGAAACATAGTGTCAACTTTTACAGCAGAAAGCAATAGGTGCTCTCTAGTTTACAGACCAAGAAAGTAGTATAAGCATATAATTAGTTAGCACTGTGGTTAGTTACCCACCCAGAGAGCACATCAAAAAATGGACAAAAGCAGTTGCCTGAGTCAAGGGGAAGAGTAAGATCCATCCTTCTATACCATATGACTGTTTGTCTTGATGTACATGGACTACTTTCATGATTCACACAGGCCAGCTAGATAAGTACTCGGATACAATACAAGCAGATCTAAAAGAGGCAGAATCACTGATTTTAATATGCCTTGCTTGCCAGTCATTCCAGCTACAGACCTGTCGGAGCAGATTTCCACAGCAGGCACTGAAGCCTCAGGAACAGGCAATATGAAATTCATGCTGAATGGGGCCTTGACCATCGGGACCATGGATGGGGCCAACGTGGAAATGGCAGAGGAAGCTGGGGAAGAGAACCTGTTCATCTTTGGCATGAGAGTAGATGATGTGGCCGCTCTGGACAAGAAAGGGTAAGAGAGCAGCTCCTCTTCATCAAGCAGGTGCCCTCCACCCCCAGGAGAATGCCTGCCCACCCAGGTATCCCACTGAGGCTGGATCACATGAAATGTGGCCACAGAACATCTCCCCTGCGCCAGGGCAGCCTCCTCACAGCTTAGTTTGATTAAACCTAGCAAGTGAATGTGAAAGGAGTTTAGGCACAGGTACATGAAGTCTATGCCATTTGTTATCAGCCATTGTAGAGCCAGCCTTTGCGAGCTATCACTTCTCTGCATCTAGGATTGTGACTTGGATCCAAAGATGAACCAGTTGCTAGTTTGTTTTTGCCTATAACTTAAACCATCTAGTGTTCTTTTAAGATTTCAGAGAGATGGACTCAAATGTGATAGAGGATCGGTCTGGATGTACAGAAGCACCCATGAGTACTTGTTTCAGTTAATATCTAGATAAGTTTATTAATCTGAATTCAAACAAATAAGGAGCTCTACCCAAAGGAACTATGGGGATCAAAAAATTTGGAGGATGTTGAATATACTTCCTGGCTTTAGAAGTAAATTTCCACTAAGGAACAAATTTGGGGATTTGTGAGTCCAAAAAGCAACTGGTCCACTTAACATAATATCTGCTTAGGGCCATAAAATCCTTTTGAAATGAATTTTACTGTATTTTACCAGATTGGATTATTTTTATTATTTACTGTCCTTTGGGTCTTCAGTTAGAAGGAACTAATCAAATTTAGGGGGGAAATTTTTTCCAGATCTAGTCGAATATTATACTCCTGTTGAACTCTGATAATAATGGCTTCTGTAAATGCTAATTTTTCTGAGTGCATTTTTCACAGCTAATGTAGCATCTAGGGTATTGTTTTCTTCTGTTTGTGAATTCCAGTATAGTTAAGTTAGTGCTACATTAGTTTCGGGTGTACAATACAGTGTATCAGTGTATCAGATTACAGTGTTAATCAGAATTAAACAATTCTGTGTATCACCTGATACTCATCATGGCAAGTGCCCTCCTTAATCCCCACCACCTATTTAACCCATCCTCCTACCCAACTCCCCTCTGGTAACCATCAGTTTGTTCCCTACATAGTTAAGAGTCTGTTTTTGGTTTTTCTCTTTTTTTTCTTCATTCATTTGTTTTGTTTCTTTCAGTTTTACATATGAGTGAAATCATATAGTATTTGTCTTTCTCTGACTGACTTATTTCACTTAGCATTATATTCTCTAGATCCATCCATATTACAAATGGCAAGATTTCATTCTTTTTATGGTTGAGTAATACTCCATTGTGTATATATTCTATTTGTTTATCCACTCATTTATCAGTGGACACTTAGGCTGCTTCCGTAATTTGACTATTGTAAATAATGCTGCAATTATTTGATGATGCTACATCAAAGGGATGTATGCCTTTGAATTTGGGTTTCCATATTCTTTTGGGTAAATACCCAGTAGTGGAATTACTGAATCATATAGTAGCTCTATTTTTTATTTTTGAGGAACCTCCATACTGTTTTCTACAGTGGCTGCACCAGTTTGCATTCTCACCAGCCATGCATGAGAGTTTCTCCACATCCTCGGTGACACTTGTTGTTTCTTAGAATTTTTATTTTAGCCATTCTGACAGGTGCAAGATGATATCTTGTTGTGGTTTTGATTTGCATTTCCTTGATGAAGAGTGATGTTGAGTGTCTTTTCATGTGTCTGTTGGCCATCTGTATGTCTTCTTTGGAGAAATGTCTGTTAATGTCTTCATTCCATATTTAATTGGATTATTTGTCTTTTTGGTGTTCAGTTGTACAAGTCTTTATATATTTTCGATACTAACCCTTTCTCAGATAAGTCATTTGCAAAAATCTTCTCCTATCCAGTATAGGTTGTCTTATAATTTTATTGTTTTCTTTGCTGTACAAAAGCTTTTTATTTTGATGTAGTCCCAAGTTTATTTTTGCTTTTGTTTCCCTTGCTTCAGGAGACATAAATAAGAGAATGTTACTATGCCCCATGTCAGAGAAATTACTGCCTGTGCTCTCTTCTAGGACTTTTATGGTTTTGGATCTCACATTTAGGTCCTTAATCTGTTTTGAGTTTACTTTTGTGGAAGAAAGTGGTCCAGTTTCATTCTTTTGCTTGTAGCTGACCAGTATTCCCAACATTATTTGTTGAAGAGATTTTTTTTTCCCATTACATATTCTTGCATCCTTTGTCTAAGATTAATTGACCATATAATTTTGATCTATGTGTCTCTTTCTGTGCCAGTACCATATAGTGTTTTGATTACTACAGCTATGTAGTATATTTTGAAATCTGGAACTGTGATACCTCTTGTTTTGTTATTTTTTAAGATTGCTTTGGCTATTCAGAGTCTTTTCTGGTTTCACACAAATTTTAGGATTATTATTTTAGTTCCATGAAAAATGCTGTTGAGGGCAGCCTGGGTGGCCCAGCGGTTTAGCGCCGCCCTCGGCCCAGGGCGTGATCCTAGGAGACCCAGGATCGAGTCCCATGTCGGGCTCCCTGCATGGAGCCTGCTTCTCCTTCTGCCTGTGTCTGTGCCTCTCTCTCTGTCTCTCATGAATAAATAAATTTTAAAAAATAAAAAAAAGAAAGAAAAATTTTGTTGATATTTTGATAGGGATTGCATTGAATGTGTAGATTACTTGTGTAGTATGGACATTTTAACAGTATTTGTTCTTCAGACCCGTACCCATGGAATGTCTTTCTGTTTCTTGTGTCATCTTCAATTTCCTTCATCAGTGTTTTAGCTTTCAGAGTACAGATCTTTCACTCCTTGGTTAAGTTTATGTATTTTATTATTTTTGGTGCAATTGTAAATGGAATTTTTTTTTAATTTCTTGTTCTGTTGCTTCATTATTAGTATAAAAATGAAAGAATTGTATATATTGATTTTTGTATCCTGTGCTCTTACTGAGTTTGTCAGTTCTAATAGGTTTTTGGTGGAATCTTTAGGGTTTTCTATATATAGTATCATGTCATCTGCAAATAGTGAAAGTTTTACTTCTTCCTTCCCAATTTGGATGCCTTTTATTTTTGTTGCTGTTGTTGTTGTGTGATTGCTGTGGCTGTGCTTTCCAGTGATGCTGAATAAAAGTAGTGAGAGCAGACATTCTTTTCTTCCTGACCTTAAGGGAAAAGTTCAGTTTTTCCCCATTAAGTATTATGTTAGCTATTGGTTTTTCATATATGGCTTCCATTATGTAGAAGCATGTTCTCTCTACACCTACTCTGTTGAGAGCTTTTATCATGAATGGATGGTGTTATTTATCAAATGATTTTTCTGCATCTATTGAAATGACCATCCGGTTCTTACCCTTTCTCTTCTTGTTTTGATATATCAGATTGATTGATTTGTGAATATTCAACCACCCTTGCTTGCATCTCAGGAATAAATCCCACTTGATTGTGGTGAATGGCTTTTTTGATGTAGTGTTGGACACACTTCGCCAATATTTTGTTGAGGATTTTTGCATCTGTGTTCATTAGAGATATTGGCCTGTAGTTCTTTTTTTATAGTGTCTTCATCAGGTTTGGTATCAGGGTAATGCTGGCCTCATAGAATGAATTTGGAAGGTTTTCTTCCTTTTCCATTTTTTGGAATGGTTTGAGAAGAATAGGTATTTTATTTTTTTTAATATTTTATTTATTTATTCATGAGAGAGACAGACTGAGAGAGAGAGGCAGAGACACAGGCAGAGGGAGAAGCAGGCTCCATGCAGGGAGCCCGATGTGGGACTCGATCCCGGGACTCCAGGATCACACCCTGGACCGAAGGCAGACGCTAAACGGCTGAGCCACCCAGGGATCCCCAAGAATAGGTATTTTAAATGTTTGGTAGAAATCACCTGTGAAGTTGTCTGGTCCTGGACTTTTGTTAATTGGGAGTCTTTTGATTACTGAGTCAGTTTCACTACTGATCTGTTGTACTTCTCTTATTTCTGATTTTGTTTATCTGAGTCATCTCTCTCTCTCTTAATGAGTCTGAATAAAGGTTTATCAATTTTGTTGTTGTTTTCAAAGAACCAACTCCTGGTTTCATTGCTCTGTTTTATTGTTTTGTTTTGTTTTTTTAGTTTTTATATTATTTATTTCTGCTCTACTCTTGATTATATCCTTACTTCTACTGACTTGGGGTTTTGCTTGTTTTTCTTTTTCTACCTCCTCTAGGTGTAAGGTTAGGTTCTTTATTTGAGATTTTTCTTGCTTCTTGAGATTGGCCTGTATTGCTTTAAACTTTCCTCTTAGAACAGCTTTTGCTTCATCCCAAAGATTTTATACCACTGTGTTTTCATTTTCATTTGCCTCCATGTATTTTTTAATTTTCTCTTTGATTTCTTGGTTGACCCATTCATTGTTTAGTAACATGTTATTTAAGTTCGTATATTTTTGCTCTTTCCAGATTTTTTTTTGTGGTTGATATCTAATTTCAAAGTGTTGTAGTTGGGAAAGATGCATGGTATGACTTTAATCTTTTTAACATGTGATCCATTCTAGAGAATGTTATGTGTCCATTTGAACAAAATGTGTATTCTGCTGTTATAGTAGGGAATGTTCTGAATATATCTGTTAGATCCAATCTGGTTCAATGTGTCATTCAAAGCCAGTTTCCTTATTGATTTTCTGTGTGTATGATCTATCCATTGATGTAAATGGGGGGGTTATAGTCCTATACTATGATTGGACTACTATTACTTTGTTAATAGCTGCTTTATGTATTTGGGAGCTCCCATGTTGAGTGCATAAATATTTACGATTATTTTATCTTTCAGTTGTTCCCATGATTATGTAGTCTGTCTCTTTTTACAGACTGTTTTAAAGTCTATTTTGTCCAATATCATTACTGCTACCCTGCCTTTCTTTTCATTTCCATTTATATAATGAACGTTTTTCCCCCTTTTTTCACTTTTAACCAGCATGTGTCTTTATGTCCAAAGCACACCCGTTGTAGGGAGCATAGAGCTAGGTCTTAGTTTTTTTTTTTTTTTTTTTTAAGATTTTATTTATTCATGAGAGACACAGAGAGGCAAAGACCTAGGCAGAGGGAGAAGTAAGCTCCTTGCAGAGAGCCCGATGTAGGACTCCATCCCCAGACTGGGGATCATGTCCTGAGCTGAAGGCAGAAGCTCAACTGCTGAGCTACCCAGGCATCCCTAGGTCTTGCTTTTTTATCCGTTCCATCAGCCTAGGTCTTTTGTTTTGAACAATTAGTCTATTTACATTCAAAGTAATTGTTGATAGGTATGTACATATTGCCATTTTGTTACTTGTTTTATGGCTGTTTTTACAATTTTCTAGTCCTTTCTTCTCCTATTCTCTCCTCTCATGGTTTTGTTGGCTTTCTTTAGTGTTATGTTGGGTTCCTTTTTCTTCTTAAATATCTATTACTGGTTTTTGATTTGTGGTTAGCATTAGGTTTGTATACAACCTCTACATTTAGCAGTCTCTACTAAGTTGATGGTTGCTTAAGTTTGAACCCATTCTTTACTCCCCCCCCCCCCACACACACACATACACATTTTAGGTATATAGTGTCATACTTTACATCTTTTGATTTTGTGGATCCCATGACTGATTTTTAACTTTTTTTTTTTTTTTTTTTTTTTTATGATAGTCACAGAGAGAGAGAGGCAGAGACACAGGCAGAGGGAGAAGCAGGCTCCATGCACCGGGAGCCCGATGTGGGATTCGATCCCGGGTCTCCAGGATCGCGCCCTGGGCCAAAGGCAGGCGCCAAACCACTGCGCCACCCAGGGATCCCCCCCATGACTGATTTTTAAAAATATACTTATTATACTTATTTTTACTGCTTTTGTGCTTCCTCCTTTTCTTACTCCTAGTCTTTCCTTTCCACTCAATTCTTTTTAACATTTCTTGTAGGGTTGGTTTAGTAGTCATTAATTCCTTTAACTTTAGTTTGTCTGGAAAACTCTTCATCTCTCCTTCTATTATGAATGATATTCTTGGCTGCATTTTTTTTTCTTTTAGCACTTTGAATATATCATGCCACTTTCTTCTGACCTGTATAGTTTCTGCTGAAAAATCAGCTCATAGCCTTAGGCATTTCCCTTGTATATAACTGTTTTCTTTTCTCTTGCTGCTTTTAAAATTCTCTCTTTATCACTACTTTTTGCCATTTTAATTACTATGTGTCTTGGGGTGGATCTCCTAGTATTGATTCCAAATCCTAGATCTAGATTTCTATTTCCTTCACCAGATTTGAGAAGTTTTCAGCTATTACTTCTTCAAATAAATTTTCCGCCCCCTTTTCTTTCTCTTCTTCTTCTGGGATCCCGTAATATCAGTGTTATTACACTTGTTGGTGTTGCTGAATTCCCTAAATCTATTTTTATTTTTTATTATTCTTTTTCTTTCTTTTTCAACATGATTGTTTTCCATTACTCTTCCTCCAGGTAGCTAATCCCTTCTGCTTCTTTATTCTACTATTTATTCCATCTAGTTTATTTTTAATTTCAGTTATTAAGTTCTTAATCTCTGGTTCTTTTTTATGTTTTCTCTTTATTAAGGGTCTCATTAAGGTCCTTGACTCTTTTTTCAACTCCCATGAGTATCTTAAGACTGTTACTTTAAAATCTCTATCAAGCATATTACTTATTTCCATTTTGCTTAGGTCTCTTGCTATGATTTTGTCCTGTTCTTTCATTTGGGACATTTCCTCTGTCCTTCACTTTGTCTAACTTTCTGTGTCTGTTTCTATGTGTTAGGAAAGTCGCTACATCTGTTCTTAAAAGCAGTGGCCTTATGAATAAGAGGTCCTGTAGTGCCCTCTAGTGGTGCATCATCCTCTGTTCACCAGAACCTGGTGCTATGCATATTGCATGTGCCCTGCCTGCTATTGTAACTGAGCCATTTTTTCCTTCAGTCCAATTGTCTGCAATGGTTCTTTGCCTGTTGTGGCATGGTTTGGTCCTTGTGTCAGGTTGGGGCTGCCTTGGACTTGAGTGGAGTCAGACCAGGCATTTGCCAGAGCTGTAGTCACACCAAACTGCAGTGCGCTCTCCCTGTATCATCCCCTGAGCTTTCATTGGTGGGCAGGGCTTGCAATCAGACCAGCTGTCTGCCCCAGCCCACTGCTGGGGCTGCAATCTGATTGTTGTATATGGTTATCTTTCCCTCTCCCTGGGGACAGAATTCACTTTGATGCTGGCTCCTGTTGGGGCTGCTTGCAGGCTTGTGGCACCCCTTGTGGGCTCCAGCCAAGAGCATATTGTAAGGAGCAGGACCACAGGAGAACACAGAGGCAGGGTGGACAGTGCCAACAAGGTTTGCAAAGGTCTGCTGTGTAAAAGGACCTAGAACAGAGGGCTGACTGGTAGGGCATATCTGCAGGAGAACCAGGAGGCTGGGTGCACTGTTAGCAAGTTAGGTAGTGAGTGTTGGCATAGCACTTGTTCCCACAGGTGTCCATGCGGCTAGGCTAGGGATCAGGGAAAGGAAATAGTGCCCACCAGCTCCTTTATTCCTGGAGAAGTCTCCAAAAGATCCCTGTCCATTTAGCACATGCTCTGACATTAGTAAACAAATTTCCCTCTAGTATAGCCCAGGTGCTTTTTAAACTGCTGCTTCCATACTATATCTCCATGGGGCCCCCTTGCTGTGCAGGAACTTGGTTTCTTGTTGCTGTCCTTACTCTCCCAAAGCCAAGCCTGCTGATTTTTAAAACCCCAGGTGGTAAGCTCCACTGATTGTAAAAATTCACAAAATTCAACCCCTCTTGTTTTTAGAGCAAAATCTTATGGGGATTTGTCCTTCCCATGTGGGCTCCCTAGTGTGAGAGTTTGTTTCTCTCCCCTTTCCATGCCCATGGCATCCTTCCCTCTTGAGGATAGTCCCATGGGTCGCTTTAGCTCCCAACCACATCTCTGTCCTTCCCATCCTCTTTGATGTGACTTCTCTATGTTTAGCTGTGAAGAGTTTGTTCTGTCAGTCTTCAGATCATTTTCTCAGCTATTTACACTGATGTGAGGGTTATCTAGCTGTATCTATGAGACAAGATGAGCTTAGAGTCCTCCTACTCTGCCATTTTCCCTGGAAGGTGCCTGTCTAGTGTATTGTTAACCACACACACTAACAGAACCTTTTTCTTATCACCCCCACAGGTATGACGCAAAAGAATATTATGAAGCACTTCCAGAGCTGAAGCTGGCCATTGATCAAATTGACAATGGCTTCTTCTCTCCCAAGCAGCCTGACCTCTTCAAAGATTTAATCAATATGCTATTTTATCATGACAGGTGAGTTCCCCCAAGAAGATGGTGCTATTTGGGCAATGAAAAGGGGTAAGAACATCTTAAACCAACTACAACACATCTGTATAACTAGCATAGATGTGTGATCTGAGAAGCTAACCTACATGTGGAAGGAAAAATTAGATATTCTAACTATGCTAGGAAGGTTAAGAACAAGACCCATAAATATGGTATTATTTTTCTCTTTCCACTGGTATACCCAGCTTTCAGATAAATCCACATGTTGACATTCTTACATGTGGGAAGAACCATATAAAGGTTGAGGGCTGGTTAAAATTCTTGTAAGTAGAAATTTAAGTTTGGTAAACCAGTCATGCCTGACGTTAAGCAAAAGAGAATTTGGGGGAGGGGGAGTGTGCCCCCTGGGTGGCTCAGTTAGTTAAGTATCTGACTCTTGGTTTTGGCTCAGATCGTGGTCTCAGGGTCATGACATCGAGCCCCACATCAGGCTCCATGCTCAGCATGGAGTCTGCTTGGGATTCTCTCTCTTTCCCTCTCTCTCTGCCTCCCACTCTGCCCCTCCTCCATCTCATGCCCATGTTCTCTCTCTCAAATAAATAAGTCTTTTAAAAAAAGAAGCAAGGGATGCTATTTGGATGGCTCAGCGGTTTGGCGCCTGCCTTCAGCCCCAGGATGTGATTCTGGAGTCCCGGGATCGAGTCCCACATCGGGCTCCCTGCATGGAGCCTGCTTCTCCCTCTGTCTGTGTCTCTGCCTCTCGCTGTCTCTGTGTCTCTCATGAATAAATAAAATCTTAAAAAAAATAATAAAAAAATAAGCAAAAGAGAATTTTGCTTTAATTTTTATTTATTTATGATAGTCACACAGAGAGAGAGAGAGAGGCAGAGACACAGGCAGAGGGAGAAGCAGGCTCCATGCACCAGGAGCCCGACGTGGGAATCGATCCAGGGTCTCCTGGATCAGGCCCTGGGCCAAAGGCAGGCGCCAAACCGCTGCACCACCCAGGGATCCCAGCAAAAGAGAATTTTAAGTGGAATCTTAGCACACATATTTTAATGAAGTTTTTGTTGTTTTGTTTTTTTTCCTTCCAATTATAAAATACAGGTTTAAAGTCTTCGCAGACTATGAAGCCTATGTCAAGTGTCAAGAAAAAGTCAGCCAGCTGTACATGGTGAGTACACTGCTGAAACCTATAAAAGAAACCAGTTTACTTCGGTTAATTAAAACTTTTGTTTCTTTTTATTAAATCTAAATAACAGAGCCCCATTAATCCAAAAATAGAAATGAGGCAACTGTCTAGGATATTCATATCAAACTTGACTTTTCCCAAATTCAGACAGAGACTGGGATTTGACCTCTAAGTAGCATTTGTAAATTTTTTAATATCCAAGTTTAAAAAATCACAATTCAGTATTTATTGAGTGCCTACCCTGTAGCAGGCATGCCGTGGAAGCTAAGGCTATAAAGTAAAATTAAATATTCATTTTACTTACTCATTTATTTGACAGGCTTTGGGGAGTTCTCTGTGGGAGGCACCATGCTGGGGTCCTTCACCAAAAGCATACATCAGAATCACCAAAGCAGCTTCTCCAAAATACAGATGCCAGCCCCTCTCTGAGAGATTCTGGTGGTGGGGAGGATCACCATCATATTTGAAAACTTGCTAAGATAATTCTCAGGCTGAGCGTCAGTTAAGTAGGATAAGGACTGACCCTATTCTATGAAAATTGCAAAAATAGTGCCTTTCCTGGACTACCCAGAGTGAGGCTACATATAGAATATAGATGTACATAGAGAGGGGAGCTTTCTTATTTGAACTTAAGGAAAAGAAAGGAACCAAGAAAGAATGTGCTTTACTAAAAAATAAAAATTAAAAAAAATTTTTTTAAAAACCTAGAGCCATGTGAGTAACCCTTCACATGCAAGGTTATGCATCTTCATTAAATAATAGCCCAGCCCTCCGGGAACATTTAGTAAATGCTAATAAATATGGAAAGGTTGACCATCTCTGATGAGAAAGACTTTAAGTAATTGCAGGCACTACAGAGGGATGGATACAGGATACAGAAGTAGACTGGTTCTGTTCCAGGACTCCAGGATGGTTTTCTTGAGGTTGATACCTTGAGCTTTCTGGGCATGATTGCCCTTGCCCCTAGTAGTCTCAATTTTTGCCCTCCAATTCAAAAGCCATTCTACAGCAGAATAGCAGGGTTCCATAAAATCTTCACACCCTTTGGACACATGAGTAACTACTTCCAACTAAAACATGATTCACTAACATTTCTCTCTATCCCTTTCCCAAAACAGGTGACCAGGTAGTTCCTATAGTCATCCCACAGGTCCCAAAGGGGTTTTAAAATGGAATCTGTCAAGCCCCATGCTGCTTTACAGACCTTATCTTCTGCTAGAATCATATCCAGTCCCCCAAAAATGTATAGCCCAGAGTAAACTCAATAACCATCAGCAAGGAGAGGCAGTACCCAAGTTAAGCTGAGTGGCTCACTACTTGCTTCCAAGAACTCAAAGATGAAGAAAATGGCCAACTCTACCTCTTTCCCCTTGATCTCAACTCCTGCTTGTGTATAGAATGTCTACAGAGGACAGGAAGTATAAATAGAGCAGGAAAGGAAAATATGAACAAGGGCAAGGACAAATGTGAATGTCAGTTTTCCACAGTAGATCCCTTTTGGTAATGTTATGGCCCAAATCCAGAGATGCCCATCTCAAAGCCCAGCATTTGGCTCATTCTTTCTTGTTCATTAGGGCAAATATGAAGTTTTTACTCATAAGAATTATCGTATTGTCAGGTTTAGAAACATATTGGGAAGCCTATTCATTATCCATTTAAATAGCTAAAGAAAGTAAAGAAAAGGAAGTTTTTATTCTCCTCTTATTTAGTAAATTTTCAAAGTCTGAATAACCTAGTTTTAGATTCCATGTTGCAGTACCTTATAGAATAATCATAGTTTTGGTTTTTCTTTTAAATGTTTATAATGCATTGCTAATGGCTTTGAGTAATGTTCTAGTCTTTTTCTTTCAAATTTATTGATTTATTTGAGAGAGAGCACAGCAGGGTAAGGGGCAGGTAAAGGGACAGAAGGAGAGGGAGTGAGAAATTCAAGACTATGAGCTGAGCGCAGAGCCAGATGCGGGGCTCGAACTCACAACCCTGAAATCATGGCATGAGCCAAAACCAAGAGTTAGGCACTTAACTGATTGTGCCACCCAGGTACCCCTGTTCTGGTCATTTTTAATTAACTTTTAAAGTTCTTTACAAAATCATGAGGTTATAAAATAAATAGTTTCTTATATTCTTTTACATAAAAATTAGAAAATTTAGATATTATATGTTTTATTAAGTATAAGGCTTTAATTGATCCTGTTTTAAAACCCCAATGGGGTATTTGGGATTCAGTGTAAATCAATTGGGGCATCTACCTTCAGAAAGAAGAAGAAAAGAGAAGTAGGTCAATAAACTGTCCCATTACATTATTTGCCTGCACAATAGCTACCATTCTAGAGCAGTGCTTTTCAAATATGATGTAAGCCACAGGTTAACTCTCTTGACACAGCATCCAGCAGACAATGAATGTTAGCCCTTCCTTCCCCCCCAGTTGAAAAGGAGGTGAAATAAAAAGTAAAGCATGGGAAATAAGGCTTGCATGCCAAAATATTGTAACCATAGCAATAATTACAAATTAGGGGATTTACATCCATGGTTTCTCTTAAAATGAAAAATACCATTTTTTCATTATTAAGAGAAATATACTCTAAGTAGGAGAAAAGCCATGACCTGACCTATCTTGCTCTCAACTGTGAAACAAATATATTTATGATTTACTACATCTTACTCCTCTCATTCTCCCCATGAAATATGCTTGGATATGCTTGGCCTAGCGTTCATCATAAAGTTCAACAGGCACTCAGGCCATGGGCCATATTTTGATGTGTTGTTTACAGAATCCAAAGGCCTGGAACACAATGGTACTCAAAAACATAGCTGCCGCAGGGAAGTTCTCTAGTGACCGAACAATTAAGGAATATGCCAGGGACATCTGGAACATGGAACCTTCAGATCTCAAGATTTCCCTATCCAATGAATCTAGCAATGGGGTGAACAAAGCCAATGGAAAGTAAGTTGTAAAATGTCTCTAGAAAACAATAACAACAACAAAAAAAAACTTCTTACTGGATTTAAACACTTTTACAACATTCTTTGATTTTGTTTTGTTTTGTCAGCTCATAACCTAATTAAGAATTTCTGGGAATTGGGAAGGAAAGTATGTGACTGTATTTAGGGCTAAAAATAAAGTGTCAATTTACAAGGGCTACATGAGTGCCAAAACTCGTTATTTGATGGCTGATTGAGTAGCATGCTAGGACTTTCTTCAGTGCTATTCAAAAAGCTAGAAAATACTTGGAACTTTTCAATACCATTTAAATTAACTGAAACACAAACTACTTAACTACATTAGTGCACCTTTCTTACACTGTTAAGACCCAACCAAGACTTTACTCACAAATGTCCCTAGCATGTTTGGTAACCACACATTTTTCAATGGGATCCAAATTTTACTAAATTCTGATACTCTACAGTGAGGTTTCCATTTGTTCCAAAGTAGACTATGATAAGCTAAATGAGAACTGTCAATAATGCCCAACATCCATGCTTTCCCTAAGATGGCAAGTGACTTGTAGAAATGTCAGTGACTTCAGCTCATCGAAGCAGCCCAGTACAATTTTACATAAAAAATATGCATCATGGGTGGTGTTTGGACCAAGTCTTCACTGCAGATTTCCGTTACTGTCAGACCTCATGCCCACTGCTTGCTCAGGAAATCTCTGCAAAAAAAGGAGCTAGATCAGCTCACATGCTTTCTCCACTTTCTGGTCTAAGTAAGCCAGAACAGCCCTAATTACCTTTATTTATTTTTTTGTATATATATATTTTTTTATTGGAGTTCAATTTGCCAACATACAGCATAACACCCAGTGCTCATCCCATCAAGTGCCCCCCTTAGTGTCTAATTGCCTTTAAGAGAAGGATAATCACATTGAGCAAAGCAGCTCTTACCTCACAGTTTTTAGTAGTGTAGGGTTTCTACAGAGGAAGTTGTGCTGGAAACCAGAAGGAAAGATCACCATCTTGACCCTCTCTTTGTTCCTATATGCATTGTGTGCAATTTCATAGAGCTGCACAGGACAGAAAGGCAGATACTCAAAGGCTGACCATCAAAGCTGGTGTTTTTCTAATTTAATTTTCCTAAAAGGGGGGACGCCTGGGTGGCTCAGCAGTTGACCATCTGCCTTCAGCTCAGAGTGTGATCCCGGAGTCCAGGGATCAAGTCCCACATTGGGCTCTCTGCAAGGAGCTTGCTTCTCCCTCTGTCTGTGTCTCTGCCTCTCTCTCTCGTGAATAAATAAAATCTTTAAAAATAATAATTTCCTAAAAGTGTACAGAAACAGGCAACTTGGGGAGTTAGTCCCATTACGTCAGAGATAGGGGACCCTTCTCCACTGCCCCTCCCCAGCCCTACTCCACCCCCAATCCTGGGGTTGGCTACCTATAACGCTAAGGAACTAGAAACTCCACAGCTAACACAGAATGCTGGTGGAACCTCATCCTTCTGCCAACACCCTCCCTACAGGGGGATAAGAACTGCAATGGACCCACTCTATTTGTTTAAAAGAAAAGAAACTGCATCCCATTTCTGGAGCCACCATGAGACTACAAGGAGGGTCCCAGAGCAGCCTGAGATCTTCTCTATACTTGCAGATCCACAAATAAACTTTTAGATGAGGAACCAGAATCTGCCACAAACACTCCTTCAAGCTAAGTAGCATAGAACATTGATGCATACTGTAACACCAGGCAGCATGGCTAGTTAGGGATGTAGAGAATCCCTTATAACGTCTAAGACCCTCCTGTAGGCTCTAATTGAAGTCTGGCTAGATGAGAAAATGGTGATGTAGTAAGTACAGTGTGCTCAGCCAGCCCTGAGCTCTTAGTTTACCTCTTTTCCAAACTCCAAAGGTACCGTGTTGTCATCCTCACCATGTATGATGAGAAGGGGAGAAGACAGGCATTTAACACTAGGGACAAATAGAAGAAAAGCATTCAGTTTAAGAATTATATGTTGAGATTTCTCTTCTTCTAAGTTAAAGCTTTATAGCAAAACATGCGGTTTGCCTCAAAATATGAGATTTCTCCTCTCTCAAAAATGACAACTTCTACATAGTAAACTTCATATAGTAACTGTTTTGTCTTCTAGGCAAGATTATCTCTTTACTTATACAATTTAATTAAGTACTTAATTAAATTTATTTCTATATTATTTTTTTAAATAATGAAGAAAAATACTAAAAACATGGAATTTGTGCAGTTAAAAGAACCTCATCTTTTTCCTTATTCATCCTTATTTCATAGTTTCTGGAATATTTTAATTAAAAGACTACAAAAGAAACAAAACAACTCAAAAATAACAAGAACTACCACAGGACTAAAGAGAACTCTTGATAAAAACGTATTTACTTTTCCCCATAAATGTACAGATGGACACTCGATTAACAGGTTTTAATCACCTTCCTGATCAACCTCCTAATTTGATAATTCAGAAAGCCTACAGCGTGAAGAAGACTTGTTCAACATTCTGGCAGCTATGGCAAACAATATTTCCTAAACTCTGATACCCATCCACCCTGTCACAGTGACTCACTGTTACTCCTGAGAAGGTTAGAGCCCTCGAGTGTGTCAACATAAAGTACTGATAACAACCACCCATTTGGAGGCACTCTTAAATTGTCCAGCTGCAAGAGGCTGACTTGCTAAATTCTGGTCCTTGGACTTACTGTTAGGTCAATAGGCTGAATGAGGGGTGGGTTTTGGCTACATGGGGAATAAGGCCTAGAAGTCAGGGATTCCCAAGGAATGTTAGGCTAGACCCCAGAGTACCTTTAAAAGGTCCTGATAGACCCTAAATCTACAGCTCCTTTTATGACTTCAGAGAAAGTACTGAATTAGTGAAGTCATCAAATTAGACAGGAGGAAAATACCAAATGCTAAAAATTTGTGGACATGTTACCCCAAAGTTTAGTACCCATCTAAGAATTCTCATCTACCCATTCAGTAATTCACATGATAGTTAACCAAATCTGTTTCTAAATATGTAAAGGATGCTCAAACTTGAAGTCCAGCTTGCCTGACTTGGAGAACTAATTGCTCCAGCTCTTTACTCTGATCCACTCTCCTGACTTAATAGCGCATGTCTGACAGGGCCTTGCTTTGACCCTCTGATGACTTACAGTCACTGCTTACCCTCTAGAATCCCCAGCTACAGTAATGATGGACAGCTTTTCATCGTTAGCTTACTTTTCATCATTAGGGAAGACTATTTTGTCTTTTCTCAGGGCATCCATAAGTGTGCGTAAAAATCCTGGCAGTTTCCGGTAAATCTATTTTTAAAAAAGAAAAAAATTAAAACATGGCCTGTATCTATGTCATTTGTTGTTTTCCTACATGAACTATAGTAATGTAGAGAGTAGCAACTTTCTACATATAATAAACTTTTTAAAAAACAAAACTGAAGATTTTAAAAGTAACTCACGTCATTGAAGGGAAATTGGAAAGTACAGGAAGGAAGGAAGAGGTGGTATATATATACAATGAAATATTACTCAGCCATATGTATATATTTACACCACCTCTTCTTTATTCATTCATCAGCTGATGGACATTTGGGCTCTTTCCATAGTTTGGCATCAGAATTTTTGACTAATCAGAATATTCTGTTCTGTAACAAAACCAGTTAAATTATGTTTACTGTAGAAGCATTTTTAGATTATGCCTATCACTGTTCCTTTACGAGTGTGAATAAAAAGTTAGTGGTGCTATTTATATTTTAAAGAAAGATAGAAAGCAAAAACAACAAAATGTTAACAGTGATCATCTGTGGATGGTGGGGATTATGTATGATTTGTTTCTTTCTTCCTTTTTTCCACCACCTTAGCCTTTCAGGGCCACACAGAATCTGGCTGTTGCCCTGTCTATCCTCTCACTAAATGCACTGCTGTCGACCCTCAAGCCCTGCTGTCTTCTGCTTCCTGGAACATATCAGGCTCAAACCCACCTCAGGCCCCTTGCCCTTCCTTTCCTCCAGCTCAAAACCTCCAGATTTGCCATGTCAGCCTCTTGTCATGCAAGTCTCAGCTCAGATGATAGTTCTTCAGGGCAGCTTTCCCTACCAACCAACCCCCCCCCACACACACACACTGGTCACTGCCTTCACAGTACTTCTCACTCCTAAAAATCAGCTTATTGTGTACTTATCTTCTGTCTTCCCAGTAAAGATATTACACTTCATAGGAAGTCAGGCCCTGTGGTGTTCCCAGAACATAGGAAAGTTCCTAGAACCTAACAGACACTAGAATAAATACTTGCTGAATATGGAATGAATCTACTGTGCACATATCCCTGACATACACTGTATGCTATTATCTGTCATTTTCATCTTAATGTGACTTGAATTTCATTCCGATTTTATTCTTTGGAATATATCTGCCAAGAGAAAAGACCAGAAAAGTATCACATGTATTCGTCAGTTGTGCCTGAGAGTGGAGTGGGGAGGAGACTGCTACATAATACATGGGACATGGCCAAAGGAACTGGGTACAGCACAGGTAGGCTGTGGCCAGCTTAAAAGGAAAGAATTCTATTCATTGTAGAAGCAATTTTAAGTTTATATGTCTCACTGCACCTTTATGATCTGGAGAAATTAGAATCAGCTGCTATAATACTTCATTTGTTCTAGTCTTCTACTATGAACTGTGGTAATACACAGAATAGTGTCTTTCTAAACATAATGAACTTAAAAAAAATTGTTTTCCTGATTTTAAAAAGTAATTCATGTCATTATAGGGAAATTGGTACAGAATAGGTAGACTGGGTCCAGTGAAAACAAACGTCTGCTTCACAATTTTGGCCTAGGCCTGCTGCTTCTGGGAAAACTTCCGTGTTTTCAATGGGAGTTCATCTGGCTTGCATTTTTTTTTGCACGGTCTCATGGCAAATGATTTGCATTCAGGTGCAATCTGGAGATCCTAATACTGCCTATTCCTTCCGCGTCTTCCTTTTCCCTTCTCTTACCTATAACTTAAGGGCAAGATTTCTTGCTTTGTTTTCTTTTGTCTTTGTCTTCTGATCCTGCCACCCCCGGAATCAGGACTCCTCTGAGGAAAATTCAGTAAGAGAAGCCCTTCAGCAATTCATCTCAAATTCCGAAGGAATAAGAAGAAAGCAGGCCCAAGTCAACCTACTTCCATTATTCCTCCCCAGCTGGGGGTGCACCTTGAGACTCAGAGGTCACCATCCCCTCCAGCCCAGACCACAGCGATGGGCCCCTAATTGGTCTTCCTGCCACCACTCTCTTGCAGAATGCCACCAAATACATTCCTAAAAGACTACTGTGACACGTACTGTCACAAAGCTTTGGCAGTACCACACAAGCTACTTCAAAACAAGAAACTCCTGGCTGCAAGCCCATCCACATCTGACCACAAGCCTTCATTCCAGAGGCTGCATACCTCCAGTCTATCTGCCTAGAGTTAGATGATGTAGGATTGAGTTCCATTTCCTCTTCTTCTAGGGTGTGTGACAATTGGGCAAGTCTCTGAGCCACCATTTCCCTTGGCTCTAAGTGAGGCAACAATGCAAAACTCAGTTGTTTTGAGGATTTAAAAGGGTGACAAATGTGCAAGATCTTTCATGAAAGCCTTATAGGACTCTAAGGTATTTTATAGCTCATAGTTGCCCCACTCCGGCCATATGCCTTGGCTCACACTTTGCCCTTCTCTCTGTTTTCTAACTGCTCTCCCTTATCTTCAAGAAAGGAGCTTAGATCCTATCTCTCTGTAAGTCTTTACTGACCATACCTGCCCATGAGACCCTTCTCGTTCCTGATTCTTCCTACCCTGATATTACTGTTCTGGGTCCTACCCTAGCAATAAAAAGTACTTAGTCCACTTAGCAATAGAAAAACTGGGGAAAGGGAAAACACATTTGTTGAGTCCCTACTAGCAGCTGGGTACTTTGCAATGATTATCTTATTTGATTTAACTTTCTAAACAACCTTAGGTAGTAGGCAGTATCAACCCCATTATTTAAAAATGGGAAAATTCAGAGATGGAAAATAACTTACCAAGGTCATAATGGGTTAGTGACAGAAACCAAATCTGTCTGGCTCCAAAGCACATTCTCTTTTTCTCTGTGTCATGATGCCTTCATATTTTGAATAATGAAATTGATTCCAAAATGACACATGGAAATCCCTGCCATTACTTTATATTCGCCATTAATTTCCTATCTCCCCAAATAGACGAAGCTTCTTGAGTGTAAGGACCCATGCCTTTTACTCTATTTGTATGTCTCACGCCTCCTACACTTTCTAATTTAACAGTAATGTTCAGACTTATGGCATTCCACTGATAAAATAGTTAATAGTCATTCAGCATTTACTCTGTTCCAGGCACTATTATAGATGCTTTTCATATATTCATTTAATTATCACAGTAATCTGGAATATATTATTACCCCTGTTTTATAGATGAGGGAATTAGAGCATTAAAACCAATTAGTCCAAGGTTATCCAGCTATTAAGTGACAGCCCTGAAAATCAAACCCAGGAAGTCTGACACCAGAGCTATAGCTCTTATAGACAGCATGATACTAAAGGAATACTTTAGTATCCATACTTTAAATCATAAAGGTGCCTATTAAACTAAGATTTCATGACATTTTAAGTTCCAAACTTAAAAATATTGGAAGATTCCCCACTTCTAATAATAGTAGAATCATTACAAACCAAACTTTTTGCCCAAGACAACTAGGAAACCTTGAAAAAAATATTTAAGGAACCTTTTTGTGAAGGTGTCAGAGACCTACCAAGGCACCTTGAGTTGTTTAGATCCCAGAGAGAAGGAAATCTCAGAGAGATGAAACTGACACTCAACACCACTCTTCTACTTAAGACACATCTGGCAAGTGAGGAGTAAGCAAGAAGTAGAGGCAAAAGAACACAAATAAAAACAGATGACATAAATAGAACATAGTAAGAAAATAGATATGAATCTAAATATAATTACATTAAGTTAAATGGACTACTACAATTAACAGACAAAGCTTGTTGGAAAAGAAAACAAAACCCTACTATCTGCTGTTGACAAGAGATATACATGAAATACAAGAATTCAGAAAAGTTTAAAGTCAAAGAATAGCAAAATATACAAACACTATTCAAAACAGATTTATTAATATCAGACACAGACCAAACTGACTTTAAGAAGCATTATTAATCAAAAAGGATATTCATGATGAAAAAAGGATCAATTCACATGGAAGATGTAAAATTACATTATTACTAGATGTTTGTTCCTAATAACATATACTTGAAAAAGCTAAAGCAAAAATTGACAGAACCAGAATAGAAATTAACAACTCCACAATCATGGTGAGGTATTAAAGTACCTCTTCCTTGAATAATGGTAAAGCAGTAAAAAAAAAAAAATAAGTGAAAATATAGGAGAATTGAATAGCATGATTAATAATGTTGACCTAACTGGTATATATATAAACACTGCACCAGAAACAACATATTCTTTCCAAGCATATGGAACATATGCCAAAATTAACCATATGTTTGGACATAAAACAAGTCTGAACAAATTTTGAAAACTGAAATCATATAGAGAGAAATCTCAGATCATGGTAGAATTAAGCTAAAAGTCAAGAGAAAATATAAATTCCCAAATGTACAGAAATTACAAAATACACTTTTAAATAATCCACAGGTCAAAGAAGTTGCAATATTACAAAATGTTTTGAACTAAATTATAATTAAAATGCATTTGAAGGGACACCTGGGTGGCTCAGCAATTGAGCATCTGCCTTTGGCTCAGGGCATGATCCCGGGAGCCGGGATCGAGTCCCACATCGGGCTCCTTGGAGGAAGCCGGCTTCTCCCTCTGCCTGTGTCTCTGCCTCCCCCCTGCCCCCTGCCGTGTTTCTCATGAATAAATAAAATCTTAAAAAAAAAAAAAAAAAAACTTTAAAAAAAAATGCACTTGAAAACTGTGGAATGTATCTGAAGAGTGGCTTTGGTAGAGTATGCCTTCATTCATATATTAGAAAGGAAGAAACACTGAAAATAAATGATCAAAGTACCATCTCTAGAAATTTTTTAAATAATAAATTGAATCTAAAGAAAATAGAAGAAAGGGAATAACAAAGGTAAGACCAGAATAAAATAGAAAGCATTCAATACAGATAATCAACAAAGTCTGAGTTGGTTCTTTGAAGAGACTAATAAAATTAATTATTGCTGTAAATGTTGGCTATTTCCTTTCTCCTTAGCGTTGGATAACAAACAGCAGTGCCCCAGAAAGTTATATCACCCTTCCCCAACCTATCCTCTAATCCTGTGGATGACAGAAACAACCACCCCCATTGACTCAAGCTTAGAGTCCCATGTGGATCAGGCCAAAGCTACACTTCACCTGAAATCACATCTTGTTCTGCTCTTTCCCCAACCCTATCCTACAGCCCTCATTTATATGACCTTGCAGGTTTTGCCTTTAGAGCACTCTCAATAAATCATGCACATTAAATCCCTGCTATGGGTTCTGCTTCTAGGAGAAGCTGACCTAAAACAAAAATTAAGAAAAATCTCTCTATCAAAATAAACTTATAAATACCATGTTCATAAATTGGAAGACTCAATATTAGAAAGGTATCAATTCCCCCGAATTATAGATAGCCCTAATGCAATTCCAATCAAAATCCTGGGAAATTTTTAATAGCAATTTTTAATTGCTAAGTATATGTCAAAATATACATCGAAATACAAAGGATCAAAAATAGTCAAGATAAGTCTTGAATAAGAAGATCAACGCTGAAGAACTTACATAGCCAGTTATAAAAACATAAAACTACAGTAATTAGGGGCACCTGGGTGGCTCAGTTGGTTGAGTGTCCGACTCTTGATTTCAACTCAGGTCATGATCTCAGGATCATGAGATCGAGACCTGCATTGGTCTCCATGGTGGATAGGAGCCTGCTTGGGATACTCTTTTTTTTGTTTTTTGTTTTTTTGTTTTTTGTTTTTTGTTTTTTCTTTGTGCTTGGGATACTCTCTCTCTCCTCCTCTCCTCCCCTCAAAAAAAAAAAAAAAAAAAAAAAAAAAAGCCAAAGAACAAACAAAAAGCTACACTAATTAGGTGATGTGGTATTCATATGAGAATGGACACATAGACAAAGGAGAGAAATGAGAGAGTCTACAACAGATCCATATATATTAAGCCATGATAGATGCAAACATTGGCACTGCAGAGTTGATAAGGAAGGTTTGTTTAGTATTACACCTGGATATCCATATGGACTTCTATCTCCTACATATACAAAAACCCATACCTGTAGATTATAGTTCTATGTGTAAAAGATAAAACAATTTCTATAAGATACATAGAAGGGTATCTTCATACCTTCTTTGATACCCAGAGTTGTATTAAGCAGAACACTTTTCCTTAAAATATTAACCATAAAAAATAATTGATAAACTGGTCCACATTAAATTTAGGAAACTCTCTTCAACATAAGCTATCACTAAGGAAACAAAAAGGCAAAAATAAGAGAATATACTTGCAATACAAATAGTTTTCTAGTGAATCATCCTATGAAAAACTACAAATAAATAATTTAAAAATAAGCAAAAGACATGAGCAAGTATCTCACAAGAGATAATATCTAATGACTAATAAACATGAAAAAAATGCCCAGCTTCATTAGTCATAAGGGAAATACAAATTAAAACCACAGTGAGATATCCATATTATAGCAAGGATGTGAAGCAACTAGAACCCTCATACACAACAGGTGGGAGAGTAAAGTGGTAAAGCCAGTTTGGAAAAATGTGTGGCACTCTAATTACTAAAGCTTAACATATGCATATCTTAGTATCCAGCAATTCCACTCTAGGGCATATTCCAGTGAAATGTGTACACGTTTTCAGAATACATATTCAAGGATATTCATAGCAATATAATTAATTACCACAAACAGAAAGCAACTCAAATGTCCACAAACAATAGGTCAATAAATTGTAGTATATTTGTACAATGAAATACTATAAAGCAATGAAAATGATCAAATTATAATTATGCTTCTAGGATAAAATCCCACAAATAAGATGTTGGTTGAAAAACATAGAATACATCCTATATAATTCTACTAATTATATAAAGTTCAAAAACAAAATTATATTGCTTAGAGATGCACACAGAGATGGTAATACTATAAAGGAAAGCATGGATATGATTACCACAAACTCAGTCTAAGTATTACAACTAAGGCGAGACTAATTGGATTGGGAAGGGACACACAGGAGACTTCTGGGGGGCTAATGATGCTAATTTCTGGACTTAAATGTTAGTTACATGGATGTTCAGTTCATAACTATTTGTTAAATTATATATTTCCTATTACGTTAAATTCAAAATTAGAATTTCAAAAAAGAAAAGTATATGGAAAGATTATATCTGAATTATACCTACAAGTTAGTGAATTTATTAGTAATAACTGATGCTCAATTAGTGGTTATTTTTAAATGAATATTTAATTGTCTAAAACCAATTGAAAGTGTTTTATTGTATCTCCAGTTACACAGCATTTGGTATTTTCTATTGTTCAGAGGATTCCTGTATCGAGATGGAATTTATTGTACTGACATTTTCAAGATTATGTGGTTCTGTGAACTGCTGTCCCCAGAAGTAATGAAATACCTTCTCCCAAAATATTTAACAAATTTGGAAAGTTCTATGATTTATTACAAAAAAGATTCCAAAAGTAGGCAGTTGGATTAAAGTACCCTTAAAATGCCTTCTAACATTAATCAATAATTTAAATTTGGGGTCCTGTATCCTTTCTGAGAATCCTTTCTCTTTCTCTGGCTCATTGGCTCACTGGCTAACATTTGTACAGCAGTATGATTATAAGCAGTTGAGCATTAGGCATGCGAAGATATTATGAAATTAGGATAATCTACACAACAGATAAAAAACTAGATTTTGTTGCCCAATTCTTTAAACTTTTTCTTCTTAAAAAGATTGTCTTCTCTACTTGAGATGATGTGTAAAACCATTTGGCAGCTTCCTTAAATTCTCTAAAGACTTTTATCTTAAAAAAATGAAAAACACGTGGCTGACAATCATAGGGCTAAAAACTATATATAAGAGTCATGTTTTCACTTTAGAAAGGAAGAATAATAAAGTCAAGTATGTTTAAAAACTACATGATAAAAGGTACAGTTAATAGAAAAGGAGGGAAAAAGTTGTGACTCTTAATAAGCCACTACTCTCAACCTATTAGAAGAAAATAAAAGAACTACAAAATCTAAAAGCCATTGTGCCCTTCTTCAATAAGAACTGATTAATAACCTATATCAGGTTAGAATAACTTAGAAACATATAATATTAAGAAAAGGAAAATGATTAATAAGCATAAGTGTGTGGAAAGAGCCTACACTTTTACATCTTCTGAATCAGAGACTCACCTTTAACAAAGGATAATTGATACTTGCAACCCATATGTTGGTAAATGGAGCCTCTAGGATAATAGCATCAACTGGGAATCCTTGAAAACAATAAAAAAGAAATAACTCCCCTATCATATTTAAATACTATCTTTCCTAAATAAGGAGTCCTCAAGGTCTTGTACATGAACTACCTACACCAAAGTTATTTGTGAAGCTTGTTAATAATGCAAATTCCTAGACTCCACACTAGACTTGAATCAGTCAGAGTGAGATGAGGAGAGTGAGAATGTGCATTTTTAGCAGGTATCCCCACCCTAGGAGATTTCTATATTCATGATAGTTAAAATCACTACCTTCTAAAACACAAGTTTTCATGACTTGGACAATTGAGAAGGCAAAGTACTATAGGCAAAGTACTATAGGAAGGGAGAGTGTCCTGTAGCCCATTATTAAGACTGTACCAGAGGCTGACTGGGTTGTTTTGGCTAGTTGTACCTCAAAGAACAATTAGAAAATGTGTGTCAGATGGGGATATGTGTTTATATATGTACACAGGAGTTGCCCTTTATCTGCAGTTTCAGTTACCTTCAGTCAAAAGCAGCCCAGAAGCAGATAATCCTGCTTCTGTCATATTGCCAAAAGGTCAGTAGTAGTCTAACACTACATCATGATTCCTACATCATTCCCTCATCATCTCACATCACCACAAGAATAACTGTGTGTATAGTACAGTATCTTAAGAAAGGGACCGCAATCACATCACTTTTATTATAGTATATTTTTATAATTGTTCTATTTTCAGTATGTTATTATTCCCTTACTATGTCTAATTTATAAATTAAACTTTATCATAGCTATATACATATAGGAAAAACAGTATACATAGCGTTTAATATTATCTGTGGTTTCAGGCATCCACTATAGGTCTGGGAACATATCCCCCATGGATAAGGAAGGACTACTATATGCATATTTGTGTATACATACATATGCTTGGAGGCATCTGAAGGCTACAAAATCAGTGAGATTTTGAGAGTCAATATCAAAAGAAAAAATCCACAAGAGTTTGAGCTGCTTTTCCCTTCAGAGCAGATAAACTTTGAAAGCAACAGTGGTGGCCTCTCTTAGAGGCTTAGAACTAGACAGAACTTTCAGCATTCCTACAGGACTAAAAGAACAAAATTTAGAGTCCAGAATCTGACGAGAAAGAGGACTCTAACAAATTTCTCAGGCTTTTTGTGACTTCAAAAGACTATACCCTGGGAGTAATGGTGAACTAAAAACAACTGAAGTCCAGCTTCAAATCAGCTCAGTTTCTGATTGGATTAAGATGATATCCCCCCAATTTTAACTGTCATTCAGGAGAAAAGTAACTTTTGTCTAGAAGAAGATAATATTACCCCTAGCCCCTCAAATTATCTCTACAACTTCCATAAACAGTATCTAGTGTTTAATAACAAATAACTAGACATACAAAAAGTAAAGAGGCCAAAAAATACAAAAAAAAAACAGATAATAGAGATAGATCAACAAAGGATCTAGATATTGGTGTTAATCATGTATGCACTTTAATATAATAACTAATATAGTAAAATATTTGTTAAAATTGTACTATTTAATAAAATTTGATATTACATAGTGAACTGTGTAATATATCAAAATATTTTTTTTTCAAAATATATTTAAAGTACAAAGAGAAAAATGTCTGGAAAACCCAGGAAAGAACATTGGAGACACACAGGATGTAGGAACAGATCTAAAAAAAATACATATAATTAGAGTCCCAGGGGGAGAGAAAATTAAAAATGAAGGTAGGCATAAGATTTAAAGATATAATGACCAATTTTCCAAAATGGATGACTATCAAGCCACAGTCATTATGGCACTATGAACTTCATGCAGGATAAGTACTAGGAAAACCACACCTAGGAAAATCACAGTAAAAATGATGAAAGAGACCAAAAAAAAAAAAAAAAAAATCTCAAAATAGCCAGAAGAAAAAGCATTATCTTCAAAAGAGCAGCAGGAAGATTGGAAGCTGACTTCCCAATGGAACAGTGAAAGCCAGAACAAAATGGATGTTGTTTTCAAAGTGTTGAAATAAAATAACTGCCAACCAAGATTTCTATGCCCAGGGAAAATATCCTTCAAAAAAGGAAGATAGAGGCAGCCCGGGTGGCTCAGCAGTTTAGCACTGCCTTCAGCCCAGGGTGTGATCCTGGAGACCCGGGATCTAGTCCCACCTCGGGCTCCCTGCATGGAGCCTGCTTCTCCCTCTGCTTGTGTCTCTGCCTCTCTCTCTCTCTTCTCTCTCTCTGTCTCTCTCATGAATAAATAAATAAAATCTCTTAAAAAAAAAAAAAGAAGATAAAATAAAGATATTTTCAGGCTAAAACTGAGGGAATTCTTTACCACAGATAGGCAGAACAAAAATCCCAAATGGAAGCACAGAAATGCTAGAAGTAATAAAAAGCAAAGAAAGGGTAAATCTAAATATTGATTTTATAATATAAGAATAATAATCTTTTATGGAGTGTGTGATACAGAGAAAATTAAAATATATGATAGCAAGAGTTCATACATTGGGGATGTAAATGGACTTAAAGTGTTCTTAATTCTAAGGTCACTGTATTATCCAAGAAGTGAAGTGTTCATTTATGTGGGAATTTTGGTCAGATAATACAGCATCATCAACACTGTGCAGAAAGTGTGCATGGGGAGTTATGAGAGCTTAGAGGAGCAGGAAATAATGCCTGCTTTATTTCCGTAATTAATTAACACTGTATAGCAGGTGACTTGCTTTAAAATGTTCACATAACTCAACCTGACCAGGTACTGACAAGTTTATGATATAATGCAAAAGATGACAAACTTTTTTTTTTTTAGAGATGACAAACTTTTAATGTACATCACAATCACCTTGTAGTATTCACCGAAATTCTAATTCTAAATTCTAATTCATGAAAACAGCTAGGATCCAGGAAACCTGTGTTTATGATAAGCACCTCCAGGGATTCTGAGACAGCTCTCAGAACACTCAGGGAAACGCTGATATAAATGTCATGGAAGAGAGGCTGCAGAAAGCAAGTCCAGCTTGCTACTTCATAAGGGAATTTTTCCTCTCCTGTACTCCAAATTACTCCATAGTAACATTTACTTCACAATAAGGGCTTTTTCTTTTTTTTTTTTATTTAAAGATTTTATTTATTTATTCGTGAGACACACACACACAGAGAGAGAGAGAGAGAGAGGCAGAGAAACAGACAGAGAGAGAAGCAGGCTCCATGCAGGGAGCCCAACATGGGACTCAATCCCATGTCTCCAGGATCATGCCCTGGGCTGAAGCCAGACACTTAACAGCTAAGCCACCCAGGCGTCCCAATAAGGGCTTTTTCTTTCTTTTTTTTTTTTTATTTATTTATTTATTTATGATAGTCACACAGAGAGAGAGAGAGAGGCAGAGACACAGGCAGAGGGAGAAGCAGTCTCCATGCACCGGGAGCCCGATGTGGGATTCGATCCTGGGTCTCCAGGATCGCGCCCTGGGCCAAAGGCAGGCGCCAAACCACTGCGCCACCCAGGGATCCCCCAATAAGGGCTTTTTCAAAGGGAATTTTAACTCTTCCTGAGTATTTATTTTTAATTTCATGGCTTTGAAAAGCAACTATTGTTTTCTATTAAATAGAAGAAAAGAAAGTTTATTACACTATCAGAGGCTGTCTAAGGTCAGGGTGCTTCAGGTATCTCTGTGTTCAGAGTGTGCACAATAGTCAGTAGGCTATCTTTACTTCCCCACCCCAAGCCAAGATATTATACATGTAGGCATTTTATAGTACCTTTCTCTTCTAGTACTTTTGCAGCATTGGTTGCAACTCTGTAAGGCAACGAACATTAGTACATATGTGAAGCAGTGACATTACAGTCAAGTAAATAGTACAAAATGCAACATCCCCTATGAGCATCTGATGAAAACTCTGGACCCTCTGGTAGGAACACAGACATAAAACTTTGCATAGGACTTCGAGGGATTCCCCTGGCCCTAAATTAAGATTCCTTCTCTTTAATACTCTCAAGGAGAGTTCTGGAATGGGCTTCAGTGTCATAGGCAACCACAGAGATACACCCTCCCTTGCATTACAAACAGGCACACTGCGATGGCGATGTCTCTAGCCACATGTGGGATATGAAAGAAACCAGAGCCCAGGCCCCTAGCAGAGGAGGACCTCTGCTCACTGCTACCTTTGAGGACACTAAAGCCCCAAGGACTCCCACCACCACCAAAAGCCATCATCAGACCCCACTTACCCTGTACCAAGAGAGTGGCCCCAGAGACACACAGGCGTGGTACCACTTCTTGCTTTGGTCCACTCATAGACACAGACGGCATCTGAAGTCAGGCCCCTCCTCTGTGGGCTTACCCGTGGAGTCCCCAAACCCTAGTAACAAGGAAAGCCAAGCAGAGTTTCACTACCTCCAAAATGAGGGCCACCCAAAGTTCTCCTGCTTACTGAAAAATCTTTATATGCCATCCTTAACACATACCTCTGTAGTCCACAGACAGGACATGAAAGCCACCATCACTCAGCACCTGGATGGCAAAGGAGCTATTATCATTTTAATTAGAAAAAGTGGTTTAACCTCCTCAATACTTCCATAATCCTCATTGTGATGGTTTCCTAGCCAGAGAATAGATGAAATCTGCTGTTTGCCTTGGAACATGAAAAGGTCAGACACAAGGAGAAAGAAAGGAGGCGGCAGCAGAGCAGGCTCAGACAGCCTGGCAAAGCCCTGGCTCCGCCCCCTACCCTCAGTGTGACCTTGAGCCAGCCACTTAACATCTGAATGTGTGAGCAGTATTCTGAAAAATGAAGAGCAATGGTAGCTACTACCTTCAGGACTGTTGGACGATTACATGAGATGAAAGTATTGAAGTATCTTGGTACAAAGTAAATGTCCATTTTAGGAATTCCCTTCAGAACAGAAAGTCTACACAGAGTTGTATTAAAGATAAATAATGGGAAGATACTTCTATTAAATATGAACAGATAAAGAGTTAATATCAATCAAAAATAAAGAGATCACTCAATTATATGAAACCACTGCCACATCTCGTGTGGATAAATGAGAAAGGAACATAAAAACATAATTTTAAATGAAGTGAATTACAATGATAGAAGAGAGAGAAAAGGGAACAAAAATTTGCTGTGCATATGCTTTTAAAACTTGACTTAATCCTCACAACAGTCCCTAAAGGTAGGTAATATCCCCATTTTATAGATAAAGAAATTGAGTCTTGAGGGTTTGAGTAACTTGCTTGTGGTCCCCCAAATGGCTAGAGGCAGAACAAAGATTCACTCCTGGGTCTGTTTATGTCTGAACACTGTGCCGCCCCTACCACAGCACAGATGTGGGTGGCTGAGTCTCACTAGGAATCCTTAAATATATTTTCACCCAATAATGAGGAAAGAAATGAGACTTTTTAATGCCTATCTCAGCTACACAGCCTCCAAAATAGTTATCCAAGACACAGAGCATGTAAGCATCCCAGGAAGTGGCAATGTTCATGCATTGTCTGTGATACTGTAGACAGTATGGCCACTTGATGAAACAACTCAAGAACAGAACTCACTCCTAAGAATTTATCTCTAAAAAAAAAAAAAAATTAAAAAAAAAGAATAAACTAAATGCTTAAAGTTTTCTCTAGCAACACTATTTAAGTGATTTTTAAGGGGAAAAAATTTAATCTAACAACAGTGGAATAGTTAATAAGCAATAGTCTACAAATAGAATGGAGAATGACCACCTTTTAAATTAGGTAATTATAATAACTAGGGAAAACATGGAAGAATGTTTATAATGTGATATTAGGTAAAGAGCAACAACATGAAATTACATACAGATCTAATCATAGTAACATTAAAAACTTTATATAAAGAGATAAAGACTATTAGGTGAGATTCCGAATTAACAAAAACAGCTGTATTGGATGACTGATGTGATGAATGAATGAAATGAATGAGAGAGAGAAAGTGGAGGAAGGAAGGAAAGAAGAAAGGAAGAAGGGCAACTTAATAGTAAAGATTCGATTTTTAAAGGAAATCACCAAAAAAAAAAAAAAGAAAGAAAGAAAGAAAGAAATCACTCATCTAAAGAAGAGAACCAAGGGCTAGCAAAGACTGGTCAGGCTAGGAGATGATGACTATGGCACAAGGAATCCAGAATCTGCCTGGAGGAAGTCTTATCACACCCTCCCTCCCATCCCAGTTACCACAAGGGTGACCTGGCCACTTTTCACACCTACACCTACAACTCTCTTCCCTTCTGTGCGCGCAAGGGATATATAATTCAGCTTTGCTGAGAGTGGGAAAGGAAAGAAAAAACACATGTTCTCATGGACATCACCTTCACCACCATTCCATGTACAAAGTACAGAAAGTGAGGTGCAGGGTGGAAAGCAAACCTAAAAATTAATAGACATGATCATCCCAGGCAGAACTGCATCCAGCCCACCACCCAAGAGCTCTGAGAAGCCAGTGAAGAAAGGGAGGAGTAGACAGGAGAGGAGCTTCCTTCTCTGAATAAGGGAAGGGGGATGAAGGAGGTGCTGGCCATACTGGGCCTGGGAGGCCAGGCCCCACTAACGCTGTTACACTAGGAACCGGCTCTCAGGTGGGAGCTGGTGAGTGGGAAGAGATAGCAGGTCCTTTGGTCAAAAATTGGACAAGCCTGGTCACCTGAGGGAAAGATTACCCAATCGGGATATGGGAGAAGATAAACAGACAGCTGCCCTACCCGCTGTGAGTCAGCTATGGCCATGTCTCCCTCACACTTGGAAATGCAGGGGCCACCCCAACAAGCTACAGTTGGGGAACAGGCTGGTGAGAAGAGCAGTGTTGCCGCCATCCCACTTGCAAAACTTCCTGTGGGGCTGAAGCCAGAGCCTGAATGAATGACTTTTAAAAGCATACCTTCTATGTATTTATCCTCTACTACAGAAAAAAGGTTGTTTCTCACAGGAGTACGTTTCACTTTTTTTTTTAAGATTTTTTTTTTAAATTTTTTTAAGATTTTATTTATCTATTCATGAGAGACACAGAGAGAGAGAGAGGCAGAGACACAGGCAGAGGGAGACGCAGGCTCCATGCAGGGAGCCCGACATGGGACTCGATCCCGGGACTTCAGGATCACACCCTGGGCCAAAGGCAGGCGCTAAGCCACTGAGCCACCCAGGGATCCCCAATTTTCACATTTAATATACTCTCTCCACCCTTCTCCCAGGCCTCAGAAAAAGCGGATAAAAGGGATCTTCAACTTTATACGGTGATGAAGGCAATATATTCATGAAAGTGTTTTGGGAGTCAGAGATGTTCACTTCTGTTTTGATCCCCTGTGGCCACTGCAGGAAGAGAAATCCATGTGTGGGACTTTGAGTCCCAGACACCAAACCCACCTTCCGGAGCTCTCAGTGGATGCCTGTGCTGAGGGCTGAGGAAGACCTATGGCTATAGCCCATAAGAGAAAAAGCAGAGACGTAAAATTGGTACCTTGAAGCCCCTTCAGACATACCTTGACTAGCTCAAGTCTGTGAGGAGCTGCCCTGTAGTGGAAGTTTAAAAAAAAAAAAAAAAAAAAAAAAAGAGCAAGAATTAGGAATTACAATGACAAATCCAATAAAAATCACTATCATGCCTCTGGCATCAGATCTTATGCCTTTCTTTTTCAGGTTAGAGAAATAAATAACTAGGAGAAAGGAAAATGGTTTTTTGGTGTCATAGCCCACTTGGATGTGTCAGGGTGAATGATGGATGGCTCCCCACTGCTGTTGTGTTCCTCTACATGAGCACTGGATGCCCAGATGGCTAGTGCTTCTCAACAGAAGATGTAATGAATTACTGACAATCCATCTCCTTTCCCTGCTACACAGCAAAACTTATCTCTAAGAAAACTTTTAGAAGCTGAAGGAAAATCAGTTCCAGAAAGTGGCTTTTCAGAACAAAGGATGATACAGTCATGTTCACTAAACTGAAATCCGCCTGTACCCTGGTCACTCTGCCATTAAGTACAAGATGAAATGAAGGAGACTTGCAGCTCTGGAGGTATAAGAAATGCTTTTTCCCAAAATAACCATACCATCTACCCTCTATTAACCACACTAATAAAAGAGAGACAAGGATGATTCAAAATACAGAGGATTATTTTAAAAACCATTTGAATTTTGATTTAGAGCCAAGTGTCTTAAACTGTAGTGGGTCATGGAGCTATGGATTCATTTCCAGAAAAATATATCCATACCTGAAATTTTCAGCACAATTTTGGGGAAGAAGTTCATGGACCTCCAGGTTTCTCTGGGTCCCAAGTCTAGAACCACTGTTTTCAACAAGGTTCCTATTACCTCCCATTTGGCCTCCTTTTGGCTCAGTACTACAGATAGCAAGCTGAGACTTCTGGCAGAGGACAGGAGGAAGCTGGGGCTAACCCCAGAGCAGTAAATCTGGGATAATAGCAGATTCACAAAGAGGGACAGACATGAATGGGTGAGCCAAATGATCCTTTAAATACATACACACATCGTACACCATGCCCAAGTTTGCACAATCAGAACAATGTTCAACAGTGTTGAAAAATGTTGAATTTCATGGGAAGTCTCTGTAAATGTCGCTCAAAAATGGGCACCTTTGCCTAGTGCCAAGGCAAGTCTTGAGAAAGCCATCAAGACAGAAAAAGACAGTGAAGAAAAGAGACATAGGAAAGGGAGCCAAGGGGCAGATTCCCGAGCTCATCACTTAGTTTGCAATGTCCCTCCAGAGACAGAGCTCGGAGGCTCATCTCGGAGGCTCATCGCCCCTCCCCCACCGCAAGCTATCCAGTCACAGCTGATAATCATCACCCACCATAATGACAGGCCCACTGGAGGCTCTGGCAGCACATCAAAGGGGAGCAGGACTTCAGGGAGGCATTCTTTGTTACAAAGCAAGGTTGGAAGAACAGAGAGTGGCTGCGGCATCAGTATTCTAGACCAGAACCAGTCCGATGGTCCCCAGTACCGATGGTCAGAATTCCAGATGATCTCTCATAGAGAATCCATATATTTGATTAATAGGATTCATGCTAAACCAAGGAATCTCCATGTAGTTCTGTGAGAAGACCATCAATAAGGAAATTGCTCTTCCTTTTCCCCTATCTCATGCCTCTTCCCTTTCCAGTCATCCACAGGCTCAGTTCATCATTTCAGACACTCCTTGGGAATAAATATCCCAAAGATATGACTTCTTTGAAATCAATATCCAAATTTTGGAAGTTAGTCCCCCTTTTAGTTAAAGATCTACATTAGTCTGCATGCAGAATATATAGTTTTTTTTTTAAAGAAGCCTATTGCCAGCACACCTTCAAATTTCAACAAAGGAAGAAAATACATGGAGGCATAGCTTACAGAGTTGAAAATGGAGCTCTGCGTTTCATTTCCACACAGGGCTGAAATACTTCCTCTCTCTTTAAAAAAAAAAAAAAAAAAAAAAAATCCAAGCAAAGGCACTGACCTGTGTTCCGCGCTGCCATGAAGATAAACAATAATTGGATTGCCATCATGAAGGGCTGCTTCATACCAGCCACAGTCCTTCCCCTTAGCATCTTTCCCCCGGCAGCTGGGAACTGTGTGCCTAAAGAGCAAGAAAATATTTTAACAAACATGTACAGAGAGAACTCGCTTTCCTTGCCAAAGTCTGAAACCCCCCTTATGTCAATGAAAGATATAGATTTATAGGTTTATGTATGTATAAATATACATTACATGTTTACAAATATAAATTTCTATCTAATAGGTGCACAGAGTAAAAATTAAAATATAATATCACAAACCTCTTACAGTGACAATGACTACTTCTCTACTCCACCTCCCTCATGTGCAGAAACAACCCATTTTAACCATTTACTGCTTTGGTTCTTCTGACTCCTACATCTACTAATCTTCTAAGACTGCAGTTCTTAGGTACAGTCTGTTGAAATGCAATCCATTGGGTGGAAACAAGTCAAAGACAATTAGTATGTGCCACCTGTTATTGGTTTGACTGAAGAAACAAGTTGGAAGAATTTAAAGGGAGACCAGTTTAGATATGAAAAGAACTTTAATATAAAATGAAGCTATTCTGCTCAAGAAACCAGGGACTTTGTTGTTTTAAACACATGCCCATGCTCTAGTTCCGCCATCTTGTTAAAACACTGAGTGAACTCTAAAGATACAAACACTGCCATATGACATGTCACAAGAGGACTTGGAGAACTGGCCACATAATAAAAAATCTTCAGTATTCTCAACCGTTTAGGGGCAGAAGTCTGACATCAAACTCCCAGGCCTCTGTACTGAGAGGACTGGCACCACTGCCAATTAGATAAGCCAAAGCAAGAGCAAAGAATAAAAAGATTTTCAAATTCCAACACTATTTCTCTGCCTCTCTCTCTCTCTCTCTCTCTCTCTCTCTCTCATGAATAAATAAATAAAATAAAATTTAAAAAACTCCAACTTAAAAAAAAAAATTCCAACACTATTAAATGAACTATATACTGTGTGGATTAGGAAGAAGTTATGTGAACTCATATTGGTTCCTAAACATTATATGATTGCATGTTTAAAGTCAGAGAGAGGGCAGCCCCGGTGGCACAGCGGTTTAGCGCCACCTGCAGCCCAGGGTGTGATCCTGGAGACCCGGGATCAAGTCCCACACTGGGCTCCCTGCATGGAGCTTGCTTCTCCTTCTGCCTGTGTCTCTGCCTCTCTCTCTCTCTCTGTGTCTCTCATGAATAAATAAATAAAATCTTAAAAAAAAATAAAGTCAGAGAGAGGAAATATAACACAGGACACTGGAAAATTGGCAGCAAAAAAAAAAAAAATCTTGACATTATTGACATTAGCTGTATATAAAATGGGAGATGAGGAAGGGCTTCACTGAAAATCACCAAATTACCATTCAAACTGAGACCCAGGGGCACCTGGGTGGCCCAGTTGGCTAAGCTCTGCCTTTGGCTTAGGTCATGATCCTAGGGTCCTAGGATCAAGCCCCCATGTTGGGCTCCCTGCACAGTAGAAAGCCTGCTTCTCCCTCTTCCTCTGTCTCCTGCTCCTTGTGCTTGTGCTGTCTCTCCCTCTCTCTCTAATAAATAAATAAAATCTTCTTAAAAATAAAAATAAAAAATAAACTGAGGCCCAAAATATAAGAAGGCAGTTAGTAAGGAGAAAGGAGGGAGCAGGGGATCCCTGGGTAGCCAAGCAGTTTAGCGCCTGCCTTTGGCCCAGGGCGTGATCTTGGAGTCCCAGGATCAAGTCCCACGTCGGGCTCCCTGCATGGCGCCTGCTTCTCCCTCTGCCTCTGTCTCTGCCCCTCTCTCTCTGTGTCTCTCATGAATAAATAAATAAAATCTTTAAAAAAGAAGAAATTATTTCAAAAAAAAAGAAAAAGAAAGGAGGGAGCAGAGACATAGAAGTGTTTCAGACAGAGCATATCCTCTGAGTGTGTGGCTTGGTGTGCCAGGTGTGCAGAAGAGTGGGGCAGGGCCAGCTCTGTCAGGCCTGGTAAAAGACCCAAAGCACAGGGCCACACCCAAAAGACTTCACACTCCAAGGTAAAATTACTGAAAAGCAATTTCAAGCAAGTCAAATATTATTACAAAGGGAAGGTATATGAAACAGCTTCCAGGTGACTCCAAGAAACCCCAACCTCTCCACAGGCAGCTAACACAGCACTGCTCACCCTTGCCCTTATAATATGAAAACTATGTGGATCAAGCAACCCAGTATCCATCAGTGCACTCACCAGATTCCCAGAATCACCCCAGGTTCAACTCTGATATAGAAGTTCACGGTGTGAGGAATCTTTAACTCTGGTTTCTTTAAATCCACGAGGAATGGTGCTTTGACTAGAAAGTAGATTCATTATCAACTCCCAGAATCAAACTCCATGTTTTTTATTCACAATCAAAAAAAGTAAAGGCACCTGGGTGGCTCAGTTGGCTAAGCATCTGCCTTCGGCTCAGGTCATGATCCCATTATCTCCAGGGTCTTGGGATCAAGCCCCATATCAGGCTTCCTACTTGGCAGGGAACCTGCTTCTCCCACCCCCTCTGTAGTTGCCCCTGCTTATGCTCTTTCCTTCTCTCTGTTTCTCTCAAATAAATAAATTAAAAAAAAAAAAAACTCCAACTCCAAATAAATAAATAAAATCTTAAAAAAAAAAAAAGCAGTCTCATGGTTACCATGGTTTCTAAGTTCCAAGCTACTACACTAAATTCCTAGCAAAGTATTTTATTTTATAAACTAGGATTAGGCCACAGGGAAGTTGCCAAAACAAAAACAAAACAACAAAACCCCCTAAAGCTCGATTTTAAAATAGCACCAGTGTGACAGACAATCATAGAGTTTTATTCAGTCCTTATCCTTGTCTCACACCAAAAACAAAGGAGACCATTCCCCTAGAAAGGTAAGAGGGTACAGAAGAAAGTAATGACTATTCTGCTACCTATGTCAAGTGTTACTTTTTCCACTAAATAAAACCTAGTCATTAGCCATAAACCATGAAATGTCCTGAATCAACAAACCCCTGGGGACAAGCAGGTGAAAGCATTACCTGTGTGCTAGGACTGTGTGATACACTGACTAACAGCCCTCAGTAGAAAAAATGTGGGAAAACAGAATCCTCACATCAGCTTCTCCCCACCCCCAAATCCTCATTTTCTCTCTTTCAAGGGATATAGCTAAAAAGAAAAAGCAAAAGAGTAGAGAATACACCAAGCAGTGAAACCCCACCCACAAGGTCATGTTGGTCTATTCATCCCTCACAGTCCACAGGGATTTGAACGAGCCCCCAAAGCCACTGTTAAATAGGTTTCAGACCACTGAAGTCTAGCCACAATTTTATAGCTGACATGCCTTTTTTATTGTCACTTAGGCAACTTTAAGGGCAGTGAGTTCTTTCTTTGGGAAAATATTTATGGGCAGATTCATGAAAGATATGTACTTACAAAAATTAAAAAATATTAGCATGTTCATCAGAGGTGGAAAAATGTGTTCTTTTAATGGTTTACTGGTAAAGCTGTGATACAGAGAGGCAATTTTTCTTCCAAGCGTTGAACAGGAATGTGGAAAAGATCTGCAAGATAGAGTGAAACAAGGCAAATCAGTCCAAGTTTTGTCATTTGTTCTTTCTCTTAGCATCCAAATAAAATTTCAGAGACTAACACTGGGAATTAAAGGTAACTTGGCACTTAAGCAACACCCTTTATAGAATTGTATGCGATTAGGACAGATCAGGATTGCACACTAAGGGGGAAACAGGAGAGGAAAGCCCGGGTATGTCAAGCCCAGGTAGGACAGAACAGGAGTCAGGCCTGTCCCTCAGTGCATACCCACACAAGACCAAGGCTGGACCCCAAAGTCATCAGGAAACAGGATGCAGACTATTTTTTTAAAGGTTTTATTTATTTATTCATGAGAGATCCAGAGAGAGAGAGAGGCAGAGACACAGGCAGAGGGAGAAGCAGGCTCCATGCAGGGACCCCGAGGCGGGACTCGATCCCGGGTCTCCGGGATCATGCCCTGGGCCAAAGGCAAGTGGTAAACTGCTGAGCCACCCAGGCTGCCGGGATTCAGACTATTTAACAGTTGCCACAGATTTTAATCACATCACAATTTAGTGCTGTATGTACTATTATTTGTCAAAAGCAGTGAGTGAAAAACCATCAGATCCCCACTCCTCTGGCTGGGTCTTAGCAAGAAATGAGCCAATGAAAGAAAAAAGTCCACTTCTAATGCAACATTTCTGGTAAGAGAGACTGTGGGGAGCAGGGTTGGGAACAAGGTCGTACCAGGAGGTTGTCGCTACATCAGGGCTAGGGCCTGGTCAGGGAATGGGACGCAGCAGGCCATGCACATCTCGTTTATTCTACTATTTATTCCCTGGGACACAAACCACCCAGACCAGGAGCCATCAGAAGACAAGTTATGACTTGTCCGTGAGGGGTCACTGATGCCACTTCTGTCTCTATGCCACATCTCTGAGAGTTGAACATCTCCTACCTTTGAGAAATGAGGAACACAGGAAGTCAGTGTCACCACTTCCTGCTTCCAGTTTTTGTCCACGTTCTCCATTAAATAAATCCCTTCCCTTGTTTTGAACTGTCAGCGTGAAGACTGCTCGGTATAATCAGATCATTAGTTTGTGGGACTGGAGAGCATTTTGCATGAACTGTCTCCCCTGCCCTGATTTCTGCTAGATCAGAGCATTTTAGAAGCTGGCTGTACTTTGCAAAGGAGGAGACGGAGAAGTTTAAGTAACCTGCCCCATGCCAGAGAGCCAATGAATGGCAGAGTCATTCACTGTACCCAGGTCAGTGTGACCCCAGAGTTCTATGAAGATCTCCAGTGAGCTGTCACGGTCCTGGTAAGTGCAACTTGCCATCCCTGCAGGCAAACATGAACCCCGAGAACAAGACTGGCTTCGGCAAAATTCAGCCCTTAGAGAAAGTTGTTTCAGGATCACCCTTCCCCCCTTCTGCACCTTTGGCCTTCCTCACGGTCCCTTCTTCCTCCCATGTTCTTCTTCCTTCCTGTTCTGTATTCTCAGGAGGCTTCTGACTCTAAAGTCATCAAAGAGAGACCTCTAAGAAAAATCCTTCCCAAAAGTGTTAATAACTAAAAACTCAGAGTGCTTATACGTTTGAAAAAGGCATGAAGGGAGAAGAAGATAATGAATCTCTAGCAATTCTGCTGGGAATGGAAAAGAGACATGGGGAAAGGGTGAGGGGTAGCTCTCCAAGTACATCAGACATAGGTAACTGCCTACGCATAAAATTAGCAAGGAAATAATACAAACGATCTTTTCATAATACTTTTAAATAGCCTCCATGAAGGTGCTAGGAAGGAGAGGATACTGTTGCTCTGATTTTAGAGATAAGAAATCAAAACTTAGAGAAGCCACTTTGAGCCCCAGATGAAGCCCAAATAGGGCAGAACTAAACATAGTCTGAATTCTTATGCTTCCTTCCAGTTGGCTGGCATGGGCTTTCTTTCTCCTGACTCTGAACTCACGCTACCCCGCCTGTTAACCTCCCACTAAGTTATCTTTTGAAGGTAGCAGGGTGCTGGGGAAGCAGAGGCGGTAGAGGGAAATATGTTTCTGTTTTTAAAGAATAATTCATATAGGACCCTTCTCTCAAATAGCTCAAGGCACTTCTGTGGGAAGCACTGCGGGAAGAGAACAGAGTGACCAGATCCCTCGTTGCATCAATAATGCACAGCAGCTTCTTTTAACTAGGGCTTGTCAATTTGACTTCTCCTAGATCAGTAGGGGATCAAAAGTCACCAGTGGCTAATAGACCTTATTCGAGTGGAGGATGCAATTTCAGCCCAATCCCTACCAACGGCCAACCACATCAAACAGACACCTTGATGCTCTGGTGTTCTTTCGCCTGCCCTTTGATCAGCTGTGGCTGTAACTGCACAGCATTCCACAGGGGCCACGGAACCTAACTGGATCATTCTTACCTTGGAACCTGAGTGGCTACAGGGCAAATCATTCACGTTCATGCTCAGAAGCACCAGCTATGGGAAGCCCAACTCTAACCCCATCTGGCAAGACAGCTATTCCAAATAGTGAGACAAGCCACACATCCATCCTATGTACCCATTCATTTGGCCAACATGTACTGATCAGCAGGCACCTAACTTAACATGTACCTTCTCCTCCCTTCTTCCCTCCCAACCAAATCCTCCCCTTCCTTCACAACCACATCCAACAAAGATTTCTTCTTTGTTGAAGCCTCTCTACCCAGATCTTCCCACAGGGACTTTTCCTCTCTTTCTGCCTTTCCAACTCATTATAATCGGGCCTTGGTTTGACCTTTAATTGCCCTCTGGTGGTTTTCCCACCATTAGTCTTGTCTTCCCACCGAAAAGAACCACGTGGCATGCAGTGCTTCTCTTATACTGCACCCTGTCTAGCACAGGACTGAAAAGTGGAAGAAAAGGGAGAAGGAAGCAATGCTTACTGGTAGCTTTGGTGGAGAGGGGAAGTGCGTCACTCTCTTTTTTGAATTACAGTTGAAAATTAATTGTGAGCTCCACAAGAGCAGGGCTTTATGCCCAGACCTAAACTAGTCCCCAAAAGGTAGGCGATGCCCTGTACTGTGGAAAGAATGAATTAGCTTATCAGGCCACTCATGGGGGTGTCTTTAACACCATCCAGAAATGTAAAGACTAGGGGTGAATGGGAAGCAGCAAAGAGGAAAATAGCCCATCAGCTTCCCCCAGCTTCTTTCCCGAGCACATTTTCTGTTTTTGGTAGTTCGAAGAAAATCAGTGGCAAGTGAAGATTTGCTCTCCTGGGCTCATCTATCTTAAGTAGCAACTAGAGCTGATGAAATTTTTGCAAAACAAATAAATAGATCCCCAAGGCATTAGAAAATAATCACTGGAAACATCTTTCAATTAATTGTTCTCCTTGAGTCACACAACACATCACAATAGATCCCGTGTTACTAGCAGTTCCAGAGGCACAGCCAGCCCTCCGTGGTTCACGACCTAAGCTGACTTGGTTCCAAGAAACAAAAGGATTCAGGATGCTGGATCTGGGTCTGTGCTTCTGCCTCAGCATTTAACTTCTTAAATTAGAGCAGTAATTCTCTGTTCAGGTTGAAGAAACGTGCTTGTATTTTATTCTTTCAGGAAGCATCTCTTGAGACTTATTTTTTGTCAATTAGTAAGGCAAGAAAGAGAGGCCCCCAACTCCCCATGTCCCATTCCATTATCGACAAAGTGGGTTGTTCTCTAAAAGCATGGACTGCAGCTTTGATTCTCTGCCAGATAAATGTTAAATAATCAGCCACCAACTCTAGAGAGAGCACAAAAGATAAAGGCAGAAAATGCCAGCTTTCCCAGAATAACCGTATCAAGGAGGTAAGGCCCATGAGTGTGTAGCTAAAAAGTGCTGCTGATCAGGATATTCTGACTTGTGTTCAGATCCAACACCGAAGGGGGGTGTGGGTCTACACTGCCAGGCCAGGGGAAAGCTACTGTCTGCTCTCTGCCCTGAGCTACAGAAGGAATAGAAGAGAGCTCTGTCTTTGTCTTCATCATTCAGACCTTCCAAAGTGAAGCCTCCTGTGTCTGGCTGTGACTCTTGGATATTTTGTAATCAACAAGAAACAAAACATAGGAGTATAAAGAAGAAAGACAAACAAAAGTGCCAATACCTTCCCACTCCAACAAAACAAGATACCTGAATCTTCTGAGTCCTTGGTCTCTAACCAATACCTGCCTTCAATGCAAAAGAGACTGGCAATACATTGCTGGTCAATTCGGGTAGTTTAACATTACTGTTTAAGCCAAGGATTTAAAATAGGAGGAAGAAAAATAAAATAAAATAAAAAAGGAGGAAGAGGGGTGCCTGAGTGGCTCAGTCGGTTAGGTATCTGACTCTTGATTTCAGCTCAAGTCTTGATCTCGGCATCGTGAGTTCAAGCCCAGTGTTGGGTATGAAGTCTATTTCAAAAAAAAAAAAAAAAAAAAAAAAGGAGGAAGAAAGTTTTAAAACCCTCTGATACAGACATTTCAAAGTCAAAGGATGTGGAACTTGGCAAAGGTATGGTTTCAATGCACTGTGCATTTTTAGCATTATGGAGAGATGTTCTTTAAATACATCCAAGAGAGTTTACTCTGGGGGAGCTGGCTGGCCTTAGGATCCTCTTCAACCTCCACAGGCCTTTGACCTAAGAGGATGCCATTTAGGAGGACAAGATAGGTTAGTATTGTCACTATCGTATCATTGGTCTTCTTAAAATCCCTCCTGAATTTTAGTCACATGGTCAAGGCAGATAAGAGATTGGCATAGCAACATGAGCCATCTTTCTGGAAATCTCTATTTCAGAAGCCCCCAAGGGATGTAAGCTACTGAAAGATCAAACCTGAGAGAGAGAGGGAGAGGGGGAGAGAGAGAGAGAGAGAGGGAGGGGGGAGGGGAGGGAGAAGGAGAGGGAGGGGGGAAGAGAAAGAAGTAGGGGGAGAGGGGGAGGCAAGGAGGAGAGCAGAGAGCAGGGAGAGGAGGGAGGGGGGAGGAGAGAGGGAGACCGAGAGAGAACGAGGAGTCTGGGGCGCAGATGGGTCACCGGTCAAGAGAGAGAGGGAGAGGGGAGAGAGAGAGAGGGGGGAGTAGAGAGGGAGGCGAGAGAGGGAGGGGGAGAGAAAGAGAGAGGGAGGGGGAAGAGGCGGGGGGGAGAGAGGGAGGGGGAGGAGAGAGGCAGAGACGGGACGAGACGGAGGAGAGAGAGAGACGAGCGAGGCGAGGGCACGAGGGAGGGCGGCGCACTGAGAGAGGGAGAGAGGAAAGAGAGGGAGGGGGAGGAGAGAGAGAGAGTGTGATGGGAGAGAGATGGCAGAGCCCGAGAGAGGGAGGGGGAGAGAGGGACCGGAGAGAGTAGGTCGACCGGTGACGAGAGGGAGGAGAAGAAGAGGGAGGGAAGAGAGGGAGAGGGGAGGGAGGAGAGAGAGAGGGGGATGAGAGGGTAGAGAGCCGAGGGAGAGGGAGAGAGGAGGGGGAGAGAGAGGGAGGGGGAGACGAAAGAGAGAGGAGAGAGGAGGAGATGAGCGTGTAGAGAGAGGGAAGAGAGGGAGAGAGAGAGAGGAGGGCGAGAGAGAGGGAGAGTATGGAAGGACACGAGCAGGCGAAGGCGTGAGAAGAGAGGGAAACGAGGAGGCAGGGGCTGCACGAGAGAGGGACTGGGATGAAGAGAGAGAGACGAGGAAAAGGGGAGAGAAGTGTGAGAGAGGGGCGAGGGAGAGAGAGGGAGAGCCAAGGGAGGGACGGCGCAGATAAATTAACGGCCCATCGACGGGGGAGCCGATGAGGGATGGGCGCTGAGCATGGCAGGCGCAGATGTCCCGGGGGGACAGTGAGAGATGGAGTGGGCCGGAATATGAACGAGAGCAGAGAGAAGGATGGACGGCGCGGGGAACTGAGAGGGGACGGGGCAGGTAGAGAAGCGGAGACGGAGGGGACACCAGAGAGAGGGGAAGCGGGGGAGAGAGGGACGGGGGAATGAGAAGGAGAGAGCGGGAGCGGATGAGAGGGCAGGGGGTAGAGGAGAGCGCGACGAGAGGGGCAGATCGAGTAGAAAGGAGAAGAGAAAGAGCGAGTTTTGAAAGGTTAACAGCCGAACTTCTCGAACGAGTGGAGAGAAGGCAGAGATGGGATTTTTTGAGAACAGAGAGGGGTCGAGAATGAGCAGGAGAGAGAGGAGAGAGAGGGAGGGGGCGCCCGCGGATGAGAGGATTCCTACGCGCAGACGACCGACACCGAAGAGGAGAGATGAGAGGCGAAGGCGGGATGGAACGCCCACGAGAGAGACAGGGCTGGGGGACCCCGGGGAGGAACGAGCCGCACACGCAGTTCGATATGGCGAGCGTCGGAATACCATGAGAGAATTCGCCCCCATGACGCAGATTGGATGGGATTGAGAGAGGGAGAAAGCGACCCGACGTTACTAAGTAGGGGCTGGACGCCGTCCCGATGAGGACCACACGTACTCAAGATGACGAGGCTCCACCCACGTGACGACGAGAGAGGCCCGTGAGACAGAAGAGAGTTTGGGCAGAGTTACCCCGCAGCGAGCACAAGAGAGCGCCTAGACAAGAGTGTGCATGCCACTATGATGCATCGGGAGAACATGATGAGAGATGCCACGTCCACCCACTTAGTTGGAGCGAGCCAGACTCACCCGAGACAGATCAGATAAGGCAACTACCCTGACCCCCAATCACGTGCCCCCCCTTCACCTCGCCGAGCAGGGGCGGGAGAAACAGAGTCTAGTAGAGTCAGAGAGACTCTGCGCCTCCCCGACACGGGAGTGATCCCCGCGTCGGAGCTAGAACGCCCGGGTTGAGCATCGCAGTGCGGGCCACGCAGAGTGAACGAGCACCGCACGCCAGCCGAACGTGCGATGAGACGGATGCCGAAAAATTCCGAGGCCAGGAAGGGGTACGAGACGGCGGACGGAACCCACCCTGCCCTTGAGAGGCGACTCGATTGAGGACTCCCTGGAGGGGGAGAGTAAATACCGAGGGGCCCGAGCACAGCGAGACGCGTGAGGCGAAGACACTGAGGAGAGAAGGCCGAATCCGCGACGTGAAGATGAGAGCTGAGAGGAGTACGCGGGAGGAGAGAGATATTATGGCATGAGGCAGGCTTTGGAGACTCTGGTAGCGTGCAGAGGCAGAAGATAGGCAAGGGCTCGCGCGAGAAGTGGGAGCGACTTATGCAGGCAGCAGAAGAGAGTGAGGCGTTGAGGTGAAATAGATGAATCCACCAGCGGACCGACACCATGATTCAGATGCGGGGAGAGAGAGCGGGAAAGAGGACGATTAGTGGCACGGCGCCGGAAGTGAGGGACCCGAAGAAGCCCGGGAGCAGAGAACGAAGAGCCAGGCGGGAATCCGAGTGGGGCCCGGCAGCACCATTGAGCTGAGCGCCATGTGGACAGGAGTCACGAGAGTACGGGGGAGTGTTGGGGCCGAGAGACAACGAGCGGGCGACTGAGGAGAGATCTACGAGAGGGGGAGGAGGAAGAAGCAGCCCGAGGATGAGGGGGGCGATGGAAAGAATGACGGGAGGAGGGACGGAGAGAGGGGAGACAGTGCCGAGTGAAAAGATGATGAATGCGGCGGAGAGAGGGAGAGGGAAAGGGATGGGAGGGAGCGAGGAGAGAGAGGAGAGAGGAGGAGGGAGAGAGAGAGGGAGGGAGGAGAGGAGGAGGAGAAGAGAGGGAGGGAGGGGGAGAGAGGGAGAGAGGGAGGGGGAGAGAGGGAGGGGGAGAGAGAGGAGAGAGAGGGAGGAGAGAGAGAGAGAGGGAGAGGGAGAGAGGCAGAGGCCGGCTGGCAGGGGGAGGCTTGGAGGCTAAGGATAACGCGGTCCAAAGAGGGCCGGGCTCGCAGAGCTTGGGGGAATAAAAGGAATAAAGAAGAGAAACATACGGTGGATCACAGGGAAACGTTGAAAATAAAATCCAAACCATCTAAAACCAATAAAAAAAAAAAAAAAAAAAATAAAACAAAAACAACACAAAACAAAACACAAAACCACAAAAACAATAAACAAAACAAAAAAAAAAAAAAAAAAAAACACACCCAAAACAAAAACAAAACAACAAAACCAAAAAAATACAAACCACACTAAAAAAAAAAAAAATAAAACCATAAAAAAAAAAAAAAACAAAAACCACAAAAAAAAAAAAAAAAAACACCACAAAAACAAAAACATAAAAAATACAAAAAAAAAAAAAACCAACAAACAAAAGCAAAAAAAAAAAAAACAAAAAAAAAACACAAAAAAAAAAAAAAAAAAAAAAAAAAACCACAAAAACAAAAAAAACAAAAACCCGCCTGGGGCCCGGGGCGCCCCGCCCATCCCCATCCCCATCCCCATCCCCGGGGTGGGGGCGCCGAGCACTCACCGCAGGTTCCGCACCACCATGGCCCACCAGGAGGCCACGCAGCCCTGCGCGGACGCACAACGAAGAGAAAGAAGCTAACGAATGGACCCGCCAAAAGCGATCCCAAGAAGACAGGAACGAAGCGTGCAAGAGGAGAGCAGATTAAAGAGGAGAGAAAAGGATACGCCCCGATGAGGAGCAAAGACGACAAAGAAGAACTATCGGAAGAGTGCAAGAAGCCGGAAAGACACTACACAAGAAAAAAAGCACAAAGCACCCAAGGAAAGCATAAAAAAGACTGAAGAAAAATAACACGAAAAAGACAATGAGAAAGGAACAAAGACGGAGCGCAACGGCCACTGAGGGGAAGGAGGAAACTAATTATGGCACCAGAGATTACCAACCACTAGAAAGCCACCGGCAAACACCCCCAATTCAAGCGAACATAAGCAGAGTGCAAGCAAGAAGTATGACTCATAAACAAGGAGGCGCGAATTTTAAGGCTAAGCAGCCCCGCGATCTCTACGCGACTTTTCCACCGACCCGAGGCTTCATATCTCCCCCTACTCTTCCCTTACTCCGCTGTCGCCAGGGCACAACACCTCAAGATCCTTGATCCCCCCCTAAACTTACATCGCCACATAGAAACGAGGACCGTACGTTCCATTCACCCCGTCTCCGGCCCTCTCGGTCTCCCCCCGCCCTGTGGATTGCGGACACACGTTCCGTAGACGGTTTGTTACCTATCCTTAAAGTACCGACCCGGCACTGTCCTCCCCTACGCCTTTACTGTCCCTTCACCTTTTTAATCCCCTTCTATCCATTCCTTACCCCCCCAACCTTCACTCTTACCCCACTATCCCCTCCCCCCTCCCCCCCCCCTCCCCCTACTCCCTTCCCCCCTTTCGTCCCCTCCCACTTCAGGTGGCCGCAAGCTAAACACGCACCGCCCACAGGTGGCTCACGTTTGGTCTTCTATACCACCCGCCTTCCCTACCCCTCCCCCTTCCGACTCCACCCTCCCGATCGTGTCCTGTGTGTGCTGCACCTTGCGTAAACCACCGCAGTGGCCTAGGACCCGTTGTACGTAGCCCCCGGACCTCATCGCGGCGCCCATCGAGCGGCCGGTGGCGTATCATCATCCCCGCCCGCGGTGTGCCGGGACCGTTGGCGCGCGGGGTGCATGTTCTACTGGCGTGAAAGGGAGAGCGGATCCCCTGGGCAGGTGGTGAAGCCGAAGTGTGACACGAGGCCTCGGAAGGTCTGCACGAAGCATCCCTGCCTTCCTCTGCGGTGACCCGCCCTCTTCCTCTTTCTTTGTCCTTTTTGTCTTTTTCTGGAGCCTCCCCACGTGCGGCACCCTCCCTCCCTCCCTCCCTCCCTCCCCTCCCTCCCTCCCTCCCTCTTCTGCCCTCGCCCCCCATTCTGTCCTTTGAGTAATGATTTATCCGTCCACAGGGTTATGAACTACACAGTTCACGCCAAAATTAACACCTTTTTGGCATTTGGTTTCTTCAGCGACATCTGACAAAACCCCACCCTGTATCAGGGAGTTCACACCTGCGGGGTTGGGCCCAGATGCAGGCTTACATATGCCCGTGGCCTAGGGAAGCCACACAGCAAGGTGGGAGGGCAGAGAGGAAGATGGGAATGAGGCCTCGCTCGGATGCAATTTGATGCCAGCATTAAGACTTCATCTTGGAGCCAAGGTGCAACCTCCCCAAGAGGGAAAATGTGGGGGGGGGGTTTGTGGTGCCGGCGCTATGGGGCAAAGGGCACGCCACAGAAAGTGCACAGGAACCCACCTGCTTGGGGCTCCTAGGCCAGTCTGGAGAAAGCACCCACACCTTTCAAGGAAGGGCAGGTCTCTTCAAGGAGGAGGCCATTTCCTGTAACTAGTCTGACCAGGGGGGGAGTCTTGTTGGCTGCCTCTTGTAATTGCTCTGAGGATGTCAATTTTCTGATTCATATCAAGATAGAAGAGGAATCACATCTGGAAGGACGAAAGGATCTAAGCCTGACTGATGAGCCAGCTGCAGGTGGGTTTTCTCAGGGCCACACCCTGCATGATGAGGAAGGTCCCACTCAAGCAAATGGAAGATTCTACCCCTGCAGTTGTCCACAAAATGGGTCTAGAATCCCATAGAACTTGTTTAGAGAAGCTCTAGAGGAGACCCTGGGCCATACCGTTCGGAGATGGAGCCATCAGAGCCGGGAGCAGCGGAGGAGTTGTAAGCAGCAGCTGCATCTGATCCCAGATTCTATCTCCGTCTGTTTATCCAGGCTGAGAGGGTAGAGGTCCAGGTGCTGGTTAAGCCAAAATGTTGTACGCCCCAAGTCAGACGAAATGTTCGAATGCTCAGCAAAATCTCTGAAGTTGGAAATCACTCTGACCCCTTTTTCTAAAAAAGACTCTATAAATTAGGAAGTTTCGGAGAAAGCATTCCCCAACGTTAATAGCCCCTTTTCAAATGGCACATCCTCTAACTCGGAGAGCAGAGTCTCTGATTTGATTTGGCTGAATCGAAAACACAAGTGATTCATTAATTTACTCAGCATCTATTTACTGTGCAACTTCTAGGTGCCAACTACCACTTTGGGTACAAAGTAGGATCCTGCCTGATAGATTTATCTCAGGAGAAATCACGAGAACACAAAATAGGAATTGAAGAGTGCCCGAAGGGCAGAAATCAGATCAGAGGGTCACAGGGCCTGGATGTGGGAAGAGGAGGTTGAGTCCACAGGGATGTGAGGGAACACTATAGGGTGATGGAAACAGTCTATATCTCAAGTGTGGTAGTGGTTATATGACTATAAACTTTCACCAAAATTCATAGAATTGGAAACCTTTCAAGGGTGAATTTGACTGAATATAAATTATAACTCAACATACTTGACTGTTGGAAAAGTGTTCTAAGAAATGTGCAGATGAATTATATAAACAAACATGTCTTACATGATTTTGTAGAAATGTCAAGACAAAGCTGTGGGTACAAATACTTCAGAAACCAATATTGTTGTTATTTGCACTTCTGGTAGAAAAGAAATCTCAATTAAAGATAGATAAATTCTACCACCAAGAATTATTCAGAAGAGCACACAGCTCTTGATCTCAGGGTCGTGAGTTCAAGCTCCATGTGGGGTGTAGAGATTATTTACATAAATAAATAAATTTTTAAGAAGAATTATTCTGGGGGCAACCTGAGTGGCTCAGCGTTTTAGTGCTGCCTTCTGCCCAGGGCCTGATCCTAGAGACCCGGGATCGAGTCTCGCCCGCATCGGGCTCCCTGCATGGAGCCTGCTTCTCCCTCTGCCTGTGTCTCTGCCTCTCTCTCTCTCTGTGTGTGTGTGTGTGTGTGTGTGTGTGTGTCTCATGAATAAAAAAATAAAATAAAATAAAATAAAATAAAATCTTTAAAAAAAAGAAGAATTAAAAAAATTAAAAAAGAAAAAAAAGAATTATTCTGGAAAAAAGGAATGGGAGATAACACTGTCTCTCAGCTGCCACACAGCTGTGAAGGCAAACTGCTGGTAATAAAGCATTTGAGGAGCAAAGAAGTAGCAAACAACAAATCACCAATTTTATATGACTTAGAGAAAATTTTATCTTGAAAGCAAAATACTCATCCCCCTTGCATTTTCTTCTTTGTTTTACATTACAGCTTTATTGAGACATAATTCACAGACCATAAAATTCACCCTTAGACATGTCCAATACCGAGGTTTTAGTATATGCAGAGAGTTGCATATTTGTCATCAGGATTTGATTTTAGAATGTTTTCCTCATTCCAAAAGGGAAGCCCCGTGCCCTTTGCTGGGTCACATGGTATTTCTGTGTTTAATTTTTTGGGGAACTTCTAAACCCTTTTCCAAAGTGGCTACCCCATTGTTCAATCCCACCAGCATGAGCGCCTGGCATAGCCCCTCGCTCATCTTCCTCACCCCTCCTCAGCTTCCCAGGTGCAAATAGGGAATTACAAAAAGAAGCAAACTGATGCTTTTGAGGTTGAAATGAAGCATTAAAGGGAGTATGGGGATAGTCTCAGGTGATGGACAGTGAGTGAGGTGACTCACTCAGAACACTTGTTTTTCTATGCTGTTAAAGTTTATCTTGTCTTCACCTATATCAGATCTACTTTAAGGACTGATTTATTATAGTTACAAGAGTAGGTGGTTATCCTTGGGTTGAACTTGAGAGTGTTAATATGAGCTTCCTTTTAGCAAAAGAGGTGATTTCTTTGAGAAGAGAGGGTGATGGGAGAGCTGAAACAGGAAGTGCCTCTGTCTTCCCAAGAACCCCGCACATTCCCAGACGTGGCCCATGGGCTCCCTTGTTCCATGGCAAGAGATGGGACTCTGGTTTTCCCCTTATCAGTGGAAGCCCTGAGCCAGGATTAAAGCCCCACAGGCAAAAGTCCTCCTCCTCTCTGGATGCTCACTTCAAATTCCTCCTGCCATTCCTTAAAAGTGACTTGTTCCCCAGGCTTCCTTCCTAGCCCTGCTTCTCTTCTTATGCCATACCAGTGTTTCCTTTTTTTTTTTTCTTTTTTTTTTTGTTCTTAAGATTTTATTTATTCATGAGAGACACAGAGAGAGATGCAGAGACAAAGGCAGAGGGAGAAGCAGGCTTCCCACAGGGAACCCAATGCAGGACAGCATCCCAGGACCCTGGGATCACGCCCTGGGTCAAAGGCAGATGCTCAACCACTGAGCCACCCAGGTGCCCCCACACCAGTGTTTCCAAAACCACATGCAATTATTTGGGAAGCTTGGGGCAAAACACAATAAAATGTATTCCTTTGGCCAGGATCTCATGTCTCCGAATCTTTACTTGGCCAACGTTTTTGAGAATTTCAAGGAGAATGCTGCTTATCTCCAAATTCGTCTCTTCTCCTTCCCCTAAACCTGCCCTGTCTTGAAGAATGGCTCATCACACACCAGGTTTCCCAAGCCACAGATCTGGGATTCACCTTGGATTCTGCTGCTTCCCTTAAGCCCAGAATTCCCTCTGGATAGAATGAAGATTATTCCTTGTTGTAATATTTATTTATTTAACAAATATTTGCTGAGCATACTTTAGATAGTATCTGGCTTGAGAGGCTTACCCTATAATCCCAAGGACAGGACCCATACACACGAAAAGGTCAGTCACAACCTGAGCTGTATCACAAGGTAATAAATAAATATGCATTACAGATAATATGCTGCAGGCTCATGGAGAAACATCTTTGTGGGCTGAAGAGGTCAGGCAAGGAGTCAGGGAAGTACTGTTCTGTTGCTTGGAAACAGCTTTCCTAATGGAAGGTAATTTAAAGTGGCTATCCAAAAGGCCTCGGAGGATGTGAACACTGGAAGACATGTAAGCAGTCATTTGCCAATACTCTCATTTTACACAGAGGAAGCTGAGACACCCCCAGCCCTACCTCCACCCTCACCCCCTCACTCCCTACCTCCAGAGACCAAATGATAGATGAATGAATGCAGTAGAGCTGCATTCATTCAGTATTTATTGAGTGCCCACTGCATGCAAAGGCATAGCAGAGGCTACAGTCATGCAAAACAGCAGGCAAGGTGAGAGCAATTACCAAAGGGCACATGCTGTCTAGTAAGAAACTGACCTGTGTCAAAGCAGCTCAGGAACAGGGCTGTGATGGCAAAGTTGAGGGACCCACTGGTGGGTTATAATCTGGGTTACTAGTCCTTCCACTTACCCTTGAAAATACAAGAATTAAAAGAGTTAATCACAGGTTAGTTATTTCTGCTTGGTGAGTAATGAGGGTGGAAGAAGTCACTACCACCCACAGTGCCCGATCATCCCATCAGATCTCCAAGCAGGAGATGCTGAAGAAATCTTTACTGTGTCCACTCAAGGGAAGGTGACGTGGCCTGAATTATTGTGAAGTGGAAACACTGCAGGTTGGTATTAGGACAACACAGGGCTGGGGGAAAGTATCACCTTCAGGGTTGTTTTTGGTTTGTTTTTTTTTTTCCCTGCTTCTAATTGAGTTATTTTCTAAATGTCCCTCTAACAAATTCAGAGAAGGGAACTTCCATAGCCACAGCCCAATCTTAGGAAGACAATGACATGGGGTTTTTACTCCCAAGGAAGCCTAACAGGAAAAGCTAACCAAAGGGGTGAAAATACATTTATCTTCCTGAAAATGAAGGCACACTCCTGGAGAAATTGCCGAAGACAGGAAAAAAGTCACAGCTGTAGATAAACAGGAACTGGTTTTGCAATCCCAGGAGAGGAGAGGTTTCCAATTCTGTGCTTTCTGGATGCCAGGCAGGAGTTTGAAGTAATCTATTTCTCATTGTTTGTAGAATCTCCAAAGTCGGTCCTGAAAGTGGCCTCATTGCCTTAGTCCCCCTGTTCGTGCCCTGAGCATCTGTGTGCTCCCAGCACAGCTTGAAATTAGTGTACTTTTTCATCTTTGTCTTTAGTTTTTCAACAAGCCAGGAGAGACCCCTGGGGACCAGAAGGACCTGCGCACTGGACTGATGTCGGGAGCCTGAGGCGGGGCTTCATTATCCTGGCCCGGCCTGGCTTTGCATGCAGAGAACAACCTGTCCCTAGAGAGGAGTTTTAAAATAATAATATGTAGTGTGAGATGAGATCATAGATATGAAAGCTCTTCTTTGAAGTTAAAAAATTATCAGCCTGCAAATGGGCAGTACTGAGATTACTTATTAATGAATGTATTTGATACTGTCTTTGTCCAGCTCCTAGGCAGATTTGCATGCATTCGTTTAAAAACACAATCATCAGCATTATGGGTTATAGACTAACATAGAAATCTAATGACTAATAAACACTAATACTTACACAGCTGTACAGAGGAGGCCACATGGCCGATCTATTTCATCACCAACCAAAAGGAGTTAAAAATTGATATCACAAGAGACTCTCTTCCTTCCCTACAGTGTGAGAGACAAAGGAATGCCTGGGGGTGGGGGCAGGGGATGCTCTTCCCTCTCCTGCCTGCTAAGTGTCAAAAAGGATAGGAACTCCCAACGGAGCCCTCCCAACCCAGCAGTCACAAATTATTTAGCACACCAGCTCCGGAAAGGTGAGTGTTGAATAGCATTGTGAGGTGACCTGCTAAGGAATTTTTAAGCAGAAGGGCTATAGAGTTTAGCATACAATCCTATAGTCTTGCAATATATGACTCACTTGTTGTGTTTGACATTCCTTGTCAAGTGGGGAACAGCACTGGTATCCCCAGCACCTAGCATAATGCCTGGCACAAAGCAGGTATTTTGTAAGATGAATGAATAATTGGAAAACTTGACTCTGTTCAGCAGCCAGTCCAGTGCCACAAAATCCCAATCTCCCCATCACCATACATTCTTCATAGGCCACTCTGGCGTCCTCTGATTCACACCTATAAAATTCTGAACTGCACAATGATGGGAATGTAGAGCTCAAGACACACAAAAGTGCTGGAAGTTCTAGAGGCCTATTGTGGGTCCACTGCCTTGTTCTCACTTTCCCCACCCAGCACCGTGTTGCAAGCTTAGTATGGCCATCATGCACTCTGTAAAGGTGGGGTCCTGCCCCACTCTGCCTTTGACCCATCTGAGGATTTGACACATATGCCTTCTGTGCAATCTCACTCAACAAGCATTTTTAAGAATCCAACTGCATATGTTATGCCATGCCAGGCGCAGTGGAGAAGAGCAGAAATTAGAAAATATGACCTCTGATCTCAAGAGCTAAGGTTATAGTAAGGGAAACTCTGCATTATTCTTTACTTATTCTACAAGTGTTTGTTGGGCATTATGTGCTAAGTACTGTTCTAAGTGTTGGGGATTCAATGTGAAGAACCTCCCTGCTCTTATGATGCTGATAGTCCAAACGGAGAAGACAAAAAGTAATCATACAGACAGATACATAATACAAATTCAGATAAGTGCTGTTAAAATGAAATGAGGTCATGGAGAAAACTATTTTATCTGAGATCTTAATAACAAGACTTGAGAACAGAGTTCCAGCCAGAGGGAAGAGCAAGTTCAAAGTCGTGCGGGTGGGAACTCAAACTTGAAGAGATCAGTAATACTGGCTGTCTGTTCACTCCATGCCCTTCACAATTTCCCTTTGGGAGCAGACATGGGGTTGGATGTAAGACAATCTACCTTAGGGAAGCTACAGCATCCTACATGGTCACTAAATTTGACTAGAATTGTTCAATTCCTTTGGAGGAGGTAAAGCCCATGTCTTCTCCTGCAGAGCTCTTTTTGGATTGAGCGGTGAAAAATCGATAAGATCCACAGACAGGCACTCAGGAACCACAGAAGGCTGCAGGTAGTAGGTGACTTTGGGAAGCGACACTGAAGCTGCCACTACAGTATAGAAAGAATCTGGGATGAGTGTTAGGAGCAGGTGGCCATTTCCTCCATGCAGGTGATGTTTTTGCAAAAGGGAGCAACGCTTTGATCTGTGTAGGATGCGAGGCATTTTCCAAATTCCATCTAGGACAACATGGTATTCTGTGTGGCTCTCAGTTTCTGTGAAGCAAGAAGCAATGAAATAAACCACATGGAAGAACAAGAAACAAGAAGAATGGGTGCTCCCTACAATCCCACAGAAGCAGGTTAGTTCACATCAAGACAGGGATCCGATCAGCTCACTGAAGACAGAGGTACCAGGTGAGCACAAGGAGGTCACACTTTGATGTGTATTTGTTTGAGCCATTTTTCAGAATTATTTCACATCAGAGACTCTTTGTACAAGCTTGCAATCATCCTGAATATAAGATGTTTATTGAATGGTATAAAATATAATGCACATCAATGAATCAGTCATGTGGTTTCTCTACAAGGGGGTATCATTAGTTAGACTTCTGTTGATAATATAATCATAACCCCTCCCTCTAAGGATTAAATTTTAAATGTATCCTTCCAGCAAAGGCACGATTAATTGAAAAAAAAGAAGAAGAAAAGGTGATACAAGGACGTCTTCTAAAATGAAAGACTTATTAAACCCTCACCTGGGTTACACAGTTCTCACTAACAAGCTTAAGCATTGCTTTCATTCTATGGGATTTATTTTCATGGGGGCTAATAGACTGGTGGGGGGTTTCCACCATTTTATTTGTGAAGAAAACTGTGTTCTGATTCTTAGATCAGACACAGGGAGGCAGCAGTGAGCCAATGAGGCGTCTAAACAATGGCAACCGCTGAAAGTTTGACTCTGGATGTTGAGAAGCAGCCTGGCTGTTTAAAATCATTTACCCGAACAGAAACACTTTATTTAAAAGGCTTTAGGGACACCTGAGCGGCTCAGTGGTTGAGAGTCTGCCTCTGGCTCAGGTCGTGATCCCAGGGGCCTGGGATCGAATCCTGCATGGGGCTCCCTGTGAGGAGCCTGCTTCTCCCTCTGCCTATGTCTCTGCGTCTCTGTGTTCTGTGTCTCTCACGAATAAACAAAATCTTTTTTAAAAAAGAAGACTTTAAACATTAGAAGAATTTACTGTTGTAGCTTATGTTTTCTGTTCCCTGTTAGAGCTTGATTTCCTTACCTCCCAAATGTTTTTTGCTTTTCCTACTGACGATTTTCTGTTTTAAGATTTTTCTTATTTCCAAGGCATCTCCACACCCAACGTGGGGCTCGAACTTACCACCCTGAGATCATAAGTTTCCTATGCTGTACTACTGAGTGAGCCAGTGGATCAGGATGTCCCTAGCCCAGTAGCCCAGAAAGCAAGCTCCCCGAGGTGCACAAGTAACAAGGACCGCCTCCTGGGGGAGCCTCCTGACAGCGCCCCTCAGGGCAAATTGGTTTCCAAGGGCGCCTCCTTAGGAGAGAACACAGGGCACTTCCTCTTCCTCCCCAAAGAGGAGTCTTCTCATTCCTGCCCATCTGAGAACCGACTGGGCACCGCAGACTGGTACCACGGCCAGTCTGTCTTTAACCCCCAAGTGAGGGTGAGAGAGACGCCTGGAAGCAAAGGATGGGGGGGTTTACTGAGCACAGGCTGGTGGAGCCCAAGGGGATATTGGGAATGACACCCCAGCAAAAGGGAGGGGCTGGGCTCACTCCCCACGTGGCTCTGGAGCAGCCCGCAAGGAGCACCCAGGACAGTCCTCCCTTGCTGCGCCTCACAACAGGCCTTTGTTAGGCCGGCAGGCTGGAGTTTATTTTTAGGCTCCTCCCAGGCTGCCCTGCTGGCTCTGGCCCTGGGCTTCCCCTCACCCAGCTGTTGCTTCTGCTTGCCCAATCCCTGGCCCAGCTGTTGCTTCTGCTTGCCCAATCCTTGACCCACGGGGCGGGGGCTGTGCTTCCCTCTGCCCTTGTCTGGCGTGACGAGCCACAGGAGTGATGGTAGCTGGGGAAGGTGGCACCTGGGCTGAGGTCCCTCCTTGTACCCACATCCCCGTGCCCAGCCCAGCCCCAAAGAGGCCAGCCTTCCCTCATCTCACTGTGGGCCTCCAACCCAGGCCTTCCTTTCTTTCTTTTTTTTTTTTTTTTTATTTATGATAGTCACAGAGAGAGAGAGAGAGAGAGAGAGAGAGGCAGAGACACAGGCAGAGGGAGAAGCAGGCTCCATGCACCGGGAGCCCGACGTGGGATTCGATCCCGGGTCTCCAGGATCAGGCCCCGGGCCAAAGGTAGGCGCTAAACCACTGCGCCACCCAGGGATCCCCCTTCCTTTCTTTCTTTCCTTCTTTCTTTCTTTTTTTATTTTTTATTTATTTATGATAGTCACACAGAGAGAGAGAGAGAGAGGCAGAGACTCAGGCAGAGGGAGAAGCAGGCTCCATGCACCGGGAGCCCGACGTGGGATTCAATCCCGGGTCTCCAGGATCGCGCCCTGGGCCAAAGGCAGACGCCAAACCGCTGCGCCACCCAGGGATCCTCTCTTTCTTTCTTTTCTTTCTTTTCTTTCTTTCTTTCTTTCTTTCTTTCTTCCTTTCTTTCTTTCTTTCTTTCTTTCTTTCTTTCTTTCTTTCTTCTTTCTTTCAGGTTTTATTTATTTATTCATGAGAGACAGAGACATAGGCAGAGGAGAAGCAGGCTCCCTGTGGGGAGCCCCATGGGGGACTTGATTCCAGGACCTGGGGATCATGACTTGAGCCAGGGGAAGACACTCAACCACTGAACCACCCAGATTCCCCAACTCAGGCATTTCTAAATCGCAGCCTCCCTGACTAACAGGGGTGGGTGGCCTGATTGCCTAGAGCATCCTGAAATGCTAGGCTCTCCTTACTGCTCTTTGAGGATGGACCCTTTCTCCCAGGGTCATCAAGGAGAAGGACACAGCCTAGAATGAAACTCTAAAGCCTGCCCTCCTTTCTGGGTGCCTACACCCGCAGACTATCTCTGATGGAAAGGGTTCCTGGACGGGTCATATTTTAAGTTGTTTTCTTCCTTCCAGTGTTGTCTCTCTGGACAAATCCAGGAGTAATTTTACACTTCTGATGTTTTGAGCATGGTTGTAGCCCTACTGAACCTGCAACTGCAAGCTTCCCTGTGTGTATTTTTAAATCTGCACAGAAGCAGAGATTGCCTATGGGAAATAGGCAGTTTGTGTTTGTGTTTTTAATTTCTACCCTTCTGCATTGTTTTTACCTTTTCCCAAGACATGAATTATTTCATCATGTTTGAAAAGGAAAGAATGAGGACAGCTCTGAGTAAAGTCAGGGCCTTTGCCATGTTGGATATACCCTTTGCCAGAAAAGCACAGCAGGTTTTTTCTCTTCCATTCTTAAAAATATGCTTCAATTCTTGCTTCTACTGTTGTAGTCTCCTTTGCTAAAAGAATATAAGTGCCAGTCCTGTCCTGAGGGCTTCCTAGTTGCCCAGCGTCCTGCCCGCCCTCCCATCCCCCATCCCCACACACTGCATTTTTCCTCTTTTTCAGAAGCATGATGCTATCAGGCCCAAGAATTGGCCAGGGAGGAGCTCACTACAGACAGGACCACTCAGAAAGACGGTAAGATAAGTCCACATTGTATACGATACTTTGAAAAAGCAAATTGTCGGGAGAGTAGGAGAGAACTGGCTCCTCTTTATTTTAACACTTTGTCCTTTGATTTGCATTCTCTCTATAATCCATTCAGCCTCTAAACACTCCCTGAACACCCACCCTGTGCTTGGCTCTCTGCAGTTCCTGGATTACCAAGGGAGGGAGCCACACCCTGCACCCAGAGGACCACACATTCTGTGTGGGATACAGCTAAGTGGTGAGTGGGTGGGGGCCACAGAGCCCCCAGCCTTGCCCTGTCCTGCCAGCCTGGAAGCCTTGCCCGGTCCTTCCAGGTCCTGGAAGGTTCTCAGGAGGAGGAGATGCCTGAGCGGAGTCTTAATGGACTAGTTGGCCACGCAGAAAATGAGAAAGGCCATTCCCCAGGTGAGCAACATGGCATAGTGACAGGGTCCTTCTGTCATTGAGCTTTTCTATACATCATGGCCCCATTCTGAACACTTGGCATGTGTCCTACACTTAGTTCTCACAACCTTGTGGGGCAAGTGCTCTTATGACTTCATTTTTTTTTTTTTTTAAGATTTTATTTATTTATTCATGAGAGACACACACAGAGAGAGAGAGAGAGAGGCAGAGACATAGGCAGAGAAAGAAGCAGGCTCCATGCAGGGAGCCCGATGTGGGACTCGATCCCGGGACTCCAGGGTCATGCCCTGGGCAGACGATGGGCATCAAACCACTGAACCATCCAGGGATCCCTTATGACTTCATTTTAAAGCTCAGGTCCCTGAGGCACAGAGGATGGAGTGATTTTTCGAGGTCACACACTGAGTGAGTGGTGCAGTCAGGATTTGAACTGAGGGAGTCTGGCTTCAGAGCCCTTGCTCTAACCCCCAATGATCCTCCAGTTTGGGTCATTCTGGAAGTGAGAAGTGGCTGGAACAGAGTTGCAGAAGCTGGGTGGAAAGGTGGGCAAAAGCCACAGGATGCTAGGGGGCCCAAATTTTATACTGATAATGGGGAGATGATTGGAAACAATGGGGAGTCGTTATCAGATTTGGGTTTTAGAGAGATCTGTGTTTCTGGAAGGATTGGTGGGGCAAAGCTAGGGCAGCAGTAAGGTGGCTGTGAGCCATCTGATGCAAATGAGGCTGTCAAGCCAGGTGGAGAAGGCAGATGACTCTGAGTTCTACTGAGAAGACAAGGTCTGATGCTCAGCACCCAGTTTAGGTGACTGGATGGGGGGGGGGGGGAGCTCTGCTCAGGTATGCTGGGAAAACGGCAATAATAAGATCAGGCTGTGAAGGAAGAGGAGGAGCCAATCAGGGGCCTCCATGTGGACAGAAGGACCCTAATTAGGTCAGTGGCCGGAGGATTGGAAAGGAGGAAGCATGTGCCAGAGATCATTTTAAAGCGGGCATTCTTTACTTGGAAAGAACTCAAGGGGTTTGTAAACTTGTGTGGGGGGGGGAATATTATATCTTTATTTTTACTTTTCTCTTACTAAAGTGTGTTTTATTCTCTGATGATTAATATAAGAACACTACTGTAGCAACGTTAGCAATATTTATGGCTTTGTCCTTAACAGAAATTACAGATTTTTCACATCACATTTCACCGAGAATCTGAGTATTGTTTGTGTTCATCACTACTTGAAAATGATGGTAATTAGACCTGACATTGGATCTGAGTATTTAATAGTATATTAGTGCATTATTACATGTGTTACCATACCAAAACTTTTTATAACTTTGGAAACTATATTTTCAAAAAATTATTCCTTTTGTGACCCTTTGTATTGTTTCATGCTCTAAAAAGCATTATTCTTGAAGCAATCCAAAGTCTTCCCCACACAGTCAAGAGGCTTCATGGTTCAAAAACAAAAAAAAGGTTAAGAACACCTAACTGAAAGGTAAATAAGTAATGCTTGTTAATGATTAGCGATGAGGTGTGAGGGGGAAGGAGGAAAGCCTGGAGTCTTCAAGAGTACCTTAGCAATCAACGGTGGCACCTTCTACCCTGGAGAACATGGGTAAGGAGAGGTGTAGGAAGGATGTGAAGGAAGATCTTCATTTGTGAAGGTGTTAGGTACAAGAAGCAGTTGGAGCTTTCTAGTGGCAAGCTGGAAATGTGGCTACAAAGTTCAGGAGCAACCACGGGAATAGAAATCTCATTGCAGAGTCCACAGCAGAGATTTGTGAGAGAGCAAACAGGCACATCCAGGAAGAGTGTGTGAGATGGGAGACCAATGATCTGAGCCGGAGCCTGGGGGACACTGGCAGGGAACCCAGGAACCCAGGAAGCAGAGGAGGCAAAAAAAGAGACCGAGATCAAGTGGTCCAAGGGGAAGGAGGTGAATGGGGAGAACCGGCCATGGGGGCCAGAACAGAAAGGATGCAGGAGAGGGTGGTGAAGACATTGGCAGAGGCAGCGGAGAGGCCTCATTAGATGAAGACTAATCCGAGGCCAGAGGCCAGCAGTGGCAAGTCTAGGGGACGATTCCCAAAAGCTGCAAGAAACCAGATCTCAATGCAATGAGGAATGAGGAAGCGGAGGCCCTATATCTGAGCTTGTCTTTCAAAACATTTAATGAGGAGAGAGGGCAAGAGTCAGGAAGCCTCTAAAACAGAGGAAGGCAGGGGGTGGGCGTCAGAGTCAAGGGATGACACTTTTGAGCATGCTTGCTCAAAAGGAAGCCAGCAAGGAGCAGGAACATGCTCATCCAGAGGTGGGGCCATCAGTGAGGAGAGAGAGTCACTGGAAGAGGTGGGTGATAGGGTCAGAGGCCAGGGGCCATCAGTGTACAGATGAAGGGAATGAGAAGGGCCATCCACTCCCCTTCTGAGACAAAGGATGGTAAGTACAACAGAACACACAGATCCATCTGGGAGAGGTGAGAAGGAAAAGCCAAGGCATTCCCTCATTCCTGTTTCCTCCTGATGGAAGTAGGTCCAGGCTTGCGTGCCTGTTCGGGAGGAGGGCCTGTTTAAGAAAAAACACACAATTTACAAAATCAAAGTGAGGGACAAAGTGGATATTGTTTAGAATGAGAAAAGAAATCACACAAATTATATGATTTATATTTGTTGACTGGCATGTCCCTACTATACTTTATTTTCCCCTACATGTATGGCTATAGACTCTGATCATCTCTAAAGTGAAAATAACTTTGTAATATTTTCTAAAGAGAGAGTAGAAGAAGAATTCAATGATTTCTTCTCATGTGCTTGGTTTAAATTTATTTCTCTACTATTGATGGGTGGGATGCATAAAGCTCACAACTTCACACACAGACCACCTGCTGTTTGTGGTACTGCTATGGGGTTCTGGTCTGCAAATGCAGGAATTACAATTCTCTCTAATATGATTCCCATTAAAATAGAAAAAAACAAGTTTAAAGTGTGTCTTAGCTTAGGCTGCTATAACAGAATAGCCTAAACTGGGTGGCTTAAACAACAGACATTTATTTCTCACAGGTCTAGAGACCATGAAGTCTGAGATCAGGTGCCAGCAGGGTCAGATTCTGGTCAGAGCCCTCTTCCTGTCTTGCAGATGGCTGCCTTCTCACTGTATGCTCACACGGCAAAGAGAAAAAGAGCAAGGTCTCCAGTCTCTCTTTTTTTAAAGCTTTTATTTATTTATTCATGAGAGACACACAGAGAGAGGAAGAGACATCAGTGGAGGGAGAAGCAGGCTCCGTGCGGAGAGGCTGATGTGGGACTTGATCCCAGGACCATCACGCCCTGAGCCGGAGGCAGAAGCTTAACCACTGAGCCACCCAGATGCCCCACATTCCTGTTTTTATGTTATCAATCCAGTCAGTTAGATTATTTTCCAGTGGCTCGTAGGACTCAGATCATGTGTCATTCAGACTTACACTTTGGATCACACCCTGAGCTGAAGGCAGATGCTCAACCACTGAACCACCCAAGTGCCCCTCTTCTGTCTCTTCTTAGAAGGCCACTCACTCCATCATAAGGACCCTACCCTCATGACCACATCTAAACTGAGTTAGAAGGCCCCATCTCTCAATACCATTATGTTGGGTGTTAGGACTTCAACATATAAAGGGGGGAAAGTCACATAAACATTCAATCCATCAAAACGCATTAATAATTATTAATGTTGCATTATCTAGTATGTTCCTGACAGGGAAGGATTGCTGCCTTGACTATGCCCTGAGAACCAAATCCTTTGCTTATAATTTTATACATCAAAGTATTACAAGAACTTTCCAACTTTCCAGAAGACCAACTTCTGGCTCTGTACATTTCAAACCCTGGTTTCCCCTCTACCCCTGCACATCTGCTGTCACCCTATATGGGACACATTCCCTTCACCCGGTCCTACCCTGCACCTATGGCACGCGCAGTGGGTGGTAGGAGGCCTGGAAGCTGCCTCTACACTGTGATGGCCAGCAGTGACTGAAACTGGTGTGGAAGTGACCAAACACATAGACGTTCCCCACTAAACTCAAACTAAATGTGTCTCCAATTTTATTTCCTTAGGCTGAATCCCCAGATCCCTAAAGCTACCTCAGTGCTACGTAATATTGACGTCTTAACCAGTGCAATTAAAATATCTTATTTTAGGGGCACCTGGGTGGTTCAGTCGGTTAAGTGTCTGCCCTCAGCTCAGATCATGATCCCAGGGTCCTGGGATCAAGCCCCACTTTGGGCTCCCTGTCAGCTGGGAGCCTGCTTTCTCCCTCTCCCTCTGCCTCTGCTCCCCCTGCTTATGCTCTCTCTAATAAAAATAAAATCTTTTAAAAATTATCCTACTGAAAAAAAATATGTATCTTACTTTCGCAAACTTGATAAAAGCACCACATGAACACATTGCTAGGGCCTGTCTGAGGGCCCAGGAAGTGAGTGACTTCACCAAGCAAGGGGCATTCCCTTCAAGGTGATTCTATCTCTGCCTCGAGGGCACAGGCTGTGAAGGAGAGAGGTGAGAGCAATGATGAGACAGCTATTTAAACTAGCTGACTATTGTGTAGTGTCTATCAGGGGATATGTTACTTGTGTAGTAAGTCATTTAATCCTCTTAATGGTCCCTGTGATATTGGTACTATGAAAATCTTCCTTTTACAGATAAGGAAACTGAGTCATAGAGACATTAAGCAACTTGTCCAGCGCCACACATATAGTAAGTGCCAGACCTATAGGATTTGAATCCAAGCAATCCGGCTCATACTTGTACCCAGTATGGGAAGCAGCCTCTCCACAGCATAGCTCACAACCTCCACTCCCTTCCTAGGATTCTATAGGCCCACCTATAACTTTCTGACAGTATATATTTTACTTATTTGCCTATTTTCCATTCCTTGCTACTAAAATATAAACTCTCTGAGGGCAGAACTGTTTATTTTCCTCACTACTGTATCCCTACACCTGCAATATTGCTTAGCCCACAGTGGATATATAGTAAATATTTTCTGTTTTTTAAAAATTCTTTTTTTTAAGATTTTATTTATTTATTCATGAGAGAGGCAGAGACACAGGCAGAGGGAGAAGCAGGCTCCATGCAGGGAGCCCGATGCGGGACTCAGTTCCAGGACCCGGGATCATGACCCTGAGCTGAAAGCAGACGCTCAACCACTGAGCCACCCAGGTGTACCTATTTATCATAAATTCTTTAGTATTCTTCTAAACTTTTTAAAAAATATTTTATTTATTTATTTGAAAGAGAGAGAGCATGAATGAGGGAGGGAGGGAAGGAGGGACAGAGGGAGAGGGAGAAGCAGACTCCCTGCTGAGCAGGGAGCCCAGATATGGGGTTCCATCCCAGGACCCTGAGATCATGACCTGAGCTGAAGCCAGATGCTTAACCAACCGAGCCACCCAGGCACCTCTATTCTTCTAAACTCTTAAAGAGGTAATCTATTTGGGGGGGGGGGGGGGGAAGAAGTAATCTATTTGGAAAACTGCAAAAGAAAGTGAAAATAAGAAATACATACCAAAAAATGGGGAAATTTTGGCCCACATGAAATCCGGGGTGGGGGAATGAATCTTACTATTTTTAATGTATATAATGTATTCAATACAGCTCTGTCCTAAGTGTCTGTGATTCGTGTTATCCAGTTCCATGTGTCTCACATCAGGTTGGTTACACAAGCAATCAATTAGGAGTGATCAGATGGTCTTGAATTGCAGGTCCTCTTGAGTGCCCGGTTGAAGTATGAAATTCAAAATTTGTATTAGCACCTGACTGCATGATTATGTGTTATGTGATTTTCTCCAGTAAAACTTGGGGCCAAAGAAAACAGATGGATCCAAAGTTGAGGATTTGTTGACTGGCTGTGCCATTAAGTCAAAGGTAAAGAGCTTGTATCTGATAATGAGAATGTCCTTCAACCCAAGAGGGTTGGAGGCTATTAGTTGGGGAGGCTGAAGGCCAGATGCCTTGGCAAGACTGAAAATGGGTGAGTACCTGAGGGGCTCAGTCCGTTAAGCAGCTGACTCTCAATTTCCACCCAGGTCATGATCTCAGGGTCCTGAGATTGAGCCCCATGTCAGACCCCAAGCTCAGCAGGGAATCGCTTCAGGATTCTGTTTCTTGCTCTGCTCCTCCCCCTGCTCACTCTCTCACTAAAATAAATAAATAAATCTTAAAAAAAAAAAAGACTAAGATGGGAGGGATGGTGGTTAGGGGAGGGAGGGTATAGGGTTGAGGTCAGAGTGGAATTTCAAAGTTTAAGATGCCAGAGGTGAAACAGTTCTAGGTGATGACAAGGTCTTGTAACAGGATAGGAGATATTGATGACAAGTGAACAGAGCTCTCAAATGAGTCATAGGATATGAGAAAATTTGATATTATATGAGGTAGGCACTAATGCGTAAGTTTATTAGCTTGAGCAATGATTTGTAAACTGTAAAGCCAGCCTTAAATATCATATAGTATTTAAATATCACCTCTAATAATCTACTTTTGATTGACAATACTTTATTTCTGATCTTTCTAAAATAATAATCCTCCCCAGGGATCCCTGGGTGGCGCAGCGGTTTGGCGCCTGCCTTTGGCCCAGAGCGCGATCCTGGAGACCCGGGATCGAGTCCCATGTCGGGCTTCCAGTGCATGGAGCCTGCTTCTCCCTCTGCCTGTGTCTTTGCCTCTCTCTCTCTGTGTGTGACTATCATAAATAAAAATTAAAAAAAAAATAATCCTCCCCAAATTAAACCAGGATACTAGCATTATCTCAATTCAGTAGGCTTATAAAGTCAGGGCTGTTTTGCTTGTTGAAGAATTAATTCTGTTCATTTGCAGATAAACACACACCAAAGAAGTATTACTTCATAGCTCCAGATTAAGTCCCTTTTAAGATGATACTGAAGAATCCATATTTCATTGGGTGTTCCAAATATCATAGAAGATCTGTAGTCTCCAAAAGTGCACATTCTAAGGCTACAAGACCCTCAATAAATGCACAAATATAATGTTAAACAATGGTGGGATGGATAAAAGTACTTATATCTCCCAGACACCCTGTCCATGAAGAGCTCCCATTACCAATATAACCGGCTGATTTTCCAAGAAACAAAAAACTTTACTAGGTATTCTCCAGTGGCTTTTAAAAAAGATAATAGAGGCTTGAAATTGGATGTAATGTCCAATGGGGAGTAAGATTTCCACTTCTTTCTCTATCAGGTGCAGCTGGGGATAGGCAAAGAAATGTTTTGTTTGGTTTTTCAGGTTTTTTCATCCAGTACTTAGCCTGAAACATTAAAGAATGATATCAGAAATCCCAGATCAACTGTAGCCAGTGAGGAAATTTATTTTACTTTAAGAGTATTCATCATAAAAGAGCCAATTTGTATGTTCATTAAATTCACCTGAAATGATAAGAAGTCTTAAAGAAGTCTTTCAAAGTGGGGGTTTTGTGAAAGGCTTTTGCCCTTGCACCCTTTTTTTTTTCTTTTAAGATTTATTTATTTATTCATGAGAGACACAGAGACTTAGGCAGAGGGAGAAGCAGGCTCCCCACGGGGAGCCTGACATGGTACTGGATCCAGGATCCTGGGATCATGCCCTGAGCCTAAGGCAGATGCCCAACCTCTGAGCCACCCAGGTGTCCCAACTTTTTTTTTTTTTTTTTTAGACTTTATTTATTTATTCATGAGAGACACTGAGAAAGAGGCAGAGACATAGGCAGAGGGAGAAGCAAGTTCCCTGCAGGGAGCAGGATGCAGGACTCAATCCCAAGACCCTGGGATCATGACCTGAGCTGAATGCAGACGCTCACCCATTGAGCCATCTAGGCATCCCACCATTGCACACTTTCTAACCAGGGAGTAACTGAGCAATTTCTTCTCTTCCTGCTTTGGAGGGAAGATGGACAGGACCTGGGTAGTGTAGAAGTTAGAAGTGGAGGAATCCATGCGCCAGATCCTACATGTGAAGTAATTTTTAGATATTTTATGGAGCTAGGGAAACAATTTTGCCCTTTCCATTTTTCCCTACTGAGTCTTCCATATCTCCAAGACAGATGGAGCACATGTAACAAAACCAACCAAATGCAGAGAATGCAATCTGGGATATTAAAAATAAAATCTTTTCCAAATCTTCACAGGCTCCTTTAAAAACACTTCTACCCAAGTGCTAAAGCAGCTAACAGAGGTGTCTAAAAATGGAAAGAAGAGGTGCCCCAAGGGTTCTTTTTTCAAAACCAGTCAGCATTAATATTTACTTCTCAGGAAGGGCTCTATATACAATCAGCAAATATGACCAAATTTAGTCATATGTGGATTGAAGATGAATATATCCTAGAGAGCTCTCCATTAAGAATCTTTAAATATAACAATGTTGAATCCAATCCAGAACTAAGGCAAACGAGCAAATGCAGCTAATACCCAAGTATAATGTTAATATTTCAACTGGCTCCAAATAAACATTCAGTACCATTATATTATTCAAAGAAATCAGTAAAGAAAATATGATTAGCTGGATTTTGACATTGTATTGTTTGCCCTAAGTATAAACTCCTTATTAGACACCTTGTAGCTTATATTTTACATTTTCGTAGTATTTTAATATTATAGTTTCTTAATATTTAAACGTAAGAACCTATCAATCGTGGCTCCTGGGTTTTTAATTTTCTATGTAAAACTAATTTATTCTGAACCGTATGTAATTTCAGATTTTCTAGGGGTAGATTAACCTCACAAAATTGTGTTCAGAAAAAAAAAATTGTGTTCAGATATCACTATTCCATTCCATCATCCAAAGAATACATCAATATTCAATTAAATGTAAATAAAATTAATTTTTTCTCCTTTATTCCACCGGGGTGTATAAGTAAATTGTTTGAAATGTATTACTGATGGAAATTAAATGTAAATTACTTACTTCTTAGTTTGTGGAATCTCTGTGCACTGGAAACTTATCTAGGTGCTGGGGATACTAGCCATGAACAAGGCACAGTCAGGCTAATGGGGGTGGGGGGGGATTGGGGGGTGGAGAAGACTGGCAACAGCTCTGTAAATAAGCAAATGAATGAATAAGAGCATTTCAGACAGTGTTGAGTACTGTGAAGGAAAGGAAATCTGCTAATGGTATAGAGGATGCTGAGAGAGGGTGAGGGGCAGGGAACAGGGTGGTTGGGGAATTGGAGGCAGTCATGTTTGGATCCCTGGAGGGGAAGGAGCCAGCAATGCAAAGAGCTGGGGGTGGGGATGGGGTACCTCTGGCAAAGGAAACGACTAATGCAGGAAGGAGCTTGGTATGCCCCTATGACCGAAGTGTGGCCCGTGGGGCTGGACTTTGGGGAAGAGTAGTGAGAGATGAGATGCGGGTGTTAGGCAGAGCCAGCTTTTGTAGTAAAGATTTGGAGTTTATTCTAAGAGTGAGAGGAAGCCACAGGAACTGACTGCGTACTTTTAAAGATCACTCTGTCTCCTGCGAGGCAAATGGATGGGACAAGGGCAGGAATGGAAGCAGGGAGACCAGCTGGATTGATGAGAGAGTCTAGGAGAGCCACAATGGTGACCCCAAGTGGGCTGCTGGCAGTGGCCCTAGTGGAGATGGTGAGAAGTGTTCAAATTCAAAATATATTTTAGAGATACAACCTAAAGGACTTGCTGGTAGTTAACTGCATTTTCCCAAACTAAGTTCTCTCTCTTGAGCCACACTTCCAAAGCTTTTCTGAAACAATTTTAGGTTCTGAGCTCCTTGCTCTTACCTCCCTATGCATATGCATGTAAATGCATGCACACCATTTAGGCCTCAGGAAAATGCCACCCTGCCCCCAAACCTCTTAAATCACAGTTGGTCCAGAGGGCTTATCTAGCCTTCCTTCCAATGCATCAAGTACAGATCAGCTGCTTTTCTGTCTGCAGATCTCAGAAATGACTCTCCACACCGCCTTTCCTAGGTCTTGTCACCTTACCATCCATACCCTCCGACAGACTCCTAGGGACATTCCCAATCATTTCATATTTGTGCATGACTTTTCAAAAGCCCAAGACTTCTGCTCCCCCCCCCCGCCCGGGGGGATTTTCCTAGAAGCTACAGGCAGCCCCAATAACATTATCAAGGCCCAGCTCAATGCTGGGGTCTTCACCAGCCTGTTATGTCACAAAGTGCCATCCTACAGCTGGGAAAACCAGGAATGTAGACATGTTTGCAAACTGTGAAACAATACCCACCTGGGTTTTCAGTCAGGTGAAACTGGGCTCTTAACCTCTTGCTTCTCCAGGAACTGTGGCCCCAAGAACTTGGTTAAGCATCATAATTAGAATACAACTCTTGGAGGCATCTGGATGGCTCAGTCAGTTGAGCGTCCGACTCTTGGTTTCAGTTCAGATCATGGAGTCAGCTTGTCCTTCTCCCTCTGCACCCCCCTCCCCCAGCTTGCTCGTTCTCTCTCTCTCTCTCTCTCTCTCTCTCTCTCTCTCTCTCTCTCTCTCTCTATATATATATATATATATATATATATATATATATATATATATTTTTTTTTTTTTTTTTTTTTTTTTTTAAAGCACAACTCTGGAGCCAGATTGCCTGAAATCGAATCTGAGTGTCACCAGATTTTATTTGCTTGACTTTGGACAAAACACTTCACCTCTCTCTCTGTGCTCTGTCCATCTGTAATTGGAGATAACAATATCTGCCACTTAAGGTGGGGAGGAAGGGAGGTACTGTGTATAAAGTGCTTAGGATGGCACCTGGCATAGAACAAGTGCAATATAAGTGTTAGCTATCACCCGCACTATCTTCCTGTCTCACCCACCAAGGTGTCACCCTCATTTCTTATTTGTGCATCGAAAATTCAGTTCTATGATTGTGGAGACATTACCCAGCCCCCTGGGGGTGGTGCACATAGGTAGATGTGGTTAGAAGAGAGCACATTGGGGTCATTACAGAGGAGCATGGTGGGGCAAAGTGATAAGGTGAGCTCACTGAAGAGACACTTAATAAGTTGTGATTAATTTACTCTGAATAATGCATCCACTTGAAGGCATTTTTAAAGCATTCTTCAGATTAAATTCCCTACCATTCTGAGGCTCATCTCACTGAACAGGAAGTGTGTGGAATGGGCAGGGAGAGCCTGTTTTTTTTTTGTTTTTTTTTTGTTTTTTGAGAGCCTGTTTTTTGCAGTAACTCAGAGTTGAGCTTATGTATCTCAAGCTCTTGTCTTCATTTCATTGATACACTATAGCTTTTGGGATGTTTGGCAGTTAAGCCAGATTAGCTGTGGTCACAACACATTACAGCAGGTTAAAATGATAGTTCTCTTCTTGTTCATGCTAGAAGTCCCCCATGGAAGGGACAAGAAGGTCTTGCTTACTGTGGAATCAGGCTGGCAGAGGCCCCATCTCAATAGGCTTCCCGGATCATAGTGGAGAAGAAATGTGACAAACTGCATGTTGGCTCTTGAATTTTTACCTAAAAATGACCCATCATGTTGTTCATATTTCTTTTGTCAGAGTGAGTCATATGACTATGCTTAGGCTTAAAAGGGAGAGTATGTATGATTTTTCTACAGGGAAGTGCCTCCAAATACCTGGGGACAAGTTACCACAAGGAGTTAACTGAAAGTTAACAGAAAACCCCTCTAAAAGTAGCTTAAACAATTAAGGGGTTATTTTCTCATACAACAAGAAGTTTGGAGGTGGATCAAGTCTCAAGTTGGTAAATCTGGTAGCTCAAGGAGTCTTCAGGGAACCCAGTTTATTGCCATCTTTTTACTTTTCCATCCTTAGGATATCCACAATATCTCTCCTCATGGTCACAGGATGGCTGCAGCAGTACCAGCCATCATGTGCAGACCAATAACATCCAGAGAAGAATACTTAGTGTTTCCTTCCACCAGTCTCATAGTATTAAGAAAAATCTTTCCCAGAACCTCCAGCTTACCTTGGTTCCTGTTGGCCATAATTAAATCAGATGACTATAACTTAGCCAGTCATGAGCCAAAGGAAAACCACTTCCTGGGATAAGAAAAGGCCTATTTTCCCTTTGTACAAACAACTCTGATTTCTATAAGAAATATGTCACTGAACATAAGAAATGAGGAAAACGTTAACCCAGTTTTACCAATTATGGTAAGCTCCTTTATTCAGGGTGTAAATAAAGAGGAACAACAATTAGGCCAGTATTTGTGCTTACATAATTATTCACAGTCAAATAACTATGGGCAAATAAAGCAAGCAAAACAAGCATCTAATGGGGAAGGATCATTTACCTGAGAGTCAGGGAAATAAGAAACTACTTGGGATTGATATTACATCCATCTCAAAAGAGTTAGCTAAAAGAATTCACCACTCCCTTCTTTGTGTCCACCCCCAACTATAGCCTAAATATTCTTTCTTCATCATTCACTCACCACACTTTATTGCCTTTATCTGTGTACCTGTCTCCAACTGCAAAACGATAAGCTCTTTGAAAGATGTGGCCTATTTCTTCTGTTTATTCCTGTGCATGCCAAAAATAATAATGGGTAACACCAGTTGATTGCCCACTGTGTACCAGAGCCCATTCTAAGTTCTAAATGTAATACAACTGTCCCACAAGGCATATGCTATTATCTATGCTTAATACATAAAGAGTTGGAGGGTCAAACAGTTAAGTCATTTGGCCAAATGTACACAATTATTAAATGATAGAACTGGGGATCCCTGGGTGGCTCAGTGGTTTAGCGCCTGCCTTTGGCCTGGGGCGTGATCCTGGAGTCCCAGGATAGAGTCCCACATCGGGCTCCCTGTGTGGAGCCTGCTTCTCCCTCTGCCTGTGTTTCTGCCTCTCTCTCTCTCTCTCTCTCTTCTCCCTCTGTGTGTGTGTGTGTGTGTCTCATGAATAAATAAATAAAGTCTTTTTTAAAAAATGATAGAACTGAATTTCAAGTGAAGGTAGCCTAGTTGGGTTATGCATGACATATTTGCCCCCAAAATGGGTGAACCTAGTATGCTTTAATATACAATATGAACACGTGAGAGAACAGGAGTGAAGGACAAGTGATATTATCCTTTATTTACAAGTAGAATCTGAAATCAAGTATAATAGACTTAAATTATCTGAGGATGGAGATCACATATGTTTCCCTTGCTCAGTATGGTGTCTCTATCTCCTAGTATACTCTCTGGCACACAGTAGATCCTCATATGTTCCTGGAAGTAGAGGAGGGGGAATGGGAGGGAGGAAAGAAGGGAGGAAGAGGAGGAAGGAGGGAGAAAAAGAGAATGAATGAATAAACACAGTTAATGTTCTCTTTCTCTTGCTCCTTACATTTTCTACCATCTTTTCCTGTGTTATTTCTAGGAGTATTTTGGTGTCAAAAATCTACTTCTTACCTAAGGTAGAAAGAAGTATTGGTTGCTCTAAGTATCAAGGGTTCTCAAAGAGAAGAGTTTAAATGTAATATTGTTACAGAGTAGGGAGACCTTCTGTAGCCCTATAAATTATTTGGCTTTTGAAACAATGTATCTTCTATAAAGTAGATTTTTCCCTTAAACTGAAACATTGTAACCGAAGCTTTTGCTTTTAATTGTGTGCTGCTTGAAATGTCAATACAGTGCATGGACATATTGAATTATTTTTTTTAAGTCAATGCAAGGCCATCAACAAATGAACAGCAATAATTAAGGAAATGGCCACTGTCAGTTGATGGAAATACTACTCTAGCAGTTCCTCCGCCAGTCACGTGTTACAGTAGATAAATGACAGGTTGGGAACACTAAAAGCATGATGTTTCTTCTTGTTTCAGCACCAGTATCATGGGGGTCTGCTTTTGCAGAATGCTCCAAAAAGTCATACAAATGTAATACATTAGATCTAATCTTCAGACCATATAGACCCGCACTCTAGTTTTCATCAGCAAAGTAAGATCCTGGTTAAACTGAATCATTGTGCTGTTGTCACAAGTGAATTTTAAGTGTTCTTCTTCTTTTTTTTTTAAGTGTTCTTATTCTTAAAGGGTGTCGAAGTTTTTTTAAAAAAGATTTTATTTATTTATTTGACAGAGAGAGAGTAAGAGAGAACATGACCTGGAGGAGGAGCAGAGGGAGAGGGAGAAGCAGACTCCCTGCTAAGCAGGGAGCCCTGTGCGGGACTTGATCCCAGGACTGTGGGATCATAACCTAAGCTGAAGGCAGATACTTAATTTATTGACTGCCCAGGCAGCTAATTTTATTTATTTATTTATTATTTTTTTTTTTCAGGCAGCTAATTTTAAAAAGTGTTTCTGTGGTCTAACCTTGAACTAGAACTTCATGAGTCTCTGAATATCCCAATTTCCCCCAATATCCCATTTTTCAGTTGTTTTTTATTCTCAGATGATTTTCAGATTTCATTCAAAAATTTTTTGAGTTATTAGGGATTTTTTTTTCAGACGTCTAATCCAATTTCAATATATCCAAAAATGACCTCACTGATTTCTCTCTCCCATCTGTCTTTCTCTCCTTTTAGGTTCTATCTCTTGGTTGAAGGCATCACTGTTCACTCTTTGATCCAAGCCAACATTTAGTCACTTTGGATAGCTCTTGTTTTTCCACTTACATCCAGTTAGTTGACAAGCCTATTCATTCAACCTCTAGATCCATCCTTCCCTTTTCCTTCCCATGCCCTAAGCCAGTCCCTCATTATCCTCACCCGGAATATTGAAGTGACACCCCGCCCCCCACTGGCTTCCATTGTGTATCTCTTATCCTACCAACTCATCTTTTGTTTTTCCAACCAGTTATTTTCTGTGAGATGTAACATGTTTCTTCCCTGGTCAGAAACCTATAATGAATGGTTCACTATCACCAATTTTTAACAAGTCTAAACTCTTTAATAACATTCAAGATTCATCTTCAGTTACTCCAAGCCTGCCTTAGCACTCCCATTTCCTATCACCCCCTACTATTACCTTCCTTAGAGCTGCACATATATGTATCATCCTTAGATATATTGTGATGTTCCTCAGTTCTATCTACCTGGCAAAATCCAAATTACCCTTCAGGGCCTTGTTCAAATACCTATGGAAAGGTCCTTGGTATCCATGCAGAATTAGTCATTTCTTCTTTGCTCTCCTAGCATTTTGTTTCTATTCTTGTTATGCTCCTGTCTTAGGTTAGGTTCCCAGAAACAGATCCTGAGAGGAGGATTTGTAGGAAAGTGTTTTCTATGGGAAATGTTCCCAGAAGAGATTGGCAAGTGAATGAAAGAAGGAAGCAGACAAGAGAAAGGGACTGAGCAAGTGAAGCTTTAGACAAAGTCCCAGAGGGAGTGGCTCAGCCTCATTTAGTAGAGAAATATGGACATTGTTTTATGTCCTGCTCCAAGGCAAGGGGCTGGGCTTTCTTACCCCTACACCAACTAGTCCCTAGCAAGGAACTCTGCTCCTAAGCACTTCCTCTCTTGGAATAATATGTTTGTAGTGCTCAAGGACATCCGATCCAGGAGAGTCATAGGTACAAACCATTGGAAGCAAAGTATGTCAAAACTGATGCAGGAGGACAGGAAGGGTAAAAAGGGATCCCTAGGCATTCAGGAGGAGGCAGACTGTCAGCTACAGCTCGCTCGCTCGTCAGTATAGGCTTCTTTGTTTCTACCTAAGCACCTTCAGCCCCCAGGTAGTGAATTACTTGGGAGGGAGACCCCTCCCCTACAGCAGGGAAGATAATACTTCACACCTAGAGAGTGCTTAAAGAGCATTTATTGGTTTGAATTGAATACCCCCTTTGTTGGTCGTGTGCAACGTTTTGCTGCTACTAATTATATTGCTGAGATTTTTTCCCCCTAGCTGGTTTTAGCTCAGTAATAAAAGATAGGGCTTCTGGGGTTTCAAAACCTAAGGTTCAACTTTTCACCTTGCACTTTTCTTCCCAGGGCAACAATTTGCTCAGCATATCTCTTCCTAAATTCCAAGACAGGCTGCTTGCTCTGTTCAGTCAAGACTGCCAACCCAAGAAACATTTTTGAAAGATCACAGTCAACGTCATTGCCAAAAGAAGAAGTTCTTGGCACACAAAGGACCTGGTTCAATATGAGATGCCAGATGGTGATTTCAACTTCAGCTAAATTCCTGCTGAAAAAAGTGTTTGAACTGCAGATGAGAAAAGCTTCTATGACAAATTTCCAAGTGTTAGAAGCTTCAGAGGGAAATGGCAAGTGTTGATACACGTACCCCCCCCCAACACATGCACACATATCATAGAACTACTACCTGCATCTGGTAATTAAGATTCCCACAAAGATGCCTCTGCTTTTTAAGAAGACTAAGATCTAATTTGATTTTTACTAATATTAAAGTGCATTAACTGAGTCCATTGAAAGCAAATACTGTTTGATTGCATGTAGTGTTTCTCAAAGGATGTATCCCCTTAGCATCTGTTGTAAGCTTTTTTAGCATCTGAGGCAGTTCTCATTCCTCTCTCCTAATAACTCTATTATTAAGCCAGTTAATAATCAGCAGGCACCCCTTCCCTAGTTTTCATTTTTTTCTCCCTAACTACTTTCATATTACAGGGAATATATATGAAGTATAAATTGATGGTGTTCTCCTGGGTACTCTTAGGTCCCTGACTCCCTGGTGCAGGAAACTGAAAGCCCAGCTCCCCTGAGTCAAGTGAGGGCACATTCCAAGATGTGGTTTATGCACCAGAGCTCCATTCAAGATTTAGCTGAGGTTGAGACTTTGCCTAAAAGTATACGCTTAGCTGGTTCCTTCTTTTCTACTTTCCCTATCTTGCCTCTCCCTCCCCATCCTTCTTCTCCACCACACTCCCTTACAGAACTAAGGAACATCTCTTCAACAACATTCTTGCACACAAATCCTCAACTCAGGGTCTGCTTCTGGGGAAATGACTTAAAATTCTGTGCAATGGAAAAATTCAAGACATTTCATGCTGATAGAGAGAAGAGCCATTGTTTCTGGAGCAAGAAATGTATGCATACCTACTTTATCAATCGAGATTTAGAAGGAAATAGTGGATAAACTCAAATTAGATATTTAGAGAATAGTTAATAAAAGGACTGAGTATAAAGGAGTGGGGCTGGGTGCAGAGAAACAAGGATAGTGCCTGCCTGGAAACTGATAACAAGGGGTGCCATTACCAACCCAAGGCCCCACTGGCAAGAAGGGAACTGGTAACAGAGTTGTATGGAGAGGACTGTGTGACAGAAGCTGTAATCTTATTTTTTTAAAGATTTTATTTACTTATTAATGAGAGACACACACAGAGAGAGAGGCAGAGACACAGGCAGAGGGAGAAGCAGGCTCCATGCAGGGAGCCCAACTTGGGACGCGATCCTGGGACTCCCAGGATCACAACCTGAGCCAAAGTCAGATACTCAACTGCTGAGCCACCCAGGTGTCCCAGAAGCTGTGATCTTAAAGGGTGCAGCCAGCCTAAAGGACCCTAGAGAGAACAAGCTGGCTAAAATAAATACCCCAATCTCATGCTCCTTCATTCTTCCCATCTTTTACCAGTGACCCCACCAGCTGAAAAGAACGGAAGCCAGGTGCAAAAGAGCCCCTTTGTGCAGTACATCTAAGCTGGCCTCTTAGGGCATAGGGCAGGTGGAGAAGAGCAGACAGGGTGTCCAGAGGGACAAACAGAAGCTATCCAACATATCTATCTACCTACTTTCACACACACACACACACACACACACACACACACATGCACGTGCACACACATAAATGCATATACACACACACACAGTTTGTCCTGTTCTTGATTTTGACCTGTGGCCAGACACACATAAATAGACACTGATTTTTCTCTCTGCTGATCTTATTTCTCTTTTCATTTTATTTATACTTCAGGCTGCATGATGTTGTTCATCATACAATCAATAATGAAGAATCAGACATAGTACATTTTTATTAAAGTCTGAGTATGGTGTCTGGGCATCTCAACAGTAGCCCCAAGCCTTAGCCTCTATGATGGCATTTTTTTGTACATCAAAATATGACTCACAGAGCTCACTATATAAAGTGTATCATCTCTTTGGCCTCAGTATTTTGGTATAAAGAGCTCTAATTTATATATCCCTAGAGAACCATACTCATTTTCTTCCAATTGAAAACAAAATACAAATCAAAGATTTATGTTGTTTTTTTTGAAATGACATGGCTGATTGCTGTCTCATCAATCCAGGTGCAAGGATGCCCTCATTATTCCGTTTACTCCCAGATGTCCTCATTATTGGAAGCGATGCTCTCTTTCTATTGGTCTCATTTTCTGTTTTTGAAATGGTCATTTTCCCCACAAGCAGCTTTGGCTTGGTTCAGAATATAAAGCACTGCAAAATGTGCAGATTGAAGACAAAGGGTCACTCAGTTATTTGAAGGTCTTTGAGATTAATCGTGGAAAGCAGAACCCTGGTCCTCAGGATGCTGGCAGGAGCTGATGTGGGTGAGATGAAGGATAGATGATGGAGAAGTACCACTCCCACACATCCCTGGAGGACAGGCAATGCACAGCAGTGCCTTCTGGGCCTCTAGCCCTCTCTCTCTGCTGGGTGCCCTGCAGACTCAGATACAGCTGAACAGAAAACACGTGGGCCATGGGGCACACATTAGCAAATGGCCTACAGGGCTGTCATTTCCAAGTATTAAAATAGTATGTGTTGGGCTATTTTCTTCTGAAATTTTATTTTAATATACTACTGGGGGGTCCAAGGGTTATAGAAGGTGGTGATTTAAAAAAAAATCTCTAAACATCGTGCTTCATTTTGAGGCAGCTGCCTGCATCATCCATGCAGACTCACCACAGAAGGTGAGTGTGAGGGTGGATGGGCTCTGCCTAGAAGCCTGATGCAATCACTATGAGATTATGTAAAGCAAGGCACGTAACCCTCCCAACCCCAGATTCCTTGTAACAAGGAATGAGGTTAGATGAAGTTGGAATCCTCTTATTGTTCTAATATTTCACTACGAACTACAGTAGCCAATGGTCACATATGGTGAGTCTGAACTGAGATGGGTGACCAGTGCCAAAAATCACCAGATTTCCAAGACTCAGTACAAATGCTGGTGTAAGTTATATCATTAAAATTTTTTTATATTGGTTATGTGTTGAAATGATAATAATTTGAGGTATATTGGGTTAAATAAAATAAAAACAATTTCACTACTTTCCCGTTTAAATTGCGGCTACTAGAAATTTTGGAATTATACATGTGGCTTATATTACCTTTCTATTGGACAGAACAGTTTTTAAAATTTATTTATTTATTGACCTATATAAAAATATATGTTCCCAGGTTCCCATTTCTTCTGGATGCACATCAAATTCTAGAAAACTTAAAGTTGTCTTGAATGGCATCATTTTCCATTCAAAGATCTTTTTGTAAAAAGGTAAAAATTTCATGTCATGTTGGCTAAGTGTTTAAGAGAGTGTAAGGGGAAGGAAGAGAAATGGTCCTTAAACTAGAATTTCATTTCCTTCTACTTTGAGTGAAGCTAGAGTGTCAGTCTTGAGACATTTTTAATTTTTAGAACAGTAGGACGTTTCCAGATTGCAGACACATGAAAATAGACGCTTCCCAAAGTGAAGAGCAGTCCTCCTCCTCTGCCATGCACACACATGCAACATCTCTTCTCCACTGAGTGCCAAGTATTTGGAAAGCACCTAAATGCTCAATTCATGAGCTCCAGAAAGCACATGTTCAATAACCACTTCCTGCTATGCATTAACTGCTGAGTCTAATAAAGAACAGTAGACAGAGACAAGGTATAAAATATGCCTTAGGACTAATGATCTGGGTTAGAGAGAGCAGCACAGGGAAGATTCAGAGGCACATGTAAGAGCAGAGTAGAAGGAGGGTAGTTTGTCTGGGGACACTGAGCAAACACTCATCCGCAGGGATCAAGTAGGGAGGGCCTTGCCTATCAGGAAGGAGATCTAGGACCTGACATGAAAGAAGATGGGCTGAATGATCTAACAGAAGCCATGTTTGAGGGGACTCATCCCTCTCTTCCCTGTCATGTTTTATATGGAGATTATCTATCTATCTATCTATCTATCTATCTATCTATCTATCTATCTATCTATCTCCCAACTGGAAGATCTGATTAGAGTCTAATGCTACTTCACACTATTCTGTTACTCTCTCCTATGCATGTTTTTTGCTTACCCAAGGGAGAATGAATGATACAGAGAGGACAAGAGCCAAGGTTGATGTTTCTTTTGAATATCTCATGGTTTCCAGGACAGTAGTAGGTACAGAGTAGGTACTCAATGCTTACTTAAAAAATAATAAGGTAAATTATGCTAAGTCCCTGTGTCCTGTCTTTAGTATATTTCATGAGGGAAAATGGAGAATCCTAATTCCTAACATGGGTTCTTCAGGGGCAAAAGTGTAAATCAGTTTGCCTTCTATTTCCTGTCCCTTTTCTGTGTTTATCTCCTTTCTTCCCAGTATCTTCCTGGGTGCTTACCACCATCATTTTGTCATTGAAACTTTCTCCTAGCCCTTGACTTATGCATCTGGATGGAACCCAGATTTCCCCTTTCCTTCTTTCACCACCCATTTCCTTAGGTCCTCGGGGAGAGTATGATGTCCCTTTACCCACACAGTCCCTGGCTTGGATTAGAAATGATGATCTACTTTAACCATTTAGCCCTCCCTGATGCAGTGTCACTTACGTGAAGATTGTTCTGATCACTTCATATGGTCAGAGAAATAAGAAAGGCATTTATTAAAGAAGTGTAGAAGGAGATGGGAGTTACTATGGAGTGACAGAAGCATTTTTGCTTTGTTTGGTTTTTAAATGTACTGTACGTAAGAAATAACTCATCCCCAACTGTGACTTTGGGGGAGGGTAGATTGAATTTGGTTAGAACTATAAGCTTTCCTTACCCAGAAAAGAAGTGACTCTGTAGATCCTATTAAATTTACAACACCTGAATTTTCTCTCTCTCCTTTAAAAAAAAAAAAAAAAAAAATCCACTGTTGTTGTCCTGGCTTTAATCATTACAAAATTACTTCAAGAAGAAACAGACTTTCTCTACCTTAGATTATTCTTTGGTTAACTTTTTAGAGCTTTTAGCCACCTGAGAAAGCCAGTCCAATACTGAAAAATGTTGCAAAAAGCCACTCAAAGACATCACCTGCCTTAATTCGTTAAGCGTCCCAAGTCCCTGAACAGGCTCTTTGTAAAGTGCCTCTTAATACCAGAGGCAGATAAACTGCAACAGATTCGAGTGAAATGTAGTCTGTACAGGCTGGGTAAATGTTTATGTCTCTTTTCATTTTTCCTTCTATTGCATATAATGTAGAATCAGAGCCTGGCTACTATTTCTACTATCTTTATTTTTGTTTAACAGAGGAAAGCTCAAGTGATAGGTTCTAAGGCAAGACCCTGCTTTTTTCCCAATGATTGTATGCTGGACTAAAATTGACCTTTCACCCCATGCAACCTAAATCGCAGGCACATGGTATTAAATTATCTGCCTTGGTAAGATTGTCCTTGCAAAGCTACACCACAAAGTAGCCATGCTCCACACTCTCCCCTCCTTTGTAGCAAGCCTGGGGATTGGATGTCATTTCAAGTGTCTGGTCCCAGCATTAACTCCACCCCATTCACCGCTCTCAAGAAAGAGTATCTTGTGTTTCTCAAATCACACAACCCCCACCAATTCTGATCTTTCTCCATAGAGAGTGAACACCACCTCCAACATCCCCTAGCTCCCAGGAATCACCATTTTGAATTAATGAGCAATCGCAACCTTAAGGATTCTTGCAGGTAAAAGGGATGCTTGGAGAGAGAACCGGTAGGATGAGGCTCCCATGCCAGAAATTAGGTGAAACAAGAAACATGTCTTCATTCTTACCTTCTGAGACTGTTGGCTGTTTCCTTCCCCAGTGAACATTCTTCTAAGATGACAGCTCTGTAAGTATTCCGCTAACAAATTAGCTATTCACTTAACTGTGTGTCTGTGTGTTGTATAACTACTACTGGATGGAACAACTGTGCATTAAGTACATGAGCATGTGTGTGCACAAGAGTATTAAGAAGGGGGCGGAGGAGCATGCATTGAAAGAGAACTGGGTTCTAAAATAAGACTGATATGCCTTATTTTTTTTAAATTTTATTTCTTCATGAGAGACCAAGAGAGAGAGGCAGAGACACAGGGAGAGGGAGAAGCAGACTCCTCAAGGGGAGCTCAATGTGGGACTCAATCCCAGGACCCTGGGATCATGACCGGAGCCGAAGGCAGATGCTCAACCACTGAGCTACCCAGGTGCCCCCAAGACTGATATGCTTTTTAAAAAAAACCCAAACTTAATTTGAGGACAACTGTAGATTCACATTAAGTTTTAAGAAATAGTGTAACATATATAGAACTTTATAATAGTATATGGACCTTTAACCCAATGGTAATATTTTGAATAACTGTACCAGGAAACTGACATTAATACAGTCGTAGGGCCTTATTCAAAATGTCACCAGTTTTGTATATTCTCATTTGTGTATTTAGTTTAGTGCGATTCTGCTTTTGAATCTCAGCTGTGCTTAGTACTAGCTGTGTGACCCTGAATACGCGCCCTAGCTTCTCTGAGGCCCAGTCTCCTCATCTGCAAAATGGGCATGTCTGTCTCCTAAAGGTGGTGTGAGAATTAGGTAAGATCATTTCTGCTAAGTTTCCAGCACACTGGATTCTCAATAGATGCTACTTTCCTTCCTTTCTATCCCTTGTTCTTTCAGTAGCAAGGGAATGTTCTCCAGTTTCTTCCTGAAATAAGCAGACTTAGGGGTTATCCGGATGAAGCGGCTCCTTCTTCAAGGCCAGTAACGTTTAACCCTGCAGTTCAAAGACAGCACAGTGGACGTCACTTGCCCACAGCTGCTGCCTATAGGCTTGGACTTGGGGTCCAAATCAAAGTGTAAAGATGGGGGTTAGAAAGGAGAGATTTGGGGGGGAGCTGTGGAGTAGGGGTAGGAGGTGGTAAGTACTGAACACTCCTTGGCTGGAGAACTGCCAGTTCCAAGGAATTTCCGAACAGTGTGGCCAGTGACGGAGGTTGGAAGAGCCGCGGAAGGCTGGGTACGGGCTGGGAGCCTCTGAGGACACGGTGGGCAGGTGCGAAGCCGGCCTGGACGGGGTGGGAGGGTCACGGAGGGTCACTCAGCCCCGAGCCAAGTCCAGCGCTCTTCTGTCCCCCGGAGCCCTCTTCCAAGGACGGCCAAGGAGCGCCGAGGGGCCAAGAAATCCGGGACCGCCGGGGGCGGGAAGGGCACCTTGACCCCCACCCCAGGGTCCCGCCGGCCCGGGGCGGGGGCCTTTCCTCGCGCGGAGCCGCGGCTGCCTGGGTGTCCTAGGCTCGGCGGGGCGGGGGGCGCGGGGGAGCCGTAGCCCCGGCTTGGCCGCCTCGAGGCGCCGGCCTCCCCCACCTGCACCGCGCGGACCCGGGCGTTTCCGAGGCGCCACGCGGCGGCCGAGCCGGGACGGGGCTCCCCGGGTTCCCGCGACCCGAGCGGGCCGGGGCGGGGCGGGGCGGGGCGGGGCGGGGCGGACCCCGCGGGGGCCGGGAGGCCGCTCTGCGCTCCTCCCCCGGCAGCCCCGGCGCCGCCCTGGCTCCTCCCCGCCGCGCCGCCGGGCCCGGCCCTTCCTCCCCGCGTCCAGAGCTCCGGGTGGCCGCGGCCGAGCCGGGAGCCGAGCGCGCTGGGCGCGGCCGTCCCGCCGCCGCCGCCTCCGAGCCCAGAGCGCGCCCGCGGCCATGGTCCCTGCGGCGGCGCCGGGCGCTTGAGCCCCGCGACGCGGTGAGCAGGAGCCCGCTCCCGGCCCCCCCCCCGCGGCCTGGGGGTGCGCGGAGGCCTCGCGCCGCCCCCCGCCGCGGGACGGGCTGGGGCTTCCCCTGCGGCGCGCGGGGCCGGGCGGGAGCTGTGCCCGCGGGGCGCTCCCGGGGCCGGGGAGGGGGCGGGGCGGGCCCGGGGCGGGGAGGATGCGCGCCGCGGCCCCGGAGAGCCGCGCTTTTGTACGCGCCGGCCCCTTACATATGGAAATGACGCCCGCGCGGGTCCCCAGTCGCGTCCTTTTGAAGGACGCCCGCCTGGACCCGCGGCGCCGGCTGCGAAGCATTGTCCCGCGTCCTGAGCCCTAACAAAGCGTCCCCCTCGGCTTTGCAGAGCACCGGAGGCGGGCGGCCGGCGGCGCGGGCGCAACGGAGAGGCCGCCAGAAGGTAGGCGAGCGCGGCGGGGGCCGAGCCTGTGCGCTGCCGGGTGACACAATGGGGCGTCTGAGGTTTGGGGGTGCGATGGGCTGGCGGAGCGGAGGCGCAGCTGCATCTGCATCGCAGGTCGCCGGGCCCGGGGTCCTCCGCCACCCGCGTGGTCCCGGCCGCAGCCGCCCGCGGAAGGCCGCTCCCGTGTGCAGGGCCCGCAGCGCGCGGAGTCCCCGAGGCGGCAGAAGGCGGGGTTGTCCAGTCGCCTTGTGCCACCCAGGCCGACTTGCGGTCGAGACGCGGGGGGAGACCCGAGGTGATGAACCTGGGCTCTCTGAGCAGCCGGAGCAGTTTGCGGCCCTTAAACGGGGCGAGGGGGTCTTAGAAGGTGTGTGGGGAAAACGCATATAGGACTTCCCCAGCGCAGTCACTAGGAACTAAGGGGAAAAGGACAACACGACACGCGGTTATTGCCTGGAAGCCTTGCTGGCCAGCCCAGCGCCGTGCAAGTGTGGAGCGCTGCGGGGGAGGCTTCCAGGGTTCCCGGGGCTGGGCTTCTGCAACGACCAGACCGGTCTCTGACAAAAGGACAAAGCTGCTGGAAACACTTCACTGCTGAAAGCTCCCTCTGTGAAGTTAGAGGGAGAGGGAGAGGCATTTTCCTAGTCTCAGCCCTGGACAAACCCGGGTAGAGGTGCTCATAAAACGGGAGCTGGAAAGATTGCCCTACCGTGTACCTTGTTAGACAACTTAGCTATCAGGAGATCCTGTGCCTTCCTTATTTAACAGGGGCAGAGGAATTCTTGAGATGGACTCGTATGGCAAATACAACCTAACTCCTGAATTTGTGAAATCAAAACCGATCGCATGGTTATCTTTTGTGACACGGTAGCCTTTTAGGATTAGAATCCTGATAAAGTCCATCGTGGCACAGGGGCTGAGCTTCTGGGGTCATGGACGATTTGTCAGTTGGGCTCCCTTCTATATGTTGACAAAATCTTACGTCGGCTTGTTTCCAGAGGCTTGACAGTCTACAAGGAAATGTATTTTTCCTGTGTCAGCTTAATTTTATCTTGAATCTTCTCTAGTGGCTAGCGTCTTGGTGGATGACCTGATATATTGGCAGATCTTGCTCTGGAGTTTGTGAAAATTTCCAGGCCGTGCATAAAAGTAACGTGACAGGCTGGCTGAAAAACCAGTTATCTCTTCAGCCGTTGTCAATGTTCTTAGGGAGGTGAAGTGAACTCCTGGGGAGTTCCTTTGTAGGTTTATTTTCACCTGTTCTCTGGCCATTCCGCAGGGGAAAGCATTCTTAATGTCAGCAGAGATAAAGGGAAGGACTTACAGATGTTCCACATGGGTTGGGTATCAATAAAGATATTGCCAAGGCAGGAGAAGCCTTTACAGGGGCAATAGAAGGGAAGCCATCACAGGCATAGTCTTTGCATTAAAATGTCAAAGATCAGTCATTTTAATTAGGCACTTGCTCAGAATGGCCTGGTGTCTTTCGTCATCTTTTTTCATTTTAGATATGTGATGACCCATAATGTCAAAAGATGTTAACTGCCGCAGAGGGGGAGAATAGGGCCCCAGTGAATTCTGAACAGCCAACCTTGATTTAATAGGCAATATTCTTATCTTAAGTCAAATGTTGCTAAAATAAATTGTTTTAAATGTCACTGCAAATGACTTTCTAAACTAACATTTCACCAATCTTGATGCTTCCATTTTCTGTTGATAATGAAAATACATTTTATCAGTCTTACATTTATAAAGGGTTGGCAAGTTGAGCCAGAGCATTTTAGTGGTCTTCAAGCAGCCTCTTTGGGAGGTTTATTTTTATAGATGCCAATTCATCTGTGAGCCAGTAAATTATGTGGTTTGAATTCTGGCTATTGAGCTTACATCTGCTGGGCAGGAGCTGGTGGAGAAACTGAGGCTTGCAAAAAGATGTTTTTATCTTATTACAAATAGAATTTTTAAAAGATTATGGGAATATGTAAGTGAGCAACTTTTTTTTCCCCCAAAATTAGAACACTTCTTTGTTGCAATCTGTATCAGCAGTTAATCATTTATTCAAGCTTTTGGATGGAAAAATTACAAAGTATTTATGTTCTAATGTTCACATAAAAAAACAAAGTTGGGCAACTATTGTTTATAGATGTGAGAAGAGAAGCTCTCCCTGGGGGAACTGTGCTCATAGCTGCAGGCATTCTGGATTAATTCCAGTAAATACGGCTCAAGAAGTGAAAGTTGCTATAAGCAGTCTCTTTCAAGAAAGTAACAAACATGTTTTCTGCTTCTGTAATTTTCTTAGTAGCTGATTACAGGCTATTGATTGAACGTGCGAGGCTAATGATTTTCTTCCTCCAGCTACCCTGAGTTGACTCCCTGTTTGGTAATCTACCTCACTGTTAGATTTAACAAAAGCTTGGTTTTGGCCCATCATTCAGGATAGTAAAATATGAAAAATATTTTGAATGTTTTAGAATAAATGCAAGTAGGATGTAATCAGCAAAGGTGGTTACTTTCTTTCAAATCTATGTAACCTGACTTTTTTTGTGTGTGTGGTGGCATTTAAACTTTTGTGTTCTTTCTGCCATGATTTTATTCTTGGTGATGCTCTGGTGCTTGTGGTATCCAGCTAGAACTGAGGTACTGCCGGGAACTGAGAGGAGGCTACCTCACAGGAGTCATTTTGATGAGCAGCAATAATTTCTGGCAGAAATATCCTATAGAGATATGTAAATAGGGACAGTTGCGTTTTCTATTAAAGCCTTTACTGAAACTGAATTTATTCTTGTCACTATTTCGTTATATGCTGAAGTGAGTCCAAATTGACAAGACTGGAAATCTTTGCAATTAAAGTGTTTGCAAAAAAGAGAAGAAAAAGAAACATTTTAATTTGATCATTGGCGTTGGGAGGCTCTGACTTGCCAAATGGTGAAAGCCGAAGGCATGAATGAAAAGCTTTCCCAAAGTAAGGTTTGTCCATGTTCACCCCTTTTGTTATAAAGTAACTAAATTAGTCACTTGGTGGTCACTGCCTGGTCTGTGGACCCCCAACAGCTATGTCTGAACACAAATCTAAAAGCATCTATTATGATACCCAAGGAGAGCGGCTGAGCCAAGAGGGGCATCCAGACATTCCTCGTAGCTGTTCAGCTGCTGGACCATCTGGAGGGAAATAAAAGGCCTGGGCTAGGGGCTCTGGCATTGTGTTCATTTATTATTTGGTTTTCCCTTGCCAGACTTTGTCCCTTTTTCACTCCCTCTGGCCCAGAACAGAGTTCCCCTTTGGCTGGGGTGCCATTCTTACAAACTGCTTTCTGTACCTCGGATGCTGGAAAGTTCATAAGTTCATGTATCCACTTCATGTTGGCCTTATGTTGGGGACTTCATTATTCCAGCTGTACCTCCACCTCTTTTCCAGTCCCAGTTGGCATTGTATTCATCAGCCAGGGTTGCCGAGCGGAGCGCAGTAACACAGATCTGTAATGGACATCCCTGTCAGGGGCTGCGCATTTTGGCAGCCCTGTTTTGAGTTATTTGGAAGGAAAATGCTCCAAATAGTTCTCAGTATGGGTGGTTATTGGGTGGTAAATGTTTTGATAAATGGCTCTGTGCATCTGCCTCTTATTTATCCATCCCTAGGTTAAAACTCCAAAATATTGCCACACTCGCCCTTCTATTCCAACGGAATTGTAAAGGCTTTCTGTCAGTTTGATGGGGAAGGTAGATGGTGAGGAGAGGCCCTGGGTTGTGGTAGGCTTTATAAAATTGGAATTGTCCTTTGTGATTTGAAGGAGGAGTTGTCACTCAAAACCCAACTTTCTTCATCTCTGAGTAAGATTTCTGTCTCTGGTGGGTGTCTGTAGGCTTTAACTCTGGAAAGCATTGATGGCACAGATTAGACATACTTAAGTGTTCTGAGGAAGTAATTTAACAATGATCAATTTCTGGATTGTGCCCACTGTTGAAGATAGGGGACTCTTCCCGGTCACTTTTATTAAAAAAAATGCATTTCTTCTTTGCTCTAAATCCCAACTCTGCTTTGGAAAAAAAAAAAAAAAAGAGTGCTTGTTCTGTGTATCACTATGCCTTATAGGCTATAATTATTCAGTAAATGGTTTAGAGAGGTAGGGAGGAAGAAACCCCACCCTTCCCCTCACTCCAATTTGGAGGAGTTTGTGGCCATCAGGTTTTCATGGTGGTTTCTGGTACTTGGTACTCTTTGTTAGCTGATTAACACATGAAGGTAGAGATAAGGGATTTGCCTTGATGTCATTTCAGTGGTTACATTCGTGTGTTGTGTGTGCATGCATAGGATTGAGAGCATAATTTATAGAGTCCAGAGTTCAGATCTCAGCTCCACCCCCATATTAGCACTGTATCCTTGGACGAGTTGCCTGATTTTACATCTTAAAATGGGATTATGATGTCTACTTTAAAGAATTAGAAGGATTAAATGAGATCATTTATGTGAAGTACTCAGTGTAGGCCACACTTAGAGTAGGTGCTCAGAAGTTTAAAAAAAAGTTTCTTCTTAATTCCAACTATATTTCAGCCTTTCTGCTTTTGTTTGATGTTAAATGTATCAGTAATCTGCTTTTTTTTTTTTTTCAGGTTTTTTTTTTTTTTAATTTTTATTTATTTATTTATGATAGTCACAGAGAGAGAGAGAGAGAGGCAGAGACACAGGCAGAGGGAGAAGCAGGCTCCATGCACTGGGAGCCCGATGTGGGATTCGATCCCGGGTCTCCAGAATCGCGCCCTGGGCCAAAGGCAGGCGCCAAACCGCTGCACCACCCAGGGATCCCAGTAATCTGCTTTTAAAGATGGAGGAGGCATGGAGTCTTAACTTGCTGCCGCTAACTATTTATTTATTTATTTATTTATTTATTTATTTATTTATTTATTTATTTATTAAGATTTTATTTTATTTACTCATGAGAGATACAGAGCGAGCGAGAGAGGGGCAGAGGGAGAAGCAGGCTCCACGCAGGGAGCCCGATGCGGGACTCGATCCCGGGTCTCCAGGATCAGGCCCTGGGCTGCAGGCGGCGCTAAACTGCTGCGCCACCAGGGCTGCCCTTATAATATTATTTATATATGCATTACCTGCTCTGTGCATTCTTCTCTGTGAGGCATTCCACAGCCTCTGCTCTGCTTCTCTGAAGGCCGATCTCTGGCTGGTTGACTAAGTTACCTTTCTTCAGTTTACCCCTCCTTTGTCAGTCGCTCCTGTTTTCTTAGTGGTTTTCTCAATTCTACTCTTGTATCAACTTTCTCAGGGACTGTCCTGTCACTTGCTTGCCATCTTTAACCCCCAAGACAGCCCTTTCAGATAGGTATTATTTTTTTTATTTTATGTATTTATTATTATTATTATTATTATTATTATTATTCATAGAGATGCAGAGAGAGAGAGAGAGGCAGAGGGAGAAGCAGGTTCCATGCAGGGAGCCTGAGGTGGGACTCGATCCCGGGTCTCCAGATCACGCCCCAGGCTGCAGGCGGCGCTAAACCGCTGCGCCACCGGGGCTGCCCTCAGATAGGTATTATTATCCCTATTCTATAAACAAGAGGACTTTGGAGAGTGTTTAGTTTAGATTCTCCTCCAAAGTCATGTCCTAGAATTCCCGCCCCCACCCCCACCCCCACCCCCAAATCCCTGCAAATGCAGCTGAAGTTTATGAATCTATTGGCTTAATTACTAACTCCTTAAACTCCAGCCAGTTCTGGATGCTACAGTTTGGGATGGATTCTGGCTTTCTACTGCTTAGTTACATCTAAGACTGAAAATGCCTTTGAAAAAAAGGGTTGGATGGGGAAGGAGAGGTGTGCTTGTGGAAGAAACAGGCATTTTAAAGTCTTCATATGCTCATTTTATCACTCATTCAGAGTAAGTTACCACTCAAGGGATCTCCCTACACTGTCAGTCCATGATGTTTACTGGGTCCCTGGTGTGAGGAACAGACTGTACTATGCATTTGGGGGAGGATGTAAAAGAAATGAGTTGTGGACCTTGTCCTTAAGGAAATTTCTGCCAAGTGAGGAGAAAAAAATTCTTGCACATGAAATTACTCATGAACATTTGGGGAATAATAGCAACCAGTAAAAATGCATTCTGTGCCAAATGAGGACTGACAACTTGTCACCATATGTAACATCGTTTGGATGTTTCCGTATGCTCATTTGTTCCGCAGATTTGGGGCTGTTTTCCACCCCTTCAGTCAAAAGAATGTTTTCTGAAGCACAGTGTCTTGGGAAGGAGGGAGATGAAATAAAGAGATAGAAAAGGAAAGCTGCTGTGAAGAGATTGATTTAGTGAAAATCCAATGACCTCCCAAAGATCAGGGAATGATAGTTTATGAAATTCAGAGCTATGGATAAGATCAGGACTTTGCAGTACATGATGAGTTTTAGGATTTTCTTTCATTGGTCTAAATGAACCTATCCCCGCCCCTTAAAAATAATTTGAAAAAGAGGAAATGTTAGAATTCTTTCACTTTTGAGTTTGTTTTTTTTTAATGCAAAATCAAGTGAAAGTCGAATAGGCAGCCTTTTATGAAGTTGGTCAGATTGTAGCCTGTAAACCTGGGACTGTAAAACCCAGAGTGGGGCTGAGAGCTCTCGCAACCCTGAAAATCCCAGCACACCTGGGTGTTCTCAGATCTTAGCCAACAGCAACGTGCAGACTCTGAGTAAATCTCATTAGCTAGGCATTGGCCCTCTCTAAATTCCTAACTTTTGTGGCTTTGCTTAACACCTTGGTGTTTCTTTTCTGATGCTCTGATGTTTATATAGCACTCTCAACTTATTTTGAAAACATTTGCATGGTGATTAGTTAACCCAACAGACCAACCCTGGGAAGGCAGCCAGAGCCCGCAGCACCTTAGTAATAGAAAAGCTGATAATTAGAAGACCCATTCTCCACTTCCCTCTCTCTCTCTCTCTCTCTCTCTCTCTCTCTCTCTCTCTCTCACACACACACACACACACACACACACACACCCGGACCAGGAGCCTGGATCTAGATGGTGCTACATTGCTTTAATGAGTGGCCTCAGTAAAAACTGAAGAGTGGTGGAACTATTTGAATCCACCTAGTTCTGCTGAAACTCTTGGGATGGTCAAGACTCTGTTTTAGCTGGTAGTATTTTGAACAGTGTCTGTGGGAAGAAAGCACTGCCTAGAGTGGCACTGACGTGTGATGGAAGCTTCTCTCGTTTTCAGTCCTGTCCATGTTCAACACCTGAACTTGCATGTTGCCTGTGTTTCCCATCTGCTCTATGAACATCACCTCTAAGTTAGAGAGTTCCCTTACTCAGGGCTTTTTTTTTTTTTTTTTTTTAAGATTTTATTTATTTATTCATGAGAGACAGAGAGAAAGAGAGGCAGAGACACAGGCAGAGGGAGAAGCAGGCTCCTCGCAGAGAGCCCAATGTGGGACTTGATCCTGGGTCTCCAGGATCATGCCCTGGGCCGAAGATGGCGCTAAACCACTGAGCCACCAGGGCTGCCCACTCAGGGCTTTTGTTAAAGGTGCTGCCTTTTTTTTTTTTCCTTACGATTTTATTTATTTTTTCATGTGAGACACAGAGAGAAGGGCAGAGACCTAGGCAGAGGGAGAAGCAGGCTGATGTGGGGCTCCATCCCAGGACCCCGGGATCATGACCTGAGCCAAAGGCAGACACTCAACCACTGAGCCACCCAGGTGCCTCAGAGGTGCTGCTTTTAAAACTAGAATGGTGATTGCCAGGAGCTGGGGGAGGAGGGCAGTGGGAAGTTTCTCTGTGGTGCGTACAGTTTCAGTCATGCAAGATGAAAAAAGTTCTGGAGATCTGTACAACAACACAACATATAGTGAAGATTGTCCTCACACCTAACATTTTGTTAATAAATTTTTGTAAAATTTCATGTTATGTGTTTTTTTTTAATCATAGTAAAAAATGTATTGGCAAGAAAATATATTTTTTAAAGTGCTGCTTATAGTCAAGGGGCTGATTCTGAGAGCCTTGTTTCAGATGGCTGAGGTCACCGTCTCCAGGGTATACGCTGTGTTTGGCTTTATTGCATCATGGTGAAGGGAGCTTCAGATGGGCAGGTTTCAGGCTTATTACTGGAAGCCACACCACATTAAAAATTAAATACTGTGTAAGCAAAAAAACCCCAGATTTCACTCTTAAGATAGGAGGAACCTAGAATTTCATAATGTATATTTTTAGCAAAAATGATTCTGAGTTCATCATGAGTCCATGTTTTTATTGATCCCAGGAAAGGTAGAGAAACAGAAGGGTTGGGGGTTGGGGGTGGTCCAGAGGACATAAAACAGGTTGACCAGGTGTGCAGATGTGAGATGGTCTGGATAAGGGAGGTTCCCTGAGACTCTGTATGATTCGTCTGGTCTGCGGCTCCTCTGAACCTCATAATCTGAAAGCTTGGAGTAGTGTTTTCCCCTTTCTCTAGGCAACTAGGCATTACCTAAAGCTCCTGGGGACTAAAGTGAGCTTCAGGGACTGCTCTTCCTGTCACACCTCATGTAATTGCACCAGTGAAGTTAATTGTGCTGCTTTTTGAGGAACTTGTGTAAAAGGCGTGTGTCTCATGTAAACAGGGAGGTGGTTTTGTATCAGACATGTTCATCTAGTGCTTCTCGCAGCAAGTCTTCAGGCCAACAGTGGTGGGGGGCATCTAGGCTGAACGATGTGGAACTAAATAGGCTGGCCACAGGGGTGGGTTGCAACATCTGGGCAGGCGGGCTGGAGCTCGCCAACTTGCATGGAAGCTCAGGCCCCACAGCCTATTGGTCTACCAAGTAGTTTGAAAGCACTGAGTATCCGAAGTGGCCTTTCACCTTCTGTAAGTCCAGGGCCAGATGATCTGATAGGAGAACTGCTCTTTTGGTCTTGAGTTTGAGACTGGCTGCCCGCCTGAAGACCAGGCAGGAGAGGAGACTCCCTCATTCTGGTAATGTTACCCCGCGTGACCCGGCCTGTGGCTGTGGCCCTGGTGTGAGTGCCTGTGGGAACTGGGCTGGCCAGGGCTGGCTCCTGGAGAGCCCTACCGTCTTGCTGGGGGTTGGGGCAGGGGATGGCGGGGGCGGGGGGCAGCATCACCTCTCCTGCCTGCCTCCACTGAGGTCCTGATTGACCAGCACCAGGGGCCAGGCCACACAGAGCATTCCTGAGGGGCTGGCCAGGGCACGGGTGGGATTCCCGGGGCTGCCACAACCCGCCCTTGTCTCTGTTCCACACAGGTGAGCGCCGTGGGCTATGGGATGGATGAGGTGGAGCAGGACCAGCATGAGGCTCGACTCAAGGAGCTGTTTGACAGTTTTGATACAACGGGCACCGGGTCCTTGGGACAGGAGGAACTCACCGACCTTTGCCACATGTTGAGCTTGGAGGAGGTGGCCCCCGTGCTCCAGGAGACGCTGCTTCAGGACAACCTGTTGGGCAGGGTAAGGTGGGGAGGGGGAGAAGGCAGGCAGCGGGAGGGAAGTGGGTGCAGCTTCTGTCAGGTGCTGGCGGGGCGGGCGGGGGTAGAGTGTGTGCAGAGCACGCGTGCTGCAACTTGCTTCTGACATCCTGGCTGTGTGTGCCCCTAGCTGCCAAGCTGATAAACAGAGAAAATGTAATGGCAGGACCCAACAGTGTGGTTTGCTCGTGTTATGGAGGAGGGCCTGCTTGGATTTGTGCTCTGGAATAAAGGGGTGCCCTGAGCATCTTAGATGAAGACAGAAAAAGGGGCAATGAGAGCATGTTTTCCAATGCTCGTTCATTGTGGATCATTTTATGGCCTCTGCATTTATCATTGGGGCAGAAGGAGGGGACCACGATCTCCCTTGAAGAGAAGGAAAACACAGTAAGAAAATTGCCACTCACAGAATGAACGGATTGCTGTTATGACTTCTACTCCCAATAAAGCTGTTTCTTGTGCAGATTGCTTCTGGGGTGAAGTATTAATTAAACCTTTCACCTAGGAAATAAGACAGGAGGGTAAGTAAATACAGTGCAGGTTCATTTAAAACCCAGCACGACTTGCTTCCAGCAGGGATATGTGCTTATGCTGATGGTAACTTCTGCATTTGACAACAAATAGTCAGTGTTGTCCCCACAGATCAAGTCACAGAAATGAGTACAGGGTGAAGAGGGACCTTTTGAACTCTTGCTGTTAGTGGGAAGGATGTTCTCTCTGTCTCTACCTTATATTGTCTTTAGTTCTTATAATTCTAAGAGCATCATTTGTATGGCTTTGAGTCTTGCTATTGATTTTTTAGAACAGATGAAAGGAAAAGTGGGCAATTCTCCGAGCTCTGTTGTTGTCATTGATGACACTTTGTAGACAATGGTTTTTATCATGTGGTATGAAGTGGGGAAGGAGTTGTGAAATTCAGCTTTATTCCAGTGACTGAATTTCCTTTTTTTCGTTTCATTTTCATTGTCTCTTAGTTGACACGTTGACACGTTGGGTAAGTGACCTCAGATACAGCACGACGTATTGGCTGTCTGTGACACAAGACAGACGGGAGTAGCGATCATCCTAAAATGAATGTACAAAGGATGCTATTCTCAGGGGTTTGGCACTGTGAATGTCATGTTTATCAGGGCTCACACTTAGGAAAAACAAATGTGAGGTGTTTTACGAAACTGGAACCATCCTTGTTCACTCTGGGAGGGGAGGGATTAGTTGCTTGGGGATACATGTGGTCTCTGAAAAATGCTGAAATCTTGCTTCAGAAGCCATAGAAATGGGAGGTTTGGGGATGAAATCCTTTGCTCCTCATGCAAGGCACTCAAATGTGTTTTTCGTTCTGTCTCATTCGCGGACACCTTGGGGAGGCAAGGGAGTCTCGCTTCCCACTGTGGTCCTTGGAGATCTCAACCCTTTGGTATACAGGAGTAGTACCAAGAGTGGATCTGTCTCAGCGCTTATTAAAGCCTGAGAAGACAGATACAACCTCACGTTTCCTTGAGAGGTTGTCTCCGAGTCAGCGTAAATATACAACCCTCTGCCGTTAACAGATTGCACCTTGGTAGCACATTAACAGTCTGCTCTCCAGATGTTGCACATCTTTGCCCTCATTCAGCAAACTAAAACAAGGGAACAGTTATCGATTGATTTGTTAACGACTTGACACTATCAGCCCGCTTTTTACGTTTGCTATTTGCTTGTGAATAATGAATACCTAAGTGGTCTATAGCCTGATATTTACTTAGTGAGCCAGTGATAAAAGTTAAATAGATGTATGCATATTGATTTCATGTGGGAGGTCCCTGGTGACTGTCTTGAGAGCAGGGTTGGCATGAATTAATGCACTACTGCTCGATTTGCATTTTTTATGAAACGGAATTATTCTCCTCAGATGATCACATAAACTTGGCCATATGTTCTTAAGATACTCTATATGGTCTATAATTTTAAATTAGAAGGAAAAAATTCCTTAGGACTCACTGCAGAATTCTAAGTGCCAAAACCTTCATGATAATATTGAGTATGGATCATAAGTTGGAAATTTATAAGTTTCTTTTCAATGCCAGTCATCCTTCCTCTCTTTAGCAGGTATTTATAGAAAAACTTATATAAGAGTTCACAGTTTGCTTCATACGCAAGGACAAAGAAATAGCACGACAAATCCAAATATATTCAACTACTCATTAATTCAACAAATGTGTATTGTCGGGGTCCTGCATGTCAGGCATTCTGCTAGTCTATGGTATAGGTGCAACTTATTTATGTTTATCATAGATAAGGTTTTCCATTAGATTGGCTTTTGGATATAGTAATATCCAACAGCTTCCTGGATTTTTAGAGTTTAAATTTATCTTTAAATTTTAATAAGTAGAGTTTTTAAATAAAACAAAACTTCCAAGTTTACCTTTATTGGAATTGAGCTGAATGAATTATTTTTTTTCTTGAAAAAGATAAAAAGCATTGTTCTCCTCAATAAGAATGAATATTTCTGTTTATTTTTTTCTTTTAAAATCCATCTGTAATAACTTTCTGTTTTTTCTTTAAGCTTAATATTTCTTTTGACAGTTAAGGAAAACGATTGAAATTGACTTGCCATTTTCATGCATTTTGCTACTAGGCCATTTACCCCCCAAATTATGTTTCTTTTTTCTTTTTCTTTTTTCCAAATTATGTTTCAATTCATCTATCTGATCTTGCTTTATAACTTGAAGTCGTATTCCCCAGAGCATGGTACTCACCATATAAGTGTTTGAAATACCTGATGATTGTGGATCACTGATTTGAAGGAAGCAGGACATTGCCGGTAGGTGTTTCCTGCTACATTATCACAAGGGCTCCATCCACATCTTGGTCATCTGTTAGGCACCTGTCAGGTGGGTGGGAGCCCAAGGCCAGGGACTCCTACGATACTGAAGACCTTTTAGTCTGGTCAGGTAATGTGCCTGGCAGCTGAATGGTCCTGAGAGCAAATATTACAAACATATAAGGAAACAGAACAGCATTGGCTTTCTTATTGAACCAAGTTTTCATCTAAGCAATTGATATTGGTCACAGGTGCTTCATGTTTTCTGTCTTTTGTTATTATTTTTAAAGATTTTATTTATTCATTCACAGAGAAGCAGAGACATAGGCAGAGGGAGAAGCAGGCTCCCCTCAGCGAGCCCGATGTGGGACTCAATCCCAGACTGAGGATCACGCCCTGATCCAAAGGCAGATGCTCAACTGCTGAGCCATCCAGATGTCCCCTTATTGTTATTTTTTAAAATTCAAGTTAGTTAACATATATTATTAGTTTTGGGGTAGAGTATAGGATTCATCAGTTGCATGTCACAGCCAGTGCTCATTGTATCATGTACCCCCCTTAATACCCATTGCCCAGTTACCTCATTCCCCCATTCATCTCCCTTTCAGCAACCCTCAGTTTGTTCGCTAGAATTAAGAGTCTGTTGGTTTTCCTCCCTCTCTGTTTTTATCTTATTTTATTTTTCCTTCCCTTCCCCTATGTTTATCTTCTTTGTTTCTTAAATGTGTCCTTTCAATTAAATGTTTTCATATGCCTCTCATTAGAAATCAAGACATATGATAGTCTACCTTGGTTTTATTGAAGCTGTTAGTTATATCATTTTTAAAAATGTATTATCCTTTACTTAAGGAATATAGCAACTTTGAAACCAAACAGACCCCTGAGATTCTAAGGAGTTTCCTTGCTGTATTCTCTGATACGAATCTGGTTGCCGAAGTACTCCATGTCCTGGGCACTCTTTAGAATCAGAACAAGCCACCTGGTCACAGAACTCACAGTTGGCTTCCAAAGAGTCCCATTGGTGTGTGGACTTTGCTCATAAAAGGCACTTTGAAATTTTTAGTGTTAAAATCTGATAGCTTTACAAATAAATCATTTAGTGCAGTTTTCCCACCTTCATTTTAAAGTGCTTGGGGCTTCTTTTATAAATATTATGATTAATTTCATGTGGTGGATTTGCTTGTTTGTTTCCAGTCCATTAAAGCTTTTTAAGATTTCCTTCTCTTATGTACTTTAACTGTTTGTAAAGTTAATCAGAAATACAGAAGTACCTTCTGGCCATGATTATCTCAACGTGTGCTCTGTATGCAAAATGACGCTTGATCATCAAATAGTGTCTATTTATAACTACCCAATGTTCATGCTTCTGTTTCATATTATTAATCTGAGGCTCTTAATGGGTTGGAGGAAAGGATGGCAACATTTCTCATGGCATCTCTTGTTAGATGTCTGGAAGTTGCTTTATCTTCTTGTTTAACCACCATAGTTTAACCTGAAATGGTGAAAGGTATTTTCTGATTCCTATTTTGTCTTGTGATTCTGTAAACCATCACTCCCTTTCTTTACAACAGTCTCCACTGGGTCTGAACTCCTAAGGGTCTGTGGTTCCCAATTAGAGACAAGAAGACGTTCTGGTTAAGAGGCTGCAAGACTTGCTTCTATTCTGTATTAGTACTTTGTTGCCAAACTCATTGCAAAATTAACTTTAGTTTGGCATGCTGCCAACCTCGAGCCCCTCAGAAGTATTTAGCCTGGAGGGAAACCAGGGTGAGGGGAGGGCTGTTGGGAAAACTAGCACGTCTCAATGAGAGGTAGGAACAGGTGTGGAAAGGCTGTCCTCTTCTACCTGCTTTATTTCAGTAATGACTGTCTCTTCCTCTGGAGAAAGTATGGTCCAGAATGCCCATTTGATTTGTGTAGTATTCCACCAATACTCTTATGAGTAGCTTCTTGTTTGGATAGAGGGGGCAGTTCTTTAGTGTCCATCACAGATTTTATTTTATTTTAAAGATTTGTATTTATGCATGAGAGACACAGAGAGAGGCAGAGACATAGGCAGAGGGAGAAGCAGGCTTGCTGCAGGGAGCCCGATGTGGAACTCGATCCCAGAACCTTGGGATCACAACCTGAGCCAAAGGCAGACACTCAACCACTGGGCCACCCAGGTGCCCCTTCATCACTGATTTTAGACTTTAGTGTTCATCTATATGGCAGAGAAACCTTGGAACCCAGAACTTGGAGAAGTACATTGACCTGTCCAAGGTCAGGCAGCTCATTTCAAGCAGCAGCCAGATAGAAACCCAGATTTCTCCATCCCTGAATTTGAACGTGTGTCTTCACGATCTCCTCAGACTCCAGATGTGCAATAATAAATCTCATTCTCCACACCCTCCTGCCCCCACTGCTACCACATCAAGACAGTGTATAGCATTAGAGCACAGTGTTTGAAGTCAGACTCGGATTCAAGTACTGATTCCTGCTATTGTTAGTTCTATGGGCATGTTACCTTATATAGTCTGAGCCTAAATTTCCTCATCTGGGGGCACCTGGGTGGCTCAGCGGTTTAGCGTCTGCCTTTGGCTCAGGTCATGATCCTGGGGTCCTGGGATCGAGTCCCGCATCAAGCTTCTCATGGGGAGCCTGCTTCTCCTTCTGCCAATGTCTCTGCCTCTCTCTTTATGTCTCTCACAGATAAATAAATAAAATCTTAAAAAAATTTTCCTCATCTGTGTAATGGGAAAAATAATACCGTCCATCCAAGATCGTGATGATGGTTGAATTATATTGTATGTGTCAAAGACTTAACATAGAGCCAGCCATACGGTTAATTACTATGTTCTAGTCTGCCTGTACGCTTCTCTCCCTCCCTCCCTTACATACCCAGAATGGGTCTTTGATAAATAGTGACTTCCCAGTAATGATTTCCTGAGAAAGCTCATAGGAGTAGAAAATGGATTTGCTAGAAATTCTCTTGTGTGGCAGCAGTTTACATCTATTTCCATTTATAGGCAGGGCCTCTTGGATCACTCTTGGAATATGACTTCATACAGTTGCTTTAGGTTTGGACTTGTCTTTTAAAATGGACTTCGCCTCCCTTCACATTGTCTGCAGTAAATGACCACAATAACTTGCATGCGTTATTTAGAATAAAATCTTTCACAATTGTCTTTCATTATGAAACTGTGTCTCTTCTCTTTTGCATAATCCTGTAAACATCATTTTCCCACACCGTGATCTTCTGAAGAGGCCCTATTTTCTCTACCGATTTCAGCTAGCACTTCATGTTTTGAGTGTTCTTTCATCAATTTCCCTTTGTATTGTTAGATACGAACCTCCTTGGTGTGATGATAGTTACACGGGCCTTTGTCTCGTTTAATAAGATCACTTGGTTGAACACTTGGCTTAAGCCTCTCATCTTGGGGCTGTTTGAAGTATTGCCTGCACACATGTGGAAACTGTATTTGATCTCTGTCATTGCATGAGATGATTTTATGCAACATTAAGTTCCTTATTCTACTTCCTGTTGCAGGGTTTTTTTTTTGTGTGTGTGTGTGGTTTGAAGTAACGTTTCCTTCTTATGGGGTGCTTGACTCTCTTTTTTTCAGAAAGGCAAGTTGTGTTTCTAAAAAAGCATTCAAATGAAATTTGGAGAGGAAAAATAAGGAGGTAAATTTCTATTAAGCGGTGGTGACACATGACAAAAAAATCAGACTTGACTAGTCTTCCTGTTAATTTAGTTTAAATGTCATGTGTGTTTTTAGCCCATCACATAATTTTCCCATTGCTGCAAACTGCCCTTTGAGGCATACAAGATAGAGGAATGCTTGTAAAATGAATGGCAGCAATTATTATTCAAATGAGGGGGTACCAACCAGGGGATGCACAGCTTGGAGGCTTGTTACCGGGTGAGATTTAATTGCATTGTGTATTTGTGGGGATTTCTAAATTTTAACATAATGCAATGGTAAAGCTCCCTTGGAGGAGAAAAATAGTACTTACAAATTCCAGTTCCCCAACTTAGTGAGCCCATTGATGCACATTTCTTCCCGATAGAGGGCATTTATTAACATTTTGGTTCTGGGATGTGCCCTAAGGGGCTCTTCCAGCATATCAGTATTCAGGAGCATTGTAGGAAAGAGCAGTCACCTGCCTCTGTTATAGAATTATCTTCTTGGAAGATGAAGATGTGGAATTTACTGTTATTTAACGTGGAAGGTCTAGTGTCTGTCTGCCCCTGTAGAATGGAAAATAAAGATCAATTTAAGACTTAAGGCTGCTCTAGTTGTTTTGATCAGCTTGCCATGTTTTCATTCTTGGATTTTTAGGGGTGTGTGGGGAGGGGAGGGGAAGAGGTCCATCAGACAGATTGCTGGATTATGAAGAACCTCCAAGTTAATCATGTTTAGTCTTTTACAGACCCTTCTTTAAAAAAAAATGTGGCTGATTTAATAGGTCCATCTCAGAAACTGTTAAGCTCTGCCTGTGAATATCTTAGGGAAGCCAAAAATCACAAAGCTGTCCCACCAGCTTGTTCTTGTATCTCTGGAAGCACTCACCAGGTTCTGCTTTACAGGTGCTAATCTACTTTCTTCTCTCCCTTCCCCTTCTGCCCTCCCACAATCAAGATTCTTTCCAGATTCTTTACCCCTGGGGTCCCAGTGTACTGCTTTACATGGGCTTTGTGTCAAGTTGAGTATGTAACGGAGTAGCACAGGGATTTCCCTGAGAGGCCAGACCAGCAGTGAAGCATGCCTGGGGCATGCAGGGCTGCTGGGCTTTGCTGAGTCCAGTCAGAAGTCCTGGGTTCTGCACGTAACCCCGAGACTTCAAGAAGGGAGGCCTCTATATCTAGCAAGGCACATCCCTTCTTTGTGCTCTGTCTCCTCAATTCTACAGGGAGATGCCTGCTTTGACTGACTCACGTGGGTGTTGTGAGATCAAATGCCCGGGAAAGCATGAACCTGCAATAATATACCTGCTCATCTCGTGTTATCCAGGATGCACATTAATCCAATTTTCTAACAACTGGATCCCTTACCCCATTTAGTGACAGTCTTAAAAATAAAGTTAACCATTTGGGATTCCAAACTTTTTATTAAACATCATAAGGTGCTTTTCTTGATTATTTAAAATCTTTTTGGTCAATCAGTTATTTGTTTATATTATAAGAGCCATACTCCCTGCACTTCCTTACTGGCACATAGATCCTTGTCTCAACACTAGATAATCCTAGCCTATTAGGGTTTTGAATGCATGTCTTTTTAAATAGTTGGTATAGTTTTGCGTGTGTGTGTGTGTGTGTGTGTGTGTGTGTGTGTGTGTTTTAAGGTTTTATTTATTTATTCATGAGAGAGACAGAGAGAGAGGCAGAGACATAGGCAGAGGAAGAAGCAGGCTCCCTGGAGCCTAATGCGGGACTCATCCTAGGGCCCCAGGATCACGCCCTGAGCTGAAGGGAGAAGCTCAACCACTGAATCACCCAAGTGTCCTTGGTGTAGTTTTTAAAACCAGTTTTTTTAAGTGTAAAAATTATACTTTATTTTTGCTCGAGAGAAGATAGTTCATGTCTTTACTCAACCCCAAGATGTCAGCAGTTACTTCTGAGGTATTTACCTCAGAGCACTCCTCTCTCTTATTTTCTGCTTCAATCTATACTGGGTTGGGAAGCAGGAAAACAAAGCTTATAATAAATCAGGTAAAGTGAGAATAAATCACTCCTGAGCTGGTTTTATGGCATTTTCTATGAGAAGAATGTGGGCTTTCTGATGCCTTCCTCAGCTTTGGACATAACTTGTTTGTTTTCCAACTGTCTGCTCTTCCATTAACTGATAAGCAATCTTCATATGAGATGAGGTTTTACTACCTCGAAGGGTGGTGTGTTTGTATGAGGCCTCAGTGTCCCTACAATGTGGTGTAACAAAGTCTTGGAAGTTGAATGGAATTAATATCCAGATTATAGGTATAGGTCATTTTTCAGAGGGAGTCAAATTGAGGTGCATAGACTCCTGGCCAACCTTCCTGGCTAATACTCACTGAATGGAACTGTGTAAGGACTAGATTCAGGAGGGCTCTCTCTAATAACCTCTGTCAAACCTTGGACCTTTAGAAGACCCAGCAGAGACCCACAAGTGAAAGATTAAGGACTTGAAGTTTTCAAGGCAAGTACCTCCTTTTCAAATTGGAGCCTCTTTCTGTTCAACCTACAACAGGCAAGGAGAGACCAAGGTTTCCTTCAGGTCATTACCATCAGTATCCTAAGGGAGAAGAACACCCCTCTCCCTCCCTGCCTGCCTGAGCTGAGGTCCCTAAACACGGCACACTGGATCAGTTCCTCTCATGTTGATCAACTGTCTGGATCCTGGTGTGGAGGCAAGACCCCTGCTGTCACCCACAGCACTTGGGTATCTTGGTTTCTTTCATGGCCAGTTGCTTTGCTTGAAAATGTGGCCATTTCTCTGGAAAAGTAGAGGAAACAGTCATGCCATATACCTATCAAGTGATATTAATGATCACTTGCTGAGTACCTGATAACTCCCTGGAAATTCTAGACACCTTACATAACTTTCATTTTAATTTCCTCATGCCACTGTGAGGGAGGTGTCATTATAAATAACATAAAACACATGCAGTGCTTTTAACACATTAGCTGCCCAGGCTCCCTGTGACGTTCCTGAGAAGATGCACTCTGTGATGCCAGGTTCTCTGTTATTTTGTTCATGGCTCTGTCAGCAGGGCCTAGGATAGTGCCTGGCACATGGCAGCTGCTCAATAAATATTTGTTGAATGAATCATAAAAATCATTAGAAATCCCCATTTTTACACATGTGTGAACTAAAGCTCAGAGAGGTTTAGTAATTTAGCTGATTTGGAGCAGGAAGTAAGTGGTTGAGGCAGGGTCAGCACAGAGCCTGTGCTCCTATCCCTCCTACTGATCGCCTGAGAGGAAGGAGTGATTCTTTTTTTTTTTTTTTTTTAAAGATTTTATTTATTCATGAGAGACACAGAGCGGGGGGTGGGCAAAAACATAGGCAGAGGGAGATGCAGGCTCCATGCAGGGAGCCCGATATGGGACTCGATCCCAGGACTCCGGGATCACACCCTGGGCCAAAGGCAGGCACCAAACCACTGAGCCACCCAGGGAGCCCAGGAAGGAGTGATTCTTTTTTTTGGGGGGGATTTTATTCTATTTTTTTATTTTTATTTATTTTTTTAATAATATATTTATTTTTTATTGGTGTTCAATTTGCCAACATACAGAATAACACCTAGTGCTTATCCCGTCAAGTGCCCCCCTCAGTGCCCGTCACCCACTCACCCCCACCCCCCGCCCTCCTCCCCTTCCACCACCCCTAGTTCATTTCCCAGAGTTAGGAGTCTTTATGTTCCGTCTCCCTTTCTGATATTTCCTACCCATTTCTTCTCGGAAGGAGTGATTCTAATAGGAGGTAGTAAATGCCTGGCAAGTGTCCCTGGTTGGGAGAGCCCTTGAATATGTGCTGCTTGTGGACTGGCTGATTGGGAAGATGGCTTTGCCCCTGGAAACAGGAGCCAGGATGCCACAGTGCCTGAAGCCCACACTCAGACTTTGGGCAAATTAGCAGGACATGGCCCTCTTCCCTTCTGCAGGCTCCTTGGTGATTTGTCCCTTGTGAACCCTAATCAACACCACTTCCCTTTTTGCAGTTTCTTAACCTTTCGTTGATTGCAGGGCCCTGGCTCCCTAGCAGATGCCCTGCCTCCCTTGACAGATTTCTTTTCTTTTTAAGAGGGAGAGGAGCCAGGGGAGGGGCAGAGGGAGAAGGAAAGAGGGAATCCCACGCAGACTATCTGCTGAGCGCAGAGCCCAGCGTGGGGCTCAATCTCATGATCCTGAGATCATGACGTGAGCTGAAACCAAGAGTCAGACAGTCAACCCAGTGAGCCACCCAGGCTCCCCTGCCTTGACAGATTTCTGCTCTGGCTTTATGGAGTATACTGATTTTTAGTGTATACTATCTAAAGGAACATAATTTTAGAAAGTAGTTCTAAGTGATCCAAATGGATGTGGCAGAAAAATCACATATACTTTGGGAGAGTATGGTGCATTGCAAGCATATACAATTTTATGACATAGGAACCTCAGTGGACTCCTCTCCTTTGTATCAGTTTGCATGGGTAAGGCATTTGCTTTCTTTCCTCCATTGTTTAGATTACTAATGAGGTTTGCTTCTTTTTCCAATGTAATTTCGAAGTGGTTTTTATCTGTCACCTCTATTTAAACTTCTAGGCAATGTTTTGTAATGATGTCCAAAGAGACCCATAGCAACACAAATATCAAATTTACTGACTTTATATTTACGTATGGGCTTCTATATAAATAGGTGCCACATTATCAAACTAGAATTATGGCAAAAAGAAATACCATCTTTCCCTTCTGCCCCATGGTGAGATCACATAAATTTAAGTTACAGAATATACTTGGCTATGAAGAAAACTCTTTTACCCCTTCAACCAAAGCAATATCCCAATTCTGAGTAGTTACTTAAATAAAACTCATGCTTTTCATCCTTCCATCAAGGAAATTGTATTTTTAAGAATTCAAGAAAATGCTTCCCAAGTTTCTTTTATTCTCTGTGTTTGTTATTGGTTTCTTTCTGTTTATAGAATCACAGGCACCTTGGGAGATAAATATTATATACCTGCCTCAGGCAAGACTATATTCAAGTCATCCTCAAACGGTCACAGACTCTCTTCTAGAATGTCTTTAGAGACGAAAGCATCTTTGGAGCATTGTTTCAATGGATCATTTACTTGGGAAGTTTTTCCTAATATCTAACCTAACATCTTGTGGTCTTGTTCAGAAAAATAAAAGGAGTTGAGCTCAAAACAGATCTTTTTCTGAGTTTACAAAGAGGGTTTTGCTCTATAGCTTTCCCCCTCGGGGTTGAATAAATATTGATACTAACGTTAGTGTTTATGACATTGGGATGTCAGAAATGATCAGTCCACTTTCCCTCCAGTGCTTTAAAGAAACGAAGAAAAGGGAACAAAAGCAGGTTATGACTCACTTCAAGGTTGTCAGGATGTTATCAAATGGTTCTGGTACCTTGAAGATGGATTTACTTCCTTAAGGCTGTAGAAACTGTTTTGAATTTATTTTTTAATTGTTTATTTTTAGGTGCATTTTGACCAATTTAAAGAAGCACTAATACTTATCTTGTCTAGAACTCTGTCAAATGAAGAGCACTTTCAAGAACCAGGTAAGAGCATTCATTATCTTTTCTTCTCTATATTTTCCTTTAAAAATTGTTCAGGGAAGAATTCAGGGACCTTGAAGCATGTCCATGAAAGATTTGGGCATCTGCCTTTTACAGATTAAACAGTTATTTCCAGTGACTGGTCTTTTGATATTATCCTAAGAGCCTTGCAGCTGTCAAACACTAAAATGGGGCTTCCCTACCACAACATAGTATTATAGAACAAATAATTGGATTGTTCTAGGCAATGTGTCAGATGGCATGCCAGTAACTCATTCTTGGAATGAGCAGAGTGAAGCCGAATGATGCTCCCTTTATCCTACTTCCGGTATACATGGAAGGATCTGAGTTGGGGGGAGGATTTTGCCTGAAAGAAGGGTGGCCAATCTAGAGATAATCTCATTTAGTCTTAGTAGGTGGATAACACTCTACTATAGATGTTATCACATTATATTGTAATTGATAATATATATTTCAAGCGATAGTTCTTGAAAACCATGTTCATTTTTGTATTTTCAGTGTCGAGTAGAATGCTTCACACGTAATAAATGTTCAACGGATGTTAAAAAATAAAAGACTTAATGTTACACGTCACTGTTTTTTTTTAAACACCATTGATTATAAGACATCATTATTTTATGTATCTCTGAAATTTTTTTTTGCCAGCTATAAATAGTAAAATGCCATTGATTATAAGACCTATCCTAATGTCAGTGTTCAAATCTGGGGGTGTGGGGTGTCTTGTGGTGTTTGTTGGTATTTTTACTTATTTAAGGTTGTCTTTCATCTTGATAACAATAGTGCTTGTGAGTCTGTCTTAGGATCAGTGAAATATGGTAAATATTTAAAGGAAAGTCTAAATAGGGCTGAACTTTGTATTATACAGTCCAATTTTATCCAGTTATGGGTTGTCAGGCTAGGGGTTGGCTATAAAGGAGTGTGAGGAGATTTTTGGGGTGATGAAACGGTTTCATATCTTGATTGTGGTGGCAGTTACAGGTAGGAGTTTTTCCAAACCATAGGTTTGGGCACTAAAAGAGTGAAATTTATGGTGTGAATTATATCTCAATAAAACTTATTTTTAAAAAGATACCAAAAATATAGTCCAGTTTTTGAGAATGAAGAGAAATCATTAACATTTTGTCACTACAAAGACTCCTTCAATGTGACCTATCTAGATAAAGCACAGATGGGAACTCATTTCTTCACTGGTGATCTAGTTCTTCATTATACTTTCTGGAATGCTCAAGATTTGTGTCACATGTATGAACATTGCATTTAGCAGTGTTTTGGATTCGAGATCGAATCTCCCCTTTCTGCCTATTGTCACTATCCCTAAGAAGGTTATCAACAACTCTGGGGCTTGCCAGAGTTCTCTAGAAGCGCACAGTGAGCTGATGGGGGAGGTTATTGCCTTCTGGAGATTTTCTAGACTGAGAATGTCTGTAGAGATCACCACTGCTGGAACATGGGCTTTTACTCTTATGAGGTCCCACATTTTGTTGTTATTTTTAGGGACCCTGAGTGGTGCTCTGGTGACATGTCCCCATTTTAGTTAATAAGCGCCTCCGTAACCTAAGCGTTAAGTCTGTTGTTGTTCTGTTGTGTGGATCATGTGCCTTTATGTGGGTTTGGAATGGGCAGTCCTGCCACTAGCCCACATGATCTTTTTGCTGCCCTTTCTTCAAAACCTGTGCTGTCACCTGGCGGAATATTCTCGTAATAAATGTACGGTTCTCTGGTGACCACAGATGTGAGGGGTACCACCTAGAGTTGCTCAGTGTTGGGATGTAAATAATAGGAGGAGAAGGAGGTAGACAAAGGCTGGCTGAGCTTGGTAATAGCCGAAAAGTAACATTTATGAATCTAGCTCCAGATGGCAGTTTCAGAGTTATGTGTGTGCCCCACTGCTGTGCAGGTTGAGACCGTAATTTGGATATGTCTTCCTGGACAACACACAGAAGGGATTTTATCGTTTCTCTGTGTGCTCCGTCCTTTGGATAGGCTGCAGCAAACCTTCTTCAGGTTTGCTGATGAAAGCAAACCCCCCAAAGCAGTATAATGAAGCAGCAAAGTACTTATCAGGAGCATTTTCTACAGCCTTTACGCGCCTCCCTACCCCCCGCCCCCCCCCGTGTTTGGCCTGGTAGAATGAAGTCTAGGATTGAGCCAGCACCTCACAGAGAGTCTGTTATCTCCTAGGAGGCGTGAGTCAGCCCTGCCTCCCACATTCCCCGCTTTGCTCCTGAGCATCTCTGCTTTTTCTGTCTGTTGCCCGTCTCTTTCTGGCCCTTCCAGTTGTTCCTGGGGATCATGCAGTTCTTTCCACTGAAACATTCTCCCACCCACTTGAAAATGTGATTCAGCCCCCACAGGCTCACTGCTTGGCTGGCGAGAGACAGAGAAAGAAGGATCAGGACTCAAATGCGGTATCAAGAGTCCACCTGAGTTCATCCCCCATTCCCCTTTATGAAGATAACTATCCCCTAAGTCATAGACCATGTCATCATGGGGCTGGAGAGAGTGCTGACATGGATGAGCACACGAGGCCCGAAGAGGCACATTGCTTCATTGATGTCTCCCAGATGGCCGCAGAGGAGGATGGTGACACTATATCACCAAGGGGGGCTAGTCCTCTCTAGGAAGCTCTGGTTTCAGAATGTTAACCCCCAGATGGATGAACGGGGGGCAGACCCAGTCCTCAGTCAGTACAGCCTGGCCAAAAAGATCCTGACAGTTGGCCAGAGTCAGCAGGAAGGAGTGAAAGAGCAAGTTTCACCTGATCATTAGTGACAGGAATGGCCGTGCCTACAGCATTCGTTGGCTTTTTGGTACTTAATTCAGCTTGTACCGTAAGGGCCAGACCTGTGGTATTTTTGTCTTATCCTTTGAACTCAATAGGCCAGCTAGACTTTGAGAGAAAAGATTGCCCTTCAACTATGGAAGGTGACTGAAAACAAAATGGGGCCACAGTGCACAGCCTTTGAAACAGAATGGGTCACGAATGGCTATTTTATAACACCCAAGGTTTTAATAAGTTAAAAATACCAGATGCTGTACCAGACTAAAATATAGAAAACCCAGCTTGATATGGTGGAAAGGCCCTTGAGCCAGGAGTTATAAAATACTGGCTCTGCTTCTCTAATTGGGTGGCTGTGTATATCACCACCTCTGTGGTCTTTAGTCACTTCATATATGAAAGAGGTTGTCCTGGAAAATACTTAGAATCTGTTCAGCTCTAAGAGTCAGTTGTGTCATCTCTGAATATTGAAATGACATCTAAGTTTATGAGAAAGGCTAGCTTTGTGTTTCTTAACCAGATTTTATGTAACACAAATGGACACTATGAAGTTCTGCTTGCTGAGGACAAATGCCTAGTGGACTTCATGCTTTCATATTCCTCTAATAAAAGACAGTTATATGTAAATAAAAGCAAAACTATATTAGAATTTGAGAGAAGGAGCACTTGGGTGGCTCAGTCTGTTAAGTGTCCGAGTCTTGGTTTTGACTCAGGTCACAATCTCAGGGTCATGAGATTGAGCTCCATGTCAGGCTCTGGGCTGGGTGTGGAGCCTGCTTAAGATTTTTTTCTCTCTGCCTTCCTGCCTCCTCTCTCTTTCACTCCCTCTTTTTAAAAAAAAAAGAATTTGAGAAAAAATGGAATTAAGTCATTATTTCCATAGACTTGGATCCTGCCACTTATTATTTCTCTGAGGTACAGGTTTCTTTATTTTTTAAATTAGTGTGATGATTTTTCATGCTAGATGATTTTCAGCATCTTTTTTACCCTGATAATTTATGATTCTAAGACTCTTAGGGAAGAGTTTTTCCCCTAAAAACACCACCACCAGCACCACAATGAAAAATGCTAATACCCAGTTAGGGACAGGAAAATAGATTGGGGATGTAGGGAATTGTAAATTCCTAGCTGATTAACACCAGTGACATAATTCCTTCATATCTACATGTATAGTTTAATTTTTAAAATTATTTTCCTGGAATAAAAGAAGGACAAAAGCTTAATTATTGATTATTATTTATTCAATTTTCTCTGGCTTTGGATTATAGGATTTTTGTAATGGAAATGCTGGCGTGGGCTCTAAGCTATATGGCATCAACATACTGTCTGGATCTGCTCTCCAGAGATTTTTGTCCTTGTTTAATGCATCTTGCATTAGATTTCTGTTCAGTAGTAAATGTTAGCATCATACTGGAAGCCCTTTCTCTCCCTGATATGGTTAATGTAAAAATCTTCCCTTTGTTTACCTGGTGAGGGAAAACTCAGATCTGGAAAAGCCAAATCATTAGGAAAGTAAGACTGTACATAGTTTTGGGGCAGATGACCCTTTTTTTTTTTTTTTTTTAATAATATTCCTAATTCCAGGAGCTGTCCTACTTTAATTATCTTTCTTATATTTTAAAGAAGCTGGAAATATAGTAAACGTATCTTTTCACTCAGCAAGTGTGCAGTGAAGCAGGTCTTTTTTTTTTTTTTTTTTTTGAAGCAGGTCTTAATGACCAGGCATCAGGCTAGACCCTGATTTGCAGCAGTTGAAGATGTGTGTTTGCCACTGCATTTAGAGGTCTTGGGATAGGCACCAAAGTCTGGCCGAGAGCCCTGTTTTTAGGAGACATACACACAAGTGGCCCAAGAATTATGTTCTCTTGTCCTCTCTCTGGTTGAGTTAGATAAGTAAGAACTTAGTCGCCCATTCCCTTGGCATCTATGAAATGCTAACAGTGAGGACCAGAACATTTTTTCCAAGAGTTAAAAGCAAAATAAAACCACCACCACCACCACCATCAAAAAAAGTCTTTTCCTAAGGTTGGGGGAGGGGGCGGGGATTGGGAATGCTCATGCCCGTTGCTGGTCACATAAAATGATAGGACCTTCCTGGAATTATATGAAACAATGAACAGGCACCAGAAAATGTAAAAATGCCTTTGGCTGATCAATGCAGTTCTTAGATTTTTATGCTATGGATGTCCACAAAGATATGTGTATAAGGATAGTCACTGAAAATAGTGGGAAAATATATATCAAGAATAAATCATTGATAAGGTATAGTTAGGCAAATTGTGATGTATCTGTAATCAAAGAATAAATAACAATTCAAGTGTGCTGCAGAAGAATGCTTACGATGATTTTACTAAGAATACCTGTGATGATTTTGCATGTGCTTCGTTTTTACTAAGGGCAAGAAGGCATTCATTTAAAAAATACATGTTATGCAAAAAAACCCAAAATACTCACGTGAGGAAAACAGTTGACTCAGAAGTTGTGCTGATGTTGTAAGTTTATGTCAACTCCAGAGTCCGAGAAGGTCTCCAAAGCAGGAACATGGATAATTACAGAGTCTTAACAAACTGACGTGTCCCTCTCATATCAGCCCACGAGTAAAGGGGAAGGAGGTGACAAGGAAGAGAAAATCAGGACAAGAATGATACAGAGGTGGCTCCAGTTTCTGAGATGACAGACTGGGTAACAACATCACTCATTTGCCGCCAGTCTTACCCAGTACAAAAAAATGAGGTTGAGGAAGGTTGCTGCAGGTTTGGGGGTTATGAACTCTCTGACTTTGCTCCACTGGCCCAGCCCACTGACCTCAGGCCACCTTTGGTCCCACAGAAGTCTGGGTTGGGGTGACCCGATATGCGATATGCTGTGATATGCAGTATGTCTGGAGCTTCAAGGTCAGGAGCTACTTGACAGAACAGTGACTGTCCCACTGAGCTCCTATTGTTTTCCTTTCCAGATAAGTAGGCTAAGCCTTTATGACATTAAGTACTCCTAATCTTTGTAAGGACTGAGGATCCTGGTCCAGGTCTGTTTGAATCAAAGCCCAGCCTCTTTCCATGAAGATCTGCTGGGTTGGTAATTCTAACATGTAAAGTGCTTTTAGAAAAATATAACCATCATCATTATGAAATCAGGAGCTATCAACAATATGGGTTGCACTAAATTCATAGGAGAAAAGGTTCCATGAAAGTTGGACCTAAGCAGCTACTTGATAGAAATGAGTTTTGAGTTGAACCTGGAACAACAGGGAGGATTCATTTAAGTGAAATATGAATCCCTGCCTTCTTCCCCCAAATAGCTCAAGATGCATGGCCTTCCAACAAGGATCAGCCAACTGATTCCCCTCGGAGAAGGCTGTGGAAACAATCATACCATGGTTTGCAACTCAAAGCATTTTCCAGTTGATCCTCAACTGCTTTAGGGCGACCTAGACCATCTAGTCAGACCACTCAGCCCTGGGGATTGCTGGTCATGCCCATCCGCCATCCTTGGCACCCTTGTCGGCCTCTGGGTCCCTGCCTTCTTTTCTCCCGCCGCCTCTCCCTTTCCCCACCGTGTCTGTCCATGTCTCCCTCTCTCTCGGTCTTGGTCTTCCTTTAGTTCTTTCTCTTCCCTTTTCTCTTATCTAATACCAGGTATGGGGTTGTGCTCTGTGTAATCCGCATGTGAGGGTATTCACAGGAGGCAAGGAGGTGGGGATGTGCCATGGGGCTGGGTGGTGCTCATTTGCTGCCTGACAGCTCTTTCCCAGGGAAGCTTCTTGGGGCTGCCCGTCCTGAGGCTTGCCTGTGCTTCATTTTTGATTCCTTAGTTTTAAATGAGTTTCAGGAATCCCATGAGCTCAGCAGAAATGTATTATGGAGGGCCTCAGACTGGCATTACTCTGTGCTGAGGGCCTTTGGCTTTGGAAGGGGCTGGTGTCCCAGGGGATGATTGTCCAGGATAACTGAATGAGGCAAGAAGGGAAGGAGAAAGCAAGGGTCTGTACAAACAATTTCAAAAAAAGAAGATCAGCATCAAAGGGCAGCCCGGGTGACTCAGTGGCTTAGCGCCGCCTTCAGCCCAGGGTGTGATCCTGGAGTCCTGGGATCGAGTCCCATGTCGGACTCCCTGCATGGAGCCTCCTTCTCCCTCTGCCTGTGTCTCTGCCTCTCTCTCTCTCTCTCTCTCTCATGAATAAATAAATAAATAAAATCTTAAAAAAAAAAAAAAAAAAAAAGAATATCAGCACCAAAAAGGCAAAGCTTTCTTCTTCATCCTGGAAATATCCTCAGGTCAATTTTGGGAACAGGGAGGTTTAAATCGAAAAGTGATAAAATATCCATCTTGTCCCTCAACAGGTACAGTATAATACTTTGTCCGTGGCAGGTGTTCAGTAAATAGAAGTTAAATGAATCTACCTGATACTGGAGTGTATCTTTGAAACTCTCCTTTAACTTCCTGTTCATTGAATGAATAAATGATGCCTAGGCTTTCCCGTAACTATTTTAGCTTCCTCTGGGATTCTCATTGTTTTACCCTTTGGAGAGCAGAGGTTGCAAGTGGAGACCTAGCTCCAGCAGGCTGTACTCAGTCCGAGGGGGAGGATGACATACTCTGTACTGCTCGCTAGAGTTGAGCCAGGGAGGGAGTCCAGAGGGGTGGGCAGGTGGGTATCTGGTTTTCCCTGCCTGCAGCTGCCTTCTCCCCTGAGTGGTCATTCTCACTGGACTGCATTTCAGTTTTCCTTTTATTATAAGTGCAAGACCTTCTGGTCATAAATCTTATATATGCATGGTGGTTCATCCTGATTCTGGAAGGTGGACATTATCACAGGTCTGGAGTTTCTCTTCTTGGGACAGACAAGATAAGGAGTAAAGAATGTGGTGTCTGAGCTTACAGATTTTAATTTCTAAAGCTGGGAGAAATGGTATCTCTTTTGAATTCCCCAGGTAGATTTTTTTTCCCCCATCTGCTCTGTAGAGACTGTTAGTTGCTTCCATATTTCTCAGCAGTCTTTAGGGGAGTGAATCCAGATTTTTCTGTTTTCTCCTACTCATAATCAAATGTTTAGTTTATGGAATAAGACTCAGATCATCTAAACTAAGTCATGTAGGACTGCTTCAAAGCCATCTTACTGTGACTGGTGTATTTCATAACAAATTCTCCGAGGATGGGGTCCGAGACTCTAGGCAAGTGCAAGCTGGGCTTGTCCTCTTTCCTTCAAAGCCCATTTTTATTTTTGTCAAATAGGAGAAATAGAAAATTGAAAGAAACAAAAATGACTCTGAAGCTTGGCAGTCCAGATAGAATCATAAATAAATGTTCAAGGAAATAAAACATTGAAAGTTTGGCTATCCTTTCTATATTGTTTGTTTCCTGGCATTTTCATCTTCCTCCTTGGAGCACATGATTGGAGCAGTTACTTACACTTACGTTAAAGAAAGCTATGTGACGCAAACAATTTCATTTCTAAGTAAATCAACACCATATTATCCGGCATAATTGTTCCATGATGAAACCCTGAAATGTGTAAGTTACATCTGGATGCACTCATAAAATACATGTAAGGGTGTCTGAAGATTCATTTGGTGGACTGCTACTGTGGTCTTTTAAAGGCCTGGTTGAGACTGATTGAAAGAAACATGGTTTTCAAATGTTTAACACATGGACTGCTGACCATGAGTATTCTCTCTGGACATCCTTACTTTTGCTATTTTATTCACTTCTTATCATGTAAATACAGTGACACTCATGTTCTAAATAGGAGAGAGATAGGTGAGTATATAAGTCAAAGAAGTAACTATAATTGGTTTGATTAGTCTAATTCTTTATTGGTCACATAGATGGTTTGGGAAATTTGGTATGAGATAACATTAACATCCCATCTTTCTTTTGTGTATGCTAATGTCTTTATTCCAAAAAAGAGTTTACGGTTTAATAGATTTCTCTAGAAATTGACTTTGTGATGATGTACTTAAATTCTGTCAAAGATACTAACTTAAAGTTTGTTCAAATTAATTATAGTAATAAAATATAAAGTAAATAAAAAATTTAAAAATTCTTGGCAATGCAAACATAAGTCAAAGTAGATCCAAATTTCACAGGGTCCCTCCTAATGGCTCACAATCTATTACCTTCTGTCTCTTATTAAAATTCACCTCGGCTCCCTGCATGGCATGAGGTAGTGGTAAATAACTAGGGAATCATTTCACCCACAGGTGGGTTTCGGAGTAAATTACAATAGTTGTTTTAAGCTGGATGCTCTGTCCCACTACTGTCTTCCGCTGTAAAAGCGCAGCATGCAGTAAGAGCTCCTTTGCCACTTCCATCCCCAGACCACAACTGTTCTCACTCTGGGAAAATGTCATGTTCCATTTTTCCAAACCCACACCCCCATCATCAACTAATGGTGTATCTTGTTGTCTGCCAGTAAACTTTAAGAATGTGTAATAAATTAAGGATGGTTCTGCATTGCCTCTTATCTGACTAGCATCTGTGGGTGTCAGCTGCCAACAAGTAGCTCGGGTGTCTGGGCCGCTCCTGAATACTCACAGGCTGACACACTCTCTTCTGAAGAAAGGTACCTTCAAATATGCATGTGATTTTCAGTATAAATTGTGTATGCTTAAAAACCCTTCCTGCAAGAGAACTGCTCAACCGGAATAAAATGACTTGGCTGGGACTTTTAAAAAGCTGGATATAAATATCACTAGAAATTATAGAGCAAGCATAAATACTTCACTCTGAGCTTTGCTGAGCATTTTCAGAATGCTTTTGACCACATCTGTGAAATCTGAGCTTATACCAGAGGAAGGGCAGGGGGGGCGCGGGGAAGGGCAGAGTTAATCAAACAGGATCACTGGTCCTCCAGGGAAGCTACAAAGTGATGGCTAACGCCTAATGTGGTTTCCATGGTGGTAAAGGAGGTTTCATTCTTTTAGTTCTTATTTCATCAACCACCCTTGTGTTGATGATGTGTGTACATACCTTGTCTGAAAATCTACATGTCTGAGTTGAGACATCTTGTTAAGACTGTCATGTTCAAACAGAACCCACACTATGTTCTCTTGAGAGACACTAGGCTCTTGTGGATGGATGTTAAGAACCGAAATCAAAGTATTGCCAATCTTTGGTATGTTAATAGAATATTTTCTGCTCCTAATTCTGTGGAAGGTGCTAAAAAAATATATCTAAGCTGACATCTGCATAGAGTGAAGTATTTATTGCTTTAATGGTGGTGGTGGTGGCGATGGTGGCAGCAATGTGGTAGCAGCATTGGTGAAGGTGGTGAATGTTGCACTCAACATGTTACATCAGAATGCTGAGGTCCTTTAAGGTCAAGAAATGACTCTCCCCTCTTGCATATTCCTTTTTATTTCATACAACACCGTAGCTCATGACGAGAATAAAACATAATATACTGTTTTTCTTTATACAGTTGTGCACTTACTATTTTATTCCACAGCTTTTAATTTTATAGTGAGATCTTGATGCCAGATTTCATGTAAGCGATGGGCTGTCATTAATTTATCAGGATCCACTGTGTCAGTTTCTTTGTTCTGTCATCCTGCTTGTCTGCTAGATCAGAAGGTGGGAGGGTTAACAAAGGAGTCACTGAGGTACAAGAGGGGTGTGGAAATACGAATAGGGCTGATATGGTGTTTGGTTTTTCATTATTTTCCAAGACTTCCTCCAATGTGTCTCTCCCTTTTCCTTTCTCTGCAAGATACCAGTTTCATAAACAGAAGAACAAATGTGACTCCTCACTTTATCCTGATCTCAGTTCTGCACTCTAAGTCAGACACTCTTCCTTGCTGGTATTGCCTGTCTCCCATTGTATGCAGAGATGTGCTTGGGGTGCTGTCAATCATTCAGAATTAGAATCTGACCTGGTGGCTCATCTATACGCCCACATCCAGCACAACTGGCTAACAGTGGTGGTTTATTTTGGGGCGAGTATAAGAGGCTGTGCCTGACAGCTGTGAGTGTCAGCCAAGGGCTGAGATTGTCATATAATGTGGCCTCAACTCTTGTCTCCCTGCCTAGACTGCTCACTAGAAGCTCAGCCCAAATATGTTAAAGGTGGGAAGCGTTATGGACGAAGGTCTTTACCGGAGTTTCAAGAATCTGTTGAAGAGTTTGCAGAGATCGAGCCACTAGATGAAGAAGCACGGCCCTCACACGCCCCAGCCAGTGACCGCGGTGAGGTAAGGAATTGGATGGACACACCCATCTGGACCAGAGGTGTGGAGACTCACACCTGCCCACATGTGTGGGGCAGGGACAGGAGAACTCAGGGGTTTATGGCTTTTCTCAGTTACCAGCTACTTGCTAATCTTACCACTTGCCTTTGGGGGTATATATGGCTAATTTTTCTGTTGTTTGAATGTTTTCCTCTCTGTTTCAGCTTCCGGAGAGCTGACATTTTTGTGCAAGCTTTATGTTGATATATCTTATAATTCAGATCCTTTCACCTTATCTGGAGTCTGCCACTTGCAGCACTCCTCAGGGCACTGTCATCTTTAGTTGTGTAAAAAGCTGACCCCCTGGTGCACAATCTGTAAGCCAGCATCCGTGGCAGGTAGGGAAAGGAAGGCGGTGCGCTTATCTTCTTGAGAGCCGCGCCTTATCTCTCATGGTGGGAGAAAGCAGCTTTCAGACTTGGTTCTGTGGCCTCGGCAGTCGCCACGGCTCTCCTCCCTGGGAGTGTGGCACCCAGGCATGCCTGGTAGTCGAATTCACGAGCTTCCCTCATCTCCCTTGTACACACAACACCACAATCTACCAGTAAAGGAGAAGCACTAACATTTTCTTTATTCTTTTCTTACGGCTCATTTACCAGCATGCCATTTACAGAACATGATTGAAAATGCCATGCTGAGCAAGTTCTAAGTATTTCTAGCAAATCCCAGCTCAGACTGGGGATGCAAATATTTCAAATATTAACATAAGCTGGAAAAAAGACAAAGCGCCTCAACTTTCTCAGTAGCTGTCGATTGTGGGTTGATGGAGGTATGTGTGTATGCACGTGTGCACATGTGCTCACTGCTGTCTAATGCCTATGGTCAGCTCTTTAAAGTCCACAGGAAACTTGCTCCAATAATGTCCCCAGCAGTCAGACATCCAGCCTCTTCAGCTTTCCAGAATGCCCACAAACCCACAGTTAACTGAAAAGAGCCCAGATGCTGAACAGAAAGGAAACCAGCCATAGTACTGCAATCTAGAAGACACAGGACCAGCCTGCCAATCCCAAGAAGTTTGCACCATTGTTTTAAAGATAAGGAATACCCGTCCTCACACCAGAGGAGAGAGAACAGTGGCAGACATGGGAGTGAGAAGAGAGGAAGAAACAGCTAGAGAAGAAAGTTAGAAACCCCCCAAATGGTGTAAGAGTCGCATGGGTGAGAAGTGACAGAAGAAGCCACAAGAAGCAAAGATGACAACACTGCCTGGTACATCATGGCATTGGGGCCAGTTGGTGTGGAGCAGAGGCTACTCCCCTGCTTGGGTTCAGTCAGTTTCAGACTCTATCTCAGGTCCCTGTGAGGATTTAGATTTCCCCAGTAAAACCCATGTACTCACATGCACAAAAATTTTGCATATCCCATTTCAAAGATATTTCAGTTCTTGCTGTGTTCAGATTTACCTTTCTGTCGGGAAGAGTATCATTTGATTACATAAAGTCTGTTCCATGACCCTGTGTAGTATGGGATGTACCTGAGACACTTCCCTAAGGGGGAAAAATGGTTAAAATGTGTCTCAACACTTTAGAGTGGTAAGCTTTTGTTATTTGGAAAACACGTTTAAGTCTAATATCTCCTTTCTCCCAACTACTTTCAGTGCCTGAGGCATTATTATTTGGTGCTAAGAAATAAAACGACGACTTAGTTTTTGGTGAGATAGTTTCTAGTTACTACCTGGAGACATCCAGAAAGTTCTTGGGCAGAACTGATTTTGTTGCTGGCAGCTTATTTTTCTTATACTCTTGATTTATCTTACCTACCAACTTCCAGTGAGATTTACTGTTTAAAACTGAGACTTTGGGATATCTGGGTGGCTCAGTCATTGGGTGTCTGCCTTTGACTCAGATGGTGGTCCTGGGATCAAATCTTGCATCAAGCTCTCCACGGGGAGACTGCTTATCCCTCTGCCTATGTCTTTGCCTCTCTTTCTGTCTCTCATGAATAAAGTCTTAAAAAAAAAAAAGTGAGACTTTGGGCTAATGTATAAATAAAGAGGCCAGAGTTTGGGCAAAATCTTGCTGCTGTGTCTTAGTAGAAGGGCATGCCAGGAAAACCATTTCACACACCACCACCACCACCTCCCCTCCAGCCCCCTATGTACTTCAGCTTCCCTTAATCTTTCAGAACCTCTTCGGTGAGACCTTCTGACACTGTATATAGAAGCTTTAGTGATCAACAACCTCTCTCAATAGAATAGCAAATAAAGGCCTGGAAGGGTCCTTTCTCTTCCATGTCAGTTCTCCTTGAGGACCCCCTACTGCCCCGACTTTGCGAGTCTGTTCTGTCCAGGGTGGACTCAAACCAAAGCTCACCCAGATGCTTTCTTGCCTAAAAATGAAGTGTTAGGTGAGCTGAATTGACCCTGCCAGTTTTCAAAGGGATTCATCACTTTAAAAAAAATCAATAGCTTCACATGTGACATGTTTGAAATCCCTGTTGTCGACAAGAGAGGGCCCGTCCAGACTTTGTGTCACAGCCATGCTCCTAGGTCACGCTCGCTGCCTTCACAGATATCTACAGTCCAGTGACATAGTTTCCTTGGGATGTCAGTCTTACAGCACACTGTTGTGTCAAAACAGCATCCCTTTCTTGACCAGTTTCCACAGGAGCCTCAGCAATTTAGGACCACTCAGTTGGCCAATAGAAATTCATGTTCTGGGCAGCTTGCACCAGAAATACCTTTGTCTTCAGAGTGCCTGGTAATCTTCCTTTTTTTTTTTTTTTTTAAGATTTCATTTATTTATTCATGAGAGATACAGAGAGGCAGAGACACAGGCAGAAGGAGAAACAGGCTCCCTTTGGGTAGCCTGATGCAGGACTTGATCCCAGGCGCTTGGGATCATGCCCTGAGCCAAAGGCAGACGCTTAACCACTGAGCCACCCAGGTGCTCCCATAGAGTGCCTGGTAATCTTATTCTAGAGTTGTCTCCATGTGGGAACGATAGGGAGGAGAACATTCTTAATAACCTGTGGAGTTTATTTATTCTTAACTTATAAGCAGTTAAGCATCTGTCAGGAGTTCTTTACTCTTCCATTGGCTTCCCCCACCCCTTTTGGTTGCCTGAGGCCGTTTGTCTCCTGCCCTTGGGTGTTAAAAATTTATTTCCTGAGTATATTTGTTACCAGTGTTCTTCCTTCATCTCAATGCTACTGAGCACTGAAGGAGGAAAGTGGGGATGGGTGTCTCTTGACGTGAGTGAATAATTCATTAAGAGTAGACAGATGGGGAGCCGGAAATGGGCCTTCGTGGTTTTGACTGTGGGTTTCCTTCAGCTGTTGGGTCCTGGCTCAGGGAAAGGTGAGAATCCTAGTTTGCCTTCAGACTACAGTCTCTGCTGCTCTCAGACATGCCTGATTTTTCCTAAAGAGACTTGAGAATTTTTTGGATGATGATGAAAGGACCTGAACTTGTGTCAAAAGTTACATGGGGTGGAATCCTGCCTGTTGCTACCCAACAGACCAATTTTTGCTCTAAGATGAACTATTATTTTATTTATGTGAGTACTTGGAGAGGGATGGGCAATGGAATGGTGTCCTCAGGATACCTTGCTTCCTTCTAGGAACCGATCCTATAGAGACAAGTGAGCAGTTACCTGAAGGGATAAAACAATACCCCTCCCCTTCCTTCTAGGGTTATTCCATAATAGGGGAATTGCTGTGGATTGACAATTCAAGCCTGTGCTCCTGAGTTAGTGGCTCACAACAGTTTTTCTAACATCTTTATTTGGGAAACCTTCTCCCATATGTACAACCAAAATTACAGATAATGCTCAGGAGTTGTACCTCTGCAACTCCACCCAGGAAAACATAGTAGTGCAGACAAATGAGGGTGATGCTATTATTGTAAAGTTTGCTTTCAAGCAACTAAATTTATATATTTATTTTAAAAAATTATTTATTAGAGAGCACGCAAGCGAGAGAGTACAAGCAGGGGGAGAGGGAGAAGCAGACTCCCCCTGAGCAGGGAGCCCAATGTGGGGCTCCATCCCAGGACGCTGGGATCATGACCTGGGCAGGCAGACGCATAACTGACTGAGCCACCTAGGCTCCCCCTAAATTTATTTTTACTCTAAGTCCCATGGGAAGCTTCTGGCTTCCTTTATTACCGTGACCTGGAATCCCTCTCATGACCATTCATGGTACATCACTGTGATGGAACGCCTTGGGTGAGAATGCATGTGGTTGTTAGGGGCTACCAAATGCTCCACCACCTTGACCTCATCCTCTGAATGGGATGTATGAGAATAAACCTTGTTATCAGGTGCTTTTGATTGTGTTGGACTTTTGTTTCAGTTCGTATATATTGAGCTAATAAAAACTGTACACATTTTAGTCCTCTCAGTCCACCTTTATTCCGACAATTTGATTCTTTCCTGCTGAAGTAGCCAATCTCTAACCTAGCTATTAAGCATGCCTCCCCTATGCGTCTAGTTCACAAGGCCATAAAGCGATCACATAGGGAAAGACCACTGTATTCTTTCTAAATTTTCAGCACTAAAATGTGTATTTCAGAATTTCATTTGGAAACCCTGAAGCAGAATGTGCTAATTCACCAGTGACAAGTAATTTCCACCATGAGGCTGAAATGTGCATTCACCTTCCAATGTAGTGTGTTTATCCAACGAATGGATTCCCTTGGGAGTCCGACCTCTCATCTCAGGTGACACAGAAAGGAAAGTGGTGATTTTTCTTTCTTCTTTTTTTTTTTTTTTTAAATGAGATCATTTTCACTCAAGGCAGTTTAGTTGGACATTCTATTCTGAATTAATCCAGACCAACAAAGGGCACATTCTTGATTCCAGCATAAGGTGTGATGAATGAGAATGTTCTGGTGGTTATTTTGCTTTACGTGGTTAAGAAACAGAAGTGAGATTTTAGGTTCCAAAGAGTACCTCCCTCCCTTTTTCTACACATACCTGCAATGGCTACTGAACTGACATTGAATTTTAATTTTGTGCTTTTTTCTAAGGATAAGTGGATGGGGGGGGGGTGAGAAACCAAACTAATGCCCAGTTCTATTCTGTGTTAACTCACACCTGGTAGGAGAGGTTGTTTAGCGAATATAATTGGGGCAGGGCCACTTTGCTTTCTGCCCTCGTTGAAAACAGGGGACACCTTGTTAACTGTTTTCCTCCAGAGAGAATGTATCAGGTCTAGTAAGATCATTATCGAGAGCAGGAGGCTTCAAACAATTATTTCTTCAACTACAGACAATAGTAGTGTAAGCCAAAACCAGACAGTTTAAGTGAGGACCTGGGAGAAAAGTTGAAGCTGGTTGTTTCATTTGCTTGACAACAGAGGAGCAAATCACAGCTCCGTGTCACGGTGGGGGGTGTGGAGTGGTGGTGGTGGTGGTGGTGGTGGTGGTTTAAGAACTAAAAATGAACAGACCACCCCCCCAAAACTGGTTTTACTACCTCATGTAAAATCACACTTCTTCAAGCCGTGGGAAACTGACTTCTGGTCCCCTTACGTTCATTTTCCTATATGTGTAACTTTGCAATTAACCTTCGTGAATTATTCATTTATATTGCATAGAGGGAATATTTGATGCTGGAGCAAACTTCTTAATAACTGAGCGAAGTTCTGCTAAGAACTTCCATAGTTGAAATGTACCTATTTTCCCGTTCCTCTCATCAGATTCTCTGGTTCTAGTTCTTGACAAAGTAAGCGGTGTCATTACTGATGTGCCATCTATTTCCATCAAACGATATGACATCATCAGGATAGCTTTTTTTTTTTTTTAATGGAATTCCAGCATTTCCCTTTCTTTTTCTTAAGTCTATTAGATCCTTTGGCTATTCCCAGAGGTGAAACACTCATTCAAGATGCGATTGTAGACCACTTGAAAGTGATATAAAGAAGTCCCTTCAGAGCTAATAAGGTAGCTCTCATTCTCACGCAGACTTTGAGGCTTTGCTGTTCTGGTAAAGTCTTCCTGACTTGATCCCAGAGGGAATTCCCTTGGCGTCCAGCCCCCACCCCCACCTCCTTCCAGGTCAACAACTTCCAGTAATTATTTTCTAGCTAGAAAATAAAACCGACAACAAAATATTAACAAGTTAATTTTAATGGTAATAGTAACATTTTCCAGCTATGCCATTAAGTATATTTTCCAAATGGAAAAACAGGGTTCACTCTCCACCGGAAGCAGCTCTGATGAATAAGATACCATGAGCAGATATATGAAAAGAGCCCTTTCCTTTAGGGACTTTAAAAATCCAATGAACCGAGAACACTCCCCAGCCTTGGTAAAGGAAGAGGCTTAAGGCTCAAAGTCTTTTTAAATTCAGCATTTCTCCACATTGGCAGTACCGAAGGCTTCCTGGCAATGTAGCAGGGCTCTCCTAAATGTGTGTGCACTTAAAAATCATACAGTAACTCCTGTTGTCCCCAGTACTTGTAGCTTTTAATGGCTTTTAAAGATAAAGGAACTGATTCGCTTTCTGGTCATGATCGCCCTGCAAACTGAGCAGCTTGTCCCTGGGTTCGGAGAGGAGACATTGGGAGCTGGGCAGTCAGGCCCTCTGCTGCCCGTTTTGCCTTCAAGGCAGGGTGGCAGAAATGAAGTCCCAGGAAGTGCGGCTTCCAGGACCTGGCTCAGAGCAAGGGCTTTGTAGCTATTTGGGACTATTGGATATGCCATAGATGCCATGTTTTTCAAAGTCTTCAAGTTCTGGTTACAGGCACTCTTCTAAACCGATCACTGTTTTTTCCAGAGACTTCCTGTGCTTAGCTGAGTGTGCTACTCTCGTAAAATGGACGCTGCTGCTCAGTTTGTTTGGGGAGCGTTGTTATCCCAGCAAATTTCCTTCCTCTGCTCTCTGGGCTTGCAAGGCTTTCCCCTTCCAAAAAAAAAAAAAAAAAAGAAAAAGAAAAACCCAAACATCTGCTTAAGGCTGCTGAGTTCAGTTCAGCAACCTCTGCTGGGAAAGAATAACCCCGTGTGTGCCCCCATAATCGTTTTAATTAGCCATACATTCAGCAGGGCTCAAGGTCTGTCCTGGAGCAGATGGCTGCTGGGGGCCGGGCCTGGGCTATTGTGGGCGGGGGCCTCGGCAGACCTGCAGGCTGCAAGCCCGGGACCGCGAGCCTCGGGCCATCTGCTCTGCAGTCCGGCAAAGCAGGTGGCCCTGCAAAGAAAGCATTCCTGAAAGCGGTGTTGCTGGTGTGGCCCACGTGTGCGGGGCACCCTTGTCGGCTCTAGGGCAGCTAGAGCACTGGCCACAGTGGCCCGCGTGACATTGAGAGGCACAGCCCACGGCGGGTGCGGGCCCCTTTGTCTGCCTGAGGGGGCTGGGGGCTGCCTTCTGTAGCAGCATTTCGGGGCCAGGCCGCCCCTGACCCCGTCCCCTCCGTCTGCTCTCGCTGGGGCTGTTGGCCAGCAGCACGCGCGGCCCCTGCCAGCTGCGGCCGCCCAGGGCACCCCGCCGACCTCGGGGAGGCCGCCCCGGGAGGCGCCGCTCCTGAGTGGAGTCGGAAGGCGACGGCTCCCTCACGGCGGCCGGGTTCAAAGCTGTAGCTTCTACAGAGCGTCTTCTGGGTTTGCTCCTAAAGCCGACGCTGGTCTATCTGCTGTTTCTTTTCTCTGCCCTTGGCCTAATTTTGGACACCCAGATAATAGTAGTGACCGGAACATCTACTTACTGACAGACGTTTAGCTCTCCATCGGCAGCAGGCACCGTTTGAAGTGCATCCCACATTGCACACCTTCGGAGGCGGGCGTTGCTACTGTTCCCCCTGAGGTAACCGAGGCAGGCCCCGAGTTAAGGAACGTGTCCGAGGTCGAGCAGCAAGTGGGTGGTGGAGCTGAAATTGACCTCTGGGGGCCCAGCTCTGGAGCCCGAGTCCTTAACCACCTCATCGTTCTGGCTGAACTAATGACAGTGGCTGACAGTTCCTAAGTCCCGGGGGTGTCCCTCCACGTCGGCGCGGCGCCGGGTGGCTCATCCCCTCTGTGGATGAAGGAAGGTGCCCGGGGTCCTGTAGTGTGGCCGGGCCAGACTTGGCCCCGTCCCTCTGCTCAGCCCTTGTGCTCACGCCCTCTGTCGTTCTGCCTTGAGAGTCCACAGTAGCTGAATACCACTGAATGATTTTAAAACATTTACTAATATCCATTTCTCCCGTGCGAGGTGACAGAAGATTTCAGGGGAAGAATTAAAAATCCGTTCTCATGAATTAGTCTTGAGAACACAGGCCAGCAATTGTCCCTCCTTTCTTCCCCGACTTTTCCGGAGATCTTTGGGATTCTCTGCCTTCCGATGCTCACGGCTGATCTGTGCCTCGAGGCCACCTGCCAGCCTTTCACTGCCCTGGGTAAACCGGCAGCAATTAAAAGACCCTGTTCCAGAATGATGCCTCTTTTTATTGGCGTTGCTCTAGTGGGCGAATGATCTAATCCCCACAACCTTCTAACCTGACGTCCCCCTCCCTCTCCCCCTTCTTTTTAATTGGAACTACTGGCTCCAGGCAGTGGGAATAAAAATGAGCTATGAATGAGCTGAATCTCCCCTCCTACCGCCCCATCCTTAAAATTGCAATTTAATAACAAACATTCAGCTGCAGCGTGCTTGCCTCCCCCTTATTAAAGGAACAGACCCTTGGTGGAGACTGGGGAGAAGCACAGCCCTTGTTTCTGGGGAGCAGACTCCATCTCCAACTGAAATGGTCTTGGAGTGAAAATCTAGCTGTTCAGTATAAGCTTGCTGCTTCAAGCAGGTTCTAGCTGGATCTAGGTTTCTTACACCGGGCCACGGGAGAAATGTGTGTGAAACTGTCACCCCTGGCCATTTTTTAACAGGTTCACCACGGCTTACTCAGAGTCCGTGTGAAATTGTGTAAGCTGCCCATGCTGCCTGGGCTTCAGAAGGCTGTGCTGTACGTGATGCCGCCGGGTTAAGCCGCCTCCAGGATGTCACAGTCTCAGACCCCAATTCGGGGCGCCAGTGTCCCTGATCTTTCCACCCTCTGCCAAGCCTGGGAGGCACTGGCGTCAGCAGCTCTCACCCTCCTGAAGGGCACCTGGCCTCCTGCGAAGACTCCTCTGTCGCAGGTCACAGTGCTGGAGGGTGCTGCCGATGTCACAGGGAGGTGTGTAGCAAAGGGAGAGTTCTTCCCTTTCTCCCCACCCCCATGTCACAGGAAATTCACTTGGTGAGAATTTTTTTTTAAGACTTATTTATTAGAGCACAAGCAGGGGGAGCAGCAGGAAGAGGATGAGGGAGAAGTAGGTCCTTCTTCTGGGGTCCTTCCCCACTGAGTGGGGAGCCCAACTTGGGGGCTCGATCTCAGGACCCCAAGATCATGACCTGAGCAGAAGGCAGATGCTTAACTAACTGAGCCACCCAGGTGCCCCCATTTGGTGACAATATGAGGGCAAGGTGGGTAAAACAATAATCGAGGTTGTACTTGTTTATATTGCATAAATATATAGAATAGCAAAGGAAATATAATTGTTTCCCACATTCCCTCAACCAAATGCCTCGATTTTGATTATGTCTATTTCCTTCCAGTCTTTGTCTAATTGTATAAATATCTTTGCCAGCGGCAGTCATGGTGTAGATGGCATTTTTGATATGGTCTTTCATTTAACATTTTATGAGATATTTTTCCATCTCTTACGTGGTTTTATAATTATACTTTTAACGATTATGTTATGATGTATAGTTGTACTTTGTGCTCCATTTTTGAATAAATTGTTTTCAGCACTTTTACAAAAAGTGCTAAATGTACATATCTATGCATATGCATTTTTCCTTTGATTTTACTGTCATTGGAAATCATATGAATTATTGGGTCAAAGAACATGAACATTTTTATGGCTTTCAGAGACAAAGCAATTTTCTTTACTAAAAGGGTAATGTCCATTCACATCGCTACCAGTAACATATAAACAGACCTATTTTAAATCATAACCTTGACGGTAATAGGACTCCTATTTTACATACTGCTAATCTAAGGGGAACAAAGTGATTCCTTGGTTTTAATTTATACTTTGCTTTTGAAATGAGTCTTTCCCCATATTGTTATTGTGTTGCCTTTTATGTGAATTGTCTGTCTGTATTCTGCTGGACTTGTCACTGTTCTTACAAATTTGTATGAATAACTGATACTTTCCCAGGGCCACCCAAATGAACGCCCTAAAGTTTAAACATGGTAATAAAAATGAAATCTGCAAAAATAAGAAATGAAGGGTGCATAAATACATGCCCAGTAAAAATAAGATCTTATAGTGCTTATTATGTGCCACATGATTCTAAGCATTTTACCCAGCTTGGTAAAATACGTCTTACTTTATTCCCATTTTTTAGATGGAGAAACTAAGCAATTTAGCAATTCATAAATGTGTCTAGGCTAAATTCAGTAAGTAAGGGTGTCTGGCTCCCATGTCCCCACACTCTTATTAGTTGGTGTTGGGGGGTGGAATCAGGGATGGAGGGCAATGGGGCAGTACTTCCTGAGAAGTGAATCAGATATAAGCATCTAGTCCTGTAGACTCAGGAGATAGTTGAAACAGTAGGTTGGAGCCTCTTGTACCTCTGAAGTAATTGCTCACTATTTTAAAATGAATTGAGAAGTGAGCAAATGTAAGAAATAAACCTTTCTGTCAGTATACATACCTCATTATGTTAGGAATTGTTACCAAGGGTTTTTTGAAGGTATGTGTTTATGTTTTTCCATCTGTGTCTCCTAGTGGGGGCTCCCTTTGTTGTTTGGGTCCACTGATGATATATATTCTCCTGTTATTTTTTCCTGTCTGCTTGTACTGTTAAAACTCATCCCCTGCTCATGATTTAGTAGGTTTTATTTTGAACAATGGTTCTTAGATCATAGAAACCCATTTAATTTGTTTTAGGTGGACTAAGGGATTCCATTTTAGGGTGCTTCCAACTTACATGCTGAATAATGAATTTTTGCAATTTGGGGTGCCAAAGTAGTATAATAATTTAAATCTTTGCTTTGTGGGTGAGGAAGTAAATATGCCAGGACAGACAGGCAGGATGCTTTTATTAGTGGAGCTTTATTGATTGAATCATTTCCTATGAAAACAGTTGAATTGTGCCCAGAAACAATAATGTAAGATGTATGGAGGACTTTTTACCCCACTGCTCCTTCCCCACCCCCACTATGCCCCATATATCCACCAGGTTTGAAATACATCTTATGAGGAAATGTGTACTGCTAACATTGTAATCACAAACAAGCAAACATCACACTGTCCCTAATTCTGTTTCCATAACTACCATGTGTATTAGTGACTTGTAGTTGTTACCTGAAGGAGTTGTAGTGAACTTCTGCATTTTGAGTCATGGCCTTGTAATGTTGTCTTCACGGCAAGAATGATCCATTTCAGCATTGTCACTTTGGAGTTGGAGTATAGTGTAGCGGAACTGGGGAAATTCTCTGGTGGCAGCTTCAGTATCTTTCTAAGTAAAATATAGAACTGTGAAATCCTGGTAGACAGTTGTCCTTTAGTTAATTGGAGAGGACCAGCATAAGTGCATATGGGGAGGAAGAAAGTAGGTGACCTCAACTCATCTCAGCTTGAATGAGATACTGAAAGTCAACATTCAAGCTGAGGATTTTGGGTGACACACTGCCATGAGGGATCCAAGCTCTTGGACACTGAAGTTAATCAGGCTAATTATCCTGTTGAGTTTATTTAGAAGCTCAAGAAATCAGACCATCCTGAATAGTTCAACCATCCCAGAGAAAAGGCTAGGTATTTGTTATCAAAGGCAGCTTCATTCCATCAAGTTAAATCTCTGAGACAGCAGCCAGGTTTTGAGAGGGAGATACACCTTTTCTCAACAGGGTTTCCTACGATGGTTGTAGAACCTTCTGACAGGAGTGATTAGGCAGCTCGCTGGCCAGCCAGAGGCCATTGTGGAGCTATGTGTTGCCGTTGACTGGGAATAGATCTGTGCTATGGTTGGCCAGTGAAGCAAGGGCTGGAGTTTGGTGCCAATTTGTGTCCTTGGCTGGGTGCTTTTGTGTAGTACACGGACCACAAATATATGCTATGACTTGAAAAAGGCCCAGTAGTAACAGCATAATAGGGGCAAGATGGTCCCATTCAGGTAACTTTCACAGCGTTTTTTTTTTTTTTTTTTTTTTAAAGATTATTTATTTATTTATTCATGAGAGACACAGAGAAAGAGGCAGAGACACAGGCAGAGGGAGAGGCAGGCTCTGTGCAGGGAGCCTGATGTGGGACTCGATCCCGGGTCTCCAGGATCACACCCTAGGCTGAAGGCAGGTGCTAAACCGCTGAGCCACCTGGGCTGCCCACTTTCACAGCTTCTAATGCAATTTACTGGTATCATATTTTGTTTGACTTGAGCTCTCCAGCCTACGTGTTTCGAGTTGCATCTCTGTCTCTTCCTCACTGTGTCACAAACACACTAAGCTCATTCTTGCCTCCGTACTTCAGCAAATAGTAGCTGCTCCCTCCTTTTCACGTGGCTGTCTTCAGCTCACCCTTCAGGTCTCAGTTTAGATGTTGCTTCTTTCAGGAAGTCTGCCCTGATCTCCTGAATCTGGAGGATCCCATTGAGGTACCGTCATAACATTTTGAACTTCCCTGTCGTAACACTTAATGCTGTACAATATTGCACTTTCCACTTTCTTGTCTGCATGTCTTCATTAGCATATAGGCTTCTCAAGGCAAGAAATGTGTTTGTTCTGTTCATAGTTGTATTCTGAAGATGTATCATACCTGGCACCCAGTACACATTGAAGAACAAATTTATAAATGCATGGTATGAATTTTTGTTGGTCAATGGATTCTGAATATTTGCTTTGGCTTGGTTTTATTGGTTGTAATAAGTTTTACTGCTGAGTATGTGAATTTGCAAACATGAAAGGCAAATCACTAGTGAAATAGCACAGATGGTTACGTGGCATTTCTTAGGAGTCTCTTCTCAATTGGCTCGGTTGACTCAGGAGAGCCCACCTGGAGGGTTCTGAACCATGTGACTCATTCAGGTGATGCTTGCAGAGCCAGAGAGTGCTCTGATCTTGGAAAAACTGAATACGTACTAAAGCACACTAATCTTCTCTTGCCTTCTCTAGCACTGGAAGACACAACGCAGTGAGGAGTATGAAGCAGAAGGTAGGAACTGAATGTGTGTTGAGGTCTGCCATTCACGGGGCACTCCCCATACCCCCCTTTGTGCATCTCTGAGCCTTCTCCCCAATAGCCTCACATGCTGGAGGCCAACTAAAAAGTCACCTTAAGACATCAGCCACCCAAAAATTCATTCCCAGTGGAAAGTTCATAGGTTTAGAATCCTAACATAGAACCTCATTCAAGGTATGGCATCTAAATGTAGAATTTTACTTATGGACTAATTATTCTCTTATACAAACTTTCAAATTAATCTATGAGCAGTCCTAAACTAGAGACCTATTAAAGTGCACCCACTGACAAGTTTCAGATGTATTTAAGAAGCCCTGAAACATGTTGAATTTCTGGGGCCAGCAGATGGCACTGTGGTTCAGGGGATGGACTCTCCCCTCACTTCACAGCCCACTTTACTGGGCATAACTCTACTTAGGTGTAATTACTGTGCATCCTCCAGGTCTCTAACCTGGAAAAACACAGCAGTGATAAGCTTGGTTTCTTCAATAAATAGTAAAGGTAGCACTAAATGCTCTTCTCAACCTCCTAAGGTTCTTCCAAGGCACCCAAAATTGTACTAGTAATTATCTCATGATTAAGTAATGACTTTATAAATCTCCGATATGTAAGTGGAAAATCTAATTAGAAGTGAGAACTTTTAATAGAGGATAAATTTTGATTTTTAAACTAAAAGTTTGATCCTTAAGTGTTCAAATGAAACCTACGCTTAATGTATAGATAATTGGTAACTTGCATTTTATTTTTATTTTATTTTATTTTTTGGTAACTTGCATTTTACAACCATTTATTCTTTCAAATTGGTGTATCTGTAGGTCAGAATATTTAAAGCTGTAAAGATTTCGTAGGCTGATCCTACGACTTTTATGACTGTTTTATGATATTTATCATGAAATCATTTCCTTCTCAGTAAAAGCAGTTCTAGTGCTTAGACTAGAAAGAGTGGCGGTAATGAAGTCTGATAGCTAAAGTTGAGGCAGGGCAAATAAATCTCTTTGGATTAGTTCTCAACTAGCCTTCTGTTCCAGTCACACCAAAGCCTTAAGCCTGTGCATGTTTTCAGTTGGAGTAAAACAAACCTAGAACCTTGGTATGCCTGCACAGATGTCTCTTACATGGTATAGAAAAAAGTGCTGGTTTGCTCTAGTTGCAGCTTGAGAACCAAGGGTTCCATTTCATTTGAACTTGCAGATTTAAACCAAAATGGAATCAGCATTTATAGTCTCTTTCTTTTAATATTTACTTTTAAAAAGCACAATTTCTTTGAGGATAGGCTCCCCCTCTTTGCAATTCCTTTGGGGACAGCACAATATATGTTTTGATTTCAGGCCAGTTAAGATTTTGGAACCCAGATGACTTGAATGCCTCACAGAGTGGGTCGTCCGCTCCCCAAGACTGGATAGAAGAGAAACTGCAGGAGGTTTGTGAAGATTTGGGAATCACCCGTGATGGTCACCTGAACCGAAAGAAGCTGGTCTCCATCTGTGAACAGTATGGGCTGCAGAATATTGATGGAGAGGTAAGCCTTGCATCATATTTTTCTTCAGAAATAATAGTCATGATGAAATCTAGACTGGCCATAGGCTAGGAACAGCCCTATTTTGACTTCCTGTAACATGTTACAGAGAGTCTAGTCTCTTTCTCTTCTCTACGAAGCAAGCCACTGACAATCCTTTCTTTGAGTAGCTCATGTTGTGTTCTGGAAAAAAGAACGCTGATAATAGCTGACACCTTCTGAGCCCACACTACATGCCCCTTGCTGTGCTAAGCATGTTACCCCACATTATTAGATACTACTTTGGTGCAGCCACGATGTCAGATGTATTTGTAGAAGTGGCTTTCACAGAGCAAAGTGTGGGAAAGGCCTGGAAGATGGATTACACAAGGAGTTCAGAAGATTTGAGCTGGGAGAGTATTTCAGGGGCTAGGCTTATGAGTTTAGGTTTTGGGAGAGAAAATCTCAATATCAAGTGTGATATTCTTTAGCAGATTGAGTAGTATATAGGAAAAACAGCTACTGGGAATGGTTTGAGCTTCTTTTGTGGGGTATATTGGTGTCAGGACAGCCTTTGACTTGGAGACTGGCCAGGAGCCATTACAATGTTCTGGTCATGAGGAAATGGAAAAGGGTAGGTTGGTGGTTTTGAAGATATACAGAAGAATCTTGAAGGAGGCTCTTAAAGACCCCAGCTTGATAAAATTCTGAGCTTTGCGTTTTCTGAAAAATTAAGAGGCAAACTGGCAGGACTGAGTCCATGAACAGTCATGAAACATAAGAATATAAATAATTCTAAGATATGTCTTTCAAAGAGCTGAAAATAAGGAGGGACTCAGAGGTTAGGGCTACAGTTGTAGTTTGGGGAATCTTTGATCATAATGATATTTGAAACCATACTGTCTGCTTGGTGGTATTATTTTCCTAAACCAGAAAGACATTTATTATCAAAAGCTGCCAAGTAGCCTAATTTGCAGAAAAGCTTTTTCCCCTCCCTAGAATATGTGACTGTTCTGTACCCTTTGACTGCCTTTTTTTTGGGGGGGGGGGGGGAACTACCTTTTTAATGGCTCAGTGGTCATTTATTTTTCAGTGTTGGTTGTTGAGTCATAAAATTACATTCATCCTCTTAAATTATAAACTAGTGCAGTATACAGAACCTTGGGTTGTTTTGCCAAGAAATATTGCATACACTTGGATTATTTATCTAAGAACAATTCTTGGAATAAACTGTAACCATTTGTGGGGAGCTGCATTTTCTTCAGTGGTGGAGTTTCCAAAGCCCTGGAAAAGAAGTAGCACATTGAGTTATTTTCCTCGGATCTGAGGATGAGTAAAAGATTGCTCATTGAAAATAGCTTTTACTTCATGTTTCTCCTGCCCCCACCCCTCAAAAAGCATGAAATACTGTAGTACTTTATACTACTGACTCTAGACCACAGAGGAGCTGAAAGTTCAGGATAATCTCATCAAGAGTTTGGGATCATAGGGTTTTATGACTGAAAGCAATTTTAGATTTAGTCCCCTCCCCATTTCATAGATAAAATGATGTCCCTGCTGCTTGATGCCATTACCATGAAGGGGAACTGACTCACTGTCTCACGTACCCTGCTTTGCAGAAGCAAGGACAACTGTAGGGCAGGGATGGCAAGCTGTCACTCTAGATACCAAATATGGCTCAAAGTTTTGGGTTTGTTTTTTTTTTTTTCCCCCCCTCTGGCCTGCCCGAATGTTTAAAAATTAAACTTTTGCTACACTTTTTTCTTTTTTTTTAAATCAGGAAATTTAGTTCTAAGAACCAGAGTATTTGACTCCGTTGTGCTAGCAGGGAGAGGTGGCTGGCTAGCTCCTTTGAATGGAGTATGCACTCACGCATTCAGTCCCCTGCTTTAAGTGGTGACACTTTGTGACATCTCAAGACCATCCTGCCTTATTGGTCTGTGTTGCCCTCCTGGTCTCTCTGGGTATTTGGGTTTACTATCCCTAGCCTAGTGCATCATTTCCCAATGGGAAATCAACCATCCAAGACCCGGCTGGTATGTCATGAGGAGTAAGAATGTCCTCAGGGTTCTAGATTTGGCTCCTACACAGGGTGCAAAGGATGCCCCCATTACACATATGACTTGCATTCTGTTCAGCCCAACCCTGCCTTCATCTGAATCCACAGCCATCTGTTCACCACCTCCCCACTCCCCTGCGTACAGTAACTGGCAGGGACTCATTTGCTCCATGACTTTGAGTGGATGAGGTGATGGGTTTTTAGGCAGTATGGAATCTGTGTGTTGATTTGGCCAAGATCACAGGACCAAGCAGTGTAGAGCTAAGGTTAGAGCCGAAATAATGCCTGTTAACTTGTCAGTGCACCTGGATTTTACTGTGACTTCTGATTTGATGGTCCTGAGAGCCTCCTCCTCCAAGAAAGTAAAGTGTTCTTTTGATTGGTAAGAATGAGACAAATGCTAAGAGAAATGCTAAGGGATTTTAATAGCCTCAGAATTTCACCCCAAATACCTTTCCATTGGTTTTCCATATAATTCTCTCTTAGGAACTGTTCTTCTAAAGATTTCCACTCCTTAGAATGGTTTCTTGTTCCAGAGTCCTCCCTAGAGGAAGTGGTATTTAAAATAGAATAGAGATGGATGTTTTCTATTGGGTGTGAATTGGAAAGAAGCATTTGAGATCAATGCCTCAGGCACTTACATGAAGAATAAAATCAGTAGTTATGAGATGACAAATCCTAGTAATAGTCCAGACTTATGAAATGGATATTCAGAATTTGAAGATGTGTCACAGAGAAGCCTTTGTTCGAATGGACCCCACTGCAGACTGATGCCTCAAGAGTAATTTTGCTGCTTATCCTTTTTCCCTACCATTCAACAACAGGGGCATCACCTGAGAGTTTGTCAGAGATGCAGACTCTCAGTCCCCTGCCCCAGATTTAACTATATCAGGGTCTGCGTTTTAACGAGATCCTCAGGTGATCTGCTTTGTACGACAGAGGAGTTGCTGTAGAGAAAAACTTTAGCCCTTGAAGTAAAGAGGAATCCAGCTACCAGGAAAAAGGAGGTCATTGCCTTTCCTCCCTGTTTTGTGGTATCAATGACTCATGCTGCTTTATTCATCCCTTTATATTCCACTGTTGATCTAGGGGACAAATCACCTCCTAGGCAAGCCCCTAGAAGGCACTGTAGTCCAGTCTCTCCTTCTCTACACGATGACTCCTTGCTTACTGTTAGAGGATACAAAATAACCAGACAAAATTCTCTTACATCTCTTGGATCCTTCTATTGGGCACACACAAAATCCGTCTTCTCTGATCTTCATTTCTCTTGTGTTAAAGCATTAAAATAAAAACCCAAAACGTGCAGTGTTGTTCCAAGTAGCACTCTAAATCCCAAGTCTTGGGTTTCAGACCCAAACTCATAGATCATTGCAATCTGTCCCAGGCCAAATTCTGCTGTGCTAACATACCAATTGCAAAAATTCAGTATAAGCAAAATATCATGTAGTAACACTGCAATATAATGACTTAATGACTGTCTAAATTCTTTCTTTCTTTGTTTCTTTCTTTGTTTCTTTCTTTTTCTTTCTTTTCTTTCTCCTTTTCTTTCTTTCTCCTTTTCTTTTCTTTTCCCTTTTCATTCTTTTACCTTCTCTTCTCTTCTCTTCTCTTCTCTTCTCTTCTCTTCTCTTCTCTTCTCTTCTCTTCTCTGTTTTAAGAAAGGTTGGGGAGGGGCAGAGGGAGAGAGAAACTTAAGCAGGCTCCATGCCCAGGGTGGAGCCAGCCTCAAGGCTCCATCCATCTCATGACCCTGAGATCATGACCTGAGCTGAAATCAAGAGTCAGATGCTTAACCGACTCTGCCACCCAGGTGCCCCCAGTTCAAACTTACTTCTATTATGACAACACTGGAAAGCTGTACCTTTATATTTTTAAAGTAATTTTTTAATCCATAGAATAATGTATAGCTACATTAAAGATTACCCATTTTAAGAGTACGAATAGGAGAAGGAACATTCAATCATTCAAATGCTAAATTGCATGATTATGAAAATGGACATTTATTTGGTTTGTGGAGGAAGGAGAGATTACCAGAAAAGTAAATAAATGTCTATAAAATGAGAATTAAGGTACATGTTCTATCATCTGCAGCCCTAGAGTCAACAGTGAGACCGATTTCTATTGGCCACAGATGTACTTTGGGCCTTATGTTATTTCGAGGAAAATATTGAAAGTAAGTGGTTATTCTTTTCTAGATACTTGAGGAAGTCTTCCATAATCTTGATCCTGATGGTACAATGAGTGTGGAAGACTTTTTCTATGGCTTGTTCAAAAATGGAAAATCCCTCACACCATCTGCATCTACGCCATACAGACAGTTGAAAAGGCACCTCTCCATGCAGGTAAGAAATAAATAGGAAGTGATTTCTTTGTGAGTAGAAGTTAAAACCCATTTGAGTAGTTTCTAATGAATCAGTCTGCTGTCTGGAGAAGAATAAGGAGAAAAAGAGAAGCAAAAGAAAAAGAACGACTAAACCATTGGGAAGGAAAAGTTGGGTTTGAAAAGTGACCATAAATGACAGAGTGGGAAGCCACTAATTATGCCCCTTAATGGTAGCTGTGGGTCAGAAGAAACCTGGTTTTAAGTGGAGACATGTCTGTGTCAAGGAACTCCCCACCAGATCAACTGTTTTTGATAAGTTTTGCATTCTCAACTCACTTTGGAAAGAAAGATCAAAGGGGCTGCATGACTTGTTTTTCTGGTAGTGTTAGGGAGACATGCCTTCTGCTCATCGTGGTCAGGACTATCCAGTTTGGGTCAATGTCTGGTTGAAATGTCAGACCCAGCTCAAGTCTCCTCTTCTAGTCCTTCGATGAAAGTGGACGACGAACCACAACCCCATCTGTGATGACAAGTACCATTGGCTTTCGGGTCTTCTCCTGCCTGGACGATGGGATGGGCTATGCATCGGTGGAGAAAATCCTCGACTCCTGGCAAGAAGAGGGCATTGAGAACAGCCAGGAGGTCCTGAAGGTATTGCAGCTAAAATGGGAGAAAAATGACAAATTAGGGGAGGATTGAAAAATTCTAATGCTTTCTTCCTTTTTTTTTTTTTTAAGATTTTATTTATTTATTCATGAGAGACACAGAGAAAGAGGCAGAAGCATAGGCAGAGAGAGAAGCAAGCTCCCTGTGGGGAGCCTGATGTGGGACTTGATCCTGGGACCCCAGGATCATGCCCTGAGTCAAAGGCAGACACTCAACCACTGAGCCACCAAGGCGTCCATATTCTAATGCCTTTGAAACTGACTTGAATTGATTTCTCCTTAATGATTCTTATTTTCACAAGATCTCAGAGATCAGAGGTAACTTTTCTTATCCCCTTTAGCCAGGAGTCTGTTGCTAACTACTTTCCATGTTTTTAACTCCTAAACTATTGACAAGTGCCATGCTTTTAATTGATCTCTGGCTAGTAAAGATTAGTGAACGATTGTATTTATTTACAGTGCCAGGTGGTATTTTTTTAAACAGGCAAATAAGTATGTTACTGTTTCCTTAGAACTTAGAAAATTGAAGATTGTCCCTATGCAATCACTAAGGAAATGTAATCCTCCAACTTCTTGACTATACATTCACTTCTCTGAGTTTGTTTCCCCTTGACTGCTTCCATTTTAGAGGACAGAACATGTGATCGTCTTCAACTTGTTCTCACTTCTAGGCCTTGGATTTCAGTCTCGATGGAAATGTGAACCTGACAGAATTGACACTGGCTCTTGAAAATGAACTTTTGGGCACCAAAAGTGGTATTCACCAGGCAGCGCTGGCCAGCTTTAAGGCTGAGATCCGCCATTTACTGTGAGTTGAGCGGATGATTCCCCTGCCCCATTCCCTTCCCTGCTGGTGCAGCAAATCCCTCAGATGCTTGTGGCACACATTCTGTATGCACATGTGGCTAATCTCCTATCCTTTCACTACCATGAAGACAAGGTAACACTCAGATTTGCATTAGGTTTGTGAAGGGAGCCGTGGAAACATCTTTTTTGTTTTGGAAGGGCTTGGGTTGTCTTGGCTTTGTTTTTGTGTCGGAGCAAGCCAGGCAAGAGCTTTTTTGGGTCTACTCGTTGCTTAGAGACAGTTTCCCTTTGACTCGGTCTCTTGCCCATTCTAGGGAGCGAGTTGATCAAGTCGTCAGAGAAAAAGAGAAGCTACGGTCAGATCTGGACAAGGCTGAGAAGCTCAAGTCTCTAATGGCTTCGGAGGTGGATGATCACCATGCAGCCATAGAGCGGCGGAATGAGTACAACCTCAGGTGCGACTGGATAGGGCCAGGTCCCTCTTTTCCCTCCACCCTGGCCCAGGGCATTGGAGCTCAGCCTGCTGCCTGCATGGCCACACCCAGCTGGAGGGATGGAGGTGTGGTCAAGCCTCAAGGAAAGCAGGACACATTCGATACTTCGAGGAGCTTCCTGTCTCTTCGACTCTGTGTTTCCATTTTTTGGTGGATCCGCACCGGACCTCTGAGGGGTTTAACAGCAGCTCATTGGTCTTTCCCTCTCACAGGAAACTGGACGAAGAGTACAAGGAACGGATAGCAGCCCTAAAGAATGAACTCCGAAAGGAGAGAGAACAGATCTTGCAGCAGGTGGGCAAGCAGCGTTTGGAACTTGAGCAGGAAATTGAAAAGGCAAAAACAGAAGAGAACTACATCCGGGACCGCCTTGCCCTCTCTTTAAAGGTAATCACCCTATTAGTGCTCAGGCCTGTGTCCGTGTTAAATACGGCAGGGAAGGCCACGGGTCTGCACAGGGCTCAGTCCCAGGATTCCTGTTAAGTTTGCCCTGCTGGGTCGTGACCCACACATGGTAGAGTCCCTGCTGGGATCCAGATTTCAGGAGTATCCAGGCTTCCGGTTTGCCAGACACTATTGATTAGCATATCTTGCTCTTTTTCCCCCACCCCCCCCACCCCTGAGTTACACTAAGTCCTTAGGGCCGTTGGGCACCTGGTCAATGCCCTCCTCCTTCCCTGTCTCCACCACCTCAGCCCCCATCCCCAGTTCAGAGCAGATGGCATTGTCTCCTGCCACACAGAGCTCATCAGCTTTGTTTCTTTGCTTCCCAATATGTCTTTTGCCTTATTATACATCCTCCTGTCCTTTCCTGTGTCTCAAGAGAGGAAGTGATCTTTCTCTTTATTGGACTCTGATATGATACAGTGTAGTCTAGAGATAGAGGGGGGTGAGGTGGGGACTCAGACTGCCTAGGTCCATTCTGGATACCACTGCTTACTGGAAAACCTTGATCACGTTATCCCAGCCTGTTTCCTGACACACGGGATGGGCACCATTGTAATACCTACCTCAGAGTATATTTAATATAAGGATTAAATGAGATGCTGCATATGCTGTGTTTGGAAGGTAATAAATAGACATAGACTATTAACTATTGTTCCAGAAACTCCGTACATCAAACACTGAGCCATTTCTCCCACCCTAACCATCAGATTGCGTCCTTTTCTGAATTTTCTCTTTAATCTACACAATTACCATGTGCTGTCCCAGAAGCTAAAATCTTGGTCACTCTCACTCATCAGTCTCTAAGACCTGCTGATGCTCTGAGAGGTCTCTCCGATTTATCCACTTCCTTTCCATGTCTGCAGCCTCTGAACAGGATTCATCAGGATTTCTCAGCTGACCTATGTGCATCTTTTCTTCTATCCATCCAACCTCTCTATGGCCACCAGAGTTAGCTGACTGAAGAACATGCTGTGACCCTTCGTAAAAGTGCAGCTTGGTAGCACCAACGGCCCCTGGAAGGGAGTCTGGCCTCAGACACTTCCAACCTCCCATCCTGCCCCCGAACCATGCCCCTAATCCTGCTGCACCTGCCCTTGGCGCTCTCACTTCCTCTGTGGGTTTTTATGATGCTCCTCCCCTGCTTTCTCCAACACCACATACCACATGGCTTTTTCACTCCCTTTATGCTTACTTTTTTCTTGCCAGAAGATAGCACATCACAGATAATTAATTGGATCTACGTCTGCCTCCCTCCCCAAGGTCCAGATTGTATTTTCCCTGTGGTCAGTAGCAGAATCTAATTTGTGACTTTGCAGAGCCACAACAGGGGCCTGATACACAGAGATTGCTCCTAACTGTTTGGACATCTAAATTTAGACATGCTTTGAAAGATTAGAGTTTTAGAACTGGCATTTTGGGAGAAGTTTTTTTTTTTTTTTTTTTTTTTTTTAAGAAGAAAACTCTTCAAGCACATTCTTTTTTTATTCCATATTGCTATGTGAGGGTGTGAACTAGAATGTATTAAAAATATACTGGCTTTATATTCTTTTGGCAAAATATACTTTGAAAAGAATGTTCTTCCAATCAGCCTTTAACACTGGAATAGAACATATGTCAAAATGCACGTCTGTGTGGTTTTATTTATTTTTTTAAGCAAATGTGGGTAAAAAAATCTCTTGTTAAAAAAATACTTGTTAGTATTATATATATATATATATATATATATATATATATATATATATATAAAATCTTTTGTGGACCTTTTGTGATGTGTTATTTTATTATAATAGTTTAAACATACAAGTTATGAAAAACCTTGATATGCAGCTTTTACATCCTTAAGCCAAAATAAAATTGTAAATATAAGTGAAATGGATTTTCATTATTCTACTTTTTATACTTTTCTTAGTTCTCTTTTGCTATCCGATGAACAGGATACCTTTATCCTGCAACCAATTTTGACAATGTTTTTCATGTCATTAAATATTATATTGCAATGCTACCCGATAGAAATATGATGCAAGCTATATACGGAACTTCAAATTTCCAAATGGCCACATAAAATGAAACAGGTGATATTCTGAATCATTTTATTTAATCCAGTATCTCTAAAACATTATTTTGACACATAATCAATATACAAAAATTATTATTGAGCCATTTTACATTTTTGCATTATCTTCTCAAAATCTGGTATTTTACATACTTACTGTATATCTCAGTTTGTACTATATACATATTTCAAGTGCTCACCATCCACATGTGACTTCTAGTGGCTACCATATTATACAGCATAGTTCTGTAGGATCAAAGAAAGAGGAGGCAGACTTTTGGGTTATAAGCTAAATATCAATTTTTTTTATATTTACTTTTGTCTTTTCTCATCTACTGAAACCTTCAAGATGAACAGATTTTCTCAGTCTAGAGCACTACTTTATGTATCACATAAAAAGGTGTAATAGTTTGCTTGTTTTTACTTCTGCACCCATTTAATTTCCCCAAATATCTTCAGGAAAACAGTCGTCTAGAAAATGAGCTTCTGGAAAATGCAGAGAAGCTGGCCGAATATGAAAATCTGACAAACAAACTTCAGCGAAATTTGGAAAATGTGTTAGCAGAAAAGGTAAATCTGTTTAAACTTGATCTCCTGATACACAGCCCAAAGTGTAGTTTACTCAAAAGAGTAGAAGCAATGCCACCAAGGAAATTTCTATTAGGGAAGTATTTAGATGTCTAAAGGGAGCCGTCAGTTTTGCAGGGATATAATTTTGGAGCTTGGATCCGAGGTAAACATTGCCTAGTGCTGAGAAGTGATCCCTGCCTTAGTTGAACACATCACTCTAGTATGTTCTTCCCATCATCCAGTTGGTAATGTTCTGTTTAAATGTCACATTCCTTTCATACTCAAGAGACCATACTCTGGGCAAACACCAGAAACTGGGGCCTTTGGTGGGTTAAAGGTCTAAGAGTGACAGTTGGGGAAAATGAAAGCTATGTCCTTTTCTTTTTCTAGTTTGGTGACCTTGATCCCAGCAGTGCTGAATTCTTTCTGCAAGAAGAGAGGCTGACACAGATGAGAAATGAGTATGAGCAGCAGTGTAGGGTAAGTGACTACAGAGAACCTAATAGTGGAGGAGGGCCTGGGTTTAAATCCCATTTCCTCATTTACTAGTGACCATAAGCAAGTCACTTAATCTGTGGGTGCCTCAATTCCTCATCTGTAAGATGGTAAACATAAGAGTACCCACTCGGTTGTTGTGAAGAGTCAATGAGTGAGTATATATAAAGTGCTTAGAACAGAGCCTGGAACATAATAAGCACTTAACCAAAATGTTAGCTGTTATTATTCAGTATCCCCCAAATATTAGGGAATCATGCAAACTACATTTAAGTCTGCTTTATCTCAGTCAGAAATTGCTAGTGCTTAGAGGAGAATATAGTTTTATTCCAAGTGGAGAAATACGTGGTCATGTTGATGAGTTTATTCCAAAATGAGCCTCTCTTAATCAAATACTTCAGACCTAATCTGATGTAATTTGCTCTTGTCTTGTGGCTTTTGGGTTTTTTTCCTGAACACATTCCTTATTTTATTTACTAAATGCAAATGAAGCAGAAACAACTCCAGTCTTCAGCCAGTAAGTCATTACCAATACCTATCAGCAAAGACAAAAATGTCTTTATAAATAATACGAATCTTTGACTTCTTTCTTTAAAGTAACTCTCCTAAGTTTAGGAATTTGAGATTTTTTTTAACAAGGGTAAGTATAACTGAGTTCTGACTACTTTAGATGGAAATTGTACTTGTGCAGAAGTAAGGAAAACCATCACTTCCTTGTGAGGTTGCTCATAGGCTGTCTTCCTAGGAAGTATATGTACACATCTGGAGAAAAGTGAAACAATGCCGCTTTTACAATTAAGTTTTGGCTCTTCGCTGAAATCGAGTAGAGGTGTTTTCCTTATAGATCTTTAAAGTTATGATTTCATTAGTAAAATCTGTCATCTCTATCTCCCCAAATTCCCCAAATCCATTCAGTTATTTTTGTAAAATATATTAATATACTATTCACCCATACAACTCACTCAAAGTGTGCACAGAATTGTACAATCCTTACCCCATAATCGATGTTAGGACATTTTCATCGCCCCATGAGGAAACTCCCACTCCACTTAGCTATAGTCTCTCCATAGGTAACTAACACTCTACTGTAGATATGCCTATTCTTTACATTTCATGTAAATGAAAACCTACAATATGTGGTCCTTTGTGGCTGGCCTCCTTTACTTACCATAATGTTTTCATGGTTCATCCATGTTGTAGCATGTATTAGCACTTCTTTTCTTTTGATGGCTGCATTATATTCCATTATATGGTTATATTACATTTTATTTATCCATTCATTAGTTGATGAACACTGGGGTTAGTCTATTTTGAATAATACTGCTATGAACATCTGTGTGCAAGTTTTTGCATGGATAGGTTTTCATTTCTCTTGAGTCTATATCTAGGAAGGGAATTGCTGGGTCATAAGATCATTGCGTGTTTAACCTTTGGAGGAACCGCCAAACTTTTCCCAAGGGGCTTGCACCATTTTACATTCCTACCAATATGATGGTTCCAATTTCTGCACATCCTTGCCAATAGTTCTTCTTGCTGTGTCTTTTGGAATCTAACCATCCCTAGGGGTTATGAAGTGGTACCTCACTGTGTTTTTTATTTGCATTTCCCTAATGACTAAGGATTTTAAATATCCAATGCTTATCAGCATATCTCTTGGAGAAAGATCTATTCAAATCCTTTGTCTAATTTTTAAATGGATTGTCTTTTTATTATTGAGTGGTAATAGTTCCTTATATATTCCAGTTACAGGTCCCTTAGCAGACCACATAATCTGCAAAAGCTGTTCTCTCACTCTGTGGGTTGTCTTCTTACTTTCATAACATCCTTCAAAACAAAAGTTTTTAGTTGGGGAACGTCCAAGTTCGCTATTTTTTCTTTTGCTGCTTGTGCTTTTGCTGTCACATATAAGACTGGTGTTGGTTTTTACACTCCAGGTATTACAAGACCAAGTGGATGAACTCCAGTCGGAGCTGGAAGAATTTCGTACACAAGGCAAAGTGTTGAGACTTCCCTTGAAGAACTCTCTGTCAGAAGAACTTGATGTTAGCAGGGATTGCGTTGAGCCTGACCAGGGTAAGCCATTAGGACATCATCTTTTCAGAGGCTGTGCCTTTGGTTTTTGCTTTTTGGGCCATGTTTGAATGTAAAATTGCACAACTTTGGCAACCAACAAAACCAAAACAAAACATAAAAACCCCTGGCAATACTGTTTGCTTGAGCTGTTTCACTTGTGGTCTGTTTTTCATTTGTCTTTAAAGTCTTTATGAGAATATTTCTATCTGATTTTTAAATGCATCAACAAAGGAATGGAAAAATCAAACCACAAGGATATTTGCTTTGTTAAAAAAAACAACAACAACTGGCCACAAGTCTGAGAATCCAGGCCTTGGGAGTGTTAGAATTCAGACATTGAGCTATTGCTGAATCCTCCCTTTCTTAAGGAGTGCCTCACTGGTCTAATGATGGTTTTGGAGAACAGGCCAACCAGAAACCAGGATTTGGTTTTCTCATGCTGGCTGTGTTAAATATCAGCATTGCCTCTGTAAAACAACAAATAAGTTAAGTAAGTATTGATTAACTGTGCCTTGGAGGAAGATTCTGAGTGGCAAGGTTGAAAGGCAGAGTTGTTTGGAAGCCCCTAGTATTCTCTTTCCTCACTATTTTGAGTTTGAATTTCAGAAAGGGCTCATAATAAATTGTTCTGTCATAGTCTTCCCCACTGTTATAGAAGTATAGGTTCTTCCAAGTTTTGTTTAATCCTTTTCTTATCTATTCTAGAATAAATAAGAGATTGGGGAGGGGACAGGAAGAGGGCTTAAGACCTTTCCTGTGATTCTAAGTATGTGGTTGGCAGCCTTACTATACTGTGAGGATGGACCCCAGCTGATCATATGATGCAATTCAGAAGGTTTTCTGTGTTCCATAGTGTTGGGAGTTCTCCTCCTAGATATGTGAAGCTGTGCCATCTTGGGGTGGTTTATACCCCAAGTATCACTTCTCAGTTGGGGATATGCCAACTGAAAAGAAAGAATATATGAAAAGAAACTCCAAGGCAAGACTGTCAGTCCCAGATGCAAGCTATACCCTTTCTCCTGACTGCCTATGGACCCCCACCTGAAAAACCTTTTTGAATCCCTTGCCTTGAGAGATTTCCACATAGTATTAGACATAATCATCTGTCTGTGTACTAGCTCAGCGTCCAGTTTTTGCTTTAGTGTTCTTCTCAGTCACCATCACGGCATTTGTGGAAGTGAACTCATATGTGTGAGTTGAGAATTTTTCTCCCAAACTGCCTATATCCAAGTTCCTATCCAGCGCCCTATTTTTAAAATTTCAGCTGATAATTTAACACGGGGTTCCACTTGCACTATAGGAAATCAATATTATAATACTCAATCTTCTGTAATTGAGTGGTGGGTTTGATAGCTTGACCCATGAAGCAAATGCCTCCAGGCATCTTCTGCCACAGTGCCCCTCTGCTAATTTGTCACCTAGTGTTTGTTGGATGGATAGAAGGCTGGTTGGTTTAAACAAATTAACTCACTCCATAGAATTTTCAATTAGTAGGTCACCTTTGAATAATTTCCACCCCTACCTCCATCTACTCTTAAAAAAGATGGATTCTATTAAAATTCGGTACAAAGTCTGCACATGAAGGAATCTTACTGTACTGCCTGTTCACCTTCATTTTTATGCTTGAAAACAGAAAACCTCTTGGCTTCTATGGTTTCCTAATAGATCTTATTAGTGGTAATTTAGGCCAAAAATTATTTCTTGGTTTTACTGGATGCCCCTCCTCAGATGCCAGTTGTGTTATTGAAAGCACCTACTTCAGGGTCAACAGATCCCATGTGTTTTCAGGGCTCGCTTCTGAAGAATGCAATCCATTGAATATGAGCATCGAGGCGGAGCTGGTCATTGAACAGATGAAAGAACAACATCACAGGGACTTATGTCACTTAAGACAGGAGCTTGAAGATAAAGTAAGTCCTTCTTACCGTGTCCTCTCATTTCTTTGAGGTCTGACAAGCTTTTGCATGTAGGACATTCTTAATTCTTTTCACTTTCTATACATTTCCTCTTGGGTCTGCTGGCTACCCAAAACCCCCTTCCTCAGGATGGTTTCATAGGCTGGGTATATGAGGCCTTGTCCTCCTCGGAGAGAGTTTCTCCAAAATGTATTATCTTCAGCTCTAGCAAGCGTGGAACTTGAAGGTCAATAGGTTATTTCCAACTGGTTCGAAAACATCTTAATAAAACCAAAAGAGCCCTTTGATATAGTTAGCATTAGATACAAGGTCTGAACCCTCCACCATGTTGCTTCAACATATATTTTTAGTCTTCTCTTTTCCCTTCTCCTCCAGTCAAACCAGTAGTTCACTGTTCTGCATCAGACCATCCTCATTTGTTCATGCTATTACATGCTGTATTATTTCTTTTAGCTCTTGAAAGTCTACTTACGCTCTAGAGTTTATATCAAATGCTACCTCTTACATGAACCCATTCCTGAATACCCTTGACCAAATGTGATTTTTTCCCCCCTCTTTGGATTTCCAACTTACACTGGAGCTCTGTTTTCTATACCTTTTATGTTTTTCATTCTGCCTTGTAATATACTTGTTGGCACTTGTCAAAACCATGTCTAGAGTGGTTTCTCCTTGATGGAAGGACTATATCTTACCCAACTTTGTGTCCCCACAAGGCCCACGATGTGCCTATGATAGATGTTCAATAAACATGTGAATTTAATTATTTTAAGTCTCTACATTTATAGTTGGACAGGATGCCTGGGAAGACAAATGGTATCTATGTGAAAATCTAGTCGTTTTTATCAGAGTTGTTCAGAAAGTAATAAAATTTGGGGCACCTGGGTGGTTTAGTTGGTTGACTGTCAGACTCTTGATTTTGGCTCAGATCATGATCTTGGGGTCGTGGGATGGAGCCCTGTATTAGGCTACCTGCTCAGTGCAGAGTCTGCTTAAGATTCTCTCCCTATGCTCCCCCCACACTCATGCACACATGCGTGCTTGCTCTCTCTCTCAAATAAATAAATAAAATCTTAAAAAGAAACTAATAAAATTCAACCAAATTAAAAAGGAAAGGAAATAATGCTTGACTCAAATATATCCTATTCAACATGTTTTCAAGTTGTTACAATGGGAAAACTGAGGAATGTCTCATAGGAAAAAGTAGTTACAGCCCCAGTAACCTCTCCACGGCCTGGAGTTGAATAACCTTGTGGTGGTTTCATTTTCTGACTTTAGGTGCACCATTATGAAAAGCAGCTAGATGAAACCAAGGTCACCTGTGAAAAGGAGCAAGAGAACATGAAGCAAAAGTATGAGAATGAAGTGCATGTCTTGGAAAAACAAATAAGTGACCTTAAAAATGAAATTGCAGAACTTCAGGGCCAGGCAGTGGTGCTCAAGGAGGCACAACGTACAACTATCTGCAGACACGAGGATGAGAAAAAGCAACTGCAAAGGAAGTGGGATGAGGAAAAGACTCACCTGCAGGAGAAACTGAAGCTGGAATATGAGTTGAAACTCAAGGCTAGCCTGGAGCAGGCCGAGGAGAGCTTTAACCAAGAGAGAGAGGGACTCATTCAAAATGGCGCCTGGACAGAAGAGAAGGTGAGAGGCTTGACTCAGGAACTAGAGCAGTGTCACCAGGAGCAGCTGAAAAGCCTGATGGAGAAGCACAGTCTGGAAAAAGAGGAGTTGCGAAAAGAGCTCTTGGAAAAACACCAAAGGGAACTTCAAGAGGGAAGGTAAGAGATGGGGGAAATGGAGAAAACCTGGGCACTGTCCCTTGGTGGCGCCAGAAGTTCCAGCCAGTTAAAGAGACTTTGACTAGACTCATTAGTTTCTCAACCCCTTTTGCCATTGTTTAGACCTAAGTCTGTCCTGGGGTTATTGGAACTATTCTGTTTCTTTCAAAGACCATACTTCTTGTATCAGCAAGCATCCTTTCATGTTCCGGATGAGAATAATTATTGTGTGCTAAGAAACGCTATTTGTAAACTAAATTCTGGGTTAAGTTCTATTGCTCCCCAAATTATGCCGCTTTGTGCTTACCTTCTTCACAGGAAATCTAAGGTACATTTGAGGGCTTTGATGCTTCATTCTCTGATTAACTGGGTGCTGCTTTATTAAATAAGAAGGAAACATATAATGAATAAGTTAATAGATATGGTTTATAGGACTACTGTCCTCCAATGTATACTTAAGTAAAAAGAAGGAATTGTATATATTTCCCAAGTTAAGGATTAGGTTAAGATGCATTTGATCATTAACGTGAAACAGCAGTTTACATTTTCCATAAACAAATACATTCAGGAGAATGCCAAAGAAGTTGGTTTCTAACTTTTCCCTCTAAATGCAGAAAGAGGTAAGTCTTTTAAATTAATTATGGCTGCCGGTCTTAGCTCTCAGAAATGAGATCCTGTCTCTGTATGAAATTCATTACATAGGAATAAGTGAAGACCATTTTCAGAGAGCATTTAAATTGTTTGCCTGTCAGCTTCTTCTATGCATGGGAAAATGTTTTTTGTTTGCTTCTGGAGTTGGTGGCAGTTTCAGTAATGCTGTGTGTTGACTACATTTAGGGAAAAAATGGAAACTGAGTGTACTAGAAGAACCTCTCAGATAGAAGCACAGTTTCAGGCTGATTGTCAGAAAGTCACTGAGCGCTGTGAAAACACCCTGCGAAGCCTCGAGAGCCACTACCACCAAGAGCTGAAGCAGCTCCTGGAGCAGCAGCTTGAGGAAAGATCCCAGTGGGAGTTTGAGAAGGATGAGCTCACCCAGGAGTGCATGGAAGCCCAGGAGCAGCTTAAGGAGACTCTGCAGAGAGAGAAAGCAACTTCTCTGGTCCTGGCCCAGGAGAGAGAGATGCTGGAGAAAACATACAAGGAACATCTGAATAGTATGGTTGTTGAAAGGGAGCAGCTACTCAAAGACCTGGAAGATCTAAGAAACGTGTCCAGAAGTCAACAAAGCCTACTCTCCGACCACATACTTCAGCTGAAGGGCAGTCATGAAAGGGAGGTGGAGGACTCCGAACAGGGCCTGTGCCAGGCAGGGGCCTCCGAGGAGCTGGCCAGCCAGCAGCTTGAGAAGCTAGAAATGGAACGTGACCGGGAGAGGCAGGAAATGCTGGCCAAACTTCAGGCCATGGAGAGTGTCCACAAAGTGACCTGTGAGAAAGCGGATCAGGAGAGGGCTGAGATGAGCACAGAAATCTCCTGGCTTCAGAACAAAATTAAGGAAATGCAGCAGGTGGTGGCTTCTCTCTCCAGGAGAGAGAGTGGCTGCCAGGCAGTGGCAGGGGAGGAGGCAGAAGGAAGTGGAGCCATGTCCCTGGTTCAGCAAGGAGAGCAGTTGTTGGAAGAGAATGGAGATGTCCTCTTAAGCCTGCAGAGAGCTCATGAGCGAGCTGTGAAAGAAAACGTGAAAATGGCCACGGAAATTTCAAGACTGCAACAGAAACTGCAAAAATTAGAGCCAGGGTCGGTAATGTCGTCTTGTCTAGATGAGCCAGCTTCCGGATTATTTGGAAATTCTGCAGAACAAACAGAGCCCTTTTTACTACAAAATCAAATGAAGCAAGCAGAAGGTGGAAGCACGCCATGCGTCCTAAGTGACCTACAAGACGACGAGGCACGAGATCTGGGAAGTACAGGGACGAGCTCTGCTCAGAGACAGGAGGTCAAAATGGAGGCATCTGAAGCATCAATAGAGAGTTTTTCCGAGCTCGAAAATAGTGAAGAGACCAGGACTGAGAGCTGGGACCTGAAGAATCAGATTTGTCAGCTTCGGGAACAGCTAATGATCTTACGTGCAGATTGCAGTCGAGCTTCTGAAAAGAAACAGGACCTACTCTTTGATGTTTCTGTGCTGAAAAAGAAACTGAAGATGCTTGAGAGGATCCCTGAGGCCTCCCCCAAGTATAAATTGTTATATGAAGATGCCAGCAGGGAGAATGACTGTCTCCAGGAAGAGCTGCGGGTGATGGAGATGCGCTACGATGAAGCACTAGAAAGTAACCAGGAGCTCACTTCCCAAGTGTTCAAACTGCAGGATGAACTAAAGAAAGTGGAAGAGGTGACGGAAACATTCCTCAGCCTGGAAAAGAGTTATGATGAGGTCAGAAGAGAAAATGAGGAGCTGCACGTTCTGGTTTTGAGACTTCAAGGCAAGATGGAGAAGCTTCGGGAAAGAGCAGTGCTACAGTGTGACTGCTTCTCCTTGTGGGAAGCCCACTTAGGGAAGCTGGAAGTCCAGCCTGAGGGAAAGGTGCTTGGACTACAGCAGACACTGGATGAGCATGTGCCAGAGGTGATGAACGTACATCATCTTATAGAAGAGCAGTACCTCGAGCAGGAGAACACACAGCTCCTGGAAAGAGTACAAGCAAGTGAAATTGCCTGGCTACACAGAACAATCCGAACCCATGGAGAAAAGCCCAAGGTACAGAACCAGGTTATACTGGAGGAAGACACTGCTCTCCTAGGCCTTCAAGACAGACATCTTCCACATGGGGCCACCATCGCAGAGTTAGAACTGGAGAAAAAAAAGCTGCAAGAGCTGACTAGGAAGTTGAGGGAGAGGGTTGCTGCTTTAGTTAGGCAAAAAGATGTTCCTTCTCAAGGAGAAAACGAGGAAGAACTGAAGGCAATGATGCATGACTTGCAAATCACGTGCAGTGAGATGCAACAAAAAGTTGAACTTCTGAGGTAACGTATACACCTTGTAAACTTCATGGAATCCCAACAGCACCTCACAACATCTAACTTCTACTGCTTGCTATGCCTAGAGAAACTAACCTGTTAGTCTTCAAGAAGGGAGCACTACCATAGACTTTCTCCTGCTTCTGTGTCGTATTAACAAATAGAATAACCTGGCCTAGGAGGCATTCCCTTCCTCTATAGGAAATAAGTGTCGTTCATTTGGGGTGGCATAATGGAGAGTGTTTGCTGTTTAACCACGTGCATCATTAATGTACTTCAAGTCTTTAACTCTCTTCTAGCATTTTCTTTGGATGGATAGTTTTTTTATTTTGTTTTTGCTAAATGTTAGTTATTTTCCTCATTTGGTAGAACGTGTTCTATAAGTATGCCTTTTGTTTATTAACTCACTTAGTAGATAAGAACTCATACTAATATAGGAAGCATGCTTTTTGTGGCTTATAGTTTTTCACTTATATCACTTGAAGGACATGCTGGTATTCTTTAAACAATGGAAGTTTATCTTAGAATGTATCATTTTATTGAAGAGCGATCAGATTCTAATCATTGTGCTCGAAATAAAAACAAAAATGAAACCAATCTGAACCATTGCTCACTTGACTTTATACAACATGATTGCAACAGTCTTAACAAACTTGGTTTAAAAAACTTATATTACATGTTTCTGAATTATCTTAATGATATGAAAATTTAATTCTGGATGTAGTTTTTCCTCTTCGGACCATTTTTAGTTCTAAAAATCAGGATATAATGAGTTGGGGGAAAAATCACAAAGTAAACATGAGTGTACATATTTCAGTGTGGTCTTTTATTTATGAAGGGAACTTTCTTTCCCTAGGTACCCTGAGGCCTGTAACTAAAGCTAAATACAGCTTAGTAAGATGGCTTATGCCTATTCAGAGCCAGTAAGACTTGAGACTGAGATAAATGAAGTTACTTGCTCAAAGCAGTATGCTTGCCACTGAGAAAATTAGCAACCATGGTGGGCAGAGTCTCAATTCCTGTCTCCATGCTCAAGTGTTTTAGCCACACTTCCCTAACGTCTTTTAGTGAAATTCTTAACTTCCCAAAAGAAATGAGTCAATATGTCATAGCTTGACTTCCATTACTAAGAGTCTACTAATTTAGACTTCTCTTTTTAACTGGCATGGAATACTTGTTTTATTGGAAATTACTAGAAAGCATTTTCCAAAGATGCCAGATGACTGCCTTATTATAACTATTTTTTTATCTCTGTAATTCAGATATGAATCTGAGAAGCTTCAAGAAGAAAATTCTATTTTAAGAAATGAAATTACTACTTTAAATGAAGAAGATAGCATTTCTAACCTGAAATTAGGGAAATTAAATGGATCTCAGGAAGAAATGTGGTAAGACATATACTTAAATTTTCTTAAGGCATTTTTGTGAGGACTAAAACTGTTTTGCTCCCACTTTTAAAGCCTAACTCTTAGGTTCTATTTTCACTGTCCTTTTAGGCAAAAAATAGAAACTGTAAAACAGGAAAAAGCGGCAGTTCAGAAGATGGCTGAAAATTTAAAGAAACAGGTAAGGAGGAGATACTTAGTATTTCCCCGTGTTTTTTGATTCTGAAATTGTCTTTATTTGTTATTTATAAATTTATAGGACATGCTACTGCATTAACATGTAGCTAATGATGGTAAAGTTGTAAATCCTGAGTTTCAGAATGGAAACTCATCCCTGCTGACTCTAAACTAGGTTTCTGTTTTTTGGTGAATATAATAATCTACAAATTATTTCTAGATTCTGAGTGCTTAATACAAGCTTTATAATCAGTGGGAATGGGGAGATGATACCTCTAAAACCATATCTCTGAGATACTAGCTCTATCCCTCACATTCTTGCAATTAATGTTATCTTGTTCCTCTTTAATCACCATGATTGAAACCAGAAAGCTAAGTTCAGATATAGAGTAATAGTTAATCACTATATCTTTTCATAGAATTACAACGTATTCAGTTAGCTTGAGCCATTCAGTGCCCAATTTGTGTAATCTCACAACATGCAGTTGTGCAAGCGAAGGCCATTTAAGAATCTGTCTGAAACAAGGGTGCCTAGGTGGCTCAGTTTGTTAGGTAGCTGTCTTCAGCTGGGCTCATGGTCCCAGCGTCCTGGGATCTCGCCCTGCATCAGGCTCCCAGCTCAGTGGGGAGTCTGCTTCTCCCTTACCTTCTGCATCTACCCCTGCTTGTGTGCTCCCCTTTCCTCAAATAAATAAAATCTTAAAAAAAAAAAAATCTGTCTGAAACAGCCAAAAGACAAGGATATCCTGGGAAAAGAGCATTTTTCAGAACTTGAAACAGACAAGGTCTTAAGATCCAAAATATATTCTGTACTCTTACAAATAAATGGCAAAACCCAGTTGAAAGCAGATAATTGATTTGAGGAGTCAAGTAAAGGGAAAAAATACAACATATAAAAAGATAACCTTATTAGGGAAGTACAAATTAATTTTCTTTTTTTTCATCTTTCAGATTAGCAAAAATTAAACATAGCATCTAGACTTTTAAAAGGTGTGAGGAAATGAATGTACTCATTCATTCTTGATAGGACTATAAGTTGGCAACAATATGAGGAAGGTACTTTGGAGATACCTATCAAAACAGTAATGTGGGGGCACCTGAGTGGCTCATGGGCCGCCTGGGCGCCTCAGCGGTTGAGCATCCTCCATCAGCTCAGAGCATCAGAGCGTGATCCTGGGGTCCTGGGGTCCTTGCGGGGAGCCTGCTTCTCCCTCTGCCTCTGCCTCTGTCTCAATCTCGCTCTGTGTCTCATGAATAAATAAATTAAATCTTAAAACAAAAATAGTAATGTGTACGCAGACCTTCTAAACCAGCAGCCTTACTTCTAAGAAAATGATCCTAAATACAAAATGCTACCATGTGTAAATGAATTTTTCAAAAGATTGTTCTGTATCTTCATAATAAAAAGAATGGTAACAAACCTATACATCTGTCAATGTGGGAATGGAATGTCTTGACACATAGAATATACTATAGCCACTTAAAAACAGCATGTGGTGGTTTTGAATGGACTGAGTTAGAAAGATAAAAGTCTGTAAGTTGCTATAAGGGGAAAAAGCAGGCTGTCCAAACATCTGAAATGATTCAAATTTTTGTTATAAAGAGAAAAACATCTATGTGCATACGAGCTTTGTATATACATAGAAAACAGTCTGGAAAGATACATACCCAGCTGTGAACAGTGGAGTGAGACTGAACTGAGGATCTGTCACTTCTTCATACACTTCCCAGCTGATTGAATATGTAATAATGAGCACTGTATTATTTCTATTATTAAGGGTGTGTGTGTACGTATATACATATAAATCTTTATCTACATAGAGGGAAGAACCAGGTACTTTCTATATCTGTTTTCTCCTACAAGCCGGGTAACTAGTTTTTAAAATTCATTTCAATTTAATTAGATTTCAGAATTAAAAACCAAAAACCAACAGTTGGATTTGGAAAATATAGAACTTAGCCAAAAGAACTCTCAAAATGAGAAAGAACTGCAAGAACTTAATGAACGTCTGGCAGAAATGCTATGCCAGAAGGATGAAGAGCCAGGACACAGTACATTTGAGGAATGGAAACAAGAAAAGTCTAATCTGAAAGAAGAACTGGAACAATGCAAAGCGCAGGTATGGAGTATGGCCACCCTACAGTCTTCTGGGAGGAAATCCCAAGAAATAAAACAACACTGGTATTAAATTTATGTATAAAGTCTTAATAATTAAAACAGTTTGGTACCAGCAGATGAACAGGCAAATAGAAAGTATTGAATTGGACTCCAGTGGAGATGGAAACTTAGTATATAACAAAGGTACCTTCTCAAATCAGTGGGGTAAAGATGAATATATATATTTTTAAATAAGTGGTTCCTGGACAACTCCGTGGACATTTGGGAACAAATAAAATTAGATCCATACCTTATACAGTATGTAAGGATAAACTCAAATTGGAATAGGAGTCTAAATATCAGAAACAAAACTAGGTAAGTACTAGAAGAAAACATGGATGAGTTTGTCTGACCTTAGTGTAGAGAAAAGCCATCCAACTATGACTCATAAACCAGAGACCAAAAAAAAAAAAAAGAAAATTATTAAGAAAAAATTTTCATGGCAAAAAATACCATAAACTAAGTCAAAAGACAATTCACAAACTAGGAGAAAAATATTTATATCACATACCACAGAGAGTAGGGCTAATATGTTTACTATGTAAAAAGCTCTTAAAAATTCATGGACTTAGGACCAAAATCCGATTGCAAACTGAGAAAAAACATGAATAAATAATTCACCAAAAAAAAGAGAGAGAGAGAGATAAAAATAGCCCTCAAGCCCATGGTAAATACCCGAAATCAGGGTGCCTGGGTGGCTCACTTGGTTAAGCGTCTGCCTTCAGCTCGGGTCATGCTCTCAGGGTCCTGGGATCCAGCCCTGTGTCGGGTTCCCTGCTCAGCAGGGAATCTGCTTCTCCCTCTCCCTCTGCTCCACCTCCTGCTCAAGTTTTCTCTCTCTTTTTCTCTCTCAGCCAAATAAATAAATAAAATCTTTTTAAAAAATGCCCCAGATCACTCATAATTAGAAAACTGTAAATTAAAAAAATGCTGATAAATCTTTTCTCACCTATGTAATTGGAAGCAATTTAAAAATAGGACTTTCTATTGGCAACACTTTGGGGAAGCAGGTACTTTTATACATTGCTGGTGGGGGTGTAAAATGGCATTATCCTTCTGGAAGGAAATTTGCCACTACTTGACAAAATTACATATGAGCTTACCATTTGTCCCCAAAATCCTCTTTCTAGGGATTTACCCTAAAGGTACACTTCCAACAATGTGAGTATTCATATGTACAGAGCTTGGAAACAACCTAGATGTTCATACATAGGAGAGTGGTTGGATAAATATGATGGATACAGTGACACCTTAAAGTACTATATGTAGCTATAAAAGGAAGGAAAGAAGGGAGAGAGGGAAACAGAGAGAGAAAGACCTCTATGGATATGAAATTATTTCTAGGACATAATGTTAAGTGAAAAAGAAGAGCACGAAAAAGTACCGAGTGCCTCTGTTCATGTAAGAGAGAAAGGGACGTTGAAAAATACACATATACTTGCTCATTTGTGTGAGAGAAACACAAGAATGATAAACCAGAAACTAAAGATTCGGTCACCTGTAGAGAATGGGCGGGAAAGGGATGGAAGAGAGCAATAGGAATGTTGTCAAAGGAGTGAGGGAAAGGAGTACCATTACCCTGAGTATATCTTTTCACATAGCTCTGGCTCTTAGAATCAAGCAATGTTTTACAAGCTCTTCACATACCCCAAAATAAATGCACAATTAAAATCAATCAAGATGGCAGGGGATACCAACAAGGAATACAAACACTAAGAAATGAACCTAACCATATTATAAATGGGTAACATAATTACAATGGGGAAGAAAATAATTAAGTAATTTGGAAATTATCATCTGACTTCATACTGTAGATAAAGATAGAAAGATGTGTACACAAATGCTGTAATAATCTAGTCAGTAAATGTGTTTGTCATGGGGGAGAAATTAGTAATTCCGAAACTGTGTATGTTAGAATTGAATAAATAACTAGGTGGATTATAGGTAACAGAACTGAGTCTCTCACTGTTGGAGAAGGAAGCTCCAAGTAAGAAAATGGGGAAATTAAAATGAACCCTATGGTGTTAGGCTGGAATTTGAGGCATTAGTATAAACTCACATTTCTTAATATGTATACAGCTTGAGACAAAGCTTTAGGTATTTGAATATAGATAGAGTGCCCAGATCTTGGGGTCTAAACACCATTCTTCTATAGAAGAAATCAGGGCTCCTTGGAAAATGATTGATTCCAGGGCAGGAGCAGGGAAAATGCAGGATGTGCCTGGAACACCTCATGGTATCAGAAAGAAAAAAGTGTTTAAAAAAAGAGGGCATATTAAAAGGACACAGAGCCCCACCTGAAGGAGCTTCTAATGGTTTGGTTAACAGCTGGAATGGTTTGATCAACAAAATAAGTAATTCTAGTATAGCATAAAATAAATATAAATTTGTATGGGTACATCCTGATATTAAAAGTTAAATAAATGAGGGAGAAATAACAGTTCTTCTTCACGGCAAAATTCCAGTTAATAAATGTAGAAAGAAAGAAGGAAATAGAAAGTCATCATTAGGCAAACACGAGAGTTAATAACTGTTATAGGCAAAAATCCACTGAAGTAAACCAACAGGAGTTTCAAGAGAAACACGATCTTTGTTGTCTCAAGCTATCTCCCCCGAGAGAAGGTAGCTTTGCAGTGGACAAACCTGCAAAACCTACGTGAGAAATCACGTTCATACCGTTTAGGTGCACGATCTTTCAAAAGATAGTTTTGACTGAGGATAATGTTCATAAAAGAAAGGAAAAAAAAGATGAAATCAGAGAGGGAGACAAACCATAAGAGACTCTTAATCAGGAAACGAACTGGGGATGGCAGGAGGGGAGGGAGTTAGGGGAGTAACTGAGTGATGGGCATTAAGAAGGGCACATGATGTGGTGAGCACTGGCTGTTAAGACTGAGAATCACTGACCTCTACCTTGGAAACCAATAATACATTATATGTTAATTAATTAAATTTAAATTAAAAAAAAGTGTGTCCCTGAATTTGGGCTAGGGTTTCCTGACCTCTGCCTTTTGCAAACCTAGTAAATTTCCCCAAGCTACAGGAAGATGTCCCTTACTTGACTTTCTAATTTTTCCTCTTAGTCCTCAGCTTTAGTGTCTTCTCTGGAGGCAGAGCTCTCTGAAGTTAAAATACAGACTCATATGGTGGAACAGGAAAACCTCCTTCTCAAAGATGAACTGGAGAAAATGAAACAAGTAAGACTGTGCTGCTTGGAGTGGGTGGCAGCGGGGAAACTCCTAGAACAATATGGCACCTGATGGTCTGGTTTTCTAGGCACCAAATATCTTTTATATAGAGTCCTGTCAACCTGCTTAGTAAAACTGAGGGTTTGCAGAATGAGCCCACTTATAAGAAAGGGCTCCTAGTGCTAATTCTCTGAATGCTGTTCTAGTTGTGTAACTTACATATGTTGTAGACTGGAATTCTGTTACTAGAAATCAATCACAACCACTTCAATTTAGAAATTTGTTGTTCTGCTCTCTTCTGGCCAGGTGATAAAGCAATATAAGTTTATCTAAAAGAGAGTGACTCTCTTGTTCGTAACTTTAGTAACTATTCATCTAGATTTGTGAGACATAGGTGAAGCTCGTCCCTCTTTCCCTTTATTCTTATAGAAAGTTTGAGGCATCTCTCCTGGGCAAAAGAGTAAATTCTAGAACATTATCAGGGATGCAGTCTCACTTAGCAATTTGGCTTTAAGAAACCTATTTCAAAGTTTGAAACAAAGACTTGATTTTAAATATAAGAGGGTTCACCTTAAAGCTATATCCTGAATGTTGTCCTTTTTTAAATTCTTTATTCTGAACAAACTTTGAGCACTCCTGATTTATAAATCAGGATTCTGCTTTTTTAATTTGCTTCACCATAGATTTACTTTGATACTATGACATCCTTAGATTATAAAACTCTCTCACTTGTGTCTGTTCAGCTTATGAGCATAATGGCATCCTCTGAATGCTGAAATATTGAGTCTCTGCCACGGAATTTTATGTTGGTGTTGATCTGTTGACTCCTATGAGTCTTGATTTCCTAATAGGATTGTAATACTTCCAGGGAATTTGTATCTCTCCTAATACCTAGTTTGGTAACTGATAAGGAGCTTTATAAGAACCCTTTCAAGTCAGGTGCTGCTATGCAAGGTTCATTTGTTCCGCCATAACAGAAGCTGTCTGCCATGATAAACATTCCAGAAATTAAAAGGGCCTTTCTATAGTGCACAAGTATTCTAAAACTGTTATGACCAAGTTCATCCTTGTTACCATGGGCATACTTATCTCCTTTACCTTTTGAAAATCTGTTGTTCCGTCTTTAAGATGTTAATGATGGGCTCCAAATCCATAGCATGGGAAATGCGTGTTTTGTGACTTCACTAAGCTAAAGATCAGAAGAAATGGAGTGGATCGGGGAGTAAAATAGCATGAGGAGGACATCATTCAGCACATTTTTATTGTATATTTTTTACAGAGGCGTTGGTATAAATAGTGAAGTGGAAAAATGATGAGCCCTTTCTGCCTTTGGTAGAAGTTGTTTCGTGGCACCTGGATTCTCTTGGATCACAACAGTAGGACAGTTTCCAGCCCATTGTTGCTGCTGTACAGCTTGGGCCTAGGAAGTATGTGCCACTCTGTAGGACCTAATACAAGTAAAAGTATTTTTTGAATGAGAAATTCTCTGTTGCACAGAAAAGAAATACAAGTAGCATCAGCAGAACTCTCGTGCCAGTCTGTACACTCAAAACGGTACCAAGTTTTATGAGGGTCTGGGGGCGAGAAAGCAAGGTAGCTAGCAAAGGAGACCGGTCCTTTCATAAACCAATGCCTAGCTACTTTAAAATACATTTTCCTATGTCCTTCTGACTTTAGATTTGTAAGGTATGCTGGATTTGTTGTCAGTTGAAGACAAGATTCCACCCTTAAAGTCTATTTTGTCATTCCTAAAGCTAAATGTGTAAGAACTTACAGTGTGAAGTAAAATGATGGCCATAAAATCATCATGAATAATAAAGAATTGAAAACGTGAAAGCCAGGTGAAACAGAGGGAAATTTAAAATGTATGAACTCTGGGAAAGAAGTATAAGAAATCATCAGTCTCTTTAAGGCAGTATTTGTGGAGAGATGCAAATTACTCCTCCACCCAGGGACATTTAGCCATGTCTAGGGCCATATTTGGTTTTCACAACTGGTGTGTCGGGGAGAGGAGTGCTACAGGCATCTGATAGGTAAAACCAGAGAGGCTGCTAACCATCCTCCAGTGCACAGCACAGCCCCCAAAACAAAGAATTATCTGACCAAAAGCATCAATCCTAGTAAGGCTGATACTGAAACAGAAAAGGAACGGTCTGGTTTGTCTTGACTCCAGTACAGAGGAGGAAGCCAGTGTGTCCACCATTAACATTTTACTAAGCAAGGCAGTTTTGGCCTCTTCCAAAGGGAAAATGCTCATTGTTTTAGCTTTAAAACTTGCCCTTTGATGCGCTGTACTTGGTTCACTGATTCTATAGTCTAGACTGAGACTTCTGAAAAAGATTTTTTTTCTAGTTAAAAAAGTGTGAGGAAAATGTATTGTGCTATAGACATACACACGTTATACTGGTAACAGAATGGCAGTATTTTACCCTGAAGGTAAAAACGGAAAGCCAGGACCACTATGTAATGGTGTCTCTCTGTGTGAATCTATTTGGGCAGATATTTTGGCAGTCATTAGAGATTGGAGAGAATCTAGCAGGGAACATTTTGTTAAATTTAATTCCCTAGAGTTTATATGTCCCCTGAAATATCCATGCAGATAGGGAAATAGCAGCAGCCACGAAAATGCCCTGTTTATAAATACCTCTTTATAAGTACAGCCATGAGATATGATGGGATTGTTTATCTCTTACAGCTGCACAGATGTCCTGATCTCACTGACTTCCAGCAAAAACTTTCTAGTGTTCTAAGCTACAATGAAAAACTGCTGAAAGAAAAGGAAGCTCTGAGTGAAGAATTAAAAAGCTGTGTGGATAAGGTAGTAAACATAAGACTTTTTACCACTATTGTACAGTATATACCATAATGAGCATTTCTCTGGACAGTGGCACATGGGCCTCTTACTTCACCCTAATTGTTCCAAGGTCTCCGAGAGCAGCAGTTCGGCTGCCCTTATGTGACCTCAGAATTCCTGAGGTCATGATTTTGATAGGAGTCTACATTGGTTAATAATTATTATATATATAGTTTATCTTATTTTAATATATAACCATGCTACTTAATATGTATTATTGAAATGTCTGTGTATTTGTTTGTTATTTATTTATTATTTTGAGCACAAGTAGAGGCGGGGGACAGAGGGAGAGGGGGCCAGAGAGAATCTTAAACAGGCTCCATGCCCAACCTGGGGCTCAGTCTCACGACCCTGAGATCAGGACCTTAGCCGAAATCAAGAGTCAGACCCTTAACCGACTGAGCCACCCAGATGCTCCTTAATGTATGTTATTTAAATATATCACTATTAACATATGATAGAAATATTGTTGCATTTAATAATCTGAGATCTATTACACTGACACTTTTTTTCTATTGTATTTTCCCTAGCAAACCCCAAAAATACTGCTTTTGTCCCACCTGCCCTAATAGGCATTCCATATTTTCCTATTATGGTACACTCTCGAGACTGGAGGGGGAGGTATGGGGAGGGGAGAGGGAAAAAGAGAATCCTAAGCAGGCTCTGTGCCCAGCCCAGAGCCCAACGTGGGGCTCAATCTCATAACCCTGAGCTGAAATCAAGAGTCAGATATCCAACTGGCTGAGCCTCCCAGGGGCTCCTTGAAAATTCTAATTGCCTTCCAACCATTTCTCACCCACAATGAGGCAGGGAGAGAGAAAAATGGAAATTGCCCCCCAAAAAGGAGACTCTTCAAAGTTAAAGTTAGAAAGGGAATCAGGAAAACACCTTTCTTTCACCTTGCCCTGCTCCACCATGTAAATAGATGGTGCTTGATCTTCTCAGCATATGCAGAAGTATATAAATTGAGGCTAGATGCAAATATGCCCTTGTTACCTCTTTTCTTTTCCTGGAACAGTTGGCAAAATCAAGTCTTTTAGAGCACAGAATAGCTACTATGAAGCAAGAACAGAAGTCTTGGGAACACCAGAGTGAAACTTTAAAGTCCCAACTAGTGGCTTCACAGGAAAAGGTATGTGGACAATTCTTGTTTCATCTGCGCAGTTAATATTCTCTTACATATTCCAACAGAGCTCCCCATAGAAAGAATATTCTAGGTGGACTTGGCCCAGGAAGGCTCAGAATGATTCAACTTGACTCATATCTGTCACATGCTATAGTGTGATGAAATAATTTGAACACTTCCCTCAAAGCTCATTATTATAATTATGAGATTATCTGATCATAAGGTGTAGAAATGACTGCTTGTTTCTCATTAAGAAAAAGGATTTCTTTTTTAAAAGATTTTACTATTAGAGAGAGGGAGAGAGATCATGAGCGGGGGTAGGGGAGGGCAGTGGGAGAAGCAGATTACCCACTGAGCGGGGAACCCAATGCAGGACTGGATCCCAGAATCCTGGGATCATGACCTGAGCTGAAGGCAGACCTTAAACGACTGAGCCACCCAGGCACCCCTAGAAAAAGGATTTCTAAGGCAGATTCATGCCCTGTTAAAGATCTCTATCAACATTGCTTTTACAAATTTAAATTATTTTTAATTAAAATAGATATTAGATGTTAGCATGGAGTAGGGTTCTAACAACTATGGATTTTGATTTTCAACTAAGAGGTCCTTTGCTAACCAACGCCACTGGCTAAAACACAATTTCTACGAGATTCGGTAAGGCCATCTTTTGTCTTGCCAGTTGGTTCTCATTGGTTCTATAAGATACCACTTGGTAATATACCAGATGACTATATCAGCAATACCTTGTTATAGAACACAGTTCATCATTGACCTAAATATAACATCCTGGGATTATAATACAGTATAATATCTGGGATTTCCACTAAGCTACTGAAAAGAGCTGTATATAGTAAATAGAAACAGAAGGGACTTTGGAATTCTCTTGTCCTAGCTCATTTGTTTCTGGGCATGCTTTGGTAAGACCACGAGGATCTGTATCACAGTGCAAGATTGTTCTTATGATGCAGGTCCAGAATTTAGAAGACACCCTGCAGAATGTAAACTTGCAAATGTCGCTGATTAAATCTGACCTTCGAGTTACTCAGCAGGAAAAGGAGGCTTTAAAACAAGAAGTGGTGTCTTTATATAAGCAACTTCAGAATGCTGATGACAAGGTAATTTCTTTTTTATTGAGGTATAATTTTATACAGTAAGGTGCACAGATTTTAAGACTATAACTTAAGTTTTATAGATGCATACATGTATTGACATAAATATAGAGTTGACCCTTGAACAATGTAGGAGTTAGGATCCCCAGCTCCCTGTGCAGTCAGAAATCCACATATAATTTCTGACTCCCCCAAAACTTAAGTATAATAGCTAAGGCTAGTGTTGACTGGAAGCCTTACCAATAATATAAACAGTCAACACATATTCTGTGTATTACATATGTTGTATACTGTATTCTTACAATAAAGCTAGAGAAAAGAAAATATAAAATACATTTATGGTACTGTATTTATCAAGAAATCTGTAAAAAAAAAAAAGAAATCTGTGTGCAAGTGGACGCATGCAATTCAAACCTGTGCTGTTCAAAGGCCAGTATGTATATTTTACATACCTATCAGTGTATGTGCATGTGTTTATATTTGCGTAAACACCTCCTAGCTCAAAATATAGAACATTTCCAGCACCCAGCAGTCTCTCTGGTCCCCCCTCCAGTTGATAACCACAAGGGAACCGCTTCTCTACCCTCTGCCACCATAGGTTAGGAATGCCTGTTTCTGAACTTCATATAAATGGAACTGTAGTGACAAGGTTATTTTTTTGTATTGTGTAAGACAGAAGACCATGCTGAGTTATTTTATAGTAACAAAGCATATATTTCGATGTTGTATAAAGTCTGTTGTCTCATTTTAATATTTCACAATTCTGCTTCATCTATGTGTATATAAATGAAATGGAATTACAGATGTCAGCCTTGTGGAGATATTAAGATTTTGTCCTACCATAAAAGTAGGGCAGTTATTTTAATCCAGTTATTTTATATCTTGGTGATATATATATATATATATGTAATATATAATATTTTTTAAGTGGGCTCCACACCCAATGTGGGGCTTGAACTCATGACCAAGAGTCTAAGAGTCAGCATGTTCTTACCAACTGAGCCAGCCAGGTGCCTTCTTTTTATTTTATTTTATTTTTAAGGAAAATAGTTGTTTCCATTTTTAACTTCTGGGCTGACATTTTTCTCAAAATGAGATTGTAACTTTTCTTTTTCATGTTTTGGCTTTAAAAGCAAAAGCCTTACCTACTTGTTCCCTTTTTTAAAGCAGTTTCCAGGACCCCCTAAAAAATCACTTTGGTAGCTAAAAGCATGTTCTGGAGTTCAGACCTCAATTACATGGACAGTTTGTGCTTAGGATTCTAAGAAAGGATCTGATTGCAAATGTGAAAAGAGTTTAGCTTGTGAAAGCTTTCAAGTTAGCCGTGGAGTTTGAAGTTCTCTTTGTGTCCTCTGTTTAACCAAAAGAATGGTTCTCTGGGGCCAAAGTATTAACTCCATAAGTAAGAAGCAATTTTTAAGGCCACCGCACTCTATGCACTTGGGTTCTCTATAGAATTGGGACTTGCCCTACAGTTCTCTTTGCTGTTAAACTTGATGGGGCTCATCATTGAATAAATATACTCAAAACAGAAATCAGCTTGTTTTCAAGGCTTAACTCTTCAGTTTACTCTTAAGAACTGGGCCCCAGAAATAGTCAGCCATCCATCAGGATTCCATAACCAGCAGCAAAGGCTGACTTGGGACAAGATGGATCATCTGGTAAAGGAGGAACAACAGCTGCTTTGGCAAGAGAATGAGAAACTCCATACCGTGGTACGGAACACCAAAGCAGAGCTCACGCACTCCCGGGAGAAGGTGACTTAAAAAGCCACACATGGTGGCAAATGTTTGACAGTACTTAGTTTGATATGAAAATGAATGTTTGATATGATTGAAATGCTTCTAAGGTGTGGGTTTGAGTATTCTGCTATGACAGACTTGCTTTAAGAATACATAATTAGGGAAGCCCGGATGGCTGGGCGGTTTAGCGCTGCCTTTGGCCCGGGGTGTGATCCTGGAGACCCGGGATCGGGTCCCACATTGGGCTCCCTGCGTGGGGCCTGCTTCTCCCTCTGCCTGTGTCTCTGCCTTTCTCTTTCTCTCTCTCTCTGTCTCTCATGAATAAATAAATGAATAATCTTTTTAAAATAAGAATACATAATTTATCATTTACTTGCAAATAATTTTATCCTGGTACATTTAGACAATATTTTTCATTTTGTATAATCAGTTCTATATTAAAATCAGTGATTTTAACCCTCCTCTCCAAAATAGCCTCATGGAAATTATGTTAATCATATATCCTTCATTCAAATAGATTAACCGCCAAGACTGGTAGTACAAAAATAGCAAAATTAGACTCACAACTTGTTGGGCTAGCTCTTCATAAGAGAAAAGGTACCCCTTTTTAAAGACTCTGCGTTTCAAGGTTAGAATGGTCTCTAAGGATGACTTTTTCCAGCCACTAAACTGATGTTTATATTCTTTACTTCTACTAAGTAGCTGACCAACTGTGTTTAACCTATGCTTAAACATCTCTTTGAAGGAAGAGCTCTCCGAAGAGCCATAGAGAGTCATTTAGAACATACTCTGTGCCAGAAACTCTGCTCTCAGTTGAACAATGTTGAACGAGATAGACATGGTCGCTGCCCTCATGGAACTTGGTTGAGATCAGTGCATTGTTTCAGATGTGAACAGTCCCAATACAAAGTTGATGGGACCTCATTGACTCAGTTGATCACCTCATTGACTCAAGTTATGTTCATGTCAGAGAGAAAGTGCCTGGGACTACATCTGTTTTCTGGACAGTCACACTATTGACTTCTAGCAGTTTGGTAGATCCAGAGGCCCCCTTTTCTTTGTCTGATCCTTACAGTGTTGGATTTTTAGACACAACCAGAGTAAAAATAGATTTACCTAGAAGGATCATTTCTTCCAGAATTGGCAGACTTGACTGAAAAAAAAAAAAAAAAAAAAAGAAGTTTTTAATACAACAAAACCCAAGTGCTGAAAAAAAAAAAACTTTGCTTATGGTCATTGTGTTGTGTTGTGTTGTGTTTTGTTTTCTTGCCAGATGATTATATTAATATTTCTTCCTCTCACATATGTTCTTATTAGGTCCGTCAGTTGGAATCCAGCCTTATTCCTCCCAAGCATCAGAAACATCTAAACCCATCAGCTACTATGAAGCCCACAGAGCAAGAGAAGTTGAGCTTAAAGAGAGAGTGTGAACAGTTTCCAAAGGAACAGCCTCCTACTAATAGGAAGGTGAGTTTTGAGAGTTTATTCCATGTATCTATGTCCTTACTATGATGTGTCCCTGAGCATAGGCGTAGGTTTCTTTCCCTGCATGCTTCCAAGGAAATGATTACAGAGTTATATTTTGGTTCTTCTATATATCTGTACCTTTGTAATCTTCTCAAATAGGGTTATAGTTCTTTTTGATTGAGTGATGGTTGAAAAGGAGCAGTTAACTTTAAGCGTACATAATGAAGATGGTTAATCATCTTCAGGAGTATTAAAGCCCTTTTAAATTAGTAGAATATATTTTTTAATATATATATCCTGAATATTAGAAACATTTTAACATGATCTGTATTCGTTACATGTTGCTGTATAACAAATTAAGACAACAAACATTGGTTGTCTCACAGTTTCTGTAGGTGGGGAATTCAGATGCAGCTCAGCTGAGTGGTTCTGGCTAAGGGTCTCATGAGGCTGCAGTCCACATACCAGCTGGGACTTCATTTATCTGAAGGCTTCACTGGAACTAGAGGATTCACCTCCAAGTCCAGTCATGTAACCGTGAGGAGGAGGCTTCTGTTCCTTGCTGGCTGACTACCAGAGGCCTCAGCTCCTCACTGCTTGGGCCTTTTCCCAGGACAGGGCAGGGAGTGATAGGAGAGAAAGAAATAGAGATCCCAAAAGATCATGACAAAAGCTGTAATGCTTTTTATAAGGTAATCCTGGAAGTGCCACACCCATCATTTCTGCTCTATTCTATTGGTCACACAGACTAACCCTCACACAGGAAACTACACAGAGGTATGAACACCAAGAAGTGGAGATCTTTAGGGACCATGCTGGAGACTGGACCAAGTTCAGTTCGCTTTCTGTACTTTGTTCCATGAAGTAGGAGTTCTAAGACCAATGTTACCCTGGGTGTTCTTGTTGTTACTTGTTTTTCTTTCTTAGTTCTTCTAAACTAAAACTCAAGAGTTTTCACCGTTACCCTCCTCTTCTGAAGATTATGGTTTGTATAAAAATCTGGGAAGAATGACGAATGATCATTCCCTTCTGTTATAAAAATTGTATGAAAGTTTTAGGTTTGTGAACCTTTCCATGACCATAGGCAATAAGAAGACTGGTTTGTGCTCTAAAGCTGAAATACTATATGATTTTAGGTTCATTCAGGTAAAGTTTTCAGAAAGACAAAGGGTTTCATCCACCTGCTAAGGGAAAAGTCTAATGATGGGTTTTAACCCGAAAAGTTTATGCTTCTCTTTAACAATTCTTACTCCTCTCCTCAGCTCTTTTTGATAGAAACCAAAATCAGCATTCTAGAAGTGTGGCTATATTTTCTACTTAGCAATATTGTAAATTCCAGGGTCATGTAGGTCATTAGATTCTTCCTATAATAGAGATTTCCAAAAATCTCATAAAAATCTTCTAATTTCATCTTTATAAATGAGAATGGAGTTCTAAACTCATGTTTTATGTACTCTCAGTGTTAAACCTTAAATTTTTCCCCAAGGCCCACTTTTTTCCCATGTTTTTTCCCACTGCGGATTCAGAATAGAAGATCATGAAATCGATTTAGTGAAGCACCAGCCTTTTTTATTCATAAAAAATGCTAGAAAATAACAGTGTACATGGCTCATGGTAAGGATAAATATTTTGTGGAAGTTTTCTTTCAGGGATGCGTACTTACTGGTTATGCATATATATGTAAATATGGGCATGGGCTTATGTCCTGGATGTATAATGGCACTGATGTTTGAAAGCCAGGTGCCTTATTGAATCTGTTCTCTATAAGCAGTGGTGATTAAAAACCATACTACTTAAATGTAATCCGTGCACTGAATTATATTATTTTCCTTCAATGAGTGAACTCCACTTTCTTCCAAGGGTTAAGATTTCTGCCTAGCATCAATTTGTCAAAATAAAGTAGAGCAACTCAAGGGCTTCCTTTTTTAATCGGGAATTTTTTTTGTTCTTCAGCAGGTCAGTCAGATGAATTCCCTTGAAAGAGAATTAGAAACGATTCATTTGGAAAATGAAGGCCTGAAAAAGAAACAAGTAAAACTGGATGAGCAGCTAATGGAGGTAAGTTTTTAAGTAAATGGCCTTAGCTATGAAGAATATTTTAATCCCTGAATGCACCATTTGTTGGGAGAGACTAGCATAACATTGAATTCCTATTATGAAGAAAAGTGAAAAGGTATGCTGCCAAGCTGAATTCTTTGGTGTGTCTTACCAAGTTTGATAGACGTTTTTGCTTATTGCACAGTCACAGGAATTCATATGGCCTGACAGAGGAAAGGGTAACGTTGACTATCCTAAAATGCAGGAACCTGTACTGGAACAAATTCAGGAGGCAGGGATTCTCGCTGATATTAGCCAAGAGGCCCAGAGCTCCCCCGCCCCCTGCTGTGGTTTTATCTGTTTCCTGATCCACCTTCTATATTGTAGTGCTTTACAGGTGGATTGCTAACAACCTCTTTAGCTGGGGAACCCATGCAGGGAATTTGGGAGCATTAGCATTTAGAGGTTTAATCTTCAAGCGCTGCCATCTTTCCTTACTACATTTGTAACTCAGTACTGCCTTGAGGGAGGTACATCTGTTAAACATAGAAATGGGGTAGTAGGGCAGCCTGGGTGGCTCAGTGATTTAGCGCCGCCTTCAGCCCAGGGTGTGATCCTGGAGACCTGGGATGGAGTCCCACATCGGGCTCCCCACATGGAGCCTGCTTCTTCCTCTGCTGTGTCTCTGCCTCTCTCTCTCTCTCATGAATAAATGAGATAAAATAAATAAAATAAAAAATAAACAAATCTTAAGTTTTATAAATCTTAAAAAAATAAATAAATCTTAAAATCTTAAAAAAAGATAAAATAAATAAAATCTTTAAAAAAAAATGGGGTTGTAAAACCTGTTAGCTTAGACACGAGTTTCCAGGCTTCTAGATTTCTTCATGAATACTAAATACTGGTATAGGATATAAAACAACTTATGTACAAATCCTCCTTAATAAGTAAAAGTTTCCAGAGATATTTTGCTTTGAGTGAATGAAAATGTTATCTAAAGAACTGTAAAATTTATTTAAGGTAGAGAGGCATGGGTAGAAAATGTCTTTCTGTACTTTCAAAGGATATAAATATTTTAAAGCTGAATTATAGGATGACAGAGATTTAAATATTTTCTTTTATGGAGCTGGACACATGCAAAGGTGACTTTAAAAAGATGGTTTTCAAGTGTGAAATATGGGCAAATATGTTACACTGACATTTAAATGACCACTGAGGTTTCTGCCAATTTTATGTTCTCTGATTTATCCACTAATAAGGAGATTAAACTATAAATAGTAAAATCCAAACCATTTTTTCTTTCTCTGACAGCGTATAATAAATGTGTTCCAAAGCTTGAGCTGCAGGCTGTGTTTAGATGTAGACATGTTTTCTGATGAAATAATTATATATTGTGATAAGATAGCTGAAGCTAAGCTCCACATGTCTAGTACCAAACTGAAAAGTAACAGGGTATACTTAGTCACTGGTAGATCTTCTCCAAATGTTCTGCCAACAGGCCAGTTCTCCTACCTGCTCTAGCGGGCCTCAGAAACCCCTGTCTCTTCCTGACCCCACCTTACAAGATTAGCCATCACAAGCAATTTCCCTTCATTATTTTCTCTTTGATCTAGTAGTAAATTTTTGCTAATGGGTGAGGTAAATCTAATGTTCTGAATGAACTGAATAACTGAAGAAAAAGCATGAATTTTCCATTGGAACACTGAAAAGAACATCTCATACGCTATTCTAATGAAAACCATGTAGTTTCCCTATTTAAAGTATATAATTCAGGGCCTTGGGTGGCTCAACAGTTGAGCATCTGCCTTTGGCTCTGGTCATGATCCCAGAATCCTGGGATCAAGTTCCACATCAGGCTCCCTGTGGGGAGCCTGCTTCCCCCTCTACCTGTGTGTCTACCTCTCTCTGTGTCACTCATGAATAAATTTTTAAAAAATCTTTAAAAAATAGGGATCCCTGGGTGGCGCAGCGGTTTGGCGCCTGCCTTTGGCCCGGGGCACGATCCTGGAGACCCGGGATCGAATCCCACGTCGGGCTCCCGGTGCATGGAGCCTGCTTTTCCCTCTGCCTGTGTCTCTGCCTCTCTCTCTCTCTGTGACTATCATAAGTAAATAAAAATTAAAAAAAAAATTTTTTTAAACAAACAAAAAACATCTTTTAAAAATAATAAAGTATATAATTCAATGACTTTTGGTATATTCATTTTTTAAATGGCGGTAAATCATAACAAGGTGTGCCATTTTAAAATTTAGTGGCATTAACTACATTCACATTGTTCTTCTACCATTACCACTACTTCCCAAACATTTGCATCACCCCAAAAACTCTAACCATTAAGCAAAAACTTCCCCATCCCACCAGCCCTACAAATTGGATTTTTATTTATGTTCTGATATCTATATATTAGGCCATTTTGGGGTACATTACAGTGGTTTTCACACCATTTTTTTGTGCTCACCTCCCCTGAGGGACAGGTACGTTCTTCTCACTGGGTGAGTGGCTAGGTGCAGGCAGGGAGATGTTCCTACATCAGAATCTTTGGGATCAGGGATTTTAAGAAAAGCTTTCGAGATGATTCTAATCTTATGTATGTGCTCTCTTGGGGGAAGAATTTCTCCTCATCCTTCTATGCCAATTTAAAAGTCACCGATCCTATGGGTCCCTGGCTGGCTCAGTCATTGGAGTGAGCTACTCTTGATCTCAGAGTTGTGAGTTCAAGCCCGTAGGCTCAAGTGTAAAGATTACTTAAAAATAAAATACTAAAAACAAAACAAAACAAAAAAAAAGTCACTGAGCTAATACAGTACATATCCACACCCTAAGGCAATTAAATTCTTCTATTTCATAGTCTAATGAAAAAGACCACTCCAGGGCTTTTCCCACTACAGGAGGCAATGTCCTATGAACAATTCATTTTGGACATTCAAGAAAAGAGTTACAGTCTGTATCAGCAATTTTCAAGTCTGCAGTGTACTTTCCATAGCCAACAGTTCCAACACTTGAACAACAAAATTGCCTTTTGGAGATGTAGAATATATACTATAAAACAAAAGTCTTCAGCATCAGATCCATCCATACTGGAATCTTCTAAATAACTATATTGGGCTGGGTAGAGGTAAGGTGGTGAGTTCACAAACTAATAACCAAATCACAGTAGGTGAGGCAGCAGTTGCAGGATTAGAACTACAAGACATTTTAATACCTGTAAAATTGATACACAGAGAAATGTAAATGTTGGTCTTTGTAAGTTCTTACTGACTGGAGCACACATATTCAGGTATATAATATACCCGGTTTTTAACTGTTCTCTTTTTATAACTCATACTTTTCTTCCTCTCTTTATGACTCCTGTAATTTTCTTTTGTTTTTGTTTTGTCTGTGGCTAACCTGTACCTAGAACTCTGTGGTTGGAAGTAGCAGAGAAGGGTGCAGTTCTCTGCCTGAGATAGTGTGTGAAGGTATAACATTTGCTTTCAATGAATCTCATAGCATGGAGATATCTCATCAGACTCCTTGTTCATGTATCATTTCCACTCACTGTAACAGTTAATAAATACTTAAGAGCCAGTATTCACTTTCATTTTGCTTTTAACTATGGAATAGGTCTCCATTTACATTTATTCAGGGTTTTCCTTAGTATTTAAAAACGTAGATGAAGAAAATCATCCTGCTGATATAAAATCATGGGATCATCATTCTCCCTATTTTTTATTCCTGAAAATGGTGGGTTTCTAAATCTACAACTCGAAAATTTCAAAATGGATTGTAACCTCCCACCTCAGAAATTTAGATTTAAGGAAATGGATAGTGGCTCTGAAGCTTCATGACAGCGTTTAATTATAATTGTGTCTTATAGGGCCTTTTTCCCTTCCCACAAGCCTAGAGGTGCTTCCTCTTGAATCTGGTACTTGGTCATGTTCATTGCATGCCTTCTGTTGAGTCCTCTGTCTGCTGAATGTGTCGACAAATGTGGAGTGGCATGCTTCACTGGCCAAATGCAGTGCCTTCTCCTCTTCCTCTTTCCTCTCTCCAACTTTGGCATGTGATACGCATATCATTTCCTCATTGTCATGAACAAATACTTCTATTCCATGTACTTCAGTTCCCTGGGGTTCTAGGATATCACCCTGTGTCCCAGGATTTCTTATCTTCTAGTGCTGTTGAAGAGTTTAACATTGTTAAACTAAACTAGGTTACAATAATTTCAGATATGAGATTCTTTGAAAAATTTGCTATCCTGGAAAATATGTAGTCCTTGAACATTTGCTTTTAAGAAGCTTTATGAATGGTAAGTAAAGTGGCAAAACCCTAACACATAACCACTTTCTCCCCTTTGCCTACTCCAACCCTGTCTGTGTTTTTGTTTAAAGAGGCATAATTGGGGCACCTGGGCACCTGGGTGGCTCCATCAATTAAGCATCTGCCTTCGACTCAGGTCATGATCCTGGGGTCCTAGGATTGAGCCCCACCTCGGGCTCCTTGTTTTCAGCAGAGAGTCTGCTGCTCCCTGTCCCTCTGCTGCATCCCCTGCTTGTGCTCGCTCATTCTTTCTGGGTCAAATAAATAAATAAAATCTTAAAAAATAAAGAGGCATAATGGAACGTTCTAGTGTAAGGAGACAATGAAGAAGAATTCAGACACATGTATATTGTCTACTCATACCCTTATAGTCCCTAAAGAGTGAAGAAGTATAATTTTTTTAAGTCTAAAACCTTAAAAACCTTTAAGAAGGCCTGCTTTTTCATTAATTATATTATCTCCTAAGGAAAGTGACTCTTCCCAATTATTTACTTCTTACTCAAGTCATGTACAGTCCTGTTTTCAAGTAATCAGTGGGTCTGAGAAGTCATTCATTAATTCATCAGCTTCATTCACTGTGCTTGACACTTTTAAGAGTCGCTCTGTGCTGGAAAGCACCTCAGCTGACCAGGGCTTCGCCTCTGCCTCCAGATGCAGCACCTGAGGTCCACTGCGATGCTTAGCCCGTCCCCTCACGCTTGGGATCTCCAGCTGCGCCAGCAGCAAGCCTGTCCCACGGTGCCCAGGGAGCAGTTTCTGCAGCTTCAACAACAGCTGCTGCAGGCAGAGAGGATAAACCAGTGCCTGCAGGAGGAACTTGAAAACAGGACCTCCGAAACCAACACCCCGCAGGTACGAGGCTCTTTTTCCCTAACGGTTAACTCAGGTCACCTAATTTTACCTGTTTATTGGAAAGTTGTACCAGTTCAAAGGTAGGGATAAAGACTCTAAATCTCTGTCAGAGAGCTCCACCTTAGCTGTATTACCCGTCTGCGGAACTGCAGTGTTATTTGGGGGTTTTGCTTTTGTTTCTCTGTAGTGATGCACTCGAGCTCTCAGCTTGTAAGCTGGGTAATGAAGCGTTCGGGGCCTCCTTTGCACATTCATCATTGAAGAAGTATCAGGATCACTTGAGCATAGTGTACAACTGACCTAAGATCTTTTGACTTAACATTTGTCCGATGCCAAAAATATTACAGAATTCAAGTGCAACTCTAGGACAGGCATTATTAACAAAGCAACCTGGGTTTTCCTGTACTAGAGGGGCACAACTTGCTGAGTTCCATAGAATTCACAACGGGGCCTTTAAACAACTAATAGGGTGTGCAGTCATTGCCATTAGGTGATGTATTTCATATAACCTAGTTTTTAAAAATGATCAAGTTTGAAAACCTCTCTTTAAGAAAGTAAACATCTTTTCCCCTTTCCTTTGAATTAGTATTATCCTCGCTCACCACAGACACAATCTGATATAACCTGGGTTTTCAAATAGTTCTCTTAAGTGCTTCGTTCATAGTCAAGCTTTTTCAGAAGTCTCTTAACCATTTTTGCTTGCCCAATTTGTTTATTCAACTAGGAATAAAATATACAAACTAAGTTTTTTTTTTTTTTTTTCCCTAAATTCTTTCTGGTTTGGATGCTTTTCTTCTGTTGTTTCTCAGTTGACTTTTAATAAGGACTTTCCCTACCTCCTTTTCTGTAAATGTCTCAAAGTGGCTTTGCGAAGTCAGATTAGCACTCTAATGATACGTTGGAGCAGTTCTGTCTTCCTCTTCTAGTAGTACATATCTATGCTTTGTCATGACATGCTTCTGTCACCTGTTCTTTCAAACAAAACCTTAAAATTATTTTTGTCTTTTGTGCTTTAAGAATTCACGTTTTTGGAAGCTTCCTCTATTTACCTCAGTTTCCAAACAGTAAAATTGTGCTTACTGGGGTGTTGAACAGATGCTTCAACGATTTATTACAGAACTGAGTCATAAAACTTTGACCTCAGTCTTTAACAGACATTTGAAACCAAATGATTAGGCCAAGGTTTTATCCATTGTTTTCTCATACACACAGTTTTCTTTTCTTTTCTTTTCTTTTCTTTTCTTTTCTTTTCTTTTCTTTTCTTTTCTTTTCTTTTCTTTTCTTTTCTTTTTTTACACACAGTTTTCAAAGCCTGTGCTTCCACCCCACCCACCAATTTTAAAAATAATATCCTTTTATTCCAATTACTTCAGGATTAGATAGACAAACGGTTTAGATTTTGTGCTAATAAAAATAAAAAATAAAATTATCCAGCCAGGTGGCAGAGTAGACTACTTACTGCTCTAACTAGACTGCCACTGTTGTGAGAGTCTCCTAGTTCTGGTAACTGACTTGACGCTAATTTTAAGATGACAGACTATTAGAATCTGCACGTTACTTCTGTGTGTGGAGTGATGTGATTTCTTCTGCCTTTGTGTTGCTTTGCTTGCGTATGTAGTGTTAATGTGTGTGCTTTTAAAAACTGTTTGCATTATCAATGTGTGAATTTAGACTCCTCCCAAAACATAATCTTGACATCAGGGTGAAGTGTACCACTTGCCTTCTTTCTCTAGGCCTTGCTACCGGAGCCGCGAGCAGTGCATGCAGATTCCTACAGAAGGATTGGGCACCTGTGAAAACTGGGCTGCTATTGATGACATTTCTAACCATGGCAGATACTCAAATGCACACACCCACACACCCACACACAAACACAGAGACATAAGCTGGAAACTGTTTTGGAATCAAGTGCTCTTTTAAATTATTATTATTATTAATTATTACTATTATTAAGCCTTCACAGTATTATGTCTCTTATTTATTAATGTAGAAATGACAGATTTTGTGAATCAAATTCACGAATTTCAGCTTGTTTTGAATTATTTTATTTATACCATTTAAAGAGTGTGGACTTGAGATTCTTGAAAGGATGTATTCTATATATTTTCTCATTCCATATGCTGTAACTATTTTTAACAAGAGATACTACTTTTATATATGGAATTTGAAGAAAATTCGGGTTATTTATACTGTTTTGTAAAAGATGTATAATGCTTTTTTGACAGGAAAAAGGAAAATTTTGACAAAACAATAAAATAAATTTTAAATATATGACTGCCTCTGTTTTTCCTCTTTCCTCTTTTGCTACATTCCATGTTCTTCAAATTATGTTATGGGTTTTTTGTTTTGCTTTGTTTTGTTTATTTCAGGCAAGTAGAAATCAGACACTTCTATTTATGTTTGAACTTTAAAAAGCTATTATATCTTTTAAAATATAGTATTTTTTTAAAGCTAGATGTTCTCAAGGCCTGATTTCTTGAAGTTTACTTTCTGTGTTAGATTTTTACCTACTACAGTTTTTGTCTTCAAATTAGTCACATAGTTTAGTTGTTTATATTTGAACAAATGCTGTTACTTTATCCAAACAAATGTTGGCTTTCAATCCATGTTTAGTCATTCTGCATGCTTTTAGAAGGAGTTATACCATCAGCCATTAACACCTGAGTTTTGCTTAAACATTTGAAGAACCTTATAAATCTGAAAGGTGGACATTTTAATGGCCTGCCAGAAGGGGCAGTTCGTTGTGCTCTAAATCTCCCTCTGGGTCTTTTGGCTCTCCAAACCCCACAGAAGTCCTTAATCTATTGCTGTTGTGTGAGGAGGGGAAGAGCAGCCAGGCCTCTTCTTCTGCCCTACTGTTTTATCTAGGAGTTGTGTGTGGGGAGAGGATTCTTAATTTTAAATCCATTATGATAAACCCATCCTCCAATCCAGATGTTTGCTCCACACTGACAAGTCAGATTGGGAAACAGATGACTCGAGGCACTGGCAGGAAGAGGCTGATTGTTATGAAGAAAGGAACACTAATACCCTCACAGTCATCAGCCATTTCACATGGGAGCAATGGACATGCAGATTACAAGCTGACTGGAAAGGTTAAGTGATCCTGAATAAACTCAGTTGTGTTTGGTTCTTGAGAGACTCCACAATATTACAAAAGCCCAAATCATAGATGGAAGGTTGCTAACCATATTTTAATTTTCTCTGGATACCTGTTTTACTAAAAGTGCACACAGGTACTAAATTATGGGTTTTAAGAATTTTGCTTTATCTCAGGGGAAGATGGTAACACAGGTAAGATTTTTTTTTTTAATCTTTGACTCTTTCTCTGATAGGGCTTCTTTTCTAAGGTGTAACTCATGCGGTGTTCAGAACCCCCATTTCACCAGAAATCTACCCTTCCAGTTACAAAGGCAAACGTTGACTGCCCTTTCTCTTAGGCACCTTGTAAGGAAAAAAGAAATTACTAGCATTTTCTTTTCAGTGTGGCATGAATTCCAAATGATAATACACTTCTTTTTTCTTCCCTTCAGGGAAACCAGGAACAACTAGTGACTGTCATGGAAGAACGAATGATGGAAGTTGAACAGAAGTTGAAACTGGTGAAGAGGCTTCTTCAGGAGAAAGTGAATCAGCTCAAAGAACAAGTGAGCCTCCCAGGTCACCTCTGCCCACCCACCTCATACTCCACTCTTAGTGCCAGTTTTCCATTCCCTTGTTGCCATTAGCTCGGTCACTCTTGTCAAATAAAGGCAAATTCTACTATGAATGTACAGCAGAATTTAGGATTCACTGTCCCCCTACCACTTCAAAAGGATGGATTCTGGATGCTGTGTTATTTTTCCAAAGCTCTTTTAAGGCAGGTTTGTCTGCAATTTAAAGAACATACATTTGCTAACAGAGACCCACACAGACCCAACGCATTAATTCCTAACAAAGGTCAGTAGCTTAGATGTAATTTTTTGTAGATTTTTTTTTTATTTGCCCAAGACAGGAAAATTTTCTGTTTATTTAAGTAGAATGTTATGTTGGTAAAAAATTGGAGGATCATAAATGGAACTTTAGCTTTCTTGTCTACAACAGCTATGACACCCTCAAAAAGCACCTTATGGCTATAACCATACCCCAAAAGGCTGTGCTCTGAATTAAAATAGGGACCCTGAATTCCAGGACCACTAACCTGGACTGATCCTTCTCACCTGCTGGTGGCAGGGGTGGCCCATGTTTAGAAAGCACTTGTGTGACCACTGATGACATGCAAAAAAAAGGGACCACTTTATAGGAATGTCTTCTAATGCTTTGGAAACTAAGATTAAGAACTGAGGGGTCAGGGCAGAAATTATCCAACCCGATTTTCTAGATACATAAAACTGAAGAAGAATAACCTCATGAGAAGGTCTTAATGCAGAGGGAGAGAGAACTTTCCTTTGTTCAATGTTTTAATCACAAAATGGAAAGAAAGGAAAGTCGTAGACAATAAGCATTGATTCAATCCTTTAATCACTCCTTTTTCAAACCATAGCTACTATGTGCCAAGTCCTGTTCTGAGCACTAGGGATACAACAGAGAAGAACACAAAATCCAGCCCATGGGGAATGCAGTTCACTTACAAGGTATCGAATATTCGGCAAGGGGGTAGTTTCAAAAATAAAGAAAATGGAGTCCACTTCGGCAGAGGGGGACATAGAGAAGAAATACTTCCTCCAACTCAGGGCTTTAAAGCAAGCTTCCTGAAGGCCTCTTAAACCAAGTACTGATGCTGAGTAAGATTTGAACAAGTGAAGAAATGTGAGGAGGACACTCTAGGCTATGGGAACATCACATGGTTATGACAACATATGAGGTGTGGACATCAACAAACGTTTTGGCCTTAATAGTTCATACTGGCCTCAGAGAAGCAGAAGAATCTAGAGCAACAGGGAGGAATGGGCAGTAGGGAACCTTAGGTGCATGCTGAACTATGGAGTTTGAATTTCATTCTGTAGGTGATGAACAGCCATCGAAGTGTTTTTTAAAAGGAAGGAAAGGAGAGAGGGCATGATGCAACATTGTCTTGGAACAGTTCAGTAGAGTAGGTTTTTATGTTACACTTGCCAGTCATCTAGGTCCTGGGCTTCAGTGTTACCATCTTTATCATTGCCTTTTGAAATGCTAATAAATTAGCTAAGCTTCTGATGTTCTGTATTCCCTTAAACCTTTATAACCTTTAGAGGCCCTGGTTAAAACTGGGTGTAAAAGAAGGTGTGATGAAGGAAGGGGGATTGGAATACATTAATAGGAACCATCAGAAACCAATCCCAAGGCTGCTGACATATTTTCCCACCCCAAATTAGACCATCTTCTCAAACCCTAAAAATTAAGATAGATCTTCTAGACAAGCTCTGCTATGCAAAAGAGGAAGAGTTAAGGAAAAGTAACTGCCCAAATCTTACCTCTTTGTTGTATGTAATTCATGGACCAAATTTGAAAATAATCAAAATGGGAAGCTCAAACATCTGTTAAGAACAGAATTAAAGTTCACACCCTATACCTCAGAAGCTAAAAGAAGTATTTTGCTATTTTTTAGAACAATGAGAAAGTAACGCCTAATTATTTAGGTGAAAAAAGACTTTCAGTTTTGAGCCTTCAAATATCAATCTGTTCTTTTTCTTAGTGGCTTCTACAAACATTATGCAAAGAAACAGCCTGGAATAAGCGGATTTGCTCTACTTGTATCTCCGATGCCAGGTCTGGTGTTAAACCCGTGTTGTAAAATAAAAGAATATAATGGATAGAAGTCATTTGCCTTTATGAACAGCTGTCCTAATGTCAGACCTTAAACTTAATTACAGAAATGGAGTCAAGATGTTTCTGGTTCTATTTCTAGCTCTGCAAGAACACTAAAGCAGATGCAGTGGTGAAGGATTTGTATGTTGAAAATGCCCAGTTGTTGAAAGCTCTGGAAATGACTGAACAGCGACAAAAAACAGCAGAGAAGAAAAATTACCTCCTGGAAGAGAAGATTGCCAGCCTCAGTAATATAGTCAGGAATCTGGCACCAGCACCACTGACGTCTATACCTCCCTTGAGGTCATAGCCAAGCCAAAGGATACACTCATATTTGTGCACTTTACTGAAATGGATGGAACGTTTCAGTAGGTTCTCTCGACCATTTTTTTTTAAACCTTTAATGGTTTAAAGTCTAGCTCAACCTAAAGCTGCCAGGAACAGAACAGGAGTCTCCATTCATTGTAATTAGTTTTTCTAAAGAGACTAAATTATTCCCAAGTGTTGAATTTTTAAAAAATATTCTAATAGCTACCAAAAAGGTAGATATATGAACACAACGCAAGAATCTTACAACCCCAGTTGTGAATGAGTTTTGTAAAAAAAAAAAAAAAAAAAAAAAAAAAATTCATGTATGAATCTCTAAATTCCACATATTTTGAGATCTGATTATTCTTTTGATCTTTATTTAAAACCACATGTATGTCTTCTTACATATTCAAATATGGAAAAGTCATTCTGTTTCTAATAATTTGGGTTATTTGGTAACAGACCTCTGGGCTTAATAACCACAGAAGTCAGAAAAGCCAGAGTCCATAGTACTCTACCTTCTAACACCTATGACAGTATTACCACTCTTGATGTATTATAGATGTAAAACTGATTTATTCAACTGCACTGTTAACTAATATTAAAACTGTACTTTCTTTTAACATATTTTTCCTTAGAAGTTTCACTTTGAGAGCTTATCTTCTAAAAAAATGGATAAAGCCACATTCTTAAAGCATTTGAACTATAGAGAAAGCACTGAACAAATCACTTTGGATTTGGAGTAAACAGCTACTCTTAGGAGAGAGATAAGCAAATGATGTGGGTTTCTCTCTCAAGTCTTGGAGTTCATGAACTCACATGCAAGGTTGCTCCAAGAACTCAGGGAACAATACTTTGAATGGTCTTCTTGAAACACTGTAGGGGCCTCTTTAAGAATTTGAAATGCATAAACCATGTGACCTTATTTGTCTTATATTTAGAGCTATAATTTTTATTTTCACATTTTTAGTGAATTTACTCTTCTGAAAAGCCTTGATTTTAGAGTTAACCGAATTTATGGAAGAGTTGTTATTTGCTTATTTAACATAGGCTAAAATTTCCATGCTTCCTATTCTTCTAACACTTCAAATCTGATAAGAATTTCTTTCTGCAATAAGCACTGGCATGCCTTCTGAGGTAAAAGAGTGTGAAATAGGATTTTCCATTCAGTTCTCAAGACTGGAACTTTATAGAGTAGCAGTCAACCTTTTGAGGATGGGTAACTTTTATTTTCCCCCAAGTCAAATCTTTGCTTCTTAGCCTACTTCAGCCAGCCAGCCGTTGGTGGAAGACTTATGTTTAGGATACTAACAAAGCTCATTATAGTCACCTATTTGTTTTTGTGAGACAGCAATTAGGTAAGAAAAATTCACTCTGATGTATTCCTAGAAGGCTAAGCCCATCGATTTACAAGACAGGTAACAGCAAAATCATACACTGCTTTATGGGCAGGAACAAAAGATTCAAGCAAACTGCCTAAAAAGTCATGTGATATTAAAAAATCTCAACAAAATAATTTGCATCAAGCAACTTTAGGGGTCCTCATGGCCTAACCATCCATTGGTCCCACCTGACAAGTTAGGGGCAACACAGAAGTGCTCACTACAAGAGCTCTGACAAGGCATGGCCATTTCTGGGACCAGAATTCACACTCATGAAGCAAATCTTTTCAGGTCTGGACAGCTCTTATTTTCAGAAAGCCCTGATTTCCCCCTGGAAAAATAATTAACTTTAATCCTTCCCCATAATTATCCTTCAAAACATTTAACATCTGCTATCATGTCTTCACTAATCTTTCTTCCCAGTGGAAACATTACCAGTAAACGCAACTACTTGTATGGCATTGACTTTAAAAGAATCTTTTTCACTTAAAACTGTGGATAGACCTAAGTTACTAAGGTCATAAATAAACTATGCATCTGTGGTGTATTCATGTGATATGCTTCAAGTTACTCAAGGTTATTGCTATCAAAACTGAACACCAAACATTATTTCTCAAATAACTGGCTTTAGCATGTGATCACATGTTGTATTTTTAATTTTTTACATTATGAAAAGTAGGTTAATTTCTCATAAATCTGTATTTATGTGTATATAAAATACTGTATAATGAATGTAAATATGATTTTCTGGAAAGTTTTAGACTACATTTAGAATCCCTTTATCCAAAATCAAAATGCTGCTCAAATGAAAGCTAATTGAATCAACATCTGGGTGCTTAATTTCTTTGTTTACTGCACTTATAAAAGGAAAAAAGATCAACATGAGAAATAGTTACCTTAAATTTATACGTTTCTGCAGTTTATTTTTGTAGCCTAGAGTGGGAATTTAACTGGCAATTTATAATAGCATTTACAGCTTTCAAAAGATCTTTTAAAAGATTAAATTTGAACTTAAATGTTTAGGTTTTGCTTTCAGACTTTATAATAGCACTCTTTAAAATCACAAGTTATCTTTTACAGGCATTTAGCTACTTGTTTATTAAAAGCACTGGTTAGGGATCCCTGGGTGGCGCAGCGGTTTGGCGCCTGCCTTTGGCCCAGGGCGCGATCCTGGAGACCCGGGATCGAATCCCACGTCGGGCTCCCGGTGCATGGAGCCTGCTTCTCCCTCTGCCTGTGTCTCTGCCTCTCTCTCTCTCTCTCTCTCTCTCTGTGACTATCATAAATGAATAAAAATTAAAAAAAAAAAAGCACTGGTTAAACTTCCTTTGAATTTCTTAAGAGTTTAAATTAATCTGAAAAGATGGGATATTCATTTCAAGGAAAGAGTCAAGTTTGCCTTTGTGATAATATGTTACACTAAGACAAGGAAAATGTGGATAACAAAACCTACATTGTTTTATTTTGCTTCTTTCTGCTTTTTAGAAGCCTAAACTCTTAAGCTCAAATTGTGAGGAGAGAAAAGTGTGTGTGTGGGGGGGGTAGAATCAATCACAGTATTTTATTTATTTTTCTAAAACTCTTTAAAAACCTGGATTTAAAACTATTTTAAATGTGAATCCTTCCCAGAAGCTTCGAATACATTGCTTATGCATTTAATCTTGAGCATATTTTACATAAATAGATCACAGAATCATAAGCTTTCAAGATATAAAAGGAGCTCTTACAGGTCTAGTGTTTCAGTAATATATCAATACCCAGGTCAGTTATTAAGAACATTTTTTTAAATAATGAATAAAAAGTCCACTTTATGGTGGACTTTAACATGTGGGAATGAATTTATTTTTGTGATTTTTTTTTTTTTTTCTGAGTGAAGGAAAAGAGAATTGATAGTATTAAGTCTTGTTTTGAATGGATTACCTGTAATGGTTCATTGGAATAATATCAAGGAATGCCAAAAGCCAAGTCAAAGCTTAATAACCAAAGCATTCCATATTTAAAATTTATTTATCATATTTGGACCTATTTGAATATTTCAAAATTTTAAAATAGAAAACTTTTATGGCATATGGATAGCTGTTTAATAAAAGTTAGCCTTTTATTTCTCAGCTTTTTTGAAGGATTTAAGTTAACTTTATTCTTATGGGAAGACATTTTCACACCATGATTTAAAGGAACACTGGTTTTGTGAAAAACCCAGAGTTCATCAAAAGCCATCAATAGGATTCTTTTGAGATAAAAATAATGTGTATGTGTTGATATTGACTTTGTCTATTTTATCTTAGCCATTCTATCTTAAAGGTTTTAATGTGAGCTTAAAATGTAAATAAAGAATTTTGCGCTTTTACGGGGATCCCTGGGTGGCGCAGCGGTTTGGCGCCTGCCTTTGGCCCAGGGCGCGATCCTGGAGACCCGGGATCGAATCCCACGTCAGGCTCCCGGTGCATGGGGCCTGCTTCTCCCTCTGCCTGTGTCTCTGCCTCTCTCTCTCTCTCACTGTGTGCCTATCATAAATAAATAAAAAATTAAAAAAAAAAAAAAAAAAAAAAGAATTTTGCAAACATGGCTCTTGTTTTCTATGTATCCTGAATTTTTATAAACAGTGTCAGTATGTTTATGTTTGGTCTCTAGAGTTAAAAGCATCAAAACACTGCACTAAACACATTCTACAAATGCAGAATCTCAGCATCCACCCCAGACCTAATTAATCATATTCTGCATTTTAAGAAGATTCCCAAGTGATTTGTATGTGATTTAGAGCATTGGGACCCATTTCTGTTACAGAGTTGATGACTTTCACACCAGCCAGTTTGGGATCCCTGTACTCTGCAGCGGTTCATAATTTACTTCTAGAATGCTGACTCAACCTCAGGCAAGGCCCTACTTGGGTTTTTGGGTGCCTCAGAGATGGCGTTGTCTCACTTTGCCATCTTTATGAGTGACTCAGACTGTCTTAGTTAAGCTGTTCGTGAGTGATGAGATATATACAAGTATAGACATAAAAGCCTGAAAATACATTGTCACTATGTTGAATACTGAAATGTAAAATAGAAATGGTGGCCAAACTAGAGCCATTGCTCAAGACTAGTTTATTTTCAAAGCTTATAATTTTTTAATATATTTTTTAAAGATTTTATTTATTCATGAGAGGTAGAGGCAGAGGCATAGAGGGAGAAGCAGGCTCCCTGTGGGGAGCCCAATGCAGAACTCAATCCCAGTACCCCGGGATCACAACCTGAGCCAAAGGCAGATGTTCAACCACTGAGCCACCTAGGTGTCCCTCAAAGCTTTTATGTCAGCCTTACATTGCCTTTAGAGAGCAAGACACAAAGAGACTAATGAAGCAATGAAACCAAATGTTTGAAAAAAAAATAGGGAGGGGTGCCTGGGTGGCTCAGTCAGCTGAGCATCCAACTCTTAATTTTAGCTTAGGCTGTGATCTCAGGATTGTGGGATTGAGCCCCAAGTTGGACTCTGCATTCAGTGGGTGCCCCTGCCCACTTCCCCTCTCCCTTTGCTCCTCCTCTTTCACAAATAAATAAATGGATAAATAAAATCTTTTTTAAAATAGGGGAAGGGTATGCAAGTATTTGTAATATTCTTGCAACCTTTAAATTTGCAATTATTTCCAAATAAAATTTTCCTGTCTATAAAATAGAAATTTACTAAATGTGGTAGTAGGCATTTAATGTATGGCAGCCTATCCATGTGCCTATGGTCTATTATGTGAAGTTTGGCAGAATCAGATATTTTTCCTATTTCCTTGGAGACCTAGGAAATGGGAAAACATGAGGGAGATGGAGGCACTTGGCAGAAGAGGTAAAAGCCAAAAGGAAGCAAAGGGGAGGGGGGTCCGTAGGGTCCAAGAGAAGTTGTTGAGGAAATTGATCCCCCCTCTATACACAAATGACAGTCCTAAAGCAAGATATAAAGGTCAGTAGGAGAGCAGGATAAACAGTGCACCCTGTTCTAGTTCTTCACTTGTTAGCACAAAAGTATTTCTTTTTCCTGAAGTAGAAAACACACTTTACCCATCTCTACAAATGCTGGTACTCTCCTGGTACCCTAGGGAGAATAGGATTCAAAGAAACAGAAACTTGTGACAGCTAAAGTAAAAGGGGATTTACTATAAGAAATCATATTTGTTTCATGGAACCAAAAGGTAGAAAATACAGAAAGACTTCATGAGGTATCAAATCAAAGACCTTTGGTGCTCTCCCTGCCACTCAGTCTCCATCTTTATCCCTATCTATCTCTTGTCACCTGGTCTCATTTTTGCTTCTTGCTCTGCACCTGTTTGGTAGTGGGGATGGCATCAGTAGTGCTTTCCTGTTGTCACTATCCTGTTCAAATGCCAAATACAGTTCAACAATTACTTCCAAGTCACAATTCCAAATTCTTTAAAAATCTGATTAGAGGGATCCCTGGGTGGTGCAGCGGTTTAGCGCCTGCCTTTGACCCAGGGCACGATCCTGGAGACCCGGGATCGAATCCCACGTTGGGCTCCCGGTGCATGGAGCCTGCTTCTCCCTCTGCCTATGTCTCTGCCTCTCTCTCTCTCTCTCTGTCTATCATGAATAAATAAATAAAATCTTTAAAAAAATAAATCTGATTAGAGGGCAGCCCGGGTGGCTCAGCAGTTTAGCGCTGCCTTCAGCCCAGGGCCTGATCCTGGAGACCTGGGATTGAGTCCCACGTCAGGCTCCCTGCATGGAGCCTGCTTCTCCATCTGCCTCTGTGTGTGTGTGTGTGTGTGTGTGTGTGTGTGTGATGAATAAATAAATAAAATCTTTTTTAAAAATCTGAGTAGATTATGGAAAGGACTGCCTGGTCAATCAACCATGGACAGCAAGGGTCAGGGTCTTGGGGAATGGTATAAGCTGCAGAGGCTACCACATGAGACAGAATACTCTCAGATAAGGGGTTATGATGGACAGTGAGGGAAATTTGGGCCTCAGATGTGTAGACAGTGGATAAAAATGGCTTTAAGAGGTAAGATTTCAAAGACAGATTTTTCTGTTTACTCACATTTTTATGGAAGCCTATTCAAAGTAAGTACCATTTTAAAATGCCACCTGGTGACTAAAGTAGCTGCTCACTATTGCTCATGTTATTCCTATCTTTTGTCCTTGTTCCCTGCCCTACTCCTTTCCCCTGATTCCTACATTTTCTCCCAATTATCACATACAGAGCTTTGTCAGGGTGTCCATCCTAGTCACGGTGGGTATAATAAATACCACCTACCATAACCTACCTAGGCATTGCAATCCTATAGCAACTTATTCAAAATATAGACAGGGAAGGCAAAAGTTAAAGGTCTTTTTTTAAAGTTTTTTTTTTTAAATTGGACTTCAATTTGCCAACATATAGCATAACACCCAGTGCTCATCCCACCAAGTGCCCCCTTCAGTGCCCATCACCCAGTCACCCCAACCCACTGCCCACTTCCCTTTCCACTACCCCTTGTTCATTTCCCAGAGTTAGGTGTCTCTCATGTTTTGTCACTCTCACTGATATTTTCACTCATTTTCTCTCCTTTCCCCTTTATTCCCTTTCACTAATTTTTATATTCCCCAATGAATGAGACTATATGTTTGTCCTTCTCTGATTGACTTATTTCACTCAGCATAATACCCTCCAGTTCCATCCATGTCAAAGCAAATGGTGGTATTTGTCGTTTCTAATGGCTGAGTAATAACATCTGTTCCTGATCAAAACTCTTCAGAGTGTAGGATAGAGGGAACATTGCTCAGCATCGTAAAAGCCATCTATGAAAAGCCCACAGCAAATATCATTCTCAATGGGGAAACACTGGGAGCCTTTCCCCTAAGATCAGGAACATGACAGGGATGTCCACTCTCACCACTGCTATTCAACATAGTACTAGAAGTGCTCGCCTCAGCAATCAGGCAACAAAAAGAAATAAAAGGCATTCAAATTAGCAAAGAAGAAGTCAAACTCTCCCTCTTTGCAGATGACATGATACTCTACATAGAAAACCCAAAAGACCCCGCCCCAAAATTGCTAGAACTCATACAGCAATTCGGCAGTGTGGCAGGATACAAAATCAATGCCCAGAAATCAGTGGCATTTCTATACACTAACAATGAGACTGAAGAAAGAGAAATTAAGGAGTCAATCCCATTTACAATTGCATGCAAATGCATAAGATAGCTAGGAATAAACCTAACCAAAGAGGTGAAGGATCTATACCCTAAAAACTACAGAACACTTCTGAAAGAAATTGAAGAAGACACAAAGAGATGGAAAAATATTCCATGCTCGTGGATTGGAAGAATTAATATTGTGAAAATGTCAATGTTACTCAGGGCAATCTACACATTTAATGCAATCCCTATCAAAATACTATGGACTTAAAACAACAACGAAAAAAACAAAATACTATGGACTTTCTTCAGAGAGTTGGAACAAAGATTTGTGTGGAATCAGAAAAGATCCCGAATAGCCAGGGGAATATTGAAAAAAGAAAAACAGAGCTGGGGGCATCACAATGCCAGATTTCAGGTTGTACTACAAAGCTGTGGTCATCAAGACAGTGTGGTACTGGCACAAAAACAGACACATAGATCAATGGAATAGAACAGAGAATCCAGAAGTGGACCCTCAACTTTATGGCCAACTAATATTTGACAAAGCAGGAAAGACTATCCACTGGAAAAAAAGACAGTCTCTTCAATAAATGGTGCTGGGAAAATTGGACATCCACATGCAGAAGAATGAAACTAGACCATTCTCTTACACCATACACAAAGATAAACTCAAAATGGATGAAAGATCTAAATGTGAGACAAGATTCCATCAAAATCCTAGAGGAGGGGCAGCCCCGGATGGTGCAGCGGTTTGGCGCCTCCTGCAGCCTGGGGCGTGATCCTGGAGACCCTGGATCAAGTCCCGTGTCAGACTCTCTGTATGATGCCTGCTTCTCCCTCTGCCTGTGTCTCTGCGCCCCCCCGCCCCCATCTCTATGAATAAATAAATAAAATCTTTAAAAAAATAATCCTAGAGGAGAACACAGGCAACACCCTTTTTGAACTCAGCCACAGCAACTTCTTGCAAGATACATCCATGAAAGCAAGGGAAACAAAAGCAAAAATGAATTACTGGGACTTCATCAAGATAAAAAGCTTCTGCACAGCCAAAGAAACAGTCAACAAAACTAAAAGACAACCTATAGAATGGGAGAAGATATTTGCAAATAAGCTATCAGATAAAGGGCTAGTATCCAAGATCTATAAAGAACTTATTAGACTCGACAGCAAAGAAACAAATAATCCAATCATGAAATGGGCAAAAGACATGAACAGAAATGTCACCAAAGAAGACATAGACATGGCGAACAAGTACATGAGAAAATGCTCTGCATCACTTGTCATCAGGGAAATAGAAATCAAAACCACAGGGATCCCTGGGTGGCGCAGCAGTTTAGCGCCTGCCTTTGGCCCAGGGCGCGATCCTGGAGACCCGGGGTCGAATCCCACGTCGGGCTCTCGGTGCATGGAGCCTGCTTCTCCCTCTGCCTGTGTCTCTGCCTCTCTCTCTCTCTCTCTGTGACTATCATAAATAAAAATTAAAAAAAAAAATCAAAACCACAGTGAGATACCACCTCACATCAGTGAGAATGGGGAAAATTAATGACAGGAAACAACAAATGTTGGAGAGGATGTGGAGAAAGGGGAACCCTCTTGCACTGTTGGTGGGAATGTGAACTGGTACAGCCACTCTGGAAAGCTGTGTGGAGGTTCCTCAAAGAGTTAAAAATAGATCTGCCCTACGACCCAGCAATTGCACTGCTGGGGATTTACCCCAAAGATACAGATGCGGTGAAATTCTGGAACACCTGCACCCCAATGTTTATAGCAGCAATGTCCACAATAGCCAAACTGTGGAAGGAACCTCAGTGTCTAAAGGTCTTTTTAAAATTTAATTAAAAATTTAAATTTTGAGTTAAAACTATGCATAAAAGAAATTCTATTGAAGTTTTTCAAGATATTTTCCCTTACTCTCAAAGTCTGATGTAGGAGCCCCTCCTATGAGCTCACATAAGCACACTATTCCCAGGTGGATCTGGTACCACTCTGTGTAATTGCCTACTTACTTGTCTCATCGCCATTAGACTCTAAGATATCTTAAGATATTCCCAGTTCCCGACTCAGTGCCTGAAAAAAAAAATTGTTCAATTAACATTCATTACATGGGTGGAAAAGTTGTATACATCTTTGAGTTTTTCGTCCTGTGATAGCACTGTACTCACAAAAGAGTAGGTAAGCCAATTATCTTATGTATACAATTTAGTGGTGCTCTTCTCAGTCTTTAGTGTTTATTCAAGGACCAAAATTTAAAAATATATTAGTAAAAAGTTGCAGAAAATTTTCAAAGTAATTTTAAAAAATCTTTTTTTAGCATGATAAAATCAAGTGCTATATTCCAGCAGTTAGTTGAAAGTGTACATTTGTTTTCCAGGCCCATAAATCACAGTTTAATAACTGACAAAAAGTAGTAAAAGCTCATGACATTTACTTAGATTAATGGTTTGTAAGATAGTAGAACAAGTTAAATACCATTTCTTCTAAAGAAAAGGCAAAATTCTAGTGAATTCTTTTTTATAGAGGCACTGGGCTTAAATTATCTCACATAATGTTACAAATTGTTTAATCTTTGCTATTCAATAAATTGCAACATTCTCACTTTTATGATAAAAGCAAAACCTGAAAAGTTGGTTCATGTTCTGCTTGCATGCAATGGGGTCAGCCTTTGCCTCAAGGTTTGTGTCTAGATGTGATTTAAAGGTCTTCCTACGATAAACTGTCACCCACTCGCTTAAACCTAGCAATCTCATGATGTAAGAAGACAGTCTCTTCCCATTCACTTCTTTATTTCTATTCTTCTGCTCATTAGACATGCCCTTTAAAATGAAGATAGGCAAGGACCAGGACCACTTCAAAATAATTCATTAAAATTTCTCCAAAAAAAAAATAACTTTGCATCTTCTTGAATTCAAAGTTGATACATAGGGATCCCTGGGTGGCTCAGCGGTTTGGCGCCTGCCTTTGGCCCAGGGCGCGATCCTGGAGTCCCGGGATCAAGTCCCACATTAGGCTCCCGGCATGGAGCCTGCTTCTCCCTCCTCCTATGTCTCTGCCTCTCTCTCTCTCTTTCTCTCTCTCTCTGTCTATCATAAATAAATAAATAAATCTTTAAAAAAAACACAAAGTTGATACATATTTTAGAAGAATATTCCAAAAATTTTTTGTCAAACACTATAAAGTAAAAACTACCCCAAATCCTAATACCCAGTAGGAGCCACTGTTAATATTTTGGCGAAATCTCTTCCAGATCTAATTTTATGCTTACATATGTACATATATGCACACATGCAGTCACACAATTTTATGTAAAGGACAGTATATGCATACATGTGCATACACATGTACACACACATATATATGGTTTGTTTAGTAATTCTCCTGTGTAACAAATGTCACATTATTTTCCTTAACTAGTGTAAATCTAACTTCAAATTCCTCAATCTGTCATAATTGGATGGTCTGCCTCCTTTTTAAAATTGTACAAGAGGGATCCCTGGATGGCGCAGCGGTTTGGCGCCTGCCTTTGGCCCAGGGCGCGATCCTGGAGACCTGGGATCCGAATCCCACATCGGGCTCCCGGTGCATGGAGCCTGCTTCTCCCTCTGCCTGTGTCTCTGCCTCTCTCTCTCTCTCTCTGTGAGTATCATAAAAAAAAAAAATTAAAAATTAAAAAAAAATTTAAATAAATAAATAAATAAAATCTTTAAAAAATAAAATAAAATAAAATTGTACAAGAAAGAGTCCCATCTACTAACCTTTAGGCCACTACCCTCCATTACCCCCATTTATTATAGAATTTCACACTAGCTGGAATCATCTTCTTGACAACTATTCCAGTTATATTCTTAGTGACTTTTATGAATTTTATGAATTTCCATATAAATGACAAGAGTCCAAGGAAGGTAAAGAGGGTAGGCAGCAATTCTCTTGAGAAGCTGGGCTATGAAAGGGAGGAGAGAGAGTAAGAGGTAGATATGGCCTACAGAGAAGAACTGTTTCAAGTTAGGAGATACTTAGGTATCAAACTAGAGTCTAATGGAAATCAGACAAGAGAGTACAAAAGGAGGGAATAACAGATAAATTAGTCATGATAAAGGGACAAAAGGGGTTTAGAGGTATGTCCAGGGTAGAGGTTTAGAGAAGGAGCACAGAATCTGAGCTAGGTGAAGAGAGCAGTGGCGACAGGAGTTGGATGTGGGTAAATGGTTGACATATATCAAAAAGAAGTAGAGTCAGAGTTTTGGGATAAAGGCTTTTTGAAGGGAGGGCGCTAAAATAAATGAATAGAAATGTACAAAATGATGCTCCAAGAGTGGGATGTTAAAAGAATTTCTGAGTTAATACACATAAGGGTCATAATGTGGGGAGAGGAAAAGATCAAGAGAAATGAAGAGATCAAGGATCTGAAAGGTCAATGTTTGCTTTCCATCAGACGTCTGTTCCCATCATTTCACCAAAACTGCACTTGTCAAGGTCACTCTTCTAGTTGCCCCATTCCAACCTGTTCTTGACATAGCCTCCAAAAGTAGTCCTTCCAAAACAGAACTGTAGGCCATGCTAAAACAAAATTGAACATCACACTCTTGTTTAAAGTCTTCCAGTGTCTCTCCATATCCTCAAGCTCAAGTCCCCATTCTTTAACATGGCTTACATCAAGCCCTCATGCTCAGAACTTAACTTCTCACCTTGGTAACTGGCCCCCACCATGTCCCACAATTAAGCCATACTAAGCTTTGGTCAACTTCCCAAAGGACAAGGCTGTCTCTTACTATTCTATGTCTGTGTATTGAGTAGGGAGGGAAAGGCAGAACAAATAGTTGCCTCTAATTAACCATTCTTGCCTCTTCCTTAAAGTAAGAATGTTGAAATTAAACCATGCATGGAATTATCCAAATTTGAGACTACATTCCCTAGCCTCTTCTGTAGCTGGGTATGGCCATATGACTAAGTTTTGGCCACTGATATGTAAGAAGTCTGAGAAAATGTCTTAAAGGGGATGAGATATACCTTTCTTTGTTCCTACTATCTGGAGTAAAGATGATGACTGGAGATCTAGCAGCTATTTTGGACCACAAAGGTGAGGGCCTCATCCTATAGAGGGAAGAGCAGATTGCTGCAAAGGGCTGATATCTCTGACAAGTTCATGTAGGTGTCATATGAGGCATGAATTGAATCCATTTGCAGTGGAATATTATTTAGCCATAAAAAGAAGGAAATCTTGCCATTTGTGACAATATGGATTGTTTGAGGGCATTATGCTAAGTGAAATAAGTCAGAGAAAGATAAATAACATGATTTCATTTATATGTGGAATTAAAAACAAAACAAAACAAAAAAAAAACACAAGCTCATAGATACAGAGAACAGATTGGTGGTTTCCAGAAGCAAGGGGTGGGGAGGAAGACGACATGGATATAGGGGTCATAAGGAACAAACTTCCAGTGATAAAATATGTAACTCATGGGAATGCAATTACAGCATGGTAACTATAATTAACAATACAGCATTACACATTTGAAATTTGCTAAGAGAGTAGATCTTAAAGGTTCTCATCACAAAAAGCAAAGTTTATAACTATATATGGTGATGGACAGTAAGTTGACTTATAAGTGGAGATCATTTCAAATGTATACAAATAACAAATTGTTTATGTTGTATACCTAAAACTAATATGATGTTATGTCAATTTTATTTCAATAACAAATAAAGTAGTGAAGACTCCAAAAAGTTTTGTTTATAAGGTTATATTGATCCATATTAAACATATTGGAAATTAAGACTAAGAAATCTATAAAATACTTTTACATAAAAAGAATAAGCTTTTGTTTAAACCACTGTTAATTTAGATTTTACAGTCACATGTAGCCAAACCTAATCCCAATGGAGATCAGGAGGTAGTTGGATATTGAGATGGCATGGTATGATCTTGAACTTCTAATTTGAGCCTAGAGAAGATGTAAGATGCATGACAATCTGTGAAAGATGGAGAAGATCAAGAAAGACTCTAATTCTATAGTAACTTTCCTAGAGAGAGCAGGGTAAATTTTATTTTAAAGGTGATCTATCTACTAGGTAAAGACAAAAGTAGAATTCTGAGAGAGAAAAACAGCAGGCTGCAGTGTTGGAACCTCATTAAGTGCAGCAGTTTTATTTGTACATGGATATCCAATGTGACAGTCACTAGATTCTACTTTTCAAGTAACTTGCCTACACTCTGGCCCTTAAATAAGATTGTCTTAGTCTTGTCAATCGGAGAAGGTCAAACATTATATGGTCTCATTCATTTGGGGAATATAATAAATAGTGAAAGGGAATAAAGGGGAAAGGAGAGAAAATGAGTGGGAAATATCAGTGAGGGGGACAGAACATGAGAGATAACTCTGGGAAACGAATAAAGTAAGATGGGGGAAAGGGAGGTGGGCGGGGGGTTGGGGTGACTGGGTGATGGGCACTGATGGGGACACTTGGCGGGATGAGCACTGGGTGTTACGCTATATGTTGGCAAATTGAACTCCAATAAAAAAAATTAAAATTAAATTTAAAAAAAGACTGTCTGAGTCTCATTGAACAAAAGGTAGAACTAGAAAATCATCCATATGGTATTAGAATGGTGGCCTTCTGATACTAGACCTTTGTATATTCTTACTTGATTATAGTTCTATTTTTTGTACAATTTTTTTAAACCTGAGATCAAGGAAAATCTGTTTCAACCATTCAAGATTTAAAGAATTTTTCTCTTTCTTTGAAAGCATTTGCATTTGTACTTTCAGATTTTGAGAGTTTGTGATTCTTTTTTACCCCTCTTTCTCTCCAAGATTCCATGCCATATAATCTTGCTTTCCGAATTTTGTGAAATACGCTTTTTACAGTCTTGGCAATAAATATGACCATGTCCAATTTTTCTCTCCTTAACTATTAGAATTCTGTTTCTAACATCAGTCAGTTTTCCTGATTCCTATCACTGGATTTTGCCAACAATTCCTCTTTATTGCTTGTAATTAAATATAGAGCAGTGATTCCCCTACTTGTTATTTCTGTCTTCTTGGTGATTTTAACCCTCGGTGAGTATATATTTTTTTTTTGGTCATCTAACATGGACCAAATACTATCAATATCATTACATTGTTTTTATTTTTAGAGGACATTGTGACATAAATATTTATATATTATTTCAGATGAAAAAAATGAAGATTCAGAGAAATAAAGTAACAAGTAATATTTTACTTATTTGATCTTATGTACAATATATTATTCTAGAAGCTAGAAATATGTAGATGAAAAAGACACAAAGTCCTTGGGATTTTTTTAACATTGTAGGAAAGAGGCAATCTGGCCGAAGACAGTTTCGCCCAAACTGAACATACTGAGAGCAGAAGGTGGGTAGTCCAGAAAGTAATATTGGAATATATCAGAAGACTTCATGTTACCTGACAAAACAGATGTCTGCTATAAATTTGATGATTGGAATTAATAAGGAATACAAACTAAGGGCACATTGGAGTGAGGAACATAGAGTCTAGAATATCAGAAAGTGTTACCAGAGTAAGGACAAAATCAGGAATTTCTAAAACTTAGTATACTTTGGTACTACTGTTTTGATTCACACTAACACTGTGATTTTCTCTAGCCCATACTCTCAATGTTGGAGGGATGAAAGGCAGTTTCATGTAAAGGTTTCCTCAATCCTTGATGAAGCAATAAAAATGGAATTTTATCCAAGTTTGACCCTTCCATATACATCTTTTTAATATTATGTACAATGCAAATAGCAAAACATGATGGTTATCTCAATGAAAACCACTTATGTGACTCTGAGTATCCAAAACTGCTTTTTTCATAAAACACCATTATTACCTAAAAGAATGATGGGCATAAATAGTAAAACAACAATTCAATTAAAAAATGGGTTAAGTACCCAGAATAGGCATTTTTCCAAAGAAAACATTCAAATGGTTCACAGTTAAATGAAACAGCACTCAACGTTACTAATCACCAGGGAATGCAAATCAAAACCACAGCAGACATGATGTCAACAACAATTTACAACAAAAACTCTCAATAAAACAAGTACAGAGAGAATATACCACAACTTGGTGAAGGCCGCAGATAACAAGTTCACAGTTAACATCATATTCAATGGTGAAAAGCTGCAAGCTCGTCCTCTAAGATTAGGAACAAGACAAGGATGCCACTTTTACTCAACATAGTATTGGAAGTCCTAGCCAGAGAAATTAGGCAAAAATAAGAAACAAATAAGAAAAAAAAAAACAAAAAACATAAAAGGCACCCAAATTGAAAGGAAGGTATTAGCAGAGAGCATGATATAGAAAATCCTAAGTATTACACAAAAAACTTACAACTAACAAATAAATTTAGAAAAGTTCCAGGATACAAAATCAATACACAAAAAATCTATTGGTTTCTCTACACTAATAACAGACTTTAAGCGAAATTAAGAAAACAATCCCAAATATATAAAAAACAGTAAAATATCTAGAAATAAACTTAACCAAGGAGGTGAATGGTCTGTACACTGAAAACTGAAGGACACTGATTTAAAAAAATTGAATACCAGACAAATAAGTAAAAGGAGATTCCATGCTGGTAGATTGGAAGAATATAATTAAAATGTCTGTACTACCCAAAGCAATCTATAAATTCAGTGCAATCCCTATCAAAATCCCAATGACATTTTACACAGAAATAAGACAAACAATCCCAAAATCTATATGAATCCAAAAAGACCCCAAATAATCAAAGCCATCTTGAGAAAGAACAACACAGCTGGAAGCATCATGCTCCCTGATTTCAAACTATATTACAAAGCTAATCAATACAATATGGTATTGGCATAAAAACAAACACTTGGATCAATGGAACAGAACAGAGAGTCCAGAAATAAATCCACACATATATCACCAATTAGTTTATAACTATAGAGTCAAGAATATTGTCTCTTCAATAAATGGTGCTAGGAAAATGGAAAGCCACATGCAAAAGAATGAAATGGGACTACTACCCTACACCATATGCAAAAATCAACTCAAAATGGATTTAAAATGGGAACATAAGATCAAAAAATTCCTAGAAGTTAATGGGTGGTAAGCTCCTTGACATCGCTCTTAGTGATGATTTTTTGGATAGGATAACAGAAGCAAAAGCAAGAAAAGTAAAAATAAACAAGTGGGATTACATCAAACTAAAAAACTGCACAGCAAAGGAAATCATCAACAAAATGAAAAGGCAACCTAATAAAGAGAAAAATAATTGCAAATGATTTATCTGATAAGAGGCTAAGATCTTAAATATATAAAGAACCCCTATAACTCAATAGCAAAAACTAAAGCTCCAATTTAAAAACGAGAACTCTGTATTTTTCATTTTTTTTTTTACAAGAACATGTTATTGGATTTCTGCAGCCAGAACTTGTTTTTCTTCCTTCCTTTTAGAGATCTAATGGTAGAAGAGAAAACTAGAAAGACAACCAAAATTACTAAGATTTTGGGAATTCTGTTGCATGAGGATTGAATCAAATTAATTGACATCCCACATTTTATGTGGCAAGGGTTAAGTGAAATGTCAGTAATACTAGTTGCAGTATATCAAATGACTACTAATTGCCAGACACGAAATAAAGGTAAGTAAATGATGTAATTGAGATTCCAAAAATAAATAAATACATTCCAAAAATAAATAAATACCTAAAATTAAAATAAAAACCGGCAAAAGATCTTAATAGACATTTTTGCAAAGAAGACATTGGATAGCCAATAGGTACAGGGAAAGGTGATATTCATATAATTAATCATTAGGGAAATGCAAGTCAAAATCACAATATCACCTTACACCTATTAGAATACATACAACGCACACATGTGCACAACACCCACACATGAATATTATACAGCCATAAGAATGAAATGTTGTTACCTGTGACAACATGGGTAGATCTTGAGGTCATTGTGCTGAGTGAAGTGAGTCAGAGAAAGACATGTTGTATTTTCTCTCTTACATACAGAATCTTAGTGGAGGTGGGGGGCTCATATATATTGAGAACAGATGGGTAATTGCAAGAGACACAGGGGGGTGAGGGTCAGTTTAATAGAACAGCTATCATCAAAAAGACAATAGAAAAGGTTTGCAAGGATATAGAGAAAAGGGAACCCTGTGCACTGTTGGTGAGAACATCAATTGGTTCAGTCACTTTGAAAAACAATACAGAAGTTCCTCAAAAAAATTAAAACTAGATGGAATGGAAAGACCAAACACAGGAGTTAGAAGAGTAAGAGGCAGAAAATCAGTAAAATCAATTCAAGCATATTTACAACAATCAGTCAAAGGATTCACAAAGGGAAAGGATGTGAAATATGACACCATATACCTAAAACATGGAGGAGGGAAGGAAAAATGTAGTGCTTTTGTATATCAATGTAAATATACAGAAAGATATATAAATATATATATATAAATGTACATACATATAATTTTGAGACGGGGGGGTGTGAGGGCAGAAGGGCAGAGGGAGAGAAGAATCTTAAGCAGGCTCCACACCAAGCATGGAGCCTGACACAGGGCTCAATCTCATGACCCTGAGATCATGACCGGAGCCAAAATCAAGAATCTGATGCCTAACCAGTGAGCCACTCAGGTGTCCCTATACTAAACATTTTTTTTTGTTTTCATTTAAACTCTACTTAGTTAACACATATGGTAATAATTGGTTTCAGGTATAAAATTGGTAATTCACGGGCAGCCCAGGTGGCTCAGCGGTTTAGCGCCGCCTTCAGTCCAGGTCGTGATCCTGGAGACCTGGGATCGAGTCCCGTGTCGGGCTTCCTGCATGAAGCCTGCTTCTCCTTCTGCCTGTGTCTCTGCCTCTCTCTCTGTGTGTCTCTCATGAATAAATAAATAAAATCTTAAAAAAAAATTGGTGATTCATCACTTACATATAATACCCAGTATGTATCACAAGTGCCCTCAACACCCATCACCAATATAGCCCATCTCCTCACTACCTCCCGCCAAGTAACCCTCAGTTTATTCTTTATAGTTAAGAGCCTCTTATGGTTTGCTTCTCCCTCTCTTTTTTCCCCCTTCCCCTATGTTCATCTGTTTTGTTTCTTAAATTCCACATGAGTGAAATCATATGGTATTTGTCTTTCTCTGAGTTATTTTGCTTAGCATAATAAACTCTAGCTCCATCCACGTCATTGCAAAAAGCAAGATTTCATTCTTTTTTGATAGTTGAGTAATATTCCACTCTATATATACCACATCTTCTTTATTCATTCATCAGCCAATGGATATTTGGACTCTTTCCATAATTTAGCTATTGTTGATAATGCTGCTATAAACATGAGCCCATTTGAATTAGTATTTTTGTTTCCTTTGAGTAAATACCCAGTAGTGCAACTGCTGGGTTGTAGGGTAGTTCTATGTTTAACTTTCTGAGGAACCTCCATACTCTTCCAGAGTGGCCACACCAGTTTGCATTCCCACCAACAGTGTAGGATGGTTCCTCTTTATATCCTCACCAATATCTGTTGTTTCCTGTGTTAATTTTAGCTATTCTAACAGGTGTGTGGTGGCATCTCATTGTGGTTTTGATTTGTATTTCCCTGACAATGAGTGATGTTGAGCATCTTTTCATGTGTCTGTCAGCCATCTGGATGTCTTCTCTAGAAAAATATCTAATCATGTCTTCTGTCCATTTCTTAACTGGATTATTTGTTTTTGAGGAGTTGACTTTGATAAATTTTTATAAAGTTTGGATACTAACCCTTTATCAGATATGTCATTTGCATATATCTTCTCTCATTACATTGGTTGCCTTTTAGTTTTGTTGATTGTTTTCTTTGCTGTGCAGAAGCTTTTTATCTTGATAAAGTCCCAATCTTTCATTTTTGCTTTTGTTTCTCTTGCCTCTGGAGACATGACTAGTAAGAAGTTGCTCCAGCCAAGGTCAAAGAGGTTGCTGCCTGTGTTCTCTAGGATTTTGATGGTTTCCTGTCTCACATTTAAGGTCTTTCGTCTATTTTGATTTATAGTATGATATAATGAAGTGATCCAGTTTAATTTTCTGCATGTTGCTGTCTAGTTTTCTCAACATCATTTGTTGAAGAGACTATCTTTTTTTCTATTTCTATATTCTTTCATGTTTTGTCAAAGATTAGTTTATCAGACATTTGTGGGTCATTTCTGGGTTTTCTTTTCTGTTTCATTGATCGATGTGTACTTTTTATGCCGGTACCGTACTGTCTTGATGATTACCACTTTGTAATACAGCTTGAAGTCTGGAATTGTGATACCTCCATCTTTGCTTTTCTTTTTCAGGATTGTGTTGGCTATTCTTGGTCCTTTGTGCTTCCACACAAATTTTAAGATGGTTTGTTCTAGCTCTGTGAAAAATACTGGTGGTATTTTGATAGGGATTGCTTTAAATGTGTGCAAAGCTTTGGATAGTATAGACATTTTAACAATATTTCTTCTTCCAACCCATAAGCATGGAATGTTTTTCCTTTTCTTTGTGTCTTCTTCAATTTCCTTCATAAGTGTTCTATAGCTTTCAGAACATAGATCTTTTACCTCTTTGGTTAGTCTTATTCCTAGGTATCTTGTGGCTTTCAATGCAACTGTAAATGGGAACAATTCCTTGATTTCTCATTCTGCTGCTTCATTATTGGTTGTATAGAAATACAATGGATTTCTTTACAATGATTTTATCTCCTGAAACTTTGCTAAATTCGTGTTTAAGTTCCAGTAATCTTTTGGTGGAGTCTTTCAGGTTTTCTACATAGACTATCATGTCATCTGCAAATAGTGAAGTTTGACTTCATCCTTGACAATTTGGATGCCTTTTATTTCTGTCGTCTGATTGTTGAAGCTAAAACTTCCAGTGCATTAAACAGTAATGGTAAGAGTGGCCATCCCTAACTTATTCCTGACCATAGAGGAAAAGTTCTGTTTCTCCCCATTGAGGCTGATATTAGCTGTGGATCTTCTGGATATGGCCTTTATGATATTGAGGTATGTTCCCTTTATCCATACTTTGTTGAAGGTTTTTATCAAGAATGAATGCTATATTCTGTCAAATGCTTTTTCTGCATTCCTATTAAAAGGATCATATGGCTCTTATCCTTTCTTTTATTAATTAGGTAGATCATGTTGATTTGCAAATATTAAACCCCCCTGCAGAATAAATCCCACTTGATGGCAGTGGCTCATTCTTTTAATGTACTGTTGAATTTGATTTGCTAGTATTTTACTGAGAATTTTTGCATTCATGTTCATCAGAGATATTGGCCTATAATTCTCCTTTTTTTTTTAATTCTCCTTTTTAGTGATGTCTTTGTCTGGTTTTGGCATCAAGGTAATACTGGCCTTGTGGAATGGATTTGGAAGTTTTCCATTCTTTCTTTCTTTCTTTTTTTATTTTTTAGAGTTTGAGAAGAATAGGTATTAATTCTTTAAATGTCTGGTAGAATTCCCCTGGGAAGCCATTTAGCCCTGGACTTTTGTTGATTGCTTTGTTGGCTATGGGTCTGTTCAAATCTTCTATTTCTTCCTGTTTCAATTTGGGTAGTTTCTATGTTTCTAGGAATTTGCCCATTTATTCCAGATTGCCCAGTTTGTTGGCATATAATTTTTCATAATATTCTCTTATAATTGTATTTCTGTGACATTGGTTATGCCCTCTCCTCTTTTATTTGTGGTTTTATTTGGCTTCTTTCTCTTTTCTTTTCTTTTTTTTAAAGATTTTATTTATTATTCATAGAGACACAGAGAGAGAGAGACAGAGAGAGACAGAGAGACAGAGAGAGGCAGAGACACAGGCACAAGGAGAAGCAGGCACTATGCAGAGAGCCCAATGTGGGACTCATCCAGGGTCTCCAGAATCACGCCCTGGGCTGTAGGCGGCGCTAAACCGCGGCGCCACCGGGGCTGCCCTCTCTTTTCTTTTTGAGAAGTCTGATAGGGGTTTATCAATTTTATTAATTCTTTCAAAGAACCACCTCTTAGTTTCATTGATCTATTCTAAAGGGTTTGTTTACATATTGTTTATTTCTGCTCGAATCTTTATTATTTCCCTTCTTCTGCTGGCTTTAGGCTTCTTTTGCTGTTCCTTTTCTAGTTCCTTTAGGGGTAAGGTTAGGTTATGTATTTGAGACTTTCCTTGCTTCTTGAGGTAGGCCTGTATTGCTATATACTTGCCTCTTATGATTGCCTTTGCTGCATCCTAGAGATTTTGGACCATCCTGTTTTCATTTTTGATTTCATGTATTTTTTAATTTCTTCCTTAATTTCCTGGTTAACCCAATCATTATTTAGTAGGATGTTATTTAACCTCCATGTATTTGCAGTCTTTCCAAATTTTTTCTTGTGGTTGATGCCAAGTTTCATAACATTGTGGTCTGAAAATATGCATGGTATGATATCAATCTTTTTGTACTCATTTAGGCCTGATTTGTGACCTGGTATGTGATCTATTCTAGAACATTCTTCTGCTTTAGGGTGAAATATTCTGATTATGTCTGTTCAGTCCATTTGGTCCAATCTGTCATTCACAGCCATTGTTTCCTCGTTGGTTTTCTGCTTTGAGCATCTGTCCATTGCTTGAAGTGGGGTGTTAAAATTCCCTACTATTATTGTATTATTAACAAACACAAGGAAACTCATTGATAATTGATTTACATGTTTGGGTGTTCCCAAATTGGGGGCATAAATATTTACAATTATTAGATCTTTTTGTTGGATAGGACCCTTAATTATGATATAGTACCCTTCTTCATCTCTTGTTGTAGTCTTTGGTTTAATATCTAGTTTGTCTGATATAGGTATGGCTATTCTGGTTTTCCTTTGATGTCCATTAGCATGATTTTAAATCTGGAGGTGTCTTTAGGTCTAAAACAAGTCTCTTTTAAGCAGCAAATGGATGGGTCTTTTTGTTGTTGTTGTTTTAATCTATTCTGATACCCTGTATCTTCTGGTTGGAGCATTTAGTCCATTTATATTCAGAGTAATTATTGAAAGATAATAATTTTGTGCTATTGTATTACCTGTAAAGTCACTGTTTCTGGAGATTTTCTCTGTTCCTTTCTAATCTTTGTTGCTTTTGGTCTTTTTTTTTCCCCCCACTTAAAGGGTCCTCTTTAATATTTCTTGCAGGGCTAGTTTAGTGGTTACAAAGCCCTTTATTTTTTGTTTGGGAAGCTCTTTATCTCTCCATCCATTATGAATGATAGCCTTGCTGGATGAAGTATTTTTGGCTGCATATTTTCCCCTTTAGCATGTTGAAGGTATCATGCCAATTCTTTCTGTCCTGCCAGGTTTCTGCTAACCCGATTTGTCTTCCCTTGTCAATTAGGGATTTCTTTTTCCTTGCTGCTTTCAGGATTCTTTCCTTATGTCCTTATTTTGCAACCTGTAGTACCATGTGTCTTTGTGTTGGCTGGCTTTTGTTGAATCTGGTGAGAGTTCTCTGTGTTTTCTGGATTAGATGACCAATTCCTTCCCCAGTTTAGGGTAGTTTTCAGCTATAACTTGCTCAAATAAACCTTCTGCCCCCTTTCCCCTCTCTTCTTCTTCTGGGACTCCTATGATACAAATGTTATTACATTTTATGGGGTTGTTGAGTTCCCTAAGTCTACATTCATGATCCAATACTTTTCTTTCCCTCTTCTTTTCACCTTCCCTAATTTTCTATAATATTATCTTCTGTATCACTGATTTGTTCCTCTGATTCATCCATCCTCATTATCATTGCATCCAGTTTTGTATCTCAGTTATAACATTTTTTATTGTCACCTTACTAGTTTTTAGCTCTTTTATCTCTGCAGAAAAGGATTCTCTAGTGTTTTCTATGCTTTTCTCAAGCCCAGCTAGTATCCTTAGGATTTTGGTTTTTTTTGGGGGGGGGGGGGGTAAAGAAGGAGAGGGAGAGAGAGAATCTTAAGGAGGCTCCATGCTCAGTTTGGAGTCTGATGTGGGGTTCGATCTCACAACCCTAAGACCATGATCTGAACCGAAATCAAGAGTCAGACACTCAACCAACTGAGGCTGCCAGGTGCCACTGATTGTTTTAAATTTTGTTTCAGGCATATTATGTATCTGTTTTGTTAGTTCCCTGGCCATGACCTCTTCCTGTTCTTTCTTTTGGGGTGAATTCCTCCATCTTGTCAATTTGTCTAGGTCATGTTATTTGTGTGTTAGGAAAGCTTGTTATATTTCCTGCTTCTAAGAGTAAGGGCTATAATTAGCAAGAGGTCCTATACTGTCCAGGACCTGGTGCTTCAGGAAGTGTTTCAGACTATGCATTCTGCTGTTCTGCTTTGGTTGCTCTTTCCCTCGGGTCAGTCCTCTGCAGAGTTTCTCCTTGCCTACAGTAGGGAATGTTTGGACTTTGTCCATAGTGTCGCAAGTTTTAACTAGGTGTGTTTTGGTCTGCTTGTTAAGAGGCTAGATCGTATTTCCCCTAGAGCTAAAGTTTTGCAGCACTCTATGAGTAGTAGACCTAGTGTGCAGGAGGAGTTTCTAGGGAACAGGCCTGCTGTGGTGGTCCTTAAACTAACTTGCCCTAGTAAAGATACACCTGCAGGGTATGGGAGTTGGGAAGAATGAAGATGCTTGGTGTAATTGGCTTCTGGAAGTGCTATGTTGCTCACTGGTCTGTCAGTGTTGATGAGGGTAGGGGAGAATGGCATCACCCCACTCTCACAACCCCTCCAAGTGGGGAGTTCACACTCTCCACTGTTCAGGAATCCCTCATAGAAGAGCAAACAATCTCCCCTCTTGTGTCCCTGGCCTCTGTCAGATCCCTTCCTTCATCCTGTCTATGTCCAAGCCGTCTGCCTGCCAGGCAGTACAGTACTCCTGTGCTTTATCTCAGGCGCATGGCCTGAGATAAAATCAAAACTCCAGATTTTAGGGACCTGGTACAGGGTGGACCCATGTTGATCCTCTGGGGGAGGGTCTTGCCATGCTACAGCTGGTGCCAGCTGGTCCTAGGAAAGCAGTTGTACAATCATGCAGCAGCTTAGAGTTTATGGTACAGCACAGCAAAAAGGAGGCACCAAGGTTTGCTACCCTTAGCAGGTATCTCTGTTTCTATACTAATGAACACAGCAGCATGCTGGCACCCACCAGCTCTTTGGTCCCCTGAGAGGCCTCATCATCTCTCCTGAACGCACTCCAAGAAGGTGAACTGCCTCGCCCAGTGCTACCCAGGGGATCTTCAAACCACACTGCCTGCTCCTGGGCCTCTTCCCTCCTTCCCTACAGGAGCATCACTATGCCTACCAGTCTCCACTCAGTGGTGCAGACTTCTAAAACTTCAGACTTTAGGCTCCACTGCTTGTATAACCTTGTGAAAATCAGCTGCTCTAATTTTCCCAGTCAATGGTTTTGTGCAATCCTCTGTACACTCCTTTCTATTTATCTCTCTCTCTCCTCTCCCTGATATCAAGGCTCCCTCCCCTCTGCAGCATCCAGAATTCTTTTCTGCCTAGAAGCACATCTCCATGCCTACTACCTACTATAATGTGGCTTCTTTACTTCCTCTATTTCTGCAGTTTGTTATTTCAGCATTCAGATTGATTTCTTGGGTGTTCAGAATGATTTGATACTTCTCTAGCTGTGTTTTAGGGATGAGTCGAGCCTAGGGTCTCCCTATGCTCTGCCATCTTAATTCCTCCTATTTAGTGATTTTTGAATGGGTTCAAACTTAAGCAACCATCAACTTAATAGAGACTGATACATGCTATATATAAGATAAGATGCTATATATAAACCTAACTGTAAGTACAAAAATTTGTAATAGATATGCAAAAAATAAAGAGAATGGAATTCAAGTATATCACTAAAAAGATACATCAAGCTACAAGAAAAAAGAACAAGAGAAGAAAGGGACAGAGAAGAACTATAAAAAAATCACTAAAACAAGTAACAAAATGGCAATAAGTACATACCTATCAATAATTACTTTGAATATAAATGGACTAAATGTTCCAATCAAAAGACAGCACAGCATGATGGAATGGATAAAAAAAATAAGAACTATCTATATGCTCCCTATGAGATACGTACTTTGGATGTAAAGACACATGCAGGTTGAAAGTGAAGAGATGGAAAACATTCATCATGCAAATGGAAGTGAAAAGAAAGGTGTGGTAGCAGTACTTAATATTGACATCAGACAAAATGGACAAAGTCCATAAAAAGAGACAAAGAAAGAGACTACATAATCATAAGGGGAACAATCCAAAGAAGATATAAACAATTGTAAATATGCAGCACTCAATGTGAGAGCACCCAAATACTTAAAGCAACTATTAACAAAGGAAGTAACCATTAGTAATCCAATAATAGTATGGGACTACAACCCCTCATTTACATCAATGGATAGATCATCTAAACAGAAAATCAACAAAGAGATGGGCTTTGAATGACATATTGGACCAGATGGATCTAACAGATATATTCTCCTAAACAGCAGAATACACATTTTGTTCAAGTGCATACAGAACATTGTCTAAAATAGATCACGTTAGGCCACAAGATAAATCTTGATAAATTAAAAAAGATTAAAGGCATACTATGCATCTTATCCAACCACAATACTTTGAAACTAGAAATCAACCAAGAGAAAAAAATCTGGAAAGAGCACAAATACATGGATGAAATAACATGTTATTAAACAATGAATGATTTGACCATGAAATCACAGAGAAAAAAAATGCATAGAGGCAAATGAAAATGAAAACAGTGGTCCAAGATCTCTGGAAAGCAGCAGAAGCTGTTCTAAGAGAGAAGTTTAAAGCAGTTCAGGCCTAAATCAAGAAGAAAAATCTCAAATAAACAACATAACCATACATTTAAAGGAGCTAGAAAAAGAAGACCGAGCAAAACCCAAGCCCAGAAGGCAGGACAAAAATCAAGATTAGGATAGAAATAAACAATAAAGAAACTAAAAAAACAAACAAAACCCCCAAAGAACGATAAAAGAAACCAGGAGTTGGTTCTTTGAAAAGATCAATAGAATTGATAAATCTTTAGCCAGATTCTTCAGAGACAGAGAGCAGAGACTCAAAATCAGAAATGAAAGAAGAGAAATAATAACTGACACCTTGGCAATATAAAGGATTATATGAGAATATTATAGAAAATAATAGGCCAACAAACTGGACAACCTAGAATAAACTGGAGCACCTGGTGGCTCAGTTGGTTAAGTGTCCACTTTCAGCTTAGGTCATGATCTCGGGGTGCTGGGATTGAGCCCTGGATTGGGCTGCCTGCTCACAGAGAAGTCTGCTTCTCTCTTCCTCTGAACTATCCCCCGCCCCCGCTCATGCTCTCTCTTACTTTCTCTCTCAAATAAATAAATAAATAAATAAATAAACAAATAAAATATTTTTAAAAATATTCCTAGAAACCTATAACCTCCCAAAACTGAATCAGGAAGAAACAGAAAATTTGAACAGCTGTGAAATTGAATTAGTAATCAAAAAACTCCCAACAAACAAAAGTCCAGGATCAGAGAGATTCACAGGTGAATTCTACCAAGCAAGAAGAGTTAATACCTATTCTTCTCAAACTATTCCAAAAAATGGTAGGGGAAGGAAAGCTTCCAATTCATTCTATGAGGCCAACATTACCCTGACACCAAGACCAGATAAAGTCACTACAAGAAAGGAAACTACAGGCCAACATTTCTGATGAACATGGATACAAAAATCCTCAACAAAATATTAGCAAGTCAAATCTAACAATTTAAAACATCATTTACCATGATCAGCTGGGGTTTATTCCTGGGATGTAAGGGTGGTTCAATATTCATGAATCAATCAACATGATACATCACACCAACAAGAGAAAGGATAAAAACCGTACAATCATTTCAACAGATGCAGAAAAAGTATTTGACAAAGTACAACAACGATTAGTAATAAAACTCTCAACAGAATGCAGTTAGAGGGAACATACCTCAACATAATAAAAACCATATATGAAAAACCATAGCTAACATCATGCTCAATGATGAGAGCTTTTCAAAAAAACTGAGAGCTTTTTCCCTAAAATTAGGAAAAGACAAGGATATCCTCTCTCACTACTTTTATTCAACATATTTCAACATAGTACTGGAAGCCCTCACCACACCAATCAGACAAGAAAAAGAAATAAAAGGCATCCAGACTTTGATGAGGAAGAAGTAAAACTTTCACTATTTGCAGATGACACGATACCATACATGGAAAACCCTGAAGACTCCATAAAAAAACAAAACAAAACAAAATCTAGAACTGACAAATGAATTCAGTGAAGTCACAGGATACAAAAACCAATATACAAAAAACCTTTGCATTTCTATACAACAATATGAAACAGAAGAGAAATTAAGAAAACAGTCCCATTTGTAACTGCACCAAAGATAAAACACCTAGGAATAAACTTAACCAAGGAGGTGAAAGACCTGTACTCTGAAGGCTATAAAACATGGATGAAAGAAATTGAAGATGACACAACAAATGGAGAGATACTCCATCCTCATGCATTGAAAGAATAAATACTGTTAAAATATCCACAGTACCCAAAGCAATCTCTAGATTTAATATCATCTCCACAAAATACCAATAGCATTTTTCACAGAACTAGAACAAATAATCCTAAAATTTGTCTAGAACTACAAAAGACCCCAAATAGCCAAAGCAATCTTGGAAATGAAAAACAAAACTGGAGGTATCACAATCCCAGATTTCAAGATGTACTGCATAGCTGTAGTTATCAAAACAGTATGGTACTGGCACTAAAAAAACAGATATATAGATCAATGGAACAGAAAGCCCAGAAATAAATACACAATTATACAGTCAATTAATCTACCACAAAGGAGGCAAGAATATGCAATTAGAAGAAAGTCTCTTCAACAAATGGTGCTGGGAAACTTGAAGAACTACATGCAAAAGAATGAAACTGGACCACTTTCTTGCACCATAAACAAAAATAAACTCAAAATGGATCAAGGACCTAAATGTGAGACTTGATATAATAAAAATCCTGGAAGAGATCATAGTAATTTCTCTGACACTGGCTGATCTAGACTGATCTCCTGAGGCAACTGAAACAAAACCAGAAGTAAACTATTGAGACTATATCAAAACAAGAAATTTCTGCATAGCAAAGGGAATAATCAAGAAAACAAGACAACTTGGGGATCCCTGGGTGGATCAGAGGTTTAGCACCTGCCTTTGGCCCAGGGTGTGATCCCGGAGTCCTGGGATCGAGTTTCACATCAGGCTCCTGCATGGACCCTGCTTTTCCCTCTGCCTGTGTCTCCGCCTCTCTCTCTTTCTCTCTCTCTCTCTCTCTCCATGATACATACACACAACACCACATTTTCTTTATCCATTCATCCCTTGAGGGACACTCGAGGTTGCTTCATGTCTTGGCTATTATTAAAAAGTGCTACAGTGGGTACAGATATCTTTTTGACCTAGTGTTTTCATTTTCTTCTGATAAATACCCAGAAGTGGAATTGCCAGAATCTCTCTGACTCTAATGAATAAAAAAAAAAAAAAAAAAAAAAACAAGACAAGCTACTGAGTGAGAAAAGATATTTGCAAATGCAATATCCAATAAGGGGTTAGCATCCAAAATATATCAAGAACTTCTACAATTCAACACCAAAAAATAATCCAATTAAAAAATGAGCAGAAGACATGAATAGACATTTCTCCAAAGAAGACATACAGATGGCCAACAGACACATGGAAAGATGTTCAACAGTATTCACCATCAGGGAAATGCAAATCAAAAGCACAATGAGATATAACTTCACACCTGTCAGAATGGAAAAATAAAAAATGTAAGAAACAACAAGTATTGACAAGGATATGGAGAAAAAAGGAACCCTTGTGCACTATTTGTGGGAATGCAAACTGGTAGAGCCACTGTGGAAAACAGTATAGAAGTTCCTCAAAAAATTAAAAATAGAATTACCATATGATCCAATAATTCTGCTAAATGGTATTTATTTACCCAAAGAATGCAAAAAACACTAGTTTGGAAAGATATATGTACATATATGTTTACTGCTATTTATTTACAATAGCCAAAATATGGAAGACACTCAAGTGTCCATTGATAGATGAATGAGTAAAGATGTGCCATATATATATACATGTATAATGAAATATTATCCAGCCATAATAAAGAATGAACTCTTGCCATTTGCAACAATAGGAATGGATCTAGAGAGTATAGTGCTAAGTCAAATAAGTCAAAGACAAATACCATATGACCTCATTCATATGTGGAATTTAGGAAACAAATTTTAAAAAGATACAAACCAAAAAAACCCAAAAACAGACTCTTAAATATAGAGAACTGGTGGTAACCAGAGGGGAAGTGAGTGGGGCAATGGGTGAAGTAGGTAAAGGTTAAGATTACACTTATGATGAGCACTGAGTAATATACAGAATTGTTGAATCACTATATTGTACATATGAAACTTCTATAATACTCTATGTTAATTATACTGGAATTAAAAAATTAAATAGAGACATTAAAAAAATTAAAACTAGAACTATCATATATCTGGCAATTCCACTTCTGGGTATTTATCTGAAGAAAATGAAAACACTAGGTCAACTCTGCCTCTCTCTCTCTCTCTCTGTGTGACTATCATAAATAAATAAAAATTTTTAAAAAATTAAAAAAAGATATCTGTACCACCATGTTCACTGTAGCACTTTTTAATAATAGCCAAGACATGAAGCAACCTCGAGTGTCCCTCAAGGGATGAATGGATAAAGAAAATGTGGTGTTGTGTGTATATGTATCATGGAATATTATTCAGCCAGAACAAAAAAAATTGAAGAAAATCTTGCCATTTGTGACAACGTGGATAGATGTTGAGGGCACTATGCTAAGTGAAATAAGTCAAATAAAGGCAAATACCATATGGTCTCATTTTATGTGGAATCTAATAAAAGAAAGAAACTAAATTCTAACTAAATTAAACTAAATTCATAGAACAGAGTAGACTGGTGGTTGCCAGAGTCAGAGCTGTGGTGGAGGTGGAAGAAATGGGCGAAGGTGATCAAAGGGTATACATTTCCAGTTATAAGATGAACACATTCTGGGAATGTAGTACACAGCATGGTGACTATAGTTAACAATGCTGTATTGTTTATTTGAAAATCGCTAAGTGAATAAGTCCTAAAGAATTCTCAACACACACATGCACTATAACTACATAGGGTGATGGATATGTTAACTAAAATTATGTTAATCATTTCAAAATATATTCATATATCAAATCATCAAGTTGTGCACCTTAAACTTACAAAGTAACATGTCAATTATCCCTCAATAAAGGGGGGTGGAGAATGACAGGCAGACAAGCTATAATTATTTAGATTTTGATATCTGGACAGTTCTATATGTATACATGTACATATTTTTTTATTGGAGTACGATTTGCCAACACATAGTATAACACCCAGTGCTCATCCTGTCAAGTGCCCCCCTCAGTGCTCATCACCCAGTCACCCCATTACCCTGCCCACCTGCCCTTTCACTACCCCTTGTTCGTTTCCCAGAGATAGAGGAGTCTCACGTTTTGTCACCCTATTTTTTCCCATTAACTTTCTCTCCTTTCTCCTATAATCCCTTTCACTACTTTTTATATTCCCCATATGAGTGAAACCAAATGATGATTTTCCTTCTCTGATTGACTTAGTTCACTCAGCATAATACCTTCCAGCTCCATCCATGTCGAAGCAAATGGTGGGTATTCGCCGTTTCTAATGGCTGAGTAGTTTCCATTATATGTATATATGTATATTTATAATCTCACATCTTCTTCATCCATTTGGACAGTTCATAAAAATGAAGTAAGCCTACAATTTTAAGAACTGATTATAGGGCGGCCCTGGTGGTGCAGTGGTTTAGTGCCACCTGCAGCCCGGGCTGTGATCCTGGAGACCCGGGATCGAGTCCCACGTTGGGCTCCCTGCATGGAGTCTGCTTCTGCCTGTGTCTCTGCCCCCCTCTCTCTCTCTGAATAAATAAATAAATAGTTCTTAAAAAAAAAAAAAAAAAGAACTGATTATATTTGTTGTCAATGGCTAAGTTTAAGCTTTCAAGAGAAAACTAGAATTTTGAAAAAACCTATATCTGCCATGGTGGCTTTGCCATACTTCCTGATACTTATAGACTTCTTGGGTTAAATCAGTGGTAATCTTTTACAATGTGCTTTTAAGATATTATATAATGATATACATCAGAATTAGAAGATGTACGCAATTTAGTAAGCAATATTTGATTAATGCATGAGGTTATAAAATCTTGCCAAGGAGTGCCTGGGTGGCTCAGTCAGTGAAGCATCTAACTCTTGATTTCAGCTCAGGTCATGATCTCAGGGTGGTGAAGCTAAGCCCTGGGGTCAGGCTTCCACACTGGGCATAGAGCCTGCATAAGATTCTATCTCTCCCTCTCTCTCTGCCCCCGCCATCCAGCTCATGCTGTGTTTCTCTCTCTCTCTTTCTCTAGAAAAAAAAAGAAAGAAAGAAAGAAAGAAAGGAAGAAAGAAAGAAAGAAAGAAAGAAAGAAAGAAAGAAAGAAAGAAAGAAGGAAAGAAAGAAAGAAAAATCTTGCCAAGATAAAAAGATCCAAAGTCTAGGACAGACAATAGATATTAATGTAGGAGAACCCAAAAAGTTCATTAGTTTCTGATTCCACATTACAACTTACTTTTGAGGGGCAGCCCGGGTGGCTCAGCGGTTGAGCACTGCCTTTGGCCCAGGGCCTGATCCTGGAGACCCGGGATCAAGTCCCACGTCGGGCTCCCTGCATGGAGTCTTCTTCTCCCTCTGCCCGTGTCTCTGCCTCTCTCTCTGTGTGTCTCTAATGAATAAATAAATAAAATCTTTAAAAAAAACCCAACAACTTACTTTTGAGAAACTACTGTTTGTTGAATGTGGTTTGGTATCAGTGACTAATATCCACAATTATCTGAAAAATATATTAAAATATTCACCCTCTTTCCAACTACTTAACATGTGAGTCCAGACATTCTTCACATAACTTCCACCAAAACAATGCATATATACAACAGATTGAATGCAGAAATAGATGAGATAATTCAGCTATTGTGTATTAACCCAGACTTTAAAGAGATTTCTCTTTTATTTATTCATTTTTTAAAATAGGCTCCATGCCCAATGTGGGGTTTGAACTCATGACCCTGAAGTCAAGAATTGCATGCTCTACTGACTGAGCCAGCCAGGTACCCCTAAAGAGATTTCTTTATAGCTCTTCTCACCAAATATTTTTGTTTTGGAAATATGGTCATTTTTCACAAAAATACATTATTTGTGTTAACATATAATGTTATTATAAAATAATACTTTAAAATTTTTCTCAAATGCAATTCTAATATGGTCATTAATATTGACAGATATAATCCATATAAGCAAAATCTCTTTAATGTCTTCAATAATTCTTAAGAGTACAAAGTAGTCCTGAGACCAAAAAGTTTGAGAATGATTACTATATGTTATTTATATTTAGCCTACAGACAAGCATAATTTTATCAATCTGCTGTCATTTGTTTCATTTTTCACCAAAGAATACATATATCTAGTATCATAAACCATTGGTTTTAAATCCGTTTCCCACTCATTTTTTCAGAACCTGAGAAAATGACCTATTCCATAAAGAGGAAAAAGTAAAGATGACAACAATTTTTTTCATCAAAAAGAATGCAAGCAATGTATTGGAATACTATCTACTAAGAAGATAAAGAGGATTCTAGCCTAGAATATCTTACCCAATGAAAAAATAAAAACAAAAAACTGTTTAAAAATGTCAAAGGTAGGGATCCCTGGGTGGCTCAGCGGTTTAGCGCCTGCCTTTGGCCCAGGGCATGATCCTGGGAGTCCTGGGATCGAGTTCCATATCGGACTCCTTGCATGGAGCCTGGTTCTTCCTCTGCCTGTGTCTTTGCCTCTCTCTCTCTCTCTCTGTCTATCATGAATAAATAAATAAAATATTAAAAAAAAATAAAAATAAAAATAAAAAATAAAAATGTCAAAGGGAAAAAAATGTCAAAGGACCTTTTCAGATATAAACAAGCTATAATATTAAATCAACAATAGACCTACACTACTAAAGATATTAAAGGAAAACTTTTACATAGGTAAATAATTATACCAATCAGAAATGTGGATCTAAAAAACAACAACAACAAAATGAAGAGTACTAGAAATTCTAACTACATGGGCCAATGTATTATTTATCTCTTGCTGCTGTAACAAATTACCACAAATTTACAGGCTTAAACAATTTCGTTCTCTAAGTTAGGAGTGTAACATAGGTCCCATTGGGCTAAAATTAAAATATTGTCAGGGCCGCACTCCTTTCTGCACTCCCCCCCTTTTTTTTTAATTTATTCATGATAGACAGAGAGAGAGAGAGAGAGAGAGAGAGAGAATGGCAGAGACACAGGAGGAGGGAGAAGCAGGCTCCATGCCGGGAGCCTGACGCGGGACTCGATCCCAGGACTCGATCCCCAATGCCAGGACTCGATGCCGGGACTCCAGGATCACACCCTGGGCCAAACAGGCGCTAAACCCCTGAGCCACCCAGGGATTCCCCCTTTCTGAACTCTTTAGGAGATTAAAGAGACACACTCTCACACAATGCTGATAGGAAATGCAGTGATCAAAACCTTGAAACTATTTGCAAGCTATTTGCATTAGTTTTTATTAACAAGTTATCACAAATTTAGTGGTGGAAAACAAAACAAATCTGTCACTCACAATTAGAAGTTCAAATTCCATCTGAAGGGGCTAAAGTCCACGTGTCAGCACAGCTGGTTCCTTCTTGAGCCCCACCCCCTCAGCCTCCACCCCCAGGGGAGAATTAACTTTCTTGGCTTTTTCAGCTTATGGACAACGCTAACCTATGTTCCTTATCTGTTCCTTAGCTCACAGCTCATACATCACTCCAACCCCTTGCTCCCACCATTACATTGCCTTCTGTTCTTTTTTTTTTTTTTTAAATTTATTCATAGAGATGCAGAGAGAGAGAGAGAGAGAGAGAGAGAGAGAGAGAGAGAGGCAGAGACACAGGCAGAGGGAGAAGCAGGCTCCATGCAGGGAGCCCGACGCGGGACTCGATCCTAGAACTCCAGGATCACGCCCTGGGCCGAAGGCAGGTGCTAAACCGCTGCGCCACCGGGGCTGCCCTGACTTCTGTTCTTATGAAGACCCTTGTGATTACCTTGGGCCCACTTGGAGAATCCAAGCTACTTTCCCTATCTCAAGATCCTTAATCACATCTCCAAAATCCCTTTACCATGTTAGGGTTCCATATGCATAGGTTCTGGGGATTAAGATGTAGACACCTTTTGGGTGACATTATCTAGCCTACTACACTCTGACCCAAGGATTCTAATTTTAAAAGCTTAATTCATAGAAATATGCACAGGGATTCAACTAGAAGGATGTTCACATGAGAAACCAATCACTAACTTGATTGTGGAAGAATTTCTCCATAACTTCAACAAAAGCTACACTGCTTGTTCTTTATTTGGACTGTCCAACCATGTATCCTCATATTGCACTCAGTAGTATCAGAGTTCAAATATTACTTATTAATACTACTATTAGAATCAAATAAATTTTGGGATTTAGAAGGGAGCAGTTTTTATGTGAAGGATGATGTGTTTATGGGGTAAGAGAAATGAAGACAATAAAGAAAGGAGTTTGAAATTCCTTTCTTCCCTCTACATTCTCAGCCATTGTAAACCCATGTAAGAAATATCCTCAATGTTGTCACTGGAAAAATCACTGATACTATAATTAAGAAAACTCTCCTGGTTGCCAGATACGATCATTCAGTTCTATTAATTAATCATGTATAAGATAGTCAGGCTTGGCATCAAGTCTATATGCGTTCTTAATTTGGAGGAGACTATTATGGAAATTCCAAATGTCAGTTTAGAAGCCTAATAGCATTATGAAGTTAACAGTGCAATACATCAGAGAAATATAGTATTTGAATGTTACTACTGCGTGATTTAGAATAGAAGTTCCAAACAGAACTTCTCAATAGAAGTTAATAAAATTCAGAGGCCTTGTTGTAATACATTAATTAATCATAAGGAAGAAATCTGGGTTTTCTATGCCCTTTATTTATACCATCCTTTCATCATTCTTTTCCAGTGATTTCTGAGACATTCCCTTCACTCTTTTTCAATGGCTCATAGTTTTTTGTTTTGTTTTTGTTTTTTTGCCAGATTCCATGTCTTCTGATATGATATCTTCACATTTCTTTCTCAATTCTATCACTTCCACTCTACTCCCAACTACTGGCTAAAGTTTCACAACTGGTAACTTATCATTTTAAACTCATAAAATTCCCCTCTGACTACAACCTCCTATTCATGCCCTCCCATTTCCTCAGGCCACTGAATCTGCTCTTTGTCTACATTGTTATTTCTAGTTCCTCAACTTGTTTAGCATGAGGTAAACAGCATCACCAGCCAAAGACAAAGGATCCTGATATTTAATGACCTGTTTAGACCTGTCTTGACTAAACTCAAGGTCTGGATTAAGTTTTTAAAGACACTAAGCTTTTTAAAGTAAAATATTTTAAAGATGTAGTGATATAAGAAAGCACAAGACAAAAGCCTGATTTCTTTAACAGTCTTAATTCCCACAACTGTTTAGTCTTTTCTATAGTAAAATGTCTTTAATGCTACCCACCAGTTCATTTTCAACTACTCCTCCAATACCAATCTCAAACTTTTTAGAAGATTTATTTATGTTAGAGAGAGGGTGCAAACACGAGCAGGAGGGGCAGAGAGGAAGAGAGAATCTGAAGCAGACTCTGCACTGAGCACAGAGCCTAGAGCCCAACATGGAACTCAATCCCATGACCCCGAGATCATGACCCAAGCCCAAAACAAGAGCTAGGCACCTAACCAACTGCACCCCCCAGGCATCCCTCAATTTTAAATCTGGACAAATCTCTTAGTTTATTGGATTTCACCCTCAAGTAGGTCCTTTGCAGAAGGGCCATGCTATTGTATTCCCACAAGTTTTCTGTGTTTCATTGCCTTTCTTTTATCCCTGAAACTTCAGCCTTTATCATCTTAATTTGTTCCAAATTGTACATATTTCTTAAATTCTATCTTTTCCTAGGTACTACCTCCTAGAGTTCTCTTAATTCCAATTCCAATCTGGATTGAGTTCCAGTTATCCAGTTGTGATACACAGATTTACATTCATTAGTCTCCTGGATTAGATTCACTACTTCTTTAACTCTTATTTTTCTCTTTTTGTTTTGCTTGTCATCTGTATGTGTGAGAGTTTATTCTCTCATTTTGGAAGAAGTTACCTTTGGTAACTTACTAGGATAGGATATATGGGAAGTATACTTTCTGAGTTCCTTCATATGAACTAAAAAATATCTTTACTCTCCTTTTGCTTTTGATTGACACTTTGGCTAGATATGGAATTATACACTAAAACTGATTTTCCCTCATTTATTTGAAGTCATTGTCCCATTGTTTTATAGCAGTCTTTGTTGATGATGAAAAATCTGATGCTAGTCTGATTTTCATTGCTTTATAATTGAAGTTACCACAAGATATGAAATGAAGTAAAGCATTTGAGGCAGGAAGACTCTGAAGAGAGGAGGCCACAGGATGGAGTAGGAGATGGCAGTATTAAAAGACTAGTGAAATCTCCAATAGCTACTGAAGACAGATGAATGTATTGTCTCAATTTCCATTTGGGACTTCTGGACATCATCTTTACAGGAGGCCTCTGCATCAGCATGTAGTAGCTACAGCAAAAGAGAAATAGTGGTGTGGCTTATTTAGGCAGATGGAATAAAGATGGTGTTTCTAAGTATCCCTTGGCTCCCATGTAGTGAGGAAAGGATGCAGGTATTTCCACATTTTAGGTATATGTCAACAGCCCCCCACCCCCCATAATGACGGCCCTGGGAAAATTTTTAATGAGTTCTCAAAACAACAACAACAACAAGAACAAACAAAAAAAAACAACCTCTCACTATAGGTCAAGTAAAAATTGATAATTGCAAAGAACAGTTAAAAATAAAACTGAAAATGGCTGAATATAAGACCTAATTTTGGAAGAAAAAAGTTGCTAGGGCTAGAGAGACAGGGATATACAGAAAGGCCTACAAGGACATACAACTGAAGTTAAAAACTACCATTGTCAACCTACAAGACTCATTTTGGCTACCTGTCAAGGTTTCAGAGGACCTCTAAATCTATGCAATAACAATATATAGGAACAAGAGGTAAACTTAGGGACAGAACTTGACTTTTTTTGATCAGACTTACCATACTAAACCTCTACATTATTGGTAGGAGGGAGGACTTATCAGGCAATAAGAGTTTGGGAATCCAACTTAGTTGCTAGTATTAAGCATTTACATTTTCAGAATGGTGTAAACAGGGGTACCTAGGTGGCTCAGTCAGGTAAGCATCTGCCTTTGGCTCAGGTCATGATCCCTTCAAGCCCCTCCCTTGGGCTCTCTGCTCAGCGAGGAGCCTGCTTCTCCCTTTGCTTCTTGCTCACTCTCTCTCCCTGTCAAAGAAATTAATTAACTAAATTAAAAGAACCGTGTAAACATCACACATCCTTATCCTTCATAGGAAACAACTAAAGCTTCTACTTCAAAGGGGAAGAACAAAACTTTATAGGCTTGAAGAGCCCTAGGTCCTCACATAGTTATTACCACTTCCTCATGATTCATATTTAGTTTATCTTGTTACATGTCCCAGGAGAAAGGGTTAAAGAGTAGACACTCCTCTCCTCCTTTTTGAGGAGAAGCTTCATATGTAAGGCTTACTGCCATTTGGTTCTTTCTTGAACAATCCTTTATCAGATAATTTACCCTTTCAAATTACACACTTATAGCAAGAGAAAATAAAAATAGCATAAGAACCTTGACTGTCTTTGAAAGCAGCAATCAGACATGGAATTTTATTTTTATGCTAATGATGATTTTATATAATGCTGATATTGTAACTTTTACTTTCTTTAATTTTAGTGAAAACAACAATAACTATAAATATTTTTAAAGATGAGGGGCCCCTGGGTGGCTCCGTGGTTGAGCTTTGGCTCAGGTCATCATCCCAGGGCAGGGAGCCTGCTTTTCCCTATGTCTGTGTCTCTGCCTCTCTCTGTGTCTCTCATGAATAAGTAAATAAAATCTTAAAAAATATATTTTTAAAGATGAGAAATCACCTATATGCCCATTATCCTACTAGGGCAACTGTTTTAATTTTTGTATATTTCCTCCTGCCTACCTGGCACAAAAATGTGTGGCTGAAAGACACTTTGAAAATCAACTAGTCCAATTTCTTCACTTTCAGATGGGAAAACTATGACCCACAGAGCTATGAGATTAGCCCAGAGTCACACCTTATCATTTTGTTTAAAATAAAATTTAATCCTAAATTAATAAAAAAAATAGTTAAGACATGAGTAAGTCCCTAATTGTTGATTTTCTCCACTGAGAAACTACCTGCAAGGGGGAAAATATCTCTATTATGTAATATAGTATTAGTCCTCCCAAAAGCGGTATCTGGAGAATTATAAATGCAAAGTCTGGATTCTGTAATAAAAACTCCCAGCAGCCCAGGAACTTCTAGAAAACAGATGTGAATTCAAAGCCTCTGGATTTAAGGATTTGTATTAAAAATTTACATACTGCTATGCGTTGCTACTGCTGAGATTGTCTCCAGACTGTGGATTCTGGAATGTACTCTCCTTGATAAGGCAGCAAATTATAACTCAAAAAGAGCACCTAATTGAGGCTTTCTCTGTGCTGTAATTCAAAGAATTGAAATAGCATTGCAAAGGGAGAGTACTTAGTACGGAACACAGATGGCTTTCAAAACGATGTTAGAGAGAGTCTGGACTCATAATAGTGGGATTCTTACTGTGCCACAGCAGAAAAAGGCACAACATGGGAACAGAAAACTCCAGTTCTGAAGACTAGTCTGCCACTAACTAGGAATATAATCAGAGGCAAAACACTTAATTTTTACAGTTTTGTTTCACATTGATAAAATGAGGTTAGCCTGGCTGATCTCAGAATTCTTTTCCTACTATAAGATTCTGATTCTTGGGATCCCTGGGTGGCGCAGCGGTTTGGTGCCGCCTGCAGCCCGGGGTGTGATTCTGCAGACCCAGGATCGAGTCCCACGTCGGGCTTCCTGCATGGAGCCTGCTTCTCCCTCTGCCTGTGTCTCTGCCTCTCTCTTCGCTCTCTCTGAATGAATAAATAAATAAATCTTAAAAAAAAAAAAGATTTACAGGGCAGCCCGGTGGCTCAGCAGTTTAGCGCCACCTTCAGCTTTGGGTGTGGTCCTGGAGACCCAGGATCAAGTCCCACGTCCGGCTCCCTGCATGGGGCCTGCTTCTCCCTCTGCCTGTGTCTCTGCCTCATTCTCTTTCCTCTCTGTGTTTCTCATGAATAAATAAAATTTAAAAAAGATTACATTCTTACAGGAGTTATCCTTGATTTCTCTTTCTCTTACACTTCATATTCAATCTGTGAGCAAATTCTGTTTGCTCTAAGTCCAAAATATGAGTACTTCTCATCCTCTCTACTGCTGTTACCCTGCTCCAAGTGAGCGAGAATTTCTGATTGATCTTCCTGCTTTCACTCTTGTTCTTTCAATCCATTCTCAACACAACATCCAAAGTGATCTTATGACAACATTGTTAGATCATGTCACTCCTCTGCTCAGAGTGAAATTCTTTGCAATGAGCCACAAGACACTTGAATGCCCTAGCCATTGTTACCCAATTTGTTTCCCACTAATTTCTTCTACTCCAGCTACTTAACTCTTCCTGATCCAGTTTGCCAAGTAACTCCAGTATCTCCTTCTCATGAGCCTTCTCTGGTCATTCTACCAGTGTCTAAAATCGCTGACCGTCTTTTTCTTGTTTTATTTTCACTTCCACAGTTTTTACTATGTAACACAGTATATTTTACTTATTTTCCTTCTTTATTGTCTTTCTTCCCCATGAGAGTAGATATTCCTGTCTCTTTTGTATATATTGCTATATCTGAAGCATTTAGAACAGTGCCTAGCACAGTGGATGCTCAATATGTATTTGTTGGCTATGGAATTGATTGTGAGAAACTCTGTACCAAGGGAGCATAACAGGATACAAAGATGGAGACAGACACTAGATAAAACATCTAATTTGCTTGGCAAAACAAAATTTGATCATCGTCCTAATCTTACGTAGTCAAAAACTTCTTGTTTTTAAAATTGTTTTACATCTCTTTTAGGATGTTTTCGACCTCAGAAAAATCATTCTCCGTTATCAAAGCCTTACCCTGTTTACTAGGAAATGCATCCCCTTATTTTCCAAACGTTATTGTGTACATTTGGCAGCTCCTCTAAGTTAAACAGAAGTTGTTTTATTTTTTTTTTTTAAGATTTTATTCATGAGACACACACACACAGAGGCAGAGACATCGGCGGAGGGAGAAGCAGGCTCCATGTAGTGGGACTCGATCCTGGGAGGACTCGAACCTGGGACTCCAGGACCACGCCCTGGGCCGAAGGCAGGCGCTAAACCGCTGAGCCACCAGGGCTGCCCCTAACTTCTATTTTATTTTTTATTTTTTTTAATTTTTATTTATTTATGATAGCCACAGAGAGAGAGGCAGAGACACAGGCAGAGGGAGAAGCAGGCTCCATGCACCGGGAGCCCGATGTGGGATTCGATCCCGGGTTTCCAGGATCGCGCCCTGGGCCAAAGGCAGGCGCCAAACCGCTGCACCACCCAGGGATCCCCCTAAGTTCTATTTTAAATTAAAAATTTCAGGTCTTGACCTTTAGTGCTCCTAAAATCCTTAAAAAATTTTGTAATACTAAATTCCAAGCGGAAATATGTGGCTATTCAATGTAACAATGAAAGTGACGATGAGCTATAAGGCTAACATCAAATTTAGCGAAGTAAAAGGTAGTATAAACTCCATTTTGCTTTCTTCCTGTTTTTCTTTTATCAGAGAGATGCTTCGTGGCATACAGGTGATGATCGATTTATCTGTAATCAGGACTGAACAGAGTAATTTTTCAAGAAAAAGAGGCATCTTGAATTTTTTTGTCACCGCACTAGCCTCGGGGTTAGTAGTGTCCAATCCTATCCGCATTCTGCGTTGTCACGGACTGAGCCGCCCAAGAAACTCCAGGAGGGACGTCCTCACTCAGGGACCACGACGGGAACGCGTCTCCGGGGGGCGTCGCGCGCTCCCTCAAGGGCCCGGGGAAACATCTGTGGGCAGAAGGAGCCCCGCGCTCAGTCTGGCGGACTCCGTCCTTCGTCCTCTCCCGGCCGCAGGACCCGCTTCTTCTCGGAGGCGGCGGCGGGGCCGGCCCGTTAGCGGACAGCGCCGCCCGGCGTCCCGCGGCCCGAGCCGCGCCCGGGGCTGGGGTGGGGGAGGGGCGCGGCGGCGCTCGCGCAGCGTCGAGTTTCCCAGAATTCCCAGCGGCCGCGGGGAAAGTTTACGGGACGTAGGCGGCGGCGGCGGCGGCGGCTGAGGCGGCGGCGGTAGCGGTTACTAGGCGGCCCGCGGCGGACCATGGCCCTGGCCGGGCGTTTCTGGCCTCTGCTCACGGTGTCCTCGGGCAGCCTCGCGGAGCGAGTACATTTCCGAGAAGGAACTGACAAGCGACTGAGTTGCGGCCGGCGCGCTTAGCGCCCCGAACATGCGGCAGTCCCTGCTGGCGACCCCGGGCTGCGGAGAGGCGGCGGCGGCGGCGGCGGCTCGGGAGGGAAGGAGGCGGCGGCGCCGGCGGAGGTGGCGGCGAGGCCGGCCGGCGCCCTTCGCGGAGCCCTAAGGAGGCTGCTTGGCGCCGCTTGGAGCCTCGTCGACAAGGATGCTGTCCCGAAAGAAAACCAAAAACGAAGTGTCCAAGCCCGCCGAGGTGCAGGGGAAGTACGTGAAGAAGGAGACGTCGCCTCTGCTGCGGAGTGAGTGTCGGGTGGGGCGCATCCACACCTGGCCCGACGCGGCTCCCCGGGGCTTTTCTTTCTTGTCGGTCTCTGTGAAATACTTTTTTTTTTTTTTTTTAATTGTATTGTGCCTGAAGTGGTGGTCATTGTTTGAAAGCCGATAAAGTGTAAGAAACTTAGAGGAGCCCCTCCCCCGTGGGCCTCCCTAAAAATAACAAACTTTCCCGTCCCTCCCTCCCCGCCCCGCCCCCCCCCCGTGCCCCGCAAGGGCAGCGTGGTGTTTCGTTTTGATTACTAGAAGAGGTTGTTTCGGAAACAATTAGATGGAGGATTCCCTGATGCTATAGGGGTGAAAGTGATTAGACTGGGGCACACTTTTTCCTCTTTGTAGATACCTCGGGATAGGGCTTATGTTTGCAAACATTTCGGATGTCACTCATCCGTGCTGGAAGTTGTACATACTCGGGTAGAATTCTTTTGCTGGTTGCAGACGTGAGGAGGTGACAGTTGGCCGTCACTGTTGTAGCCGCTATCCAAAGTTTCATCAGTCTTAGGAGTGGAGAAGCCAAAACTCGTGTGTGTCTGGCTGGCTATTTTCGTGAGAATTGCTACAAATACCACCCCCTTCCCCGACTCCCCCCCCCCCCCCAAAAAAGGCGAAGTATGCAAAAATGATTTCTATCGTACTTTAGGAGAAATTGACAAAAGTTTTTTTTTTTTTTTTAACTCTAATAGTTTTGTTTCTCTGCCTCCCCGCCATACTTTTCAATTTACGCATTTGACTCTGCTTTTTCAGCTGAATCTTTGGAATTTTTAATTCTTGCTTGTGTATTCAGACATTTGTGAGGTCAGGAACTAGTATTTTGTTCATACTGCATAGTGGGCACTTTGTGTAAGTGCCCATCTTGGAAGCTCCTACTGACCATTGTGACTTAAGCATTACCTCATTCTGTAATTGGGAAAGTTGTTCATAGAAGTATTTACCCGAGATCACACAGAAAGGTGTGGAGAGCATTTTTTTTTTTTTTAAGATTTTACTTATTTATTCATGAGAGAGACAGAAAGAGAGGGAGAGACCTAGGCAGAGGGAGAAGATTGGGACCTGAGCTGAAGGCAGACGCTCAATCCCTGAGCCATCCAGGCATCCCGAGAGCATTTTTTTTCCTTTCTTTTTTGTTTTTTTGTTTTTTAGGGTTTAAAATTTTTTTTTAAATTTAAAAAATGTTTTTATTGGAGTTCGATTTGTCAACATATAGCATATCACCCAGTGCTCATCCTGTCAAGTGCCCCCCTCAGTGCCCATCACTCGTATGTTTTTAAAATAATAACTACATCATCAGCCTTAGAGATTTATCCGTTTATTTGCAATGCTTTCTTAAAGAACAAAAAGATCAGTGGGTACATCAGTAACCGGAAAATTGATTTTTAAAAAAATTTATTTAAGTAATCTCTACACAGAGTGGGGCTCGAACTCAGGACCCTGAGATCAAGAGCTGTTCGTTCTTCCTACTAGGCCAGCTAGGGATCCCTGTGAAAATTGATTTCTTTTTAAATTAAATTAAATTTGTTTGTTAAAGATTTTATTTATTGATACATGAGAGACAGAGAGAGGCAGAGGCACAGGCAGAGGGAAAGCAGGCTTCTCAAGGGGAGCCTGATGTGGGACTCAATTCTGGGTCTCCAGTACCATGCCCTGAGCTGAAAGGCAGATGCTCAACCACTGAGCCACCCAGGCATCCCAATTTCTTTTTTTTAAAGATTTATTTACTTATTTTAGAGGGAGAGAGCCCAAGTCAGCCCGAGCAGGAGGAGGGGCTGGGGTGGGAGGGGGGGAGAGAGAGAGAGAGTGAGAGAGAAGTAGACTCCCCTGAGCTCGGATCTGGATAGGGTACTTGATCTCACGATCCTGAGATCACAGCCTGAGCTGAAGTCTAGGGTCAGACGCTTAACTGACTGAGCTACCGAGGCATCCCTGAAAATTGATTTTTAAACCTTTTTTTATTTGCTTATTTTTCAGTTACATATGTTCTTAGGTTTTCAGCTAAATTTATGATAGCTTTTAATTTGCTGCAAATAAAGTTTATTAAACATTACTTAAAATCATGAACTATGTTAGCCATACTTTATTATTTTTTTTAAAGATTCCTTTATTTGAAAGAGCAGGAGTTGGGGCAGAGGGAGAGGGAGAGAGAGAATCTCAGGCTTACTTCCCACTGAGTGTGGAGCCCCAAGTGGGGCTCTGTCTCAGGACCCATGAGATCATGACCTGAGCCAAAACTAAGAGTCCGGACCATCCTTACCTGACTGAACCACCCAGGCACCCCATATTAGCTATACTTTAAAGCAAATAAGTTCATATGGTATTTTGTTTTTGTTTTAATTTCATCGAGTTTTGAGACTTGTTTATTTGGATATTTTTGTCTAGAGTTAGCTTCTGAAGCTTTTTAATAATCAGTGTTCTCTTATATTCTTTCCTTAATAAACGAATGCAACAGTTTCCAAATCTAGTTTTTTAATGTTATAAAGTTATTTGCTTTGTAACCTGTCCTATCTAAGCCACTTAAGTTCTGTATTCAGAAGTACTGTATCCTGAAGGCCATTGTTCTACTGTTATCTTCTGTTTTGAATGATAATTACTTGTTCTTAAGAGAGCCAGTTTTAGGCTTGGCATTTTTGAATGGATTCAACATTTATGTGCCTCTTTGAAATGAGATCTTTTTTTTTAATTTTCATAGCTAAATTTCTTACTTTCTAGCTTTTGATTAACTAGTACTACATAATTCTGAGAGGAAACCAGATTAATTATTTTAAAGTCTTTTTAAAGAAATCTACCTTTACATGTTTGGGAGTAGCATTATGTTCTGTTTATATTTTTGAAATTATGATTGGGGTTGTAAAAGGATTTTTGGGAATTTTAAAAATGAAGTAAAATCAACAAACAAAGAATAATCTTAAATTATGTTGGTAACTGTGTATCTGTTAAATTATTTTCTATTTTCACACATTTATTCATGAGTATTAACCATAATTAAGCTTACTGACATTTCATATGTATGGTGGTGTGCAGAATACACTTGATTCTGACTGAGTTTACACCTATCCCATTCATACAAATTATAAATTTGAGTGGGAAAATATCGGCCTTAATTTTAAAATATCTAAGCACTATCTTAAATCAGTATTTGCCTAAGTCCATTGAAATTTTTCATTTTGGGGTAATAGATATAAATGAACAACTTTTGAAAAGTGTGGTTATTACTTACTCAAGTGATCATTTTACAACTTTTGAGAAGTGTGGTTATTACTTACTCAAGTGATCATTTTACTCTGTTTTATTGTAGATCTCATGCCTTCATTTATTCGGCATGGTCCAACAATTCCAAGACGAACTGATATCTGTCTGCCAGACTCAAGTCCTAATGCCTTTTCAGCTTCTGGAGATGGAATAGTTTCAAGAAACCAGAGTTTCCTTAGAACTCCAATTCAAAGAACACCTCATGAAATAATGAGAAGAGAAAGCAACAGATTATCTGCACCTTCTTATCTTGCCAGGAGTCTAGCAGATGTCCCTAGGGAGTATGGCTCTTCTCAATCATTTTTAACAGAAATTAATTTTGCTGTTGAAAATGGAGACTCTGGTTCCCGATATTATTTTTCAGATAATTATTTTGATGGTCAGAGAAGGCGCCCACTTGGAGATCGTGCACATGAAGACTATAGATATTATGAATACAACCATGATCTCTTCCAAAGAATGCCACAGAATCAGGGGAGACATGCTTCAGGTAACTTAAATTTATGAATTCTACATTAGTTTAGATTTATTAAAAATTAAAAAGATGCTCTTCTCTGGATTTTCTTGGGAACCCAACAGACACTCCTAGAAAAATACTTTTCCATTTTGCCAGTTTTGTTAAGCCAGCTTGCAAATAATTAGTAATCTATGTTGAGTGAAAGAATAAAAGTTGGTACTTACCTGAAGGCTGTGTAGACTGTTAACACTATGAAACCTTGAAAACCCAGAGAATTTAATGTCTATAGTTGGATTAAATCTAGGTTTAAGTTTGGTAGAATGGGAAGAGTTTCAAAGAACCTGGAGTCAGACCTGAGAAAGGAAAGGTGGAGAGGAAGAATTTGGTGTGGTAAAGATAACATGGGCAACTGCATCATTCCTCAGCTACAGCCTGTACTGTTTCTCTTAACAAAGCTGCTTTCCCAGGTGAATAATTATTTCCCAGATTGGTTAAAAAAAAAACTTACTGTCAAATGGTTAGGTTAATTGTGTGTTAATTCTGTCTTTTTGGAACAAAAATATTAGCCATATAATTTTTTAAAATGTGTTTTCCATATTTGCTAACTTGAGGATACTTGTACAACAACCAGAAAAGGTAGGAGAAACGCACAATTCTACTTTATTCCTAAAGTACTGAATTACACTAGATAAACTGAAGCAAGCTGAAAATTAAACTTTTTTATCTGATAGTTTTTTTCCTGGTAAGTTGCAGGCTTTAAATCTTGGCAGAATAAAAATAAATACAAGAGACACTTTTTAACCTACGAAATTTCAAGCAAGATGACTTAAAAATAGTTTGGAGTGGTGCCTCTGTGGCTCAGTCTGTCAAAAGTGTATGACTCCTAATTTCGGCTCCAGTTATGATCTCAGGGTGGTGAGATTGAGCCCAGCATCAGGCTCCATGCTGGGTGTGTAGCCTGGTTAAGATTCTCTCTCTCTCCTCTCTCTTTCACAACCACCACCACCAAACAAACAGTTTGGAGCAGGAATGTAGAAAACATTCATTTAGTATTTTTTTTAGCAGAGGAAGAGGGAAAGAGAAAATCTTAAGCAGGCTCCATGCCCAATGTGTCCCGACACAGGGCTTGATATCAACCCTGAGATCATGACCTGAACTGAAATCCAGTCAGATGCTTAACTGACTGAGCCATGCAGGTGCCCTTATTCATTTAGTAATAACAGACAATTTATGTGTCCAGCATTTTCTCTGACTTACTGGTATCTTACTTGGGGAACAAAACCAATATATGCACAGTAGAACAGTTGTTATACTCTGTGGTACTGACTGTAAGTACAATAGGGAGTCAGAAGAGAGATCAGGGTAGGCTGGAAGAGGTAGGACTTGAACTGTGATTGAGCTTGGACTTTAGGTTAACAGGGCAGAGGAAAGGCAGTTTAGATAGAAAATTTGGAATAGCCCAGTGAAGACAGAGTAGGCATGTAAATCCAAGGAACTATGTAGTTCTGCCAATAATGAAGAAAGAAGATGTGAGGTAGGATGGATATTTGTAATCCAACAACATGCTGAAGGATTTAAACTTGAGTCAAACAGCGCCATTGCAGATTTCAAAAAGACAAGTCATTTTATGAAAGAGTTTAAAGATTACTAGTTGTACTCAGATAGATTGCTAGAGAAAAAATGACTGCAGGTAACAGTGGTATTGAAGAGGAAAGGGCAAGTCTTTGATGCTTTTAAGGGTAAAAGACTTAATTATGGGTTTAGGAGAAGTAAATCACTTGAGTTTTGAAAATCGAGGGATGATAAAGAATGATTGGTAAGAACAGCTTATTTTGTGAGAGCTGACATTGTAATTTCATTGGGACATGGAAGAGGAGAGGTTTTCTAGGCATATAGAAATGAGCATGGATGAGTGTCTTTCTGTTTTTTAGATTTTTTTTTTTTTAATTTTTATTTATTTATGATATTCACAGAGAGAGAAAGAGAGAGATGCAGAGACATAGGCAGAGGGAGAAGCAGGCTCCATGCACCGGGAGCCCGACGTGGGATTCGATCCCGGGTCTCCAGGATCGCGCCCTGGGCCAAAGGCAGGCGCCGAACCGCTGCGCCACCCAGGGATCCCTGTTTTTTAGATTTTTTATAAAGTAATCACCCAGCATGGGGCTCGAACTCACAACCCTGAAATCAGGAGTTGCATAGTCCACCAACTTAGCCAGCCAGGGACCCCAGTGCCTTTTTGTTTTTTAAAGAACATCTTGGTTAAAGGATTAGATAGTTGCATACTTTGATGTTTATTTTGTTTGTTTGTTTTTTTTTTTTTTTTAATGCCAACTTATTTATTTTTTTTTTTTTTAATTTTTTATTTATTCAGAGAGACACAGAGAGAGAGAGAGGCAGAGACACAGGCAGAGGGAGAAGCAGGCTCCATGCACTGGGAGCCTGATGTGGGATTCGATCCCGGGTCTCCAGGATCGCGCCCTGGGCCAAAGGCAGGCGCCAAACCGCTGCGCCACCCAGGGATCCCTATTTTGTTTGTTTCTAATATCAAATAGTTTTAAACCTCAGAAATGATTTCTTACCTAACCAAAATAGTAAGTTTTTAAAAATAAACTCATGTTTTAGCGGAATAGCTGCTTACTGTAGAAAATTTTCAAAAAGCAGAAAAGCTAAGGGAAAGTGCCCAGCAGGCCAGATATTCTTCATATTTCAGTTATTTCCTTCATCTTTTTCTTTTTTTTAAAAAGGTTTTATTTATTCATGAGAGACACGGAGAGAAAGAGACTAGGAGAGTGAGAAGCAGACTCCCTGCAGGGAGCCCGATGCGGGACTTGATTCCAGGACCCCGGGATCCTGCCCTAAGCCAAAAGGCAGATAGATGCTCAGCCACTTAGCCACCCACGCTTCACTCCTTCATCTTTTTTTATGGCCTTCTTTTATTTCTTTTCTTTTTTACATTGTTGTGATTATATTCTGTACAGTTTCATATTCCTGCTTTTTACTTGAATGAATTTCTTAATGTTATACACTATTTATGAGTAGTTTCATTGACTCCATAATCTTCCATTAGGTGCATGTTGGAGGTTGTTATTTAAAATGTTAATGAGGACCTGACCTGTGCTGCAAACATTTAGAAAGAGGAGAAGTGGGATACATCTGCATTGATGGGACTTGGCCACATATGGAATATGAAGAGATGAGGAAGAGAGAAGATTCAGATAGGATTAGCATAGCACTTGACTGCATAAATGGTTGACTAAGTGAATGAATCCAGAGATTTCAAGTCTGGAGTCTTAGGCGGTTTTGGGGGCTGAGGGGTAGGAGGAATAATAGCTTGTAACAGTTTGTTTACCATGAATACAGATTGTTCTTCACACTAACTTTTATCATGTGCATTTACATTACAAACATCACTGAGAGTTCATAACAGTTTTCTGCCTAAATGAAAGTATGAAGAATAAATAATACCAAGTTAAAACATTGTTTTAAAATTCTGATTCACAAAGTATCATTGAGGAAATACTGCAAGAACTAAATTTCTACTGATCCTCTCTTGGTGGCAGCCTGACATAGGTTTTATAAGTTTAATGACAGACTTCAAAATAACTTTGCAATCATAAGTTAGAAATAAAATACAATTGGATACTTTTTAAAATCAAAGAATGTCATTTTAGGGGCTCAGTGGTTGAGCATCTGCCTTTGGCTTGCATGGTGATCCCGGGGTCCTGGGATCGAGTTCTACATCAGGCTCCCCGCAGGGAGCCAGCTTCTCCCTCTGCCTGTCTCTACCTCTGTCTCTCTCATGAATAAATAAATAAAATCTTTAAAAAAATAAAAAAGAATGTCATTAAAAAAGATTAGTGTTTGTTAGAGCAGTGATAATGTGCTTGAGAAATTTCACTTAATAGGATTAATTTATATCAGGGCAATAAGATTTCATGTTTTACCTTTTAGAAAAAAAGTTTTTCTTTGAAGGAGTTTGAAGGACGTCAGGGAAGAATTAATAACCGGTTACTAACCAAGCAGAAAAGCCTAACAGCTGTCTTTTCCAGAAGGAAAAATCTGAATATGAAACAATAGCTGGAAGTTTCTTGAATTCATCTTAAAAAGACTTGAAACTTACCATATTTTCAGAATTAATACTGAAGAGAGTTCAAGGAATTATAGTGAATGGGAAGGAGAAAGTAAGTTTGTGGGAGGGTAAAGATGTGCTCTAGACAGATTGATTTTCACAACCTTTAAGTTTTGATGGTTGTTACTAATGTAGTAAACATTAAGAAAGTATGGAAGAAAAGAGTTTGATAATGACTTGATTCCAATTACTTGGACGTTAAGGAAATGCCTTCTCTTAAGAGTTAACTTTATTTTATTGTATTTGGCAGCAGCTAAAAATAGGTCATATAATATCTCAGGGGGTTTCAGGACCTAGCAAGTTCTAGGTTTAGCTATGAAATCTGACCTTTAACATTTTGGTCAATGTACTTACTGGGCAGGCACCTACTCTTTGTGCTAAAGGAAGGAATTCTGCTGTTAACAGGAAGTCTTCAGCTGGAATACTAAAGGCAGAATGAATTCCTTTGTTTTAGTTCTATACAGTTTTAAGTAACAGACTTTTAAAACTTTTATTTTTGAAGATAACTAAAGGAATCAAGTTACCAAAATCAAACTGAGCAGTGTCAGCTTTAACCAGAAACACTGAAGCTATGTTTACTCCAGGAACTACATCAATATTTAATGAACCCAGAATTATCTTTGAGAAGGGGTTAATAATCTTTAGGGACACAACATTATTTGTAATTATTTTGCAGAGGGGGAGAAAAGGTAGGTTTCTTTAGATCTCTTTATCAGCATCTTGAATGTAACTAGGGCTATGATGTTCAGCATTTATTATTACCCTGAAGCTTGTGGATCTTCATTAGAGTTCCGGATTCCATTTTATTCTCTGTAGCCGCTACAAAATAAGTAAACCAGAATTTTTGAGCTTTGTCTCTAAGAGCAGGTTTTACAGATATCTCCCTGGTTGTATGAGATTAAATTCTTTGGAGACATATCTAGTAAAGTCTTGGTGTAGAGACAAAATAGTACTTACTTTATCCTTATGTTTGGGAAATCATATCTTTAGCTTATGAATGTATTACTTTATACAAATGGAAGGAATTTGTGTAGTTAATCCCTACAAATGAAAGTTACTTTGAGGATTATGAATGCCACTCATTCTTTTCTGGGACTAACTGAAATAATGGAAAACTAATTTTTTCCCCCTGTATCTCAGAAACAAGTTCTTATTTTTCCACTGATTGAATTCAAAATTGGTAGATAGCTTTTTATTAGCAGCATTCTTTTCTTTGGGGAATTACAGTTGATCTTTTGTTTGTTGATTACATTATTAGTAATAAATTTGTCTTTTGACTGTATATCAATTCTGTGGCTTTAGAAATAACTTGAACCTTTGTTTCCTCATCTGTAAATTGGTAGTGATACTACTACTGATAGAACTATTTTAAATACGAAATCATACATTTGGAAAAGGGCCAGGGACAGAGGAGATACTCGTAATTGTTAGTGCTTGTGTCCTTTATAAAAGTGTTATGTGGTCGTCTATGCTTTTTCCAGATTTGGCATGTTTGGCGATTGAAGTTTCAACTTTCTGAACTTAGAGCAGAGGTCTCTTGTATTAGAGCTTGGTGTCGCTTTTTTCCCCTGTCTTCTAGACCTGTTTTATTTCTAGGAATGTTTTGCTTTAAATCTTATTTATAGTCTTTTTGTACTGTATATTCTTCTCTCAGTAGGTTTTATTTTATATTTTATTTTATTTTATTTTAATTTTTATTTATTTATGATAGTCACAGAGAGAGAGAGAGGCAGAGACACAGGCAGAGGGAGAAGCAGGCTCCATGCACCGGGAACCCGACGTGGGATTCGATCCCGGGTCTCCGGGATCGCGCCCTGGGCCAAAGGCAGGCGCCAAACCGCTGCGCCACTCAGGGATCCCTCTCAGTAGGTTTTATAAAATTATCCCAAATAGTTTGAAAAAAAAATTGGTGCACGTGGCACCTTCAGAAAGTATAGGCAGAGTGTATTATGGAAAGGTTAGGAATCATTGTTTTACCTGGCATTGGTAAACCTGAGGACGTTGTTTGAAACTTTGAGGACATCTTGGCTCCCTTATCAAATTGTTGAGGTTTAATTCTGAAAAATAAGAGTTTCTACAAAGGTCTTTATGTTTCCTCTAAATATGAATTTCGTATTTATCACAGTTTAAATCTAGTGTTTAGTACCTAATATTGTTTAAATGTACAGGTATATGTGTTTCTAGATTCAGGTAAGTTCAGTATATGGAAATTTGGATTTTCTCAGCAGATGAATAAAATTGTCACAACTTTTTTGTTTTTTTTAAAGATTTTATTTGTTTGTTCATCAGATACACAGAGAGAGGCAGAGACATAGGCAGAGGGAGAAGCAGGCTCCCTGTGGAGAGTCTGATGCAGGGCTTCATCCCAGGATCCTGGGATCACAACTTGAGCCAAAGGCATATGCTTAACCACTGAGCCACCCAGGCATCCCTTTATCCCTTGTTCCTTTTCTTATAAGGACACCAGTCATATTGGACTAGAGCCCCATCCTAACAGTCTCATTTAACCTTCATTACCTCTTTAAAGGCTCAGTCTCCAAATACAGTCACAATCTTTTTTTTTTTTTTTTAAGACTTTATTTATTTATTCATGAGAGACAGAGAGAGAGAGAGAGAGCCAGAGACAGAGATACAGGCAGAGGGAGAAGCAGGCTCCATGCAGGAAGCCCGACATGGGACTCGATCCCAGGACTCTGGAACCATGCCCTGAGCTAAAGGCAGACGTTCAATTGCTAAGCCACCCAGGCCTCTCCAGTCACAACCTTAATAATCTCTAAGCTTGTACAGTTCTTATTACTTTATTGCTATTTACTATAAGAGCTTTTGCTTTAAAAAATGCTGTATTTAGAAATCTGTCGATGTATTTCCAGTAGGACCTCTGCTGGCCAAAAAGTTAATGGTTCTTATGAATAACTCCGTATGAGTACAGTGAATTGACTATAATTTTTTTTTAATTGCTGTCCTTGGTTGTGGCCAGTAGTGCAACAGTTTTCATGATGGAAGTATGAGAACACGTAAACCCATTGCAGCTTTAAAATGTAATTTTAGGGACGCTTGGGTGGCTCAGCGGTTGAGCATCTGCCTTCGGCTCGGGTCATGATACCAGAATCCTGGGATCAAGTTCCATACTGGGCACCCTGCACGGAGCCTGCTTCTCCCTCAGCCTGTGTCTCTACCTCTCTGTGTCTCTCATGAATAAATAAATAAAATCTTTAAAAAAAATAAATAAAATGTAATTTTGAAGTTATTTGCTATATGCAATGTGTCTTTGGTACTTTGGCTTATTTCTTTTTTGCTTAAACATTTTTTCTTTAAGTACAGAAATTGCTTCAGCTACACTTATTAAATAACACTTCAGTTGCTGTTTGACAGGAGCCAAGATCAGTTTCACCAAAAGGCTTGTTAGCTTTGTTTTGTTCTATATTTCCCATATGTTTTAGAAATACATATTTTTCCTCTCAAAGGATACTATGGTTGTGTTTATTTTCTTTCTTGCATTTTTCTTTTTGTCAGAATAGTTCATAGATGATGTATACATTCTACTGTATCACTTCCAGAGACACATTCTATTACATCAGTTCCAAAGGCATATAACCACAAATTTCTTTTGGATACTACAATTCATTCATGATGGGATCAGATGTCAGCACAGTTCATTCATCAAGAAGTTCTCCATCAGCCTTTTACCTGTTGATATGGCAGCCATGAATGATAATTGGCTAGATCTAGTATTTCATTAGTGCTGCAAATGGTGATATTCTAATTCTGTCATTTCTTCTCTATTAGTTGGAATTCTATAATGAATTAGCTCTTACCAGTTATTTGGTTGCTATTCATATAAGAAAGGATAAATACTAAATCTTTCCCTTTATTTATTATTTTTTAGAATAATGAATTGGCACCCTATCTCCAAAGGTGAACAGTGAATTTTCATGCTTAGTATCTATGAACTCAAGAATTTTTTTTTTTAATTTAACTACAAGCTTTATTTGGATTTCACCAGTTTTTTTCATTAATGTCAGTTTTCTGTGCCAGGATCCAATCAGTACAACATTACGTTTAGCTGTATTTCCTTAATGTTCTTTGGTCTATGACAGTTACTTCATCTTTCCTTGTTTTTCATAACCTTGGTAGTTTTTTTTTTTTAACCTTGGTAGTTTTGAGGAATACTTGTCATATTTTGTAAACTGTCTTTCATTTTAGATTTTGTCCCATGTTTTTCGTATGCTTAGACTGAGTTTTTGTTTATACCACAGAGGTGAAATATTCTCATCATGTCAAATATAGGGAGATACATGATATGCATATGACGTTATTGTTGATATTAACATTCATACTTTGTTAAGATTTGCTAGATTTCTCCATCATAACAAACACTGAATGTTTGTTTTTCCAGTTTTGTCTTCATCTTTATTCCTTTCCTGAGCACAGGTTTTATCTCTGTTGCCTTACCATCTTATCTTTTGGGTTCTTGCTTTTTTTTTTTGTGGTCTTCCTTCAAGGAGTTGATTGCTTCCTTTTTCTCTTTTAGTTAATGGGAGAATATCTAGTTGCATTTTTTCTTTGCTTTGGAACATTTTTTTGGCTGTTCTTTTAATAAATTTGTACCTTTTTACAGAACTCTTAAAATTTTCCTTACAGGTTGATGTTGTGCTGTTCATATTATATGTATTAAGTAAATTTAGTTTTCCTTTGCCAATTATTTGAAATCACCTCCTATGATTGCTGGAGAAGGTGGAGAATTGTGGAGGGACAAGGAGAAGTTACCAGAATTGTTTTTCACAGTGCTTGCTTCTTTCTTTCTTTCTTTCTTTCTCTTTCTTCTTTCTTTCTTTCTTTCTTTCTTTCTTTCTTTCTTTCTTTCTTTCTTTCTCTTTCTTTCTTTCTTTCTTTCTTTCTCTTTCTTTCTTTCTTTCTTTCTTTTCTTTTCTTTTCTTTCTTTCTTTTCTTTTCTTTCTTTTCTTTCTTTTCTTTTCTTTCTTTTCTTTCTTTTCTTTTCTTCTTTCTCTCTCTCTCTTCTCTTCTCTTTTCTTTTCTTTTCTTTTCTTTTTCTTTTCTTTTCTTTCTTCTTTCAAGATTTTATTTATTTATTCATGAGAGACACAGAGAGAAAGAGAGGCAGAGACACAGGCAGAGGGAGAAGCAGGCTCCTCATGGGGAGCCCAATGCGGGACTCGATCCCAGGTCTCCAGGGTCACGCCCTGGGCTGAAGGCGGTGCTAAACCACTGAGCCACCTGGGCTGCCCTCTTCACTTCTTTCTTTCTTTCTTTTTTTTTCTCTTCACTTCTTTCTTAATGTTCTTGTTCTATCTGACATGTTTTTGGCAATTCTTACATGTATATTGAGTCTGAATGTTATACCTCTTCCTTTTTTTTAATTGAAGTTTTTATCAAGATAATTGTACATTCATATGCAGGTGTAAGAAATAATGCAGAGAGATCCCCTGTACACTTTACAACAACAAGGAAAAACTCATACTGAGCTCAATCTGTGTCATTAACCTGTGGACACAAACTAAATAAATCTTGGAGTCCGGAGTGATTAACTATCCACAGTTATTATATAAGAATAAAACTGTGCAGCCAGGCTATTCTTTTTTCCCCCAAATAACATACAGTAAACTTAAGTGGTTTTTTTCTTTAAGGTACAGAGTTCTATGAATTTTAGATCTATGTAGTGCCAGCACCATTAGTTTTTAGAATGTTTCCATCACCCGTCACTCCTAAAAATACCTCATTGCTGTCCCTTTGTAGTTAGTCCCCACCCCACTCCTAATTCCTAGCAACCACAACTTTATGTCCTAGCACTTTTGCCTTTGCAGTTATTTCATATTAATGGAATCATACAATTTACAGCCATTTGAGTCTGTCTTTCTTTCTTTCTTTCTTTCTTTCTTTCTCTTTTCTTTCTTTCTTTCTTTTTCTTTCTTTCTTTCTTTCTTTCTTTCTTTCTTTCTTTCTTTCTTTCTTTCTTTCTTTCAAGATTTTTAAAAAAAATTTGTGTATTCACGAGAGACACAGAGAGAGAGAGAAGAGAAAGAGAGGCAGAGACACAGGCAGAGGGAGAAGCAGGCTCCATGCAGAGTAGCCTGGCTCCTTTCACTCAGCATAATGCCTCTGAGATTTATCCATTCCATGTTGTTGCATGTATTTGTTAAGTAGTTCAAAAACTTTTTACAGTAGATTCCACTGTATAATTGTACTAGTTTATTCTCTTGAAAGACCTGTGGGTTATTTCTGTTTTCAACACTGTAAACATCCCCATACAGGTTTTTGTGTGAAGAAGCATTTTTATTTGTCTAGGTTAAATATTTGAGAACAATTGTTACATCATGTGAAAAACGTATATTTAACTTGGTGTAAGACCTTGAAGTGTTTTCCAGAGTGGCTGAAGTATTTTCTTGTATGTTTCTACCAGCATTGTATGAGAATTTCACTTGCTCCAGTCCTTATCACAACTTGTCAGATATTTTTTCTTTTTTGACCATTCTCATAGATGTGTATGTCCTCTCATTGTGGTTTTAATTTGCAGGTTTTTTTTTTTTTTTTAGCGATTTCCCTGATGGTTAATATGATTTGAGCATTTTTTATCTTCTCGTTTACTATCAAATATCTTCTTTGAAGTGCCTGTTCAAATCTTTTGCCCATTAAAAAAACTATTTTCCTAATGTCGAGTTTTGAGAGTTCTTTATAAATTCCAGATTAAAGTCCTTTGTCTTATATGTGATTTGTAAATATTTTCTCCCAGTCTGTAGCTTCATTTTTTTTCTCTTAACAATGTCATTCATAGAGCAAACATTTTTAAGTTGATGAGGTCCAGTTTGCCAGTATTTTTGTTTCATGGATTATACTTTCAGCATCATGGTTAAGACCTGTCTAATGAAAGGTCATGAAAATTTATCCACCTTTTTCTTTTAAAAGGTTTATAGTTTTTATGTTTTACATTTAGATATAGGATCCATCTTAAGTTCATTTTTATAGAAAATGGAAGGTATAGTTTGTGATTAATTTTTTTGCATATGGAACATCCATATATTCCAGTGGTTCCAACACCATTTGTTGAAAAAACTACATTTTTTTCTATCTAATTACCTTTTCACCTTTTTAAAAATTGATTATGTATATGTAGGCATATTTTAGGATTCTTTGTTCTATTGATCTGTCTGGCCTTTTGGCCAATACCATAGTGTCTTGATTATGGAAAGTCTTAAAATCATGTAGAATGAGGGGCACCTGGCTGGCTCAGTTGGTAGAAATCATATGACTCTTGATCTTGGGGTCATGAGTTCATATTTAAAAAAATCAGGTAGCATGAATCCTCCTACTTTTATCCTTATTTAAAAATTTTTTTTTTTGGCTTCTCTAGTTCTTTTGCCTTTCATATACATTTAAGAGCTTACCTATTTCTGTCTGTATCTCCAAAACTCCTGCTGGAATTTTGATTGGAATTATCTTAAATTTAAAGGTCATTTCAGGAAGAATTGGCATCTTAACTATGTTGAGTCTTCCAATCCATTAACATGGTAGGTTGTCTTTCAGTTCTTTCATTAGTGTTTTGTAGTTTTCAGCATACAGATTCTACACATATTTTGTTGTCTGTATTTTGTTATTTTATATGTAAGCATTTGATTTTTTTGAGCTATAATAAGTGGTATAATTTTTTCCAGTTGTTATTAGTATATGCATATTTAATTTTTATATGTTGACCTTATATGCTGCTAATGGTTCTGGGGAACAGCTAGATTATATTTAAGAAATTATAAACCAGGCCCAACTTTACAAGTTTATTTTTGCTGTTTTAGGTGAAATGTCAAATCTTAAATCTTTAATGAGGTGAAATTTTTCCTTTCTTTTCTTTAAGCAGTATACATACTTAGTAGCCTTGCTAATAGTTAAATGTTTGTATAGCCTGATGATAGAGGCATCAACCAAAACTAATTTCAAAGAGGGAGTCTAGTTCCTTCCTCTTTTTGTAATTAAATTTTAGTAATACTGGCTAGTTTTATGAAAATTCTTACTTATAATTACAAAATCATGAATTTTAACAGAAGAGTACAGTTAGGATAATTAATTTTATAACTGTTTCTTGGATGGCATATTTTTAAGCTTTGAATTATTGTTCTATTTCTTCTTTTTCTGTTTTCCTCCTCAGGTATTGGGAGAGTTGCTGCTACATCTTTAGGAAATTTAACTAACCATGGTTCTGAAGATTTACCTCTTCCTCCCGGCTGGTCTGTGGACTGGACAATGAGAGGGAGAAAATATTTCATAGATCACAACACAAATACAACTCATTGGAGCCATCCACTTGAGCGAGAAGGACTTCCTCCAGGATGGGAGCGAGTTGAGTCATCAGAATTTGGAACCTATTATGTAGATCACACAAATAAGAAGGCTCAATATAGGCATCCCTGTGCTCCTAGGTATAGTATCACCTTTATTTTCAAATTTTTGTTTTGAGATTGTCTAATGTTAGACTTTGAACTCATATTTTCATCTAAGAGAAAGGCACCCTGAGGTTTGATATTTGAAAGCTTTATTTTTCAAAGTTTATGATATTTTTCTTTGAATTTATATTTGGTAATGATTTTAATAATTAAAAACTTATAAAACAGCCTCAGAAAACATGATGAGTACTCTTATGATCCGTTTCTGCTCTAATATGCCAGTGTTTTTATTGTAGATACCCAGAAATTTAAACAATTAAAACATCTGTCTCTTTCCATTTAAATTTCTATAAATTTAGACCTCACTCCTAATGTGTCCAAATACACTTCTGAATTACAACATCTTGCTGTTTTATTCAATTTCTGACTTTTTATGTTGTTTCTTACCTTGCCAGGCAAGAAAGTGAAAATTGGAACTGCAAAATATCCCAGATCTGTTTAACAAATGTAGCCAATGATCCTTTGGGCTTATCAATAGGTCTCATTTATGGCCAAACTTTTAGCCCTGTGTATATTTGTAGCCAGCTGTCATATGTAGCTATTTAGCACTTGAAAGATGATTAATCCAAATTGAGTTGTGCTGTATGTAAATGTAAAATACACACTGGAATTCAAAGTACATTAAAAAGGTAATTAATTTAGTCATGACATTACAAATATTTCCTTTTAACTACCTCTGAGCCATAAGATTTAAAATGGATAGAATATCATCAGCATGTTGATAGATGTTCCTTAGTATTATCTAGCATAATATAGATCTTTGGTTATAGCAGACTTTTCCATTTTTTAGAACCATTAAAATTATTAAGAAAATACACTGTAGGGATGCCTAGTGGCTCAGTGGTTGAGTATCTGCCTTGGCCTGAGGTCATGATCCTGGGGTCCTAGGATCCAGTCCTGCATCAGGCTCCCCACAGGCTCCCCTGCTTTTCCCTCTGCTTGTGTCTCTGCTTCTATCTCTGTGTGTCTCATGAAAGAATAAATAAAATCTTTGGAAAAAAAAAAAAAGAAAATACACTGTAATATTATCACCTAGAAAACTAAGCTTTATCATTATTGTGTTGTTTCAGTTTTACATATTTGGGTTTATTAATTCAACTTTAAAAAGTTTTTTTTTTTTCCCCCGTGATTCCATTTAATGATAGTGTATATTGAACAACTGAAATTGTTGTCCCTTCAAAAGAATCAAACCAGCTCGGCCTGTGTTGGGCTCTAGTCCCTTTGGCTGGGCTCTAAACCATTTCAGACAAGCTGCTCTCCTCCCTGGCCTCTATTTTCAGGCTTGTGACATGGGAGTAATAGGGAGAGTCCCCCTCCTACCTGATCACAATTCCCACCCAAGGACAGGAATGAGTTCCACTTAATCCTGCTGTGTCCCAGCATCCAACACACAGACAGGCACATAGTGGGAGTGCAGCCAGATGTTTGTGGATAAAGAATGATGGAAAATGCAAAAAGGAAAAAAAAAGAACCAAACATGATTACAAATTGCTGTCACCAGGTGCAGAACACTTTGTGGTCCAGACAATCAGATTGGAGAGTATATTGAGCTGACTTTTCTGTTTATCATCAGTAACCTTACATATTATGGAACTGTTAGAGTTTACAAAGCATTTTCACAATTTGCTTCTCTTAGCAGTTCTGTAGGCATTAAACAGGAGAGAATAAATACTTTTCTTAAGCTCATATAAGATAGTATTAAAGTAACTTTTTGATTGTCTCTTATGCTACTCCTTATACAGAACACTTATTAGTTCATTTACTGTTGAGAATAGTCATCTTTGGTAGAATTTATTCCAGTTTTATAAATAAGTGGAGTAAACAGTTTTGCCCACATTCATATAACTTGAGGGATTGCCAAACTGAAGTTAAAACTCTCCAGACATATCTGACCTCAAAGCTTCAGTTCTTTCCCACTCCCCAGTTGTGCTATCAAAGGATATTTCAGGAGTGCCTGGGTGGTTAGGCAGGGTCCTGGGATCAAGCCTGCTTCTCCCTCTCCCTGTGTGTTCACTCTATCTGTCAAATAAATAAAATCTTTTTAAAAATGGAGGAGGGGACATTTCACTTTGTACCTACTTATGAAACAAGAGGTAAAGATAAAATTCATTGTCATTTGGACATTGATCTTTAAATTGTTAATCACAGTCTGATACTTTCTTTAATCGTAGTTTAGTACTGCAATGACCTTTTCTGACATACACATAAATATGGATATTTGGAGCAGTCTGTTCCAGTTTTGTCTCCTATTCTGGAATAGATCATTTTGGCCTTCCAAATTTCAGTCTTTAGGCTTCAAGTGATTCAGTGCTTTTTCCTTAGCATTTTCTCATATAACAACTCCCTCCCCACCTTGGTGTTCTTTCTGTCCCACCAGCTAGGCCATTAGAACTAATTAAAGCATGATCTGGTTTGGTTTTTCTCTGTGATTTAAAATAGGTTCTAATCAACTCTAAATCCCATATGTTCTCATAAATTGGTAAAAGCAGAAAATAGTTGATGTGGATATCTCAAGCTTAGTTGTTACTCCTACTTGTATAGATATTCCAAAGCTTCCTTTGAGCCTAAAGGAGGAAGAAAGTAGCCATTCTCATTTTGAGAGAAATTACTTATCTTTCCAGTATAAATTTATAGCTAGTTATAACTAGTTATTACTGAAAATTATTTTAGTGTTAAGCCTTGGTATAAAGGTTATAATTTAGCTCCAAATTTTTTATAGCTTCCTTTTAAGTTCCTTAAAAAGAATAAATACCAGACAAGAAATCTCTTAAGGATATGTAAAGATTTGGGGCACCTGTGTGGCTCAGTTGGTTAAGCCTCTGACTTCAGCTCAGGTCATAATCTCAGGGTCCTGGGATTAAGCCCCCATTTTGGGCTCCTGCTCAGTGGGGAGTCTGTTTGTCCCTCTCCGTCTGCCCCTCTTCCCACCTGTGCTGTCTCTCTCAAATAAACAAAATCCTTAAAAAAATTTGTAAAGATTTAGCTTAGGTTTATACCACTAATGATCTACTAGTTTCCAAGAGAAGGTGGATTTTACTTCACCTTCTGGTGTGGTAAAAAACAAAAACAAAAAAACACCAGACCTTTATGTTTTTTAGGTGGTAGAAGGAATTCAGTTTGGGCAAGAGGCATATCGAAAAACTTTTAAATATTAATTTGTTCTTTACAATTTCTTGTTTAGATTTAGAGTGTTTATCCTAATAAATGTCAATTCTTTTTTTCTTAGCGTACCTAGGTATGACCAACCCCCTCCTGTCACATATCAGCCACAGCAAACTGAAAGAAATCAGTCCCTTCTGGTACCTGCAAATCCATATCATACTGCAGAAATTCCTGACTGGCTTCAGGTTTATGCTCGAGCCCCTGTGAAGTAAGTGAATTTACAGTATAATTTTGTTGAGTGGTGAGTGGAGCCTGAATGGAGTCTCCAGGCTGTTTAACCCACATGGCACTGTTTTTTTCTTTTGATCATATTGGGCTTCTAAGTAATATTTTAATTGAGGAAGGACTATCACATTTTATAATGTTTGAAAATCATTGACTAGGAATGTAAGTTCTGCGAACATTTATTCGTTTTCTTTGTATGCAAACCTGTGTTATAGTAGTAGCTTACATTCTCATAGGGGAGATTAACTTCTAAATAAGTGGTCTTGTGATAAAAGTAAGGACCCAGGGAAATCCTAGGTACAAAAATGAAACAGCAGGAGACACAGGGGTGTTGAGGAAATAATATAAGTAGTGGCCGCAGGTTCTGGGATATGATGATTTGAGTTCTCAAACTGTTTTTAGCTGTTAATCCTGCACAGAATGCTTAACTTCGTTTTGTTTTCTATAAATTGGGGATAGGAATAGTGCCTACTCTTAAGGTTATTAAGAATTGAGTAAAATAGTGTATATAAAGTATTTTTATAACAATATCTTGTACATTAAAAGAGCTTAGTAAAGATGATGATGATGATTACTGGGAGGTAGAGGTATAGAATAATGGTCAAGATCACTCAGGAAGGAAACTGTCTGATTTCTGGCTCCATCACCTGCATACTGAATGGCCTTGGGCAAGTCACTGAACTTAGATTTAAGTCTTTTTCTTTCCTCTACTGAACTATGGGAGAATAAATGATCACGCATTTTAAAGCACATTGGCATGGTAGCTGCCTTGCATTAGCACTTTTTGTATAAAGTTTCTTGTTTATAATTAGTGGACCAAGGAAAGCTGCACTGAAGAAGAAAATATGTGGGCTAGTTTTTAAAGATGCCTGTGAATTTGCCAGGCTCTTGAGGATATTTATTAGGTGCCATAGTAGGAACTATTCTTGAAATTTAATCATACATAAATGACATCTGCCACAAAGAGCTTCTCTCTCTCCTGAAATAGAAGTAGATACTCAGATCAATAACCCAGCATGATAAGGATTAGTAACACTGGTCAATACAGACTGTCATGACTTCAGAAAAAAGGGTTTTTGAAAGTGAATGGTTATTGATTATCCAGTGCTGCTTTTGTATATCTTACAATGCTAAACTTTCACATGTTACCTCATATAATCTTTCTAAAACCCATTTTACAGGTTAAAAAACGGATGCTTTATCTCTGCTAAGATCATACAACTATTAAGTGATAGATTTCAGACCTCCAGTTTCAAAGATCATGCTCTTAATTTGTCATTAACAATTCTTATTTAATAATTACTATATACTGAGTAGCTATTAAATTCTTGTTATACTTGCTAGGCATTTCATATATAATTGCATGTACATTTTAACAACTCTGTAAGGCAACATTTAGTTCCTAGTTTTTGCGGCCTCACTCTTTATTTCCTTTTTGTATCTCAGAAACCAAAATTAACAGCATAAAATAGCTAAGAGTTTTAGAGAGCTTAAGATGATTGGACAGTGAATTTGGGAAAAAAGTTAAATCTCTATAAAAGGAATGTAAAATCTTTCATATATACTTTTTTGAAATAGTAACTCTTTTCCATAGTTTTCAACGGTGATCATTAAAATAAAATTTGTAAGGGATTAAGCCAACTCTGATCTAAATTTTTATCATATTATTATGTATTTACCAACCCTGTATGTGTGTGCACATGTGCACACGCTTATGCATGCATATGTTTATGCCTTTAGCCTAAAGATTCTAGAAGTTATTTTTCTAAATAACTGGCTGATTTTTCTAATAAATGTCTTAAAGCCATTTGTTTTTATTAGCTTCTTTTCAGGCTTTTAATTTGAATAGTTGGTTACCTCAAGGATATGTCTTATAATTATTTGATGATTCTGCTCGTTTAGGCCAGATTAACATTTGTATAAAATTAAGGGTCATTTACTGTGAATTATTTAATTTTTGGCCAACATAAACATTCTTCTCAGTCTCCAAATTCACAGCTGTTAATCCGTGGTCTGATGTGGAGACGAACCATCTTCCAGGGTTGTAGTCTAAAAGCATTGGTTCTTTTTTTCCCCTCTAACTCAAATTTAAGCCTTGAGAATGTAATTTTTAAAAATATTTTAATTATAGGTATTATTTGCAAGATATAAACAGTGCTTTTCTAATGTTTGGTTTTAGTTTATTTGAAATTAGGTACACATTTATCTGTAGAGGTTTAGCTTAGCTTGGTGTCTGGGCTAACCCTGCTGCAGCCTCTTTTATCTCATCCTATTCATCCAGGATAGGAATGGAATAAGGAATGATGGCAGATGGACTTTTCTTCCCTTTTCCCCCCCGCTCTTCTTTCACTATTGATACCACTTGACCTACCAGTGTAGAGCCTTTGTTCATACGCTGATTTTATGTCATATAGAATATGTCTTTATATTTTCCTTAAGTTTGGAAGAATATATGCCCAACTGTTGCATTTTTTTTATTTCTGGAGGGTTGATAAGATTGAGGAGAATTATCCTTTCTACTTTATAGTCATCATTAGGGAGAAATAATATAAAAAGCATTCATTTTGGGGGGAAAAGAACATACTTAAATGGAATTCCTTGCTGAGAGTCTGAGAAACAGACTCTCAAAGATTATAGCCCTTTCAGTCTGGTTCTGTGAGCTAGCTATAAAACTTGAGGAAATAACCGACTTAGTTTTTTTCCAAATAGATCAGGACTGTCTCAGAAGGCCAAACTGGAACAAGAGAGCAAGTACTTCTTTACTGCTTAAAAACTTAAAATGAGAGGTTTAGGAACCTGTTGCTTTTAGTTGGTCCAAAATTTTTGCCCCTAAAGAAGATGGAAATGGTTGATATTGTTCTGTCAACAAAGAAAGAGCTGTTATCTATAAGTAGATACTGAAGAATCATTTACTTAACAAAAGGAGGGGTTTTAGTAAAAAAAAAAAAAAAAAGACCAGTGTTTTTTCCTTTTGTTAAACAATTGCCAATTTTCTGACTTCCTGAAATTTTAAAATTCTAGATCTAGTAGTAACTTACCAAAACATTTTTTGCATGTACTTCCAGAACTTAGATTATGTTCTAAATTTTTATTTGTGAATTTAAGTTATGTTTCTGACTGCTCCCAAAAGTCTGTAATGTATCATACAATTGTAATCAAGCTGAACTACAGAGTAAACGATAAGGTTAGTATATAACAGGAAAGAGAACATCAGGATCATACTTACTTTCCGTTTATTCCTCATGGGCACACACCCCAACACCAGTCCACAATAGTACTTGTGGCACGGATTGTATTTTATTCCTATGGCTTGGCAGTCCTGCAGTGTCATCATTGCCCCAGCTCTGGGTGAAGGTACAAAGGAAGAGTGGGCACACTGTTACAGAGGACAGGCACAGGGAAGGGACTTAGGCTGGCTTGTGATACCTAGAGCTTGAAATAGCAGCACTTTTTTGGCTCCTTAGAGTGTGAACATATTTTTTGGTAGGATTATAGCAATTGATGTTTGCATATATGGGTTATTTATAAGTAGAATACTGCCGTAGGAAAAAACAACAAAAATGATACAATAAGCATAGGCTACTGAAGTAGTGTACAGCCTATATTCTGAATGATTTCCCTGTGTGTGTGTGTGTATGTATATTTTTTAAGATTTTATTTGAGTGTGCATGTGAGCTCATGAGTGGGGAGGGGAGAGGGAGAAGTAGACGTAGACTGAGCAGGGAGCCCAACAGCGCTCAATCCCAGGACCCTGAGATGATGACTTGATCCTAAGGCAGATTCCTAACCAACTGAGCCACCCAGGCACCCCACCTGTATGTATTCTTTTAGATATTATTTATTGGAGAGAGAGAGAGAGCAAGAGCACACGTGGTGGTGGGAGGAACAGAGGACAAGGGAGACAAGCAGATTCCCCATGGAGCAGAGAGCCCAACTTGGGGCTCAGTCCCAAGACCCTGAGATCAGGATCTGAGCCGAAATCAAGAGTTCAACAATGCTTAACCAGCTGAGCCACCCAAGTGCCCTACCTGTGTATTTAAACCATAAGTGACTAAAATTAAACATAGGGAATTAGATGATTTGGCTAGTTAAGAAGAATCAGAATTTTCTATTTTTCCTAAAAAACAAAAAAGCATATTGGGAAGTATTTATATGAGAAGGGAAGTAACTCCATAGAAGCAGCAGGGGGCAAGATTTTGGAATGCAAATTGGCACACTGCATACTTTTCTCATCTGTTCTTCTGGAATGCTTTTTCTTCTCAAATGATTTTCTGTAATTATTCTGATTTTGTTGCTTCTACCCTTAATCCTATTTTTGATGCTAAATGCTGTGATTGGGAAGTCAGAAAATTGTCTGAAGCTTTTTTTTTTTCCTTTTTTTAAAACTTGAATGTTTATACAGAATGATTCTCATATCTTAAAACAAGTATGATATTTACCAATTTATTCTTCCTTTTTTCCTTGCTAGAAAGTACACAGATGATAAGTGAGCGTTAATGTTCTTATAGAAGTTCAGCTGGCATGAATTTAAGCATCTTGAATCAATAGACATCGCTAAAATTACCCTTTAGCTAGGTAGTTCTGACTGTAGAGGATTAAGGTTTTCTGCTAGGAATTATGAGTTTGATTCAAACAAATAAGATCTTAAGCTACATGAATGGCAGAGGTAACAACTGTTACTTCATAGAGGCTTAATATTTCTTATAGTATCTAATTTATGTTGGAGTTTCTCACTAAAGAGAATATAAAGCTTTCCACCAAGTATACCTATTAGATTTGCAGCACTCAGGTAATTAAGTGGGTAAATTTGGGATCCAACAAGATCTGTTTACCTTGTGGTTCTGCATATTATGCTCCTGGCATTCCTGGTTACATGTACCCAAGTTGTACAGAAATTTAAGTGTGCCAAACAGTCTGTGGTTCATACTGACCACTCATTATTTGTTTACTGTTTCCCTTTTTAAAAACCTTTTAGAGGGTACCTGGATGCCTCAGTGGTTGAGTGTCTGCCTTGGGCTGAGGTCATGATCCCGGGGTCCTGGGATCAATTCCCACATCCGGTTCCCAACAGGGAAGCTGCTTCTCCCTCTACCTAGGTCTCTGCTTCTCTCTGTCTCTCATGAATGAATAAATATTAGAGGATCCTTTTAGAATAATATATTAAATGAATTACCAAAGGATCCTTAGGTGGAAATATTGTGATTATTAAAAATAAATTTACTAGAATTTACAATCAAAGCTTCCCATTATATCTGTTCTGCAATGTGATTTGAGAAGTGTCACTTCATATGATACAGGTATATGACCTGCTGTAGTTCAAGTTCTTTATCTAATCTCAACATTCAAAACTATTACTCTGAAGTAATTTGGTCCACAACTCTGCCTTTCTCATTTCTTGGTCACTAAACAATTTTGCAAGAAATATATAGCCCCATTCGGTTTCAGTTTTTTCATTTGTAAAATGGAAAAATTGGATCTGAGTGATGTCTTTAGGTCTTTCAATTCAATGTAGATTACTACTTTTTGTTGCTTACTTCCCTCTTGGTATGGGATCTTGGTATGGGAAGGAGGACTAAAAGGCCTGAGGTATATGTAAATACAATCCAACAGGAGTCTTTCCCACATATTTCTATAATCTACTAACTCTCATTTTGAAAAGAACTTATTCTTCCCTTTCTGCTTGAGTTTTTCTCTTTTAATACTGTATACTCAACCTCAGGAAAAGAGCCCATGAATGAATGGTTGGTCTTCATTCCACTTTTAGTTCCTTGTTTGCTATTGTGAACAGCATTCCTCAGGAAGCTCTATCAACGGTAATAACACAAGTGACTTTGCCCGTTTTTGTGTATTATCTTCAGGCATTTGTGGTCTAAAGCATTTTTAAGTTCCTGGTAAATTTTAGGTGAATTTATGAATAGCATAAAATATGTGTTCTTCTGAAATTATAGAACCACAGTGGTTTGAAATCTGTGTCTACTGTTGTCTAACGTTAACAGAAAAATTGATAAATTGGTATTTTTTAACTTAAATCAATATGAAGTAGTATCAGTTTTCTCCTCTCCCTTAAAAAATAGTATATTTAACTAAGTTAACAACTCAGTTATTTTTAATTAAAGCTTATGGTTTGTTTAGATATAATAAAGTTGATCTTTATAAAAATAGACGAGTTTGTTTCTATAAATACATATTTATGTATGTGTTGTGAACATATGCATGATTATGTTTTAAAACAGATATGACCACATTCTGAAGTGGGAACTCTTCCAGCTGGCTGACCTGGATACATACCAGGGAATGCTAAAGTTGCTTTTCATGAAAGAACTGGAACAGATTGTTAAAATGTATGAAGCCTACAGACAGGCTCTTCTCACCGGAGTTGGAAAACCGCAAGCAGAGACAGCAGTGGTATGCCCAGCAACATGGCAAGAATTTTTAAAAAATAAAATTTAGGTTTTTAAGGGCTTTAAAATATTTTCACAGAAAACTGCAAACAAGAACTTTGGTTAATAAAGGCAGCTTTTTGGAAATTATAAAATTCTAATTTTACATATATTTTGTTATTAAAAATATTTTATTGAGCAAAAAAAATGATTATCATTTTAAGAGCCAACATAGCAAACACTTCTAAATGTAATATAGAAACTGCTTTGAATATTCTGTGGAGATAAATGCAGCAAGAAATGTCTCATTATAACCAGATATTAAATAGGAAATGATCACTTGGTAAGCAGTACCCTTTTTAAAAAAGAGAGAACCTATGCAGTATTTAAAAAAAGAAGTGTACTGCTTTAATGGGGAATATTGTCTGGAATCAGATGGTTTAAATGTTACCATTGTGTAGTTCCAAACACAAAATGGGATTTGGGACCTTAATTGTGATACATTTATACATGTAATATATAGAGTTCCTTCCCAAAACGTAAAAACCCTTTTTAAACATGTTGAGAACATATTTTTGGGTATGAAAAGGTAAAGGGCCTGTAATCTTTCAGGAATAAATTTAGGCATAAAGCCGTAGCCTGTATGGAAAAGATGTGTACAGCACTCAAAGTTGCTATTATTTCCTAACTTTTGACTAGGGCTCTTACAGCATTTAGGAGCATGGCTCTAATGAGACAGTGGAGGGTTCCTGACAGCATATAAACACTGCCATCCCAACAGATTGGGTTGAGCTGCCAAAAATGACAATCAGGGATTCATTAAGATATCTTGGTCATTAAATTGATTTTACATATTTTTTTATCTTTTAAGAATTTGTCACAACTTTAAAACCCATCATTTCCTTCCCAGTGTTTTCCTTTTAATAGTTAAGATATTGTTCATAATTAGTGCAGTACATTTGATTATAGAAAAATTTATGGCACTTTTAGCCTTTATATAAGTCTCTAGGATTCTGTGAATTTCAACATTAATTGAAGTAGCTATTCAGTTATATTTACATGTGTTGTAATTATGTAAATATACTTTTAGTTTAGGTAATCTTCCAAAATTACAAAGCACTCCCAGTTAGTCACCAGTGAGTTTGAATTGATAAAATGTTAAAAATGTTAAATGTTTGATTTTATATAACAAGCTTATTATTAAATATATTTTTGTGGAAACTAAACGTGTCATGTTTGAATCCATGTTTTTACATACTGCCAAAAATATTTGATTTTTCCATACAGAAAGTCCAAAAGCAAAGGAAGCAGTATAATGAAAGAGATATTGAAAAAATGAAAATAACCAGTAGAATTTCATCAGTTGGAAAAGTTATTTTTCAGAGCATGTAATCAAACTTGTCTAGGATGTAAGCTTTTATATTTATGAACTCTCACATAGTTTCCTATCTTACTCTTTTCTGTTACTCATTATTTTATATTACTGTTTAATTTAAACATGGGTTATCTCTAAGGAAGTTAAAAATTACTATTTTAGAGCTCCCAGATTATGGAATCACTGGTTTAAAAGAACTCAGGTACCTAAAAAGGGATTAGCATACGTTTTTTAAAGTGGAAACAGATTTGTAATGGTGTCAACACTGAAGAAAATGCATTTTTAATTTTAAAAAGAGCGATAAACCTCTATGATTCTATATCAATACCTCCCAAACATTTCTAAATTCAGTAAGCATTTGTTTTTAATCTTAGGAACCAGAGTAAACTTTAATAATAGTTCACATGTTAAAAGAATAGACCTATGAAGAATACATTTCTTTGTGTACCAAATGAAAAAATATACAATGCAGTGAAACTCAAGTACATATACAAAGTGATTTTTTTGTGCATTTTTGATCAAGTTTATATTCTATATTAAATCATAATATAAAAGAAGCAGTAGTTTTTGATAAAGCAACTGAAAAACTCTCCTAAATGTCTTTAAAAATAAAAGCTCATGGTATATATAGGGTGATATAGGTTGAATCAAGCCTGTTGAGTTATGCTATGCTTACATGGATGACTATGTGAAATAATTTAAAAATTCTCCTGTAGAAATTAAATGAGCATATCCAAACATAGAGTAATATTACTACATGGTTTAATTATAACCCAGTAGTAGAATTTAGTAAATTCAAGCAGAACACATGTACTGTCATCATAAATAGACACTTTAAATTATAACAGCATATTCGAAGACCAAATTAAGAAACTGTACATGTTAACAAAATGATATAACCATGCATAAATACATCTGCTTATTAAACACTGAAGTAAAAGAACTAAACCTTTTTGAAGTTTTCAGAGGATCTTGGTATTTTACTCTGTCCTGATAGAAGCACTTTGAATGTTTGCATGGAGACATAAAACTGAATATTTAACTGACAACTGGTCATGCACCTGTACTTCTAAAAATCTGGATTAAATTTTCTTCTTTTCTGATTGTTCAGTAGATTCTGACTTTGGCGCAGGAAAAGCTTGATGATACAGATGTCTGTGGGTTGCTGCTGCACTGTAAAGCTTGTATAAAGCCTAGAAATACAAGAATCAAGATGATAAACACAGCTGTAAAATTTTTCCTTTTTAGTGTAATTAGTTTATGGTACTATATAATTAGTATGCTAAATGTGGAATCTTTATATATCAGTCTATTTAAGATATAAATTAATAACTAATAATTTTAGAACTCAAAAGTATTTTCACTTCTCCAGTATGTGTATGTTTTTGCTTTTGCAGATTGATCTCTGTGGTAAACGGTTTCTTGCTGACTGCATTTTCTTTTACTTTGCATATCTTTTGGAGCAGAGCTTCCTAAACACTGTGCCCCAGGGATGACTTGAGAACTCATATCGCCAATACTACCAGTTCTAGAGTAATTACAGGAGCTCATAACTTCTGACTGCCAGTAGCTACTTTATTATACATGGCTAGACCACTTGCTATCCAGGCTTCTTTAAAGGTTTTTCAGAATGGAACCATTTTTTTTTTTCTCCATTATTGCCTGAGATGGTCATGCAAACAAATACATACATTGCCCCTCCCCCTTGATACACTGGGATCCTTCATTTAAACATATTCTCCTCCTTGTTTCCATTACTTGATTCATATCTTACAAAACATTTTTCAGAAGCATTGCCTCAGAAAAGCCTTTTCTCATTAAAGCTGTCCTTTTTGTCCTTTTCCCACTCAGTGAATGTCTAACATTCATTCCCTCTTTGGACTCTCACATACTGAATACTCCATTAAAACCAACTTTTCTGGGTGACGGGCACTAAGGGGAGAACCTGATGGGATGAGCACTAGGTGTTATATGTTGGTAAATTGAATTTGAATTTTAAAAAAAGGAGAAAAAATAAAATCAACTTTTCTGATGTAATTCTGAGTCTGTAGAGTCTGAATGTTTTTAAAAGCTTGATATCCTTTAAATAAGAACCAATGCCCAGGAAATTAATTTTTATCTTTTTAAACTCTTGATGGCTGTTTTTTTAAGTCTAAATAATACCATCATCAGTTCTATGAATACATATTGGTGTAACATGGTACTGTCCTAGATCTATCATAATTCTAACATTCAATTTAATTCCTGTTTTTTTTAATGGATTTGTTTTATTGAGTTTTATATAAAATACTTCTCTATTGACTTGTAAGTATTAAATGTATCATTAATATTGATTAGAGGACATACTCCAGTTATATAGAACAGCAGAAACCGAGGAAAGAATGATGTACTATCTCAGAGTTGTTCGAGATCAGTTTTGCTTCCTGAAGATAATGACCAGAATAACTCTACAGAGATCATTTTTCTTAGGTAACAAATGATTGCTTCCTACAGGTTCAGATTCTTTCCTCAGAGTTTTGCCCATGTGTAGTAGTAGAAATGAACACTAATTACAGGTCAGTCTGAGGTATGTTAAAGTTATACTTTAGCCTTGCCTGGAACCTGCTTAAAAGTGGTAAAGGTAACTCACTCAAAAGCCCAAGTTTTAAAAACATCTAAGGGTTGTAGCTCCATTTAAATACTGTCTACTAGTTGAGTTTCCTCAAGATTCATAACTGTATTTTTGTTTCACTATGCAGTAGAACAAAATACACAATGTTGAAGCTTAAGAATTTTGAAATCTCCTACATGTTTAGGAAATAAAACATAAAACAGGATATTCTTGATAATCAACTCGTATGTTTCATATACAGATCAAATCACATTCAGATGTCTAGAATAAATAGAATATTTTAATCCCATGTTGAAAATTCACAGTTAAAATTGTGAATCTTTGAAGAAATGGGAGCAGCTGTCACCAAAGATTTTTTTTATTATTTTATTTTATTTTATTTATTTATTTATTAAGATTTTTTAATTTATTGATTAGAGACAGAGAGAGAGAGAGAGAGAGAGGCAGAGACACAGGCAGAGGGAGAAGCAGGCTCCACGCAGGGAGCCCGATGTGGGACTCGATCCTGTGTCTCCAGGATCATGCCCTGGGCTGAAGGTGGCGCTAAACCGCTAAGCCACTGGGGCTGCCCAAAAGATTTTTTTTTAATTTAATACCAATTAACAGATAGTGTATTCTTCATTTCAGAGGTAGAGTTCAGTGATTCATCAGTTGCATGTAATACCCAGTGCTCATTACATCAAAGATTTTTTTAATCCATTAATGGCTAGTTGGCTTAAACAGTAAGAATATCATAATCTTTATAAATATATAGCTCTCAAGTTAAAAAAATTTAACTTACCTCATTTGTACTTCCCTGTGGCAAAGGCAGTTTAAAAGGGGGGAAAAAGGCATATATCTTGCTTCATTAATAGCATTATGATAATTCAACTTTGTTTACAGTTTTTCTGAGCATTTAACAACAAATATTACAGATATTTTTAGTTCAGATTAAGATTACATATTTTTTAGAACCTTTTGAAGAACTCAATTCTATATTTCTCATAGGGTTCAGCATCATATTCAAGGAGAGCTTTGATATAGCCCTCTTCAGTCTTCTAAAGTTGGGGGAGCTATTTTAGACAGTGGCTCAGAGGATCCATTCTTTTTTTTTTTTTTTTTTTTTTTAGAGGATCCATTCTTTACCCAGAGTGCTACCATTAGTTTATCTTAACTAGATTCTTCAAAGGCACATGGTAAATTCATTAGTTAAAATTCTATTATAAAGAATATATGTTAAGTATAAATGCTGGGAAAATTAGAACTATTACTTGCTACCTGCAGAATATAAATGTTCAAAAGTCTTAACATTAAATTTTATGAAACCTCTCAATTTTAGCTTCACTAAATGCCCCTAAATTTTCATGTTACTGAAGACACTTCCAGAATGAGAGAGTGAGTTCATTATTGTTCTAGGTGTGTTTATAATTGTCTTCCCTATCCATAATCAATTATTTGAACAGTGGACCACAGTGACCCTGACTAGGCCATGGTTAATTGAAGCATAAAGGACAACTGACATAAGTAGCTGGTGCAGAAGTTGACCTGGACTCATGCTACAGCCTGGTACAAATGCCTACTTCAAATAGAAACAATCTGAAGTAATCAGATCTTGCTTTTAAGGAGTTTATACTAAAAGACACAGTGATACAACAACTTATGATAGTGGTTCACATATACCTCTCTAGCAAAGCAAAATGCTAATCAAATGATAGCTTTAAGTATTAAGTAATCTTAGCACATAAACAAGTCACAATCAGCTCAATAAAAACTCAGCTGTGCTTTCTCACACTTTTAACAACTTTAACTTTTAGGATAAAAAAAAAGTGAAAGACCAAACTGCCTAATCCACGGATATTTGAAAATACTGAAATGTTAACTGGAAAACATTTGTGTAAGACTTCATATATTGTCTTATAGTTAGTTGTTTGTATCTAGCCATCTTGACAGATTTTAAAGCTCTTGAAGTCTGGGCCCAAGTCAGGTTCACCTGTTTAGTTCCAACATCTAACATTGTGTCTGGTACACAGATGGCATTCAATTGTGTGTTGCAATTAGTTGAAGAGTATTAAAAGTATTCCTACCTGGTCCCACAAGGCTGCAGCCACCTGGTCTATTACAGCTCCCAGCTCTCGGTATTCTCCGGAGTACCGGATATATGCCCAGGTGCAGAGGGTGATAAGAGTCAGTCCCATTATCATATTGCATAGGCTAGCTATGATGTCCAAACCAATGAATCCAGTCACACCAGCAATCACATAAGTGATAAAGATGACAACAAACAGTGTGGCTGGGGTACGAGCTGCATGGAAAATATTTTTGCTATCATTGTGCTTGATATACTGGATGTAAAGTTCATCTATTTCACTCTCCAGCTGTTGCAGGTAACGACGGCTAAATTCCTCCCCACCCATTTTCTTCACCCCTCGGAATAGCTTCACAGATTCCTCCTTGAGCTCCAAATGTTTGGTCTGTAGGTCATTAGGTGCCAGAAATGGTTTGTCACCACCACAAATCTGTATCAGATAGAGAAGTGCTGTTTATGCAATGCACAGTAAAATTAGCAACTGTATCAAAATCTTCGACTTCGCTAGTTGAATTTGTTAGAACACTATAATCAGGAGTCTACATAAATGTTTTGTCAGCCTGTATCTTTACATACTCCATATAAGGCATAACTGAAAGTGGGACCCGTACTTAATAGATGACTTATATAAGTCCATTCTTAATTTTTATTTTCTTTTTGACCTGGAAAAGAATATCCAAGACTTAGAAATCCAAGTTCCTTAAGATGAAAAGGCATGATTCAAAGTGAACTGCAAATTGAGTTCATTCACAGAATGAATCCAAATTCAAATAAACTACTTACATTCAAGATCCTCTGGGAAATTTATTCTACCTATACTGAAGTATTTTTGGCCAGTGAGGTTCAACTTAATAGCAATGCTATAAAACTCTAATGTAGGGGGGATCCCTGGGTGGCTCAGTGGTTTAGCGTCTACCTTTGGCTCAGGATGTGATCCTGGAGTCCTGGGATCGAGTCCCACATTGGACTACCTGCATGGAGCCTGCTTCTCCCTCTGCCTGTGTCTGCTTCTCTCTCTGTGTGTCTGTCTTGAATAAATAAATAAAACCTTTAAAAAAATGTAAAATGAAAAACATGTTTGTTGTCCGTTTCACTGATTTTGTTTGAATGGAGCCCTTTCCGTATTTTCTTCAGGAAACTAAATGGATGTATATATTCAGTGTTCTTGGACCACATTTTCAGTTTTTTCAAAAATTACAAGGGAAATCTGTTACCCATAACTATCACTTTGGTTGAGATTTAACTCTATTAAGCATTCTTTCATTCTAGTTACCCTTTAGTTATGTTGTGAATACCATTCCATATACTGTATTTCCCTTGACTCCTAAGACTCCCATCAATTTTGGATGTAATTTATATAAGAAATATTTTCAGAGGGAAAACTTGTATTTATTAGTAGATATATAATTATTAGATGCATCCTAATTCAGAATGTTAAGAGGAATGAAATGCAGTATGTAGAAACACTGGCTCTTAAAGTTTAATTTCTTTTTTTTCCTAATGGGTTTTGTTTTATTTTTGAGAGAGAGCACGATGAGATAAAGGGCCAGAGGGAGAGGGAGAGAGAGAATCTTAAGCAGGCTCCATGTTTGGTGTGGAGCCCAATGCAGGGCTCAATCTCACAACACTAAGTTCATGACCTGAGCCAAGATCAAGAATCAGACACTTAACCAACAGAGCCACCCAGGCACCTTAATGGGTTTTTATAGTTAAAATAGAAATACTGGGATTATTGCATGAAGGGAGGTGTAGTGAAGAGAGGGTAGCACATGTTATTTTAATTAGTAGAGCTTATAAATTGTGGGAAGATGTGGCAAAAAATAAAAGTATCTCTAATATAGAGAAAACACATTTGAAATGTGTATTAAATTGTGCATAGTGTTACTTTCCTGAAAAATATTTTAGGAATACAATAAATAGAAATGTGAGATACAGAGGCTGAGAAAGAATAAGTCAATGCCACTTCTTTGCATACGTGTAGACAGTGTAACTTGGAAGAAAAAAGAATGAGCTCATGGAAGAAATACTGATTTTTTTTTTAAGAAATACTGATTTTATTTAAAACATAATTTAAAATATTATTTAGTTCTTACCTCTTCCATCTTTTTGTTGTATGTATCCTTGGCAGTTGCCACGGCCGCTAAATTGTTAGCTTCTGCTGTGGCCTTTGGACAAAGTACAAAATATGATGTAAAATGGAATTCATATTTATTAAACCTTCACAGGCAATTCTTATTTCTGAATATTGTGAAAGAAACATACAAGAACACAAGGTCATGAAATAAGTTGAAAGGATTAAAGTATTTCCACTATATTTTTAAAAATTTGTAAAATTAAAATTTCAAAATACATAAAACATAGTTTAACTCAGTAAGCCATAGTTATAAAAATGAATTTTCATTTGGAAGATTTTTTCCTCTTAAAAAAATATCTTTAAGCCTTTCATCAAATGTAGGGGGAAAATCTACAAACCCAAACACATGGGAAATAATATATAGTTCATTTTGTATGAACTGACATATATAAAAACATGTCTTAGGTTTAAGGACTGATACTGATAGAACAATGGATCACTGGTAACAAAAGAACTATTAACTGAAAGTTTTTAGATAAGGAAAAAGCTAGTTTTTCCTTTCTTAAATGTTTATTTGTAGAGACCATTTGTTTTAAAGCCTGGACCTCTTTTTCTGCTTGTTAATGTGTGAACCTAAACCACGGTATGAGTCTGTTTTCTAAACCAATTTTGTACAGAGAGAATTATGAAAGCTTTGGTATAAAGTGTTTGTATGTCTGCACAAGTGATGCTCCTTTATGTGTATATGAAAATGTTTAGCTTAAGACACAAACAGTTAACAGAAAAATAATCTTCCAATAAATCATTCCACTATTTTTGTTTGCTAATTTCTGACGGCCAGATTGGAGCATATCTTTAGCTTATTATAAATATAAAGCTAAGGAAACCTTAGCTTTAGTGACAAGCAGGTTTTAAAATGTCATGCTTCTTGATTAATACCTGTAACATTAAAAAAAAAAATACCTGTAACATGGATTTGGGATGTGGTAATTCTTCACCTTGATAGATCTTTATATAAGCCTTAAAAAAAAAAGATTCATGTTCAATAAATTCCATTCAATATTTTTGTAATTCTGTTAAATTGTATTCTAAGGTCTAAGGTCTTGACAGGCTTAGGAACTATTATCTTTCTCATGTTAATTCTCCTTTTCTTAGTTCTGCTTTTTCCTGAAGTGCCCCTTTCATGTAACTCCACTTGCCAACCCTACCCTTTTTAAAGGCTTACTTAATAAACTCACTCTTCTAAAACTTTCTCACATCCCTCTGCTAGGAGTAACCTTTTTTTTTTCAGTTACTCACAGGCATTTGTACCTGTTGATGTCATAAGTGTTATGGAAGAAATTTCTGTAAGGGTCCTTAATCTGCTAAATTCTAAGCTCCTCCATAATGCTAGGCACAGTGAGAATTCAATTTTCTTTTAAGATTTCAAATTTTAATAGATAAATAACATCATTTATTGCTATGAGTGATGAAGATAAATACACAGGAGGTATGTTGACAGTATTTTAAATGACAAAAATGTGAATTTAAAAAATTGGTATTTTAATCCTTGGAGCATCCATCCACAAATTAGATTGGTAACTGAAATTCCCCACTGTATATGTGGATTGGTTAAAAAAAGTGTAGTATTCAGTGCTACTTAACGTAAGCAATAAATGCAAATAATGGTACTTCAAATCGGCCCCTGGTGCTGAGAGACGAAATGCGTTAAGAATTTTCTCCAATAGGAAGGCAAAGATAACCCCTTTGGGAACATCTTCAGAATGAAGGTAAAATTCTGTAAGGCTAATGACTGAGGCCTACTACATGTTATGGACCTTGAGCAACACCTTCTCCCCCAGCAAAAAAATAGACTTTACCAGCTCAGATATATTCATACTCCAAAATAAATTGCTCTCAAGATAAAGTTAACTCTAAGAGTTTTCTTTAAAATTTTAATTTCAGAAAGCAAGCTCCTCTTGGGAGTCTCATGATTTTTTTTTAATCTTTATAAATTCCTCATAACTTTGTCCCCATATTACAGAGTCTATAATTTGATTGTTTCAAGTAGGAACTGCATTCCAAAACAATGCTCTAGAAATGAGAGTGATACCTTGAAGTACTCCACCAGACCTCGGCAGGTGATTTTGTTCCCATTGATCTCTTTAATATCTAGGCTCTCAGGACTAAGTAGCCAAGGAATGAGTATTTTCAAGTTTTTGATGAATTCATCATCTATTTCTACAAGTAAAAGCACATCATTATTTTAAAAATCTAATCCAGTCCTCCATGCTATACAATAAAACATCCTTTGATCCTCCATTTCTTCCCCAGTGATAAAGCCATCACTTATTTTCCCATCATCTAAACAACTCCTGAAGACCACTTTTCTGGAATAAATGATCGATCCTCCTTACAAAACTACTGTTAGTCTTTATTTCAATTACATATTAACTTATCCTCCAACCATAAAATAGCTTTCTTGATGTTAAACAAATATTTTACTCCCTATTCACATAACCATTTAAGTATTCTGATGTACTTAAGTTTGTTGGTGGTTTTATAAATGGGGAAAAGGCCAGATACTTACTGGCTTATAAGATGTCTTCCCTCCAGAAAATCTATGCCAAAATTGCTGTTTTTCATGTACCCACCTTATGAAAGCATTTAGAACTGGGTAAGGTGTACTAAGTAGAACTCAAGTTCAGAAGGATGGTGATGGTGATACCACCTCTGGTGGTGAAACTCACCAATACAAAATAACGTGGCAAGAGGAGGCCATGAAGACAAATCAGAGGATGTCTATCTAAGCTGTTTACCTACCATGTTTAGGACAACTGATGACATTCCTGTGTTATAGCATTAGGTTTAAGCTTAACCTTACATATTTAGTGAAGTAACACAGAAGACACATCTTCAGAGAAGTCTTTTGAACACTGATAATTTCTGAAATTATTTTAAAAGATACAGAAAAATACACCTACATTAAAAGCTAGATATGTCCAGAAATCTAATATCTAAGTAAATGTAGTAATTGCCTATAATTTTTAAAAATCTGAATTTCAGCAGAGTCACTGAGTTTTCAAGCTTTAGGACTGATGATTTCTGAGGTCTTAAGGATAATGATTCAAATAGTGATTGTGTTCGCATTTTCCTTGCTATTACAACGCCACTATACACTGAAATGGCAATTTACATAAGAATTCATGTTTCTCTTCTCTTGCTTGCTGCTTTTATGTGATGTATGAGCATAATGTTGGAAACCCTTCAGACTTTTTTTTACTTCATGTTTTGTACACCTTTGAAATTTTAGTGACCATATTTTATGAGTACTTGTATAGGAGTTTATTCAAATGTATTTCACTGTTTGCATTGTACCAATTTTTATTGATAATTTTGCTTTGTATTATGTTTTGATTTATTCAGATGCATTTATTCAAATTTATTATTGTGGTTTGCTTTCTAGTTAGCAATATTCACTAATAATACTGGTGTTTGTATTATGTTACCACATTCCATGTTAATGTTTGCTGTGCATCAGTATTCACTGATACTGATGAGTTTCTTTTTTGCTATACAACTTTATGTGATTTTTAGCATTTGTAAAATATTACTATATATCTAGAATGTATTAATTCTTCTTGAATTTTTGTATAAAACAAAAACCTTGTTATAACATTACTTTAAGATCACTTCTAACACATGTATTTAAATTCCACCCCCTCATTCCCTTATAAAATGGGAATGGAATAAGATGATATCTATCTGTGTATTTATTGCCCCAGCAAGTGTAATTATCATTAAAGTAACCAGCATAGAACCATATATTTGGATTAAAAGTGTGTTCTGAAGATGGCATGAGCCACAATCTTTGTTCTGAGACCAATACCAGTATTCCAGTTTTGGATTCAGCAAGTACAAACTAAAGATTCATAACATGCACAAGTGGTGAGCTCTTGCTAACGATATTAGTTCAACACAGTAAACATGACCCAGAACATCTATGGACCAGATCAGTTTACAGTAATTACTAATTAGCTCTGGCCTACTGCAAGTATTCAAATAAATATGTGTGGGCAGATTATTATTTGTTGTTTTTTTTTTTTTTTTTTTTTTTAAAGAGAGACAGAAGGCTCTCTTTTTTTTTTAAATTTTTATTTATTTATGATAGTCACACACACAGAGAGAGAGAGAGAGGCAGAGACACAGGCAGAGGGAGAAGCAGGCTCCATGCACTGGGAGCCCGACATGGGACTCGATCCCGGGTCTCCAGGATCGCGCCCTGGGCCAAAGGCAGGCGCTAAACCGCTGCGCCACCCAGGGATCCCCCAGATTATTATTTGGAATGATGTTCTATTTCCATCATTTCTTCAATAATTTTTGCCACAAGAGTAAAACTTTGCCAGGAATTCAGGGGCTGGGCCAGAGTGGTTATCTGTCACAATAACTGGGGATGTGATAACATACTTTATAAGAGCTCTGCAGGGCAGATGCACTGGTGAAGCACTGCTGTGTAAATCAACCAAGGAAGATTTTTTTTTTTTCAGGATTACCTGACTGACAATGCATTAGAAACACCTTTTTAAAATGAATTCTCTTGCAATGGTGTTTGGCTATGCTTCCAGAAGTCTAACTGAAGCTGCTAAGGATGTATCGCCAGAGTTTATGATGTGATTGATTACCTGGTCATTCTACGTATGGTACTGTAACACAGAGCAACCTCCAAAAGAAAGATAACACCTTGTTAATTAAAAGATTAGATTCACTAAGTCAAGAGAGGTATTCAGTGGGGACTCAGAAAGAACTGGTTGACTGTAGCACAAATGAACCTAATCCTTTTGATTTCCTATGTGGGAAGTTGTTAAATTACTAACAGTTAATTTGAATCATAGTATTGTAAGTTTCATATAACATGGGAAATGGTAAGACAATTTCAATGTGAAGGACCATGAACAAATATAGTAATTATAATAGTTATGATTGATAGTGAGCTAGAAAGTTATTTCTATACATTTGTGAAAGTGTATTTGAGAATTATGATCCAACAATTTTTGCACAATTTTTTTATTCAGAGACATTTCTTTCCTAGAGGAAGAAAGTTACTAAGATGCCGACCCTCTGGAAAATGGCATAGCTAATGGACAAGACACCATGGGTAGAAACCACATCAACTTACAAGATTTAGAATGGGATGGAAAAACAATGTGGATAGCTGACTTTCAAAACTGCCCAAGGAGAAACTGAGGCTCATTAGAACATTCTGGCACACATTTGAACACAGAAATTCAGCAGAAGTCCTACAAAGCCTCATCAAAACGCAACTTAGATGGGCACCTGAAGCTGCTTTTCATTTCTTTTTCTCTCAGGCTAGCTACTTTGGTATACTCATAATTTGGGGGTACCTGTAAAACAACTGTGTGGGTGAATGTATGTTTAGACATTTGAATAAAAGTTGATGGAAAACAAATCTGTTAAAAAATGGGGGTTCTAGATCTGTGTGATTTGTCTTAAACTCTCTCCTTGAGCTCTTTCATTGTAAAATATATCAGTTACTTTAAGAACTGTACCTGTATAGTACAAGAATGGAACAAGCCAGAGTACTTTTTTGTTCCAATAAAGGATTGTTGAAAGCCTACCCACCCCCTGCCTGTTTACGACTCCCCAACTCCAGAGAAGAAAGAGGGGCCTGTGGGAGCCCTGTCTTTATGAAATTTATTCAAAACACAATGAAGGCATTAGGTAACTGCTCAGTATCAAGAGGTCTGTGGGCTCATTGGTAGGCTGGAATTCATAAGTGATAGTGAAGTGACAGGATCCTGCAACTCATACATTACTATGTGCCTACTGCTATCTGTTCTGTTATATAAAGATAATTCAAAACGTGTATAGAAATAACGCTGATGATTGAGAAATCTGGGATTCTATTTAGGATACTGTCATAGTTAAATATAAGGTATCTAAGTATAAATGTCATGCATGGATACAGGGGTAAAAAATAGGTTTGCTTTTCAAACCTGCCAATTCCATAAAAGTGATACATGTTATGTTGTCCCTTTTTAAGAGTAATTTTAAAGCCCTTTGAGAACAGTTGTGCTGAAAGCTTGTCATATCTCTGTCTCACCAACCCTGGCACAATGCAGAAAGGCCATGGTAAATTAAGGAAATGTCTGAAATCAGTGGTATGTGTACTCAATGCTAGGCTTATAAATTAAAAAGTCAGAAATGTCTTTGTACTACTTTGTTATTAATTACAAAGCAAATATCTAAAGACCTGGTGATTATTTATAAGGAAATACTCACTTCTGTTTTTTCAGACTTCTACCTCTACCCTACCCCACCACTTTTTCTAACAAGTTGAGTTGCTTTGGAATCTTAAAATGTTAGTAATGCCTCTGCTTGACAAGCCAACTATATACTATTAGTATACACTATTTCAAAAACACTCTAGTGCTTTTGGATTTTCCAGAAACTGGATTTCAGAAATGAAATCCAGAAGAGGATTTCATTTTTAGTGAAGCTTTTAATAATTTAGAATTGTTATTCTATAACAATAATTATAGAACTTATAACATTGGAATAATATAGCTATTTTTCTCCTCTACTGTAAAGAAGGAAAATTTAACAGGAAGACATTAAAGAACACTTCTCAATGTACAAAGTTGAGCAGGAATGTGTGAAAAGGGGGAGTCACTGCCTCCCAGGTGAACACAGGATTTTGCCTATTTTCTCTGTGGATGTATTCAGTACCCATAGAATCCTACAGTTCACTAAGGAGGTGTTCTAGCACCAGCCCAGGATTCCCAGTTCTCTTGATAATTTTTAATCATCAGCCTCACTAAGTGGATAACCTAGATTAGCAGCTGTAAGCCTGGCAGATAAAAATGACAATTTTATAACCAGACTAAGTAATGGAAACATATTCATTAAAAGACAAACCTTTTAGTTTTCCATCAAAGTTTGGATTGGTAGCTACTTTTAAGCCAGGATGAGGTAGCAGAAAACAGGAAATTTTGGTGAAACAGGAATGGATGTGTTTTCGAACATTCTGTAGTTCTTCATGCTGGTTCCCTGAGACCTGCAGCAAATCATTCTGAAGTTTAAACCACATTCATCATAAATTGAATTCCAGAAGAATTCTGTTATATCTCATATTTGCTATGTCTGTCTGGTCCTACAATGATAAAAATGACATGGCAGGGCTGATACTGAAGAAAAAATAGTCTTGAGTGGATGGCCTTATCTAAATATGGCATACATATAGCATTATTATTAGAATTAACAAATGTTTACTCTTAGACTAACTTAGGTGGGCCTTCCCATTTTTTAGTATAAGTTAGTGGGGTTTTATTCTCGCTAGTTCTTACAAATGCCAATTTTAATTCAAAGTACTTAGGAAACATGAATAGATCCTAAGATATTCCTACCTTCCTTTCAGGAGAGACTCAAGATAGCCTCTCCTCACCTGGTAGGTATACATTAAATTCTAGAAAGGCATCTGAATAGTTGGGTATTTATAAGCTAAACTGTCCTGATTTTTTAAATGTATTTGACAGGTACCCTAAAAGTAATCATAAACTTAAAAAGAAATCTTGATTATCAAGAAAGCTTATTTAATCTTGATTTAAAAATTTTTCTCAGTAGCTATTTGTTGTGATATCTGTCCAATGTAAACAATCCATTCAATACTGAACTATCCTGACATTGAAAATGGACAATCCTCTAATTTCACTTTTTGTGAACTATTAGCAAAATGTTCTAAGATTGACTTTGGGGATTTCAAAATTAGATATTTCTGTTAAATTGACTTTTAAACTTCTAAAACATGAGTCCAGATATTTGTACTGTCAGCCTTGAACTGATTTAATTATCCAAAATAAAAGATTTATCTTGAGGAATAAATCATTGCTTTATAGATATCTATGTATCATAATTACTGATAATATTTAAAACTATAACTTTGAAAGTATTGTATTAAATATCAATCTTTGTTCATAGAGACACTAGAAGGATCAAATAAGATTGTATCTAATAAGTACCCATTCTACAAGTCATTCAACAAAATTCTAGATTACTACTGGTGAAATTTCATGCAAGTAAACAACAAACCTTGAGGCGTTTTTCCAAGAATTTGGAGCCACCTTCAGCTCCGTATGAAAATTCGTATGGGAAACTCCAATCCCGAACAAGAAATATCAGACTCTACAAAACAGGAAGAAGAACGAACTGATAAGGGGACTTTAAATGGCCTCCCTGGGCTTTACACTGAAACCAATTAAATGCTACTACTATCATTTGAATAGTTTTCTATACCACACTATGGAATTACAAAACCAAACATAAAACCTTGAAAATTTCTGAGCAATCTCTTCCCTCTGAGATCATCCGCCCTGTTCTAAGTGTAAACAGAAAGCTGCACCAAAACTGATTGTAGTTACATAGAGCTATTCAGCCAGTTTGAGGGCACCTCTGTCTCTCATCTCTTGGTGGTACGCATTTATCTTGACAATTTGGGGACAGCTTTTTATGAAGGTTCAAAGTTTTATTTCAGGACAGTTTTATCACCTCTTTAAATATTTTTCCTCTATTACATTTGTCCCATTTGCTTCTTCAGAGTGTCTCAGTATACATACATACGCATATGGATAGGAATCCAGGTTTTATGGGGCCTGAAGCTTATATAATCTGTTGAAGGGAGGGTTCAATAGGAAAAAGAATATAACATTGGGCTTGAAAGTGAATATTTAATGGCCAAATATTTTAGCAAATGGATAGACCATGGTTTATTTTGCCATCATCCTAGATGTTTTCCAGTTTTTCTATTATTCTAAGAAATGCATTGATAAGCATCCTTGAAGCTGAATATTTGTTCACATCCAGAAGGATTTTTTAGGGACTGCAGTTTCTAAAATTAGAACAATCATTAGAATCATTGGGAGGCTTTTAAAAGTATAGAATTCTTAAGTCCCACTCCAGACCTCTTGAAACCAAAGTAATAGCAGCTTTCCTTTTAGTGCCTATTATATGTCAACCATAATACCAGGGATTATACACATGATATTTCATGCATTCCTGCAACTGCCAAGAGATAGGTTATAATTTGTAACCCTTTTCAGAAGCGATAATATAAAAATCCCCGCCATCTGACAATAGGTGACTTGGCGAAAGGCATTGAGATGGAACAGCTAGCATTTAAACCTGGGCTACTTCAAAACCCCTGCCGCACTGCCTCAACTGGAAGTGTAAAACATGTGCTGTAGTTTACAACCTGAAGCTTGACAAAAGCATGCTTTTAAAAAAAGATTTATTTACTTATTTTAGAGAGAGTGAAAGAGAACATGAGTGGGAGGGAGCAGAGGAAGAGAAGAAGAGATTCTCAAGCAGACTGTGCTGAGGATGCCAGACGTGGGCTCAATCTCACAACCCTGAGATCAGGACCTGAGCTGAAACCAAGATTGAATGCTTAACAGATTGCGCCACCCACATGCCCCTAAAAGCATGCTTTTATAAGATTGATACTTCAAATTTTAGTTTCTTAAAAAATTGAGAAAAAAAATCACTAATTTTTATGAAGTTTGCTATCTTTAAACGATCTTTCTAAAAGTTTATACCTTCTGAGTTTCTAACAGAATCTTTAGTCTTAAAATGTGTTGATATATCTTTAAAGATTTTATTTATTTGAGAGAGAGTGCGCACAAGGCAGAGGGAGAGAAGTGGATTCAGTACTGAGTGGGGAGCCTGATGCGGAGCTTGATCCCAGGACCCTGAAAACATGAGGTGAAGTCAGACGCCCAACCTACGAACCAGCCAGGTGCCCCTGTTAATATGTCTCTTAATTCTCATTTGATCTCTGGGTTTGTCCTCCTTTCTTCTTTTCCCTTACAGTTTATCTATTAAAGTATCTAAGACTTTGACCTGTAAAGTTTCCCATAACTCGGATCTTGCTACTGCATATTCACAGGCAATTCAACATGCTCTTTCTTCTGTCCTCTGGATTTTCTGCAAATTGGCAGCTGGGTACAGAGCCTGGATCTCAGGTCGTATTTCTTTGGTGGACTGCTCTTCTATCAGGAGGCACAGAGTTTATGATTATCTTACTTTTGGTGAAATTATGTCATCTCTGTTAATCTGAAGTTCATTCTTCAGTAGCTTTCTCATTAAGGGCTCATGAAAACAATATTCTTTGCATTCTTACATGTTGATAAGTTTGTGACCTTTTATAACTGTTGTTATACTTTCTATTTGAAAGTCAGTTTTGCTGGATATAAAATCTTTGGTTCACATCTTCTCTCCTAAAACCAGGACACTTCTTGGTTTGCATTATGGATTTTTTCCCCCAGACTTTTATGGGGAAAGAAGAGATTCTTGTGGAGAGGAGAGTTTAAAAATACCACTGGGGCACCTGGCTGGCTTAGTCGATCCAGCATGTGACTCTTGATCTTGGGGGGACTGTGAGTTCGAGCCCCACTTTGGTTATAAACATTGCTTAAAAATAAAATCTTTAAAAAATAAAATACCCCATTTGCTATCTTAAACAGTTCACTATATTTAATAGATGCCCATTTTCATCAGAATAAAATAATAATTTGTATTTAGAACATTTCTACCTAAAATATGTATTTTGAAAACAGACGTTAGCTAGGAAGCAATTTTTGCAAACAGAAGTTCATGAACTAGGACAAATGAAACCAAGTATGTGGATTTGGCTATATTTTGCATTTTTCTTGGGAAACTTTAGTTTCATTTTTGGTCTTTTTCACTGGGCATTTTCCTAATTCGATATAATGAGGACCATGTGTAGAACAGGATCAAATACAAAGTCTTACTTTCTGAAATCAGTGACCTATATTCTATCTATCCATCTGTCTACAGTATCAACTTCCCAAGTTCCCATCCAATGATGTGCTGGTAAACTGGCTCTCCAAGAACAACAACAAAATGCCTTGATTTTTTTTTAACACTTGACCATTTCTGTGGTTTAAATATGCCCACTATGGCTCATTTCAAGCTACTAGCAGTTTAATTACTGGCTTATATAATTCCTGAATATTTACTAATTAGTTTTCATGAATTGGTATAATAAGATAGCTATAGCATACTCACTAGTCCCATCCCCTCCCAAGATAATTTGTATGCTTTATATTTATCATGTATGGAATTCTATGAATCTTAGTTCTTATGTCAAAGTCATCAGTTTTTCCACAATACTGAATCTTGATTTGCTCTTACATACAAGTAGAGATAAAAATAAAAAATACAGATTATCCTAATTTGCTCAGATAAAAGTATTTGAGGTCATAAATACTTTTTTAATGAATTAATTCCAGTCCAGCAAATGGGGCAAATGATGGGACCTATGCTATGCATATCCCACTAATGATCACATATATTTTTTTAATCATCAAAAACATTATCTTTGTTAACTTTCCTTTGGAGGCTATATCCTTCAGGAATTATTCAGGAGTGTTACAGCACTAGTATAAATGGTAGAGAAAAACAGAAAAAAATCCAAATGCTCAACAACAGGAAAATGGCTAAATTATGGCATATTAATAGCTACTAATATTATAAATATGTGGAATATATAAATACATGTGTTGATTATGTCAGAATCTTGTCAGTTTGTGAGTCACTGTGCTGAGTCCATAACACAGGAGCAATGACTATGAGATTATTGCTCGTACAGTACTGTCCTGACCTCTGCTTGAGGAACCAAGCTGCTCCTCAAAGCACATTTGACTAACCTGTTAAAGGCTTGTATATATCCAAGCTGGACCCTCCTCCTGGAAAGATGCCTGCTTTCTATTTGTACTGTACTATAACCCTAACTGTTATACTTATAAGAAAAAATACCTTTTTCAAAAAAATTCAGAATAACAGTGGTCATTATGGTGATCTTCGTACATACCAAAATAAATAACTAATACAGTTAAGTGGAGTTTCATAAAAATTAGAAGATGAAATGTCAAACACTCATTAGTTAGCATCTTTAATTAGTAAACTGAGACCTCAAAACAAAATGCTGAATCTAAGACAGCATCTCTCAATTTGACTCTTACCTTCTGAAACCTATCTTCCTTGTATATGTTTTTTTTTTTATCTCTGTTTTATCTTCAACACTCACTCACTGTACCCCTTCATTCCTTCTGCTCTTTCCCTTGACCTCCTAAACGATTTTCAAGGGACTTTTTTGCAGAAAGGGACTGGCTGCGTTGCCCCAAACAACTTCAATTTGCTAGACCAGAAGGCTGTTCTCTAGAAGCTGAATTTAAACCTTGGTCTAGAGTTGAGTTTCAAGGAATTTCTTTAACCTAAGAAGACAGAAATCTGCAGAATTCAGGATTTTGTTAGATACTTACTGACCCGAACCATCAGTTTTGTTCCAACTAGTTCACTTAATTGTTAGTCCCTCAGGTGGGAAAAAAGTACTTAAAAGCAGGAGGGTAGAAAAAGACCAGGAGAACATTTAAAAAACCCCAGCTCTTCAAAATAATAGTAGTAGTAGAAAGAATAATAAATTAAAACATTTTAATAGCCTTTAGAGGGCAAGAAAAAATAGACAAAACACCACGTAAGACCTTTCATTAGACTTTTTTTTTTTTACAGATTAATTGGTCAAAGATTCAAAGTTGTAAACAATATAAAGATCAATCATAGGAAATATTATAAATAGACTTCAGGAAATTTTCAAACAATCTTTTGGGTATCTAAATAGCTGAAGTAAAGGGAACCCGGTCTTCTCTTTTTCAAATGGGTTCACACGTAAAATACAGGAATCAGAAGAAAAAAAAATTAAACGTCGAGGTGTTGAGCGGATTTTATTGATTTTAGGGGGGAATCTCTCTATTTCCTGGATCTGAATGCCTGTTTCTCTTCCCAGATTAGGAAAGTTTTCAGCTATGATTTGTTCAAATACATATTCTGGACCTCTGTCCTTTTCGGTGCCCTTGGGACCCCAATTAAACATAGATTTTTCCTTTTGAGGCTGTCACTCATTTCCCTTAACCTATCCTCATGATCTTTTCATTGTTTTTTCTCTTTTTTCCTCAGTTTCCCTCTTTGCCATCAACTTGTCTTCTATGTCACTCACTCATTCTTCTACCTCATTAACCCTCGTCATTAGGACCTCTAGTTTGGATTGCATCTCATTTAATTGATTTTTAATTTCTACCTGATTAGATCTAAATTTTACAGTCATGAAGTCTCTTGAGTCCTTTATGCTTTTTTCTGGAGCCACCAGTAGCTTTGTAATTGTAGTTCTGAATTGGCTTTCTGACATTGAATTGTAATCCAAATTTTGTAACTCTGTGGGAGAGAGGACTGTTTCTGATTCTTTCTTTTGAGGTGAGTTTTTCCTTCTAGTCATTTTGCCCAGTGCAGAGTGGCGAAAAACCAGTTGTACTTGATAGAAGCGTGAACTCTTCTCACTGTGACATTCCAGCTGTTCTCTCTTTAAATCTCAGGCCCAGAAGAAAAAAACTTGAATGAGAAATCATCAATTTAAAAATTTCCAATATATAGCTGACTTTTCATAGGGGCTGGAATAGTCAGCAAGGTAGAAATCAAAACAAATTTGTGGCCCTCGAGATAAAAACAAGACAAAATAGCCTCTATTCTTTAAGAATTGGGAACCCATCAATAGGGACACCTACAGATAGAGCAAGCAAAAAATCCACTTGAAGAACCAATGTCCCTTTTTGGCTAAAAATACCTACAGGCTGTACAACTCAAAAAGAAAGTGAAGAATCTCTCTGAGCAAATCACCAAGGACATAAGCAGAAAAACTGGAGAAGAATTTGTAAGAGTCTAGATTAATACCTTCCAAAGCACATAAATCTTTCTTTTTTACATATAGGCCAGAGCAGATATTAAATTACAACATGCATGCATCAACGACCCATTGCCTTTCATGGCCTATTCCCTGATCCAGTAGCCAAGGTTTATCTCCTTGCTTCAGAGCAGTTGCAGTCTTGTCTAACTACTTGAAACATCTTTAGGATCCCCTTTAAATCTGGTATACCATAGACGATCACTATTGCTAACTGAAAACATGTAACCTTTTTCTGTTAGTTTTAACTAATGAAATGCTATTTTATTTTTTTCCGTATTGCCACCCAACAACTGATACTTTTTTAATTAAGTAGGTTCCACGCCCAGCATGGAGCCTAATGCAGGTCTTGAGCTCATGACCTTGAGCTCGAGACCTGAGCTGAGATCCAGAGTCAGATGCTTAACCAATGGAGCCACCTCAGGCACCCTTAACAACTAATACTTTCAATTCAGAAACTCTACTACCTTTACCTACTAAAAGAGAACTTGGTGATTGTGTTTCTCCAGTTCAAGGGGTCATGCCCAGTACAAAAATTTTGGACACTCTCAGACCAACTTATGACTTAATACTGTTTATGGATCTTATCTTAAAAACATAAAGAGGTAATACTAGATATACTGGATATGTAATAGCTAAACCAGACTTTGAATCCAGGTCTTTCAATTTTGAGCCCAATGGATTTACTTCTATGCAAACTATATACAATCCCAAATATGTATATATCACTATGATTAGCAAACATTAAACATCTGCTGTGCGAACTTAGGTGTACTAGATTACAAAAAAGTAAATTACAAAGCTCTTGCTCTCAAGGTATTTATAATTTAGTGAGACAGGATATGCACATTCAAATCTAATACTATGTGATATAGCTCAGTAAGTGCCTAGGATTAGAGAGGAGAGGAGAAGCACTGAAGGCTGGTGGATGTGCCAGGGTGTAGAGCTTGTGGCCTCCCTAGGTTGATGAGCAGCTCTGCAACTTAAAAGAGATTACATGACCAGGAACAAGTTTCTCAACTCCTTTATGCCACAGTGTTTCCTTATCAGTTAAAAAAGAGAAAGAGCAAAGAAGCAACAACATTATTTATTTTTATATAACTATAGTGACTGGCATTGAATAATGTAAGAAACATTCTTAGCACAGTACCTGGCACAAATAAATGCTCAATAAATTATTGTTATACATGTTTTCTAGACATTTCATGGACCTAAACGTGGGCACGGGGAGAATCCTGTTGCATACCAATGACTTGATTCTATCTAGCCAGATGCATACTTATTCCGATTTGTACAGCTTTCAGAGCACCTAAATCACTCTCTGGACGGAACACAGGATAAAGTAGCTTGCTTAGACAGCTGTTCTTTTCCTCAGCCCCATCATCATATCTCTTCCTTTAATGTATAGCCCAAGCAGGCAAACAGGAGCCTTTAGTTTCCTCAGGGAAGTCATGTATTTTTCTCCGGTAGGACTTGGCAATTACAGTCACCATGGATATTTGACCAAGAATATTTTGCCTTAAAGTGGCTGAAATCACTATCAAAGAATTTATTCTGTAGATGAATGTTTTGAAATTGTATGAATAAAGGGTCCTTAAATATAATAAAGTAAACTAATTCCCAATTTTCCATATATAGGCCCAATCTGAATGAGAAATTGTGAGAAACAGGAGGTGTATCCTAATACAACAATATGCTATTATGTGCCTCCTCTAATGTTATTTCCCACCAATTTTCAGTTTAACCATAACACTGGCATGGACTGAGCTGTTCACTAGTAATTAAATCTCCACCAAAAGAGACATGAAAAGTTGGGTTTTATTTTATCTTACAAAGAGGATTCAAATCTTTTTTTCCCCAGCTTTACTGAAATATAATTGACCTACAATGTTGTGTATAAGATCTATAATATGATAATGTGAATATATATTGTGAAATGATTACCACAATAAGGTTAGTTAACATATTCATCACCTCACATACTTATCATTTGTGTGTGTGTGTGTGTGTGTGTGTGTGTGTGTGTGTGTGTGGTGAGTCAAATCTATTTCTAAGGCCTAGGGTTTGGAAGGCCTTTAAGCATATGAAAACGGTTAATAAAAATGCTATGGGAGAAAACTGGGATGAATGAACTAATCCAGAAGGTGAAGTACTTAACACTAAGGAGGTGAAAGAGCAGAGAATACATGTAAGTAGACCTAAAATATGTGCTGAGGAATGAAATAAAGCTTCTAAGAGAAGAGAATTAAAGTCTGTGTGCAGTAAGGTTTTTTAAGGTTTAACCCTTCTTAATTTTCCTATTACAGGTAAACCTCAAGTCACTAACCACTTGTACATACAAATGCACAGAGAAACACCATCCAATTTCTCTGTTACCAGGAATTCCCATACCAAAGATGCCCTCTGCCAGGGTATGCCCCATGGCTAATCCAGTCCTCAAATGATCTGTCTTGCTATGGGTTCTACTTTCTCAGTGTGCTAAATAGTGGAGAGCTGGCTCTTATAGGCTCACAAGGACCAGCTGTGAAAGTCTGAAGAATTTTACGAGTCAGTTGACATCATGTTGACAGCTTGAAATCAGCTGTGGTAAAGGTATTTGTACCTCAGAAATCCGCAAATGCTTTCAATCAGAACCACCTCCTTCCCTCCTTGCCAGCCAGTTGTAAATATTTATCAGCACACCACTGGCTAAACTTTACACTTTAATACAGCTTTTTTTTTTAAAAGATTTTATTTATTTGTTCATGAGAGACATAAAGAGAGAGAGAGAGGCAGAGATATAGACAGAGGGAGAAGCAAGCTCCATGCAGGGAGCCCGATGTGGGACTCAATCCCAGGACTCCAGGATCACGTCCTGAGCCAAAGGCAGATGCTTAACTGCTGAGCCACCCAGGCATCCCTAATACTGCTTTTAAACTGAATTCCCTTCACTTTTAGTTCTCTTCTTAAAAACAGTTTTTAAATACAACAGATATTTTGTTTGCTTGATATAAATTGACTTTTCATTTAAGAATCATTTTTATCTGTTAATTCAGCTTTGTTTCCCTATTTAATCACCTACTTGCATCAAGTAGCATTAACAAAGTTATCAAAGAACTTTTTGAATGAAATAAAAAAAAGAAGAAAAGTGACCCTCTCAATTAAGATACTTGGTTATACTCTTCAGAAAAATTTAATAAGAATTTACCACCATTTTACCCTCCACTCACCTGAAATGGTTTCAGGAATATTTCCTCCATTGCCAGTCTGCCATACTCAGTGAAAAGCTAGATGGAAAATCACACACATCCACACACATGCGCACACACACATAGAGAAAATATCAGTATCAGCAAAGCTTTACTTCTGTGCTTTTTTCCATTCTTCTTCTTCCTCGCTAAGACATAATACTGTATTAGTAAGGTTACAATAATCATTTTAAGGAACTAGGTATTAGATAAAGCAGAACTACAGTAAATTTTTAAATAAAAAATTAAGGACATAAAGTACATGTTAAAAATTAAGTTTCCACTTCAGGCTAATACCTTTATATCAAGAGTGTAAAAAGTTTTTTGTAGGGAAGACAGGAAAAAAAGTAACATGGAAAGTAACCTTTCAAAGCAGAACTTGCACAGATCAGACCAGAGGGCCATAAACTATGTTGGACATATTTATAAAAGTTGTTGCCTGAGGAAATTTAATGGCACAACGGACTAAATTACTACAAAGGCATAAAGGTATTTGGCTGAAAAATACAATCAGATGTACTGCCTTCTCTTGTTTTTAATTGCTCCCAGTTGAGAGGCACCATATCAGTTTTTGTGTTGCCAGAAATGTAAGGTCTCAGAGAACAAAGACCTGAGGCAGTGACTGTGATTAGGCCTCTGTTGAGCAGTTCATCCAGACCAGCCCACTGGGTTTCCCCAGCTGTACACAGGAAATGCCACTTCATCCACAAGACTGACAAGCCAAAGTGGCTTCTCAGAGCCAAGGTGGAACACTGACACAGAGGATTCCCACCCCTTCCTCTTTAGGATAATTCCCACAGCACCACCCTGCCTCTCTTGCAGAAGCATCTAGGAAGCCAAGGGTAATTACTAAGCATCTGATTAGAGTGACTCAGTGAAAGTCTGGAATATCATGTCTAAAAGGCAGCTGGTCCAGTGATTAACACTCTGATTAGAAACATCTACTAACATAATTGGAATTCACAATCTTTTTCTGAGGAGGCTGAGGTGTTGTCATTTACAGGAAAAATTTTAAATGGTCTCAGAAAAAGTTTACTTACTCAATATCAAAGTCCAAAGTCAGCCTTCTTAAGGAATCCCTACACTGGTATTGAACAGTGTTATGCCATTAACTTGGAAAATAATTGGCTAGGTTATGACACAGGCCTGAAGAAGTAAATTGTACTTATTATAAGAAACAATTATTTAGTTTATTGCCTATTTGTCGTAAATGATCAGGGTGATATACTAGAAATATACGTGGGAACAATTCTCGATATGAACTCCAAATGCTATTTCCAACATTACAGGTTACCTTGCTTTATCATCCTTTGTTGTCTGTTAAATTTGTACATGGCCTTTATTGCCAAGATAGATTATATATTTAAAGCAAAATTTTCTATAAAATATGCAGAGGGAAGCTATCAGAGAAATAGATTTTGATATGTAACCAAAATAACATGCATTGAAAGGGAGCAGAAAGTGTTACAGAGATGTAAACTATCTTAAGGAAATATTTAATCTTTTACTTGAGATTTAAATGTTGCTTGGAGAGTGGAAGGAGCCCTAAGCCCAGGAGATGCCCAGATTTCTAGTCCCACTCTACCACCAATTACCCATATTTAGGCAAGTCATTTACTACTTTCAGCCAAATTTACCTCATCTGTAAAAATGAAAGGGAAATTAGGTGTCTACTGAAGTCTCTTTCAGATCTAAAGTAGAATTTTATGAATTATCATCAGGAAGCTCTTCACAGTTTTTTTTTAAAGATAGATTTATTTATTTACTTATTTACTTACTATTTATTTATTTATTTATTTATTTATTTATTTATTTATTTATTTATTTATTTATTATTTCATGATAGACCTAAAGAGAGAGAAAGAGAGGCAGAGGGAGAAGCAGGCTCCATGTCGGGAGCCTGATGTGGGACTCGATCCCGGGACTCCAGGATCGCGCCCTGGGCCAAAGGCAGGCGCCAAATTTCTGAGCCACCCAGGGATCCCCCAGCTCTTCATAGTTTTTAGGTATAAGTCCATAGGAAAAGAAGTCTGGCATACAACTGATATCAGACTATAATTATTAAATCTCTGACCATAAGCCTTCAACTTCAGGTTTTTTTTCTCTGCATTTTTGCTGTAACAATACTCTGAGGACAGCATATAGAACAGAAATGTTTATAAAATGTATTATTAAAGTACAGTTAACATACAATGTTATATTAGTTTCAGGTGTACAACACAGTGATTTGATGATCCTGTACATTATGCTATACTTACTATGATAAGCATAGTCACTGTCACCATACAACATTATTACAATATTAATGACTATATTCCCTATGGTGTACTTTTCACCTCTGTGAGTAACTTATTTTAAAACTAGATCAACTTCTCATTTTGGGCCATTTTTAAACCAAAGATTCTTTTCTCTACTCTAATTTGCCATATATTTTCACATATAGGGCCAATAGCAAGTAGCTTTACAGTAACAAAGAAGTATGAAAACTGAATCAGAAAGAACATAACCATACAGGGCTGAAACAAGAAGCCTGGAAATAGGACAACCTCCATTTGATTATGTTTTTAAATCTTTCTGTATTAAGTGTTCAAGTAGAAGGCCCAACAAAATACACCCTCAAAAGATTACCAAATATGTAAAAAAGAATATACATATTGTTACCTGGAGGTGCTGAAGATCATCCTCCTGGACATTCTGGGATAAGTTATATACCTTGATTAAGAAATAAAGTCAAAATGGTAAAATAAATAGCATAATCTGAAGCACACACTTTGTCATTCTTTATTTTTATAAATATTAATTTTCATAAAATCAAACTCTCTTACATGTATTTTATATAATGGTATTTATAAGATCTTGAAAGAGTAGTAAAGAAAGCTTGACAGACAATAAACAATGTACAATGTTCATAAAATTGTTCCAGAAATACAACAGCCACCTGCTCTGGAGATGGATATTAAAATTATTTATGAACCTAACTTAATAGTCAATAAAATAACCATTCTTATAAGCACACCAAAATAATAATCTAGATCTGAATAACCCATATGTAAATTTTGTCTTGAGATACCACCTCACACCAGTGAGAATGGGGAAAATTAACAAGGCAGGAAACAACAAATGTTGGAGAGGATGCGGAGAAAAGGGAACCCTCTTACACTGTTGGTGGGAATGTGAACTGGTGCAGCCACTCTGGAAAACTGTGTGGAGGTTCCTCAAACAGTTAAAAATATACCTGCCCTATGACCCAGCAATTGCACTGTTGGGGATTTACCCCAAAGATACAAATGCAATGAAACGCCGGGACACCTGCACCCCGATGTTTCTAGCAGCAATGGCCATGATAGCCAAACTGTGGAAGGAGCCTCGGTGTCCAACAAAAGATGAATGGATAAAGAAGATGTGGTTTATGTATACAATGGAATATTACTCAGCTATTAGAAATGACAAATACCCACCATTTGCTTCAACGTGGATGGAACTGGAGGGTATTATGCTGAGTGAAGTAAGTCAGTCGGAGAAGGACAAACATTATATGTTCTCATTCATTTGGGGAATATAAATAATAGTGAAAGGGAATATAAGGGAAGGGAGAAGAAATGTGTGGGAAATATCAGAAAGGGAGACAGAACGTAAAGACTGCTAACTCTGGGAAACGAACTAGGGGTGGTAGAAGGGGAGGAGGGCGGGGGGTGGGAGTGAATGGGTGACGGGCACTGGGTGTTATTCTGTATGTTAGTAAATTGAACACCAATAAAAAATAAATTAAAAAAAAAAAAAAAAAGAAAAACTACATTGACTTTTTCATAATTGACTAATTTAGTTAAGGCTAGGGGCACCTGGCTGGCTCAGTGGTTGAGCATCTGCTTTTGGCTCAGGTCATGATTCCAGGATCGAGTCCCGCATCGGGCTCCCCACAGGATTGAGTCCCTCTGCCTATGTCTCTTTCTCTCTCTGTGTGTCTCTCATAAATAAATAAATAAATAAATAAATAAATAAAATAAATAAATAAATAAATAAAATCTTCAAAAGAATTGTTAAGTCTATAGAAAGTTCTATCACATTGAAGTTAGGCTCTGAATATCATGCTCATATCCATATACACTACTGCTTCATGAACAGATCACAGCACTAAGATAACATTCTTTGTTTTTTTTGGGGAGGTAATTTCAAAAAAAGTTAAGGATTTTTATGTATTGACACAAAGAGTATACTTTGTGTACTTATTTAAATAACAGACTATTTCTCAGATAATAAAAAGTCATTACTAGGGACTTAAATTTTTCAGTGAAAATATTCAATACCTTCAGGTAAAATATATAAATATTAAAAAGGCAAAATCAATCTTGTCTTAATTGGCTTGCTTATACTGTTGATTATGAAGAAATTAGATTTTAAGTCAGTATTTTATTAAGATTTATTTATTTATTTATTTATGATAGACACACACACAGAGAGAGAGAGAGAGAGAGGCAGAGACACAGGAGGAGGCAGAAGCAGGCTCCATGCCGGGAGCCTGACATGGGACTTGATCCCAGGACTCCAGGATCGCGCCCTGGGCCAAAGGAAGGCACCAAACCGCTGAGCCACCCAGGGATCCCCTAAGCCAGTATTTTAAAGGCTCATTCAAGAGGTCTATTTTTAAAAGCTAGTCAAACACAGGTTACAATCATGACTTACATCTTAAAGCTTTTTTTAAAAAAAAATTCAGTTTTCCTTCTATCCACCCTCTTGTTGTTCTAACCACGTGAAACCCTTGTTGCTGGTTCACTAGCTTCATTCTCTGCTCATTTATAATTCCAGCCTTGACTTATTTATCCCAACCACTTTGCCTTCCCTACCTTTTTAAACTATCTTACCTCTCTCTAAATGTCCGTTTCTTGGCCACTGTTTCTTCTTGCTCTTTCTAATGAACAGAAAATATCTAAAAACTGTCTTAAAATCTTTCATGCTATATGTTTTATGGCTATAGTAAAACTCTGCAATGACTTTGAGGACAATTTGTAAAGCCTACAATAACCTCAAAAACAATACTTTAAAAAGACAAAGAAAAAAGGAAAGGAAGATAACTTTTTTTTTTTTAAAGATTGTATTTATTTATAGAACACAGAAGCAGGAGGAGGGGCAGAGGAAAGGAAGAAAGAGAATACCAAGTAGACGCCGCACTGAGCATAGAGCTTGCTTGGTGTGGGGCTTGATCCCAGGATCCTAAAATTATGACGTGAGCCCAAATCAAGAGTAAGAGGCTCAAATGACTGAGCCACCTAAGCACCCCAAAGATAAAAAATTTTGTAAGGCATTTCCTTACCTAAATGCTAAATGTATATTAAGTGTTTTATTAATTAATTAATTTATTTATTTATTTATTGTTAAGTGTTTTAAAAAGTTGGGAAAGCATCTATAAAGAAAAAAAGGAGGTGCCTCAGTGGCTCAGTTAGTTAAGCATCTGACTCTTGATTTCAGCTCAGGTCATAATCTCAGAGTCATGAGATTGAGAGCCTTGCATCAAGCTCTGTGCTGAGCATGAAGCCTGCTTGGGATCCTCTCTCTCCCTCTCCAACTCTCCCACTCATACATGCTCTCTCTCTCTAAAAAAAAGCTGGGAAAGCATATAAATGTTTTTATACTCAGAAATATTTCTACTGGCTGTATAAAATCACATTTATAAGTCTTGTTGAAACATAAAGGTAAATGTAACTTATAATAGGTAGTTTCATATCTATCTGCATATATTATAAGACAATATTATTGAGTTTGTTGTAGTCTTTAAACAGAAAAAATTATCAATAAGATAATACAAAATGTTCTGACTATAGGCAGTTTGAAAACTGATAAGAAATTAGATGACAGTTACCAAAACAATTCTACTCTTATGGAAATCATAAAAACTTGTATGCTAATTGAGGCAAATAACCTATTTACCATTTCTGTTGTCTTACTACCACATGTATATAGGAATACATATATTCATAAGTTTTAGTTAAAGAAACAACCATCAAAATGGATTTATCTTATTCCATACCTGTATTGAGCTGATCATTGTGCTGAGTGCAAATACTGTGGCTGAATCTCTCAAAGTTGACTGACTATCAAAGGTTCCCTGAGTATCCATCAATAGCACTGCAACCTGTAGGCAAGTAGAGTACATCATTGATATTTTATAGGACAGGTGTAGTGTTAGGGTTACTACAAAGTTAACACTGTAAGGACTAAAGCAAACCATGAACAATGGATACTTAATAGGTAATTTTTTTATATATGCCATGAATGCCACAGAAAATAAAAATATTAATTAGCTCAATACTATAATGATGAATTTTCACAGGTAATCCAATATAATAGGAATAGCATTGAAACAAAGTATAGATGTTAGCTTGCTGATCTGCCGTTCTACTGTCCCAATGATTCTGCCACCTTGATCAATAGAAAGAGAAACAGGAACACACAATAGGATGCTACCCACCCCACTTCCCTTTTAATCTTCATGTCAAATAGCCAAAATTAGTTTTCAAAAGATCATTTTTGAGGACCTTGAAAAGTGGTAGCTCTTGTAAGTGCAAACTCAATTTTCTTTATGAAGTTTGCATTATACCTTCTTGCCGTCAGGTTTATTGATAAGGAAGACTTCACTCCATATTTGGATTCCTGTGGTCTCTCGTTCAGACCCACCTCTCCATGAAAAACCAGTCAATGGTTCATTGTAATCTCCAACCCAGTCGACTGATTCCTATAAATTAAGAAATTTTGTGATATGGAATTGGATATGTGATATAGATTTTTCTACACAGCAATTCTGGTTTGTATCTGTCTCCAACTATAGTCAAAAGGAAACAACATATTCACATATATTGTGTTGATACAACTACTTTATTCATCTAAAATATTATTATTTATATATTTTATATATTTATTATATTTATTATTTATTAATATATTATTATAATATATTAATATATTTATATATTTATTATATTTAGACAAGCACCATCTACTATATTATATTGGAGGTCCTGGGAATACAAAGATATCATTCTAGACCAGAGAAGCTCACAACCTAATAAAAAAGACAGACATGCTAATAAACCATCATGTTGCAACATATGCATGCCAAAATGGCCATGTACATTAGGCATAGATAGCACAAGAAAGAAATAACTAACTCTTGGTCAGGAAAGACTTAATAGGAGAGGTGGTATTTGTGCTACAACTTGATGAATGTTTGGGAATTTTCCAGGTGAGCAAACTTGGAGTGGGCATTCTAGAAGCAAAGAAATAAAGACAGGAGAAAGGAAATTATGTCAGGATATACACAATAATATACACAAAAGTTTTGGTATTGGGGGTGGAGGGAGTGAATAGCAAGAGGAGAGGCACCTAGTAGTGCGCTTCAGAAAAACAAAAACAAAAACACAACAAATCTGTTACTTAAATCTGGCAAGTGCTATTTAACACAAGCAACATGACAAGTGTTATTGAGCATTTAATTTTCATGTTTATTTTACAGTTAAAACTATGAATAGCCTAAAACTTATAGTCCCAAAGAATGGAAACTAATACTAATACTAGTTTTGTTCACTTAATTTTCCCACCTGTGTTAAGTAGTATACTCCTGTGGATACACTACAAACAGAGAATGACAAGATTTCTCTTTGGTTTCAAAGCCTAAAGTATTTTGGTAGTGCTATTCCTGATTTGTTTGAACTGAAGCTAGAGATAGAAGATATTAAAGTTAATTTTACAAAACTATTAAAAAAAACCCAACTATAAAAGATCAATCCCAGGGGTGCCCGGTGGCTCAGTCAGTTAAGCATCTGCCTTCAGCTCAGGTCATGATCCTGGGGTCCTGGGATGGAGCCCCAGGTTGGGCTCCCTGTTCGAGGTGAGCCTGGTCCTCCCTTTCCTCCTTGCTTATGCTCTCTTGCTATCTCTCTCAAATAAACAAATAAAATATTTTTATAAAAAAGATCAATCCCAAATGAATAATTATGGTATAAAAACATAACACAAAGTTTCTCTGCCTCCACATCCACATTTGCAACAGAACTGCTATGGGTAAAAGGATGAAAAAAAAAATTACTGGTATGCTCTCCATGCCCAATCTTCTGTTCCTCAACTCTGATCTCCCTATACCCTTCTACTTTTGGTTTATCCTAGATCCCTTAAAGTGTCATTTCTGTGCCCCATTGGTGTCAAATGTTATGACACTGCTGGTTGCCTCTGGGGGTGGGCTAAGATGAGAATCGAGTGGGAAAACATAAGAGAGAACTTCCTGGGGTAACAGCAAGATATACTTGATAGATTTGGGCCCATTTGGCCTATGCATTTTCAAAAAATAATAATAATAAGCAATGTACACCCAAGATTTGTGTATGTAACTGTAATGCAAATTTTATAACAAAAGAAAAAAACCAAGTACTGAAATACATGATAATGATGTATATTGTAATATTCATGAGGAAGTGTACCAATCTCAGCAATTTACTTTGAAATGAATAAAAAAATAAGATGCAATGATGGCTATAAAGAGGGAAGAACAGCTGGAGACACATGTGATAAAGCAAGAATATCAATGTTAATGGTAAAATCTAGGTAGTTAATACCTAGGTGTTCACTGTAAAATTCTTTTAACTTTGCTGCATGCTTGAAAAATGTCATAATAAAAAAAAGAAAAATGTCATAATAAATGCCATGGGAAAATGATTATGATAAAAAAGCTATGATAGAAGTTATTTGACACATTTTAAACATTCTAATGTGTAAGATTGATAATCATATCACTATGCCATGTCTCTTTCTAAAAGAATAAACATGTTTTTTTTTTTTTAAGATTTTATTTTTATTTATTCATAAGAGACACACACACACACACAGAGAGAGAGGCAGAGACATAGGCAGAGGGAGAAGTATGCTCCATGCAGAAGCCTGATGTGGGACTCGATCCCGGGACTCTGGGATCACGACCTGAGCCAAAGGCAGACGCTCAACCACTGAGCCACCCAGGCAACCCAAGAATAAAAATATGTTATATTTTACGGGAAATGTGGCAAAGTGACTTCAGATAAAAGTGGCCTATATAGTGTTTGGTGTCCAAAGCACAGAAGGTCGAATGGTTATACATTTTTTTTTTATACCACCGCATTTTTAAACTAGTTCATATTTAGGGTATATAACAAATGTAAGTGGAAATACTGAGCACTACTAAATAAAAACACAAAGTGACAAAAGCACAGAAACAAGAAAACATTTTAAAGCACTTCTTACATACCTGGTTGTACATGTATCTCAACATGAAGTCCATCAGGAATGATTTTCCTTTTCTGAATGCTCCAGCAACAGATACAGCAACAACCTCCTTGTCCCTGACAGCCTCCGAGAGAAGAATCCGATTTAGTGCAGTTTCATCTAACTCAAAGGAATGGTCATCTTTGACAATGAGGACTTGTACTGGTCCTGCCTTTTTCACTGGCTCCTCCTCTTCTGAGCTCCATTCATATGTCTTTTCTGAAAACCCACCTATTGAATAAAATAGCAATTTATTCAGCTAATCATCTCAAAATACCAAGAAATGTAAAATACCTCTCAATTCTCAAATATCTGAAACAGAGGCACAGTGGAATTAGAAATGCTCATTTTATTTATTTATTTTTAAATATTTTATTTATTTGTGAAAAATACAGAGGGAGAAGCAGGCTCCCTGCAGGGAACCTAATGTGGGACTTGATCCCAGGGCCCTGGGACCACGACCCAACCCAAAGGCAGACACTCAACCACTGAGCCACCCAGGTGCCCCTGAAATGCTCATTTTAACGACACGCTGATGTCATTAAATGTCTCAGGAAGATTTATGTCTCAGAAAAACTTCTATCTGGTCTTTCCAATTCTGTGACCAAATCAAATGGAATTTTATTCTCAAGAAAGCTTCAAGTGAGGGCAAAGATCTCTGTTTGCAGAGAGAGAAAGAAAATCAAAGCCGAAGATTCTACTTTTGGAGTACAGGAATAAAATAACTTCAGTTCATAATTTCTTTATCCCCTAGAAATAAGTTTACTTAGTCACATAAAGGATCCTTGCAACAGTTTTTAAAGCTGAACATACACAGGAGGAAATACATACAGGAACTCAGAATCACATATTTCTGAAATCGGAATAAATTTTTACAACACCTAGTTCAGCTCCCTTCAATACACGCATGCCATCTACAAATTCTAGATTCTTAAATGTCTCATTTTAAATTATGCCTCATAGCAATGGAATCTACAGATAATTAAATTGGGTAGGCCAGGTTATGGGCAACCTTCAAATCCATAGCAAAGAGGTCTAGACATAATTCATTTTAAAAAAAGGACACTTTTGAAAGTTATTTTGTGTGAAGATCTTATATAAAAGCTACGTGACCCTGGAAAATTACTAAACCCCTCAGTTCTTCAGCTGTAAAATGTAAACTATTAATAGCACCTATTAATAGGGTTGTTGGAAAGATTAAGGGAGCCACTATAGAGTGGCTATAGAGCCACTGTAGAGTGCTGAGATCAGTGCTTGGCACATAGTTTACTCATAAAGGTTAGCTATTCATCACCGCCATTACCATCACAGACCAAAGTAAGTATTCCTATAAGAAGTTTCTGCTGATTTTTCCAGAAATCTGTGTGTGTACATGTTTTCAGAGTTATTATATATCTGATAAAGGGTTAATATCCAAAATACATAAAGAACTGATACAACTAAACAGCAAAAAAACCAAACAATCCAATTAAAAAGTGGATAGAGGATATGAGAAGACTTTTTTATAACAGAAGACATGCAAATGGCCAACAGACACATGAAAAGATGCTCAATATCATTAATCATCAAAAGAAATGCAAATCAAAACCAAACAGATATCACCTCACACCTTTTAGAATGGCCATTATCAAAAAGACAATAAACAACAAGTGCTAGCTAGGACTTAGAGAAAAAGGAATCCTTGTGCACTGTTGATGAGAATGTAAATTGGTGAAACCACTATGGAAAATAGTATGGAAAAAATTAAAAATAAAACGACTATATGATCCAGCAATCTCACTTCTGGGTACTTATCTGAAGAAAATGAAAAGATTAACTCAAAAAGATATTTGAACCCTTATGTTCATTATAGAATTATTTACAATAGCCAAGATATAGAAACAACCTAAGAACAACCTAAGTGTCCATTGATGAATTAAGGGATAAAGAAATTATTATGTATATGTGTGTGCCTGTGTATGTACACAGCCACACATACAGATGATGTGTGTGGCTGTGACTATTACTTATCCATAAAAAATATGAAAACTTTCCATTTGTGACAACATAGATGGACCTCAAGGGCATTGTGCTAGGTGAAATAAATCAGAGAAAGACAAATATTGTATTGTCTTTTATATGTGGAATTAAAAAAAATAGAAACAAAACAAGCTTATAGGTACAGAGAACAGTTGGTACTTGCCAGAATTGGGGGAGGGGAGTTGAGGGTGGGAGACACAGGTAGAGAGGGTCAAAAGGTAAAAACAAAAATATAAACAAATCTTGTTCTCTTGTCTAGTCTTTTTTGAAACTTTGATGCTTAGTTTTTTCATATGTAAGATGGAAAAAAGTTTTCTATTTAATTGGCAGAAATGTCAGTTTTGACTTTTACAATTAATTCTTAAGATACAAGAATTTTAGAACCCTAAATTTTGGCATTTATGGTATATTACAAAACAACTTCAATGTGTCAAGTGACACAATCTTATATCTACTGCCTTTGTGATGTAACTTTGTAAGATCCTCCCACTTTGACTTTGGGGTCAGCCATGTGATTTGCTTTAGCAGACATGACACAGCAGAGGCTTAGAAAAGCACTTGTGTTTTTCCATTTTGCTCTTTCACTTGTGCCATTCACCATGTGAATATTCCCAGGCTAGTCTGCTGCAGGATGAGAGACACTTGCAGCAAAGGCAAACAGCCCAGTCCCAACCAAGCCCCATAGCAAACCAACCCTAAGCCATGTGAGGGACCTCAGCCAAGATCAACAGTTGCCTAACAACTATTTCAACATGTGTGATCAATAAATGCTTACTGTTCTATGCCCCTGAGGTTTTGTGGTTATTGAGCAGCATAACAGGCAATAAACTACTTACTGGTTCAGCCTACAACACTCCTTCCTTTAGAAGGGCCGAACAGTGTAGTGGTGAAAAACACAGGCTCTGGAACCAGAGTGCTGAGATTTGAACAAAGGCTTTCCCATTTTTTTTGGCTGAGTAACCTTCAGCAAGTTTAATCTCTCTGTGACTACCTCATAAGGTTGCTATGAATTAATAAATTCACATAACACATTTAGAACAGTGGCTGGCACATCGTAAATGCTATTAGTATTATTATAGATTTAGGAAACGAAAGCCAAAGATGTAACTGACTTTGCCCAAGAAAAGGATATGGAATTTCTATATCAAGCAATCTACCATGGATTGTGTAACTATTTATTTAGTTTTTTTTAATATTCCAGGAAGGTATTCATTATTATCTGTATTTTTGACACATGAGGAAATTAAGAATTGGGTTAAGTAACTTTTCCAAGAGCACGCCCACTAGTAAGGGGTAGATACGAGTTCACATAGTAACTGTCAATTTGAGATTAGATCCCAGGTATCTAAACTTTAATCCCAGGCCTTTCCACTATAACATTCTGTCTCCTTAGCGGAAATCAAATAACTCTTACAGACCACATAAATGGGCTCATTTGCTTTGTACCAAAAAACACAAAGTCAAAACATATACCAATTAATTTTTCAGATCAAATATATGACCTAGCCTCAAATCAACCCTTAATAGTATTGTGAACAAAACTGGGCTCTTAAATAACTTTTCATTTAAATCTTTGAAAATATATTTAAATAAACATCCTCCATTATGTCTGCAGCTATACCTTGGAAATACTGTGGATTCAGTTCCAGACCACCACCATAAAGTAGGTCATATGAGTTTTTTGGTTTCCCAGTGCATATAAAAGTTATATTTATATAACACTGAAGTTTATTAAGTGTGCAATAGTATTATGTCTAAAACCCACAAAATATATACCTTAATTTAAAACTATTTTATTGCTAAAAATGCTAACCATAATCTGAGCTTTCAGCAAGTTGTAATCTTTTTTGCTGGAGGGTCTTGCCTTGATATTGGTGGCTGCTGACTGATCAGGGTGATGGGTGCTGAAGTCTGGGATGAATACGGCAATTTCCTAAAATAAGACAACTAATGATGTTTGCTGCATTGATTAACTCTCCCTTTTGTGAATGTTTCTCTGTAGCATACTTGCTGTTTGACAGCATTTTATCCACACAGAACTTTCAAAATTGGAGTCAATCCTCTCAAACTCTCCTGCTGTTTTATCAACTAAATTTATGTCATATTCTAAATCCTCTGTTGTCATTTCCACAGTTTTCACAGCATCTTCACCAGGGGTTGATTCCACTTGAAGAAACCACTTTTTTTGCTCATCTGTAAGAATCAACTCTTCGTTCATTTAAGTTTTATCCTGATATTGCAGCAGTTCAGTCCCATCTTCAAGCCCCACTTCTAATTTTAGCTCTCTCCTTGTTTCCATCACATTTGCAGTTACTCCCTCCACTGAAGTCTTGAACTCCTCACAGTCATCAAACTACAAAGTTTGAAATACTGCAACAATTACTAAAATGTGACCCAGACACAAAGCAAGCAAATGCTGTTGGAAAAGTGGTGCCTACACAGACTTGCTCAACACAGGGTTGACACAAACCTTCAATTTGTTAAAACTGCAGTATCTGTGAAGTGCAATAAAATAAAGTGCAACAAAATGAGGTATGCTTTGTACTTAAGAAGTCTTACAGCTAGAGAAAAATAAGGCAATCATATATCTTAGCATAATTTTAAATTAGACTTCAGATCACACATATATATATGATTGTACAACATTGTTACCTATATCTCTCTCTCTATATTGCTGTTCATCTTGAAGACAGTACTATTAAAATATTGCAAATCTAATATATAATTTCAGTTTTTCATTAGTGAAGACAGACATACACCAATACTTTCTGAACAACAGTACAAAGCATCTGAACACAACAGGACAATTGTTTATAGCCATAGATGATAGTTGTTCTCTCAGTAGTTAAGAAAAATTGATTTTATATCCAAAGGATGATAGCTTCCATATTGCCTTATCTCTATGCTGGAGTCAGAAAATCTTTGTGTAAATCTCAGCCTCACAACTTAAACATAAGAAGCTGTGGAAACTATTTAACCTCCCAAGACTCACTACCATCTATCTGAATAATGAGATTATTTTTTTAAAGATTTTATTCATTTCTTTGACAAAGAATGAGAGAGAGCACAAGCAGAGGCAGCAGCACGCAGAGGGAGAAGCAGGCTCCCCAAAGAGCAGGGAGTCTGACCTGAACCAAAGGCAGACTCTTAGCTAGCTGAGCCACCCATGGGCTCCTGAAAAATGAGATTAAAAATGGTACCTATATCAGAAAAGTTTTGTGACAATTAAATAATGTTCTTTAAATGAAAACCAAAGACCCTGACAAATAGTACATGCTTAATAATGATCTCTAATACTATTACTATTATTATTATTATTTTAAAAAGATTTTATTTATTTATTCATGAGAGACAGAGAGAGAGAGAGGCAGATACACAGGAGGAGGGAGAAGCAGGCTCCATGCAGGAAGCCTGATGTGGGACTCGATCCTGGGACTCCAGGATCATGCCCTGAGTCGAAGGCAGGCACTTAACCCCTGAGCCACCCAGGCATCCCACTAATAATATTATTATTAATAGTGACTTTTATTAATGCTATTATTTATTATCTTTTCATAGTTTATTCCACTACTACCTACCAACCTAACTTCAGCCTCAGCACAAAGGTCTTTTTTTTTGAGGATGGCAAATATATATTTTCTTTGATTAAACTCTTTGCCTATCATGTTTAGGATCTGAGTACATAACTGATATGAATGAGGGATCTGGGCTAAACACTATTTTGGACAGAAAAATATCTTCCGAGATGAAAACTATATCACCACTTTCTACAGACTGAAATAATTGTCTAAGATTGTTTACATCAAACTACATGTATGTAACAGGTGCTCTGAATGGAATTTCTGAGTTGTAATGTTTTCAAATATTCAACTTTACAGTACTTAACAATTTTGTTAAGTGATTGTACCATTTTTTATTCCCCACCCACTCCTTTCAATTTCTTAGGCATCCTATTGATCCATATCCTTTCCAACATCTGGTTTTGTCTGACTTCTTAATTGTCAGTGGCAAAGGTGCAAAATGAGTGAGTGAGTTGGGGAATGCCTGGATGGCTCAGCAGTTAAGCTCTGCTTTGGTCTCAGGGCGTGATCCTGGAGTTCAGGGATCAAGTCCCACATTGGCTCCCTGAGGGGAGCCTGCTTCTCCCTCCGCCTATGTCTCTGCCTCTCTCTTTCTGTGTGTTTCTAATGAATAAATAAAAATAAAATCTTAAAAATACTCCAAAATGAGTGAGTGGTATCTCATTATGGTCTTGATACATATTTCTCTAAATGCTAATGAGGTGAACACATGCCTTTTGCTCATTTTTCTATTCGGTGTGTCTTTTTCTCAGTGATTTACAGTGGTTCTTTATATATTTTGAATGCTAGTCCTTTGTTAGTTATTTGCATGGCAAAAATCTCCCAGTTTAGAGCTTACCTGTTTATTTTCCTTAAACTGTTATTGGTGAAAAGTATTCTTAATTTTAATGTAATAGATTTTATTAATAATTTATTTTATGAATAGCACTTTGTATATTATGTTTAGGAAATTATTCCTTATACAAGAGGTGAAGATGTTTATATACATTCTTCTAGTTTTTAAGTTTTTCTTTTTGATATTTAAGTTCTTAATCTGCAAGAAGTGACTATTTGTATAAGGTATGAGATAGAAATCAAATTTGATTTTTTCAACGAGTAACAAAATTTTCATAATTCTATCAAAGCCTCCTTTCTCAAGTAATCTGTCATGTGATCTTTGTCATAAATAAGAATACATATGCATACATGTATACATATGCATAAATATATACACATATACATTTATACACATATACACACATAATGACTATTTCTGATCTCTCAAGTCTGATCAAATCAATAATTTGTCTACATCAACATCAATTTGATTAAGATAATCAAAACAAATTTTTGATATTAAAACAATTTTTTTTCTGTAAGATTTTATTTATTCATTTTAGAGAGCAAGAGTGCATGGAGCAGGGAGGGGCAGAGGAAGAGAAAGAGTCTCAAGCAGACTCTGTGCTAAGCGTGGAGCCAGAAATGGAGCTTGATCTCATGACCCTGAGATCATAACCCTGAGATCACAACCTGAGAACAGGACCTGAGATCACAACCTGAGCTGAAACTAAGAATTGGATGCTTAACCGACTGTGCCACCCAGGTGTCCCTCAAAACAGCTTTTTAAAAAAAGTCATTATATATAGTATGACCATATTTCTCTAATTATTATCAGTCTTAGCTATTTTGACTCTTTCCATATAACTATGGGAATCAATGTTAGTTGAATTTTTTGAAGCTATATTAAATTTATGGATCAATTTGGAAGGAATCAATACTGTTATATTGTCTTCTAACACATAAACATGGGTTTATTCATGTTTATTCCAACATCTACATCTACAACCAACCCATAAACATGGGATATCTCTCTTGATTCTCTTCAATAAAGTTTTTATAATTTGGGGTGCTGGGGAAAGTAGGTTTGTTACATTTATTGCTAGGTATGTTAGTTTTTGTTGCTAATTATAACTGGCTTCATTGTTGTTTTTAATTATGTTTTATAGCTGTTGCTTGGGTAAAGAAATGTAACTGACTTTAATAGATTAGCCTCATACTGAAACACTTATTAAACTACTATTCCAATAAATAAATAAATAAATAAATAAACAAACTACTATTCCCTATAAATTCTGAGTAGATACTTTTGGATTTCATTAGTGTAGAAACAGAAATAAGTTTTACAAATAATAAGTTTTATTTCACCTTTTTTATCTTTACGTATTTCTTTTTCTTGTATCATTGGACATTCAGTACAATGTTGAATAGCAGAAGTGATAGTGGACATGACTTCTGATTTTAGTGAGCAAAACCTGATTTTAGTGAGACTGCTTCTAATATTTGAGTTCATAGTTTGGTTTGGTTTGGTAGATACACTTTATCCTATCATATTAAGGAACTTCTCTACTGGCTTACTATGAGTTTTCAAAAATCATAAATGGGAAATGAATTTTATCAAGTCTTTTCGGTATCTGTTGAAATGATCACCTGGTTTTCTACCTCTATTCTGTTAATGTAGTAATACATTTTTACATTTTTGTCAAACCTAATATTTTCAGTGCATAATATCTTATTTGTATACTGTTAATTCAGTTTGCTAAAGTCTTACTTAGGAATTATGCATCTATATTCACCAGTGAACTGAGTCTATCGTTTTCCTTTCTCATTTTGTCTTTGGCTAGTTTAATATTCAAAGTTATATTAGCTTTATAGAATTAATTAGAAGTCTCCCTATCTTCAAAAAGAGTTTGTAACAAAAAATTAAGGTGAACAGTTCTTTGAAATTTTGATAGATCTTGCCTATAAAACTGATGATTTTTAACTGTTATCTTAATTTCATTAACATTTATGATGCAATAGTTATGTTAGTACTAATAAAGTTTTATATTTCTTCTTGAGAAATTTTTTGGTACATTTATCTTTCTAGGAATTTTTCTCTATTGCCCAAAATTTCAGACAAAAAGTCAGTAAAGATGTAGAACATTTAAACAGTATCATTAGCCAAACTGACCAAGTTGACATCTAATAATTGCAAAACCATATACTCTTAAAAGTTCATATGGGATATTTACCAAATAGACTATATACTGGTTCATATATCAGATCTCAGTTCATTTCAAATTTTTAAAATATTGCAAAAAATATGTTCTCTGACAATAGAGAAATTAAACTGGAAATAAATAACAAGTACATATTTAGAAAATTCCTAAATACTTTGAAATTAAGCACTAAATTTCTAAATAACCTATGGATAAAAGAAAATATAATAGAAATTAGTAAACCAAATAATCTAATAAATCTGATCCATTCATCAGCAATACCATACACTATCTTAGTCAAAATAGCTTTATGAAAAGTCATCATAGTAGGACAAGCCCATCCCATCTTCTAATTATTATCAGTTATAGCTATTTTGACTCCTTCTCTATAAATATTAGAATCAGTAGGTTGGAGTACAGTATCTTATTTATACAGAAATTGTGAAAATATAACAGAAACTTGCTTAGAGGAAATTTATACCTTGAAATGCAATTAGTGGAAAAGATGTTTGAAAAATCATAATTTAATATTCATCTTAAGTAAAAACAGAGTAACATTAAATGCAAAGAAAAAGTAGTAATAAAGATGTCAGAAACTAATGAACTAGAAATAGAGATCAAGAAGAATGATTTAATAATCTAAGACTAATCAAAGAAAATAGAAGAGAAAAAAATCACAAATCACCAATTTCAGATATGAAAAAGGGATATCACTACAGATCCTACAGATATTTAAAAGATAATAAGAGAAGAATGATATCAGCATCATGGTGATATTAGTCCTTTTTTCTCTCCTCTTTGATTTACAACTAATTGGACATCTATAACCAAAAAAAAAAGAAGAAGAAGAAAGAAGAAGAAAGAAAAAGAAGAAAGAAGAAGAAAGAAGAAAGAAGAAAGAAAGAAGAAGAAAGAAGAAAGAAGAAGAAAGAAGAAAGAAGAAGAAAGAAAGAAGAAGGAAGAAGAAGGAAGAAGAAAGGAAGAAGAAAGAAGAAGAAGAAGAAGAAGAAGAAGAAGAAGAAGAAAGAAAGAAAGAAAGAAAGAAAGAAAGAAAGAAAGAAAGAAAGAAAGAAAAAGAAAGGGCCTTCCTGCAGCTTACTAGGACACCCAAGAGATCCATCCATCTGTGCACAAAAAGTGAGTGGACTGGACCACAGAAGAGGCTACTGGGAGAGCAGAAGAGGCCATGGAACCTAGGGCTGTAGAGCCTCCAGCAAGTACAGTAGCTGAGGCCAGGCACAAACCTTTAAAGAGGTGGAGGGTAAAGGCAGTGAGTGGGGCTCTGCCAGGCTGATTCTACATTCTGCAGCTGAAGAGACTTTTGCATTCTGAGGTAAGACTGTGGAGGGAATGGAGGGAGGGAAAGGAAAGAGAAGTAGGAAGACAATGAGAACTGAAGGGAAATGTCTCTTGTTCACCTCAGGATTCTGGCAAAAGGACCACCCAGGGACCTCCGGGACCATCCCTCTTCCATTCCAGGAGTCCCTACAGGGCTGGCTCCAGCTATGCATACATCCAAAATCCTAAGAGTTACCTCAACTCTACAGCAACCCCCCCCCCCCACCAGCTTTACATATATTTAAATATTTAAAAGCTCCTGTAAGGGAAATAAAAAACTTGTGCTATAGTGCCACCATCTGGAAAACAAAAGGAAGATTCCTAATTACCAAACGAATTGTTAGAATCAAAGCAAGCAAAACCTTGCCTAAATAAGACAAGTATCTGCAACTTCAAATGTGGTAGCAGAGGCAGTTTTTATCAAACAGCACAAAAAAGTCAAGATAATATGGTATGACAAAAAGAAAATAATTTTCTAGCCCCCAAAGACATGGAATACTACAATCTGATAAAGAGTTCAAATTTGCTGTTATAGAGGTGCCTTGTGGCCCCGTTGGATACGTGTCTAACTTTTGGTTTCATCTCAGGTTTCATCTCATGGATCAGACTGAGCCCCTCATGGAGCACACTGGGCTCTGTGCTCAGTGGGGAGTCTGCTTGAAGATCCTCTACCTCTGTGCCCCCCATTCATGCTTGCTCTCTCTCTCAAATAAAATAAACCTTTTTTTTTTAATTGCTGTTATGAAAGAATTGGAATGAGCTATAAAAAAAAACTCAGAGAAGCAATATAATGATCTCAGAAATAAAATTAATGAACAAGAGTAGTTTACCAAAGAGACTGAAATTCTTAAAAAAATAAAACAGCAATTCTGGAGCTGGAGAACTCAGTAAATGAAATGAAGAGTACATTAGAATGCATTGGAAATACAGATAAAATAGAAGAGAGAATTAGCAAGCTAAAAGATAGGAATCTAGAAGTGACTTGGGAGAGGTGCCTGGCTAGCTCAGTTTGTAGAGCATGAAACTCTTAATCTTGGGGTCATAAGGTTGGTAATGAAGTCATAGCATAAAAATTTTTTTACACAAAAAATAAGAGGAAAAGGATGGGACTTCTTTAGATAAATGAAGATAAACTACTATGAGCAAAGACTTTTTTTTCTACAAAATGTTTCATGTCAACCTCATGGTAAGCACAAAGCAAAATCTAAACCAGTGATATGAAACATAAAAGAACAGGACACCGAGCAGAGCACCCTGGAAAACCACCAACTTATAAAGGTAGAAAGAAACAGAAGGAAAAAGAAACAATGAAGAAAAAAATAACCAGAAGGCAAAAGATAAAATAGCCATAGTAAATCCTTGTATATCTATAATAGCCCTAATATAAATGAATTGAACTTACCAAATAAAAGGCACAAAAAAGGTTATATAGATTAAACAGCAACAACAACAACAACAACAACAAACAAGACCCAACTATATGCTGCCTGTAGAAGACTCCTTTTAGCTCTAAGGACACCCTGGTTCAAAGAGAATGGAGGATGCTATTCCAAGCAAATGGAAACAAAATGAAGGTGAGAATAGCATACTTATATCAGACAAAAAGACTTCATGTCAAAAAGGATAACAAGAAAAAAATTAAAAAAATAAAAAAAAAAGGATAACAAGAGACAAAGAAGGTTAGTATATAATGATAAAAAAGATCAGTATACCAGATCATAAATATATATGCTCCCAAAAGCCAAGTACCAAAATATATTAAGGAAATAGTTACAGATCTTAAGGAGAAACATATAACAATAAGATCATTGTAGGGGACTTCAATGCTTCACTATTAGAAATTGACAGATCATCCAGACAGAAAAACAAGAAGCAGATTTTGAAGTGGAATACACTTTAAAACAAAAGGACTTAATAAACATATACAGAACATTTCATACAACAGTAACAGAATACACACTCTTTTCAAATACACATGGTACATTCTCTAAGATAGCTCATATGATAGGTCACAGAACAAATCTTAGGAAGTTTAAGAATACTGAAATCATGCCAACTATCTTCTCTGACAACAATGGTATGAAACTAGAAATCAACAAGAGGAAAGTGAGAAGACTGACAAATATGTGGAAACTAAACACACTTCTAAACAAATATTGGGTCAAAAAAGAAATCAAAAGGGAAACAAAAAATTATCTCATAATAAATGAAAATGGAAATACAACATATCAAATACTGTAGAAGGCAGTATAAAAGTGTTCTGAAAGTTTATAAGCACTTTAAACCCAAAGTCAGCAGAAGAAAGGAAATAGTAACGTCAGAGCAGAAATTAAAGAAAGAGAGAACAGAAAAACAATAGAAAGATCTATGAAACTAAGAGCTGGTGCTTCAAAAAGGTATAATTGACAAACTTTTAGCTAGACTAAGAAAAATAAGAGACTCAAATAAACAAAATTAGAAATGAAAAGGAGATATTATAACTCATACTACAGAAATAAATATAATTATAAGGGACTACTGTGAATAATTACATGCCAACAAATCATATAACCTAGAAGAAATGGATACATTTCCAAAAATGCACAGCCTACCAAGACTGAGTCAGAAGAAACAGAATAGCCACCAATAATAAGTAAAAAGCTTGAAGTAGTAATCAAAAATCTGCCATCACAGGGAACTCCAGGATTAGGCAGCTTCTACCAAACATCTAAAGAATTAACACCAAACCTCTTCAATAATGAAACAAATAACCCAATATAAAAATGAGCAAAAGACTTGAACCAACACTTCACTAAGGAAAACAAATGGATGGAAAATAAGCACATGAATTTTACTATAAGTATATGACACATTAATTTTTAATAATAAAGTACTATTTACATGTCATTATAAAACCTGATATATCTAGTAATTAAGTGATGTGCTACTAAACATTTAACAACAATCTCTTAGCAGTGAGTGGGATAGAAAAGTCCTGATTTGTGATGTTTGCCAATTTCTGTGGCCATTATGGGCCATTTCAATCTACCAACATGACTCACTGCATATGGAATTAGGAAGAGATGAATCCAATCAGCTCTCATGGGCTTGTGTGAGCTCCTCCAATGTTTTACTGAAATATAATAGAAGATATTTAAGACCTCTACAGAAAAACATAAAACATTACTGAAAGAGATACATACATGTTCTCAGATGAAATGACTCTGTATTATAAATGTGTCAATGTTCCCCCATTGATCCACAGATTGGTTATAATACCAATCAAATTAGCAAGTTTCTTGTATAAATTTTTCTTTACAGATTAACAAGCTCAAGTGGAAAGGCAAAGAGCCAAGAATAACAAAGACAACCTTGAAGAAGAATAAATTGGGGGATATACTCTAAGAGACACCAATGGGTATTTAAAATCTACAGTTATTAAAACAGGATGTTACTGTCACTAGGATAGACAAGTAGACAAAATAGAAAAGACTAGAGATTTCAGAAACAAACCCACACATATACAATGATCTGAATTACAACAAAGATGTCACTGCAATAAATGAAGAAAGGATGATCTTTTCCCAAAATGATGCTATGTCAATTGGATATTCATATGGGGGGAAAAATGAATCTTTACCTCTTGCTCTCACCATAAATAAAAATCAATTCCAAATAAATCTTAGACCTAAATGTGAAATAGGAAGAGTGAAAAAGATACAAATAAGCAATATCAAATGGTCCCACACAATAAAAACATATTCATTCTCATGTAAATTAAAAAGGAAAAGATAGATCAATACTTTTAAAAATATATCTGATTCACAAAGATCAGAAATGTGATAAATTGCCAATACATATTATGAAAAATAACTCAAGGTATAAAGCAATGTGTACAGTATGGTATCACTGGGGGGAAAGTGTGTAGGAGAATGTGTTTGGCATGTTTGAGGAGCAGGAAGGAATACTATATGGATGGAGCAGGCTGGGAAGCTGCTAGGGGACCAAATCAAAAGACTAAGGCATAGATTTGAAAGAACTGTTACAGAGTGAAACTGGGGGTGAGAGGAAGAAAAAAGATTTCAGTAGATGTTGGTATATGATTGTCATGTCCCACTCTACCTTTGTATACTAAGTGTGAATGAATAGATAATTCCAAACTTTTAGTTTATACGCTTAAGGCTTTGGAGAGCTACATTGGACTTAATGAAGAAAAGGGAAATTACATAGTGTGATATAAGTATGTAGTAAAATAAAATAAGTATCTGAATTATGACCATAAAATAATGAAATAGTTTATGGGAAGAAGTCTCATACAATATAGGCAAAATAGCATATTAAATATTTATTTTTGGTAAGAAAACTTTTAAAAATACAGAAATAATTTTTATTAAATAATAGAATGAATAATAAAATAGAATGAATCTGTGGAATGTTTATAGACATAGTTTGCATCTTACCTAAAGTGAAGAAAGGTTTCCTTTCTGAAATCTATCATAACCAGCAATCTATACGTTTATCTATGCTAATGTTGAAAACACAATGATAAAGGAAAGAAGCCAGTCACAAAAGACCACATACTATAGGATTTCATTTATATTAAACTCCCAGAATATGCAAATCTATAGAGATAGAAAGTAGATGAGTAGTTGCCTAGGACTGGAGAGTGGGAGGGGATTAGCAGGTGATGTATAAGAGATGTACGTTTTCTTTTTGAGGCTAATAAAATGTTATAAAATTGGGTGATGAATGCACAACAACTCTCAATACACTAAAAGCCTCTGAACTGTACACTTTGAATGGGTGAACTGTGTAGCATATAATTATATCTCAATAAAACTGTTAAAATACTATTTAGAAAAACTTCAGTTTCTATAAAAAAGGTCAAAATTGAAAACACAGACTAAAAATATCTGGAGAACAGAGACTGTTTGCACTTCTTGAAAAAATTTACAATAGAAGCTCACATAGTAGGTACCCAATAAATATTTACATTAATTTAATATAAAATAACTCTGAAAAGTACTGAAATGCACAGTATTATTAAGAACAAATCTTATGTGCTTGATTCATTGTTCATAACTATATTTCAATGAAGCAATTAACATTTTCTTTGTTATAAAATAATCCAAAAATCCTTGGAATGCATGCCAAGTTTCTTTAGTACCAGATTTCTACCCTCTTATATGTTTTGCTAAACTAAACTTCGTTGCAATTCCCTGAACACAATGCAAATTTTTAAAAGGGGAATAAACAGAAAACAGGTTAGAAGCAAACCAGATGAGAATTAGCATTTTACTATGGATGATAAAATGCATGGCTCACAAGGAGAGAACCAAAAAATAACATTGTTTCACCTTTTTACATACTGGATCTTATATTCACTAAAGGGGCTTCTGGGGCTTTTCTACTCTATGTGGCATTCTAAATCACTGGAAGCTGGCCATGCAGCTATGAATTTATATATGTTGAAAGGGAATCTTCAAAAATTTTAAATATGGAAAAGAATAATTTTAACATACTGGAAATGCTATAGGTGTGTATTTCTAATTTTCTTAATTGTAAACTTTGAAAAAAATTATGCTTCATCTTTCCAGGAAAATTAAACCTCACAAGATGATGGATTATGAGTACATTTGAGCCATTATAAAGAAAAGACATAGCACACCTAGGAAACTGTTTCTTGGCAACTAAAATTAAAAAGAAATATATTTTCTTAAACTATTATGTCTCTTTCGAACAAACTTGAAGAGTGAAAACATTTATTTGTCTGAATGACTGAGAATGACTTTCAACATCATAACAAAACGGAGTTTATATAGAAAGGGACCAAATAAGGAACCAAAAACAAAGTATTAACTCATAAAAATGAATACAAGAGTATTTGAGCAAGAGTAGACATATGAGCTACAATGAGATAGCAGACTTCAGAACACTACAATGCAAACTCTCAGATCATTCTCTTGTTAGCAATGCCCTTGAGGAAGAGGATTACAAGGAATAATGCAAGTCCTGCAACATCAGAGTCTTAGAAGGAATGAGTAAGTCATTTAACAGGTTGTTTATATATACTATTTATGTTATATTTCTATTATATTAAATAGAATAAATAAATCTCAATAATAGAATAAATAAATCTCATTTATCTCAAATAAATCTTTAAAGAAAACCTCTGCATATAAGTGTTACCAGTATATTTCAAACCCATGTTGTTCAAGGGTCAATTATATACTTAGAATTGGAAACATTCAAAAACATTTAAAAATAAATATTCCCTTTAATAAAACAATTCCATTTCCAGGAATTTATCCTAAGGAAATTATTGCGACTGTGGATATGTATTTATCCACAGAAAGATTCATTATAGCATTAGTTATAGAGTGAAAAACTGGAAACCATCTAAATGCCTACCTGTAAGATAATGTAAATAAATTATGTCACAGTTACACTATGCAAAATATGGAGCCATTTGAAATCATGTTATAGAAAAATACCTAATCAAAAGAATATAAGAAAATACATTCACATATTTTAAGAAAAAAGCATATGGGAAGTGTCATTCCCATTAAGGAAAACAAACAAAAACACACACATTTACAGTTACCGAAAAAGTCAATTTTTGAAGTATTTGGTTTCTAAGCAATTGTCTGGTCCTTTAATCATCTTTGAGTCAGCCATCTGGAAAATGTTGGCTTCTCTTTCTGCTGAACATTGACTATGTCATGCTCAGCTATATCTCTACCATTTTAAGGTGTTCTTCATATTGTAGAGACTGGAAGTGTGAGAACTATATAGCACACAATTCTTATAATCCCTTTTTTTTTTCTTTCTTATAATCCCTTCTTAGCAGAGTTCTGATTTAGGTTTTGTCCATGAAAGGCACTCATGACCTCTCGAAGAGACAGCAAAGAAGAAACTTCTATTGTCTTCTAACAGAATGGACAGATATGAGAGTAGATAGCACCCATGAGGCTTGCAGCACATGCCAAAGATATGGAATTGTACGAATTCATGGAGAGTGGCTAACATCCTGTCCAGATGGTCAAGTACTTCAAAGAAGTATGTGTAGACCTTTGGAATGGGCACAGAGTGTAAATATATTCAGTCCCATTTGAATGCTCACCAGAGGGCATTCACTATAGAGGAAGTGCTCAAAAATCAGATGGACAAGATGACTCATTTTGTAGATATCAGTTAGCCTCCTACTGCAGCCACTTCTGCTCAACAGGCTCAAAGACTAAACCAGCAAAAGAAATACAAAGCATCTAGGGGTGCTTAAGTGGCTAAGTTGGTTAAGCATACGCCTTCAGCTTAAGTCATGATCCTAGGGTCCTAGGTAGGATCAAGCCCTGGACTGGGCACCCTGTTCAGCAGAGAGTCTGCTTCTCCCTCTCCCTCTGATCCTCCCCATGCTTGTGCTCTCACTCGTACTCTCTCTCAAATGAATAAATAAAAAAATCTTAAAAAAAATATGAAGCATCTACATTAATATTAAATAAAATAGTCTTTGGGGCAAAAACCATTACTCCAGATAAAGAGGCTCACTACATAGAAATAAAAGGCTTATTTCATCAGGAAGATTAACAATTGGATGCCTGGAAGGCTCAGCAGTTGAGCATCTGCCTCTGGCTCAGGGCATGATCCCAGTCCAGGGAATGATCCCACACTGGGCTCCCTGTGAGGAGCCTGCTACTCTCTCTGCCTATCTCTGCCTCTCTCTCTGTCTCTCTCATGAATAAATAAATAAAATCTTAAAAAAAAGGAAGATGTAACAAGTCCAAATTTGTGTGCATCTAACACAGCTCAAAAGTTAGTAAGAGCCTGACAAAAGACCAAAGAGAAATTGACAAATCCACAGTCATCTTTTAAAATCTCTACTAGATTTTTAAGGTATCTATCAGATATCAGTTATCTGGTGGATCAAACAGTCCAGAAATCAGAGTATGGAAGACATGAACAGTGTATTTACTAAGCTTGAGCTATACGGAATTGCTGAATCACTGCACTGTACATCTGAAACTAATATAACACTGTATGTCAACAACAGTGGAATTAAAATTTTAAAAACATGATTTCACATCAATTATAGCCTTAAAGTGCTTTATATTAATTTATTTATCTTTGAATAAAACCATTATTCATTCTTTTTTTTTTTTTTTTTTAAATAAGCTTGACCCAGTGAACATAAGCTTGGTACAGAGAACACTGTATCAGAAATTAGAAAACATAAGATGCTTTTCAGGCTTTTGTGGAATATTTATATTAACATGTACTAGAACATAAAGCAAGTTTCAACAAAGTGCACAGCATGGGTGCACAGCATGGGTGTTCTATAAATGTGAACTGCCCAATATTGTAGCAAATAATCACAACTGGCTGTTTAAACTGAATTAATTAAGATTAAATAAAAGTAAGCATTTGGTTCTCATTCTCACTAGTGATACTTCAGCTGCTCAAAAGTTATATATAGCTAGTGGCTACTATATTGGACAATATAGACATGGAGCATTTGTATGACCACAGTAGGTGGTCTGCTATATAATGCTGACTAAAGAAGGATTAAGTTTGAAATGAGCAATAAAATTTTTTTTAAATTCATACTTTCTTTTTTTTTAGATTTTATTTTTAAGTAATCTCTATACCCAACATGGGGCTTGAACTCACAACCCTGAAATCAAGAGTCACATGGTCCACAACCGAGCCAGCCAGGCACCCTGAAAAATCCATACTTTCTATATATTCATGACTAAAGGAACAGGTCATTGCAGACATTTAAAGTACTTGAAATTAAATGAGAAATAATCTACTACATATCAATATATATAGAATATAGCAAAAGTGGTATTTAGAGAAAATCTATAGCCCTAAGTACATATATTAGAAAGAGGCAACAAGCTGAAAATTAATGAGCTCAGTATCCAACTTTTTAAGTTAAAAAAATATAGAATGAAACTAAAGAAAGTGGAAAAGGGAAATAATAGAGATTAAGAATATAAAAGAAAGAGGGATCCCTCGGTGGCGGTTGGTGCCTGCCTTTGGCCCAGGGCACAATCCTGGAGACCCGGGATGGAATCCCACATCGGGCTCCGGGTGCATGGAGCCTGCTTCTCCCTCTGCCTGTGTCTCTGCCTCTCTCTCTCTCTCTGTGACTATCATAAATAAATAAAAATTAAAAAAAAAAGAATATAAAAGAAAGAAAAAAGAGATTAAACAATAAAAGATATAACAAGGAAAACACAAAAGCAGAAAAAATAACAGAAAATTAGGAACAACCTTATGTCAAGTTGATGAAATGGACAGATTCCAAGGAAAACACAAATTACTAAAACTGAGTCAAGAAGAAATAGAAATCTTTGGGATGCCTGGGTGGCTCAGCTGTTGAGTGTCTACCTTGGGCTCAGGGCATGATCCCGGGGTACTGGGATCAAGTCCCACATTGGGCTTCCCGCAGGGAGCCTGCTTCTCCTTCTGCCTATAGCTCTGCCTCCCCCTGTGTGTGTCTCTCATGAATAAATACATAAAATCTTTAAGAAATAAAATAAAATAAAATAAAATAAAATAAAATAAGACTGTCTTAAAGATGCTCAAAAAACTAAAGGAAAATGCAGAAAAAGTCAAGAAAACAATGATTGAACAAAATGAAAATATCAGTAAAGAAATAGGAAACCTGAGGGAAGCAAAAAAAAAAAAAATTCCAGAACTGAAAAGTGCAATAACCAAATTAAAAAGCTCATAAGAGAGAATCATAGGGACATTTGAGCAGATAGAGGAAAGAATCAGCAGCTGAAAATAGGGCAAATAAAATTATCAGGGCTGCAGAAAAGAAAAAAGTCTGAAGAAAAGTGAACAGAGCCTAAGGATGTGTGGGACACCATCAAGCCGACCAACACACTGTGAAAGTACAAGCGGAAGAGAGAGAAAGAGTTGGAGAAATTTTCCGAAGAAACAATGCCCTAAACTCCCCAAACTTGATAAAAGACATGAGTACAAACATTTAAGGCTCAACTAACTCCAAGCACAATAAATTTAAAGAGATCTACACTGAGACACATTGTAACAAACTGTTGAAAGACAAAGACAATTTTGACATCACCTGCAAGGAATCCTCAAGATTATCAGAAGATTTCTCCTAAGAAACTTTGGAGGCCAGAATACAGTGAGTGGGCTGATATATTCAAAGTGCTTAAAAAAAAAAAAAAAAAAAGCTGTCAACAATTATCTTATATTTGGCAAAATTGTCTTTGAAAAGAAATTAAGACAGTCTCAAATAAACAAAAGCTGAGGAAGTTTGTTACCACTAGACTTAATCTGCAAGAAATGCTGAAGGGAGTCCTATAGGTTGAAATGAAAGCATGCCGGATAGTAACTCAAAACCATCTGAAGAAATAAAAATCTCAGGGCACCTGGGCGCCTCAGTAGTTGAGTATCTGCGTTTGGCTCAGGTGGTGATCCTGGGGACCTGGGATTGAGCCCTGCATCGGGCTCCCCGCAGGAGGCCTGCTTCTCCCTCTGCCTATGTCTCTCTGCCTTTCTGTGTCTCTCATGAAAAAATAAAAACTTAAAAAAAAGAGAAATAAAAATTTCAGTAAAGGTAAATACATGGGCAATTATGAAAGCTAGTATTATTAGAATATTTGTAACTCCCTTGTTTTCTACATGATTTGAGACCAATATATTCAATAAAGCAATTACTTGTTTAAAAACTACTGTTATTACAACTTGTTTGTAAGCTCACATTTTGTTTTCTATCTAATTTAAGGGGCTAATGCATTTTTTATTACAGTATAGTTGATATACAATGTTACATTAGTTTCAGCTATATAATATAGTGATTCCACAAGTGTATATCCATTAGGCTATGTTCACCATGAGTGTAGCTACCACCTGTCACCATACAACCCTATTACAACACCATAGATTCTATTCCCTATGCTGCACCTTTATCCCCATGACTTATTCATCCCATAACTGGAAGCCTAGGTCCCCTGCCCCCCTTATCCATTTTACTCATCTTCCCCACTCTCCTTCCCTCTGGCAACCATCAGTTCAGTCTATTCTCTGTATTTATAGGACTGTTTATTTTTATTCATTTGTTTTTTAGATTCCACATATAAGTGAAATCATATGATATTTGTCTTTGTGTCTGATTTATTTTATTTAGCATAATATCTTATAGGTCCATTCATGCTGTCACAAATGGCAAGACTGCATCTTTTTATGGCTTAAGAATATTCCAGTGTGTTGAATATTATTACACACACATACATACACACAGAATACATATATTTCAAATTGCGGTTTTCATTTTCTTTGAGTAAATACCCAGTAGTGGAATTACTGGATCATATTGTATTTCTATTTGTAACTTTCTGAGGAACGTCCATACTGTTTTCCACAGTGGCTGCACTGATTTACATTCCTACCAACTCTGTGTGAGGGCTCCTTTTTTCTTCACATTTTTGCCAACACTTGTTATTTCTTGTCTTTTTTATTCTGGCCCTTCTGACAAGTACAAGATTATACGTCATTGTGGTTTTTATTTGCATTTCCTAAAGATTAGTCATATTGAACATCTTTTCATTTGTGGCCATCAGCAGGTCTTCTCTGGGGACTAATGCATTTTAAAAAATAACTATTAAGTTTATGTTTTTGTACACGTAATGTATAGAGATGTAATTGTGTGACATCATTTACTAAAAGGGGTGCAAATGGAGCTATAAAGGAACAGAGTTTTTGTATGTTACTGAAGTTAAACTTATATAATTTCAAATTAGAATGCTATAACTTTAGGATATTAAATGTAATCCTTATAGTAACCACAAAGAAAATAGTTCTAGAATGCTTAGTTCAGGCTGCTATAACAAAATACCATAGACTGGGTAGGTTATAAGTGGGTTTTTTAAAGATTTTATTTATCTGAGAGAGAAAGAGAGAGACTGTGGGCCTGTGCACTTGAGTGGGGGAGGAGGGAGGAGGGAGAGGGAGAAGCAGACTACCCTGCTGAGCAGGGAGCCCAATGCAGGGCTCAATCCCAGGACTCTAGGATCATGACCTGAGCTGACAGACACTTAACTGACTGAACCACTCAGGCATCCCTGGACTAGGTAAGTTCATAAACAATGAAATTTATTTTTTTTTTATTTTTTTATTTTTTTAATTTTTTATTTATTTATGATAGTCACACAGAGAGAGAGAGAGAGAGGCAGAGACACAGGCAGAGGGAGAAGCAGGCTCCATGCACCGGGAGCCCGATGTGGGATTCGATCCCGGGTCTCCAGGATCACGCCCTGGGCCAAAGGCAGGCGCCAAACCGCTGCGCCACCCAGGGATCCCCAAACAATGAAATTTAGTTCTCGGTTCTGGAGGCTGGAAGACCAAGATCAGGGTGCCAGCATGGTCAGGTGAGGACTTCTTTCAAGTCACAGATTCTTCATTGTATCCTGGCATGGTAGAAAGGGCTAGGGAACTCTGTGAGGCCTCTTTTAAGAGTGCATTATTAATCCCATTCTTCTCATTCAGAAGGTTCCACTCTCATGACTTAACAGAAACAAATTTTAAAAGATGCATTTCTGGTAGAACTTAAACTCTAAGCCCAACATTGAAAGACTGCTTTCTGGGCTACTGCCTCTGATAGTTATCTGTATCCTTTATTTTCCACACTAGTATATTCTTTGCCTTCTTTTCTAGTCCAAGACGATCAAATTTATAGAGCATTGATTTCTCATACCAGCTTAAACCTAGATAGGCTTGTTGCAGCACCTTTTTGGAGTACTATTTTAGTTCCTCATCTTCATCACTTGGACTAGGGAAGCAAACAATCCTGTATTTAAATCTTGGATTCATAACATAAATTAAGCGACCTCTGGCACATATCCTCATGGTCTCTGAGTCTGGAATTCCTTATATATTAAAATGGGCATAATAATGTCTACCTCTGAAGAATGGACTTTCAAATGCTTAAATTTATTTAAACTTTTGGTTCAGGGGCACCTAGATGGCTAAGTCAGTTAAGCATCTGCCTTTGGCTCAGGTCATGATCAGAGGGTCCTGGAATCTGAGCCCCTCATCAGGCTCCCTGCCCAGCAGGGAGTCTCCTTTTCCCTCTGCCCTTACCCCCACTCATTCTCATTCTCTCTCTCTCTCTCTCATTCACTCACTTTATCTTTCTCTCAAGTAAATAAACTCTTTTTTAAAAATAAGAAAAATAAACTTCTGGTTCAGTGTAGATTTATGTACAGGTGTCGGGATTCTCAGTTCTACTCATAGACCTGCTTCTCAGTTGTATCTCTGGGTATGATCCTCAAACAACACCCCATTTCTGAGTGTTAGAAGAGATGCTTTTCTGCTTTGTAGTTTCCATGGCCCTATTGGAACCTAACAGGTCTCTGAATACTCAGATAAAAATATTAGTTGTAAAAAAAAAATATTAGTTGTGATATGGTCCTACAGAATTCTCTGAATTGTAGGCTTCCTGTACAGATTTTGCAAATCTCTCTTGCCCTTTTCTTGGAAATCACTATAGTTGTCAATTCTGGGTAGTCTACCTTTGACTTCCACCCACTGCTTTCTAACTAGTCTGGAAAGTATTCAGCTAGATGACAAGGTTAGTTCACTGTCTTTTTTTTTTTTTTTACAAGCTATCATCTGAATTTTTTCTCATCACAGACCCCTGGCTTCTACAAGAGCCTGCTTTCCCTTTACCCTCAACCATGTCCCATTACCTTACAAAATATTCCACAGTATTATGTTATAGATAATAAAGTAAAAAAAAAAAAAAAAAAGATAGTAAAGTAGAAGACCAACTCTAGGTTCTAATTTCAGTACCTCTAACTTACTAAATATATGATTTTTGCCAATTATTTAACCTACCTGAGATTTAGTTTATTTGCAAAAGGCTATGTCCTGGCAACTAAAGAACCTAAAGATTAAATGCAATAATGCCAGTGACTATGCCTTGAAAACTGTAGTTCTATACAACACAGAAATTATTACCAATTCAGCAAAGACGCAGTAGAGCACAGTGGTGAAGATAAAAGAATCTGAAGTCAAACTGCCAGAATTGGAATTCTGGCTTTATCATTTATCTTTGATATATAAAATGAGGATTAGAATGCTTACTTCATATGATATTAGCTCAATGACAGTAGCTATTATTATTATTAAATGCCTATTGCATGTTGGCTATTGCATTAGGTGCTAGTAATAAAATGGAATCAGGACAAATATGGCTAACATCTTCATCAAAGACCTCTATTTCCTACTCCATTTGCTACACTTTTCTAAGAGATTTATTCTTTATAGCAAAGAAAAACCTCAGTAGTAAAGCATTTCCACAGAGCATCAAGACTTTACAATTTCAGTTTTTCTTTTCTGTGAAAATATCCAATGAACACACAGTGACTTCAGCATTCCTTTTTCTAATTCATCACTTGAGTTGAAACTCTTGATGACTTCTAGATTAACTGTCTGGGACATGTTCCCATTAAATATAAATAATCTAATGCTTGTCAATCACCTAAAATGCTAATTAAAAGGCAGATTCCTAGACCCCACTTCAGACCTATTGATTGAAAAACTCTGACTGATTTGCAGCAACATGGATGGAACTACAGTGTATTATGCTAAGCAAAATAAATCAGAGAAAGACAAATACCACATGATTTCACTCATATATGCAATTTAAGAAACAAAACAAATGAGCAAAGGGGATAAAAAGGAGAGAGAGAGAGAGAGACAAACCAAGAAACAGACTCCTAACTATAGAGAACAAACTGATGGTTATCAGAGGGAGGAAGGTGGGGGATGAGTGAAACAGATGATGGTGATTAAGCAGTGTGCTTGTGATGATAAGCACTGGGTGTTGTATGAAATGTTGAATCATTATATAGTACACCTGAAACTAATATAACACTATGTTAACTAACAAATTAAAATTAAAACTTTAAAAAATAAAAAATAAATAAAAATAATTTTTAAAAAATTCTGGCTTGACGATGTGGGAATATGCATTTCTAATAAGTTCCCAATGTGATTTTTATGCAAATCCCCTATGAGAACCACATCCCCAAGACAGAAAAAGCTTCCACTAATACGAAATCCATACCCAAAGAAATAATGAAGAATAATGATCTAAAGCTTCACGAAGGAGAAAAATCTTAATACTTAGAATAAATTTTCACATGTATGTCTTTTAACAGGGTTGAGTCAGCAATGCACAGGGATCAAGACAAAACTGACTTGAACATACACACCTTAACTGTGAGTTCAGGAAATTCCTACTCTGGTAGCCAAGGCAAAGGGTGGTGGTGGTAGGAGAACACCGAGAAAGCTCACTCATAATTTCATAAGAAGCAAAGAAAACCGTGTTACTGCAATAGTCACACTTACTAAAATTGGGGTTTGGTAATATCAGAAAATGGGACTGCTCTCTCTTAAATTCAGACAACTAAAGACAGACTTCCCTGTACCATCTCCCCACACTGACCACAAACCTTGGGTTATCTCAGTTGTAAACCTTGCCTAGTGGGAGTAAGCTGGCCCTGTGACCAGAGAGGCAAGGAGAAATACAGTCTTTTGTTAAAGTCAGCCCCAAACAACCAATTAAAATTTAAATTTATACCTATTGGTCTGAAAGATAGTTATAAAAGAGACCTCATTGAGACACAGAAGAGAATCAAGGAGCTCCAAACTCCTAGTGGATGTAAACTTTCCATATAACAACTTAAAGGTAATGAGCAAAATATTTACCCGCCAAGTAACAGTGGCCCACGATCTGCTCTGGTTCAGATAATAAAATGCCCTGAAAGGCTTTCGTTCCTAAGATGTTAGTGAGGCTAGCACTGTGGCTATAAGAAAACGAGAGCCTAAGGCAGAAAAAGACGCCCAATCTGCCCACACTATCCGTTCTGAAGCAAGTGTGGAGCAGCAGAGCGGGCGGGGCCGCGATTTCTCCTGCATCACTGCGTTCTCCCTTCTCCGCCTGCGTGAGCGCCGCCCACCCACTCGCGGCGTGAACCCACTGGGCCGAGCCTCTCCTCCCCCCTCCCCTCGGCCTGGTGCTGAATCATGAGTCCAATATCTCCAAAAGGTATAACCAAAGAACAATGCCACCCTTAGGGCTGGCCTCAATGGGGTACCAGGTTGGGGTGGAGCCGCGGCTGGAAACCACAACTTTGCTTCCCTTCTTCCCAATTTCCCCAGCCAAGCCCCATATTAAAACAAGAACTGCAGCGCTGGGGGACTCGCAAGCGGACGCCCCTTCTCCTGGGTGACTCAGGTCCGCAACGCTCCCCTGCACCTCCCCCCACCCCGCCCGCCCCCGGCCCGGCGCGTCTGCCTCATTGTTCCAGCACGCCGCCCGCTCAGGAGCCCGCGCCCCGCCTGGCGGAAGGGCTCAGAGCTCCCCGAAAAGGGGATGGTGGTTAGGAATCCTCACTCCCTCGCCCTTGAACCAACACTTCACTAAGGAAAACAAAAGGATGGAAAATAAGCACATGAATTTTACTATAAGTATAGACACATTAATTTTTAAAATAAAGTACTATTTACATGTCATATAAAACCTGATATATCTAGTAATTAAGTGAGTGTGCTACTAAACATTTAACAACAATCTCTTAGCAGGAGTGGGATAGAAAAAGTCCTGATTTGTGATGTTGCCAATTCTGTGGCCATTATGGGCCATTCAATCTACACACATGACTCACTGATAGGAATTAGGAAGAGATGGGAATCCAATCAGCTCTCATGGGCTTGTGTGAGCTCCTCCAATGTTTTACTGAAATTATAATAGAAGATATTTAGGACCCTACAGAAAAACATAAAACATTACTGAAAGAGATACATTACTGTTCTCAGATGAAATGACTCTGTATATAAATGTGTCAATGTTCCCCAGTGATCCACAGATTGGTTATAATAACCAATCAAATTAGCAAGTTTCTTGTATAAAAATTTTCTTACAGATTAACAAGCTCAAGTGGAAAGGCAAAGAGCCAAGAATACAAAGACAACTTGACAGAAGAATAAATTGGGGATATACTCTAAGAGACACCAAGGGGGTATTTAAAATCTACAGTTATTAAAACAGGATGTTACTGTCACTAGGATAGACAAGTAGACAAAAATGAAAGACTAGAGATTTCCGAACAAACCCACACATATACAATGATCTGAATTACAACAAAGATGTCACGCAATAAATGAAGAAAGGATTGATCTGTTCCCAAAATGATGCTATGTCAATTGGATATGTCATATGGGGGGAAAATGAATCTTACCTCTTGCTCTCACCATAAATAAAATCAATTCCAAATAAATCTTAGACCTAAATGTGAAATAGAGATGTGAAAAAGATACAAATAAGCAATCATCAATGGTCCCCACAATAAAAACATATTCATTCTCATGTAAATTAAAAAGGAAAAGATAGATCAATACTTTAAAAATATATCTGATTCACAAAGATCAGAAATGTGATAAATTGCCAATACATATTATGAAAAAATAACTCAAGGTATAAGCAATGTGTACAGTTGTATCACTGGGGGGAAGTTTGTAGGAGGAATGTGTTTGGCATGTTTGAGGAGCAGGAAGGAATACATATATGGATGGAGCAGGCTGGAAGCGCTAGGGGACCAAATCAAAAGACTAAGGCATAGATTTGACAAGAAACTGTACAGAGTGAAACTGGGGGTGAGAGGAAGAAAAAAGATTTCAGTAGATGTTGGGTATATGATTGTCATGTCCCACTCTACCTTTGTATACTAAGTGGATGAATAGATAATTCCAAACTTAGTTATACGCTTAAGGCTTGGAGAGCTACATTGGACTAATGAAGAAAAGGGAAAATTATTAGTGTGATTAAGTATGTAGTAATAAAATAAGTATCTGAATTATGACCATAAAATAATGAAATAGTTTGGGAAGAAGTCTCATACAATATAGCAAATAGCATATTAATATTTATTTTTGGTAAGAAAACTTTTAAAAATACAGAAATAATTTTTATTAAATAATAGAATGAATAATAAAATAGAATGAATCTGTGGAATGTTTATAGACATAGTTGCATCTACCTAAAGTGAAGAAAGGTTTCCTTTCTGAAATCTATCATAACCAGCAATCTATACGTTATCTATGCTAATTGTTGAAAACACAATGATAAAAGGAAAGAAGCCAGTCCAAAAGACCACATACTATAGGATTTCATTTTATTATACTCCCAGAATATGCAAATCTATAGAGATAGAAAGTGATGAGTAGTTGCCTAGGACTGGAGAGTGGGAGGGGATTAGCAGGTGAGTTATAAGAGATGTACGTTTTCTTTTTGGCTAATAAAATGTCTAAAATTGGGTGATGAATGCACAACAACTCTCAATACACTAAAAGCCTCTGAACTGTAAACTTTGAATGTGGTTGAATGAAGTGTAGCATATAATTATATCTCAATAAAACTGTTAAATACTATTTAGAAAAACTTCAGTTTCTATAAAAAAAGGTCAAAAATTGAAAACACAGAAAAAATATCTGGAGAACAGAGACTGTTTGCACTTCTTGAAAAAATTACAATTAGAAGCTCACACAGTAGGAACAATAAATTAACATTAATTAATATAAAATAACTCTGAAAAGTACTGAAATGCCACAGATTATTAAGACAAAATCTTATGTGCGTGATCATTGTTCATAACTATATTTCAATGAAGCAATTACATTTCTTTGTTATAAAATAAGCCAAAAATCCTGGATGCATGCCAAGTTTCTTTAGTACCAATTCTACCTCTATATGTTTTGCTAAACTAAACTTCGTTGCAATTCCCTGAACACAATGCAAATTTTTAAAGGGAATAAACGAGAAAACAGGTTAGAAGCAAACCAGAGGAATTAGCATTTACGATGGATGATAAAATGCATGGCTCACAAGGAGAGAACCAAAAAAATAACATTGTTTCACCTGTTACATACGGATCTTAATTCACTAAGGGCTTCTGGGGCTTTTCTACTCTATGTGGCATTCTAAATCACTGGAAGCATGGCCATGCAGCTATGAATTTATATGTTGAAAGGGGAATCTTCAAAAAATTTTAAATAGGAAAAGAATATTTAACATACTGGAAATGCTAAGGTGTGTATTTCTAATTTTCTTAATTGTAAACTTTGAAAAAATTATGCTTCATCTTTCCAGGAAATTAAACCTCACAAGATGATGGATTATGAGTACATTTGAAGCCATTATAAGAAAAGACAATAGCACACTAGGAAACTGTTTCTTGGCAACTAAAAATTAAAAAGAAAATATTTTCTTAAAACTATTATGTCTTTTCGAACAAACTTGAAGAGTGAAAACATTATTGTCTGATGACTGGAATGACTTTCAACATCATAACAAAACGGAGTTTACTGCAACAAAAAAAAGGGACCCAAATAAGGAACCAAAAACAAGTATTAACTCATAAAATGAATACAAGAGTATTTGAGCCAAGTAGAGACTATTGAGCTACAATGAAGATAGCAGACTTCAAACACTACAATGCAAACTCCAGATCATTCTCTTGTCAATGCCTTGAGGAGAGGATTACAAGGAATATGCAAGTCCCTGCAACATCAGAGTCTTAGAAGGAAATGAGTAAGTCATTAACAGGTTGTTTATATATACTATTTAGTTATATTTCATATAATTAAATAGAATAAAAATCTCAATTAATAGATAAATAAAATTCTTTATCTCAAATAAATCTTTAAAGAAAACCTCTGACATAAGTGTTTACCAGTATATTTCAAACCCATGTTGTTCAAGGGTCAATTATATACTTAGAATTGGAAACATTCAAAAACATTTAAAAATAAATATTCCCTTTAATAAAAACAATTCCATTTCCAGAATTTATCCTAAGGAAATTATTGCGACTGTGGATATGTATTATCCACAGAAAGATCATTATAGCATTAGTTATAGAGTGAAAAACTGGAAACCATCTAAATGCCTACCTGTAAGATAATGTAAATAAAGAGTCACAGTTACACTTGCAAAATATGGAGCCATTTGAAGATATTTATAGAAAAACCTAATCAAAAGAAAATATAAGAACAACTTCACATATTTTAAGAAAAAAGCATATGGAAGTGTCATTCCATTAAGGAAAAACAAACAAAAACACACACTTTACAGTTACCGAAAAAGTCAATTTTTGAAGTATTTGGTTTCTAAGCAATTGTCTGTCTTTAATCACTGGAGTCAGCCATCTGGAAAATGTTGGCCTCTCTTCTTGCTGAACATGACTATGTCATGCTCAGCTATATCTCTACCATTTAAGGTGTTCTTCATATGTAGAGACTGGAAGTGTGAGAACTATATAGCACACAATTCTTATAATCCCTTTTTTTTTTTCTTTCTACATCCTTCTAGCAGAGTTCTGATTTAGGTTTTGTCAGAAAGGCCTCGACTCTCGAAGAGACAGCAAAAGAAGAAACTTCATTGTCTCTAACAGAAGGACAGATATGAGAGTAGATAGCACCCATGAGGCTTGCAGCACCAAAGATATGGAATGTACGAATTCATGGAGAGTGGCTAACTCCTGTCCAGATGGTCAAGTACTTAAAGAAGTATGTGTAGACCTTTGGAATGGGCACAGCGGTAAATATATTCAGTCCCATTTGAATGCTCACAGAGGGGCATTCACTATAGAGGACAGTGCTCAAAAATCAGATGGACAGATGACTCATTTTGTAGATATCAGTTAGCCTCCTACTGCAGCACTTGCTCTCACAGGCTCAAGACTAAACCAGCAAAAGAAATACAAAGCATTAGGGGTGCTTAAGTGGCTAAGTTGGTTAAGCATACGCCTCAGCTTAAGTCATGATCCTAGGGTCCTAGGTAGGATCAAGCTGCCTGGGGGCACCTGTTCAGCAGAGAGTCTGCTTCTCCCTTCCCTCTGATCCTCCCCAGCTTGTGCTCTCACTCGTACTCTCTCAAATGAATAAATAAAAAAATCTTAAAAAAAATATGAAGCATCTACATTAATATTAAATAAAATAGTCTTTGGGGCAAAAACATTACTCCAGATAAAGAGGCTCACTACATAGAAATAAAGGCTTATTTCATACAGGAAGATTAAAATTGGATGCCTGGAAGGCTCAGCAGTTGAGCATCTGCCTCTGGCTCAGGGCCTGATCCCAGTCCAGGGAATGATCCCACACTGGGCCCTGTGAGGAGCCTGCTACTCTCTCTGCCTATTTGCCCTCTCTCTGTCTTCTCATGAATAAATAAATAAAATCTTAAAAAAAAAGGAAGATGTAACAAGTCCAAATTTGTGTGCATCTAACACAGCTCAAAAGTTAGTAAGAGCCTGACAAAGACCAAAGAGAAATTGACAAATCCACAGTCATCTTTTAAAATCTCTACTAGATTGTTAAGGTATCTATCAGATATCAGTTATCTGGTGGATCAAACAGTCCAGAAATCAGAGTATGGAAGGACATGAACAGTGTATTTACTAAGCTTGAGCTATACGGAATGCTGAATACTGCACTGTACATCTGAAACTAATATAACACTGTATGTCAAAACAGTGGAATTAAAATTTTAAAAAACATGATTTCACATCAATTATAGCCTAAAGTGCTTTATATAATTTATTTTGTGAATAAACCATTATTCATTCTTTTTTTTTTTTTTTTTTAAATAAGCTTGACCCCAGTGAACATAAGCTTGGTACGAGAAACACTGTATCAGAAAATTAGAAAAAAAGATGCTTTTCAGGTTTTGGGAAATTTATTTAACATGTACTAGAACATTAAAGCAAGTTTCAAACAAGGCCAGCATGGGTGCACAGCATGGGTGTTCTATAAATGTGAACTGCCCAAATTGTAGAAAAATCACAAACTGGCTGTTTAAACGAATTAATTAAGATTAAATAAAAGTAAGCATTTGGTTCTCATTCTCACTAGTGATACTCAGCTGCTCAAAAGTTATATATAGCTAGTGGCTACTATATTGGACAATAAGACATGGAGCATTTGTATGACCACAGTAGGTGTCGCTTATAATGCTGACTAAGAAGGATTAGTTGAAATGAGCAATAAAATTTTTTTTAAATTCATACTTTCTTTTTTTTAGATTTTATTTTAGAATCTCTATACCCAACATGGGCTGAATCACAACCTGAAAATCAAGAGTCACAGGTCCACAACGAGCAGCCAGGCACCCTGAAAAATCCATACTTTCTATATATTCATGACTAAAGGAACAGGGTCATTGCAGACATTTAAAGTACTTGAAATTAAATGAGAAATAATCTACTACATATCAATATATATAGAATATAGCAAAAGTGGTATTTAGAGAAATCTATAGCCCTAAGTACATATATTAGAAAGAGGCAACAAGCTGAAAATTAATGAGCTCAGTATCCAACTTTTTAAGTTAAAAAAAATATAGAATGAAACTAAAGAAAGTGGAAAAGGGAAATATAGAGATTAAGAATATAAAGAAAAGAGGGATCCCTCGTGGCGTTGGTGCCTGCTTTGGCCAGGGCACAATCTGGAGACCCGGGATGGAATCCCACCATCGGGCTCCGGGTGCATGGCGCTGCTTCTCCCTCTGCGTGTCTCTGCCTCTCTCTCTCTCTCGTGACTATCATAAATAAATAAAAATTAAAAAAAAAGAATATAAAAGAAGAAAAAAGAGTAAACAATAAAAGATATACAAGGAAAACACAAAAGCAGAAAAATAACAGAAAATTAGGAAACAACATTATGTCAAGTTGATGAAATGGACAAGATTCCAGGAAAACACAAATTACTAAAACTGAGTCAGAAGAAATAGAAATCTTTGGGATGCCTGGGTGGCTCAGCGTTTGAGTGTCTACCATTGGGCTCAGGGCATGATCCCGGGTACTGGGATCAAGTCCCACATTGGGCTTCCCGCAGGGAGCCTGCTTCTCCTTCTGCCTATAGCTCTGCCCCCCCTGGGTGTGTCTCTATGAATAAAATACATAAAATCTTAAGAAATAAAATAAATAAAATAAAATAAAATAAAATAAGACTGTCTTAAAGATGCTCAAAAAACTAAAGGAAAATGCAGAAAAAGTCAAAAACAATGATTGAACAAAAGAAAATATCAGTAAAGAAATAGGAAACCTGAGGGAAGCAAAAAAAAAAATCCGAATGACAAAGTGCAATAACCAAATTAAAAAGCTCATAAGAGAGAATCATAGGGACATTTGAGCAGATGAGGAAAGAATCAGCAGCTGAAACAATGGGCAAATAAAATTATCAGGGCTGCAGAAAAGAAAAAAGTCTGAAAGAAAAGTGAACAGAGCTAAGGATGTGTGGGACACCATCAAGCCGACCAACACACTGTGAAAGTACAAGCGGAGAGAGAGAAAGATTGGGGAAATTTCCGAAGAAACAATGCCCTAAACTCCCCAAACTGATAAAAGGACATGAGTACAAACATTTAAGGTCAACTAACTCCACAGCACAATAATTTAAGAGATCACAACTGAGACACATTGTAACAAACTGTTGAAAGACAAAGACAATTTTGACATCACGCAAGGATCCTCAAGATTATCAGAGATTTCTCTAAGAAACTTGGAGGCCAGAATACAGTGAGTGGGCTGATATATTCAAAGTGCTTAAAAAAAAAAAAAAAAAAAGCTGTCAACAATTATCTATATTGGCAAAATTGCTTTGAAAAGAAATTAAGACCGTCTCAAATAAACAAAAGAGCTGAAGGAAGTTTGTTACCACTAGACTTAATCTGCAAGAAATGCTGAAGGGAGTCCTAAGGTTGAAATGAAAGCATGCCGGATTAGTAATCAAAACATCTGAAGAAATAAAATCTCAGGGCACCTGGGCGCCTCAGTAGTTGAGTATCTGCGTTTGCGCAGGTGTGTGATCCTGGGACCTGGGATTGAGCCCTGCATCGGGCTCCCCGCAGGGGCCTGCTTCTCCCTTGCCTATGTTCTCTGCCTTTCTGTGTCTCCATGAAAAAATAAAACTAAAAAAAGAGAAATAAAAATTTTAAAGGTAAATACATGGGCAATTATGAAAGCTAGTATTTTGAATATTGTAACTCCCTTGTTTTCTACATGATTTGAGACCAATATATTCAATAAAGCAATTACTTGTTTAAAACTACGTTATTACAACTTGTTGTAAGTCACAATTTTGTTTTCTATCTAATTAAGGGGCTAATGCATTTTTTATTACAGTATAGTTATATTACAATACATTAGTTTCAGCTATATAATATAGTGATTCCACAAGGGATATCCATTAGGCTATGTTCACCATGAGGTGTAGCTACCACCGTGCACCAACACCCTATTACAAACACCATAGATTCTATTCCCTATGGCTGCACCTTATCCCCATGACTTATTCATCCCATAATGGAAGCCTAGGTCCCCTGCCCCCCTTATCCATTTTACTCATCTTCCCCACTCTCCTTCCCTTGGCAACCATCAGTTCAGTACTATTCTCTGTATTTATAGGATGTTTATTTATTCATTTTTTTAGATTCACAATAAGTGAAATCATAGATATTTGTTTGTGTCTGATTTATTTATTTAGATAAATCTTATGGTCCATTCATGCTGTCCAAATGGCAAGACTGCCATCTTTTTATGGCTTAAGAATATTCCAGGGTGTTGAATATTATTACCACACATACATACACACAGAATACATATATTTAAATTGCGGTTTTCATTTTCTTGAGTGAAATACCCAGTGGGGAATTACTGGATCATGTGATTTTTTGTAACTTCTGAGGAACGTCCATACTGTTTCCACAGTGGCTGCATGATTACTCTCTACCAACTCTGTGTGAGGCTCCTTTTTTCTTCACATTTTTGCAACACTTGTTATTTCTGTCTTTTTTTGCTGGCCCTTCTGACAAGTACAAGATGATACGTCATTGTGGTTTTATTTGCATTTCCTAAAAGATTAGTCATTTGAAACATCTTTTCATTTGTGGGCCATCAGCAGGTCTTCTCTGGGGACAATGCATTTTAAAAAATAACTATTAAGTTTATGTTTTTGTTACACGTGAAGTATAGAGATGTAATTGTGTGGACATCATTTACTAAAAGGGGTGCAAATGGAGCTATAAAGGACAGAGTTTTTGTGATGTTACGAAGTTAAACTTATATAATTTCAATTAGAATGCTATAACTTTAGTGATTTAATGTAATCCTTATAGTAACACACAAGAAAATAGTTCTAGAAGCTTGTTCAGGCTGCGATAAAAAATACCATGACTGGGTAGGTTTAAGTGGGTTTTTTAAAGATTTTATTTCTGAGAGAGAAAGAGAGAGACTGTGGGCCTGTGCATTGAGTGGGGGAGGAGGGAGGAGGGAGAGGAGAAGCAGACACCCTGCTGAGCAGGGAGCCCAAGCAGGGCTCAATCCCAGGACTCTAGGATCATGACCTGAGCTGACAGACACTTAACTGACTGAACCACTCAGCATCCTGGACTAGGTAAGTTCATAAACAAGAAATTTATTTTTTTTTTTATTTTTTTATTTTTTTAATTTTTATTTATTTTGATAGTCACACAGAGAGAGAGAGAGAGACGGCAGAAGACAAAGGCAGGGAGAAGCAGGCCATGCACCGGGAAGCCCGATGTGGGATCGACCGGGTCTCCAGGGATCACGCCCTGGGCCAAAGGCAGGCCACAAACCGCTGCGCCACCCCGGGATCCCAAACAATGAAAAGTATTTCTCGGTTCTGGAGGCTGGAAGACCAGATCAGGGTGCCAGCATGGTCAGGTGAGGACTTCTTTCAAGTCACAGATTCTTCATTGTACCTGGCATGGTAGAAAGGGCTAGGGAACTCTGTGAGGCCTCTTTTAAGAGTGCATTATTAATCCCATTCTTCTCATCAGAAGTTCACTCTCATGACTTAACAGAAACAAAATTTTAAAAGATGCATTTCCTGGTAGAACTTAAACTATAGCCCAACATGGAAAGACGCTTTCTGGGCTACATGCCTCTGATAGTTATCGTATCTTATTTTCCACACTAGATATTCTTTGCCTTCTTTTCTCGTCCAAGACGATCAAATTTATAGAGCATTGATTTCTCATACCAGCTTAAACCTGATAGGCTTGTTGCAGCACCTTTTTGAGTACTAGTTTAGTTCCTCATTTCATCACTTGGAAGGGAAGCAAACAATCCTGTATTTAAATCTTGGATTCATAACATAAATTAAGCGAACCTTGGCACATATCCTCATGGTCTCTGAGTCTGGAATTCCTTATATATTAAAATGGGCATAATAATGTCTACCTCTGAAGAAGAGAGACTTTCAAATGCTTAAATTTATTTAAAATTTTGGTTCAGGGGACACCAGATGGCTAAGTCAGTTAAGCATCTGCCTTTGGCTCAGGTCATGATCAGAGGGTCCTGGAATCTCGAGCCCCTCATCAGGCCCTGCCCAGCAGGGAGTCTCCTTTCACTCTGCCCTACCCCCACTCATTCTCATTTCCTCTCTCTCTCTATTCACTCACTTTATCTTTCTCAAGTAAATAAACTCTTTTTTTAAAAATAAGAAAAATAAACTTCTGGTTCAGTGTAGATTTATGTACAGGTGTCGGGATTTCAGTTCTACTATAGACCTGCTTCCAGTTGATCTGGGATGACCTCAAACAACACCCCATTTCTGAGTGGTTAGAGAGAGGCTTTTCTGCTTGTAGTTTCCATGGCCCTATTGGAACCAACAGGTCTCTAATACTCAGATAAAATATTAGTTGTAAAAAAAAAATATGTAGTTGCATATGGTCCTACAGAATTCTTGAATTGAGGCCTGGTACAGATTTTGCAAAATCTCTCTTGCCCTTTCTTGGAAATCACTAGTTGTCAATTCTGGGTAGTCTACTTGACTTCCACCACGCTTCTAAATAGTCTGGAAAGTATTCAGCTAGATGACAAGGTTAGTTCATGTCTTTTTTTTTTTTTTTTACACAGCATTAATCGAATTTTTTCTCATCACAGACCCCTGCTTCTACAAGAGGCCTGCTTTCCCTTACCCTAACCATGTCCCATTACCTTACAAAATATTCCACAGTTTATGTTATAGAGAATAAAGTAAAAAAAAAAAAAAAAAGATAGTAAGTAAGAGAGACCAACTCTAGGTTCTAATTTCAGTACCTCTAACTTACTAAATATATGATTTTGCCAATTATTTAACCTACCTGAGATTAGTTATTTGCCAAGGCTATGTCTGGCAACTAAAGAACCTAAAGATTAATGCAATAATGTACAGTGACATGCATAAACAAAAGGAAGATTCCTAATTACCAAACGAATTGTTAGAATCAAAGCAAGCAAAACCTTGCCTAAATAAGACAAGTATCTGCAACTTCAAATGTGGTAGCAGAGGCAGTTTTTATCAAACAGCAAAAAAAGTCAAGTAATATGGTATGACAAAAGAAAATAATTTTCTAGCCCCAAAGACATGGAATACTACAATCTGATAAAGAGTTCAAATTTGCTGTTATAGAGGTGCCTTGTGGCCCCGTTGGATACGTGTCTAACTTTTGGTTTCATCTCAGGTTTCATCTCATGGATCAGACTGAGCCCCTCATGGAGCACACTGGGCTCTTTGCTCAGTGGGGAGTCTGCTTGAAGATCCTCTACCTCTGTGCCCCCCATTCATGCTTGCTCTCTCTCTCAAATAAAATAAACCTTTTTTTTTAATTGCTGTTATGAAAGAATTGGAATGAGCTATAAAAAAAAACTCAGAGAAGCAAATAATGATCTCAGAAATAAAATTAATGAACAAGAGTAGTTTACCAAAGAGACTGAAATTCTTAAAAAATAAAACAGCATTCTGGAGCTGGAGAACTCAGTAAATGAATGAAGAGTACATTAGAATGCATTGGAAATACAGATAAAATAGAAGAGAGAATTAGCAAGCTAAAAGATAGGAATCTAGAAGTGACTTGGGAGAGGTGCCTGGCTAGCTCAGTTTGTAGAGCATGAAACTCTTAATCTTGGGGTCATAAGGTTGTAATGAAGTCATAGCATAAAAAATTTTTTTACACAAAAAATAAGAGGAAAAGGATGGGACTTCTTTAGATAAATGAAGATAAACTACTATGAGCAAAGACTTTTTTTTTCTACAAAATGTTTCATGTCAACCTCATGGTAAGCACAACAGCAAATCTAAAACCAGTGATATGAAACATAAAAGAACAGGACACCGAGCAGAGCACCCTGGAAAACCACCAACTTATAAAGGTAGAAAGAAACAGAAGGAAAAAGAAACAATGAAGAAAAAAATAACCAGAAGGCAAAAGATAAAATAGCCATAGTAAATCCTTGTATATCTATAATAGCCCTAATATAAATGAATTGAACTTACCAAATAAAAGGCACAAAAAAGGTTATATAGATTAAACAGCAACAACAACAACAACAACAACAAACACGACCCAACTATATGCTGCCTGTAGAAGACTCCTTTTAGCTCTAAGGACACCCTGGTTCAAAGAGAATGGAGGATGCTATTCCAAGCAAATGGAAACAAAATGAAGGTGAGAATAGCATACTTATATCAGACAAAAGACTTCATGTCAAAAAGGATAACAAGAAAAAAATAAAAAAATAAAAAAAAAGGATAACAAGAGACAAGAAGGTTAGTATATAATGATAAAAAGATCAGTATACCAGATCATAAATATATATGCTCCCAAAAGCCAAGTACCAAATATATTAAGGAAATAGTTACAGATCTTAAGGAGAAACATATAACAATAAGATCATTGTAGGGGACTTCAATGCTTCACTATTAGAAATTGACAGATCATCCAGACAGAAAAACAAGAAGCAGATTTTGAAGTGGAATACACTTTAAAACAAAAGGACTTAATAAACATATACAGAACATTTCATACAACAGTAACAGAATACACACTCTTTTCAAATACACATGGTACATTCTCTAAGATAGCTCATATGATAGGTCACAGAACAAATCTTAGGAAGTTTAAGAACACTGAAATCATGCCAACTATCTTCTCTGACAACAATGGTATGAAACTAGAAATCAACAAGAGGAAAGTGAGAAGACTGACAAATATGTGGAAACTAAACACACTTCTAAACAAATATTGGGTCAAAAAAGAAATCAAAAGGGAAACAAAAAATTATCTCATAATAAATGAAAATGGAAATACAACATATTAAATACTGTAGAAGGCAGTATAAAAGTGTTCTGAAAGTTTATAAGCACTTTAAACCCAAAGTCAGCAGAAGAAAGGAAATAGTAACGTCAGAGCAGAAATTAAAGAAAGAGAGAACAGAAAAACAATAGAAAGATCTATGAAACTAAGAGCTGGTGCTTCAAAAAGGTATAATTGACAAACTTTTAGCTAGACTAAGAAAAATAAGAGACTCAAATAAACAAAATTAGAAATGAAAAGGAGATATTATAACTCATACTACAGAAATAAATATAAGGGACTACTGTGAATAATTACATGCCAACAAATCATATAACCTAGAAGAAATGGATACATTTCCAAAAATGCACAGCCTACCAAGACTGAGTCAGAAGAAACAGAATAGCCACCAGTAATAAGTAAAAAGCTTGAAGTAGTAATCAAAAATCTGCCATCACAGGGAACTCCAGGATTAGGCAGCTTCTACCAAACATCTAAAGAATTAACACCAAACCTCTTCAATAATGAAACAAATAACCCAATATAAAAATGAGCAAAAGAGGGATCCCTGGGTGGCGCAGCGGTTTGGCGCCTGCCTTTGGCCCAGGGCGCGATCCTGGAGACCCGGGATCGAATCCCACGTCGGGCTCCCGGTGCATGGAGCCTGCTTCTCCCTCTGCCTGTGTCTCTGCCTCTCTCTCTCTCTCTGTGACTATCATAAATAAATAAAAAAATTTAAAAAAAAAAAAAAAAAAAAAAAATGAGCAAAAGACTTGAACCAACACTTCACTAAGGAAAACAAATGGATGGAAAATAAGCACATGAATTTTACTATAAGTATATGACACATTAATTTTTAATAATAAAGTACTATTTACATGTCATTATAAAACCTGATATATCTAGTAATTAAGTGATGTGCTACTAAACATTTAACAACAATCTCTTAGCAGTGAGTGGGATAGAAAAGTCCTGATTTGTGATGTTTGCCAATTTCTGTGGCCATTATGGGCCATTTCAATCTACCAACATGACTCACTGCATATGGAATTAGGAAGAGATGAATCCAATCAGCTCTCATGGGCTTGTGTGAGCTCCTCCAATGTTTTACTGAAATATAATAGAAGATATTTAAGACCTCTACAGAAAAACATAAAACATTACTGAAAGAGATACATACATGTTCTCAGATGAAATGACTCTGTATTATAAATGTGTCAATGTTCCCCCATTGATCCACAGATTGGTTATAATACCAATCAAATTAGCAAGTTTCTTGTATAAATTTTTCTTTACAGATTAACAAGCTCAAGTGGAAAGGCAAAGAGCCAAGAATAACAAAGACAACCTTGAAGAAGAATAAATTGGGGGATATACTCTAAGAGACACCAATGGGTATTTAAAATCTACAGTTATTAAAACAGGATGTTACTGTCACTAGGATAGACAAGTAGACAAAATAGAAAAGACTAGAGATTTCAGAAACAAACCCACACATATACAATGATCTGAATTACAACAAAGATGTCACTGCAATAAATGAAGAAAGGATGATCTTTTCCCAAAATGATGCTATGTCAATTGGATATTCATATGGGGGGAAAAATGAATCTTTACCTCTTGCTCTCACCATAAATAAAAATCAATTCCAAATAAATCTTAGACCTAAATGTGAAATAGGAAAAGTGAAAAAGATACAAATAAGCAATATCAAATGGTCCCACACAATAAAAACATATTCATTCTCATGTAAATTAAAAAGGAAAAGATAGATCAATACTTTTAAAAATATATCTGATTCACAAAGATCAGAAATGTGATAAATTGCCAATACATATTATGAAAAATAACTCAAGGTATAAAGCAATGTGTACAGTATGGTATCACTGGGGGGAAAGTGTGTAGGAGAATGTGTTTGGCATGTTTGAGGAGCAGGAAGGAATACTATATGGATGGAGCAGGCTGGGAAGCTGCTAGGGGACCAAATCAAAAGACTAAGGCATAGATTTGAAAGAACTGTTACAGAGTGAAACTGGGGGTGAGAGGAAGAAAAAAGATTTCAGTAGATGTTGGTATATGATTGTCATGTCCCACTCTACCTTTGTATACTAAGTGTGAATGAATAGATAATTCCAAACTTTTAGTTTATACGCTTAAAGCTTTGGAGAGCTACATTGGACTTAATGAAGAAAAGGGAAATTACATAGTGTGATATAAGTATGTAGTAAAATAAAATAAGTATCTGAATTATGACCATAAAATAATGAAATAGTTTATGGGAAGAAGTCTCATACAATATAGGCAAAATAGCATATTAAATATTTATTTTTGGTAAGAAAACTTTTAAAAATACAGAAATAATTTTTATTAAATAATAGAATGAATAATAAAATAGAATGAATCTGTGGAATGTTTATAGACATAGTTTGCATCTTACCTAAAGTGAAGAAAGGTTTCCTATCTGAAATCTATCATAACCAGCAATCTATACGTTTATCTATGCTAATGTTGAAAACACAATGATAAAGGAAAGAAGCCAGTCACAAAAGACCACATACTATAGGATTTCATTTATATTAAACTCCCAGAATATGCAAATCTATAGAGATAGAAAGTAGATGAGTAGTTGCCTAGGACTGGAGAGTGGGAGGGGATTAGCAGGTGATGTATAAGAGATGTACGTTTTCTTTTTGAGGCTAATAAAATGTTATAAAATTGGGTGATGAATGCACAACAACTCTCAATACACTAAAAGCCTCTGAACTGTACACTTTGAATGGGTGAACTGTGTAGCATATAATTATATCTCAATAAAACTGTTAAAATACTATTTAGAAAAACTTCAGTTTCTATAAAAAAGGTCAAATTGAAAACACAGACTAAAAATATCTGGAGAACAGAGACTGTTTGCACTTCTTGAAAAAATTTACAATAGAAGCTCACATAGTAGGTACCCAATAAATATTTACATTAATTTAATATAAAATAACTTTGAAAAGTACTGAAATGCACAGTATTATTAAGAACAAATCTTATGTGCTTGATTCATTGTTCATAACTATATTTCAATGAAGCAATTAACATTTTCTTTGTTATAAAATAATCCAAAAATCCTTGGAATGCATGCCAAGTTTCTTTAGTACCAGATTTCTACCCTCTTATATGTTTTGCTAAACTAAACTTCGTTGCAATTCCCTGAACACAATGCAAATTTTTAAAAGGGGAATAAACAGAAAACAGGTTAGAAGCAAACCAGATGAGAATTAGCATTTTACTATGGATGATAAAATGCATGGCTCACAAGGAGAGAACCAAAAAATAACATTGTTTCACCTTTTTACATACTGGATCTTATATTCACTAAAGGGGCTTCTGGGGCTTTTCTACTCTATGTGGCATTCTAAATCACTGGAAGCTGGCCATGCAGCTATGAATTTATATATGTTGAAAGGGAATCTTCAAAAATTTTAAATATGGAAAAGAATAATTTTAACATACTGGAAATGCTATAGGTGTGTATTTCTAATTTTCTTAATTGTAAACTTTGAAAAAAATTATGCTTCATCTTTCCAGGAAAATTAAACCTCACAAGATGATGGATTATGAGTACATTTGAGCCATTATAAAGAAAAGACATAGCACACCTAGGAAACTGTTTCTTGGCAACTAAAATTAAAAAGAAATATATTTTCTTAAACTATTATGTCTCTTTCGAACAAACTTGAAGAGTGAAAACATTTATTTGTCTGAATGACTGAGAATGACTTTCAACATCATAACAAAACGGAGTTTATATAGAAAGGGACCAAATAAGGAACCAAAAACAAAGTATTAACTCATAAAAATGAATACAAGAGTATTTGAGCAAGAGTAGACATATGAGCTACAATGAGATAGCAGACTTCAGAACACTACAATGCAAACTCTCAGATCATTCTCTTGTTAGCAATGCCCTTGAGGAAGAGGATTACAAGGAATAATGCAAGTCCTGCAACATCAGAGTCTTAGAAGGAATGAGTAAGTCATTTAACAGGCTGTTTATATATACTATTTATATTATATTTCTATTATATTAAATAGAATAAATAAATCTCAATAATAGAATAAATAAATCTCATTTATCTCAAATAAATCTTTAAAGAAAACCTCTGCATATAAGTGTTACCAGTATATTTCAAACCCATGTTGTTCAAGGGTCAATTATATACTTAGAATTGGAAACATTCAAAAACATTTAAAAATAAATATTCCCTTTAATAAAACAATTCCATTTCCAGGAATTTATCCTAAGGAAATTATTGCGACTGTGGATATGTATTTATCCACAGAAAGATTCATTATAGCATTAGTTATAGAGTGAAAAACTGGAAACCATCTAAATGCCTACCTGTAAGATAATGTAAATAAATTATGTCACAGTTACACTATGCAAAATATGGAGCCATTTGAAATCATGTTATAGAAAAATACCTAATCAAAAGAATATAAGAAAATACATTCACATATTTTAAGAAAAAAGCATATGGGAAGTGTCATTCCCATTAAGGAAAACAAACAAAAACACACACATTTATAGTTACCGAAAAAGTCAATTTTTGAAGTATTTGGTTTCTAAGCAATTGTCTGGTCCTTTAATCATCTTTGAGTCAGCCATCTGGAAAATGTTGGCTTCTCTTTCTGCTGAACATTGACTATGTCATGCTCAGCTATATCTCTACCATTTTAAGGTGTTCTTCATATTGTAGAGACTGGAAGTGTGAGAACTATATAGCACACAATTCTTATAATCCCTTTTTTTTTTCTTTCTTATAATCCCTTCTTAGCAGAGTTCTGATTTAGGTTTTGTCCATGAAAGGCACTCATGACCTCTCGAAGAGACAGCAAAGAAGAAACTTCTATTGTCTTCTAACAGAATGGACAGATATGAGAGTAGATAGCACCCATGAGGCTTGCAGCACATGCCAAAGATATGGAATTGTACGAATTCATGGAGAGTGGCTAACATCCTGTCCAGATGGTCAAGTACTTCAAAGAAGTATGTGTAGACCTTTGGAATGGGCACAGAGTGTAAATATATTCAGTCCCATTTGAATGCTCACCAGAGGGCATTCACTATAGAGGAAGTGCTCAAAAATCAGATGGACAAGATGACTCATTTTGTAGATATCAGTTAGCCTCCTACTGCAGCCACTTCTGCTCAACAGGCTCAAAGACTAAACCAGCAAAAGAAATACAAAGCATCTAGGGGTGCTTAAGTGGCTAAGTTGGTTAAGCATACGCCTTCAGCTTAAGTCATGATCCTAGGGTCCTAGGTAGGATCAAGCCCTGGACTGGGCACCCTGTTCAGCAGAGAGTCTGCTTCTCCCTCTCCCTCTGATCCTCCCCATGCTTGTGCTCTCACTCGTACTCTCTCTCAAATGAATAAATAAAAAAATCTTAAAAAAAATATGAAGCATCTACATTAATATTAAATAAAATAGTCTTTGGGGCAAAAACCATTACTCCAGATAAAGAGGCTCACTACATAGAAATAAAAGGCTTATTTCATCAGGAAGATTAACAATTGGATGCCTGGAAGGCTCAGCAGTTGAGCATCTGCCTCTGGCTCAGGGCATGATCCCAGTCCAGGGAATGATCCCACACTGGGCTCCCTGTGAGGAGCCTGCTACTCTCTCTGCCTATCTCTGCCTCTCTCTCTGTCTCTCTCATGAATAAATAAATAAAATCTTAAAAAAAAGGAAGATGTAACAAGTCCAAATTTGTGTGCATCTAACACAGCTCAAAAGTTAGTAAGAGCCTGACAAAAGACCAAAGAGAAATTGACAAATCCACAGTCATCTTTTAAAATCTCTACTAGAATTTTAAGGTATCTATCAGATATCAGTTATCTGGTGGATCAAACAGTCCAGAAATCAGAGTATGGAAGACATGAACAGTGTATTTACTAAGCTTGAGCTATACGGAATTGCTGAATCACTGCACTGTACATCTGAAACTAATATAACACTGTATGTCAACAACAGTGGAATTAAAATTTTAAAAACATGATTTCACATCAATTATAGCCTTAAAGTGCTTTATATTAATTTATTTATCTTTGAATAAAACCATTATTCATTCTTTTTTTTTTTTTTTTAAATAAGCTTGACCCAGTGAACATAAGCTTGATACAGAGAACACTGTATCAGAAATTAGAAAACATAAGATGCTTTTCAGGCTTTTGTGGAATATTTATATTAACATGTACTAGAACATAAAGCAAGTTTCAACAAAGTGCACAGCATGGGTGCACAGCATGGGTGTTCTATAAATGTGAACTGCCCAATATTGTAGCAAATAATCACAACTGGCTGTTTAAACTGAATTAATTAAGATTAAATAAAAGTAAGCATTTGGTTCTCATTCTCACTAGTGATACTTCAGCTGCTCAAAAGTTATATATAGCTAGTGGCTACTATATTGGACAATATAGACATGGAGCATTTGTATGACCACAGTAGGTGGTCTGCTATATAATGCTGACTAAAGAAGGATTAAGTTTGAAATGAGCAATAAAATTTTTTTTAAATTCATACTTTCTTTTTTTTTAGATTTTATTTTTAAGTAATCTCTATACCCAACATGGGGCTTGAACTCACAACCCTGAAATCAAGAGTCACATGGTCCACAACCGAGCCAGCCAGGCACCCTGAAAAATCCATACTTTCTATATATTCATGACTAAAGGAACAGGTCATTGCAGACATTTAAAGTACTTGAAATTAAATGAGAAATAATCTACTACATATCAATATATATAGAATATAGCAAAAGTGGTATTTAGAGAAAATCTATAGCCCTAAGTACATATATTAGAAAGAGGCAACAAGCTGAAAATTAATGAGCTCAGTATCCAACTTTTTAAGTTAAAAAAATATAGAATGAAACTAAAGAAAGTGGAAAAGGGAAATAATAGAGATTAAGAATATAAAAGAAAGAGGGATCCCTCGGTGGCGGTTGGTGCCTGCCTTTGGCCCAGGGCACGATCCTGGAGACCCGGGATGGAATCCCACATCGGGCTCCGGGTGCATGGAGCCTGCTTCTCCCTCTGCCTGTGTCTCTGCCTCTCTCTCTCTCTCTGTGACTATCATAAATAAATAAAAATTAAAAAAAAAAGAATATAAAAGAAAGAAAAAAGAGATTAAACAATAAAAGATATAACAAGGAAAACACAAAAGCAGAAAAAATAACAGAAAATTAGGAACAACCTTATGTCAAGTTGATGAAATGGACAGATTCCAAGGAAAACACAAATTACTAAAACTGAGTCAAGAAGAAATAGAAATCTTTGGGATGCCTGGGTGGCTCAGCTGTTGAGTGTCTACCTTGGGCTCAGGGCATGATCCCGGGGTACTGGGATCAAGTCCCACATTGGGCTTCCCGCAGGGAGCCTGCTTCTCCTTCTGCCTATAGCTCTGCCTCCCCCTGTGTGTGTCTCTTATGAATAAATACATAAAATCTTTAAGAAATAAAATAAAATAAAATAAAATAAAATAAAATAAAATAAAATAAAATAAAATAAAATAAAATAAGACTGTCTTAAAGATGCTCAAAAAACTAAAGGAAAATGCAGAAAAAGTCAAGAAAACAATGATTGAACAAAATGAAAATATCAGTAAAGAAATAGGAAACCTGAGGGAAGCAAAAAAAAAAAAAATTCCAGAACTGAAAAGTGCAATAACCAAATTAAAAAGCTCATAAGAGAGAATCATAGGGACATTTGAGCAGATAGAGGAAAGAATCAGCAGCTGAAAATAGGGCAAATAAAATTATCAGGGCTGCAGAAAAGAAAAAAGTCTGAAGAAAAGTGAACAGAGCCTAAGGATGTGTGGGACACCATCAAGCCGACCAACACACTGTGAAAGTACAAGCGGAAGAGAGAGAAAGAGTTGGAGAAATTTTCCGAAGAAACAATGCCCTAAACTCCCCAAACTTGATAAAAGACATGAGTACAAACATTTAAGGCTCAACTAACTCCAAGCACAATAAATTTAAAGAGATCTACACTGAGACACATTGTAACAAACTGTTGAAAGACAAAGACAATTTTGACATCACCTGCAAGGAATCCTCAAGATTATCAGAAGATTTCTCCTAAGAAACTTTGGAGGCCAGAATACAGTGAGTGGGCTGATATATTCAAAGTGCTTAAAAAAAAAAAAAAAAAAGCTGTCAACAATTATCTTATATTTGGCAAAATTGTCTTTGAAAAGAAATTAAGACAGTCTCAAATAAACAAAAGCTGAGGAAGTTTGTTACCACTAGACTTAATCTGCAAGAAATGCTGAAGGGAGTCCTATAGGTTGAAATGAAAGCATGCCGGATAGTAACTCAAAACCATCTGAAGAAATAAAAATCTCAGGGCACCTGGGCGCCTCAGTAGTTGAGTATCTGCGTTTGGCTCAGGTGGTGATCCTGGGGACCTGGGATTGAGCCCTGCATCGGGCTCCCCGCAGGAGGCCTGCTTCTCCCTCTGCCTATGTCTCTCTGCCTTTCTGTGTCTCTCATGAAAAAATAAAAACTTAAAAAAAAGAGAAATAAAAATTTCAGTAAAGGTAAATACATGGGCAATTATGAAAGCTAGTATTATTAGAATATTTGTAACTCCCTTGTTTTCTACATGATTTGAGACCAATATATTCAATAAAGCAATTACTTGTTTAAAAACTACTGTTATTACAACTTGTTTGTAAGCTCACATTTTGTTTTCTATCTAATTTAAGGTGCTAATGCATTTTTTATTACAGTATAGTTGATATACAATGTTACATTAGTTTCAGCTATATAATATAGTGATTCCACAAGTGTATATCCATTAGGCTATGTTCACCATGAGTGTAGCTACCACCTGTCACCATACAACCCTATTACAACACCATAGATTCTATTCCCTATGCTGCACCTTTATCCCCATGACTTATTCATCCCATAACTGGAAGCCTAGGTCCCCTGCCCCCCTCATCCATTTTACTCATCTTCCCCACTCTCCTTCCCTCTGGCAACCATCAGTTCAGTCTATTCTCTGTATTTATAGGACTGTTTATTTTTATTCATTTGTTTTTTAGATTCCACATATAAGTGAAATCATATGATATTTGTCTTTGTGTCTGATTTATTTTATTTAGCATAATATCTTATAGGTCCATTCATGCTGTCACAAATGGCAAGACTGCATCTTTTTATGGCTTAAGAATATTCCAGTGTGTTGAATATTATTACACACACATACATACACACAGAATACATATATTTCAAATTGCGGTTTTCATTTTCTTTGAGTAAATACCCAGTAGTGGAATTACTGGATCATATTGTATTTCTATTTGTAACTTTCTGAGGAACGTCCATACTGTTTTCCACAGTGGCTGCACTGATTTACATTCCTACCAACTCTGTGTGAGGGCTCCTTTTTTCTTCACATTTTTGCCAACACTTGTTATTTCTTGTCTTTTTTATTCTGGCCCTTCTGACAAGTACAAGATTATACGTCATTGTGGTTTTTATTTGCATTTCCTAAAGATTAGTCATATTGAACATCTTTTCATTTGTGGCCATCAGCAGGTCTTCTCTGGGGACTAATGCATTTTAAAAAATAACTATTAAGTTTATGTTTTTGTACACGTAATGTATAGAGATGTAATTGTGTGACATCATTTACTAAAAGGGGTGCAAATGGAGCTATAAAGGAACAGAGTTTTTGTATGTTACTGAAGTTAAACTTATATAATTTCAAATTAGAATGCTGTAACTTTAGGATATTAAATGTAATCCTTATAGTAACCACAAAGAAAATAGTTCTAGAATGCTTAGTTCAGGCTGCTATAACAAAATACCATAGACTGGGTAGGTTATAAGTGGGTTTTTTAAAGATTTTATTTATCTGAGAGAGAAAGAGAGAGACTGTGGGCCTGTGCACTTGAGTGGGGGAGGAGGGAGGAGGGAGAGGGAGAAGCAGACTACCCTGCTGAGCAGGGAGCCCAATGCAGGGCTGAATCCCAGGACTCTAGGATCATGACCTGAGCTGACAGACACTTAACTGACTGAGCCACTCAGGCATCCCTGGACTAGGTAAGTTCATAAACAATGAAATTTATTTATTTTTTTATTTTTTTAATTTTTTATTTATTTATGATAGTCACACAGAGAGAGAGAGAGAGGCAGAGACACAGGCAGAGGGAGAAGCAGGCTCCATGCACCGGGAGCCCGATGTGGGATTCGATCCCGGGTCTCCAGGATCTCGCCCTGGGCCAAAGGCAGGCGCTAAACCGCTGCGCCACCCAGGGATCCCCAAACAATGAAATTTAGTTCTCGGTTCTGGAGGCTGGAAGACCAAGATCAGGGTGCCAGCATGGTCAGGTGAGGACTTCTTTCAAGTCACATATTCTTCATTGTATCCTGGCATGGTAGAAAGGGCTAGGGAACTCTGTGAGGCCTCTTTTAAGAGTGCATTATTAATCCCATTCTTCTCATTCAGAAGGTTCCACTCTCATGACTTAACAGAAACAAATTTTAAAAGATGCATTTCTGGTAGAACTTAAACTCTAAGCCCAACATTGAAAGACTGCTTTCTGGGCTACTGCCTCTGATAGTTATCTGTATCCTTTATTTTCCACACTAGTATATTCTTTGCCTTCTTTTCTAGTCCAAGACGATCAAATTTATAGAGCATTGATTTCTCATACCAGCTTAAACCTAGATAGGCTTGTTGCAGCACCTTTTTGGAGTACTATTTTAGTTCTTCATCTTCATCACTTGGACTAGGGAAGCAAACAATCCTGTATTTAAATCTTGGATTCATAACATAAATTAAGGGACCTCTGGCACATATCCTCATGGTCTCTGAGTCTGGAATTCCTTATATATTAAAATGGGCATAATAATGTCTACCTCTGAAGAATGGACTTTCAAATGCTTAAATTTATTTAAACTTTTGGTTCAGGGGCACCTAGATGGCTAAGTCAGTTAAGCATCTGCCTTTGGCTCAGGTCATGATCAGAGGGTCCTGGAATCTGAGCCCCTCATCAGGCTCCCTGCCCAGCAGGGAGTCTCCTTTTCCCTCTGCCCTTACCCCCACTCATTCTCATTCTCTCTCTCTCTCTCTCATTCACTCACTTTATCTTTCTCTCAAGTAAATAAACTCTTTTTTAAAAATAAGAAAAATAAACTTCTGGTTCAGTGTAGATTTATGTACAGGTGTCGGGATTCTCAGTTCTACTCATAGACCTGCTTCTCAGTTGTATCTCTGGGTATGATCCTCAAACAACACCCCATTTCTGAGTGTTAGAAGAGATGCTTTTCTGCTTTGTAGTTTCCATGGCCCTATTGGAACCTAACAGGTCTCTGAATACTCAGATAAAAATATTAGTTGTAAAAAAAAAAATATTAGTTGTGATATGGTCCTACAGAATTCTCTGAATTGTAGGCTTCCTGTACAGATTTTGCAAATCTCTCTTGCCCTTTTCTTGGAAATCACTATAGTTGCCAATTCTGGGTAGTCTACCTTTGACTTCCACCCACTGCTTTCTAACTAGTCTGGAAAGTATTCAGCTAGATGACAAGGTTAGTTCACTGTCTTTTTTTTTTTTTTTTTACAAGCTATCATCTGAATTTTTTCTCATCACAGACCCCTGGCTTCTACAAGAGCCTGCTTTCCCTTTACCCTCAACCATGTCCCATTACCTTACAAAATATTCCACAGTATTATGTTATAGATAATAAAGTAAAAAAAAAAAAAAAGATAGTAAAGTAGAAGACCAACTCTAGGTTCTAATTTCAGTACCTCTAACTTACTAAATATATGATTTTTGCCAATTATTTAACCTACCTGAGATTTAGTTTATTTGCAAAAGGCTATGTCCTGGCAACTAAAGAACCTAAAGATTAAATGCAATAATGCCAGTGACTATGCCTTGAAAACTGTAGTTCTATACAACACAGAAATTATTACCAATTCAGCAAAGACGCAGTAGAGCACAGTGGTGAAGATAAAAGAATCTGAAGTCAAACTGCCAGAATTGGAATTCTGGCTTTATCATTTATCTTTGATATATAAAATGAGGATTAGAATGCCTACTTCATATGATATTAGCTCAATGACAGTAGCTATTATTATTATTAAATGCCTATTGCATGTTGGCTATTGCATTAGGTGCTAGTAATAAAATGGAATCAGGACAAATATGGCTAACATCTTCATCAAAGACCTCTATTTCCTACTCCATTTGCTACACTTTTCTAAGAGATTTATTCTTTATAGCAAAGAAAAACCTCAGTAGTAAAGCATTTCCACAGAGCATCAAGACTTTACAATTTCAGTTTTTCTTTTCTGTGAAAATATCCAATGAACACACAGTGACTTCAGCATTCCTTTTTCTAATTCATCACTTGAGTTGAAACTCTTGATGACTTCTAGATTAACTGTCTGGGACATGTTCCCATTAAATATAAATAATCTAATGCTTGTCAATCACCTAAAATGCTAATTAAAAGGCAGATTCCTAGACCCCACTTCAGACCTATTGATTGAAAAACTCTGACTGATTTGCAGCAACATGGATGGAACTACAGCGTATTATGCTAAGCAAAATAAATCAGAGAAAGACAAATACCACATGATTTCACTCATATATGCAATTTAAGAAACAAAACAAATGAGCAAAGGGGATAAAAAGGAGAGAGAGAGAGAGAGAGAGACAAACCAAGAAACAGACTCCTAACTATAGAGAACAAACTGATGGTTATCAGAGGGAGGAAGGTGGGGGATGAGTGAAACAGATGATGGTGATTAAGCAGTGTGCTTGTGATGATAAGCACTGGGTGTTGTATGAAATGTTGAATCATTATATAGTACACCTGAAACTAATATAACACTATGTTAACTAACAAATTAAAATTAAAACTTTAAAAAATAAAAAATAAATAAAAATAATTTTTTAAAAATTCTGGCTTGACGATGTGGGAATATGCATTTCTAATAAGTTCCCAATGTGATTTTTATGCAAATCCCCTTTGAGAACCACATCCCCAAGACAGAAAAAGCTTCCACTAATACGAAATCCATACCCAAAGAAATAATGAAGAATAATGATCTAAAGCTTCACGAAGGAGAAAAATCTTAATACTTAGAATAAATTTTCACATGTATGTCTTTTAACAGGGTTGAGTCAGCAATGCACAGGGATCAAGACAAAACTGACTTGAACATACACACCTTAACTGTGAGTTCAGGAAATTCCTACTCTGGTAGCCAAGGCAAAGGGTGGTGGTGGTAGGAGAACACCGAGAAAGCTCACTCATAATTTCATAAGAAGCAAAGAAAACCGTGTTACTGCAATAGTCACACTTACTAAAATTGGGGTTTGGTAATATCAGAAAATGGGACTGCTCTCTCTTAAATTCAGACAACTAAAGACAGACTTCCCTGTACCATCTCCCCACACTGACCACAAACCTTGGGTTATCTCAGTTGTAAACCTTGCCTAGTGGGAGTTAAGCTGGCCCTGTGACCAGAGAGGCAAGGAGAAATACAGTCTTTTGTTAAAAGTCAGCCCCAAACAACCAATTAAAATTTAAATTTATACCTATTGGTCTGAAAGATAGTTATAAAAGAGACCTCATTGAGACACAGAAGAGAATCAAGGAGCTCCAAACTCCTAGTGGATGTAAACTTTCCATATAACAACTTAAAGGTAATGAGCAAAATATTTACCCGCCAAGTAACAGTGGCCCACGATCTGCTCTGGTTCAGATAATAAAATGCCCTGAAAGGCTTTCGTTCCTAAGATGTTAGTGAGGCTAGCACTGTGGCTATAAGAAAAGGAGAGCCTAAGGCAGAAAAAGACGCCCCATCTGCCCACACTATCCGTCCTGAAGCAAGTGTGGAGCAGGAGAGCGGGCGGGGCCGCGATTTCTCCTGCATCACTGCGTTCTCCCTTCTCCGCCTGCGTGAGCGCCGCCCACCCACTCGCGGCGTGAACCCACTGGGCCGAGCCTCTCCTCCCCCCTCCCCTCGGCCTGGTGCTGAATCATGAGTCCAATATCTCCAAAAGGTATAACCAAAGAACAATGCCACCCTTAGGGCTGGCCTCAATGGGGTACCAGGTTGGGGTGGAGCCGCGGCTGGAAACCACAACTTTGCTTCCCTTCTTCCCAATTTCCCCAGCCAAGCCCCATATTAAAACAAGAACTGCAGCGCTGGGGGACTCGCAAGCGGACGCCCCTTCTCCTGGGTGACTCAGGTCCGCAACGCTCCCCTGCACCTCCCCCCCACCCCGCCCGCCCCCGGCCCGGCGCGATCTGCCTCATTGTTCCAGCACGCCGCCCGCTCAGGAGCCCGCGCCCCGCCTGGCGGAAGGGCTCAGAGCTCCCCGAAAAGGGGATGGTGGTTAGGAATCCTCACTCCCTCGCCCCTCACCCCTCTCGGCTGGGTAACAACAGCCCCTGCCTACTCCCATCGCCTTCCAGCCTACGGATCGCTAAAGCGGAACCAACGAGTCCCCCGAGGCGCCTGGCGGGTGCTGTCCAAATGCTGCGAGGAGGAGGACTGGGGGTGGGAGGGTGGGGGAGAAGCAGGGGGCTCCGGCCTTCGCCAAGCCGCAGCCCTGCCCCACAACGCGATTCCGGCTACACCGGTACCACTCAGCCATGCTTTCTCCGGCCCTACGGGGAGCTGCTCGGTTGTGGCCCGTCTCCCAGCCCTGGACTCTGGCGCCGATCAGCCCTTGGCCCTCTTGTCCCCCTTGTCCCCAGAAGCAGAAAGCGTCCCCGTGCAGGCTGCAGAAGTCACCATATGCTACTCACCCCAACTGTTTCTGTCCCTGCGGTTCTTGGCCATGGTGGTCTGGGGACTGGTGGCGGTGAGGCGCTGTCACTGCGCTGGCTCTTCTCCCTGGCCGCAGGTTACTGGCAGTGGGAGGCTCTGTGCCCGCGCTGGGCGCAGCTCGCTGAGACTCTGAGGATGTTGCTGTGGCGCTGGTGAGAAGGAGTGGGGAGGAGAAGGGAGGAGAAAGCGGATGAACCAAGCTCAGCATCACAAGCCTGAGTTCACACAAATACCGGCGTCACACCCTCCCTACCTCAGCCCACCCGCATAGCATGAAGACAGGGACAGAGGATGTACTGCAACATTTTCAATGGAAAACACACATACAAACAAAAAGCAGCACCCCCCTCAAACACACTCTCAAAGAATTTAACAGCATTAGCCAGTCACAGAACTACACAAACCAATATACTGCATTATTCAGGATGTTCAAATACCCGTTTTCTAGCATAGTTACACATTAGTGCCAATATGCAAGCAACATTTAAAATATGCAGGCAACATTTATAAAAACGTTAAAATAATCTGCATTTACCTACCAGGCATTATACCCCTCCCCCCCACCCATTTTAAAAGCAAGGTCATGTTGGTAAAGAGGGTTTTGGGCATTTTTGTACCTGTATACCAAACAGGCCTGACTTTTAAAATTAGGACAGCAAAATTTAGATCAAGATCAAGATAAATGAAAGCTGGAGATCCATCATAATATGTAACTAACCCAACATATAGTGGGCAAAATTACTCACTAGATTTGCAAAGAAAAACTCTGAAGTTATATTGCCAAATACATATATATTTTTTAAAGATTTACTTTATTTATTCATGAAAGACACAAAGAGAGGCAGAGACACAGGCAGAGGGAGAAGCAGGCTCCATGCAGGGAGCCTGATGTGGGACTTGATCCCTGGGTCCCGGGGATCACGCCCTGAGCCAAAGACAGACACTGAAACCGCTGAGGCACCCAGGTATCCCTATATTGCCAAATATTTTAAGTAAAATCATATTACATAGTCTGAGTGAGCCTTGGCAGACACAAAGGTTGCAGTTTTGAATAGAAAGCAAAATGCAATAAACACTTTAAAAAAAATTCTCAATCTCTCTAGAAACAGTCCTTTCATGCTATTTGACTCTCAAGATACAATTATCCGTCCCATTCTTCACACAGTTTTCTCCTGCATTTGGTTGTTGCCCACACTCTACAGATCAGTTTTGCCTACAAGATTACTACCGTCTCTTAATTACCAGATCTTTGGTCTCTGCTTATTCTTCATCATAAGCAACTCCTCATTCTACGTTCACTCAATATAACTTGCTATCATGGCTTCAGACAAGATCTCCATCCTGATAATTCCCCAATCTATTCTTCTAGTCTTAAGCTTTCTTTCTTCTTTCTTTCTTTCTTTCGTTCTTTCTTTCTTTCTTTCTTTCTTTCTTTCTTTCTTTCTTTTTTTGAAAGAATTTTTTTAAAGATTTTATTTATTTATTCATGAGAGACACAGAGAAAGAGAGGCAGAGACATAGGCAGAGGGAGAAGCAGGCTCCATACAGGGAGCCTGATGTGGGACTCCAACCAAGAACTCCAGGATCACGCCCTGAGCTGAAGGCAGGCAGTCAACTGCTGAACCACCTATGCATCCCTAGTCTTAAGCTTTCTTAAAGAGAGAAAATCACCATACCAGAACCAAATTTATAACTGTCTGAGGTCATCTTCACTTTTCTTTTCTTTTAAGATTTTACTTATTTATTCATGAGAGAGACACACAGAGAGAGAGAGAGAGAGAGAGAGAGAGAGAGAAGGAGAGGCAGAGACACAAGGCAGAGTGAGAAGCAGGCTCCATGCAGGGAGCCCAATGTGGGACTCTATCCGGGGTCTCCAGGATCACACCCTGGGCTGAAGGCTGCACTAAATCACTGAGCCACCGGGGCTGCCCCACTTTGTTTTTCTACTGACACTTCAAAATCAACATATCAAAACCCAAACTACTTCACCACCACTGCCAAATCTTATACATTCCATATTTTGGTTAATGGTTCTAGTGACCTCAGAGCTGTGAACACTGTAAACCAAGTTTACATTATAGTTTTAAAGGGGACTATGTTCAATAGAGATACATTCCCTAAACACTAATGAAACAACATAGGAAGATAGGAATTATCTCAATCCTGTACCTACAAACCAAATTCATAGACTAAAAGAAGTGTGTTCTGCTTTTCTTATATATCTTATTTATAATTCTCAGCTCACATTCCAGTCTGATAATCCCTTTCAGTGAATCTCATTTAAAAAATTATAGTACACTCACTCACACAGACACACACACACACACACAGTTGTATAATTCAATACACATCCTTTTTTTTCCTATATGTGGGCCTTTACAATATATATTTTTAACTGAAAAAGAAATTTATTTTTTTAAAAAACCTCTTTGTAATTAATAGGTAATCGTAGGATAATACTTGAGACTGTGTGACTATCTTGGCTAAGAACTTCACTCAATGGTTTTTAGAATCCATCGATACCCTTCCCTGAATCAAGTTTATATTAGTGATTTTTAAATCATGATTTTAAAATAATTATATAATTTCTTTTACATTTACAGTTAGCAGCTGGCATTCCCTTTCCCATCTTTGTTGAGAACCACTATGGATTTATGAAATCTAAAGCAAAAAAATTTTATTGTGTTATTTACCCTCATTATTCTTTCTAGTTCTCAAATTGCCCTAAATTTCACCAATGGGAATCCCTTCAAGGTAACATCTATGTCCTCTTAACGTCTGTTTATTTGTCTTTGATCACTTCCTTATTTTTTGGCATAAGAAAATGCTTCAAGTTTCCCTTGTATTTTTCCCTGCCTCAGGACTAGAATTAGCCAACTTCTCCAAGAAATTCTGCCTACTTGTAATGAGAAAAAAAAAAAAATTCAGAAACCAAGATCTGGTGCTAGTTGTGCTCATTCTTAGCAGAAATTTCACTGTTTCTAGACTCTGACAGTAGACATTGTTAGAAAAATTTATTTTAGGGAGCACCTGGGTGGCTCAGTCAATTAATCATCTGACTCCTGTTTTCAGCTCAGGTCATGATCTCAGGATCATATAATCGAGCCCCGAGTTGGGTTCTATGCTGGGTGTGGAGCCTGTTTAATAGTCTCTCCCCTTCTGTCCCTCTTCATCTCTTAAACAAATAATAAAAAAAAGAACGTATTTATTTTTTAAAACAATGAGTTTAATCTAGTCCAAATACATAGGAACCATATGAAATACATATGAAAATACATATATACAGGGTTATTTATTACAGCATCTTATGAAATTGCAAAATACTGGAAACAACTTAGATACCTGTATCTGAGAGTGGTTGAATATGTCTATACAATGAACACCTCACAGCTATAAAAAAGAATAAAGAAGATTTCTTTGAACGGATACAGACTCATTTCCAGAATACTATCAAATGGAAGGGGGAACAGTGAAAATACTTTACCTATCCTTAAAAGAAAGAAAAGGATATGAAAGAACAAAGATATCTGCTCATCCACACAAAAGAAATACAAGAAGAATAAGTTAGAAACTAGTGAGATCAGTTACCTATAGGATGGATGAGAATAGAGTGAAAGTAATGGGAGAATGGGAACAGGGTAGTAGAGATGAGGAAGACTGATACTTTCTTAGATGTAACCTTTTTATATAGCTGTTTCTGAGAGCCATGGTAATGTTTCACTTTCTCCAAAATAAATAAATAATTGAAACCAACCAAGATATGGGGGTAGAGGGAGGCCTCAAAATGGAATTACAAACAGTAAATAATAAAATTTTTTAAGTGAACTGAATTATATTACAGGTAAATAACATAACTAGGTGTAGGAAGAATTAATCTGAGAAATTAATTTCAGAATTAATCTGAAAAACTTTAGAAAACAGTATTTTGACTATGTGCTATAATACTAGAGACACAAATTGTATACAAGTATCATACTCCAGTTTACTTAAAAAAATTATTTTGAGTATAGTTGATATACAATGTTACATTAATTTCAGGTATACAAGATACTTCATATTTTTTCCTCCCAAGTCATACATGGGCTAGCAATTCTGAAATTATTTTATATATGCACTAGGATTGAACAAATATATGGTACATAAGCAGAACCAGATTTCTTGCTTTTTAAGATGAAGTTATAATAAAGAAAGGGGTAAGGATAGAATGAATACTGTGGTGTTGAGTTGGAATCTGAAGTATTAGTATGATAGAGTAAAAATACAAATAACTCAATTTTTAAAAATGGGCAGAGGATCTATTAAATAGACATTTCTCCACAGAAGACGTACAAATGGCCAAAAACACATGAAAAGATGATTAATATCCTAGTCACTAGGGAAATGCAAATCAAAACCACAAAGAGAGGCACCTGGGTGGCACAGTTGACTCCTGATACCAGTTCAAGCTTCTCTCAGAGTCATGTGTTCAAACCCCACATTGGGCTCCACACTGGGAGTGGAGCCTACTTAAAAAAAAAAAAAAAAAAAAAAAAAACTCACAATGAAATGCTACTTCTTAACTACTAGGATGAAAAAGACAATAATGAGAGTAGGTGAGGATGTGGAGAACTTGGCACACCCATACACTGCTGGTGAGAATATAAAATGGTGCAGTTACTTTGGAAAGCAGTCTGGCAGCTTTTCTTTCTTTCTTTTTTAAAGATTTTATTTATTTATTCATGGATACAGAGAGAGGGGCAGAGACACAGACAGAGGGAGAAGCAGGCTCCATGCAGGGAGCCCGATGTGGGACTCGATCCTGGGTCTCCAGGATCACACCCCGGGCTGCAGGCGGCGCCAAACCACTGCACCACCGGGGCTGCCCAGTCTGGCAGCTTTTCAAAAAGTTAAACATAGTGTTATCATATGGCCCAGAAATTCCACTCATATATACTCAAATGAAATGAAACCATATGCTATGTGAAAACTTGTACAGGAAGACTCATGATTCACAGGAGCCAAAAGGTAGAAATAACCTAAATGCCAAATAACTGATGAATGGATAAATAAAACATTGTATATCTAAATAATGGAATATTATTTGGCCATAAAAAGTAATGAAGTACTGGTATATGCTACACCATGGATCTTGAAAACATTATGCTAACTGAAAGAAGTCAATCATAAAGACCACATATTGTATGACTCCATTTATATGAAATGTACAGAATTAGCATATTTATAAAGACAGGAAGTAGATCACTGGTCACCTATGGCAGGAGGGTGGAAGAGGGGTTAAGGAAAAAGTGGAGAGTGATTGCTAGTGAGTACAGGTTTCTTTTTGGGGTGTTTAAATTTTTTTTAAATGTTTGAAGTCAATTCTGTACAACTCTGTGGATATACTAAGAATGACTGAGTTACACAATTTAAATTGGTGAATTATATGGCATGGTATATATTACTAGGCTGCTTTTAAAAAATTAAAGTCAAGTTTATTTTAAATCAGAAAAAAAGAAGAAAAGGTATTTGTACATTAGTACTCTAGCTCTCCTTTCATCCTGACTTCTCTGGGATGTTACTCCATATTTTGTTCCTTCCCTCCTATATCCTCAATGATTTTTTTCCCATCAGTTCCTTCACCATGCTCATTTCTCCCCATCATAAAAAAAGGCTCTCTTCATTCTGTCATTTGCATCAACATGGATGGACTTAGAGTGCATAATGCTAAGCGAAGTAAGTCCAACAGAGAAAGATAAATACCATATGATTTCATTCATATGTGGAATTTAAGAAAAACAAATGAACAAAAAAGACAAAAAAACAGAATCAAATACAGAGAAACTGGTGGTTGCCAGAGAGGAGGTGACTGGCGGATGCGTGAAATAAAGGGGATCAAGAGCATACTCACTGAGCACTGAGGAATGCCTAGGCCTATTTAATATTGTACACTTAAAACTAATATAACTGTGTTAATTATACTTCAATAAAAAAAGAAAAAATAATAAAATAAAATGTAACCTCCTTAAGAATGAAAAGGGCTCTCTCAATCACAAGTTTCTCAGTAGTTGATGCTACAACTCATTCCTTCCCTGTATAACTAGCAAGCTTGGAAAAGTATATCAGTTAAAATGCTTTGGGCTGTAACTCAAAATAGCTTAATCCAAATGGACATTTACTGTCACATAATTTTTTTGAAGACAGGTTTGTTCTGTGGTGATTAATTCAGCAGCTTAACATCATTAACAATATTAGTTAGGACATGGATTTGGCTGCTGTAAAAAATTACAATGGCTTAAGACAGATATTCATTTCTCTCTCCTGATATAATCTGAACATAAACCCTCCAGGGCTAATATGGTAGCTTTGAAATATCAAAGAACCTAATATTGGACTTCCATTGTATAAGCCAAGATTGTTACTTGGGCATTTGCATCCTCATTCAGCCAAATAGAAAGAAAGGAAAGAAGGGCATATTTCCATTCTAAAAATATAACCCAAAAGCGGCACATATCATCTCTAGTCAAATACCATTGACAGTACATGTCTCACTTATTTGATAAATATATTATGTATATGTGTATCTAACTAAAATGTAAAAGACCTAATACTAAAGAAAGAAGGGAGGACATCTGGCTGGCTCAGTTGGAAGAATATGTGACTCTTGATCTCAGGGTCATTGAGCCCCATGATGGATGTAGAGATTACTGAAATAAATATTTTTTTTTAAATGAAGGGAAATGGATTTTGGAGAATAACAGCAGGCTTTGGCCACAAGGACCAAGTTTGCACTTCACTACCTTTAGCATGTGGACTTATTTTGTAATGTGGGCTCCTATCAGGGTTCCAAAATGGCATCTGCCATTCTAGTCATCAGCACAGTTAGCCATGCCTAGAAACAGAAAAAGGCATGTCTGTGCCTTATGTACCTTGATAAATACAAGGAAAACCCTCCAGAAGCACTCCCATAGACTTTACCTAGACTTTACCTGTTATTGTCTAGAATTGTCTATCATAAACCATCCTTGTAGTAAGAGAAATGAGGCTAGGCCAATTGAGATTTCTCCCCTAGCATTGGGGAGGGTCTCTGTCTCATCTGATAGACATAGCCACTCAAAAAAGGTCAATAAAACTGTGGTCCTGATAATAAGGAAACAGGGAGAGAAGATAGTTTTTGAGCACAAGGCCTAAGGTGATAATCACAGCTTTCCTTTTTTCCCCATCCTTCAGTGGTATCTCCTCTGATAGGATGACCCAAAACTTACTTCCATAGGTCCAAGTCCTTAGTGGCCTTATCTTTACTGGGTTGCTGCAGCTTCCCATCGTTCAGTAATATTAGACACGTGAATACCAAGAGGTATCTTAGTGCACATGTAGGGTCTCAGACATAGTCCTTCTTGTTTTCTTTGTAGGGCAACAACCAATTTCCCTTAATAGTGAGGACCAATCACTCCAATCGGTACAATGATCCCCTAACTGTTGCCTCAATGGCTAAAAGGCCTCTTATAGGTCAGCTGACAGTTTCAGTTTCCTATTTAATGAAATTGTGACTGTGTTACTGGGGAGTATCTGCCCCTTGGGCCTTAAGATCCACTAAGCCCAATGTTTTAAAGACAAAATTATAAAGTTGTAGAGACAAAAATTCTTCAGGTGAGTTGTTAGGAATAGTAGAAGAGCTACCACTCTATCCCTTGGTTCCTAAGCTCACACATTCTGAATGTAGGGTAGATGGCAACATACAATGGCTACAGAGTTAAGTCCTATCTCATATCCTCACTGGGTTATCTCCTTGCCAGCACCACAACTGATTCTTCAGCAAACCTTTCTTCCATTCCCTCAAACTAGCTTCTTCTAAGTGATGAATTTCATGTAAGATTAGTTAATTCCATGGTCATGATTTCATTGTTATATTTTCTTCAAAGTAAAAGGAGTTTCTCACTTAAACTTAATGTTATAATACATGATGAAATAAGGCATTCTGTAAACCCATGGATTGTGGTACTAGCAAAAAAAAAAAAAAAACCCCAAAAACAAAAAACAAAACAAAACTTTCCAGGCAGGGAAGGTAAACCTGTATCTGGAATCTGTATCTATTTCCATGAGAATGAATCCCTTTTCTTTGCATAATGGAAGGGATCTAGTATAATAAATTGCCACCAGGTGGTTGACTGGTCTGTCTAGGAAATACTACCATAATGGGGCCCCTGCAATGGCCTCTGCTATAAGCAAGTTAAACACTCCCTAGGGGTAGTAATATTATCCCTGGCAAATGGAAGTCCATGCTATTGAATCCACATTTGGACTTCATTCTTTTGTACATGGGCCCACTGAATTAGCACCAGAGTGATCAAGTAGAGGCTGACAACCATAGAATAGATCATCTTGTAGACCTAATTATTGGAATGAATGCCCTCTTGTGGGCAGTTATGTGGTTCACAGATATTTTCACATTCTGGGTCCATTTTGGGAATCCATCTGTATTATCTCTCCCATTATTTCCTTTTCTCAGATATTCTTCTTTCCAAGTTACTGGCCCACCTACTAGCCACTTTACATAAATATAGATCTAAACTTCAGGCCATGTATATAGATCTATACCTCCTTCCTAACAAAGAGGACAACCAGATGTTCTATTCAATATTATGCCCATGGGGAGAACTTCTCTTCAACCCTATTTTTCAAGGCCACCTCATTAAGGGTAGTGCCATAATTCAGAGGCTATATGCTTCCAGTTGGTGTTAGTATATCATGCAGACCATTAATAAACGAGGCCCAAGCTTTTCCTTCCTCTGCTATATGACCATGAGAAAAAGTTCAAAAAAGGCGGGGGGGGGGGGTGGTGGCAAAGAAGTAGGGATGGGTACAAAGGAAGTCTGTCCATGCCTTCCATATCTGCTCAGGTCACCCCAGTATACACCTTTCCATTTGATAATGAAATTATGCTGCCCATGTTCAATTAATGATTCAGTAAATTAGATAACACCCAGTTCCTAAAGAGCAGTTCACAAAACATAGTCACTCAGTATCCCCCAGTCAGGTGTTTAGTTTTTGCCAAGGCCTGGTTACAAACCAAGAGTTACCTTTCAAATGGAGAATAGTTGTCAGGAGATGAGGGCACATTCTTGTACCAAAACCCTATCAGTGCAGCTTGTGCCAATAACCTGGACCATCTGTAGGACATTCTGTTTTTCCAAGTCTTATGAAAAACTGGCTGCCATATGATTTACATGGTAAATGGGTCAGAGAGCAGCACGTGCAATATGGTGGCTCCAAAATCCAAACAGTCTAACCAAGCACTGTGTATTGTTCTTTGAGGTGGATGTAGAACACAGTAATTCCACTGATTTTTAGAAATTTCACTATTGCACAGGTCTCTGAACTAGGTTTATTTCTCATCCTCTGATAAAAGGGTCTTTTTAAGGTATCCTTGGGCAGTTGCTATTTCCTGTTTACTTATCCAGTTTGCACTATGTCATCAAGGTAATAGACTAACAGGATGTTCTACTAGATATCAAGAAAACAAAGGTCCCTCTGGAATTACAGCATATTATAACTGAAGTGTTTACATGGGTCTGAGGTTAAGATAATGACAGTGCTATCCAAGTCATGTGAAGGCAAACTGCTTCTGATTATTTCTTTTAAAGGGAACTGAAATCTACATTCTAAGTGTCAATTCAATAGCTATATTCTAGGTGCCAAGGGCTGTGTTGATTTGCTCTAGTAAAGACTCCACATGTAGAAATACAACTGTGAGGCTTCTCCCTCAATTCAGGTACTCTAGACTTGTGAACTGGTTACAGTTTAAGAATTGGGTGATATGTATTGAATCACCATCACAGTGACCTGAGTTCAATTTCTCATCAGACCTGAAATTTTTCTGCTTACATATGTCAAGTAGCACTTAGGTAGACTATTGGTTTAATTAATTGACATTGATGATCATACACCATCGAAGATCCTTGCAAACACCCTTGATTATCACTTCCTCCTGAGGGTTATCATGGTAATTGCGCTGAACATGCCTTTGACAGTTAAGTCCCACCTGGACTCTACCAGGATCTCAAATATTCCCACTGAAATCATGGATCCTGATTTCGTTGTGGCGTCTCCATTATCATTTCCAACCAATTAGGACAGCCACCAAATAATTTTTCAAGGACATCTGTAGCCCTTTATCTCAATGCTTTGATAAAGGCAGATATTATAGGCCCTTATAGGGATGGTATGGATAGAGCATTACTAAGCCAGATGCATATAAAAGGGCAAGTTCAACATTCCCATCTCCGTGAATCTTCAGATTCCTTCCTCTACAGTATGTCTTGGAAGTTCTTGCATCTCAGCATAGAGACTACCAACTTCAAATAGCCAATTCAGAAAGACTACCACTGCTCAAGTCAACCTGAATCACAGGTATTTGGCAAGACCCTGTAATTCCAGCAGTGCAAAAGTTTTCTTCTCCAAGAACAGGTCTTGTCCTTTTCCATCAGGGCTATGCTAAAATCTCTCTGCTTTTTAAAGTTTTTATTTAAATTCCAGTTAGTTAACATACAGTGTCATATTAGTTTCAGGTGTACAGTATAGTGATTCAACACTTCCATACATCACCTGGTGCTCATCACAAGTGCACTTCTTAATGTCTATCACTTATCTGAAACATTACTCTTGTTCAAAGTTCTCAGTGTCATTTATATCTACCCAAATGCCCCCATCCTTGTTGCAGGATCCCAGTACTTCTATACCAGAGCTCTTACTTTGGCATAACAGATCTAGGTCTCACATTTAAATACTATTGCAACTCAAGAGCCTTTACTATTCAGCTATGGGCTTGATTCTCAGCCATTATTTCCCCTTCAGCTACATGAGAAATAGGTTTCTTTGAAGCTGTCAAAGAAGCTTTTGGATTTTCTACTCATGCCTTCAGTTTGGAACTCAGGCCATTTGTCTTTTTTTTTTTTCCCCCAAGTATTCTCTCAGAGGCAATCAGAGCAAGTGACAGCATGATTTTAGTGATCATCACTACCAAAGCAGCTAAGTGCTAGATATTGGCCTTCCATTGCTGCGCCCTCCATCTCCTGTCACTATTGATGGTTATTTCAGTAATTGTGACACCCTTGTTTCATTTTCCATGGCAAGAAGTTTATATAGGTAGTCACCAGATTATGTGAGTAATACCATCCCACAAAGCAAGGGTTTCTTTCCTGAGGTTTCTTCTAATACCTGTAACTATTAATCACGGTTCTGGCAAGAAAGATACAGCACAAAGAGAGAATCTAATGAAAGGACTATTTTTAAAAATGAGAACAGGGTTTAAGGAACTAATAAGGGATAGTGAAACACCCTGAGACTAGAAACAGTGGAATGCCGTTATTATACTCATCTTAAAGGGGCAAGGAAAAAAAGAGCTAGTTAGAACACTGTAAGAGTGGTAGAGGTATAGGATAGGGCCACAGTGAGGCATTGTGGTCTCTTCTGACCATTAGGGCTTCTTGAAACATTAGTTTATATGAGGTGTAAGCAAACTTTAAGCATCCCTTCTGAATGTTATACTTATTATACTGTGAGGAAATCAAGGAACAACGCAAGATTATTTATAACTTACATTTTTTCTTAGTTACTGAATTTGCAGACGGGATCAAGTTGTGAGCCAAATACAGGAACCCTGCTACCAATCCTGATAAAAACCTAAAATCCATCCTGGGAATCAAGGTTAATTTTAACATATCAGATGATCATTTCAAGCTGGATAAAAAAAGGAATATGCAACTGTTCTTTTTTTATTTTTTAAGTTTTTGTTTTTATAATTTAAAACGATTTTAAGTAATCTCTACACCCAATGTAGGCTCAAACCTACAACCCTGAGATCAAGAGTCACACGCTCCACTGATCTAGCCAACCAGGTACCCCCAACACTTCTTTTTTAAAACTCCCCTCATACTGACTTGATACTGATTCTGAATGAGATACATGGTCTACTGCTGTCCAGAACAAAATAGAGCTCTTCTATTCTTCAAAAACATGATTCTTCCCTCAATAGACGACTCTAATTAGTAACAGAAAGAATAGCTGAACTATTTGAAAATCTAAATCATAACTGTGGCAGAAGATGTCTTCCAAAATTTAATTATATCTAACAAATCCATGGAGCAATAAACTCAATCACACAGTGTTACATTTTGCAACTAGTTTATGCCAGAAGGTTCATCAGGAGATTATACAGGTTAAGCCTACATGTTCCATACACAAAACTTAATGTCCTCATGCTCTGTTCTGTCACACTTGAGTTTTGATAAGGCTTTCTATCTTGGATAATTAGTTGCAAACCTTACCTAGGTAGAAGTTAAAAATTTTATGTTCCCAGTTTTTTTTTTTTTTTTTATTCAGCCTTGGCTGAAGAAACCAGGAGCCACAGATTACAATTAGCATTTTACTAAAGAACTGTGACAGAATGGAAAAACACTACAAAACACAGAGCAAACCATTACAGGTTGTTATGTAGATGAGAGTAAAACCTGGAAGATATTTTACATGTCAGATATTATGAAGACACAAAGAATATATGATAATGAGGCAGAGATAAAGGGCTTATCAAGTTATACGTATTCTTATTCCATACTTTGTTATAACATTCAGCAGTTTGTAAGAAACTGCTAGCTACAATTTTAAAATTATTATTATTACATTATATTATTGAAAGCTCTGTGCTTAATTGTTTAGAATGTAAAATTAAATTTATGTGCCAAATGTTTATTTTATGGATATTAAACTTGAATTTCTCTACCAACCATGTAATATTTAACTCACCAGCTATGATTTCACTGATCTTGTTTAAATGAACTCAACCAGTATTTTTAAAAAATATTTTTAAATAAGATTCTTTTGGAGTTAGAATAAAACAAATGTTTTCCTCTTTGCATCAATGGCAGTACAAGTAATGATTATAGCAGACATATTTTTAAATCACCATGTAAAATTTCAACTTTTTCCATGCTATCCGCCTCTGAATTGATAGTCAAAGCATATGGATCTGCCATTGCTGGCAACATAAAAATATCTGCACTCCAGAGTCTTGTTGAAGCCTATGACCTCAAACTTTTTATTACTCAATTCGTATCAAACATTGTGCTTCAAGAATAACATGCTTGAAGGATTATCAGACACTTACCCTTGTTTCAAATTGGGAGTTCAGCGTTTCCACTTTATGAAGGCTCATGAGGTAAAATTCTCTAAAGTCTTCGTAGTAGGACAAGATGTGCCTCTCTTGATCAACTGCTTCACTGTGATCTCAAAAACACTATAAAACCCCGCTGCTTTGGCAAATTTGCTGCATTGCTCTAGTATCCTCTTTTCCCTCTCTTTAACATCATACCTATTTCTTCATTTACCTATTTTTATCTTGTGTAATAGTATGTATTTTCTGTATGCTGCCTCAAATTCTCTGGAATAATGCAAGTATAAATACGTAAGAATAAACTCCAGACTAGAAAAAGGATCAATGCTCATAGGGTCAAAGGAAGAAAAAAAAGAATTTATGACTGTAAACAAGTACTAGGATACCAATAGAACATTTGAAAAGATTTTGAGTCATTGAAGCCAAAAGTATGTGCCCACCAAAACAAGTGCCAAGAAGCTTTGAAAGAAGGAACTGTTCTTCAACAATTTTTTCAATGCAGCAAACACATAGGCTTTGTCCATAGAGCATGTAAGTCTGAGCTTACTTATGTTCGCTAAATAAGTGCCTTTTGTGCAGGGAGCACAAGAAAATACATATATTCCTCGTCCTGTTAAGGTGTAAATTTAATTTCTACATTATACAATTAATTACAATGATCACCAACAAGGAGTATATCGCCCAAGAACGGAATTGAATTGGATGCTCAAACTCACAAGCCAACATCCGCAACTTGCTCTTTCCTGATTTTTCAGTTACTAAACGCATTGGCTGAGCATTATCTGGCTTTTCTGTTCGAAACCTCTACTGAAATATCTTTTATGTATTTCTACTGAAATACATAAATCTGGCAACTTTATTTCTACCTTCAGAACGAACAGGACTGGAACTGAAATTGCAAAACAGCTTGTGAAACATCAGCCCAATGACTTCCTCGAACTCCTGTTTCCATACTCTGTGCACTGTGAAGTAGTTTATGACCTCTTATATGGATTAACCCTCTCTATAATTCTGTAAGACGCCTTATAAACACTTTTTTTTGGGGGGGGGGTGTGCCAGATACAAAACCTTAACCCCAAAAGCAGCAGATAACGACCCTGAGATATCGCCAAATATGATGTGCTGCCCCAGATCACCTACTGAGGAGGTGGTAGAGCCAGAAGCAGGTTGTGGTCTCTGCTTTTGTTTTTATCTTCTGCAGAACTCCGGATCCCATGCAAGGCGCAGTCCCGCCATGAGGCATAGCGTGTATCGCCAACAGGGATAAAGGCCACTGAGGCTTCCTGGGAATTCAGGCTTTCGGAAATGTCGTGGAAAAACTCAGGAGAAGACAGGTTGTGCAGGTAGGTGTGTAGTGCAGCCTCAAACTGGTACCACCGGGAATGATTTGCAAAACAGGAAGGTGCAGTGGTAGGGTGTGCCGCGGCGCGGCCAGGCCGGCACTCCCGCGACCTCCTTCCCCGGCCCCCGCGGCCAGGTGACTTCTGGCCCAGTGCCCTCAGCCTACCTACCTTTTCCGTGTTGGCCTGGAGAGGCTGCCCTCGCGCCCACCCTTCCCCCCTCTACCCGTCACCCTCCAAATTTACCTGGCGAATCTGGGGGGGCGGTTTAGCGGAGGCCGGTAGGCTCGCGAAGGCCCGCCCGGGGTGGGGGTGGGGGTGGGGGTGGGGGGCGTCCGTCACCTCAGCGGGGAGCGCAGCCTGGGCGGAGGAAGGACGCGCCCCGGCCGGGGGGGGGCGCGGTGGCCTGGCGGCCGGGAGGCTGTCGTGTCCCGACCAGGCCTCAGGGCGGCACTCTGGTCCCGCGGCCGGCGCGCTCGGGCGGGCCGCTGGGCGCCGACCCACGCTGGCCGGGAACGTTTCACCCGGTGACGCAGCCCCGGGTGGGGGACGTGGTGCGGCGGCGGCGGCGGCGGCGGCGGCGGCGGCGGCGGCGGCGGCGGCGGCGACGGCGGTACGCGCCTCCGCCGCCTGCGAGCGGACGTGCGGGGCGGCGGCGGCGGCGGCGCAGGGTCCGCAGCGGCAGCGGGCGCCGGGTCGCGGGTCGCGGGACGCGGGACGCGGGCGCCGGCGTGGAAGTAGGTCCCTGGCTCCGCGCTCAACAAAGAGCGGGGCCGCCCCCCTCGGGTACCGAGCCGGCCCCAGGCCCCGGCGGGCGGGGAGGCCGGCGGGCTGTTCGCGGACGGCCGGGAGGGGGAAGGGCCGCGCCCGGGACGGGACTAGGGGGCGCCGGGGACCCTTCCAGGCCCGCTCGTCCGCGCTCCCCGGCGGGGCGGAAGGGAAGGGGCCGGGCCGCCCGGGGTTGCAGCCTCTGCTCGTCCCTCGTGCAGGCGGAGCTGCGGGCAGAGGCTCCATGTTGGGAAGCGGCGCCGCTCATCCTCGTTAGCGGGACTCGGGGCGCCGGGGGCAGAGCCGGCGGGGGCCGGGCCCTGAGCGAAGATGGAGGCCCCGCTGCGGCCTGCCGCGGACATCCTGAGGCGGAACCCGCAGCAGGACTACGAGCTCGTCCAGAGGGTCGGCAGTGGCACCTACGGGGACGTCTACAAGGTGAGTCGGGCCGGGCCGGGCCGGGCCGCGCCGCGCCGCTTTCCCGGCCGAGTGTGAGGCGTGGGGAGGATGCTTTTATTGTCGCATCGTGGGGATGAAGCGGCCAGGCTTCCTTTTTACTCCGCTCAGAGCACCTTATTTTCATTCCTTGCTCTGATCGCTGCCAACACGCAGAACTAACCAGACCTTTGCAAAACCACTGTTGTACTTCTGTGTGTGCTAGGAAGGCTTCTTACGTTTGTTTGTGGTATCGAGGGGGAGTTCGAGTCTGCTTCTAGGAGTTGCACTTGAGGACGTGCCAGTCTCAGCAAGGAAAAATGCTGCATCAAAGACAGTAGGTGAGAAAGAATATTGACACGAGGCGTTTGCGTTTAAAGAAAAAAAAAAACTCTTACCTGGTTGAGCTTGAGTTTTAAAAGTCATAATGAAACCAGATCTGTCAGTTTTCACTGTAAACGGTCTAATACCAATCAAAATGATGTGTGCATAAACATTATCCTATGTAGGATTCTGCTTTTCCTGGCAGATGTTTCATCATTTGTATTTGGTGGTTTGTTTGGGTTTTTTTTCCCCCTACTTTAGCAGTTCCTCTCTCAGGGATTTAGAACATTCCATGACCGGAGAGGGGATAAGAGCTGTTGTCTTTTTAATTGTGTTCCCTGGCATTATTTGCGACAAATGAGAGGGTGAGGTACTGTTAATTTAATATTAAAGAAGAATTATAGAGAAGCAAACAATTCCATAAATCCACTGGGTTCTTGAAGGATTAAAAGGAAAGAGATCGCTTCAGATTGGTTTATGCTTTTTGTTTTTTCTATTTCAAGAGAAGCATTAATGTAACTCATATGGATATATTAAGGGAAATTTCCTTTGATTTTTGCAACAGCTTTCCTCATTAGATTTAATATATATATCTCATTATTCCAAGCAACGCTCCTGCATGTATAGCTTAAATGGTCTTCTGTCATATGGGTAATTTACCGTAGACTCTTCTGGGGTATGTCATTTTATTGCACAGATGGTAGAATGTAAAGAAAACATTGCCTTTCAGCTCCTTTTTTGCTTTTATTGTTCTATTAGTAATAATGATTCGAAGTAGTACATGACAATTCTAGCACTGTGTCATTTTACTGAGATGGACTGTGATGGGTAGGCTTTTTATTCATTAAAAGGACATTTGAGTCTTCTATGCTAGGCACTGTTACAGGAATGGGGTTTTGAACTGTGAGGAAAGTCCCAATTCTTGCCCTGTTGTGAATACCTTTGAATTCAAAGTGGATAAAAATAACAGAATCCTCTTTATGTAGAATTAGAGGTAATTAACTCTGCATTGTTTAGCCATGGATTAGCCCTTTTGTGGAATGCTCTTTAAAAAATTGAAATTCTTATTTTGTCTTCTCATTCCTACTTTTTAGTCATTTTCATCTTATGAGTCACTATGTATTAGATCAGTGCAATTCAGTTCATGTTAATGAAATAGTCTAAATTCCAGTTCTTACATATTTTTTCTTCCTACTACAAGAAAATTTAACATGTTTTCTTCACAAAAATTTCAAGATCACCTTTATTATTATTATTATTATAAATATAATGACTACAGCAATTCTCTGTAACAGGATTTATTCTTGCCAGGAAAAGCAAAGGGGGTACCTCCCTGCCTCATCTCTCTTCCGCATCTCTTAAAGAGAGGATCAATGACTGAATATTTATCATACATCATCTTCACCGCCCCTCCCCCCCATCTCCTTACTCACCACATTCATGCTTCCTCGCACTTACATATGTATACTGATTCCACTCCTGGCTAGTCTCTGATTCCTAAACATCCTCAATATCCTGGTTCCTTATCTTTTGTTTTCCTTTGTTCTAATTACCTGGAATCACCTCCCACCCCCCTTTCAAATGTTACCTCTCTTACCTGTCCTTGAAAACCTTCCTCACAAGCTCCTCCAGGAAGCCCCAGCTGTTCCTCTTATCTCTCCCTCTTCATCTATTACTCTTTACCATCTTCATTCTGTTCTAGCCACACTGGTCTGTTTTCTCTTCCTTAAACATAAGAAGCATCTTCCTACCTTTGGGTCTTTGTTCTTGCATTTTCCTCTGCTCAGAATGTTTTTGCTCAGACAGCCATGACTTGCTCCCTTCCCTTCTTTCTTTTACACTACATCTTTTTTTACTAATGTATTTTTTCTTTGCACTTAATCACCACATAACATAATCTTTATTTTTTTCTTGTTTATTATCTGTTTCAATCCACTAACATACTCCATGAGGACAGGAGTTTTTATCTGTTTTCACTCCTCCCACAGTACCTGGAATTATACCTGCCACAGAGTAAGTGCTTCTAAAAATTCGATAAATGAACGAATGAATAACTCTCAGTAATTCTGTCACCTAGTTGTCTTTTGACGTCACAACACTCAGCACTTAAGACTCTGTGTCTGTCTATAAAGTCTATTAAGATATCCAGCTATATATTTTTAGTACAAATTTTAATTATTTGAGTTCTTTAGGAAAAATATTTCTGGAAAACTATTTCATAGCATATCCATTTGCAGCTCTCTAAACCTTACAGAATTGTGTCAGTTTGTATTTATTCCTTTTTATATACCTAAAAATATGTAACAATCAGAATGTAGTGCTGAAGTTTTGAAACTCAGAGCAGTTAGAGTAATTTTGCTATCACTGTGTTTCTGATGAGCTGAAAATCCTTGGAAGCTTTAGAAGTATTTTCAGTCAGTGATACAAACTAGTAAAATAATAATAGTGAAGAATAATGAAGGTAAATTAGTTACATTCTAGTCAGGTATTATCTACTTTTCTAAATAAATGTTACAACTACAGCAACTATCTGGAGCAGGATTTTATTCTTGCAAGGAAAAGCAAGTATCTTATGAAGCAGGAGCTTTAAAAAACCAGCTTTGAGACTCTTTGTAACTTTTATATATGCTCTTCAAAAACATAGATTCCCCTCTCAATCTCCTGTCTTCCCTGAGAATCTCCAGTGGGGGAGAGCTTAATTTTAAGCTGCATATTCCCTGGTTGAACGTGTAAGAATTCTTTTAGATATATAGAGCAGGAAATGGTAGAGGGGAAAGAAACACAAAAGAGAAAAGAAATGTGGAAGTTGGATGACGGATTAAATTTCAGCTGAGCAAATTTTATTTGTGTTAATGTTAATATTTAAATCTGCCAACCGAAGAAGAAGTCTAGAGATTGAGAGTTTTCACTACCTTTGGTCCACAGAAGAACTAGACATGTCAGGTAATCTAGACAGTTATTGTATACGATATAGTTCGTAATTGTCCCAAGTCATTGGGGTGGTCTTTATAAAAATATTTGTATCAAAATTGTCCCCAACCTCCATTCAAGAGAAGATCTAGGAATTATTTTTTTAAGATTTTATTTATTTATTCATGAGAGACAGAGAGAGGGGCAGAGACATAGGCAGAGGGAGAAGCAGGCTCCCTGCAAGGAGCCTGATGCAGGACTCAATCCCAGAACCCCAGGATCCTGGCCTTTGCCAAAGGCAGATGCTCAATCACTGAACCACCCAGGCATCCCTAGGAATTTTTTAAACCTTTTGTGGGATATAAATTCAGAGAGGGCAAACCCATGTATTTTTTTCTAACTTGCATGCTTTTTCTGATTGATTACGTAGTATGACATGTTTAACTACAAGAAAGAAGGACTAGATGGCTCTTGTTCATCATTGTATGATAGCAGACAGATGCTCAAAAAGTATTTGTCAAATGATAATAGTTATAGAAAATTACCCAGACATAACACTGTTAATAATTCAGTATAGTTTATTTCAGATTTTTTTCCTAATGTTTTTAAACTGATACATTTCTAAGGATCACAATGTAGATCTTTTTTCTACTCAATTGGAACAGTTAGCATTTTTCTCTGGTCATTAAATATTCTTTGAAAATACCATTTTTAAAGGATCTGTTGAACAAACACTCATTTAATGAATGATTCTATTCATATTTGTTGTTTTCAATGAGAAAACTTTTTTGTGATCATAAATAATGTATACTTTGCAATGGAATATTACTCAGCCATTAGAAATGACAAATACCCACCATTTGCTTCAACGTGGATGGAACTGGATGGTATTATGCTGAGTGAAATAAGTCAATCAGAGAAGGACAAACATTATATGTTCTCATTCACTTGGGGAATATAAATAATAGTGAAAGATAATAGAAGGGAAGGGAGAAGAAATGGGTAGGAAATATCAGAAAGGGAGACAGAACATAAAGACTCCTAACTCTGGGAAACGAACTAGGGGTGGTGGAAGGGGAAGGAGGGTGGGGGGTGGGGGTGAATGGGTGATGGGCACTGAGGTGGGCACTTGATGGGATGAGCACTGGGTGTTATTCTGTATGTTGGCAAATTGAACAGCAATAAAAAATAAATTTATTATTAAAAAATAATAAATAAAAATAAATAAATAAATAATGTATACTTTGTATAGAAATCTTTGTTATGTATTATGTAGTTTATCACTTCCATAGGTTCTTCTGGGTGCTGGGTGAACTGGGGTGAATCCCCTTTTTTTTTTTTTTTTTAAGATTTTATTTATTTATTCATGATAGTCACACAGAGAGAGAGGCAGAGACATAGGCAGAGGGAGAAGCAGGCTCCATGCAGGGAGCCCGATGTGGGATTCGATCCCGGGTCTCCAGGATTGCGCCCTGGGCCAAAGGCAGGCGCCAAACCGCTGCGCCACCCAGGGATCCTGTGAATCCCTTTTTTATATACACCCTCCTTATCTCTCCCTTAAGCCAGAAGTCACAATTCTAAAATAACTTAAGGCATTTTGAAGCATATCCTAGGATCCCATCGTATAGATTCATTTATTCTGGATATACTTATTCAGTGCCAAGTGGATGTTAGGGGATGTGGATGGAGACACAAGAAAGTATACTATCAACAGAGGACATATAATTTAGTCAGGAAAACAGACATGTAAACAGTTATAATATTGAAAGTGCTGTTGTAGAAGTGAAGTCAAAGAAATACATAATTCTGTCTTTACTGGGAATAGGGGAAGGGAAGAGAAGAGAAAGAATTATAATGTGAACCAGGGAGGATTAATAGAGGAGGAGGCATTGACTGGATTGTAAAATAATATGGGGTAATTTTCAGGTGGACAAGATGGGAAAAATATTTCAGGCTATGGGAATAGTGGGTGCAAACACCTGACATCTTGAGAAACTATGATGAATTTTGAGGGATCTGCATTTGTAGATTTGGTGTGACCAAATATGGCAGAGATGTCATAGATGGAGAATACAGGCAATTTTCTGGCAGAAAAGGATAAGATAATGGATCTATATATCATGTCAAAGAATTTGGACTTCTATAAACTGAAGAAACACTAAAGAAGGGAATCTCTCATGGTGTAGAGGCTGGATTAGGTAAAGTTGCTAGAAGTGTAAAGACAAGTGATTGAATAATCCAAATGAGAGTTTGTGCAAGCCTAAATTTAGGCACTGGAACTGGAGATAAAAGGAAGAGATGGATTTGAATCCTATTTAGAAGATGATAAAAATGGGGTGCTTGGGTGACTCACTCAGTTAAGCATCTGGCTTCAGCTCAGGTCATGATCCCAGGACCCTGGGATTGAGCCTGACGTCCTGCTGTTTCTCTCAAATAAATAATAAAATGATAAAAAAAAAAAGATGGTCAAAATTACCTGGTGATTAATGGGGGGAAACAAGTAATCAATAGCACTTAAAATTCTGACTTGGGTGGTGATACTGCTGCTATCAACAAAACTAGGAAATACTAAATATGTGGGTCTGGATCTTGTGTCTGGTTTTTAACATATGGCATTACATTGGTGGGTGTATCTAATAGGTGGTAGGAAATGTAGCTCTAGGCTTGAGAGATGAACTGGGGATAAAGATTTTAAGAGGTTATTTTTATCATCTCCTGCATCCATTCTTGCTCCCTTCTGCTCTGACTACAATTAGGAAAATATATTGATCTTCAAAAATTATAAATCTGAAGTTTTGTGTCATTCCTCTTTTATTCTCCATGTCCAAGGAATAAAGCCTTAGAATAATACACATTTTAAGGCCTTGCCTATCTTGACATTCTAACCATACTGAACTTTATTTAGTTCCTTATATGTACTCTACTCTCTGTCCTTCAGGTTTTTGTAGGTACTATTTCCTTTTCTTAGAATTCTCTTCCTCTTCTTTCTCAACTGTCTATCTTCTACTCTTTGGTTTTGGTGTTTGTTTTTTTAAGATCTGTTTATTTGAGAGAGAGAGCATACAAGCAGGGGAGGGGCAAAGAGGGAGGGAGAGAGAGAATCTTAAGCAGAATCCCCACTGAGTGCAGAGCCTGAAGAGGGGCTCAATCTCACCACCCTGAGATCATGACCTGAGCCGAAATCAAGTTGGCTCCTTAATTCAGCCACGCACACACCTGTGGGTTTGGTTTTAAACATTGCATTTTCAAGGAGGGCTTTTCTGTCCCTTAAATAAGGTCATATCTTTGTGCTGTATGATTTCTTACCCTAATACTCCTCATTTTCATAGATCATTGTTGCTGTCAGTCGTCATGCTGTATTCAAACTGCATGAGAACAGGGACCTTGTGTTTACCATTCAATTGGCTAGCCTAGCATAGTGCCTACCAGATAGTATGTGCTCAGTGAATATGTTTTGAAGGAGTGAGCAACATGACAGTCATACAAATAAGGAATCAAAAGGGTTCATTAGGAGCAAAAGATTCAACATCAGTAACCTCAGGGAAATGCAAATCAAAACCGAATAAAGTTTTACCTTACACACCGGTCAGAATGGCTGGTATCAAAAAGACCAAAAATACCAAGCATTGGCAAGGATGTAGAAAAAAAAGGAATCTTCTCACACTGTTGGTGAGAATGTAAATTGATTCAGCCACTGTATAAAAGAGTATGGAGGTTGCTCAAAAAATTAAAAATAGAAATGCCATATAATCGAGTAATTCCACTACTGGGTATTTACCCAAAGAAAACAAAAACACTAATTCAAAAAAATTATATGCATCCCTCTGTTTATTGCAGCATATACAGTAACCAGGATATGGAAGTATCCCAAGGGTCCATCAGTAGATGGATGGATAAAGAAGATGTGGTATAGATTTACACAATGGAATATTATGCAGCCATAAAAAGAATGAAATCTTGCCATTTGCAATGACATGGATGGACCTAGAGGGTATTATGCTAAGTGAAATAAATCAGAGAAAGACAAATACCATATGACCTCACTTATATGTGGAATCTGAAAAACAAAACAAATGAACGAACAAACAAAAAAAGCAGAAACAGAGCCACAAATCCCCAGAACAACTGGTGGTTGACAGCAGGGAGGGGTTAGGGGTAGGGGGTTGGGCAAAATGAATAAAGGGAAGTGGAAGGTACAGGCTTCTAGTTATGGAATGAATAAGTCGTAGTTATGAAAGGTAGAGCATGGGGAATATAGTCAGTGGTATTGTAATAGTGTTGCATGGTGACAGATAGTAGCTATACTTGTGAGCATGGCATAAAGTATGGAGTTGTTGTTCAGGTTGTATACCTGAAACTGATGTAACACTGTATAGCAGCTATACTTGAATTAAAAATAAAATGAATTTTTTAAAAGCAAAATTATTGAGGTGTAAATATAAATGGTAAGTAAAGAAGTAGAGGGAATGTAGACTCCTCCTTGAAGAATGTAGCTATGAAAGGAAAAAGAAATGAGACAGACATTTCTTCTACTGTTTCTTTTTCCCCATTGAGACTGATCACAGTTTTTCAGTTATTATTCTTCAGGATTGTTTTATCACCCAAGTGACCAAGAGTGTTGCTGAATTTTGAGAAGGAATTCAACAGGGAATGAAAACAAGACAAAGGATTTGAGAGGAATTGAAAATTTAGAAAGATAAAAGGCAAAAACTTAGGATGAGATTGTTAGGAATGTCGGGAATACTTTTAAAGCTTCCTTCCCTCCCTTTCTTCTACCCTCCCTCCTTTTTTCTCTCCCTCTTCCTTTCTAAAGTAGAGCCTCTATTGATTTCCAGCCCCAGTTGGTTCCCTACAAGTATGGTTATGATGAGGCACATTGATAAATGGGGAGCTGGGGTGGGGGACCAAGTGATGACAGGTTTGAAAGGGGTATTTAACATTCAACCAATATTTAGAGAGGACCTCTTCTGTGCCAGACACTATACTGGGGCCTTGGGATACATAGGTGAACAAAGTAGACAAAAATTCTTGCTCTCATGGAACTTATATTCTAGTAGGGAAGAGGGACAATAGACATAGTAAGTTGTGTATGTATGTGTTAGAAGGTGATTGAAGATATGGAAAGAAGGAAACGTTGAACAGGTTAAGGGGGATCAGGATTGCCAGGATGGGAGGGGGAGCAGGTTGGGCAATTATATGAGGATCATCAGGGTACGTCTCATTGAGAAGGTTAGATTTGAGCCGATATTTGAAGCAAATGAAGGACTTAGCTATGTGGCTGTCTCTGTAATCAGAAGTCTTAAATATCTCTTGATCTTACTGAATCACCTGACCCTATTACTACAGCTAAATTGTAAACTTTAAGGTCTGGAATTAGAACTCAGACATAGTCATTGCCATTGCCATCATCCCATCTTATTGGCTGGTACAAGAGTACATACAGATCATTGTGATTTTAATTAAATTAAGTTCAGCTGTTGAATGTGTTGCCCATTCCAATACCATTTTTTTAAGCATAATTTTGTAAATAAATATGTAGCTGCCTCTACTATGTGTCTCTCTACCAACATTCTCTAATATTTAAATACTAATAAATAGGCGTGCCAATGACCCCAAATATGAAGGTGATAGAAAATGGATGTATATGCTGTTTATTATTTCTCTGACATTTGATATCAAAGCATCACCTACTTTCTTTCTCTCTTTTTTGATAGTAATACCATTTATCTGAATATACTGTCCTTCCTGTGCCCTGGTAGGCTGGCATAAAAGATTATTGGGTTTTCATGTTAGGGTGAGGGAGAGTGAATAACTTGCAAAAATAAATTAACAGCAAAAAATAAGGACCGTGTTTCAAAAATCTTAGTTAAATTACATGTTTTATTAAGCTAGTGGGTATCTTATTAAAAGTTATTTATTAGATGTTATGTTAAGCATTATGTAAGGTTACTATGAAAATAAAGTGTGCTATTACAATGAAGTGTACTGTTACAGATGTTTACTATTTTATAAATCATCTGGTTAAATCTTATTTAGTGTTTGTTTTTCTTACTGTGCAGAAGTTGCCTGTTTTATGACTGCCTAAAAAAAGAACATGATTCTGATGTTAGATATGAAGCTCTGGACCATGTCTGAAGACAAATTATTTAAAAACTCTTTTTCTATCTTCATAGAAATGTTGTGAAAACTATAAAAGAAGTCCTTAAAATACTTTCATCTTGGTGAAGATAGACATAAAACAGTGCCATCACTGGTGCAGTTGTATAAATCCTAGTTCCAGAATTGACTTGTGGATATAGCCTTCAGTTTAGGTTTATAATACATTTAAGTGTTTTTGTTAGTTTGTATTACATTTATCATTTTAACTATAACCATCATTTCCAGTGTTTCTGATAAAAACAAATGGGTTAGATTGTGAATTGACTTAGATTTCTTATTCTGCTTTTGCTTTCAAAATTTGTTTCACTTCTTAACTTTAAATTGTGGTTTCAGACCAAATATACAGGAAGAGAAATATGAAGTTTATTAACAAGTGATAAGTTGCATTTTCAGAGCTTTGTTGAGAACTAGTCCAAGTTCTATTAATTGGAGCAGGCACTTCCACTTGGCCGTACTGGACTGTTTGTACGTTTGAGTGTTATTAGAAGGCTGTTTCTCTTCAGTTATGTGAAGTACTATTTAAAAATGTTACTGTGAGGGGCAAGATGAAATTAGGTCGAATGTATCTCTATTTCTGTTAAATGTCATCTCCCACTGAGATTTTGAGAAGATGAATTGGGAAGCCAGGCAGATAGCCTGACCTATCCTTGGAGGGGTTTGAGCTCATGAATCATACTGGCCTCCACCTTCCAACATTTTTACGAAAATAAAGTCCGATTAAAATGACTAAAAGTGACTAATGTTTGTTTAGCTCTTTCATAACCGGTATGTTATTTGTTTCTTACAATAATCCTATAAAGTAGCGACAGGTATATTATCATCTCTGGTTTACCCAAGAAAAAACTTTGTTTTTCCTGGATCTTACTGTGAGTACATGGTACTATGGGGATTTGGATCCAGATTTTCTGATCCTATAGTTTCTGTTCTTTCCACTATACTCAGCTGCCTGGGGGATATAGCTTTAAAATCATTGGGACACAGCCCTTAACACATTGCTTATTACATAATAAACTTTATACAAATTATGGTCAGGTGAAACTTGGTGTCCTCACGCCTCTGCTGAGAGATGAAGGATTTTTTGGATGGATTGGAACACGCTTATATGCTTCAGTTCTCGGCACCAATTTTAAGAGGCTCTTTTTTCTGGTTACCCCTTCTGGTCATTATTCTTACCCTCATATTTTCCTAATCGGAACCCAGGGTTGATTTGCCGTTACTGTGGGGATGACTCAGCTCATGTCACACTACGAGGTAAATAGCTAAAAAGATAATCTATCCTTTATCTTGATTGTTGGGACACTTCTATTGTGCTCTCTCCTGCCCTCGTTTTGTCTGAACTTTAGATGTATGCTTATTGTTACCCAGATTAACTGAGTCCCATAGACTGTATTGTGTAATGCTATTATAAATTAAAATAAAATACTAATTATTTCAGGCAGATATCATTAACTAGTTACTTCTCTGTGCTTCTATTTAAGGTAAATAGGACTGTCTGAGAAGGATGTGACTTTTAGCATTGTCTTGTGAACCAGTGTATTACTTCACACATGCACCTCCTTTTTAAGGGGCACTGTGCCTTCTTTCCCTCTTCTTCTCTTTTTTCCCTCTTCTTTTTTTAAAGATTTATTTATTTATTTTTAAAGATTTTATTTATTTATTCATGAGAAACAGAGAAAGAGAGAGGCAGAGACATAGGCAGAGGGAGAAGCAGGCTCCATGCAAGGAGCCCGATGCGGGACTCGATCCTGGAACTCCCGGATCATGCCCTGAGCAAAAGGCAGACACTCAACCACTAGAGCCACCCAGACGTCCCTGTTTATGTTTTTATTAAAGAGCATGCATATGTGTACGTGCAGTGGGACAGGGGCAGAGGGAGAGAGAGAATCTCAAGCAGAGTTCCTGCTAAGGGTGGAGCTTGTCATGGGGCTTGATCCCAGGACACTAAGATCATGACCTAAGTTGAAATCAAGACTCAGCCGCTCAACCAACTGAGCCACTTGGGCACCCTACACTTTTACATTTTAAGCTTTTCAGTTACTAATTGTATCAGATGATGGAGATACTTGGGTCTCTTACCAGTTTTTTCCAGAAGTAATTTCCTATTATTTCTGCAGTAGCATAGATCCATGAGTAGGACTTGTCTTCCTGTTTTGCCTTTCTCTTCCTGGCCTAGGCATAAATAGCCTTCTTTCTTACCTTTTATTTTTAAAATACATTTTATGTAATAATGTGTTCATTTTAGGAAACTATGATATAGGAACAAATGAAAAATTACCAGTATCTTCTTTGCTAAAAGATAAACATTGCTATTTATATCTTTGTAGACTTTTAAAAGATAATATTAAGGGCAGTCCTGGTGGCTCAGTGGTTTAGTGCTGCCTTTGGCCCAGCACGTGATCCTGGAGACCCGGGATTGAGTCCCATATTGGGCTCCCTGCATGGATCCTGCTTCTCCCTCTGCTGTGTTTCTGCCTCTCTCTGTCTCTGTCTCTTGAATAAATAAATAAAATATTTAAAAAGTAAAGAAATAAAAGATTATATTAAGGGTTTGTACATAAGTTATATGTATAAGCACATATGTAGTATACAATATATAATATATAGTATATATTTGAATGCAGTATATATATATAAATGAATTTAACAGTGTATCACAACTTTTTATGTTAGTAAATATACACATTTTATATTTGTGTATTATTTCCTTGTATAATTGTACAATTTAAAAAATGTTTTTCTTATATATGTTTCACTTAGAAACTTCATTGTACAATTTTTAATCCATTATTGTTGAACAAGTAGATTGACTCCAGGATTTCCTTATTATAAGCAGTGCTGTGATCAGCATCCTTGAACAAATCCTTAACACAAAAACAAAAACTGTTTCTTTTCTTTTTTTTTAAATTTTTAAAAATTATTTATTTATTCATGAGAGACACAGAGAGAGAGAGGCAGAGACACAGGCAGAGGGAGAAGCAGGCCCCATACAGGGAGCCCGACGTGGGACTCGATCCTGGGACTACAGGATTACCCCTGGGCTGAAGGCAGACGCTCAACCGCTAGGCCAACCAGGCATCTCAAGAAAACTGTTTCTTAAGTAAATTTCTAGAATTAAATTTTCTAAGCTTTTTGAAGTTTTAGTAAATTTTAACCAGTTATTCCTCAAAAATGTTGCACCCAACCACAATGATTCCCTCTTTTAATCTTAAATCCTTTCTTCCTTTTTCTTTGCCATTAGGACATCCAGATAACTAATTCAATTTAAGTAATCTTCTGGATGGAACCCTCCTTTTAATAAAATCAATCTGTTCTAAGAAAAGGTTAGGAAAATGTTTTTCACAGACAAGTAAGTGTCCTAACAGGCTGAAGTTTTAGTGTGTCTTGAGATGTAAGTCATGTGGACAGATTTAGAGTAACCCTAACAGGAAGGCCTCAGGCTCTGAATATGTCTGCCTGGGAATATGTCTTCAGGGAAATGCTGCCATGCCGTCTCTTTCTATAATAGCAAGATCCCTCGTCTAGACCTGTATAACTGTGTGGAAGGCAGCTTGGAAATACTCCACAAAAATTAAGGAATTTGTGAGTTGGCAGGTACCTCTCATACAGTGCAAAAATCCCAAGCCCTATCCTTGACAAATGGTCATTTAACTTATTTAAACAGTAAGGACATACTATGTTTAGAAGCAGTCAGTTCCTTTTTAGGTACTGTCTATAATCTGTCCCATTGAAACTCAAACAGGGCAGATACATCTTTGTAATTCTTTGCTCTCACTTCAGCAATATTACCCTGATATCTAAAGTATCTGATGTATAAGAGGTGCTCAATGAAAAAAAAAAAAGTTAAAGTAATGAGTGACTAATCTTTATTTTAAATTTTCATATGGAGGTTATACTATAATGACTCCACCCTTATTATATTTTGTTCCCATAAATTTGATAGTTTTATTGGAAATAATTTCCTTGAAATTCATATAATAATTTATGTAGTATATAATATGTCTAGTGTTTATAACCTCCCTTTTTCCTAAAAGAATTTATAGAGAAATAAGATAAAGTGCTTTACTTTGCTCTTGTTGGAGGGTAAAGTATTCCATTCTGTTTCAAATATAACACCTTCAACATTTATTTTTAAATTTTAAAATTATCATAACTTTATAAAAATTCAAAAGAATCTCCTTTAATGCCATGAATCTAATGTTATAACTGCTGTCATTTTTGTTGGACATCAGACTTTGAGCACTTAAAGTACATAGTAACCAAAATGGTGAGAAGAGTCTGGAAACTATGTGGCATTTTATTTTATTTTTTTCATTTTTAAAAATTTATTTATTCATTCATGAAAGACAGAGAGAGAGAGAGGCAAAGAGAGAGAGAGAGGCAGAGATACAGGCATAGGGAGAAGCAGGCTCCATGCCAGGAGCCTGATGTGGGACTCAGTCTTTGGTCTCCAGGTTCATACCCTGGGCCAAAGGCAGGTGCTAAACCCCTGAGCCACCCTGGGATCCCCTCTATGTGGCATTTTAAAGGGATTCGGTGTTTGTAGTTAGAAGGGAGCTTTTATACATATATTTATTTTAAAGATTTTATTTATTTATTTATTTATTTATTTATTTATTTATTTGAGAGAGAGAGCTTGCAAGTGGGGGCGGGGAATAGAGTAGGAGGGAGAGGGACAAGTAGACTCACCCAGCATAGAGCCTGATGCAGAGCTTGATCCCAGGACCCTGAAATCATGACCTGAGCCAAAACCAATAGTCTGATGCTTAACTGACTGAGCCACCCAAGTACCTCAGCTTTTATATATTTTCTCTGAGCAGGGTTAAAATTAGAGTCTAGCCCCTGACTGCTATAGGGATTATAATAAATACTTATTAAATAAATTGATAAATTTAGATACCTGAAATTTGTCACAGTAGGAAGAATATTCTAAATCAGTATTATCTCACAGTCCAAAACTGGTACCACTGGAGAAATTATAGGAAAGTGGATTTTACTTGTCATAAAAAGCCTTTATACAAGTAAAGTTATCCTAAAAATGAATGTATTAGATTGACTAAATTACTGCCTCAAAGTAGAAGAGAATTTTTTAAAGTTTTTATTTAAATTCAGTTTGCCAGCATATGAGAATTGTTTTTTGGAATGAAGTTGAATTGGGTGATTCCCAAAAGTTTCTCCAAACTGGGCTTCTAATAGAACAGAACTCTAACAGAACAGTAGTTTTTGTTTTAGTTTTGTCTATTTTCACTATTCCTTAAATGTGGGTGATTTTTTAGCATTCTATTCTTAACTTTCTTTTCCTTCTTATTCTCCATATTCTTCCTAAGTAATCTCATCTACCTGACTTGGATTTAGTAATGTTGATGATGTCCAAATCTGCCTCCAATCCAGAATATCTCTTGAGCTTCAGGAGCTACCTATTAAGTGGCTTATAGGATATCACCAGGTGGTTTTCCATCGGAACCTAAAATTTAAATATGTTCAAATCCGAACCATTCATCTATGCCCTTTCACTACCTTCCTGTCTCACCACATAAGATTCTTTGTCGTTGTAGTGAATGGGACCGCACTGTCCACTTAGCTGTGCAGTGCAAAACTAGAGGTTATGCTTAGCTTGCTGTTTCTTTGCATTTCCTATTAAATTGCTTACCAGTTTCTAATGGAGACAAGCTTGAACTAGAGTATAACAGAGGAGGTAAAGGAAAGTGAATGGATTTGATTTATATTTTTAAGCCATCAGGATTTGCTGATATATCAGATGTAAAGAATGTGAAGGAAAGAAATGAAGAATGCCTCTGGGTTTGAGTTTAAGCAACTGAATGGATGCAATTAATTTTATTTAGATTGGGAAGATATGGGAATGAATGGGTTTATGGAGCAGGGATAATCAAGTGTCCTGTGTTAGACATTTTTTATATGTGTATTTTTTTATTGGAGTTTGATTTGCCAACATGTAGTATAACACCCAGTATTTATCCCATCAAGTGCCCCCCCTCAGTGCCCATCATCCAGTCACCCCACTCCCCCACCCACCTCCCCTTCCACTACCCCTTCCTTGTTTGTTTCCCAGAGTTAGCAGTCTCTCATGTTTTGTTTTCCTCTCTGATTTTTCCCACTCGTTTTCTCTCCTTTCCTCTATAATTCCTTTCACTATTTTTTATATTCCCTGTATGAGTGAAACCATATAATGATTGTCCTTCTCCAATTAACTTGCTTCACTCAGCATAATATCCTCCAGTTCCATCCACGTTGAAGCAAATGGTGGGTATTTGTCGTTTCTAATGGCTGAGTAATATTCCATTGTATACATAAGCCACATCTTCTTTATCCATTCATCTTTCGATGGATACCGAGGCTCCTTCCACAGTTTGGCTACTGTGGACATTGCTGCTATAAACATTGTGATGCAAGTGTCTTGGCTTTTCACTGCATCTGTATCTTTGGGGTAAATCCCCCGCAGTGCAATTGCTGGGTCGTAGGGTAGCTCTATTTTTAATATTTTGAGGAACCTCCACACAGTTTTCCAGAGTGGCTATTCCAGTTCACATTCCCACCAACAGTGCAAGAAGGTTCCCCTTTCTCCACATCCTCTCCAACATTTGTTGTTTCCTATCTTGTTAATTTTTACCATTCTCACTGGTGTGAGGTGGTATCTCATTTTGGTTTTGATTTGTAGTTCCCTGGTGGCAAGTGATACGGAGCTGTGTTAGACATTTTAAGTTTGAGATGCCTGTCAGGTTTCCATAGATTTAGGAATCTGGAGCTGAGTAAGGAGAGATTTGTCCTGGAGAAGGTTATTAAAGCCATAGGATTACATAGGAGAATGTTAGATAAAGAAAAACTGAAATTCTGTCCTCACTCAGAATAGGTAAGAAAAGGGAATAACAAAAAGGCTGAGGCACTATTAAAGGTTTGAAGAGAGAGGAGTAAAATAGTTCTTATAAAGAGTGGAAAATCAAACCTAGTGGAGAAGTTGTAATTTGAAATTTGTGTTGTGATTTCAAAATAAGACCAGTGAACATTATTTTGTAATTTGTTTATAGTAGCATTTAGCTAGCTATTCAATACTGGTATGGAATGAGTGGATAATTGGGTTTATCAAATCAGGATTTTGCCCAGCTAGTGTGATACAGGGGAAAATGGGAAAGAAGTTAAGGATATTTGTAAGAGAGTGACTGTAAATGGAGTGATGGACCATGAAACCCTGAAAGTAAAGAGAATGTGAGGAATTGAGATGTAATTGGTGGCTGTAGGGGAATGCTTTGACAAAAATGGAAGGACTAGGGGCACCTGAGTGGCTCAGTGGTTGAGTGTCTGCCTTTGGCTCAGGTCAAGATCCCGGGGACCTGGGATTGAGTCCTGCATCAGGCTCCCTATGCCTCTGCCTCTCTCTGTGTCTCTGATGAATAAATAAATAAAACCTTAAAAAAAAAAAAGGATTTTCAGTTTCCTAGTGAACTGAAAGGATAGGTCATTATCAGGAAATACAGTGTTTACTCTTTTTTTTTTTTAAGATTTTATTTATTCATGAGAGACACAGAGAGAGAGAGAGAGGCAGAGACATAGGCAGAGGGAGAAGCAAGCTCCATGCAGGGAGCTCGACGTGGGACTTGACGTGGGACTTGACGTGAGACTCGATGTGGGACTCGATGTGGGACTCGATCCCAGGTCTCCAGGATCAGGCCCTGGGCTGAAGGCGGCGCTAAACCGCTGAGCCACCCAGGCTGCCCAGGAAATACAGTGTTTAAAGACAGGATTTAGATAGGAGGTCAAAGAATGAAAAGTGAGGAAGTAGATCTGGAAGATGAAGTCTCTAAGACTTCTCTTGTAGGCAGGAGAAGGGGTGAAGAGAAAGACTGTGAGCAAGGGGCTATAAAATCTGAATGAACAAGGGAGGGTGACCAAGTTAGTAGATGGTAGCTACAGCAGTGGGTGATACAGTCTGTCTTGAGCTTCAGAGGAATCTCATGTCTCATCATTACCTTCTTTACACTCTTAGGTTCCCTTAACATGAGATAATTTTATTTCTTTGAGATGCCCATGTTTTCTGCTATCTGGACACCGTTGCCTGGAATTCTGCCATAGTGATACTATCACTACCACTACCACTATGCTCCTCCCACAACCCCAGAGTCTCTCATCAAGTCTCAGTTTAGGTTTACTTTCTCTTGGAAGCTTTAACTGGGCTCAGAACCCTTCTGTGTTGTCTTATATCACCTTTGAGGACTTTGTCATGCTGTATGGTATTTACTGTTTGCTTCTCTCTCTCTTCAGCTGATGAAAGCCTTAGAAGATAGGAACTTTTTTGTTTCATTAAATCTCCAGTATCAACAACAGAACCTGGCACATAGTCAGTAATATTTGTTCAATGAATAAACCAGTCAAAAACAGTGTTCCATAAAGATTCAGGTATAGAGGTTTTATAGCCTATGACATAATTGACTGTTTACTTTTTTGTGTGCATGAACCAGTACTTTGTATTCTTCAAACCTTACAGATACTGTGTTGCTGCTTTTGTATTGTAGTTCATATTCTTAAATCTGGGTTGCATAACCCTGACCCTGAGAAATTCTCACCCTGCCACTAGAGGTAGCTTGTTAAATACAGAGATGTCTTGATTTTCTATTATGTTAAAGAGTATTGTTGGAGGAAGGGGGCATATGTAAAACTGGTGCCCCCAGTTGGCTTTACAGAAAAGTTTTGTGACCCTAAAAATATGCTAGAAGGAAGCTAATTGGAGATAGGATGAAGGGCCTAATATGAAAAACAATGAAGTTGTGAATAAAGAAAGACTGACCTCACTTACCTTCATGATGACTGTTTTGGTTGCCATAGTTTTTAGATGACTGTCATTAGTTACCAGTTTAATTTTTTGACTTAGTTTTAAGAAGTTCCCTTGTAACTTCATGGCAACAGGAGTGTAATGTTCATTAAGTCTTATCTTCCTACTATTTCTTAAAAACTTGTAGGTGTAAAATGTGTAGATACAAGACCTTTCCTTTAATTATTTTTAGTCACCTTAAAAATTTCACAGCACATAAAGAAGCTCATGGTTGAGAAAACTGACAGCTGCATGATATTGTTGAAATAGAAATGGCTTAATCAGGATGATCAGCATCTTTTTTTTTAACCTTTGCACAAGTGGAAATCTAAGGATAACTTTTTTGTTGTTTTAAAGATTTTATTCATTTATTTGAGAGAGGGAGAGCACAAATGGTAGGAAGGGGCAGAGGGAGAGAGAGACAAGCAGACTCCACACTGAGCAGGGAGTCCGACACAGGGCTTGATCCCAGGACTCAGATCATGACCTGAGCCGAAGCAGATGCTTCACTGACTGAGCCACCCAGGCATCCCTAAGGGTAACTTTTTACTGTAAGTTTAAAAATTCAACACCCATTGGATAGTTAGAGTCAAAAGACTGCTCTAGAAATGTAATTGGTTAAAGGGAAATGCTTTAGCAATGAGAATAGAAACTTAATTTAACTGAAAAGGCTCTTTAATGGATTTTATTGTGACATTGATCCTGTTTATTATTTATCTTTTCTAACCTATTAATTTCAATTCCTATTCAATAAGAGTTAAATAAGACATAAGCTGGGCACCTGGGTGGCTCAGTCAGTTATGATCTTAGAGTTCTGGGATGGAGTCTTGTGCCAGGCTCTAGGCTCAGTGTGGAGTCTGCTTCTCCCTCTCCCCCTGCCCCCTGCTTTGCTTGTGTATGTGCATTGTCTCTCTTTCTCTCTCTCAAATAAATAAAATCTTTAAACAAAAATAAGAGATGAGTTATAGTAACATTTTATTAGAGTTCTGGGTGTTTAGTATACTTTAAGTCTGAATAGTAAATACTGATAACCTACTAAAATAACTGGAATCAAGTATTTTTGGATCCTTTTTGTAGAGAGGTGCTGTGGTACTTCCATTAGTTCCTTTTAACATAATGCAGGATCTTCAAATTCTGTGTGTTAAAAACAAAAATGCTTGAGAATATCAGACCAAACTTGTTGGAGGGAATAGTTAGGGTTCAAAAGCCAGTATTATGTATGACTCTTCTGGATTATAGTGTGAAATTATATGTTAAATCTCTGAAAGATCTCTTTAGTAAATTGAATCTGTAAAGTCTCTGTTTAGATCTTTTTTTTCTGAAAGCCTCTTTTGCCTTTTATTATAAAAGAGCCTGGTACTGCTTTCTGTTTTTAAAATCCAGCTGGAAAATTACAGAGTACGAAAATTTGCCCATCGGTTCTTCATTTGGAGAGAACAGAAGTATGTCTTCAAAATGGAGACTGACATTTAAGTATCCTCTCAGTGGGAGTTTTAGCTTACATTATTTTCTTTACTTTTTACTTCTGTTACTAAATATATTTTGGCTTCTGCCTGGTATAGCTGAATGTTAAAATATCATCTTTATTTTATATGGTTCTGTAATTGTTGTTCATATCCTCCAATTAGCTGTTTCTTTCTGAACCCCTCAGAATCTCTAAAAAACAAGAAACAAACAAAAAACCCCAAAGTGTCCTTGGCCCTGTGTCTTTATTTTGGTTCTACTAAATTCAAACAACGTATTTGTGTTGAAAATTGACTCCAGAGTGTGAAAATATTTGTATATTAAAAAAATAGTTTTATATATATTCCTTTAGAAATAATCAGTAGACTTAATTTTTAGTACAGTTTTAGATTTACAGAATAATTGAGCAGATAGTATGTAGAGTTACATTCATCTACTCCTATCCACCCATGTACCCACAATTTCCCCTTTTATTAACATCTTGCATCAGTGTAGTACATTTATCACAATTATTGAACCAATATTGATATAGTATTACTATAGTCCATACTTTACATTAAGATTCATTTGTTGTATGGGTTTTGACAGGTACATAATGATGTTTATTTCATCACTACAGTTTCACCACCCTAAAAACCCCCTATGCTTTATGTATTCATCACTCTTCACCCAAACCCTTGGCAATAGTTGTTCTTTGTACTGTTTGTAATAGAGTTTTACCACTTCCAGAATGTCATGTAGTTGGAATCATATGGTATTAGACTGGCGTCTTTCTCTTAGTGCAGTATGCATTTAAAGTTCTTATCTTTTCATGGCTTGATGGCTCATTTTTCTTAATCACTAAATAATAGTCCACTGTATGGAAGGAAGTACCACAATTTGTTTATCATTACCTATTGAAAGACATCTTGATTGTTTCTAGTTTTGGTGATTATGAATAATGCCTACTATAAACATTCTTGTATAAGTTTTTGTGTGGACATAAGTTTTTAACTTAATTGGGTGGATCATATGGTAAGACTATGCAGAGACTTAGACTCTAAGCTAAGTAAGCTTAGACTAAGTAAGACTAAGCTAAGCAGCTTTGTAAGAAACTCTCAAACTGTCAGTATGTTCTTAAGAATCATCCTAATTGGGGTGTCTGGGTGGCTCAGTCAGTTGAGCCATTAACTCTTTGAGTCAGGTCATGATCTCAGTGTTGTGAGATCTGCTTGGGATTCTCTCTCTCTCTCTCTGCCTCTCTTCCCCACTTAATCTCTTTCTCTTTCTCTCTAAAATAAGTAAATTTTTTAAAAAAGAATCAACCTAATTAAAAATCTGGAAGGATATATTCTAAACAATTTACAGTACTTACTCAGGGGGATGAAATGGGGGAGAGGGACTGTCATTTTATAATATTTGAATCTTTTAGAACAAAATATTTTGTAATGATTTTTTACAAATAAAATTTTTCTCTAAAATTCTTAATTTTAATGCACAGTAATAAAAATTGTAAGTGAAGGGCATCTGGGTGGCTTGGTTGGCTAAAGTGTCCGACTCTTGGTTTCAGCTCAGGTCATGATTTCATGGGTCATAAGATTGAGCCCACATCAGGTTCCATGCTCAGCTGAGAGTCTGCTTGAAGGTTCTCTCCTTCTGCCCCTCCACGCACTGGTTCATACCCTCTCTTACTTCTTCTGTCTCAAATAAGTAAATCCTTAAAAAAATTGAAACCAAATTAACATGAATAAACAAAGACTGTTTAAAGCAGTATATTATTAGTGTCATAGCACTTCCTAGTTGTGGAGAATTTTAATATTCTTATTTTTTAAGTAAAGAGAACAAATACCTTACTACAATCATAATTGTCCAACAAATTTATAGAGCATCTACCTGTGGCATAGTTCTTCATAGAATCCTGCCTATAGCTAAAAAGAGAACACACTTCATGCAGCCTTGAGATGTCAAGCAAAACTTCCTGGAGTCCATAATATCTAAATTTCATTCTGAAGGAGAAATCTGAAATAACTAGGCTAATTTGGAGGGGAGAAAGGCAGGGGAAGGAGAAGGTACCAGAATGAGGACAGTGCTTTCAAACTAGAGACCAAGACATTTGCTTCTGGTTAATCGGATTTAAAAACCAGAATTAATTGTTTCATACTCTCAGAGAAGCATATTAGATTTTTTTTCATGCTGTTGGTACTCATTTGATAATCTGTAATTGGGAAGTATGGGCTCATATTTTCTTTTGGTTTCTAGTGACTAGCAGAGTGTATTGCCCTAACACCTGTTTTGCTTTGAAAACTGAAGTAATGGATACCCTGAAGTTATTTTGTTGCTGGAGATGTGTCAGCATCTATCACTGTCAAAAGAGTTAAATACTGCATTCTTTACCTGAATTTTAGAACCTTGAATGGTTCAACTGTCACTGTTTGTGAGTGTACATACATGTTACTTGTGGCATCTATGTCTCTTACACTTAAATCTTTCTTCCCAGTATATAAACTTCTACTATATATCCACAGGTGCTTTTTGTTTTCTATGGGATTCCAGGGATATTTTAAAAATTATTGTTTAGAGAAATACAGAAAGAGGGAAAAACCAGGAAATGTATCAACATGTAGGGATGAAAATGAATTATGTTGGCTAGATTATACTGCAGGAGCCTTAAAAGAAGAATAAGTTGAATCTTGTCAGCTGATATTTTTCCCAATCCTATAAGATAGATTTTAAACATTTTGGAAGGCTACTGATTTTTATTTGGTAACTTTTTCCAGATTATTTAAATAATAATATTTTCCTTGGATCAAATTCAACTCTCAAATTTAAGATCTTAAATATGTAAGAGTTCACAACCTCTTACATTGAAAATCACCATAGGAAATAATTTAATGTAAAATATGATTAGTACATTATTTTCAACAGAAGTCATCCCTCAAGTTTATTAGATATTATGAAATTAATACTTTTCTCTGGTATCAGTTGCATTTTAAAAAGGAAAACAGAATTCTCATCTATTGAAAGGAGCGGTGAAACCTTGACAACAGGAATATAGTTACTGGGTTCTAACTCCTTCTCTTTCCCCTGGCCAGTAAAATAGCCTAGAGCCAGTCCCCTAACTTGACTGAGCTAAGTCTTTGTGTTTAAATAAACAGAATTAAGTAATGAATGTAAGAGTTCCTTCAAACTATAAAGCAATTATAAATATAATTTACATCATTATTATGGAATTTGTCTTCTAATACACATTTTATAACCCACTGAACAAGATTCCCAAGAGGTCAGTTATTACTACTTATAACTTCTGGCCATGTTTTCTGTACCAGAATCTCACTGGCATGTGAAATGTTGAGTAGTGGACAGCCTAAATTTGTGTGCACATAATTTTCTATAACCCATGGAAGAACTGAGATACTGAAAGATCTTAGGAATTGGGACAAGACCTAAAGCTAATAGACAATTCTCTTCTCTAAGGGCAAGAAAGAGGAGAGGGTAGTTGTGTGAGGCTTTTGGCTGACCTGTTCCTGTGTCTCTAAATATGTTTGCATTGGGTGAGGGATAATTATATGGGGGGAGTTAAAATGTCTGTTTTCTCTTCCCAGACCCCTCCTTACCCTAATTTACTATAATAGATGAGAAAAATGTGAACTTATCACAACATAGCATATTTGAGACTTCTGTAGAAAATCATTTTTTTCTTCTTCCTGTTTTGACTTTCCTTCTGTATCCCTCTCCCCTATTCTTTTCTTCACCTTCTATATGTCATTTCTAAAAGTATTCTTTGAAGGCTGTTTTCCCTACCTTCTTGGTCATCCTTCTATTCTTTTCCCTTTTTTCCTCTTTCCTCTTGTAACATTACTTATTTAATCCAGCAAATTGGTGTGATTTTACTTTTCTGTTTTATCATATGTTATATTTTATGCCAAGTATGAAAGTTTACATTTGAATCTAATATAGTAAATGAAATACATTGTTATTAAATTTCATTCCACATATGGAATGCCACTGAATGCAGTGAAAATGAGCACTCATAGTAGCAGTGACAACATAACAGTACAGTGCTTTTAGACTGTTTTGGTAGTATGTATTGATGGCCTTAAATGTTTATATGCATGCCCTTAGACCTAGTTAATTTCAAACCCTAGAATCCATTTGAAAGAAATAATCTTAAATAATGAAAAGACTGTATGTAACATTCTTAATCTCTAACAATAAGGGAGAATAATTATATGGACTATTCTGTAGCCATTTAAAATTATATATAACATGGAGAAGGTACATAATTTTAAAAACAATTAAAAATTGGACCTACAAGAGAACTGAGCAAATGTAGATTTCATATCCAAGGTTGATGAGAGTATAAATTCACATAGTTTTGTTGAAGGGCACTATGGCAATACATCCACTTAAAATCCACATACCTTTGACTTAACAATTATACTTGTAGGTTGCCTTACTGATAAATTCTGATATGTGCCAAAATATTTGCAGTTATAATCATTGCAGCACTAATTATAAAAAGTCTCTCCACGGGTGCCTGGGTGATGCACTTTAAGTGATCAACTCTTGGTTTCTGCTTAGGTTGTGATCTCATGGATCATGGGTTCCAGCCCCACCTTGCATTCCCAGCTCGGGGGAGTTTGCTTTAAGATTCTCTCCCTCTGTCCCTTCCTCTACTTGTGTGTGTGTGCACATGCTCTCTCAAATAAATCTTTTTAAAAAAAAAAAAACAGTCTGTCCATGATTTTTGATTAAGTAGTGAATAGTTTTTTCTAGAAATTTATCTGTAGGAAATAAGGCTGTGGATAGAAATAAAGCTAAGATATATTTATCCCTCTGTTTATTACTACAGAATAATTTAAAACCCTCCTTCTTCAACAATGCCAGATTAGTGAAATACAATCTATCTCCCATTAATAGAAAATTGTGCAGCATTATAGATTACATTGTGGAAGAGTATGATGGCATCATCTTCTACAGTATACATATCTACACAGGGCAAAAAGGGAAACACATGCTCTATTAACTTTTTTCCTCTGGGTAGTAAAATACAGATAATGTGTTTTTCTAAATTTTTCCTTAATTATCTATTATTTATAAAATAATAATATATAAATTTTATATTTTTAAAAAGATTTTATTTATTTATTCATGAGAGACACAGAGAGAGAAAGAAGCAGAGACACAGGCAGAGGGAGAAGCAGTCTCCATGCAAGGAGCCCGATGAGGGACTTAATCCTGGGATTCCAGGATCATGTCTTGGGCCAAAGGCGGCGCTAAACCTCTGGTCTGCCGGCGCTAAACCACCCGGGCTGCCCTAAAATTTATTTTTTATTAAACCATGAGTATTTTTTTAAGATTATTTATTTATTCATGAGAAACACAGAGAGAGAGGCAGAGACATAGGCAGAGGAAGAAGCAGTCTCCTGTGGGGAGTCTGATACAAGACTTGATCCTAGAACCCAAGGATCATGACCTGAGCCAAAGGCAGACACTCAGTCACTGAGCCACCCAGGTGCCGCTCCATGAGTATTTTTTTAATTAAGGACAATATTAATTCTAAGGGCACCTGGCTGGCTCAAGGTTAAACATCTGTCTTTGGCTCAGGTCATGATCTCAGGGTCCTGGCATTGAGCCCCAGTTAAGGCTCCCTGCTAGATAGGGAGCCCTCTCCCTCTGCCCCTCCCTCTGCTTGTGCTCCCTCACTTTTTCTCTTTCAAATAAATAAAATCTTTAAAAATATATTAATTCTAGTATAGAGAAAACACTTAGTGGAAGTATAACAAAAATTGTAAATAATAGCTATTTTTGAGTGGCAGAACTAAAGGTAACTGTGTGTATATGTATCTTTTCTATATTTTTCTTTAATGAGAAAATGAATATATTCATTTTGTTGGAAATAAAGGGTTTGCTTTTTAGTTCTGTTCAAAGCATGGTTAATAAGCAACTAATTAACTTAGTGCCAAATAAGTTTTATATAATTAACAAACTTAAAAACATTTTTATTTTCATTTTAGGCTAGAAATATTCATACAGGAGAGTTGGCTGCAGTAAAAATTATCAAATTGGAGCCTGGTATGTATTAAAACTCTCAAGATAATTTTTGAATACTTTTCTTGTGTAGTTCATAAATATAGGACTTAACAAGCACATTCCATATTTTTGTCCTTATTTCCCTTCTTCCAAAAAGAAGTCTTTGTTGTCAGGGCAGTAGAATATCCAATATGGTTATAATTAAGTTCCATTGGAGGTTGTTAGTTAGAGATGAGTTTGGTGTGATAGTTTTGTTGCTAAATAAAACTTGAAATGTGCATGTTCGGAAATTGGAAGACTTAAAGTTACTTAAGTAATTTTCCTTTAAGGTTGCAGTGAAATATTTGAACTTCAATTTTAGCTTTTATGAATATTTAATTAGGAAAGTATTTATGGATGGGGCAAGATATTTGAGAATATTTGAGATAATGGTATTTTATATGCTTGCTATAACTTAGCTGGTTGATTTAAATTTAATAACTCTGGTCTTAGCCTAATGCTTTTTTTTTTTTCCTTGACACTTCTGTGTATCAGAAAGCTGTTTTAAAATAGCCGGCTCAGTCAGTAGTAGAGCACACAACTCTTGATCCTCAGGGTTGTGAGTTTGAGCCTCCTGTTGGGCATAGAGATTACTTTAAAAAAAAACAAAAACAAAAACAAAACAAAACCATACTGAGTAATTTGCTTTGGGTAAAACCTGTAACAATTTTGTTGTTTTGGTAACCTGAAAGATTCTGAGAGCAATAGTAGCTTTTTTCCTCCAGTTTTTTTATTGTGGTAAAATACATATAACAGAAAATTTACCATCAAAACCATTTTTAAGCATACAGTTCAGTGGTACAAAATACATTGATAATGTTGTGCTAACATCACCACCATCTATCTTCAGGACACTGTCTTAAAAACTTAAACTTTATACCCATTATATAGTAACTCCCATTCCAGTCTATTTTTTAGTCCCTAGCAACCACCATTTAATTTTTTGTCTCTGATTTTCACTATTCTGGGTATCTCATTTAAGTGAAAGCATACAGTATTTGTCTTTTTGTGACTGGCTTGCTTATTTCACTTAGCATAATGTCCCGTCCTCAAGGCTCATCCAGTTGTCACATACATCTGAATTTCTTAACTTTTCAAGACTAAATAACATTGCGTTGAATGCATAGATCACATTTTACTTATCCGTTCATATGTTGATGGACACTTGGGTTGCTTTCACATTTTTGCTATTGTGAATAATATTGCTATATGAGCATGAGCACATAAATATTTCTTCCAAACCTTTTATTCTTTTGAGTAATTGCTAGAGGTAATTTGATTTTTTTGATTTTTTTTATTTTTTTTTAATTTTTTTTGGTAATTTGATTTTTAAGTTTTTGAGAGACCACCGTACTGTTTTCTGCATTGGCTGTACAATTTTGCATTCCTACCAGCAGTATTCAAGTGTTCAATTTCTTTACATTTGTACAAATACTAGTTATTTTTATGTTTTGTTTTGTTTTAGCAACCATCCTAATGGATATGAGGGGGGTATCTCATTGTAGCTTTTGTTTACATTTCCGTAGTGATTAGTGATGTTGAGCATCTTTTTATGTGCTTATTTGTATATTGTTTATGGAGAAATGTTTATTTAATTTCTTTGCCAAGTTTTTATTTGGGTTGTTTGTTTCTTGTTGAGTTTTTGAAGTTCTTTGTATAATCTGGATATTAATCCCATATCAGATATATGATTTGCAAATATTTTTTCCGTTCCATGGGCTTTTTACTGTGTTGATACTGTCTTTTGATGCATAAAATTTTTAAATTTTCATGAAGTCCAGCTTGCCTATTTTTTCTTTTGTTACCTGTGCCTTTGGTATCATACCCAAGAAATCATTGCCAAATCTAGTGTCAGTAGGCTTTGCTTTACTGTGAGAGTTTTATAGTTTCAGGTCTTAAAAAGTCTATGATCATCTTGAGTTAATTTTTGTATATGGTGTTGAGTGAGGGTCCAGCTTTGTTTTTTTGTTTGTAGATATCTATTTTCCCAGCACCGCTTGTTGAAAAGATTGTCCTTCCTCCATGGAATAGTCTTAGCAGCCTTGTCGGAAATCTTTTTGGTTGAAGATCAAAAAACCTTTGACCATATGTGCAGGGCTTACTTCTGGATTCTCTCTTTTACTCTGTTGGTCCAGATGTCTGTTTTTATGCTAGTATCACGCTACTTTGAGTAACGTAGCTTTGTAGTAAGTTTTTAAATCAGAAAATGTGAATCATCAAATTCTGATCTTCTTTTTCAGAATTGTTTTTGCTATCCAGGGTCTCTTGAGATATCACATAAATTTCAGGATTGGTTTTTCCTATTTCTGCAAAAAAATGTTATTGGGATAAGGAATAGTAATTTTTGACCAGGTAGATGAATATTTGGTGATTTATTCATTTGCTGCTTCATAAACTTAGACATGTAGAATAATTGTGTGACTAATTATGCCAAACAATTTCTTAATTTGAGCATTTAAAATATTTTTGCATTTCAGATATAATATTTCATCATTATGTGTATGATTCATTAGATATTACTGAGGGTAGCATATGCTGTAACACTTTAAAAATAAGCTTCCATATAAGACACAATATCCTTTTCTCCCCTGGGTATTCGAAATTGTTATAATACTCTCTTAGAGTTCTCTTATTAAGTTCTATCTAGTAAGTATAGAATGATCTCCAATGATGTCACTAACACAAATAGAAGAGAGCATAACACAACTATGCAAGCATTTGCCTCTTTTGGAGGAGTCACTTGAGCAAATATTCAAGTTATGTTCAAGGTATGGTTATAGTCCAGATAATGAATGGGTTGAGTTCTCAGAGGAAACAAAGATGTTTATCCCTTCTCTGCCCTCAGTGAGTGAACTGGACTTGTTTTAGCATAGTTTCACTTATTTAGGATGAAGATATATGGCTTTTGACTATAGTTCATATGATGAATTAATAAATATATTTTTAAAAATCTTACTATACCAACTTTTTAATAAGTCATAAAAGAGAAACTTATCATATGATATTATTTAAGGGTTAGTGGTTGGACCATTAATTAAGGGTTAGTGGTTGGACCATTAATTAAGACAGTTTGAAAGCTTTGAATTTTTTTGTGCTTTGTTGACCTTATGTCAGAGTTCATTCATATGTAAGATTGACAAATGATTAAATTCTCCCCCTAAAAAGAATAATATAGAAGTTCAATAAATGCTTGATAATGTGATTTTAATATTTGATCATTTTTACATTGTTATTTGCCTGTACATTTTGCCCAGTTCTACCAAGTTATCTTTTATTACCAATTTTTAGATGCTATTTGCACTTTGAGAATAATGACTCTTCACTAGTGTCTCTTCAAAATTTTTGCAAGTGGCTTTTTCTCTAGTGATACTTTTCTGTGTGAAAGTTATTTCTTTCCTCTTAGATGAGTTTAGGTTTTCCTTTCACTATTCTGCTTTTCCTCAGTAGGCTTTTTCTAATAGACAATTCTAAAACTATTTAACTGTAATTTTTTCTAGTCTTCTTTATTTTCTTCCAGCATTTATATATTCACTCCATCAGGAGCAATTTTGTTCTACAGGGTGAAGGAGAGCTCTAAGTTTATTCTTTTTCAGGTAGCTAGACAGTTTCCCAGAGTTGTTTGCACAGACTTGTGTCTTTTATTCACAGGTTCAAAATGCCTCGATTGTCGTAAACTAAATTTCCATGTATCCATGGGTTTTGTTTTCTGTTCAACTGATTGCCTTTCCTTCCTATCTCTTCTTTAGTACCATTCTGTTTTGTTTTGTTTTAAGATTATTTATTCATGAGACAGAGAGAGAGAGAGGCGCAAAGACATAGACAGAGGGAGAAGCAGGCTCCCCTCCTGGAGCCTGATGTAGGACTCGATGCTAGGATCCCAGGATCATGACCTGAGCCAAAGGCAGATGCTCAGCCACTGAGCCACCCATGTGCCCCTGTGCTATCCTGTTTTTGATGACTCTAACTTTTCATTGCATTTTATAATCTTCACTGTTTTTATTTTTCAGTTATTTCCTTTCTGTTTTCATAATATTTTTTCAGGGGAACTTTAAAATCATTTTTGTCGAAGAGAAAAAAGTTTGTTGAGATTAATTTAGAAGATATGTAATTTTAGGAGTAGAAATTCAGGTCTTCGAACAAAGTGTATTATAGCTTGCCAAATAATTCATCTTTATGATATTTTTTGCTGTTAACAAGTGGCATATTCCCCCTTAAACTTTATAGTTGGTTACTGTTGATAATTATGTAAGTCACTGATTTTTTTGGACTTGTTTTCTCTCTGGCAGATAGCTTCTCATACATGGCATTTCATAGATAGCTTTTCATGCCCTTTTGCCTTTAATTTGACTTTATCAAACATTGATTTTGCCAACCCTCCTTCTTATTTATATTTGTGTGGCATATAGCAAATAGAGCTGCTATACTTGGGCTTGTCATTTTACTTTAATCTTTTCTTGTCATTGGTTTTTAAATGTTTCTCCTAATCATACTTGAGTTTTATTTTATAACCCAATCTGATTCTTTCTCCTTTTAGTAGATGAGTCTATTACTGTATCATTGTTTAGTGAGATGTTTGATCCTTTGTTATGTTTTTTTGTTTTTAATAATGAAGCTTTTCAAAAATTATGCCTGAGGTTTCTCTTATCTTTATTGCTGAAAATTTGAAAGGTACACAGTCTACTTTTAACAGGGGATGGCTTACAAGACTTTGATTAACGTGACTAAGTGTATGTTTATTAACTTAAGAAATGAAAGTCATTGACTTTTAGGTTTAAAGATGTTGAGTTTTACATATTTGTATCTTTCTGCCTCTTCATCCCCAATTTTCAGACATTGGTTAGTTTATTTGGAGATTTTTGCCTGAGAATTTTTTTATTATACTGGGGCATTGAGTGTATGTTAGTCTTCATATCTTTTAATAATTATAATATACTAATTATTTGGGCTTAGTTTTATACTTAAGTGGATTCAGTGCTCACTGTTGGTCTTTTCAGGCCATGTCCCTGCCATTCTGACTGGCTTATTTTATATTAGCTATTAATAGAATGATCATATCACATACATTTTCCTGTACGTATTAGCAGTAGTATAATTTGAATCCACAAATTGTTTACCCCAAACTTGCTCCTCTCTCAGCTTTCCCCATTTTGATAAGCAGCTAGCCAAGCCAAAAATCTAGGCATTGTCCTTGGTATTGCTCTCTTATTTGTATTCCATAGTCAGTCTGTTAGCAGGTTACTTCAACTTTACCTCTAAAATATATCTTGCATCTGTCTACTTCTCTTTATTGCTTTCTCTACCCTCCTGGTCTCCCTGTTGCCTCTCCCACACCTCCCATCTTCTACCATCTAGCTGCTACAAAGCCACCAGACTGATCTTTTTAAGATACAAATCTCATAGTGACTCCTGCTTCAAACCTCCCTTGAGGCTTTCAAATTCACTTAGAATAATATTCACATTTTTAACAATCCTTATAAAATCTTCTACATGATTTGCTTTGTCTGCTTCTCTGAACTTATTGTGTAACTTTTTCTTTTTTCTACTCTGCTTTCATTTTCTTTTTATTTAAACAGCCCAAGATTAAAACAGCCCATCGCTCTACCTGAAGTACTGGTTTTCATATCTGTTGAACAGGTCATTTACATCTCAGCTTAAAAGTCATGTCCTCAGAGAGACCCATTTCTAACTACCTAATTTAAAGTAACCACTCAAGCCCTTGTTATTTTAGTTCTCTGAAATAAAATTTATATGTTTATGTATGTATATGTATTTATATAATAAATATAAATGAATATATAGTGTTCTCTCTTGACTTAAATTTTAGCACCTGAAACAGTATATAATACAGCACAGTAGACACTCAGATAGTCTTTGTACAAATGAATATTATAAATGTCTGCTTTTTGGTCTTTGAATAAGAATGACCAGTTGACTAGATAAAGTACTATTTGTATCATGCATTCTTCCACCCTCAAAAATCTCTAGACATTTTCTCCATGTATAGTGTTTGGGAAAACTGTAAGGCTGTCTTGGCATTTTTCCTCTGCAGGTCTTGCTGCTTCTGCCTGTTTGCAGCACTAATACTACTTATCTTCTATAAGCTCTGATGTTCAGAAAATATTTATTATATCTTCAGATTCCAATTCATGGTTAATAGTAATTGTAATTTTAGTAAATTTAGTAAATAACAACAAAAAGTTTTTCTTATACTATACATATACTTTTCATTTTAATAAATAGTTTCATTGATTTTCATCATCTGTGCTTTAGAATTTGAGTTGATCTAGTTATGACAAGGATTTTATTCATTTCATTCATTTTATTCCAATATTTATTCATTTTATTCATTGGGTTTTATTGTTTTATTTGTGGATTCTTTCTTTTGTATTTTGCCACTTTAAAAAAAAATGTTTTTCTGTTGACCAAAATTTTTATCTTTTTTTAAAAAAGATTTTATTTATTCATGAGAGACACAGAAAGAGAGAGATAGAGAGAGAGAGAGAGAGAGAGAGAGAGGCAGAGACACAGGCAGAGGGAGAAGCAGGCTCCATGCAGGGAGCCTGATGCGGAACTCGATCCCGTGTCTTCAGGATCACACCCTGGGCTGAAGGCGGCGTAAACCGCTGAGCCACCTGGGCTGCCCTTTTTTTTTTAAAAGCATTTTCAGTAAAGCTAAAGTAGATGGTGTTTTTCACATTTTTGGAAAGACTTAAGGGAATGATTAGGTAAAAATATGTCAGGCTAGTGAATTTTCCCAACATTCAGTTCAGATACTTCAAGTAATTCTGGAGACAGCTGTATTTCAGAAATGAATTCTTAACTGTACTCAGTAGCTTTTAAAAAAAATTGCAGTAAAGCCAGTATAATACAGAAGTGCTTCCTTGTATTGATTTAACAGATGAGCTGCTTTAGAATTATATTTAGACCTGAAAAGATAATTATTTGCCAGTATGACTTAGAAAAAGCCTTGTGTCGGGTAAAACATAAACAAGACTTTTGTTCTTTAACTAAATGTTATGTCAGCTGTAAACTTAATAATACTTTTCACCCCAGTTAAAAATAGATTATTGAGGTTTATACTAATTGTACAGTCTTGAATTTTATTACAGATCTGCCTCACAATTTAATCTTGTAATATTTAAAATTTCACTGAAACAGATTGCTTTTGCAACTCTTTCTAATATTCATAAAAATTCTAAGTGAAACATAGAGTTAAAAGTAAATTAGCACAGGGAATTGGCTTTTTAATTAGCCCAAAAACAGTAGAAAAAGAAAATGTCAGCATTCCTTCCTTTGTCTCCATATTTTTGTTGCCCTCGTATACACAGACAAATGATTATTTTTAAGAATGATTAAATCATTTCTATATCTTATTTTTATAGTAGATACTTAATATTCATACTATCTTACAAATGGTGACATTCAAATGAAGTTTGGCTTACTAGTGATAGTATTGAAAATAAACGATACTAATGATACCATTTTGAATTTTAGTTTCATTTTCCACTCTTTGGTCAGACATAAGGACTGCCCTAAGAAAGCAGGCAGATACGATGATGCATGTCACCATGTTTTCCTGTCTGTGTCTGAATTGCAGTCCTTCCCTCTAACTCATTTTACAGATGCTCATTTTGCTCAACAAGTCTGTAGCTAAGTGGCAGCCAACAGCCAGAACAGAGGCAAGATTCCTGGGAAAGCTGATACCAGAATCCTTTTTTCCCTCTCCTCATTTTCTTCTCCCATTATTACCTCTCTTTTCTGGTGAAACTAAAGGGTAGTATTTTAAAGTTATGCACATGATAGTTTGTTAAAAACTGTGAACAACTCAGTAGCAAAAAGAATCCCAAACTGTTTGATTTAAAATGGGCAAAATCTCTGAATAGACATTTTTCCAAAGAAGACATAGATAGCCAACAGATGTATGAAAGGATGTTCAGCATCTCTCATCATCAGAGAAATGCAAATCAAACCTACAATAAGATATTACCTCACACCTGTTAGAATGACTCTTATCAAAAAGGCAAGAAGTAAGTGTTAGTGAAGGAACCCTTGTGCACTGTTGGTGGAAATTAAATTGGTACTATGGAAGACAGTGTGGAGGTTCCTCAGAAAGTTAAAAATAGTAACTATCCTATAATACAGCAATTGCACTTCCGAGTATTCGTCTGAAGAAAATGAAAACACTAACTCAAAAAGATCTATGCACCCCCATGCTCATTACAGCAATTTTTACAATGGCCAAGATATATATGAAGTGTCTGTCCATGGATAAATGGATAAAGATGTGTATAGATGTAAAAAAAAATGAATGCAGTCCTGTCATTTGTGGCAACATGGATAGATTTAGAGGATATTATCCTATGTGAAACAAGTCAGACAGAAAAAGACAAATGCCACATGATTTCACTTATGTTTGGACTCTAAATAAAAACAAAAACCAAGCTCATAGATACAGAGAACAAATTGGTGGTTGTCAGAGGAGGTTGGGTGGGGGTAAGTGAAATAGGTGAAAGGATTCAAAAAGTACAAAATTCCAGGTATAAAATAAGTCATAGGGATATAATGTTTAGCACAGTGACTATAGTTAATAATACTGTATTGCATATGTGAAGGTTAGTAAGATAGTACAGTCTTAAAAGTTCTCATCACAAGAAAAAAAATGTTGTAATTACTAACAAGCATTAAGTAGACTTATTGTGGTAATCATTTTACAATATATACAAATATCAAATCATTATGTTATACATCTGAAACTAATATAATGTATGTCAGTTATACCTCAGTTAAAAACAAAATAAAACTGTGAGCCTTGCTTATGTGGATACAATTTAAATAAAATCATTATCCAGGGTGATTAATGCAGTAAGCTTTTGTTTGTTTGTGTGCTTGTTTTTTAAAATGCTGAACTGAAAATGTTCATGAAATAATTCAGCATTTTTGGGCAGCCCGGATGGCTCAGTGGTTTAGCGCCGCCTTCAGCCCAGGGCCTGATCCTGGAGACCCAGAATCGAGTCCCACGTCAGGCTCAGAATGGAGCCTGCTTCTCCCTCTGCCTGTGTTTCTGCCTCTCTCTCTCTCTCATAAATAAATAAAATCTTAAATTAAAAAAAAAAAATTCAGCATTTTTAGGTAAAATAACAAGTTAAATGTACTTCATTAATTGAGACGCTATTTAAAATGAATAGGAATCTGTATCTTTGAATGGATGCTTAAAACTTTTCTCCATTGATTCTTTTTTATTTATTTATTTGAGAGAGAGAGTACATGCACCATGTGCAGGTGGCGGGGAGGGGCAGAGGGAGAAGGAGACCCCCCACCAAGCAGGAAGCTGGACTGACAGGACATGGGGCTGGATTCCAGGACCTGGAGATCATGACCTCAGCCAAAAGCAGATAACTTAACCGATTGAGCCACCCAGGCACCCCTCAGTTTTGTTTTATAATACTTCATCTTGTTTGCTAGAAGTATAAGCAGGAGAAAGTAAATTTTTAAAAAATCAAATGTATATAAAGATTTAAACGACCATTAGTTTACCTTGTTCTTGAAGAAATCCCAAAGTAAGAGCTTTGGCCAAATAGGACAAATATCAGCTATTCTCATTAAGTGGTATGTTCTTTTTTAGTATTTAACTTCTATTTTAAAATCTAAGAATTTTGATTTTTCAAAATAATCTGTGAAATTAAGTATTAATATTACTTAAGTAAAATAAGTATCCTTTCTTCACTATTTGGGAAGTTCAAGTATGAATTGGTGGAATAGTTAAGTTGAGGTTACAAATGCCCATCAGTAGTATTATTTTTATTGAGTTTAAATAATACAAAAAACTAATAAAGGCTAAATAGACATTTTCTGCCAATTTACAGGTAAAAATCACTTTGTCATACTAGGGTACTCGGTTTCAGTTAGATCCCAATTTGCTTTTTGAATACAAGATAACATGAAGATGCTTTTTGTAACTATATAATTTGAAAGGTGAACTTCAGTGTCTGGTTCTAAGTTAGTGAATTTAAAACAGATAGGGATTTTCGCTGTAGATGAGTCTTCAGAATCTAAGATAGGCATCCCAAAGAAAATATTTTGTTAGAAATAACTGTTCTGTTTACATTCTCTGTTCATTTTGCTCAGTGGAAAAAACTCATATTTCCTTATTACTAACAAAGAAAGCAAGAAGAAAATTATCTGATAATATTTAGCATTGAATTAATTGGTTTTCTGGAAATGATACTGTTAATGTATTAGCTATATAGTAAAATCAGTTTTCTTTGATATCTGTCTTTAGCATTGATTTCATTTCATAAACTTCAGAAATGTATTTAGTACTTACTAGTGTAAAAAAAAGCTTTTTCATTGCTAAGTGTTACAAATACTAATTAAAGGGCTACTTTTTGCATTGTAATTTTACTGTAAATGATACCAAAATTTTTAGGTTACTGGATTTTTATTTTTAAAACATGTATTTGAAAACAGTAATTTTAAAAACTTCAATATCCAACAGTAGTGAAATGGTTTAATAAATTAGGCTATATTCACATAATTTTAAATTATTTTTATTATGATAAAGTATGTATTATTAAGCTTTACCATCTTAACCATTTTTAAGCTTATAGTTTAGTTTTGTTAAGTATATTTACAGTGTCGTGAAATACATCTCTGGAACTTTTCCATCTTGTAGAACTGAAAGTCCATATCTGTTAAATAATTCCCTTGCTTCCTTTCCCTCAGTCCCTGGTTAACCACCACCTACTTTCTATATTTATAAATTTGATTGCTTTAGATACTTCCTATAATTTGTCCTTTTGTGAGTGACTTTTTTCACTCAGCATAATATCCTCAAGGTTCATCCATATTGTAATTAGTGTGTAACAGGATTTCCTTCCCTTTTTAATGGATGTGCGGTATTTCACTGTATGTATAAACTACATTGATTTCTCTCTTTACATCTGTTGATGGACATTTGGGTTGCTTCCATCTCTCCACTATCATGAATAGTGCTGCTATGAACGTGGGCATGCAAATATCTCTGATACTTGCTTTCAATTTTTTTGGATATATACCTAGATGTAGGATTAGTAGATGATACGGTAGTAAATTTTTAATTTTTTGAGGAACTGCCATACTGTATCCACAATGATGTACCATTCTGTAGTACCACCAACAGTGCAGAAGAGTTTCAATTTCTCCATGTCCCTACTAACACTTTTTATTCTGTTGTTTTTTTTTTTTTTTTGATAATAGCTTTCCTAATGAGTATGAGGTGATAGCAATATGTTGTGGTTTTGATTTGCATTTCTCAGACGGTTAGTGATGTTGAACATCTTTTCATAAGCTTGTTGACCATTTGCATATCCTTTGGGGAAATACCTTTTCAAGTCTTTTGCTCATGTTTTTTTCTTTTTTTTAAAGAAACTTTATTTATTTTTATTTAGTCACACAGAGAGAGAGAGAGAGAGGGGCAGAGACACAGGCAGAGGGAGAAGCAGGCCCCATGCACCGGGAGCCCGACGTGGGATTCGATCCCAGGTCTCCAGGATCGCGCCCTGGGCCAAAGGCAGGCGCCAAACCGCTGCGCCACCCAGGGATCCCCCTTTTGCTCATGTTTTAATTGGTTTTAATTTTTTGTTGTTGTTGAATTGTAGGAATTTTTTATATGTTTTGGATATTAACCACTTATCAGATATATAGTTTGCACATACTTTCTCCCATTCCACAGGTTGTCTTTTCACTCTGTTGATCGTGCTCTTTGATGAAAAAAATTTTTAAGTTTGACATAATCCCATTTATCTGTTTTTGCCTTTGTTGGCTTGTGTTTTGGCTCTGTATATAAGAAATCATTTTCAATCCAATGTTATAAAGTTTTTCTCTAAGAGTTTTATGAGTCTTACATTTAGATCTTTAGTTTATTTTGAGTTCATCTTTGTACCTACATAGAGTAAGGGTCTATCTCCATTCTTTTGTATGAAGATACTCAATTTTCCCAACATTGTTTGTTAAAATGACTCTTTTCCTTGTTGAATGGTCTTGGCACCCTTGTCAAAGATCATTTGATCATAATTGTAGGGGTTTATTTTTGGGCTCTCTGTACTGTTGATCTGAATGTCATTATAGAAGTAGCATGCTATTTTTATTACTGTGACTTTGTATTGTGTTTTGAAATCTGGAAGTGTGATTCTTCTAATTCTGTTCTTTTTCAAAATTATTTGGGGTTCTTTGAGGTTCCAAATGAATTTTAGGATGTTTTTTTCTGTTTCTCCCAAGAAGATGTTATTGGGATTTTGATACAAATTGTGATGAATCTGTAGATTGCTTTGGGTATTTTATTGATATCTTAACAGTAGTAAATTATCTTATTCCTGAGCATGAGATATCTTTCTGTTTGTGTCATCTTACTATCTTTTAGCATTGGTTTGTAGTTTTCAGTGTACTTATACCTCCCTTGTTATGCTCATTCCTAAGTGTATTATTCTTTTTGATGCAACTGTAAGTGGAATTGTTTTCTTAATCTCCTTTTCTGATTATTCATTATTAGTATATAGAAGCACAACTAATTTTTTGTGTTGATTTTGTATTTTACAACTTTGCTGAATTTGTTTATTCTAAAAGTTTTTTTGTGGACTCTTTAGCTTTCTACACATAAGATCATATTATCTGCAAACATAATTTTACTTCCTCCTTCCTAATTTGGATACCTTTTAAATGATTCTTAATGACACATACAATTTACAGACTGGGTTGTGAAATTGTACATTAGGAGTCCAGTTTGTATATATGGTGGGAGAAACCTTATACTTTATAGGACTGGAAGAAAACTTCAAAATGTGAATGGGGAGTGTCTCTGGATACTGGATTTATGGGTGATCTCTATTTTGTTCTTTATATTTTTTTCACATTGGCTGATTGTTATAAAAATATTAAGGTTATACAATAAGAAATAAAATAAGTTTTATTTAGTTTTAAAAAAGTAATTTCCATTATTGATGCCCATATAGAACTAGACATGTGTCTGATAGTTTTCTATGAATTTGTTAATGGAGGATTAAAGTAGGGAATACGAACAATACTTATACTAGAAATACTTTTAGTAGATAGAAGAAGCATAAACCAGTTGATATTTGGTGAGATAACAATTGGAAAATTTGTTTTCACTTTTTGTGGAAATATTAAAATATGCTAAACTTTCTGAAATTTCATTTGGTATATATTAAGGAATATTTTGCTGGTATTAGTCAAGATTATAGCCCTCTCCTCAAACATTGTCACATGAAAAGAACAGAATTTTAGGGGTTTGAGAGAGAGAATAAGTTTGGAGCTCTGGAGTCAGATCTGCCACTTAATAACTACATAAATTCAGGCAGGTTACTAGGAATTACAGAGTGGTTCAGTTGAGGGAAGGAGGGTATATAAAAATCATTTGTGGAACTTTTTTTTTAAGATTTTATTTATTTATTCATGAGAGACATAGAGGCAGAGACACAGGCAGAGGGAGAAGCAGGTTCCATGCAGGGAGTCTGATGTGGGACTCAATCCCAGGACTCCAGGATCACCCCCTGGGCCGAAAGCAGGTACTAAACCACTGAGCCACCCAGGCTGCCCCCCATTTGTGGAACTTTTGAAAAAACACAAACATTCCGACCTTCCAAAAGCTCCACCTTCAGAATATATCCAGACTCTTAATTTTCCCGCTTTCTTTGCTGACATCCTGATCTAAGCCACTCCAACTCTAGCTTGAGTTGTATCAATGATCACTCTGCTTTAGACCTTAAGATATCACTCCCCCAACTTTTTCCCTCCCCACTCACCCCCATGCACTGTGTTGAAGCTGTTCTCAACACAGAAACCAGAGCAATACTTCTGAAACTAAGATACTATACTATATTACTCAGAAATCTCAAAGGCTTGCTATCTTGCTTGGATTAAAATCCAAGGTCCTTATGATGATGGCTGAAAAGCCATTTCTTTTTTTTTTTTTTTAATTTTATTTATTCATGAAAGACACACAGAGAGGCAGAGACATAAGCAGAGGGAGCAGTCTCCCTGCAGGGAGTCTGATGCAGGACTCGATCCCAGGACCCTGGAATCATGACCTGAGCTAAAGGCAGATGCTCAACCACTGAGCCACCCAGGCATCCCGGTTTTTTTGTTTGTTTGTTTTTAGATTTTATTTATTTGAGAGAGAGCACACATGTGCACTCTAGGAGGGGTAGAGGGGCAGGGAGAGAGAGAATCTCAAGCAGACTCCTACCTGAGCAGGAAGCCCGACTCAGGGCTTGATCTCACGACCCTGAGATCATGACCTGAGTTGAAGTCAAGAGTCAGATGCTTAACTGACTGAGCCATCCAGGCACTCCCCCCTTTATATTTTAAGTAGACTCCATGCCCCATGTGGACTTGAACTCATGACCCTGAGATCAAGACCTCAACTAGAATTAACAGATGCTTAACTAACTAAGCCACCCAGGAATCCCAGAAAAGGCCATTTCTGATCTGGCCTTCTAATTCCTGGCTCATCTCATCTTCTACCATTCTTCTGGTTCACTTTAGAAACACTGGGCTTCTCTCTGTTTTCCAATGTGCCAGACACACTCCTTTAAGCTTTTATATTTGCTGTTCTTTATGCCTAGAATGCTATTCTCTTAGGGATCCAGTTGACCTACTCCCTCACTACATTCATCTGTTTCCTCAAACATCATCTTATCATAAAGGCCTTTCTGACCCTTTAGTCTGTGTAAAACAGCACTTAATTCCATCATTCTCTGTTCCCAAGCCCTGGTTAACTTTTCCTCCAGCACTTACAGTATTTGACATATATATTCACTTGTTTTACTTTTTGACACCCACCCAGAGAGCTAGTGTTTTGTCTGGTTTTGTTTGTTTGTTTTTTCACTCATAGGTTCCCAGTGCTTGACAGCATCAGTGCTTGCCTCACTTTATAGTGCTAGTATTATAACTTTCATACCAAAACCAAAGACAGTACAAAAAAGAACTACAGACCAGTGGCTCTCATAAACATATATGTAAAAACTCTCCACAAGATATTAGAAGATCAGATCTTAAGGACATTTTGAAGAGGCTATCTAGGCACTTGCCAAGGACTTAGTAGTAGCAGGTATGTTCTGTGTTTGTTGGTCCAATGTAACTTCAGGACTTTGGCTTTCCTTTTCTTGAGTAGATGTTACAATAGTAGTTTCTAAATTTTCTAATCATGTTTAGGGTTGTTTTTTGCTTCAAGCATAAAACAAAGAGCATAGACAGTGAGATTTTCCTATAGTAAATGACCAGGAATTAGATGACAGCAAGATGATAAGCAATGATGATAAGAAGATTAAGGAAAATATATGTATTTGTGAAAAAGATCGCCTGATATGGAATTAACTGTCAGAAGGTAAGACAGAAATTATTTATATGCATGTTCATTGCCCTCTTTTCTGTCTACCATCCCAATGGATGAAGGGAAGGAGTGTAAAAGAAATATATATTTTAAAAAATCAAATAATTATGTTTATCAGTAGCCAAATGTTAAACCTGCATTGACAGGTTTGTTGTTCTCCAAAGCAAAGAATGAAAATGCATAATCTTGGAATGGAATTGTTCTGTCGATATAAATAGCTGTTGTTACAAACTGTTTATAAATCAGGTACTATAACTCAAAATACTTATCCAAACAATTATTTTATTTTACTTTTTTTTAAGATTTTATTTATTTATTCATGAGAGACCCAGAGAGAGAGACACAGACACAGGCAGAGGGAGAAGCAGGCTCCACGCAGGGAGCCCGACATGGGACTCGATCCCAGGTCTCCAGGATCACACCCTAGGCCAAAGGTGGCGCTAAACCGCTGGGCCACCCGGGCTGCCCCCGAACAATTATTTTAAACTGTATTTCTGAAACTTGCCTGATTTAGGAATCCCTTGAAGATTCTGATTCAGAAAGCACAGAGTAAGCCTAGGAATCTCTAGTTAATAGGTGATTTTATGATTAGTTAAGAATGGGAGACAGTGCTTTAAGATATCCAATTTAGAATTTTAATGGGATAAAACTACAAGTGTAATATATAGGCCTTTACATAGTAGTTGGATGATACTAATAAAAAAGTACCTTTTAGCTGTCCTACAGAGTTTGTTTTCATGTTATTTATAAAATAAGCAACAACATCTTCCTAAGAAATAGGACTGGTTCCAATGTCAGCCATCTCAGACACAGAACTACCATCCTTCTTGCTCCCTATGAATTATGAATCTATCACTTTTCTGTCTAAAGACTGTCATTCTTTTTCCCTAGGAGTAAATCAGCCTGAGTTCCCTAGGACAGACAGACAGACACACACACACACACACTCTCTCTCTCTCTCTCTCTCTCTCTTAAAAGAGCCTAAGGTAATAAGCTTCTGGTCTCGGTGATTTCCTAGCTATCTCTGCCTATGCTTTGGTACACATTCAGTCCCTGGTGGATCTTTTCCTTCTTATATAAGGATATATTCACCAGCCAGGTTTTTCAGTACATCTCTAGTAACCTTAGCCACAATTATTCATAGAATGATGGATATTCCACTTTTAATGTGATTCTCCTGGTTACTAACAACTTACTCAGTCTCCATTGTTCAAATTTTCAAGACACCAGACGTGATTAGCTCATCCCATTTTTTTAGGTCTGTTGTCTACCTCAGTGCCTTCAGCAAGTAAAATATGACATGACACAAACTAGCTCTTGCTGCTAGAGGTCAGATCTCTTAGGATGGCTATGAAGAGGCTGCCAGAGGTTAGTCCTTTAGGGAAAAAACTGTCATTAACACAAATAGAAAGTCCACAGAGAAAATTGGTTCTTAAGATATTGGTACCTTGGAGCATATTAAATTTAAGGTGCTAGCAAGACATCCAGTTGGAAATAACAGGTACTTAGTCAATACTGCAGATATGGGGTTCTATATTTCTCAGCTAGTCTCATCCTTACATTGCATAAGTATGAAGAATGAAACTTTTTTTTTTGAGAAAATAAACTCCTCAAAACCCATTTATACATGAACAGCAGAGCTGGAACCTATAGCCCTGAGGCATGGATTTTATGCTGTATCTCAAAAGGAAATGGTAGACTGTCATCACCTAATCAGAAGAATAAAGTGAACCCCAATTTAGATCATTTTCAAGAAGCTAATATAAGCCATCAAAGAATAATTACATTTGTGGTAAATAACCATATTTAGCTTATCCGCTTTTCAGGATTACAAAAATAGTATCTTTAAAGAAGTCTGTTCCATGGTATAGTTTCAATTCAAAGAAGATTCACCTCACTTCAGATTAAAGCTTAAGACATTGGTGAAACAGATATATGAAGAATATATTCAAAATTGGAGTTTATTCACTAAGTTAAGTTTATCAAAGAAGGCACAGCCCCAAATGTATGAGTTATTAATGACCTATTCTTGTGAACTCTAGCTTCCAGCTACAGCTGTAGAAAACTGTTGCTCAGTCTCAACAAGACCCCACCTTTTCTGGCAGAAATCTCACGTAGCCTCTGGTGGAACCACAGTTGTGGAGTGGAACTCAGCTAAATTTCCCCAGGAAGTAGTGGTTTGTTATTAGTATTAATTCAGCCATATTACTGGTTTTTAAAGGTCAGTTTAAGAATTTAGACACCATTAAGAAGTTAGACATCATTTGTGAAGTTACTCCTGTGAGAAAATCTGTTCTAAATCCCAGACTTATTTGGAGCATTTTTCAGCACAGCTCAGATATGACTTTTGTATACATTTATAAGTGAGTAGGCTGAAATCAAAAGAGTAGCATATAAACAAAGTTAGGGAATTCTATACTCTTCCTTTGTAATTCAGGGCTTTCTGGTACAGTGAAGGATAGGCTAGAATCTATCTAGCCCACCTGTTAGAGATTAACATGTGTAAATCACCTTTGATGCCAAAATGGAAAAGGCTCAGGTGAAGACAAGAGATATAAGGAGAAACCGCATTCTGGTGTCCAGGAGTGGACAAAGTAAACCTCTAGACCTAGGTGGGCAGGCTTTATACTGCAACTTGCCGGATTATCTCCATTGAGCCCATTCTACTGGCAGACAATTAAGAAATAACCAAAATAAGTCAGAGAAAGATACCATATGAATTTACTCATATGCGGAATTTAAGAAACTAAGCAAATGAACAAAGAAACAAACCGAAAACCATAAACTGGTGGCTACCAGAGGGGAGATGAGTGGCAGGGGGGAGGTGTGAAATAGGTGAAGGGGGATTGAGTACACTTACAATGAGCACTGAATAATGAATAGAATTGTTAAATCACTATTGTATTCCTAAAACATATTAATATAGATAGTTAACGTATGTTAACTAACTGAAATTAAAATAAAAACTGAAAAAGCCCCCCTTCCCACCAAAGACTACTGTACAGAATGAAGTTCAATGGCAACAATACCATTTTAGGTGGTATTCCTATAATAAACTGAAATTCCCGTAACTAATCAGTATTTCATTTTAATATAACTTTTCTTGGTTAAATAACTCAAACAGGTTTGTAATGAACAAATTGGAAAATACAAATAAAAAGAAGCAAAACTACTTTCAGTTTTACCACCCAGACATAAACATTGTATGTTTTTTTACTTTTTTTCTGTATACATATGTACTTACATATTAAACATCCCTTTTCCACTTAATATATATAATGAGCATATTTTCATATCAAAACATTTTAACATGTATTATTTACAACTGTACCATAAGTTATTTAATCATTCTTCATTGTTAACACTGTAGAAAACATTCCTCTCTGTGCAGATCTCCTTCAGAAAAAAAATTTTTTTTTTTGAAAAAAATTTTTTGAAGTGAAATTATGAGTTCAAAGATTTTATATATTTTTAAGGCTTCTGCGTTTTAGAAAGTTTATATTCCCACCAAAGTATTAAGACTGTCTAATTCCTCATCTCTAACATTTCTTGTAAAGTTTTCCTCTCTTTTTCCCCATATATAAGATGCAAAAAGTAACTTGGTGACTAAGTTTTATCATTTTGTTTCTCAGGAGATGATTTTTCTTTGATTCAACAAGAAATATTTATGGTTAAAGAATGTAAACATTGTAACATCGTTGCCTACTTTGGGAGCTATCTCAGGTAAAAAAAAAATCTGCTCTCCTTGTATTTTATATTTTTTTACTATCCCTCTCCCTCCTTTTCACGTAAATGCTATTATATATAAATTTTTAAAGTTATATTGCCTGAAGTTTTCTCAGGTTTTCTTATTGTCTCCCCTGATATATTAATGACACCTCTGTTTATGCAATTATGTCTTATCTGGTGATAAATATTACAAATAAATGTTTTAGCTTATAAAACTGATTATAATCTAAACCATTTAAGATGAGTGGTTGCTTTGCTTTTCTGTATTTGGAAGAGAGCTTGTCAGTACAATTTCCTGTTATACCCTGTAATCCATTCTAATTCTTGGTGTACTGACAAGGAAAAGCCTTCAGAGTATTTCAGTGATTAAGAATTACTAGCTAATAAAATTTTCTTTTTCTTTCATATTAGTCGAGAAAAACTATGGATTTGTATGGAATACTGTGGTGGTGGATCACTTCAAGATATTTACCATGGTACTGTTAATTTGACTTATATTTTAAAACTGACTTTGACTTTAATGATTGTTGTTTTTATGATTTCTAGTTAACCAGGAATATTGGTATGTAGATACACTGTTTTATATTCTTCCATTCTGTTGCTGTAGTATTATTGCATAAAAGAAATTTAAACTTTCTTTTTGTTGGTTATCCACTTAAATTTGCTGAAGCCTGAACTGAGAAATCTAAGAGTTCTTGTACAACCCAAATTTGCTGTTTAGACGTAGTCTCTAGGATATCTTATGAGCCTCTAAGAAAGTATTTTATCTACAATTGAAACTTCCTTAACTTCCTTGTAAATAAGAATTGAAATACAAAGGCTAATAACTCTTATGTAAAAGAAATTGTATATCTATCTTAAAAATCACTTAACTAAGGAAGCAGTTTAGTTATTGCTATATTTTTATAATCAAAATGTATATATTTTTAAAAATTTGAAGTATTTTTTATTGAAAATTCTGCTAGTTTATGCCATTTTCTGAGTTGAATTAGATTTTACTATTTAGGAAGTCTTCATATTGGCTCTACTAAAAATTAAGCTTCCAATTTTTTTTTTGCTTTTGACAGTTTCCCAATTTTATAGTTTATGAGACTAATCAGAGATCCTTATAAAACAATTTTTCTTTTATTTATTTAACTGAATATGGAATAAACTCCCATTGCAACTCTGCATAGTATAAGAATTATGTGAAATATTTTCAAACATTTATGTGCTGAAGTCTTTATATTGACAGCCTTCTCAAATTTCATTCATGCAGTTTACACATACAACCATAGAAGATGTAAAAATAAGTGGTATTCAAGTTTAAATAATATTTGTAGCTTGTAGAGGCCAGATCTTAAAAATATTGATCAATAGAGCAATGGTTAATTAAACTACATGGTACCTATAATATGGAATATTGTGCAGCATTTAAAAATGAAGTAGCTCCATTTGTATTGACCTGGATATATCTCTCCAAGGCCTCTTTTTATTTTTTTATTTTTTTTTTTAAGATTTTATTTATTTATTCATGAGAATACACAGAGAGAGAGAGAGTCAGAGACACAGGCAGAGGGAGAAGCAGGCTCCATGCAGGGAGCCTGACGTGGGACTCGATCCCGGGTCTCCAAGATCATGCCCTGGGCTGCAGGCGGTGCTACACCGCTGAGCCACTTGGGCTGCCCCAAGGCCTCTTTTTAAATGGAAAAAGTAGATTGTGAAAAAATATGTATAACATAATCAATCACACTTAGACTTTTAAAAATATCATTTTTTATGTTCACATTATATATGAATGTTAATGCACAGCAAAATGAAAAGATAAGTATCAAATTAAACCATTACTTCTAGGGGAGGAGAACGTGAGTGGGGCACTTAGGTAAAATTTTGAATTATAATAAAAATGTATTGCTGTATTATTTAATTATAAATTAAGAAATATAATAATTATCTAATTTTGTCACATAACATCCATGACAAAAAAATAGTTGTGATGGATGTCTAAACTCTGACACTGCCTCTTTTTATTTAAAATAATATTTAATACATAAATATTACAAATATATAAAATATTATAAAGAGTTTTTAAAACAAGAATGAATCCTAAAGGCACATGGGTGGCTCAGTCAGGTAAGTGTCTGCCTTCAGCTCAGGTCATGATGCCAAGGTTAGAATCGAGCCCACTTCAAGGTCTCTGCTTGGCAGGGAGCCTGCATCTCCCTTCCCCTCTGCCTGCTGCTCCACCTGCTTGTGCTTGCTCTCTCTCTCATTCTCTGTCAAATAAATAAATAAATAAAATCTTTGGGAAAAAAAATTAACCCCATTTTTTCAAAGAAACGTGAGTTTTATTTTCATATACACTAGTCATTTTCTTATGTATTCTATCATACTAGAATTAATGTTTTCTTTTATTTTATCCTGTTGTTGATTTTAAAGAATTATTGGTAGACAATGGCTCTATTCCAATCAATTTAAAATTCTTTTCTATGATTTTATGAAGAATTATCATTTTTATGAAAAGTTTTTATACAATTATTTTTATTTACACTTTTACAGACTGAAAACTCAAGAAAATAAATAATAAATAAATAAATAAATAAAGCAAGCTATATATCTGGCATTTTTAAAACTAAGTTAAATTAATTAAAACAACTTGAGAATTGTTTTAAGACATTAATCTTATTTCTTTATAAAATTTCTACTTTCCATTATTAAACCTGATATTTGTTGAATTAAACTGAATCTAAGAAGTATCCATCCTTGTATATTATATACTAGATAGCATAGTAATCAAGAATATCTACACTTAAAATTAACTGTTAATGTGGCTTCCCTTCTTTTATTAATATTCCATCAAGTTACTAAAAATCAAAATTTTATGTTCCTGTATAGATATAGACAGCCAGTGACTAAAATATGCAGTAAAATAGTTCTCTTAAGGGAAGATTATATGTAAGTACTTGATATGGCAAACACCACCTCAGATTTCAAATATTCTCATGGTATTAGAAAGCACTTTTTTTAAAGATGTGGGGGAAAGGCAGAGGGAGAAAGGACCCACAGAGCCCAATGGGGAGTTTGATCTCAGACCGTGAGATCATGACCTAAGCCAAAATCAAGAGTCCCATACTTAACCGACTGAGCCACCTAGGCACCCTTTGAAAGCATATTTTTTAGGTGTCTGGTTATGTACTTACAGAAGGATTTTATATTTCATACTAGAGATCGCGTTGTCAGAAGTGACCTAGGAGCACCTTGGTTTCTCAGTCAGTTAAGCATCTGACTCTTCATTTCTGCTCAGGTCATGATCTCATGGATTATGGGATCAAAGCTGCCCCTCTCCCACCCAGCAGGGCTCCACACTCAGGGAGTCTGCTTGACATTCTCTCTCCTTTCCTTCTGCCCCCTCCTCTCAAGGGTGCCTGCACATACACTTTCTCTCTCTCAACCCCTCTCACTCTCAAATCTTTAAAAAAAAAAAAAAAAAAAAGAAGAAGAGGGGGATGCCTGGGTGGCTCATTTTGTTGAGTGACCACCTCTTGGTTTCAGTTCAGGTCATGATCTCGGTCCTAGGATCAAGCCCTACCCTGGGCTCTGTGCTCAGCATGGAGTCTGCTGGAGATTCTCCCTCTCTCTCTCTTTCCCTCTCCTCTGTTCATGTCCTCCCTCTCCCTAACATAAAAATAAGTAAAATCTTTTTTTTTTTTTTTTAAAGGTAGTTACCTGGTTACTTTTTAAATTCTTAGATAAAGGGTTGGATCAAGCTTTGCTGTTTTGAAAAATATAGTAAAGAATTACACTAAAGAAATAATAACTTGACCTTTAATAAAGTATATGTTGTCTTTCAGTATATTTCAGCATTTGGTCTCTTATGGTTCTCTACGCAACTTGTAATTAATTATGTAGTTTATCTCCTTTCTTGTATCTGTTTTAGAAAAATTGTTCAGAATTAAGATCATGTCTAGTCTTTTCTATAGAATGTCCTATGATGTCTAGTACTATGCTTTGCACATAATGAATGTTTATATTTCCACTGACCAAAGTTGTTACAGAATAAGTCTTCCATTTTTAAAATATATTTTGATGTTCTCAACTTTACCTTTTTTTTGTTTCCTGTTTATAAGGACAATGTGTGCTCATGGTGAGGTCACCTAGTGTGATATGTATAGAAGTTTTATAATAGCTTGTCATTTTTAAGGTAGACTGTTTTTAATATGTTATATTGAAATGTATAATAATGTGGTCTCTCTTTTTTCCTAGTTACTGGGCCATTATCAGAATTGCAAATAGCCTATGTATGCAGAGAAACTTTACAGGTAATACATTTGTTTATATGGATAGAAAGGCAGTTCTAGTTTCACAATTGAAAACTATAAAATGATGATCTGCCCTAAGGAAAAAGAGTAAACCAAATGATTTTTTATTAACCTCTCATATTGTAATTCTATAAGCCTGGAGTTCTTTCTTTCATGAATGAGTCACAAGAATTCATTTAAGCTGATGCTGGTATAAATAGTGGTGATGTCTGGTGTTCCATTTTGTCAGGCTCAGCCCTCAGTTGCTGCAAAGCTAAGGAAAGCCACAGGTGTGAATTGGTTTTTGTGAATGAATCACCAAAACTCTCAAACATAACAAGTTGTATGAGCTTTTCCTTTAGGTTTTATGACAATAGAAGGAATTCTTTTGCATAAGACATGAAGTCTTACTGTTTCTCCCAAAATGAGAATAAATTAGCAAATCATAACCCAGAATGTTATCTGGAACTTCTAGTTCTGTGTGATTATTAAGTATCATTGATAGCAGAACCCCATTTTATAAGTTTGGTCAACATTGCATTAAACTGAAGTTTCTTTACTTCTTTATTTCAGAGTCTGTGAGAGCTTTTAGTATGTTAAACTAAATTGTGACTCTTTGATAAAGATAGAGAGTATGCAGCATTTCTCCCAATTTATTTATTTTTTTAGTACCTTGAAAAACTCATTAAGAAAATTAGCAAGTAGTGATTTTGTTCATATCCTTTAAAACATTTAAATTAGGAATTTAGTAGTGATTATGTTTTTTATTTTGGTAATTTACAACTGAAAATTGTTAATTGATACTTCTATCCCTGCATTTCCTAGATTGGGTAGTGAAATTGATGTTCTATATGTATTTTTCCATATTTTAGAAACTAGGGGATTCACTTGATTTAAGAGAAAACTCTAGTCATTTCTAAGAGCTGGTTTCCTCATGCTTAGAAGACATACTGTGTCAAGTCTGAATGTTAAATATGTGAAAGTAAATTTGTTCAGTATATATGTGTGTATATGTATATGTGTATATGTATGCACACTCACATATACACACATATATACGTTTATGTGTATATATATATATACACTCACATATATTTATATTTCTGTAATCTCATAAAGTAGAAATCTACTTTGTGTTCACATAAACTATAAAACACACTCATTGCAGAGAATTGTTGACAGGTTTTTAAAAATTTTAATTTCCAAAGGTCATTGCTTTTTTAAGTGATGGATAAAGTACTAAATAGAAGTAAAAAACAAAACAAAAGCTTGAGTTTGCATTTTGACCCTGGTATATGACCACAATCTATTTTATGGTTCTAATTCCCCAAGAATAAAATGAACTTTGGTAAGGATGCCCTTCAAGATTAATTTCAGTATTTTAAAATTATGTTATGCTGACAAATTTCCACCTTTGGTGTCTATTGACAGATGAATGAATAGAGAATGTATAGTGTATATATACAACAGAATATTCAATCGTGAAAAAGAATGAAATCTTGTCATTTGTGGCAACATAATTGAACCTGTAAGATATTATGCTAAATGAAATAATCCAGCCACATAAAGACAAATACTTCATAAATAAGTCACTTATATGTAGAACCTAAAATAGTCAAACTTAGAGATGCAGAGAGTGAAATGAATGATGATTATTAGGAGGTTGGGGGCCAGAGGGAAGAAATGGAGAGATGTAAGGCTATAAAGTAGCAGCCATATATATTGATGACTAATGTATAGCATGACAACTGTAACATTGTACTGAATACTGGAAATATGTTAAGAGTAAATTTCAGGTGCTCTTGTTACAAAAAAACCCCAGTAACTATGAATTGATGATATGTTAACCAGCTTGTTCAGTAATCACATCAAATCATCATGCTGTACATCTTTATATGTATTATTTTGTTATGTAAAAAATCTTTTTAAATAAAAAGTGCAGAGATTGAATGGAAAAATTGAAGACCCAGCTAGATGCAGCCTGTAAGAAATGTACTTTTATGAAAATACAAATAGATCAAAAGTAAAAGAAAAAGATACACTAACTATTGAAAAAAAAGCTAAATGGCCATGTTAATATCAGACAAAGTAGACTTCAGAACTAAGACTACTTCTTTCAGGCCACTTCATCAAAAGACGTAACAGCCCTAAGTGTTTACGTATACAGCTTCAAAATGAATGAACAAAAACTGATAGAACTACAGGAAGATAGACACACAGTTATAGTCAGATATACCCCTCTCACAATAATTTTGTGGAGCAAGTAGGCAGAAAATCAGTAAGGATGTAGAAGACTTGAACGATGCAACCTGTAGAAGACTTGAACAATACAACCAATCAGCTTGACCTAACTGACATTTTAGTCTAACAACAGTGTGATACATATGCTTTTCAAGTGCCCATAGAGCACTTACCAAGATAGACCTTATTTTGGGCTATCAAATATGTTTAAATACATTTTAAGGGATTTAAGTCATACAAAGCATATTCTCTGACAACATTGCATTAAATTAAAAATCAACAGAAATATTTCTGGAATATCTCCAAATATGTGGAAACTAAATAAAGCACCGTTAAGTAACCCATGAGTCAAAGAAGAAATCAGAAGAGAAACTAAAAAATATTTTGAACCAAATGAAATGAAAACATAATGCATGAAAATTTGAGGTGTTCCTTAAGCAATACTTAGAAGGAAGTTTATAGCACTGAACACTTCTTTAGAAAGAAATAAAGGTCTGAAATCATTATCTTCGAGTTCTACCTTAAGAAACAAAAATGAAAAAAATGAAATAGTGAAAATCAGTGAAATAGAAAGCAGAAAAATATGAGAAAATCAATAAAACCAAAATCTGATCCTTTAGAGATCAATAAAATTGATAATCCTCTAAGAGAAAATAAAAAATAACCAATATGTGGAATGAATATAAAGATTTTACCACAGAATCTACAAATATTGAAAGAAACCAGGATATTCAGTACCCAAGGAATATTATAAGTAGCTTTCTGCCAGCTATAACTTTGAATAAATGAACAATTTCTTTGAGAGACACAAACTACCAAAGATCACTCGATCAGAAATCATCTGAATAGTTCTGTATATATTCCCACAAAGAAAACTCCAAATCAGATGATGTGGATAGATAAATTGTGCCAAACATTTAAGGAAGAAATAATGCCAATTCTACATATACTCTTCTAGAAAATTGAAGAGTAAAGAGTGAATACTTCCCAAATAATTTTATGGATTAGCATTTCTCCAAAACCAAAATCAAATAATATTGCAAGAGAACAAAACTACAGACTAATATAATAGCCTTCATAGCCACAGATTCAGAACTTGAAACTAAGAGGTTAGAAAAGGTAATCCAACAACATATTTAAAAGGATAATACATCATCAGTAAGTGGGGTTTATCCTAGAATGCAATTTTGATTTGACACTCAAAAATTATTTCAGGTAATTGACCATATTAGCAAACAAAATGAAAAAACCACACGATCATCTTAAATATAGACACAAAAAGCATTTAGCAAAATCCAACATTCATTCCTGATAAAGATTCTGACCATACTGGGAATAGAAAGAAACTTGTTCAGCCTGATAAAGAACACCTATGAAAAACCTACAACTTAGTCATACTTAATGGTAAAAGACTATATGCTTTCCCGCCAAGATCAATCAAACAGTGCAAGAATGTCTGCTCTCATCACTTCTTTTCAACAACATACTAGATGTTTTAGCCAGTGCAATAAGAAAAAAAATGAAATTAAAGGCATCCAGATTAGAAAGTAAGAAGTAAAACTGTATTCACAGACCACATAAGCATATATGTAAAAAATGGAATAGACTATACAAAGTAGCTTCTAGAACTAATGAGTGAGGCTAGAATGTTTGCAGAATTCAAGATCCAGGTACAAGATCTATTGGGTTTCTGTGCACTAACAACAATCAGAACTTTTGAAAACAATACTATTTATAATAACAACACCAAAAAATATGACATTCTTAAGGGAATGTGTATGACAGACACATAAACCCCTGCATGCTAAAAACTACAAGACTGCTAAGAAAAATTAAAGAAGACCTAATTAAATGGAGAACTATGCCATATTCATGGATCGGAAAACTCAAAATAGTTAAGATGTCAGTTCTCCCCAAGTAGATTCTCCCCTATAGATTCAGTGCAATCCCAAACAAAATCCACAGAAACATTTTTTTTTCTGTAGAAATTGAGAAGCTTGGGACGCCTGAGTGGCTCAGCAGTTAAGTATATGCCTTTGGCTCGGGGCTGATCCCAGAGTCCTGGGCTTCTTACATGGAACCTGCTTCTCCCTCTGCCTATGTCTCTGCCTCAGTGTGTGTGTGTGTGTGTGTGTCTCTCATGAATAAATAAATAAAATCTTTAAAAAATTATAGAAATTGAGAAGCTCAGTCTAAAATTACTGCGAATATACAAAGGACCTGGAATAGTCAAATAACTTTTAAAAGGAACACAAAATTTGAGAGCCAACAGTAGTAATTTTAGGACTTCTAAAACTATAATAATCAGAACTTGGTGGTATTGGCTTAAGAGTAGAAAAGTAACTCAGTGGAACAGAATAGAAAGTCTAGAAATAAATCTACACATATATGGACTGCTGATTTTTGAAAAAGTTGAAAAGACAAATCAGTGAAGAAAGTATATAGACTTTTCAATAAAGGTATTGGAATAATTGGACATTTATATGCCAACAAATGAGCCTTAAGCTGTAGTTCTTATCACATGTAAAAACCTAAAAGTAATCATAGATCTAAATATAAAACCTAAAACTAGAACTTCAAGAAGGAAACAAGAGAAAATTTTGGAGTCTTGAATTAAGCAGAGCATTTTCAGATATAACACGAAAAGCATGATCCATGAAAGAAAAATTTGGTAAATTAGATTTCATTAAAAATGAAAACTTCTGTTCAACTAGAGACACTGTTAAGAGAATAAGAGAAGCTTCAGACTAGAAGATATTTGTAAAGTATATATCTGATCAAAAACTTGTATCCAGAGTACATAAAGAACTCTCAGAACTCAGTAATAAAAAACAACAGCCCAACAAATAAATGGACAAAAGATTTGAACAGATGCTTTCAAAAAATGGCTAAAAATTAAACAGACTTACCTTAAGAAGGTTGGTGAGGTTATAGATTAACTGGAATTTTCATACACTGCTGGTTTCATTATAAAATGGTACAGCTGCTTTGGAAAACAGTTTGGCAGTTGCCTAAAAGTTTAAATTTATTACCAATATAATTCAGCCATTACACTCCTAGGTATTTACCTGAGGGAAAAAATCATACTAATACTTGTACATGAATCTTAGTGGCAACTTTATTTATAGTAGACAAAAACTAAATAACCTAACAATCCAAATGTCTATCAATAGGTGGATGTGTAAACAAATTCTGGTCTGTACAATGGAATACTACTCAAAAATAAAGAAGAATGAACTCTTGATATATATATTAACAAGGAATCTCAGATTAATTATTGTGAATGAAAAGGACCAGATAAAAAAGAACATAGTATATAATTCAGTTTACATAAAACTCTAGAAAACTTAAATCTGTAATGATAGAAAGCCCGATCAGTGTTTGTGTCTCAGAGGGACTTTTGGAAATGACTGGTTATGTTCATTATCTTGATTGTAGTGATGGTGTTACAGTAAAATATTTTTACCAGGAAATGAATTTGAAATCTTAAAATACAGTAAACATTGATTAGTAAAAAGAAATTCTTGTATGTTTTCCCCTCAAAAGACATTCTAGTTTTTCTTATTCAGTGAGAATTTAAGTAGGATATATAGGTGTTAGGGCACCCGGATGGCTCAGTTGGTTGCGCATCCTACTCTTAGTTTTGGCTGAGGTCATGATATCATAGGTTGTGGGATCAAGCCTTACATCAGGCTCCACATTAAGCCAGGAGTCTGCTTGTCCCTCTCCCTCTGCCCCTAACCTGTGTACTCTCTCTCTAAAACAGTTAAGTAAATCTTAAAAAACAAAGATGATATAGGTGTTAAGTTTGCAATTTTGCTAATGAATACTTTTTTTAACTTTCAGGGTCTTGCCTATTTGCATACTAAAGGCAAAATGCATAGAGATATCAAAGTAAGTTCTTTTAATATACTTAAATTGATAATTTTATTAGAAGGAGTTTTATGCTAATTTAATAGTATTTTTATTTTTGTTTTAGGGTGCAAATATTTTATTGACAGATCATGGTGATGTAAAATTAGGTATGTTACTTCATGTTCCTCACATTTTTTCCCAAAAAGATTTAGTAAGATTTCAAATAAGAATTAACATTATACAAGCTTAATATTAATATCAAGAACCCCAGTAATGTTCATGTTTTGATCTAGTAATTATGTTCTGAGACTCTGTTTAAGGAAATTAATCCTAAAGAAAAAATCTATATTCTTAGAAGTATTAATTATACATTATTTATAATAGAAAAAATTACAAACATAGGGCTAGCAATAGAAAAACTGGGGGCATCTGGGTGGCTGAGTCAGTTAAGTATCTGACTCAGTTTTGGCTCGAGTCATGATCTCAGAGTGCTGATATTGAGCCCCACATCAGGCTCAGTGGGGAGCCTGCTTGTCCCTTCTATTCTTCCTTATGCTCTCTCTTTCTCTCCCTCCCTCCCTCCCTTTCTCTTTCTTTTTCTTTCCCCTTTGTGTGTGTGTGTGTGCGCGCGCGCACGCATTTCCTAAATACATTTTAAAAATCTAAAAAAAAAAAAAAAACTGTTAAAAGGTAATAAATCCACTTACGGAACATTATTCAGTCATCAAAATTAATAGTTAAGGAGAACAAGAGTAGATTCCCTGAGATGTTAGTTAAGTGACAAAAATGAACTGTATATATATATATATATATATATTTAGTTTTTACAGTCCTGTGTAACAACAATAAAAACATTTATATAGAGAAAAAAAGACTCTTTAATAGCATCAAAATACTACCCTAGTTGTGTCAAAATAAAAGGCATCCAGGTGGGTGGTTTATTTATCTTTTTTTTCCTAATTAACTTCAGTGTGCTTGTAATAAACTTTTTATTAACTTATTAACTTTATTATTTATAAAGTATGTTTCATTCTAGTAAAGTGCCAAAAAATATTTTTCTTTAATGAATATGTTACAAACCAAACAAGAAAAGATTTAGGAATTCAATTTATATACATTTCTCTAGCATTACTGTCTGACTTCTTAATAAGGGCATGCCTAAGGGTGAAATTTAGAATTGTGGGTGATTTTATTGAAAGAATTAAAATTTTATTCAATTTTTTTCCCTTACTAGCTGACTTTGGCGTGGCTGCAAAAATAACAGCTACCATTGCAAAGAGAAAATCTTTCATTGGCACTCCCTACTGGTAAGATACTATTATGATTGGATTTGTGCATTTTCATTTCTTCAGAGTTGGTGGTCAGCATTGATACTTAGTGATACAAGTGATGGTTGACTGAAAGTCTGGAGATTTGCATGCTCCTTGATACTGTTGTACTTCTGATTGGGTTAGGGAACTTTGATACCCATTTTTATTGTCCAGCTTTCCAACTCTGTTAAAGTACTAATAATCCCTGCTGTCCCTAGGATTTTGTATTAAGAGCATACATAGGTATGAGATTTTTCAAAAGAAAGACTCTTAATTATAATCTCTTGTCGTTTTAGTACACTTTCTTTTGGTATTGATTCTATTTCTTGTTTAAAATCTATAAAGCAACAGCCACCTTTCTCAGTGCATCTTACCAAGTACTGACAGGATGATCTTTCTAAAACACTGCTTTCATCAATGAAGACAGGTATAAGAATAATAGAAAACCTAGTAATAAACCTTAACAAGTAAAATAATTTAGTGAATATTATAAAAGGTGACAGTTAAAGTTTATATGAAAGGTTGGATTTTTGAATATGCAGTGTTTGGGTAACTTACTATTTGGAAGGAAATTTAAAATTTCTTCATACCTCATACCTAATGCCAAAATAAATTATATATGGAAATAGTTAAATATAAAAGTGAAACCAAATGAACTATCAGTGCCTATCTGCTTTAAGAGTTGAGTAAGCCAGGGTGCCTGGGTGGCTCAGTCATTTAAGCATTTAACTCTTGGTTTTGGCTCAGATCATGATCTCAGTGTCATGAGATCAAGCCCCGTGTCAGGCTCTGTGCTCACCACAGAATCTGCTAGAGATTCTCTCCCTATCCCTCTACCCCTCTTCTTGCTCACTTGGTCTCTCTCTAAAATAAAATAAATAAATAAAATCTTAAAGGAAGAGTTGAGTAAGCCTTTATTTACATAAAAGCATAAAACATTAAAGGGAAAAATTGATAGATTTAACTACGTGAAAATTTAAAGGTTCTGTACATTCACTAGCTTGAACAAAAGTGAAAGACAAATAACAAATCAGGAAATATCCACTAAAATATAACAAAATGGGTTTAATATCTTTAATATAAAAGTTCTTAATAAATCAATAAAAAATGTTTCATTAGAAGCAGAGTTATTAAAATAATACATATAAGATATGAAATATGGGCAGCCTCGGTGGCCTAGAAGTTTAGCACCGCCTTCAGCCCAGGGCGTGATCCTGGAGACCCGGGATCGAGTCCCACATTGGGCTCCCTGCATGGAACCTATTTCTCCCTCTGCCTGTGTCTCTGCCTCTCTCTCTCTCTCTCTCTCTCTCTTTCTGTCTCTCATGAATAAATAAATAAATAAATCTTTAAAAAAAAGATATCCTGAAATATGAAAAATGTCTCCCCTAATGATGACCAAAAAATGTAAATTAAATGAACAATTCTTTACTATCAAATTAGAATATATTTGGAATCATGGGTAATACCTATCATCACTAAATATTTGACAGTGGAAATGGAAATTGGTAGAACAATTTTGAAGGATAATTTGGCAATAATGTTTTTCATAAGCCTTTCACAATGTTTATATTCTTTAGTCTTAATTCTGCTGTAGTAATTTCTCAGAGAGATACACAGATTATTATATAAAAAGCTTTATCACAGTACTTTAATAATAAAAGGTTGAGGGAAGGTATATATATACGAGAAGAATTAAAGAAATTATGAACATTTATTCAGATCAATGGAATGAATTGCTGGGATTAAAAATCCTCTTGTAAAAGGTGAATGGTCAGTGGACAAATTCATGATATACTATTATTCAAAAAAGCAAGATTAAAAATAGCACATGTAAGATTAAAAGTAGCATAATATAATGCCATGTTAAGAAGATGCATGTATAAATAAAATTTACAGATGTAAATATGTGAAACAGTGGCTCTTATTGAGTGGGATTTTTGACATGTTTTCTTCCATATATTCCAAATTCTCTTTACCAACACATATCAATTATAACAGAAAAGAAGCCCTAATAAATATAACTTAAATAAAAGTTTAAAGAAAACATAGCTAAGTTAGATTACCTATAGAATTTCCTTCATCATATGCTGATTTCCTTCCTCAGTCTCTTTCTGTGACTGTCCCCCTCTCTCCCCACGGGAACATTATCCTCTAGTCAAAATTTGTTTTTTGTACACTAACTATATTAGGTATTGTTTATTACCTCCCTAGTATATCTATTGTCTCTGTTTATCTTAAGTCCTGCCCTGTCTTAAAAGTGGCACATACTCTGCCTTTCTTCACCCATGGTAGCCAGATAGATCACAGCTCTGCTTTCCACTGAGCCAGGAATTGCAACACTCCTGGTCAATTTGGTGCTCCACTTACCCACCACTAACTGATTATGGTGAGCAGAAGGACTGAAACTTACATGCTTTCTCTAGGTTCCAGCTCAGCTTTCCTCTCTGAAACTTGCTCTTAGTCATTTTGTTCCATAGTAGTGATTATTTTCTTCTCTTTACTCCTATATCCATTTTTATGTATATAGTATTTGCATATACCAGGTACATCTACATATTAGTATTTTTAGTATACATATTTTATATCCTTAACCACCTTTAAGTTGAGAGACATTGTGCTATGTAACTTTTTGTAATCTAAATACCTATGAAAGGAACTTCTAGGGGCTCTTGGTTGGCTCAGTTGGTTAAATGTCTGCCTTTGGCTCAGGTCATTGGTCTCAGGGTCCTGGGATAGAGCTCCACATCCTACTCCCTGCTCAGTAGGGAAACTGTTGTTGTTGTTGTTGTTGTTTTTAAGATTTTATTTGTTTATTCATGAGAGATACAGAGAGAGAAAGAGAGAGAGGCACAGGCACAGTCAGAGAGAGAAGCAGGCTCCATGCAGGGAGCCTGACAGAGGACTCGATCCCAGGTCTCCAGGATCACACCCTGGGCTGAAGGCAGCGCTAAACCACTGAACCACCCAGGTTGTGCAGGGAGTCTGTTTCTCCCTCTCCCTGTGCTCCTCCACCCTGCTTCTGCTCTCTCTCTCTCAGATAAATAAATAAGGTCTTTAAAAATAAATAAAGGGATCCCTGGGTGGCGCAGCGGTTTGGCGCCTGCCTTTGGCCCAGGGCGTGATCCTGGAGACCCGGGATCGAATCCCACATCGGGCTCCCGGTGCATGGAGCCTGCTTCTCCCTCTGCCTGAGTCTCTGCCTCTCTCTGTGTGTCTCTCATGAATAAATAAATAAAATCTTTAAAAAAAAAAAAAAATAAAAAAAAAAAATAAAAAAAATAAAAATAAATAAAAATAAAAGCAACTTCTATCTTATGGATATTTAATATAAATATAATTTTAAAATAGTAAACATTAAAAAAGAATATTTCCCCTGAGTATTATTTATACTTTATAACTTCAAATGGCATTGTTATATACCAGTGAATCCCAGAGAACTCCAACTCAGCTTCTAAGTTGACTTTCAATCTTAGGTAAATTTATAGTTATTTAATAATAGCTCTACTTTAATATCCACAAGCATTTTATACTCAAATCAGTCTCTTCAGTCAATCCCTTTCATTCCGTCCCCTCTGCCACTGCCTTTGAAAAGTCCTTTATCTATTTTTCCTTGTATTTTTGAAATAGTCTTCCAACTCATTCACTGGACTCTGTTTTTACCTACTCTCAAACTGTCCTTCATTTTACTTTGAGTATTAGATCAAATTTACCTCCCAAGATTACCTTACCCCATTTTCACTAAACTTCTTGTATAATCAGTAGGCCTTTCATTATCTAGCTCCTACCTCTGAGGTTCATTTTGCAAATACATTTTAGATTCTCTCAAACTACCTGTGGTGAACAACCAATTTTCTAAAATTCCCTGCTTAGAATTAATATTGTGAAAATGTCAATGTTACCCAGGGCAATATACACGTTTAATGCAATCCCTATCAAAATACCATGGACTTTCTTCAGAGAGTTAGAACAAATTATTTTAAGATTTGTGTGGAATCAGAAAAGACCCCGAATAGCCAGGGGAATTTTATTTTTTTTTTATTTTTATTTTTATTTTTTTCTTTTTTTTATTTTATTTTATTTTATTTTATTTTATTTATTATTTTTTTTAATTTATTTTTTATTGGTGTTCAATTTACTAACATACAGAATAACACCCAGTGCCCATCACCCATTCACTCCCACCCCCCGCCCTCCTCCCCTTCTACCACCCCTAGTTCGTTTCCCAGAGTTAGCAGTCTTTACGTTCTGTCTCAGCCAGGGGAATTTTAAAAAAGAAAACCATAGCTGGGGGCATCACAATGCCAGATTTCAGGTTGTACTACAAAGCTGTGGTCATCAAGACAGTGTGGTACTGGCACAAAAACAGACACATAGATCAGTGGAACAGAATAGAGAATCCAGAAGTGGACCCTGAACTTTATGGGCAACTAATATTCGATAAAGGAGGAAAGACTATCCATTGGAAGAAAGACAGTCTCTTCAATAAATGGTGCTGGGAAAATTGGACATCCACATGCAGAAGAATGAAACTAGACCACTCTCTTTCACCATACACAAAGATAAACTCAAAATGGATGAAAGATCTAAATGTGAGACAAGATTCCATCAAAATCCTAGAGAAGAACACAGGCAACACCCTTTTTGAACTCGGCCACAGTAACTTCTTGCAAGATACATCCACGAAGGCAAAAGAAACAAAAGCAAAAATGAACTATTGGGACTTCATCAAGATAAGAAGCTTTTGCACAGCAAAGGATACAGTCAACAAAACTCAAAGACAACCTACAGAATGGGAGAAGATATTTGCAAATGACATATCAGATAAAGGGCTAGTTTCCAAGATCTATAAAGAACTTATCAAACTCAACACCAAAGAAATAAACAATCCAATCATGAAATGGGCAAAAGACATGAAGAGAAATCTCACAGAGGAAGACATAGACATGGCCAACATGCACATGAGAAAATGCTCTGCATCACTTGCCATCAGGGAAATACAAATCAAAACCACAATGAGATACCACCTCACACCAGTGAGAATGGGGAAAATTAACAAGGCAGGAAACAACAAATGTTGGAGAGGATGCGGAGAAAAGGGAACCCTCTTACACTGTTGGTGGGAATGTGAACTGGTGCAGCCACTCTGGAAAACTGTGTGGAGGTTCCTCAAACAGTTAAAAATATACCTGCCCTACGACCCAGCAATTGCACTGTTGGGGATCTACCCCAAAGATACAAATGCAATGAAACGCCGGGACACCTGCACCCCGATGTTTATAGCAGCAATGGCCGCGATAGCCAAACTGTGGAAGGAGCCTCGGTGTCCAACGAAAGATGAGTGGATAAAGAAGATGTGGTTTATGTATACAATGGAATATTACTCAGCTATTAGAAATGACAAATACCCACCATTTGCTTCAACGTGGATGGAACTGGAGGGTATTATGCTGAGTGAAGTAAGTCAGTCGGAGAAGGACAAACATTATATGTTCTCATTCATTTGGGGAATATAAATAATAGTGAAAAGGAATATAAGGGAAGGGGGAAGAAATGTGTGGGAAATATCAGAAAGGGAGACAGAACGTAAAGACTGCTAACTCTGGGAAACGAACTAGGGGTGGTAGAAGGGGAGGAGGGTGGGGGGTGGGAGTGAATGGGTGACGGGCACTGGGGGTTATTCTGTATGTTAGTAAATTGAACACCAATAAAAAATAAATTAAAAAAAAATAAAAAAAAATAAAATAATAAAATAAAATTCCCTGCTTAGAAATGAATTACTAAAAAATGATCATATATTTGGCCGAGAGTTAATGCTGTCAACTTCTGTACTTATTATAGACTCCTAACAGTTTATGGCTCTGTGTAAGACTGTAGATCATACATTGGGTAGTGCTGTCCTATTACCTTTCCAGGTGTTCCATGCTCTTTTCTGTCTCCCACATTTACACTTGTTTCTTCTGACTAAAATATTGAGGCTCCTCACCCTGCTGTAACCCCCTGCTGATTCATTCTCAAGTCTCACCTCCTTTGGGAACATTTCTGACCTTCATGGGGATTTAGGTATTCTTTTCCCGTATATGGCAAGATTCACAAAACAGAAACTGAAGTAAGACAACACAGTTTTTCCTCAGAGCACCAGTCTTCAGAGAAGATCGAAGATTTTTAAATAATGAATTTTAAAAGAGTATTTCTGTATATATGTGATATTAATTCTTTCCTAGTAAGCGTCTATCAGCCTCTTTCCCTCTTAGTTATTTAACAAAAAATAGCAGATTGCCTATCATTTTAAAAACTAAGATGTTGGGCAGCCCGGGTGGCTCAGCGGTTTAGCGCCACCTTCAGCCCAACGCATGATCCTGAAGACCTGGATGAGTCCCGCGTCGGGCTCCCTGCATGGAGCCTGCTTCTCCCTCTGTGTCTCTGCCTCTCTGTCTCGGTGTGTGTGTCTCATAAATAAATAATAAACAAAATCTAAAAAAAAAAAAAAAAAAAAAGCTAAGATGTTACATCCACTGATTCCTTCTAGGATGGCCCCAGAAGTTGCAGCAGTAGAAAAAAATGGTGGCTACAACCAGCTCTGTGATATCTGGGCAGTGGGAATAACTGCGATTGAACTTGGAGAACTTCAACCGCCTATGTTTGATCTTCATCCAATGAGGTGTTCTCACTATCTACAATTACACAACTATTTATAAAGTCTTTGGGGAGAATGAAATATTGATAACTTGGGTGTTCCCAGCTCATTTTCAAATATGTCAAAATAGTAAAGGTGTTGTAAGGAACCTAGGGATAATCAATTGAACCTAACACCTGCTCTCCTTTGTTGCTGTTCCTAAGGTAGCATAGAGTGAATGATCTGTACTATTCGAGGTTTTTCCATAAAACAAATCTCCTTTAATAATCATACAAAGACATAGCAATTATCATTTAAAAAGTTTCTTTTAAGTCTTGGAGCACCTGGGTGGCTCAGTCAGTTAAGCATCTGCCTTTGGCTCAGGAGTCCCACCCACATCGGGCTCCTTGCTCAGCAGGGAGCCTGCTTCTCTCCCTCTGCCTGCTGTTCCTCCTGCTGTGCTCTCTCTTTGTCAAATAAATAAAAATCTTAAAAATTAACAAATAAGGTTTTTTTAAGTCCTTACATTGATTCTTCCATCAACTGAGCCTCTTTTTCTGTTCTAAGCAGAATTATAAGTAAATGATAAAAGATGTAGATGAGATTTTTTTCTATTTTTTTATTTTTTTTTTCTTTCTCTTGTCAAGGGATAATGAAGAAGTAATTATGTCTAGCATAATTATTATTTACATTTTAGGGCATATGTCTGTCAGAAAAAATATTTGAGAGCCTTTGAAAGGGTTTTTAATATTTTCAAGGAAAGGATAAATTGAGCTAAAATTTGAGCTTTTAAAGTAAATAGTATAAAGTTGAAAAGAAAATCAACAGTGGGGAATGTGTTCTTCTAACATAATAGTGGATTAGTGTATATTACATAAGGAATTCATTTAGAGACTCTATAGGCAAAAGACATGGTTTATGAGCAAGTACCAGATACAAAGAAACTTGGAAAACTATTTGATCTCACAAGTAACTAAGGATACACAAGTTAAAAGGTATCTACTTTTAGCTGGAATGCCATTATAAGTAGAGACCTTCAGGAAAATAATTTGATTTTGCCTGTTATGGGCAATACAAATGTTTGATTCTACTACTTGGAAAATTATACTTAGGAAATAATCCAAGAAAACAAAAAGCTAAGAATTATCCATTTCAGGTTAACAAGGGTGAAAAATTTAAATGTCCAATAGCTGGTGAATTGGGTTTTTAGTTTTATTTTTAGGTTGATGAATTGTTAAATTTTTAGGCATTAAGAGCAGCTGTTACATATGTATAATCCAAAGCTACATAGAAAATTGGTTATTAGTGAAAAAAGTAATATTACCTAATATTATTATAATAATTGGTTATATAAAGACTAGAGAAGAGCAGAAGATTTAAAATAATGACTCAGTGTACTAGGAATGTGAACTTTATATATGAATCACTTCATTTTTAAAAGAGAAAATATCTTTGACATTTAAAAAAAAGACTAAGGAGTTTGCTTAGAAACCCATAAGGGTTTTGTAGGAAACACTGAAATAGAGCATTTTAGAACTTCCTTCTTAAATCTTCCATCTTTCTGCCCCATAGCCATAGAAAATGAGTCAAAAGTGAATTCACAGAGAAAGTCTTCTTGCAGGTTGACTTTTCTATCTTTCATTATAAAAAAATGTGGAAAATTTTTTGTCCAAATGAGGGGAAAAGACTAGGAAATGGATATAATTTACCTATACCCAAAATAATTATAGAGACAGATTGTCCATTAAGCATACAACCAAATGCTGGAGTAACATGTCATCTCTGTGTTACAGAATGATCCATAATTACTACATATACTTATGTCTAAGATACAATGCTAGTTATGTATGATAACAGTATTGTAATAAAATCCTTCTCCAACATTTGATAGCTTTACCTTGTAAATAAAGAGCTTGTTTGACATTTAAATATCCTCTCTTATAGCTAGGAGAGGTTTTCTGTAGAGTATCTAAAATATAAAAAATTTAATTTTCAGGGGCACATGGCTGGGTCACTTGGTAGAGTATGCGACTCTTAATCTCAGGGTTGTAAATTCAAGCCCCATATTGGGTATAGAAGAGAATGAATGAATGAATGAAGTCACATCAGTAAACTTTAAAAAAAAAGTCTTTTTTAAAAAATTTAACTTACATATTCCATACCAGTTTTTATCAGTGCCTACATATTTAATAATTTGTATAAATGTATTACAGAATATTCATTCTGATTATTAGATGAAGTAGTAAAAGTATTTCAATATTGCTCTTTAACTGAAATTTTTGTTCCAGGGCCCTCTTCTTAATGTCAAAAAGTAATTTTCAGCCTCCAAAACTAAAGGACAAAACAAAATGGTAAGTTAATGTATAGAGATTTTATATATATCTGGAATTTTACAGATGAAAAGGAGACAGGTTCATTTCCCTTATCTTATAGACGATAAAACTGAAGCCTGTAGCTATTAAATAATTTACCAGAAGTTATATTTCTAATTTATTTGCAGAGTTGTGGCAGGGATATAGGTTTATTTCCTTGACAGTTCCAGTTGCTTAGGAACTTAGAGTAACAAGGAATAGGAAGAAATCCATGTCAATCCAAAAGATTTTTATTATCTACTGCTCTGGTAAAACTCTGATCATATTGTTAGAGTTTTGGAAGCTTGGATAAGAGGTGTGGGAGAAAGCATTGGATATGAATATATTAAAATTCTGGAGATTCATATCTTTGCCTTGTATTCTATTCTGTTAATGATGTGCTGACTTTTATGGAAGGTGATATTAAAAGGTTTCCCAGGTACCATGACACTTTATGACTGTTGACTTTTTCTGCCTTCCTTATCTAATAGTCAAAAAGGTTATTATTTATTTTCATCCTAATCTCTTTTTTCTCTTACTAAGTAAAGCAGTTTACCTCTTCTTAAAGTCCATTAGCACATCTTTAATTGGATGATAAAGTTGAAAATTATTTTTCTGACAATGTTTTCCCATACATTTAATAAAAGAAACCATGCACATAAGTTTCCAAGCTCTTAAATTCAGGAATTCTTCATCTAGATTTAATGGATTTCTCATGCGGGGAGAGTTCTGTATGTATATTCATTCTTCTAGGGAGACAGTCTGTATTTTGTTTCAAATTCTAAGAGGCCTGTCCCCCAAACAGGTTCTAAACTACTTTTTTATGTTTTATTGGCCTGTTTGTGCAAAGTATTACTTAGGAGCCAAGCCATTCTGGGGATGATGCCAGTAGTGAAAGGAAAATCACTCTGGAAATAAAGGAGTTTATATCCTACTGTAGCCCGTGCTCACTTCAGCAGCACATATATATTCTACTGTGGCTGTATTCTTTTATGTTGATATGGATTTCTTCCTAATCCTTGTTACCCTAAGCTCCTAAGCACCTGGAACTGGAGGACTTTATGGCAGGGATGATTGGATATTCATTCAGGAATGAGTGACTACTAGCTGTTATGGCTAAATTCACAGATTCTAGAGCAGTCATTGTCATTGGAGTACATTTTCCAGTCTCAGGGTACTCTATTGACTCCATGTTATCTCCACAAGTCACCAAATATAATACAGTGATTTGATTTCTCCGCAAGAGAACTGTTATGTGGTTGCCGTCGTTCCTTAGAAATTCAGTGACCTTTTAAGATTTAAATAATCATGTATATTACCCACTATCCCTCGATGCCATTCTTCTGGTATAGGAAAACATTTATATTTTATATAAATTAACCTTTGAGAAAAGGCCATTTTGATCCTAAGTGGCACCTAGAACACAAGATTATAAATCCTATAAATGACACAACTACCCATTTCTAGTTTTTATTGTATTTTTTAGAGGTTGTATGTTGCTGTTTTATTACCTAATTTCATTTTACTTAATAGATAAAACTGACACCTGTTTTCAAGAAATATACTGTGCTTTGAGTTTTGTTTTTTGGCTTATGTAGAGCTAAGAAGCCAAGAGAAAAATTGTATGTTTCAGACTTTCTAACTTCTTCTAAACTAGTTTTATTTAGTAACACCAAAAAACTAATATCAGTGAAATATTTTTGTACATGTCTCTTTTTATTTGAAGGTCATCAACATTCCATAATTTTGTCAAAATAGCACTAACCAAAAACCCCAAAAAAAGACCAACTGCTGAAAGACTTCTGACTGTAAGTCAATTTAAATTATAGGGGAATTTTTTGTAGTCATGCAGTAAGTAGGAATATCACTTGAACAAAAGTATCTATAATTTTTAATATAAAAATTTAGTGATCTCCTACTGCAGGGGTCAGCAAACTTTCTATAAAGAGCTAGTAAATGTTTTAGGCTGTGGGGGGGGCCATAAGGTTTATGTTGCAACTACTAAATTTTGCCATTGAAGCACTGAAGCAACCATAGACAGTATACTTGAATTAGTATTGCTTTAATACTCAACACTATTTACAAAAAGAGACAGTGCCCCAGATTTTCCCCATTGGCTTTAGTTTGCCAATCCCTGCCTAGAGAAAACTTTAAAAAGTGTTGCTATCATCTTTCTTGGTTTCTTATGTAAATTTATAGAATGCTCTGTGTCTTTATGTATTATAAAATATTTTTATATTAGAAAAAGTTAATTATTACAGTGGTTTAAGGAAACCTTATTTAAATGTAAAAATTGAATTATATGTCTGTACATTTATATAATATTACGGAGTTAAATGTATGCAAATTTGGAATACATTTACTTGTTTCTTATTGTGATATGGACTGTACCTCAGTATTCATTTGCATACATTTCACTATAATGACATGAGTAATGTATGTCTAGTTGTTATAGCCAAGGTTGTAATTTTACAACCTAATGTAGATCAGATAACTTAGAAAAATTATTCATGTTATAAACTTATTCCACAAGAGTTCTTTAGTTTGATAATATGTGATTGTGGTTTCTCTGATTAATATTTTTACTAAATACATTCTCATTTATTTGTATTACTAGACTCGCATATGCTTGTCTTTTATAGCTACTGGATGAAAAAGCACAGATAACATTTTCTATAAACCATTGATGTAAAAGCATACTCATGAAATTTTATTTTGTTTTGTTTTCACTTAGCATACATTTGTAGGGCAGCCAGGTCTCTCTAGGGCCCTGGCAGTTGAGCTGTTGGACAAAGTGAATAATCCAGACAACCATGCACATTACACTGAGGGAGATGACGATGACTTTGAGGTAAAGAGTGTTTGCAGTCTAATATTTGAAAATAAATGTTTAATATGGTCTGAGAGTTTGTTTTCTAATTTATTCCTTTAGTTGTAACAGATTTAGCCACAAAGATTAATTAGCAATGTAAACTTAACTTATCCTGCATATAATTAACAGTTGATAGATACTTTAAAAAAAATTGCAGTATAACATACATAACATAACTGATTGACACTTTTTCTGGAAAGAACGAGGATTATTAATCTAATTAAAACTACTATCATTTTATTTTCATAGTTGGTTTGCCCAAAGTTATTAAGAGGTAGCCAAGGTTTAGAATCAGATCTTTTTCCCCTCCCAGAAATCCAGAAGTGCTTCCCTTCTCCCTAAATCTCGGGTTCTGAAGTGAGAGTTTGATCTTTCTGTAAAGAGAAAGGACATCTATTTCTTTTCTTTTTTTTTTTTTTTTCTATTTCTATTTCTAAGGAAATAAAAGTTTTTAGGAACATTGCTTTGGACCAAGAAACCAAAAAATTTAGACAGAACACATATTATTTTTCACAAAGGAGACTCTCTAGAAATCCAATTGGTCATTTTCTAGTTTTTCTATTACACAGATTATTAACAGGAGATAAATAATTTTTAAAAATTGAGATTCCCAAAGGAATTTTATCCTTTCCAATACTTGTTGGAGACTATTATATTTTATATTATTACATGTAATACTGTTCCGGTGTTTTCCTTCCCTGAAAATACTGTAAACTATTTTTGAATATATTCTATTTAACAACAAAACCTGTAAATCAGGAATGAGGGGCTTCCTGCTCATTGGCAGGTAACTATTATGTTTGTATGACACGACTGTACTTTTCCACCAGTCTCTCTTCCTCTTTTTTTTTAGGATTTCTTTTTATTTCTGTGATTCTCTGAATTTGTCTCGTCATTTCTCTTTATGCCTTTATTTCCTTTTATATCTCTACCTCCACTCTGGCAAGACTATAGAACCAGACTTTTTGTATTATTATTTGTTGGAAGAAATGTTCTACTTTATGTTCTTAAGTTTTGAATTATACCATGTAAGTATCATGATAAGTACTAACACTCATTGAGTAGTCATTGTGTATCAAGTATTAGGCCAAATAATTTTCACGTTAACTCATCTAATACTCAAAAAACAGTCCTTTGCAACAGATTCTATTTTATCCACATTTTATAAATGAGAAAAAATAGAAGTAATTTGCCCAAGATCATATGGCCAGTAAGAAGTGGAACCAGTATTTGGATCCAAGGCAAACGAACTCCAAAGCTTATTGTTTAATTAATATCACATCATTTCCATGTATGTATTTAATAGAAATAGACATTAAATGATCTTTGAAAACTAATATTTAAAAACTAATCATCACTGCCTAGTGTATAGTATAGTCTTTGTCATTAGATACTAATGAATATTTTGTTGAGTGTTAAATGAACTTTAACTGAAAAAAATGGAATAAACTCGCCATTCATAGATATTTTTTACTTAAACCTTCATTTGAAGATTTGTAATAATTAAGATTTTAATCCCTTAAATGATTAAAAATCATTAAAATTGTTGTAGCTTAAATGTGGAATTGATTTTGCTTGATTCCCCAATTTGTCTACACTGGTTATGCAAATAACCAGACTCTATTCCTCGCATTATTTTGCTGGGCTTCCCAGATCCACTCTCCCTTCTTGAGTTCTCCATTTCTGTTTAATGATATCACCATACTTTTCAGTTCTTGAAATCCTCTGCCTTCATAGTTGGGAACACTGTGTTGTATGAGATTCACATTGTCCCTACCTTCAGAGAACTTCTGGTATGGTCTCAAAGGAAACTCAGGAATACCAACAAATAATTTACAAGTGTGGTAACTGTTATGGAATGGGAAATATGGTGTGCTGTGTAGCCATATTTTATGGGTGGGAAAGGACTTGCTGAAGGAGTGATATGTAAGTTGAAAACCTGAAGGAGAAATCGAAATTAGAGGAAGAGAGCAAGCAGAATTGTTCTGAGCAGAGAGAATAACATGTTGGAAAACCTGGAGTTTAGAAGACTATATACTTGAGAAACTAAAGAAAGTCTGGTTTGAGTAGAAAACAAGGTAAGGAAGATAGTGGGAGATGAAGTTACAGAGCTTTAGCTAGTCGTTTTAAAAACTTGGGGCTTTATCTAAGGTGGTAGAAGCCGTTAAAGGGTAAGGGAATAGTTGTATATGCATTTTTTAAAAGATCTCTATGACCTCAGAATTCCATTTCTGAAAATCTTTTAAAAGGCTGTTGAGGTCATCTAGGATAGAGATCGGTGGTGTTTTAGACTAAGAGTGGAGAGCAAGGATGAAGAAAAGTGGACTAATTCAAGAATTCTCTGTGAGAGTTGGGGATTTGATGAAGATGTGAGGGTGGGGGATGAATAAAGATTTGAGGTAGGAACACTAGAGTAAAACCAGGTTTGGAAAGAAAGATGAGTTCAGTTTTATGTATGAGTAATTTTGAGGTTGCATAGGAGTTCCAAACAGAGAGGTTTCATGAGGAATTAGATAAGTGGTTATACATTAGGGAGGAAAGTTTAGACTATAGATATAAATTTGGAAGTCACTAAGTATAGAAGTAGTTAATACCTTAGGGAGTAAATGTGATCACTCAAGAGAAGTATGTAGAGTGAGAAAAGAAAAGGCCTAAGACAGCATCCTGAGATTTTTCAAAATTTAAGAATCAATTTGGCTAACGGGCACCTGGGTGGCATTAAGTGTCTGACTTTGGTGTCAGCTCAGGTTGTGATCTCAGGGTCATGAGATCAAGCCCTATTGTCCAGCTTCACACTCAGCAGAATATGCTTAAGATTCTGATTGCCTCTCTCTTTGTCCCTCTGTGCTCTGTCTCTCAAATAAATAAATAAATCTTTAAAAAAATCAAGTAGGTTAAAAGGAATGGTGAAGGATTGATAAAGACCATTAAAAGACGGAGGGAAAGTTTCAACAAGAATATTGCCTAGAAGATAATTTTAAAAAATCTTTGGATTTAGGTGGTAGTGCTTGATTACTTCTTTAAAAGGATAATATTCAAATTATAGAGGTGAAACTGGATTGGAGTGGTTTGAAAGGTAAGTATAGCAATACATTTATGCAAATTAGTTGTGAAAGGGAGAGGTAGCATGAACAGTAGCTGGAGGAAAATGAGTTGGTGGGGGATTTATTTAATTAGGTATTGTTTATGTGGGGAAAGTAATTTTAAACAAGATTAAATGCTTATGAAAAGGATCCAACAGATAGAAATAGGAAAGATTTAAGAGAAACCAGATGATTAGGCAAAGTCTCTGAGAAAGGAAAAAAGGCTGGAATATAGACTATGAGACACTTGATTTTAGGTAATGAAACACTTCTCTTGTGTTAGAGAGGAGGATAGTTGAGATTTGCCACTAAAAGATATCTTCTATTTGATGATTCCAGTTTTCTCTGTGAAGTAAATGGAAAGGTCATCTCTTGAAAATCTGAGGGAAAATGAGTGGTTTGAAGAGTATGGAGAGAAGGTGCGAAATAGTAATTGAGAATGGTTGGGTTAAATGATTAAACAAGTGTTTGTGGGCAAAGCTGAAGCCTCAGGTGAGATGAATTTTCAGTGTGGTCTGCTGAGTGACTTTCCTCCAGTAGTGATTGGTATCCCCGTATAAACACAAAGAGTTAATTTAGCTTAATTCAACCATGGTTGTCATTTTGGCATGACAGAGTACTGAAGGACAGTGGGGAAAGGGAATTTAGGATATTGGCAAGAGATTGCTGGAAATTGTAGACCATGAGATACAAACTGGGTAGGAAGAAAAGTGAAGACCAGATAAATGCTGATGGAAGGTAACAAGGTAATGGGTCAATGGACTTGGGATTCTAATGTGAACATAAAATAGTATAATAGGAGTGAGAGTGAGCTCAAGGGTGAGAAGTTTGGAGCATAATGTGGGTTTGAGTATCAGAGCTGATGGCAAGGTCCAGAGTGTGATCTTAGGAATCAAGAGTGTATTGAAGTCTGGGAGGGTGTCTTTAGAGATGAGGTCAGAAAACTTAAGTCCCAAACAATGGGCTGTTGAAGTCCCTTGGTATGATAGTGGGTCTTGAAGTAGAGGAAAAAAACACATGAGCCACTATACATCATGTGAATGAGAGTGAGTCATTAGAAATTTGGTAGGTGGCAGTTGAGCTGGAGGTATAGTTTCAAAGGATCAGGAGCTTATGCAAAAGGGTATAACGTAGCAAGCTTCTCACTTGATTTACTACAATATGCTTACTCAGTCTCCTTGCATCCAGTATTCCTCCCCCTCTGTACCTTTTGACATTTATCCAATTCCTCTTAAATCTGACTCCGAAATACTTTTTTGAAAAATCACCAAAAAATTTATTTGCTGAGAAAATGAAATTGAGAGCCATTGGCTGACATTTGGAGTCTTTTATGATCTGGCTCTTGCCCAGTCTGTCTGTCCAGCTTTGTTATCTCTTCACTTAATCTTCACTGAAGCCAAATAATAGTCAACTCCAGTCCCCCTGAATGCTACAATTTCTTTTTCTTGCCTCACTTTATTCACATTCTCTCTGCTGTCTAGAATGCTTCCCACACTGCTACACATCAATGCCTACTGTCCTTCAGGCCCAGATCAGATTACAGCTCTGTCATGAAGAAATTCTATACCCCTTCAGGTGGAAGTCATTTCTTTCTCATCTGGGCATTATTAGTAATTGTCTTAATGAATGGCCTTCACCATTTTCTAATCTTATTAAGTATTTGTGTGTCTTAACTGCCTAGACTATAAACTCCTTGAAGATAAAATTTATCTGACTTTCTTTGCATCTTTTCAGTATTTTATACAGTATAAAAATGGCATAAATAACTTTTAAAGTATCTTAGTGTTCATTTTATTATGTTTATCCTATAATTTATTAGTAGGTAGTCATGTTTGTTAGTAAATGATCATTTAGTTGAAAAGTTTGACCTTTTAACTTTATCACTGAAATTTTTTAAAGTGTGTATATTATGCTTATATTCACAGCCCCATGCAATCATTCGTCATACCATTAGATCTACAAACAGGAATGCCAGAGCTGAACGGACAGCTTCAGAAATAAATTGTATGTGTTTGGTATACATTTTCAGTTGGTGGTTTTGGAGGGTTGAGCTGAGTGTTCTTGTGGGTCTTTTGGAAAAATAAAATTTCAGACTAACTGAGGCTACATGCTTTAACATAATCAGAATACCTCTAAAATAGAGGTGGTGGTTTCTCTGGTTTGTAATAGAATTCTGTTGTTTTTTTAGTTAAATGGTTTTTATGTACTAATTATAAAGTAATGAATGTATGTTCGTTTTAGAAAATTTGTGAGAGGAAAAAAATTAACATTGCCCATAATCTCATCACTGGTACCAACCCACAGATAATATTTTGGCTAAATTGCCTTCATCTTTTTCTATGGCTGAATTTATGCATGACTGAATTTACTTAACAGAAGCATTTTCAATATACTGGCTTAGCCTTTATAACCATTAAAGATTGCATCTTTCTTCAATGTGATGTATTGTAGTTAAATAGTTTCCTGTTGTTGGACATTTGGGTGGGTGAGTTTCAGTTTTTTTTTAGTCAGGTTAACAGGAGAATGGAATCTTTTTCTAAAATATATACTTAAAAGGGGAAATTGCTATTTATTCAATAAATTAATCATTTACAAATATTTTATATTAAGGATATTTGTCATTTTTAGCCCAATTAATTTAGAAGAACAGATTTACAAAGAAATTTTCAGTATGAGTATATTGACCTAAATGCATATTTGCTTCAAAAGATATTTTAAAAAGTTTACAATAAAATGAGATTAAAAACTATAAACAGTAATGGAGGAAGATAATTTATTGAATGTTTAAACTAATTAGAATTATTGCAGATGAGCATTTTGTTGTAGTCTGAGTTTACCTGAACCCAGATATTTTTAGCTTTCTGGATACAGCTTTGGAAGTATCTAGGTCAGTGGAGAGTTAGAATGTCCTTCCCATATCAGTCCATTCAATCAGACCTTTTCTTAGTTAAACCGGTAATTCAAGATTTTATCTCTTTGTTAGTCCCAGATTGCTGATATTTCTTATGCTGTCTTCTTATATAATCCCAAGTGAACTCTCTGGACTTCAAATACCATACAGAAAATTAGCAAAGTTGCTATTCCATTTTAAAGCTATCTTTATTTTATGCAGGTATATAGGTATTCAGTTAATATTGTCTAGCTTATCTATATATTCTTCTGTAGCTTTTGGATTTTGTGTCATATTTAGCAAAGCCTTCCTGATTTTTTTAAGCCTTCCTGATTTTAAGATTACAAAAGAATTCTATTATTTTTCTTCTATTTTTACAGTTTTACTTTTTTAATATTTAAATCTTTGATATAAGATATTAATTTATTTGGTAAGAGGTATGAAGTACAGATTTAGCTTCAATTTCTTTTTAAATGAGTATCCATTTGTCTAAATGCTAATTATTAAAAACTTAGTATTTTTAAGTGGATTTGACATACCACCTTTATGATGTACTAAATGACCATAAATATTTTTTTATTCTTTCCAGAAATTCTGTCATTGCATTAGTATGTCTAATCATGTGCCAATAGCATAATTTGATCATTTTGTCTTTATATTACCTGTTAAAATCTGTTTGGACTAATCCTCCTCCTATTCCCCTCACTGCCCCCCTCCCCATACATATCTTGTTTTGTTCTTTGTTATATTTGGCTATTTATTTTCCTACATACTAAAAAATTAGCTTATCTAGTTAAAAAAAATTCTCAGCATTTTTACTGAGACTTCATAAAAGTTCATGTATTAAGTTGGGGAGAGTTGACCCCTTTATGATAGTCTGTCTTCTTAACTAAAATAGACTTTTTCAGAGGTAAGCCCAAGACTTAGTTCTTTCACGAACCCCCGGGATACTGATTAACTTCATGGAGTAAGCTCTGTGTGCTTCACGTACCAGAAAAAAAAATTACTAAAGTTGAAGGTCATTTTATTTGTGATTTATCTTTACATTTTCTCAAGTCTTCTTTTGTGTCTGTCAAGAACATTTTATAGCTTTGTTTTTATTTGTTTAATAGATGTTATATACACTTATTCTTAGTTTTCTGTTTCATTTAAATTTGAACTGGTAACTTACATACAGTAAAATGCATAGGTGTAACATATGATGAATTTTTAAATAGGTATATACTCAGGAAACTGCCACCCAGATCAAAATATAGAACATTATCAGAAAGCCTCTTCCCTTATGCTGCTTCACAGTCAGTGCCCTTCTGTCTTCTTATATCCCCCTGCCCTTTCCAATGCCCAGGCTAATCACCGTTCTGTTCACTTACCACCATAGATTGGTTTTTACCTTCATCTGGATCTTCAGATAAATGGAATATACAATTTGTACCCTTTTTGCTTTTTTTTTTTGCTCAACATTATGTCTGTGAGAGTCATTCATGTCATGTATAATAATAGTTCATTGTTTTCACAGTAGTATATTTTATTGTATGATTCTAACACAATTTATCCATTCCTTGGTTGATGGGCATTTGATTTGTTACTAGTTTTTGGCTATAGTGACTAGTATAAGTATTCTTACTATGTGTTTTTAGTGGACATAAATAATTATTATGGACTTGGCCTCGTCTAAAACCACCAAGGATGAATGTATAATCCAGTAAAATCAAGTTTGTTGATTCCCTGCAGTGAAGGAAAACATCTATGAGTGGAACTATGGAACATCTCATTAAACAAAGAAAAAGAAGAGTTAGAGGGTTTTGGAAAGAGTAGAGTTCAAGTGAAGTGTGACAACTTAATGCAAAAAAAAGAGATGCTTATGATAGGGTGAATATTAGGTCTAATACTGTAAAAATTGACCCAAAGGCCTATTTTCTTGGAAACTTGGAATGTTGTATTTGCAAACCCCTTTATTTGAAGTCCTCTATATATTTTTCAACTGGTTGTTGTTTCTATTCTCCTGCTGCTTCTCCGGTTATTTTATTATTATTATTATTATTCTGTTTTGAACATTGGGGTGCAACATTGAGTGTCTGGATGTGTCCTCTTATTCTAAAGAGTTAACTGGTATGTCAGTTTGATCCTTTTAAGGCTTGTGTCGGGTTTTACCAGAGTATTCAGCAAGCTCTTTCCTCTGGTTAGAAAGTCAGCTATCTTTCCTGGTACTTTGTGATCACCAGAATCTACATTTAGCTTACAGTACTTTGTTTATGACATAGTTTGTTCAGTCTTGCTTTTTTTTGTTGTTGTTGTTGCTCATGGGCAATTTAGTATTCAACCAAAAACAAAAAGATCTCTTGGCATATTTCTGGAGCTCCTTTATGTAGCTTTCTCGTTTTTTGGCACTCTGGTCTTCAAATTCCCTCTACCTAAGCAGCCCCAATCTCCAGTCTTTGTTTCCTACACAGTTAAGACCGTTACTTTCTCTTTGGATTCCACTTTCTTGTGCCCTACTTTGGAAAGTGCCTCCAGGCAGAAAGCCATAGTGAATGTGGATCTTACCACTATGTATTCTCTTCTTTCAAGGATTAAAACCTTGTGGTATCTGTTATCCACTTCTCCAAAATAATTGCTTCATATACTTGGTACACACATTGATATTACAAGTTTGTAGTTTAAAGCAGAAGGATAAGTCCAGTTCCTGTCCTTTACTTCATTATGGCTAGAACCTACATCATCTTACAGAAATAAATGAATATGTATAGTAGAAGACCTCCCCATCTTTTGTAGGCCAAAGATATGACCAAAGGTACTGTCAGTATTTTCTTTAAAAGAAAACAATTTGAGGTCCTGCGTACTACATAAAATAATGATATTGGAAGCTCTAGTATTTCTATGCCTTAAGTTGTGGTTGCACTAGTTTTATAATAGTCATAGGAATTTGATTTTTTTAAGGAGTATTTTTCTTATGTGTTAAAACATCTTAAGTATTTTATGAAACTCATTTTTTCTAGGAATTTCTTATAAGTCTTGAAATTTGCTTGATATATAATTTTTACTGTTAAAGATAATAATGACATTTTTCTCTTCTTTTCTACACCTGCTTGCCTGCCAGTATTTCTAGTTGTGACAGAAAAAAAGTTAGCTCATCTCTGTCTCAAATTGAGTTGAAATAGTGAATTAGAATAGTGTGTTTTGAGTTACAGTATTTTTAAATTAGGTTAAGAAATAATTCATTAGAAAGTGAGAGCTTTTTATTTTAGGTTATTTTTGAAAAGTAGATACAATGTTTTATGAATTGTCTTTCAATCTTTTATTGAAAACTTTTATAACAGTGTTTTTATTTAATGAATTATATATGCAGTTTGTATTATTTTACAAATCTTGTTTTAGGGATAAGAACAATTAGATCCTTTTTGAAAATGATTTTTTAATATATTTTTTTGCCAAGATTGTATTTGGGGATCTTGCATTTCTATGATGCAAGTATAAATTTTTTTTGTGTTTTTAGTCACATTGGATTTTATAATCTTAAAATTCTGTGTGCTTTATGGGGCTCCTGGGTGACTCAGTCAGTTAAGCATCTGACTCGATCTCAGCTCAGGTCTTGATCTAAGAGTCATGAGTTCAAGCCTCCTATTGGGCTCCATGCTGCTTACAAAAAAAAGCTACTTACAAAAAAAACCCCCCAAAACTGTGAGTAGATAATAAACCATCTTTTATGAGTAGATAATAAGCCACCTTTTTTTTTAATAAGCCATCCTTTTCTGTTTTAGAATATTTCACATAAGAGAAGTTTGAACAGGCCACTTAAAATATACATTAAGCAAAATAGAATATTAAATTTCTAAATACCATTGTAACATTTAATTTAAATACTGTTTGTTCTTTTTAAATAATTACAGTAATTTAGGGAGGTTCATCCCTGCCATAAAGTTGTATGTAGCCTTAGAACGGAGTGTGCAGTAGAGACAGAAAATCCTTAAAGTTTTTTTTTTTTTTTTTTTTTTGGTCAAAGTAGATAACTTTGATTAATTTTTTGCAATCTCTTATACGCAAAAAGTGCTATTTAATTTCCTGACTCCAAGTGAGAATGAAGTAGAATTGTTAGGAAAATACCAAATTGTTACCTTCTTTTGGTAAATATAAAAAAAAGGGGTACTCTTGCAGTAAAAGATGAAAAGATTTTGTCTTTTCTTTTTCTTTCTCCCTTCCCTTCTCCTCAATACAAATGCTTCTTGTTATATTTCTGAGATTAACCCTTTAAGATAGAGTTTGTGAATATCTATTACATATTTTGCAGTTGACAAATTACAGTTCGAACCTCCTCTGAGAAAAGAAACAGAAGCACGGGATGAAATGGTAGGAATTATTACTTTTGAAGTACTTTACAAATTAAAATTAGAGAAAATTTGTAGTTAGGTATACTTTGACTAAGGAACAGTTATATACTCTTCTATGCAATAATTTTGATACTACATTTCACACATTAAAGTTTGAAAAAGCATATAGTTATATTTTGAATAGGGTACTATATATGGTATACTGTTTTAACCATTCATTTTGACCCTTCTGAGTCTTTGGAAGGATTTACATGAAGTTATTAAATGTATGAATTTGGGGACGCCTTGGTGGCTCAATGGTTGAGTGTCTACCTTCAGCTCAGGGCATGATCCTGGAGTCCCAGGATCGAGTCCTACATCGGGCTCCCTGCGGGGAGCCTGCTTCTCCTTCTGCCTATGTCTCTCCCTCTCTCTTTCTGTGTCTCTCATGAATATATAAATAAATAATCTTTTAAATAAATAAATAAATAAATATATGAATTTGATGCTCAGTTTTAAGCTCTCAGGATCTTTTTTCTTATCAACTCTAGGTTTATAGTATATTTTTGCATTACCTTACTGGTTTTAATATTTGCTTGTTAATATAGCTGGTTTTTAAACTTTTGCTCTTATTTTGAGGTTACTAGGTTAAACCTTTCTTTATCTAAAAGGAAATAATAGAACAAGGTATTATTAGAGTTGCCTAGATGTTGTAACATTTACTTTATTTTTTCAGTTTTGGCAAAGTATAATTTTTAAAGGAATTGTCTTCTATTAATAGATCTCTTCATTCTTAACATTTGGCAGTAGTGCTCTTCTTACTGTGTGTGTGTGTATATATATATATAAAATTCTCAATTTCCATGCCATTGGGAAAAAATAGCACCAATAATTTCATGATAGTTTAATAATATGATATGTAGTTTCCACACTAATGGATAAGTGATACAGATAATTAAGTTATGTTTTTTCTGTTTTATTTGGAATATACTAGCATTGGTAAAGAGGGCTTGTTATTTCAAACTATGTAATATGTTTATGGAACTCCTTAAATATAAGTCAACTGATAATGAGTCATTGACCTAAATATGTCAAATGACAGCAACTGTAGCTGGAGATTTAAAAACTGATTCAATGCCAAGATGATTAACAATCATGATACTGAATATTTTCTTGAATCAAATAAGATGATTAATGTCTGTTATAAAGGAACATTTTAAATGATTTTTGTACCTTCATAGGGAGTGTCATCAGACCCAAACTTTGTATTACAGTGGAATCCTTTTGTTGATGGTGCAAATACTGGCAAGTAAGTTATTTTTTAACTTAATAAGTATATTTTACTTGATTATATAAGAACAGTATTGGGAGGGAGTGATTTATTTTAATAAGTTGTAATTTTCATTCGTAAAGAAACTGTGCTGTGCCTTTTATCAGTGTAAATCTGCCTTTTTAATTACCAAAAGGTATCATGTGTTAATCATTAAAGTCTTTAGGCTTTTCTTCTTTAAATCAGAACTTAGTATATGTAATGTTAATTTATTGAAAGAGGAGTTACATGATATCATGGGAAGAAATACTATAGGAGGAATTGGAAAGCCCCAATTCCATCTCTGCAGTGTAGTTTCTTCATATTCTAGACCTGTCTTCCCTCAACAGTTAAGTTATAGAGCCAGCCTAGATGTTCCATACCTGTTTGTGCACTGTAGTAGAAATACACATTTGGAAATACAAATTTCTGGGCATCCCCAAATTCAGCTTATAGATCTGGGGTTGGCAAACTATGACCTATAAGCCACATCTGACCCACTGCATATTTTTTGTGCAATCTGCAAACTAGAATGGTGTTCAGATTTTTTAATAGTTGAAAAAAAATCCAAAGAAGAGTGATATTTTGTCACATGTGAAAACCATATGAACATTTCAGTGTCCATAAAGGTTTGTTGAAACACAACATGCTTATTAGTTTATATATTATGTATGGCTGCTTTCACATTATAAAAAAAGTTAAGTAGTTTTGACCAGTGTATAGACTGAAGTCTATAATATCTATTATCTGGGCCTTTACAGAAAAAGTTTGCCAACCCCTGCAGTAGGATGTAGTCTTTTGGACTGGAATCTAAGAATCCTAAAAGCTTCCTGATAGATTGCAATAACTGTGGATAAGTGTATGGAACCAGTGGTCTAGATCAGTGGTTCTCAAGCATTGATGTGCCTGGAGGATCACCTAAAGATTGATTTTCCATAGGTCTAGAGGGTACATACAAAAGTTTTCCAGTGATGCAGATGTTTGCTGATATGCAGACCCCACTTAGGGTAGCTAAAGGGTTTGATGATATAGATTCATAGTGGCTTCCAGCTCTAAAATTCTGAATCGTGTTTTACTACTAAGTTTAATTTTTATTATATACTTCATATGTAAAGCATAACCATAAAGTAAAGACTTTGTATTCATTTTATAAAAATCTATTTTACAGTCCTACTAGTACAGTTTGACACAATGAGCTCTTAGGTCTTCTTATAGGTTTTAAAAATACTCTTCTTTATGATCTAATTGTCTTTTATATCCCCTGAATATAAACATTTTAATGCACATTTGATGGAGGCTCTGTTTTATGTTATCGTTTATCACTATCTGAATTGCATGTTTCTCTCTGTGTTAGATCAACCTCAAAACGCGCAATACCACCTCCCTTACCTCCTAAGGTGAGCTACTTAAAATTTTTGAATAAATGCTTTTTAAGTAATACAATAATTAAATTAAAAAATGTTACTGAATTTGTTCAAAATTCTCCTAAATATATTTTACATAAATACAGTTTTCTTTAAGAAGTATTACAAAATATAAAGACTTCATGAGAAGTATAATATTTGAATAGCTATAAGAAAAGTAAAAATCAGTTATACACATTTAAGAAAATACTCAGCTTCATGGAGAGGAAATGGAAAGAGATCATCATTTATAATCCTCATTTTCTACTACAATTTGACATTTCATTGGATTCATACTTCATTAAGTCCTTGCTTGTGTCTACTATTAAATATTTTGTGAATTGTTTATATAATTTTATCAGTTAAAATTAAAACCGTTTTGACTTAGGGATGATTAAATAAATCACATCGCAAGTTCTTAATTGTGTTGGGACAGTAATTCAACTCTTGTTTACTTTGTTTACCTAGCATAATGATTAAATTATATAGAAGAAAGGAAAAAAGGCAAAAGTCTTTGATGCATAATGATAATGGAGTGTTACTGTTTTATATCCAAATTTATTAAAGCACTTTTGTGTCTTATTATCACCAGCCAAGGATAAACAGCTACCCTGAAGACAACCTCCTAGATGAAGAAAAATCATCAACTGTAAAACGTTGTCCTGATTCAGAGAATAGAGCTCCCCAGTTTCTCCGAAGACAGAGTAGCCCAAGTTGTGGTCCTGTAGCTGAGACTTCCTCTATTGGTATGGCTAGCAGTATCAGCAGTCCCGGAGTGCATACAGCTAGATACTATGATCTGGGTAAATAAATCAAAGCAAAAACTGAAAAGAAAGCCATTTTCATATTTTAAAGAATGTCTTCAGTCAGTCTTATAACTGTTTAAAGCTTTCTGAAGTTACTTTAAAATTCTACATGGATGGGCTATAAATAGAGTCAGTCCAATTCAACCCTAATTTGATCCCTTACTAAATATGATAGGGTCTTAGAATGATGATATTCCTATCCTCCAGAAGTTCAGGATTTGTAGTAGAAGATACACCCATGTACCCATGACATTAGACAATTAGCTTGTATAAGTGTCTCATACAATAATTAACTATATGTAATACAAGATGAGAGATTTTTAAGGAAGGTAATGATAGGGAATAGAGGAAATGGGCCCTTGCAGAATATTAAAGGGCTTTGGTTTAGCCTTCATTAGGGGATCCAGTGCTGACAGGCATTCCTGATAAACAAGAAGGAATAAACAAGTGACTGAACCATAAAAATCTGGATTGTATAGTCTAGTATAGGAGAAGTGTGGGTTTTTGAAAGATATATACTGGGAGATAGGAATTGAAAAGTAGATTGAAGACCACTTATGAAACACCTTGAATATCAGCATAGCATTCGTATAGCATTTCTTCTTCTCACAATATGGAAAGACATTTCGTGTTTTCATGGATTAAACCACTGATAAAGATGCAAAGATGCAGTGCTACCTCTGTAGAATCTAGAGAAAGACACCAAAGATACTGGGACTCATCTGCCAATAGAGAGTATTTCCCAGTAAAGGATCACTCAAATGGAATTATATTGGGAGAAAGGGAAAATTATTTTTCATGGAAAGTACTTATTTGTATGTTAATTTGGCTCTTAACCATGATTCTTCTTAGGAAATGGTGATGGTATTTCAAAACTGATTAGTGAAAATACAGAAGGATCAGCACAAGCACCACAGTTACCACGGAAAAAGGACAAACGAGATTTCCCAGTAGGTATAACAGGTGTTTGGTGATTAGTTGTAACTATTACCATGTCCATCATATAAGAGGCAATGTCTGTTTTGGTGGGCAGGGGGGCATAGTCTGTTTAATTCAAGAATTTGAATAACTGAATTTCTAAAAGTAGAGGGGTTTTTTAATGCTTAAGAGATCTTATAGCATTAAAAATTATTTTTCCAACAGAAACCAGCCATCAATGGCCTTCCACCCACCCCAAAAGTGCTGGTAAGGAATATTTCTATGTAAACCATTTGCCAATTTTCATCTCTTAGATGCAGCAGATTTTTTATTTGTTGTTAAGTATCTTGAGGTATTGAAAAGAAGGATTCACAAAATACAAAGGCATTAAATGCATTTTAATATACCATGGATCAAATCATGTACCTTAATTTGAGTGCCTTGGTTAAAATTTGGAGAGTTTCACTTTTTGTAAATATGATATGGCAGTTGGGTTCTCAGATTAGCCTTCAAAGGCCAATTTAACGTTAATTTGATATCAATAGTACTGTGTCCTCTTCATAATGTGAGTTCGGTATCTTTCTACCCCTGAAGCCGTTTTTCACATTGAACTATACACAGTGAAAAGGAACAGGGAGGCTTATGTTAATGCTTGTTCTCTGGCTCTTCAAGGTGGTTCAGCCAATCATGAATGGGATGCTCTAAAAATTGTACCTTTTTATTCAGTAAAAGTCTAATATGTGATGTAAATATTAGACTTTTTGTCTATTTACTATTAATGGAATTATACTGCAATTATAATCACTGTGATGTCTCTCAGAAATATCATCCATTGTTTCACATTATTAAATGTTAGTCCTAAAGATAAGTGGTGACTTAGAATTCCTAAAATGTATCACTGACATATGTAGATGTTTTGATAAATTTGACATTTTTGCCCTGAAATAGTGGATTACACACAGAAAGAATAGATTCTTGGTAGAAGGTGTTTAGCGATATTAATATAGGAATTTTCTTTTGTAATGAGACCTTAAACATTTAAATAAGAGTCAGTTTAGCATTTTGTAATAATCTTAGCTATTTTCCAAGACTATATAAGTAAGTCAACATTTCTTTCTTTATAAATAAGATGGGAGCATGTTTTTCCAAAGTTTTTGATGGCTGCCCTTTGAAAATTAATTGTGCAACATCCTGGATACATCCTGATACAAAAGGTAACATTTCTGAACCTTTACACACAATCTCTAATAAAATATTTGTTATGGGGAAGGATCTTTATGGTTGGTGAACTGAGGTTGTTTACTTTAAAACTATGATTTTAGAGATTAAATAGTGCAGGTACCCACAACAACCTAAATAGGTAAACAGAGTTTTTGTTTAAGGTATTAGAATTTAGAGTACACAGGACATTTTCTGATTAAAGGAGACTGAATAGAGATCATAAGTGATTACAACCATGCTTAGGAATTTTCTGTTCTATAAAAAGAACAGAAATATTAGGACAATTGATAATCTCAATCAGTAAAGTCATTAGATTAGATAATATTATCGTTTCAGTGTTAATTTCCTGATTTTGATCATTGTACTATGTTTATGTAAAACTTTTTTTTTTAGGAAATAAAAAATATTTAGGAATAAATGGATATTGTGTTTGTAATTTAAATAGTTCAGAAAACAAAAAAAAGCATATGGAGAGTGAAAAAAGGATAAAGCAAAATTAGTAAATGTTAATATTTGTGGAATCCATGTTTTAGGAGGATATTCAGGAATTCTTTGTACTCCTACAACTTTTCTGTAAATCTGAAATGATAGCAAAATAACAAAATTTATTTTTAAAAATCTATCCTGTATATTTTTAAAGTGAGGAAGCCTAATGCATAGAGGTAAAAATTTGGAATCAAATAGATCTGGGTTTGAATTCCTGTTCTTTCATTATCATATAACTTGGGAAAAATACTTAACATCTCTGGTTCTCAGTGTGATCATTTATAAATAAGTACTCTTAATACCTTATTGCAAGGAAGGAAGAAATCTACCTCTCTGAGTGTCTGGCAATTAGCAGATAGCCATAAAGCAGTAAAGAGTGTTCAAGAAATGTTCGTTTCCACTTTAACACCATAATAAAGACAAGTCATATAATTATGTACTTTAAATACTATTGTTGGAAAGTATGACAGATAAAAAAAATTTTAGGATTTTATTTATTTGCAAGAGAGAGAGCACACAAGATGGGGGAGGGCTAGGGATAGAACGAGAAGCATACCCTGCTGAGCAGGGAGCCAGATGGGACACTGATCCCAGAACCCTGGGATCATGACCTGACCCGAAGGCAGACGTTTAACCAACTGAGCCACCCAGGCACCATGAAAAAAATATTTTTATCAGTAAGAAAATGTTTTTTTGAGTGCTTATAACTTTATTTTGATATAATTTCAGACTTACAGAAAAGTTAGAAAATACCACAGTGCAAGAAACTCCTCTATATTCAGAATCTTCAGTTGTTTCTATTATCTACCTGTATGTGCAGTTTTTCTGAATTACTTGAGAGTGCTTCCTTATACTTCATTTTGTGTTTTCTAGAAACAAAAATCATATCCACAATACAATTGTGAAGATCAGGAAATTTATAATTGATGTAATCCACAGTTCATATGTATGCATTTTTAAAATTGAAGTATAATTGACATCATATTGAAATTATTGTCTCAAGAATACTCTTTATTGTCTCCCTCTTCCTTTTTCCCCAGTCCAACAATATCCAATTCAAGATCCCATGTTTCATTTAGCTACCACTTCTCTTGAATCTCTTCTAGCCTGAAACATTTCCTTACCTTTTCGTTATCTCTCTTGATCTTGACATTTTTGAGGCTATTTATTTTGTAGAATGTCCCTTAATTTGTGTTTGTCTGATGAGTCCATATGCTGAGATCAGGTAATAATGTATTTTTGATGGGAATATGAAAGAAATGTTATTGTGCTCTTCTCAGTGCATCTTATCAGAAGGCACATTCTATCAGCTTGTCCAAATACTAGTTCTTAACATTGACCTCTTGGTTAAGGTAGTGTTCACTAGTTTTCTTCATTGTCAGTTGCTATTTTTCCCATTCTAATTGCTTAGTAATTGCTTAATTTCCTAAGCTAATTAATGAGTAGTATGGAATACACTTAGACTCTGTAAATATCCTCGTGTTCATTAGACTTTTCATCAACTGCCTTTAGCATTTGTGACAGTTCACTGACAATCCATTGAAATCTATAGACAATTTCCCTTCTTTCCCATTTTTTTGTGTACCTGTATTAGTTTGAACTTCTGAATTATTATTTTTATTCTGTGAGATATGATCCACCACTGTTTTTTATTTTAGCACTTAAATTGTCCCAGAATTTTTGAGCAGTGGGAGTTCCTATGTTCTTTTATTTAATACTTATACTTGATCATTTCCTTAGTTTCTGGCACAGCAAGATTTTTAGGCTCATGTTACACTTTCCTTGCCTCAGGTTGGAATCAATTTTTTTCCAAGCAGCTCTGCTTCTGGTTCTTTTTTTTAGTGGAAGGTAGAATTTAGGAACCAAGATCTGGACACTCAGTGTGCTCGTCATTTCTGGTGTGTCATGATTTATAATTTCTATGTAATTTATAGTTTCCTTCTTCCAAGAGTATTTAAGATATCTAGCAAAAATAGGTATAATGAAAAATCTTTCTACATGATAATTATATTGGAAGGAAGAATTACATAAATTAAGATAAAGCCAGAGTGAATGAGGAACAGAGAATATATCTGCTTTAAAAAATGAGATCAAAATTGGAGAAAGGAGGGATGCCTGGGTGGCTGAGCAGTTGAGTGTCTGCCTTTGGCTCAGGGCGTGATCCTGGAGTCCCAGGATCGAGTCCCACATCAGGCTCCCTGCATGGGGCCTGCCACTCCCTCTGCCTATGTCTCTGCCTCTCTCTATGTGTGTGTCTCATGAATAAATAAATAAAATCTTTTTAAAAAATTGGAGAAAGGGGTAATGAATATGGCATGAATTTTAGAGAACAGTTTTTCTTTGGCTGGGTGGGTGGCTGTCTGACTCTTTTTTTTTTATTTTTTTTTGTCTGACTCTTAATACCGTTAAAGGGGTGCCTGGGTGGCTCACTCTCTTAAACATCCGACTCTTGATTTTGACTCAGGTCTTGATATCAGGGTCCAGGAGATTGAGGCCCCCTCCCCCTTCAGGCTCCATTCTCAGTGGCGAGTCTGCTGGAGATTCTTTCCCTCTGCCCCTCTTCCCATTCCCGCACTCTTCATCTAAATAAATATTTTTAAAAAAGCATTCAAGTAAAAAAAAATAAATAAATAAAAGCATTCAAGTATAAAGCCATTTTATTGAATTATTTCAGAAAATGATAGTAAATTCTGGTGATTTATTTTAACTATTTTAGATCAGTACATTATTTTTGGAACTGAAGATGGTATTTACACACTGAATCTCAATGAGCTACATGAGGCAACGATGGAACAGGTAATTTAGGAGTTTTAACTCAAGAAATTAGTTTGGGTATATTGAATAAAAAATCTTTTAATTTTAAATCAACTTATATGGGCCTCAGTTTTAATTTTTATGATTTAAATATTTAAGGAGGTGAAATTATACTCTTTACATGTTCATGTTACAAGATTTTTTTCTATAAAGCTTTGGTAATTTACTAAAAGAAAATATTTTTATACTACTTCAGACTTTTGGAATTTGGAAGTTAAAATGTAAGGGAATGAAAATTTTAATTACCTTCTTTTTTCTTTATAGTTATTTCCACGGAAATGTACTTGGCTATATGTTATCAATAATACTTTAATGTCATTATCAGGTATGTATATAACAAAAATAATATGAAAAGTAAGCCATAGACAAGCAGAGAAATGTAATTTTTTTTAATTGAAGTATAGCTGACACAAGAGAAATGTAATTTTAATATGCAGCATTTTAAAATGTTTGTTATTTTGGGTAGTTATAGTAACGTTGAGACTTGCAGATGTTTTCTACCAACTTAGAATGGAAAGAAACTTTGAGAAAGGACCTGTGTTCAGTTAAGGTAGCACTTCCCAAACCTGGCCAGGATCTAAACACCTGAGGAATACCCCAGTGATTGTCACCTGAGGCCATCCCCTTCCACTCAGACTCCTCCCTGTCAACTATCCCATCATCATTTGCCTTCCATTGAGAATTAACAGGTGAAGGGAAAGAATCAGAGGATATAGAAGCTTTCTTTCTCTCTGATCTTGAATCAGCCTCAGTTTTCTTAACTGTAAAATAAGAATGATGGTAACAATACCAGCCTTAGGAGGCTGCCATGAGGATTAAATTTAGAGATGATAGGGAGTGCTTAGTAATCAGTGAAGGCTTACACCAGTGTTTGCCAACAGCATTCAAGGTATCATGGACCAGATGGTATAACCATTTTTTGGACTGATGTTTTAAACTCTTACAAACAAGTGTATTCCAGAGCAGCTTATTATACTTGTGATTTTGTGTTTTTCTTTTTTGGTGGTGTTGGGGGGAGGCGTAGATGGTATTGGGGGCTTTTTTTTTTTTTTTTTTTAATTCTTACCCACCAAAACCTCTTTTCTTAAATTTTGGATTTAAGTGACTACCTGGAGGTTTGCCGCTCATTTTCATTCTGCTAGAGTACAAGAAAGTTGATTAATTGTTTCTCTCTGTCTGTTAATAATCCTAATGCTATCAACTATTAAAATAGCATTCACTCCTCTCTCTACTTAGAATAACTAATTATTTTTCTATTTCTTAAATTTTTTTCAATTCTTTTTTCAGTTCTTCTCTATATATTGTATATATTATGAGTATTATATCCCAGCTCTTATGTACTATGCTGTCAGGCTTTTTGGTATTACTTGTACTTTTTGGCTACTTAGGCTTTAAAGTATCAGTGTTGATATATAGCCTTACTGATAGGCAGAACATTACATTATGAATGGTGGCCTAATTTAAGAAATGTCATTTTTATAATTTTAAGTGTATCTGTATAACTTGAACTCTTCCACTAACCATGCCTTATAGAGATTCTTCAGAAATTTGTATATTTGAGCTGATGACAGTGTTTACAAAGAACACATTATTTGATTGTACATAAATAACTTCTAAAAAGCTGGGGTCCTTGAAAAAGTATTTAACTGCTTTGATTTTAATTATGCTTCCCCCCCCCCAGTTTTTTTTACTCTCATTTACCAAAATATTAATATATACTATTATGAAAATAAACTCAATTCTGTTTAATAATTCTGAATTGCATACATATAAAATTACTTTTCTCTGACTCTCTTAACTGTTTTTATCCCTACTCGTTCCTGACCTTTAGATATAAACTTAAAATCCACACAGAATACATTTTATATATTTACAAAATAACTATAGGAAAACGGGAAAGTTAGCCTATAAATTAGTTCTCTCCATATTCTAGTTAAAATTACCCATAAAAATGAATGAAAGTAAATAACAGAGCTCAATAGGAGAAAACATTATCCTGCCGGAGTGTCTGCATTTGTGTGGATGTGCACACATATATGTATATTTGTGTTTAGCTGCCTACCTAGCTAACAGGGGAATGGAGAGAGAAAGGGTGTGGCATGGTATTAAGCAGAATGTTTACATTCTAAGAAAATACAGAGGATTCTGTTGAGGACAGAACTCAAAACTGTATCATAAGACTATATCATATACAGTTGACCCTTGAATAATGGAGAGGTTAAGGTCACTGAGCCCCGGAGCACTTGAAAATCCCTGTATAACTTATGACTCTCCAAAAACTTTTTTTTTTTAAGATTTTATTCATTTATTCATGAGAGACACAGAGAGAAAGGCAGAGACACAGGCAGAGGGAGAAGCAGGCTCCATGCAGGAAGCCCGACATGGGACTCGATCCCCGGTCTCCAGGATCACCCCTGGGCTGAAGGCGACGCTAAACCATTGAGCCACCATTGAGCCACCCGGGCTGCCCTCTCCAAAAACGTTTAAAGATTTTTATTTACTTATTCATGAGCCACCGAGAGAGAGAGAGAGGCAGAAACATAGGCAGAGGGAGAAGCAGGCTCCCTCCAGGGAGCCTGATGTGGGACTAGATCCTCAGCCTGATGTGGGACTAGATCCTAGGACTCCAAGATCATGACCTGAGCCAAAGGCAGACGCTCAGCCACTGAGCCACCCAAGTGTCCCAACTCTCACCAAAAACTTAACTACGAATAGCCTAATGTCGACTGGAAGCCTTACCAATAACATAAACAGTTAACACATATTTTATATGTTACATATATTATATATGCTGTTTTCTTACAATAAAGTAAGCTAGAGAAAAGAAAATGTTATTAAGAAAATCATAAAGAAAATACATTTACTGTACTGTATTTATTTTTGAAAAGGTCCATGTATAACCAGACCCACAGAGTTCAAACTCATGTTCAAGGGTCAACTGTTTATTTATTTATTTGTTTTCTAATAGTAAAATGATAAATACTGTTCTGTATTTTTATAATACCATACCATGTATAATAAGGAGTCAGAAGATGTTTCCCTTATCTCCCTCTTCTTAACATATCTGGGTTTTGATTATATGGAAATTGTAGCCCCATTGTCCTGGTATTATGGCATATAATATTAGTTTGCTTTGCTTTTCTTAGTATTTTAATCTGTTGCAGTAAGAATTCATTCACAATTTTAATCCAAGGTAATTTGATAAATTCTTGATAAATAGGTCTATCCCAGAGAGATAATGTAATAGAGTTTTACAGAATTTCCCATGTTATACTAAAATATTCATATGCATATCATTATAAATCAGTTCCCTGAACAACAGTGTTGAACAGTCTTTCTTTCTGTGCTGGCTTCATTAAGGCTTATAAGTATTCTGCCCAGATCACCTATTAGTTAAAATATATATAATTTGTATATTACGAAATGCAATTATCTACCTAAAACTATTATCTTTCAAAATGTATTAACTGTTTTTTTTTTATGTGTTTTGCTATTTTACTTGGCTTTTTGAACATTTCTGGACTCCATATTTTAGAAGGTAATTATGTTTTCTTTTGCTTGAAGATTCTTGTTTTTCCACTGTAAAGGATCCTAATAAAAGTAACATGTTTCTCTTTTACAGGAAAAACCTTTCAGCTCTACTCTCATAATCTTATAGCTTTGTTTGAACAAGCCAAAAAACCAGGATTGGCTGCCCATATTCAAACCCATAGGTTTCCAGACCGTATACTACCAAGGTACAAAATATTTTAGTTCTGTTGGGGGTGAGGGGCATTAGTGTTTATTTTTAAAATAGCCAATTTTCTTTGCCCACTAAAAAACCTGCTTTGTTCTAATTTTGAAAGGTAGTTTACACTAAAGTGTACTTCACATAGAATTCAAAAGATCAGTGTTTCCTTAGATTGGCTGTCCAGGAGAATAACCTTTAGAAGTTTTATAAATACAGATTCCCAGGCCCTCTATCAGTCCTAGAGAATCAGGCAGTTTGGGGGTCAGAGTCTAAGATTGGTTTGGTAAAGCTATTTGACTGGATCTGGTGCAACCAGTTCACAAGTCCCATTGTCTGGGAGTTGCTGCAGTAGAGTACATTTATATTGTCCTGTGTTACAGAAAGTTTGCTTTAACAACAAAGATTCCTGATACTAAAGGCTGCCACAAATGTTGTATAGGTGAGTAAACGCTATTTTTAAAACTGGATAACTAGAACTGAACATTTTTAAAATTCTTTAAGACTAAAGTCATAGTATCAAATAGGAAGGAAGGTAGGCTTTATATCTGTTTTTAATAAGGAGTTAAGGGGCCGTTGAAGCACAAGACTGTGTGGCAGGACAGGGCATAAAAATGTTTGGAGATAATAGCTCTAATGCTTTCCCAGAGTATGGTGTTCCTGGAGTTTTTTAACCATAGTCCCTGAGGCTGTGTCTCGTTAATATCCTAGTTTACCATTTATTACTCACCACTTAACACCTTCAATTATGAAACCATTACTGCTTAGTGCTTTATAGACATTATAGGAGTTTAGCTAACTATGAAGTTAGAAGGAACAATCCACACAAGACCACCCTTACTTCTGACACCAATTGCAAGTTCGGGAAGTTTCCAAAACCACCCTCATGTTAAAAAAAAATTCTCTAGAAGGACTTAGAAGTCACTGGAAGTGGTTATACTCATAGTTACAATTTATTACAGAGAAGGGATAGAAATTAAAATCAGCCAAGAGAAGACGAGCATAGAGCAGAGTCTAGGAATAGTACCAAACATAGTTTCTGTTGTCCTCTCCCTATGGAATAATAGTGTTAATTTTCTGGCAGTGATATGTGACAGTACACATGGAGCATTGCCATTGAGGGAGCATACTCCAACCTCAATACTCAGGAGATTTTATTAGGGCTCCATCACACAGGGATGGTTGTCCACATGATTGATCTCAATATCTAGTCCCTCTGAAGGTCATTTGACACTGCATGACCCAAAGCCCCTATCCTAAATCACATTGTTAGTCTTTTTGGCATGCCTATCCTTCACCTCAAGGATGCCCAGTGTTGCAAGAGCCCTCACCCTAAATCATAGTGTTAGATTATACCACTTATTCAGTGACCCAAGGCCCTAGGCAAACAAAAATACTCACATCAGACATGACATTCCTGAAGTTTAGAGATTACCTCCCAAAGGGGGAAGAGAGGCCAGACCTCTTTTGGGGTAAGGTTAAATTTTATACTATATAATTATTTTATCTCATTTAACCTTCAAACAACCCCATGATATTTGTTACATTCCTAGTAAGAAACAGAACCTAGGATCAGACCCGGTCCATGACTTCAGATCCTGGGCTCTTAACTTCCTATTTTATTCTATTTGTTGAAGTAATGAGCTTATTCAATGATCTTCATGCTGCATAGTTCCATAGAATACTTTCTTAGTTATAAATAAATTTCATGAGCATTTTTCTAGGGAGAATCAGGTCCATATCTGTTCTCAGATTCCCAATATCTGCGACTCAAGAAAGGTCTAAAAGCTTACAACCTAAGATACAAACTCATAAATATATTAAGATAGAGCTTATTTGCAAATAACTACTCTTATAGTCAATATACATAGTCGTTGATGAGAGTCAAATTGAGAAGGAAAGACCAATATGAGTTTTTGTAATTTTGAGTAAAGTTACATCTTTAATAAAATGTAAAATAGTTTATTTTCATCTTAAGTAGATAACTATAAACTACTACAACAGAGATGAAATCATAGATTATTTCAGTTGCTTCCTAGACCTTCTGTTTCAGTCAGTTTACTTAAAAGACAGCTCTTTAGATTACATACTAGTTTAGGTGTTTTAGTGACCTAAAATACTGTCACTTGTAGAAGGTTCCTATGTTTAACAACCTGGTCTATTAAAGATGTTTAGAAGTAAATGTATATAATTTAAATTTGAGATAAGGAAAGAGTAATAAAGCCAAAAGAAAAAACATTATCTTTCTTATTCTTATCCTTGTGAATAGAAACAATGATTTTAATTTAGCAGCTAAGTAATTACTTCAAATAGTTTCTTCTTCAATCCATATTTGGGTTCAATGGCAAGCCATATTTCATTGTTTTTTCTATGTATCAGCACTGCCTTTATTTATTTATTTATTTATTTTAGCACTGCCTTTATAAAGTTTGAGTTAGCTCTTAGATGAGCATACCTCAGTTGTTACTTTTAATGAACTAAATTAATTATGTGTTCATATCAAGGTATTCAGGGTTTCAGTTGTGTCTAATTTCTTTCTTTCCAGTCAGAAACCCTTACACAGGACATAAATACCTCTGTGGAGCTTTACAGTCTGGAATTGTTTTACTTCAATGGTATGAGCCAATGCAGAAATTCATGTTGATAAAGGTATATATGACTTTGTTTATAGTTTTCTTTTTTAAAAAACATTAGTGGTATAACTGAAGCTAAAATTATATCACCTTGAGGTGCCTGGGTGGCTCAGTCAGTTGAGTGTCTTGACTCTCGATTTCAGCTCAGGTCATGATCTCAGTGTTGAAATCGAAACCCTCCTCAGGCTCTGCACTGAGCATAGAGCCTGCTTAAGATTCTCTCCCCCTCTCTGCCCCTCCCCCCTCCTCTCCCTCTCTAAAAAAAAATTAAAATAAAATGTTTAAAATTATATGATATCAATGCTACTATCTAGGGTCAGCACATTTATAATTATTTATGGATGTTTACTTAGTTTAGGGTTTTTTTGTATTCTTGTTAAGATTTCCTCTTTAACTTATGTTAATAAGCTTACAGAAGCATCACAGACATAAAGATGAATCTGGCCAATTCTCTAAAACATATTTTTATAGAAAACTCATCCTTATCATGATCATTTTAGGGGTAATCCTTTTTTAGAAGTAGATCAATCAAGGAGGAAATGAAAGCCTATCTGTTGGCTTTATTCAATAGTATGAATGGGGAGATTGTTTCTAAATTATACTTCTGTTGTTTATTTTTTGTAGCACTTTGATTTTCCTTTGCCAAGTCCTTTGAATGTTTTTGAAATGCTGGTAATACCAGAACAGGAATATCCTATGGTCTGTGTAGCTATTAGCAAGGGCACCGAATCAAATCAGGTTGTTCAGTTTGAGACAATCAATTTGAACTCTGCATCTTCATGGTTTACAGAAATTGGTGCAGGTAAGTGTTTTTAACCTTATGTTAAACTATTGATGCTTTTGCCTATAAAAAAAAAAGCAGAATAAGCATGGGCTGGTTCAAAGAGTCAATCAATATAGTTTCCCAAGTGAGTCCAGAGGAACATGTACATATTATTTATGATCTCTATTTGCCTGAGGCAACTGATACAAATTATTTTTTCAAGGAAAATTTTAACGATTCCTGACATATAAAAGTCTTAATTGTTATCAGTTAATTTTTTAACTTACTAAATAATTAAATTTTCTAAGATATTTTTCAAATTTTATCAGCTTCTCAAGCAAAGAGATTTACCTTCTTTCCTATCAGCTTTCTCCCCAACACTTCCTACAATCATTAAATTCAAATGCTTTTCAGCTTTTGCTCATTTATAGGCTGAATTACAAGAATTCTTTATACAATCCAGCTACTGAAGTTAATGTAGAACAATACCAGTGTCACTTTGAGAATAAGAATCAATATGAACCAGTGGCATCTTGATAAATGTTTAACAACAGGTACTTGAGGTGCAAAGAAGCCTGGTTTGTAGTGTTTTTCAGTTTGTGGGGCGTAAATATTCCCATCAAGAGAATATTTCAAACTACCAACCTGATGTCATGTGGCTCACAAAATTCCTGAAAATTTAACAACCGAGTACAAGCCCAGTTCCAGCATGCACTGGACTATCTATGATTGCTCTCTTTATGGACCAAGTCATGATTTACATTAAAAGATTGTATTCTGTACCCTCCCACCTCTATCTACACTCCACCTTTCTTCTGAATTTATTGTTTAAATGGTTTTAGTTGGGTTATAAGCACCACTTCCTGTATAGCTAACAGAAAGGTGTGAATGACGTTTATTATCATGAAATATAAGCAGCCCAAACAGAAACATGTTTCTATTATGTAGTTACTGCTAAAAAGAAGAGTTATAGATCAGTTTATTTAAAAACCAAGATAATTTTTGGCAGACAGCCCCAACTTTTTTTTTTTTTCTGATTAGTATATAATGGTAGTATGGAGCAAGTCATTTCATACAGTGATCTGTGTTGGCAACCACTTTCTTTTGTATGATCTATGAAGAGATTTCATTGCTCAGGGTAGACATTTAGTTAGTCCTCCTGTGAATTTGGGGGTGGGGGCTTTGAGGTGTTTTGTTGTTGTTGTTGCTTTGTTTTTAAATGCCTAAGGGTACTATTCTATTCAGTTTTAACATTAAGGCAGACCCAAAATTACTTTCTGAGGAGAGCCAGGACTCTGCTTAAGGGTAATCATTCAAATCACCCTCCTGCAGAAGTTGTACTATTAGCATTAGCCTTCTCTATCTTTGCAAATGATGTTAATGTACCTCCCATCTGTGTTCATTATTGAGGTCAGGCCTTGAATTGGCAACATTGTAACAGTTCAAATGAACTCCTAAGACTCTTTCAGTCTCAGTGTGATTTATTATTGCTCTATCTTTATTTCCAAGGATGATATTTAACATATTATCAGCACTCAATATTTGTTGAATGTATATAGATGTATATAGATCTGCTGAGGGAAACTATATTTTAGAGTGTTGCCCAAGGGACCAACGGTTTATCGGTTCTGTAGATCTAAATGCTTCCCTTGGTATGAGCTTTTTGGAAGGTCCACAAACACCCAAAGTAATATATAAAACTTTGTGTTTATGTTCAACTGTGCAGTTTTTAAGGGAGAGGATCCATGGGCTTCCCAAAGAGATGTCATTAAAAATGGCTGCTCTAAATTATCTAAAATCTTTTCTTCAATTAAGCTAGACCATTCAGGCAAACTGAGTGCCTAAAATGAATTGTTTTCCCAAAATGTTTTACAAAAATGTCATCACATCTGTTAGCAGAGCAGCCCTGTGAATATCAGTGAAGTTATGAAAGTTGCTTCCTGCAAAGATGCTATTGACAATATTGTTGATTATGTTACTCTGTTTTCTTAATAAAGGAAGTCCCACTTAGGGACACCTGGGTGGCTCAGCGGTTGAACGTCTGCCTTCAACTCAGAGCGTGATCTTGGAGTTCTGGGATCGAACCCCACATTGGGCTCCTGCAGGGAGCCTGCTTCTCCCTCTGCCTATGTCTCTGCCTCTCTGGGTCTCTCATGAATAAATAAATTTTTTTTTTTTTTTTTAAAAAGGAAGTCCCACTTACACATACAACCCCAACACCAGGAAAGTTTCTCTCTGATCATAGTTTCATTATTCTTTTTGCTTTTTCTTAATTACTGACTATTTTTATCTCAGATGTTGATCTGGCTTCCATCCTCCCATTGGCTACTATAAAATACACAGCAAAATCTAGTCACTGTATAGCATGCATTTAGTTTCTTTCCCATATTTACCCTTGGCTTCATTTTAAGTTTGTAACTCACCTTTCTATAACTACCTGAGGTATCCATTAAATGCAAAGTGGAGTTTTTCTCAAGCTCACTTAGCAATGCTTAGGACTTAGGTTTGTTCTAAGTTGACCTACATAGTTTTTGAAAGGTAACATAATTACAAAATAAAACTTATGTGCTAATTTTAAAGACTAGTTTTAAATTACAGAAAAAAAATCAGAATTTGTGTTTCTTTTTTAAGCTCTGGTTTTTAAAGCATATAGAAGTTACAGAATGCTAACCTTGTTTTTTTCCCCTTCCAAGGCAGCCAACAGTTAGATTCCATCCACGTAACACAGTTGGAGAGAGATACCGTTTTAGTGTGTTTAGATAGTAAGTACTATTTTAAAGTTTATTCTGAGTATACTACTTGATATAATAGATCTTTTCAAAAAAAAATAATAGATCTTTTCGTGGAATTCTATTAAAATATTCAAGATTTTCACTTTTTCACCTTAAAAGTGGCTTTTTTTTTTATTGATGAAAAACCTAAATTGGCTACAGATACAGTAGTTAATTGATCTGTTTGTTAATACTATTCTCTGACTTTTTCTTTATCTTGTTTGACCTACTTGGAAACATATTAGGAGTTTGCCATAATCCTGGGGTAACATTTTGTATAAAACTATTCTGTACAAAACTATTCTGAGAGTTTTTTCCCTACTTCATTCTAATTAATGGAAAAAATAGAAGATTATACTAGTATGGTCACTTTGTCATATAACATGAACTTTTGGAGTCCTGTAAAAGTGAGAATCTAATGTACAGACAGATTTGATACCTTTACCTGCTAGTCATGTTTCTTTTGATGCAGGGAGATAGATTATTGTATTGTTTTAAGTATATATTATACTATAAGCAGTGGAGAAGCAGAAAAAACTTCAACAACAGGAATCATTTCAATTTTCAAACAAAGAAGTCTGATTCTTAAAACCCGCCTTATTTTTATGCAGTAAATCATATAAAGTGAAATTCATCCAGACCTACAATTATACTTGAAACTTATCAATTATTGCTACATTTGATCCAGTCCAATATTTTTTAAATTACTGAACTTGCCCATAGGTGATCAGGGTAATTTTTAAAATTGTTCAACTGATGAATTTGCCTGTATTTTTGTTCAAATTTCTGTTCTCTGAAAAGTTCTCTGGTGGCCGTGCCTTATAGGGTCATAAAGATCATCTAATATTATAGACAAGAAAACTAAAACTCAGTTTCATTCACCCATCATCCTTTAAGTACTTTTGTTTCTTTGAATACTGGTAAGGTTGGAGTATTATTCTGTTACCTTTAAGTGAATTTGATAAATTCTTTTTTATCCAAACAAGTAGGAAGTTCAGTACTGATTAAGCAAATAATCAGAGTTTAATATTAATAATGTTGAACCTTTAATGTTGAAATCCCTAAAAACCTTCTGAGTCATCTAAGGAAATAAATCGCACTTAGTTTTCATTTTGTTGATTTATGTATTTTATCAAAAAATATTAAAAACCTTTGATTAGGTAGGTTCTCCATTTCTTATTTTTCAAAGTAAATGGAAAGGTGACTTTCTTGAATTTTTTAAGGTTTTTTTAAAGAAGCAGAATGAGACTTTAAAAATGAGTTGTCAACTATACAGTATATATCAGTTTTAGTAAGCAGCAGTGGAGATAGGCCTATAATCATAAATCATGGTAGACAGATAAGAAAGTAATACAGAGGGATCCCTGGGTGGCGCAGCGGTTTAGCGCCTGCCTTTGGCCCAGGGCGCGATCCTGGAGACCCGGGATCGAATCCCACATCGGGCTCCTGGTGCATGGAGCCTGCTTCTCCCTCTGCCTATGTCTCTGCCTCTCTCTCTCTCTGTGACTATCATAAATAAAAATAAAAAAAAAATAAAATAAATAAAAAGAAAGTAATACAGAGAGAAGGTATTTTCCTAGTCAGAGCTAAAGATAGTTAAATTAAAAACAAATAGATGAAAAATAGATTTGTGTGTACCCACCATCCCAGAAGAAATTATGACCCTTGAGAAGTACTGTTTGTTGCCCCTGTGTACCTCTGTATGATATTATTCATATACTAAAGTTATGAGTTACTACAAATATTATTTATCATATGTTATATAATTTGTAAGGGAATAAATCAACTTTGATTGCTAAGTACTTGCTACTAAGGTCGCCACTTTGAAACTCATGCTTTTCAAAAATGAGAATGTATATGTTCAGTATATCCTAAAGAGAAAGAAAAAGGAAAGGAAAAAATAGCAGTAGAATTGCCATTTACTAACTTTTATATTTTATAACACAGTTTTATACATACTAATGACTGTTTTTCAGTGGCCATACTTGAATCATGATAAATAGTTGAACTTTATTAAGAATATTTGCTCTGTATCCATATAAAATCCACATATCAAGTTACATTAAGTTTTACATTAAGATTTGCATTTCCCATTTTGACTTGCTTTTTCTTTTTTTAAGAATTTGTAAAAATTGTAAATCTACAAGGAAAACTAAAATCAAGTAAGAAACTGGCCTCTGAGCTAAGTTTTGATTTTCGCATTGAATCTGTAGGTAAGTCTGCTTTTTAAAAAAAATTTAATTGACATACAATATCCTATTTGTGGTATATGTCATAGTAATTTGATATTTTTATATACTGTAAAGTGATCCCCAGAATAAGTCTAGTTACCATCTGTCACCATACAAAGTTACTACAGTGATGTTGACTATTCCCCGTATTATACATTATATCCTTGTGACTTATTTCCTTTATAGCTGGAAGTGTGTATCTCTTAATCCCCTTCACCTATTTTGCCTAAGCCTCTTTTTTTTAATAATGTGTATTTAGAATACTTGATTTTTTTGTTCATTCCATACTTAGGGTTGTCTAAACCACCACTGTCTCGTAGAAGTTTTAGTGATATAGAAATGTTCTATGTGCTCTTAAATCTAGTTGTCATTAACCACACCTGTTAAGTACTTGAAACATGGCTAGTGCTACATTTTAATTTTTTACTTTTAATATAATTTTAGTGTTAATAGCTACATGTGACTAGTTGCTATATCATATTGGACAGCACAGGTCTAGACCTTAATAAATCTTCTGTTGTTTTCTGGGTATTTAAAACTTGAAATCATTTTAAAAATTTCTGTTCATTGTTCCCTTTGCTGCATGAAGTGAATTATGTACTTCTCCCAGTGTTTTTTTTCCAAATCATGAAGGTATTTGTGTGATGTGATTAATGGTATTAGATATGCTATAATCCTTTGCCATGAAAAGTTCTGGTTGGTGTGTGTTGTGTTGATGGTTATTGCTTCTCGGTCCATTTATATTTATAAATAACTATTTTTCCATAGGAGTTGGAAATTAAGATGCCATTTCATTTGCTTCCTTGTCAATGAGTATTTTACTCTGTGCAAGACTCATTGGTTTTGTGATAAAAATTACTATATTCTATTATTGTTTACATTCTCACTGGTTATGTCAGTAAATATTTTCCCCGGGGATGATAGAACTTATGAAAAAAACACCATAGTTGGAAACATTTTACAACAATTTATGATATGACTGTACTACTATAAGTGAAAAATAGTTAAAACCAAGTTGACAGTTTTTATTTGGACCATAAAAAATACATGTATTTTATAATTAAATGTATATTCTTTTAAAAAGGTATTTCTCATCATTTAGAAAGTTTCTGTTTTATCTATTAAATATTTTAATGGTTTCTCAACTGAAATTTTGCCCTATCACAGTGTACATTCATCCTTCTATGTAAACATTTTGCATAAAAGTAATTTGCTTGCAATTGGAAAATCTAATTTATTGAAGCAGGAAACCTGAACATTCTACAGATGATAGGACAAAAGGGATTTTGAAATTAGTTTCTTTTTTTACTCCTTTATGTGCTGGATGTTGCATATACCAGTTTCTAAGATATAATATTTTCAATAGGAATTCTGACATATAGGTCTTTAGTTCCTTTTCATTTTAACTGAAATATACTGGTACCTAAACTTTTTCATGGGTGCCTCATTTTTTTTTAGGGAATTTTAATTGTTAGACAAAAGTTTGTTCCTCTTAAGCTACCATCTCTCCTTGCTACTGAACTTTGAAATAATCACAAGGATCTTCCTGGGTTAAAAAGAGTCCCTTTAAATTACTTTAAAAAAAATAAAAGTAAAGTAAAAAAAAAAGACCAGTAACTAGGTCTTTTATTTGTCACAGTTAGTGAAACATGTGATTTGTTACTGTAAAATACTTTTATTTTTATTGAGCTAACTTATATTCCCCAAACATTCTTACATTAACTTTTTATAGAGTCCATATTCTAGTAAGAAACAAAATGCTTCAGTCACTTTCAGCGTAGAGCATATGGCTTACTCTCCAAAAATCAGATGGGTTCTCTCCGTCGTTCTCTCCTCCCTCCCTCACTGTCTGCACTTTAATGACTACAGTATCTGACCAGGAAGGGCCTAGAAACCCTACTCTCCTCCCTCACAATTGTGGGGCCTGCCTACTCTGTTTCTGAACCTCTAAGTTACCCATAATGGTGCCTCAGTGGGTCTAGGCCTATCGCTTGAAACCAAGCAGAACATAGAGATGGACAAGGCACAGCAGGAACAGGTTTCCTTCCAAGACCTTCAGGCCACACCAGGGGAGCATGGGAGATGGGTAGGGAGCAGGAGGGGTTGTAGCATGTCTTGTGGTGGCCACACTTTGAGGTCATGGTTACTTCTGAATCCAAAGTCATTGGGAAGGTGGGCAAGCTTAACTGTGAACCACCATGGGAGCAGTGGGGCCTGCAAGTCCAGGGCAAAGTCCCAGGGGGCTCCAGAGGCCTGAAGAGATGGGGGAGGGGGAGCCCACAGGGCTGAAGCCTGCAGCAGTGAGTATTATAACTGAAAGTCCCTCTGATAAGAATTGGTTCACAGATCTTAAGTATTCAGTGTGTGGTTAGATTTTGGATTGTAAGATAATTTAGGTTTTAAAATAAATTTTCTGGTAGGGAAATATAAATAAAAGACACTTCCTTAATAGCTACTCGTAAATATATGACAATATTTAAATAACCATGTTTTTGATCCAAAAAACCAATTATGTATGTTTTATTTATTTTATTTACCTAAGACAAAAGATAGTATATTAAAGAGAAGTTAATATGTTGATATCCAGCTCAGCAGAAGTTAGTCCCTGTTTAAATGAATGCCTGTTATATATATCTTTGAAAACTTGCATGACCCTGCCTCAATAAATTATTTGAGCTTAGGCATGGCTTAGCCACAAAAATGTTGGGAACTGATGGTCTAGACAGTGGAATTTTGCACCAAGCACTTGGAGAGCTTTACATTAGTATTTATTAAAAACAGTGAAGGAAAATGTATAAAGAATTACTCTGTGCTTTATTTTAGTTTCTGTTCTCTCTAATCTTTTTTTAGTATGCCTTCAAGATAGTGTTTTGGCTTTCTGGAAACATGGAATGCAGGGTAAAAGCTTCAAATCAGATGAGGTAAGGCTTCTCACATTACCTCCCATGATTCCCACAAAAGATTTTAAATGCTGAAACATTCAATTTATGCATTTTCTTTCTGAACCCACATTACTTTGTTTAGTGCCTTTAGTGCTATGAACTGATAGAGCAAAATTGCCAGTATTTTCCCTTCAGATAATGTTTTGTATTCATTGTATGATTCTCAATGACCACAAGGAATTGTCAAACATGAGTTTGCACAATTTCAGTTCTCTAATTTGTAAATGTGGTTGCCAAGGTTACTAAGCTTTTCTAAATTTAATAAGCCTTTTCCATAACCTGTAAGTGTATACTTTTTTTAGTATTTAAAATTCTAAATGAATATATATTAGATCACAGGATTAAGGAAAATCTAAAAAAATTAACTCATTTAGTAAATAATTATTGAGTACCAACAACATGCAAGATACTTTTTTTATAGCACTATAAAGCATAATGAAGTATAATTATAAATAATATCAAATCTTTAGCATATCTATGTTCTAGGCACTTTACAAATATTAGCTTACTTGAAGTTAATAATCCAGTAGGATTAGGTACTATTATATTCCCATTTCTTACAGGTACAGAGTGGTTAAGTATCTTGGCCAGAGTTAAATGGCTAGTTAAATGGCAGAGTCTGGATGAAGGGTCTTCAAAAATCACTTCTAGCTGAGATAATCAGGCTACATTTCACGCAGGAGAGGGACTTGGAATCCCACCTTGATCAGATACATCCTAATAGTTAAGATGATACTAACGTAGACATTTCCTATTCATGTAAATACCTGTGTAATTCTTTTATACCATCATCTCATACATTTGTGGACTTATTTTAAGGCTTATTCAAGTTTTCTATTTGAATTATCTTTAGTTTTTTCCATGCTCTTATTTTATATGTGACTGATTATTTATACCTCTTATATGAATATTGAATTAGAATGCTTCCAAGAGAAAATGATATAAATCAGCTGTCTTTGGATATGTCAGTTTATCTAGTTACTCATGTCACTAAATGTCACCAGGTCCCTGCATTAATATAACCTATAGTCCTACTTACTGCCATAAAATTAATTGTCCTTAGATCCTATTTTCAGCATGTCATTCCTGTGATTAGAAATCTATAGAAAATACTTGTTGTTCACTACCTCACATGCAAATTCTGTTTCCTGTTTTTAACTAATCTTGCTTACCTCTTTCTTTCTGTGTTCTCATCTTTTATTTTTTGGCCTAGCTGTGATATTCATAAAGTAATACTCAACCATTCAACCATAATGATTGGAACATTTCTCAACTTAGTACTCTGAAAGTCAGCTCCATGTAGTAAAGCACATAATTAATTTCCTACTTCAAATTTATCTGTCTTCTCAGCTAGACTGCAAATTCATTGAAAACAGGCTATTTTCATACTTATTTTATAGACACACTGCTGTAGTTTGGATTCCTCCAAAAGTTGACCCAATGACAAAGAATCAAGTGCAGGCAGTTCATTGGGAGTAGATCCCAGAAAACAAGTAATGGAGTGAGGAACATAAGATAGAGAGGGACAAAAAACCAGTAAAGAGCATATTAATAAACAGGTTCCTACGGTGGGCACCAGGGCTTAACCCTAAAGGGACCACTGAGGAAGGAGATAGAGCACACTTCAAAGTAGACTCATTTGATGGTGGGGAGGCTGGTGCAATTATACACCAACTGATGTGTCTTTTGATTAAGCATTATTCCCAGGGGTATAAATTCCCCACACTGTGGAATAGTACCTGCGCATGAGTTTATGTACCTTCTATAGCTTTGGAGAAAACAGCCGAGGAACAACACAGTTACACTGATGTAAGACCCTGGCACGTGGGAGTGCCCAGCACAGCTTTGTGGAATTCAGGTGGGCTCTGGAGTGTTACCTAAAGCATCTGCACTGATGCAAAGGGAAGAGTAGGGGCTCTACAGTTTAGCAAGACTCTATTCAAATCCTGGGTCTACCAGTGATAGAATCTTAAGCAAGTTATTCAACTTCTCTGAGCTTTAGTGTTATTCAGTAATATGGGAATTATATATCACAAAGAGTTCTTCTAAGGAAAGTACTTGACCCATACCAGATGTTCCATAAATGTTGATTTATTTCTTCTAGTAGGGCATTCAAAAAAATCTTACCAAAATTCATTTCATTTCAGGAATTGAGCCTATCAAAAATTATCCTTGTGTTTAATAATTGCTCTGTCTAAATGGTTTTTTTTTTTTTTTTGTCTAAATGGTTTTTAAATTATGATTGGGGACAAAGGTATGACTACAAGTATTTTCTTTCATAGGTTACCCAGGAGATCTCAGATGAAACAAGAGTGTTCCGCTTATTGGGATCAGACAGGTAAGAGTTTGGTTGTTTTAATTTCATTACCAAAGGAGTGCAGTAGTTGTGTTCTTAATTATATTATCGCCCTGTAACTGTTTCAAACAAAATTCTTAGAAGGCTCAGAAACTTAAAGAAATCTCCGTGTAGTCTTTTCACCAGCATGAGGATCATGACTCTAGAGATCTAGTCAACCAAAACAAAATGTGTTAATACAAGTGTTTATATCCCTAGTACCATGACATATTTCAAGTCTCTTCTTTTTCATCATTTGTTTCTAGTTTGTTACCTTCTATTAACTATCACTACATAAACCCAAAATAATATGCACCTCCTGACATTTGCTTTTATATAAGAAAACCTTTGACTCCATTTCTGAAGTCTAAATTAGGAATTTTGTGATCTCTGTGATCAAAGACACAGAGACAAATTTGAAAGACAAATTCCTAAACTGTGCCATCTTAGGAAAAAAATTTGCTAGCCTTTGTTCTCCAAAGTCTGTATTGTCTACCTCTACAACTAATAAAATACACCCCTCTTCCTATTTTCCCATCAAAAGTTGTTACTGCAGCAGAATTATAGTAAGCATCAGTTGTGAGGCAAGGACAGAGAACCTCTGGTCTTCAGTTCAGGCTGGTCACAGAATCAGTGTTTGGATGGGTATCTCTTAGAGTCCTGTTTTATTCTCTAAGCTCTTATTTCACCCTCTTCTTGCTAGCGTATATCATTGATATACCTTGAACAGCACAGGTTTGAACTGCAGAGGTCCACTTAAATGCAGATTTTTTTTTCAATAAATACCGTACAGTACTGTAAATGTATGTATTTTCTCTTATGATTTTCTTAACTTTTTTCTCCAACTTTACTGTAAGAGTACAGTATATAAGTGCATAAAACATACAAAATATGTGTTAATCAACTGTCGATGTTATCTGTAAGGCTTCCAGTCAACAATGGGCTACTAATAGTTAAATCTGGGGGGAGGCAAAAGTTAGACATGGATTTTCAACTCTGGGGGGTGGGGAGGTCAGCACCCCTAACCCTCATGATCTAGAGCCAGTTGTATTCTAAAGCTTTCTTTATACCATTTGTTGGCATATATAAGTAAACTTTGGTTTTAGTTGGAGTAGATAATGAGACTATCCTGAAATGTTTTCAGTATTGTATATTCATAAATTCATCAGTTCTTATTGTTTTGTTTTTAAGCTATAAAGTGGAAAGCTAAATTTGACAGTGCACTTGTGATCTTTATGAGAATATGAACAATGATACTCTTTCCTGGTTTGATATTAGTATTTGAATGAAGCATACAATCTCTGTTTTTACCCTTAAACAAGCCTTTTGTTTCTATTTAATTGCAGGGTTGTCGTTTTGGAAAGTAGGCCAACAGAAAATCCTACTGCACACAGCAATCTTTACATCTTGGCTGGACATGAAAATAGTTACTAAACAACAAAAACTGATCTCAAATACAGGAAAATGACTATACTCCATTGAAAGCAAAAACATCTTAAGTTCAGTACAAACTACACTATGATTTACTTTAACTTTTATGAGTTATATCTCAAATGATCTGTACTTTAAGGTAGATTCAGTATTTTCTGTAGCTGGAAACAGCTATTCTATCTCTTGCCACTGTGTGGTGGTTATATCAAGTTTGCTTAATAAAAGCTATGAGACAAATAGTCCTCTAGTTCCAGGAAACACAGTCTTTTAAAAAAATAATGTTTGTAACAAGGATGCCATGATATTTTTAGATAACTCATGATTATCTTCAGAGAGATAAATTTAGTGACAGTTTTCTTATTTTATACCATGTTTTATTCCTTCTTAATGAACATAATTTGATAAAGAAATTATCAGATAAGCCTTTCACTTTTACATTGGCCATTCTGTATGTTTTTGTAAAATAGAATATTTAATCCTTATTTATTAATCTCTTGCTGGAGTGGTGTAATGTATGTAACTTTTAGCAGAGGAAGGTTTCAGAGCAGCTTAAATTTTTTTATAATGTATAAAAATTTTGTTTACGTTTTAAGAGTAGTACTTTAAGAGGTTAGAGGCAGTATGTCTGGGTTCAGGACATACATGCAGTTTTGCTTAACACAAATATTTTATAATACAGTATCATCCAGAATTGCCTTAAAAGGGAGTTTTGTGTTTTCAATTATAATAGTTGTAGGGGATCATACAGAAGATATTGATAATGGTTGGAAATATTGTTAGGGGGTATGTATGTCTAGATATGACTACCATGTGTATGTATTTTTGACAAGCAGTATAATATACCTGTGATTTTTTTTTTACATTAGGGATCATGCATAATAAATTAATATTCACATATATTATCATCCCTAATGTAGGGAGGGATGTATTTAACTGCCCGTGATATGTATTTTACTTCTACTATACCAGAGGGGAAACTGTAAAGCAGCTACATGTGTAATCTTGGTTTTTTTCACATATGTAGGTATTTGTTTTGAGTAGGTTTAAGAAAAAAATCTTTAAATGAAATTGAATTCCTGATGAAATAGTATAAATAAGTATTATAAAAACCAGTATTCTAAAAATAAAAAAGGATAGGGCCATTTTTTATTTTGCTTCTCTTTTGCTATTGTTAGTATTCAAAATTAAAACATCACATTGGTACCTGTTGTCTTAATGTATTTACTGAGAACAGTTAGCATGGAGATGATGAACAAGGAGTTAGCAATAACAAAGTATAAATTCTTTTCAGCAGTTACTTGAGAGGAAAACAATGTAACGATCTCATTCAGTCTTTAGCAATTCTGTAAAATAGGTAGTATTATCATCTCTATTTTGCAGATGAGGAAATAAGGTTTTAGCCAGGTTAAGAGATTTACCCCGTTCACACAGCAAGTTGGTGGTTGAGCCAGACCATGAGTCTTGTGACTCTGTTCTTTTCACTATGCAATATGCAAACAATAAAATGTTATGCAAATAAAATATAAAGTAAATTTTCTGTAAAAATGCACATTTGATATGATTTCAGTAAGTGTGTGCTTGTTTACTTTGGGCATGGTAAAGGGGGCCTCTGAACTGAAAGACACGAGATGGCAGGGGACCATACTCAAAATTAAATATTTACATACTAGATACAAAGACCAAGGTCCTCCTTCTCTCCAGGAATCCTGGCAGCCAGACTTTTCCATCGCAACAATATTCGAAGTCTTCTCTGTGCAGTCTAGCCAGTTCAAGTGACATGAAAATCATAGTTAATGTGCCCACCACTCCATGCATCCAGAGCTCATAGTTAGTCTTGTGGTCCTGTGCTATTAATAATGATAAAACAACCAAGACTTCTAAAATATCTGAGGAAAACCTGTCACATACAAGGAAGAAACAGTTTGGGGGGATAAAAGCTCTTAGAGGCAATAGACTATCCAGGACAATGTCAAAGAAAAAAATATATTCTGGAAGATGGTGCAACTATGAACCAAGGGTAGGATACGAAAAAAGGAGCTTACAAAAAATAAAAAGCTCTTAGAAAATAGTATGATAGCACAGCTGGATAAATGAATAGAAGGTTTAGAATATAAAGCTGAAGAAGTTTCTGTGATGAGCACTGGGTGTTATATACAAGTGATGAATCATTAAATTCTACTCCTGAAACCAGTATTACACTGTGTTAACTAACTAGAATTTCAATAAAAACTTGAAACATTAAAAAGTTGAAGAAGTTTCTCAGAAAATAAAAGGAAATGGAAACATTAAGAAGATTAATAACGCAGGAGGCCCATTATCCAGTCTCTCCAAAAAGAAACAACAAAGAAAAAACAGTGGAGTATTTCAAGAAATTTTTCCGGTACTAAAGAACTTCAGATTCTAGATTGAAAAGATACAGTAGATTTTAAAAACCTATACCAAAGCACATCATTGTAAAGTTTCAGAGACACTGGGGTCAAAGGGAATATTTGCTGTTTCCAAAGAAAAAGTTCAAGTTATATACCAAGGAATAAGAATCAGGATCAAATTTCAACAGAAGCTGTGCCTTCAGAATTCAGAAAGAAATTTCCAACCTAAAATTCTGGATCTGAATAAACTATTAATCAAACCTAATGGTTAAAAATGAAGATATTTTTAGTGGTACAAGCTCTAAAAGAAACTTTACCTCATATAGCCTTTCTCAGGAAGCTAGAAGAGGATGTCGCTTCATAAAAATAAGGGCATGAATGAAGACATAAGATGCAGAAAATGGGATTCCACAGGAGGGAGATGAAGGAAATCCCCGGTTGATGGCAATGGGATGTAAGGATGACAGTGCACCAGGCATAGAGAACCTAACTGAAGCATATTAGTAGCTCCTGGAGAGAGGCACCTGAGTGGCTCAATAGTTAAATTTCTGCCTTCGGCTCAGATCAGGATCCCAGGGGCCCTGGGATGGAGCCCGGAGTCAGGCTCCCTGCTCAGTGAGGAGGCTGCTTCTCCTTCTCCCTCCACCCTTCCCCCTGCTGGTGTGCTCGCACGCTCGCTCGCTCGCTCTCAAATAAAATTTTTTAAAAAATAAAAGCTCCTGGAGAGACTGTTTCAGAAAGATTAAACATAAAATCCCTGATGCATCTCAGTACCTTAAGAGTTAAACAACTAGCAAAGAGTAAGAGGTTTCTCCTAAAACAAACTAAGAAAAGAACAAGGGTAAGATCATTTCCTTTAGAGACCCCAAAAAATAGGCATGAGGGACTTATCTCTTCCAATACTGAGATGGAGAAGTGGGAAAAGTTGATATAGGGGTTCATTATTGAAGTCCTTGCCATGTAGACAATGGCAGCTTGATTCTAGCAGGTCTTCAAGCTGTGTGATAGTTCCCACAATTGCCTCCTGAAAGACCAGTGGTCAGTGCCTGTATCTACGGATTCTCCCTCCTCATGATTAAGTTGCTGCCGGGGCGTTACCTCCTGAAGTGTACCAGATTGCTTCAGGCACTTGTCCAAGTAGGCTCCTTAAGTGTCAGAGGAAGCCCTAGGGTAGAAAGCCGAAAGAGTATGAGATAAATCTGAGCCCATTTAGATCTACTGCCTCAGTGGCAATCAGAGGCGGGGTGGAGGGGATGTTTCTCCAGATCCCAGGGTTCAATCAGAGATGGTATTGTTCCTTATCTAAATCTGAAATCAAACAAAAAACTGGCAGTTATTAACTCCAGGAAGGCAAAATGGTGTATAGAGAAGAAAAAGCCAACTGTGACCAGGGGCATAACCTTGTTAACAGTGAATATTAACCTAATAAAAATTGCAGCATAGTTGTAGTGGGAGAGGAGGACATGGTGTTGTGGAAGTAGGTAGAAAAATTAATCTAGATTGTCATTTTCCACAGTAGAAAATCAGTGGATAATACCTAAAAATTAGAAGTCAAGAAATAGCTTATTTAGTGACAGGGTAAGTAAAATAATCTGCTAAAAGAAGGAAAAGTTGTTTTTGAGGTGAGGGGTGTGGGAGGGGCATGCATTTTGGGTGACAAACCTTAAGGACTCTGGTTATGTGCATGCCTACATTTGGGGTTTTTTGATGTAAAAAAGTTTTAACTTTAAAAGCATGAACCGAAGGGGAGGAGGGCGGGGAGTGGGGGTGTTATTCTGTATGTTGGCAAATTGAACACCAATAAAAAATAAATTTATTTTAAAAAAATAAAAGCATGAACCACTGCTACATAACAAACAGTATGAATAAACAAACAGTTCAGCTATACTGTACCATACACATAGTAGGCATTCAATAAATATTAACTGATTATAGCTAATGTATACATAATGTGGAAGGAGGCATAGTAATTTGGGAAAGAAAAACTAGGATAAGTAAATCCACAAGGTCTTGTGAGAGAAAATATTTTCATCAAACTACTTTTTTCTTTTTGGCTAAGCCTCCTGTCTATCCTTTCCCACAATTCCACCAAGCACCCTAGAACATAGAAGCCATGATTATTCCAGCTTTTGTGCTTGACTCATACGCTACCCCCCGCCCCAAAATTCTGGTTTGTCACCAAAAATGTAAACCTTTTACTTCACTCAATGCACTCAGTTCAAACTAGAACTTTTACATGACAGCTCTCATTTGCTTAAGCCAGACTGTTTTCTGGTTTTCAGAATTTCTACAGCACATAGAGATTATATATGTCCATGTAACACTCAGTCACCAGCTGAACCATAGCACTTAACACTCAGACAGTTTACCACTGCCTAGGCCTCCGTCTCCTTATCTGTTGATTGGAAATTATGGCCGCTTCACCCGGCTGTTAGGAGGATTAAGTGAGATCATGTTCATAAAGTTCATAAAAAGAAGTTGGCTCCTTTATTTTTCACCAAGAATCTCACTTAAGGGCCTAAAGAGTGCATCTTTATTCTTTAATTGTATTTTCAGTATGTATAATCATACATTGGTGGACTTACCACGGGGTTTTTTAAATTCTGCTTTTTTTCAAGTTTCTTATATCCTGTTTCATTACAGAAATACCCAGTATCTTGTATTGAAAGTCCAAGAAACTCCCATACCAACCTTAGCAGAAGGAATCATGTTAGATTTTACTGAGAAATTTCAGACTGTTCCTAATAGATCTTAGGAGAAAGCAAGAAACATTTTTTTAAGATGGTTACGTTGACATCAGGAATGAGTCAAGTATTCTCACTCTTACCATTTGTTATTCATTGTACTAGAGATTCTAGTCACTTCAATGAACCTAGTAAACTAAGAAATATAAAAAATAAAAGATTAAAAGGTTTGGAAAGGAATAAAAATACCATTTGGATATAAACTTAGAAATCATAAGTGAATCTGGAAAAACATCTGGGTGCACTCTCAACATGATATATACATATACTTGTAATAGAGAACAAAATTTTAGAAGGATTCCATTTACAATACAGAAATATAAAAAATGAAATGTAAGAACTGTATCTTAAAGTTAATAAAACATCACTGAAATTAAAGAAGACCTAAATAAATGACAGATGATGCCATGTTGACAAATTAGGTTAGATACTGTAAAGCTGCCAGTTGATTTAAAGATTGTATGATCCCAGCAGATACTTTTATGGAAATTGACAACTTGATTCTAAAGTTACATAAAATGCAATGGGTCAGGAATACACAAGACAGTCTCAAAGAAGGAAAAACAAGCCTGGAAGTCTTAGGCTACCAGATTTCAAGAGATGATGAAGCTGCTCTAGCAGTTAAGATGGGGTAACATTGGCATGAAGAGAGACAATGAGTCCAGAAACAGACCCACACTTACCTTATTTTTGACAGATATATTGCCCTGGAGTGAAGCAAAGGATAGATTTTTCAATTAATTATATTGAAATTTTACTGAAAACAGCAAAGTCAAGGAAATCTTGAATCTACCTTACACAATGAAAATACCAAATATTGTAAATAATTTAAGGTATATAAAACTATAATGCTTGTACAATAAAACATACTATCTTCACAAACTGAGATAAGCAAAGATTTCCCAAACAGAACATTAAGACCTTGACCATAAAAGAAAAAGGTGATAAAATGGACTTAATTGGGACACCTGGGTTGCTCAGTGGTTACATGTCTGCCTTCTGCTCAGGGCATGATCCTGGAGTCCCACATCCCTTCAGGGAGCCTGCTTCTCCCTCTGCCTATGTCTGCTTTCTCTCTCTCTCTCTCTCTCTCATAAATAAAATCTTTTTTTAAAATGTGGACTTAAGATACTCTTTTATCTAAGGACACCTTTACAAGAAGGAAAGGATGAGCCACAAAATGGAGGAGGGACTGGCTGGCTGAGTTGATAGAGTGTGCAACTCTTGATCTCAGGTTTGGAAATTCGAGCCCCACATTGGGTGTAGCAATTACTTAAAAAAAAAAAAAAAAAGATCTTTAAAAACAAAAAAGGCAGACAACTCAATAGAAAAATGGGCAAAATATTTTGAACAAGCACTCCACAAAAAGTAACATTCAAGTAGTCAATAAATATATGGAAATATATTCAACTTCCTTGGTAATCAGAGGAATACAAATTAATGCAGTACTTTTACACACCCACCAAAATGGCCGGACAAACACAAACTCTAGTGAGATTGTAGAGAAACCAAGACATTTACACATTGCTAGTAGGGATGTAAAATAGCACATTTGGAAAATGTTTGGCAAATGGTTTGGCAGTTCTCAAAAGTATTAAACATAGATTTACCATATGACCCAGCAATTCTACATCTAGGTATCTACCTGAGAGAAAATATGTCCACATAAAGATTTGTATGCAAATGCCCAGAGTCACACTATTGATAATAGCCAAAAAGTGGAAGTTACCCACCAGCTGGTAAAGGGATAATATGTATTAATAACCATGCAATGAAATACTATTCAATGAAAAGGAACAACACACTGATAAATGCTACAATGCAGATAAACCTCAAAAACATGTTAGGTAAAGGAAACTAGTCACAAAAGATCCCATACTGTAATGATTATATGAAATGTCAGAAAAGGTAAATATAGAGACAGAAGTAGACTTAGGGGCAGGGGTTGAGAAGGGAGAGTAACTGTTACTGAGCATGATATTTCTTTTTGAGATGATGGGAATGTTCTAAAATAAGGCTGGGGGCATCTGGGTGGCTCAGTCAATTGAGTGTCAGACTCTTGATTTTGGCTCAGGTCCTGATCTTGATGTGAGATGGAGCCCTACCTCAGACTCCACACTCAGTGGAGTTTGCTGGAGACCTCTCTCCTTCTCCCTCTGCCCTGCCCCCTGCTCTCTCTCTCTCTCTCTCTAATAAATAAATCTTTTAAAAAATAAGATGAGACACTGGTGATAGCCGCACAACTGTAAACTTACTGAAAGTCATTTATCTGCACACTTAAAATGACTACATTTTATGGTATTTTAAATATTATTGAATAAAGCTAAACAGAATAAGAACATCCAAGACGTCAATAGACATTGTAAAGGTATTCAAATTCATTCGTTACCAGAGAAACAAATTGAAACAATAATGCCACTATGAAATAAGATCACAGTACAATACTATTATACATAGCACCAAAATGACTAAAGTGAAAAAAGAGGACAATATGAAGTGTTGATGAGGATGTGCAACAATGGAACTCCTATACTGTTGGTAGGAGTGTACATTGGTACAATCACTTTGAAAAACTAAAGCTGGACAGACACAACTCAGAACCCAGTATTTCCAGTCTTAGGTGTACACCTCAAAAATATGTTTGCAAAAAGACCTATAAGACTGTTCATAGCAGCATTCTGCATAGTTGCCAAAAACTGGGAATAACCCAAATGTCCATTTAGGGTTGAAAGGATAAGTCGTGGGATATTCACAAGTCAAGCCCTGCAATTCAAAAAAAATGAACTACCAACAACAACATGCACTTCAACACCTGCCCCCCCCCAAAAATAAATATAAGATTCCAGGTAAGAATCTAGACATTAAAAACATTAAAAGTATACTGTATGATTTCACTTAAATGGAGTTCCAAAACAGGCAAATTAATCTGTAGTGTTAGAAATCACTACAGGATAGTGGTTACTTTTGCAGAGGAGTGAGGGCATAATGGTTGAGATGGGGCATGAGAAGATGCTTTTGAGGTGCTGGAAGTGTTCCATTTTTCACTTCTCAACACACTGTACGCTGATGATTGGTGCATGCATTTTTTTTTTGCATGTACTTCAATAAAAAATGTTTATAAGAGTCTGTGCCAAGACCTGTACTGGGGAGAATATTGTCTAATTTTCAACATTAACTTTATGATATCAAAAGTGGGGCTCCTACTTTAAAAATGAGAAAACCAAAGAGGTTAGTCGTTGTCACAGATTAAGATCCCTAGAAGGGGGCAGCCCCGGTGGTGCAGCGGTTTGGCACCGCCTGCAGCCCGGGGCGTGATCCTGGAGGCCCAGGATCAAGTCCCACATCAGGCTCTCTGCATGGAGCTGTTTCTCCCTCTGCCTGTGTCTCTGCCTCTCTCTCGGTCTCTCTCTCTGTGTTGCTCATGAATAAATAAATAAAATCTTAAAAAAAAAAAAAAAGATCTCTAGAAGCAAACATTAAGGTGGAATTGCAGGAGACTTGGGGAAAGAGCTGTGGAAAATAAACGAGAAGGAGTAAGCGGGAAGGCTTAGGCAGATCTGACACATGTGAAATGAGAAGAGGAAAAAGAAGGATTTTTTAGAACCTCAGACTGCAATGCAGCTCTGTGAGCTGAGCATTGTGACCAGTCAAGGGGGAGCCCCCAGAGCAAAGACTGCCCATTAGCAGATTTTCATATTAGAAAAGATTGGCTCAGCTTTCAAACCCATAGAGAACTCAGTCATTAGCTGGGAGCAGCGAAGGGAAAGCTTGGACAAAGCTGAGCTGAGTTCTGAAGGGTAACTGGTCTCTTGCAACAGGTTCTCTCTTGAGGGGAGATCTGATCGGCACCTATCTATAGCTGCCACACTCGAACACTAAGTCAATTGGAATGTTGGGGTGAATTCCAGGTTCATGTATCTGAATCCTGATAGTCCCTTTATGACCATATAAATGGAGACCTACCAAGTATAGCTCAAATATCTACAAAAGCCATATCAATCCATATCTCTGAAGAAAATATAGTATTTGGAAACAGAAAGATGGTAGTAAAATGCATTCCAGGCAGAAGAAATTGCATGTGAAATAAACGTAATTGAGAGTTAAGCTTCTGTATCTGTTCTTTGGCTGTTCTTTGGTTGTTATAGATTCAAGAAAAAGCTGCAGAACTGGGCTCAGAGAAGATGTAGTTGCAGGAGCCAGTGCATGGCCCCTTGGAACCTCAGGAGGAATTCACTTCTGCAGTGCCTGTTCTTGCAAGATTCAGGTTCTCAGGGAAGAGAATCTGCTTAGCCTGGGTTGGTTATCCGTTGGCCACGGAGGGGAAGGTGCCTTGAACAACAGTCACACTGAGACACATAACCAAAGAAGAAGGAAGGAATGTTGGGCTTTAAACAGAAGGATAAAGGGATGCTGAGCTGGTAAAAGCAACACATGCCCTGTGTAGTTATAAACCATCACTTAGTGAAGCTTAAGAGAACCCAAACCACTCATCATATGTGAGTGAAATAGTTCATTAAATCATTATGATCTTCACCCACAAATTCTTTCCTTAGCAATGTTGGTAAGTGCAAAATTTAGCACACTCTAAGTATGACATTTAATTTTGGATATATGACTTCATCCTGGTCTTGTTTCTCAAATCTAAATCTTCCTGGATTCATTACTTCACTGTGGTCATTTGTGATAACTACAGGACACACGGAATCCAGTGATCCATGTTAGTCCTTGAGCACCTGCCAGAGCATCCCAACCCTGTGACATGTAACTACTGCACATAAAGCACTGACTATATCTGGCTTCCAAGTATAGATTTCTATTTATGGTTTCTGAAAGCCCACAGTGAATATCAGTGTCTACTTAAATTCCTTAAAGCCCAGTGTACAGTCTCCTTCTCCAGGATCCCACAACCTCTTATGCATCCTTTATGAAAGCTCCTATTACCACATAATAGGTAGGAATTCCTTTCTCTTGGAGGGATAAGGAACAATGACACTTATATCTGGATCCCCAGCACCTAATAGTTCCTGACATGTAGTAGGTACGTAGCAAATATTTGTTGTATTAAACTACAATAGAATGAACATTATGAGTCAGTAATGCAGTAACTCACTCGTGTATAACTAGTAAAAGTTTTCTTTGACTCTTAAGAGTCTTGCTCCTGCAAAATGCAGATATGTTGCAAATACCTTCCCATTTTCTGAAAATGAGGAAAGCATTGGGAGTAAATTAGTTAAAATTATTGAGTCTAAGAATATCAATCAGGGTCTAGGCAACAAAACAAGAAACTACACTAGGTATTTTAACTAGAAAACTAATACGTGGAGTTGTTTCACAGATGTTAGAGGACTAACAGAGCGGAAATAGGACATGAAGAGAACCCAGGGAGAACTGCAGGAAGAAGTTACCACCAGTAGAGTGGGAGGGAACAAAAAGGTCCAGTTTGGCATTACTAGAAGCTGGCGACTCAGAGAAAAGCCCATAAGATTGGTGCTCTCTGTGGAGTGGCTGCCAACTGGCTGCCATAAGCTCATTGGGAGCTCAGAGGAAGGGCCCCATGAAGTTGGGGCTCATAGCTTGAGAAGAGAAGATGCCTGGCTAATGCCAGTACCTCTGAAGGTGGGTAATAATTCAGGCTCTAGAAGAGTCAAAAGAAACTGAAGCTATGGAGAACTTCACAGGTAAGGAATAGCAAGAAATGAAAAGAAAGTTTTTTCTCCTTTTCTACTCCCCATTCCTCCTCGTGTCTCCAATTGGTCCAACCTTACTGGAATGGATTCTGAAAATATCATTTGCAGACTTGCAGCCCCAGCATAACAGAATAGAATATAGAAAGGCTGTTTTGGGGGCACTTGGGTGACTCGGTTGGGCATCAGCCTCTCAATTTCGGCTCAGGTTGTGATCTCAGGTCACGAGAATGAGCCCCGCATTGAACTCCACACTCACTGGGGAGTCTGCTTGTCCCTCTCTCTTCCCTTCGGCCCCCAGGTTACATGCTTACTTCTCTATCATTCATTCATTCATTCATTCATCAATCTTTTTTTAAAAAAAAGGAAAAAGAGAAAGGATTAGTTTGGACCCAAAAGACATTAAATAGCCAAATAATATATCTAGGAGCAATATATGACCTAGACTGTTATGGAGGGACCACTTCAGGTATGATCGCCAAAAGAGGGACTAACACAATATCTAAATCAATGCAAATAGCAAGAGTGGCAACTAATAAATTATATGTGTCACTTTCCCTTATTTTCTATTATCTGTAAAGTTGGAATTTTAAAGGCACCAAAAGAAGGTGTAATTGCTTTATTCCCATTTTATTATACCCTCCTTTATCTAAACAGTGCTTTTAGGAAGACTTAATAAAAAAAGACTTATGTGATAGTTACTGGCAACTAATGTCTAAGTGACTTCTCTGCAGATAACTTTCTCTTTGTATTATCACATAATTCTCTATATTTCTACACCACTAAGTTTTGGCAAGAGCAACTTAAAACAGAAATTTTCAAGTATCTGGTAAAGCAATAATAAATTAATATTCTTGACATATATCTTAAAATCAATAAAACGTTATCTAATCAATTATGATAAGCCAAAATACAGTAACTCATTCTTTTTCATTATGGTTCCATAAATTCAAATGGTTAGCTTCTCAACCTTTGAAAATGAATATGGAGTCTAGATTCCAGCATATATCATATCCTTTTTTGAGAGAGGTTTCCAACAATATTCAACTTAACTCAGCATATGCATAACAATCATCTACCGTTGGTGTGGCAATGTACTTGGAGGGATACAAACATGTGTCAACCAAGTCCCTGCTTTCAACGAGCACACAGTCTAATTTGAAACGGACAAAAGCGGAAGAGCTCTAACCCCAGGTGGACTGGCAGCATGGTGGGGGGAGACCAGCTGGAGAACCTGTTAAGACTTTTTGTATAATGTGGCGTTTGACCTGTGTCTTAAAGATGGTTTCACTTTTTGAGACAAGTCGAAGAATGCTTTGCCATTGCCATCTAAATAGTCTTAATATTTATCAAGCATAGTATAGTTCACATTAAAATCTCGTCTTCCCAACTTGAAATTGTGTGTGTGTGTGTGTGTTAGATTTACGCATACACACTCTCCTTTATCAAACTCTCCATTTGATCTTAAGATTGTAATGATGGGCATCACTAGACCACAGAAAACGAAGACTTTTTTAAAAAATCGTTGCCTTTTCTATATACAACTCCCCAAAATGCAGATGATTTAAAATAATATAGTACCACACTTTGTACTTGCTTTTATTAAAGCTTACCATACTATATTCTAATTATTTATATTTCTATGTTCCCCTCTGGAATTAATGCCCAAGAACAAAGACTATACATCTATAGTAGGTTACAGAAAATCGTTACTTGATAAATAATAATTAATCTCCATTACTATCATTCCATCATTGAGTACAGAGACAAAGAATCTTTTTCCCATCAATTTATACCCAACTCGTGGGATTTTTGTTTGAAAGACCAGTGTCTCCAATAAGTAACACGTAATGTACCTATTTTTATAATTTCTGAACATTCTTCAGACTGTTAGGGAAATGAATAGCAGTGAATGAACAATGCACTAAACCCCATTTCTAGTGCCACAAGTGGCATTTTTATTCAACAAACTTTAGTTAGAGACCAGCTGTGTACCACAAAGTATATTTTTAGAGCCTATTTTTGTCACACTTGGGCACAATGAACCTATGGAACTCATGATAAATCAAAGATAAGAGTGACATGGATTATTAAACAAAGGAATGGACTATAGAGCGGTTCAGTTAGCAGTGTAAGGCTACATCTGTCCCATCCAGAAGGACAGAATTTCAAGATACCTAAGTAATACACAAAATCTTTCTACTGGAAAAGTTCTTTTCTTTTTTTTTTTCTTTTAAAGATTTTATTTATTTATTCATGAGAGACACAGAGAGAGAGAGGCAGAGACATAGGTGGAGGGAGACACAGGCTCCCTGCATGGAGCCTGATGAGGGACTCGATCCCAGGACCCCAGGATAACGCCCTGAGCCAAAGGCAGCCATTCAACCACCTAGCCACCCAGGTGTCTCTAGAAAAATTATTTTCTTCAGGGGTGTGAACATAGGTCTAGTCTCAAGACTTCTGGTATTGCTTCCTGGTGTGAGTGGCCTTAGTGACTGAGCACGTTGAAGCACACAGTCTTGCTCATGGGCTGGCGCTCGCCCATGGTAACAACTGTCACTTATCTGGACATTCCTGAAGCAGGGCGACAGGGGCACAGACATGTTTCTGAGGCGATTCTCAAAGTGGTTGCACTTTCAAATGTAGTGGAGATAGTCTCAGAGGATGACAGTGGTCCTCTGCATCTTTGTCTTGGTCACCACACCAGACTGAATCCGCCCTCCAATGAAGATGTTACCATGATAGGGGCATTTCTGGTCAATACAGGTGCCCTCGATGGCATCCTTGGATAATTTAAAGACCAGATCCATGTTTCTATAGTGTCGCAGGGGTTTCTCCTTGCTAGTTCCTCCAAGCGGAGCCCCTCTTCTTATTTTGAAAGGTGGTTGGCTGTTTTTGGTAGATAGGCTCAGTCTGAATCTTTCTGGCTGCCTGAGAAAAGGGTAATCCAGAATCTTAACTTTTCTGCCACTTATTGTGCTGATGTTTTTACTAAATCCCACATTACATAGCAGCCACAGTGGCATTGGGAAGAGCACACACCACACACACACACCCCATCATTTTGAGGTTCTTTGGTGTCCTGTTTTCTCCCAGGAGTTTGAGATTCCTTTAAGGGCCCCAACATTTCAGCTTTACCCTTTCTGCTCCACATCAGAACCTGCTTTCCAGAGCCTCTACTAATAGCAGTGTGGCACCAAAGAACTCAATGGTGATTTGGTACCTCCCTCTCCTTCTAGTAGAGGGGAAAAGCTGAAAGAAGGTAACCAATTGCTCAGGATCACACAGTTATAAGGAAATGGGATTTGAGCTCAGATCTCTTAATGCCCAAGTGAGTGTTCTTTCCAGCATATGATGTGGCCTTGTATTAATGTGTCATCCATAGAATGGCCCTCCTTTTTCAGGTATTTGTATTTTCTCAAGATCAGAACTTAAGCAAAAATAATAACATGAAACTTTATGTTAGATAAGATATTAGGGGAATCCTAGAGCTCTTTTGAGGTTCCTAAAAATTGTATCCTATAGCGGCCTACCTAACAACCTTCTGGCACACAGGAAGTAACTAACCGCTTACATTTTATTGAGAGAAAGGAGAAGGATAATATGATTGGCATCTGCCATGTGTCAGACACTGTGTTACACACTTTACCTGTGGGACCTCATTTCATCTTTAAAATGAGTCCATTAGGTAGCTATAATTATCCCTATTTATAAACGGTGTGGGGAAGCACTGCATATATTTCTTATGCTTTGTGGCTATCTTTGAAAATGTTTCCTCTGCTAGAGTAATTTCCCACATTATGAATCTCAGATTCATAGGCAGAAACTCAGACTCCCTTTCCCAGCACCTTCACAGTCAGGGTACAAGTCTCAGTCAAAGTCAGGATGAGAGCAGCATGTATAAGCGGTGCTATCCCACATCCACTTTTCTGGCTTGGATAGTAGAGAGGAGTCTGGTCTTCAGTGACAGGAATGATGAGAGCCTTGTGTGTGATAGCCAGCCGGCAGCACCACCGGCAGCAGCAGTGCTCAGGCCGGACCAAGGCAGTCCTGCATGGACGGTTTGGTGTTGTTTCTGGCTATGCAGCCTCTAGACTTCACTATCTGCCTTTCCCGGAGATTCTACAAACTGTTTAATATCCCTTAATAAATCCCCTTCTTTTTAAACTAGCTGAAATGGCTTCTGTGGTTGGCAACTAAGATCCCAGGCCACAATTCAAAACCACAGTGAGATACCACTCACTCACACCCAGTAGGATGACTACTATCAAGAAAATTTAAAAAAAAAAAAAAAACAAAGTAATAAGTGTTAGGGAGGATGCGGAGAAATTGGGACCCTTGTGTACTATTGGTGGGAATGTAAAATGGCGCCATGGCTGTGGAAAGCAGTATGGGAGTTCCTCACAAAATTAAAAATTGTGAGTAGAATTACCCTACTATCTAGCAATCCCACTTCTGGGTGTACCCAAAAGAGTGAAGTCGAGGTCTCAAAGAGATATCTGTACACTTGTATCCATAGCAGCATTGCTCAAATAGCTAAAATGTGAAAGGTGTCTAGAGTAGTCAAAACACAGGGATGCCTGGGTGGCTCAGCGGTTGAGAGTGTGCATTTGATCAGGGTGCGATCCCAGGGTCCTGGGATCGAGCCCTGCATTGGGCTCCCCGCGGGGAGCCTGCTTCTCCCTCTGCCTATGTCTTCTGCCTCTCTCTGTGTGTCTCTCATGAATAAATAAATAGAATATTAAAAAAAAAAAGTACATCCAGAAAATGGAAGGCCAGTTGCCAGAGGCCGGGAGGAGGCAAAGGGGTGGTGAGGAGGAGCGAGAGGGCAGGCAAGGCAGGGCCAGGGGCCGGAATGGGACGCCGTTGTCCCCTGGGTGCATCGCAGCATTTCCATTTTACAAGATGAACAGAGCTCTAAGATAGTGGAGACGGCTGCACAGCAACATGAAAGCACTTAATACCATTGAGATGTCCACTTAAAATGGTCAAGGTAGTAAATCTTCTGTTGTGTGCCTCTTACCATAATTTAAAGAGAAAGAAAAGACTGACAGCACCAAGCGCTGGTCAGGATGTGGAGCAACCAGGACTCTCCTGTCTTGCTGAGGAGCGAGCAAATGGCTCAGCCATTTCGGAAAACCATATGGCGGCGCCTTGGAAGGTTCAATATACATTTGCTGTATAATCCTGCCATCCCAGCTCTGGGTATTCACCCACCTCGGCCCGCAGAAGGACTTCTTCCCGCGCGGGGCTCCGGGACAGGGGGAAGGGTAGCACTGGGGCACCTGCGGTGGTACCGCTGTCCTGGAGGCTGCTTCAGCCATGGGCATGTCCCGCCGTGGTACTGTCCCCGAGTTCGGCAAGATGTTAGCCTTGGGGGAAGCCGGGCACTTTACAGGATCGCTCCAACTGCCTATGAATCTGCAATTACCTCAGAAAAAAAAAGTTAATTAAAAAAGGGGGGGACAGCTGGGTGGCTCAGCGGTTGAGCAGCTGCCTTAGGCTCAGGTCGGGATCCCAGGGTCCCGGGATCGAGTCCCACATCGGGCTCCCCTCAGGGAGCCTGCTTCTCCCTCTGCCTGTGTCTCTGCCTCTCTCTGTGTCTCTCATGAATAAATAAAATCTTTAAAAAAAAAAAATTCCCGGACCAATACAAGAAGTAATTGTCCTGGTTTTACACGGCCGTTGAAGGTGGAATCCAGATCTGAACCCGCGCCTGACTGGCCCTTCATCACGTGCTGTGTCCTCCCTCTGAGGCCTCGGGCCGGCCGCTGAGCAGCCTCGTGCCTGGTAGAAAGAGGGCTTGCCCTGGCCGCGGGAAGCCCTGGCTTCCTGAGAAGAACCCAAGCCCTGTAGCCTAGGACTCTGGGTGACTAAAGGATGTTCTTGGAATGGCAGGCTTTGAGTGCATCTATGAATTTACACGCTTTCAGTAAAGGATGCCATACATTTTAGCACATGGAGCTCCCGCTTGAACACAAAACAAGACGCAGATTATTACTAGCGTGGTGATGGAAACGGTAAAGGCAACACGGTTTTAGCGCTCAGCCCTCGCAATGACTTGGAAGATAGCTGATTGCTACGTGGCAGGGGACACAAATGAAGCGTAAGGAGGTTGAGCAACTTGCCCTGAGTCCTCACAGATGGCTCATAGGAGAGCTGGAGTGCGGTCTAGCTCCAGGGCTCACGCTTTCACTAGCGAAAGCAGGTCAGATGATTCTGTAGAAAAATAAATATGTTGCTGTGTAAGGTGCGGGATTTCTTATTGTTTGAAGGAAATATTGTTTAAATATGTATATTTTAGAAGGACCCACACATGGATTCATTTAAGATGCCCCCACAATACCTCAACGGCTAATACTTGATGAGCCATTCCTGTGAAAGCGGCTTACAATAAAGGATTTCCTCCTGTGGTTGTAACTATGATCTCCACTCAATCCTTGACATGTACGCAGCTTAAAGATGATCTTATGAAACTATTTAGATCTTTTGGATCAACAGATGCCTAAAAATTCAATGGTTGACATGGGAGATGTATCTAGGATGCCAATGGTTTCTGTTTGTACAAAGAGTTAGACACCAGTGAATAAGCATCACAACGTCTCTACAAGGGAGGGAAAGTTGAGAGGACTTAAAGTATTGGCTGCATTCAAGAAACAAATGCAGTTTTATAACCATCTATATGAAAAGAAATCTCACTTTAAGTGAAGAGTATTTTTTAAATGCAAATAATTCACATTCCCTGTCCTCTCCCTTACCTTGTCACACCCATGAATATTTCTATTTTGATACTGGGTTTTCTTAAGGCAGATTTCTATCTCTTTAGCCACATGTTAGAATTACCTAATTTGAAGCCTCAGTGTGATATGGCAGATGGAGAGTATTTAAATCAGAATTGAGATCCAGGTTCTTGGCCTGTTTGCTACCTAAAGCAAATTTTGTTTTTGTTTTTGTTTTGTTTTTAAAAGATTTTATTTATTTACTGATAAGAGACACACAGAGAGAGGCAGAGAGACAGAAAGAGGGAGAAGCAGGCTCCCTGAGGAGAGCCTGACATGGGATTTGATCGCAGGACCATGGGATCATGCCCTGAGCCCAAGCCAGACGCTCAACTGCTGAGCCATCCAGGCACACACCAATTTGTTTTCTGACTCTGAATGCCTTGTAAACATTTTCTGTATCTGTTTCCTCAAATGCCAGGTGTGTCTTCTCATCTTCACAGACCCTTGGGAAGTATTTTAGAAAGTCCTCCGTGTTCTCCTATCTAGTTCTTGCTTTCAGTGGATTTGGAAAGGAAAGCATTTTGTGGGCACACACATAAAATAGTTAATAACTACCATTTAGAGACACTTAGGTTTCCAGCTCAATAACCACACTATCTCAAATCTTTATAACATTCCTACACAGTTGGATATATTAACTGATTGGAATTATTAACAGCCTCATTTTATAAAAGCAGCAGCTGAAGGTGGGGAGGCAGGAGCACTGGCTATGCACACTGACATGGCGTTTGAGGTCAGGGAAGTCACTTCTTGGTCTCCAGTGTCCAGCGTGGTGGCCGACGCATGCCAGCTCTCAGGAAAAGCCTGCTTTTCAAATAGCTGCTTCTGTGTCATGGCTTTAAGCTGAAGTTCAGAAAGTCATTAATGTGCCTTTCCTATTTCTTCAGTCTCATAAATTTACCTTTGGAAATTTACCTTCTTTTCCTAGAATGCAAGGATTCAAAATCATAAAACACGGAAATGTACATAGATTGCCTTATTTAAGATACCTATGGTTGGCAATCAGCTGTCCAAGGTGGCAAAGAGATGTACACCTGAGGTTTTGAAACATTTCCTGAAGAAGGATCATCGTACACAGTGACTCATCCACAGGTAGCCCAGGGCCAGCCACATAACTCTCCCAAGGTTTTAGTGTTAATATTGCTGAGCTCTTATGGCATTTGGGTTCAAGGGCAAAAGTACTGGGTGGTTGTTTTAAAATCTGGAAATGCAAAAAGACGTTGAAGTTTTTAAAGGAGATTCAGGAACAAAGAAGGCTTTTAGAAGAGGTGCTTTAAAAGGATGGCTTGCCATATGTAAAATGCAGTATTTTTTTTTTTTTTTTTTGAGAGAGAGTGAAAGAAAGCACATATGATGGCAGGAGGGGGAGAGGGAGAGAATGAGAGAATCCCAAGCTGACTCCACGCTGAGGATAGAGCCCTCCTCAAGGCTAGATCTCAGGATTCTGAGATCATGACCTGAGCCAAAATCAAGAATTGAATGCTTAACCTACTAAGCCTCCCAGGTGCCCCTGCAATAAGTATTTAAAGAGAAAAAGTATAGAACAACTAAGGGTATGTTAATTAGGGATGAAAACACTTTATTTCACTGTTGGCTAGGCTCACAAAAAGTCAAGGATGATAGGCTCTTATTTTACATTTATTTTCCAATATTTACATTAATTCACCAGTCTCCAGTTAGGGGGAAAAGTTACTTACATGCCTGGTTTTATAATGGTTCGCAGTGATTTGTCTCTTTAGGCTATTCACAAATGTTCTTAGTTGTCACTATTCCATGTAGCACCTCCAGAGTTTGCGCTTTGGAAATAGGTGGGGTTGGGCTTGAAACCTGCCTTTCTTTTGCCCTGGATAGCTGGATGGCTTGTCTACTGTGACCAAACTCTCAGAGCCTTAGCTGTGTCTTTTATAAAATGGGGCTGTTAATAATTCCAACCAGTTAATATATCCAACCGTGTAGGAGTGTTATAAGGATTTGAGATAGTGTGGTTATTGAGCTGGAAACCTAAGTGTCCCTAAATGGTAGTATTAGCTATTTTTTGTCTGTGTCCACAAAATGATTTCCTTTCCAAATTCACTTAAAGCAGGGAAAGTAAATTCAAGTATTTCCTCAAGCAGCTGTATAGTATCATCTTAAGATCACAATGACTCAACTTCCTTTTCCTTAAGGAAATATAATTGGGGGGAGAAAAGAAAGGCTTCCAGCATTGCCCTGTATTCAGCACTCAGATGAGGTGTCAGTATCCTGCCCAAGCCTGGGGAGGTTAGTTCCCCAGAGTGTCGGAGCTGCACACAGAGGAAGTTGCTGGGTTATTGTGAGAAAGAAGCATGTGGACAAGACTCCTCTTCCAGGCAGCTTTAAAAAGGGGCGTTACATCGTGCATTGTAGGTCAACTCCCAGTGTCCCATACCTTCATTCAAAATCCTGACAACCACCCCTACACGTTTGGTAGTTTTAGCAAAACAGTTAGGAGCAAAGGTTCTGGACTCACTGCCTACATTCCCATCCCTGCTTTGCAACTCACTAGCTGTGTGTCCTTAGACAAATTACTTACCCATTCTAGTCTCTGCCTTTGGCTCAGGTTGTGATCCCAGGGTCCTGAGATCAAGTCCTGCATCAGGCTCCCCTAGGGAAGCCTGTTTCTCTCTCTGCCTATGTCTCTGCCTCTCTGTGTCTCTCATGGATAAATAAATAAAATCTTTTTTTTAAAAAATGACTTACCCAATCGGAGAAGGACAACCATTATATGGTCTCATTCATTTGGGGAATATAAATAGTAGTGAAAGGGAATAGAAGGGAAGGGAGAAGAAATGGATGGGAAATATCAGAAAGGGAGACAGAACATGAAGACTCCTAACTCTGGGAAATGAACTAGGGGTGGTGGAAGGGGAGGAGGGCGGGGGGTAGGGGTGAATGGGTGACGGGCACTGAGGGGGGCACTTGATGGGATGAGCAATGGGTGTTATTCTGTATGTTGGCAAATTGAACACCAATAAAAAATAAATTTATTATTAAAAAAATAAAAAATAAAAAAATAAAATAAAAATGACTTACCCATTCTAAAACTCCCTTCCTTGCGATAACATTGATGCCCATCGCCCAGGGCTACTGTGAGGCTCACATAGAAAATAATGTCTTCATTAATGTCTTCACATAATGCCTGCCACAAAGTACACACTAGTTGTTGCTATTGTTGTTTTGGCAATAGTAGTTATCTTGCACAGTATCAAACACTAGTAAGAAGGTAGAAATCCTAGTCTTCTGACTCCAGATCCCAGGCTCTTTCTCTTACCATGTGTAATAGCTCTACAGAATGTTTATTGCTTCCTTCAGTGATTAAAATACCTCAGGACTGTTTCTGTAATCCAGGGACGCTGAAGGATTCTAATTATGCAGAGCCACAAATAAAAGGTCACTGTTAGTAGAAAAAGGCAATGTTGTATCACTGTTCTTTGCTCTTGCTTGAGAAAAAGAACCCACATATCAGACTATGTCTTAGCTCCCAAGAACTATACTTCCCAGGAGTTATCATTCTCGGTTACCAAAATGAGTTTCAGGGGCACCTGGGTGGCTCAGTGGTTGAATGTCTGCCTTCAGCTCAGGTCATGATCCTGGGTCCTGGGATGAGTCCACATTAGGCTCCCCACAGGGAGCCTGCTTGTCCCTCTGCCTGTGTCTTTGACTCTCTCTGTGTCTCTCATGCATAAATAAATAAAATCTTTTAAAAAACAACAACAACAACAACAAAAACCTACAATAAGTTTCAGTCCTGCCAATCAAAAGCACTGCCTGTGATTTGACAGTTGAGAGGCCAGTTGACACCAGAGAGACCACAGTATCCTCTCTGATGCTAATGGTGCCATCAACTGTTTGTCTCCCTTGCAAAGTTATCCTCTAATATTTTGCTCCAACTTCCTCCAAACAAAACAACTGGTGCAGCTGCCAGTGTGACTGGCTGGCTTTCTGGTTCACTGCCTACTTAGACGTAAATAAATGGTACACTTGCTCCTCACTTTAACTACCACTGGGCTTGGCTTGGCTCAACTCCAGGCTCCTTGGGTACTGAACCTTGTAGAGTCCATAAAGTTAATTTTCCAGACTAACTGCAACCTCGTATGAACTTCATACAAGGCAGCTCTGGAGAAAGTCACACTGACTTTGCCATATCACTTAAAAATAATTTTTTTAACTGTCAAAAAGAAATCTTCACCAACATAGATCAGTTGCTGGGCCATAAAACAAATCTTAACACATTTCAAAGAATGTAAGTCATACAAAGAGATTTCTCTGAAAACAATGGAATTAAGTGAGAAATAAGTAATAAAAAGATACCTCGAAAGCCCCCAAGTAGTTGGAAACTGAACAACACACTTCAAAATAAACCACGGGTCAAACAGGAAGTCACAAGATAAACTGGAAAATACTTTGAGATGAATGAAAATGAAAATGCAACATATTAAATTTTCTGGGATGCACTTAAAGTAGGGCTTAGAGGAAAATGTATGGCGTCAAAGGCTTATATTATCAAGAAGAAATATCTAAAATTAGGAGTCTAAGTCTCCATCTTAGAAAAAACTAGAAAAAGCAGCTAAAAGCAAAGCAAGCAGAAAGAAAAAATAAGAGATGAAATCAATGAAATTGAAAAACATAAAAATCATAGAGAAAAATCAACTAAATCAAAAGTTGTTTCTTTTAAAAGATCAATAAAATTGATAAAACTTAGTCAAACTGATAAAGAGAAAGAAGGGGGAAAAAATCAAATTACTAACATTAAGAATGACACGGGATAAGCCTGGGTGGCTCAGTGGTTGAGCGCCTGCCTTTGGCTCAGGTCATGATCCTGGGGTTCTGGGATGAGTCCCACGTCATGAGTCCCCCTTGCTTATCCCTCTGCCTATGTCTCTGCCTCTCTCTCTGTGTCTCTCATGAATAAATAAATAAAATCTTAAACACACACACACACACACACACACACACACACACACAGACAATTACTTACCTATTAGACTGGCTAAAATCAAAAGACCTGAATACCAAATGCTGGCAAAGATGCAGAGTAATTGGAACATGGCTGGCAGGATGTAAAATGGCACAGTCACTTTGGAAAATATTCTGGCAATTACTTACAATAACATACACTTATCCTGTGACCCAGCAGTACTCCTCCTAAGTATTATTTTCCCAAGAGAAAGGAAAACAAATGTTCACACAAAAGACCATGCATAATGTTCACAGTGGCCTGATTACAAAACTAGAAACAACTCAAATATTCTTCAACTGGGAATAAACAGTCTGGTTTATCCATACAATGGAATACTACTCAGCAATAAACATGAATGAACTACTTATAAATGCATAGATGAATCTCAAACGCATTATGTTAAGTAAAAGAAGGTTAGTTAGCCTCAAAAGGGGACATTTATATGCCATTCTGGAAAAGGCAAAACTACAGAGACAATCAGTGGTTGCCATTTGCAAACAATTTCTAGGAGGTTCACAGACCACCTGTAGCTCATCCCAAGACTCCATCTCTATGCTACTCCGTGGTCAAGGCAGCCACCCATTCCTCTCCTCAGAGCTCCAGCTCCTTCCTGAACCCTAACCAGATTTACCTTTAGGGGCATGCTGCTTGGTGCGGGATTGGTTCCTGTTTCATAGACAGTATGACACTTTTCTCTCCTCAGGTATCACTTCTGGGGCAAACCACCCATCTCAGGGCTGGGCATACTGCATGGGATTGGTGGTAAGGCATTGTGGCAATCTGCCTAGTAGCAAACTATTTCATGATTTCCCCAGGTCCATGAACTTCCCACCGTTGTGCTGTGACCTGAGAGAATGGGAGCCAGTTGGAGAAGGATGAGAATAAGGAACCTAAAAGAAGAACACCCATCTGGCTCAGTGGGTAGAGCACTGACTCTTCATTTCAGGGTCCTGAATTGGAGTCCCACATTGGGTATAGAGATTTCTTAAGGGAAAAAAAAAAAAAACTAAAACCAAGGTGGGCTCTGTAGATCTCCACCTCCCACATCAGAAAGCCCAGCTATGTAGGAAGTCAGTGGTGATGGATCCCCAAGCAAATGGAAGGAAGTGTCGACTTGGACCAGCTTCAGTCATCATACCTCCCTCTCTCTCTACCTTTCGCTCATTCATCATTCTTTTTTTTTTTTTTTTTTATTAAGATTCAATGTATTTATCCATGAGAGATACACAGAGAGAGAGGCGGAGGCACAGGCAGAGGAGCAGCAGGCTCGATCCCAGGACCCCAAGGCAGCCGCTCACCCCTGGAGCCCCCAGGCGCCCCTCCTTCGGCAGGCAGGCTTCGACGGGATGCTACAGCGGGTGTGGACAGACGCAGAAGCTCGCCCTCCCGGCGTTTGCAGCCCCCGCTGCAGACCAGGGGAGCCGTCAGCTCTCGGGGCGCGCGGGCGAAGTCAGAGCGCAGGGGGCTGCGGGGCGCTCGTGGCGCGGGCGGCCCCCGCCCTGCAGCCGCCCACCGGGCCCTTCCCGCAGCCGCGCGGCCGCCCGCCCCAGGCCAGCCCGGGCCCGCGGGGATGGAGGCGGCGGGGGCGGGGCCCGCGGGCGGTCGCGGCGCCGTGAGTCCCGGGCTGGGGAGGCGCGCGGGCCGGGACTGCGGGCCCCGCCGCCAGGTGCGCGGCTCCAGGGGCGCGGAGGGCGGGGCGGGGTGGGGGGGGGGCGGGACTGCGCGGCCCTGCTCCCGCCGGGCTCCCCCCCATCCCCGCCCCCGCGGGGACCCAGCCGGAGTCTCCCTGCCCGGGGTGGGCGGGGGGGACCGACACCCGACATTAGAACCGGGGAGGCCCGGAGCCTTCCCAGGCCGCAGCCGGCTCAGGTGTCTTGGATCGCAGGAGCTGACGTTCAACGAGACCGATTACCTTACAAGGCGGTTCATTTTTGGATGACGGGTTGTATTCTAACTTGCAGGGTGTGTACCGGGTCGGCTAGAGTCGGGTCCCCGGAGGGCAGCCACCGCCGCGGGGTGACGTTTGAAGGAAGCTGCGGGTCCCTACCTCGTGGACGAGCGCGCTCCTGCTCCAGGGGCCCCACGCAGGCCCGTGGGTGAGCCGGGCCCCAGGGCGGGCCGCTCGCGCCGATGTTTCGTGAGCGACACTTTCAGACTATGTGAAGATCCGTTTTAAGATTTAGCCCTCTATGATGGAGAAGTATGAAAAAATCGGGAAAATTGGCGAAGGATCCTATGGAGTTGTGTTCAAGTGCAGAAACAGGGACACGGGTCAGATCGTAGCCATCAAGAGATTTTTGGAGTCAGAAGATGACCCTGTCATAAAGAAAATCGCCCTTCGAGAAATCCGCATGCTCAAGGTAATGGGTTCTTTAAAGTGAATTTCCAGGGACTAAAAACATTAAACTGACTGCTGTTATGTTGAATAAATGTGTTAACATCTCTTTCCTGCACGGGCTTTTGTCCTCATGGACACAGACAGGACGTCCCTGTACAGGTCACCAATTACATAATGAGCTTTTAGAAAGCAGGGACACCAGTGCAGGGAAAGATGGAGATGCTTGTTGGGACGTTTCATTTTTCTTCCCCATAGCTTCTTTCCCAGGTTGGCTGCAGACCTGGTACTTCAAGAGCCATCAACTTTGATACTGCAGAAACTTACCACAACCCCAGTTGGTTACCATTCGTGAGTTTTAAACTTTCAGGCCATCTTCTGTTAACATTTCAGTCCCTGAAGATAATCATTCACCTGTTTTCAAACTGCTAGGAAGCTGTCGGGTTTTCTTTACACTTTACATTTATCTGCTGCTGAACATCATAATGTCCTTTCTCTAGAAAAAAATTTTTTTTGAATATTTTATTTATTTTTTCATGAGAAACACACACACACAGAGATAGAGACAGAGACAAAGACACAGGGAGAAGCAGGCTCCATGCAGGGAGCCCGACGTGGGACTCCATCCCGGGTCTCCAGGATCACACCCTAGGCGAAAGGTGGTGCTGAACCACCCAGACTGCCCGAAAAAATTATTTTTTAAAGAGATTTTTTACTTATTGGTTTGACACACAAGCAGGGGGAGAGGGAGAAGCAGACTCCCCACTAAGCAAGGAGCCCCAAAGTGGGGCTCAGTCCCAGGACTCTGGGATCATGACCTGAGTCGAAGGCAGACACTTAACTAAGCCACCCAGGCACCCCAAAAAGATTCGTCTTAAAGAAACAAAATGATCACTTTTAAAATGTTTGTTGACCCTAGAAGACCATGAAATAAGCGGTGGAAAAAGTTGTTTATTACTACCTGAAAATATTTTTTTCCTGTAACAGAAAGAGGCTGCTTTTCTGAATTTCTGTGAAGAGGAAACCCAAATCCCAACATAGAGTGTGACACGTATGAACCCAGTGAGGTTAACTTGGTCTCAGACAGTTGAGGCCTCTATATTGGGACACATATAACCAATCGACTATATGAGAAGCAGAGAGCAAACTGGTGGGGGAGGTAAGGGGAACATCCAGGAGATTTTCACTTATCCTTGCCTCTGTTTTCTCCAGGCATCTCTAAAAGTCTCTCTTGCCCATGGCTTGAGTGTGTGGAGTAATCTCTGAATAAGGATCCTGGTGTGAATTAGCAGGCTTTGGGTAAATTTAAATGGGTGGGTAATGGAAAACCTCTCTCTTTGCGTTTGGGATGTTCTCTACTAGCAGGATGTTATCTACTCTGAGAAGACACTTCCAAGGTTCCCCTACTCCCACTCCGATAGGGTCTCCCCTAGGAAAGGGTGAGACTGGCAGTGTTTGCCCAGCCCATGCCCTGGACTGCTCTCCTTTTACCCCGACTACAGGGACAGGTTCTCACCTTTTCTTTTGGGCTGATCTGTGTTTTTTACTTTCTCAGGCTTTCCCTAGAGGAGAAGGTGATAACTTAGTTTCAAAGGATTCATTTACTCCAAAGAAAAGACAGTCTGTTTCTAGTGGAGAGATACTTTTTCTGATTCTGAAGGTCACCTATGAATGCCTCTCAACCCTCTTCAATACTGGGTTTACAAGTGTAGCCCTCTGAATTAATTGAGCTGCTTCCGGATGGGGACCTCTGTGTCTCTGTATGGATTACTAAGCACATAGTAGGCCTCCAATAAATGTTACTGTAGATTGAAAAAAAATGTTAACAAAATAAGCTCTTAGGTAGGGTGGTTGTTGCCAATGAATTAAGAAGTCAGATGTGTTCTCTTATTGATGCTATCTAGAGGAGTTGTGTGCACAGGAGCCTGATTACGAGGCACAGAGCACCCCATTCTTCAAAATGAAGTGCACAGAGGTAGACTCCCCCAAACTATATGAGGTGATGGGACTAGATGACTGTTAGTGTGTGTCCTTCAAAGCCCTAACTTTTCAGCATGCTGTGATGTTCCCAGCATTTACCAGGTACTTAAATATTTGCTGAAATAGTGAATTGAAAGTTTCTTAAATGAAGTCACATTTTCTCCATGTAATTTTTCAGTAAATTGTATAGAGCCTCATTGTGTCTAAAACAATGTTTTTTAAAAAGGTTTTATTTATTTTAGAGAGAGGGTGAGCAAGTGAGCACGTGAGCAGGGGGAGGGGCAGGAGAGGGAGAGAGAATCTCAAGCAGACTCCCCGCTGAGTGCCAAGCCAGCTCTGTGCTCAGCATGAGGTCAACCTCGTTGATCTCACGATGCTGAAATTGTGACCTGAACCAAAACCAAGAGTCCGATGCTCAACCAACTGAGCCACCCAGGTGCCCCTAAAACAATGTTTATATGAAAGTATAAAATAAATTTCAGATGGTTAACTCATGGAAGGGAAGTAAGATAAATTTCTTCTTGGCTGTCACTCCTGATAAACTGGATTCCTATGTCTCCATTCCTGACAAGAACCCTCTAAATAAAAGTGTTTAAGAGGCACATTTGAACTGGACTTCGAAGTGTTTAGGAAGGCATGGAATGAGAAGGCATTCAGGGCAGTTTCTCCTAGGAAAAGGTGCATAAGTAGAAAGCAATATATTGAGGGAATACAGGTTATAACCCTAAAGTCTTAGCCAAGATTGCCTGCTGGGTGCTAATGGGCCAGGAAGAGAAGGAAAAAGGAAGCCAGGGTTCAGTAGAAGGCAGTGTGAGGAATTTCCTGAATGTAGGTGTGGCCTGGGATAACTGACACTTTGCACAAAGCTGTACCTTGGTCCCAGGTGGCCTTTGGGATCTGGCGCTTGACTCCAGGGGACATGTTGTAGTCCTGGAGAACAGGAAACTGAGGAGATCTAGGCAGATGTTTTAGGGCCCACATCTGAGCTGGAATTCAAGGGAGAGTTCCGGTGGCCTGTGGGAAGAGGAATCCTAAATTGTGAACAAAGCACAGGAGTGTGGGCCCCGGGGAAGTTTGCTGCTCAGTGAGTTTGAGTTCTTGGCACTATACTGGCACACTTCTTGTAGAGCTGTGCTTTTAATGACCCCTGCTAAGGTCAGGACCTAGGAGGATTGAGGCTGAAGGTTACCTCAGTAACATTAGCCAAAGCACGTGGGGACCAGCAGGGGCTGACCCCCTGACCGCTCCTATTACGGTAAAAAAAAAAAAAAAAAAAAGAAGAAGACACATAGATTAAGACCAGGTGTAGAAGGCTTTGAATTCCAGGCTAAGGAATTTGGCTTTCTCCTGCAAAGCAAGAAGACAGCCAAATTTTTTCTAATTAGACAGTTGTCATTTGTAGACTTCTGGATTTTTTTCTTCTCTACAACCGCCCTCCCCGCCCCCCCCCGCCCCGATTTACTAAGTGACATGTAACACTGTGTAAATTTAAGGCTTACAGTATGCTATTTGTTACACATATGTATTATGAAACGATTACCACAGTAAGGTAGCTAACCATCACCCCGCATTTTTTTGGTAGTTAGAGCATTTAAGATATACTCTCTTAGCCACTTTCAGGTATATAATATGTATTGTTAACTGTAGTCATCATGTGCACATTAGATCACTTGGAACTTTGTCATCTTTTACCTGGAAGTTTGTACTCAATCTCCCCACCCTTCAGTCCCTGCCAACCGTCATTCTGCCCTCTATATTTGTGAGTTCAGCTTTTTTAGATTCCATGTATAAGTGAAAACATCCAGTATTTGTCTTTCTCGGACTTATTTCACTTAGCATAGTGCCCTCAAAGTCTATGTCCTTGAAAATGGCAGGATTTTCTTCTTTTTATGGCTAAATAATATTTGATTATACACATACACACACACACACACGTGTGTGTGTGTGTATATATATATATCTCATGTAGACTTTTGGATTTCTTGGATCTGTAAAATTATTATTATTATTATTATTATTTTGCAAATTGGGATAGTGTTGTCAGTATTTTTAAAAAACCAACTACCCTCACCATCATTTCATAAAAGAAAGGACATTTTAATATTTTTTTAAAAAGGAAAGACAATTTTATTATTTTTTAAAGGTTGTATTTATTTATTCATGAGAGATAGAGAGAGAGAGAGAGAGGTGCAGAGACATAGGCAGAGGGAGAAGCAGGCTCCATGTAGGGAGCCCAATGTGGGACTCTATCCCAAGACTCCAGGATCACACACCGGGCCAAAGGCAGTGCCCAACCACTGAGCCACCCGGGCTGCCCAAGACACAATTTTAGACAGAAGCACAGTCTTCCTGAGAGGATGGTTGACAAGTACAAATAACATCTGTGTAGCTACTTTTCTGTAGTGGGTGAATAATGTGTGTGATTATGTGTATGTCTGTGTATGTGTACCATTATTTTTCTCATTTCGCTGTCTGCTGATGAAAATGGTCACCTTGTTTACTTTGTGCAACCTAAATGGCCTGAAAGTTAGCACTGTGTCTGGGAACGAAAAGACTCCACAGGTCAGGTGCTGTCCTGCTTATAGAGTCTGTGGCTGAGACAGTGAAACACTTGCACAACAAAAGAACTGAATTGTCCTCAGATTTGTAATAGAATTTGGCTTCTATCCATCCTCAGAGAATTCCTTGTGTGTTTTTAAAGCCGTTTATTTTACAATTTAGAGCAACTCCCAGTAGTTGCTATTGGACTCTTTAAAAAATTATGGTTGTTTCCTCTTCCTCTGAAGCAGATAAGATCACAGGAACGAATCATCTAGCAGTCAGTTGCATAATTTTCAAGGCAGCATACCTACAATGCTTCCCATTTTTGGTATGGAAACATATATGAGGATGTAACCATCCATTGGTAAATGCTTTTGAGGTGATGAATATTATCCAAAAACTGATTTTGCTAATAGTTTTAGAAAACATTTTTTTTCTGAAAATTTGAAACTTTTCAAATAACATTATTTTGTACCATTTAAAAAAAAGCATGACACCTTTTTATGAGACAAATTTAGTCTTTGTACTATTAAACTTTTTAGAAAACATTTATTTACTTTTAGAGAGAAAGAGTGAGGGGGAACAGTGCAGGGGGAGAGTCCCAAGCAGACTCCATGCTGAGCATGGAGCCCAACAGTGGGCTCAATTCTACAACCCCAAGATCACCACCTAAGCCCAAACCAAGAGTCAGATCCTCAACTGATTGGGCTACCCAGGTACCCCCTAATAAACTGCTTTTTATTTTTATTAAGATTTTATTTATTTATTTGACACAGAGAGAGATAGTGTGGCAGGCAGAAGGAGAAGGAGAAACAGGCTCCCTGCTTTGTGAACTCGATCCCAGGACCCTAGTATCATGACCTGAGCCGAAGGCAGAACCTTAACCAACTGAGCCACCCAGACGTCCCTAAGCTGCTTTTTATTTTATTTTATTTTTGAGATTTTATTTATTTATTCATGAGAGAGAGAGAGAAAGAGGCAGAGACACAGGCAGAGGAAGAAGCAGGTTCCATGCGGGGAGCCTGATGTAGGACTCGATCCTGGAACTTCAGAATCATATCCTGAGCTGAAGGCACATGCTTAACTGCTGAGCCACTCAGGTGTCCCCCTAAGCTGATTTTTAAACTAATTATAATTCACTGTTCACCAAGAGGTCTTATTGCAATCAACCATTTAATGTTTAATTCTGAATCTTATTTTTTCCCACTTACATAGTAGTCTTTTAAAAATATAAACAATTGTAGCAGTTTTAATCAGTCAGCTCATACTCTAAGGACATACTCTAAATTAAGTACCATTTAGTGACAGTAATAAAATTATACTGCAATACTGAGCTCAAAGCAGCTATCCTACACTTTCTCAGTCACTTTCCAATGGGGGGGGAAGAATTCAATATTTTCAGTCATCATTTTTGATGAGACACCTGTGCATAAGAGAGTTGGCATGTGTTCATCTGGGAACTTTTTCAGAACCCCTGTATGTAGCAGACAATGCTCATGGCCCCTACCCTCCAAGTAAGGAGAGACTGACAGTAAACAAATAATTAAATGTCAAGTAGTGAAATATAAAGTAGGATAAAGGGGTAAACAGTGATGAAGGGGCTTTTTTTATAGAGAGGGGTTAGGAAAAGCCTTTCTGATGAATGACATTTGAAGAGATACCAGAAGGAAATGGGAAGAGATGAGTGATGCAGGCATTCCAGGCAGAGGGACGAGTGAGTATGAAGGCCACAGGCAGGATCAAGTGATGTGTATTGGCATGTTCTGGTGTGTTCTAGGAGAAACAAAGAGATTAGTGCATCTACCGCACAGTAAGCAAGGACAAGGGTCATAGGAGATGAAGTTAGAAGAGTAAGGGATCAGACACGAGGGCCTTGTGTGCCTCAGTAGGAATCATGGATTTTACTTTGAATGAGATGGGAGCCATCAGAGGATTTTGAGCAAAGGGGTGCCTTAGCATGACATACATTCTAGAAGGATTCCTCTAGCTTCTTGTTGCTCCAGCTCCATGAGCAAGAAGATCAGTTAGAAGATTATTGGAGAGGGGTGCATGGGTGGCTCAGTCCATTAAGCACCTACCTTTGGCTCAGGTCAGGATTCTGGAGTCCCTGTGTGGAGCCCCATGTCAGGCTCTCTGTTCAGCAGGAAATCTGCATCTCCCTCTCCCTCTGCCTCTCCCTGCATGTGTTTCTCTCATTCTCTCTCTCTCTCATAATAAATAAAACCTTAAAACAAAACAAAAATGACTATTGGAGCAATCCAGGTATGGAGGTGATGGGATTTGGGTTAGAGTGGTAGTGGCGGAGGTGGTCAGATACAAGATTGATTCTGAGAGAAGTGTACATAAGAATCTGATGGTTGGATGAAGAATCAAGAAGGACTCCAGTGTTCATGACTTTAGTAACTACAAGAACAATGAAATCAGATCATGCATTGTGAGAGGGAGACCCAGGTACAAATTTGGGGAAAAGGAAATCAGGAATTCTATTTTGGATATGCTAAATTTGAGATGCAAATCTAAGGAGACAGGTAGGTAGGCATTTAAGTTCACAAATCTGGCATTTGGGAGGAAGTCCAGGTTAGAGATGTAGAACTGGGAGACATTAGCATAACAGTGGCATCTATGGCCCTGAGAACTGGGTTCCCCTAGCAAATGGAGAGACAGATACCAAAGATTGAACTCTGGAGCTCCAACATTTGGAGGTCAGGAAGAAGAGGAGAAAGCAACAAAGGAGAAGAAAAAGGGAGTGATCATTGAGGTAGGAAAATCCCAAGAGCAATGCTCTGAAAATCTCAGTGAAGAAAATGTTCCAAGAATGAGGGGATGGTGAGAATGAAACCTTGCCATTTGCAATGATGTGGATGGAGCTAGAGAGTATCACACTCAGCAAACTAAGACCATCAGAAAAAGATGTACCACATGATTTCCCTCATACTTGGAATTTAAGAAACAAAACAAATTATCATAAGGAAGAAAAAGAGAGAGGCAAACCAAGAAACTCCAGAAAACAACTGATGGTGACCAGAGGAGGAGTGGGTGGGGGGATGGTTGAAACAGGTGATGAGGATTAAGGGGTACACTTGTGATGAGCACCCAGTGTTGTATGAAAGTGTTGAATCACTCAGTTGTATACCTGAGATTAATATTACACTGTATATTAACTGAAATTCAAATAAAAACTTAAAAAAAAAGAATAAGGGGATGGTCAACAGTGTCAAAAGTCATGATTAGTGCAGACTTCAAATTAGCCATTGGCTTTGAAGATACAAGGGTCATTTGAGATCTCCAAGAGCTGTTAGGTGGAGTGGTAGGAATGAAAGCTTCATCAGAGAGGACTCACAAGAGGACAAGAAGAACAAAGTGGGGATGGTGATTCAGGCAACTCTTTTGAGGAATTGGATTACAGAAGGAAACTGAGAAATGGAAGGATGTAGGATCAAGAGAGAGCTTTTTTGTTGTTTTTAATATGGGTGAATCAGTATATTTATATGCTAATGGTATGAATCCAGTAGAGAGAAAATTTGATACTTTTGGAGGGAGAGAATTCCTGGAGCCATGACAGGAATTGGGTTACTAACCTGGACCATGGCCAAAAATAGCTATAATAGTGTAATAAAAGATCAATTATTTTAACTGGAATATTGCTAGGTTTTTCATATACACTGTCCTTAATCTTTATGTAACAGGACCCACAGTTATCTCCAAGCTGTGGTATAGAATTTCTTCTCCCTGGATGTGTTACATCTTCTGATTTGCATATGGCCCATGAACCCTACAGGAAAAATTCAACCCCTTTCCATAACTAGGGTTCAAGCATATAAAGATATTTTGGATGGGAAGTGGAGCAGTCATGACAGAAGCTAGGTTACACAGACAAAATTCCTGCAAGAAAATCGCCTTACATCAAGAAGTCTGGCGTGATAGTCTGGCGTGATAGGCTGGAGTCTGGTGTGATAGGCTGGATAGACAGGGCCTATCGTGAGAAGTGAATACTGGCTCTGCATAAAGCAGATGGCTTAACTGAACCCAGCCCAATTTCTAGGGACTCTCTATATGTCCAGCAAGGGAAGGGCTATGTGGTTCAAAACAAATTTAAGCTGACTTTATTACTAAAGTTGCCCAGCCTTTATGCTAACCCTTCTCTCTATGGAATGAAAATGGTAGAATAGTTGGAGGAGAAAGCAAAGAATTCCAACAGCAGTGGTTGGATGAGTAGATGCTCATGGAGGAGTTGAGGTAAAGGACCGGACCAGACAGTGCCACTATGAGGTACCTGGGCAGACCTTCAGCAGTGTGGCAAATGGTATGGGGACCTTAGAGTAGACTAGATGAGCATCAGTTGAGCGCTGAAAGCAGCAGCTAGGACACTGAAATAGTTCGCCTCCAGAAGACAAGAAAACAAGATACAAGCAAGCAGAAGGAATCATGAATGCCATTCGGTAACCCAGTAGACTTGGGCAAAGTTGCCAAGTATCATTACTGAGGATGCACAAATTATACTTATCACAACCTCAGGAGGTGCGTATTGTTATTTCATATATGGATTCAGGATGATTAATGATTCGCCATGGCCTCCTGGTTATAGTAAATGGGAACGCAGACCCAGATTTATCTGTCCCCATGTCCATGCCTTGCTGCTCCCACACATCAGAACCATCCTGTTACACCCAGCACCACAACCCTAGAGTCTCTCAGTGATTGTCCTCAGGCTCCATCCTGCTTTTGTTCCAACAGGGCCTTCACTGTGGATCTCATGGCTCTTAGGGAGCCTGGGGCATAGATTCTTACAGTAACAACAATTCTTTCCAACTCTTGTTCCTTAACCCTGTGGATGATTTTCAACTGTAAAAGTTAGGGTTTGCCACCAACAAAGATGAGAATAAGCATGGGGGAAAATGGCCATTTACAACTTTACTATAAACATTATAACACATGCCTTCTTCATGAGAACAGTATCACCCTCAAGAGGATGAAAATTGGTTTTTGGGAATGGGTGAGGGGAGTGTAACTTCTACCCTATAAAGCACAGATTACATATACCACATATACACATGTACAGTATATTTGTAGAATTAAAAATTTCATTATGAGGTGATCAGGAAAAAATGTGTAAAAAAGACTCCCTTGGGGCTAAATATGGTGTGGGGGAAGCCCATGGGGTTGGGAAGATGAGAATGTTTAGTGTATTCTGTGTGCCAGAAACATGCTTTCATTTGATTTCAATCAATCATGAATAGTAATAACCTACCGAATGTTCAAAGCATTCCCCCAACCCTACACTTTTTTTTTTCCTATTGCTTCCTCACTTTCAGTAACCTTCCAGGGAGGCTATGGGGCTTTGGTACTGCCTGGGGACAGGATCCACAGTTAAGAAATGCAGTTTCTGATCAGCTCAGAGCTGTTGGATGACCTTGGGAAAGCTCCAGTGCAGCTTAGAAGGCTCACCCAACTGCTTTGATTTATGTGTGTTTGGCATTTCTACCCTGACTTTTTGCTGAGGGGAAAAAGAGTGCTCTTGAGCAAATATCTAACATGGTCAGGCAAGCTTAACGATACAAGGGCAGGAAAGTGGAGGGTCAAAAAAGTAAAAAAAAAAAAAAGAAAAAAAAAAGACAGTAGCATAGGAGAGAAAGACACATTGGTGGGAAGGCAGAAAGGTGGGCACTGGTCGTGAAGCACTTCACATGATCTGTTCCTAGAGGTTCACTGCTGTAAAATATCAGGCCAGAAATTTTGCTGGCAAGTTAGCATCCCAGGGATGATAAGGTGCTCTGGCAAGTACAACTGTCAAGGGTCCCTGTTAGCCAAAGTGCGTGTTAAGTGCTTAATTCCATGTGTTCTTTTGTCAGAGCTCATTCTACCGAATGCTGACAGAGTACCATGGAAATGCTCCCTAGCCCTAGACTCTAATTAGAGATTGCATAACTTTTAATGGCTTCTGCTCCCCTAATATTATTGAAGGAATATTTCCCCAATATCAGTTGAATAATATTTCACAACTCAATAAAAGTCTCAATGGGAAATTCTGAGACATTGCTAAGAAGTCCTGCTCTTGCTAATATAGGTGCCATTACTAGGTGCCATTACTAGGTCCTGCTCTTGCTAATATAGGTGCCATTACTATGGGAGGTAATGAAGAGAGGTCCCTTCTCTTCAACTTGTTTAATTGGCTTGTCAAAATGCATTTGTAACATCTTTGTAGAAATTGTGTTAGCCATGTTTGGCATTCTCTGTTATGGTTTATATGAAGTTATAAACTCAAATGTCTGTGGGGATCACAGTGGAGACACAAAGGAGTGCAGTGGGCTGAGTGTAAGACAAGATGGAGAGGTGGACAGGGACAGGCTGGAGACTTCATGGTTCAAAGGGTAGGCAGGTGGCCACTGCTCTGCCCACAGTATGCAAGCCCAGGGTGCTAGATTTTCAGTCTTGTTTTTCTTTTGCTTTAAGATTTTATTTATTTGAGAGAGAGAGAGAGAGAATGAGTGGGGGAGGGCCAAAGGGAAGGGGGACAAGCAGACGCCCCCCGAGAGGAGACCCCGCCTTGGGGCTCAATGCCAGGATCCTAGAATCATGACAATCTGAGCCAAAGGCAGATGCTTAACCAACTGAGCCACCCAGGCACCCCTCACAGTCTTTTTTTAAAAAGCCAGAAATCAATTAAGGGGGGGAACATGATGAGATGAGCACTGGGTGTTATAATGTATGCTAGCAAATTGAATTTATTTTTTTAAGATTTTATTTATTCATGAGAGACACAGAGAGAGGCAGAGACATAGGTAGAGGGAGAAGCAGGCTTCCTGCGGAAAGCTCGATGCAAGACTTGATCCCAGAACCCCAGGATCATGACCTGACCTGAAGGCAGACGCTCAACCCCTGAGCAACTCAGGCACCCCTGGCAAATTGAATTTAAATAAAATAAAAAATAAAAAGCCAGAAATCAGAATTTTATGTAAAATTTCCTGGGTTTTTCCCCCACAACTCTTTGTTTTGAAAAATAATATTATAAAATATATAGAAGTATAAAGAATAATATAATGAATACCTCTATACCCTTAACTGGATTCATTAATCAGTTGTGAAAATTCTGCTTCATTTTTATTTCTGTGTCTCTGTTCCTGTCTCTCTCTCTCTCACACACACACACACACACACACACACCCCACCATATTTTTTTGGCTGTATCATTTCCTTAAGTATGCAGCATGAATCTGCTAGAATTCTTCTGTGTAACCACAATATATTTCCACAATATGGTTTATCATTGACTCAGTGCCATTATCTAACATACGGGCTGTGCTCAGATTTCTCATAGTGTCCCAGTAATAGTTCTATAACTGTAACTACAACCATAACCCTAACTGCAAGTGTATATTTAAATCCAGGTTCTAATCCATGACCACACATTGCATTTAGTTGTCATGTCTCTTTAGTCTCCTTTAACAGTGGCATTTTTGAAAAGTGCAGGCCAGCTGTTTCTCAGAATGTGCTTCAACATAGACCGTCTGGCTGTCTCCACGGCAAGTGTGAGGCTGTGTCCATCACTCTAGTTGTCGGTAGGAAGTACTTGGTGTCAGTGTGTCCCGTGATTGGTGCTCTCAGCTTTGATCTCTTTATCAAGATGGGTCTCCCTTATTTCCTGATAGTAAAGAAAAGTTTTCCCTTTTATAGTTAGTGCATAATCTGTGGAGAGATATGCTGAGATTGTGTGACCACAACTGTGTGACCCTACAACTTTCACCCAGTGAGCTCTGCCTGAATCAGTTATAATAAGAGTTACTGTAAAGTAGTTATTTTCAAAGATTCTTTCTACATTCATTACTTACAGTTTTCCTGTTAAAAAATCTTTCCTTCGTATACCACCGTCCCACCTCATATACACATGCTTTAGTATCACAGAGAATTCGTGGATTTTTTTTTTTTTTTATTCAGCTTGTTACAAGCCATCACTGTCGTCCTTTTTGATTCTCAAATTGTCACACATTGGGCCGTGTGAGGCTCCTTTGATCCTGCTCCTTTCTCCTGATAGATGCCACTGTTCCTTGAGTGCTACTTTCCTGTGTGTCACCACAAAATGTACCAGGCTCATCCTGCCCCTGCTAGAATCAGCCACTTTTCCAAGAATCCCTGGTTCCTTCTAGTGAGAATGAAATTTGATTTTGAAATGTTGACAAGCAATTTTTTAAAATGTTGAACACCCTTCAGGCCAAGCAGATCACATCTGCAGATAATGTTTGGCCCACAGACTCATTTTCGGGCCTTTGGACTGTAGAGCTTTCACTATATGCAGATGTTCTCATTAGAGCCTGGCAGATCTGATTCTTTGATGTTCATTACTAATATCTAGATAGATATTGGGAGTTTATGGGAACTGGTCATCAATAGGGTGGAATATAAAGCAGAGCATTCCCTTGCCCACAATGCTAGAAACCAAACGAATCCCCCTTATCATTGTCTTTCCCTATTTGTTCAACAAGTGGAGACCTGTTTAATTTTATTTTTACGAGATAACATACTAACTGCAAATAGTAACAGGCTGTTTTGTTTACTACAAGAATTTTTGGTTTAGCTCACAGTTTGTTTATACAGAAAGATTGTGTTTCTGCTGTGTAGTGAACTGCTAAGCAATAAAGCTGCCACACAAATATTTCAGGAACAAAAGAAGCAGAAATCAACAGCTGACGGCTGATTACCTTCGTAGAGACACTGAGTTTGTAGGGAGATTAAGCACATACATAGCAGTATGTGTCAGTGCCCTAAATGCTTCTGCACACATCCTTCCTAAACCTGAGACCATGGAATCAAATATCACAGAACAGGAGGAGAAAATAAATGATTTTATAATGTACACTGATAATATATACAATTATGCTATTTCTTTTTTGGCCGTTATATTACTAGTATTTTCAGCAAATGAAATTTATAAGTAAACAACCTGTGTTACATATAATCATCATAAAATAATGAAACTGTACTAGAAGGTAGTACTTTTTATACAGAATGGAAAAAAAGTTTTTTAATGGGCCAGGCTTATATTTAATTTCCCTTAAAATTTTTTTTACTATTTTAATTCACCTTTTAATTTGGCAAGATTGATGTCTTAGGCACAAATTTGCTTTCACAGGCATATGTTCTTGCTAATTATTAACCTTCTTTATTACTTACTAACTTTAAAAGCACTGAGTAAAAATGCTATTGGATAGAATTGCCTGTTTGAAAACTTTGAGCTTAATTCCTTTTTTGTTAAAATGATGAAAAGTGACTTTCCAAACCAGTGGAAGCTATCAACTGGTGTATAAACGAAACAGATCATTTATTTTGTGACTGTTAGTACATTGCTGCATTAATTTTTGGCTATGACATTGTATATTTTCATTTTAACCACATTTGTACCATTGCTTCTTTTCTGGAATCTTTCATATACTTTATAAGTCAGCAAAACAAATTGACCATCCACCATGTACATCCTTAGCCTGTGCTGGGTCTTAAGAGGAATCCAGAAGAGATCTCAGCCTAGGTCTGTGGCCAGAGGACCAGCCTGGCATACTCCGTTCCATCCATGTTGTCTATAGGAAACTTATAATAAATAAACTTCAGGCATAGGCACCTCTCTATCCCTGTACTCTCCCACTTCATATGTCACTCCCTTTCCTTCTCTGGTTGGCCCCAAAACAAAACATTAGCCTGGTCTACTGTGGGATTCTTGGCATTTGGAGGAAATATGAAATGAAGCTTTCCTTTACCAAATGTGTTAAAGAATTATTCCTCAGCAATCCCATGAGGGATGCAGAATATTTTTCTCTAGGTTGGAGATGGTGGTAGTAATTAAATAGCTTTTTAAATAATGAAACTAGTTTCCTCCCCACCAAAGGTGTTGTGTTAGACAGCTCTCTGAAACTAACTTCAAAATATTTATTTTGGTTCTATAATGTAGGGAAGACACATAAATCTTTTTAAAAAACCATTTGTATGATAAAGTAATATATGCTCATGTAAGAAAAAAACTGAAGGTAGAGAAGAATATAAGTGAAAAGGAAATTGAAATTGCCCTTCTTTCTCAGGTATCGTTCCAGGGGATTTCTGTGCTTGCACAAAGACATACATTTTTTTTTTAAAAAAAAGATTCAAATGCTGTCATATTGTATATACATCTGTAATTTCCGTTTTACACTTAACACCATATCTTGGACATCTTTCCAAGTTAACACAGAGAGATTGGCTTTATTCTTTCAACAACTGCATACTATTTTATTATTTGAATGTAATATAAAATCCTATCGTTTATTTAACTACTCACCTATTAATAGACATTTGGTCAATCAGCTACACCTAAAACTGTACAAATTTGAGAGATTATTGAGGATTGGAAGCATGATTTCCATAAGTAGATAACTGGGTATGATAATGAGAGAGTCCAATCCTATTTCCGCTCCTGGTTCCCAGATCCACGGATTAACCACAGAAGACAGTGGTGCTCTGTGCTCACAGAAGACACAGCACCATGTGAGTCGGTGAATATATCCCTGAAGGGCCTAGGTACAGACTCTGTCATTCTATTAGGTTGACTGCTTGTAGACAATGAGGTATATAATAGAACTAGTGGATTCCATGGCCATCTTCTAATTGTCATGTCTCCTTTCTGTAAAATGGGCCTCTTGGTCTGATGTTGTGTGGACTTCCATTGTGGTATAGGCAGTAAAGGCAAAACCCACATTCCACAAAAAGTGAACTACTTTTGATCCTCCATACTGATAGGGACTGGAAAGAATATATTTGTCAGATTAATGATGAATGCATGAGTTGATGAATTGCATGCCAGGTGCCAGAGACTTTGTAGACCTGTTCCAGAAAAGATACCACATCTGACCCTCTAGCTGCAACTGGAGCTATGATTCGGTTGAGTTTATAGTGGTCTACCAGAGAACTGAGTTGGGGATACGATGTGGACTACCACCCCTGCATCTTTAAGGCTTTAATGGTGCTAATCCATCATTTACTCATGAAATGTCATTTTACTTCTGATTTACTGACCAGTGTTGTGTTGTGGGGGGTATGCGATTTCAGAGGCGTCTCTTTGATCCTTACGGCCATATTGGCCCTTACTCCACAGGTCGTGGAACCAATGTGAAGGTTTGTGAACGACTAAGTGTATCCATCCTCATTATGCGCTTGGGCGTGGAGGCAATAACCTCCAGAGTGAATCTAGGTACCTATCAGGCCCACTGTGAGGCATTTCTTTAACCCGGGGCCAGGAGAGTATTTTGGGTCCCTATACATTAGTGCCAGCTCAGACTTTGTAGCCAGCCACAGCCCTTGAAAGGTCTGAAACTTTCCCTTTCCCCAGTTACTCTGGTAAATAGCCACAGATCCCTCTGGGAAAGGATTGAGGAATACTTGTGGTGGCATTGCAGGATCCCCCAGTACGGTCACTCGATCAAAAGCACTTTGTTGTATGCACCAACTTCGATCTAAAAACTGGGTGAGCAACTGGAGTTTTCCATTCTTTTTTTTTTTTTTTAAGATTTTATTTATTTATTTATTTATTTATTTATTTATTTATTTATTTGAGAGAGAGAGAGAGAGAGGTGCAGAGACACAGGCAGAGGGAGAAGCAGGCCCCATACAGGGAGCCTGACGTCGGACCCCATCCTGGGTCCCCAGGACCACGCCCTGGGCTGAAGGTGGCGCTAAACCGCCGAGCCACCTGGGCTGCCTGGAGTTTTCCATTCTGACAGGCAACATCAACCTTTTGCTTGCCATCTCTCAATTTCCTCTGGTAACACAAGTTAAGTAGCACACCTGTCAGGTGCTCTTCTCTTTCACCCATGAGAACTCCATGGTGAGTTCCTGTCTGTGCATCAGCATGGATTTCTGGGAAATAAGGCATTTGGCCCCACTTCCCATGATGATAGTTACATATACCTTGCCACTGTCAGCACCAGAATCTTCTCACTCCAGTTGGAACGAGAGAGCCTAGTTCCATCTATATGGCATCTCCAGCATATAGAGGACAGCCAGCACTGAGCTGCTCAGAGATGCCAGTGACCTGCTTTCCCATGCCTTCCTTACCGCTTTAGTGGAGGAAGGAAAGACTATCTTCAGGTGTCTCTTTCTTGTCAGGAATTAAGTCTCAAGTCCCAGAACAGTGCCCACATGTCATTGGATTTCTTCCTCTCCAGCCTTATATTTCACCACTGCCATAGGTATAAGGCCCTCAGACTTCCTGCTGGTACACATGAGCCAGTGTGGTCATTCTGTTAGTTGTTTCGTCCTGAAGCAAGAGCCACATTGCCCTGCTTGAGCCCCACTGGCCACGTTGCCCTGGTTATACAAATCTGTGGGCCCTTGGAGCAGGTGGGGAGAAGATCTAAGGAGGACATGTATCATCTTGCCCAGAAGACACCTGCCCAGGGATACTTCTGGTGCTTCCAGGGTTTCTATGAGAGGAAATGTTTCATCTATGACAAAAGGGCAGAAGCTGCTCCTCCCAGCCCAGAGGGTTCAGGGAAGTTTGAGAATTTAGGATTCTCAGGCTCATTACCCTAGATGTCTCCATTCCAGGGCCCCTCTTTTTTCTCACCAGGACCCTGACTTTGGCATAAGAGACCTGTTGAAGCTGTACATTGTCTACTCTGTAGCTCTGCTACTCTGAAGTCTTAAGCCTGATTTGAGCATAGGCTATCCTGTGTCTGCAGGAGATCAGCGTCTCCTTAACTATTGCCAAAGGGACACCTAGGTGGCTCAGGGGATGAGCATCTGCATTTGGCTCAGGTCATGATCCTGGGGCCCTGGGATACAGTCCAGCATCGAGCTTCCTGTGGGAAACCTGCTTCTCCCTCTGCCTATGTCTCAGCCTCTCTCTCTCTCTGTGTCTCTCATGAATTAATAATAAAAAAAAATCTTTAAAACAACAACAACAAAAGTGCCACAGAGGCCTCAGACTCTCGTAATTTACTGGTGGCTAACCCAAATCTGTCATTTTTTTCTCTTTTTTTCTTCAATGACCTGAAGGTATCAACAAAAGCCAGCTCACTCAGTAATCCCTGTAATTTCCCTTGGGCCCATGCTATTCACATGCCACTGCTATTGTATGAGCCACCTGCACCTCATTGAAAGCCACTACTGGCGATACTCTTCTGACTGCATCGCTGTGGTTCCTTAGGGCTTCTGCTCACCTCACTTACCACCACCAGCAGCGGGGGCCCTTGTTGACGGATCTGGTTCCAGAATCTCTAGGGTTACCCCATGGAGCGTGAACTCCTGCAAGTTAGAATCTTCCACCAGCTCCCTGTACCTCAGCACCCTAGAAGCCCTGAGGCAGGAGGCAAAGGACACTGTGCAGCTGGGAGGAGGGGGGTTGGACATCCACCTGGAAGCTGCTTGCTGCAGCAACAGTTGAATTAAAAGATGGGCTTTCACTGACCTCTTTGCTGTTTGCAAACATTCCAGGCAGAGTACCATGGGAGACCCTTGGGACCAGTAGATCCTTCTGCCTAGGGTATTTTTCTGGCTCCATGGCTCTTCCCTTCTTCAGATCTTTTTTCATTTGTCACCTTTGCACTGAGGTCTTCCCTGATTGCCCTGTTTCAAATTGCACCCCCTACCATCCCACTGTTCCCCCTAGCTTCTTTATTTCTATCCATGAGACTTATCACTATCCAGAGTGCTCAAACATAAGCTCCCTGAGAGCATTTTGTTAGCCCTGTTAAGCATTGTGATCCCAGAGCTTAGAATAACGTTCAGTACAATGTAGGGCTTAGCATATGTTTTTGAATAATAGTATATAAAAAAAGAATCTTTATTTTTATTTTTTTTAAATTTTTTATTGGTGTTCAATTTACTAACATACAGAATAACCCCCAGTGCCCGTCACCCATTCACTCCCACCCCCCGCCCTCCTCCCCTTCTACCACCCCTAGTTCGTTTCCCAGAGTTAGCAGTCTTTACGTTCTGTCTCCCTTTCTGATATTTCCCACACATTTCTTCTCCCTTCCCTTATATTCCCTTTCACTATTATTTATATTCCACAAATGAATGAGAACATATTTTTAAATTGGGGCACCTGGGTGACTCAGCAGTTGAGCATCTGTCTTCAGCTCAGGGCTTGATCCCAGGGTCCTGGGATTGAGTTCCACATCGGGCTACCTGTGAGGATCCTGCTTCTCCTCTGCTTATGTCTCTGCCTCTCTCCCTGTGTCTCTCATGAATATATAAATAAAATCTTAAAAAAATAAGAAAATAAACCTATCATCTTTAAAAATAAATAGAAGTTTTTAAACTATTTTAAAAGAATATAATAATCATTTATAATCTTACCACTTATAAACAAAGTTAATATCTAGACATTCAAACTTTTATTCTGTGTGTGTGTGTGCACATACATATGTTAAATACTTGTTATGGTACTAACTATAAAAAAAATCTATGAAAATAGAACTTTTTCATAGTTTTTCATATACTTTCTATTTTCATATATATTTTTAAATTGTTTATTGCTGAAGTATAGGTGACAGACAATGCTATATTAGTTTCAGGTGTGCAACATAGCGATTCAACAGTTTCATACATTACTCAGTGCTACTACAGTAACTATAGTCACCATACAGTGTTATTACAATATTATTGACTAGGAGCGCCTGGGTAGCTCAATCGGTTAAGTGTCCAACTCTTGATTTTGGCTTAGGTCATGATCTCAGAGTCATGAGGGGGAGCCCTGTGTTGGGCTTGGCACTCAATGTAGGATCTGCTTAAGATTCTCTCCCTCTACCTCTGCCTATCCCCCTGTCACTTGCCTTCTCTCTCTCAGTAAAAAATTAATTAAAAATATCAACTATGTGCCCTATGCTGTATTTTTAATCTCTGTGACTTACTTATTTTATAACTAGAAGTTTATACCTCCTAATCCCTTTCACCGATTTCTATCTCCCCACCCTATTTTTATATATTTTTAACACAATTACTCTAACTTCTATTTTCATGTTATTATAAAATTACTCAGTAACTTACCTTCTTTGTTCAACATTACATCATTGTCATTGGGCCAATAGATAAGCCTCTGTTAGTTTTGTTCTTTTTAATAGTTGCTTAATATTCATTATTTCATGCTTTGAATGTACCACAGTTTATTTTGCCATCCTCTTCATCAAAGGATGTTTGTGTTATTTCTAATTTTTTGCCTTTACAAACAGTGCTGCAATAAATATCCTTGTAAATATATCTTTAAGCACTTGTGCTTTTATTTATATAGGGTATATTTCCAGAAGTGATATGCTGGGTAAGATGGGGGTTCTTCTGTGTGTGTTTCAATGACCTTTATTTTTTGGAATAATTTTAGATTTATAGAAAATTGAAAAGATTGTGCAAAGAGTTCCCATATACCCTGCCCCAAGTTCTATCTATTATTTACATGTTAAATTAATATGGTACATTTGTTATAACTAATGAACCAGTATGACACATTATCATTAATTAAAGTGTGTACTTTACTCACATTTTCTTAATTTTTATCTAATGTCCTTTTTCTGTTCCAGGATCTCATCTAGGATACTACACTGCATTTAGCTGTCATGTGTTCCTAGGCTTCTCTCATTCTGTGGGTTTTGAGAAATGCAAAATGTCACATATTCTCCATTATAATATCATGCAGAATAATTTTACTGCCCTAAAAACCCTGTTTCACCTGTGATTTTCCCCCAGTCCTCTGAACTTCTGGAATCGCTAATCTTTTTACTGTCTCCATGGTTTTGCTTTTTCCAGAATGTCATATAATTGGAATCATACAATACGTAGTCTTTTCAGACTGGCTTCTTTCACTTAACAGTATGCATTTAAATTTCATACATGCCTTTTCATGGCTTGATAGCTCATTTCTTTTTATTGCTGACTAATATTCCATTGTATGTATGGAGCATAATCTTCTATCCTTTTGCCTATAGGAAGACAATTTGCTTCCAATTTTTGGTGATTATAAATAAAGCCATTATAAACATTTGTGAGAAGGTTTTTATGAGGACATAGATTTTGAGATCATTTGGGTAAACACCTAAGAGTGTGATTTCTGGATCATATGGTACAACTATGTTTAGCTTTGTAAGAAACTGCCAAACTGCCTTCCACAGTGGCTGCCCCATTTTGCATTTCCACCAGTAGTGGATGAGAGTTCCCATTGCTCAGTATTGTCATCAGTATTTGGTGTCATCGCTGATCTTGAATTTTAGCTATTCTAATAGGTGTGTAATGGTATCTCATTGTTTCTGTAATTCTTATTCCCTAGTGAAAAAATATATTGATCATCTTTTCATATGTTCATTTCCTGTCTGTATCTCTTCTTTGGTAAGATATGTGCTCAGATCTTTGGACCATGGTTTTTGGGTCATTTGTTTTAATAAATACTGCTAGTAACTTTCCCCAAAAGTCTAACTAGCCAAGTGTGAAAAAGTCCATTTCCTTATATCTTTGGCAACACTGGACGTTACCAATTTGTGAAACGTTTGTCTGTTAGCAAAACAAGTTGTTTCACATTGTTGCTCTAATTTGCCTTTCTCTGACTACTAGTGAAATTGTCTTTTCATGTTTCTGGATCATTTGTATTTCCTCTTCTAGTTTTATCTATCTATCTATCTATCTATCTATCTATCTATCTATCCATCTATCTATCTTAAGATTTTAATTATTTATTCATGAGAGACACAAGAGAGAGAGGCAGAGACATAGGCAGAGGCAGAAGTAGGCTTCCTGTAGGACTCTAGCCCAGGACCTGGGGATCACAACCAACCAAAGGTAGACACTCAGCCACTAAGCCACCCAGGTGTCCCTATCTGCTTTTATCTTTTGTCCATTTTCCCACTAGGGTGTCTTTTTCTTCATACTACATAAGATGTCTTTGTAATAGGAGGGCTGTAGCCCTTTATTTGTCATAACAAATATTTCACTGCCAATTATTTGTCTTTCAACATTCTTTCTAGTGTTTTTGTTTCTTACCAAACCAACATTATTTATTTTTTTTATTAAGGTGAAATAAATATATCATAAATTGTATCATTTTAACTATTTTTAAGTGTATAGTTCAGTGACATTAAGGGCATTCACATTAGTGTGCAACCATCACCACTATGCAGCTCCAGAACTTTTATTTTAAAGATTTATTTATTTATTTATTTTAGAGAGAGAGAGAGAGAGAGCTCACACACAGTTGAGCACAATGAGGGGAGCAGCAGAGGGAGAGAGTCCTCAAGCAGGACTTGAACCCAAGAGTTGACTGCTCAACCGACTGAGCCACTAGACATCCCTATTGCTCCAGAACTTTTGTCATCTTCCCAACATTATTTTATTCTTCTGTGCCCAAACTTGCCTATCTCATCTTTTTGTCTTCTAGATCTCTTGTTTTTTTAGGATTGCTTTCTTTCATCCTAAGGTCATAGGAAGTTTCTCCTAAATGTTTTTCTGATATTTATGGTATTTTATACTAAAATTTTTAATGTATCTGAAAATTATTCTTTTACGTAGAGTGGTAAGATATGGTTCTGTTTTTCCTAATAGGTAACCAGTTTTCCCAGAATCAATTTTAAATAAAGCACACTGTTGTCAACTGTATTGCAGTACTCCCTTAGTTATATTTTAATTTCCCTTGACTAAGTGGATCTAATTCTAGACTTTGTATTACTTCTTCAGTTTGTTCATTTCTTTGTCAATAGCCTGCTGGCCTATTAATGATGCTGCTGATGCTGCTGATAATGATTATAGGCACTTTATTGAAAAATTTGCCATCTGGTAAAGCAAGTTGCCCCAACTGTTTTTTTCCCTTGGGAATTTTAAAACAGTTATAGTTCTGTAGGAATGTAAAGGGCGTTTTATCTAGTCCACAAAAACTTTTTTTGGATTCTGATCAGAATTGCATGATATCTACATATTATTTTTAGAACTGATCTTTTTATGATGTGAATTCTTCAGTGGCATCATTCTATTGAGACCATACCGGGTACTTCACAAGTCTGTAAATGGGGTTAAGATGAAATTTAGAGCATTCTTTCTGAATCAAAGCAAATTGGGTACTGCAGCTGTTAACTTGTACATTGAGTTTCATGATTTCTTTAAGAGCATTCATCGCGGGGAGAAGGAAGAGTAAGGCGAAATATGAAGAACTTGGTTCTTTCTCTACTTCTTGGTTTGGATGAGCTCCAAACCTTGCTGGATCTCAAGTGCTTGACAGGGCTGTAACATGCTGACCTGGGAATCCTTGGGAAGTCCTCAGGGTTAATCATTATAAAGGAGGAGGGCATCAGTTTGCTCCATTCTGTGTGAATGCTAACTGATAAAAGATCCCTGCAAATGTATATGTGTAACTAAGACACAGAGTCAAGTTCAAGAATTATAAAGGCCTGTAAAAAACATCTTACTAAGCCAGCTCCCACTTCCTAAAATTTAATGTCTCTTCTTTTATTATGTCACAGTTGTGGGAGAAGAACGCTATTGAAAGGAAAATAGGATATGATCATTGAGAAAATAGACCATTGCTCTTGTCTACAGCACAGACAGGATAAATATCCCTCCACTTGCCACACAAAGAATGAGAATCCTTAACACTCTAAGAATAGGAGAGATCATGGTTGTAACAGTCTGTGTACTGGTCAATCTGGAAACATGTGACCATCAAGGACTCCCTAGGTTAGAGGTCACAAACCCACTACCTGCAAGGGCCAGACAGGTGTGGGAGAAATGTTTCACTTCTGCAAGTAAATTGCCTCAGATATACAGTCATTTCTTATTTTTTTAAATATTTTATATATTTATTTTTTTGAGAGAGAGGAAAAGCACGAGGGGTGGGGGGGGTAGAGGGTGAGGAAGAGGGACAAGCAGACTCCCCACAGAGCGGGAAGCCCCACAGGGGACTCAATTCCAAGACCCTGAGATTATAGATCATGACCTGAGCTGGTTAGATGCTTAACTGGCTGAGCCACCCAGGTGCCCCTGCAGTCATTTCTATTGCTTATATGTTTTTTTCACTTTTGATAGAAACATGGGTACATTAAATATCTCACTTTTAACTGTCATGTAAGAAAGTTCATCACACAAGAGTGATGAGAAAGGACAGCTTTCACTTGACCTTAGTGTCTGGGAATGGTAGGCAGTGGTGGGGTCTGTGGTGAACTGAAGCGTCCGGGCCTTATCTACAGCGCACAGCTGCCTCTTGGCCCTAGCTCACTGATGCCACAAAGACTGCAGGCCCAATATCGCTAGATCTGCCGCGTTTTCAAGAGAATCCTGGTAACCATGGTTTTAAGGTGAACATTTCCTGATCTGAAATGTTGGCAACCAGTACAAAATTCTTCAAAGTGCTCTGGGCTTGGGGCACCTGGGTGACTCAGTGGTTGAGCATCTGCCTTTGGCTCAGATCATGTTCCAGGGTCCGGGGACTGAGTCCTGCATCAGGCTCCCTGCCGGGAGCCTACTTTTCCCTCTGCCTATGTCTCTGCCTCTCTCTCTCTGTCTCTCATGAATAAATAAAATCTTAAAAAAAAAAAAAAGTGCTGTGGGCTGAACGAGCCAAACATTTGCCCTTGGCAAATGGAGAAACCTGCACTTATCACAACAGGCCAGTGGTGGGTGAAGACATAGCGAGGATGACCAGATAGAGGAAGCTGACCAAGAAGGATATGTAGCATCCTCATCTCTTCAGGGGAAACCAAGTAAAGGTCAGGTTCAATTTGGCTGACAAAATGGAGTGCTTTTTTTTCAGTGTTGGAGAAAATTCCTCTTTGCACAGCATAATGTGAAATACCAGTGTTTCAAAACAGAAAATAAAGGGGAAGCCAAAATAGAACAGTATCAATGAAGGTGGCAACTTTATATGTGAGAAAGTAGATCTGAGTCTGAGCAGGCCAGCCTTCTCCATATGGAATAACTACAGGCTGGTGTGGCCCGACTGGTAAGAAGTGCTGTGCAAATCACGATGCTGACAAATAAGACCAGGCCTGAGGCTTTGGCTTCATACACTGAGAAATAGGAAGGAATTATAATTAAAGGTCAACAGACAGGGACAGATAAGGTTGACATGCTAACTCCATAGGACCTGGCTCCTGGTCTGAGTCCTGCACTGACGCTGCTTATAGAGAGGTCACACGGTGACCACACCCAGGGGATGCCTCTTTGGCCTCTCCCCACTTGACCTTAGAGCAGCCTCCATCACCTCACTGGGGCCACTTCCTCCTTCCATGATATGCCATCCCTTATGCTCTGCTGTCCTCTCTCTTATCTTGGGGGACTTTCTTCCCTTTCTCCTCTGCTTCCTCCTCACCCACCACACGTCTCTGGTAGTGAGGTTCTGCGGTCCTCTTCCTTTCTTGCTTGCTCTACTGGGAAATTGCATCTACCCATGGTTTCACTTACACTCATGCTGATTCCCCAGCTTTTATCTTCAGCTCCGACTCCAGCCAACCTGACGACTCTGCTTTGTTCTCTTGGAGTCCCTGCCAAGCCAACCTGCCCAAAACAGTGGTTATACCTCCCTCTCCCTCATCCTTCACCTCCAGTCTATCACTGCATCCTGAATATTCTTTTTTTAAGATATTTTTATTTATTTATTCATGAGAGACAGAGAGAGGTAGAGACATAGAGGGAGAGGCAGGCTCCTGGATCCTGGGATCATGACCTGAGCTAAAGGCAGCCACTCAACCACTGAGACATTCAGGTGCCCCCTGAACATTCTAATAACAAAAATATGTCTCCCAACAGTGCCTTTCTCACCTCTTCCTGCCTCTGCCTGGTTCAAGCCACCATCTTCTCTCAGCTGTCAATGGGGTCTGCCCTGGTCTTCTCTCACCATATTGCCTCCTCCAAGCCATTCTGTATCTGGCCACTCTAGGGAGCTTCAAAACACCTAAATGGTATTATCATATCACATCTTGCTAAAATTCCTTCCAGTAGCTTCTCATTACACTTAGGATAAAGTGTAAATTTCTTAGCATGGCCCTCAAGGTCCTACAGGACTCAGCTTCTGTCAGACTGGCCTCAGTTCCATGCACTTGACCCTCAAGCCACACTGTCTTTCAGTTCCTTAAGTGGCCTAATTCCCCTTTCTACCTGGAAAGCCACCTCTCCCACCACTCCTGACTTTCTCACCCTCCAGGACTCAGCTCAAGGCCACTTCCTCAGGAACAGTTTCTCTGAGGTAGCCCAATGTCTTCTATATGCAGAGCTCTTCATGACACTCCTTTGTTTAATGCCTGAGACTTCTGCCCCATTCACCAATGTGTCTCTAGAGCCTAGAACAGTGCCTGAGGCAGAGCAGGTGCTCTGTAGATCTTTGTTAAATCTTTGTTGAGCATTAGCCAGAACAGGGAATGACTTCCAGATATTTGCTACTCTGGAATGTGTTCTGCTCACTCAGAATTCTGGCAGCCTAGATGCAGTGACTAATTAATTTAAAGTTTTTTCTAATTTAATATTTATAAATCCTAATTAGAATTTAGTCTTAGTGATCAACTTTTCTCAAGTAAATTTGTTCTGAAAATAAGTGGAATAATAAGTGATTGGCCATTTTCTATTATATACAAGTTATCTCTTAGAGGGGGTTAGGAGAGATAAGCAGTTTAAAAGTCATGCGACCTGTATTGCTGGAAGTGATTTGACAATATACATCACAAACCTTAAATGTCTATATGAACCTCAGAGCTGGCCATGATATGGTAAAAGTACTCTCATGCTCGTGACACAGGTGTAAATATGAATGATCCTTTTGGAAAGCAACTTGGCCATCTCTAGAGCCATAAAGTTGTATTTCTGGTGCTTCTAGATGGTGTCTACCTAACTTCCTCAAGGAGATCTTCCCTGGACCACTCACCATCCACAAACTAGGCACCCTTTAACTTGCTTTTGGTACCATTTATCATATCTGTAATTACTTGTTCAATATCTACTCTCCCTCTTAGGTTCCAAGCTCCATGAGGGTAGGGGCAGGGACTTGCTTTATTTGTCTCCATATCCTTAGGACTTTATGCACATTAAAATAAATAAGTAAGTAAATGTTGAATACACTGAATAGAGAAAATAAAAATAGATCTACCTCCCAATAATATTAGCAGTTATCCTTCACGAAGAGCTGTGTGCCTGAAGCTGTTGAGTATGCTTTATGTGGCTTGTCATGGCAGCCCTTTGGCTTCCTACTCCTGCGGATGGAAATTAAGGGACAACATTATTCAAAGTTAAGGTCAACCAGCAAGTAAGTAGTTCATCAACATTTTACTTACACCAGCCACAAATTGGAAAAGAAATCTACATGTTATTTGAAGAGAATATCTTACAGTGACTACGGTCAGGTTTTCCAAAGGTGAATAGTAATAGAAAAATGGGTGTAGTATATTTACAGACCCACTTGGTTCAGGGGATACTGTTGCGATGGTGCCCTTCACCTTTTGTGGGGTATCCATGCTTCGGTTCCAGCACTACAGTTGTTTTAGTTCGTGCTAGGTGTGGCAGAGCTAGGGGGAGGAGGCTGGACAGAGAAAGTGACGTCTAGATGAGGGTGTGTTCCAGAGAGACAATCAGGTGAACAGGTCCTGAGAAGAGAGGGAGCATAGCCTTCAATGGACTGAGAGAAATTCACTGCATTTGATGGGAAGTTATGAGAGATGAGACTAGAGACAGAAGCAGAGTCCAAATTGAGAAGGCCTTTGGGTTTTACCCTGAGGTACCAGTGCCCTGCACATCCAGATGTTACAGGGTGGAGGTACCAGTCTTGGAATCCGGAGAAAGTCTGGGTATTCAACTAATAGATATATTTGTACTTGTGCTTAAAAGGTTGGCTAGAGATATAAGGGAGGACTACATATGGAACATGGAAAAATAAAAGAATCTAAGATTTGGGGATGCCTAGGTTGCTCAGTTGGTTAAGTGTCTGCTTTTGGTTCAGGTCATGATCCCAGGGTCCTGGGATCGAGCTCTGAGTCCCACACGTCCAGCTCCATGCTCAGCAGACAGTGTGCTTCTCCCTCCCCCTCAACACTCCCACCCCCCTCAACACTCCCATCTCTCAAATAAAATATTTTTTTAAAATTTTTTTAAAGAATCTAAGATTTGAAAACTGGACCTATGGACAATGATTTTTCCCAGCCTGAAAGCAAAACTCTTTTAGTTGATTCTGTCATCATGCTGCCACTTAGCCTGTTTGAACTGGTTTTTTGCTTTCTGTTTGAGACATCTAAGCTGATGCAATTCTTTGGTTTGAGACAGTGGTCAAATCTATCCTACTGTTCTGGAAAATGTTAGCTCAGGCTAAAAGTTTCCAGGTACGATGACATAAATGTGGGGTTTGTAGCTTCGAGTGCCCTCTGTTCTAAAGCCCGCATGTGACTAACAGCCCTTAGGGTATCGTAGCTGTTTTATATTTGTTTCATCATATGTACTATCTAGAGGAGGAATTTCACAACTTGAAGATACAGAGGGATTTTACAAAGAAAACGAGAAAGTAACTGTCTTATTTAGTATTTCTTGCTGGCCACTTCTCTTCTCATTGCCGGCACAAATGTGATGCAGCAGGTAGTTCAGAATCTTCACTTTTTTTCCTTCCACCTTTTACTACTTATGAAGTATCTGCTTGTCCATGATTAATACTTCCAGTTCCATATTGAATCATCTGGAGAATTTTGAGGAAAAAGCCAGAGGCCTGGGCCCTACCTAAGACCAATTCAGGGTCTCTGGGGATGGGGCTTGGGCATCCGTAGTTTCTAGAAGTCCCCTTGTGACCCAGTACAAGTTATCTGTTGCTTTGATGGTACATAACCTCCCCGACACTTAGTAGCTCCAAACAAGAATGATGTTTTATTTCTCACAATTCTGTGGCTCAGTGGAGTGTTCCTTCAGCTTGTCTTGCCTGGGTTCATTCTTACAGCTGAGTATAGGTGGGAGTTGGCTGGGGGCTGAGCTCAGCTAGGATACCTGGACCTCCCTCCTCTTCAGGTACTTCATCCTGGGCTTCTTCAGGGCTGAATCTGGGGCCAGGGGGTGTCTTGTGCTTTGCTTTGACTGCTAGAATTGAGGCAGCAGTAGTGTCATCTGGCTTCTGAGACTAGGTCTTAAGAAACTTTACGGCTTCCTCTTTTGTTTCTTAAACTGCTGCCTGAAGGCCTTCACACCCTGAAGGAAGTTAATCATTTTGTCTCTCCTCTCTATAATTCATTTGCCTAATTGTTGTCCTTCTGATAGGATTATGGACAGAAGGGTCCAGGAAGCTAACTACAAGATTTATCCTTGGCAACACAAGATTGATTCCTGACCTCTTTTTTTTTTTTTTTTTCTCTAGATATACACCTTCAGGCACATAAGATTACAGTCTTCCTCATTCTTCTATTGTGGTTTTTTAAAGATTTTATTTATTAATTTATGAGAGACACAGGGAGAGAGGCAGAGACATAGGCAGAGGGAGAAGCAGGCTCCTTGCGGGGAGCCTGATGCAGGACTCAATCCCAGGACCCCGGGATCACAACCCCAGCCAAACGCAGACACTCAACCACTGAGCCACCTGGGTGTCCCCTCGTTCTTCTGTTTTAAAGTGTTTCATCAACCTAGGAAACATGATTTACTCATTCATTCAGAAATCATTATCGAATGTCTGTTATGTGTGAGGCCCCATGCTGGGACTTCAGCCACATCATTTTGAGAAAACAAGAGAATTTTGAGGTCATGATACTTATTTTCAGTGAATTGTATCTATTGTATCTGTTGATAGCAGAAGACATTGAACAGTCAAATGAACTATTACTTAGTAATTCTAAAGGATCACCAAGGAGACATCTTTCAGGGTGGGCTATGAGGCAGGTAGGGACGCCGAACCAGTCTGGGGAGATTCGGGGACACCTCCTTAGGAAGGGACATTTGATCTGAGCCTTACAGGATAAGTTTGCATTAACTAAAAATCACCCTGTTTCTGGACTTCTTATCTCTCTCTTTGCCTTCACCATCCGTCTGGGTGAAGCTGTCATCATTTATAAGCTGCTAATGAGCAGCTCCTTAAGAGAAGTATGATCATTGTCTACAGTCTCCTTCAACCCAAGGCAAGAAACTCCCTAAAGGACGAACAGCCCTCTTTTTCTTGGATCAGAATTAGAGAAAGCCAGACTTCACAGCCTCAGCTTAGCATCTTGTTTTTTGTATTTTCAGCAACTCAAACATCCCAACCTCGTGAACCTTCTCGAAGTCTTCAGAAGGAAGAGGAAGCTTCACCTGGTGTTTGAGTACTGTGACCACACGGTTCTCCATGAGCTGGATAGACACCAAAGAGGGTGAGTAATCATTCCTTACACACGAAACACAGCACCACACACCAGGATTTAAGATTTGCAATGGCTCTTTTGCAGACCAGGCAAGAGCAGCCAGTGTTTGCACAGCATTCTCTGCTGCTGGGCTTGACAGCGGAAGAGTTACTGAAAAGGTTGGAAATGAGATCATAACTCATCATATTCACAAAAAAAGCAGCAACATTGTTAGGTTGAACTTGGTTTCTTTGTTATATTATCTGTGTCTCTGAGAAAGAAAAGGAAGACTATTAGTTAGTCATGCCTGATTAGGGAGTTGTAAGGACTTGGAGACTGAAAGCAAGAGTCCAAAGACAACAGCCAACAGGAGGTTTAGGCTAGAACGAACATGACATTTCATTCAGAGCGATCCGGATATCTGGTCTGCTGTATTGATCAGGAATTCTTTGGTGACAAGTGATAAGAATCCATTGAGGCAAGGGTAAGTGAAAAAAGAATGTGGCAGGAAGGATGGGCAGATTCTGGAGGTTCTGATGATCTTATCACACATCCCTTTGTAGCACATGCAGCTGCTTTGTGTGTATTACAAGAAGGCTTGGTAAGCAGACAGGTTTGTCTGGAAAAAAAAAAGGGGGGTGGTGGTGTGTGTGTCCTTTCCTCTGGTGAGCAGAGCATAGGCTAGATTTTGGTGCCTACCCATTCCTCCTCAGCTGGATGTTTCAAAGGCAGAGGACCATCAGTGGTGGATTTTTTTTTTTTCTCTCTCTTCTCTATTCTGTCTTCATTCTACCTTGCAGATGAGTCTTATAAGGAGGATTTGGGATTTGCAAGTGGCATGTGATGGAAGGAAAAAATTGAACTAGGAAGCATGGCCATAAGGCCATGTAGCCCTGTGTAGCCCTGTGTAGCCCTTCTACAGGGAAGTAGGACTTTTAGCCCTACTAGAGGAAAGTCCTAGAATGTAGCATCTGCTATAAAGTTCAGTGGAAGACTTACTGCTTCAGGTTCAGGCAATGCAGCTTACCCCTGGGACCAATCACTGTGGCCAGATGGAGAGGCTAGAATGATTAGCAGGCCCTGGAAGATATAATTCAAAGTGGGGTCAAAGATCACCCTGGAGGAAGTGGCCTTTGAGTTGAATGGTGAGGAGGCTTAAAACAAGTGAGCAGAGAAGGATATCTCATCCTCTCCTTTTACTGGGCTCCTGGGAGCCCAGCTTTGGCTGGGGATAATACGCAGAGTGGCATTGGATATCAGACGGGGTAGAATGGCGCCCCATTCCTGCTTACATTCACACTCCAGTGACTGGAAGCTGTGGCTCTTTCAACAATGCTTTCGAGCCCTGACCAAGAGCTTCCGCTTTGCCTGTGGTGGTACTCATATGATCAGCCATGATATCCAGGCAAATAGGATTAAAATGTCTTGTGGTTTGTAAGTGACCATGGCATAGGCTTTTGGTATTAATTTATACCGCCAGAGAGGGCCAAGAAAACAGGCATCTCCCTTCAGAAAGTCACTGATACAGAGAAATCATGTTCAAAGGAGAAAACATTTAATATGTTGATATTTGCTCATTTGACATCTTTCAACTGACACTTCAATTAAACCTATTGGTATAAATTATTCCTGGCTATGTGGTACTAGGAAGATGTTGCAGGTAGTCTGACTAATCGTCTTAGATTGAGTCACTTGGAAAATACTTAGAAACACTGATTAACGGGGGGCTGAAGGCAGGTGAGAGTGAGTAGTTTTCTGGCATATACTTTGAGCAAAAGGAAAAAAGGACAAGGTGAGGAGTGAATAGAGTTTTGAAAGCAGGTGTTTTTTTGTTTTTTTGTTTTTTTTGTTTTTTAACTCCACTGGCTAGAATATGTGATATAGTTCCAGGAAATAGAAACTACTTTAAAATGGAGGTGGATAAGGGAAATGGAAGACCAGTAGATATGTATGTGGTTAAGTATAAGAAACATTTCCAAATGACAATGTGCCATGGTTTGTCAAATATAAGATTGACCTAAGGAATGCTAATCAATGAGCAAAATTGAAAAATAAGACTTATTCTAAGCCAGATTATATTCATTTATTTTGAAGTTTAAAGGTTTTTTTTTTGTTGTTGTTGTTAGTTTGTTTTAAAAATAGAAGTTACTTTCCATTATACTATTTGGCAATTCTCCAAACTATTTTAAATGCTATTTCAAATTTTTGCTTGTCATTGTTAAGGAATAAATGTCATTAAGCCATATCAATTAATGATTTTGAAATTCATAGGAACATTTTTTTTTCTCAATTAAGGAATCTCATACAATAAAATAGCACTTTGTGGGACGCCTGGGTGGTTGGACATCTGCGTTCAGCTCTGGGAGTGATCTCGGGGTCCTGGGATTGAGTCCCACATTGAGCTCCTTGTGTGCCTGCTTCTCCTTCTGCCTGTGTCTCTGCCTCCCTTTCCCTCTCTATCTCTCATAAATAAATAAATAATAAATAAATAAAATAAAATAACACTTTGTAAGCACATTCCCAGTAAAAGTGGGTTGGCGTCACATGTGTGACCTTTGGCAAGTTGCTTCCAGGCACTCTCACCTGTGAAAATGAGTTTAGGACCAGATAGAGTTGAAGGGGACTTCCAGGTCTGTGATGCTGTGAATTGTGGATGTGATACCCTAATGGTCAGAAGACTGCTGTTCTCCTCAGCCTCTGTTAAACAATACCAACAAAGGAGAGTGTGCTAACGCCACTGTTTTCCCATCCTGGGGTCAGGTGAGGTCCTCCATAGGGTGGTACACTTGGCCCGAGAATGTCCTGTGATCACTTTATTCGTGTATTTCTGAGTACATACATTTCTAAAATACAGAGTGGATCATGCCAGTCCTCTGCGTAAAATCCTATAATCAGAAGGTAAAATGGCAGGCTCATGGTGAGTGGCTGTCAGGGATGAAGATAGGTATGCATGGAAGCAGATTTTAAAATCAGTTTCTCTTCAAATCATCTTTCACACCACCTGCTAAGCATCCTGATTCACCATGGTATTAGCAGCAGTAAAATGGGCACTATCAAACAGAACTATCCAGAAACATTTATTTCCAATTCAAAATGGAGCTGTATATTGTGTTTGTCATAAATCCACGTATTCTCCTCTACCAGATAACTATGATTGCAAAGTAGAGCTTTGCTTTGACATCTGATGGCAGGACGATAGTAGGCTACCACCCTTCTGTGGTGGTACAGATACACCTCAGATACAACTCATATGACTTCTGTGTGGTGACTCTTTTAGCTGACACTGAGGAGTCAGGAGTTCCTTTCTCTAACATCCATCTCATCTTCTGGGATTGTTTCCATTACATACCCCATTTGCACAGGAAACTATAAAATCTTCAAGGGCAAGAGCTGGGCCTTCCTCCCCTGTGTATCCCCAGCATCTCGTAGCTTAATTCTTGGCACTTGGTACAGCCCCAGTACTTGTTGTGGAATGACCAAGTTAGCAAACCAATAAACTGATACTTACAAAATGATTTTGAAGAAGTGTAATAATAATAATACTGTTTTGATGATTTTTCCTTTTAAGATAGTTATGTTAATTAAAAACTCTAAAACCAGCAGCCCTGGTGGCTTAGCGGTTTAGTGCCGCCTTCAGTCCAGGGCGTGATCCTGAAGACCCGGAATCGAGTCCCACATCAGGCTCCCTGCATGGAGCCTGCTTCTCCCTCTGCCTGTGTCTCTGCCTCTCTCTCTCTCTCTCTGTCTGTGTCTCTCGTGAATAAATAAATAAAATCTTCAAAAAAATAAAAATAAAACTCTAAAACCTAATATTGTCAAAGGGAATTATCCGTACACTGCTGTAACACCCTGTCCAGAGGGCAGTGTGCTATCATGTATTAAAAGCCTTAGACATAATCTCAGACTAAGCAATTCTACTGCTAACAATTTACCATGAGAAAATAATTGAGGACATGCATGAAGGTTTAGTTGTAAAAGTGTTTATTGTTAAAGGATTTTTAATGTTATTTTTTAATTAAAAAATTGTTGTAAATAGGCTGTACACCCAACACGGAGCTTCAACTCATGACCCTGAGATCAAGAGTTGCATGCTCTACTGACTGATACAGCCAGGCACACTGTTAAAGGATTTTTTTTATGGTGAAAACATTGGACGCAACTGAAATGTCCAATAATAGAGGATTGGTTAAGTGAATTATGGCATATCTTTACAATGGAATACAGTGGAGCCACTAAGAATCATGCTTATAGATAAAACATACTTTGAAATAGAAAAATGTTCATGAGTAATTGCAAAATGAATAAAAATGCTATAATAATAATGTATTCATTTTCATAGAATTTATATATAGATAGAAAAAAGAAAAATAATACACTATTAATATCTTAATAGTGATACTGTTGAGTTTTCATTGTAATAGATATTCTTTATTTTATGTATTTTATATCTCCTCCATGTTCCATTTATCACCATAGTAATGTTTTAATTAGTAAAATAATAAAAATAATTCTTGCCAAATCAGACTCAAAGATCTGTCTACTTTGAATCTGAAATGGACGCTAATTCATAACTTTATTATCATGTCTGTCACTTCTTGGACTCTTTTGGAAAGCTTTTGGAGAAGATTCAAATTCATGTCGCTACTAATAAGCAAGTTTATGCCCCAAGATATATATCCTGCTACAGTGACATAAATATATATCCTTATAATTCCCAGTGCTGTGCTCATATTGTTTGTATTTGCTCTCAAAACAAATGTATTTCCATTCCTTATCTTCTGCAGAACTTAATACACTTTGTACTTATTATTCTTTCAACTGCTGGTCTCTCCTCTGTCAAAGTTTGGTAAATGACTAGTTTCTATATTCCCTCCTCATTTTTCTACTCCTCTGTAAGTGCTACCAGACACAATACTGATTCTTTTCCATTACCCCTGGGTCTGCCTCTGACTCTAATACAGTTTGTGCAAAGGACATCTGGTGGGAAAAGGTTACTACTGCATATTTTCAGTTTTGGGCAGTGGAATTCCACAAATTTTATAAAAACACTAAAAATCTCTCCTTTTTTTTTAACAGAAGTTTTTTTAAAAATTTTTTTATTTATTATTTATGATAGTCACACACAGAGAAAATCTCTCCTTTTTATGGGTGCCTGGGTGGCTCAGTTGGTTAAGTGTCTGCCTTCAGCTCAGGTCATGATCCCAGGGTCCTGGGGTTGAGCCCTGTATCTAAACAAGGATTCTGCTCCTCCCTTTCTCTCCCTCTGCTGCTCCCCACCTTGTGCTCTCTCTAATAAATAAATAAAATCTTTTAAAAAATAAAAATCTCTTTTTAGATCGAAAGTGACATACTGTTTGTTCCAATGATGTTTCAAGCAACACAGGAACATAAAAATAAAATAAACAGGTTGAGAAATTGTTTTCTAATTATTTTTCTTTACATATCTGTATTTAAATGGATTGAATTCTACCTCATACAGTTATGCATTTTTTATTTGTAGTCATTTATTTTTTAAGATTTTATTTATTTATTCATTAGAGACACAGAGAGAGAGGCAGAGACACAGGCAGAGGGAGAAGCAGGCCCCATGCAGGGAGCCCGATGTGGGACTCGATCCCAGGTCTCCAGGATCACGCCCTGGGCCGAAGGCAGGCGCTAAACCACTGAGCCACCCAGGCTGCCCCAGTTAGGCATTTTTTAAAGTGTATTCAGGAGCTGTCTCTCGATTCTAAACATCAACTTTTGTATTTTTTTAAATGGCTGCATGGCATTCCACTATAGAAAAATACCACAATTTCTTTATTCAATCCCCCACTGATAAATATTTAGATTGTTTCTAGATTTTCTCTATTACTAACAAGACTACAATGAACAACCACTGGCATAAATATTTCTATCGATAAATTCCTAAGAACATATTATTTCTCTAGGAGCTTGGTCAGTCCTTGCTTCCCCATCTTTGTTGTAGCCTTGTGTAGAAATAAAGCTTTGATGAATGTTTTTTGGCTTCTTGTACTGTCTCACATTAGAAGAGCAGTAGCTGGAAGGATGGCTGAAGTGTTAAGAATGCTGGAAAAGATCTATGTTCTTTCTTCATCGTCTCTCCCATCTCTCATGTATCTGATGATATTTTTAAAAATGAGTTTGATCTCTTCATTATCATACAGCAGTTGTTTATGTTTCTCATTTCAATTTTATTATTAGGACATTAGGGTCACTGTATAACCTTTACTCAAAATCTTGGAAGGGAGAGACAGAAGATTACTTTCTGAGAGTCATTTTGTGAAACCAACACATCAGGGCAGAGGTAAACTTACATCAGGCAAAGCAAAACATGGCTGCTGGTTTTTTAGATTGGACTGATTGTATGTTTTCTCTAATGTCAAGACCCCCCCAATTTGGGGATGGATGTAAGTAAGGAGCTCAGCCTAATGACAACAACCCAATTGCCTACTTTCCCTCATCCTGAATTTTACTTATACCATTCTGATTATAACTTGACTTTGTTTATGGAACAGCCTACAAGGAAAGCATGAGCTGGTATGTGAACATGAATGTGGACTCTTCCAAAGCTTTTTTTAGTTAAATATTTTCATATTTATTTGAGACAGTATAAGGCAGAGGGCATGGTGATGACTTCAACATCACCCTGCAACATGTTGAGCAGCCCTCAACATGCCTGCTCTTGCATCATGCTATTCCAATCTGGATGGGTTGTTTTCAGTACCTGGAATGTCCTTATCATATGACATCTCCCTTCCCTGTCCTCCTGGACATTCCCATCACTTCCCTCTTGTGTGTCAGATGTCCAGTTTTCTCTGTTTCCAATAATCTTTTTTTATAGTTTACTTCTTTGGTGGGGTGCATGGTCCAAGGGCTTCCTGAGAAACAACGTAGGAGAGGTTTAAAAGAGAGTTAGATTGAGACCTTGCACTTGCATTTTAAAAAAACCTTTATTTTTTCTTCCAATCTGACCAATACTTTGTTTGGGTAGAGGTTGTATGTTTGTTTTTTGGTAAAATATAATACGCCTTCAAAAGTTTGAAGGCATTTTTTTAAGTGCTTTCTATCTTCCAGTGTTAGGAAGTCTGTTGCCGTTCTATTTTCCACTCCTTTATGAAGTCCTGTTTCTTTTTTTTTATTTCCTGAAGCTCGGGGAACACTCTTTGTTCACAGAATTCTGAATTATAAAAATCATGAGCCTTACTTTTCATCTTTTATGCTGGCACTTGGTGAGCCCCTTCTACCCAAGAAGGAAAATTTTGAGCTATTACTGATGTCCTATCCTTTAGTTTCTCTATTTTCTTGTTCTGGGTCTTCTATTATTTGGATTCTGGATTCTGACTGGTCCTCTTGCTTTTTTATAGTATCTTGTTCTTATTTCATGGATGCAACAGCTTTCCTTTTCTCTCTGAGAATACTCATGTTTTTCTTTTCTTTTCTTTTTTCTCTTCTTTTCTTTTTTTACAATCTTGAGATCTTTTATTTTCTTTACATTTATCATGCCATGAATTCATAGGGAATGGGTTCCAGCAATTCAGACTCCGTTCCATTAGTTCTCACAAAGTGTGCTTCTCTGGGTGGGGGAGGCTGGCACTTCTGTTGAACCCAAGTACCTTTCTCTTTGGTTTCCTTCTTTTTCTGATCATTTTCCTTCACACATTTCAGGAAGCAGTCTTGGAGTCTTGGCTTTTTGAGTATTTAATGTGCTCAATGCGTACATAAATTCTCTTGGCAAGAATTTGCCCTTAACTTGTTTATTTACAACAATGCCAACAGCATACTGAGAAACATTGTAGACTCTTCTAGTTTTGCCGTGGTAACATTTGTGTGGTATTCCTTTTTGAACACTGCCCATTCCTCACAATATCATCTTTCTTGCAGATTCACATGTATGTGGCCAAAGGAACAACTCCATGTTTTTAAAAGGCCTAGAAAACATATAGTGGGTACCTCTCTTTCCCTTTGTGTTGGTCATTTTGGCGAATTACTGGAAGATGGCAGTTCTGGCTGAAAGGATTTTTTTTTTTTTAAGATTTTATTTATTTATTCATGATAGAGAGAGAGAGAGAGGCAGAGACATAGGCAGAGGGAGAAGCAGTCTCCATGCTAGGAGCCTGACGTGGGACTCGATCCTGGGACTCCAGGATCATGCCCTGGGCCAAGGGCAGGTGCTGAACCGTTGAGCCACCCAGGGATCCCCTGTTTTTCTTTTTTAATGCTCTCTTCACTATCCATTGTTTCTGTTTCTCTTAAGTTGCTTTTTTCTGTTGGTTTTGGCCTTTACCTTTCTCATTTGAGGCTTTTCTTGGGCATAATATAGACTCTGGTTGTCTGCCCATGGTTAAGAGTAGGGTGCTGTTGGAAGCTCTGGGCTTCACTGTGGGGTTATCTGGCTGGTTCATTTGATGGGTACCCCAATGTCAGAATTTTCAGATCTTTCCTCCTGAGCTTCCCCCAAAAAAGTCTTCCAGTATTTTCCTTGGAAAGTGAAGTCTGACTGCCAACTTTGTCAGAAGGTAGTGAGGGAAAAAGGCTGGGGAGTCTCAGCATTAGTATGTATGTACATAATCATTTAATCCTCCATTTTTGGAACAGTACTCATGATCTCAGCTATACCAAATGTTCTCTATGCTACACTCTTCAGAAAACAAAACTCTAGCCTTCTACTAGGTAGGGGAAGGAGTGCTCCCTATTGGAATAAAATGGGGGAAGGGATCTAGGGATTTGATGGTTTCCAAAACAGATTTTCTACACTCCCCCTTTGCTCCCACTTCCATAGCAATCTTGGTGGCCAGTTTCTGCACCTTTGGAGGATTCTTTGGAATAAATGGATTGCTCTTCCACTTTCTCCTCTTCTGGCTTAGGTTTCAGCTTTCCAGAATCTGTTGCCAGTTTTCATTCATCTACCTGTTTTCCAGATTCCAAAATGTGTTGCTATTACCTCTTCTCCTGTTCTCTCTGGCCATGTAGGTTTTGTCTTGAGAAAAAAATCTGTCAGTGTATTCATAGTCAGGTTTGGAGATGGAATGAAATTAGATGGGTTTGTTCAGCCCAGCGTCTTAATCCAGAAGTCCTTGAAACACTTTCTTCTGTTGGCTTCAGTGACACTGTTTTCCTGAGTGTTACTGTGTTTTCCTCCAGGCTCAACCCTAGTCTCTTGCTGAATCTCTCTCTACTTTCTGAACTCTACCTGTTGTAGGGCCTCAGGACTTTGACCTTCTCTCTTTTTTCTGTATTCACTCCTTAAGTGGTTTCATCCAGTCCTTGGGCTCCAAATGCCATCCATATGTTTAGGCTTCCCATATTTATATTTCCAACCTTACCTTCCTTGTGAATTCAGAACTGCCTACCCAGGATATCCTTTGGATGTTCAATAAGCATCTCAATATATCTACCCCTCCCTTCTCAAAACCAGCTCTTCCCTCAGCATTCTCCTCAGGAAAGGGACCCACCATGGACCAGCTACTCAAGCTAAAACCTTGGCATCATTCCTTGATTCCTCTCTGTCTCTCATATTCAATCTCTTGGAAAATCCTGAAGACTCTACTTTTAAAATATAGCCCCAATCTTGGCCCTTCTCACCACTGTAACCACTACTTCAGTTGTTGACTTAAGCAGAGAAGCTTTCTGGAGCACCCTGTGTAAGAAGGTGCCCTTTCTGGCACAGTAGCTTCTGTACGTATGTGTATATCCAATTCCAGCCCAACACCACAGAACAGATTCTATTTTTTTTCCTTCCATATTCATAACTCCCTTCTTCAGCAGCCAAAAAACTTGGCTCCAATCATCATCATCATCAGCCAAAAAGGATCTTAGAGATAATGTCTGAGGCCCTGGCATTTCAAAGAACCGGGGTAATAAAGAAGTGAAATGAGCAGCTAACTCAGGATGACACTAGGTGGTTTTGATGTTTGAGGATTGTGTAATAATGAGCTCAGCCTTAGAGAAGGATTAATAATATGCTATTATAATTTACTTTTAAATGCTCCTTTTGCATAATTTCTTTTGGGAAATGTTTTTAGAGTCTAATGTGGCCCGGCACTGATAACCTTAAATTAATGTTTAAGTCACTAAATAATCAAAATATGTTCCTTTTTTTTCTGGACAAGAAGTGGAGGCCGGGGGAAACATTTTCCCTAAAATGTGCCTCATCTTAGTTGTATTTTTCTAGGCCTTCTTTCTAAACAGGTAAGTTTTCCTAGCATTGTACCTGTGTGGCACTAGGACATGGGAGAGAATTTGGAAAGAAGCAAATTCAGGCCTAGGGATGTGGTTCTGGACCAGAAACGTCCCAGCTCTTCTTCCTGGCAGTGGCCTCTTTGTTTCCTCCATGTTGGCCCATCCTCTGTTCAAGCGTCCTCTGATCTTCTTGAAAGGATTTCCTGAACATCTGGTCTGTGACAACAGTGGCCTTGTAGCCCCTTCCCAGAGCCTAGAAGTGACTTGTTTTGGTCACTTTAACACAACTACCCAAGAGCTTCCTCCCTGGTTTACTTATTAGTTCTGCCTGAGGATCACAACACCATTGTTTAATGTTTATTTCATAAAAACAGTTAGTCCAGCTGGTGGGTGGGGGGTTCTAAAAATACTCTGTAGTCATTTCACTCATTGCTCAATATATTTTTTAAATGCTCCCAGAAGAAGTACCTTTTCCTTTAAAAAAGATTTTATTTATTTATTTGACAGAGAGAGAGTGTGTGTACAAACAGGGGGAGGGGTAGAGAGAGAAGGAGAAGCAGACTCCTCACTGAGCAGTGCCTGACCAGGGCTCAATCCCAGGACCCTGAGATCATGTCTTGAGCTGACGGCAGATGCTTAACCAACTGAGCCACCCAGCTGCCCCAAGGTGCCTTTTTCTAATTCACGTGAAGGATCTGCTAGGGCTATTGGTTACCTAGGTTATATAAGCTGAGTGTCAGGGAAGAAGTGCTGGGAGCAGTGGCACCAAGTTTAGACACTGTGAGCGAAGACAGAGCAGAAAGATGGAGAGTGGGATGCACCTAGCTACCAGAGAGAAGCAGTGTGGGGAAAGAACCAAGATGCCCATGTAAATTTTAAATTATTATTCACTTTTGTTACGTGGTGTGCAATGTAGACCTCTATCAGCAGTAAAATCTTTCATTACCTAAAAAATTACTGCCTGGGGAGTCTGGAGAAACCATGTGCCCATGCATGAAAGATGAATTCTGTCTCAAGGCATTAGTTTGGGCAACTTGGAAAAAAAGAAAAAGAAAAAATAGCAACATCTTTTATACTATCTATTAACTAACTTTCCATCAATGAAAAGCTTCTTGTGGAAATGAAGCTCAAATTAGCAGGCGGGTTTCCGATGGCATCACAGGTGTTTGAGGTAGGTGGACATAAATACTTGTGGAAACCCCATGAGTCTTCATGGTCTCTTCCTGTAGAAGGAGATGTTTGTATTGCTGTTGTATTTACCTCACCATCCCTAGAACCCAGCGGTATGCTGAGCCCATGTTCTTTACACTCCGGACCTGCTCTGTGCCTTAGATGACTGGATGGATATGTCACTATTTAAGCTTGTCTTACTTTCTTTTTTCTATTTTTGAGCTGAATTCCATGGCTACACTAAAGAATGTGTTTGTGTCGCTTCTTTATTTTTATTAGGGTACCAGAACATCTTGTGAAGAACATAACTTGGCAGACGTTGCAAGCTGTGAATTTTTGCCATAAACACGATGTAAGTCTCATGATCATCCTTGAAAAATCAGAAAGCTGCCTTTAAGCTGAGGTAGAGCCTTTGTACAAAATTTATATCCTCCTTTTGTGGATATAGGTTTTCACTCTAATCTTCAGAAGCCTGGTTGTGGTCAGTAGAGGCTAAAAATACCAATCTAGCCATTCTTGTTCAGGTTACATAAAAGATGTGTTTTTATGATTTTAAGGAAGAAGTTACAGATTTATACTGATGAGCAACTACTCAGCTTTAAAGTAGAATCCCATTCGCTTGAATTCTGTATTGGTCTGGGACCATCAAGATGCTTTGGAATCGGGGAGGGGAACCCCAGGTGGCTCATGCCTTTTGAGTTGCAGTAGGTGGAGTCCCAAGCACTATGCTCAAACGTTAGTGTCTGTGTTGGTGAGATATGAGCACCATGTCTGGAGCAAAGCAGCCCAGTGGACACCTCTGATACTCCTGGCTATAGCGAGGCTGGGTAGGAGGCACAGCAAGCTGCTACCATGAGATGAGTTGCCACAGATACTGGAAAGGTGGCTGCTCCCTCCAGTACGACACTGCCCACTCCCTGCACACAGAAGCTAGATTCCAATATTAGAGCTTCATTTTGGCCACCAGGGCAGCTTGCCTGCAGTATGTCATCTTATCTACTGCCAGGGTCAATTTAGCTGGTGGGGCTAAATCCCCTGCCCTGGGCTGTTCTAAATGATTTTTTCCTGAAGCTGCCTCCTGAGAAGTAGAAAATATGAAAGTAGCCAGCACTTCTCCCTAGTGAGCCTCAACCTAGCTGAAGGCTACCATCCTGGTCAAAATGCATGGATTCTAGGTTATGTGGACACCTTACATTGCTATTTATAGCAAGTGAAGGTTAGCACTTTCCTGAAAGCAGGTTTTAGGATTCAGGAGCAAGAGAGACCTCATAAAGGCCCTGGTGAAGAAAATCAGATACAGCACATACCACTCACCGTTCCTGGAGAGTCCCTGAAGCTCTGGTCAGCCACATGTACTGATGTTGGGGAGGATGCAGAAACCTGTGTAGAATTCTCAGAACAGAATTGGAACACATTCTAGCTTGCAAGTACTTCTGACCGTCTGTCATCGTGATATTCATGGGTGTACCCGTTTATAGTAGTATGTGAAGCTGGTGATAAAAGAATGGCGATCTCAGAGCCATTAATTGCTGAAAACCAGATAGATAGTAAAACAAATAATTCAGAAATTGTCTCTCCCCCAAATTTTCCAGAGTAATACTCATGGGAAAACACTGTCACTGATCTCCCACCCTGTAAGTCCTTTGGAGGGAGAAGTAGGCCAAGCCCAAGAAGAACCTCTGTCCTCTCTCCAAATTCTAGAAAGTCAAGAATACCCCAGGGTTTTAGCTGCAAGCTGAAGAGGGTCTCCCAGATTCCAGCAGTATCCAACATTCTTCTCCAGAGAGGAAAACGCTTGGAAGAAGGAGTATTAGGAACCCTCAACAGGATTTTGACCCAAATGTTGTTTTTATGTAATCTTTAATTAGGTTGTTGATTTGTTTTTTGCCAAGAGAATTGTTATTTAATAAGAAAATCATGTGAAGAGTCATAAACTTTCTTCTAACATTAGCCTGTTAAACAATGTCAGCTGTGGTTTGGAAACCACAGGTGACTGGAGTCTAAATTATGGAATGGGGGCCACATCCCGTGGGGGTGGATGTAGTTCTAAGAACACTTGTGTGTGGGACAGAGCTGACATCTAGCGACTCTCCCCAGAGGTTAAGCACTGCCTACTCTGTTTATCTTGTCAGGACGAATGTCAAGAGCTGGAAGGGAGGTCTCTTGGCAAGCTCCTCGTTCCCGCCCTTCTCTTCCCTAGCTTATCTCAGCAGACCCAGGGCTTGTCCTGTTTACCAGGCGGACCGTGTTCTGTTCTCACTTAAACAACTGATCTGTGAATTCTGCTTATGCATCAACTTGCAGCTCCTGCAGCCATGATGCAGGCCTCGCCCAGAGTCTTTCACATTTTCCCTTTCATCTAGGGTTACCAGAGTACGTACAAGCACCAGTTAAATCTGAATTTCAGATAAACCATCATAATTTTTTGGTATAAACATGTCACGAAAACTTCATGGGGGTATACTTATACTAAAACCTTACTTGTTTATCGGGCTACCCTACTTTCATTTTTTTCCATTCTTCCTTTTTGGTCCTTTCTGGGCCCTTTAGGAATTTGGGATGATTCGGGCCATAATGAATATGGTACTAGATTAATTTTAGGCTGCAAAATAGCAAAAATAGCCAAAAAACTTTTATCCAAAAGACCAGTAAGAGGTTTTAATGATTTCTCAAATGTCTGTGAAATATTCATGAGTTCATAATCCCGTATATTATAGTTGCTCCTTGATAATCTGTTTTTGTTTTGATTTTTATGAGTAGTGCATACATAGAGATGTGAAGCCAGAAAATATCCTCATCACAAAACATTCAGTGATTAAGCTTTGTGACTTTGGATTTGCCCGACTTTTGAGTAAGTATTGATGTTTCCTTAAGTAATTGTAAAAGACAGAAAGATTCTTTATATGAGAAAGGCTCTAGATGCTATAGAATGCTACTTTTTATATATTTTGGGCTTGAGCTTGCCCTAAATTACAATTTGTAATTACTGAAAATATGTAGATACTTATAGTGTTTTAAAAATGTATGCTATATGTAAATTATACCACAGGAAAGTGGTTATTAAAAAATTATTATTCTCCTGGTTTCTACCTTTTTTTTTTTTTTTTTTTCACTAAGCTAGCACTTCTCAGAAGTACTATTTTAGAAGAGTGGTTTTCAACTTTGGCTGCGGATTAGAATCAACTGGGGAAACTATAAGCTGTAACTATAAAAACTATACTGATACCTCCCCAGACTCTCCCCCAGAATTTCTTGTTTCACTGGGCTGAAAGGGGCCCAAGCATTAGTAATTTAACAAATACTGTATTCCAACTGATTTTGATGTGCAACCAGTATTGAGAAACCGTTGATTTAGAAAAGCCATAAGATGGGACACAAGCTTGATTTCTTAGGTCTTCCCCCCCCCTCAGTTTTGATTCCAGTATTCTGTTGTTCTATTTTCCATGTGCCATCACTGGCCAGCTGGACCCAGTGACTACTACACAGACTACGTGGCTACTAGGTGGTACCGCTCCCCAGAACTATTGGTGGGGGACACACAGTATGGCCCCCCAGTAGATGTTTGGGCAATTGGCTGTGTCTTTGCTGAGCTGCTGTCAGGGGTACCTCTGTGGCCAGGAAAATCAGATGTGGATCAGCTCTATCTGATTCGGAAAACCTTGGGTAAGTAGTGTTTTTGTCATGCCTTTTGGGAAACTGAATAGTTTTACCCATGTCGATATAGGACAGAGCCAAGTTCCCAGTCTCATTCAATGCTATTTACAGTTACGAAGGAGGGGTACTCTAGGAGCCTTACTTAAATAATTTCATTAAAGGTGTCCACATTTGGGGGCACCTTACTGGCTCAGTCTGTAGAACACATGACTCTTGATCTCAGGGTTGTGAATTTGAGCCTGGAGTTGGGCATAGAGATTACTTTTAAAAAGTGTTCACATTTGTTTTAATAAAAAGAATTTTAACGATTGTGAGTTCATACTAATTGTCCAAAAGGACACAAGGTTCTCTCTTCAGTATAGTTTGGATCAAGTTAAACTCTGAATAATAATCATAGCAACAATAAAAGCTTACATTTCTGTAAGGGCTTAGCAGTTTACAGAATGCAACTGTGTTGTATTTCATTTGTTATGATATAGTAGTTCGTTCTTTGGGGATCCTTCCCACTAGCCTGCCAGGCTACATTGTATCATTCAGATGCCATAGAAGAAGATTCTAAAACCTTCTATGTGTCAGGAAGAAAGGCTGGATCTTCTGGTGTCAACTATTGTCTTTCTATTCTTGCCATATGATGGGGAAGGGAAGAGGAGGAGAAGAGAGACTTGGAGAGGGATCGATGAAAAGATGTATATATAAGCAGTGACTGCTCCCTTCAAAAGTCAGGGAGTTTAGGGACCCCTAAGTGGTTCAGTTGGTTAAGCATCTGTCTTTGGATCAGGTCATGATCCCCGGGTCCTGGAGTGAGCCCCACATTGGGCCCCCTGCTCAGTGGGGAGTCTGCTTCTCCCTTTCCCTCTGCCCCTCCCCCTCCCCTTGCTCATGTGCTTGCCGTCCTATTCTCTCTCTCTCTTTCTCTCTCTCTCTCTCTCTCAAAAAAAAAAAAAGCCTAAAAAAAGGGAGTTAAGTTACTACTCCCCAGTTTAAAGCAAACTTCCTCCTCTAAGCTCTTGCAGCACCTGCCCTCACCCTGTCTTGTCTTGTGCTTTTATCTCCCAAAGATCCTGTCAGCTACCTGAGGATGAGCTAATGTCTTACTTTCTATACATCCTCCACCAGTGTCTGCACACAGTAAGCTGTAAGTCTTTGCTGACAGGTTTTTTGAGTGACCTGTAAGGCACCTTGGAGCACTTCCAGGTGCAATCAGCATTCCTTTGCTGTTTCCGTCAATGATTTTAGGGCACCTTCTTCATGTCCCCGCTTCCAGCACTCCGGTAGAAGAAAGTTGTGTGTGTGTGTGTGTGTGTGTGTGTGTGTGTGTGTGTTTAAGATTTTATTTATTTATTCATGAGAGACAGAAAGAGAGAGGTAGAAACTTAGGTAGAGGGATAAGCAGGCTCCCTGCAGGGAGCCCTATGTGGGACTCCATCCCAGGACTCTGGGATCACGCCCTGAACCAAAGGCAGATGCTCAACCACTAAGCCACCAAGGTGTCCCTGATGGAAGAAAGTTATTAAGGTACAAGCAGTGTAAAAAAATTAAAAAAAAAAAAAAGGTACAAGCAGTGTGCTCATGATGAAGCTCACTGAGATCAGGAGCAAGGCAGGAGAGAGTATATTTTGGCCGCTTGTACAAAATAGAGCAAGACAGCAGCTTTTAGATTTCAGTAAAAGATATAGTTCCAAAACCAATCAGTAAAATTAGGCAATTTGATATCCTGGGATAGGAACTCCAGTCCAGTCACAGCATTTCCAGGGCTCTGGTTGGGAGGTTTTGGTTGTTCACTTTGTTTTGGCAAGAGAGCCTGGGTGTGCCTTATTCTCTGAACAAAATTGCTCTTCACGTGTAATACCTCTAGAATTTTACACAAGGGTGATTTTAGCTGATTTGGCTGAAAGGTGAGCCTCACATAACCCCCCAGAATATAGGAATCCCTATTTTGTTTCATTGAATCAAATTGTAACTAGTTTCTAAGCAGATAAAATGGGATTTCCAAGTGATTACTATCTGATGAAACAAGAAAAGGTGGTTCCAATTTGGAAATGTATTCCTTCTAGCTAGATCTTCCATGACTGACTGAGTGACCTACCTACCTTCCTTCCTTCCTTCCTTCCCTCTCTCTTTCCTTCCTTCCTACCCTCCTTCCCTCTATCCCTCCATTCCTCCTCCTTCTCTCCTTTCATCCCTCTTCCTTCCTTCCTCTCTTCTTCTTTACCCCACTTCTTTCCTCATCTATTGATAGGCACCATTCTAAGTGCTAGGCCAAAACACTTTCATATCGATCCATCCAAATTCAATTAATATGATTTTGCTTTGTAGTTGTTGCATTTTCGCTATTTTTTTAAACAGGCATTTTTTTTATTTGTGTGTGTGTATATGTGCCTCTGAGCCATTTGGAATCCTCAAATACCCTGTGAGCCCCTGAAGGGCAAGAAGCTCTTGCCTCCAGTGTCCATGCATGCTGCCTCCTGTCCACCTGACACAGTGCTCAGTCCCCTGAGGTCTGAGCACATGCTGTGGGGGGCTGCCTCAGTGCCTCCGTCTGCCTGGAAGGGCAGACTACAGCCTTAATTGGTTGTAGATACAGAAACAGCACCGATGGAGGGGAACCATAGGTCTGCACTTGCTAACTGATCTCACTTTACCCACCTCTTTCTTCTTGTCCGAAGGAGATCTCATTCCTAGGCACCAACAAGTATTTAGCATGAATCAGTACTTCAGTGGGGTGAAAATTCCAGACCCTGAAGATATGGTGAGTGACCCACTTGGAAAAGAGCTCTACCTGTTGGGGCCAAGGTTACCAGGGTGTGTAAGTGGTGACCATTCTCATTACCTGGGGAGTTGCAGGGCTAGCTAGGCTTTGGTAGTTATTCACTGGCCTGAGCCCTGTGGCCCACTCTGCCTTGGAAGGTCAGTCTCAGAGTGAGAAAGAATGGTGGGGCAAATTGGCTCCAAAGACCATTGCCTCCAGTGAGAATTTAGAAGTTGCTGATAGCAGAGGCACCTGGGTGGCTCAGTGGTTGAGCATGTCTGCCTTTGGCTCAGGTCATGATCCCGGGGTCCTGGAATCAAGCCCTGCATCTGCATGTCTGCCTCTCTCTCTCTGTGTCTCTCATGAATTAATAAATTTAAAAAAAAGAAGAAGAAGAAATTGCTGATAGCAGAGGCTAGCCAGCATGTGGGACAGAAATGCAGAAATGCAGACCTTCTTGCTCTAACCTCCTTTGTTCTTCATCATTTCCAGCAGTTGAAGCAAGGTAGCTCACACAATGACTTATCCAGGAAAATCCAGCATTGCCCAAGTGCCCCACTCCACTGTGCTCTTACTGCCCAGACCATGACAGGAAACAGTGATGAACTTTCATGGCCAGCCTCATTTGGGTACCTGTCCTCTATGAGACACATTATGTCTTTATGAGAAAACACTCAATTTTTTTAAAACTAAAAAATTTAAAATGTGCATTCTCTTAACCCACTTTCGAGAATTTATTGCAGTGAAACCATTAGGAGCATAAATATGTGGTATTCTTCAATAGAAATTATTTCCTTTAGTGTTCCATCAGCAGGGGATTCATTAAGTAAGTTATGGTATATTCTTACTATAGAAATACCACATAGCCAGTACAAAGAATTAGATTTATTTGTATTCATCTGAAAAAAAGTTCCCAATGTATGGTTAAGTTTTAAAAAAAGGCTATAAAACAGTATATATAATTTGACAACATATTAACAAATGTTTGATAAATACACAATTCATGTATACATATATTTACATATATAAATAAAAAAATAACATGGCAACTTCTGGAAAATCATGCAAAGCTTTTAACATTTGTGAAACAAATGGTTGCCAGGATATAGACCAAAATATTAACACTGGGTATCTCTTTGTGGTGGTGTGTTTTCTTTCTTTCCTTATGTTTTTAAAATATTTTTTGAATGTCTTCGAATGAGGCTGTATTATAATCAAAAATATTTCAGAACATAATTAAGATTTGTGAAGTCATGAGTTTCTACTGTCTAAGGAGGGTACTTTTGAATTGAAACTAAGCCTCCGATTGCTCAATTTCCAGATGGAAGTTCTGTCCAGTTCCATTCAAGCTCTCTGTTCGCTCAGCCTCTTGGCTTGTCCCACAGTTGGAGGCTCTCACCCTCCCCACTGCCTCCTTCCCCTACACCACTAGGAATAGGAAAAGTGGGTCATGCTGGGAGTATGCTGGGCCAGAGAGGCAGGAATGACACCTGGCATATGGGAGGTGACCCAGCTGGCTCCCTTGTGACCTGGACATTCCCATTTCCACACTAAATATCCCTTAGTGATTTCCTGTTCTCTCGTCTACCAGTGAAGACTCAGAAACAACCCAGGCTTCATCCATGTAAAAAGCTTCCCAAGGTTTCCCAGAGGTTGTCCTGCAGGGGATTTCCTGTTGACAGAAACACAGGAAGAAGCAGTGCGGGGGCTGCCCGCGTTGAACATCTGTGCCTGAGGCCCTCTGCTGGTCGCTCACCCTGCTAGAGGGAGGCCTGCTGGCTTCTGGCACCGGGAAACCGGCTAAGCAGGCAGGATGGCCTCATATCACAGCCAACCAGCCGGCCTCATCCCAGGCCTTGTTGCTGAGACAGCAGAGCGCAGTGTCAGCAGTGTCATGTCAATCCCCCAGCAGTGCTCAGATTTAACACAGAAATAGCAAGAGAAATATGTAAGATAAGGGGGTGGGGGTTGGAGGAGAAGGCTACTCTCAAGGTTCTCATACAAATCTGCTGTAGGATTTTTTTTCCTGGTGGTCTTAGGGAGCTCTAAAACAGAGGCTCTTAGCTCTTACCCTCATCAGTGATTAGTAAGTGCACCCTCAGAATTTGGTTGTTGGGGGCTGGTTCCCTGTGCAGAATAACTCTGTGCATAGCACCCAGAGTCGTATTTCATTAGATGAGCCTGGCCAGTTACTCTGGCCAGGACTCACAACTGCCATCTTTTTATGCATACAGTGCACTCCAGCTGCCCTCCTTAATTAGCCTCCGTTAGTGACATATCTCTTTAACTGGCCTGTCCATCCGCCTGACATTGAGCATTCCTCCTGCTTTATAGTGCTTGTGATTCCTGATTGTCTCCAGCATGTGACTGGAGCAAAATAGCCTTATATGGCCAAAGGGAGATTGACAAATGTCTGCCCTGGAGACTCTTTTAAAAACAGTAGGATGAACAGGGAAACAGCAGGCTCTTGTGGGAGGAGGAAATAGTGTTTATTCCAGAAAAACCTAGAAGCATCTGTTCACCTAAGTAGGGAAAAAAATCTATTTTGAAGCTTCCTTTATGTAACTGTCAATAAATGCAAAAATTAGGAGCTCTTTTAAATGCCAATATAAATACCAAAAATTATTCTGAGGAAAGGCAAGTTACATAAATGGAGGCAGAATAAAGGAAATAACAGTTGCTACACAAAGTGAATTTCCTTCTTTCATTAATGTTCTATCATAATTTGCTACCTGCGTCAGTTCTCCGGGAAGTGAAGGGAGCGGTGAGGAGGAACATTAGAAGAGAAATTTGGAGGTGGAGAGAGGAGCTTGTGAAACAGGCATAGGAGGTTGTTTCAGCTGGGAGGTAGGTGGGCAGAGGGTGGAGGAGGCAAGAAAGGTGGTGCCAGGAAGATGCTTTTCTCACTCAGAAGACATTCAGTCTGAGGTCACCTTATCTTTAAACACATACTGTAAATAAAACCCCTTTTCTTTTCTTCTTTTTAAAACAGGAACCACTTGAATTAAAATTTCCAAACATCTCTTATCCTGCCCTCGGGCTCTTGAAGGTAAAATCATAGCTTCTAACAGACCAGGAAGCACACAGTAGCTGGTGTCACTGGGGAGTCTGAATGATTTATGTCAGTTTCCACGAATGGAAAAGTGTTCCTTTTAGAATTCTCCTTCTCCTTTGAAAAGTGGACTTTCAATTTTTGTTCACATTCAGTTATAAGGAAAACATCTGTAGGCGTTTTCCACTTTAAATAAACCCAACGCTCTGTATTTGAAGTCTAAGTTTGCAGAAAATAGAAATTTCAGAGGATAGTACTTGCTTTATTTACCAAGGGATCCTTTTCTTCAAAAACTGTTGGGCCATAGGATCCATTTAAATAGCCAACCCCCCTAGTATATTTGAAGTTGGTTTTGATTTTAAAACTGCGATTTTCAGATATATATAGCTCTTATGTAAAGTCGAGTACCAAGTAAAACACGTGCAAGTTACAATCCATGCTCCATCCGTTTCAAACTGTATATTTACCAATGCCTTTATAATTTTAAAAATTGAGACAGTTCCTTGGGGTATGTAATTGTGAGATTTAATCTATCCAAGTATGAGCCCTACGGCCTACTTAATGACAAAGCAAATGGTTAAGAATGATGTAATATAAAGGCATGTATATTATGCCTCTCATTCCACGCATGCATATATATCCTGTAATGCATAGGTTATTTCTGGAAGAATATACCAGAGAAAAAGGAGTAGCTGAATCTAGAAGGGGGAACGGGAAGAACTAGAGTGGTGAGGAGGCTTTGCTGTGTTCTGTATGAATTTTATTTTTACCACATGTAGGTATTATTTTTTAAAATAAAAACCCTAATTAAAAAAAAAAAAAACCAACAACCCTAATTTTTACAAAGTATGTACAAGGGACCAAACTGGTTAAGTGGATTATTCCAGTTGGATACTGAGACAAGCTCAAAAATCATCTCCTACTCCCTCAGGGCAGAGCACCAACTGCCTCCACAACAGAACTGCCTCCTGGGGAAAAGGATTTTTTGTTACCATTTCTAGAAACTATTTACTTATTGTGTGGTTACCCATTTAGGAATATTTGTGGGAGGAACTGAAATCATAATTGGTGTGTTTTTCCTACTTTTCCCCCTTCCTGTTCCCACCTGAAGGGTTTGATCTGTCAAAGAAGAAAAACGATCTGAATAAGTTAATACAATTTTAAAGAAGTAAGAATGGGGACTTCTCTGTCCTTTCAGGGCTGTCTCCACATGAATCCTGCTGAGAGGCTGACCTGTGAACAGCTGTTGCAGCACCCCTATTTTGACAGCATGAGAGAAACGGGGGATTCGGCCAAAGAACTTGACAGACCCACAAGGAAGACCCTACGACAGAGCCGAAAGCACCTGCCTGGGGTAAAAGTGGGGCACTGCTTTACAGAAGCCCCCGGGCTGCAGTTTCGAGTGGTCTCACGCCGGCCACCTGGTGCAGTCTGCACCTCTCCTTGAGGTGGCGGCGGCGGCTTGCAGCTCCAGCACCCTCGTCCCAGCACGAGGACAAAGGGCGCCAGACGCACCTGCCTCCGAGGCCCGTGTCGCTCGGTCCCGAAGGCGCCCCTGCCCTGCGGCTCGGAGCCGCTCAGAGCGGCCGGGGCGCGTGAGCACAGGTCTCAGGCAGGTCCACGGGCGTGAGTCCCGCTGAGCGTGCTCTTTGTACTTTGGAGAACGAAATCCGATTTGTCCCCGGCAGCTCGCTGTCATCACGTTACTTTCAGTGTTGACTCACCTCCTAGGGTCATCCCCAAATGGCACCGTTTCGCCCCCAGTCTTCTAATGGTCAGCCTTGGCCAGGCAGGTGCGGCGAGCAGTGCTCTCGGTGATATCAGCAGAACAGCCTATCTTACAGGAGAGCGTCCACGCTGCCCACGGCAGCCCGTGGAGAGACGGGACTGGTATGAAGTCCGCAAAATAGCCTTACATTCGGTGTCCTGTTGTAAGCCCATAGCTGTAGTAATTGAGAATGGACTGAGAGGAGTTGGCTACTCCTGGTCCCTTCTGGATCTGCTTAGGTAGCCCTTCCTCTATAAATGATTTTTCCCTTGGCAGCCCCCCCATGCAGCGTGCTGAATGGCATCTGGGGGATATGTATGTGAAGTTTGGAGGAAAGAAGAGGATGGACAATCCGACGGATCAGGGGCAGCATGAACTGTGGGGTCCTAAGATAGACAGACCTGAGTTACAAAATTAAGAAAGCTTTGTTTTATTCTCTGTCGTGTATGACCCAGGTAGCAATACAGGCCAGAATAGACAATGGCCCCCAAGCCCAGAGTTACCACTTAGCTTGCTGTTCCTTTGTGTTCAAGAGTAAAGGGTCTTGGTGGGAATATTTCTACTTGAAAGAAGGGAAACCCACTAGTTGATGTCTTGCATATAGGACTGGAAGGATACAACTGTTTGAAATGCTAAAAAATAACTGCTTTTCAGATACCTAAGGCCATATAGTATAATTATATTTCTTTTTATGTTCTCCTTACTTTCATTTGACACTGACAATAAATTCAAACATTTTCTGGGAGCATGGAGGGAACAGTTTTGCCTTTTTAACTAAAGGGAAAGGGGGCAAATTAAAGTGCTCCAGGCATCAGTTTTCTTTGCTTCTCAGACCAAGCATTGCTTTAAATGATCCCTCAGGTCCCAGCAGGCTCTTACCTCCTGTAGATCTAGGTCTTTTTTCCAATAATGTTCATGTCAATTTTTCCTTCTTTTTCATATTCTCTAAATTTTCTAGAATGTGCATGTCTTGCTTAATATAAAACAAATTTTTAAGGGACACCTGGGTGGCTAAGTGGTTAAGCATCTGCTTTCAGTTCAGGGCATGATCCCAGGGTCCTGGGGTCAGTCCCACATTGGGCTCTCCACGGGGAGCCTGCTTCTCCCTCTGCCTATGTCTCTGCCTCTCTCTGTCTCCCATGAACAAATAAATACAATCTTTTAACAAGATAAATCTTTAAAAGGAAAAAGAGAACAAATGTAAACATTTTGTCCTCCCTTAGGTCCTGGATTCTGTACAGAAAAAGTATTTTTGTGCTGAAAAACGGACTTATTTACCTCTTTTGTGAGATGTTCTCAATAACGAAAAGAGTGCTTGGCATTGAACCTAATCCTGTGTTTTGTAATTGCAGTTGCAGTGCCTACCTCAGCTAACTAGCAGTGGCTTCCTTCCAGCTCTGGATAATAAGAAGTACTACTGGAATATGAAGAAACTTAACTACCATTTTCCAAACATTTAAGGAGCTTGGATATGGAAGATGAAAAAGGAATTCATCAGTAATTTGAAGAAAACAAAACATGTACATTTGCTTGAAAACACTCACAATGTTAATGAATTACAAAACACCCTTATGTATTTTTCTTGTAGCGCTTCTGCCTTGAGTCCTATCCCCTGCCTTTTCAGACTGTCATCATATTCAAGAAGAGTTTTAGTTCCTGAAATCAAAATGCTTAAAATTCTATTTTCTGCTTGCTCTCTTAATTTTTATAGTTTAAAACATTTTTGGAATATTTAAGAGTTGTTCAAAATACTTAAAATCATGGATTGTCATAACAAAATCTATTTGCTTATGTTTTTAATGTTTGTAGGCATTTTTACATATGCTTTTATCTTTACCTTGTAGTAAAGGATGCATCTTCGTCATTTTTGCAGGCAAGATGGGTTTACATAACCCATCTACAGGTGACCCAATTCCCCCTGCAAACCATGGTGTGAAGCCTGCCTGGCAGCTGACCAAGGCAGTCAGTGGGTAGAACAAGATCTACAGACTTAATGGGAACTGAGACTATCAGCCTGAAAGTAATTAGTTCTTCATTCTCTCCAGCTCAGTCGCCGACTTGAGAGACAGATCTAGAGGCAGGACTATAGTGTTCTGGGTTCTGGAAGAAATTGCTTATGAGTTTTTACTTGGATCATGAAAGATGTTAGGTTGTAAACTGATATTTTCCCTGAAATACACCTTTGTACTATATGTATGTATAGTATACATACCTACATACGTGTGTACACATATTTATACTATGCTAAGAACTGATAACAAGTAGTCCAAAATTCCTAGTTTTGTATCGTGGTACTTAAAATGATGACATATAATTAACTTTTACTCTACCGCTCCTATTTCAAAAGCTTTTCACCCTCGTCCCTTGAACACAAGGGCAACATGAAGCTCACGTCTGTTTCTTGAAAGCTCATTGCCAGTTTTGGTTGATGTGCTACTGCTGTTCCCTTACTGGTTCCCAGCTGTGGTTTTGGGAGTGTATTTTACTTTATCTTCAAAACATTGCCTCTGTGCTCTTACTAGTTTACTGCTACAGTAACTTCCTTCATGACAGCATTTGACTTTATTCAGTTACTGCTGAGTTAACTCATCAAACTTGGGCATCTGCTCAATCATTTTGGCTACTCCAGCCAGTTTAATATCCTAAGGCTTCTGATGTATGTAGCTTCTTGCAAAGAGCTGACAATGGGTTAAAGACTAGTCCTAGCATCATCTAATTCTTCTTATGGGGCTTGGATTCAAATGACAAGGAAGGCCATCCCACTTCTGTGACTAGTTTACATTTTCTCTTTTCCTTTTTAACCCAAACAACGCACTTGACGAGGCAGATGACTGTAACTGCCTAATTCATTCAGTAGTTCTATAGAAAACCATTCAGAATACAAAAGTAGTTCCAGACTAAATTGTAGTGAATCAGTTGCCTCACCACACAAAAATCAAACAAATTGGAGATGGAAGCGTTCATTTTTTTCTAATGAGTTGTATTAAATGTGTACTAATGCTTGATTTAACTGTAGCTGTAACCTTTCGTTCAGCATGGAATCACCACTGTTTCACAGGACACTGGTCTATAGCCTAGGCCTTTTTTTTTTTTTTTAATTTTCTGTTTTCTGCCTTTATAGTTGACAGTGGCAATTTTATTTGTAGATGGTATATCATTTATGGTATGTGCTATTTACATAAGCCTCTCTTCTAAACACAACTGAAATTCATTTTTCTATCCGAAGGCTGCATCATACAGTGTTTATTTTAAAATTATTTCCTGTCAAGTCAAGAGCTGAATGTTCAAACCAAACATACAGAAATCTACAAGTTAACAGTAAAAGAACCAGAGCCATTTCAAGCAGGTAAAAATAAAGATCTGTTTTTATCTGTTTATGATATTCTTCGTCATTGCTTTCTAGATATAAATTGAATTTTGTGCTTATACTTCTTTTTGATGTCCCTGAGCTCATAGGAAGCAGTATCCAAAATATGGGGAATAAAAATTAGTTTCTAATTAAGATTCTCTATTCAATGCAATATTTTAATTTAAGCAAAACATAAGTGTAACTGTGTTGGTCTTCATGATCATTTCCTCTGTTCTACTGCAGTCAGCAAAACTATTAGAATTCAGTCAAGTCTTCATGTCTAGTTTTAATAAAACCTCAGAGTAAGCTTACAAAATAGACAAATTAGGCAGAGAGTATTCATTCAGAGAAAGGTGCATGTTATAAAGAACACAGGAATGAGGGTCATGAGAAATGCATGCAAATCCTGGGAAGCATTATGAATACTTCAACTACCAACCGCCTTTCATAATTCACTCCACCAATGAATCTGAAATTTAGCTTTCAGTTTTTCATAACTGTACATGTATAGTAACATTCTTCAATAATTTTAAAAGGTAACAGTAATATAAATTTCTGATAAAGAATATCTGTTTTGTGCACTTATTTTTTTAAAAGATTTTATTATTTGAGAGATAGAGACGGGGAGAGAGAGAGAGAACAAGCAGTGTGTGGGACAGAGAGAGAAGCAGACTCCTGCTGAGCAGGGAGCCCCATGCAAGGCTCGATCCCAGGACCTTGGGATCATGACCCGAGCAGAAGGCAGATGCTTCTACCTACTGAGCCACCCAGATGCCCATTTATGGCACATTTATGTTGCACATTTAAATCACATTAAAGAACTCTATGTCAGTATCTACATCAAGAGTTATCTATATAGATATGTATATAAAATGAGGAATATATTAGAATTAAACTGCTACCTGGTTTCCATTTTCTCTTAAAATGACTTAATGTGCATAAGTTTTTTTTCTTCCAACCTAGTACCTTCAGTGAGTCATGTCTGAATATTTATTTTCTACATGATGGACTCTGCTTCTGGAATGTCATGATATGACATCCTTACGGTCTGTGGATGATTACAAAATAGTTATTGCTGTTTAGAACCAACAATTTCAAATGATACTTTATATTGAAATAAGACACTTATTGAATATTATTATTTTACTTCAAGTCTAATTTTAGTTCCAAAGAAGGCAGTGCTGTCTTAAAGATTTGGATAAGGTTTTCTTTTTCTCTTACTCCAGGAAGATCACTTAACAACAAATACTTGAGGTTTCTGCAAAAAGAAAAGGAAAAAAATGTGACCTCATTTTGGCCTTTACTCTTAAAGCATTAAAAATAAACCCTAGTTAATGGCTTTTAGAAAAAATTACACACAGAATGCATTTATATCACACTGTACTTTCAAAATGACTCTTAGAACAGCCATTTTAAGAGTGCTACTTTAAATGAAATTCATGCTAGGAACCAAGCCAGACCTTGGGAAGTTTAATCGTTCTGAATTACATCAATAATTCTAGCTGAATCTTTCCAAATACTGTATATGTATTATGGCATAGAAATCCTTTGCATGAGAAATACAAAAAATGAATCTTACTCTAGAAAGGAAAAAAAATTAGGGAAGTTCTTAAAGTTACTAAAAGATAACACCTCAAAGCCTCAACTAATGTAAGAGATAATCTACCACTTTTGGTTCTAATGTTTAAAATTTCTCTGCTAAAAAGAAATAAGCTTAAAAGTAAAAGGTGAGGGGAATTCCTGGCTGGCTTATTTGTAAGAGCATGCGACTCTTGATCTTGGGGTTGTGGCTTTGAGCTCCACAATGGGTACAGAAATTAATAAAAAAACAAAAACAAAAACTTAAAATTTCTCAAACTTCCTGTGATACTGAGGTTACTGTCAGAATATGGGGAAAAATGCTTTAAAACATTGAGAGGAAGCATATAGCAAATGGCTGGCTCAGTTGATAAGAGCATGCAATGCTTGATCTCAGGGTTGTGAGTTCGAGCCCCACATTGGGGTAGAGTTTACTTTAAAAATTTTTGTTTTGTGCTCACTTCAGCAGCACATATACTAAAAAAAATTGTTTTAATTTAAATTCTAATTATTCATTTTGACCTATATGGTTAAGTTTCCATTTTAGCACTGACCACTTACCTTAAGTGATATAAAGCCATGATGCCTTTGTCTGTGATATTCCCACATGAAATTATTTCCATTTCCAATATGCTTTTTTGTAAATTTTCAAGTTTACCAAGTCTCTCCAAACAGTTATCCTCAATATAATGACACTTGCATAGTCTTATTTTTTCAACATGCTGTAGGCCCTCTGGGAGATAAAAGGTACATTTTAAGAATCTGCTCTACTATTAAAATAACTAGTTTGGCCAGGACTCTTCTGGTTTTAGACGGAAAATCCTATGTTCCGGAAAACCTTTTAGTCCCTTGTAAGACTTGGATGATTAGTGACCCTATTAACCATACAAGGTATTCACTATACAGGTTGTACTGATGGACAGGACCATTCTGTAATCAGATGCCCATGTATTAGAGGGAAAAAAGCCATACAAGCAGAAGCTGTATGGGTATAATAATTCTTACACTATTGAGGGTTTCTCAGATGACAGAAATTTGACAAAAATAGTTTGGTAAACATGGCCTTGAATTTTAAACCAATAAACACAAAATAAAGGCATGTAGAGACAAGCTTAATGAAGGAGAAGAGCGAAGAAAGTGTTTGTAACCTCTATATAAGTTTTAAAAGTCACACACAGGAAAAAAGACTGGATTGTACTGGAAAGGGCAAAAAGGACACACTTATGACTCTAACAGTGAATCCACTGTAACAAAATGTCACTGCAAATCACCTACATTTCCCAGAAGCAATGACAGGGTAGTTACCCAAGTGATCAAATCCAAAGCTCATGATACAAGAGTCCGTGGCATCAATCGCCTGAATCTTGTATTTGTCCAGAGGTCCTGTGGGGAGGTTGTTGTAGTCCTTCTGCCACCGCTCCTGGCCGTGGTAGCGCACCATGGCGCCGCAGCGCAGCAGCCACTCAGATGCTGCCCGGTCGGGTCCCACATCCCGAATGCGTTCGTGATCCACTCTGTTGGCAGGACAACAAAAGCAGTCAGTTTTTAGTGTGATCACTAGCTGATTAACTCTAGTCATCAACATAAATAAGGCACTTCAATAACTTTTCCTTTCAAATGACTAAGGAGGGAGATAAGTATATTAGTGAGAGCCATGGGGAAAAAAACAACATATGCTGGCTCTTCCTGCTACCTTGTTTTTGTTTCCAAATGAACTCTTGTCAAGGCCTATTATTTTTACATGAGCTATCAGGCAGATGTGAGTCTTCATTGATTCATATGTAGCACCGTGCTTGACATCAGGAGGTACTCAGGAACTACGTAGTGAGTGAATGACCACACTTGGTTATTGTTTTTATTAATGATAAAATATAAAAGGGAATAATTTGAGTCCATGTTCAAATTAATCTCATTAAGTGATATTTATTAATTTCTACATATGCTGTTTTCTCTAGTTAGTGGTGTTAATGTTACATTAAGCAACAAGGAGATTAGTTCCATTAGTTTCAAAATGGTGTTTCGAAGCATGCCACCTGCTTTTTGAAAAACTTGAGTCCCCTTGGTAGTATTCAAAAGGCTAATTAAGAAGCCAGAGAATATTCTAAAATCACATTCGGTAAGCTTTTCTGGTTACAAAAAATAATATATTTTCATTTTAGACAGCTTGAAAGGCATCAAAATGACAAATAAGAAAAATCACTGAAATCCTGCAACCTGGTCAATTAATACTTTGTAATCTATTTTTCTGGTCTTTATTCAATGTTTCTATGTATGTTTGGTTTTTAAACAAATTAGGATCATATCTCACACACTGTACAAAAAAGCATTTGAAATACAAGAAATAACCAATTAGCTACTGGGAACTCATCTAGCTGTAATAATCCCCATGTTTCTTCACTTTAGCTGGAGTAACTTACTTATTAAACACTGCATTCAACCAGCCCCAGAAGTTTCTGCAGTCACATGACCATGGGAGTTTCTTTAAGCCACACAACTGCTGGGAAATTTTTCCAAACAGCATCATTTGATCTAGACACACAAAATAGTATTCATATTAGATCATCAGCTGGCAATCAGAGTCCCATACATACAGTAAACTTACTTTACAACCTCAAAGTCAATGCTCTTGTGCCAGCAAAGCTGGTGAGTCATTTGCCACTCAGAGTTATTGAGCAAGACACTCCTGTTTTTTTTTTTTTTTCCTACAGAAAAGAGGGGCTGGATTGGACGGTCCCTAAGGTTCCTTCCAGCCTAATGTTAAGTTTCACTCTTCAACCCTCAACTGGAGTCAGCCTGCAGTGTTGCCACCAGATGGCCATGCAGGCAGTGAACCTACACATTTGCTGAAACCAGCTCTACTCCCAGTCTACATTTCCAACATCAAAATGACAAACTGAAATCACCTAGGGAGAAATGTGTTGAGGTTAAGACGCTTATATCCAGGAAGGGAGAGGAGACATGAAAAAAGAATTTTCTTTTTTTTAAGATTTATTTTATTTATTCATGATTTTATATATATATATATATATATATAGAGAGAGAGAGAGAGAGAGAGAGAGAGAGGGAAGCAGAGACACAGGCAGAGGGAGAAGCAGGCTCCATGCAGGGAGCCTGACGCGGGACTGGATCCCAGGACTCCAGGATCGCACTCCAGGCCAAAGGCAAGCGCGAAACCACTGAGCCACCCAGGGATCCCCGAAAACAGAATTTTCTATGCCAAGGCTGCACATAGTATCACCAGAATAGTGCAAACAAAGAATTGTGCAAGGGAAGCTAGGAAGGACTGGGCAAGTAGCTTCACCTCACTGACCCCTGGTTTTCTCACTTGTAAAATAAGATGATTTGCTCAGATGATTTCCAGCTGTAAAAATTTATAACCATGAGTTGAGAAAGTGATTTCTAAACTGAGTCTTAATCTGATTTATTTCAGTTCAAGTTTCTCTAGTAGTGTGCTAAGTCAGGGGAAAACAAAGATAAATGAAATGTGGTTTCTGCCTTTGAGTCGCTGAAAATTTAGTGCTGGGTGAAGTGAGCTAAAACAAGTTACCAGGTAGTTAAAATAAATGATAGAACCTGAAAAATCCCTCAAAGAATTAAAATAAGAACAGACCATGATTTCAATAGGCAAAATGCCAGAAGGTACATCAGGTGATTAGATGAGGCAGAAATGTTCAAGGCACTTTGTAGTTCAGTTTGGTTAGTACATGGGGATCCTGAGAAAAGGAGGCAGACAATTTACACAGTCACCTCAGGAAGGATCTTGCCTGATCAGCAAGGGAGTCTGGACTGTTCTGCAGGTAGTTGTGAGTCACTGAGGTTTTAGCAAAGAGCACTGGCACTGTTAGAGCTATGCTTCAGCAACATTATCAAGATTGAGGGTCAACAGAACAGAACAGAAAGACAGCTAATAAGGGTTTCAACTACATGTGGCCATGGGAAAGGACCAAGTAGGGGAAAGAGTGAGAATGACAATACAGGGTGGATTCCACATGGCTCACTGAAATGTTGGGGCAAGGGCTAGAATAGCTAGTATCATCATGACATTAAGTTTTGGTCTCAGGTCACCAGTTGGATGGTGATGCCATTAATACAAATCAGTGTCAGGAGGGCAAATTGTAGTTTCCCCCACCTCTATCCCCAGTTTTTCATATTCTCAATATGAAGGGTTAGCAGAACTTCTAAGTGGAGATAATCAACAAATCATTTGAATCAGAAGCACAAAGTGGGAGAACTGGAATGAACTTAGACCTCCTAGACCATTTAGGGATGAGGAAACTGAAGCCCTGATATCAAGTAACTTGCTGACACTCTAAATCCCTTCTGGAACAAGGTGGGGTATTAATAAATGCATACATTTAAAAGGACTTCCTCAATGTTTCATAGCTAATTGGTGGCAGCATTGAAACTTGAACCTAGTTCTTCTTCCCACCAGTCCATGGCTTTTTCCTCAGTCCTGGATGGTACTAGAACTGGGGAATAAAGAGACAAGAAAGAGGTCTGAGTGGGAACCACCTTAGAACCGAGGAGTGATCGAAGATGTTGAGGTTCTAGAACAGTGAGAGATGAAGTCTGAGGACAGAAGCTGGAACCATCTTCCCTCTTCATCTCTTTTCCACCATCATCTGCCTTCATTCCCAAAACCTCCCCGCTATCACTCTCTTGTTCTCAGCCCTTCCTAGCTTTTTGTTAAATCTCTCTCCACCTATGCCCACCTCTGATAACTCCACTGGCTGCCAATCTCATTTATCTGAGCTTTCCAGCATCCAATTAGGCTGTTCTATTTACTTCCCCACGCACACACCCCATTCCCATCCCGTGGAATTTCAAGAGCTTATTCAAATGCCATCTCCATCCATCCATTCACTCACTCAATAAATATTTATTGAATGTCTGCTATACTTAGTGCCAGAGATACAATGGTAAGATTAAAAAAACAACAGAGGAGAAAGACAAAGTTCCTTGTCCTCATAGAATGTAGTCTAGTATGATAGACAACATATAAACAAATAAATAGCATGCAATATGTCTTAATAGAGGTATGAACAAATTCTGTGAAAGCCTAGAGGAGGAAGTGAAGAGGCTTCACCCTGGAGGTGTCTTTTGAGATGAGGCTTAAAGGATAATTAAGGGTTTCAAGTTAGGCAGAAAAAAAAGTATGCAGAGCAAAAAGGAGAGCAAGGATCACATCTTACTCATTTTCATTTTTCATAGCACCTAGCACATTTCCATCCCCCTAATGAAAAAATTTAATAAATATTTGCCAATTAGTAGTCTTCAGTGGTTGATATATTTCCATAGAGAAAGGCAAAATCAGAGAGACTGTTATTAACCGGGTAAATTAGTGGTCTGTGAAAATCGAGTACTTGATTCACTTTTGTTTACCTCATATATCAGCTTAAAGGAAAGGCTAACCTTATTCCCACTATGGTCTCTAAAAGTATTAGATGTTATATTTTAAATAATTTAAGAAAATTTTTCCTTGGCAACAAAGGAAAAAAATTAATTGGTAGGTTTTTACATTCTCAAATGTGCCTGTGCTAATTGATTTTAGAAATTTCAGATGAATTTAAGCAGCAACCTCTGGGAATGGTTTCTATAAGGAAAGAGGAGACCTCTAGTGGTGAGTTGGTGAATTTAGCTCTAATGATTAAAAAAAAAAAGTTAACAGCAAGTTAAGAAAAATAACCACTAAATTATTTTTTCAATAAATAATCCAGAAATTAAAATCATTATTATTTTTAAAATTTATTTTTAAAATATTTTATTTATTTATTCATGAGAGACACAGAGAAAGAGAGAGAGGCAGAGACACAGGCAGAGGGAGAAGCAGGCTCCATGCAGGGAGCCTGATGTGGGACTCGATCCTGGGACTCCAGGATCAGGCCCTGGGCCAAAGGCGGCACTAAACCGCTGAGCCTCCAGGGCCGCCCCTAAAATCATTTTAAAAAGCTCCTTCATTACTATCAGAACCTGGCTTGGAGCACATTTCTAAAAATTACAATTTTGCTTGTTACTTAGAGGAGGCCAGACTTCTAAGGTTTAATTCAAAATAGTATATACACAAAATGTCTCTGAGTAGGTTTGGTTGAGAGTTCCCCTATTTGCATAAAAAGAGTAAGTTTTTTTTTTTTTGTTTTGTTTAAGTGGAAGTTCTGTTTTTACTTATCAGGGCTATTCAAAGTGATGGCTAAATGGGTCAAAAGACTGAACTAAAGAACTAGTTTTTGGGGATGCCTGTGTGGCTCAGGGTTTGACTTTCTGTCATTGGCTCAGGGCATGATCCTGGAGTCCCGAATCCAAGTCCCACATCAGGCTCCCTGCATGAAGCCTGCTTCTCCCTCTGCCTATGTCTCTGCCTCTGTCTTTCATGAATAAATAAAATCTTTTAAAAAAGGGGGGGGGGACTAGTTTTTGAGGGTAAATAAAATTTGGAGGGGTGGGGTGTTATTGGAATTGGGAAAGTCTTTCCCCAAATTATAGCCCCACCTCACTGCAGATTACTCAATATTGATGCCAATTCTTATTCCTGAGGTATGTAAAGTCTAGTGAAATAGAACTAAAGAATTCATTAGGAATTGAGGAATTGGAAACAAAGTTCCCCAAAGTCATTCCTAGGCCAGCATCACAGGGGGCTCATTGAAGTAACACCTTATGGGTTCTGACACAGATGGAAAATGAACATGACTATTCAGCTGAGGGTAGGGACATGAATACAGATGTCATACTAAAGACATCATGGGGTGTATGAATGTAAGGTGAGCTTTTGATTTGAAATCACTTAATTGAAACAAATTAATGTACAGTCAAACCTAGGCGAGGGGATAACAGAAAAAAAAATTTATACAAAGAGCAGGTGTATTGTTTTTTCACCTTGCTAAACTAAGCAGCATGTACTCAAAATCATATGGTAAACAAGTCACTACTTTCGGTTCAAGTGACCCATGAAAGTCTGACCACAGACCACAGAAATGTATAATTCTGTATTTAACCTAATAACAAATCCACCACATCTTGTGCAAACTAAAAAAATAACCATCTCCACTACCTACCTATCAGAATGGTTAAATAAAAAATAGTAACAACACCAATTGCTGGTGATAAGGAGACACTAGATTACTCAAACATTGCTGGTAGGACATATAAAGGCACAGCCACTTTGTAAAAACAGTCTGGCAATTTTTTACAAAGCTGAACATGTGCTTATCCTATATGACCCAGCAACTGGACTCTCGGGCATTAATTCCACGTAAATAAAAACAGGTTCACACAAGAAGCAGTATACTGATGTTCATAGCAGCTTTATTTCAAATAGCTTAAAACTAGAACTCAGTTGTCATTCGAAGGGTGAACGGTTAAACCTATTGTGGTATATTCATACCTTGAAATACTATACTCAGCAATAAGGAATAAACCCTTGAGACTTGCAACAATCTGGATGGATTTCAAGGGATTATGCTGAGTGAAAAAAAAAAAGCTAATCCAAAAATTTACATACTTTGTAATTCGGTTTATAGAACATGCTCAAAATGGCAACATTTTAGAAAGGGAGATAGACTGGGGAGGGGTGCCTTGCAGGAATGAAGTGTATTTATAGAAGGGCACCAGGAGGAATCCCTGTGGTGATGGGTGTTGTAGCTTGACTGTGGTGGCAACACGACAATCTACATATGTGATAAAAACTATGTAGAATCAGGGACACCTGGGTGGCTCAGTGGTTGAAGGCCTGTCTTTGGCTCAGGGTGTGATCCTGGGGTTCCAGGATGGAGTCCCATGTCAGGCTCCCTGTGAGGAGCCTGCTTCTCCCTCTGCCTGTGTCTCTGCCTCCCATGGATAAATTTTTAAAAATCCTTAAAAAAAAAAAAAAAAAACCTACATAGAACCAAATACACAAATGTAAAACTGGGGAAATGTGTATAAGATCAATGGAATGTGTCAATGTCAATTTCCTAGTTATCATACTACACTACAATTTTGCAAGATGTTATCATTGGAGGAGAATGGGTAAAGGATATCCAGGATCTCTATTGTTCCTTATAGCTGTGCAGGACTCTACAGTGATCTCAAAACAAAAAAAAATGAATTTAACAAACAACCGTCTCTTTTTTTATTTGTAATGGGGAAAGCAGGTAACATTCTACCTTGTGTTCATAAATAAAGTATTCAACTGTCTAGAAAGTAAAATTATTTAAACATAATAAGAGTAGTCATTTATCCAGTATAGTTTACCCTTAAACACAGGGATTAAAACGCCCCCTACTCCAGGGGTTGAAAATCTGCATATAACTTCTGACTCTCAAATTTAACTACTCACAGCTTCCCATTTGATTAGAAGCCTAATAACATAGTTAACACATAGTTTGCATGTTATATGTATCATATACTGTATTATTATAATAAAGTAAACTAGAGAGGGACACCTGGGTGGCTCAGTGGTTGAGCCTCTGCCTTTGGCTCAGGTGATCCTGGAGTTCTGGGATGGAGTCCCTCATCGGGCTCCCCGCAGAAAGCCTGATTCTCCCTCTGCCTATGCCTCTGTCTCTCTCTGTATGTATCTCTCACGAAGGGATGGATAAAATTTTAAAAAACAAAACAAAACAAAACAAAACAAAAAAACGAGAAAAAATGTTAAGAAAATCACAAGGAAAATACATTTGTATTACTGTATGGGACTTATTGAAAAATATCTCTTTTAAGTGTTCAAATCCTTGGTCTTCAAAGTCAACTGTACTTCACTGTGCTAAACACCTATGAGCCTTATCTCCTGCAATCCACACAACAGCCCTATAAGCGGGACATTATTACTCCTAGTTCACAGAGGAGGAACTAAGGCAAAGAGGTGAAATGAGATTCACAAGCAACCAGACCACGGGCTGGAACCAAATTCAAAGTCCTTCCAGCAATAAAGTTTTTAACATTCTATTTTTGTTCTGTTCAGCTGTTTTTTTTTTTTTAATTTTTAAATTTTATGTATTTATTTGACCGACAGAGCACAACCAGGGGGAGCTACAGACAGAGGGAGAGGGGGAAGGAAAAGCAGGGCCCCGCTGAGCGGGGAGCCCCCATGTGGGGCTGGATCCCAGGACCCCGGGATCATGACCTGAGCCAACGGCAGACGCTTGAACGACTGAGTCACCCAGGTGCCCCTGTGTTCAGCTGTTCTGATCCTAAAAATCAAAAACTGCCACTAAGCACAGAGTACAGGTGTTCAACTGCCACGGTGACGGTGAATCACACAGCTTTAGGGTCAGGAGGTCGTCTAGGGATTACGTAGCCCACGTCTCTCGCCTTACGGATAGGACCACCGGGTGAAGGGCGCGGTCCAGGGAGGCGCGTCCGCAGCCCCGCACAGCATATTTAAAACCCCGTCTCCACCCAGCGTTTAAGATAAGGAAACAGACAGTTACACGACGGCGAAGACCGCGCGTCTGGTTCTCCTAGACGCTCGCTGTTTACAGCACCAAGAAATGACCCCGCCAGGAGCGGCTCAAAAACAAGTCCGGGAGGCTGCAGGCTGCCCGGCGTGGCCGTCCCGCCCCCGAGCTAGGGAGGGACAGGCCCCGCCCCTGGTGGGCCTCCGCCCGCGGCCCGCGGCCCGCAGCCGGCCTCCAGCTAGCGGGGGGTGGGGGGGGCCTAGGGGGGCCTGGCGGGGAGGCCGCCGGGCCCGTCACCCCAGTCACGCCCAGACCTTCTCCCCAAATCCCGAGGACGCTGGGCGGCGAGGACCGAGGACGCGCGAGTCGACGGACCAGCTTTCCCGCCAGCCCAACAGCGGGAGAGGGAAAGCGCAGAGCGGAGCGCAGCCACCCGCCCGCCGCCGCCTCGCTCAGGGCCCAGCTCCGCTACTCACAGCGCAGGAGGAGGCGAGCGCGCCCCGCGTCCTCGGCGCCGCCGGCCTGCCCTTCGCCCTCCGCCGCGCGCGCTCATTGGCCACTGGCGCCGCTCCCACGTGGGGCGAAGGTGCGCGCTCGATTGGCCCTTGAGTGGGAGGCGGGGCCAGGCGGCGCCGGGAGCTCTGCCGCGTCCGGCTCCGGGGGCGGGCTCTGGAGGCCGAGGGAGGGCCGGGGAGGGCCGGGGAGGGCCGGGGAGGGGGCGCAGGCCATGGTGCCGGCGCTGCGTTACCTGAGCGGAGCCTGCAGCCGGGCCCGCGGGGGTTTCCCCGGGGGCTTCTCTGCGGCGCGCAGGCCGGCGCAGGGGAGGCCCTGGCCGCTGTGCCAGGGTGGCCGCAGAGCCAGCACCCGGTGAGTAGCCGCTGGCCTGCCCTCGTCGCCTGTGCTACTACTGCTGCTTCTCCTTGAGGCGCCCCTTGCTGGACCTCTGCCCTTGCTCTGCTTCCCTCTCCCGGGCGTGAGAGAAGGTCAGGATCCGGTGGAGCCTGGGATCCCAGCCTCGGATCCCAGCAGTTTCCTTCTAGGATTCATTCGTTGTGTTTGTGTGCCGGATGAAAAGAGTAAGGCGGTGTGGAGTAGAGAGGTCCAGAGCAGCTCTGGTTTTGGATACTGTCCCTGCACCTCCTGTTCAGTTCTTGGATGGGTCACTTAAGCTCCTTAAAGGCTCCATTGTGAGTCGGAGCCTAGTCTCTCCTGTAGGTGGTCCTTTTAAGGATTCAAGGCCCTACCACACCAAGCGATCAAATATACTGTTTATTAGCTGGCATCCCTGCCCGGTGTTGCTCGAAAGGCCTGAAACCGTTCTTAAACCCATCAGGTCCTGGCAACCACTGCATAGAGTTGCCCCTGTGAGAAGCGGTGCAGTTGCTAATCAAAGCCTGCACAAGTAAGTGTCCTGTGATTTGAAGTTTGGAGATCCCATCTCTCCCATATGGAGATCCCATTTGAAGTTTGGAAGCCACTGTCTTTCTCTGCTCTCTGTAGAGGGAACGGCTTATGCTGAGGCTTTACAGCTGGAAAGCTCTTGGCTAGTTCAAGAACTGGAAGGTGGACGAGCTGAGCGTGACCAGAGCTTAGTGGAACAGAGGTGGTGTGGAATGGCCCTGGAGAGAGGCTGCATCACAGCAGGGATTTTATTTTAGCCACATAGTGAATTTTATTCTGAGAGCATTGGGAGCCTTTTAAAGGGTTTTTAAAGAATAGGGAGTGATTAAATGTTGAGGTTTCCAAATTTGACTGGTTGCTGTGTGTGTTAGTGGTTTAGTTAGTGGATTAGAGTGGCATAGAATTTGTGAGTCATAGAAGGGGGTACGTAGACAATTATTTTGGGATTGCTTTTCTTAAGGGAAGAGAAGTAGGATTAGTGATGGTTTTGTTTATAGTTGTTAAAAGAAATAATTATAGAGCCACAGGAAATTGAAAAAAAACTCACCAGATTTTATGCATCCTTCAGCCAATTTACCCCAATGATAGGATCTTACCTAACTATAGTACAATATCAAAATTAGGAGATTGACATTGGCACAATCCACAGACCTTGTTCACATTTCATCGGTTTTTACATGCACTCATTTGTGTGTGATTCTATGCAATTTAATCATGTTAATTTGTGTAACTGCCACCACAAATAAAGAAATGTTTCATTGCCACAAAGACATCTCTTGTGTTACCAAATCCCTTTATATTCACATCCCGTCTCTCCACCCTTCCTAACCCTTGGCAACCACTAATCTATTCTCTAGCTCTAAGATTTTGTCATTTTGAGCATGTTGTATAAGCAGAGCCACACAGTATATAACCTTTTGAGATTGGCTCTTTTCACACAGCATAATGTCTTTGAGATTCATCCAAGATGTTGCCTATAATGACAGTGGATTCCTTCTAGTTGTTCCATGGCATGGATGTATTACAGTTTGACCATTCACCATTTGAAGAACATCTGGACTGTTTATAATTTGGGACTATTATGAGTAAAGCTACTGTGAACATCTTATGTACAGGTTTTTGTATGAACATTGGTTTTTATTTTTCTGAGATAGATGCCCAGCAGCGTAGTTGCTCAGTCATGTTTAGTTAGTACATGCTTGATTTTTTTTCATTGTAGGCATGTTTTTTAATGTAGGGCCATAAGAGGAATATCCATTGAGAAATACTGAGCATTGATTTATAAAAGAAAAGTACACCAGAGGTTCCCAAGAAAGTATAAAACATGAAGTCATGCACCTGGGATCCAGGTTCTGAATGTTAGAATTTCCCTTACAGAAAGACTTGAGATGGGTGGAGTCCATATTTGGGACTAAAAAAGGGACCATTATATCCTTTAACATCTTCAACAATCCAAAGAATGGCCTGAGGAAGAGTGGGAGACCAATGATGTGGCCCAAATTGGGTAAGATATAAGCCCAAAGATCTGTTTTTCCTGCATATGAGTGAGCACAGAACAAAGGAAGTTGTGCCACCATCAAGGCCTAAAGCAATTATCTGATTTGAGTGGAGTGTGTTATACGATGGTAAAGATTTATTTTTTTTATTTTTAATTTTTAATTTAAATTCAATTAATGGCAAAGATTCATGTTTAGTTGGTAGAGCATGTGACTTTTGATCTCAGGGTGGTTCAAGGTCCACTTTGGGTGTGGAGCCAGTTAAGATTAAAAAACAACAAAAAACTAAAAGTAAAATTTAAAAAATTTAGAATATTGGTTTATGTGCATGCTTTAAAGAGGCTTTTTAGAAATAACATATTAAAATATTTAATGATGTTTAGAATTTGCATCAAAATAATTTAGTGCAGGAAGGAGATGAAATAGGTGGGGTATTGAAAAGGCAAGATTGGCCATGTTCCTATCAAACTAGATTTGTTGGCCATGAGGTAGGTGCTAAAGGTAATCTTTTCTGCTTCTTGTTGCTGAATTGGTAGACTATACATGCCCTTCTTAATCTTTTTCTTTTAAAGATTTTATTTATTCATTTAAGAGAGAGAGGGTGTGTGCATACAAGCAGGGGGAGGAGCAAATGGGGAAGGAGAAAGAATCCTCAAGCAGACTCATTACTGAGCGAGGGGGCTCATCTCATGACCCACAATCATGACCTGAGCCTCGGAAACCAAGAATCAGATGCAGCACAGATTGAGCCACCCAGGTGCCCCTGTACTTGAGTTTCAAGTGAATAGATGGTAGAGAAGAGTGTGATGCTTAACACAGTAACTGCAGATGCAGCCAGTCCTGGCAGAGGGCTATGGAGATTTAGAGATTGAGAGCAGCTTGGGGAACTTGCTGCCCTGCCTGCTGGGTGTAGCTGTTATACTACTGACCCAGCAATGCCGTAATTCTTAAAGGCTTTTCTGTTAAGAAGCCAATAGCATAAAGCCCAATAAATATTTGATTTTAATGATTACAAATTAATAGTTTGATCGTCCACTGATCATGAAAATTGTGCACACGAAGTTTGATGAGATCTACAGTAAACATGCTTTAAAGGTGACTTTCTCTTAAAGCTCATTTGACGTAGTCATTATTGGTGGCGGAATTGTGGGCCTTGCCTCTGCCAGAGCACTCATCCTGCGGCATCCAACACTTTCCATTGGTGTTCTGGAAAAAGAGAAACATCTAGGTATGTATAATATCAATGTTGCTCTTTGGGCCTAACCTGAGTACCTGCTCATTTTCTCAGTTCTACATCTTTTGTGTTGAATGTTGATGTTTGTACCCTAGTTTGGGTTCTTCATAAAGCAGAGCCTCAAACTAGAACTTGAGGTGATTTGAGAGGTTGTTTAGGAGGCAGGAGCGAGGGGGTGTGCAGAGTAAACCGGAAAGGAGGAAAAGCCAAGGAGGGTACATTATCAAGGTTGCTGTTGTGAGCTTGATTCCTCTGGGACCTCTGAGGAGCTACATAAACATTTCAAGGGATTGTGCACATTTATCCATCAGCTAGTGTTTCTACTGTCTGAGGATTACCCCTAGGGATGTTGAGGCATAGTCTTTTCTCCCCTCACATCTTCACTGGTTAGGAAAGGCCCTGGGGCAGAATGCCCAAAGCTATAGTGGATGCTTGAAGTGGTTTACTTGTAGTGAGAGGTGGGTTTGTGTACCAGAGTTGTAACTGAAGTCAAGGATGGGCTGGGGGGAATGTGGCATGGTTACTAGAAGTTACCAGTGCTCTGCCTGTAAGAACAAAGTCAGGCGGAATTTTCAATAATGTGGTCTCTAATAGCTTTAGCTAGGTTTGTTCCTCCACTTTGTAGGTTTTCTATGCACTGTGTAGTTTCTCTTACCTTGTTTCTCTTGTCCGGTAGCTGTTCACCAGACTGGACATAACAGTGGTGTCATACATAGTGGCATTTACTACAAACCTGAATCTCTGAAAGCTAAATTGTGTGTACAAGGTGCAGCCCTCATCTATGAGTATTGTAAGCAAAAGGGAATTTCCTACAAGCAATGTGGCAAGGTAAGGCATTTTCCTAGGGCCTTGACTTAGAACTAGCATTTTTGGGTTTTTTTTTTTTTTTTTTTAGAACTAGCATTTTTGTAATGATGTTTAGTGTTGAATTTTTTTAAAAACTGGCTTTTCTTTCTTTATGTAATTTTCAAAATCTAATATTAGGAAATAACTTTAGAAAAGGTGGTATGACTAACTCCATGTAGTTTTAAACATAGATTTATTGACATACAATTCATATACCATATAATTCATCCTTTTATTAAAGTGTTCAGTTTGATTTTTTGTATATTCATAAAAGTGTGCAAGTATCAGCTCTAATTTTAGAACATAATCATCACCTTGAAAAGAAACCCTGTATCCATTAATAGTTGTTCCCAATACTTCCCACTTCCTATTTCTACCTCTCCCCAGCTCCTGGCAACCACTAATATACTTTCTGTCTCTGTGGATGCCTATTCTGGACATTTCCTATAAATAGAATTCTACAATATGTTATCTTATGTGACTGGCTTCATTTACTTAACATAATGTTCTCAAGGTTCATTCATCTTATGGCATGAATCAGAATTCATTTTTATATTCCATTGTATAGGTATACCACATTCTGTTTACCTCTATCAGTTGATAGACATTTGGGTTGTTTCCACACTTGACTTATGAATAATGCTACTGTGGACATTTTTGTACAAGATTTTGCATGGGCTTATTATGTTTTCATTTCTCTCAGATACATACCTAGGAGTGAAATTCCTGGGTCATTTGGTAACTCCAATTTTAACATTTTTAGGAACTGGCAAACTGGTTTTTCAAAATTGTGCACTACTTTAAATTGCCATCAGTGGGGCACTCGGGTGGCTCAAATTGCCGTCAGTGGGGCACTTGGGTGGCTCAGTGGTTGAGCAGCTGCTTCTGGCTCAGGGTGTGATCTTGGGATCCTGGGATGGAGTCCCACATCAGGCTCCCCACAGGGAGCCTGCTCCTCCCTCTTCCTATGTCTCTGCCTCTCTCTCTCTCTCTCTGTCTCTCATGAATGAATAAATAAAATCTTTAAAAAATAAATTGCCGTGAGAAACTAATGATGATTCCAGTGTCTCTACATCCTGGCCAAAACCTGTTATTGTCTGTCTCTTTTATTTTAGTCATCCTAGTGGATGTGAAATGGTATGTCAATGTGGTTTTGATTTGCACTTCCCTAGTAATTAATGGTGCTGAGCATCTTTTCTTATGCTTATTGGCCACTCATTTATCTTCTTTGGAAAAAATGTCTATTCAAATCTTTTGTCCATTTAAAAATTGGGGTATTTGAAAAAATAAAAATAAAAATTGGGGTATTTGTCTCTATTCTTGAGCTGTATGTGTTTTTCATATATTCTAGATATAGCCCCTTATTAGCTATATGATATTTACTGAAACATTACAAAAATACTAAATTTTTATGTATAAAATAAAATAGTAATAATAGTAATAATAATATTTTAAATAATACTAAAAATTTTCTCCTATAGATTTTTCCTTTTTTTCTTTTAAGATTTTATTTATTTATTCATGACAGTCACACAGAGAGAGAGGCAGAGACACAGGCAGAGGGAGAAGCAGGCTCCATGCAGGGAGCCTGATGTGGGACTCGATTGTGGGACTCGATCCTGGGACTCTAGGATCAGGCCCTGGGCTGAAGGCGGCACTAAACTGCTGAGCCACCCGGCTGCCCTCCTTTTTACTTTCTTGATGATATATTTTAAGGCACAGAAGCTTTTAGTTTTGAAGCCCAGTTATCTTTTTTTCTTTTGTTGCTTATAGTTTTTGTGATGTGTCTCAGAAATCATTGCCTAACCTGAAAAATTACTCATACATTTTTTCTTCTAAGAGTTTTATTATAGCCTTAGCTCTAACATTTAGATCTATGATCACTCTCCCTCCCCCCATGAGTCGGTTTAATTCCAGGTGGTACAGAATTAGGGTAGATTGGCAGGAGTCTGGGCTGGGCTTACTCTGACTCAGAGCTGAGGTAGAAATGACTGAGTGAAAAGAAAAAAAGAGAAGATGAGCGACTGTCTGATTTTTTTTTTTTTAACAGAAGTTTATTCCTAAATGTACAACAGGATCCAAGATGACACTTTATTCTAGCTGTAGGTGGCAACAGATATGGTAGGTAATCTAGATGTTTAAACAGGAATTTAGAATGAGGAATCACCTTTGCCTCATAAGCCTGGGATCAAATCTGGCTTATTTTTTGCCAGATTTCTTAATTCCAACTGTGGCCAGAAGATCCTTTTCTGCAGCTTTCACTTTTAGCCCTCAAATGTCTTCTCTTTTTGTTTCTGCTTAAGTGCTTTATCTTCCTAGTTCATTTTCTTAGCCTGCTTCTTTGGCTATTTCAGCTTCACAGCTGGCCTACTGTTCTTTCCTGAGACCCTGCCATCAGAAGCAGAGTCCCCTACTCCACTGCCTGCACCTGTACTTCCAGTATATGATCACTTTTAAATTGATTTTGGTATATAGTGTGAAGAAAGGGCTCAACTTCATTCTTTTGCATGTGACTAGGCAGTTGTCTCAGCACCATTTATTAAAAAAACTATTCTTTCTACATTGTTTTGGCACTTTTATTAAAGGTTGGTTGAGGGCGCTTAAGTGGTGCAGTCAGACATCTGACTCTTGGTTTTAGCTCAGGAAGTGATCTTGGTCATTAGATCGAGTCCCACATCAGGCTCCACGCTCAGCGAGGAGTCTAGTTGAGTCTCCCTCTCCCTCTGTTCTTCCTCTCCATGCTCTCTCTCTCTCTCTCTTTAAAATGAATAAATAAATCTTTTAAAAAGTTAGCTGAGCATCAATGTAATAGGGCATGTTTAGGATTCTCAATTCCATTCCATTGATGTGTGTCTATCCTTATGCCAATACCATAGTATCTTGATTATGATGGCTCTTTATTATATTTTGAAATCAGGAAGTGTGAGTCATCCAACTTTGTCCTTTTTCCAGGATTGTTTTGGCTATTCTGGGTCCCTTGCATTTCTATATGAATTTTAGGGTTGGTTAGTCAGTTTTTCCAAAAAGCAAAAACAAAAACAGTGGAAATTTGATAGAGATCATGCTGAATCTATAGATGAATTTGGGGAGTATTGCCATTTTAACAATACTAAATCTTGCAAACAATGAAAATGGGAATATCTTCTCATTTTTAAAGATCTTCTTTAATTTCTTTCAGCAGTGTTTTGTATTTTTCAGTGTACAGGTGTTACACTTTTTTGTTAAACTCATTCCTTGGTATTTTATTCTTTTTGATGCTTTTGTGAGGGGAATTGTTTTCTTAATTTCATTTTAGATTATTCATTGCTAATGTATAGAATATGATTGCTTTTTATATATTCCTTTCTCTTACAACCTTGCTAAATTCATTCTAATAGTTTTTTGTGTATGTGTGTATTCCTTAGGATTTTTTATATGCAGGATCATGTCATCTGCAAATAAGATAGTTCTACTCTTTTTCAGTTTAGATGCCTCATATATATATATATATATATATATATATAATTTTTTTTTTTTTTTTTTTTTTTTTTGCCTAATTTTCCGGGTAGAATCACAGATACAGTGTTGAATAGGAGAAGTGAAAATGGACATCCTTGTATTGCTGCTGATCTTAGGGAGAAAGCATTCAATCTTTCACTATTTAATATAATGCTAGTTGTCGGTTTTTTGTAGATGCCCTTTATCAGATTGAGGAAATTCCTTTCTATTACTAGTTTGCTAAATTTTTTTGTTTGTTTTTCTCAAGATTTTTAAGTAATCTCTATACCCAGCATGGGGCTCAAACCCACAACCTGGGATCAAGAGTCACATGTTCTGCCAACTGAGCCAGCCAGATGCCCCAAGTTTGTTACAGGTTTTTTTTTTTTTTTTTTTTTTTTTTTTTTTTTTTTTTTTTTTTTTTTAATCATGAAAGGGTATTGGATTTTCTCAAATGCCTTTTCTGCTCCTATTGAGAAACAATCATGTTTTTATATTCTATTACTGTGGTATATTACATTAATTGACTTTTGGATGTTATATTAAATTGATCTCACATTCTTGTAATAGATCCCACTTGGTCACAGTGTATAATCTTTTTTATATGTCACTGCACTTAGTTTACTAGTATTGTGTTCAGGATTTTTGCATCAATATTAATATGGAATATTGGTCTGCAATTTATTTTCTTTTGATATCTGTGTTTGATTTGGGTATCAGGCTATTACTGGCCTCATGGAATTAGGTAGGAAGTATTCCCTCTTCTTCTGTTCTTTGAAAGAGTTTATGCAGAATTGGAGCTAATTTTTCTTTAAACATATTGGCAGCATTCATGTGTAAAGGAAGCCCTTGGGCCTGAGCTTTTCTTTATGGGAAGTTTTAAAGTTATTTAGTCTCTTTGCTTGTTATAGGCCTATTCAGATTTTCTTTTTCTAGTTGAGTCAGTTTCAGAAGTTTGTGTTTTTCTAAGAACTTTTCCATTTCATATAGATTATCTCATTTGTTGCTATGTACTTTTCATAATAATGCCTTATAAGTCTTCATGTAGTTTTTAAGAATAACAATTTCTTGTTGCTATTAAAGATGCTATGAAGCTTTTTAAAAATAATGTGGAATAATGATCCTGACATAGAGTTAAGTGAAAAAAGCAAGATATAAAACAGTATTTACACTTTTTATGTTAAATTGTAAGGTTCTTTATATATTCTGGATATTAGACATCAGCTATACAATTTGTGAATATTTTCACCCATTCCTTGGGTTGCTTTTCACTTTCTTGATAGTGTCCTTTTATTCCACTTCTATTTTTATTGTTAGTTATTTGTTGATTTATTTATTTTTAAAAAATATTTTATTTATTTATTCATGAGAGACACAAAGAGAGAGAGAGAGAGAGGCAGAGACACAGGCAGAGGGAGAAGCAGGCTCCTTGCAGGGAGCTCAACGTGGGACTTGATCTTGGGTCTCCAGGATCACACCCTGGGCTGAAGGCGGCGCTAAACTGCTGAGCCACCCAGGGATCCCCTGTTTGTTGATTTAAATAACCTTTATACCTTGATTAAAAGTATTATTTTGGGATCCCTGGGTGGCGCAGTGGTTTGGCGCCTGCCTTTGGCCCAGGGCGCGATCCTGGAGACCTGGGATCGAATCCCACGTCTGGCTCCCAGTGCATGGAGCCTGCTTCTCCCTCTGCCTGTGTCTCTGCCTCTCTCTCTCTCTCTCTCTCTCTCTCTCTGTGTGACTATCATAAATAAATAAAGAAAAAAAATATGAAAAAAAAAAGTATTATCTCATGAAATTCTGGTAACTTCTTGCTACAAAGTAGCAATTTGTGAATTCTAATGTACCTTGAACATGCATCTGTTGCTTTTCTTTGCCAGTAGCTGTTAAGAAACTACCTCAAACCGATAGTTTGCCCAGAAGTAAATAGAAAAAGAATCCTGGGATCCCTGGGTGGCGCAGCGGTTTGGCGCCTGCCTTTGGCCCAGGGCGCGATCCTGGAGACCCTGGGATCGAGTCCCACGTCAGGCTCCCGGTGCATGGAGCCTGCTTCTCCCTCTGCCTCTCTCTCTCTCTCTCTCTCTGTGTGACTATCATAAATAAATAAATAAAAAATATTAAAAAAAAAAAAAAAAAGAATCCTGAGGAAAGTTGATTAATTTACTGTTTTTTTTCCTCTGCAATAGAATGCATTAGTAAATTGTTTATAATATACTTTATTCCAGGAAAAATAATTGGTAGTTTTCTGTTAGTGATATCCCATTATACTGAATACCACTGACTTTCTGATATATTGATATTTTATATACTCTTATAGAAATAAAGCCATTCTGGTTTTTTGTTGGTTTTGGGCTTTTGTTTTGTTTTTGTTTTTTTTTTTTTTTAATTGTAAAAACTATGCTGCCAAAGTTACTCTTCCCCTTTGGGATTGAGGGAGTGATGGCAGTAACAATTGCTGTTGCCAAGATTCATGTAGCAACTATGATAGCAGAAGTGGAAATTGAGGCTACATCTCATTTTTGGGTAAAATTTGTTCTAATGTAGTGTTCTTAAGACAACTGTTTTTTAATGGAGAAGGAAAGAAATTGAGGTCATGAAGAAAGGAAGAAGTAGATAAAAATCAACCAAATTTGAATCATGTGATTATTTATTTTTATTGACTTTATCTTTTATAGCTGATCATATGTTTAACTTGCTATATTCCTTATTGTGGGTTTTGGGTTTCTTTCAAAGCTTATAGTAGCTGTTGAACAAGAAGAAATTCCCAGACTTCAGGCCCTGTATGAGAGAGGCCTCCAGAATGGTGTCCAGGGCCTGAGGCTAATCCAACAGGAGGATATAAAGAAGAAGGAGCCATATTGTAGGGTAAGTGATTCACTAACCCCACATACTTGCTCACAAGGACATTTTCATTTAGGGCTCGGTCCTGTGACATGGAAGCTGAGGGTAAATTTACAGGAAGCAAGAATCACTACTTCTGGGACAGTGAGGTAACAGCCACAAGAGGGCATTACCACATTTCTGAACACCTGATTTCTTCTTTCCCTTTGAGAAAATACCAAATCTGAAAAACATAAGCAAAGACAATATCTCTCTGAGATGGTGAATGAATGACTAATTAAAACAAAACAAAACAAAACAAAAACAAAAAAACAACAACAAGGCACATTCATCAAATATCTTATTTTTGTTGTCTGTTTCTTTTAGGCTTTGGGCAAATGCTACCAGTCTAAGCCAGGGTTGGCAATACAATCTGTGGGCCAAATCCAGACTGCTAACTGTTTTTTATGGCCTATGAACTAAGAATAGTCCTTACATTTTTAAATGGTTGAAGAAAATTAAAAGAAGAGTATTTTGTGACACAGAAAATTACATGAAATTAAAATTTCAGTGTCCAGAGATATTTGTAGGAATACACCTATTTTTTGTATTGTCTCTGGCTGCTTTTGTACCAAATAGCCAAACTGAGTAGTAGCACTAGAGATCATAAGCCCCATTTTAACAAAAACATTTAGTGGCTGGCCGTTTACAGAAAAGATTGCCAGGCTCTGGTCTAAATAGTTGGGATTATTTAATAGCTACTGAAGGATTTGGGCAGGAGAATGGCATGTAAAATATGCCAATTTAGGACAATTAATCAAGTTTCTGATACATAGGATGGAATTGGACTGGACATGGGGAAAAGGGCACCTTGATTTAGGGGCAAGAGCCAGCTGGAACAACAGTCATTGTCTGTTGTGGACCTCTGTGAGGGGCTTTAAGGAGCGGAAGGAATAGGAAGAGGAGTCCATGCTTTATAATCATGCTTGACTCCTAAAAAACAAACAAACCAGCTTCTCACACATCACAAGGTGAAGGATGAGTCCGGGTATTATTCTGTGTACCTGACCATGTGATCTTCACAGGTCCCAGAATGAGTAGATGAGCTATGTGTATGTGGATAATCAAATTACATATCTACATGTAATTTTGTGTCTTATAAATGAAGAAAGTGATTCAGTTACTTTCCTACGATTACACAGGTCCTAAAGAGTCCCTGCCCTCAGATCTAATTCAGAACTGGTATTGTTTCTGTTCTGTTCAGCCAACATTTTCTTCTTAACTATGTGCCAAACGCTTTGTTAGACTGTAGATATGAGGATGAGTAAGATATGGTGGTCAGCCTAAAGAAAGGTATAGTGCAGCAGAAAATATTTTAATATAGAGATAAGTATTTTGATAGAACTGATAATCTGTCATATCAATGTAAGCTTTTAGCTTCATCTAGGAATTTAGGAAAGCCTTGAGATGAGCCTTCACTTGAAAGATGAATAAGGAGTGTAACTTATAAAGGAGTTATAGCCTGCTTTTCTCTGAGGACTCTGCAGAATTGATCTACTTTATATAATGCCACATTAGCATTGTCTGATACTTTATATAATGCCACATTATAATTATTATTATAATTATTTATGCCTAGGTGTATTTAGTGGTGGAAAGGTATGGTGGAAAATTTAGTATGGTTATTTCATAAAGGTCTAGAGTGAATCCTCTCCTGGTCCTTAAACCTTACTACTACTACCAGGAGTAGGGGGTAAAATTTCTAGTATATGGGTTCATTTCTGTTTCTTCCAGGCTCTCCAGAAAGAAAAAGTTTATCAGGGCAGCTCTAAAGGGTGTTTTGGACCAGATCTCTTTAAGAAGATTAAATATCCCCAAAAGGGGCACCTTGAAAGTTTTTGTAAACTTTGTTTTTGGAGGATTTCTCTCAACAGTCCTCTTTTTGTGCAAATCCTGACTGCTCACTCTCACCTTAGCTTTTATGATCCTTTTGCCTTTTCTTTAATGCTGTTGGTCAACCACACGTTCGTCTGTTCCTCTCTCTCTCCTCCTGACTGATTTCCAACTCCCAATTTTGTGTCCTGCTTGCCTGGTTCTTTTCCAGCCACTGACCTACAGTAACCTCAGATTTCAAGCTCTGACCTGCTAACCTGTACAATGCATGCCCAGCCTCCTGGCTGACAGCCAGCCTGTCTACCAGCCCCATCCTGGGCCAGGGCATTGGATTGCTTAGCTGCAATGACTCACTCTACATTCCCCCAACATACATGTATAGTGGGGCATACCAGCATCTCATGAGGAGGAATAAAACCAACACTAGAAAGAGAAAGAAAGAAGGGAGACCTTTAAGCGAAGGTCTAGATGCAGGAGAAATTTAGTATGTTTGGTGACAGCCCTCAGAAGTTCATTCATTCAGTAAATATTTGAGTGCCTTCTGTGTGTCAGGCATTGTGCTGGGTAATAGGAAAATAAGATGAATAAGGAAGATATTTGGGATTCCAAAAAACTATTGATATAAGCACTTTTACAGCGTGTTTTTATCCCTCTTTTATCTTATTTGTCATGTAGTTTTATGTGAGATGAGAAGTTTCTGTGACTAAGCTCTTGATATTATCCTAAGTTAGTTTCCAAGGTTATTGTACCCCAAATACTATTTATAGTTTGAAGTTGGATTATAGCCATTGACATGTGAATTTGGAGGTGGTCAGGCAATATAAGGTCTATGTAAAAATCTTAAATATGTATCTACTATGTAAGACAGAATGACATCTATGTTTGGCAAATGATTTCATATTCTGGAAGCAAGGGTCAAGTTTAACATATGTTACTTTCAATTTGTGACAAGAGACTATTGTGTGTTTTGTGAGCCTTTAGTTGTAGTGTGATCTGGCCATTTGGAATTAGTGGTCAGGGATGGGTGGCAAAGTCAAAAGCTTTAAAGGTTAAGCAGGTAAATGTACTGGAGTAGGGGTGAGGCTGATTACGAGAATGAGACATTTAAAATAATACTATTAGATATTATTGTAAAACTGCAACAACACCAGTTCCATGCTGACCAAACGAGAAGATGGCAGCATTTACCAACCACACATAGCTTCTGGGCATTAGTTGTCCTGGGATCCAGTCTACCACCCTCTTAGGGGAAACAGATTGGGAGAACTGATATACTCACATACATAGTAAGGCAACAAAAAATGATGCTGTTTTCAAGGATTCACCAAAGTCTAGTCATTAGTTGGTATGTGAAATTCTGTTCTTAAGAATTTGAGAAGGCCACTGAACATTCAACATTTATTCTAAGAAATTAAATAAGTATGATTATAAATCATTCATCTATAGAGTTTGAGCATGTCTTGAGTGGCAAAACAAGAAACAAAAAACCCCACAAAACAACAATAACAACATAACAACAATAACAACAAGCAGCTCAGGCTGTTAATTTCTCTATTATCTGAAGAGAAAGTGAGTTAACCACATAAAATCTCCATTCAGTATTTGTAGTCCTGAAGATAGTCTGTAGTAAATCGAATCAGCACTCTGCAACATTGTAAATAGAACAACTCTGAGTCTTCACTGAGTGTGCATGACATATGATACACTACTGGGAAAATCTCAGTAGAGTTTATTTAAAACAATCATTTGGTTATACAGAATTTGACTCAGATATGAGTCAGAATCAGGTATGATGAGGGATGAATAAAACTGAAAAACTCATTGTAGCAGCTAGAAGAACCCAGCAAAATTAATTCCCCTACAGAGGAGAATTATTTCCTGAGTACAGAGATTTTCTTATTTAGCTAATATTATTTATTTCTTAGACATATTCAACATCAGATTTAGGCACTGAATTTTTTTTATTAAAATTTATATTATTTTTATTTTACTTTTTAAAAATATTTTATTTATTTATTCATGAGAGACACTGAGAGAGAGGCAGAGACATAGGCAATGGGAGAAGCAGGCTCCCTGGAGGGAACTTGATCTCAGGACCCTGGGATCATGACCTGAGCCAAAGGCAGGCAGTCAACCACTGAGCCACCTAGGTGCCCCTAAATTTTTTTTAATTCAATTTGCCAACATATAGTATAGCACCCAGTGTTCATCTCATCATGCCTACATCTCATGTAGGCACTGAATTTCTGCCTGAAATGATGATGAATGCTATCTATCAAAATTAGCAGTAAAAAAATTCAGTCCCAAGTAAAATTTATTGAACAACTTATTCTCGATGATTTTTATTTGTATGATCTTGACTTTTTCATAATCCTATCCTAGGGCCTAATGGCTATTGATTGCCCATACACTGGCATTGTGGATTATCGACAGGTGGCTTTGTCATTTGCCCAGGATTTCCAAGAAGCAGGTGGCTTTGTCTTAACCAATTTTGAAGTAAAAGATATTGAAATGGCTAAAGAAATTCCTTCAAGAAGTAAAGATGGTAAGGCATCCTTATCTTTTCTTTTGAATACTTGTATTGACTTCTGAACGAACTTGGGACTGTTTTTGGCTGGGATGGTACTGACAGGAGGGCCACCAGGGGCTAGGCTAAAGTAGGGTGCAGAACTGGATGCAGGTGCAGAAGGGATGAATATGGGATTGGATGTTGGGAGAACCGGAGCTTCTGGTGTCTTGTGGTGATAGAACTTTAGCATTGATTGGACACTACTGACTGATGCTAAAACCTGAACTGCCTAGGCTGTTAATGGAAAACTAGCCTCCAGACACTTGCTTATTCTGTAGATTACAAGATTACAGTCAGAATTCCTTGCAAATGCTTATTAAAAATGCAGATTTCAGGGTACCTGGCTGGCTTAGTTGGAAGAGCATGTGACTCTTGATCTTGGGTTTGAGCCCCATGTTAAATGTAGAGATTACTTTAAAATCTTTAAGAAAAACACAGATTTTAGCATCACCTAGTCTTACTGAGTAAGACTGTCTGGAGATAGGGTATGACTCAGCCATTTTGAACTCTCCCTGCCCCCCACCATTGTAGACTACTTAGAGTTTGTTTTGTTTTGCTTTATTTGGAGGAAAATTGTTTTAAAACCAAATGAATTGGTTTGTAACCTTGAACATTTTTTTTGACATTTTTGCTATTGGGAAATTTGAAGGAGAAAAAGTGTAGTTCTCAGTTCTTCCTTAACAGATTTTTAAGGAGATTTGGGCCATCTGAATCATTCTCCCAGGGCCCTTCTAAATTGCAATATGTGAACAAAATCATTAAATTATTAAGATTAGTATTGATAGGTAGCATAAAATCAAATTTATGATACAAACAGATCATATTATTTACTTGATATACATATGCTTTTTGAGACTTTGGGATTCCATGTGCCTAATTGGGATTTTATAGTTTTTTATATTTTATAGTATTTTATACATAGTTTATTATTGGAACTTTTTGTGTTGTGATAACTTTTGCTTCTCTATGAAGCCTAGAATCTGCAAAGACTCAGTTTACAACACTTAGACAAAAAGCTCTCATTAGTCCTTTGTGAAAATACATACTGATTAATGATTATCTATTTGACAGCTTGGTTTCTAGGATTGTAGTTCAGAGAAAAGCTGGGACTCCCTATGTTGGATCTGAGATGGGGAGTGGTCTATAACCATAGATTCAATGAATTAAAACAAGTTTTAAAATATGCCAGAGTTTTATATATTATCAAATATGAACTAGTTTAGTTTTATTACTTTGTAAAGAGCATTAGAATGAAAAGTAGGAGGCACTCATAGTTACAACAGAAGAAAATTGTTTAAATTTGTTACTAGGATAGTGTATCAAAAATGTAGGCCTTCTTTACTAAAAATAAATCTTCCACTAATTCTTTTTTTTTTTCAGAGATGAAATATCCAATCATTATTAGGAATACAAAGGTAAAAATTGTTAACACTACTTTTATCTATGTTATCTACTTTCATCTCTTCTCTTCCCTTAAAAAATTGAATTAATTACAATGTTGTTTTCTATGTCCTTGAGTGAATTTTGTCTAATGCAGAAGTTATTCTGAGAGAAATTCTTTGAAAGCAATTTAAAGCTTACTTTTTTTCTAAAAGGGTATCAACTTGGAAATGTCACGAAGTGATTGTGCCAGCAAAGAATAGGATTATTAGCATTTGCAGGCAAAACTGATAAATATTTTATTGCTCCACCTACTTACCTGCATTAACTTATTAACTCTCTACCAGTTAGAGGACTTTGGTGGAGGGCAGATTGCTCAGAAGGAAATGAACTGCTTTCCTTCATCTCCATGAGCCTAAAATGAGAGCTATTGAATGGCATAGGAGCATTGCATTCACTATATATTCCCTGAATGATCAGAGTTCAATCATGTGAACAGAGTCATTCATGAGTGTTATAGGATTTATTATAGGAATTAGATCTTACACAGCTGTGAAGTGATCTGGGGAAGCACAAGTTCAGAAGGGGAATTGGTAGATCAAAGGCATCTCCAGCCAGTCTGGGAAGCCAAGTGTGTCCATCTGCTAAAGTGGGACTGTAAATGGGAAGCTCATGAGGCATTCTGGGGGAGCTCTTGCCTCTCACTCAAGTAGAGGGCTAGGGCAGTACTTTGTAGGATTAGTAGTTGGGAAGCAGAGCTAGATATGGAGCTATAATTCACTTAGCAGTGGGTTTTTGTCACCCCATTGGACTAGAATGACCTTCAGAGAATAATGGCTGCTGCCTTTCTTATGCCTGACAAATCATATGCAATTCCTCTTTTGGTCAACTTTAAGTTAGAACCATTACAGGGAAGGGGATTGTGTCGGTTATAGTTCCCAGCTTAACCAAATTGACAGTTAAACTCCTGCAGGCCATCCCTTTTCAACTTGGCATCCATTCACACCCCTTATAACCACATCTAACTTCCAGATACACACAGTAGTAAAATTACGATTCCATTTGCAAGATGCAACCGTCTTTTATATACAGCTGAAAATATGCTAACTCTCCAAAAAAGATATGAAGTCCACTCAATCCATCTCTGTGATTTTCATTTCTGTTTAGCTGAGTCACATTCCCTCCTTGTGATCCTTTAACTTAAATACTGAGATATAAGGCTAACTAACCACTATTTAAATATATTAGATCAATAGCTATTAACTGGAGGTGACTTTGCCACCCAGGAGATACTCAGCAATATCTGGAGACATTTTTGGTTGTCACAATTGGTGGAGAAGGTAAGCACTACTGGCATTTAGTGGATAGAGGCCAGGGATGCTAGATGTGAGGGATAGGCCCCACAGTAAGAAGTCTCTGGTCCCAAACATCAGTGGCAATGAGGTTGAAAAACCCTGTGTTAGATAATGGAGAAATCATAGAAATGGGTGTATCAGTCTTCCTGTTTACCACAACAGAATACCACAGACTGGATGGGTTAGGGAGTAGAAATTTATTTTCTCACAGTTCCAGAGGCTAGCAGTCTAAGATAAAGGTGCCATCGGGTTTGGTGTCTGTTGAGATCTCTCTTCTTGGCTTGTGGATGGTGGCCTTCTTGCTGTGTCCTCACATGGCCTCTTCTCTATGCACATGTGCAGAAAGAGCAGTCTGTAGTATCCCTTACTCTTATAAGCGCAGATTAGGTGACCTCATTTAACCTTAATTACCTCCCCAAAGGCTCTATCTCCAAATACAGTCACATTAGGAGCAGGGGCTTCAGCAAATGCACTTGTGGGAGGTGGACACAATTCAGTCCATAATAATGAAGATAAAGAAAGAATTGGTTAATATATAGACAAATATATTTATTTCAAAGTCAGGAAAGAATACTCATAACTACACATTCTTCATTTCTCTCACTGATCACATGGTTATAGCTGATATTTATAATTTCCTTCTTCCATTAAATATTCCATAGCTCCTTTGCCCTTGGCAAGCATCTCAACTAGTCATGTTCCAGTTTGGTGGGATAACTCAAACCTTAATTCCTGCAGTGTCTGTGGCATTAGTAGCCCTGGCTATTTTGCGTTGTGATATTTTCCATGAACTTTTATATCAATACATAGAAATACTAAGAGAAACCTCCAGGAGATCTATATTGGGGACATCTTTCTGCTTATCATCCTCAAGCTCTCTGTGTGGTAGCAACTCTAATTCTCCTTGAGACTCATTTTCAGTTTCCCCTTTCAGGACAGTAATCCTCTCGCCTGTTGATTCACTGACACAAGGAACCCAAAGTGGTTAGGTATGGCAGTATCAACTTATAGGTTAATGGAACCATTTTTTATTCTCTAATGGAAGCAATTTCCCTTGGGAACTAAGACTTCTAAATATCAGAGTCCAAAATTGTGGAGATAGAAAGCAAAAATTCCACTAGTTGATTAATTTAATAGTAAATTAAATTTACTATTAAATTTAGCCCTTTCTATCCCTTGATTTCCAAACCTGTGAATCCTGGCTGGGAGAAATACCATATGTAAATCATATAGAGCATCCTGGAAGACTTTGTCCCAGCCCTGCAAGGTGTTGCTAGCCAGTGAATTCTGTTTTGAATCTTCAAAAACACATTGTACTTTTTGTCACCTAGCAGCTTCAGGGCAATGGAGAAAATGGTCAGATCAGTGAATTCCACAAGAATGAGCTTATTGTTATACTTCATTTGTTGTGAAATAAGCTCACTGATCAGAAGTAATGCTTCTGGGCAAAATACCGTAATGGTGAATAAGGCATCCTGTAGGTTCACAGATGGTGGTTTCCTCAGAAATATTGTAGGCAGGGAAGACAGATCTATATTCAAGCAAGTATCTGTTTCAGTGAGGACTAAGTGCTGGCCTTTTTTTTTTTTTTTTTAATTGAAGTGGTCCAGGGACCATATTAGTGGCTCTACTGATCTCTGCAGTTGGCAGATTGAATATTTAGCAGTGGCTATAGCCAGATCAGCCTTGGAAGTAAGTCCATGTTGATGAACCCAGGCATCACCTCCATCCTTTTTGCTATAACCATTTAGTTCATGAAGCTATTAAGGACAGGGGTGCTTGGGGAAAGAAGCTTATTAACATCCATAGAGCAGGTCATCTTGTCTACCGGTTATCACAATCTTCGTCTGCCATGGCTACTCTCAATGAGCATTTATATGGAACTCAAATATCACTCTTTGAGCTTGTTTGGAAAGGTCCATTCACATACCTTTTTTTCAGAGCTCCTTTTCCTAACCAACCAGCCATAGCATTAGTTATTGCACATGAAGCAATATAGATCCATACTTCTATCCACGTTTCCTTCTAGGTGAGATAAACAACAGGTATGGTGTTCAAAGTTCTGCCCACTGGGAACTTTTACCTGCATCACAGTCCTTCAGGGTCATTCCTAAGTGGGGCTCTGGTTTTAGTTATTCACTTTCAAGTAACCAGAATTTGTGCAGAACCATTTATAAAATAGGCCTGTATTTTTTCTTCCTTGACCAGATGATCGTAGAGAACTTCTCATAGGGCCACAGGGCAACTTGAGAAGGAGGAAGTAATTTAGCAGGACTAGGGGTCATGGGAATTTGAGCCACCTGCCTCTATACCTTATGTGTGCCTGCAGGACCTATACATCCCTCATCTTATATATTTTGCTACCCCTTGATGACAGAATACTGCTGTACACACCCAGTTTTGGGGCGTGGTGAATCAGACAACATACAATCAATAATGGGTAGTTCACGTGGTAACTTACTGACCTGTGGTCAAGTGTTGAGTCAAAGCCAGATACACTTTCTCAAAAGGAAGACAGTTATCTGCAGAGGATGGTATAAATTTCCTCCAAAATCCTAAAGTTCTGTGTTGTGATTTGCCTATAGGGACCTACCAAAGTCTCCATAAAACATCGCTGTCTGCCACAGACACCCTGATCAGATCTACAGGGTCATGTGCTCCAAGTGACTGACAGAGCATCCAGGATCTCCATTCAAAGAAGGATTAAAAGTCTGTTTCTGTTCCTGCCCTCATCGAAGGGCCATTTTCACTAGAGTATGGCATTATGTGATGGAAGATATGCAGGGGCCTCTGGGATTCCAGCGAATATGTATTTTACCCACAGTTGCTGTAGCTGTTGCCTTTTATTTTGGCATTTACCTTTAATATAGTTCAATATAATTAAACATTTTTTGTAATTAAATTTTTTAAGTCAACTTACCAAATTGGACATCTGTGCTTTTATGAGAAGCTAAAAGAGGTTAAATTAAGAATAAATTTTTGGGGGGCGAGGGGGCACCTGGGTGGCTGAGTTGGTTGTGTCTGACTATTTTAGCTCAGGTCATGATCTCAGGGCTGTGAGATCAAGCTCCGTGTCAGGCTCCGTGCTGGGTATAGAGCCTGCTTAAGATTCTCTCTCTTCCTTTCCCTCTGCCCCTCCCTCTCCTCCCTCTGTAAAAAAAAAAAAAAAAAAAAAAAAAATACTTTTAGGGGAGAGGATTTGCAAACTAAAGATTAATGCATTGCATATAGGGAAAAAGTCTGTTTAACTTCTGAAATAGCAGTAGAGATGCATAGTTTATTTTTTTAAAGAAATTTTTATTTGAACAAATATATCATTCAGTGTGTTTACCTAAATTTCAATTTTGGATGTGAAGTTAATGTGTTACTAAATTTAATTATTATTTCATGGATATTATAAAATTATTTCAGGGACCTATGACAGTTTTTAGTCATTCCTTTCTGTAGTACTATTCCCTGAGTTTTTAAAAGAGAAATTCTAGGTTTTTGTATGCTGGTACTATTCTACAAATTCTCATATCTTTACATTTATCATAAGTCTTATTTACATTTTATGTTGTAAGAACAAAAGAATTGCTGACCTTTCAAGTAGGAACTAGCAGATTTATATCACATAAGAATATTTCATGTACTTGTGGCATACCTCTAGATGAACAGGAAGATATTAGCCTATTTAGAAGAAGGCATTTTTTGTTTTTGTTGACATAGCACTTTTGACTTCAAGGATCTTAAAACTATCATGTTTTAGCCTAGATAATTTGAGTTCTTTATGAAAAAGTTCCATCCGATTTCTGTCAGAAGTGTGAGTTGTATAACTTGAAAAGAGGCTTACCTTTGTAGCTAGACAAAATAGAATGTAAAGATAGAATAAGACTGAATCAGTAAGAGCTGGAAAGAATGTTGAGACAGATAAGTCTGAGGTCTCAGAAACAGGTTTTCCAAGAAAGAAGTCTAGGAACAGGAAATTACCTGGAGCAGGGGGTCCTAGTTGTTTACTCTTGTAAGAATTAAAGAGGGAAATTAGAACATGGTAGGGAATTGGGGTTAAATGAAATCATTTAGAAAACAGGGTGACAAATTGGCTAATGCTGGCAGAGTAAAGCAAAAAATATGCAGATAATCACAAAATAAAATTTATAGGAAAATGTAACAGCCTAAGATTAGTGGTCTCCTAGTTGTTAAAGCAAGCCTTAACTCTATAGTGTGTGTTCTCAGTAAATGTGGATTGAAAGGATGAAATTTCAAAAGTAGCCTCGATTTGCAAAGTAAATATTGATCAGGAAAGAGAAATTGGTTGGTGGATTGGAATTGAGCAAGATTATTGAGTGTGAAGCAATCTAAGAGTAGCAGGATAGTTGCTCATAGATAAGACAGGAGAAGTCTGAAATACAGAGGAGGCCATATTGGCGGAGGCTACCCATTTAAATGAAGTTTGCTTCTTATACAACAAATAGTTAAGTTTCATGGTAAATCTTAGTAAAATAGGGGGGTATATATTTGTCTGATTTAAGTATCCTGATACAGTCAATGATTGTACCTCTAAAGTACAAAGTTTAAGGTGACACCTCCTTGCATGCTGGAGAACTTATTTTGCTGATACTTGTACTTAATTTTACTCTTTTAAAATAAATAAGAAAAGACCCATTTCTGTACCCTTATTATCTTTTCTATCATCTGCTTTCCCCCCTTGACCTGTGTTTCCCTCTCTACTACCTACTCTTATTTTCTTTTGCACTAGGGAGAGGAAGTTCAGTGTCAGTATGTTGTGACATGTGCAGGACTTTACTCAGATCGTATTTCAGAGTTGAGTGGCTGTAATCCTGATCCTCAAATTGTACCATTCCGGGGAGATTACCTGCTCTTGAAGCCAGAAAAATGCTATCTTGTAAAAGGAAATATTTATCCGGTAGGTAATGAAGCTTCTGCCTTCTCACCCTTCTCAAAATTAGTTGTGGGCAAAAAAGGGAATGAAACAGGGGCACCTGGGTGGCTCAACGATTGAGCATCTGGCTTTGACTCAGGGTGTGATCCCAGGTCTGGTCTGGGGATCGAGTCCCGCCTTGGGCTCCCTGCAAGGAACCTGCTTCTCTCTCTGCCTACGTCTCTGCCTCTCATCTGTGTCTTTCATGAGTAAATAAATAATACCTTAAAAAAAGGGAGGGGGGAATGAAACAAAAACTTTTACTTGGGTCAGAAGTAATATTTTGAAGTGCTTTTTGGGTAAGCATTTCACCTGTTTCTCTTGTCATTTAATCCCTAAATCTTTACTCTGAAATCATAGTTATGAAATTGTAATTAATGGCTTACAAGTGCATGTCTCTAGAAAGCATGAGTTTCCATGGAAAAAGCTATCAAGAAAGAACCCAATTCTTCCCCCTCTCTGGGGGAAGGAACAATCATAAGAGAACTTTCCCTTATAGCATGCCCAGATACCCAGCTGTCTTTCTCAGTTCAATATGGATAGGTGCAGAAAAGGGAATGTGGCCACCCTCTAGTTTCATGATCTAGGCAGAGACATTTAAACGAAGAATTCATTCTTCTCTCTGGAACTACTAGGTTGAACTAGATGAAATTGCCACTATTCAGCTATTTAATGTTTTTGATGGTGCCAAAAACATACATATCATATGCTTCAACCTAATGTATTTCCACTTTCTAAAAGCCTACACTATAAATGTGTGTTTTTCTCCTGGCAGCTCTGATTTTACTTGCCAGCCATATACATTTCTAGTTTGTGGGTAAGGAGCTGGGAAGTGGGGAATAACGTTACCAAGACAGTTCTCTCTCTTTCTCTCTTTTTAATCCAGAAAGAGGGACACATGGGACAATGTATATTGGTGTCAATAGCATTGCTATTGTGTGGCACTTCTAGGCAGAAGTGTGTAAATATAGAAAAGAATATCTCAGTAACAGATCAAAAGAAATCAACTTAAATGCATTGGAAGAAAGAGTTTTATCAGCTGAGTGTTTGCATGTATAATAGAATGCAATATGAAATGAGCTAATAACTCTTTGCTGTATTAAATTCATAGGTCCCAGATAGCCGGTTTCCTTTCCTAGGGGTTCACTTCACACCGCGGATGGACGGCAGTATTTGGCTAGGACCTAATGCAGTTCTTGCCTTTAAACGAGAGGGCTACAAACCCTTTGACTTCAATGCCAGAGATGTTATGGATATAATTATCAAGAGGTAATTTCATTTACATAAAAAAATTCATACACGTATATTTTAACATGGGAAATTTCATCTTTCTTGATGTTCTGTTTATTGGGTAAATCCTCATATTTGTGATTGGTATATTGATTTTTTTAATTAATCCAGATTAAGAGCTTTGTGGAATAATGTTTTAACTTCTTCAAAAAAATTGTGATGAGCCAGGGTAGTATCTTGGTCAAAAAGAACAAGACCAAAAGCCAAACACATATCTGACAATCCAAATCTTGTTTGCCTAATCTTTTAGTTGAGTTTGAAAAAAAAGTTTCTTTCAAAATCAGTAGTGGCTTACTTTGATAAGATCATTTCAAAGCCAGTCACCTTATTTTTAAAATCACTGGAGAAATTGCTGATAACCAAAGTTGTTTCCTTTTGTGGAAAACTAACAATAAATTGTATTGACCTAGATGGCAGATTCTTTATTATAAGAAATAACTCAGTGAGGTATTTTATTTGTTTAACAGTGTTGTACACTAGAGGTTTTCACATTAAAATCACTAGAAAGCTTATTAAGCTATACTAGAATTTCACCCTTCACTGATTCTGAAACAGAAATTTTAGGATGGGCCTTCTAGCGTGTGTGCTTATAAAAATACATATACATATACATACATGGAGGTTCCATAGAGTCTCAGCTTGAGGATCTGGAGTATCTGACCTCTGGCTGACTAAAGAAAAGTAGGGTAGATATTCTATTTGCTTAATGGCTCTGATTTAAAGATCTGTTAATAACTTTTAGATGTAATTTGAAAGCATGTAATATTTGCCTTAGAAAACCTTGTTGTGGGGCTTCTGGGTGGCTCAATGCATTAAGCATCTGCCGTTGGCTCAGGTCCTGATCCCAGATTCCTGGGATCCAGTCCTACGTTGGGATCCTTGCTCAGCATAGAGAGAGCCTGCTTCTCTGTCTACCTGCTGTTCTCCCTGCTTGTGCTGTTTCTCTGTCAGATAAATAAAATCTTTAAAGAAAGAAAAGAAAACCTTGTTGTTGGCAGGCTTTATAGAATTCCAGTTTGAAACCAGCATTCCCTGGGAATTTAAATCTGGAATGTATTCCTTTGATGAAGTATCCTCCTTATATTGACCAAAAGTTGATTTTCTTTTAATAGGTGTTTTTTTTCTGATTTTGCCTATGTTTCTTTGATGCCACCTCTCAAAATCTCAGAGCTGTAAAGGTTTCTTGTAATAATAAAGAATTCCTTTCTCTCATATTTTATTTTTTGTTTATTTTCAGTGGCTTGATTAAATTGGTGTTCCAGAATTTTTCCTACGGAGTTAATGAAATGTATAAAGCCTGTTTTCTCAGTGCAACAGTGAAGCACCTTCAGAAGTTTATCCCTGAAATTACTGTCAGTGATATACTTAGGTAAGGAAAAGCTGAGGATTGCAAATATGGTCATGATCTAGGTGACTTGGGAGGTGGTTCTGACTTGGTGATTCATAAGCACACTTTCAGAATCAGTGTGCCTACTGAATCTTTGTATGTCTTCTCTTTCCCAGCAAGTTGTTGCTTTCCTTTTGCAGAGCATGCGTCAGGCCTTGCTGTCTCATGGCTGTTAGTGCCGAAACTAGGTGCATTTAAAATTTTCTAGATCACCTTATGGCATTAAACTCAAATCTCCACTGCAGGTGTATTGTGATATCACCTTCACCTTGCTGTCTAGCTATCACTTGTGATAAAAGCATCTTGCCTGAAATTTTTTAATCTCCCTGTCTATTTTTGTCATTGCAAAGCCTTTTGATTTTGATTCTGTATAAGATCACCGATCACCATATTAACTAGGTAATAAACATAGAAAACAGTATATTTTGATTACTTTTTACAGCCTTTTAGACATACTTCTATACATGACATCTTCCTTTCGTCCTCTTTTGTTCTTTCTTAGGTTCTATTCTGCTCAGGGATTCTGGTTGCAGGATGGAAGTGAGAAGTAGTGTGCTAATGGTCTGAGTCCTCATGCATTGGGGATGTGAGACCAAGGAAGGATAACTTAACTTAAAAAGGAAGGATAAGGGACACCTGGGTGGCTCAGGGGTTGAGCGTCTGCCTTTGGCTCAGGGCGTGATCCTGGAGACCCGGGATCAAGTCCCACATCGGGCTCCCTGCATGGAGCCTGCTTCTCCCTCTGCCTGTGTCTCTGCCTCTCTCTCTCTGTATGTCTCATGAATAAATAAATAAATATATCTTTAAAAAAAAAAAAAAGGAAGGATAACTTTTTGCTCAAGGATAAAAGGCTCTCTGGACTTGAACTGTACATTGTCCTAAATACTAGCCAAGCCTATTTTCTTTTTCTATTTGGTGATATTTTAGGGTGTTCACCTTTTTCCCTGACCAAGCTATTGTTAGGCCTAATCAGGAGTGTACTTTGAAGTACTCTCTGTCCATGAATCCATCCCTTCATGAATCTCTAGGGCACTAAATATCTGTCTTCTCAGTAACAGCTGCTGAACTTGCCTGGAAAGAGCAATGATCGTGTCAGCTGTCTCCCTTAGGGGAGCTGAGCGTCATGGTCTAAATCTGACTCTAAGATATCATTCTCAGACTAGTGTCTTGAATCCTTAGAAGAACTATTAAAACCCAGCTAATATTTTTACTCTTATCTCTCTCACCTCTTCTACTCACCTGCTGATGTGGAAGGGATAAAAATATCTAGGCTTTCTTTTCTTTTGCTCACCTATAAATAAAGGTTTTTGTGTTTTCAGTGGTCTGCTTTAGCAGACTTCTTATGTTTTATATCTGAAAATAGATGGGTCAAATCAGGTATGTTACTGCTATTAATATTTCTTAAGAAACACAATAACAAGATATAGTGAATTCTGTATATAAACAATTGCAGTGAAGTCACTACCCATATTCTATTACCACCCTTTCGTAGAAAGGGAAGATTCTTTAAAACAGTGGATTTCATATGGTAGAACTGGGTTTTGGTGAATATTCCTGTCTCTGGAGGTAAGGCTATGAATTTTCATTTTCCAGATCCATTAGCATGTAGTAGAAAAGGGCACAGAGCACTGTAGACAGGTACATTTAGGGACAAATTCAACCTAATCAGAGAGTTTCTCTTTGGAGACATAAGCTGAACACATTCAGCAATTCCGTACGCTCCTTCTCTTGATTCCTATAGCTATTAAAAGAAGGAAATTATCAGTAACAAAAAGGAAGTTGTAGAAAATATGTTTGATACCATTTATATCAGTTTAAATGATACTGTGTATAGTTTATGGATTATATATGTCATGTGAAAATAGTAAAGAGCATGGGAGTGATGAACCCCTAACTTGAGAGAGTGGTTACCTCTGGGGAGAAGGGGATGGGAACAGAGTTCTGTAGGGGGCAACTGTCATATCTAGGAACTTTATTTCTTTTTTTTTTTTTTTTTTTTTTTTTTTTTTTTTTTAGGAACTTTATTTCTTAAGGTGTTTGGTAAGAGCACAGGTGTTTATTATGTTATTCTCTGTCCCTCATAATATGCCTGCAATACTAAATAATATTAATAAAATAAGATCAATAGACTTACCCACATTTTGAAGCTTAAGTCCTGCCTGTCTTGTGGTTCAGTGTAGTAAAACAATAAATGCTCTATCATTAATATTGAAGCAGAAGCATATTAAGCAGTTTTAGATAGTTGAAGAGAACTGAAGCTACACTTTCAGTGGGGTGTTTAGCTTAAGACAGTGTTTTTAAATTTGCTACCAAAGGGCATCCAGCTTATTCCTTGCTGCTTAGCCTAGCCAGAGCATTTGGGACAATAATTTACCAGTGAACATTGGCTTGGAATGTGAAGTTATAACCTGTCAAATACATGTGTTAGGTATATAAATTTCTCGTTGTTAAGTTTTGATTTCTAAGGTTCTTAATTTTAGCTCCGAAGTCCTTTATTTTTTTCTGTGACTAATTTTGACATGCTTATCCAACAACAGTTTTTATCTGTTAGTACTATGAGAGTGGAGAAGATGAAGACCCATATGCCAAGATCCCCTCTTTTCCCCACATTTCATTTTGAAAAATGTTTTATTTGGGGAATTTTAAATCAAATTTTCAGGAAAGACATTTTCATGGCGAGTGATAGGTAAAGATTGTAATATGTCATTGTGGAAGGCAAAGGTGAAGGCCAAACATTCCTACAATTAAGGTGATATAGGTCAAGCTTTCCCAATATTGACACTATTGAAATTTTGGCCCAAATAATTCTTTGTTGTGGAAGACTGTCCAATTCATTATGGAATGTTTAGCAGTGTCCCTGGAACTTTACTCACTAAATGCCAGCCGTACCCACTAGTTAGAACCAAAAATGTCTCCAGACATTGCCAAGTGTCCTCTAGGGGGCAAAATCTCCCTTGGTTGGGAACAACTAATTCAGAGAATTTGGTCACCCTCACATTACAAAATACTAGGGAGTCTGGAGAAAATATAAAAATCCCTTGAAATGTATACGGTTGTGAATGCAAGAAAGTAAGGGGCATCCAAGGAGGAAAAACATAGAGGAAATTGAAAACCTATGTACTAAGAGGAATTGGTACTGATGCTATTCTGAGTGGGAGTGGGGTAGATTTGCTGATTTGATACAAATATAACTGAGTTTTATTTTTAATTGATGTATGATTTACATACAATGAAATATCCAGATCTTAAGTACTCAGTGGATTTTGGTGTAAGCTCATGTATTTACTAAGAAATAAAACATTAGGAACTTATATTTTAATTGCTGCTAAGGGGAAGGAGGCTTGTCTATAAAAGGTAAGAACTTGGAACTGAGACCCTTGTGTAAAGCCAGGGACTCTTGAAAGGCTATACACTCAGTGAAGAGGAAATCTAGGGAAAAAATGCCCTTGGCACCAGGAAGTGTTAAGGAAAATTTTGTCTGTCCTGGTCTTGGGAGTAGGGGGATCATGGGGTATATAGGGGAAATCTAAAAATCTAGAAGCCTGTGCCTGTCCTCATGAGTGTGTGGAGTTTGAATTTATACCACCAGCTTGATCTAGGAATTTTAAGGGGAGAAGTTAGCTTAAAAAGTAGACCCAGGAGTGCCTGACTGGTTCAGTTCGTATAACATAGCAACTCTTGATTAATGAATGTTGAGTTCCAACCTCACATTGAGTATAGAGATTACTTAAAAAAAAAAAAAAAAAAAAAAAAAAAAAGTAGATCCAGATTTGTTTGAATCCTGCTTCAAACTAACGATTTCTCCCTCTCTCACTTTAAACAAATTAGAAAGAGTCAATCAGGGTAATTTGACCACAGACTGAATATTGTTGACACAAAGCAGTTATTAGTTTTGAATTGTTAAGAATCTTTTTAAAAGAAATGAAATGAAATGACATGCTATCTGGAATTTGGTTTAAAATAATCCAGTTCAAGAGAGGTGCACAGTAAGTGGAGATGTAGATGAAACAAAATTAGCTGCATGTTGATTATTGTTGAAACTAGGTAATATATACATAGCATTTCATTATGCCATTCATTTAATTTTGCATATGTTTTAAAATTTCCATTAAAAAAAAAGTGCTCTGAGGATGGTAATACTCCTGAGATAGAAGCAAATGTAAGACCTCTGTGGAGGGATATAACCTCAACCCAATATCTATTGAATACCGCTAGATAAAGTCCTGCTGAACAGGACCTTGCCATCAAAAGTTATAAAGCACCACATGTGAGAATAAGCAGACAGAATAAATGCCAGAATTAGATCTCTAATAACTTTGGTTAATAGTAATGTTAGAAACCATAAAGTAACCCAGTGAATTTAAATGGATGAGAGTAGTATCAGAAACCATAAAATAACTCAGCAAATTCAAAACAAAAAGGAACAAAAAACATGAAAAAGAATAAGACCCTCTCCCCCAAAATATCTGAGCAATTTTGGAAACCAACTAATTAGAATTTTTTTTTAAAGATTTTATTTATTTATTCATGAGAGACACAGAGAGAGAAAGAGAGAGGCAGAGACACAGGCAGAGGGAGAAGCAGGCTCCATGCGGGGAACCCGATGTGGGACTTGATCCTGGGTCTCCAGGATCATGCCTGGGCTGAAGGCGGCGCTAAACCACTGAGCCATCCAGGCTGCCCTAATTAGAATTTTTAAACTTTAATTTATTTATTTTAAAGATTTTATTTATTTGACATTTATTTTAAAGATTTTATTTATTTGAGCATAAGCAGGTAGAGTGGCAGGCAGAGGAAGAGGGAGGAGCAGGCTCCCCACTGAGCAGGGAGCCCAATGTAGGGCTCCATCTCAGGACCCTGGGATCATGACCTAAGCTGAAGGCAGGTGCTCAAACGACTGAGACACCCAGGTGCCCTTAGAATTTCTAGAAATGAAAAATATAGTTCTTAGATTTTAAAACTCAAATGACTAAGTTAATTTCTAGAAATGAAAAATATAGTTCTTAGATTTTAAAACTCAAATGACTAAGTTAGACAATTGGTTAGACCTCCCTTAACAGAAAATTAGTAAGTTAAAAGGTAAATCTGGATAATTTAGAGAATGACATTACAAGATGAAGGTGCATGATATAGAAATTAAAAGATATGGAGAAGAAAATGAGAAATTGCAGGCTATATCTCAGGATTTCCAGAGAAATTGAGAAGAGGCAATACTTTGAAGAAGAGTATTTGAAAATTTCCTGTAATTAATGAAAAGACATAAAATTCATAGAATGCACAGTGAACTCCATCTGAATAAATAAAATACAAGAATGGTAATAGATAACACAACTTCTGAGACTGTACAGGTGGAAAAAGAATATAGAAAACTCAAGGGGCGCTTGGGTGATGCAATGGTTAAGCGTCCTTCTCTTGACTTGGGCTCAGGTTGTGATCTGAGGGTGGGGAGATCAAGCCCCAAGTTGGGCTCCATGCTCAGAGCAGCACCTGCTTGGGATTTTCTCTCCCCTCTCCCTCTGCCCTTCCCCACTGCTTGCACGTGCACTTGTTTTCTCTGTATCTCTCTAAAATAAATCTTTTTTTAAAAAAGATTTTGTTTATTCATGAGAGATGCAGAGAGAGAGGCAGAGACATAGGCAGAGGGAGAGGCAAGCTCCCTGCAGAAAGCCCAATGCAGGACTTGATCCCAGGACCTGAGGATCACGACCTGAGCCAAAGGCAGATGCTCAACCACTGAATCACCCAGGTACCCTAAAATAAATAAATCTTAAAAAAAAAAAAAGAAAAGAAAAAGAAAACTCAGTAAGTCAAGAAAGGAAGTGAGAAAGACCCAGAAAAATCAAGTTAAATAGCATAAAATAATATAGTAGAAATCAAACCTATCAGTGATTACAATAAATGTAAGTGTACTTAATAGTTCAGACAGAAATTGTCATGTTGGATTAAAAAAATTCATCTATGTGCTAGGCAAATTGCTTATTAGAAGAAAAATGAGTAGGGGGCACATGGCTGGCTCAGTTGGTTGAATGTGTCCAGCTCTTGGTTTCAGCTCAGGTCATGATCTCAGAATCATGAGATCCTGCCCCGCATTAGGTTCCATGCTCAATGTGGAGTCCGCTTAGAGGGGACTTAGAGAGGATTCTCTCTCTACCACTTTCTCTGCCCCTCCCCACTACTTGCTCTCTCTCTCTCTCTCTCTTTCTTTCTCTCCCTCCCTTTCAAATAAATAATTAAAATCTTTTTAAAAAAAGAAAGATCAGTACTTGTCATTTTAGATAAAATACACTTGAAGGCAAAAACTATTGTTAGCGATAAAGGTCCCTATAAATTGTTGCATAATAACACATGAAATACAGATAACAAAAATTGACATAACTGCAAGCAGAAATCAATAAATCCACAGTTGTGGGTGATTTTTAAGAACTGTCAGTTGTTAGAAGATAGATCAAGCAGGTAAAATATTAAAAGATTTAAATAACACAAGTAAAACACTGAATGGATGTATAGAACTCCCCAACTCCCATTACAGAATGCTTCTGTTATTCAGGTCCTCAGAAAACCTATACAAAGGTTCAAAAAGTTCTAATCCCTAAATCAAGTTCTCAAGAAAATTCAAAACCTGAGGATAGAAAAACCATGTTCTCTTGTCAATGCAATTAGGGTGAAGATTAGTAACAAAAATACCCCTCCTTCATGTTTGGAAATTGAGTTGGAATAGTTTACTTTCCCCGTACAATATGCTCATGTGAACTTCTATTTTTATTTATTTTTTATTTTTATTTTTTTTTTGAACTTCTATTTTTAGATTAACAGTAGATCCCATGGTGAGTTTTATAAAATACTAAATTGTGCTATTTGGAACTAGTCAAAGATGTCAATTGTAGCCTTTCATAGCTCTTTTCCATCTCACAGGATAATGCCTACCACAGAACAATACAGCAATAAATACAGCACTTTTCAAATGAAGGAATGCCATTAGTTGCATATTCACCTTTTGTTTCTAGACATATTTAAGGGTTTAGAATTTACATTCCCATTAAATTTAGCTATAAATATACCAAAATACATAACTACAGATAGCACTAAGCAAGTCAATGTAACTGAATTCACAAGTATTAAAATTGCTAACATGTCTTTCAGGTATTAAAATAGAATTTTAAAGAATTAGAAGTTAAGGGGCATCTGGATGGCTTAGCTAAGCGTCTGACTGTTGATCTTGGCTTAGGTCTTGGTCTTAGGGTCATGGGTTAGGGCCCCATGTTGGGCTTCACGCTGGGTGTTGCACTTACTTTATTTTTGTTGTTGTTGTTGTTGCACTTACTTTAAAAAAATTAGAAGTTAAAAAATTAAAAGTTTCTAGCCTTATTGAGTACTTACTATGTACAAGGCACAAATCTAGACTTGAGGGTGAAGTAGGGGTGTTGTATAAGATGCTGGCCCTTAAGAAATTTATGGTTTACCTGAAATTTCAAGGTATAATGCTCATGTCCAGAGAAGGTATTCTGTGGGAGGAATGCTTATATGTAATCATTCAAAGAAAAACCGTGAAGTTACATTAAGTGCTGAAAAGGGAACATGAAGAATTTTGTACTTTAAACATTTCATGTTAAATAGTTAACTTTAGTTTGAGCTAAAGTGGGATTTTTAGAGAAACAATATTATATATTGTTTTTTACACTTTGGATTACACTTTGAATACTTGGGCAGGAGGGGACCCTGAAAAGAAAATTGGCGTTTGTAAGAAAAAGTATAAGCACATTTGTAATTGTAGCTAATCAGTATTAACATATTTACTTAGAAGGGGAAGTCAAGGGAATGTACTAATTAAACCTCTGTAAGAGAGGAAAGATTTATTTTGATTACTCAACATCAATGGCTGGTCATGTTGGCCAGCCTTCTGCATGTTGGCCTTCTGCCAGGTAAAAGGAGGAGAACAAGAAAATTTATAGAGATGCTTTTAAGAGCAACAGCAGCATTGTTCAGGAAAAGAGGGGGAAAATGCTGCATTGATGAGCTAAGATAAGCTACAAGTGCAGAATGTGCAAAATAGAGCACGCACTGGCTGATAACATGGTGTATCAGCTGATCTGTATCCTTACCCGAAGAAATTTTAGCTTCAGTCCAGTTCTCTTTGCGTTCTAAGTGTTGTATCTGATTCTTTCTTGGAAATCCTTACACCTTACACATCTCCAGCCCAGATTCCCTGCAGGCTTCTTTAGGGCAGATTTTTTAGCTTTCAACCTTGCCTCTCTACAAAGGAACAGTTATAGCTGTGTAACTTTAGGCAAGTTATTTAATTTATTTGTTGTTAAATATAAATGGTGTCAGCCTCTTACATTGTTGTGAGGATTAAAGAGAATTCCTAGAACAGAGAAAGCACTTAGTAAATTATAGTTATCATTATCCTAATATCATTAGAGGGCAGTGCTGTTATAGTGTTCTATCTTCCTCAAATACTTACCTTCATTGGCCCAGAATCATTAAAAATGTTTAACATTGTTTTCTTATTTCTTGAGTCTTGGTGGTGTGTTAGAGGCAGCTGTTTTCTTTCTTCTTTAATTATTATTTTCTTTTAAGTTAGCTCTATGCCCTATATGGGGCTTGAACTCACAACCCCAAGATCAAGACTTTCATGCTCTACCAACCAAGCCAGCCAGACATTCCTAAGGCAGCTGTCTTCAAACTCTGTTTTCTGAACAGTTTTAAGGGAGGTAATTTTTTTTTAAGTTAAGCAGGATTTATTTTCGTTTGTATGAGGGTCCTCTTACAACAGGTTTAGTCAATTCTCCTAAAAATAGTGGCATTCTTTTAAACTATTCTTTTTAGAAACAGCAGTTACATAAATAGAATATTGGATTCAACCTAAAAATGTGGGCCCTAGTTAGCTTTATTATTCTGCATATGATATGACAAAAGATTGAGATGTTCTTCACATTTCCAAGCAAATTCCAATTTAAAAAGTTTGTTCTTATCAAACTTCTAAAAACAGCTATTTGAGAGTAAACCAGCAGAGTACTACATCACCCCCAATGAAGTGCAGATGTTATTCTATGCACCAACAAATGACATGGCTAGCTTCTGCATTCCATTTTTACAGAATTTTACACCTATTACACCAAACAATATTTTAAACATTGGCATATAAACTCCCTAATAAGATAAAGCAAAGACATAAGTGTTTATCAGAAACAAAATACACCATCTCTTCCAATCTTCAAACATTATTGCACTTTAACTTTAATAATTTTGATAATGCATTTATGGAACAGCCTGTAGACAACTGATTTTAATAAAGAACACTTTTAAGCAGACATAACTGTCCTAATTGTTTATCAGGTAAGAATTTCACAAACGTTATTAGCAGTAATGGTGGAGCCAGAGAGTATTGCATCATCCCCCATGCTGTATAGCAAGAACCACTAATAGTGTGGTGGAACTTGTGACCTTTTGTAAGGCCACGACTCTTGTGGCCTGCAGATGTCAGCCCTCATGTCTCCCTATGCTGGTGTGCTGGTTTGGTGATCCACCAGGTGTCAGGATTTCTTGTGATTGCTTTATGGAATGGATCATTGAGGATAACCTCAAAGAATTTGTACATGGAGTTTTTGCCAACCCAGTAAGAATTCAAGACTCTCAGCCCTACAATGGCATCTAGCTCACTCCTCTGCAACAGACTGAAGGCTTTGGGCAAACTTTAGTTGTTTAACACCATGGTGGACAGGCTTGCCCTGTCTTACCCTTAGGAAGTGGGCTTTTTTGGCCACCATATTGCACATGAATCCACTATATGATACCACTTTGCTTGGTCTTGTATACAGGAGGTACTTTTGGATTAAAAAATATTTTATTCAGTGACGAATACCCACCATTTGCTTCAACGTGGATAGAGGGTATTATGCTGAGTGAAATAAGTCAATCAGAGAAGGAACAAACATTATATGGTTTCATTCATATATGAAATACATATGAAATATGAAAAACAGTGAAAGGGAGTATAGGGGAAAGGAGAGAAAATGAGTGGGAAAAATCAGAGAGGGTGACAGAATATGAGAGACTCCTAACTGGGAAATGAACACGGAAGGGGTAGTGGAAGGGGAGGCAGGCAGCGGGATGGGGTGACTGGGTGATGGTCACTGAGGGGGGCACTTGACAGGATGAGCACTAGGTGTTATACTATATGTTGGCAAATTGAACGCCAATAAAAAAATATACAAAAAAATATTTTATTCAGATTTCATCTGTAAATTTTAACTGTCTTTAAAAAAACTAATTTGTGAACTCAAGTGTTATAAAGCACTTATAGTAGTAAAGGCTCTTACTGTATTAACATGCTGCCAAGTTAATTCATTTTTGTGCTTTTCCTATCATCTCTGTTAAATCGAAGGTTATCCTGATAGTGAAGGGTAAACTATAGAAAATAATAACAGGGGATCTATGGGTGGCGCAGCGGTTTAGCGCCTGCCTTTGGCCCAGGGCGCGATCCTGGAGACCCGGGATCGAATCCCACATCGGGCTCCCGGTGCATGGAGCCTGCTTCTCCCTCTGATCTGTGTCTCTGCCTCTCTCTCTCTCACTCTCTCTCTCTCTCTGACTATCATAAATAAATAAAAATTAAAAAAAATAATAACAAACTACAAAAAATAACTTGCTGCCATTTGCAGATACCGCTCTCCATCAATTTTAATTTACAATCAAAGTACAAAAGTTAATACAATTCTGCAGTGGATATTTAGGAATGCAACTGACATACATAACTCTTACTTTTTGCTTTGTATTAGTCTGAAGAGACTTATTTATTCCCATTGATTTTATAATAAATTCATTTTATAAAGCCAAATTAATACATCTATTCTAATTGTGGATTTCTCTGATACTTTGGGGAAAATACATATTTATAAGTAAATATTCCTTGGTAAGCATTTATTGACACTGTTGTGTGGTAGGCATTATGCTCTAGGCTAAGGATATATTTGACAGGCAACAAACTTCTAGCCTTTGGCTAAACACAAACCTACCTGTTGGGTTTCCACATAATTGTGCATTTAGAAGAAAAAAGACTTTAGGGAATCCCTGGGTGGGTCAGCGGTTTAGTGCCTGCCTTTGGCCCAGGGTGCGATCCTGGGGTCCCGGGATCGAGTCTGCATCGGGCTCCTGGCATGGAGCCTGCATCTCTCTCTGCCTGTGTCTCTGCCTCTCTCTCTCTCTCTATCATGAATAAATAAATAAAATCTTAAAAAAAAAAGAATACTTTATTGATTTAAGAATACTTTGAAACCCACAATTTGTAAAGTGCCCAATTTCTTCCAGTCAGTTGACTACTACTTTTGCTTTTGCAGAGGTCCAGCTGGAGTAAGAGCCCAAGCCCTGGACAGAGATGGAAATCTGGTAGAAGATTTTGTATTTGATGGAGGAGTTGGGGATATTGGAAATCGCATTCTTCATGTGAGAAATGCACCGTCCCCTGCTGCTACTTCTTCTCTTGCAATTTCTGGAATGATTGCAGATGAAGTACAACAAAGATTTAAATTGTAAATAATGTAAGGAGCTAGATATGCATTTTAGTTTCCACATTCAGCAACAAGAATATACCAATTGCATTCTTTAAGGAAAATGATTTGAAAATCTCATTTTTAGGTATCTCATTTAGGTAATAACTGAATTGTTAGAATGCTATAACATAGAAATTATAATTTTTTAAAGTCCATGCTCTTTTACTTTGTGAATAAAGAAGCAAGGTACAGTTGTATCTGTCCTGAATCCCTGACTTTTGTTTTTGACCTCTCCTCACTAACCATGATCTAGATATTTGGCTCTTCTAGAATTTCTGGGAACGATGGCACAAAAAATTGATTATCCCCTTCATTTTTTTGCCTTTATAATATCTAAGCTTTTTTTTTCTCTACTGAACAAAAAAAATATAGTGTGTTGTAGGTTGCAAACCTTTTAATTTTGAAGAGTATAGGAAAGCTCATATTATTTAGAGCAACAGTATTTGTATTTGGAGATTTAAACTTCTTAATTTAAAGGAAATATATGAAATTTCACATTTTTAAGTAGTTTGAATAAGATTCTATCTTAGCTATAATATTTGCAGGAACTGACTTTGCAAAAGAAACATAAAGCCTTTATTATTCCCAGTTTTTTTTTTATAATTGACTTAGTGTGCAGTTACCACTAAATCCAAACAGCATTACCGTATGAGTGGTTAATTGCCTACTCTTTAGTCTTTTGTGGTTGAGAAACTAAAAGAACTTAGAACTGATAGGTTTTTATGAGAGCAGTTTTAGAATCCTGAATGCTGATATATAGAACTCTAATTTTAAAAATTGTTTACCTCTATATCTCTGTTTTTCAGTCATACCAACTTTCTCAAATATTGGCCAAGATCACTAATTATTCATGCCTACTTGGTTTTCAGGGATCCTATGAACTTTTATGACGATATTTCTTTATTTTGGAGAAATACCTAACTGAGGCATTCACTTTTGTAAACCGCAAAAGTGCCTTACGTTCATGTATACTTCATGAGTATTTTCTATTGTGGCCCAGTGCCAATACTGTATACTGTATATACATGTGTGGTATCTGTTGAAATAATTCTGGCAGTTCAGAAAGTTGGAAAATAGAAATATAAATGAATTTATGGCAGCCTACTGATTGGGGAAACTTTTATTACAGAACCACTATTTAGGTGAGACATTTTCATCCATTCCCTCATATATACTGTCTCAGGATTAATCTTCTACTCTTCATTCTTTCTTCTTATTTCATCAAATCTGTGTGATAGATGAGTAAGGATGTGCATATTGACTGATAGGAAAAACTTCTGTTTTCTTCCTTTTTACTTCAAGCCTCAGTGATTATATTGTTTGAGCTACCTCAGCCATTAATTTGAAAGGCTACATCACCAGCTCATGTTCGAGAAGTAGCACATCCCAGGTATAGACTAGGCAATTATTTGACACTGGGATGAGCATATTGAAAGCATTCAGAAACCACTCACAGAAGAAGCCAGCCTTAATGGTTCTTCATAACAACTGATTCCTCCAAGAAATGTGACACACAGGATATTTTTCTGTTCCATTACAAGACTATTAAGAGATGGAAAATTTTACAATTCTTTATTTCATAAACAGTGAGATTGCATATATACTAAGCTGTGAAAGACTGAAATTACAAAAATAGCTCTTCTAAATTAAAACAGCCCTTATTCCATTTGGGTCTATATCATACCCCGAAAAAACAAGTGAAAAAGATGATTGAAAGTGTTTTGAATGTGTAGGTTATTCTGTTTGTAAAACATATTTATATTAATCGGGTTTTGTTGTGTAATACTGGTATGAAATTTAAAAGTTTTGTGTATTTGAGAGAGGAAAAATGTAAATTAATATTAAAATATTTTAATGAGCCTTGGTGTTGTGAACATAATTTTTTGTTTCATTGAAGCTCTGATTCAGGTAAGTTTTTTGTATGTGAAATATGAACTATCATATTTTCATTAACTATCATTTATATAGCCAATCTTAAAAAATGAAAAAAGTATATTTGTGTATAATATAAAAATTAGGTTTATATTTTAGGTAAAAAGTAGAGCACTTCCCCACTTAGTTTCCTTTCGGTAATGGTGGCACCATCTGGCTGACCTCAATGTCTTCATACTGGAGAGCACCAGGGAACATTGTTTCTGTTCCATAGCAGAATATATATATGTAACATATAAACACACAGTGCTTTACAGGTGGAAGGGACAATAAATCAATCAAATAGGAGTTTCATAAATAATTATAGTTTCTCTGAGGAAGACATTCTGGTATGCTATCTCTTACAGGGTTGGGTTTCTGGGTATAAGCCTCCCGTAAGGGTTATAGGGCAAATGATCAGTCTGAGAGCTTGCTCTTTTTAGCAGGTGAACTGTAAGAGGACCAGAGTTAGCTACAGCAACAAACCATGAAAGTGAGTGACAATGACATTTATTGTTTCCTGTGGCATTGCTTTGGTTTGCTTCTGACTGGCAGCACTTGTAGCTTTAAATAAATTGAGGAAGTAGAGAGTAAATAGGAGAAATGTTGAGTAAGTCCTTCTTGAAAATGCTTTTCAGTGAGAGAATATTAGTGGTAAAATTTTCATTGCCTTTTAAAATTTGAAATGTGCTTAGATTATTCAAGTTATCTCCCAAAAGCCATTCTAAATTCTAAAAAGACAAAATTACTATTTATCAAATAATTAATATAGCATATTAATTTTAACTCAAATTTATGATCAAGTATAGTATCTTTGTGTTTAATACTTCATTTTTAAAAAAGATTTTAAGTAATCTCTATACCCAACGTGGGGCTCAAACACAACCCTGAGATCAAGTCATAGGCTCTATTGTCTGAGCCAGCCAGGTCCCCCAATATTTATTTTTTAACACTTGAAGCAAGTGTTTATAATGGGGTTGGAAATTTATTTAAAAATTTAACATTTTGAATAAGTACAACATTAATGGTTGAAAATTCAAAAGTCCCCAAAATGTACTCAATGAAAATATCTCCTCTCCTCCAAGCCACCTAGTTCTCATTCCTGATGCAACAAAAATTGTCAATATCTCTTGCTCAGCCTCATAGAGGTATATATAATAAAATTCTTCCTCCATTTCTTTTACACAAGTGGTAGGATACTCTACATACTATGTTATATGCCCTGCTCTTTTCACTTTGCACTGTCTCTGATAATGTTCAAGTGGCCTGAACACAGTGGCCTGGTTCTTTTTTTTTTTTTAAAGGTTTTTTTAAAATTTTTTATTTATTTATGATAGTCACAGAGATAGAGAGAGAGAGAGAGAGGCAGAGACACAGGCAGAGGGAGAAGCAGGCTCCATGCACCGGGAGCCCGACGTGGGATTCGATCCCGGGTCTCCAGGATCGCGCCCTGGGACAAAGGCAGGCGCCGAACCGCTGCGCCACCCAGAGATCCCTGGCCTGGTTCTTTTTGAATGATTTTGCAGCTTCTTTTCTATAAATTTACTATTATTTGTTGAACCAGGTCCTTATATCTACTGACGATAATTTAAATTGTTTATTTCTGGGGTACTTTTGTTTTAGCTGTCACAGTACTGCAGTGAATAGCTGTTAAATCGTTTCACATGTGAGCGAATATACCGATAGGACATATTAGAATTTGCTGGGTCAAAGGGCACAACTTCCTGATAGGTCAAGTTGCCCTTGGTAGAGGTTGAACCAATTTAAGCTCTCATGAATAATATATTACAGTACCCATTTCCCCATAGTCTCACCAAGATAGTATATAATCAGGCTTTTTGATGTGCGTGGTTATTCTAATAGGTACAAAATTAATAGAGTAAATTTTTTGTAATATGAGTGAAATTGAGCATTTTTAATATACTTAAGAGACATTTATATTTCCTTTTCTGTGAACCATTTTTTCATATGTTTTATCCATTTTTCCCTTTAGTTTTAGTCCAATTAATTTATAGGAATTATTTTAAGTAGGCCACATGTGTAGCTCCACAAGGGGCTTCAACTCACGACCTTGAGTTTGAGACCTGTCTGAGCTGAGACCAAGAGTCAGATGCTTAAAATTCTGGTGACCCAGGTGCCCCTGTAGGAACTCTTAGATATTAGGGAAATGAACTATTTAGAAAATGAGTTGCAAATATTTTTTTCCAGTTTGTCACCTACCTTTTGGCTTACCTTGTGATTTTTTCCCATTCATTTTTAAAGTCAGTTTATCAATATTCTAGATTTTATATCGTAGTAGAAAAGTCTTTTGTACTTAAGTTATTAACAAATTATTTTATGGTTTTAATTTTTTACATTTAAGTCTTTGACACTCTGCAGTTTATCCTAGTGTAGAGTGTGGGGTTCGGATCCAACATTTTATTCTAGATGGCCCATTTGTCTGGTTGCGATTTTTATGGGTGTCATTCTTGGATTATCCCCACATGCACATGGATCATATTTCTGTTTGCCTAGCCCAGAGATCACAACTCAGATGCCTGTAGAGACTAGGCAGGTTATATAAAAGGGTGAAGAGTGCCAGGTAGGGAGTATAGCCAACTGGAAATGGGATGGCGTACTTTTCTAAAGAGGACAGCCACAACCCAGTGCCTGATGATTATTTATTTGCAGGAGTGCAGCAGGGCCCGGTGTTGTGAGATTTTTGTCAAGAGAAGCTGGAAATCCATTTTTATATAAAATCTCTTGATTTTAAAATGTTAGCAGTTTTAAAATTTAAATATAGTTTGGATAAACAGAGTGTCTTCAGGCCAGATTTGGCTCAGAGAAGGCTTCCAATATCCTTGGCCAACAATGAAACTTACCGCTAACAACTTCACTCTCCTATAAGAAAATACAATCACAGTTTAATAGTTTGACACCCCATTAGGATACAGCTGGAGTTCCGGAAAAGGAGAAAAAAGCGAAGACAGTCTCTATAAGCCAAAGTCTTTGCCATCACTGATTGAAAAAGTAATTGGAGAAATGCAAGCATTTCACTATCCTTTTTTCCCAAGTACCTCGGAATGCGGATGTCTGTGGCTTTATTAGAAGAAAATCGTGATTCAGTGGATACTTGGATTAGAAAAATGAGTTTTCCAGCTCTGCCATTCTGATTTTGCCAAATGACAAATTGGTCTGTGTTTTGTGTTTTGGGAAAGGATAATCGTTTAGTTACCAACCGTGGAAGTGAAGTGTAGCACAGACTCCCCGCCCCCCGGCCCCAACCCTGCTCTGCCTTTCCCTTCCTCGTTGCCGGTTGCTGATCCCACGTCTCACCGCCTTCAATCCCCGAGACCTCACTCGACGAGACAGTTCACCATCTCCTAGACACACGACAGCCCTGTAGAGCACACGGCCCGAACGCGGTCTCTCCATCCTCAACTTCTTCCCGTGACCGCGATACCGGGGCTCCGAGAGTGGCATCGAATCAGGCCCGTCTCGGGAAGGTCGAGAGAGGGGAGCGTGGGTGTAAAACGCAGTGGAGTGGGGTGGTCTGTGAGAAGGGCCCCCGGCGGGCCCCGGCACGGGCCGACCCCCCCCCGCCCCGCCGGCCGGCCCCGGAGCCCCCGCCGCCCCGCCACCCCGCCACCCCGCGACCGGCCGGCGCCTCAGCCCGCTCCGCGGCGCGCATGCTCCGTGCGGGGCTTCTCCGGCGACCCGGGATAATGAGCGCCGGGCCCAGGGGGCGGGCCGAGCGGCGACTGCCGGAGCCCGGAGCTCGGCGGCTGCCCCCGGGCGCGGTGCGCGGCTGCCGCAGGGCCGACGGCGGCCGCCAGCGCTGTGCGCGGGAGTGGGGCTCGCCCGCCCGAAGCGCACGCCCGCTCGGTCCCCAGGGCCCTCTGGAGGTGACTCGGGCGGGCCGGGCGGCGCTGCCTGTCGGGAGGGCGGGGATGAGGCGCTGAGGAGACGAGCTGCCGCCGCCGTAGCGGGAGTCGGGGCGGGGGCGAGGTCAGCAGTGCCCCGCGCCGGGTGGCGAACCCAGACAAAGGAGGAGGAGCCGCCCGAGGAGCGGGCCAGCGCCGCCGGGGAAGGAGGCCGCCGTCTCGGTCGCAGCCGGGGTCGCCCGGGCCCTCGGGCCGCCGCGCTTCCTCCGCGGACGCCGCGCGAGGCGAGGCCGCCGGGGCCGAGGAAACCGCCCCCGGAGCGCCCGCCCGCCGGCGCCGCCCCCGAGCCGCCTCGGCCGGAGCTGCGGCCCGGGCGGGAGGCGGCGGCGGCGGCCGGCGAGGCGAGGCGAGGCGAGGCGAGGCGGCCCGCTCCCTGCCTGTCAGGCCGCCCGCCCGGCCCAGCTCGGTCCGCGGGCCGCCCCCGATGCGGAGGCGCTGCGGCCGGGGCCATGCAGCAGGCGCCGCAGCTGTACGAGTTCTTCAGCGAAGAGAACAGTCCGAAATGGCGGGGACTGCTGGTCTCGGCCCTGCGGAAGGTCAGTGCTGGTGTCCGGGCGGCCGCGGGGGCTGCGGCGGCTGAGCCGGGCGGCGGCGGCGGGGGCGGGGGGTGGGGGGTGGGGGTGCCGGGCCCGGGCCCCCGCGGGCTTCTAACGGGGAGCTGCGCGTTCTCCCAGTGCTCGGGTCCCGCGGGCCGGGCCATTGCTCAGGGGCCGGCCCTGTCTGGGGGGCTCCGAATTGCCTGTTGCATCCAAAAGGACGTTTTCTCAAGTTTTTGCCTGGCCCCGGAAGGAAGGTTTTGTTATGATCGTAAAAATGGATTTCATGTTGCAGTCGTTTCGTCAGGCAACTTCCGCCGTTGGCCAATTTGTTGTCCTCAGGCTGGATTAGGGCAAGAGAAAGTCTCGCTGGTGTTTACACAGTTTCTAAAACAAAAGTTCATATCCAGGCCCGGTAATTACTTTTAATCAGGCACTTTGGGGGTGTTCCTTTAGGCACTTGGCTTGTCAAGAGCGTCCACTGATGAGGCAGTACTTTTTCGTACGCTCGGTGTGTTTCACGTGTGAAATGTCAGGGAGCCCTGATACACACACTCGTTTTACAATTCTTGAGGGAAATTTAAAGTGCTTCCTCACTTCCTGCGAAAGGTGTCCTACTTGTTTACAAGAGATTTAAGAAATTTGGTGTTTCTTCAGTGGGTGCACTTTAGAACTTGAAATGTTTTAAGGAGGCAAAAACGCGCCCCATTTAAAAAAAAAAATCAACCTTTCGAGTTTGGGTGTATCCCCTGGGTGCATCTCTCTCCTGGAGATGAGCCTTCATTTGTGAATTTAGGTAATAACCATACTATTATTTTTATAATAAACCTTATTATGAGGTCAAGACGAATTTAGAGACTGAAGGATTAGACATCAATCCTGCTTAACATGGGCTTCCATTGCCATTGATGCAAAGGGGTTAGTATGTCTGCATTTTGTGCAGAATATCCAAGAATGAATTTTAAAGTAATAAAAAATAAACATTAATTTAAAAGACTGAACTTGAAAATAAATCTTCGTATAATTTCTATAAGTGAAAGGAAGAAGTATATTTTAAAGGTAAGAACATTTTCCTCATACATTCAGAGTTTCAGATTTTCCATTGTTTTCATAATTCTCGCAAGGAGATACTGCCTTCATTGGGCCAAACACCAAGTCATACCTTTTCTTTCTTTCTTTTTTTTTTAAAGATTTTATTTACTTATTAATGAGAGACAGAGAGAGGCAGAGACACAAGGCAGAGGGAGAAGCAGGCTCCATGCAGGGAGCCTGAGGTGGGACTCGATCCTGGGACTCCAGGATCAGGCCCTGGGCCAAAGGTGGCGCTAAACCGCTGGGCCACCCGGGCTTCCCAAAGTCGTGCCTTTTCATACCTTGGTGGAGGTAACTAGGGGCAGTTATCATTTCACTGGCATACTAGGTGTTGAAGTTAATTGACTTTACTTCCATGGGCAGCCTGATTCTACAAGGAGAGGGAAAGAAATGGAAGCCTGCTGAGTGGTGATAATGAACACCAGCCTGAGCTGAAAAGTAAAAGGGGATATGCTTAGATAGTAACCGACTCTGATGTGAGTAATTGCACTCAGCAGAAGGTGGTAGGCATGTATTGTTGGCAGTGTGATGCAGGTATCTACCTATTGGTACTTTATGGTAGCAAATAGTATTTGAATGTGTGTTGCATAATTTATTCATTGGGTAGCTTTGACCCTAATAATCCCCCATGAACAGAGACAGATTTACTTCTTCAGATTAGGCTGACAACAAAGCCAGAACAAACATCCTAGTCCATTGCTTTGAGACTGTTAATTTGCATTTTATGCTGTGCTCCTTTATCTGGAGCTCAGGTGTCTTACAGATCTGTATTGTCTTGTACCACAGTTCTCGTAGATCCTTTGCTTATGGAATACATCTAAGAAAATTTGGTCTTTTGTGGTGAAATGAATTCAGAAAACAACTTCTATTCATTAATTTACTGTTACAGAATTGAGATATATTGCTACGGAAGACATTTTTCATATTTTTGGAAAATTTTTGGTGTTAGTAATTTGGATTATGTCTAGTTTTGTAGCATTTGGGTATTTGTGGTATTGCAACACGTAGGTTTATGGAGCCTGCTAAGAGTTATTGCTCATAAGGAGCTCAAGGTTCACTCTTCCTTTGTAGGATGTGTTACATTCTGGAATGTACCTGCCAGCCATACCTTAGTACAATGAAAAATCCCACCATTTGTAGAAAGGCTCTGTCTTTACATTCAAAGCATGTAGAACTTGGCTTGCTTCCTTCTTCCAGCTAACAATTTCAAAGACTACTGAGATTAGTAGTAGTAGAGTAGCAGTAGTATTGGACTACTAGGGTTTTTTCTCCTCCAGTTGGCTCTTTCCTCCATTAAACATGTGGGACACTTCATTTAGCTTTTTTTTTTCTTTTTTCTTGAACTTTACTTTTATCCTTGTATTTTTTAATTGAAGTATAATTGACATTAACATTTATTGAACACATCTTAGGCAGTAGGCACCATGCTGGAACTAAGATTACAAAGATACATAAAAGCAGGGGACCTGCTCTAAAGGTGTTTAGAAGATTTTAAACTTTTTGGTTTTGGTTTATATAAATGAGATAGATAGCAATTAGGAGCTCAGAGTTACATAATGAATATATGTGTGTGTGAAAAGAGCAATATAGTTTAATCGGTTCTATCCGATTCTACTTGGGCATCTTGGTGAAACCTCTAAAACTTAAATTTTCTGGAAGCTAAAATCATGACTCACACAAATATAAATGAATGTGTGTCCATGATTTTGATTCAACTTATTATTTAATAAGGGAACTATATGAAAATTGTAGGAGGTAAGTATTTATAGGCAATTTAATAAAGTAATATTAAGATAGGATTGCTGGGTTAGATACAAAATTAGTTAATATCCTGTAGGAATATAAACAGTAAGTTTTGGATTGTCTTTTCCACCGATTTGAAATTACTTGTATCTGTACCAGACAAAAATCTCAATGTTAATCTTACAGATTTGCAAAATAGTCCAGTCCGTAGAGCGTATTCAGAGGTTTGAGCACAGCATTGTACTGAAAAACACCTGTAATATCCTTTGCTTATTTTCAAGTTTTGGCTAATTTTTATGAAAATCAGGTTATATGGTGAAATCACTGTTGTTGACCCCGAAAATACAGGGAATTTTTTTACACCAACATTAAATATTTATTTCACTACATAGAAACACAAACATAATAGATTTATGGAAAAATAATTTTGGAAATAGAAATGTGTTCCTTAACTTTTTGTTTTGTTTTTATTTAACTTTTTTTTTTTAACTTTTAAAGCAACTTTAGGTAGAGCATTTAAATACATAAACTACAAAGGGTAAAGCAGAGGGAAATGACATTACTAATAGATAATACGTGGATTGTTAACATTACTGCTAAATTATGTATCTTCCTTAAAAGAGCCAGAAACATAAATGCCTTTACCACTACTCCCCAAGAACATTGAAGTTATTGTATTACTTGGGAGGAAAAAAAGCGTGGGGATATACTTGTAAATGCAGCTTATTACCTGTGTCTTTGAAATGCCTTTGGTACTTTGTGTAGGTATATTGATTATATGCTGAAAAAAATCAGTGTAAGCGTTCTACATATGGGAAACATGCCTTAAAGTTTTTTTTAGTTCCTGATACTTCCTTGTAGATGCCTTTTCTGTCAGGTGTTCTTCACCAGGCTAATTGTGGAAAAGAAAATCTCTCGTTTTTCTATCTGTAGTTACAAATGTCATGAGACTTAGAAAGGATTGATTGAATTACTTTGTTCCTGACTCTAATTCAGGTTAAATATGAACTCCCAGTCCCAAACATTACAGTTTGCCTTTACATATCTGTCTAAAATGTAAGAGGTATGAGACAATGTCTGAGTTAATTAAATAGCAGTCTATGGCAAGGAAGAAGAGGATAGGAGGTTTTGGTTTAGAAATGGTTTTGTGTGGGGATCCCTGGGTGGCTCAGTGGTTTAGCGCCCGCCTTCGGCCCAGGGCTTGATCCTGGAGTCCCGGGATCAAGTCCCACATCAAGGCTCCCTGCGTGGAGCCTGCTTCTCCCTCTGCCTGTGTCTCTACCCCTCTCTCTCTCTCTCTCTCTCTCTCTCTCTAATGAATAAATAAAATCTTTAAAAAAATGTTTTTGTGAACTCTGAAAGATTTTAGTGTTTCTGCCTTTGTACTACAGTGTCTTGGAACCATTTTAAAAGACTACTCTGGATCTTTCTGTACCCAGAAGAAAAGGATAGGGTGCTTTGAGAAAATAAAATTGGTGTCACTGACATCAGAGGTTCAAGGAAGACTTCTCTAGGGAAGTAACACTTGTGCCGAGTTCTGGAGGATATGTTTAAGTATTTATTGAATGCCTCCTGGGTGTCCTGCACTACTCTTGATACTGAGATTGTAGTGAGACCCCCGCTCTCATAAAGCTTCTATTCTAAATGTCTCTGTGGGAGAGGCCTGGGAAGGACAGACGATAAAGGACTATTATCTGAAAGATCAATAGGAATTAACAAGACAAAGGGGAGGTAAGAAAGGTTTTGAGCCTGAGAGAAATTTTGACTGGTTTTAAAAAACTAAGACAAAATGAAAAGAAGAGGCTAGTTGGTAGACCAGGTTAAGGTTTCTACCTGAGAATAAGAAGCCTTGTAGTATTATTTATGTAACAAAATAATTAGATTAACTTGATCAAAATTGCTTTTTTAAAAGATCACTCCAACCAAAAGCTAGAAATGAATAGGATGTCCTATGATTTTTGTGTATGTGACGTCAGGCCTGTCCTGGATTTCCTAAAGCCACTGAATATAACAGTAGAACTCCAGCGAGTCATTTGGAATTGTTCCAAACTAATAATGACCCAAACTGACCCAAGGGGTTCAGCCAGAACTGGATGAGCATTAGGAACGCATTTTAACTTGCTGCATTTAGCTCCCTGTCAGCCATGATTTAGTAGTCGCCCTCTATTTTCAGTTTAATTTTGGTATGGTATATTTGGAGCAATAATATTCCATTAAAGTGTTTTATGCTGACTACCCAAAGCATTACCTGTGTTACCACTTGACATAAATCAAGTATATGTCTTTTATATTAACCATGGCCTCTCTTTCAAGGGAACAGTAGTTTGATTATATCCTCTGTTAGCCTGCATATTTGAATCAGGAAGGAATTTTAATGGAACTAATGGATTTAGCATTATCTCATGTAGTCACGTTAAAAATTAACAACCTAAAACTCTTTTCTTCTTTCACATAAGAACATATAATAGTAGAAAGCCTTTGAAATATGTAATGTGTTATACACTTCACATTTTAGTGTGTGGAGATGAAGCAAAACAATGAAAATAACATCTAGATCTAGATATGAATACTAGTATTCTTTTTTTTTCTAGTATTCTCTTCTAAGTAAAGTTTTGATTCTTCCTGTTTTCTTCACTAAATCAGTTTGTAAACTAAAACATTACCTCTTCTATAGCACTTTATAATTCTTTTAAAAATAACCCATTAGCAGCATTTGGCAGTTGAACTCTTCTTTCTTGAAATCCTTTCCTTGTTTGGCTTCCAGGACACCAACCTCTGCAGGCTTTTTCTCTCTGGCTGTTCCTTTTAGGTCTTCCTCCTCTTCTACCCAAACTATATCATTCTGACCTCCCCAGAGGGGCGGTTTTTGGACTTTAATTTCTACTTACAGTCACTCATAGATCCCATCCAGCCTCATGGCTTCGCATGTCATCTGTATCTCATGATTTCCATATTTTTATTTTTGGCTCAGTCCTCTTTCCTGTGTTTGGATAACCAACTTCTTTCTGGATGACTTCCACATAGGTGTGTGATAGGAATCTCAACCAATTCTGAGCTCCTTCTCTTCCTCCCAAAACTTGCTCCTTATGTAGTGTTTCTTGTATCAGTAAATGGCTAACGACTTTGTCCTTCTCATTACTCCAAATAAAAATCTGGAGCTATTCTTGAATCTTGTCTTCCTAATCTGTCTAAATCTGTTTAGCTTTACTTCAGAAACTGTAGGTATACTCAACCATTGTTTTTTACTCTTCCACTTCTACCACCTGGGACCAAGCCATCATTAATCTCTTTGAGTGTTAAAATAACCTGTACATGGTCTTGGCTCTTCTGCCCTTGCCCCCATTCAGCCTTTTCTCAACACAGCAGAAATAAGTGAGATATTTTCATTTCTTTGTTCACAACTCTCATTGCTTCTCAGAATAAAAGTCTAAGTCCTCTCAATAGGTTACTGCACTCCACTGCTGCCCCCTTAACTTTTCCGTCTCTGACTTCATTTACTTTCCCTTTTTTGCTGTGTTCCTTCCCCACAGTGGCTTCCTTGTATCTGCAGACACATTTTAATGTGTAGATGTATTCTAATCTCAGGGTTTTTGTACTTGCTATTTCTTCTGCCTAGAACAACCATCCCAGAGATTATGTCCCTGTACCTCCTTCATTTTCAGACAAACATAATTTATTATTATTTTTTAAAGATTTTAATTATTCATGAGAGACACAGAGAGAGACAGAGACATAGGCAGAGGGAGAAGCAGGCTCCATGCAGGGAGCCTGTTGTGGGACTCAATCCCAGGACTCCCGGATCATGCCCTGGGCCAAAGGCAGGCGCTAAACTGCTGAGCCACCCGGGGATCCCCAAGACAAACATCATTTAAAGAGGACTCTTCTTGGAGCCTATTTAAAGCTACTGCATCCCTTGCTTCCTGGACATTCCTATATAGATGTTTACCATAAAACCCAATCCAAGCTTATTATCACTTTCTAAAACCTCCAGTATAAATGATATACTCAGTTTTGAACCCAGAAATCTGGTCATCATCCTGTCTTCCATCTCACATGAGGCTCAGATCTAATCAACATTGAGTCTTGATTTTTTTCTCCTAAATCAGAGGGTTTTTTTTCTTTAGTTTTTTGTTATGTATCTCCCAAAGAATTTTTTAATTGCACGTTTTTATGTTGACATCTAAAAATTTTCATCTTCAAATTCAGATAGTTGCAGTATAATTTTATATGTGTTCTAAATACTGATATTTAAAATAAAACAGTTATTTATTTATTTATTTATTTATTTATTTATTTATTTATTTATTTAATCATGAGAGACACACAGAGAGAGAGGCAGAGAGATAGGCAGAGGGAGAAGCAGGCTCCCTGCGGGGAGCTGGATGTGGGACTGTATCCCAGGACCTCGAGATCACGCCCTGAGCTAAAGGCAATCAGACAGACGCTCAACCGCTAAGCTACCCAGGTGCCCCTCCATCAGTCTTTTAAATATATCCAGTGAAATCTAAGTACCATAACATGTTGATATCCACCATTGATCCTTTATACATGACAAAGTGCTTTAAAAAAATTTTTTTTTATTTTAATTCCAGTTAACATACAGTGTTATATTAGTGTCAGGTATTCAATATAGTGATTCAACAATTCCATACATCATCTGGTGCTCATGACAAGTGCCCTTCCTTAATCCTCATCTATTTTACTCAAACCTCCATCTTCCTCCCCTGTGGTAACCATCACTTTGTTCTCTGTTATTCTTAATTATGTGTTTCTTGGTGTTTCTCTCTCTCCAAATTTTTCCCCTCTGCTCATTTGTTATATGTTAAATTCCACATGTGAGTGAAATCATATATTTGTCTTTCTCTGACTTGTTTCACTTTGCATTATACTTCACGTCGTTGCAAATGGGACAAAGTGCTTTTTTTTAACAGCTGGAAATTTTACATTATACTTTATTCTCTGTGAACTTTTCTATTTCCTCTGCATAATTCTAATACAGTATGTTTATACTTAAGAGTCTTTGATCCTTCCATTATACTTTCCTCAACAACAAAAATGTCTGCTTTTTGAATTTTTAAAAATCTCTTCAGTGACTGTGAAGCATTGAAATTTTTCTACTACAGTGCCTAGGTGGCTCCATTGGTTAAGCATCTGCCTTCTGCTTGGGCTGTGATCCTAGGGTCTTGAGACCAAACCCCTGCTGAGCAGGGAGCCCACTTGTCCTTCTCCCTCTACTCTTCCCTCCCCTACCCCCACTCCTGCTCTCTCTCTTCTCACTCTCAAATACATGAATACAATCTTAAAAAATATATATTTCTTTTAGGCTGAATTGCTATTAGGACATAGTTGGTCAAAAGACCTTGCTTCTTCAAGGCCAGGAGGAATGCATCTGCTGCTGTTTCTTAGCTCATTCTTTTAGATCATCTTTTAAAGGACTCATTTGGGTCAGGCCTAACTAACTAGGGTGCCAATCTTGATTAATTCAAAGTCATGGATTTTAGAAAATTAGTACTTAGAAAGCTTTATTGAATATGGATTGTTCAGTGACATCTATGTGGTTGTTTGCGTTGGTTTTAAATTAGTTCATGTTTCATGGGTGACTATTATTGCTAGAATGAGATAGGGTCTTGCAGGAGTGAATCACAGTTCAGCATCAATTCTATTCTTGTTTCCCATTTCTGGAGATATAAGCCCTGAGAACCCTCATTAACATAAATAGAAGAAAAATTTAAAGCACTCAAGGTTATTTTTAATTTTTTTTTATTTTTAAAGATTTTATTTATTTATTCATGAGAGACACAGGGAAAGAGTCAGAGACACAGGCAGAGAGAGAAGCAGGCTCGATGCAGGGAGCCTGATGTGGGACTCGATCCTGGGACTCCAGGATCACACCCTGGGCAGAAGGCAGGCACTCAGTCGCTGAGCCACCGGGCATCCCTCAAGCTTATTTTTAAAACTTCTTTAAAATTATATGCCTCACTCTATATATATATATATTTAAAGATTTTTTTTCATGAGAGGCACAGAGTGAGGCAAAGACATAGGCAGAGGGAGAAGCAGGCTGCCTGAGGGGAGCCTGATGTGGGTGGGATTCAATCCCGGACCCCGGGATCATGCGCTGAGCCAAAGGCAGACAGATAGATAGATGCTCAATCACTGAGCCACCCAGGCGTCCCCCCAAAATCATTTTGTTATCTATCAAAAAGTTAGTCTTAATGATATGTAAGCCAGTAGCTCATTTAGGTTCTACTGCAATTTTAAGGTAAAAAATTGGAAACCACCTGACTTGCAGAATGATTTGTTGCCTATCTTTAAAACTATTCATTTTTTCATTTTCTAGCTTTTCCAGGACATGCCCAAAGACTAGTAATTATAACTATTACTTTTTTTTGCTTAAAGATACTTTGTTTAGTCCAACATATCAAAGAAAGTTTGGGAAAATGAAAATAGTGTTAGGTTTAGTACACTTCATTATGATGATATTTATTAATAACATGTATTTTACCTTATCATATTCTTTAAACATATTTTCATTGAATCCTTGGAACTATATCTCTAGTTCATTGTATTTGTTTTCTGTTGCTGCTTAACAAATTATTACAAACTTTAGCGGCTTATTACAACACGAATTTGTCTCAGTTTCTGTAAGTTAAAAGTCTAGGTACAGTTTAGCTAGGTTCTCTGTTGGGGTCTCCATCAAAGTTTTGGCTGGTGCTGCCGTCTTCTCTGAGGCATGGGGTCCTCTTCCAAGCTCATGGAGTTATTGGCAAAATTTATTTCCTTGCGGTTGTATGTCTGAGGCCTTCAGCTCCTAGAGGCTGCTTTAACATGTCAGTTTGCTTCTTCAAGGCCAGGAAGAATGCATCTGCTGCTGTTTCTTAGCTCATTCTTTTAGATCATCTTTTAAAGGACTCATTTGGGTCAGGCCTAACTAAGGTGACAATCTTAATTAATTCAAAGTCAACCGATTAGGGACCTTAGTCACTTTCACCTTCTATGGTAACTTGATCATAGGAATGATATCCCATCATATTCACAGATCCTGTCCACACTCCAGAGGAGTACACAGAGCATGTATATCAAGGGGTGGGAATCCTAGGGGCACTTTAGGATTCTGCCTACTATGCTTATCCATTTAATGTAAAGTATCCACCACATAACCAAATTGGTAAGTTTTGTTGTCAAGCCAGCCACCCTCATCATCATTTATCTTCTTTGAGACAAGGTCTGACTTAATTTTTCAGTTCAAATGAATGTGTTAATACATGTAACATGCCAAACATCCCACTTCTGAATTCTAATTGTAAGATAGAAAAATAGTTAAGGTGTGAAAACTTGCTTTTAATTTCTTCTCTTGAGTGAAAGAAGGTAATGTTACTTTTTACTATTTCTTAAAGATGCTTTCTTTTGTTTCCATAAGTTTTTCTCCTTAGTAAGGCTGTGGTGAGTTTTTTGTTGTTGTTGTTGTTGTTGTTGTTGTTGTTGTTGTTGTTGTTGTTTGATAGGCTACGGGATTGAAGAAGCAAGGTACTTAAATGAAAAATATTTGTAGTTGTCTCTTTGTTCAGTGTCCTAGAATTTATTATGTATTTTTTATTGCACCCCAGGGCAGCATACCCTAGTGAGATCAGAGTAAGTAATAGATCTGCCCTTCTTCAGTAAGGTAGGAGGAGGGCAGTTGGGAAGAAGAGATGAGAAAGAGCCTGTTTTCTCCTTGAGTGCAGGTACCTTGTCGGGCAGATTATCTTTTTCTTTAAACCATTTCTTTATTTGAGAAAGAGAACAGGGGTGGTGGGAAGGGCAGAGGGAGAGAGAGAAAGAATCTTAAGCAGACTCCCCACTAGGTGGAGAGCTGGACATGGGGCTCAGGCCCATGACCCTGAGATCATGACCTGAGCTGATAATCAAGAGTCAGACACTTAATTGAGCTACCCAGGTGCCCCGTGGTAGATCTTCTTTAAGAGAAAGTAGATATGGTAGTTTTGGTGGTATAATGAAGGAAGTGGGTATTTAGCCCAGGGAGTCTTAAACTTTGAATAAAGTATATTTAGAATAGTGATCTTTTCCTAGTTCACAGGGGGAAAAAGCCAATATTAATGTTTTTCAATTTCAATTTTATTTTTTTACTCATAAGTTTTTCTTGTCTGTGGTGTGGTCCCTGGTGCTGTTTACTTGCTAGTGAGTAATGGAAGATTGTAAAACTAATGAGATACAGAGGCTTTATAGGAAAAACAGTTTATGATACTTTTTGTTTTTTCTTGCAAACAAGTGCCTATAGTTTTCAGTTTTATACAGTCATTTTACTAATATTACTTGTACTCTCTATGATGATATATGTGTTGTAATATTTTCATATTCTGCAAAGAGCTCTGTGACTTCCAAATGCTTTGCCACAGGAACTAGTCAGGAACCATTGCTCTAGCCTGCACTTTCTTGGCTTTACAGGTTAATGGCCTGTCTCTATGAGAGTGTACTTACAGATCATGTGCCATTTCATTTCATTCAAGGAAAACTTTAATGACAAAAATTTTAGCTTCCATTAATAATATTGTCTACAAGTTGTGATTACTTTTTTTTAAAGAGTTTATTTATTTATTTGACAGAGATAAAGAGCACAAGCAGAGGGAACAGTAGAGGGAGAGGGAGAAGCAGACTCCCTGCTGAGCAGGGAGCTTGCTGATGTGGGGCTTTGATCCCAGGACTCTGGGATCATGACCTGAGCCCAAGGCAGACACTTAACCAACTGAGCTGTCCAGGCACCCCTGTTGTGATTATTTTATGATAAACTGTCACCTAATATTAAGCTACATAGAGTAAGATTCTTGGCCTATACTTATCTCCTTTTTAAATAAACTTACATTGAAAACCCCTCAAGAAAGCCCCTAATTAAGAGTGCCGAATCTATGTGAAAAAGTGGATAATAAAAAACAGTGGGAATAGAGGAGCATAGAGTGGGAATCTCCTCATGTTTAATGTTACATGGGAAAACTGAGTCTCTCGGTACATGTTGTGAAATAAAAGCAAATTTAATGGAGGTCTTGATTTTTCCTAGTCCCCAAATTTAAATGAGGCCAAGAAATCTGTTTGCTACCATGAATATATTTATTTAACAAGTATTTGCTGAGTGCTTTCTTTATGCAAAGCATGGTGCTAGGTTACCTGTATATTAGAAATAAAAGGGTGGGGAAATAGGAGGAAGCCAAAAGCATAAGAAATAGTTCTGAATTGAAGAGTTGATAGTCCTACAGCTGTGGTTTCAATTTTTTGTTATTCACCCTACTAAAAAAATTGCTACCTTAGAATATTATATTTTTATATTATTTTTGTAAACTTTATTGGGAGTATGACTGATGTAATAAACTAAAAATATTTATACAATTTGGTAAGTTTTTATGTATATAAATGTATCAGTGAAGCCATCACAATAAAAATATTGAATTTATCCTTCAGCCCTGTAATTTCCTCTTGACTCTCTTTAATTCTCCCTCTCATTCCTTCCCATTTCTTATACCCAAGCAATTACTGATCTGCTTTTTCTAGAGTTTCGTAGTAATGGAATCACACAATATATACTCTTTACATATATATAATATATACTATTTTTTTGTCTCACTTCTTTCACTCAGCATTATTTTTGAGATTTATTTATTTTGTTTCACATAATAGTTCATGCCTTTTAATTGCTCAGCAGTATTCCATTGTACGGATATATGCCACTTTTTATCTCTTCACCTATTTATGTACATTTGGTTTTCAGATCTTGACTATTACAAATAAAAATGCTGTGAATATTTGTGTACAAGTCTTTGTATGGATATATATTTCCTTTTTTCTTGGGTAATAACCATAGAGTGGCTGGATCAGGATGTCAATTACTACACAAAAACCTGCTGGAATTTTTATTGGGATTATGTTGAATCTATAGATCATTTGAAAGGAATTGACATCTTGATGGTATTATATAATTATTATGAGTCTTCCAGCTCATAAAGTTTATCTTTTTATTTACTTAGGTCTTTTATTTATTTTTTTAAAAGACTTTATTTATTCATGAGAGACGCAGAGAAGGGGGGAGGGAGAGAGAGAGAGAGAGGCAGAGACACAGGCAGAGGGAGAAGCAGGCTCCATGCAGGGAGCCTGACTTGGGACTTGATCCTGGGTCTCCAGGATCAGGCCCTGGGCTGAAGGCAGCGATAAACCATTGAGCCACCCGGGCTGCCCTTACTCAAGCCTTTTAAAATATCTGTCAGCAATATTTTGTAGTTGTTTGTGTATATTTTTAGAATGAAATTTGTTGCTTTTTCTTTTTAAATGGAATTTTAATTCTTTTATGACAACAAAAACTTCCAGTATTCTTAATTGATGTTTAAGATATTTGTATCCTTGCAAAAATCTTGGCAATGGAATGAATAATTTGGCATAAATAAATGTCATACTATGTAGCCAAAGAGATTTATTTCTACATTGTACCAAGAGCTCAAATATTAATTGATTAAACAAATGCACTAGCAAGATTTTTATTTGATTGTGAATATGGAGAACTGAAAAATATAAATTAGGAAATAACATTTCTGAAACATGTCAAATCTAGTGTTTATCTGGATAGAAAATAATGTAAAGTTTAATGTTTTTATATGTGTTTATGCATGGATCTACATATAGTATGACTATTCTTCTTACAGTGTGTATAAGGAAATACCTCCTGGCAATTTGAAAATATGTTGTAACTAAAATACAGGTCTGACTTGTTAATCTACTGTTAAAGACTGAAAATTATTTTAATTGCTCTTTTTCTGACTGGTCTTTCAGAAATAAGTGAGTTCTGATGTGGTAATTTTATGTTTACTGTCTCTTAGGGCGTAAGATAGTAAATACTGTGCAAGTGTAAAGTATGGTTGGTTACCTTTCATTGTCAACTTGATGTCCTATTAGTGTTTATGTGTGGGATTTTAACATTATATATTTGTTTTTATGACTTTTCAAATTTACAATTACTTCAAGAGGTTTGGTTTAAGAAATTTTGATGCTCAATGTTAAAGTTACTTTGTAGGCTATTTACTTAAAATCATAATCACAGGAAAAAAAAACCCATCCCAGTTAGACATTATCTTAATTCTCATGCACAGTCAGTTTCACTGAGTGGGGCACTTGGCTTTTATGGAAGGTTGTTGTAAGAAACAGCCTTATGAATGCCACTGCTAAACTTCCAACATAAATGCTTTTTTTTTTTTAATTAAAAAAGTCTTAATTCTATTAATCTAATAGAAATCTGTGGTAAGATGTAATTAAGTTTCCTTGTCATGTTAAAGAAGTGCATGTAAGAGAAAATATTTGTTTCCCTACAACCTATTTTGAGTTTATAAAGAAATATAAAACCTGGCTTTCTGGATATTGGTCCCTTATAAATATCTAACTGCTTTCCTTTAAACTCTTCTTTTCCAAAGTTCTTTAAAAAGTAGTATTTGATATTTCTAGTTTTATGTATCCTTCTCTTCCCCACTTCCCCAGTTCAAATTATGTTTCTTTGTAAGTTTGTATTTTATCAAAATTATTCCCGCAAATAAAAATATAAGTAACTTTATAAGGCTTATAAAAAAAAATAGCAGTACCTTCTCCCATTCACAAAATTTTCTGCTTTCCAGAGACAATTCCTTTTAACTTCCAAAGTGATTCATTTCAGTATTCTGTGTCTCTAAGGGAAAAAAATTGCTATTCTTACATTTTTTTCCTGTTTTGACCATTATCTGTTAACTTCCTACCATGGAAGATAAGGATTTAGTATTCTTTTTTTTTTTTTTTAAGATTTTATCTATTTTAAAGAAAGAGTGTGCACAGTAGGGGGAGGGACAGAGGGAGAGGGAAAGAACCTCAAGCCGACTCCATGCTGAGCTGAAGCACAGCTAGATCTCACAACCCTGACAACATAACCTGAGCTGAAATCAACAGTCAATGCTTAACTGATTGAGCAACCCAAGAGCCCCTAATATTCTTTAATATAAATATACATTTCCTCCCTCCAGCCAAACACAACTTATCATATATGCATACTTCGTGCCTCACACCCCAAGCCATGGTTATATCATAGTTTTGTTTGGATCAATATTCAAAGTTTACGTTGTTACGACTGTTAATGCTGTTGGAGATAAACCACTTTTTCTTTTCTACCTAGCCCTTTACTTTTAGTGGAGTTAATAATTGTCTTGTTTTCTTGTTTGTGTATTTTTCTATGCACCTTCTAATTCAAGCTTAAGCTCTCTCTACCAGTTGTCTAAATATCCTAAGATTTTTAGATCCATCACATGCTCTATCAATTTCATCTCTTTTTTAAAATTTTTTATTTATTTATTTTAGTAATCTGTACACTCAATGTGGGGCTTGAAGTTGTGACCCTGATAAGATCAAGAGTTGCATGCCTAGGGTGCCTGGGTAGCATGGTCGGTTTAACAGCATCTGATTGTTGGTTTCAGCTCCGGTGGTAATCTGAGGCTTGTGAGATCAAGCCTCACATGGGACTCCATGCTCAGCACAGTCAGCTCTAGAATTCCTTCTCCTTATGCCCCTCCTGCTCATGCTCTCCCTCTCTCTCTAAAATACATAAATCTTTTTTCTTTTAAGATTTTATTTATTTATTCATGAGAAACACAGAGAGGGGAGAGAGAGAGGCAGAGACACAGGCAGAGGGAGAAGCAGGCTCATGCAGGGAGCCCGACGTGGGACTTGATCCCAAGTCTCCAGGATCACGCCCTGAGCTGAAGGCGGCACTAAACCGCTGAGCCACCTGGGCTGCCCTAAAATACATAAATCTTAAAAAAAAAAAAAAAAAAAAAAAGTTGCATGCTCTTCAACTGAGCCAGCCAGGCACCCTTCAATTTCATCTTGAGACAGTTTCTCTAGTCTGAACTGGTGACCTTATGCCTATTGTACAGCTCTCATAATTTCCCTTCACTTTATTCTGGGTACGCCTTCGGCCTTTTTTCTGTATTGCTTCCTTCATTTCGTATATGCTATATTTTTCTCTTGATTTACGCAATTTTACTGTGGTATGAACTATAAAAGCTTAATGAGAAGGGGTGCATGGGAGTTAAAAGTTTTGACCTGTTATGTTTAAACATGACTTCATTTTACCATGACATTTGATTGATAGTTCGTTAGGATCTGATTCTAGGTTGGAAATCTCTGCCTTTTAGCTTCTAGTGTTACAGTTGAAGTTTGGAACTAATCTAATGTCACTTTATTTTTGACCTACTTCTTCACTTCACCCTAAACTTGTAGGATATTCTTTTGTCTCTAGGGTTCTGACATTTTAATTTCATTTATTAGCTAGGGACTAGAGGGCCCTTTTGACTTATTTTATTGTAATTTTATCCTTTGATTTTCTGTTTGCTGGATGATTCTCCAGCTTTTAAAAACCTTATTTAGGGCAGCCTGGGTGGCTCAGCGGTTTAGCGCTGCCTTCAGCCCAGAGCATGATCCTGGAGACCCAGGATCATGTTCCACATCGGGTTCCCTGCATGGAGCCTGCTTCTCCCTCTGCCTCTGTCTCTGCCTCTCTCTATCTCTTTCTGTGTGTATTTCATGAATAAATAAATAAAATATTAAAAAAAAATAAAAACCTTATTTATGGTGAAGTGATAAGCAATAAAAAATGCATAAAATATAAACATACAACCTAAGAAACACTTATTCAGCATTTTTCTCAACAGAAATCTCCAGAAGGTAACCACTTTTATGGTAATCACTGCTTTGCTTTTTCTTTTGTAGTTTTACCATTTAAACAGGCATCCCTAAAACATTGCTGCTTAATTTTGTCAGATCTTGAAATGGATTTATTTCATTGTATATATTCCTTAATATATTATAGAAATATATTTCTGCCAACATTATTTCCAACATATAGCCACATTTTATGTAGCTATAGTTACTCATTTTTCTTCCTATATTCCATTGTATGAATACACTACAATTTATTCCATTCTAGATAGATATTTGAGTTTCTAGTTTGGAGAGATCACTAATAATGTTACTTATGAGCCTTCTTATACATGTCTTCTAATAAACCTCCGTGCATATTTCTCTAGAATAGTGCTGTCCAATAGAAATATAATGTAAGTCACATATATAATTTTAAAGTTTCTTAAAGCCACATTAAAAAAGTAAGAAACTCATGAATTTGGTTTTAATAATTTAGCCTAATCTAACCATTTTAGTGTATAATCAGTATAAACTCTGAGCTATTTGACATTCTTTTTTATACTAAATCTTTGATATCTGGCATGTATTTTACATGTAAAGCCCATTTTATTTCAGTGGAGCTACATTTTAGCTGCTCAATTGGCACACGTTACTAGTGTCTGCTATGTTGGACTGCATAGCTCTAAACATACATGTATGTCTCCAGCAGTAGAATTGCTAGGTCATAGGGTATGCATGTCTTTTTTAAATTTTTGATTTTTTAAAGTAAAAGGCGAAAGATTTATTTGATCTGAAGAGAAACCAGAGTACAAATTTTTGATTTTTTTGAAGTGAAGTATAATTGACATATAGTATTTTTCTTAGTTTCAGGTGTATGTACTTTATGAAGTGATCTCCACAATAGGTTAATTCCCATCTGTTAACATACAAAGTTTTTACAATATTATCAATTATAAGGTATTGCATATCTTGTGGTTTAGTAGACAATGGCAAAGTTTTTTAAAGTGATTGAGCCAAAAATAAAAATAAAGCGACTGAGCTATTTTATTTTACACTCCTGTAGCAGTGTGTGAGTTCCCATTGTTCTACATAATCACTAACACTTGGTATTATCAGACTTTTTAGTTTTTTTTTTTTTTAAGATTTTTTATTCATTCATGAGAGAGACACAGAGAGAGGCAGAGATATAGGCAGAAGGAGAAGTGGGTTCCCTGCAGGGAGCAGCAGTAGTGTGGTTTTTCAGAGATCTCTCCATTGCTGAGGGTCATGACCTAGTGTTCAGACACTTGTAGTAGACCTTTAAGTAATTTAAGGATATGGTATTCATGATTCCTCTGAAATGGTACAGAATATTTTATTTGTATATAGGGTTTTTTTGGTGGTAAGCAGGAGAAAGGGGCCAGTGGCTTTCAATAGATTTTCATAGAATACAAAAAAGTTTAAGAAACACTGCTCTGTGGGTTAAGAAAAGTTTACAAAAAAAAAAAAAAAAGAAAAGTTTACAAAGACCAATTAGAGGTGGGTTTTCCCCACTTTTTGTGTTTTATGTCTGTATTTGAATTACCAGCCTAGTAAAATATTAGTAATTATAAATAAGACTGACCTTTGTCATAAATGTTTTTGCCTATACTTTAACTGAGAACTTTTTTTTTTTTTAAAGGTTCAGGAGCAAGTACATCCTAATCTCTCAGCTAATGAAGAGTCTCTCTATTATATTGAAGAGCTGATTTTTCAGCTGCTTAATAAATTATGCATGGCTCAACCAAGGACTGTTCAAGATGTGGAGGTAAAAACTATTTTGATATTTCAAAAAGTCACTGAATCATTGTACAAATTAACATTTTAATCTAAATCTATATCATTCTATATTATTATGGAAACTAAAACCATTGAAGTCATGTGTGGGATATGTGCTAAGTTAATTTTCAACAAAGATACAAGGCAAATCAATGGGGAAAGTAAAGTTTTTCAGAAAAAGTGCTAGAATAATTGGATAAATTTATAAGAGAAAAACCTTTGAAATTAATTACACATAAAAATTAATTCAAGACAGATCATAGTCTCAAGCATAAAAGCTAAAACTATAAAGTTTTAGGAGAGAATGCAGGAGAATATCTACTTAACCTGGGGTTAACCAAATATTTTTTTTTTTACAAAGGACTCAAAACACAGTAAGTATTAAAGAGTAAAATTAATGAGAAAGTGAAAAAGGCGTAAGTCACAAACCAGGAGAACGTGTTTGATATATATTCCTTACAAAGGATATCTATACATAATGTTAACTCCTACAAATCAGTAATGAAATGACAGCTTCCTCCCCCAAACAGGCGAAAAGTCTTGAACAGACACTTCGTAAAAAGAAGATATGGCATTGACCAATAAGCACATGAAAAGTGCTCAAGCTTTTTTTTTTTTTTTTTTTTCCATTTTATTTTAAGTAGTCTCTGAACCCATCATGGGGCTCAAACTCACAACTTTGAGATCTAGAGTTGCATGTTCCACTAACTGACCCAGCCAGGTGCCCTTTAAGCTTTTAAGTCACAGGGAAATAGAAATTAAAACGTATATTGAGATACCATTTCACACCCATCTTAAGGGGCGAAAATTAAGACTAATAACACCAAATGTGTTGTAGCTTAACTACAACTCTTACACATTGCTAGTGGGAGTGTAAAATACTATAACCATTTTGGAAAATTGTTTGGTAGTTTCTTATAAAGTTAAATATACAGTATATCTAGCCTATGACCCAACATATCTAGCCTATGACCCAACAGTTTTACTCCTAAGTATTTAACCTTAGCGAAATGGAAATATATGTTCACAAAGAGACTTATTAGCACATCCAAGTAGTTTTATTCATAATAGCCAAAAATTAGAAACAACTCAAATTTCTATCAACAAGAATGTGAATAAACAGATTTTGGTTAATTTATAAAATGGAATACTACTCAATAATAAAATGAGAGAATGAACTATTGATATGTGCAATAACATAGCTATAATTCACAGACATTATATAGAACAAAAGAAGCCAGACTTCAGAGAGTACATTTGGTGTGATACATTTATATGAAGTTCAGAAACAGCTAAAATTAATGGTGATATCAGAGTGGTGGCTGCCTGTGAGGGGTGGAAAGTGAGATGATGGAAATGTTCTGTATCTTTATTAAGGTGATGGTTACACAAGTGTAAAGCATTTTTTAACATTAAATTGTATACTTAAGATCTGTGCATTTTACTGCATATAAATACTACTTCAATAAAGGACTAAAAATCTTAAGGATATCTACTGTTTGATTAATACACACACAGACACAGCTCTAAAAAGTTGTGTGAATTGGTGCTAAAATATTTGTTTTGGCTCAGTTATGTGGGAGTATTTTTAGATTTTTAGAAATATCTCTTAGTACAGCTTTCAAAAATTACTTTTGTACTATACTGTTTACATCACCTTTCTTTTGAAAATTGTTTCTATAATAAGGCAGCAACTTCCAGTATGAAGGAAAATCTTAATTTGGAGTAATTGAGCTATTAAGATTTTCAGGGACTCCTGGGATTAAAGTATTTGTTTCCCTACTCTCAGCTGTAAGACATTAAGTATTTAAAAAGCATACTTCTTGAGGCACCTGGATGGCTCAGTGGCTGAGCATCTATTTTTGGCTCAGGTAATGGTCCTGAGGTCCTGGGATGGAGTCCCCTATCAGGCATCCCACAAGGACTCTTCTTCTCCCTCTGCTTATGTCTATGCCTCTCTGTATTATCTCTCATGAATAAATAAATAAAATCTTCAAAAAAAGGCATACTTCTCAGTAGCTAAATATGCTAAAAGAAGGGTAATTTTAAAAAACAGGAAGTCCCACTAAAAATTAGAGTTTAATTCACTTTAGTTCTCATTATTTGTGCTAACCACTGATTAAATTTAGATTAGATGAGCCATAATAGTAATCTAAAAGGCCTAGATTGTTTTTTTTTTTTTTTAAGATTTTATTTATTTATTCATGAGAGACAGAGAGAGGCATAGACATAGGCAGAAAGAGAAGCGGGCTCCTCGCAGGGAGCCAGATGTGGGACTCGATCCCAGGACTCTGGGATCATGACCCGAGCCAAAGGCAGACACTCCACCACTGAGCCACCCAGGCGTCCCAGGCTTAGATTGTTTTTGCCAAGAGATGTGTTTCCTTAAGCCATTCTGAGCTTTGTCACCTACTTGATCCTTTAAGAAGTACGTAACATCTCTTCTTTTAAAAAAATTATTTTCTATATTTGAAACTAAGGTTAGCAAAAGGAGAGTGACTGCATAATTATTATTAATAATGATTTAACAATTTCTGCTATGTAAATAATTTTAACTCTAGGAACCTTACTGTAAAATTACTGGGGAGTATTTCTTTTTTTTTTTTTTTTTTTTTTTTTTTTTTTTTTTTTTTTTTACTGGGGAGTATTTCATGCTGGTTTTAATCTCTCCTAATGTTACTACTGTTTCCTAGTTCTAGTTCCATCTTAATTATGCTTATGCTTAAAACTTTCTGTTTAAAGTTCATCTTTTTCTTTATGCATGGGAATTATGTGGAAAAATATTGAGAGTCCTATTAAAAAAATTAGTGATTACAGGAATTGGAACATGTTACATCACTGTTACCTGCTAGCATTAAAGATGATAAAGTTCAGTTTTGTATGAATTTTTTAGTTATAAACACTTCTATTAACAATAGTACTGCTGTGATCTGAACAGGAACGTGTTCAAAAGACCTTTCCTCATCCAATTGATAAATGGGCTATTGCTGATGCACAATCTGCCATAGAAAAACGAAAACGAAGAAATCCTCTCTTACTGCCTGTGGACAAAATCCATCCTTCATTGAAGGTAGTAAAAAAAAAAAAAAAAAAACATTGGGGAATTTCTTTATAATGAATAACACTTCATAAGGTATTGGTGTATTTATATAGTATTTATATAGCACTGTGTGTTAGTATGTGCACGTGCATGTGTGTGTACTTGTACATATACATATATATTTATGTACAAATGAAAATAAATGTACTCTGAAAAAATCAGATTTCCTTTCAGATAATATTAAAAGTTATTGATAAGCAATAATACATCTTTGTAGTATATTCTGTTGAGTACTACCCCTGACTGATTCTCACCCTCTCATTAAGATACTATATATTGTCAAAAGCTATGGTGAGTTCAGAGCGGTTTTTAAAGTAATTTGTATTTATCACACATGTCTTTATATACATTGGGGAAAAAAGGCTAGGGAATATTATTTTGTCTATAGAAAATATTTGGTGTACATAGATTTGAATGCCCCCTTGGTAGCAATTTCATGACCTCCCCTAACTTTCCCCTCATATGCACACATCCTCCCCTTGACAAAAACCACTGTCATTTGGGGATATTGGTTATAAATCATTATTTGTAGATATTGCCAAATGGGTTTTGGGTAATATATTAATAGGTTTTCAGTGAAGTCCTGGCCAAGATGTCTATGTTAAAATCAATAATCCCCTCTTACTTGATACTGAAGGCTGATTTGTTAGAGGTCTCATTAAAAAGCCCCTGATAAAAAAAAATAAATAAATAAAAAATAAAAAATAAAAAAATAAAAAGCCCCTGATACTGGGACCAATGGCTCTTTCTATATCCTGTGATACCTGTAAGTTTAAGCATTTGGCTTATAAAAAATTCTATGTAAGCAAGAATGTTGGATAAACTTTTTTTTAAGTGTTTAACCAATACTTGACAGTGCCATTTTTTAGAATTTCTTATTTTTTCCACAGGAAGTTTTAGGGTACAAAGTGGACTATCATGTATCCCTGTATATTGTGGCTGTACTAGAGTATATCTCAGCTGATATTTTGAAGTTGGCTGGTAATTATGTTTTTAATATCCGACATTATGAAATATCTCAGCAGGACATTAAAGTATCAATGTGTGCAGATAAGGTAAGTGTTAAAAGGTATTTAAACTTAACTTGAATAATAGTGATTATATGTCACTTCTACCTCTTTTTTATACATATTTATATTAGTAATTTTATAATTCCTGGTATTGGAAGACAGAAAAATACTGACTTATTAGACAAGCCATGATATTTTCAGGATTTTTAGCATATGACATGGTAGGAATCTCCCCCCCCCCCCCCATTAAGAATCTTTTACCTACAAGAAGAAACATCTAAAGCCTCAGACCAATTTAAGAAAAATAATTTGAGTTTTATCTTTTTAGACAGAAAATATAAAGAAAATATATACAGAGCATTCAAATACTTTTAAGTATAAGTAATTTTGAAAAATTTACATTGGTTTCAGAGGTAGACAGCAAAAGACTGCAATGCCAGTGTTTCTTCCTTCTGATACTTTTTTTGTTGATTACTTTGTTTTGCTTCCTGGCTGTAAGCCACTGGGGAAGAAACTGAGTCTCTCCTTTTTTTCTTCTCTCTTCCTTTTCTTTTCTTTCTACTACTACTTTTTTTTTTTTTTTTTTTTTTACCTTTTCAAGTCAACATTTTTGGGTATCTGTCAATGTGTCAGTCACTGTCCTAAGCATTAATGATACAACATTGAACAAGATAGTATTAGAATAATAAATTCCTTTGTTAGAAGGAATTTATCTTAGTGAGAAATAAAAATATTGTAAAAAAAATAATTGCATCATAGTGTGATTAAAAACTATTATAAGTCAAAGGTGCAATGGAGAAAGTAGTTACCTCTGCCATGGGACAAGCCAGGAACACTTCATAGAGAGGTTGCCTAAGCTAGACAACTAAGGGTGAATGACCCCAGAACCACATGCCAGTGGTTCTTCACTTCAACTGTAAATCAGAATTACCAGAAAGAATATTGATCCTTGCTTGCATCTTACTCCTAGAAGTTCTGATATACTTGACCTGGGTTAAGACTCTAAGCCTCAGTATATCTTGAAAGCATCCCAGGTGATTCTGATACGCAGTTATGGTTGAGATCTGCTCTACTCTGCCGTGGTCTCAAATATGATTTTTCACTTGAATTTCATAGTAGAAATTCCTTGATACTTCCATTTTGACTTCTAAAATTATGATTGCATGCTTTTAAAAATTTTTCTATCTCAGACTTTTAGAAAAGTTGCAAATACAATAAAAGGTACTCCCCTGTGCCCTGAATCACTTGAGAGTAATTTGCCAACATAGTTTACAAACAGAAACATTCTTCTGCATACTCACAATATGACAATCAAAATCCAAAAAGTTAATTTTGATACATTATACTATCTAACTTTTAGACCCCATTCAAGTTTTGCCAGTCATCCCAGTTGATGTCCTTTATAGCAAAATGATCTAGTGTAGAATTAGTCATGTATCATTAAGTCTGGAATTGTTCCTCATTCTTCTTTAACTTTTATGGTCTTGATACTTTTGAGGATTACATTAGTTATTATTTAAAATGTCCCTTACTGGGACACTTGGGTGGCTCTGTAGATTAAATTGACTCAGACTCATGATTTTGGCTCAAGTCTTGATCTCAGGGTCATGAGTTCAAGCCCTGCATTGAACTTAAAAAAAATGTCCATTACTTTAGTTTTTTCTGATATTTTCTTTTTCATTATGGATCTTTGGCCAAGAATATCATAGAAATAATGCTGTACTCTTTTCATTGTATTTCTCACATGGCACACAATTTTGATATGTCCCATTACTGGTGATGTTCTTTTTAATCACTTTATTTAAGGGGTTGTCTTCTAGGCTTCTCTGCCTTAAAGTACTATGTAATTAATAAATATTTTGTGGAATATTTTGGGATTGTGAGTATCTTGTTTCTCATTGCACTTGGAATTTATTTGTTTATTTTAATATAGATTCATGCATTCTTATTTAATATGCTGTCCATTATTTCACTACTTATTTTGATATTCAAATTGTCCCAGATTTGGCCAATGGAAGCTTCTTTAAGTTGGCTTCTCTGTCTGTATCATTCTTTGGACACTTTCTTTTGACAGAAAATGTTCTAGGTTCAACTTTTGTTTACATGCTGCTCAAGCCTGGGATTAGTCATTTTCTAAAAACTCTGGGTTTCTTTTAGTGGAGAATAGTATTTAGAAACCAAGATCTGGATGCTAGATAAGCTCACTGCTATTAGAGTGTACATGTTCTGGTCTCTAGAGGCCAGAATTGGGGCGTGTGTGTGTGTGTTTATACGTTATATGTATATATACACATCTATATTTCTTATCTATCTTTTTGTTATGGCAGCCAAAGAAAACTAATACAGGTGTGTACTTTCACAAGTTATTTTCCAGCATAGGTGATAAGTTAGCACCAACCTACATTTAGGTGGAGGTGGACCTATAAGGCAGATGGTAATCCAGTTTGCTTAGAAGATAGTATTTTATTTACCTATTTCTGACTTAGTAGAACAATTTTGTGAAACCTGTTGCTTTACCATTCTCTCAGGCTTATGCTTCTAACTCAAGGACTACCCTGTTTCTACCAAAAAAAAAATATAGATCTTTATATGAATTCACAGATCTCTCCAATCCAAAACTAATACCATAGAGTTCATTTTAGCCTCCCCTTTTCATATTTGTAATTGCCTTGTTTGACAGAAATCTGGCTCCCATTTTTGTTACTATATTTTCTTATTTGATCAGTTCTTCTGTATGTAACTAATCTTTTTTTTTTTTTAATGGGTATCATATGCTAGGTTAAAGATACCTCTCTTTTTTTTTTTAAGATTTTATTTATTTACTCATGAGAGACACAGAGAGAGAGGCAGAGATATTAGCAGAGGGAGAAGCAGGCTCCCTGCGGGGGGGGGGGGGGGGGGGGGAGAGGGCGGGGGCGATGTGGGAATCGATCCCAGGACCCTGGGATCACAACCTGAGCCAAAAGCAGACACTTAACTGCTGAGCCACCCAGGCGTCCCTGTAGCCAATCTCCTAACAGTCCTCTCTTCCTGCAATGGTCTAAGCGCCTTCTTTAACTGCTTAACAGCACTTGCTGGTATAGTAAATATGCAGTAGAAAAACATCACACTATGCTCTATCATGTGCTTTTACAATAGTGTCCTTATATTTTTCTCCCAAGTGCATACACCTTTCCTTACACTAGGACAAGGGACTAATACCATTTTGAATGCCTACTATTTGCCAGACATAGTAGTATGCATTTTATGTACATTACCTCATTGAATTTTTTCATCAGTTACATTTTACATAGAAGGAATCTGCTTTCAAAAGAATAAATAACTTGTCTGTAATCACAGGTGAGTAATGGTTGAACCGGGATTTTGGCTCAGATTGTTGTCCTTCAAAGGTATGCTCTTTTTTGCTATTATATATGTGTGTTTATGTGTGTGTGTATGTATATACACACATATATATGTATACACACACATATATTTCACTATTAGGTTTATTTTATTTCCATATTTATTTATGTTTGCATATCTAGTTTTATTTGAACATTTTTTTCCTCCAACCTTTCATATTTCTCTTATTTCAATTATATAAATTAGCTTGTAATGCACACAACTCTCATTGTTTAATAATGTTTTAATTCTAAGTACCTTGAGACCATTTTATAAAAGTTCAGAAAATAAATTTCTACTTTATTGATTTATATTTCTCAGGTTTTGATGGACATGTTTGATCAGGATGACATAGGTTTGGTTTGTCTTTGTGAAGATGAACCTAGTTCTTCAGGTGAATTAAACTACTATGACCTTGTCAGAACTGAAATTGCAGAAGAAAGGCAATATCTACGGGAACTAAATATGATCATAAAAGTGTTTCGAGAAGCCTTTCTTTCGGACAGAAATCTGTTTAAACCTTCTGTAAGTACCTTTTTGGTTTGAAATTCTGTACCCCAAAAGTTAAATAGGAGTTTAAAATCATAAATAGTAACTTTTTATGCTTTAAGAGTATGTAAAACAAAAATATTCTATTATGTAATGTTTATAATTTTTAAAATATGTGAATTGTTATACTATGTTAAGGGTAGTGACGGTGAAAGTCAAACACAATTGCACACAGCTGCCGTGATTAGAAAGGAGGCCTACTCTGGAATGAAATCTTTCAGCTGTGCAGGATCTGAGGTTTATAGTCATTCGTTTGAACATAGTGAAAAAGAAAAAGATGTATGGTCCAGAAAAGAAAGACTTAATGCACTCATTAAGTACTTTTGGTAAGTACTTTAAGGCACTAGTTTAAAGTTTTAACAGTGGAACTTTTTGAGAAAAAAATTCATGCAGAGTGCCATGTAAACAAAGGCGGAGCTGCTCTATTGGAAAATGGATTAGGAGTGGTGGGAATAGGATGGGAACCTTGTCCTTCTTTTTCTTAACCTCTGCAGCTTCTAAAGTCAACTTAAGGAGTCCAGCTATACAAATATTGTCTTTAAAAAAAGTTTGTCTTTCCTTCTTTATCCCATGATTTATTTTTTCTTAGATGTCTGTGTGTCTGCCCTTCACTTTAAATACTCAGCCATTTTTCTACCTCCTGACTTCCTCCCTCAAATAACTATTACATGAGTGAATGTGCAGACACAGCTGGCTGAGTGTTTAAGATTAGGAAGTGATTTAGCCTCTTTGATTCTTTTCCAAAAGCATGAATTTCGGTGATAATGTAAGGTTTTTTAGTAGGCTTCTATCCTTTTTTTTTTTTTTTTTGTATATATGTCTAGCTTAATGTTTTATAGCAACTCCCACTAGACACACTGCTTTAAGTAATCAGCATTTTGTCATTTTCAAAGTACTGCCTATTTTATGTCACCCTTATAGCACTCCTCTGAGATAGGTAAGGCAGATATTATCATCTCTACCTTACTGGTGAGGAAATTGACACAAAATGGTTATGACTTGGTAAGTTAGTTATAGAGGTTGAACTTGAACTTGAGTTCTTTTATACCACAGTCTAAGAGAATTCTAAGAATAAAAACCTAACAGATGTTGGTAGCTGATTTTGTCTTCTTTGCCTTTTCTTTGTCCCATTAGTTTTCATTCCTCAGGAATTAATTTTTATGGGATCTCTTTTCATTGAATTAGTGCTGATTTGATAGAAAATTTCTATTATGATACTAACGGTCAAGAGAAAGAGAGAATTCCTTTTTTTTCTTTCTTTGTATCTATTGTACCTTTTTTTTTTAAGATTTTGTTTATTTATTCATAGAGACACAGAGAGAGAGGCAGAGACACAGGCAGAGGGAGAAGCAGGCTCCCTACAGGAAGCCCGACGTGGGACTTGATCCCGGGTCCCCAGGATCACACCCCAGGCTGCAGGTGGCGCCAAACCGCTGCACCACCGGGGCTGTCCCTCTATTGTACCTTTGTAAACTTTTTTTAGCATTTAGATATGGATTCGCTATATTTAGTGTATTTTTTAGTCTCAAAAGACTATGAATTTTGAGATAGAGACCATCTAAGATCAGAGCATAGTACTCAGCAAATATTTGATAAAGGAATGAGTCATTTAAAACTAATCTTCATTTATTCTTTTAGACTCTACCCCTTTGTCTTCAAAAAGCTCACATTTGTGGAGGGCCTAATATATGCCAGGAACAGTTTGTAGAAGTCACCTCATTTAATCCTGCTAAGAACCTTATGAAGGTAGATATTGGTGTACCAGCTGTGTGACCTTGAGCAAATTACTTAACTGCTCTGAGCTAGTTTCCTCATTTGTAAAAATGAGGATGATGACAGTACCTATCTAATAAGGCTATTATGAAATAACATGTTATAATAGTGTCTAAGACCTAATAAGTGACCTAATCCAGAGTCATTTATCTAACAGGTGTGGGGCCAAGGTACATGCTTATATCTACCAGGTTCCACAGCCTGTGATGTTTCTATTATGAAGATGGAAAAATGAATGAAAGTTGGCCATAACCAGCATCATCAGTCATATGGTCTATCTGTGTCCAGAGGATTTAACATTTCTTAATCCAGATTTAATTCACACATGGAAGCTTGAATGAAGTCTTAATTCCTCCTCAAATTCAGGAGAAAGGCCACAAATTGTGAAACTGGATTGTATCTGGAGGAGTCAGATTTTGAACTCAGCTTTTGTTATTAACCAACTCTATAAGACCTTGATCAAGATTTGTAGCTTCTTAGCTAATTTTAAAATACTCAAATGCCAGGATTCTCTATGTAAGGAGTTGCTTAGATTTATCCACAATATGAGATTTTAGGAATTACTGAACAAAACTATCTACAGTCTTATTTCTGAGTAAATTTACTGTTTGTAATCCAAGAGGTTTTTTAAATTTCACTTCTGTATTCATGATGGACTTTTGCTTTGTTGTAGAATATATTATATGTCTTGGAATGTAATAGTATGTAATTGGATGAAAATATACCCTTAGCACTTACATTAGTTATATTTAGCATTTTAAAAATTTTATTTAATTTAGTCAGAGAGAGAGAGAGATACATAAGCAGAGGGAGAAGCAGGCTCCATGCATGAAGCCGGATATGGGACTCAATCTCGGGACTCTCTGCGATCACGCCCTGAGCCAAAGGCAGATGCTCAACCACTGAGCCACCCAGGCGTCCCTATATTTAGCCTTTTTAAAAATATATTTAGCATTTTTTAAACTTCAACCTCACGTCTTAACCTTTCTTTTCTTTTTTTTTTCAGGATATTGACAGAATTTTCAGTAACATTTCAGATATACACGAATTGACTGTGAAACTTCTAGGTTTGATTGAAGACACAGTGGAAATGACTGATGAAAGCAGTCCTCATCCCTTAGCTGGCAGCTGTTTTGAAGATTTGGCAGAGGTAAGTTTACAAAGCTACTTTGTAATTCTCATTAAAGTCCTAAATGGTGTATTAAGAAATTTAGTAAGATACTCTTTGTGAAAATTAGAGGACATTGCTGACTGCTATAAAACAATACTTAAGGTTTAACCAGTAGCAAACTAAAATTACATTGTCTATATTTTTAATGACACTTACTTTATGGTGTATTTATGATAATATTTATAGTGAAAGTTGATTGAGTAGTAGCATTTAGGATTTTTTTTAATGCACGCACATTAAGATGAAAGAAAATAAATTTTACTGACCATTAGCTGTTTAACTTTTGTAGATTTTTGTCTTAATTTCCAAAAATTGAAAAGGTTATATTTTAATTTTTTTTCCGCAAAGTGAAAATCATTTTGTCATTTTTTAAAAAAGATTTTATTTATTTATTCATGATAGACACAGAGAGCGAGAGAGGCAAAGACACAGGCAGAGGAAGAAGCAGGCTCCATGCAGGGAACCTGATGCGGGACTCGATCCCGGGACTCTGGGATCACACCCTGGGCCAAAGGCAGGCACCAAACCGTTGAGCCACCTAGCAGTCCCTATTTTGTCTTTTAAGTGATTGTAAAAGTAATATAACTCGTTGTAAAAATATTCAGAAAGATAGAGGCAAATATAAATAAAATGAAAATCACTCAATTTTGCAACAACCAGAGATAACTTATCCTTACAACATATATTATTTAATCCTTAAATATATTTTTCTACTTATAGATATAAACCTGTTTGTTTACCAAAACAGACTATTTTCTCCTGTTCTCAACATATCATGAGAATTCTTCATGTTAATAAATAGACCTCCACACAACTTTTTTAATATATTGAAGTTTAGTTGACCATACAGTGTTATATTAGTTTCAGGTGTGTAACATGGAAATCCAACAATTCAGTGTTCACTGCCATATGTGTAGTTACCTTCTGTCACCATACGACATTGTTACAGTATTATTGATTATATTCCCTATGTTGTGCTTTTCATGTAATTTACTCACTACAAGTTTGTACCTCTAATCCCTTCACCTATTTCATCCACTTCTGCCCCTCCTTCAACAGTTTTTGAAGTCTAAATTAGTCCATGTTATATAGAGACATCATAACATATTTTAACTCCTTACTGTTAATAAACATGTAGGTTGTTTCCATTTTTCGTTATTGTAAATAATATTGCAACAAATATATTTCTTCTGTCTTCATAGTCTAATAATTATTTTAGAATATATTCCTAGAAGTGGCATTGTAGTCTTAAAGATGAGGAAATTTTTAGAACTTTGAAACATTTTGCCATATTTACTTCTAGATAAACGCTAATATATGCTGCTCTTTTTCCCCACCCTTTCACTAACTCAAGGTGTTATTCTATTCATTTTTGCCAGTCTAATGAGAAAAAAAAAGCTTTTATTTTTTAAACTAATCATATTGAACATCTTTGTATTATAATCATTGGCCATTTTTTATTGCTTTTGGAAAACAGACTCTTAAAAGTACTTTCTTCAGTTTTCATGTAAAAGATTTCCTAGTTTTATAATCTTTGCTTATATTTTTAAAAAATATAGATCACTTTTATTACATCCATTTTAGAGACAATGAAAATGATAGTATAGAAGTATAGTATCAGTATACAGTTACTGATACCTAAGCAAAATATTCAGCCTTGATTCTTATCAGCAAGTTTTTGTATCTTAGTGTATTAATCTGTAACCTAGTTGTTTCCTGTTCTTTTAAAGATATCATGGTTCAAAAACAATGTGTTTTCTAATTTTTATTTTGTTTTTTACTGTGATAAAATATATATTACACATTTTGTAAGATTTGCCATTTTAACCATTTTTAAGTTTATAATTCAGTGGCATTAATTAAATTCACAATGTTATATGACCATTACTGCTATTTTTTTCCAAAACTTTTTTATCACCCCAAATAGAAACTCTGCACTCATTAAGTATTAACTCCCTATTCTTCCCTCTCCCTAACACCTGGTAACTTCTAATCTACTTTCTTTATATATGAATTTGCTGGTTCTAGGTACTCGATATAAGTGGAATCATAACAGTATTCTCTTGTTTTTGCTTATTTTACTTAACATGTTTTCAGGGTTCATACATCATAGTATGTATCAGAACTCCATCCATTTCCGTGGCTGAATAATATTCCATTGTATATATATCTATATCACATTTTGCTTATCCATTTATTTGGTGGATGGACACATGGCTATTGTGAATAATGCTGCAGTGAACACTAGCATACAAATATCTGCTTGAGTCTCTCTGTTTTCAATTCTTTGGGGTATATATACAGTGGTAGAATTGCTGGGTCATGGGGCAATTTTTTGTTTAGCTGCCAAACTGTTTTCCATAGGGCTACACACCATTTTATATTCCCACTGGCAGTAGATGAGGATTTCAGTTTCTCTATTTCTTCACCAATACTTGTTATTTTCTGAAAAACAATGTATTTTTAAAATATGAAGATGAAACAAGTCCCTTAGTTGTAACTAAACATTGGGGGTATTGATTATTGTCAAATAATAGGAATTTATTTAAATATAAACATTTATGAAATATGGGAAATTTCTGTATTATCATTTTATGTTTATTAATCTTTGCTTTTTCTAATTTTGAAAAGTGTAGAGTGGATAAAACAGTGGTACCAGATTTTGCTTCCTTTGAAATTACCTTAAGTGTAAACTCGTTTCAACCTAGGCTTACCTAGGTTGAAATTTCAAATTCCAACCTTGTTTTACTAATAAATACTCTTCATTTACTGGGAGTAAATGTGCATAAGCATTTTAGTAATTTGATAACTTATGACCACAAATTCAGTGACCTATTTTAAAACCTTAAGACCTTGTCATCTATCACTGAAGGTCATTACTTACACTTTAAAAAATTTCCTACTTATTGTTTGCCTTCTGAAAGTAGAGAACAAAAAGTTGTGAAATTAGTTGAGGAGTTGAATAAAAATCTGCCATTAAGTAATCTGCCATATTAGTAGAAAATATGTTCTTTTAAACCTAACATATTCTCCTTTTTTAAAAAAAATAGGAGCAAGCATTTGATCCTTATGAAACATTATCACAGGACATTCTTTCTCCAAAATTTAATGAACATTTCAGTAAGCTGATGGCCAGACCTGCAGTGGCTCTACACTTTCAGGTAAACTCAAATTGAATGTTCCTTTTTTTTAATAAAGCAACTAAAATATCTCACCATCTTATCTAGAATTGTAAATTCTAGAATCCTTTCATAAAGCACATGATGAAATAATTTTCCAGTCCTTCAAAATCTGTTCATTGAAGCTTGTATTAGATTATCTTCTGTTTTTTTGAGTTCTTTCAGTCATTCCTTAATGTAGAAATCTTTTATAGAATATTATTGCACATACTAATTGGCTAAAAGAATCTGGCACGTTCTAGATCTGGGATATAGAGATCAATATGCAGAGCTATTTCAGGAGCTAGAACAGAAATCATAAAGAGTGGAGAATATCCTCATTTACTATCCATATTGACTTCTCTACCAGGCCTGGAATTTAAAAGAGATAAATATATTAATGGGGACTATGCAGGTTAGTTAGTTCAGTAATACAGTTAAATGAAATGAAAGAAAGTGGAGAGACAAAATTACATTAACACCCAAAAGTTATGTTGGCATTTATCCTTAACTACTTACTGCTGTGGAAACTTCCTGCATCTCAACTGGCTTTTCTCCCATAGCAAAGGAACATGGTCTTGATTGTCCTAACACAAGCAAATAAATAAAAACTTTCTTCACTCTGTTTCCCCCTTTCATTTTTTCCATTTTTTAGCCAGTTATCTTCATATTACTTTCTACCATTCTTTATCAAACTGCAACCTTCTGTGTTCTGATCAGGATATAACATTAAAAACTGCCCCTGCAAATAAACTTAACTGCCGAGTCCAGTGGATATTTCGATTTCATATTAATGCCTGTGGTATTTGTTCATGCCCTGCTTGTCCTTTTAGCTCTCATGGTACTTTCTCCTAATTTTCATCTTCTTTAGTTTCTTCTTTGTCTCCTTAATTGCAGGTCTTCTCCAATTTCTATTATCAGCCCCTGCTTTTCTGCCCCTCTGTACTCTCCTTGGATAACTTTATCCATACATTCTGCTTTAGCTATTGCATATATGCTGGTGACTTCCTGTTTGTATTTTCATGCCTTAACTCTCTTATGAGCACTGTGTGTGTATATATACTTTCATATAACTAGCTGCCCCTTGAACTAATTCACTTGAATATCCCACAAGCATTTCAAGTGTAACATGTTCTTTTTTTTTTTTTTTTTTTTAAGTGTAACATGTTCAAAGCTGAACTTACCGTCTTCTTTCTGCCTTCTTTACTGTGAATTCCCATTATTGTCTTCTACTCTACTCAATAACTTGTCAACTTGGAATAAAAATTATACCTAATTTTCAAAATTTACATCAATGAAGGAATAATTTTCTTAAGCTAAATCTTATATATTCATATAAACCATAAAGTAAATCCTGATTAAATAGGACAATGTATCTATAAGATCTTCACATAATCATTAAAAGCACTAACATTTCTTATTTGATTACTATTTTATTAGAAATTCTTAATATGGGATTTGAATGTGTAGGACCTAATTATTTAACTATTGTTCCAGGCATTTAGTGAAATTTAAAGACTTAGATAAAAACCCTTTTCATGCCAAACTCGTTTGTACTATATTAACTTTAAAAATATCCATTTAGTGTGAGGTGAAGAAGATAATGCTTCATTAAAAAAACAAACTTCTTTAGAAGATACATAGCACACTTTGAGAATGAGCTTTGGAGTGAGAACTTCTGGCTTCAGGCCAATCAGTAATTATGTTTTTCAGAGCAAGTCACTTAACCTTAGAGACTTAGTTTGCTCATTTGTGAAATGATGATGATTATAGTTTTTGTGAATATCAAATGAGAATACACTAAGCACATTTAGCATATATTAAAATACTCAAACATTCACTTGTTTTATTTATAGTTCTTACACTGTAAATACACATCTCATTAGCATTTTAGAATACACTTTAATAGCCATTTCAGTGCCAATTAACAATATAAATGATCTTTGTAGACTTAATTTTAAAGTTTTATCTTGGTTCCAGTTAAAGTATTATATGTAAAATATGCAAAAATATATCTAGAGGGATTCGCATCACTATCTTTAATCAAATGATGAAAGAAATTAATCTTCAGGAAAATGACTGGACATATGGAAACAAGTCCATTGAACAACTTTTTTTTTAGATTTTATTTATTTATTTGAGAGAGAAAGAGAGCATGAGTGGGGATGGGGAGGGGCACCAGGAAAGGGAGAAGCAGACAGCCTGCTGAGCCGAGAGGCTGATGTGGGGTTCAATCCCAGGACTCCAGGATCATGACCCAAGCTGAAGGTAGACACTTAACCAACTGAGTCACCCAGGTGCCCCCATTGAACAAATTATAATTTAACTTCAGTTAACAATTTATAAGGATTATGTGAGTGTTTGCCATTCTTAAAAGAATCCTCACTTTTAAGAAATATCCTATGACAACCCTTCCTTATATATTACTGTTGTGTCTATTTATCTGATGAGAAATACTAGTTTAAATAAGTCAATGTTAATGGCATTTAAAATCAATATGAATGACTTTTAAATCTCTTACACATTCTAGAAAATCATTTATTCTATAGATGATTAGTTTTGAAAACTGGGATGTAACTACCCCTAGATATCACACAAAGGTTTTCCAGGTCATATAAGGGCACAGACAGCTCTTTAAGGAAATCAGTTTCTAGCCTGCTTTCTACCTTGTGTTTGTTTTTGCATTCTCTTTTCCAACTTCTCTTACACATTATGCCTTGCCATATTGAATTTCCCATTATGCATTAATCCAAGGTATAAAAACCTATAGGGTCCCAACCAGGGGGAACAAAAAACTTGCTCTTGAAGGAGAGAGTTCATTGAGTGCAAAGCAAAAGAGTTTTTAAAAGCAGGATGTGGGGTAACTATGTTAAAAATAAAAACTTAGTAGCTAAAATGTCATATCATATCTAAATCTATGTCTTGAGAAACAAAGGATTAAGTGAGATCATTGTTACAAGAGTAAATTTTTTTTTTTAAAGTACCTCATCATTCATTGGACATTGGAATGAAGGAGAGGGTAGGTTTGTGAAGTTCTCATACCTGGGGGTACAATGTTAGAAGCAGTTATAGATTCTTCCAGATGCTTCCTATACTTTAGGCTATGACATTAATGTGTATACTTGAGTTTAAGAATGAAGTTAGACTTTCTGTGGAAGTTGTCTGATCTAGCTCTCTATTTTGACAGTGAAAATTGGCTTTGTCAATGTAATTATGACAGGCATTTTTCATAAATAAGCTAGATCTGAAGTTTAATCATTGTTTGGTGAAACATATTTAAATTACATCTACAATATACAGCATCCCCCAAAATACATCCTTCATAACTATTTAAACTTAAAACATTTCAAATGATGATGTAAAAATATACAAGAGGTTACATAGCTTTCAAAATTCTTTTAGGATATGGGGAAGCCAAAACATTTGAGGAAAAGTTGTATAGGACTACTGTGAAAGTTATTTTGGCTGTATAAAAGAAGTAATGAAATGTATATACCTATCAAATAACTTAAAGGAGGAAAAAGCCCTTCATTTTATGGCACTTTAATTTTCATGTAGAACATGCTTTCCATTATAGTTTTGGTTAAGTCTGTATCATGTATTTTTAAGTTATTCTGTTAGGCATTGTTATTATATATTCTTGATACCAGTGATATACAGTTACATCTTTTTGCTTTGCAGTCCATTGCTGATGGTTTTAAAGAGGCAGTTCGTTATGTCCTTCCACGCCTTATGCTAGTGCCTGTTTATCATTGTTGGCACTATTTTGAATTATTAAAGGTAAGGTGAAGGCTTCCTGAGCCAAAAGTACTTGGATTTATGAGACTTAAGAACTAGTTTTTGATCTGGTCATATTATTTTTAATGCTTTTTATTCATAAATATAAAGTAATTCAAATGTCTACCTTCTTTTCCATGGAAAAAAGCCTGTATTTTCTTCATATTATTTCAGAGTAGTAGATAGAGAAAAGTATGTCTTTATCTGTCATTTCATAATGTAGAATTTCAAAGTATTAATATAGAGTTTACTTTTTTCTTTAATTTTTGGAGGCAACACTGTTTTAACTCTTTATGTAAGTAGTTAATAACTGTTATGCATAGCAGTGGTCTAGATTTCCATCTTGTTTTAACTTATTAAGAAAAGCACTTTTAAGTCTGACTTTTTTTTTTTTTTAAACAATGCAGCATAGTATTCTTCCTCTCTTAGCGAGGACCCAAGCAACATGTAACAAAATATTATGGTAAAACTTGAACCCTTTATACTTACTTACTTATTTAGTAAAGATTTTCTTTGAGAGAAAGAGCACAAGTGCAAGCGAGAGGAAGAGCAGAGGAAGAGGGACAAGCAGATTCTATGCCGAGTGTGGAGTCTGACTTAGTGCTTGGTCTCACAACTCTGTAATCATGATCTGAGCAGAAATCAAGAATTGGATGTTTAACTGACTGAGGCATCTGGATGCCCCATAATTTCAAAATATCTTGCTCAGTAAAACGTTCTTCTACAACTTTTAAAATTGGTTTTTAGAAGCTAGGCATCTTTCCACCTATTTTGTACCTCTCCTTTAGGATACCAAGTTGTTGGTTTTAGACAACTCGTTCAGACTTTTTTCATCTAACTCTTTAGTAATAATATTAAAGTTAGGATAATTCTGTATATTGTAGGCACGCAGGTAAGGAATTCATTTGGTGATTTCTAATGAATAGCTATCAATAATTTTTTTGAAGCCTTATTACCCATAATGTGTGACGCTGAAGCTCACTAGCTTTTGAGCACAAATAGGTGAACAACTGGATTCTGAATATCTATGGAGACTAAAGGATCCATAAAGAACTCATAAAAATGATTGTAGGCTTCATATGAATAATACATTGGCTGTCCCAGATGTATGTTAGGATTTCTAAAATTTTGAGGATGATGTCTAATTGTAAGTCCTATTATTAGTCTTATAATTGCCTTCAAATCTATGCCAACATTTAAAAATCCTGGTTTGACTTTATAATTGAAGCTTATTTTTATCCCTGTCTGGATGATTGGTTTTAAAATCTTCAGTGTTGATCTTAAAACTACTATGTCTGCATCTAAGATCAAGACATTAACTATGATAGCCTAACTCATCCTGAGGCCTTAGCTACTTCGCCACCAATTAAATACTGGACTCTGTGTCCTCTTAATCATAATTGGGACTAGTAGTTGGTCAGCTAATTAAAGAATCATGAGGCACCTGGGTGGCTCAGTTGATTAAGCCTCTGCCTTTGGCTCTGGTTGTGATCCCAACATCCTGGGATTGAGCCCCCTGTCAAGCTCCCTGCACTGAGCAGGAAGCCTGCTTCTCCCTCTCCCTCTCCCTCTTCCTTACCCTCTGATTAATGCTCACACTCTGTCTCTCTTTCTTAAAGAAATAAAATCTTTTTAAAAAATAAAATAAAGAATCAAGGTGACTGGGTGGCTCAGTCGGTTAAGGGACCACTCTTGATTTTGGCTCACATCATGATATCAGGGTCATGGGATTGAACTCCAGGCTCTGCACTAAGTGGAGAGTCTGCTTAAGAAATCCCTCTCCTTTTCCTTCTGACCCTTGCTCACCTCACATGCACATGTTCTCTCTAAAATACATAAATCTTAAAAAATAATCATTAAAAAATATACAATTTATTTTAATAAACACAAAGCCCCTATAGATCGACATTTTTATGTATTTATGTGCTAATCTGTTGACTTAGGGTAAAATCTTTTCTTTGAACATGAATCTTTCTTGCTTACATCACAAAAATTGTCTTCTGTGATTTCTGTTTCCCATTTCTTTTTAGGTGATACATGAATGTAAAGATGTTTGTAAAACCATTTGAGTGCAGAAACCTAGGTTTTTATAATTTTTCCAAATCTTTTATAGTATCTTCCTTATACCTTTTTAATGGAGCTTGCCTTTAAAATTACTTGAGTTTTCATATAAATATCTTTTTTTTTTTTTAATCTTGTTTAAGAAGAGAGCATGAGCAGGGACCGAGGCAGAGGGAGGGGGGAGAAAGAATCTCAAACAGACTCCACACCTAAGGGTAGACCCCCATGCAGGGCTCAGTTTCACGACCCTGAGATCATGACCTGAGCTGAAATCGAGTCAGTCGCTTAACCAGTTGAGCCACCTAGGCACCCCTATAAATATCTTTTTTTGTACTCCTATTTCTTTGACTTCTATAATGAGTAATTAAATTACATAATTACAATATAAGCCCAACTTGCATAAACATATTTGGGAACATATACAACTGGTTCTCGGTAAGCATGCAATTCAATTAGTGGGATCAGAAGAGCCTAAATATTCTAAAATGTGGTCCAGTTATTAGCATTTATTGTACTATGGGACTCAGTCTTTATGTTATACAGTGGGAATAACTCATAGTAAGAAATGCATTTAACATCATATATATATGTATATATGCACATACACAGAATAAAAACTTTCATGAAATGCTACTTACCATTTCATACAATGTCCACTGTTTATTCTATTCCATTTCTTTCTTTTAAAAAGTAATTGTGATCCTCTAATGGATTATGACATCATTGCAGTTTGAAAAATACTGAAATAAGGACTAATTCTAGACACAAACTAAATGGATTATCACATGGGAAGATGAGAAACTACTTTTTACTCTTAAATTAGTTCTGACTGTGATACTATTGGTTTTTTAAAATATTAATTTATTTGTAGTTGTAAAATATATATAACATGAAACTTAACATCTTAACTGTTTTAAGTATACTGTTCAGTAGTGTTAAATATATTGTTATGCATGCAATGTGACTAAACAATTTGGGTTGCTTCTACTTTTTGACTGCTGTAAATAATGCTGCTATGAATATGGGTATACAAATATCTCCTTGAGAACCTGCTTTCAATTCTTTTGGATATGTACCCAGGAATTGCTGAATCAAATGGTAATTCTATTTTTAATTTTTTGAGGAAACACTGTACTTTTTTCCATAGCACTACACCATTGACATCTCCACCAACAATGCACAAGCATTCCAGTTTCTCTATATCCTCATCAACACTTGTTATTTTATGTATTTTTGGTTTTTGAAAGTAGCCATCCTGCTGGATGTAAAGTTAGATTTCATTGTGGTTTTGTTTTGTATTTCTCTAATGATTAGTGATGGTGAGCATCTTTTCATGTGCTTGTTAATCATTTTGTAAGTTCCTGGGGAAAATATCTATTTAAGTCCTTTGCTATGTTGGGGGGTTGTTTGTGAGGTTTTATCATTTTATATATTCTGGGTATTAATATATTTTCATATATATCAGTTGTAAATATTTTCTTCCATTTCTGTAGATTGCCTTTTTGTGATATTCTTTGGCTCAAGTACTCACCCAAAAGAAATTTCATTTCATGTTAAGCTTACTTTGGATAAGAACCGTAAGAAAGAAGGCTGGACCAATGTAATTTAAGGCTGCCACATTCCTTAGGGAATAGAAAGTACAATCCTGGAGCAGGTTTAAGCCTATTTTAATCTGAAGTATTTGTTCAGTCATATACCAAGAAGGATTTAGTTGTGGACACAGCATTTAAATATTATTCAAGTTTTATTTCCCAGAACCAGAATTTATGATAAACAAGGTAGAAAAATTACTACATAATGAAAAATTATAGCATATTACATGCAGTTTGCTTGAAATTATTTTATAGTACATTGTTGAATTGTTATTCATAGCAATACTTTAAAGTTCATCTTATGGGTAATATATTTTTTGTTTTTTTCAAATTTATCCCTTTTTAAAAGATTTATTTGTTTAGTTTAGAGAGAGAATGAAAGTGAACAAGGGGGATGGGGCAGAGGGAAAGAGAAACTCAAAAAGACTCCACGCTAAGTGCTCAGAGCCCAGCTAAGGGACTTGATCCCACTACTGCGAGATCACGACTAAGAGTTGGGTCCTCAATCGACTGTACCACCAAGCATTCCTCAAATTTAATCCTTCTGAGGCTGATCACAAAGTACTTTCATTTTGTGTTTCTTCCTCAGATAAATTATAGATTTTTTTCTTAATGTATATTTAATCCTTATATAAGAGGAACAAGAAAAAATCAATTCATTTCCTGATTCATAAGTGACTTTATAATATACTTATTACATTTAAATTCCACCATATTCTATATTTATCCTTCTGTTGATAAGAATATATCTGGTCTCTCAGTTGAGAATTGACATATTCAAGGCCTAGTAACTCTTTTTTTTTTAAGATTTATTTATTTATTTGAGACAGTGTGTGGTGGGAAGTGCTGAGGGAAAGAATCTCAAGCAGAATGCCCACTGAATGTGGAGCCCGACACAGGCTCAGTCCCAGGACTCTGAGATCATGACTTGTGCTGAAACTGAGAGTCTGTTGCTTAACTGTCAGAGCTACCCAGGCACTTCTCAAGTAATATTCTTTAACTCTGGTCATTCCTTGGAAATTTAGTCATGAATAGAATAAAAATTGTCTTCTCAAAAGAACCTAATCCTTCTTAATTTAAAGCCTAACAGGAAAACCTATTAATAATTCTAAAGAGGTTCATTGGAAAGGATAAGCCAGTATTTCAATATGAGACAGTTGAGTTTCTTTATGTAATACTTTTACCTTTTACTTTGAGAACCATAGAGAAAAGTTATTAAAATAGTGTAGTGTGCTGCCTACACCTGGATTCACTAATTGAGATTATGTAACATTTGATTTGTCACTGTTTTGTTCCTATGAGTGTATTATAACGTTAAGAGCTTGATTTTTTTTTTTTTTTAAGATTTTATTTATTTTTTCGTGAGAGAGAGAGGCACAGACATATGCGGAGAAGCAGGCTCTCTCCAGGGAGCCAAATGCAGGACTCAGTTCCAGGACCCCGGGATCACTACCCAAGCCAAAGGCAGACGCTCAACCAATGAGGCACCTTATGCCCTGAGAGCTTGATTCTTAAGGTTAAGCTCAGGTCATGATCTCATGGGCCGTGGGCTTGAGGCTGGCATTAGACTTCATGCTCAGTGGGGAGTCTCCTTGGGATTCTGTCTCTCCCCCTCCCCCTGCTCTCTCTCAAATAAATAAATCTTTTTTTAAAAGGTTGTCATAGTCCCTATTGAAATTAATGTTCTGGCTATTGAAAAAGACTATAAGAAGTATTTTGTTACATAATAAATACTCTTTCAGGGCTGACAATCATTCAAGGATGTCCTGAGGAATAATAATGCATTTTTTTTAGTGGCACATAAAGAAAAGTGATAGGTTTTAATGAGATGAATTTGCCACCAAATTACTAAAATGCTATTTTTATGAAAATGTAGAGAGAGCTTTATTTAAGCACATGTGTTATTTCACATCCAGACTCTACTACCATAGTAATGAATTAGAAACAAATTTATAATTTATTATAATTTACCTTTAGGCACACAGACATCCACAGTAGATACAGCATTTTATAGCAATTCAAGAGAAGCATGGTAAGTATTTCAAGAAGTCTTGCAGAGTTAAGAAAAAACTTACACGAAGTATAAAATCTTGGGCAGGATATACTTATAGACAGATAAGGAGAATGATTATCAGGTAAGCAAGGAATATATTCTTCAGTCAAGTTCATAAGGTACTACACCTATTGCAAGATCACTTCTACTTTATTGCTTATTTAGGTGTATATTGAAAGGGCATTTATTCTCTGACCTCTTTCCTGAAGCACACCAACTTCATTTTATTTCTTAAACTGCTTAATTATCCAGTGTATTTGAACATTGAAGGGGTCCCCTTCTACTCATGGTCACCAGATTTAGGCATAGACCAGTATTTTGCTTAATTACCTGGTTTCATGGTAGAGAGGCAGTGTAGTGTGTGGCAAAACATATGGACTGTGGAGTTAGAATTTCTGGGTTTGAATACAGATTCTGCTGTTCATCTTGTGTAAATTACCTAACCTCTCTGTGCCTTGGTTTCTTCATCTAATAATAGTACCTATTTTATAGAGTTGTAACTAAGATTTAATAGGGTAATGCATACAAGAACATGCACAGAGTAAAAACTCTATAAATGTTTATTGTTACTTGTTTAAACACTTAACAAAGTTGTGAATATTTATACAACCATCATTCATTCTAATTACCTTTAGGTACCTACCATGTGCAGGTTTTACATTTTACTATACTAAAAATGAATAAAACCTATACCAGACTATAAAGAGTTCATGGCTTAGAGGAGAAGATGCATATTAAATAATTCAACAAATACGTGTAGTGAGTGTCTAAGAAGTAGTACAATGGAATCATTGAGGCAAGAGTAACTCTGTCAAAGGAAGTAAGAAAAAAATTAATATGGGTATTGGGTATATAGGGATTTATCCTGCTATTCTGGTGTGTATGTTATTTACGTTTGGGAGCAATGAAAGACAAATGCTGAGGAACTATTGTAGATTAAAAGAAAATCACAACATATGTAAATCAGATCATTATATTGTGCACTGTAAATTTATGTACTGCTATATGTCAGTTAATTATATCTTAATAAAACTGGAAAAAAGAGAGCCAATAAAAACATGTCTGTATCCTGTATTGGAGAGAAAACTACTCTAAAGGACATTATTGGGACATTTGACAAAATTGGATATGCACAAAATTAGATGACAATAGAGCTTCATAAATGTTAAATCTCTTCAAGTTGATCCCTATACCATTAAAGAGTATCTTTGTTCTAAGACCACACTACTGACGTACTAAAGGAGTGAAGGGAAATTATACTATCTCTTTGAGAGTAATTTGTATATCACTTGAGTTTTCCTCATATTCCAAAAACAATCTCAAAACTATTTAGCAGTTGTTATCCTTCCTCAGCAAAGACTGAGAATACCGAAAGTCTTTACTTTCAAATAGCTCAGGAGAAAAAATGGTACACATACACTCACAGAATAATGAAGCATATGTAGCAAAATGTTAAAAATTGGTGACTAGTGGTATGCAGAAATTATTTGTATTTTCATAGCTTTTGTAAAAATTTGATATTAGTTCAAAAGAAAAAGGGAAGGGAGAGAAAAGGGAAGAGTTTTATAGAGAGGATGCATTTGAGTTATCATAGAGGCTAATTCATTGGGTAGAAAGAGAACCAGAGGCAGATATGTAGAAAGCCATAGGGATATGAAAGAGCATGACTTATTTGCAAGTAGTTCAGTATGGTAATTTCTATGTTAATATAAGATGCTTTGAATACATTATTTTAAGTGTCTGTAGACAATTAGCTTGAATATTTATTTATCTGGTGTTTATTAAAATTCAGGAAACATTTAGCAAATTAGTGGGCTAAGATTATGGCAGAACCACTGCTTTATATACTTCTATTACTAGGAAATCTTGTTTTAAATATCCTGAAATATCCTTTAAATATCCTTTTTTCCCCCCACTCCTTGACAGCCTTTACATGGATATTTGGGAATAACATGGCCATTTATATGTAAGAGTTTGAGCAGCCTTAAGACCAAGTAGACCATAGAAATTTAGTATCCTCATATAACTAAATAAAAAAGCACCTATCAGAGAGCAGCCTGGGTGGCTCAGTCGGTTAAGTATCCGACTCTCGATATTAGCTCAGGTCATGATCTCAGGGTTGTGAGATTAAGCTTTGTGTCAGGCTCCATGCTGGACATGGAGCCTGTTTAAAAGATTCTTTGTCTCCCTCTCCCTCCCACCCTGGCTCCCTGCATGCCCTCTCGCTCGCTCTCAAAAAGAAAAGAAAAAAAAAAGTCCTCATTTTGATAGATGAGAGGATCTTACTAGAGATAATTTGAAATTTGGATCAACAAAACTAGTAAGAAAAAACCTATAATTAAGCATTTTATATCATCAGTATCCATGTTTGTAAGGAATATTGTAGAATAGAGCTGAGAAGAATCTTTCTGTAAGAAATCTTTAGCAAAAGAAATGATTTTGCTAGTAATTTGAAGGCAGAATGACCACTGATCCTTTTCCAAACTTCTTTTGGTATTTTGCCTCTTTTCCTTTCATCCTTTTATTTCTTAATCTATAGATTAAGGTTTTATTTCTAATGAGACTCACCTTAATTGTTTATATTGCTGATCTTTTGATAGCAAGACTTCTGCATGTATATCAAAAAATATCAGGTGCTCTGTAGTCTAGAAAATAATTTCTAGGACATATAAATGAAAGATAATGGACCTGTAAGACCTTATGTTCAGTTAGAAAAACATGCTACTCTTGATCTCAGGGTTGTGGGATTGAGCTCCATGTTGTGTGTACAGATTACTAAAAAATAATTTTTTAAAAAAGGCAATGGAGCGGGGGATCGCTCGGTGGCTCAGTAGTTTAGCGCTTGCCTTCTGCCCAGGGCATAATCCTGGAGTCCTGGGATCGAGTCCCGCCTGCATCAGGCTTCCTGCATGGAGTCTGCTTCTCCCTATGCATATGTCTCTGCCTCTCTCTCTCTCTCTCTCTCTCTCCCCTCCTCCTCCCCTCCCCCCGTCTCTCATGAATAAATAAAATCTTTTATAAAAAAAAGGTAATGGAGCTAGAACTCAAACAGTATTTATTCAATTACTTGCTGAGGAAAGGGAATCATTGCTGAATGGTTTTCAGACTGTTCTTGGAATATAAGAAAATTTTATCACAAAATTTCTAGTAAGGTAGTTTAAAATCATGAAATTTAAGTTTTTAACAATTTTCAGAAGGTAAAAAATTTTCAGAAATAAGTGGTTGTAGGTTTTCCATATTCTTGCATGAATGTATTTATATTGTATCTATGTAATCTGTATGTAATATCTCTGTGATGCTCCACTGTTAACTTCTAACAAATTGAAACATTGGAGCATCATCCAATCTAAATTACTTATTATAAGGTAAATTTTCTTTCACGTTGAGAGTAAGATACAAGAGAAACCTTTGGATAAATCCAGTAAAACCAGAGTTGTTAGAATTAATAATGTAATTTATAAGCCTTATTTCTAAGAGCTGATGAGAGAACATTAACTTTCATGGTTTCTTGTTATTTACTACAATGGTTGAATTTTATGTTGTAAAAAATATCAGCTGAATTTCACAGATGCTATTTGCAGAAAAGTTTATAATGGATTGGGTGCTAAAGTTAGCATACTTGGTTATATTGTATAACAGATATGGAGGCTTTTAGGCATTTCTGAAACTTAAGAACTTAATCATTAGAGAATATGAAATAATTTCTGTGTTTATCTTATAGTTACTAACAAAAGCAACTTGTAAGCTTCATGTTTTGCTATTTTAAACTATTTCTATATATCTGGAAAATGTCCAAATGGTTTTCACAGTTGCTTTTTTTCTTTATTATTCTGGCAGTAGTGATCTATATTTGTATTATATTTACGTATGTAGAAAGAGAGTTGGTTTTGAAAGATCAGATATACATAATTAAATAAAATTATTGCTGGTTTTATTAAGTATATTTAAATTTTGAGTTTATAATAGTTGTTGCTGTTTCCTCTAACTACAAAAAAGGAAAAGAATTGAACAATACAGGTTTAATTTTTGTTTGTTTTTCTTAGCAATTGAAAGCATGTAGTGAAGAGCAGGAAGACAGAGAATGTTTGAACCAAGCTATTACAGCTCTTATGAATCTCCAGGGTAGCATGGACCGAATTTATAAGCAGTATTCACCTAGACGCCGACCTGGGTAATTCCAAACTGTTGAAAATATGAATGTTTCTGCATACTTCATTTATTATTGTAGTTATACTTGCATTCTTCAGAGTTATACTTTTGTTTTACATTTTTCTTTTGGTCTCTTAGTTGCAGAAAATTGGCACTGTCTTATTGTTAAGATATATTTAATAAAATTTTAAAAGATATAACTAATAGTTTTGTACATGTTATATAAGAAATTTAGGATTCTTTGTAATTTTAGTTAGTATGGCATTTGGAATGAAATGCAGAGTTTCTCTAGTACTTCTCTTTCACAATAATGAAATTGACACATGTATCAGTTGTGGCAAAGTTAGTAGAAGATAGTAAATGCTATGTGCAAAATCTAGTGTTTGGTTATTTAATATTTTCTCACTTGATTTGAGGTGGTTTACACTTAAAGAAATTTGGGTTGCTCAGTCATTGAAAAAGCTAAATTTATCTTTTTTTTTTTTTAGGGATCCTGTTTGCCCTTTTTATAATCGTCAATTAAGAAGCAAGCATCTAGCTATTAAAAAAATGAATGAAATTCAGAAAAACATAGATGGGTGGGAAGGCAAAGATATTGGACAGTGTTGTAATGAATTCATTATGGAAGGTCCATTGACACGAATTGGTGCTAAACATGAACGACATATTTTTCTCTTTGATGGCTTAATGATTAGCTGTAAGCCCAATCATAGCCAGTCACGCCTTCCAGGTTACAGTAATGCAGAATACAGATTAAAAGAAAAATTTATCATGAGGAAGACACAGATATGTGATAAAGAAGATACTTGTGAGTGCAAACACGCTTTTGAGTTGATATCCAAAGATGAAAACAGCATAATATTTGCTGCTAAATCGGCTGAAGAGAAAAATAATTGGATGGCCGCACTTATTTCTCTTCACTATCGTAGTACACTAGATCGAATGCTAGATTCAGTGTTATTGAAAGAAGAAAATGAGCAACCATTGAGATTACCAAGTCCTGAAGTATATCGTTTTGTGGTAAAAGACTCTGAGGAAAACATTGTTTTTGAAGACAACTTGCAAAGTAGAAGTGGAATTCCCATTATTAAAGGAGGAACTGTGGTGAAATTAATTGAAAGATTAACATATCATATGTATGCAGGTATGTGAAACTCATTCCAAGTGCTTACTTACCTAGGGCTGAGAATCTAAAAACCTTCTCAGGGTTATTCAAAAATGCTTGAGGCACAGAAAAAATGGATTGCCTCTGAAATACAAAAAGAATTCTGTAGAATCAAAAGGAATAAATAAGTAATTAAATGTCACTATAATATTGTTGACTTCATTAATTAGTAAATATTCATTAAAAATTGTATGAATCTTGAATCAGAAAACAATCCGCTTTAATCAAGTAATACAATGATTGACGGGAACGCTCTGGTGGGAGGAACCAGAATAAAGAGAAAAAGGAAGGAAGGCCTCCAAAATATGCTACTTTGAATTAAAGAAACTGAATAAATTGAACATACAACTTGTTTTATACTCTCTTTTCAGATCCCAATTTTGTTCGTACTTTTCTTACTACATACCGTTCATTTTGTAAACCACAGGAATTGCTAAGCTTACTGATTGAACGGTAAGAAAAATATTTACTTTACTTACATTAACGTTTCATAAAAAGTTAACTATTTTGTTCCTTGCAAAGTGGTGGGTACTAGTATGTACTCAACTAGTTTTTGAACATAATTTACTTGGCATTAAATTAATAGTATTACTGTTCTCTTCAATAAAACTATTTCCTTAAAAGAGACTTTTTTACTTGTCACTTTTAAACAGACTTTTTATTAAGGAAACTTTCAAAACATAGAAGAGTATAGTAAACCATCATCCAACTTCAGTAATTATCAATCCATGTTTCAGCTGTTTCCCCACTGTCTTCAACACCCTAACCCTGGGACTATTTTGAAGTAAATCCTAGACAACATATTTCATCTGTAAATATTTTCATTTGTATTTCCAAAAGATAAGTATTCTTATTAAAAACACAATCACAATCTCATTATTATACCTAAAAAAATTAACAGTTCCTTTTATTATGATTAGTTTTTAAAAATTAAGTTTTGAATTTTTCTTTTTTAGATAGCATCTGGGCTCCAAAGTAATTTTTGGTTCACATTTAAAAACTTAATACCAGAATTTTATCTTGACCTGTATCATTATGTTGTATTATGAATTAAAGTTCACCAGACTGAATTACTGTAATGTGCTATGAAGATCTACTTAGTTGTATTTCCATGTCCAAAATAAGGGAAGCATACTTCTTAGACTTATATTTTAGCTATTCTTCCTATAATTGGGCAAGGTTTCATTTTTTTTTTAAGCTTTGATTATTAACTTATCCACTTTATGTCCTTTATTGTTTAAAATTCATTTATATTCATTTAAAGAAGTTTATTTTCATTTTAAGAAAATAAATATTAGGGATTTTTAGAAAACAGATTTTTTTTTTCTATAGGTCTTTTCCATTGACCTTTTCTATATTGCTCAGTGCTAGTTATTAAACAATTTTTCATAAAAGTAAGAATATTGAATCTTCCTACTGTATAGATAGAAGGCAATTTCCTATATAAGTAACACTTTAAAGGGAAGTTTATCAGTAATTGTACTTTCACATAAGTGGTAGGAAAGATGGTTGCTTAATATAATTTTTTTTGTTATATTTGAAATCCTTTTCATTTGTGTATGAACAACAAAAAGTTTCTCTCACTTTCCTTCTTTTCTTCTTAGATTTGAAATCCCAGAGCCGGAACCTACTGAAGCAGATAAATTGGCTGTAGAGAAAGGCGAACAGCCAATCAGTGCAGACCTTAAAAGGTTTCGCAAGGAATATGTCCAACCAGTACAACTTAGGTTTGGCCTGAATGTTATATTTTTATGACCATTCAGTTTTTGAAATATAGTTAACTCATAAGTTATTACCTCTTAATTCAGATATAGGTATTGTTATACTTCATAATAGTTAAACTTCCAAAGTTCTTTTTTTTTTTTTTTTTAAGATTTTATTTATTCATGAGAGACACAGAGAGAGAGAGGCAGAGACATATGCAGAGGGAGCAGCAGGCTTCCCACAGGGAGCCTGATGTGAGACTCAATCCCAGGACCCTGAGATCATGACCTGAGCCAAATGCAAACGTTCAACCACTGAGCCACCCAGGTGCCCCTAACTTCCAAAGTTCTATGGGAAGCTACCCTTAAATTCCTGAAGAAATTTAATTATTAAAATATACTGTGTTAGGGGCGCCTGGCTGGTTCAGTCGGTTAAATGTCTCCCTCGGCTCAGGTCATGATCTCAGAGTCCTGGAATCAAGCCCTGCATCGAGCTCCCTGCTCAGTGAGGTGTCTGCTTTGCGCGCGCGCGCTCTCTCTCTCTCTCTCTCAAATAAATAAATAAAATCTTTAAAAAAGTAAAATAAAATATACCGTGTTATTTGCATCAGATACCTCTGGCATGTGATATATTATGCTTATTGACCAGGATACCTATTAAGTAAAAATTGTAAATTTCATATGCATGTGCCTACTGTCAACCTTGTCCCTCCCCCCTTTGTGATCATCTAGTAATCCTGGACTTTTTTAGTTTATAATATTTATGGCATTTTTAGCTCTTTCCCCACTGTTCTCCCACAAAAATTATTAATTCATCTAAAAAATCAGTAATTCCTAAAATTGTATTTGATAATAACAGCTGCTAGTTGTTAGGAATGCCTAAGTGCTTTTATTGTTTTTATCTCATACTGACAGTACAATTACTACTTTATATATGAGGAAATTGAAACTTAGCAAGATAATGTAATTTGAGATAGGTCATCACAGAGTGATTAGCAGAACAGGATTCAAAGCCATAATCTTTCTGACTTCCTCTAAGTCAGTGGTTTTTTTTCTTACCATGGGGCATTGAAAATTGGAGGCTCCTTTCATTAGCCTTCTTTATAGTCCCTAATTGTACATGATCTAATATTTTTTCTTTCATATTTCATCTAAATATGAAGGTACCTTGATTAATAAATTGCAACTTTGGAACTGAATATGTTATTTATTTTCCAGGATAATTGCCACAAATAAATGCAGTTTTTAGTGGAATGATAGAGTTCTGTCATATTAATGATATGTTTCCCAGCCAAAACTTTTAACATGTCTTTCTTTGTATAAGAAGATGATATTTAAAAAAATTTTTTTAATAAAAAAAATCTTATTTACCCATCAACAATAATGGAATAATTTTTTTAAAGATTTTATTTATTTATTCATGAGAGACACAGAGAGAGAGGCAGAGACTCCATGCAGGGAGCCCAATGTGGGACTCGATCCCAAGACTCCAGGATCACAATCTGGGCCAAAGGCAGGCGCTAAACCACTGAGCCACCCAGGGAATCCCAGAAGTAATTTTTTTTGTACTAGCTACAATGCATTTATACTCCCCTACACCCAGATTAAACTTTTTTAAAAAGATTTATTTATTTATTAGAGAGCACATGCACAAGGAGGAAGGTGCGGAGATAAACAGACTCCATGCTGACTGGGGAGCCCAATCCAGGGCTCATTCCAGTAACCCTGAGATCATGACCTGAGCTGAAATCAAGAGTACAATACTTAACCAGCTGAGATACCCAGGTGCCCCACAAATTCATTACCTCTTGACATAAGGCACAAATTTATAAAGTTGCTATATGGGGCAGAATATAATCTTAAACTCTTAGTCATCTATGTTCTTTATTTATTTCTAAGCACTTGTTGTGTTCTCAGTATAGAAATAACATGAAATATCATCTTTACCACCATGATATTATGATTATATTGTGGAAAAGGGATACATGAAACAGTTGTGTATTATTCTACCTTAAATGTTTAAGTGGCTTAAAAAAATACATCCCTGTAAAATTTCAGGAATAGCTAAGATTAAGCTATAATAATTAGAGAAAGCATCTTGGAAGAGGTGAAATACGAGAGTGTCCGTAAAGGGTATATAGGACTTAGGTGGGCAGAAAGTGACTATACGTATTCAAGATCATGAGAAATAGTATGAGCAAAGGCAAGAAAGCAGAAATAAGAATAGCGTGCAGAGGAATTTGGTAAGGAAATTGACTCAACAGAAATGAAGACATTGTGTTGCAAGTAATAGATGAGATTAACTATATGGAATGAGGTGGAATTGAAGATGGACTTAAAGTTGTTAAAGCAGTCTTGTAAGCATTGAAAGATTTTTAGCAATGATAGTAATTTTTATAATGATTTTAACATTTTCTAACATTGTATTATGAAATCTTTAACCTAAAGCAAATTCGGGAGGATTTTACAGTAGACCGCCTATATCGACCGTTAACATTTTACTCTATTTATTTTATTACATATATATTCTTTTATTATTCTTCTGTTGGTCCATTAATTGTCTAATTTTAGGGATGTATTTCAAAGTGCACTTCTCCTTAAATACTTCAATTTGGATATCATTAACAGCACAGTATTTATTCTTTTGTCTTAAAATATGTACATAGTAAAACACTGTGTGCTTTGAATTTTAACAAATGCACACATCTCTATAATTTAAACTCCTTTCAAGATATAAAATGTTACTATCACCTCAGAAAGTTTCCTCATGCCCATTCTAATCAGTTTTTGTCCTCATTGCCCAAAGCAGTACTCATCTTCCTCCATAGATTAGTTTTACCTGTTTTAGAACTTAATGTAAATGGAATCTTTCATATACCCTTTTGTGTCTGACTTTTTTCACTCATCATGCTTTTTTTTTCTTTTAAGATTTTATTTTTTTATTTATTCATGAGAGACACAGAGAGGCAGAGGAAGAAGTAGGCCTGATGTGGGATTCAATTCCAGGACCCTAGGGATCCCAAGTTGAGTCAAAGGCAGACGCTCAACCACTAAGCCACGTAGGCATCCCACTCATCATGCTTCTGAGCATGTTTTTGCTTATATCAGTTGTTTGTTCTATTTTATTCCTAAGGTAGCAATATGAATATACCACCTTTTTTTTCCCCACTGAAGGGCATCTGGGTTCTTTTCAGTTTTTTATTACTATGAATAAAGCTGCTATGAGCTTTATTTTACAAGTCTTTTGTGAATGTATATTTTCAAATGCCTTTTTCACATGACTGAGTTTTTTGAGTATTTGTATTTTTGGTTTTAAAATAAACTGTCCAAATCTTTTTTCCAAAGTAGTTGTACTATATTACACTTTCACCACCAATGAATCAGAGTTCCAGTTGTTTCATATCCTCACCAACATGTTGTGATATCAGTCTTTATACTTTAGCTAAACTGGTGGGGGTATAGTGGTATCTCTATGTTGTTGTAATTTGTATTTTTTATTATGACTAATGATGTTAGGAAGTTTTTATAGTCTCTTACTGGCTATTCATACTTATTTTGTGAAGAATTTGTTAAAATCTTCAGCCTATTTTTTGTTGAGTTATTTTTCTTTTTATTATTGAGTTGTTAGGAGTATGTTGAATAGAACTGGATGCCAGCCTTTTGTCAGATAAAAAGTTTTGTAAATATTTTCTCCCAGTCTGTGGCTTGTCTATTTACATTTTCTTAACAATGTCTTTTGATAAATGGAAGTTTTTAATTTTGATGGAATCTGATTATGAGGGTTTTTTTTTCTTTTACATAATAGTAATTTTTAAATTCCATTAGATGCTGTAGAAACTAGGAAGGAGAGAAAATGGCCCCAGAGTTATTTAAACTGGCCTAAGTGTAAACTAGAAGTTAACAATTTTGTGATATCTTGAAATATTTTCTAAGCCATCAAATGTGCCAGGGACACAGTGATTTAAGGCTGTTTTATTATAGATAGCATGACAGAGATTGGGAATTTAAAGTATTTTAAATTCTTGCAGTATTTAGCCTGGGAGAAAAGCTAATGTCAACTGGGAGTGATGGTGGGGAAGCTAACCTAGAAATAGTCATTTATTAAAATAATGAAAAAAATTAATGTAATTAATTTACTTTAATGGGATGGATAGTAGAATGTTATCTTTGTACAGATTGATTAAATCTCCACTTGCAAGGTTATAAGTTATCACCTTGAGGGTACTGCAGAACAAAATAGCTCTGTGAGAACTATTTTTGTCTTTTGATATAAAATAGGAGCATGTGAATAACTGTAGATAACAGAAATTTGATGATAGCACTTGAATTTAGGAACAAATACACTAATCTTTGTTTTCCATTTTATGTGAAAAATATATCAATTTATACATATATTTTAAAGATTTTATTTATTCATGAGAGACACAGAAAGAGAGAGAGAAAGAGAGAGGCAGAGACACAGGCAGAGGGAGAAGCAGGCTCTATGCAGGGAGCCTGATGTGGGACTCGATCCTGGGTCTCTACTATCACGCCCTGAGTTGAAGGCGACGCTAAACCGCTGAGCCACCCGGGCTGCCCTCAATATAGATCTTTATTTTTGCTTTTGCTTTACCTTTTTTTTTCCTTTTTTTGTTGTTTAAATTCAATTAATTAACATATAATGTATTATTGGTTTCTGAGGTAGAGGTCAGGGACTCATCAGTCTTATATAACACCCAGTGCTCATGACATCACATGCCCTCCTTATTGTCCATCACCCAGTTACCCCATCCCCTTACCCCTCTCCCCTCCAGTGACTCTAAGTTTGTTTCCTATAATTAAGAGTTTCTTATAGTTTGGCTCCCTCTATGATTTTGTCTTTATTTTTTTCCTCTTTTCCCCCATAATCCTCTGTTTTGTTTCTTAAATTCATATGAGTGAAATCATATGATAATTGTCTTTCTCTGATTGACTTATTTCACTTAGCATTATATCCTCTAGTTCCATCTGTGTGATTCCAAATGGCAAGATACCATTTTTTTTGATGGCTGAGTAATATGCCATTTTGTATGTGTGTATGTGTGTGTCTTCTTTATCCGTTCATCTGTCAGTGGACATCTGGGCTCCTTCCATAGTTTGGCTATTGTGGACATTGCTGCTATAAGCATTGAGGTGCAGGTGCTGTTTTGGATTATTACATTTATATTTTTTGGGTAAATGCCCAGGAGTGCAATTGCTGGGCCACAGAGTAGCTCCTGTTTTCAACTTTTAAAAAAATCTTTTTCAATTTAAGAATTTAAAAATAGCTTTTGTAGTATACAAAGTATGAATTTTTATATATGTACAAAAAAGTTACTTTTCCTATACATTAGGGAGTAATTAAATAAAGAGACCACAATTTTTATGCTTATAAATATTTTTAAAATATAATTTTTAAATGGTAAATTAGTCAGGATCTGTTTCACATCATTGAAACACTTAGGTTTTAATTAAATACAGATTGGAGTCTCTGAGTGTTATATTCGCCCTTGTATATAAAGTTGTCACCATAGTATTAGAGAAGTAAAAGAAGTATAACTGAATGCTTAGGTTTCACTGAAATGTGTTTCTTTCCATTTTCTCAGGATCTTAAATGTATTTCGGCACTGGGTTGAACACCACTTTTATGACTTTGAAAGGGATTTGGAGTTGCTTGAAAGACTAGAATCCTTCATTTCAAGTGTAAGAGGTATATTATTTAAAGGTTTGATTGAACCTTATGTTGCAAATGAGTTTATTTTTAAATTTTTGTGACTTTTAAGAAGCTAAACTTTTTTATTTTTAAACAACTATAATAACATTCAGTATAGTTTACAGACTCTAAGGAGCTCATATATGTTATAACCACCTGAAGTCTTAGAACCTTGCCTTTTCAAGTTTTTTAGGAGAATCTTTCTTTAAAAGAAGTCATAAGTCTTCTTTAATAAACTTAATACACTAAAAAAAGTTATTTTAAGATTTTATTTATTCATGACAGAGAGAGAGAGGCAGAAACATAGACAGAGGGAGAAGCAGGCTCCATGCAGGGAGCCTGATGTGGGCCTCAATATCGGGTCTCAATCCCAGCACTCTAGGATCACGCCCTGAGCCAAAGGCAGATGCTCAACCACTGAGCCCCCAGGCATCCCAATAAGTAAAATCTTTAAAAATAATAATATTTACTTCTCTTATAAAAGTTTTCAGTATATTTTTAGCTACTAAAAAGTAAGAGTTTCCTACCTAAAATTTTAGAGCACAGTAATGAAATGAAACTCTAGACCATGAACCTTTAAACAAATGTATATTGAATCAAGAAAATTTATCTGACGGATAAAACACTAATTAAGAATATTTAAAAAAAAAAAAGAATATTTTAAGCCCAGTGTGGAGCTTACTATTAAAAAAAAAAAAAAAAAGAATACTTTAAGCCTAGCTTATCTCATCCTACTGTTTTCTTACTTAGGGGGAATTTTGCTTAAAATAGAGAATGTGATCTCTTTGCTTCAACTTTGAGATGTTTAAGATATATTTTTATCATGTTTGCCTTAAAATTGTTTATGGTACTATTTTTTTTTACTATTTTTTTTTGCATTATGTTCTTAATGAAGGTGCTAGACTATATATGATTTAAGAAACTTCTAAAATACACACGTATTAGGATAACACAAGTAAATGGTTATGTTAATGTCTAAAGGCCTTTCTTTTTTTTTTTTTCTTTTTTCTTTTTTTTTTTTTTAAAGGCCTTTCTTGAATAGGTTATACCTCCGCAATAACTAAATAGTTGGTGAAGAAAAGTTTCTTTTTTTTTTTCTTTTCTTTAAGACTTATTTATTTATAGGGCACCTGGATGGCTCAGTGGTTGAGCATCTGCCTTTGGCTCAGGATTGGTCCTGGGATCAAGTCCTGCATCCGGCTCCCTGCAGGGAGCCTGCTTCTCCCCCTGCCTATGTCTCTCCCTCTCTCTCTCTCTCTCTGTGTCTCTCATGAATAAATAAATAAATAATCTTAAAATGGGAAAAAAAAAAAACACCTTTTTATTTATTTTAGAGAGAGAGAGAGTGAGCAAGTGGAGGGGGGGCAGAGGGAGAAAGAGAATCCTGAAGTGGACTCCTCACTGAGTGCAGAGCCCTGTGGGGCTCAATCTCAGGACCCTAAGATCATGACTTGTGCGGAAATCAAGAGTTGGCTGCTTAACCAACTGAGCTGCTCAGGCACCCTGAGGGATGTTTCTTTTTATAAATGTATTTTAACTAATAAATGAAGAAGGAATGATGGAATTAGAATATCAATATTTTTCAACTCCCTAGTACTATTATAAAGAAGCAACTGGACATTATATGCCTGCTGTTGAATACCTATATTCTTATAGGTATTCATGTCAAAAAATTGATCCTGAATCAGAATATGTCTGTGTGTGTCTTATTTAGAGAAAAAATAGGAGACCAAGAAGCAATGCAAATGATACCACAGGGACAGAATTGGAAAAATTCAGACTTGAGAAATAACACAAGGCAAATGATTCCATTTTAACAAGTAAATTGCGAGCAAAAATGAGAGAGAAAAGGAGAACCTATAGATTAAAAAAGACTTGAGACATTGACTGCAATTTGTAGATCTTCTTTAGACCCTATTTCAAACAGACCAACTGTTAGAAAACATTTATGAAGGAGTCAGGGAAATCTAAGCACTAATTATATATTTGATGATATTAAGAAGTTATTGTCATTTATATGTATGATAATGTTATTGCCATTTTAAAAAGTCTTTAAATTAAAAAAAAGTCTTTAATTTTTAGATACATGCTTAAATATGAATGAAATAATAGGACATTTGTTTCAAGTTTAACTATTTATTTTAAGTATTCTATGTACCCAACATGAGGCTTAAATTCACAACTCCAAGATCAAGAGTTGAATGCTCTTCCAACTGAGCCAAATTTATATTTCTTTCAAAATAATTTAGAGAGTAGAAGGAGAACATGAGTGGGGTTAGGTGAAACAAAAATTGGTCATGAGTTGATAATTGTTAAATATTAATACAAAGTTTTGCCATTATGTCTGTCAACTAAAAGGTATTTTTGTTTGTGTTCTTATCTAGGAAAAGCTATGAAGAAATGGGTAGAGTCAATTGCTAAGATCATCAAGAGGAAGAAACAAGCTCAGGCAAATGGAATAAGCCATAATATTACCTTTGAAAGTCCACCTCCACCAATTGAATGGCATATCAGCAGACCAGGACAGTTTGAAACATTTGATCTCATGACACTGCATCCAATAGAAATTGCACGTCAGCTGACACTTTTGGAATCTGATCTCTACAGGTAGACTGTTAATGTTCATTTGCTGCTCTATTTTCAAGAATCTTGAATATACCTTTGTTAAGTGATATATGTATTATGGAAGAAGAGTAACATGTAAAACATTGACATTGGTTTATAAACTAAATTTCTGGTGAAACCATAGAATCACCTAAGAAAACTTATTTTAAAAACTGTTAGCAAAACTGTATTTGAATCTACTGATTAAAAACTTTTTTTTAATTAATAGCCAAAGTCTATAGGATATTGATGGGTATGCCACTGGTCGATTTTTTAAATTAGGTATCCTAGCTCACTATATACAGTAATTTAATCTATTCTTCTCAATTTTTTATTGAGTAATTCAGGTATTTTTTTTAATGTAGAAAATTATATAATGAGGGCCCATGAACAGCAAAAGCCTTACAAATACAATTGAAATCCTGACTAATTCTTCCCAATTTTATTCTACTTTCTTCCAATAACCACTACACTGTATTTGGTGTTTATTATTCCTATGTTTGTCTTTATACACATACATACATTGGTAAATAATATATAACACTGTTTTGGAGATTTTAAAACAGTTGATATTTATGTATCAGTCAGCAACATGTTTTGCACTAAAATTGTTTCTGGCATTTGATCAAGTTGATGAATATAAGTATGGTTTGCTTATTTTAATTACTGTGTGGTATTCTATTATATAAATGCTCCAGGGATCCCTGGGTGGCGCAGCGGTTTGGCGCCTGCCTTTGGCCCAGGGCGCGATCCTGGAGACCCGGGATCGAATCCCACGTCGGGCTCCTGGTCATGGAGCCTGCTTCTCCCTCTGCCTGTGTCTCTGCCCCCCTCTCTCTCTCTCTCTCTCTCTCTGTGTGTGTGACTATCATAAATAAATAAAAAATTAAAAAAAATTAAAAAAAAATAAAATAAATGCTCCATATTCTATCCAATCTCGTGATGATGAGCTTCTAGGTTGTGATTTTTTTCACTGTTGGAAATAATGACTGCTTAACTGAATATACTTAGAAATGTTTTCTTGTAACCTGGTGTCTCCAGAGTATGTGTCTAGATAGAAGGGTGGGGTGATCTAATATGTATATCTACAGTATTATGAGATATTGCTACATTGCCTTACAGAATGGCTGTATCAGTCTTTACTTGTACATCAGTGTTGGATGTCCATCTTTACCCATTTGGTACTATTAGACTTTCATTAGTCTGACAGGAATAAAATGGGATTTTATTGTGGTTTAATGTTCTCTTCCCTGAATAAGAGAGAAACTATTATTTCATGTTTATGTGACTATTTGAGTCAAGTCCTCTGTGATTTAAACCTGTTCATGTGTTTGTCCATTTATCTTTTGGGCTATCTTTGTCTTACTCAGTGTTAAGAGATCTTTAAATAATTTTCATGCTAATCCTTTGTAGGTTAAGTTGCATGATTTTTTTTTTATTCCACAGGAAAGTCCAACCTTCTGAACTTGTAGGGAGTGTATGGACCAAAGAAGATAAAGAAATAAATTCTCCAAATTTATTAAAAATGATTCGCCATACCACGAATCTCACCCTTTGGTTTGAAAAGTAAGTGTTTACTTATTGTGTCTTACTACTTCTTAATAATCATAATTCTCAGTCATCTATAAGCTTAAATTCTGGCTAAAAATATGTTTCTTTTTTATGTGAGGTGAGGAAATTGCTTTTTAAGCCATGAAATTTTTTTTTCTTTGGTTAGGTGCATTGTGGAAGCAGAAAATTTTGAAGAACGGGTGGCAATACTAAGCAGAATTATAGAAATTCTGCAAGTTTTTCAAGATTTGAATAATTTCAATGGTGTATTGGAGATAGTCAGTGCAGTAAATTCAGTATCAGTGTACAGACTAGACCATACTTTTGAGGTAAGTTTTAGGCTTAAATATTTCATCTTTTTTGGGGGAGATACAATTGATGGTAAAAGAAATTGCTTCTACCAGTAATCTTTTGACTAAATCCTTTACAAATCATCTTATTCCCTTAAATACCTTAGTATACGCTAGTGTGCCTAGAATTCATCAAAGAATATGGGGCTTGTGACTCTGTTTAGTATGTTTACCTAAATGTTATAAAGTTCCAAATGGATTTTTCCAATGGCACACTGATTATTTCAGATAAATGACAAACATTTTAGATATAAATATAGAACTTAATCACCTTTTAGTGTAAAGTCAAAGAGTAAATGGAGAGAAATCTTTCTAAAATTAAAAAAGAAGTTTTTTAAATTACAAAATAGTATATGTTTAGCATTTGTTATAGAAAATTTAGAAGATACAGAACGTATATGTTAAGGTCAAAATACACATACTCCTGGGCCCAGAAATAAAAGTGCCAGACTGTAAAGTTAATGTACAAAGATGTAGTTTCTACAGTTTTAATTGTAGTAGTAGAAAACAAGAAACAACCTGTATGTCCTTGAATAGGATGACTGAATATGTTGTTCTACATCTATAGTGTAGAATATTGTTCAGCTAAAAAAAAATGAATAGCATCTGTGTGTATTGTTTAAATTAATATTTGTGATATTTTAGGGAGAAAGCCATAAAAAGCCTTTAGAATAATGAATATAATATGATTTTGTTTTTATATAACATAAAAACAGAAAAAACCCTAAGCATGCTAGTGGAATTGCATGAGCATTGAGAAGAGTATGGAAAGATACTCTTTTCTTAACATTAGTTCTTTTGATGGATTATGATCAGAAGAGAGTGGAGGGCAAACTGTTTTTATATAAGTATTTTTCTATTTGGGTGTTTGCATTTTATTGATTTGTATGAACTTTTTATATATGAAGAATATTAATAGTTGAATATTGCCAAACACTAATCTATTTAACAGATTAATAATTTTAATTCTGATTTTGAAAATTCTAAAGTAGTGTATTTATTTTGAGAGGTTATTTATTCATGAGAGACACAGAGAGAGAGAGAGGCAGAGACATAGGCAGAGGGAGAAGCAGGCTCCTCACAGGGAGCTCAATGTGGGACTCAATCCTGGACACCAGGATCACGCCCTGAGCCAAAGGCAGATGCTCAACCACTGAGCCACCTAGGCATCTCTATTTTGAGAGGTTAAGTTTTAGTTTCATAAAATATTGGGTACAGAACAATATTTATAAAATATATATAAGGCAGAAAGGATAAAAATACAAAGAACTGGATATACCTGGTATCCAGTTTAAGAACTCCTCCCAATTCCATCTCCATCCTCACTCCTTCAGTTACCTTTCTGAATTTTGTTATTTTTTTCTATAGTTTTACTTATTTATATCTCTAAACAATGTACTCTTTCATTTTGCATGTTTCTTAATTATATATGAATATAATTCTTCAAAGACTTTTTTCACTCAACATTATTATCTTCCTAAAATTCATCCAGGTTGTTTCTTACTGCTATAGTTCATTCTTTTTTATAGCTGTATCATATTATAGGAATAAATTTACTAAAATTTTATTTATTTGTTTGTTTGTTTGTTAATGGCCATTTGGATTATTTCCAGTATGGGGCTATTATCAGTAATAGTACCATGAACATTTCTAGGTGTATCCTATTGCACAAAATTCTCTAAGTTATTTACCTAGAAGTAGAATTACTACGTAATAGGTTATGGCTAGATAATGCCAGATTGTTTCCCCAAATAATTTTACCAGTTTATACTCCCACCAGAAATGTATGACTTCTAGTTATTTTACATTCTCACCAGGACTTGATCTTGTCAGTTCTTTTCGTTTTCCAATCTTGTGGTTTTGATACATAAACCCCTGATTTTCACTGAGTTTGAACCTCTTTTTAAATGTTTATTGGCTCTTTGTATTCCTTCTTATGGAAATTTTTTGACTTTTTGATTGTTGAGTTTTTCTTTTGAATCTGTATGAGTTCTCCTACATACTGGATTTCAATCCTTTTTCAGTTATGTGTGTTGTAAATACCTCTTCCCAGATTGAAACTTCCCTTTTCACCTTTTTTTCTGTCTTTTGATGAACCAAGAGTTCTTAAAGTAGTCAAATTTATTTATCTTGTATATTGTGCTTTTTGGTGCCTTGTTTAACCAGTTTTCCTCTATTATCTTAATGTTTTGTCTTTCACATTCAGTCTTCAACTGAAATAAGTTTTGAGCATGGGGTGAGGTTGGAGTCTAATTTCATATTTTGTTCCATATGGTTAGCCAGTTGCTTCCATATATTTATTGAAAGTTTGATAGAAATTGCTTTGGTTCTATAAATTGTATTGGTTCAGCTGGTGAACAACTGACAATTTTACAGTGAGTCTTCCAAACCATGAACATGTATATCTTTCCATTTGTTTATTCATTTAATAAAGTGTTACGGTTTTCTTGATGATCTTCTACCTCTTTGGTTAGATTTATATTAGAATATTTTTTAAGATCTTGTTTTATCTTTATTGATGATGATACCTAGAAATACAGTTGATTTTTTGCCTGTTGGTCGGTTTATATCCAGCAACAGTGCTAAATTCTTTCATTAGCACTCCATATGTAGATTTTTTTTTTCACAGACTATTATATCCTCTGTGAATATTGACAATTTTTCTTTCATTTTCTTTATTTTTCTCATTCATGCCGTGTTAGGACTGATGTAGAATACTGAATAGAAGTTAGGATGTAATCACTTTTGCTTTTTCCTTAAGTTAAAGGAAATACAGTGGACAGTTTTCCATTAAGTGTAATGCTTGCTGTGGATTTGTGCGTGCCTGTGTGTGTGTGTGTGTGTGTGTGTGTGTATGTGTATGTACTTACCAGGTTAAAAATAATTAATTTGTAACAAAAAAATGTAACAATGAAATATAAAAGAAATATCTTTGCTTACTTGGTTTACTAAACTTTTGTTCAATTTTCTCTCCCTCCCCCAGCCATCTCCTCCTCACCAAAACCTTACACTTATCCCCAAAAGGCCTCTCAGTAGAAAAATATTTGAATGCTTCAGGATTCTATCCTCTCCTATAAACTGTAATTTGAAATGCTGGCTAATCAGATTTATAACTAATAAGGTCCTAAGGAAGAATTTTTTATTGCTTAATCTTCTAATTTATATTAGAAAAAACTAAGTTTTTAGTTTTATATTTATAGATATGAGAAATTATTTCAGGCAGGTGCTGGAAGAAATACTTCTCATCTTTAATTTTAAAAATTGTTTTTTGGGGGATCCCTGGGTGGCGCAGTGGTTTGGCGCCTGCCTTTGGCCCAGGGCGTGATCCTGGAGACCCGGGATCGAATCCCACGTCGGGCTCCCGGTGCATGGAGCCTGCTTCTCCCTCTGCCTGTGTCTCTGCCTCTCTCTCTCTCTGTGTGTGTGACTATCATAAATAAATAAAAATTAAAAAAAAAAGTTTAAAAAAAATAAATAAATAAAAATAAAAATTGTTTTTTGGATACGTGCAAAATTTTATAAAATTCCAAGCTTTGTGTTCATAAAATATGATTGAATTGTAAAAAACAAATTACACTCAATTTATATATTTTAAAGGCATTGCAGGAAAGAAAAAGGAGAATTTTGGATGAAGCTGTGGAATTAAGTCAAGATCACTTTAAAAAATACCTAGTAAAACTTAAGTCAATCAATCCACCTTGTGTGCCTTTTTTTGGTAAGTTACTGAATATGGATTTATATTTATATTTGAGATAGTTTGTTGTAGCCAAAAGAGACCAGCCTTTAAAAGCAAATTGTCGTGATTTTTATATCTGAACATATCTACTTTTATTAGCTGTTTATATTGATAAATAAAACTTTAAGGTCTCTATTTCCTTATCTTTAAAATAGAGGTTATGATAATTAAAGTGTTGTTGTAAGGAGCTCTGTGAGGTCTTTCTAGAAGAGTACTAATCCCATTCATGAGGGCTCTACTCTCAGGATTCAAGCACCTCCCAAAGGTCCCATCTCTAATACCACATTGGGCATTAGGATTTCAACATAGGAATTTTGAACGTTCAAACATGCATGCCTGTGTATACACACACACACATACATGCACGCACACAAAGAGCAGCACTGGCTGTGTTAATAAAAAATGTCTCCAGACGATCACAAATAGTCCTTAGGGGACAAAATTGCCCCCAGTTGAGCCATTGATTTAAATGAATCCATAATTATGTATGAGAAAGGAGCTAAAAACTTTCTTACTGTCCCAGAGTGAGGAATAATTCTTTTTCTATCTAAATGATGGGCTTTGGAAAAACAGAATTAGTTTATAGATCTATAATCTTATCACCAGAATTGGTTTAAAATTAATTTATTGATCATTATTTAAGTTCATTGGCATTAAATATTTATAATCAAATATTAAAATGGTTAGAACAGATTTAACACCGATTTTGTGAATGAATCCTTCCTGTTATATTAAGCTGTTAGTTTAAGGAATAAATTAAGCCTTTCCTAAACCCTAATTTTCTTTTTATTTTAAATTCTTTACATGTTAAAAAATTCCTAATGTAAAATTAATTAATAAGCCTATCAGAGTCTTACCAACATTATAGGGGTAGAATTGCTGGATTATAGGATGTCTTTCAACTTTAGTAGATCAATTGTTTTTTCAAATGATTGATTAAGTAACAAATTTTATAACTTTTCTTCAAATACTCTTTTTTACTAGGAATATATTTAACAAATATTCTGAAAACTGAAGAAGGGAATAATGATTTTTTAAAAAAGAAAGGGAAAGATTTAATCAATTTCAGTAAGAGGAGGAAAGTAGCTGAAATTACTGGAGAAATTCAGCAGTATCAGAATCAACCTTACTGTTTACGGATAGAACCAGAAATGAGGGTAAATATTTTCTTTGCTTATCTTAAAATCCTCTGCAATCTGTAAGAAATATCATAACCACACATTATGCTACTTATTTTACTATAAAAATAATATAGTAAGTTAATAATTAATCATTAGATAGAAGTGGTAAATATTAGGTATTCTGTGCTAATAATCTACAGTTATGAATATTTCTAGGTGCTGGGGTACCTGGCTGGCTCATTCAGTAGAGCAGATAACTCTTGATCTCAGGGTTGTAAGTTTGAGCCCCATGTTGGGTGTAGAGATTACTTAAAAATAATATCTTAAAAAATACATATTATTAGGTACTTTTTCTTGAGAGCATTGCTTCTTCATGCATCTGGTTCAAGTAATACTTTCAATAATAAAACTGAATGATGATTCAAAAAATGAATGATGAAATGGAATGAAACTCTCTGTCCATGTAGTAAAAAGAAAATCCACTGCTAGTACTGTCATTGGTTGATACCCATTTTAGATATTTTACATGTGCCAATCTAATATCAAATAATTAATTTCTTCATAAGAAAACTGGGTTTAAATAGAGGAGGAGGTCAGTTTGATAGAGCAAAAAATGATTTCTTTTTAAACACTCTACCTGATATTCTATTTTGAGCAATAGTTTATAACATTGATTCTGTGGTACTATAAAATGTCGGATACCTTCAAAATCATAGTAAATTATGATACTATGTATGTCAAGTGAATTGTGTTATACTTATTTGAAATTCAGAACATATAACTTATCAGTTCACCTGTCACATTACAAATTGTGCTCAACTTTCAGACTTAGTCTGCAGGTCAGGCATAGTAAGTGAAAATGGCCACTCTGACTCTCACCCTCCTAAATTGTAAGATGGTAACTATTCTTTGTTCCCAGTTTAAAACAAAATACTCTAAAGCCCTAAGAAAGAATGACCTAAAGTGTACCATGATGAAAATGTAGACAGTTACCTACTCTAAAGAAAATGGTGACAAGCTGCTGGTCGTCCTATATGTCATTCTCTTCCCTCATCATGGGGCCAACCCTCTGTGATGCGGAGTTTATAATATATTTTCCCAGAAAAATCATGTTAAATTATAGATGGGTATATTTGAAATAGCACTTTATTTATTTATTTATTTATTTATTTATTTATTTATTTATTTATTATTTATTTATGAAATAGTACTTTTAACATTCATATCTCAGTAACTCCATTAGGTTTTTATGATCTGGTCTAGACTTCCGCCATCATTTAAAGCATTCTTTATGGAGGTATGGGGACATTCACTTATCAGGCCATAGTTAATCAAGCTAATGAATTGTATTAAAAAGTAAAGGTTGAGAAAATCAAGAACACTGCTATTAGAACTTTGTAAGTCTTTAAATTACTCTTGGCTCATATGATTTAATATGAACAGCTAACTTGAATATAAGAACAAGTTGTTTCAATATTGTTAAAGAGCTAATACAATTTTCTTGACATTGGCAGAATGCCTGAAAAGTGGGAGAATTTTTTATCAGAAAATCTATAGCTCATTTTGCCCACCGTTAAAGTGAAAACCCAGTACTTATTTTTATATATACTTATGAATCTCTTCAAAATTAAATAAAGTTAAATCCAATAATTTGCTTCTAAAGCATTTTTCTGAGGAAATCATCAAAATGTACAGAAAATTTATGCACTAGAAGTTAATAAATATAATTATTATTGTAATACAAAGAATTAGAAAGCACCACTGTGGAGATTGGTGAAATAAATTCTGGAAAATCCATATGATTAAAGACTGTAGAGCTAAAGTTTGTATTTGTAAAATAAGTAAACCACATGGGAAAATATTGAACATAAACTAAAAAAAGGTTAAAAAACAACTGGTGTGGGCCCAATTTTGCAAAATAAAAGAAAAAACAAAACGAATATTTGTATATATACATATATTCACACAGTAGAAACATTGGAATGATACTCTGTAAGAGTAAAATGGTAACAGATCTCTGGTTGGTGAGATTGCTATTTATATTACTTTTTATCCTTTGCTAAATCATCTAAATTTTCAATCTAAAAACTTAAATACAAGGTTAGAAAATTTCTTTTTCTTGAAACAGAAGGGTTATTTTACTAGAGACTATCACAGATAGATTTATAATTGTTCTCGAAATTACTTCTGACTAGAACTTAATCCAGCTTATCTCTGTTTTTTTTCTGATTATCAAAAGTGTCAAAAAAAAAGTGTCATTGTGGACACTTGGCTTTCTCAGTTGATGGAACATGTGACTCTTGATCTCAGGGTTGTAAGTTCGAGCCCTACGTTGGGTGTAAAAATTACTGAAAAATAAAATCTTTTTTTTAAAAAAGTCTCATTGTGAATTATAACCATAATTCTGTTAAACTGTCAACACTTTTGATAAGTTTACTGGTGATAATCATCTTGCTATAATGACTAGGGATAATATTGAGGGATATTGAACCATTAAGATGGTAACAAATGAAAATCTGTCCATCTTTTTAATAGAAAATGAAGACTAGAATATACAACTCCCATAGAAATTGTACAATTTTATTTGAAAGTAGAGAGATTAGAATCAACAATTCTTATGAACTCTCAGATATTACAGTCCTTTAACTTGTTAATATATATATTTTTTTGTTTTAAACTGCTGAAATACATATTCCAGTAAGATCTAAAACATATACTTAGGAAAATTTGTTTAATTCCAGAGATTCTTTGAAAACCTTAACCCCATGGGAAATGCTTCTGAAAAGGAGTTTACAGATTATTTGTTCAACAAGTCACTAGAAATTGAGCCCCGAAACTGCAAACAGCCACCTCGATTTGTAAGTTCAGTACAATTTTGGAAAAATTGTGTGTTAAAACAATATTATCTTCATTGTTTAATAACGTATTACTATTAAAATTCTGATTTATTCAAATAACTTTTTCAGTCCTTTGTTTTGCAGTACTATACTATTTCTAAAGTGGTAGGTACTATAGGAAGCAATGTTAGCTTTTTGATAAAATCTGGATTAACCTTTATCTTAGTAGGATTTATTTATCTGTCAGCTTTTAAGCCTTCCTGGTATAAGAGGGAATGTTCTCAGAAAGTGAGAGCTGTAAATGACCAGGGAATGGAATAGGAAATGAAAAGACCAGGAAAAGGAGTAAGCAAGTGTATGTATCATGGTTCTTCTGGCCTGGCCTATCATTAGAGCGCCATAGTCTGTGGTTGCCACTAGAATGAACTTCACACTAAAATTTGCTGCTACAGGTCCTAGTTATTCTTGGGTTTCCAGTGGCAACAGAAGTAGTAGAAGACCAATTCTAAGTAGTTGAACAGAAAGCAAGATGTGGAAGGAATGAAAAACACCTATAAAGATGCCTGGGTGGCTCAGGTGGTTAAGCGTCTGCCTCAGCTCATGAGGGTCATGATCCCAGGGTCCTGGGATTGAGTTCTGTATCAGGCTCCCTGCTGAGGAGGAGGGAGTCTGCTTCTCCCTTTGCCCTTCCCCTCTGCTCATGATCTCTCACACTCTCTGTCTCTCAAATAAATAATAAAAAAAAATAAAACCTTTAAAAATACTTACAACATACCTACATTGGGCCAAGCAGTAAGCTGGATAGTTTCATGTTATCTCCACAAGAGTTGTATGATATAGATCTTATTCTCATTTTACAAACATAGAAACTGAGGCTCGAAGTTATTAAATAAATTTTTTAAGGCTGCGAAGCTAGATATCAGCACACTTGAGATTTTAACTCAAGTTATCTAAATCTGAGTCCATGTTTTTTCATTAGGTTACTACTGTGAGAGTTTAAAAAGGGGGGTGGAGGGTGAGAGACCATTTTCTCCAAAAACTTGAAAGTGCTGTTAATGGAGGTTGGTCATTTACTGTTAGAAAGAAAAAAAATGGTCTTTTTTTTTTTTTTCCTGATGCACCTAACATATATTGCATGTATTATGTCTACAGTAAATACATGTAAAATTGATATCAATGATTTGAAGAAATTTAGGTTTAAGTGTTTGGGGAGGAACAAGTTTTCACACAGAGTTTCAAGAATTTTATTTCTGCAGAATGAAAAGAGGTTTACTTGTATTCAGGTCCCTCTTAAAATTAAGCCAATCAAATCCCCAAGTATTCTACTAGAATATTACAGGCTGTTATGCAGATTGGGATTTTATTGTACTCTTTTAACAATATGCTAAGAATTAATAAGGTAGAGTTAAGCCACAAAAATAAAGTATGTGCACATTAGTAATGGTAGTTATGTTTGCTTTTCCTAGCCTAGGAAATCAACTTTCTCTTTAAAATCTCCTGGAATACGGCCGAATACAGGCCGACATGGCTCTACCTCAGGCACTTTACGAGGTCATCCAATGCCGTTAGAAAGAGAACCATATAAAATAAGCTTTAGTCGGATTGCTGAAACTGATCTTGAATCAACTGTGTCAGCACCAACCTCTCCAAATACACCATCTACTCCACCAGTATCTGCTTCTTCAGACCTTAGTGTGTTTTTAGATGTGGATCTCAACAGTTCCTGTGGTATGTATTTGATGTAAATCATTTACGATGTAAACCATAAAAAGAGGAATGTTATGTTTCAGATAATTCTTCTCATCATTTTGATTAGGGAACCATAGAATCCTTTGCACACTATGCTAGTGTGGAAAGTGGCATTTAAATGTGAAAATAATAATTAACACAGGGGACTAAAGCATCATTTATGCATTGTTTATGCATAGTATTTTCTAATTCATTAAACAAAGATATATTTAGTACCTTTTGGGCCCCACTACAGCTCCATAGGGAGCGATAGAGAATAAGAGAACACACAGGTAAGTTTTATGAAGGAAACTTAAAAAAAACTGTGATAGGGAACTACTTATGCTAAGAAAGGAAAAACATGCCAGCTACAAAGGCAACATTCCAGGTTCATTTCTTTTAAGACTAACATGTCAATAGAGGATAAAATTCTGTACTCTTTGTGTTATTATATTTGTTATTTTATGCAAAAATATTTTAAAAATAAAACCATACATATTACCTTTCTTTTCAAATTAATTTTTCTCATTCCAATAGGCAGCAATAGCATCTTTGCTCCAGTCCTCTTGCCGCATTCAAGTAAGTAAGGATTTGAATTGATTCTAATGAAACCAAACAAGTTGTTTAAATTTGGACATGAGTATTTGGGTTTTAGCAACATTAAAATATTTTTTAAATGAATGAAATTCTTATAAATAAGTTATTTGCTTACAATTGGGTACTATTTAAACTTTACAATAGTTCATTTTCATCATTTTACAACCTACCTATGGTTTAGGAGTTGTGTGACCTTAACAAGTTATTTAGCACCTCCAACTCAGTTAAGGATCAAATGACATAACGATGTAGAGCCCCTAGCATATTACTTGGCACAGAATGAACAGTGACTTCATACCAGTTGCCTCTCTTCTTTCCCATCCCAACTCATTTTCCCAGGTGGATAATATACTTAAGTGTTTATGAGATTCCCAGACAAGCCCTTAATCACTTGTTTTTTCATATGATCTTATTTAATTAAGGCAGTTACTTTAAGTAAAACACTATTCTGCCATTCTCAGTTATTTCATAATTTATGACATAAATGCTATCACCTTTCTTTCTATGGGCATTTGTTTAAAACAACCCAAGGAGGACAGAGTAGTTTCAGGAATAATTCTCCCGATCTGGAGGACTTCTGCTTCTATCATACTAAAATGTATATAATTTAGTAGCAAGAGGGTCCCTTTCTTATGAGAAAAGTAAGGTTAGTCTTTTAAATGTTTATAATCTTACATTTTAATTTTTAAATTTTTATCAAAATGATATATGTATACAGTTTAAAAGGCAAATAGGGCTAAACATTGAAAATGAAATTAATAGCAGTTCACTACCCTGTGGCACCCCACTTCTTTTCTTGTTCTCCAGCGACACTTTCACATTAAATGGTGTTTTCATATTTTTCTTTTTTGAATCATTAGTTTTAGATATTTTGTCATGATTTCCTATTACAATAGATGAGAATTTTGCCCTTTATTCTGGCTAATATACTTGTCACATTTGGGGGAAAATACTATTCACTATTAAATCAGGAAGTGAATACTACAATTATGCTTCCTTTCTTGTATAGCTCTGTTTCACAAAGTTAATGATAAATTCATTAATGCTTGGGGTTTTTTTTGTTTGTTGATTGGTTTTTTAAACATCTATTGCTCAGTCTTCTCATAGCCTTTCTCAGCACAGTTTTCCATAAGGCAGACCACCAAGAACAGTTGTCAGGATTTTCGTTTTGCCGTTTAACTTGGAAACCTCCTTCCTGGTGCCCTTTTGTTCTGCTCCAGTTTGGACTGGTTACTTTCTTGGCCTCTCACCCAGCTGCCATCCTAGAACTTTCTTTTGTTGTCATCCTAGAAATTCCTTCACATTACTCCTGCTCTCATTCCATTGGTCAAAACTTAACTACAAAGGATACTAAGAGATGTCTGAGCTAGGCAGCCTTTTGTCTTGCTAACATACATGGGATCCTATTAATAAAAGGAAGAAAAGGAAAGGTACACTGGGAGATAGAAGTTTCTGCCACAATATATCCAAGAAACTTTTAGAATCTTCTCTCTATTCTTGATGATCTGTACATTCACAGTGATCTGCTTTAATATGGGTCATTTTTTTTCTTTCATTCTGCTGTCTACTTATTAAGCCCTTTAAATTTAGAGATTCACGTCTTTAATTTCTAGAAAGTGATCCTTAAATTGTTTTGTGTATAATTTCCCCCCCAAACGTGTTCTCTGACTCCATTTTTGGAGCTCCTTTTTTATATTTTACATCCTAGATTGAACCTCCAATTTTCATGTCTTTTATCTCTTCTTCTCCATCTCTTTGTTTTCTTGTTCTGTTTTCTGCAAGATTTGCTCACTTCATCTTCCAACTGTTCTGGGGGTTTTTTTGTTTGTTTGTTTGTTTTGTTTTGTTTTTTTATCTATCATGATTTTGAATTTCCAAGAAATTCTCTCTAGTTACCTCTGTTCATGCCATTTTTTATATTATCCTGTTATTCTGGTTTCATGGATTCACTGTCTTATCTTCCATAGGATATTATGATGTTTTGAAAAAGATTTATTTCTGGTATTATTTCCTTTCTGAGTTTCATCTATTAGTTTAGTCTCTTGTCTTTCATATCGGAGGCTTTCCTTTCTTGTGTGGTATCCTTACCTTTCCACATTTTAGAGCATTTTAGAGGGAGGCAGTATAAACTGATAGGAAATGGTATATATATATCCATGGGCAGAGCTTGTTGACTTGTAGGTTTCACTGTAGAGTAATATAGTGATGAGAAGTTTTTTACTTGGGAAATCTCCAAATATCAAAATCTGTGAGGCCTCTTTTCTAGGACTGTTTAATTTTTCCAAGGAAAGATCTGTTGAATCTTCTGTCTAGGGGGTCTGAACATTTAGTGTGATAATCTGTGCTTTCAGCACAGTCTAGTGGCCCCAGTCTGATGTTTAGATTTACCAGAAAATAACCACCCCCCAGTCTCCGACAGAGTTTTAATTGCTCATTATATAGATTTAATCAAGTCTTCTGTTTTCATACTCATGTCTTCCATTATACCAAATGCTATAACTCCTAATCCCCCCTTCATTCTATGGGGACACATTAAGTGCTGTTTGTCAATATCACTATATAAACATTTGGGTTTCATCCTTCTCCATTTGTTTCCTTCATATACACTGTAGTCTACCTTTATGTATTGAAGCTTCAGGATTCAGATCTTTCCTGGCTTCACTGAAGTTTGTATGTTTCTTATTTTCCTTGTTCTGTTTTTTTTTTGTTGTTGTTTTTTACTATGGCAATAGTAAAAAATGGAAATGAATTTACTATGTTTTGTCTAGTGCTGCTCTAACAAAGTACCACAGACTGAGCGGCTTAAAAGAGCACAGTTCTGGAGACCATAAGTCCCAAAATCAAGGTATTGGCAGGGCCTTGCTCCCTCTTGAAGCATGTAAGAGAGAATCTTTCTTTGCCTCTTCTAGCTTCTGGCCATTGCTGACAGTCCTCGACATCCTTTAGGTACGTATTTCAGTCTCTACCTCTGTTGTCAGATGGCCGTCTTTTCCCTGTGTTTCTTTGTCCCTTCTCCTCTCCCTCTAAAGACATCAATCATACGGGACTATGGTCCACTTTCATCCTAACTTGATTACATATCTATAAAGACCCTATTTCTAAATAAGGGTCACATTCACAGTCCCTGGGGGTTAGCCCTTCAGAATATCTTTTGGGGGGACACAATGATAACACCAAGCAATTTTAGACCCAGGAGTTCTAGACATTATTTTAGATGGTAGTAAAATATGTTTTCCATATGGTAAAGAAAAGTTCATTTTGAAATGTAATGGAAAATGTTGAGAGTAACTGCATAAAATTCTGACTTTCCTAAATCCTGAAAGAAAGAACATAGCATGTATGAAAACTGCTCACATACAATGGGAAAAACACCAAGACTCCATTAACAATGGACATTGATAGACAGTTCACATCAAAGTATGAGCAAGCCTATGTTAAAAGTTATTCTCATACATTACTTATCCCTTGTAAATTAGTATATTAGTATGACCCTTTTGGAAGGAAATTTGTAAACGTGTCAAACCATAAAAATATTCATACCCTTTGGACTTATTCAGTAAGAAATTGAATATTTGCATTGTACCAGCTACCTTCCTAGGTACTATAGATTCGGTGGCAAACAAAAAAGACAAGTTTCTGCCTTCATTTATACAAAATACCAATTTGGGGAAGAAGTCATATACATGAAGATCACATTGTTCATCCCACACTCTTGGTTTTCTTAAGTGTACTTTCAGCTCCCTAGTCTCTCTTGCCTATTTCTCTTTATATCCCAATCTATAAAGATTGGAAGGCTGCAAGATTCAGTCCCTGGACCCCTTCTCATTCACTCAGTTGGCCCATTCAGTCTTATATCATCTATATAATAATTCCCCAATTTTTTTTCTCTACATAGAACCTCTCTCTTCACCTTTGACCTGTATGCTCAGTGACCTATTCAACATCTCCATTTAGATACCTAATAAGAATCTCAAACTTAACCTCTCCAAAACTGAACTTGTTTTCATTCCCTCCAAAGTTGTTCTTCCTACTGCCTCCTGATCCCAGTTCTAAACTGTATCTAATTGCTTAGGCTAAAAATATTAGAGTTATATTTTATTTCTCTCTTTTTCTCATACTCCATATGTGATTCATCAACAAATCTTGTTGACCCTCAAAATACATTCAGAATCTATTTTTCACCATCTCCATTGCTATCACCTTGAGATCCAAACCACCATAATCTCTTAAGTGGTTTATTATAGTAGCATCCTAACTTCCCACCTTCCCCACAGTCTGTTTTCCATATAGCGGTTTAGCGCCTGCCTTCGGCCCAGGGCATGATCCTGGAGACCCGGGATTGAGTCCCACGTCGGGCTCCCTGCATGGAGCCTGCTTCTCCCTCTGCCTGTGTCTCTGCCTCTCTCTCTCTCTCTCTCTCTCTGTGTGTGTGTGTCTCTCTCATGAATAAATAAATAAAATCTTTTTAAAAAATAAAAACAAAAAAATAAATAAAGGGCCCAGAAGGTTCTGTGTATTTTAGCCTCTATTGATGTCAGACTTTATCATCTACTGTTCTCTCCCATTACTTATTCTGCTCCAGCTACTCTGCCTCCTGCACACAGTAGACACATTACCACATCAAAACTTCTGCTTTTGTCATTCCTTCTGCTTGGAATGTTTTTCACCTATTTGGCCTCATTGTAGGCTCCCTTGCCTAGTATCACTTAAGGGAGGTCTCTCCTAGTCACCTTATTTAAAATCTCCTATCTATTCCTATCCACCTTCCCTACCTAATATTCTAATTTATAGCCATAATACTTTTACTTAATTATCAAATCCATTCTCTCTCCCCAACCTAGAATATAAGCTCCATAAGGACATGAATTTTTGGCTGTTGTTTTTAACTACTATATTGCTATAGTGTTTAGAATAGCACGTGACACTGTGGCAAGTATGCAGTATTTGTTGAATAAATGGATGGACGGATGTCAAAAAATTAGAAGTAACTTACATAGCTAACTAATATTACAGAAATCACTTAATAAATTATTCTACATTTATTAGTTTGGAACACTGAAGCTATTTAAAGTGCACACAAAAATTCATCTTGTAGATAAGTGCTCTTGATAGAAAATAAAATTGTGTGAACACTTTATCAAGGGTTATTGAGTGCCTGCTATGGAGAGATATAACATAGCGGTCAAGTGGTCTGACTGTAGAGTTAGACCCATAATCAAAAACTCTTACAGCTTTTCCATCATCATTCAGATATTTTCTGCTTCCATGAGTGTGTATTTCTGTAAGGGAAGAGAAAACCCATCTAAGTCTGACTTAAACAATAAGAAAGCATTCTAACTCACATAATTGGAAGTCTAGAGGAAGACTGCTTTAAGACTTGTTGAGTCAGGGGCACCTGGGTGGCTCAGTGGTTGAGCATCGGCCTTTGGCTCAGGTCATGATCCTGGGATCAAATCCCGCATTAGGCTCTCTGCAGGAAGCCTGCTTCTACCTCTGCCTATGTCTCTGCCTTTCTCTGTGTGTCTCTCATGAATAAATAAATAAAATATCTAAAAAATTAAAAGGAAATAAAGATTTGTTGAGTCAGTGGCTCAACGATGTTATCAGAGACCAGGTCTCTTTTCAACTCGTTATTTTGTCCAAATTATCAACTGTACGTAAGGCTGTTTTCCGTCAAGGTCTTATAAGTGGTGGCAGGAACAATAATGGTCATGTGCTTCTTTGTTCAGTCAGGTAAGAAGTAAAGAGAGAAGCATAGAGACAGTCTGGCGGAATGCTTTTCCAGAAGGACAGTGGACTTTTTTTTAGTAGCTGCTAGCAAATCTTTCACATTTCACTAGTCTGAACTAGGTCACATGCCTACAGCTAAATCAGTCACTCTGGCTAAAGGAATGGATTACTTTGATTGACTTGGTCTAATTAGGCCCCATCTCTGGAGCTATGAGATAAGGTCAGCTTTCTCGAAGCACAGGGCTGTATACATGAAAAGGAAGGTATATAAAAATCTGATCATGTTAAGGTGAAGAATGAGGCCAATGCCCATTTTTTTTTTTTTTTCTTTTTTGCTTTATAAAAAGCATTTATTATTAGGGCAGCTGGCTGACTTGGTGGTTAGAGCATGCATCTCTTGATCTTAGGGTCATGAGTTCAAGCCCCATGTTGGGCATAGAGCTTACTTTAAAAAAATAAATAAATATATTTTTTTTGAGATTTTATTTATTTATTCATGAGTGACACAGAGGCAGAGATAAAAGCAGAGGGAGAAGCAGGCTTCCTGTGGGGAGCCCCACACAGGGCTTGATCCAGGGACCCCAGGATCACACCCTGAGCCAAAGTCAGATGCTTAACCACTGAGCCACCCAGGTGTCCCCAATAAATAAATTTAAAAAAATACTTATATTGAAGTCTAGTTGACATACAATATTATATTAGTTTTAGATGTACAACATTGTGATTTGACAGTTCTCTACATTACTCAATGTTTACCATAAGCATAGTCACCATGTCACCATATATTATTACAATATTATTGACTATATTCCCTATGCTGTACTTTTTATTTCTCTAATTACTTATTTTATAACTGGAAGTTTGTGCCTCTTAATTTCCTTTACCTATTTGCCCATCCCTTTATCCTCCTCTGCTCTGACAGCCACCAGTTTGTTATCTGTATTTATGAGTCTGTTTCTTTTGTTTTACTTTGTTTTTCAGCATTCACATGTAAGTGAAATCAGATGGTATTTGTATTTTTCTGTCTGATTTATATCACTCAGCCTAATACCCATCCATATAGTTGCAAGTGGCAAGGTGTCATTTTTTTGTGTGTGTGGCTGAATAATCCAGTGTGTGTGCGTGTGTGTGTGCACGCGCACGCACACACACACCATAATATCTTCTTTATCCATCTATTGGTGGACATTTGGGTTGCTTACATCTCTTGGCTATTGTAAATCATGTAGTGAACATAGGAGTACATACATCTTTTCAATTAGTGTTTAACTTTTCTTTGGGTAAGTAGTAGTGGAATTACTAGATCATATGGTATTTCTCTTTTTGATTTTTTTGAGGAGTCTCCATATTGTTTTCCACAGTGGGTACACCAGTTTACATTTCCACCAGCAGTGCATGAGGGTTCTCTATTCTCTACCATCCTCACCAGCACTTGCTATTTCTCTGATTGAAGTTGGGTGCACTGGGCCAAATTGGCCAACTAAACCACATGGGACAGATTCACTATCACCAGGAGTGGTTTGCTTCCAAAGACAGGGCAAAAGATGCTGGTCAGACAAAAGGGCTATATCTACAACAGATGGTTCTCTGCTTAACCTCCCACACCATCTGCCAACACCCTATAGGAATCCTTTTTCTACTTTTGATACCCTGAGCTAACAGGACCCATATGGTGACTGCAGAGTGACATGAACAGGACAGCAGTTTTTTACATGGAGGAATGAGATTGGCTGCTTTACTTGGATATCACATAAGGCGTTCATACTCAGCGTGTTTAGAATTAAACTCATCAACTTTCCCAACTAGTTCCTTTGAACCCAGTCTTATTATAATGATAAACAAGACATGGTTACTGTTGTTACAAGTTACATGGTTACAAGTGTTGGTCAACAAATAAAGTTGGTCCATTAACTACAGGTATTTTTTTTTTATCATATGAAACAAAAATAAATGAAAATAATTCTTATTCTGTGTCTGTTTGGCAGAGAATTTACCCCTGAATACTATATTATTTTGTAAATTCTCTGTAACGTGGTTATATAACATGTCCTTTATTATTGCAAAACTTGCAAAGAGAAAGGGTTATTTGATACAGCCCTACCTTTTGGTCTCCTATTTAAAAGTTTTATTACCTGTGTAGAAATGTATCTGATACTAGCTGCCTCAAAAACCCAAGGTCTCTGATTATGTATGATCTTTCTCTGGAAGTTATTACAGTTTATACAAATATGTTTTGTCTGTTTTAGACTTAAAAAGGTTTTTCAGAGAGCAGAATCTCATTATTAATCTTATTTAAGTTGCATGTTTTCATATAGCTATAGTATGTGCCATATGCCAAGCAATACCACTGTACTAGTGCTTAGGGATACAAAAATAAATACACATTGCCCTCAAAAAGCTTACAGTTTAATGAAGAGTATAGGTAAACCAACAGTTAACTGTAATACAGTCTGACATTTGCTATAGCAGAAGTGATCACAGATTGAAATTAAGTCTTGTCTCATGATTGCACTGTGAATTGTGGTTAAACTAATCTTTTTTACCCCCAGAGTCTTTCTTCAGTTCATGTGGTAGTTTACATAAACTAAGTGAAGAGCCACTGATTCCTCCTCCTCTTCCTCCTCGAAAAAAGTTTGATCATGATGCTTCAAATTCCAAGGTAGTCAATAAGACTTAGGTTTGCCTTAACTTATTCAACTTACTCAAAGCTGTGAATCTTCAAAATAGTTCTTGTTCTTATAAAAAGTCTGTCAATTATAATTGGCTACCCTTTAGGGTTTTTAAACACTTCAGTTGTTATATTTGAAAAAATACTTGAAATAATCACTTAATTCTCGTTGATTTTTTTTTTTTTTTTTCAACAAAGGTTGGGCAGACTTTCACAGATCCTCAGAAGTATGTTTACTTTCTGGTAGAAATGGAAAAAAACTTTAATAGTCAAAGCATTCTTCAAACTTTAAACCAGATTCTCAAACAGAATCACCTGGGAGGCTTGTTAAAACCCTATTGCCAAGTTTCAGATTCAGTAGGTCTAGGGTGGGACCCAGGAATTCGCTTTTTTTTAACAAGTTCCCTACTGGTACTGATGCTGCTAGTTACTGGATCACACTTTGAGAATCATCCCAGTAAGCCTCCCTGGGGAAAGTAAAAGTAGAAGACCAGAAAGCAGAAGCTGGACATTGAGTCCCCTTGACATCATGTACTTTAATGTCTACAAAGTTATGTATTCCTTTCACTCACTTGCCTGTTATAATTAAAATGCATAAATTTTTGAAAGGTGTATAAATCAAGATACCCTGAGGCTTTTTGTTCTAAAATTTCAAGTAAAACATCTCATATATAAAAATATTAAACTGGGCCCCAAATTAAACTGGGAGCATTTTACTCAGAAATCTGGCTTAAGTCAGATTAACCTATTTGGAGCTTCTGGATTTAACTGAACACATAAGAATTTTTCATTCTTAAAAAAAAAAAAAGAATTTTTCATTGTTTTAAAACTTAACAGATTTTTCAGGAGAATGGAAATATAATTTAATTTTTTTTTTTTGAGGGAAATACGAAATCTGATGATGACCCCCCTGCTATTCCACCAAGACAACCTCCTCCTCCAAAGGTAAAACCGAGAGTTCCTGCTCCTACTGGTGCATTTGATGGGCCTCTGCATAGTCCACCTCCACCGCCACCAAGAGATCCTCTTCCTGATACCCCTCCGCCAGTTCCCCTTCGTCCTCCAGAACACTTTATAAACTGTCCATTTAATCTTCAGCCACCTCCACTAGGACATCTGCACAGAGATCCAGACTGGTTCAGAGACGTTAGTACCTGCCCAAATTCGCCAAATACTCCTCCCAGCACGCCCTCTCCAAGAGTACCACGTCGATGCTACCTGCTCAGTTCTAGTCACAACAACCTTGCTCATCCTCAAGCTCCCCCTGTGCCACCGAGGCAGAACTCAAGCCCGCACCTACCAAAACTGCCACCAAAGACTTATAAACGGGAGCTTTCACACCCCCCGTCATACAGACTGCCTTTACTAGAAAATGCAGAAACTCCTCAATGACCTTAGCCATATGTAGTCATTGACACTGGAATGGTATTTGTAAAGGGTTTTTTTTTTTTTTAATTTATTCAAAAAAGGCATAGTATTTTAGTACTTTTTACGAATAATGCTCTTACAAAAATGCTACTGATCAAATAAGCTTTTAAAAATTGGAAAAATAAAAATACAGAAGTCCTTTATCATTATCCTCAGGTGATCAGTAGCATTGCCTTGTCTTGGATCCTCAGTGCTGCCAAAAGGCCAGTATAAAGAATTTATATTTGCACTGTAGACTCTGCTAAAATATGGTTTAAAGTAACATTGATTGCACTGAAAGGGGATAGTGCATTTGTGGAATTTTTCAAATTTGAGTAATAGATTGCCTTTTTAAGGCAGTGAATTTACACAAATATAGGGGGTGTACAGTATTACTGATTTTTAAAACTCTTTGACCATCTTCTAGTTTTTACATTTAGGGGAATTGTGAAAAACACCCACTGTTCTTAAACTTTAATGCCATGTCTTAAATGCCAGAATTTGCTGCTGAAGACAAAAATGAAAAATATAATGAAAATAATAGATGCACTGTTTATTATTTTGTCAAAATGTATACAGAGACTACCTAACCCAATCATGGAGGGAAAAAGGGCATGTATCTCATTCAGATGTGCCTTTTGTTTTTGGAGACTATGGTGTCTTTAGCTAATGAGTTGCCTATTGTTTTGGAAAACAAAGTTAATTAATATGCCAAGTATGTACAGTTTTGTTTATATTGTATATTTAAAGAATGCTAATAACTTACTATATAAATTTAAGTGACTCGAGGCCTATAATACAATCTGCTACTTTACTAATTCAGAAATTCAGAGGAAAATTTCTTATGGCATAGGAACCAACTGCCTTGCCCTCAAATCCTAGTAACCTTCTCTATAAATCTCATGTTAACTACAATTTTTTTTAAATACTTTTTTTTTAGATTGGTAACATTTAAACCAGCAAACATACTTAAAGCTTTATTAAACTTTTATTCAGAGAAGTAAAACTTTTATTTGCCATTTGGACTCCTGAGTTCAAAGTGATGAAAAAGCGTGTTTTGCTGATAGTGCTGTAGCAGCAGTTGTAAAATAGCCAAAAGCCACGTTGTTGTTTATTTACTGGTCTGTGGCCTTTTAACTGTGCTTTGTATCAGAGTTCTTAACAAGATTAATAAATCACCCCAGTCTTAATTTTTAAAATACGTGTTTTCATTATAAGTAACAAGGGGAGAGCTTGTTGAGTTCTGTGGAAATACATAGACATGTCCACATTATTGTCATTATTTTGGGCAATTTAAATTACATAATCCCAAAGAATTTAAATGATGTAAATTTTAGAAGGATAACTTTGCCCTGTTAAAACGCGATCAGCAAACTTCCAGCAACCATTTTTATGCATTCAGATGAAAATCAGGAGCATGCTAGGAAACTTGATGAGAGAGGATTGTTGCTTCTCGGTAGGATCTTGGAAACTGCCTGGATTTAAAGCCCAATAACTACCGTATGAATTAGTCTCCAGGTAAACACACTCTTGAGTTTGCCTTTGGCTTTTAAAGAGCAGATTACAATATCAGCTTTGTCTGGAAAAGTGATTTAAGCTGCCTGCTTGTTAGGCCACACTTGTAATTTAGAGGCGTGAGGCGGACCTACACTCTGGGGAAGCGGGCGGCTAGGCCCTCGACCACGCCCAGGTAATGCTGCCTTCCCAGCTTTGTGCCTTTGCGCACGCGTCATGGCGCCAACTTCGCCACTAGGAGGCGCCGGGCCCTGTCCAGGCCCGCGGTGGGGAGGCGCGTGTGGGTGTGACGTCACTGCGCACGCTGCATCTTGTTGCCGGGCAGCGATGGCGGCTACCGTGGAGTCCTCCGTGGAGGACCCGCTGCGGAACTTTGTTCGAGTTTTGGAAAAGCGAGATGGCACGGTGTTACGACTGCAGCAATATGGCTCCGGCGGCGTGGGCTGCGTTGTTTGGGACGCTGCCATCGTCCTTTCTAAGTACCTGGAAACGCCCGGGTTTTCCGGCGATGGGCCCCACGCTCTGAGCCGGCGGTCGGTGCTGGAGCTGGGCTCGGGCACCGGGGCCGTGGGGCTCATGGCTGCTACTCTCGGGTAAGAGCTGGCGGGAGGGGGTGCCGCTTTGTTTGGGAAACCAGGATTCCTGCTTTACCATGCTTGTGCCTACACTTCAGTCGACGTTATTTTATAGGGCCGATGTGGTGGTCACAGATCTGGAGGAATTGCAAGACTTGCTGAAGATGAATATTAATATGAACAAGCATCTTGTCACTGGTTCTGTTCAAGCCAAGGTACTGAAATGGTTTGTATGGCCTTTCAGCTTGTTTTAAGATAACGATTTGTGGTTTGCTTTAAATTGCGTTTCGCTAAAAGCATAGTTAATACAAAGGGGACTTTCCAGAACTTTTTTTATAAAACAATAAGTTATTAAAGCAACAGTTAAAATATTTGTTGGCATTTTCAAGGGGGGAAGCAATAGAAGACTTTCCTTCTCCGCCAGACTACATACTGATGGCCGACTGCATATACTACGAAGAGGTAAGTAGTCATTATCTTTACAAGTTGTATTATAATTCGTGGATTCCATAGTGCACATTTCTTCCCACTTTAACATCACTGAATGCAGGATAGTTTTCCTATAATTGATGACACAGTAAGGAACATAAAGTTTACCAGGAACAACTACATACACTCAGGTTAAACATATAGACCTGTGAAACATGTTGACAGAAGTGTTGCCTGCATTTTTAGCATTTTACTAAAGGCTTCTGTAAAAATCTTCTTTTAAAGGTTTTGTCATTTGGATCTGTTATGAAAAGCTAAGGTTTTTTTAAGCTCTTCTTGGTGAAGGTGTTAACCATGACATTGAAAATTAAGTTTCGTCCTAAAGAATTCATTGCTCTATGGCAAGATTGATTCAGAATGATACTTTTTAAAATATCAGTTTGTGTATATTGTGGGCATCACTCATTTTTAAAATAAAACATTGAACTAACATGTTCAAGTTAGGGTTAGATTCACTTTTGTATGGTAAAGTACGGTAAAATCCCAAGTTAAAATAGATTAAATAAAATTAATTTTTTAAGAGTGAAGATAATTCTATTTGTTTTCCCCTGGGAATACCAAAATGTAGTCACCTGGAAACAAATCGATACAATGGTTAATTAGTTAAGAGTACCAATCATTAGTTACAGAGCTTTAAGCACATGTACTTTGTTGATTGATTCAAAAATAGATAAAATGGAGGGGAGTTATAGTTACCCTCCATTTCCCCTACTCCCTTTTTATAGTAAAAATATAAATTTCTAAAAATCCTAAGTAAAAGTGATATTCCTTTTTGAACAGTCTTTGGAGCCGTTGTTGAAAACTCTAAAAGATCTTAGTGGATTTGAGACTTGTATTATATGTTGTTATGAACAACGAACAATGGGAAAAAATCCAGAAATTGAGAAAAAATATTTTGAGGTAAGTACTAGATCTGTTTTGTAGTGCTAACCCTTCAGCGAGGCTTTATATGACTATGTGCTCAAGTATGTTATGGTAATTTTGAGTGGAGAACACATTCTGCTTGCTTAAATCCAAGGAGAGAATCCTTTATTGCCCAGCATTCTATTAAGCTCCCCCATCCTGCCCCCCCACCAACCTTTTTCATCTTTTCTGATCCTTTCTTTTATCTTTTCTAATTAGTTGATATAGTATCTACAGAACAATTTAAAATGATAATGGTGACACCCTTGTGCTTTCTGGGAAAGTGTTCAGTGGGTTATTTTTTCTTTTTTAAAGATTTTATTTATTCATGAGAGACACAGAGAGAGAGGCAGAGACATAGGCAGAGGGAAGAGCAGGCTCCCTGTGGGGAGCCTGATTTGAGACTCAGACTCAATGCCAGGACCCCAGGGTCATGACGGGAGCCAAAGGCAAATGCTCAACCACTGAGCCACCCAGGCATCCTTCAGTGTTTCTTTATTAAACGTGATGCTGGCTTTTGGGAACTTACTAATGACGTGTGTATTACTTTTGGAAAGTACATCATAGAAACATATGTGATTATGTTTTTACTTTCTGGTTTTGGGATGGGGTGTTTTTGTGTTTTTTGTTTTTGTTTTTTTTTTTAAATAAAGACTCACAGGAAGTTGCAAATTAGTATATAGAGCCCCATGTTTCTTTCATCCATCTTCCCCCAGTGGTCATCTAAAACCCTTTTGATGGCAAAAATCCATCATAATACGAGTGATTCCTCTTGAGGGTATATCTATACAGCTCTGCAATTTATCCACTGAAAAGACTACTTTGCTTGAATAAGAATGCAAATACCTGACTCTGCCTCAGATATGTGCTAAAATGGTTTTTAATTTTCATGTTTTTCTTAAAAGTAAAGAATGTTAATGAACTTTTGAGACTATAATTGAAAATTCTATATTGTTAAACAGTTTATATTGAGTCAGAACACATGTAAAATGCATATATATCAAGTGCTTGACTCAATTTTTCATATGTATACACCCAAGTAACCACCCTCCATAAATAGAACATTTTTCAGGACGTCAGAAGGCTCCCATGTGCCCTTTTCCAGTCAGTACTCCTCCAAAGTTGACTGTTGTTCTGACTTCTGTCACCACAGGAAACTTCCTATTCTTGAATTTGAAGTATATCTCTTTTAAATTTATAGCTCCTACAGCTAGACTTTGACTTTGAAAAAATTCCTTTGGAGAAACACGATGAAGAATATCGAAGCGAGGATATTCATATTTTATACATCAGAAAGAAAAAATCGGTAAATACATTCCCAGCTCTTTATCCTCTGAGATTTCATTAGCTGGGCGTTGTCTCTGGGCTAATGTGTGGAGTATTGTGTTGATTTTTATGTAGGGAAACATTTGATGACTCACCAGAGTCAGGTACTCTGAGCGTTCGATCACTTAATCTATCTGGTCTTGTATTCTTCCTCTAAAATAAACCAGGCTTCTTTAATAAAGATCCCCTTCCCATCTGCAAATAATAGAGCTTTATGATGGGCATTACCTTGGGCAAATAACTTAGCTATTTTACATTTCTGATAATCTCAGAGATTTAAAAATGCCAGTTCTGACTTTTGTGAACTTTGTCCAACCATTCAATTTTTTTAAATAAAGTATATTAAGGTAGATCTGTCCAGTAAATAAAAATGCACTCAGTTACACAGAGCTTATGTATGTCCCGCTTTTTTGTTGCTTGCTTTATTACCTGTTACAATAATTATATTCTATGTAAGTTGCCTCTGTATGCCTTGAGTTTGCACCTGTAGAAAGGAAGAATTATATCTCATCCATTATGTAACACCTTTTTTATATGTGACTACTATAAGACAAGGACATGATCTAATTTATGAATCAAGGATGCTAAATTTAGTAAGTCACATTTGTTACTATTTATCTTTGTTTTGATTGAATTTATTCGTGATGACGTTTTTTGATTATGTGAGTTCTAGCCAAAAGCAAATTACTTATAATTTGAGGGATCAAGGCTAGATGTTAAAACTATGAGGAAAGTGAGGTGGTGAGATTAGCAATTCAGATCTACTAACTTTCATTTAGCATGGTGCTAGACATACAAAGATAAATTTTAAAAATGTTTTATGCCTTAAGGAATCTGGTTTTAGTTCAAACTGCTGGGTAGTTTTAAAAGTAGAATTTTTCATGAGGCATAAAGATTTTGTGTCTCCTAAAATGTAAAGGTTTTTTTCTTTTTCAAAGAATCACTTCTTTTTTTAAAAATTGATAAACACTTTTAAAATGTACAATTCAGTGGTTTTAATATATTCACAGTGTTGCACAACCATCACCACTTTTTAATTCTAAATATTTTTTATCACCCCAAAAAGAAACCCTATACTCATTAGCAGTCACTTCCTGGTCCTGCCTCCCCATAGCCTGTGGCAGCCACCCATCTGTTCTTTGTGAAGTTGCCTGTTCTGAACATTTCTTAGAAGTGGAATCACACATTATGTGGCTTCCTGTATCTGGCTTCTTACAGTCAGCACTGTGTTTTTAAGGTTTATCCATGTTGTAGCACACATCATAAGCACTTAACTCCTTTTTATAGTTTTTTAAGTAAAATACAGTTTTAATATTTTTTTTGATATACTACACCTTATCCATCCATTCATCAGTCAATGGACATTTCAGTGGTTTTTCACTTTTTGGCGATAATGAATAATACTGCTATGAATTTTTGTGTGACTTGTATTTTCAGATCTCTTGGGTATATACCTAGAGTAGAAATACTAGGTCATATGGAAACTCTGTTTAACTTCAGGGAATTTGTCAAACTCTAATTCATAGCTGCTGTACCATTTTTACATTCTCACCAGCAACAGCTGAAGGTTCTAATTTCTTCACAGCTTCACGCTTGTCATTATCTATCTTTTTGATTATAGCCATCTCAGTAGATGTGAAGTAGTATTTCATTATGGTTTTTATTTTCATTTCTCAAGTGATTAATGTCAATATCTTTTCATGTATTTATTGGCAATTTGTGTATCTTTATAGAAATACTTTGCCTGTTTTTTTTTGTTGTTTTTTAAAAATTTTTTTACTTTGCCTGTTTTTAAATTGTCTTCTTACTCAACTCTGTTGAGTTATAACAATTCTTTATATATTCTGGATACTAGACCCTTACCAGATACGTAACTTCCAAATACTTTGTCCCATTCTGTGGTTTATCTTTTTTTCTTTTTTTTTTCTTGATAGTATGTCCTTTGAAGCACAAAGCTTTTTAATTTTGATGATGTCTAGTGTATCTGATTTGTCTTTGGTTGCTTTGCTTTAGGTATCAGCAAAAAAACCATCTCTAAAAGTTATGTACAGTTACTCATTTGTATTGCATTTAGCCATTATTAGGCATATTACTTAGTAGCAAGTACCCAGTAAATTCTTAATTTTTTCCTAAGAAATCAATCTTTAAAGGTTCCATTTTTTTTTTCTTATAGAAATCTCCATCATGAAATCTTTAGCCATCTTACCCAAGCCTCTAACAACCTGGGTAAGCTAAAGATGTGAATGGAGCATATGAATACAGCATGGGAAGATTGTGTTCACAGATTTTTCCAGCATGTCCATAGAGATTCAATATATAACTGACAACCACCATGGGCTGCCTGCAATTTGAAAAATGATTACTGACTGCCTGCCTGCCAGTGGGCTTGAAATCCAACTTAGTTTACTTTTAGCTCAGCATCAAGTTCCACTTAAAAGAACATTGTTTATCAGTCACTCCTCAAATGAAAATAAGTGTTGAGGTTTGCCAAAAGCCTGCCAAAAATAAACAGTGAAGTGGCATGGTTGACTTGGCGTTATTTTCAGAAAACTAGAGATAAATTGGTCCAGTTTCTAAAGAGACATCTATGTAATTCTGTTTAAGTTGCAACTAGTAAAATTTAGTTGTCTATAAGATCGATAAATCTAAAGTTTGGTTTTTATTTTAATTATGCAGTGGTTTTTGTCATATGTATCTTCCACTCTATTGCTATTATTAAGATAGCTTTTGTATTTAAATGTTCTTTTACTTTAAAAAAAAGAAAACCTGAATATACTGTTTTGTATACTTACATTAGCCAAAGTTTTATTCTTTTCCTCCACCATACTTGTCTATGTGAGTCAGATAGTAAATTATATTGTAATGAGTTGTAGGAATGAAAGTAAGAAATCAGGAGGGAGGAAGAGATATCTTTATAAACTTTTTTATTGGAGAATGGAACAATAATAAAAAGTCCAGTTTTAGGCTTGTGCACCTATATGGCTCTTGCACTTTTCTTCATGTATATCTTCCAGGAAAATGGCTGAAATCACTGGCGTTGTTCACATGAAACAAAGATTTTAAAATAACTACAAATGTATTGCTGTATACATTTACCAAGTGATAATTGATTCTGTGTATTTTCTGTTTTATGTCATGATAATCAGTTGCTCGCAGACTGGTCTATTAAGACTTCAGTCATACCAATTATGAAGAGTAATACTAACTGAATAGAATTCTGGTACTTGTGGCATTGGTGCTAGGTGGCACATTTTATGTATTAAAATAAACATTGTTTCTGAGATCCTGTGATTTTGTGAATGTTTCAGAAATAGCTTTGAAGAAAATGAACATCTAAAGCAGGCTTTCCAGAAAAAGCAAAAGCAGCCCTATTTAGAGAAATTGAAGATCCAAGTCAGAAGAACCATTCTTTCCTTCAGGCTTTCTTCAGTCTTTAAAGTTTGTTTTGCTGTTCTTTTGGAAAGTACGTTGTTCATGCTGCCCTTAGCATTTCATTAAGCTGTTTGCCAAACAGTATAAACTAAATATACGATTCTTTGTTAGTTACAGATAGCATCAGTTAATTACTAGTTAAGTCTTGGCACAAATGACTACTTTCTAGCCTGTTCCATAATGCTGTGGAACTTAAAAAAATAAGTCTGACATTGACCAGCTAAGTAGTCCACCCAAATGCTCAGATCCCTGTTCACCCTCCTCCTCTTTTTACTGTACTTCTAATATTCAGTACCTCTGGGTCTTCCGCCTGAAGTGCCCCATGACATTCCCATATGAAAGCCTAGCTCCTTTTTCTTTACATAGGTGTGCCGTACACTCCAAAATCCTCTGGAGGAGTGGGGTTGAGATCAGTCTCTAGAGCTTTGCCAGAATTACCCTATACTTGTGTGTGCTTCCCTTCCCTGTCTATTCCCACTCTCTTGATTTATCACCTCCTTAATATGTCACTTGCATACATTCATCGCCATCTGTTCTGGAGAAATGACCTAAGCTACTGACTAGATTTAAGTAATTTGTAACATTAAATCATGGGATTTTTTTTTTTCCTATTCTGGAATAAGGCCAAAGCAGAGATTAAAAATTACCAAGTCTCAAATTAGAAAAAGCTACCAAGTCTCCACATTGTGAGATCAGAGAACCACTTATAGTTAGGATCAGTGAGCACTGTGGGGCTTACTGAAGGCTGCCAGTTGAAGCAACATGCCCTATCATGAACCACCATTTCACAGACAGCCAAAGAGGTCTGGGAGAGGTCTCTTTGGAGGAGTACAGTGCTGAGGAATGGGAGGTAGGTAGTCCTTTGGGCTCTCTTATGAGGGAGGGAACAGGGGGCATCTGCACTCAGAAACAGAAGGGAGGTGTGAAAGAACAATTCAAGATTTGGATTCTTCTAAGAAGGGGAACCCAATATTTCCTCCACCTAGTTGGATTTTTTTTTTTTTCGAAAATTTTATTTATCCCTGAGAGACACAGAAAGAGAGGTATAGGCAGAGGGAGAAGTAGGCTCCCTGCGGGGAGCCTGATGCAGCACTCAATCCCAGGGTGTCCTGGGATCATGACCTGAGCTGAAGGCAGATACTCAACCAGTGAGCCACCCAGGTGTCCCTCCACCTAGTTGGATGTACCCAGCAGAATAGCATATCTGTGTTTTTATTTCAGAGCATGGGAATGAAATTGGGAGAGGTGGGGACTGTCACCCAGAGAGAGAAAGATGGGTCCTGCCAGCCAGAGTATTGACACAGGAGTTGAAGGTCAGAGGACTCGGGCAGCAATATGGGGAAATTCAAAGGCAGGTGCAGTAGATGAGGGAGGTGTGACACCACAGACAGGATCAACCAAAAAACAGCCAGCTCCAATCTCAAGGGATTGCCAGGGCTTGGGGCAGGTTGGGGTACAGCTCAGGAATGAACTTCTAGGCCTCTAGGTGAGGTGGGGGTTGCCACTGTGCATCACAAAACCCATAGACCAGTTACCAGAATGCTGTTATAGCTGATTAGGGAGCCCCCATTGTAAGGCAGTGTTTCTCAAACTAGGCTGCACATGGAATCACCTGGAAAATTAAAAGCAAACAAAAGCCATGTTCAGGTCCCAATTCAATTAAGAGGCACAGAATTTTTGTTAAAGGGATCCAGGTGGTTTGACTGTTTAGCCTAAATTGAGAACTGCTTTGTTAAGGAAACCTCTTCTAGCACCTACTTCCCAAGGAGAAGAGAGCAAAGGGAGGAGAAATAAACCATCCATGATTACAGTAGGCCTATACTGCGTAAGGAAGGAAAGAGCTTTGAATCCAATGAGGAATCCCATGAAACAGGTTTTAAAATAAGACTGAGGTTGAGAAATTGACTGTTCACCTGAATATTTAGAGAACCTGGCCAGAAAGTTAAAGGTGATGCAACTCAAGAGGAAAGCGGAGTCCAGTAGCTGGAAAAATGAAATTATTACAGGTTAGTCTCCAATGACTTGAGTCTCCCCTGTATACCAGTTACAACTAAAGATCTTTGAGATTGCATAACTTGGAATCTCAGTTCATAACCAAGGGTCTGTGAATCTTAACGTTTCATGAACTTGAGAGTGAAGTTAGGTTATTTTTGCTTATTTTAAGAAGTATTAATCCAGGGATCCCTGGGTGGCTCAGCAGTTTAGCACAGCCTTTGGCCCAGGGCGTGATCTTGGAGTCCCGGGATCAAGTCCCACATCAGGCTCCCTGCATGGAGCCTACTTCTCCCTCTGCCTGTGTCTCTGCCTCTCTGTGTCTCTCATGAATAAATAAATAAAATCTTAAAAAAAAAGAAGTATTAATCCAGATTGTTAGTGGGATTTTTACAAGGCTACCTTTTTCTTGAAAGTTTCCTTGTTAAATGATGCCAAATGCAATATTAACTCAGACTGTAAATACTGTATTAATTTAAAGAAGTGTCGGTTATAGAAATAGGACTGTTCTAAAGTTTCCCTGTAGATGGCATTGCTTGACTTTGTCTTTAGACGTTTGATAAAAAGGAAGTTGTTAAAATAGAGTATTTTGAAATGGAATCACACTTGCATTAGATTTTAAAGAATCAAACTACTTATGAGCTGCTTTTGAGTATAACGTGGTCATCTTAGTGTGTTTGTGCTGCTAGAGCAAAGTATAAACTGGGTGGCTTATAAACCACAGAATTCTATTTCTCAGAGTTCTGGAGGCTGGGAAGTTCCAGCAAAATCTAGGCTCCAACTTTCTCATAGGTAGCTGTCTTCTCACTGTAGAAGAGCAAAGGATTGCCGTGGGGTCTCTTTCATAGGGCACTGATCCTATTTATGAGAGTTTCACTCCTATGACCTACTCATCTCTCAAATGCCCACCTCCAAATACTGTCACACTGGGGGAATAGATTTAGCATGAGATTTTTGGCAGGGTGGTGGCAGGGAGTGGACACACAAGCATTCACATCATAACAATAGTATAGGTAAAGCTGAAGTTTTTTCTTATAAAATTGTATTTGATTTATCTTTATGTCCATTGCATTCTGATATGCCTTTTGAATTTCTGATTATTCATAAAGCTACAGAAATTGCAATTCATAAACCATTTCTCTGCTATTGATGTCTTCTGAGAAAGACATTTAAGAGGCTAAATTAGTTGGTCAGGTTCTGAAAATGAAAGTACCTTTTATATAATGTATGGTTTTATGTTTGAGGCGCTCGAAACTTCTAATTAATTTTAAGTAGTTTTTCAAACCAGTGTACCTTCCTTACAGAGTAATAAGTAGCTTTTACGTGAAAAAACTGAAGCTCTGTCTTTGCCTTTTCCACAGTCCTGTAGGCTTGGGCTATCTATTTGACTTTTTGTCTTTTTCCTCAAGGAACATCAGGATTTGAAAGAGCTTTTGATTCATTGATAATAGAGACTTTCAAGCTAATACAGAAAAAAAACTGTGGCAACAAAATTTTACTGAAAATTAGTCAAGTAATGGAGAAGCAAAGCTTTCACTTTACATAATTTTGAGTAAGAAAGCAGTGAATTCTCAAACCGTGTATACTTGTTGGGTTAAAACTGTTGCATATGTGGGGTCATTTAAGATACTGTCTTAGGTTCTTAAGTATTGGTTGGCGTTTTGTGAAGATCTAGTGAGTCATCAATTGTGAGATAGATTTTATATAATTTCCCTGTTAATAACAAGATAATTTTCAAATAATATACTTTAAAATGTATTAGAGCAAATTATCTCCATGATAATTTTTTCTCATGTGCATTCTAAAAAACGTGTCAGAGCATAAAGACCAAATTATCTGGGCTTGAATTCCAGTTCTGCCATTTACTAGCTGTGTGACCTTGAGAAAGTTATTTAAACTGTTTGTGTCTGTTTTCTCATATGTAAGGTGAGGGTCATAATAATACCTACATAGTAATTTGCCACAGGAATTAAATCCATTTAATATATGTAATACGCTTAGGTACCTGGCACATATTAAGTGTTCAGTAAATGTGATTATAGTAGAGGTGTAATTACTATACACATAGGGACTAGGAAAATGTATGTAATATAAATCAATTTTTATCTATATTGCAGTGCAAAATCTGGGCATCTTTTTGAGAGTATAGGACCCATGTAAATATCACTCCCCCATCATGATGGGAATGGCACCTGGAGTAGAAGAAGGATGAGAACGCTGTTCTACACCCCTGTTATTTGAACAAGTAAGCAATTTAAGAAAGTGGAAGAAAATGGGGTGACAGAAAAATATTTGCCCCTCTTTTTTATGGTTTTAAGTAAGTGCCATGGCCATTTAAAAGCCAATTGAAACAGGAGACTCATTTCTAAATACAGGAGCCTGGGTTTGCTGGCTGGTGCTCCAGGATTAACATTCCACCTCCCTGGACCTTGAGCCAGATCTTCCTTCTGTGGTTCTTATCTCTGTAAAACTGAGACCACTTAGGTGGCAGGTATTGAAGTATAGCAGCAGGTCATTTTTCTGAAATGAGACTTGATGTATCTATATAATTCTTTTCAAAGTTTGGATATATCAACCCTGAAAGAGCAAGGTGACTGTAAAATACTTATGTTAGCAGTTAACCTCCCAGATAAACAGTCTTTTACCATGTAATGAGTATATATGATGGGTTGCAGGAGCTTAGCTTAGCTAATGCCTTGGGCTACCAGGCTGTGTCTGCCAACAGATAAGAGCGAGAGAACCTTGAATTGGACCTGTTTCTTCATCAGCCAATGTAAAGAGGCACATGGGCTTACCTGCATTTATTAAATTTTCAAGGCCTTTTTTATTTTCAATGGATGGAAAAGATTGTCATGAACACTAAATAGCTGGTTTTAATTTTTAGAAAAATTTATTACTTGCCTATAATACACTAACTTATTTTGGTGAAGAATAAGTTTGCACTTTTTAATATTCACAAGGTTGAAAACTGCTGTTTCTCCCTTGCAAAGCAAAAATAAGATTTTTGGAAAAGAGCTATTCAAGATGTAGATTTTTATAGGCTTAAATGTTTGAATAGTTAGCAGATTTCCTTCATGTTATTAGGTCTAATGAAGTAGTGGTAGCAGTCCCTTAGGCCTCTGGTGGATCAGTGCTTAAACACTCTTGGGTGATTTCTTTTTTTAAAGTTAGCTTTTATTGCAATCTATTAATTTACTAAAATCCAGGCATTAGCAGTGTGAGTTCCAGGTCCACATGTTGGCTCATCATTACTTTGGTAAATCATTGCTGGAGTTAAGAGTATACAATACAAACATCCATGTATCTACATGCAATACCTGACTTTGTTTTAGGAATGTGCCCTGAAAACCCACTTGTGGGGCACCTGGGTGGTTTAGTTGGTTAAGCATCTGACTCTTGATTTCAGCTCAAGTCGTGATCTCAGGATCATGAGATCAAGCCTCTGTATGGGACCCTGCATTCAGTGGGGAGTCTGCTTGAAATTCTCTCTCCTCTCCCTTTGCTCCTCCCACCCCACTTGCACTCTCTCTAAAATAAATAAATCTTCAAAAAAAAAACCTGCTTGTACTGCATGCACAATACAATTGTGTATTGGGGTGCTCTAAATATAAATAAATAGCATATTTTATTCAAAACTTAGATGAGAAGCTTTACCGTTGCATTCAGAATGAATCTAAAGAATCTCATGGCATATAATTTACATCAAACATATGCCTGGTTTCCCAAAACTTAAAAACAGGAAATATAAGTCTTACACTCTCACAGATAATAAATGTTTAACCAGCAAGTGTCTTCAGATTTCTGTGAATGTAGGTACAAAAATGTGCCTTTATTTTTTTGTTTGACTGATTGATTGATTGATTGATTAGAGGGGGGGCAAGTGGGGAGGGACAGAGAGAGAGAGAGAGAGAATCTTAAGCAGGCTTCATGCCCGGTGCAGAGTCTGATGCAGGGCTTGACCTCATGACTCCTAGATTGTGACCTGAGTTGGAATCAAGAGTAGGATGCTTAACTGACTGGGCACCACCAAGGCGCCCCCAAAAATGTGCTTTTAAAATAGCTATCTTCTTTCTAAATCTTGTCACAAAGATTTTTTTTTTTTAAATCCCGTTGTTCCAAAACTCTTTGCATCTCAAGCATATATATGACACCCACACTCAGTCTGTTGCTCTCTGTCTGAAGTGTCTGTTGTTAACCGGAGATCCTAAGGAAGTGGAGAGCACAGTAGTGGCTTAGTGTGGCCAGTAGGAACAGAGTTCCCCATTAGCCCTGGGAGACAGCCCCAGTTCTACTCTATGTCTGGTCACCTTTCCGTTATGCACCCAAACTTGAACATTATGTTTTTCTCTTGAGAAGATCATTCACTTGATTACTACCTAATCTAGCTGTTTGTCCTTGAGCAACTTGACCTCTCTGAATGTTAATGTCCCTTTCTGTGAAATGAGAATGCTGCACACTGGCTAGCACTGTGTGCTAAACCAGATAATAAATGGAACAAGAGCAGAGAGGAAGGCATTTCCCAGCATGAGCCTCAACTGTTAGCTCTGAGAATTGAGACTGGTCAACTCTTACAGACTGGAGAAGTGTGAAAGAAGTCATCCTAAGTAAACAATACATAATGTGGTCCAGGGGAAAACAAACAAAAGCCTCAACTGTCAAAAAAGGAGGGATTCCGTTTTGCAGCATGCCTATCAATTATTTTTATGTCCCATTCTGACTTTTTCACCTCCTCTTTAGAGTCCACCTTCATCACAGGAAGGGAGGAAGAGATCATGGGAAGAAGACTCCAGAGGTTGCTCTTACCCAAAAAACTGTGTTAAGGCATTAATAAGATATTAGGTATTATTGGTTTGGTACTTCCCAGTAGAATGTAATACCAAAACAAAACAGAAATAGCCCCCTTGAAACCACAAAGATCTTGCTGCAGAGGGCAAGAGCATAATTTAGCAGAGAAGTTACTGGAGTCTTCTCAAAATACTGTAAAGGGGACAGCAAATGAAATATGCCTTGTTGCTGTTAGTTTTTCACAATTTTTAAAAAGATTTTGTTAATTTATTCATGAGAGAGGCAGAGGGAGAAGCAGGCTGGGGGGCCTGATGCTGAACTTGATCCCAGGACCCTAGGATGATGACCTGAGCCAAAGGCAGATGCTCAACCACTGACCCACTCAGGGGCCCCTGGTTTTTCCACATTTAACCTGAAGCTGAGGTCTCATATTTAAAGTGTCTAGAATAACAACTGATGTAAAAGATCCTCAAGACATTTAAGTTATTTTCCCTTCTCCCATTATCATATCCACCCTCCATGACTTCGTGGAAATATTTGACACATTTATTCACTCAGTCAGCAAACAGGTATCCCTACGTGTCCAGTATACACATTAGTACTCTCTTAGGTACTAGGGGCAAATAAATCAATAAAATGCAATCTTATAGCTTTAAGCTGCTCACTTATCCATAATGTGATAGGCATGCAAAATGAATTGCAACTCTGGGAGAAGTATAATAATAAAGGTATGAATTAGCTACAGTGGCTGTACAAAGGAGGGTGTGGTTAACTCTGTAACTGCATCAAATGTGGTAATCTGGTGTCGTTGGAACATAAGGGCAGGGGAAGAACATGGAGAGTCTTATATGCCATATTCAGGAGTATAAGTTGGGCAATGAGACATATTAAACAGAAATCACTTGAGCCAAATCATTTTAGAAGGATCATCTGACAGTCCTGGGACAAAATATAAGGCCAAGAGATCAAGAAGGAAGTATTAACAAATGGCCCAGCCAAGAGATGTTGGGATGGGGATAAAGGGTCTGAAATTAGGGAGCATTTGTGAGAATGGACAACAAGGGATGGATTTAAGAGCCATTGTGGGCCTATACTGAATAAGAAATGATGTAGGTGCCCAAGGAGCATCCTGGTAGAGTCAGAGCCTCCACAGCCCACATAGTGTCTTTGTGCACATCAGATAGGATTCTTTTTTTAAAAAATACTTCCTACGGAAAAATGTGATATTAATTTTATCAGAACTAGAGACTTTACTGCCATCTACCAGAAACTCATCATGTATACAAATTGTACAAGTTTGGAATCAAATTATAATTAATTTTTTTTCCTTTAACTTCAAAACAATAATATCTACCATGTGAATGGTGTCCCCTTTCAATGGCACTTTTTTGCAGTACACAGAACAACCACACACTGCAGCCCTCATGAGATATAATGTAATAGCTAAATATATAGGTTTAGGGTAGAAAAGAGGGTGAATAGTGAAGGGTAAGGTCTTATAGATAACTCCAAATGTATAGATTGAAAAAAAAATCCAAGATAAGATCCTGGGAAATATCAGAATCCAAGGAATAATTGGAAACAAGGGAGCTAACAAAAGAGAAATCTTGGAAATGTCTTCTCCTTTGGCTTTAGGGACAAACAGTTTTCTGTTCAAATATGTTGATGGTCATATAACTCCTATGTGTGTACTTCAGACACCAAGATTTCCAGCCTACCTTTCATGGGCCAGGTTTAGATTTTGTACCTCTGTTCCCAAATCCACACAGTAATGCTGCTTGCTGGTCAACAGTTTTGTTGTGGGCAGCGTAGTGGTGCTTGGATAATGATTTTAATATGTGGTTCATATTCTGTAAAAATGAGAGAAGACCCAAAAAAGGAATGATAGGAAGCTCAGGTCTCACATTTAATGTAGCCTAGACCAGGGTGGAAATACTGGTTCTCAGAAAGCTGGAAATCTTAGCCTCCCTGCCTCCTTGTTGGACTTAGTTTGTGAGTTCACTGGTGAAAAGAACAAGAAAGGGGATCCCTGGGTGGCTCAGCGGTTTGGCGCCTTCCTTTGGCCCAGGGCGTGATCCTGGAGTCCTGGGATCGAGTCCCACGTCGGGCTCCCGGCATGGAGCCTGCTTCTCCCTCCTCCTGTGTTTCTGCCTCTCTCTCTCTCTCTCTCTCTGTCTGTCATGAATAAATAAATAAATAAATCTTTAAAAAGAAAAGAAAAGAACAAGAAGAATATGAAATAAAGAGTACAAAACCAACACTGGATGTCTTAATGTTGAACACGAGGGTATGATTCATTTTCTCTTTGGGAACAGAACTTCCTTCCTATCTGACTTCAAGAGGTTCAGACTTTCTCCTTCAGCCCAGAGTCTGGCTGTTCCTTGTCAGTCATCATCCTGTTCCTTTCTCTGTTGCCTGCCTCACGATTCCCCAGACTTCTGTCCTTTGACAGCTCAGCTCTACGTACTCTCCTTAGTAGCTGGTACGATTCTCATGATTCCAACTACAAGTTTACTATAGATTCTTACTCTCTCTCAACCTCTGGCTCTGACCCCTTTGAAGCTCTGGCCTTGCCTCTTAGCTGCCTGCCTGCTGTCTTCCTCAGCTTGCTCAAGCAGCAATGTGTCCATTTTGAGCACAATTTCTGCCATTTAGACTCTTCTGCCTTGCTTGCTAGTTTTACTAATGGTACCATTCTCTCACCATCTTTAATTCCTTCTGCCCCTTCGTAAAACCAGCATGTATAGAATCCCCCATCAGAGGGACTCACAGTCCTTCTCTCCTTTCTGTTTTTACTGCTACCACCTCAGGTTCAGGCCTCATTACCTCTAATTTATGCTCGTGTCATAGTCCCCCACTTCCAGTGTGTCTCTACACACATCTCTGCAAACAGTGGTGGCAGAGGACTTTCCTAACTTGGAGTTCCAAATGTTCATCATCCTGTCAGAAACATCCCCAGAGCCTGCTGGGTGTTCAGTACCCTTTCCAGTACATCTCCTTCTACTTGCCTCTTTTTCACTTGCCAAAGCAGATGTTTCTGGATATACAGTGTGTTTTACTGCTCCTGTCTTTACTCATGATCTTTTCATGTAGTGGGCAATCATAGCAATAGCTTCAGTCCCCCATCAGACCTTCTCCCAACTGTCTATGATAAAGACCAAATTTCCAAGAACCCACTGCACTGACCCCTCTGCCCTCCCTGTAGCCAAACACAGCCCAAATTGCTTCATATCCTCAGCTGCAATTTAGGGGTTGGTGTCATGTGACTCAAGCTAACCCCACAGAGCCCTCTGGATAAGAGGCACTTCTTTTTTAGGATAGCTGATGCTAATGATGAAATAAGCCTTGAGTTTCCAAGAATAAAAGTCAACCCAGAGAAAAGCAGAGTCTAGAAGAAAAGAGAGAAACTGGGATTCACTTTGAGCCTTTGCAACCAACCATGCCTAAAGCCAGCTGTACTTCCTGGACTCCCCAGTTACATAACCATGTTAACTTTGGTTTGGGATTGGGTTCCTCTTCCCCAGAGTGGAGCAGGTCCTAATTGGTGGAGTGTTCAAGCTCTCCTGCTCTTCAAATCGTACCCCTATCTTAAGATCCTTTACAACCAGTACTTTTCTCAGGAAGTGATCTGCTTTTTAAGTCTTCATTTTGTCCATAATACGAACCCAATCACCTTAGCAGTTGACTTACAAGCTTTCTAGAATAGTGTTGGTTGCTGATCCTACTATGGAAAGCTTAACCTACCAAACTACAAAAGGGAACATCATAAAACTAGTCAGAAAGTAAAAGTGAGGAAACAAAAACTTGTGGGAAGTTTGATTTAATGTTATAGAAGAGCAAATCCACTGCCTTTGCACCTAGAAAATGTTCAAGCCTCCACTTTTCTGTCCCCATCCTGGAATTATTATTTCAAGGGAATAACTCAGGAGTGAGGAAGATGAATTGCTTAGGATAGAGGATAGATGCTGGGGCTCCACTAACCCCCAAGGTTAGGGGGTGCCTAAAAAGTGGAGGAAAGGTTACAACATGCATTAGGAGAGGTCCTTCGGTGGTGAGGTCTGAGGTCCAGAGAGCAAAGTGAGGAATGGAACGTGTCATCTAAGAAAGGTTAAACTTCCTTGCTGCTTTTTGCCTGGATTATGGGAAAAGCCCACATTTAGTGTGGAGTTTTAATTTCTCTTTTATTGTGATTCTCTTTAGTTACATAGCTTTCAGGAAAGTGACACCTGGGTATAGCCTTCCTGTGGTAGCAGAAAGTGAAGAGGCCAGTGTAAGAAACACACGTGCCCACATTATCCTCTGGCGATGCTCATGGGAAAGGAGTAGCATCCTCTGCATGGAGACAGGTCTGGACGGGCAGGGCGGAGCTGGAAGAACCAAGGAAAGCACCGACACTGGGTTGGCCACTCAGAGAGATGTAGGATAAAAATCTCCCCTTTCCCAGTATATGCCAGTGGGGAGCCCTGGAACAGAGGTAGAGTTGGCCCTTGGGGGTACAGATGTTACAGATGCAGTACACATTCTCCCGGACTTTAGATGGACTAGTCCAGAGCAAAGCATTGAAAAGATTGCAAGTAGCCTAATCTTTTTTTATATTACTAGATTCAAGACTATCAATACAATTCATGGTTATATCATGTTACTCCAAATAAGTTGGTAAGGTAGTTTTTAAGATTGTGATTTCTTTTATGGGATCTCTAATGTTTTTCTGTTAGGACTATACAGCATCCTAAAACCAAATTGAGATTTTAAAAAAGAAATCTAAAATAAAAGCATCCATTTCAAAAGCTTCTAGAATGATCCCTGAGTCTCACAAGGACTAGTATATGAAAGACCTCAGACAACCATTCACTTACTGTTCCCACTGTAGAGCCCAAGTTGATTTTAAATACAGCTTTGATGATTGACAGATGATTGGATACAGTTAAAGGAAAATTAAATTAGCAACCAGTAGGAAACCAGATTAAATGTTGGGTTGCATCTGGATGGGCTCAAGACTGTCAAAATTGATAGAAGTGCTACTTTATGTGATCGTGCTTAATGTGATCAGGGCTAACATAAGACTCAAGCTAATATTGCCACTTAGCAATTCAGAGTTTTGCATTTAGATAAAGATCTCTGCCCAGACCTGTGTAATGTGAGCAGAGAGAATGATGGTGTGTGTGTATGAGGGTGAAGGCTGTAAGTAGGTTTATAATTAATTTATAAAGAGCTGGAAGAATTCTAGAGCTTTATTTTTCTTACCAGTGTCTCTAAAGCACAGGCACACCTTGCCAGATAGCCTTGAAAAATGTGACTGTTATTCTGGAGCAAAAAAAAAATGGCATTGTTTGCTGTCCTTCCATGAGGACCTGGCAAGGAGAGTAGACTTCTGTAAAGAAAGAACCAAGGACCTGCTCATCAAGCACGAAATGGTTCCAGCTTATGAATCTCCTCAGAAGTATTTCTTTAACCACAGGAGAGTTCAAGCAATTCTCTGGGTGACCCATGAGGTTCCAGAGCGTTTTGCTACCAGGCATTGATGGTGATTCAGAGTAGCCACTCAGAGCCACCTCAGATGGGCCTGTCCCTCTCCTGACTAAAGACTTGCCTCAGCACTTGTTAAAAATAGATTGATTGATGAGAGAATACTGAGAGGGAGAAGCAGACCCCCTGCTGAGTAGGGAGCTTGATGTAAGGCTCAATCCTAGGACCCCAGGATCTTGACCTGAGCTGAAGGCAGATGCTTAACCAACTGAACCACCCAGCCCCTGTTGCCTCAGCACCTCTTGGTGGGAACATTCCAGGCTAGATGAAGGCCAGAAGGCGAAGGCTGACCTCCTACCCCTGCTGTTGACAAGCCATGAGTCCTTGGGCAAGTCCCTAGATCTGAGTTTGTTTCTTCATCTGTAAGATGGGGATGATGATGGTGGTGACGTTTGTTCTATCCACCCACAGAGTTCTTTAGAGGCTCAAACAGTAAAATGGATATGAGAGCCAAATGTCAGTTGGAAAGCTGAATGGGGACGCCTGGGTAGCTCAGCGGTTGAGCATCTGCCTTCAGCTTAGGTCGTGATCCCGCAGTCCTGGGATTGAGCCCCACATCGGGCTCCCTGCATGGAGCCTGCTTCTCCCTCTGCCTGTGTCTCTGCCTCTCTCTGTGTGTGTCTTTCATGAATAAATAAATAAAATCTGGGCAGCCTGCGTGGCTCAGCAGTTTAGCACCACCTTCAGCCCAGGGCCTGATCCTGGGGCCCCGGGATCAAGTCCCACATCAGGCTCCCTGCATGGAGCCTGCTTCTCCCTCTGCCTGTGTCTCTGCCTCTTTCTCTCTCTCTCTCTCTCTCATGAATTAATAGATAAAATCATAAATAAATAAATAAATAAATAAATAAATAAATAAATAAATAAATAAATAAATAAATAAAATCTTTAAAAAAGAAAGAAAGGTGAATGGAAGTGTGAGTTACTGTGTTTGGCTCACCTTTGACAAAAGCTGTGATTCCTTCTTCAGCCCACTCAGTCAGGCCCTCTCCACATTTGAGAATAAACAATCATTTTGCCAGGACCACTAGCTTTCTCAGTTCACAGTTACTGCCTGAGGATCTGCTTCATCTCTGAACGAACAGGTGTGCCTATCTGAGGGTCTGCAGAAGGGCGTGGGGATAGATTGTGGATCAGTTCCCCTTGGTCCCTCAGGCTTTCTTCCCTCAGACCCTAGGTGATTTCCGGCAGACCTTATCAATCTTTGCCCTCACTTTTTCTCTTCACAGGAGATATGGAGAGGCAGAGTCGCCATCTCTCCTCATTTGTGTTCAGTGGGCCAGGCCTTGTGGTAGGTGCCAGGGATACCAGCAAGTTGTGAGCTGCTGGCTGGCATGAAAAGGAGCTAGTTCCTGAAAGGAGTTAAGTGCTATGGGACAGAGCCCAATACATGCCACTCATTTTATAAATACTTATTACTATAGGAGCATAGAGGATTGGCCTGGTTTTGCAAATATGTTTCCTTTGGCTTCTCCAACATATCAAATGAAAAAACTCCTCAAGTCAACACTGTGGCTTATTTCATTGTTCCTGGGAGCCTTAGGGTTAAAGGACTTCCAGGGCAGGCCATAAACAGTGCTTTGTCTTATGGGAACTTCCAGCCCATTGGAGACCAGAGCATTAGACACTGGACTTGCAGGGGTTCCGAGGCCCCTCGGGTCCTTGTTCATCAGACAGGGCTCTCCTCAGGGCTGAAGGTCACAGGAGGGCTCAGCTGCAGGAACCCACTGGGGTTTGCTCTCAGCTGCCAGCTTTGCTCAGAGAAAAGGAAGTTCTGTGGCTGCCTGGATGGGTGGGTCCTGAAGGTGGTGGAGGACGTGCAGAGGGCAGAGAATCCTGAGATTGCCTTGCATACTCCCATCTTCAAAGCATCACCCCACCTGTTACAGTGAGGGGTATACCACCAGGGAGAGCCAGGAACAGCTGGCTTCTGGTTCCAGCTTTAGGCCTCTAGACACTGAAGAAGTGCCATGTATGCTGATATATGCTCTGAATTGACCACTGCTCAGAGCTCATTTATCCCCTGGCGCCTTCCTCCTTTGGGTACGAAAATCCAAAATACTCATTATATTCATTTTATGTAAACCCCTAGTTGTGGCACAGTGGCTAAGGATCCCCTTTGGTCCTTGAACTTTATTCTGACTTTGTTGATTTGCATTTATGTCAGTGCTGGGTGGAAACAGGAAGGTGTTCATCTAGCCCAGAGGCCTCTCCAGATGCCTTCATTTTAAAGATTCTGTTCTGTTTGTTCACATTGTGGCTTTGATGACATTTTTTCATGTTTCTTGTTTCATGTATCGTGCTAACTCCATGGCCCCCTCCTTAAAAACAAGAACAGCATCTTACATTCTGTATGATTCTTGCACTTATTGCTGGAGGAATATTCCATTATCCAGCTTAGTAATAATCCAACTTTCTTTTCTTGAGGCACCTATGATGTGTGACTAGGTCCTTGGAATACAGACATAAGCAGTTGTGGATGAAAAGCAAGGTAAGAGTGGAGAAAGAGTAGTAGCTTATTTCATAGAGTTTGGTAGGAGTGAGAGCCTTAGGATTGAGAGAAAGCAGGTAGGAGAGGGTGAAGGGAGAGAGATTGTGGCTGAAGATAATGTGGGGTTACTGGGGATGGGACACTACGTAATTTATGAAGTGAGATTTAGAGGATCCCAGATAGAAGGAATGCAATCCAGAACAAAGGCAAATGGATTGATTCTGGAAAGAAGAGGGTCACTACTTCAGTAGACTAATGGAGTGAAGGAAAGAGATGAAGCTGCATTTGGACACGGATGTCGAAGGGAAGGGGGTTCACCACCAATGTCCTTGGGTTTTCACTGTTAAATGAATCAAAAAGGAGATTTAGGTCCTGAGATTAAGGAGCTTATGCTGCTAAGGATCCTTGGTGGGTGACTTAGAAGTGCCATCTGTGACACAGAAATGCCCATGTGGCCTGATTGGGGGAGATGCAGAAAAAGGGAAGCAGAAGCAAAGTTGGGAAGCAGAGTTATCCCGAGGATCATCTTTCTCTCCTCTCCACTCTCCCCCTTCCACGTACCAGGATCCTGAAACCCCCAGAGAGTACCCCACTAACCTGGCCCCACCTCCCCTCTTCCCTCAAGAATGCCCTTTGCCAGCTACCTATCAACTAAGTGTTGCTCTTGTTTCAGTAGGTGTGCATGGTTCTGGGTACTTTTCTCTCTCAGATAATTGTGATAGTTTTAAAGGGTGGGGAGGTCCCAGTAGATTTTGGTTCATATAGACTTTACATCAGCTCTGGATCAGTATACCAAATTGTTAATTCTCAGAGAGGCAGTTCAGCAAAGTGTCAATTTGCCATATGGCCAACTTGTCAAATTTACCAAAATAACCAGTTTCCCAAAGCTTGTTTCAAGGAGTACTCTTTGGATATATTCATGCATATATTTTTCTCAAATATAGTCAGTGAGTATAAATATATTCTTCATGCATAGTCAATGATTCTGAAGATGTCCAACAAAGAAGAATATATTTTTCTTGTGGGTATAGTTAATATGAATTTGTTATAAGCTGGATTGTGCCCTTCCAAAATGCATATGTTGAAGTCCTAACCCCCCATTATCTCAGAATGTGACTGTTTGGAAATAGGGTTTTTAAAAATGTAATTAAGTTAAAATGAGGTCATCAAATAGATCTAACCCTGTATGACTGGTATCTTTATAAGAAGAGAAGATTAGGACACAGACAGGTACAGAAGGAAGAAGATGTGAAGACACAGGGAGAAGATGGTCATCTACAAGCCAAGGACAGAGGCCTCAGAAGAAACCAAGCCAACACCATTATCTTGGTCTTCTAGCCTCCAGAACTGTGAGAATATACATTTCTGTTGCTTGAGCTACCCAGTCTGTGGTAATATGTTATGAGTGGCCCTAACACACTAACACGATAATGTTATGACTATATTTTAAAATATAATATATATTTCATTAATATTTTTTAAGGAATGTTTGATTTGTATTAAATGTTTGAGTTTTAGAGCAGTTTAGTCTCCTCAAATATATTCAAGAAGAAAATATTCATTTAACATTTTAAAAGCCTTAACATAAATCTGTTCAAATTCATTGATTCTTTTTAGGAAGAATATTTCTTAAAACAAGATTTTGTTTTAAATGTTTGAATGTAGCAGATTGGTCCTTGGTTTGCAGCAAATTGGGCTGCTTTCCCTATTCTACATGTAATTAGGCTGTCCTTGGTGCAGGGGGGCTGTCAGTGTGGGACGTGGGGTGTCTATATGGAAATTCTCGTTGCACTCCTTGAGCACACACCAGACACTATGCTAGATACCTTCCCAAATGTTGTTCCCTGAATTCTCACAATAAATAGACTGAGGAGATAGACAGGTATCCCATGGTACGTAGAAGAATATCAAAACTTAAAGCGGTTAAATACTTCCCCATGGTCGCAGAGCTAATCACTGGGGAGAACATTCCCTAGTCCTGATAGATCTAGATACGTTATGTTCCAGCTCTGCTGTATCCCAGCTGTGTGACCTAAGACAAGTGGATTAACTTCTCTATACCTCAGTTTTTTCATTTATAAAATGGGAACAATACAACTATTCACCAGATGGGGTTGTTGGATGGATTAAATAAAATAATATATGTGCTTGGCAGAGTCTGGCCTGTACAAAGTCCTCCAATGTTAGCTGTTGCTATCAATTTAGAAAATATGGTAAGTATAACATCAGACATTATATAGCAGTGTTTCCAAAGTGCTTTCCGCTCTTGAGATGAGGAAATCAAGGCTGAGAGAAGGTGAGGGACTCAGTTGGGCCCTCCAGTCTTTTGTTCTGATTGGTGAAGCCTACCACCTTGAGGGCAATCTGCTCTACTCAAAGTCCACCAATTTAAATCTTAATCTCCCCTAAAAACACCCTCACAGAAACATTCAGAATGGGGTTTGATCAAATATCTGGGCTCTGTGGCCCAGCCAAGTTGACAAATAAAAGACTCACCATCACAATATCTTTGCCCAGCTTCATCAAGAATTTTCTGAGAGCTTATGTGTGCCACTGGACTTCACCCCTAGGCCTCAGATGTCCTAGGAAAGGGAGGCAGGGCTATGGGAGAGGGCTGAGTCTTGAGCCCTGCTCGGGCCATCTTTCTTCCTTCAGAAGAAAAATGCTGGAATGACACAATTTACTTTATTGTATCAGACTGGAGGGTTAGAGGTGAGCAATTTTTTTCATCATTTCTTCTGATAGGGTTGTAATGTTTTCATTATATATTAACTATAAACTTGCATTCAACTTAATGAACCAGAGGGAAAATGTGTTAATAATCTTCTTAATTATGGTACTTGTATTAAGATTTACTTAAGCATTGTTCATTTTTAAAAAATCAATTTTATTGAGGTAGAATTGCTGACTTCACAAATAGATTTTTATAACACTCTATATTGTTGTTGAAACTTGAAGCTAAATTCTGCATAGACTGAAATCTCACCATTTGGACATTAGGGGAAGGACACATCTTGGAGACTGGCCTAAAGTGCTTGGGCAAAAATCAGCCTTTTAAGTGTTAAAACTATAACACAGAAATCATAAGGCAATAGCTGTGTGGCAGTGTTAAGATGATTACAATTATTAGGTAAGCTTGCTAAGGTTGGTAAGTAGAAATTCTCCTCTAGTAAACAATGCAAACAATATTCCTAGAGGAATACTCAATGGGCCAGACATCTAAAGCATGCCAAAGGAAGGACTCCAGAAAAACTAAACCCTTATACTTCATTGCCCCTTACCACAGGAAGGCCAGGTATCATTCTTCTTATTGACAGTAAGAGAAGTTCCAGGTTATAGGGCTATAGGGCAGCAGGGAACACGAGACCCACATGGTCTTTCTTTTACATTCCGAACTATTGTTGGGGAGCCTGGGACACACAATTCCGTCTAAGGGTACAGGGGTGAGTAGAGGAGAACGAAAGACAAAAAGTAAACGAGGGCCATTGTTGCTTATTGGCCCAATGGAAAATCGAATCTGTTGAAAAATCGTATTGTCTATTTTGACTTAGTGACTTCCCATCATACCCATGTACGGGACTGATAAAGGCAGAAGAAAAAAAGAAAAGATGAGCACTTTAACACAATTTACAGATTACTGCTTTTCTCACCAACAAAAAAAAAAAATCTCCCAATCCTCGAGGAGTGGAAGTGGAGGAGGGGTGAAGGAAGGAGCGGCACTGGTGACAGGTTTTCTCTCTGAGAGGAGGGAGTCACACCAGCAGAGCTGTGAAAATGAATCATGTCTTTTCTATCAAGGCTTCGCACAGATTTTCTGGGAAACCTGTCATTGAGGATCCAATAGAGAGGACTGTCCTTTTCGGTAGCTTAGGGTTTTCTGGAGGAAACAGAGTAAATCAATCTGGGGACAAAATTGCAAATTAAAATAAAATTTAAGGGCAGCCCCGTTGGCTCAGCGGTTTAGCGCCACCTTCAGCCCAGAGCCTAATCCTGGAGACCCAGGATCATGTCCCACATCGTGCTCCCTGCATGGAGCCTGCTTCTCTCTCTGCCTGTGTCTCTGCCTCTCTCTCTCTCCCTCCCTCTCTCTCTCTCATGAACAAATAAAAATAAAATCTTAAAAATAAATAAAATAAAATAAAATAAAATAAAATAAAATAAAATAAAATAAAATAAAATAAAATAAAAATTAAGTTGTGTAATGTGGCCTTTGTGGGCTACACTTCCCTTTTGGGGAGGTCAGCAAAGCCAGCCTAGTTGAAAGAGAAAATGTCAGGCTTGATTGCTTTGCCACATTGTGAAGGGGTCATTTTTTTGGCCCCACTTTTCATGCTAGGAGTGGCTCTTTACAGAATAGCACTAAAGAGCATTGTCTGTACAGCACCTCTCAGTTTACGAGGCAACCCCATGTGCATCATTATATTTAAGCCTCACTAATGCTGATTTATGCTGCCCATCTTAGTTTAAGGCCACAGCAAAGGGCACACATTCAAAGCCTGTGCTCTCTCTACTTCAGCACAAGGTAGATGGACCCACAGTCTGTGGAGAGGGGCAGAGTGACAGATACCTTTCTTGTTGGCTCCTTGTTAAGGAGGAGACCAACTGGGATGCCTGGCTGGCTTAGTTGGTTAAGTATCTGCCTTTACTCTGGCCAGGGTCCTGGGATGGAGCCTCACGTCATACTTCTCCTTCTCCCTCTCACCCTCTGCTCATGCTTTCTCTCTCTCTCTCTCAAATAAATGGATAAAATCTTTAAAGAAGAGAAAAGAGAATAGAAAAGAAAGAGACCATTTTGCATGGGACTGAAGGATTTTCCAGGACATGGGAGACTCCTGGGGAAAGTAGACAACTAGTCACCCTACTTATTATGTTACCAGAAATCCTCATAGGAGATTCCTCAGGAGCCACATTGAGCGGTAAAATTTTTAGGATGACAGTTACATATGCATGGGATTTGCATATAATTTACTTCTCCTCAAACAATATTGGCAAGCATTTTAAAATTTAACATTTTGCTATTCTAAGATTGTCATTCTGACTATTTTTTCTCCCTCATTTCTTCTCCATTGTTGTCTCAAATTCCCAAGGGGTGGATGTGGAGGAAGGATAGAAACAGGATTGGTCCCATTTTTATTTTTTTATTTATTTATTTATTTATTTATTTATTTATTTATTTATTTAGGTCCCATTTTTAAAAGGTGGTCTTGGTTGCAGTATGATGAGGACTGATCTGTATCAGTGATTCTCAAACTTGGATATTGTGGAGGGGTAGCTAGCCCCCAGTGATTCCTGCCCCCTGGTATTCATGCTCTTCTGAAAGTCTCTCGCTCTGTGTATAGTCTAAATTGAGATTTGTCTTGAGGAAGTCCCGCTCCCCACCTCCCAGATCCCTAACTCTGGGGGAAGTGAGAGACCGAACTGATAAGGAGTTGATGTTTCCAGCCAATAGCAAAGACCCGAAACCTATTGGAGGCCATGCAAGTGAGCCTGGGAGAAATTCTCCAACACCAGGGAAGTCTTGAGATGATCGCAGCCTGAACAACACATGACCACAGCATCATAAGAGACCCTAAACCCAAATCACAGAGCTAAATCCATTCCTATTTTTGACTCCTACAAACTCTGAGCTAATAAATGTCGCTTATTTTCAGCCTCTGTGTTTGAGGATAATTTGCCCAGAGCAAAGATAACTAATACACATGTGCATCAGAATCACCTAAATAACAACTTGATAAAATGTGCATTTCTGGGACCCACCCACAGAGATTTTATTCAGTAGATGTGCCCTGAAGTCTTTCCTTTTCATCAACAAACCCAGGAGAATCAGAACTGAATGAATTTTTGCTTAAAAGCCCATCTCTAGAATAAATACTCCCTGGGAAGGCCTAGAGGGAGGGAAGACTGCAAGGGAGGTATAGCTGCCAGCTAAAACACAGGACACGCAGTTTTATTTGAATTTCAGATAAATAACAAAAGATGTTTTAGCATAAGTTTGCCCCGTGCAGTATTTGGGACATATTTATACTGAAACATTATTTGTTATCTGAAATTCAAATTTGACTGGGTATTCTGTATTTCTGAGGCTTGATGCTTATCCAGAGGTAAGGCCCCACCGCAAGTGAAGGCACAATGGGAAGCAAGGTGGTGCCTTCCTTTGACAAATAGCAGGATTCTCATCTCTGAGGGGCCGATGAGAGGCCTGCAGGCTGCCCAGCTGGGTCCTGCCTCTCTCCCACTCCACAGGCAGGCCACAGTCTGAGGGTCGATGGACTGTGTCATCGGAGGGTTTAGGGAAGCTGCTCAGGAAACTCTCCCTTACAGCCCACCCCACCCCTGAGGAACTGGAGGCCTGAGAAGAGGGTAAGGGTTAGTGGCTTGCCCCTTGGTGGTCTAGGGGTGGGGGCGGGGAGGCCGAATGCGCCCAGCCCCAGCATGAGGCCGACCCCACCTGTGTGGACACTGCTGCCCAGTGGGTGCCACCCACAGTGCCAGGAACTTGCTCCTTTGGGTGCTGTTGTCATCAGCCTTTTCCAGAGCAGTGAATGAATGCCAGGCTTCTCCCACATCCCTCCAGGAACTCAGCTGAATGCAGCTGCTCATAATAAATGTGTGCATTTCTTATTCTGAGTATGTCTAAGTCTCTGATGAGTTCTATTTATTGCGGCTCTCCACCCTGTAAAAGAGAAGGATGGTTCTAGAGACATTCCTTAATGACTGAGGCTTTAAGAACTCTGGCTTTTAATTCTTTTGTATATGCTTTCTTGTCACAGGGCACAGTCTTCATTTTGATATGTTTATTTTCAGCTATGAAATGTCTTCAAAGAGAGGATGAATGAGAATGTGAGTGTGTGTGTGTGTGTGAGAGAGAGAGAGAGAGAGAGCGCATGTGAGAGAGAGATTGGCTGGCAGACTGAAGTGCTTAAGGCAGGAATGGAAGACAAAAGCTCTGAAAGTGTGCAGCTGCAGGAGAGTCAGACTGGAATAGGTGCATTGAACCAGACACAAAAAGTGAGGTCTCCTCCCGGTGCTCGGGCCCCACCCTGCCCTGAGGTCTGACGCAGGTAGAGAGCCCACAGGAGGGGAACCCAGCTGCATCTTGCTCCTGAGTGCAACAGTGCAGGGAGGAGGTTTGGGATCAAATGTACAGAATCCCTGTCCACTGTGGGGGGTTCTGGAGGGCTGGAGGAGAACCCCTTGGGCCCTGCTTCCTAACACCTGTATAGCTTGAAACAGAATAAATTGGGGAAGTAGAAATCCAAGGATGATGCTGCCACTTGATACCTGAAATGTCAAGGGAATCCCATTGCTCAGTTCTAATACCCTTACCACACAGTGGCTGCCTTGGAAGGCCTGGGAGTCCCTTGGATCTATATACAGAGAATAGGATACGGGCTGGAGGGGCCAGACTCCCAGCTCCTACTTTGGCCTTTACCTTGGACTCTCTGGGTATCTGAAAAATGAACCAGCTGCCCCAGAGGCCTATCGTGAGCATTAAGCGCAGTGATGTATGTGAAGTACTTGGCGTTTAGCACTCAGAAAAGGGAAGCTGTTATTATTTCACTGTGAGAGTGTGTTTAGGTACATGGTGGCAATGTTGGGGTCAGCAGGGAGTGTTTTGGTGTAGTTTAAAAAAAAAAAAAAAACAGCTGAGACAGGGTTCCTATCTACTTAGAGTCTTTTGGACTGGAAAGAACCACTAGCCTGTTTAATGCAGTCCTTCTGTTTTAGAGATGATGAGACTCAGATGCAGACAGGTGAGGGCTTCCTCAGGATCTCACAGCTATCTCCTCTGGAATCCCATATCCTGCCTACACAGTGACAAAACTGCCAGCCTTGTAGCCTAGAAACCACCAAGGTGGTTGCTCACACACCAATAGCAGAGCTCCGCTGGGTCCTTTCACACACCAGCACCACCACCGTGGGCACTTAAACTTCTTGTAAGTGAATGAAAGTGCTACATTCTCAACTCCTGAGAGAAGAACTAATAATTAAGCACAAAGGCAAGTCTGAGTTTGACATGATTTTGAGATAAAACGAATAGTCTACACTAATTTATATTGCACTAGACAGTGTGGCTTAGGAAAAACTGCTCTGTTGAACTTAGGAGACGAAGATCATGTCTGTTATCTTAATTCCTGGCCTCTGGGAGCTTGGAGAGGGAAGAGGCAGTAAGGGGTTTGAAGTTTTTAATGCTCACAGTGCAGAAATAACGACTTTTTCTGAAACAGATTAGCTCCTAAGGATTGAGTACTTGGCATGTGTTTTACTTATATTTACAAGTTTAATTTTCATGAGAGTCTTAGGAGATAGGTGTCAGAATTATCCCATTTTACAAATGAGAAAACTAAAACCAGAAAGTAACATTCACAATCAAATAACTAATAAATGGCATCACTGGGACTGAATCTTGGAATCTGGCTACAGGGTCTTGCTCTTACCCACTATGCTCTGGCACCTTGAGAGAGCCCAGGTTCCAAATGTAAAAGACTAGAACTATTGTGACATTCCTTATTAAAATATACTTTTCATTGTATTACTATTCCAAGGTTAAGAGTATGGAACTGGATCTCATGGTCCCTAATGCCTTAGTCTAGCATCCCCTACCATACTGTTGGTCTGGAAATTCCCCAGAAACATAGATGAGTCTTTTATAATCTCCAGTATTCACCCCTGGATGCTGCTGGATGAAAATCAGTACCCAGCTCTGATCTTCCATCCACAAAGGGTATAAGGAGCCAGTATCAGGATTCGGTATTGGATTTTTTTTTTTAAAGATCAACTTTTTAAACATCAACCTGCCTCCAAGAACCCACCAATATCAGCTGAAAGGGAGCAGGGTGTTTCAGTGAGAACAAGGAAAGGGTGCAGTAGCAGCAAATCTACCCCATTTTTCCCCCTAAGGTTATAAAGAGGCCATTTTTCCCTTTCTGTCTGATTCAGAGATGATATCATTGCTCTTAGGACAAATTAAATTATATGAGTTGTCAGAAATCTACAATAAATCTCCAAGTAATACATGGAGAAGAGGCCCATGCTGTATTTTAGTTTAAATCAATAAATAAATGCTCTGATACATTTCTGTATGTATGTATGTATGTTTGTATCTATCTATTTTCTATCTATTTATTTGAGAGAACAGGGGAGAGAGGCAGAAGAGGGAGAAAGAGTCTTAAGCAGAGCCCAACGCAGGACTTGATCCAATGAACCAGAGATCACGACCTGAGCCAAAACCAAGACTCAGATGCTTAACCACCTGTGCCACCCAGGTGTGCCTCTGATACCCCTTTTATGTGCAAGGGAGCATACCGCAATAACGTGCTGCACACACTGTGCCCACTCCTCTGCTCCTTTATTTTTTTCATTTAACATATCCTGTAGCACATTCTATATGCAATATCATCACATAAAAATTTACCACCTCCTTTCTCAAGACTTCATAGAGTTTCGTTGTTTGGATATATCCAAATTTATTTAACCATCATCCATATTAAAGGACATAACTGTCTATCTTCATCCTCTTACAAATAATGCTGAAATTATTATTTCCATGCTTGTATGTGTTTTTGTTTTGCCTTGGTTTTGTTATTGTGGGGAAAAAAAATTCCTGGAAGTAGAACTGTTAGGTCAGAGGATATTTGTATTTTAAATTCTAATATTTCCAAATCGTCCCGCAAGAGGCTGCACCAGCTTACTCTCAGTGAGAAGAAATTTTCAACACTGAGTTTAACACCCTTGTTATCTGACTCAATTCTCATAGGAAATGCAGCTTTGCTGTGTGGTATAACAGGTAAGTCCGATGATGAATATATGGAATGGAATAGGTGCTTTAGTCAAGATGTTTTGAGTTGGTGAGTGGGAGGGTGGGAGTCTGATCGACCTCTGGTGGTGACAATTTCATGGCAAAGGAGAAAAATTGGATGTGGTTTTCAGGTCTGGCAGCTGGTGACTTGTATGGAATATTTGCCATATCTCACTGGGACCTCCCAACTCCGTAACTCTTCTGGACTTCACCTGGGTTGGTAAAGGAAATATCCGTGATTCAAGCTTGTACACTTACTGATTACATCAGATAAGCACATGAAAGCTCCATAAAATCCACCTTTCCCTCTGAAATGTACATCTTAGTGTGCATTCCTAGGTCAGGTTCATTCAAGTCTCCCAAGAATCCAGCAGTTCCTTTGATGTGTGGCTTCCACAAACTCCCACCTAGTCTGGAGAATTCTGTGTGTTGGTCATGATGCCCTGGGACTTTCTGTCCTCACTTGTAGCTGTACAGCAGTAGAGAAACAAGGCTGGCTACAGACTTGTCAGAGGAGGAGATGAAAGCTATCGGCCAGGGTAAGCCTTGTAGATTGGCTGTGAACTTCCGCGTAAATTCCACCCTCATCCTTCATGACCAAGGATGGTAATAAGTCAACCACATTACTAACCTAGTCCGGATCTGGTGTGATCCTCTCAAGATACTTACAGGTGACAGCTAACCTAATCTACAATCATACTTAGTAGAAAATAAATTTCCTGCTGTGCCACACCCATATTCTGTTAACAAAATGTGCTGTCTACCCATGTCCAGTCTGTGGCCAGGCAATATGGGAGATACAAAAGAAATATAGGGGGTGCCTGGGAGGCTCAGACGGTTAAGTGTCTGACTCTTAATTTCAGCTCGGGTCATGATCTCAGGGTAGTGAGTTGGAATCCTGAGTCAGGCTAATCGCTGGGCATGGAAGCTGCTTCAGATTCTCTCTCTGCATCTCCCTCTGCCCCACCTCACCCCACCTCGCTCTAAAAAAAGGGGGGGGAGAAAAAAGTATAAAGCAGGCAATCAGAGCAGAAAACAATCAGTGCAGAGAAGAGAAGAGCTGGGCAGCTGGTCCAGCAAGTCAGGAAGGAGTGGGTAGAGGCTGGACTAGGGTAGCACTAGCACAGGCGGAGAACAGCACACTCGGAAGTCTGCAAAGGAGGAATAAGTCAGGACGAATATCGCAGTAGAGCCAGAGAGCACGGGCTGGATTCTGTCTCTGCCTTACAGTGGCGTGGCCTTGAGACCCTGAATTGTTCTGAGCCTTTTTTCACCTGTAAACTTAGGACAGAAGTACTGGCCCCAGCTGGCTGGATTAGTGAGCTCAGTGAGTTAGCATAGGGTGCACGGTCTGGCTCATAGTGGGAGGTGCTCAAAAATGTTGGCTCCCTTCCTTATCTACTGATCTCTGTGCCCGGCCTCCCGTCTCCTGGGCAGAGATTGCTTTAGAAGAAAGGGGAGGAGAGGGCTGGACGATGATGTCTGTTTTCCAGACATTAAAGCAGGTGCCATTAAGCAGATTGAAAAAGTTCAGAAGGGCAAGACAGGGGTGATTTTTGATAGTTTGAAATGATCGTGGGCTAGTCCTACTGGTGGCTGTAAACCCAAGGGCTGAGAGCTGGCACCAACAGGGAGGCCAAGGTTACTCAAGCCACATGGGTCTCTGGACTCCTAGAAGGGAGAGAAACAGCAGCCATGGTGGAGGTGAGCAAGCTCACTTGAGGCTTGGGGCTCAGGCATAAAGACCCTAATGATGAAGCCGACATCACATCACTGACCAAACCACATGAACTAGGCTCCCACACTAGTGTCCTGGCTGCTTGGTTACGGGCTTTCATCTATTTCTGAGTTGACAAGAGTAAGGAGACTGATGTGAGAACCCATTGGTCTGCTATCATTACACGACAGAGTGTCTGAGGTCCCCTAGATAAACCCCTAGGAGGAGGTGCATATTCAATCAAACAGGTTCCTGCTGAGCTAGGGCCAGAAACAAACAAAATCATTCTATCCACAATTGCTGAGTTTCTCCCAAAAGGCCAAGAGCCTGGCATGAACAAGGCTCTTTCTGTTTGTAGAACTGGAGTTGAGAAAAGTCAGGGGAAACTGAGGAGCAATTGAGCAGACCAGCCCCCTGAACCACTGGTGATAAACTGGCTGGTGCAATTCTGAGTCTCATTAGACCACTGCCTTGGGTAAGAGATCTCCATGCCCCCTACTTTCTTGAAGACAGTGGGGTTAAATCGTGATTCTGACAGTTGCTGGTCACAACAGAAGGGGCAGCGCATTCAGAGTGGGAGGACTACAGTTTGTCAGTTCTGGGAGCTTGGGTGAGTCACTCAATCTCCCTATGCCTCAGTTTCCTCCTATGCAATCACACAAAAACATCCCAGCTTTGCAGTAAGCCTTAAGTGAGCACACATGAAAGTATTTTGTATAATGTAGAACTCTGTGAAGACAATAATTAGTGCTGTATGGCAGGCCCATCGTGTTTGTCTTGAGTTACCTCAGGAAACTCCTCTGCTCAGAATCAGCATCAGGGAGGGTAGCTGTAAGAAAGTGAAATTTGGGGATGCCTGGGTGGCTCAGCAGTTGAGTGTCTGCCTTTGGCTCAGGGCGTGATCCTGGGATGGAGTCCCATATTGGGCTCCCTGCATGGAGCCTGCTTCTCCCTCTGCCTGTGTCTCTGCCTCTCTCTTTCTGTGTCTCTCATGAATAAATAAGTAAAATCTTAAAGAAAGTGAAATTTGCTTCATCCACTTCCATGTAGTGGATGAATTGTGGCCCTCAAAAAGGTAACGTCCAAGTCCTAACACCACCATGACCACCTCCTGCCCTGCCTCACACCTGTGAATGTGGCCTTATTTAGAAATAGAATTTTTGCAGATGTGATTAAGTGAAGGATCTTGAAATAATCTACCCTAGATTTATGGTAGGCCCTATATCCAATGATGGTCCTATGAAAAAAGAGAAATTTGAGACAGAGGGGAAGCCCTGCAGAGATCTGGAGCAATGTGTCTGCACGCTAAGGGACTCTAAGTGTCGTTAGCAACTGCCAGAAGCCAGGAGAGAAGCATAGAACACATTCTCTTTCAGGCCTTCCAGAAGGAACCAACTCTGCTAATGTCGTGATTTTGGACTTTTGTCTTCCAGACAAAAGAATAGATTCCTATTGTTTTAGGTCATTAAATTTGTGGTAATTTGTTATAGTAACCGTGAGAGATTAATACACCACACAAATTGGGAAGCCTTGGTACGACAGATTGCCAATCTCTTGGTTCACCTCGGCTGCTCTCCTTGATCCATCTGTCCTTGAGGACTATTCTCTCTTGGCTGTCAACGCTCCCTTTGGCAGCTTTTGGTAGATTTTATTTTGATATTGCCGTTCCCCTTCTCAGAAGCTACAGTGAGTTCCGGATGATTCCAAGTGACGTTTAAACACATTCTTACATGTCTCAAAGTTTTGCTCTTGGGGGAATGGCCTGGACAATCTCATTGCCTGGGGCCATCAAATTTATCATACTTTGAAATAAGCATAGCAGTTGTGTGGTAGTTGATAAACCACAGCGCCCGATGGTCTGTCGCTACCTTGTTGCTTAGAGCAGTGGTCCTCAACCTTAGGGTGTTAGAATCACGTGAAACGCTAGTGAAAATAGAGATCGTTGGGCAGCCCGAGTGGCTCAGCGGTTTGGCGACGCCTTCAGCCCAGGGAGTGATCCTGGGGACCTGGGATCGAGTCCCACATTGGGCTCCCAGCGTGGAGCCTGCTTCTCCCTCTGCCTGTGCCTCTCTCTCTCTGTCTCTCATGAACAAATAAATAGAATCATGAAAAGAAAAGAAAAGGAAATAGAGATCGTTGCCTCCTTCCCTGAGCTCCTTCCTCCCCACAAGTTTCTGATTTAGTAGGTCTGGGGTGGGGCCCAGTATTTCTCATTTCTTTTTTTTTTTTTTCTTTTTAAGATTTTATTTATTCATGAGAGACACAGAGAGAGAGAGAGAGAGAGAGAGAGAGAGAGAGAGGCAGAGACAGGCAGAGGGAGAAGCAGGCTCCATGTAGGAAGCCCGACGTGGGACTCGATCCCCAGTCTCTAGGATCACCCCTGGGCTGAGGGCGACGCTAAACCATTGAGCCACCTGGGCTGCCCTCTCCAAAAACTTTTAAAGATTTTTATTTACTTATTCATGAGACACACACACACACACACACACACACACAGAGAGGCAGAAACATAGGCAGAGGGAGAAGCAGGCTCCCTGCAGGGAACCCAATGCGGGACTCAATCCTAGGACTCCAGGATAATGACCCGAGCCGAAGGTAGATGCCCAACCACTGAGCCACCCAGGTGTCCCAGGTTTCTCATTTCTAACATGCTCCCAGCTGATGCCAGTGGTCTTGAACCCAACTGCATGTGCCAATGGCAAGTGGTTATCGAACTTTGCCACACATTATGATTACCTGGGAAACTCCCTTAAACCCCATGTCTAGGCTGCAACCCAATATCAACTAAATCAGAGTCTCTGGGGATAGGACCTGAGCATGAGTATTTTTGAAAGCTCCTCAGTGATTTTAATATGCAATCAGATTGACTTAGAGGCACTCTCTTGTCCCTGAGCCAGATGGGGATGGCTTGGGAAGCTGGGAGATGCCCTGGCTAGGCCTGGCACCCCACTCTAGGGGTGTGTAAAGGAAGGAGACAGAAACTGGAGTCCTAATGGGGTGTCCTCTCCCTGTGGCTACAGCCTAAAGACTCCATCTGGGGACCCAGCAAGAGAGTGATGCTATCGCTGATCCCAAAGGCTTGGGCGCAAAGCCCTATTTGGTAACACTACTTGCTTTATGAATTTGATCAAGTTGTTCAACTTCTCTTTGTTCTCCTTTCCTTATTTACAAAATGGGGACAGTAAAATTACCTACCTGCAACCAAAAGTAGAGAAGATTAAAGGAAAAGATGTATTTGAAGCACCTGGCCCAGGTGCTGGAGAGGGCAGACACTGAGTAAATAAATGTTCATTTCCCTTCCCTGCCTCCTCGGCCATCTGTTCCCTCCTCATTCTCTAGTCTGAACCAGTGGGGAGAACAGGGGCCTGCACGCTTGTCCCTTTGTTTCTGGTTTCACTACCAGAGTTTGGAATCTTACTCACACTATTTTTACTTTTACCTTTTCTTTTTTACTATTAAAAAGAAATCTTTAGGGCTACCTCTTTTTTTTTGTTTATTCTTCTGAGATTTCTTCTAAATATGCATACCTATCGCCCCTTTCTTAATGGTAGCATACTTTATGTCTTTTTCTCCACTTTGCTTTTTTCATTTGTCTATATATCTTGAAGATTACTCCATAGCAGCCTATGGAAATATTCTTTTTATTCCTTTATAGAGCCACAGAACATTCTATTGTGTGTGTGGATGTACCATAGCTGATTTAACCAATTCTCCACTGATGGATGTTGGGGTTGTTGCCAGTCCCATACTATAGCAGTGCAGTGATAGACATGCTAATGCCTGGTTTTCATGTTTTGCCAGTGTATCTTCGGGGAAGATTCCTAGGCACTCTCCTGCTGCTGCCCTAGGCCTGGTTACAGACACTGGAATGCTAACTCCACCACCTGCTTCCTTTTCTTGTGATGGGGCAGGCCTTGACAGGAGAAACAACAGAAAGGCAGTCTCTACTTGATTTCTGTCTCCCCACTTTCATACCTGTGCATCTTATTGGAGTGACCTAATTCATCAACAGAACTCTAGCTGTAAAGAAATCTGGGAAGTTTAGTTTTTGGGTTTCCTGTCTCTGCCACACTGAAAATCTCCACAAGGCCTTTGGAGTGCTTGTCACACTCTCCAGCTCAATTCCTTTGTTTTACAAATAAGGAGATTGAGGCTGGGAGGGCTAGGTATGTGCGAGGTCCATATGTGCCTATGATCTCGATCCCATAACTGGTTTGTGGCTAACAGCCTTGGCATTTGCCCCCTCACTTCCATGCCAGTAGGGGTGCTTGTGAGTTGGAGTTTCATACATACATACTCCATACATCAAGAACTTTTCATTTTCTAAAACAAAACAAAAACTCTCACAGTCTTCTTTGGGTGTATTATAAGTTAGTAACTGTTATGTCCCCCCTCAAATCCATATGTTGTAATCCTAATCCCTCAGCACCTCAGTGTGACCAATTTGGAGATAGGGTCTTTAAAGGGTAATTAAGTTAAAATGAAGTCATTAGGGTGGGCTCTAATCCATTATGATAGGTGTCTCCTAGGAAGAGGAAATTTGGAAAAAAAAAGGGGGGGGGAGGAAATTTGGATACAGACAGGCCAGAGAGGGGTGGGGGGTGATGTGATGACACAGAGAAGGTGGCCCCCTGTAAGCCAAGGACAGAGGCCTTGAAACCAAGCCTGCCAGCACCTTCATCTCAGACTTCAGCTCCCAAAACTGTGAGGAAGTATATTTCTGTTGTCTGAGCCACCCACTCTCTGGCACTTTGTTACAGTGGCCCTAGCAAATTAATATAGAAACTAAGGTCTGGTAAGAAAAAACAAAAACAAACCATGCATTGGTAGGAGACTTATTCGGTCTCTGTGATGAGTTGCTTCCCTCGGTGATTTTTGCCCTATACGTTTGTCCTATCACCTTACCTCTCGAAGCTTCTGCCAAGCCAGACTCTTTTTGGCATCTTTCTCTATGACGGGATCTCACTCAGAAAGATGCTTTCTGCATCTTGCACAGTTCGGAAGTCTCTGGAGTGGTGAATTGGCGTGGCCTTCATTGGTGGCAGAGGCGCCAGCCCCTACAGAGAGAGAGGCTGGGCACCTGAGAACTTGCACCTTATTCGGCATTCCCTGAGCACTGTCACTCTCAGCTTTTCTAGCCCACCCTCTTTGGGGAGCTGCAGCAATCTTGCTTGAAATGTGTTTTGCCCCTGTTTTCACAGGAGGTAAATGTGGCATGTAAATGCATTTTTAATGACTCAGATCTGCATTTGAAAGTACTTTCCAGCTTTGCTGGGTCATTAAACCTTTAAATTCTTTAATATTTTAATGATTTTTATAGTCCAGCGATGTGTAGGTTTGTTCAAGTTTGCACCCTCCTCCTGCTTCCTTGCCCGCAAGATGCTCCAGCAAGAGCTCACCAAAGGCTTATTGAACACACGGCCCTGTTCTGACCGGGTCCTTTCTTGGCAGCCAGTCCCCTGCACTGGCAGTCACCCTAGCAGAGGCTTATCATCTGCTCTTTCTAGCAGAGGCTCATCTTACTCAGGCTTAGGTTCTAAAGGCAGTTAGGATGGTCCAAATGACCTTTGGAAATCTGCTCAGAAGTTGCCATGTTGGAGATCATGAAACCATTTCCCGGTAAGTCCAGTGGGTCCAGCTATCCCTCCAGTGTTGGAACAGAATATGGTCTTTTCAGTGGAGTCCCCAGTAAGGATTGGCCTGTGTCCAGGGGCTATGCTACACCAGGCCTGGCTAGTTCTTACACAATGAGAAGAAGGCAGAAACCAAGACCTACTGGGAACAGCAGATTCATATCCATTCACTGAGTGGAAATGTAGGCAGAATTACCTGTATTATTTAAATAGTGCTCTCTTCCCCCAGCCCCCAACCTCCTCTCTCTCTCTCTTTCTCCCTCTCTCCCTCTTTAGTTTTGCCGAACACACGTGTAGCATGGCTCAGTACAATATGGCAGACGGAATACTCCCTGGGGTCCAGGATGAGAGACTGCAAAGTTCGTTCAGCCACAAGCATTTTGGAGAATGCTAAGGCCAAGGCAGACTCTGCAAGCAAATAGAAGTCATTGCTCTCTCTTAGGTTCAGTTTACTCACCTGTAAGATGCATGTTTCAGGATTGGATGATCCCGAGGCTCCCTTCTGGAGCTTCTGACATGGGCAAGTTCAAACTCAGGCTCTCAGCTGAGGAAGACTAGCCACCTAGGACAGCCGTAATAACCCAGGGTGCTAGGAAAGCGCTGGCCCATTCCCCTGCACTGCCCGGAAATGTCCTAAGACAGAATTTGGTAGAAGGGAGAACAAAGCTAAGCAATGAGTTCTGTAGGAGAATGCCTGCTAATTCACCCTGCTTGCCTCCAATGCCTCTTCAGCAAATCTTTTTTTGTTTTAAGAATTTTTTTTTATTTGAGAGAAAGAGTGAGCAGGAGGGGGAGGGAGAATCTCGAGCAGAGTCCATGCTGAGCACAGAGCCTGATGCAGGGCTCGATCTCACACTGCAAGACCATTACCTGAACCCAAGAGTCGGACACTTAACCGACTGAGCCCACCCAAGAGCCACCAGGTCAGCAAATCTTGATTTTGCACCTGGTACAGACACGACCGGGTGCTCTGTATTGGAAAGGTAAAGGCAGGTAAACTGTCCCTGTCATTGTGGAACTCCCAATCTTGGTATAATTTTGAGTGTTTTATCACAAGTGAGAAAGCTGAGCATTTTTTGTTTGGGGGTAAAATCCACTAGGACAAACTAGGGTGTATATCAGAAAAACTTTCTGCCTTTAATTAATTTCCAAATGCATATCCCTTTGGGGGCTGTGGAAATCATTAGTGCTTGTCACCAAATATTTCTGTTCTCCTTCTACTGACCACATAGTAGGTTATATTTTTCTGAGCCACTGAAGTTGAGCATGGCTGTGTGACTTGCTTTGTCAATGAAAGATGAACGGCACCGTATGTTTTACTTCCAGGCAAAAGCCTTATAAGCCATCACAATGCTCCCCTGTGGTTCTTCCCCCTGCCATCCCACATAACCAGCAATGTTCCAAGTAGTGGAAGCTCACAAGCCTGTGTCTCTCCATGAGGACAAAATGGCAATATAAACCTGGCAGACACAGGGTGGACATGTAGTATGAGCAAGTTGTGTTAAGCCATGGAGTGACAGATATGTGAAGTGCATGGAAATGAAATTCAGGAGATTTGGTTTTCCTGTCATATTTTTCTTAAAGTTTTTTATGCTTTTTAGGAATTCAGGAGAGCTGAACATCTGTATGAATTAGCAAATATAGAAGTTGCTGAGCACTCAGAATGGAACTGCTTTGTGGAATCCTTGTCTTTTTTCTCAACCTAGATCCACCTTCTTGGACTCACCCCCACCATGCCCCCACCCTTCTGGCCATTGGAGCTCATCCTGTCCCTTGCCACACATCAGTTTCCAGGTAGGGAGCCGAGTGCCCCATGCTTTGTGCACCAACCTCCATCAGCCTTCTGTGCCTTGGCTTCTTATATCTCATGCCGCGGGGATGCACTGCTGACTACAACTTCAGGAGAGAGCTCCAGAAAGTTAGGCCTGTAGAGCATTGAGTGCTGTTCCCACCACATACAGTTTTAGGTAGCTCATCTTGAGCCACACAGGGACCTCAACAAACATAGTTCGTTATTCCTCAGGTATGCTTGTTACAATTATATTGGTATACCAGAATGTCTCAGCAAAACCTTAACTTGTGGCCTAACCCATAGAGAAGGTATGTTTTTATGTACAGTTTCTGTACACATATAGCACATGGGTGTGTCACAGAACTTTCTGTTCCATTATGCTGGTCTAGCTGGCTGTTCGTGAGCCAGCACCACGCTGATACTGCCATGGTTTGTAGTGTATTGGATTGAGCAAGTCTTCCTTCTTTATTCTTCCTGTTTAAAAAAACTAACTTAATTATTTATTTATTGAGTTCCTCAAAAAAGAAATCCAGCTGGCATTTTGAGTGAGATTGCACTGAATTTTTAAGTTAATCATTGATTTAATTAGGTCTTTATAGAGTCATCCAAGATAGGTCATCCTATATTAGGTCATCCAGTCCAAAAGCATGGAATGTGCTCTATTTATTCAGATCATTTTCTGTTTCCTTTATTAGAATTTCTAAAATCTGTATGGAAGTTTTGTGTATTCTTGGCTAATACCTAGATGTTTTGTAGTTCTTGTTGCTATTGTGAATGGTATCTTTTTAGTAATATTTTCTAGTAGCTATTGTGAGCAAGGAGAGATGCCGCTGCTTTGTGCAGGTTAATTTTATATCTGGGAGACTTAACTGAACCTTACTAGTTCTGATTTGTTTGTATCTTTGTTTTTTTCTAAGGTGACACTCTGCTTTGCTACAGGAAGAAACACACATGCACCACCACCCCACCCCACCCCCGCCTTTAATTTCTGTGGCAGGTAGTGGTGATAATTTTCGAAGGGGATGACTCACTGGGGAGGAGTGGAAAATGTTTCCTTCTTCCCCCACTATAGGAGGGCTGGGTCCTCTGTGACTCTGACAGCTTCGGAGTCTTACCCTCCACTACTGTGGTGGGAGAAAAGATTACTAAAAGTTCTCTGATAACAGGAAAGAGGAGGGAATGTCACCCAAAAGAGAGAGGGAGGGATTTAGAAAGAAGGGAGAAGCCAAAGGAAAGGGAAAGACTCTTTTGAGGGGCATTTTGACAGGATCGGCGATCTGTCTGGGGCCTGGGAAATAGCAGAATCAGTAAATGGTAAAAGAATCTCTGGTTCCAGAAGAGTAGCTGGACCAGAGACCCACCATCCCACGGTTTCACCAAAAAGCCGTGGGAGGTGTTGGTCACCTAATGTAGGGGTGAGGAAGTACCTCCAATCACCACCCGCCTACCTCCAGCCATGCTAACCCCAGTAGAGGCCCTGCCCCATGATTGCTGCCCCCTTGCAGCCAAGCCACAGGGCCCGACAGCCCCAAGCCAGAGGGCCTGGGATTTTCCCAAGTCTCATCTCCCTACATCCCCACAGCTCCCACAAGTCAGAGCTGGATCTATAAGGCGCAGCCAAGTTGAGGACCCTACAATGGATACTGAAGAGAAGTTGACTGAGGGAAGTCCAGGAGTCGAGAATGTTTTAACTGGGCAGCTTGTCTGCCTTGTTTAACGAGTAACCATACTGAACGTTAAGGGTTCTTTGATTTGGAAACATCTCTGCACGCTTGAGAGACGGTGCAATGGGGCTGCCTCCTGCCCTGCACAGTATCTAATGGGGCTGCTGGAGGCAGAGTGGAGAGGCCTTGGTTAACAGCTGTGATTGGTGACCTTGATTTTAGTCACCGGCTGAGTGACTTTAAAGCAGGAAGTGAGGAGGCCATTCCCTCCCTGTCCCTCCTTCAAGGGCTCGCCCAGGACTGAATAATGAGTGCATTAAATGCAGCTCTTCTCTGCCCACCTGTGCTCCCCCTTTTGCCCCTTTACTTTCACGAATTCTGACCCCTGGTACCCAAAGCCCTGAGTGTATGAATACTCCCCTCAGAGAATCTGCTTCTTTTAACAGATTGGGAGGAGCAGAGCCATCCGGGCAGGTCTGTTCATGCGGGAAGCAGACAGATGCCTTCAAATCCCACTCAGATGCCAGACCCCTTAGGGTCTCAGTGGGGAGACAGGCCTGGCTCTGCTTGGAAGCAAGTCATAAAGAAGGCAGGCTTGCTTTGTCGACGTATCACCTCAAAACAGAGGAAGCTATTCTGGAGCAAAGAAGCCAGAGAGAGTTGTCAATGGAAAGAGGGGTGGAGAGAAGCCTGGTGGAGTGACAAATGCCTGGGCCTGTGAAGTGCTTCCACACACTGAAGAGCCAGGCCCGGCTGGAGCCAGGGCATCCCCGAAAGCCCGGGTGAGGCCGTCCTGGGGTGTGCTCCTCGTTTCCTGTTGCAGCCCATCTCCACACACGAGCGAGCGGCTGCGGAACAACGGCTTGCAGTGACTCAGCTTTATAAATAGGACATTCGTAGCGAAGAGTATAGGAAATTCCCAGAGTCTGCTGCCTGGCCTTATTTTGGGTGTGCAGTTCACACAAGTGAAGTCCCAGCCTCCCTCCCCACAGCCTCCTCGGGGGCTTGATTGCAGGCGCATCTCCTCTGCTTTGTGACCTTGTGACCGGAAATGTCCCGGGGGAGGGCTGAGAGGCACAGGGGATGGAGGTGTCCACCTGGGACCTTGTTCAGACGCCGTGGGAGAGAGGAGCGAACACTGGCCTCAGGGTCCCCGCGCCCAGCCCGCAGAGCTCCTCGTCTGCCTTGTCTCACTGACTCTCGCTTACTCCCCCGAGGAAGGTGTGTCATTATTCCTATTTGGTAGATAAAGAAACTGGAATCCAAACCCACATCTGACTAATCCTGGATCTCAAGGCTGAACCGCAGACCCAGCCTCTCCTAAGCATAGAATAAGAAGGCAGAAGGATGATAGGGATGATAGTAAAGGAGAGCCTTCTGTTTTCAGGAGACAAGGATGGGAGAAGGGTGCCAGTACCCTGACCTTCTGGTGATACTGCTTTTTTCCTTCTTTCCCTCAGTGACATCTTCCTTGGTAGGGGGCTGTTTGTGGAAGCTCAAAGACTTGAGCTTTGAGTGGTTCAATGGCCCCTGCTGTAGCTGGGTTTAAAGAATCTGAGAGGGTGTCTACACAGAGGCAGGAGGTTCTGCAACAGAGAGGGTGGGGGAGAAGTCAGGGCATTGCAGGTTTAGGACCTGAATGCTATTCAAATATTTGCCCAACAACTCCCAGTGCTTTGGAATAAGTGGCAGGAGCGGCCCTGCTGAGTCACTGGATGCTGAGGCATTAAACAGAAATGTGATAGCACGCCTCTAATGACTTCCAACCTCTCCTTCCTTGTAATGAGCCAACGTCTCCCTCACCAAGGGGCCTCCTTACAAGGAGAGGCCTCTGCTTCTAGGCTGCCAGACAAGGTGGCACCTTCCACCTTTCTGGTATGGAGTTGGCACGCCCATGACTTCATCAGGTGGCTGGGACTGCCAACACTGTTCCGAGCTCCAGAACTATATTTCCAATAATCTATGAAGTTTTTCCTCTTAGATGCCCCCAAGTCTTCCGATTTCAAGTTCATAATAGAACACTCCAGACTTTTCTTCCTGTATTCTCCCTTTTAGTTAATGACCTCACTTTCACCTAGTCACTGTAGTTAGCAAATGCTGAATCATCTTTATTTCCTTGGCTCCACTCCTCCTCCTGCTTTCCCTGTGTAACTGATCCTCACGGCCTTCATGAGGGCCCCCAGTTTCCCCCACCACCTGGAGTACAAGCAGGTACTGGGTCCTGGCCACGGTGCCCTTTTCTGACCAGGGTGTGTACCTGACCCAAGCCAAGCCCATCAAAGCCCTTTCCCAGGATTTTTCAAGTGGCAACAGGGAGTTGGATCACCCCATCCCTTTCCTTTCTGGTTACCAGCTGGGAGGCCTGTGGTCATGTGCTCTGCTGCCTGGAAAAAGTCCATCCACAGCAGGATGGGAGACCATGCTGATGAATGATGGCAAGAGAACTCCTGAACAGATGGAGTTCCTTATTCAGCCTCCCCGAGTCCGCACTGTGGCCTCTCTCCAACTCACCCTCTGCAGGGTCACCAGGATTCTCTACTGTTGTTTCCAACCTGTTGTCTTAAAAAAAAAAAAAAAAAATCTAACTACAGGGAAGTTTACAGAATTATTCAATGAACACCCATACATTCATCCATATATAAATTCCAGTTTACCAACTGTTGGCGAGTTAGCCACATTGGTGTTCTCTCTGTATGCATGTACACATTCTCTTCCTGAACCACTTGAAAATAAATCATTGATATCATGATACTTTTCTCTTTTTAAAAATATTTTATTTACTTGAGAGAGAGAAAGAGAACAAGTGGGAGGAGGGGCAGAAGCAGGAGGAGACGCAGACTCCCCACTGATCAGGGAGCCTGACACAGGGCTTGATCCCAGGACCCTGAGATCATGACCTGAGCTGAAGGCAGGTGCTTCACTGGCTGAACCCTCAGACACCCCAGAACTGTATTTTCTCACAGCTCTGGAAGCTCGTATTCTAATAATATCAAGGGGCTGGCCAATTCAATTCCTGGAGAGATTCCTGGCAAAGCCTCTCTTCCTGGAATGCAGATGGCTGCCTTCTTGTGTACAAACACACACACACACACACACACACACACACACACCCTACACACATATCCACAGAGAAAGGGAGAGAGAAAGAGATAACTCTCTGGTGTCTCTTCTTCTAAGGGCACTAATCTCATTGGACCAAGGTCTCAACCCCATCACCTCATCTTACCCTACTTACCTCCCAGAGACCCCCATCCCTAATACCATCACACTGGGGATTAGAGCTTCAACATATGAACTGGGGGGGAGGGGGGGACACAAATGTTCAATCCATAACACTAACCATCCTGGCATTGATGCATACAGTAGAGGGGCTTCTGGAATCCCACTTCTACATTAGGGCCAGTGACCTCCTAATTGCCCATTCTGTGCCCCTGAGGTGCTCAGTGCAGACTTTTTGGATAAATGCATACTGGATTCTGGCATGGCTCCACACATTTCCACCATCAATCTTGAACTCAATTGGAGCTAGAGTCAGATTTTTCAGTATATAAAAATCAGGAAAAATGCCAAGCAGCAATTCTCTACTATTGTTATTTTTTTTTAAGATTTTTATTTATTTATTCATGAGAGACACACAGAGAGAGGCAGAGACACAGGCAGGCTTCCCACAAGGAGCCCGATGTGGGACTCGATCAGGATCCCAGAATCACACCCTGAGCCACCCAGGCACCCCAATTCTCTACTATTTTTAAATAAAGGACTTTTCTCAAGTCTTTCCAGTTCCCATCCTACCCCACAGAGAAGAGGAAATGACTCTGAGCAGAAACAAAGACGGGGGAGGAGGGGGGGGGAGTCATTCTTTTTTCTAGAGATAAATTACTACCAGGACCTTCCCCATATTGACTATAAGGAATTAGGGAGGGAAAGGCAACAGCAAGTGTGAGTCTGGAAAGGGAACCGAAGGTCACCAGCCAATGGGCTCAGAGCCACACACATCTTCTCACTTACCTTGTCTTCCACGATGTCCCTCTGTGCCAAGGAGACAAGTTTTTAGGTTTAAAGGCATGGATCTAATACATTAAAACATGTGCAAGCCCTCGGAACCAAGCAGGTCCCCTTTCTGCTATCTGGTTTAGAGAAATGTTCATACACATGCAGGGATGCATTGCTCACAACAGCAAAAAGCCAATTTAAATAGTCTTGTTGTCTAGGCACAAGGAAACAGCTAAATAAGGAGTGCCACTGCTAAGCACATTGGGAAAGTATTTAACAATTTAAAAATGATGAATGGGTCTATGTGAACTGATGTGGAAAGACACCCACAGACTTATTGAGAGGAAATTCATGAGTTGAAAATAATACCTATAGGATTTGTATATAAACACCCCCAAAAACTTTAGTTTTCCTTTTAAAACTTCCTGAAAATGTTATCATCTTAAACATACGGGACAGTTTGGAGAATAAAATAACAAACGTTTACTTGTAGACCCACTATGTAGTTGTTGTTTTTTTTTTTTTGCCACATTTGCTTTAAATAAGAACCATGTTCACCACACTGCATCTAGATAAATATATGTTGAGCATATACTATTTGCCAGACATTGTACTAAAGATGGTGCTAGGTGATATTGGTGTCATTGTGAACAAGACAGACAAGCAATCTGCCCTCATGGAGTTTAACTTCCTGGGTCAACAGAAAACAAGCAGTGGAGCAAATACATTATTATGGATCATGATGAGTGACATGAAGGAAAAGCAGGGATAACAGGTGTGACCTACCTCGAGTAGGAGGAGCAGGGCTGAGGGATCTGAGGAGGTGAGCTGTGAGCTGACACCTGAAGGATGAGAAAGAACCAACCATGGGAAGAACAAACTGGGCAGAGGCCCAGAGAATCTCAGAATCAGGGATGGCTGTATAATTGGCTCCAGCCAGTACAAAGGAAAATGCAGGCCTCCAGCCAGTGGTGGGAAAGTCAATATCCCCCTCCCAGGGCCTTAATGCTTTAACCTACAGCAGATGGGGGGATCCCCAAAGGATTGCAGCCTCTGTCCTAGGACATGCATGATACCTGCCTGGATCTAGATAAGGTGAGAGATTAGATGTGCCATGGGACTGTCAGCCCCAGTGGAGATGGTTGCTGCTGTGCCCTGTCCTGAGGTGTCACATCAGGTACCCGACTCTGACCCTCCCTACTACCCTGCCCAGCCTGTTACCAGGGCTGAAGGATGACAGCAGAATGTGGGCCTCCCCCTGGCAATGTGCCTGGCAGAGGGTGGCAGTGGTCATAGGGAGGACATGGAGAGAAAAGGTAAAGGTAGGCCAGGAGGACCTGGGGCCCCAGGCAGCAGAAGGTGGTAGGAAACACAATGACAGATGAGTTGAGACTCTAAGCCTAGTGCAAATGGCCTGCTCCATTGACCCATCAGGCTTCACTTGCAAAACATAAATTCAAAGATAATTATTAAGAAATTCAAGATGGCAGCCTGGTTGGCTCAGTTGGTTAAGCGTCTGCCTTTGGCTCAGGTCATGATCTCAGGATACTGGGATTGAGCCTCACGTCAGGCTCCCTGCTTCTCCCCCTCCCTCTGTGCCCCCCACCCCCACCCAACCCTGGCTGGTGCTCTCTCTCTCTCTCTCTCAAATAAATAAGATCTTTAAAAAAAAAAATTCAAGATGGTGACCACAGGGTATTAAAATCCAACTATAACCCTCCTACCCCCACTTCTGAGTGTAAGGCCCAAAGGGGCTGCACTTGTCTCAGGCCTATGAAGCTGACCCTGTTCAGAACTGAGAGGAGGCCAGCATCATGACTGATCACAGTGAGTAGTGGGAAGCAGAGGAGGGGCACAGGCCAGATAATGCCAGAGGATCTGTGCGTCCCTGCAAAGATTTTATTCTTTGCATTTTATTCTTCATCCAGTCAGAGACTACCAAAGGGTTTCAAGCAGATGAGTAACATTTTAGGTCTCACTGGCTACAGCGTGGAGAGTAGATTGGGCTGTGAAGGAGTGAAAATGTGGCTGACCAGTGCCGGTGGGAGGTGATAGTGACTTCAAGTCTAGTAGAGGTCCTGGGAGAGAAGCAGATGGATGAGAGACGTTTTAGGAGCATAGGGTAAAAGAAATGGTTGATAAAGAGATCAAGGAAGGAAGAGCCCAGGGAGTGGGAAGGTTCAACTGGGCAGAGGTTGAAGTCAGAGAGTAGGAAGATGTGTACAGCAGAGTGGAGGCAAGATGAAGAGCAAGAGCCCATGCAGGGTCCATCACAGACCCGCCTAAAGCCCAAGGTCTGGGAACCCCAGCTTTGCAAATGGCATCTGATTGCATGGATCTGTGTCTGGATAAGCCAGGTTGAGTGAGCTGAGCTCCTCTCCACATCCTAGGGAGTTGTACCTTACCTGCCCAGTCTCTCCTCCAGATGCTAGCCTAGAGGGCTCCGCTTGTCACCTTGCAGGACTGCTTAGGAAGGCTGACGGTGCCTGTCCTTCCCTGCCATGCCCGCCTGCATGGCTTGGCCTCTTAAAACACACATATGAGAATGGGAACTCAGGCCAGAGCATAGGAGGACCCAGGGATGAAGAGGAGAAAGAACAGTGGTTTTACCTGTGAAATCAACCTGAACCTTAGTTATCTTGAATGCAAAGAGTGACCTTCCTGCCTGGCTGTCCTCCTAAGCAAAGGACTACAGCTGGGATTCTATTTTCATTCAAATACCAATGTCAAAGAGACCTCATGGTTTCCTTTTTGTAAACCAGTAAGAAACATCCAACAAGGGAAGGAGCACAAAGGAGGAGGGGTAGGCAGGAGGATTAGGCAGGAGGAGGGAAAGGGAGGGGTTTGCCGAGCTGAGGATGATGTGAGAGCAGCTTGCCTGCCATCCAGGCTTCTGGTCAGCCCTCGGCTTTGGAGAAGCGGCCACGGGAAGCCGTGAGTCAGGAGAGCATTCTTGCAGGCTTTGCTAATGCTGATGCACATGCAGAACGGGAGGAAACGCGGTCCTGGTTTGACCTAACCATCAAGCCCTCTCTCGTCGTTATTAAAAGCCATCATTAAAAAAAAAAAAAAAAAAAAAAAAAGCCATCATTTTCTCCCTCCCTGGTGGCAAGGTTAGTGGAAAGAAATTCAACTAAAAGTAATGTCTCAGACCTATTAATTTCGAATGGCCAAAAAGAAAATGAGTCTGCGGAAAAAAAAAAAGAAAAACCTCCTTTTATTTCCTGTTAATTGAGCCAAAGAAAACTCTCCTTCAAATTACTGAGCTATTCTCATTGTTCTGTGTTTGTATAGAGCTCTGTACGGCTCCGGGGCTGCGCTCAAAAGCTCTCAGGACAGTCCTGTCTTGGGGACAAGCAGCCTGGGGGATCTAGTTTTTCTCAGTGTGTCTGCAGGAAGTTAATAAGAACTCGAAGGAAAACATACTTTGGGAAACAATGGCATTCAAAGAAGTAAAATGGGTCTCTTTACTATGCAGAGCCTTCAGCGTACTAATGAACAATGTCAATCTTTAAGAGGCGTGCGGAAAATCCTGTGGGTTTCCTCCTCAATACCATTCTCTGCTCCACTTTTTTGCTCAGATAACCTGGATATATTATTTTAAGATTTTATTTATTCATGAGACACACAGAGAGAGAGAGAGAGAGAGAGAGAGAGGCAGAGACACAGGCAGAGGGAGAAGCAGGCTCCACTCAGGGAGCCCAACATGGGACTCGATCCTGGGTCTCCAGGGCTGAAGGTGGCGCTAAACCTCTGAGCCACCCGGGCTGCCTGATAACTTGGATTTTATTTGATTACATACCTGTGTTTCGTGGGCTCCTCCCTGTGCCAGGAGGCATGGTGGTTAAGCTGACCCACCACCCTTGACAGTGATCACTCGAGGTGTGGGCATGAGATGCAGCCCTGCCCATGGGATGTAAGGCAAATCAGACTTGGGAATTTCTAGGAAGGTTTTCCTCACTTTTGAAACAAAGACAATACGGGCGCTTGCCTCTTCCTGTCTTTGGACACCATTGTGCACAGACAGGAGCTTGGAACTGCTGCAGTCATATTAGATGCGTGAAAAGCTGAGAACACCTCAGAGAAGCTGGTCTCAATCCCTGATGCTGTTAAACTGTGGGATTAACCCTTGGGTCTCTTTCTTCATTGTTGAGGCCACGGGCTGTTCTGTGTTGTTCAGCTAAAGCATCTTGAAACCGAGAGGGACACAAAATGCAAACAGTCCCAAATTCACTTGACTGCAGAAGCTCCTTCCTGACTGGCATCCTACTGAGAACCCTTTGGGAAAAGCCAAAGCGTGAGTGATATGGAGTTGGAAATTGGAAACTCCAAGTTCTGTTTTAGGTTCTAAAACTCACATGCGCTCCTGGGCCTCATTTCTAACTTTGTTAGAAGAGTGTGTAAACTAAAATAACATAAGTGCTTGATGCTATGCATGGCACATAGTAGATGCGTTATAAATCATTGTTGCTAACAAAATGGGGGCCTGGGGGGGAGAGGAGAGAATAGACCAGTTTCAAATCTCATCTCTGCCTAAGTGTTTTTTTTTTTTTTTTTTTTTTTTTTTTTAAGATTTTATTTCTTCATTTGGAGAGAGAGTTGGAGTAGAGGGAGGGAAAGAGGCAGAGGGAGACAGAGAATCTCAAGCAGATGCCATGGCTGAGCACAGAGGGGAGGGGCCTTAATCTCTCTACTTCAGGATCATGACCTATACCAAAATCAAGAGTCAGACACTTAACCAACTGAGCTACCCAGGCGCCCCACTGCCTAAGAATTCTAACCATTCCAAAAGTAAAACCTGTGTTCTCTGGCCCTGTATCAGTTTATAGCATCCTCTAGCTCTCCACTCGGCTGGTAAGAGATAAAGACACCAGAGATGTCCTATGTGAGCACCCTGAATCAAGGGCCCATAGTCCCTTTCTCTTCTGCTGAAGCAAGCCTGGGGTTCTGCTGGGTTGGGCTCCCTGGATGGCCAGTGTCCCTCTGCCTATGCTAATGGCTCCAGGATGCTCCTCAGTGAGAATTCCACATGTACCCGAGGCCTGGCCTGCCCCAGGACAATCTCCAGTCTAGACACTCTTGTGGATGCCAAGGGATTGAGTTCCTCCTCACCCAGCGCTCTGGCTGGGACTCCGCAGCAGCTGGCAGACAGCTGACCAAGGGCTTTGCGCTCTCTCTAGCTCTCGCTCTCTCTCTCAATCTCTCTTGTCCACTGAGACCTTTTATTTGTATGTATTACCCCTAGAAAAATAATCCCAGGATTTTTCCTTCTGTGTGTTTTAATCCATAATGCCAGCTGAGATCATCAGTATAATAAAACCAAACTAAAGGGACAGGAGCAGATTGTCCTACCATCCTTCTAGATCTTTGAGTTGCACATCACAACTGGAGCTCCACACTTGCTTCACCTCCTGTGAGGCTCACAAATATTTTCCCAGCTGTTACCAACAAGGATTTCAAATTCATCAATGTAATCATGCTTCATCACCATGGTTAGAAACTGGACCATGACTATGAAACATGACCTAAAAAGAACCTAGTGTTTGCCTTTCTTTTGGTTGGTGTTGGTGCCCTTGAGAGCATCTGCTTGGACGTGCATGAGCACCATTAGGGTGGCATGGAAAGACAGGGCTTTGCTAGGTTTTATTTGGTCTGATGAACAGCACAGAGAGCAAGTGGCTGTGAATGTGAATGTGTGTGTGTGAGCACATGTGTGTTCGTGCATGTGCACATCACACCCAGGCATAGTTGTGACTCAGTAGAAATACCTTATGGAAGGAGTGAGGTAGACTAGGCAAGTTTTACTATTCGTTCTTTATAGGCCAAGAATTCGAGGTTCAAAGAGGCAAAAGGTGACATTAGCACAGCCCAAGTTGATATTAGCAATTAGTGGCACAGCCACTTGTGAGAACTAGCCTCTGGCTCCCAGGCCATTGCTCTTCCTACCTTGTGAAGGACACATTGGATATTCAGCAGTGAACTGGACACTCGCTGTTTGAGGACTTGGGGAGGTGGGGGCAAGAATAGAAAGAGGCATTTCTGCTGCAGCCCAGGGCTGGGTTACAGGAGCCCTAAATTGTGAAAGGTTATAAGTGAAGTAGTCGTGCTGCCCAGTATTAGTTTGGAAGAACACTTGGTGGGTATGTGTCAGATTTCCTGGAAGATGTGGTTTTTGAGCTGAATTATAAAGTTGTGCTTCCTATTCTCTGACATGTATAGGAATCCCCTGGGTTCTGATTCTGTAGAGCTAGAGTGATGCCTGTGATTCTGCTTTTTTCTTTCTTTCTTTCTTTCTTTCTTTCTTTCTTTCTTTCTTTCTTTCTTTCTTTCTTTCTTCTTTCTTTCTTTCTTTCCTTTTTTAAGATTTTATTTATTCTTCAGAGACAGAGAGAGAGAGAGAGAGAGGCAGAGACACAGGCAGAGGGAGGAGCAGGCTCCATGCAGGGAGTCCGACGTGGGACTTGATTCTATCAGGCCCTGGACTGAAGGCAGGCGCTAAACCACTGAGCCACCCAGGCATCCCATCTTTCTTTCTTTTTTAAAAGATTTTTAAAAATCTATTCATGAGAGACCTAGGCAGAGGGAGAAGCAGGCTCCATCCCAGGACCCTGGGATTATGACCTGAGCCAAAAGCAGACATTCAACCACTGAGCCACCCAGGTGCCCAGATTCTGCTCCCAGGTGACGCAGATGCTTTAAGTAGCAAAGTTACGAAAGAGGAGTAAGAATTACCCCCCCGTTGAAAGAGGTTTTCAGAGAGGATATTCTTGGCAGTAGCAAGCAAAGGTCAAAGATGAAAAGTACCATGGAGATCAGGGTGTGTGGGGTGAGGCGGATGAGGGTGGAGAGGCGAGGAGGACCTCTCCTAAGAGGGCAAGGGACACGTGAGAAAGGTCTGGTAAATGAATGACAGTTTATATTCCGTCCATGGCTTTCAGTGTTTCTCAGGTTGGACCCGTTTCAGCTCTATCAGAATCCTTTGGGCCCCACCCAGCATATCCTAGATTAATTGGTTCTGGAGAAGGCCTAGGGAATCTGCAAAGTTAAGAAGTTCTCAGGGTGATTCAGACACAAACTGGTTTGACAACCTGTGTTGGGCAATTTGTGGGTTTCACACAAGGGAGAGACAAGATCAGATTTGCATTTCACACAGATTCCCTGGGAACTGGGAAGGCCAAGCTAGGAGCTGGGCCCCCGAGGAAGGGGCTGATGTGGTTGTGCAGGCCAGAGAAGCTGAGCACTTGGGTCAGGATCCTGGCAATAGAAATGAAGAGAGAGAACTCAAGAAATATTCATTGATGACTCACTGGTGAGTTTCTGGTAGACTCCCAGCAAGAGAAACGAGGAGTTTGATTTTAAGTCTCCCAAGTTTGAGGGACATTGGATAAGGAAGTCCAGTGGGCAACCAGATTTGAGAGTCTGAAGCTCACTGCAAGGCCAGACCTAAGTATAGATTTGAAACTCAGCAGCTTATGATGTATTAACCATTAAAAGTCACCATAATTTCATATTGGCAAGTATTAGGCTTTTCAGATTTTCCCAGAGACTCCGTCTGCAGGCGGAAAAGGCATTTGGGTACTAATTCTCCAGTATGCTGATTAGCAATGATGTTGATACTTTACGCAGAGACCCTTCCTGGAGAATCTTGAGCAGAAAGGAAAGAAAGTTCTATGCCTTGGAGGCCTTATGGTCTTTTAAGTAATGAATTTTGCTGCTCAGAATCAGTCTGGGAGGCGGGAGGAACTTGATGAGGGGATCTAGCAAATCCTCGTTCTGTGGTGACTGGACCCTGTCACGTACGTTTCCAGGCTCAAAGGGTAAATCATAGTAAACATGATAGCATCTTAAATTTCTCGCTTTCTCCGCTTACCAAGCCGGGCGCTAGGTCCTAGTCCTCAAGGAACCCACAGTCAGTTGGAGGAGACAAGCAGTTGGACATCTGTGGTGCTGTTGGGTGCATGTACATAAAACTGGGGTTCCGGGATCCCTGGGTGGCGCAGCGGTTTGGCGCCTGCCTTTGGCCCAGGGCGCGATCCTGGAGACCCAGGATCGAATCCCACGTCGGGCTCCCGGTGCATGGAGCCTGCTTCTCCCTCTGCCTGTGTCTCTGCCTCTCTCTCTCTCTCTCTCTCTCTGTGACTATCATAAATAAATAAATAAAATTAAAAAAAAAAAACTGGGGTTCCGGGAAGGGCTCTGTGGAAGAGATGATCCACCTGTTACATCTAGGAGGAGGACTAGGAGTTGGTGGATGATGATGAATGGAGGTGGAGGAGGAACATTCTAGGAAGACAGTACGTGCCAGGCACAGGTTCACAAACTAGGAGGCTGTCGGGGAACACTGAATAATTAGGCTGGAGCACAGGGCACCTGCGGAACAGAGTTTTGTTCCGGGAGGTAAATTAATGCCCGGAGACCCAGCTGGTCTTTAACACAGGTTCACTGGGAGAATTCCACAGGCCAATAGCAGACGGGATAGTGTCTCTTAATAGGCCAATAAAACGATAACACACTCCCAACCAGTGGTGGGCTAAGCACGCTGCTGGGCCAAGCAAGCGGAGACGACGGGAAGAAGGTCCAAACTTCGCGGAGGTGCGCACCTTTCCCGCGGTCGCAGCTCGGGCGGCAGAAGCTCGGGCCAACCCACCGCGGCCCCCGGCGGCCCGCGCAGCGCTAAGAGTCCCCGTTGCCAGGGCACGTTGCTAGGCGACGCGGGCACGGTTCAGAGAGGATCTGCTTTTCGGGAGTTGCTGCACCGGTTTTTACCCGTGACGGTAAAAGAAGCACTTTTACCGGCAGGAGCTAGTTGCCCCAAGGCCTTCAGAGAGCTACTTAAATGAGCAAAGTCTCCACGGCCAGACTGAACGCTCAGATCGCGCTCGCAAGCTCTGGGTATTTATAGCCCAGTGCCCCCCGCCCCCCGCCCCAGAAGCGGCTTCAGTGCGTGTGTATTGAGAAGCTGGGGGGGGGGGGGGGCTGGGCTGCGATGCTGCAGAGAGGAGAGGATGACATCCTGTCACAGCTGACTTCACTCTTAATCAAAACAACTTTCCTCGTAAAAGACAATTTCATTTTTGTCATAAACAAGTGGATCGCAAATCAGATCAAACCAACAGACAGCAGACAGGGACTGGACAGGAGCCCGCGTGGGGAGGGGAGCAGGGCCTATCAAGAAGAATCACACTGGAGGCAAAGATAAGGAATTTTAAAACACTCCGGAAAACTCTAAGGAGCCTGGTGAAGGAGGGGCGTCGACTGCGATGGCTGGGTGCAGGGTGCATTGGTGAGGACCAGGCAGGAGGCTTTTCCAGGGATCACGCAGGCTTGAAGGGGACTTGAACCAAGAGGGAACAGGCTCGAGCCCCAAGCACTTTGCATGGCCCAACCCTCTAGCACGTCTCCTGAAGCAGGAAGAATGGCCAGACCAGGTAAGGTTCTGGGACTGAGGCACGCAGGTCTCAAGGGACTACCTAGCACCAACATCCCATTCAAGAATCACTTGGTTTATTGCACAACTTTATCACACAAGAAAGTTAGAAGGATTAATGAGCCACCCCAAAGAGGACCTGCGGAGGAGGCAAACAGCGAGGGCCTGGTGACACGCGTTGGCCTGGGCTGCGTTCAGGTCACCTTCTGTGCAGGCAACTCAGAACAGGTTCAGTCCAGGTGGTGCATTGGCCTGGAAGCCACTGCTTCTTTTAAGGGTCTGCTTAGTTGGGTCCAATGGTTATGCCTAATGGTCTTTGCCATATATCAGCATGGTCTTGGTCCCACTTGTCTTTCCACAGATGTTTCCAAACAAATGTTATTTAACTATCCCTCACACAGCTTATCTATAGGGGGCACACTCGAAATCCTACAATGGTCGTTAACAAGCAACTAATATGGGAGTTCACTTTGGCCCCTGTGACTCCATCTTGTCTTACTCTAAATTAGCTTATTCTCTGTCTTCTGTGACTAGGAACCACAGACAAAGTATCACACCATGACATCATTCTTCTCCCCACAGTCAGCTGCCAAACAAGCTACTATTTACCCTGCTGTGGACTCCCACAGGAGCCCCTCACTGGTCTTGCTGATTCCTGTTTGTACTTCACAGCTTGTTCCCCACAGGGCAGCCAGAGGACCTTTTAATAATGTAACTTGTATTATGTCCCTTCTCTGCTAAAGCCCTTCAGTGGCTTTCCACTGACTGCTCTTGGAATACAAGCCAATCTCCTCTCCCAGGTGCACCTGATCCAGCCATTCCCACTTACCTGACCTCATTTCCACTTGCACTCTCTATCCTTGTCTATACTCCTAACACATGGTCCTTTTGTGCTGGCTCCTCCTCCTGCCTGGGTCCTCACACAGCTGGCAATTGTTGCCTTTCAAGCCATAATTGAAACACCATTTTCTCAGACTTTCCCTGAGAATCCCCTCAATATACAGGAGCTACGCAGTGGTTCTCTAACAAATCACCCTGTTTCAAATCTCTTAGCAGCTCTTATTACTATGTGGTGTTTTCCTGTTTATTTGCATATATATCTGTTTTATTCCTCCTCTGTAGTCCATAGACTCAAAAAACAGTGGCTAACAATTCCTTCCCTCATTGTATGCACGTTATTCCACTCACCAAGAGGTGGGGTCTAATTCTTTGTCTATTGAATCTGGCCTTTTGATTTCTTATTACTTGCTTTGACTGACAGAATGTGGCAGAAAGAAATGCAGTATCAATTCTGGGCTTAACTTTTAGGAGAGTTGTCTGCTTCCGCTTTTTTTTTTTTTTTTTTAAGATTTTATGTATTTATTCATGAGAGACACACAGAGAGAGAGAGAGAGAGAGAGAGAGAGAGAGACATAGAGGGAGACTCTGGCTCCCTGAGAGGAGCCCCATGTGGGACTCGATCTCGGGACCCCGGGATCACGACCTGAACCAAAGGCAGATGCTCAACCACTGAGCCATCCAGGTGCCCTGTCTGCTTCCACTTTTACTCTTGGAAGCCAGCTGCCATGTAATGAGTTTGACTACCCTGAGACCACCATGCCTCAAGGAAGCTTAAGCTTCCATGTGGAGGAGCACTGCAGTGACACACAGGTCATGATGCCTGAATGTAGATGAGTTAGTGAGCCTTGCTGACACTCATTGCAGCAGGAATTGTCTAACCAAACCCTGACCCAACTCCTGGCCAGAGAATTTTGAGACATAATAAATTTTATTGCTGGAAGTCACTAAGTCTTGGATATTTGTTATGCAGCACGAGGTAATTGAAACCCCCTCCCACTAGAGTGAAGCTTCTCAAGCTTTGCCTGGCAGTACCCATAGACCCAGTAGATACTTGCTGGGTATAAGAATTTGGGGATGATGGAGCTGACCACTGACCAGAAATCTCAATAAAGCAATGATGGCGATGTTTGACATTGTGAATGCAGGTTACCAAGGAACAGAAGTGAGAAAGTGGGATATCAGAGGTTTTTATTTGTTTGTTGTTTGTCTTAACAAGTTTAGGGATGTCGGAGTTTAACACTTCAGTTCTGAGTTGGAGAACATGCGGGATATGGATGTGGCTGAGGTGGGTAGAGGACAAAGATCACTGAAATTGAGAAAGTAAACAAACTTGAGGTAGGATACTGGCTGAGACACCCATAGGAAAATTAAACTTTCCCAGGATGATGACAGGACCAGCAGTGGGAAGAGGCACTGGAAGTTTCCACCTGAGAATTATGAGGGGCCCATGGGGGAAGGTGATGTCCTTGTAAAAATCTAGTTTCAACCAAGGCAAAAAGGATTCAGTGAGGAGTCTGCAGGGGTAGGATGGAGAGATGGTTGGCGGTGGAACGGAGATGGTAGGGTGACCCAAAGGAAGCAGTTGTCCAATAGGCTGCAGCAGGAAAGACAAGTGTAGGGGCATCAGAGAGCAATGCTGGGCTTTCTGAGAATCAAGCAGAGCACAGATGAGGCTCTCACTCTGGGCAGAAGAGAAGGATGGCTTGGATGAAATCATGAGGGAAGGTGACTGGCCTTCAGATTTTGGCCAGCCTGAAAATAAAATACAAAATTTTATTTTCCTGCCAACATATCCAAAGGATAGATCATGTTTGCTGTTGGCAATAGGGTCAGCAATCTGAGACCTTTGCTCAGGATTCCAAAAGAAATGTGAAAGGATGCAGGTGGGGCATGGTTAGGCCCAAGCTGGTACATATCCAGCAGGCCGCCTGGCCTGGCACAGCCCTTCTGAGCAGAAAGTGGAGGAAGTAGTGGGTTGAGTCCTGGGGGTGAGGGAGAGCAGAGCTTGCCTGGACTCGTGTTCCACAAACTTGGCTTTAGATGAAAGGTTAGCATGTCTAGTCAGCATGACCTGTACGGGACTGGTGCCCTTCCAGGCTGTGGAAAGGTAAACTGGCTTGAATTACATCTTCTCAAATCCTTTAAATAATAAACTACATTCTTTCATACTGTAAAAGTAAAGCATGTAATGTTTTTTCAAAGCAAAAAAGCCTTCAAATCCGTGCTCCTAACCCTGTCCCCCACTAGACACAAAACAATGAGCACGAATAAGAGATAAGTCCTTAACATATTATTAAATTCTCTTTGTAATAACACAGTTAAAGTCTCTCTGGACTGTTCTGTGTCTTGTCCTGATTCTCAAGTCAAATGGAACCAAGCAAAGGACAAGCGTTAGAAGGAAACAATGAATTCCTTCAAGCCCTGCTGGTCTATTCAAACTGAAAGGTATTTATTAAGCTCCAACCCTTTGGTTGGAGGTCTGTTTTGATTACAAGTGACTAAAATGCAAGGCCAGGTAGCTTAAGCTAAGGAAATGTATTGGTTTATACAGATTTTTTAAAAATGAAAAATCCAGAGAGTGGGCTCAACCAGCTACTTAAATGATGCTGGCAAGAATCTCTCCCCTACCTGCTCCATCTTCTCAGCTCTGATTTTCAGGATTAGCTTCATCTCAGGCAGAATTTCCCCAGTGGGTGACTCCCAGGGGGCTCTAGGCTTACTTCCTGCCAACTTGGTTTCACCAGCAAAAAGTACCTTTCTTCGGGCAGCAAAATTCTGAGGTATGGCTCTCATTGGTTCAGCTGGAGTCACATGCCCATACCTGAACCAATCGTGACCTGGGTGGTGTGATGCCCTCGTTCACCAGACCAGGATCACCCGCCCCTGGGGTCGCAGTGTTGGCATCAGTCCCGTGTAAGACACATGGAAAGGGAAAGGTGGTTTCCTCACATCTATAGATATGCAACCTCCGCAGCCACAGGGAACCCAGTACTTAGGACACTGTGCTTGATTTAGTGCTCTGCTGTCACATGTTTGAAATTCTTAATAGTTTTTGAAGTAGGATTCCCACAGACACTGTGACTAGGCATTTTCGTTTTTCACTGGATCTGACAAATTTTGCAGCTGATCTTGCTGCCACCCTGTTGTGTGTACTGCTGGGAAAGCTTCACGAAACAGAAAACACAGTTCTCTCAGAGATTAGGAAACAGAGCACATGAGGAAAAAAGCAGGTAGTCTGTGTTGAAATTTTAAGGAAATAATGGGAACTTAATTCATTCACTTAGTTATTTAAAACTTTATTAGGGGTGCCTGGGTGGCTCAGTCAGTTAAGTGTCTGACTCTTGATTTTGGCTCAGGTCATGATCTCGGGTTGTGGGATCGAGTTCCACATCGGGCTCCCCGCTCAGTGAGGGTCGGCTTGGGAGTCTCTCTCTTCTCTTGCTCCCTCTGCCTTTCCCTCTCCCACCCCTCCCACCTCCTTCTTAAATAAATAAATCCTGGGGAAAAAAAAACTTTATTTAGTGTCAGGGAATGGTCCTGCTACTTCCTGTGAACCAAAAAGAGAAAAACAAATGACTGTCAGGACCATCAAGTAGCTCATAGTCTGTTGAAGAGAGAGGTATACATGCAGACACAGCACAGAAGAGTAATGATCGGGATAAAATTAAGGAGGGAAAGCCATTGGGGCAGAGAAAAGGGGCCGCCACCCAGCATGGCGGTGGGTACAGTGCAGCGTTGTCCCATTGGGAGAGGCATTGATTGACCAGTGGAAGTGAACAGGGACAGAGCAGGTTAAGCTTCTTGGTTGGCAGTCGATAGGGGAAGATACAGAGATGGTTCCAACAGAGCAAGAGACATCATGTCAGATCCTTCCAGATAGTGGCTTGTACATAAGCCATCATGTGGAGTACATGACACTCCCCAGCAGCACCTTCATCCCCCAAGCCCCCAGTGTGGCCACTGAATATCATTCAGGCCTGACTATTCATGCAATCCAGCCCCAGACCTAAGTGTCAAGGTTTTTGCAATTATCACCTCAGCAGGTAAAATAGTTCTAACATCTTGGACAGGCTACAATAACCACTTGAATGACCTAGTAAGGGGACATTATTGAAACAGTCTGAAACAATTGAAACTCTCCAATCCCTGGACTTTTCATTTATATGAACCATCTTCATCCTGTCTTAATGAAAGAGTAATTTATCCCCATTTTTTTTCTTTTATTGAGTTTGGGCACCAGTAGACTCATATTGGCAGTGTGACTTTTCTGTAGCCCACTTTTGACCATTTGTCCCCTTTGAGCATCATCATGGACTTAGGCTTTTTTTCATAGATTCAACTGGTTCCAATTAGCTGTGACCACTGTTTTCTCAAAAATTACAATTTGCTAAAAAAATAAAATTTAAACAGGGTCCCTGCCCTTAAGAAACTTACATTTTTGGACACCTGGGTGGCTCAGTGGTTGAGCGTCCACCTTTGGCTCAGGTCTTGATCCCAGGGTCCTGGGATCGAGCCCCATATCAGACACCCCACAGGGAGCCTGCTTCTCCCTCTGCCTGTCTCTCTCTCTCTCTCTCTCTCTCTCTCTGTCTCTCATGAATAAATAAATAAAATATTTTTTTTTAAAGAAACTAACATTCTTTTTGGAAAAATGAGACCTAATATCCATGGAAAATACAGTGAACAGACCAAGGCAGCACATGATTTTAGGAGGCTGTTTTGTCACAGAGTTGGGCAGTACCCTTTCCTCCAAGCAATTCTTTGCACTGATTTATATAGGAGCTAAGACATTTCCTCTGGGGAGAAAACTTGAATCGGTCCACAGTTGGCTTCAGATACCTGCAATCGTGTCGGCAGGGAAGGGCAAAGCTGGAGAGGAAGAAACAGCATGACTGGCATCCAGCTGCCAAGGAGGACGGCCAACGAGGGCCAGGATGGCTTGGACCAATGTGAGTCTTCTGAGATCTGTGGCTGAGTATAAAACCAGTGGAACTTAAAACAACAACAGTCATTTTATTCTCATGGCTTGTGCTTCTGGGGGTTGACTGGGATTAGCGAGGTGGTTCTTGCTCAGGGCTTGTGCTCTTCAATTTCCATGGTTACAGTCAGATGGTGGCTGCAGCTGGAGTCATCTTAAAAGCTTCTTCACTTTTATGCTGGCTGTTGGTTTATACCTCAGCTGGGGCTTCCTGCCAGAACATGCCTCTCAGTGTGGCCAGACTCCTCACAGTGGCATCTGGGTTCCAAGAGGGAGGCAGGACACGGAGGCTGCCAGTTTCTGAAGCTTGAGGCCAGAAACTGGTGTGGCATCTCTTCCCTATATTCTACTAGTCAGGCAGTTTCAGAGACCAGATTCAAGGAGGTGTGTCAGAGAATTTGGGGGCCACTTTTAAAAACAAACACTATGTTTCTTTGAGTGTGATGTACATGAATTCTCTCATTTAATTTTCACAACTATTAAAGCATTTCACAGAGAGCCAGGGGAAACAAAAATTCAGAGAAAGCTAGTGACTTGCTCAAGCTCACACAGCACTCCAGCTCTAACGCCTATGTGCTTAGCTATCACTGTGGGTTCCCAACACCCGAGGAAAAGAGGAATCTTCAAGGGACTGAGACCCGGAGTGGGTAGGAATCCTGAGTGATCCTAAACTGGACACTGAGGTGAATCAGACTGTGCTGGGCCAGAAAGTGTTCACGTGGAGCCCACGGCACTCAGGCTTGGGACAACCTTTGCGCTGGAAAGGGATTGGAGACAGGAAAGGCAGCATGAGTGGTGGGGCCTAACTTGCCTTCAGAGGCCTTTGTGAGCCTTCTCTTCAGCTGGGCCTCAACGGGCAGGTGGAATCTGAGTCATGGAGAGGGATGGAAAATAATTGCTAAGGCTTTCTTGTAGGTGTTCTCAGGCCCTCAGGCTTCACTCTTCATTGGCTCTAGGGGAAGCCCCTTTCCTGACGCAATGCGTCAGGATCTCATGTCAGAAATAAGTCTTCTCTTCCTCATATGTCTTCATTTTGGGGACATGCGGTTTGTCAAAAAGTCATTAAGTTCAACTAAAATAGCTCTTACTACACCAAAAACTTATGCATGGGTTGTGTTAATGTCTGGTCCCCTCACAGAACACAATGAACCTTCCTCAACAGGAAACCTCAGTGGCTTATTCTCTCTGTCTGAGGGTCTGCTGAAAAGGACAGGGGATAATTCGGCAGGAGAAAAACAGTTGCAGTCACAACTTCATTCTGGCATGATCAGGTGGTGGGAAGGTCAAAACAAAACCCTGCCACATTGCTTTTTGTTCAAAGTTCACTTGGAGAGATTGCATGAGACTCTTTGATCTTGTAGGTCAGGGCGCCAAGGCTTCAGGGCTCTCAAATTGATTTTGTGGTGAAGCTGCTGGGTTTCTGAATAAAGACCTATAGTTAGAGTGTAATTTCCTGCCCTGGCCCCCACAGCAGGGGCACAGGCTGCCTCACCCAGCTCATTGTGGGGGCGGGAAATATGTGGCCACAGTTTTCCCAAATCATCCAAACTCAGATCCAAAAAGAAGAGAGTTTGGAGCCCCATCAACTCTCTGAGGAAATTTTGGAAAACCTTGTGATGGAAAAAGGTTTCCTTCCTTAAAGTCAGGGCAGTTTGTCAGTTGGACTGACCCTAGGGTTGGGCAAAGGGCCTGAGAGTTCTCCCATGGATGGAGATGAAATGGATGTTTAACCCCATAAATGGTGGGGCTTTAGTCCCTGACCAGTCTTGCATCAAGGAACCTGGATTCCCCTTGCACACAGTACACTTATACTCAGAGCAAGGCCAGGTTTCAAGTTTGAAGGAGATCTATCCATTTCCAGCAGGCTACTTTAAAAAAAATTTTTTTTAACTCAAGAAATATATGCTCATTGTCGAAAGCATAAAACTGCAAAAAAAAAAAAAAAAAAAAAAAGCAATCTTTTTTTAAAGCCATCTATAGGGGTGCCTGGGTGGCTCAGTTGGTTAAGTGTCTGCCTTTGGCTCAGGTCATGATCCCAGGGTCCTGAGATTGAGCTCTACATCAGGCTCCCTGCTGGATGAGCAACCTACTTCTCTCTCTCCTCCTGCCCCTCCCCACCCCACTCATGCTCTCTTTCTCTCTCTCCTTTATTCTCTCTCGTTCTTGTTCTCACTCTCATTCTCTTTCTCAAGTAAATAAATAAAATCTTTTTTTTAAAGCCATCTGTAATCCTATTACCAGAAATAATCACTGCTATTGTGGTATATTTCCAGACATTTTTCTGTGTATATCTGTGTATAAATGGTTATAGATTCATGCTTGCCATGTTTTTGTTATTTGTTCTTTCTCATGTACATATCATGAAAATTTTTCATGTCAACAAATGTATTTCAATCATATTCAGTGCATAAAATTTCTTTGCAGAGTTGTATTATTCTTTAATGACTCTCATTGTTGGAAGTTAGTGTTATTTACAACTTTTTTTTTTCTTTTATGATCAATACTATAGTGACTATTCTTAATTATTTCCTTTGGCTATGTTCCAAAGCATGTAACTGCCAGGTCAAAGCTTCTGGACATTTTAAAGGATTTTGATATCACATCAGTCAAGATAGGCTAAATGTTGTAACACCGCCCCCCCTTCCCCATCTCATTGGCTTAGCACAATAAAGAAATGTATTTCTCTCTTATTTTACAGTTCAGCGTAGGTCATCTGTTTGTGGGGTAGAAGGAGCTCTATACAGTTTGCTGGATCCAGGATTTGTTCATATGATGACTTTCCATTTTCCAGAGATTTAGAGTTCTTCAATGGATCCTCTGATTTCAGCTGATAGGCGAAAGGGGAAGGAGAAAATGAGGGAGCAGGAGAGAGGGCAGGAGAGAGAGAGAGAAGGAGAAGGAAAAGAGAGAATGGAGAACTGCACGGGTGGTTTTAGGGCTAGACTTGAAATTGACTCATAACATTTCTTCTGCCCAGTTTCCAGTTGTCTGGAACTCGATCACATGACTGCTCCTAACTGCAACCGTGGGTGGGAAATGCAGTTTTCCTATGTGTCCAGGAAGAAAACACAGAGTTTGGTGAATGCAAAGCATTGTCTCTGCCTCCAACATACATTACTAAGTTGCCAACCAACCAAATTTTTCCAAGTTTGTATTCCCACCAGCAGAGTATGTGAGTTCCTATTTCCCTACACCCTCAGTAATTAAAAGGAAGACATTTTTTGTGTTCTGTTTTCTGTAGAGCTGCATATGGCATTGTTGCTTCTCTGCATGACTAGACTCAGAATATATGTTTCTCTCTTGGGAGCTACCTCCCTGAACTCAGGACGGTACTCTCTGGAGAGCCAGTCTCTGCATTCCTGACTGCTTTCAGGATAGCAGCCCTCATCCCTATCTCCTAGGCTGGCCTGAGTTTCTGGGCCTTTCTGGGCCTGTTCTTCCCTCTTCCCTGCTGTGGAAGAAAATGTAATGCAGGAGTCTGCAACATGTGCAACCTTTACAGGTCACTTGAGACCTCTCCTTTACAGGGACTCTGCCCCAAGGCCCTGGCCCCACACAGCCCTGAATGCCTGATTCATTCAGAGGCATAGGGAGAAGATTGGCGCTCAGCGTTTTCTGGGTCATCTCAGGTGGGTTCCAGCTTACATTTCCACAGAAAAAAGGTTCAGAGAGTGGAATTGAGAAGCCAAAATCGCGACTCATACTGACTTGGCATATTGACCTTAACCAAACCATCTAGTGCCTTGTCCTTCGCACTCAGTGTCACATCAGAATAATCTGGGTGAAATCAGGTTGAGTAAACTGCTCAGCAATCGTGAAGGGAAGGTGCAAGAATTGTGCAAAACCTCTTCTTGATGGTCTTCCCATGAACCCAGGTTACTGAACATCCGCTCACGTCTGTCTGAGCTGTGGTTTCTTCCTTGTTTTGAAATTTATTTTCTAGAAGATAATGCTTTCAAACGGCTTCTTGTTCATGTCTTCCTCAGGGACTACCAGCTATTGCCTGATGATGGTCTGGCAGGCCTGGCTCCTTGGGAGAACAAGGTTTGCAGCCAGGTCTTTACAAAAAGCCTTCCCAAAGTGCCTTTGTTTAGTACCTCCAGGGGGCTGAGGAGTTGCACATTGGCACAGCAGAGAGATGCAAACCAAGCAAGTCACAGATTTTCCAGGCATGCCAACCTTCTGGTCCTAGGCATGAAGCATTCCAAAAAGCCTAGGAATGTTCATATGTGTTCCTAAGAATGAACCAATATCTTGTCCTTCCAAGTTGTATCCTCTGATCCATCCCTGATAGACTGCCATGGTCTCTGACAGGTGATAATAGCTGGGCCACCTGGCTGAGTGCATCTGTAGGCTTGGTTTCTGACCTAGAAATGGAAACAGGAAGTGGTTACGAATAAATATAAAGTGCACAGTCAAGGAAGGGCTGCAGTAGAGTTCTCGGGTGGTGTGGTGTACAATAGGCAAAGGTGAAGATTGGCGTTTTTCTTTCTTTTCTTTCTCTTTCTTTCTTTCTTTCTTTTCTTTCTTTTCTTTCTTTTCTTTCTTTTCTTTCTTTTCTTTCTTTTCTTTCTTTTCTTGCAGTGATGTCCTCTGGCAGGACTGGGCCATGTGAATGGGGAGTGGGGTGTCTTCCTGGGGGAACAGCAGAGGGGGGGACCACTGTGGATCAGGAGCTTCTCTTCAGAGTGAGCCCATCTGTGAGAAGCCATGGCCCCTTTTCACCTCATCTTTGCAAATGAATTGGTTCTTAGAGTGAGTTTTGCCAAGCTTTATAAATGTAAACTCTCATTTACATTTATAAAGAGGTGCTTCCAACAGAAAAACTGACTTCTGGCAGCTTTTAATAGTTCCCAGAAGGTTGCCTGAGCCCATGGGGGAAGGACTTCCTTGCACTTATGCTGAGATATGAAAATTCACTGTCATCCCTAGATCCCTGGGGGGAAAGGGGCTGTATTAGGGGGGGGCTGTCTCACACCCTGCGTGGCCCTGGGGCATTGTGGCTCCAGACAGGGTGGTCAATGTGGGTGGAGAGGAGTTTGGAGGGCTGACCTCCTATAGGTGAAGGGCACAGCCCAGAGCTTCCCTACACTCCCCTCTCTGCCTCTTCCTGGGCTGGAGAGCAGCTAATGGCAGGGCTTAGAGACTGAGGCCTGGCACATTGACTTTGACCAAATCGTCCAGTGCTTTGTCCTTACTACTCAGAGTTTCAGCAGAATAATCCTTTAGGATGATTTAATTAATTAATTAATTAATTAATCAGGATGATTAAATTCCTCTTAGAGGTCCCTACTTCTCTTACAGGTCACTGGTTCCACCACGGCAACCCAGATGTTCCTCTCAGAGCCTAAGGACTACTTTTCCCAGGCTCTACCCCATTCCCCACTCACAGTGGTGAGAAGAGAACAGTCTGTCGTGTTTTTATGCTGTTCCAGTAATTCCCAGCACGCTGCTGGGCCCACGTATCAGTGGATGACTCTTGAAGATGTGAGGCAATGCAGAGCCTGGGCACTGGGGAGGGTCCTGCCCAGGAATCAGTCTACCATTGATATATCCCCCTGGGGACCATCTCTAACCAGCTTCTCAGAGTGCAGTCCTGAGGCCGCCAGCAGCTGACCAAAGAGGAGGAGTAGGGCTCTAAAACAAAGGTGATTTTCAGGGGCACTGGGGTGGCTCAGTCCGTTAAGCATTTGACTTTTTATTTTGTCTCAGGTCATGATCTCAGGGTTCTGGGATCGCCTTCAGTGGAGAGCCTGCCTGAGATTCTCTCCCTCTTGCTCTCCCTCTGCCCCTCCCCTGGCTTGTGCATACTCACTCTCTCTCTCCCCACCAAATAAATAAATAAATAAATCTAAAAAAAAAAAAAAAAACTGATTTCTGGTCTCCTCTCTAGATCTCTAGAGTCTAAACCTCTCAGAGAAAAGTCCTGGAAATCTTTTTCCACAAGCACCCCCCTACCCCAGGCTGGCCAGTGCAATAAAATTTAACAGTCCTTTTCTATACCCCTCCTATTCACATTTATTATCCTTTTCAGGAAAATAATTTGTTTCCTTTTCAACCTTTTGTGACTTCTGAAAACAGAGTCTGAAGCAGAGGGATCCACACATACAAGAAATGTCACCTGTGGCCTTCATGGCACCCTTGGCTTGCCGATTTTGTCAGAGGATGTGAATGAAGGAAGCCCACCTTTGACTGTCATGCTGCCCATAATCTGCTTTTCTGGTGACTTGTTGCCAGTAGAGGCATCTCTCTAGCTTTTCCTTCTCTCCTCCTTCTGCAAGAAAATGATCCTCTTGGAGCCCTTGAGCAGAGGGGGCAGTGAGAGTAAACTTCTTCCCGTACCCTGATAAAGCAGGAGTGGAAGCCCTTGGTGTTTCCACGGAGAAAACACTGACCCCAAGGAAATGCACATGGAATGGAGAGGGATGGTGTCACCAGGATGTCAGGGGCAGCCCCGCGCTCAGCACTGCTCACTCCAGTCCTATCCCGCCCTGTCCTCAGGCCCACTCAGGGCGCCTCCTGCCTCATGACTAACGCAGTGTGTGCCGCTAAAGCTGCTCTCTGGAGAAAAAAAGGGGAATAAAAAAAGCCTAATTTGTGATATCTGCCGATTTCCCCAGATTTCAGGTTACCAGTGGTTTCACAAGAGGCTCCAAAAGGTCTGATCATTTTGTAATTGGCTCTTGCAAACCGCAGGGTGCCAACGCCAGCACCTCCTCATCCGTCCTGCCCCAGAGGATCCCCAAATCACACTGAGGGGGAACATCACTTTCAGCTTCTCCGTCAGAAGGAGAAGCGGTTGAAGTATGACCGGATCGTTATGACTCATATCACAGCGCTGCATGTGGAAGGACAGGACGCAGGAGCTTTTGTTGGCCAAACTGGAGCCCAGTCTTCATTTCTCAATCTCACTCTCCTCTCTCCATGGGCTGGGGCACGGGAGGGGGCCTGTCCACAGAGCCTCTCCTCTGCCTGCCTCATGGCAGCGCTTCACCCTGAGGCCTCTTGAGGCTCCCTGCCAGGGCTCCCACAAACTTGCTCTCTCCTTTAAAACCCCATGATCCTAAGCCAGAATGCAGAATGCTCCTTCTTTAATTGGACAAGCTTAAAATGGAGGGTTTGGGAGCCATTCTGGATTCTGGGTTCTGCCTTTTGGTTTGGGTGGTGCTGAAATGAACTCTTTCTTTAAAAACTTGGCCCCGGGAAGATTCTGTATCCAAGACCTAAAAGCCTGGACAGATTTTTTCTTGATTTTTAGGGAGTCTTGAGAATGGCCAGGGGGTGGGGCAGGTAGTTCTCATAAAGCTGAGCATGACCAAATTTGTCTGCCTCCTGTGACATCAGAGATCACGCAACCCTTCCTTCCCCTTTAGGGCCTGGGGTTGCCATTGAACTGAGCATAGGAAGGTGACCTGCTTTTCTTCCCAAAACATTGAGCAGCCAGTTGCATTTTCTGATCTAAAACTCACCCGCACCACTATAGTCTCTGTTCTACTGCCCTCCTGGGCATGCTTCTGGCTAGAGCTGGTTTTGGGGTTTGTTTTGTTTCTAAGATTTTTAGTTTATTTATTCATGAGAGACACACACGAGAGGCAGAGACATAGGCAGAGGGAGAAGCAGGCTCCCTGCTGGGAGCCCAATGCAGGGACTCGACCCCAGAACCCCAGGATCATGACCTGGGCCAAAGGCAGACCTCAACCACTGAGCCACACAGGTGCCCCAGGAGCTGGTTTTGTAAAGTGAGATTTACCATGGGAGTCCTCAAAAAGGCTCGGCTGACAGCCTCAGCGCACATCCCTCCCAGACATCGGTGTGGGTGCTGGAGCTGCCCGAAACCTGACAGGTGTGCAGCACAGGAGAATCCAGGTTTGCCCCCGTCTCAGCTAGACTAATCTGTTAAAGAAAAGTCTCATGGGAAATGGCCTTGAACCTGAGGCTTCTTTATTGTTCTAATCACTCAAAGTCAGTCAGCTAATGAATATTTATTGAAGGTCTATGTAGGGGTTCAGAACATGCTACCCCAAAATATGCCACTGTTAATGATTATGTTGACCTGAAGTCACTTGAGAAACAGTAGAACCAGGAAGGGTTCTCTGACCGCCCACCCCCCCTTTTTTTTTTTTTACCTAAAAACAGATCATAAAATTTCTCCTGAGAAGAGACAGGTGTCTCTCACCAGAGACTGGAAGAAGATGCCAAAAAGGTCCTGTACAAACAATACTAATATCAGTATCTTTTATTGGTTTCCCCCATACATTTCTTAGTCACCGGCCCACAATTTACTACCTCTAGTCCAAACCTCTTTATCTTCTCCCCACAGTATATTTGGGCCTAACAGCTTTTTCAGCTCCTCATATTCCTTCTGAAAACTCCTGGGTACATGTAAAAACATAAACTAAACATGTGTGTTTTTTCTCCTGTTAATCTGCCTTACTATGTCAGTTTAATTCTTAGGTCCAGCTACAGAACCTAGAAGGGGAGAGGCAAGTGTTTCCTCTCCTACATCAACTATGGACATAATGGTGAGCAAGGAAGAGCCCCTGCCCTCCCAGGCATACAAGGAAAGCGGTCCTCACACAGATAACTTGCAATAATTCAAAAATGACGTGGGCACCACAAGGTGTGGTGAGAGCATATGACAAAGAGGCTAAGGTAGGCTCAGGGACCCAGAAGATTCCTGGGGAAACTGAGTCTGACGCTGAGGCCTGAGGGATTATTCACATTCAGTGGGATATGAGATTCTCCAGCACAAAGAATTTATGCTTCAGAAACATCCTTTTTTGGGGGATGATCTTGGAAATTTAGGTAGTAACTGGGTCCTCTTCATATGTAGTGTGGTGGTGGAGACCACTGTTTGCCCCTCAACATTCTTTCTTCTGTTCCTAATAACAAATCCCCAGATTTTGTGGTTATGTTGCTACCCAGAGAAAAGATTACATGACCACCTGGCCAATGAGATGTAGGCAGAACTGTGTGGAGTCTCTGAGAAGCCCTTTTTTTGCTAGCTGGTATCTGGATGTGATGGCCGGTGGCTGAGCAGCCATCAGGGATCATGAGGAGACATGCTAAGGTTGGGGGAACAGTATATTAAGTGGAGCTTTGTTCCCTGAAGATCATAAGACTGCCATACTGGCCCTGGATTGCCTATCTCCAGGCTTCTTTCATGTAAAAAAATAAAGGTCAATCTTTATAAAGCCTCTATTATTTTCAGATTTTCTGTTACACAAAGCCAAATATAATCCCAACGACTACACTCAACTTCCCTTCAGCCCAATGAAGAGAACGTTTATCTCTTTTGAGGGCACAACCCACAATTACCTAGTTTATAGAAAAGCCTGGAAAAATAACATCTCTTTTCCTGACCCCCTGCACCCCCACCCTGGTCACCTGTCCTCCCCTCGCCTCTGTACCTCCTCTCTTTCCTAAGTCCCACACCAGAGCTAGGCCTGACCTCAGTGTTTCCACCTCCATGAATGACAAGTTCACAGCCCAAAGATTCTTGAGCTCTTGCTATCTTCCCTCAGTGGCTACCTGATGAGAGTCCTGCTACAGAGTCACACAAAATTCAGGGAGGCAGTCAGCCTTCCAGGCTCCCTCTCATCCTTTCCAAAGAAGCTTAAAGAGTTAGAAAAAGCAGGCAAAGTTGATCACATGCACCAATTTGAAAAACCTGCAAAAATTATTGGAAGTGCTTTAATGGAACCTCCCTGCACTGAGCTGTTTAAGCAGTACCAGCCTTCATCAGCCTGTTTCCGAAGCCTCTGGCTAATTGAGTCCAAGAGGTCAAGACTCAAAGGGAGAAGGTCAGTATGTCTGATTATAAAACTCAGGGCCGCTGAGGGGGGGGTGGGGGGATGCAGACCTCACATACTGGGTCAGATGAGGTGTGAGTTAAATGGTGAATCCATCACACACACACACACACACACACACACACATTGAAGTCCTAACCCCCACTCTCAGAATATGGCCTTATTTGGAGATAGGGTCTTTACAGAGGGAATCAAGTTAAAATGAAGTCATTAAGGTAAATCCTAATCCAACATGTTTTGTGTCCTTATAAAAAGGGGAAATTTGGAAACAGACAAGCACACAGGTAGAACACCAAGTGAACGTGAAGGTAGAGACAGGGTGATGTTTCTACAAGTCAAGGATGCCAAAGATATCAGCAAACCACCAGAAGCTAGGGAGAGATTATGCCTCACAGCCCTCAGAAGGAACCAACCCTACTGACAACCCTTTATCTGACCTGTAGCTTCCAGAACCATGAGACAATAAATTTCTGCTATTTAACAATCAATTAACCCAGTCTGTGGGTCATTGTTAGGACAGCCCAAGCAAACTAGTACAAGGTCCCTTAAGTGTCAACTAACAGAGGAGCTTGGGGACAGCCACTGGTCTCAGCTGATTTCCCTGCTGCCTCACATAGGCTCTGAAGACCATGAGAGCAACTGGAGTCTCTCTCTTCATCATTCCACTTAACAGAGAAACCCAAGTGGTCCTCTCTCCACTTGCAGACAACCAGCGGCTTATTGAGTGGGGCCAAATCCTTCAGGAGGGCCTCTTCTGCTCACCTCCTGGGAATCATACAAGTACACTTCCCAGGAGTGAAGGGCTGATGTTAACTGGAGAGGGCTGGTTGTGGATCGAACTATCCCTCTATCATCTGTCATCTACCTATCTCTATCATCTATTTTTTTTTCCTTTTCACCCCAAATCAATGTTTAGGGGAAGGGGAAAGTGGTGCATGGTCTTTTCAGACTCTAACTAAAGGCTTTCTAGATTGAATAATTCTTGTGTGTGCATGAACACACACATGAAAAAGCTGTCTGTGGACTCTCCTGCCCCTGTTTCCCCAACTTTGCCTTCCACTTGGGAGCTTGGAAGGCAGAAAGGATAGGAGAAGAGGAACAAAAGCTATCCAAAGGCTCCGTTGAAGCAGATGGGTGGTCCAAGTGGCCAGGAGCTGGCTCCCGGCTCCACTCACTTTATCAGGCTGATTTGAGCACACAGGGCATTTTATTAAGCAGAGTGAGGAGCAGGGAGCGTCTGTGTCATTTCTTTTCAGCTAATAGTTCTTCACTTTTAATATTTTCCTCTCACCATAACCAGATGTAACCCCATTTTTAAGAGGCTTAATTTGAGATCCGGCAACTTACCAAGGGGGGGTGGCGGTGAAAGAGGCTTGGAGACGCGACTACAGCAGCTCTGAAGTGTCCACTCTGTGCCCACTGTCCACAGCACGTCAACTATGAGGGTCCCAGAAATTTGTGCTCAGTGGACCTAGAGACAGTTTCCTGGGTAAGGAAATGTGTATTTCCTTTCCCATTTATTCAGCAGTAATGCTTTGGGTTGATTTTCTAGAGTTGGCTACAAAGAAGATGATGATGATGATGATGATGACAATGAGGCAAAGATCTGTGGACATGGATGGCAAGCCACTCATAGAATGTGTGTGGAAGCCTATGCCGCACTAGAGCAGGCTCACAGAGGACACAAACGTGCACCTTGCTTTGAGGGCCTGAAGTCTAAATGGGCAGGTCAAACTAAACTCAAATGAAACAAATTGACAATGTTTCTTTAAATGCAAGGTGGTTTTATTTGCTGTTAATAGAAATAGAGACCCCCTCAAATTGTCTCAAAAAGGATTTATTGTAAGTGCCCATGTGCTTGACACTGGAAAGGAGAAGGATGGGGGGCTGGCGAGCCCCCCTGCCACTCTCACAGAAGGCCCTGCACCCTCTCGTGGTGTCTCTGCTCCTCCCTCTAATGCCACATCCTCTGTTCCTGTAACTGCTGTTCTCTCCTAACCTCAGCTTACTGAATCAGATCTCCCACCTGCTCTGACTCTACCTCTAAGCATCCTTTCAGCCTTAACAACCACTCCAAGTGGTATTACATTCCTTTTGTTTTGGGTAGTTGTTTGGTAGTTCTTTCTATATTTGATTGGCCCAGGCCCTAGGCTTCAATGATGATGGCTTCATCATTGAAGCCTAGCCATCATCATCACTGGCTTCAATGAGCCTGTATTTTGGCTATCCTTGGGTCACTTGCCATACCTGAAGATCCAGTGAGCTGTGGCCAGGAGTAGCGGATCACAAGACCACCTGAAGGGCCATGGGCAGGTAGGCACCTAAAACAAATCCAGTAAGGGGACTACTGATTATAAAGTCAATTAAAAGTCATGGAAAAGAGAAATCACTCTGAGCCAAAGAGAGTAAACAGGACAGTGAGATGGCTGGGGTTTCAACACATGGCATTTAAGTCCTAGGGAGAAGAGGAAAACTGAAATGTAGGAACAAGTACTGGGGCCGACTATAGTGACAATCATTTATTTCCTTTTCCTATGAAAGGCTTACACATCTCTGCCTAGATAACATCAGACTTGTGCAACACTTTTGTCCATGAAAGATAAAAGGGATATGTGCCATTTCTAGGCAAAAGTGTTGATGCTTGTAGCATGGTTCACATGTTCTCTTTTCCCTTTGCACTGAGAACGACATGGTCCCAAACAGGGAAGGTCCCATTCATTTAGGTCCCAGAATGACAACTTGGAGCAGAGCTACAGCAAGTACATGATAAATATATAATGCAAATAAGAAGTTAGCCTTTATTGTGTTAAGCTTGAGATTTTTGAGTCATTTGTTTTTTTTTGGGTTTTTTTAAACTTTTTTTTTTAATTTAAGATATTTATTTATGAGAGACAGAGAAAGGCAGAGACACAGGCAGAGGGAGAAGCAGGCTCTGTGCAGGGAGCCCGACGTGGGACTCGATCCCAGGTCTCCAGGATCAGGCCCTGGGCTGAAGGCGGTCCTAAATAGCTGAGCCACCGGAGCTGCCCATGGAGTGATTTGTTATCACAGCATAGCCTAGACTTGTCTGACTGATAGGAAGATCACATTGTGTTCAAATAAATGGGAGAGAGAGTGGTGGAGGTAAAGAGGTAATGAGAAGTAGGGATAGGAACCAAATGTCTGAGAAGGAAGACTTGAAGCAGGATCGCAAGAGAAGACCTGGAAAGGAATGAGATAACTTCAAGAGCCATTTTAAAGGAAGATGTACCAGGTTTTGGGAACAGGTTGGAATGGGGAATGAAAGAGAGTGAAGAGTAAAAAAAAATATTTTTTTAAAATAAAAAACATATCCCTTATTTACTAGCTTATCATAGTTGGAAGTTGGAACCATTTTGAGAGAAGGATGGCCTTTTAGAAAAAATGGAACTTAGGGTGGACATCTAGCTAGAGATTTTCAGCAGGCACTTGGGAATGGGGTCAGGGCTAGAAACAGACTCTTGAGAGTCATCAGCAGAGGTGAGAGAGTTGGGTCAGTGAGTTTTTAGAAATTTGTCTTTTGATCTGTAAATATAGCAGGTTGTGAGAGAACACAAACACCACGTTGAAGAGAGAAAGCAAGACTAGACAGACAGAAGAAAGAGGAGGAACTAAAATGAAGACCGTCCAGCAGCATCATTCCCCTACCTTGGTTTTGAAGAAAGCACATACCTGCATTTTCTCTTGCTTGGAGAGCTCACCCAACAACTAGCCACTCTCTGACTTTTGCTATAGAATCTCTCTGGAAGGATAATCTTCCCAGCACCCTAAGATTCTGGAATTGTCCATCCGGAAGTCCCCATGCTGAGATCCTCATGATTGCAATAGCACACACATGCTTTCATTTCATCCTCCTGGAGAGCAGTTGCTGCTTTGTGAAAAGCACAATTGCACCCATTGTTCCTGTTGGCAGAGACTGACTTCTGGCTCCAAGTTCTTCATTTTCTTCTACTTCCTGGTCTCTTGAAGAGACTAAGGAACAGCTGGAGAGACAAGGTTGTTGGCTCGCAAACAATAGCTCTGGAAGTGCCTCCAGAACACCCCCCGCCCCACCTGCCTGCACCAAATGAATTAGTTATCACTGCATATAGTGAGACCCCAGGGCTTTGGGGAGTGGGTCCTGGCCAGCTTTTACTCTTTCTGGCTGACCTGGGAGAGCTGGTCAGGGCCCACCTTTCTGGTCTGTCTGCTTGATATTCCTCCGGTAAGTGAAGGTACAGCTATGTTCTTGTCGTATCTTTAAAATAAAAAGCTAGGAAGTTTCCCAGGGGCTTTAAATCTACACTTCGGGGGGGGGGGGGGGAGGGGGGAGAAGGAAAAAAAGAGAGAAAAGAAAAAAGGCATTAACCTAGTTTAGCTATATTTTAGGAAACACATTCTGGGCACAGGAAAGCCCGTTATGCTTCCAGCTATAGGTTTTCTGGATAGAAAACAAGACGGAGCTCACTTTTGAGCATATAGGGTAGAGTGCGTAGGATAGAGACTATTGCATAAGGACCCTAGATTTTGGAGTTTCCAACAAGAAAGTCTGTCAGAAAGCACCCCTGAGACAACATTCTGTGGAATGTATGCATTTGTAGGATGCTTTTTGCTGAGGCACCTTTCAAAGAGCTTCTCTTGGATGTGTCTATTGGGCAGACAGGGCTGGACTGGTCCACTTGGGAATGAATAGGGTGAGGAGGACGAGTGCTGGCTCTGCCTTCATTGAAGCCTCTGAAAACCACACAGAAACTCCATCCCAACCCCATCCCCCAGATGGGAAACCAGAATCACAGGAAATCATCTTTAACTTAAGGTTGCACCCTTAAGTCACAAAATAGCCACCAAAGAGTAACTCCGTCTCAAAAGCTCTGTAAGGTTTATACATTATGCATCTAATGTAGTTAGCACTTGCATGTGCCACAGGCTCACAACTTCTATAAAGGGAGCTGGTGCATTCTAGCAGCCCAGCCTCTTTCACTGAGGCCTGGGAAGACACTTAATCCTGCACTAATGAGGTTCTTGCCCCAAGCCTCCAGGGAAGCTTCCTTTTTTTTTTTTTCTTTTTTTTTTCCTGATTTGCCACAGTTTCATCTCTTAAAATAGTGTAGTGCAGGGTCTTGTTGACTGGTAAACTGGGATTTGCCTTCATAGCTCTCTCTCGTTCTCTCTCTTTCCAAGGGGGAAAAACAGCCAAGAAAAAAACCCCAGTGTTTTTAATCTACTCCATATAACCAGTTACTCCTAAACTTAGCAGCTTAAAACCATAGACATTGATCATCTCACAGTTTCTGTGAATTAGGAATCCAGGAGAGGCTCAGATGGTGTTTTCGACTCATGGTCTCTCATGAGGTTGTGGTGAAGCTGTTGGCCAGGGCTGCAGCCATCTGAAGGCTCAGCTGGGGTAGGGTCTGCTTGGGAGCTTAGCCACGTGATTGTCAGCAGGCCTTAGCTCCTCACTGGTTGTGCCAGAGACTTCATTCCCTCACCCTGTGAGCCTGTCATAGCCTGCCTGCCTGTGGCACTTGGCTTTCCCCAGAGTAAGTGATCTAAGAGAAAGAGAGAGCCCAAGGCAAAAGCCATAGTTTTATAACCTAATCTCAGAGTGACATCCCATCCCATCTGCTATGTTCTATTGGTTAAACAGACCACTCTCATGAGAGAAGAGCTATGTGAGGGTGTGACTGCCATGTTGGAGGCTGGCACCCATGCCTTATTTGGGAAAGAGAGAAGTGGGGCAGAGGGTCATGCACTGAAAAGATTAGTGGTACCAACCATCTGATTATAGACTTTTTTATTAACTAGTTGAGTGTCCTTCAAAAGTCAGCATCTCTGCTCCTCCTCCCTGGGACTTTCTTTCCTATAAAGTTAGGTGCTCAAACTAGCATGATCTTTAAGTTTACTGTGGTCTGTGATTTGAGGTTGGTGAGGGAAGAGTGGAAAAGAGAAGAAGTAGACCCAGAAAGGAACTTGGATCTCATGAAGCAGCCCCAACACCAGAGCCCTTAGCTGGCTTCAGCCCCAGGCCCAGGCGTCCCACAGTTCCATGATCGGGATGGATGCCCAAATCCAGCCATTTGCTGAGTGAGGAAATGGAAAGCTCTTTTTTTTTTTTTTAAGATTGTATTTATTTATTTATTCATGAGAGAGACACAGAGAGAGGCAGAGACATAGACAGAGAGAAAACCTCCCTGCCAGGACCTGATTTGGGACTTGATTCAGGACCCCAGGAACAACCACTGAGCCACCCAGGCATCCCAGGAAGCTCTAATTTAATTGCTGATACCCTGTTTTGCTGACATTTTCAGACCTATTTCTGTGCAGGAGCAAACCAAAGATAACTGAAGGCACTCTGAGCCTGGGGAGAGGGTTCCCCTGGTTTTTAGAGCTGGCAGTGGTTTGTGTGTACTTTGATGATGGTTCCTATGGTCTAAAGGAGAGTGTCTCCAGGGAAGTGGCTTTGGGGACCATCATTGCTTTCCCTACCACTAGTCCCCCATTGTTTCTTCTTATTTCACATCCTGCCTAGCCATTCCAGACCCTTCTACACATGAGTGATGGATGTATTGGACTTTGGGGAGCATGTCACTCAGTAAATCTGGGAACCTTGATGTGAAAGCATCTTTGAAAGTCTCTGATGGGGCTAGTCTCACTTGGGGGAGCTGCCAGCTGAAGGAGCAAGACCAGGCTTGGCTTGGTCAACTTGCCTTCCTTCCTTTGGGTTTAGCACAGGAAAATAGCAGCTCTTCAAAATCAGAGATGCATGGACTTGTACATTTTTGAGTCAAAGGACTTGCTCTTAGAGATGAGTTATCTACTTCAGTAACGGTCTTGGGCATTCCCTGGAAGCTTCTGGGATTTATGATTACCTGAGTAATTTCTTGGCATGGCCAGTGATGCCTGAGTCATCCCGGAAAGCATCCCAGGTGTGTATTCTCAAATGGCTGAGATTTATGCCTCAAGTTTTGAATTGTTCCTTTGGGAAAGCTTCCAGTTTTGTGGTTCTCATTATAAAACTAGAATCTTTAACTGCTTCAGGAAGCCCCCAGGGCTGAGGGGGAAGTGCCCATGAATGCCAGACCCCCAAGCAAAAGTGGGGCAGCACAGCCAGGCAGGAGCAGCAGGTTCTGGCTGAGCCGGAGACTAAATGCCAAATCCTCAGCAAAAATTAAAGAAGCCCAGTTAGAAAGCCAGCCTTATCCACAGAGCTAGGCGATATCAATAGCTGCATTCTGCTACCCTGAGAACATCCTGACATTTCAGACTCAAGTTCTGGGGGCTGTCGTTTGAGTTGACTTTAAAATAAAAGTTGTGCTTCTGTGTTATGAGTCCTATGGTTCTGTCACTTGGACCAGAGCTACCCTCCTAAGACCCATTTTCCCACCTGAACGTATTCAGGAGACCTATCTCCTCAGGACTGCTAGGTTTCTTCTGGCCAAGCTCCTCCCAGGATTTAACAGTCACCTTCTCTTCTCTCCCCTTCTCTCACACTCTTTGGTCTCAATAAGATATTGAGCTGTTCTAGATTTGAGAATTAAGAACATTCTTACAATCAGAATCTAAGACTTATGGGGTCTTAGAGGCTCTCTAGTTCAACCTTCAACCTCTCCTCTGATTCAGAAATCTTCAAAGATCCGGCTTCTGACAGACCCTTTAAGATAGGGACAACGCTACGGCACAAAGTAATTCATTCTCTTTGAATGGCTAATGATTACAGAATCCATTTTCATACTGACTTTCTTACACTGAAATCTGTCTCTTTGAAATTTACTCACATTGACACTTATTTTGCCTTCTGAGGCAACCTAAACTATAGGTTTATAGGACTACTCCTTCTCTATAGCAGCCCTTCAGATGTTTAAGAAAATTGCTATGAGATAGGGTGATGTTATAACCCTATACAGTTTGGATCTGGGTTGGGTTCCAGATCTGCTACTACTGGTTGTGTGTGATTTTGAGAAAGTCTCATCACCTCATCTGCAAGTAGAGCTAATCCCCACTGTATACAGTGGTGTGTGAGAGCCAGCTGCCAAGTGGCCCTCCTCTCACTTCTGCTTTCAGTGATCTTGTGTTGGTCATTTAAAATGAGCCATGGTGGGAGTATTTACACCAAGGAAAGTGAGTGACAAATGCCATAAGTCAGAGCTTTTATTGATTTATTATTGTTTTTACCACCATACCCTTACCATAATCTCAATGAAGTTGTAATGATCAAATAGGACAAGAAAATGTCCTTTGTGAACTATACAGACTCTAGAAAAACTGAATATTAGTTATTTTGAAAGACTGCTACAAAATAGCCCCCAGTGAATCACACTCCTAAATTCACACTTTTGTGTGGTCCCTTTCCAAATTGTATCTGGACTGGTCTTATGACTTGCTTGGTCCAATGTAATGTTACAAAAATTCCAGTCTTGGGCATCAAGAGCCTTGTAGCATCCACTTTCACTCTTACCGTTCTGAGAAGCCATGAAGCCTGGGCTTGCCTCCTTGCAGATGACAGCCATGTGGAGAACTGGTTTGAAAGGGCCCAAGAAGCAGAGGGGTGCAGCCAGTCCAGTCATCCCAGCCGAGGTGACAGACATGCCAGTGAAGCAATCATGGCTCCTCCAGCCCCAGTCAACCTGCCAGCTGGCTGCAAGTGTGTGATTGAGCCCAACTCCCATTACACCACATGGGGCAGAGAAAAAAATCTCTCCAGCCCAGACTGCAGAATCCTGAGCAAATGAATGGTTGTTGTTGGTTTAAGCCACTCAGTTTTAGGTGTGGTTTGTATACAGTGATAGATGACTTATTACAGCTATTATCATTTCAGGCTCCTCCACGTCTTCTCTTGTCCAAGCTAAACTTTCCCAGGTCCTGGATGGCATCCTGGTCTTTCTCTGGCTGGGCTCCATTTGTCAGTCCTAGGATGGACATATGCTCACCTCCAATGCTCTGACCATGTAGAGGCTGAGGGACGTCTGCTCTCTGCATTCTGGAGCCTAGATAACCATCATAGAGGGTGAGCCAGAGCTTTTGGCACTCACAGCTCATTCTGTGAGCTCATTCTAAGCCTTTGCAGTCAACTCCAACCCTCAGGCTGTGAAACTAAGCTCTCCCATGCTGACATCTTTTTTAAAAATCTAAGTACAAGCATTTATAGTCATTACTACTGAACTTATTTTTTCACTTTCAATTTATTTCAGCCTTTCAAACTCTGGACTCCAATTTGATTTTAAATTTTGCAAAAACAACAGCATTTCCTTATATACAAATGATCATCCCTATACCGAAACCATCTATCTCTAGACTCAGGCACCTCCAAATACACACAAACACACATGAGCACAGCAAAAGGCAGAAATTCATTTCAGTGTGCATAGCAATGATGGTGTCTTCCAGTCATGGGCCTTGATGGTCAGTCAGCCTTCTGTTCTCTTCCCAGTCTCATCTCACTGTCATTCCCTGTTTCAATAGGAGAAACCACAGCTCTAACAGACTTAACTAAGTAGGGTTTATTTTTTTCAGAGAATGAGAAGCTCAGAAATAGGGAGTCCGTGACTAGAGAAGATGTCTCATGATGCCATTGGAGATCAAGCTTCTTCTGTGTTTCTATTCATCTAGTCTCATGGTTTCAAAATGGCTGCTCCACCTGTAAATGTTCCACATGGGTTCCAGGCAGGAGGGGGACAGGAAGGGAGCAGGGAAAAATGCAAAAGGCAAGTGCCAGAGAGCTTGCTCCCTTTGATCAAGAAAACAACAGCTCTCCTGGAGACCCTACCCAGGAGACTACTGATTACATTCACTGGCCAGAATTGGGTCATGTGTTCACTCCAGCTATTAGGAAATCTGGGAGGGTGAATATTTGTAACTGGGCACATGGCCAGTCTGGAAAAAAAAGAACTGAGGTTCTGTAAATAAGAAAAAAATGGAGAACAAATAATGAGAGGGTTTATATAATAGCAGGGTTTGCCACATTCACCCACGTATACTACAAGTTATCATCTTCATATACCAGATATATGCCAAGCTTATTGAAAAAAAGGTTGCAGAAAATGAGATGTGGTATTTTGCAAAAAAAAAAAAAAAAAAATAGCCCCAAATTCCATTCCTGTGCAAGCAACTCTTTTCAATGTGACTCTGACATTCCTCCCATCAAGAGTCTATTTCTCCATACCTTCAATTTGAATCTGATCTGCTCTTGTGACTTGCTTTGACCAGTAGGATGTGGCAAAAGTGATATTATGGGACTTCCTACCTCATATCTCTAAAGAACCTCCAGCTTCTAAGCCTGTCCCCTTAGAACTCAGTGCTATGTACAGTCTCAGAGTGGTTCTCCTGGAAGAGAAGCCCAGCAGGGAGCCAGTGCCAACTACCAGATGTGTGAGTAAGGCCATCTTAGCCCATCCAGCCCCCTTTTTTGCCTCCAGATGATGCAGCTGCAGAGGTAACCCCTAGAGACTCCCTGCTGTGCTCAGCCCAACTGACTCAGGAGCAAATAAAATCGTTGTTTTAAGACACTAAGTTTGGGGGTGGACAATGCAAGAGGTAATTCATTTGGGAAGTGCAAGCTGAGTGGATATTTGTGGTGGTGTTGGATTCCTGCATTGACCCAGATCTGGTTTTCAAACTTTGTTCCTCGCAGCCCTGCATGGAAACCAAACCAACTGCTCCCCGAGCTCTCATTTTATCCAGGGCGGCTCGCCTTTATCTATTTTGCAGATTTTGATTCTGTGCAAGATTTTATTTTTTAAAAAAAGACTAACCACTCAACTGGATCCTAAGTTTCCTTTAATCCTAAAATGCAGTAATCACAATTATCTATTTCAAAGTTGCATTCCCCACCCCTTTCCTGTTCCCTTTCCTTCTTGTATCATCTTATTTATGGCCACGACATTTCATCATGAGAGCTCTTAGTATTCCTTCAGTCTCTTGTACCAAGTCCCCCCTGACCCTCTCCTGACACCTCCCTCCCACTCCATCTCCAGCACATGACTCTCTCACTGCCCTTTGCAAGGCTCCTTAGGGGATATCTTGTGTTTCATCCTGAGAAACTGAGGCTAAACTAGGAGAGGTGGCAGTCTGTGCAATTATCAGAGGGATACCCTAGATATGATTGTAAGTGAGAGGGTTCTGAATGACACTTGCCCATGAGAGCCAAGGTGAAAATTGGCTCTTTAATGGCTACCATTTTCTAGAGCCTTCTATGTGCCATGAGCTGTGACAGCTTATCTCACCAAATCCTAACAACCTGGATAGGCTTTATCTCTCACTTTACAGATGAAAAAAATTGAGATTCAGGGGCACCTGAGTGGTTCAGTCTGTTAAGTGTCTGCCTTCAGCTCAGGTCATGATCCTGGGGTCCTGGGATTGAGCCCTGCACTGGGCTTCCTGCTCAGTGGGGAGTCTGCTTGTCCCTCTGCCCTCTCCCCACCCCACCCTGACTTGGGCTCTCTCTTTCTTTCTCTCTCAAATAAATAAAATCTTTTTTTTTTTTTTTTAAAAAGGAAAGAAAAAATTGAGATTCAGAAAGGTTAGGTAATTTTTTTTTGGGGGGGTCAATTAAAAAGTGGAGTTATAAAAGGCTCAGCATGTTAACGGTGATTATGAGAGTTTTCTTTTAAGCCTTTTTTGTGTTGTTGACATTGAGCTATTTCTGTTTGCCTTTTATTGTTTGGTTGATTAAATATTTTCTTCTATTTTTTTTTTCCTTAAAGAAGAGACCATGGGCCAGAATGTCCTTCCCAGAGGTTATTTGCTACCTAGACGTCTTTAGGGAGCAGGAAGATAGGCAGATGCCATAGTCATGACTGACCCTGGATGCTCATGAGATGGTCATATGTTATCACTGTCTGCCTGGGCTTCTTTCACTGGGGAACTCCTCTGCCCCTAGTAAATGTGGACCAGTGGGGCTGTCACAGCACCCACCCCCCACACCCACCAGATATGAGCCACCATTGGTCTGTCTCCCACTAACCCTGACAACCAGTGATTGCCCCTGTCCTCCATGTTGCCTATGAGGTCATGCTCTGTTTCGGTCCAGGGTTTGTTCCCCTAGAGTTATGCCGTGCAAATCTGCACAACTATAGTTCAGGGGGACAACCATACAACCATAAGATACAAATATAGACTCTGGAGCCAGAGCACCAGGGTTCAAATCCCAGTTCTACCAAGTAATAGCTCTGTGGCCTTGGGAAGGCCACTTATCTGTGTCTCAGTTTCTTCATTTGCAATAGAGATAGTAATTGGACTAACTCATAAACTTTTTTTTAAAAAGCAGGGATTAAGTAAGTTAATATTTGTGACCTACTGAGAACAGTGACAAGCTACTTACATATTGGATTTAAAAAGAAAACATCCTGCCGCTCTAAGGTGTATGACCCAAGTGAGGCTGGCATCCTTTCCTGGGATTGATTTTTCAGAAGTGGAGAAAGGAAGCTCTTTTTTCTACAGGAATTTCTAAATTGGGGCTTCTAATGGCCATGATCCTCACCACATGACCAAGGCACCTCTGCTGAAAGAGAATGAGGGCAACATGCAAAGACAAGCAGGGACCAGCAGATGGAAGAGCTAGAGAGAGAATCCTGGCAGGGGTGCATGGCCCTTCTCTCTGATTGCCACAGTCCCTTCATCACTTCTGTCGCTGCCCAGATACTCTTCCAGCTGCACAAGACAGCCAACCCCTCTTTTTGTTTTTGTTTAAGTTATTTGGATTAATTTTCTGTCCAATTGCAACACTCTTGGCTATTCTAGGTGCCTGGCATCAGGGTTTGCAAATTCAAATGCCAATAGGAATCACTAGGTCAATTGCAGAAAAATCACTTTTGATGGCTAAGGATGTATAGAGAAATCTGTTCTACTAAAGAAAAATGGCATTGCAAGTGCAAAGTCAACAGCCCCTGTCCCCGTGTGAGGGCTGTCACGGAGAGTAGGGGGGTGCGGAGAGCTGTCAGACGTGCACTCTAAATAGCACGTTTTGCCATGAGAGTCCAGGTGAGCAGTATCTTCTGATTGTTTTTTTCCTGCAAAAGAAGTCATAAATCTATAACTCTTCCAATCTATAGATTATAGATTGGATCAAATTTCTGATGATACTGTGTGATGTATCTGTAGATGAATGTGTCCCGAGGGTTGCCAGTTATCCAACAGTTATCCTAGCTGGTCCAGTTCCCTGGTTTCCCTCTGGAGTGGACGACCCTAGAAGTCTAAATGGAACCAGAGTCCTGGGACTCAGACAGAGGGTTTCTGGATTCCTTTGCTCCATCTCCATATCAAAGTTGGCCTCAGTGTAGAGGGATTCCCCAATGTCTTGTAGACCAGGCCCGTCCTCACGAGTGTCCTAAGTGCCTGTATTTCTCTGGCTTCTTCCCTGCAGGCTGTATTTGTCTCTCTGTTTGAGGCAGGGAGAGGTGGAGTGCTGACAAAGGAAGCCTGGAGCCCAAACTGAACATACAGAAGTTGGATGCTCCAGTTTCACTTGGGATTTTACAGCTCATATGACTGGAGCCTGGGCACCCAGGGCCTGCAGCAGGAACATTAATGACCACCCAGGCAAATAACAGAGTGGGAAGCTTTTTTGGAAGTCTCCAAGGGCAGAGCCGTGCTGGCAGCTGTCCTAGTCTAGCTAAATCCCCAGCCCTGCTCTACTGAAGCCTCACTGCTTCACAGAGCAAGGGGAACCAGCTACTTGAACATGGGAGCAGCAAGAAGGGATCTAGGGGGTCTCCTTGGAAGGCTCTTTTCCTGAACTCTCCTTCTGGGAAACAGAAAGAGAAGACTCTTGTATGCACTAGCTCTTGTTAGAAACAAGAGATAGGTCTTGTTCCCAGCCCCTAGATAGGTCTCTATGAAACACTGCAGGAGTTTGGGAAACAGGGGTTGTTTCTATGTGAAAATGAAAAGAGATCTTCGGACCCCTTTCTGAATAAAATGAGTAAGAGATGAAGCAGAGGGGATCAGTAGTAAATACCCCCCCTCCCAGTTTGGGGACCAGGAAGAGGGAACCCAGAGGGGCTTTCTTGGTTAGAGCCTGAAGGGTCTTCTCTTAAGAATCCAGCAGCAGCTCTGTCCCAGGCACACACATTCTGACTCTATTTCCCTGAGACAGGCCAAATAATCTTGGACTTTTTTTTTTTTTTTATCAAGCTAAAGAGTTTCTGGGGTTCTAAAGGAAATTTGCAAATGCTGAGCCCAGGAGAGGGAGCTTAAGGCTTTGTCTGGAAGCCTCTAAGGTTTCACGCTAATTTAGAATCAGTGAGTCTAGTAGCACTTGGGCAGCAGGCTGTGTCCCTGTTCACTTTTCCTATCCTGATTGGTCTCAGGCCCTCGTAGAGAGCCTGACATCAGTGGGTGCTCAAAGAATGTTGTTGAACTGAATTGGAAATGAATTTATTCAACCTCTGTTCATTCAATAAGTGCCTCAGTGCCCAGGCACTGTGCTATTGGAGTGGTTTTCTTGTAGAGGGCCCTCCTGGAGTTACGCCACTCAGCACAGCACTGGATTCGTGGCCTTGTTTAACCAGAACGGGAATGCCAAATGCTGGCAAACTAGAAAACTGAAGACAAGTCCAAGGGATACAAAATCTTGTTGTTGCTGAGGACACAGCTTCACATGGGACGCAGGCCCAAGTCGAGAAAGTTAAACCCATCTCCTGCCATGATTTTAGGGTGTTTGATGAGCCAACCAACAATCTGGAATCTTGACAGTCATCCTTCCCCAAGGTCTCAGCTTGCTTTCTCCTTGAACTTCACCATCTTATTCCCTAAGCACTGCCTTCTGCTCTCCTAGCTTTCTCTGCTTTTTGAGATTATACCAATGCTGATTCCTGGTCCCTTTGTTTCTCCCCTATAACTCCACCCAATGTGAGTGAGGTCATTGGAACTGTGCCCTCCAGAGTGCTCAGTTCCATGCACCCCATCTCATACCCTTACACATACCAGGGAAATTTCACTCACAGGTCCCTGGTTTCCAACTTCCGCTGAGTCCTCAGATCCTTTAAGATGACTAGTGACACTTGGAAGGAGGGACCTGGATGGGGATGAAAAGATGAGAAGTAAAGTAGTGGGAGTGAGTAAGCTCAGCTACATGTGGGAGGAGGTGGGGAGAAAGGGGAGTGTGGCCAGCAATGCCCGGTAGAGTGACCACTGAGGAAAGGCTGTTGGATTAACCATCAGGTCACTGATGACCATTGGGGGAGCTGCCTCTGCAGAGGGAAAAGGCAGAGAACAGCCATCAGCAGAGGGACAGGTGGGAGATGAAGCAGTAGACACAAGAAGAGGCTCCTGCAAGGGAATTCCACTGGAGAGGGAGGGGACTGCATAACAACCTGAATGCAAGTGCAGTTCAGAGTATTAGAGAGAGATGTACCTAGCCCCTGTGAGCTTGGGAATGCCACTGAACAACTCGAAGTCTCCGTTCCCCCATCTCTAAATGGAGAAGACATCACCTGTTTCATTGGATTGGTGTGAGGATTAGTCAAGGCACATAAATCTCTTTGCACCTGGCACATAATAAGCACCCAAGTCATTATCTTCCTCATAGTTGCAGGCTTGTGGGAAGAAGCCAGTGGAGAAGGGAAAATTAAAGATTTTGGAAGGCTGGTAATTGGCAGGGTGTGTCCTAGAGATGGGAGATGGGAGAGGATGAGGGGAACCTCCTAAGGGAGGAGGGACTAATCTTCTTCTGGGGCAGGAGGAAATGAAAGGATGGACGAAGATGCAAATCACATTTGGAGGTGAAGGGGCTCAAAGCTGTGGAGGTCCGCACCAGGTGTCTACAATCATCTGAGAATGACACAGCCCTTCTCAACCCTTCAGCTCTCCAGGCTCCCTCTTCCATCTAACCAATGAAGTATTTGAAGAAAGTTATTCTGACCATAAATTGTTTTTATAGACTGAGCATCACTGGTTTCTCATGTGGTGTGGTTTCTGCATGAAATACCATCCTCCAAGGGGATCCTGCCAGGATGTTCAAGTGTTAAAACGTGCACCCAGAGCTAAGCCTAAACATTTCAGATATAGCCTGCCCTGTGACAAGCCCGGGGGGCTCCCACCTCCCTCTCTAGACACCTGTGACTCTGCCAACACAGGCAAAGGTTGTTTGGGTTTCCAGCTGCCAGTTCAGCCTTGATTCACACGGAGCTTGCAGCCAACCGAAATCTCTACGTCAATTTCACATACAACTCCGACAAGACGGGATTCCTTCTTCTTGCTTTAGATATTTCTTTTCATCACAAAGCACAAAACTCTCCTTCTGGTGCTTTAAATTTTATCTTCATTTTGGCCCATCCTTCTAGTCTTTCAGATTCAGTTCCCCTGGCTCAGAGGAGGAAGTTACATTTCAAACCTGTCAGGTGACACTGCCCCATTTGCACAAAGAGTCTTTGTTGGTTACAGCTGTGCCAGGACTTCGCAGAGAGGCTCCGGGGATTGAATGCCTGTGAGGATGCGCAGGAAGATGGGTGCTCCCCGGGGGCCAAGGATGTGGAAGGCTCCTTTGGAGAAGCGGGCCCCTCTCAGAGAACTCGAGACCCAACTTTCAGAAAAGGTTCTGAGCAACATCTACTTTCAAGTCCAAAACCACTCTTGGGAAATGAAACTAATTGTGTAGAAGGTTGATGCAAATACATACCCTTCCTGATAGCAAATGGGGGTAATATTTCCAGATGGCACCGACCGGTGCGCAATATACATTGAATGAGGAGATAGAATGAATAAAGGAGTCACCAAGTGAATGTAACATGAACGTGGATGATTTTGAAGTCCCCGTTGATCAAGGCCATAGCAAACTTGCTGCAGTAAGGTAGGGATATTGGCTGCCCAAGGCACAGGGTGTCCAGAGGACATGGGTGTCTAGAGGGCAAATAGCCACCCTCCCATCTTTGACCTTCTCCCAGGTCTTCTGCTATCTTGTTTTACTCTCCCCTGGGTATTTAATCCTTTCCTCTGTCCCCCACTCTGTCATACCCTGGGAGGAGCTCGTGTAAAGATGAATTCAAAACAAACCAGCCAGTCTGAAAAGACAGCTCTTTCACCCCCACCTCCACTCCCAAGAAAGATTTAATGTAAAACCTGTTCTTGGGATCCATGTGATTCACAAACATCACTGCTTCCATCAGCTCAGAGTGCAAGGGAATGGGGGAGCTGGGAAGAAACAAATGTGGCTGCTCTCACCTTGGAGAGGGGTAAACTGAGACAGAGGCTCAGCTAGGACGTGGGAAGTGACAGAAATAAACAAAAGGTGGCTGTTTCCAAGGCCAGTATTCTGTCTTCGACTCCTCAAACCCCTGTCTCGGTGAACGACACTAACTCCTTATCATTTCTTCCAAGAGCAGACATGGGGATTTAGAAACCCCTCTCTTCAAAGACACAATGACAAATGCAGGAAATGGGACCCCCAGCTTCAGTTGATTATTTTTTGCTTTGTCTTGATAATTGACATGAAATAAACAGCCTTTTGAAACAACTTTTGTTAGAACGGTCAACTCCTTGTGGGCAACGATGGTGTCTTTTTCATCGCTGTGACCCACCATGGCACTTTGACCAATCCCTTATCTATAGTAGGCGTGTCATAAATACCCCATAATAAGTGCTTTCCTCACCCAGAACACTCAGACCCGTATTACACTAATATTTACTGAGCTCCTACCAAGTACGAACCAGCATTCTCAGAGCTTTGCAAATGTTAAGCAGTGAGTGGGGGAGGTTGGGATCCTTCCCTAAAGATAGTTTGTCACATGGTTGTGGGTGACCTGCCAATGTGGCTCCAGTTCTCCTGAGCTGCAAAAGGAGCCCTGGGATCAAACATCCTTGTACAGAATCCCACAGTTCCCTTATTCAAAACCGGACCCTTCACATCAAATGGTAGGATATATCAAGAAGCACACCCCACTTTATTTTTTCCCTAAGAAAGCTGCTACTGTCTAATCTCAGCTGAGATGGGGTCACGTAGGGACAGGGCTCCTCTGTCTGCTCTCTGGCTCCCTGGAAGTTTCCTAAGATGTCTCTGGGGCTCTAATGCCATTTCTAGTCCAGCCGTCCTTGAGGAGCTGAGATGGGACTGGAAACCTTCTTCCCTAAGGCAGGGTGACCCCTGAATGTCAAAGACAGATAATGATAGGGAAGGTTTCCCCAGGTGGTCCCAGGCCATTCTCTTAGCATTTAGAACAGGAAGGTATCTGTACTGATATATCTGGAATTAATGATTTTCCCCTCATGGCCCTCATGGGCACCACCAGCAGTGGCACTGTTTCTGTGAGGGGTTTCACTGTGGCACGTCATGGGGTAACCCATATGGTAGAGACTCCTAGTGTCCTTCAGTTTTCATTTTACCTTTCTTCCTTAGGAGTGGACCCCTCCAATATTTAGCTGCATACAGAGTAAAGGGTGCCTTTCCAGTCTTCCTGGCTGGTTGCATCTCTACACCTGCCCAATGATGAAAGTGAAAGTGGTATGGGGGGTGGGAGAGGCAGTTGGAGGGGGGAGGGAGTAGTGGAAAGCAGATGCCCACTGCTGGGGACAGTGAGAAGGTAGGATAGGGAGATACTGGGTTTGGACAACTTCATGAAGCCTACATCTAGATTTCATTCACATGAGAAAAAACAGATTTTGTCTTGTTTAAGCCATTTAGGGGTGGGTGGTGGGGTTGTCAAAAACTGAATCTCATTCTCTGGCACCTGGCTAGGGCATGGGGCTGCTGTTCCACCGATGGTTTGAAGACTTCTGTAAGTGGAACACTTTACTCCAAGAATTGGTTTCCAAGTCGTTGCAGGGGGATCCAAGTCAAAGGGCTGATGCAGATCTGCTTGGGGTGAGCGTGGGAGTTCAGAATAGTCTCCAGAGGGGATTCTCAAAGAAAGAATCCTTGGGGAGAAAACCTCACTATGGTCTATAAATTCTGCAGGACCAGAGCAAGTCTCTCAGCCTCCTTTTCAAGGATATGTTCCAAGAAGCACGGTAGGGACAGATTACATGGTTATGGCGGGGGGGGGGGGGGGGTGTAGTATGTAATGAGAAAACAGAAGGCAGAATTTTCCAGACTCAAGCCTCTCCATTGAGATTTCTCTGTTATTCTTTCTGCCTCTCTTTTCTCTCCTTTACCTGGGAATCACATCTTTGATTGCTAGAAATCAGCTTATATTTTGGCCAGCTAGCAGTCAAGTCTTTTTAAATTGAAAGCTATATAAATTCCAAATCAACAGACTTAAGGCAAAATTATTTATCAGTTCATATAGCTGGGAAGTCCAGGAGCTTCACATTTAGCAGGGTTCAGGGGCTTACACAGGGCCACTGGGTTATCTCTCAGCTCTCCCCACCCAAGCAGTGGCAAGACAGCCACTAGGGGCCTTAGGACCATCTTCTTTGGGCTCAGCAAGCCCTGCAGAAAGCCAGGACCTCGTTCTCAGTTCTTAGCAAAAATCCTGAAACTGCCTCTTCGGTGACTGACTGAAGCCGGGGCCTGTGTCTGAATGCAGTGCTGATGGGCACGTGGATGGATGTTGACCGGCCAGGACGAGGTCATGTGTCAGCCCTGAGCCTGGGTGGGGACCTGTCACCAGTCCCTTCTGTCCAAGAAAAATCAGGACAGTGCAGAGCAGCCAAACCAAAGCGCTTAAGTCTGTTACATCCAGGGGCACCTGGCTTTCATAAATCCTGCCCAGGAGGCAGACCTGACTTACTAATTTCAGTGTTCTTCGGTAGAGACCCAGAAGGGAAACAGAAGAAGGAGGGAAAGATGGAGCCCATACAGATAGGAATTCCTTGTTTTCCAAGCTGAGAGCTACAAAGGGTTAATCAAGAGAGATGCTAAGGGAGTAGCCACTAGTACTGTGGAGCAGGGGCCTGGGTGCTAACCACACCTAAGTATGTCTTCTGAAATTGTAATTGCTTATTTGAAATCGCTGCTAAATCTCCCTGGACACAAGAGCTGGAATGTGAAGAGCTGGGGGAGGGGATGAGGAGCCTGCTGTGGGTAGGCCCAAGGGGAACCCCAGCTCCTGTAGATCCAGCCCAGTAAGACTCGCAGTTAGATCCCATGGCACACACAGCAAAGTGGGAAGCAGGGCTGTCAACCCCCTCCTTCACCCCACCCCCAGCCAAAAAAAAGGACAAGAAGCCTCAGGGAAATGCCTAGATGTCCCATCTCAAGGAAGATACCAGGCCTCACACCCAAGAGTGCCCTGTCTGTGTCTGAAAGTTGCCCCAGGTCACATTTACAGATTTGAGGATCAGAAACGCCCCTTACCCACAATTATTCCCAAAGATACTACTAGTGAGCACCATGGGCTCTTTGCACGCCCCCCATTCCCTGTCACTGTCACCTGATAGAGCAGGCGTTCTTGCTCATACTGCAGAAGAGGAAGCTGAGACTTTGACCTGCAGTTTCGGGGACTTGCACAAGGTAAAGGGACTCTTCATCACTGTGACAACTCTTCCCCAAATAAAAAATGACCAAATCTGCCATCACATCACCAGCACTGGTATTGGTCCTTGTAGGAGAGTGGGAAATGTCCAGAACAAGCAGCACCATTGCCTCTGCAAAGATCTGCAGGCCAGGGAGCAAGTACTGCCGGCCTCCGCTGCCTGCCCAGGGCTGAGGCAAGCCTCAGATGCCTATTCCCAGAAAAAGCACCTCCTTTTCCCTTCTGCCTGACATCTTGGGTGCTTGGACACCCATGGTTAGAAACTAGATTGGGAATTTTTTCTGCACTTTGGGGCTAAGAACTGAGGATCAGGACTTTAAGTTTATAGCACAGCTTTTTCTTACAGCATTTCCTAAAATCCACGAAGATTACAGTCATCTCCCAGAAAAATGAGGACTGTGAATTTCTCCCATCAAACCCGGAGTAGACACAACATGTTCTCATGGAATAAACAAAAAGTACTCCTAATTTTTAAAATTCAAGACCAGAAGTCTCTCACCATTTAAACTTTACAGACTAATAGAATCTGGGCCGCAGGGTTAAACATAACAAACAACATATAGTAACAAATGTTAAAAATACTATAGTGCAAAAGCACCAGAAGCAGCACCAGAAATTTGCTGAAGCCTCCATTTAATTAATCCAAGTTGAACATATGGCTTTGGTTACATGTGGTTCCAGGCCAGAGGCATAAAAGCCAGAGTTCGTGGGAGAGCCAAGAGGAAAAGCTGCTAATGCAGGGGGTGTCCCTCCCCACCCCAACCTTGTGGGTGCATGTAGCACCCATCCTCTCACTTCACTTCTGCACTGACCCCAGTCCCTTAACCCTGTCCTTACAAGATTGTTGCATCCATTTTCAAAGCATGAATGTTGCCTCATTTATTTTAGAATCAATGATGTGCTTGTGGAGAGAATGAATGATCAAACATCAGTGGAGGGAGGCAGAAGGGGAAGGACAGCTCTACCCAAGAAAACCTTTCTCTTTCCTAGAAAATTCTTGATGTCCTTGGGCAGAGTTGGCTGAACAAAAGGTAATAAAGACTCGTGTGCTATTACTTATTAAGTTATTAGAAAAGGTGAGAGGATGAACCAAGGTCTGTTGATTAGAAGGAGCAGAGACCGCCTAGCTTCCCTCCAGTGTTGTGGGGTTTATTTTTAAGGCCACCCACAAATAAGAAGGCAAAGGCCACAGACCAAATGACAGACCTAATGGCAACCCAGGACAAGCCACACAGCTCACTTATTGGGAGGAACAGGAGCAACAGAACCTGTATGGAGCCTGACAGAGTCCTAGATGTAGGTCAGGAACCAAGAGGTCTTTCAAGATCAAACAGCTTTAAAACACAGACACTCCAGCTCCTGGCCAGCCCAGCAGCAGGTTCCATCCATCCTTGGCCTTCATGCTCTGCCACTGCTCTTCTTGCTGCTTATTTATGCAGCTGCTTCAGGACCCCAAATGCCTGCCTTCTCTGGTTCTTTTACCACCAAGTGTTCACTCTAGGATGTCCTTGTCAAGTTTGCCAAGAGAGAAGATCTCATTAGCGTAGTTAGGCTGAGCCTTCACTGGCCAACCAATCAGTAAGTGGGCTGCTGCTTGGACCAGGTGCCCAGTCCAGTGTGGTGAGGTCATAAGTATAGCTTTGTGTGTGGGCAGAGATTTTTTTTTTGTGGGACTGAGACCAGAGCAGGTGTCTTGCAGGCCAGAGCCCGCAGCCCCTAGTCATAGACATGCCATGATTAAAAAGATGAGACAGGAGGAGGGGAACAGATTATTTGAAATAATATGTTGAGTTTGTACACTTCTGGCAGTCCTAGTGTGTTTGACAATGTAGAGATTTCTTTTAATCTGCAGAGTTGGTGAGTGCATATCCCAGGTCCCCCTGATGTCATGTGTATGCTCCACTTGGGTCAGAAAATCAGCAGTGGGTGTTCAGTGTGTATTCCAGCTGATAGTGGGTTGGAGGGCCTAGGAAGTGGGGAGGAAGGGGAACGTGAAGCCTTGGCAAGAGATGATGAGTATGTGCCAGTGATTTAATTACTCCATTAATGAGAAAACCTGCAGGGTTTTAACACTGGTTTAAAATAGGATATGAGAACAAAGATTTTGTGTACTCAAAGCACAAGAAGGCATGTTAAAAGGCTGCAAAGTCCCATACAAAACTGGTCAAAGTCCTACAGGACAACAAAACTATAACCTTCAGGGTTATTTTTTTCTACCAGATAGAAATCATTTGCATCTCTACTGAACAGAGAAGTCATTTACATTTTAACAGTTTCTACACAGTGTCATCTAATTTTACAGAGCTATGCATGCCTGGACTCCAATTAACAGTAACTATGAAGTCAAAGTTACGTCCCCTTAGAGAGCCAGAAGGCTCCCAGGTGAGCCTAAGACATTGCTCTAATATTGAAAGGACTTTTTGCTCACCCTCCCACCCTCTGCCAAGTTTTGAAAATATTTCTTAAGAGAGAAAAATCAACGACATTTTGCTTCAGAGGGTGTTAAAGAAGGGAAACCAATAGCGAATGTGGGGGGCCAACGCCCAGGGAGCCCGAGCGCCAGGGTTCTCCACCTGGGGTGGCCGCTCACCAGCAGCCTGACTTCAAATCTGACCTCCCCGGACCTCAGTGTCCTCATCTATAAAATGGGGCTATTCGACTGCACACTTGGCACGACGGTCGCCCCAAGTCACTTTCAAAATAAAAAACTGCGCCGACCCCCTTCACCACACTAATCCTGAGAGAGAAAGAGGAAGGGGAAACAGCACAGAAGCGGCTCCCGGGCAAACCTTCCGACCCGACCCGGGAGAGGACCCTTTGATCTGCTCCGGAAAACCCCGCCCAGCGTCGCGGGTCGGCGGGCGGTGAGGACGGAAACGGCCCGGTTCCGGCGACCGAGGGACACGCGGCTGACCCGAGGCCATCGCACCTCGGCTCCAACGCCCGCGGGTCCCGCCCGCCCCAGGGGCTGCGGCTCTGGGGCTGCCCGCGCGGGCTCCTCCCCCCACCCCGGCCCCTTCTACCTCCCCTGCTCCCTCCCTGCTCCCCCCTGCTCCCTCCCCCGTTCTCCTCCCCACCCCCGCCCCCGCCCCTTCTACCCCCGTTCTCCTCCCCACCCCCGCCCCTTCTACCCCCTGCCCCCCCTGCTCCCTCCCTGCTCCCTCCCCCCGCCCCTTCTACCCCCCCCCTGCCCCCCCTGCTCCCTCCCCCGTTCTCCTCCCCACCCCCGCCCCCGCCCCTTCTACCCCCTTCCCTGCCCCCCTGCTCCCTCCCCCCGTTCTCCTCCCCACCCCCGCCCCTTCTACCCCCTGCTCCCCTGCTCCCTTCCCCCTGTTCCCCCCGTTCCCCCCCCCTCGACCCCCCCCTCGCGGGCGCCAGGCCAGCTCCCGCCGGGCGACTGTCAATGAGCCACCCCCGTTTTGGTAAACACACACTCTGCAGTTTCAGGCCACACTTGCCGGTCGCCAGGGGCGTTTTCTGTTTTGACAGAAGCGGGGGCACCGCCAAGGCCTGGATTTGGAGCTGCCCGCGGGGACGTCCGCGTCTCCTCGCGGCTTCACTCCAGCAGGACGGGCGGGATGCGGGTGGGGGTGCCGTGGGGCCATTCTCTGGGTCTCTCAGGTCCCCGACCCGGCTGAGCGCCAGGTGTTTTCACTGAGGCCGCAGCCCCGAGGCACCCTTTTCTCTGCCGGGTGAGGGGAGAGGACTTGCAGGTGGGCGCACCTTCTCCTACCCGGCCAAGGGCCCCTGAGCACATCCCTTTCTCTCATCTCCAGAGTAGAGGGAACCAGGGAGCCCTGCCCTCTGGGAGCCTCTGTGGACGCCAACTCAGACCAGACTCCCTGAAGACCCGCAGGAGCCTCGCAGGCATGCCAACCAAGGAACCTAGGAATCTGGAGGCCAGGAAGTTAGCAAGGAGGTGCTTGGGCCCGCGGAGAGGGTTTTAAAGAAGATGCTGAGCATTTGTCCAACCACTGCTTCTCAGTGGGGGAGAGGAGCGCTGTGGTATTTGGGGCAGGACAATCTCCCAGGCCCAGTGAGGACAGGCTGGGCTGCCCCGCGAGGGGTTTGGCCTTGCTAGCCCCGGTGCAGTAAATGCCCAGAGCACCTCCCCATCTTTGTGACAGCCCCAAATGCCCCCACCTGTATCATATACTCTTGAGATTGAGGTGCCTCCTTAGGTTGCAAACCATTGCTCGATCATTTCCTAAAATATATTACAAAAAACATGAATTAGTTCCTTGAAATGTAGCAGTTGTGATACAAAGTTTCATGGTCAATATTATGCAGGGTTGGGGAAATGGTAGATTAAAACTGGGGAACAAGATTTCTTTAGGACAGGACTTCTTAGAACCTTTAATATATAAATGTGTGTTTTGAATTATCAAAATTCCCCAATCTGACAATGGAATTCTTTCTCTTTGGGACACACCTTGGATGACTCTTGACGACACTATATCCCCCAAAAGGCCCTGTGGTGACTTTTATATCTTCCACCACGTGCAGCAGAGGGTTGAGCCCTCCGAAGGCCCTTATGTTCTTACTGAATTGAACTCTGGCAAACCAGAATGTGTGAAGCTACCAGGAAGGAGGCCAGAGTAGCCGGAAACCACTGCAAAGATGACCTCACAAAGAAACCAGTGTGGTGGGGCTCCTGGAGCGCTCACGGGGAATGTGTCCTGCTTCTGAGAGGGAGCAGGCTGACAGGCGCCTTTGGCTTGCATGGTTCAGGGAAACTAAAATAGTCCCGGTGGTTGGAAGAGAAGTATGTGTGGATGAAATTATTCAAATGCTGACAGATGGATTGGAGGTCTCCTCTCCTGCTGGCCTGGCAGCTTCTGTGTAGAAAGCTCTGGTGAGATGCTGGAAATGGAAGCCTAGGCAGATATCACGGCAGTGAGGCACAGTAAACCACAGTAAACCGACAGCCACCAGGTGCTCAGGAGGGAAGTTGGAAGCCAGAACATTGGCTGAGCTGAACTAGGAGCAGGACTGTCCTGTTGTGCAAAACACAAAGAGCAGTGTGTTCAGGTCGAAAGGATCAGGTTTCTCAAAATGGAAGCAGGCCCTGTGCATTCTGAACTTCAGGCCTTGCTCCAAGGTCAGGGGGACAAAACGTTACTTATCCCCCTCCAGGAGGATGCCACTCAAACACACTCGTTCCTCCAGGGCCCGGGCAAGGGGCCAGGGCCAAGGGGATCTGCTGCTTCCTGTGAAAAACTAGGTGAGCAGTCAGGATCCCAGCACCTCACCCACACCCTCCCTGGCTTGTAAATCAGGTTCTGCTTTCCTAAGGTGCTCTGTACCCGTGAAACTTCCCTCTGAGCAATTAGTTAGAAGCTGTTGGTTCTTAAATTTTTCCTGTTTAGCTGGCCTGGTCGGTGCCTGGGACCCCGTGTTCGAGATCACTGCTGCAAAGAAAGAAAAGAAAAGGAAGGCAGTCCCACTCCCCCAGGGCTGGTGGGCTCTGTGAATCCAGCCTCAGCCTTCGTTCAGGACAGCCCAGAATGGCTTTTCTAGCCCCACCCCCACCCCCCACCTGTCCAACCTTTTTTGCTCACAGGTCACAGTCAAGCTTATTAAACTTGGATGACAGTAAACCAATGACTAACTGGATAATTAAAGCCACAAGTCAGGAGGACTGGGTGGATCCCTTCTCTAAAATCTCCAGTGTCATGTTCCGCAGGCAAACACCACTTACCCATTGCTTCATGCCCCCACCCCACCGTCCCTGTCCGGCCCCAAGGAAGGAGGAAATCTAACCACACTCCCCCACACTGTTGAGTGAACGGGAACATGACCAAAGATTTCCAACTAAAACCAAAGTTACTCAGCAGAGCTTCCTGCTGGGTGGCTGGCGGTGACGTACTGGGGGACAGAAGGTACCTCTTTGGGCTCTTTCTCTTCTACGCAACTTCTCTGCTTCAGTCACTTGCAAGCCTCCCCACTTCCCTAGGAGAGGGGAGGAGAACTTCACAGCAGACAAGCCCCCACTGAGAGGACCCTGGGTTTGCTTCAAAGACAGGCCTTCTCCAAATCTGCAGTTCCAAGCAATTGCCTCTCCCCCACTACTGAAACGTGAAGCCCTGCTGAAGTTCAGTGTTCCCCAAAGCATTTCTGTGCTTCCCCCTCTAACCTAGGGCCCTCCAGACCTCCACAGTAATACCTCTGCCTGACAGGGACTTAGCTTCTCTAGTGCCTCTGCCCTTCCTCCCACCCGCAGCTCGGACTGTCCCTGCTCCCTCCTGCCTCCCCACCACTGTATCCGGGCCCCCCCCCCCCCCATCCCTGGTCCTGAGCAGCAGCCCCCTTTCCACTAGGAGACACAGGTGGAGGAGGGATTCCAAGTGGGGGGTGGGGCGGGCTCTCTGATTTTTGCATGCTATTCCACAGTAGGGGTTTGTGGTTATTTTAATTAAAAACATCTTAATGTTCCCAGCCGGTTTTTGAAGGACCTTTGATTCCAAGAAAATATAGACCATGTGTAGCCCATGGCTCCATGCTGCTTGCCCTGCCTTAGGAGGCTGTTTCTTTCCCCTGCTTATAGGGACCCTACCCATGAGAAGAAGACTAATTTGGTTTGTACTTGCTAGCCAGAATGTCTTTCACATTCAGTTCAGGTCCCTTTCTGATATTGAATTTCATGGTCTTGCAGTAGTGGCTGGAAAATAGGAATGCAAAAAACACAAATTGCCTGAGAACACTTACTGTCATTACCTAAGAGAAGAAATTAAAGTCAGTTTCTGCTCTCAATATGCTGTTTGTACAAGTGTTTAGGCTTGTTACAAAAAGAAACAAAGGGAAAAAAAAAAAGAAACGACAGAGGGGTGCCTGGGTGGCTCAGTTGGTTAAGTGCCTGACTCTTGATTTTGGCTCAGATCACGATCTCAGGGTCATGAGATCGAGCCCCTCACTGGCGGGATCCAAACTGAGCAGGGAGTCTGTCTGCTTAAGATTCTCTCTTTCTCTCTGCTCCTCCCCGTGCTCTCTCACTCTCTCTAAAATAAATAAGTAAATCTTAAAAAAAAAAAAGAAACTACAGATCCAAAATGGAGTCACTTATGTTAAGTCCAACTCTAGACTTAGCACCTAACCTTATTACAGTTTCAGTCTTTTTTCCCAGGAGTGGATTTTAAACCAATCAGCCTGTGTTTTCCTGATCAGCACTAGTGAGGGCATCTGCCAAGACCCCTGCCCTTACCCCTAAGGGAAGATGACCTTGTCTGAATCAATCCTTTCTTCTCTTTCACTAATAACTTCTTTGTCCTGTCCCTTTCCTGCCTATAAAAACCTTCCATTTTGTACAGCTCCTCAGAGCACCCTCCTATTTGTTAGATGGGACACTGCCTGTTTCACAAATTGTTGAATAAAGCCAATTAGATCTTGAAATTTACTTAGGTGAGTTTTGATTCTTAAACAGGCTAAATGCATGTTGAAAGAGTACCCACATATCATCTACGTCTCCTATCACCAGGAACTGATGTTACCAAAACTCATGTCTCATCTGTCATCTTCTCATCTGTGTTTAGCAGACTCACACAGAGCAAACCAGGAGACCTGCAGACTGATGAAGGCGCTTGAGACCAAGAAATCCAACAGCGTTCTAAACCAAGATGAAAAGTTAAAAGATAGATGATCGTCCAGCCAAGCGGCCACAAGCCCCTCCCAGAGCCCTCCTCCTGTCCTTGATGTCACTGGCTGCCTCTGCCCTGCTCAGGGGCCTTGAGGATGCTCAGCTGGGAGCCTCTGCTGGGGCCGGGTTTCCTGGCCTCCCTGCCCTGAGGGTGGGGGCGGCGGCGGTGGTAGAGGAAGTGCTGTGGGGAGCTGAGTGAGGCAGATGGCAGCAACACACCCACGGGTGACTGCAAGGCGGTGGCTGAGGACAGAGGAAGCCGCAGTTGGGGACCACCCTGCTGAAATGGCTTTCTTGACCCCTGATCCCTCAGACATGCTCCAACTAAAAAATACTAATAGTGCATAACTGTGAAGGCAGGTTCACACCCGCGTGTATGTCCTATGAGATCTCTTCGTTCCCCGGGGAGAAACATAAGCTACAAACATCACATTTCTTTCCGTGTTGAATTACTACTGTTTAAAAAGTCGAAGGAAAAAAGTAAAGTCAATCCTTCCATTAATAGATAAATTTTAAACAAGAACAGTGTGATTTCTTGCCAGTCACTGATGACTGATTTTCCAGAAGGGAATGATGTGCTCGTGAGGCAGTCATTAAGTGTGATGACAGCCACCAATTTAGTGAAGGGTCAATGGCCTGTTTATTTTTAAATATTGAAACCCTCTGCGTTATACATGGATCACTTACTTGAAATAATACCAAATAGTGGCATTATGGTGACAGAGAGAATTTGACCACTTCCTGGCAAGTCAGGAGTATTACATTTTATGTTACTTTTCTAGAGTTTGAAAGTTATTCTGAAGTAAATGCTAAGAACATTTTCCCTGGTGTCCTTGAGTTGGCTGATCCTAAGAAGGGGACCATGGACAGGATCCCCTGGGATACAGTCTGAGCGATGGGGTTAAGTCCCTGTCCCCCAGGCCATCTGTTGCCAACAAGCCAGGGCACCAGGCCTGGAGGGCTGCATGTTGGTCATAATGAGCCATCTGGCTGCCTGGCGGAAGAAGCCCATGGGAGCAGGTGTCTGGGACATTCTGGCATTACCACTGACCTTTGCCAAGGAGCAAGTTTGGTTTCGTCCAGAATGGCTCAGCCTGTTGGTAAGAATGCATCCTTTTCATCCAGGACATTTTCAGGAACTAGGCTCAAATGTTCAACCTCCAATTTGAATATTTTCTTGAGCTGTGGGGCTTATGTTGTACCTGGATTGTTCTGGGACCTCGTCCTGCCCATTCCCCTCCCCATGTAGAAGCAGGGGTATGTCTCTCCCTATCTTGTCGCCTTTGTGTATGTCCTGACCAATGACGGTGACAGGGCTTCTGGAGGTTTTCTTTGTTTTTTTAAATAAATGTGCAATTTAAGTACAAAGAGAGTTTAATATAGATTGTAGTTTTAGGAAAAGTCCTTTGGGCTATTCCTTGCTTCCAAACAAAAGCTACCTTCAAGACTTTCCTCTATAGAAATTCTAGAGCCACTACTCATCCTCTATAACATGTGTCATGAGTAAGTTGTTTCTGATAGAGTACCAAAGTACACAGGCACTTTGCCTCTAAAAAATAAGTTGATAGCTCAAGGTTGTCCATAAGGTACTCCTCTGTTCATTGGGTTTGAATTTTTCCTGGCATGGGAATGGAGACAGTGATATAGCCTGTATACTGGGTGTCCCACCCACCTGACGTGGTCCAGGGAGTGGGTTCTCTGTTACTGGGGGGTTCCTGGGAGGAAGGGCAGACAGAGGGAGAGGGAAGGTACAGGCTATAGATCCATGGCACTGCAGTAGGGTGTTACACTGCAGCAGAGAAAGGGAATATCTAGAACTTCAGATAGCTAGGGCCTTCTTTCCCGCCAACAATAGAAATTGCCAAGTAGGAGGTGGATTTAGGTCTTAAGACTTGAGAATCTCCTTTGAGGGTTCTGCTTATTTGGAAGCTGAATGTTAGAGCAACACCTAGATCAGTTCCTGAGGCCAGGCTCTCCACTCAGAGTCTCAGTCTGTGGCTAGATGGTATGATTCACTTGGTCTGAAGAATTTTCTAGACTAAATGTTTCGGCATTTTAAAATTAGTAGAATTCAGGTAAAATTGAGATTTCTGAATTTTTTTCAAGAATCAGAAGCGTCCGCAACGCCAGGCTCTCATTGTTGCATGGCAGTAATGTGCATGAGCAAGTGGTGGCCAACCCCATTAGCCAAGGCACACCCTCCCTTTACCCCACCAACGCACCCACGCAGCATCCCCCTCCTTCTAGGGTATCTTGTAGGCATGAAGGGCCACAGCACAGCTCCTGCCATGGATCCCCACTCCCCTATTCTCTCTGCCACCCAGAGGATGCCTAGACACACATTTCCTGGATCAAATTCAGACCTGGGAGCCAGAATTTATTCCTGCCCTCCCCCCTCCCACCACCACCCGCCAACGAAAGGCTCCTGCCCATTTAGTAAAGTCAAAGAATGTCAGGATTAACCCATAATTGAAACTTTTGAAAGAACTAAAGGCAGCTTTAGCCTTAGCATTCCACAGCTCCTCATTAAAACAGGGACTTTTTGTAACTCTGGGACAGCTGGAGACACATGACTGATTTCAAAAGCTCATGTGAAGGATGCCAGCCTCAAGGATGCAAGGCCGGCTTGTTGGGATTCTTGATGTATTTTTCAGTCTCAGGACAGGTGTATTCGGGGTTCCAGACCACACCCTCATGGTGGGAAGGCCCCAGGCCCTTGGAGTAGGGCAATGAATGGTCACAGTCAGGGTCAAAGGACTGCTGACCCCTGGCAGGCCCAGGTTGAAGCCTCCAACACTCAACAGGCCAAGAAACAGGCAGAGATCTTAAGTCCCAGCACATGCGGCCACCTTGTCCGTACACCATCCTAGCCAGATGCTCTGCCGAGTTGGCCGTTCCCCGGGCTTACACACTGACTTTTTCATGGAGGTTCACCATGAAAGCGGCCACCTGTGGCCCGAACTGTGTGGAATTGTGTGGAATGTGCTAATAGGGGTTTGGAGTCAGAAAATATTGGAGCTGGGGCACTTCAGATAGCATCTGTCCAGAGTTCCCAATGGCGACTGCTCTTTAGAATCACCTAGAACACTTGCAAAATACAGATTTCCAGGCTTCAGATCTCCAATCACCACCCTTCCCCAGACACACACAGTGCACAGTCATGAGCTTTCAGGCTTGGGAAACACTGATGCCATCCAAACCCTTCACTTCCGTTTCTGATGGAGAATCTGAGGTAAAATAATCTTTCCAAGGTCGTACAGCTGGTTTGGCAGGACTCGGGTCAGAGTACAGGTCTCTTGAATATAATCCAGGGCTTTTCCTGCGGTCTCTCACCTCCTGGATATACGCACAAAGGGGCCACCGCACTACTCTAGAGATTTGGGATGTGGAAAAGAGTAAGAAGCATAGCTTTTGTGTATGTAACCCCAGATAATTTCCCCTACATTGGCTTCCTTTGTGGTAGATGACCCAGATGCCTCAGTCCCAAGTCATTTGGGCAGGAGCTTCTGCTTCTAGCTCTATAATTACCACAGTTTCACTTGTCCTTTGAGAAGTGGGGGAAAGAAATGTACTTGGGTATGTGAACTGCTCCCTGACTCAGTTTACCTCTATTTAAAATGGAGAGAATGACTGACTCGGCCCCCTTACGTCTGCTTCTTTGGAACTCTGCAGAACAGTCGAATAGCCACACATGACAGAGATAAAAGCTTTCTGTACCCGCACAGAGGTCAAGGCTGCTCTTGCCACATTTTTTAATAATTCTGATGTCAAAATACCATTGTGGCTTCTCTGGCTACCCTGCACAACCTCCAGAAAGGACTGCCTGTCTACTCTTAGTTTCTGGAGGGCTGGTGAAATATTTCCTGTGGGTCATCTTGGGAGGAGCCCCAGTTTTGAGGGACTGAACAAGATAAAAAATTTACTACTACTACTGGTAGCTAGCACGGAGTTCTTATACTAAGTGCCAGGCATTCTGCCAAACATTTTACATGCATTATCTCATTTAATCCTCAGCTGCAGCCCTATAAATGAGGTGTTCTGAGTATTCCCACTTTACAGGTGTGGCAAATGAGATTCAGAAAGGTTAAAGAACTTGCCCAGGATCACATACTGAATGATGGAGCCAGGATTCAGACCCACATACGACAGTCTCCAGGGACAAAGCTCTGATAAAGGGGGCTTTATCACCGAGCACTGTCGTCATGAGCTTGACCTTTCACGTAGTGCTGCCTGGCAGTTCCTAGTGGGATGTTACACCCTGACGCAGCTTGGGCCAAGGACAGCTCGGGCACTGCCGCTCTGGCTGTCTGCTGGGAGCCCAGCAGCTCTCTTCAGTTCAGGGACTGCCTGACCCAGCCTGACCAAATTAGAGCAAGTAATAGGTGTGACATAATTTGACATGTACATTGTTAATTGAACCCCATGGGAGATGATTTTAAATAGAGACAAATACCATACTGCGAACTATTTGGGTTACGAAGCCCTATTCTCTGACTCTTGCAGGAAAAAAGAATTGTGTCATGATAAACTGAAAACTCCCAAGCTGTTCCAGGGTCAGAAGAGCAGCAAATTAGCTAGATTGGGAAAAATTCTTCCTGGGAGTGTCAGGGATTTACTCTTATTTCTAGCATTTTACCCCCAAAGCCCACACCGGGAACCACTATTGACCCATTCTCCCCCCCTCCAGAGATTTTCAAACCAGGGAGATCCAGAACCCTAATCACCAAGCCAGCCCTGATCAGACTGCAAAACAAGCACAGATTGAAGTCTCCATATGCACAACCCCCCCAACCTTCCCTTTCTCAGGTTCACGAAACTCAACCTACCCAGGGAACTTGCTGATGGCTCTATAATAGGTGCGCTCTTTTTTTTTTTTAAGCTTTATTTATTTATCACACACACACACAGAGGCAGAGACACAGGCAGAGGGAGAAGCAGGCTCCATGCAGGGAGCCTGACGTGGGACTCGATCTCAGGTCTCCAGGATCAGGTGCTGGGCTGAAGGCTGCGCTAAGCCACTGAGCCACTCAGGCTGCCCAGGTGCGCTCCTTCTGGGCACCGCCCTATGCCTAACTGCTAGTCCTTTTCCCTTATCACTAGAAAGACTTACCTGTCCTATTTCCCATGCCCTCATGCCTGCTTTCTGACATTCCTAAGGAGTCTGAGCATCCACGTCTGCTAGTGCCATCAATCCTAATGGCTTAATATGTGCCTATCCTCTTGGGCACAACCTGCCAGCTGTGTACGACATATAACTAGCACCCAAGAAATATTTACTATTGAATCAATGAATGAAAGTAAGAGTAGCAAAGGTAGTCTGGAAAATCTATGCTTACCTCAAACCAATAAGCCTATTGCTGGCTTCCAGGCTAGCAAAAACGCATTTGAGAGCAAAAGACCTTTGTCTTTTTAAAAACTGGACCTCCTTTAAATAATACTGGCTGGTGAGGATGGCCGGGAGAAGTAGAGGACACATGGTGGCCTCCTCACCCACATTCCCTTTTTTGCCTTCCTCCCAGCAAGGTCCCAAACTTCCCCAACCATTCTGTTAGGAGGAAAAACCTTGTTACAATCCCCTGAGGGGATCATCTAGTGGGCTCCATTGTCCTAGCCATCCTACCCCAGTGATTGGCTTGGGGACCCAGTCTGGATACAAGAAGACTTTGCCAAAAGCTTCAGGGATTTTGTGGTCAGGTGAGACTAATGTCTTCACTGACATGCAAAGATACTGAGACTTCATTCCTTTGTTCAGCTACAGTATCGGACCTCATCCCAAGTCTACCTGACCTCTGGACATCTCAATTACATGAGAGAAGAAAGCCTATTTTTATTTAAGCCAAAAAATTATGTAACACGATAATACACAACCCCTTGGTTACTTTTTGTGACTGAGCTTAGAGAAGCAGACTGTATTTTGTCATTTTAAATCACCTTTATCTTATAGCTTACTAAACATAAGTAAATACACCAAAAAAAAAAAAAAACAAAAACAAAACAAAAAAAACCTCCCAAATGCATTCTTCCTAATTCTTCCCTCTTAAAAGTCTTCTCAGGATTGCTAGGCTTGTGATGTCCCAGGTGAATGAAGAACAACAGATGTTTCAACAAGAGAGAAAATTAGTTCTCTCCCACATAAAAGAAGGCTAGAGTCTGGCTGGTATGGGAGCTATAGTGTCATCAGGGTTCCAGTTTCTCTCTATTTTTTTGTTTCACCATTCTTGGCATATAGCTTCCATCTTCACATTCAATTCATGGTCCAATGTGGCAGCTAGAGCACCAGCCATCACACTGACCTTCCTATTCCAGGAAGGCACAGGGGAAGGGAGAAGGGGAAAAAAAGGAGTATGTCAGTAGACTAGCATCTCTTAGAGAATCTTCACAGAAGACCCACCCAACAGCTTAAGCTTATACCTCAATGACCATCCCAGTTGTAAATGTGGCAGATGAATGTATCGTTCAACTGGGCACATTGCCACCTGAATTAAAATATGGGTTGTGTTATTAAGGAAAAAGGTGAGAGTAGATGCTGGGTTGGCAACTAGGAGTTTCTACCCCAACCTTACTTAAACAAGCCCAGCTTTTATATTAAAAAAAACCACTGTAGCTTGGTGCCTGCTCCTCTACGGAAGCCCCCTGGTTCAAGCTGCAATATATCTTTCCACAGACCCTTAACAACCCCAGATGGTTCCCTAGCCCAACCCACCCAGGACCATCTGACCAAAGTCTTCCGATTTATCCAGTTAAGAAGCATTCATTGAGCACCTACTGTCTGTGATTAGACCATGTTAGTCTTTCACTGGAGTCAGCACATTTGGACTTCTCCATCATGCCCCAGTCAGAGCTATCCACCCTTACCCTTCTTCATTCACCAGCCTTGCCCTAGAGCTATGTTCTTTCCAACACAAGCCTGACCTTCCGTCATTGGTGCCTGCTTAGCATTAGCATTCTCAGTCCTATGGCCGAGATCCTTGTGGGTCCAGGGCAACAAGGGCTGTGGCCAGTAACAGCAGTTCAGTCAAAGCTGAGTTTCTCTGAATCCTCATGGACGACAGGTGCCTGAGTGAGCCCAGGGCAATGATTTCTTTGGCAGTTCTCCCAAGGCTTTCTGGCTCCAAACCATATATTCAGACCCCACTGACAGCATCATGGGCCTCTGTTAGCAATGAACAGCACAAACAAGGGGAAGCCAAATAGTCATAAGGAAGTGAATTATTGTCCTGCTGGACACAAAACATCTGCTCCTTCATACCATACCTTACCTGCACAAAAGTAGAAAAAAATCAGGAAAAAAAATCAAAGTCTGATACTGCTAACAAAACATGTTGCCTTGAGTCCTCATATGAAGAATACCTTTCTGAAGTATCTAGTTCTTTCATTCTTGAATTTTACCCTTTTGATTTTAATTATAAACTGAAAGCTATTGTAACTCAAAATTGTACATTCTATTATGTCTTTTCACATAGAAACATCATTAGGCGGATGTGAACAATTATCCCCCAGTGGATTTTTTTTTTTTTAAGTTAAAGTCTGCAGAGGAACAGCTAAATTGTGCTTTGAATCACTGGTTTAAAACTAAACCTATGAGCAGATTCCAACTGACAACAAGGGAGGAGGAGCCCAGGAGGCAGTGAAGGAGGAGGGAGACAGAGATGGGGATGAGGATGGGTCCACTGGTGCCCCCAGGAACAGCCCCTGCCCCCACCAGTGCCCCACTGTTGCCGAACCCCACCTGGCCCTTGCCCAGGTGCTCTGGGTCCCCTCAAAATGTTGGCTTGAGATTGGATTATATTGAAAAGCTCCTGATGCCTTTCTTTCATTACCAAAACCTTGTGGCTGAGACCCAACTGATAAGCCCACCTTAGTGTACCCATCAGATCTCCCCAAAACATAAAAGACCCTTTCAAGTTCATTGTGACCACCTATTTGCCTACACCTTACAGAGGATCAAACCAAATCAACATTGCTGCTGATACAAGAATTTTGGAAGCAGAAAATTTTAAATTTGAACATTTGTGAGTATTCTAATAGAATAACAAAGGGTTTTGTTCTGTTTTGTTTTGTTTTGTTTTAAGGTGTTCAGAACCCTGTGGAAATTCCATGCAGGCTTCAGACTCAAAGCCATTGTCTCCACTCATGGGGAAAGCCCAGGGATGGTTGCACGGTGGATGGTTTCCTTACTAATCTGAGTCTGAGTGCTCAGACTCCTCCAGCAGAGAAAGGCCTGAACTCCCAGCTGATGTAGCAGGAAAGTTAGGCCGGTGGCAGGGCTGACAAAGCTGGCTTTGGTGTGGTGAGTACAGCGGCAGCAGTGTCTCCTGTATGAAAAGGATCACCATTGGCGGGAGCACCTGAGGAACCCTGAGCTGATAGGACTCCAAGTAGGCCACACCCCTTAGTGACCCCAGCAAGGGCCCCAAGGGGCATTCACCAGGGCCAGGAGTGAAGCAGAGGGTGCAGGGAGACCTGTAAGATCAACTTGAGCCTCAGGGCGCAAGAGAGGACTCACCATGGTGGGGTGAGGGGTACCAAAGGGAAACACCCCCTTACTGTGTACCATGTCACCAAGGTCCAGGGATTCCTGAAGAAAGAAGAGCAGGATGAGACAAGGAGGAAAAGACGACTGGGAAAGTTGTGAGTTTCCTCCAAGTGGAAAGAGAAGAAGACACATTCCAGTCACTGGTGAAGAGGACAACTAGGAAATTGGACTGCAGACCTGGTCAGTACTGGAAGGTGGTTTCCATTTTCTGAAATACTGGTGATGGAAAGTCTCACACCTCAACCATACTTTCTTTCATGGCCGTGAAGCCTTTAAAAACCTCCCCTGCCTGGGACCCCTGCACCGTGCGAGTATGGGCAGTGCGGACCCAGGCCACAAAGCAGGAGGGAACAGGCTCCTTGGGGCTCCAGTGCAGCCCACCAAGCAACACATCTGCTGCCGAGGGTCCTGGCCACCCCAGACCTCACCATCCTTCGAACTCAGGCAGGTGGGATGCATAATGACCTCTTCGGGTGCCTTGGGGACACCTCTGAAGCTTATTGGAAGCACTTCACCCAGGAGCTCATGGCTACTCCTGCCTGCTGTGTCCTGGATGTCCCCTTGTCCTCCTCGGGCATTGCTATTGTCACTTTCCATGACACTGAGCACACTCATCTGCTGGGCTCTGATCAGCCTTCAAGGTGCCAGAGAAGCTTGCCAAGACCAGTTCTGGAAGCTGGGTTGCTTCTCTGAAGCCTTCCATTCCATTCACTAGAAGGGAACGAGACTTAGAAGCCTCTCACAGACTTCTCTGGGCTTCAGCAGGCTTTGCACCGCTACTCATTCTCCCCGGCACCCTGGAGCCATCTTCAAAGCCCCAAAGGCACTGAGCGACCAATCGCTTCAGCAGTGAGACCCCATGCCCAGATGGCACACAACTCCTATTTTCCAGATGAGTACTTCTCCTGCTCCTCCTGGGGCCTCAGCTGTGGGGCTGGATGTAAGGACCACAGGAATCATAGGAAAGGAGTATTTCATGAAGTCAGGGGCCACTGCAGGTACTCCCAACTGAGTTTATACCCACAAGGCCTGCTGTGAGAACAGCAAGGAAGCCAGCATAGTGCCCAGGACATCTGCTTCCACCAGCTCCCCCTGGATGGGTCTCAAAAATTGTGCCTGGTTTGGGTATGCGCTCGAATGTCCGAAGTGTGATGTGGTCTGTCATAGCCAGCAATAGTAGTTTGGAAACCAAGATCCTGTGGATACTTGAGTGCAGACCGAGACTGTGCCTGTGGGGCCTGCAATGGATGCGTTTCTGAAAGACAACCACTGTGTTGCTTGGCACCTCTTGGATGGGTTGAACTTTGTGGCTCCGTTGGTGTCTGAGCTCAGCCACGGGCCCATCAGTGCTATGATTTCTGGCTGATGGACCAGATCACCCCTGCCTGCTAGAGCTGCGATGAGTGAGCTACATCCTTTAAAGATAATGACACCAAGCACCACTGCCGGGCCCATGGGGAGGCTTCTGTGACAGCGGTTCATCCAAGACCCAGTCACTGCCCAAGTGGGTGTGGGACGACTGCTACGAAACCAGTGAGGTGCTACTGGGACACAGGTGGACAGTGATGGCAGGATTCTTGGAAGATGGGCAAAGGTGTGCAGAATGGAATACCATGGGAGCCGTGGGGACAGCCACTGATGTACTACTAGGTTTGGTTGGAGGATGCAGCCAGCCTGGCATGGCTAGGAACTGATTATGAGATCTTACACTGCCACAGTGGCCAGAAGGAGTTCAGGGGCAAGCTTTTGAGGCACCGCCACTAGACCCGCAGACAGGGCTCCTATGATGAGTGCTCTCTTGATTTCTAGGTTGTCCCTTCTGGAGACTAAGATCATCCTGTCCGAGTGATTCAATTGCAGTTAAAACCCAGTGACCTTGATTCTCAGCTCCCTCTTTGAGTCCTTCACAATTCCTTAGGTTCTCAGAGTTAGGGGTCTTGTGAGGTGGCCCTTCCTTCCAGTCACCTCTTGTGCTGTGTGTCATCCTCTCTGCCCATCATGGGGCCACTTTCTCATGGTGGGTGGGAGGGTGGGCAGGGCAGATGACAAGCTAGCATGCGCCTGGTGGTGGGCCTGAAGGCAGAGTCCTCAGGGCAGGAAAGCCAACATTTACAGCAAAGAATCTGAATCTGTTGCGTTTATTCCAGGTAAAAATAATATGTATATTGGTATACACATATGGAAGCAGCATGGACTATAGTTAGGTCACTCCTAGCTGTGAAGACTTATCACAGTCTGTCCTCAGCACAAGGATAAGGTGGCAGGGGCAGCAGGTCTTACCCACAAAACTGAGCCAGGTCCAGAGTCACTGTGGCTCTAGTCACTTCTGCCATCAGGCCTCTCCTTTCTTCACCTTCTCCCTTCATGCCTCACAGATGCCTGGGGAAGTGAGCATCCCATGCACTTCCTGCTTGGAAGAGCCTGAAGGAAGCCTACTGGGGTCCTCCAGAGTTAGACCTCAGTTCTTGGCCTACGCCTGTTTTAGTCAGAGGCCACAAAATTTACTGTGCAGATCACTAGAGTGGGTGGAGAGGGAGGGATAGGCTCCTCAGTCCTGAGAAGTCAACATGCAGGTGATGAGATGCCTCCTACCTGGAGGAGAGAGCACGGACGGGAACAGGCCTTCCCTGGCAGTGTGTGTCCTCTATGCTTCTGTCTGCGTGTCCACTCAGTTTTCCAAGGCCACCCCCTGCTCCTAAGCAGAGCATCTGCTTCTCTCCCCCTGCCCACCCTGGCAAGTCCACCATCTGCTTCTGAGTATTACACTACAATTTTTATTGCATATTTTGAAGTGTGTTAATTCTTAGTTTTTCTGGGGATAGAGAGTACAGGGTGGACTGTTAGTTGTCTTGGTGGGTTTGTGTTTTTTTTCCAAGTATATACAAATATTTCGACAGATCATTTAGAAAAAATTCTTTCTCACTGGTCCTTGCAAGAGAACTCAACTGAACTTTTGTTTCTCACCAAGAGCTGGATGTCTATATCTAGCATGACTGGAAAGAGACTGTTGTGCTCAAATCCTGTCATCATGGTATATTTTATCTTCCATGAGCAAAAATGACAAATTAAAAGCAATGCAGTTCTTGACTGCAGTAGCAGGTGGGCAGAGCTTCAGGGAGGTACGTGGCAGTCATCCCTGGCTTGGCTGTCAGTGTGACGTGAGCCCTGGAATGTGCTGGTTCTTCTCACTGCTCCCTTCTTGCCTCCTGTGGGACCGTGACTGAGGCTGTACTCCAGCACTCTGTTTCCAGATTCACCCTTATGAAGGAATCTTTCTGTTGAAAACAAAAACAAGCAAACCTAAGAAACCTTATAAGTCTATTATATTATAGGTTTAACCAAGAAGGCTTGACTTTGGATTCAGAAAGTTTGTTGATTGGAGCACCTGGGTGGCTCAGTCAGTTCAGGGTCCAACTCTTGATTTCTGCTCAGGTCATGATCTCAGCGTCATGATCTCAGGGTCTCAGGGTCATGGGGTTGAGCTCGCCCTAGTTGAGCTCCCCCACTCTGGGGTTGATCCCTGCATCAGGCTCTGCACTCAGCAGGGAGTCCCCCTCCTCTTTATTCCTCCCCATGCTCACACACCTTCACTCTCTCACTCAGATAAGTCTTAAAAAAAAAAAAAAAGTTTATTAATTTAATCATCCCTTTTATTGAAACTATATTTTTAAACCAAATGATTGTGATAGTGCATGTTTTAGGGCTAGAGTGTCATCTTTTTAATGACCAATGGTAAGTGGTGAATGGTCTGAGATCTAAGAGGCTTTGCTGCTATATTGAGAGACAGGTAAAGAAATTTCAGGGGAAGGTGTTGGCATATGTCCTCTCTGCTTTTTAATTTCCAACAACAGACAGTGACATCACAGTTACAAACAATCCCCATATATTGTTTGGATGAGATGGAGCTTTATTCTTCAGGGAAAACCAGCAGCATAAATTAAGAAGAGGTACATTTTGCTGATAAGCCAGTTGGTACCAGGCGTCACAGCACTATCAGTAGGACAGAATCACTGCAGAAAAACAAGAGTGGGAATGACCCTACCACCCCCCACTCCCTACCCCCAACTCCCAGGAGCACATGGTCAACCAGTACCCAAGCACATCAGGGGAAGTGGTTGGGTATCAGAGGATGTGTCATTTTGGAGTCGGAGGAGATACGCCAAGGAGGGCAGACAATGAAGCAGACAAGACATATTTCAGAAAGGTCATTTGAAGGAGAATTTACCCAGGAATGACATTCTCCTGTGTCTTTGAGTGGAAGACCAGCAGGGCCTGGCAGCCCTACAGCCTGGGCTTCTTTCCAGGGCTGTAGAACCCCTACAGGCGGTTGAGCAATGTGACCCTGGCAGCAGAGAAACCCTGGACAGGCCTCTGAGGCTGGGGAACTTGACTGATACTTCACGGAGGAGAAATTGCACTGTCCTTGGAGACGCTGTGCTTGCCTTGACTTTATGAGCTGCTCCTTGTCCACCCCAACCCACCCCCTCCCCATATAGCACAGCCTGATCTCCTCTCCCCTTCCTGCTGGAGCATTTTGCTTAGAGGACCCTGAGCCATGAAGCTGGGGGGAGGGCAGGGGGGGGGTCTATAATCTGACGCAAGATGTATGGGTCCTGCGCGAGTTGTGTGATGTTGAGTAAATCGCGTCAGTTCTCTGTGCCTCAGCCGCCATGACTGTGAAATGGTCGTTACAGTCACATTTACCTGAGGGGACTGTTAATGAGCAGACAACGAAATCCTCTCAAAGAGCAATCTCGGCCTCATAGTCAGGGCTCCATTAAGGCTCGCTTTCGCTACGAGAAATAGGTGAGCAATTTCTTCCATTACCTTTTCTCCCTGGATTTCCACTTCAAGAAAACACACTTTGGCCTCTCCAAACACAGGACAAAGATGGATGGTAAGAAAGTGAAACATCTCACCTTGTCTTTGGTGTCCCCTTAATTCTGTCAGAATCCTTGAGGTATTGAAAGATGTCCGCGTGTGCACATGTGTTTGTGTATGGAGATTCTTAGAATTACACAAAGTCTATGCTGATTTGGTTAAGTTTTAAGGCTAAATCATGTTTGTTCAACTGGTAGTGCTGGGGCTTCAGGAACATGTGGATAAAATGTAACTCACGTTATCTTGGTTCAAATTCCTTTTTAGTGACTGACTGCTGTCTCAGTGAATCTTTGCGGAGTTTGTTTGTTTTTTTCTTAGTTACAGCAGAGAGTAAAATAAGTGCATCCAGATCTTCTCACGTGGAGATAAATTGATGCCAAATTAGGTCTGCGGAGGCCTCATTTTGGCTTCTCTGGTCACCGTGCTGAACATATTTTCATGCACGTTGAAGACAGTCCATTAGTTCTTGGCAAAGAGAACGAAGTTTCAAAGCTGCTCTTTCTAACAAGCCTCCCCTTTCTCAGGCACGAAACCTTGCTGAAGGGAGGGGCTGTCCCCCATTTATGGGGAAGAAGGCAAAGTCCATCTGCAATTTTCCTGCCACAGCCCTGAGAACCGTCACCTCCACGACACTCTTGGACTCCAATTTGGCTCAACCTTTAAGTCCCTAGTACACTGCCCAGATTAAAATATTGCCCTCTCTTTCAGGAGAAGCATTTTTTATTTCAAAATCACATAGTATGGGCTTTGAAAAGTAGTTTCCAAACTTCTTTGCCTCTGGGGAAGGCGTGTCCATTCGTGTGCAAAATTTCCCCCCAAGACCTCCTGTGTTGTATTGACTGAGCTTCTAAACTAACTGGGGAAACAAAGAAGTTTTACCTCTACCTCCATCTCTACCTGTTGCAGTAAAAACACAAGCCAAAATGATGTGGGGTGGGCCTGGATTCTCACTGGAATCCTTAGATTGGTTCCTGGAAGAAAAATCCAGTAGATTCCTGTGACAGTACCTAAATATCACCGAGTGCGGACTCCTTGGCCTAAATGTGCTCTGAGCAAAGCCTCCTTTGCGTAAGGGAGTGAGCACTGTAGTGAAAGGTGCTGAGGTGCTAAGGATCAATATTCACTGGCAACCAGCATTTTGGAACATGGTTACCATGGTAACATTGTCAGCCCCAAATGACTGTCATGAGGTGAAAAAATCCTCTTAAAATAAATGAAACCAGAAAAGGTATATTTATAAACCTCTTACCAAACACCTATCTGTTCACAAAGTAGAATGTGTTCTTTAAGCAATAGATATTCAAAGATTGGGAGAAGTGTCATGACCTCAACATTTTCTTAAAGGAACTTTAACTCTTACCCCCCCAAAAATGGCTTGTCAAAACAACTAATACAGATTTTTTTTCTTAAATGGGAAGAATTCTAAGAATTATGAGCTTGTTCACTTGGATATTACACAATTGTGACATTAAAATTCTGCACTAAACTACCAATAGTATTGAGATTTGTAAAATGGTGGTTGACTGAGAATTTTCTTTTGTCTCAGTCATACAAATTATTTCTGGCAGGAGCAAAAAACACAGTGTCATAAAATTTGTTAAGCAATGGGGAAAAGACATTGGCCACACAAAAACAGCTGGGCACAGTTTTTTCCTTGCTCTTGTGAAGCTCCATCCCTTCTGGCCTTTTCTTACTAACAGAACCACAATTTTAGAGCAACAATGTGCCCAACCCCAAATACTCAAGTTCATAGCCTCCCTTGCAGGTAGAGGTGGCCATATGATACAGTTCCAGCCAGTGACATACAGCAAAAGTCCCCAAGGAGGGTATTGTTGGGAAGCAATTTTCTGTGGTCTCACATTTCTGTATATCTTGTGATTGGAGGCACTGACCATCTTTTGTTTCAGATTATCTTCTCAAGCATGTTTTAAAGGCATATAACCTTGGAAAACAGACAAACTGTCTCTCCAGAGCAAAGGGAAGGCTTGCTTGGAACCTGGGAAGACAGAGCAATGTTTCACCCCAGAGCAAAGAGGGCCTGCCTACTGCCTATTATATAAGGTTTGGGGTCCCTAAGTGCCGGGATCCTCTTCTGTAAGGCAACTCACGGGGTATACAAGCATTTCTGGGGTCCATCTAGATTGTCAGAGGAAAATGGGGAAAAAGCTATTGCCCCTTCCCTTCTCCTTTCTCTTGCCTTGAGATACAGCAACCATTTGGGGATCATATAGTCATGACGCATGAAGACAAAGGTGTACGTCTAAAGATGGCAGAACAGAAAGATGAAGAAACTGGGTGCCTGATAGATAGTTACTGTGCTAGCCCTGGGTTGCAAAATTTCAGGCTTTTTGATATATAAGGTAAATAAGCTAAGCTCTACTTGTTCAAGTCCATGTTAAATTCCACCCCCCCACCCCCCCACCCCCGCAAGCAAACACATGCCTAGAGCTTGCATCAAACATAGTAACATAATAATTACATGATGGCAATTGTGTCAATCATGAGCATCCTAGGGCTCTAATATGTTACTACCTTTCTTTTTTCTTGGTCTTGATTCTACCTCTCTGTGTATTAACATTATCTAATAAGCCAACTCAAATCCTTTTGGGAAAGACATGTAAAATCAATCCAATAAATGCAATTTAGTCTTGGGCCAGATTTATTCCTGAACTTCTACAAGTTATCCCTTCAGTTATTAGTCAAGAAGGCAATAAAAGCAATAGGACTCTTTCTTCAAACTTCTACCACATGCCACAAGGTCTCTTTTGTCACTTGTGTGTACCCCACCCAGCACTGGAGCTGGCTCATAGTAGGCCCTCAATTACCTGACCTCAAGTATCTATTGACCAAGTGTTCACGAATTCTTTCTCTTTGTCAAGTGTGTTTCAAATGTGTTGACCCCCCAAAAATTAAGATTTAACAAGTATTTCAACACACTGGATCAATCATTTGACTACAGTAAGTGTTTTGAGAAAAGATCACAGCTCATTTTCAAAGCAACAACTTCTTATCTTTGTCCCTAATTACTACAAAATGCTGCATAACATAACAATGGAATTAAAAGAATCAGCTCGAGCTCAAAGGCTGGTTCAATATGATACCAGAGGTAATAACAATTGTCACCAGAGATTAAAATACCTTTAATGTCATCTATAAAAATTATGTTTGGAAGATTAGACAAAATGTGAAATTTTTATCAAGAAAAAAATATACAAGATGAGAATACAGGAGGGCAATTTAGAAATTTACCAAAATAGGACAAACACAAAGATACGATGTACAACAAGATGAATTAAAAACAGTAATTCTTGGGATACTTGAGTGGCTCAGTCAGTCAAGTGTCTGCCTTTGGCTTAGGACATGATCCTGGAGTCTTGGGATTAAGTCCTGCACTGGGCTCCCTGCTCAGCCGGGAGTCTGCTTCTCTCTCTGCCCCCACCCCACCCCCCCCCTCTCTCGTTCTCTTTCAAATAAATAAATTAATTAATAAAATCTTAGAAAAAACTTGTTTAAAAAACAAAAAAAACCTGTAATTCTTTAGTATTATTTTCTGTCGTTTTTATGACTCCAGTTTGCTTTTAAAACCTAAACTATGTGAAATTAACTATATTATGTGTCATTTAAAAAATAAATAAATAAATAAATAAATGAAATAAAAATCTATCAAAACTACAATGAGATACCACCTTATGTCCAATAGGATCTTTTTTTTTATTTTTTATTTTTTATTTTTTTTTTCTATCTTTTTTTTTTTTTAAAGGAGAATAGCAAGTGTTGAGGATGGAAAGAAACTAGAATTGCCGTACGCTGCTGATGGGACAGTTAAATGGTGCAGCCACTGTGTAAAGCAGCCTGTGGATCCTCAGAAGATAGACACAGAATTATCATAGGATTCAGCAATTCCACTCCCAGGCAGGTACTCAAAAATTGAAAATAAGGACTGAACCAGATGCCTGTACATAGCAGCGTTATTCACAGTAGCCAAAGGTGGAAACAACCCAACTGTCAATCAGTATATGAAGGGATAAGCAAAATGTTGTACATAAGATAGAATATCATTCAGCCATAAAGAGGAGGGAAATTCGGATACATGCCACAATATGGATGAACCTTGAAAACATTGTGCTAAGTAAAATACAGCAAATATTGCAATATTTTTGTATAAAGAAATAAATATTGCATTCATACGAGGTACCTAGAATAGGCAAATTCATAGAGACAGGAAGTAGAATGATGGTTACCATGGATGGGGGGATGGGGGAATGGGAAGTTACTGTTTACTGTGGACAGGGTTTCTGTTGGGGATGATGAAAAAGTTCTGGAAATAGATAGTGGTGATGGTTGCACAACATTGTGATTGCAATTAATGCCACTGAATTGTACCTTTAAACATGGTATAATGGTAATTTTTATTGTGTATATTTTACCAAATGAAAAAAAATTGATGAAACAGATTAAATCAGAAATGGTGGGTTTTGTTTGTGTGTTTTAGGAAAAGCAAATAGAACAGATTTTACAATTTTGTGGGTTTTGTTTTGTTTGTCTTTGCTTTCTCTAAGCCCCACCTGCCTATGCTATGAAGCAGGGTAAGATGCCCCCACAACATTGCCAAAGGCCTTTCAAGCTGTGTGTTTGTGTGGTCATGTGCCTCAAGAGGTCCTATGTCACTTGGAAAGATTTCTAGCTCTGCGATTTTATTCCAATTCTTTAACTCTCAGGAGTGTGTATCATCAGAGCTCTGCTCCACCACCACCACCACCCCGGGTGTATGGTAGGCCAGAATTTGTTTGTGAAAATATTATTTTAGGATTCCTTCCACTCCTATCATCTGCTTATTTTCCTTCCTGCATATTTCATAATATAGCATAGAGATTTCTGATTCAGCAGTTAAAATAGTCTGTGCATTAGTTATCACTTCCTTGTGACCCACTTTATACACAATTACTCATGCTGGCATTGAAAGTTCAGGTTTCAGAAAAATTCCTGAGACTAAAGTACGCATCTGTGAGAATTAAAAAGAAAAAAAAAAAAAAAAAGGAGGGGAAAAGATGTTGACTGCGTATCTGTTGGTAGTCCTCAAAGGACCCCAAGAGTGGGCCTCCCAAATCAGCCCTGAGTTTTCCCATCTCATTGACTCTTCTGTAAAAGCTCTCATGTTACACCCTCTTCGTTTATTCTGCACCCATTATCCCACCTTTTCCACCTCCTCTACTCTTGTTTACTTACTAAGAAATGCACCTCTGCATGGAATCCACCACTTCCATGTGCTGTACATCACTGTGCTAAAGCCACAGAGAACATAAGGGCGATGCGTCAGTCCCAGCTCTGAAAAGACATAAATGCCAGCGCAGTTTCTCTCCTGCTCCAGCGTGATACCAGCGCCACTAAATGCTTGTGAAATGCAGATTCCTGGACCTCCACGCCCCCCACCCCCCCATCCCTGATCCCCCACTAGAGACTCTGATTTAATTGGTCTGCACTTTTCACAGCTCCCCAGATGATTCTGATAGGGATCTTAGGAGCACATCTTGAGAAACACTGTGATGAGCTGGAAGGCAGTAGAATATCTTCCAGGCTATTTTGACGTAGGACAGAGAAAGGAGAGACAGAATTGGTCAGAGAAGGCAAGGGAAAGCTTTAACAGAAGAGGAGCTTTCAAAGAAGAGCTGAGACGAGACAGGTGGGAAGCACAGCAGGCATTGTTACCTGCTGCCACCCACCCGTGAAGGTGAGGGCAAGATATTGGACCACATTCCTCCCATCCAGGGCCTTTGGAACATTTGGGGAGGATGGGAGACTCTGGGACAAGAGGAAACCTTCACTGCTAAGAGTATCCAGGTGGAATGATGCCTTTTCCTGGAGTACCCTCCCTGACACTGAGCCCCAGCTCCAAACCAGCTGGCTAGCACAGAGCCCTGGACAAGGTCCTTCACTTCTTCAGCCTCAGGGAAGGGATGGTGTCATCTGCTTTGCAGGCTCAGCACAAGACTTAACCAATTAATGTAAAATTCTTGGTACACAATTTAAATTCAATACATGATAGCTAATGCTAGTCTTTTTATCTAGACTTTTCTTTAGGATAAATTCCTAGAAGTGGGATTCCTAGAAGTGGGAGTATTATTAAAAGGTATACATAGAAACCATGTGTGCAACTTTGGAGTTTCCGAAAAGTGTCTCAATTTGACTGCTAGAGATAAGGATGTTCATTCACGTTTACAACACTAGGTGCTTGAGAGGATATATACCAAGATATTAGCAGTAGTTATCTCTGGATGGGAGGGACAAAGAAGGTTCTCTATGTTGTTTTTGCTACATTGATAAATGGCAGCCACTGTCTTTCTCCTCCTCCTCCACTTCTTCCTTCTCTTGTCTCTTCCTCTCATAATACACACACATACACACACACAGGCCCCAGTTGGTTCCAAAGCCTGGAAATCTCTTTAAATTAAATTAAATCTCTTTAGATTAACTCGCTCCACCCCACTTACCCCCCTATCCAGGGGATTCCTATTAAAATACAAATATATTACCTCGGAAAAGTACCACACTGAACCCACTAGCATGTTCCAATCAGCTTGCTGTTAATGTCTGGTCCAGAATAAGGACAGATGGAAGGTCTGGGGCAGGGCTACCATCCCAGAAGGGCAAGCCCAGAATAAGAGTGGTGCCAATGAATGTCCTGAGAGCTAGAACGCTTGTCAAAAATCACCAGATGCTCAAGATAAGGAAAACAAAATCCCAAGCAGTGGGCAGGTTTCCAGAGGAGTCCTTGAAAGGGAGTGGCTGCCTGCTATGTGAAGTGGCTTAGAGTCAGTCCCAAGGCAGAGGAACGAACCCAAGGACCTTTCTTTGGCTATCTCCTACATAGTTCAATCAAAGTCCAATGGTAGGGTGAAAATAAAGATCTTGAGAATGGATATTGCTTATTTGCACATGCCTCTTCTTCTTGGCATACATTTTATACCAGAAGTTTACAGTTTGTACAGGTAAGTTCTAAAGTGCTGGCACACAAATCACTCTGAAAGCCATTCTAAGAGTAGACGCACCACAAGGGTTTGGAATGATGCATTAACATGTTTTCTATATGAAAGCTTTCCTTTCTCAACTATCTTATTCTGTAGCTGTATTGCCTATAGGGTTGGTTTTAGGAACCCAAAACCCTCTAACTTTCCTACAAATACATTGAAATAGACTTTTAGAGAAATGCTTTGAGAGATTGGTATTTCTGAAGTCAACTTTGTTGTTTTGGCTTTTTCCAAATTTTCTTCATCTAATTTGGGGCAGAAGCATTTTTTCTCTAGAGCTTAGAGCAGTTCCCTATCTAACCCAGAATGTAAACTTCACATCAGACCCCAAATTTTAAAAAGCAAAGAGATTTGCAAGGATAGGCTGGAAAAGAAGACACCCAGGTTGTCAACAAGGACAAACACAGGCTGATACACACTGTCTTGCATTCCGGATAACAAAAACTAAAGAGGGATGGGAGGCTGATGGGAAGGGCCTGGCCAGGCTGTAAGTCTTTGTTATATCCACTTCCCCTAAGCTTGCCATCAACCCAAACTGCTCTGACCAACTTCCGCATGTTCTGTTACTGCCAATGAATCCATCATAAAGGAAATGTCCTATCTCTTCTTCGAAAGAGGAAGGGGTCAAGAGGAGAAAATCCCACCAAGTGTTGGCTACTTGGGCCTATGAGATTTCCACAGAGACCTGCGTTCAGAAACTCAAATCACCCTTGATTTGAAGGGTGGCTCAATGGTTGAGCATCTGCTTTTGATTCTAGGTGTGATCCTGGAGTCCTGGGATCGAGTTCCACATCGGGCTCCCCCCAGGGAGCCTGCTTCTCCCTCTGCCTGTGCCTATGCCTCTCTCTCTCTCTCTCTCTCTCTGTCATGAATAAATAAAATCGAAAGAAGAAAGAAAAGAAAGAAAGAAAGAAAGAAAGAAAGAAAGAAAGAAAGAAAGAAAGAAAGAAAAGAAAGAAAGAAAGGAAAGAAAGAAAGAAAGAAAGAAAGAAAGAAAGAAAGAAAGAAAGAAAGAAGAAAGAAAAGAAAGAAAGTTCAAATTGAAGGCACTGTGGCAGTGCAAGAGGAATCCCTAAAGGCCTGTCTGGAGATGAAGGAGTTGGAGAGGCCATCAGCTTGGAAATTCCTGGCACACACAGAAAAGTGGGCACCCCCAGTGGCCAAGGAAGCTGACAGAAACCAAGGCACCCCAGGGTCTCCAAGCTGGACTCAGCAGATCCTCATCCTCCAGGATCACACCTAGAATCAAAGTCCTCTCATTTTCTGTCATTTTCTACAGAACAGACCCCCCAGGAGAAAACTGCCATCTAATCTGGGAGACTAAGGACCATACTTCAGAGAAGCCTCCCATATCTGGGGTCTCACTGGACTCTGTGGGGTTGTTGGGTCTTCTGTTTCCTGGGTAAGGACCTCATGGGGCTGTGGAGGGAAGCCTTCCTCTCTGTGTCTTTTAATAATTCTGGAGAGAAAGGAAAGCAGGCCCCCCATGCAGGCAGGCAAACCTAGACAGCACTTTGGCAGGGGTAGGGAAGGACCACCACAGGATTGGCCAGAGGAGGGCACTCATGGCAGGGGTGGTGGTGAGTGTGGTAGTGAGTGGTGGATGGTGTTTCTTTCCACTTACCAGAAGAGATGGCAAGTGGGTATCTACAGAGCCAGGGACAGCTAGAGCTTCCCTTTCTGTCACTGAGGGGATGCTGCATCTGGTCTGTCCTGGGTCCTCTTTTTTCCTCTCCTACTCAGTTTTCCTCAGGGCATCTCACCTACTTCTACAGCTCCAATTTGCATCAATGTTGAGGTTTCCCAGATCTCTTCTCTGGGGCTCAGACTCACACCCTCTAGCCACTCATCCCCACAAGGACATTCCTACAGGCCCTTCAAACCCAACCTGTCCTAACTGAACCCTTTGCCATTCCAACTAAATACATTCCCCATTTGGTGGTTCAGTGGTTGAGAATCTGCCTTTGGCTCAGGGCATGATCCTGGGGTCCTGGGATCAAGTCCTGCATCAGGCTCCTCACAGGGAGTCTGCTTTTCACTCAGCCTGTGTCTCTGCTTCTCTCTGTCTCTCATGAATAAATAATTTTTTTAAAAATCTAAAAAAAAAATTAAAAATTAAAAAATAAAAATTAAATAAAAAAATAAAAATTAAAAAAATTAAATTAAAATTAAAAATAAATAAATATACAATGAAATACACCCTCCATTTCAGTTCTCTCATCTCAGTCAATGGAGGGGTTCACATGCACCAGCTCACTCAAATGGGTGACCTTGCCCACCCTCCCAACCCCATCTTGCCAATTACCAAGTCCTGCCAACTTAACTCTTAAGCAACACCAACCACTGCCAGGTTACTATCACCTCTCACGGGATTAGTATGGCAGCCTCCTCCCTTTCTCTACTTTTGTCTTCCTCAAATCCAGCCAAGGTAATTTTCCTAACACACAAATCTGACTTATTTTAAGCCTCTTTCTCTATGCCCCCATCCCCATATAACATGTTCAAGACCTAAACCTGGTGTTGGGAGCTCACAATTCTATTCAGAAGTGCAGCTTTTTACAAAGTTATATTACAAACTGTTTAAAGCCCACAAAAAGGAAGAAGGAATATAGCAACACACATGTACCCATCCCCTCACTTTAGAGACAAAACCTTACTAGAACAGCCAAAGCTTCGGGTGACTCCCACATGCCCCTCCTCTCCCACAGGAGTGACTGCTATCCTGCATTGTCATTATTCCTATTATTTCTTTGTAATTTTACTTAACATGGCTTCTTTATTTCCTTATAACTTATTCTTCCTTGTGAATGTCTTCTGTTGGGTAAATTTTGGTTTTGGTACAGTCCAGGAAGCACTATGATGATCTCATTGAAATACGGAGTCTCTTTGGGCACATTCCTTGTTGTTGTCTCTTCTTCCCCCTTGTTGCTCTCTAACATGGTGTCCAGGTAATTCACTGGGTGGGAGAGGTGCTGTCCTTTACGACCTTATGACTAGAGGCTGAGAGGGTAGAAGACAAGGCGTTCAAAACCATAACATGTCTTCCAGATCCTCACTGGTTTCTGCTAGAGGGTGGCTGGGAACTCCTCCTCTGGTCTCTCGGCTTAGCCAGGGCTCAGTCACCCTACTCAGCTTCCTCTACCATTCTAACCCCAGGGGCTCTCTGCCTGTCTCCCCTCCAGCCTGTGGCCTAAGTGGTCCACCCAGCCTTTGCTATGGGCTCACCTGGCCCTTCACCATTGCAGATTTCAGAGTAAACCCTCTGACTCTCAACTCAACAATCTCCCATGACCTATGGGAACCTCTGAGTCCTGTCCATGCCAAATGGAAACGGAAGAAGGTTTAGAGAAGCCAAATGCCAGCCCTTTCTCTGCCTAATCAGTCTTCTTGGTCTGTTTTACTGAGACGGGTCAGGTCAGTCTGAGAGGCATTCTCTTTTCCAATCCCAGATATGAAGCAGGGCATATCCCCCAGGTCCGGTGTTCACATCAACCTACCTGACAAGCAGACAAGTTTGTCCTTCATCTGCACCCTTCTTATCTTTGTGGTAGGCAGTCTCCAAAGATTATCACTATTAATTCATCTCTTCCTGTATGTGCATACTGCTTCTCCCATCAAGAGGTAGAAGCTACTTTGTCTCCCTGACTCAGGATGGGCCTTGTGACTTGCTTTGATCAACCAAGTGCAGTAGAAGTGATGATGTTCAGGTACTTTTGAGCCTACATCTTAAAGGCGCTGGCAGCTTCCTCTTCTTCTTAATTAGAAACCATCAACTATGTAAGAGGTCTAACTACTCTGAGATTATCACACTACAAGGAAATCCTAGCTACTTGAATGGAAAGAAAAGAAGAGAGAGGGAGGGTGAAGAAAGAGAGAGAGAGAGAGAGAGAGAGAGAGAGAGAAATGCCCAGCCAGCTCCAGCTGTTTCAATTTATCCTAGCTCAAGCACCAAACATAGGAGTTAGGAAGTTTTCTTGAATGTTTCAACCCCAACAGATACTCTATGAACAGAAGAATCACCCAGCTAAACTCATATTGTACAGTTATGAGAAGGGATAGAGTATTATAGTTTTTAGCCACTAAGTTTTGGGGCTGGCCGTTGCAGCACGAGCTAAATGAAACACCTCTCCTGCTGCATGGCTCACCACCACCTGCCTTATACTTTATGCTGAACAAGTCAGACCAGCCTGTGGCTTTCTGCACCTACTATGCTGTGTCTCACTTCCATGCCTTTATTCAAGCCATAATCTCTTTTCCCACCTATCTCCTCTGTCTGGCTAACTTTTGTTCCACTTTTGTCTCATTTTCTTTTTTTCCTAAGCACGATGATACTTTAGACAAATCACTATCATTGAGTTAACAACATTACATGGCAACTGTTTCTTTATGCTCTGCCTCCCAAACTAGGCTTAAACTATTTAAGGGTGATTCTCTCTTCTTCAGCTTTGAGGCATCACTTTATATGGAAATGCAAGTAAGTCCTTAAACTCCTTTAGTTCAGTTTCCCTGTGTCATTTAGGGAGTACATTCAGTTGTAATAGAAAGACAACCTCACTGAGTTAACCAAATAATGGTTGTGGTTTTTTGCTTTTTTGTCTTTTTTCATATAACAAATCTGAAAGTAGGACTTCCAGGACAGAAACATTGGTTTTGCAACACCAGGATATTCTAGTTTCCTTTTATCTTCTTGCTCTATTACCCTCAGAATATGGCTGTCCTCCCCATGGTTGCCTTGAGGTCACAATATGGCTACTTTACCACCTGCCTTGCACCCACATTCCAAGCAGGAAGAATGAAAGAACAACAGGGGACACCTGGGTGGCTGAGTGGCTGAGCATCTGCCTTTGGCCCAGGTCATGATCCCGGGGTCCTGGGATCGAGTCCCACATCAGGCTCCCACAGGGAGCCTGCTTCTCCCTCTGCCTGTGTCTCTGCCTCTCTCTCTCTCTGTGTCTCTCATGAATAAATAAATAAAATATTTAAGAAAGAAAGAATGAACGAATGAACAAGGAGGAAGGGGCAATGCCCAAATCAGGAGAGCAACACTTTTACAGAAATCCTCAGAAGGCATCTATTCAAAACTCACTGGCCAGAACACTATCACATGGCTATCCATGGCTGCAGGGCAGAAATGAAAAAATGTTTGCAAAATGATAAATATCTGCAGTAATTGCCCAGAGAGCCTGAACTTTTTTTTTTTTTTTTTTTTTATGATAGTCACACACACACACACACAGAGAGAGAGAGAGAGAGAGAGAGGCAGAGACACAGGCAGAGGGAGAAGCAGGCTCCATGCACCGGGAGCCCGATGTGGGATTCGATCCTGGGTCTCCAGGATCGCGCCCTGGGCCAAAGGCAGGCGCCAAACCGCTGCGCCACCCAGGGATCCCGAGAGCCTGAACTTTGAACAAGAAACAGTAACTGCTTGGAGTTGTCCCATAGGAGACATGGAAAGGATGGATGTTGGGTAGCAACTGGTAGGGTCTGCCTAATTCCCTCATGTCCCAAAACAGGGACCAACCTCACCTTGATGAAATTAGGAAAGAAATGTAGGCAAAATACTGTTCTTAGTACCAAGGACATAGTAAGAACACAATAAAAATAATTCTCTTTCTCAGATTTGCAGATGTGGCACTTAAACATCCAACAGTTTTCCCTAAAGGAGTAGAAAATTAGTTGGCTCAAGGTAGTTGTCCCACTGTCTGCAATTCTTCCACAGGGAATTTGCTTCTGCTGATTAACGAGTCTTTTCTCAATAGTCTGTTCAACTGTTCATAAATCCAAACAGCATTATCATTATGACTCTTCACTTACAACGTGTGACCCAGAAAAAACAAAGCTTGGAGAGATACAAAAGGCAAATGAACTGTTTTCATTCCTTTGTGGCAACAGCGCTGCATATTTCACTTCTGATTCATGGAAAAATATCCAGCACACAGGAGTCAGCTAGATTGGTGAGAAGCCTCAGACCAGGAGGTTTAAGAATAAAGTTTCCAATGTCTTAGTTACCAGAATCTAGAAAGCTGACCTGGAAAGTGTTAGAAACAGAAAGATCTTTTTGCTAGAAACTTTTCTGTGAATCTGCAAACCTCCTACCCCCACGGTTGTGTTTGCTTAAGCGATGACTTAAAACTTCTGGATCAGTTAGGACTTCTTTTGTTTGCAAGAGAAAAGCACAGAATGGCTTTAAATTCAATAAATGCAAAAAAAGTGAATTTATTGTCTTGACTGACTAAAACCTCCAACAGTAGAGTTTCAGGCATGGCTGGATCCAGGTGCTCAGGAATCTCTCCGTTTCTCCAGTTCTTCTCTGCAGTAACAAAACAGGACACTTGCAGCTCCTAAATTACTACCTACCAGCAGAAAGAAAATGCTTCTTAGGCTGTGGTTCCAGAAAAAGCTCCAGAACTGGTCCAACTTGGGTCACACACCCACCCTGGAACCCATCACTGTGGTAAAGGGGAATATGGTTTTCATGTTAGCTAGTCTGGGTCACATGCCTAAGGGACCCAGGCGGTGGGGTCAGCCCCATTCAATCACTTAGGTTGAGAGGGAGAGAAAGGTGATCCTCCAAAGGATAGCTGGGGTATTCCTGCCAGCAGAACACTGTGCAGAGGCCAGGGCTCATAAAAGCTCCATATATCCTAAACAGACACAGATTCATTCAGCTATCATTGAGCTATTATTGGACATGAATACCATAATAATACTTCTTTACCACCTATCAAAATCCCACTAGTTTTCCAGGCTCATTTCAGATGTCACCACAAATAAATCTCCCCTAATAAGATCCATTTTCCATCAGCACATTGTTTACTCTTCTCTCATGGTCGGGCTCATATCTTGCCACAGATTATGTTCAGTTACACACCCGTTTGTCTCCACTCTTAAGGCAGAGCCAGAGTGGGGCACGCCTCCCATTCATCACCGAGAGCTTGAGGATGAGGGCTTCTGTCCTGATGTGACCAGGCCTCAGAATGAAAAGAATGCAGGATGGTGAGAAGGGGAGAGATCACATGGCAGGAAAGGAGGAAAACGCATCCACGATGCAAAAACCGGATTGTGAGAGTCAGGCTGGCTTTTCTTTTTTAAGTCACACTGGAACCCGGAGTGAGCTCAAAACAGCTCAACCCTAAGATGGCAGTCAACTCAGAAATTTCCTTCCTGGATAAATTAGAGAGAGAGAGTTGTGAAGTGCCTCTCCGCCTTCAATAAACAAAAATGCAAATACCCCAGATGCCTTTTACACTCTCCCCGGGGCTAGCAGATTATTAATAAGTTCAGAATCTTGCCACGCTGCTCCTATTTTTTGCAAGCCGTATGTTTCCTCTCCTGTCGTTGGTGGCTTCATTCCAGGGCCACTCCCCTTGGGGGAGAAGGAGCTGACATACCAAGATCTTTCTAGTGTCACCCTTGCTTGCAGGCACCTGCAGATTCCCCTTGAATGTTTCCTGTTCCACTCAACAGGTTTTAATTATGTGAACTAATATTTGCTTACTATTAAACCATGTTTACCCTCGTAAAAGGCCAACTCCAAAGGACTGGGATTAGGCAAGCCCAGAAAAATCTCAACCATTATGAAAACGTGCTCTTGTTTCCCGCTACCTACCACTTCCTTATTGGGGCCACTCTGGATATTCTGCTTTTTGGAAATATATCTCCCGATTTTATTTAGAGCAAGAACCCATAAGTCTTTTTTTTTTCTTTTCAATTTCCACCTACACCTGGACTAAGTTCTCCTACAGATAGATACCTGATCTTTCTGTGAAGAAATACCCTCTGTTGGCTCCTTAGGAAAAACTAACTGCTCTAATGGGGCTTCCCTTTCTGTGGTTTTTTGGTCATATTTCTGAACCAAAAATTAAAGACAGAGAAAATCTGAGATGTATTGTTTCTCAATTCTTGTCAAGCATATCACATGGTTTGCTCCACTGCCAAGTTTCTGCCTCATAATTCTGACATGTTTGTCCCAAAACACACTCATTTCCCATAACCAAAGAGCCTTGTGGTGTGCTGAGGGGTGGGGGGAGTCTTTAGATCTCAAAAGATCTAAAAATAGAAGCAAGTTATGTGAGACTTCACGTATTATAATAGCAAACACAAAAGTCCCTAATGTACTGTTTTCATTGGTTATTAGAGTCCGATGTCTTCATCCTGAGCTTAGAGATGCAAGGTTCCTCCACTCCCCCAAAACACACAAACCAGGCTCCTCGCATCTTGGGAAAGGGGGCAGGAATCAAGTCACACATCTATCAACCAATCATAAATGAGCCATTTTATCCACAAAGTAGACTGGAGGAAGAGAGTGTAAGCACCTTTTGTCCATAGCAGAGCCTGAGTACAAGTTACCAAAACTCTGAACCACACCAGAAGCTCTTAGTGTAGTAGATATTTAACAAGGCAAAAATGCATGCCCTTCCTCTTCTCTAAACTAGTTCCGTGACAGTGGTGGAATGAAAGTCTTCAGCTTTCAATACACATCACTCTGATATAAATAACAGCCTCCGATGGCCTCAAACTTGACTTCCTCAAAGCTCAGGTCTTCACTTCCCCCCATGTGTGGCCAAATACACCTGTTCCTCCAAAAATGGCACACTGAATTCTCCTAAGTAAATTATCCTCGGGTATTTCTGAGGTAAGGTCCTGTACCTAATGGATCAGTTGTACTTATACACAAGATCCTCCATGGCATTTCTTCAAAGACACTAGCCTGCAATCCAGATATTTGATGCTTGAAATCAAAGAAAATCTGCCATACATTGTGTTCTTTAATCACTCCCTGCCTGTAGGTATAAACGGTTTAGCTGTAAAACATGCCTTGTGCAGACAAGCCCATGTTCACTGCACATGCATACACACACACATGCACACACAAATCATCTGTTACAAATGGTAGAAAATTCCATGCTTTTAGGATAGGCACCTGCCAACTCCCTAAATTGTGAAACCCAGAATGCAAACAAAAAAAAAAACTTGTGATTTTAGGCCACTTTTGATTGCATTTCTGGAGCTTGGCCAGCAGAGCAATTTCCAAGCAAACCAGCTCAGACAGTTCACAGCTGCATGCTCAGCTCACCAGCCTAAAACCAAGCTCCCTGTCAAGCTAAGGGGGACGTTGCTTCTCTTTACCCTTGCTCAAGCTCCAGTCCTATAACATGTTAACTAAATCACAAGTTATTGGCCTTCCCAAAAATGTGTGAGGAAGAAGGAAAGAAGAAGAACAAGCAGAATAAAACTACTTCTCACTGAGCAACCAGAGAGGCAGCCCACAACCAAAAAATTCCATGCTGAGCACTGAACACTGCTAGTCCCACAGGTTCAAACCCCCTTCTCCTATTATGTGATCCTATACCAATCACCTGGCCAGCCAAGAAAGTGGTTTTCATCAAGTGGCCAGCTTGACTGGGGAAGTCATGTCTGTAAGCAGGAGCTGACCTTGGAGAGTTACAATAAAGTTGGAGCTCGGCCTCTGTTTATACTGGGGATGGGCTCAGAGCACATAATCCACTGTGGGGCATCTACAGAGATTCGGAGAGAGGCCTTCAGAGGAAAAAAGCTGCCATGGATTTCCTGACCCAAGATTCTGTATCCAGTGTGCAGTCAGGCTATCTTGAGGATGTCAGAATGGGGTCTTTCTTCCTCCTCATTGGACCATAAGTCCATAAGAATACCACTTTAAAATCCCATAAATACACAGGAAATGAATAAATAGTCATTGACCATTTATATGCCTGGCATTTGGGATGGCAACCATCGACTTAGAACATTAGCTCCATTTAGAATCTAACTCAGGCTTAACTTAAAGGAGACTATTCCAAAGTAAAATAAATACATTTCTTTTTTACCTTTTCTTAGTTCTTTAATGTTATTGCCTATTTTGAAAATAAATATTAAAAAATCAAGGCAACAGGGATGCCTGGGTGGCTCAGCAGTTGAGCATCTGCTTTCAGCTCAGGGCGTGATCCCAGAGTCCTGGGATCCAGTTCCACATGGGGCTCCCAGCAGGGAGTCTGTTTCTCCCTCTGTCTGTGTCTCTGCCTCTCTCTCTGTCTCTTATGAATGAATGATTTTAAAAAATCAAGGCAGCAAATGGTATAACTTTATTCATCTCCCTAAGTGTTAGATAATGAATTAGCCTCTATCTCTCGCCCTTACAAAGGGTGAGTTCAGACTGATTAAAATTTCAGACTGATTGGGGCACCTGGGAGGCTTAGTTGGTTGAGCGTCTGACTCTTGATCTCAGCTCTGGTCTTGATCTCAGAGTCATGAGTTCAAGCTGCGCCTTGGGCTCCATGCTGGGTGGGGAGACTACTTAAAAAAATAAAAATAAATTAAATAAATTAAATTTCAGACCAATTATAAAGCCTGTGTAAAAATCAAAATGAGTTTTAGAAGGAAACATAAGAGAATATTTATAATCTTGAGATAGGGGAGGACTTTCTAAGCAAGATAAAATGCCCAAAAGATGGGACGCCTGGGTGGTTCGGTGGTTTGGTGCTTGCTTTCAGCCCAGGCCGTGGTCCTGGAGACCCGGGATCGAGTTCCACATCAGGCTCCCCGCATGGAACCTGTTTCTCCCTCTGCCTGTGTCTCTGCCTCTCTCTCTGTGTGTGTCTCTCATGAATAAATAAATAAAATATATGTTTTAAAAAAACCAAAAGCTGTAAAAAGATTTACAGATTCAACTGTGTAAGAATTTTAAACTATGTGAAATAAAAAGCAATATAAATAAAAACCAAGAGAAAATATTTCCAATAGAATAACACAGAATAAACATCCAGGATAAATAGAACACATACAAATCAATAATAAAACACAAACCATACAATAATTAATGTGCAAGGAATATTCATAGGAAATTCACAAATATAATTGGTGAAGCTATAGAACATGGCTTGTGACCCCAAAATTTCATCCCTAGATATATACCCAACAAAAATGTATGCACATGTATTCTAAAAGACATGCATAAGCAGTGTTCACAGCATCATTATTTGCAAATGGCTAAAAGTTAAAAATAACCCAAATGTCCATTGATAAACAAATTGTGGTGTATTCATATAATGAAATACAATAAGTAATGTAAATGAGTTTATTATAGCTACAAGCAAGTACATGAATGACTCAGAAACATAATGCTGACTGAAGGAAGTTAGATGTAAAAGTGCATATTTTATTATTCCATTTGTATGAAATCCAAAAACAGGCACAACTAATCTATAGGGGTTAGACATCAGGATAGTGATTAATTTTGGGGTGTTGGGAAAAGGTCTGATAACATTCCATTTCTTGACATGGGGGGTGGATATAAGAAGAGTTCACCTTGTGTTAATTCATTTGGCAGTGCACTTATGACTTGTGTGCCTTTTTTGTAATTTTGTTCTTCAAGAGAAAAGTTCAAAAAACCCCAAATGGTCACTAGGTGAAAAGATACATAACCTAACTTGTAAACCAGAGAAATGCAATTTTAAATGGCACTACTTTTTCCACACATGATGCTGACAATCATTTAAAAAATTGATTATGTCCAGTGTTGATGATCATCATAGTAGCTACATAAATCAGACCAGAATTTTCAGAGACAACCTCTGTATTATTTACCAAAAACTGAAATTTGCATACCCTTTGGTCCAGAAATTCCACTTCTAGAAATACATCTTTCAAAAATATTTATACATAAGCACACAAATTTTTGTACAAGAATGTTTGCTGTAGTACTGTTTGTAATGGGGAAAAACAGCAGACCACCTATGCGTCCTACAGCAGGTAAAGAAACTATAATATGGGCCATACACTTTGGAAGCAATATATCCATTTAAAAAAATGGCGGGGGGCTGGGCCCCTGGATAGCTCAGTGGTTGAGTGGCTACCTTTGGCTCAGGTCATGATCCTGGAGTCCTAGGATCAAATCCCGCATCAGGGTCCCCAGAGGGAGCCTGCTTCTCCCTCTGCCTATGTCTTTGTCTCTTTCTGTGTCTCTCATGAATAAATAAATAAAATTGAAAAAAAAAAAGAAAGAAAAGAAAAGAAAATGGGGAAGCCTAAATGCACTATCACAGAAAGATCTCCAGGGAATATCGTTAAGCAAAAAAAAAAAAAAAAGTATGTCACAGAAAATAACATGTTAAATGATCTTGTTTATATATATAAATGACTTGAATATAAACAAAAAGATTTAAACACGAAAACAGAATTGAAATCTGATGTGGTTCATTTATCTAAATGTCTTACAAATCCCACCACAAAGTGAACTTCTCTCTTGAGACAGAATGCACTGCATAAAGTTTCTAGAACTGTCTCTACATCCTGAGAACTGCACCACAACAGGAAAGAACCGTTTCTTGTCCCACAGCCTCCTAGAAGAGCCTCAGCATCTCAGAAATGCCAGCTCCCACACAGGCCTGAGCAACAGCACATGGAGTCTCTCCAGACCTTTGTGCTTCCAAAGCACTTTTCAATAACTAACTAATCCGCCTAAAGGGCGGGGCAGGCGTTGCTCCCACAGACTGGGCACTCCCTGCTGCCAGCTGCCCTCCTCTGGAATGCAAAGGCATCCTCTAGAAATGGGTGTTCCTCAGCCTCTGTCCTACCTCAGCCCCCAAACTCTGCAAGGTGGGGAGGGCCTTCAACGCATCACCTAGGACAGGCCAACAACTTCCTCTGACAGTATGTTCTCCAGAAGAGTTCTACCATTCTTTACTGTCCTGGCCTCACCTCGACCAGCCTCCTCCCTCTTCTGAGGAAGAACCGTGCAACAGGCAGCAGGAGAAATAACATCTTAATACTGTCAATTTCAATTCTGCCATCTTTTGTCCAAAGATCCTATGAACAATAGGAAAATGCATAGATCCTTTCCATTTCTTATTGTACAAATGAGTTAATATCAGGAACAGTCTCTGCTACACTATTTTCAAGTGGTTGCAAAGGTTCCCAGACTTTGGAATTTTAACAAGCCCTTAAAATTTCAAAAAATTTTGAGAAGACTAACACAGGATTCCTTTTTTTTTTTTTTTTTAAGTAGGCTCCAGGGCCAACCCTGGGGCTTGAACTCAGGACCCTGAGCTCAAGAGTCTCATGCTCTACTGACTGAGCCAGCCAGGCACCCCTGGATTATTCATCTTTATACTTTGCCAAGTATAAGCATTTAAAAAACAACCTGAACGATTATCACCATCACTTCATAAATGAGTAGACGTCTGAACACCAAAACAATGTGGTCATGGTGATCTCAGATTCCAAAACAGCACCTTAAATTTAATATACTCAGATTTACGAATAATACACACATATTTCACATGGACTGGTGAACATTTCCTCAGAGACTGGCACCAGTCCCCTTGGAAAGAACAGGCAGATACTAAATCATAAATTTCTAAGCCTGGCTATGCCTGTCAAAGACAGGAAGGCATTATAAAAAAAAAAAAAAAAAGAATCTAGAGGAGCCTGGGTGGCTCAGTTGGTTGGGTGACAGACTTTGGTTTTGGCTCAGGTCATGATCTCCTGGTTGTGGGATCGAGGCCCATATCAGTCTTGCACTCAGTGGGGAGTCTGCCTCAGATTATCTCTTCCTCTCCCTCTGCTCACTCACTCACTCTCTCTCTCAAATAAATAAATAAAATCTTTTTTAAAAATTCAGATTCCAGGGCAGCCCTGGTGGCTCAGCAGTTTAGTGCCGCCTTCAGCCCAAGATGTGATCCTGAAGACCTGGGATCGAGTCCCACATCGGGCTCCCTGCTTGGAGCCTGCTTCTCCCTCTGCCTGTGTCTCTGCCTCTCTCTCTCTCTGTGATGAATATATAAATAAAATCTTTTAAAAAAAATTCAGATTCCAGGTTCCCAACTCGTATTTACTATATAAGCCACTTGGCCTCATTAATAGGGCCCGAGATGTGTATTAAGCATATTTTTTCTTGCTGTGGTAAAATATACACAGTATAAAATTTGTGATTTCAACCGTTTTGAAGTCTACAATTTGGTAGCGTTAAGTACATTCACAATGAGGAGCCATCATCATCCCTATCCATTTCTAGAACTTTTTCATCATCCCAAATAGGAGTTCTGTACCCATTAAATAATTCTCCACCTTCCTTCCCCAAAGCTCCTAGTAACCTCTGTGCTACTTTCTAAGTACCTCATAAAATAGAATCACCAATATTTGCCCTTTTGTGTTTGGCTTATTTCACTTACCATAAGTTTTTAAGGTTTATATATGTCATAAAATGTAATGGATTTTATTCCTCTTATAGCTGAGTAATATTCCATTGTATGTATGTATCACAATTTGTTTATCCATTCATCTATTAGTGGACAGTTGGGTTGTTTCTACCTTTGTTTTTTGTGAATAGGCTGCTACGAACACTGGTGTACAAATACCAGTTTCAGTACCTGCTTTCAATTCTTTGGGGTAAAATTACTGGATCATATAGTAATTCTATATTTAATCTTTTGAGGGAACACCAAACTGTTTCACAACAGCTGTACCATTTTACTTTTCCACCAGCAATTCACAAGAGTTCCAATTTCTCCACGAATATTTGTCATTTTCTGTTAGGCACAGGGTGGGGGGGGTTGTTTGGGTGGATTTTGGTTTTTGGAATAGTCATCCTAAGGAGTGTGAAGAGATATCTCATTGTGGTTTTGAATTGTATTTCCCTAACAATCAGCGATCTTGAGCATCTATTCATGTTGCTTATTGGCAAATGTATATCTTCTTTGGAGAAATGTCTATCCAAGTCCTTTGTCCACTTTTTAAGATTTTATTTATTTATTTATTTATTTACTTATTTACTTATTTACTTATTTACTTATTTATTTACTCATGAGACACAGCAAGAGAGGCAGAGACATAGGCAGAGGGAGAAGCAGGCTCCATGCAGGGAGCCTGATGTGGGACTCAATCCCAGAACCCCAGGATCACAACCTGAGCCAAAGACAGACGCTCAACCCAGGTGTCCCTCTTCTGTCCACTCTTTAATTAGGTTGTTTTGGGTTTTGGTTGTTGAGATATAAAAGTTTTTAATGTATTCTAGATATTTATCCCTTACCAGATATATGATTCACAAATATTTTCTTCCACTCTGTGGATTGCCTTCTCACTCTCTTGGTACTATCTTTCAGTTCCCTAAAGTTTTTAATTTTGTTGAAGCCCAGTTGTTTTATTTTTTTCTTTCTTGTACTTCTGGTGTCATGTATAAGAAATTATCGAATCCAATGTCATAAGATTTTCTGTTTTCTTCTTTGAGTTTTATAGTTTAACTCCTAAGTTTAGCCCTTCGGTCCATTTTGAGTTAATTTTTATATAAAGTTATAAGGTAAGGGCCCAATTTCATTTCTTTGCATGTGGATGTCCAGGTTTTCTAACATCATTTGTCAGAAAGATTGTTCTTTCCCCCATTGAATGCTCTTGGCAACTTTGTCAAAAATCATTTGACCCTATATGCAAGGATTTGCTTCTAGGCTCTCTACTCTATTCCATCAGTCTATATTGTCTGTCTTCATGCCAATACCGTGCTGCTTTGATTACTGTAGTTTCATAGTAAGCTTTGGAATCAGGAAGTATTTTGTTCTTTTTTTTACAAGATTTTTTTTTTAGATTATTTATTTATTTATTCATGACAGACAGAGAGAGAGAGAGGCAGAGACACAGGCAGAGGGAGAAGCAGGCTCCATGCAAGGGAGCCGGACCCGGGACTCGATCCCAGGTCCCAAGGATCACACCCCGGGCAGAAGGCAGTGCTAAATCGCTAGGCCACCGGGGCTGCCCGAAGATTGTTTTAACTATTGAGAATCCTTTGAGATTCCATATGAATTTTAGAATGAGTTTTTCTATTCTACAAAAAAGTGGGATTCTGATAGAGTTTGCATTGACTATGTAGAGCAATCTGGGTAGTATTTTTATCTTAACAATGTTAGGTCCTCCAATACATGAGCACAGGATTGCTTTTCATTTATTTATATCTTCTTTAATTCATTTCAACAATGATTTATAATTTTCAGTGTATGAGTCTTTAGCCTCCTGGGTTAAAAATTTATTCCTAAGTATTTTATTCTTTTTGATATCATGGTAAATGGAATTATTTTCTTAATTTCCTCTTCAGAGTTTTCTTTTCTTTCCTTTTTTTAAAGATTTTATTTTTAAAAAAATAAATTTTTAAAAATAGCCTCTACACCCAAAGCAGGGCACAAACCCCCAACCCCAAGATCAAGAGTCTCATCCCTGATCTACCGACTGAGCCAACCAGGAGCCCTTACTGCAGAGTTTTCATTGCTACTGTATAGAGATGCACTGATTTGGGTGTGCCATCTTGTATCCTGCAACCTTTGTATTTGTTTATTACCTTGAGCTGTTTTTGTGTCTCTCTGTGTGTAATCCTTAGGATTTTCTACATATAAGATCACATCATCTGTGACCAGAGATCATTTTATTCCTTCTTTTTCAATTTGAATGCCTTTTATTTCTTTCTATTGCTTCCCTGTGCTGGCTGGAACTTCCAATGTTAGGTTTAATAGAAGTGGACATCCTCGTCTTATTCCTGATCTTAAGAGAAAAGCTTTCATTTTTTTTTAAGATTTTATTTATTCATGAGAGACACACACACACAGAGAGAGAGAGAGAGAGAGAGGCGCAGACACAGGCAGAGGGGAAGCAGGCTCCATGCAGGGAGCCTGACGTGGGACACGTCTCCAGGATCACACCCCGGGGCTGAAAGCAGGTGCTAAACCGCTGCGCCACCGCCACCGGGGCTGCCCAAGAGAAAAGCTTTCAGGGATCCCTGGGTGGCGCAGCGGTTTAGCGCCTACCTTTGGCCCAGGGCGCCATCCTGGAGACCTGGGATCGAATCCCACGTTGGGCTCCCTGCATGGAGCCTGCTTCTCCCTCTGCCTATGTCTCTGCGTCTCTCTCTCTCTCTCTGTGTGACTATCATAAATAAATAAAAATTAAAAAAAAAAGAGAGAGAGAGAAAAGCTTTCAGACCTTCACAACTGTTAGCTGGGAGGGTTTTTTTTATATGCCCTTTACTAGGTTGAGGGAATTTCCTTCAACCTGAACCAAGTTCACTGAGTGTTGAATTTTATCAAATGTTTTTTCTGCATTAGTTGAGATGATCTTGTGGGGTTTTTCTTCCCCTTTCATTCTATTAGTGTGATGTATTACATTGGTTTCTTTTAACATTTCATTTATTTATTCATGAGAGACACAGAGAGAGGCAGAGATATAGGCAGAGGGAGACGCAGGTTCCCTGTGGGCAGCCTAATGCAGGACCCAATCCCAAGACCCTGGGATCACAACCTGAATCAAAGGCAAGACACTCAACCCCTGAACCACCCAGGCATCCCTCATTGATTGATTTTCATATGTTGATCCACCTTTGCATTCTGGGAATAAATCCCTTTGGTAATTGTATATAATCCTTTTAATATGTTGCTGAGTTGATTTGCCAATATTTTGTTGAGGATTTTGAATTTATATTCATAACAGACCCTGTTCAGTAGTTGTCTCTCCTTGTGGCATCTTTTTATGGCTCTGGTTTTAGAGTAAAGTTGGCCTATAGAATTTTTGGGAAGGGGATCCCTGGGTGGCGCAGCGGTTTGGCGCCTGCCTTTGGCCCAGGGCGTGATCCTGGAGACCCCGGATCGAATCCCACATCGGGCTCCCGGTGCATGGAGCCTGCTTCTCCCTCTGCCTGTGTCTCTGCCTCTCTCCCTCTGTGTGTCTACCATAAATGAATAAATAAAATCTTTAAAAAAAAAAAAAAGAATTTTTGGGAAGAACTTGAGAAGAATTATTGTTAATTATTCTTTAAATTTTTGGTAGAATGCACCACGAAAGCCATCTGGCCCTAGAATTGTGTGTTTCTAAGGAAGCTTCTCTCCCCCCTCCCTGCTTCCTATGATATACAGTTGTGTTTGGAACCAGTAACCCAAAGTACCTAATTGGAATACCTTTTGGATATTAACTCTTGACAAACTAGCAACATGAGGCTTTCAAAAGGAGAAATATAACCAAGAAACATGACTTCTACCTAGCGCCACAAGTGCCCACTTGGGAAATGGGAGGGAGGGAGGGAAATGGGACTCAGGGTAAGCAAGCCTCTAAGGGTGAGGAGGGCATCACAGCCTGGGGAGGAACCAGGGTACCCTGATGTGCAGCTTCTAGTCTTCCCTGACCAAGGCTGCTTCAACTCAGCCAGCTACCCCCCACAGTCGCACCAAGTATGTAGCCACTAGAATTCTGGGCAAGTCCTTAGTCTGAAAAAGGGTGAAAGGAGGAGGTATTATGTACAAAATGTGACTCATGGGATCAGATGGCCAGGGGTCAGGTCCCTCTTGGAGCTCTAATGTGCGAAGCAGATGGTGCCAACAGGAAAGAGGAAGCCTCTTGACACAAGCTGATTAATGTAAGGTTGCTCTCACTGAAACATTTTTTTTGTCTACTCGTGCACAAAAATCACAGACAATGGAAAAGCGTCATAAAACTTGTAATTAGACAGAAAAGCAATTTTCTGTAGGTCCCTTTCCTTTTTATACTCAATCTCTCCCCTCCCCACCCCCGTTTTTCCTCAGGCACTGGTATCCATTTCCAGTAAAAACTTGCTTGGCCACTTGTGCAGAAAGAGGAATTAATTTAATATTTGAATACTCAACTGACTGGTTCTCCTTGGGAACAAGTAGCAAGCAAATATCCAAGAGAGAACAAGGGAAGGAACAGAATGGCATGAAGCCCAAATGCAAAGTCCCTCAATCATTCTGCAGCACCCTGGACGTGCTCGAAAACCGTGTCCTCTCCTGGTGAGTCATAGCCTCCCACGCCCAGCACAGCGTAGAAACATTTGACTGAAACTCGAATAAGATTGGAAGAACAAGTCAAGCAGGTAAAACATTCCTCTGCTGTCAATTTCATAAACTGCTCAACACTGCTTCAAGATGGAAGGAAGACAGAAGGAGGGTTTTTAGCGAACACAAGGTTTTACATAATCCCACAGAAACTAAGGATCTGCAATAAGGCAGATATTTTGAAGATTTTTAGTCCCACGAATATTTCCATCTATAAATGTGAAAGTGCATGCAAGCTCCAAAAAGAGATTTTGTTTGTTTTGAATTAAGGGGAGGCGCATCTCTACAGAAATCTAGACCAGGAATAGATGATAAAAGACACTTTAGAAGGTCTGAGTTTCCTCTTCAAAATCCAAGATGTAGGTAAATAAACACTTATACTGTTCCTATGTCTACTCCCCCCACCCCTTCCACCTTCTACCCCGTGAAATGGAGAAGAGGTAGTGAGAATAGCATCCCAGAAAATCAGAATTGGCTCAGAAGACCTAAAAGAGATCGTAACATTAGCAAGAAAGGCTATGATTAAAAATCCAAATTGTAATGCCCAACGTTCAAATATTCTAAGCCACGGCTATATCAGAAACATTATTTCTTAAGATAGAGAAGAGCTGGTGAAAACCTTTATGGGTCTGTAAAGGTGTGAACTTACCCACAAGGCTGCTGCAACCCAAGCTCTGCTCTTGATGAATGCAGAGATTCTCTCCCTCTTCATATAAATAGAAAATGTCCCAAACAGGCTTGTAACAGGTCATTGCATCATCATGATGGTTATTCTCAATAAATACTTATTAGGCAGCCACGTGGTCAGCACAGACCTGACCAGACCTATTTCAACTTCTTTGAACCACCATTTGGATGGCAAACATATTCAAGAGCATTGCTTCATCACTGTTCTGGAATTACACTTTTTGAAATTTCTATATAGGTATGTGCTGCTTTTTGACACAAGCTTTTGTTGTAAGTAAAATACAGGCATATAATTAACTCTCTGGGGAGGCAAATGTATGGTAGAGCAGAACTCAGCAGGAGAAAAGTTAAGGCAGGTATTGGAGAAACACTGCATGGGAGATCTTTAATACAAAAATATTTGGAAGTGTGTGCAATACCACTAAAGTGAGGGAAGCGAAGGGAATCCTATCATTGCAGATCTTTCTACTAATAATTTCCATACGTATTAGTATATGATTCTGAAAGTGTACTTGCAATTTATCTAACACCATTCAATCTCAGAAACCTGTTGTGGGCTGGAGTATGAGACACATGACTCTGGATACAGCATAGCTCTGTAAGGGTAGCATTATGTCTAACTAAGAGTCTGGGTCTCCAGCCCTGGTCCCAGGACTGGCTCTCAACTCACACTCCTTGAATCACAGCCTTCCAGACATCCCCATTTGTGATTTTCTTCATCTTTTGACATCTAAATCTAAAATTAGCTATCAGCTATCACTTTTAAGACCTGCGTCTATATATATATATATATATATATATATATATATAGTGTCCAGTGTCCCTTACACCCCATGTCTTCATAGTGAAACACACCTTACACAAGTTTTAATAGCTGCAGTTTGCATGCTTACACAATGCTTCACACTATAACCTATACACAATGCTTCACACTATATCCTAAAATATATATATTATAGGATATAATGTGAAGCATATATATATATATGTATTTTTTTTAATTTTTATTTATTTATGATAGTCACAGAGAGAGAGAGAGAGAGAGGCAGAGACACAGGCAGAGGGAGAAGCAGGCTCCATGCACCAGGGAGCCTGATATGGGATTTGATCCCGGGTCTCCAGGATCGCGCCCTGGGCCAAAGGCAGGCGCCAAACCGCTGCGCCACCCAGGGATCCCTATATATGTATTTTTTTTTTAAGACCTGCATCTTTAAATGTCAAGCACTCTGCTACTGTGCTTAGAACCAGCCTTGACTCTGGTAGATGAGTAGATGCTTATTGACTTCTGCTGTGTCCCTGTCTATGTGTGGCTTACCACAGATGGAGTTCTGGCTGCCTTATTTTCAAACTGTTCTTGCCTTCCCTGGGAACTCAGAGAGGTGACAGGCAGTACCAACACTTGGCCCTGGGCCCTGCCACTGTTCACCCTTTACAACTTTTTTCCTCACTTTGTATCAACTTTTTTTTGTTACTCTCCTTCATGTATTTGGAGAGCCTCACCAGTTTACCCTCACTTGGATGGACCTAATTGACCATTTTCTCTTCTCAGATTATTAAAACAGAAATTACAGTGGAGTGGAATCTTGGTTAAGCTTAAGCTTTTTGCCACCCCATGACAACCTACAGTGGTCCAGGTGATGAATATAGAGGTGTCCCCACAGTAGCTAATGATAGCACCAAGAAAATAATATGCTCTGCAGGAGCATTTCTTCTTCCCCCCCAAATACATGAAGTTGTGTTTGCATCAGGGTTGGAGCAGGGCTTTCAGGGTACAAATCTGATGGGGTGATGTTCAGAAAGCTATCTTTTGAGCAAACTAACAATTCTAACCAGTGTCCCTTACACCCCATGTCTTCATAGTGAAACACACCTTACACAAGTTTTAATAGCTGCAGTTTGCATGCTTACACAATGCTTCACACTATAACCTATACACAATGCTTCACACTATATCCTATAATAATATGATTTTGGAATTAGACTGAGTGTGGTATTTTGTTCCCTGCAGAACCTAAGAGCATAAGGGAGCATCCATATGATTCCCAAATTTCAAGCAAGTGACAGTTTGCCTGGCTCTATTCTCTTTTGAAAAATGAGTAAATAAACTAGTAAGTATAGAATACTTAAAAATAAAACTCAAGAGGAGCAAAAACCTGCTCAGAGGATTTTAACATGCAGACAAACAAATCAAAGTGATTTGTATATTTTTCAACCCAGCCCAGGACTGGATTGGCAAGAAGGGGGTAGGAATCTTTGACTTAGAAAACCTTTTTTTTTTTTTTTTTTTTTTTTTTTTTTTTTAGAAGGGGGGAAGGGGCAGAAGGAGAGGGAGAGAGAATCTTAAGGAAGGTCCATGCCCAGTGCAAAGCCTGAGGCTGGGGCTTGATTTCACAACCCCAGAGATCATGACCTGAGCCTAAATCATGAGTCAGATGCTTAACCAACTGAGCCACTCAGGCGCCTTAGGAACCTTTGACAATGACATTGCTCTGCAGGAGGAGCCCTCGAGAAGTCACCTGCTATAAATGTTCCCTAGTGCTACTCATTTCCTTTATTTTGTCTTCAAGACTCCCACCCTGAGGAAAGCTCTCAAAGGGTTTTGTATAATGCATCTTGAAGCAATCTTGGCATTCCGCATTGATCCCATCTCCTAAAAAAAGCCACATTTCTAGTAGTTCAGTGACAGGAGAGAAAATGCTCACCCCCTCCTGTCATTCCCAGAAGTAGTGCTAGGAGAAAATAGAACCAACCAGGCATGACATTACTAAACTGAGATGGGTGCACCCACAGGTGAGGAGGATTTCACAGCCGGGTGTGGGAGTGAGGAGCAGAGCTCCCAGCTTGAAGGGAAGCATAAGTCACATAACTGTTGTACTTCAGAAACTCCCAGGCTGTAACCAAAGAGTTGATAATTATGTCAATGTACATGCCACCTTCTTTTTATTACACTGGTCTGTTCACTTACAAAACTAAAACTTCTAGGATTTCTCCCCAGAGGCCATAGATTTCCAAAAAAATGTAGAGTTTCACTTAAAAAGAGAACACTGGGTTGAAGAAAGCATTTTGTTTTCATAATGTTTTTATTTATATGTGTTCATTCATCATTTTTATGTGAGATGAGTTATTCAGTTAATGATTTTCATAAAATTAAAATGTAACATATAAGAGGGAAATTAAAGCAAAACTATAAATTGTGGTAAAAGTAGCTGGTGATGATGGTAAATTTCAGCACACTAGAAAAGTCTCTTTTGATTTCTTTTAGCCAAGCACCCTAATGGGCCAAACAGACACCATGCTGGATACTTTGTGGATACAAGAAGGCAGCATAATAAATGGTCTGTGCCCTCAAGGGATATTTTAGTTTAATTAGAAAAAGCAATGATCTATAGATGTAGATATAAATATCAACAATTCCAGGGGTGCCTGGGTGGCTCAGTCAGTTAAGCATCCAACTCTTGATTTCAGTTCAGGTCAGGATCTCAGGATGGTGAGATGAAGCCTGATGTCAGCTTCCGTGATGGATGTGAAGCCTGCTTAAGATTCTCTGTCTCCCTCTCCCTCTGGTCCTCCACCCCACTTCTCTAAAAGAAAAAAAAATCAATAATTCTAGGACTTGAGTACTGTGATGGTCAAGAATACAATCCTGAAGCCAGATTGCCTTGGTTCGAATCCCAGCTCTGCCACTCAGGCCAGGATTAGAGTGAAGCACTCATCTGGGGCACAGAATTTAAAAGGATGCCCCAAAATAATCCCCTCTGTAATCAAGATAAATAGTATTTAAATGCAATATTTTAAAAATTCATGATGCACAAAATAGCAGAAGTTTAAATACAGACAGACTCCAAAAATGCTATGCCAAGTCATATTGGAGCCTGAGGCAAAAGAAAAAAATGTGTATCCTCATATACATGTTTCAGCGTATTTTTTAAAGGTCAATTTTTCCCCAGGACATTAATGTAGTTGAGAAAATATTGAACATTGAAAAATAGATGTAATAGAACTCACATTATTTTAAGTTTAAATATTTTATGTTTGCCCCAAACAGAATGTGTTAAAAATTTTACTTTCCTGGCTTTCAAGGAAGCAGACTCATCACTTACTAGCTTTGTAACCCCTGGTAAGTTTCCTAACCTCACAGAGAGGTGTTGTGAAGAGTAAATGAGTTATTATGTGTTAAGCATGTAGAACAATGCTCTGCCTGTAGCAAATGCTGTATCTTCATTATGTAGGCAATGTAAGTTCTAGAAGAGCAGACACAGGCAATCAGCTCCAGCTGAGAGGACTCCTCACTCATATCTGATACAGCACTGTCACAGGAACGCAGGCTCCCTGGGAGCTAGGACTCCGCTGCTTGTTCACCACTCTACAGCCTGGACTATAGCAGCGCAGGCCCAGAGCAGGCACTGAAGACATATTGTTTTATTGGATAAATGATAATCAGGAAGTGGTGATGGGCTTATGAAGATCTGACCTTCCCTTTTCCAGTGATTTACCAATTTTACCAGAATCCAGCCTTCATCTGTAGAGAGCGAACTAGACCTGCAAATTCCCCAAAATGTGGATTCTTTGCTTCTTGGAATCAGCATGTATAATGAATTTTTTAATTAACATACACTATTTTATTTTTTATGATTTTGGGGGTATAGTCAATACACGATGTTACATTATCTTTAGATGTACCACAGGGTGATTCAGCTTGTCTATATGCTATGCTATCACCACAAGCGTAGCCACGGTCTGTCACCATATGATGCTATTGCATTATCATTGACCATATTCCCCATGCTGTGCACTTAGTTTCTTTCTTTCTTTCTTTCTTTTCTTTTCTTTTCTTTCTTTTTTTTTTTTTTTTTTTTGTGCACTTTTCTATGACTTATTCATTCTATAGCTGGAAGCCTGTATCTCCCTTTTAGCCATTTTGCCCATCCTCCCACCTGCCTCCCCTCTGGAAGCCATCAGTTTGTTCTCTGTGCTTATAGGTTTGATTCTGCTTTTTGTTTATTTATCTATTTTGTTTTGGTTTTTAGGATTCCACATATGAATGAAATCATATGGTATCTGTCTCAATCTGACTTATTTCACTTAGCATAATACCCTCTAGGTCCATCCATGTTGTCCCGAATGGCAAGATCTCATCCTTTTAATGGCTGTGTAAATCTACATGTAAATGTACATCTACATTTCCTTATCCATTCATCTATGGATGGACACTTGGGTTGCTTCCATATCTTGGCTGTTGTAAATAATGCTGCAATAAACACAAGGATGCACATATCTTTTCAAATTAGCATTTTCATTTTCTTTGGGTAAATATCCAGTAGTAGAATTATTGGATCATATGATATTTCTGTTATTAATATTTAGCATATGCTTATTTTAAATATATTGGTGAATTACTAGGTTCACATACCACCAGAGATACTTCACCTATGCCACTTTATTATCCAAGGTTGGAAAGCCTATAGTTAAGTGGATTCTATTCAAAGAAGCACTTCAAAGAAGCAGGGACATGGGACTTGGTAAGAAACTTGGTTATGGATTACACACTACTTCACTTGTAACACAAATATTTGCTTCCAGCTGGAATGGAAGTCCCATATTAATTAGAGCTGGAATTGCTGATGTGGTTTACAGAATATAGACAAGAAACACTCCTCATTCCTGACTCTAAAAAAATTGGAATGGGAAAGGAAGGAGTGATATTATTCATACCAGAATAGCTCAGAGATGAGATTGCATCTTTTATGAAACTTTAAGAAATCATAGAAGATAGTGACACCAAGCACAAATACAATTAACCCTTCTCTTTGGCAGCAGATAGCATTCTAGCTCTTCTATTTTACTTTTCCCCTTATTAATTTTAAATGTTATTGACAAGACTTTTTCTTAATCTATGAATTTGGTTTTTATTCTCCTCCCATACCATGTGGTGACCCCTGGCCCTTCTCTTATTTGAGCAAAGAACAGGTTCCGTACTTCCTTATCTCAGAGGAGGTTTGTGGCAGGGCAGAAAGCATAAGTTTTTGGTCAGATGGTTCCCTTCTTGCCTTTTGTTTTCAAAAGTTGAAGCCTTTGATTCGGGTATTGGGGTTGGGGGGTCCTATAAGGGAAACATGAAGAGAATGGAATGTTCATCACACTAAAACATTCTGGAAGGTAAGGGAGAGGGACAGAGTTCTATGCATTCCTCAAGCATCAGGGACCAGAGCCATCTCCATACCAGTGCCCCAAGGAGGTGACCAAATCTTCAATGGCTTACCTTTGTGGCACACCTGAGGAGACAGGACCCTAGGTAGCAGCCATGCCAAAGATCCCCATGCTTCAAGTGTCTCAGGGAGAAAACAGAAACAGCAAGATCGAAGGGACTGCACTAGCCAAGACAATGGACAATGGTCTCAGCAGTCACCCATACAGGTCAATGACTGATTGCCAGAAGGCCTCCCCCCATATCTTGTCTATCTGAGACCCTGGGCTTCTAAACCACCCTTGGAGTGAAGGGGCGCTTCACAGAGAAAGTCAACTGTGCCTGGGAGTACATTTCCTTCTTGCTGCTTAGGAAAATGTGAAGTTGAAATGAAGTGGATTTAAATATATGAAAAAAACTCAGTATCTCTTGCCTCCTAGATTTGTGACCTGGGATTCACACCTGCAAACACTGAGTATTTAGAGCCCATTCTTTTTTTTTTTCTTCTTCTTCTTTTCTTTCTTTTTTTTTAGAGTCCATTCTTGACAAAATTTCTCTCTACACTAAGTTACCTGTATCCACTCTGGGAACATACCCCAAACCCTTGACTCTAGGTTTGTCTTAAAATCTCTACATACAGCTACTCTTATGTAAAGGGGGATAGCAGGCTTACTTCCAGACCATTCCAAACAGAGACCAACTAGGAACAGAGGAAGCATCCTTTGGATTTGAAGGCAAGAACAGCAGATGGCCCAATCTAACTCTTGGTTGCAGGCAATAGAAGCAAACCCTAGTGAAATTTATCTAAGCTGGAATGTAGTGGAAGGATGTTGAATAGTTCACAGGATGGATAGGAGGGCTGGAGAACAAGGTTCAGGAAATGTGCTGGAAGTCAAGAGAGAATAAGCAGTAAGGATCACAGCCAAGGTCATGCCACAGGACAGTGTGCACGTCCACTCCTGTCCACAGCCACAAGTGGCTTCTGAACTATTCTTGAATCTTTGAATCTTTGCTTCATTCCCTTGATATTCAAAATTCCAGAGAGGAGGGTCTGACTGGCTGAGCCTAGATCCTGTGCCATTACCCGGAATGTCTGAGCTAGGGAGAGCGGGATCACCCTTAATACAGTGTAGAGCATTGCACCTCTCCAATACTACATGCAATGGGGACCTCCCTCCAGAGCAGAAAATAATATGGATGAGTGCCCACCACATTCCCAAACAGGGAAAACGAAAGGATGTTAGAGTTCTGAAAGCTCCAGCCTTAAGTTAACTACCTTAGAAATGTATTCCCTTTATTTCCTGGAATCAAGCCCTGTAAAAGCTTTATGCAGGCTCATAATTTCACTCCTAGATCAATTTGTCACTCATGACCCTGATTCCTGCCATGTACTTGGCCTTGCTCATTGGCCCTGGATTCCTTCTTCTGTTGATTTTAGATTACTGTAGCAATCCTCCAGGCTCAGGGACCGAAATGTTTGGCAGACACCTAAGTTCAAAATAATCTTTTCACTTTACCTTTTACCTCTTACCTCCACCCTGAGGCACATGGGTCTTGTTGGCTTCCTGGGAAAGCTGAGGAGGGAAGATAAACTGAAGGACTATAGACCTAGGAAGTATTTTCATCTCCTTACATTTAGAAGAACTAAATTCTCAGAAAAATAGAAATATGGTCTGTTTTTTAAGCTCTTCAGAAGCAGGAAAACGCTATCCTTGATACATCAAATAGTAAGACACAAGATGTGTTTGAAGAGTCAGAAGAAAACAGGGATCTCTTTTTTTTTTTTTTTTAAGATTTTATTTATTTATTCATGAGAGACACACACAGAGAGAGGCAGGCTCCATGCACAGAGCCTGATGGGGGACTCAATCCCAGGTCTCCAGGATCACGCCCTGGGCTGAAGGCGGCGCTAAACCGCTGAGCCACCCGGACTGCTAATAACTCTTTATAAAAACAAGATAAATGATGTTTCACAAACTGTTTGCAAATCTATTCATGGGCCCAGGAGGAAGATATTCAAGGGATCATGACAATGGCCAAGATATCATTCTGATATCTGTGATGGCTCCTTGCTGCTTCTCCAGCTTTGGGCAATGGACGTAGTGAGTGGACAGAGCCGGCGCTATAGGTGGAGACAAGAAAGGAGTCCTCTCTTATATCTGACAGCACTGAAGAAAAAGCCTCAGGATCGGTGTCTCACAAAAGAACCTCCTTTTTTCCTAGAGGTTCATCAGGATCTAGGACAGGACAGAGGAGACAAATGTTCTGAAAGGGAAAAAATAGATGAAATCTAAGGGCACATTAAAGCTTACAGCTGTGCTGTAGTTTACAAAGTCTTAGTAAGTTTTGAGTGTTACAAAGTCTTAGAAAGTATTTACAAGCCATAAATGATCAATGTACAATCAATGCTTATTAACTAATTTTCTTTAAAAAAGAGGAAGTTTGGGGACATCTAGGTGGCTCAGTCAGTTAAGCACCTGACTTGGTTTTGGCTCAGGTCATGATATCAGGGTTGTGAGATCAAGCCCTACATTGGGTTCCATGCCCAGCATGGAGCCTACTTGAGATTCTCTCTCTACCCCTCCAATCCCCATCCCCCCTGCTCCCCCACTTATGCTCTTTTGCTCTCTCTCTCTCTCTGTCAAATAAATAAATAAATAATATTAAAAAAAATAAAGAACAAAGAAAAAGTTTGGAAATTTTAATTAAAGATAAAATCTTTCCGATGCTTCTTGTATTAATTTTCCTTAACTTTGTCACTTTGTTCACTCTATATTCAAGGGTCTTGTGCTGTTAGCTTGGCCAAAGGAAGAACAAAGCCCCCCTAGGCTGTGCCTCCCTGCCCTGTCCCCAGCCAGTGTGTAACTGACTGTGCCAGTTAGCAGGACCTTGAGAGACACAGCACCAGTGGCCTCAACATTGGCCACTGGCCAAGAATAAACAGGTTCTGGTGGCTGTACCTGAGGAGGTTTTGAAAGCTACTTTGTACTCAGCCCTGAGGTACTGTGTAAAGCCTGGACAAGAACAGGCATGCTGCTACTGAGTTCTGTGGATGTGTGGGGTGAGCCTGCTCTGGGTATACTCCAGCTTAGGCTCTGAAATAAGAAACCTGAGGCCAAAGTAAGAAGTCCCAAAGAGAAATAAGCAAATTTTAAAATTCTAAGGGCTCCAATAAGCCACAAGAGCCTCCATCTCCTCCGGGTTCCTTTCCTCATGGTTGATCAGTCTTCTAAAGAAGCTTCTACCTCACACAGCAGCAAGAATGTTAAAACAGAGGAAGAAAGTAAAACTACATAATTGTCTCATTCTTCATCAGAGGTGAAGCTTAAGTAGATAGCATTTATAAGTATTAGGTAAAATATAAAATATTAATATTCTTTACAATATCTTCCTAAATATGATTGACAAGGGTTGAAGGTCACAAAATAAGGCTTTTCTATGACTCACATTTATTTCTTTCCGTTTCTTAGCTGTCACACTCATCCATAATAAAAGGCCTTCCAGCCTATTATTACTTCAGGAACACTAACATTTCTCAGAGAAACTCCCTACCCCCAGGAGTTTTTACTCTATCTGCAAAGAAGATATAACATTGTCAAAGAGTAAGTCAATTTATCGAGTTAGTTAAGGAGTAAATTACTCAGCCATCCATCTCTACATCTCAGATCTGCATAGGTCTGCACAGACTTGCCATATTACACCAGGCTGCATCTGAAGGCAAGCCTTGGGCTGGTCAGAAATTCCCAGGATGAGTTTTACAAGCCATGATGGAGACCCTCATACTTCCATGGCTTTTGGTATAAGTTATTGACTTCTGATCATGATGTTTTAGCTCTCAGAAGAAGTGAAAAATGACTCAGATTCCAATATGGAAATGTATTCTATGAGTTTTGCCAAATCTAGGCATATCATATTTTTATTTATAAAGATGCTCCCAAACTCCACCAATGCTCCTTTTGCACTCAGCAGACTCCCCTCCCACCTTGTTGAGAAGGGGAAGGGCACCAGGACTAATCACTCTTTCAACTTCTCTACTTGCAACTTCCTAACTTAGAGTCTCACTCACCTCCAGCCTTTCAGCTACAGGAACATGTGCCCCTCTGCAAGGCCCACCACGGTCTTCCCGATCCTGACCCTACCATCCTGAAACCTCAAGTCATCAACAGGCCCTATTCTCTTCGTTCTTCAGTTTCTCCCTTGCCATAAGCTCTCCCTATTCCTCTTCTCCCTAAGAAACACTGACAACACTCCCTGTCCTGAACACTCCCCTGGCCTCTCTCTCTTCACCATTCACACCTCACCTGGCTGCTCTTAACACTAGCTTTTTTCCCCTCTGGATATTTACATCTGTTCTCACAGCTTCGCATGTTACTTATAAACCCATTATTCCAAAAATCTTTAGCCCTGAGCTCTCTTCTGAATTCCAAACCATTTATAAGAACATAGTGGCAACATCTGGCCCAGTGTACTGGAAGCACCTATATCAACACGTCTAAATCCAAACTCATCAACTCCATCTTTACCCCAAACCCCACCTCTGGCAAATGCCTGCATCTTATTAAGCTAAGAGTTATTTTCAAATATTGGAAATCTATAAGCAAGAAAAGACTACAGTTATCATAAATAACCACAAAAATGCAGATTAATATGGGTGGAATCTGTGACACCCATAAAACAAACAAGTAAAAATGATGAAGAATAACCTAAAGGATTATTGAATAGAGAAACACCAAAGGAGTAGAAGAATATATTAAAATAGTGAATTAAAGTGATGAGACAACTGACGAAGATCAGACATGTCTAACAATTAAGAAGTCATTAACTGATCATACTTGCTTGGATTCAATTTGCTTAGGCCTACCATTTGCAATTAAAGAGATCAAAAGACATCATTACCTGGACTATGGTATCACTGCTAGCAAAGTGGATTTGCCTGTTGGGTCTGCCCAACACAGCAGGAAAGTTTGCTTCCAGAAGAAGAAAAAACATGATATACAGCTTTCCATTCTCACTTGTGATAAGAGCAGACATCACAATAAGCAAGCCCTCGAAGTACCAGGGGGAAAAGCCAGAAGAAGATGGATGTCAGAAATCTTCACTGATTCCATATGGCAAACAAAGTTATATACATCATGAGTTACAGTCACTTGCTGCAAGTGACTCTGAGACATAAGAAAACTGGATTACAATCAATATTCATCAGTTCCCAGCTCTAATCTGTATATTATTCAGTGACCTTTGGCAAATGACTTAAATTTTCTGAGATGATTTCCAGATTTAAAAAAGGCCTGTCTCACGGTTGAAAATCACTTGACAAAAATCAAGCTCAAGCTCAAGAGTGATAGTTAAGTGCTCGAAATTCCCAGTCCTGCCAACTGACTTGTAGCATGTTCAAATATAACTTTACAGTTGCCAAAAAATGGAATAATGTTAGCTTATATTTCTAGGAAATGTCAGATGAGGCAATTTGGAAAATCCACCTGCTATGCCTAAGCCTGAATCTAAAACAATAAACGGTCCATTTTTCTCTGGAAGTTGAATTCTACTGAATTAATCTTGTTACAAGACGAATGCCTGAAAGTAAATATGATGAATCACTCCTCCTACCATGTTTTCCTCTCGTGGTGCTAGCAGCGGTTCCCTGCTCTCTCTCCAACAGCGCTCTAGTAAGGAGCCAAACGTTTGAGGCAAAGTGTGATCAACAGATGCTCGTTTCCATAATTGGCACTTTTCCAATAGCCAACCCCAAATTTAATTAGCCACTTATCTGAAGCAGAAAAGGCTTTCTAAAGCATTCTAGTAATCTGTGCTTGTTCTTGCCATTGATGTATGCCCTGGCCCCATGTACCTCCTCACCCAAAAGTCTTTGAAGCATGCATATCAAGCACAGGATGTGTGCTGATTCCTACTGCAAATAAACAATTCTCTAAAACTGCTCATGAGATTTCTCTACTAGGGAGAAAGAATAATATTCTATTGAACTTAAAATCAAAAAAAAAAAAAGAACTTAAAATCACATATGGCACATTGAAAGGACACTGGAAATGAAGCTGTACAAAGTAACTCAATACTAGTAGGTCACATGTTACCTGGGTTAAGTCACAACTCTTCCACTATGACCCTCTCAGCATTAGACTCCATCCAACCTACAGCCAGATCCCAAATGTCCTGGTGGCTGCATTCACTTAATACCTCCTGAGAAATAGTGTCAGTCCACTCTTCACTCTGCTGACTTTGTATGCAGTGAATCCTGTCATAGCTCCAAATCCCTTGGAACAAAAGAACCTTCTACACCCAGTCCTCTTGACAACTAATGGCTATAAGATGGGATTTCCAGGAACCCATGTGATCACATGACTCCACAATCATCTCAGGGGGTCCTATTGGCTCAGGAGGCTGGTGTCAAGCTGAAACAGAAAGTATGTATGCCCATGAGGCAAGGGCAGATGGTGTGGGAGGCTAGGCATGGCACTACCTGCTGTGGCTGGCTGTGTTCCTCTTGCCTACCCAGCATCCTTTGCCCTGTCTTCTGGGAGCAAAACTCTTCTGGTGGTGGTGAACCCATCCATGTGGTTCAGTCAGCTGAGCCTCCCCACTGTACCCCAATTGCTCTGTAACCACAGCCACTCGGAGAGAGTTGGATCAGCGACCCATGTCAAGCCAGAGACCTCTTTGAAATCTGGGTTCTCAGAAAAGGCTTTCTCCTGAGTCACTGAGTTTAAAGAATATGAGTCTTGCTCACCACTTACAGAGAATCTGTCCAACAGGTAGAGGTAGGGGCCCTCCCATGCCACACCATTTGAGCCCTGGATCCAGCCCTGGCTGGAGCCAAGCAAGATTAGCCTGGATTTCACTTCCGTGAGCTAATCTAATCAAGTCCTGCTTGGGCTTAAGCTACATAGGATGTGGTTCTTTCCCTGAAAGCTTCCCTACTAATGAACACCTAACCTCATCCCCTTCTCAGCTTCTGCTTAACTTACTTAGATGATTATCTTCCTTCTTTTTGGTGGTATTTTTTTTTAAGATTTTTATTTATTTATTCATGAGAGACAGAGAGAGAGAGAGAGAGAGAGAGGCAGAGACACAGGCAGAGGGAGAAGCAGGCTCCATGCAGGGAACCCGACATGGGACTCGATCCTGGGTCTCCAGGATCACACCCTGGGCTGAAGGCAGTGCTAAACCACTGCGCCACCTGGGCTGCCCTTTTTTGGTCTTTGTATAAAATTTTCCATACTCTCCCCACCAGCCCTTTAAACTCAGGTCAAAATCTAACTCTTAAAGAGACCCTTCCTATAGTAACCCATGCCTTCCAAAGACCTAGCATTTTCAATGTATGCATATGTGGATGCCTTCCATCCCATAATCACAACCTAAGTGCTATTCCATAAGACCTATTTTTGCTCTAACATTGCTCTTTAACCAAGAAGTATTTTTTTTAAAGATTTTATTTATTTGAGAGAGAGAGTGAGAGGGAGAGCATGAGCAGAGGGGAGAGAGGAATGCAGACTCCCCATTGAGCAGGGAGCCCAATATGGGACTCCATCCCAGGACCCCAGGATCATGACCTGAGCTGAAGGTAGATGTTTAACCAGCTGAACCACTTACAGAGGCACCCCATAACCAAAAAGTTTCAAATGTTGAAAAAAAAAAAGAGGATCCTCATTTTAAAATGTCCTACCTATTAAAAACGGGCTCCCAAGGGGAAAATACAGTGAGGATCCAAGGTGCATATATGTGTTTTTTAACAAACGCTAATATTTGAATGCTAATCATATGACAGGCCGTGTGCTAAGCACCTTACACATTTTTCATTGATTCTGACAATATCCTTACATGCTAGGTACTTTTTATCTCCCATTTTTGAGAAGTGATGTTAAGACTTCAAGAGGTACAATCAATCATCTGCTCAAGGTCACACAGCTAGTAAGCTGAAGCAACTGCGCTGACTAGGTTCAAAGGCCCTTCTTATTACCCCTTCCCCCACCCACACACTAGGGACCAGACATTTGCCCTCTTGGAAATGCCCCAGTGATGCTGCCTTTGCAGCTGCTCTGCACCAGTAACCCAAACTAGGAGGTCAGAATTTTCCCTGGTTTAGCTCACAGTTTGGCTACTCTGACCTACGCAGCACTGGATTCCCTCCAACCTACAGCTGGATCCCGGGTGGTCCCTGACTGAGCAGCATTAAATGTCTCATTTTATTAACTGTATTAATACTAATTTTTAGACTCAAATCAAATACTGCTTGATTATTTTGCTTCCTGGTCCACAGTAATTCTGAAGGAATAAAAACTTGGAAGCAACTGTGAGGTGAAAGCTGACCCCAGGAAGTGGTGAGAGATAATTGGTAGAGTTAGAAGGAGCCTGGAAACAGTTAATGGAAGACATGGGAACTCTTGAGGTGTCCAGAGTCCACCCTTCCCATGGCTCTTCATTGACCGATTCACAGACAGCCCTCAGAGTAAGGAGCTCTCCTTCTGTGAACTCTGCAGGATGATATCTTCACATGAAGTGGGTCTTCCAGGGCACTAGGGATGGCACACAGCCCCGTAGAGTTGGCAAATGTAAATCTACCAAAAAGCTTACATGGGAACTAAGTAGATATATACTTTTAATGAATATGCAATCATCAAACTGTCTTCACAAATATCTAAATTCCTCTTGGCTCTTCCGTAGTCAGTGGTGTTGAGGCCAGGAATCACAACTGATGATGTGATTGATACCAAATCACATGATGTCTTTGATACCAAAACGTCTTTATTATACAGAGAATGAATTTTACTCCTTTCTGTGGTGAACGAGTTGTACATCCTCATTTTAAGCACCAGTCCAATTTGCGTTTTGTTTTAAATATCATTGCAGAGAAATCTTTCCCTGAAATTTAAATGTTTCACTCAGAGAAGAGCACCTCAGTCCCTTTATCAGCACCCCATACCTTTTATTTGCTTGCAAATCCAAGTAGATTAGAATATGAATGAGAAGAGTAGAGAGAGCATCTTAGAAATAGATACATGGAGTGGGGTGGTGAAAAAATTGAAGAGAGAAAATCTATACCAAAAGTAAGCATACCAAAAAAATCAGCTAAAAATCAAAAATTATTATCTCAAGGGCGCCTGGGTGGCTCTGTTGGTTGAGCATCCAACTCTTGGTTTCGGCTCAGGTTGTGATCTCAGGGTCATGGGATTGAGCCCCAAAGTGGGCTCCAAATGCAGCATGGAATCTGCTTAGGTTTCTTTCCCTCTCTCTCTCTACCTCTCCCCCTACTCACTCATTTTCTCTCTCTCAATCACTCAAATAAAAATGAATAAAGTGTTTTTTAAAAAATTATCTCAGGAGAGGAAGAAATCTGCCCTCCCCCAACACACACTCCCTCAACCCCACCTCTACTCCACAGATGTGAGAGATTTGTATGGGCATGTATCAAACTTTGTAGAACTCTGGTAGCCAGCCTCCAAGGTGATCCTGAAAATTCTTGTCTGGTGTCATCCCCTTCCACAATGAATACGCCTGACTTGTGTAATCATTAGAACATTGTGTGAAATGTGACTTCTGAGGCTCAGTCATAATGGACATTGCAGCTTCCACCCTGCTCAGTTGATCTGAGAGAGGCCAATTATCATGTGTGAAGATACACTAGCAGCCCTATGGAGAAGTCCACAGGGGAGTAACTGAGACTTCCTGCCAATATCCAGCACCAACTTGCCAACCATGAGAATGAGCCACTTTGGAAGTAGATCCTCCTGCTTCAGACAAGCTTTCAGATGTCTGTGGCCATGGTCAATACCTTGACTACAACCTCATGAAGGACCCTGAAAGACCCCAGAACTGCCAGAAATAAGCTTGTCTCAAATTCTTGGCCCACAGATAGTGAGATAATACATGTTTATCATGGTTTTAAGCCATTGAATTTTAGGGTAATTTGTTATGCAGCCATAGATAATGGCATCAAAAATGATTTCACACTATACTATATACTCATACAACTTTGATTTTAAAAATCCTAATCTATTGTACGATGATATTTTCTGGACTCCTCAACCAACATAAAAATTTAAGATTATGGACGAAAGGATGGGTTCTAAATCCATCCTTTATATAAGGATGTGTGTAACATATATAAAGGATATATAAGAACCAAATTGTATATATAAGAACCAAATTGCTTTAGCCCTAGCACATCAGTACTTAAATCTCAAGAGAACAAGGACCCTTGCATTTAGTCCTTAGTTCTATATTTAATGTTTAGTTTAGTTTAGCTTCAGCCTAGCCAAGAATGTAGCTGTAAAAAGAGAGTATGTATATTGGAGAGGTAGGAACACACCCATGTTTATATGTCCATGATTGGAGGAAAAAAATCAGAGTTTTAAAACTGTAAAAGTAATATGTTCATTAAAATCAAAACATAGGTAAAAAAACTTACTTGAAGTCCAGGCAGTTCACATTGTTTACCTCCTTCCCATCTTTTTGCTACCCAGGCTAGCTTGTTTTGTAAGCACTAGGAATTCTTGACAATGAGAAAGGATGAATCGATGTTCAAGCCTAGTCTTGGCAATCTGTGCAAAAGCTTTGCTTGACTACATTTTTTATTTTAAGATTCATTCTCAAAGGTACAGAAATGAGTTATAAAAATGTATGTGTGTATAAATATGTATAAAGTACACTTTAATAAAATACTTAACAAGCATTTTTCAGCATTTCCTGTGTACCCCACACAAGAGCAGCTGTTTCCGGGAATCCTGAAGAAGATAGTTTCCGCCCACAGAACCTAAATCTTACTTCATACCACTAAGCAGCTAACATCAAAACTCATTTGTTTCATTGTGAGCAAATGTGGATGCTAATATTGCTAATCCTTTGCTATAATGGATAATATTCTAAAAATATAGCTCCTCCATCATTCTATAATGCATAGAGATCGTGGATAGAATATGTATATTAAAAAAACTTATTTCTAGTTTTCACCTCACTGCAGGAGACAGAAAATACCAAGCTGGCTTAAATATGATCAGGTCAGATGCTCCTGTCTTCAGTTAATAATGAGAAAACTACTATTAGTTGAGGGCCTATTTTGTACCTACCATTTTACAGAGATTATCTTTCATCCTTAGCACAGCCTCAGAAGATAATACTAACCCCATTTTTCAGATAGGGAAAATGTGGTTCAAAAGGATGGAGTAACTTGAGGGGTGCCTGGCTGGAGAGCATGTGATTCTTCATCTCAGAGTTACGAGTTCAAGCCCCACATTGGGTGTAGAGCTTACTTTAAATAAATAAATAAATAAATAAATAAATAAATAAATAAATAAAGTAATTAACTAATTAATTTCTTTTTAAAAAGGGTTAAATAACTTGCCTGAAATCACCAGTTTGTAAATCCTGGAGCCTGGATTGGAAGCTCAATCTATAACTCCAAAACCTTTGTTCTTATAATACCACCTGGCCTATTAAAGGACCTATAAGACCTGGGCTTTTATTTTCCATCTGATCCCAAGACCTCCTATTACTTGTACCAACAAAGCTTTACAGGTCTTTGTCCTCTCCCAAGAAAACTGAAATATCTCACAAGGAGCAATGAGGTGAGGTCTGTGGGAGGGATTGGGGATATAGAGGAGATAGACAGTCACAACTGCCATATACACAACTGCCTTCTCTACACAGATGGAAATGGAAGCCAAACACCTTACCCAGAACTTTAATTGCTAAAAAGTCTTAAGTTTGTAGAATTAAAAGGAAAAAGTTTTACCCACAAGAGTTAAAATACAGAACAGAGCAGATAGGGCAATTTAATCTTATTACTTAATCTTTCATCTTATCTGGTTGCTTATTTCCTGGACTAACAATTTTTCTATGCTTGCAGAGTCACAAGTTTCTTTCTTTCCTCTAGAAATTATCCATTCCTGGGTGTTCAGTACCTTACCCCTCCTTCCCTGTAGTTGGAATGAGGGGCTTAAACATTCCCACTTTGAAATAGGATCATTAACTCTTCAGATCCCCTGACAGCTACAGAGCACCCAGGTACCACACACTGTTCTTGGGGATTTGAGGCACTTTACTTCTTGAATGCAACTCCCTGTCTGGCAGATACTGAGGTGAGCGTTCAAGCTTGGTATCCCTCTTTCACACACAACTCCTCCAGTCAGCGACTTGTTTCAACCGTGGTTTCTGAACACCTACTAATAACTAGGCTAATGATTGTCAGTGTAGTTCGTCAGTAGCTGTTACACTCCTGGTTTGGCTGCAGCTCCGGGGAGAAAATGAAGACAATAACTAACGTTTGTCTCGATAGCTAACATACAGCGCCCAAGGTGGGCCAGGCACAGTTCAAAGTGCTGTAATATATATATTATGTTATACATATATATATGTTATGCATATATATATACACATATGTATATATACATGTATATATGTATATACATATGTATATATGTTATACATAACCATATGTTAATCCATTTAATGCAACACCAGTCCTCATTTTACAGGCAAAGAAACTGAGGCACAGAGAGGTTAAGAAACTTGCCCAAGTTAACACAGCTTTGAGGGCCAATATCTGAAACCTGCTAGTGGGGCTCCAAGTCTACATCCTTAAATACTGTGCTAAATTTAGCTCTCACATGATTAGGTTAATGGTAGGTCAAGAGTGTTGTTAGTCAAAAAGCAAACATTTTCACCAAATGCTAACTCTGGTAAAAATCACTTGTGTAACTACATTATACCTCTCCTAGTCCTGAGCAGTCAAATGGTTAAAATGAGCTGCTTTGTGTTCTGTAATTCTGAGCAGTTCTGTATGTTGAGTGCCTCCATTACCTAGCAGAATGTAACTGCTGACATCGCCATTCAGAAGAATCACACGAAGCTGAAGTAGTAATAATTCAAAATTGACAAGCTTGGAGAGACTTGAAAAGTCAGACCTGTTATTAGCATTTAATGGAATCAAATATTTAGTAGACTTAGTAGAAAGTATTACAAGAATAAATCTCAATAAATCAGCAGATTCCAGCAATATTTTGGAGCTTAGAATCTTTAAAGTATTCTATATATAAGTAAGTGGCTATTCCTGGAAATGAATCCCTTAAGTTGACAGAATAGTTTTAGATTTCTTAAAATGTTTATTTTTAGAAAGGTTCAACTAGAGTAAAAATAATCTAAACCTTAAAAAAAAACCTTTCAACACTATATAGTTCTAAAGATACAACACAGAGTTTTTATACACTGAGAAAAATAAATATTAACTTCCTAACTGGCTATCATATAATTAAAGAAGTGTGTAACACTGTTACATAAAAGTAAAAAATAATTACAGTTGTATATCTGCTCAATATGATCCTTATGAAATACTTGTAAGTCTTGACATAAGTAAATATTATTAATTCCTATCTATGAGGCACTGTTGGTAGAATTGGCATGCTAGACTGAGACTAAAAGGTTATTTTGATTAAACGAGTACTAAAAATAGCGTACATTCTTTTCTTATTCAACTCAATGTGTCGCTGACCCCTGAAGAATGAGGGACACCCAAGGCATTTCCAGTTTGAAGATGTCACATAAAATTGGCATTTCCGTCATCTCTCAGAAACCACCTAACAAAAAACAAAGGAAACAGGGACAGGAATAAAAACCTCATCTTCAATAAAAAGTTTAGAACAAGTGAGGCTCTTAACCATAGAACAGGTAGAAGGAATACCAAAAGCAGTGGAGTTTGAGCAAAGGCATGGATGGGAGCTGAGAGAGGGCACCCAAGGCTACATATCTCATGAGATGCATATACTGAGATGAAAAAATCAATAGTTCTGTTTGTACAACAATGAGAATGAGGTGGTATTATCAGTTGAATTGTGTCCCCTGAAAGGATGTGTTGAAGTCCTAACCCCTGGTACCTCTGACCTCATTTGGAAATAGAGTATGCAGATGGAATCAAGATAAAATGAGGTCATACTGGATTAGTGTGGGGCCGAATGGAATGACTCGTGTCTTCATAAAAAAGACAGAAATCTGCACATGGGAGATACAGAGAGGAAAAGACCATATGAAGATGGAGACAGAGGTTGGAGTAATACATTTACCAGACAAGAAACTCCAAGGTTGTCAGCAGCCACGAGGAGCTAGGATGGAGGCATGGAACAGATTCTCACTCAGAGTTTCTAGAAGGAACCAACCTGCCAACACTTTGCCTTTGAACTTCTAGCCTCCAGAACTGTGAGAGAAAATATTTGTTTGAAGCCACCTAGTCAGTGGTACTTTGTAATGTCAGCCCTAGCTATGTAATACAAATGTGTACGCTGGTAGCATGAGTTTCCCTGGACCAGGTTTGGTTATTAGTAGCAGAGGCAGTGGGACTAACAAACGTCCTGTAAATAGTGAATCTAGGAAAAACTCTCCTTATTCAGAGATGAGCAATAAAAAAGGGAACCAACAAAGGCATAAAGACAAAAATGAAAAACAAATGCAGATGAAAAGTCACCATGAAAATGTTACCTCAGAGCAGATGAAAATGTTGAACATACATTTTGTCTTAAAATTTTTAAAAGTGTGGGCACCTGGGTGGCTTAGTGGTTGAGCATCTGCCTTCGGCTCAGGGTGTGATCCTGAGGTCCTGGGATCAAGTCCCACATCGAGCTCCCCATAGGGAGCCTGCTTCTCCCTCTGTCTGTGTCTCTGCCTCTCTTGCGGTGTCTCTCATGAATAAATAAAATCCTTTTAAAAATTTTAATATAACAAAGCCATTGTTCCCAGAGAAAAGACAAAACAAAGAAACAACAACTCAGAGAAGTGGGGGTGATATGACTAAGGGAGATAAAATTTAAGCTGACAGAGGAAAGAAGTGAAAGAAAAAGAAAAAAGAAAACCATTGAGAGATGTATGCAAAACTGACAGCAGGGCAAGGGTAAAAGTACAGTATGGGGGGCTCCTGGCTGGCTCAGTCCATTGAGTGTAACTCTTGATCTCGGGGATGGGAGTTCAAGCCCCACAATGAGTGTAGAGATTGCTTAAAAATAAAATTAGGGATCCCTGGGTGGCGCAGCGGTTTAGCGCCTGTCTTTGGCCCAGGGCACGATCCTGGAGACCAGGATCGAATCCCACGTCGGGCTCCTGGTTCATGGAGCCTGCTTCTCCCTCTGCCTGTGTCTCTGCCTCTCTCTCTCTCTCTGTGACTATCATAAATAAATAAAAATAAAATAAAATAAAATAAAATAAAATAAAATAAAATAATAAAATAAAAGAAAAATACATGCTATGGAATATTAGGGCTCAGAAGTGAGAAAAAAGGTACAGAACAAAATGTAAATACAAGCAAAGGTACCCAGGGAGAAATTTATAAATATAAAAGCAGGAGTAGGCAATTCAGCACACAAAAAAATAAGAGGACTTAAAGAAGACAGCATGAATAAAGGAAGAGAACGTTTAAAGATATACCTCAAAAAACCTCTCTTGGATATATAGGGAGACTTGAAACTACAGATTGAAATGGCATACCCTATCCCTCAAAAATCTCAACTCACTATAGTCATAGAGAGTTTACTGGACTTTGAGGATAAAAGATTACTTTAAAATAAAGATGCTTTGGGCAGACAAGGGGGAAGGGGGGAGGGGGGAGGAATCGAGTCATTTATGAAGGTGAAAAACCAGATTAGCTTCAGATTTCTCCACAATGACATTTACTGTTAGAGAGGATAGCAATGTCTCCCAGAAAGAAAATACATACCCCAAACTGTCATTCACTTCTAAAAGCAATCAACTATTTTGAACGTGCAAACACTCAGGGAATATTGTTCCCAGAGCTCTTTCTGACGAGACTATCAGAGGACAAATTTCAGTCAACCAAGACAAATGGAAAACCTACAGCAGAGAGCTGCCTGTGAGCACTGAATCTATTTAATTGTTGGACTTAAACTAAAACAAAATGGGAGTTAGGATTACAGAACCAAATGCAAATGCTGTGAACTCTGACAAAGTGAAAACAATTTGCATAAGGAAGCTGAGAGGGGAATGGTGAAAAGGTAGGAAGTTAAAGAATACTGATTTCTCTATTTTTTTATACCCGTGGCCAAAAGTTTTCTATAAACTGAGAAATTAATTAATGAGAATATAGGCATAATTAACACAATCTTTTTTATAATAATATGATGATGGATAATAGATAATATAGCTAAAATTCTGTGGTAAAAGAAAAGGAAGAGAGATAAAGAGGAAACAAAAAATCTCATCATTATTCCTAGTAGAGCATAAACATCAGCTAAAGAAAATAGAGGATTCGGAATAATACCAATGATCCTTTCTTAAAGTTTATTTAAGGGGCACCTGAGTGGCTCAGTTAGTTAAACATCTGCCTTTGGCTCTGGTCATGACCTCAGGGTCCTGGGATGGAGCCCCATATAGGGTTCCCTGCTCAGTGGAGAGCCTTCTTCTCCCTCTCCCTGTGCCTCTCCTCCTTCCTACTTGTGCACACGCTCTCTACATCTCAAATAAATAAATAAAATATTTTTTAAAGGGACACCTGGTTAGCTCAGCGGTTGAGTGTCTACCTTCGGCTCAGGGCCTGATCCCACGGTCCTGGGATCAAGTTTGGTATCAGGCTACCTGCATGGAGCCTGCTTCTCCCTCTGCCTGTGTCTCTGCCTCTCTCTGTGTGTCTCCCATGAATAAATAAAATCTTAAAAAAAAAAAAAAAACTCTGTTAAAAAGTTTATTTAAGTAATCTCTATTCCCAGCACAAGGCTCAATCTCAGGACCCTAACAAGATCAAGAGAGTGCATACTCTTCTGACTGAGCCAACCAGGTGCCCTGTATCAACCATTCTTAAAAGATAATTCTTGAATCAAAAAATATCTGAATTATTACAGCAATGAAACACTCCAAATTAGATCGTAGGGATACAACTAAAACAGTGGCCCCACAGAGTCTCATAGTCTTGGATAATAGTTATGTTTCCCTAAAAAGAAAATAAAAAATGAAAACTTTATGCTCTGACAACTCAGTATGTTAGGTTTATCTTGGTTTGTTTCTTTTGTAAGGAAAAAAATAAAGTAATAAAGATAAAAGTAGACATTAATTAATTAAAAACCAGAGAAAAAATAGAAATAAATCCCAAGAGCTGAAGCTTTAAAAGCCAAAAAGGCATAAAATCTTATCTAATAAATCAAGGGGGAGAAAAGAAATATTGAATATACAAAATAAATTAAACATAAGGAAAATTGTCACGGATACAGAAGAAATTAAAATATTCACATAAGTTTACTTTTCTCAACTTTTCAAAGAAATCTGAAAAATCTTGGGGCACCTGGTAGTTCAGTAGGTTGGGTCTCTGCCTTCAGCAGTGGTCACCATCCCAGAGTTTCCGGATAGAGCCCCTCCTCCGGCTCCCTGTTCAGGGAGGAGTCTGCTTCTCCCTCTGACCCTCCCCCTTCTTGTCCTCCCTCTCCCCCTCTCCCTCTCCCTCTCCCTCTCCCTCTCCCTCTCCCTCTCCCTCTCCCTCTCCCTCTCTCATGAATAAATAAATAAAATATTTTTTAAAAATAAAATAATAAAGTACTAAGACTTAGTATAATGATTGCAAGCTTTATAAAAAAAAAGGTAAAAAAAGAAATTTGAAAAAATCTTAATGATACGAATCCTTATCTAAGGAAGTGTAATTTAACTAAACTTCTAAAGGAGAGAAGGAAAATCTAAGCAGATAAACTATAGAGAGAAATAGAAAAAGTGAGACACCTGGGTAGGTCAGTGGTTGAGCGTCTGCTTCTGGGGTCCTGGGATCAAGTTCTGCATCAGACTACCTGCCAAGGCCCTGCTTCTCCCTCTGCCTATGTCTCTGTCTCTCTCTCTCTCTCTGTGTCTCTCATGAATAAATAAATAAAATCCTAAAAAAAGGAGAAATAGAAAAAGTGGTCAAACAGTGCTTCCACTCAAAAAGCACACAACCCAGATGGTTTCACTGGAAGAGTTCTACTAAACCAGAGGCTCTCAACTTTGGCTGTACATTACAATCACCTGAGAAGCTTTTGAAACATCTAGGAGCCCAGGCTGTGTCCCCAACCAATTAAATGAACATTTCTGGGAGGTATCAGTAGTTTTTAAGCTCCCTGCGTGATTCTAGTTTGCAGCCAAGGTTAAAAACTACAAATTGTCAAAGACATGTATGATGCTATTAAACTGCTCCTTTGTGTAGAAAATAAAGGAAATTTTTAATTGTTAACAATTTACAAAGTAAATTTTTACTTTTTAATATTATTACTGACAGTATTGCTTTGTATATTAATTGATAAATGTAATTAAGTATAATTAATAATTAACTTATAATATTATTAATATTGTTATTTTGTAATAATATCAATGACTACAACACTGACACCAAAATATGACAAAAATAGCACCAAAAAGCCCACTACCCGCCAATAGCACTAATAATCATCAATGCCAAAAAGCCTATATTGACTATCAGCAAACAGAATCCAACAACGCATTAAAATAATACAACATGTAGATTTCCCCCTAGGAATGCTGGTTTCGTTTAATATTAGAAAATCTCTTTATGGGTGGTGCCTGGGTGGCTCAGTCAGTTGAGCTCGACTCTTGATTTCAGCTCAGGTCATGATCTCAGGGTCACAAGATCTAGCCCCAGGTTGGGTTCCACACTCAGTGGGGAGTCTGCTTCTCTCCCCTCTCCCTCTGCCCCTACCCCCGCCCCCATACCCAACCCGGCTGGCATGTGCTCATGCATGCATGCTCTCTCTCGCTCTCAAATAAATAGATAAATCTTTTAGAAAAAAAAAAAAAGAAAATCTATTAATGTAACTCATCACAATAGATCTAGGGAGAAAATCCATATATATAGTCATCTCTATAGATGCTATTGAAGAATTTGATAAAAATGCAATATCACCTTTTGATAACAACCCTCCCTAAAATATGAGTAGATGGATACTTTCTTAATGTAACAACTATCTCTTACTCAATCCCGAAGCTGCATAATGGGGACACACTGGCTCTTCTCCCCACTCAGAGTCTTTATTCTTCCTGGGTTCTCATGAAACACTTTGCTCCCAGATCTTCCCGAGGCTGATTCCTCCTCCATGTTTGGCTCTCAGTTCAAATAGTACCTTTTCTGAAAGGCTTCCCATGACCATTCAATGGAAGTGGTTTACTCTTCCAAAATATCCTTCTGTTCATTTCTTTATTCACTGTCTTCCCTCATTAGATTATAAACTCTAGATAAGCAGGATTTGGCTTGCTTTAGCACTCCATAGAGGAGAGCAAGAGAGAGAGAGAGAGAGGACTATCTTTCTGGGACACTAAACCCAGAGCATACGCTATGGTGAGCAACACAAAGTCCTATTTATGAAAAATAAGATATCTGTGGTTTATGAGGGGTTTTTCATATTTAAGAATCAGACAATGTAATTTCTACAACTTAAAGAATTTCTTTATTATGCATTACCTCTCCATCACTCAAAGGTTTCTTCTTTGGCTAAGTCCACCTGCTTTGAAGCATAAGATTTTCATCAACTACTTTTCCTCTTCTTGGAAGTAGGTCATAACAGGAGTTTAAATTTGGTAGATTTAATTTTTAAAAGATTTTATTTATTTATTTTTTTAGAGAGAGAGAGTACACATGAGAAGAGGGGCAGAGGGAGATGGAGAGACTCTTAAGCAGACTCCACACTCAGCAGGGAGCCTGACTCAGGTCTCCATCTCATGACTTTGAGATCATAACCTGAGCTGAAACCAAGAGGCCAGTGCTTAACCAACTGAGCCACCCAGGCACCCTTTAAATTTGATTTAGGAAAGAGTCTGCCTTACATTTTCATCAGCTGGGTTCTCTTCTCCACCCTCCATATCCTCCAGGACCTAGTCACTGGGCACCTCAGCCATCCCAACTGACTGACCTTTCTCTATTTTTTGACCTTCACGGTCAATATGTGCTAAATCAAAAGTAAACCTCAGAGGAACGCCTGGGTGGCTTAGCGGTTGAGCATCTGTCTTTGGCCCAGGGCGTGATCCTGGGATCCAGGATCAAGTCCCATATCAGGCTCCTTTCGAGGAACCTGTTTCTCCCTTGGCCTGTGTTTCTGCCTCTCTCTCTCACTGTGTCTCTCATGAATAAATAAATAAAAATCTTTAAACAACAACTAAACTTCAGAGAGGAAAAAAAATGGAATGGTTTTGGCTTAACTTGGCCTTTTCTGAGACAAAGATGGCCCACAACCCACACTCTTTTCCTATTAGGCTACTGAATTCCAAACTAGTGAAATGAAAAGAGGGCAACAAGCTGGTGAAATGTGTGTTGGCACCAGTATTATTGAGGTACCAGGTCTTCTAGAAGCTAACATAACAGAAACTCTTCTTTAAAAAATCACTAAGGCTGAGTTTATTTGGAGATCATAAGAGATACAGAACATCTTGAATATCTGTGTAGGGCACACTTCTGGCTCCATACCCCATACCTGAGGGAATTGGACTAGATGGCTTCTGTAGATCCCTCTGACTCCTACATTCTGACTCTATGAGCTATAAAAGTTCTTTGGTGTTGTTTTTTAGGGCTTCGATAATATTGAAAAAAAATTACACCTATCAAATTAGTATAATAACATTCAATACTGGAAAAAAATGCAAAAAGTTTGGCACTCACATACTATTCTTGGGGCATACATTGGTTTAATACCCTTTGAAAGCAATTTCAAGGGGTGCCTGGGTGGCTCAGTTGGTTAAGTGTCTGCCTTTAGCTAGGGGTCATGATCCCAGGATCCTGGGATTAAGCCCCACATTGGGCTCCCTGCTCAGGGGAGATCCTGCTTCTCCCTCTCCTTCCCACCTGTGCTCTCTGTTGCTAGCTCTGTCTCTCTCTCAAATAAATAAATAAAATCTTTTTTTATTTTTATTTAAAGATTTTATTTATTCATTCATGAGAGACACAGACACAGAGAGGGAGAAGCAGGCTCTATGCAGGGAGCAGATGCAGAACTCGATTCCGGGTCTCCAGGATCATGCCCCGGGCTGAAGGCAGCACCAAACCGCTGAGCCACCCGGGCTGCCCAATAAAATCTTTTTTAAAAATCAATTTGGTATTATGTCAGTGATTAAATATCAAATTGATTTTTAAAAATTCTAACAGAAAATAATGACATCGTAATCTTGAAAGTGGAACATATAGTACTATTACAAATTATTTGTAAGTGTTTGTGATGTGGGGAAATATATTTTCATGCTAAGAGAAAGTTGAAAAAGAATAGAAATGTCTATGTTAGTAGTTTTTTCTTTGGATGGTGGAATTATAAACTGCTTTCCTCTTCCCTCCCATTTGTTTTTGTATTTTCCTAATTTTCCATACAGATCATAGCTCACTTCCATAATTTTAAAAACTTAATGAAAGACTAAAGAAAGTAAAAATCTAAGAGGAAATTTTAGAAAGAATGAAGAAAATTAAGGAAAATATTCAAGTGGGTGACTTTGAATAAGCTAAATAAGCCAGGATCTCTTGTGAGTAGCTTGGAGCTTGATCAAGAGCAGATGTTGGCAGTAAGACAGGCTATTGAAAGGAGAAGCAGTTTGCTGAGGCTATGACTTGGAAAACTGGATCCAGAAATAATCAAACAGGGACATGTGAGTGGCTCAGTGGTTGAGCATCTGCCTTTGGCTCAGGGTGTGATCGCAGGATCCAGGATCAAGTCCCGCATCAAGCTTCTTGCAGGAAGCCTGCTTCTCCCTCTGCGTATGTCTCTGCCTCTCTTTTGCTCTCTCTCTCCCTCTCTCTCTCTGTGTCTCTCATGAATAAATAAATAAATAATCTTTAAAAAGAAAGAAATAATCAAACATATTATTGCACAAACCCAACAGGAATAGTTTAGAGAGTCCTAGAAGTCAAGGCCAATAGGAAGTAAAAAATGAAACAGAAGAGAATATATGAACGTAGTGATCACCTAAATAACATCTGGGATGGGAAGGCTAGTGTAGGTCGGTGTAGGTGTTGCTACAGTATGCATATTTGGGGGCAATCAATAGACTACAAAAACATATACAATGCAGTATAAGCACTAGATTATAAATAATTGGAAATTAATATTTAGAGCAGAATTGTCAGTTTCACCTCAAATGAGATTTTATATGGTAATGTCACTTCAGTGGTTGGTGAGCATAAGAAGGGATTCAACGTCATCCTTGGTACTTACTTTCACTCCTTGGTTGTTGAGTGAAGTCAGGAGACCAATGGTGAGTATAGGGGATAACATTCCTAGAAAGTGTATAATTTCAAAATGTGAAGAAGGAACTGTGTCAACTTGGCAAGTGTCTAGGAAGGAACTTGCTTCTGGAATTTTTATTTATTTTTTTTTAATTTTTATTTATTTATGATAGTCACACAGAGAGAGAGAGAGGCAGAGACACAGACAGAGGGAGAAGCAGGCTCCATGCACCGGGAGCCCGACGTGGGATTCGATCCCGGGTCTCCAGGATCACGCCCTGGGCCAAAGGCAGGCGCCAAACCGCTGCACCACCCAGGGATCCCTGCTTCTGGAATTTTTAGACTGAAGCATTTTCCCTTTGTCTCCTCACCAAATTAAAATTAATTTGTACTTCAGTACCAAAACCTATAGGTTGAGTTCCTTTAAGGAAATATGACAGGACTTGTAAAGGCTGTTCCGAAACTATAAATCAAAGTATCAGCGAAAAGTCTGGCTTTAGATATCTTGATTGGTTGTAACCGGGAGACAAAGCTAAGCCATAACAAATGTATCACCAGCTTAACACACCAGCATACTTCCTGCATAATCACATTGATTGATCCTGTTGGTTTTTTCTCCATCCTCTAATTATGAGCATCCCCTTGGATCAGTTTTGCTCCTCTGTCCCAGTCTTTCTTCTGGGGACAACTTATCCACATTCTGGCAACGCACTGAACTAATATTGATTGAGCACCAACTCTGAGGCAGGACTGTTCAAGACACCAGGACACTCCAAGACCATACTGTCCTTGAGCCAGAGGAAAACACTTGAGTAAGGACAACACAGTGCGATAAGCCCTTAGTGCACATTACCGTGGGAGAAAAAAGAAGAGTGTGACTGACATCTGAGAAGTCTTTGCAAAAGGAGATACTAGTAAAAAATGACCAAAATGTTGAAACATGGACATGACAATTTCGGGCTAAGGGAGTAGTTAAGCGCAGAGGCATGGAATTTTGGCACAGTGCAGCACTTTTGGAAAAGGACAAGAAATCTGGTGTGAAGGAATTTAAAGGGGTTCAAGCAAAGTTGGAGATAAAGTGAGTGTTGTGGAGATTTCTTCCAAGCCCTGGTGATAAGTTCTGATTTTATTCATTGTGTACTGAAAGCCATTAAAAAGGGTTAAGCAAGAAAGAGACAAGGTCATATATGTATCTTAAAATGGTTCCTTGGGTAGCAGTTTGATGTTCTCCTGCAAAGACTGAAGCAAGTAAAGTCATTTTAATAATCCAGAAGAGAACTCATGGGACCCTGACTTCCATGGAGAGGATTTGGAGAGGAAGGATGGATTCAAGAAGCAGAATTGATCTGGTCTATGAACAAAAGGATGGAGGGGATAAAGAGAAAGATCAATCAAAGACAAATTCAAATTTTTTAGCATAGTCAGCAAGTTGAATGTTGATATCACTAAACGAAACAAAAAATATGAGGGAAGTATGAAAGGGATGAAGCAAAGGGAAGGAATAAAAATTATACCTATTTTGACATGATGTGTTGAAAGAGTCCATTGGAATATCTGAAGGCAAAGGTCCTGTGAGCAGTTGCATATAAGAGTGTGGAGCTTAGAAATAAATGTGAGGGTTAAAGCCGTTAACAAGTGATAGCTTCAGCCTTGAAAGGAAATGAAATCATCCAGGAAATATAGAATGGAAAGTACCTACTTCTATCTAGATACTCACATTTTTCTTTAATACTTTACTCTCAGAAAGTCTGTGTCCTCCATTTTCCTTCACTTACCAGATTTCTCCATTTGAACATCCTACCATCTCCTCAAATGTGAATGAATCTAATGATGCTGTGGGTCAAAATTGGTTGAATATTGGAATTACATGTGATTCACTCTTAATAACTGGCATTTCACAATTGCATCATCACAGAAATTTCCTGGCTTCCTTACCTTTCAGCGCACCTTCTTCTAATCCATATTGGCAAATATTTCTCACGTCCTTCTTCATATGTTATTTCCCTGCTCAAAATCCTTCAGTCGTATCCTATTAATTATTACAGCCAACCTAAGCCCACACTCAATTCTATCACTTCTCAACATTATTCTCCACCTACTAGGACTGGGCTTCTCAGTGAACTGTGAACCAACATACAGTGTTCAATCAATTCTTGGTTCATGTTATACCTCTACTTTTTAATTTCCTCCTCTAAACTTATCCAAATCCTGATGAACATTTAATGCAGCATTTGTCAACTTTTTGACCATGATACCTTAAATAAAGCTAACTCAACCATTCTTGACCCTCTTCATCCTTGTCCTCTTCTAGTAGAGAGGCTGGAGAAGTCCAGTGCCCTTTTTCTGAGCCTCCTTTAGAACAGGGAAAGGCCATATGGCGTTGCTTTCTTTTTCTTCCTGCCTTAAAAATGGGCACAGGTATCTAGAGTTGCAGCAGCCATTATGGGATGGTTAATCAACAAGTCAGCACACTAAGGATTACAGGTGGTAAAACACAGATTCCTGGGTCCTTGATTCTATCCCTTGTCTATGCCAGGCCAGGACCGCCCACATCTACACTTAAAAACTATGGGAGAAAATAAGACCCAAATTTTTTAGGCTACAGTTGTCTGTCTTGTTTGTTTGCTGTTTGCTGTTGCAGAAGATATTCCAAATTGATATGCACGGTATGCTCACATTATATATTTTCAAATAGTAATATACTCTAATAGCCAATAAATCTATGCACAAAAATTAACATTCACCTCATAGTTCAAACAGGTATCTAATAAAAGGCTGGCTAATATATATAGTCACATATTATGTCCACCAATTATGGTTTTCTGCAGCAGCTACTCTCTCTGAAAGTCATAGAATATAGGAGAGCCAACAATTAAATCCTTAATCTGTATTAGTTAAGGGGAGAGTTTCAGTTTTTCAATAGCAATATGTTGAAGTTATTCTATAAGTGTTTAGTTCACCTTTACTGCAACTGCAAAGGGAGTTCTAAATTCTCAGATTTTTATATTTTAACTTTCTGTATTCCCTCTAAAAAGTGATGGGCAACCCCTCAGAACAGGGTATTGCCATATCCTCTGTCCTGAGGTGGACAGATGTCCATTCTATGCCATGGGAGACTTCCTCCAAGATGGCCTCCTGGGTCCACACCTCTCCATATTTATTTTTTAAAGATTTTATCTATTTATTCATGAGAGATACAGTGAAAGAGGCAGAGACACAGGCAGAGGGAGAAGCAGGCTCCCTGCAGGGAGCCCAATGTGGGTCTCCATCTCAGGACTTGGGGTCACTCCTGAGTCAAAGGTAGACAATCACTGAGCCACCCAGGTGGCCACACCTCTCCATATTTATGGTGTGTGATCTGTTCCCCTAGAGCATGGGCTGGATTAGTTGCCAGGTCATTTGGTAACTCGATGTTTACCATTTTGAGGTACTGGCAAACTGTTCTTCTAAAGTGGCTGCAGAATTTTGTAATCTAGGTAAAGTACTTTGTATCTATGGAACAAAATGCAGACTATTTAACCTGAGTTTTCCATCACTAATGGGACAGGATAACTCCAAAAATAAAGACTAATATGTATTGAGCACTTACATGCACAGGCACTGTTCTTGGTAATTTCTAAGATTTCCTTAACTTAATCCCCTGTGATAAGGATGTCAGATAAAATAAAGGACACTCAGTTAAATTTAAAATTTCAGATAAGAAAAGAATAATGATGTCACATGCAATTTTTCCCAAGGTCTCATGTATCAGGATAGGAAGCTAGGCCGTTGATTCTGTAACAATTGCTTTTAATTTTAAGTAATGTCAAAGCAGTTCTTATAAGACAAAGTTCATAAAAGGATTTTGTACCCACAGTAGTAAATTTTCAATAAATGTTGGTTCCCTTCCAGGTCTCTTCCTTCACTCACTACTCCTCAACCCTATTAGAATTCAATTAACTTTTTGGGTGCCCATAGCACTTCCGGTGCCCATCCTCCTTCATAGTAATATTCTGTAGGTGAGTGTCATTGGTGAATGATCATAATTCCTGAATTGAGACTTTAATGAAAAGTTATTTATTTATTTATCGTTAAGTTATTATTTATTTATTCATGAGAGACACAGAGAGAGGCAGACACATAGGCAGAGAGAGAGAAACTCAGGCTCCCTTCAGGGAGCCCGATGTGGGACTCGATCCCGGGGCTCCAGGATCACGCCATGAGCTGAAGGCAGATGCCAAACCGCTGAGCCACCCAGGCGTCCCTGAAAAGTTATTTAAATATTAGTTTACTACACCAAGTTATGGTGAGGATATCAACAACCTTGTCTTTAAGAAAGCTTAAAGAAATAAATAATTACTCTATAAATGAAGATCAGGAAAGTGAAAGTTCTTGTTCTCTATATATTGACACGACTTCTAGTTTTGTTCTTTAAAAATAAGTAATTAGTGGTCAAGAACATTAAGTTTTATTAAAATAGAGTACATTAATTATATTCCTATATTATGAATGCCAATTGTTTAAATATATCAATGGCAATTCTTTTTCCAGGAACAGTTTTCTCAAATGCATTAGTCTCTAGAATTCACCCTAACAAGATTTGCAGGGATTTTTTTTTTTAAGTAGATCTTTAGCTGTCTGTGGTAATCAATGTGCCTTTAAACAATCATTAAACCTATGAAAATCATACTTTTTTTCTTTTACATCTCAATGCTCTATAGAACAGTCATATCCGTGTGAGTAAGTAGTCCACATTTGTTAGCTCTCTGGAATTTATTCAATTATGCTTGTAATTCAGTATACATTCATTCTTAGAAAATTAATATGGTTCAGAGAAAGAAATGCTGTTACATTTCCATTATTATCCTAAGAGAACAGAGAAAATGTCAGTATATAAAGCTGGTTCCCATATCATAGTAGTCATTTTGGTTACTGTGCTTCTTGGCCTAACTGCTCTCTTTCTCCAGCTGAAAATTATGTTGGCTGTGAGCCATGCCACAGCACCTCCACCCTGAGGAATGACTCAGATAATTAGACAAAAGCATTTAAACTTCTTCAGGATTTTTTCAGGCTTCCCTTTTGACATTCCTTTTTCTTAGTCAAAGAACTATTCATTTTGTGTAGTTGAGAGGAAAAAACTACCACCATTCATAAATCAGTAATGCCTGTTCTCAATCATCAACTTTAAAGAGGTCCAATCAACAAATAGATGGTTCCTCATCACCGGACAAAGTCTTTGTTCGCTGAATATTTTTTTTTAAGATTTTATTTATTTGAGAGAGAGAGAGAGAGAGCCCGCGCGCAAGCGCATGTGTGAGGAAGACAGAGTGGGGGCCAGAGTATGAGCAGGGGGAGGGGCAGAGGAAGAAGCAGACTCCCCACCGAGCAGGGAGTCCAATAAGGGGCTCAATCCTAGGACCCTGAGATCATGACCTGAGCCGAAGGTAGATGCTTAAGTGATTGGGCCACCCAAGCACCCCCTGAATATTTTCTTTATATACAGTGTAGTTTTTAGAACTCTTTTTAAAAGATTTGTTTATTTATTTTGGAGGAGGCAGGGCAAGAGCAGGAGAGCGAATCCTTAAGGCGACTCTGTGCTGAGCTTGGAGATGACACTGGGCTCCATCTCAGGACTCTGAGATCATGACCCCAGCTTAACCATCTGAGCCACCCAAGGGCCCCTAAAGCTTTTTTTTTCCTAAAGCTTTTTATTATGGATTATTTCAAACAAATGATGAATGCCCATGTACCTATTCACTCGACTTGAACAATTGCAATTGTATAGATTTTCATCTGTAATCCCACTCCCAGATTATTTGAATATAAACCCCAGTCGTATAATTTCATCTTTAAATGTTTCAATGATGCTAGCATATATCTTGAATTTTATTTCTGCTTTAGTTTTGTTTTTGTTTATTGTTGGTTTTTTTTTAATTATTAAACTGGAGGGGAAAAGGAAAATAAAACTTCTGTTGAATGCTTACCATGCTAGAGAGCTTCTCCTAAATTACTGCTTTTGGTGATCACATCCTGCAGGGCGAACATTACTATTTCCATTTTTTAGAAAGGAAAATAAATAAAGAGATAAATTTTGAAATGTCAACTTAGCTATTGAGCAGTGGGGCTGGGATCCAAACCTAGGTCTGTCTTACTTGAAGCCCTATGCCCTTTCTGCTCTTTCCCCAAATCAACCCTGGCAGGCAGGGAACTAAAATGTCTGTGAAAAGATAGGAAGTGTTTTATATGATACTTTGAGGAAAGGGGGATCTCTTCTACCTTCAGTCTTCCCTCTGTGCTATGAATGGCATTCACAACATGATACACAGGATATTTCCAGACCCTAATTTCTCTAGTATTTCTAATACCATAATTCAGAATTCAAAAGTCACAGGGTTTCTTAACCTACTGTTTTGACACCTAGCAAAGCAACATGGACTCTGAGGTGTACCAGCAGGCAACATGATTTAGGTTTTATTAGAATGGGACATGCAGCAAGAAAAAGAAAAGAAAAAGCCTAGATACCACCAAAGGTATGAAAGGAGAAAAATCTACATGTCTAAGCATTTGGAAACAATAGCCCTGCCAACCTTACTAATTAGGAAGATTTGTTACCCAGGATGTAATTTAGAAGTTTTGTCATACTAGTCTAAAATCTCCATTCAATGACATATCCCACAAATAATAAAAGAATACCTATTAACATTTACTTAAATATATTCTCCAAGATGCCACTAGCATATTATTACACAAAGCAAAAAAATAAAAATAAAAAAATAAAGATTTATTGTTTTGTTCTATAGTTCACGTTTGTCTGGGTGACAAAAACAAGACTTAAGATTCCTCACAAAGTTTTCTAAATACTAGGTTCTTATGTGAAATGCATTCACTACCTTAAATTAAGAATTCATGAATTAAAAAGAATAAAAAATGCAATCTAGTCATATAAAAAGTTTAACTCAAACAATCAACCACAAAAAGCTGAAAGTTTTCATATAATAGCACTAGTATTTACTTTGAGATAACCTATCTCTCTTTACTGTCAAACCTGATAATTACAGTTCAGATTTTTAAAGTTTCAAAAATATCCCATAATGCAATGTGTTCATTTCAGTTATGGGCTAGAGGTTCCAAAGAAACAATTCATGGCTTAGGAGAAAGCTCAAGTGTATCACATAGAAATATGTGTCAATAGCTACCAGCATCCCAGGTTTGTTCTATTAAACCTATAAATGAGTCACCAATTATTAACCTCAAAAATCTTGTTTTAAAAGCTGATTAAGGATCACTATTGTTTGGGGGCGCCTGGGTGGTTCAGTCAGTCGAGCGTCCGATTCTTTTTTTTTTTTTTTTTTTTGTATTTTTTTTTATTGGAGTTTGATTTGCCAGCATATAGCATAATACCCAGTGCTCATCCCGTCAAGCGCCCCCCTCAGTGCCCGTCACCCAGTCACCCCATCCCCCCACCCACCTCCCCTTCCACTACCCCTTGTTCTTTTCCCAGAGTTAGGAGTCTCTCATGTTCTGTCACCCTCTCTGTTTTTCCCACTCATTTTCTCTCCTTTCCCTTATAATCCCTTTCACTATTTTTTATATTTCCCGTATGAGTGAAATCGTATAATGTTTGTCCTTCTCCAATGGACTTGCTTCACTCAGCATAATACCCTCCAGTTCCATCCACGTCGAAGCAAATGGTGGGTATTCCTCGTTTCTAATGGCTGAGGAATATTCCATTGTATACATAGACCACAGCTTCTTTATCCATTCATCTTTCGATGGACACTGAGGCTCCTTCCACAGTTTGGCTATTGTGGACATTGCTGCTATAAACATTGGGGTGCAGGTGTCCTGGTATTTCACTACATCTGTATCTTTGGGGTAAATACCCAGTGCTGGATCCTAGGGTAGCTCTATTTTTAACTCTTTGAGGAACCTCCACACAGTTTTCCAGAGTGGCTGTACCAGTTCACGTTCCCACCAACAGTGCAAGAGGGTTCCCCTTTCTCCACATCCTCTCCAACATTTGTTGTTAAGCGTACAACTCTCGATTTCAGCTGAGGTCATGATCCCAGGGTCCTGGGATCAAGTCCTGTGTCAAGCCCTGTGTGGAGCTCAGCTTTGCGTTCAGGGGGAGTCTGCTTGAAAATCTCTCTTTCCATTTCTCTCGGTCCCTCCCCCTACCATGAATAAATAAATCTTAAAAAAAAAAAAAAAAAGAATCAGTATTGGTTGCCTAGAGCCAAACATGTAACTACTGCTTTTAAATCCCTGTATTTCTACTAAATATTGTTGAAAGAATGAATGAATCTCTAGTTACCTTTAAATTTCTAAAAAAAAATTCTATTTTCAATTTACTGATAGCAAGCAAAAAGATTTTTTAAATAATTCAATGTTAAGTTCTCAAAGTCAAAGCCTCAGAAAAAGGAAAGTTATGGTTCATAGCCACTGACTCATTTCCTTAGATGATTCAACCTCCTGGCTTTAACACTGCCTTGCCTTCCTCTCTCCCTTCAAATTTTAATTCAGTACTGGGGGAAATAAACCACTAATACTATAAACCTAGCTTTCCTGTACTACCACATCATAATCTTTTAAATAAACTTTCTATAAGCTTTTATACACTTTTGATATTGAAGTTCTATTATATAATTCAATGGTATAATTTAACGGTAAATCAAACTCATACGTGTTACATGGATTTTTCTAAAAGTTGTTGAAAACATTCAGGGATTTTTACAGTTAACTTGTCACTGGCACAAAGATGATTTCATTAAAATGTGTATTTTTCTGCTACCCTGCACAAAACTTTGAAAATAAGCCTGTGCTTCACCTTGTTTTTCCATGTATTCTTTAAATATTTATATATCTCAAATGTTGAGTTCTTTATGAATAAATTCATGAATTTACCTAATACAAAGTCCAGACCAACAAAGACAAATTAGGAGAATTAAACAAAAATACACCAAGGCATGTCTACACATGCCCATAATTCCTGGCCAAATGCACAGCAGAATACAAAATACATCTGGCTCCTTCTCTCCAAGTAAAAGCAATACAAGATCTAGCTAGAAAGAGTTCAGAAATCATGTGTCCTGATGCTATTGTTGAAAAAGAGCAACTTGCAAACCATCCCCTGGTCAAGGACATATAGAAATATAGTTCAAACTAACTTGATGTCACTTCATCTAACATAGGACAGGAGAGAAGAACGCCTCCTTCTCCTCATGGATCTGTGCTCCACCCCCTTACCCAAAGGCTTTCTTGTCAACCAGGCCCTCAGGTTTTAGTGTCTATATAAAGAAGAATGTTCAGGAGTTATTTAAAATTGCCAACTCTCTCACTCATTGGACGGAAGCATGTTCTTCAAACATTCCAAATAAGTTTCTGTCCCTTCAAAAATGTTGCTTTGGGGACGCCTGGGTGGCTCAGGGATTGAGCGTCTGCCTTTGGCTCAGGGCGTGATCCCAGGATCTGTGATCAAGCCCCACATCCGGCTCCCTGTGAGGAGCCTACTTCTCCCTCTGCCTATCTCTCTCTGTGTATCTCTCGTGAATAAATAAATATTTTAAAAAATTGCTTTGTCTCCAGGAACACACACAAGGACTCCTGATAAATTGGATTGATGACAGACAGATCTGTTGGATCACAACCACCATGTCTTGCTGGATTCAACATTAAAAAAAAAAAAAAAATTATTGGGCAGACCCAGGGCTCAGTGGTTTACAGCCGCCTCCGGCGGAGGCCCCGGGATTGAGTCCTGCGTCTGGCTCCCTGCATGGAGCCTGCTTCTTCCTCTGTGTCTCTGCCTCTCTCTCTCTCTCTCTCTCTGTGTCTCTCATGAATAAATAATAAAATCTTTTTAAAAAAATTATTACAGTTTGTTGACTTCCAAAAATCTATTCTTTTGGAGTCAACAAGACAGGTTTGAATATAGGCTCTCCTATGGAATAGTTGCAGTGTCATAAACAAATTGTTTAAATTTTTGTGCATTAAGTTTCTTATCTGTAAAATGGGAGAGAATACCACCTATTTTGCTAGTCTGTTGTGAGGATTACATTTAAAGCCAGTAGCACATTGGCAGACACACAATAAAGTGTGCTACTATTTAACTCTATATTTGATTTTGTCATCCTATAGATTTTTTTCCCTCTAACCCTAAATCATTGTGGAAGAAAGGATCCTAAAGTTCAGAACTGATAGTGACAGCAAGTATTAAACCTCACTGTGCAAATCTTAAAAGAAACTTTATAGTAAATTGGTAATTCTATATTTTAGTTAAATAGGGGTTAAGTTAATCGGCATGATGCTTACATAATAGAAATTCTTTTAAATTTTACTCCATGACTATGTAAGTGATAAATGCAGAGAAATTTTGAGTTTCAAGTTACATCACTAATTTCTATGATTTACTGGGTATGTCATAGCCACCGTGGCTTATCTTCTACATTTGTGAGATAGGGATGCCACTATCCATATCTGTAGTTGTAATGGGACTAGAATTACTTGAGCATGGACCTTGTAGGTGTTTCTAGGAAGAGAGCCCTAACTATGCACAAGGAGCAGCTTTAAGGAATTAAGATTCCCATTTTTCAAATGAATTCTTTTTCCAATTTTTCTTTACCTCTAGGAAATTGGTGGTAGGGAGCACATGTTCCTCATTTCCTACCCTACCCTCAACAACAAATATCTATCACTCATATCTGAACAGCGTTTTGAAAATTAAATGAGCCTGCTGTATTAAAGTATCTTCATAAACTTCTGCACACATCTCCCTCTTACTATCACATCCTTAACATCTACTATTGTACTTTCATCTCCAGCTTTTTGGAACACTTCACTAGCAACTTCTGTACTGCCTCCAGTCTCTTTCATTGCAAACTAGTTTCTGGCCACTTCACTCAAACTGATCTAAGAAAGGTCCTGATGACTTTCTAATATTAGTTCTAAAGAATTCACTTTAGGGGCACTTGGGTGGTTCAGTCAGTTAAGCATCTGCCTTCAGCTTGGGCCATGATCTCAGAGTCCTGGGATGGAGCCCTACATCGGGCTCCCTGCTCAGTAGGGAGTCTGCTTCTTCCCCTCCTTTTGCTCCCCACCCCCCGCTTGTGCTCTCTCTCTCTCTCTCTCAAATAAATAAAATATTTTTTTTAAAAAAGCATTTTGAACTTCAACCTTCTTGATCTCTCCGTAGGATATGACATCATTGATATTCTCTCCCATGTCTTCTTGGTCCTTCTTGTTAATACCTTTTTCTAGCCACCCCTTAAACATTAGTGTTCTCCAGAGAGGTTCCATTCTCTGCCCTTTATTCTTTTCTCACTCCCAGAAAATTTCTTTTTTTTTTAATATTTTATTTATTTATGAGAGAGATAGGCAGAGACATAGGCAGAGGGAGAAGCAGGCTCCCTACAGAGAGCCCAATGTGGGACTCTATCCCAGGACCCCAGGATCATAGCCTGAGCCGAAGGCAGTCAATCACTGAGCCACCCAGGTGCCCGAAAATCTCACTACCATCTGTGGTTTCAAAAACCATTTAGAAGCTCTCTCGTAAACCTCTTTCTGTAGACCAGATGTCTCCTGATCTCTCTACTACATATCTATCTCCATGTAGATGTCCATGCCATAGGCACCTAAAACTTGCTGATAAAACAGCCTCCTCCCTTTAAACTTGCTCTTTTCCCATATAATTTGTATCTTTATAAATTTAATCTTCATTAGTAGTCATTCCTGCAGATTTTTCCCATTGTTCCCTCTCATTCAACTGGCCAAAACTTGTTGATTCTGTATCTAAAATAGAGTTTCCTGAATTATAGTACCAGTACCCCAATTTTAACATCCCAAAGTTCCTTAAAAAAAACAAAGGCACTTCATGATCCAGCCTCTGACCACCTTTCCATCTTCATCTCACACCAGTCTACTCTATGCTCCAGGCATAATAAGCTAGCTGTCAATTCCTGATGGTGGTATGCTAATACCTTCTGGCTTTTGCTCATAACTAACTGTTCTGCTGCCTAAAATGTCCTCTACCTCCTATCTGAATAAATCTTATTCATCTTTTAAAATTAACTGTGGGGGTGCCTGAATGGCTCAGTCAGTTGAGCGTCAGACTCTTCATTTTGGCTTACGTCATTATCTCTGGGTCCTAAGATTGAGGCTGCTGTCAAGCTCTGCACTCAACCAGGAGTCTGCTTGAGGATTCTTTGCCTCTCCCTCTGCCTCTCTCCCTGCTCATGCACTCTCTCTCTAAAATAAATAAATCCTAAAATGAAATTCACCTCAAATGGACCTATTCTTCTGAAGCCTTCCATTCTTCTGACTACCTCCCATTCCCCACCCAAAGGAAGATATCTCACTGGTTGGCACTCAATGCACCATCTGCTTTAGTACATCTTCGTAATTATCTATGTATACTTCTTTATTTTATTCTTTTTTTTTTTTTAAAGATTTTACTTACTTATTCATGAGAGACGAGAGAGAGAGGCAGAGACACAAGCAGAAGGAGAAGCAGGCTCCATGTAGAAAGCCCGACACAGGACTCCATCCCAGGACTCCAGGATCACTCCTGGAGCCAAAGGCAGACGCTCAACCGCTGAGCCACCCAGGTGTCCCTACTTCTTTATTTTCAACTAGTCTGTGACCTTCTTGAAGATTAAGGACATTTATTTATTCCTGTTTATGGGGCCTACCACGTTGCCTAGAACCCAGTTAATAAATTCTTGGTAAACAAATGGATCAATATATACATTACCTTTTAACTACTTCAAGACTATTTCTGAAAACTCATTTAAATATATAAAGTAGGGCAGCCCCAGTAGCTTAGCGGTTTCACACCACCTTCAGCCTAGGGTGTGATCCTGGAGACCCAGGATCGAGTCCCATGTCGGGCGCCCTGCATGGAGCCTGCTTCTCCCTCTGCCTGTGTCTCTGCCTCTCTCTCTCTCTCTCTCTGTGTGTCTAATAAACAAGTAAAATCTTAAAATATATATATATATATATATGTTTTATTCCTGAAACTTTAAATTCAGGACTTAGAAAGGTGTTGGCAAACTTCTATAAAGGGCCAGATAGTAAATGTTCTATGCTTTGTGGGCCATATGGTCTCTTGTCATAACTACTTAATTCTGGTGTTGCTGTGAAAAAGCAGCCATTAGGCAATATACAAATAAATGACCATGGTAGGTTCCAATAAAAACTTACAAAAACTGGCAGTGGGCCAAATTTGGCTCGTGTACCACAGTTTGGGAATCCCTGGCCTAAATGGTTCATCATATCGCAATAATCTTAACAAGATCAAAATCTTCTAGTGCAGTTTCTGAAATTGTAGGCATGGTATTAGAAATAATCATTCCTTAAGAATGAACTGTTCAATGTAATAGCCACCAGCCATATATGGCTATTGAGCACTGAAATGTGGCTAGTCTGAATTAAGATGTGTTTTGAGTGTAAAATGTACACTTGGCTCTTAAAAATTTTGCGTGAAATAAGGAATGTATCTTATTAATAATTATTTTATATTGGTGACATTGAGGTAATATATTTGATATATTGGGTTAAGTAAAACATTATCGGGATGCCTGGGTGGCTCAGCAGTTAAACATCTGCCTTCGGCTCAGGGTGTGATCCTGGGGCTCTGGGCTTGAGTCCTGCATCGGGCTCCTTGCATGGAGCCTGCTTCTCCCTCTGCCTATGTCTCTGCCTCTCTCTGTGTCTCTCATGAATAAATAAATAACATCTTAAAGTAAAACAGTATTAAAATTGATTTTACCTGTTTTTTACTTTTTAAAATGTGATTCCTAAAGCATACAAAATTACTTATGTGTCTTGCATTACATTTATATTGGACAAAAATGCTCTAAGACAGAATAGTTACAAAATAGAGTATGCCTAAACAGATTCTCTTTTCAAGATTGCAAATGAGGTGCTTTATCCAATTATCAAAGTGTCTCTATCCAAAACTGCTGAATATCCTGGTTTCTATCAATGATGTGATTATCTTTTACATAAGAATTGAGGATCAAGGAGTTCGCTGGGTGCCTGATCCTGGAGACCTGAGATCCAGTCCCGCATCGGGCTCCTGGTATGGAGCCTGCTCCTCCCTCTGTCCTGTGTCTCTGCCTCTCTGTGTGTGTCTTTCATGAATAAATAAATAAAATCTTAAAAAAAAAAAAAGAATTGAGGATCAAAATCCTTTAATTCTTATTTTTTATGAAAGAGAAAGGGAGAGGGGCTAAGAGAGAGAGGGAGAGAGAGAATTCCAAGCAGATCTACTTCCATTGTGAAGCCCGATGTGGGGCTCTAACTCACAACCCTGAGATCATGACCTGAGCTGAAATCAAGAGTCGGAAGCCTAACCAACTGACCCACCCAGGTGCCCCTCCTTCCACAAGTAACGTATGTCCACCAATTTATTTTATCTCACTTGTTTCTCATTTTCCCTATGGTATTCTTTGTCTTCATTTTTTCACTTGAATTAAGTCTCTTGAAAGGACTTCCCGTCCCTATCCATCCATGACCTGATCCATGATTCTATACAAAACTACTGGATTAATGTTTCTAAACATTGTGACTCAAAAAAATAAAAAATAAATTAAAAAAAATAAACATTGTGACTCTCTCCTGCTATATGAAAATTTTAAAAATTCAGTGGTTCCCATCACATACCCAATAATATCCAAACTACTTGTTCTACCTCTTGAGGCCTTCTAAAAGCCTCATTTTCAGCTCTTATTTTGAACCGTTATCTCCCCCAACAAACACTCAAGTCAAACATAGGATTGCAGATAAGACATTAAATTCTAATTTTAGATAAACAATCATTTTTAACAATTTTTTATTTATTTATTTTGACAGAGAGAGAGAGAGAGCACAAGCAGGAGGAGCAGCAGAGGGAGAGTGAGAAGTAGGCTCCCTGCTCAGCAGGGAACCCAAAGTGGGGATCTATCCCAGGACGCTGGGATCACAACCTGAGCTAAAGGCAGACACCTAAACAACTGAGCCAGCCAGGCACCCCAACAATAATTTTATATATATAATTTTAGGATATTGCATGAGATAAACCTTGTACTAAAAATTGTGAAATTGAAATTTCACTGGGCACCCTGAATTTTTTTAATTGAATGTTATATTAGTTTCAGGTGTACAACATAGTGACTTGACAACTCCATATGTTATACTACGCTCACCACAAGTCTAGCTACCATCTGTCACAATACAAAGCTATTATAATACCATTAACTATATTCCCTACACTGCACTTTTCAACCCAGTGACATAGCCATTTGGTAACTGGAAGCCTGTACGTCCCACTCTCTTCACCTGTATTTTTATCTGCTAAATCTGGCAACCCTAACAGACAAGTCTATTTTCTATCTCCCAAATACTATATGTAGATTACTAGCCATGCACCTTTACTCACAGATTTTAAGTGAGATAATGCAAGCAATGAGCGTAGAACAACGCCTAGTACAATACAGTAATACCCCTGCATTTGTGGGTCCAACTCAATTCCCACTAGCCTTCTCTAGCCCATTCCAGCCCACAACATAATACTTCTTTGCACTGTCTAGTATTTGATAGACCCCTTGATTACTGACCTTGAACATTTCATGTGTTTACCTTAACCTAGTCTTTTATTTCTACCTCATATAGAAATTACTGACAAAATAGGATTTAAATAAGGCATTTGCATTTTAACAAAATCATCGACTTTTACTCTTAAGCCCTTGCTTAAACACCTAAGTACATGATTAAAGCACTCTAGCTGACCTTAAACTCCGTGTTCTTGCTGACGTGAGGATATAGTGTTCTTTAAGTAAACCTCACTTATAAAAAGTGAGCTCTAATAGGATCTAAAAAGCAAGAAATTCACTTATTAAACAATACCTGAAATGTCTGTAGTTATGAATTTATCAGAAACAAAATATAAAGTGTATACTCCGAATTTTCTAAAACTTTTTTCTCTAAGCATGCAAATAATCAGCATTTGTAAAAACTTTAACTTTTCCTATTTTTTCATGATGATCCATAAAATTCACAATCAAGTGGTCACATGTGATTTTTACAGAAAAAAACTAATTCTTAAACAGAGTCTAATACCATGCTCTCCATTATACAGAAGGCTCAAATTATACAGGGACTCAAAATCATGTGATGATCATATAAGAAAATTACAGGATATTATTCAAACTGACCTTTTTGTAAGCAATACACACAAAATATTAAGTATATGGTTAACCACTAGTTCACCTTGTATAGTAGACTACTCAAGTCCAAAGTCTGGCTCTGCTACTTATTAATAATGTATACCTCTCTAGGCCTCAGTTTTCTCAATTATAAAATGGGGGCCTTTTCTCCCAAGTTTTTGTGAAGATGAAGAGAATTAATATGCATGAAATGCTTAGAACAATACCTGGCACATGGTAAACAAATTATGCTCTTATTATTCTCATAATGTTTCCCAGTCTGATATCTCTAGGTGTAGCTCCAACCTAGGATTTATTCACAAAACTGACTTAGAAACAGGTATAGAGAAAGCACTTGGTATGCCAAATTAGAATAAACGTCAAAGATTCTAAATCTCTGCTTCTGTAACTCCCTTAAATTTGTTGTGTTTTGGTTTGGTTTTTTTCTTTTCTCATAATGCTATGACCTTCTTAGGCCAGCCTATTTGGCTATAATGGGAAACAGTTTTTGTGGTCATGAATATTCAGTTTCACACAGATTTTTCTATGAATTACAAGTGCTTTTATTTTTTTAAAGCCCATCAGTAAATGTCCTCCATAAAACTTACTTCCATAACTCTTGTCAAATTACTCTTTAGTTTCTTTTAGGATATTTACAGATTCTCACATTCTACCATGTAAGTAAGTATAGAACAACTCTCCATGCAAGAAATAATTCATGCGTGAATTTCCTAGTTTATATTGCTTTATATTCCTAACACTACAAGAAACCAAATATCATGCAACATGTTAGTTTCCAAGTCAACAAAACACTTCCTCTTACAAAATTTCATAATATAAAATGCTAGACTCAGGACTTGATTACAGTAATACTAACTGAATAAAAGTCAGTTCAATGAGGTTAGCTGAACCTATTCCAAACTAATCTAGGTTATCTGGAGGAAAAGGCACTTGTACAGAGAAACACATTTAACTTATATCCAAAAATCAGTAAAACTACCATAAAGATAAGGGAAATAATTTTAATGAAATGATTCACAAGATCTTAAAGAATGTTAACATTCAACCTGAAAAACTACTGACTTCACACATTTAAACATATTTAGGGGGGGAAAAAATCCGTTAAACTACTCAATAACAAGTCTCAAGGATCACTAAATGTTCAAATGTGGTAAATTGTATGAGCCACTGTTACCTAAAGTTTTGATAAAACATTTATTAACCATGGTCTTTACTTTGGTTTGTTGGATTTCCTATATATTTTGGTAATATTTTAGCAACTGTGCCTTAGACTTGGGGTCAGCAAATGTTTCTCATAAAGGGCCAGATAGTAAATATTTTTAGTAAATATTTTAGGTTTTCCAGGCTAAATACTGTGTCACATAATCACATTTGTATTTTCATAGTCTTTAAAAACGTAAGCACCATTCTTAGCTCATTCCTTATAAGAACAAGTCATAGCCAGATTTGCCCTAGGCCACCTGCCCCACCCCTGCTTTACACTAAATATATATAGTTGTTGTTCCTATGTCACTTCCACTGATATTTTTCAAGTATTTGCTCAAATGTCACTTTCTCAGTAAGTCCTCTGAAGATATTCCTACCTGCCCATATATATATATAACATAGTATGTAATATAGTACATCACCTAACATATCTTTATTCATCATCTGATCTTTGTCGTTCTCTTCCCCCCTCATCCCCACCAGCATAAATTCCATGAAGGCAGACCTTTTTTTCTTCACTGATGGATCACCTATACCTAGAATAGTGCAAGGTGTATCTTTAGGCTCTCAATAAATAAATCTATTCTTGCAGTTATAAAACAAACACTATGGAAGAGCTATATATCTAAATGAAATAATGTAACAAGTGGTAAAGTATTTAAGGACAAGGCTGACAAATACTTTCCTTTTAAAATTGTTTCAAGTAGTCATAAAACATTTTAAAGAGAAAAAAAATGTTCAAAATTAAAGCATTTTCTTACTGTCCCACAAAGTGGTTTTTCTTACAGACTAATTCCCAGGAAGGTTATTATTACTTTAGCTTATTTAATAACAAATTTCAATTGCCATTCCTAAACCTCTCTACAGACTTGTTCCACCTCTGTGATCTCACTTGTATGTATTCCTTGTCTATGAAACTCACTAATCTAGTTTGGCAACTTTAAAAGTTTAGCAAATCAGGGAAAAGTTACTTTACCTCTTCTGCAGCTCCATGTCCCACCATTACTTTTTATAAATTTCCTAATATTGTGATCTTTCCTACTTTGTCTACCATTCAGTATAAACAAGAAGCTATATTCTATCAAATGTTCTGCTCCAAATACTTTCTGCTCAGTGATTAGTCAGACTTAAAAGTTTTTTAACTGCTATGTATGTTTTACAATTTTTACCTATAAGAGACAGTATTTACCTTACCACACCCTGACATATACTGAGAATATAACTGGGAATTTAGGAAGGTACTGAGGATATAACTGGGAATTTAGGAAGCTCCACCATCATTTAAATTATAACTACTGTATTTATAAACATATGAAAAACATAAAAACCCACTAAAGAGTAAAATATCTTCTCCTATCACTGATAAATTGGTACTTGATTGCCATTAGCAAATCACGGTACTAAATATATGAACATCAATATGGGGGTTAAATCCTATTAGAGAACACACTAAGACATTCTAAAATCAAGTTGCAAAAATTGCTGATTCAAGGGGGAATGCTTATAAAAAAGGGAACATGTTTTTAAAAACCCTTTTATCCAACAAAGTATTCTTCAACTATTTTGTTTTCTAAGTGGCTACAATTCTGTCATTCTTATGAGACAAGCAACTGGCTTTTAGAAGACAAACTTTAAAATTGCCAAGTCAATTGTCAAGGGTTAAGACAACTCTGTGGGCCAATTTTTTAGAGACAAAATTCTATTCCTAAAAACAGTAAGGTTTGTGATTTTGGAAAAATGGTACGATAGAAACTATTTAGAACCTTAGTTTTTAAAAATTATTTTCAACTGCTTTTGTGTCCTAAGTTATCATAAAATCAGATTAAGCTTGGTGGAACTAAATCAGTACAAAGACTTCTTATACACCCAGGACTGTAAGAACCAAATTCTTTTTTGTTCTTATAAAAGCTTGGTGACTCCCAAATCGAGTCACTTTATACCATACATCCCTGGAGAATAACGGCCCAACACACATGTCCCACTTAATCTAGTCCAAACGAGTAACATAACGTGAGAAACTGCACTGTGTAATTCCTTTATTTTCTGCATATTAGTGCTTTACCAACACTACAACCATAAAGAACACAATTCCAAGTACTGTACTTTTTTAGTTTGGGGAGATCACAAGTCTACAGACTCATTTACTTATATTAGACAAGATTAACCTCATTCAAAACTTACTGCAGTTTATAAATTCACATAAACACAGAAATTGATGCAATTAAACAAAAACTTCAGGATCTTATTTTTTAAATTCCTAGATTATAACTTTTTCTGCAGGCTACAATTACCTGCCCCATGACCACCAATGGTTATGGTTCAATTTAACTACATCAATTACCAACCTTGTATATCCTTAAAGAAAATGTAAATGAATATTACAAATTCTTACCAAAAGTTTAGGGTTTTCCAAATTTCAAATATTTGCTCCCCCCACCCCCCTTCAGTTAGACATTTCAAATAAACTAAAAATAACCACATCTCACCTGCAACATTCAATAGCAATCACTTGATGTATAAAATTTTAACTATGCTCCCAGTTATTTTAAAACACAAAAAAATGGCTGCCTATCAATCTGTCACAAGTTAGAAATACTACATTTAGGAATTAAGATGAGGGTTTCAAGTTTCCTCCAGTTTAGGCATTTATACCTTTGTGCTTGTCTTGTCTAAAGATGTTACTATAGCATTGATATTTGTATAACCCATGTTTATGTACCTTAAAATGCAATCATTTAAAACACTAAGAATTAGATTTATGGTGGAGCTTTGGGAAATTTAAAAGCAACTAAAATGTTCTCGGATGGGTCTGTCAGCTTCATTTCTAGAAATACTTCTAAAGCAAAACTGAGAACTCTATACCTTAGTTGCATTTTGTATTAAAAAATCCCTCTGCACCATCAGGAGCCTACAACATAGCACCTTTTCTCATCTGCTTTAAGTAAAATGTGTCAGAGTTTTACTTTCAATAGTTAACTTTTTATACCTTATGCTTCTCATACATCTTTGGTAAAAGCTCCATTATACAATATGGCCAAAGCACGAAGGACCAATACTGTCCAACTATGTACCATGATATCCCGCTCCATTTTAGTTTTCAGACACCCTCCTGAACAAAACCCACTCCACCTTTTCCTGTATACTGCCTTTGCAGTCTACATTTCTTAAATTCCCTACGTTTAATTCCTTGAGGATCTCTAAAATTAATCCTTAAGGCTATATGAGAACCAGATGCTGCTCACAATTCTGTATCAAGCATTAACATTTGGTTCAAGGTATCATCATAGTGGTCTCGATAAGCTAGTTACGGGTCCTAACAAGCTAAGCAAGTAATCTTGCTAGGATCTGGATATCACCAGTGAGCACACTGCTTACCCTTGAAGAAAAATAAGTTTACATTCATTGTCATCTGTAGGTTCTTTCTTCATCCTACTTCCCCTTTAATTGTCATTTCTCAAGTCTACACATCATTCATTCATCACATTTCCTTCCTTAAAGGAGATAGTGTATTAATGAACCAACAGGAGATCTATTTGTATGAGTTAATCCTACAATCAAACAGAATTAAATACCTTTTTTATAAAACATCTTTTCCAGTGTTCTAATTAATGGAGATGTGGATCACTCAATTATAAAAAAACTTCTATCTTCAGCTTAATCAGTTGCTCTAATGTGAAAACAGGAATGTGTATTCTTTCAACTAGGTAGAAAATGTGTATAATTTGAATTGTTAAACGCTTTTATTAATGAACAAAGTAAACATTCTAGTAACTTTTAAAGTATTGGTCTTAGACATTTGAAATGTGGTAAAAGTATATATTCCAGTTTTGCCCCAATGTCACTGAAAATATCTACAGATATCTCATCTGTGTGTGGCCTACACCATTATTGCTCCATTTTCTGGAAAGAGTCTACTTTTAAAGTTAAAAAAGAGGGAAACACAGCAAAGTTGCTAACTTTTGCAGTGAAAAAAAATCTGTTGACGGGTTACACTTTCATCTTTTTATGCAGTGTAAGTTAGCTATGTAATAAGGAACTTGCGTTTTAGCCCTACTCATGCATGATGTATGTTTCAGAACTTAATAGCTGACATTTCAAAGAACTTCTTACATTACCTGTTTAACATACTGATGTGCAACTGGAACATATTACAATGATATTACTCATTATTTGCCACTGTAGGCTAAGTTTACTATACTGGTCTTAGATATAAAAGGTCACATTTGAAATTACTAAGTTAAAGGTAAAACTCATAAGGGAGGAGTAAAGGCCTTAAATATAAAAGACAAACGGCAGTTTGATTAAGCAATAATTTTCAGTTTACTAGATGAAACAGACTTGCAACATAGTCTGCATGAATGCAAAATAAGCCATCTACAGCAAGTGATAAGGAAACTGGGCAAAAAGGAAAAAAGCATACATTGCAAAAAAGATTCTCTCGAAATAAAAAAATCAAACCATTATTATAAAGGACTTTACCAAAAACTGCTATATTTCCCCCATCCCATTTGCTGGAAGTCAGTAAGAGCATCTAGCACTTTGTGGTCATGTCAAATGTCAGATCGGAGCATCCTAATGCAAAGCAAAAAAAAAGGGGGGGGGGGGGGAGAAAGAGAAACAAAAAAGGAAACCCCTAAACCCCCCCCCCCTCCCCAACCGTAGAACAGTAACTCCAGAGTTCAAATTCAAAAGAAGAGAAAGTGGCAATTGAAAGAGGTGATGGTGGCGATAATCCTATGAATGGGTTTCTGATTTCTCTCCTTCCGGGGGATAGGTGGAGAATGCTCATTAGGATTTGTAGTTAGAGGTTAACCATGTGAGCCCCTCATAGAGTCCATCCCCTGAGGTGGCACAGGAGGGCTGCACATACCAGTTCCTGTCCCGAATCCGGGTCAGGCCCAGTTTCTCCTGGATCTCGTGGGGTTTCATGGCATCAGGCAGGTCCTGTTTGTTGGCGAAGATGAGGATTATGGCGTCCCTCATCTCCCGGTCATTGATAATGCGGTGCAGCTCCTGGCGGGCCTCGTCGATGCGGTCGCGGTCGGCGCAGTCCACTACGAAGATCAGACCCTGGGTCCCGGTGTAGTAATGCCGCCAGAGCGGCCGGATCTTGTCCTGGCCGCCCACATCCCATACGTTGAACTTGACGTTTTTGTAAGTCACGGTCTCCACGTTGAAACCCACTGTGGGAATGGTGGTCACCGACTGGCCCAGCTTCAACTTGTACAGGATTGTTGTCTTGCCGGCCGCGTCCAGGCCCAACATGAGGATCCGCATTTCCTTGTTCCCGAAGATCTTGGATAGCACCTTCCCCATCGCGTCGGAGGAGCCGGGGCCGGGGGCATTCAGGTGTCCCGGGTCCCCTCAGCCAACTACGCCGCAGCCGCCGCGAAACCGAAACGAAGCCTCCCGGCCGCGAGGGCGCCCGTGCGGCCTGCGTGGGAGTTGCCTCCTCGGGGCAGAGGCCCAGGCTCGCCACTCACTCGGGCATCACCGACCGCACAACTTGATTCCTCCAGCCGCCGCCGCCGCCGGGGCCCTGAGTCTGCGCCGGGAGAGCCGCCGCCCTGCTGAGGCGCGGCCCGGCCCGGAACTGCCCTTCCCCCCGCAAGCGCCGCGCTAGCGCCGCCGCGGTTCCCGCTCCTCCGCCTTCTCTTCACTCGGCCGCGGGAGGTCGAAGCCCTCCGGCCCACCCGCCGGTCCACGAGCACCGGGCTCACCACCGACCCAGGCCACCCGAGAGTCAGCGCGGCTCCGGCGCCTCGTCAGGTCATTGATCCTCGCCGGGATCCGGTGCGCCGCCTGCAGAGACACAGAGAGGAAGAAGGGAGTTACTGCCGGCAGGCCAGAAGGGAGCGGAGGCCCAGGTGACTCGTCCTTCCAGCTCAGTTCGCGAGGTTACCTCAAGCCGCCGCCCTGAGCGCGGGCTCCCTCTGGCCTCCACCGCCTCCTCCCAGCTCTGCCGCTGCCGCCGCCGCCGCCGCCGGAAAAGGCGCCGAAGAAACCGCCTCACTTCCCCTCCCGATCACGCAGGCGCAGCAAGGCCGACCGTTCGGTGAGAGCGAGCTCTGTAAGGAGCGCGGCCCGCGCGCCCAGCGTCATGGGCGCCACGCGCGAGGGGGCGGGGCTACGGCGGCCTGGAGGCCTCGCGGCTGCGGTCAGGCCCCAGACCCGCGAAACTCGGACTCTGACCCGTGCCCGCCTGGCGCTGTACGCGGACTTTCTGCGTCCCTGTGGCGCGCTCTCGCCTCCCCCAGCCCTCTCGAACCAGAGCAGGCAAATCCACTGGGGAGCTCCCGAGGGCGGGGCCCGCGGCCAGCCCTCTCCCGCGGTGAAAGCCTCCCCCAGGCTGCTTCCGGACGTCGGTGCCCGCCAGGTGCTCAGCGAGTTCCCTTGGGCCCGCCCCAGCCTCCGCGCGTCCTCAGTCACCCGGGAAAGCCCTATATGCTGTTTGTACGTCTCCCAGCCCGTCCTTGGCCTCCCTCATCCCGCGTGTTCTGTGCATTTCCTGAAAGACACGTGGGAGGCCCGCGTTTGGTGTGGAGTCGGCCAAGCAGTGCGGCGCTTCTACCAGGCTTGGGTTTGCCAGGAAACCCCGCTTTTCGGTGTTCGAGCCCTGTCTTACACATCTCTTCGGGACCAGACCCTGTTACTTAAAAATGACAGTGTTAACCAGAGTTCCAGTCCCTTGCTGCGTTTTCAACTTTTTAAGGTGATAACTTTTCATACTTAAGTTAGTGTGTTGAGCAGTAACTTAACCACCTAGCTTTTCTTTAAGAATCCTAGACGAGGGGATCCCTGGGCGGCCCAGCGCTTTAGCGCCTGCCTTCAGCCCAGGGCGTGACCCTGGAGACCCGGGATCGAGTCCCGCATTGCGCTCCCTGCGTGGAGCCTGCTTCTCCCTCTGCCTGGGTCTCTGCCTCTCTCTCTCTCTCTCTCTCTCTTTCTCTCTCTCTCGAACGAACAAATAAATAAAGTATTTTTTTAAAAATCCCAGACAATAATAATCTTAGCACTAGGGTTTAGAGTCAGAAAGCCTGACTACTTTTGTGACCTGGATCTAAGGCATTTAACCTTGCTAAGTTTGTTATCTCATGTGTAAACCGAGTGTAGTGCCGACCTTGCTCTGTGTACTCCGTTTCAGAGTAAATAACAAAATGTTTGTGGAAGACTTTCGGAAACTTTTTTGTAGCAAATAGTTAGAGATCAAGTTAGACTTAAAGTAAGGCGAAGCCTAAAATAAAGGAACCAAGGGGAGGAAAAACAGGAAATAGGGTTTGTTATTTTTTAAGGAAGATGCTATAGAAGCATATGATAACATACTTGTTTCATAATATAAGAATATTTGATAATGGTAGATGGGTCAGGTGATAACCTTATAAGCTTCAGCTGAAATAAACTTACTGGAGTTGTTAATATTCTGACTGATCCAAGTTTACTTTCCATCTGCCTTGATCCATCTTACTTTCCACTGTCATAAAACTGAAGGAAGGATTTTGGAGTGAGAAGATTAGGGTTCAAAGTGTTGCCTGTCCGTTTTATGGCTGTGAATCCTTAGGCCTCAACCTTCCTAATCTTCATTTTCTTTATCTGTAAAATCAGACGAAGGATAATATCACTCATAAAAAAAATAGTCACCATTTGTTGTTTGTAATGGCAAACACTGTACTAAATATTTTAAATCTATTTTTAATCCTCACAGCAATCATATGAAGTAATTTTGAGCATTAACATTTTACATATCAATAGAGAGGTTAAGGTGTTTTTTGAGGGTCACAGAGCTGAGATTAAATCATAAATGTGCAGCTCCTCCTCTTAGCCCCCTAATGATGGTATCTCCCTGACTACCTCACACAGTGGTTTGGAATCTCAAAGTGGTTTATAAAGTGCCATAGTACTTATTATTGTATTTGAGGTAGGAATTTTTTTTATATGTGGCATATAGAGGTATTATATTTTGTTGCATTCCAACATAACCAACATAATAGTTTTCTCAGAGCAGATTCCAGTTTTTCCAAGTAGATGGAGATTGATCTGCTGGGCTTGGATTTATTTTTCAGTGGAAGGAGTAATATAATGAAAAACAGAAGCAGCTGGAAGCACCTAACAGCGTCTACCTGGCACTGATACTGTGTTAGGTCTAAAAAGTTTATTTTTGAAAGCCATCCTCTGTTTATATTCCCCCAGAATGCAGGCTTCATAGAGGCAGAGACTTGTCAATGTAAGTTACATCATTATTTGAATGAATGAATGCCACTTATATTACAAATAAGATCAAACGGAAAAGGAAAGGGACATACTAATTTTGTCTGGGGTTAGAATATTGGATATCTAGAGTGTTTCATCATACAATAAATTATTTTAAGTAATAATCATAAAACAAAATAATTGCCAGAAACTTAAAATACAGATAGTGAAAAAATTTAACTTTGTATATAGTCATAGCAGTTGAGAAGTAAGTGAATTTCAATAAAACCAAAATATCTGTAAAAAGTAACAGTTTAGGCAACTACTAAATCATACCACTGATCATTTTTTTGATTTCTTGAAAGTTCATTCAAAATTGATAAATTTAAAAATATTTCCATTCTGTGAAATACTTTACAGATAAACTAAATTTTGCATTTATGAAACAAAATACTATATTTCTCAGTGTACCCTGTTTCACTGTTTTATGCTTCAAACACAAATGAAAGCTCCAAAACTATATAAAAATTATATTAAAAATCTCTGCTTTTTAACTTAAAGCCCATAAATAAAAAGATTTCTCCAACATGAAACCAGGCTCCCTTTTAGAAAACACCATAATTTCCAATCTGCTGAACAGCCACATATATTATCTTCTGATATTCCTGACTGAAATTCTATGTTATAGGAAAAATATTTACTTTAAAAAATGGCTTAGGGCAGCCCCGGTGGCTCAGAGGTTTAGTGCTGCCTTTGGTCCAGGGTGGGATCCTGGGGACCTGGGATCGAGTCCCACATCAGGCTCCCTGCCTGAAGCCTGCTTCTCCCTCTGCCTCTCTCTCTCTCTCTCTCTCTTTCTCTCTCTCTGTCTCTCATGTATAAATAAATAAAAAATCTTAAAAAAAAAAAAAAAAAAAGGCTTAGATGCAGCCCTGGTGGCTCAGCGGTTTAGCGCCGCCTTCAGCCCAGGGCCTGATCCTGAAGTCCCAGAATCGAGTCCCACATCCAGTTCCCAGCATGGAGCCTGCTTCTCCCTCTGTGTCTCTGCCTCTCTCTGTGTGTGTCTCTCACGAATAAATAAATAAAATATTCTAAAAAAATGGCTTAGCTTTTTGCTCTTAAAATGAAATGAACAAGTCTTTAACAATAGCACCTCATTCTGTTTACCCCTATTTCTAAATTCCTAAAGCTCTTATTCATTTTGTATGACTATGTCATATATTTCTTTTTATCCCATGCTGTGCTAAGGACAATTTTTTTTTTTAAGACTATTTGAGAGAGAGTGAGCGAGAGAACACAGAGGGAGCAACAGAGGCAGAGAAGCAGGCTCCCCACTGACCAGAGAGCCTGGTGCGGGACTCATCCCAGGACTCGAAGATCATCTCCCAAAGCTGAAGGTAGATGCTTAACCAACTGAGCCACCCAGGCGCCCCACTAAGTACAGTTCTGACCATGTGGGAAGAAAGGTGGTCAATCTATATACCTGTTTAAGGAAGGTACCATCCCTTGTTTATGGCTTCATTTTGAGCCCTTAGTCTACTTAGCCAGCATGGAGCTCTATCTAGTTGAAAGAAGCCTAGAGCCCCAGGAAACCTATTAGCAGTAGAAATAAAAAGCAAATAAGAAACTATTATAAAGTATATCATTAGAAAATTTTCTAATCTTTTCCAACTGAAACACTGAGGTGGGAGAATTAGCCCTCCCCTGGTATTATACCTATTTGTTTATAAGCTCTCTAAGAAAGTTTTCATGTTCTTTTCATTTTTGAATCCTTAGTCCCTAGCACACCTTAGGGCATGTAGTAAAGTAGCAAATATTTTTTGATGATAATACAGTGAAGATGGAGACTCAAAAATAAAACTAAAAAAATCAAATTAAGACAATGGAAACACAATTTTAATTTGTAAATATTCTTGGTAACTTTAATGAATTCCAATATTTAAAAATATTTAAAGGGACACCATGAACCAAATTAATCATTCACTCCCTTGTCCTCTTTCTGTGTCAGATAAGGAACCACTTTCTAGATCGTCTGTTTAACCATAAAAAAAAGAAAGTCATATCCCAATCAAGACCTTAATAATTACTTTAATTATGCCTGAGAATGAAGACTTCATTTTTAGCAATATTAAAAGTGGGAATGATAAAACTAAAAACAAATTGAATTATAGTTGACATTTTAGCAAATTGTTTAATAGGGCTTCGGACCATAAACATAAACAGAGGCAACATAGTCTAGTGGCACAAGTGAATATAAAAAGCTAAATGACATCCTTAAATTACTCCCAACATTTTGTGATTAGGTTTGGGTAAGTTATTCATCCTCAGTGATCATTTTTTTCTATTCCTGCAATGGAGAAATCTCTCTTTTTTAAATATTTTATTTATTCATTCATGAGAGACACAGAGAGAGGCAGAGACATAGGCAGAGGGAGAAGCAGGCTCCCCGTGGAGAGCCCAATGTGGGACTCAATCCCGGGACCTGGGATCAGGTCCTGAGCCAGAGGCAGACACAACCGCTGAGCCACCCAGGCATCCCTGGAGAAATCTCTTTTAATTGACTAGGGCAGTATATAGTATTCTTTACAATTCGAAAAGCTGAGACACTGAGAGGATAAGCTACTTTCTTAAGATCAATAAAATGGTACAAAAGAGATTCAAATTAAGATTTTTTAAAAAATCCAACCTGTTGTTTTTTTCTCCATCGTAACAAATGATTGTGTGAACTCAGTAAATGACTAGATAATGGTGTTCAGCCCTGGCTACACATTAAAATCACCTGGGGCATTTTAAAACCACATAAATGCTTGGGCCCCAACCCAGATCAATTAAGTTAAAATATCTAGGGTAGAAGTTCTACCCACCAGTATTTTTTTAAGGCCTCCCTGAATGATTCTAATGTAGCTAAAATTAAGAACCACTGAACTAATTGCTAACTTCCCTTCATGTTAAAAAGTCTATGAATTCTGAACTCTACTAATTTTATTATTCTCTTCCCCAAAATACATACCTCCACACACAATTTCTTGCATAGTTTAGTGCAATAATACCTTAATCACTGGGATAACTTACCAAGACAATAGACCTGTCAGACAAAGGCATAAATCTTTCTGAGATTCTTGTAAAAAAGTATTTTAAAAACATACTATAATTATAACTAAGTTTATTGAATTATTAATAGAACCACTATCCACTAGTCAATGCCATTCAATGAAAAGAATAAGATGGAATACTTGGCAACTATAGCATGATCAAACTTGTAAGCTTTAGATTAAAACTCGTCTGTGGATACTTGCCATATAGCTGCCCAGTATGCAAATACCTCTCCTATTTGATGTAATCCCAAAGTAGGTAGAAGGAAAGATGAAGGTGGGCAAATAGACATATTCCTTTTCCTATTTCCCCAGTAGCTAAGATTTAGGTAAATGAACTGGGCTCAGCCAATTAATTCATCAATGTCCTACTACAGGCTTTGAATTTTGAGAGATTCAAAATTACAGAGTTACTAGGACAAGTACCCAATCACAAGATCTGATTAAGTTAGTAATTTTCCCATTAGGTGATCATTTGGAAATGGAGTCAGACAAGTAGAATTCTAGAATCATTTCCAACCTTCTAAAATTACGTTCCTTCTCATGAAATTACATGGATGTATCATTTTTATTTTTTTTTATATTTTATTTATTCATTCATTCATGAGAGACAGAGAGAGAGAAAGGCAGAGACACAGGCAGAGAAAGGAGAACGCGCGCTCCATGCAAGGAGCGCAATGCGAGACTCGATTCTGGGACTCTGGGATCACACCCTCGCCTAAAGGCAGACACTCAACTGCTGAGCCACCCAGTTGTCCCGGATGTATCTTTTTTTTAAAAGATTTTATTTATTTATTCATGAGAGACACAGAGAGAGAGAGGCAGGCTCCATGCAGGCAGCGCAATGCAGGACTCGATCCCGGGTCTCCAGGATCACGCCCTGGGCCAAAGGCAGGCACTAAACCGCTGAGCCACCCAGGGATCCGCAGATGTATCATTTTTATATAAACCATTTGAATCACTATAATTGTTGGAATGGGAAACATTTCATATCCTGGTGATAACCGTAACATTTGCTGTTTAAAAAGAAGCATATAATGTCAGAAATTTGGTTTTTAACATTAGAAAAGTATTTTTAAGCTAAAACAAGATTATTCTCTCTAAACTGACAAGACTGCAATATTGATTTTCTGAAAAAGAATTTTGTTTTTTAAGAACAGAGAAGCTAAAGCATTAAGACTGCTTAATTAACTGAATCCTGCAAGCTTTATAATTAAGTAATAAAACAATTTGTGTGTAATGTTTACAGTAAGAGTTGTCGGGCTCTGTACTATCAGTTGCTCATATATGTTGTTATTACATAGCTGTGTGTTGGTGTGGATAGTGTGCTCTTCAGGAAGATATTCAAGGGACACCAAAAAATGGAGGGCTAAAATTAACCTTGTTCTGTCTATATAGTCATTCCAGCTTTAAATCTCTTAATTTATAGGTTCTGTTTTTTGCTTTATCTTGTTTTGTTTCTGTTTTGTTTCCTCCTGTGGTTAGAGATATATGAAGGAAATGGCATGTAAACACAATACTGACTTCTGATTGATGAATGAGTCATAATGGCACTAAACAAAAAGATTTACTAATTTAAAACATTATTCAGTCTTAGCTCTTTATATTACTTTTCTTTCCCCCTCTCGCATAGTATTCTGTATTTGAATACTACTTCCTGACTTACTGGTAGGGAATTCGCTTCCCAAGGAGATCCTTCTAATGGCCAAGTTGATGGTAAAAGCAAGGTAAAAGAACTTTCCATGTTACAGAACCCAGAGAAAAGAATGAATCTTCCAAATCTCAAGAAAAGGTAGTAAGCCAGTAAATTTAAAAATGATTATGGATTAGAAACTGAATAAATAAAATGATTATAAATGCCACACAGTGTTGCTTCAAAGACAGAGAATAAAAGAATAAATTTAAAAGTGAGTGAGAAAGAAGCAGCAGCAAGATGGGAAGAGAGAAAAAAAGGAAGGATTAAAGGAAAAAAGGAGATAATTGTATTGAAAAATAGAGTTTGGCAATCTTGTAAACTGATACTTTAACCTAATCCAAAACCTAGCTTGGGGTTGGAAAGGAAAGATTCCATAGAAGAGCATAACCAGGTAGATTTATGTGAGATTTCTTCCTCCATAACCTTTTTTTACTTTGCTTTATGCACATGTAACATGTGTACCAAGAACAAACAAGGGAGCAGCTTTTGCTGTTGAGTACCTTTGGAACCGTCAGTATACAATTATATGTAGTAGGTCCTACTCCAAAATACAATTTTTGAGCATAGTGTCCAAGATTTGTAAGTGTGGAAATAGTTGTAAAACCCTAGGTAAATATTACACTATAACCAGTTTAACACTGGCTTAGTTGGGCAAAATTTATGGGCTTGTTTCCATTTCAAGTAGGAAAGATTAATGTTCCAATAACTTAGAAGATACCTACTGAATTATATGTCCACAGTAATAGAAAACATAAACCTACTGAGCCAAAATCTGGCTTCAGGGGTAACATTACAATTTCACACACTGGAGTCTGTGTTGCTAGGACGCTCTCTGGTGAACTAGGGCAACAGTTACTCTGCTCTCTTCATTGTGGTAGGAAGATCAGCTACCCTGTGTACTGACTTCCTAAGCTAATTATTGCTGAAAAAGAAATGTTCTAAAGTCTTTAAAGTAGTTTCTAGGGACGCCTGGGTGGCTCAGCAGTTGAGCCTCTGCCTTCAGCAGCTCAGGGTGTGATCCTGGGGTCTGGGGATAGAGTCCCACATCGGGCTCCCTGTGAGGAGCCTGCTTTCCCTCTGCCTGTGTCTCTGCCTCTTCTCTCTGTGTGTATCTCTCATAAATAAATAAATAAAATCTTGTAAAAAAATACTTATAAAAAAATAAAGTAGTTTCTAATGTTGGACTTCATTTTTAAATGTAAACATGGGTCTTTCTGCTGTTTATTCTATCTTTTTGACATTATAAGTCGTGAATTCAATGTGCTTACCCAGCAGTAACATTGATTATATAAGAAGGTTAAGCTGGGACATAATAACAATTTTGATCTGGACACATTCTTAACAGTATATCAAAGATTGTAGCAGTAGAACAAGTCACCCAATATATTTGACACTTTTAGGATGTCTCTGGAAACAACTACCTTCCATCCATAGGAATACAGGAGTAGATTCCTGGCATCATGTGACTGCTCAACACACACATGTCTGGTCATACCAATTGGACCACAGGTACACTCATTATTTTAATTGGCTAATCAGATTCTCATTCCTGAGAATTTAAAATCATATTTGAAGGAAGGCCATATTAGTGTGTCTTTTCCCAATGGATCTGTATCCTACTAAGTAGGATACTAAATAGTATTTTATTTTGAGTACTGGGTGGCAGACAGAAGTTAGTCTTCAGGGAGAAAATAAAAAACAGAGGTACAGAAAGGAGAAGAGACAGATTATTTCCTAGGCTCTATCCACAGTTCCAGGCCCTTCTTGGGGTCTGTCTGCATACCAACCTTTGAGTTTCATGAGACATCTTGTGTCTTTATATAAAATTACTTTTCTTTTTGTTAAAGCAAGCTCCAATGGGCTACTGTTACTTACAAATAAAAATGCTAACTTTACAAAATATGACAATATAAAATAGTATGCAAGCAAAACAAAATTTTAACAAAGTAAATGTATCAAAGACACAGACTTTAATGCTTTATGGAGAATTATATATGATATATTAATACCTAATACATAATAATTAAATACATTACTGTTAAAAAATAAAACCACCATTAGAATTAGGCTGTGGGGGACACCTGGGTGGCTCAGTGGTTTAGCACCTGCCTTCGGCCCAGGGCATGATCCTAGAGTCCCTGGATTGAATCTCGTGTCGGGCTCCCTGCGTGGGGCCTGTTTCTCCCTCTGCTTGTGTCTCTGCCTCTCTCTCTCTCTGTCTCTCATGAATAAATAAATAAAATCTTTAAAAAAAAAAGGGGGGGGGACACCTTGGTGGCTCAGTGGTTGAGCATTTGCCTTCGGCTCAGGGCATGATCCCAGGGTCCTGGGATGGAGTCCCACGTTGGGCTCCCCACAGGGAGCCTGCTTCTCCCTCTGCCTATGCCTCTGCCTCTCTCTAGTCTCTCATGAATGAATAAATAAAATCTTAAAAAAAAAAAAAAAAAAAAGGTCCTAACAAAAGAATGCTCTCTTTAGCCAAAGGATTTTGAAAGGAACAACCTAGCAAGATGAAAACTTCAGGAAATAACCACCATACTCCAGCCAAAGAAAAAGCTGTGACCCCATATTCACCCATGGTGGCAAATGCTGGGTAGTAGCTTAGATTTCCACCCTTGCTGGACTCTTTTTTTTTTTTTTAAGATTTATTTTTTGGGATGCCTGGATGGGTCTGTGGTTGAGCATCTGCCTTCCGCTCAAGGCATGATCCCAGGACCTAGGATCAAGTCCTGCATCAGGCACCCCATAGGGAGCCTGCTTTTTCCTCTGCCTATGTCTCTGCCTCTCTTGCTCTCTGTGTCCCTCACGAATAAATAAAATCTTAAAAAAAAAGATTTATGTATTTATTTGAGAGACCATGTGTGTGCAAGCAGGGAGAGAAGTAGAGGGAGAGGGAGAGAGAGAATCTTCAAGCAGACTCTCTGCTGAGCATGGAGCCTGACATGAGGTTTGATCCCAGAACTCCAAGATCATGACATGAGCCGAAATCAACTGACTGAGCCACCCAGGTGACCCTCCACCTTTGCTGAACTCTGAGTGAGTTTCTCCTCACTAGGTGGAATAGGAAATAGGGGCTTTCATCCCTACCAGGTGGAAACAAACCTTACCCAAACACTTGGTGTCAATGGACACTGCATGAAAGCCTAGACTTTCACCTCCATTGACAATTAGGAGGTATCCCTCCCCCTCTCTGCTGGGGTAATGTCAGAAAAGGCCTATTGGAGAGTCAGTTATTTTCAGTGTAAGAAGTCTCACCCCTTCTCCCACCATTACCCCACTTCTCCCCAACATTCCTCATCCCTTGTGGTATGGTATTAGTGAAAACCATGTGGAGAGCTGTAATGAGGTATTCCTACTCCTTCCAAATGAAGCCTAGTGGGGAGCCAGTTCCCCCCACCCACTGACCCAGCAGTAACAAGGAGCCTCCCCTTACGGTGTCAACAAAGGCTCAGTAAAGAACCTGAGCTTCTGCTTCTACCTGGTAGTAATTAGTTGGTGCTCCACTGTTCCTGTTGGAGAAGTGTTAGAGGAAACCAGCTAAAACAGAAAGTTAAATAAGGTCCAGAGTTTTATAATGTCTAAAATATTCAGATCTCAACCAAAATTCACTAATCATACCAGATATGAGACTGAATGAGAAGAGACAGTTAATAAATGCCAACACCAGTATGACAAAGATGTTAGAATTATCTGACAAAGATTTTATAGCAGCCATCATAACATTGCTTCTATGAGCAATTGTGAACTTGAAACAACTGAAAAAATAGAGTCTCATCAAAGAAATAGGAAGTCTCAGCAAATATATAGAAGACATAAAGAAAAACAAAATGGAAATTTTAGAACCGAAAATAAAAAGCTCAATGGATGGGCTCAACAGCAGAATAACAAGGATGGAGGAAGAAGTTAGTGGACTAGAAGATATAGCAGTTGAAATTACCCAATCTGAATAACAGAAAATAGAGAAAAGAAAGAAAGAAGAAAGAAAGAAAAGAAAGAAAGAAAGAAAGAAAGAAAGAAAGAAAGAAAGAAAGAAAGAAAGAAAAAGAAAAAACCAGTAAGAAGAGCCTCAGAGACCTGTGGAACTGTAACAAAACTTCTAATGTTCATATCCCTGGAGTCTCAGGAGAGGAGAGAAAAGGTAGGGCTGAAAAAGTCCCCTAATATGTAATGGATAGCCACTTCCCAAATTTGGCAAAAAAAACATAAACCTACATAGTTCAGAAGCTGAATGAACTTCCAAATAGGATAAATGTACTCTAAGGATACAAACATCAAAACACATTATAGTCAAACTTCTAAAAACTGAAGGCAAAAACATCTTGAAAACAACCAGAGAAAAACAGCCCTTTACTTACAAGGGAAAAAAAACAATTTAAACAATAGTGGATTTCTTAACAGAAAACAAAGAGTCCAAGAGTAAGTAACATAACATTTTTTAAGTGCTGAAAGAAAAAAACTGTCAACTCAGAATCCTATATCCAGTAAAATATTTTCTGGGAAATCAAGACATTCTCAGATGAAAGAAAACTAAGAGAATTTCACCATAAGACCTAGACTAAAAAATGCCCAACAGAAGTTGGAAGTTCTCTAAACAGAAAGGAAAGAATTTTTTTTAAAGATTTCATTTATTTATTCAGAGAGGCAGAGACATAGGCAGAGGGAGCAGCAGGCTTCCCACAGGGAGCCCGATGTAGGACCTGAGCCAAGGGCAGATGCTCAACTACTGAACCACCCAGGTGCCCCAGAAAGAATTTTTTTTAAAGGAACTTTGGAACATCAGGAGAGAAGAAAGAATGTAGTAAGCAAAAATATAGGTAAATGCAATAGAGTTTCCTTCTTCAATTTTCTGAATTACATTGATAATTGCATCAAAATTTTATAATATTATCTGATGTGGTTCTAAATGTATATAGAGGAAATATATTAAAGACCATTGTATAAGCAAGCAACAAAAATATATGAAGCAAAAACTGATAGAACTGGAAGGGTCAATAGATAAATCTACAATTATAGATTGTAGATGTATAATTGGAAATTTCAATACCTCTCAACAGTTTATAGAACAAACTAGTTGGAAAGTCAGCAAGGATATAGAAAAATTCAACAGTGGCATCAACCAACAGGATATAATTGGCATTTATAGAATATTTAAAAAAAAAAAGAATATTTCCCATAACAATACAGAATACACATTCTTACCAAGTACCCATGGAACATACACTAAAATAGATCATAAAATAGATCATGGACCATAAAACAAATCTCAGCAATTTTTTTTTAAGTTTTCAAATTTATTTCAGTAATCTCTACACCCCATGTGGGGCTCAACTCATGACCCTGAGATTAAAGGTCACATGTTTTTCCAACTCAACCAGCCAGGCATCCCAAATCTCAGCAGATGTTAAAGAATGAAATCATACTAAGTATGTTCTCCAACTACAATGGAATCAAACTAGGAATTTATAACAGAAAAGTAACAGGAAAATCTCTAAATGCTTGGAAACTAAGTAACACACTTCCAAATAATCCATGATCAAAGAGGAAGTCTCAAGGGAGAGAAAAATACATTGAAATGAATGAAAATGAAAATGTAACATTATCAAAATTTGGGGGACCAGCTAACACAGTGCTGAGAAGGAAATTTATCACACTAAAATGCATACCTTAGAATAAGAGGGAAAGTCACAAATCAATAATCCATGTTACCATCTCAAAAAGCTAGAAAAAGAACAAAATAAGTCCAAAGCAACAGAAGGAGGAAATACTAAAGAGCAGAAATCAACAAAATTGAGAACAGAAAAATAATAGAGAAGATCAGTGAAACAAAGAAGCTGGTTCCTTGGAAACATTGATTAAAATGATTAAAATGACAATCTTAGGGCACCTGGGTGGCTCAATCAGTTAAGCAAGCATCTGCATCTTGATCTCAACTCAGGTTTTGATCTCAGGGTCATGAGTTCAAGCCCAGCGTGGAGCCTGCTTTAAAAAAAAAGAAAAGTGACAACCTCTAGCAAGACTGACAAAAAAAAGAAGACACAAATTACCAATATCAGAAATGAACCATGAGATATCACTATAGACCCTGCAGGTAACAAAATGATAATAATACAATGCTACAAACAACTCTACACATATACATTTGACAACTTTTTTTTTTTAAGATTTATTTATTTATTCATCATAGAAACACAGAGAGAGAGAGAGAGAGAGAGAGAGAGAGAGAGAGAGGCAGAGACACAGGCAGAGGGAGAAGCAGGCTTCATGCAGGGAGCCTGACGCGGAACTCGATCCCGGGACTCCAGGATCATGCCCTGGGCCAAAGGCAGGTGCTAAACTGCTGAGCCACCCAGGGATCCCATACATTTGACAACTTAAGTGAAAGACAAATTCTTTTTTTTTTTTTAAGGTTTATTTATTTATTTATTCATGAGAGACCTAGACATAGGCAGAGGGAGAAGCAGGCTCCCTACAGGAAGTCCAATGTGGACTCGATCCCAGGACCCCAGGGTCATGACCTGAGTCAAAGGCAGAAGCTCAACCACTGAGCCACCCAGGCGTCCCAGGATGCAAAATCTTAAAACAATGTTAGATAAAATCCAACTATATATATGTATTTTTTTAAGTCATACACCAAACATGTACCATACACCATGACCAGGTGGAGTTTATTCAGAGATGCAAGGCTGTCTCAGTATTTGAAAAGTCAGTGTAATCCATCATATTAGCAGGCTAAAGAAGAAAGTGCACAATTATACTTATCAATGCAGAAGAGGTATTTGTCAAAATTCAGCACCTATTTGCGGTTAATGCCCTAAAAAACAAGGATCAATTTCCCCAAGTTGCTTTCTATCTCTATGCATTTGCTTTTTCTAGGTATTTCATATAGGTGGAGTCATACAATATTTGTCTTTTTGTGTCTGGCTCATTTTACTTAGCATAATGGTTTTTTTTTTTTAATGGGGATTTTTCTGTGTGTTTTTTAAGATTTTATTTGTTTCTTTGGGTGGGCAGCACAAGTTGAGGGGGAAAGCAGAGGGAGAGAGAGAAGCAGACTCCCCACTGAGCGGGGTGCCAGACATGGGACTCCATCTCTGGACTCTGAGATCATGACCTGAGCTGAAGGCAGACACTTAACCAACTGAGCCACCCAGGGGCCCTGGGCCTTACTATTTTAATAAAAATTGTCATTAGAGGGTAAATCACTCTTCTAGTTTATATTATAATTATGTCAATGCATAGGAGTATTAACATTAGTTTTGATAATGATAAATCATACCTCAGTATTTGTATGTTTGCCTTGATTATACCCTTTTAGTAATACACAATATAGTTTATCCATACATCATAGTGACTATAAATTATCTCCACTAAGAGAATGTTGCAACTCATGTGTAATGGTTTTGTCTTTTCCTTCTTTCCTGCCACATGCCAGGCCTAGCCCTTCTTGGGAAATGAGCTATGCCATAAAATGAATTATAGTTCTGTCATTGTACAGTGAGAGGGTTCATTTGAACAAGCACAGGCAGCCTGTGCCTTCAGTATTCTCTGTAAAAAGAGATACTTTCAGGGTACATTAGCCCTAAAAGCACTCCCTGAGGAAATCATGAATCACTTTGATTGTAAATCATCGTATACAGAAACCAGAGTGTAATCTGATATATTTTTAAGTATTAATGATGTGAATTGTGGTAACAATGTATTTATAAAGTATCCCCTAGCAAGCATGCCTGGTACTATATATTCAACCATTACATCATAAAATCTCAGTAAGTAATACTGAAAAGTTGTCTGAGCCACGCAGAGAAAAGCTTGAAATCTCCCCCTCCAAAATAAAAGTGAAAATAGATTGAACCTTAGGAGGCCTCAATGTTACTCCACCGATTCATGATAAGGGGAGGAGATCTAGGGAAGATATTACCCTCCTCACTACCTCCACGTAGGAAAAGCCATAGTAATTTTTATATTCGTCATACTTGGAGCCAACAGTCATGTGAAATTAGACACTTTTCCAGTCATTCCTCTCAGAAATTATGCCCTTTCCTCAGGGTCCAAGGTGAATAAACATAAGCCTATGTATTAGACTATTTGTTTCATGTCAAGCAGATTCATTGTTTCCCTGTTTACACTTTTATTCTCAAAACTAACCTTTATCCCCAATATTAACTAATGGTTAACACTTCAGGACACCTAACACATAGCAGGTGCTCAATAAATATTTGTTGGATGAGAGTGATTTAAGCAAAGAATGTTATCTTGATCCTCTCTCACCTTAGTCAGTGAAAGCTGTATGCAATTTAAAGTATTTTGCTACCAAAAGCAAGGCTGTTCCCATATATTAACCTGGGCAAATAATTAATCTTGAGAATAGAAAGTCACAAAAAAGTAAGTCAATTTGTGTATTATTCTGGTCTGAGGTGACATTAGTTTAAGTCTAAGGAGTCCCCAAACAAAGGAAGCACTCTTTTAAACGTTATCTGATGAATGTGAAACATTCTAGTGGATTCTAACACTTTAAAAAGGAATAAATTAAATGCAGCAAAAAGCTTTTGCCACACTGGTGTAAAGAGATAGAATCAATATTTGCGGCTAAGTGTTAAATATCAGGATTTTAATGTGTGAAGTTTTGGTTTGGGGATGTGATTTATTCAACGTCAAATCAGAATCAATGTAATAAACAGCCATGCTCTGATGTTCTAAAGTTCTAAGTTCTAAAATGTTAACGTATTCCCTCAGAACTGTCAGATGAAAGTCAAAATGATTTCAAGTTACAGAAAATACCCCCCCCCCACACACACACACATTTAACTTCTATTTATAGGCCCAGCTGCATGACACTGGGTAATTCTGGTATTTTTAAACCTGCCACAAGAAATGAATTTCTGGATCAATGAGATACTGTGTATTAACCATATTAAAGGCTCTTCTTCCATGTAAGGCATGGCCAAGAAGTAAACGTTTACTCTGTCAAAATGCTAATTCTGGTTAATGCATTGTTCGCTTATTAAATACAGTAGAATCAGGGTTAGCCCACAGGGGCATGTCTGTGAAATGCAAATAACCTAGCGTGATGAAAATCCTGCTGGCAGCAACAAGTGATCCCCCTGCGGTGGGCGGCGGCGAACAGACTGTGTCAAAGGGCGGGAGGATGCAGCCCTGTTCTGCACCACGAGCTGGACGGAGGTCAGGGTGAGTACTTTGTCGGCCTCGCCCCCTGGCGGCCCCGCTCCCTTCCCCTTTCCGGCCGTGCCTCTCTTCCCCGGGGTGACCCCGCCTCTCGCCTCCCTTTCCTCCCCTGGGCGTTCCCACCCGCGTCAGGTGCCGCCCCCTGGTCGCCCCCTTCCCTCCCCTCCCCTGCCCTTCTCGCATCTGGCTCGTTACTGGAGGCCCCGCCTTTCCGAGGGTGGCCCCGCCTCTCCCCACCCAAGTTCCTCGCCTGTTCTGCGCTCTCGGAGTGGAGTGGCGGTCCTGGCAGGCAACAGTCTCCAGCCCGCACTAGATTCTCGCTCTGTGACCTCTGAGTCGTTCTTTCTTCTGCCGCAGGGAGCCTCCTCTTCGGATGTCCTCTCCAGAGCCCCTGCAGTCCCGGCCAGCCTCAGCCTTGTCTGGTGCTCTTGCCTGATGGATGCCGAGGAAGCAAGCTCAGACCCAGCTTTTCTCCCAGACCTGGGCAGAAAGCCTCTTCGTCTGAGCCCATGCTCTTCGTCGTTTAGTGTTCCAGAAGGCTTAATGTATAAAGGTCATGTGCAACATGGAATGGATTTTTTCAGACAGAGTGAGACATACCATTTAGGATGAGTGTAGTAGTATCTATTCTAATGTTTAGGCCCCTCAATATTAACTGCCATTCAGGTTACGGTTTGAAGAAACAAAACCTTATATAGCCAAACATGACCTAATTTACTGAACTAATAAAAAGTAAACAACCTAAGGGCGCCTGGCTCTTCAGAAAAGCACGGACTCCTGTCTCAGAGTGGTGAACTGGAGACTCATTTTGGATGTATGGATTACTTAGATAAAAATAAACTTCTAAAAAATGCACACACACACACAGGTTTAAAAAACCTAGATATAAATAGTGGCCAGGACGTGGAGAAGAGGAAACCCATATTGCACTGTTAGTGGGAATATAACTGGTTTAGCCACTATGGAAAACAGAATGGAGGTTCCTAAAAAAAATTCAAAATAGAACTACTATGTCGGGGTGCCTGGTGGCTCAGCAGCTAAGCATCTGCCTTCCACTCAGGATGTGATCCTGGAGTCCTGGGATTGAGTCTCAGGATCGAGTCCCACATTGAGTCCCACATCAGGCTCCCTGTATGGAACCTGTTTCTCCCTCTGCCTATGTCTCTGCCTCTCTCTGTGTCTTTCATGAATTAATAAATAAAATCTAGAAAAAAAAAAAAAAGAACTATTATGTGATCCAGCAATCCCACTTCTGGATGTATATCCAAAGGAAACAAAACCATTATCTGGAAAAGATATTTGTATTTCCATGTTCATTGCAGCATTATTTATAATAGTGAAGGTATGGAAACAACCTAAGGTATCCATCAATGAATGAATAAAGAAAAAAATATGTATTGTATATATGTATGTATGTATATAATTTGATGGGATATTACTCATCCTTTAAAAAGAAGGAAATCTTGTTTGTGACATGGATGAAACTGGAAGATATATGCTAAGTGGAATGAGCTAGATAGAAAAAAATACTGCATGGTATCACTTATATGTCAGACCTTTTTTTTTTTTTAATATGGAGTTGCTCTTTATTTATGATAGTCACAGAGAGAGGGGCAGAGACATAGGCAGAGGGAGAAGCAGGCTCCATGCACTGGGAGCCCGACGTGGGATTCAATCCTGAGTCTCCAGGATCACACCCTGGGCCAAAGACAGGCGCTAAACCGCTGTGCCACCCAGGGATCCTGTATGTCAGACCTTTTTAAAAAAAAGTCAAACTCATAAAAAATAAGTGGTTGGCAGGGGCTGGGAGGTGGAGGAAATAGAGGTTGGTAAAGGGTACAAACTTTTAGTTATAAGATGAGAAAAGTCTGTGATCTAATGTCTAATACGGTGACTATAGTTGACAACACTGTATTGTACAATTAAAATTTGCTAAGAGAACTTAAATGTTCTTACTGAAGAGAGAAAAAAGTAAATATGTGAGGTGATAGATGTGTTAACTCTATGGAAGGAATCCTTTCACAATATATATGTATATCAAATCATCATGTTGTACACATTAAATAGCTTATAATTTTATTTGTAAATTACACCTCAATAAAGCTAGAAGAAGAAGTCGCAGAGCCTAAACAAAAAAAAAAAGCAAACATTGATTTGAGCTTGTGAATAACTGACTTAGCATTGGATATTATGCATATCACTAATTCATAAAACAATGCAGGTAAAGTGTATAGAATGATGAGTTGCTTAGTGTAATCGACAGGAGCTCAATTTAAATCATCATAAGGTATGCATCAAATTGAGAGGCTCATGCTGCTACTAAAAATATAGTGACAAAGAAAAACAACATAGAAGTTTTTACAACATAATTATGATAAAAATGGATATGAATGTAGAGAGTGTAGAGAGTGTAGGAGGACACAGGACTCAAACTAGAAAACCAGACTCTTCTTATAGGAGGTTGAGTCTGATTTATCCAATTAGGGTGAGCTGTAGATTCCTGTAGCTCTTTTGGTTCCTGACCTTTCTGAGTTCTGGTTAGTCAGGGGTTTCCTCTGTGAGCTTGCCTATATAGTTTAGAGTACTGAGTATGCTACAATAAATAACTTGAGACCCTCCCCCCACAAATACAGCAGTTTAAATGAAACAGAACTTTATTTCTCCTGTAACAGTCCAGAGGTAGGAGTGGCCAGGGCTGGCAGGGTGGCTCAGCTCCATTAAGTAATTAAATGGACTCGGTTTTTTTCTTCTTGAAGCTCTGGTATAGCCTGGGATATCTTCATTTGCATAGTCAAAGCCGGGGCACTGCTGTGGGTTTGCCCTAGCGCCATCTAGCTCTAGGGAAGGGCAAAAGCAGAGGTAGAGGACAAAGGATTTATTTTTAAGCAAGTGATGCAGAAGCTGCACCTATCACTTTCACTCATATTCCATTGGTGAGAACTTGGACACACTTGATTGTAAGAGAAACTGGGAAATGTGGTCTCTGACTTGGACAGCAAGGGCAAAAGGAGATGTAGCTAAACTTAAATTTCCTTACAACTCGCAGCCCATTGACAAATGGGCTTGATACAGGCAGAGCATGACATTCCTCCAGGAACTCCCAACCATCTTAAATATTAACGCTTTGCTGGTGGCAAAAAAGCAACCTTAGCTTGACAATAGCTAGGCCTCTGGGATCCTGTAAGTGTTCTTTAACAAATGAAAATCCCTTTGGAAACTTCCTTTGCTTCTACCCTCCACTCCCACTTAAAAGTATATAACCAATCCCTCCTCACAATCCCAGGGCAGCTCTTTCTGCCTATGGATCCATGTCCCGTGCTTTAATAAAACTGCCATTTTTGCATCACAACCATTTCAAGAATTCTTTCTTGACCATTTGCTCTTGGACCCCACATCAAATCATGTCTGTCTCTGGGTGGGGCTTGATCTGCCCGACTAAAAATTTATTAGTGTAGTAAAAGGTGAGAACAGACTCAGACAACTACCATTCTGCCACATCTGCCCCACTTTCTTCCAATCAGTTTTCTTTTTTTAATTTATTTTTAATTTTTAATTTAATTTATTTAAATATTTAATTTATTTTTAAATTAAATTTATTTTTAAATTTTATTTATTTATCAATGAGAGAGAGAGAGAGGCAGAGACACAGGCAGAGGGAAAAGCAGGCTCCATGCAGGGAGCCTGATGACTCCAGGATCACGCCCCAGGCCAAAGGCAGGCGCCAAACCATTGAGCCACCCAGGGATCCCCAGTTCTTTCTTAAGAGGAGTTCCTTTACTTCAGTTTACACATAGCCCTTATTTCTGGCAATTGAAGTATCCTAACTGATGTCTCATTCTTTAAGCCCTAGTTCAAATGATACTGTGGAGGCCGAGAAAAATTAAGGCCATTCCACCTCAAGTTTAGCATTAGCACAAGTACAGCCATCTTAGGCCCCTGGGAATAAGAGCTGAACTTTACAGCAAAAACTGCAGAATGCCCTCGGCAGAGAATCCCATATCAGATCTTAAGAAACTCCCCCACCCTTTCCCCCATATTGGAATGGAAAAAATTTTCCTCCACCCCTTCTGAAAATCCCCTAGACCAGCCCATAAAAAAAAACCAGCTGTAACCCACTTCAGGGTCCAAGCCCCTGCTCTGCTGTGTGGAGTATACTTGGACCGAAGCTCAAGCTTGTAAATAAACCCTCGTGTGTTTGCATCGGTGTCGGCTCCTTGGTGGTTTCTCAGATATGTAATCTTGAGCACAACAGATACCTTCTCAAGGAGTCTGACCTGTCTGCTTTTTGTAAAGTATGTCGCTCCCCCATTCCTGCCATCATTGTTTTTCTCTCAGCACTTTGTTTATTGAATGGCACTTATCACAGCATATACATATTGCTGTGTTTTTGTTTGTCCCCCCCAAATGTCTCTCTCATCTAGCACACAGCTTGTCATTGGATAGGTAAGAAAGAAATAGCTGGTGGTAAATGGATGAAACAGTGGTCAAGGATGACTGAGAGAGTTCTGAAATGTCCAACTAAATATATTGGTAAAGAATGGGAAATTGGGTGGGCAAGTTTATACGTAGGGATCAGAAGATGGTTAGGTTTGCTTGTACAAGTTCAAAGTGATTTCAAGTTCAATTTTGAGTGATTTCAAGATGATATCCAGTAGACTCCTAAAAATATGGCTTTAGAGTTGTGGAAAGAGCACCAGATTAGAGCTATAGATTTGAGAGCCTTGAGAATTGATGAGATCACTTATGAAGAGCATGGCAAGAAAATAAGGTTTAGAAGAGACCTACAAGGAACAGCCACATTTGTAGAGTTGGCAGAGGAGAGACTGGCAAAGCTTGGGAGGACCTATCAGAGACTGTCGACAAGAACCAGGGAGAAGAAAATTTCAGGGAGGAGGTAGTGGTCACAAATGATCAGATGAGGGGGTGATAAATTATATCACATAGGTCTTAAAGAGTCCCTTAGATGTGCGAGTTAGGACCTTAGATATGAAAGTCTTAGTAGAATAGTTTTAGTGGGTCAGTGGACTGTGGACTGACGACAGAATGTTAGAAAGTGAATGTAGTATTTGTAGAACAAGCTTTCAAGAAAAGCAGCCATGCAAACAAAACACATTTCATTTGGAAAGAGAGGCAAGGTTAAAGGAGAGTTAAGATAAAAGAAAGCATCTCTTTAAACAAGTAAGAGAAAGAGATAGGATGGACGTGGAAATGATAAATTTTTACCCACTGGATTTGAGATAGGAAGCTACGAGAGTTGCCCTTCCTTGAATATGTAAGCACAAATTTAGAGGAGGGAGTAACAAGGACTTGCTAGAGTTTTTCTGATGGCCTTGATTTATCTATGAAGGAGGGAGCAAAGTTATGTGATGCAACAGAGGAGGTGGAGGGGGGCAGTTTGGACTATGTTCTAGGAGAAAAGAGATGGGGACGGGACAGATAAAAGGTCTGGTGGTTGCAGATCCGCTATGGCTGGAAATCCTTGCTCCCTTCTTCCTCCTACCCCCTCCTAACCCAAACTTGTCCCAAAAAAAGACTCCAGGCTGCCAAATCCTAATCCTTGCGCCCACCTACCTACCTAGATAGATTTTCCTACAGTAACCAGCAACGAATATGCGGAGGCTACGAAAGTAGACCACTCCCTCAAGCTTCATTTCAATAGTGAAAACTGAGTGGGCCTGCGATGTTTTTGCAGACCCCCAACCCCCTGGCTACTAAAGGTTATATACTTGGTACGATAAAGGCACCTGCCTGCTGGACCAAGGAGACTTTTAGGGTCAGATGGCTCCCTCCTAAGTAACTTCCCCCCCAAAGTTGCAGCACGTTACTGAAGCGTGGTTTAATACAAGAACACCGCGTTCGGAGCAAAACTCGCAGAGCCGAGGCCGGAACAGCGAAAACGGCTTTCCGCGGCTCAGAGCCCAGGGGAGCCGGCCCGCAGCTCGCCCCCGAAGCCGTCCCCGGGCCTCGCCTCCGCAGCGCCTCGCATCGGGCGCCTCCCCCAGCGAGCGCCGCAGCCCCGCCCTCGCTCCGCCCCCAGGGCGCGTCATCGCGGCTCAGCCTCTAGTAGCTCCTCGCCGGCCCTCCGAGCGCCGGGCGCGGTGGCGCGCGCCTGTAGTCCCAGCTACTCGGGAGGCTGAGGCAGGAGGATCGCTTGAGCCCAGGAGTTCTGGGCTGCAGTGCGCTATGCCGATCGGGTGTCCGCACTAAGTTCGGCATCAATATGGTGACCTCCCGGGAGCGGGGGACCACCAGGTTGCCTAAGGAGGGGTGAACCGGCCCAGGTCGGAAACGGAGCAGGTCAAAACTCCCGTGCTGATCAGTAGTGGGATCGCGCCTGTGAATAGCCACTGCACTCCAGCCTGGGCAACATAGCGAGACCCCGTCTCTTTTGCCTCTCCCGGATGTAGAGATAGAGGAGCCTCCCTGCAGCCTTCACACAAAAACGCCACGTTTCCCACATCTTTTATGTACTCGGGAGCCTACTCATAGTGCACTAACTAGTAGGTGAGATATAACTGATCTCTTCCTGGGTCTCCCCCCTGCTGTGTTTGCCTATTTTGCGCCTCCTTTGGGGTCAAAGCTGACCGGGAGCCAGGATATTCGGCGTTTAGAAGCCGCCTCACCACTGACCCCTACCGGGCCATCCTCGAAACTCCCCTGCGAAGGGCTGTTATCACCCTCGCAGCCAACAGGGGCTGCTCGTTTAGCGCCTGGTGGAGATGGCCGCGTTCTCCCCGCGGCGCCCGGCGCGCTGCTCCGTGACCGCTGCTTCCCCCGACCTTTCCTCCCCACCTCCTGCCGGGAAATGTTACCTTCTTTCACTACTGTCAGGTCAAGGTTTTTGCTTTCAAATGTTGCCGAAGAAGGATCTGGCAAATGAGTCTTGCACCCCAGTGCTTGCGCTCCACTTGTTAACCCAACAGGGCTGAGCATCCGACGGGGTACCCTCTTTGAAGGGGCAAAACAATACTTATGAGGCGCCCACACGCCTTTGTGAGAGCAGAGGTGAGGGGCCAGGGTGACAGAAGGCCGTCACCTACCCTCCCCCTGGATTCTTGGATTGCCAACAGCCAACGTTAGGGATGGGATGGGATGGGATGGGATGGGATGGGATGGGATGGGATGGGATGGGATGGGATGGGGCGCAGGAAATTCAGAGCACCCAGTGCACGGCTGAGTCTTGAACCCAATTTGGCAGAGAGCAAGACCTGAGCGCCCCCGACCGAGCCGCATCAAGTCTCGTGTCCTTATCTCATTTTTAAAAGGAAATAAATGAACACGGTATGAAAGAGTAGAATGTTTCAAATTGTCAGAAGTTCTTGGTTGTCTGTGACCGTGATCTCACCTTGATTTAAGAACTATTTTAGAGGATTCCCTTTTAAATTCAGACACTGGAGGGGCAACAGAGGTTGATCAAATATTCATATCGATCTTAACATTAATCTGATTATCTATTGAGAGTTTCAAGACCCTAAGCACTAAGCACAGATTTTACCACTTGTAAAATGACAAGGAAAGGGGGCAAAATAGTAAGCTTTTCATAAAGCTAACTGTATTCAGTTTCTTTGAGGTGATTCATTCCGTTTGAACACAGGTAACTCAAAAAAGGCCCTTCTCTGATGATTCTGGGTCCGCCTTCCACAGCTGCATGGAATAAGTCCTATTCTGATTCTTCAGGACAAAGTTTAAAGAATTTGAAAGTCACCTCCAAATCAATACATTTCCACTAAATGGAAATACACGAAGATAGTTTTTTACTTTTTTAATCTTTACCCCCCTCCACTCAGAAAATAGGAGGGAAATACTTTAAGCATCTCTCCCCCTGCCCCCTTCACTACATAGATTCCTGAATATGGCCCAGAATGACTTAGCTGTGACTCTAAGGACTGCATTTCAATTGCCACCTCCACTAGCTTTGGGGTTTCAGTTTCTATTATGCTTCAATCTTTTCCACCACTTCTAGGAGAACTTCTCAACTTCTTTCTGGAACTGAGGTGTGGTAGGCAGAATAATGACCCCTCGAAATATCAGAAAGGGAGACAGAACATAAGATACTCCTAACTCTGGGAAACGAACAAGGGGGTGATGGAAAGGGAGGTGGGCCGGGGGTGGGGGTGACTGGGTGACGGGCACTGAGGGGGGCACTTGATGGGATGAGCACTGGGTGTAATGCTATATGTTGGCAAATTGAACACCAATAAAAATAAATAAATAAATAAATAAATAAATAAATAAATAAATAAATAAAATAATGACCCCTCCCCAAAGATGTACACATCCTACTATGTGGAACCTATGATGTGTTACTTTACATGGTAAAAGAAATTTTACATATATGAGTAAACTAAGGATCTGGAGATGGGGAGATTATCCTGGAATATCCCAGTGGCTCCAATGTAACCAACCAAGGAGTGTAGGCAGCCTCTGGAAGCTGGAAAAAGCAAGGAAGCCAATTCTCCCCTAGAGCCTCCAGAAATAATGCAGCCCTGCTGACCCATGTGGGACTTCTGACCTTCAGAACTGTATGATAATAAACATGTGTTGCTTAAACCACTGAATCTGTGGTAATTTGTTTCAGTAGCAATAGAAAACACATGAAAATACATGAGACCTATCAAGGTTAGTCTGTATCTGAAAAACTCCCATGAGGTCAGAAAGGAATCATTCCAGTAACTGCCTTCTTTAGTTTACTTGTACTTTTTTCCAGAACTTTTTCATCTTAAACAAGTTTTTAGGGTTTATATTTTTCTTGTATGTGTTTCTTTAAACCATAACATTTTGAAAATTCATCCTTTCATTCATCTATCTACCCATTTAAGAAAATGTTTTAAGTGCCAAATATTTACCAAATCATGTATTGATGCTAGGTAAGCAGAAACAATATAGACAAGTCTTTGCCTTTATAGAGCTTCAGGTCTAGTTGAGAATGAGGAGACTATCTTTTTAAAATGAGCCATGTAAATTGTTTTAGTGTTCTCATGACGTTCTGCCAACCATATTTATTTCATTAGCTTCCTGCATGCCTAAAATCTCCAATTCCAAAAACTCTCTCCTGTGTTAAGGCAAGTTACAAATTCACTTTGGCATTTACTCAACACCATTAGACAATGTCAATTTCAACCAGCCACTGATAATGGGTTATACTTTTCAATTTCCTACACATCCATGAAAGAAGTTCAGTATATCATGAAGTTGACCATACTTTTTTTCTTAAGACTTCGTGTTGGGCACCTGAGCGGTTCAGTCAGTTGGGATTCTGCCTTCAGGTTGAGTCATGATCCTGGGGTCCTGGTGTCCAGCCCTGCATTGGACATCCTGCTCAGCAAGGACTTGACTTCTCTCTCTACCTCTCTGCCTGCTGCTCTCCCTGCTTGTGCTCTCTCGCTCTCTGTCAAATAAATAAATAAATGATCTTTGAAAAAAAAGACTTTGTGTTAATGGTGTAATATTTTTGACATTCAGTAACTTTAAAATTTTATGTGTTCAAACCTAGTAGTCTTGTCCTTTATGGTTTTTGCTTTTAGTGTTTATTTTGAAGGGTCTCACCCATCTCAAGAACATGTAAATAGTCATATTAATGTTTATAACTCTTTTATTTTTAAAGTACACATGTTGCTGATTTTAAAATACTATAATCTCTCCAAAGCAATAATTTCCTGTTCCTAACGCTACTTTTTTTTTTGGTTTATATTCCTGGTGCAAGGTGCTGACAGCAGAAGGAGCAGTACAGGAGTTCCTGGGTGGCTCAGTTGGTTAATATTTGCCTTCACCTCAGGTCATGATCCCAAGATCCTGGGATAAAGCCCTGCATCAGGATCCCTGCTCAGTGAGGGGTCTGCTTCTCACTCTGTCCCTTCTCCCTGCTTATATTCTCTCTAAGAAAGAAAGAAAGAAAGAAAGAAAGAAAGAAAGAAAGAAAGAAAGAAGAAAGAAAGAAATTAAAGTACAGACATAATTCTCAAAAAATTGTAGTTTGCTGTGAACTGTCTGGTGGCTCCCTAAAGGATCAGTTGAAGAATTTGTCTTTGTTTTGACTAACAAGGCTTTTCCAGGGTTGGGAAGCCTTCACAGGCAGTAATTGCTGAAAGCAGTTAAAGGCAAATGTATAGTTCCTGCCAGCTGGGACAAGAGATAATAGTCAGGTCAAGACATAGATCAAAAAGGCTAGGAAGAAAGAAGCTGAGAAAGGATATAATAAGAGGAATATAGACTATGAAAGCTCTCCTACATTCCAGGAAATCTAGAAGGTCACACACATTTCCAGGTCAGAAATGCATGCTCAGAAGAGACCTGAGAAGACTAAGCTCTCACCTCTGGCTGACCTTCAGGCTCAGAACAAGAAGGAAATGAAGGCTAAGGCAGGGTCCTAAACTGCCATGCAAAATGTTGAAGTGCCTCAACATAGCCCACTCTGCAAAATCAGAGAGAATTATTTCAGTTGTTTGGTTGGTTGGTTGGTACAAGCATTTAAGGAAATCTCTATCAAACCATTAGCGGCAGATTGTTCTAGTGGAATAGAGACATCAGGGGACACTAACAACAAATAAAGATTTTACAAAATTAGTACACAGAGAGAGAATTCTGGAAAGATGGTAGAGTAGGTAGCACCAGGAATCTGTCTCTCTACCCAGCTCAGAGCCCAGTAAAGCAGGACAGCAACTCACCCCCAAAGACATCACTCTAGACAATAATTGCAGAATTGCCGATGACAGCTCGCAGAATCTGTCTGGGATACCTGTTTTGGAATTCTGAGTCCACTGAATGTCTGCAAATTCCAGAAAAAGTCTTGTATGGTAAATTGTGGTTAACTTTTGTCAATTTCAGCTCTGAGCCCCAAAGCAGGCAGATAGGTACATGTTCCTGAAGCAGCTTGTACATAGCTTTTGGCTGTCAGATTGGGCAAAAAAAAATCCTATTTTCCAAATATTGAGTGTCTATGCTCTAATTAATGACTACAACTTCTGGTCACAGAGGTGCAAAGAGGCAGGTGGCCATTGTGGCTGCAGCTCACACTAGTGTTGGAAGCCACTGCTAACTTCCAGGGGATTAAAAGGGTCAGTACCCTTTTATTCCTGTCTCATTTTTTTTTTCTTTTTCTTCTTTTGAGAGACAGATATCAAAGACTAGGACATTCAAAAGCATATATGAGGAAAATTAGAAATTTCTACTTCAAAGGACTTGAATAGACATTTATCCAAAAAAGATATTCAAATGGCCAATAAGCACATGAAAGGCTGCTCAACATCATTGATCATTAGAGAAATGGAAACTAATACCACAATAAGATATCACTTCATATCCATTATAATGGCATATATGTATTTGAAAAAAAAAACAGAAAATAAGAATGACAATCCTTAGTGACAATCTAGAGAAATTAGAATACTTGTGCACTCTTGGTGGGAATGTAAGACAGTATCGCCATTATGGACAACAGTACGGTGGTTCTTCAAAACATTAAAAATCGAACTACCATATAATCCAGCAATTCTACTGGCTATATATTCAAAAGAATTTACAACATGGTCTTGAAGAGATACTTGTACACCCACTTTCATAGCAACATTATGCACAACAGCTAAAATGTAGCAACTCAAGTGTCCATTGATAGATGAATGGATAAGCAAAATGTGGCATATATATACAATGGAATATTATTCAGTCTTAAAATGGAAGGAAATTCTAACATGCTACAGCATGGACGAATCGAAAGCACTATGCTAAGTATAATAAACCCATCACAAAAGACAAATATTGTATGATTTCAATTATATGAGGTACTTATAGTAGTCAGAAATGAAGTGACAGTAGATTGCAAGTTTCTAGGGGCTGGGGACAGTGGAAATTGGGAGTTAGTTATTGTTTAATGTGTATAGAGCTTCAGCTTTACAAGACAAAAAGAGCTATGGTGTTGAATGGTGGTGATGATTTATAACATTATATATTTAATATAAAATGTACTTAATGCAAAATGTATTTTAATACCACTGAATGGTACCCTTAAAATAATTAAGAGGGTAAATTTTCTATAGAGTATGTTTTACCATAATAAAAAAGTGCAAAAAAAAAGTTCAGAAAAAAAACCTCAGGGGTGCCTGTGTGGCTCAGTCAGTTAGGTGTCTGCCTTTGATTCAGGTCATGATCTTAGGGTCCTAGTATCAAGCCCTAAGTCAGGCTCCTTGCCCGGCAGGGAATCTGCTTCTCCCACTCTCCACTCATGCTCTCTCTGTCTCTCTCAAATAAATAAATAAAATCTTTAAAAAAACAACAACCCTGAAGTGTTTAGTTCACTATACAAACAACAACTACAATAATACAAACATTTGACCAAATATGTAGGCACAGTGGCCCAGGTAAGTTGACATATAAAATCAACTATCACAAGTCCATTGCTTGTCAACTAGATACTCACATACTTCTTCTTAAATCATACTTAATTTCTAAATAAAGGCAATAACAAGGTCATACTTCTGCCTAACATGATATAACTATCCTGTGTGCAACTAAAAATGCACTACATTTTCCCCCAAAAAAGAATGCAAAGTTGTCGGGTGATGATTGCTCTTCTCCTTGATATCTCATAATTTGAATACTATGATATAAAATTAACAATCCTTAAACGCTATGATATAAAATCATTACATCTTATGTTATATAAAAAAGAAATAAGAAAGGGACATAAACAAATATATTTCCTTGATATATATATAGCAAGACACACACACAAATATACATACAAAATAAGGAAGAAATAATGACAATTACAGTTCTTGTTTCTGTAACTGATTATGTGGTTGTAAGTGGTATTTATAACTAGCTTCTCCTACCTCAGCTAATGGTCATGGTCCTTTAACTGATCCTTTAACATGGTCCATACCCAAACCTTCTTTCCTGAAGGGTTTAAGCCATTAGTAGTCTTGTCGGGATCATATTGTTGTAGTTCTCTATTGACTTATTAATCTCAGAGCGTGGTAATGCTAAGAGATTCTCTAAGGGATCTATTATGTTCCAGACACACTCTTCCTTACTTCCATTGTGGAGTAGCAAATTTCTGCCCAGTAGTCAGGACCAATCACCCCAGTAAGCATAAGAACTTCCTTCTCGGGATCCCTGGGTGGCGCAGCGGTTTGGCGCCTGCCTTTGGCCCAGGGCGCGATCCTGGAGACCCGGGATCGAATCCCACATCGGGCTCCCAGTGCATGGAGCCTGCTTCTCCCTCTGCCTATGTCTCTGCCTCTCTCTCTCTCTCTCCGTGACTATCATAAATAAATAAAAAATTTAAAAAAAAAAAAAAAAAAAAAAAAGAACTTCCTTCTTGCCTATTGATTTAGAGATATGAGGAGCCCAAAGTGACTAGGCACCTGTCTAAACTTTCAGTTTAATGGAATCATTATTGTATCTCAAAACTGCAGCTTTTTGGGTCCCTCTATAAATGTACCTGAGGAGTACACACAAATGAGGAATATGCTGTCTCCTAAAAAAAAAAAAAAAAAAAGTCCACTAGGCATTGTGGGCTCTTCTTTGTTGTAAGGGGGACCATATGCAACAACTTATCTTTCACATTAAAAGGGATATCTTGACATATCCCGTGTCACTGGATTTCCTAGAAATTTCACTGAGGTAGATCTCTCGAATTTTTTGTCAGATTTATTTCCTCCCTCTGACACAAATGTCTTACCAATAAGTCTACAGTAGTTTCTACTTCTTGTTTACTAGCTTCGGTCAGCATAATGTCATCAATGTGATGAAACAGTGTGATATCTTGTAGAAGGGAAAGGCAACCAAAATCCCTGTGAACTAAATTATTACATAGGGCTAGAGAGTTGATACCCCTGAAAAAGGATAGTAAAAGTGTATTGATGCCCTTTTCAGCTGAAAGAAAACTGGTGTGGGTGGCTTTATTAACAAAGATGGAGATCAATAAACAACAAACATTGCTAGATCAATACCTGCATATCAGGTACGAGGGGGTATGTTGATTTGCTCAAGCAATGAAACTATGTCTGGTATAGCAACTCCAACTGAAGTCACCATTTGGTCTAATATACAGTAATCCACTGTCATTCTCTAAGATCTGTCTTCTGCAGAGACCAAATAGCCAAGTTCAATGGAACATGGGGGGAATTACCACCACTGCATCTTTCAAGTCCTTGATCGTGGCACTAATTTTTTTTTAAAGATTTATTTATTTATTTTAGAGGGGGAGGTACAGGGAAGAGAATCCTCAAGGAGGCTCTGCCTTCAATGCAGAACCCAGTGGGGGGCTTGATCCCAGGACCCATGAGATCATGGCCTGAGTGGAAACCAAGAGTCCGTTACCCAACAGACTGAGTCACTTGGCTGTCCCCTGGTAACACTAATCTTTGCAACCCCTCCAGGAGTGTGGTATTGTGTTTGGTTTATTATTTCCCTAGATAGAATCCGTTTTAGTGGCTTGACCTCTCCCACCATAATAGCCTCACTCCATAGGCCAGAGAACCTGTGTGGGGATTCTGAAAGCTGCTGAGTATGTCTATTCCAATCATACATTCCAGCATTGGGAAAATAACTACAAGATGAGTTTGGAGGGGCGTCTGGGTGGCTTAGTTGGTTAAGCTTCCAACTTTTGGTATCAGCCCAGGTCTCTGGTCATGGGATTGAACCCTGTGTCCAGCTCTGTGCTCAGTGCAGAGTCTGTCCCTCTCCCTACCCCCTCCCTCCCTTCAAATAATAACAACAACAAAATAAAATGGGTTTGGAGATATCCTGGGACCACTGTGAGGCAGATCTGAGCTAAAACTCCATTTATCACCTAACTTCCATAAGCCCCTACTTTGACTGGCAGATCAACATGACATTTTGGGTCTTTTGTAATTAGTGTCAGGTCAGAGTCAGTGTCCAGCAACCTGCTAAAGGGATTTTTAAAAATTTTTATGATTTACCGATCATTTCCTTTTTCCCCAAAGCACAGTTACCCTGGTAAAAGGCCATTGGTCCCTTTGGGGAAGACTAAGAGAAAGATTAACAGTATAAATATTTGGAAGTGGATTAGGGTTCTTCCTCAAGGAGACATGGTCTCCCTTTCATTCAAGGGGCTCCTGGTCTGTAAACTGGCTCAAGTCTGGAAATTGATTGAAGGGCTACGACTCTGTTTTTATGATTTAAGTTAGATTTTTCTTCACTTGAGCTAGAACTCTTCTTGTACAAATTAAGTGAGAATTTAGTGGGCTTCCCATATATTTTTTCTTCTAGGAACACCATGATAAAGAGCCAGCATCACAGGTCTCCAGAAGTCAGACTATTTGATTGCTATTTTGACTCTGCTGCCCATTATGGTAACAATACCCAGTTTGCCTTTAGTGATGGATGGAGTACTGCCATTTGGACCCTGCCACTTCACCATCCAATTATTCTCATTGCATTTAGGTTTCCCAATTCAGTGGCAGCAGTTCCCATTGTAAGTTCTGGCCTACAGAGAGATGATTGCAGAGCCCTTCAAGGATGCTGAGGCTCCCTTCACAAATTTATTTCTCACTGTTTTGGTGAAAAGTGTGTCCACTGGAAACTTCCAGGGTGGGTGAGTAGGTCTTAAATGACAAATACACCCCAATTTTATGGAACTAGACAGTGGAGATGGTTGCACAACACTGTAAATATTTTAAGAGTTATGGAAGTGTATACTCTAAAATGGTTAAGATGGTGAATTTTATGTCATGTGAATTTACCTCAATATTTTAAAAAAATCTCAAAAACTACATATAGAATATTTCTATGAGTTGAAGAGAAAATAAGGTTAATTATATCTTATTTTGAATGAAACTACATTGGTTCCTAGTGATCACCACTTCATCTTCTAGCAATCAATCAACTTTCAATTATGGGCCATAGGTCACTTTCATCTTGGTAGTTAAAAATCCAGATATCTTGAGCCAAAGTTAATAAATTTACTCTGGGTGTGGTGCCCAGGAATTTGCTTTAATTATCTCTACAGTAATTACTGAGTGCACACTAAAGTTTGAGAATCATAATTCTAGGTGCCTGTAAGTCACTCCTTAATAATTTTCTCTAAATTTTTGGTTGTGGGATGCCTGGGTGGCTCAGCAGTTGAGCGTCTGCCTTTGGCTCAGGGCATGATCCTGGACTCCCGGGATTGATCCCATATTGGGCTCCCTGCATAGAGCCTGATTCTCCCTCTGCCTGTGTCTCTGCCTCTCTCTGCGTGTCTCTCATGAATAAATAAATGAAATATTAAAAAATAAATTTTTGGTTGTGCCAAATGTTAATAGTACCTGTCTGTGGTTTCAAATAGTCACTTTTCTCTTCGAAAATCAGAAGATGATTTGCTCACCTCCTGTTGCTTCTTATTTTCCCAGAAGTCCTCAAGTAACCCTGTCTCAGAATTTTCTCAAAATAGAGAAATGACTTCAAACACTAGAAATGATCGAATTCAGTAGTAAATGATCCAGTTCTCTGGTAATTTTCATACTTATCTTGATCTACCTTTCCCCTTAGGTATTTTCTTGCATTTTCTTTCTGATGCCCACTTTCCTTGACAAAGCAGAAGTAATGTATGAGTTAGTTGATAGGCAGCCGTACACTGTAGAACTTAAATCACTATTCCTGCTGCTATTCCTTTGGCCTAGTGCCCTAAGTTGGGAGTTTTACTATGAGTATTTCAGGTTTTGTTTTTAAGGAAACGCCTGAGTGTTGTCCTTTTCAATGTGGAGTTTTACTCGGATGCTTTTATGGAAGATATTTAGGCAATATTTTGGGAATGCCTTCAGGGCTAACATAATAACCTTAGTACTGTTTATGTCCGATGGAACCTCTTTTTTTTTTTTTTTTTTTTTTTTTTGCAGTTAGGACCACAGATAGCTGTCTCCCACTTTCCTAAACTCTCCAAATGGTTTATTTTACATTTTGAGCTATTCTGCATGGTTCACTGTGCCCTACGATGCAGCAATGAATGCTGTCTGCCCTGTGTCCTATAGCAGCCCCCACCTTAGCATCTACAAACAGTCGCCTTCTGCTGGTGGGAATTCTGACGACTCGCCGCCGGCAGCCTGGAGAATCCTCCCAAGCTCCGGATCCTCGCCGGACGCGGTGGCGCGCGCCTGTAGTCCCAGCTACTCGGGAGGCTGAGGCAGGAGGATCGCTTGAGCCCAGGAGTTCTGGGCTGCAGTGCGCTATGCCGATCGGGTGTCCGCACTAAGTTCGGCATCAATATGGTGACCTCCCGGGAGCGGGGGACCACCAGGTTGCCTAAGGAGGGGTGAACCGGCCCAGGTCGGAAACGGAGCAGGTCAAAACTCCCGTGCTGATCAGTAGTGGGATCGCGCCTGTGAATAGCCACTGCACTCCAGCCTGGGCAACATAGCGAGACCCCGTCTCTTTTGAGTTCTCACCTTGAAAGTATCCTTTCTTCCCATAGTATATATTGAACACAACGAAAAGGGGCATACTTCTATTCTTGCACGGCAGGTTTCCTATTTCCTATTACCCCCCCCCCCCCATGGTGGGGCAGTCTTCTCTTATTCTGTCCTACTTTTTGATTATCTAGCGAAACACCTGAATATTCAGGTTGCCAAGAGTTGATGGAGTTCCTATTGTATGCCAGGTACTACGCTGAGGCAAGGGATGCCATGATCAAGGTCAGATGAGAATCCTACTAAACATCGCAAAATAGTCCTCTGAGAGCGGGGCCCATCAAAACAGGAACTCCTTTTTGAGCGTTGCTTCACCTTTATTGCTGAGGGTACTTGTAGGGCGAATGAAACAGTTCCGCTTCGTCACATTTCAAAATCTGCTCGTCCAAGTTAACCGAGTGGAGAGGGGTTCCTTACTCTTGCAGACCGAGCCCTACCGCCCATGCAGGGGAAATCCTCCCAGTACGCGCCTCATAAATTTTTACCACCAGCAGGGGTCGCTAGGGAGTCGGTCTTGAATCCCGGAACGCAAGAGGGAAAGGGTAGCCTGTCAGCTTTTCAGGAAGAAATGCAGTTTCAAGAGAATAGTTTGGATCTATTGCGAATTGTTTTGGTATAACGAAAAGCCTGATGACGGCGACTTGATAGTTCAAAGCTTTGGAAAAGTGACGCAAACACGTTCGCCTCGAGGAATATTGGGTCTTCTGCGCGGCCGTAGATGTCGGCCAAGTGCGCCTGCGCGTTAGAGTAGCGGCGTTGAGTCAGGCAGTCCGTGGAGAAAACTGCGGTAGCGACCCTCAGACCTCGCCATGAAGACTCGTTTTAGCACCATTGACCTCCGCGCGATACTCGCGGAGCTGAATGCCAGGTACTGAGCGGTAGGGGACCAGGCTCGTGCGGGGGATGCAGAAGCCAGAGGCCGGTGCCCCAAGGTTGAAGAAAGACCAGCCTGATGTTTCCCCTTCATCCCCCCAGCGCTCTTCTGCGGACCTGGCCATAGGCCTGGGTGGGCGAGTGCGGGACATCCTTCCCGTGGCCCTCAGGACACCTGGGGGAGCCCAGCGGCCGCGTGCCCCACACCCTGCTCTCGCGGGCTGCTTGTCTCACCAGGTCTCGTGTCAGGCTTTGGCGGGGCCCTCACCGAGCGCTTGCCTTGTTGGCCCGAGTTGCCCGGGTCTGGCAGCAAACGTTGAGTAGAACACGAGACACCGGGTGGACGCCGGGATGCTCCAGTAGTCTTTTGCCTCGGGGGGTTTCCAGGCCGGAGGCCTGATTTCTTTGACACTCTTCCTTACTTCTGGGAGAGGGAATACCTGCATTTTAGCTGCAAGTAACAGATTCTAGTCTGGTTTCTATTAAGCAGTGTGAATTTTGCCATTTTTGCCATTTTGCCTTCTTTTTTTTTTTTTTTCTTTTGTAATAAAGTGTATTGGACTTTTTCTATGTTTCCTTAAATATTGGGTCATTTCAAGGACGAAGGGCATTGCATGGTTTTCCTAGGGCTCGTATACAACGTTAGTTCTTAAAAAGTTAAAATTAAGTTTTGGGTGGAATGCCTGATGGCCTTCAGACTGATGATCCCAGGTTGACTCCATATCCTTAGAGTTGAAGATCCCCCCCCCCCTTCGAAGGCTCTGCTTCCGCCTGCCGCTTTAAATTCTGTGAAGTTTTGTATTTCAAATGTTGTTACATGTTTCCTTTTTCTTCGCAGCTTAATAGGAATGAGAGTAAACAATGTTTATGATGTGGATAATAAGACCTATCTTATTCGTCTTCAAAAGTAAGAGCATTTTACAGGCTTGTTTTACCTTTGGTAATTAAATATGAGATTATTAATTTTTTTTTACTTGCACTTTTAGTCTGTTTTACTGAGCGTTGACAAATGCCCTAAAGAAAAATTTAACTTTTTTCTTCTACAGGCCAGACTTTAAAGCTACACTTTTACTTGAATCTGGCATACGAATTCACACAACAGAATTTGAGTGGCCTAAGAATATGATGCCCTCTAGTTTTGCCATGAAGGTAACTTTAAGTTATACTTGAAGCTAAATTTTAAGGCCCTGATATTGGTCACTAACGATTTAAGTTTTAAAATGTTTGGTTTTCCTTCACTGACTGTTATGAATAAAGTAGAGATAAAATAGAGTAGTTGATAGATAATGGGATGAATACAGTAGCTGTTTATTGACTTCTCCCTGTTACCCTTCACACCCCATTGTGCTCCAAATCTTTCTGTTCCCACAGTCACTACTCTAGTTTAAGCTTTTATAACATTCCCTTACAGTTCCTTAATTACAGTGTATTTCTTGTTATCAAAACAATTGTGTTAGGCCAAGGTGAATTTTTCTAAAGCCTTACTTTCATCATTTTCTCACCTTTTTATGATTCTCTAATTTCTGAATCCATATCCTATATCCTGTTATTCTTGGCTTTCCATGATATGCCCCACCCCCTCCTTCCTACTTTTCTGCAGCTCACCTTTGAGCTACTGATCTGTATTTTGTTGAAATACTCAGTGATATTAGTTTGTTACCAGTCATATCTTTACTTTTCACTTCTCTCTTTGCTTTTGTTTTTTCTATTAAAACTGAGATTCTGCATTTGTGGACGTGTTACCTATCCATTTGTTGACATAACAGATACTCTAAAAGATTATGTGGTACAGAGGAAAGACATTAGAATCAAATATACCTAACTTTGAATTAATGATTTTGCCGCTAAATAATTTGATAACCCTGAAAAGTTACTTAACCTCTTGAAACTTAGTTTATTTAAATGTAAAATGTGGATAATACCTCCCTCATGGGGTTATTGGTGAGGATTAATTGAAGTAACATGTAAAGCACCTAACACAATGCCTGACACATATTAGGGCTCCATATGTATTAATTTCCTTCTTCCTCTCCTCCTCACTTTCCTTCAGAAATTTATTTGTTTTGGCATTGTGTTATTTCATTAGAGGCTTTACAGAGAAGAATCTTATCCCCAGCAACTTAGAATCTGTTTTGGATTACAAGTTAGGTAAGTGTTTCCCAAATCACAAGGCCTGTCACAAAATTATCAAACTCTTAAAAGTTTAATATACTTAATAATAACCCCAAATGGTTCTTTTGGGAATTATCCTTAATAATGGTGACACTTGGTGTTTGTATAGCACTTTTCAAAATAAGTGGATAATGTTTATTTTAAGTTGTTTAATATATCTGTGAATATGAAGAACAGTTATTTTAGTTTTACAGATCATGTAACAGATGATAAGTTTTATGATACTGGGATAAAAATCCCCAAATCAGGCTACACCAATAGGAAGCTAAACACTCTAAAAAGAGAATTTTATGAGTTAGGTGTATATATTAATCTGAATGTATAGAGAGATGCTCTCCAATGGAGCAAAAAATGTTAAACAGATTATAAATAATTTAAAATAAAGAACTGCTACTGTTATATGGCACAGTCATGCTCAGTTTGTGGTAAGTCACAGAGATTGTTCCTCATTCTCATATTTGGGGATGCCAGTTAATGCTTTATGGCACTGACAGTTTTCATCAAATTAGTAATAGGGAAATAAAATAAGCACAACATATGTGCTGTATGCCCATCTGTGCTCATGATAAATACTCTTCCCTTTTCTCCATTCCATGGTGTGAATTTCTAGTTCCTTTCAAGTATGCCTTTTATCTCCATTTTGAACTTTTTCTTGAATAAAAATACTACTAGGGAACTCTGGAAGGATTGCGATTTTCCCCTGGGGAGTTAAAAAAAATAGCCCTATAGGTAGGTCACTGTTTAAATCAAAATCATTATAGACCACTCCTAAGTCAGAACTATTGAATATAGGAAAGGGAGACTGTTAGTAGTTTGAAAATTGTTATTATATCTGCCTGAATATATAAGTACATAAAATGAGAATTTTAGTCAATTTAAACTATCCAATCTGGAGGAGTCTTGGTTGTGAAAGAGATGGCATTCTAAGAGTGATTGTGTATTTCTTTTTTTTTAAAGGTGACTTTATATTAACTTCTCTGTAAAATTTGTCTTGAATTTAAGTCTTGAAAGCATTCTGTCTTACTGGTTGTGACTAAGAGCTCTTTTAAACTCAAGAATTAGAAACAATTGGAAGATTTTTAGGCACTACAGAGTAGTCTTGTTTTTGACCCATGTTATACTTAAATATTTGTACTAAAGGGTGTACATAGACTGAAGTATCAAGTACCAAGTAATTTGTATTTGGATATAAAAATGTTAATTTTAGTTTGCTAATAAGAACATCATAACTAGGGATAAGAAGAATGAGATTTGATAAGGAATGAAAGTTAATACATTTGGATTTGAGCTAGGTTGATCAAAAGCTTTGGAGACAGTACCAGAAAAATTCTGTCTCGGTTGTATTACTAAATTTGTGGGAATAGAAGGTAATTGGGTGTTATAGGGAACTAACTTATAGAATACCAATAAGCTCATAGTTCAGAATTTGTATTTGAAATGGAAGATTAGTGGAAACCACCAATTAATTTTGAACACAAAGGAAATTGGAGATACTTAAAAGATGGGACTAGAAAGAGGCTTAAAAAAAAGGTTATAGTTTTGAGTGAGGTCATAGGGTAAGAAAAAGGGACTTACTGGTATAAATAACAAAGTAAATTTCTCTATAGGTATGTTATTGTCTTAAAAAAGTATAAAATACCATTTCAGAGTTAGCAGTCAGTCCTCTCAATAAAGTGTTTTTCCTTTGATTATCATCCACAAGCTTTTGTTTACTACTTTTTAAGTGTTATTCTTGATGGTAATAAAAAGAGGAAAATTATTTACAAACCACTATCAAATGATTAGGTATTCACTTTTACATAAATACCTTTTTCTTCTGTTTTTTACTAGTGCCGAAAACATTTGAAGAGTCGGCGATTGGTCAGTGCAAAACAGCTTGGTGTGGATAGAATTGTAGATTTTCAGTTTGGAAGTGATGAAGCTGCTTATCACTTAATCATTGAGCTCTATGATAGGGTAAGTAAATTTTGGAGATGAGATGACGGATAATTTATCTTTAAGTATTTGTGTAATAGTGTACTGTAAAACATGGACAGGGAACGTTCTATCCTTTCCCTGCAGGCAACAGCAGCTGCAGCCCATTTGAAATGGGTAGTCTCAGGTAGTGGTCAATTAAAATTTGTATGATAACCTCTTTTAAAAGTTTTTTTTAAAACTTTTTTGTTTTGAAATGATTATAGATTCATAGGAAGTTGCAAAGAGAGAGGTCAGTGTCCCTCAGTTGTTATATTTTACATAATTATAGTACAATATCAAAATCAGGAAATTGATTTTGGTACAATGTATGCATCTAGTTCTGTGCATTTTCCCACCTTTGTAGATTCATGTAACCACCACTGCAATTAAGTTATAGGATTTTCCATTACCACAGAGATCTTCTTGGTGATACACCTTTATGATATTACCTATCCACCCCTCTTCCTCCCACCATCCCTACCTCTTGACACTGCCAACCTGTTCTGTCTCTATAATTTTGTCATTGTATTGAGTCTTCAACAAAGAGTCAGTTACAGAACCTTGGTGGAAAGGACATATCAGATACTTTTAAATAGGAGTTGATCGTCCCCTGTGATGCAGCTTGTGGTCCGTTTTTATAAAGCCTGTGAGCTTAAGAATGGTTTTTCTGTTTTAAAAGGGCTCTTTAAAAAAAATGCAGCTGAGACCATATGTGGCCACAAATGCTAAAATATTTATTGTCTTACCTTTTACAGAGTTAGCTTTGTAGAAAAGTTTGCTGACCCTGCTCTAATATAATAGACTCATATTATTTGAGCTAATACTGCTTAGGTAAATGCCAAAATGTATCAGGGGACTAATTTAGCAGCATTTATAAGACTTACTTTAATCTAGGAGCAGATGCTTTCATGAAAATCAAGTGCCAACCTGTGATCTAGGATGATCAGAATTAATCACAAGGGATTTAATAAACTGGAGAGAATCTAAGTGTGGTTAATTTTTTTTTTCAGAATATTGTTGGTGTTTTTTTATGATGAATGTTTTATGGTAGTGTATGATAAAGCCATTTACCTTTCTCTTGATCTTTAGTAGTCTATACTACTGCAAATGGAAGTGATATATTCTTTAAATGGTAACTTGCTATCATTGATCCCTTAGAATTTAGGAACAAATATCTTTTACTGAGTTTTTTTTTGTTTGTTTGATTTTTTTACTATTAATGGCAATGTGTATATTTACATAGGTTTGATAAGAATTTGTCCTTTCTTTTACCAAGATAAAATTAGACAAATTGATTGTGCAACTAAAGTCAAACTTTGGTTATCATATTTGAGAATAAGTCTCATTTAAGTAGGATGACAAGCTCATCATTAAGGAACAAAGGTTATGTTTTGTATGCAGAAGCAATGTCCACAAATTCCCCTTGAGAAACTGGTTTTCTACCTATTTTGTGGATCCTAGCCTGTTGGTAGTAAGGAAGGTTACATCTGTAGGTTTTAATAACTTTAAAGAGGAATTTAGGGATCCCTGAGTGGCGCAGCAGTTTAGCGCCTGCCTTTGGCCCAGGGCGCGATCCTGGAGACCCGGGATCGAATCCCGCGTCAGGCTCCCGGTGCATGGAGCCTGCTTCTCCCTCTGCCTATGTCTCTGCCTCCCTCTCTCTCTGTGTGACTATCATAAATAAATAAAAATTAAAAAAAAATAAAAAATAAAGAGGAATTTACCTGTTTTATAGGTATGCTACAGACACAATGAATAGTGATTTTTTTGTTTGTTTGTTTGTTTCATTTGGTTTCATAGCTTTGAATTAGAAGCAAAGACTAATTTTCTTTTGGGAAAACAGAAACTTTCAAAAATAAAATCCCAGATTTCTTGTGAATTCTCCAGGTAGCAGTACTTATGGCTTTAGTAATTGCTTCATACCTTGTGGCTCTAGATTTGCTGACTATAGTACAAGGAGATTTGTTTATGTTAATTAACATTTCTTGCTGTACCTATGTAAATAAATCAGGCCAAGATGCAGTAGCTTATGTGTGTATACATTTGTCATCAGTAATTTTAGATGTTACACTCATGAAAGGGAACTGTAAAAATATATATATATATATATCAAAATTTGGAAAGAGGCAAAAGGGACAAAATGTCATTTTAGTATCCTGCCAACTGCTATCTAACAGATACTCCAGGGGATTATTTTTTATTTTAAGGATGTATATCTCTTTGATTTGCTATTTACTATTGATTAGGTTTTTTAACTCTAGAAAGGTAGATTTTTAACTTGTAGAAAACTGAGAGCAATACAAATAATTCTTGCCTCATACAATGAAAATAGTTGCATTCAGTAGAGATTAAAATTGTATCTGTCCAGAGAAAAGATATCTCCAAAGGTTAGTCTTATCTTACTGCCCTGAATTGGCAATCTTATACAATCATTCTCTCAGTCACTCTAAATATTTCACTTATTTCATTTCTCTTACAACCAATTTTACCATCTAGTTGGTTTTCTTATGAAATTTTTTACAGTTACAAAAATAGTATATTGTCTTGTGTCAACCATTGTTTCTATTGAAATCAATGTCAGCTCTTTTGAAGGTAATCTGGCCTTTTTATCTAGATGCTTTAAATTTTTTTCTCTTCCTGTTTGGTTTTCAGTTTTGCTGTGGTGTGCCCAGTTGAGTTTTTATTTGTAATTATCTTTTGGGAGTTAATAGTGCTTCTAGAACTGAGTTGATGTTTTTCATCAGTTTTGGGAAATTCAGCCATATTTTCTTTGACCTATCTTCCTATTCACTAATTTTATTGCTATCAGACAAGAATCATTTGGAATTGCTTTCAGTGTCTGTTTTTATAGTCTATTGTTTCTTTTGATTTTAATTATATTGTCTCCTCACATGCCTAATTATTGTATTGTGTGCCAAGCATTGAGTAGGAAAAACAATAATTATATTGTGAGATCTGGAATGATGTTGTCTTCCTTTAAAGAAAATTGCTTTTGACAAGTGGTTAAGGGTACAAATAACCCCAGATCACTTCACTCTAATCAAGCATTGAATTGGTTAGAAGCTGGGCCTCGAAAAACTGGTATATTTCTGGTTTGCCTCATCCCCTGTGATGTAGCCTTTATTACTCACTATTCAGAGCTAGACTTCCCTCCCTTCCCAACTCACCTTTCACTTGGACTCTGAACTCTAGTTTTTATTCCCCTTAGTTGTCCTGTAAGTCTATCAAAATTTATGCTCAGCTTCTCAGCCCATCAGCTGCTTCTTAACTCTTAGACAAATGATCCTAGGGGAAAATTAGCCCCAAGTGTGGGACTCATCTTTCTGAGTTTTCTTCTCCTAGGTTTTGGTTCTGTTTACTGTTTTGCTTGCATTTTTTTTTCTTAAAAGATGAGTTTTGTATATTTTGTCCAGTTTTTCTATTTCTCAGTAGGACAGTGGTTGGAATTACCTAGACTACCATTTAAATTAAACATGTTTATATAAGTAGTACATTAATACATTTTCAGTATACACAGAAGTACATAGAATTAAAATGGAGGGTCTTACCACTCCTAGCCTAAATCATTTCCTCATCTCAAGGTAACCACTGTTATGATTGTTGTTCTCTTTATGATCTCTTTCCCTCTCCTCACCATCATCCAAAAAAACCCTTTTCTTTTCATTTGGAGGGGAAAATCTCTAGAATGTAACTAATTGCAGGCATGCTTAGGTTTTCTTCAGTACGCATGCATTCTAAGTTTAATCTTATACCAGATATGGGCCTTTGCGTTTTTGTTTTTTTTTAAGATTTATTTATTTGAGAGAGAAAATGCATGCGGGTGGAAGTTGGGTGGATGGGAGAGGGGCAGAGGGAGAGAGAGAATCCCAAGCAGACTCTACTACCTGAGCCAGAGCCAGATGCAGGAATGACCTGAGATCAAGACCTGAGCTGAAATGAAAAGTCACGCACTTAACCAACTAAGCCACCCAGGCACCCCTTTTCTTTTTCAATTTAATTTAGACCTAGATGATACTTAAAATTTTTTTCCATATGATGACTTTGTGTATCTTTAGTATGATTTTTTAAAAATCTAAACAGCCTTTTTATTTTGTAATAATTTTAGATTTATAATAGATTTAGATTTTGTGATTTTAGGTTTATAGAAAAGTTGCAAAGATAATACAGAAAGTTCTTGTATATCATTCATTTAGTTTATAGGAACATTAACATCTCACATCTTATATAATCACAGTCCATGTGTCAAAACCAAGAAATTAACATTGACACATTACTATTAAACTGTAGACTCTTCAGATTTCACCAGTTTTTCTAGTACTAATCCCTTTTCTGTTCTGGGATTCAATCCAGGATACCCCATTGCATTTAGGGCCTTTCTATTTTGAAGGGTTTGAGCAATTGGCATGCATACTGTGAGATTTCAGACATCCAGTTATTGATGAGTTGGAAATAGATATTAAGGATTTTGTACATGGGAATATGTGCTTGGGAATTTTCAGTAGTCACTGTGGCATCTAAGAGAGGTAGGCTTACAGTGGATCTTGAAGATTGCTCTCTTCTCTCTTTATACCAGGGTTTGATTTCCCAGCCTTCAGGTCTGGAATTTTGATGTATTGGTGTATCTAGAGCAGATCAGACCTTAGGTAAAGGGGTGATTGCTGCTCAAATTCATTTAAGAAAGTCAGTTTATTGAGATGCCCAGGTGGCTCAGTGGTTGAGCGTCTGTCTTTGGCTCAGGGCACGATCCCAGGGTCCTGGGATCAAGTCCCACATTGGGTTCCCCACAGGGAAACTGCTTCTCCCTCTGCCTGTGTCTTTGCCTATCTCTCTCTCTGTATCTCTAATGAATAAATAAATAAAATCTTGAAAGTTTATTAATTTGTAATAAAGTTCCAGTAAAGAGACTCTGGAGAAAGTAAGTTAAGATCAGAAAATAGTTTGTTAAGTATATCAGAGTTAAACACAGTATTTCCCAAAGTATGTTTCTTAGATACCACCTGCCATAGCTAATAGGTGTACCTAGAAATATGGGTCCCATAACCATTAAAGTTTGAGGACCTTTGAGAATAAAGTAAGATTTTTAAAAAATTCTTTAACTCTAGGACTTATCAGTACCTTTATTTATTTATATTTTAAGATTTTTAAACATCTCCTAGAGATGGAGATTTGTGATTTAAAATTTACAACTTACTTGATCACAGAATTCTTTTTTTATGGGGTTAGGGGAAACCATTTTACAGAATAGTTTTGGGAAACTTGATCTAAGGAAAAAAACACTTCAGGGAAGTAACTGCTTTACTGGAATTTTCCAGATGTTCTTGATATCTGCACATTTTAATTTAACAAACATTTACTGAGCACCTTCTTTGTGTCAGGCTCTGTGGCCAGGTCTGTTTTCCAAATCACATATTCCTGAACTAGATGCTATATGGACAGTTTTCCAAAGCTCCCGGCTTTCTTTCTCCAGTTAACTTTTGTGTTAAGTTAAATGCATGAATACTTTGAAGTCAGAACTTTTAGCAGTAGGTATTACTCTTTCAACACCTGATAACTTCTGGTTATCTGTATCTCTAATCAAGGTGAATGGTGACCCCATCTACTGAAGCCACTTATCTTGCAACTTATCATCCCCAACCTGAGTTTGGGGCTACTTTCACTGTCTTTTTTTTTTTTTTTTTTTTCTTCATAAAAATGAAAATCCATTTCAAATTTCTTTCGGTTAGTGAAAACAGGTACTAGTGTAGGTCTTTTATGAAAAAGAAGATTTGAAAACTGGGGGATAATTGTATTGTGCTTCTATGAGTGACTTTTATAGAACCATTAGACAATGAGTTTAAAGTTGGTTTATATTCCTTCATTATGTTTCAAATCTGGGGTCCTTTATTTGCTCATCTTATTTCAGAGTCTGTACTGGGCAAATGCGAAGAGCAGTGTTTAGATGTGACTCAAATGGGTTTTGTTCATAACTTCATTTTTGTAGCCTTAAGTTTTTAAGAGACTACATTTTCTCACTTTTTAAGAAGTTTCAAGAATGATTTGGGAAAAGCAATAAGTCATATTTTATTCTATTACAGGGAAACATTGTTCTTACAGATTATGAGTACCTAATTTTGAATATCCTAAGATTTCGAACTGATGAGTCAGATGATGTTAAATTTGCTGTTCGTGAACGCTATCCAGTTGATCATGCTAGAGCTGCTGAGCCTTTGCTTACCTTGGAAAGGTAACATATTTGTTTATAAGTTCACTTCATATTGTATTAGAAGATAAAATAGGTCATATGTCGATATGAAAGAACTGTAACAGAATATTTTATTTACTGGCATACAGTAACTAAATTTGGACTGCTTGAACTACATAAATGTGCATGTAATCAGTTAAGCTTCATTTGCAAGTAGCAAAAGTATATCTTTTTAATCTAAGTCTGGTGTTAATTCAGATGTTTATGATTTCTTGGTAAAGTGAGGGGACTTACTAGCTCTTCTGTGAGAAGACAGCTATCTTGGGCAGAGTGCAAATGGAAATGGTTTAGCTAGGAAAAGGGAATACTGTGGGATAAGGTGCTAATTGTAGTTGTACTCTTTTAGCTGGAAGGTTTTGCTGGCTAATAGCTATAGCAGAGGTTCTGAAAATGTAGCATGCATCACGTTCACCTGGAAGGCTTGATAAAACATAGATTGCTGCTCCTGGTTCCAGAATCTGATTCAGCAGATATGGTATAGGCCCAGGAATTTACATTTCTACCAAGTTCTCAGGTTATGTTGATGCTGCTGATCTGGGGACCAGAGTGGCCCACAGCATTGTTAAGAATTCTTATTAGATGCATAGTTAAGTAAAACCGTTCCAAGTATTAAGATATATCACCAGGCCCTATAGACGTTTACCTGTTACATAAAGACATCACTTTCCTGTCATAGATGAGCATGATGACAAGCAATATGACTTAGTTGAGAAAGTATTGATTTTTCTTAGAATACTTGGTTTTGGGTGCCACTCTGCTGCTAGGAACCTATTACCCTTGGATAAATTACTTTTACAACCCATTTTCTTACATACAAAGTGAAGTTATCCCTCTTGTATTTTAGAGTATAGTGATGATCAGGCAATTTGATGCATATGAAAGTATTGTGAATATGAATTTTGCTGTAAGATTTGTTAAATATAAGTTAGTAAGAGGTGTGTCAATTTTGTTTTCACAGATTGACTGAAATAATAGCCAGTGCACCTAAGGGCGAACTACTGAAGAGAGTTCTTAACCCATTACTTCGTGAGTAATCCTAAATAGAGCAGTGAAGTGTTTGCAAGAAAATGTAGTTTTCAGGAATATATTTAAATCTTTTATAACTCAGGAGAATATTAGAACAACTTGATAATATAGAAAAGAGTTGAAGATTATCTTTTGAGTAAGAGTTTATTTTTAAGGAAAGAGAAAGTTGTTATACCACATAAAGTTTGACCTTTATCCAATAACTTTTATTTAAGAGCAATACAGTTATGTAAACAAATAGTATGTTATCTATCACTTTAGTGCCACTGTAGTATTCTGAGAATTTTTTTTTTCACTTGAATCTTTGGTTTAATAACCATTTAGAATTTGTTTGTTTGTTTGTTTTTTAACTGGTGGGTTTTGGGGCATCCCAGAATCTGCCAGGTACTTTTGATCAGGATAAAGATAATCCAATAAACTTGAGAAATCATCATTCATCCCTGTAAAGAATCTTGAGAGGACATACGAGCAGGGAGATATCCTCAATTACTGAGCATTAGGGAGTTACTTATCCTCTCCTGAAATTCGAAGGCATTAAAAAATTATCTTTACAACTTTCCAACTATTAGTATAGCACAGATAAATTTGTAAGTTTGGACTTTTTTTTTTTTTTTTTTTTAATTTTTTTATTTATTTATGATAGTCACAGAGAGAGAGAGAGAGAGGCAGAGACACAGGCAGAGGGAGAAGCAGGCTCCATGCACCGGGAGCCTGATGTGGGATTCGATCCCGGGTCTCCAGGATCGCGCCCTGGGCCAAAGGCAGGCGCCAAACCGCTACGCCACCCAGGGATCCCAAGTTTGGACTTTTTAATAATATACTCTATTAACATGGTGTGTTGCATTAACCAGTTTTTGAAGGTTAAAACAATCCTTCATTTCTGATTTATAGTCCATTATATGTGGCTCAATTCCATTAAATTTCTATAACTTATACACGGACTTCTACAATTGTATTGTAGCCTTTAAAAAACCTTAAATTTTTATAAGTACTTGAATTGTTATTTCTAATATCATTTCAAAATAAGTAAACTAAAAAAAAATAAAATCTTAAAAAGCAAAATAAGTAAATTGTTTTCACTGTCTTCTGTTAGTAGATATTCATACTGGGATATATATTTTGGATGTATTTTGAATGTTAAATTTTATAGTAAATACTAAAAAATGAAACCTTCTGCTTTTATAGCCTATGGACCAGCTCTCATTGAACACTGTCTTATAGAAAATGGATTCTCTGGCAATGTCAAAGTGGATGAAAAATTTGAAAGCAAAGGTATGCCTGCACGCTACAAGATTTGTCCACTTTCATTTATTTCCTTTATTAAAGACTATGAAAATTAATTCTGGGAAAATAATAAAAGTGAGCAGGTAGTTGTAAACTTAAAAACATTGACCTATGAATGTTCTATCCATATGGTATTCTTGGCTTCCTGCTCTAATGTGGCACTTTTTTCTTTTTTTTAATTTTTAAAAGATTTTATTTATTCAAGAGAGTGGACATGAGCTAGGGGTAGGGCAGAGGCAGAGGGAGAAGCAGACTCCCCGCTGAGCAGGGAGCCCATGTGAGACTTGACCCCAGGGTCTTGATCCCAGGGTTCTGGGATCATTACCTGTGCTAAAGGCAGATGCTTAACCAACTGAACCACCCAGGCACCCCTCCAATGTGGCATATGATCCCTAGTAATTCACAGTTCAGTCTCTACCTTATTACCTATCAATCTTAGAATATTCTCTCTTCCTCTCTCTAAATATTTGAGGTGGTTACCAAACTTGATAGTCTCTGGTATAGGCTTGAAGGAGTTGAATTATTCACCTTCTGACTAGGAAGTTGGAGTGCTTTTAGAAATAGCGATATTCATGCATTTTAATTCTGTAAGAACTGTAGGGTAGATTTATGATGCTTTTGTAATTACTTAAGAGAACCTAACTAAATTGCCAGATTAAGATAATAAAAAATTAGAGGAAATATAAGGGAAATGGAAGACTTAGTCTTTGACAAATTTATCTGCAGATTCTCATGTAAAATTCTAAAGAAATCATTCTTCATGTTTATATTTTAGGATTATATATAATTTACGGTTTAGGGAGAGTAATTTTTATGCTATAAATGTTTTTACGTTTAAAAATACAACTTAAAAAATAAAAATAAAAATGTAACTTAAATGTTGTAGTGAGTGATTTAGTATTTGAAATACTAATTTAGTGCAGTCCTGATCAAATGCCAACAGGTGGTATTGTCTTTGCGATTGTAGTGTTTTGTTTCAAATCTGATATTCTTATGGAATAAAAGCAAGTGAAAATATTCAGAAAAGTCTGGAAAAGAATGGTAATGATGGAGAATATAACCCTTTAATAGTTAAAATATATTAAGGGAATATAGTGTATGAACAAAGTACCTTTAAGATCATGAGAAGAAAAATAACATGAGAGTAAAATGTTACTGAGATCACAAGCTGGCCAAAAAAGATTCTTTTTTTTTTTTTTTTTTTTATTCATGAGAGACACAGAGAGAAAGGCAGAGACATAGGCAGAGGGAGAATCAGGCTCCCCGTGGGGAACCTGATGTGGGACTCGATCCCAGGACCCTGGGATCAGGACCTGAGCCAAAGGCAGATGCTCAACCACCAAGCCCCCCAGGCGCCCCCCAAAAATATTCTTACTTACGTGTACTGATTATAAACTTGATATAACTATATCTAATTTTCTTGAACATTTTTTACCGTTTCATCAGCACTTTTCTGTTTTCTACATGGTTGTTTAATAGTAGTTGACACTTGATTGACACTCCTTTTTCCCATTTTTATTCTATTAGATATTGAAAAAGTGCTTGTCTGTCTGCAGAAAGCAGAAGACTATATGAAAACAACATCCAACTTCAGTGGAAAGGTAGCACCACATTTACTTATTGTATATTGCTATGGTTTTATTTATTTAAATTTTCAGAATTTGAAGTTCATTTAAGGATTACTACATGTAAGTTTTTTGTTGTAATTTGGAAATTCAACATCGGTGATATTGTAGGTAATTTAATTTTTTTAATTGGTGTGGGGTTTATAATTTTTCCTCTGTTTCTTTTTTTGAAAGTACCAGTCATATCATTATTGGTACACCAGGAGAGTTGAGGGATTTGAAAATCTATCCTCTTAGGGTGATTTTTAGATGGAGAAGCACATTTTAATTTACTAGCACTTTTTTAAAGGGTGATTTTCAGATAGAGAAGCGCGTTTTAATTTACTAGCACTTTTTTAAAAGTTGGTGATTTACATCACTCTATTTTTAAATTTTTTTTCAGTTTTTAAAAAAATTTAAATTAGCCAACATAGAACATCATTAGTTTCAGAGGTAGTTTAGTGATTCATCAGTTGCATATAACACCCAGTGCTCATTACATCACATGCCCTCCTTAAAGCCTGTCACCTAGGTACCCCATCCCCACACACACCTCCCCTCCAGCAACCTTCAGTTTCTTTCCCATAGTTAAGTTTAAGTCTCTCATGGTTTGCTCTCTCTCATTTCTTCCCATTCTTTTATATCACTCTAATAGGTAAACATCCTCTGTATCTCATACTTTCTTTTTCTTCCCTGTTTGAAGTATAACTTTATTTATAACAGAAGTTCAGAAAAAGTTATGATTACTTAAATTCAGTGCAAATATACCTGCCCCATTTGTTAAATGAGTGAAAATTTCCTACTTTCTCATACTTTCTTTTTCTTCCCTGTTCGAAGTATAACTTTATTTATAACAGAAGTTCAGAAAAAGTTATGATTACTTAAATTCAGTGCAAATATACCTGCCCCATTTTTTAAATGAGTGAAAGTTTCCTACCAAGTGAATCCTAAGACTTTTTCTGCTGGAAGTAAAGTGCTTTTGTTTTTTTTAAGTTGAAGAACATCTAAAAATGGAAAGAAAAAAGCATAGTGCACCTGTATAGTCTCACCACTTTATTAAATCACTAGTTTTCATTTTCTTTATTCCTTATTTTTTCTTGTCCATATGAAAAAAACAGTATTCTTTAATAATACTTAGCCTAGAAGTGTCATTTGAGAATTGATACAATCAATAAACAAATGCAGTAGATTATTTAAACCTGGAATACTTTTATAAGTTAAATTAATAAGATTTGTATCGGTCATGGAGAGTAAATCTGTTAACTATGAAGCGAAAGAGTTTTATTTTATTGATTGATTGATTTAAGAAAGAGTTTTAATATTGGATTTTTGTAGGGATACATCATTCAGAAAAGAGAAGTAAAACCAAGCTTGGAAGTAGATAAACCAACTGAAGACATACTCACGTAAGCATGTAGGCATGAGTCAATTTGCTTTGGATGTTTTTTATTGTTCTTGAATGATATAATAAATATGTTTTGCAGGTATGAGGAATTTCATCCTTTCTTGTTTTCTCAACATTCACAATGTCCATATATAGAATTTGAATCATTTGACAAGGTGGGTTTTCCAGTTCTGCATTTTGACCAGTTAGCATGTATGAGGTATTAAATTAATACTAACTTGCTTTGATTGATAATTTGAAAATATTTTTGTTTTACAATCAGTGAATCTGAGCATTAAAGATTAATGCATTTTATTTTAAGATGAAGAGTCAAAGATTTGAACTTAATTTGATTCTGGCTGTTTAGCTATATAATACATTTACTAAGAATCTGTTCAAGTTCTTTGAGTAGTATTATAAAACAAAATGGACTCTAAAATTCTGTGTGTGTAAGTTGAAGTAAAGACCACATTTTTGTTGTTGTTTTTTTAAACTAGTTACTATCTTTTTCTTTTTTTTCTTTTTTTAAAATAAGGCTGTGGATGAATTTTATTCCAAGATAGAAGGTCAGAAAATAGATTTAAAAGCTTTACAACAGGTATGGTATTGCTAAAAGCATTTATATTAAAACAACTAGCCTTAGTGTGGTTTGCTGTGTAGATGATGCTTTCATTATAGGGATGGGCAGCCTTTCAGAATTAGTATGGGAATGCCATTATCCCTTGGTTTATTGATAAAGGTCCAGGAGAGGTCTCATTGTTCAAAAGGATTCCCTCATTTGTTCCATCAGTATGTTAGATACTCTCTAAAATGGAAAATACAGTGGGAAGATAAGGCCTGGTACTTTTTCCCTAGTGTTTGTGCTATTACAGGAACCCAAAGTTTCTGAGACTTTGCTGTTAAGGGAATATTGTTCCAAGGAGATTTTTAAATAGGCCAACAGAGAGGGAAATGTTCTCTCTGTACAAATAATCATATTTGTTTATAATTAAACTGCTTCTTCTTTTCAAGTGGGCTTTCCACCTCCACAGGAGAGTTGAGTATGCACTGTTTCCCCAGCACATATGACCATGCTTTTGGAGCACTGCTGTAGAACACTTTCAGAAATTAGCCACAGTCACTATTAATTTGAAGGGGATTTGATTTTTCAAAAAATATTAATTAAGTTTTAAAATATGTGTGAAAGAATTTGAAATTATGTGAATCCCTGCCCCGTGTTGTAAAAAATTAACAGCACAATTTCAAAGCAGATGGGTTGGATGAATTAAATAGTGTGACTGCCACATGGTGGCAGCACATGAACTAGTAAACAGATATTTAGTGGGAACATTGAATTGCATGTTTTTATGTGCATCAGAATATCTATGAATTATTTTAGTGATCACTGTGCGTTCTTTTAATAGTCATCATTCTTATAATTCAGATCTTTTAAATATTACATCTAGCATTTAGTCATTAATTGATGATGCTATTACTAATGTTAGAAAATTTGCTCCAAATCAATAACCTTGAAGGTATAAATGATATATGATAAAATGCTATATAGAAGGTAAATTACCATGAGCCTTTGTGGGTTTAATTTAGAAAAAAGAGTATTCTGTAGAAATGATGCTGAGAAAATTAAAAGCAGCAATAAAATAAAAAGCTATTTTGGTAATTTATGTTAAGAATGCATTTCCCCAAAAGCACTTTTATGTGATAGGAAGACAAGGTCTTGAATTCTGCCTGCTTGAATAATGCAAGGACATTAGGGGCATATATTGCATAGGATGTAACCTGTAATCAAAATACCTTCCTGTATAGGGAATGAGAGGTAGGTAGTCGGGAGAGGTAATTTGAGAGCATGAAACACTTTGGGGTAGGACAGACCTGGGAGGCTGACTATGGGAACCTTAGCTAGTGAGGTGATAACATTGAGAGGGTTGAAGTGGAAGTGGGGTAGTGACATAAGAGAGAAAAGTTCCAAGAGGCAGGAGAAATCTAATTTTCAAAAAATCTGTTTTGCCTACAAAAGGAAAAACAAGCATTGAAGAAATTAGATAATGTCCGGAAGGATCATGAAAACCGATTAGAAGCTCTTCAACAGGCTCAGGTATTATGTTTAGCATTTTCAAATTTCAGAAATGGTAACTTTAAATATAACACTACGTGTTAACTAAGTGGAATTAAAATAAAGACTAAAAAAATGGTAACTTTAACTGGCATTATAGTAAACATTTTTGTTTATTTCTTAAGGAAATAGACAAACTTAAAGGAGAGCTCATAGAAATGAACCTACAGATAGTTGACAGAGCCATTCAGGTTGTTCGAAGTGCTTTAGCCAACCAGATAGATTGGACAGAAATCGGATTAATTGTGAAAGAAGCCCAGGCTCAAGGAGACCCTGTTGCAAATGCAATTAAAGAATTAAAACTGCAAACAAATCATGTTACAATGCTACTAAGGTAAGTTTGATTCTTAGTTAAGCAATTTATGTTTGTTTTTATTTTGTTATTTAATTGTCAACTGTATTCATTTAAAACTTTTTCTTTTTTATTTGGAAATTTATCCTCAAGATACAGGAAAAAATAATTTACATTAAATAATGCAACTGTTGATTTAATTTCTTTAAGATTTTATTTATTTAGAGAGAGAGTGCAAGCACTGGCATGAGTGCACATGGGGCAGGTGGGGGCAGAGTGGGAGAAAGAGAGAAGATCCCAAGCAGGCTCCATGCTGAGTGTGGACCCCAACATGGGCCTCGATCTCATGACCCTAAGATCATGACCTGAACCAGAAACAAGAGTTGGACACTTAACTGTGCCACCCAGGTGCCCCATAATAATGCACCTATTTAAATACAGTAAACAATCTATGATGTCACTGAGGAAAAAATTGAAAAAATGTGATGTCATTGACATTAGTGAAATACTATTGAATATTTTTAATAGAAATCCATACTTGTTATCAGAGGAGGAAGATGACGATGTTGATGGTGACATCAGTGTTGAGAAAAATGAAACCGAACTACCAAAAGGAAAAAAGAAAAAGCAAAAGAATAAACAGCTGCAGAAGCCTCAGAAAAATAGGCCATTACTTGTTGATGTTGATCTCAGCTTGTCAGCATATGCCAATGCCAAAAAGTAAGTGTTAAATTTAAGTATGAATTGTAGGTAAAATATTACCTGCAATAAACCAATTAAAATATTAAAGATAATATTTGTGTGTTTGGGTGTAATATATACATATTACGTATATATGTGCTTTTGGGTGAAAACACCTTTTAAATCTTTTTGTAGTACATTATACAACTTTGTTTTCATAGAGAACATAAAATTGCATCATGCACAAAATTTGTTCCATATGATTTGAGAATCTAAAATTAGAAATAACATAAGAAAGCTAAAGAATAAAGATTTTACTTAAAATTAAGAGAAACATATTTTTTTAGATACTATGATCACAAGAGGTATGCTGCTAAGAAAACACAAAAGACTGTTGAAGCTGCTGAAAAGGTACTTAATATTTCTTAGAGTGAATGTGAATTGTTTTTCTTTGCTTTCACTTAATGGCCTTAATTATTTCTTCTGTTTAAGTGAGGTTTTCTAATTCAGATATATCTTTCAAATTTAATTTTGCTTTAAATATATGTGTGCCAGTATTTATTTTCTTCCCCAAACCTCCTTCCCAATCTTGCCTGTCTCAGTAAATAGCACCTTCCTTTTTCCCTTTGCTTGGGTTAAAAATGTTGGGCTCATCCTAGACTCTACCCTCTTAAACCATTTCCAGTCCATCATCAGCATATCATAGCTTTCCTATAGAGTATAACCAGAATCTGGCCACTACTCATTAGTTGAGGCCCCCATCATCTCTGTTTACATGGATTGTAACAGTGGCTTCTTCCTGGGTCTCTCTCCTTCTACCCTTTTCCCCCTGCAGTCTGTTCTTCATGCAGCAGCCTTAATGATCCTTTTAAATAAAAAATGAGGTTATTTCTTTCTGTTCAAAATCCAGTTGCTTCCCATCTTACTCAAGCATCTGACTCTTGGTTTTGGCTCAGGTCATGATCTCAGGGTCATGAGATCGAGCCCTGTGTTGAGAGCTCCACGCTCAGCACAGAGTCTGCTTGGGTTTCTCTCCCTCTCCTTCTGCTCCCCACCCCCACCTGCCATCTCTCACAAATAAATCTTAAAAAAAGAGAGAGTGAGTTCAAAGCCCTTCTCTTGCCCTATAAGGTCCTACATGATCCACTCCCCTCCCATCTAATCACCTGCATTCCTCTTGCTATACTCTTTCCAGCTACACTGCGATCTTAGCTGTTCCAGCAACAGGGACCTGTGGTGCCTCCTCAGGGCATTTGTGCTTTTGCTGCTCTTTCTACTGAGATTGTTCTTCCCTCAAAATTTCCATGGTTTGATCCCTCCATTCATTGGCCTATCTACTAAAATAAGACTTTACAAGAGAAGCCTTTCTTGACCACTCTTACCGAAAATAGTACTACCCTCAGGCACTCTCTTTGCTTTATTTTTCTTCTTAAAAAATACCCTTTCCAACATGTTTTTCTGTCTTCTCTCTAGAATGTAGATTGTATGAAAGTAGGATCTTTGTTTTGTTTATTGCTTTGTCCCAGCCCCTAGAATTATTTCCTGGGACATAGTAACATATAATATCTGTTAAATAAGTGACCTTTATGACTTGGGCCTCTGTCTGCCTCTCCATCCTCGTTTCTTGACATTTTTCCTTGTTGTGATCACTACTTTCTGATCAAGGTGTCCTTTTCTTTTTGCTTATAGGGCTCTTCTTCCTGTTTTTGTCTTGATAATTCCATTACCCTTCTGACTTCAGCCTAAATGTCATTTCCTCAGAAATACCTTCTTTGACCATAAAGTTATAAATTAGGTTATCTTTGTATACTCTCACAGCATCCATAGATACACTTAACATACATTTATTTGAATTAATATATTTTATATTTATATCTTCTCCTAGACCCCTTGGTGGAGTGGGGGTGAGAACTTTGTCTTGTTCACTTGTGTGTCCCAGCATCTAGTCCAGAACCTATTATGTGATAGATACTCAGTATCTGGTAAACAGATGATACTTTCTGTAATTTGTAGGTCTTAAGAAAATATTTTATGTGGTAAATCTTTGACTTAAATTATTTTAATATTTAAGGCAAAAATCTTTTCTTCATTAATTTCATGTGGGTATGGAGTATGTGTGTAATTGGTGCAATTTTGTGACATTTAAAAAATGATTTCTTGCCCTACCATTTACTTGTTACTTTATATTTTACTTTTTTAGAGAGAACGTGTACACTCCTGTGCCCACGGGGTTGGGGGGAAGGTGGGGCAGAGAGAAAGGGAGAAAGAATATTAAGCAAGCTCCATGCTCAGCGTCGAGCCCAATGTGGGGCTTCATCTCACGACCCCTGAGATCATGACCTGAGCTGAAATTGAGAGTCAGATGCTTAACCAACTGAACCACCCATGTGGCCCTTCATGTTATTTAAATATGATCTTAACAAATTATTTAAAAACTTTTCTTCTTATGAATAGGCATTTAAATCAGCAGAAAAGAAAACAAAGCAAACCTTAAAAGAAGTCCAAACAGTTACCTCTATTCAGAAAGCAAGAAAAGTGTATTGGTAAGTGTTATACCTTTTAAAAATAGTTTTTAAAGATTTTATTTACTTATTTGAGAGAGAGAGCGTGAGAGACAGCATGAGCTGGGGGAGAGGCAGAGACTCCCTGATGAGCAGGGAGCTCCATGCAGTCAATGCCAGGACCCCAGGATCATGACCTGAGCTGAAGGCAGTTGCTTAACAGACTGAGCCACGCAGGAGCCCCTAGAAATAGTTTTTTGTTTTTATTAAAATTATACATGTACATTGTTTAGAAAATCCACACTTCTATAAAGCTTGTTACAAACACCAGTAGCCCTTAAATATTTTAGCCCTACTCTTATTGCCTTCTCTCCATAGAAACTATTTTTTAGCTCTTTTAGCTAATTACTTTTGGTATATACCTCCCTTTCTCTTACTAATATGTTTATATTGCTGCTGCTTAATTTTTTTATTTTATAATCTATTAATGACTTCCCACTGTGCAAGGTGAAGATTTTATTCTTTCCACTTGTGCTCCATTACACACATATATACCACTTAGCCTCTCAACAAAAGTATAGCATAATTTGTCACAGTTGATATTCAGCATTAATATTATATTAATATTTTAATTAGTTTCTTTTCCTTCCCTGCTTAGCTTTTTGTCTTCCCTAAAGGTGATAATTGTCATTTCATTTACCCTCCTCTTCCAAGTGCGTTCAGACACATTGGAATTCAATCAGTTTCATCTTGCAGAAGTCTCTCCTGAGCTTTTTGACCTACTTTGTTCTAGATCAGTTACTCTTAACATCTTAAGATCTCCTTTTATTCTTATCCCAGAAGTTCTTTTTACCCTCTCTGTGTTGGATTCTCTGTCCCTGGATCTCATACTTCCTTTTCCTTTCTCTGCTCTAGAGGCTGCATGAGAAGGTGTATATAAGATGTAAAGTTTTTGAGGTCCTCAATATATAAAAAATTATTTTTATATGTATTTTTACATTTTTTCCCTTATGCCTAATTGGCTGGCTGGGTATAGAATTCTAGTTTAAAAATCTTTTCTTCAGACTTTGAAAGTCATTGTTCATTGTATTAACTTTCAGATTTGATCTCCAAAAGTCTGATGTCATTTTGATAGTTTTTATTTTATTGAAAATTTGTTTCTGCCTTTCTCTAAACCTGTAGATCTGTGAGGATGTTTTAATCTATTATGCTGGATATTCTGTGAGTCTTTTTAATTTGGAAACCTGTAGTTCTGAGAAATTTTCTTATAAATATTTCTTAGCTCTCTGTGGATTGTGTTTTTCTTTTTGGTTTTCTTTTTTTCTTTTTCTTTTGGAAGTCTTATTTATTAAATATGAGACCCGTTGAATGGTCCTCCAGTTTTCTTGCATTTTCTGTTTTTCAGCTCTTTATGTTCTATATCCTGAGAGATTTCTTTATCTTGCAGTTCTTCCCCTGAATTTTTACATGTTTTATTCCTTGCTATCATGTTTTTAATTTTCATCTATTTTTGGTTTTTTATTAATTTCCTGTTCCACTTTCTTTATACTAAGAATAGTTTTGATGTATTAATTTTATTTAAAAGTATTCTTTTCTCGTAGGTCTTCTCTAAGGTTTTTGGGTTTTGATTCTGTTTTGTTTTATTTGTTGAGTTTGTCTTCAGTTTTTGTTTTTGTTTAATTTTTATTTATTTATGATAGTCACACAGGGAGAGAGAGAGAGGCAGAGACATAGGCGGAGGGAGAAGCAGGCTCCATGCACCGGGAGCCCGATGTGGGATTCGATCCCGGCTCTCCAGGATTGCACCCTGGGCCAAAGGCAGGCGCTAAACCGCTGCGCCACCTAGGGATCCCTGTCTTCAGTTTTTGTAAAAGACTTTTATTAATGTCTGATAATCCTGAATTGTCTGTTCTACGTTTTATTGTAGAGTATAAAATGATTATTGGAAGTTCTCTGTGGGTAGTTGGGCTTATAAAATGATGTACATGGGCCATTTTATATGGAACTATTAATGTCTTTAGCTTTTTGACTCTTCAGCTGGTCTCGTTCTTCAGGAAACATTTTTTTCCCCCTGCTTGGAAAGTGAAGACCTGGCTATAATTTTGGAAGCCCAGTGAGAATAATAGACTGGGGAGGCTTAGTATCCAGTAATTCATACATGTACTTTAATTGCCTTATTTTACATGTTACCTCTACTTATAACTGCTACTTTTCCCTTAACTTCTGGCCTTCTGTTAGGATGTGGAAGAGGGAGCAGCTTACTACTATGTTCAGAACTAAAAAGATCTAGGGAGGTAACTGCTTCTTGATCTGATTTTCGACCAGTTCTTCTGTTTTTAACCCCATCTTAAACTATTTCTAGCAGCATGTTGTGCTGCTATTTTAAGCTTTTTATGGGTTACACAGTGGAGATTGATTTGTTTCTTGGCTTTTTCCTTTGTCAGCCTAGATTTCAGCTTCTTGACTTCCTTCACTTGTCCATTGATTTTTCTATTTCTTAAAATGTTCTTGCATTTTTCTTCTTTCTTTTTCCTTTCTTTCTTTTCCTCACATTTCTGTTGAGGAGTAGGATTTTCATTCCTCATAATGTTCTTCATAGGTACTGGTCTCAATAAAACAGATTGGGAAGTGTTCCTTTATCAGTTGTTCGTGGGTATTTGACAAAATTCCACCTCTGAAGCTAACTAGTCTTGAAGTTTTCTTTATGGGCAACTTTTTCACTATACATTCAAATTCTTTAGTAGATACAAGGACAACTCAGATTGTCTAATTTTGGTTGATAGTATTTCCTAAGACTTTGTCTATTTCTAAAGTTTGGAATACTGGCATAAAGTTTTAATATTCCTCTTAACTTTTTAACACCCGTAACATCTTTAATATCCCCTCCCTTTTCATTTATGTATGTATGTATTTATTTATTTTAAAGATTTTATTTATTCATGAGAGACACGAGAGAGAGAGAGAGAGGCAGAAACATAGGCAGAGGGAGAAGCAGGCTCCCCACAGTGAGCCCCATGCGGGACTCAATCCCAGGACCCTGAGATCACAGCTTGAGCCAAAGACTCAACCATTGAGCCACCCAGGCTCCCCTCCCCTTTCATTTATGATAGTTGTCATTGTGCCATCTCTTTTTCTTGATGAGTCTGACCAGAGGATTTTCACTTGTGTTAATCTTTCAAGAACCAGTTTTGACTGTTGATCTCCTATGTTATGTATGTGCTCTCTATTTTATTTTCCTTTTTCTACTTTTCACCGAAATTCATTTGCATTTCCCTTTCTGATTTCTTAAGGTGGAAACTTAGTGCATTGATTTTTTTTTTTTCTCCCAGCCTCTTTTCTTTTCTAATATGTATTTCAGGGAGTAAATTTCCTTCTAAGCCTGGCTTTTTAACTATATCTAAAAAGTTTTGTGGGACACCTGGGTGGCTCAGTGGTTGAACATCTACCTTCAGCTCAGGGTGTAATTCCAGGGTCTGGGATGAAGACCCACATCAGGTTCCTTGCAGGGAGCCTGTTCTCCCTCTGCCTATGTCTCTGCCTCTTTTTCTGTGACTCTCCTGAATAAATAAATAAAAATCCTTAAAAAATAAAAATAAAAAGTTTTATTATGTTGTAATTTCATTATCTTTCATGTGATTTCTTCACCTGTGTGTTATTTAGAATTGTGTTTATTAATTTCCAAACCTACGGAGCTTTTCTGGTTCCATTTTTGTCATTGATTTCTAACTTAATTTACATAATGTTCAGAGATGACATTCTGAGTTAACCTTTTAACATTTGTTATTGAAACTTCCATTATGGTCCAGCATATTTGTGGTCCACTTTATTTACAAATATTTCATATGTTGAAGAGAGTGCTGTTCTATAGTCATTGAGTGCATTTCTCTAAATATCAATTAGGTCAGATCTGTTAATCATGTTCAAATCTTTGGCATCTTTAATTTTTTTATATGATTATTTTCTCAATTACTGAGAGTTGTGTTAAGAATCACATAGTTGTAAAAAAAAAAAAAAAAAAAGAATCACATAGTTGTGCATTTGTTGTTTCTCATTTTACTTCCACTAATTTTTGTCTTATTTATGAGGTGATAAAAATATAGACCTGTTATCTTTCTGTTGAATTGAGCCTTTTTATTAACTGGAATCATATGTTCTTTTAGCTTGTAATTTCTTTTTCCCTTCTATGTGAAGTATTAAAAAGTAAATCAACTTTCTTTTGGTTAGTGTTTGCATAATGTATCTTTTCCATCATTGTATTTCAATCTTTTTATATTCTTATATTTTAAAGGAGTATGTATATCATTTTCCAGTCTGACACCCTGCATTTTACATGGAGAATCGACTACATTTACATTTAACACGATTTCTGATATATTTGGGTTTAAATCTATCCATTTTACTATTTGCTTTCTATTTGTCGTATTTGTTCTTTACTCTTTTTTGCCTTTTTGCCTTTTGATTTTTTTTTCCTGTTATTTATATGCTCCTTTACTAGGATGATTACAAAAGACATCCGTATGTTTCTCATTTTCTGTCCTTGTGGCTTTGTGTCATTTTAGAAACCTCTTTACCATCAATAGGAAATTGTTAAATAAGTATAGTACATCCATTCAGTATTGAAGACTTTTTTTTAAGATTGTATTTTTAAGTAATCTCTACACCCAAAGTAAGGTTCGAACCCACAACCCTGAGATCAAGAGTCACATGCTCCACCAACTGAGCCAACCAGGTGCCCCAAGAAGACATTTTTAAGTAAAAACAAAGCAATTTTCAGAATAGTGTGTGTTGTGTCTAAAAGAAAAGGTTTAGGATAGGCATTTTATTTTAGCTTTTGTATATGTAAAGAAACTTCAGAGAGGAATACACAGAAAGCTGAGAACAATGGATTCCTGTTTAGTAGTGGTAATGGGAAGTGAAAGGGGATTCAGGATCTCTGACTATACCTTTACATAATTTTAAAAATTTCTGAACCATGTATATGTATTAATAAAAAATCAGATTAGGAAACAGGAATAATTTTGGGAGATATCAAAGAGTTTAGTTTAATGCCTATGCTTGATTTGTCATTTTTAACCAGAAGTTTTTAAATTGTATATTTCATAAATATTATCTTGATAGTCATGTGTAATATAGGAAATATTTCTGTTCATCTCTATTTTATGTCTTTTTCTAAATGTCATAGTAATATACACTCTTTAGTTTTTATCATGATGGTACATATTACTCATGAAAACCCAAATTACTTTGTCCTTGAGAAAAGTTGTAACTTTATACTTCCAAAGGTAATTTTTGCTCTATAAAAAAAAAGTGTAAAGAATATCATATATGTAAACATTCAATTGAAAACAAAATGGGGAAACTTCTTTCTTATCAATAGCCCCAAAACGTAGCCAGTACCCTGCTGAAAGAAAGCTAAACTTAGGGACCATATGACATTTTATGCTTTTGCTTTGTGTAATTCATTGTTGTATTATCCTTGAATTTAAGAAGGATCTGTATGAGCGTGAGATAAGGAGAGAACATACTTTTCTTAATCATTGAATTTAGTTACTTCTAAAGAATATCCTAGGGCAATTTGTATTACAAGAGTTCAGTAAAATTCAATTTGATGCTTTAAGAAATTAAACCATCAGTTTGTCTTAATACATGCAGGTAGAATAGCTTCACTGGGTTTATTTGTTTGCAAAAGGATGTGAATTCAGGTGACTATAAAGGAAAAGAATATTAACTTTTTTTCTTTGAATTTGGTAGGTTTGAGAAATTTCTGTGGTTCATTAGCTCAGAGAACTATCTAATAATAGGTGGACGAGATCAACAACAAAATGAAATAATTGTGAAAAGATACTTGACAACAGGTAAGTAAGATTAAAATTTTAAAGAATTTTCTTATAAGTAATTGGATCGGTTATCTCAATATGACATATGGATTTTCATCTTATACTCCTTTGACAGTTTTAATTGGTAGAAAGAGTTTCATCTTGATGGTTTATGGTTTGTTGAATTTGTGCTTTGACGCTTAATTCTCATTTTAAGTGAACAGTCCTAAAGTAGTACTGTTGAACTAATCTGTGGTATTAGACTTTTGAGTCTCTGCTACATTAACAAAATAGCTTTCAATCTTCCAAAGTCATTGTACCTAAAATTTTAAAGGCTTAATTTTTTAGTGCTGCTGAAGTTTTAAACTTTTTTTTTTTTTTTTTTTTTTTTCACATTTAGAAATAGGACCTAAGCCCTTTGGTGTAAGACTTCTCATTTATTTTTGTTTGCTGATACCTCATTGTGGTTGAACCCTCAGTGTGGGTATCTGAAATCAATAGTCAGAGCTAATTTGAATCCGCTGAACATCCCAAACCAGGAAGGAAGCAACAGGTATCCAGTTATTACATGGTGCTCAGAGCTTGGTCTCCTGTCTTCTATAGCACTGTTTATTGTGAGCTGAGCCTTTCTTGGAGTAGTATGAGTTTTTCTCTTTTTTGAGTTTCAAACCCCATACAAACTGTCATGGCAAGCAGTGGCTGCTCATTTTACCTGTTAGGAATCATGTACTTTACTTTTCCCTTAAAAAAAGAGGAAAGATCTCACTTCTGCATTTTTTTGTTCATTAGGTTATTCTTTGGTATTACACACTTAGAATATAACTCGAAGCTCTCATTGTGGCTTACAAGCCTCTTGGCTTCTTTTCTAGCCTAATTTCTTAACAGTCTTCCCTTCTGACTGCTTCTCTTCATACATGTCAAACATCCCTGGTCCTCAGGACCTTTACATTTTCTAGGATGACTCCTCTGTTCCATGTGTCTTTCACCCTCCAGCAGAAAGGCCTAGACTGGCTTACATGGTAACTCAGCAAGTTTGAGAGAAAGAGAAGAAGCACACAGGACTATTAAGACCTAGACTGAGGGGATCCCTGGGTGGCGCAACTGGCACTTGGTCACAGCTGCTACGTTGTGGCCAAGGCAGGTCATGGTGCAGGCTCAGATTCAGTGGATGGGAAAATGACTCCACCTCTTGAAGAGAAGCTTCAGGCTCATAGAACAAAGAAGTGTGGATAACAAGGAAGAGAGGAACTGACCATTTTTGTAATCTACCATATTAGCATGGCTTTCTTATACAGAAGCCTGTAAGAGCTCTCCTAGGGGTAGAAAATGGACTTTCACTTATGCCTTCTTATACTCTTTGGATTTTGAACCCATAAAATCCATTAAAAAAAAGAAAGAAACATGGCTTAAAGCATTATTTCTCATTTGTCTTTAAGGGGACATTTATGTACATGCTGATCTTCATGGAGCTACTAGCTGTGTAATTAAGAATCCAACAGGTAATATATTTCTCTTTATTATTCAGAACTTTAATTCCTTAATTTAAAATATTTTTAGTATAAGATAAAAATTGTTAATAAAGGACAATTTATAATGATAAAAGGGTCAATTCATCAATAAGATATAACTATTATAAACATATATGCAACCAACAATAGAGCCCTAGAAGTAGCCATGAAACAAAATCTGATAGAATTGAAGGGAGAAATAGTTCAACAGTAATAATTCAAGACTTTGATACTTAACTTTTAATCATGGATAGAATAACTAGATACAAGATCAACAAGGAAATAGAAGATTCAAACAACACTGTAGATTAACTAGACCTAACACATATCACCGGTATCCTTCCCTAACAAAAATAGACTTACTCATTCTTCTCAAGTGCATCTGGTGTGTTTTCTAGGCTAGACCAGGTAATAGTTTATAAGACAAGTCTTAATAAATTTAAAGCTACTGAAATCACACAAAGTAAGCTTTCTGACCATAATGGAGTGCATTTAGAAACCACTAATAAATTTCAAAAATTAAAAAAAAAAATCACAGATATATGGAAATGTTAAATGTTAAAGTGGCTTCTTTAACTGAAGAAGGAACTTTTCCCTGTGATAAAAATTAGATCTGTAGTCTATATCTGGAGCATTTATTAAATATCTTTGGAAGTCGCATTTGCTAAAGAGAAAAAGGATTGTGAGGGCATGCTATACATATAGTTGTATTGCGACAAATTAAATGACCTAGATGAGACAGGTTCATTCCTAGAAAGAAACAAACTACCAAAACTGACTCAAGGATAAATAGAAAATCGAAACAAACCTATAACAAGTAAAGAGATTGAAAGAGTAATAATAAAAAAACAACAAATCCAAAACAAAAAACTTGCTCACAAAGAAAATTCTAGGCCCAGATAGCTTCACTGGTGAATTCTACCAAACTTTTAAAGAAGATTGAACACAAATCCTTCACAAACTCTTCCAAAAAATAGAAGAGATGGGAAAACTTCCTAATTCATTCTATAAGGCCAGTTTTACTCTAATAACAAAACCAGACAAAGACATCACAAGAATTGAAAACTATAGACCAATATTACTTATGAATAGACACAAAAATCCTCCACAAAATATTAGAAAGCCAAATCCAGCAGTATATTAAAAGGATTGTACACCATGACAAAGTGGGATTTATCCCAGGAATGCAAGGTTAGTTTAATATATGAAAATTAATCAATATAATAGAGCGCATTAATAGAGTAAAGGACAAAAATCACATGATCATCTCAACTGACGCAGAAAAGGCCTTTGGCAAAAATCCAGCATCCATTTGTGATATAGAAGGGATCTTTCTCAATTTGGTAAAGAGCATTTATGAAAAACCCACAGCTGTTATCAAACTTAATAGTGAAAGACTGAAAACTTTCCCCTTAAAGTCAGGAACAAGATAAACATGTCTGTTGTCATTTCTTTTCAACCTTTTATGGAGGTTCTAAATAGGCCGTTAGGCAATAAAAAGAAATAAAATATATCTACATTGGTAAAGAACAAGTAAAACTATCTCCATTTGCAGGTGACTTGATCTTATATATTTAAAACCTCAAGAAACCCACCAAAAATTATTAGTTAATAAACAAGTTTAGAATGTTTGGGATACAAGGTCAACATATAAAAGTCAGTTGTATTTCTTTTTTTTTTTTTTTAATTTATTTGAGAGAGGGAGAGTGTGCACACACATGAGTGGGAGGAGGAGCAGAGTGAGAGAATCTTCAAGCAGAGTCCCTGCTGAGTACAGAGCTGAATGGAGGGCTTGATTTCACAACCCAGGAGATTATGATCTGAGCCAGAACCAAGAGTTAGATGCTTAACCAACTGAGACACATAGGTGCCTCAAGTCAACTGTATTTCTGTACACTCACAGTGAACAGTACTAATGTAAACTAATAAAACATTCATTTATAATAGCATTAAAAAGAATAAAATACTTAAATTTACCAAAAAGAAATGTAAGACCTATACTCCAAACAAAAAACATCACTGAAAGAAATTTTAAAAGACTTAAATAAATGGAAAGACTTTTAGTATTTATGGAAGTTTTAATGTTGTTCTAATGGCAGTACTTCCCATATTAATCTATAGGTTTGATGTAATTTCTCTCAAAATTCCAGATACTTTTTTTTTTTTTTTTTTTTTTGCAGAGATGGATAAGTTGATCCTAAAACTCACACAGAAATGCAAAGGACCTATGTTGACCAAATCATTTTTAAAAATGAAGAACTAAACAAAAATAAAAATTTTTAAAAATGAAGAACAAAATTATAGGACTTATACTTCCTGATTTCAAAACCTACAAAGCAATAGTGATAAAGACAATGAAGTATTGTTATGAGGAGGGACAAATAGATCACTGAAGAGAATTGAGTTTCCTCTTTTATAGTCTGTTGACTTTGAACAAGTATATGAAAACCATTCAATGGGGATAGAATAATGTTATCAACAAATGGTGCTTGGACTACTAATATCCATGTACTAAAGAATAAAGTTAGACCCCTGCTTCACATCATTTATGAAAATTAACTCAAATGCATCAAAAACCTAAACTTAAAAACTAAAATTATAAAACTGTTAGAAGAAAATAAGGCATACATTTCATAATGAATCATGAAATCATTTCTTAGACATCAAAAGCATAAACAACCAAAGAAAAACAAGTAAATTGGACTTAACATTAAAAGCTTTTCTTCAAAGGACACTATCAAGAAAATGAAAAGACTACCCACAGAATGAGAGAAAATATTGGCAAATCATTTATCTGTTAAAAAACTAGTATCCAAAGAACTCTTAAGTCTGAACAATAGAAGGAAAAAAGACAAAAACAATTTAAAAATGACAAAGGGTTCAAATAGATGTTTCTCCAAAGATATAAGAATGGCTAATAAGCGCATGGTAAGATCTTCAGCATCATTCGTTAGGGAAATGCAAATAAAAATCACAATGAGATACAACTTCATACCCAATAGAATAGTTATAATGAAAAAATATACAAAACAAGTGTTGCTAAGAATGTAGAGATGGAACCCTTGTATACTGCTGGTAGAAATGGAAAATGATGCAGCTGCTATAGAATAAATAGAGTTTGGTGGTTCCTCAAAAAGTTGAACATAGAATTTACCATGTGACCTAGCAATTCCACTCCTAGGTTGGTTTTTGTTTTGTTTTAAGATTTTCTTTATTTATTCATGAGAGACATAGAGAGGCAAAGACACTAGCAGAGGGAGAATGGAATATCATTCAGTCTTAAAAAAGAGATGAAGTACAGATAATTGCTCTAACAAGTAAGAAGCCAGACACACATGATTTTGTTGATATGAAATTCCAAAGTAGGCAAATCCATAGAGACTGAGTATATTTGTGGTTATCAGGGGCTGGAAAAGTGGGGAATGACTATTAAAAGATACAGGATTTCTTTGAGGGATAAAAATGTTCCGGAGTTAGTGGTAATGGTTATATAGCTTTATGAATATACTAAAAACCACTGGATTATATACTTTAAATAGGTGAATTTTATGGTGTGTAAATTATATATCCCAATTAAAAGATATTTGAAATCTAACTATAGAGGGTCATCTGGGTAGCTCAGCGGTTGAGCATCATCTGCCTTCGGCTCAGGTTGTAATCCCGGGGTCTGGGATCAAGTCCTGCATCGGGCTCCTCATGGGAAGCCTGCTTCTCCCTGTGTCTTTCATGAATAAATAAATAAAATGTTTTTAAAAAAGGGAAATCTAACTGTAGGGATATATTATTAATGTGCTTTTCATTTTGACAATTTAGGTGATCTTTAGTAATTCTGGAAGTCTTCAAACTTTGAATAGATTTCTCTAAACTATTCTTTCTGGAATGAAGTTAGAGTTATTGATGTAATAAGTGAGAGGGTCTTTCTTCTCTGACTTATTCACTTAGACTATTTAGAAGCCTGCTTTGTAAATATATTATTGTTGTTGGTTTATTTTTTTTATCTAATTTTATTTTAATGCTAGTATGGCTAACATACAGTGTTATGTAGGTTTCAGGTGTACAATTAGTGATTCAACAGTTCTGTGTATTATTCAGTGCTCATTAACATAAGTGTACTCTTATCCTCTTCACCTATTTCACCCGTCCCTATACCCAACTCCCCTCTGGTAACCATGTTTGTTCTCTATAGTTAAGAGTCTGTTTTGGGTTTGTCTCCCTTTTTTCCTTTGTTCGTTTGTCTCTTAAATTCCATGTCTGAGTAAAATCATATGGTATTTGTATTTCTCTGGCTTATTTTGCTTAGCATTATATTTTCTAGATCCATCCATGTTCTTGCAAATGGCAAGATTTCACTTTTTCGTAACTGAATAATATTCCATTATGTATATACACATGACATCTTTGTCCATTCATCTATTGATGGACACTTGGGCTGCTTCCATAATTTGACTATTATAAATAATGCTACAAGAAACCTGGGGGGCATATATCCTTCTGAATTAGTGTTTTCATTTTCTTTGGGTAAATACCTAGTGGTATGATTACTAGTTCATAGGTTAGTTTTATTTTTAGTTTTTTTGAGGGACCTCCCTACTGTTTCCCACAGTAGCTGTACTAGTTTGCATTCCCACCAACAATGCGGAGGAGTTCTTTTTCTCCACATCCTCACCAACACTTATTTCTTGTGGTTTTGATTTTAGCCATTCTAACAGGTGTGAGTGGTACTTCATTGTGGTTTGGTTTACATTTCCCTGATGGTGAATGATGTTGTAAACACATTGTTAATAAAAAAAAATAGTAACTGGGCAGCCCAGGTGGTTCAGTGGTTTAGCACCGCCTTCAGCCCAGGGCCTGATCCTGGAGACCCAGGATCGAGTCCCACGTCAGGCTCCCTGCATGGAGCCTGCTTCTCCCTATGCCTGTGTCTCTGCCTCTCTCTCTCTCTCTGTTTCTCATGAATAAATAAATAAAAAATCTTTTAAAAAATAAAATTAAAAATAATAAAATTAAAAAATAGTAACTATGTAATACTGAAATTAAAATGTATCAGTGTTCAAATTGTAAGAGGATCAGATCTGTCATGCTGCATGTGATTTTCATATCTTGCTCTGTAGGAAGTCTGTACTTAGGTACTGAAGCATTGTAATGTTTTCACAGGCGAACCCATTCCCCCTCGGACCTTGACAGAAGCAGGCACAATGGCACTTTGCTACAGTGCTGCTTGGGATGCACGAGTCATCACCAGTGCTTGGTGGGTGTACCATCATCAGGTAATAAGGGCTGTCGTCCTTTTTCTTAATTTATTAAGAGCTGTTGTGTACTGGGTACCTGGGTGGCTTAGTAGGTTAAGCGTCTGACTCTTGATCTCTGCACAGATCTCAGAGTTGTGGGTTCAGGCCCCACATTGGGCTCCCAAAAAATAAGAAATAGAAGAGCTATTGTGTACAAAATTTTGAGGATATAGATGTGAACAAGGCAAAGTACCTACTTTGATTGAGCTAACATTTTGATGGTGGAGAAAAATACCTTCTGGTAACAAGCACTGTAAAATTTTTTCTTTAAAGCAGAGTAGGCAGTAGAGAGTGATAGGGGCTACTATTTTGAATGAAGTATCACAAGAGGCCTTTCTAGGAAGGTAAGATTTGAGCAGATACCTAAATGAAGAGAGCGAATAATTCATGCAGTTACACAAGATGACCTGACCAGTGTTCCAATTATGACTGGCATACTGAAAAGATCTTTCTCCTCTTCATCTTTGTTGGAATTTTCTGATCTCTCTTTAACCCTTCCTGGAAAATAGCTATATCCGGTGTTTTTTTTATTCACTTGGTTTTAGTAATTATCCTTCTTTGTGGTTAATGCTATTTTACTTGATGACAATTCACTCCACACTTCAGTCCTTTTACAAGGCCCTAAAGCTATGCAGCAAGATAAAGAATTCAATACATTATCCTCCCTTAGGTTCATTTTACATCTATTTATATGCATTATTTTCTGCTGTGCTGTGATAATGTATTTTCAGGAAATTAATATCATTTCTGAGATTATATTTTTTGCCTCAGTACTATTATAAATGTGGTTTTAATTCTTTTATTGAATAGGTTTTTTAAGAGTGAAATTAGTGTGCTTTTACTCCATCCAGTAACTATAACAAAGGTACTCTCAGATTTGGGAGTTTCACAGATAACATAAAATATTAAATATTTCACAGATAACATTAAATATTAATATTTGGCAATTATCTTATTTTGCCAAATTAGAATATATTTTTAAAAATCTACTGTCTTCTTTATTTTCTAAAATGGAAGATTATTTACTGCCCCCAAAAATAGTATCTCAGGAAAGGATTTTATTTAATAGATATAGTTTTAGAAAATATAGCTTTATGATATAAGCTTATTAAACTACCCTTCTTTTTCTCATTACATCTCAAACCAGAGGAAACGTGTGGACAAATCCTGACTCTAATCCATTGCATTTGAAAACTTTTGGTGTAGTGTATCCATTATTTCTTTTGTTACTGCCAAAGGTATACCTGCCTTTGAAAAGATATTTCAGCATTGAGAATTTCTACTAAATTACAAACTTTTTAAGAGACAGTGCTGTTTATTTGAATATGATTTGACTTTCTTAAATGAAAATAACATATTTCTTAAGACAGTAGTATAATGTGGTGTTGTATTCTTCAGGTGTCTAAAACAGCACCAACTGGAGAATATTTGACAACAGGAAGCTTCATGATAAGAGGTAACGGCTTGTTGGTAAATTATGGAGACATTACTAATATTTTCAAGAATGGAAGCTATTCTGATTTCATATATGAAATAAGGAATCTTTTGCACTTCTGTGGCAAATTTATCATTTGTCATGTCTTCTCCATATGTATTTTTCTTGATGAGAATGTTCTTTCACATACAGTTATAAGGGTAAGAATGTATAGCATGACCTTTTTTCTAAAAATAGATTATAGTCAGGGCTTGATTAACCTAAAGATGAGAGCAAATATTCATATTTTTGCTTGTTTAATTCCTGTTCCTATACATAGTGCCAAATTCTGTGAATGGGAAATGTTCCTTCATTACAGAGAAATGACAAAATAATATAACCACTGGTGTCAGATAATTTACAAGCATAAAATGGAAAAAATGAATTTTTAACATTTCTGTTTATTATCTTTTATAGGAAAAAAGAATTTCCTTCCTCCCTCATATCTAATGATGGGGTTTAGTTTCCTCTTTAAGGTATTCTTCAGCTTCTTTGTTATTTTTTTCTGATTTTCATTAGTCTTCTCTAAAGTTCCATCAGTGAAAAAGAACTATTTCCATAGGTAGACGAGTCTTGCGTTTGGAGACATCGGGGTGAACGAAAAGTCAGAGTGCAGGATGAAGACATGGAAACACTGGCAAGTTGCACAAGTGAACTCATATCGGAAGAAATGGAACAACTAGGTAGTTTACAGATTTTAATAAAGTAGCTTATAGTGTTTCCTTTTGTCTAGTTTATCTTCTAAATTTTTTAAAGATTTTTTTTATTATTTATTCATGATAGTCATAGAGAGAGGAGAGAGAGGCAGAGACACACAGGCAGAGGGAGAAGCGGGCTCCATGCCGGGAGCCTGATGTGGGACTCGATCCCGGGACTCTGGGATCGCGCCCTGGGCCAAAGCAAAGGCAGGCGCTAAACCGCTGAGCCACCCAGGGATCCCCTATCTTCTAAATTTTTAAAAGATTGTATCTACTTTGGGGTAATTGAAATTTGAAAACAACACTTGCTGTCAGTTTTACTGAATATTGTTTTCGGAAGTGTCAAATGAATTATAAAGTACTTAATTGGATCTGTAACTAATGTACTATATAAGCATATATAGTAAAACCTTGGTATTTAATGGGTCAAATGTAAATGTGTTCAGCAGAAATAGACTCAGGTTTTTACAAATCAGCATTTAATTTTAGATTTAAGAATTAGAAGTGATACAAAGATGAGTTTATAACAAGTGTAATTTCTCATATGAGAATTTTCCTTGATTTAATAATATACTTGGTTTAAGTGGAAAGGAACTGTGGTTGCTGGAATAAATTTACCCACCTACCTAAAAGAACTAGGGAAAGTATGCCCTCTATATTATTTTTACAGTTATTTTCCTGGAGGTCATTGCTTTTTAGGACTAATACTGCATTATTTCATTTATGACTACTGTTGCATTACCAGACTTTTATTATTATTATTATTTTTACCATGTTCCCAATACTGTACAAAGTTCTCTATTTACATTATTTTTAATGGAATTCTCACAACCATTTTTGTCAGATAGTGATGGCATCTACTTTTATAGGTGAGGCAGCTAGGTATATTATTACTACTAAAAAGGGTTTCTTTTGCAAAAATGTGAATACCTTCTGTGTGCCAGTTATATTACATGTATTGTCTCGTTTCACTATACATGTGCAAGTTACAATAACAGCAGAACTTATGGAATTAATTCTCTTGTCCTCCTTTTTGGAAATACCTAACCAAGACAAGTTAAAGTTTTCATTGTAGCAGTGGTTGCAATGTCCAAGAAATTTATTGTGGTAAAGTATCTTGGAGAGCATTTATTCCAAAAAGTTTATGATACAAAAGTATCCTTTTGTCTGAGTACTCTTTGAGGATGATCAGCTATGTGTGTGTGTGTATGTGTGTGTGTGTTTCTGTGAAAGAGAGAGAGAGAGAGAGAGAGAGTGATCTTTTGGAGAAACAGAGTCAACAGAATGTTTTTTGGAAGTTTTCAAGATAATCATCTAGCTTTGTTAACAGTGGTATTGTTCTGACTTTCTTTTCAATACTTCTACAGATGGAGGTGACAGTAGCAGTGAGGAAGATAAAGAGGAATCACATGAAACTCCTGTGGAAGTGGAACTCATGACTCAGGTTGACCAAGAGGATATTACTATTCAGAGTGGTGGAGATGAACTAAATGATGAACTAATTCAGGAAGAAAGCTCTGAAGATGAAGGAGAATCTGAAGATGTGGTAAAAGATCAGGAACCTCTTGGTGAAATGAAGGATGAAGGGGAAGAAACATTAAATTATCCTGATACTACCATTGACTTGTCCCACCTTCAATCCCAAAGGTAATTAAAAACTATCATTTTATAGCTGGTAGTGATGGAAGAATTAATCCTTCCAAAGTAATACCAAAATTGACTTTAATACTTTCACTCTCTGTAGTTCTACAGTCTTATTATCTTTTCACCATTTTATGGGAGGGGCAGGTAGATCTCTCTAAAGAAATTTCCAGGACCCACGGTAGAAAAATATAGTAAACATAAAAGTGTTAAACATAACACATAAAAGTAAACATAAAAGTGGGGGCACTTGGGTGGCTCAGTGGTTGAGCGTCTGCCTTTGGCTCAGGTTGTGATCCTGGGGTCCCAAGATCGAGTCCCACATCAGGCTCCCTGCAGGGAACCTGCTTTTCCCTCTGCCTATGTCTCTGCCTCTCTTTGTGTGTCTCTCATGAATAAATAAATAAAATCTTTAAAAACAAACAAAAACATAAAAGTGGCCAAAGTAGGTCAAAACAGAAATAAGTACATGACTCTAAATGCCAATAATGTAAGAGAGGCAATTCCACTAAAAAAATTTAAGTGTTTTAATCTTTAAAGTCTTACCAATCACCAAGTAAACAATATCATATTTTTAAAAGCTTTATCACTGGAATAGTTAAAAATAGCTTAGGAGTCAGACCAGAATTGAGTCTTAGGGTGTCCTTGGGCAAGTCACTCTGTGTCTGAGCTTCAGTTTCTTTCTCTGTGAAAATGGAATGTTAACCCCCTTCATAGGGTTTTGGTGAAGATTATACATATATAAAGCACCTGGCAGTGTCTGGCACATAGGTGTTTAGTACATGTCCACTATTTAAGGATCTGTTTAAAAGTATGAGGTGAGCAATATGATTTTTAAAGATTTTATCAGTATTTGAAAATTTGTAGATTGCCAATTAAGTAATTAAGGATATGTTATGGCAATGTGGACTTTGTAAATGAGTCCCTTTTACAGGCTAGTAGATGTCTCTTTCTGTTTTTCATAGGTCCCTCCAGAAATTGGCTTCAAAAGAGGAATCTTCTAATATGGTAAGCTATTTTCAAAGTTTTGTGAAGAACATCATGTCTTTCTCAATGAATCATTTTCTGCTTTTAATTTTACTTTCTGAAAAATTAATAGTAGTGATGTTATTGTTTGTATTTGCTTGTGTTTTTTTTTGTTTTAATTTTAATAGAGTGACAGTAAATTACAGAGCCGGAGACATTTGTCGGCCAAGGAAAGAAGGTAAACATATTTGTGTTATCTAACTGGAAAGCATGTAAATTTTTTTTTTTGTTTTGTTTTTTTTTTTTTTGGTTAGTGATGATTCAGTTATGACAGATGACTTGGCTGTTCTAAAGACCTCCCTTATTAAAATTACCAATATTTAGCATAAATCTTGTTTAGTTCTTAAAATTCAACTCTAATAGGTTTTTCTGTTTTAGGACCCTAGTCTGTCACTACAGTCAATGAGATAGGTCAAGTAACATGAGACAGACCATTTGTTAGATAAATAAGTGCATTAGGGATTGCAGTACATTAAGTAGGCTGGTTCTAGGATAATATTGGCAGGAATAAACAGAATACTTGAAAAAAAATAGGAGAATACTTTTTACTATAACATAGCAGGCCTCAGGAGGCAAACATAAAGGCAGAAGCCGAAGGAAAGGGACAAGTGAGACAACCAGTAAAGGATAAAATAGGCTATAAAGCTAGTAAAGGAGTCTAGGAAGAAACTCTAGAGTGGAATGGACAATAAACCCTTTTATTTGAGAAAGATCGTCATTAAACATTTTCAGCAAACTCTCTAAGGACATGGCACTGTGCTAGATACTGAATATACAAAGATGTAAGATACAATAAAGTCTGTGCTTTTTAAAGGAGTTTTTGAGTCCTGGATTTAGGAAAGAGCCAAACAGAAGGAATACAGTAGTTCAGGAGTAAGAAATTGCTGTGATTTCAGGTGTTTTGAGAAATACCATCAGAAGTATACTTTATAGATCTATTAGGACTTAGGTCAATGAAGATAAGGTCAAAGGTTCCAAGGAGAATTAGCATGAACAAAGCAGGGCAGGGATTTGGAAGTAATATGCATAGTGTTTGGGGGAAATGAAAAGTAGAATGAGGTGAAAGGAACAAAAAGTTCATGTTCGTGAACTGGTAAATGTTAAGATTGGGAAAGTGAACTTGGACCAAAAGTGGAGAAGTGATTAGAATGATAAGCTAAGTATTTTAGGACTTTATCCTGAAAGTGATGTGAGGAGCACTTTTAGAAGAATTTTAAATGGGAACCTAAGATAGGTAAACAATTAAGGAAGATAAATCTAGATGTTCATGTAGAACAGTTTCTGGGGAAATACAGGAGGAAGGTCTGGGTAATAAGTGATGAGGACCAGGGCTAGGGCAGTGGCACTGAGAATAGAAGAGACTGCACATAAAATATACCACCCACCATAATAGGGTTTCCCCCTCCTCCTTAATCTGTGTATCTTTATCCATTTATTTATTCAGCTAACCTCTCAACATTTTATTGAATACCTAAGATCTGCCAAGGCCATGCTGATACAAAGACTACAAATCCCAGTGCCTGGCCATCAAGGTGTCGAGGCTACTGAGTAAGGATAAGTCAGGTGTTGACAGAATGTTAAGCCTGGATGACAGAAAAAATGATAAATCCATGTGAGAAGAGTTTGCAGCTTTTACCTATATGCTGATTTGTGCTTTTACACTGTAGCCTGGTGATTATGAAGTTAAGCAGAAGCCATGATCTTTTACATATTGTACATGTTCCCCTTATCATGTAATATTTTAGGGCACTAAGAATTAGATGTTCCCATTTCATTTCTATTTAGGGAAATGAAGAAGAAAAAGCTTCCAAGTGACTCAGGGGATTTAGAAGTGATAGAGGGAAAGGACAAAGAAAAAGAAAATACTCTACACATTGATACTCATCAGAACACAAGCAAAAGTATCCCAGCTGTGCAGCCAATGAAACGAGGACAAAAGGTAATAAAACTTCAAGGTGAACTGTTAAGTTAGTACTCTTTAGTTCACAAATGAAGCTGTGAGGTTCTTAATTTTTTAAAGTGAAACAAAAGATGTAGACAAAAAAATAATCCTATGTGGAACATAGAGATCAGTGTTGTGTCCCTTTAAGATCATCTAGATAGAAGCTCTCATTTTACATAGAAGAGGAATTAGAAGTATAGATTTTTAGAAGTCTGAATTATCAGTCATTTATAGTTAGGAGTTCTTGTGTCCTGTTTAAAGAAATCTTCAAGTTTATAAATTCGTTACCTGGGCCCCAGCTAAGATTAATAAAGACAAAAATCTTTGGAGGTGAGGCCTAGAGGTCTATAGTTTTAAAAATTACTAGGTAATTTGGATGTGTAGCTCACCAGTTTAGTTGACAAAATGCAAAGTCTTAAAAGCCTTTGTCCAGCTTAGCTTTTGCTGTCTTGTTTCCTGTTTTTCCTCTATATATAGATCCTGACTTCAACCAAACACAGGGACTTGCTGTTACTATGCTGTCCTGTCTTTACCTTACAATCCTGTTTTTCCTATATTCCCTGATAGTATAAAATTTACTTATTTTAAGACTTTCAAGTTGTACTTTATTTCTTCCCCACAGTTCTTGCTTAAGCTGAATGAAATCTCTGCATTATCTTCGAAATGTTTGCATTTAGAGTATGTTACGTTAATTTATCCTTATTCTTACAGGTGTCTTCTTTTTCTAAATTGGTATTTAGAATTTGGTAGATTCTTTGAGGCTGAGGATTATGGTTTATTCATCATTTTAGTTTCCATATTGTTTATTATAATGGTACCATCTCAGTAAGCATAGAAGTACTTTTTCTTTACAAACGTTTGTTGCTTTTAACTGCTGATTTTTTCCAATGAAAATCTTTTGATTTTGTAGAGTAAGATGAAAAAAATGAAGGAAAAATATAAAGACCAAGATGAAGAAGAACGCGAACTCATCATGAAATTGCTAGGGGTAAGCAACATCTAAAAAAATCTTTTGCTTTTTTTTTTTTTTTTTAAGATTTTTTTCATTTATTCACGAGAGAGACATAGAGAGAGGCAGAGACACAGGCAGAGGGAGAAGCAGGCTCCATGCAGGGAGCCTCATGTGGGACTGATCCCAGAACTCCAGGATCACACCCTGGGCTGAAGGCAGGTGCCAAACCACTGAACCACCCAGGGATCCCCTTCTTTTGCTTTTTGAGGGGCATCCAGACTATTGTCTATTATATGCTAGGATTTAATACATTTTTGTTAAAATATTGACAATATTGGACATGTTGACATCATTTTACCTTTATGAATTAAAGTCTGCAGGTTCAAACAAAGAAGAAAAAGGGAAGAAGGGGAAGAAAGGAAAAACAAAGGATGAACCTGTGAAGAAACAGCCCCAGAAACCTAGAGGTGGACCAAGGGCTTCAGACAGCATAAAGAAAGAAACTCCTTCCCTTGAGGTTGTAACTCATGAGTTACAAGACTTGGCTGTAGATGATCCACACGATGACAAGGTAGGGCTACCACACATATGTATGTAGGCTTTTGTTTCATTAATTAGGGTTCCCAAGACATGAGGCTTACAGTGCTAAAAGCAGGACAAGTGGTAACCTTATTGTTAATGGAAGGTCATCTTAGAAATACAACCTAAAAGACTAAATTTCCAGGATAGAAGTGTAAAAATGGCTGTGTTCATAGATGGTAAGTTTTTTACAAGCCTTTAGAAAATAATTTTATGGAGAGGTTTTATTTGATTCTAGTGGGAACTTAGTTATAAGACAATTCAGATTGTCTTAAAAATGAGTAGAAAGTAAATTTGCACTTCTCTAGAGTTTTCTATAGGAATATGTGCCTGTATTATGTTATATAAGGGCCTATTCAGTTCAAGTGCCCTTGTTGAAAAACCAGCGAGAAGTTAGCATTTATCCAGTTAAGATAGTTGCCTAATTATTGTATCAACTGAATACAACAAACACAGCTCTTAGTATATCATCTTGAAATCCAGAGGATTTATTCATAAAATTGGAAAAAAATTGGCCTTACCTGTATTTGTATTTATAGCAGTTAAAGCTTTGGTTAGAATCCGGTGCTGGCAGAGATACAGGCAGAGAGAAAAGCAGGCCCCATGCAGGGAGCCCAATGTGGGACTCGATCCAGGACTCCAGGATCACACCCTGAGCCAAAGGCAGATGCTCAACCCCTGAGCCATCCAGGCATCCCTGATCCTCAAATTTTTATACTATTCTCATATCTGTGATTTATTCTATAAATAGACTCAGATATTGAGGTGTTATGAATCATACATTAAAAATCTATTTAGAGATAATCTAAGAAGAGCAAACAAAAGTAAACTTACCTTAATATGTGAAAAATTTATCCTAGAACTATTGAACAGAGACTAAAAAATAAAAGTTCTATTTACCAGGATTCTCCACTTTCCTTTGGCAAACATATCAAATTTAGCTGTCATTTTAAATTATCATTTTACATTGAAAATCGCTGTTTTAATTTCCCTATTTTAGCATGTATACCATATGAAAGCTTTAGTTTTTAAACTTCAAATAAGTGCTTTTACTCTTTGAATGGCATTATTCTCTCAAGTAGTAGATGCACAAATTAATTCAGAGTTTTGGGACACTGAAGAACACAGTTTTAGGGTCCATAACCTGTTGGTTAGATGTGATAGTCTTATTTTTTTTCTCCTCATAGTTTTTAATCATGTGGAATTTCAATTTATGTTATAGCTGACTTTTAAATTTTTGTTTCAAGCAGGAAGAGCAAGATCTGGATCAACAGGGTAATGAGGTATGATTTTGTGCTGGGGGTCCCTACTATGATACTGACTACAGTCTAGGTCTCAGAATATTTGATATACAATTTCTAACTACCTAAGACTTCTAAAACAAGATTACAGGCTCTGGAGTCCAACATTCTCGGTTTGAATCCCAACTTTGCTACATCTAACTGCAACCCTGAAGCATTATTTTTTGTGCTTCTGTTTCCTCATTGAGGAGTGAGGATGATTGGACCCTACCAGGAGAGTGTTGTTTTGAGAATGTACATAAAGCATTTAGAAAAGTCCATGGCACATAGTAAACACTACTTCAGCACCAAGCATCTTGTCTGAGTTGTATTCATGTTGCTAAGCTAATCTTGTAGGCAGCCCACCGAAGGGCAACTGTAAGAAGATACTTCCTTAAGAATAGGCAGATGTCTAGGGGAGGAGAGGCCTAGAAAATCCCCCTCATTGAGAACTGCTGGTCTAGCCAAAGTATCAGTCCCATTTCCAGGCAATGGAAATGTATTTGTGGTCATTATTGTACACCATTTTAATCCATAGTAGTTTTCTGCAATGAGAAATATCCATTTTTTTTCTCCCTTTTCTTAAATGTATTTACAAAGATCATTTTTGAAAATCATTTTTATTTCTCATTATGCTATACAAAATTATAGCAGTAAGGAATATAAACACCATTGGTCTTAAACTCTTTAGAGCTATAAATATAAAGCAGAGCTGAAAACTATATAGGTCTATCAGAAAAAGATAAAAATATGTTGAGATATTAGATTTTTCCTTTTTTAGGACTGGTATGAATTTTCTGATTGTTTTTGTTTTCCCTTTTTTAGGAAAATCTCTTTGACTCTTTGACAGGGCAGCCACATCCTGAAGATGTATTACTGTTTGCCATTCCAATATGTGCCCCTTACACCACCATGACAAACTATAAGTAAGTCATCTATAGTTTACAAAACCATTCATAAGTCACTATTGTGTCAAGTTTTGTTCAGTAACACATGCAATTCCTCTTTAAAGATACAAAGTGAAACTTACTCCTGGAGTTCAGAAAAAGGGAAAAGGTATTTAAAATTCTTCTGAATTATGATTTTGAACATTTTTTTTACTGGACAGAAGTAGATTCTTCTATTTTCTATTTACAGCTGCAAAAACAGCTTTGAATAGTTTCATGCATTCCAAAGAAGCAACAGCAAGAGAAAAAGACTTATTTCGCAGTGTAAAGGTAAAGTATTTCTCTGGAAGTCTGTAGATCGGTGGTGTAGTTAAAAATGTTAGCAGTTGCAACTTTATACTTTCAGTTCTTTATTCAGTAGATGCATGCTGCAGCTATTATTTTGGTAGAAAATGTCTTACTAGAAGCAAGTGTAAAACAATTAAAATCATTTCAGTTGAAAATTTTGGAAATGCCTTTCTTTTGACAAGAGAGGACACAAACTGTCATAAAAGATACATGACCACTATATAGAATGTGAAAATATTCAGCAATTCTCTTTTTTTAGGACACGGATTTATCAAGAAACATTCCTGGCAAAGTCAAAGTGTCTGCACCCAATCTTCTGAATGTAAAAAGGAAATAGCCGAAATGAAATCCTAAAATATTTGAGAAGAGCCAATTTTATAGCCTTTTGGAAGTTCAGAGATGAAAACACCATGTAACAAGACTTCCGCATTTAAAAATGAACTAAACATTGCCTTGCTATATTCGCCAAAAGGACTTCTTCCCCCCAACCCCCCTCTGGTTTTTTAGAGAGGAAACACTATGATAGGATTTCCTAAAATATTTGTGGACAGTTAAATGCTAATTGTATACATCTGTAGTTATTCTCCTACATTTTCTTGAACTTTGGGAGGTTAATACTAAGTTTTCATTTCATGTTGTAAAGAAACTGAACAGTGAAGTGGCTCAATTGCTTAGACTGTTGACTTGGTAGTCTACCGTATATAATGTCTAATATATCTCTTATGGGCCAGTCACAAGGTTTTTTTTTTCTTTTCCCCAGTGTGGTGGGGTTGGGGGGTAGACGTTTAGGATTAAGTCTTGGAAAGCTTCTGCCTTTACTTATACTTGTCAAAAATATATTAGACCAGATTTAAAATACACATAATTCAGCCTAAGAAAGAACACCTAGAAAAAATTGGTATTGATCATTTCCATGCATTTATACTTCACTTTCATCCTGGTTTCTTCTGTGTAATCTCATTCAGTTCTGTATCATTTTATTTTCTACCTCTAGTAATTATCAGCATGTTACAGAGTATCTTAACCTAAGATATCATAAGTGCACTTTTTCAGGCTTATCACTAAAGACTCCTGACCCAGCTCCTCCTCTTCTATCTCCTAACAGAATGGAGAATTAAGTCATACATCAAATTCCATTCTTTTAAAATTTTTACTTCTTAAATGATTAGACGGTAGCTACCTACAGTCAATATGACCACTTGCCCTGCCCCTGTACCAAAGCATTAAGGTCAAAGTACTGAAGCTGGTGGTCCTTCCAAACTTAGTCCTATTGAGAATATTTTTCCATTTAAATGTAAAAAAAAAAAAAGAAAACTTTGTAATACAGCCTAGTGTTGTAAATACAATAGATTACTCTTGCCACTTAAACTATTAACTTAAAAAGATAACGTCACCATTTTGATAGTGGTAGGAATAATTAGTATAATGTTTCTACAGCTATATATCTGAAGTTACTAAAAAGGAAATATAATAATAACCATTCTTTAGGGTAAAAAGCCCAAATATTAGTTTTCTTTTGCTTTAACAGAAGACAGTTACTGGTGTTAAATACATTTATTGTAAACTTTAGACACAAAAATAGGTTCTCTAGGCCATTCACATGCACATTAAAACCAAAAAGCTGCAAACTACAACAATGCATATGATTATACAAACAATGCCACTCTCTGATGTTTACAGAATTGCTGTCCATGCAAGGTGATCAGAGGCATTATCTACGAAGCCTTAAGATCCAGAAGTGTTGTTACTACCAAACCTCTGATTAACACTGTGAAGTAAGTGTTTTGGAAGGCAGTTCCACGAGTTGGCTAACATTTCTTTAAAGCAAATGACTGCTTCTAAGCTTAGCCTGAAAGTAGAGGAGAAAAATAATTTGTTTTACTGTTTAGAAGCACATTAACTTGAAGAATTATAACCCCCCCCCCAAAAAAAAACAAACAAACCCACTTTCTTTAAAGGTTTTAATAGGAACTGGTTAGTTATATCAATGAAAGCTTGTTATTGCCCTTATCTATAAACCTGGTTTTTCAAAAGGATTAATTTAAAATGAAGTACCTAGTAAAAAGTTACTTACCTTACAAGAGATTTTGGTTGAACTGAAAATATAAGTATTTCGTTACTGTGTGCCTGAAAAATAGAGAAGAACACATTAAAAAGTAAGTACTCCACAAGTAAGTTTCAGAAATATTATAAAGTGTCCTTTAACATAAGGTGTAGTATACTTACAGCTCTGTGATGGACAAGAAGGTTGTTGGCGCACCCACCAAAAACAATTACTTCTCCTTCGTCACTGGCACAAGCTGTATGCCATAATCTATGTTTAAAATGAAAGCTTGAGTTTGAAGTTACCCAAACACCAAATTGATAATTTATACTAAAGAACCAGAATGATGAAATAAAGACTAGAGATCTTTAGTATAGACCAGAAACACGTTGAGAAGCAATTATCTTAAATAGCAAAAGCTAGGGGGGGGGCAAAAAAAAATCAATGTCTGTTTTATCTGGATGTTATCATTTTATCTCTCTGGTCCAGTCCTAATTTATGCAATGAGGGGTTTGAACTGGATCTGTTCTCTAGGTCTTTGTTAGCAATAAAAAAAAAAATCTTATGGGAGATGTGTGGTATATGCCCTCTCGATCTTCTTTTCATAGTAGGGCCAGTTGACCTTATACAAAACATCTGAAGAATGCTGAATCTGCCTGAGATACTCAAAGTATCAGGCCTGGTAATTCTATGGGAAAAACTTTTGTGCCAAATGAAGCCTTTGTGCATAAGTGTACTTAAATTAGAAGCTTGGGGGAAAAAATGCAGGCTGACCTACTTAAATGTGCTGAATACCAGTTGTGACTATATCATATCCTTTAGCAATTTTTGTAACAATTCTTTTTGAGATTAACAAAAAACTTTTTTGGGGTGGTGGTGGTGATTTGACTTAATATTTATTATACAGCACTACTGCAAATCTAATAGAAAGTTCTTGATTTAAGGTTTTGGAATTCTCTCCTTTCCAGTTACTTTTTTTTTTTTTTTTTTAAGATTTATTTGAGAGAGAAAGAGCACATGAGTAGGGGGAGAAGATGATGAAGAGGGAGAGGCAGATTCCCCGTTGAGAGGGAGCCCAAGGAGGGGCTCCATCCCATGAACCCTGGCATCATGACTTGAGCTGAAGGTAGACACTTAAGACAGCCACCTAGGTGTCCCTCCAGTTATTTTAAATGACAAACCTAGAAGCAGTTCAATTCACTTGAGTAAAGACCTTGATTATAAATTTTAACTACGTCAATTTTACGATAAAAGCTGCAGCAAAAGTCAAAGTCCAGCTCTGCTTTTTATGCACAGTGACAGGAAAGAAAGCATTCAATAATAGGATAACATTGGTTTTCTTTTGATGTGAAACCTTAGTGAATGCTAGGATTTTTGTAAGAATGACAGATTTAATGCAGCCACAATTTCCTCTCATTACCAGTACTGTACATCTTTATGGCCCTCAATTATTCAGTACAGGAATTATTTTTTAAATAGTTCATACCTTGGTTTTTCAGTATAGGGATGATTAAACTGTATCCATTCATTTTTACTGATGCAGTAAGTCCAGGCATCACCTGATTGAAGCAAAAAAAGAAGAGCCATGAAATGAAGTATGTTATTTTGTCGATAGGACACTGATACTTAAAGGGCACAGCTTTAGCAAGAGAAGTAATAAATGAGACCGTGAGTACAAACAGGAAGTATATATCTTTTTTTTTTTTTTTCTCTGCAATTAACCAAGTAAGCCCTTTGCCTGTTACAGCCCTTCAGTAGGGCTTTTAAGGGTTATACTGGACAGAATGGATATCCTAGTATAAAAACAATTAGAGGTTATGGAATCAAAATTAATAGCAAACCTTCCAACCAACCCTACAGCGCTCTGATACATCTAAAAGAGACTGATTTTTTTCTAGCTATATATCACATATGAATGATATATAATGATTTCTTACATTTTTTTAAAACTTACTTAGTGGCTGTTTATCAGTGGTAAATCCTCCAAAGAGAAAGAGATGATCTGAAGAAACTGGTGTTAGTGAGTGCCACGATCGGCCAACTGGGCATATGCCTTGTGGAATTCTTTAAAAAAAAAAAAAAAAAAACAGCTAGGTTACAATATCTGTGTTTATTTATTTATTTATTTTAAGATTTATTTATTCATTTATTCATGAAAGACAGAGGGAGAAGCAGGCTCCATGCCGGGAGCCCGACGCGGGACCCCGATCCCAGAACCCCAGGACTGCACCCCGGGCCAAAAGCAGTCACCAAACTGCTGAGCCACCCAGGGATCCCCAATATCTGTGTTTAAAAGTAGCTACTGTTGAATACAGAAAAATGCTGAAGAAGTTTTAAAGTTCATATAGAATTATGAAAAAGACTTTAAATTTAAAAAAACTTCTTGGTATTAATAGCTACAAGCTTTAGAACTATGTTCTTAGAAGACCTTTCAACAAACACTTGAGCACAAGCTGGGTGCCAGATACAGTTCTGGAAACAGGCAATTTAAAAAAAAAAAAAAAACCTTTAGGGATCTAGTCATCATATTTAAATTCTCAGTTATAGAAAATTTAAGCAAATACATTATATACTGATAACAGAATAAAAAAAAACTAACAAAAATTATCTAAGTGATACATACAATTCATTCCACTCCCATGTATCCAGATTAAGATAGTGAAGATCATTCATTCTGGCATCCTGAAAAAGGGTAATTTTAAGTAATTATCCTTTGAATGACTCAAAAGCAAGTCCTTGAAACTGTTCATACACTTACTCGGTATCTGCCTCCAAACACAAAGCCTTTGTTTCCAACAGTTGCACAGGCATGGGCAGCACGAGGTGAAGGTGCTTTACCCTACAGAAGTCATAAAAGCAATCTTTTAAAATAAATACCAGAGTCATCTCTGGGTATGGGATGAGGACATGCAAGACACCTGAGCTTTTAAGCTAAAGTGTGCAGATGTCTAGTCAACAGCAATACTAAAACTGGGAACTATAATTTTATGTTTTTTAGGTGTATTACTGAATGTACTAGTTAATACAATGCTTGTTTTATTTTTATCTTTTAAAATAAAAGGTAGCGCATTTTGTGACACCTGTGTCAAAGAATAATCCAGTGCTAGGTCATTTATTTAGTTACAAACAGTAACACTTAACATCTATTAGATAACAGATGCTGGGTTAGTCCATACATTGTTTCTGAGGTATGGACTCCTTAGAGAATAATGACAGCAATGGATCTTCTCTCACCAGAAAAATGAGTGATCTATCAGTTTTAACCACCTCCCAACTACCCTTCTCCAAGGGGCCTTGCTTTAATAATTCAGTATTCTTCAGTAACTCACAGTAGTGATAGGCTGACTCCAGATAAATGTTTCAGTGTCTAAAATATGTACATGATCATTCCATCCTCTTGGGTGACTGGAATTCTACAGAAAATTAAGAATCTGGGTTATTTTACAAATGTCTGTATAGCTTTGTCTGGTTTATGAATAAGCCAAAATGAACAAGACTAGCAAATATGTTATTTTCAATATACCAAGAAGGCCATATACAAATACAAAACCTAACTTACCCAAAAAGATGTTTCATCAAATTCAAAAGTTCCCAATACTTTATCTTCAGGTAAATAGCCATAACCTCCAAAAAATATTAACCTGTTTGACAAAAAAAAGACAAGACACTAAAAATTCAAACATCCACAGGTTAGGAAGATACAAGTTTTCCTTTTGTTATGCTACAAATTGAGAAGGCATACCTGAATATATGAAAGTATTTACTCACATAGTAATGGCTACTGTGGCTAATTATGTCTTAGGTGCAATGGTAAGTGCTTTGATGTATTAATTCACTTAACCCTCATATGGACCCTAGAAGGTATGTTCTAAGGTTACAGTGGTTATTATCTAAGGGTACTTGAATGGCAAACCACTTTGTACATAAAAACCCAAACGTGTGGGGCTGCTAACTTACTTGTTTTTATATACCCAGACACCAAGTTTGTCCTTTGATGATGGAGGAATTCCTTGGCAGTCAATCCTTTCCCACTGTAATACTCTGTCAGTAGACCTTGAATCCAGCATGTAGAACTGTCAGAAGCAGTGATTTCAGTTAGATTTGGTTATGTTAAAGAAATTCAACTTTGGCATTTAATTTTATTGTGATTTAATGATAATAGGAATGTCATTTAATTCAGTTCTCCTAAAAGTGTAATTATAGACTTAACTGGTCTGAGTCTACATAGGTAATTTACATTCTGGCATAAATTCCTTAAGTCACTAGGCACCCTGTTCAGCTCATTTTTTTCCAACAGCCACATTTTTTTGATGAAGGAATAGAAGTGTGTGGATTTTCATTCTGTACCTTACATGGGCACTTGGAGTTGTACTGATCTAATTTATGGGTATGGCATTACCAAAAAAAAAAAAAAAAAATGAACTTCGCAATTTCACCTTCAAATTTAACAAACAGATCTTAAGTGCCTACTTAATCTTTTTAAGATTTATCCTTAGCTGCTACAGTTAAGTACTGGTCTTTCAAAGGGTTCTCATTCAGGTACTTGAATAAATCTGACCATTATATATACCGTTTTACTTCTCTTAAGACTCCTAGGCTTCCATTTGATCAAACTTAAAATAACCAAAGCTAGCTGTTTGATATAGCAACTACTCCCATTCTTCTGTCCAGCCCTAAAGCCACAGCTGCTTTCCCAAGCTGCTTCATGTCGCTTCGAAGTATCTTTCTCCTCCTTGGCTCTGAAAAACAACACATGGCTCCACTACAGCAAGACCTCAAAATCTTTTAGGCACAGAACCCTTCAAACAAAATCTTAAGCAAAAGCTTAACCAAAGTGGAGCTACACTTGTTAAAGTGGAGGCAGGACAGGTGGTCTGGACCCTGCCCAATTATGCTCCTCTCATAGGTGGCCCAAGGCATGCCAAAGAAATCCCTAGAGCTCCTAGAAGTACAGTTTGAAATTATGTCAGCCATATGCTCCATCCACACCAAACCACTTGGCATTTCCACGAATAAGACATATTTGCTTATACCTCTGCCTCTTGATACTTGTATCTTGGCTACCCCTTCCAATTATGATTCAATTCACCCTCTTTGGTGAAGACTTTCCTTATTCTGTTCCTCCATCCTGCCAAACACAATGTCAAGGATTCTTTTTCAGATTTAAAAATATTTACTGAGCTATTATACTATGAGCCAGCTCTATGTATCTAGTTATATGCTACTGAAATTGTCTACTTCTTATGTTGTGTCCCTTTTAGAATGTGAGTTCCCAGAGGCAGGGACTGTATCATTCATCTCTTTGTCTCCAATGTCTAACCAAGTGCTTAGCGTTTAAGGTGATAAGTTGGTAAATAAATTTATGAGTATCCCTAAATCATATGCACCTTCCTGACTGACATTTGCGTCTTACTGGCTTGAGAGAACAACTTATCTTTTTTTCCTATTTGGAAAAAAAAAAAACAATGTCTGAACAACAGTATCTTATGTGCCATATTACAGGAATATCAGTATATAAAATGTCAGTATTAATTCATCCTTATAGTTGAGTGGTGGTCTGTTAATTTTTACCCTGTCCCTCGTGATTACATCTTGTTTTCATTTGGTTTACTAATATTTCTCTAACACCCCTGGGTTCTAAGAGACCAAGCAGTTGCAGAGAGCACAAAGCAAAACCACTTAGAAAATTTCTGCACACAAGTTATCAACCAAAGTTGATTTTACCAAAGGCCTACATAAATATAGACTGGTAGACAAATACTAAAATGCACATACACACCATTATCACATACATATATTTTTTAACTGGGACAGGAGTATGGGGTAACCTTAGAAATCTGAAGTTGTCTGAAAAAGAGTAAAATTGCCTTAAACCATAATCCTTAGAAACACTAACCTTATTTGTATTGCCTCTTGAATGGTGTCCTCCAAACAAGTAAAGCACCCTGTCTACACACACAGCACAGCTTCCTGACATGGAAGGAGGAACATCTCCTTCTGTGTTAATTTTTTTCCTGGGGGCAAAAAAAAACTCTGAATGTAAATGTTTCCCAAAAGGGAAGAAATGTAAAGGTTATTCATTTTTCTTCTATTCCCACAATAAAGGGAAAAAATAAAATAGACTGGCCAGCTAGATAACCTCTGGGGTCTCATCTAGCTCTAAAATTAATCCACAGAATGTGGTTTCTCCTCTTCACCGGTTACCCAGGCAGGGCCAGCTGGTGCTGCACACAGGCAGGAAAGAAGTTCTGAAGCCTCAGTGTTGTGTGATCCTAGGAGCATACCATTTTGTGTTTCTCAAACTGCTCTTTATTGACCTAATCAGTGGCTATTTTGTTTTTGGTTTTATGGGGCCAGGAACCCAAAAGGAAAGGAGTCATACCACTACTGACAGCTTAATTCGGTAAGTGTTTTTATTCAGTCACCTTTTAGTCATTCAAATGAATTGGATTCACACCTTAGGTAAAACTACAAGATATCTGGTACTTAACGGTAGGCCACATTCTCTTTATATATGCTAAACTTTAAGTTTTAGTAGGCTTATTTTTACAAATCTTGGGACTGAATGTTCTAAAAATCTAGAATTCCCCTATTAAAGAAATACTGTAAGTTTCCAATTCTTTTTTAAAAAAGAGCAAACAGCTCAGATAAAACTGATTTGCTATGTACAGAAATATCTTGACTTTTTAGTTGAACTTTTCTTTTTTTAAAGATTTTATTTATTTATTCATGAGAGACACAGAGAGAGGCAGAGACAGGCAGATGGAAAAGCAGGCTCCCCGCACAGAGCTTGATGTAGGACTCTTGATCCCAGACCTCAGGATCACACCCTGAGCCAAAGGCAGACGCTCAACCACTCAGCCACCCAGGCGTCCTTTAGTTGAACCCTTAAATCAGGTGGGACCACTACTCTCCTTGTTCTGTGATCTAGAATGTGCAAAATATGCAAAATGCAGAGTTTTTCAAAGCGAACCATGGAGACTACTTTATAAACCCCCAAGCATGCTAACCCAGCATTTTGAAAACCACATTAATTCTGCCAAGAACATACTCTTTTGAGTTCCACTGTTTAGGAGACTGGCAAAAGGTCTTTTCAGAACATCCCCAGGTGTATGGAAGGCAAATTTTGGTTAATTTGTTTTTAAAAAAAACCCTATTTTAAAGAGATATGCACTGTAATTTTTGTTAGAGCTCATTAGAATACCACCTTTATTTCTAGCAGATAAAATCTAGAAATTCTTTTCTCATTTACCATATAACAGAAAATATAAACATCTTGAAAAAAAATTATACAGAGAACTTTTACTGTATTTCCATTTCAGGATGAAGCCTCTACTTCTTTAATATTACAGCGATACTTTACAGAGCCCTGAATAGAAGTTTCTTCAAAGGTCATGAAAGTACTGAGTAATTACGGAACTACTGCAGACTTGTTAATGTATCTAAGCTTAGCAGCTAAACTGAACTAGAACATTGTTTTTAGCTTTGCATTTTCTGTTAAGATATTTTTATTATATTAGAAAGGGCTTTACAGAGTTTAAGATTTATTTTAGAGAGAGCATGGGTGGAGGAGAGAATCTTAAAACAGACTCCCTCCAGAGCATGGAGCCCGACTTGGGGCTCCATCTCACAACCCTGAGATCATGAGCTGAGCTGAAACCAATAGTTAGATGCTTAACTGACCGAGTCACCCACCAAGTACCCCCAGAGTTTATCTGCAATCTTATTTGAACTTTTTAGAATCCCTCATAATATCCACAGTTACCATCTTCCAGTCTCCATGTTGTAGATCCATAGTTCTTCTCTAGGCAGATAAAAGTCATATAATCCTCTGACTTGATTACTCTAAGAATAAAAAAAAAAAGCAAATATAAAAATAATTGGCATTCTAAAGAGGCACTATGTGTTTTTTCCCCATCTTGAGATACTAATGAGAGTTAATGAGAAGTAGGTCTTACAATTCAGGTCTATCAAATGGACAATCTTCCCTGTCCCATACTCAAGGTAATGCTTAGACAACCTGACATTTAACTCAAGTTTTTGATACAGCAGTTGTGATGATGCAGGAAGTTCAGAGATCTCCAGAAAAATCTCTAAGGCCACTTGATCCTGAACAGACCATGCACCAACTTTCAGTGGCATGACTTCAGGAGCGCTTCCCTGACACGTCTACTGTGTAAGTGCCTGGCCCACACTAACACGATGTCGTTTTCTAGCCATTTTCTCCTGTCATCCATCCATCCTCTACCAAGAAACAGCAGGGGCAATTAAGTCCATATGCAAAACTAAGTTCCCCGTTCTGCTCTATTTCCCTTCAGGTAATAATTCTTAACAGAGCGAGCCTACCACATGCCAGAACTAGCTGAGCACTTTCAGTGGATTATTTTATTTAATCCTCTCAACAACCCTAAAAAGCAGTTGCTATTACAAGAGAATAGGTTTTTTTTAGAGAGGTAATAATTTGGCCAGGGTTACTTTGCAAGTAACAGTGGAATCAGGATTCTACCCTCCTTTCCCTGAATTTGCAACTTCAGTCACAGCCCGACCTCTCCAGCCTTTGAACCTTGCTGGTCACTTTTTGAACAATGTCAACAACAGAAGTTCATGGAGAATGGATGTCAGAATGGAATAAGCCTGTGTAATAAGTGTTATACAGGAAGAGGGGAGGTGGCCACGTAAACATTTTCTAGTCCACCACTTATAAAGGCTGGAAGCAAGACAGCAGGCTGACCCAGAGCAGACCAGCCTCACTTGAAGGGGAAAAAGGACGACTGTGTAGGAAGCTCAGGTTTATTGCCATCAATACAATCTGCAAGGGCTTCTCGGGGTGCTAGCCAAAATACTGAGAACAGCCTGTTTTGCAACCACTAACTCACTTCACTGATCATACCTCCCTAAGTCCTAGACATCCAGGCCCTCAAAAAATCACCATCAAAAATATTCCTGACCACACTCCTTCTCCCCCTCCCCAACATAAAGTTCCATTCCCTCAATGCTGCTGATTTTTACAAACAGAATTATGAATAAGCAGTTTAGACCAAAATGTGATTGACTAACAGGTTAATGTCTCCAATGGAATTATTTATATTTTAATAAGCGTTTCTACACACCAGCCAGCCCTTTCTTCCTACCAAGTAAGTACCCTCCTCTAAACACCTGTTCATTGGAGCCTGAGGAAAAGATTAGAGATTAATTAGAACTGGCCAAAAATGAACAAACAAAAAACCCCATGCTCTGTGGTTAAACTAAATGAGCTCGTCAGGACAGCCACAACAGTTTCTTCCATCTGCCCTTTTTGGACAGTCATCAGCTATGATCAGGTCAATTGCGCCAGAAGCAAAAATCTATGACCAGAGTCACAAAGTAAGTCCTCAAAGGCACAGATGTAGTGGACCAAATTTCAAGCACCTGGGGGTGGGGAGATAAACTTTAAAACCTAAAGGGACAAAAAAGTATTTTTGGAAGGAATGGATCAGAGCCACCTCAGCAAATGAAAGGTGCCAATTCTAGAATGTGGAGCGTTACTGGGACGCTCTAATAGCAAAAGGGCAGGAAAACTAGTAAACAAGGTTTAAATAGACACCTGGGTAGGATTCCCCAGCCCGGGAACAAGGAATGCAGCTGGCTCGAGGACGGGAACTAATCACACGGCTTATGATTGGAGGTCAAAGAGCTGACTTGGTAGTTACACTTGATACTGCTGGTTTTTTGGTTACTGGTGGAGGCTTTACCGTTAATTTTCTGCAAAACGTCAACCCTTTCTCAGCTGAAACCAAAAGGAAACCAGCCCTGAAGTGCTCCGATCAGGGCGCCGGCCCTCCGCACAGGTGCAGCTAGGACTCCTGATGAGGCGGGAAGGCTGCAGAAGGCGCTCCCGGGGCGCCGGGTCACCCCATAACCGGGCCACGGCGTCCGAGGGCCCTGGGCTCCCAAGGGGCCTGATGAACGGTTACGAGTGACATCACGCGACGTCACCTCTCTCTCTCGGACACACACGCACACCGCAACCTTTTAAAATAAAACCCGTCCCGGAGTCGAAGCCGCCCAGCGCGCCCTCCCCTCAGTAACGCTCCGGCTCCCCTCAGCGGCGGGTCCGCGGCGGGCGCGGGGCGGGGGGGCGGGGGCAGCCCGGAGCGTCGGGACCGGCTGGGGCTGCTGAGGAGACTCCCGCCCGCCAGCAAAGGCGCCGCGGGGGCAGCCGAGCGACGCCCGCCGCGGCCGGCCGCCCACTGACCTTGTAGCCGCCCCAGACGAACATGTGGCGCCCGTCGCCGACGGCTACGTGGCCGCTGCGCTCGGCGGGGCAGGCGAGCTCCATGGACTCATAGCTCTCGTAGGCTGGCCCCGGCAAGTCGTCCGCCCGCAGCTCCTCGTTGCCATCAGCCATCTTGAGGCTGCACGTCTGTTCACCAACAATCCTCACACCCGCGAGGGCAGGAGAGACAAAGGAAAAGGAGAGAAATGCACGGCGGCGAGAGGCGAGCAGAAGGCGGCGGCGAAGGGCCCGGCGGTAAGGCCGCCGCTGGCCGCCCGCGCCCTCCCAGCCCCTCCTCAGCGAGGACAGCGTCTCCGCCGCCTGGGCTGCGCCGCGGGGTCGGGCCGGGGGCGGCGGCGGGGCCCCGCCGGGAGCAGGGCGGAAGGGGGTCCACTTGCGGCCGGCCGGGACTGGCTTCCAGCGCGAGCGCCCCGCCTCCAGCTCGCCTCTCGCCGCCCGCCGCCGCCGGCCCTTGTTTACGCCACGGTCGGAACCGCCCGTTCCGCTGACGCCGCCTGCCGGGCTCCGGAAGCGCGGCCGGCGCTCAGCGCCCCCAGCGCCGGGTCCTCCCGCCGCCGCCGCCGCCGCCCGCCCGCCCCCGCCCCCGCCCCCGCCGCCGCCGCCGCCGCCCACCCCCGCCCCCGCCGGCCGCGAGACAGAGTGCGGTCCGGCCGCCAGCACGCTCCGACCGCCTGGCCTGCGGGCGCCCAAGGAGGGGAGGATCGTGGCCACATTCTCGCGGAAAATTATAATTTTTTTTTTTTTTAAACTGAGAATTCCTCCTCGGTGATTGAGGAATGTTCTCAGAGGGTTCACGGTCCGGAAAGGGGTAGGGACGTTGCTCAGTAGTCTCTGGTCTCAGAGGCAGAAAGACGTCTCTGCCCCGTCTTCCCGGGGCCTCGAGGCGCGGCGCCGGGCCTCCGCCGGCTGCCAGGCCGCCTGCTCGCGCGCGGGCGCTGCGGGCTCCCCGCCCGGTGCCGCCCGGTGCCGCCCGGTGCCGCCCGGCGCCTGCAGAGCGGTCCCTGGCGCCTCCGCTCGGTGAGCTCTTCCGCTTCAGCAGGGACCTGAGCGCGGCGAGCTTCCCCCGGTCTGGAAAACCGTACTCGAAAGTACTTCAGAAACCCTCACCGCCCGCCCGTAAGAGAGGCTGGCAAACAGTTTTTATATTTTATAGGATACATTTCAACTAGGTCAGAAAATTAGGAATTATTGTCATCTAAACTTGAATTCCTCACCTGTAAAATAGGGTTGGGCCAGAATACATCTTAAATCCCTAACGCAATGGTGTCTCTGTACTTGGACGTGTTTGCTGAGAGGAGTCCGCTTTGTTATCTGGCCTCTTCCCCATCTTCATGCTGGGGCCGCTGCTTGGGAGGAATACTTTGAACAGTAACAAAGGCTTTCCGGGCTCAAATTTTCATAGCCCGAAAATTTCCTCCCTTAGTTCCTTCCTTTCATTTTCTTCCCTAGTCACTGCCTGTATGTTTATAATTTTTCAAGATTTGTAGGATGGGTGAAAGCAGTGCTTAGGTGAAAATTTACAGCGCTGAATTGCATATATTAGAAAAGAAGAAAGAGGGCAGCCCGGGTGGCCCAGCGGTTTGGCGCCTGCCTTCGGCCCAGGGCATGATCCTGGAGTCGCGGGATCGAGTCCCACTTCGGGCTTCTAGCATGGAGCCTGCTTCTCCCTCTGCCTCTGTGTGTGTGTGTGTGTGTGTGTGTGTGTCTCATGAGTAAATAAAATCTTAAAAAAAAAAAAATCTAAAATCAGTCATCTAAGTGTTCATCTTAGGAAACCAAAGAAGAGGGATCCCTGGGTGGCGCAGCGGTTTGGCGCCTGCCTTTGGCCCAGGGCGCGATCCTGGAGACCCGGGATCGAATCCCACGTCAGGCTCCCGGTGCATGGAGCCTGCTTCTCCCTCTGCCTATGTCTCTGCCTCTCTCTCTTTCTCTCTCTGTGACTATCATAAATAAATAAATAAAAAAAGGAAACCAAAGAAGAGCAAATTAAATCCAAGTGGAAGAAAAGAATAATAAAAATTTAGAGCTGGGACGCCCGGGTGGCGGCTCAGAGGTTGAGTGCCTGCCTTCCGCCCAGGGTGTGATCCTGGAGGCCGGGGGTCAAGTCCCACATGGGATCCCTGAATGGAGCCTGCCTCTGTGTGTGTGTCTCTCATGAATAAAGAAAATCTTTAAAAAAAAAATTACAGCCATATCAGTGAAATTGAAAACAAGAAATAAGGAGCACCTGGATGGCTCAGTGGTTGAGCGTCTGCCTTTGACTCTGGTAGTGATCCCAGAGTTCTGGGCTCGAGTCCTGGGATGGAGTCTCGCATGAAGTCCCACATCAGGCTCCCTGGGGGAGCCTGCTTCTCCCTCTGCCTATGTCTCTACCTCTCTGTGTCTCTCATGAATAAACCAAACAGACAAACAAACAAACAGAAAAAGAACAGAAAACAAGAAATTAGCAAAAAAAACTAAAAGCTGGTTCTTTGAAAAGATCAATAAAATCAATAAACCTCTAAGCCAGGCTAAGGAAAAAAGAGAAAGGACACAAATTACTAATGATGTCAGAAATGAAATAGGGGACAGCACTACAGATTCCATAACATTAAAAGGAATATTATAAACAACTCTGCCCCTATATTTGATAACCTAGATGAAATGGACCAATTCCTTGAAAGACACAATCTGCCAAAACTCACATAAGAATTAGACAACTTGAGGGGCACATGGGTGGTCCAGTGAGTTAAGCGCCTGCCTTCAGCTTACTCAGGTCATGATGATCCCAGGGTCCTAGCCCTGATTGGGGATCGCTGCTCAAGAGGGGGTCTGCTTCCCCTCAGCCCCTCACCCTGCTCATTCCGTGTCTCTCTCTCTCTCTCTCAAAATATTTTTAAAAATTTTTAAAAGAATTATACGCCATGACCAAGTAAAACTTATCCTTAGTATACAAGACTGTTCAACATTCAAAAAGCAGCTAATGGAATCTACCATATCAAAAGGCTAAAAAAAAAAAAATCAAATGATCATATCAATAGAAGCAGAAAAATTATATAACACCTATTCAGGATTAAAACTCTCAGCAAGTGGAAAGGGGCACCAGGGTGGGTCATCTGGTTGGGCATCCAACTCCTGGTTTCAGCTCTGGTCATGGTCTCTGGGTCCTGAGATCGAACTCCATGTTGGGCTCTGTGCTCTCTGCAGAGTCTGCTTGCCCCTCTTCCTGCTCCTCCCCTATTCATGCTCTTCCCTCTCAGATAAAAATAAATAAATAAGTAAATAAAATAAATAAGTAAATAAAATCTTTTAAAAAAAATTTCAGCAAACTAGGGAGTACAGAGGAACTTCTTCAACTTGATAAAGAATATCCAGACAATGGAATTTTATTCCGTGCTGAAAAGAAGTGATTTATCTTTTTAAGCCATGAAAACATACCGAGGAAACTTAAATGCTTCTAACTACTGAAATATACCAGCCTGGAGAGGCTACATACTCCATCATTCCAAGTATATGACTTATGGAAAAGGCAAAACTATGGAGTAACAAGATCAATGGTTGCCAGGGGTTAGTGGGGTGGGGGAAATGAATGAACAGAGCACAGATGATTTTTAGGAGACTGAAACTATTTTATATGCTCCTATAATGGTAGATACATATTGTTACACATCTATCTAAACCCATAGGATAAATGCCATCAAGAGTGAATCTTAATGTAAACTCTGGACTTTAGGTGTGTCTTAGTGTGACTGCTATAACAAAGTACCACAGACTGGATGGTTTGAATGACAGACATTTATTTCTCCCAGTTCTGGAGCCTGGAAAGTCCAAGATCAAGGTGCTGGCAGATTTAAGTGGGGACCCCCTTCCTGGCTTGCGGATGGCTGCCTTTTCATTGCACCCTGACGTGGCAGGTGAGAGAGCGAATGAGCTCTGGTCTCTGCCTCTTCTTATAAGGACAATAATCCCATCGTGGGGTTGTTACCCTCATGACCTCATCTAAACCTAATTACCTCCCAAATACTCCACCTCCAAATACTACTACATTGATTGAGGATCAGGGTTTCAATATATGAATTTGGGGGGAACAGAAACATTCAGTCTGTAACAGGATGATAAAAAATGTTCTTGCTGTTCCCACACTGGACTGTATGATAGCCTCAACAACTTGAAATGCCAATACAATCACATTAATAAAATGAAAAACAGGCATGTGTGTGTGACTGTGTGCGCATGTGCACGCACACATGCACAAAGCAGGGAGGGAGTATTACATGTTTCTCAAAGTTGCTTTTCTTTTGAAGTGTTCTAATGTCAAAAAATATTTGTCAGTGTGTACTATCCTGAAAATTATTCTCTTAGTTTCTATTATTTCTTTCTCACACACACATACAATATAAATAATGTATTAGTGAAAGCATCACTTTAGTGCCTAGACAGAAGGTATAAAGTTCTTTGGATATGCTTCTAGCCAAAGGCTAATCACTTTTTACGTGTGCAAAGATGTGATTTGGAAAAAAATGTACCCTAACTGTGATGTGTTACTGACTATATCGTACTAAAAATGATAATACTCAAAAGAATTCTTCCTGGCAGCGGGAAGAATATATTGAGAATAACCATAATAAAGATGGCCAGAAATCTTTTTCCTTGAGAACCAGACTGGAAACCTTTTCTGTGAACCATCTGAAAAAGACTGTCAACCCTTGTAGAGTCATTTTTCAAACAGAGCACCTGTGAGGGGAGCTCGGAGAGAAAGTTATGGGGCTATTACTGTCTTGGGTTCCTCTGTACTGTGGAGGTCAGCAGGTCAGCAGCACAAAAATTGACAGCAAACCATCAGCTGATGGGAAGTGAGGAATTAATACTATTTGGCTTTGAGACTTCAACACAGGCTTTGCAGACTCCAAGAATTTCTAATAGCAGACAAGCCAAGCTCGGTTTAATCCAACTTTTGGAGCTTAAAGGTAAAGATCAGAATTTCCTGCCACTCCAACCATGGGGCTACTGCTCAGGACATACAGGTTCCTGAGGCAGCACGGTGTATTAAGTCAAAAGTTTTGTGTGCCACAGATCACAGATTTCTGTTGAAGCCTAAATGATAGTGTATTTTGAGGAGGCTACTCCCAACTTTTCACATTCTAAGTAAACCATTTAAAATCAGAAGCACTTTTCTAAGAGGCTAGGGAAAGTGTTCACATAATCTAGAATTTAAATTCACATAATTCACATTTTAAAAGATGTTCATTTCCTTCAATGTCATCTATCACTGTCCAATAGGTTTTGATATTTTTTCCCTTAAAAATGCTGATAACAGAAATTCATGTAATAATTACTTCTAAGATGTATATTACCTGTGAGATTCATTTTCTATATCTGTTAATCAGCCTAAATGTAGTAAAAAATAAAACATTTCCTTCAATGTCATCTATCACTGTCCAATAGGTTTTGATATTTTTTCCCTTAAAAATGCTGATAACAGAAATTCATGTAATAATTACTTCTAAGATGTATATTACCTGTGAGATTCATTTTCTATATCTGTTAATCAGCCTAAATGTAGTAAAAAATAAAACTTACACTGAAATATTATTTGCACAATCAACTCTAATGACTGGTTCACACTAACAAAACTAGGAAAATAGTATATATGGTTCATATAATAAATAAAATGTAAGCACAAAGTATTTCAATACATAAATAGAAGCTTTACACATCCAAAATACAGTACATATATAAAATATACCTGTAAAATTTAATGACCTAGTATAAGCTACTATATTATAAATTACATATATTTTTCAATATAGAAATATATTCTCTCTAACATTTTAAATTTTAGAGATAACCTGAATGGTGGTATTATGGAGAATAATTTCATATACTGAGCTTTTAAATAATTCATTGTTATTAATAATTCAGTGGAAGGGTATAACCGATAATATGAGTAATTTCTTAATTATGGCAAAAGTACTAGTTTAAGGAATATAAAGATAAATACAGTGTGCCATTTCCGTAGAGGCAGTTAATACTGACCATCAGTGGGAGAAGAACATATTTCCAGGTTCGTGGGTCTTGAGTACCAGCTCTGTAGAGTGGTGTGGGCCAAATAGCAGGGTTTCTATACAGGCAAATTACTAGGTTATCATCCCATTTCATTACTTACAAAAACTGCTTTAGAAGCACTCTTCCAAAGCAAAAGTATTTTTTAATGTGTCTGAAAAGTTAATACATCTACTGCTTCTCAATATTTCAAAGCCTGTATGATAAGCAAACCTCCACTTTAGACACTTTAAAACATGGTCTTTATATATATATATATTATATATATATAATATATATATATATAAATTTGGACAAACTAATAACTTAGGAGTAATGGACAATTGAAGACATGTATTCCGCTCCTTAAATAAAGGTGAGGAAAAGTTACGACGATGCTTAACAAGATTTTGCTAGGTAAGTGCAGAAGGGTAGGAGGCCGGTACTAAACACACATCAGTGTTTGCCAATTTTATCATTTTGCCCAGCTGGATCAGTTATTTAAGGAGAAGTTTTATAAATAACTGGGTTATTTAATGAGAAGCTTTAATTTTAAAGTGGCTTGAGAACATCCATTCTTCCTGAAAGTTGATGTATAATGCTTTTATCTATTATTATGTTGGGGGATTTCTAAAGTCCTTGGGTTAATTTCTTATTCTCCTCAAATTCATGTAAACTTTCCAGTAAAGAGTACACAGTGAGTTAAAATCTCTTACAACTGTTCTTACTTTCAGAAAGTATATTTCTTCCCGCAGCTTATTAGGAAATTAGTTTACAAATATAAATATAATCTTCCATTAACATCTAATTCCCATATATTCATGACATATAATCACTTTAACATAGCATTTTTGTTTCAATTTTTATCTTCTAAATAAAGCCTCCAATTTGGGGGGTAAATATACAGTCTGATTAAAATGTTTACACATATTAAATATATAGAGTATATGACAATTTAATTGCTAATGATCCACTGATACTTATTTTCTGTTTCTTCTTTTTGGGCTCTTTGTTCTTCTCGGTGATTAGCTGCAGTCCAAAATGTTATTTTTTTGAGTACTTGTTGCAGAAGTTTAGGAGGTAATAAAGATATCTGACTTTCTAAAATTATAGCATTTTTGCCAATGCAGTCAAGGCATGACCTGTAAATAAAACATAATAGAATTATTGGTTTTTGAACCTGAATCATAAAATATTTACAGGTAAGTATTCTTAATAAAAATCATCATAAAATGTTTAAATGGTAATGCATTTCCTCTGTATTGTTTGGAACATGATAGGATACATGTTCTTCCCAGAGCACCACAATAATTATATATTTTTATAGCATGGAGCATATATAGCATAGCATATTGTGACCAAAATCCAGTGGAAACAAAAATTACAACTCACCATGCACCACACAAAATGTTATTTTTCTTTTTCTTTTTTTTAGATTCTTTTTTTAAATTTTTATTTATTTATGATAGTCACAGAGAGGGGGGAGAGAGAGAGAGAGAGAGGCAGAGGAAGAAGCAGGCTCCATGCACCGGGAGCCAGACGTGGGATTTGATCCCCGGTCTCCAGGATCACGCCCTGGGCCAAAGACAGGCGTCAAACCGCTGCGCCACCGAGGGATCCCCTATTTTTCTATTTTTAAAAAAAGATTGTATTTATTTATTCAGGAGAGACACAGAGAGACAGGCAGAGACAGAAGCAGGCTCTCTGCAGGGAGCCCAATGCGGGACTTGATCCCAAGGCAGATGCTCAACTACTGAGCCACCTGGGAAGGCTCGTGTTATTTAAGCAGAAAAAATTCAGACTTGATTTCAAAGCAGGTTAGTCTATCTTTTTTCGTTTATCCTTCCAGTCCAAAAACTACTTAATCTTCTTGAGAACTTTTTCTTCCATTGCCCCAAGATGAAGTATCTAACATCCATTTTTATGCCATATGGTCCGGTCCTCCCCATTCCCGTGCTGTAACTCAGTGCACTGGCACCCTTGACTTACACTGACCCAGAGACAGCAGGTCTGAAGAGAGGAATGGAGCAGCAATAAAGGAAGAGTCAATGAGAGACCACTTGAGGTTCTCCGCTTTCCCCTCTGTTCATTTTTCCCCTTTGAGTCTCCTGGAGACTAGTGTCCTTCCAAATACAATTCCCTTTTTTTCTTCAGCTACTTTGAAGAGGATTTTGGATTTTAAAACCAAAAGAAAATTGATTAAGAACTATCAAAAGAGGGGATCCCTGGGTGGCTCAGCGGTTTGGCGCCTGCCTTCCGCCCAGGGCGCGATCCTGGAGTCCCGGGATCAAGTCCCACGTCGGGCTCCCGGTGTATGGAGCCTGCTTCTCCCTCCTCCTGTGTCTCTGCCTCTCTCTCTCTCTGTCTCTCTGTCTCTCTCTCTCTGTCTCTCTCTCTCTCTATGTCTATCATAAATAAATAAATCTTAAAAAAAAAAAAAAGAACTATCAAAAGAGGGGATTCCTGGGTGGCTCAGCGGTTTAGCGCCGCCTTCAGCCCAGGGCCTTATCCTAGAGACCCAGGATCAAGTCCCACGTCGGGCTCCCAGCATGGAGCCTGCTTCTCCCTCTGCCTCTCTCTCCTGTGTCTCTCATGAATAAGTAAATAAAATCTTAAAAAAAAAAAAAAAAACTATCAGAGCATCTGTTTGAACGGATAAACTTTAAACAATAAATCTTTTTAAAAGGTTTAAAGATAGATTCACTTGATTCTGTCATTAACTTCCATTGTCATTTTTACAAATACACTCTAGATATTTGCATCTTCTTCCATACTTTCATGAAGCCTTTTCTCTGTACTCTGGGAAGTCTAAGGAAGGAGAATGAAAATGTTCTACATAGATAGGGGAGAAGTACAAGCAAATGACACGAATCTTACACTTGATGTCAACTTCACTCTGCTGCCCTGGTAGCACGATAGCTCCTGTGCCCCTTCCACATGGGGGAAGGAAGAGTCAGATGGGGAGATGGACTCTGTTGTTACTATTCATTCACTGATTCAACAAATACTTATTCGTGTGCACTATTTAGGAGGAAGCAGCCCAATATTGAGAAAACTTCCATTTCAACCCCTTTTTAAAAAGCTTTTATTTATTTGAGAGAGAGAAGGAAGGGCGGAAGACCGGACTCCTCGCTGAGCCGGGAGCCGAACGTGGGGCTCGATCCCAGAACACGGAGATCTTGACGAGCTGAAGACAGGGCTTAACCGACTGAACCAGCCAGGCGCCCTTTATATTCCCTTTGTTGCATCGAAATTCGCTCAGCCTTAAAACACTGTGTGCACCTTCCCAGAAGCGCCACACTAGGGGCAAAGGGCGCTGCCACGAAGCCGGCCGTCGGCCTCGGCCCCAACCTCAGACCCAAGCCCGTCCTGTGTGGCCTATCGGTGTCCGTCGTTTGTGTGGGGGGCAGCGCCCCATCCCATCCCGGTTCCCCTCCCTGACGGCGCGGCCGGGTGGGGAGCGCGGCCCTGAGGCTCCGGGGCTGCCGTCACTTCGCCGGCTCCCCCCCCCTCCCCTTCCCCCGTCCTTGATTCCGGGTCTGCCCTTGAGAGCCGCACTCTGCAGCTCCACCCCCGAAAGCTTCCCGTGCACACGCCCCTCCTGGACCGTGGCCTCGCGTCCGGGCCCACGCGCACTCGCTTCCCGGTTCTCCAGCCACACCGGCCCCTCCAGCCTCAGCTTCCTCTCCTGCCCAGCCCGGGCCGTCTGCGCTTCATTCTCTTCCAGCAACTCTACCCCCCTTGGCCGCCGTCCTTCTCCGACCCCCGGTGGACCGGGCCACCTGGCTGCTCGGAGCCGCCGCAGAAAGGCCTGCTGGGCAGACGGGCCGTCCCTGCCCCCTTCTCCTTGGTCTCAGCCCTCCACCCCCTCCCCAGTGCTCAGCTGTGCTACACAGCCCTCGTCTCTATCTTCTCGAAGCCACTGAGGCAGTGATTTCCGATCTTCAACCCTCGCAGTTCATATCCTCACATCTCCTCTTTCTCCCCCCCCCATGACCTCACTACCAAGTAAGACTTGCTCAGCGCCCTCTCCCTGTACCCCTCCCAGCCAACAAATTCCTCTGCCTTTATATCCCTACTTCCGACTTTCCCCATTATTTTAAAGTATTCTTCTCAACAACTAATTCAGTTACCTGTTCACTAAAATCCACCTCAAGATCCTGCTCTGACAATTTTTCCTTTGTTTTCTTGTTTCCAAAACCTGGTAGCAGCTTCTCAGCATATAAACCATTACCTTTCAACAGCTTGAGGATTAGGGGCACCACGGCTCCCCATGCAGTAGAAAATCCACACCTAACTTTTGACTCCCCCAAAACGTAATTACTAATGGTCTACTGTGGACTGGAAACTTTACCCATAACATAGTCAATAAACATACATTTTGTATGTTGTGTATTATATACCATATTATTACAGTAAAGTGCACTGGAAAAGAGAAATTCTATTAAGAAAATCCTAGTGAAGAGAAAATACATTTACAGTGCTGTGTGGATTTATCGGGGAAAACCTGCATATCAGTGAAACTGTGCAGTTCAAATCGGTGCTGTTAAAGGGTCAATTGTATCCTTACTTTTCCTGTGGTTTCAGTGCTGCTCCCCAGAAATTATCCATGGCACTTTGCAATCCAGATATTCTGTGACCTCTTTCCAGCAACTAGTCTCTCCATCTTCAGTTCTCTCCTCCCTCCATTTTGCATTCCCATTATCTCCTGATTCGTCTTTCATTATCTTGTGCTTCTTTAACTCCTCAGATGTTATGAGTTCCTAGCGCTCAGTTGTTGGCTTCATCCTTGCTCTCAAAACTCCAATCTATACTCCAGTGATTTTTTTTTTTTTTAAGTAGGCTCTATATCCCAGCTGGAGTGTTGATTCCAACATGGGGCTTGCACTCATGACCCTGAGCTCAAGATCTGAGCTGAGATCTAGAGTTGGATGCTTAACCAACTAAGCCACCCAGGAGCCCCTAACTATGATTCTTAAATCTTTATGTCTAGCCCAGACATCTCTCCATATATTTGACTAGTTAATGAATAGCTCCATTAAAGACACTGTAAGTACTTCAACTTCAAAAGGCCCCAAACCAAATTCATCTTTCTATGCCGTCCCACCTTCAAACTCACTTCCTTCTTTTTCTTTTTTTAATATAGGTTTTTTTGTTTTTTTTTTTTAAGATTATTTATTTATTTATTCATGAGAGACACAGAGAAAGAGAAAGGCAGAGACACAGGCAGTGGGAGAGGGCTCCATGAAGGGAGCCTGACGTGGGACTCGATCCCAGGTCTCCAGGATCACACCCTGGGCTGAACGCGGCACTAAACCGCTGAGCCACCCGGGCTGCCCTCACTTCCTTCTTCATAGACTATTATTCTTTACTCTCCTTCCCCTACCAAGCCCATTCTATCTCTATCCCTTCTCCAACTCCACTTTTCAGCCCCACACTTTATGCTTGACCACTGTAAGTCTTTTTTAAATTTTTTTAAATTTTTATTTATTTATGATAGTCACAGAGAGAGAGAGAGAGAGGCAGAGACATAGGCGGAGGGAGAAGCAGGCCCAATGCACCGGGAGCCCGACGTGGGATTCGATCTCCGGGATCGCGCCCTGGGCCAAAGGCAGGCGCCAAACCGCTGCGCCACCCAGGGATCCCTGCAAGTCTCTATTAACTTTCGTTACCCAGTCATATATCCCTCCAATCTCTTAACCACATTCTTCTCAAAGGAGCTTTCTAATTTGTAATATGATCAGCTTATTCCTCTGCTCCAGATTTTTCAGTGGTTCTTGATCTCCCACAAGATAATGTAAACTCATCTGCATGAAACACAAAAGCTCTAATTGATACAAGGTTTCTGATTTCTTCTCCTACTCCATATCTCATGCTTATGTCTAGGAATGCTCAAGAATTCAGTTTCCAGAACATACCATACTCATATACTTTGTACAAACACCCTTGCAACGCATGTTCATAGCAAATTGTCTCTAACTCTTCCTCTTCTGCAAAGACTCCCCTAACTCTCTCCATCTTAACCACATGAATAAAGGGTCTTCTTTGCCAGTCTCATTATCTTTGTATAGGTTTCTCTTAAACAATTTTATTTTTCTTTTAGAGTTGTTGAAAACCTGCCTTCTATTTTACTAGCAATTTAAGGAAAAGAACATGACTTTTCACTTCATAGCATAGTGCTTTCCCATGGTAAGCACTCAAATACTGTATTATCCCTGAATATAAGGAACTTGCAATCTACTTAGGGAAAGTAGTTACGTTCACAGCAAAAGTTAAGAAACAATACAAGGCAATAATCATGACATCAGCAATTTCCAAACTGCCTGCATGTTAGAATTATGTTGGGGTCTTCCAAAAATTCCAAAGTTCAGGCTACATCCCAGACCAATTAAATCATAACATGTGGGCATGGAACACAGGCATCAGTACTTTTTGAAGTTCCCTGAGATTCTAACCTGCAGTAACCGAAGGAACCACTACAATAACAGAAGGAGCAGTTAAGAAAGCCATTAGGATGGTCCAATTTGAGCTGGTCCAGTGGTTTTCAAGTAGTTCAAGCTGTAGAATGTCTGGAAGTTAGACTACTCCTTGACATCTAGCATGTCAGCTTCTCTCTCACATGCCTTCACCCGTGTTATTCCCCCTGCATAAATAACTACAGTTGGTCACTTGGCAACTTCTACTTCACTCAAACCCTTCCTCCTGACCCTCACAGGCAGAAACAGGGGCTTCTTCCACAATCTTTCAACTGAACCTTGAATATATTCTTTTTAGAGCACAAGTGTATGAGCTAAGATACCATAAGTCATACCACCAATTTAGTAACATTTTTGGTGGTAAAAAAAAAAATTCTACTAAATTAAGTGCACATATATGTGTGTCTATTACTGGACACACATTGATTTCAGAAAAGTTAAAATATGAAAAAATTCAAGCTTAGAATAAAGGAAATACAGTATGTTTAATACTCCCCATGTGAACTAAATGCAATTTTATGCACAAAATAAAAATATGATTGTATTGTGTATTTTAATTTTTAAAAGTCCTGTTGGTATGTGGTTCACTACTATAAATTTGATTATACTTTTAGGAAGATGTAAACATTTTCTTAAATTCAAATCATAAACTATTTGAAAAATTATCACACTTCCCAAAAAGATGAAAGAAATTATATATTAATAGTGTATATATATATATATATACATATATAATGAATTCACTTACCTGAGTAGTGAATAAGGCTGTGTTTGAAAGATCAATAAATCATTACAGTGGCCCTAATCAACATAAAAAAAAGAATTATCAAGGTGTTTAAAAGAATGAAAATGCATTAATAATTGAATTTTTTATTTTATAAATGTAAAAGAAATTACATAAAGCAGCAAATAAAACTCTCTCCCTCTAGTTATTCACATACACACATACGCACACACAACATACATATGCATACACACACCTGCTAGCCACAAAAACTTTGGGTAAATTGCTACCATTTCTCAGTGACTAAGTTTTTACCTAATCACAACCTATACAATTGCAAATTTAAACTCAGATGCATGTTCTTCTCTTAGAACAGTGAGTTCAAAATGAGAAAAGTGGTGGTTTTCAAGCTTTTTTGTTTTTTAAGCAGAACTTTCTCTTCCAAATGACTCTTATTTAAAATTTCTTTATCTTGTTTCTCTTTTCCACATCCTGGGAATCTTCATTTGGAAATCTACTTCCAAAAGATCCAGAAGATTTTATGAATAATGATTCTCTCATCTAAAAGTTAGTGTCAAAGAATCAGCAGAAAATGTCCCTAATCCTTTCAGAGAAGTCTGTAGAATTTCATAATTTATGATCATGATTTTAATCAAAATTCCTGTTTTTTTTTTAAGACTTTGTTTATTCCTGAGAGATACACACACAGAGAGGCAGAGACACAGGCAGAAGGAGAAGCAGGCTCCATGTAGGGAGCCCGACCCCAGGAACATGCCACCCTGCCAAAGGCAGACGCTCAACTGCTGAGCCACCCAGGCATCCCAGAATTCCTGTTTTAATGATAAACTCTGTATCCTACTGATTTCTAGTGCCAAGAAAAAGAAAACAAACCACAAAATTTGCTTTTTAATTAAATGCAAAGTCGTGGTTTTAATCTTTTGTTGAAAAACTGAATTCTCAGCCAAAGAAAAGTTCTAAAACTTTCAATGTATGTAGTGTTTAAATCAGAGGCTTCAAAACTAAAAGTAAACCAAATTCCCTGGAGATAAGCCAGCTCATTTCACGGTTTGCCACATGGCAGGCACAACTCTGGAGATCATGTGTCAGTGAGCTGGCGCCAAGGTGGCTGGATTCTGGCTGGTGCACCCTATCCCTGCCAGCTCAGAGGCCAGCTATTCCCAATGCCCTATACAAACCAGGGCAACCGATCCTGAGCTCCTGTCCCATCACAACACAGTATGGGCATGACTACCTTGCTCTGAATTGCCCGAGGTGCTAGAAGTGAAAGAATGATGCTCTCCAAAAGTTATTAATTTATTTCTTTGACCTTAGTTTTATCGAATTTTAAAACTGGAATGCTTTCATCTTAAATATAAAATGGGTAAAGCAATGGCAAAAGACACATAGAATAAAAAGAAAAATACACTTAAAAATTTCAAACTGCATTCCTCTTGATGGGAGAAGCTAGCATTGGTGTTCTAGTTATTAAGTGAGGCATCAAATTTCATGGGTATTTATTACTCTATTTAGTTTATATATACATTATATATATTCTTATGAAATATCTATAATTTGCAAATATTTTAATTTCAAAAAATTAAAAACACCCATACTATGATGAGGCTCAAAGAGGAAAGGAAGAGTCCTCCTTTAAAACCTCTTCGTGGGAGACCCGGGTGGCTCAGCGGTTGAGCATCTGCCTTTGGCTCAGGGCGTGATCCCGGGGTCCTGGGATCCAGTCCTGCATCGGGCTTCCTGCATGGAGCCTGCTTCTCCCCCTCTGCCTGTGTCTCTGCTTATCTCTCTCTGTATCCCTCATGAATAAATAAGTAAAATCTTCTTAATAATTTGACTAATGAGATTAATAGACCTATTTTGACTTGTAAACTCAAAATATCCTTAAATGCTTCACAAAAGCCACTCATTCTGAAGATTAATCACACTACAGAGTAACATTTAATATTCTTCCATATTTTGCAATGTGGGAATATCAACAATCTTACTGAACAGCCATTTAGTTTGATTAACAAAACTACTCAGAGGAAATATTTAGATATGAAAATTTCTTACTGTATCCAAGGAAAGTAAATCATCCTTGCTCCCACCAAATACCATTATTTCATTTTCTTTCCCCAAACAGGCCGTATGCCATAACCTATAATTGAAAATTATAAGCAGAGTAAAATATTATGAAGAAAGAAACTGTATGTGACATATAAATCCATATTAAACTGCACATTTTCACTTTTAATCTATTTCAAAATGGGCATGATTGAACTTGAACCTTTGGCATATCCTAAAAGAGATTAGATTTTGAAGATTCCTCTAGAATCACTAAAAGATTAGATTCTCATTAAATCATGTCAATTAAGGAGGTAACTCCCAATAACTCTTTTCTATTATATTCCCCAACCTTTTTCTAACCTCTTTATCTCATAGACTTTATCACTGAAATAAAATGAATTAAAAAGAAACTGATCAGCCTATTGGTGAAATGGTCCCCTTTCCCAAGTTTCTTATTATGATCTGCCATGTTACTGGTTTTTTTTTTAATCACTTTTGAATTTTCTTTCCTGTTTTCTGTTCCCCAACACCTAACAAACCCAACATGGCAATCCCTTCATATTTATACTGTCACACTACTTAGCACTCTGGGTACAGAATACCAGAATTATTATTGGTTTTTCTGTCTCTACTCTCTCTCAGCTATATTTAGCTGACAAATAATATTTTTCACATGTTTTTAACCATGAGCATGTCCTGATCAGGAAGCAACTGTGCCATTTTTCTTAGGCTCATAATCACGATCAACAATTATTTCTTTAAAAAGAAAACCATTATTTCTTTTTCCCATAATTCTTAATTCTTAGCTTCCTCCCCCTGCAATTAACCCTCTACTCCAATCAAGTTCATTTATTTGTGTCTCCTAAGAGAAAAGCTTATCTATCTGTAGGCTTTTGCTCACCCTGTGTCTTATGTTTAGGATGAGAAATCATTCTTTCAGAGCCTTTAACACAGGTTCAAAATCCCCAGGAAGTGTCAAAATACCCAAACAAACTGGCTCTACTTCCTCTCTGGTTAGCACCTTTGAACATTTATGTGCTCATTTTATAATCTTCTGCCTTACATTTGAAGATAAACTGTTCTATATACTACTTTAATTATTTGATGTGTGGATCTTCTAAAGGTCCACATATGAGATCCTGGGATCAAAATTTGACAATGGTGTGCTGGAAGTAGCTTACCGGGTAGCTAAAATAAATTCTGCCAAATCCATGTTCAGTGCCATCACATAGGTAGCTTGAAATTGACCACAGTAACACTACAAATTAGGGCTTTTTTGTTTTGTTTTTCCTGGAAAGCAGTTGTTAACCCTTTACCAGCACACCACTGGAACTTGAGTAATCTAATTTTATGCTTCTCTTTAAAAATGCCTAAATATGGTGTTCTGCATCCAGTGGGTGCTCAAAAAGTCTAATTAACAAAAGGAAATACAAAACCACCATATTTAATTAAATTATTAAATAAATTATCTCATAAGAATAGAGCATGGTGTGGAAATGATCTAATAGCTCATATTCATCTCCAATTTCACATTATTTACAAAGAATAATCTTATGTTTCATAAAATTCAATATTTCTGGGAGCTCTCACTCTCAGGAAAAAAAGTACATGTAAATTTCTCAATTTTAAAAGATAAATCAAGAATTTTACAAAGTCATTGCTCTGACTCTGAGAGAATTTTGATGACTCTCCTTAACAGACCAAATTGCTGAAGCAAAAGACACCTCATTACACATTATTTTATTACCACGTAACTTATTTTTAGTACATTTAACCTTTTCACTCAACTCCCACAAGTGCAAACAGTAGGATTATGCACAATGTGTTAAATTAAATACTTTCCTCAAATAATCACTCACACACCCAACGACAGTTGCACTCAGGACCCAGGATAGAACTGAATCTTAAGGGATTTTGTTTAGGAAATACTCTGCCCAATTCTCCAACTTATATGGTAGAACATGAATTGATATAAGTCCTCATGACATCCAGATTATGATGTGGGCTTGGGGAGGGGGATTGGATAAAAGGAAGAGAATGCAAGGAATGCTAAATTTCCAGGGTGAGAAGGCCATGTATAACTTTAGCAATAGTAATGGGATCCAACAGGAAGTCCCTGAGGCTCCATAGGTCAACACTTTGTTGGACTTCTTTTACAGACACGTTAAAAAAAAAAAAAAGGGTCCTTGCTGACAGCCACTTTTACAGGCAATGAGATATAGCTATATAGATGGCCTTTCAACCAAGCATTGCTCCAACTATGGTGAGACCTGGAGAAAAGAGTGCCACGCTATAGAACAGTGGTTTTCAACCAGGGCAGATTTGGCCCCCAAAGAACATTTGACAATATCTGAAATATTTTTGGTTGTCATAATTCCAGGTATGGGGGGGGGGGCAGTACTACTGGCATCTAGTGGATAAAGGCCAAAAATGCTGCTAAACATCCTACAGTGCACAAGACACTCCTAATAACAAAGAATAATTTGGTCCAAAATGCCAATAGTGCCGAGGTCAAGAAATCCTGCTGTGGAATTACAAGAGGAGAATTGGGCCATTTACATTTCAAAACTTGGAACAATTTGTACAAAATGTATTTAGATGTTAGGTAAATTCTCAGTCATAAAAAATTAGTACACATACACATATATATGTTCTCCTTACACTAAACTGTATCCCACCTGTTCTTCTCCTCACCTCATACCTGAAGATAGATTTGCCTCTGTCTTATCTGCCTTAGGGAAACTCTGGCCTGGACTTCATCATCGAAGAACACTGGAAAGCCTTTCCTGCCTTGATTTTGGTGACATCTAGCTTGCAACCTGATGTTTTGTCTCTAGACTGATAGTTTATGTCCTCTCACAGCTGCTCTAAACTTATCACCTAAACATTCTAATAAAGCATATTATTTACATGACATATCAGCTGAATTCAAAGAAATCTCTTTACATAGCTCAGTTCTAACTAATATATTATTGATAATAGTTGTGTTGCTCTAATTACTTATTAAGGATTGAATTATAAAATAGGAGCAATTTAAAAATTAAACATATTCTTACTATCACTTTGGTCCAAAATTAATGCATTCGTTAATTGAAGAATTCATTGATTGTTCAAACAACTGCAAGAGAACTAAGAGCTTCTCTAGTCCAACTCCCTCATTTCATGGGATGAAGAAATTATTGCTCAGTTTCATTAAGTGACTTGGCTGAGCAAGGACTAGAACTCTGGGCTCCCATATCTTACTATAAAACTCTTTAAATTAAAAAATGCATTTCAAAAGATCCAAATTGCTAAAATAATACACTCCAATGAATTTTTACACATGAAAATATAAGAATCACATATGTAGATATGATAAACTCTAAACGTGCATATTAATATAGATATAGGCACTGAAATATATACAAAAATTTTCAGGCCTTTTTCTCAAGTAAGTTGCTTCATTGCTACTTATTAAACTTCTGAAATGCATACCATTAAGTTGACTTCATACTATACATAATCTATAGCAAAAAAATTCTGAAATACATAGCAAGGAAAAGAGTAAAATTACTAATGATTATAACGTGCTGACTCTGAATTTCTTATGAATGTATTTTTATTATACTACTCACTTAAATTAGAATAAAAAGAATTACAATACCAATGTGGTTTTCTTTGTACAGTTGACCCTTGAACAACGTAGGGGTTGGGATGCTGATACCTCCCAGAGTTGAAAATTGACATATAACTTTTGGCTCCTCAAAACTTAAGTATTACTAGCCTACTGTTGACCAGAAGTTTTACCAATAACATAAAGTCAATAAATACATATTTTGTATGTTATATGTATTATATATTGTATTCTTACAATAAAGTGAGTTAGAGAAAAGAAAATGTTATAAAAAAAAACAAATAAATAAAAAGCAAAATGAGATCTATGAACACACCCTGATGATTGAAAGGAAAAGGTAATGGAATGATTAGCAAAATGGGTGAAGAGTATTGGGAGATACAGGCTTCCAGTTATGGATGAATAACTCAAGGAAATAAAAGGTAAAGCATGGGAATATACTTGCTGGCACAGTAGTAGCATTGTATGGTGACAGATGTTTCCTACAATTGTGGGGAGCATAGGACAATGTATGGAGTTGTAGAATCACCATGTTGTACATGTGAAGCTGACATTGTATGTCAACTAGACTCATATTTTAAAAAATAAAATTTTATTAAGAAAATCATATGGAAAATACATTTACAGTACTGTATTTATTTTAAAAATCCATATAATAAGTAGATCCATGCAGTTCAAACTCATGTTGTTCAAGGATCAATTGTGGTCTAAAAATATATTGTTTCTACAACTTTCACTCTATAATATACCACAAATAACTAACATGTTTCTTTTTCAAAAAATTTATATTAATGAATACATCAGTTAATAAAATAACAATCTGCCATCTATTTGATCAACATGAAAGTAATTTTCTCATTACATTGAAATAAACCTCTTCCAAAAATAAATAACTACTAAAGCCAAACTCATTCTTGTCTACTTATCAAAAAAAATTAACATATGATACTTCCAATTTCTTAGCCTTTTCATATTTATCAGGAAAGATTATACATTTACCTAAAAGAGTAACATTTTCAAATATTTAAACATAGATGAAAACAGAATAGATCATTTCTAACAATCAGATATAATTAAAATGATAATTAAATCATTTAGGCAACATCAAGCTTATTTGAAAGATCTTTCTTGATGATTTATGATTTTAATGGCAAACACTATAAAATCAGTGCTATATTTTAATACTTCAGAAATTCTTAACTATTTTACTATTCATTAATTTCTAGACTTACCTGGGTCTTGTTTTAGGTAAGTGAATAAGTTGTTTCCAACCATTTGTTATGACATTATAAATCCAACCATCACCTGCAATATTATGACAGTTCAGAAATTCAGATTAGGTCTTTGGGATAAAATTTAAAATTTCCCCAATTTATAATGCTACATTTATGCAACTATCTTTTGTATGTATGCATATTTACTCAAAAAAATTTTTAGAAATATACAAAGGTAGAGTGACCATGACAATGAGCCCTCACATATCGCAGATTCAACTACCAAGATTTTATCACATGTGCCTAGTTTATCTCTTTTTTTTGTTGTTGTTATTCTTGTGGCTCAATTACTCTAAAGCAAATCCTAGATCTCCTGTCATTTTCCCCATATATACTTCAGTAAATATCGCTTTAAAAAATACATTTTTTTACAGAACCACAATGCCATTATCTCATTACCACAATGCTACTATCATAGTCAACAAAATTAAAAGAATTCACATACTAGCCAGAAGTTAGGCTGAGTCTGTACAGGAGGAAACCAACTAGACTAAGAGTTAGGACATGGAATTTCCCACATGTCAATGACCCAAAACAGCAAATTGTAATTAAAAACATTAGAGCTCAAAAAGACATGATATTAAACAAGCCCTACTGAAAAAAAAATAGATGTTTTTTATTAGACTCCAAATCTCTTTTAATTAAAACCTTCAAATTGGAGAAGCATAACAATCCGCAGTAACTAACATCCACTACTAGAAACTCCTGTTTCTCTAACCAGCCTCTGGAGTTTGTTGCCCAGCAGACTGCCAGATGCACAGCTGATGCTCAATTTTTGTTGAAAAATAAGTCACTGTTTCCAGATCCTATATGGAATTATATAAATGAGTCCCTTATGAACACATCTCTAGTCATGGAAAATTTCTGGGTTAAGAAAACACAAAACATCTAACATACCAAACTAAGAAACGGATACTCTTGGTCATGTGTCTATACTGATGTCACAATTTTACTGCTGGGAAAAAAAAAAAACCCACATTACAAAACCTAGCCATTGGAATCAGCAGTGACAGGAGTTTAAAGATTCTGGCTAAGCACTTTCCTTTATAGTTCTGGAACAAAAAGAGAAGCAACTGGCCTTCCCACCTTATATTTCCAGAGCCTTCTGGGGAAGACTGTTCTTCTAATCCCCATTCCAGCCTACAGTGTAAGAATCTGGATCAAAAATCAGGAAGGCACAGAATCACAGAATATTATAGTTGAAAGGGGCTTTAATTCATCTAGGTTCAACCACCCTTCCTTTTCTATATACCTAGGAAACAGGAGAACATGGAGAGCCAAAGGTACTAAATAAAGCAAAGGGGTCTTCTAATTCTTAATGCAAGCATACAGTTGGAAATAAAGGTAAACCAGAAAATAAAAAAATAAAAAGAAAGACATCTTAAGTATCAAATATTAAGAAAAAAGAATGAAATAATAATTGTAGGCTAAACTTTAATTGACTTACTTAATGGAATATTGTCTGCACTTAGTCCACCAAATAGAAAAAGTTTATCATCAGCTATTGGTGTTAAAGTATGCCATGACCGATGTTTGGGGTTTTCTCCATTAACAGGAATCCTGTGGCAAGGGGAAAAATATATATATATAAATCTACTTACTATGTTAGTAAAAAGAAAAGGTTTTTGATCATCTCAGATAAAAAAACTGCCCTCACAACTTTTTTAAAAAGCTGATTTTACTATCTTCACTTCCATTAAGATTTTAAAAACATTCTTAAATGCTTAGGTGAATTTAAACAAGCTTTCCATTTAAAACAATCTTTCTATTTAGCGTCCATTCCACCTGGTCACAGAACACAGACTGAAAATTACAAAGCGAATTCCCAGTTAATTCCCAGGGCATATTTCATAAGTTTCTTGTTGTTTAATCCATATAACTTCCTCAAATTTTCAACATAATTATTTTCATGTCTGTAACTTTTTACTGTTGGCCGATGTTCAATTTTATATATTCAGTTGATTTCCTCAAGGACATTATGGGATTTGGGTGTTGTTGCTTTTACTTTGGTTTACTTGCTGTATAATTTCCCAAAGCTTCTTCACCTGAAAATGCTAGCTATTCTAGTTTCAAAATAAAGGTATACAAGCCATTCCAGATCCAGGATAAATCTCTAAAGATTTCAAAAAATACTGCCTTATTCTTAAAAAAAAATAAAAACATGGGGCGCCTGGGTGGCTCAGTCGGTTAAGTGTCTGCTTTTGACTCAGGTCATGATCCCAAGGTTTTGGGACTGAGCCCCATGTCTAGCTCCTTGCTCAGCAGAGGATCCTGTTTCCCCTCTCCCTCAGCTATTCCTTCCTGCTTCTACTGTCTCTTTCTTTTTCTGTCAAATAATAAATAAAATCTTTAAAATAAAGTAAAAAAAAACCAAACATAAGTACAAAAGTTTAATTTAGGAGGTGAGAAAATATCGTTCTCCAGCATTCTGAAATGTTCCAGAATAATCTGGGCCATTTGTGAAAGATAAAATTATTTTTTCCAAAATGGAATTATTTTTACTGTTTGTGTTGACTATAAGAATTATTTTGGTTACAAAATGTTCAACAACCACAAAATTATTTTTAAAAAGGAGCATGCTCTTATAATCTTGTCCTCTAGCAATAGGAAATAGTAATAATTTTGTATATATCTCTTTAGGCTTTAATGTACATTTAGCCTATTAAAAATATATAAATGAGATCATATATTCTGCTTTGCAACTTTTTTCATTCAACTAATATTTTAGAATATTTCTATGAGTGTAACTTCCTTTGGTAATGGAAGTATGGTGGCCCACTGGGCAAATGAACCAGGGTTTAAAGAATCCCTGCTTGTGAACATGAGGGATGACCTCTAGCTTTTGCTTTTATAATAATGTTGTAATACACGCACTCATACACACACACAATTATTGTCTTTAGAGAAATTCTGGATGAAAGTAGAAATTTGATTTTACATTTTAAACATACTGTCAAACTATCTTCCAGAAAAACTGTACTAATTTATACTCCCACTAATTGTGTTATTACAACCTAGCACACTGGTCATTTGTAATCCTCTTTATCTGGTAAGTGAAAACTATTATTTTTAGCTCCATTTCTTTGATTGTCTTTAAGGTTGAACATCTTTTTAAAATAATTTTTGCCCATTTGTATTTCTTCTATGAGTTGCTCATTTATGTTCTTTGTCCACTTTTCTGTTGGATTGTCTTTTTCTTACTGATTTTCTGAGTTCCTGTGGGTTTGAGCTCTGTTAAAAATACTGCAAATATGACTTCCAGTTTGTTTTTTGTTTGAATTTTCCAATTTGCCTTTTAACTTTGATATAGTTTTCTATACAGAAAAACTTAATTCTTACGTGGTCTTAACAGTCTTTTCATTTATGAATTCTGGGTTTATACCATCTTTAGAAAAACTTTCTCTATGCCAAGATTTTAAACACAATCTGCTATCTTCATTTCTGGTACTTTCACAGTTTCATTTTTAATAGTATTTTTATTTTGGAATAATATATAGCTATGGTTCCATCTCATTACATGAACAGCTGAAATGATAGCTAAATGGATTTGTTCTATTGTTAAACATATATTTTGAACTACAAATAAAATCTGACTTTTACCAACTTCATTTTGTTTACTTGTGATGATCCCAATAAACTGTTCCTTTATTTCTTCTACTGACCAGTTCTCAAGAATATTTAATATAAAACCAGTACTTTTACATAGTCACTTTTCAACTGCTGGTATTCTCAAGTTTTATATGGTTTGGTTAAAGAACAAACTCTGAGTTTAAATCTGTATATTCCTATATTAGATATATAATCTGAAGAAAATGATACTAGTTCAGTTTTACAGACTTAAATTTGGATTACAGTCCCAAACACACACACACACACACACACACACACACACACACACATACTCCTTTCGATTAAAATATACTTAAATCTCAAACTTACCTTCCAGACCAAGTCCAGGTATCTAAGTTCAGATAGTGCAAATCATTCATCCTAGTTTGCTAAAACAAAAGTGTGTTATTAGTCTGTGTTTTACATCTTTTATGGGCTAAAATTTCAGTTTTAAAATTAGTTCAGATTAAAAATAGACCATCTCCATTTTACTTAACATCAGAAGTTTGCATGTTGGGAAACCATGTTAAGGGTTAATAAAATTAATATAGAGCTACCCAATTAATGTGTCAAAGGGAAAAGAAGAAAACTAACAGGATTTGGGATGCCTGGGTAGCTCAGTGATTGAGCATCTGCCTTTGGCTCAGGACGTGATCCTGGAGTCCCAGGATCCAGTACCACACTGGGCTTCCTGCAGGGAGACTGCTTCTCCCTCTGCCTATGTCTCTGCCTCTCTCTCTCATGAATGAATAAATAAAATCTTAAAAAAAAAAAACTAACAGGATTTAAATATTAAGAAGTTAAACTTTTCTGGTTATGCATTGAAGGATTCTCTCATTAAAATATGATTTATAAATCATCTGTGATTACTTGTTATAGTCTGTTTAGGAGATTAAAAATAAATAATAGTTATTAAATGGCAATTTAGTATCTAGATAATTTGAATATTCAGTTGTTCCCCCAAATCAGAAAATAATTTTTGTAAGAAGAATCACATATAAAAATATCATATCCATTAAAAACACTAACCAAAACACGTCCTCCAAAGATATAGCCCTTATTCCCAAGAACTGCACACGTGTGCGCGGCGCGTGGCTGTGGTGGAACTCCACCCTGCAAGAAGACATGCGAAAACAGAGGGCAAAGCCTTGAAACATCTCTAAGGAAGTCTAAGGAAGTCACACTCCTATGCTGAGTATAAGAAATGCCTGACTACCAAACCACCATTGCCTCTGTAACTCAATAAAAGTCCTAACGCAGAAGTTCATTCTAAATAGTAATGATTATAGAGGCACCTGGGTGATTCAGTTGGCTAACCATCTGCCTTCCACTCAGGTAATGATCTCAGGGTCCTGAGATCTAGACCCACATCAAGCTCCCTGTTCAGCAGAAAGTCTGCTTCTCTGTCTCCCTCTGTTGCTCCTCCTACTTGTTCTACTCTCTCAAATAAATAGAATCTTTAAAATATATATTAAAAAAATAAATAGTAATGATTACAGACAAATACCATTCTTCAAGAATGAAATTTATGGGCAGTTGGTTGGGCACCTGACTCTTGATTTTGGTTCAGGTCATGGTCTCAAGATTGTAGATTAGTCCCACCATGGGTCTGAGCTCAGCGGGGAGTCTGCTTGAGCTTCTTTCTCTCCCTTTGCCTCTCCCTACCCCACTCATGCTCTCTCTCTCTCTCAAATAAATAAATAAATCCTTTAAAAAATAATGAAATTTACTCATCCTGATCTTTACTTTTTGTCTTTCTCTGACTCCTTTCTCTTCTTACCTCAGTCCATAGCCCCCTCCAACAGTCTCACATACACTTGACCCTATTTTAGTTTGCATTTACCAATATTTTCACTGTAATTTCTCTGGTGATTTCTTCAAATAAGTTCTTATATTATTTATATTTTATCCAAAAGTTTATCTGACTAGTTGTAGCTGGAATCCACTTTATTCATTTTTTAGAGACATTCTTAAAGTACTTTATTATTCTCAAATATCAGCATCAAAAGACAAGGCAGCATAGTAGAGTGTACCAGTTGATGTCAAAGTTGGAAAAAAAATGGATTTGCATTCTAATTCTGTCCTAAAAGAGCTGTGTACTTTAGAAAGACATTTAGTGTGTCATCTATAAAATGGAAGTGTTGAAAGTGTTTTTCCTACATGGGATTTTTACCCCTTAAGAGCAATGTATTAGTAATAGAGATCCTTGAGTTATTTTCAGTATTTCAAGCAACTTAATAAGCATTGTGCATTATTTAGGCAGTTAGACACATGGATTAACACAAATGCCATTTCTTTGTTTTTGTTTGGAATTACATGAACTCAGCTTTATTATTTATTTATTTATTTATTTATTTATTTATTTATTTATTTCATGAACTCAGCTTATTCAGAAGCTTTAGGTAGCTATTAAATGCATTTGATAGAAGGTCAATATTTATTTTATAATAAATGTGTATATAGTAGAATAATTTTTCCAAAATTTCAGATCAGGAATGGAGTAATAATAAAAATTGTGTTTTGCCAGATGGCTGGGAACCACATTTCAGAAAGTTCTCTCTCACTTATTTAAGTATTAAATTGGTAATATCTAAATTATTTCTTACTGTCTTGGCTTCAGGACAGTCATTCAAGTAATCCTGAAAAGTTGTGATATTGGATGTAGAGCTTAAATTTCCTATGCCCACATTCAGTAGCCAATGCACTGAAAATGTTTAAAGAGTTCTTTCAGAACTTGGAATGAAATGCATATGCAAAGGCACCTACCATGAACATATGGAAATTATGCAGATGTTTCCTTCAGATCTCATTCATTCATCAACCCATTATATTCTCTTTTCCACCAACCCAAAACTTCTCTAGAGAAAAGAACTGCTATATTTATTCAAAGTAAAGTATAGGAAAGTGCTATCAGTTAATGGAAGAGTTTTAATAAGTGATAAAGCACTGTTTGGCTTAAGGCACGAGTGAAGTTCTTACTGTGGAATTTGAGACACCAAGAGTTTGAGAGGGCAGATGTAATTTTTTAGAGTCTCTGAGATCATCACATTGTGCACTGGTTAAAAAGACAGATGCAAGATGTTGTGATGATGTTCAGTAACTTGCTCTAGCTCCTTAGGCCCTAGTCCCTGCAGCTTTCCACTGTGTGAGCCACTCCAAAATATACCTTGCCTCTATGTAAAAATTCATTATTGCATAAGCTAATTTGAACTTGTGTTTGCTCACCAGCACATGAAAGAGTATAATAATGTATTTTTGTCATGCTTTAACTGCACGTAGATTTCAAGAGTTTATGAAATATGGGCTTTTCAAAATTGTGGACTGGATTATAAAAAGATATTTTAAAGTGCCATCATTGAATCAGGATGTCACACTTGTGGGTAAAGAATGGTGACGGTACCATCTTCAGAAAATTTTTCTAGAAACCTTAGCTAACCTGGAGAAAAATAGGTGATTAAAAAAAAAGTATTAGTGACAGTACTTAAGGGATTATATGGTCATAAACTTGATTGCTAAAATCCAAATAACACAGCAAAAAAATATCCTTTTAAAGTATCAATGAATATATAAATATAAAGGTAACTTTTTAAAATACTTACTTTGATTTCTGGTTGAAACCAGTTCTGTGTCTTTGTATCAAATACATGAACATCATTATGCCATCCCCAGAATATCTGTTCTTCCTAAAACAGGAATTTTTAGAATATTTTAAGCTTTTTTAATTTTTAGGTTATTGTAATAAATTTCATTGCATATTTACCAGAATAATAGACATCATTAAAAAAATAGTGTTAAGTGTTACCATAGTCATAAAGCTAATGCATACACTAGTGACTCACAAAGTGTGGCCTCTAACCAGTAGTAGCAGCCACCACCTGGCAACGTCTCTTCTCATAGCATTGTTTGCAGTGAGTCATAACTTGTTGATAATCTTCCAATTCCCTCAAGGAATTGTCTCTTTTAAAATTGTAGAGGACAAAATGACACTTCTATTTTGCAATCTGTTTTCCTAGAGTACATGCTCAGAATTCCTAATCTTTTCAATTAGGAACTTTAGGGGACCAAGGTTCCTTTTTCCAAAAAGTTCCAATTACTTCAACTTAACCAAGCAATTTGTTCTTAGAGGTCAAACTTGTGCTCACTCTTCTTTGTCCTCAAAGAGACAAAATTGTTAGCAAGGCAACCACTTAGCAATTATACTATATTTAGCCTCTCTGGATTGTTGAAATCCTCTATTACTACTTTACTTACACCTGTGTCAGTTTTATGTTCTATGCCACTAATACATCATTCATTTTTGTCAGAACTTGCCAAACAAGTCAAACAAACTAAACAATTCACTTAGCTTAAAATATAAATGAAAAAAATCTACTTGTATACCAGAAACTTCAGGACATGATCCTTAGCCTAACTGTACTAGGGGAGAAAAAGAATGAATAAAAATATGTAGATGTAAGTAATGGGAACTTATATTTCTGAAAATTATCAGTAATACTGTAAGTAGCAAAACTTTAAAGATATTTTGTTCTAAAAACTCAGAAACCATGTAAATACACAGCAATCTTTTCAAATACTCATATATAAAAAGATACACATGAAATGTACATATATATTTACATTATAATGTGCAATAATAATATATGCTAGTAGAAGGTAAAACCAGAGAACTACTATGTATCTTGGTGCTGGGATCAATGGTTTTTAAAGTTATCTTTTAAAAGATTTTTGTTTTTATGTCATGTCTTATTTCATTAGTTAACAATTTATTAGCTAACCAATAAGAATAAATAGGAAGGGTAATATCACTACCAACTTACTGTCATACAGAGGTCAGCCTGAGCTATGAACAGTTCTGGTGGACATACCTAAGCAACAGCCATTCTGGTTGTCTACGAATGAAGTTTTTCCAAATTGTCCTAAAACCTCTACTTATCTAACAGAAGCAGATGTAAGTGATTAATAAGGTAAGCAATTACTCTGCCAGTAGTCACGAAGGCTAATACTACTAGGTAAGAGAAACTCCTCCAACTGAATCTAAATCCAAAAATGAGAAAATACATTTTTTTCATAGTGTCAATTATGGCAGGTTAAACTGAGAAAGATTGGGCTCATTATTTCTAAAGACTTTCAGTTGATACTAAATTAGAGGAAAAGGGGGACGCCTGGGTGGCTCAGTGGTTGAGCATCTGCCTTTAGCTCTGGGCGTGACCCCGGGATCCCGGGATCGAGTCCCACATTGGGCTCCCTGCAAGGAGCCTGCTTCTCCCTCTGCCTGTCTCTGCCTCTCTCTCTGTGTCTCTCATACATAAATAAATAAAATCTTTAAAAATAAAAAATTAAATAAATAAATTAGAGGAAAATGTAAACAGTGATTACTCTCTTACCCAAGATGCATCATGAACATCAAAACAGTCTTGGAGTTCATTGTGTCTCCTACACCCATAGCCACCAAAATATATTAATCTGAAAAACAAGAACAAAAGAACACACTTTAGAAGTTCTATTTCCAGTCTGTTCATTGAAAGTTGAAAGAGATCATCTCTCTCACCCTAAAAACCTAAACAAGGCAAATAAACTAAAAACAACATAGTTAAAAAAAAAATCAAAGAGAGAAAGGAACAAACAAATCTAAATGAACTAATTCCAGAAAGTGATGAACTTTCAATAGAAGGGAAGAGACTAGGCATGGTTGCTTTCATTCCTGGTATTACAATAAGAGGAGGAGGAATCCAGGACAGATAGGGTTCATTAAAGAAATCACCCAAAATTTTAACAGCCATTTGTAGGCTGGCATAGCAAATTAGTATCTTAAGAAAATCAGCCACAGTGGGAGTTTTAATCCACTCAACAAGTCTTTCATGTGGTCTTTAGAGGGCTCAGGGTCAGTCTCCAACAGGTGGAAGCAGAAGAGAACTAAGCAAACATCCTTGAAGCAATATGAGCTTTTGACTACAAAAGTTTGAAACCAGGATAGGAGATCTGAAGGATGGTTGCCTTCAAAAGCCCAAGGGAGGAGGTACAAGGCTGAAAAAGATCTCCCAAGGTAGAGAAAGCAAAAGGTGGGACTGGAGAACAATAAGAATTCCCTAGTGACCCAAAGACCTACCAATTAAGCTATAAATATTTTTCTAATTATTTAATCAGCATCTACAATAACTATGATAAACAGCTAACAGACCTAGTTTGTAAAAGGTGGATAACATGCAGGAAGAACAGAGCAATTTCAGCAGAGATAGGGAACCATGAAAAAGAACTGCTAAATGGAAATGCTAAAAATGGAAAAAAATGTCAGAAATAAAAAACTGATTAAATAGGCTTCACTGTAGACTGGGCATAGCAATGGGAAGACCAGGGAACTTGAAGACAGGTCAGGAGGTTAATAAAAAGTATCCAAATTAAAACAAAGAGAAGAAAAGAGATGAGGGGGAAAACTCAGGTAGCCCAAGCTCTGTGGAGCAATATCAAATGGTCTAATGTATATATAACAGGAATCACAGGAGAAGAGACAAACATGTAAAGGAAATATCTGATAATTACTAAGAGCTTCCCAAAACTGATGAAAGATATAAACCCACCAACCTAAGAAGCTCAGCACACTCCAAGAGGTTAAATACAAAGAAGACTACAAGTAAGAACATTTTAATCAAATCAATGAGGAGCAAAAATTTTAAAAGTTTTTAAAAGCCAGGGGAAAAAGACATATACAGAGGAACAAAAACATGAATGAGAGTGAATTTCTCACCAGCAAAATGGAGGCCAAAAGCAAGGTAGTAAAATCTTTAAAGTGCTGAAAGACAAAAAAGAAAAACAAACAAAAAACAAACAAACAAAAAAAACTGTCAGGCAATAGATGGAGAAAAAATTACAAGAGATAATAAAAATTACCTTGAAATGAATAAAAATGAAAATACAATAAAACAAAACTTATGATATGCAGTGAAGGAGGTGCTCAGAGTGAATTTTATAGCTATAAATGCCTACAATTTTTTAAAACATCTCAAATCACTAACATAACTGTACACATTAAGAAATAATCAGAAAGAGAAGAATAAACCCAGAAGGAAGGAAATAATGAAAAATAAAGGGGAAATAAGCAAAACAATGAACAGAAAAATAAAGACAACAAACCAAAAGTTGGTTCTTTGAAAAGATCAACGAAATTGACAAATCTTAGGCTAGGTTGCAAAGAAAAAGGAAGAGAAGACTCAAAGCACCAACACTGGAAATGACAGAGGCGACACTACTATCAACAGTATAGGAATTAAAAGGATTATAAAAGAATACTATAAAAACTATACCAACAGATCGGGTGTTAGAAATAAAGTAGAAAATATAAAATAGAAAAATTTCTGGAAAGACATTATCAAAAATGGCTAATGAAAAAAATGGCGGGACGCCTGGATGGCTCAGCGGTTGAGTGTCTGCCTTTGACTCAGGGCATGATCCCAGAGTCCCAGGATGGAGACCCACATCAAATTTCCTGCATGGAGCCTGCTTCTCCCTCTGCTTGTGTCTCTGCCTCTCTCTCCCTGTTTCTCATGAATAAATAAATAAAATCTTTTTTAAAAAATGGCTTATAAAGAAATAGAAAAACTGAATAAACCTATATAATTCAGTCAGTAATCAAAAAACTTCCTGACCAAAAAAAAAACAAAAAAACAAACAAAAACCAAACAAACAAACAAACAAAAAACTTCCTGACAAAGACAAGTCCAGGACCAGATGGCTTCAGTGGTAAATTATACCAAACACCTACAGAATAATTAATGCCAACCTTCTTGAAGTTGTCCCCCACCCCAATAGAAAGAATACTTCTAACTCATTCTATTAGGCCAGCCAACTCAAAACGTTAGAACAAAAAACTCTACATATGTCTGATAAGAGATTAAGATCCAGAATAAGTAAAGAACTCCTACAACTCAACAACAAAAAGACAACTCAATTTTTAAAAATGGGCAAAGGACTTGAACAGACATTTCTCCAAAGAAGATTTACAAATAGCCAAGTAAGTATATGAAAAAAATGATCAGGGATCCCTGGGTGGCGCAGCGGTTTAGCGCCTGCCTTTGGCCCAGGGCGCGATCCCGGAGACCCGGGATCGAATCCCACATCGGGTTCCCGGTGCATGGAGCCTGCTTCTCCCTCTGCCTGTGTCTCTGCCTCTCTCTCTCTCTGTGTGTGTGACTATCATAAATAAATAAAAATTAAAAAAAAATGATCAACATCATTAGTGCCTGGGGAAATACAAATCAAAACCATAATGAACACCATTTCATACCCACTAGGATAGCTATTATTTTTTAAAAAGAGAAAAAAGAAAGAAATTAAGAAACAGAAAAGAGAACGTACTGGTAAGGATGTGGAGAAATTAGAACCTGTGTACATTACCAGTGGAAATATGAAATGGCCCAGTGGAATCACCTGAGGAGTTTCAAAATATCATAACCTCAGAGATTATCATTTAATTAGTGTAAAGTATTACGTGGGCTTTGGAATTTTTAAAAAATCCACAGGTGATTCCTATAGGGGAATTCCAAGTTTGGGAACCACTACTGTAACAATACAAAAGAAAGTAGTAGAAGTAGTTATTTGTGCATGGTGGGAGGGAACAGAGTGGATGGGGACAGGAGTGGGAGCAGACCTTTCACTATCGACTTTTTTTTTTTTTTTAAGATTTTCTTTATTAATGAGAGAGAGAGAGAGCGTGGCAGAGAGAGAAGCAGGCTCCATGCAGTGAGCCTGACGTGGGACTCGATCCCGGGCCTCTGGGATCAGGCCCCAGGCTGAAGGCGGCGCTAAACCGCTGAGCCACCCGGGCTGCCCCACGATCAACTTTTTGATATGGTTTTGAATTTTGAACCATGTGAATGTGTTAACTATTCAGAAAGTTTAATTAAATAATAAATTTATTTTGAAAAACAAATAGTTGCTTCCACAATGTTTATTCTTATGACATGGCTCTTATCCAGGATGCAGAACTGCCATTACTGACAGAGTCAAAAGTTTGTAATTATACCTTGAAAAATCCAGACTTTCAAGTTTTCTCCATTTAGGCCACAAGCTATGACCCTTACTTAAGTGTAGTTAATGAGATGACTTTGATACATTACCTGTCTTTATATACCCAGCAAGAAAGTTTATCACGTGGTGTGGGCGGTTGTCCTTCAAAACTGGTGATTTTTTCCCAAACATAGGTTCCATCTCTTGTTCGCAAATTAACAAAATAAAGCTTTTAAAAGAGGAGAACACCATTAGCAGATAGGCCATTTAAAAATTAAGTCTGTGTCTGAGGGATATATGATCCAAGAACTAATAATACTACTTTTTTCTCTTTAAAAGGTAAAATTTTTCATTGTAAAGTTAATAAAAATGAGACTGTGTTTTAGAAGAAAAATGACATATAAGACATACTGAAATGGATCTTGTCCCATCATGCTCTGCCCTACAGACACCAACTAAGCATGGAGCTAATTCAGAAGCAGAAAGATGTGGAAGAAGAGAAGAACACAATGGCTGCATTGTCACTCTATTTTTAAAAACCTTGTAAGCTCAAGATTTTCTACTTATTTCTTCTTTTTTAAATATTTGTAAACTTGTGAGATGCACTAAATAATACATTTTTCTGCATTCCTGAATTGAAAGAAAGTATTACTCGATTGCTGTATCCTTTGTCATCATATCCTCCAAAAACGTACAGCTTTCCATTAATGCAAGCACCACAACTTCCTGACATGGAGGTAGGGAGTTCTCCTTCCATGAGGTGCATGGTCCTGCAGCAAGAATAACATGGAATTCTGTGACTTTTCAGAAAGGCAAATTAAAATTCCCTTTGAACTCCATGAGTGCTCTTTCAATGAAAATTGTCACTGATAATTACAATTGAAATGCAATGGTAGCCAACACTGTAAAAACTCTAAGATCCATGGTAAAGATTTTTAACCTATTGGGAAAAAAATTGCAGAATCTTCATGGATCACTAGAATTGAGAATTAATTGGTAGAACAAAGCAAAGTCTTCTGGGACAGCCTTAGCTCGAGAGGAATGCCAAATGACAAAGAACAGAGGAAGGAAGTAGGGGAAAGAAAGAGCCAGAGAGAATAAAGCATTCAAAGAAAAGGAAAGGAAGACAATAAATGTTGCAGTATGTTCTAAGTTTGGTCTTAAATTCCCTGTAGTCTACGAAAATATTTAAAACATATTAAGACTGGACATTCTGCAATTTAAAATTACTTACCACAACCCACTATCAATATCATAGGTCCAAATTTCATCATTAGGCAAATATACTTCATTGTCTTCAATAGACTAAAAACAGAATACATAAAGTTATGTTTATCAATTACGCAGTAACAATTAAATAGTTCCTCAGGATGGGAAAACTGTGATTAAGATGCTGCAAAATACAAAATCAGAAACAGGCTCCAAGATGGGTTTTTAAATTTAAATTAAGATAGATTTAAAAAGAAGGGAAAAAAGACATTTTCTAAGAGAAAGTGGGCAAATAAGAAAAGTTTAGAATACAAAATAGCAAATATATGAGTCTCAAGAAAAAGACTCGGGGCAATTGAACCTTAAAAAAGGGATCCTGAATAAGGTAAAATAGCAAAAATAATAACATTCAGAGTAGAATACTGAAGACTACAAAGTCAAGAGAAAATGAATACAAAAAAAGGGCAATATGTTTTGGGTGAAAGGAAGCAATTAAGGAAGAAATTTTTACAAGGTATATTAAGAGCACTGTATCGGATATCTTGATTTACTGAGCATATTTTTTGAGTGCCTACTATGTGCAAGGCATAGTGTTAGGTGTTCATTAAACATAGACTCTAAGGATCAAGATAAATTTAGTCAAAATGACAACTCAGAATCTGAATAATCTCTAAAGAAGCTGATAACATAAAAAGAATAGCACATTCTGACATTTTTGATGAAAAGAGAAATAAGAAAAAAGAATCATTTCTTTTAAGTCTAAAACTTTAGGTATTAAAACAAATCCTTACACAAATTCATCATAATTTATTAGAGTCTGTAAAATAATTCAAAAACAGTTTTAAAAGAAAGCAGTTTAAGAATTTCTAAGACTGTAGGATGCATACATTATTAACACGCTAGAGTTGGTTAATTTTTTCTTTGGTTTGTTAAATTTAAAAAAATAGTATCTTGACTACCAAGTATCTGACCCCTACCATCTGTCTCTCTTCCTCTCTCTCACACCCATACCCACACACCCAGAGCAAAAAATCATTCCATTAATTCCAAGGAAACTTTCATTCATGTCCGACTGTGGAAGTCATATTAGATGGATAAGTAACATATAATTGTAATGAGTGTGATAACTGTATGATTCTAAGGTTTAATGGCATCAGGCTCCAGCAGCCTCATGTACACACCTTTGTAACAGAAATATTATGAAAATAGATTGTCACTATTCTCCTTAAGTCCTTCAAATGCTTCCCCACTGCTCCCAGAATAGTCTCAAATTCTTATGATTCTGTACTACATGGCACCTGCTATCCTTCCAAAGCTCATCTTCCCTTTCATTCGCTATTCTCTAGTCTTCTTTCAGTTCCTAATTTTCTGCAAATTCCTTGTTCCAACAGGGACTTCATCTGCCTCTTCTCTCTTCTTGGCATGCTCTCCCAAAATTTGCCTAACTACTCATTCTTTGGAAAGCAGCTTAAATGTTGCTTCTCTAATCTCCCAGAATAAGGATAAAGGATTAAAGTCCCTATTAAATGTTTTCCCACAGTAATGTGCTTCCCCTTCCAAGTCCTTTGTCTGTATCACATCCACCCACTACCACTAACCCATTGGCTTCATGAGTGCATGGGTCATGTTTCTCTTGTTATAATTCTGTTCCCAGAACCCAGCACAGTGCCCCACACATAAAAGCCAAATGTAATGCTTGTTGATTGATTGAGTGAATGGATAAGTTGAATAATACTTGTTAAATTGACTGCAGGCTCACCTCAGCCTGATTTAAAAAAAATCCTTTTCACTAATCTTTAAATAGGGTGGTACAAAAACACAAACGAATCAAAGAATTGAAAAATTTGGACTTAGTTCCTACTTGTTTTCTGAGAGATTTCATTCCTAAATCATCCCCTCTTTCCTACAAGTTTTCCTTCTCTACTAGATCATTCCTATAGATATCCAAATGTGCCTTAATATCACTCACCTTTAAAACAAACAAACCCTCCCTTAATCCTTCTATATCTCAGTTCCCTTCACACAAAACTCCATACTAACTATAATGAATGTCCCCACTGGTTCCACTTCTCATTCTCTCATCAAGCCAGATTAATCTGGCTTTTGAGCCCATCATTCCACTAAAATTGCTCTGTTGAGATGACTCTTAAGGAGAGAATTAGTTAACTGATTTATCTGAAAATATGGCCCAGAAAAAAAAATGGCCCAGAAAGATGGAATATATAAACAAGAAGTTAGGATACATGGAGAAAGAGAAGAACTTAGTCTAATTACAGTTTCATGAGAATGTAATAGAATGAGGAAAAGGTAATATTTGAAGAGACAAAGGGTGGGAATTTTTTTTTTTAATTTTTATTTATTTATGATAGTCTCACAGAGAGAGAGAGAGAGAGGCAGAGACACAGGCAGAGGGAGAAGCAGGCTCCATGCACCGGGAGCCCGACGTGGGATTCGATCCCGGGTCTCCAGGATCGTGCCCTGGGCCAAAGGCAGGCGCCAAACCGCTGCGCCACCCAGGGATCCCAAAGGGTGGGAATTTTGCAAAATTGTTGAACATTATCAAACCTTGAGATCTAGGAAGTCCTAACAAGTTCCAAGCAGGATAAATTAATAGAAATCCATAGCAAGCCACATCAATAAAACAACAGACCATCAAAGAAAAATATGTACTCTTAAAAATTGCAAAATAAATAAACAAATCACCTTCAAACAAATGGCAACTAATGACTGAATTCCTATTAGCAACAATCAAGACTAAGTATTAGCCAACGTGTTTAATGAAAGTAACTGTCAGCCTATAATCCTATACTCAGTTAAAAAAAAAAAAAAGTATTTTAAGAACCAAAGTAAAATAAAGAATTTTCAGACAAACAAAAAGTTGCAACAGTTGGTAATCAACCTTCACTTATAGAAATCATAATAGCTGTGCCATTTCAGACAAAAGGAAAATGACCTGATTAAAGATCTGAAATGTGATAAGAAACAGCATGCAAAATATTAGTAAATGTGTGGGTAAATTTAAACACATAAAAAGGGCTAACCTTTTTCTTTGATGCCTAATTTAAAGGGAGAGAAACAGAATAGAATCACCTAGGGAAAGGGGTGATTGAATTTTAAACTTTCTGAAGTACTTGAACTCTCTGGGAAGAAGGAAAACTATTAAAACTCTGAACTTTGTGAAGTATTTGGGTTTCTTAAAAAAAATTTTAAGATTTTATTTATTTATTCATGAGAAACACAGAGGCAGGGACATAGGCAGAGGGAGGAGGGGGCTCCCGGGGGGAAGACTGATGCAGGACTCTATCCCAGGACCCCAGGATCACCACCTGAGCCAAAGGCAACGCTCAACCACTGAGCCACCCAGGCATCCCCAAAGTATTCATTCTAAAATAGAATAGCTACTACGTGGTTAGAAATAAATCGTATAATCAATAATTAAGAAATCTGTGAAATGAGAAAGTTAAGAAGGAAGAGGAAGAGAAACAGAGAGAGGCAAATATAAAACACAACCTGGGGTGCCTGGTGGCTCATTAAGCGACTGACTCTTGATTTTGGCTCAGGTCAGGATCTCAGGGTGATGAGATAGAGCCTTAAATCAGGCTCTGTACTGGGCATGGGGCCTGCTTAAGATGATCTCTCTATCTCTGCTCCACCCTCCAGCTCATGCTCTCCCTCTCTCTCTCTAAAAACTCCACATCTGATGAAAATAGTATATCAGAATCAAATTAAGTATAAATAGGCTAAACCCTTCAAATAAAATATACGGAGTATCAGACTAGATAGAAACAAGATCTAGGTATTTTCAGGTTATAATACATGCATCTAAAATATAAAGATATACAAAGTTTCCATCAGGAGATAGAAAAAGATACACCATGCAAATATCAACCAAAAGAACGCTGGTATAGAAATATTGAGAAAACAGATTTTAAGGCAAGTAATATACTATGGATTAAAAGGATCATTACAAAATAATAAAATATTCAATTACCCAGAAAGATATCATAATTCTAAATTCACATACACATAAAAAGGTAGCCTAAAATATATTAAAGTAAAAGCTGACAGGACCACAGGGAGAAACTAACAAATCTAAAGTCAGAGTAGTAGTAGTTTTTAATGCCTGTTACAGTAATTGATAGAACAGAAAATTAAAAAATAAAAAAGAATATAGGATAATTGAACAACACAATCAGCAAGATTGATTGATAAAATAGACATATATATTCACCTGATAATTTGTATATATACTCTCTATAAGAACTAAGGTACAGGGGCATCTGGGTGGCTCAGTCGCTTAAGCATCTGCCTTCTGCTCAGGTCATAATCCCAGGACCCTGGGGTAGAGCCCCATATGAGGCCTCCTGCTAAGCCTGCTTCCCCTTTTCCCTCTCCTTCTCCCTCTGCCCAGCCCTGCTTATGCTCGTGTGCTCTGTTTCGCTGTCAAATAAATTAATAAAATCTTTTTTAAAAAAGTACTAAGGTATATTTTATGAAAATGATCACATGCTAGTCCGAAAAGCAAACCTCAACATATTCCAAAGGACTGGCAACAGATAGACATAAGCCACATTCAGAATACCACACAATTAAGTTAGAAATTAGTAACAGTAACCTAACTATAAAAATAACATAGAAATTTAAAATATTTTCCCAAACAACATATGGGTCAAGTAAGAAGTAATCGTGGAAAGTATAAAATATTGGGACTGTAAAATAACAAAATACTGCTTATTAAAACAAAGAAGACAGCTAAAGAGGTATTTAGAAGAAAAAGTACAGCCTTACACACAAGTATTTAAAAGTCTCAAAAAGAAGGAGTTAAGCATCCAACTTCAGAAATTCAAGAACTAACAACATAATAAACCTAAAGAAAGTAGAAGAAAATAAAAAGCAGACATTAATGAAATTTTAAAAAGTCAACAGAGAGAATCAAGTAAACCAAAAGTTTGTGTTTCAGAAGGCTGATAAGCCTCTGGCAAAATTATTCAAAAAAGGAAAGAACGGAAGATACCATTAAATCATTTTAGGAATGGAAAAAGGGACATTCCTAAAGCTACTAGAGAGATTAAATAGAGTGTATTATGGACAACTTAGATTTATGCCAAGAAATTTTAAAACCTACACGAGGGGATCCCTGGGTGGCTCAGCGGTTTAGCTCCTGCCTTTGGCCAGGGCATGATTCTGGAGTCCCGGAATCGGATCCCAAGTCGGGCTCCCTGTGTAGAGACTACTTCTCCCTCTGCCTGTGTCTCTCTCTCCCTCTCTCTGTCTCTCATGAATAAATAAATAAAACCTAAAATAATAATAATAATAAAATAAAACCTACATGAAATGGATAGACTCCTGAGGTTGGTGGTGGGGGTGAGGGAATCTTACCAAACTTGACTCAAGAAAAAAAAAATGGGAAATCTCAACAATCTATGGCTTTAAATAGATTGAACCAGAAATTTTTTTTAAAGATTTTATCTATTTATTCATGAGAGACACGGGGAGAGAGAGAGGCAAAGACAGGCAGAGGGAGAAGCAGGCTCCATGCAGGGAGCCTGACGTAGGTGTGGGCTGGATCCCTAGTCTACCGGATCACCACCCGAGCTGAAGGGGCGCTAAACCACTGAGCCACCCACCCGGGCTGCCCTGAACCACTTATTACTTACTTATTTACAGATTTTATTTATTTATTCATGAGAGACACAGAAAGAGAGAGGCAGAGACATAGGCAGAGGGAGAAGCAGACTCCACGCAAAGAGCCTTATGTGGGACTCGATCCTGGGACACCAGGATCACGATCTGGGCCGAAGGCAGGTGCTAAACCGCTGAGCCACCCAGGGATCCCCTGAGCCACATATTTAAAACCTCCCCTACAAAGTAAGGACCAGATGGTTTTACAGATGAGATCTTCCAAACATTCTAAGAACAACTAATTCAATCTTACAAAAACCATCTCCGAAAATAAAAGAACAATACTCAGTCTACTTACAAACGCAGATATAAAAATTCTCCCTCCCAATAAATAATTAGTAAACAGGATCTAGTAATGTATAAGAAAAATAATATACTAACTTACATTGAATCCAGAAAATGAAATATCAATTTAGCATAATACTATCACTATAAATTATCCTTTTATGAGACTAAAGGAGAAAATATGATTATCTCAGTATAATGGAGAAAAATCACTCCCCAAAATTCCACACCCAATCATTGGAAATTAGATGGAAGAAAACTTCTTCAATTTTAAAAAGGTTATCTACAAATAAAACACAGACATCAAACTTAATGATTAATAGTTGAAAACTATCCTTTGAGATTAAGAACAAGAAAAAAACAGCTTCTATTTAACATTGTACTTCGGGTCCACCAGAGAAAAATAAAAGGAATAAGATTTGAATGGAAGAAACAAAACTGTTATCACTTGCAGATTATATGACTATCTACATAGAAAATAAAAAGAAAAGTAACAGATGAATTATGAGAATTAATGTAAATTAAGAAAGCTTGCCAGACTCAAAAGTATTCAAAGTCAATTATATTTCAAAACACCAGCAACAATCAGGAAATTTAGTTTTTAAAAACTTAACAATAGAAATAAAAAATACAAAGAAGCTAAGAAATACAAAAGATGTACAAGATCCCTATGAAAACACTGTAAAACTTTATCAAGACAAAAAATTCTGAATAGAGAGATATACTATATAATCGGAGAAGACTCAATTTTATAACATGTCTGTCACCCTCAAATGATCTAATGATTGAATACAGTAACATAAATTCCCAACAGAGTACTTTATTTGATAATCTCACTTTAAAGTTTATACAAATGAGGAAGCACTGTGGAAAACAATTACACAGTTCCTCTAAGAGTTAAATGTAGAATAACCATATGACCCAGCATTTCAAATCCTAGGTACTCAAAAGAATTGAAAATAGGGGCTCAAATATTTGTATGCCAATTTCATAGCAGCGTTATTCACAATACACAAAAGATGGCAACAACCCAAGTATTCTATCAACAGATGAATGGATAAGCAAAATGCAGTATATAATGCAATGTAATCTTATTCAGCCATAAAAAGGAATGAGGTTCTGATATACACTATAACACAGATGAATCTTGAAAACATTGTGGTAAGTAAAATAAACCAGACTCAAAAAGACAAACATTATATTATTCCAATTAATTGGAATATCTAGAAAAAAGCCAAATTCACAAAGATAGTAAGATTAGAATTTACCAGGGACTGAGGAAAGGAATATGAGATATTGCATAATGGGTATAGAGTTTCTGTCAGAGAAATGAACTAGATAGTGGTAATATTGTACAACACTGTGAATGTAATTAATGCCACTGAATTGTATGCTAAACTATAGTTAAAATGACAAATAATAAGTTTTACATATTTTACTACAAAATAAAAATAAAATTAGAAAACCCACAAAAGGCTCCAAAAAAAATCCCAAAATATTCCTGAAGAACCAGATAGAGTATTTAAACTTCTAATTTAACATTTAAACATTTAAACTTAAAATAAAGCTTTTGTAATTTACATACTGTGGTTTTGTCAAAAGAATAAACAGACCAGTTGGACATAATAAATGACCTAGAAACAGATCACACATAAATGAAAACTTGATGTGTGATGGACTGTTTGCAGGTTAGCAGGGAAAGGAGTATTTAATATATGACACAAGGACAACTGGTTATCCATATAGAGATATAATGAAACTAGATCCCTACCAATTAAACAAAAAAATTCAGATTAAAGACAGTTTTAAACATGAAAGGCAAAACTGAAAATTGTTTAGAATATAGAAAATTTTATGGTCTCCATATTGGGAAAGTTTAAAGATGCAGAAAGCACAAAGCATTAAGAAAAATATTGAAATTATATTAAAATGAAGAACTTGTATTGCACAAAAGACAATCATCAAGCAAGCACAAAGATAAGCTACAAACTGAGAAGACATATTCAACTCATACAAGTATATGCTTTAAAGAATTCCTATAAATCAGTTAGAAAAAAATCAATCCAATAGACAAATGAGCAAAAGACATGAACCAGCATTTTTACAGAAGAGGAAACACAAATAGTTCATAATAGTTCATATGAAAAGTCACTTAACTTTATTAATAACCACGGAAAAGCAAACAAAACCACAATGAAATATCATGTCACACTTACTATATTAGCGAAGTATTTAAGGCCAGATGGTACCAAATGTTGTCAAGGATGTAGAGCAAGGAGGAGGCTGATGGGAGTGTAGATTGATACATATATTTTGGTAACAGTGACATTTCCAAGTAAATTTGGAGATATGTATACCAAGTGACCCAGCAGTCCATTCCTTGGTATGTGCCCTAAGAGCGTGCAAGCCTTTGTGCTTGTTAGAAGGAGACATGTTATAAGAATGCTCAGTGTAGCATTGTTTAACAATACCAAAAACCCCCAGAAATATTCAAATATTCAACAATAGCAGAATTGATAAATTGCAGTAAATTCACACAACAGAATATTATACAGGACATACATCAAATGAATAAATCCAGGGATGATTTTCAAAATATTTAATAACCAGGCAGTACAGAAGCTGACTAATCAGAATGGACATCCAAGTAAAAACAGGTACGGCCATGCAAGGGCACACCAGCTGAAAACAAGCAATGTGTGAGTCTAAAATACATACTTTTACTTAAAAATTAAGTCACAAAAGAAAACGTATGCTATGATTCCAAAACCAAATAACACACTGTTTAGAAATAGATGTGTGCGTGGCAAAACTATAAAGAAAATATTTACTGGAAATCAAGATAGTGGTACCCAAGATAGTGGAAATCAAGTAGGGACGGGAGGTGCATTATAATCAGGGAAAGACAAATAGAAAGCTTCTAAGGTATGGTTCTAATCAATTCATTAATCTGGAAGTTAAACATGTTTACTTTTAAATGATAGTTTATAATATTCTTCTTGTACATACATTTTGAATTATAAAATTAAGAAAATAAAATTTACAGAAATGAGTATTAAGTCACAAAATCATCAAGGAACCTGGAGAACCAGCCTCTGATCTTCGTAAGGAAGAGCAAGTTCTGAAATCATGCCATAGAACAGGTCTGGTGAGCTAACTGCTGTCACTAGGGAGCCATACGCTGCAGCTTGTAGTACTGCCAGGGACCTTGATCTTCCTACAGATTCTATTGCTGGATAAGAATCCTCTTCAGATCCTCATTTTGACATCTTTGCTCTGAGTCCAAATCTAGCACAGATTCCTCTAAACAAATCAAAGCCACTTGCCCACAGCCTATAGCTGCAAGGGAAGCTGGAAAAATGAATATGCAGAACTTAGGTTCTTTTTATAGGTCACCTCCTATAAGCTATTCACAATTCTAGATACTAGGAATATGATAGGGGACAAATTCTTTATCTTCACAGAATTTGCATTCTTTGGAGGTAAGTAGAAGTTAGTCAACTACAATAAATACAAGACTTGTCTGGTGGGCCATACTACATTAGAGAAAGGAGGTTCAAATTTTGGGCATCTAAAAAGAATAAATGACTATAACATGAATGACCCATATGACCATCTAAAAATATGTACGGCAGAACTATTAGGTGAAAGAGAATACACATTTAAGGCTTCTGATACACATCACTAAACTTCTCCTTAAGAAGTACATAAGGGATGCCTGGGTGGCTCAGTGGTTGAGTGTCTGTCTTTGACTCAGGGCATGATCCCGCAGTCCCAGGATGGAGTCTCACATCAGGCTCCCTGTATGGAGTCTGCTTCTCCCTCTATGTCTCTGCCTCTCTCTCTTTGTGCCTCTAATGCATAAATAAATAAAATCTTTTTTAAAAAGTTACACAGATTTAAGTTCCATTACCGGACTAATTCATTTCTCCATGCTCTTCTCAAAGATTCTTTTTAATATTTGCAGATTGAAGAAGGAAAATTTGATTTTCAGTTGGGAGTTTCTGATTTATATTTCTTCTTTTGTAAGTTGCTTGTACATATCCATTGCTCAGTTTTCAATGTAGATATTAACTTTTATTTATATAGATATTAATCTTTATTTTTGCCATATATAGTAAATATTTTCCCCAGTTTGTCATTTGCCTTCTCACTTTATGGTGTCTAAAAGCATTTTTTAGAAGTTTTATCTACTAATCTTTTCTTTCATAGTTTTACCCAATTCATTTTTTTTCTCAACTTAAGATTTTATTTATTTTTATTTTTTTTTTCAACTTAAGATTTTAAAGTCACATATTTTCTTCTGTTATGATATAGCTTAATTTTCCTACATTTAACTCTTCAATCCTAAGGCTCCACTATCATTTTCCTCTAGTTATCTCCAGGCCATTTATTGGATAATTGTTTTTCCAGAATTAAAATGCTACATTTTAAATATAAAATAGTCTGGTACACTTAGCTGTTTGAAATTTCTTTTCCATTCCAATACGTTATCTTATCTCATCTTGCATCAGGAACACCAATTTAACTATTACAGTATTGTGATATGTTTTAATACCTGGCACTGTAAGCCTCTCATTTTGATTCTTTTCAAACACATTCTAAATTGATCCTTCTTCCCTTTAAGTCCATATCCAAAACAGAAATATGTAAGTAAACACATTTATGCAGATATTTTCTATAAGGAAAAGCTCAGGGCAATAAAGCGGTTCAAATTATTAAGCACTATGAGGAAGGCATTCCACCTACAAACATGTTAACCCCCTGTGCTTTTCCTTCAAAATTTGGGAAAACTACTCTGAACCCTTCAACGTTCCTAGTAGCAGTGCTAAAGTTTTCATGAAGTTCCGAAATACTGAAAGGATATGGAAGAACCATAAGTAAAAGAATATTCTTACTTTTTCCAGCACTTCCACTTTTACCTCGAGACAGGTAGATTTGTTTTAAGAGCAACATCCTACAGAGTATGTCTGACAATAGAGTAATGAGTAATTTAGAGAGTTATCTGTGGGCCATTCAAGCTCTAGAATGGATGGATGGTTGTGAATTTTAATACACATTGGTTTTTGTTAATAAGGAAGGAAACTGTGATTAGAACATACAATCTGGAATTATTTGATCATTATTCTTAACTACAGACTACTGGATTACCTCCAGATTCCAAAGCCTTTTAGCTATCTTCTGTTCAGAAGGATCTGAATAAAACAATTGTCGAAAGGATTCTTTTTCTCATATGCTGTGTCTTCTTTTTTTGCCTCCCACTCTCTTTCCTTCCACTCATGCCTTAGACATATTTTAGCTGCTGATAATCCCTGGAGTTTAAAAAGTACAGGCATACCTTGTTTTATTGCACTTCACTTTACTGTGCTTCACAGATACTGCGATTTTACAAATGGATGATTCAAGACTTCAGTGGAGGAAGGAACTGCAGATGTGGTAGAAATAGCAAGAGAACTAGAAGTAGAGCCTAAAGAGGAGACTGAATTGTTGCAATCTCAGGAAAAAAACTTCAGTGGATAAATTGATTCTTACACATGAACAAAGTGGTTTCTTGAGATGGACTCTATTCCTATGGAAGAGACTGTGAAGATGGTGGAAATGATAACAAATGATTTACAATATGACATTTTCTATTCTTAATAAGGCAGCAGGAGGGTTTGAGTATTGACTCCAGTTTTGAAAGAAGTTCTATTGTGGGTAAAATGCTATCAAACAGCATCACACGCTACAGAAAAATCATTAATGAAAGCAAGAGTCAATCGATGACACAAACTTCAACACTGTCTTACTTTAAGAAATTGCCACAGCCATTTAGCCTTCAGCAACCACCATCCTGATGAGTCAGCAGCCATTAACATCAAAGCAAGACCCTCCACCAGCAAAAAGATTATGACCTGCTGAAAGCTCAAATGATGGTTAGCATTTTTTAGCAATAAAGTATTTTTAATTTAGGGTTTGTACATTTTTAAAACATAATGACATTGCACACTTAATAGACTACACTATAGTGTAAACATAATTTTTACATGCCCTGGGAAAACAAAAAATCATTTGACCAGTTTTATCCTGGTGGTCTAGAGCCAAACCTGCAACACCCAAGGTATGCCTACTAACCAACTATATCCAAAGCTGTGTGGCACTTTTAAGAGTGGTTCTTGTAACAGTCTACTCTCTGGATCAATGAACAGTAGAAAATTAAGTAATTCTATTCACTGACTGCCACCTGAACACCTGGAATCTTATCACTTACATGATTTTCAAGATTACAATGAGATAAAATATTCAGACATTTCATTTGTAGGCCCAAAATAAATGTACACTGTCATCAGATCCGAGATATTGCAGATTACTATTTTAAATGAGATTTTTTTCACTTAACTTTTACAGTATTAAGAATCAGTATAGCAAAGGGAGTTTGACACTTCTACATCTTCAAGTGGCAGAGCTCAAAAACAATCAAAATGTTTCTTCTGCATAAAACCATCATTATATCTAGTCTCCTTTTCCATAAAGAACAAACGGTGGAAATATTACACATTAAGAAAGCACAGTCGTCTACTTTTTGTTAGTCATAGAAAAAAGCCTTTGGAAATCCAATACTCGGGTTGGAATCTCCTGCCCTTTAGGTCAAAAGGCCATTATTCATTCTCATTGACTCATCATCCTTATTTTTAATGAGATATTACTTACCTTACCAGGTATGGTAAAGATTACGTAAGGTTAGGGATATGAAAGTTCCTAGCACATGCCAGGTATAGTAGGCACTCAAAGGTTAGTTCTAATTTTCCCGTCCTGATACTGCACCAAATTAAAAATAAACACACAAAACAACAACAAAAACCGACTTGGATCTGAGAATCATTTAACATAGATTGTATGTACTTTATTTCAGTGAGTGATTCAGTCATGTTACATCTGTCACATAATAGTATCGAGACAGTAAAAACAAAACAAAAAAAAAAAAAAAAAAGAAGGAAATGTAGGTTCTATTTCCAATAGAACTTCCAGATGGCTTGCTTTTTAAAACAAAAACAAAAAACCCCTGTAAACTGGAGTTGGTGGGCATATATTCCTGAACTGTTTCCCGGCTTTAGAATCCTTGGTTCTATAATCCCAGGATTATGGAAACAAAAATACACACATTCAAACCTCCGCTGTAATAAGCATTTAAGCAATTTTTAGTGTACCGCTAATAGGAGTCTACTTTGAGACTCGAAAAAACTTCGAGGTCACCCACTGATAAAGGAATGCCACTAAACATCTCTTAGAAATTCGAATTCTTCCGTGATCTCAATACTCCGAATCGCGCTGTGGCAATAAACAACTATTTACGAACTACAGCGCGGCGTCCTCGTTGCGCCTTTAAGTTGTGCGCAAGCATTTAGAGATCATTAACCGCGCAGAGACGGACTTAGTGTCGGTCAGACCGGGGGTTACTGGACAGCGGCGGGGGTCGGGGGAGCCGGGGAGTGGCCAGAGCCCCGAAGGCGGGTCTGAAGGCTTTCAGAGTGGAAGCAACGGCGGGGCGGCGTCAAGCCCGGGCGCGGCTGGGACAGCGGCCGACGGCGGAGGGGCGGGGGGCGCCGGGCGCGCCTCGCCCGGGCCGCGGACCGGCCCCCGCCTCGGGCCGGGTGTGGGCGGGCGCTCGGCGTCCGCTCGGGCCGAGAGGCCGGGCGGGCTCCCGGCGCGAGCGCGCCCCGTCCCGCCTCTTCCCCTTACCACGTAGCCCCCCCACACGTAGAGGAAGTTTCCGTCCACCACGGCGCAGTGGCCGCTGCGCTCCTCCGCCACGCAGAACGGCTGCGAGTCCGCCATCCGCGCCGTCGCCGGGTCCAGCCGCTGGGCGCGCCGCAGCCCCTGCCCACGGAGCGGCCTCTCCTCCCGCCGGGCTCCTCCACGCACGAACGGAACGCGTCGAGGGTCGAGATTGGTGGGAAGGCGGAACGAGTGCGTCTGCGCCGTCCTGCAGCCCGCCCGGGAAGCCCGGCCCAGGCTGGCGTTGCCGGTGAGGGATGCTCGGGCCGGGCCGGAGCCGGGAGGCAGCCGGGAGGGAGGAGGTGCCTCGGCGTGCGAACCCTGCCACCTGCTGATTTCTTTCCACGGGATCGCGTGGTTTGAGCAATAGTACAACCCACCTCTTTATCCGCTTTGTCTTACTTCGCTGGACAAATAGACTTGTGGTCCACAGTGTTGATGCTGCTGTGACGTAATCAACCTATTAATTCATGCTTTGTGTGGGTTTCCTTTTCCATTCAACCTCCAGCAAAGATGGTTATCCACAAGAATGTTGGTGTGTATTTAATAGAAACTATATGTTATATATGAATAGGAATTTTCAAAGACGTCTTCCAACAAATGGCCAGGAGGCCAAAGTCAGTCGGCCGCCTGTTTTTGCACGGCCCGCAAGCTAAGAACGGTGTTAACATTTTTATTTTTATTTTTTTTAGAGAGGCAGGTATCCCAGAGCCTCGCACCCTGGTGATTCTTGTTTGCCTCTTTGTTTTATTTTTTATTTATTTATTTATTTATTTATTTATTTATTTATTTATTTATTTATTTAAAAGATTTTATATACTTATTCACCAGAGACACAGAGATAGAGGCAGAGACGCAGGCAGAGGGAGAAGCAGGCCTCATGCAGGGAGCCTGACGTGAGCCTGGATCCCCGGGTCTCCAGGATCACACCCCGGGGCTGAAGGCGGCGCAGTTAAAACTGCTGAGCCACCAGGGCTGCCCGGTGTTACATTTTTAAATGGTTGAAAAAAATCAAGAGAAGAATGCTGTTTTGTGACTCATGAAAATGAAAAGAATCCAAAGTTCATCGTAACATGAAGTTTTATTGGCACACAGCCACCCTAATTCGTTTAAGTGTTGACTAAGGCTGCTTATACACAACCATCGGGTTGAGTAATCCGACTTGAGCAGTTGCAACAAAGACCAGATAGCCCACACTGCTAGAAATATTTACCATCTGGCCCCTCTACAGACAAAGCTGGCGAACTCTTGTCATTATACGATGCTATGAAGTCAAACTATGATCAGGAAGGAAAATAATAATTCTACCAGTGTCTGTAAATGTGCTTGTCCGGAGTCATTCTTTGAAGATTGTGGCTGCCCATTACTCAGAATAAGTTCACTCATTCATGTACTCAGTACACATTAAGTACCTGGTTAATGCAGACAGTCTGTTCTCAGGTTCTGTTAGACTGGAAATTCTGAAGGAATCAGGTAGTATTGACTTCCCAGAACCTAGTACCAAATAGATGGCAAATAAATATTTGTTGACTAAATAACAAAGTGAATTTTAAGACAAATAAGACAGTTCTACCACAGAAGCTTCAAAATCCAGTTAGAGGGGAAGATATATATAAATACATGCAGTGTGGGATAAGAAGTGATATAGTAGAAATGTGGACAAAATACAGCAGAAAAATCGGAAGGAAAGATGTGCTCTATTGAGGAAGGGGATGCACAAAGAGAGACACCTGAGTCTACTTATAAGTCATATAGATAGTTCAGTATGACTAGAATGCTTATAGAGAACAACCAGGATAAACTTGGGACAGCAATCACACAGCCTTGTTCATTATGCCAGGGAGTCTACACTTTAAGGCCAAATGGTCTTAACTGGGGGGGAAATAATGTAACTTAATTATTAAAACATTTACTTTGGATTGTGGGGCTTAAGACAGAAAGATGGATAGCACCCAGCATAGGTTTGGTGTAAAGTAGGTGCTCAGTAAATGGTGGTAGCACTAGTAGTAGTTATTAATATATGTAACCTACATGTGCACTCTGGGTCTTTGACTCAGGAACCCCCTTTCCACCTGCAGTAGAATTCCAAAGCCCTCTCCAAGATTTCTGTGAGTTTTTAGGATTATAATCTCATAGTCACCCTGGCTTTAAAACTCCTACTGCTACTGGCAAAATTCCACTCACAGATTTATGGATCTTCTACCTATGGAGCATGCTAGATCCCTTCTCTGATGCATCACTCCAGGCATGAAACTCAGAGGCGTACCATATTTTCTTTTAAAACCCACTCTTAAAAGTAATTTGCATATCTACTAAGTTTTACTGCAATAAAAGATAAAAGTAAAAAGATGACAGAGAAAGGGTTTATATCATAGAAAATAATTTCAAATAGAACATTGTATACCCTTGTTCCTGAGACTCCATTAGCCACCCCATTGTTGCAGCTTTTGTCAAAAATATAAAGTCAGACACAAGTTGAAGAGGTGAGGGCAGTTTGTTTGTTTGTTTCTTTTTTTAGTAGTGAACTACTGCAATAAGGAAGAGGGTCCAGTATGACCTGAAATCAACTTCATGGAAACAGAAAGCTGGAGACTTTTGAAAGGCAGGGATGTGCTAAGAGAAGGCACCGAGGAGTGCTAAGGGCGGGGGTGATCCTTGTGACTAAGCCATCTGGGCTTGTTAATTGGAGCCTAACCAGAGAAGAAGCAAACTTCTATCTTTATGACCAGAGCTGGTGGTGCAATTAAAGCAAGGCATCTACCAAAGTTGAGCCTTTATCTTCCCACTCAGGAACGGGGATTGAGAGCATATCTCCCTGAATAAACATTCAAAAGACAGCTCTCCCATCTTCAGAGAAACGGCTTGGAGTGGTAGATTTACATCTCAAAGGCAGGGAAAGTATTTATAATTGCAAACTTTCTGAAGTAACTGCTGTAAGAGGGGGCTCGGGATCTATCTCCCTACCAGAGCTGGGACTGGAACAAACCAAATTCTCCTGGCAGCATTAAGCTTTCTCAGGAAGGCAACTCTAAGGGGTCCTGGGGTTGTTCTAGAGGTTGGGCCTTGAGCTGTTAGAAACTGTGCTAATGTTCATGTCTCTAAGTGTGTGTACATGGAAGGCATGGGGGATAAAATCATTTGTGATTGCGGCCCAGCTGAGAGGAGTGCTCAGGAGAGCATGACTTGAGTTTGGTCAAGAAGAGAGTCTTGGTCACCTTTGCATTGGTCTTCTCTCCTTAGTCCCCAGTCTCAGAACCTTTTGCTGACTCTTCTCTACTATTCTATCCCTCCAAGACTGTCCCCAAGGAATGCTAAATTCTTCTCTATCATTCAGAGGAACTCAGGCTACCCAACTTCTATCCCAAACTCCCCAACTCAGATCTAAGAGCATTTCTTCTTGTCTTAACGCCATCAATATTAGACAACAGAAAGGCATGAGCAAGCCTCAACTTTCCCTTCAGAGCTGTTGCAGTTTTTTTTTATTGATTTGTATTTCATAATAAGGAAGGACAAACAATATTTTAAAGCAAAAAGAATAAGGACAAAACAAGCACCTCTGTACTCACCACACTCCTTCAAAAAAAGAGGATAACCCCTTTGCCATTGCTTCTTCTCAGCCTTTTGCCCTCATCCCCCTCGCCCCCCAGCAGTAATCACTAGGCTCTTATTCCCCAGCTCTTCTCCATAGTTTTACCACATAGATCGTTTTTGAACTTTTTAAGATGGAATCATGTTGTAGATATTCTTCTAAGATTTGCTTTTGTTCACTCAACATATGCCTGAAATTAACTTGCTTGCGAAGGGGTGTAAATCTGTTTTTTCAATTGCTGTCACATTTTATTGTATGAACATTTCAGAATATATTTATCCTTTGTACTGTTGAAGGTCACCTAGGTTCTTCCTAGTTGTTACTATAACAGCAAGGTTATTAGTAAATATTTTAGGGTTTGCGGACAACAAAGTATCTGTTAGAACTATTCAGTGCTGCCTTTGTCACATGAAAATAGCTAAAGACAATGCACAAACTTGGCAATGTTCCAATAAAACTTTATTTATGGACACTGAAATTTGAACTTCATATAATTTATATGTGCCACAAAACATTCTTCTGATTTTTTTTAACTGCTTAAAAAAAAAAAAAAACAACAACCATAATTCTTAGCTTTTGAGGGGTACAAAAACAGGTGGTGGGCCACATTTGGCTCAAAACTGTAATTAACTAGTCCTCAATCTACAAAATATTCCTAGAATTGAACTTGTCGGGTTATAAGGTATGAACATCTTCAACTTTACTGGATAATACCAAGTTGCTTTCCAAAGCAATTGTAACAATCTATATGCCCATCACCAATGGATAACAAGTTCAATTGCTTTTAATCCTTTTTTTTTTTTTTTTTGCTTTTAATCCTTGATATTATCTTTTTAATTTTGCCAATCTGATGACTATAAAAAAGTATATCTTCCTGATTTTGAATTATATTATAAAGCTATAATAATCAAAACAATATAGTATTAGCATAAAAATGGTTATATAGATCAGTGGAACAGAATAGAGTTTAGAAATAAGCCCATGCATACATATATGGTTAATTAATTTATGACAGAGGAGCCAAGAATATACAATGGGAAAAGTGTCTCTCTTCAATAAACAGTATTGGGAAGACTGAACAGCACATGAAAAAGAGTGAAACTGGACCCTTACCTTACACCATGCACAAAAATCAACTCAGAATGGATTAAACTTAAACACAAAACCCCAAACTGTATAACTTAGGAAAAAAAGGTGTGGGAGGGCTCTTTGATGTTGGTCTTGGCAGTGATATTTTTTGGAGATGACACCAAAACACAGGCAACAAAGGCAAATATAAACAACTAAGACTACATCAAACAAAAAGGCTTTTGCCCAGTAAAGGAAACAATCAATAAAATGTAAAGGCAACCTACAGAATGGGAGAAAATATTTGCAAAATATATAACCTTTATGGTTAATGTGTGAAATATCTAAGGAGTTCATACAAGTTAATTACAAAAACAAACAAAAAACAAATAACTTGATTATAAAATGTGCAGACAACCTGAATAGATATTTTTCCAAAGAAAACACACAAATGGAGAACAGGTATATGAAAGGTGCTCACCATCACTAATCATCAGGGAAATGCAGATCAAAACTGCAATGAGACATCACCTCATACCTAGTAGGGTGGCTGTTATCAAAACATCAGAAGATAAGTACTGGTGAGAGTGTGGAGAAAAGGGAACCTTTCTGCATGGTTGTTAGGAATGAACATTGGTATAGCCATTATGGAAAACAGTATGGAGGTGCTTCAGAAAATTAAAAATAGAACTATCTTACGATCCAACAATATCACTTCTAGGTATATATCAAGAGGAAATGAAATCACTATCTCAAAGAGCTATCTCTGCACTCCCATGCTCATTACAGCATTATTAGACAATAGCTGAGATATGTAAACAATGTAAGTGTCCATTGATGGAAGAATAGAGGGGCACCTGAGTGGATCACTCGTTTGAGTGTCCACCTTCAGCTTAGGTAATGATTGGGTCCTAGGATCGAGCCCCTCATCAGGCTCTCTGCTCAACAGGGGGACTGCTTCTCCCTCTCCCTCTTATACTCTCTCTTGCTCTTTCTCAAATAAATAAATAATTTTTAAAGGATGAATGGATAAAGAAAATGTGATATATAAATATATATACAATGGAATATTATTCAGTCTTAAGAAAAGAAGGGATTTACCTACTCGACACCTGAGTGGCTCAGTCAGTTAAGCATCCAACTTTTAATTTTGGTTAAGGGCCATGAGATCGAGCCCAGCATTGGGGTTCTGTGCTGGGTGTGGAGCCTGCTTAAGATTCTCTCTCCCTCTCCCTCTGCTTCTCCCCCTGCTTGTGCATGCACAGGCAGGCTCTCTCAAATAATGAATCTTAAAAAAAATCTCATTGAACTGCATTCTTCCAATATGTGCAAAGTAAATTATACCTCAATAAAAATATTTTTAAAACACCCTTACTGTATCATTTTCTTGTTGGTAGTAATATTGATATTATATTTTTGACATGGTCCACTTGTCCTCCTGGGCCTGAAAGTCTAGTGGTCACTATAGAGCACCAAATAGACAACTATCCTATTATGTAGAAAGTGTGATGACAGCAAAAGTCCAGGGCACCTTACTGCTGCACAGGAAAGCCCCTAACTCAGATTTGGGAGAGTCAGAGGGAAGGTTCCTGAGAGAATGTAATATTTGAGCTGGGAACTGAAGAATAAGTGGAAGTTGTTCAGGCAAATGGAGGGGGAAAGAGAGGGAAGTGTTCCTGGCAAACGGAACAAGAGGAGGAAAGAGACAACCTGCTCACTTTATCCTAACGTTAGGGAGCTTTTGAAGTGTTTCAAGTTGGAAAGTGACATAAGAATTATGTTTTAGAAAGTTTATTCTGAGAGAAGACTAGAGATAAAGAGACCAGTTGGCAGGTCAGGCACTGCTGGTTAGAGAGGCTGGTGTCCTGAGTGATGCCTCTAGTCATGAAGACAGAGAGAAGTGGACAGGTTTGAGAAACAGTTAAAAAGTAGAATCCAGAGCACCCGACTGACTCCGTCAGTGGAGTATGCAACTCTTGATCTCAGGGTTGTGAGTTCGAGCCCCATGTTACGTATAGAGATTACTTTAAAAAAAAAAAAAAAGAGTAGAACCTAAGGAAGGAGAGAGAGGAGTCAAGGATGCTGCCTAGCCTACTGGCCTGGTCAATGGGTAAAGAGGTGAGGAATTAGGGTAGTGAACATGAGAGAAGGAACAGATTTGGGAGGGATTATGGTGAGTTCATTTGGGGGCGTATTGACTTGGATTTGAAGCAGAGAGAAATAGGAGCTAGAAATACAGATGTTGGAGTCATCAGCACAGAGTTATACTAGGACTCAATGAGCTAGCCAGGTGAAGGAGATTTGGATGGCAAGTTGGTGCTGGCTGTTGCCAGGAACCTTGATATCATAACACCTAGACCTTTCCATAAAGCTACTTGAGGGCAGCTGGCTTCGCCAAGAGCTGGTGACCCAGGAGAGAGCAAGACAGAAATAGCAATGTCTTTTATGACCAGTTCTTTCTACAATATCCTATTGGTTATACAGGTCAGTAATATTCAAAGTAGGAGGGGAGTACACAAGTTATGAACACCAGGAATAAAAAATCATTGGTGGCTATTTCTCTTAGAGGCTGGCTACCACAATCGGGATGGTTGCTTCCATCTGTTGTCCTCCCATGCAACTAACTTTTTGAAGAGAACAGGCCAGTTTTTTTTTAAAGAATATATTTATTTAATTGACAGAGAGAGAGAGAGAGAGAGAGAGAGAACAGCAGAGAGAGGGAGAAGCAGGCTATCCACTGAGCAAGGACCCTGATGTGGGGCTCAATCCCAGAACCCTAAGATCATGACCTGAGCTGAAGGCAGACACTTAACCGATTAAGTCATCCAGGCGCATTGACACTGGGCTTTTAGATTGTCCCACATTCTGGATTTGTCTGATTTTTTCCTCATGTTGTAATTTAAGTTAGTTTTCTCTCCTCCATGTTCCCTTAAGCCAGAAGTTAGATCTAGGTTTTTTTTTTTTTTTTTTTAAATTTTTTTATTTATTTATGATAGTCACAGAGAGAGAGAGAGAGACAGAGACACAGGCAGAGGGAGAAGCAGGCTCCATGCACCGGGAGCCTGATGTGGGATTCGATCCCGGGTCTCCAGGATCGCGCCCTGGGCCAAAGGCAGGCGCCAAACCGCTGCGCCACCCAGGGATCCCTAGATCTAGGTTTGATTAAATTGAGCTTAACATTTTTGGCAAGCATAATTCCTAGGTGACACTGTATATGTCATATTGCATTACAACAGTAACAAAACTTCAAATTAGCCTGCTTTAGTGATGCTAAATCTCATTTTTGGTTACCTCTGAATGACTCATTGTAAAAGTAAGTTCTCTCCTTTGTATTATCAGCTAGTAACCTGGAGGGTAATACTTTGGGACTGCACAAATATCTGTTTCCTAAAACTCTTACCTGATGGTTTTAACATTTTATAACCCTATTCCCTTCACTTAACTCCATACAGATTACCATTTGTTTCCTGTTTCTTCTAGTGGTTAAGTAGATACAGTCAATGATCATTATCTGTGCATTCCATGTTTGTAATTTTACCTACTTGATAAAAATTATCTGTAACTCTCAAATCATATTGGGGGCTGTCACAATTATTTGAAGACAGGCACAAAACAGTGAAACATCTTAGTTGCCCATCATACGTTTGTGGCTGAGGTTGAGCAAGGTGACACTGATTTCTTTCTTCATCTCTCTTACTATACATAAGTGTCTTCTTTAAGGTACATTTAATACCACATTTTCTGAATTTTTATGATTTTTGATAGTGATTTTGTTGTTTAAAACATAGAACTAAAGTTCTTTCTAGTGTTCCAAGGCATGAGAGGACTGATGTGCCTTAAGAAGAAAATACATGTGTAAGCTTCCTTCAGGCATAAATAATAGTGCTGTTGGTCTTGAGTTCAATGTTAATAAATCAATGACATATAGTAAGGGTGTCTTGGAATAGAAACTCCATAAAACAAAGGTATGTATTGGTTAGTTGATGAAAATGTTATGATCAGAGGCTCACAAGAACCTAACCCTACATTTCCTCTAGTAGCAATGACTAAGTAATTACTAATGCAGCGTTGGTGGTGACTTTATAGAACATAACTATTTCAAATAGTGAGAATCAGACTGTATGTCTATTTTTATTTACTCAGCTTTTTTTTGTGTGTGTTAAAGATTACATTTATTTATTCATGAGAGACACAGACTGAGAGACAGGCAGAGACACAGGCAGAGGGAGAACCAGGCTCCATGCAGGGAGCCCAATGTGGGACTCAATCTCAGGGCTCCAGGATCACGCTCCAGGCCGAAGGCAGGCGCTAAACCGCTGAGACACTCAGGGATCCATATTTCCTCACCTTTCTGACATATAAGTTCAAATTTTCCTTTCAAATTTTTTTTTCCTTTCAAAATTTTTGTCTTCATATTATATTTCACTAGTAAGTCAATTGGAGAAAGACAATCATTATATAGTTTCACTCATACGGGGAATATAAAAAATAGTGAAAGAGATTATAGGGGAAAGAAGACAAAATGAGTGGGAAAAATCAGAGAGGGTGACAGAACATGAGAGACTGCTAACTCTGGGAAAGGAACAAAGGGTAGTGGAAGGGGAGGTGGGTGGGGGATGGGGTGACTGGGTAATGGGCACTGAGGGGGGCACTTGAGGGGATGAGCACTGGGTGTTATACTATATACTGGCAAATAGAATTCCAATAAAAAATATACCAAAAAAAAAAAAAAAGAATATAGTTCACTGGAAATATATAGAGAACCGTGTTCAATAATCAGTTTTCTCTATGATGTTATATTTCCAATTTAATGCACAGGTAGGTGTGTTGATTTGAGAGTGCTTTCAATTTTACATTTGTGTTTTTCTTTTCTATTTGCTTGAGTATGTAAAACATATAAATAGGCCTACAGTTGAAAGTCTTACTACAGGGCAGCCCGGGTGGCTCAGTGGTTTAGCGCTGCCTTTGGCCCAGGGCTGATCCTGGAGACCTGGGGTCGAGTCCCGCATCGGGCTCCCTGCATGGACCCTGTGTCTCTGCCTCTCTCTCTCTCTCTCTCTGTGTCTCTCATGAATAAATAAATAAAATGTTAAAGAAAAGAAAGTTTTACTACAAAGAAAGCCTCAGTTTCATCCTTATCCTCTCCAGTCCTTTACAGTTAGCCATTTTTTGGGGCACCTGGTGGCTCTGCTGGTTAAACCTTTGACTCTTGATCTCAGGGTCCTGAGTACCTTCTGCAAGCCCTGCATTGGGCTCTATGCTGGGCATGGAGCCTACTTTAAAAAAAAAAAAAATGGATACAGTTAGCGGTTTTTTCAGTGTCTAGTATCACACTCAGGTTTTTAAAAATACAAACCCAAGTAAATACATATACATGTGTGTATTCTTAGGTCCTCTCCTTTACCATGCTTTTTAAAACTCAATCATGTAAGCTGAAAGTACTTAGAAATCGTCCTCATGTTTTATAAGGCTGCATGTTCACTTATAAACACTCCATGGTTTTGTTCAATTCACTGAAGCAAGCGTTTTTAAAGTGCGGCAGATTAACAGTGCACTTGCTGGAATCAGAGTAAATTCACATCATTTACTCAATGTTTCATCTTGAGGGAAACATCTACCGTCTTTGCATCTGTTTTCTCATCTGTAAAATGAGGGTGTTGAAAAAATAGCACACAACTCATTCGGTTTTATAAGCAGCACAAGAGTTCATACATTTCAAGCACTTATGACATCACACGGAACAAAGGAAGCTTTAAATACAAAGCAGGGTGGGTGGGAATGGTAGGGATTTGTAGCAACTTCGAGGGAATGTCAGGGAAACCCTGTGGCGCCACAATATTTCCAGAGCCTGTGTGAAGTAGAGAACAGGAGTACATAGGGGCCCCGGGCTCGGGATGAGCCGGGACGGGAGTCCCTGAAGATGACAGCGATGTGACGGTAGGTCAGTGATGCGTTGGATAGGGAAGCACATTCCCAACCACAGGCCAGGAAAAGACGCTTTCGCCTTTCGGTCTTCGGGCAACAAGAGTGCGGTATCGTTTCCTCCTTTAGCCTACAGGATTGCAGGGTACAGACCGCCAGGCACCCGGCCTCAGGGTCACCAGCCCGGTCGGGGTTAGGGGGCGGGGCGATCCGGGACGGAGGGGCGGGGCAGGGGGCGGGGCAAGTCCCGGAAGGGGCGGGGCCGCGGCCGTGGCGCCAAAACGCGAACATGGCGCCGGAGCGGCTGCGAAGCCGGATGGTCTCTGCCTTCAAGCTGCGCGGCTTGCTTCTCCGCGGGTGAGTCTCCGCGGGGTAGTTTACGGAGCGGGAGAGCCGGGGCCAGGCGACCGCGCCAGGCAGCCGTGCGCGCCGCGCGCCCATGGGTGGCTCGGCCTTAAGTTAGAGACCCTTAAAAAGCTTTAAGAAACGAAACAGATCTGGTCGGGTCTGTAGGGTCTAAAGGCTGCGGTATCTTCTCAGGTTTCCGCGACCTTCGCGCGGAGTCGAAACGTTTCTCTCGGGTGCTGTATGGCTCTCCTCCTGCGTGTGCCACGTTGAGCCGGAGAAGCGGCGACCTGTGTCGCAGCAGCGGCTTACGGGCGCTGTGACTTGGGCAGCTCTCAGCTCCCCCTGCCCCCAAGCCTCTGCCTTAGCAGAATGGGAATAAGCGCAACTTCACGTGGTTAGTGAGTCATCAGGTGGGCGACCTGGGAAAGCCCAGAGGCGTGTCAGTAGTTGTCACCTTATTTTGTGAAAATTGTGAGCCCTCCCCTTTTTCAGTTTTGGATCAGGTGTTATTCCTGAGTGAGAATTCCTATAGAGTTAAAAAGTGGGTAAGTTTGAAGCACATTCCTAGACCTCCTAGGTCTCCCTCCACTTCCCTCCTTAAACATTCCTTTTAGAACTTCTCTAATAGGTTTCCTGGCCATAATCATGTTTTCTTGTACTTACAGAAAGCACTTTTCTAAGATTTTTCTCACTAAATCTGTTTTGTTTTTTAGAATACAATAGTGTTTTGGTACATATTTAAATATGGAATATACTTTTTTTTTTTTTTTTGGTACTAGGTTGTGATTGCTCTTGCTCTGTGCGGAGAGTTTTTGTTTGTTTTTGAAATAATGATTTTTATGAGTGCTTTAACTTTGCTTTTGGCTTAGTGGTGAACAAGGGCAAGAGTGGATATGCCCTGGGAGAAAATAATGAATTTTGTTCCACTGATCCCTGACATTTTGAAAATACGAGCAGTTGATCAATTAACTTTTCTTTCTTTTCCCCTAGAATTTGACCTAGTATTCAACTGTCATTCATTAATTAATTTAGTCAGAAATACACTGAGATCCTGTCTTAACAGGATCTGGGCCATATCATGTATAGCTTTACAGGCTTTGATCTATTCTAAGATCACTGTGCAGGGGCAAGGAGTACAAGAGAAAGGAAGACACTGGAGATTGGGGAACAGATAGTGTATTAGTTATTTATTACTGTGTAACAGATTACTCCAAATCTTAGAGGTTTAAAACAGCACACGTTTACTATCATGTTTTTTGTGGATCAGGAATTCAGGTAGGCTTACCTGGGTTCTCAGCTTCAGGGTCTCTTATAAAGCTGCAGTCAGGATGGGGTTATCTCACATGTCAGTTGGGCAGGATTTGCTTCCAACTTCATTCAGTGGTTGGCAGGATTCAGTTTTTCTGGGACACTTGGACTCGAGGCCTGAGGCCTTGCTGGCTGTTGGCTGGAGGCCACCCTCAGTTCCTTACCATGTGGTCCTCTCCAACATGGCAGCTTCCTTCATCAAAGCCAGCAAAAGAGAGAATTAGCAAGACCCAAGTCACAATCTTTTGTAACCTAATCAAGGAAATGACATCTCATTGTTTTAAAAATTTTACTTTTCAAATTACAGTACAGTAAAATGATCCATTACTTTTTTTTTTTTTTTTTTAATTATAGTCCATTGTTAGAAGCAAGTTACTAGGTCCACCCCATAACCAAGGGGAAGGGCTACACATGGATGTAGCCAGGATGTGAATACCAGGAAGCATGGATTACTAGGGGTTTTTTTAGAAGTCTGTCTACCTTGGTATTAAGTAGTTCACAGTTATTTAGTTTCACTTGTGAAAAGGATCTCAGGATAGAGGCGCTCTGATAATGTATAACAAGGTGACTACTTTGGAGTTAAAGGAGGGTTTCATTAAAAAAAGTGGTTTGAGCTTACTGTTCAAGGATGAACAGGACTTTTGTAGGTGAAGAAAAGAATGGGGAGAAATGACCGTATAAAGGCCCTGAGGCAGGAGAGCCCTCAAGAAGCTTTATGAGATTTGGCAGGGGCAGATCCTATATAAGTCTATAGGCTTTGATCTGTCCTAAGAGCTGTCCCACCATTTACTCATTTAAAATGTGTGTGATTTTAGAGACTTAATCATCATATATCTATGGACCACCTTCAGAATGCTTGGCACTCTGCAGAGGATGGCATGATTCCAGTTTTCAAGGTGCATCATTCATAATAAATTGGAGAGATGTAATACCTACACATGGAACAATCAATAAGCAACCTAAGTTAAGAACAATTAGTGTGATGACTATAACAATAACATTGATGTGAAGTGTGAAGTTGTGTGCTACAAACAGAATGGCATGCAATTAGCTAATTATTTAGACAGTGTTCATTCTGAGCCCTATTGGTATCTAAATCAGCAATTCGTGTGGATTTTTTAAAATTTATTTTTTGTTTTTTAAATTTTATTTAAATTCAATTATTAACATATAATGTGTTACTGGTTTCAGAGGTGGAGGTCAGTGACTCATCAGTCTTTTATAACATCCAGTGTTCATGACATCACATGGCCTCCTTAATTTTCATCACTCGGTCCCCGTCCCCCCATCCCCTCCCCATCACCCAGTTACCCTATCCCCCCATCCCTTCCCCGTCACCCAGTTACCCTGTCCCACCATCCCCTCCCCTTATTTTTTGTCACTCAGTTACCCCACCCCCCATCCCCTCCCCTACCCCTACCCTCAGTTTGTTTCCTATGATTAAGAGTCTCTTCTGGTTTGTCTCCCTCTCTGATTTCGTCTTTTTTTTTTTTTTTTTTTTTCCTCTCTTCCCCTATGGTCCTCTTTTGTTTCCTAAATTTCACATATGAGTGAGATTATGATAATTATCTTTCTCTGATTGGCTTCTTTCACTTAGCATAATATTCTCTAGTTCCATCCATGTCATTGTAAATGGCAAGATTTCTTTTTTCTTTTTTTTTGTTGGCTGAGTAGTAGCCCATTGTATGTACATACCACATCTTTATTCATTCATCTGTTGATGGTCATCTGGGCTCTTTTCCATAGTTGGCTATTGTGGACATTGCTGCTATAAACATTGGGGTGCTGATTTCCCTTCGGATCACTAGATTTGTATCTTTGGGGTAAATACCCAGTAGTGCAATTGCTGGGTCATAGGGTAGCTCTATTTTCAACTTTCTAAGGAAACTCCATACTGTTTTCCAGAGTGGATGCAACAGCTTGCATTCCCAGCAACAGTGTGAGAGAGTGTACCTTTCCCTGCATCCTCTCCATCATCTGTCATTTACTGACTTGTTAATTTTAGTCATTCTGACTGGTATGAGGTGGTATCTCATTGTGATTTTGATTTGTATTTCCCTAATGCTGAATGATGTTGAGCATTTTTTCATGTGTCTGTTGGCCATTTGTATGTCTTCTTTGGAGAAATGTCTGTTCGTGTCTTCTGCCCATTTCTCGATTGGATTGTTTGTTCTTTAGGTGTTGAGTTTGATAAGTTCTGTATAGATTTTGAATATTACCCCTTTAGCTGATGTGTCATTTGCAAATATCTTGTCCTATTCTGTAGGTTGCCTTTTGGTTTTGTTGACTGTTTCCTTTGCTGTGCAAAAGCTTTTTATCTTGATGAAGTCTTAATAGTTCATTTTTGCCTTTGTTTCCCTTGCCTTTGGAGATGTGTCTAGCAAGAAATTGCTGCAACCAAGATCAAAGAGGTTGCAGCCTGTGCTCTCCTCTAGGATTTTGATGGATTCTTGTCTCACATTTAGGTCTTTCATCCATTTTGAGTCTATTTTTGTGTAAGGTGTGAGGAAATGGTCTGGTTTCATTCTTCTGCATGTGGCCAGATTTTTTTTTTTTTTTTTTTTTTTAAGTTCAGCTTTATTGAGTTCTTTTGGAGCAGGGGGATTCTTGTGGTTTCAGTGAGTGTTGCTTCTGTGACTATATCCATATGTCATAATTTTTCCTAGTCTAATTTTCTGATTTTAAAATTGAAAACAATGAAATTACTAAAGTTTACTTTAAGCAAATGCATTGTCAAATCAATAAATATATACTTAAATATTCATTATCTTCAGCACATTGAAGCAGATGAAGTCATGACTTAAATGTAAGGTGATAAATGGTAAAAGGCTATTGTGATGTATCAGATCTGAGGTGTATAGGCATTTTAATAATCCAGAAGGAAGAGAAGGTTGCAGCAGGTAGGGCTGGTCAAGGAAGGCTTCCTAAAAGAAAGATGTGATTTGGGGGGCTTTAAGAATGGTTATGTTGGCAGAGAATAGAAAGAAGAATTTGTTCAGAAAGGGCAGGAGGGGTGAGCACTGCTTACAGTGAAGAGGGAATAGATCCTAATTTTAATGCCAAATTGATGAGTGCCAGTTTGGGGCATTAAACTTTGAGCCTCAGTTACCGATGACCTGCCTCACCTATTCTTTCCATCCCAGTGAAGCCATTAAGTACCTGACAGAAGCTCTTGAGTCTATCAGTGAAGTAGAGCTTGAGGATGCACTGGAAAAAATCATCGATGCAGTTGAAAAGCAACCCTGTAAGTAACATTTTCTGATAGCTCTTAAACTGTTCTACATCCTCAGAAAGAAAAACAAAAAAAACCTGTTCTACATCCTCAGTTAGATTTATAGATTTAAGTGGAAGTTCCATATTGAGATATTCCAGCGTTATGAGACATACTCATGGTTGCACTTCTTCCCAACGGGTAATCTCTGCTTCTGTTAGAACTTTGGGATGTTCTCCAGAGACTCTTAAAGTTTTTCCCCCTCATGGAGCTCTCATTGCCAGCTATCCTGCACTTGACTTCTGATTTTCATCTGTTCCTTATGGTCACTTTTGTCTCTCAGCATGCCTACTACTTTGTCTTACTTGGGTTCTGTACTCCTGAAAGTTTGGGGGGTGGGGGAAATGAGTAAATGAGCAGGGCCAATTCTCCCTTCTGGCTCCAGCCTTTCTTGAGGGGATCTTTTGGTTAAATATTTAAACTTTTACTGCAAACATGGGCCACAAAAGAGAAATGTTCTTCTTCTAGTTCTTCTAAGTACAGATGGCCAGTGTTTCTAGAACACTGAAAGATAGAAGCAGGTGTGGCTTGCTCTCAGGTGTTGTATCGATGCTAGTTTCTTCAATTATGTAGGAAACATGTTCTATGATACAGGAGAAATTACCATTACGTTTCATTTTTTATTCTAAAGGCAGAATTTTAAATATACCTTTGCTTTTAAAAATTGCTTTATAGTTGAAAATTTGGAAAATCATGAATTGTGGAAAAGTAGTATATATTCATTTAAGATGGCACATGGTGTTCTGCCTGAGAACATAAAGTATTCAAGGGTGCCCACTCTGGAATCAGGCTTGGGTTTGTGTTGCCATTTATACTTTGCAGCTGTTTTCTTGGGGGCAATTTATTCAGTCTCTCAAAGTAGCACCCTTAAGATATTATCATATGAATAACAATCTATCTGTAAGGACATCTAATCTAATGGAATAATGCTTGTGAAGTATTGAGCATAGTGTCACACATTTACTAAGGGCTTAAGAAGTGGTAGCTGTTATATCTGTTACTATCATGCCTATGGAAACATAGCATTTATGATAGAAAGTTATACTAATGTAAGCTTCTTAAACCTAGGAGTTTACAGAAGCGTTTATATAACTGAATTTATATTATTAAACAATATTTAGAAATGTAAGCCATTTGGCTGTGTATTAAGATATTACAAGAGTATTTGAGTGTAGAAGATTAAGGTTTTTGAGATATGGCTTTTGTTATTGTTCTGGCCCAACCCTTTTTTGGTCCTAAAAACTATATAATGAGAATCTCAGAGTTAGTATTTACAGATTATTTTTAGGAAAAAAGCTATCTGTGGAAATAAGTGATTTTTATGCCTGTTTCTAAAATTGAACTTTGAAATTCTCTTTTCAGTGTCATCAAACATGATCGAACGATCTGTAGTGGAAGCGGCAGTCCAGGAATGCAGTCAGTTGGTAGATGAAACTATGTATGTGGATAAAATGAATTTTTCTCCTCTGTTGGAGACATTAAGTTTTTTCCTTCCTTCTTTCTTTTCTTTTCTCTTTTCTTTTTTCTTCTCTTCTCTTCTCTTTTCTTCTCTTTCTTTTCTTTCCTTCCTTCCTTTCCTTCCTTCCTCCCTCCCTCCCTCCCTTCCTTCCTTCCTTGACACACAGAGAGAGGCAGAGACATAGGCAGAGGGAGAAGCAGGCTCCATGTGGGGAGTCTGATGTAGGACTCCATCCCAGGATCCCAGGATCACGACCTGAACCAAAGGCAGACACTCACCCACTGAGACACCTAGGCGTCCCTATTAAGTGCTTATTTTAAGTGATTTTCTTGGGGAAATATTTAATGGTCAGTATTTTTACAGTGGTTATTTTTTAGTGTTTCTTATTATATAATATTAATACATTATAAACCTCATTATTCAGTGGCTCATCTTTACTATTTTTTCCTGGGGATTTGAGATTACAGTGTTGTTTATACCATTACTACCTTCTGCCACTACCCACTGGATATGACTTTATATTTTGTATGCTGCCAATAAATTGAATTGAATATTCAGAAATATATTTTGCTTTTGCTCTTAGGAAAGTGTGGTGTCCATAGAAGTTCAGTACTTACTTTGAGTCACATGGTGAATGGCAAAGAGGGTAGAACCTTTATGATTCTTTCCACTAACTTAAACTATGGGAACTTAGAAATTTATATGGCAATAATTTTTCTGGGTTTTATTTCCAAGTGTCCCTCTTTCCTTTCCTCTTTTGAATATGATACTTCTTTCCAAATTCACAAAGTTTATTTTATTTTTATTTTTATATTTTTTTAAAGATTTATTTATTTATTCATGAGAGACACAGAGTGAGAGAGAGGTAGAGACACAGGCAGAGGGAGAAGCAGGCTCCCTGCAGGGAACCTGATGTGGGACTTGATCTCAGATTCCAGGATCAGGCCCTGAGCTGAAGGCAGACGCTCAACCACTGAGCCACTCAGGCGTCCCAAAAGTCACAAAGTTTAACTGGGAGGAAGACAACAAGGAAAATGGACAGAAAGTATTAACTTTAGTAGTTTTTTTCCTCTTCGGGGGCAATGGGGATCACTGATAGGGGTCATTGCCATATGATAGCTGCTGAGTAAATAGGAAAATTGAAGAAAATTTTAATTTTAACTTTGCAAACACACTATTTAAGATACTAGGGTACAATGACATATCCCTAAAGCCATCAATAGAAATTCAAATGATTGTATGGAAGTGTAAGGATAATAATCATAAAGTAGGGATTAATGTTAACTATTTCTTTCTATGCCACAGTTAGCCAATGCAGAGGTCCAGGGAGACTGAATGGTAAACAGTCTTTGCAACTTCAATTGTCAGAAAATTATTATATTATGGCATAAGAGAGGCTTTCATTTTTATAGATGAAGAAGTGGCATGACAAGTCCAATAACCTGTCAAGATTGATCCACTAGAAAATGGTGGAACCGTACTTGGAATCCAGGTTTTCTTCAAATCTACTGGTTCTCTGCTACTCTATAATAGGTGCTACCACAAGGGTAGCAAGAACATTTTTACCATATTCAATTTGGGAGATAAACAGATAAAATTTTAGAGAAGATTTTCTAGCTTGCAATATTTATGCAGTAGTGCTGTAAATTTTTTAAAAACTTCATTCAAACATGAATATGTTATTAATAGTGTTTAAAAGTAAGTTATTTTGTTGAATTTCTTCCTCTAACACTGTAAGTATCAAGAATATGGCCAGTATTTTGGGAGTTCTTTTTCTATTTTATACCTGGTTCCTGGGACACTTTCGTATAATATTTTGGATTAAAAAATTGTTGGAAATGAATCATATTCTTTAATAATATTACAGCTCATAAAAGTAGTACCCATGGGGAGAGATTTCTTTCAGGATATAATTTTTTATACATATATGTTCTTTTTCAACAGATGACATCCTTAATTAGAAGTTAACTTGATGATGATGATGATGATTTTTGTTTGACAGTACTGGCAATGCTTTCTTGTCTCTGAGAGGAATATTTTACCCCCAGATTAAGACACTCTAAGAAATTATGTATACGACCCGTGGAAAGTACATTTATATACCATAAGATTATAATACAAATTTTTGTGCTCACCTAAAATTCTTATGTTTCAGTAAATCAGGTCTGTGTTTTGTGGGCTGTTTTTCAGAGAACATATTTTCAATATCATAGGAGCATTTGATATTCCACGCTTTGTGTACAGTTCAGAAAGAAAAAAATTTCTTCCGTAAGTATACCATCTATTGATTTTAAGCTAATTTCAGATGTACATTTCTTTCAGAAGGCATATAGCCATGATTCATTTTTGGCCTACCTTTATGTATTGAGATAGTTATAAATAGGCATTCCTTTTTTTTTTTTTTTTTTTTTTTTAGTCTATTAATGACCAACCACCCTGCACCAAATTTATTTGGAACAGCAAGGGATAAAGCAGAGCTGTTTCTTGAACGATATACCATTTTACACCAGGTAAGCTGAGCAGGGAGAAGGGAATGAGACTGTTTAAACTTAGATGAGACTCAGGGTTAATTAAAGAATGGGATTTTCTAGTCCAGTTTTTGTCATTCAGTAGACTCTCATTGGGCTGTCTATGTTTGAGACCATATGGAGGGAAACAGAAATGAAAACAATTGTAATGATTAAAAATAGCAGCTAACATTTATTGCCTGCTTTGAGTATACTGAGTACTCTGTTTAGCGTGTATGGACATTACCTCATTTAATCATTACAATATCAGTGTATGTATAAATGCTATTATCCTCACTTTTTCCATCATTTTTTTTTTTTAATTTATTTATTTGAGAGAGAGCAAGAGCAAGCACAAACTGGGGTTGGTGGATAGAGGGAGAGGAAGAAGCAGGGCTTGATTCCAGGACCCTGAGATCATAACTTGAGCTGAAGGTAGATGCTTAACTGACTGAGCCACCCAGATGCTCCACTACTATCCTCATTTTACAGATGAGGAACTGAGACCTATATAAGTTTAGGAACTTGACCAAAGATCACATACTGTAAATGTACACAGGGTTTGAATCCAGTGTGTCTGACTTGAGCCCAGCCTTTGTCTACTATACTAAACTGGCTTCTGGCAGCTTACAATCTTTGAAGTTAAGGACATTTGCACAAACAAAATATAAAGTAGAATTTTATATGTGCTGTAAAAGAGATACAAACAGAATGTATTCATTGGGAAAATTGGGAAAGCCTTGAGATGGGCCTTGCTTGATTTGATCTTGTGGAAATGGGGAAAAGGTGGTGGTAACAGTGTTGAACAAAGACACAGCCAAGGGAAAGAATGAACTCTGGAGGAAAAGATGAGCAGTTGGTTCATTTTGTGTGTAGAGGAAGGCTCATGAGAAGGAATGGCAAGGGATGGGTTTGGAAAGGCAAGTGGGAGCCAGATCATGGGAGCCTTGGATGATATTCTTGGTAGTTGGGATTCTAGTTTCTTGGTATAAGGAGCCTTAGAATACCAGGGAGCTTCAATCACAGCTGGATTTTGTGAGCACTTCTCTACCAGCAGATTTGGGGAAGAGTTATGAATGTGAGAGAACACTTAGGGGATTCTAGTGTTAGTCCTGACAGAAGTGACAGCTGAGGGAGAAGGAAGTGGCAAGGGTTATAGATGGGACCACACTGGAGCAGTGGGAGCCATCATTCATGGTGACTGAGTGGATATGAAGGAGATGGGAGAGCATGAAGACTAATGGATGATTATGGTTTTGAGTCTGAGTGAGGAGGACAGTAGAATAATATGTTAACAAAAAGGAAATGTTTGGGCAGCCCTGGTGGCTCAGTGGTTTAGCGCCGCCTTCAGCCCAGGGTGTGATCACGGAGACCCAGGATCGAGTCCCACGTTGGGCTCCCTGCATGGAGCCTGCTTCTCTCTTTGCCTGTGTCTCTGCCTCTCTCTCTCTGTGTGTCTCTCATTAATAAATAAATAAAAATCTTTTAAAAAAATCTGTTTATTTGAGAGAGAGAGAGAGAACATGGAGGGAGGAGTAGGAGGAGGGAGACAAGTAGACTCTGTGCTGAAGGCAGAGCCTGACTTAGGGCTTGATCTCACAACTCTGAGCTGAAATCAAGAGTCACACGTGCTTGATGGACTGAGCCACCCAGGTGCCCCTTAAAAATAAATTACATTTTAAAGTCTATTATATTATTTTGGGTGTGTCACTTAACCCTTCTGAGCCTCATTTAAAATTTTTTTTTGCCTCATTTATTCTTCTCTGTGAAATAAAAGGGTTGAATTTTAGTCCATTCACATTTTTATTGCAGTTATCTCCCTGAAAGCAGATCTGATTTTATTATTATTCTACTTCAATATCTGCTTTCCATTGCCTGGAAGATAAATTTCCTGGCTTGGCATACAAAGTCTATATTGTCAGGGCTCTTTTACTGGAGATTACAGAAATTCAGACTGACTAAAACAGAGACATTTATTGGTTTGTGGAAAGGTCTAGGAGTCCACCAGTTTCAAGCATGGCTGGTTCCAGGATATCACAAGTCATGAGGCTTCTTCCTCTTTCCATCTCCTAGCAATTTTTAAAAATTGATTTTACTCTCAAACAAGTTCTCTTTATGAGATGACAGAGGCCCCTGTAGCCTCAACAGCACCTGGAAAGAGAATTCCACTCTTCCAGTGCTCCTAGCAACAGCCTCTTAGCAGCTCTTAGCTTGGGGCACTTGCTCAACCCTGAACCATTCACTGGTTAAGGGTGGAATACTTTGATTCACTTAGCCTTAGTGGTCTTCTATAGAAGGGGGAAAGGACAACAGCCCTGCCTAAACTATAGACCACAGTGAGACGAGGGAGATGGTTCCCCAAACAGAGGCTCCAGCTAATCTCTTACTTTGTATAACATTCTGCTTTGTACACCTCATGAGCCAACTATACTAAACTTCCCATCACTTCCCAAATACTCTTACTCTCATAACTCTCTTGTGACACATCTCTCCCTCTCCCTGAAAAGTCTTGTCTCAGTCTCTTTTGGTTTCTTACTAGCAAAGTCTTATTTATTGTGTTTAGGATCTCATTAAATACCCCCTTATCTCTGGGGTGCTTTGTTGTATGGTGGCCCTTGACTTTTGTCTCTCATAAACCCCTGTGCTCTGAGGATGATACTTGGTTTGTAGTCTTCATATCCTCAACCGAGACTGCACTGCTGTCAGCTACACAAGAGCTTTCTCTTTAAAAAAATTCTTTTAAATATTTTTTTTATTTTCAGAATTACATTTTTGCCTAGAATTTATATATTTGTATATTAAGATATGTCGGCTTTCAAATTTGTTGAGAATAGGCAATAGTAACATTAGTTTAAAGGTGTTTTGTCAGAGTACTTCAATGAATTTTTAAATTTTATTGTAATGAATTTTAGTTTAAGATGTCTGATTCAGTAATTCATGTGACTCTTTTTTTTTTTTTTATAGAGGACCCACAGACATGAATTATTTACTCCTCCAGTAATAGGTTCTCACCCTGATGAAACCGGAAGCAAATTCCAGGTTAGAACATAGGTTAATGTTAATGTTAATAACTAGGTTAAGTTATTTAGGGGGTGTAAGAATACAAGTTAAATATTTATTGCTTAATTCTAATTTATTGAAATTTAAGTGAAAATGAATCACTGAAAGCTGTTTAACTGGCTAATTGACCTGTTCATGCTCCCTGTTGATAAAGTTGATGCCCTGTGTCCTGGGTCCTGTAAATCTCTAAAAGAGATTCCATCTGAGATCCCTGGGTGGCTCAGTGGTTTGGTGCCTGCCTTGGGCCCAGGGTGTGATCCTGGAGACCCGGGATCAAGTCCCACATCAGGCTCCCTGCGTGGAGCCTGCTTTTCCCTTTGCCTGTGTCTTTGCCTCTCTCTCTCTGTCTCATGAATAAATAAATAAAATCTTTTTTTAAAAAAAGAGAGATTCCATCTTTGGGACAGGCCCTGAGACTATGGTAGCCCCCTGACAGTTTCTGGCCATCAACACAGATCTCTAGTCCTCTTGGTCTATTTGCTGGGTATGACATTGGCTTTCTGATCAGCTATCAGAAAGGCAGTGTCCTCCCCTCACTCACACTCCAAAATCCTAGTCCTTGTTCCAGGCCTCCTCTAGTGACCACCACACACTTACTCAGCTAAAGTGTGCTCTGTCCACTGAAGTAAAAAGTTTATTGAGGCACTAAGGAAAACATTTACAGGATAAATGAGACAGCACAGACAGGCCACAGGGTTGTTGGGGCCTGGGGAAGAGGTGAGAAGAATGTTTTCTGTCACCTGTACTCCTTCCACTTTTATATTCTTATACCCTTTGTTCACTTTTGTTCACACAATGCACCTAGTCACTATCAGCCTGTCTGTGGCTTTGTTCTTCTCAGCATACACAGCCCCGCTGGGGGACGTCTTCTGCTACTTCTAGACCCTGCCATTTCTCTGAGGTTCCATACAGGTTCAGAAGAGGCCTAGCCTCTTGTAAGGTTACATTCTCTGCCGCAGAAGATGAGAAGTCATGATGATGAGTAGTCTGGTAAATACTAAAACAGTAACACTGTTGGGTGGTAGCACCATAATGAGAAAACATTTATAGTTTCTGCTTTTAATTTTTATTAGAGAAGATTGGCATTCTATTTCCTGACCAAAGACCATCTATATGTTTTCTTATGTATATTAGGTTTCCTATGGCAACTCAGATGCGCACAGAAGCATTCTTTCTCCTCTCTTTTTTTGCCAGACTTTAGTAACTTTAAGACTTATCTATGTAATTTATGTTCTTTTCAATCTTTCCAAGCTGTTTTAATTCTGTATTCCTGTTGGTAACTTTACCTATTTAAACTGCTATGTATGGTACCTACATGGTAATTTCCCTTTATTGACTGCAAAAATTGTGTCCTCAGGAATACTTGTTACAGCTTTGTATTCCTGCTTTGCTTACTTATTTAATGTAAATTATTCATTTGTTTAATGTAAATTGCAATATTTTTCCCAGTCTATAAGTTGTCCTTTTATTCTCTCTTTTAAAAGATTTATTTTGGGATGCCTGGGTGGCTCAGCGGTTGAGCGTCTGCCTTTGGCTCAGGGCATGATCCTGGAGTCCCGGGATCAAGTCCCACATCGGCCTTCCTGCATGGAGCCTACTTCTTCCTCTGCCTGTGTCTCTGTCTCTCTCTGTGCGTCTCTCATGAATAAATAGGTAAAGTCTTAAAACTAAAAAAGGAAAGATTTATTTATTTATTTTAGAGTGAGAGTTGGTGGGGCAGAGGAAGAGAATCCCAAGCAGACTCCATGCTTAGTGTGGAGCCAGATATGGGGCTCGATCCCACAACCCCGAGATGAGGACCTGAGCTGAAACCAAGAATTGAATGATTAACTGACTACACCATCCAGGCACCCCAGTTGTCCTTTTATTCTCTCAATAAGAAGAGAACCTAAGTCATAATTTTGTTAAAAGTCCAACTTAATTTTTTGCTTTTATGGATCATATTTTTGGTTTTGTTTCTAAGAAATCTGTTTAACCCAGTTTTTAGGATACAGGTGTTGCATATCTTTTGTTTTCTTCAGATTTATCCCTAATTATTTCATTTTTTAAAATTATTTTACATGTACATTGTACTACCCCTTTTGATGTTAGGTTCATGTTTTTTAAGAGGAAATCTAATATCAAATGTTAGTGATTACTATGGGTTGATGCAATTATATATGACTTTATTTTATATTAAAAATTTTTATAGTAAACAGGCATTATTTGTAATAAGAAACATAAGATGGTATAGATAAAAAAGTTTCACTTGGTAATTACTATAAAAATGAAGAATTATATGCCTTTTTATTTAGCAGTTCTGTTTCTGGAATTTGTAGAAATTTGTCCAACAGTTCTACCCATGCAGTGGGCCAAGAGAGGTGCAAGAAATATTAAGCACTGGTTTTACTATCAGAAAACTGGGAGCAACTTAAGTGTCCTTTAATAGGAATTTGGTAAAATAAATTATTGTATATATATATATATATATAACACATATATTTATATATATATATAAAAAAAATAGGTAATCTCCATTCATTGAAAAGAATGAAGTATATCTATTCATAGTTAAATGGAATGATTTCTAAGACATTAAATTTTAAAAATTAAGTTGTATAATAATACAATAATATGGCTTAATCTTTGCAAATACAACAAAAACTGTATGATTATAAATTATATATGTGTGTATTAACATATACTGACCAAATAAATAAAATTTATATTCTTTTTTGTATTTTAAAGGTAAATGCACTTATCATTATTCAGAACACAGCAGTCACTCTCTGTCCATGGGGAATATGTTCCAAGACCCCCAGTGGATGCCTCAAACCACAGATAGTACCAAAACCTGTATGTGTCATGTTTTTTCCTACACATACATACCTGCGATAAAGCTTAATTTATAAATTAGTCACAGTAAGAGAGTCACAACAGTAATTAGTAATAAAATAGAACAATTATTTACAATAAACTGTAATAAAAATTATGTGAATGTAGTCTCTGTCAAAATATCTTAATATATTGTGCTCACCCTTCTTATGATGAACTGAGATGATAAAATGCCTTCGTGATGCGATGAAGTGAGGTGAATGATGTAAACATTATGATATAACTTTAGACTACTGTTGACCTTCTGACGATTCCTCAGGAGGACTGTCTGTTTCTGGGCTGCGGTTGACAGGATTACTGAAATCATGAAACATGAAACTGTGGATAAGGGGGAACCTGCTGTAATATGGTATGAGACTACAGTCATTGCTAAGAGCCTGAGTTAGTACTTTAGCTTCTTATAGGATAAATTACATTTCCTGAGTTCGATTTGATTTTCTACTATAAAGTAGAAAATTCACACTCAAAATTTACTTATTCATAAAAAGATTAGTTTCTTCAAAAAATGTGTTTTCAGTCTTTAAGAATTTATTTTATCTTATTTTAAGCTTAAAACAATAGAAACCCTCCTGGGCAGTACAGCCAAAATTGGAGATGTGATTGTTCTTGGAATGATAACCCAGTTAAAAGAGGTAAGTTAAACTTAATAAGCTTCAGACTGTTGTTTTCAGCCTTCAGACTGATGAAATGGCAGTTACTCTAGCAATCCTGCAGAGGATCCAGGGCCATGTTCTCCAGGGAAGGCTCCTGCCTCAATTGGCAAGTAACTTTTGCCTCTGCATTCAGTTTCCTGAGGAGATGTTGGGAAGGAGTGTTTCATACAGGCCACCAGTCTGCATGGCCTGAAATTAGCCCAGTGGTGTCTGGTTGAACTGAGAGTTCTGAGGTTCTGAACCAGCAAGTCTGCAGACCACATCCTGCTCTGTCAGAGACACTGAAGACTCTTGAGGCGGAGGCACCTGGTGAGGCCCTGTGGCAGCCCATGAGCATCTGTCTTGCCATCTTTTCATTTGCAGTAGTCATTCTCTGTGTACCGATAAAGAGTCTCAGTCTTAATCAAGTGATTCATCTGAGGCGACCAGACTAGCAAATGGAAAGGCCTGGACTAGGAATTCCTCGTTTAAAAAAAAACCCACTGTAATATACTATATTCTGTTGTCAGAGTTGTATTTTAATGATTTCGTTCTAGTATTCATTTTTACACAAATACAGACTGACTTCTTTTCACTTTTTTTAGGGAAAATTTTTTCTGGAAGATCCTACAGGCACAGTACAACTGGATCTTAGTAAAGCTATATCCTTCATTTTTATTTTTTTAAATCTATGTTGCATGAGTTGGGGATATTGATTATATATCATTCTCAAGTTAACCTATTTGGGTTCCCCTTGTAACTTACATATGATGATGATGATGTAGGAATCAAGACATAATCGTAGCCAGAGACAAAAAAAAAACTTAATTCTCCCTTCTTTAGAGAAGCCAAAGAAATCACTGAGGAAGTCTAGAGCATGCTAAGAATAATCTATACTGTCATTATTACTAAGCTACATCTTAGAATCAGACATGGGACATTAAACCTAAAATTTTTTAAGCCATGATCTCTTCAGTTTCAAGTGTGAAGTCTTTGAATGTATTATTTAGAAGGGCTTTGGGCTTAGAATGTCTGTTGACTTTATCACCACCTCAAGTATAGAAATATTTTCCTCAGCTGCTGTGTACCAGTTCCATAGTGGCTTATACACAGAGTCATGCTTTGTTTTAGCAGAAGGTAAGTTAGTATACTTTTTTCCTGTCCTCATCATTCTACAATAAAACTGTTTTTACATTGGTTAAAATATATGAGCTTGACATAATTTGAGAACATTGCTTATAAGAACATACTTTTGACAACATTAAATGGGCCTGGAGTTTCTTTTTGGGGTGAATAAAATATTCTGAAATAAGTGGTGATGGTTGTACAACTTGTGAATATACTAAAACCCACTGAATTACATACTTTATAAAGTGTAAAGCATAAGGATACGTGAATTATAGCTTAATAAAGTTGAAAAAAACCCTAGATTTTACATAGGATCATAAAATGAAACATTTTCTAATCTCTGTACCTTATCTCTCCCTGACTCTAACATGCATCATGAAATTGAGAAGTGAAAAGTTTTACTTTGGAATCTATTTCTATTTCATGACTTTTTGTAGATAAAACTGAGATTCTTTTTGGATCTAAAGCTTTTACGTTGGTCGGTGGGAGTGGCAGCTTCTGTGTTAGTTGACAGGGGATGAGACAATAATTTAGCTTTCTACTTTGTGTTCCACAGTTTCTTTTCTTTCAAACAAGAAGAATTGGACAAATGAAAGTGATTTGTTAACTTCTCTTTTTCAGGTTGGTTTGAAGATCGGGTGTTTCACGTCAATGCCTTCGGATTTCCGCCCACGGAACCCTCAAGCACTACTAGGTATAAAATGTTTGACTGCAGCTCTATGGGAATCTTGTAATACTGGCATTAATGAATGCAAGATAGGATGTCATATCTTGGTTATTATAAGGCCTCAGGCTTTGTGCACAATGCAAAGAGTAATAGTGAGTTAGAAGACTGGGCTGTGTATGCCACTGAAAGCACATTTACCTTGGCTTTTTATGGGAAAGATTGTAGTCTTCCTCTATCAGTTATCTATGATTGGAAGTTCACCTGAGGTAAGAGATAGGAAAACACTTAGAGGAATATAATTTTCATGTTAATTTAAAGCCTTTTTTTTGTTTTCTACTAATGATTAAAAGTTATAGGAGGCAGATTATAAAGCTCTTTAATATAAGCAAAAGCATCAACTATTAGAGTTATTCCAAAAGGACCTTTTCTGAGAGGAGAGAGGTTCCTGTCACTCAGTTATTTGAGCAGAGGCTAAATAATGGTGTAAAAGTTGTAGCTGCTGGCTTGTGGGTTAGATATAATTTATAGACCCTTCTTTTTTTCCCTTGGAAGTATTAAAACACAGTTTGTTCCCAATGTTTAAAAACTAGGAGATTTCTCATAATACAAGTCTAGATTTCTGAGTTCCCTTAAACAACCAGATCTGGCAACAGGGCACCTGAATTCTTACTCACCTGGCTACCACTCTGCCGCAGGGACTGGCTGCTTGGGGCAGGGCAGGGGCATGCACCCTCGCTCCTTACCTACGAGGCCTCTGCTGGTTGCTGCCTAAGGTGGTTGCTGTGTTTGCCATGTCTGGGGGAATGAAGGTTGCCTTCTAATCTTGAGCTTCTATTTATGATGACAGTGAAGATTTCAAGAATTTTAAGGATTAAGATTTGAGTTCGAGTGTACCTATATAAACGCAGGGTGGAAAGGCCATGTTTGCTGGCAGGGAGTGACTGGAAGGGCAGCTTCTCTTCCTGTTGGGAGCAGTCCACGGGAAAGTGCTGGTTATGCTCAGGAGAGCACAAGACCTCATCAAGCCAGCTCACTTTTAAGTGAGTGCATTTAGTGCCAGTTTGTGGCTTTTTACAACACAGGTTTTCTTTGGAATTTATTTAAAGAAAGATTGCTGTTGTTTGGGCATTTTATTTTCATATATGCTTCAAAATTACTACTCTAGAATGAGAGGTAAAATCAAGGAAGCTGGCCATGAGTATTACCATTCTGTGTCAGCCTCATGCACAGCCACCAGATGAGGGGGTTGATAGAAGGCAGAGCAGGAGTAGTGCAAGAAGCTCAGGCACTGGCTCTCTGACACTTGCCCCTGCTAACTGGCCACAGGCAAATCACTTAACACTCCTGAACCTGGTTTTCTCTTTTGTAAAATAAAGAAAATAGAATCAACCAAGATGAGGTTTCTTTTAGGATTTAAGACTATAACCTGAGATGCGTTTATATATGTACATATGTTACTTAGGAACCACATGTATATCCATCCATCCATCCATCCATCCATCCATCCATCCAAGGAGAGAGTTTCTTTTAAGCATGAATGCACAGATCTGTATCTTTTTTTTTTTAATATTAAAAAGGGACGCATACTTTGCTTGTAACCTCCAAATTTTCACAATCCTGGGATGTAGATTAGTCTCTGTAGACCTCTTTAATCCCTTAGAATAAATTTCTAGAAGTGGAATCGTTCCATTAAATGGTTAGTACATTTTTTGGGCTGTTTTTCTTTTCTAATTTTAGCTTTTATTTATTTATTTTACAGAGAGAGCACACAAGCAGGCAGAGGGGAAGGGAGAAGAAGCAGACTTTCTGCTGAGTAGGGAGCCCAGTGTGGGGCTTGATCTCAGGACCCTGGGATTATGACTTGAGCCGAAGGCAGATGCTCAACTGCTGAGCCACCCAGGTGTCCCTTTTTTTAGTTTAAAAGTCTCTTTTATTAGATATTGTTTAAATCAAATACCCATTTCTCCAACTTTCAACTACATAGAAAATTGTGATTTTTTTTTAAAGATTTATTTATTTATTCATGAGAGAGAGATGCAGAGAGGCAGAAGGAACCTGTTGCAGGATTCGATCTAGTACCCTCCAGGATCACACCCTCAGCTGAAAGCATACGCTTAACCACTGAGCCACCCACATTCCTGATCCATTTGAATATTTGCTTTAGTCATTTTTAAAAGACACAGATATAGCCTGTTAAGTATGTACTATTTTTGTATTTCTTTTTTTTAGGACACTTAAATAAACTTGTTTGCTTTTTACGTGCTACAAATAGTGTATTTTCATGGTACTATGTATACCGAGGGGGAAAATAACCTCATTAGATAGAAAGAAGCTAAATTTGAAAAATTATTAGAAAAATATTTCCAACAAGGGGCACCTGGCTGGCTTGGTCAGTGGAGCATGTGATTCTTGATCTGTAGAGACTGCTTAAACATAAAATCTTTAAGAAAAGAAAAGAGAGGGACGCCTGGGTGGCTCAGTGGTTGAGCATCTGCCTTTGGCTCAGGGTGTGATCCTGGGTCTGGGGATCGAGTCCCACATCGGGCCTCCTTGCATGGGGCCTGCTTCTCCCTCTGCCTGTGTCTCTGCCTCTCTCTGTGTCTCTCATGAATAAATAAATAAAATCTTAAAAAAAAAAGAAAAGAAAAGAGAAAGAAAAACATCTCCAATTAGGATAGAAACTAATATTATGTCATAATTATCTAGAGCATACTATGGAAATGTGAACTTTTTTGGAGGGCCTTCTAATACATCTGTGAAGACTTCTGCAAAACTAAAACAACTAGAAGAGGAGAATAAAGATGCCATGTTTGTGTTTATATCTGATGTTTGGTTAGACCAAGGAGAAGTGTTGAGAAAACTTCACACCATGTTTTCTGGTGGGTGCCATTCTTTTCTACTCTTTTGAACTCAGTACAAGGGATCAGGTCTTAAAACTAAATTGTTAAAAAATGTATCATTTTGAGTAGTCCCTTTTCTTTCTTTTTCTTTTTTTTTTTTTTGAGTAGTCTATTTTCTTGTAAATGTTTTTTTAGCAGTGAAATATTTTAAATGAGTCCATCTTAAAGACTTAAATTTTTACATTTGAAAAATGACTGTGTGTATATCTGTGTGTGTGTGTGTGTGTATTCATAAGAAATAAGAATTAGTCCTAAGTAGAGTATAAGAATAGATAAGATCTTGGGTTTTGGAGTCTGAAATTGCAGCCTGAGACCTTGGGCAGGTTACTTAATCTCTCAGTTTATTGGGATTTTATGAAAATCAAGCCATTGAAGGGCCTAGTTTATAATAAATGCTCAATGAATGGGGAGCATTGCTACTATTATTTAAAAATAATAGTTATTAAAATGAGTTGTTATTAAACTAGCAAGTTTTTATTATTAAAAATTCATGGTTAGGCTCAGTTGGTGGAGCATGCAACTCTTAATCTCAGGGTCCTGAGTTCAAGCTCCAATGTTGGACCTAGGACTTACTTAAAAAACCCTCATAGTTAAAGGGCTTTTAATCTGATATCTAGACTCAAAAGGTGGTATTCATTTTATTCTCTTATTTTTAGGTTATTCACCAGCACCTCCAACCTGCTTTATTATGTGTGGTAATTTTTCATCTGCACCATATGGAAAAAGTCAGATTCAAGCTTTGAAAGGTATTGAAGGTCTATTAAATAATTGTTTTTACATTTATATAAACTAAACTGATAAGAAATGATCTATAATATTTTAATTTCGTTCAAAAGATGTGGGTGGTATCTATTCAAATACAATTTGATTTTTGGTTGTATTATATGCAAATTAAATTGTGTATCTTTTTAAAATTTTAGATTCCTTAAAAACTTTGGCAGACATAATATGTGAATATCCAAATATCCACCAAAGGTAATGATTTCTATTGCTATATATATATTTTTTAAATATTTTATTTATTTATTTAACAGAGAGAAAGAGCATAAGAAGGGGGAATGGCAGGGAGAGGGAGAAGCAGGAGGGCTCCATCCCAGGACCCTGGGATCATGACCTGAGCCAAAGGCAGACGCTTAACTGACTGAGCCACTGAGGTGCCCCAACTACTGCTGTATTTTTAACAGTTTTTTTTAAATAAAAAATAAGTTGTAAGTTTATTATCCATGATTATTAATAAATAAATGGAAAAAATTTTGAGAAAATTAGTATGCTAAGAGATAAAATTATCCTCACATCATGATAATGTATGTTACACTGTACTAGAGATTCATGGTGAAAATATTAAAAGGAAGAGCAATACTTTCAACTATATTTTGAATTTTTGGTGACATTACTCTTAAGTATCTAGAGCTGCACTTTGCAACATGATACTCACTGGCCATATGTGTCTCTTTAAATTTAAAGTTAAATTGTTTAAAGTTAAATATAATTTAAAATTCACTCACACTAGTTCAAGCACCCAGTAATTGAACAGTGCAGATACAGACATTTCCATCACTGTAGAAAGGGCTGTTGGACTATATTAATCTGGAGATTTGTAGTAATTAATTTATTAAAATGCACAAAATTTAAAACAATATTTAAAATTCACTAAAGGCAGTAACTTGCTTTTAATCTATTGGATAGTGTTGCAATAATTTTTTTTTTAATGAATTATGTTAAATTTTGCTACAGTAGTCGTTTTGTATTTATACCTGGACCAGAGGATCCTGGATTTGGTTCCATCTTACCAAGGTAAATTTTGTTTAGATTTTTCTAACAGTAAAAAAAATTTTATATGATTATAAAATATATTCTGTACTACATAAATTGTTTTTTTAGGCCACCAATTGCTGAAAGCATCACTAATGAATTCAGACAAAGAGTACCATTTTCAGTTTTTACTACTAATCCTTGCAGGTAATATTACCATTTTGTATTACACTTTTTTCCCTTTTATTTCAAAATTAACTTGATTCTGAAACTGTATCTGAACTTTGATGATTGTGAGATAAATATAAAGAGAAAATTTCTATTTTAGGTTTCTTAAAACTTTAGAAATATTTTAACACTATTTAATTCACTAATAATGAATTGAGAAGCTGAAAACCAGGTGGAGATTTAAAAATTGAGAATCATTACACATCCTTTAAGAAAAGTTGCAATGGAAAAGTGAAAAGATGATGCATTTACTGCATGTGCTGCTCACTGTCATCATAGGCTGTACACTAGTCCTTGGTTCTCCTCTCTTTTGTGCCCATATTCACTCCTTGGTGACCTATCCACTCCCAAGGCTTTCAGTACCATCTGTGTATTGCCTGTCAGCTCCCAACCTGTTCTGTACCTTTCCTTGTCAGAGTTCATGCCACCTTTATCCTTCCAGTCACTTAGATCAAAAACTTTTGGGTTTTTCTCACATGTTGTTTTTCAGGAAGTCCTTCAAAAATTTGAAGGAAGGCTTCAAAATTTATGCAGAATCTGGCTGCCTTTCACAATCTCTCCTCTGTGACCCTCTACCATCTTCTCTTGTCGGGATTACTGTAACAGCCTCCTAGATGGTCTCAAGCTTCTACCCCTGCCCTCCTTCTGTAGTCTGGTCTTTTTTTTTTTTTTTTTTTAAGATTTTATTTATTTATTCATGAGAGACACAGAGAGAGAGAGAGAGAGAGAGGCAGGGCACAGGCAGAGGGAGAAGCAGGCTCCACACAGGGAGCCCAACGTGGGACTCGATTCTAGGTCTCCAGGATCAGGCCTTGGGCTGAAGGCAGCGCTAAACCGCTGAGCCACCCGAGCTGCCCTGTAGTCTGGTCTTAATGATGTGTCAGAGCAATCCTTTGACACAAAGGCATATCACATCCTTCTTACTGATTCTGAAAGATGAGATCCCCTTTGTGCCATTCAGTAACAGCCCACAGCCTTACAGTGGTAGTCAGGGCCCTGGACGATCTAGCCTCCTATTCCCTGTCTGATCTTTCTTTCTCATTCATTCCAGTCACTGCAGTCTCTTTTCTGTTCCTCTAACATGCCAGACATGCTCCATCTTGGGGCCTCTGCAGTACCTGTGCTCTCTGCCTGCATGGTGTTCTTCCTCTGCATATCTGCTTGACTAACTCTCTTACCTCCTTCAAGTCTGTGCTCAAGGCAGACTCCATTATCAGCTCTACCTGTTTTGATTACTCTATTTAATATTCTAGCTTCTGGCCCTTCTCTTCTCACAAATGATTCCTAATAGCCTGTTTTTCTTTTCCCCATACACTTAATCATCTCTCAGTCTGCTTACATAGTTATTGTGTTTATTGTTTACTTTCTCTGACTGCCCTACCCTATCCTTAGAATATGAACTGCATGAGGAGTGGGGTGTTTTTGTTTAGTTCATTCATCCGTAGAACAGTGCCAGACACATATGGGGAACTCAATAAATTACTGTCAAATGAATGGATTAGTGGATAGACTCTAGCTGCATTTTTGTTGTGGTAAACAATGGGAAGTGGGAATGGCTTTGTATTGTAAAACATTTTAACCTTTTAAACTATCTCATATTTTTTTCCTGAGGAAGTCAAATTCAGCTACTGTTTTCATTTCAGAATTCAGTATTGCACACAAGAAATTATTGTCTTTCGTGAGGACTTAGTGAATAAAATGTGCAGAAACTGTGTCCGCTTTCCTAGTAGCAATTTGGATATTCCTAATCATGTAAGTTAAGAGTCTTCCTCATTAAACTATCTTAAGTGTTGCATTATATAAAAATGTTTTAAGCCACTTGATAATTTGCCCTTTTATATTTATGGTTCAAAATAACTTGAACATATTTTTGTCAGTAAGTTAATTTTTGTTACTGAGTGTTTCTCAACTTTCTCACTGAAGTATCCCCTATTGGGCAGGGGAAAACCTAGAATGAACAGGAAATTTCTTTGAAGCTTCCTATTTTGCTTTTAAAACTCATAAATCTTATATTATACTTCAAAATATATATTTATTTTAAAAAATATTTATGTTCCTAACATTCATTATTTTATATGATATGTCCACATTAGGAGGATGTGTAGTCTTTATCTTGTAGCTTCAAGGTTCCCTGATATAAACCTATCAATCCCTGGCTATATGTACATTCATGTACCACCTTGGGAAATGTGGAAGTAGATCATACAGAGCATTTTTAGTATTTTTAATATTTAAAGTTTATGTAGGCTACATATCTATTTTTGGCATTACTCAAGCTATGGAATTATTTTTAGGTGAACAGAATTAGTAACTGAGTTTATTATACAGCTGTAAGTACAATTGTTCCAATATGACCATTTAGGGGAGTAGCTTTATGATACATGATACTAAATGAAAACTTACAGATTTTCCTTAAAGTACAGGATGGTTCATTTTATTGCCTTTTTTTTTTTTTTTATAGATTGTATTTATTTATTTGAGAGAAAGAGAGTGAGCAGTGGGGAGGGTAGAGGGAGAAGCAGCAGCAGACAGGGAGCCTGACGAGGGGCTTGATCCCAAGACCCTGAGATCATGTCCTGAGCCGAAGGCAGACACTTGACCAACTGAGGCATCCAGGCGCCCCTTATTTCATTTCATATCAGTGTTTCCCAAAGCTCTGTGATTCAAAGTCCTCCTAATTGTTTCTTAAATTTTCTGAATCCTTTTGGCACTTGGTATTTCATTTAAATGATTTGTTAGCAATTTTAATTTTTACAAATAAACTGAAGGTTGTTTTCTATCATTCTTTTGTAGTTTGTAAAGACTATCTTATCCCAAGGACACCTGACTCCTCTACCCCTTTATGTCAGCCCGGTATACTGGGCGTATGACTATGCTTTGAGAGTGTACCCGGTGCCTGATCTCCTTGTCATCGCAGACAAATACGATCCTTTCACTCTGACCAATACAGAATGCCTCTGCATAAACCCTGTAAGAATATAGTTTATATATTATATAGTCATAGTTTGTCAAGATTAGAGTGTTATTTCTTTAAATTTAATATATATATGTATTTAGTAAAATTACTGTTGTATAAAAATATACTATTTGATAAAACATTGAATCAATTTGGTACACACAGTTCTTCAACTTTCAAGATAGCATGTGACTGTAAAGTAATGTGACTTAAAAAAAAAAATACACCAAAGCTCATAAATCCAAATAAGTATTTTCCCCTTTAAAGTAACTGCCTTGGGATTCCTTTCTGGGAATTGCTTTCAGAATTTCTATTTCATTCTCTTTAAATATATTAATGTCCTTTGTGGAATGATTTTGAGTTTTGGAAATTCATACAAGTTCTAGAAATCTAAACCCAATGAATGTGGAAATTCTTACCAAGACACAATTTCTTAAACAGAAGTATGATTGCCTTTTCAAGTTTAGGAAATATTACTGCATAAGCACTGTTGATGTGAAACAAAATATCTTCATTAGTGATTTTTAATCTATGCTTCCTTGATTCTTGTGTATTTTAGACCTTAATACTGTTTTTGTTTCATCTAGGTCATTTCTAGAAACATCATGACTTACTACTGGTTACTGCTTTCCTCAGATACTCATTTATTTTGTTCAACTTCCTCTAAGACAGGGTTTTTAAACAGTGGAATTATTGACATTTTTAACCAAATAATTTTTTGTCATGGTGCACTATCCTGTGCATTGTAGGGTGTTTTGCAGCATCTTTGGCTACCCACTAGATTCCAGTAGCAGCCCCCAGTTGTAACAATCAAAAATGTCTTAGGATATTTGCTGAATGTCCCCTGGGGGACAAAATTTTCTGTGGTTGAGAACTGCTCAGAGAATGAGCACAGTCACTGGATTTGGTTTCACGGTTTGAAATGTGTGGCCTGATTTCTTTAGAATCTTTATTCACTTTCCAATATTCTTTCATAATAAGGCCATTTCTTTATTTAAAATTTTTTTAAAAAGATTTTATTTATTTACTCATGAGAGGCAGAGACATAGGCAGAGAGAGAAGCAGGGATGTGGGACTCCATCTGGGGACTCCAGGATCACGCCCTGAGCCAAAGGCAGGCGCTCAACTGCTGAGTCACCCAGGCATGAGTGCCCAGGCATGAGGCATGAGGCGCTCAACTGCCTGAGTCACCCAGGCACCCTCTTTATTTAAACTTAACTCTTTGGGCGTTTCACAGTTAATGCTTTTTTTGATAACATCTTATTTCTGAATTTTTCTACTTTTTTGTGGGCTAGTAAAGCACCACCTTTTGGGCAAGCCCAAAACTTGCTTTTCACATTGTTTCATCCCTTCATTTTTTTTTTTTTTTTAAGATTTATTTATTTGAAAGAGAGGAAGAGAGAGAACATGATGAGGGGAAGAGGCAGAGGGAGAGAATCTTCAAGCAGATTCCCCACTGAGCACGAAGCTTGATGTAGGGTCCAATCCCCCATGAGATCACTGCCCAGTCCAAAATCAAGAGTCTGATGCCCAACTGACTGAGCCACCCAGGCACCCCTCTTCATCTCATCTTGTTACTTACACTGATGAATGCCTGCAATGGGCCAGACATTGAATTAGTGCCAGGGATACAGAGACTGAAAGGAAAAGACCGTCTCTGCCCTAGAGTTTAGTAGTAGACCGACCACTGCATGGCTACTGCTCAGTTGCTTTGGGGGCACCTCAGAGGGCCATCAACATAGCTTTTCACTGGAGAGACAGGAAGGAAATCTTTCTTGAACATGATATTCAAGTGTCTTACGTGCATATGTAGCATTGCACAGTACTGTTTATTCGTACACTGAGTAGAGCTACTCTTAAGCATTTCCAGTTAGATCTGTTAGTGTGACTGTCTAGTCAACTTTGAAAGACTTTTGCTTCAAGTGGAGACACTTAATAGTAACACTTTCTCTCTATAAAGATGAGGAAAAAAAATCCGTCTCATTATAGTCACACCTTATACATTTATTTTTAAGTCATGACCAAGGGATTTGATCTTAAAAATAGGAATTTTAAAAATAAAAGTTGAGTATTCACTTACAGGTATTTTTTTCCCCAAAGGGCTCTTTTCCAAGAAGTGGATTTTCATTCAAAGTTTTTTATCCATCCAACAAGACAGTAGAAGATAGGTAAGTGTACCCCCAGAAACAGCAAGGACCTGTCTTTTGGCGTTGTATGGCTGAAAATCAGGTGCCCTGTAGGTTTGTTGAGGTTTTTAAAAATATCAGTAGTGGTCCATTGGAAATGATCTAGGCTGAACTTCTGGTCATGCTGTGGGATATAGAATTGTATGTATTTGATGGCACATTTGTGATAAAAAAGATTAAGAAGTGTTTTCTGAGGGTTATCTCAGGCCAGCCATGGAAGTGGGCTAGTTCTTTTATAGGCTGACTCCTGATAACATTGTTATTCTGAGAGGTCAGCCCCACCTTCCATGTATTTAATTCTCAAAAGATAGGCAGTCTGCCTTAAATTGGTAGCAAAGAAGTGTGTGCAGGCAGGGCAGGGTGTTAGTGTACTGATGATGGGGGGGGTTGGGGTGTTATCTTGGGAAAAAAGAATAATTACCTGGGGATTAGCAGTTTTCAAAGGGTGATCTATAGACCACCCTCATCAGAATTCTCTAGGATACTAGTTAAAAATGTTAAGTTTCTCACTTACCCTGGCAGGGGAGATACCATGGTCATGAAAGTGGGTTTTCCCAGAGCAAGGCTTATCCATTGCACTCCATACATGCTGATCCCTGCGATTCCCCCAAATGTGGGAAATCTAGCTGCATAATTTATGGTAGTGAGGGTCTGTGTTTGTGCTCTCCCCTGGGGTGGGGGTAATATTAAATTCCAGGATCTCATTCCAGACATATCAGATGACTCTCTAGTTAGTTGTAGGGCCCAGGAATATGCATTATTGACACTCTTTCTCTTGGATTCAGGCATCCTAACATATGATTTCTTAATTATATTTTGAAAAAGCTCCCACCTTCAGATAAGAACAAGTGGCCAAATAAATGCCTTCCAGGTTCTTGTCAGAGAATTAATCTTGAACACACAGCCCAGTGGTCTTTATTTTTTGGTAATTAACATACTCCTTCAAATAAAAATGAATGCAAGTACATGACGAAAATTTCAAATAATGCTTAAAGTATAAAATTGAGAAGGAAAAATACATTTGCTTCCTAACCCTGAAACCATGAATAACAGTTTCTTTGAGAGATATATATATATTTTTTTTTTTTTTAAGATTCATTTAAAAGAGAAGAGAGAAAGCACACCTTTATGCAGTGGGAGGGGCAGAGGGAAGGAGAGGGAGAACCCTCAGGCAGATTGCTGGCTGAGCCTGGAGCGGGACTCGGAGCTCAATCCCAGAACCCTGAGATCATGAACACTTAACTGCCTGAGTCACCCAGGCGCCCATAGATAGTTCTTGAAGAAACAATTACGCATTGTTTTTGCTGCTCAATACTCATGGAGTATTTTAAGTCCATTTACTTTATGATATGGTAAATTTTCATCTTGGATTCACTCATTTGACATATATTTGATTCTTACTATACTCTATACTTACTGCTTAGTTTTTGGAATAAATATAACCAGACCAGAACCTCATTAAGGTTGCGGATATTCTAGTCCTTTCTATAAGCCCCAAAAGTGTTGGACTATACCTAGCCCGCACTGAATCCTATAAAACCAAAATTGATTTGGCCCTTAGGTAAGAGCAAGCACTCATCTCGTTTCACAGTTCCCTGTTGTCACCTGGATGCCCCTGAGGGTGTTTGATTTTGTGACCCCAGGATTACTGAGGGCTGTCTGCCTGGAACATATTTTAACCACCTTTAGAATGACTTACTGAACTGCAATTTGATATGAAACTTACTCTGCTAGGAAAACCAATACTGGGAACTTTTAGCAGGTCTCAGGACAAGAGGATTCTGTATCTATCCCAAGCAACTCTTTATCTTCAGGGAGACTGTGAATCCTCTAATAAACTCCCTTTGCTCTAGCTGCTAGGAAGCACAACTAAATGTGCCTCCCACTTCTATAGCTGCAGAGGAATTACCCTGGCTTCATCTTTATTTTCTGAACTATATTTTCCCATTACTTGAATTTCCTCACTTTTATCTTCATTACATCTGTCTCTGCAAATCATTTTATATTCTTTTAAAAAAATGAGCTGGGATACGGGGTGCCTGGGTGGCTCTGTAGGTTGAGTATCTGTCTTCAGCTCTGGTCGTGATCCCAGGGTCTTGGGATTGAGCTCTGCATTGGGCTCCCTGCTCAGCAGGGAGCCTGCTTCTACCACTCCCTCTGCAGCTTCCCCTGCTTGTGTTCTCTTACTCTGTCAAATGTAAAAACAAAATCTTTAAAAAATAAAAATAAAATAAAATGAGCTGGGATATAAATAAGTAAACCACAATAGGATATTAACTGATTTATTAATTATGATACACAAGACACTTCAGTTACATTTCGGGTAATATTGCCTGATTCCTATACACAATTGTTTGTGTTCTAAGCACTTTTTACAGAATTTTATGATCGTTCCCAACATTATTATATTAGAAGTCATGTGTGTACCCATCTTCCTTAAAAGCTTCTAGTATAGCCCTTGACCTGAGTTGATGCTCACCATTCATGGAGTTGAAATACCTGGAATTATAAGAATAGCTGAAATTAAAAGATAAATTCCTTTATCTTGTATAGACTCAGATGCTGAAAAGCCTTCACATGATTTCCAAACTATAATTTAGTAGTGATAATTGAAGGAATCTTTTAGTGCTTGATCAAACAGATTGATGTAAGTTTAAGTTTCTTTTTGAGAGAATAGGAAACAATTTCAAGATTTATTAGAATTGTTTGGTCCTACTGCTGTGTAATTTCTCCAAAGAAGAAATCTTGTGGTAGACTATTTGTGAAATCACATTGTAGTGTTAATCACAAAAACATAGTGGATAAGCCTAGCCCTGTTTCAGCAGGGACTCTCATAGAGTTGTTTATTTTAAAACACAGTATTGGTGATGTAGTGGAGAAATACCCATTTTCACACATAGTTGGTCAGAATAAAATGTGGTAAAAACCTTTATGGTGGGCAACTTGACAGGATTTCTTAAGACCTAGACTGGATATGCCAGCAATTCCACTTATAGGAATTTATCCTACAAGTAACTTGGGCTTATGCATAAAAGCTACAGGTATTTTTATTGTAGTTTGTATAATAGCAAAACAAACAGTTTAAATGGGTACCTATTTAGGGGTGCCTGGGTTGCACAGTTGGCTGAGCATCTGACTCTTGGTTTGGGCTCAGGTCACGATCTCATGGTTATGAGATTGAGCCCTACGGGGGGGGGGTGGGGGAGTGGGGGGGCGGCTCTGGGTGGCGTCTCTTGGGACTTGCCCGCTCCCTCTGTCTTCCCATACTCTAAAATAAATAAATCTTTTTAAAAAAATAAGTGGGTACCCATTTAAATGTGTGTACTTACTCAGAACTTTTCGAGTATATTTAAATTTCAAAGCCATAAAGGAAAGGATTAGTTTTAAAAATTATAAATATATTTATTATTAATTGAAAAAAGATACAGAATAGTGTTCATTGTATTCTACCACTTACGTATGTGTTTTTAAATCATATACCGCTGCGCCCCCCCCCCCAGTACGTGCTTATAGATGATTAGATTGTCTTTATAAGGAAAAATAATTGCTTCCAGGAACAGAAATAGAGTGTGAGACTGGTTTATTTTTCACACTGTCCCCTTTTGAATTTGGAACAATATGCATGCAATGACCTATTTTTAAAATTAACTAAAACTAAGTACTTAGAAATGTACAATAACTTAGGTTTCTAATAGATTTAATTTTATGAATTTTTATTTTCAGCAAACTTCAAGGTTTTTGAGATTCTTATTAGAGTATCTGAAGAAAGAAAATTCATCAGTTTCTAATTAATTTTATATTTATGTGATTTTGAGAAGTTCCAATAAAAGTATGATAAACTCTAGAATGCTCTTAAATCTGTATTTTATGAAATTTTGGTATTAAGTTATAATAAACATGGTACACTACAAAGTTTTACAGCAAAAATATTTTCTGCATTGTCTTAATAGAAAGTATGCATGAAGGTCTATTTCTGATTATACATTTATGTTTAAAAACTGAAGTTTCATTATTTCTAGATTAGCCATATGTTAATATTCATTTTAAGAAAAATACAAGTATTTAAGATTTTCTGAATCCTTATTTTAGTCTGACTTAGATTTTTATCACCATAAGAATCCTAATTCAGCAATTTTCAAACTGTTTAAATTTCAAGTCACAGAATTTATTCTAGTGATAGTGAAAACCTTTGTGTCAGGATATTACTAAGATAATCATTTCATAATTATCTTTTGGGACTGGAGATTTAAGAACACAGAGTCCCCATTGATTTTACATTTAGTAGACACAGTTTATTTTGAAGCACCATGTTTTGCTATTTGGATGTGATTACTTAATACCATCCCCTTGTCTTTTAGTTTACAGCATTGTAGTAATAGCCTAGAAATGAAACTGAATGACAGACAGAAGTTGTTAGGGGTACAAAGAATGTTTCAAATGTAGGAGTAATCTTATTATTACAAAGAGCCTGGATTGGAAGACATATCTTTGAAAGGAAATTAGCTTTTTGGGGGAAGAGAGACTGATAAGAAATAAAAATGACATATTGAAGGGAAGATTTCTCAATGGAATTTAATCTGAATGTAGTGATAAGTGAATTAGTTAAGGGTGAAGTGGTAATTTGAGAAGCGGTTTGAAGATGGAAAATTTGGGGAGAACATTAGTTCTGATGTTGCAAGAGCAAGACTGAGCTTTAATTTCAAGAATAGCCTAGAAACAGTTAAAGATGAAATCAAGGCATAAGTTCAAAAGCTATGTTGCTTGGAAAATTTACAATCTGGGCCTAGAAAGTGGTAGTGAAATAAACATTTCAAGGTTGTTGGCCCAGTTATGAGAACCAGAGCTAAATATGAAAGATGATGGGTAGGAGTTATAAATGGAAATTGATACAAAGTGTTCCCCTCAATGATTTGTTTCTCAAGATGAGCTTTTTTTAGATCTTTTTGTATTTAGTGGCTAGAAAGACAGGGTGCATTTAAGACTTAGCAAGGTGAAGTGAAAATGAAGCGAGGCAGTCAACTACAAGCAGGTAAGTTCCCAGGACCAGGCAATAAGTGTTAGACTAAGACAGGAACTAGAACCGAGTGGGAATCTGCATCGTCCGGAAATGAAAAGCAGAAGTCTGAAAGATGGGGCAGCAGAGGAGCAGCACTGGGAGGGTATCCTGCACTTCTGTTTTGGGGAAAATCAGGGAGGTGGTATGTTCCTTGACTTGGTGCTTAATCAGCTGTAGCATGGCTGACCTCACTGCCAGAAATATGAGTATGAGGCACTGTCATGAAGGTGCACCTTACAACAGGGTCCAGGTGGATCACACAAGGAGACAGGCGTGGGTCAGATTTCTCTACTGTGAGAAAACCAATACTTGGTCTCATATGGGGAAACCACAGGAAGTGCAGACTGGAACACACAGGTGCACAAAAGGGCAGACTGGAACACAGGTGTACCCACGGGCCTGCTGTTCTGCTTCAGCCAGTTGCAGTCAGTCATGTGGGAAGCCCAGCCTAGGTGACCATTTTGGAGAAATCTGAATTTGAGGTAAAGCATCCTAACTTTTCATTTAGTGATGATTTAAATCACAATCTGTACTAATGAAGACATGATTACAGTCTGGACTGTGCCCACGAAAATTGCTTTCTCTGCCTTATAAGCACAGGAACTCAATCTTTCGTTCTATAAAATATACCTATTAAGTAAGAGGAGTTGAGTCCCAATCATTCACCAAAATCTGTTGTGTAATGTTCTATGTCCTCTTCTAATGGTAGGGAATGCTCAGAGCAGACAGGTAAGATTAAAATGGAATGTTTCGATTCTTTTTTTTTAAATTTAAATTTATTCATGAGAGAGACACAGAGAGAGAGGCAGAGACTTAGGCAGAGGGAGAAGCAGGCTCCCTGCAGGGAGCCCATGTGAGACTCAGTCTGGGGACCCCAGGATCATGACCTGAGCCAAAGGCAGACGTTCAACCACTTAGCCACCCCAGGAACCTCAGAATGTTTCTATACTGACCCTGTGCACAATCATGTGTTTTCTGTGTAGGCCACCCTTGATATGCAACCAGTAAGGCTCCACTTTTATTGTTCTTGATACTTGGGGCTTCATTTTTAGACCCGTCTTCTGAATAAAACAGAGGGTCAGGTTTGGACTGAGGTTGTAAACCACTGCTCTAATGCTTTATTCATTCATTCATAGAGACACACACAGAGAGAGAGGCAGAGACACAGGCAGAGGGAGAAGCAGGCACCATGCAGGAAGCCTGACGTGGGACTCGATCCTGGGTCTCCAGGATCACGCCCTGGGCTGCAGGTGGCGCTAAACCGCTGTGCCACCTGGGCTGCCCTGCTCTAATGCTTTAATGTACCGTTAACGTTTACCATGCTAGGCACTGTGCTAAGTGTTGATTATTCACTGTGCAATTTAATCCCCACTGGGTCACCATTACCTTTAATTTGTACATGAAGAAAACAGGTACAGGGAGGTTAAATAAGTTGCCAAGGTCACACAGCTGGTATAGGTCAGAGCCAAGCTGGCTCCATATCATATGGTCTCCTCTCCATTTCCTTACTGAACAGTAATTCTTGTACCACGTTACGGAAGCTATACAAGATCATCTAGAGCTCTGTTCTATCTATCTATCTATCTATCTATCTATCTATCTATCTATCTATCTATCTATCTATTATTTTTAAATATTTATTCATAGAGAAATAGAGAAGCAGAGGGAGAAGCAGGCTCCATGCAGGGAGCCTGACGCGGGACTCGATCCCGGGACTCCAGGACCACGCCCTGGGCCAAAGGCAGGTGCTAAACCACCTGGGGATCCCTAGACCTCTGTTTGAAACTGACGGTTGAACTCATCAGTGGGTTAAAATTAATAGGTCATAGCAGACAGAAAATTCCAGTGTTAAGTATCGCTTCAGGATACTGTTGTTTCTGTTCTGTGCCAGTCAGAGGTTGGCATGTTCTATCAGAGCTGTCTCACTTCAGTAGCTGTTAGGCCATCCACTTTGGACCTCTACTTCCCAAAGGGAAGTCTTCTTGCTGGCATTTAAAAAGATCCCAGTTGTGGGGCACCTGGCTGGCTCAGTTGGAAGAGCATGAGAGTCTTGATCTAGGCGTCCTGAGTCGGAGTCCCCATGTTGGGGGTAGCGTTTACTTTTAAAAAGGTGGGGGGAGGGGATGCCTGGGTGGCTCAGCAGTTGAGTGTCTGCCTTCGCCTCGGTGTGATCCCAGGATTGGGATCGAGTCCCACATCGAGCTCCTTGTGTGGAGCCTGCTTCTCCCTCTGCCTGTGTCTCTGCCTCTCTATCTCTTATGAATAAATAAATAAAAGCTTTTAAAAAAAAATCCCAGTTGCAGTATTTGTTGAAAAATAAGATAAAGAACTATGGGCCTGAATATTCACATCCTTCTCACCCAAAAGGCATTCATATTTAATAAGGATAGCCTTTCCTATATTTTAGTCAAGAGATGTGTTTTGAGCACCAGGGCTTTTCCACAATGCCATACTGTCTTATCAAGTAGCTTCTTTTGGGAAAGGGACTGTCACAAAAGTAAAATTTGGCAGTGGGGTGGTGGGGAGTGGGTCATGGGGGATGAACCTTTCTTAGAAGATCTAATGAAAGCTTAAGGGAGGGACCTCTAATCAGAAAAATCCACATATAGGAGCACACGGACACACATAATTTCACGGGGTTCAGGAACTCTGAAGGTCATTCTCATTTCTAAACAGCCAGGTGTAGTCTGTTGTCATATGTGTACTATGATGTGTTTATATTTGGAAATGCCTTTAGGATGAAACTTTGTGGTTACAAAGGTAACTTATGCTGAAACCAATCACTGGTTATGTTCACTGACCATCAGGATTAATAGAGAAGGATGCAATTCTATGCATCTGTCACATGTTTTAAAGACCTAGAAGTCATCTTTATGCCTCAAAGCCACTTCAGATATAAATCTTTGAGACCTGACAGGTTATTTTTAAATTTTTTATTAATAAACAAGTTCATAGTTTAGAAAAATTAAGAGATACAAGTAATCATAAAAGTTTTAACGACCTGCAGTTCCACCACCAGAGATAATGTTACTATTTTGGTATGTATCCTTCCAGATTTTTCTCTACAAATACATTTTTTCCTAAAAAAGTATCTTGGGTTAAAAAAAAAAGAATTTGGAATCATACTATACATACTGAACTTATTTTATTTACTGTATTATATTCATTCATTAAATATATGAGGACCTAACATGTTCCAGGTAGGGAGGAATCCAGTGGTAAATAAGAAAGGCAAGGTCATTTGTGTACCTTCAAACAGCAAATGTGAACCATGATGAAAATAAAAACAATGGGCAAATTTAGATGGGGATTTGGAAATGGGAGAGAGATGTCACAGAGAGCCACTAAAGTGACATTTAGGTTCTTGAGATTCAAGGGCTTGTGCACAGGCTCCCCAGGAGCAATGGAAGTTGTCATGGAGGCTAAGGTGTAATGATCCAGGGGGTGAGTATGGACAGGGCTAGGGATCAATGATGGCCTTATAGGCACAACTAAGAAATTGGGATGTGGGGCTACTGAAAGGCATTCAGCAGATCTGGTTTTCAAGATCACTAAGGTTACTGTGTGGAGAAGAGCTTGTAAGAAGGGAAGAGCTGAAGAGACGAATCCAGAAACTACTACAGAAGTCTGCGATGGAGACAATTCAGGGGCCCAGACCAGAAATGGAAGCTGGGGATGTATTTGGGGTGTGTAACAAGAGACCACAAGCCTTGGTAACTGAATAGTGGTGCAGGGTGGGGGAAAGAGGAATCAAGGATGACACACAGGTTTTAGGCTTAAGCAGCTGGGTGGACTGTAGTATTTACTGAGGCTGGGGAAATAACAGGTTTGAAAGGGGAAAAAAAAAATCAAGATTTCTATTTGGAGGGGTGCCTGGCTGGCTCAGTCAATAGAGCCTGCAACTCTTGATCTCTGGGTTTAGAGTCAGATCCACGCTGGATGTAGAGATTACTTAAAAATAAAATCTTAAAAAAAAATTTCTATTTGAAGTACTTTGCCTACTAGATACCTCACACATCCAGGTGGAGGTATCTAGTAGGCAATGGCATGAGCCTAGAGCTCAGGGGTTAGGTGTGACACCGGAGATAAAATTTTGGAGTCACTAGGCTCATCCCACATGAGATCCATGAAGGCAAGGGTTTTTTTTTACAAGTACATTCAAAGACTTTTATACTGAATTATAAGATACATTCATACAAGTCCCCTATCATCAGTGTATACAGCTCAATGAAGTTTCACAAACTGCACATCCTATTAGCAATACCAAGATTAAGAATCAGAATATTACCCTCACCCCAGAAGCTTGCTCCTGCTGCCCTCCAATCACAATAGCACACTCCCCCCTCAAAAGGATAATCACTAACCTGATTTCTAGCAGATTTACTTTGACAAGCTTTGCGTATTGTATAATGGAACCATACAGGTGTATTATTTTGCATCTGGTTTCTTTCATACAACCTTGTTAGTAACATTTGTCCACACTTCATTCATGTCCATTTTGTGGATGTATACATTTTATTTGTCCATCCTACTGTTGATGAAAATTTGGGTAGTTTCTACAGTTTATTACAAATAGTGCTACTGTAAATATGCAAATGCTAGCATATGCCTTTTGACAAGGATATGTGTTTTGGTTTTATTAAAAAAAGTATTTTGTTTATTTATTCATGAGAGACCTAGAGAGAGGCAGAGACACAGGCAGAGGCAGAAGCAGGCTCGCTGAAGGAAGCCTGATGTGGGACTCTATCCCAGGACCCCAGGATGACCTGAGCCAAAGGCAGGCACTCAACCACTGAGCCATTCAGATGCCTGGGGTATATGTTTCTACTGGCTATGTATCTAGGAGTAGAATTTCTTAGTTATGAGATACACACTAAAGTCAACAGAAGTTTTCTAAAGTGATCCATCCAATAGACACTTCCAGCATTCGAGAGCACCAGCTGCTTTACATCCTTGGAACACAATGATTTTGTTTTGTTCCAGTGCCTAAAATAGTGGCTTACCTATATAGGTAGTAGATGCAGCAAATGTGCAGTATCTGATGGAAGAATGAATCTGAACTTAGATGGCATTTCAAGCTGTGAGCCTGAATAGGATCATCTGGGAAGAAATACAATTAGGAGGGCTGATGAACAAACTTTTGGTGACTCCTACATTTAGAGAACTGGCAGGAGAGGAACAAGGAAAGGAGGAAAATGGGAGAGCATGGATGGAGTTCTTTAAACCAAGAGTACAGTATGTTTCAAAGAGGGGGCAGTCAACTGTTTTGAATTCAGCCAAGAGATCATAAGAGGAGGGCAGAGGTTGGGAAAGGAGTTAGAGTTTTGGTCACTTCAAACCTGAAGGACATAAACATTCAATCATTGAAATGGAGACCTCAAATGGGCAACTGGAGATACCAGCCTGGAATTTAGAACTTGATATATAGGTCTGGTATTTGTGAGTATAAATATATTTGTGAAGGAGAGACTGTACATGGAGAAGAGATAGGGTCCCAGCCTTGAGGCAGTTCCACTTAGAAGTGGAACAGAGGCAGACACCTGCAAAACAGACTATATAGTGTCTAGTGTCTGAAGAAGTAGGAGAGAAACCTGGAAAGTGTCTTGTCACTGAGGTAATGCCAACATCAACGGTGTGCAATGCTGATGAAAGTTTCAACAAAGAACAGAAAAACAATCACTGTATTTAACAACTACCAATTAATAACTACCTTAGTCAATAAATATTATTCTAGAACATCACTTCTGAATGCATAAAATCCCACTGTGTGGCTGTATCAAAATCTGCTCACCCAGTCCCATTACTGAATTCTTGGATTTTTCCCAAGCCTTTAGAATCATGGGAAATGTTGCCTTGAGCACAGTCTTAGACTTGGAATTGCTAGATGAAAGAAGCATGTAGCTTCTAAAGAATAGCAAACTATTCTCTAGGAAGGATATACTACCACCAAGGAAATACAGTAATTGTAAAAACAGCCTTTACCATTCAGATAGGTAATATGTCGGATCTTACATTTGCATTTTTATTATTAAAGTCTCAGGGTGCCTGGTTGGCTCAGTCAGAGACATGCAACTCTTGATCTCAGGGGTCCTGAGTTCCAGCCCCAGGTTTGATGTGGAGATTACTAAAAAGAATAAACTTTAAAAAATGCCTTGTATGTTTATTAATCATTGGTTACTTATGAATAGCCTGCCCATATCCCTTGCCCCAAATGTGAGTTGTTATAGGACAAATTGGTGAAATGGCCAGAAAACTGAAATGTTGGTCTGGTAAAGTAAAAAGCGTAGGCAAGCTTAAACTTGAGTTCCAGCTGGTGAATAACGTTCATAAATGCTGGAAATTACAGTTATTACGACAGTGATTCTGCAAAAGTAATTGCCCCGTGGCACAGGTGTCTAAGAACGCGGTGAGTAGAGTAGTTGGTTGACTTGAGGAAACTCGGCTGTTGTGGCCCTTCACCATCCCTCTCCAATTCCCGCCCCTCCTCCCTGCTGCTGGCGGTGTCACTATGGCAACGCCCACGCGTGCCCTAAGCTCGCTGCTCTCGCCGGCGGTTACGGAACTCGGCCGCCCCGCTCTCCGCAGAGCAGCGCCTCCGCGACGCGTCCCATCCAGCTGGTCTCGGGTCGCTCTCCCCCCGGCCCGGGCGCGGCATGGCCAAGGCGGCAGCCTCGTCGCCGCTGGAGGACTTGGACCTGAGCGGAGAGGAGGTCCGGCGGCTCACCTCGGCCTTCCAGGACCCGGAGTTCCGGCGAATGTTCACCGAGTACGCCGAGGAGCTCACGGACCCGGAGAACCGGCGGCGCTACGAGGCGGAGATCACCGCGCTGGAGCGTGAACGCGGAGTGGACGTTCGGTTCGTGCACCCGCAGCCGGGTCACGTCCTGCGCACTAGCCTCGACGGCGCCAGGCGCTGCTTCGTGAACGTGTGTAGCAACGCGCTGGTGGGCGCGCCCAGCGGCCGCCCGGGCCCCGGCGGCGCGGCGGCCGGCAGCCAGTGGTCCCTGCCCTACAGCCTGGCTCCCGGCCGCGAGTACGCGGGGGGCCGAGGCACCCGCTACATGGTCTACGACGTCGTCTTCCACCCCAGTGCGCTCGCGCTGGCCCGGCGCCACGAGCGCTTCCGCCAGATGCTGGACGCCACGGCCCTGGACGCCGTCGAGAAGCAGTTCGGGGTGAAGCTGGACCGCAGGAATGCCAAGACCCTCAAGATCAAGTACAAGGGGACTCCGGAGGCCGCCGTGCTGCGCACGCCCCTCCCCGGGGGCGTCCCGGCCCGGCCCGAGGGGGAGCCGGAGAGCCCTCTCCCCGATTTCCCCTACCCCTACCGGAGCCCGGCGGTGGCCGGGAGCTCAGAGGTCCCCCGGCCCCGGGCGCCCTCCCCGCCGGAGGCGGTCCTGCCCCCCGCCCCCACGGAGCCTCGCTACAGCGTGGTGCAGCGCCACCACGTGGACCTCCAGGATTACCGCTGCTGCCGGGACTCGGCCCCCAGCCCGGTGCCCCGGGAGCTGGTGGTCACCATCGAGCTGCCGCTGCTGCGCTCGGCCGAGCAGGCGGCGCTCGAGGTGACGGGAAAGCGGCTGTGCCTCGACTCCAGGAAGCCGGACTACCGGCTGCGGCTGTCGCTCCCGTACCCGGTGGACGACAGCCGCGGCAGGGCGCAGTTCCACAAGGCCCGGCGACAGCTGGTGGTCACGCTCCCCGTGGCGCTCCCCGCCGCGCGCCCGGAGCCCGCCGCAGCGCCGGAAGAGGCCGTCTGCGCGGCCGGAACTGACGGCTCGGCGTGCGCTTCCGCTCGCGAGGGGGCGGTGGGCCCGGCGGGGGCGGGGGCGGGGGCGGGGGCGGGGGCGGGGGCTGGTGCCGGCGGCTGCGGCGGCTGCGGCGGCGACTGCAGGCCTGCGGGGGCCGCGGGCGCCGCTGCGGAGGGGCCTGCCTCCGAGCCCGAGGAGCGGGACTTGGACGCGCGAGCGGGGCGGACCGCGGGCATCGAGGAGGAGCCGCCTTCCGTAGCAGGAGACGCCCCCGGGCACGGTGGAGGAGGCTCCCCTCGGGCTGCGCCCGGGAACCGTGACAGGGGGTCTTCCGCAGGAAGGGGCAGCGCGTCTGGAGCTCTCAGGGCCGAGACGCGCGCGATCGGGGAGGCCGCGGCCCGGGAGCCCTCGGATCGAGCCATGGGTGGGCCTGGGACCCGCGGCAGGGAACCTCTGTGTCCTCCTTTGCAGTGTAATCAGGATGAAGAATTCCTGACCCTGCTAATTCAAGTGCCTCGGATCCAGCCGCAAAGTCTTCAAGGGGATGTGAGCCCCTGCCGGTACAAATTATGCTTCTCCACCCAGGACTTAGTTTATTATTCCTTCTTTTTGCAATTCGCTCCGGAGAACAAATTGAGTACCAGAGAACCTGTGGCTAGTATTTCTCCAAACAATGCGGTGATAGAACTGGCCAAATCTCCAGAGTGCCGTGGACCTTGGAGAGAGTGGTATTACGGTTTAAACAAGGATTCTTTGGAGGTAACAGTTCTTTCTAGACTCTTTAAACTATGTTTAAAGATTCCACCCCCCTTTTAAAATTTGCTCTTACAATCGACCCTGGAACAACACAGGTTGGAACTGCCTGGATCCACTAAATAAGCAGAACTTTTTGATAAATACAGGACAATACTATAAGTGTATTTTCTCATGATTTTCTTAAAAACATTTTTTCTCTACACATAAGAATACAGTATATAATACAGCGTACAAAATATGCGTTAATGGACTGTTATAGGTAAGGCATCCAGTCAGCAGTAGGCTATTAGTCGTTAAGCTTTGGAGGAGTCAGAAGTTGTAGGTGGATTTTTCAACTGTGGGGGTCGGTTCTCCTAAACCCTCTTGTTGTTGAAAGATCAACTGTATACATACTTGTTAACGTTAACATCAAGATCAGCCACATCTCTGTGGGCAGGTACTCCAGAACTTAGGGCTGAGCATTACCTAGTTTACTTAGGACATAATTTGCATGAATAGTGTGTTCTATTTTAGTTGCTACTATAATTTTTAGGTTATTGGAGTTCTTGAATTTCAGATTCAGTACTCCAGTACTGTTGACTTTTTCAAAAGAATTGATTGATTGATTGATTGATTGATGCAAAGGGGGTGGTGGTGCAGGGGATCCCTGGGTGGCTTAGCGGTTTAACGCCAGCCTTTGGCGCAGGGCGTGATCCTGGAGTCCCGGGATCCAGTCCCGGGATCCAGTCCCACATCGGGCTCCCTGCATGGAGCCTGCTTCTCCCTCTGCCTGTGTCTCTGCCTCTCTCTCTCTCTCTCTCTCTCTGTTTCTCATGAATAAATAAATAAAATCTTAAAAAAAATTTTTTTTAAAGGGAGGGGGGCAGAGGGAGAGAGAGAGAAGCAGACGTCCCCTGCTGAGCAGGAGCCTAAGCTTGAGCTCACCCCAGGACTAGACACCTGGACATGAGCAGAAATCAAGAGTCAGTGCCTCAACCTGCTGAGCCACTCAGGCACCACTGTTGATAATTTTTTTTAGAACTTTGTGAATTTTAAGTTCTAAGAAACTTTTTAAAACTCATAAATTAACAATTGGTGGTTTTCATTGAGATATGTATCAGAGTTACATGTAATTTTTTTTTTTTTTTAGCTTTTAACAGATTCAAGGGTTAAGTTCCCAGAAATGAAACTAGTTGCACAGATTATATATATGTTGAGAATTAAGTTTTTAGCCTTGGGCTTTAACTTGCAAGAAATTTTCACTCCTTCCTGTGATTTTCTTAGATACTTGATAATAAGTTCCACTTTATGAGGGGTATATTCTGTGAGAAGTGATTAATTTGAAACTCTCCCAAATGGTAAAATAAATAGCCAGGGTGAATGAAGTAAGATACTTTGTGAGAATATGAAGTTGACTATCTGTTTATATTATCAGAAGCGGGAAATTTAGGAAAGGGCAGTCATTTTCTAGAATTGTTTTATTTATCTATTTATTTCTAAAGTTTGAGTAATCTCTACCCTTCTCCCCATCATGGGATTCAAACTCACTATGGGAGATCGAATTGCATGTTCCTTGGACTGAGCTAGCCAGGTGCCCCTGTAATTGTTTTAATAAATGTAAAAATAACTTTAAAACTGGGAAGAAAGTTTTATGGATAAGCAGTTGAAAGAATACCTAAAGGCTATTATTTTAATTTGATTTTCTAGAAGACTAACCTTATTTTACCAAAGAAACTAGACCAAAATGGGATTAGGGAAAATGTGTTTTCTATCTTTGATACCTGAAATAGGTTTATAATTACTTCATTAATCATCACATTTGGTAAGGCTGATGGGACCATAATAATCAGTTATTTGTCTTTATATTTCATGGTAGGATCTAAATATTAAAGTAAAATTTTAAAAAAATCACAAGAGTAATGGGTGGATAGACATATATAATGATTATATGCATTATATGAAAATAATTTTAAAGAGACTGATTTGTGACTGTCAAGGTCAGAATTGTTACTTTACACATAAACAAGTACAAAATAGATTTATAAAACAACAACAACAACAAAATAGATTTATAAAGTCCTAAATATTCACTGGAAATTTTCCTAGAGCTTTAGGACCACTAAATTCAGAATCTTTTAAGAGTAAAATCAGTCATCAGGATAGGCAACTTTATGCAAATACTTTGTTTTAATCATAACCATTTCCATTATAAACATCATTTTTCCTTGGGCTAACTAAAAACCAAAGTATTTGGTTATTTTTGTGCAATTAATGTGTCTTTTCCACAGGCAGGAACCTTAGAAATGATTTAATTGGGGGATATTTCTCTAATACAGTTATTCTGGACTTTAAAGTAATAGCGAGGAAATTACTCCAAATGTTAAGATTTTTCTGTACCCAGCGTTCACAGTAGGTGTTCTTAAGTTTAAATACTGTTTAATGTAAGAGAACCTTAAACTTGTCTCTTTCTGATTTTGCCCTCCTATTTGGACTAAATGATGAACTATTTGGTAATTTATTTTTATGGAAGTACTTTTATTTTGGGCAATATTAAACTGATTTTATGAATTTTAAATATGGTTATCCCTTCAACATCCTAACTATATACCTATATTCACTTGACATGAATATGCACAAGTTGGTTTGTGTTTGGGAATCTGGCGAAAGTGATTTATGCGTTTCCTAATTATAGTTTGGAAATCTTTCCATGTCATCCTCTTGAAATCTGCTTCATTCTTATAAATAGCTATATGCTAGTGTCACAATGGATTATCTCAATGTGTAAAAATAGAATATACATCTCTTAAATAGTATATTTGGCTCTTAACTGGCTAAGAACTAAAAGGCAATCTGGTCACAAGATTTGAATGAATTCTGTCGTATATATTTATTAGCTATCTCATTAGGAAGTATTCTAAAATTAAATTACATTTTATATCTGCAACTGTATTTATAGCTCTAGAGGTGATGTTATTCTTCTAATAAAATATTAAGAGAAAAAAAGGAGAGGAAAATACCATTTGTAAGTACGATTATCTCAGATTGTTAACAAAGACTTAACAGAAGGAACTAAGACTTTTTTCTTTTAGGCTCATATATATATATACTATTGCTATTCTTACTGCTCTGTACAATACAGTTTTCTTCTGCCAAGACAGCATCAGAATAACATTAAATATTTTCAAAGTATAATCCTGAAGTATGAACTTGTATGAGCTGTTTTTAGATCAACTGTGTCAAGAATGACCTATAAAGCAGAATATTTTGTCTCTTTTTATTTTAGGAAAGGCTATTTGTCAATGAAGAAAATGTCGATGAGGTTCTTGAAAAGGTCCCGAGCCCTCCACTTGATCAGCCAATGACTGTAACCCCACCATTAATTGAAGTTCTTGAGGTTACTGAGAGTAAGATTCATATTCATGCTAAGGTAAGGATTTGGTGGCCTTTGTAGTGATTTAGGACAAGGTTAAAGCCTGACAGAAAATTTTTGATTTCTTTATATCATAACTTTAAATTAAATGTTCAGAATGGGGACACCTGGGTGGCTCAGTGAAATTAAATGTTCAGAATGGGGACACCTGGGTGGCTCAGTGGTTGAGCATCTGTCTTTGCCTCAGGGCGTGATCCTGGGATCCCGGGATCAAGTCCCATATCAGACTCCCTGCGGGGAGACTGGTTCTCCCTCTGCCTATGTCTCTGACTCTCTCTGTGTGTCTCTCATGAATAAGTAAATAAAATCTTTTTAAAATATATTAAAAATGAAAAAAATGTACAGAATGGCTGGGAAGACAAGAGGAGTAAAGACCTTTTTTGCATGTATTTTATTATGTGCTAAAATTTTGTGGTTCATTTTCTCAAATATCTCATTAAATCTGGAAATAACTTTCCACTGAGGTACAGGGAAACTAACATTTGGGAAGTTGGAGTCCTACTTTAGGGACAAGGCTTTTTGACTCTCAAACCATGGGAAGGAGCTATGTGATTCAGTTTGCTCATTCTTTCTAGTTGAACCTTAAGTTTAGTTATTTTTAGTCTTCAGTATTGGACACAGAAATTATTTACTAACTAGCACAATTGACTTATATATATGAATTGGGGAGGAGAGTGGCTCTGGAGAATTACAGAAATTTAAGAAAATTTAAGAAATTCAAGAATGTCTTTATAAGAATGAATACTAAAGGGTTTATAGGCCAGGATTATTTTATTCTGAAAGAGATAAGAAGTCATTGAAAGGAATTAATCAAGAATTAGTGCCAGGTTTGCACTGTCTGTACTGTTAAAAAAGAACTGGCAGCATCTGGAAGAGGACTTTGAGGGGGAAGCCTGGAAGCCTATCTGCAGATCTGCAAGCATTGTTCCCTAACACCTTTTTTTTCTTATTTATTTATTTATTTATTTATGAGAGACAGAGAGCGAGAGCGAGCATATATGAGCAGGGGGTAGGGCAGAAGGAGAGGGAGACACAAGCTCCTCACTGTGGAAGGAGCCCAACATGGGGCTCAATCCCAGGACCCTGGGATCATGACCTGAGCCGAAGGCAGATGCTTAACCCACTGAGCCACTCAAGCACCTCACAACTTAAAAAAAAAAAAAAACAAACCTATTTCGAGGGAGTACTACAATTTAATTTCCTATTTTTTTTCAAAGATTCTTAATTTGTTGTTTCTCTTGACATAGTTGCAAGAATGTAGTAACTCTGAGCAGCTTCATGAAAAGGATGAAAAAGTCAATGAAGGAAGTCATCTAACTGAAAATAGAGAACATCCTGCCACCTCAACAACTGATTCTGATTCATCTATAGCAGATAAAGTACTAGAAACAGACAGTTGTGGTTCGGTTGTATGCTTGCAACAAGGATCTCTTGATGTTTCTCACATGGTATTTGGAAAGTCTCAGCAACCTGAGTCAAAAATGGAACCTGAATTTATGAAAGAAAAAAGTCTTGTTTACCCAAATGAGGAAAAAGATGATTTAAAAGAACCAGTAATAACAGAAGAGAAGGAATTAAATGGAGATGACCGATCTTCATTACTAAACAAAACTACAGTGCACAATTTACCTGGTCTCAGTAACATAAGAGAAACCAATACACAGGACGGTAGTGTGCAGTTTATTAAAGATCATGTGACTCAATGTGCATTCAGTTTTCATAATTCTTTGCTATATGACTTGGATTAATTCTATATAATTTTAGAGCTTAAAAGTTACGAGTAAAAATTTTTTAGACTTAAAATAGATGATCTTTCTGTTAACTACTATCTTGAAGTATTCAAGAAAATATAAAATTAAAATTTGCAATTTTGACTCTAATGGGGAAACTGGAGATACTTATTTTTTTGCATGTAGAGTTTATACAAAGTTTCCTTAATTACAGGGATTTTTGTGATTCCTCTGATGTATATTTTTTCTAATGGACAGTTAAACATTTAGTTTTAATACAACTTGTATATATTTGCTTGTTTGTTTTTGGCTTCTTTTGTTTACCATTACTTTAATAAAGTTTCAAAGTAAATATTCGCTAAGTTGTGTGTGTTACAAAAAGTAATTCTCAAGAATGCAATTAATTAGAAATCAGTATGTGTGTGTAGGGGGTAGAATCTCAAAACTGTGCATTTATGTTTCACTAAATAGGATATATTTATGCTTGAAATAGGTTCTTAGAACTTTACTAACAAATACTAACCATCCAATCACAATACAAATACAATGAATAATATTTAGTATTTTTGCTTCAACTGTATTATGTGTGTCACGCTCACACAAATAAAATATAAGTTATATAGTGATGCCTTTGAAAATTCAACTTCTTGAAAGATGTTTTTGGAAGTTACAGTATTAAGACCTTTCTTGGTTTTACAGAATACATTTATGAATTTTTTAAAAGCTTTTAAGGAATCTCTACATCCAAACATGGGGCTCGAACTTACAACCCTGAGAGTAAGAGTTGCACATTCCACCGACTGAGCCACAACCCTGAGAGTAAGAGTTGCACATTCCACCGACTGAGCCAGCCAGACACCCCTACGTTTATGAATTTTAGAACATGAAAATGGACCAAAAAAGCCAGTGTTTTCATCAGTTTCTTTTGTAATATCTAAGAAAGGGCAGCAGATAATATATCTTAACAGTGGCTAAGTTAATATTTTTATTGGAGGCCAGGAGAAAATCCAAATAGACTTTTTCTCACAAAAATTTTTAGTGCAGCATGAAAGGAAATGTAGAAAGGAAATTTTTTGTTGATCTAATCGCTGACCCCAAAGCCATGAGCTGACTCACCTATTTCTGATTCAAAAGAGCTACTAATTCAAACTTCTGGCCTAAGTTCGTCCTGGAAATTAACTAATTTCTCTAGTTCTTTGAACTAGCTCTTTCAGAGCACCAAAAGTTAGTACAAAGCCTGGCAATTCATCCTGATTTACATTTATAACCCCTATAAAATCTGGAACGAGATTGGGCTGTGAGGGGAATATAAAGGTAGCTCATAAAGCAAAAGAATTATTTGTTCCACCTACAACGACCATATGCATTTCTCAACCATAACAGGACTCTTATTTGATGAAATAATTTCAAAATTGTCCATTTAATACACAATATTCTTAGACTGAAATGATGTCATAGCTACACAGAAATTAGACTCTGAGTAATTTCTGATTGAATGCAAGCAATTAAACTTCCACATTAAATATGGAATAAATATTAAGCATGTTCCCTATTTACCATGTCCTTTTAAAAAGTATGATTTCAGTTAAAAATAAATTGGCACTAGAATAGGTTTCACTTTGGCATGACTGAACTTTCTATCATTTCTCGCTTTTGAAAACAATTTAGTCTGTATTCACTTACACAGCAGCTTTTTATTGTTCATTATCTGTGCCTGGCCAATTTGAAAGCCAGTTTCTTCCAAAGGGAATGCATTGTCAAGAGTGGGGTTTTCTTTATTTCAAACGCAGTTTATATGAATATGATATACAAATAGTTCATATGAAGATGTAAACTTTAAAACTTCTAGAATACCTTCACTGAATTTTGGTGTAAAGAGTCAACAAAATTTATTCTGCAAAATAACTGGGAACCTTTTTATGCAAAAATGAGTATTTTATTTTGGCAGCACTAAAGGAAAAAAAAAACCCACTGTATTTCTACATTGAGGTGAAAACAGTGTTTAAACTTTCTTATCAATCAAATACATTCCAAAAGAAAGTGTGTTTTATGAAGGTTCCAAAGCACAGGCAAATCTTAACACAATAATACAGGAATCTGTAATACTGAAAATGTCTTTTCTGTTAGGGTGTTTAACAAACATAACTTTTGAATTATAAAACCAGTGAAGTAATCCCTTCCTAGTAACCGTGTTGAGTGAAATTGGGCTTTGTTCCATTAATACTCTAATAATTCCATTGTAATACTTTTTACTGCTAAGACACTTTTAAAGTCTGTACTTAAAATAAGTTTTGAAAGTCGAAAAGTGTACAAAGTTCCAGATAAAAAGATTAATAGATGCAATTTAAATAAAATTTTTCTTTTACCAATTAACAATGATTACCTTTAGCAGATACAGATTGAACTTTAAAACCCAACTCTCGAAAACTTGTGTTTAAATTTTAATCAGACATCGAAGGAAAAGATTACCATATTTGGACACCTTTTACAATAATTTTTTTTTCCGTATTAAAGCAGAAACCAGTTTCTAAACCCTTTTATTCAATTGTATATTCTGTTTGGACAAATATCAAAAATAGAAGACTGTCACTTTTGCTTTTGTAATTGTGATTTTTCACTGCAGTCTTCTATAACTTTTACAGAGTTCATGGTCCCTAATATCTCCCCACCCTCCATTTTTCCTAGGTGGGGAAATGGCTGCCACAAACTTTTCACTGATAATTAGAGTTTCTGGAAACAAGTACTGTTTGTTACTATTTAAGAGTGACTCAATTTGGGCACTCTGGGTGGACGGTTTACAGGTTTTCTTGTGATGCATACCACAGTCTCCAGCATGAAATATCCTAGGAACCTGAGGAACCAGCACTTTCCAGAACTTTGGAAGACAAGATACAGTTAAATATTGAAGAGTCCAGTCCCAGTTATAATCATCATAAGTACAGAAAGTGTCTGTGCACTCAATCAGCTTCTGATAGGCATCCCGGGTCAAGGCTAGACCCATATTGTGCTCTGTGGATTTCCAAGTTTTCACATCTACCTTGTCGGCAATGCCATGGAAACTTCGAATGGCCGTATAGGTCCCCAGGGAGAGAACATCACACTCAGGACACTCTTCCTGCTTTAACTTCCACATCTTTTTGAAGACATGGTAAAAGTCTGGGGCTAAATAGTGATCCTCCTCTAGGAAAAGAATGAGGCCAGCATAGTCTCGAAGAACTTTGACCCTTTCCCATACAAAATGCAGCTTCCACCACCAGTGGTGTTTGGTTTGGGAGAACTTGGCCTCTCTATAATGGCCAAAGGAGTCGGGATACTCAGCATTGATGCATCCCATCTTCAAAGCTGCATTCTTCTCCAGGTCTCTGGGGCAATCTCTGGGGTCGCTGCCTGGAAACTCGTTGGGGTACAACTGAATGCTGAAAGGAAAGAACACCTGCAGAACCGGACAGAAATCCACCCCAGCGATCAGCTGGTTGATTTCTGTGGACCAGAAGTCATGGCTAAAGATGACGAGGACGTTGTCAATGCCCTGGGCTTTTCGGAGTGAGTCCAGCAGCAGTCTGAGGTAATCGGGCCGGTTATGCACCTGGACCACCAGCACCAGCTCCCGGGGTGCCCAGGAGCCGGCCTTATCTACATTCCTCAGCGTCTGGTCGAAGTTCAGCTGGTACACCAGGGACCTGTACCGCAGCGTCAGGTTGTCCGCCTCGGGCTGCGGGGCCGCCGGGACCAGAGGAGCCGCCGACTCGTTGGAGCCCCGGCGGATGCCCACGGACACCGCAGAATGGTCCCCGCCCCGGCCGCCCGCACCTCGCGCGGGCTCGGCGTCCAGCAGCGGCGGGGCGAGGGCCTCGTTCTTCCTTTGTCGCCCATTGCTGCTCCAGAGGACGAAGCCGCAGGCGGCCACCACGAGCGTCAGGATCAGCACCTTCCGCTTGTAGATGCGGAACCTCATGGTCTCCAGGGCCGGGAGCGCGGGCGGGCGGGCGGGCGCGAAAAGGAGCTAGCGGCTTCTGCACAGAAGGGGCGGGCGGGTGGTGGCCGTCGCCTTGGCCTGTAGCAGTCGGTACTGGCCCCCGCGGCTGCCCCAGCTAACTCATCTCGGGTCCCGGGGGTCCTGGGGCCCGAAGGGTCTCAGTTCCCCCGAGCCGCCCAGGCTCCCCACATCCTCGCCTGGCAGCGGCAGCTCGGGCAGCGGCCCCGCCGCTAGGAGCCGCGGCTCGGCGTCGCCTCGGTCCTCTCCATTCAGCACGGGTCCCGGAAGAAGCCCCGCCGCGGCCCCACCGCACCCCCGCGGGGTTACCTGCGCCTCCAGCGGCCCTGCGTCCTCCGCTCTCTCATCCTTACGCGGGCCCAGGCCGCCGGGAGCCAGCGACGCAGCCTCGCCCCACTCCGCCGGCGACCGTTCTGACAACCCGCGACTGGCCCGCCGAGCGCCGCGGCCCTCGGGCCCACACCCCTCCGGCCCGCCCCTGGGGCCGCTGGTTGGAGCTTCCCGGACGCGTCCGGAGACGCCAGGCCGCCGCTGCCTGCTGCCTATTGGGCCGTAGCGCTGTCGCTCACGCCCAGTTCCTACTTCCGCTTCGTCCTCCCTTTCCTGTGAGGCGCGAGCGAAGCGGTGAGGCGGGTGGACGCCGAGTTTCCCGGTAAGCTGGGGCGGGAGGGCCGGGGTCTCCGCGGGAGCCTCCGGTGCTCGGAGTCTGGGGTGGGCCCCACCCGCCGCCTTGGCCTGGTACTGAGGGGACTGGCGTCTCCCCTCGGAAGGGGCTCCTCACGCATGGCGGCCAGTGGGCCGGAGACACTAAGGACACGTCAGCCTTCAGGGCTGCTGACGGGTGACGGCGCTTCGGAGGGGAAAGTGAAACCAGACGAGGCAGCTGCCGAAGAAGGAACTGCGGCGGGCCGCAGCGCTCCCGCCCCCGGGCCGAGCCGGGCCGGGCCGGGCCACGCAGGAGCTAGAACAGGGAGGAAGGGGCTGCGAGGAAGAGTCCACCACGGCGGCCGTCTCCGAGAGAGAAAATTGGGCAACCGCCACCACTCAAGCTCCGAAGGACCCGGGTTGTAGGGGGAGCTGTCTCCTGGGCGCCCCTGTGCTGCTGCTCGTGCGGATTTTTAGTGAATCTAATTCCATTAATGCCCCAAGCATTCCCAAAAGGCGTGCACTCTTATGTTTATGTATTGACTCCTATGTAAAAGGAGTACTTGGTGGGTTTATACATTACTGATTAATGTGTTCTTAAATTTTTAGAGCACTTTATTCAAAATGTTTAACGTTTGTTACTGTAATTTTAAATGTTTCACCAGTTTTCGTCGTGCAGACAACGTCACTGCAGAGATGGTCAATGTTCCCAAAACCCGAAGGACTTTCTGTAAGAAGTGTGGAAAGCATCAGCCTCACAAAGTGACCCAGTATAAGAAGGGCAAGGATTCCCTTTATGCCCAGGGAAAGAGGCGCTATGATCGGAAGCAGAGTGGCTATGGTGGGCAGACAAAGCCAATTTTCCGGAAGAAGGCTAAAACCACAAAGAAGATTGTGCTGAGGCTTGAATGCGTTGAACCTAACTGCAGGTCCAAGAGGATGCTGGCCATTAAGAGATGCAAGCATTTCGAACTGGGAGGAGATAAGAAGAGAAAAGGCCAAGTGATCCAGTTCTAAGCTTTGCGATTTTGAGAGGAAAATGTTGACGCTGTAGAAGAATTACGCATTTGAAAATAAATGCAGTGATACTTTTACTCAAATATGTTGTGTTTTCTTGAAATCCAAATAGAATCACATGCCTAACGTGATTCATAATTAGGGAAATGATAGCAAATTTGTCAATGAACTAAGATTTATCCTCTTCTCAAATTCTTATATTTAGTTCCACAAAATTGGAATTTTGCATTTATATATAAAGAATACAGGAATCCCACCTCCCAACTTTACAGCTAGGTTATGGAGATAAATCACATTAGCAGGGAAAAAAACTATTTTCTTTACTTTTTCTGGTCAATTTCATTTATGTGTTAGATGAATTCGTAATCAGGACTGATGAGCTGCTGGGAAAGGTCTCAAATCAGATTTTGAAAAGAGTAAATGAAGAGGATAAATTAGGCCTGCCTATAGCTGACTGGGGCAGAGTATCCAAGTTGAGGTATAAAAAGCTGACTTGCAAATTACGGGGGGCACTAGCCATATATAGGTATTTAAATTAAAAATGCACTTGCTCAGTTACATTAGCTACATTTAGTGCTCAACAGCCACACATGCTGAGTGGCTACCCCTACTGGACAACACAGATAACCTTTCCATCATAGTTTTTGGGACAGCACCATAGCACCCTTTTAGACTGGTCCTGAATGTAAGGCAGGAATTCAAAACAGTTCTAAAGCAAGAGATTCTGGGGATCCCTGGGTGGCGCAGCGGTTTAGCGCCTGCCTTTGGCCCAGGGCGCGATCCTGGAGACCCGGGATCGAACCCCCACGTCGGGCTCCCGGTGCGTGGAGCCTGCTTCACCCTCTGCCTGTGTCTCTGCCTCTCTCTCTCTCTCACTGTGTGTCTATCATAAACAAATTAAAAAAAATTTTAAAAAAATAATAAAGCAAGAGATTCTGAAGCTATGAAAAAAATGTGAGTCCATGATGGCACAAACTAGATTTTTTAGAAATCATTTTGGGAGATACTCAAATGTTGCAACTTCTTGGTCACAGGTTTGAGAAAGTAAGCAGTAAACCACTGAAAATTGAATGGAAGGCTGAAAATCAAGTGAGCCTTGTAACCCATGGGAGGTAAAACATGAGTATCAAAAAAAGTGACAAAGCGTATGGGTTATGAAAAAAATTCTGCATTTTGTACAAAGATTTTAATTTGGCCAAGATATTTACATGGGATGGCTCATAGATGAATAAGAATGCAAAGGCAAAGGGCAAGGGGTAAGGGTATAACAGCTGGTTGGCACTTTGTCCCAACATAGATATATTTGATTTGTTGATGATGAAAAATGACTTTCTAGGGATGCCTGGGTACCTCGGCGGTTAAGCGTCTGCCTTTGGCTCAGGGCGTGATCCCGGAGTCTGGGGATGGAGTCCCACAAAGGGCTTGCTTGCTGCATGGAACCTGCTTCTCCCTCTGCCTATATGCCTCTGCTTCTGTGTCTCTCTTGAATAAATAAAATCTTAAAATTTAAAAACTCCACTTAAAATAACTTTCTACAAGAACATGTAAAAATTGGATACACGGGCAGCCTGGGTGGCCCAGCGGTTTAGCACCGCCTTCAGTGCAGGGCATGATCCTGCAGACTCAGGATCTAGTCCCACATCAGGCTCCCAGCATGGAGCCTACTCCCTCTGCCTGTGTCTCTGCCTCTCCCTGTGTCTCTCATGAATAAATAAAATCTTTAAAAAAAAATTCGATACAAGTTAAATACGCAGCAAATCAGTTTTTTAAAAGAATTCCTGAAAGACACAACAGAGAGAGGCAGAGACATAGGCAAAGATCTCGAGAAGCAGGCTCTCTGTGGGAAGCCTGATGTGGGACTCAATCACAGGGCTGTGGGATCACAACCTGAGCCAAAGGCAGGTGCTCAACCACTGAGCCAGCCAGGCGCCCTAGAATTCTTAGTTTTAAAGAATAAAAATGAATTAACTTTAGAAGGCAATATAAAACCTGGGCTTAAAATCTCTGATCTGGGTTCACAGTACCTCCTAGGGTAATTTGTGAGGATTAAATCAAATAATGTATGTAAAACACCTGGAACAAGATGTAGTTAAATGGCAGCTCTTTTTATTTAAGCCATGTTTGCTTTATATATGTGATTTTTTAAATGAAAAACTAGAAGTTATATAGAAATCTTTTGCAGGAAGAATTTAATTGACAACAAGCAATGCAAATTTAGTCAGCCAAGAATTACTCCTCTGGATCAAAGAATCTGCTCTAAGAAGAAGAGATGTTTTGGAGATCATATACATAAAGTTTTAATAAAAAAATCTTAACATTTAAAACAGTATTTACTGAGGAATAGTTGTATTTTCAGAAAAAGAATAGGATGCTCCAAATAAATATTTTAGGAGGACAGAGGAAGTAGTAGTTACCTATGCCTTAAAAAATAGTCTTACACAGATTACCTCTAACTCCAAGCCCAAAACAGCAGTGGTTAATGCTAATACCTGAGAGGGGTTTTCTCCAGTAACTCTTAATCTTTCACCTCCTTTGTTCCCAGAAACCAGTTATGAAGCTATTTCAATGATGTAAAAGAGAGGCTGATTTGAAGAGGAGTGGGAATGAACCGAATAGAACAGTTCTACTGGTTCCATTTTCCACAATTTTTTCAAGCAGCTTCGTTTTCCATTCCCTCGCCTTATCTCAAATCCTCATCATAGTTTTGCCGGTGTATCACTACCACTTTTTAAATTAAAAATACAAAAATATTAAGTGACTAAAATAATAAACAGAAAAAAGAACAACCCTTGAATACAGAATGTAGTCAGTAAAATGTAGCAATTTTCTGCTCCTTCTAACCAACCCTAAAATCTTGTTCCCACTCTAAAAGTTAAAAAACTTAGAAATCACAACAAAGATTATGTGAATTACATTATAAAACTTATAAAAGCTGATGTCTGTTTATCCCAAAGCAACTCCAACTTTATGCTTGAATACAGACTTCTATATGTAGAATATACCTGAAAAACACAAAAAATGGTAACCATAGATTCATACCAGAGAAGTTCTCACTAAAATTTAGACTATCTTAGTCTTTCAAGGTATATTTTTTGCATACAGAAACTCAATTTCTTTAATTGAAATTCAAGAATATAACTGATAAGAAAATTCTATGACTGGAGTGGTAGGCATCAACTTCTGTTTAACATTAAAAGATAACCAAAAAAAAAAAAAAAAAAGATAACCCCACAACCCATTCTGGAAATATCAGCACAAGTGCAATAAACTAATAAAAGTTTATCTCACAATAAAATAATATAGGTCTTAATGAAATTAAGGTTTTACAGTCAAATGATTGAAAATGTTAGAGTAACACATTCTTCCCTTCAAGTAAGTATACAAAAGGCTTCCCTTTCTCTAATCTGACACAGTTAAACCATAAATGAATCCCAAACTGATCTGTAACTAGACGGAATTTCTTTTTGTGGTATCACCTATTACTTTAACATATCACAGCAATTTACATAACATGTTAGAGAACAGAAGTAAGAGATAACAGGCGCTTCAGTACCACCCATATTATCTACTAAGACCACAGTGTGAGCAACAGAGTGTAGATTCATGGTAGTAGTTCCCTGAATAAAAGAGTTTAGACAGAATCTTCCACAAACACAGGTTTTTGCAGTATCCAAATCTTGGCAAAGATGCAAAGGAATGATAGGAGAGCCATACGGAATCCTAATGGAAAAAAAAAGTTTAAAAAAATACTGTTTAAATATGTTACTAGATTCAGAAATTCATGTAAAAAATCATGAATTACTGGACACTGAATTGTAACCATGGAAAGATAAGATTACTCCAGTAAGGGGCTCATATATTGTCCTCTCTTCCAAACAGTTAAGAGTGGGAAAAATATACTAAAAATACCATATGATGTTATAAACCTAAAAGGATCTATACTACCACATAAAGTATCTTTTAGCACTGTCACTTAATAGCAAAACCCATGGAATAAAATGAAAAGTCATCTGTCCTTTACATCTATACTGTCTGACCAATATAAAATGATCATTTAAATACATAGTTGTTACACAATTCTCATATCGGTAATGGGAAAATTATGGAGTTCTCCCCGTGAAGAAATATTTATATAAATAAATCCAAATACTCTCTCAGGCATCAACTGTTAAAAGGGACTTTTAAACTGTGAAATAGATTCAAAACATATATTGTTTGGGGTATTTGTTTTACTTTCTGTCTGAGGCTGACCTCACCTCGCTTAATCACTTATCCTCCTACTTAAAACTTCAATGGTGCCCAATGCAATTAAAATCAAGTCAAACTCTTTACCCTCATCTATGAGTCACTATAAGCTGGTCTCTTGAGGTTGCTTGCTCACTGCCCAACTCCTTCCCCCAAACTCACCATGCCCCAAGTCACTTTGTCTGTCTTCCAGAGTCTATTATTCTTTGTTCTCTAGTCCTAGCCTAGGCTGGCATATAATAGGTGTTCAGATCTTTTTTAACAAATAAATAAAACCTACTAATTTAAATTCTCACATATTTTTCTAATAGACCATAACCTTATGTTTGTTACCCGTAGTTGGGACAATTTACCAAGAGCTTGGTAACAGAAATTATTCTCATAGCTTTGGATCTCTACACTTTTTATAACAAGTTGGTCTAAAAACATACAAAGTAAAAGTTAAGGTCGCCTTACAAGAACCTAATATTAGTAGAGGTCAAGTTTAAAAAACAATGTCAATACTACAACGCTAAATCATTCAGCACAAAATATTTTTCTACCTTCCCTACATTTTGATTACCTATTTTTTCCTTCCACCATTGCACTTTTCTATGTTGAATGTCAGTCCTGAGCCAGCCAGGTACCCTGAATCATCACAATTTTTAGAAACTCCTCAGGTGACTCCAAATATGAAATAAAATTTGAGAATCACCGCTTTAAGCTAAGCACTCTTAGATACAAATGAGGAGGGAGGACTGAATTTCAATGACAGTCCATCATGAGCATTATAAAGTTGTATGCAAAATTCTGCATATTTTTCCAGGCCCATAATGCCTGTTTTTTTTTTTTTTTTTTAGACCTTCTCTCCCCACTAAAAAGCCAATCCTATCTTTGAAATATGGTGTTCCTACTATTTTATAGGTACTTGATAATAATTTCATCCACATCTTAGTCTCCTCTATGAAAGAAGCATGAACCAATGAATAACTGGAGTTTGGTGTCTCATGAAACTAAGTGCAGTTCGTGTTCAAAGACAAGAGGAGGAGAACCAATAGATATTAAGTCCTACTATATGCCAAATGCTTTGGCATTACACTAGCTCCATTATCTTCACAACCATGTAAAGTGGGTATTATTGTTCCTGTTTCACAGATGAGAAAACTGAATCAAAGAGGTTATATAACTTGCTAAAGCCACACTAAGGGGTGAAGCCAGGAATGACTCCAAAGACCACACCTGACCTCTATGCCAGATTTGAGTTCTCAAACTTTAAAGTGCATCAATACTATCTGGAAGGACTGATTAAAAAAGATGGCTGGATCTCACCCTCAGAATTTCGGATTCAATAAGTCTGTAGTGGAGTTCAAACCTCGAATCTCTCAAAAGTTCCTAGGTGATTCTGATGTTGTTGGTCAGGGAATTACATTTTGAGAAACAACTGCCATTCATTCGTTCAAATATTAAGTGCCAAGTATATGGCAGGAACAGGGGAATATCATGTTTTAGACCCTGGGGAAACGTACGGTGGAGAACAAGACAAAGCCTATGCACTCATGGATCTTAAATTTTAATGGAGAAAGCTGACAGGAAAACAAATGTTAAAAAATATGTAATGCCAAAAAAAAATATATATATATGTAATGCCACATAACAAATCCTGTGACAAAAAAAGTCAAGCTATGTAAAGGGCTGCCCCAAACTGTAAATAGTCAGAAAAGGCCTTTCTGGGTGCCACTGGAAGAGAACTGAAGTGAGAAAGTGAGCTATGGAACTTTCTGGAAGAAAAGCATTCCAAGGGCAGCCTGGGTGGCTCAGCGGTTTAGTGCCGCCTTGAGCCCAGGGCCTGATCCTGGAGACTCGGCATCGAGTCCCATATTGGGCTCCCTGCATGGAGCCTGCTTCTCCCTTGCCTGTGTCTTTCATGAATATAAAAAAAAAAAAAAAAAAAAAAAAAAAAGAAAAGAAAAGAAAAGAAAAGCACTCCAAGCAGAGGTAAGGAACACCAAGAAGGTCACTGGAGCAAGGGTCAATTTGTGCACAGCACTGTAAACTATGTTAAAGACCGTGATTACAAGGATGATGAGGGGCGCCTAGGTGGCTTAGTAGGTTAAGTGTCTGACTTCGGCTCAGGTCACGATCCTAAGGTTCTGGGATCCAGCCCCGCATCCAGCTCCTCGCTCAGCGGGGAGTCTGCTCTCCCTCTCCCTGACACTTCCCCTGCTCATGCTCTTTCTCTGTCAGATAAATAAATAAAATCTTAAAACAAACAAAAACAATAAGGATGATGAAAATACTAGAATGCTAACAAAGATATCACATTTTATGACTATTAAAGTCTTACCTATTATATAATATGGCTCGTGCAGAGGATTCCAGTAAACTTAATGGCGTTTGCAGCATTATAACTGGAAGGACTTTTGGTTGTTCGAAAGTATTTCCAAAAAGATCCAAGTACTCAAGGGATAAATTCTTAAATTCACTAGGCAAAAAAGGAAGCTTATTTCGAGCTGCCGACAAAAAACGCAGGTTTGTCAACTGTCCCATCTTGAAAGGAAATCGAATCAATTCATTATCGTCAAGTTTCAGATCTGTAAGTTCTCGGAGCTGGCAAAACTGCACAGGGAGTGCTTTAATTTTGTTCTTGCTGAGATCCAAACTCCGAAGTGATGTCTGGAGTGTAGATTGACACAAGGCTACACTAAATGACTCCAAGTGATTGTCATTCAGGTTAAGTTCTTGAAGATGGACGAGGTCTCCAATTGTAGCTGGAAGCTTTTTTATATGGTTGTGACTCAAGTCTAATTTCCTAAGGTTTCTTAAGGAAAGCATACGCGTATCAATTCGGATAAGCCCACAATAAGAAGTCTGAAGATGTTCCAGAGAAGGTGGGAAGTTCCTGCTTAGAGGATAGTCCTTTTTGGATGTGATAACCATTTTAGTTTTACATTTTTCAAATTCTGAAGTCTTCACTGGTGCGAAGGTTGAAAGCGGTGCTTCAATATCACAACCTCTGTGAGCCAGTCTCAGAGCTGAAAGGAAACTCTTTAAACTGCTGGAATTGGCCTAGATAAATAAAAATAAGTTGTACAATTATAAATTCCACTTTAGATAATATATGCATGCTAATTCATCCTGTAATGAATTCTATAAAGTTATACATGCAAAATGATGCAATAATTTCTTGGAAATGGCTGTAAAAATAAATTTTTTAGTATTTTACTTTCATTAAATTTCAATATAGATGCAAAAAATGTTGAAAGTTTTTTTAAAAAGATTATATTGAAAGACACACTCTAAATAAAACCATTCGAGGGATCCCTGGGTGGCGCAGCGGTTTGGCGCCTGCCTTTGTTTGGCCCAGGGCGCGATCCTGGAGACCCGGGATCGAATCCCACATCGGGCTCCCGGTGCATGGAGCCTGCTTCTCCCTCTGCCTGTGTCTCTGCCTCTCTCTCTCTCTCTCTGTGACTATCATAAATAAATAAAAATTTAAAAAAAAAAAAAAAATAAATAAATAAATAAATAAAACCATTCGAAGGGAAACCAAAAGAGTATAAAATAAGATGGAAAGTATGAAAAGATTCTACTTAAGACTTGGGTTTAAATGAACTGAGACAGGGCACCTGGGTGGCTCATTTGGTGATGTGTGTAGCTCTTGACCTCAGGGTTGTGAGTTCGAGCCCCACGTTGGGTGAGAAGATTGCTTAAAAACAAAACCTTTAGGGGTGTGTCAGTAGTGAAGTCAGTTAAGCATCTGACTCATGGTTTGGGTCAGGTCATGATCTCAGGGTCGTAAAATCAAGCCCCATGTTGGGCTGTGCACTCAGTGTGGAGTCTGAGATTCTCTTTCTTTCCCCCTGCCCCTCCTGCTCGTGCTCTCTTACTTTCTCTTTAAAATCAACAAATCTTAAAAAAAAAAAAAAAAAAAAAGATGAACTAAGGCAAATCTCCAGTGCCTCTGAGATAGACTGATATGGTGCTGTGCATTGCAAAATACCCAGGGCTGCCATTCACACAAAAACTTGGAATTATGAAAAGCAACAACGCTGTCAAAAGCAGGGCCAAATAGCACTGTAACAAGTGCTAGAAAACATGAAAAGCAAGAGATATGGCTTCCAGCTGGACAGAAAAACCACTAACAAAGTGATATGTGAACTAAATTATCAATAGAAATAACTAATGTTTGCAGTATATTATAGAAGTTTCCTAGAGTTTAGATGTGAAGGACTAGTGAACTTGTAGCAAGTCTGAGAACAGTATGTGATCTCATTTGGTTGGAACGTAGGAGCTTTGTAGAAATGTAAAATACAGTATGGGGATGGTATAGATGAACCTGTTATCAAGTAAGGAGCATGGAACGATCAGGTTGTGGGAAATCTTTGAAGAACTTTAAGCATGAGAATTACATGACAAGGTTAAATATTATTTCAGCAGCAGTATACACAGTGAAGTAGTGTGAGGTAAGTTTGGAGACCTGGGTCAAGTAGGTCTAGTACAGGGTGATGGCTTAAAGATTTCAAAGTGACAAAGACTGAGCTATGAGAATGGAAGGCAGGTATGGTAGAGAAAAGGCAAAGGACTGGAATAAAGCCTTTAATTGGGGGATAGGAAAAAAGATGCCAGAGATAGGAGACAAAGGAGTGGCTAAGAAAAACCAAAGGTAAACCAAAATAGTGCCCTGTCACAGATGCTAGGAAAAGAAAGTTTTATTAAGAAGGGAGTAGTCATCAGTGTCAAATTCTACAGAGCTCAAAAAGGATGAAAAATAATGGCTACGTGTGATGCCTGGGTGGCTTGGTGGTTGAGTATCTGCCTTTGGCTCATGGCGTGATCCCCGAGTCTAGGGATCAAGTTCCACATTGGGCTCCTTGCAGAGAGCCTGCTTCTGTCTCTGCCTCCTCTCTCTCTCTCTGTGTCTCACATGAGTAAATTAAAAAAAAAAAATAATAATGGTAATGTGATTGGCAAATAGGAAGGACATCAGTGATCTCTGAGACAGTGTTTTGAATAAACCACTGAAAACAAAAGTGAAAAGGAGATAATAAGTGGAGGCAATGGATTTGGCCTTGTCTTTTTAGAAATTTGTCTATTCTATTTTCTTACTTGGTAAGACCTCAGCTTGTTTTTAGGTAGAAGGGAATAGAAGGAAGGCTGAGTATCAAGAGAAAATGAAAACCTGCAAGAAAGGAGGTAGAACAAAATGTTTCCATTCACTACAAATACCTTAAATTATCATCAAACTTTCTTATTTACAAAGCACTTTGGGTTGAGGATAATGCAAGGTTGAATGAGATCTTGCTTCTACCCTCTGGGAGTGGGTCGGGAGAAGGGGAGATAGGGCACAGCAAAGTTTTATTTCAGTGGTTTAAGTATTTTCTAAAAAGATAATAATAAATAAAGTACTCCTAAAATGATCCTAATTGTATTTGATCTTTTTTTTACACTAAATTTAGATTTGTAAACTGTGGTTATGCTCACAAAATGCAGACTTGTGCCCCTGGCCTTAGAGTTTCCCTCTAAGAATACCCTAAGACTCCACCTGGAACACAGAAACAAGTCATTTTCCTTCCTCCTCATCCTGCATAGCCTTACCAGGCTCTCTTCACTTTTAGAGCTATGCCAGCATGCCAAAGAAGCTGCTATTGCTTCTTCAAACATACCTGCCAAGTATCCAACTCTAGTCAGCTATGTGGGATATCAGGATGCTTAGACTCTTCTATAAAGAAAATACAGCCAACCAACCTAATCATTAATGTTTTTAATACTGTACCTTACTTAGGGGTGTCTAGGTGGTTCAGTCTGTTAAGCATCTGCCTTAGGTCATGAAGCCAGGGTCCTAGGATTGAGTCTTGTGTTGGGCTCCTCGCTTAGCAAGGAGTCTGCCATTGTCTCTCCCCCAGCTTGTGCTCTTTCAAATAAATAAATAAATAAAATCTTTAAAAAAGACAAAGACCATACCTTACTTAGACAGATATCCACAGGAGGCTCCTTTAACCGAACAGTAGCTTTCCCCTCATCCACAAATTTGGTGAAGAATTGCTCAATGTTTTCCTTTAGCTACTTAAAACCAATGAGAAAAAAAAAAAGGAAAAAAAAAAAGACAAAACCAGGTATTATTATTCAGTAATGTTTATTACTAGATAATATAATTAATAGTTAATAAATATTATTTACAACTAGAATGTGCCAGTTACGTTGCCAGACTTTTACTCCTTAAGTCTGGGTGTTCTGTGGTTTTTAGTTTTAATTTCATTGGGTTTTTTTCTTTTAGCATTTGGGTAGCTACATTTCTTATCTAGCTTATGGTAGATATTACTGTTTTATTAGCCCAGTAACTCTTACCTGTGAATCCTGTTTGGGAAAATGCTCCTTTAGTCCCATTCCAACTATGTGGCCATAATAGGAACTGCCAATAGTAGTTACTTGCTTTCTTAACTTGAGTTCATTACTCTCAAGTCGATACACCTCCCACAAGATTATAAACTCCTTGAAAGCAGAATCTTGTCTCCTTTGTTCACTACTGTATCCATGGAGCCACAATAGTGGCCAATATATAATAGGTGCTCAAAAAATTTTAATGACTGATGTTGCTTCTGCTTTAGACTTCAACTACTGATGAGCACTCACTCTGTACCAGTTACTATGATAGGGGGCTTAAAACAATTGTAGTAAAGAAAACTAACGTGGTATTTACAAAGCTGTCAGTCTGATGAGAGATTATTAAATAATTACAAGCCTAACAAATATTAAGATAAGGGAAGTACAGGTTGCTCTAAGACCTCATATCATAGAGCAAATGGATATCCCTTACCTGGTCAAGGGAAAAGGTGACCTTGAAGGTGAGAACTGAAGGATTAGGAGATATTGGGCAAGTGAAGGTACTGGGGAAAGAGGGAATAGCATACCAAAAAGAAAAAATGTGTGCAAAGCCTTGAAGGCAAGAGAGGTTGGCAGCTGAAAGAAGTTCAGTATGGCTGAAGGATTCGGTGAAAAGAGGCAGGTGAACCTGGACAGGCAAAGACTGAATGGCGAAAGACTTTGTAAACTATGTCAAGAATTTTGGATTTGGGGGTGCCTGCCTTGGTGGCTCAGTGGTCGAGTGTCTGCCTTTGGCTCAGGTCATGATTCCAGGATCCTGGGATCCAATCTCCAAGCCAGACTCCTCGCAGGGAGCCTGCTTCCCCCTCTGCCTAGGTCTCTGCTTCTCTCTGTCTCTCATGAATAAATAAATAAAATCTTAAAAAAATAAAAAAAGAATTTTGGATTTTATTCTACAAACAATATCCACTGAATGACTTGAAGCTGGGAACATAGTTAGATCGATATTTTGATAAATTCCTGTTAACTACAGTGTAAGAATGAACTTTGGGGCAAGGGAGAGGGGATGGAGGCAGGTAGAGATACGAATATCTTTTAAGAGACTAGCCAGGCAAGGGGTAATGGTAATTTAGACTGCAGTTGGGACAGAAGGAGGTATGTAAATCTGAAAGATAATGTAGGAGGTTGAATTAAAAGGATTCAACATTTTAGATGTGGGAATGCAAAAGCCTTAAGGTTTCCGGATAGAAGAGAACACTATTTTTTTTAAAAAAATATTTTATTTATTTATTTGAGAGAGAAAGTGAAAGCATGGGGCGGGGGGAGTGGGGAGCAGAGGGAGAAGGAGAAGCAGACCCTCTGCAGAGCCTGACTCCAAAATTGGATCCCAGGATCCTGGGATCAGGACCTGAGCTTAAGGCAGATGCTCAACTGACTGACTGTGTCACCCAGGTGCCCCAAGAGCAGAGCACTATTTAATGAATTACAGAAGAGGAAGTTTATAGGTGGTAAAGAAAATTAATTTTTAGATTTTCTTGAGTTTGAAATGCTACAACACATCCAAGTGAAGATTTCCAATTTATAAAAGATCCAAGTTGCAAACTAAGGGAGAGGACTAGCCAAAGATACAGACTTGGAAATCACAGTGAGATGGGCACTAGCTGAATCATGGGATGGAAAAGTTGGTTTACGAAAGATCCCTAAAGTACTTCCCATACTAGCACTAATACCTTGTCTTCAAGGCCCAGGGTCAACACCACTTTAATATATTCAACAAATGTTTATGGAGTACCTACTATGTCATCCCAAGCCCTATGGCACCACCTCTTCTATAACAACTTCCTCAAGCCTCTGTAATCAAACTCATTTTGTTTTGAAACTATTCTTCTTCTACCTTTATTATAACATTTATCATAGTCCAACTTGTATTGTAAGCACCGGTTTCTACTTCTATTTCTTCCCAGTGTTGTAAGGATAGTGACTAAACCAAGTTTATTCTCCCACAGTACCTAGCATAGCATCTTGCACACAGTAAACCTTCAACTCACAGTTCACAATAAAATTTTGATTAGAATTACCACCTACAATTATTAATGCAGCTTAAGTTTTAAGGAAGAAATCATTACAGACTTTTAAAATAGACAGTACCTGAGCTGGGCATGAAAGAGGTTTTGGGGAAGACAACGGTGAAGAAAAGACAGACAAAACTCTTGTTGAGTTTGCTTCTGTCATCTTACAGACTTCTTATAAAATGTTGGGTGACTGCTGAAGTTCTTTCAAGTTGAAAGACTGTATGAGTTGATTCCACGAAGAGGGAGAAATTATGCATACTTTCAAATGCCTATATCAATTACAAAGTGTCTCTGAATGAGATGGTAATAGCCCCTTCCCTCAAGTTAAGAGTATTCACTGTGGAGTACACCACCATAAGGGAAATAATCCCAGAAATTGTACAAAATCCAGACAAAACTCAGATGCAAGGGTGGGAGATGAGCTGCCCCCTCAACTTTATTTATAGTAGACACAAGGGTATTCCAGTCATTTCTACAAAATAACAGTGCCTGATGAAATGAGGGGAAAAGGATTTTATAAAACCTGTGCTTTGAAAATTCTATTTCAACTTCCAACACCTTCTAGAGAGCTTACTACTGCTGTGCAGATGAGAAAGAGTCCTAGCCCTAGAAAATCAAGTCTTAGGAAATTAAACATTTAAGAAAAGAGAAAAGAGATGCAGTAACATGAATAAAAACATCAATATGCAACCTGAAGTATTATTGCTTTACTGCTGTACTAATCTGGTCTAGCGACCTTTTGTCTTAAAAACAAAACAAAAAGCTAGCGAAAAAACTGTAGGAGGAAAAAAAATTAAAAAGTCAGAAATAAATTCCTAAAAAATTAATCAACGAATAAAATAATTGATTTAAAAAATGATTTAAAAAAAATTATTGAACGAAAGTGCGATTACTTTACTGGCCCCCTAAACTGGATCGTCGTTTCATTTAAAGTTTCCTTTCACGCAGGCCGAGTTTCCAGACGCCTTAAAAGGGCAGGGTTACTATCTATCAGTAAAAAGAAAGGCTGTCGGTTTAAAGCCAAAGAAACGGGAGAGAAAAATAAACGAGAAGGTGCGCTCTCAAAAGCTTTCCTCTTTCGGGTCCACAGGGGGACGGACGGACGGACGCCCAGGGCTCGGGGCGGTGGTGGGGCTCAGGCACCCCGCAGGCCGGCTCCAGCCTCGGCAACGGGCGGGCGGGCGAGGCCCGGAGGGGAGGAGCCGAAGGCCGACTCCCGCGGGGCCAGTTGGGTCCACGCACCTCATAGCGGGTCCCGCGCTTGTCCTTCAGGGTGGAGATAAACAGGCAGGTGAGGTGCGGGCCGCTCCGCTCGCCCCGAGCCCGGGGCTGACCTCGGGCCGTCTGCTGACAGAGGCTCAACACCGCCCGGACGCCCTTACCCCGGTTCCTCATTCCCAGAGCCGGCAGCTGCCGACTCACTACCTCCACCTCACAGTGTAGCTTCATGTCGCGGGAGCGGCGGCCCGCAGCAGCTCCACCACTGCGCTTTGAAACTTCCCGGTTCCCGCCGCGCCGCGCCGCCGCCAGGGTCCTGGAGCATGCGGGCTGCCCCCGGAGCTGCCTGCCGGCCCGCACGCCAACAGCTCGGGGTTCCTCAGGGCCCCGGCTCTCCAGGGCCGCGCGGGCGACGGCCGCCCCTCTCACTCGCAGGGCCGGGTCCTCACTGTGGCTGCAAGTCGGCGGAGCGCGGAAACCGGCCGCCTGAGGACGCGGCTCGCGTCTCCCGAAACCGGCGACTGGCCGAGGCGCAACGTCCTTTCCCGCGAACGCTTGCGGCGGGGGCGCGGGTGGTTAGAGTTTGGGGGCGGAGTCCTAGTTTCCGCCGCTGACACTCCGCGCGTTCCCGGGCCGGGCCGGGTGGTTGAGTACGCGGAAGGGACGCGGGGTGTCCCGCGGGAGAGGGGAGGTCTCTGCCTACCTGGCTTCGGGACTTGGGGCTTGACGAGTTGCCCAACGCCGGCGCTGACGGGCCGGTGTTCGCTTAGGTTTCGGTGGCTCCCCTCCGGAGGCAACGCCGGTCACGTCAGGACGGAATTTGATAGGACAGTGTTTGCCTTGGCAGTTTCTGTTGAACAAATTCCTACTTTGTAACCGCTGCTAGGTTGGTTGGAGTGAGTGGCTTAACGGCGTCGGACCCTTGGGAAAACCGTCCAGACCCCTTAGGCCCGTCGCACTCCCTATTACATGTACCCACGGAGGACCGGGCCGCAGGTGGGCGAGGGAGGCGCTCTCAGGGTCGGAGTCCTGCCTCCCTAAATTTTGTGCCCTGGGCGCCTCCCTCGCCTCACCCTAGTCCCGGCCTTTTATTAAACATTCATGTCGTTTGAGCTGTCCTGTCGCAAATGTGAGATGGCCTACAGAAATAACCGATTCTCGATTATGAAAATATAATTTATCCGTTAAGTGAGCGTCCCTGTTTACAACACGTTGAACCTAAAAGTGGTATCTGTTGATTGTCATTCTGAACAACATAATTGTGTAAAAAAAAAAAAATTAGTGATTAATAAAACATTACTTCTTTTTCTATTTACAATTCTTCCATGTAGAGAGCATGAAAATGACTCTGTGTGTAGCAACTGTTAATCTCACGGTTAGAAACAAAACTGAACTAAAACGACACCTTAGAGCTTTCAAAGATACCTTTACAGGAATTCACAATTTTTGTTCTTTGAATTCTTTTGAGTAGAAGAAAATAATAAAACAACAGCCTAAAGCATTACAGGTGCGTTAAATGTACTCTGAACTTCCAGGGACAGTTGGGAGCTGGGAAAAGCTTAAATGTATAAAGCGATATAATTTCAATTAGAATAGAAATGTACAAAACCTAAGACTACCACAACAATAACAAAGCCTCAACCCTCTATTTGGTGTTACCTGGGTTGTTGAAGCACAGATTCAGTGATTAAATGTTGAGTAGTCTAAATATATGAAACGTACCTAAAAGTTCTAAGGTGATTTTAGAGTAGAACAAGGACTTTGGATTCTGGAGGAATGTTATAATCTATCTATCTCAAGTATTTGTCATGGACTGTAGGTTAAAAGGATATTTAATTTTATCTACATTTCCTTCTGCCTGTTTCCCACATCAGTTGTGTACTGCCAAAAACTTACTTCCTAATTGCCAGTCTCAAAAAGATGTTTGTTTCCCAAAATTATTAAATAAGATTACATAAAATAACATTGGACTGAAAGTAAACATACATTGGTTTTTGAGATCTCTCACCCTCTCTGCCATCTTTCCCTTAGTTTCTCTACTTTTAATGGCTGAAATACTAAGAACTGGCATTTATTTTTGTCTTCCTGGACTGGTTAGGAAGCAAAAGATTCTTTAGGGGAGCCTGACTCAGTTGGTGGAGCATGAGACTCTTGATCTCAGTGTAGTGAGTTTGAGCTCCACACTGGGTGTAGAGTTTATTAAAAAAAAAAAAAAAAAAAGATTCTTTGATTACCATCCATGTTTCTGTCTTCACTACCATACAAACAAAACCTGGCTGTTGACCTCTTCTACTTTTAATTACTTCAAGCTATTTTGCATTGCAGACTAACTGAACATAGAAATACAAGGCATTTTAAAGTGGGCTTCAGTTTTTAACAAAAGGAATCAAAGAAATGACAACTAGATTGGTTTTTCTTCTGTAAAATTGGTTCCTCTTCTTCCTGGCCTACATACTACACTTAATCCCTCCCCTCTGTCTTGTTCATACTAATTGATCCTATTCATCTTTCAAAACTCAGTTCAGTTTCCACTAGCTACCTTTAACATCTTGTTCTCCTTTTTTGGAGTTTGAGAATTCAATTGCACCTAAAATTACTTTTCATTTATTTCCCTGGGTTTCTGGCTCACATATACAGCATTCAACAGTTAATTAATTGAATCTCTGAGTTTCCCCCCTTCATTTGTACCCATAGTAAACTTTACTCACTTAGGTTGTGGCTCACTTGGGTTCAAACTAGTAAATCATAGTCACATCATATTATTAAACAGTGAGGTCATAATCTATGGACAGTGTAGACTTGTCTACCCTAGCACATTGTGACCAGATCTTAGAGTTAGTTTTTTTAATCATAAACTTCATTAAATTAAATAAAGCTAAATAGTTAACAAATACAGACTTAAACATTAGACCCGTGTAGTGCTACCTTGCCCCTGTTGATGCTCCTTAATTAGGTCTTATAAGTTGTGCTTCCACGATGATTTCCTAATTAATACCCACCTTTCCCTGGTTAGTGTTACCATGTCAGTTGAGAGCTACATTACTTCCCTCCAGAACTATTCCTAAACTTATCAGGTCTTCTTACTTCAATACTTATTCATTTATTTAATACTTAATAGTGTTCTTGCTGTATGCCAGCACCTATATTAGATGTTTAGAGGGCAGAGATGATTTTGCAGTGTTTAAGAGAGACAAGTAAACCAACAGTGTACTACAATGGAATAAATGTCAGACATTAGAGGAGTATAAAGTAGCCAGATGATGAAAAGAATTTGTTTGCTAAACCTAGGCCTTTGAACTTTAGCCTGAACGTTCTGGGAAACCACTGGAAAATTTCAACAGCAGATACAATTCAGACATGTTTAGGAAAGGTTACTGTGGTCAGTAAAGAGATTACTTGGGAGGTCTTAGAGCAGGACTAGAGGCAGGGATCAGTTAAAAGGCTAATGCAATGATCCACCATCTACACTGCTACCAAATTAAATCTTTTTAAAGGGTCTCCTATCATGGAATCTAAGCCTTTAGAGCTGAAACATAGTTTACAGATATTCTAATTCATTTCTTTCATTTTACACAAAGGGAATAGAGGCTGAAAAGAGTCCAGGGCTTTGTTCGCGACCTCCAGATAGTGTTACAACAAATAACCCTAGAACTCAAGGTTGAAATCAGCTTCTTGCAAACTCCTGATCGTGTTGCTATTTTGACCTCTCCCCATAACTCACAAATGTTCTTTTTTTTTTTTTTTTTTTTAAACTCACAAATGTTCTTAATGGCATCTAAAATAGTGAATCATTTCCAGGAGGTTTTCAATTTATTTCCCCAGATCTAATGGAGGAATTATTATGTATGACTGCCATTGCCTTACAAAACTGATTTCTTAAATAAAACTTGAAAGTTGAAGTGATTCCTTGATCTATGAGCTGCAGAATGAATGTTGTGTTAGTAGGCATGAAAACATCATTAATATCATTGTACATCTCCATCGAGCTCTTTGCTTTTGGTGACCAGGGGCATTGTCAATGAACGGTCATATTTTGAAAGGAATCCTTTTTTCTGAGCATATGTCTTAACAGTAGGCTTGAAATATTCAGTAAGCCGTGTTATAAATGAATGTGCTGTCATCTAGGCTTTGTTGTTCCATTTATAGAGCACAGGCAGAGTAGATTTAGCATTTTTTTTTTTGATTTAGCATAATTCTTAAGGGCTCTGGGATTTTTGGAAAGACCAGTGAGCACTGGCTTTAACATTAGGAACTAGTTGACTGTTAAGATAGTTTAACAGATTGTTCAATTGTAACTAATTGTCCTTTTCCTTTTTGCTTTTAAATGAGTTCACACTTTTTTAGGTCCAAAGGATTCTTTTTTTTTAGGTCCAAAGGATTCTATATCAAAGTGTTGAAATATTTATGGAATTGATCTCAGAACCATTGTAATCTTCAAAAAAATTATGTAGACCAGCTAGGAAAGGTCTGAGAAGACTATAGGTGGGGAAATATTATTAACTTTTGAGGGCCACATGAATTTTGGAAACTATACACATCAATGATTGATATAAATTCCAGGAAAACTATAGAAGTTTGACATTGGATCCTCTACAATCAAGCTTTATGATAAAACATGTTTCTGTGTTACCTATCACTAAGCTTTTTGTACATCCTCAACTCTAGTTAAAAAAGATTGTTCAAAAAAAAAAAAGAAAGATTGTTCAGGTTCCCCAACTCCATACTTTGGCTCAAACGCTTCCTGTCACTAGGCATTCCCTTCCATCTAGTGCTGCCTGTAGAAATCCCACTCTTCAAGGCTTATTTCAAAGGCCTCTTAAAATATACTTCAAGCTGGAATTAATTTCTCCTTTGCTCCTCTTGTACACCATGAGTATATTCATCCTTGGACATAGAATGTTCTGCTTACCTAGTTATATTTAGGTCATTGAGTCACACAAATTGAAACTGGAAGGAAGGGCTCTTTGAGATAATTCAAATTTTCTTCCTCTAGAAGTCTCAAGATCAGGAATTAAGTCATATCTGGCTTTTTATCTTTTTTTTTTATCTTTTTCTTTTTCTTTTCTTTTTTTTCTTTTGGCTTTTTAAATTTCTGACTTGCCTCCTTCCTTCATCATGCACCAAACACCTAATTTAATGATTGGAGGGGCACTCCACCAGAATCCTGAGATAACATACCTTCAAAAAGTGTTGTATTTCAGGCTTAATATAAGAATTCATGTGTAAAAATTTATTGGATAATTTCACCCTGTGGTACATTTTATAAATCTATTTAAAGTTTTGATTTCGGAACCAGGTATTTTTAGGTTTATCTAGAGACATTATAAACGTCCTGTATGGAATTTAAAGCTCTTTCAGCGGACTATCAGATGGCATTTGTTTTTTAGTAGTTGTCTTTTAATCAAATTATCTGGTCATAGCAACATAACATTTTGTGCAAGTTGTTTTTCACTTTAAATTCAACACATTTAAATATCAAACCTTCTACGCCTCTCATTTTTCTGGACTGTTGTAGGTCTATCTCTAAGAATGTGTCAGGAAGGAGGGGGGAGAAAGAGGGAAGAGGGAGAGAAAAAAAAAAGAATGTGTCATTTAAAAACCAAGGAACAGCTTTGAGAACATATTCTGTTTAACATAAGAGAAACTCCTACCGTTGACTCTTAATTATTACAGCTGACTCTAAGTGATTTGTTAATTTGTCCCAGCAGGTGTCAGTGGTGAGTCGAAGCGAAATCCTTTTTTACAAGCGTTAAACTTAAATTTTAAAAACATGAATTGGTCAGGAAATGAAAAAATAGATCACAAGATTATGTGTTTCTCAAAGCTTCAAAATACATTTTTTTCTTTTTTTTTGGCCTCAACAAAAGAGACGGGGTCTCGCTATGTTGCCCAGGCTGGAGTGCAGTGGCTATTCACAGGCGCGATCCCACTACTGATCAGCACGGGAGTTTTGACCTGCTCCGTTTCCGACCTGGGCCGGTTCACCCCTCCTTAGGCAACCTGGTGGTCCCCCGCTCCCGGGAGGTCACCATATTGATGCCGAACTTAGTGCGGACACCCGATCGGCATAGCGCACTGCAGCCCAGAACTCCTGGGCTCAAGCGATCCTCCTGCCTCAGCCTCCCGAGTAGCTGGGACTACAGGCGCGCGCCACCGCGCCCGGCGCTCGGAAGCAGCGCAAATCTGCACTAGAGGCTGAGTTGCGATGACGTCATCAGCCGGGCCGGCCCGGAATGCTTCCAAGACCGCTCGATTCACTCCCTCCACACAGCGTCGCCGCACAGCGCTCGCGTCACTTGTCAGCATTGCATTCTGGGTAAACTGTCTCAAAAATTTGAAGAGCGCATGCGTTCTCAGATTTCTTCCTTTTGCCTCGTTGCATCCGAAAGAGCAAGATGGGTCACCAGCAGCTCTACTGGAGCCACCCGAGGAAGTTTGGCCAGGGCTCTCGTTCTTGGTGAGCAACAGAGTGTGGCTTTAAGGAAGGGTTGCACTGGGTTGTGACGCGGCCAGAACTCTAATGGAGAGGAGCCCGCGCGGCGTGTGGGGTTAGGCCGACCGTGGAGCTGTGACTGCCGCCATTACGGGCCTCTGACGCGTCGGGGAAGACGGGCGGTGCGGGCGGTTGCCCCAGAGCGTGGAATCCTTCCATTTCTGCGACCTGCAGTAACGCCGTCTCTTTTCTTACAGCCGCGTCTGTTCAAACCGGCACGGTCTGATCCGGAAATACGGCCTCAACATGTGCCGCCAGTGTTTCCGTCAGTACGCCAAGGATATAGGCTTCATTAAGGTGCGCGGCCGCGGATGCCGTACTCCCGGTCCTGTGAGCGCGGAACGTTCGGAGACTTCCTTTTTTGAGCCTTCGAACAACATCGTCTTCCTCTTTGTCTTAGTTGTTAGCAGGGCTTTGGGGGGGGGCGGGTATCGGACGGCACTGTTAAAATAGTTTTGGCGGTCAGGGTAATGGGATAGGAGGGTGTAGACTTTAAAATTCTTTTTTCACTAGTCTGTCAGTTTTAGGAACCAAAATTAAGTTTTGGATCTCTTTAATCGTATCCAAACATTGTCCAGCAAAAGAAACGTGTTGGCTACTGCCCTGAGTTGTGGAATAGCATCATATACTGGAATGGGCTTGGGGAATGGGGCCCAGATAGACCTTGTTAGGATTCAGATAGAAGTCTCCCTATTTAATAGCTCTCTTGAGACCAGTCACATGAAGTTACGTTTCTGCCTGAGAAAAATAAATTGCAAAGTTGTTGCAAAAAGTAGTTTGCGTATAGTTTGCATACATAGAGCTGTCTTGAGTCCTAAAAATCAGTTAAGTGGTAGTGTTTTTTTTTTCCTCTGGCGAAAACTACCACTTTGTTGGGTCTTTGAGATAGTCACTGACGTTAATGTATGATCTCTGGTAGATACAAAGTATCTTAAGTTTAGACTTTTTTTAGTTTTGGTCACTTAGTATATATACTAAAAGCTTGTTGCAGTATGGAGGTTCCTATATATCTCACTCAGTGGGAGGTGGTGAGTGTATCAGTGATGAGAGTGGACTCAGGCTCTTGATCTCACAACTATGTCCCCAGTATTTCACAGGTTAAGATTAAATGGGTTAATTTACGAGTGGCTCCTATAGTAGCGTCTGTCACACATTGAGTACCAAAATACTAGCTGTGTAATTAGTTACCTACTTAGTAACCCCCTGAGGTTTTGGTAAAGATCATTTTATGTAGTATTTTTCTAGTGGAAAATTCTTTTGAGGGAAGAATAACAGTACTAAAGTCACTAAAGTGAGAATAACAGTACTAAAGTTAACAGTCTAAAAAAGAATTGTTGTCGGGACACCTGGGTGGCTCAGCGGTTGAGCCTCTGCTTTTGACTCGGGGTGATCTCGGGGTCCAGGGTCGAGTCCCACATTGGGCTTCCTGGGTGGGGCCTTGTTTCTCCATCTGCCTGTGTCTCTGCCTTTCTGTTTCTCATGAATAAATAAAATCTTTAAAATATATATATAATTGTTTGTGGAACAGCTTGTTGTGGGCATTCAGTAAATATTTAAGCTATTTTGAGATTGGTAGCTAGCTTGGGTGGGTCAAATTTCCAGTTTAAATCTCATTCTTCATAATAAGAACCAGTGTTGGTGAGAATAAAATGAGTATTTAAACGTTTTGAATTAATTTATTTCCTGTCTGCTTCTTTTTCAGTTGGATTAAGTGAACTTCCTTGAATGGGTCATCCAAGATACCTACCTTAACTGCAGATGTCCAAGATACCTACTTTGATGCCAACTCATTGTATATAAAATAAAAATACTCCAATTATGAGTGTTTTAATGTGACTGGAATGGTCATTTGATTTTAGAAATCTCATTTTTAAAAAGTACTTATTTTCTCAGTGGGTTCATCTTCAACATAATGTGGTTTAATTTCCCTCAGTTATATCAGTATTCATGCTGAACTCTGATAAAAATGCCAGTGTTTTTATATTCCAAAAACAACAAATCCTGTTGCGTCCATGGGAGCCAAATTTGGACTGCGTGTGCAATTTGGGTTGCCCCAGAATATTTTTTTTGGTTACATAAGGTGACTTGTATATTTAGGATCCAGTATGTAACCCGAGACAATTGTCGTAAGTAAGTAATTGATTTGCTCCATGATCTAGGCAGTAGAAGTAAAACTATTGAAATATGTTTGTTTTTTTGGGTTTTTTTGTTGTTTTACTGAAATCCCTGGGCAATACCCAGAGGTGAGGAGGTTGTAGTCCTAGTTTTTGGGGTAACTCACAGGTAGAAGCTTGTAAGTTTCTCAAATGTTTGTATGTAGAAGGGGAGGGCAGTGATTAAGGCTCAGTTTCACGGGTCTTGTGAGCAGAATAGACTTAAGTGAGGCAAGGGTGGAAAGGGGGAAATAAGTGTGTTGGAATAGTTTAGGTAAGTGATCTTGTTTAGGACTAGAATAAAAGGGAGTGGTTGAGGTAGTCTATAAACGTGGCTTCTGAAGAGCAAGATGACAGGATTTGTTGAAGGGCTAGATGTGGGAGATACAAAATAAAGGGTGATTCTAATGGTTTTGGCCTGAGCACCTGGAAGACTATGGTTCTTACTGAGTTAGGACTGAAAAAATGGTTTGGGGAATAAGTTTGGGGTATAGTAAGCTGAAAGTGCTTATTAGACTAAATGGAGCCTCCCAAGTAGGCATTTGGGTATATTACTCTCGAGTCCATGGGAGCCAAATTTGGACTGTGTGTGCAATTTGGGTTGCCCCAGAATATGAATCCCCTATTTTGGGATCTCATATGACTAGAAGAGATCCAATTTTTAAAATCTAGGAGATAATGGAGGAAGAGGACTGTTCTGAGTTTCTCCAGGCACAGGTGTGAAGATGAAGACTGGAGGAGAATCAAGATAGTGGCATCCTAGAAACCAAGCAGGGAGTGATCAGCTAGCTTCTGGTATGGTGTCCTTTCACTGAAAGGGAAGTGTGGCCGAGAACAGTAGAAAAATGATCTTGATTGTGGTTAAACTTGCCAAGTTTTAAAAAACATGACAAATGTACTGCTATTGTAGGAGGTCATGGAAGTTAGAGACTTCTGAAGCTTAACTTCCATGAGCTTTGTAGTAAATCCACCTCTGCTCCTAGCCTTGAGGTCCAGGAGTATGGGATGATAAACCGCAGTTGCTGCTAGGGATTGGTTTAGGGAAGAGCCAGATTATAAAAAAGGGCAAGGAGGTGTAAATATTGGGAGAAGAGCTTGAAGCTTCTGGTAATAGAATAGAGCTGATGTTGCAGATAGGGTGGGTAAGACCTGTGTTAGTTGAACAAATGTGGAAGTTTCAGATAAAGGTGAGATAGGCTCACCTAGTGATTGAGGCAAATAAGGTGGTAAAATGTGTGATTTTGTTATGAGATCTTGGATGAGCTAACCTGTAGTGGGATGGCACTGTAAGTGCTCCCATAACGACTGCATTGGCTGAGGGGGCATGCCCTAGCCAGTCCTAACCCTGTGTGTATGTGGTGGGAGTGATTGGGAAGGGTGGTATGAATAGGTGGTCTGGCTTCTCTACTAGAGGTTAATTAACTTATTGCTTAAGATTTAAATGTATGTGCCAGATGTGCTGAGTGCCTTAAGTGGATTATCTTTCAAGTCTCAGACTTTTTTTTTTTTTTTAAGATTTTATTCATGAGAGACAGGCAGAGACACAGGCAGAGGGAGAAGGCTCCATTGAAGGACCCTGATGTAGGACTTGGTCCCAGATCCTGGGACCAGAATCTGAGCTGAAGGCAGATGCCCAATCGCTGAGCCATCCAGGCGTCCCATGTCTCAGACTTTCATAGACCTCATTGCACCACTGAGGAAACAGGTTTAGAGATGCAGTAATTTGATTTCATTTAATTATCAAAGCCTACTAAAGTAAGAAAGGGATCAGAATTGGTCTAGACCTCCAATCTGTCTGATATCAAAGCTAATGTTCTTAGTGTCCACTAAATGCTCTTCCCCAGAAACAATTACATTGAGGCAGAGACTATTTCCATATTTTCTGCAGTACATAGCAGGTGCCTTGTATATTAATAGTAGGTCTTTTAATTGCTGAAGAATTAAATTACCTACTAAAAGGTCAGTGATGTCGATGGCAAAATACAGATGCTATGAGAAGTCCAAACAACCATTTGAGCAGAGAATACATTCTTAATTTTGGGTCCCTTGACTTTAAATTACATCTGGATGGGATCTGTCAAAGGACTTGTCAAGAATTTTACGTAGCTCATTACTGAAACAGTAAACTATTTCAGCCCATTCAAAGAATTCAAAATGTCCCTAGTAGGTGAATCAGGATGTGATGAACTTACAAATGTAAAGCTGTTTTTTTCAACAGGAGAGGGAAGTAAATTATCCACTGAACAGAATTAGAAGCTATCTATGGGCAAATATCATTTATGTGCAACTTTAAGAATTGTAGAATAGCTTGAACACAAAGGCTCGGGGTCTCTTACCCCAAGATTGTGCTGGACAAAACCTTTAGTTTCCTTGAAAAACATCCAGCAAACTTGGTCCATTTCAAAATGTTTCACATTTTTCTTCAGACTTTTAGGCTTTTACCTATAATTGGTAAAAATTCTCAAGTGCATGTTTTGAGCCAGGCAAAGTTCTTAGTGCTAACTGGAACTAGCCTCTTTAAGACAACAAATCTGTGAGGTAAAATTCCCATTTTGCAAATGAGGCAATTGAAGCAGAATAAGCAACTTTACTGAGATAGTATAGTCAGTAAGTGAGGTGCAAACCACGTAGAGCATCTCCAGACCTGCTTTTGTCATTAAACTAAATATCTAGCAGTTAGGAAAAGTTTTGGTAAATTTTAGTAGTGTGCAAAATAACCTAGAGAAATAATTTTCAATACAAAGTAGGAAATTGCATATGGGGTACAATTTCACAATGGTAAAAAAAAAGAAAAGGGCAGAGAGGAAATGGAGACATACCAGTATGTTAGCAGTGATTGCCTTTGGCAATCTTAATCTGTTAATCTTAATTTGCTTAATCTGTTCTTTGGGTGATAGAATTTATAGGTAATTTGATTTGAAGCAGTCAGATTTCAGATTTATTTAGGGGCAGGGTATCTAGTGACTACTGGAGTATCTAGTGCTCCAGGTACCAATAATGCTAATGAGGCTTCTCCCTCCCAAACAGCTCATTCCATTTTTTGACTGCTCTGGTAGCAAGTTCTTTCTTAGCTCTACTACTATGATTCTTTCCATTGATTTCCACTGACTGATTAATTCTATGTGGTCCCATACAAAACAAGTCTAATCTCTTCTGCAAGAAAAAAGATTAAATATTTAAGCATGAGGGCTTTCCTGTTCCTCCGGAATCTTATTTCAGGTCAATCTGATTATTTCAACTGTCCCTCATAGGACATGATTTAAAGCTATCTCTGGTGTTTTCCGAATTAATTCTACTTCATCTAGGTCTTGACAATGCCTGTCATGACACATTTCACAGGACAGGTGTGCAGTAAAAATTTGTTGAATGAATGAGCAGATTCGATCGACTTTAATTTGATTGGGTATCAGTGTGTCTTCACTTTTTATGGGCCCTCTTTTACCATTACAGAAAGACCAGAGACCATTGCCTTAGATATCTATCTCCATGGCTAATGCCCCCGACAGTTTTAAAGAAGTTTCTTTGTATAACCTTTGCCTAGGATGTAATTCCTGTTGAAAACTATCCTTAATAATTGGTGCCTTAGAGATCTGGGCTTTTAGGTAGGCAAAACAAAGCGCTTCCAGGGGTATAATTAAGAAGAATTTAACAAGGTATTTGAATTTCCTGAATATCCACAGAAGTTGAAAAAAGGAAAAAGGAAGAGAAGGCTGAGCTATTAGATGTTTCTCAAGGATTAATTTAGAAAATTAAAGGCTCAATTTTTTGATATCACTGAGTATATGTGTACACAGGAATCAAAGCTATATAGGAGCCAAAGATTAGATTATTACCTGTGCTAGTTCCAAGTGTCCTTTGTCTTTCAGAGCTGTAAAAGACTTGAGATTGGAAGTGACAAGCTTAATCTAGATGGGCTAATTATCATTTAATGTTTCAATTTAAAGTCATTTGGTTAATTAGAAAATAATGTAAGGAAACCAGGACTGACTTTTTTGTTTACTGAAAATCCTTTTGTTAAATTTAGCCCATTATATATGTCGATGGTGACCCACTTCTTGGGCTGATTCCAGACTGGACCTTCTGATTCCTGTAAACAAATGCTGGATTCCCTGACAGATGTGTTGGAGGCCTGTAGAACCATAGAGGCTTCCTTTTCCCTTCATCACTTCTGCCAGTCCCCCAACCCCCACAACTGCCCCCATTGTTCTTATTCCCTTAGCCTCTAGACACCTTTCCATCTGCTTAAAAAGAGATCCCTTCCTGCCTGTGTGTTTGAGAACCACTGATCTTGGAGCAACGACTAAAATGTCACTGGATCTGGAAGTGACTGGTGTGGATCTCAAATGAACCCATCCTTAGAGTTCAAGAACGTGTTTAAGGAAGCTGTACTCTATGCTAAAATGAGCAACATTGCCTTCACTTTGGGATGTCACTTTCCTGGACTCCTCTCCTCAGACCCTCACCCTTCCATCTCGTGGGTGACTCCTCCAGTGTCACCAATGGTTTTGATATCCTTGGTCAGCTCCCTTGGTCAGACTGCAGGTTGCCACTCAGCTGTTTTATTATAAGACTTTTTAAAATTCACATAATCTTAAAATATTTTCATAATTGCATTTGCCAATAGGAAAGGGAGGGGGTGAATGTCCATTGACAGAAATTGACAACAGTGGCTGAGGTCTGGAGGAAAGGGAGGAGTGGTGTCTGGAGAGGCAGGGAGAGAGTGGGGCTAGTGGTAAGAGAAAAATCATGCCTTCTGAGGTGCCTGAGTGGCTCAGTTGGTTAAACAGCCAATTCTTGATTTTGGCTCAGGTCATGATCTCAGGTTTCTGGGACCAAACCCCACATGGGTCTCTACACTAAGCAGGGAGTCTGCTTCAAGATTCTCTTTCCCTCTGCCCCTCCCCCTGCTCATGCACACTCTCTCTAAAGTAAGTAAAAAAAAAAAAAAAAAAAAACCAAACCCATGCCTTTTTACTGTTTGTATATTGCCATGATTCTGGGGCCAGTAATGCAAGATCTCATTTAATTCTCTGAACATAGTTTAGAACAGGTGCAAATTCAGGAGCTGACTTTGTAACCTCTTACTCTGTATAATCCAGGTTTCATAATAGGATCTCTGTGCCTGTGTTCATGGTTTTAGATGTTGCAGCAATGAAAAGAAGGAACAGTGTTGTTTAATAAAGTTGTAAGATTGTAAGTACCAGTAGCTTCATGCACATTATACAACCCAATAATAATTACACTGATCGTATAAACAGCTCCCCTGTGTAGACTAGCTGAGCTTCCATCACCAAACATCAAGCATTAACAGCAGGCACTGCAAAAATCAATAAGCCTTCACACAGGGAACCAAAGATATGTAGGTTACTAAAATTCCTAACGGTTACCCATAAAGAATAATATCTCATTATATTAATGCTTTGTTTTATTTTCTAAATAATAAAGAGATTACACATTAAAGGACTAGTTGACAAAGTGATAAACATTCACGGCAGCACAGACAAATCAATAAAAGCACAAAATAAGAAATGGAACCTGTTTCTTGGCAATCGCATTAGCTGAACTTCATAGACTGAGTCTGGTTTACCTTGTGTTCTCTTTTTACATACCCACAAATTCCATTTTATGATGACATTTGTGCATCTGTTCTTCCTTTGATGCTAATTAACTCCTATTACTATTCATGAAAATTAAGTGTGGACATCTAGCACTGATGATGTATTCAGCCAATCACCACAGGAAAGTTTTGTGCAAATGAGTTCAAATATGGTATGGAACTTTTTTTGTAGGTAATCTGCTTAAACACGATTTCCTTTAAAGTTTTCTTTTTATATATATATCTATATATTTTTATTGAAGTTCGATTTGCCAACATACAGTGTAACACCCAGTGCTCATTCCATCAAGTGCCCTCCTCAGTGCCTGTCACCCAGTCACCCCATCCCTCCGCCCACCACCCCTTCCACTACCCTTTGTTCGTTTCCCAGAGTTAGGAGTCTCTCATATTTTGTCATCCTCTCTTTTTTCCCATTCATTTTCCCTCCTTTCCCCTATAATCCTTTCACTATTTCTTATATTCCCTGTGTGAGTGAAACCATATAATGATTGTCCTTCTCCGATTTACTTCACTCAGCATGATACCCTCCAGTTCCATCCATGTCGAAGCAAATGGTAGGTATCCTTTAAAGTTTTCTACATAGTTAGGAGTCTTTGTTATCTGGTTCCTGAGTATTCTAGCTTCTTTATTACCAGGGAGCAAATCATGACAATGAGTGCTCCTCATTTGGGTCCTTCATCATAGGTTTTCTAAATAATCTTACCCCTTGTTAATGATTTTCATTTGTTTTTGAAAACCCTGCCACTAAGTTAAAAGCTGCTAAATTAAAAAAGCTATTCCATTAATTTCATTGGAAAAAATTATGATGTATTCCATTGCACCATGAGACTCAATTTTCACAAATAGAAAAATGTACCAATTACGTTATTTAAAAAAGCTTATAAAAATATAACAATTTAAAAGTGTGCTGACAGCAACTGGTGTACTGAAATCCAACTCTGGCACAGATTCCTCGAGTTAAAGAGTGCAACTCAAAGCACTGTGGAGTGAGTGTCTTGGGCATTGCAATGGGTCATGCTTTTTCTGGAGACCAGTGTCTTATTTTCACTGCTGCTTTCCCTGCTCCAGTGTCCTTGCAACACTCAGGCTCTTGATCCAAGAGTGTTAGGCCCACAGCAGAGTATGTAGCATTTCTTAGACTAAAACACTGAGATGATTGACCATTCAATCTCAGGACAGTACACTGAGGAAAAACAAAAGTGATTAAAAACTGTCAAGGTTTTAGAGTTGAGAACGTTATTTATGGAGTGAACTGTCATAAGAATACCTTTTGTGTGTTTGTCACATGTTATCTTTTATTGACATTTATCCTTCCAGTTCATTGTCAATGTTTAAAAAATGGTATGTTTCTCTCTTTAAAATTTTTTTCAAAAATTTGAGTACAGTTAACACAATGTTGCATTAGTTTCAGGTGTACAGTATAGAGATTCAACTTCTCTAAACATTATGCTATGCATACCACAAGGGTAGCTACCTTCTGTTACCATATAACACTATTACACCATCACTGCTTATAATCCCTATGCTGTACCTTTTATTATTGTGACTTATTATTTTATAACTGGAAGCCTGTATCTCCCACTCCCCTTCATGATTTTGCCCACCCCTACTACCCTGCTCTTCTCTGACAATCATAGATTTATTCTCTGTATTTATGGGTTTGTTTATTCATTTCTTTTGTCTTTTGGATTCCATATATAAGTGATATCATATGATATTTACCTCAGTCTGACTTATTTCACTTAGCATAATACTCTCTAGGCCCATCCAGGTTGTTGTAAATGGCAAGATCTAATCCTTTTTAATGGCTGAGTAATATTCCATTGCATGCTCACTTGTGTGCATGTGCATGTCTGTGCATGTGTGTGTGTACACCGAATCTTCCCTATCCATTTGTCTATCAATGGACACTTGGGTTGCTTCCATATCTTGGCTATTGTAAATAAAGCTGCAATAAACATACAGGTGCATATATCTTTTCGAATTTGTGTTTTCATTTTCTTTGTAAATACCCAGAAGTGCAATTACTGGATCCTATGGTAGTGCTATTTTAATACTTTTTAAATAAAAGATTTATTTATTCATGAGAGACACACAGGGAGACGCAGGCTTCCCGCAAGGAGCCTGATGTAGGACTCCATCCCGGAACCCTCAGATCATGCCCTGAGCCAAAGGCAGATGCTCAACCGCTGAGCCACCCAGGCATTTCCTATTTTTAACACTTTAAGGAACCTCTATACTGTTTCCCATAGAGGTTGCACCTGTTTACATTCACAGCACTTCACGAGGATTCCTTTTTTCCACGTCCTTGCCAACACTTGTTACTTTCTTGTCTTTTTGATTTTAGCCATTCTGACAGGTGTAAGGTGGTAACTCATTGCAGTTTTGGTTTTCATTTCCCTGATAATTGGTGATGTTGAACATCTTTTCATGTGCCTGTTGGCCTCCTGTATGTATGTCTTCTTTGGAAAAATGTCTTATTCAGGTCCTCTGCCCATTTTTAAAGCAGATTGTTTTTTTGTTTTTTGTGAGGTTGTTTTTTTGTGTGTGTGTGTGTGTGTGTGTGTTGAGTTGTATAAATTCTTTATATATTTTGGATATTAATCCCTTATCAGATATATCACTTGCAGATTTCTTCTCCCATTCACTAGGTTACTTTTCTGTTTTATTGATGGTTTCCTTTGTGGTGCAAAAGCCTTTTATTTTGATGTAGTCCCTTTTATTTTGTTTCCCTTGCCTCAGGAGACATATCTAGAAAAATGTTGCTATAGCCAATGTCAGAGAAATTACTGCCTGTGTACTCTTCTCGAATTTTTATGGTTTCAGGTCTCACATTTAGGTCTTTAATCTATTTGGAGTTTATTTTTATGGATGGTGTTAGGAAGTGGTCCAGTTTCATTCTTTTACATGTAGCTGTCTAGTATTCCCCAGCACCATTTATTGAAAAGATTATATTTTCTACATTGTCTTGCCTCCTTTGTTATAGATTGATCATATAATTTTTTTTGATCATATAATTATGGGCTTATTTCTAGGCTCTCTATTTTGTTTAATTGACCTGTGTGTTAAACTTCTTTTAAAAATTGAGATATAATTGATATATAATATTGTGTAAGTTTAAGGTGTACCACATGTTGACTGATACATTTATATATTGCATTATGATTACCGTAGCATTAGCTAACACCTCCAGCATTTCACATAATTATCATTTCACTGTGTGATGAGAATATTTAAGATCTAGTTTCTTAGCAACTTGTAATCGCAATGCTGTGCATTAGATCCTCAGAACTTATTCTGACTGCAAGTTTGTACCCTTTGACCAACTTCTCCCCAATTCCTCTCTCCCACAGGCCCTGGCAACCATTATTCTATTCTCTATTTCTGCCAGTTTGGTTTTTTCAGCTTGCACATATAAATGATATCAAATAGTATTTTGTCTTTCTCTGTCTGACTTGTTTACCTAGCATAAATTCTGTCAAGGTTCCATCCATGTCACAAATGGCATAATTTCCTTCTTTCTCATGGCTGAATAATACTCATTGTGTATATATACATATGTATTTTTTAAAGATATTTATTTATTTATGATAGACACAGAGAGAGAGAGAGAGAGAGAGAGAGAGAGAGAGAGAGAGAGGCAGAGAGAGAAGCAGGCTCCACGCAGGGAGCCCGACGTGGGACTTGATCCCAGGACTTCAGGATCGCGCCCTGGGCCAAAGGCAGGCACCAAACCGCTGAACCACCCAGGGATCCCCTGTATTTTTAAAAGATTTATTTATTTATTCATGAGAGACACAGAGGGAGAGAGTCAGAGACATAGGCAGAGGGAGAAGCAGGCTCCCCACAGAGAGCCCGATATGGGACTCGATCATAGGACCTGAGATCATGCCCCGAGGTAAAGGCAGACGCCCAGCCACTGAGCCACCCAAGCGTCCCATACTCATTGTGTATGTATATATACCACATCTTCTTTATCCATTCATCCCTTGATAGATATTTACCTTTTTTTTTCTTCATATTTTGGCTATTGTGAATAATGCTACAAAACACTGAGATGCAGATATCTTTTATATCTTTTTATCTTTTCTTTGGATATGTATCTAGAAGTGGGATATATGGATCATATGATAGTTCTATTTTTAAATTTTTTAAAAAGATTTTATTTACTTATGCATGAGAGACATAAAGAGAGGCAGGGACACAGGCGGGGAGCCCGACGTGGGACTCGATCCAGGTCTCCAGGGTCACGCCCTGGGCTGAAGGCGGCACTAAACCGCTGAGCCACCCAGGCTGCCCTATTTTTAATTTTTTGAGGAAACTCTATACTGTTTTCCATAGTGGCTGCACCAGTTTGCATTCCACCAAAAGTGTACGGTGTTCCTCTCAACACTTGACATCTCTTATCTTTGTTAATAGCCATTCTAACAGGTATGGGGTGATGTAGTCCCACTTGTAGATTTTTGCTTTTATTGATTGTGCTTTTTGTGTCATACCTGAAAAATCATTGCCAAGACCAATATCAAAAAGTTTTCTCCTGTGTTTTCTTCTAGATCTTATGGCTTCAAACATTTTTTTAAAAGATTTTTAAATTTATTTATTCAGGAGAGACACAGAGACAGAGGCAGAGACATAGGCAGTGGGAGAAGCAGGCTCCATATGGGAAGCATGATGTGGACTTGATCCCAGGACCCCGAGATTATGCCCTGAGCCAAAGGATGACTGACAACCACTGAGCCATCCAGGTGCCCCTATGGTTTCAAATCTTATGTTTTATTTATTTATTTATAAAAATATTTTTATTTATTTATTTATTCATGAGAGACAGAGAGAGAGACACAAGCAGAGGGAGAAGCAGGCTCCATGCAGGGAGCCTGACATGGGACTCGATCCGGAGCCTCCAGGATCACACCCTGGGCTGAAGGCAGTGCTAAGCCGCTGAGCCACCCGGCCTGCCCTTATGTTGTTTTAATTCCTACTTTGAGTTAATTTTTGTGAGTGTTGTCAGCTAGAGGTCCAATGTGATTTTTCAGAACATAGTTCTCCGGTTTTCCCAGCACTATTTATTTTAGAGTTTATCCTTTCCCCCTTGAATATTCTTGGCTCCCTTGTGAAATATTAGTTGATTGTGTATGCAGGAGCTTATTTCTGTGCCCTTGATTCTATTCTACTGGTCTATGTGTCTCTTTTTATGTCAGCACCGTACTGTTTTGATTACTATGGATTTTTAGCTTGAAATCCAGAAGTGTAATACCTCCAACTTTACTCTTTTGTAGGAATGCTTTGGCTATTTGGGGTCTTTTGTAGTTTCATACAAATTTTAAGATTGTTCTTCTTCTGTGAAAAATTCCATTGGAGTTTTGATAGGGATTATGTTGATCTATAGATGACTTTGGGTAGTATGGACATTTAAACATGATTAATTCTTCCAGTCCTGAATATGGGATATCATTCTATTTATTTGTGTCTTCTTTAATTTCTTTCATTAATGTTTTATAGTTTTCAGTGTACAATATTTTCTGTCCTTGCTTAGCTTTATACATAAGTGTTCTAATTTTATTGACACTATTGCAAATGGGATTATTTACTTAATTTTTTCTTTTTCTCTTTTTTAAAGATTATTTATTTATTCATGAGAGACAGAGAGAGAGAGGCGGAGACATAGGCAGAAGGAGAGGTAGGCTCCCTATGGGAAGCCCAATGCGGGACTTGATTCCAGGACCCTAGGATCGCACCCTTAGCCGAAGGTAGATGCTTAACCACTGAGCCACCCAGGCATCCCTTAATATTTTTTTCAATTAGCTTGTTGTTAGTGTGTAGAAACAGAACTGATTTTTTTTTATGTTGATCTTGTATCCTGCAACTTTACCGAATTCAGTTATCAGTTCTAGTTCTAACAGGTTTGTGTGTGTGTATGTGTGTGTGTGTGTGTGTAGTCTTAGGGTTTTCTAGAGATAATATCCTGTCATCTGAAAACAGATGACTTCTTCCTTTTTTTGAGAGAGAGGGGAAGAGCACAGGCATGTGAGCAAGGTGGGTGGAGGGGCAGAGAGAGAGAAAGAGAGAGAGAGAGAGAGAGAGAGAGAGAATCTTAAGCTGTTTCCATGCTCAGCATGGAGCCTGGCCTTGGGCTTGATCTCACAACCCTGAGATCATGACCTGAACCGAAATCAAGAGTTGGTTGCTCAACCAACAAAGCCACTCATGTGCCCTATTGAGCCATATTTTTCTTTGTGAGCTCCTGTATATATGTATGTCATGACACCTATTTTTTCCTCTTGTTAATACATCTTTTATCAGCTTGATTTGCAAGCCCAAGCCACTGAACCTTGAAAAGTAAGGGAAGAATTAGTTGTTTTGCCCTCTCCTACAAACTCCAACAGCTCCTCTCTCTATTTAATCTCCCTGCAGCTGAATGGGACTACTTCCTGTTTCAGGATAAGCTGTTTCTGCCCATCTCCTTACCCTCAGTTCAAAACATCTCTCCATCTCCCCAGTGGTTGCTCAAAATATTACCTGTGTTTTGATGTTTTTTTCCCTTTATAGTTCCTCCAGAGTTGATCTGAGAGCTGGTAGTCCTCATGAGTTCAGTGTCAATGGGAAATGGAGCTGGTATTCTTAATTTGTTCTTTCTGTGGAGACAATAAGGTTGCAACGCTCTTGGGAATATCAACAATAAGAATTGATGCTTAGACTTTGGAGGAGATCTTAGGAATGGGGGAGAGGTAGGTCTCAAGTGTAATAAAAGTGTTTTCTTTTTATCTTTAATCACAAAGTCTTTAGGCTCAATTCTTACTCTATTGTTATGAGATATATGTTTTAGATAAAGGAAATGTCAATAATAATAATAATATCAACATCATTTATTGAGGATTTTGTAGCCACCTGTCTCTGCCAGAGACTTTTAAATCCTCACAAAAGCTCTGAGAGGGAAGAGCTTAGTTTCTCATTTTACACGTAAGTAAATTTGAGGCTCAGACAAGTCAGGTCAATTGCCCAGAAGTAGAGCTGGGATTTGAATTCAGGCTGTCTGACTTCAAAGTGTAAAGTCTTAATTACATACTGCCCTGCAGACAAAGCACATGGGGATGTTAAATATATTGTGGTGTTTTTTTTCCCCCACAGTGCCGTCTTAGTTTTAGAGAAACTCTGGGTACAGTTTGGTTGTATGAGTTTCCATATCAATGTTATGCTATGTTTTTGGAATATCCTTATTTAAAGAAAAGAGATGTAATCACCGTGCTTAGCAATTTGTCTATAATGTGGTATCTGAGGTTCCTGACCATGCTGGAAAAAAAAAGCATGATTCATCCAACTGGCTTAATCAGCCAATTGGAAGATCACAGGATTCTCCCGGCTACAGGTCACCCTTTCTATGACACTCAGGCTATGTGATTCAGACCAGAGGCTGAAACCTTGGCTGGATAGCTGTGTTGCACTTTCTTTTGTAGACTGAATCTGGGGGCTTTGGAGAAATCCAAAGGGACTCATATCTCTTTTTTTTTTCCTGCTACCTGATTTCCACTCTTTGTCCAAATTGCCTGGAAAGAAAACAAGTTCTCTAAGAGGATTAAAAAACATAATTTGTAACTCTTTTACAGATATAATTAATTAATTAATGAGAGAAAAAATAAGATGTTACAGCCAGTTCAAAGGGGGGAGTTCAAAGAACAGAGGCAAAAATAAGCCATGAAATAAATTTACATTTGGATATATACTGCCTTTTTCTAAGGGTAGAAGGAAATCAGTTGTGCCTCCAGTAGGTAGAATCCATTTGCATGTCTGTAGAAAATAATTCTTTGCATTGCTATCAGTTATTTACAGATTTATAAGTAGATCAAAGATAACAAACCCCATCAAACCAGATAACACAGAATGGGAATGCTGTAAACAGCACATATTTGGAAGCACCCAGAAATCTTTTTGGTCCATTTCAGTTTTTCACAATTTTTTTCTGACAGATCACGTTGCATATCTGATCACTTTGTACTTTCCTATCTCTTGTAATTACACTTGATCATTGAAAGTGGATTATGGAATGAAAAGTGTACATTTTCCCCCCTCCATTTTAAATGAAAGATATTTTAGAAATAGATGCTTGAGTAGAAAGAAATTTGTTTAAAGGTGGATGCGTGTGTGTGTGTGTGTTTGTGTGTGTGTGGGCAGGGCCACTCGGACAAAACACAGTAGAACATTAGGACCTTCATTGGAAGGTCACAAACCATTAATAACAAAGGACCAAATTCATAGGAATATACTCAGGTCCTGTTCTGGGTGAGAATTGGCTTGTCTCCACTCTGCTACTCATGTGTTCACACTCTGCTAGTAACAGGGTCCTCTAGCCTGAAGGAAATGGGGACATTTGTTTCCTGGGGTGGGTGACTACTAAAGCACAGTGTTTTAATATGGTCTCAAATGCAGGTTCAGGCCCAAACAGATTTCTCTTATTTCCTGAGAGATATGCCACCATTTTCTAGGAACAGTAGTATTTCTATAATAAATACTATTTTTGGTAACTTAGGGGTAGCAGGTTAAAGAAACTGCTGTTGCAGAACATGCACAGACTATTAGAAAAAGCTTTCTCTTCAGCTAAATTTATAAGATTTAGTCAAACAACAGATAGATGCTCGGGGTTTTATCTGTTGGTTTTTCATGTTAACCTTTATCCACTTTATGTCTAAACTCCACATTACAGATTCTTGAAAAAAATTAATGCTATTGCATTGATTTTTTTTTTTTTTTGTAACAAGAAGAAATCTCAACTGGCTCAGGGGTCTCTCACAAAATTGTGGATTGACCTTTCATTCATGGACTTCTTCCTCTTGAAGAGACATTATGCTTCATGTTAGTCCTGTGGATGTGACTGTGTGTGTGTGTGATGTGCGCATGCGAGTATGTGTGTAGCATCACTGAACATTTAAGTGATTTAAAACAATGCCTCTTAAACCAAAGCAGTGCTTATTCTTTTTTTAATTTTTTTTCTTTACTTTTTAGCAGTGCTTATTCTTAATATACTCATGAAGTCTCATGAACAGTTATATAGGCTTAAGAAGCTAGATGGCAGAATGATCACACAGTTAAAAGGCTTTATATGGCCATGCAAAGAGAAGCTAAGTCCTGTTTCCAATTAAAAAAAAAAAAAAAGAATTCCTGCTTACCTGTCTGAATGATAGAAAAGCTTGATGCTTTCAGAGGAACAATTTCTTTTCCAGCTTTATTGAGATATAATTGACATATAATATTGTGTGTGTTTAAGGTTTGCAATGGGTTGATGTAATACAATTTGTATATTGCAGAGTGATTACCGGCAAAGCATGAGCTAACACCTCCATTCCATCACATAATTACCATTTCCTTTTTGTGGTGAGAAAATTTAAGATTTATTCTCTCAGCAATATTCAATATAAGATACAGTATTATTAACTATAATTACTATGCTCCACATTTGATCCCCAGAATTTATTAATCTTATAACTGGAAGTTTGTACCCTTTGACCCATATCTTTCCATTTCCTCCACTCCTCACCCACAACCCCCTGGTATCCACCACTCTATCCTAGAAACAGAGGATAGAGTGGGTTTTTGGGTTAAAAAAAATCAGGAAGACCTCCCCTGTGCCAGAGGTTTAAACATCGAAATCAAAGTCATGCATTAGAGTTCTTTAAAGAGTGAAGCGGGATGTATTCAAGGCGTGCAGTTGGCGGAAGCCTGGACAAAGAATGTCTTCCAAGCTCTTCTAATGATTAGCCTGTTAGTTAAGCTTCTATTTCTTTCTCCTCCTTTTGGCTCTCATCTGTAAAGTTTGCATCAACTTGTTTGCATTATGATGCAACGCTACAAATGCAAATGACTTAAAAGTACTTAAGACAATTGATTGAAAGGTTATTCAACCATGACAGAGTAGGGCAATTGGTTGGTGCCCAGAATGCTGTGGAGTTACCAACCTTCAAACCTTCATTCTTGTGATCTTGATCTAGTTGTACAGCTTCTTGAAGAGTTCCATTCTTCTTACTGGTAAACATACATAATACTATGTATGTGACAGAGTTGTTATGATTATGGTTATTGTGAGGATTGACCACAGTCTCTGGTATATGGCAAACAGTTCATACATGGTAGTTATTTTTCCCCTGCCTCTTATTTAAATAGCTTTGCCTTTACATGTGCACATTTCCTTAAATCCTCATGCCGTTATGTGAGGCAGGTACTACTGTCTCCATTCATTTCCTTACAGGGGTGACAGGGCCCGACAGGGTCATCAGTTTTAAAGAAGGAGCCTGGACCTGACCCAGACTGACTCTGGGTTTGGGCCCCTCTCCTCAGTCACCATTTTACTTTCTAAAAATAAACACAACTACAAATGAGGAGTCTTAGGATCCTTTGAAATGTAGGCAAATCTACACACTCCTGGAGGGTAAAACATCTTCAGGGTAGGAGAGATAGAAGAGTTGCTTATGACTAATCCATCCAGAGATCTGGGGGCTATAGGGCACACCCAAAATTCAGGTTCCTAGTCTACCTCTCCTAGGGTGATAAAAGGTGACTAGGAAAAGCAATGGCTAGTTCCAGTGTCCTCAGTCCCCGGGCTGATGTTGGTGAGGTTGCTTTGAAGTCCTTGAAGGCAAACATCTTCTTCATTTTTTACCCCGTGTCCTAGTGTGTGGTATAGTAGGTGCATAGTAAGTGTTTGTTGACCTGTATGTACCACGGCCTATGAAGGAATCTTTCTATAATAATGACTATGTTGAGACAGAATTAGAGTTTCCAATGGGAGGGTATTCGTGGACTCTCCATTCACCCTGGAGCCCATCTAAAGAATTCTTCAAGGGCCAGTGTGGGTTCTCTAACCCCCTATCTACTGGGAGATGTTTCTGTGTGTGTGTGTGTGTGTAAATTAGACTCCTATATTAGTCTTCTTGGGTGACGTTTCTCTTGCAGGCTTGTAGACACCTACCTTCTTGCTGTGTTCTCACATAGCCTCTTCTCTGTGCACACCTGCTCTCCCTTCCTCTTCTTATGAGGACACCAGTCTTATAGGATGCGTGCACACCTGCTCTCCCTTCCTCTTCTTATGAGGACACCAGTCTTATAGGATTGGATTCCCACCCTTATGATCCTTAAAGGCCATGTCTCCTAATATAGTCACATTGGGGGTTAGAGCTTCAACATTTGAATTTTTTGTCAGCAGTTCATAACAGTCCTTTTCAATATTAATTGAGGAATGCAGAATAAATCTGTTTAAACATATTTATACTACTAAATGCTGTGCATCTTTGACTGTGATACAGATCCTGTGCTCTCTTCTAGGTTTTTATGGTTTCAGGTCTTACATTTAGGTCTTTAATCCTCACTTATCTTTTTGATTCCTTCCTACCCAATAAAACCCAGAAAAGATAGGCTTAGCACATTTGCATTTCTGGATTGTTTAGTCAATGTATGGACTGCATTCACATTGTAAGCCTGGATCTCTAATTACAGAAGGAAAGGCTTGTCAGGAATCAGCAGGCTAGAGGGGAGAGATTTCTTTGCATAGGAATCTTGAAATCACCCTAGGCCTCTTTTTTTTTTTTTTTTTTTTTTTTTTAAAGGCTTTATTTGAGAGCAAGAGAGAGTGAGAGAGTGAGAGTGGGAGGGGGGTAGAGGAAGAGGGAGAGGCAGACTTCCTGCTGAGCCACTAACCAGGGAGCCCAACGTGGAGCTCAATCGCAGGACCCTAGGATCTGAGCCCAAGGTAGGCTTTTATTTTTTTTTTTTTTTTTTTTTTTTTTTTTTTTCAAGGTAGGCTTTTAACTGACTGAACCACCCAGGGGCCCCTAGGCCTCCTTTTAATATAGACCCTGAGAATACCCCTTATTCAGTCTCAGGACAGGGCCAAGAAGAGAGGCCAAGGAATGTATCTCCCCTGTAGGGGGGCATCCCAGTTTTGTGAAAGCTGATAGAAATCCATTCCTGGATCCTGGGGAGCCCTGCCCTGGCACCGATTACATGGCAGGGCCTATCTCTCTTCCCTGGCTACCTCTCCTTGCTGTTTATAGCCAGCCCTCTTTTTCAACTTTGCTAAACCTTACCCCAACCTTTCTCAGCTTTTAAAGATCAGGACTCCCCAGTGTACATTTTGCAATTTCCAGCCAGTTGTTCCAGAAGAGCTCATAATTAGAAGCAAATTACTGTTATCTAATGAGTGTTTCACTGTAGAACCCTCTCCTCTCACCACCTGTCCCAGAACACAAGGCTGTACCTCTTATGTTATTTCCACTTCTGATCATTTTACTGATAAAAACTGTGTTGGAACTGTATCCTCTTCAGTAATAGGAACACCTTTTCAAAGTACAAAGGAAGCTGCAAGGAAAACTAGGTTCACCTTAGTTGGACCCTAAACGTGGCCAACATTTTTCTGTTCAGTGTTTTTCATTGGTATCTACTTGTATTATTTTAAAATTCAGCATCCCCATTATTGTGCCTGGACAGAGGTCTGTTGGTAATCACAATGTCAGCAGATAAAGTCTGCTTAGGCTAAGTGATACCACACAAGGAAATGGAAAGGGAAGGAACAGCACAGCATAGGACAACCTCTCACTGAGGGACACCTGGCTGGAGAGCTGTAATGTGGAAGGCAGCATTGTGGGCTAATGTAGCTCAGACTGTCTGCAGAGGAGGGAGACCCTAACCAGGGCTTGCTGGGATTGGCAGGAAGGAAGGGAATAGGGATGGAAAGAGGAAGGAGACATGGGGGCAGGAGGCCAGGAGAGCTTGGCAGACGAATTGAAACCTTGTAAAGAGTGATGCCAGCTTAGTCGCTCACATTTATGGAATCCGTCTCTGTGCTTGGCACAGTTTAAAGCACTCCACGTGTATTATCTCATGTAGAGCTTCCCAGTGACCTTGGGAGGCAGTTAACCTTATTCTCATGAGAAATGAAGATCAGAGAGGTTAGATCACTTGCTCAGGGTGACCCAACCGTTTCAGAAGCCATGTTCTTAACCACCAATTGCATCCCTACGGAAAAGGGGTGTAGGTCAGGTTGGTGGGAGAAAAGTCATCCTAAAATTGAGAACACTGGGGCATTTGATGACTTGGGAAAATGAGAAGGTGTTGTTCAGAATTGCAGCATCCCTGGTTCACAGGGAGTCCTGGACTGCACTGGCCCAGATTATTCCAAGCCGGCATTTGGGCTACTATACAGTGAAGAATGAGCCCTCACTCAGCAGGTAGCTCTTTTCCAGAAAATGAAAAGAGAATGACTGCACTGTGGTTTCCTCATTGACAGGGCTGGGCATTTATGTGGGGGAGTGAGGGGGTGGTGGTTGGATATCAGGTAAAGGGAGGCAGAGTGGGAGTAAAAGGAAATGCTGAGAGCAGCTTCAGAGAAGGCAGAAATAATAACGAAAACCCCAGGAGGGGAAAGGAGGTGGACTGGAGTGTTCAAAACCTGGGGATGTTGTTATTGTTATAACCAAAGAGAGAGCAAATGTTGGAGGGAAGCATTGCCTACTCAAAAGATCTGACGTGACCGAGGAGTTGCCAGTAGCTGAGAGGCCATCTTCTTTGAAGAACATGGCTGCTAAAGGGAATTCCCCGTTTCTATCTGTACAGCATTGTCTAGTTTGCCAGCTGCTTTTTCATGTATGATCTATTTGACATCAGTGCTGTGAAGCATGTCATTATCAGTATCTTGTGACAAATGAGAAAGTATGTTTCATTAAAAAAAATCTTTATCTTATTTTTTAAAAGTAAACTCTATGCTCCCCGTGGGGCTTGAACTCAGGACTCAGATTAAGAGTCACATGCTCTCTATAGATGCCAGCCAGGCATCCAAGAAGTATGTTTCAAAAGGAGAAGGTTTTATTCAAGGTCCTCTGACTGGTAAGTTAGAGCTCAGAGGAGCTCTAACAGGAGTCAACAGTTAGCACTGCTGGCCTTTGGCCTCATCATAACGCCAGGAGGACATGCAGGGTCATCACAAAGCAATGAAAACTTTGGGAAAGAAGACACAGAGCTGCCTTGGAAAAAGCTGAATTCTGTAGAAAATTTCTGAGGAGTCTATTAGTTTAAAATGACTTTGGAAAGTTTCTTGAAATCCTTCCAGTTAAGACTGAATTCACAGGAACATCTTATTGATTTATATTCAGAGGACCAGAAAAAGCAACTCTGAATACAAAGAGTTTGAATTATCTGATACCCCTTGTTCTAACAGTCGAAGAGTAAAGCATCCATTCTTGATTAAAAAAAAAAAAAAAGTCTGACGATTTGCCTTTGGTCTTTTTCTCCAGGGACAAGACTTTTCTGTTTTCACTCTCTCTTTAATTATAGCGCTTTTCATCTGTTCAAAGTGACTGAGTTCCTCCTAAAAGTGCTCCCTGCAGTAACAGCCACCTCAGTGAGCTTAGGGGTCCAGTGTCATTGCTGAGCTTGCTGTGGTTCATAATATTTACGTCTGTTCCTTTCCATATTGGCTCACTGGCATTCATGTTCTCTAATTTGCTTTTCCCGATGCTCTTTATACACGTAGGTGACTCCATTGCCAGTCTATCCGTCTTTCTTGTTTACCATTTTTGTTTCTCCTTTGTTTTTCTTTTTTTTTCTCCTTTGTTTTTCAACCAAACCACTGGTATCTGGGATTTTATTGTTTTTCCACATTATGAGGTATTTGTTGCAGTGTAACAAATTGCCCCAGATTTGGCAGCTTAAAACAACAAACGCTTATTATCTCACGGTTCTTGTGGATCAGGAATCTAGACATCGGCTCAGTCTCTCATGATGTTTCGGCGAAGTGGTTGCCCAGGACTGCAGCCATCTGAAAGGCTGGAGGATTCATTTTCAAGCTCTCTCATGGGGCTATTGGCAGGAGGCTTCAGTTGCTTGCCATGTGAGCCATTTCATAGGGCTTCCCCCATAGTGTATGGTCCAGGAGAAAGAAGAACGGTGTGAGGACACTCCAGAGTGCAACTCTAGTCTTTTTATAACCTACTCTTGGAAGTGACAGGCTGTCACTTCTGTTCTAGTCTATTCAATAGAGGTGATTCAATAAGTCCTACACTCATTCAGAGGGAAATTAAGTTTTACTTCTTAAGAGAGGAGTACCAAAGAATTTAGGGACATATCTTTAAAACCATTACACTAGATATTTATTGATGGCATTACAACTGCGTGCTAGATGCTGTGCTTAACTTAGTTTAGTTTTAACAAAGACTCTGCCTGCATGGTAATTTTAGTGGAGTGTAAGCTCTTTTCTTCTTTCTATGTCCTTTCTATTCCCTTTTGTTCAAGAATGTACCACTGAGACCCGGTCTCAGAAACTCGCCTCTTTTCCAATTTTCTGCAAATGGGAGCTGGCAGTTAACAGCCTGACATAGTGGCTGACAATTTTCATTCAATTTGGAGCACCAGGGCTGGAGGAAAACTGCAATACTTTTTTTTAAAATTAGAAATCTGTCTGAAGTTCTTGGAAAGCCAGTGATTTTGTAGTTGTCCAATAGATCTTAGATATTCTAATCTTTTTTGTCTTTTTCTCTTTACCTTTCAGTTTTGGAAGTTTCTATTGATATACTCTCAAATGTAGAGAGTTTTTCCTCTTCTGTGTCCAGTCTCCTAATAAGCCCATCAAAGGAATTTTTCATTTCTGTTATATTATTTTAGGTTTTATTCCCCTCACTGCTTCACATAGAGCTTTCTGCTTGTGGGTTTCTGCTCTAATAAGTTGTAATTCTCTGAATCTGCTTGTCTGTCTCTCCAATTTTGGGGGCAGTGGTTTGCCCTGAAACCTCACTTTTCACAAGTCTAAGAACAGTTGTTGATTTTTCAGTTTACTAAGCTTTTTACTTATTGCTAGGACGATGTGACAACTTCCAGTCTCCTTACATGCTGCCTATAAGCCAGTGGTTTTGTAACATTATTATCATAATGATCATATTACCATTTTCTGCTCAGATTTATTGAGCAATTACTATATGCCAAGCTCTGTTCCTTTTTTTTTTTTCAAAAATTTAATTAATTAATGAGAAAATGTGTGTGAGCTGGGGGGGGGGGCGGTGGAGCAAAGGGAAAGGGAGGGAGAGAGCCTCAAGGAGATAAAACACTACACACACAGCTGATGCAGGGCTTGATCCCATGACCCCAAGATCATGACCTGAGCTGAAGCCAAAAGTCAGACACTGCACCACCCAGGTACTCTGTTAAGCTCTGCTCTAAGGGCTCTACTTGTGTAATCAACAGTCCAATGAAAGTAGTACTGAGGGATCCCTGGGTGGCGCAGCGGTTTGGCGCCTGCCTTTGGCCCAGGGCGCGATCCTGGAGACCCGGGATGGAATCCCATGTGGGGCTCCCGGTGCATGGAGCCTGCTTCTCCCTCTGCCTGTGTCTCTGCCTCTCACTCTCTCTCTCTGTGTGACTATCATAAATAAATAAAAATTAAAAAAAAAAAGTAGTACTGATTTAGTTTGGGTTTTCTAAGAGCAGAGTCTGCAACAGTGATTTGTGTGCCTGAGATTTACTAAAGAGAATGACTTTAGGAAAAACTGGCAAGAAAGAGGGAAGCAGAATAAGGAAAGAGAAGGTGCTACAAAAGGGCAGGATTTCAGGCGAGGATGGGATTCCGGTGATCCAGTGGAAGCTCTGGAGTGTAAATTGCACCTTGTTTCATTGTTGAGGAAGAGCACAGGGCTTTTATACCCCACCCCAGGTAGTCATTAGCCATGCTGAGGACCCTTCCACACTTTCCATTTTACAGATGAAGAAATTGAGGCACAGGTAAGTTGAATAATTTGCTTACATTCACATGGCCAGGGAATGCTAGAATTGTGTTTGGACACCAGGTATTTTGGCACTGCAGATATATTTTTATATTGCATTCAACTACTTATCTCATTTAACCTTCCAAATGCTCTATAAAGTACTTCTATGAAGCAGTTGGGTGTCAATGACTATTCTGATTTTTTTTTCAGATGAGGAAATTGAGGTCAGATCTAGTTTATCTTTCTTTCTTTCTTTTTCTCTCTTTCTTTCATCCAGGTCCTGATCTTGTTCTGTCTCCCGGTAATGTTTTGCCCTCTTAAATCAACCAGTTTGTTTCCCTGACTATATGATTAAAGTAGTAATCACCTGATTTGGGAGAATATAACCTGGAGAGTACAGAGTATCCATACCTTAAGCTATGATTGAAATGGAAAGTGTTCTCTAGTCAATGGGGAATGGCCCTTACTTTTACTTAGATGTTATTTTAAATCACCGGCTGGCTATCTGTCAAGGGAATCATTTTACTGCTTTGTAATTGCAAAGTAACAAAAAGAACAGCATCCTGCTGCTAAACTCCTGATTGCAGAAGAATTAAAAATTGTGTTAAAAAAATTACACATGGAAGGAACTTAGGATGTTATTGGAGATAATCATACAATTATTTATTATCTTCATCAGTATTCTGGAAGAAAAGGAATTACAAGTTAAAAAGGAGATTATAAATTTCAGCAGAAAAGGAGGAAGGAGTAATTTGGGAAAAAGCTATTTCATTTGGAGAAAAATAGCTTGAACTGGAGCTTTTTTTAACAGTCAGCTTTTTCGAATTAATTTCCTGAAAATCTCAGGAATGTATGGATGCCAACAGGACAAAGTTTGCACTGAAACACCAAAACAGCATGAATGACAGCACATTTACTGCTTCTGTTTCTTATGCCTCAATTCCTTTTAAATCCTCCTAAATCTGATTTCCACCTAGTTATTTGTGGTTGCTCCCAGATTCATTCTCTTCTCTTTCCCTGTTCTGTCTGTATCAAACAGACATTTTTGAGTAGGTTTGACCAAAGGGATCTAGATGAAGACTGCAAGTGATTTCTCTGGTAGTGGCTCAGTCTCTTGGGTCATTTTCAGCTTCTGTGGGCCATGCCCTTCTCCTGGTACCAGTTTGTGGGCAGGCTCTGCCCTAGTTCTGGTTGCCACCAGTAGTCCTGGGTTCTGGGCTCTAGTCTCATCATTTTCTTCTTGTGTTCCACCAGCCCTAGGGGTGGCAAAAATTTCCTGGTTGCTAATCTCTGCGTTGTCCATTGTCCATTTTGTGTCTCAGCTCATCCATCACTCAGGTAACCGATTTTCTTTTTTCTTTTCTTTTTTTTTTTTTATGATAGTCACAGAGAGAGAGAGAGAAAGAGAGAGAGAGAGAGAGAGAGAATGGCAGTGACACAGGCAGAGGGAGAAGCAGGCTCCATGCACCGGGAGCCCGATGTGGGATTCGATCCCGGGTCTCCAGGATCACGCCCTAGGCCAAAGGCAGGCGCCAAACCGCTGCGCCACCCAGGGATCCCCCCGATTTTCTTTATTAAATTTCCTCTACTTGAGTTGCCTCTCATCAGTTTTTATTTGTGCCTCCCATAGCTCTGTTCTTGCTTTTTGCACTTTTCTTTCCAACACTCCCTCAACTAGGTGGATCTACCCCCACTCCTTCAACCATCATCTCTGCCTCATATGCCCTTGTCTCTAGGACCATTCCTCAACCCTTCCAGGGGATGTCCCCACCTGGCAATGCTGCACAACCTTTGAAATCTGGATGCCTCGAGTTACTTAAAAGGCAAAGGTGATGGTGGGGAGCTGGTTGGCTCAGAGATATTCGGAGGTTTGAAATCAGTGGTAGGAGGGCACCTGGATGGTTCAGTCAGTTCAGTGTCCTACTCTCAATTTCGACTCAGGGCATGATCTCAGGGTCATGAAATAGAGCCTAAAGGCAGGCTTTTCACTCAGCATCCAGTCTGCTTAAGATATTCTTCCTTTCTCTCTGCCCTTTCTTCTCCAGCTCGTGCATGCATGCATGCTCTTTCTTTCAAAAACAAAACAAAACAACAAAAAAAACTTGGGTGAAATCAGTGGTCAAGAATGGCAATAAGTATAAAGAATATTGTAGGTAGGTAGCCTGAAATTTAGATGATTTTTTCAGCTTTCCACCTACATGGCTCTAGTCCAGGATCTTGTGCTGCAGTGCCTATAGAGTTCCAGGCATGTAACATAATTGATTAAAGTGAGTTGGGGAAAAGACAAATGGTCTCTTGATTTATGTTCTTTTTATACAGAAATGCTTTGTGTGCATATTAAAACACGTTAGGAATACTCTTCCCTTCCATAAGGAAAATGGAAATTTTTCAGGAAAATTTCCTCTTCCATTTTTTCAGAAAAAGTTCTGCCCTCTTGGTTTATCTTTTGTTTTCCCACTTTAGTAGAGACATAAATATGGAAAAATGCTTTTCTACTATGAGAAAATACCCTGGCAAGCCTGATGGTGAGTGACAACACCAAGGTGAAAACTGACACTTGACTTCAATGTTAGGCATATAAGAGAAGGTGATAGGGCCTGGGGAAAATTGGAGAAGGCACACCGGTCTAAAGGGGCTATAGTTAGGTCCAGCTTGGTGTTGTTCCTATAGGCAATGGATCTGGTGTTGTTACATGATCCAGTTCTTTTTTTTAAAAAAAATTTATTTATTTATTTGAGAGATAGAGAGATAGAGAATGCATGAATGGAGGGAAACGCAGAGGGAAAGGAAGAAGCAGACTCCCTGTTGAGCCTGGAGCCTTACTCAGAACTTGATCCTAGAACCCTGAGAACATTACCTTAAGGCAGACACTTAACTGACTGTGCCACCAGGCACCCTTAGGTGATCCAGTTCTTAAAGAAAAGCAAGAAATCTTTTTATGTGCTATCTCTTGATTTGAAAACACTTGGAAACGTGCTATCTTTGATTTGAAAGTATCTATACATGTATGTTCTATGGGCCAAACAAAACCAACATGCTACATGTTTACATGCTGAATTTCCTGTAGATTTGATTTGTAGCTTCCAGTCTAGACCCAGTCTGCTTGTTAAGTCTCATGTATTTCTCTAAGCCAGTTTCTTTGAGCTAAAGACATATCTTAGGTTATTACCACAGTTCTTCTCAATCCTTGCTAAATATGCTGGATATTTGTTGCTTTCTTTTCCTCATCCATTATTTATCATTCTTCTTAATCTCTGTCCTGGGAGGCTGATGGTATATCCTGCAGCAATGGCCTTTCCAGCTGGCTTCCTACTGGATTCAGCCAATGAGGCGCACGGTAGGAGATGGAAAGAAGGGAGGAGAGTGAGGTCAAAAAGTAGATTACACTCATGGGTGGGCAGTGGAGATCACTTCTCTTGGATCGTGACTTTGGCTATCCCTAAGGAGATTATGAATTGAGTAATGTTTCAACCTGCTATCCAAAAAAACTAGATCTATACCTCTGCAGTGACAGTCCTTGATCAGTCTCAGTTTAGAGTATTTTGGTTGCAACCATTGTCAGAAGCAGGAGTTTGCAACTCATTGATCTGTCTTCACCTAAGAGTCACATGAGAAGCAGGACCTTATTTCTTGTTGGCTTCACTGCCTCTAGCTTTTTGTATAACAGTCCCTGTAACTGGTACATTTTTTGCAGTTAGCCATTTTAGAAGAATTGAAATTTGCTTTTACCTTTTAAAAAATAGTTTTTATTTCTTTACTTGAGATAGGGAGAGAGGGAGACAGAGAGAGCCAGCAGGGGGAGGGGCAGAGGGAGAGGGAGAGAGAGAATCCCAGGAGACTTCACTCTGAGCACAGAGCCTGACTCGGGGCTTGATCTCATGACCCTGAGATCATGACCTGAGATGAAATCAAGAGTCTCTGAGATGAAATCAAGAATCGGCTTCTTAACTGAATGAACCACACAGGCACCCCATGCTTTTAGTTTTTTAAAGGTAGTATTTGCAGTTCATAAACACACTTGGCTTTTACTCCCCTTTCCCTCATTTCCTAAGGTAGGATAATCACAATCAGATAGCTTTGGTAATATCTCATTTTTATTAAACATAAGGTCCAGCCTTTAACATTTCCTTTAATATAGATGTGAAATCCCACTTGCTTTCTCTCTTTGTGCTAATCTCCAGTCTCCTTTATTCTTCTGCTTCCTGCTTTCGTTTATCATTCTAGATGAAATTTCATGGTGTACTCATCTTTCAATCTCTCTCTTGCTGGCATCTTTCTTTCTTTCTTTCTTTCTTTCTTTCTTTCTTTCTTTCTTTCTTTCTTCTTTCTTTCTTTTTCTTTCATTCTAAAGATTTTATTTATTTGAGAGAGAGAGCATGAGTTGGGGGAGTAGCAGAGGGGGAGGGAGAAGCAGACTCTTTGCTAAGCAGTGAGACTGATGAGGGGCTTGAACCTAGGACTCTGGAATCATAACCTGAGCTGAAGGCAGATGCTTAACCAACTGAGTCACCCAGGTGCCCTGTGGGCATCTTTAACTTCATGTCCATCTTCTTCACCTGTCCTGAACCCCCGCCCCCCCGGATCATATCTTCTTTACATCAGAAGTGCTCCTTCTCCACCGTGTAGTGGTATAGATAGAGGTCTATAGTGCCCAATGTCAATGGAGGGTACAACCCTGTCGTGATTCTTTAACCTTTTCTTCCATCCTCTCCCACTCTTCCCAGGCTCCCATCCCCATGCCAGCTTTTTCAATTTCTGTGGAAAATCTTATTTAGTATTTTGCAGGAAAAAGATAGGCAGGAATTACTCCCTATACACATTTGTCTGTGTAGCACCAGATTTTATGTCTTGTTGTCATTGGCTTTCTCTTTCTCTTCATTGGCTTCTGCCCTCAGAATAAAAACACTTTCAAGTTTTTTTCCTTAGAAAAACAATGGCAACAAAAGAACATCCGCTGATAATCCAGTTTTTCTTCAGGATAGTCCCCTCCGCAGCCTCAGCTCTCTCCTTCCCATCACAGTCAAATCTCATGAAGGGCTGTCTACACTGCCTCTCTTTCATTTACTCTTCAACTCCCAGTAATCTGCTTTCTGTTCCCATCTTGAAAAGGTTACCAATGATTTCGCAGTTGTTAAATCCAATAGACACATTTCGGTTGACATTTTATTTGAACTTTATGGGACATTTGGCCTTTTGGACCACTCCATTCTTGAAATTCTTCCCTTAATTTCCATGGCACTGTTCTCCTGGTTAATCTAGCTGTCTTGTTCCTTCTCAGTTTCCTCTGTTTTGTACTTAAAAATTGGTATCCCCCAGAGTCCTCCTCTTAGCCTCCTTGCTTTTCTTATTCTTCTTTTTGGTCAGTCTTATCTATACTTATGACTTTGGTCACCGCTTGAGTGCTGCTGTTTCCACATTCTCCATGTCCAGACTAGACTCTTCTCCTGAACTCTAGGTTTGTATATTAATATATTTTTGTTGTATATTCCAAAGGTACACAATAAAGACCACTTCCAAAGCTGAACTGAACTCATCTCTCCTTCCAGCACCTCTCTGGAATTCCCAACACTCCCTTATCTCAGGGAAGCACCCTATCACAGCCCATGTTCCCTGGGTAAGATATCTGGGCATTGTTCTAATTTCCTCCTTTTACTTTGTTTCTACGCTTCCAATTAATCAGTCTTGCCTATTCTATTTTTCTTTATCTTTCTTTCTATTTTTTTTAAAGAATTTATTTATTCATGAGAGACACAGAGAGGCAGAGACACAGGCAGAGGGAGAAGCAGGCTCCTTGCAGGGACCCCGATGGGGGACTCCATCCTGGGACTCCAGGACTATGCCCTGGGCCGAAGGCAGGCGCTAAACCACTGAGCCACTCAGGGATCCCCTCTTTCTATTTTTTTTAGAGAGAGAGATAAAGAAAAAGAAGAGAGCAGATGTGTGAGTAGGGGGAGGGATGAGGAGAGGGGCAGAGGGAGCTGGAGAGAGAGAATCCCAAGCAGGCTCCATGCCCAGGGCGAAGCCAACCTGGGATTCCATCTCCTGACCCTGAGATCATGACCTGAGCTGCAATCAAGAGTCAGAAGCTTAACCCACTGAGCCACCCAGGGACCTGCCTATGTCTGGTACTTATCACTTCCTCTCCACCCCATTGAATCTCCCTTCTAAGTTCAGACACTTCTTTCCTCTTTATTATTTTTTAAAGATTTTATTTATTTATTCATTCATGAGAGAGAGAGAGAGAAAGAGAGAGAGAGAGAGAGGCAGAGACACAGGCAGAGGGAGAAGCAGGCTCATGCAGGGAGCCCGACGTGGGACTCTATCCGGGGTCTCCAGGGTCAGACCCTGGGCTGAAGGCAGCGCTACACCGCTGAGCCACCTGGGCTGCCCTTCTTTCCTCTTTAGAAGGAAATTCCTCAACTCTTCTACCTGCCTCACCTGCGACTGCCAGGCCTGCTCCCAGTTCCAGGGTTCCCTGCTGGGCAGTCACACACCTGCCAAAGCACAGCGTTCAAGTCTCCCAAGAATCCAGCCCTGGAAGGCTTCCTATTTATTTGCTTGACTTATTCACAGATTCGCAGAGGCCAGCACAACTGCAGAACCAGAGAAGAACATTTTCTGGCTCTTGCTGTTAAGATCGAATTCAAAGACTCAGGCTCCTTGTGCTTCCTGCAGGGTGATTTGACTATGTCCTCAGAGGTAGATCCACCTGGAGTCTGTCTGGCTGTGCTGGTCTGGATTTCCACATTTTGTTATTTTCCTCTATCTTGTCAGTGTGGGAAGCAGATTGGAATTTAGGCTCACGAATACAACTGCCTTACTGTTTTTCTTCCTTTAGTGTCTCAAATCTTTCCCTGCTTTCCATTCTCCCCTCAGCTGTCAGTTTGATCTTTCTTACATTTAATCAGACTCCTTTCCTCCCATCTCCCATAGGCAGCACTCAGATAAGAACAAAAGAGATGTGGGCTGTTGGGTCTGGGGCTGTGCAATGTGGAGTTCTCCCTTTTGAAGCTTTAGGGCTCTGTAACACCAGCCCTCCATCCCATTAGGTAAAACTCAAAGCTTTCCTCAAATTTCAACTTGAGCACTTGATTCCCAGGGCAGGGTGTGCCCTCCAGCAGCCACAGTATTGTGTTAGTTCTTTGCCTGTTCCTCCATTGTTGTGTGAGCTCCATGAGAGCAAGGCTCTGACTTTTCTTGTTGATGTTCCCAGGTTCAAGTACATCCTAGGCACTTTATTCAAGCTTGTTGAATGAACACATTAGAACACACATTCACTTCTTCCCCCATTGGCCACGGAAAAAACTAAATCAATAAGAAACTGGCATCTTCTCTCATTTGAATGCATTACCTATGCTCGGTGCTGATTGGTTGTAGGATTCTACTCCAGAGATTTTATTTTATGTTTTTTAATTTTAATTTTTTAAAAAAGATTTTATTTATTCATTTGAGACAGAGAAATACTAAGAGAGAAAATATGAGCAGAGGGAGGGGCAGAGGGAGAGGGAGAAGCAGACTCCCTGTTGAGCAGGGAGCTTGATGTGGGACTCTATCCCAGGACCCCTGGAATCATGACTTGAGCTGAAGGCAGACCCTCAACCTTCTGTGCCACCCAGGTGTCCCAGTACTCTAGAGATTTTAAGCCTGAAGTTCAGAGATGTCCCAGACAATCCTATGGATGGTCTTTAAAGGCCTGTCAACCCCCAGAAACATAAAGCAAATTGTTTGGATGTTTTTTTTTTTCCCCGGGCCAAAGGCTTATCTTTCCTCTTTCTTTCTTTCTTTCTTCGATGGGGGTAGGGCGGGCTGGGGAGGTAGTTCGGGGGGGGTGGGTGCGGAGGCAGGAGTGAGAGGCGAGGTTTTAGGCGAGGGTGGTCGGGATGTTTGATGGGAGGTTTCTTCTTTCTTTCTTTCTTTCTTTCTGTCTTTCTTCTTTCTTTCTTTCTTCTTTCTTCTTTCTTTCTTTCTTTCTTTCTTTCTTTCTTCTTTCTTTCTTTCTTTCTTCTTTCTTCTTTCTTTCTTTCTTTCTTTCTTTCTTTCTTTCTTCTTTTTTAAAGATTGTATTTATTTATTCATGAGAGACACAGAGAGAGAGGCAGAGACATAGGTAGAGGGAGCAGCAGGCTTCCTGTGGGGAGCCTGATGTGGAACTCAATCCCAGGACCCTGGGATCATGACCTGAGCCAAAGGCAGACGTTCAATCACTAAGCCACTCAGGTGCTCCATCCACCGACTTTCAAAGAGTCTGTGCTCTTCTTGCTGAGCAGTCTTCTCACATCCAAGCTCTTCTCATCCCAATATATGTGCCCCTGGGCTAGGGTTCCCTTCTGAAGTCCCATTCTCATCCTGTCAGTCCCTGTTTGGACTCCTGTTTGACTCCATTCCAAGCCCTCTTTGATCTGGCCCCATCCTGCACTTCTGGCTGAGTTTTACACTCCCCTTTTGTTCTGAACCCTTTGTCCTAAGCAGGTGGCTCTCTTCTATCATAGTCCTGACAGTCCTCTTGCACTAGGTTGGGATACTGGGGGCCCGGGCTTGGGATCTGGAGCAGTGGGGAGGCATAAGGGGGGACTCTCCCTAGGACACTCATAGAGACTGCAGAGGATAGTGTAGAGGTCGGAGGAACCCGGGTACATGATAATGAATACACAGTGGATCCATGTGGTCTGCCCCTGGAGTGGTAGAGCTTTTGAGCAACAGAAGCATGGAACATGCATTCTGGAGAGGAGCCCTCAGAGATGTGACTATCTGGTTTAATTAGCCAAGGAGAAGGTACGGGGGAGTGGTTTGGTTAATGTTTTGGACATTTCTGCTCATGTGGGATGATGGGAAGGCTTAGAGGTGAGCAGCAAGCAAGGAGCCACCAAGTGTGGATGGAGAGAGCAGGTGGAGGGGCACTGTTCCAAGTCAGCAGCAGAGAGACCTGCAGAAGGGAGCTTGTCAGTCAGTCAACTTGTATTAATTGATTAGCTACTTCATACTGGGCAGAAGTCCATCCGTGTGCTGGGATTTCAGGAGCTGGATTTTAGTCACAAGAAGGAGACTAATAGTGTGAAATTGATAGTAAAGGGATTAGACAATGGGCAGATTACTAAGGAGAGGATACAGTTATGGGGGGCTCAAGGTAGGAATCCTGCTCCTCACAGAATAAAGCAGGACTGTGATGGACTTCTCCACTTGGGAATATAAATAGAACAGGCCTAGACTAGATTCCCTGCCTTGATCCCAAGGAATAAATCTTTAGTGGTAGAATTTCAGGCACTGTGGAAGATAATAGATACTAGCTGACATTTATTGAGCACTTACTATGTGCTAGGGACTGCTGAAAGCACTTCATGTGTGTCGTTTCACTTAATCCTCACAACAACCCTTTGTAGTGAGATGTACTATCATCCTCATTTTTTAGAGGAGGACCCTGAGAAGTGGATGGTTAAGAAATAACGTTGCCTAAGATCACACACACATTGTTGGTGATGGAGCTGGGATTTGAACCCAGGCTGGCCATTTCTGAGCAAACTCTCACATCCACCTCATAGGCAGTTGTCCGCTCTGCAGATTTGACTTGAGGGGTCCCTGCAGCCTTCAGTGAGTGCTCAGTACTGTTCAGTACTGCTGTCTTACTAAATGTTCTTCATCTCTAGTGGCTCACACCTTCTTTGGCTTCTGTACTCCCTCTACTTCGTACCCTGTGGACGGTCCTGATCTTAAGTATTAGAAAGGCAGAGACAGAGTAGGGAAGTTTCTGAGAAAAACAACAGAAATGATTCAGGAAAGAAAGGGATTGACATATGAGGAAAGATAAAAAGTGATATATTTATCTGACTGGGCTGGGATCTAGCTAAGAAAGGCTATGAACACCCAAGAGGGCAGAGGATGGGCTACATCTGTCTCTTTTTAAGGTATTTTACAGCTCCAGCATAACACTTCTCTCTCTGTGGTCTCAAGCTGAAATTCAACAAGGATTTATTGAGTGGAGGAGGCTTTGCTTTTAGATTCAATGTGTTTCCAGAGGCTGCATCTTAAGTGAATCACTTGTAAGGTAAAAACCCGAGGGCACCCGTGTTAGTGCTTTCGTCTGAGCTGAGGTATTTTGGCATCGTCGTGGGAAGTCATTGCATGAGTGGGATAAGATGGCAAGATCTGATCTTTATACCTGAAAGAGACCTGAAAGATCATCTAATTCGTGTTTTATAGGTGTGAAGGTGGAAGCTCCAAGGAATGAAGTGATCTCCTCAGCCATGCAGTGAAGTTGGTGGCCAGGGAGGCAGAGAGGCATCCTGACTAGACAGGGTAGCTTGAATAAAAGCTGTGGACAAGAGCCAGGTTGACCATATGTAGAGATAGCGAGGGACTGCTTTGTACCAGGCCCTGTTCTAATCTCTGAGATTTAGCCAGAAATCAGACAGGCCGGCAACTTGCCCTCAGACTACTTACACTTGCATAGAAATGACAGCAGTTGGCAAAATCCATGCTAAACCCAGCTGTCCTTCCTGGATCAGTACCCAAGCAGCCAAGAGTCAATGGGCCTTTAGACTAATGAACAGAATATATGATTATTATCATAGTCACTGTTTTGGGTGACTTATACATTTAACTAATATATAACTAATGTATAAATGTGGTTAGGAAAATCCAAACAGTGCCAGTTGGTACTGAATAGGCTGCTTGCTCTGTTGATCCCTGAGGGAAGCCACGTTTATATCATTGCACACACACAGGCCTATCATATACCTTTATTTTTTATCTTTATTTTAAAAATATTTTATATATTTATTCATGAGAGACACACAGAGAGAGGCAGAGACACAGGCAGGGGGAGAAGCAGGCTCCCTGTGGGGAACCTGATGCAGAGCTCTATCTCAGGACCCAGGGATCACAACCCTAGCTGAGGGCAGATGCTCAACCACTGAGCCACCCAGGTTCCCCATATCATATGCCTTTAAATAACACTATTTGTATGATTCACTCTCTCATTCATTCATTTCTTTTTTGGGCCTAGCCTCTGTTCTGGGGAACAGTGGTGAGCAAAGCAGATGCTATTCCTGTCTTCATGGCGTTTTACATTTGTGGCACATGCAGTGTCCTTCACGAGAACTTTCCAAGGGTTTCTTTTCCGTGCCCAACCTCTGATAAGATCGAAATATAAGAGAAAAGATTGACATCGAAAGTCATTGACCAAAGATCATTTACCTCTATTGTTGCTAAGGGCTAAGTTGAAAGATACAGGTATCTTTGCACAGATGGTATACAAACCACATGGACTTCCTAAGGCCGATGTCCAGAGCTGGGCAGCTGTACCCAGCCCATCACAATCAGGGCTGATCTGGAGTAGGCTTCCCTGTGATGGGGACTGTTTGGGAAGCCACTGGGGAGGAGAAGAAAAGAACTCCTGTCTCCTGTGGTAAAGGGAGTTGGTGAGAAGAGCATGGCCAGTTATTTCTTCCAAATTTACCAAGTGCATGAGTTACTTTATCTCTTCTGGGTTGAATGCATAAAGGGGCAGGAAGGAGTCAGCAGTGTATCACTACTGGGGATCACTCCACATGGAAGAGGACGAGTGTTCTCTCCTCACAGGGAGAAAAGGATAGAAAACATACAGAGGTAAAATTCACATTGTTGACCCATCCCTTAAGTTGAGGTTCATGGTAGTTTATTAATTTATTGATAAGCATTTCAATTGTTCCCTTATTTTGTTCTTACAATGATGCAGCAATGAATTTTCTGGACATAGATCTAGTAAGGTATTTACCGGGAGGCTAGTGATAAGTAAATTCAGGAGTAGAGTTGCTGGATCAAAGGAAATGTGCATTTTGATGGCTAGTGCCTATTACTTTCCAAGAATGTTGCACCAGTCTGCATTCCCATCAATGGAGTATGAGAGTAGTTATAGGTTACAAGAGCAGCATAGTCTGTTTTAAATGATTCAGATAGAATGTTCTATTTATACAAAATCATATGAAGTGATAGCAGATAAGTTTATAGAGCGTTTGCTAGGCACTTTACTCATATAATCTTACTTAATCCTCCTTCCTATGAAGAGGGCATTATGATTTCCATTTCAGAAAACAGTGATATTGAGACTAAACAAGATTAAACTGCCCAAGGTCACAGAGTTGTAAGTGGCAGAGAGGCTTTGGATGCAGGCAATTTGGTTCTTGCAGTTGTGCTCATAGCCCTGGACACCACAAAGCCACACAACACACCAGCTGTGACACACCACGGCTCTCCAAAGAAGAAAAGATTGTAATAAGATGGTGGTGCTGTAAAAAGATGAATTCTTTTAAGAAAAGGTACTGCTTTCATGCAAATGTTCCTGATAATAAGGAATATGAAAGAATCATTGACAATGTGTGGTATATAAGAACTGCTAAATAAAATGTTTTCCAAAGATTTGCATGAAGCATCAGCTGGGTTTTGATGCTTGCTGGTTGTTTAAAATGTTTATTCATGTTGAACAATGTTTATTTATTGAAAGTACCATCTATTTAAATCAAATTATCTCCATAACTGAATATTTATATGGATGCTTTATTGAATATTCCTAAACATTTGCCCAAACCACAAACGATTTATTCACAGTTATAAATGTTTACTTCTTTAGAGTAAAAAATTGCTTAAAAGGAACTTAAAAGCAAATTGACATTTCTGCAGTTTGTGAACATCTGCAATGCTTTCTGCACATTAGCTGCTAGATATTTCTGCCTTAGAAAATGGTTAGATATTCTAATTATTTATGTTCAATAAAATATTTAAAATTTACACAGCATCTCTTTTATTGTGTTATATAACAGCAGCAGCTCTTGGCTCTGGGACAGGCTGGTAATAGATAGATTTTGAGATTTTTCAAACACCTCAGCTTTGCGCCAGCATTTAATTAGCTGAAACCCCATTTATTTCGCTGTACACTCCAGCGCCATGAACATTAGGCCTTAAATAATCCTGGGCTGAACAGATGCCAGTATGAGCTGTAAAAAAAGCAATAAACAAAGTGATATAGTGCCTCATGGTTTTGTTCACTGTACTGAAGTTTCCAAGGGACTAGATTTGGAAACTTTACTCATATCTGTAAAGGATCCCTGATTCCCTGATTGATGAGCGGGACTAGATGCTTCCCTGGCTTAGGGAAAGATGGGCACTCTAGAAGTCTGGAAGCCTAGGTGAAAGCCTTGATGTCTTCACCTGTAAAGTGGGTGGCTGAGCCCTCTCTTTCTGGGTGTGTCAATTCCTTTGTTATTGTCTTTATGAGCACTGTTTTACTGTTTTTGAACAAGGTAGGTGGTCTCAGTATTCCAGAGTTACCCTCAATATCCTCTCTCCCCAGCATATGCAACCCTACAGTGTCAACCTTAAAAATACCCTGTCTGGATCCCACAACTGAAGCAGTGAACACTTTGGGAAGTCTGAGAGGGTGGGCCAGTTGGGAGCAAAAAGGCACACACTTGCCAGGAAGGTGGCTTGGAAGGCTGATTCTAGATGTCTCACTAGCCCCCCTGTTCTCCTCTACTGCATCCCATAAGCCTCAAATTCTTGGGTTAAGGGGGTACTCACTCCAGGGTAAGGTCTATTGCAATGGGAAAGTAACTTGGGAAATAGGATTTACCTCAACCATGTAACTCTCTACTCTTCTCTCCCATCACCCTTTTCTCAAACTCCTCTTTCTCTCCTTCAAGGTGCAAGAACATTGTGGGAGGAAATGAGGGGGAAAAATCAGAAGAATGTGGAACAGATGAAGTGGAAGAAGAAATGAATAAGGTGACTTGAATACTACTCAGCCAGGAATGCAAATGGGGTAGGCAGTGGAGAATAGATACAGATGGGGCTGCCCCTTGTTCCCCAGCACTCACCTATTATTTGAGGGCCAGAGATGAAATGAAGTGGGGAAAGGAGTTCTTCTCTTCCCGGGGTGGGGATATGGGTGGTGGGGGGATGACCGTGAGACGGCCGCCGGGGCACAAATGATCATATCCCTTTGTTTTTTGGTGATGGTGGAGATGGCAGGAGTGATGGTGCGTGTGAATGTAAGGCAGAATATGCTATTAATCTCCCTGATTCTGCTCAGCTTTTCTTTGGTCCTGTCCACAGGCCATGATTGTTGTAAACTAGGACACTTGCACCCTCAGCACTCCTCTGTCCCACCTGATGCCTGACCAATGTCATGGTAAAGTGCAGGTGTCCTAGTTTACAAAGTCAAGCTGACTTTGTGGTAGCTCACTCTGCTTGCGTGTGCTGCCTTGCTCACCCCTGCCTTTCATTTCTGGGACTGACTAGGTGAAGACTGGAGTCTGGAGCTAGTCTGGTTGACTAGCTCTTTTAAGAGGAAACTTTAACCAAATGTTGCCATAGGTGTTTATTCTTCTTAGCCATACGGGAGATGTTGACTGTATGCCCAGGGAGGAAACTTTTTATTGAATTATAGTTGACGCACAATGTTATATTAGTTTGATGTGTACAACATAGTGATTCAACATCTCTCTGCTCGCTACAAGTGGAGCTACCATCTGTCACCTAGATGCTATTACAATACCATTGACTTTATTCCCTATGCTGTACCTTTCATCCCTGTGACTTATTATTCTGTAATTGGAAGCCTGTACCTCCCACTCCCCTTCACTCATGTTGCCCCTCTCCCCTGCCACCCCCCACAACCATAAGTTTGTTCTCTGTATTTATGGGTGTGTTTCTCCTTCTTGTTCACTAGTTTTTTAGATTCCACACATGAGTGAGATCATATGGTATTTATCTTGCTCTGTCTGACTGATTTCACTTAGCATAATTACCTTTATTCTAACCATGTTCTTGCAAATGGCAAGATTTCATTTCTTTTTATGGCAAAGTAATATTCCAGTGTGTGTATTATATTACATTTATGTTACATACATATGTTAATATGTTGCTATTATAATACATTACTTAGACATATAATATATAGATGTATAATATATGATATAATAATTATGTATTGGGATCCCTGGGTGGCTCAGCGGTTTGGCTCCTGCCTTTGGCCCAGGGCATGATCCTGGAGTACCGGGATCGAGTGCTCGCTTCGGCAGCACATATACTGGAGTACCGGGATCGAGTCCCACATCGGGCTCCTGGCATGGAGCCTGCTTCTCCCTCTGCCTGTGTCTCTGCCTCTCTCTCTTTCTCTCTATGTCTATCATGAATAAACAAATAAATCTTTAAAAAAAATAATTATGTATATATTACATCTTTATTCATTCACCTATTAATAGACACTTAGGTTGCTTCCATATCTTGGCTATTATAAATAATGCTACAATAAACATAGGGGGTGCATATATCCTTTGAATTAGTGTTTTTGTTTTCCTTGGGTAAATACCCATTAGTGGAATTACCGGATTGTATGGCATTTCTATTTTTAATTTTTTGAGGAATCTCCATACTGTTTTTCAGAGTGGCTGCACCAATTTATATTCCCAACAAGAGTGCACGAGGGTTCCTTTTTCTCCACTCCTTGTCAACGCTTGTTATTTCTTGTCTTTTTGATAATAGCTATTCTGATAGGTGTAAGCTAATATATCTTTGTGATTTTGATTTGCATTTCCCTGATGATTACTGATGTTGAGCATTTTTCATGTGTGTTGGCCATCTGGATGTCTTCTTTAGAAAAATATCTGTTCAGGTCCTCTGCCCATTTTAATAAAACAATTTTGTTGTTGTTCTGAGAGGAAATGTTTTTGACTTTGGGTTGAGGTTTAGGAATTTAGGTTAATTCGGAAAAGCCGCCTACTGGATATATATCTTCTCGGTTTTAACTCATGTTTTTTTCTTATTGTTTAATTAAGCCCTCAAAACTTATAAAATACAAAAGTATGTCTAGTGAAAAGCAAAGTTTTCCCACTCCTCCAGCCTCTCTCCCTGGTTTGATACCTTATTCTATAGTTTTTGGATCACACTTTGTCTTATTAGCATATGACCATTTAAAAAATAATTTTAAGAATAAAATGGTGTACAATCCATTACCACTCACTCAAAAAGTGTGAAACTGATAGTAGCTCAAGAATAATAATAAATGACACTTGGGACAAATTGATAAATCATCATAAAGCTATTCTTTTGTAACCATTTTATGGCAGTTAGAAACTTTCCTTAATTTTGTCTTAAGACATTAGACTGATTTTTTTTAAAGATTCTATTTATTTATTCGTGAGAGACACAGAGAGAAAGAGAGGCAGAGACACAGGCAGAGGGAGAAGCAGGCTCCATGCAGGGAGCTCGACGTGGGACTCGATCCCAGGACCCCAGGATCAGGCCCTGGGCTGAAGGCAGCGCTAAACCGCTGAGCCACCCGGGCTGCCCCATTAGACTGATTTTTGATTGGATGCCCATTCTTATCCAAATTTCCATTGTTTAATTTTTCTTAGTAAACATGCTAACCTTTTGTGATCTTGTTGATACTTTCTCTGGTTAAATTAGGTAAAAATCATTTAATATAGCTGATTTCCTGTGACTGTTGCCTCTCAGTTCCTCCTGGAGAGCAGTGCTCATATCTTATCCCAGTGCATAGAACAGTGGCTCCCCTTTAAAAAGAAACATTTTCTTGCATGAATGAATGAGTTCTGGAAGGCTTTAAGGAGTAATAATGATATCTTACATCTACCTACATAGGGATTTCCATTTCTTCAAAGAACTTATATTCTTCATCTTATTTGTTCCCCAAAACAGTCCTATAAATTGGATACAGGAGATCACTTCTATTTTTACAGATGGAGGAAACTGGTACTCAAAAACTGCAAAAGAAGTGAGACTAGATCTTCTACCCAGAACACTGAGGTTTCATGTTGTGTGACACATCACAAAATTAGACCTTTTTGTTTTTATTACTTCAAAGAGTCATACAAGTAATAGATAAGTAGATTCATTTTCATTAACTTTTTTTTCAGAGAGAGAGGAGAGGAGAGCCAGAGAGAGAAGGAGAGAGAGAGAATCTTAAGTAGGCTCCATGACCAGCAAGGCTCCATGCGGAGCTCTGCCTCAGGAACCTGAGATCATGACCCAACCTGAAATCAAGTTGGATGCTTAACCAACTGAATCAGGTAGGCATCCCTTCATTTACCTATTTTAAATAATACAGAAGCACAAAGAGTGATATGTAAGTTCCTTTGTTTTCCTAACACCATCCCTACTTCTCTCTACCATGCCTGCTCATCTGGCCTCCACAGTGTGGAATATTCTAATTCCTTCTTTATGCAATTATGTAAATAGGTATATGTACACATGTGTGTATTCATGTAAGTAGAATCTGATTTATTTTATCACCTAATAGTCAATTTTGGAACATCTTTCATGTCAGACATTTAACTCTACTTCCTTTTTCAAATGGTTACTTATATTTCCCAGTGTAGGGGTACACCATCTTAAAAACAAATTACTTCTCTATCGATGGTCACCTAACGCTGTTTCCAGTTTCAGACCTTTACAAAAAATACTGCATTTAACATCCTTGCACACACATCTTAATGGACATATGTGCAAGAATTTCTGTAGGATATGATTCTTATCCCACCTGAGACGGGATCATCATTGCTGAATAAATTACTGTTCGCTTTCTTTGTCAAGTTCCTGCTCATTTCCAGGCTGGAAATATTATTATTATTATTATTATTATTATTATTATTATTATTATTATTATTATTATTAAAGCAATTTAAGCCTGTTTACCCTCAGGTTGTGTGGTTTTACCTTGCATTATAAGATTAAATGATGGTACATACTTCTTTAACTACATCTTTTTTTTTTAAAGATTTATTATTTACTTGAGAGAGAGAGAGAGAGAAAGCATGAACATAGAGGGGATGAGCAGAGGGAGAGGGAGAGAGAGGAAATACTGAACAGACTCCCCAATGAATGTGGAGCCCGATGCAGGGTTCTAAATTACAACTCATGACCTGAGTGAAAACCAAGAGTTGGATGCCCAACTGACTGAGCCACCCAGATGCCCCTACTTTAACTATATCTTAAGACTGGGAGAGATTTTATGATTTAAGAGAGAAAGCATTTTTGGTTTTTCTTCTTTATACTTCATGGCAGACACTGCTCAGTCTCCCTTTCCCTAATAGCTTTCTCCTCCATGTTCCTTCCTTCCAACCCAGATTTTGTTTGGGGTGATACTGAGATGGCATAAAACTAGATTTTCCAGGATTTCTTATACATGGAGTGAAAGAGTGTTGGCCAGTGATATAAAGGTCCAGGAAAGCTATTATTTTCCTGACAAGAGGGTTAGACTCATTAGGCACACATTTGTCCTTCTTCTTTCCTCTCTTTTTTTTAAAGATTTATTTATTTATTTATTTGTGATAGACCTAGAGAGAGAGAGAGAGAGAGAAAGAGGCAGAGACACAGGAGGAGGGAGAAGCAGGCTCCATGCTGGGAGCCCGACGTGGGACTCGATCCCGGGACTCCAGGATCACGCCCTGGGCCAAAGGCAGGCGCCAAACCGCTGAACCACCCAGGGATCCCCTTCTTCTTTCCTTTCTATTGCTGCCTGGAAGAAAGACTTGATGTGTGGATGTTAAGTAGTCATCTTGTGACCACAAGCCACATATGAAAGATGGAGGAGCAGAAAGTGAAAAGCCTGGGTCCTTGGTGATTTCCTGGAGCAGCTGCCTTAGCCATGGATCTGCCTGCCTCTGGATTTCGGCTTCCATAGGAAAAATCATGCCTATTTTGTGAAGACAGTGCAGTTAGGTTCCTATTGCTTGCAGCCAAACACAGTTCTAATGGAATCATATCTTACCGAATAAACGTAACTCAGCGCAAGTGAGCGAGTTAGCTAAAGAGTTTCTCTGACCTTCAAATTTGTGTGTTCTAGGTCAAAGACTAAGGTTTTATGTGTTCCTGTTAAAGAATGATGTATTCCCTCCTTGGCTTTGGGACTTGGCTTTTGTTCTGGACTCAGGGACAGCAGAGCACTGACCTTTCACAAAGAGGCTCACAGAAACCTCCTAACTGTGAAGTTCCTCCTACCTCTTGACAATGGAGTGAAGCATTGCTTTCTCAGGGTCCTGGTACCCCTGGAGCCCAGTTACCTAGAGGCCACAGAAGGTAGGAAGGAGCCTCAGATGGGGCTCAGGGATTCTTGCTGTAGCTCGGTAGAGTAACTGTTCAGTGCTGGTCTGTGTGGGGCATCAGGAAAGTTTGGCTTGACTTTGAAGTCTTCCTTGAGGCTTGCTATATCTTGTTGAAAGCCCCAGAGGATGTGTTTTCCCCTAAATTGATCCCTAGGATTTGGCTATGCTGTTTGCTATTGATAAGGTTTTGGGAAAATAGTGTAATTTAACCAAGGTTATTGGTTTTATTCTCCTGGTGCTTCTTTAATTAGACTGCCGACACCAAGCAAGGCAGGGTTTTGACATTCAGAACAAGGGTTAGAGCTGTAGCTAGATCCAAACTTAAAGTCACTGAGGACCTAGTAAGTAACTTTCCTGTACCCAATTAGCATTTAAATTTAAATTCATCAACTTGGCTCTTTGTATGCAGAACTTTCCCTTCATTTACCTTTTTCAAACAGGAACCGTTGGCATGGAAATTTATCAGTATATTAACAAAAAAATGTAGCTAGTAATAAAATACATTCCCCTTCTTGTCTCATGTTAGTTAATCCCCCTTTTCTGAGCCTACAGTTTCTCCATCTCTTCTCAGTCTCAGGAAAGTCACTTAATCCCTTGCTGTAGGCTATATTTCTGGTGTAGCTAGTACCTCTTAATTCATTATGCAGAGGACAGATGTATTCTTTTCTGAGGATGGCTACATCTACCCAGGTGTATCCCTTTTGGGCTAATTATGGTCATTGCATTGCTGCATCTTGGATGATGTTTCCATTTGGGAAAGGTAACCAGTGAAGTTATTGGGAATGGTATATGAAAATCAGCTGTTCTCAGGCTGTGCCGCTGTGAACACTGGTGCTTTACCGCTGACAAAAGGCAAAGGCTGAAATATGTGAGTGAAAGGAGAGATTATCTGTTTTAAGTTTTCCTTCTAATAGTTCTTAAGTTATTGGTGTCTAGTAATGCAGGCAAACGAGCACACAGCAAATGTCTGACCAAGGAGCAGGTGACTGTTACTGGGGAGACTTGGAGACTGATGATGTAGCTTCAGTTGAGTTATTCTTCCTGTGGACTCAGGTACTTATTGCTGTAATGTTGCTAAATTGCGAGCACATGCTATAATACAATATGATCATTTCTTTTTCTCTGTTAATACAAATGTTTCTAAGTTGTGTGATAGACTAAATGGGTTTCATGGTGTCAAAAGGAAAAGGATTTAGGTGACTTAAAGAGAGCTGAGAGCCTTTACTCAGCTGGTGTGTATCAGAGAGCATCTGCAGGCCAGGTGATTTCTCCACTGAGCTGGCTCAGGGCTTTGACTGGGTAGGAAAGCTGTTTCATCTGCTTAGGTAGTGGTTTTGGATGTTAACTGAAGCTTGCAGTTGGATGTTGTTCTTCTGGGATCCAGATAACCATAACAACAGTATTTTCTGAGGACAATTTTCATAAACCTTGTGGTTGATTGGCTGCTTGGAGTCAGGGGGCAAGGGGGAAGTCACCAAAAAATTAGAAAGAAAAGGGAACAAAAACAGAAGACCTGGCAGAGACTGAGAACCCTTTATCATGTTTGTCTTACTCCTCTGTATGTTTTAAAAAGCACCAGGACTTCTAGTTCTTTCCTACTTTAGCATTTTGAGAATTACTAGAATAAATTATTGGCTTCAAGCGAATTCCATTTGTAGAAAGGAATAAATAATCTATACATATAAATAATAAATAAATATGTATTTATATTGTATTCAAAATATTATATAACATAAATGTTATTCAAAATATATTGGAAAAATAATTATATAAATATAGAATATTAAATATGCATATAAAAGAAAAACTATTATGTAAACATATTTATTATTTAAATTAAATATTATGTATAATATAAACATATATTATATAAAATATAAAATATACATTTGTAATAGCCAAGATGTGGAAGCAGTCAAGGGTTCATGAATAGATTAATGGATAAAGAAGATGTGGTATCTATGCATAATGGAATATTACTCAGCCATAAAAAAGAATGACATCTTGCCATTTACAACAACATAGATGGACCTAGAAGGTATAATGCTAAGTGAAATAAGTCAGACAGAGAAAGACAAACACTGTATGATTTCACTAATATTTGGAATTTAAGAAACAGGACAAAGGAACACACAAATTTAAAAAAAGACAAAAAAAAAAAAAGACTTAGATACAGACAACAAACTGGTGGTGCCAGAGGGGAGGGGGTGGGGTTATGGGTTTACAGATAAAGGGTATTAAGAGTACACTTACTGTGATGAGGACTGAGTGATGTATAGAATTGTTGAATCATATTGAATCCATAAAACTACTATAACACTCTATGTTAATTATACTGCAATAAAAAGTTATTACATTTAATATTCATTATAAAAATAAATATGTCATAAAATATGCTTATAGAAATATATGCACTATGTCCTAAATATATTATATAAACATATTGTATTATTTAAAATAAGATGCTCTATAAATATATAATATAAAATAAATTATTTCTAAATATGTGAAACTTGTGAAACTCATCTGTTATGATTCAGTAATTTGTAATCTTAGGTATAGTCTCTCTTCACTTAAAAACAGAGATAATAATTCATCCTAGCCCCGCATGAGTGATAGGAAGCTTACTAATAACAACTATTATTTGTTAAACATATTCCTTAACATATATCTTAAAAATCACTTATATCTGTAAAGTAAAATACCTCATTTTTTATGTTAATGAATACTCAGGAATAGATGGAAAAATGATTTTGGAGTGGTTGTGAATGGGAGTTTAGTCCTCAAGATGGTGCTCACGGTGCTCATGGCCCTTGCTTCAATTTTCTGCGTTGAACAAAAATGTATAGTACTTAAATTGATTCACAACCTATGGCATTATTTCCACATAGTTCTGACAATTCTATTATATGTCTTATATTTCCAAAAGTTTTGCCTCTTCCTGGGCTTTCAGGGTGTTACTTTTTGGGTGGGCTGGGGGTGCAGATTGAGAGCCCTGGTTCCTCCTTTTTGCATCCTGTACCTCTGATGTTATGCATTCTCTAGAAATTGTGTCTGAGCAATTGTGGTCTTCTTAAGAGATCCCCATGGGATTGATGCTACACACATATTCTATTGCCGTCGTTGTCTAAAATGTAATAGGAATTCTTAGTTTGCCTCCCAAACTAGTATTATGAACTATCTCAAAAATTGAGTCTCAATGTTTTACCATCATTTTGGATGAAAAAGTAGTTTTAACAAGCTATGTTCTCCAAATTATTTACTGATTTTGGCTGTAAGTTCTATTTAACTGTTCTCAGTCATCAGATTCTTCTTTTAAAGGGGAAAAAAATCCCACTAATTAGGATAGACCAAAGAATATATGAATGAGGAGGCATGAGTACTTAACAGATAAATCAAACACAAAATGTGAAGGCCAGGAGCCAAGTACAATGGGTAGAATGACTGTCTTTGGTTGTGGTAAACTATAGTTTTGGGAAGAGGGACACTGAAGAAGAAGATGCAGCAGAAAAACACAGTTACCTTTTGGGTTAAGAATATCTAGGTATAGCTATGGTGGCTTGCCACTATAGCTACAAATTGGTATCTATGTGGAGTGTTCCTGTTTAAATTTGGTAAAACTGGTTGACGGACTTGAATGAAACTTAAGGCCAGGACAATGGCTATGAAACAGGTGGCCAAACTGCTTGATCTGATAACACACCCAGTGGCTTCTGTAAGAGAAAGCTAGGATTTATTAGAAGATTTGTCAGGTATTTTATAAGAAACAAATAATGCCATGAGGTTTCATCTATATGCTCCAAGTCAAGGTCTCCCACAGGGGTCCTTGGAAAGGCCAGAGTTGGAGACCAACATCTAACACATGACTGGGCGCTTATTGAGCTGCTGAACCCCAGACTCAGAATCCGAGTGACTGGAGCACAGTGTGGGAGAAGGTTCTTGAGAGAGTTTGACTGTCACTGGAGTTTGGGAGGCCTGGAAGCTATGCTTGACTTTTTCCTGAGGAGGCCTAATGGTTGGAGGCTGGTTGGGGCAGGAGTGAGGCAGCAGTGGGAAGAGGCCTGAGAAGAAATCAATCCTGCCAACATCTGGATTTCAGTGAGAAATTAAATTTCTGTTGGTTACTCCAACCAATCTGTGGTACCCTGGCAGGCTACTATAGAGATCGTATGGAGAGAGGCAATATGCAGGGAGCACAGCCTCTGGGATTTGCTATACCTGGGCTCAATCCTAGAAACACCGCTTACATGTATATAACCCTGGGCTATACTTGCATTTCTTGTGTGTAAAATAGGGATAAAAACACTTCTCCAGAAAAGCTTGGGTATTCATTTATTTAACATCACTTAATGTCATTTACTGTACGTCAGGTGATGCTCTAAGCACTTGGTAAATATTAAGTAAATATTAAATGGGAAGAATGTAGGTAATATGTTCAGCAGAATGCCAACCACATAGTAAGTGTACAACAAATGTCTGTCATTATTATTATTCATGTGTGCTCTGTAAGAAATTCTTTCTTTCTTGAAAAGTCTGCAAATATTTTGCCAGGGAATTGAGATGGTTATTTGGCAACCACCACTGTCTCTGGTAGTTAAAGTACAGTATGTTAATGATTGAAAATTAATCTGTCAGTATTTTGTTGGAAACAAATTTTCTCCTAAAAGTATACTTTTAAAAGTTTTGCTATGTTTTAAGGTCTGATCTTAATGATGCTTCAGGGACCATTTCAATGTGAACACATAATTGAAAACACACAAGTCAATAAGAACAGAATTTGATTTGCAAAGATATGTTCACATCGGCGCCTTAGCACTGCAGCTCTTCTGCACCAACACAAATTACGGATGTTCCTGCAGTATTAAAGAAAAATTTGGTACTGTTCCACAGATGGACACTAGGCGGCACTCTTGTAAGGCAAACTCAAGCTTCCCTAAAAAAAGACATTTGGGTTTTGCTGGTAAAGCGTAGTCACTCTACGTTGGTTCTCTTGTTTAGTAGTAAGTATTCAACTTGCTAAGCATGAGAAATGGAGAGGAAATGATTTGTTCAGATACTCTAAGAAAGACACTACGGGGAAAAATCATAAGAAACCCCTATGAATGCAGGACTTAATGGGGCACCATATTTTGTAGAGGGGCCCAGACGCAAGAGATCATCAAGTACTTTGGTGAAGGTGGGTTGTGCTTAATCTTATTTTGAACATTGTAAGCTCAACTCTTGGTATTTCTTTAAAGCAATTTTTCTTGTTTCCAGTTTATGCTTCCACATTCAACAGATGCTGTTTGGAAGGAACAAGAGAATCAATGGTGGGAGACAGGATATAGGAATGCAGTTTGGGAAGCTTCATTTTCATCTACATGCAACTTAGCAACAGTTCCTCTTTCTAGAATAATTTAGTGCTGGATTTTGAAGAGTATATGCAGGTTCAGGGGGCCTGGGTCCATGCTCCTGCTCTCCCACTGAGTTGTGGGGTGTCTAAGGAATCTTGAGTCTGTGCAGATGAGACAGTTGTTCATTTCAACTTCTTTTTCTCTCCCACTGATCCTTCACCCATGGCACTCTTCTCTCTCACTCTCTCCTGCCTCTCAAATGTGCTTCAGATTCTGTCCTCTGCAGTCAAAAGGAATGGACTTTTTGCTTGACTGATTTTTATTAATGGCCATGGAAAAATTGTTAGATATTCTAAAGATGAGAGAGGAGAAGTGGGAAATGGTAGTAAAGTCATCAAACGAGGTCTCAGTCTTCTAATGATGTTGCTATGATAAGAATCTCATTTAGTATGGGAGAGACTTAAAAGGATCCTTTAGTTATAGGCAATTTTGGTATTTAAAAAAGAATTTATCTTGGTGGGAGGAGGACATATTCTATCCTATCTCCTTACCCTCTCTCCACATCTCATGTAGTCCGCTGAGGATGCTGGGTCTATTTTTACCCTCATTTGTTTTCTATCCATCCATCCATCCATCCATCCATCCATGCACTTCCCTGACTCTGGCTTCTTTCTCTCAGTTGGTAAACATCCTCAGTATACTTTATACAACCACTGCTCCAGTTGAGATCCTTCTGAATCAAAGATGGGTTTTCTGACTTTTTGGTTTTAGCTCTACACTTCTAGTTTCTGACTGTTTTAGGGAAACGTCCCTTCCTTGCTAAGTTAACCACCAAGAGACAGAGAACACTGACTTTTCCAAAACCAAAAGAAAAAAAAGAGGAAACAATATAGATGTGTGTGTATCATAAAGAATAATTGCAGAAAAAAGGAATAATTTCAGAATCTATAAAATTAACATTGGAACACATGGGCCAAATTTCTGCTCTATTCGAGCTGCGGGGGATTGAAGTGGTTATGAGAACCTTGCCTTGCCCTGTCTCCCCCTCCTATAATCCTGTGCTGGATTTGAGTCTGTGATGAGTTTCTATGCTTTCCAAGTAAAAGTGTGACTTGGAAGATAGGACTCATATTGGGCAAATGGGGTAGCTTCATGGTTTCTGGTCGCCGCTTCTGAACAGTACCGACTCCCACTCACTGCTAGCTCATGGAGCTTTCATTGCAAGATTCCATGAAGTTTCCAGCTTTTTTTTTTTTTTTTTTTTTTTGGCTACTAAGAGGAGATGGGGCTCAGTAATGGTCAGGTGACATAGAAATGTGACCCAGCTTCATGCCTAATGCTTGGGTTTTGGCTTCGGGAGGCCCTTATGCCAGTCCTCCTCCCTCCTCTTAGTCGAGTAGGTGCTTGTAATTCTGAGCATTTTTTAAAAATATTTTATTTATTTATTCATGAGAGATGCAGAGAGAGAAGCAGAGACATAGGCAGAAGGAGAAGCAGGCTCCCTGCAGGGAGCCCAATGCAGGACTCGATCCCAGGACCCCGGGATCACAACCCGAGCCAAAGGCAGACACTGAATCACTGAGTCACCCAGGTACCCCAATTCTGAGCATTTGGACCACAGTTTTTGGTTCAGACGTTGATTCTGGAGGACCTTGTTAATGTGCAAATCTCTAACAGGAGGCAGTTATCCTCGTCATTGCCTGTTAACAGACATTAGCTGATCAGAAAAACTTGCTGACGGAGAACAAGGTCCAGGGAAAAAAGACAACTCCAGAGAATACGTTCTGACAGCCATAGAAGAATCTTCAGGGCTGGGGTCCGGCTTAGGAAGAAGATAGGCTCAGAAGGAAACCACACAAAGACACCAAGGGCATGGGGCAGGGAGAGGGTAAAGTAAATGCTGACTGGGAGACAGCCTGGGGCCAAAGACAAGTCATACCTGCCCTGCAGGCTGCGGGGTTCTGGGCCAAGGCTTGGCTGGGCAAGTGCTCCGTCTGCAGCACAGCTCCCTGGATTCCCTTCCTGCTCCTCATTCTCAAGAAGCCTCACACTTATTTGGTCCCTCTGTTCAGTAGTACTTCCAGAGGCTTTTGTACGCCGCCTCCTGGTTTGGACAGCACCACAAAGCTGAGGCTGTGAGAGGCAGGCCTGGGGACTCCAGAGATGCCCTTGGGTGCATGTACCTCTCTCACACAATGCCCACTGTAGCCTCATCCCAGGCCTTTCCAGCAGGAGGATTTTCTCCCAGGAGCTGAAGCTGCCATTCCTGTCATTGTTTTCCTTTGCAGTTCTCTCACAGCCCTGTGACTCATTTGGTTCCGGGGCTCTTGGCTGGGCAGCACTTCTCCAGGGAGGTAAAGAGAGTTTAATTAGAAAAAGATCCTCTTGCCTACGGTGGTGATTATCATACCTTCTCAAGGGGCGCAGTCTTGACCCCAGTCTGCTCCCCATTTTTAGTGCTTGGCCAGAGAAGCCAGTTATCTAATTCTCATTGCTGATAGAGGCTTACATACTGCTCTCCCACGGTTTGGAATGGAAAAGCATCCCTCTCCCCACCTCCATCCCTTTAGCTAAGCTAAATGGTTCTGTGAAAAGGCTTTGCACAAGGCTTTAAAACCACTCCACAGTGCTTCAGGTAAGGTCAGAGAGAGTTTTTAGTGAGGATTTTATTAGCCCAAACTTTGAGGCTTTCACTTGCATTTATCAGGAAACAGGGCCCTAGAAGCACATTTTCCCTGGGTACCTCTAAGGTCACTGCTGTTGCAGTGCATGGAGCTCGGGGCTTAGAATTCCTTCTTCTGATTAAATGTGGTCAGCCAAAGGCTAAACATTTTTGAGAAATGGAGCTTGTATGTTTAAAGAGTAGGGTTGGGCTGATCAGGATAAAGCATTGGGGCTGTGGGCCTGGGAGCTGGAAGTCACAGGTCCTGCCTCGATTTTGTTTTGATGACTTAGAAGTTGTGTGCTTTGGCATGGATCTTTTAAATTGTTTTAGATCACGGACACTATTGTTGGAAAGGAAACTTCCTGGCTGCTTGTTGGCCCAAGCTAAACTCCTAAACAGGCAGCTTAACTTCCAGAGATGCATTCTCTTGGCACCAGAGGTAGGAGAGGGACCTCCAGGGGCCAGCAGGGGGAGGAGGCCACTGAGACAAGTACTTTCCCTGTCCCTGTGAGCTTCCCAAGCTACATAATCCCAGCTCTGTTGTAAATTTCCATGTTCACAGTGTAACCCCACACGGTTGTGTGTTATCCTTCACATTCAGTCCTTTCAAGAAAGCGAGAAGTGGTTGGGAACATGTATGTTCCTAATGTTCTGGACACTTGGCTATCTGGACAAGACCTTCTATTAAAAAATAAAAAAAATAAATAAAAAAATAAAAAATAAAAAAAATTGAAAACATTTGTTATTCTATGCTATAGTTAGGGTCTGCTTTTTCAAGGAAAGAATTGGCAGTCATCAATGTGCATGTTTTCAGACAGAGAGAGCTCCCTGACTAAAAATATCTGCTTATCCTCCCCATTATGGAATCTTTCATTTGGGGGGGAAAGGAATTGCTCACTCAAGGTCGTCTTTTTAAAAATTCTTAAACCTCTGAGAGGTAAAAGACATGCAGCTATTGTTACTCATTAACACTTTAGTCTGAATTAGTTTGGCTAATAACTTGTTAATGGTAGCTAGGAGGGGGGCTTATATGGAGAGGGGAAAAGAGGTAGGTCAGTCAGCAAATATGTGTATGTGTGTGTGTGTCAGGAGAGTGGAAGTAGATGAAGAGGTTCCTGAGCACCTGGGTTGGTGGGGGGCGGGTGAAATGTTCCTATGACAATTCCTTCCTCTGTTGTAGTTTTCCTCAGGGCATGATTTCTGCAGCATCCCACCTGCCAGAGGGTCACAAGCCATAGGAAGTGGTCTTCCTGTTCTTACTGCTAACCCAATTTTTGGGTAGTGTAGCCAAGTAATTAGAGCCAGTTGGAAGCATTTTATTGTTCCCACTTTCTCTTCTTACTTTAAAATGACCCTAGGACTTACTAATTATATGGCCTTCTCATGGCCTTCAATCTTTTTTTGCTTGTAGAAGAGTCAGTTATTTTCATTTGGAGCTTTTTTGTTTGTTTTTTTGTTGGGGGTGGTTAGAAAAAAAAATCTCCCATCTGTGAAAGACTTTGATCTTTTTCTGAGTCTTTTCCTTGGAAGGTTTTCTTTTTTTTTTTTTTTAAGTTTATTTATTTATTTATTCATGAGAGACACAGAGAGAGAGGCAGAAACACAGGCAGAGGGAGAAGCAGGCTCCATGCAGGGAGCCTGACGTGGGACTTGATCCTGGGTCTCCAGGATCACACCCCGGGCGGAAGGCGGTGCTAAACCGCTGGGCCACTGGGGCTGCCAGGAGGGGTATCTTAATGCAGGAATCCAGACTGATACACCGTTATTAACTGGTATCTACCAACATGGCCTATCACGTGTTAAAATATTGGTGAACTTGTTATGTTGTTTGGAGTTAGCTGCTACCCTGGAGCTCCTGACAGTCCCTCCAGTTCCTCATCTGGAAGCTCCCTCTTTCTACAACCCAATAATAAAAGCGGGTTAATGCCTGATCCCAGAGGAGACCTCCCAACCCACACCAGCTCCACTGCCAGGAGAGCTTCTGGGGGAATCCTGTTTTGTAGCCCCACTCTCCCTTTCCTTGCTAAATGCTATTTAAAAAGTACCAGTCATATCATAATCCAGGCGTCTGCAAATCTGGCCCGTGGAACAAGTCTGGCCACCTATCTAGTCTTGTATAGGTTTATTTGACACAGCCATGCCCAGTCGTTTACGTAAGTGTCAGGGTTGCCTCCATGCTACAAGGGCAGAGCTGAGTATTTGAAGTAGAAACTCCATTCATTGCCCACAAAGCATAAAATGTGTATTATTTTCTGCAGAAGAAAAGTGTGTTGGCCTCTGTTTATCCATTCCTTATAGTAGCAGTAGGTCTGTGGCATTTACTTGCTGACTATTCTGTAGACTTGGCACTGTTACCTGGTCAAGAGACCTCTTATTTTCCTGACTTTGGCTTCTCCCTTGGCCCCTCCTTGCTATGCATTCTGCATCACTCTACTGCCATTAATAAATGAAAAAGGTAATGAATAAAGGGGGGGCACTGGTAATTGTTTTTTTTTTTTTTTAAACAAATGTCAAAAAACCCTATGAGTATTGCTGACATTTAAAAAAAAATGTTGGTGGTTCTTTATTTGCATGAAGTTTTATGTGGTTCAGAAAGCCCATCTGTAATCCATTTGAGTTAAAGTCCCATTTGTCACAGCTGTCAGGATGGTAAAATATATTTGAAACCTTTTTGCTTTAAGGAAAATAGAAGGCTTCGCTGCACTTGACATTGAGCTGAAGACTTTGCCACTCTCAGGGAAATGTCAATTCTGAGACAGACTTGTACAAAATGAAAGTTGGACAAAATAATTATCCTTGGAAAAGGGTTTTGCCTTTTGCTTAAACAGGATCCACTTTCCCAAAAGCCAGTAGGTTCCTAGAACAACAGAGAGTCTTGAGAGGGTTAGCGTTGGGGTCACTGGCACAAGTAGCCTTGACTTCACTTATCTACTTACTGGAGAGATCAGTAGCATGAACAATCCCAAATGGCAGGGAACCCAGGCAGCAGTTTCATTTAGCTCAGGGAAGTGTTTTGTAGTCACTTTTAGAACACAGTTTTTATTTATTTAGGCAAAAACGCTAAGTCACTGTAAAGAACTCATCAATATAGAAAAGTACAATGAAGAAACTTAAAAAAAAATCTAAATCTATTTTCACTTTTGAGAAAGTGTGTCTGATGTTCTTGTGCTCCCCTTACATTAGGGCCCTTTTGAAGATCTATGTCAGGGGGAGCAGGAAATCTGGCTACTTCACCCAAAGTCTCCCAAAGGCACCAGACACTCCTTGGCTGCCTTCCATTCTGAGGAATGCTTGTCACAGAGGTAAACTTGGCAGAAGTTTACTCCTTCTGAAGCGAAGGAATGGTTGCTTTGGTTTCAAAGGTCATTTTTCAGCTTTTCAGCTCTATCAATTAAGGAAAGATCCTGTTGGATCCATCCATGGATTTAATTACTCAGTTCAGAAGACAAGTAAAAAGAGGCCAGGTGACTTAGGAGATCCAATCCTGAGGACAGAGAACTCTACCAGAAGGAGGGGACCATAATATGTCAGCATCTCCCACAGGTCTATGGTGGTGGCCAGCTTGGGCTGTCCACATTCAAATGCAGTGATAGGGTCTCAGGTGAACCTGCTTTCAATTTATAGATCATTTGGCTGTGCCTAAAGACTCTAAAGGCTCTTCTCGGGCATTGTTCATGTTATTATATTACTGTTTGCCTCCTATTCCATGTCCTCTTTTTTTCCTATTCATTCCCACTCACCCTTTCTCTTCTACCCAGATTTTCTACACACATGGTAGAAAGAGTGTGGAAGGAAGAATCAAGAACAGAAGGGTGGTGGGAATGGGGGATTGGAAGGGTAAGAGAATGGCAGTGGCCATTTAGACCTTTGAGTCAAAAAGAAAGAAAAAAAGAAGGGAAGATGTACCCAACATCATATTAAGAGGCAAAAAGAATGTTAGAAATCCATATAATAGGCTTATGTCCCATCCTGAGAAAGTTCTACAGGAGCTACTTCAGGGGGATTATTGAGGGCCTACAGAATCTCCAGAGAGATCTTTAAGAACTAGGCAATTTTTACCGGTCATTTGTTTCTTAAATAATAAGTTTTTATGTGGAAAAGAGTTGGCTTTTTTTTTTTTAAAGAGAGTACTGAAAGAGAATAAGAGAATTGTGCACGTGTGTGTGTGTTCTTCTCTTCCTGTTTCCACCCACAGTCATTCCCTTCCCCCCTCCCTTCTTGCTTGCTTTCTTGCTTTCAACATGTGACAGAGAGCAGACTGGCTCAGATCTCATACCTGCAGGCCAACTACAACTTCTTATTGGATAAATAAAACAAAATTTCCTTATTTAAATAGAAGAAATGTCTACAAAGGAATTGGCATTGTCCTATTTTTTAAAAACAAATATATATATATATATATATATATATATATATATATATATATATATATATATGAGAGAGAGAGAAAGAGAGTACAAGTGGTGGGAGGGGCAGAGGGGGAAAATCTCAAGTAGATCCCTCCCCCTCAAGAGGGAAGCTCGACTCGGGGCTCCATCCCACCACCCATGAGATCATAACCTGAGCCAAAACCAAGAGACGGGTGCTTAACCGACTGAGCCATCCAGGCACCCTGACATTCTCCTTTTGAGGAGAAATCAGAAATAAACCCTGAGCACACAATCCGCAGCTGTGAATTGTGAAGAAAAATCTCAGAACACCCAAGTGTGAGAAGAAAGCAAAGTTTTGGTCAACAGGTTTGAGATGAATTTAGTTATGCATTTAGTACCCTTCAAGATCTAGTTATATTCAGAGTCAATTCATCTTTCCCTAGGACTCTGCTATCTGGGAATGTGAATTAAGGGAGAGGCAAAGCCACATCTCAGCCCCCAGTCCTGGTGAGTGGGAGGGGTTGGGAAGGATGAGCTGCAGGCATTGCAGGGCCACTGTGGACCATGCCTATTGGCTGTCCCTGTACCAGGGAACTCCTCCGGTCTTTAAACCCTTTGGAAGAAATGACCTTGGAAGGAAGAGGTCTCTTTAGTTTATGATTCCTCAACTTTGGTGTTTGGGGTCTTAGGGGAATGGAGGAATGAATGCTTGAAGCAGCTTATAACTTGTTTTCATCACATGTGCAGACAGCATGAATTGTTTTTAGAAACTGTCATAAAGCATTGCTAAGCCTGCTCCATGATCTCTTTGAAAAGTGTGCTCTTTTGCAGTGCAGCCTCTAGATTGAGTGGAAGTTGCTTTTCTGGTTGAAAACCTGGTGCCTTATGAAATGAGGAGTAGAGAAGAGGCTAGGGAATTGTTATCAGTTAAAGATGTGTTCAGTTGAAGGCAAGAGTAAAACTTGACTTCTAGTAGTTGGAGCAAATGAGAATTTATTAATTTTTCTCATTTAAGTTTAGAGGCTGATGACTGCCATTCTAGTTTCATGGGCTCAGAGATGTTAGGCCACCATTTCTCAGTTTCTTAGCCTTTCTTTCATCCTTATTGCCTCTCGGGAGCAATATTGGCTGCCCCAACTCCAGAAGACATGCTGGCAATCAAGGCACAAAGACGAGGAAAGGGGTAGTGCTAGTTGGAATTGTCTTCTTCCTTTTTTTATATATTGTATTTATTTATCATGAGAGACACAGACAGAGGCAGAGACATAGGCAGAAAAAGAAACAGGCTCCCTGCGGGGAGGCTGATGCAGGACTCGACCCCAGTACCCTGGGATTATGAGCCAAAAGCAGATGCTTAACCACCAGGGGTGCAAAACTTTTCCAGAAACTCAAGTCAGACTTCTACTTGTATCTGATTGACTGGGACTCCATTGAGTGGCAGGCACTAACTATAAAAGAGGCTTGGAGGTAAAGTAAGGGTAGGTGTCAAAGTATAAAGAAATTAAAACATGACTCCTATGTGGAATAAGAATGAATATGTGTCAGATATTTATTTAATCTATTAATGAGGTTATTGGCAGGGATAGGTAAAGGTGGTTCAAAAGAGAATTTGAGGAATGATTTGCTGAAATAAGTTTGCTGTGTTAGAGACAAACTGGCTAATAATAAATAAACCATAACCTTTGGTATTATCTTGATAAATAGACAGAATCATTCGCATCTCTTCTATATATTTATAAAATTACATGTGGGCCCTAATTAATAGTATAGTAAGTTAAAAATATATTCTCCTGGAGAATTAATCTGTGTATGGGCCTGTTAGATCATGATCCAGTATGACATTGAAAGGACATGCAGTCACCTTTTTTGCCTTATTTCCAGGTTTTGGAGAATTCTTCATAGGACAGGAAAGGGGATGGGTGTCTGCTACGGGAATTATGTGTGCAGATGGCATGGTAAAGATTAAAGTTTGCTATTGGGATTTTACAGTTACTTTTGGGTCACAAAAAGCTTTTGATAAGGTAGGATAGATATTCCAAATACTTTCAAAATCCACGCATAAAGTGTGCCTCACTTTTGGAAAATTCAGCACCAAAATCCAAATTTAAAACCGTTAAATTGAGAGGTATATATTTTCATTAGAAACGGAGCCTGCACTTCACAGAAGGATTTGCCACCAGGATTATTTCTATTAATAACCACTTTTCTGAATTTATTTAAAATATTTGATTTATAAAGAATTTGATTTACTCCAGCTTTCCAGAAATATGTCTCTTGCACAAAGTAAGGTATGCTTGCAATCTAAATTTTATTCTTGTCTGAAGATGTCTTTCTGCTTAATTGTAGAATGCTTTCTTCAAATTGAATTTGTATGGCTTGCTTTGCAGCCTCCCCAAATCTCTCACCCAGAAGGATCTTACCAAAAGGGTTTCCCAGAGAATGGAAAATAAAGTATAGTCATCTAATGTCTACTGGACATTTTACATTGTTAAAATTCAGTCAGAATTGGAAAGGTCTTCTCGTATCTAGAGGGAATAAAATAAATTGATTTATGATTTTTAACAAGCATGACTGAGTAAGGAATCATGCCCATATAATTTCAAAGTCATGAAAAGATATTAATCATAATTAAATTTCCTCTAAGAAGACATTTGAAACAGAGATCAGATGCCAGGCTAATTGATTACACAACTATAGGATAGTCATCCTGACAGCGGCAAGGGTATAGGACAGTTTAGACTTGGAGTCTAAATATTTAATACCCAGTGGGAAGCAGGGAATTGGAACAAAGGCCATAATGAGGAATAATACAAATCGGCTAGAAGGGCAATGGACACGTCCCTATTGATTATGTAGTATGTAAAGAGAAAAAGTGATTAATAGAAACAAGAGGATAAGAAGCAGGAATGACATTTTTTTAAGTGGCAGACGGAAACCACACACTTGTAAAGGTCATGTCCAGCCGTTTAGAAATAAAATATCTGTCTCAAAGAAAAGTAATGTTGCTTTAAAATGGAAATGGAAGGCCTTCTGTTCTGCCAGATTCTTGTGTTCCTTTTAGTGGTAAAATAGGATCGTTTTCAGCCAGCTGAACTTCTCAGTGTCAAACCAGTGGACCAAATAGTTTTTAGTAGATCTGGCTTGGAATTGCTTAAAAGGAAGAGTGGTTTCGGTTTTCTGGGTTCTTACACTTTAAGGGTTTTTTTTCTTTTTATGTGGGAATCAAATGCCCACTGTCTGGAGAAAAGGAGACAGAAGAAAGTGGTTTTTCGCTTGGTGATGTGTTGCCTGGAAGGGCCGGTGCTGGGTGTCGGGGTAGCTGAGACTTGACATGGATTTACCCGAAGCCGCCCAAAGTACCTTTTCCTGAGTCTTCCTGTGCTGCTCACGTGGTTGTCATTTCCTTCTCTGATCTTCGTCCTATGACATTACACAGGACATTATAAATGTGGGCGGCAAGGACAGGGGAGCCGCTGCCCCAGCAGACCATCTGCTCCTGTTACACAAACCATCCATTTCTGCTGCTCCACGAGTAGCGCATTCATCTCTGGCGGTGACCTCTCTTGCACTCCATTACCGGCTGGTGTGTTTAAAAGCTCTGGTACCTTGGACGGATGTTTCTGGAGAGACACATTTCTGAAAGTAGCTCTCAGGGAGGGACTTTTGTTCTTGCCCAGTGTCCTTTTTCACTTTCTCATTTACTTTTCCTCTTTCCTTTTTCTCTCTGGAGAGCTCAGAGCACATTTTTCTCCTAAGGGCTTAATTATACTGTCTTGTGCTCTACGACTGCTCCGTAGGTGGCTGTTGATTGTAGGACACCCCATTTGTCTTGAGAGCTTCTCTTTTCGATAGGCATGGAGGCTGCCATTATTCGCTCCATTACAGCTTAGGACAGTGAAATGTAGGGAAAGGACACTTGCCTGAAGTCATGTGAAAGTTGAAGCCTGAGACCTGCCAAGAGCGCAAGCCTTTTGACTTGGTTGATCACTCTTGGGCTTATAATGCTTCTGTGACACACACACACACACACACACACACACACACACACGTTGGTAATAATACCCTCTTCTACTGACCTCCCTGCCTACCCATAAAAAGAAGCTCCAAAGATAGAGCAGGTACTCAGTGTGGATACATGGATGGCTCACTCCTGTGTGAGGAAGAAGGAATCAGAGCAAGCCCAGCAACTGGGGGTGTAAAGCAAGCAAGTGACATACTCAGCATGCAGCAAATGCTATTATGGTTTATAATTTGGTATTTTAAAACGGCTGATGTTCTCTGTGATTCCTTCCAAAGAGAGGAGTGTGGTGTATACACATCATACCGAGACCACTACAGCGCCATGTGTTGCCTTTTCTAGGTTGTAGATTTAAAGATTTATGAGTGTTAGCATTAGAAGGGATTTCAGATATGGTCCGAGTAACATGGAATATACTGAAAGCATCATCTCCCTCAACTCAGGCACTTCAGTTATGATATTTTAAATTGCAAGGTCTTTTATTTTTTTAAAGGCTTATTTATTTTGAGAGAGAAAGAGAAAGAGAGAGAGAGAGGTGAGTGTGAGGAGAGGCAGTGGGAGAGAGAGAGAATCTCAAACAGAGTCCCCACTGAGTACAAAGTTGGATGCAGGGCTTGATCTCATGGCCCTGAGATCATGCTGCTGAGATCATGACCTGAGCCAAAACCAAGAATTGGATGCTTAACCGACTGAGCTACCCAGGCACCCCATTAAATTGTAGGCTTTTTAAATTTTAAGGTGAATTTAAGTTCCATTAAGACCTCTAGCTCATTTTCTCACAGACTACTGTAAAGCCAGTTTTCCCTTATCCTGTGTTTTTGCAGTTGAATTATTAGAGCTGCGTTTGCATATCCTTATTACATTTCATTTTTCTGAAGAGTCAAGGTAATTTTGAATTCCTATTCTGTCATTTATGAGAAATCTTAGGGTTATTTTTGGCTCCTCACTTCTCAGGCCTCATCTCTGTCCCATAGGCAAAGTTCATCACCTCAGCCTTTACAATAGATTGAATACAGTTATCACTCATACATTTGCCATTATCACTCTAGTCTAAGCCACTGTCAACTCTTGCCTGCACTAATGCAGAGCCAGTACCAGGCTTCTCTGCTTCTCACCCTACAATGTACTGCTATAGTCTGTCCTGCTCTATTGTTAAAGGTTAATACCTTTCTTCTGAGGGGAAGGGAAAGGATGCAGACAGACAGAATGGCAGCTTTGGTCTTGAGTCAAATGTGAATACAAAGCACAATTTGTTGGTTCTTAGCAAGAATTCACTAGTCAGTCCCCAGGGCTTCAGGTCAAGAAGGGGAGTGGCACAATGCATATTCCAGGATGGAGACATGACTCTGTTTCAGGGGGGCACAGACTTTTCTCTCTCTTTGTTTATTTTGAGTAATTTCAGCTCATAGTTAACAGGCCAAACAGCATGAAGATTTTACTGTCAGTTGCAAATAAAAATGTATAATCAGCAGTTCAGGACGTTGCATCAGTGAATTCTCAACACTGTGGGTGAGAGCGCCCAATGACCTAACTGAACCATAGTTTTAAGACTTGGTGGCAAAGAGACAGGTGTTACAATGTCAGGACACATCAGAATTTCTCAAGACAACTGGTAATGAAAAGGAAACGTACAAGGAAAACACCAGGTTCCCTGTTGTCTGCCACCCAATGGAAACCAGATGGTCAGAGCACAGAATAGAAACATGTCTCTTGGCATCACTGCCACTTACTAGAGGGAATAAAAACGGTAGTCATGTGTAAAACAGAATAAGACCTGGCCAAGAACCAGACTTAATCCAGATAATGAAAGACAAATGGCTAGAAACAGACATTGAATCATTAAGAGTAAAAGCTACATCTTGGCAGCTTTTTACCCCAGGAGCGGAGGAAGACAAACCTGGATCTGACTTGTGTATTTCTCAGGTAGCACAGCTGAGGTAGCCTCAGTGTGGGGAAAGGAAAACTCAGGGATGAAAGCCCTAAGAAAACAAAAGGATCTTTACTTGTAATGCTGAAGGAAGACCAGCCTTCAGAATTGGCTCTCCATGTAAAGGACACAGCAAGGATTTAAGGAAAAAAAAACCGTCAAGGTTAACCTTAGTTAGATGTTCTTGTTGGGAAACAATGGTAGTTTTCTCACGTAATTGTCCACCTCTGTAAGATCTTCAAATAACTGTAGGTGTTGGTATCGAAAAAGTCAGGGTGGGGGGCGGTAAACAGGCTCACTCTTAAGTGAGCAATTCGGGGCAAAGGACTCAGGGTTTCATTTATTTTGAAGACTAAGATTAGGCAGGATATTCCTGTTTGTGAAGTTTGTCTTAGGATGTGAGGTGCTTTCTTCCCCACCCCTTCCCTGACCCCCAATGCAGTATGTGGTGTGTTGGACTCAGTGGTGGTGGGGCAGGGTGTTAGTGTTGCTTATTTATTATCTGTATTAGTTTATCTAGTCAACGTCTATTTTCTGCCTTTAGAACAAAAGCTCTAAGAAAGAAAAGGTTTTGTATTTTTTATTCCATGCTAATTCTATATCTAGAACAGTGCCCTGGCACAGGGTAGGTTAAGTATGCAGTGATAGTTGCTGAAATGATTGGATTTGAGGTAGTAGGTCTTTACCCTAGCATTAAGTCATCTACAAATGTGGTAAACCTACTCTCTGTGTTTTCTGCTAGTCACAGAGATGACATTGAACATTAAGGGCACAGTCTAAGCAGATTAATGTTTATCCCCTAACTGACAGCTCTTGGGGACAGTTAGTGAAGTAATGTCTATTATACTGATGTCCCCCATTCTGGAATATCAAATGTGTCACAGTAGATGGGCTGGCAGAGGAGACTTCCCTTAGGGATGTGAGAGGGACGATATAGCATCCTTGATTGCATTGGCTGTTATCAACACCTCATTAGTTAGTTTTGTGAATTAAATCTTTTTTTTCTTTGAGAAAGAGTGTAACTTTTCACTGTCAAAAGTAGTTTCGTCATTAACCACCTATTATTAATAAGTTATTCGGGTATTAGAAACACAAAAAGGAAGGGGATGTAGTTTCTGCCTTGAAAGAGCTAGAAGTCCTATGGGAAGAACACTGTGTAATAATTGTGAGCCTGTGTTGTGGGTGTTTACAATGTGCCAGGAGAGTACTGGACAAGACTGGAGGCCAGGCAACAAAAAAGACCTCTGCTTAAATTATCCAGGTTAGTTGTGTTAAGGGCTGTTGTGAAGGCACAGGTTGTAGGTACAGGGAAGAAGGGACAGAAACGAGAGACATAGCCTGGCCCACAGTCTCCACCTTTAATGCTTTGACCAAAATTATTTTCAGGACATATCACATAATGGAACCACCTTCATTCTTGGTTCTCTCAAGGAACTTTCTTTGTAAGATTTTTAGGAGAGTATCTTGAACAATCTCTGGTCTGTGACTGATCCTTAAAATTTACACTTGACAAAAAAGTATATGAGGAAGGAATGAGGTGGGATTGGGGTGGAGGGGAGAAAAGGGGAAGAAGCACAGGACTGAATGACTTGTGCCAGGCCTGGAAAGCCAGGCACAGGCTTACCCTGTGCTGTTGGTTAAGGAGAATAGAACGTCTTGCCAGAAGTATTGCTTTGCTTTTCAGCTTATTTGGTTTTATTCTGGAGAAAGAAACAGGAGTGGTTTGGCTGACTCTACTGTAAGATTTTCATGATTGGGCCAGGAGAATGGGTTATACCATTCATTGACGGTTATTTGTTGAGCATCTACTATGTACCAGGTACACTGTAGTCTCTGGGATATAAAGATACTAAGACACAATAGTCCTCAAGATGCCTGCAATCCTGTGGGTGATACAGATGAGCAGACAGGCAATTTTAATATAGGGCTGTGGGGCACATTGGAAGAATATACAACTTATCCTTAGAGTGTCAGGGAGGACTTCCTGGAGAAGGAAGACCAGTGAGATAAATAGGAATTATTTAGGCAAAAGTGAAGCAGTGGGAAGATAGTGTTTTGGGCTGAGAGAACAGAATGTGCAAAGGACGAGAAATGAAAAAAGTAAATTCAGACTGCCTTAAGAGAAGGATGCTGGGCCATAGAAGATGAGATCAGATTATATAAATAGGTCCTCATAAGTCACAAGACTTCTGCAATATAAAACTTCCATCATGTTCCTGTTCCCTGGCTGTTTTATTTTGTTTGAGCTAGTTGGGTTTTCCTGTCTTCTATCAACAAGTGTATTAGAAATGAATTAAAGGTGAACTGGGGTGTACTATCAGCCACCACAGATTTATCACTGATTTTAACAACCTCTGCTCTTAACTTAGCCTAGTTTAGTGTTTGCTTCTATTGTTTATTCTCTACGAGCATGTAAAAAGATCACAGAAACAAAGGCCCTGCCATAGCAGCTTCCAACTGGCAGTACATAACATGAAAACGAGACACATTTACACATTTTATTGGTGAGTCTATTTTCCTTCTGGTGTTTTATTTTTGTTTTTTAAAAGATTTTACTTATTTATTTGACAGAAAGAGAGCACAAGCAGGGGAGAGCAGCAGGCAGAAGGAGAGGGAGAAGCAGGCTCCCTGCTGAGCAGGGAGCCTCATGTGGGGCTGGATCCCAGGACCTGGGATCATGACCTGAGCCAAAGGCAGACACTTAACTGACTGAGCCATCCAGTTGCCCCGTGGTCTTTAATCTTTGTCCCTTTATTCTTATTTTATTGGGATCAGCCTCCTCTGATGACCAAGGTGGGAACTGTGTCTCATTTGGGCACTGCAAGCACATAGAGTCTGTCTGTAAAGACTTGATAAAAGGATAGGAACTTCAGGTGAAGGAGAAATTGCAAACTTGAGTCCAGTGAAAACTTTCGCTGGAAGAGGAATACTTTTAACAAAAACAACAATGAAATTATGTTCTCTGTCCCCCCCCACCCCAGAAACTCTCCAGTTTGTGCCAACTCAGCTTCATCCTGTCCCTCCAATTCATTCTCTTGCTACCTTGCAATAAAAGTAGAGGTTAAATCACTCATTGATTCCTTAGGAGGCTTTACATCTAGAAGCAATTTTAGAGATTATCTGAATTATTGTTCTCCACCCTACCCTAAACCCCTCTACTAATAAGGAAACAGCCTCAGAGAACTAATCAGGAAATAGCCTCATAGAGGTAAAGTAAAGCCCTTGCCTGAGGGCGCATGCCCAGTCCACCACAGAGCCCAGCTGAGCCACGACGGGAAGCCAGCCCTCCCAACTTGGAGCTGAAGGTCTGTTCCCTTCATCTGTTGACTCTCATCAGAGTCAGAAATCAAAACAAATGAGGAAAAACAGCAGTCTCATGATCCTGTGGGCTTTCACTTGATATGACTACGTGTTCAGAACGCTTAGGCAGGCAGGTGTTTTGTTAAAGCAGTTGATCTCTAGACATTTGTGCAAAGTTATAAAACAGGGCAAATGATATACATTGTAAGATTAATACAGAGATATTGAAAATGATTAGTCATTGTGCAAAGTATTTTACTGTAGGTATTCCTTTGGTTTACTAGTAAAAATTACATATGTATGAGTTTTTAGAAATATGCATATACAAATCTATATATGGATATCAATCTATCTATCTATATCTATCTATGTGTCTATTAAGATTTATATGTAACATTTCCAGGAACCTATTGCATCAAGTGAAGCCTGTTCATAGACCGGGATTCTATAACTTGCTCTAGCTGTGTTAAAAGGCTCAGTGAAAGTTTTTGATTTTCATGCTGAACTCTGCAGCAATTTGCAGCAGGTCAGTTATGGTTTATCCTATAGAGTTCCAGCTGAGTGTGTGACTGAGCCAGCAAACATGGCACTTGAGTAGGAAATAGGAGATACTACTGGTTGGTGAGGTTAGGAGAGATATGACTTACCCTGTCTTTATAGCACTCTGGTGAGCTTTTCTTATGAAAGGTTACTTTGAATCTTTAGGCTGGGACCTATTCTGTGATCATTACAGCTTTTCAAGTCCTGATATATACTTATCTCTTTAGTAGGCTTCTCTATGTTTTAGAATTTTAACTCTTTATGATGTTGTGATAAGTAGGCAAGCAGTGGGAAGCCACCATAACTATTTCTTCCTGGAGAGTAAAAAAGATAATGCTTCTTAGTCCTTCCAGACAACGTGGGCCCATGTTAATGGGAATGGATAATCTTAATGCCTAAATAACATTAAGTATTTATGCTTAATGTTTATTAAATATGTCTAGGAATTTCTCAAGCCTATAAAAGCCAAGTGAGTTTATTTAACAGTATTTACCATCAAAGAAGCAGAAAGCCCTGAAAATTAGAATAAATAGATAGGAGGCAGCTACTTACTGAAAAGTGAGATTACAGTGATACAATCAGCTGTATTTGTCTTTTTAAACAATCAGGAGTTGAGTTGAATTATCTCCATTCTGTGAGGTTAGTGAGATGAGTCCATCTGCAGCATTAATTCAACTTTGTAAGTTATCCCATTATCCTGTCAGTTGGACTAAACTAGGTGAAGCTTCCATAACAAGCAGCCCTTAACTTTTTGTGACTTCATGTAACAAAACTTTACTGGCTCTAGATACATGACCAGTGAGAATGGATGGGAGAGCTCTATGTATGATCACTCAGAAACTCAGGCTGATGGAGATTTAAACTCAATACGAGCTTCCTGATCCCTAGAACTGGTGAATAAAGTTCTGCAGGGTCTCACTCTGGTGATTAAATCATTCTGCCTGGAAGAGACACATATCACTTCTCACATTTCATTAGCCGAAGCGAGATACATGCCCACACCTAGTTCAAGGGGTCAAAGAAACACAGTCCCACCAAAGCTCTGGAAAGAGGAAGAGGACTGATGATATAATCATACTATAGGAGCATATTGAACTGGTAAGATATCATCTATAGTACTTTCCTCTTCGCATTTTAATAAATGAAACAGGAGAATGATATTTCCAGTGACAAAGGATTAATTTTTATTTAAAAGACCAGGTAGGTTGTTTTGAAACAGCCTCCTTTATTGCTTCTACACTTGACTGCTATAGTCAAGGTGTATGGCTTTTGAGCCCATACCCATTTATTTATTTATTAAATGCCCAGAAAACTTTCTTAAGTAGTGAATTGAATTGTTAGTTTTCTAATTTCTGGAGTTTGAATGACACTTTGCCTATAAGGTTTCTTACAGAATTTTTTGTTGTTGTCTTCAATTACTTGTGAATCTCTCACAGAAAAAATCAAATCACCTGTACACAGCAAGACAGAACCTTAAATCTGAAGGCTACAGGTTATTGAATGTGTACTATTGTGGGAAGCACATTATAGGTACTTTACTTATGTTATTTCATTTGATCTTCCCAGGAATTCTGTGCAATAGGTACCATAGTCCCTATTGAGAGATGTGGACCCCGAGACTCATCACAGTTAATCAGCTAGCTCAGACACACACACATTTATAGGACCTGGGATTTGATCCAAGTCAGTTTGATGGCACATTCCAGCCTCTGTCCATTGTAATTTGCAGCTTCCATGTACCCATCATAATTCTGTAGCAAAACAACTTTTATCACCTATCTGGGCCTCTGGCTTTGCTATTGATAATATTATATGCACAGAAAGAACTTCTATAATGTCACCACTCTGAGTGTAGCCCTTGAGTTGTGTGAGGGGGCCACATGATTTGGTAGTTAAGAGCAGAGATCTTGAAAGTAGCCTGTCTGGCAGTTCACTGCTCCCAGACTCAGTTTCCTCCTCCATAAAACGGGGATAATAATAGTGTCTCATCTACCTAATCATTTACAAAGATTGAATGAGTTATTATTTGTAAAATGCTTAGACTGATACCCAGAACAGAGTGTTATATAATTGCTTTGCATAAATAACATCTGTGGCTCTTTGTCACAAGGGAACATAATTGTGCTGTGATTCTTCTGGTTGTTGATGAGGTTCAATGTGGCTACAAAGGTATATGATGTTTTCCTTAGACTGGAGAAATGGTTTTCAGAGGAGTTGTATGAGTTCTTTGGAGTCATGGAGAAGAGTGGCAGGTGTTCAAGGCCACTTCTAATGAAGAAACTTGAGTTTTGGTTTGGGGGCTTCTTCTATTTATTGAGGGCAAAATATGCAGATTTACAGAGACTGGGCAGGAGGCTTCTTTCTTTTGTTGGATGTCCTATGATGCAGATGAATTACTACATCAGAATTCTTCCATAAGTCCATGGCCACTGTTGTTTGACTCTTTTGCCCCTGAGGGTGGCCTGCATAAAGCTAAAACATAAGGAGATTATGAACTTTTCTAACGCCAACATGAAATCCCTTTTTTTTTTTCTATTTTAAGATTTTATTTTTAAGTAGTGTTACACTCAGGGTGGGGCTTGAACTTACAACCCTAAGGTCAAGAGTTGCATGCTGTATTGATTGAGCCAGCTAGGCGCCTCCAACCTGAAATTCTTAAAACAATGAATTCTGAAATGATTTTGATGCTCAGGTTCTGGGACTGGGCATTTTGGAAGCTGGGTTATAGTTCAGGCCAAGCTGCTAGGACTCTTGCATACCCAAAGAAGGGAACTGACATTTATGAAGAACCAACTTTGAGAGACACTGTTTTGATTTATGTACATTATCTTCTTAAAAAATCAGGCACCTGGGTGGCTCAGTGATTGAGTGCCTGCCTTTGGCTCAGGTCATGATCCCAGGTCCGGGGATCGAGTCCTGCATCTGGCTCCCTGTAGGGAGTCTGTTTCTCCCTCTGCCTAGGTCTCTGCCTTTCTCTCTGTGTTTCTCATGAATAATAGATAAAATCTTAAAAAAAAAAATCATCACAGCAATCCCGTGAAATATGTTTATTTCCCTCATTTTTTTAGATAACAAAACCCATACTTAGAATGGTTACAAAAATACTCAAGGCCACCTAGCTAGTAAAGAGAATGGAGTATGGTTTGAGCTATCATCCACTCCTTCTACAGGGGGTGATGGAGTAAAGGTGGAGGGGTCGGCTCAACCATTTCTTTTTTTTTGGCTCAACCATTTCTAAAGTAGATTAGTTTTAAGTCATGGGTTTGAAAATCGAAAACCACCTAGGGGGTGGGGTAGTTGTCACATTATTATTATTATTATTATTATTATTATTATTATTATTATTTTATTTTAAAAGATTTTATTTATTTATTCATGAGAAACACACACATACACAGAGGCAGAGACACAGGCAGAGGGAGAAGCAGGCTCCATGCAGGGAGCCTGACGTGGGACTTGATCCCGGGTCTCCAGGATCACACCCTGGGCTGAAGGTGGGCGTCAAACCACTGAGCCACTCAGGTATCCCCCACATTATTATTTTTTTAAACCACAAGGATAGAAAAAAATCTGTCATTCAAAATAAATTGCAACACAGAACGACCAAGAATTCCCAAGAGAGTAGGGGTAGAAAACCAAGAATATCTCTTTCAGGCAGGTGGAAGTTATCCAGTTTTTGACAAGAATGGAATAGAGCCATAATCTTCAACTGCATTTTGTAGAGGAATGTATAGAGGTGAGCCACTGTAAGTCTCCATCCATTTTTTGGCTGTCCTTTCCCTCACACATTTCCTTTGATAAATTATACTCCAGACCAGATGCTGCTGAGTTGCTTAATTAAAACAGAAGATCAGTACCAGATTTAGGCACCTGGGGAGGATGCTTCATTACTCAGAAGAAGGTTGAGGGTTGAGTTCTTAGTGGAGGAACTCTTTGGGCCTCACTCCCTCACACGTACCTGGTATGTTATCTTAACAGTTTTTTTTTTTAATCTTAACAGTTTTTAATGAATATTTGAAACTTAGGTGGGCCATAGTAGCAGTTCTTGATGGCTCCACTAGATGAAATAGAATAAAACCTCATGTTTAAATCTGCAGATTCTTTCTGTTTCTTGGAATTATGGACAAGATAGCTGTTAGGTAAAACTCATAGTTAAGGATATGCAGCTGTGCAATTTGAAGGGTGCTTTATTATTTAGCAGAATGTTCTGATTTATGTTTTAACCTTTTTTTATAGTGAAATTGAGGGAATTTCCTATGCATGACCTATATTTGGTATATTTGGATTTTTTTTTTTGGATACTTTTGTTCATCTGATGACCACTTTGATTTGTGTTATTTTACTATCATGATTGAAACTAAAATATGACTACACTAAACTTTACATTACTAAAACCACCACTACCACCACCACCAACATAGCACCAACATTTCATCCTTAACTCTTTTATCTATATGTGAACAGAAACATAGATTTGTTTAAAAACATATTTTTTTTCACATTGGGAATAACATTCAAGACAGGGAAATTTAAAGTCAGTCATTAGAGGAGCACCTGGGTGGCACAGACCGTTAACCATCCAATTCTTGGTTTCTACTGAGGTTGTGATCTCTGGCTTCTAGGATTAAGCCCTAGGTAGGGTTCATCACTCAGCACAGAATCTGCTTGGATTCCCTCTCCCTCTGGCCTCCCACCTTGCTCTCGTGCTTTCTTTCTCTCTCTCTCAAAAAAAAAAATATCTTAAAAATCTTAATCTTAAATCTTAAAAAAAAAAAAGTCAGTCACTAGATAGCAAAGTCACTTTTATGTATACTACAACTTTTTAGTACTGAAGTTAAGCCTTACAAATATTTTTGGATCAAGGTGCCTGGGTGGCTCAGTCAGTTAAGTGTCTGCCTTTGGCTCAGGTCATGATCCAGTCCCAGTTGGGCTCCCCACTCATCGGGGAGTCTCCCTCTCCCTCTACTCCCTCTCCCTTGCTCCCTTGCTCCCTTGCCCTCTCTCTCTTTCAAATAATAGATAAAAAAAAAAAAAACCAAATAGTTTTGGATCATCATGATTTTGTTCCTATTTGCATTTATTTATTTATTTATTTTTGCCTTTTTTTTAAAGAAGATTTTTTATTTATTCATTTATAAGAGACTGAGAGAGAGAGAGAGAGAGAGAGAAAGAGAGAGGCAGAGACACAGGCAGAGGGAGAAGCAGGCTCCATGCACCGGGAGCCCGATGTGGGATTCGATCCCGGGTCTCTAGGATCGCACCCTGGGCCAAAGGCAGACATTCAACCGCTCAGCCACCCAGGCATCCCTATTTTTGCCTTCTTCTCGTTTTTATCTCTTCGCTTTTAAACATTTAAAATGCTGTGATAAAATACATATAAAATTTACCATCTTAACCATTTAAAATTTTTTTAAATTCAATTTGCCAACATACATCTAGTGTAACATCGAGCGCTCATCTCATCATGTGGCCTCCTTAATGCTCGTCACCCAGTTACTCTATCCCCCCACCCATCTCCCCTTCTGCAACTCTTTGTTTCCCAGAGTCTCTCATGATTAGTTTTCCTCTCTAATTTTTCCCACTCAGTTCATCTTTAATTGTGTTAACACAATTCAGCTGTGTTAACATTTACATTGTTGTACAACCAGTCTTGCAAAACTGGAACTCTGTACCTATTAAAGAACTCCCATTCCAGCCACCATTCTGCTTTCTGTCTCTATGAATTTGAGATACTGTAGGTACCTCATATAAGTGACATCATAGAGTATTTGTCTTTTTGTGATTGGCTTATTTTATGTAGCATAATGTCTTCAAGGTTGTATGTGGCATGTGCCAGAATTTTCTTCTGAAGTCTGAATAATATTCCATTATATGAAAATACCACATTTTGTTCATCCATTCATTTGTTGGTGGACACTTGGGTTGTTTCTACCTTTTGGCTACTTTAAGAAAGGCTGCTAGGATTATGGGTCTTTAAATATTTCTTTGAGATGCTGCTTCTGATTTTTTTGGGTATATACCCAGGAGTGGGATTTATGAATCACATGGTAATTCCATTTCTTGAGTAACTGCCATATAGTTTTCCATAGCTTTTTCTTATTCACTTTAAATTAATTTTTACTTTCATCAAAGTACCTTGTGCACATAAGCAAAGTATTTAGCTACCCCACCCCATCACAAATTTTGGTTAAGTAACCAGTACTTACATTATTATGACTATTGTAAATATTTCACATTGCTGAACCCATATTTGCCAAACATGATATGATAGGTTTCCTTTTTTGTACGAATTCTTTTTTTCAGGTTGACTATAACATTCCAGGGTAATCAATGAAATTTAAAGTCAATAACTAAGTAGTGAGCCCCTTCCAAGTTTCTTTTTATCATTCCTGGAATTGTTAATATCTCATTTTTTATTGGCTTTGTCTCTGTGCCTATTGCCATATTTCCTAATTACTTCGATAGAGCTGCCAGATGCCAATCACTAGCTTCTTCCAGATGTTCAAGCATGCCATTCATTTTATCAGCTCCATAGGTTTCTTGAATGCCCTACCTTCTTTTCATTGACTGAGAGCATTTAATATGGATTTTAAAAAGTTTTTCTCTTCCTTTCTTTGCATTTTACCCATTTCCTCCAAGTACTTCTTTTCTATTTGTTTCTGTGATCTACTTCTTTCATGCTGAAGTCTTTCCTCCAATTTCTAGTGATCCTTGCTTGTCTGTTCTCATCTAAATTTGAGGCACAAAAGGGCAGAGAGAAAACTCTGTATATAAGGTGGACTTCTCTGTAGGGTGATCAGGTTGTAAATGAACCTTATTATTTTTTTTTAAATTTTATTTATTTATTCATGAAAGACACACACAGAGAGAGAGAGGTACAGAGACACAAGCAGAGAGAGAAGCAGGCTCCATGCAGGGAGCCCAACATGGGATTCGATCCCTGGTCTCCAGGATCACGCCCTGGGCCAAAGGCGGCGCTAAACCCATGAGCCACCCAGGCTGCCCAGTGAACCTTATTTTTAAGGAAGCCTTAAGAGATTCGAATCATTAGATCTTATTTTTATCCATGTCATTTAGTTTCTCCCCAGAATTCCCAAGTCTCCTCACAGGAGATGTGTACCTGACTGTTAGCATCCTGGACATAGGATGGAGTCCTTAATGATCAGGCTTTCATTTAATGCCTGTTTTTAGTTTTGCATCTCACGTCTGCCCTCTATTCTGTCTGAGCCTGGTGATTATAATGCTGATTCAACTGCCTTTCCAAAGCTTTTAAGTTGGTATTTCTCAGTTCTATTATGATTTGCCTTCCTGGTGACACTTGAGGTTCTATGACTAAGGTAATAGAATTAAAAAAAATCAAACATATTTAACATTCTGGAAAGACAGCAAATGCTTTTAAAAATGTTACATACAGAGAGAAAAATTAATCACAGAGAAAGGAGGAAGAGTTTTCTCTGGGTTAAGATGTTTTTGAGAGATTTTTTTTTTTGATTTGATAAACATAACTGATGAAACAGGAAAGGCAAGTCACTAATCTGTTGTTATAGGTGATCTAGCAGTGACCTAAGAGGACAACTCACATATGGGTGGCCATGACAAAGACAGAATTAGGAGTTTGAAACAAGAACAGAAGATGAAGCCCACAAAAAATCACAGATGCAGCTGGAATTTGGGAGAAGAGTGGGCCCAGAGGAAAGTTCTTTCTTAAAGCCAAGAGCAGGGAGAAAAATAGTGAGAGCCTGTAGAGCGATAGCACAGAGCATAATAGGGTTAATGTAGAAGTAGGAGTCTTAGAAACAAAGACCGACTGGTGCAGAGTGACCACGATGGCTTTAGTCCATGACCATGACCCACCTCCTCCTTGCTAAGGGAACAGGGAGGAAACCCTGTCCCAGGACTGTGTTTCTTCTTGTCTTGTGGGGACCCATTGTAAGAGAGTTCTGTGGTCCCTTGGGTCTGGCTGTGTAGCTCGTTTGGGTCTTCCTCATGTCTGGTGGGGGAGCCAGCCTTTCTGCTTTGCCATTAGGAGCAAACACAAGGGGCAGCCCTGGTGGCCCAGCGGTTTAGTGCCACCTTCAGCCTGGGGCGTGATCCTGGAGTCCTGGGATCGAGTCCCACATCAGGCTCCCGGCATGGAGCCTGCTTCTCCCTCTGCCTGTGTCTGCTTCTCTCTCTCTGTGTCTGTCATGAATAAATAAATAAAATCTTGAAAAAAAAAAAAAAAGAACAAACACAAGGCCTTTATAACAAATATTTCTGCTCTTTTGAGTGTTAGCACTTCTGACAGGATGGCTCTTCTTTCTGCAGATGCGACAATCACTCTGTACCCTCCCAAAGCATTCCCTTCCCACTTCTACTTCTCCTGCAAGTTAACCTCATTCCTCTTCCTTCCTTTGGAGAAGGATGACCCAGGCCCTGGGGTTAATCTCGCTCAAAGGTTTTCCCTTCGCAGCCCACTTCTTAGGCTCTTCAGGGTCAGGCCCAGTCTGGGGCAAGGTGCATAAGAAAAGCTAGCTCCACTTTTGTGGGACAACCTGATTCCCTGGGGCAGGGACTGTGGTGTCTGGGCTGCGGGGATCTCTGGGCTTGTGCTTCCCTGAGCAATCTGCAGGGTGGTCCAAAGAGGCTCCCACAAGCATAACCTTTCTTTGAAGTCTTCTGCAGTATGCTGAAAAAATTCATGAAATTAAAAATTTAAAAAACCATACTATTCTTGTATTGTTCTAATATTTAAATATTAAATTAATAAAACATTACTTCCTCTCCAATCTCCAAGCACATTTGATACTAGAGTTTTATCCTGTGACTATGAGCCCTTTGTGACTCTCTTCTAAGAACCTCTAGGAATTACATCTAAAATAGTTTTAGAGGTAAAGAATCAGAAAGAAAATTGAACTAGATGTCAGAGAATGTGGCTGTGGTCCTGGTTCTCTACTTCTGGGGCATGTGTCTGGAGGTCAACAGCCTGCTCTCTCTGGACCTTGTTTCCTCATCTGTAAGATGGGGAGGTTGGAATAAAGGCTCTCTTTTCCTCATTAGCACTTTTCTCTCCTGAATTACCTAAATTTTGTCTCAACATTCTGCTTCATTTTACACAAAGTCATAGCCACACTGTGATCTCTATGGACCTCCTTTTATTATTTACAATAATGCCTAAAAGATATTAGTTGTCCTGTGGGGTTGCTGGGAGCCATCAAGAATAAAAGTTGTTGGGAAACTCTTTGTTTGGGAAATAAATAGAGAATGAAGTAAAGTCATGTTAATTAATTTTTTATGCCCGTTTGATTCCAGTTCCAACTTGGCCTTTTCATTTGAACATACATATGTATTTATGTATGAAGTGTATATGAACATGTGTTCAATTAAGTTTGTCAAATTATGTTCTTGGCTTAAAGTCTGTTCCAGGCATAATGCTTATAGAAATCAAAACAATTAATTAAAAATTAGAATTGTTTTGATTATTACTATTAGAAGAGAAACATTAAAACCCACAGTGGCTGGAGGTGTTTTGAAGAAGCATGCATGCACATCTGAAACACTACTCTGGGTATTTTATGAGACAGAAGTTGATATAGTGTTTTAAAATGATTGCATTGGGATTTAGGGATTTATTTTTATCCTTGGCATAGAGTTCAGTTATTTCAGAGGGACAGAAGTCCTGAGGTGGAGTGGTCACTCCTTTTACAAGGAATTACTCCATCTGGCATGGGGATAATCTGTAATTTACTCACAAGGTTTGGATGCCAGGTCCATGGGGGAGGAGCTTGGGGGATATGCAGTTTCAAAATTGGGCCCCAGAGCAGTGTTTCAGATGTGCATGGACCTGGAGAGAAAGATTTTAGCAAGGAAACACTTTAAACAATCCACAGAGACAACTGGGCTGTTGTTTTCAGGTGTTCTTATTGTATAATCTGTTATATGAGCAGAACATGTGCTTCCTGAGAACCTGGCTGTTTGGTGTTTATCAGTGGACAATCCTGCTCAGACAAGTCTGAAACATCCCACCTCTCCAGTCCCATAGTTGGCTATTTCCCCCAGTGATCCCAAGTCACTAGCCACATTGAAAAATTTGTGATAACCCAAACCAAACCATTATGTGCTCTTGTGTTCCTTCCTCCTTTGCTCAGCTGGTCAAATCCCACCAGCCCTTCCTTGTGAGCTCTAGTATCATCCTCTGCAGGAATTCTTCACTGGTGGCTTCTCTGCAGCAGAGGGAGTGAGATGTCCTTCCACCAGGTGCTAACCTCCTCTCTTTACTCCTCTTATATGGAATGTAATTTGGGGTTATTGTCTGTTCTGTTGCTGGACTGGACACTGTGGGCTGGGAGGGAGGAACTAGGCCAGGTTCATGGTTGTATCCTCATTCCGGTCCAGGCTCAATAAACATTTGTGCAAGTGACTAGTGCATATCATACCTACTCAGACCTCTTTTATCTTTAGCCTCCCCAGAATCAATCAGATAGGCTGCATGGGGTAGTGGTTTGAGTGCATGGGCTGTGAATCCAGGGCACTGGTTGGAATCCTGCATTACTACTTACTAGCTGTGTGACTGTTCTCCCTGCAGAGAGAGACTTTACTTATCTGTAAAGTGGAAATCATAAGAGTACTTACTTCATGGAGTTGTTATGAGGATTAAATGAATTAACATTTGTCAAGTCCTTATAGCAGTGTTTGACCTGCACTGAAGGTATATTTTTAAAAAAATATTTATTTATTTTAGAGGGGGATAGCGGCAGAGGAAGAGAATCTCAGGTAGACTCCTCGCCGAGCATGGAGCCTGACACAGGGCCAGATCTCATGATCTGAGACAAAACCAAGAGTCAGATGCTTAGCTAATTGAGCCACCCAGGTGCCCCTAAGGGTGCATTTTTAATAAATAAAATAATTTTATGAAATCTGAGTCAACATAATAGACAGAAAGGTGATAACTGTGGGTCTAGTCCCCAGATTGTATGGAGAATGACCTTTGCTGACAGACACCATGCAAATTTACATCTTATATGAAGATGATTAGAGATGACTCCAGAATAAATCTCACTAGAGGAGTGAAATCTTTATCAACTGAAAAATACCACAGATCTTCAGCTCAGGAAAATAAAACATAATTTTAATGTTCCCCTCACCTTTTTTTTTTTTTTGAGATTTATTTATTTATTTTATTTATTTATTTATTTATTTATTTTTTTAATTTTTATTTATTTATGATAGTCACACAGAGAGAGAGAGAGAGGCAGAGACATAGGCAGAGGGAGAAGCAGGCTCCATGCACCGGGAGCCCGATGTGGGATTCGATCCCGGGTCTCCAGGATCGCGCCCTGGGCCAAAGGCAGGCGCCAAACCACTGCGCCACCCAGGGATCCCTATTTATTTATTTTAGAGAGAGAGACAGAGAGCATGTGGGTGAATGGGGAGCGGTGGGGCAGAGGGAGAGAGGGGGAGAGAGAATCTCAAGCAGACTCTGTGCTGAGGGTGGAGCCTGACACGGGCTCCTTCTCAGGACCCTGAGATTATGACCTGAGCTGAAATCAAGAGCTGGCTGTTGAATCGACTGAGCCACCCAGGTGCCCTTTTTCACCAATTGTTTTAAACTTTAAAATGAGCAACTCTCATTTGGTTATATAATTCCCTTGTTTAACACTTGAATTGTCTCCCTATTGCCCCGCCCCCCTCGTTTCTCAATGTGGCTTCCAACCCCCACGTGACCTGATTCCTGCCCTCCACAGATTCATCTCTTGCCACCACTCCCCTTGTTTTTCCTTTTTCTGAGTGAAGTTCCAGATGTAAGCTCCTTTCCATTCCCAAACATGCAAGCCTCCTTCCAGAGTCTCCTCAGTGCTTTCCCCATCTGTCTGCATAAACATGCCTCCTAAGAAGCTTCACCTCTTCTGGGTTATCGTAGGGCCCTTTGCTCTTTGCTCCCTGGCCCCTGGACTTCCCTCACTGTATCATTTGTCACATTGCAGTGCATGTGTTTGCTTAATTGTCAGTTTTCTTCCCTGGATTATAAGCCCTGAGGGGTCAGGGACCAAGTCTCTTTTGCTCACTTTTGTGTTCCTATTGTTTTAAACAAAGCCTGGTATGCAGTGGGCACTCAATAAATACTGAATGAGCGTTTAATTTTAGAAGTTAGAATCTTTTCAGTCTGACTCGTCTCAGATTTCAGCTGTCTCGGTGTCCTCAAGTCCTTCATTTGTTGTGTTGAGATTGTCCATTAAGACTGAGTGGAGGGGCGCTGGGGTCACTCAGTGGTGAGCATCTGCCTTTGGCTCAAGTTGTGATCTCAGCGTCCTGGAGATCCCAGGTCTGTGGGGAACCTGCTTCTCCCTCTGCCTATGTCTGTGTCTCTCTCTTTGTGTCTCTCATGAATAAATAGGAAAAATCCTTAAAAAAAAAAATGACTGGAATTGTCTTGAGTCTCCATCCCACTTATGGTGGGTCATCTCATTTCTGTAGATCACTGGAGGTTGGTTCCATTTATCCCAGGCATTTCTGCTGACTTTTTGCATCATACCTCCTGTGTCTGCTAGCCCTTTTCTGTGCTGCAGACACCATCCTGGTTCTGTTGGTACACAAAGCGCCCCCTCTCAAGGCTCTGTGTGTCTTGGGGGTGGCTGCTTAGCTAGCAGCTTAAAGTAAAATATAATACATCTCTATTTTGAATGGTCCTGTGTCTATTCGTCCCTCTGAGATCCTTCTTGTTCGTCTTTTGGACTTGGATGGCAGGTGCCTGTGATGATTCTGGGTTCTTCTTTATCTTCTGGCCTATTCTTAAATTCCTCTTAGTTTCTCATGCAGACCCAGCTTAGCTGTTTCATTGTCTGGTTTTTGCTTCTCCAGGTGCCATCCCTAGGATTTTATTTTCAAAAGCAAACGTCCATAATCACTAAGGGGAGGCAGCATAGGGTGGTCATGTTAAGAGGGTGAGCTCTAGGGCCAAACAACCTGCTTTCAAACTGAGTGTCCACTTTTACTGGCTATGTGGCCTTCTCCATGTCACTTAACTTCCACCTACCTCAGATTCCTCATCTGTAAGACAGTAGTTATACTGATGTAAAAATGATAATCGTTCTAAGGATCAAATGAGTTAATACATGTAAAAATACTTAGAAAAATGCCTGGCACATACAAAGCACCTACTGAATCTTACCTTTTTAAAAAATTAAGATGGATGTATAATCAAGACAGCTTTCTTTTTGAGAGGATTTCTTCAGAAAGCTACTTAAGCAACACTGCTTTTTCTTCATTGCTTTAATTCCAAGTCACCTGTTGATTTTCTAAGATGTCTTCTGACTATTGTCAAGCATACAGGACTGGCTGAGTGCCAGCTCAGGATCAGACTGGGCTTAGAATTGTGCTCTACCTGATTTCCTCATGTGACCTTCAGATATTAATTAAATACTGGAAGACTCAACTTCCTCATCTATCAAATTGGGATAATACTGCCCCATAGAGTTTGTGTGTGGATGTTGTGAAAATTAAAGGAGCTCGTGTATCAGAAGCGGTAGCTTAGTGTGTCCAGTGTGTAATAAGTACTTTGTTAATTGTAAGTGGTTATTACTGTTATGATAGTTCCATTGTTACATTAAAAAAAATAATCAAGAGTTACCACATGTGCTTCAGGAAGGCTGAAGAATTAAGTAGCACCTCACTGCATCAAACCTTGTGGCATGAAATATCTTCTCATTTATTTGGAAGAGGGTATTAGTCTTGGTGTTCCATGGAGCTCTTACAGAAGGGGCAAGGGAAGAGGCACAAAACACATTTTGTGAACACATGCCTTTTGTAAAAGGAATGACAGAAATTTCCCATTTGTCATTCCTACCATTGGTGGAATTAGAAACTAATAGAAAGCTTCTTTTTTCTCAAGGGGGCCACGGCTTTACATGAGTAGAGGTTTCTACTCTTCTTTGACTGGTTAGTGCACGGATGAATGTAAACTTGCAATCCAGCAGAGAGACTGATTGAGTGATACCCTAATGGAGCCATTGGCAAAGGATAAACCAAGATAGAAACAAAGCTGCATTCCAAACAATGCTCAGTGCCTTTCTTGATACTTTCCATTATAATTTATTCCCATTAGAGGCACTTTGGGCCATTTTAAAGCTATTATATTGTAATTTCAGAGCTGACTATAAATTTAAAAGAACACACACACACACACACACACACACACACAGAGTTTCTTAACAATTCAAAGAAAATGGAAAGAAATGTAAGATTTGCCAGCCAGTATCCAAATTTCGAAACCAGTGAGATGTTGAAATACTGCTTTGCATTTCATTTGAACTCAATAGACAGTACATTTGAGAAAAAAATCAAACTTTAAAGAATCATTCCTGTGCTGATTGTATAAACACATATATCAAAGAGGGGAGGGAATCAAAGATCTAGAGGAGAGAAGGACTTTTCAAGAATCAAATGATTCTGAGTTTAGTTTGAATCTTTAGCTAAAACGTATTAAAAAAATGTGAACCGTTGCTTCCTTGTTCAGGTGGCAGTTAAGTTATATGACAAAGCATTAGAACAGTACAAAGAATAATGTATCTACAACAAAAAGCAAGCGCCTAATATGTTATTCAGTGGCACTAATTCCTCTGTATCTGTGCCAGCCAAGGGAAAAAAAGTCCCAGTTAGTCAAATGAAGCCTCCTGCCAAGAGTTTTAAGACACAAATTTTACTCGGTAATAAAGTTGGTATGGGCTATACCACACGGGCCACTTTGCAGACAATCTGTAGTTCAGGCACACTGCAGAATTAATTGTTTTATTTTAATAAACATTCCTCGCATTTAGACTTGATAGTTTTAATTGAAATAACTTTGGCTCCTAGTGCTTTCTTCCAAAGTCAGTAACTACTTCAGACAGTTTTGGACTAGTGGTGAGGAAGAAGTACAGGAAGAAATAGAACTGCATTCTTCATTCTGCTGCCAGATGGTATCTTCACACTACCCTAAGCTACAGGAAAGTGTCTTCCTCATCACCCCTAATGCCCTGCTTCAGCATCAAGGGACCCCATGATCAGCTCCAGACCATTTCTGGGCCCAGAGCCAATTTCCCCTGACTTTTACTGTGGTCCCAGATGTAGGGCTGCATCTTATTATAGCAGGAAATAGTAGCAGAAGCTTCAAACCCCAAACCCCCTGATTTGTAGGTAGAAAGTACTAGAAAGAACTTAAATGATTATTCAAGTTCTATACTTCATTTTACAAAGGAGAGAACTGAGGCCCAGAAAAGGGCCCTCCCCGTGTCACATGATATGTTGGAGTGGAACAAAAATCAGTTGTCTCTTCACTCTCAGCTCCCTGCCATTTTGGAGGCATAGGTCTTGTTTTTGTGTTTATCTACTTGGGCTCATCCTTTGGTGAAGAGCAGCTACATTGTTTGGCCTGTGATGGGCTTTATGCACTCCGTATGATTGACTGACATTCTCTGCTCTACCTAGAAATATTTGAGTGTATTCATCAGTACTTGTGTACCTCAATGGTATTGTGGTGCCATCCTTGAGCATGTGAAACTTTTGGGCTATTTTGTAAAAATAGTTGAATTTTTGGAGAGATTTTGGGCATGTGGAGCATCAAGGAGATGGAGCCTTCAACTTCTTTCCCACACTCCTCCAGTGAGAGCACTTGTAGAGTGGGTACAAGCTGGAGCTTCCCAAGTAGGAGCTTGTTGCCCCAAAGGTCCGAAGTTCTAGCAGGCCAGGTTCTGTGGTAGGTGTGGTTTGGACGTTGTCAGTTATCTGTTTCTTAAAATGCCTCAGGTGCCTCTACCCCCTGAGAGCTCTGTGGTCCTGGTGGTGCTCCTCACACAGACTGGCCCTGGGACTCTGCCCCAGACATCAGCACCTACTCATGTCTATCACAGCTCAGGGATCCCCAGCACAGTGGAGCTCTATTGCTTCAGTTAGTCAGCTTTTTACTTCTCTTCTCATGTCTTAAACATGGAGGGTGAGTAAGACACTTGTTTGCAACACCATTTTTAGTTCTCTCTTTCTATATTTGGCCTAGTTGACATTTGGGGTTCAAATGGTGGTCATGCCTCTAGGTCTTATAAATCACATGTCACTGTTCTGCTTACATTCAACTTCCTGTGGTCCTCCTCAATGTTTCCCACCAAAGACATCCTGTTTGGCCTTCCCCTCATGCTGCTGGGGATCCCTGAACATGCTGGAATTTCTTTACCCAGGTCTTTTCTTTAATTTCCTTTCTCACATAGATCATGTTTTACACAAACTCCACTTTAATTTTTCAGTGTATGTGAAGGACTGGTATGATGCATTTATCTTTATAACAATCCTGTGAAATAGACCCTTTTATTTTCTCCATTTATAGATGAGGAAACTGAGGCTTAAGAGATTAAATCATTGCTGGTAAGTGGCAGATGTGGGACTTAGACCCTAGGTGTTCAACCTATAGTACACTATACGAGGAGCAGCCTGGGAGCCAGGATTATTCCTGAACTTAAATTTTCATATCTTTATAATCTCTTATATAATTTGCTTTTGCATTCCTACTTTTTACAAACATCTTTTGTACTGAACTATACTGTTCTATTATTGTTCTTTTGACGCCTCTGATTCCACTGTCTGTTGGGTATCTGGTTCTTCACATGAGGAATGGGGTAGATGGAGAAGGAACATAGCAGATGTATAAAGACCTTAATATTCCTTTTCACTTTGGCTAGCTTCATGTATCATGGGAAAACGTACATAAAAAAAGTTTAAGTGACAATCTGGGAAGAATGGTTTTCTTTAGTATCTTTTAAAAAATCTTGAAGAATGGATTTTGTGTAATTTGAGAGCAGTTTTTCTAGCACAGAAGTAAAGAATTTGTTCCATTTGTATCTATTGTTTTAATTTTTAGTGAATCTGGATATTTTATGGATCATCTTTGATTTGAAAATCTGTTTTTAAGAGGCTTATGTTGAAGTCTCCTTCATATCAAAGGAGACAAGTAGATGAGTAATGTGATGATGCCATATTCTTCAGCTCCTGTAGCAAGATTTATGTTGCTTTGGGAGTGTGAAGCTATAAGGTGTTTTTAGATATAGAAATATTATGGGTTCGGGGATATTTTATTGACTTTGAGGATAGTAAAATAGAAAGTTTGGAACTTGGAATCATTCTCTGATGGTCTGAATATCACAGTAGTTATAATTAGAGAACTTTCTTTCAATCTGGTTTGAAAGAAGTAAGATAGGCTGAATAGAAGTTTCCTCTGAAACTTAATAAAAATTCAGCTTACTGAGACAATACAATCATTGCCAAACTACTATTTTATCCTAAATGAATGGAGCAAGTGTGCAATCAAACAGTACTGACTCTGAAGTCTCCAGATGTACGTATGTTCTGATTTCTCTGGTGCATGTTCTGATTATATCTAGTCAAAACTCCCCAGAAGGTGCCTTTCTGTCTTGCCTAAGTTTAATGAGAATACTTGGCTGTACTGGCTGCAGGAAGGCTAAGGGTAGGAATGTATTAATTTACTTTGAATGGCAATTAGGGAGGCCTATCACTATTACCATCATGGGCTCTGTCATCTGTCAATTTATCAAATATGAAAAAATAAAATGTGATTAGTATATAGTCTCTAATGGAAAAAGTGGAATTCTCCTAAAATTTGTAACATTTTTATCTGTATCATGAATCTCAGGGGGAGCAGCTACTTGCAATTCTGTGAGTTCAATTGGTTTTTGAGGAGAGTGAATGCAACCAGGAATTTTCACATTACATAACCAATTAAGGAAAACCTCACTGAATCTAAAATCTAACTGTGGCTGCTTCTGTTTATTCTTTTACCATTGTAAGTACCTATTTTTTAGAATTCACAATATATGCTGATACTTTGATTATGAAATTTCCTAGAAAGGAAGATCTATTCCAACAGGAGTATTAAAAAAAGCAAACCTCAAGCCTATATAAATTGTGCAATGCTGGACTTGAGTTTGTATCATTTTGAAGAAAAAGTAGTGCTAGCCTCCAGGTTCCTCTGTTTAATCAATGGTGACTACCTCTGTGAGGTTGGACTTCAGTATTCTTAACTTAGCCTGTCAATCTTTCCCACCTACCTCAGCACCCTCTTTTTCCTTATCCAAAGCTGGGGAATCTCTGAGACCAATCACTTACGTTTGTTCACTATGTTTTCATTACGATGGTATCTCAACAGGGCGTTTATATGTTAAACCTTTTCTTTTCTGCTTAGGGGAATCCTCTGTCTCATTTTAACCATATTTCTGACAAAGAATTGTGCTTAGGAATATACTCTGTTCATTAACAGAAGCAATACTATTCTACCACAGTAGACCATCAAAGTATGTAATTGTTTGATGTCCTTAACAAAATAATACCAGCCCACATATTGACTTCCTAATTATGGTTGTAATCATTCCAAATAAAGGGATTGAGACTCTCTTTTTGCAGATTACTTTGGTAGTGGCTTAATATTCCTTAATGATCACAGTTCATAACATATATAATCTATAAACCAGTACATTTTCTATTTTTTCTCCAACTTTTTTGTACATTTATTCGAAGTATCTAGTCACTACACATTCATTCATTCATTCATTCATTCATTCATGCTACTCCATTCCAGCAACTGAATACCATATGCAAAGATGTGCAACTGCAACCCAGTCTATTTCTAATAGAAATTCTCTAGAATGCTAGAGAACCTCATATTCTTATTGGCTTTGAAGTCGAAGGGTTAGTTCTGAGTGGGTGTACTTATTTGCTATTACTGTGGTAACAGATTATCATTAACTTAGTGGACTAAACAATACCAACTCTTTACAGTTCTGTAGTTCAAAAGTCTCACTGGGCCAAGATCAAAGAATTGGCAGGGCTTCTTTTTTTTCTGGAGCTTCTAGAGGATAATATGTTTCTTTGCCTTTACTAGCTTTTAGAGGCTGCCTGCATTCCTTGGCTGGTGTTCCTTCTGCCATCTTGAAAGCCAGCAATGGTGGGTAGAGTCTTCATGTTGTATCTCTTTGGACCTTCTTCTGTTGTTATATCTGTGTCTCTCTCTCACCACCAGCTAGGAAAATGTTTCCACTTTTAAGAACTCATATGATTAGATTGAGCCTAACCAAATAATTCAGGATAATGTCCTCATTTCAAAGTCCTTAACTTTAGTGACAATTTTTGCCACATAAAGTAACATATCACAGGTTCTAGGGAATAGGATATAGACATCTTTGGGGTCATTATTCTGCCTATGACAGTAGGATATGGAAAGATTATTCAACCTATAGAGTCTTCTCAAGTACACGCTAAATAAAGGAAAGTGCTATTTATGAAAGCAGTCTCATTATTTAATAAATAAAAGATAAACTATATTTTTTGCTAATTTACTGAAGGGCATGTTAACAGAGCTATTAGATGTAGTATTTGGCTCCTAGAGGGCAAAATGCTTTTCCATTACTACAAAGAAACATACTGAAGGACTAAAATATTAATAACAAAAGATTCAGTAAATGAAGAATAAAACAAGATCCACAGGCATACCAAAATCCAAGAAAACCCAGACAAGTGTTCTGTATTGTATTTTACTTCTTAAATGAGAAAATAAAATGCAGACAACTTCACTGAATACAAAGCATTTCACATGAACAAAGACAAGTTTCCATTTTTTCAGCATACATGCATACTTCCTTTTTTCTTTTAAAAAGATTTTATTTATTTATTCATGACACACACACACACACACACACACACACAGAGGCAGAGACACAGGCAGAAGGAGAAGTAGGCTCCATGCAGGGAGCCCGATGTGAGACTCGATCCTGGATCCTGGGATCACACCCTGAGCCAAAGGCAGACATTCAACTGCTGAGCCACCCAGGCGTCCCAACATCCTTTTTTTCTAAGATAATTTGCTTTCTGGGTGCATCTTGGTCAACATGGAAGATATTAGAATGCTTCATTATCTTGCAACAAGCTGGATGATACAATTTTTGATTGCAGTTTCCAATTGGTACATAAGGAAAATCCTGAAAACCGCACCCTGTTTTCTGAGAAGTTAAAGGATGACTAGTACTGAGATGATGGTGACAGAATATAGATGAATTGATGTCGTGGCCATGAGGAAAGGACAGTCAGTGGAGCCGTGGTGTGGTGTACACAGCTGGGAGTCAGGCCTGACACAGAACTTTTGTTTCAAATGTAATTTCAGAAGAAGCCCTTGTGCCTTCCTGGTTGTAGGTAGGGATGCGGGTGAGGGAAAGGGGAAAACGAAGGGAAAATTGAAGGATGAAAATCAGCAGGCAGGAAGGGAAAAGCAAATGGATTCCTGATATGTGGCCATTTGGAACAAGAGAGAAAAAGTCTAATTTTGGATTTCAGTGATAACAGTTAATGATAGTAACCATGATAGAGTGATCAGCACTGTGTTAACCATGTCACTTGTTTGGATCATTTTAATTCTGCATGTTCAGTGAAGTAGATATTATTAGAATCCCCATTTTACAGATGAGGATAGAGAGAGAGAGAGAGAGAGAGAGAGAGAGAGATTAAGCAACTTGCCTGAGTTCTCACAACTATTGGAAACAGCATTATTTTTTATTTTTAAAGATTTTATTTATTTGTGTGTGTGTGTGTGTGTGTGTGTGTGAGAGAGAGAGAGAGAGAGAGAGAGAGAGAGAGAGAACATGAGCTGGGGGAAAGGCAGATGGAGAGGGAGAAGCAGCCTTCTGCTGAGCAGGAAGCCTGATGCAGGGCTCAATCCCAGGACCCTGGGATCATGACCTGAGCCGAAGACAAACGTTTAACCAGCTGAGCCACCCCAGTCCCCTGGAAATAGGATTTTAAATTTTAATTTCCACTCTGGAAAACAGTGTGGAGGTTCCTCAAGAAGTTAAAAATAGAGCTACCCTATGATTCAGCAATTGCAGTACTGGATATTTACCCCAAAGATACTGATGTAGCGAAATACCAGGACACCTGCACCCCAATGTTCATAGCAGCAATGTCCATAGTAGCCAAACTGTGGAAGGAGCCACAATGTCCTTCGACAGGTGAATGGATAAAGAAGATGTGGTATATATATACAATGGAAATTATTCAGCCATCAGAAGAGACGAATACCCACCATTTGCTTCGACGTGGATGGATCTGGAGGGTATTATGCTGAGTGAAGTAAGTCAATCTGAGAAGGACAATAATATGGTTTCACTCGTATGTGGAATATAAGATAAAGTGAAAGGGATTATAAGGGAAAGGAGGGGAACCGAGTGGGAAAAATTAGAGAGGGAGACAAACCATGAGAGACTCCTAACTCTGGGAAACAGGGTTGCAGAAGGGGAGGTGGGTGGGGGGATGGGGTAAATGGGGGATGGGCAATGAGGAGGGCACTTGATTGGATGAGCACTGGGTGTTATACTATATGTTGGCAAATTGCATTTAAATAAAAAAAATGTAAAAAAAATTCCATTTGGTTATCTATTGGCCCTTGCCATCTCCAGAATGGCTTGGATTGGGGAAAGATAGCAAATAGCTGCTGCCTGGCTCGCCTCCCAGTGTTTGTCCTGAGGGCTGGTGTTCTAAAGTTTCCTTGATGTGGCTACTTTTAGAAATTGCTATCTTCACGATGGAGACAGTTGAGGTATGTCTGTGTTTGGTGTGAGCAAAGCATAAGCTTGGAGTTGGGGAGCTGGAGGACAGTCTTCTCCTATCTGCTTCACCTAGGGTACTGGGCCAGCACCACTTGACTTCCAGCTGTGCAGTTTCTGGGGCATCATTGAGGAGTCAGGGCCTATGGGGCTAAGTACGTACATAACTGTGCTTCCTTCATGCCAGGTTCTTAGGCTGACTCTGCTTCCCACCAAGAACAAAAGGGTTTGAGAGAGTCAGAGACTCATCCCCTCCCCACAGTGGGATGACTGAATTGGTATTGGTTGGACTATTTATCTGCCATGGTGGGGAATTTTAAGCTCAATGCTTAAAATGATGTCATCCCTGCTCATGCAGAGATAGCATCCTGTGTGTTAAAAATATGTGCAGAGTGGATGTGTACATATTTATTAGGCTTTTTGTCCCTATAACAGCAAGAAGGAAGTGTGGAATCCAATGAGCTTATTGGGTTCTGGGTTTATTTAATTTTATTGTTTTTTTAAAAAAAATTTAATTCCAGTATAGTTGATATATAGTGCTCTATTAGTTTCACGTGTACAAGGTAGTGATTCAGCAATTCTTTACATTACTCAGTGCTCATCATAGGTGCACTCTTGGGGCACCTGGGTGGCTCAGCCAGTTAAGTGTTTGCCTTTTGCTCAGGTCATAGTCCCGGGGTCCTGAGATTGAGCCCCATGTTGGGCTCCCTGCTCAGCGGGGAGTTTGCTTCTTTTTCTCCTGCTATCCCTGCTTGTGCACTCCCCCGTTCTCTCTCTCTGTCAAATAAATAAATATGATCTTAAAAAAAGTGCACTCCTAATCCCCTTTACCTATTTCACCCATCCCCCTACCTTCCTCCCCTCTGGCAACCACCACTTTTGTTCTCTATAGTTAAGAGAACACTGTTTTGGTTCATCTCTGTTTTTCTCTCTTTCTTTGTTTTGTTTCTCAAATTCCTGAGTTTGTTTGTTAAGCCAATAGATGTTTATTTATTTATTCAGTGTGTACTCTATAGTAAGTACCATTTTCAATCTTTTGAGAGAGAGAATGACTGGCACACAGTAGCCATTTGAAGAATGTGAGTAGAATCCACAGCAAAAGGTAAAAGACCTGGTTTCCATTTTTGCAAATTCCAAGTCCCAGTTGGAAGAAATTATACCTATATGGAAGCAAAGAGAAAAATTGGATATTTCAATGGAACAGATATCAGAAGGGACAGAGCCTCCCAGAGTAGCAGCCCTCAGCAAAGATGGGGAATGAGGGACATAGTAAGAGGAATACTGGGAAAGAAATGTAGGAATAAATTGACAGCAAGTAGGAGGAGGCCTGACTGGGCAAATTTCCAGGAAGATGTAGGCCTGGGCATGAATATGACGCATCACAGGAAGAACAGAAGGAACACCCCGGAGGACTCTGTGTGACAGTTCAGAAGTTGGTGGCAAGCTATGAGATGGAGCTTCTGCAGGACAAACTTCTGGGGAGGGTCTGACAAGGAATGGGAGGGAATATGGTTGGACGTGGAAGTGGGCTGGCTCACTGATGGCCTGGACGGCCAGAGGAGAGGCATGCTCTTGATCCGAGTGACCTTGGGAAGGCGTGGGTACATTAAGACACTCAGCACACACTTGTTGACTGAACAGAAGACAAATGCAAAAGCAGTATATGAAATGAATCAGAAGAGGTTTTAAATCTGTAGTTCTTATTTGAAAATATAACCCAGATATTACCAAGCATCAGAGGCAGCTTTTTATGGGACCAGGGTTTCGAGGAGAGGTATAACATGAGAACTCATTAAAAAAAGGTGACACTCTTCTAAGGGGCCCTGTGCTTCTCCCTCTTTTTTTGGTGGGGGTAAGGGAGGCAAGGTGGCAAGAAGCAAAGAATTAGCTCTCGGGTCCCAGTATTTCCTGGTCCTACTGTGGGCTGGTGTGGAGTCCTCTGGTGTGGCTTTTATGAACAAGGGAGCAAACAGGCTCTCAGAAGCAGCCCAAGACCTGGGTGGAAGTCTGCATATCAACTCTGGTGCAGAGAAGCTTTTGTCCTCCCAAACAGCACTGGGGCCTGCGTTTACACCGTCTGGTATACCCCTAAGCCCAGTTATTACAGACGCCCTGCAAGGAAGCCACTCTGAAGGCCTGTGTGGGGCCCATTAGCGCCTCAGCAGCGGCTCCCAGTGTGCCTGGGAACGGCAAGACATCATTTCAGTGTATCCACAGCATGAGAGCCGTTTTAATCTTGACTTTGCCTCCTCACGCTTCATTGTATTTAGAGCTGGGTGTGTTTCTGCCATTATTTGGCGATTTTCTTGCAAGGAAGCCATTTTATGAAAAATGCCTGATTATTGCTGCCAGAAAAATAATATCCAACAATTTGCTTTAAATGATATAGTCTTAAAAGCGAGTGTTATTCAGACAAATGCAAATAATTTCGACAATTACTCTGCATTTAATCACCATGAAATCGGGTCCTCCCCATGTCCCTTCTCTCACTCAGTGTGCAATAATGGAGTGTTTTAGTGAAGTAAACACTGAACAGTCTTAGACAGAAGGCATTTACCTTTTTCCAGCATATTTTGTAAGAAGCCTGATTCATTTCAGGAGAAACTAGTTGACTATTAGAGTTTCCCTGACCAAATATTTATGCTGTTAGGTCCCAATAGCTGACCAATGGTCATCACACATTCCTTCTAAGTGGTGAGGCTGAGGGTGTCAAACCTTGGCATGTGATGTCTCGCCAAGCAGGTGAGTCAAGCACAGGGGAGGGCTGCAGTGGAGGTCCCTGACATCACGACCTGAATCCTTCCATTTTAAAGATGAAAAGTTCGACTATCAATGCAAGCCATACAAAGCGTGGGGGGCAGGACTCAAAGAGCTCAGGAGTGGCTCACGTATTGCTCATTCAGGGACTGTTGGGTGCTGCTGAGAGTGATCCTGTGCTCACTATGTGTATGAAAACAGTGAAAGTTCACAACAGCTCTCTGCAGGGCTAAATGCATGTTTCTGATCTGCTGATAACCAAGAGAGTAAATCTAAACCTCCCCAGGTATTCACCTTAGACTCTCATGGCTAAGTACAAAGATCTGGGCAATGTCTTCCCACCTCAGGCAGTAGTAGGGGGAAACTCTGCCTAAAGAGATATTGTCATCATACAACTTCTATCCAAAGAAGAACTTCCAAAACCCTCTTGTAAAGCAAGGGTGAATAAACCTATTATAGGGGACTGCTGTTTTACCTGCATTATCTTGGGGAAGCAGTGTCTTTGTTAATAGAAATGCCAGCTGGGTATTTGTTACTATAGGATTTCTGAATTGCTGAAATGAGGGGTTCAGATTTCCTCTGTCTTTCAGAGAGGAGATTCTCTCCACAGTCCTCGCTGAGTACCTAGTAAGGCCAAGCATCATGCCTGGCACTGTACATGGGTGAGTCTATCTGGGTATGGGCCATGTTTATGGTTGTCTTGAATGGTGGGGACTGTTTCTGGTCCCTGTCTCCTGGTGTAAGGGCAGAGTATCTTTGGATGGGACTGTAACACTCAGAAATCAATCAACTATGGAAGTGACCAAATGGGCCTCTGGATTCCTGTGTGCACATTATCTTCTGTGCAATGGGTATAAAGACAGCTCCTCTGTGCAAACCATTTGGTTTGCTAGCAGCCTACCCTCTGCTTTCAACGGAGTTGTTTTGGTTTGTTTATTTGTTTTAAAGTGTGGTGTGAAGATCACTTGCATTAGAATCACCTGTTTGTTAAATATGCACCTAATTATTCAGAAGCTCTGGGAGCAGGCCCAGGGACTTGTAAAAAATGCTCAGGTAACTTTAATGGGCACTGAAGTTTGAGAACCAGTAGCTTAAGGGATACAATTAATTTCTTGGCCTAAAGTATGTGCCCTTTTGCCATCTGGCCCCAGCTCACCTTTTTGGCCTTCTCTCCAGGACTCAGAACTTCTCATAGTCTCCTCCCACTGCTGTGTGCTCTTGTTTCTGATCTTCCTTCCACCTGTCACACCCTTTCTCCTTTCTCTATTGACCAGTTCTTATTGATCCTGCAGGATTCTGCTCAAATGTCAGTGTCCTTGTGACATCTTCCCTGAGTCTGGCAGGAAGAGTTTCTCATTCCATCCCGCCTCCTACATGGTACTCCAAGGCTGTGGGCACCTCTGGGAAGTGCCTGGATTTTGGCACAGTGGACATCACCCTCAAACCCCATCATAGTGGGAACTATTGGCTCTACTTGCATGACTGCTGGATATGTTTGTAAATTGCCAATATAGTTACGACCTTTTTTTTCCAAGAAAACAGAATTGTCTTATTAGATTGGTGTCCATTCCACCTGGAGGTTGTAAAAACATAAAGTCTCTGAGAAGGAGGCCTGATGAGAACTGAGCTGTTTAGAGGACCCAGGGAATGGAGGAGTTCCACAGCAGGATGGCATTTATAGAACTCCTTTCCTTCCTCCATGCCTCCCTCCCTTCCTACCATTTGCCATAAACAGTAATAATAACTGCTCTTGGGTAGTGGGGACATCAAGAGGAAGCATTAAATGAGTGCTAATTGAATAGATTAGAACTACAAGGATAATACATAATTGTAAGCACAAAACCTTAGTGTGGAATCAGAGAACAAAAGGAAGAGCCATGGTCTTAAGTTCTCTTGAAAAGAAGGGTCATGGTACATGTGTCCTGTGTCTCACTGTGCCTCAAGCATGATAGCTGGTGACTTAGAGACTTCTTGCATCTATGAGTGTCCAGAATCAACCCCATGTATCAATTTCATCATGGGTTTCATTTAGAATAGGGGTCTTCACAAGAGCCTCAAAAAACCAATATCCTGAAGATTACTTGCAGAATTTAGTATGAGCCTATATGTATTTTTCCAAGGAAATGTCCACTGTTCTTATCAGTTTTACAAGGGCCTATAAACCTGAGAAGTTAGAAGCCTAGGTCTAGCACACCCCAACAGTGGAGCCCCATTCTTCAGCAGCCATGAGAAGGGACTTCAGAGCAGGTTTTAGGGTTTTAATTCTGTCTTTGCTTATTCACTCACTGTATAACTTTGGGCAAGTTACCTATTTTTTTCTGAGCCTTAGTTTCTTCAACTGTAAAATGGGTTGATAACTTAACCTACTTCACAGAATGGTTGTGAGGATTAAATGAGTTAATGCCTGTGACCTGGCAAGCATTCAGTAGTTGTTAACTGTGTTCATGTTGGTGCTATTGCTTTTATTGTTTTATTATTCTTATTTAGTGAGACTTGAGTCCCTGACAGGCCTTTGTGCACTCACTCCCCTTGCAAATCTCTACTTCCTTTACCCCTCCAGGTGATTACCTTATCATTTGGTCTCTAAGCTTAGCGAGAGTAACTCCTGATTCTTGCAGAGAAATATCCATGATGTTCTTGTATTAACAAGATTCTTTAGGAAACAGTAATATTCAGATCTATTCCTACTTTCTTAGTGCTAGTCAATGATGCCCTGAATTCTTCAGGGATGTGCTCTGCATAAATAATATTGTGCATAATTTTGCATTTTCTGCATAATTCTCTTTTGCCGCATAACAATGTGTCCGTTCATTTTTCCCCTTTCTGTGCCCTGGAAAGAAAGAAAGTCATTTGAAAAGGCTGGCAATCTCACAAGTGTTTGCTCGTTAACATTACATCTTTGAAACATTCCCCAGAGGTATGCTAATAGGCAACAAGCAAAACAACAATAAAGAAAATCAAGGGAGAAAAAATATACACTACTGCAAAACAGATTTGTAGCTTACAGTGCTTACCAGTCATTCTGCTGCTCAGCCTTCGAGCTGTTAATTGTATGTAATTATGAAGTGCTGAACTATGAATGGCCCTGACTTGAAGCTGGGAACACAGAATGAGGCTATATTCAAATGATGCATTGATCTATGAAGAGTGATATGCTGTTTACAATCTCAATGAGTTGTTTGCCCCATAGTTTTATGATTCTTCAGATAATATTTTTGGTTGTGGAGAAACCTAAGGAAAAATGGTGTGGGTGAGAGCGTCTTCTGCATCAGGAGTTTAGGGAATTGAATAAAAATAAGATCTGTTTTCATTAGCTGATACCTCAGGACAGAGGATTTTCATTTTGACAATTTGGACTTAAATCTTACCATGAATATTATGCAAACACTCTTTAAAGCAAAGGAGGAGGATGCTTGGGAGCTGTAAGGAGAGCTAGGAAAGAACCCATGGCTTTAAGTGTGAGAGGCCATGGGGTCAGAGGATGAGAGGGCATTTTGAGTTATCTTTTAAACCTGTCCGGAATATTTTTGGAATACAGAAGTTTTGAAAATGATTTCCCTTCAACTGTAGGGAAACCCAATGTAATTTAGAGCAAGCTAAGATTCTGGAAAAATGATAATTGAGCTGATTTTCACTTAGCTGTTGTTTATTGAACTTTCTAAGCCCCAAAAGAGAATTTTTTTAGACAGAGTACACTAGAGAACATTTCCAATGATAAAATAACTATAGGGACTATAGTCTCTAGGACACTTGGTCTTTTATGTTGTTAGCAGGTGTTGAGATATTGGGTTCTAAAGGCAGAAGTGCAAGCTCTACCACTTACTGGCCACATAGCTTTATAGTCTCCATCAGCCCTCAGTTGCCTTAATCTGTAAAAGGGATATAATAACAATGTTTTCTTCCTATCTCACTGAAATGTTCAGAGGATCAAATAAAATATTTCTGTGAAAGTGGTTTATAAACTGTGGTGTTCCATAATATTTAGCTGTTGCTATAGACTAATTTCTCTTCCTTCTCAGCTGCACAAATTCTTATCCCACTGACGTTACAACTGCCATTTTTTTTGTTGCCAGAAATTGTGTTAGACACTGAACATGCATAGTTGAAGTCAATTATTGAAATGATTCTATGAGACACGTACCTCAATTTCCCTCCATACAAATGAGGAAATCAAGGCTTAGCAAATTAAGCTACTTATTAAGTCCACACTGCTAGAAATAGGGCAGGGACAGAGGCAAAATCTCTCTATCTGTGATCAGTTAACAAACTACTGGGAGACCCATGTTTAGCAGAAATCATAACACTTTAAGTTTGGTAGATATTTACTATAGTTCTGGCAAAGGATTTCTACCTTTGGTTTAATTATTCTTTGTGAAACGGATTACCAACATGAACTCTGGCAAACAAGACATAATTTAGCATTGTAATTCTACAATGATCACTCAAGAAGCTTGTAAAATAGGAAGATTCTAGGGTTCAGGCATCTGAGATTCTATTTAAGGGGTCTGAAGAGGGGGCGTGGAATCTGCCTTTTGAATGGATTTGCCCAGGGATTCGCTCAGAGTATTGGGGTGTCTGGGCAACAACAGGGAAGAAACATTGTGAGTCTGAATGTTTGGGAGTCTTGGATGATGCTTTTTACCATTTCCATACAGTTATTTCAGTTAAAGAACAGATGATGAGCCTTCTTAAGACAGTTTAGGCTGATTCAGGTGTGGCTCATGCTGCAAGTCCTTAAAAAAAAAATTAAACCCATGTTTTTTTTTCTATTGACCTTGCAGGAAAGTAATAATTGCTATAAGACAAAAGTCAAGTAAAAAATTAGGAATTGTTTGAATTTTTAAGCTTCAAAGGTATGTTAGCTTTAAGAATTAGGGCAGCACAACCTGAAATCTGGCCATTAAGACAGTGTGGTACTGGCACACAAACAGACACATAGATCAATGGAACAGAATAGAGAATCCAGAAGTGGACCCTCAACTTTATGGTCAACTAATATTCGACAAAGCAGGAAAGACTATCCACTGGAAAAAAGACAGTCTCTTCAATAAATGGTGCTGGGAAAATTGGACATCCACATGCAGAAGAATGAAACTGGACTATTCTCTTACATCATACACAAAGATAAACTCAAAATGGATGAAAGATCTAAATGTGAGACAGGATTCCATCAAAATCCTATAGGAGAACACAGGCAACACCCTTTTTGAACTTGGCCACAGTAACTTCTTGCAAGATACATCCATGAAGGCAAGAGAAACAAAAGCAAAAATGAACTATTGGGACTTCATCAAGATAAGAAGCTTCTGCACAGCAAAGGATACAGTCAACAAAACTAAAAGACAACCTACAGAATGGGAGAAGATATTTGCAAATGATGTATCAGATAAAGGGCTAGTTTCCAAGATCTATGAAGAACTTATTAAACTCAACAGCAAAGAAACAAACAATCCAATCATGAAATGGGCAAAAGACATGAACAGAAATCTCACAGAGGAAGACATGGACATGGCCAACAAGCACATGAAAAAATGCTCCACATCCTTTGCCATCAGGGAAATACAAATCAAAACCACAATGAGATACCACCTCACACCAGTGAGAATGGGGAAAATTAAGAAGTCAGGAAACAACAAATGTTGGAGAGGATGTGGAGAAAGGGGAACCCTCTTGCACTGTTGGTGGGAATGTGAACTGGCGCAGCCACTCTGGAAAACTGTGTGGAGGTTCCTCAAAGAGTTAAAAATAGATCTGCCCTATGACCCAGCAATTGCACTGCTGGGGATTTACCCCAAAGATACAGATGCAGTGAAATGCCAGGACACCTGCACCCCAATGTTTCTAGCAGCAATGTCCACAATAGCCAAACTGTGGAAGGAGCCTCGGTGTCCATCGAAAGATGAATGGATAAAGATGTGGTTTATGTATACAATGGAATATTACTCAGCCATTAGAAACGACAAATACCTACCATTTGCTTCGACGTGGATGGAACTGGAGGGTATTATGCTGAGTGAAGTAAGTCAATCGGAGAAGGACAAACATTATATGGCCTCATTCATTTGGGGAATATAAAAAATAGTGAAAGGGAATAAAGGGGAAAGGAGAAAAAAATGAGTGGGAAATATCAGAAAGGGAGACAGAACATGAGAGACTGCTAACTCTGGGAAACGAACTAGGGGTGGTGGAAGGGGAGGTGGGCGGGAGGTGGGGGTGACTGGGTGACAGGCACTGAGGGGGCACTTGATGGGATGAGCACTGGGTGTTATGCTATATGCTGGCAATTTTAAGTCCAATAAAATATAACTTAAAAAAAATAGAAAGGTGTAAAACAAAAACAAAAACAAAAACAAAAAGAATTAGGGCAGTCCCTGTGGCCCCGCGGTTTGGCGCCACCTTCAGCCTGGGTTGTGATCCTGGAGACCAGGGATGGAGTCCCGCGTAGGGCTCCCTGCATGGAGCCTGCTTCTCCCTCTCTCTCGGCCTGTCTCTGCCTCTCTCTCTCTCTCTCTCTCTGTCTGTCATGAATAAATAAATAAAATCTTAAAAAAAAAAGAATTATTAGCTAGGTTGTGTCATAAAGGGCATTATTAGAGGGAGATTTTTGAAAGTTTTCCTTTTATGAGCAAAGGACATAACCAGATACTTCACAAAAGAAGAAATATATATGGAAGTGTCTTTAACTCCAATAATAATCAAAGAAATATAGCTTAAAGCAATCTGTTTTTAACCTAACAGATTGGCAAATATTGAAAAATGACAAGAATATAGGTGACAAGAGTGCAGACATTATTTTAAACATTTTACTTATACTAATTTAATCAGTACAATGACCTTATTAGGTATACTATTATTATCTCTCAGAGGAAACTGAGGCACAGAGGTGACATAGGGGCTCTCTGTACTGCTGATGAGAGTAAAAAGTGGTATCTTTTTATTGAAGTAATTTGACACTGTATCCAAGAGCCTTAAAACATTCACCTACTTTGACCCTGTAATTCCACTTCTAGGAATTTATCCTTTGGAACCAATTAGAGATTCACACAAAAAGCTATGTACAAGAATGTTCTGGTAGATTTATATTTAATACAAAAAAATGGAAACAATCTAATGATCCAAGAAGAGAGACATTACTAAATTACTGATGGCTTACCCCTATGATGGAACGTCAACAGCCATTAAAAATCATGGTTTTCAAAATTACTTTAAGGCATAGGAAAATGTTCACAGTAGAACTTTAAGTTAAAAAAAAAAAAAGGACTCAAAACCACATGCGTAAAAGTACTCCAATATAATAAAATGTTAATATAAAACAAATGCCTGGTGGTTACTCTAAGACCTTTGTAGGCCATAAGTGCTTTTTAGAATCATATCAAATACATATAAAACCATCATTTTTGTTATTATATAATGACATTTAATTACTTGCTACTCAGTCTTTTCAGGTTAAGGAAACATGGAATCTTTGGAGGGGCTGGGTCCACTAATGAGTTTTTTTGAGCTTCTTTTACTCACCCCTGCTCCTCTGCTGGTTGGCCTGGGATGGGGACGGAGTGTACCTTTGATCTAGATGGCCTGGAAGGAAGGGGCCAGAGGCACAGGGATAAGACACTGCCTTCTTGAAGTTGTGGGGGAAGGCTTGTGCTTGCTTTTCTTGACTTTGGTGTTTGCTTTCTAAGTAGATGTGGGTAAAAGGCAGGCTGACAGGGTCCTGGGATTATGTCTGTCATGACTCCCACCTCTCACTTGAGCTTTGTGGTCATAGAATTATGGAACTGTGGAATTTGTAGAGCTGGCTCTGCTCATGAACAAGTTGAAGAAATTGAGGACCAGAGAATAGGGTGATGGGCCCAAGCTCATAGCCTGAAACCTGGGGCTGAGTTCAGCTTCTTGACTCCTAGACCAGGATACTTTGTGGGACACCAAAAGGCTTCCCCCATCCTAAGATGAGAGGAAGGCATTCACCGCCTCTGCAGGGAAAGTACTGCTGTCTACCTGAGGAGAGACTGCTCAGTCTCAGAAGGCTCTGTGCTCAATATGTTGGTATTAGTAGTGGGGTCGTTGGGAGGTGATTAGTTCCTGAGTGTGGAGCCCTCAGGAGTGGGACTGGTATACTTACCCACAGAGCTCCCTCCCCCTTCTACCATGCGAGGACAAAGTGAGAAGCGTGCAGTCTGCCAGCTGGAGAATGGCTTTCATGTTTCTCTGAACGTATGTTTCTTCTTTGTTAAAATAGGCTTGTAATACTTAAGATACATGATAGTGTTCTTGGATTTGCTAATAAAACAACAACCACTTGTATAGTGCTTGCTATGTGCTAGGTGCTATTTTAAGCACTTTAGTTATATTAACTAATTTAATTAGCATAATGACTTTATTAGGTACATATCATTATTATCCTCATTTTACAGATGAGGAAACTGAGGCACTTTGAAGTTCATTGGTTAGGACATACCTCTGGGAAGTGGCAGTACATGGGTTTGAATCCAGGCAGTCTGCTCAGATATATACTTGATTTATGACACTTCGCTGCCTCAGATCAAATCAAATCAAATCAAATCAAATCAAATCAAATCAAGTGGTTAATGTGGAGCATCTAGTACATGCATTCTCCATGGGAGTAAAACCTACCCCCCCCCACCTTCGCTAGGATAAGGGGAGTAAAAACTGGTTCTTGGAGGGGTGAAAAAGTTTTATATTTTTTTGCGTATTTTATAAAGATATTCATACAGTACCTAAAGAGATATAGAATGTATTTGTGGTAAGAAAAATTAATGAGGGAGGGGAGTGATTAAAAATTTTTTTTCTAAAAAGGCTCCTTGGGGTGTAATAATGAAAAAAGGCTGAGAAACATTGATCCAGTGCAATGCTAGGCTCACGGTAGGCTTTTAACCAGTCCACGCCATTTAGTGTGAGAAGAGGGAGGTGGCTGGGTTGATTGTTCCCCAAGCTGGGGTAGAGTTTTAGTCTGAGTTTACCACAAAAGGATCAGAAGGTAGAGAGCCAGCCTCTTGACTTATACTGGAAGAGGAAGCAATATAAGAGCCAAGGAACTACTACTGCTCAGACACTGTTCTGAATGCACATTAAGCTTAGTTATTAAGCGGAATCTTTAAAAAAAATTATGCAAGATTTCAATGTCACAATCAGTTTGCTATTCAAGAATAGATGAATATTCAAACCTGACAAATACATGGGATAAATAATTTCTGCAATAAGTGTAACATTTCTCTTGGGTCCCAGGAATAAATGCAAAAAAAGCACTGTTTTATAGAGTATGGAAAAAACAACCAAGACAAATTCATATATATGTTTGAAGAAGAAATTATTTTATTTACATATAACATCTATTTATTGATCTATGTGTAAAATCCTATCTTTAAAAATAGGGTTTTAAATATCTTTAAAATTTTTCTTTTAAAATAGAAAAATTAATGCAAAAATAGTTCAATTAAGTACCTCCCACTTTCCTTTTCTATTTTGGGCAACAATGCTTTAATGATTTTATTCTCCGGTAGAGTTCTTATTTTATTTTGGCCTATCTGGCCATATTACTTCTCTGAATGTTCCATATGATCTGGATAAAATTTTTGATTACCATCCTGTTTTAATTTAGGAACCTTATATAGCATGTAGCAAACCTCTTCAAGGACATTTTAAAATGAAATAAGACCTGCAGAGATGATGCTTTTTGTGGAAGTGGGTCTTGCAGGACTGCCTACTTCCCCTTTCTTTCCATTCTGCTAATGTACCTCTTGAGTCAAGCACATCTCTTGTGAGGTACCTGTGGAGTTTCATGATGGCTATTAGGGAGCTGAAAACAGTTATTGCCAATAAATAGCCTTCTTAGTCAACTTTGTCAAAGGGAGCCTGGGCCCCTTTTCATACCAAATGAGGCTCAATTCAGCATCAAAGAGAGACAGATCCTCTCTAACCCCTGTCCCCTGAGGGGCTAAGAGCCAGAAGCTTGAGAACCAGTTAATTCTCTTTGAAAAGTGAGATCTTGGTGAATGCTATCATAGATGATGTAATTCCTTCCTCCCCCATGACTAGGTAGATGCCTGGAAAACTTACGAAATAAAAAAATACTGTTTTGGCTTCCCACTCACCCTACTCCTTGACCATTCCACCTTGCCCACCCTGGGCTTGATCTCTCTGGTACCTCAGAGACCATTCCATCTTTCCCCACCCAGGGCTTATTGTTGCTCCAATGGGAGAGGGGAGAAAGGAGAGAATAGGGGCTGACCTCCACTCCTCTTTCCATCCACTTCCTGAAAACACACTCTCAGGAAAGATGATCTGATATCAGCTATTCTACTTTGGATTACTTCTAGTCATAGTTGCTTATTGAAATATCTCTGTAGAGTACATGTCTTTGTTTCTGAAGAAACTTCAGACTCTCAAAAGCCTTCTGGGTGCCTGGGAGATTTGGTCTTGCAGATGGTGGTCTAACTGTTTGTAAGTAAGGCTGACCACGGAGGTGGTGCCTTTTGAAGAACTGGTTTTAAAAACTTGTTCCTTGCAATGTATTTGTAGGAAAGAGAAAGTGTTAATCTCTGTACTGAAGGCCCCCTCATTTGGCCCCCCGCCACCATCCCGTGTGCTTTAGAACCCGGATTGAAGGACTTCTTTCATTTCCATCCAGCTGTCTGGACTCACCTGGTGTGGTTCTAGCTATGGGTTTTCCATGCCCAAATATTTTCTCTAATTGTGATCTGTTTCAAGCCAGACCCTGTTTGACTACAGGCTGTTGTTCAGCAAAGTGGTGTGATTGCCTCTGTAGATGATTAAAGGTGATTATGGGGCAATGCAAAGCAGGGAAGCAGGATGTGTACCCTAGTTCTCGGATGGGTGCTTGTTCTTTACCAGAAGGCCAATTGAGAAACATGGCTTCTACTAGCCATGCAATTATGCACTTATGATAAAAATAATAAATAGCTAACATCCCTTGAGCATAGGCTATAAGTTGGGTATGGCTTAGTGCTTTACCCATTCAGCCTCATTTAAATCTCCTCATAATGCTGAGAGATGGGGGCTAGTCATTCATCCCATTTGATAGCCGAGAATCTGAAGCTTACAGGGAATATCTAACTTGCTGAGAGTCACAAATCTGAGAAACAGCTAAACCAGAATTCGAAGCTAGGATGTCTAATGCTGAATTAAATTGCTTCTACTTCTTGCCAAAAGCATTGAACATTGCTGTGTGTCATTGAACGAGAGCAACGCACAAATCTGAAGACTTTTTTGGATCCCTTTGTTATCCATTTCCTTCCTTCCTTCCTTCCTTCCTTCCTTCCTTCCTTCCTTCCTTCCTTCCTTCCTTCCTTCCTTCCTTCCTTCTTTCCTTCCTTCCTTCTTTCCTTCCTTCTTTTCTTATTTCCTTCTTTTTCTTTTCAAAGTCTGAAATACCAGTTTCCCAGTACAACAACATTAAGGCAGATGCTTCCCCTTAGGAGCTGGTATCTAGGCTGGAGCCCAGTGCTAAGGGTCCTTGATCTGTGGCCTCACTGACTGGTGAAAGGTGCTGGCTGGGTCTAAAATAGCCCAGTCTCCTGGAGAGCAAGGACACATGTCCATGGAGTCTTTCAGAGAATTAAAGCAGAAGGAGAAAAAACATTTGTGGAGAGATAGGCAGATATTCCTCAGGTCCTCTTAAAAGTGAAAACAGCCATGAAGGGTAGAACAGATGAAAGAGCCTGTCCTATTCACTGCCTGAGAGTTAGTTCCTGAGATGAGCTTTTCTAAATAGTTGCCTGATCATCTGTGTCATCCACAGGCACTGTCATTCTGTTGGCATTGGAGTTCCTTCCCCATTTGTGAGAGTAGGGTGTTGATCTGTATTGTTAATGACAAGCCAGGGAGACATAACATTCAGAATGAGCAGGCATCAGGAATATTTATGTGTGTCCTGTTAGCTAAAACTCAGTTTTGTGCTGCCAATAAAAGCGGGTGACAGCTTTCTTCCAAGATTTTGTTTTCTTCGCCTGTTATTTGAAAATGTTGCGGTGTCTCAGCTGCACTTGGAAGGCAACAAATAGGACAAAACATAAATATGGCATGGTGTCAGATTCTGAAGACACCCATGATAACAACATGACTTGTTTTTAAATGACAAACAAAATCCTTTCCAGAGTGAAGAAAAGAGTGGGTGGGGGAAAACCTGTTTCTCTAAACGAGTTTAGTTAAGATCAGAATGTAGACTCCTATTTGAAACCTTTCCCCCAAGATCCAGGAATGGCTTTGGAGAAAAAGCATGACCTCTTCAGAAAGGCTGCTATATACACCTACATGGGCCACCCGCGTGTTTTGCGCAAGGTAGGCACCCAATAAATAAACGGTGACTATATTAGTTATCTATTTTGTAACAAATTACCCCCAGAACCTTGTGGCTTCAAACAATAAAAATTTATTATCTCACACACTTTCTGTGGTTCAGGAATCCAAAAGAGGCTTTGCTAGGGGATCTGACTCAGGATCTCTCCTGAGGTTTTAGTCAAGATGTGGGACAGGGCAGCGGTCTGCTGAAGGCATGAATGGAGCTGGCGGAGCTACTTCTAAGGTGGCTCACTCACTTGCCTGGCAATTTTGTGTGGCTTGGTGGAAGGAGGCTTCATTCCCTTGCCATGTGGGCCTCTCCACAGGGCTGGATGAGTGTCCTCATGACATAGCAGCTGGCTTCCCCATGGTGGGTGTTGAAAGGGAGAGCAAGGTGGAAGCTGCAAGGTACTTCACTACTGACCCCATGGGATCATGCTCCATCATGTCCGCCACATTTTATATGTTAAAAAAGGGGAAAGAACTTAAGCTTCACTAAAGGGAGGAATATAAAAGAATTTGCAGACAACAACCCCAGTGGCCTTTAAGATTTATACAAAACAGGATCCTTAAAATACATCCCTCACAAGAGCAACTGCTTTTATCTGAGCATAAAAATGTCTCTGACATCAGTCCAGAAAGGCTGTCACTGTCATAGAACAAGTTGATAAGAATGATAATGGACAGTAAATTATCTTCTCATGGAAACAGATGAGGAGAGGAACTGACATTCTGATGTTAAGTGTGGGAAGGATTCACTCTTCAAATTTTCAATGGTGATGAATTCTCTTTGGAGTTGAGTAGAACAGACAGGTTTGAGGTGTTTCATTTGTAAAGAATGTTTGGTTATGGGGTTTAGACCTCTTTATTTACTCCCTGCTTTAAAATCAGGATCCTAATTTAAATCTTCTTTTCCTCTTATTTCAAACCTTTTTCTTTTTAAACAATGCCTCTGCTTTTACTCTTGGGAGGCCTACTCTTCCCCGGAGCTGATGTGGGGATACAAATGTGATTAGAAATAGGGCATGAGGTGAGGTGAAAGAAAGACCCTACTTTGTTTCTTCTGTGATGGGGATCCCTTTTGACTTTAAAAAATATTTTTTTCTACCACCAAAATGTTAAATCTGATGTTGATCAAAGACTAATTCTGAACTTTGGGGACAGGAGAGCTTTGCTTCACTGACTTAGGATTCCATTTTCTCAGCTCCAAAGAGATCTGATAGCACTTAGCACCCTTTAACATCCTGGGTAAAAATAATTAGCACATTTTAAAACCAAGCAAAAGATGGTAATTATTATAGAGAGTATTTTATGGGTGGTGAATTAGTCATGGCGGTAGAGTTCAGGATGAGAGAATTTCTGGATGGTAGGGTGAGACTAAATGAATCAGTGTGTGAAATCATCTCGTAAATGTAAAAGGCTATTACTTACCAATCCAAAATACCTCAAACTCTGGAAAAGATTTTCCAGTAAAATAGCTTTATATTGACATAGCTTGTTTGAAAAGATACTTTCTCCAAATGGGAGGGGACGATACTGATCTTTCACCTAACCTGAATCTCATTTTAGGCCCATTTTCATGGAGGGGAAGTGAGAACATGGCTGTGCCAGGGTAATGCCTCTACCTCCTATCTAGCTGTGAGACTCATCTTTAATTGCACCTTAGGCCTGAGAACCAGTAATAGCCATTCAGTTAATCCCAGCTGGTGGTAATATTTTTTTCATACCTGGTGTTTCTAGTGATTTGTGGCATGTTCATGCCCTGGCCCTATTCCTGGCTCATCACTGACTTCCCTAGGGTGGAGAAGGTACTATTTTGATGTTGGCTGTGGAGGTTCATGTTGTCTCTATCAGTTGGTAAGTCAGTCTTCAGTGATGGTGGATGTGGGTGGTCTGGTGACAAGTCAGGGTTTTAACATCTTAGGAAGTGTCTCTGAGAGCTCAGGCATGAACATTACCATGGAAAAATCCTATGCTAATAGGTGTCTACTCATGGGGTCTTTTCTGCTATATGTTATGAGGGCCTCTGGTAATTTTCTACATATCACACATGCCCTTAGATTTATTTACCCTCAGACATGTTCCCCAGGCACTTCCAGGCCCGATCCATGGAATAGAATGAATGATGATATTGCTGTGGATATCCATGAACTAAATTCAAGGTTGGCATTAGATTTTAGTAGATGCCCCCACTGCCTAATTAGACTAATCCAGACAGAGATTTAGGGGGCTTAGCTAGAACTTGAAAGAACAGCTGTTCAATGATAAAACAAAATTTTCAGTTTTTTGACGTAAAGGAATCTGTGGTTTATTTATTTTTTTAAAGCACAGCACCTGTAAACTGGAATAGAGGGAGAATTTCAGTTTTTATGTTTATGATAATGCTTGCCACTCTGATCTGCAGCCTGAGCTAAAGCCTTTTTCTTTTTGCCATCTTCTGCCTCCTTCTCTCTTAATCTCTGCTCAGTGCTTGTTGATTTGCATATATGAATAGTAACACCTACTGACGGGCAGGGCTCAGGAGATGCAATTTGGTTGCCAGCTTTTCCTACCGCGGAGCCCTGTCAGCATCCTGCATTGATTTGGAGTGTAATCAATGTTTCTCGTTACTGCTGTGCCTGCTTCTCCCGGGCTCTGATTTTCCTCCTCCAGCTCCCTTCTCTGGCATTGGCCTTCCAGCGCACTGCTTGGAAAAGCTCGATTTCACCCTACATAGCCACCGGAGGGATCCGTTGAAGGGCTGTTAATATGTTCTAGAGGGAAATAGCTCACACTGTCTTTTTTAATCGAATAATTTCTTGCCTGTTTTGTCACTTATCATATCCTTTGTTTGAAATAGTACAGTGCTCTGGCTAGGAATTACGGGCCTCTGTAATAGTACCTTTGAACGCCAGCTCGGTATTAGGAGAGCAATGATATGAGCTTCTAATCAAAATTCACTGCATGAGGTTCTATCTTTTCAATAGGGGACATTTAAAAAACCCAGGAGAGGGAGAAAGCAATAAACATTACCGCAATGGGAAAGTCCATGATAATGGTGAAGGAGTCTACTGGAGGAATATTTATTTTCTCTGAGAAAACAGCCCATTTTTCCAATGCAAGGCTGCCCTCCCCCCTTCACCCCCCAAGACTGAAGGCACTGCATTCTATATTTGCTTTCAGAGGAGAGAATGCATTTCAGCAGTTCCCAGTGAGGGATCCTGAATTAATGGCAGCATCTTCCCAAGGAAGCTGAAAACCCTGAAACTCTGCATCCCACACGTCTCTTCCTCTGATTTTCCCTTCCAGCCCATCTGTGGCCAGCCAGAATCACATAATAGGGTGATTTATCAGGAGGCCTTATGCAGTCACAGGGCAAACTTCCTGTGAACTTAAAATACTTTTCCACCTTCGGACACAGGAGAGCATGGCTTAGGTCATGAAAGCTCTGTGTGTGATCCGGGGACGGGGCACGGATATCACTTCTTCCCATGATCACGGCTTTTCATCTTTTACTCACTTATTTTGCCTCTCACATAATGTTTTCAAAATAGCTCTAGGAACATTGTTTGAAGTTGCAACAGCCACAGGATAATTCACACAAAGTACCTTTTTTCTTCCCAGATGGTCAAGCCTGTGTTTGTGTATTTTTAAACCTGTTCATAGTTATTTCAGATGAATGGCTGTGTCTCTTTAGCCCTGCTCCTGCCTGCCTTTGGGTGGGTTTGTGTATATGAGAACCACTTTAAAGATACAAAAGTGTCCTGCGAATGTTTTCAGCTGTGAAAGCTTTTGTGCAGCCTTCAGTTCCTTTGTTATCTGAACACTGCAAGCTTAATATTCCTATAAAATAGGTCTTGGACCTAAAAAAGGCTAGTTTGTCAATCTATTGATTGCCCCAGGCTAAGCAAGCTAATTCCTCAGCACTACCACTGCATGTATTGAACAGGCTGATCCTTCTAGGTCAAATAACTCACATCGCTGAAATAATATTAAGGTTTGTTGCGGCACAAGCCAAATAGCTGAGAAAATCCATCATTATCACCTGATGCCTCTGCCCTTTAATTTATATCATTATAGAAAGATGGAGGAAGGAGAAAAGAAAAGTACAGGGAAATGTATTCAAAATGATCTACAGTGTTCTTAATAAAAATGCCCTTCCTTTATGAGTACCTGAATGGCCATATAAATATAGCCAGCTGTGGGAATTTTAATCAAAGCTTTACAGCTTTTTCTTTTTCAAGACTTTGACTTCCTGACCAAGTTAACTTCTAGCCCAAGAGACTTTCTGGTTTCCTTATTCAGCTAGGGAGGATCCTTGCTCTATTTTCATGTTGATCCATTACCAGTTCAAGTTGTTCTCCTTTTGTACTCCTCCCCAAACTATTTTTTCTTATCAGAATGACCATTGTGAACATTTCTTAAAATTTTTGAGAATTACCCAGGAAATGAAAGCAACAGATTGGAGATAGAAGTGCAGGGACAGCCCCCTCACATGATACTCTTGGGGTGTCTGCAAACTTTGAACCGCAGATGGGCAGAGCAGGTTTTTCCCATCCTTATTGGCTGTGCTGGGTCATCCTTAGACTCTACTTTCTCTCAACAATTCAGAATTCAACCAGATGGTGTCTCTGCAACATTCACAACTTCTGTCAATAAAAAGAGCTGGGAGATGTGAATTTGAAGATGGGGCAGAGTGGCAGAGGATCAGAGTGTGATGTTTCTCCTCCAAAGCTCTAACTGGACATAAATAGACAGAAAGATACCAATAAGAAACTTTCAAGTAAAAGAAAACATCTGGGCAAATTCAGATGTTTACATAATAACAATCAAGCCAAACCTAGGCACTTTGTAAAGGTGTCCAAGAAATAGTTACAAAAAGAAACTATATGTGTAGAAAGGAATAAAAAAAAAAAACACACATCTAAAAGAGGGAGAAAAATAAGAGAGAGGAAACAGGGACATGCAAGATACAGGCAAGTTGTTGCGGTTGATTTTCTCGTGAGTTTTCTCATTGGTCCCAATATGACAGGCTCTCTACTTGAGACTTCAAGCTGTGTTTATCCCTGGATCTTTTTGTTCTGCCTGGGCAGGTAGGTGGCTGGCATTGCTGCTGCTCAAGGACTCCGCCTACTCTGACTTCAGAACCTATAGCATAAGATGTGACAACAGTAGACATAACTTTAAATAGGTTATAAGGATATTATGCATTAAAAAAGAATGAAATAAATCCTGCAAGCAAGCAGGAATATTTCCCCATTCTGATAGGCAGAATGATTGGAATGTGTAGGCATCTGCATTTAGACTTTCCTTCTAGCTTAGTGGTTCTTAGAATTAAATCTGCATAAGATTCTGACCCCAGAATTGAATATAGAAAGTCGTAAATACTATACTTTGTAGGTGATTTTTTTTAATAATGACATTTTCTTTTTTTTCCCTTTTTTTCTTTAAAGATTCATTTATTTATTTATGATAGAGAGAGAGAGAGAGAGAGAGAGAGAGAGGCAGAGACACAGGAGGAGGGAGAAGCAGGCTCCATGCTGGGAGCCCTACGTGGGACTCAATCCCGGGACTCCAGAATTGCGCCCTTGGCCAAAAGCAGGCACTAAACCGCTGAGCCACCCAGGGATCCCCTTTGTAGGTGATTTTAATGGTAATTTTGTTTATATGTAATTTATATATTATTTGTTTATATATTAGATATTTATATATAATTTATATATAACTTATATAATTATTTACAGATATATACATTTAGAAAAAGAGAGAGAGAGAAGGGGGCAGAGGGAGAGGTAGAGAGTGAATCCTAAGCAGGCTTCACTCACAGTGTGGAGCTGATGCAGGCAGGGCTCGATCTCCCGACCCCAAGAACATGACCTGAGCTGAAATCAAGAATCCAATGCTTGCTTAACCAACTGAGCTACCCAGGTACAATTAACAAAAGATAATTTTATTCACTTTATTTTGCTATACTCACTGATTTTAGAACTTAAATCTACACAGAATGTGACTCCTGTGTACGTTCGTCCAGGCTCTAGGGGACTATTTTCATGAGGGATGGGACGGTGTTCTGGGAACAAAGAGTCCGGTATCCACGAGGAAGGAGTGATGCTGAATATAGCACAATGTTCTTCCCACAGCTCATTGTTGCTGGACTTAGCCGAATAGCCCGTAAGGGAATAAAATGAGGGAAAATGAAGGGTCCTTTACTCTTGGAATCTGTGGAAACCCAGAATGGATGAAAAGACCAAGCCTTAGGACACACCATCTCATTTCTGTGAATGGACAGGAAGCAGATGAGGATGTCATGAAAGGGTGGTATTGGAAGCCTTGGTGGTATTCTTTGCAGCAAGAGGACACAGCATCAAAGGGGATCCATGATAGGCACATTTGGTGGCTGTTACACTGTAGGATGGGATATCTTTGAGAGGACTTCTGAGGTTAGAGGCAATTTACCAAAGTGGTTAAAAGTTCTGATTCTCATGAGCAACAGACTGTGTTTATATCCCAGCTTTGCCATTTAATAATTCTGAGTTTGTGGGCAAGATAGTTACTGATTTAAGTCTCTGCTTCGTGTATGTAGAGTAGATCATAGTTTTATCAGCCTTTTCGGGTCGTAGTGACGATAAGAGCTAATATACTTACATCACCTGCACATATGGTAATTATTACTATTATTTCTCTTGTTTGGGGCACAAACATAAGGAGACAAAAGTTAAAGTTTTGAAGTGTCCATCTATCCACTCATAATTTATCGTGTGCATCCTATGAATTGAGCACCAGTCCAGGCTCTGGGGATATAGGAAGGTGGTGAGCTGGAAAGTAGGTATGGCCGAAGAAAAGCTATTTCATAGAAGATGTGGTATCAGAATACTTGGATTGGATTGGGTTGTGACTGTGATTTGGAATAAAAAATTGCCACCATAAAATTGGACCTTAGTGTTCAAGTGAATATTACACTTGAGCAAGATTCAGCGACATTAAACCTTCTGTCATAAAGACAGAGGTAATGGCTTTTTGTGGGCAGAGTAGTAGAAATGCTTCAATTGTTAAGCATTTATATAACCCTTTATATTTGCAATGTATGCACTTGATCATTTCCCAGAAGTTAATGTCTAGAAATATTTCCTAGTGGGAAGAGAATGTTCCCTGTAGGTTCTGGACCATGCCTAGCAGTTCCTAAGTTTTTGGCCAATAACTAAAGGGCATTCAAGAAGTCTGTATTAAAGAAAGGAGGTAAAGTCAGCTTTCAAGTAGAGTGAGAAGAGCTGACAGTCTCTCTGTGCATTTTGAGCTTTCCCCTTCAGCGCCAAATCTGAGGGTGTCCTGGAGAGTAACACAGTCCCTTGAAGATGCATTCATTTCCTCTGGGTGCACTGGACCGGTAACTTGTTCTTGAGGCATGCCTGGCTCAGCTCCACTCCTCCTCTCCTCTGTGTGAGAACTCTGTCAAGGCTTTCTCCACTGTGGAGCATGAGGTGTGGGGCCATGAAGTGCAGAGACAAGGGATTAGGACTCATGAAACCTTGAGGGTATGCAGGGGTTCAGAATAAGGAGACTGCTTATTTTCCCATGTGAAATTTCTATTTAATGCAAACCACCCTTGTATTCTTAACTAAGAATGGAATTGATTATAGTAGTCCATCAGTCCTCCATTTGAATCCTAATTTCTTCCCAGGAATATGGTTTTGCTGCCTGAGTGTTATTTCTCTACCATATGTGACTAGTAATTAATACTGTAGTGTCTCTACTTTCTAGCTCAAGGAACTCAACTGTGCCCAGTTTAGCTCTCTTGGTCAGGTACAAGCAGGTAGTGCCTTTAGATTTCTAATGGGTGATATAAAAGAGTAAAGAAAGTCATCTGCAAAAAGGACACGTGGGACTAGATGAGACGCTACTGATGATAACGAGAAAAAGAAAAAGTAGTTACCATTTATTGAGTGGTTATCACATTATAGGCATAGAGCTAAAATTTTACATATATTCTCTTTGTTTCAATCTCAAGATGGTATCATGAAGAGAATATTATTACTTGTATTTTGCAGATTGTGGTGAGGAAACAGGCATGGAGAGAGTAATAAGTAGCTTGCTCCAGGTCACATGGCTGGGACATGTTAGAGACAAGATCTGAACACAGACTGACTCCCAGGTACGCATTTCTGATTACTGTACTATGTGACCTCCTATAATGCAATGAGATTTTTTTTTTTTGGTAATGAGATTTTAAACAGGTGTGCCAGAATATATACATCCAAATAGGAATAGTGTCCTTTTAATCCTCACCTTGGAAGGTCACACAGTTACTTCTGTACAGCAGCCATTGCACGAAACATTTCTGAAACTTGAGGGAGTCCTTTTGAATGTTGGCAAATCTTTATTCTTTAAAGGTGGATTTGATCTTTGGAAATATCTCCAACTCACTTAGAATTGAATCTGATGGATAATATGGATCATGAAGTTGGTTCTAATTTTTTATCTAAATAAGCGTGATGATAAAGTTTTGTATGAACTTAATTCCCCTGTGTAATTTATACACTACTATGAAGGCAGTTCTAGAAACACTTTGGGTAATGGAAGCATGACTGAATATATACATCCTTTGAGGTGATTATTTTGAAGGATGTCATCAGGAAGTCCACAGAGTTTTTTTTTTTCTTGATACTCACACCTCACATATACACATTTACACATGTACAGACTGAGTTGATGAGCATGTTAAATCATCTTTAAACATTTTTGTGGTTTAAAAAAATCATCTTTTCAAGAGCAATATGTTGCCTCAACAGCTATTTAAGCAGATTCCCTGCAAAATGTCCCATCTATCAAGATGTCCCGAGTCACTATGTATTGAATTCCCTTTTGACTCCTTTGTTTGCATTACTTGTAAATTTTTCATTATGTAAATATAGAAAAATGATCTTGTACATGCTTGCTGCTCTCTGCCCATTTCATATTTATGAGAAAGAGAAAAAGTTAGAAAGGAAGTGCTGAATGAGTGAACATTAATAGACTCACACATCAACCTATGTAAAAAATATATTTTTATGAAAATTGAAGTTACATGCTTTGAAGCACAGTACATTGGGGATAATGAAGCTTAAAGCAAAGTTTGAGTTCAGAATATATGAAATAAGAACACAATAATCCACAGTAGTACAAAAGTCAGAGGAGTAGTATGTTGAAGCCCAGCAGAGTTTGAGGTTTTTTCCTTCAGGTAAAAATTGCATGCTGTAACACATTCGGAAAGTACTATGGTTGCCATGCTGTGACGTGCTGGAGCCTGCTGATTACCAGCTCATAAGAACCTATTATTGAATTTTCAGGAATTTTGTGAGACTGTTGATGTCGTTGTAGGTAGCTTGAAATCAGCCACTGAAGGAGCATTTATATCAAAGATACTGGCAAATGCTACAAAGAATGATTTTTCCATCTCTGAGAGTTGGTTGTTAAACATTTCTAGAACACTACTAGTTGTATGTGTGCTTCAGTTTTACTAGTTTCACCTTACATTTGGAGGAATTTTAGTTAATTAAAATGTCATTAACATATGCATAATTCTCAGGGCTTTCTATCTTTCTGTCAAAGACCCTTGGAAACAAGGGCTTCTTAGATCAACAGAGAAGCAAACTGATTACTTCCCAGAATTTCCCAGGTGATTGTGTTTTGTGGCACTGTAAGAGAGTGCTATTGTGAATAAGCAAGTCCCTGAGATTTTCCAGAATTCTCATGTTCTACAGAGAGAAAACACCAAGGAAGTTGTGAGGATTTATAAGGATAAAAGATTAAAAATAGGCTATAAAGTAGTGATGCTCATTTGTATAAACCAGACATCAAGAAGCCTCATGATCTGATCTCTACACCTCACTTTTAGGGTAGCTATGACGCAGTAAAGTTGTGTAATCCATATACTAGATTTCCTACCATTGACTAAACCTCCTGTGGGAGGCAGTGTACTTATTTGAAGGATGCTACTGTCGCCCAGAATATGTCTTGATCTTCTTTTGGAGTTAACTTCAGAATCACTTTACAAACCAAACAAGGAAAGTCATTTAATTATGTTGGAGTCATAGCTTATTTTGTACTCAGAACAGTGTTACCTGACAAGATTATGCTTTTATTTATCAGAGTTGACCTCAAATGACTTGGGGGCAGTTTTCAGAAGTTAAACCTATTAGAAGATAGAAATTTGCCATCATCAAAGATAGTTAAAGAGGGGAGTGGGGAGAAAAGAGGGACTAGACATTCTCATGCAGTATTTAAGTGGGTATAAATATACACAACTCTTTGGGGGGTGATTTGGAAATACTTATCAGTTATAAAAGAACTTGATCTTTGACTCACAATTACACTTCTTGGAATTTATCCAACAGATATACTCCTAAGAGCACAGAAAGAATCTGTACACAATGGGGATCCCTGGGTGGCTCAGCAGTTTAGCACCTGCCTTCGGCCCAGGGTGTGATCCTGGAGTCCTGGGATGGAGTCCCACATCGGGTTCCCTGTGTGGAGCCTGGTTCTGCCTCTGCCTGTGTCTCTGCCTCTCTCTCCGTGTCTCTCATGAATAAATAAAATCTTAAAAAAAAAAAAAGAATCTTGTACACAATATTTACTGCAACAGGAAAAGATTAGAGGAAACATAAATATCCAACAATAGGAGGCGGGTTGAGTAATTATGGAGTATTTATAAACCGGAACATGTTCCATCATTAGTGAGAATGAGGCAGAGCTGTATGTATTGATAAGGAGCAATCTCTAAGATATTAAGTGGAAAACTAGGTACAGAAGAGTGTACTGCAACCTTTGTTAAAAATGGATGTGCATATGTATTAATTTATAAGCTTATATATATCTATATCTTTCTACATACCTATATTATCTCATCTCTAGAGGGATTTGGAGAAACAAGGTAGCACATTGATTCTAGGGAAGGGAACTAGGAAACCAAGATAAAGGTTGAGAAGGAGATAAATTTTCATTTGGCAATATTTGAATTTTTAAACACATATTTTCATAAAACAAATAAAGAATAAACATCAGGCTGAAGATTCTCATGCAATTCCTAAAAGTTTTAAACAGTGGCAATACCACCGTTGAAACAAATAAATTATAAGTGAGCAGAGATTTGCCACTTAGAGGGGGCCTAAGATGTATAGGTTGCTTAAGTATAAATATACTGACATGTTTGGTAAGGTAATGTTTTATTCCTTTAATCTCATTTGCTGAGGGATTCCACATTGGCGAGAAGGTGCCAAAGACAAAACTGCCATTCTTGGACCTTGAGGACTCCTCAAGGGCAAGGACCACATATGTTTATTCTCATATAAGCCTAGAATTGTGTCTGAATCTCAGAGTTCTTTGCTGCAAGTGAGATAAACCAGCTCTAGCTAATTTAAGTAGAGCATATAAAAAAATGTTAGACACCTCACAGAATTCTAGGAGGGGATGGAGAACCAGGCTTAGCAGTAGGTAACCAGGACAATGCCCCAATCGCTCAGAGTGAAACACAGTTTCAAACTCTAATGCCTGATTTGGCATTTGAGACCACTGACACACTCACACTAGACCCTAGGTAAAGCTAAAGATACACGTCACTTTGCTCCCATCCTACTAGTCAGAAATTAGTCACATGATTAACAGGGAGCTGTATTACTTATGCTGAATGGCCATGTACCTAGCTAAAACTTTGATGCTCTGTTACAGTAAGAATGGAAGGGAGAATGGATACTGTGGGACAATTAACAGTCTGTCCCACAGAAAAATGATGCTATACTGAACTCAAAAGCTGGCAAAAAGACAAGTAAAGGCCATTTATTTGGATCTCAAAATCAAACTATTAGACTTGAGTCAACTTGGATCTATGTTCCTAGGAATTATTATTTTTTTTGCTGGAAATACACAAAGCCATCAAAAAATAAGAAAACTTATTATCTATATATTTTTGATGTTGATTATTTTCTTGTGGTTTTTGCTAAATTGCTGAGCATGGATCCATGCATAGGCATCTGTGAATCTGCTGGCAGTTGGAATAAGGGAAGTGCTATTATAGATTTGTCCTACTGGAATGAGTATTTTTAGGTATGACAGTTGATCAGATTTGAGCATATGAGTTTTCCTTTTTGAAGAGCAGTGACACCCATCAGAGAGAATTTCCCATACTGCAAGACAGTTAAATGGGTTAGAGAGGCCTCAACTGTCAAAGTCCTTGGCCTGAGAAGGTTGCTGTTTTTTTTTTTTTTTTTTTTTTTAAGAGGAGGGGAGGTACAGAGGGAGAGGGAGAGAGAGTATCTTAAGCAGGCTCCACACCCAGCACAGAGCCCAATGTGGAGCTTGATCTCACAATCCTGAGCAGAAATCAAGAATCTGACACTTAATCGACTGAGCCACCCAGACACCCCAGTTGCTGTTCTTCATTAACAGGGAACTGCCATCTTCTGAACTATGATAGCCAGCTAGTGTTCTGTTTCATGGGAAACTCCAAGTAGTTGCGTGAATGTGTTTTTTTCAAATAATTGCATTTCTCCCTTTTCTTTTTCCTTGAAGAAAATGACTGCTGGATAATCTCCAAGTTATCTGAGATTTAATTATATATATAATACTTAATTATATATATAATAATTAAAGATTTATTCATTTATTTGACAGAGATAGGGAGAACACAAGCAGGGAGAGAGGGAGAGGAAGACAGAGAATCTGTAAGCAGACTCCCCACTGAGCATGGAGATGATGTGGGGCTCCATCCTAGGACCCTGAGCCGAAATCAAAAGCTAGACGCTCAACTGAAACCGACTGAGCCACCCAGGTGCCCCAAGAACTTAATATTTTTATTGTTTGAGTGTGAGAATTTTTTAGTGTGAAATCCTGTGTAAATTGAGAATTGGGGAGTAGCAAACCCAAGAGGATACTTGAACCCCAGTAGAGAACAGTTTAGCTGTAGAAGCAGTCTGTGCCTTAAAGATGGGCATAGATATACCAAAGATCAAGTTGGAAGGTGCCTTTAAATTAGATTGTCCATCTCCAGAAGAAATTAAAGGTTGTAGCTCTCTCAAATTCAGTGGCATGCTTGTTATGTTTGGTTTCAAGAAGTTCTTAAACATTTATGCAAATCTAAAAGAAGGAGTCTTAAAAATTCCCATAAGGAAAGAACTAAGAAATTAAGTCAAGTGTTTTACTACTTTAATGTGCTAGCCCCTTTAAGTATTTTTTTAATTTATAAGTATGAAATTCCTAATTGTTTTGTTTTGTTTTTGTATATTTTTTTATTGGAGTTCGATTTGCCAACATATAGTATGACACCCAGTGCTCATCCTGTTAAGTGTCCCCCTTAGTGCCTGTCACCCAGTCACCCCATCCCCCCACCTCCTCTTCCACTACCCCTTGTTCATTTCCCAGAGTTAGGGATCTCTCAAGTTTTGTCACTCTCTCTAATTTTTCCCACTCATTTTTTCTCTTTTCCCCTATGATCCGTTTCACTATTTTTTATATTCCCTATATGAGTGAAACCATATGATTGTCTTTCTCCGATTATGCTGAGTGAAGTAAGTCAATCAGAGAAGATGTTAAGTATTTTTGATGAGAGCTAAACTGTAAATCGTATTCTGTAGCTTCTCAATTTATGTCGAATAGGCTAAACAAAATAATCTGTTTGATAATTTCTAGCGGAGTCTGAGGTTTGAAAGTGTTCATGTTCTGTTTTAAATGTTCACATCCCAAAGGATCTTATCTGACTCATGCTTGTTTTATTTCTTAATTTTTCCCAAAGTACTCAGACAAATTCTGGTTTTCAAAAGTTGCCATTCAAAGAACAGTACTAGCCACTTGGTTTTCCTTCTTTGCCATTTTGTCTAATCATCATTCTCTCCTTTGTTTATTGGGAATACTGTGATTTGTGTCTCTCCAAAAAGACTATTTTCTGGCCATTTCTTTTGCTTATTCCCTGAGACTGTGGGTGCTTAAGGAATTTGCTTCTGTATCCTGTCATCCAGTCTCTCCTTCCAGGGGTGTCTCTATGATGATAATTGTTACCTGGTTTGGGTAAATGGATTTTTCATTGTTTGGGGGGAAGATCGCAATTACTCTTTCAATCTCCTTGTCTGTGTATATCTTTGTGTAGAGAACTGTGATTAAAACAATGGAATACATATTATAATTGAACTTCTCTTTGTAAGAGTGACCTTGTACAGTACCTACAATTAACTATAGCGAGGGTACAAGTGTGTCTGTAAAGGACCAGGCTGAAGGTTAATTAATACACTAGCAGCTGAGAATGGAACAGTTTATCTTTTAGCCAAGCTAAAGGATTTTACAATTCATAGATAGTTCTAAAAATAAAGATGTGCAGTGGATAGATACCAACTGCAAAACCAACCCTTCTCTGTATGTCATTTGAAGCTTGGGATCGCTCTGGACAAGCCTGTGACCTGTCCATATTCAGAGGTTCCTTTTTTACTTAAAAAAAAAATCTGTAAATAACCCTAGTAACACCCAATTTACCTAGACTTAAGATTTCTGAGTCACTTTGGATCCTCTGTTGTTTGTCCTGTAATTTTGGTCACTTGTTAAGTCTTGTCCATCCTTCCATTTAAGATCTATCTCATGTTGGCAGAGGACCTGTGCTTTCCTTTGGTCTCACTTCCACACCCCTGCTTTAAGGCCAATGGGTTATTGCAAAAAAGTAAAAATGGGTTATTGCAGTAATCTTCTGCTCATCTCCTTGCTTTGGTTCCTGTTGTTTCAATCCATCCTGTGCTGGACATTATTAATAGACTCAGTCCTCCCAATATATTGTTTTCATCAAATTCTATGGACCCAGCTAAAAAAAGAAAGCCAAAGCCAAAAACCCTCTATGGGTTTCCTCATGGGATGAGTTACAAACTTTTTGAACTAGTTTTTAAGTGACTCCAATTTGTGTCTTTTTACTCCTTTTTTAAACTTCTTTCACTTCTGCTGACATTGCCTCCCCGGTGCCCACCCTCCCACCCCATCCTCCAAGCTGTTATTCAAGTCCTATCTGTTTTTCAAGGCACAGTTCAGGTCTCATCCCTTGACAAAGACTTACTTCTTTGTCCTTTCAGTCCATGAAGACTGGGCCCTTTTCTGAGCTCAGAGGGTGTAGGATGTTGGATGTTGGAAGTACAGGAAGCCTGAGTGGTTACTGTGTCCATTGACTTTCTCTGTAGTCATGTGGTTCATGCCCTTATTATAGTCTCCTCCACTATATGTGGGGCCAGGATCATGATTTCCATTCTTATCACAGTATCTGGTACACAGTACTTGGCACAATGATGAAATGACAATGAGGCCCTGATTATTGGCAGCAGACCTGGATCAAGGCTTTGGGAATTTTCCAGTTCATGTTGCTGCTCTCAATATAGCTCTTGTCTATAGGACTGGGGAAATCTCTCCCTTGTCTGGTTATTTAATAATTTATATATTTAATCCTTCAGTGATCTTGAAATGTCTCTTAAATGCCCCTTCCTCTCCATTTCCACTCTTCAAAGATAAGGCTCACTTTTCCCTTTTCATTTGTATTCCTTCAAACCCGAAGTCATGATAGACCAAATGTTGTGAGCTAAAGGAAAAAATCCTGGAGGCATCTGTACTTGTGTTATCTCTCAGTGAGAGCACAATCTTGGAGGGAGCAAACCTGTATTGAGTGTTGATCATAGTTGAGTGCTGGCATAGGTTTTTTTTCCTTCAAGTACCCATTTCTGATACATTTTAATCTCAGATTTTTAGTTAAACTGATTTTTTTTTCAAATTTTTATTTAAATTCTTCTTAGTTTAACATATGGTATAATACTGGTTTCAGGAGTAGAATTTAGTCATTCATCACTTACATATAACACCCAGAGCTAAACAAAAACTGATTTTTTGTCTGATTTACATTTCTATTGAGGGGACTGGCACTTTCCCTTCTGCTCCCCAAAAAGAAAGAGGTTGAGTTTCTCTTTCTTTCTTTCTTTCTTTCTTTCTTTCTTTCTTTCTTTCTTTCTTTCTTTCTTTCTTTCTTTCTTTCTTTCTTTCTTTCTTCTTTCTTTCTTTCTTTCTTTCTTTCTTTCTTTCTTTCTTTCTTTTTTCTTTCTTTCTTCCTTCCTTCCTTCCTTCCTTCCTTCCTTCCTTCCTTCCTTCCTTCCTTCCTTCCTTCCTCCCTTCCTTCCTTCTGATTTGTATTTGTTTATTTGAGAGAGAGGGAGAGCAAGTGAGAGAGAACATGAGCAGGGGCAGACGGAGAAGCAGCCTCTCTACTGGGGGCTTGATGCAGGGCTTGATCCCAGGACCCTGAGCCAAAGGCAGCCACTTAACCAACTGAGCTGCCCAGGCACCCCAAGAGGTTGAATTTCATCTGCTCTATGCCTTCTAGTTTGGATAAATATTCAAGGTGGTAATTAGATTAATATCCCATACTCCTCATTCTGACATTTGAACTTATGAAATTAAAAGTCACCTAAGATTTTGGAAATGTGTCATGTTTTAGGTGGCATGACTTAGAATATGTATTTTATATATTTTCCTGTAGAAAAGTCATTTTTCCCCCTGTTGAGCCGGAAGGCAAATCTGTGGGACTCAAGTAAAAAATTTTTAATAGGCAATCACTATCATTCCACATTCAATGCACAACCACAGGGTGCCTGGCACTGCCAGCGCTGCTGTAAATAATGGGCCCTTTACAATTGTACCTAAAATATACTTAGCTAATTTACTGGAGTGACAACTCCCATCTGTGTGGTATTAGAACACTTTAAAAAGTGGCCAAAGTTCTGATTTGTTTGACTTGTTAAAAAGCACAGAACATTTTCCACCTTGAGGAGGTGAAGGGGGCAGGATTTGAGTCAGTCACAAATCATTTTAAGAATCCATTTCAGAAGGGAGACTAGGTTTGATCTCATACCCTAAATTAACACTCTGAGACCTGTACATTTCCACTGCCACCTTGGAAATGTTTTTTAAATGGCTCTTTCTCTCTGTTCTCACTGCTTTCTCCCTTTCAAGCTTCCTCACCAAAATGGCTGCAAAATTCCTCGGGTTGCCTTTTCTGACATAGCTCCCCACCCTCCATTTTGTGTAGCATCTTCTGGCCACATTCATTACTCTTAAACACCTTATTTATCAAGTCAGTGACAATGCTTTCTTACAGAAAGTCAGGATTTTTGGCCTGCAAATATGGACATATTTGGCTGCTTTCACCACCCTCAGAATCAGGTCTTTGTGAGTGTGGTGGGTCTTGCTTCCTACCCAACATCCCTTGGAGTGCAGGGCTGGGAAACCTAGGGTAAAAAAAGCAAGAGGTTGAGTGATGACCTTTCCCTAAAATCTTATTAGACCTTTATGCATTGCCTCCATAAGAAAATTAGAAATCATCTTTTACTGCATTCTCTTACCCACATCTTTCCATTTCATAAACAAGTGAACTCAACTCTAGAGCCTGTAGACAATTGCACAAGTTCACCTAGCTATTGATGCCAAGATGTCTTGCCCCCAATCTGTTCTTTCTCCTCTTATAACTCTTCTGGGCTATAAAGGCCCTCCATGACCTGATCTATCCTGCTAATCTTGAGTTCTTACAAACCTCTAACTCAGCCTGCCGTTCTGATTAGGGCAGATATTTACTGTCATGTGAAAATGAAAATTCTGCCTCTGTGACTATGTTCTTAGCTTTTCTATTGCCTGTAATACTTTCCTTTCTTCCTTCCAACTAAATTTTACTCATTTGTGCCATGTATTGGAAAGAATGTGGATTTTATTTTATTTTTTAAAAAAAGATTTTATTTATTTATTTATTTATTCATGAGAGACATATAGAGAGAGGCAGAGATATAGGCAGAGGGAGAAGCAGGTCTTCCTTTGGGGAGCCTGATGTGGGACTTGATCCGAGGACCCCAGGATCATGCCCTGAGTCAAAGGCCAACCGCTGAGCCACCCAGATGTCTCAAGAGTGTGAATTTTAGAATCACTTATTTAATAAACCACATCTTGAATAATGATAGGCAAGTTCATGAATTTGTTTCCTCAGAGGTTTGTTGGGTTAACTGAAGCAACACAGAGAGGCAGAGTTCAGTTGCTGGCACATGTTAGACATTAAATGAGGTCTTTTTCCTTTCTTTGTTCCCACTTCAATGTCGGTACAGTCCATGGTGCTTTTCTTGACCATTCTACCACTCACTTTCTCAGGATTCACAAGCGTCTCAGTTCAGGCCATAGGTATAGTATGTTTTCTGATGTTTGCTCTCTGTGGTAATTATTGGTATCCTCTGCAATTTGTTCCCCCTTCCCTGTACAAGGATTATCCATCTCTATGTCATTGATGTTGGGCTTGATCATGTGACTTGCTTGGGGCCAATGGAATGTGAACAAATGTGATACAGCTATGTTCTTCTTAGACAAATTGTGTTTCTATCAGCTTACTCTCTCATTCCTTCTGTTACAAAAATGGTTTGTTGCACACAGGAGCTGCTCCTTCAGCATGAGTCCTAGAATACGTAAACATGTGGTGCTGTGCTGCAGTAGTTGAGCTAAAACATGAGCATGAAATAAACATTTGCTGTTGTAAGTCTCTGAGATTGTGGGAATTGTTACCACTGAATATTCATTAATCAACTCCTATTTTCTCTCTGTTATTCTTGTTTCCCAAAGTAGAGTTAAACTTTTTTAGTTCATAAGTTCAGGTGTTCAAAACATTTCACAGATTTTATTTCTATAACAATTCTGCTTCCAAGCCTCTATTCTGCTGGATAAGTGAAAAAAAAAATAACTTCAGCCTTTCTTGGAATCCCCTCACCCCAAATAACTCCCTAGGACTCAGCTATAGTTATTATGAGGGCTCCATACCGTGGGGTCATGGGTTTTGTTCAGATGACTACCATCTCTGTGGACATGGCTTCTTCAGGTCTGGTGGCTCTCTATGGTCATGTTCAGGGCATAGGAGTTTTCAGCAGGACTGCCCATGATCCGAGTGTAATCCATGACCACTCTTTTCTTTTTGGCTCCTTGAGTATTGTCAGTAAGCAAGGCCTCTCTACTTGAGACATGCAGACCCTCTTCCTTTCTTCACTCTTCCCCTAGTTCAGAAGCACTTGGAGAAATCTTTCCTCTTTCAAGTTTCTACCAGGAATTCCATTTTTGCTCTTAAATCTTCTTCCCATAAAAATTGGAATCCTTATAAGCTTCTGTTTTTCTGCCCTGCACCTATTTGCCCTGAGCCAAGGTGCATAGAACTGACTACTTATTTAAAACGCTTTATTTTTTAGTTTTTAAATATTTTTATTTATTTTTGTGTGAGAGAGAGAGAGCAAGAGAGAGAGAGAGAGAGAGAGAGAGAGAGAGAGAAAGCATGAGTGAGAGGGAGGAGCAGAGGGTGAAACAGACTCCCAGCTGACCAGGGAGCCCAAAGGCAGATGCTTAACTGACTGAGCCACTCAAGCACCCTATTTAAATCTTAAAAAAAAAATTATTGCTATTATTTTTGGAGAGAGAGAGATTGCATGTGAGCAGGGGTTGTGGGGGAAAGGCAGAGGGAGAAGGGGAGAGAGAATCTTAAGCAGGCTCCATATGACCCTGAGATCATGACCTGAGCCAAAATCAAGTCAGATGCTCAACTGACTGAGCCACCCAGGCAACCTTGTACCTATTTAATTTTGGTGGAAAAGAAAGGAAAAAAAATCAGGGAGCAAAAGTAAGTTAGCATTTCAAATTATCCAACCACATTTCCAATTTAGGGTAGGGTTTCTCAACCTCGGCGCTATTGATATTTGGAGCTGAATAAATCTTTGTTGTGGGGAGTCTTCTGTGCATTGTAGGATGTTTAGCAGCATCCCTGTCTTCTACCCAAGGGATGCTGGTAATAAGCCCTATCCCCACTCCCCAACCTCCCGCCATGACAACCCAAAATATCTCCAGACACTGCTAAATATCCAGGAGGAGAATACCCAGTTGAGAACCAGTGATTCAGTGCATGGATTGAGTTATATATAACCTTTGCTTTTCCCAAGACTTAGCCAACTATTTAATCCACGAGGAGGAACTTAATAGATATTTTCTGATAGAAGGAATTAAAGTAGTAAATGTTATTTATATTTTGGCTAGGGGACTGCAGTTCCTCTTAAATAGGGAAGTGAAGGGAAACAAATGAGTTTGTCTTAAAAATATTTCTTTTCTGCCTTTTTGCAGGTATGCAATCTATATGGGTGAATGCTCAAACTAATTATTGTTACTGAGGAATTTTAATGAAATTCTGAATTCAGTCACTCAACCAGTGTGGTAATTAACAAAGAGTTGGTTGGGGAAGAACATTTATGAAAAGGAACAACAAAATAAATAATTTACATGCCAAAGAATATAATTCCTGGGAGGGCATGAGTCAGTTGTAGAGTTTTGCCAGTGTTACAGTCCCAGAGTTTGCTGTGTGAGGGATTTGAGAGAGTGAAGGATGAAAGAGTGAATTGAAATCCCGTATGCTAATAAAGCTGCATATGTCTTTGTGGTTCCAGTGCTTCTGAAGATCTTCCTACAATGAAAGGAGCTTTTCCTTTGAATGGTGAAGGCTTTGGACGTGCAGTTAGTTTCCTTATCAGGGTGAGGATTCCACATTAAGCAAGAGAAGAGATTATATATTTTTTGAGTAGGAGAGATGAGTCTTGTATATGTGTATGTTAGGGTTGAGGAAGGCATTACAGAAAAATTGTTATTTATGTTTTATAGGAAATTAATCCTACCTGGAACACAACAGTGGCCTAATTATGAAGGCAAAAGACTAGCCAGGGATTAGCATCACTTGTGTTCCATGCTGTTTATCGCCTGGTTATAATGAACCAGGTGGTTTTATCTTCAGACACACAACAGATAGTCTGTCATCTCAGGCTTTTAGAAATTGATATATGCAAACACTTGGCAAAGCAGGTATCTTTGCAACCTTTCTTAATAATAACAGACGGCTGTTCAGCGCCTGGAGTACAATTTAGTGGGTACATCTCATTTTGGCATATGTGTGGAAAGGAAAACCTTGTGTGGTAGGATTACTTTACCAATATGATATTTCAGAAATAGCTGAGATTTAAATTACCATGGGGCTGTATTATTAAAGTGAGAGATTTATTCAGTTTACACTACAAATCCCTGGAGAGATAAGTGTGCTTATATTATAGGTACAATCAGAAAGGTAAATAACAAATCTGGACACCATTTTCTTTCAAGTAGTATTTTAGTTGTATGATGGATTTTAAAGGATGAAAGCAGATAGAGGAGTGTTTTTAATCAGAATGAGAAATATTAGGTTCAGAGGGAATCAGGAATGGAAAAAGCAGCTTATTTTTTTTAGACAATAAGGTATAATTGCTGACCTTAGAATCGTCTATTTTTTAACCTAAAAAATTAAAAGAACCCCATACCAGATGTGTATTTTGCTTATTTGGTTACTTACTGGTTCCTCTCCTTCCTGGTTATTTCCACTGTAGTAGGATCACACTCCTGAGAGTACTCACCTTACAAATGTTCTTATCCATACAACATGTCTCATGCAGTTTCTTCCTTTCTGACTTTCACTGCCAGCTCTAAGAAGTCTCAGACTTACTTTTCCTAGAGCTCACTAACCTGCAAGGACTCCTTGCTTTCTCTCTTTCAGTTGTACCCATTACTTCTAAAAAAGTATGTATGTATGTATGTATGTATTTATTTATTTATGAGAGAAAGAGTGAGATAGAGAGAGAGCAGGGAGGGGGCAGAAGGAGGAGAGGGAAAGAATATTAAGACTCCTTGCTGAGCACAGAACTGGATTCAGGGCTTGATCCCACGACCCTGAGATCATGACCTAAGCCAAAATCAGAAGCCAGCTGCTTAACTGACTGAGCCATCCAGGCACCCCTATATCCATTACTTTCTTGAGATTAAGCCCCAGACCCCACCTTGTTCCCAAAGTCTTCCTTAACTTACACTAATCAGACTACTAATTATTTCCTTGCTGGTTGTGACCTCCATAATTTATTTCAAAATTTGCTCCCACAATGGGTTATATCAATGTATTTGAAGATAATGTTGCATTAGATGACAAAAGGGGCTCATGTTGAAATAAATTTGAAAATCTTGTATAGATGAAATTTTGCCCCCTTACCTGCTGAACCCCTCATCAGAATTTCTAAATGATGTGACTTTCCAATACCTTTCTCATAGAATTTTTTCTTCTAACATTTATTGGCATCTCACAGAATTAGCATTACATAGACCAGGATAGATATGGAGAATACTAAGTTAGACTGCATGACTAGATAGTCTATGACTAGTTGGCTGTATACATGCTGAGAACAAAGAGGGTAACTGAATTCAGTGGTGGAGAATAAAAAAGCTTTGGTGGGAAGACAGTGACGAGCATTTCCACAAAGGTACCACCCACTGGAGATCAAGACCAAATGGGTAGTAAATCCGTTCCAGTTCTAGGTAGGCATTGAGAGTCTGTTGGATAGATTGACAGATCCTATCTGTGGAATAGAGAAATGGCTTTGAAAGTGCTGTGCTAAAATTGTCAGAAAACCAAAATTGGGAAGAGATAGAAACCAGTGTAATTATTCATAAATTCAACAGGTATAATTATTGGTCATGGATTGTGTTTGGATCATGGGCAGTCCTGCTTAACTCCTATGCCCTGAGCATGACCACAGAGAGCCACCAGATCTGAAGAAGTCATGTCCACAGGGATGGTAGCCATCTGAACAAAACCCATGACCCCATGATATGGAGCCCTCATCATAACTGTAGCTGAGTCCTAGGGAGTTATTTGGAGTGAGATTCCAAGAAAGGCTGAAGTTTCTTTTTTTATTTATTCAGCAGAATAGAGGCTTGGAGGCAGAGTTATAGAAATAAAATCTGTTAAATGTTTTGAACACCTGAACCTAAGTCACTTGGTGTCTTATGAGGTCACCAAGTAGGACCCTGCCAGCTAGCTCAAGTTTAGAGTTTGGAGTAGAAATGAAGAGGAATGGATAAAACCAGACACTCAAGACATCTGTGCAAATGTTGAAAAGCCTGGATAGTGGGCGGCCTTCCCAAGTGGTACTGCTCAGGAGCAGCTTGGGGTCAGGGGTATTCTCCCAATTTCCAAACTCACTGCTAAGAGCAGGATGTGGGCTAATGACATTCAGCCTGGTGACTTAGTAAGAGCACAAACAGTTGGGGTTGGCTAGGGGCTGACACTGTTGTCCATGCCATGATGGAAACAAAGAGAAAATTCTTTCCTGCTTAATCACTTCTTGGGTTTCAAGAACAGAGTCTCATTGTAGTAGATGAACTCAGCTTCTAATTTCTTTTTGTTTGAGAAGCACCTATCACATTTCTACAACCATTTATCTCTTTTATCTCCTTCTCGAATTAACTCCCACTTACATTCTTTCATTTCCAATCACTGTTCAAAGACAGGCAAATTGAAGTAGTTAAAAAAAAAATAACGGCAATTTGAGCCCTCTGGAATAGTTCCTTATTCTTCCTGCCAAGAATGTCGTATGTCCACAGCAGGCAGTTCAATTAGCAAATCCATGAATCAGGATTTTAATTATACATTTATCTGAAAGGAAAATGCTAGCTTCACTTCTACCCTATACCTTACTTGTAGGAATCACAGCATGACAATGACTGAACCTGAGTCCCTAAGGTGAAATATGAGATGGTGAAATACAAACATGTTGGTGGAAATTCATTCACATTTGTTCATGGGTGTTTCTGTATTTAGCAAGTAGCGAGAATTCTTGGTTGTATGAAAAAAATTAAAATTAACTCTAGAAGGCTAAGAAATATCCTAATTAAGAAATTTGCTAATTGTTATTCCCTGCTGTGTCTATAGCCTGTATTTGGTTTTAAGTCGTGACTAAGAATCTGAATGGTGTCTTTTACTTCAAAATGCTCTCCGCAGTTATCTTGCCTGATGATAATGCTCTTTAGAGCTGGGGAATTCCTCCTCCTACTCTTCTTTCTTCTTCTTTTCCTTTTCCTCCTCCTCCTCCCCCCTCCCTGCTGCCGCTTCTTTCCACTGCAGGTCTTGAAACTAGAAGCTCTCCGATGCTCATTTAGTACCTTCCATTGGTATTTTTTAAAAAAGATTTTATTTATTTATTCATGCAAGACACACAGAGACAGAGACACAGGCAGAGAGAGAGGCAGGATGCCCGTGGGGAGCCTGATGTGGGACTCGATCCCAGCACCCCAGAATCACGACCTGAGCCAAAGGTAGATGCTTAACCACTGAGCCCCCCAGGTGCCCTTCTTCCATTGATATTTTAAAGGAAAAATTACTTTCAGTGCCTCTACTCTAACCCAAGTGGGAGGACTGGTAAAAGGATTAACTATTAGGGTAACTAGATCCATCCTCTCTGAATGTTGTGGCTTGCACTGTCCTGGGTGAGGAAAGGGAAATAACATTTGTCTGCCAGTATCTTAGGAGATTTCATTGACTACATGGGTTCAACCAACTCTCAGATGCTGGAAATAGTTCAGAGGGAGAGAGAGAGAGAGAGAGAGAGGGAGAGAGAAAGGTTTTGAGAAAGATCTAAGCACCAGACTTAGAGTAGTTCCCTAAGTCCTCTCCAAAAGCCAACAGGTCCATTCTTCTCATGAAATGCTGGAATATACTCAGTCCATAACTCTGTGATTGTATATATGGCAACCTTGGCCTTTGGTCCTTTAAGGTCTAATCTTGTTTTTAAAGTTTGAAGCCATAACCAGATTCTTTGCCCCCTCCCCAAGTGAAATCTACAAAGTATGAAATTATTGATTTTATATATCAGATGGGGGAATCCGACAGTCTTTTCCTTTCCCTCTTATGCCTATTTGCAGAGGGAGTTTAACTGGGCTCAAGGTTTATGGGCATATTTATTTGACCCAGGGAAGAAAAGGAAGAAAGGAAAACCATTAAAGGATGTTTGGTCATTCCAAGCCACCCTGCCTTGAGATGTTCCCCTAGCAGTGAAGGCGGAGAGGACCAATGAGTGAATGTTTTTTGCTCTCTCTGGGTTCATTGCTAATTTTATCTTAATAGGACACATAACATCATATTCCCACACTGATTAAGCATATCTATGGTAAAAAAGAACTTGTGGGCCAAGGAAGAATTAGAACTAGCTTTTAAAAACTATCAGTCTGAGATGTTTAAACAGAAAGTAAAAAAAGACATAGAAATAACAAAGTAATTCTCCTAGATGCAGCTCTTGGCTAAGATTTAATCAAGACACTGTGTGAATTTTTAGAATATTTCTATTAAAGACCATTCAATCTAGGCTGTAAGAATAAACACTAAGAAAGGCAAAACCCATTCTAGGTTTTGGAGTTGTTTCATAGACATTACCTTCTAATTTTTTTCCTCAAGTATATCTCTAAAGGATTTTGAAAAATGAAATATTCTTTCCCACATTTTTAAGTTAACTTCTAAAGTTTTTAATGTAAATTTAAGTAAATATAAAAGATGTAATTTACCACATGTAAATTTCAAAATAAAACTGTTGCATTCCTCTTATTTTATTGTTTCCGTTAAATGTATTCAATACATTAAAGACCACAGCAATGTACATTGAAGTTGGATTTATCTCAATGTATTTCTTTTACCATAAGACTCAAAGTGTTAATATCTTTTTCTGTGTAGAGTTATTATTACAGTTTGGGTAATTATTAAATATAAAAAGTAAAACTTATTAGAAATGCATCACATAATGAGACAAGTTTTAAAAATTAGTTCTTATGATGTGGATTAATTTTGCTAGAATGAAACAGCTTTGCATCAGTATTAAATCTATTTTTCCCTTTTTATATTTATAAGTATTTGAAACCTTTTTCAGAAATGAATAAATGGAAAGCTGGTTATTGCAGTGTCAGTCATTTCTTTGGACTAACTGTCAAGTTAAACACCAAAAATTCAACTAGTGCTCTTCCATTAGAATAGGGGGGAAACGTTTTTTTTTTTAATCAATGAATTGTTTCACTTAGTCTTTATTTAACTAGATTGAAAGCAGTAAATTGGAAGCCATCTGATGTATAGAGAAGGATACATAGCCCGGTAGAGTCACTCACTTTCTCAGCAGCATTTTGGATTGTCTCTTTGTAGCCTGTGGTTTCTACATTACAGGGTCATGCACTGATGGGAGATCTAGTTCCGGTGAGGTCAGCCTTTCAAAGAATAGGAAAAAGGAAAGGGGCTTCTGTTAAAGGGGAGGAGGGAACAGAGAATTGGCACCCGTACCTGAGTGTACTTGTTCTCAGAAAGATCACTTTTAGGAATAAGAATCTATAGCATTTGAAGATCTTGAAATTGATTCCTCCTGGACTCCCTGAGAGTTTTGGTATACACATGCCCTATTAGAAGAACCACAGGTTTAGGATTGATGTGTAGATATGCTTACACTATTGAATTGGGCCCTTTGAGTAAAACCTCAAGCACTTGGAGTTATTTAATCTGTGAGAAAAGCAAGAGAAGGAAAAGAAATATAACGGGATTTAGACTGGGTGGGTGAATGGTGAGCAGTTACTGTGTATTTCATTGAAAACATAATAAGAATCAATATAATGAGTTTAAACAGGGTCTAAAAAGGTTCTACCATTGGATTGTACCATCAATTATTTTTTAAGAAAGTTGTAATCTGGTTTAATAATAACATTTTCAAACTTTGGGAGAATACTAGTAATAGATTTTCTGTGCTTGATCAAGAGTAAGTCAAGAAAAAACACAAATAGAGTGAAAATTATTTTCAATTAATTTTACTTGATTTGACTATTTGAGAGAGGAGTCACTAATTGCAGAAGTATAGTGAACTCTATTTCTAGATAAAATTCTGCTTTGGTGACTTACTGTGTAACCCCAGGAGATTACTAATGGCCTCCAAACCTCAGTTTCTTTATCTGTAAAGCATGACCTACTTCAAGGAAAAATGGGGATTAAATGAGATAATATGAAATAATTAAATGTAAACTGTTTTGTTTGCTGCTGTTACATACTAATTGCTCAGTAAATGATAACTATTAGGCAAAAACTGGAGTGTTTAGTGAAAAAGATCCACTCATTAGAGCTTATATGAAAAAGTCTGACTTTTAAAAAATATTTAAATTCAATTAGCTAACATATGGTACATCTTTAGTTTCAGATGTAGTATTCAATAATTTATTAGTTGCATATAACACCCAGTGCTCATCACATCATATGCCATTCGCAATGCCCATCACCCAATTACTCCATCCCACCCCCAGTTTCTTGTAGTTAAGAGTCTTTTATGGTTTTCTCCCTCTCTGATGACTTCCTCTTCAGTTTTCCCTCCCTTACCCTATGACCCTCTGCACTGTTTCTTATAATCCACACATGAGTGAAACCATATAATTGTCTTTCTCTGATTGACTTATTTTGCTCAGCATAATACCCTCCAGTTCCATCCATATCAATGTAAATGGTAAGTATTCATCCTTTCTGATGGCTGAGTAATATTCTATTGTGTGTGTGTGTGTGTGTGTGTGTGTGTGTATACACACACATCTTCTTTATTCACTTATCTGTTGATGGAAATCTCAGCTCTTTCCACAGTTTGGCTAATGTGGACGTTGCTACTATGAATTTTGGGTGCAGGTGCCCCTTGAGATCACTACATTTGTATCTTTGGGGTAAATACCTAGTAATGCAATTGCTGGGTGGTAGGGTAGCTGTATTTTTAACTTCTTGAGGAGCCTCGGTACTGTTTTCCAGAGTGGCTGCACTAGGTTGCATTCCTACTAACAATGAAAGAGGGTTCCCCTTTCTCTGCATCCTTGCCAACATTTGTGGTTTCCTGTCTTGTTAATTTTAGCCATTCTGACTGGTGTAAGGTGGTATCTCATCATGGCTTTGATTTGTGTTTCCATGATGATGAGTGGTGTTGAGTATCTTTTCATGTGTCTGTTAGCCATCTGTATGTCTTCTTTGGAGAAATGTCTGTTCATGTCTTCTGCTCATTTCTTGACTGGATTATTCATTTTTTGGGTGTTGAGTTTGATAAGTTATTTATAGATCTTGGATGCTACCCTTTATCTGATGTGTCACTTATGAATATCTTCTCCCATTCCATAGGTTTTCTTTTATTTTTATTGACTGTTTCCTTTACCGTGCAGAAGCTTTTTATCTTGATGAAGTCCCAATAGTTCATTTTTTGTTTCCCTTGCCTTTGGAGACGTGTCTAGCAAGAAGTTGCTATGGCCGAGGTGGAAGAGGTTGCTGTTGTTCTCCTCTAGGATTTTGATGGTTCCTGTCTCACATTTAGCTCTTTCATCCATTTTGAGTTTGTCTTTGTGTATGGTGTAAGAATGATCGTATTTTACATGTGGCCGCAATTTCTCAATCCTTGAAGCTTTTTTCCCAAGTCTTTTTTTTTTTTACTTTATTTTGTGTCCGTCCAAGGAGAGAAGACGCAGGTCACAGCAGACGTATTTGCGGCCCTGCCGGGCCTGAGTGGATCGTCCGGTCCCTCGCGCTGGGCAAGCAGGCGCTAAACCACTGTGCCACCCAGGGATCCCTGGATAGTCTTTTCCTGCTTTATTGAAGATGAGTTGACCATAGAATTGTGGGTCCATTTCTGTGTTTTGTATTCTGTTCCATTGATCTATGTGTCTGTTTTTGTGCCAGTACCATACTGTCTTAATGATTACAGCTTTGTAATATAGCTTGAAGTCTGGCATTGTGATACCATCAACTTTGCTTTTCTTTTTCAACATTACTCTAGCTATTGAGGGTCTTTTCTGGTTCCATACAAATTTTAGGATTATTTGTTCCAGCAAGAAGTCTGCCTTTTGACAGCCCTTGCCAACCTCTAAACTTTCCATTTTTTATTCAGCTATCAATTATCTGACGTCTTCTTCATATGTACAGGTCGATGTCAGGGTCCTTGATATGACAGGCAGTAGTGAAATGCATAATTACAATCCAGTGAATCTTTCAGTACCCTAAATGTGACAAATGATATAGTATAGCGGAGAGAATGGTGGGTTGGTGGTTGTCTCTGGTTTGATTCTTATCCTTGGTACTGCTACTAACTAGCAAAGTGTCAAGGGCAGATTATTGGACTTCAGTGCTATTTGTTAAAAAATGAGGCTGTAGACATGGCCAACAAGCACATGAGAAAATGCTCCGCATCACTTGCCATCAGGGAAATACAAATCAAAACCACAATGAGATACCACCTCACACCAGTGAGAATGGGGAAAATTAACAAGACAGGAAACCACAAACGTTGGAGAGGATGTGGAGAAAAGGGAACCCTCTTACACTGTTGGTGGAAATGTGAACTGGTGCAGCCACTCTGGAAAACTGTGTGGAGGTTCCTCAAAGAGTTAAAAATAGATCTGCCCTATGACCCAGCAATTGCACTGCTGGGGATTTACCCCAAAGATACAGATGCAATGAAACGCCGGGACACCTGCACCCCGATGTTTATAGCAGCAATGTCCACAATAGCCAAACTGTGGAAGGAGCCTCGGTGTCCATCGAAAGATGAATGGATAAAGAAGCTGTGGTCTATGTATACAATGGAATATTACTCAGCCATTAGAAATGACAAATACCCACCATTTGCTTCGATGTGGATGGAACTGGAGAGTATTATGCTGAGTGAAATAAGTCAATTGGAGAAGGACTAACATTATATGGTCTCATTCATTTGGGGAATATAAAAAATAGTGAAAGGGAATAAAGGGGAAAGGAGAAAAAATGAGTGGGAAATATCAGAAAGGGAGACAGAACATGAAGACTCCTAACTCTGGGAAACGAACTAGGGGTGGTGGAAGGGGCGGTGGGTGGGGGGTGGGGGTGACTGGGTGGCGGGCACTGAGGTGGGCACTTGACGGGATGAGCACTGGGTGTTATTCTGTATGTTGACAAATTGAACAACAATACAAAATAAATTTATTAAAAAAAATGAGGCTGTTGAGGGATGCCTGGGTGGCTCAGTGGTTGAGTGTTTGCCTCTGCTCAGGGCATGATCCGGGTGTCCTGGAATCAAGTCCTGCATCAGGCTCCCTGAAGGGAGCTTGCTTCTCCCTTCGCCTATCTCTCTGCCCCTCTCTGTGTGTTTCTCATGAATAAATAAATAAAATCTTTAAAAAAATTAAAAAAGTGATGCTGTTGATAAGGGGTAATATCCAAAATATATAAAGAACTTATAAAACAACACAAAAAAGCCAAATAATCCACTTTAAAAATGGACACAAGTCATGAATGACATTGCTCCAAAGAAAACATGCAGATGGCCAACAGACACATGAAAAGATGTTCAACGTCACTGATGATCAGGGAAATGCAAATCAAAACCAGAATGAGATGATACCTCATAACTGTCAAGAACACAAGAAACAAGTGTTGATGAAGATGTGGAGAAGAAAGAACACATGTGCACTGCTGTGAGAGGGCAAACTGGTGTAGTCACTGTGGAAAACGGTATGGAGTTTCCTCAAAAAATTAAAAATAGAATTACCATAAGGTCCAAGAATTCCACTATTGGGTATATATCCAAAAAAATGAAAACACTAATTTGAAAAGGTATATGTGCCTCTATGTTTATTGTAGCACTATTTATGATAGCCAAATTATAAAAGCAGCCCAAATGTCCACTGATAGATAAATGGATAAAGAAGAAGTGGTATATATGTACAATGGAATATTACTCAGTCATAAAAGAGAATAAAATCTTGCCATTTGCAACAATATGGATGGATGCAGAGGGTATAATGCTAAGTGAAATAAGTCAGAGAAAGACGTATACCATATGATTTCACTCAGATGTGGAACTTAAGAAACAAAACAAATGAACAAAGGAAAGGAGAGATAAACCAAAAAATAGGCCTTTATCTATAGGGAACAAACTGTTGATTACCAGAGGGGAGGTAGGTGGGGGGATGGGTGAAATAGGTAAAGGGGATTAAAAGTACATTTGTCATGATAAGCACTGAGTAACGGATAGAATTGTCAAGGCACCATATTGTACATCTGGAACTCATGTAACACTGTATGTTAGCTATATTGGAATTAAAACCAAAAAAGAAATGAGGCTGTTGGACTAGCCCACCTGTGTGCAAGGAGCATGTGGTTAGTGTAAATGAATGAGATTGCAGGAATATAATACAATAGGTGCAAAATTGCCAGATGGCAGTCAAGGATGACATCTACCCTATTACACAGCCTTTAAAAACTCTGGGCTGGCTTTGCAGAGTGACCAAACAACAGTTCCTCTGGAAGATGCATATTGAGCAGGACTTCCAATGTGTGTTCTCAGATGTAAAAGAGTCTTAAAGTTCCTTTTCAGTTCTATAAATCTTATTCATTGGTTATATTTCACCCTTTAAAAAAATAAAGCCAATTGAATGTGATGTCCTCTTGAATATTCTGTTATCGGTACTTGAAAGAAGACCTTTTCATATAATAGACCAAATAATGCAAAAACGAAAAAATGCAAATATAAGATCATAAAAAGACATATCAGAGAAAGAATTAAAATTATGTTGACAGCTTACTTTTTCCTTTTAGGAACAGATGAAACTTTCTAAAAGATGAAAATGGTTGGTGATATGAAGTCAACATTTAATAAAACGAAAATAGGCAGCAGGCACTTGCAATACTGTTGGAGTCTGATAAAAATATATTTAAGAATAGATGTGATTTTCAGCCTGCAAATTTACATTCGTCAAAGAAGTACTTCTATAAAGATTCTAGAAGTACTGGGGTCTTGTTGGCCTCCTTTGTCTTTTTGTAGTGCAATCCCTCAAACTGAAGTAGGAACTGCTAATTAGCACAGGCACAAATCTTCACCTTGTAACTTTGCTAAAATCTTCAGAAGAATAAACTCGAGTTTGTGAAGGCTGAAGAGCAAAGGTAATTGCCTATTTTTCTTAAATGAAAAAAAAAAGTGATTCAAGGTTAACATTCTGTTTCCTGGGAAAACCTCAGTAGGAGTCTTGAAGCAGGCACATTCCCTTTGAACTGAGAGTTGGAGAAGATTGATGGTCTGGTCATTATCAGGATGTTCCAGTCGATAATTCAGAACACTGAAAAAGCATCATTGCTCATCTAAATACCACTTTAGAAATTTTCAGTTTCCCTCATGAGGGCAAGAGAGGCAAAGATGTGCTCATTACCACTACACATGGCTTCTGAAAATTAGCCATATTCCAGAAGGATCACCAGAAGTCAGGGTAAGCCTTTCTGCAGGGTGAGTCGGAGGTTCCCCATGCTTAATTAGCCAAGATTAAATTATTCAGCATCACATGGGAAACCAGTCAGGACTTCCAATTATAATTCAAAAATGTTTTTTGTTTTACACTGCAATAAAAATAACACTCTGGAGTGAAAGAATCAGATAAGGCATAGTTACAGGAAATGCTGGGGGAACAATCACCAAGAAGTGAAATTAGAAAGCTTTAAATGGATAGGTGAAACCTGACTGGAATACACATGGCCTTCCTTTCAATAAATTGCTGGGGAAATGGTCCTCATGAAGACAATGGCATCTTTAGCTTTATAGGTGATGAACATTCCAGGAATGGTCCAGCTTTTATAGGATCAGTTATAATCATGAATGGGGTGGAGTCGGGCATTAAATTCTCACTTGACATTACAGTCGGCATCTCCGGTGAGACTTAGCCAGGTAATGAAGGGTAGAATGCTGCTTCTGGCAAAGTGTATTGTACTTTAATGAATGGCAGTGATGAGTTTATTTAACTAAGAGGATTTCAGTTTAAGCCAACTAATGATGATAGTTAATAATGGAAATATGCCCTTCCTTAATTGATGAAAATATTAATGAATCTCTTTGCATTTGCTCAGGTTATTTATTAATGACAGAAATGCTTAACAATGAATATAAATATCCTTCCTTTCTAGGGGATGGGAAGGAAGAGGCAAAGAATCCCATGACAATTGAATTTCAGAACTGGTATCTGGAATTATTGGACTCTGATCTTCAGAGTCAATTCAATTGTTTCCTATCCAGATAAAGCACCTTGGTGAAAGAGAAATGATATTGGGACTTAGAAAATGCTTAAGAATGTTGTCTATATCCTAAGCCATAATGTCTAAAACCATATTGACAGCTTCTGTTTACATAATTATATTTGAATGTATTCTTCGTAATTTATGTAATCACATAATTAAGTAGTGCTATCCTGAGTGGACTCTGCAGACAAGGACATTGCATTAGTCAGGCATCTTTCTCAGACAGGATGATAGATAATACTTTTATCATCTCAGCCTGTGTCAAGAACATTCTTAGGCATATTGACTCATTTAATCCTTATAGTACCTGTATAGGATAATAAGGCATTATCTTCATATTTCTGCTATAACAGATTGGTACAAATTTAGTGACTTAAAATAATATTTATTTTATATATTTTATTTTCTTAGAGTTCCAGAAATTTTAAGTCCAAAACAGGTCTCCTGGGGTTAAAAATCAAGATGCTGGCAGGGCTGTGGTCTTCTGGAGGTGCTAGGGAGAATCTAGTTCCTTGCCTTTTCCAACTTCTAGAGTCTGCCTGCATTCCTTGGCTCATGGCCCCTTTCTGTTTCTATTTATTTATTTAAAAATTTTTATTTATTTGCTTGAGAGAGAGAGAGAGTGCACATGCATGGGCACGTGTGTGTGTATGGGGGGGGGGCAGTCAAGGGAGTGGGAGGGAGAGAGAGAGCATGGAGCCTAAAGCAGGGCTCGATCTTATGAACCTGAGATCATGACCTGAGCTGAAACCAAGAGGTGGTTGCTTAACAGACTGAGCCACCCAGGTGTCTCCCTTTTCTGTTTTTAAGGTTGGCAATTGGTGGAGTCTTTTCTCCATGCTGTGTTGCTTGGAGAATGACTTTTCTACCTTTCTTTCCCAAATTTAAGGACTCTTGTGATTAGCAAGAGCCCACACAGATAATCCAGGATAATCTCCCCCCTTTTTAAAAAGATTTTATTTATTTATGAGAGAGAGAGAGAGAGGCAGAGACACAGGCAGAGGGAGAAGCAGGCTCCATGCAGGGAGCCTGACGTGGGACTCGATCCCAGGACTCCAGGATCATGCCCTGGGCTGAAGGCGGTACTAAACCGCTGAGCCACCTGGGCTGCCCTAATCTTCCTATTTTAAAGTCAGCTGATTAGCAACCCTAATTTCATTTGCAGTCTTAATTCTCCTTAGCCATGGAAAACAGCATATTTACAGGTTCCAGGGATTAGGATGTGAACATATTTGGGGGTCCATTATTCTGCCAATTTACTGTCAGTATTATTACACATTTTACAGATAATAAAATACAGAGATGTTAAGTAAGTTGCACAAAGTCATTAGCCAGGGGGGATCAGGGCTAGGATTCTGACACTAAAATCCATTATTTTGAACATTCTATTGTACTGCCTCTTCTGATATGCTAGCAGCAGGGGATTGGAGCATCCAAGTTCAACAGTATCAGCATGCTCCTTAGGTAGAATCTACCATGCTCCCCATGGTGGTCCAGAGGCCTCTGAGCTAGAGGAGTACGTAGGATGACTCTGTCTCTCTCAGAAGGATACTTGCTGGCTTTATTCTTTCACGATCCTAATCTGGGTAAGACTACACAGAACAGACAGTTTATTTCTCCAGAGGTAGTTGCATCTTTCTACCTCATTGACATGTATTTATCAAATCCTTATTGAGAATTTGTCAGAAAATATGGTTGGCTGTGAGGAAGCACAGATGAGTGAAATATTCAAAAAGGTTAGATCATTGGCAGAAAGAGACAAAGGAAGAATTATAAGAAAATGTGATAACTGCCATCACAGAATTGTGTAGAAGGTTGACTGCTATAAATTTTGCCTCCAAAGCATATCTTGACTCTGTTTCTTCTCTATGGCCATTCCATATGTAGCTCAAGCCATCACTGTCTCTGTAACTCGGACAATAGTTTCATTTGTCCCTACTTCGCCTCATGAATCCCTATAATCTACTTACTCTCCAAAGATCAAATTGAGTGACTTTTTAGAAAATGCAAATAAGATCTTATCACTCCTGCTTAAAACCCTTTATGAGCTTCCACTGTACTTAATATACTCAAACTCTGTACCAAGTTCTGAAACCTCCTACAGGGTCTGGCTCTTACTCATCTCTGCAGAGTTATCTCATGCTCCCCTCCCTATTTCTCACTGTTCTCTCACCAACCAAACTTTTGAACTGCAAATATACCAAGTTCCGTCCAGCCTTTGGACCTTGCACTTGCTGTGTCTTCTGCTTAGTGTGCTCTTCCTCCAGGCTCTTCACATGGCTGGTTCCTTCTCTTCTTTCAGGTCTCAGCTGACCTGGCCACTTAGATAGGTTTTCCCTCCCTCATTTCTACCATAGCCCTTTGCTTTTTTTCCTTCATAATCTGTGCTGCCTGTAAGAGTCCTGAAGGCAGCAGCCATACTTAGAGCCCAGCACAATGCCTTGTATGCAGGAGGTAACCAAGAGTATTTAAAAGAAAAAAAAAAAAAAAAAAACAACCCAGAAAACAGAGAAGGGGCCAATTAATTCAGTCAAAGGAGATAATACTAGTACTTTCCTAGGGCTGTAGTGGGGACTACCAGGGCACTGGGCTAAAGGAGAGAATTTATAACACACTTAATATGGCACCTGGTGGTAGGTGGTAGGTGGTAGGTGGTAGCTGTTAGCTGTTGTTACTTTCATAAGTGGACCAGGTAGTGCTTAAATGTAACTTTCATACTTATTTACCTCTTTCAAATACATTTTAATTTTTTAAAAGGGGGAGCAAATGGAGAGGTTGTCCCAAGGCTGCCTTTAATCTTGCTTTCAGGTCCTTGTGCTGAACAGCTCTGCCAGAGGACCTTCTCTTCCTCTGTACTTCCAGGGCAGCATTCACTCTGGTTCCTGGTTGGCTTTCCCCAGAGAGTCTTCTGCCCTAATTGGACACAGACCACTGCTTACTTAGCTTTAATAACAGTTCTGCTTCTCAATAAACAGAATTAATCTTGATTAAGCCAATTTATTCAAATAATATTCTATTCTGATTCCTTAGTGGTCTGTTTCCTTAGGCTTTATGCTTCTGTTCTAAATTCACAATTTTTTCCCCTCTCAGAGGGCATTTCCTTCCTTACTTCATCTTCAAAGTAAACATGATTAAAGTATAAAAAAGAGCTTATGGATGAAACTAAACAGGAGGCAAAATTCCCCTGACTTTATTCCCTTGAATCTAGCTGGTTGTATTTCCTTTTGCTTGTTATTTTAAGTAAGAGATGCATTAATGGCAAAGGCAGACTTGTTTCCTTGGTTGGAGATGGCTTGTCAGTTCAGAACAGGCCCAGTTGGTTTGATTTTACTGCCAGATGACCCTGGCTCACCAATGTACAGTCAAAACAGGGCTTGTAAGTCATCTTTTCCTGGCTGGAGTCAATGGGGATCAATTTCCCAGCCTCTAGAAACATCCTCCACAAATCTCTGAAAGTACTTTTCAGGAAAAAAACTCTCCAGCCTGATTCAATCAGTCTGCTTCCAAAGTTTATCATCTGTGTTGACACCTGAAGTTACTCTTATTCATAGGCTGAGCTGTTCTGGCTGGCCCACTGCCTGGAGAACATTCTCCAGAGTTGTTCTCTCATCTGGGAGGGCTGGAAGGCACTAATATGTTCACATTCTGTTATCTGGTTCCCATATAATAAAACATATGACTTCCGCAGGTATATAGTCTGAGGTTAGTAGTAGATTTTTCTTTTGCCACATTGATAGATACAGCACTTAACCTTAAGGCATTGCCCTATTAAGAATGACTCCTAAGAGGAATCTTTTATTCCAGTCTGATATTTGTTTTAACAAATAAGAGGAAACACTTAATTTAGGTGGAGTCTGTTCTACATAGTAGGTCTACTGAAAACTCTCTTATACTCATTTAGCTCTTTTTAACCCAGATTCCACAAAGGAATTAAGTCTTTAAGGCATCCAATGAGTATAATGAACTAACTTCTTGCCTATGCATCTAGAATGGAACTAGCATTGTGCCATTCTTGGAAGAATTGAGAAAGAAATCAAGCCAATCATTATCTGTAAGATTAAATTCTCCAGTGGAACCCTGACTGAAAAAGATTCTAGGGCATCTAATGTCTACTTTAGAGTCAAGGTTTTATGGAATTAACTCTTTGTGAGGTACTCAAAGGCCTGTATTTGAGATAAAGCTTCCGAAGTTCATACCGAAGGTGATTCCTAATGTGTTAAGATGTCCATTCATCACATGAACCAGGTAAGGTTGGCAGCTTGCCTTCAGTTTATTTCTCTTGGGTTCACGCCTTCCTCTTGGTGTGAATACAGCACACTTACATTGTAAATCCTTGTTTTAGTCTAAGTTCTGGTAGATATCACCTCTCTGACCTGTTCTAATTTCTCCTAGTCCCCATTAGGAATAGTAATATGAACCCTCCTTTCTCACTAAAGGACCAAATAAGAAAATGTCCTTGAAAGAACTTTAGAAACTAGAAAGCCATATTACTATTGTAATGATTCCTATAATTGTAGAAATGGGCAATGGATCTAGAGAGATTCACATAAGGATCGGGTTTAAGTCCAGATGGACACAGCAGATCCCATGCCGAATTCAGGCAGCCCGGAAAGTCAGCATAGGTGTCAGTGATCAGGGTGCTTGGTCCTGGAGAATGAGGCTCTATCAGCCACCTTAGAGAGGGAGTGTCAGAGCTGAGGGACTGCATCTGAGAGAAGGAGGGTTGACAGCACCCGGCTGGAGAGTTGCAGTGGGAGAGATCCTGTCAGCCTGAGAAAAACAACCTGGCGAATGCCTCTTGACCATTATATGTTTTGTTAGTAAAATTCACTATTGGAGCAAGTGCAAAAGGAGAGCACTGAAACTATCTAAATCCCATATGCTTAACTATACCAGGAGCCAATGAATCAAGCTATGCTCAATTTGACTTGTATTTATGGGATGTTTGTGGAAAGCACCTCAAAGAGATGAACCTGTCTTAGATGAGGGCATATGGGAATTTACTGTCAAAGAGGACAAATGTATATAAAGAAAACTATATAAGTTGGAAATAATAATAATAATAATAATAATAATAATAATAAAAACAGCTTAAAATGATTGCACATATCTTATGAGCCAGACAGCATTATAGGCACTTTCTTTATTTAATCCCTGTAACAAATCCATAAGGGAGCTGCTATTCTTATCTTCACATCACAGTAAGGAAAGTGTAAGTGACTTGTCCAAGGTAATGCGAGCAGTGATTGGCATAGCCACATTTCAACTCCAGAGTGAATATCCTATACACCATTAGGCTCCTTTAAGGCAGGTATTGATAAAGTGCTTGTCAGTAGAATGACCTTAAAAGCTGGGATGGCAAAGCCAGATAAGGCCATGAGAAATCATCAGAATTTAATTGAATATCATTTTAATATATTTATGAGTTATAAGGTCCTATCAGATGTGAAGAATATGAAAAAAATGCAGGGTTCTGTCACATTCAAAATTATTAGAGCTAGATGAAAAGATATTTAAAATCTTAAGAGTCAAAGAAATTCTAAATTCAAACAGGTAATGTAGCAGCCTGAGTGAACTTAAAATTCACTTCTCTTTTGCTGTGAAGCTCCCATTATGGATTGTAAATAGGACTCAGTAGGCCTCATCAGGAATTCAATAGGGACTGGAAAAAAATAAAAAGTGAAGATAAAGGGGAAGGAAGGAGATAGAAAACTAGAGATGAGTTGAATAAATGTTGAAAAGATTATGAGTTGGAGCTATCTGGTGACATTTTATTTCAGGGAACAGAGTATAATTAAACTAAATACTTTGAGGGATGTGAATAGTTTCTGCTAATCTTAATTTAACTACATATATCTTCTTAATGATAAAAGGGACTAATGTATACCATAATGATTGTATTAAATTCAGTAGATTAAATATGTGGCAAATATTCAGGTCAGATCATAGTAACAGAAACTACTATTTATGAGCCCATACACAGCAGATATTTTGGTGAGTAGTTGATATGCATTTCTCATTTAATACTATTTAATACTATTATATTAATATTATTAATACTATGTCCAACTAGTACTTCTATTTTACACACAACAAAATGGGGCTTATAGAGGTTAAATTATTTACTCAAGCTTACATGCCACTTGCAAGTAAGTGACAGTGTGGGTTGAACTAAAGTCTATCCAATATTAATTAAGGCCATCATGCACACGTCCAAACTTTTTAGAAGTGGCCTACCAAGGTGGGCGTGCCGATGGGAGTGATTTGCCTTAATGAGGAGGAGCATTTTATCACTGACATAGCTTAGAATTTTCGATGGTACTAATAGAAAGCAGACTGACTTTAATTTCGTTTTGTTATTGTTTTAAAATACTCTGCATACAACACATCATTTTATTGTCTGCACCCAGGACAGTGAGGAAATGGGAAAAGTGAAAAAAGGAAGAGAGAGAAGTCAATACGGTTACTACTCTGGGCAACTGGGGTTTATTCCTAGTGAGGGCATTCTGAGAAATTGCCCAGGTACACCTCAGAAGTGTCCCAGAAGGGGACAGGAAGGCTGAGATGGTTATCTGCCAATTCTTGTCCCCCTTTGGTTGGGGATTTGAGGGTCTATTCCACGTATTTCCAGGTTGAGCCTGCTTGGTATCAAGTAAGTTCCCCTCTGGAGAAATCCTGCAAGTGGAGAGGTAGAGACATACAGGTGAATGAATTGGGAAGTTGTCAGCTTGTTGTGAACCACTAACTTCATTAGCTTAAGGAGGACAGGGGATTTGGGATTAGGCATTAACAATATTCATCACACCATAATTTGCTTTAAGGAACATGCTATGGATATCTGCCCAAGGTATCATATTGAATAGTTAAGTAGTTGTGATAGTAATAGTAAGTAATAGTTGTATTTTAATTAGGGGAACAGGCTGCCTGGATTCACCTTGGTATCCTGGTATAGCCATTTTGAAACTGATTTGAGTAGGCCAATCCTTTGTGTTTGGGTTATTGATGGAAAAGAAGATATATTTTCTGAGCAGTGCTCTTTATCTCTTCTACTTAAATGGTTTCAAAGAACAACAATGACTTCCTGATTATTAGTGTCAGAGGCATTTTCTCAGTTTTTAATCTTTTACCTCCTTATGGATGCTTGCACTATTGTCTATGCCATCTTTTTCTTTCCACTTCCTCCTCCTTCAATAACTTTTACTATGTTATTTCTGGGTAAAAGATGATGGTTGAAGTGAAATGGGATTTCAGTCAGAACACAAACTTCTAGGTTGAGCTTGTAATTTTTTTTTAATTTCAAGTTTTTGTTTAAATTCTAGTTAGTTAACATATATGATAAAATTAATTTCAGGTGTCGAATTTGGTGAGTCATCACTTACATATAACACCCAGTGCTTATCACAAGTGCCCTCCTTAATACCCATCACCCATTTAACCCATCCATACCCACCTCCCTCTATCAACCCTCAGTTTGTTCTCTATAGTTAAGAGTCTTCTATGGTTTGTTTCCTTCTCTCTCTTTTCCCCCCCTTTCTGTATGTTCATTTGTTTTGTTTCTTAAATTCCACATATGAGTAAATCTATCTTTCTTTGACTGACTTATTTTGCTTAGCATAATATACTCTAGCTCCATCCATGTCATTACAAATGGCAAGATTTCATTCTTTTTGGTGGCTAAGTAATATTCTCATATATATACCATATCTTTTTTATCCATTCATCAGTTGATGGACATTTAGGTTCTTTCTATAGTTTGGCTATTGTTCATAATGCTGTACATTGGGGTGCATGTGCTCCTTTGAATAATCTTTTTTTGTATCCTTAGGGTAAATACCTAGTAGTGCAATTTCTGGGTGGTAGGGTAGTTCTATTTTTAACTTTTTGAGGAATCTCTGTACTGTTTTCCAGAGTGGCCACACCAGTTTGCATTCCCACCAATAGTGTAAGAGGGTTCCCCTTTCTCTGCATCCTTGCCAACATCTTTTGTTTCCTGTGTTGTTAATTTTAGCCATTCTGACAGCTGTGAGGTGATATCTCATCATGGCTTTGACTTGTATTTCCCTGATGATGAGTGATGTTGAGCATCTTTTCATGTGCCTGTTACCCATCGGTATGCTTTCTTTTGAGAAATGTCTGTTCATGTCTTCTACCCATTTCTTAACAGATTTATTCATTTTTTGGGTGTTGAGTTTGTTAAGTTCTTTATATATTTTTGATACTAGCCCTTCATCTGACATGTCATTTGCAAGTATCTTCTCCCATTCTATAGGTCGTCTTTTAGTTTTGTTGATTATTTCCTTCACTGTGCAGAATCTTGATGAAGTTCCAATAATTCATTTTTCCCTTGCCTCTGGAGACATGTCTAGTAAGAAGTTGCTCCAGCTGATATTAAAGAGGTTTTTTTGCCTGTGTTTTGCTTTAGGATTTTGATGCATTCCTTTATCACATTTATGTCTTTCATCCATTTTGAGTTTATCTTTGTGTATGGTATAAGAAAGCGGTCCAGTTTCATTCTCTTGCATGTTACAAGTTTCCCCAATGCCATTTGTTGAAGAGACTGTCTTTTTTCCATCAGATATTCTTTTCAAAGATTAGCTGATCATAGAGTTGTGGGTCAATTTCTGGGTTTTATATTCCGTCCCATTGATCTATGTGCCTGTTTTTGTGCCAGTGCCATACTGTCTTAATGATTACAGCTTTGTAATATGGCTTGAAGTCTGGCATTGTGATGACACCAACTTTGCTTTTCTTTTTCAACATTGCTTTGGCTATTTGGGGTCTTTTGTAGTTCCATACAAACTTTAGGATTATTCTAGCTCTGTGAAAAATGCTGGTGGTATTTTGATAGAAGTTACATTGTGTAGATTACTTTGGGTAGTATAGACATTTAAAAAATATTTTCTTCCAATCCATGAGCATGGCATATTTTTCCATTTCTTTGTGTCCTCTTCAATTTCTTTAATAAGTCTTCAATAGTTTTCAGAGTACAGATCTTTTACTTCTCTGGTTAGGTTCACTCCTAGGATTCTTAAGGTTTTCGATGCAATTGTACATGGGATCAATTCCTTGGTTTCTCTTCCTGCTGCTTCATTATTGGTGTAGAGAAGTCCAAAAATATTTGTACATTGACTTTATATCCTGTAACTTTGCTGAATTAGTATATCGGTTCTAGTAATTTTTTGGTGGAGTCTTGGTTTTCTACATAGAATATCATGTCGTCTGTGAATAGTGAAAGTTTGACCTCTTCTTTGTCAATTTGGGTGCCTTTTGTTTCTTTTTCTTGTCTGATTGCTGAGGCTAGGACTTCCAGTACTGTGTTAAATAACAATGATGAGGGTTGACATTCCTGTCTTGTTCCTGACTGTAAAAGAAAATGTCTCAGTTTTTCCCCATTGAGAATAATATTAGCTCTGGGTATTTCATATATGACCTTTGTAATGTTGAGGTATGTTCCCTCTATCCCTACTTTGTCAACAGTTTTTTTTTTTTTTATCAAGAATGGATGTGGTATTCTGTCAAATGCTTTTTCTGCATCTATTGAGAGGATCATATGGTTCTTACCCTTTCTTATATTATATGGTGTATCACATTGATTGATTTGTAAATATTGAACCATCCCTGCAGCCCAGGAATAAATCTCACTTGATTGTGCTGAATAATTCTTTTAAGGTACTGTTGGATTTGATGTGCTAGTATCTTGTTGAGAATTTTTGCATCCATGTTTATCAGGGATAGGATCTTGTAATCTATCTTGAGTTCATTTTGGTTAGTACATATGACAAACGCAGGACAACTTTAGATAGAAAGAGGGGTTATTTTATTAACATCTGACTCCTTCCTCTGAGAAAACACATTGCAGATAACACAGCTTGGATGAACATTGTTTTCTGCAGAGTATAGTTGGTGATGTTCATGAGACCAAGAATTTTACCTGCTTCTGCAGCTAATTAGATCCTGATCTTAAAAGCAGTGTAACCTCATTTGACAGCAGAGAAAAGACATTAGCTGAAGGAAGCAGTCTTCCATGGCTATCTTGGAAAGATCATAGGTATGCAGCAAGAATGGAAAGAGTGGAAACTTTTATATAGAACATAGCAAGAAATTTGAGTATCAAATCAGATGCTATAAAAATCTTATTAAAGGAAATCTGAATTTGCACGAAATTGTATTTCCCAAGAAAAGAAACTTTTAAAAAGAAACTTGAACTTTATAGTTCGACAGGCTATTTGCTACCAGAAGTTCTGCAGAATTTTAACTGAAACATTAATTTTAGCTGATTATCTTCTCTTTTTCACACTGAGCTTTGGTATTTAGTTTGTCTGCTTTCTGAAAAAGGAATACAGAACATCATGAAAAAAAACATGTTAGGTCTATATTATATTAGATGGGCTGCTTGGTGGAACAGACCACACACACAGATGCCTACTGAAATTGCTGATTTATTTAGCCAAGGGTTCATAAAATTCATGGAAGCTTCATGGGCACACTGAGTAGAGCAGATGCCATCTATTCTGGGCAGCTTTCCTGGGACTTTAAAGTCCCAAAGTGAGAGATAGTGGTTGGCTTGTCTGGGGTGGTAGCAGCAGGGGAGGAGAGAAAAATAGTTTGAGGATATAATTTCGAGGCAGAATAAGTGGAACTTGTCAATAGATTAGATGTGAAGGTAGAGGGAAAGAGAAATCAAGGATGACTGTTGGTTTTTGACTTGGGCAACAGAGACAGGACATACTAGAAGGAGAGGAATGTCCTTATTCTTGCCTGATCAGTGTTGTATCTAGATATTCAAGTACTTCCATGATATATTCTCAACTTGGTTTTCCAGTTTGCATGCCTAGCCCCAGACAAACAGGTTTTTTTTTTCCTATTTGTTGAACATGTTTTCAGCATACTTCAGAGTCCTTATTTATACCCTTTACTCAGCTTAGAATGCTTTTTTTCTTCTCATCCTTACTAAAATCCAACCTGTTCTTCAAATGATGTATCATTTGCTAAATACCTTTGTAAGCAGTAAAGGGTTCTACAAATCTTAACTATTATTGCAGATAATTCAGTCCATAGACAGTTTTCTTTATTAAACCATCTTTTGTTACACTCAGCTGGAATACTTCCTCCCTGCTTAGAAGCACTGAGTACTTTGTTAGCATCATTTATTTGACAGTTATTTTAGAGGCATTGCTATTTGTGTACATAGTATTACTCTGTTATTATAATTCCCTGGAGATGTGACTTCATGTCTTTAAAAAAAAGTAAAAAAAAAATATAAGATATTTACAGAAAGGTGTATACACTATAAATGTGTGGCTTAACAAATGGTTGTAAAATTAATGCCTGTGTAACTCTTACACAGGTCAAGAAATAGATGAATGTGATTGATAATATAATCAGGTGGCTTTTTACAGATAATTTAAATCAATATATTTCTTCAAATCATTAAATTTTAATTTAGATTCCTTTATTTAAATTTTATTTCTTTATTTAAATTCATTTACTTAAATTAATCATGTTTTATATCCCAAAGTTACCTAAAATCTTCATGTTTTGTTCTTCTGTACTGAATCTGTGTTCTTCAAAATTTCTCTACTGAATAATTTTTATCATACAATTTAATTAAAAAAATTGGATTATAGTTAAATCAAAGTTAAATTAAATTCTGCTTCTGACCATGGGAGCTAGATGTACCCAGTTACCAAAACAACTAAAATCAAACTGCAAACAGATTAAGTAGAAGAAAAGGATATCATAACAGTTATTATAACTGTACTTCATATGTTCAAGAAATTAGAGGTAAGATTGAGCATGTTAAGTAGAGACATGGAAGATGTTTAGAAAAAATACCTGAATTGGCCTCAAAGAGATGAAAACTCGATAAGACTTAGAGCAGAATAAACACTGTAGAAGAAAAGATTAGTGAATTTGAAGAAAGTAATAAAAACTCTTTAAAATGAAATAGATAGATAAAAATGTCTAAACAAATTAAACAGTGTTAGTGAACTAGTGGGAAAATTTCAATTGGCCAAACATATGTGTAACTGAAGGTCTTGCAAAGCAAATAGAAAAATATTTGAAGAACTAATGAAAAAATGTCAAATTTATGAAGGCCATAAACCCACAGGTCTAAGAAGTTCAATAAACCCTGAATACAAAGAAAACTACTTCAGCATATCAAAACAGATGTCTTAAAACCCATAATAAAGAGAAAATCATAAAAGCAGCCAGAGGGGAAAAACTATATTTCCTAAAAATAAATAAAGATAAGAGTGGCAGCTATATGAAACATCACAAGCCAGAGGACAGAAGAACAACATCTTTAAACTGTGGAAAAGCAAGGGATAATAACAAGAGAAAACAAAGTTAAACAAAATCATTCAAATTAGAATTCCATAATAACAAAATATCTTTTAAAAATGAAGATGAAATAAGGATTGTTCAGACATACAAAAGATGAAAGAAGGAATTATTTTCCAGTGGACGCATGCTATACGAGATGTTAAAGGAAGTTCTTCAGACAGAAGGAAAATGATTCCAGATGGAAACCAGGATCTACATAAAGATATGAAGAACATCAGAAATTGTAACTATGTGATTAAAAATAAAAGACATTTACAAATATTTCACTGTGTGGAGGTTCCTCAAAGAGTTAAAAATAGATCTGCCCTACGACCCAACAATTGCACTGCTGGGGATTTACCCCAAAGATACAGATGCAGTGAAACGCGGGGAAACCTGCACCCTAATGTTTATAGCAGCAATGGCCACAATAGCCAAACTGTGGAAGGAGCCTTGGCGTCCATCGAAAGATGAATAGATAAAGAAGATGTGGTTTATGTATACAATGGAATATTACTCAGCCATTAGAAACGACAAATACCCACCATTTGCTTCGACGTGGATGGAACTGGAGGGTATTATGCTGAGTGAAATAAGTCAATCAGAGAAGGACAAACATTATATGGTCTCATTCATTTGGGGAATATAAAAAATAGTGAAAGGGAATAAAGGGGAAAGGAGAAAAAATGAGTGGGAAATATCAGAAAGGGAGACAGAACATGAAAGACTCCTAACTCTGGGAAACGAACTAGGAGTGGTGGAAGGGGAGGTGGGCAGGGGGGTGGGGGTGATTGGGTGACAGCACTGAGGTGGGCACTTGACGGGATGAGCACTGGGTGTTATGCTATATGTTGGCAAATTGAACACCAATAAAAACTAAATTTATAAAAAAAATAAAAGATAATTGTATAAAGCAAAACATAATAATGTGTTCTGGGAATTATGTAAAAGTATGATATCAATAACAAATCCTTATTTATTATTATCAATAATAAATCCTTATTTACCTATAGGTTTATGCATTTGCACGTGGAATTTAGAGAAATACAACATGACTATTTTGACTTTTTTGGAAATACTTTTGAATAACTGAGCACTCTACAATATTTTATGAAACTGAAAAATGCCATTTATTTATGAAATGACTTTCTGTAAGCAGTAACAGATAACAGGTAAGAATTTTGTCGTCATGAAATATGTTGTATTTGAAAACAGCAAGAAATGGAAATAGCAATGGAATTAGCTTTGGAATGGGGGTCTCAAATGCCACCATTGATTGTGCAGTTTTTGTCAATAGTTTAAGAAGTTATGTTCTGAGCCAAAGAGTTGTTTGACATATTATATAATTATATATTTATTTCTCTAAAATAGGGGTTTCTTTGAGGGTAACTGGGGGCGTGGTCTTTTTCATTGATATTCTCAAACTTTGAAAGTGTATTTCGCATGTAATACAGGCTCAAATATTTGGTGAGTAAATGAATAAATGTGAGTGAATATATAATGACAGGAGAATTTTATTCTAAGGAGCACTTATACTACTTTTGTGTTAGAAATCTTTTTAAGATTTATTTTTTTATTTTTAGAGAGAGAGGGAGAGAGATAAAGAGACTGAGAGAGAGAGAGAGAGAGAGCATGAGCAGGGGAGGGGAAGAGGGAGAAGGAGATAGAGACTCTCCAGCAGACTCCATACTGAGTGGGGAGCTCTACCTGGGGCTTGGTCTCATGACCGTGAAATAACCACCTGAGCTTAAACCAAGAGTCAGAGGCTTAACCAACTGAGCCACCCAGGCTCCCATGTCAGAAATTGTTTTTAAAAAATTATTTATTTATTTAAGAGGGGGAGAGAGAGAGCTGGAGCATGCAAGTGGGAAGAGTGGAGAGGGAGAGAGAGAGGGAGAGAGAGAATCTCAAGCAGACTCCCTGCTGAGCATGGGCCTGAGGCAGGGCTCAATCCCACAACCCATGACATCATGGCCTGGTCCAAAATCATGAGTTGGAGTCTTAACCAACTGATCCACCCAGCTGCCCTGTCAGAAATCTTTATCAGGAAATGATGAAAGGTACGATGGATCCTCTTCCCAGGAAAATCCTCTCTCTCTGTTTTTCTCTGTCTGTCTCTCTCTTTCTCTCTCTCTCTCACCCACACACACTCACACACACAGACACACCCACCCACCTACCACAATTCTGTTCCTATGACAGGAAGAGATTGATGGACTCCTAAGCTTGACCATGGACTCCAAGGCTAATAATCTTTACTACAAAAGTAATTTAGAGTCTTTGGTTTGTTAAGGAAGTAGATCTTAAGTAGAAGTAATCATCAGAATCGTGATCAAATATTCCTCTCTATGTGTAGCACTTGATAAATACTCAATGTTTCTAATTATTAGTATTGCCTGGGGAGCTTCTGAAGTTAAATGTCCAGGTCACACCTTGTCTAGATTCAGAATCCACAGGGCAGTGTGGGACATCCATCCATGGACAATTATGATATGTGACTCTGAGATTCCAAGTGAATGAGGTCATTTGGCAGTTGTTCTAAGGTCATGTTGAAGGAGGAAAAAAAATTACTGTACTTATTTAAATTTAAATTTGAGTATATAACTAAGAGTCACTATTAATGCTTTTGGAATAATAGATGTGACTTTAATGACAATTAAGGTAAGTTGATAAACAATTAGACAAAAATGCTGAATTTCAATGGAGAAAGTGGAGAAGAAGTAAGAGCAGAGGACCAAAATGCAATGTGAATAAAAGACAAGCCATAAGAGCAAAAGAGCTATAATAGTGATGCTAAGTGACTTATAATAGTGATTTTACTTTTTAAGACAGATCTCTACTATTGGTGTGACCATCGATGAGCAATCTTGCATGTATTTGGACCTTTAATTTTGAGGAGACAATAGATAGACATGTTGATGAGATGCTCTAAAAGTTAGTAGACAGATATATATCGGTTGTTTGGAAAGCTAGGGCCTATAATAAAATGTGTAGACATCTTAATTATTTAAGGTGAGAAATAGTATGTTACCTATTTTCTAAGTCTATAAGAAAATTGCCATAAAAGAAATTTAGGGTAGTCATAGGAAGAAACTTCTGATAGTTTTAACACACTTGGTTAATATTTAAGAGTAGATTAGATAAGGTTCACTTACTCTGTCAGCAAAATAAAACTAGTGTCCTCCACAGTCATGGGAAGATTACAGGTCAAAACCCTTCTCACTCTACCTGTAAAATAAGCAGTCAGCCAGATAGTTTCATCTACCCATCTTAGAACTTAATAGCGTGGGGGATCCCTGGGTGGCACAGCAGTTTGGCGCCTGCCTTTGGCCCAGGGCGCGATCCTGGAGACCCGGGATCGAATCCCACATCGGGCTCCCGGTGCATGGAGCCTGCTTCTCCCTCTGCCTATGTCTCTGCCTCTGTCTCTCTCTCTCTCTCTCTCTCTGTGACTGTCATAAATAAAAAAAGTTAACTTAATAGCGTCCCATGCCCAATCAGAAGTGTAAATGGACAGATCGCAGCAAGCATGGACTAATAAGGACATGGAGTCAAGGGCTTAGACTCTCAAGGAATGGGGTCTGGGTTAATTCATCAAGCAAGCCACTTAGATGGGATCAACACTATAGTACAATTTATACTCCAGGGCTTCCCTGAGAATTCAAAGTGAGATGGTAGATACCTGAGATCACATTCTTACTCATCTTTTCCCCCCTGCCTTATCTTACTTTTCCCCCCTCCCTTTCTGTGGAGAACACCTCCCCCCCCCACCAATAAATCATTTGATTTACTTAAGGCTCCATCTCAAATTCTGCTTCTAGAGAACCCAATCTAGAAACCACCATATTGAATTGATTCTGTAAAAAATAAAATTCACTCACTACTATCTCACAGTTTACATTGTATTTTTTCCTAACTAATAAAAATAGAAGACATTAAATATTTAAATAAAAAACAGCACACCTTCTAAGCTGAGTTGAAGAGGCTATATCCATTTGAGTTATTTTTTCTAAGCGTTTATTCAAAGAATGACCCTCTGAATAAAACATTAGGGTGATCTGCCCTTTCTATAATCATATTATATGGCCAGTATAACATAGGCATTTAAACTTATAGTTAAGATAACCTCACTAGGGAACTAAGTGCTCAGACACAGTTCTGATCATTGAAGGCAGGCTCACTCAGTGAGAAGGATAGTGGCATCTTAGGGGCTCAGTGTTGGTTCCTATGGCTGGTAAGTCAGATATTTCTCAGCAACAGTAGTTACATCAGCTTTGGTGAGAGGGATCCTGACCTGTGGGCCTATGAGTAGCCCCCAGCACTGCCACAGTAATTGCTGGGTGCATGAGAACCTTGTGTACATGCTAAGGTAGATGAAGACAGAATCTGGTTGACATCCATTGGCTGAGTCATCCTGTCTACTTCATTGTTTGGTACATTTTCTGAAGTGTGTTCTTCCATGGGCATTACTGTGTGATTCCGAGATCCTCACGTTTGTGCCCACTCCCATGGGTCCACTGACTTATCTCTTCCCCAGACCCTTTTGTCCCCTCTTCCACTCTTGCTTAGTCCACGCTCCTGACCAATCATCTCTGTGTCTGTGTATATTCTTACCTCAGGCCCTTTTGCTCTCCATACAAAGTAGGTGACTGGGATTGTATCCACTGGAGAATTTCCCCTCCCCCGTCTTTTAGGTTGACCTGAGTGGGGCTGCGGTGTAAGCCTAGTCCATGTCTGCTTGCACTCACCTACCAAGCTGACCTACTTGTGACTCAAGCGTGGGAATTTTCATCCTCCATCAGCTGGTCATTAGGGAACCCCCCATGAGGTGAGAGGAAGACATCAAAGCAACCAGTACCAGGCGACATGGGCTTCTGGGACACTTGTTTGTGCAGCTTACTTGTGATCTAGGGGTGAGCTTGAGCCTGATCTTAAAAGTACCACTTCCGTTTGTTATGAATTGTTGCTGTGCCCACTGGACCTTTGTTAAATTGAATAAAGATTCAAAGGGATTGATGGAGTGGATATCTAGGAGATATAATTATGCTGTAAAAAAGCAATGAAAAGACTCTTTATACTGATACTGGAAAGATACACAAGACAGTTAAGTAATTGCTTGTAAGCAAGGAATAAACCAGAAACTGTTTAAAATGAATAAATGGGGGAAATAGGCATAATTTACAATTTAGATATGTGGTGATAACGACCAAAGGAACTAAAAGCAGAAACTGATAAAAGTGCATTTATCTGAGAAGAGGGATTCATAAGTCAGAAAAGGGCCAGGAACTGCTACTTTTCATTTTGTAACTTTCTGTACTGTTTTGGTTTTAGGTCCCCACCCCCTTTTTCTTTTTACTGTAGGCATGAAGCAAGAAGAAAGTGTAACAGGGACTGAGGGAGAGAGCAGCAGAAGATGAGATCATTTTGGAGAATGTTCCAGGTCAGAAGCCTGTTGGACTTCTCATTCATATATATAATATATATTTATTATATATAATTATATATATTTATATTTTATATATATATTTTATATATTCATATATATATTTTAAATTGAAGTTTGATTTGCCAACATAGTATAACACCCAGTGCTCATCCCGTCAAGTGCCCTCCTCAGTGCCTGTCACCCAGTCACCCCACCCCTCCACCTGCCTCCCCTTCCACTACCCCTTGTTTGTTTCCCAGAATTAGGAGTCTCTCATGTTTTGTCACCCTCTCTAATTTTTCCCACTAATTTTCCCTCTTTTCCTGTTGGGCTTTTCTGATGCTCATGCTGGACTTATTGGGCTTGACTCTTGATTTCAGATTTCTTCCAATGTCCCGTCATGGCAGTTAGGATCCACGGTGGCCCCTCCTGTCTCCTTCCCAATCCAGTCCCCACACAGTGGCATGGATGGTAGCAGATTGACACCTTAGTGCAAATGCTTCCATTGATTTGATCTGTTGGGAGAAAAGGTGGTCGTGCATTTATGAATGCTTTGCTGGTACCTAGGGAATGCAGAGTGTTGCACAGTATAGGATACTGCAGGAATGTGGAAGAGGCACCTTCAGTTATTCAAATGTAAAGTATTGTCCATATGAAGGTATTTGAACCTGCTTCTGCCTGGGATGCCTTTTCCTGCAGCCTTTCTAGGCTGGCTCCCTCTTGTCTTTTAGGCCCCAGCCTTCCATGACACTAAGCAAAAGTTGGCTTACCATTTCCCTTTCTTCCGCTGGCCAGACCCTCTCAGCTGTCTACCACTTTCACTTCATCTCTATTCATTCTTTTTATTTCTTACTTTTTTCCACATCCCCCAGTAGAATCTAAGCTTCACTTCTCATTTTTCATTTACTGAGCATTTGTTGAATGTTGAACATGAGCTTGAACAAATGACTTTTTTTTTGTCCTTCCTGTACTCATCAGTGAAGTGCAAGAATTTAAAAGCATTGGAAACATTCACATTTAATGATTAACTGCTGAACTCTTTTTGCGTTACTTGTATATATATTTGATAGAATTCATTCATGATAGCTAATGCTTTAGACAATCCACAATAAATGTGCTACAAAGAGATTTGAAATAGTGAAACTCAAGCAATTTAAAGAGTTGGTAGAAGGAACAAATTTCGCACGTGGTTAGAACCGTATACATGTACATATTAGGATTAGGTCTAGCTGAGAGTGACAATAAACCCCAAATAACAGCAGCTTTTTTTTTTTTTTTTTTTTTTTTTTATAACAGCAGCTTAAACAAGATGGAAATTTATTTAATTTTCATGTGCAAGTCTAAAGGTAAGTGCTTCAGGGCCTTTGGTACATAGTTTCAGATATCCAGGCTTCTTATGTCTTGTTTCTTTGCTATGTATTTGGCCGCTCTTCAGAAGGCCATCTCATGCTCTAAGTCAGAGCTCCTGTTCCAGCCATCACGTTTGTCCTCTGGCCATCAGGAAGGAGGAAGGGAAAGTGGAAAGTCATGCTTCTTTCCTTTAAGGTCACTTCCTGGCAGTTGCATCTCACATTTTCTCTTACATTTTATCGTTGAGCATTTAAGCGGTATTGGTACCCCTATCTTCAATGGTGGCTGGGAAATGAAGTCCTTATTCTGGGCTGCCAGGTACTCAATTAAAAATGAGGGTCATGAGTACTATAAAAGAAGTGTAGAATGGTTTTTGAGGGGCAGCTAGCTGTATGTGCCATATGTATGCCTACAGTTAACTTTTTAGCAGTGTCCTTGCTTTTTATTCAACAAGTTTTAGGTATATTGGAAATTCTTTATGGCTACTCTGCTATGTACAAAGTAAAATCTGTAAGAACACTAAAATTTCCAAATGTATCTTGTAGTGTTACTTTCCTACATTTATTGTGAACTTATTTTACTTTTGTGATCTTACTTTTGTGATCTTATTTTACAGGCTTGTTTTACATTGTATTTGACAATATACACTGTGATGAAATATCCATCAAAATATGGGTGAACCATTTTTAGCCTTGGCATTTAACATTGTGTAAAAGGTTGCTTTTACAAGGCAGGAAACAACAAATGTTGGAGAGGATGTGGAGATAAGGGTACCCTCTTGCACTGTTGGTGGGAATGTGAACCGGTGCAGCCACTCTGGAAAACTGTGTGGAGGTTCCTCAAAGAGTTAAAAATAGATCTGCCCTACGACCCAGCAATTGCACTGCTGGGGATTTACCCCAAAGATATAGATGCAGTGAAACGCTGGGACACCTGCACCCTGATGTTTATAGCAGCAATGTCCACAATAGCCAAACTGTGGAAGGAGCCTTGGTGTCCATTGAAAGATGAATGGATAAAGAAGATGTGGTTGGTTTATGTACACAATGGAATATTACTCAGCCATTAGAAATGACAAATACCCACCATTTGCTTCGATGTGGATGGAACTGGAGGGTATTATGCTGAGTGAAATAAGTCAATTGGAGAAGGACAAAAATTATATGGTCTCATTCATTTGGGGAATATAAAAAATAGTGAAAGGGAATAAAGGGGAAAGGAGAAAAAATGAGTGGGAAATACCAGAAAGGGAGACAGAATATGAGAGACTCCTAACTCTGGGAAATGAACAAGGCGTGGTAGAAAGGGAGGTGGGCGGGGGTGGGGTGGGGTGAGGGTGACGGGCACTGAGGGGGGCACTTGATGGGATGAGCACTGGGTGTTATGCTATATGTTGGCAAATTGAACACCAAAAAGAAAAAGAGGTTGTTTTTATGTGTATTTGCAAGGTTCAGAATTCTAATCAGGTAAGGCTTACATTTTCTCCTCAACAATTATTTTGTTTTTATTATAAAAATCATATTACTACTTCACTTTCTATAGGAAACTACAGTTGCTATGTTACCTCAAAGTCGCTCTTCTTGTGCTATTAAAATAAGAATAGAAATAATTTAGTTTAATTGTATTTCTCTACAAATTGCTTTATTGTAGCAAGTTAACTATGGCTTCTAACAGTGCGCTTCACTATCATTGGAAAAATTTAAACAGTTTGAAGTAATTACAGTGTGTCTTTGTAAGGAGTAATGAATGATGTCTTGGTTACTGAGAGCATACTTTTTATAACAGTAATCAAAGATAACCAATAATTCCCAACTCATGGTACATGACTCCCAAAGGGCTGTGGCCTAGGGATTCTCCAAAATGAGGAGTAGAGTTGGTAAAAGCATAATTACGGGGCACCTGGGTGGTATAGTAGGTTAAGCCCCAACTCTTGGTTTCAGTTCAGATTGTGATCCCAGGGTCATGATCTCAGTGTCACGAGACCAAACTGTACCTCGGGCTCAGTGCTCAGTGTGGAGTCTGCTTAGGTTTCTCTCTCCCTCTCCTTCTGCCCCTCATCATCCTACTCTCTCTCTCTTTCTCTCAAATAAATAAGTAAAAAAAAAAAAAAAGTGTATTTACCAGGATAGAGTTTCCAAATATCTGTGTGGGGTACCCTATTTTAAAAATACAAACAATGAAAAATAAAGTGCAGCAAAATATTTCTTTGGTTGGTAAGGATACTTGGGAGGTAGTATATTTCTTCCTATTAGGGATTCTCACTGGGAAACATGGGATTTTCATATTTGTAAGGCCTAAGAGTTTTAAAAGGGACTAAACTAGTCTTGGTGTTGATGAAAAGATTACTCATCCCTGTTAGAGTTTTTCTGTACTTTCAAAAACCAAATGCTTTTTGCTTTTTTTTTTTTTTTTTGAGTTTTAGTCTTACCTATGCCTTCTAGAGTGATATTCTTTGTGATTGCCTATTTATATATCATTAGCTTTTGGAATTGACAGTGGTAACAGTGTAAGTTTTGTCCTGTCTGAGGAAGGGCTCACTTGTATAAAGAGCTTTCCTTAGGACAGGGCTTCTAAAACATACCTTTCCTATCATCTTGATGATTTTCCTGTGACCTGTAGTATTATTTACTAACCATTTTTCTTTAAATACACTCCCTTAAATACATTTAAAAAAGAAACATTATATTATTACTACAAGTTAAAGCCAGTTTCAAGTGTCACAAACAGGTGATAATTATAATAATAAATAAAATAAAAAAACCCCTCCTCACCCTGCACTGTCATTAAGTAAGAAACAAAAACAAACAATAACATCAAGTTAAAAATGCAATTGATTTACAAAATGTGTGTTGAAAAGTAAGTTCCTAGAGGAGAAGAATAGAATTTTTTGAGCAACCAAGCAGTCAATAGTAAGGGAATAGTAGGTTTAACGTCACCTAGTTTAAAACAAAGTTGAAATTTACTTTAGTTTATTATTTTTGATTTTGGTCTCACTCACCACTGAGATTGTCACTCATAGGTATATATGGTGAGAAAGAGCTAAGGGTAATTAGTTGCTTTTTCTGATAAAATTATGTATGCTAATATGTACAAGAGCTCATGTGTAAAAATGTATGGAAATATGGTTCTGTGAGGATTCATGTTAGAGATCTAAACCATCATCATCAGTAATGCATCTGAACAGTAACAAAAGTCAGTTACTAAAGATTTGAAACATTCATGCCCATGCCAGGGCATAATGCCCTGTTCATTCTACAGAAGATGGGTTATTGTAATCATAACGACCATTGTCCCTTTCTAAGCAACAAGATCCTTGGATGTGTTGTACTAGTTATATATTTTTCTTTGTAAAGTGCACTATCATAAATGCACAATTATAAAAAATATTTTCTGCTGTAATTCATAATGCAACAGCTCACCTAATTATATTGCCCATGAGGGAAGAGGGCCGTATACATTTGACTTAGGTAACAATCTGTTTGTAGAAGAGAGTTGAATTAAGGAACTGTTAACAATTTTTTCATTTGCCCCGAGGTCTTTACTTCCATTTTTGTGTGAGAAATTTCTTCTAAATCTCATTTATCCTAAATGCAGAATCAGGTATCACATTGATATTTGATAAGGCAGTGGAAGTAATTCCTTGAAGTATCTGGGAGACTGCCATTGGATATTAACTTTTATACAAATTAACCATTGCTAACCTAAAATTAAGAACCTAACAGATTTCCTAGGGTATTATCAGTCTTATGAGGGCACAAAAAAAGGTTCCAAACCTCTCCAGTTTGCAGCTTATCGTAGCTCTTTGTATAAAAACAGGGGTTTTGAAACTCTAAAGGTTAGAAATGAGAAACCATTTCTGATCTCTTTTAAGATCTTATAAGAAATCACTTGGCTTTGTCATTTCTATCAATAAATGACTTTCCAGTGAGCATGTTTAAAATACAGAATCAAATCTAAAAGCTAGAAGGCAACTGGTTTAATAGATTTCATGTTTGAAAGTATTTTTGTCTGAAAACAGTCTCAATTCTTTTTTTACTAATTTTTTTTTACCAGCAAAATATATATTGGAACCAGTCTCCAAAGATTTCTTTGAGGTCTATAATTCTTATAATGTTAGGATTTGGAGAGGTAAGCTGTTTCCATTGCCAATTCTTCCAATGGATGAGGAGGCAGAAATGATTAAAGATGCCTGTCTTATATTTACCAGTTAGGGATTTAAAAATGCTTTTTCAAATGAATTCAACAATCACTTATAAGGGGTGATACTTGTTAATATCACCTGGACTTTGCCCTAGAGGTGTTCATTGCCATGAGGGAGGCAGGCATTTATATAATGCAAATCAAATTATGGTGAGTTATCTGTAACTATTTAGAATGGGAAATGTGGGAAAGAGGAGGGAGTGATTAATTTTCGGTGAGGGGATGGCTTTAGAGAAGTAATGCTTTAGTGGAACTTTTAAAAATAAAGAGTTTGCCTAATGGAAAATGAGAGTAAATAATTTTACATAGAAGTAGCTGATCAAGCAAAAGCATGGTGGCTTGATCTGAGATGGATGAGTCACCGTGTGGGGTTGGATGTGGGTGATGTTAGGAGTGAGGGGAAGAGGAATCTGGTATGTGTTGGAGTGAATTCCACACTGAGAGTTTGGATATTATTTTGTAGAAGTTGATAAGCCATCAGGAATTTGAATGGTGGAATGATACTATTTAAAAAATAGTATCTGGGAGCAATTTGGAGGGTAGTGGAATTGGAAGGAGAAAAAATACCAAAGAGCTTCTGCAGTTTTCTGAGTGAGAGATAATCATGAGCTAGTGTGGGGAAATGAGAAGGAGAGACAAACATGAGAGAGAGATTGAATACAGATCAATAGGACTTAGTTATTGATGGACATGTAAAGAGATAATTGTAGTTTGGTGTAGTCTTATAATAAAGGCACATACGGGGTACTACAAAAGGTCAGAGAAAGCTTCATGGATGAGAAGACTTTTGAGAAAACTAGAGGTTTGGAGCACCTGGGTGAGTCATTCGGTTGGGTGTTCAATGCTTGATTTCAGCAAAGGTCATGATCTCAGTGTTATGGAATGGAGCCCTGTGTGGGCTTGGTGCTTACTTGGGGGTCTGCTTAAGATTCTCTCTTCCCCTCTCTCTTTGCCACCCTCCCCTACTTGCTCTATCTCAATAAATACATAAAGAAACAAAGAAAAGCTTAAAAAGAGAAAAGTAGAGGTTCATCAGGCATTAAGACCTTATAAGCAGAAGAAACAGAATAATGGGATATGGTTGGTCTGGCAACCATATGTCATGGATTTTCAATAGGGTCCACATTAAAGTTACTTGAAAGGCTTTTAAAAAATCTATGAATTCTTGGTACACCTGGGTGGCTCAGTGGTTGAGCATCTGCCTTTGGCTCAGGTCTTGGGGTCCTGGGATCAAGTCCCATGTTAGCCTCCTGCAGGGAGCCTGCTTCTCCCTCTGCCTATGTCTCTGCCTCTCTCTCAATGTTTCTCATGAATAAATAAATAAAATCTTAAAAAAATCTATGAATGCTTAAGGGTCACCCCCCAGAGAGTCAGATTTATTTAATTTATTATTAAGCCTAATCATATATGGTGATTTTAATGTTCAGCCAGTATTGCAATCCATTGGCATAAGCAATTTGTTGTAGTTGAAGTGTAGTGTTTGTAGGAGAGTGGAGGAAGATGAAGTCAGAGGTTGGCTCTTAGATTCCATACTAAGGTGTCATTGTTTTCTAAACTAGGACTCTTTTCAGAGTAAAGGAAGCTGTTTAATAATAATTAATCTGGGACTGTCTCAGGGAAATGTGGATGTATGGATGTTGAAGTAGGAATGATGTATGATTAAATGTTATTTTTTGAACTGTTTTGGGTGCAACAGTGTAGGGAAAGGTTTGGAAAGAGGAAGACTGCAACTGGGGAGACTGGTTGGGAAAGTTGTGTAACCATCCGGATGAGTGAGCTGGAAGACCTAATGAAAGATTGAGCTAAAGCATGGGGAGGACGTTACATAGGCAAGGAAGATTTTATTCAAAGCTATTGTAATAGGGATAGAGAGAACAGAACTCACTCTGAACTGGACTTCCCCTAAACAAAGTGTCAGATGATTCCTAAGAGCTGGGGTAGGAGAGAGCACTCAGGTCATCTGCATGTACTGACTGTCTTTACCCAAAGAAAAAGCAAGACCCCCTGTATCTTCATGCCAGGAGATAGTTCTATAACTTGGAGCTAAGAGCTAGCTGAAATTAGGCTCCTCTCCTCCCACAGGGACTGGGAGACAGAGGTACTCTCTTCTTTGATGATTACATTTCAAAGAGAGGGTTCCAAAGTCCTAGAGATAGTCCTGGATTGTAAAACTGGCAAGAAGTTTTTAGAAAGATTTGTATACATTGTCAATGGGGAACAATGGTATGTTTTCTAAGGGCAATGTTCTAAGAAAGGTGGATCAGAGTCAGGAAGAAACTTGCCCAAGGGTTAGCCCAACAGAATGGACTGTTAAGACAGTTCTGGCAGTAGAGAGGAAGGGAAGAGTTTAGGATGGTTCTTTGGTTTCTGGTATTGGCCCTGGGTGAATGTGGATCCCATTTGCATCATAGAGAACAGAGGAAGAATAGAAGTTGGTAAAGAAGATAAATCAAGTTTTGGAGAAACTGAGTTTGTGCTGCTTGTGGGATATTCAAGTTGAATTGGAAGTTTGGGTCTTTGACCTGGAAAGGTGTGGATTGGAAAGTAGGTTTGAGAGTGGTGGACATATAGGACTAGAGGCAGCTTTTGTCTTAGCTCAAAACTTGTACTGTACTTCCACCCCCCAGTTGAGGGAGAATCTATGTGGCTTAAATGGAATTTTTGTGAGGCAGTAAGATGCACCTAGTAAGTGCCCAGTACACTTGGTTAGTTCAATTATCATGGTTAGCAAGAAGCTAATATATGTCAGAACAGAAGAATCAAATGGTCAACTGATGAAAGTTACTAATAAAACTTTAATTGTTGTATTTTAGTAGCTGTGATCTCTCAGGGACAAGAGGTTATTTACCAGAAATTCAGTTAACAAACAAACAAAAACAAATAAATAAAAAGCAAAGACTTAAGTGTTTTTTAGAGTTCACTTTCTGGATTTTTACAATACAATGTTGCAGTCAGTAGAGGATTCAGAATCTCCTGGAAAAGGCCAGGGAAAAGAAAAACCCCAAATAAAATCCAAACCAAAAGCAGTTTGTTTTTGGACTAAACAGTGAGAAATAGAAAATCACACCAGTCAGTCTGTTCTTTTTTGACCTAGTTTCTACCTACTTCTCCCAGAGTTTTAAGGTCTGTTCTTTTTTCTTTATTTCTTTTTTTTAAAGTAGGCTCCATGCCTAAATCGAACCTGAGATCAAGAATTGCATGCTCTACTGACTGAGGAAGCCAGGCGCCTCAAGGTCTATTTCTTTGAAGGAAAAAAAAATTAATGATGCAAATGGGAGAAAGGATGCAAGCTTTGATGACGTCCTCTCCTGTGTGTCCCCAGAGGTACACATATATGCGGGGAATCTGGAGCTGTGACTTTATGGTAGGAATTTTCTTTTGAAAGATGGGGACAATGGGTATTTTTGCACTTCTTGTGTTATGATTGGACAAGGTAGTAGAGAGCTGATTTTAGCTGTGACAGTCCACCAGTATCCTTTGTCCAGTAGCAGTTGTTTTTGACATTTAAATGGTAAGGGATGGAAGCATGTGAGCGGTCAAACTCTACTCTGCCCTTGATCTACTTCAGGGGCCCATGACAAAGAGAGCATGAGTTCTTACAACTTGGAATTTGGCATTAGAGTTTGTTTACGGCTAATGAAACTTTCTTGTTTTGAAGACTCACATTTGGATTGGTGTTCCAAGAATTCTCCAAAGGCTGTTCACATGCATTTTGAAGAGCTCTTTCAGCATCAAATGGCTCTCACAAAAAAAAGGCTTTTTATCAACTGAATGAGAAAGGGGAACATGATTCAAAGGAGAAAAAAAATCCTGCTGTAGGCTTTTTCTGAGGTAAACCATGGAGAGAGCTCTAGGTTAGAAAATTGCTTTCACTTAAGCTTATTATGGGACAAAGACTGTAGGGTTCTTATCTTTCCTGTATGTACTAGGGTCCTTGAAAAGATGTTTTTTTTCCTGGCCCTGAAAAATTCTTAATGTCTTTTGGATTTTCAGTGTATTCTAGTGGCTGTGCCCTTTCTGAAACAAGTGGTTATTGACCAGAAGTTTGTTTTCTTTACAATCAGTGAATAAACAAAGAAAAGCAAAGAAGCAGAGTTCTCCTGGGGCCATTTTCTGAACTTTGTAAGCCAATGGGTTATCAGCCAGGGATCATGTGTCTCCTGGAAGAGTCAAGAACAGGAAAAACCAAAAATAAAATCCCCTGAAAAGAAAAAAAGTTTGCCTTGTGAAGATGCTGCCCATTTTCAGTAGAAGAGGAATAACAGCTGGCACTTAGCTGAGGGAGATAGCAGGTGGAGCTGGATCTCTGCTGGGCGGTATGTTGGAAGGAAGCCCTCAGATTTCAACATGGTGTATTATCCTTTGCAGACAAAATACTTTAAATAAATAGAAATCAGTGTGAAGATTCCATAATGTAAGTTGACACATGCAAGCACAAACCTCACACGTATTTCAGTTGGCCATGCTCCCTTTCTCAGGTGATGATGAGAACCAGCAGCATGCAGACAGGGGGAGGAAAAGGGGGCTGGGAGCAGGGGTAGGGGAGGGGAGAGGGGGCAACCAAGAGATGGGTTGCTGCCTGATAACACTAGGTGCTCTCCAGGCAGCTGTGGTAGGTGAAGAAACCAATAGTCAAATATCAGGCCTTTCTGGAAGGAAGAGTCTATTTTAAAACAACTGACTCAAGGGCAATGGCTTTGATCTTGAGATAGAGTGCCTGAGCCTGACTTGGAGCTTCAATAGCTGTTTTCTTTTAAAAGAAAATGATGCAGTTTATTTTTACCATCACACTGAGTAGAAGTCCTGTTAACTGAGGTCTAAGTAAAATAGTTCATAAAAGGAAAGCCGTGAGAAAAAAAAAGAAAGAAAAAAGGAAAACCGTCTCCAGGCAGTTTTTCACTTTGCCCCACTGCTGACCCCCATTGATTTTGAGTTCAGTATCATTTTGTTATTAGACTCCAAAATCTGACCTTAAGGGACCCATTAATGTGTGGATTTTCCAGATATACCTTCCCATAAGTGGCTGGATCAATCTCCTGAGTCAGTTCTTTGTTCCTTGGGTTTCTAAATATCAGAAATCTGTCTACCTCTTTAAGAAGGGCTGACTATGTAATTAGGAAATTCACTGCAAATGATCAATTATACAGATAGATTTCTAAGGGAGGTTTTTTTTTTCTCTCTGTTCTTGACTCATTCTATATTTTCTAATTTGTGTCTTAAGGAATATGAGCATGTATGGGATAGGAATAGATGCTCTCTAAAAGAGAGTTCCATAGACAAATCAGTTTGAGACTCTCTGGCTAAACAAAGCCACCTGGTTGTGTCTGTGTTTGTGTGTGTATGTGCCTGTGTGTGCGCACACATGCATGTGAACTTAAACTGCAGGACTATGCATTGGACTCTTGAAGAATATAGGCATGCAGTACTTTCCAATTTGATTTGACCATGGAACTGCCAAGGAACCCCATTTGGAAAATTGTATTTTGGGTAGATGGATCTGTTTTTCTTATGATTTTTACAGAAAAATTACTCTAATACAACTTCCCATAACCTTAGGATGTTTGTACTTATAATATTGCCAATGTTTTGAACAGAAGGAAAGAATCTATAAAAATGTTAGAGATATTTTTTTTCAGATAACTCCAACGACAGGAAGGAAGCACACTACTTTTCTAACACTTTGTGTAAATGCTATGCTTCATATTTCCACTATATAGGTGAGTTTATACTTTATCATTTCTATCCTAAGTTCTTAAATTCTAGCTTTCCTCTTACTCTCAGTCGCAATGATAACAATTGAAGTGTTAAAAATTCAACCAAGATGTATTTTTTCATTAAAAATGATTTACTTTTCATTGCAGAAAATATGGGAAAAGCGTAAAAAATAAAATAAAAGAAATAAAACTTATCTGATATAACCATGGTTGACATTCTGTAGAAGTCAGAGCTGCTAACAGTAGTTTTTATTTCAATTTTTTTGAATTAGAGTTTCTACATTAAAAAATTGGATGATTTCTCACAAAGACACATTTCTAGCTTCTTCTGAAATCTGGAACATTGGCATCATGTGACTTGCATTCTGGTGTGTCAGAGTTCAGGGCTGAGCAGCAGCTGCTCTCTTTAGGAAAGAAACCCCCTTCTTGTTTTATCCACCTGTACCCTGAGATATTTGGGTTTGAAACCCTAATTATAAGATCTTCTCATCTTTTCCCTCTTGGGTAATGTTTAATTTTAGAAAGGGAGTTATCCTTTTGTTTTCAAGTGTAAGCTTTTTCATCTTAAAATTTTATTAACATTTTCCTATACAATTAAATGTTCCATATCATTGCTTTTGTCTGCATGATATTCTATTACATGGATATGCCATACTTTTAAGATTTTATTTATTTGTTTGTTTTTTTGTTTTGTTTTGTTTTTTTAATAATAAATTTATTTTTTATTGGTGTTCAATTTGCCAACATACAGAATAACACCCAGTGCTCATCCCGTCAAGTGCCCCCCTCAGTGCCCATCACCCATTCACCCCCTCCCCCGCCCTCCTCCCCTTCCACCACCCCTAGTTCGTTTCCCAGAGTTAGGAGTCTTCATGTTCTGTCTCTCTTTCTGATATTTTCTACCCATTGCTTCTCCCTTCCCTTCTATTCCCTTTCAGTATTATTTATATTCCCCAAATGAATGAGACCATATAATGTTTGTCCTTCTCCGATTGACTTACTTCACTCAGCATAATATCCTCCAGTTCTGGGAACCCTGGGTGGCGCAGCGGTTTAGCGCCTGCCTTTGGCCCAGGGCGCGATTCTGGAGACCCGGGATCGAATCCCACGTCGGGCTCCCGGTGCATGGAGCCTGCTTCTCCCTCTGCCTATGTCTCTGCCTCTCTCTTTCTGTGTGTGACTATCATAAATAAATATAAAATAAAAAAAAATACCCTCCAGTTCCACCCACGTCGAAGCAAATGGTGGGTATTTGTCGTTTCTAATTGCTGAGTAATATTCCATTGTATACATAGACCACAGCTTCTTTATCCATTCATCTTTCGATGGACACCGAGGCTCCTTCCACAGTTTGGCTATTGTGGACATTGCTGCTATAATCGGGGTGCAGGTGTCCCGGCATTTCATTGCATCTGTATCTTTGGGGTAAATCCCCAGCAGTGCAATTGCTGGGTCATAGGGTAGCTCTATTTAAACTCTTTGAGGAACCTCCACACAGTTTTCCAGAGTGACTGCACCACTTCACATTCCCACCAACAGTGCAAGAGGGTTCCCTTTTCTCCGCATCCTCTCCAACATTTGTGGTTTCCTGCCTTGTTAATTTTCCCCATTCTCACTGGTGTGAGGTGGTATCTCATTGTGGTTTCATGGACTTTCTTCAGAGAGTTAGAACAAATTATTTTAAGATTTGTGTGAAATCAGAAAAGACCCTGAATAGCCAGGGGAATTTTAAAAAGAAAAACATAGCTGGGGGCATCACAATGCCAGATTTCAGGTTGTGCTACAAAGCTGTGGTCATCAAAACAGTGTGGTACTGGCACAAAAACAGACACATAGATCAATGGAACAGAATAGAGAATCCAGAAGTGGACCCTCAACTTTATGGTTAACTGATATTCGATAAAGGAGGAAAGACTATCCACTGGAAGAAAGACAGTCTCTTCAATAAACGGTGCTGGGAAAATTGGACATCCACATGCAGAAGAATGAGACTAGACCACTCTCTTTCACCACACACAAAGATAAACTCAAAATGGATGAAAGATCTAAATGTGAGACAGGATTCCATCAAAATCCTGTAGGAGAACACAGGCAACACCCTTTTTGAACTCTGCCACAGTAACTTCTTGCAAGATACATCCACAAGGCAAAAGAAACAAAAGCAAAAATGAACTATTGGGACTTCATCAAGATAAAAAGCTTTTGCACAGCAAAGGATACAGTCAAGAAAACTCAAAGACAACCTACAGAATGGGAGAAGATATTTGCAAATGACGTATCAGACAAAGGGCTAGTTTCCAAGATCTATAAAGAACTTACTAAACTCAACACCAAAGAAACAAACAATCCAATCATGAAATGGGCAAAAGACATGAACAGAAATCTCACAGAGGAAGACATAGACATGGCCAACAAGCACATGAGAAAATGCTCTGTATCACTGCCATCAGGGAAATACAAATTATTTATTTATTTGAAAAGGAGAGTGAGAGCAAAAGCAGTGGGAAGGGCAGAGGCAGAGGGAGAAGCAGACTCCCTGCTGAGCAGGGAGCCCTAGGCAACAATTGATCCCAGGATCCCAGGACCTGAGAGGAGGCAGATGCTTAACCAAATGAGCCACTTAGGTGCCCCAGATATGCCATACTTTATATAACCAATCCCCTGCTCTACTGGGCTTTTGTGTAATTCCCAGTTTATTCTATCAAATATACAACACAGGGGATAAACATCCTGGTAGCAAAATCTGTGCATGTGTTCATAATCATGAACACATTTCTTTAGGATAAAATCCTACATTTGGAATTGCTGAGTCAAAGAATATAAGTATTTTAAACACTTTTGAGACTCATTGCTAAATATACTCACCCAGACTTTCACATACTTGGCAGTGAAGTGATCTCTTCAGAGCTCTAATAGATTAATATGTGTTTCCAGGGGTTTGGCTGTGGGCAGTGTTTCCCACACTTTAGCACAGACCCTTTTATCATGTTAACTACTAACAGCTCACGACAAAATAATATTCTGTTGAGGAGAGCCTGAGAAATTCAAGTTGAATTGGTGGTTGTGAGGAAGTGCTAAAAGATGAAGGGCTTTGTAACACAAGGCCTGTTTACATCACAGTTCTGTTTAGCTGTCAACTAGGCTTCATGCTTAACTCTATGAAATTATGGATCCCTATCCAAAGAATAGTCTTTCAGAAAAACCTACCTACTTTGTAGGGAAGGGACCATTCTTACCCACTCTCACCCATACCAGCATCCTTTGTCTTTCTTGTTTCCTCTCTCATTACCATGCTGTCCTGATCACTCTTGACTCTTTTCCTGCTGATGTGGGAAGAAAAACGTAGCCACTTTGTTTCTTTTTAGAACTAACTGAAACAAACTGATAAATAAGTGGACTCCCTGTAAAAATTGGAGAAAAACAGCATGTTTTGCAGTGTGGAGCTTGAAGCAGTTTAGTGTTTGGAGAGTGTTGAAGTTGAGGTTCGAGAGGAAGACGGGAGGTCATCTGAGAAGCCTCCCGAGAGGGGTGGCCTCTATGGCCTTGTGGAGAAGAGATGGAGGGGGCTTGAGCCTGAAGAAGAGAGGACTTTAGAGGTCGCTGGAGTGGCTTCAGTGAAAGTGTAAGTCTGAGTGGGGAGGTCTTGAACTTGAGCTGTTGTGGTAGAGATGGAGAAGGATGTGTGGTAAAATCGGAGCAGGAGGAGAGAGCACTGAGGATGACTTTTCAAGGACCCCAGTCATCAGCAAGATATGAGTTTATGTCTGTGTATAACTTTCTGGACTTTTCATATCCAAATACATTTTATATAAAGAGTCAAACAATTTGAGGTAAACAAATTTAGGGTTAAGAGGCTCTTATGTATATAATGGTCTTAAGATTTTTTCAAAGTTAAAATAGCCTCAGTTTTTGAATTGAGGTATAATCGACATAGTACATTATATTAGTTTCAGGTGTACAATATAGTGATTCAATGTATATGTTGTGAAATGATCACTATAATACATCTAGTTAATGTCTATTGCCATACATAACTACAGAGTTTTTTTCTTGTAATGAGAACTTTTAAGATCTACTCTCTTAGCAACTCTCAAACATGCCATACAGTGTCAATAACTGTAGTTACCAGCCTATACATTACATCCCTAGGACTTACCTGGAAATTTGTACCTTTTGACCTCCTTCACCTATTTTATCCACTCCCACCCCCTATCACTGGCAACCACCAATCTAAAACAACTTCCTTAATTAAAAATTTAGCCAATATGGGAAAAAACCATGAGTAAAAATATTTTAATTAATTAATTAATTAATTAATTTTTTAATTTTTGGGGGGTAAAAATATTTTAAAAACCACCTTTAGTCTCAGCATGTAAGTTATTTTCAACATTTTGTGTATAATTTTTCAGAACTTTTGAGCTAACTTCTCATTGAACTATTAATGAGTCCAGGAGTCATGGCTTTGGCAATTACTCCCTGTGATTTCCTTATTTGCTGCAAATAAAGTTTCCTTTGTGTGACAACTCCATAAAACCCCACAAACTATTAATGAGACCTTATTTAATTTTTACTTTTATTTAATGTATTTATATAATCAGACATTCCTTTGTACTCTCACTCTTTTCTTTTCAGCTTAAAAGTTTTTCAACGTCAGGAGGAAGATGACTGGTGGACTCTTGCTTTTGAATGTCATATACATGGTGCTAACTAGGGCCTCTCTGGTTTTAACCAGGCTGGCTGCTAACCTAGTCACTGAAAACAAATGCAATAACACCATCTCTTTCGTGTTTTAGTCTTTTATTTTTTAAAGATTTTATTTATTTATTTGAGAGACAGAGAGAGAGAGAATGAGTATGGGGGTGGAGTAGCAGAGGGAGAGGAACAGGGTAGCCTCCCCACTGAGTGCAGAGCTGAGTCTGGGGGCTCCAGCCCAGGACCCTGAGATCATGATCTGAGCACAAATCAGGAGTGGGCTGCTTAACTGACTGAGCCACTCAAGTGTCCCATTTTAGTCTTCTTTAAAGTCATCAAAGATGATCACCATGAAGTAGATCTTCCCCTAGCTTATTCGTTGCTACCCATGTGTAATAGTCCCATTTTGCAACTTGGAACCTAAAGAAGTGAGTTGGTGTTTCTTGAGGGGGAGGAAGAGGAGAGTCCTAAGGAAGAGAGTGGAGGATTCCCTAGAAAACCAGCCTTGATATGGAGATTTGCAAACAGATCTGTTTATTGAGGAGTGGGTTTGGGGTTAGCTCCAGTGAGGGAGTAAAGAAAGCAGGTTTGGGCAGAAGGAGAAATTAAACTAGCAATTGCAATGAAAGCCTAGGAGGAGGTAAGCTGGAATTCAGGCAACTCTCTTTAGCAGAGGGTGGTTCCTGAAGACTCAGCTCTGAGCGGCCAGAATGCCTGCTACCTGGGCAAAAATGGTCCGGGAGGGGAGATCTGGGTGGTAGACCAGAGTACCCATTGAATTCCACATCTCATGCCACTTGGATCTGCTTGTTTCATATAATAGATTTTCTCCTTCTGAGATCAGGTCTTTTAAGATTCTCTGTGGTTCTTTTTTCCTGGAGAAACTTCTAAGCAAAAATCAGTGACATAAACTACAAATTCTGTTGCTGCCCTGGGTCTCAGGGCTGCTGCTGATACCATCATCTCCTCTAGGTTCTTCTCATTCTCAGTGCTTTTGCTAGGATGACCTTCATCCCTAGGGGGTCTGAGCCCATGGTTGCCATGCCCTTCTCAGCCACAGTGGCTGGACTTGTTCATTTACTGTCAAAAATGAATAAGAGAGGACCAAAACACCCCAGTGGACCGCCTAGGTGCCGAACGAATTCTTCCCTGTCCCTGTTGTCTTATGGCACACATACCTCATCCTGCTCATCTGGTGATTGACAGGGTCAATCACCCCATTGGGATGACTGATTCCTTTTCTTGCCTGTTGGTCTTTTGGCAGGAGAAACCTAAAGAAACTGAGTGGCATCTATAGCTATCATGACTGAGAGTGGGAGTTAGGTCTGAAGCAAGATGGTTAAGGTATATTATTGTCCATTCCACGTAAATACAAAATGTTTCTGATCCTTCTTAGAGGGATGGAAAAAATTTTGCATCGGTCTGATTCCTGTATACAAGGTAACTGAAGTCTTGTTGATCTACTGTAATAATGATACCAACTACCGGGGCCACTATTTGGTTGAGTTTACAGTAGTTCATTGTCACCTTCCATGATGATCCATTCAGTTCTTGTAAAGGCCAACTAATGAATAAATGGGCGTATGATAAAAGTGAGGATACTTGCTTCCTTTAGGGCTTTAAGGTGCACTAGATCATCATCATTCCTTTCACAATATGCTACTTATTTTCATTTTACTCTATTAATCAATTTGGGAAGTGGTGCTCAGAAGGTCCCAAGCAGCCCCCCACATTGACAGCTCTTACCACAGGGACCAAAAACCTCCCCCAAACAAAAACCATTGTAGTTGGGGATTCTGTCGACTATTATTTTTCTTTTTTTGGGGGAGCAGAGAAGTGACTACTGGGTAGGTCCCTGGATCCAATGAATTCATTTTGAGGTGAACCTGGAATAAAAATACTTATAATCTGACCCCGTTCCATTGCTATTCAAATGGTCGGGCCATTACGATGTTTCTGGTCTCTTAAGTGTCAATGTCAGCTTGGAGCCTGTGTCCAGCAGTCCTCAAAATGTCTTGGTATTTCCTTTTACCCAATGTGTGGTTACTTGAGTAAATGATTATTGGTCCATTTGGCAAAGGACTGGGGTAATTATCACCATGTACATTTACTTTAGTGTTTCAGGGTCTTTCCTCCTGGGGACCTAGCTCTCCTTCAGTCAATGGGTTTTGGGTTCGAAAAATAAGCTCATGTCCAGAAATTGGACAGGAGATCATAACTCTTGAATAGGGAGGTTTCTCTCATCCTCTAGAGTATCTGTTCTTGATTAGAAAAATTCATAGATGAGAAATACTCTTGTTGTCTGTTATCTGTCTTGTGCCTGTAGATGCTGTGTTCTATTAACTATCATTCTCTGTTCATAAAAATAGTATATCTGGGGATCCCTGGGTGGCTCAGCGGTTTTGGCGCCTGCCTTTGGCCTAGGGCGTGGTCCTGGAGTCCCAGGATTGAGTCCCACCTCAGGCTCCCTGCATGGAGCCTGCTTCTCCCTCTGCCTGTGTCTCTGCCTCTCTCTCTCTCTGTCTCTCATGAATAAATAAATAAAATCTTAAAAAAATAGTATATCCACTCCTCTGAGTCCTTTGATCCCTTTCCTATCATCTACTATAGCAATTCTGGCATTTCTGTGTCACTTAGTTTGGGCCATCGATTTTTCCACCATCCAAAAGCTAGATTAGCAGCAGATTTGTCCCATCTCCTAGGGCCCTTGCAAGGGTGTTAAATCCTATATCCCATTTACAAATCTTATGTTTCATTCCCCAATATCTCCCAGTCAAGCTCCCTCTGGATTTGGCTCCTGCTGGTAAATGTTGACTTCCTATAGTTTCTTCAGGATATGGTGATTTTCTTTCTAATTTAAAATTTTATTTAAGATTTATTTATTTGAGATAGAGAGAAAGAGCGCATGCGAGAGAAAGTGTAAGCTTGGAAGGGGTCATTTCCTTGGGCCATGGGCAATGTCCAGGGAAGAATTCAGCAATGAGGTATCAGCAGCCGTCACTCCTGGCGGCTGAGGGAATTTGTACCTTGATCTTGATAAGGAAACAGGGCAGCACACCACAGCATCTGCCTCGCTGTGGTCTGAGATTGCTACTCGGATGTCTAATAGACATCACAGGCTTAACATAGATACCTAAAGGACAGCCCTTGTGTTTTTTTCTTTCTGAGCCTGTTTTTCAGAATCTCTTCTTTATAAATGCTTTTATAATGGATCAGTGAGGTTCAGACCATAGCTCTTGGTTTATTTCTTTCCTGCCTTGACCCCCATCTGTATGCCAGCAAGTCCTCCCAGGACCAATTCCAAAAATAGATTTTGAGTCCATTCACTTCTTTACATCTTTACTGCTTCTACCTTAGTCAAGCCACTACCATCTCTTTTCTGTTCAACTGCAAGTGAACTCTTTGTTTATAATCTTGCCTTCTCCAATTAATTTTTCATATGGCAACCACAGTGATTTCTTAAAGATATAAGTAAGATCATGTCACACTTTTATTTATATATTTCAGGACCTAACATTTCATTTAGAAACAATTTAACCTTGTTACCACGATTTACAAGGCCCAGTGTTATTTGGCCCTTTCCAATGACAGTCATTATTATGGCCTACTGAATTGTCATTTCCTTCCCTTCTTACCAACAGAATTTTGATTTTTGGGGGTGTCAATATCTCCAGGTGATGGAAAAGACTAATCCAAGCCAATTATGACAAATCCCTCCTTTCCCAGCCTGCTTCACTGCTGGATGGGTGAATAGGGGTTGTTTATGAACTACTTCAGACCAATAATACCAAAATTGAATTTTGTTAGAAGGTTTCCGAGAAGGTTTTTTTTTTTTTTTTCTTTTTAAAAATCTTTTGTTTTCTTTTCCATTTCTTGTTGAAAGAAGATGAAGGGCACTGGCCCTTCCCCATTTTTTCTGCCATGAATGTAGACGTAATGTCTGGAACCACCACAGCCATCTTGCGGCCATGAGGAAAAGACCTAGAGAATCACAGAGGTGTTGACTTTTATTTATTGGTCCTGAACCAGTCTCTTATTGCTATCACTTAACCACTAAGCTCTTTCCCACCTCCCAGCCAGGCCTTGTTTTCCCCATGCCTGAAAATTTTTTCTTCCATATCTTCACATGGCTGGCTCATCTTCACCCCAGTCTCAGCTCAGTCACCTCAGTGAGGTCTTCTCTGATCCCCCAACCTCAAGTAGTACCATTCCTGCAACTCCTGCCCTGGTGTTATGGGAAGACTGCTTTTAAGTAATCTTTCTCCACTAGAATATAAGTGTCATGGAAGTGGGGATGTTTTTTGGCTTGTTCCATGCTGTTACCTCCAGCACTTAGACTAGGGCGTGGTATACAGTAGGCGCGCTAATGGATGTCGAATAAATGCCTCCAAATATGAGCTGTATCTGACTATTCCCTTAACCTTTATGAGCTTCATAGTTTTTTCATTTTAAGTAGAGATCATAAATGGTACCATTTAGATGCACCACACAGTGCTGTGAAAGTCAAATGAAATAATGTTTGTAGAGGTACATGGGAATAGAAAGCACTGGACAGTACACACCGTGAGATTGTTGAGTGATACCTGCCCTTGCTCATTTCTGAGTGTGTGTGCCATAGGGATTGTAAATTTCCCTCTTTTATTAGATTCTTGTATATGCAGAAGAGAGTTATGAGCTTAGGAACCTGGAAAGTAAAATCAAATGACTTGATTGCAGTGTTTATTGCAGAGACACCTGGGAGCACTCTGGCTGCTATGTTTGAATGTGGCATTACTTGGTCTGAGGACTACACGGTGAATGAATTTGAATTTAGTGTACCAAGGGTAAAGCCAACATACAGGCAGTTGCTAGCAGAGTGGAATGATAAAGGTGTGATTATCTGAGGAGAGTAACTGGGGATTTAAAAATCAGACTAATCATGATAATAAAGTCATAAGTTGGGCTTTATCAAAAGAAAGGAAAAAAACAGAAGGAGGCACCAGGGAAAGATGTCATTGCCTTGGTAGAAACAAATATAGGGAAGTATTTTTGGCTGCTGCTTACAGAGGTCACGATAGGGGAAAATTAAGAAAATGAGGGAGATTATTTGTTGATGGTTTAAAAATGAGAGTAGACCAGGCGACATCTCTCACACCATTGTTTGCAGCAAGATATAAAAGCTTAATAAGGAGGGCAAAAATTTAATTATCAGCTGGAGATGAACTGATGGAAATTCTAAGATGGGAGAAGGAAACAAAAAAAAAGTTCTGATTAACAGTCCTCAGTTATTGGAGAGGTGACATGTTATAGTGGAAGGAATCAGAACTGCATTTGAGTAATGATTGGTTCAGTCACTACATAACGTTGATGAGTTATCTTCTACATGTAGATGTTGCTGGGTGCCAAGAGTACAACATGGTCACTACGATAGTGAATAACTCCAGAGGAGGTGTTGTTTGCCAGTTGTTTGCCAAGTTGGCAAATAATTATAACAGTGTGATAATGCTGTAGTAAGGGAGGACAGGGTGCTGCAAAAACACATAGAATGTATTGGAGGAAGTGATGTCTAAGTTGGGGCAGCGTAAGTTCCACGTTGGCTCATGCACAGGACCTTAGTACCACCTGTTTCCTCTGCCTGGAGTGCTGTCCCCGGATCTCTGTGTACTTGGCTCCTTGATACTCAGTTAAAAGTTCACTTCTTCAGAGAAGTCTTCCTTGATCAACCAGTTTAAAGGAGTCTTACAGATAATTTCTACCCAATCATTCTTTTATTTCATTCAGAGCATTTATCATTATATGGTGCTTTCTGGTTATTTTTATTGTTTGTCTTTCTATTAGAATCTTTGTTACATGAGAGCCTGAACCTCATCTGCCTTGTTTATCACTGTATTCTCACTGCTTAGGACAGGGCCTCCCTCAGGAGAGGTACTTAACAAATGTTTGTTGTTTGTTAAATAAACAAATAAACAAGTGGCAGTAGAAGCGGGGGGACCCAAAGATGAGAGGCAGAAAATGTTCTGGTGGAGGGAGGATCCAATGGTTGTTGTGAGTTCTACTTGATTTCTAAATCCCTACCAGGGTTTGTTGAAGAAATTGGCCTATTTTCTCCTCAGGGGGCCCTTCTTTGACTGTGAAAGGGGTTGGCTCTTCTGTACTGGTGGACTTATATTTCAGTCTGATCTTGTTCTGTGGCATGTTTCAGAAATTCCATTTTAACTCTTTGTTGGCACATGGCAACAGAGTCCTGTACTCCAGCTCTGCTACAGAGATTTTAGTTTTCAGATTTTCTTAGCCTCTTCAATGGAATTTAGGGGATGAGGGTTCCTTTTGTGAGCTCAAGTTACTATCTGGAATTTGAAGGTCTGAAGGGCCATTTTACTCTTAAATTTGAACCCAGCTTATTTTTCCTCATAGATTTTCTGGTACATGTTTGGAAAAGGACACATACTTCAAACTACCCATAGAAATGCAGAATTAGGAGGAAAAAAATTGCCATAAAAACAATTAAAATTCATCTTATGCATGTTGCATCTAACACATCCAAATGTTTGCGATTAAGCCCACTTATACTGCCTTCTGTGACTGGGTAATCGAGTCCAAAATGTGTGCTGCCACTATGGAGCTGGCCTGATAGGGTCTTGGTATTAAGCTCCCTTTCAGACTTCATGGTCCCAGAGGAGTTTATAGTTCAAAATACTAGGAACTATAGTAAAATAAGGTACGGGAGAAGCTGTTCATGAAAAATCTCTTGGAGCAGCTGCATGCTAGTGGACTCACCAAGCTCTAGAATTGGATTTTCAGGTTTAGAAAAGTAATTCTATTGCTCTTTTGTTGGAGGTAGCCAAGCTTTCATGGTTCTGATTTATCCATCTGAATGTTCTGCCCAGGGTATTCCCTTCTGGAGAGAAGGTTTACTGAGGAGACCACATGCTCAATAGACAGAGGAATAGAGCATAATAGGACTTCAATTTGAGATTAAATTTATATGGAAGAATGAATAAAAGTCCAAGAAAAGCTAGGTCTACTTTGAAAAGAGGAAGACAATTGGAGAGGGATTCACCCCATTAGAAACCAAAGCATATTGCAATGTCAGAATAATATAAACAGTAAGATTGTGGTGCATGAACAGGGAATTGGAACTGATGGAGCAGGATAGAGAATTTCCAGAAGATCTAGGTGCATATGGAGGCTAGGTTTTTGGTGAGGATGCCACCACAATTAAGCAGGAGAGGGAAGATGTGAAGAGTAAGTTACAGATCTTCCTTCCTATCTTCCTTCTGTCCACTTTCTACGTGAGTCAATTTACTTCTCTCTTTTCATTCCTCCCTCTGATGCAGTAAGAAAGGTGAACCTCTGCTCTGGAAGAGAAGCATCACCCCACTTTCCTACCTTAGGAGGCCAGTGGAAATGAAGCAAAGGAGATGGGATTCAGATGACTGAGACCTATTTCTGATCGAATCCAGAATTACAGGAGACTAGAGAAGGATTTATGGGTAAAATCCTAATTAAAATAACCCAAATGTAACTGAGCCTCTTTGGGGGAGCCCATACCCTGCTCCATATCCTTTTTGAGGCATCTTCCACAAAAACAAAAAAATTCGTATCCAGTATTCAAAACATCAGGTAGTAAGATGGGCTTACTGAAGGCTTTAGTGGGAGCCAGGGAAGAAGATTTTCCTGGCCTTGAAATTCCTCATTAACATCTCTGTCCTCAGTTTTGCCTTGTTTCACCTCTCTTCTGATTCCTACTCTCTTCTGATTCCTACTCCAGATCCAGAATCTTTCCAGTCCTGTATTTATTCACGAGAGACACACAGAGAGAGGCAGAGACATACATACAGGGAGAAGCAGGCTCCCTGTGGGGAGCCTGATGTGGGACTTGATCCCAGGGGCCCAGGATCATGACCTGAGCCAGAGGCAGATGCTCAACCATTGCCTTCAACTCCTCCTCCTTGCTTGCACACTTTTCTCAGAAAATGCAAAGAAAGCTCCCTCCTCGGATGGCAGAAGGGAATTGCCCATAGCTAGTAATTTGTTTTCCCTTTGCCCAGAAATTACTCTGTGGGTGTTACCTCCTTTCTTGCTTTAGGAAAATTATAGGTGGCTATCCCAGATTTATGGTCTCCAGATCCTGGTTATCACTTTCTGGGGGGCACACTTACAATTCATTTTGGTTATAAAGACTGGTGTGGTCCTTTCCTAGATGTTGTAGCATGACTCCTATCTTGGAATTTTATCTCACCCTGCAAATTCCTCACAGATGATTTCTGGAGTTCATTATCTTCAGTGGTGGGTCTTCTGTCACTTTTGTGGAGAATGGACTTATTTTTCAAGACCCAGGTAGGAGAAGATTAGAATAATGACTTTTTCTTGCTTCATGAACTTTTTTAGATATTCATTTTGTATTTGTTTGATGGAGAGAGCAGGTACTCTCACTTTTGGTTGCTTAAGATAGAAAACAAAGTTTCAGGAGAGGACTGAAAAAAACTTTATTTGGGAAGTACAGGAATGGGTAGGAGCATGTTTTTGATCCCAAGTCTTATTACCTGGCAAAAACAATGCTTATTTCTTTTATGGACATCTATTCTATACAGAGTGCATATTCTATATAGGAAGTCTCCACTCTAGTCCTGTCCTTTCTTATCTGACTGTCACTGACATAAGAGTCATTGTCAATACACTAGTGCTTAAAAATAATCTGTAGATGGATAACTGGGGGTGAGATGGGGAAGAAACTGGAATGGCCGAGGGGAAGTGACCAATTGTTTCCCAACCCAGGCTAGCTCCTGGCAGAAACGTTCTAGTTAATGTTCATTAATCCTCCAGCCCCATTATTTTACCTGGTAATTCAGCCTGAAATCCTACCAGTCAGAACTCATTTAAAAGCATGCAATAGCTGTGGAAAGCATACGTAATTTTCTCACAGGTGGAATCAATCTCTTTCTCCTCTGTACTTCTGTATTAGTTACTTCTTACTATGTAACAAAGCACCCTGAATTTAGTGACTTAAGAGCAACAGTAATTTTATTTGCTCAAGATTCTGTGTGCCATCAATTTGGGCGGGTGCCAGATGGTTGGTTCTCCTGTTGGTCTGTCTTGTAGTCACCTGGGTGTCTGTGGTTATCTAGGGGTTTCAGTTGGAATGGCTCATCTCTGCTGGATGTGGACGTACTTTCCAGCAGGCTAGCCTGAGCTTCCTTACAAAGTAACACTGCCTTTTAAGAGAGCTAAAGCTGAATTTTCAAGGCTTCTTGACACAATGGCTCAGGTATCATACCATGTTATTTCTGTTGCATTCTCTTGGTCAAAGGAAGTCACAGGTCAGCCAAAATCCAAGGAGTGGAATAGACCCCACCTCTTGATGAGAGGTTCTACACAATCTCATTGGAAAGGAGGCTTGCCTAAAGGGGGGTGGGGTGGGAAATATTATGGCCATCTTTGCAAAGAATCTATCACAGCTTCTAGGGCATACAGACTTTGTCTCTAAGTTTCCAGAAAGCAGGAATTCTTGATCATTTGGCACTACAAGGACTAAGGCCTTTCACAATTCCGGTGTTTGATAATCATTGGTTGAACTGAATTCACATGTAGAGGGAAGCCAAAATCTTAGTGTCTGGACATAAGGCCCAGTCAGAGTACTTGGGGTAGGTTCAAAGGCTAGAAGCCTAAACCCTACTGGGACATCTGTTGAGGCAACTGCCTCTGGATGTCCATGGGGTGCAGGGAGTATCAGGCTGGAGTAAGGAGTAAGGGTTAGAGCTGAAGCTAGGTACCAGAGAATGGGTAGGGATGGAGTTCAGTGAAGAAACTTGAGAAGGGGTGTCTGGATCTGGGATAAATTGAGGGGTGGTTTCACTCAGATGGTTTCACACCATCTGGTGTGCCTGTGGAACTCAGGACTGTGGATCCCAAGGCTCTTCAGCTGTGGCTTGAAGAGAGGTGGGCAGTTAAAACCCTGGTTATATTTACAATTCCCCAGCATGCAGCAGGGTTCTGCTGACTATTGCAGCACAAGCTAGGTCCCTGAAAGAGCCCCTGAAGCTCTTCTACTCACATGCTTTGTACAACCCTGCAGTCCTTGCCTCCACAGTTCTGGCTCAGACAGTTAAAATCCCACCTCCTCTATAAAATGTCCCTTGACCTCACTTCTTCCCACAATGATTGCACCCTCATTTATTTTTTATTTTAAACATCCAATGTCTACTCAACTGATAATACACTTCTCTTTCTGCCATGTATGATTAATTTTCTTTCAAGTATTTTTTTTCTAAATGTAATTACTAGCCTTTTGAGTATAGAGATTGTATCTTATATTTTCCTCTGTCCTTTCCTTAAAACCATGACCTCCATATAGCAAAGGCTTGATAAACATTTCTTGTTTGGTGTATAAATTAGCTTTTGTTGCATAATAACTCTTCAAAATTATTGGTCTGTAAACCCACAATACAGTGGATTGACATATGGACTGAGCTCAGCTGGGCAGTTCTTTTGCAATCAGATGTTGGAGGAGCTGGTGGCTGGGTGTTCTAAGGTAGCTCTGCTCATACGTCTGTTGGTTGCCACATTATTGACTGGTGAAACTGACTGCAGTTCTCTGGCCCCTAATCCTCCAGAAGGCTTGCTTGGGTTTATTCACATGCCAGACTCAGGATTCAAAGTGCATGAAGAAAGAAGGAAAGCCCCAATGAGCAATGCTTTTGTTTTTGTCTCTGCTGTGTTACATCTGTCAACATCCTTTTTGCCATGGCAAGTCACATGGCCACACTCAGATTTGAGGAGTGGAGAAAAAGAGTCTACCTCTTAGTGGGAGTACCTGTATAGTCACATTGCACAGCAACATACTGAAATGGATAGAATCTGTGGCCACTTTTACAATCAACCCATAGTCTGCCTTTTGGCCAACAATTATTCACATTTCTTTTATATGCAAAATATTCCCAACTCAGGATCCTGAAAGTCTCATCCTAATTATGGCACTGAGCTTGAAGTCTATGATCTTGTGATCAGATGAGGCTTCTTGTGTGGGGAGCTTCTTGATCTAAGGACCTATGAACTGAAAAGACAAGGTTATATAGTCCCTTGTAAGATAGGGCTGGGATAACCACATTAAAAATGTCAGTTCAAAAAAGGCAAAAAATTGGAGTACACAGTAGTTCTGAAATCCAGCCGAACACATGTACCATGCATGATACTCTTTGAGATCAGGGGATGGTCCCTGGTTAGGGCTGAGTTCTGCTCCCTGAGAGTGGCTCCCTACTCCATTATATCGTCTATTCTATAAGGAATGGCTGGCATATGTAGGTGAGTAACTTTTTTACCCTGCTTCTTTCTTCTAGAAAGCTGGAGGCCCAGAGACTTCTCTTCACTTTAAAGTGTCTCAGTCTATTTTAGTTCAAGCTAGCATTACTTTTATCAGTTATAAAATATCTGTGGGCATTTTGAAGACTCTGCTTCAGATCTACTGCATTCAATAGACGTCTCACTTACAATTCTGAGCTAGGCCTCTTTCTTCTAAGGGAGACTTACCAGGCTGCAGTGGGACAATAGCTTTAATGAAAGCACTTGGTATAGCTGAGAGAACCCACCAGTCACTGCCTAAAATCTTTCAGAGATATTAACACATGGGCTTGCAAGGTCTCCTTAATTTGATCTTTGTCCTGAGGTTGTTTCTTACTTTGAGAATCTTTGAGAGACTGGAAATGAGAAGCAATTTTATTGTCTGATCTAGCAAGTTTTGGTTGCTTTCTAAATTCTGCTTGCTCTTCCTTTAGCTCTTCTCTTTCTTCCCATATCTTGTCATAATCAGATAAAATAAGTCAATTGGCACTTTAAAAATTATTTATTTATTTGAGAGAAAGAGAGAGAGAGAGAACGGAGGGGCAGAGGGAGAAGAAGAGAATCTCAAGCAGGCTGTGCTGAGTGTGGAGCCTGACTAAGGGCTCGATCGCAGGATTCTGAGATCATGGCCTGAGCTGAAACCATGAGTTAGAGGTTCAACTGATTGAGCCACCCAAGTGGCTCCCCAATTGGCACTTTTAACATCCTGCCTGAAAATCATCTTGCTAAGGTGTACGCTTTCATTATGTTTATTTTCTATCTTCTAAGTTACCATATGTGATAGTTTTGCCAATGTTTCTTTATTAAATAACACAGGGTGCCATTTTTCCAGCCTGTGACAGCACATTCTTCATTGCTTTGTTAGCCTCTGCTAGCAGTTTTCTTGCCATTTTTTAAGAGTTGCCTAAACTTTTTTTTTTGTTGTTGTTGTTGTTGTTGCTTTTCCAGGCTCTGCCTGCTACCTGGTAGAAAAGTAAATGCTACCTATTTTAGATTTTGGTATATTAGCATACTAATTCTGGAACCAATTTCTCTCTCAGTTAGGTTTTGTTTTGTAACAAATTATCCCCAAACTTAGTGGCTTAAAACAGAAACATTGATCGTTTCTCACAATCTGTGTGTAAGTTGGGTTGTTCTTCTGATTTGGGCTGGCTGGGTGAGGCTGGGAGGTCTAGGATGACCTTGCACACATGTCTAGCAGTTGCCTAGATGTCTATGGGGTAAAGGAGCTGACTTGGCTAAGTGTCTTTCATCAACCACAGACTGGCCCAAGCTTCTTATATTGTGGCGGTTGGAGTTTTCTAAAAGTAGCCAAGAAAGGAAGCTCTTTATGATTCTCTGCTTGAATCATGTTTACTATTATCCTATTGGCCAAAGCAAGTCAAATGACCAAGCCATGTCAGTGTGGAATGGGGACACTCCAGGGCATTAGATGGGGAAGGGAACTATTGTAGTCATTTTTGCAAACAATCTACTGTATTTGGTATGGCCAGTATCCCTTTTAGGATTTTAATTTTTGTTCATGTTTGTTTCATTCCACAGAAGGAAGTTCCCAAGAAGCAGCATATGATGTTTTATATCTATATTTTTCAGTACTCCCCAAATCAATGTGCATATATAATATTCATGAACAATATAGGGAAACTTCTTATCTGCACAGGTGATGAGATAAACATGAGATTAAACAAATATTCCTTGCCCCAATTTTCATAAAGGTCTTATTTGTGAGGGAATGCACATATTTAAAAATATACTTATATTTAAAATTCAGCTATAGTTAATCTATAGTTATTAGTTTCGGGTGTACAATATAGTGACTCACCAATTGTAAGCATTACTCTGTGTTCATCATGGTAAGTATACTCTTAATGCCCTTCTTTCACCCATCCTCCCACCTCTCTTTTTGTAACTACCAACTGGTTCTCTGTATTTAAGTCTGTTTTTTTGTCTCTTTTCTCTTTGTTTGTTTATTTCTTGAATTCTACATGAGTGAAATCACAGAGTATTTGTCTTTCTCTAACTTATTTCAGTTAGCATGATGCTCTCTAGATCCATCCATATTGTTATAAATGGCAAAGTTTCATTCTCTTTTATGGCTGAGTAATATTCCATTGTGTGTGTGTATCTATCTATCTTTCTATCATCTATCTCACATTTTATTAATCCATTCATCTATTAATGGACACTTAGGCTACTTCCATATCTTGGCTTTTGTAAATAATGCTGCAATAATTTTAGAGGTGTGTATATTTTTTTGAATTAGTGCTTTCATTTTCTTTGTGTAAAATACCCAGTAGTGTATTTACTGGATCTTATGGAAATTCTATTTTTAATTTTTTGAGGAAACTTCCTACTGTTTTACACAGTGGCTATACTAGCTTGCATTCCCACCAACAGTGCCCAGGGTTGCTTTTTTCCCACGTCCTCGCTAACACTTGTTTCTTATGTTTTTGGTTTTTACCATTTTGACAGGTATGAGGTGATATCTCATTGTAGTTTTGATTTGCATTTCTCTAATGATTAGTGATGTTGAGCATCTTTTCATTGTCTGTTGGCTATATGTGTCTTCTTTGGAAAAATGTCTATTCATGTCTTCTGCTCATTTTTAATGGGATTATTATTATTATTATTTTTTGGTGTTGAGTTGTATAAGTTCTTTATGTATAAATTCTTTATATATTTTGGATATTAACCCTGTATCTGATATATCACTTACAAATATCTTCTCCCATTCAGTGGATTGTCTTTTTGTTTTGTTGTTGGTTTCCTTCATTGGACTTGCACACAATTCTTTGAAAGTGTTGCTAGTGATACCTAGGTAACAAGATTTTTTTTTTGTTTGTTTAATACAAAAGAAATTCAAAAGATGCTTTCACATTTACTGCTTTGTGAACATGAGAGACTCCTAACTCTGGGAAACGAACTAGGGGTGGTAGAAGGGGAGGTGGGTGGGGGGTGGGGGTGACTGGGTGATGGGCACTGAGGGGGGCACTTGATGGGATGAGCACTGGGTGTTATTCTATATGCTGGCAAATTGAACACCAATAAAAAATAAATTCATAAAAAAATTATAGCTCTGACTACTTAAAAACCAAAAGAACTTGAGGTCTTCCAAGTTTTATATTGACAGTGCCCATTAAGAATCTGCAAAGGAAAAAAAAAAAAAAGAATCTGCAAAGGAGAGACTCATTCTGGTAATATCTAATTGAAAAAAAAAGCAACAACTCAAGGTGTTTGAAGAGAAATGGAAAGCAATAAGAAAATAATTATGCAAAAAAATACCGTTTGGTAAGGAGAAAGTAAATCAAAAGAGTTACTTAAAGAAATCAGCCTTGGGCACTGTGGTAGATAATTTTATGTGTCAGTTTGATTGGGCCATAGGTAGTCAGAAGTTGGTCAAGCACGATTTTTGGGTGTGTCTGAAAGAGTTTCTGGATGAGATTAACATTTCTTCTTTTTCTTTGTATATATTTTTTATTGGAATTCGATTTGCCAACATATGGTATAATACCCAGTGCTCATCCCGTCCAGTGCCCCCCTCAGTGCCTGTCACCTGGTTACCCCATCTCCCCGCCCACCTCCCCTTCCACTACCCCTTGTTCATTTCCCAGAGTTAGGAGTCTCTCATGTTCTGTCTCCCTCACTGATATTTCCCACTCATTTTCTCTCCTTTCCCCTTTAATCATTCAGTATTTTTTATATTCCCCGTATGAATGAAACATATGTTTGTCCTTCTCCGATTGACTTACTTCACTCGGCATAATACCCTCCAGTTCTATCCACATTGAAACAAATGGTGGGTATTCATTGTTTCTAATGGCTGAGTAATATTCCATTATATATATAGGCCACATCTTCTTTATCCATTCATCTTTCGATGGACACCAAGGCTCCTTCCACAGTTTGGCTATTGTGGACATTGCTGCTATAAACATTGGGGTGCAGGTGTCCCGGCGTTTCACTGCATCTTTATCTTTGGGGTAAATCCCCAGCAGTGCAATTGCTGGGTGTAGGTTCCTCAGAGTTAAAAATAGCGATTAACATTTCAATCAGTGAAACCTAGTGCCCTCCTTATGTGGGTGGGCCTCATCCAATCAATCAAAGGCCTGAGTAGAACAAAAAGGCTGACCATCCCAAGGGTAAGATGCAACTTTTCCAGCCTGTTTGAGCTGGGGCACTCCTTCTTTTCTGCCTTTGGTCGCTAATTGAAACATTGGCTGTTTCTGTGTCTCAAGCGTGTCAGTGATTCAGGAGAGCTTGGTTCTTGTCTCACAGAGTCAGAGAATGAATCTCGCGGACACAGGACAGTGAGTAAAGGGATAGAAGTTTATTAAGTAAAGATACAGAGAAAGCTCTCAGGAGCGAGAGGGGTCCTGACAGGATTGCCACTGAGGGCTTGTAGGGTTGGTCTTTTATTGAGAATCTAATCAGGGAACCTAAATCCTTTTAACATTTTCTATTGACATTCACCATTGAGTAAGGACTATTGATAATATCTTTAATGGCTTACTTCTTCTTTTGGGTCTGGTTATTCTTTGTGGTCACAAGTTGCTGTTATAACAAGATCCCTTCCCCACCCACATCTTAGGGCAGGGTGGTCTGGCTTGTTTCTTTATGTCTGGTTTCCTTATACCTCAGCATTTTTTTTTTTTTTTTTTTTGTGAGCCTGCTTCCCTGGCCTCCTACCCTATCCCTGCCTAGCCCTGTTTGTCCCTAACTCACCAGCATTCAGACTGGAATATATCATTGGATCTACTGGGTCTACAGCTTGCTGGGTGCTGATTGGGACTTGTCAGCCTCTATAATCAAGTGAGTCAATTTCTTATAACAAGTTTCCTTAACACATATACACACAGACAAACACACACACATACACACTCCCTCTTGGTTCTGTTTCTCTGGAGGACCCTGATGCAGGCTAGAAGGTTAACTGCAAAGAAAACACAAAATAGAATCAGAAAGAGATTTCAGTTTTTTAATGTATTTTAATGGAGAAATTGGCACATGGTAGAGAAAAAGAGTCTATACCACCTCTTCCTAAGTAAGCTCTTCTACTCCAGAATTATTGAAAGGAAGACAGGAATAAAAGTGTAATAGCCACTATTGGGTTCACTGTTTTCTATGCCAATCAATTATACAGGTGGCTACAGTAGAAGAACACACAATAGATTGATTGGAAGAGGTTTGACAGCACCCAGGCCAACAGGGGAAGGCAGGCAAGGCAAGATGGAGCCCAGAAGGATGATGGTAGGAGGTGGCTGCAGAGCAGAGAATATAAGAGAATATATTATATTCAGGATCAGCTTCTGCATAAATGGGAGTTGGAAGAATGGTAGAAACCCCTAAATATTTCAAAAACAATACTCACTACTCTGGAATCAGGCTAACTCTTGGGCTTGAAGAAATTAGTAGATAAGGCAAGAGTAGAATTAGGAGTTCTCTTTTAAAGGTGCTTTAGGGGTGGATATCAGCTCAAAAATAGTAGCTTAAATGTTTCAGTGTCACTAATGTTCAAATTAGAAAGTGCCTTGAAAAATAGGAAATAATTACAAAGCCCATTAGAGTTTTACAGTGGTTGTAGGAAAAATAGTAGAAATAACCTTTCTAGATTTAATGAGGGAGTCCATTTAAAGGCAAGTTTTGATACAGTGAGCATGCATTTATGACAGGGATATTTTGCTTAATTATCCTGTTCATGGAGAGTATTTGTGCCTCATATATAAGATGAATACAGGTGGGCTATATGGATTACTTCCTTTTATAAGATATCCAAATAAAGCTGGAGGACAATGATAATTTTAAAAGAATTTATAAAGCAGAATGGAGTTTGGAATTTTTATAATTAAAAATTATATAAGGTATTTGTAAATATTATAGAAGACTTGGCAAATAGGGGAAAAAAATTACTGATAGTCCCAAAGCCTCAACTACCATCACTATTATTTTTTTGGTATATATTCTTTCTTGTATTAAAATGTATTTTATTTATTTTTTTTTATTTATTTTTTTTTTATTGGTGTTCAATTTACTAACATACAGAATAACCCCCAGTGCCCGTCACCCATTCACTCCCACCCCCCGCCCTCCTCCCCTTCTACCACCCCTAGTATTTTAAACATTGTTTTAGTTGTAGCCAATGCACATTTTTCAACTGGCTCTTGTCATTCAACATTCTATTATAAACATGCACCAAAAACTGTCATTTAAAAATGTTTAGCATCCTTTTTTTTTCTTTTTTCTTTCTTTTTTTTTTTATGAGTACCTAACCTTTGTGCCTAACCTCCCCAGACACACAAAAGTCTGAAGTTGCCAAGCTCCAAGCCAGAGGCCAGATCAGTTTAACCCATCTCCTTTGCTAACAGAATCCTGATTTTATCCCTGTAAATTCATCCCCGACGTGATTCAGGAGAATGACCCACTCTATGGCTTAAGGGTCAATCATTGGTCTGGCTGAGGATGGAGAAAATTTCCCTGCTCTTAAGAAGACACCAGAAGAGAAGTTCTTTTACCCCACGTCCAAGGTTGCATCTGTTGATGGGAGAACCAAGTTATGAAAGGAACCTAGGATAATATTGATGAGCCACTAAATCAGCTAACTCTGAAACTTCTGGGTATCTTTACTGCTTGAGCACATTTGAGTTGGGTTTTCTATATTCAAGGATGAAGGATGCTAACTGAAAGACCAAGGTCATATTTTGTTTTGACATTCAAAATAGGATAATACAGTGAGGTCAAGAATGTTACAAGTCAGACTTGAGAGATTTAATACTTCTCCAGTGCCCCTTCCTCTCTCTGTCTGCACTGTCCTCCCACCTTCCCTTGCCCCCTCTCCCCCGGCCCCCAGCATATTTACCACTGAATCTAGAAGATGTGACTCACAGTGTTCTCCGGTTGTGTAGTGGAGATACCCCTGCCAATCCCTAGACTTAACTGGGAATTAGAATGAGAAGATGTATCTTAGGGACAGTAAAGGAAAATCCCAACTGAGAGAGAGCAAGGGAGGCGAAAGGAGGGAGGGAGGAAAGGAGAGAGAGAGAGAGATTGAGAATAGAGTATTCAGATAGGAGCTTCCTGAACCCCTTTTTCTAGTCTAAACTCAGTAGTGGAGGTACATTCTTCAGGGTAATTCTGAATAGAAAGAAGGAGATTATTGCCTCATTTTTCCTAGACCACATCCAGAGAGAAAAGTAATTCAAGATATTCCAGCAAAGGGCAGGGAGGTGAGATTAATTTTTTTTTTTTTTTTTGATGAGAATTTCCTGTGCTGCACAGACACTAAAACAGGAGCCAGTGGGCTTGCTCCAGGCCTAATCAGGGCAGAGGCAGGGCTGGATGCAGGGCCAGTGGTCTGGGTGGGGACCTGGCTGAGGCTCAGAGTTCTTGAGTGAACTCCAAAATGGGGCTGAGTTATCCAGGGAGTCCTAACATACCTGAACAAGAGACCAGACCATATGTTATAGCAGCTGTGGATCTCATCTGTGAATGCAAATGGGGCACTCTGTAGATCAGAGGATGTCAGCCAGAAAATGTTAAGATCTAGCCAAGGCTAGGGACCCCATTTTCTCCCCTCAATACACCATATACCCCTGTTCATTCTCGTATAAAGAGAAACAGTCTTGTGAGTGAAAGAGCAATTTTATCCAAGGAAACCTGGACAAAATCTGAAGGGAGTATCATTACTATTATTAAATTATTAGTTTGGACAAAATCTCAAACTGGGTGGAACTGAAAAAAGTTCTCTTTCACTCCCATTTAACCAATGAAGGGGCTCAGTAAGATGACCAAATTCATTACACTCAATAAGGATGTTGCATTTTCTTTGTGTTTCAAAACTAAGATACGTGTTTCAGCATGGTCTTTATAATTACAGTTTATGACAGCAGACAATTATTCATTGATTTATAGTTTATGATATAGTTTAATGACTCCCAAGCATTGTACATTTAGCTTAATATAAATAATACTCTGACAAACATCTTTGAGCATACAGAATTCTTTGTATTTTGGATTATTTCTTGAATTAGATTTCTGCATTGGGTTTGCTAATTCCAACAAAACGATCATTTTATTTTAATGTCAAATTATTCTCCAAAAAAGCAATTCTTTTTTAGTTTTTTTTAAGAGAGAGAAGGGGGGGGAGAGAGTGCATACATGTGCAAGGTGGGGGGTGGGGATGGGGAGTGGGTTGGGGGAGGGGCAGAGGAAGAGGAAGAGAGAATCCCAGGTAGGCTCCTCACCCAGTGCACAGCTGGATGCGGGGCTCAAGTACATAATCCTGAGATCATGACCTGAGCCGAAGTCAAGAGTTGGAAGCGTAATGGACTGAGCCACCCAGGTGCCCCCCAAATAGCAATTCTGATTTACATGGCCACCAGCACCAGAATATCAGTTACAATTTTACTCTGACATTTAATATTGTTAAATATTTTTTTCTACTACCATAAGCGAAAAGCATTTGTATTGTTTACTTTGGTTATTAGGCTACTGGAGTATTTTTTTTTTTTTTAGAAAAATCATATTCATCTATAATGATCATTTAATGGTTATGATTTATTTTCTTACATACCATATCAAAAATGTCTTACCTTTGAAAAGCCAAAACAAAAAAATTTGTTTACTTGGTAGTAATTCCCAATACTTGTTTAGTAGATTCCCACTCAGTACTTCATGCCCATCGGAGCATATTAAGAATGGCAAATGGATGGAGCTGTTCTGCAGCTCTTAGCACAGCTGTGTTAGGAGTGCTCCCTTGGTGGTGAGCCCCACCCACAGGCTTTAGAACATTTCTATCCTGTGCTGGCACCCCATTCTCATTTACAAGTCTCTGGCCACGACCTATATGACAGAAGTTTCATAAAACAAACAGTATAGCCTCCCACTCTTGAAAATCATCCAACAGCCAATATTGTAAAGTTTCATGGCTTTGATGTCTTTTCCTTTGCTCGTTCGCCCTCGGTGAATGTATCCCAGCAGGCCGGGCTGCTGATCTGACCTGCACTGTGGGTGGCTCCTGCTCCTCTCATCAGGCCGCAGGCACTGCGCGGGAGGCTGCGCTGCCATCTTCCAGACTCTCACCGCCCTGCTTTGGAAGTCAGCATCTGAGGAGACTACAGAAGGGTCAGCAGGATGACTGAGACTTCCCCCTAACCCCACCATCCTTCTCAACTTTCCACAAATAGTGTAACGTGACCCGTCCCCACTTATCTCAGTGATCCTTAGCTCACTCTCATTGGACGTTTTGGAGAAAAGTAAAATTGCTGTCAGTGCTGGCCCTCTGCAGAGCCTGCCTCCAGCTGCTCCCGGGGTAGACCTGCCTTGGGGAGGAGCATCCATTTCTTCAGGTCGTCTGCTCTGAAGGCTGAGGTCAGAGGTCAAAGTTTTTGCCTAGTCAAGCTGAGTTACACATATGAATATGAAAGCTCATCTGATTTTTTTTTATTTTATTGAAGTGTAACTGACAATAACGTTATATTACTTTTAGGTGTACAATATAATGATTTGATATTTGTGTGTATTGTGAAATGATCACCACAATACATCTAGTTACTATACATGGCTATGAAATTTTTTCTTGTGATGAGAAATGTTTAGATCTACTCTCTTAGCAGCTTTCAAATATGTAATGTAGTATTATTATCTATAGTTGCCATGGTATATATTATCGCCACATGACTTATTTATTTTATAACTGGAAGTTTGGACCTTTGGACCCCTTCACCCCTTCATGCATTTTGGCCACCCGGCCCCACCCTGCCATGCCTCACCTTGGGGCAACCATCAATCTGTTCTCTGTATCTGTGAGCTTGTTTTTTTGTTGTTGTCATGGTTTTATTTATTTTTTTAAATGATGTTATTTATTTGTTCATGAGAGACACAGAGAGAGAGGCAGAGACACAGGCAGAGGGAGAAGCAGGCTTCACTCAGGGAGCCTGAGGTGAGACTCGATCCCCGAACCGGGATCACACCTTAAGCTGAAGGCAGTCGCACAACTGCTGAGCCACCCACGTGTCCTTATTTTTGTTTTTGTTTCTTTTAGGATTCTACATATAAGTGAGATTTATGGTTTTTGTCTTTCTCCATCTACTTATTTCACTTAGCAAAGTACATTTGTTTTTTTAAAAAATTATAAAATAATCTTATGATATTAAGAAAGATTTTGAAAGATTTTGAGGAAAAAGAGCTTTTATTCCACCAAACAAAGCTATTTTTTGTTATTATTTTTAAAGATTTTATTTATTGAGAGAGAGAGAGAGAGAGACAGTGCATACATGAAGAGTGGGAAGAGGCAGAGGGAGAAGCAGACTCGCTGCTGAGCAGGGAGCCTGATGATGTAGGGCTCCATCCCAGGACCTTGAAATCATGGCCTGAACTGAAGGCAGATGCTGGCTGACTGAGCCACCCAGGTGCCCCACAAAGATATTTTAATTAATGTATATTAATTAAATATAATATCACAAAGAGGTTGAGTTCAAAAATAAGATATGGTGACTCTGTATGTCTTGCCCATGATTGGCCTGGAGGTGCTCAGGTGACCCAGCTGTGGCCAATGTGGTGTGAGAAGGATCCTCTGGATGTGTTTCTGGGGAAGGAGAGATGCAGAGAAGAACAAATCCTTCTGCTGGACACTGTTGTATTTGAAAGTGTTGTTACCATGAGCCCAACTACAAAACTGGCAAACACACTGAGGATAGCAGATATTATTAAGTACCGCTATGTGCCAAGATCCGGTGTTGTGACTAAAATGAGCATCCAAAAGTCCCTGCTTTCCAGAATGTTATGATTAACTGGGGAAGACAAAGAGTCCCAAGTAATTTAATATAAGCCAGTGTGGGGATGTCTGGGTGGCTCAGTGGTTGAGCATCTGCTTTTAGCTCAGGGTATGATCCCAGGTCCAGAGATTGAGTCCCACATCAGGCTCCCTGTGGGGAGCCTACTTCTCCCTCTGCCTATGTCTCTGCCTTTCTCTGTGTCTCTCATGAGTAAATAAAGAAAATCAGTGTGTCAGTGTGATGCTTCCTCAAGTGCTGTAATTGTTTACCTGTGCATATAAATAAAATCTCCAATGCTTTGCCAGTTAACATTTCTAGGTTTGAGCCACCTCTCCATGATCTGATCTGGTTACCACAACAAAGAGGTCAGACTATGTGGACTCTAAATCTCTTCTAATTATTAATAAAATTATATTTTCTCTCTCTCCCAGATTGAGCAATAATAACCTGGCATGTGAACAATTGAACAAACAGGTCCGTAGAGGGTTTTTGCTTTTTTTGTTTGTTTGTTTGTTTTTTCAGAGTGTCAATTATATGAATGTAAAACAATACAATGAGAGAATAAACATGAAGTGCTTTGATGTTTGGTAGGCAGGAGAAAGGTGGGAATGAATAGCAGTGAATTAGTTATACTTTGCAAAGTGATAAAACAAAAATAAGCCAATTCTACTTTGGATTGTAAAAATAAAAGAGAAAAATTACAGGACAGAAAAATTCTGTATCCAGGAATAGATATGAATTGAAGAGTGTCCTGACAGACAACTTCAGGCCTCTGAAAGGCACAGAGCTAATTGATCATCTTCTTTGTGTTGTGTTTGTTCTTGGCCATCAGTTTAGCAGGTCACTGGCACTGATTGGATGGTGAGTCAGAACAAATAAAAGGAAACCTCTTTTCACTCTGTGTTCTCAGTACATAGATTTATTGCCCCTGTATTTCAGCAACAAATATAGAACCCAGACTGAAGATGACAAGTTTACAAGCAAAGCAGGAGCTGCAGTTGAACACGTACTCTAGAATAATGAAATTTCCTCTTTGGAAACCAGCTGTTACCCTGGAGGTTAAGATCGAGACCTCTCCCTGTGCACTATGTTCAATTGGCTAGATCTACACTTTAGATGTCTAAACAGAGCTAATATTGATTTTGACATGCCATAGTTTCAGATCTTTTGAAGCATTCATTGTTGCAGGACTACCACAAATTGCCCAACCTTGCTTTGAAAACATGGCATTCCTCTAATTACTTATTGGTAGTTTATTAGAAAAAAAAACCGAATCAGATGCTCAACATAAAAGTAGACACAGAAGGAAGATAATTTAAACTTACATTGAAAGATAGTCTCCTATCTGTAGCACTTCTCAAGTCAGATACTACTCTGCATTAAAGTATATTTATTCCGTGGAAAGTTTGGAAGTTGATGACTGACTTTGGGAAGATAGTTCATAGAGAACATTTTATGATGAGTCCCTAACTACAACGCTGCTGATGGTCTCTGGCAAATTGGAGGCTCTTTCCCTCTACAGAGCTGTTAGAATGTTTAAGCCCTTTCAGGTCACATTTTATGGACCAGTTATATTTGAGCTTCTGCTATGATTGGGTTAAGGGCAAGTTTGAGCACTCAACTGGATTGGAAACATTAAGACAGAAATTAATTTAAGTCATTGGGTGTGATGAGAAATGAACAAAATGTCAACATTTGAAGTACCCATGCAGAAGGTCTCTCAATGTGTCACAACTGCCGTATGTTTCCAAACTGTCTTGAAAAAGTTATTATTATTATTTTTTGTTTAAAGAAAGAAAATGCAAAGCCAGTGGAATAAAACAACAACAACAGAAAAAAGCAAAAATAATGGCTACTCAGAAAAATAATGTTTCAAGGCCCACCCAAAAACAGCCCTCTAAGTTGTGGCTACCATTTTTTTTTTTTTTTGACATGGTATTTTGTTTGGTCCTTGTGTTCACTAAAAAGCAAAACAATGCAAAACAGAATGTATTTTTTTCTAATTATCAAAATAACTCATGCCTGTATTAAATTTGTGACCTAAATACAAAGCAGAAGAAAGAAAAATCTTTACAATCGTACCCTCAGAGATAATCACTATTATCATTCTGCTGTATATTTGCTTCACAACTTATTATTACATATTCCTTTAACATTCTGTTTTTCAACATATATGTTTATTTACTTTGTTTTGTATTCTTTTCGACCTTTAACTTGTTCCCATTTCATCATTCTTTTTAATGGTGAAGCTATTTCATTGTTAGGTGGTCTGCAAATTTTTGCAACACGTGTGAGAATGATTGTGTGTGTGCGTTAGGATAAAATAGATGAAAGAGTTTATGTAAATAATGAAGGTAAATCCATACTTCTTGAAAGAGTAGTTTTTAAGCAATATCCATTTCTTACCATCCTTTGTGTTCCATTCTGGGTTTTTGCTGGAATTGCCTGCCAAGTCAGCAATGACTGTTGGCAAAGGCAATGAAAAATTTTTCTATCTTCTTACTTGCCCTCCACCTAGGCTGCTTGAGCCTTCCTTCTTGTAACATTCTCCTCTCTTGGTTTCTGTGACACCATCATCTTCTCCTGATTCTCTTCTTTCCTACTAGCCTCTCTGCTCTGGCCAACCTCTATTGGAGTTCCTCAGGGCTGAATGCTCGACCCTTCTCATGTCTAAATTCTCTTCATCAGTGATCTGATCCTTCCTATGATTTTAAGTACCGTCTCCATGCTGATGATTCTAAGTTTTTATCTGTAGTTGGGCATTTCTTCTGGATTCAGAACTTCTATCTAACTGCCTTCTTGACATCTCCCATTGGATGTTACACATGCATTTTAAACTTAGCATCAGAACTGAGCTCTTGAGTTTCCTCTCCAAACTTGGCCCTATTCAATCTTCTTCATCCTGGCAATTGGTTTCTCTATTCACCTAGTCACTAGAGCAGAAACCTTGTGGTCAGTTTTGACTCCTCCCTCAAAAAATGTCTTGGATCCCTCTAGTTCTCTCTTCCTGTGCCAACCCCACTTTGGTGCCAGCCACCATCATCTCTCACCTGGACTATTGCTATCACACTCTTTTGGTTCTTTATATTCCACTCTGACTCTATTTTCTTCTAACTGTAGTGGTCAGAGTTAAAGCATGAATTAAGTCATTGTGCTGCCAGTAATCCATCAGAAGCTTCTCAGTGTTACAAAGAATACAGCCAAATTCCTTACTGTGGCATACATGTGCTGGAGCACTTGGCCCTTGTTTTCATCTGCATCTGTGTCTCTCAGTACTTTTGCCCTTGCTAACTCTGTTTGGCATAAAGAAACCTCCCAAGCTCCTTCAATCAGAGGGGCTTGTCAATCATTCATTCACTTATTCACTCATTTATTTAGTAAATATTTACTAAGTCCTGCCCGAGAGTGCCAACTACTGTTTTAGGTGTGGTCACCTAGGGTTATTAAATGTGTGAGCCGCCATCTGTATACACTGAGATGAGTTTGCCTATGAAGATTATATGAATGTCTTTGTAGAACTCCAAGTTTAAATACATCCTTTTGAAGGCAGGAAAGAATTGCTGCTATATTCTTTCACACTTGAATTGTGGTGTTAGCATCATAAATTTGCTTTGTGAAAACACACTACTTCAGTCCAAACTGTGATGTCAAGCAGTAACCTATTTCCATGTCAGTTTTCTGTGCTTTACATATACATATATCATAATGGCTTATGTTTTTGGCTTTTGCATTTTTAAGAAGTTTGCATGGGGGAGAGGTGCATTTTCTATTCATCTTCACGGTGACATCTTGATCCTATGTTTCACAATCACCTACTTAAAGTCATTATCGCACTGGAAAAGCAAATGAACCAGGGCGTAAAGAGCAGGTCAAAGTCATATAGAAAATGGCAATATTTTATAACGTAGAACTTTGGCACAACATAAATACAATAATTATACATTCAAGTCTCACCAGTTGCTGACGTATCATCTAATAATGTCTAACAATCAGCTCCCCAGCAGGTGCTCTCCAAAGGTAATAATGTTCTTGAAGCTTTCTTTACAGAATCACTTCTCAAACGTGTACAAATTGCCTTGTGCCAGCATGGAGAGTTCTTTAAGCATCTCAACTCAAGTTTCAGAGTTAGATTCATTAATTAGGACTTTTTCAGACTAATTCCCTTGCTGACAGGGAAAACTGCTGACACATTGCTGACATGGAGACTAAAGTTCAAACTTTGTGTGTGAATGTGTGTGTGTGTGTGTGTGTGTGTGAGAGAGAGAGAGAGATCCCTTTGAAGCCAAAATTTTCATTCCCAAGTTCATAATGTTTCACTTTTGTTGATTTGTGTCTCCAACCAGATTGAAGAAATCTTGAGGACAGGATAATATATCATGGTATATTATTTTTTCCTCTTTCCCTCCCTGATCTATTTCACCAGTGGGTGAAATAAGGAGATCTCAGGGCAGGTGGATGGGGAACTCCTCTTGACAAGGGACCACTGTTGAAATGGGGGAATGTTGAAATGTGCATATGGTATTCATTTTCCTGAGGCACTGTTACATAAAAATCACATACACAAGAAGCAATCACAAAGTTGATGTATGATTCCTATGGACACATATGGCTTATTTTAAATGTTATTTCCATTCTTTAATGTTTTTGGTCACACTAATGAAATGCACTTCATTATAGTTTACACATTCTATAAATAATATTATTTATTATTCATCCTTATATTTGTGAAAGATAGGTCAATATTCCACTCACCTTCAAAAGATGAAATGCATTCAGAGTAGTGAGGTAATTTTTTGTGTGAGAAAAATTCTTATGTAAGGATCACAATTGTGAGTCTCCTCAATTGAAGGACCATACAGTTACTCAAATCCTCAAGCCAATTTTCTTTTTGATGAACTAGATTTGGAACATGGACAAGAAACTGTTACTATGATAGTGTGGAAACAGGAGAGAATTCTAACTTTAAGTGTCATTGACTTCTCACATGCTTAACATTTACATAACAATTTCTCCTAAGTCCACAGAAAAAAAAATTGCTGAAATGCGAATACTCTGAATGAATCATGTTGTACTCAAGAAAATCAAGTTATCTTATTTTTGTAGGCTACTGAACCCAAGCATTTGATTTATATCCTGTCATCTGTTTTGTAGACTGTATATTGGAGTGAATAAGGGGTAAGTGAATTTTTTTAGACTCTTTTTTTTTTAGAGTTTATTTATTTATTTATAAATAAATACACAGAGAGAGGCAGAGACACAGACAGAGGGAGAAGCAAGTTCCTCACAGGGAGTCCAATGTGGGATTCGATACCTGGACCGGGATTATGCCTTGGGCTGAAGGCAGATGCTCAACCGTTCAGCCACCCTGGTGCCTGGTAAGTGGATTTTCATAACACCCCAGAGTTGGAAAGAACATTAGGGATTGTCTCCAATACAAGAAGCCCCACTATACTATTCCCGACGCGTGAACCTGAGTTGCATTTTGCCCATTTTTTAAAAAGATTTTTTTATTAGAGGGCGGGGGAGAGGCAGAGACACAGGCAGAGGGAGAAGCAGGCTCCATGAAGGGAGCCCGATGCAGGACTCCATCCTGGGACTCCAGGATCATGCCCAAAGCCAAAGGCAGGTGCTAAACCGCTTAGCCACTCAGGGATCCCCTTGCCTATTTTCAACAATGAATTGACTCATCACTTTGGCCTATTCAGTTTTCAAAAAATTTGAATTGCTAGAAGGTTCTTTTCCTTCTTCTCTTTTTCTGTCTTTTCCTCCTTATCCCGCTTTAAATGAAAATCCAACTGTGTGTGTGTGTGTGTGTGTGTGTGTTTCTGGCAGATTTCCATACACATAGAAATAGGAAAATGGCCAACTAAGTGTGCGCAACAGAAAGAAGTTTATGTATCAGGATTTAGGGGAGGATGGGAGAAAGAGGACAGCATTGGTGATGCCATGTGAGCAAAATGGATAGAAATAACTCTGAGGGTATTCTTTTAGATGCAGGCAAGAGTACTGCATGATTTGGTTCATGTAACTGGAGTCCTTGTTTAGTTTTACACCACAGGGCAAAAGAGCACTTCTGATGCTGACATCTCTGTTCAGTTACTTGTATTGTTCCCTTGGCTCTGGCTTTCCACTACTGGAGATCCACTGGCCAATCCTTGTGAGCCCATTTACTGGCCTGCCTAGCTGGACTTCCTGTTGAAGCCTAATTCCCTTCTTCAAGTTTTAGCCTCCTGGAGTTCTGCAGATAACCACACCTTCTTGATGTGAAATTTTACTCCCATGTCCTTTTTAAAATTAGATTTATGTTTCTGGGAACAAGGACTATCTATTGTCATTTTCCAGAAATTAACATGGTGCCTGTATCATAGATTTCCTGGGATATCCCTAAGATTTGAGAAACAAATAATTAAATATGACTTACAAAAATGTTTTTGTAAGTATTTTTGTATCAATCAGTTGAAAAAAAACTTTATCAAATTTTTCCAACAGGCAATCCTTTGTCAGGCTAAGTAAATCACAGTCAGAGTTTGTCTTTCTTAGGTTTGACACTTCACAGTAGCATCCCATCACTCTCAGGGCAAAGTGCACACTGGTTGGTGCCCTCTTCAGTCCCACATCCTAGCAAACCCTGCCTTGTTCCTTATGCCCCGTCAGTCCATACCCTCTTTATCTCGGATATGCACCATGTCATTTTTCCCTCTGCATCTCTCTTCTGTTCCTCTGTATAGTTGCTCTGCTCTTCTTTCTCTACCTGTGAACTATTACTTGACCTTCAAGATTGGGATTAAGCATCACCTCCTCCAGGGCATTTGGTGAGATGGAAATGGGCACACACTCCTTCAGTTTGCCTTGGCTGTGTGATCTCCCTCTCTCCATCATCATAATAAAACCATGGTGAGAAAAGCCACAAGTTGATAAAGTGAATATGAATTGGAAGAAGAGCAACCCATGGTTTTGCTAGCTCCATCTAGAGGTAAGGTCTGAGAAGGAATTTTGGAGGGGCTAGAGTGGTAGGTAGACAAATGAAATCCTGAGACTAGGGAGTTTGGTCTGATGTATAAAAATGGTAAAACGACCCTGCCAAATTTAGCTGTGGTCAGTGTAGCCAATAAACTGAATGTGTCTGTCTATGTTTCCTTGCGTGCCCTATCTGATGCCCACATCTGTGCCTGGTGGGGAAACAGGAGGGAGAGAGGCAGTGGGTCCACAACACCGAGGCTGCCAGTGAGGTATAGCAGACCCTCCTAGAGAATTGGGGATCCTGGAGGGCCAGCTTAGAACAGAATGGAAACCACCTCACATGGATTCCAAATGACTCTGTTCCTATATATGTCACGACCACTGTCCATACAGGCATTCTTTCTTAGGACTCCTTTCCTGGACTCTTCCAATTTGCTGGACCCCATGCTGATTTTCTCTCCTTTTATTCTCTATGTCTGGATATTCATAGTGTCACACTTTTCTCACCCTTTATTCTTTTTTTTTTTTTTTTTTTGAGCAAATACCCTATAGTGGAGTTACTGGATCATATGGTAATTTTTTTTTTTTAATTTTGTGAGCATCTCCTACTGCTTTCCATAGTGGCCTCACCAGTTTGCATTCCCACCAACAGTGCTGAGCACTGAATAATGTATAGAATTGTTAAATCACTCCATTGTACAACTGTCACTAATATAACACAAGTATGTTAATTATACTGGAATTAAAAAAATAAAAAAAAACTAAAAAAAAAAAAAGGCTCAAAATGCCTCTCAAACTATTTCAGACTAGAGTCCTATCTTTGTATTGCCAGAAAAGATCATTAAAAGGCTTTCCCAAAGGAAGGAGTTTGTTTTCCTTTTAGTCTATGCTGCCACTTCAGAAGCAACTATAATAATTTATTTCTGAAAACAAACTTTCTTTCCTGGGTCCACTAGGTGTGGAGAGAAATGGAAGACGACTCTGGAGAAAGAAACTTGGTCTCTGAGTCAGACATGGGTTTAAAAATGCTCATGTAAAGATGTTTGGACCTGGGACCTGAGGCATGCCCCTGAATTGTTCTAAGTTCTAGTTTCCTTATGGTGGTTGTAAAATAAGGGTATTAATAACTGTTGTTACAAGGACTAAAGAAGATAATGCATGTTAAGGTGACAGGACAGAGACTGGCTCAGAGTAGGTGCTCAAAAACATAGCGTTTTTTTTTTTTTTTAAAGATACCTCTAATTTTTATAATATTACTGTGGAACAATGGTCTTATTTATCTTTCTCCTCCTTTGGGTCTCATAGCCTCATAACCCAGCCAACACTTAGCATTATCCAACTTTCTACATTTTGGCAGTCTAACTGTTGTAAAGCTACATTTCACTGTTTGAGTTTTCATTTCTCTGATTTTATTCATGGATTTGAGTGCCTATTCATGTGGTTGCTAGTCATCTGGGGTTTCCTTTAATGTAAATTGCATTTTGAAATCGTTTGCCTGTTTTCCCCTTGAGATTGCTGTCTTCTTATTTTGGATTTAGGAGTTATTAATCCAGAACTGATAAGGCTTTATAAATATCTTCTCCCACTTTGCCAGTGCTCTGTTAATCTTGTCAATGGTATCTGTTGTTGAACTGAAAAGCTTGACTTTGATGAAGTCTGGTCAATATTTGCCTGTTGGTTTGTGCTTTTGTAGTTTGTTGAAGAAGTCCTTTCCCATCCTAGGTCATGAAGTTATTCTGTATTTTCTTCTACAAGCCTTTTTTAAAAAAATTATTTATTTGAGAGAGAGAGAATGAGAGAGCAAGCACAAGCAGTGGGAGGGGTAGAGGGAGAGGGAGAAGTAGACTCCCCACTGAGCAAGGAGCCCAACTCAGGGCTTGATCCCAGGACCTTGAGATCCCAAGACCCCAATGGGATCATGACCTGAGCTGAAGGCAGACCCTTAACTGGGCTACCCAAGTGACCCTTTGACTAGCCTTTATAGTGTTCAGGTAATTGTTATGGAATTAATGTGCTCTCTTCTCTTGCATTTATAAATTAAAATCCTAACCCCTAATGTGATGATATTTGGAGGTTGGACCTTTGGGAGGTTAAGGCTAAGAGGCTGGAGTCCTAATGAATGGGATGGATGCTTTTATAAGAAGAGATCCGAGAGAGCTTGCTCTGTTCTTTACCCCTCAAGGATACAATGAAAAAAAATGGCTATCTGCAAACTAGGAGGCAGATCCTTACCAGACACTGGATCCACGACCATCCTGATCTTGGACTTCCCAGCCTCCAGAAATGTGAGAAATAAGTGTTAAGTCACCAAGTCTATGGCATTCTGTTATAGCAGCTTGAACTAAGACAACAATTCATCAAGGTAGATTTCATGTCAGGCTTTGTATACAGTACCGGGCAGGGATCCAGTTTTATTTTCCTTCTTATTATCTTTGTATTTCTAGAACTTAATTGGTACACAGTAATGTTCAGCAAAGTGCTAAATGAAGGAATGGAGTTTTTCTCAGGGAAAAGGAGTGTGTGTTGTGAGGTGTGAATGTGTGTTGTGTGAAGTATGTGTGCATGCACATGCGTGTGTGTGAGCAGAAGTGTGTGGGTGTATAAATCCTGTGAAGGATATTTCCCTTCTGCTGAGGAAAAGCATCATGAGAACTAACGGGCAGGATCTCTCCTCCTGTAGATCAAATGTTGACCTATGGTCTGTGTGTGGGAGGGTGGAGAGAAATAGGAGGATAGATTTAAGAAAGCACTGATATATTGATTGCAATTTACTCAAATTTTGTCTTTTCAATTTAGTTTTATTTGAATCAGGATGCGATAGAGTTGAGGGTGATTTTAAAAGTATCTAACAGTACTGCCCAGACACTGACCAATCAGAATGAATGCTTTTAATATGTCATACTGATATTTTCTGGCTGGATATTAACAGATATTAACCATGGAAACAGTAATTGGTAAAATTATTAGACGATAACATGTATAAAGGGGCTTTGTGAGCTAAAGATTTACACAAATGCTAGGCAATACTGTTAATACTTCAACTTGGCCCCTTAGAAATACAATAAAAATCCTTATTTTTCTATATAATATACATTTGGATTGCTACATGTCTATGAACCAGTGGTTGAAAGAAATCAGGTAATTAAAAAAATGCCCATTGACTTTCCTGAAAAATTCTCTGCCTCTCAAAGTGATCCTGACATCAGGGTCAACTAGTGCTGGAGAATGTTATCTGTTCTTTGACCTTGTTGAAGTTTTAGTTTTGGAAAGTTTGAGGGCACCGTTGTGGTTTTCCAGTGTGATTTATGAGTGTTTTCCCATTTGCAGCTAGAGTTAGGGAAACCAATTCCAGTAGATGGAGCTCTTTCTCAATGTTTGTTCTGTTTCCACCAAGGTGGGGATGTGCTTTTCACCTTTCTCTTCTGCAATGGCTTAGTCCTAACTTAGTATAGGTGCTTACAACATCGTCTGAAATCAGCATGAAATGTAGGTTATGTGTTTCTGTAAAATGAGCTTTGTCCTAAGATGTTTACTGGAATAGGCATGGTTAATTTCTTTCTGAGATTTGAATAAACACTATAGTCCCCCTCACCTTTGATTATCTTCATCAAAGACCTCAAATACCCACCTTTTTACTGTAAAGCTGTGTCAGGATCTGAGATCAAATACTATATCTTTTGATCTGAATTCTAGTCATGCATATAAATGACCTGGCTTTTGTATTATATGGTCTTTGTTGCTGCACATCTTCTGTATATTAACAATTTTGAATGTGGGCCTTAAAAGCTACAGACGTATTTAATCATAAATATGCAGATAGCAAGAGAGCTCTTTCTAATCCATTTAGTGCCATGTTTACAGGTCTCTCTATCAACTCGGAATTATGCATGGGAAACAGAATTAAAAAGAAGTGTCTAGAGATCATCACTTTAGAGGCAATAGGCTGAATTGTAAAATGGACATCCATGAAATAATGAGCCAATTCCAGAGCTTAGCAGGATTTTAAGTTTTTGAAAAAGCTAGTAATGTATTTACTTTAGGAAATATCTCCAATATCTATACTATGGCATATAGATAGTTTGGACTAATACATTAGTAAACAAAAAAAAAATTCAAAACCTACATATAGGAGGCAGCCCCGGGTGGCTCAGCAGTTTAGTGCCACCTTCAGCCCAGGGCGTGATCCTGGAGGACTGGGATCGAGTCCTGCGTCAGGCTTCCTGCATGGAGCCTGCTTCTCCCTCTGCCTGTGTCTCTGCCTCTCTCCCTCTCTCTGTGTCTCTCATGAATAAATAAATAAAATCTTAAAAAAAAACCCCTACATATAGAAATCTGTAGAAAATCTATGATATTGTTCCTTCAGTCGGGCTTCAGAGGTTTTGTGCAAGAATAAAATAAAAATGTATCTGAAGTGTTCAGCAGCTGTGCTCTTTCTTCCCCTTTTCTGTTGTTTGCCTTTTGGACAATACAGAAAACACATTTAAAGTATGTGGTATTTTCCTCCTATTGGACTTGAAACACGAGGAGTAAATAGTAGCAATGTGATTGTGGGGTGTAGCAGACCTGGTACATCAGGTTGTCTTTTAAGATGTCAAAGAAATGTTTAAGGAGATTGGAGATAAAGGTGAGTATCTTTTGTTATAGTCCACTAAAGTTCTAGGTATTAGGCAAGAAGACTGGAGACCACCCCAGTAATTTCATTGCTACTGTCCACTCTTCATGCTTCATGACTAATAGTAGGAAATATGAAGAAACTTAATTAAAGGGATGGTTACTAAGCTTTCAGTAGCAGGACACAGGTATCTGGATTTTGCTTTCATGAAGGATACAGACAAATGAATAATTATAATTGTGACATGTGATATAAGAAATTTATCTCTCTATATACATATATGTGTATATATGTATATGTATATGTATATGTATAGTGGAAATCACTTTCCTAACTCTTGGTTTGCTCATGTTTTCACCCACTTAACAAGCATCTGCTATATGCCAACAAATTCATCATAGACTTTTCACATGTTTTTAAAATAATTTAAAATTATTATTTTAAATAATAATATTTGCTCCACAATAAATGATGAGGAACATATTGTTATCCATAGTTTACAGATGAGGTTTGGAATGGTTAGAAAAGCAATGTCCTGTTGACCACATTTTATTACCTGGAATTTCCTTTTCCAGTGTCCCATATTGGGACTTAGAGAGTCAGAGACCAAAGGCTTGGGTTAATATATTCAAGATGTAGCAGGAACTGCCCCAAATTTTGGGTCTCTAATCCCCAAAGGCTAATGTAAAATTAGCCTTTTCTTTTAGTAAATTTATCAGAAGGTCTTTGATAAATTATCAGAAGACCAGTGATCTCCCACTTCCTTGTGGGTATTGCAAGGCTGCCATTGTCTTGGGGTGGCAGGGAGGACTGCAAAAATCCCTCAGGAAAAAGTTTCTCCTCCTTTTCTACTTAATCTGAAACTACTGCATCCAGGGACAGCGCTGTTGGTGGGTGTCCCAGCTGAGAGTCCTGCCCGATGATTCATGGTACTTGTTCTCAGTGCCAGCAGTTCAGTGGTGAGTGATGGAAGGACTCCTTGATCATGGCTCCCTTGGAAACCTCTGTGGATGGTAACAGTAGCTACTCCTCATTATTCCCCATCTCTTTTGACATTGCATTGGTGTCTTGTCAGGCAGACTTTGTATTTTAGTGGAGGGCATATTTCACCCATGGAGGACAGCTCAGAGTATCTTCAATGTTGAGATCCTTGGGGAAGATTTGTGAAGAAAGATGGGCTCACCAGGGAGATAAGCCTGGCTAACAGATCTACCCTGAGGTTTCCTTCCAGCGGTTTTGAACCTCTGAGGGAAGGCATAGACTCTTTGGTTCAGAGCAAGCTCATATGCTCCTTGTGGACTGCTATGAAGCACCTATGATTTCCTCCAGGCAACATCTGAATTCAATTTCTCTACATATGCCTCCTCAGCAGGTCATAAAACCTGGAAGCAGCTCTAGAAAAATCTCCTTTCTCCAAACTGAGTCCATAGAACTAAGCTTCTGCAGATTGGCTGGGCAGGGTAGATGGAAGGGGTCACTTTCTGATTCCTGGTGTGTGACTTCTGAGGGCTCTCCTCTCACTGACTTAGGAAACAAGTATGGAAACTAGCTTTCTTCTGGCATAACTCTGTTATTTTCTCCTGTCTCTTCTCTCCCTCATCTCTGAGCTCATTGGCTTCTTCTTAGGGATTTACTTGTATTGCCTTTGCTCAGTCCTCCTCCTCTTCATTCCTGGGGAGGGTCTTCCTTTTCTGTCTCTGTTCAGCTAAGGAAGTTCATTGTCATGTCACCATTTTCTTACGTAGTATGGTTAGAACCCACTGAGTGGATAGTAACTATTTAACCATTTCTTTTTTTAAAAAAATATATTTTATTTATTTATGAGAGACACACATAGAGAGAGAGAGAGAGGCAGAGACATAGGCAGAGGGAGAATCAGGTTCCATGCAGGGAGCCTGAGGTGGGACTTGATCCCGGGACTCCAGGATCATGCCCTGGGCTGAAGGCAGCGCTAAACCGCTGGGCCACCTGGGATGCCCTATTTAACCATTTCATATTGAGAACTATTGAACTATAGGGCTGCCTGGGTGGCACAGTCAGTCAGTTGAGCATCTGACTCTTGGTTTTGGCTCAGGTCCTGATTCAGGGTCCTGAGACTGAGCCCCGTGTTTGATTCTATGGTCAGTATGAGTCTGCTTAGGTTTCTCTCTCCCTCTGCCTCTGCTCCACCCTGCCTCCCTGCCTCTCTCTCTCTCTCAAAGGAGTAAATAAATCTTAAAAAACAGAGAGAACTATTTAACTATATAACTATTTCATGTTTGGAAGCCCCACAAAGTGAAAATTGGCAGTTTCACACAGTGTTAGCTGTAATCCCTACATAATTAGCCTTTGTATATCCCAAATGAACTAGTAGTTGTGTGTGGTGTTGCAAAAGAATAGCATTTTCCCTGAGGTAATACTACTGCTCAACTTCTCCAGGCCATTAAAGCCTGAGACTATTTATGAGGCAGAGAGAGTCCTCACACACACAATCTTTCAATGAGCCTCCTGAGCCTAAGGCTCTGTGGTTGCAGAAACTGCTATCCAAATTTAGTTTTAAATTAATATTCAAATTGAAGAAGTATATGCACCTGTAATGAGACAGGCGATAGACCATAGGAGATGAAGGTTGTTTATCTGAATTCTGTTTGAGAAAAGGTGACTCCAGTGGGTTCAACTGTATTCACACATTTGGTCAAGCTTACATTTAAGTTCCTTTGTTGGTTAGGTAGAGAAAATTAGTACCCTCAGGGAGTGTTGCGAAGAACCCAATGCAGATCTTCCCCTGTTGGTGTGTGTTTTTTAAAATTTTTATTCAAATTCAATTTACCAACATATAGTATAACACCCAGTACTCATCCTCTTATGTGCCCTCCTTAAGTTGGTGTCAGGTTTTAAAGCCTCATATTTTATTAAAAATTAATGGGACTTTAGCATTCTGCTGCATGATATATCTTGGATTGTTTTAAAATAAAAATAGTGTTCAAGTTACCCACTTAGGACAATTGATACTTCATGTGTTACATTTATCCTTGAGGTCTATGTTATGACCTTGAGGGCATTATGTTAGTGAAATAAAGCAGACAGAAACAAATACTGTATGATCTCAATTATATGTGAAATAAAGAAAAAGATCTGAGCTCATAGATACAGAGAACAGATTGGTGGTTGCCAGAGGAAGGTGGGTGAGGGGTGGACAAAATAGATGCAAGGGGTCAAAAGGTACAATCTTCCAGTTAAAATATAAATCATGGGGATGGGATGTAAAGTATAGCATGGTGACTATAGTTGATAATACTGTATTGTATATTTGAAAGTTGCTAGGAGAGTAGATCTCAAAAGTTCTCATCACAAGAAAAAATTTTTCATAACTATGTGTGGTAATGGATGTTAACTAGACTTATTTGGGGATCATTTCACAATATGTACCAATATTGAATCATTACATTGTGTATCTGAAACTAATATAATGTTATATGTCAATTCTACCTCTATTAAAAAATATGGACAGGGCTGAGCAGAAAGGCAGAGCTAGGTGGCATTTATCGCTTTCTTTGCAGTTGTCTTGCTGTATTCACTCATATAATTTGCAGGTAGCATGAGCCCCATACATGACACAACACAGCCACAAATGTAGTTAGCTTTGCTTACCAGATCCCAGAGTAGTGGATTTCAGGATTAGTTTCTACTTGGTACCTTTCCTAGAGCCAATATCAGAGACTCAATGAATTAATATTTTCTGTTGACTGCTGAGACACAGATCATACCTCACACTGAATAGGTTTTATAAAAAATGAGTGCTTCTCATGCATTCTGTCTTTACTTATGAGCAAGTGACCAAGTGTCTACGGGCTCATGTTCCCCAATTGTGATAAAAATCATTCTGTTATCTGGTGCAAGTCAAAGAGGAAGATTGAGCATAAGAGTAGGAAAATTTTAAAATGCGTTATGTCCATTTCCACAATTAAATCATTAATGGGCATCTAAAGTCTTTAATAAAATAAATATTCCATCATTGCTAAAAGTCAGTGAAAATAAGAAAAATTAATGGGAATTTTGAGGTTTCTTGCACAATATATATTGCACTGTTTTAAAATAAGCATTTAAGGGCAGCGCCTGTGGCACAGTGGTTTAGTGCCACCTGCAGCCCGGAGTGTGATCCTGGAGACCTGGGATTGAGTCCCATGTCAGGCTCCCTGCATGGAGCCTGCTTCTCCCTCTGCCTGTGTCTCTGCCTCTCTCTCCCCTTCTCTCTCTGTGTATCTCTATGAATAAATAAATAAAATCTTTAAAAAATGAAATAAGCACTTAAGTTTCCGTCTATGATAATCTATGCTCCATGTGTTGATGTTTATCTTGGGGTTTTGCGCATTCCTTGGCACACCAGGCCCACAAACACAATTTGAGAATGTAACTCTGGGCCAGTCCTGAGCTGCACCTTTTGGTCTAAGCCTCTGGATTAGTATTCTTCATGATTTCTAGGACTCGCCCAGCTCACCTTACCCACAGTTGGACTATATGAAAACAGCACTTCTGTGGTTCGTGAGCTTAGTTATGAATCATCTACTCTGGCCCTTCTCAAACCTTACTCGTTGACTTGCTCTCATTGCTGCTACCTTTTGTTTAATTTTTTTGTCTTCCTGGATAGGTCTTTGCCTTTCTCCAAACCTCTTGGGGTTAGGATGGCTTCCCAAGATTAGCCTTTCTACTTCTCTCTTTGACCTGTATCAGTCCTTCCTTCACAAACCATTCCATGGCCACCTAAGCAGTCCATTCCTGCCCCCAGGATACTAGATCAAAACATACCCCACTCCTGGTAATGTCTCCTCCAGATTGGCTAATGCCCCATGAAGAGGGCCAAGGGTGGGTCCTGCTCTCTCAACAAGGAAGTGGACACAGAGGATAAGAATGTGTAATTGGGTATGCTTTTTAGCCATAGTGTCTTTCAATATGTCCTGGAGCATTGGACTAGACTAACTTTTCTATCATTTTTCCAATTAGAATACTGTTCTCATCCAAACATTAGTCTGCAATAGTTTTAAATTACCATGCATGATTCACAGTGATTTAATATGCACAAAATTCCTGCCATCCTAATATGATCTGGAATAAGAAGTTGATTGGGAGTCATTTTATGAGTAGAGAAGAGCAATTTAAAATTGTTAGAACATTTCACATATCTTAGCACTTAGTTTGGAATGGTTTGGTGCTTGCTTAATATAGAAGATCTGAAATTGCTGGGCAATGAAATTTCAATCAGGGGCTCTGGATTTGAGGGAAGCTCTCCAACAGATAGCCAATGAGTTTCACCAGTCTTTCCCTTTGGGAAATCTCTGGCCTTCCCCTTCACCTTGTTTGGGTGTTTTTTGCACATTTCCAGCTAACATTTAACTAGGCTTAGACATGCAAAAAACTCCGCCATGCTCTAGTCTCCCAATTTCATACCTCAATTCCCTCTGTATTTTCAGTTCTTTGAGAAACAGGAAAGGTCACAGCCTACAACAGTTGATGAAAACGAACTCCATTTCCCAAACTACCAGATAATTATTTATTTCTCTGAAAATGTAAGCCTTCTTTTGGTAGTATGTCAAGGATCAATAGCATGAGATTGTTTACATGATACCTGGGGATCCAAGTGTGGGCAAGTAAGGGAGCTTTTCTTCAGCTTACAAATTACTAAACATTTTGATCTCAGTTTATGTTATCTCATTGAGTTGAAGATTTCCAATTAGCTTTAAGCTGTTTGAAAGGTAGATTCCTATAGACTTGAAAACTACAGGGCTTGTTTTTCAGTAGCCTTTGAGAAATAAACATTGACTTCAAAATAAAGTTACCCTGTTGGCGGCTTATCTCTTTCTGATATGTTAAGATATATGTAAATACCCAGTGGAGGTATTATTATCTTTGGTAAAATGGTAAAATAGGTAAGGATACTTTGAAGATGTCTCCATCCTCTCTTCTTTTTCTTCATCTCCAATTTTGATGATCTCTTTGAAAGAGTTCCCAGTATGTCAACGTAGCATCTTTGTTCTCCAAATGACACATTTTCCATCTTCTCTGTTCTTTGAAATGTTATCTCAGTCTTTCTTTTTAAAGGTAATCTTCTTTCATCTCTGTCAAAATATTTGGTTTAATGCTCACCTTCTGGGGATTTTGATTCCTGTTAATGCATTGATGGTACTAATGGGTTCATCAATAGCCTGTTCCAGGCCATGTGCTTATTTCACTTTTTAAAAAATATTAAAAATATTTTTAAAAGGTGTTCAGTGGGATATTTAATATATCTATACATTATGAAGTAATTAGCTCAATCAAGGTAATTAATACATTCATCACCTCACATAGTTATCTTTGAAAGTATTTAAGATCTCCTGTTCTAGCAAATTTCAAGTATACAATACAGTATTATTAACCATAGATACCACACTGTACATAAAATCCCTAGAAGTTATTGATCTCATAACTGAAAGTTTGTACCCTTTGCCTAACATCTCATTCACCCTCCTTCTGTGCCCCCCGCCCCCAGCCCCTGGTAACTACTATTCTACGTTTAGGTTTGAGTTCAACTTTTTTGATTTCACGTATCAGTGAGATCATGCAGTATTTGTCTTTCTGTGTCTGGTTTATTTCACTAAGCATGATGCCCTCCAGCTTCTTCCACGTTGATATAGCCATTATGAGAAACAATATGAAGATTCCTCAAAAAATTAATATTACCCAACAACCCTACTTCTGAGTAGGTATCCAAAGGAAATGAAATCAATATCCCAAAGAGATATTGAAATACCTGTACTCCCACATTCACTGTAGCATTTTTCACAATAGCTAAGATATGGAAACAACCTCAATGTCCATTGACAGATGAATGCATAAAGAGAATGTGATATATATATATATATATATAATATTATTCAGCCATGAAAAAGGAAAAGGAAATCCTGTTGTTTGTCACATGTTTATTTCTATAGCCCTTTGGAGATAAGGGGTTAATGCACAGGAGTGACTGACTCTCGTATTATGTCTCAGAGTACTTAGACAGCAGGATATTTTTGAGTCCATAGTCTTTTTCTGTGCCTTCCAAGGCTTTTGAGAATACTTTTATCCTTTTCCACTGACCTCAAATAAAGCCTGCAAGGACAACTGGTATTTCTCCTATGTTTACTGAAGGACAAATCTCAGAGTACATTTTACTTGTAAGAAATGCATAATAGGGCAGGCATGCATTGTTTATTAACTTGGCTCAAAGGCAATTTAAGAAAGCTCAAGTCTGGTTAAATGATACAGAAATTATGTTTCTGGAGAAAAGATCTCAGTTCATTAATTTTTAAAATCTTTGCCCCCTCCCCCATCTTTTAAACTGCAATGCTTTTTGTTATTCTATTATTTATTTATTTTTCCAAAAAGCTGTTTTGAAGTCTCTGAATTTTTCTCTTGGGTACATTTCATTCCTGTTTCAGTCCCTCAACACTATTATTCAAATGTTCAGCATTTAGAAGCACTAAATGTCTTTCCTGGGATAATAACTTTTATTCCCGATTATCTGATAAATGCAAATCAAATATTTATCATGTGATTGTGATTAAAATATACAACTCCCCAAAGATGTTTATATTAAAGCAACTCTTCCTGAAAAATATTCTTGTGTTTTTTAACTGTTACTGGACAATCATGAAGTACTCTCTCTCTTCCTCTCTCTCTCTCTCTCTCTCTCTCTCTCTCACACACACACACACACAGAGTTTTTTCAGTGATTTCCTGTTAAATCTCAGGAAGCTATTTATGTACATCAAGATTTTCTCATTTTAGTGTTAAAGAAATTTTTAAATGATTTGAGGCAAAGTAAACTGCCTGGGTCTCATTGTGAATTAGGAAGGGTGCTGTGTCCCTGATGATGATATATCTCATTTTGAGCTACATGCAGAAACTATATTTAATGGTCCTCGAAATGAGCTCGCCTGGGCACAAGCAGTGGCTACACAGTTAAAGTGAAGTGAAATGTCTGTATTATTCAAGTTAAAAGACATTCCATTAATGGGAAATAATTTCAGGGATGTATCAGTTCTGATTAGTTATAGTATGTTTATTTGATGTTTGAAAAGCTGCTCTGGGAGGGTGGGGAGACCCAGAAGTTCAGATGTTTTGAGGGTGTGATACCAGGAGGTCCCCTGGCTTTATGTGGGAGAGGTAGGCTTCTGGCTGTTCTTTGAGGAAGCAAAGGTGAGTGCATTCAAGTTCAGGTGAAGCTGTGGAGAAAACCAAGGACAAGAATGGATGTTAAAAGGAAGGGATTTTAACATCCAAGGGGAAGTGTGGTGCACGTTTGCTTGAAAGAGGGGAAGAGCAGTGTGCTTGGAGTCAAGGAGGAGGTTGAGGCTTTGAGGCACAGGGAGGACCCTATTTCTCGGCACTATGCTCAGCATTCCACATCAGGCCTCCACTTAACCTCATAGCATCCCAATGAGGCAGGTGTTATTGCTCCAGTTTACACGTGGGGAAACTGGGATATCAGAAGCTCAATATAAGATATAAGCTCCTCAAGGTCAACAGCAAGGATGTTTCAGAACTAGAATTCTGACCCAGATTTTAAAGGCTCTACTCTGTAGCCCATGACTTTAAATCCATGATCTGCTGATTCATAGAGGAGAGGACAGGAGAGGTTTGTTTTCTTTGATTTGATCACTTCTTTGAAGGATGCATTTCTCCCTTAGCAACTTATTCCTTGGGATGTTCACACATAGTGGCCAGGTCTCCTTATCTATAGGCTGTTCATGGGGCTCTTTCCTGATTTCTTTTCATTATAATGCAGGTTCTGGCCCTCTCAACTCATGTTGCTCCTCATTTAGATTTGAGGGAGAGGAGTCACCAGACTATTGGCAGCCCCAGCTTGGCAGACCCTCTGGGTGGCTTCCAGATAGAAGAGGTCTCAGCACCCACCGTTGCCATTTTCCAGGGGTGCAGGGAAGGTAGAATGAGAAGGTCCAGAATGAGCCATCACGTGGCCAGCTGTCATTTCTCCTGCAGCTGCTGCTTCCTGCTTGGGGTGGGAGCCATGGAACTCCAGCTTGCACCTGCAGCCCTTGACAGGGTGAGGCTCTCTGTGAGGTGGGGGCAGCCAGGGTGGGGTCTGCCAATCTGTTCAGATCCAGCAGGCTGCAGATAGCTGTGGGCTCTTTACTACTGCCGGTGTCCTGTTGCCAGAGGTCCCCAGAGAGGGAAGGATAGGGAGAGAGCAACTGATGTCTTAACCAAGCTGGGTATTGTAGTTTCTCTGCTTGGGAGACCATTTGGAAAAGGTCACCAGGGGATGGACATGTTTAGAGCTGCATATGTGCTTTCAAGTGGAAAGGTTACAATGCTGCAGCTGCTACCATGTTATCGTGGGCAGCTGCTCTAAGTGCTGACTCGATGGACTTTGGTCTTTGTGATTGTAGGACTCTCCGGGGGACAGAGGGCTCAGAGACTGACCCTTTCTGTATCCATAGTGTCTGGGTCATGGTCAGGCACATGCAGGAGTCAGAGAGAACAGTAAATATTTGCTGAATATTTGAATATTCATTTGAATCAGTAGTTAATGGCAAACACTATTCATTGGGATTTATTAGGAAGATTTCTTGAAAAAAAATCTGGTAAGAGCATGGTAGGGAAGTTGGACAAGGAAAGGAAAGAAGGACTCCAAGTTTACAAAAGTAAGCAAAGTCCCACAGAGGCTGATTTTGATTCAGTCTCCCAGAAGAGCTCTCCAGGTAGCATGGAGCTGCTCAGATCCCGGGAGAGGGGTCACTGGGGTATTTATACCCTGTATCATCCAGCATGGATTGAAAGCCACCTCCAGGGCATAAATCCCCTTGCTCTCATGCTCTCATGGTATGGGTGTGTGATGGTAGTACTATTCCCTCAGCCTGAGGGCAGTCTGCTGATAGAGACACAGGTGCTAGTTGCTGGGAGTGAGTACACTAGGGTTTGGTGTGCGAGAAAACCTCCATACTTGAATTGTGGCTCATGGATTAGCAAGCACTATCACCAGTCCCACCCAGGAGTGTGTTCAAAATGCAGAGCTTCAAGCCCCACCCTGGAGATAAAAATTATACGATACAACAGAACAAGTTCCCCCAGGCAGTTTTTAAGCACATTGAAATTTGAGAAGTCCTGTGAGAAAGGGGTCTGAGAGATTGGGTGGACCTCTGACATTGTCTGTTACAGGGCAAGACAGCAATTCTCTAAATTTGGACAAACTCCCTACCACTTTCTTCCTAAGGGGAGAAAATGTGTTCAACATGGCTTCCTACCAGGGCTACTAGTTGTAGAAAAGGGGTTGATGGCTTAAAACGAAACAGACAAATAAGCAAACAAGTAAACAAACAACAATAACAACAAAATTCATATCCTTGAACTGCAGTCACCAGGAAATCAGCATTTGGGTCTGAAACAGTGCCAATATAGCAACTTATGTGAAGACTGTGAACTCTACAAAGGTAAAACCATTCAATCTTTACAAAAACCTTGAGGTGGGTACTTTTAAAATGACTAATTCCATTTTACAGATAAGAAAATAAAAATACCAAGAAGTAACTTGCTCTTGTTACCTAGCATGGGGTAGGACTTGGAATCAAATTTAGGTCTTCTGAGCCCTAAAGTCTGGTTCTTGGCCACTCTTCCATACCGCCTCTTGGAGAAGAGTGGGGGCTGACAGAGACTTCTCCTTGAATCCTTTAAAGTCATTTACACTAGTAACCTTGACTACCTATGCACAAAGTCAATCTTGAATTTTACTATATATTCCCTTCAAATGGCTTAATTTTAGGAGGTATTGCTGTGCCTTTAAATATTCTCAAAGTTTCCCAGAGGCCAAATCATTTGAGGCTAAGGCGACACTAATGTAGTTGCTGCTGCAGACTCATTGTGCTAGACCTGGAGGTCGGGTGCATGTTTCATCTGGTCAGTTGCTTGCAGTGGCTGATGTAGGCACAAATGACCTAGCTCCAAGTATTGGAGGCTCTCAGGGGCAGCTGTCAGTGGAGATGTGCAAGTGCTTACAGGGAGGTGGCCCCCCTCCTCCTCCCCCCTCCTCCTCCCCCCTCCTTTCGGAACTCAGATACAGCTTCCCCACCTTGTTCCTCAGAGGCAGAGCATGCTGTGCAGATGTTCTTCAAAACACCGTGGGAATGGGGCCTGGAGTGTGTTGGCATGAGTTATTTCCACACGGGCCAAACTCTCCTACAGCTGTCCCGTATGGCTGTGAGCCTAACATGGGAAGTAAAGGCAAGGGGAGTGAGGCCCTGCAGTGAAGGGAGCCTCTCCTGTCACTGTGGTTTAATTAAGGGTAGCTGGAGGAGGACTTTCTTCAAAAACATGCCATGAGTGTCTAAGGGATTTTTGAAGTAGGCAGTTCATTTGCAGCATAAAGAAGCATGATTTTATTCCATTGAGCAAACAGGCAGGGAGATAAAGAGCATTGGTGACTTTTAATTTCACTTTTTAGAAGATTATGGAAAGCAGTATGGTAATGATTCCTGAGAGGCAGCAGGAACCAGCAGACTTATTGTTAATGTCAGAGACTTTTGCTTATATTTAAATCTTATTATTTGTCTCTGTTCTTCCATTGATGGGTTGTGCAATCTCAGTCCATTGCCACCAGTTCTTCCGTGAGGATACTGGAATGCTTTCATTTCTTGGTGATCTGGTGATTCACAGGAGTTCATCTAGGGAAGAAACTGGAGAGTGTTCCTTCATACACATTTTCTGAGCCCTTGCAAAGATGGTGGGATATGGCTATTGGTCTTGGGGCCCTCCCAACTCAGGTTTGCAGGTCTGTTTGAAGAAAGAGAGCAAACTTTTTTTTCCCCAAGGAACATACCAACCTGGCCCAGAGGTTTCTTTACTAACAAACACTGGGAAAGTGGACAGGAGACTAACAAATACCTTATTTTACACATAAGAGATTCCATCATTGGGCCATTCTTCCTTACCCAAGGATCCTAACAGACTCCTAAAGCACACATCCACCTTCAGTACTGTTCTAGAGGTGAAGTCATCACCAATACATCATGGTACTGATGCGTCATGATGTTCTCCACACAGCAAAATAGTTAGATATTTCAGAATTCAAAGATGCATCTTGATGGTCATGCCTACACCTCAAACTCCTTACATTGTCAAACAGCTTGATATTGTGATCGGCTATTTCCTTTATTATTATTATAATTATTATTGTTTTTACTTTTTTTCATCATGATAAGTGTACTCTTAATCCCCATCACCCATTTCACCCATCCTCCCACCCAACTCCCCTCTGGTAACCATTGTTGTGTTCTCGATAGTTAAAGGTCTGTTTCTTAGTTTCTGTCTCTCTCTTTCTCTCTTCCTTTGAGAGCAAATTAACTTTAATTGTTTATTTAAGAAAGTATTTTCTTTCCATTAGGTTTTTGCTGCTTGGCTGAAGGGTCCATGCTGTTGCTGGAAATCTCTGCTTTCTTTATTCATGGTGCTGCACTGTGTATGTGAAATCTCCTTTAGATTCCATGAAAATCCCCATGATGCTTCTAACTCCCCTCTTTGAATGGGGAGCGGAGTTTCTTCTATTGCCCACTTGTCTTACTATCAGTTGGACAGTTCTGTCTCAATCATTTCATCCTGTTTCCTGGAGGGGAGGGGAAGAGTAACAGCTTTGATTTTACAGTTATTTTCTTTTCCAAGGATTTGCCTGAGAAGGGTATTACTCCTAGTTTTCTTCAATTCCCACGCTGCTTGATGGAGAATAATGGTGTGAATTCATATATGCTTGGGTGCTTGACTTTGTGGGCATTTTCTTGTAATGAATGATGCCCCTCACCGTCCTCTCTCCCATTCCCATTTGTTGGTAAGATTGAGTGGACCTATCAAATTCCTGAGGCCTTTCAACTGTGGCCTCTCCATCTCTTCCTTCCTGTATCACTCAAAGTCCAACCAGGAAAATAGAAACCATTCTAAATGTTTAAAATAGAGTGAATTTAATAGTAGGAAATGATTATTATGGATTAGGGAGGAAGTGGGTAGTCAAATAGAAGATAGTAGATATTCTAGAAATGAGAAACAGAAAGAAGCTGTACTATCCCTACCTAGAAGGACAGAGGGAGAAGGTAGTGTTATTGGAGTCCATGGCTTACCCACAGATGTGTGTAGCTACATGTACAGTGTGAGCTGGGCCAAGAAGGAAACATAGCCTGTGCTGGAGATGCTGCCTAAGATAGATAGTGGGAGAAATAACTCTGGCTTCTCCATTCCTCCTGCCTTCCAGTCTCTTATTAGTGTTCTTGTTGGTCAAATATAGTTGGAATCTTATTGATGAGAAAGCATGGGACATAGGCTGCAGGGGCTGGCCCCTCTGCATGAGAGTAGAGCAGAGGAAATCTGGGAAGGATTTAGGAGTAAAGGGCCCCAAGGCTGGCACCTCCTATGGTAAATACCAACATGTGTCTTATCGTAGGGTCTCTCCAAATTCCCCAAGCAGTTCTAGCCCTCTGGATTATGTGCATGCTTGGTTGTATGTGTTTGGGAACCCAACATAAAAGTCTGTGAGAGATATTCCTGGTTTTTTCTTTTGAGAAGTTTCAGAGTCTGTCACCCCAGCACCCCCCTTCCATCCCTCCCACCCCTGTCACCTTTTATCACCTTCATGTTCTAGTTCCTATTTAATCTATTTTCCAATGCCACTTCCACACCTTCCTGATAATTTTGGCCACAAATTTCCTACTAACTAGCTCGGATCTGCTCTGCCAATCTGCAGAGGGTTCAATTTCATCCCAACTAATTTGGCCCTGATTTCTCTCTGTACTCCTGTATCCCCTCCTTGGTCATTAGGAATCATTTTCTTTGATAAGGTAATTAAGATGCTGAGCATAATTTATCAGCTAACATGGCTATATAAGGACTTCATATTAATGAAGACGCAGTGGTAAGGCTGTGATTCCAATTCCTGTTAAATACAAACTCATCCACTGCATTGACACTGACTGGCAGTAAACTACCATTCATTAAACTCACCAAGCTTATATTATTCTCTGTAGAGACAGCTGGAAAATTATCCTTGGGTGCCACAACACTAATTTTAATTTTAAAGAAATGAGCCATGAACTGCTGAAAATAATAATTCTCAATGATGACACCTGAGAGGCTGTTGTGGATATCAACCAATATATTAATTTTATCTCTGGTTTCCAAGCTGCAGAAATCCTCTTGCTAGTTATACAAGAATTGTGTTAAGGTGTGGCCCATACAGCTCTAAATACAAAAAGGTCTTAAAAAAATGGCTCTACCTTCTGTTGAATAGGTCCTTGCTCATCCTTTATAGGCTCTTACCATTTGGAATGGTAGGAATTGACCAGATATTTCTCTTTCTGGTAAGCATGTCACAATAACATTGTGAATATTCATGTCTTATGAGAACCATATTTTAAAAAGATACCATTCCTATCTAGAAAACTGTGGGCTTAAAACATTTTTTTGGGATAACCTGAGCAGTTTTGTTCTTTGAGACTGAAAGAAACTGTTTTACAACCAAAGCAAAAATTCTATCAAACAGCACTACTAAGTGATACTCATTGTGAGTTTCTGAAATAGTTAGAGATACAAAAGCTAAAAAGAAAAGCACCTCTGAATTTAGAGGAAGATGAGTCAGCATTGCATTTTAATTTTAACTCATCATCACCATCATCATTGAAATCTGTTTGCCTATTTATAAATTTTTATCGTAATTTGCCTTTTTGCAGGCTCACTCAATAAGATTGAGAAGTCTCTTCAAATATCTTCACAGTGATAAACCCTTGTTCCAATTCCTATAGCTCCTTGTTTAATGATACTGTGAACTATAATGCTGGATCTTATTAGGGAGTCTGTGTAAGTCCTAAGCGGTGAAAGCTGGCCCTGAATTGTGCAGTTTTGGTGTGCACCATTTGGCTGCTTCAGAGTCAGAGAGGTTGAAAATCTAATAACCTAATTCCGTCGTGCTGAAGGAGAAGAGGCTGCAGTTGCTTATCCTCCTAATTATTTAAATTTCTTTCCCTTCACATCTTGGAAGCACTCTCCATGGGACTAAGTTGAACCACCAAGGAGAAGATTTATTTCTTTTCACAAAGATCAGGTGGTTTGCTGAGAAGCAAGTGGCCACTGGAGATTTGGATGAGTTTGGTAAGAAGCTCTCCTTTGAAATCAGTGCTTTGCTCTTCCTGCCTCCCCACAAGGTTGCACTGCTTTCCTTGAGGAGATGAGATTTTGCATGGGAAGTGTGATTTGCTTCAGAAATTATGACTTTGCAGCTGTAGATAATCTTATAAGAGTTCCTTTGATTGCCCTTTAGTCAACCCTGCAAATAGTTCCAGAAACATCATTAGTTTTCTCATATCAGAAGGCCAAAATCTCAGCCAATGCCCAAGATAACCATTCTTAAAAATTTCTCCCAGAACACAATTTCTATATATTTGTTTGAAAATCCACCTTTTAAAAGAAAGAAACTAGACAAAAAAGGAAACATATTATTAGCATACTCAGTTCCAATCTCTCAAATCTGTTCTAGATTCTATAGGTCAGTTAAAAAAATATTTTATATGTTCTTGAGGACAAAGGGAGTCTAACAATTATTGATATTGCCTGTAGCACTCAGGACAGATCTGGAAATAGAGTGTATGCTTGAAATATGTTGATGAACTAATTGGATATGATTTCTGTGTGATGATACAGATTACTGAGAGTGCCTCATTCTTGGAGATCAGGATTCTGCTGGTTAGGGTGCTGCATTTTGTAAGAAAGAAAAGACCTAACACAAATTAGCTTAAAGAAGAATAGGGCTTTTATTAGCTTGTGAACCTGAAAAGGCCAGAGTCAGTGCAGGACTCGAGCTCTGAAATTCTCTTAGCTTTGTTTCCAGTTGGTTTTGTAAGATGGCTGGGAGCCTCTGTGGGGACTACAGAAGGAGAAAGCCCTGCTTCCCATAATCTAAATAGAGTCCTGAGTTCACCTAAGTCTTTACCTTCAGAGATTCAGTTTCTATTGATCTTAAATGAGGCTCAGGAGTTGGTGTACTTTAAAAATTCCCCAAGAGATTCTAATGTGCTGCCAGGGCTGAGGACTGCTGTGCTGGGAGAGGTATATACCTGAGCCAAAGTGGCCTAATGAGAATTTTCCCTCCATGGAATTTTAAATCTGGAATGGAAATGCCCAGAAACTGAACTTGAAACTGGGTCTGAGTCCTCTTGATGATAGTGGCCTGTAGAGAGGACCTCTAAATTATTCTGCTGAGGTCTCTATTTACCCTGGTTCCTATACTTCCTAGCTTGTGGTCATTCAATTCTTCCTTTGAGTCTGTGAGGTGCTGTAGTTTTCATCCATTGACCCATCCATCCATCTATCCATCCACTCATCCCCTCACCAAATGTTTATTCAGCACCTATCTAGTTGTTCCCTCTTTCCTGGATTTCATGTAAGGAATCTATGAAAGTGCTTTAAAAGTTTAGCTTGGGTAAACTTTTACAGCCTGGTATACCTGCTCTTGTGTTAAGTCAAATCCTTTTTCATTCTTTGATCCTACTTTCTTCAGTTTTTTAAAAAAGACATTCCTTGTTTTGTTTTCACCATGTCCTACTATTCAGTTCCTTGTCTGCCAAATCCAGAGACAGTTTGGAAAAGGGATCAGTAGCATGGGTTCTCAAGCCAGTATATCTGGGTTTGCCTTTGGTTCTTCTCATAACATAACTAGTTCCTTCTTTCTTCCTTTTTTCTGTACCAGCTTTATTGTGATATAATTCATATGTAAAATTGTAAGATATTTAAAGTATACATTGTGGTGATTTGATATCCATATACATTGTGCTTAGTTTCTTTCTTAAAATGGCGAAAATAAAAATGCTGAGTTCAATGGTGGTTGTGACAACTAAATGAGAAAATCCATGCCAAACATGTAGCATTTTCTCACAATCAACACTTAGTGAGTGATAGCAGTTCTTGGCATGATGATCATGCCAAGATCAAGTGTTTTGATCTTGTGTTTTGTTGCTTGAAGTAGGTATATCTATTGTTTCTGTAAAGGGTCATACATTTTCTGTGGCAACTAGTCAACTCTGCCATTGCAGTGCAAAAGCAGCCAGACAATGCGTAAGCAAGTGGGTATGGCTGAGTCCTAAAAACATTTCTACAAAACCAGATGGTGAGTCAGAGTTTTCCAGCCCCTAGTTTGAAGCAACAGGAGCTACACATGTGAAATAATATTGTATGGAGGAAGGCTTTTATTCTTGATAGTGGAGGCTTATCGAAACCTGTAAGAGAACTTCTATTATTTTTGAGAACTAATAAAATTCTGGGAAGAGAGAGGATAGGTCAGGGCTCTAGTTTTGGCAGAACTTTAGGCAGTAAAATAGAGGCCTCATCATTACCAATACACATGTATTGCTTATACTGTGCCAGCCAGTTGAGGATAGAAAGGTCTAGAGGACCCATGGTTCATTGGGAAGAGCTTCTCACTTACCCTTGATATGCTTCTTATCCCAGGTGTGGGTTCTAATGGTGGTCATGTAACTAGGATTCCTGGGAAGGTAGTTGTCGGACAAAGTTTTCTGGTGGGAAATCATCTTACAGGGCTAAATATTTTTCCTCTAGAAGCACTTATTTAGCCATGTGGAAGCCACTCCAGGGCTATGCATAGAAAGGAATTCTTTAAGGGCCTTCCAGCATTTAGTTATAGTTTCATTTTTCAGTGCAGTGGAGCAAGGCTGTGAAAGTGTACTCTGCATTTAGAGGGGAAAAATGTGACACCTCGCTGTCCCATTTATCAGGAGCTTGGCACTTTTGTGGGCAGCAAGGAGACTTGTAAAGAAGACAAATAAAACCACTGGGAACAATAGTGATTCACTCCCTGAGAACTCCTTGACCAGCTGTATTCTCTCATTTCCTGGAGTGTAAAATCAGTACTGTTCCCTGCAAAACAAGAAAACCAAATTGAAACACCAAAGTGAGATGGGGAGAGAGGAAAAGAGACTTGGGGGATGGAAATAGGGGAAGAGAGGCAGTGGGAGAGAACTAGGAGTCTTCTGTGTTGCCCCAGGCCTTTTCCTCCACGGATGGAGACAGAGCAGGAAGCAGAGGCACAGAGAGGTTACCCTGAAAGAAAGGAAATTAAAAAAAAAAAAAAAAAAAGAAGAGGCTGCAGGTCTTCAGGAGTGGCAGAGAACAGGGCATAGTTCATTATGATACCCGAAACTAATTTTCATCATGTACACCTCATCCTGCAGTGCTGCAGTTTATTTTGCTACCTGTTGTCTCAGAGGGAGGTGCAGACAGTTAGCAGCCATAGGATGACATCTCCAATGTGCCCACACACTCATCTATCCTTTTTAAAAAGCGAGCTTATTGGTAAAATGACGGTCCTTCTGGGGCCCGGAGGTTCATAAAATGATATTTATTGGCTATTTACAGCTAATTCCTCTCGCTGGTCAGTAGGTATCATTTCTTAAGGAAAATGCATAGGATTGAAGCTTAAAATACCTTTTGCTTTTCTGGCGGCAGGTAGAACCATATAAAGAACCATTGCTGCTTATAAATTATGGACTGCCAACAAAAACCTTGATTGAGTGAGGGGAGGGCTATTTTGTGGGGGTCAAAATTTATTTCTTTTCCTGTAACTTCATTTATGGAAGAAGATTTTTGTGCTGTTTGGCTTTAGCCAGTAGAAATTTAATGTGTTTTCCTCCCTTAGAGATCTTGAAATTTAATATGAGCTAGCCTTTTGGTTTTTGGAAAGGACAGGGGATATGAGAGGGTGAGAAGAGAGAATTTTCTGCAAGGGAAGTTTGTGGAGAAACCCAAGATATAAGCATTGCATTGTTTCTTAATATCCTTTCAGAGTTCCTAAAAGCTTTTGACGAAAATTTTTGGATGGGTAATTTTGAAGGTCAGAAATTTTTGTTTTCCTGTGGAGTAGATCAGCCTTAATAGTGGCACAGCTTTATAGGCCGTAGGACTTGAAAGACATTCACCTAAACTAAAAGAAGCTAGACTTTAGTCAATAAAGGACTTCGATAAAAATTGATGGTGGTATTTCCTTGGGCTACAGACTTTGCTTTTATTCGACCTATGTCCTATATTTGATTCTAAACTGTGGTTGAGGTCTGCTTTTCAGGATGGAATGAATTACAGAAGCACTACTGAATAACTCGCTTGGGTCTATGTGCTGCAGTTTCGGGCGGCCTGTGCCCTGGCGTGTGTCAAGCCCATTTGTATGAGGTGGCAAGACGGTCAAGAGTGTGAGGGTGGGAACAAGTTTTCATGGACACTTTTTGTGGACAGAAGCCAAATTTAGAGGCTTGTTTGGGGTTAGAAATCCATTCCCATCTGGAACTGCTATTGTCACTGGGTAACCCGCACACTTGAAAACTAGTGGCAGGGGAGGCACAAGGAGCATTTTCATATTTGGAGAAATGCCATAAAAGCTTTTGGAGATGAGAAAATAAACAAAAGCAGGTTTGAATCTCTTCTATAGCAACTCGGAATATTTCAAATTTCCGCTGTAAGCTGTGTTGTCTCATTAGACTGCCACAGAATATCCATTCAGGATATTCACTTCATCAACAGTGAAATAATATCAGATCTTTCTTTTGCCTTCCATTATCCCCGCAGGCTGCTGGGGAGATGTCTATCTCCTCTTGGCAATGAAATGTACACTACTACCTGCTTAATAATTAACCTCTTGAGTGTCATGCAAAATATGAGAATTAACTCCTTCATTCTGGAAATCAAAGTTGACTCAAAGGACATCCTGAACTGAGCAATAAACTGTTCATTGATTCTGAATCAACAAGAAAATACAAACAGGAGCCTAGTTACAAAAGCAGTTTGCAAACAAATGAATTGTTTTTGAGCTCTGTAGTGGTCCATATAGCATCTATCTCTCCCTTCTTCTGAAGGACATTTATGTATAAGTGACATTCATTCATGACTGCTGATAAAGATCCTTGTAGTATAATCAAAGCATTATCCCTAAGATACTTTCCTTCATTGATTTGCATATTCTAATTACCTAAGAAAATGATTCAAGCAGGAGATATGATTTTATACTTGATTAAAAGCTATGGATGTTTATTTATAATGGGGAAAGTTTCCCCCCTTTAACAGTTTTGTGTTTATATCCATTTTAAACTTTTATTTATAAATAAAATATTTGTATGGGGTCTAATATTCATCCTAATCTCTTTAGTTAATATGGAAATAATGCTGGAATTCTCTATTCTTAGAACCTACTCATCTTCAGACAGCTACTTGTGCTATTACAAAGAAAATGACCCCAGTAGGCTTACTGAGAGTCCTTTTTTGATGCTGTGTTTGATATAAACCATCAGCAATGAGGAACACACTCCGATTATAGCCTCAAAGAGTCTTTGGCTTGCCATTCTCTCTTCCACTTGCTCACCATCACCCTGTGGCTGGAAGGTTATGCATTTTTTACAGCATGGAAGATATTTTTGCTCTTTTCTTTTAAACAGAAGCCTCTTCTGTCCAGACACCTATTTTAGTTCAGCAACTAAATAGTTGCAAGAGCTCTTGAACCTGGTCTTTTGGTGTTTCTGACCCAGCAGGTGCTATGATCACAGATACAAAATAGTGGAAGGAGATAAAAATAGTAGCAACTATAAATCTGGTAATCCTGGGTTCATATCTCTTCTTCCCACTTGGCATAAAAGTATTTGAGTACTTGGTGTGGTGGGGAGGGACATCTTGATCTGATGTCTTGATCTTTTGAGATGAGTTTGAATTAAACATGAATAGAGAGAGATTCATGGGACTTTGACTTGTTCTTGTTATACTCTTAAGTGGCAAAATGACATAATAAGAAACATAAACCTCCCATCAATGTGGCATTGGCTGGAAGAAACTATTGGTGTTAAAAATCAAGCAAACATAACATCTTCCCCCATTCAGATCAGTGTCCATCCTAGTCATTTTAGCTCACTTATTCTCCTCTGATGTGACAATGTCCCTTGCTTTGGTGAGTCAAATTTCTCTATCTCTGAATTTAAAAACCTTTGTTAAAATTCCAATAATTTCCAGGTTTATAAGAAGCTCTAGGCTTCTCGAGGACAAGTATGTTTATAAATTCATTTTGTTTGCTTCTCTGTATAGTGGAAAGAGGGAGAAAAAATGAATCCTATTATTTAATGTATGACTGGTTTAAAGTCATAAAATTTTACCTTTGCGAGGTCATTAGAATATTTTCTTTCTGAAATCCTTACCAATAATTCCCATCCCTTTCTCTTTCCAATCAGTCAGAAGTGGGTTCTCTCTTTCCCCGTCTCTTCAGGTCAGCAATTTTCCAGTGGTGCTAACATCCATAGCCTATCAGGTATTACAATTCTTTGTGTTTGTACTTCATATTGAATCATAAACTTACTGAGGGAGTTTTGTCTTGTTCATTTCTGTATTTGCTCCAACAAATCAAAAACAGTGACTTATACATAGTAAATGCACAAAAAAAAAGTCAAATCAAGTAATGGTTTCCCCTTGTCCTTTTGAGAATTTTGAAACAATTCTTCAATTTTCTTCTTAAGATGAATACTTATTCAAAAGTATATACTGTACTACGTGCCTGGTGGTGTCCAAGTTGCTGGAGAAGCAGCAGCAAATAAAACACAGATTTTCCCTTATGACTCAATAAGGAAGAACAAGTAAATATGTATCTTATTTAAGATGGATGACAAGAGTTAAGGAGAAAAATAGATTAGGGGAGGTAAATAGGGTTTGCAGGAGGGCTTTTAGGGAAAGCCTTCCTGGTAAGGTGACAATGAAGGAGGTTGGTGATGGAGATGCCAAAGGGGAGAAAAGTCCCCTTAGCTGAGGGAATAGCAAATATAGCCTGACATGGGAGTGGGCCTAGATTGTTCAAGAAAGAATAGTGGACCAGTGTGTAGTTATAGCCTGGGGACTGAGGGCAGAAGGATTAGGTGCTGAGGGAAGACAAGTAACAAGGGATGACATCTGTGCCTTGTAGGCACTTCTAAGAATTTGAGCTTTTGCTCAGAGATGGAAAGCCTCCTGGACACTGTTGAACACTGAGTGGTATGATTTGACATATAAAATTAAGGAAAATTTGTCCATGATGAAAGTTGTGTTTTGATTATTGAAAATGTTATTCTAAGATGGAAGGCAGTTAAATTGAGCAAACTTCAGAGTGAAAGTGTGAAAATTAATTAAGGGAAACCTCATCAAAATGGAGTCAGTGGGTTTGGCAGGGGGAGTTCTCATGCCCTACCACTTGTGGTGAATTGCAAATACAATAGGAAGAGATGTACCTTGCACATGGATATTGTGGATGCCACTTTACTATCCAAGCGGGCTGAACGAAGTCTTCCTCCTCCTCCTGGCAACAGCCCAGCCAATGAGAGACAGTCATAATTCAGCCAATGAAAAGTCATTATACTTGAAACTGCCAGTTTACTCCAATGGACTTTTTGTTTATTACATCCTTCACGACTTTGCACTGCCTTCTTGCAATTCTGTGTTATTCTGGAACAAATCCATCTTTTGCAGGTGAAATAAGTGGCAGTTTTATTTTTTATTTTTTTTTTAAATTTTTTTTAATTTTTTTTATTTATTTATGATAGTCACAGAGAGAGAGAGAGAGAGAGAGAGAGAGAGAGAGAGAAAGAGGCAGAGACACAGGCAGAGGGAGAAGCAGGCTCCATGAACCGGGAGCCCGACGTGGGATTCGATCCCGGGTCTCCAGGATCGCGCCCTGGGCCAAAGGCAGGCGCCAAACCGCTGCGCCACCCAGGGATCCCAAGTGGCAGTTTTATATTTAAGGTTAACAAATGCATGTTTTAATTATGCCCAGCATTCTAAATACATTTAAAACAGAGTACTGGAACCACCTTGGGCATCTGGTTATGAGTCTGTGGTGAATATGAATACTTAAAACCTATATTTTGTGGGCTACATTTTAGTGCATTTTATTTTTCTTAGTTAAAGCTTTATTGATGCACTATTCTGAATATGTTTTTATTGCTCCCTTACTTGTCTACCAAGGAGCTTTTGCTACTTGATGTATGCAGTAGACACCATAATAGTTGGAAGTGAATTCTCTTTATGCCAGAAGTCACTGTAGACCAGTGGTCACAAACTTTTCAGATCTTGTATCTCTATGAGTAAAATACTTTTGAACATTCACTCACAATCTACATTAATTATTTATATGCGTACACTTTAATGGGCATGTTTGTTTATTATAAAGCATATACTTAAAGAGATTAAAAAGGGTGACATAAACACCTTAGAATGATATTTTGTTTGTTGATAGTTACAAAGACTTTTGCTCTCATTAAAATATTGTCACAATTTTTAAATGAGAGCAATATACTTGCATGTGCTTTATTACTTTGTAGACTATTAGTCTAAAACTTTGCAATGAAGCAAATTAGCATATATATTTCAAATCAATTTATTTCGAGACTTGGTTTTCAGTTATTGTCTTAATTGAAAAATATTCCTCAAAAATATCCAAGTGGAAGAAATCCATTATGGATATCACTTACTTAATCATGTAAGTTAATTTTCAGCCTCAAATTCATCTTGCAATGGTTTCTGTTGAAATATGGTTAACAAATTTCCATCTTCTGTGATCTTACTCAGATGTTTTTGCAAAACTAATTTGAAGGTAATGCATTTTAATGTTTTGAACAAAGGTGTTGAGAACCCACTGAAATTCTCCATTTGGAAGCTCTAAAAACAGTTGTCATATAAGAGAGTGTTTATAGAGATATACTTACAGTGTTTTCTTCAACAGAATCATATAATGATGGGAAGATTTCCAAACGTTCATTTTCAGAATGCACTTTCCATACACGAATTCCTTTTGTAAAGCAGTTGCTTTCTGCTTAGTGTTGAAACATCTAACTCACCTTGAAGGAACAGATTTAGGATGTAGCTGAAAAAGAGCTCATACTGGAAGTAGGAGAACTGTTGCCATTGCTATCTTCTTATATTTTGACTGACAGCATTATTAGCATATTGTTTTTTTTTGTGTGTGTGTGTGTAGAAATATCTTAAAGCCACCAGAACATTTAGTGAGGATTAGATTGATGAAAACTAGGTAGTATGATCCGTGAATCCACTTAATTAGGCACATGTAAAGTGCAACATAGAGCAAGATGTCAACAACCAAAGAAGGAATGGTGGGGCTGTCAGCTTCTCCCACTCCCCCTTCAGACAGACACATCTCCTAGGTAGGTGACATCTGACTACCTGGCAATGGGACATCTGTGCTGAGTGAGGATACCAGAACGGGTCCACAGATTAGATATTAGTAGACATTGATTTCTTTCTCTTTTTAAGGATTAAAATATATTAAAAAATAGAAGCCTCAGTTTTTTTTTTTTTAGCATTCCTGAGGATTGTGTTGCCCATGTCCTGGGGGTTTGTACACCCCACTTTAGCAACTACTGTATTAGATGCTAGCACTTTTGGTTGAGGGTCTTGAAGATCCTGATGAGCCGTAAGGTGTTAAAAGGTCTTGCTGCTCCATCATTTGTAAGATCCCATCAACAAAAGATCAACCAAAAAAAAAAAAAAAATAATGGTTTGGAGGACAGAGATAATTAATTACATCACAGTAGTAATTGAAAGCAAAGTTAATTAAACTTCCTTTAGGCTGGTCATTGCTTATGTTCAAATGCAAATGAGTGTCTACAGCTGTCCCCAAAGTACTCTGTTACTGAGGCTTTCTAAAAGCTAGCTGTGATCTGGATGGCTTTTAGTACAGCTTCTTCCTTTTATAAATTTCATTTTCCAGCTAGCTTCTGTCTCGCCTCTCCTTTTGCTTTTCCCAGATTGAGTATGCCATTGCTGGGGGTTCATTTATTCCTTCCTTGCATTTGATAGCAAGTTATCAGTGTGATCTCAGGAAGGAAAATGGTTGGAGCCCAATGTACTACCCCTCTTGAGTTAATGAAGTTAATGAAATATTTTTAGTGACATCTATATTGTGATGCCTTAGTTTTTCCTTTTTTTTTTTTTAAGTTATTTTCTAAAATGGGCTCTGGGAAAACAAAGCTTTTCTTGTTTGTTTGCTAGCTTAATGGTGTGAATGCACTCTCAGAGTTTAAAATTCCCAGGGCTGCTGCCTAGCAAAATTTTTCTTAAACTTGTCTTTTTTCCCTTTCCTGCAAAATACCTTGAAAAAGAGTAAACTGTTCAGAGGAATTGCAAAAGGTGTGTGGCTGTGGTGTTGAGGGGTGTTGCCACAGCTCAATAATGTTGGCAATCCAGGAACATGAAAAGACAGTAGAAGGAAAAGGGCTTGGTTTTAGGAGCATGCAGAGAGAGGTGTGTGGGCAAAATATTGTCCCTGGACATTTGCTTCCTACCTCCCTCCCTTCTTACCTCCCTACCCTCCATCCTTCCTTCCTTTCTTTCTCTTCCTCTCTTCTCTCCCCTTTCTTTCCTGTTTGCTTTCTATAGAACATAGGAACATTTACAGTAAATTCTGTTGGGGAAAAAAGATAAACTACTTATTCCAGATATAGAGTTTAAAGAAAGCCAAGAACCTAAGAGATTTCAGAGCCTGAGTGAAGTAAGAAGAGTGATCTCATGAGAGAGCAGCTCAGTGTGGGGGGTCCTGGGACCAGACAAGGTTTAGCTGGGGCATCCATACAGGTGGGGGACTGATGGCCTGACATGGGGTGTCAGGGCCTGATTGGGGACTGCTGCATGTAAGCAGTCAGCATAGGAGATCAGTGCCCAAGCAGGCTAAGGAAGGTATGGGCAGAGTGTGACAGTTTTTTGCAAAACTCGATTTTCTACCTTTATGCCTCGTAAGGGACAGGAAACATTTCTCCACTTCTGTAAGCCAAGGGAAGCATTGCTAAATCAATAAAAGGTTGACCTGTTGTACCTTCACTTCAGACTGCCACAAAAAGGGATGTGAAAGATTAGGAGGGAAGCACTGGACACATAAAGCATATTCCTGGGAAAGAAATAGGAAACTAGGGTGGTAGAAGGGGAGGAGGCCGGGGGTGGGAATGAATGGGTGACGGGCACTGGGGGTTATTCTGTATGTTAGTAAATTGAACACCAATAAAAAATAAATTAAAAAAAAAGGAAAGTTAAAAAAAAAAGAAATAGGAAACTAGTGTTTCGACAAGTTTGGATAAAAACATTTGTACAGTCATGATTCCAGTAATTTTGTGTTCATGCTTATAAAGCATGAACAACAACAACAACAAAAAACTCTTACCTTGAATATCACCTTCAGAGTGGGAAAAAAGAAGCTGCTTTTCCCCCCTCCTCAGCATGACTTTGATATGACAGAGAAGAAAGTCTCTGGAATCAAATTTTGTGTTTATATTTCATGAAGGGCATCATCATGAGGCTGTGGAAAAAGAAGACATCCTGGCTTGTGAGAGTGAGTAGATCTGATATAGAGAGCATCTGGTCTTTCTTAGGAACACCATGTATGGTCTTCCCAATCTGATTTATATATGCCATGATGTGGAGATGGTACAGTTAGAGAGGGCAAGAGGCCTGTGTGCCTCTGGAGTGCCAATCTCTTTCCATACTATTGCTTTATTTGTACCCCTGCTCTTTAAAGGGGCATCTATTTTGAGCTAAGATACAAAGAGATTGCAAATTTTTTTTCTTCATATTCTTTCACTGTGTTTGAAAAAGTTTTGCATTCTCTGTACTTTTTGGCCATTTCACTAATGGCTGTCCTTGAGACTTTTATTCTTCTGATTCAGAATTCACTTAAAAAATGTATCTGACTCTTACCACGTTCAAGATAAGTGAGCTGGAATAAGTGGTGTGCTGATAAGTGTTTAACAACCAGCTTTCAAAAAAAAGAGGAAAACCCCCCTTATTTCTAGCTCTTGCCCATCACTGTGGTATAATTATTCCCATCAGGCCTAATTTTAAGCTACCAATTTGAGACAACCAGCTCACAAAATTCAACAATCAGTCATTGCAAGCTAGTATAAACCAGCTCCAGCACACTCCTGAAACCCTAATCCAGAAATGGTTCCTTTTTAAACTGAGCTAATTTCAGAAAAGACCCAATCATGTAGGAACTAAAACCTATGTGACTGGTCATTTGGAGTTGTAATATTAAGTGGTAACAACTCTGGCTATTTTTTTAAAAAAATAAAGAAGTAAAAGGAAAACTAGAACTTAACTATTTTTAGATGTCTTTAAGCCTAATGTGGTATTATTCTGCCTTTTTTTGGCCCTTGGATGAAATGAAAATAGGGATAAAAGGAGAATTGTGTAGTCTTTCTGATTAGATTAAAATAAAATGAAAGCTGAATGAACCTATGATCACTTTTTCTGAAGAATTGTAAACATAATAGATTTAAATCTATCCAATATTGACCATGTCAGGTCTGCCTGTTGGCTGAGAATGTTCCAGAATGAGTGCTGAAAATTTCTTCCAGTTCTTTTTTGATGTTTGGTTTTATTGAAAGAGGACTGTATTTTATTTTCTTGTAAAGTTCTGAGATTACTTTTACTCTTCACTGTTTGTTTCTATCTTTTATTCAGTACACCTTGACTTATCAGTCCACCATTTGTACTATTTTTATTTTTTAAGTGATTTACATGAGAGACAGAGTTATTCATAGTATAATGAGCATAAATTCTAAAATGAAAGGAAATTAATAGTCAAATAACTTCCTTTACTTACATGTACTCTAGGCTTTATACTGATCATTGACCTTGGATTATTAAGGAGCTTTAAGTGGTTCTAAATCAGCTCATCTGCCCCAATTTTTAAGATTCAGAAATAAAACATTTTCTGAAGTGATACATGAAGAGATATGCTTTTTAAAATCATGTGTGGAAGTTTCTGTCTTTGCTCTCCTAGCACATATTTATTTGGGACAGGTATCATCATATTTTCCTATAAAGGTTAAAGTTCAAAGCTAAAGTATAATATATAGTATAAAATCTGTAAATTTATTCTCCTGCACTACTTTTTAACCTACTCCTTCATTTTCTTGTTGTTTCCCTTGGTCCTCTCCTCTTTATACCTTGGTCATTATAGTGCTAGCGGACTGAGCATTCTGAATGTAAGCTTCTCTTTTTCTTCATCTTTGATCCACAGCATTTGAAACTATGCTTGGCATATAGTAGGTTTTAAATAAATGTTCACTGAAATCCTTTTTAAAACCTTCTCATGTAATTCCCTGTTTATGAGTCAATTTCCCCTAGGTCTTAGACATTTCCCTGAGTCCTTTGAATAGGGAATAAGATGCAAAATAAAGAGCGTATATGGAGTAGGTGAGAAATAGTGGATTTTTATTTAAGACGGTTCATCAATGGCTGGTGTAAGAAGAATGATTGAAAACTAATTATTGAAATAACTGCATTTAGCACTAGACTGATCAGCTGTCCTGGTTTGTTTGGGACTGAAAAGGTTCTGGGATATGGGATTTTCAGTGCTTAAGTTGCGAAAGTCATGGGCAAACCTGGATGAGTTGCTCATCCTAGAACTGAACTCTTATAGTAGGATGGAAAGATACTCTATAGTTGTGGTTCTCAACCTTGAGTACACTTTGGAATCACCTAGGGAGACTTGAAAAGCAGCAACATAGTCCCAGAATTCTGACTCAGTCAACATGCTGCTTGAGCATCTGGATTTTAAGAGCTCCCCAGGTCATCCTAATGTATAGCCAGGTTGGAGAATCACTCATGTCTAGCAATGCTTGTTGTAGGACAAAGTTGTTCTCATGGTTTTGGCAATGTACAAATTGTCTTGACTTGGTGACCTAGACTGAACGAAACAGTTTGGTTTGGGTTTGGAGCTTGGTGAGAATGGCAACTTGGACTATGTTAAAGCTTGCTTTGTTTTTTGCTGCTGCTTAAGTAACATACAAGCAATCAAAAGCTAGACTCCAGATATGGAAGCTGGAGAGTGGGTATAATTTACCAACTCCTCACATGCCCCTCTTGGAAGACATCTTAACGTGGTCCCTGTGGCCCTGGTGTCTGGGAAATTCTCCTAATCAGAATTCAGAGCTATGGATTAAGAGCTTGGGTGCCTTGTAGTGTTGAGGATGGATGAACAGCCACCTTAGCACTACAAGTCCACCTACCATATTAGGAAATTACTGCTCACTCTCAGTAACAAAGTACTACATTCTTTTTTTCTTATTAAATCATTGTCTTTACCAGGCTTGGCAAGGGTCATAGAATAATAGAAAAATACACCTGTGGATTCCATTTGTATAATTTTCTTACAGTACATACCAGCATCATTAACTCTGACAAAGACTCTTTCAGAGATCTTAGTGAGGGTGTTCTTGTTTTACATCTTCAGAAATGGAAGTGTTTCAAAGTTAAATTTACCAAACCCAGCCAATGAAGATGAGGTAGGAATCTGCTTTCCCTGAGGCTCTGGGAAATTCTACCCAGCTCTTTCTTCATAAAAGCTTGATATAAAGTTTAGCCACTCTGCACTATGTTTATAAAGGCGCCAATCCCTTCCTAATGAGAGATGGATGGAGATAACAAACTCATTATCCATAGGCTACCAGAGAGTCATTATGTGGAAATGACTTTCATTCACTTTTGATCTGGGTGGTATGGGGATATATAAATCTAGTAATAAAAGGCCTTAGCTCTTGCGGATAAGCCCTGAGGTGCTCAGTCCCCTAACGGCTAACCCTTTTAAATTAAATTAGAATTATCCTTTTATCATTTAGGCAGCAACATTGCATTCTGGTCAAGCTCAGTGAATTTTTCTAGAGGTGTGGGGCACAAAAGCCTGTACAAACTCTGCCCTCTTTCAATTTATTGAAGAATAATGGAATAGCGAAAGAGTCAAAGGGGGTAGCAGTGCTTTGCGATACTTTAAATTGTCCTGCTTTGAGGGTCTCTTCATGAAAAGTGGCAGGGAAGAAGGGACACGATCATGTCTGTGCTTTCTTTCCAGTGGTTAGACTTCTACCCAGTGTGGTTTTGCAGCTTTGGCATAGGTAAATGAGGCTGTTAAAACACAGTCATGTAGATGCTGCTTTACTATAAACACAATCATCTTGGCTTCAAAATATTATTAAAATCTGAACCCGAAAGCTACTTATGCTTTGTCAATATTTTATGTCCTTTAAAGGACATAGACTTTTCAGTCTACCATCTATTTTTTTTAAATTGGAAATACAGATTTTTCAGATTGTAGGATTCGACTGAAAATCAACCTGTTGCTCCTGAACTTTGACTTCCCCAGGGCTGGCCTCCTTTCCCTAGAACCTGTCCAGCAGCAGCAGCTGTGTTTTTTCCACAGCAAAGCTCCTTAGTAGAGGTCCAAGCTGTCTCCCTCTACATATCATTTGCTTTTACACAAGCCAGTTGGAGCTCTGCCTCTGATGTGAAGGGTGAGCTGTCAGAAAAATCCTGGAAAACGATCTGATTAGCTTCAGTTCTTCTAGAGAGAAGTACAGAGTCCTCTTCTCTTGTAAAAGTATCAAACCCCTCAAAGAATGATACAGAAGGAGAGCATTTTGTTTAGTAATCTTCAAAAGTGATGGAGGAAAGTGTCTTAGGAAGAAAAATCTCTTACATGGTGAATGTGACATGGATTCAAACTGAGGAAGGATTATAAATTGTGCCAGTCTTCAAGTTACTAAAATCCTACCCTCCTCAGTAAGTGGGTTTTCAGGAGCTTTTCTTTAAATAGGGTCACAGAAAGCACCCACCATCCTAATGATGAACTCTTTCTGATGAGATGGTAGGTAGCAGGCAACAGGCTCTGTGATTTCTGCATCTGGTACATAGGAGGAAGGATGTTTTATCAGATGATGAAAATGTTTATTCTTTTGTTTTAAGATTTTATTTATTTATGAGAGAGAGAGAGAGTGAGAGAGAGAGAGAGAGAAGCAGAGACACAGGAAGAGGGAGAAGCAGGCTCCATGCAGGGAGCCTGATGTGGGACTCGATCCCACGACTCCAGGATCACGCCCTGAGCCGAAGGCAGACGCTCGCCGCTGAGCCAGCCAGGCGTCCCTGAAAATGTTTATTTTATTGTCACAATAGAAATGTCAAGACTTAAAGGACCAGCCTATAGGCTGAGAAGTGAATTTCCATTCCAATCTCAAATCCTAATTATACAGTATAATGAATATGTTCTGATGACTGGAAGTAAGTGGTAAGTAGTGCAAAGTTTGGAAACTAATTAGAAGGACCTTGGCTTTGCCCATCATTTGCATAGTGCAAATTGGAAATGGGGAAATATGTGATCAGTGGTGTAGAATTTTTTGCTAAGACTTTAAAGAAAGATTATTATGTATTTGAACACTTACTTGTATGGCACTATTATTTGTTAAGAATTATTTTAACAGTTAAGCATGATTTTGTTATCAAGAAACTTATAGATCAGTAGGACAGATGGATTATATCTCCACATAAGGATGGCTAAATTCAAAATGTGCAAAGCAACTATGGCGTGGGTATAGTCTGAGAAGCTGTGGCTGTTCAGTGGAGAGAGAACTCATTTCTGGCTGTGTAGATCTGGAAACTTCATGGAGGAGGGGGCATTTGAACTGGGCCTTGAATAGGTGGAGGTGGAAGCATTTATAAAGTACAAGGTGAGAGAGAGTGATAGGTGTTTTGGGAAATGGCTAGTAGTGAATGTCGATGAGATTGTAAAGTTTCTATAGGGAGATGTGGAAGAGTAGGTGGGCCAGATGGCGATAGACCTTGACTTTAACCTGTGAGAATTTGTTCTTAATTCAGTCATCATCATTGGGGTTTCCAGCTGGTATGGATCATGACAAAAGTAGCCCTTCAGAAGGGCACATTGCTACTTGCTCTTTTTTCTGGGGATGACTGATTCTGAGGAGACTCAAAGGTCATTTGTAAAGTATGTTGAGCTACTAACCAATTTATTTTCAAAAAAATTACATTAGATGCGATGAGCATTGAACTCTGAAACAATGTCTTTCTCACTCTCAGGGGGAGGGTGAAAGGGTTTCTAGATCCTGGGTAAGCCCAGGGACTCTCACTGACATGTGTACATAGAGAACAAGGAATATGAGCCTTGACTTAGGAAACACCTCCTCTAAAGATCTGAGAGATTTCTTTCAGATCATTCCAGCTGACCCTGAGGTTTAGAATGATCTGAAGTTTAAAATCTAGGATAATGGATAAAGAAGGAGTATATGGATGATGGATAAGGAACTGGAATACAGACTCACTAATCTCTAAACCACTGAATGAAATAAAATTAAAAAAGTGTTTCCTATACTGTTAAGTAATTTTTTATTTAATCAGTCATTTAACTGTGGTTCTGCAGTGGGGCATGCTGGAGTGGGAAAGTCACATTGGTTCTTTTTGTGGTAAGGATATTAATGATGAAATCTCCTTGTGTGGGAAGGGACCTATAACAGAGGCACGGTACCTAATTCTCTTCTGGAGAGATTGAAATGGTAGTGTCATGGGCTGTCTGTTTTATTTACCCATCCATCAGATAATACCACTGGTGTGATTTCAGGATTTCCCTAAGTTCTTCAGAACATGTTGACATATTAACTTGTTTCATTATTGTATGTCTTCTAATTTTCACATAGATTCTTTTGCTGAGATATTAAGCACTAGCACACATGTCCTATTCATGCCACTTAATGCACATTTAAAGATTTTATTTATTTATTTGAGAGAGAGACAGAGAGGAAGTGCAAAGGGAGAGGGACACAGGGCTTGATCTCAAGACCCTGAGATCGTAACTTTAGCTGTAATCAAGAGCCAGATGCTTAACTAACTGAGCCACCCAGGTGCCCTCATTTAATGCACTTTTAAGGGCATTTTGATCAAAGAGTCAGAAAGATCAAAAGCCTTTTATGGGGAGAAATGAACACTTATTAATTATCTTAACTATTAGTTGCCAGATAGTCCATTGAGTACTTTCCATCCTAAGCATTGTCCCATTTAATTTTCCCACAAAACTAAGCTAAATGTTATTAGATGCCGTCCCTCCCCTTTTTTTTGGATAAAGAAACTGAGGCTCAGCCGGTCGAAGCGATTTGCCCAAGCAAATTAAGTAAGACCAGCAAGGTTTAAATCTGGGCAGATCTGAGATCCAGCTTCTTTTTTCTACCGTGCTGTCTTTTGAGGTTTTGAAATCCATGAAAACTGCAGCTTTTCTGACCACAATCTGCTAAGAATCTTAGAAATGAGTTGACAGGTTGCTCTTTGGTTCTCAAATGTGGTAATTATTTTATTCTGTCTCTCTTTCTCTGTCATCTGTGCCTCCTGTGGGCTGCCCATGGACATTTTTCTCTCCTGTGGTTCTGAATGTAGGAATAGGGAGTAATGAATGTCACCACAGGCCAGGAAGTATACTTACATGGGTGGAATTGTGTAGACCAGAAGTTCGTTAGCAGTTGAAGGAGGTTTTAGGAAGATCTTCTGACCACAGTGCCAATTGTTTTTCACATGAGAGTTTCTCAAGAGGAAGCATCTTTTGATGATAAACAAATGTAATATCTAGTCTCCTTCCCAACTGCAGGTATTATGTTTACTTGGCTTTAGCTATAAACCTTTCATTTGTAGCTGTGAGTATGTATGTATCAGAGCTGATTCTATGGTGGGTCAGACAATGATAGAAGCATGAGAATGGAGGATGGAAGTGATGTTACAGCCTGTCTCTCACCTTCATGTAATAACCAGATTGTTGGAGTTGTTCATATGTACTCTTTCTTTTTCCAGATTCAGTTGTCCCCACCACTCCATTTAAACTGTTCTTACAAGGTCATCTTGTTAAAAGTCCAATGAACAACTCTTACTTCTTACTTGACTTTAAGAATTTTCCACATATTTACCACTCACTCGTTCTTCCTAGAAAACACTCTCTTCTTGGTTTCCCTGTCCTGTCATTCTTGGGTATTTCTGTCCCCTGACTTCCCTGGCCACTTATTAGCCATCTTGGGATCTTTTTTCTCTACTTAATTTTTATACGATAAAGGCTCTCAAGACTCAGCCATCTGTTCTTTCCACTTGACATTTGGGCACTGGCTGATTTCATCTGTTCCTGTGGCTTCAGATTTTTCTGCCAATGAATCTTAAAGTTAAAATTTGGGCTGTGACCTCTCTCCAAATCCAGGTTCACGTTTCTGCCTAAACGATAGTCCTTCTTAGATATACTATAGGCACTTCAAGATGAACATGTTCAAAATGGAACTCATGTTCTTATACCCCCGACTTGTTCCTTCATGGTATCTCCAGCTCATCAAGTGGCTTTACCGTTTACCTGATTGCTCATGAAAGAAACCTAGTTGGCATCCCTCTCCCTCATTACTCACATCCAACTGAGTCGCTGATAATCAGATCCCACTGAATCTACATCCTAGATATTTCTTACCTCTCTTTCTACCATTCTATTTTGAACCAGCACCATCTTTTTTCTGGGCTGCTGCTGAAGCCTCCTACATGGTCTTCAAACATTCACTCTATATAACCTTAAATATGTTTTCCTTTTGGCAGCCAGATTTATCTTCTCAACATGCAATCTGATCATGTCACACCTCTCTCTAACATTATCTCTAAACTGCCATTTGCTGTTATTATAAAAGCTCACATTCTTGATTGGGCTTGATTTCTGTTTACCTCTTCTATCTCATTTTTTGCTACTCTTGCCCTTATGCATTATGCTTTCAGCTCATGGGCTTTCTTTCATTTCTTTTTGTTCTTCTGAGATTCTCAAGTGTTCTGGGACCACTCTTTTCCCCATCTTTCCCTTCTAGCCTCCCAGCTTGATCAACTTCTATTTTTCCTTCCAATCTCAGGTTAGATGTCCCTTTCTTCACGACTATTCCTTTGATTGCTCCTTCCTCACGTTAGGCCCACATGATTATATACTTTTGCAGTACTTTATACATTTCCCTTATCACACTTTATAAACATTTGGGTAATTATTTGCTTAATATCTATGTTCCTGCCAAGATGACAATCTCCAAGCTCTATTAGAGCAGAGATGTGTTATTTCTTTTCACTGCTGTAACTTTAATGCTTTGCACAGTGTTTGGCAAAGAGTTGGCACTCACTGTAAGGTAGATGAATGAATGGGTGAATGAGTATTCCTAGGGTGCCTACAGAGCTATATTGTCTAATGTAGTAGCCACCAGCCACATGTGGCTATTAAGCACTTGATGTGTGACTAGCCCCAATTGAGATATACTGTAAATGTGAAATCTAGTTTCACATTTAGATTTCTACAAACTAGATTTCAAAGACTTCATATGGAAATAATATAAAATACCTCATTAATATTTTTCTCTATTTGCTGCATATTTAAATGATAATATGTTGGACATATTGAGTTAAATAAAATGTCTTATTAAAATTAACTTAATCTGTTTCTTTTTACCTCTTTAAATGTGGCTTCTAGAAAATTTAAATTGCTTGTGTGGCTTGCATTCTATTTCTGTCAGACAGTGCTGTTATAGAGTATAACTTTGAACTGAAATTGAACGTCAAAGCTTTTAAACTCCCTTATATTAAAATGTTAAAAGCCTCCATTTTAAAACTTTTTGCATTGTTCTTACTTCAGCTTCATTCTTTCCCTTTCCAGTGTGCTTGGTTACTAGGCTCATAGGGTCATCAGTCTCTCTGCCTTGCACCTCCCTATTCAGTTGCTAATTTCTTTGCGGTCACAAGGGTGCCTGAGAAAGATCTGTAATTGGCAGTCCCCTTAACAGTGACCGTGGGGAAAATGTGCCCTTGCTGCAGTGATAGTGCCCACTTGTCAAGGGATCTCTCTACTCACAAGTCTAAAAACTACGTAATTGGCATGGGAGTGAGAAAAAAGAGTGGTATTTGTCCTTGAAAACACTTCTTCCTCTGAGTTTGACTTAGTCATGTAGGAATGGTTTTATCATCTGATAATGAATGCTCCCCCTCCTACCCTTCCTCCCCATTGCTTAGATTTTAAAGGGAGTTATTTAGAAATATGTTTCATTTTCACTACTTTCCCTTAAAAATGTGAGAAAAATCTTTGTTGGGGTGCTCTGAAATGTATTAAACCCATCATATTGTTTTTGCCTTTGCTGCATTTATGCTAGCAATCTATTGATTATTTGTCATATTTTTTCATAATGAAGGAGTCCAGTGAATTGACTTAATTTGAGCATTGCAGGGAAAAAGCACAGTTTTCCAGTTATTAACTCAGCATTATTTAATATATTTGAACACTATGTATATTAGCCAGGATTCTCCAGAGAAACATACATACATATATAGATATATATGAGTATATTTATTATAGGAATTGCCCCATGTGATTCTGGAGGCTGAGAATATTCTGTTTGTAAACTGAGGACCCAGGAAAACTGGTGTTATAATTCAATCTGAGTTCAGAGGCCTAAGAACCAAGGGAGCTGATGGTGTAAATCCTATTCTGAATCTGAAGACCCGAGAACCATGGATATTATGTGTCAAGCAAAGACAGTAGATTTACCTTTCCTCTGCATTTTGTTCTATTTAGGCCCTCAACATATTGGATGATGCCCACTCACGTCTATGAGGATGATATTTACCTATTCAAATACTAATTTCTTCCAGAAACTCCCTCACAGATACACCCAGAAAGGATGTTTTACCAGCTCTCTGGGCATCCCTTAGCCAAGTCAAGTTGACATGTTTAATGAATTACTGCACTATAGATGCTATATACCATTTAAAAAATAGAAGAGAAATTCTTTGGCTTCTGTCTTCAAAGAATTTATACTCGTCTTCATTACCCTCTCAGTCTGGGATGTTGCATGCGGACCTGCACTGGCTCTGCCTGGGATGGGAAGCATTACATGAGAGAAATAAACCTGACTACAATTATCTGGGTTTCATTTGGCTTTTTGTTTGTGTCCATCAATTTCTGATTAAGCTCACCGTTAATGCTTGCATTTTAACTCCAATCATGTTCAGAAAAAGTCATCTTTACTCTCTACTAATTGGCCTATTTTTTCAGTCTTCTAGAGACCAATATCCAGGGCATAAACCAGCTGTCCCTTTCCATGACTATTGTCAGCCTGAAGCCATCAGAATGGACTATGGTTAGTGTGGCTTCTGAGCTCCAAATGTTGTAGAAAAGCCTCCTTTATAGGTTCCCTTGGTCTCTGTGTCATCGTATGTCTAGAAATATTTGAGTTTTTTTTTTTTTTTAACTCTGTGGGTGTTGTTTTGGCTGGGTGGGCTGTTTCCAAGGATTCCTCTGAGCAGAGCACAGGTGAGGCACAGACCAGTGCTTCTAGCTTACTGGCTTTTCTTGTTCTGTCCCAGACTTGCTGGCCCACCTGAGTTGTCACAGTGTGAAGATTCAACTGAAGAGAGCTCTTACAAGCTTCACTCAACACATCCCATTTGTTACTGGGCTATCAAGAAAATAAATGATAGGATGTAAGATGCTTCAGGGGCTAGTGGCACGTATTCACTAGGCCATCGTGTTCCATATGTCAGGGTTGAGAAGGAACCCTATAGCAACTTTTTGTGGGTTGAGGTATTGCTAGGTAAGTAGCACCCAGCTCTTGAGAGAATGAGAATCACCTTAGATAAAATAATTTCTTTTAGTAAAAGTAAAAATTTTTGTCTTGCTACGAATTTCTCAAGTACTTCAAAGACACAATATTCTAAGTCATATATGTGAGCACGCACACAGACACACATATATATTTTAAAGCTTTCAAGTGTAGTATATTTCTTCTTCAAAGATCTATATAGTGTTAAGTGAGTTTGGGGAGAATGTATTACCATCTAGATATCATTAGTGATGGAGAATTTATCAAAAAATATATGGAGGTGCATGTAATGAATGATTAAAAGTGAAAGGCATAGAGAATCCATATAGCTATATTTAACAAATGAATGAGGAGAGATTTTATCTATCCCAATGTATTCTCTCAGTATTATTTAATAGAGAATGTATCTAGAATTTCTAGTTGCAGAAATTTTTCTTTTCTTTCCTTTATTTTTTTAAAGAGATTTTTCTTATATATTTATTTAACTTGTTTCAGAAGAGAGAGGGAGAGAGGGGGTGGAATTTATTCCAGTTTGTGGCCAAGTTGTTCTGGTTGGCTATTGACCTGCAGATCCTGCTGTTTGGTCAGATGATCTCTTTGGATTTCATGAGCAGTTCTACTTAACCTGGCTTGATTTTTTTTTCTTTTGCAACCAATACACATCTGAATCATAAACAATCTTTAGGACTATTTTTCAAAAGACAGTAGGGATTTGACAACATTTTTTCAAATTGCTTAATAATCAATATGAAGGGCTTATTAATTTAGCTTTTTTGGGGAATAATTTCCAGTTATAGGTACTTTTGTGTCTCACTTTAACATAACCTGTTACAGCAAATATGCTCTTGTGCATGTTTTGATAGTGTTTAGTATACAGTGCCAACTAGTATAGATTGAAAATCTCTTTCCTATAAAGTCCAATTTTATGACTGACCTTAGACATTAAATTAAATTTAAACATTAAGTCATTAAGCCATTAAATTGCTAAATCATTAAATCACATTGATTCCATCTTTTCTTTGAAAATGAGAGTTTTTATTTCCTGAAGCTTTCTGTTGTAGCTGGTGCAGTAGGGTGAAGAATGCTCTAGCATTACTGTAGCTGAGGGTAACTGGTGAAGAATGATGTCCAAGTAAAGCATCAGAGAAGAGAGTCTCAGAGGAGGTTGTGCTTCTGGTTCCCAAAGCCTTGGCCTCACCATCTTGGTAGCCTAACAGGTAACACTGGTCCCACTGTCCTGATGGGGTTGTCCCAGGTTGGATGAATAATGACCTACTGTAGCTAGTGGAGAGTCAATGTCTGGTTTGTTTCTTGATTTTATTTCTTCTGAAAGTAAATGGCTTTGATTCTAAATTTAAAAAGATGTCTTTATTTCAATTGAAGCAAACATGATCAGTTTGACTGAGATAAAGATGAGCACTATATAGTTTATAACATCTGAAGCAAATTTTTTTCTGCCCCTTCTTGAGGGTGGAGGACAATTGCTATTTAAAGATACATTTTTCATGAACATTTTTTTTACCTGAACATGAATTATAAGCAGAGCTTTGTCATATGTCACCAACACATTAAACGAGTGTCAAAAAACTTTTCTCAGTGTTAAATACTTCTGTATTGGTTTTTAATTTACACCTACAGTTTATTTGCTGAGAGTTATATTCTAAGTATAAGTACTTAGTATACTAAGTATAAGATAGCACACTTAGATGAAATTCAGCCTGTCTAAAATGTGCTCATTAAGGTTCTCCCTGACTGGGTTTGCCCAGCCTTGAGATATAATAATGTACAGGCTCATCCACTATATGGTTTTGTGGATCATCCTATCTGTGAGGGTTCTTTACATCAGATAATATAACATTTGTCGAGATTGACTGAATTAATGTGATCTATAAACAGTTTACCACAGACATTTCTTTTTTTTTTTTATCACAGACATTTCTATGTGGCAAAGGTTAGATAGTATTTTTGAAACAAATTTCCAGTTTCTTCATAAAGAGGAGGTGATAATTCTGAACCATAGAGTTAAAAATACAGTTTCTCCTATGTTGTTCCTTTTTATGTGCCCCAGTGCTGTGACCTGGGCTGTCTGCCTCACAATCTATGTCTTGCTTCAGGGCCCTTATTACTATATCCTGGGCTTTCCTTAAATACTAGTGAATCACTTATTTATCAAGTGATCCCTGTAGAAGACTTTATTTCCCTTAAACAGGCTATGGAAAAAACGACTGCTTTACTTGTTATTGACAATGCCTCAGTGAGACTCAGAATGTTGTGACTGTATTCTTTCTGAGATCTTTGTTCTCTTTGTGGGTAATAAGAATTTCCTGTGCTGAGGGACCGAGGCAGACAATTAAAAATCTTCATTGGTGAGAAGAGTCATTTTCTTTCTTGAGTCCTGGCCAGAAACAGATTTGTCCCATTTTGCACTCTGATATTTTTTTATAAAGCCCAGAACGCCTTCTTCAAACAACAATACCTCAAAATCATTGCTTAATTACTTCATGCTCTATATCATGTGGGCTTTTAAAGATCAATTTTTTTCCCTCCCTATGGAAAAAAGCAGTACCCAGCATTTTTCCTATATAGTATACAATGACATTTGGTTTACAATGGTGATTTTCAGGTATTTAAGGAAAATTAAAGTTTATTTCTTACTCATTAGGAGCCAAATATGCCTTTAAAAAATTTTTTTTAATATGCCTTTTGATAGAGTTTTGCTTTATTTATCCATAATTTTTTTTGGGGTGGGGGGAGTACCTCAGGAAGCTTTCAGAAGGCTTGACTGAATTGTAGCAGTCATGACAGTAGTCAAGGAGGTTTCATAGCACATGCAAGACTGTGCAGCCATTATGGAAAGACTGTGCATTAATTGATGCAGCCATTATGGAAAACAGTATGGAGTTTTGTCAGAAAGTTAAAAATGCCACAACCATATGATCCAGAAATTCCACTCTGAGGATATATCCAAAGGAAATTAAATCAATACTTTGAAGAGATATCTGTACTCTTATGTTCATTGCAGCATTATTCATAACAGCTAGGATATGAAAACAACCTGAATGTCCAATGATAGATGAGTGAATAAAGACATTTTTAAAAAATATTTTATTATTTATTTATTTATTTATTTGAGAGAGAGAGAGAGAGCGAGCATGAGCCAGGGAGAGGGGCAGAGAGAGAGGGAGAGAGGGAGAGGGAGAAGCAGGCACCCCACTGAGTGCAGAGCCCAATGCAGGACTGTATCCCAGGATCCTGAGATCATGATCTGAGCCAAAGTCAGACACTTAACCAAATGAGCCAACAAGGTGCCCCTACCACAATTTATATATATATAAATATATATAATAGTCATATATATATGACTATTATTCAGTTATTAAAAATAGAAGGAAATCTGATAGTTTGTGACAAGATGGATGAACCCAGAAGGCATTATGCTAAATGAAAAAAGCCAGAAACAGCAAGACAAATTCTTGATATATGATCTCACTTATATGTAGAATCTAAAAATATTGAGCTCATGAAAGCAGAGTGTAGAATGGTGGTTGCCCAGAGTTGGGCACGTTGGGGTTGGTCATATGTGATAAATTTGCAGTTATAAGATAAATAAATTCAGGTGATCTAATATACAGCATGGTGACTATAGTTAACAATAATGTATCCTATACTTGAAATCTACTAACAGAGTAGTGGATCTTAAGTGTTCTTACCACATAGAAAAAATGGTAATTATGTGAGGTGATGGATGTGTTCATCAACTTGATTGTGGTAATCATTTCATAATATATACATAAATCAAATAATCACATTGTATACCTTAAACATATATAATTTTTATTTGTCCATCATACTTGGATAAGGCTAGAAAAAAGAAAACCCCAAACATAGTGATTACACTGCAGGTTCAGGTGTTCCAAAGTTAGCAACAGCAGGCACTGGCAGCACTCTTAACTACTTGATGTGTACAGATAGTGATGTGGGATAAATGATCCTTCTGAGGCCAGTGACATGTGGTGATGCCCTTAGGGCACTGGAAAGGGATGTAAAAGTAAGCCTGAGTGGCTTTCTGTGTCTTTGAATTTGGTTAAGCAATACAATTGCCTGTTGGAGATGTCTTGTAGACTGAAGAGTATGACAGATGGAGGACTGAGGGAAATGGGAAAATTCAGAGCAGTGTGATGGACCTAAATTAGATGGTAATAGGTGACCACTTTGGACAGTGTCCTTGTATGAGAGCAGATGACCAAGAACTTTGTGGGTAAGTTGATGAGGAGTTCAGATGGATAGTCTGTTAGAGTGATCTTGAAGAGTGTCCCAAAGTGTACTACATTGGGATTCTGTTAGTTGAGAAATGGATTTTTTAAATATTCATTGTTGAGGAAGAACATGGGACCAATGGGGAGGATAGAAAGTAATGAAGCTAATAAGAAACATTGAGATGTAATTGAGGATAATGCCATGGAGGGTCATTACTATGTTTCCTATAGAATGGTTCTGGAAAGTGTAAAGATTAGATACCAGGATGATGGGTCCATTGGACGGACCCCCTATAGAGGCTGGTTCTTCAGCACTTGAGTGTTTTTGTCTTATTTACTATGAGGTAACCTAGTGACCTGCCCTTTCCTTATAATACTTATATGGGTTCTCTTACATGGAACTCAATATTAAACAATTAATATTGATTATTAGTATTTTGGTTATTTTGAGTCTTATGTTGAGAATTACTCTTGTGTGCATTGTGAGAGAAAGCGGTAGTTAAACAAGACAATCTGTTAGGATTCATATTGAAAATACTAGAACTTCAATTTAAATTTGTTATGTATTACATATGTGAGAGAGATGATAAGCTTTACTAATATTTAATATGCAGATTGACCCTGGCTCCTTTCCTTAGTGTATGTATCACACATCATATGTCACAAATGGATGAGATGGAAGGTGTCGGGGTTCTACAGTTTGGTGCCCTCACTCCCATGACCTTTTGTGGTATTTTGCAGTTCAGATGTACCTCGTTAAGTAGATCTCTGGATTAAATGGATTAATTAGATGTAAATAAGAACCTCACAAAATGAACAAGTGGCTTAAAAAAGATTCTAAGCAAAGAATTTGGATTGAAGATAAACTAGTGATACTAGAGAACCACCAAGAAATTGCAGTGGATACTCTTAATTTTAACTCTTTATCACATCACAAAACAATCACAATTTGAGACTATCAAGAATAGTTTAAAAAACAAACCACTGTTAATGATCAATCTCATCCAAAGTACATATTAAGTCAAATAATAGTAGCAGAGAACAGTAGTTCATGTATATATTTATAAGTAAATAAATATACATGTATTGGAAGTGAGTACTCAAAATTTTTCCCCAAGGGGATGAATATGTGATCAAAGAATTTAGACACTGATGCTCTTGATGATTTCTGCAGTATGAATACTGCAAGCATGCTTTTCAATCTTCTAATACCTTATCTAAAGTCACTAAGATACTTAGATCTACAACGTTCAGTTCTGTTAGAGAAAGTTCCACATATATTCTGAAGCCTTGACTACGATGAGGCAATGTGATTTTGCTCCTATGAGCTCCTAGGCACTTGAATCACTCCCATTTTACTTTTCTGGCAGCTTATACAGTTTTGGTCATCCCAAGAGGCTTCCTTGCCAGCAACAGCCCTTTCTTTACTGCTATCATTAGGAAGACTGCCTTTTTCCATCTAAAAAGCAGGACAAACCTGTAAGAGTGGAACATGGAAAAACAGACATGTCTTGAAAATCTGGGATGTATGATTGCCATGGCTAAAAGTGTTTGGTATAAATGAATACCAGACAATGAGAAGCTCCAGGTTATTCTGTTGACTGTTTGAGACAAGACTCTTCTCAAGTACTAGGTTATGTGGAAGGATGGGCTCTCTGTGTTGCCTCTTTAAACACTGCATGCACTTAAACTTCTGTACGGAAAACAAACAAACAAACAAACAAACAAAAAAACCAAACTTCTGTGCGGTAACCACCCAGTTTTCCAGGCTTGTGTTCAGTTGGAATATGACTCACAATATGTAAATGAGGCAGTAATCGTGTCTGCACTTTAAAAGGTGCTGGATCTGAGATCGAGACAAATTTGGCATGTTTTACATCCTATGTTCTTAATTATTTGATTAGAGTTGATTACTCTTCAGTTCCACTAGGAAATGTAATTGGGTAGGCATCTGTAATTTGGTTTTGTGTGTTTGTTTTGGTGCATGTGTTTTTATGTGGATGTTTGTGTGTTTTCAGTTTTCTTCCCAATACTCACTGTGTAAGCAGATGCTAAAAAGGAAGATGACTTCCACCCTACCATGATGGCTCTGGGTGTGGATATAAGTAGTTTCTCTGACTCAGATTCCTGCCCTTCCCAGCTGATTTATTGTAGTCCTTTTGAGGGTTTTTGGTCATTTATTTTATGACCAGTCTTTCACATCTGCTTTTTAGATCATATTTAGCTTTTAGGATGTCTTAGAAGAATATTACTTTAAAAAATATTTTCTCCAGAGATTGTTTTATATAGTGGAAGTTTCTTTGCTAAACAAGTTTTGTATAACTTAAGCAGCTCTATAGTAGAAAAATATAATGAATTATACCAGACAGGTAATAAGCCTGAGGCATATCTTTGAAAGAACTCAGAATCCATCATTCAAAGAGAAGTTGTCAATTATAATTTCATTGAAGACTTTCTGACATAACCAGCAGGCTGTCTTTTTCATTTTATTTGTTTTGAATGATGTTATGGATTCACTAAATAGATTTCCTTTTATTTTTTACAAATAGAAACTAACTGAATTAATAAATGTCAATTGTAGTAGGTTCAGATTGACCAGGCACAGATCATATTTGGATAAATACAATAAGGTTTATTTATCTAGAGGTTATAGAAAGAGGGCATAGCAACATTTTCCAGGTCACCTAAAAAGGACCTCCCCAGCAGGCACACTATTGTGGATGAGAAATCCAAATAACTCTTGGATACACAAAAACTTCTGGAAGCTTAGTAATTCCTTCCATGCCTAGCCTTTTATACTTGAAGATGGAGAAATTCTGCTTGCATATTTTGGGTGTGAATTGAGACCACTCATCTGAGCCAAATATGTCTCACCTGTGCTGGTATTAAAAAATATACAGAAGGAAGAAAAATATATATACAGAAGGTCTCCTGTGTGTGGTTCAGTAAAGCACACTTAGGCTTGAAATACAATCTCATTTATCATTCTTGGGCTCCCTAGGCCCATACAGTTTGAACTTCTGGTTTTCCTGAACTGAGAGCTGCAAAACAAGGATGGGGTCAGTTACCCAGACAATTGCAGACTTAGGCTAATAGCTCTTGAGACAAGTAGTAGGATTATCATGCACCTGTCCATCATAAACGAAAATGAAAATTCAAACTACCTATAGTCACTCCACTAAGAGATACGCAGCATTAACATTTTGGGAGGTATTTTTTCCAGGCATTTCCTAACAAATCATACTAGGATACTATTTAGTAATTTGTTTTTACCCTAACAAAATATTATAGATACCTTTTCATATTAATAAATATTGAGCTGTAATTATATAATTATTTTAATCACTATGTAATATTTTTTATATACCATTTAGTTTTTATTACCATTTTGCCAATCAGCTGTTGATTAGCATTTATGTTGTTTTTATCTTTTTGCTATTATAAATATGCTACGTTGAATCTCCTTATAGTTACACCTTTTAGCTACACCTTTAGTGTAAAGGTGTATAGTTACACCTTTAGCTTTTGTCATTTTAATTTCTTTCTTTTCTTCTATCAAATTCTCTCACATTTGGTGTGAACAAACAACTCAAGATGTAATGACATTGTTAAATGCTTCATGAAGGATAAATTGTAACTCTAGATAGTCTGTTGTACAACTAATGTTTAGATACTGGCTACAGGTAGAGGGTAGTCTAAATTAAAGCTAATTTAACCAAGAAAAATGATGTTTAGAGCAGGGAGGATTCTTTTTGTCTTCAAGGTCAAGTACATATTAAGTACAGATCAAGTACAGAAATATTTACCTCTTTTAGATGTGTAGTTCTATGAATATCAGTAAGTATGCATAGTCAGGTAACTTCCTTATTGAACCTTTTCCTTACCCCAAAATATTTCCTCATGCCTTTTTGTAGCCACTCCTCTCTTGCAACCCTAGCCCCTGGCAACCACTAATTTTCTTGTCGTATGGTTTTTGTCTTTTCTGAAATGTCATATAAAGGAGATTGTACAGCATGTAAGTTTCTCAGTCTGGCTTCTTCTCATAGCACAATGCATTTGACATTCATCTATATCATGCTATGTATTAGTATAGCTTGTTCCTTTTTACTTACCAGTTGATAGACATTGGGCTGTTTCTAGTTTTTTTGGTGGTCATGAATAAAGCTGTTAAAAACATGTACATACAAGTTTTCATATGGATATATGTTTTATTTTCTTTGGATAAAACTTAGGAGCAGGATTGCTGGATTGTATGCTAAGAGTATTTTTAGCTTTATAAGAAACTGCCAAACTTTTCAACAGTGACTTTACCATTCTGCACGACCACCAGCAATGTATAAGTTTTCCAGGTGCTCTGCATCCTCACCAGCACTTAGCATTGTCAGTCTTTTCTTCCTTTCTTTTAAAATTTTATGTATTGTAACAGGTAGGTAGTCATATATCACTATGGTTTGAATCTGCATCTTCCTAGTGACTAAAGATGTTGAGCATCTTTTTATCCTTTCCCCCCTCCATATATATAAATAAATATATAAATATATAAATATATATATTTATATATATATCTTTCCTGATGGAGTGTTCAATTTTTTCCCATTTTTAAAAATGAGATTTTTTAAATTATTGAGTTTTGAGAGTTATTCAAGATATGTCATCTCAAACACCACTCTTTGAAAAGGCTGTTAGAGAGAAGCACTCTGGGAATGGTGTAGTTAAGACCTCTAAAAGTCTTCTCTTCCACAGAAGCAGCAAAAACACTAGCAACAATTGTGAAAATTAACCTTCTTAGAACTCTGAAAATGAACCAAAGGCTTGCCACATTATGAGGGCCATTTATTCAAGAAAAATGGCTGGATCTCTGTAAGAACAGCAAGCTCTATGGCATTTCGACTTACTCTATTCCTATCCTCTTTCCAAGTTCTGCTGTAGCCTTGAAAACCAGCAGCCTCACAAGCATGGCAGTTAGGGAAATGCAGCCTAGTGCACTGAACAGGAAAAATAAAAGCCCATCCCCAGAGAACTGTCAGTATTTGACCTGTCTGGCAGCTTCTTATAAAAGACCCCTTCACAGAGGTTGTCTCTATTTGATTTAGCTTTGAGCTCACTTAGTGGAAAAAAAGCCTTTCTCTAGGATGCTTGTCAAAAACAGAATAATCAGCTTCAATTGTTTAACGCTCAGCTGCATGAGATAATAATACCAGTTGGGGCAAACAAGGGGCTGGACAAAAAATAGTAAAATATGGGGAATGAGATGTATAGAGGGGCTTGGGATAGCTCTGACATATTTCTGGGATTATAGAAGCCTATGCATATGTGTAGGGCTGTGCAGTGCCCAGAAAAGATGTGGGAACATCCTAATTTCTCATCTCTGGCTGACCTTTACCCTCTGCACAAGCAGGAAGTAAAGAATGAAGTAGATTTCAGACTGCCAGGGTATTGAAGTCATGCCTCAACACCCACTCAAGACCCTCTTCAAAGCCTGGGAGACTTACTGGTTCAAAGCATTCAATGAAATTTCTGTTCAATCCTTAGCTAAATGAACAGAGACTTCAGTAGCTTCACATCACAAAGAATACAGGCTTTACAGAATTTATAGTTAAGGGAAGTCACTAAACAAACAAGTAGCAGCAATAACAACAACAAGCAGCAAAACCAAAACTCTGTGTGTGTGTGTGTGTGTGTGTGTGTGTATGTGTGTTGTGGGGAGGAGGACCTTATTTTCAGAGTTGCCACATTATATTATTTAAAATGGCCAATTTTCAACAAAACACTATGAGACATACAAGAAACAGGATACTCTGGCCCATTCATAGGAAAAAAGGAGCCATTGGAAACTGTTGCTGAGGAAGATTTCAGCAATACTATATATAAACCAACTAGACCTAATAGACATCTAAGGAATGTCTCCACCCCAAAATAGCAGAATACAAATTCTTCTCAAGTGCATGGGAACATTTTTAGATCGACCATATGTTAGGCCATAAAACATGTCTTAATAAGATCCAGAAGTTTTCACTGGTGAAGTCTATGAATGTTAAAGAAGAATTAATACAAATTCTTCACAATATCTTCCAAAAAAAAAAAAAAAAAGAAAAAGAAAAGAAAAAAAGAAATGGAAGAGGATTGCCTCCCAACTCATGCTATGAGGTCAGTATTACCTTGTTACCAAAATCAGACAAAGGCATCAAAAGAAAAGAAAACAGATCAATATTCCTTATGAATAAAACATAAAAAATCAATAAAATACTAGCAAACCAAATCCAATAACATAAAACAGGATACTATACCATGACCAACTGGGACTTATCCCGGGATTGCAAAGTTGTTTAACATATGAGAATGAATCAAAGGAAACAATAGAGTGAAGAAGCAACCTATGAAATGAGAAAGACATTTACAAACCATATATCTCATGAGGTGTTAATTTCTAAAATAAGTAAGGAATTCTTATACGTCAATAGCAAAAAAACAAAAACAAAATCAAAAGCTCAAAGGCAAAGGACTTGAATAGATACTTCTCCAGAGAAGATATATGAATGGCCAACAGGTATGAAAAGGTGCTCAACATCACTGATCATCAAGGAAATGGAAATCAAAACTATGAGATACCACCTCACACCTGTTAAGATGGCTATTATTAAAACAAAACAAAACAAAACAAAAACACCTGAAGAGAACAAGTCTTGGCAAGATTGTGGTGAAATTGAAGCCCTCATACACTGTTGATGGAAATGTAAAATCATGGGGCCTCTACAGAAAATGGCAGGGAGGTCTCTAAAAAAGTAAAGATATGTAAAATACATAATGGAATGTTATTCAGCCTTAAAAATGAAATATTACCATTTGCAATAACAGAATGGACCCAGAAAACATTATGCCACACATACACACATATAATTCAGCACTAATAGTGAGTTCAGCAAGACTGCAGAATATAAGACCAATATACACAAATGAGTTGTTTTTCCATATATTCACTAGCAACAAACAACTCAAAAATGAAATTGAGAAAGCAATTCCATTTGCAGTAGCATCAAAAAGAATAAATATGATTAGTAATAAATTAAAATAAGTGTGAAAATTGTACACATAAAATCATAAAATGTCATTAAAAGAAATTAAAGAAAACCTCAATAAATGGGATGATATCCTGTGTTCATTGATTAGAAGAGTATTATAAAAATAGAAATACTCTTCAACGTTACCTACAGATTCAATACAATTCTTAACAAACCCACTGCCTATTTATTTATTTATTTATTTATTTATTTATTTATTTATTTATTTTTAAACCCAGATGCTTTTACAGCAGAGATTGATAGGCTGATCTGAAAAGCCATTGAAATGCAAGCGACTTGGAATAGCCAAACTAATCTTGAAAAAGAAGAACAAATTTGGAGGACTCATAGGCCAGAAATAACCTTTACTTTTATGGTGAGTTGATTTTTTTTTTAAGATTTTATTTATTTATTCATGAGAGACACAGAGAGAGAGCAAGAGAGGCAGAGACACAGGCAGAGGGAGAAACAGGCTCTATGCAGGGAGCCCAACATGGGACTCAATCCTGAGACTCCAGGATCACACCCCGGGCTAAAGGCAGACGCTAAACCCACTGAGCCACTCAGGGATCCCATGGTGAGTTGATTTTTGACAAGTATGTCAAAACAATTTAAGGAGTAAAGAATAGTCATTTGAAGATATGATGCTGAACAACTGTGTATTCCCTAGCACAATAATGAGGTTAGACCCCTAACTAACAGCCAGAGACAAAAATTAACTCAAAATCAATCATAAAGCTAAATGTAAGAGATAAAAATATAAATCTCTTAGAAGAAAGCCTGGAGCAAATCTTTGTGACCATGAGTTTGGCAATGATTACCTAGATATGACAAATGACAAAAGAAAAAAACAGATAAATTGGACTTCACTCTTCTTTTTTCTCTAGACTCACCTTTCTAAAGTGAGTTTTATTATATGTGAATTAAATCTCAGTAAAGCTGTTATCAAGAAGACTGTTAGAATTGGAACAATTTTTAAAATACCTCACAGAAAAGAAAGCTTGCCCATTGTCTTTATCCATAGTCTAAGAAAGCTTGCTTTAAAAATGTACAGAAAAACAAATATTTCACTTCTGAGAATGAATTACAAGGCAATATACTACCTTGGTTTTTGGTTGACTTTAATACAGAGCATTGTGGGAGTTACACACAGCAAACACAGGTCCCCAGAGAATGTTTGCCATTGTGTAAGCTGTGACCTAGAGTATGGACTAGACAAAGAAATTGAATCTAGAAATCGTGTTTTGGACAAAAAACACTTGACAAATGATTATAGAAAATCTTAGAGACTTATGGCCTACGTAAGAGAGTAATGGAATTTATTTTACCTCTTTCAGCTTTCCACAAGAAGATAAAAAAGTGTACTGGGAAAGGTAACTCCCATTGGACTGTTTCATGAAAGCTCATGAAAGGACCTGTTAAATCTTTCAGAGAATATATCTTCTTGAACATTTTCTACAGAAGAATAGCTGAGAGGATGAGAGAAGAAAGAAACAATGAAGTTGGGTGGGAGGTGAGGTTGTCTAGACCCCTGAAAAGAAGCATCAGTCAAAATGCCTTTGTTTCATTACCAGGGACTCACTACCAACTTCCAAACCAGCTGCAATAACCCAGTTTCTAGTTCTGCTTACACCAGAAATAAAGGCTGGGTGCCAGAAGCTGCAAGCTCCAAGAAAGCTTTCCCGATTCAGTTTTCACCGGTTTGATGCAGTTCTGATACTGTGCTAAAGCTCCAGATGACCTTGGGATCATTACTATCCAATTGTAATAACCAAAAACACACCAGCCAACCCATGGACAGATTGGACTGTGCCCATTCGAGAGAAGAAAAGAGGTGATGACGCTTTGATTCTGAGGAGCCTCCTGCCCTTTCCAGGAAAAACCCGGAGGTCAGCTTGCTTACCAGCGCCCTTAATTACCCTAATGTCATAAAACCATGACCATGAGACCTAATGGGGAGAAATGTGCCTTTACAGCATAAGCTGACCTTGTCCGTTCTTTGGCCACTCAATAAATTACCTACTTGCCATAAAATACTGGTTAGTTGTTTGACAAATGGCGTTGAGTAGGAAAAAAAGCTACTCCTCGGTAACAGTACAGAAATCACAAGCTGAGAAGTTTCCATTCCTCCACTGGGAGAATGATTAGGCCCACTATGAGATTGGCTGGTGAAATCTCTATATGGAAGAAGGGTGTTAGTTCTTGACATTTGTCATGGGTTAGATAGGAATTACTCTGTATTGTTTTGATCTAGAATCATCGGATGGATTGTGCTTCCTGGATGGAATAAGGCTTTGAATATCAGAGTTGTGTATGATGTTTCAGTCGTGGATCCTTCTAAATTTGGGGCTCTTTCTTCTGTGTCTAACAGTTGTTTTGTCCATTATTCCATGTATAAGATAGCTGTAGACTGAGAGGAAGACAGAAAAGACAAAGAGTCCTAAAAGAATTGATGGTTAGTCTTTTTTAGTTTTGTGCCCTATTTGCCCAGGTAGAATTAAAGGGCTTTTTAGACAGTGTTGATCATGCAGTAGTAATAATGACTAACACTTCTTGGGGTATTCATAGCTTCCATGAAGTGTCCCATGTAATCCTTACAATAGCCCTATGATATAGGTAGCATCATGATTCCATTTCAGAGATGGGAAGTAGATCCCTAAACTCGCCCAAGGTCATGTAACTAGTAAGTATACACTTAGGATATGAACGGAGGAGGTTGCACAGGTTCCAAGGACCCATTCTTTACTATTAATCAGTATATGTTTTATATGACATTTTCTCTATACTGTTGTTTAGTATCCACAACTCACACAGATTGTAATCACTTGATTGCCAACAAAATGAAATAAAATCATAAGCCATAGTAAACAAAGTCATAAGGAGCAGCATAGCATCGAGCCCATAATAAAATATCAAATTGTTGGGTTTTCTGGGAGGAGTGGGGCTTGAGTCAGGTTTAAAAACATGTTCTCAATATTTCTGTGCAAAAGAATTACTTGGTGGTATTAGTCAGAAATGCGGATCTTTTGGCTCCTTCTCCCAAAGATTGTAATTCAGGTCTGGGGGTAGTAACTTGGGAATTTGCCTTTTAAAAACAACCCAGTTCATTCTGATGCAAATTATGGGCCACTGGCCACTAGCCCATAATTTGCGAGCCAGTGGTTTTTTTTTTTTTTTTTTTTTTTTTAAGATTTTATTTCTTTATTCATGAGAGATACATGCAGAGAGAGAGAGGCAGAGGCATAGGCAGAGGGAGAAGCAGGATCCCCATGGGGAACCTGATATAGGACTCGATCCCAGGACTCCAGGATCACAACCTGGGCCAAAGGCAGACACTCAACCACTGAGCCACCCAAGTGCTTGAGAGCTGGTGTCTTAAAGATTGTGGGACTTAGTGAGTAAAAAGGAAGAAAAAGTAGGGCATTCAGGCAGTGATGTGATAATAATGTGATCCATGTAGGTGAATAGGGACAATAATGGCCAGACCAATTTGCCCCAAGTAGTCAGTTCTGATGGTTGTTGTTTCATTTATTTACTTTTCCAAACATTTGAGCACGAATTGAGTGCTGCTTACTGCTAGCACTCTGGGAATACAAGGATGAATAATAGCATAGTCCTCTTTCTCAGGAAGTTCATCTTATAGAGGGGCCAGCACACACACACACACACACACACACACACACACGCACGCGCACACACACACACACAGGCCGTACAACAGCACAGTGGTGAATGTATCTGCTTGCTATGGGGAGGCTACAGAAAAAGGGCAGAAACAAAACCAAGATGAGCTTTGAAGAATGGCTGGGATTTGAACACCAAGACAGATGGGTATAGGGTAGTTCAAAGTGAGTGAACTATGTGACAAAACACACTATGATGGAAAAATGCAGAAAAAGTTCTGCCATGACAGAGTGTGGATTGGGCATGAAGTACGTGAGAAGCCATAATGGGAAAGATGAGTGGAAGGATGTGTGTGGACTAGATCGAGGAAAGCCGTAAGTGTTAAGGCAGGAATTTGGACTTACTTTTACCAGCGATGGGAGCCATAGGAAGTTTTGGTCAGGGGCTGTGAATTCAGTGAATTCAGTCAGTAGTAATGAGTAAACTGGATTTGTGTGATTAGAGGAATCATCTTGGAATACTTAGGAAAGTATAAGTTCTCAAGCCCCTCTGTGGTAGATTCTGACTTAGTAGGTCATGGGCAAGGCCTAGAAACTGTTATTTACAAAACAAACAAACAAACAAACAAACAAACAAATCCCTGCAAAGCAAAACAACCCCAAGCCCTCATGATTCTCACAATCAGGAGTATTTGGGAAACACTGAAATAAGGAAAGCCTACAGTTTGGATGAGAAGTAGTGTACAGACTGGGTGGTGTTCAGATTGATTCTACTGGAACAGAGAGGCTTAGTAGCTACTACAGAGGTAGAGTTAGTACGGCTTAGTGCCTGGATAGAAGAGAGAAGGAGGAGACAGTGACTAAAAAGATGTTTTGCCTGAATTTCTGGAAGATACTGGTGCCATTAGTCTCACTAGGGAAACAATCTTTAAGGCTGAATAATAAAAGTGCTGATTTTGAGATGCCATTAGGAGACTTCTTCATGCATTTGGGTCTGTATCTCTGGACAGATTTTGGGAGTGGAAGTGTGGATTTGGGAGTCATCAGATAAAAGATAATAATTGAGGATACATGATAGATTCAGAGGGATAAGACCTGGCTACAAAACCTAGGAGAAACCAGGAGAAGGAGAGGGTCAATCTGAGAGCAGAGAAGGTTGTAAATGAGTGCAGTGTTAGGAAATCAAGGGAGAGAAAGTTTTAAGGGGGAGAATCGTCAAGTGTTAAACGCTGAAGGCAAGCACTTCTGTTTCGTGATGTTAGCCTTGTAATTTCGCTGTGACTTAATTCTTAGAGTTGTGATAGACGTGGAAAATTTTAACATGAAAGCAGCTGGATCAGTCTGATTGACAGGTAACTTTACAGAGGCACCAGAATTGTAATTCTCCCTCTTTCTTATAGTCTCTTGAGGATGAAAATTGTATGTGTACCTTTAATTGCCTGATTAATTCAAGGTGGTTTATTTGTGTGACATACTTAATTCTTTCAATTGGCCAGTCATTTTTATACATGTAGTTTTCAATGGTTTCTTGTAATACTTCAAATTTATGTAATTTTAAAAGCTTGTCCTATGAATTGCTGTGCCATTCTATATCTTTCTGTTGTCATAGCAACTGATTATAGTCACCTCCTTTTCACCTGAATCTCTCAGTCTGGTCACTGAAAATTGCATGCAAATGTGAGCTCCCACATCTTATGGGAAGGGCAGGATGAATGGGGGGCTTCTGATTTGCTTCTTCTCTGATAAGAGGGCTAAAATTGGGAGGGTGTGAGAACAGCTTCTGTTTTCCAGAAGGTTAGAGGAAAGGAAAGTCTTGATTGGAAGCGACAAGTAGTGGCAGCGGGAAGGGAGGAGAGAGGCCTGGGGTCTGAGAAGGAAAGTAAGAGGGCGACAGGGGACTGTCCCAGACTGAGGAGTAACCCGGGGCTTGAATGTGGCAGGAGTCTGTGGGCTCCCAGGCTTGCCCACTCAGAGCCCTGAAAGTGTCCATCACTAACTCTGCCTCAGCTCATGAAAGCAGCCAGCACAGACTTGGAGCTGATGGAGTCCTCTTCCTGTCCTGGAGGTAGGAAACCATGATGGGCTGGGAGAGACTCTGCCCTTACCCTCTCCAGGGCTGCAGAAGGGCGTGGAGGGTTCCTGCCCCAAGATGAAACTTGGAATACATTTTCCTATCGTACCATTTCTGAAAGAAAGCAATAGGTACAATGACAAGATTGTATTCAGCCACATTCTGAGTTGACTAGGCTTTTGTAGACCAGTCTGACAGCTAGAGTACGAAGATTTAAAGAATGGCCTTTGGAATCTTGTGGTTCTGAGTTTCAATTCCTGTAGGACCACTTGCTCTTTGTGTGACCTTGGACAAATTACTTAACCTTTCAATGACTCCATTTTCTTACATCTAAAATGGGTATAATTATATGTTCCTCATAGTGTTTTAATGATTTGCTGAGATTATATATACAAAACACTATGCATTGTGTCTAGCATATAACAAACAGTTAAAATGGTAGTTAATGTAAAATGTATTCTAAATTCCAATAAACGACTGATAAGTACTTCTGTTGTAAGATGCACCCATGTGCAGTGGTGAAAGGCCAGCTTGAGACACGTGTAGGTGCTGGCCTGGCTTATCCTTTGACAACAATTTAAATGGACATTTTTATTATTCAACATGTTTTTAGTGGTGATGGGAAAAACTGACTTTTAGCAGAAGCTGACTTCCTCTTAGCAAAAATTTTATACCTTGCTCTTTCAGTTCAAAATAAAAGGGTTGTTTGTACTGAGCATTACACGACATTTAAATTTATTTAAAATGGTCTTATTTTGCAGTGTTCCAACATTTATAAGTGGATAGCATTATCCATATTCACCAGGACAGAGATGACTTACATGGGCTTAGCAAAATTTTTATAAAAATGTGTGCAACCAGTTTCATTACACATCTCTCTGACTAAAGTGTGTGCCTTTATTTTGTCTCTTAGTCATCTAGTCCTTAACAATGAAGAAATTAACTAACTGATTTTCAGCTGTCTTTGCCCTCATGATTTACATAATTTATTTAGTTCAAGCTCAATTATTAGAGGTGAAATGGTCAATATCTCAGATTTTGAGTCCCTTTTCCATTCTTTATCTCTTTTTTTGATTGTTTCTGGGTATCAGGGGAGAGGAAGGAGTGACAAAGTCTGGTGGGGGTTTCAGTGGCTCCCATGGTCTCTGGGGTGATGGCCACCATCATTACCCTGCTTGCTGTCTGCCTCACATGACTCACAGTTTGCTTTTTCCCTCTGCTGGGTAGAGGGAGTTCCACATTAGTTTTCCTGGTGTGAAGAACACACCCTAGGGTGACCCCATTAAATCCAGTGTTCACATCTTTATGCGATCCCCTTTTGTTGGGGTGAGACCTATAAATTGCCTAAAATCAACAGAATATAGCAAAGGTGATGGGATGTCACATCCATGGCTAACGTTACATTATATGGCAAAGGTGATAGGATTTTATAGATAGAATCAAAGTCTCAAATCAGTTGATTTTGAGTAAATCAAAAGATTATCCTGGGTAGGCCTGATTTAATCAGCTGTATAGTCTTATTTTGCATGAGAAGCTAGATATTATTTTATTCTTTCTCTTTGCATTTTTTCAATGAAAAATAAAACCCTTCTCTGTCCTTAGTCAAATGTCCATTAAAGTGATGGTCACGTACTCAAAAAGGCAGAAGAAAAACCACATTAATAATTTTAAAAATATTACGATAATTGAAAATGTTTAAAAATGAATACTTTTTCTGGATTTGGTGTTAAAAAGTGTTTTTTTTTCTGTAATTCTTTTTTTTTTTTTTTTTTTTACTTTGCAGATATTTTTGGTAATTTTTCGAACAAGACAATGTTTTGGGAGACATATTAAAATGTTTAGAACTTCGAAAATAAAACGAGTGATGTGTTTCCAGGAAACTGTGCTATGCCATTGAGTGTTTGCTCAAAGTTTCAGCTGATTGAGAGCAATGATCCTAAGTAACTCTCAGTTGATAGTTGCTGGTATAGCATGTAGTTGTACTGGGGATGTATACGTATGCTGCAAAAATACTCAATAGAGGTCAGCTGGTACTGCTGACAAGTGTCTTTTTTAAAAATTAATTTTATGAAAAAATTTCATGTAAGGTCATTATTTTGATGGAAGTAAGGCCAATTTCCATTTCATTGTTAACACAAGGAATTATATGTGGAAATGAAGATAGTTGGTACAATATTTTTAATTCATTTCAGGGATGTTTTTATGGACTGAAATTTTGTGTGCTCCCCACATTCATATGTTGAAACCCTAATTACAAATGTGATAGTATTTATAGATAAGCTTTTAGGAGGTGAAAGGTTATGAGGGTGGAGCACCCCCTCATGGGATTAGTATCCTCATAAGAAGAGACATTAGAGAGCTTGTTTTCTGACACTCTGTCTGCCAAAAGAGGACATAGCAGGATGGCAGCCAGCTGCAAGCCAGGCAGAGAGCTCTCATCAGAACCTGACCAGGCTGGTGTCTGATCTCAGACTTCCCTGTCTCTAGAACTAGGAGAAACAAGTTTTTTTTGTTGTTTAAGTTCCCAATCTGTGGTAACTTATTGTAGCAGTCTGAACTGACTAAGGCATACTCTTCAAAATGAGAGCTTGACTGAGCCATTCTTGAATTTTCCTTTTTGTGTATTGTGTGGTTAGGTGCCATTGGACAGGCTTGTGAGAGAGCTGTGGGTAGGGGTGTTTGGGAATCCCTGTGATGGTTCCATTACTCTATTTCCTTGGTCAGGGGTTAAACTAGGACATGGTGTCCCTATAAATTTATGGTTTTATTCCTAGCATCTACTGGATACTGTGTTATTTTAAGCAAAGTAATAGCCTTTATAACTAGTCTAGTACAACAGGTTATAAGATTAGGATATACTTAATGAGAAAAGAGATGGCAAAAGAAGAAACTGATGAAGATTCTAGAAAATGAACCTCTTTTTTTTTTTATACCACAAGATGTATATCAAGTACTTTTTTTTTTTTTAATTTATGATAGTCACACAGAGAGAGAGAGAGAGAGAGAGGCAGAGACACAGGCAGAGGGAGAAGCAGGCTTCCATGCACCGGGAGCCCGACGTGGGATTCGATCCCGGGTCTCCAGGATCGCGCCCTGGGCCAAAGGCAGGCGCCAAACCGCTGCGCCACCCAGGGATCCCTATATCAAGTACTTTTTAATTGTGGAGACATTAGTATGGCAGATTCAGGCCAGAGTAACAAGAAAGAAAAAGAAAGGAAGAATGAGAGAGAGAGAGAGAGAGAGAGAAGGAAGAAAAAGAAGGAAGGAAGAGGGAAAGCAAGCAAGCAAGCAAGATAGAAAGAAAGAAGCAAAACACAACCCAGTGCCACTCAGAAAATTTGGAACACTCTAATTCAATTATATTGTCTGCCCTTGGTGAAAAGTTCCAATTTTCATATTCCTCACTGGCACAGCAACTATGAACAGAAGGTAACCAAGAAGGCTTATGTGATATGCCAATGGGTATTTCCATCTGGAGTAATATGGCAGATAAAAAAGAGACCTTGTTGGTTTTCTAAATATATCATATCGGTATCCCACCACTTGGATATATTAAATAGAAATAAATGCCAAGGGCACAGATGGGATGGGGGAAAATAAATAAATGAATAAATAAAACATAGGCAAGAGGGTTTGGTCTTTTAGGTCTTTATTTTTTTAACTAAATTTTCAGTTGTAGCATAATGTTTAAAATTTCTAATTGCAAATAACTAGTCTCCTCCCAATTTGAATCTTTTCTAAGCTTATAGTTTACCAAATACAAGAGTTGTTAGAAGTCCAAATGGTGGTAAGTACAAGAAATCGGTAATAACATAATACCTCAAAGTTATGTGATTTAAAATTCTTCTGTGTTATTTGGTGTCTAGGGAGATTTCTGTGTAGAGAAACCTGTTATTGTACATTGTTTAGAGAGGTGTTGGAATCCTGCCTCCAAAGGAGAAACTTTGAAGATCTAGCAACGAGAAGGTGGATCCTGGGCCAAGATGGATAAACTGATAGTGAGACAATGACAGCCAGGATGGCTTCTCCCAACAGAAAGAACGGTTTCCCCATTCCTGGTAGTCGAGAGGGTTTGGTTATTGATGAAGCTCAGGTGGAGAGCAGACACTAGTTCCTGTACGGCCTATGGTTTTCCAGAAGGGGAGGCATTACAGGCCAAGTTTTCATGGAGGAGAGCCAGCAACAAAGGAAAGAAGAAATGACTCTTTGAGGAGGAGCTGAGAGAGAATTTCTGGCTATTTTTTGACTTGGCATATACCGTAGAGTCTTGGCAAAGCTGGGAGAAAGAACACAGAAGCAAATCTTGCATAAATGTTAGGGGGAAACAAAAGCTGTGGTCAAGGACAAAGAAAATGGTTTTTGCAGATTGAGGTCACTCGATTCTCAAGGTTGAGAAACAGTATATGCACTAAATGTACGATATGTTGATATAGAGCATTTTCACTATTTAAGTACTCATAACTCTCTAATTCCTGGCCTGCTTTATTATATCTTTTAAATGTGGCATTTATATCACCACCATATCATGCATCTATCAGTTTACTGTTGGACTCCTTCTACTAGGTTCTTAAGGGGTGGGGACGTTTTTGGTTTCATTTATTTATGTATGTAGGATGGCACCTGGCACAAGTGAATACTGAAATAAATGCATTTATTTACCTATTAAGATTTTATTTAATTATTTGAGAGAGAGAGAGCAAGAGAGAGTGAGCACAAGCCAGAGTGGGGGGCAGAAGGAGAGGGAAAAGCAGGCTTCCTGCTGAGCAGGGAGCCCAAGGCGGGGCTCAATCACAGGACCCTGGGATCATGATCTGAGCCGAAGGTAGATGCTTAACCATCTGAGCCACCTGGGCGCCCCTGAAATAAATGCATTTATATATAATTGTGGTTAATACTGGTCCTAGAAGTGCAACATTCGCAAGAGTCTGGGAAGGACGGGGGGAGGGGCAGGAAAAACGTGAGCGTTAGGGGTGTGGTTTCAAAAGATGCCCACAGATTATTTGATATTCTTCTCTTCAGAATGTGGAGCCAAATTCTCTCCCCCGGAGTGTGGGCTGCACTCAGTGACTCACTTCTAATAAATCAACCCTACAGAACTGTTGGGTGTAACTTGTGAGGCGATACCATTAAAGACATTGTGGCTTTTTCCTTTCTCTTTCTCTGGCTCACTGGCCCTGTTTGCTCATCCTGGAAAAAGGCAGCTGCCAAGTCTTGAATAGGCAGGCAGCTCTGTGGAGTTCACAGCCCTTGTGAACTCAGGCTCCTGCCAGCTAGCACGTGGATGAGCTTAGGGGCAAGTCCTCTGGCTCCACTCAAGCCTTCTGCTGACTGCAGCCCTTGCTGGTGTCTTTTTTTGCATCTTTGTGAAAGACCCCAAGTCAGAGCCATCCAACTAAGGTGCATCTGAATTCCTGATCCACAAACCTGAGAAAATAAATGTTTGTTGCTTTAAGTCACTACGTTTGGGGGTAATCTGTTATGCAGCAACGGATAGGTACACAGGGAGAAATCTGCCACTCAACAATAGTTCATAAAATTGTTACCTATGAGATTAGAGAAATCCTGCATGAATGGAATTGTATACATCTATTCCTATATATTTTTATTTCTGTTTCCTTTTGGTCTCTCTTTTTTTTTTTTTTGAGAAGAACGTATTTTCACATTTTTACAACATCTTTGCAATACCTACTATCCTGCGCATTATCAACGGCTAATAAATGATGATGACAAGTTTTACATTTTTATGACAAAGTTCTCAGATAGAATAGAGGGCAGTTTCTACATCAAGATGTCCTTCCCTTTCTCTATTGTCATTTCCATTTGTATAGATCCAGATTTGTCATATCTGGGGAATGAAGAAACATGGCCATGTGTCTGTGTGACAGAAAACAACCTTTAATAACCATTTTGTAGCTTCCTTTCTAACACACAGCAGAGCTTGAAAACATGTACAAGAGCAGATTTAAACTTCTGCATGATCAATTAATATTTTTTCTTAAAAATTTGTTGAAAACATGGTCCTTCCATTAAGGAGATTTAATGAACTCCTGGCCAAAAGTATTTGGTACAGAAATATCTTTTCTTTTAACTAACAAATAAGGCATTTCTAAATTTGAATGAGGAATATCAAATATTTAATCCAGGTTTCTCTTGGAGTTTTAAAGGAAAAGTATATAATTTCTTTTTGAGAGCTTGTTTTGCTGTCATCACTTTCCTCACATTCAGAAATGGAAAACACTGATGAATTCATCTGTTTTAAACCTGGGTAGTGATATTGGCTTTGGGGTCAGAGTAGAGTCTCAGCATTTATAAGTTATATGACCTTGGGCAAATGATTTAGCTTTCCTGATGCTTGGCATTCCCAGCTGCAGAAACTCTCCCATACATCCACTCTAACATTCCAGAGGACTAGGATGATAGTGACGATATATGCACTGAAATGTGTCTGAAATCCATTCACACAGAGATAGGTTGTTAGCTTGGTACTTAAAATGACCTTCAAACTGGAAAAATGATCTATTCCTAACTCCCCCTCCCTGCTGTGAGGTAATCTATAGAGGCAAAAGAGCATGGTTTCATTATAGGCTAATAATTCAATAATACAAACATAATATGGAGAAAGGCTAAATGGGCCAACTGTGTCTTTGGGTTGGAGTTGGCTGTTATCTGAACGTGTCGACAGTGGTGTGGTATAGAAGGGCACAGCAGTGTTCCTTACAGGACTCTGCATGTCTCAGGCCTGATGTAAGGTGTGAACCCAGTCTAGGTTTATTAAATAATTTTGAAGCTGTGGATAAATGTGAATGATCCTGTAAAGGGATACCTGTATGTATGTGTGGACTAGGATGATGTAGCTCTGGAGAAGTTAGGTGGGTGACAGTTATATCTTGACAAGCCTGGGAAATCCGGATTTTTCAAGTGGAAGTGTATTTTTTGCTTGAGATGTCCTAAGTAGTGAGGAGATGAGAATTTTCCTATCATCTGAAGGCTCATCCCTCTAACTAGATGGTTGTGTGATGTGGACTCTGGAATGATGAATTTGTATTAGCCTTTGGTGGCTCTGGACCAAAGCATTGTGAAAATATAAAAAATAGCACTAACCATTACTTGTTACTTAACTCTGTGCCAAGCAGCATCGTTTTTGTTTGTTTGTTTTTTAACATGGATCATGTAGCTTGATGCCCTACTTCTCTCTAAGCTGTCTTTGAGGTCATCTTAAAAGGGAGGGTATCTGGAGCTACCATCAGCATGATGGTGATTACCTTGTGGTTCATCATTTTACCTCCCTGATCCCAATTACCTCACTTTTCACTAATTGTTAGCATTCTAGAACCCCTCTTCCCTTTGAATTTCCATCACAATTCATTCTGGAATATTTCCATCATTTATTTCTTTTTCTGCTTCCTCTCACGCCCCCAACAACTCACTGTCAGTGAAGAAAGTCATTCAATTCCAATGGCTCTATCTCATACATGGGCAGTCATTCATTCAATATGTTTTGTTCTAGGTGCTAGAGAGAGAGAGTATGAGTAAACAGACAAAAATCCCTGCCCTCGCTTACATTTTGGTGGAAGGAGATATATGATAAATAAGACTGTAAAGTAAAATATAACACAACAGGGAGTATAAATACTAAGGAGAAGAATAAAGCAGGGAACTAGTATAACAGGTAGAGATGGGTGAAGAAGGACGCCTGGGTGGCTCAGTGGTTGAGTGTCTGCCTTTGACGCAGGGCATAATCCCAGGGTCCTGGGATCGAGTCCCACTTCGGGCTCCTGCATGGCTCCTCCCTCTGCCTATGTCTCTACCTCTCTCTCTCTCTCTGTGTCTCATGAATAAATAAACAAAATTTAAAAAAAAGAAGGACCTGCTGCTTTAGATAGATTGTTCAAACATTATATGTTCTCATTCATTTGGGTAATATAAATAATAGTGAAAGGGAATAGAAGGGAAGGGAGAAGAAATGGGTAAGAAATATCAGAAAGGGAGACAGAACATAAAGACTCCTAACTCTGGGAAATGAACTAGGGGTGGTGGAAGGGGAGGAGGGCGGGGAGTGGGAGTGACTGGGTGATGGGCACTGAGGGGGGCACTTGATGGGATGAGCACTGGGTGTTATTCTGTATGTTGGCAAATTGAACACCAATACAAAATTTATTATTAAAAAAATAAATAAAAATACTTTATTTAAATTCAATTTGCCAACATATAGTATAATACCCAGTGCTCATCCCATCAAGTGCCCTCCTTAGTGCCTCTCACCCAGTTACCCCATCCTCCTACCTTCCCCTTCTGCAACTCTTTGTTTCCCAGAGTTAGGAGTCTCTCATGGTTTATCTTCCTCTCTAATTTTTCCCCACTTGGTTTCTGTCCAGAGAAGACCTTACTGACTCTTGAATAAATTGTAGAAGAGGTGAAGAGCAGATTATTGTTGCTATGACTTCAGTTGGGTGCCATTAGTGGCCATTATTTTATCCATCTCATTCTGACTTAGTGTGTCATACTACAGAATTTTTCCAAATCCCTCTAAGCTTCTGCCAAGTCCTTACCTTTAGGAGTTCAAGATGCCTCCTTCTTTACCATGTAGGTATGAGAGCTCAGAATTTATTCTGCTGATATTTATTGAAAGCCAGTTAAACAGAATGATCAAATAATCCTGATCTCCTGGAGCTTATATTTTAGTGGCCTTATATTCCAGCATCATTAACTCTTCCTCACTCCTTTTTTCTTGAAAATTACTTCATCTTTATCTATTCTTCCCCTCCACCCTGATTTATTGAGGTATAATGGATTAATAAAATGGTAAGATGTTAAAAGTGTACAATGTGATGATATGATATACATATGCATTGTGAAAATGTTACTCCAAGTTAATTAACACATCTATCACCTAATACTTTATTCTTTTACCTGCTACTACTTAAAAGAATTAAATCACCTTTTTCCATGCATCTGTGCTATTGATTCCAACTTCTGGCTTCTTCTGAAATTTAGTGCTGTCAATAATCGTCATTTTGTTTGTCAAATCTTAGTTTCCTGCTTCACTAGCTACTCACTTTCCTCCTGCTTACAAATGTGTCGGGGGCTTCCCTACTCCTAAAACACCTTCTCCTGATTCTTTCTGATTGTCAGTACTTACTATTCACCTTCCTTTCATTGACCAGCATCTTGAAAACTTTAACTGCATTGTTGCCATTTCTTTACCACAATGTTACCATAATTTCAAATTGAAAATGAAAATGCCTGGTTTACAACAAGACAGAATAACTTGAAATTGGGACTGTTCCAGAAAATCTAGAGTTTGGGTTTACTGCATGATTCCCATCTTTGAACTAAGACCACCGATAATTACACTGAAAATGCTTTCTTAATAGTCCTTGAAAGGCTTCTAACATCAAATCCAAAATAATTTTCCTATCTCATTGCCCTTGAACTCTGCGGAAATATACAACTGTTGATGTTCTGATACCCTTTCTCTCAGTATGTGGCAGAGAACTATCTCAATTATCCCCCTCTTCCTCTTACTTATGGCTTCTTCATCTTTCACTGGCTTCCTTTTACTCTTATGACACAAAAATGCACATTCTTTAATGTTCTATTCATGGACTCTTTCTCCCTGTCTACTTTCCTGCTTGATGAAAAAAATCTAGCTTTAATGTTTTTTTTTTTTTTTAATTTATGTTAGTCACAGAGAGAGAGAGAGAGAGGCAGAGACACAGGCAGAGGGAGAAGCAGGCTCCATGCACCGGGAGCCCGACGTGGGATTCGATCCCGGGTCTCCAGGATCGCGCCCTGGGCCAAAGGCAGGCGCTAAACTGCTGCGCCACCCAGGGATCCTGCTTAATGTTTTTTTAAATACTTGTTTGACACCCATATTTGCATCCACAGCTTTCAAATTTGTATCCAAAGCCCTGACTCTTCTCTAAACTCAGGCCAACATTTCTAATTGAACATTTGTACAATTAAGTATCTTCAACTTAACACATCTAATGTTAAAGCATTCTCCTTGGTTGTGTCCTCCATCAAATCAGCTCACACTAGTTTCTCTTAATGATGCTGCCCTTTTTTCAGTCATCCAGGTTTTGAATCCTCAGTGGAATTTTTGATTCTTTCCTTTTTTTTTATTTTTTTAAGATTTTATTTATTTGTTCACGAGAGACACACAGAGAGAGGCAGAGACATAGGCAGAGGGAGAAGCAGGCTCCCCGCAGGGATTCTGATGAGAACTCCATTCCAGGACCCTGGGATCACGACCTAGGCCAAAGACAGATGCTCAACCACTGAGCCACCCAGCTGCCCCTCTTTGTGTTTCTCTCCCCAAACTATTCATTGCCCTGGCCGTCTTACTGCCCCTCCCCAATGTTCTTGCAGTATCTTGTTTGTTTTCTTCACAATTTGTAAATATCTTATTTATTTGCTTATTGATACACCTATGTATTCCCTTGCTGGAATGTGAATTTTGTGTTGAAGGACAATATCTACCTTACTCAACATCTCCAGCTTCTAGTGTAATGCCTGGCATTTAGTAGTTCTTAATGAATATCTATGAATGAATTTGTGAATGAATCTTGTTGATTATTTCCCTGGGATGTCTCCAATTCCACAATTCTCTTGAGTTGCCAGCCCCACAAATTTAGTTCAGTTCTTGTTATTCATTGCTGAGATTTTTGCAACAGCATCCTAAGTTGTCTCTGCTCCTTTACCTCTTCCTGAACTATCCCTGCTATGGATAACTCCTAGAATTCCCCTCCTTTTAAAAATTTTTTAAAAAATTATTTGTTTATTTAAAATTTTTTTATTTATTTGAGAGAGAGTGAGGGACAGTAGGAGAGAGAGAGAGCATGAATAGAAGGAAGGGGCAGATGGAGAAGGAGCAACAGACTTCCGCCCTAGTAGGGAGCCTGACTTGGGGCTCAATCCCAGGACCCTGAGATCACAGCTTGAGCCAAAGCCAGATGCTTAACCATCTGAGCCACCCAGGTGCCCCTCCCCTCCTTTTCTTTTCTTTTCTTTTCTTTTCTTTTCTTTTCTTTTCTTTTCTTTTCTTTTCTTTTCTTTTCTTCTTTTCTTTTCTTTTTCTTTTCTTTTTTTTCTTTTCTTTTCTTTTCTTTTTTCCTTTCTTTTCTTTTCTTTTTTTTCCTTTTCTTTTCTTTTCCTTTTCTTTTCTTTTTTTTCTTTCTTTTCTTTTTTTCTTTTCTTTCTTTTTTTTAAGGAAAGCATCCCAAGACAGTCCTATGGGGTGGAAAATTAGTCTATCCCCCTTAGCTGATCATTAGCCCCAAATTTACTTTTTCTATCACTGTCCTCATTAGTCTCCACTCACACTTCTGTGGATCAAGAGCTTCATGCATGGACCAGTTATGAAACTTGTAGCTACCCTTGATGGTAAACAGTTGTCATTCCCAGGAAAGGGATTTTGACAAATGTAGTCCAAAGGCTAACTGATTATTATTAACTCCATAGTTATGAGGAGTAATGTAAGTTACAACTTCACCTTCATATTCATATTCTTCTCCAGAATCTATCTTAATAAGAATGGGAAAGGGAGGTTTTGGAGGATACATATATTTAACTCCTTAAGTAACAGGTGAGAGGGGAGATCTATATAATTTGGGGGGCTGGTTGCAACAAATAGACTCTGGGCTAAACTTGATGTGCACTTAGCTAATTCTTTTCCTTTCTAAAATTGTAGTTGTGAAACCCCGTTTAATTTTGTTTATAGTAAAATTATCTGAATGTGGATGGAATTAATGACTTGGTGTATTGCTGATTGATCAGAGAAGGTCCCAGTGGACAAAAAATAAACATTTGTTGAATGAATAGATAAATTGCTTGTCCAGACACAATGTTTGACATAACAAGTGAAGAAAGATAATGTAACTGGTGAGTAATTAACTTGTAATCTTAGAAAGGGTGGATTAAAAACTTCCAAGTCATATGGGAACTTTAAAACTGATACTCAGAGACTGAGGATATACTGAATGAAGTAAATGTAGGGAAGGACTGGTTGAGTAGCAAGCCTTTGTTGGTTGGAATAATGTTGGTTGGAATTCTGATCTGCTATTTGCTTTCTCTACAGTCTTGGATTTTTGTTTCTCAGCTTTCTCATCTGTAACACGGAGGAATATCTATCCTGCAGGATTATTATAAGGTTGAGATGATAAAAATAAAACACCCAGTTTAGTGCCTAGCATTATGCATGTCACCTTATACTGGTCAGAAAACGATAACTATTATCACTAGTTCTAGAGAACATTCCCCTGGAAATATTCAAGAATATAAATAATTTGTAATATGGGTAGTTTAGATTTCTTTTCTTCCCTAGACATAGTCCAGTTAATTTAGGTAATCTTTATGGCCCATCACAATTATGAATAGCATTTTACATGAAATACACAAGCCAATTACAAATAACATGGCATAATTATTGTTTTGGTAACTTTTAAATTTGGAGACATGGAATTAAATTGTGAGTAAAAATGCTGCCAGCTAATTTGCACATAAATGAGTGAAACAAAATTGTAAAGATACTATTTCTGTTCTCACAAAAATGCAAGGGGATGTGAATAAGAGATGGCTACCCAGATGACATCCTATGAGATGACTTTCAATGCATGTGTTTTGTTTGTAGAAAGCTCTGATGTTAATGACTAATTTTCTTTATTTTTCTCTCCAGCCTAGTAGATTGTTGGAAGTATTTGCTTTCCCTTCATTCTAAAGAGTAATTGCTAAATACAGCTAAAGAATCTTGTTTTTATTTATTTATTTATTTATTTTATTTTTTTTAAATTTATTTTTTATTGGTGTTCAATTTACTAACATACAGAATAACCCCCAGTGCCCGTCACCCATTCACTCCCACCCCCCGCCCTCCTCCCCTTCTACCACCCCTAGTTCGTTTCCCATCAGGGAAATAAAGAATCTTGTAATACACAATTTGAGCTGTTTCGGAGACATTTTGAAAGATCTTTATTGGGTACTTATTCCTAAAGCATTTAATGTGCTTTAATGGTTAATAAATCACATTTACCTGAAAGTATATACAGAACCAGTGTTCCCTCTACAAAGGCTTAAAATTTACTTTACCTGTCTATATCAAACACTTTTCATTATAATGTTAATGGTATTTCATTGATTTCCCAGTAAAGGTACTCTCTACAGATCATGACTACATCAGCAAAATCATTTTAAATGTCATACACCTGAAACATATCAAGATTTTTTTTAAAATTTATTTTTTATTGGTGTTCAATTTACCAACATACAGAATAACCCCCAGTGCCCGTCACCCATTCACTCCCACCCCCCGCCCTCCTCCCTTTCTACCATCCCTAGTTTGTCATATCAAGATTAATAGTTTTTTATTTTATTGAAACATATTTGAAATCACAGAACATTTTAAAGATTCATGTACTATGAAGAATATTTAATATTATACAAGGAAACTTATGTATTTCCACAGCATTCAGGGTGTGTGAAAGGGCATGTACCTTTCTCTCTTGATACATATCTGTTCTTTTTGTACTATTGTTTGAAGTTTGGAAAATATGTCCTGATTTATGATTATGATTTTGATCAAGAAATTATGATTTAAAAGTATGAATTCACAAACTAGGTACTTTTTTTAACCAAAGAATTAACTATAAATTATATAATGTGATTCTGGGAGTCATAAGTCATTGATTCTGGTCCTGATTCTATTACATATTAGTTGCCTTGATTAAAGAAAATTACCTAATTTATTTGTGTTTTAGTTTTCTAATCCATTCAGTTGGGATAATGATAAATTTACTTATTAAGTAAATTTACTTACCTTATAAAGAGGTAAGGTCCTATAAATGAGGATCACATTAGCAATAATCTGGAAATGTGGAAAATTTAGGTATAACTAAATTAATGGTGTCATTATTACTTGTCTTTAATTAAATTTCTCCCCAGCTTCATTGAGATATAATTGATATTTAAGATTGTGTAAATTTAAGGTGTGCAATGTGATGATATATGTATATAGTGCAAAATATTTACCACAATAAGGTAAGTTAGCACATCATCACCTCAGATAATTGCCTTTTTGTTTTTGTTTTTGTGGTGAGTGGTGAGAACAAACATTAAAGATCTACTCTCTTAGCAACTTTTAAATATATGATGTAGTATTGTTAACTACAGTCACCATGCTGCTCATTAGGTTCCCAGACTTATTCATCTGATAACTGGAAGTCTGTACTTGACTAACATTTCCCTATCTTCCCCACAGAACCACCCCGCCAACCACTCTGTTAATATGATTCTGACATTTTTAGATTCCACATGTAAATGATCATACGGTAATTATCTTTCTTTTTCTGAATTATTTCACTTAATGTCCTGAATAATGTCCTGAATAATATTCACATATGTCTATCTAAATATATATATATATCATATATATGTCTCATTTATATATCTCACATATATCTATATCTATCTCACATTTTCTTTATCCATTCATCAGTGATGTGGTGAAAGTGTGAGTACCTTTGCCTTGTTCCTGATCTTAGAGTTAAAACTTTCAAGTTTTCACCATTGAGTATATTAGCTGTGGGCTTTTTATGTGTGGATTTTATTCATACATTCATATCCATTTATTTATTTATGTATGTTGAACTAATCTTGCATCTCTGGGATCAATTCTACTTGACCATGGTATGTAAACTTTTTATTGTGCTATTCAGTTTGCTAGTGGTTTTTTTTTTTTTTTTTTTTTTTTTTTTTTTTTTTTAGGATTTTTACATCTATATTCATCAGGGATATTGGCCTATAGTTTTCTCTTCTTGTAGTGTCCTTATCTGGCTTTAGGATAATGTTGGCCTTATAAAACAAATTCTGTCTCTATTTTTTGGAGTTTGAGAGGGATTGACATTAATTTTCTTCAAACATTTGATAGAATTTACTACTGAAACCATTTGTTGGGAGAGTTTTGATTACTAAATCAATTCCCTTATTTTGTAATGGTCTTAACAAATTTTCTGTATTTTTATGATTCAGTCTTGGTAGATTGTATGTTTCTAGAAATTTGTCCATGTTTTTCTAGGTTATCTAATTTATTGGTATATAATTGGTCATACTATGTCTTAATAATTGTATTTTTGTGGTATCAATTATAATGTCTCATCTTTCATTAGTGATTTCATTTATTGGAGCCTTCTTTCTTTGTTTCTCTAGCTAAAGTTCTGTTTATCTTTTTTGAAAAGCGAGCTTAGTTTCATTGATATTTTCCATTGTTTTTCTGGTCTCTATGTTATTTATTTCTCTCTGATCTTTGTTATTTCTTTTTTTTCTGATAACTTTGGGATTAATTTATTCATCTTTTTCTAATATTTGAGGTACAAAATTAAATTGTTTATTCAATGTTTTTCTTTTTTTCTTAATTTAGGTGTTTATCATTATAAACTTTCCCTCTGGCACTGCTTTGGAGTGTCCTATACGTTTTAGTATGCTTTGTTTTCATTTGTCTCAACTTTCCAATTTCTCTTTTAATTTCTTCTTTGACCCAATGGGGTTGTTCAGAAGTGTGCTGTTTAATTCCTACATTAGTTTTCCTCTTGTTCCTGATTTCTAGTATCATGCCAAAGTGGTCTGAAAAATACTTGCTATGATTTTTTGGTAAATATTTTATTTATTTATTCGTGAGAGACACATAGAGGCAGAGACATAGGCAGAGGGAGAAGCAATTTCCCTCTGGGAAGTCTGATGCAAGATTTGATTCCAGGATCCTGGGATTGGGGACCTGAGCCAAAGGCAGATGCTCAACCACTGAGCCACCCAGGTGCCCTGCTTGCTATGATTCTAATCTTAAGTTTGCCAAGATTAATTTATGACCTAATATATGATCTATTCTGAAGAATGGTCTATATTCATTTGAGAAGTATATGTATTCTGCTGCCATTGGATGTAGAATGTTCTATTGTCTGTTAATCCCATGTGACCTATAATGTCTGTTAATTCCATGTGATCTATAGTGTTTTTCACTTGTAGGGAGCATATAGGTGGGTCTTTTTAAAAATTCAGCCACTCTCTGACTTTTGATTTGATAACTTAATCCATTTACATATTTAAAATAATTATTCACTGACAAGGACTTACCAATGCCATTTTATTAGTTGTTTTCTGACTGTATGTAGTTTCCTTTGTGAATTGATGATTTTCTGTAGTGGTATGATTTCTTTTTTCTTTATTCTTTGTATATGTACTGTAAGCATTTGCTTTGTAGTTACCATGATGCTTTCATGAAACATCTTTAGATTCAACAGCATATCTGAATGACTATATACTTATCTTTCCATTATGTTTTATACTATTATGTCACTAATTAATGTCCTTTCATTTCAACCTGAAGAACTCCTTTCAGCATTTCTTGTAAGGAAGATCTATGGGTGACGAACTCTTTCAGCTTTTGTTTGCTTGGGAAAATCCTTATATCTCCTTTGTTTCTGAGGGACAACTTTTCTGGGTAAAATATTTCTGGCAGGCAGTTTTTGTCTTTCAGTCCTTTGAATTTGTAATCGCATTCTCTTCTAATTTGTAAGGTCCTGCAGAGCAAGCCACAGATAGCCTTATGGATTCCCTTGTCTGTGACCTTGTTTCTCTTGCTGCTTTTAAAATTCTCTTTGCCTTTGGTTTTAAACAGTTTTATTATAATATGTCTTGGAGAAGATCATTTGGGGTTGGAATTTTGAGGTGGTCTATTAGCTTCTGAACTTAGATGTCCAGATCTCAAAATTCTTTTTTTATATATATTCTTTTGTTTTTGTTTTCTGTATTAAGTTTTTAACTCCAGTACAGTTAACATACAGTGTTATATTAGTTTCAAGTATGCAATTGAGAGATTCAAAAATTCTATACATTGGTCAATGCTCATCATGGTTAAGTGTAGTCTTTAATCACCATCACCTATTTCACCCTTCCTCCCATCCACCTTTCTCCACTCTGGTAACCATTAGTTTGTTCTCTATAGTTGAGAGTCTGTTTCTTGATTTGCTCTCTCTTCCCCTTTACTCACTTTTGTTTCTTAAATTACACATATGAGTGAAATCATAGGATATTTGTCTTCCTCTGACTGACTTATTTTGCTTAGCATTATATTCTCTAGCTCCATCCATGTTGTTGCAAATAATAAGATTTCATTCTCTGTTAGGCTGAATAGCATTCCATTATATATGTGTATGTATGTGTGTGTGCATATATGTATACACATACATATAGACTACCACTTCTTTATCCATTCATCTATTGATAGACGCTTGAGCTGCTTTTATAAAATGGTTATTGTAAATGATGCTACAATAAACATGGGGTGCATATATTCCTTTGAATTAGTGTTTTTGTCTTTTTTGGGTGAATACCCAGTAGTGCAATTACTGAATTGTAGGATAGTTCTATTTTTAACTTCTTGAGGAACCTCCATTCTGTTTTCCACAGTGGCTGGACTAGTTTGCATTCCCACCAACAATGCACAAGGGTTCCTTTTTCTCCACATTTTTGCCAGTACTTGTTTGTTGTGTTTATGATTTTGGCCATTCTGACAGGTATAAGGTGATATGTAGTTTTCATTTGCATTTTCCTGATGATGAATGATATTGAACATCTTTTCATGTGTCTGTATATCTTCTTTGAAGAAATAGCTGTTTGTGTCTTCTGCCCATTTTTAAATTGGATTATTTGTTTTTTGGGTGTTGAGTTGTATAAGTTCAAATATTTTGGATACTAACCCTTTGTCAGATATGTAATTTGTAAAGATCTTCTCCTATTCAGTAGGTTGCCTTTTGGTTTTGTTAATTGTTTCCCTTGCTGTACAGAAGCTTTTATTTTGAGGTTGTCCCAATAGCCTATTTTTGCTTTTATTTCCCTTGCCTCGGGAGACATATCTAGAAAAATGTTGCTATGGCCAATGTCAGAGAAATTACTGCCTGTGTTCTCTTCTAGGATTTTTATGGTTTCAGGTTTCATACTTAGATCTTTCATCTATTTTGAGGTTATTTTTATGTATTATGTAAGAAAGTGGTCCAGTGTCTTTTTTTTTTTTTTGCATATAGCTGTCCAGCTTTCCCAATACCATTTGTTGAAGAGACTGTCTTTTTTTCCATTGCATACTTTCTTCTCCTTTTCCAAAGGTTAATTGACCATATAACTGTGGGTTTATTTCTGGGCCCTCTATTATCTTCTATTGATCTATATACCTATTTTTGTGCCAGTACTGTACTGTTTTGATCACTACCTCTGAATAATATAACTTGAAGTCTGGAGTTGTGATGCATCCAGTTTTATTTTTCTTTTTCAGAATTACATTGGCTATTCGGGGCCTTTTGTGGTTCCATACTAATTTTAAGACTGTTCTAGGGTACCTGAGTGACTCAGTTAATTAAGCGGGTAAGCATGTGCCTTCAGCTCAGGTTAAGATTTCAGAGTCCTGGGATTAACCCTCTTGTCAGGCTCCCTGCTCAGTGGGGAGTCTGCTTCTCTCTCTCTCTGTCTCTCTCTCTCTCTCTCAATCTCTCAAATAAATAAATTTTTAAAAACTTGAAAAAGATTGTTTTAGCTCTGTGAAAAATGCTGTTGGCATTTTGATAGGGATTGGATTAAACCTCTAGATTGCTTTGGGTAATGTAGGCATTTTAACAGTTTTTGTTTTTCCAATCCATGAACATGGAATGTCTTTCCATTTCTTTGTGTCATCTTCCATTTATTTCATCAATTTTTTTTTCAGAATATAGATCTTTCACCTCTTTGGTTAAGTTTATTCTTAGGTATTTTATTATTTTTGGTGTAATTGTAAATGGCATTATTTTCTTAATTTTTCTTTCTGTTGCTTCATTATCAGTACATAGAAATGCAACAGATCTCTGTATGTTGATTTTGTATCCTGTGACTTTACTGAATTCATTTATCAGGTCTAGTATTTTGATGGAGTCTTTGGGGTTTTCTATATATATAGTATCATGTCATCTGCATATAATGAAATACTTCTTTACCAATTTGGATGCCTTTTATTTCTTTTTGGTCTAATTTCTGTGGCTAGGACTTCCAGTACTGTGTTGAGTAAAGGGGATGAGAGTGGACATCCTTGTCTTCCTGACCTTAGGGAAAAATCTCTCAGTATTCCCCCATTGAGTATGATGTTAGCTGTGGGATTTTCTTACTAGGCCTTTGTTATGTTGCAGTATGTTTTCTCTAACCCACTTTGTTGAATTTTTTTTTCCATGAACGGATGTTGTACTTAGTGAAGTGCTTTTCTGCATGTATTGAAATGGTAATACGGTTTTTATCCTTTCTCTTATTGATGTGCTGTATTATGTTGATTGATTTGCAATATTGAACCACTTTTTGCATCCTGAGAATAAATCCCACTTGATCATGGTGAATGATTTTTTAAATGTGTTGTTGGGTTCTGTTTGCTAGTATTTTGTTGAGGATTTTTGCACCTGTGTTCTTCAGAGATATTGGCCTGTAGTTCTCTCTCTCTTTCTCTCTCTTCTGGTGGTGTTTTTATATGATTTTGGGATCAGGGGAATGTTATCAGACGTTAAACTTTTAGCTAAGCTTTCTGCCCTTCTACTTCCCCTTCCCTACTGGTACTCCAGTAATGTGTAGACTGTTTTAATGGAACGCTATAGTTTGCAGAGGCTTTTCTTCTCTTTTCCATTCTTTTTTCTTCTCCTCTGAGTATTTCAGAGGATCTGTCTTCCACTTCTTGGATTCTTTCTTCTGTTTGATCCAGCCACATTAATGCTGTCTATTGCATTATTCACTTAATTCATTGTATTCTTCAGCTTCGGAATTTCTATTTTTTTTTTAAAATGAGATCTATCTCCCTGTTAAATTTCTCATCTTGTTTGTATACTATTTTCCTGATTTCATTGAATTGTCTTTCTGTGTTTTTTTCTAGCTCTCTGAGCTTCCCTGAAACAACTGTTTTGAATTATTTATTGGGCAAATTGCAGATCTTCATTTCTTTGCACTCAGTTACTAAAAATTATGATGTTCCTTTGGTGGTGCAATGTTTCCTTGATTTTTCAGGTTTCATTTTTCGTGTTGCTGTCTTTATGTTTGAACAATCACTTCCTCTAGTCTTCACTGATTGGCTTCACAAGATAATTACCTTCCATTAGCCTTGCTAGGGAATTTGAGGCTTTCTCAGACTTATTCTATGGCTATTTGTGCTCCATACTTCCTATTATTTCTTGTGGCAAAATTCTTCAGTTTATATATCTTCTCTTGATTCTACACCCAGCCAGGCTAGGTGCTGACAGCCTCCCTTTTGATTTCCCTAGAGTGCTGTTGAATGCTCAAGTTTTTGTGATTTTTCTCCAGATCTGTAGGGTTAGGCTTTTTTGCACATGCTTACTAGCTGTCTGCAAAAGTTTGCTTTCCCCACTATTGGAAGTGCACACAGGTAGCCAGCAACAAGGTTGAGAGTTGTGTGGGCTTGGTGCATGGAGCACTGGGGTACTCATGGGCCAAATGGGGGAATCTGCAGGTGAGGCATTTCCCATGACTTGTGGGTGGGCTTCCTGCTAGAGTCTGTGAAGCACTCAGTAGGATCTATATATCTTTGATACATTCTGTTTTTATCTCTGGATGTTATTCTCCCCGGTTCTCCCGGCCCCCTAGTTTTGCAGTTCAGTATTCTGGATGGGGTGAGAAATAAGTTGTCTGTATAGGGTGAAAAGTAAATGTGCTGTCCAGCTGGGGAAGCTGAGTGCTCACTTAGGTTTTCACTGTGCTTGTGGGAGAAGTTTTGGACCAAGAAGGTTCCTCTTAGTACTAAGCAGTGTTTCTTTAGGAGGAAAGTAGTACAGGTAAAGTGAAACTTTCTCTTACTCTCCTCAGTATTTCCAGTCTCAGATTTTTTGGATCCAATGGTGTGCTGGAACTTATCCCCTGGACCCCTGGACTTCCACAAAGATTCTCTTTTCTGTGGGTGATTGTCTAAATGAATGTTCTTTTGGGGGAAGACAGTAGAAAACACTTATTCTGCCACAATGATGATATCACTCCTTTTGTCTTAATTTAAATGCAATTTCTAGCTTTCTGTGTATTAAAGATTGAGGAATATAATAATATTATTAGTTAACAAAGTCATTTTAATTCCAGTTGAAAGTGACATGGGAGTTTGACTCTAAACTCTAATTTAGTTTTAATTTCCATTAATAGTGAGTGATATGAAATTACATGAAATGACAGAGTCTTGGATTTATTAGAATCAGATTTAGTTTTGCAAAATTGCATAGGGACTAAGGATACTCCTTTTGAGATTCAAAATTATTAAAGTTTTTTTGATGGATGGAAGTAGCCCCAACTAAGGTCAGCTGTAAGAGAGTACCAACTCTTAAGAAAAACTCACTATAATACAAAGGCAGTTCTAGACTAGTGACGTGGGATCTTTTTAGGTCCTTGGGAGTTGAGGAGGAATGGTTTTAGGTGTGATTAGGCTAAGAATGTGAAGGTTTTTCTGTTACTAATCTATCTTACTATGAACATGCATTAAGAAAATTGGCTGTGCATATTTTCAAGAAAACTGATAACAGCTAGGAAAGGGAGAGCCTTCTTCTGCAACCTGGGGAAACTTGCTATTTGGGCAGAGTCTGGACCAGCAGCAGGTTGTAATGACCTGGACAAGAATCTTAGTTCTAGCTGCAGCTCTTCAGCTTTCCAAGTTTTGTTAAATGAAGATGCTAGAATAATTGGCAGAGAGAAATGGAGGGATCCTGTCTGACTACTCGAATTTTGACTGTCTCTAACTTGTTTAGTGATAGCAACAGCATCTAGCAGTGTGTTTTCGACCTGTAGATGTCTAGGGCTTCTCAGACTTCAATGGGTATATGGATTATCTGAGGATCTTGTGAAAGTGTAGATTCTGATTCATTGGATATGGGTGAATCTTGAGATTCTACATTTCTCACAAGATCCTGGGTGAATTTAATGCTGCTGGGCTTGTCCAAGGACATATTTTGAGTAGCAGAGTATGGCAGACAGATTTATAGCCCTTAAGAAGATTCTATACTCTAATCCATGGGACTATGAGTATGTTACCTTACATGGAAAAAGGAACTTTGCAGATGTAATTAAGTTTACTAATCTATTGACTTTATAATAGGGAGATTATCCTGGATTATTTGTGTGGGTGCAATATACTTACATGAACTCTTAAAAGCAGAAAGCAGAGAAGAGGAGGTCAGGGAGATTCCATATGTGAGAAAGATTTGGATACCATTGCTGCTTAAAGATTGAAAAGCCAAGTGAAAAGTGTAAGAAGGAACTGAATTCTGCCAACATCCTGAATATGCTTGAAAGTGGATTCTTTCCCAGAGCATCTAGTAAGAAATACAGCTCTGCCAAACTCTTAGTTTTAGTCTTGTGAGCCCTAAACAGAGAGTCCAGTTGAGCTATTCTGTGCCCAGAATTATAAGCCACAGAAATTGCAAGGCAATACATGGGTATTAGTTTAATGGCTAAATTTGAGATAATTTATTAATGGCAGAAATGAATATGTAAGATAATCTAGAGCATGTAGCATCTAAGGAGAGCATGAAGTCATATAGCATTAGCAGGGTGAATCTGAGTTCCAGATCCAGGGAAGATATGAGAATAACCACAATTGGCCTTTGCATTGAATAGACTCCTAGGGTCCTTTAATTATTAAAAAAGGTATGGCTCTAGGAAGCCAAAGTTGTTCTCACAACTAAACTCATATTAAAATAGAATATTTATTTATTTATTTATTTATTTATTTATTTATTTATTTATTTATTTATAAAATAGAATATTTAAAGAGATAGAAGGATATATATATATATATACTTATATATATATAAATAGATTTAGCAAATAATATCTATCTACTGGGAGACAATTCTTCATGGGTCTCTTGTATTTTTGCACTCTCGCAAGAAATAACACTGACAATCTTGCAGACAGTCCATTCAAGGATGCTTGTATAGTGAACAGACTTGGAATATGGAGATAGTGATGTCTTCCTCTGGAGCAGGGGGTAGGTTTATTTACTGACAAGTATAATAAAGAGAATATTTCCCTCTGAGGCAAAAGTAGGGTATGTTTGCTTTCTTCCTATTTTAAAATATTTGGTTTCCTTTAGCTTGGTCTTTATTACCTGCGATGAAAACACACTGTGTGCAGCATCCACATTGGCTGCTCAGGATTACCCCCATGGGACTTGGGGGTGAGTAAAGGAAATGTAAATGTGAAACTAACTCATGGTTGCTAGGCTGTGAGTAATAACATCCTTTGTCTCTAACCTAGGAGTCTTTTCTGTCACTAGTCATGAAGCTGTGGCAGGCTAATTTGTTAGCTTGCAAGTAGGTTAAAACCTCAGATTTTCACAGTTCTTAACTATATGAGTAATTTGTGTATTTCTGTTTGTGTATGTGTGTGTGTATGTGTGTGTGTGTGTTCATGTAGGTTTCATTTGTTTGGTATATTTTTTTATTGGAGTTCGATTTGCCAACATATAGTATAACACCCAGTGCTTATCCCGTCAAGCACCCCCCTCAGTGCCCGTCACCTGGTTACCCCATCCCCCCACCCACCTCCCCTTCCACTACCCCTTGTTCATTTCCCAGAGTTAGGAGTCTCTCATGTTCTGTCACTCTCACTGATATTTCCCACTCATTTTCTCTCCTTTCCCCTTTATTTCCTTTCACTATTTTTTATATTCCCCAAATGAATGAGACCATATAATGTTTGTCCTTCTCTGATTGACTTGCTTCACTCAGCATAATACCCTCCAGTTCTATTCACGTTGAAGCAAATGGTAGGTTTTCATCAGTTCTAATGGCTGAGTAATATTCCATTGTATACATAGATCGCATCTTCTTTATCCATTCGTCTTTCAATGGACACCAAGGCTCCTTCCACAGTTTGGCTATTATGGACATTGCTGCTATAAACATTGGGGTGCAGGTGTCCTGCCGTTTCACTGCATCTGTATCTTTGGGGTAAACCCCCAATAGTGCAATTGCTGGGTCATAGGGTAGCTCTATTTTTAACTCTCTGAGGAACCTCCACACAGTTTTCCAGAGTGGCTGTACCAGTTCACATTCCCACCAACAGAGCAAGAGGGTTCCCCTTTCTCCACATCCTCTCCAACATTTGTTGTTTCCTGTCTTGTTAATTTTCACCATTCTCATTGGTGTGAGGTGGTTTCTCATGGTGGTTTTGATTTGTATTTCCCTGATGGCAAGTGATGTGGAGCATTTTCTCATGTGCTAGTTGGCCATGTGTATGTCTTCTTTGGTGACATTTCTGTTCATGTCTTTTGCCCATTTCATGATTGGATTGTTTGTTTCTTTGCTGTTGAGTTGAATAAGTTCTTTATAGATCTTGGATACTAGCCCTTTATCTGATAGGTCATTTGCAAATATCTTCTCCCATTCTTTAGGTTGTCTTTTAGTTTTGTTGACTGTTTCTTTTGCTGTGCAGAAGTTTTTATCTTGATGAAGTCTCAATAATTCATTTCTGCTTTTGTTTACCTTGCCTTCACAGATGTATCTTGCAAGAAGTTGCTGTGGCCAAGTTTAAAAAGGGTGTTGTCTGTGTTCTCCTCTAGGATTTTGATGGATTCTTGTCTCACATTTAGATCTTCCATCCATTTTGAGTTTATCTTTGTGTATGTAAGAGAATGGTCTAGTTTCGTTTTTCTGCATGTGGCTGTCCAATTTTCTCATCACATTTATTGAAGAGACTGTCCTTTTACCAGTGGATGGTCTTTCCTGCTTTGTTGAATATTAGTTGACCATAGAGTTGGGGGCCCATTTCTGGGTTCTGTATTCTGTTCCATTGATCTATGTTTCTGTTTTTGTTCCAGTACCACACTGTCTTGATGATCACAGCTTTGTAGTACAACTTGAAATCCGACATTGTGATGCCCCTGGCTCTGTTTTTCTTTTTTAACATTCCCCTGGCAATTCGGGGTCTTTTTTGATTCCACACAAATCTTAAGATTATCTGTTCTAACTCTCTGAAGAAAGTCCATGGTATTTAGATAGGGATTGCATTAAATGTGTAAATTTCCCTGGGTAGCACAGACATTTTCACAATATTAATTCTTCTAATCCATGACCATGGAATATTTTTCCATCTCTTTGTGTCTTCCTCATTGCTTTCAGAAGTGTTCTGTAGTTTTTAGGGTATAGATTCTTTACCTCTTGGTTAGGTTTATTCCTAGGTATCTTATGCTTTTGGGTGCAATTGTAAATGGGTAGATTCCTTAATTTCTCTTTCTTCAGTCTCATTGTTAGTGCATAGAAATGCTACTGAATTCTGGGCATTGATTTTGTATCCTGCCACACTGCCGAATTGCTGTATGAGTTCTAGCAATCTTGGGGTGGAGTCTGTTGGGTTTTCTATGTACAGTATCATGTCATCTGTGAAGAGGGAGAGTTTGACTTCTTCTTTGCCAATTTTAATGCCTTTTATTTCTTTTTGTTGCCTGATTGTTGAGGCTAGGACTTCTAGTACTAGTACTAGACGTACTATGTTGAACAGCAGTGGTGAGAGTGGACATCCCTGTCGTGTTCCTGATCTTAGAGGAAAGGCTCCCAGCGTTTCCCCATTGAGAATGATATTTGCTGTGGGCTTTTTGCAAATGGCTTTTAAAATGCTGAGGAATGTTCCCTCTATCCCTACACTCTGAAGAGTTTTGATCCGGAATGGATGCTGTATTTTGTTAAATGCTTTCTCTGCATCTATTGAGAGGATCATATGGTTCTTGTTTTTGTCTCTTGTTGATATGATCTATAATGTTGATTGCTTTACGAGCAGCCTTGCATCCCAGGTATAAATTCCACTTAGTCATGGTGAATAATCTTCTTAATGTACTGTTGGATCCTATTGGCTAGTTCTTGTTGAGAATTTTTGCATCTGTGTTCATCAGGGATATTGGTCTATAATTCTCCTTTTTGGTGGGGTCTTTGTCTGGTTTTGGAATTAAGGTGATGCTGGCCTCAGAGAATGATTTTAGAAGTATTCCAACCCTTTCTATCTTTTGGAACAGCTTTAGTAGAATAGGTATTGTTTCTTCTTTAAATGTTTGATAGAATTCCCCTGGGAAGCCATCTGGCCCTGGACTTTTGTGTCTTGGGAGATTTTTGATGACTGCTTCCATTTCCTCCCTGGTTATTGGCCCGTTCAGGTTTTCTATTTCTTCCTGTCCCAGTTTTGGTAGTTTGTGGTTTTCCAGAAATGCATCCATTTCTTCTAGATTGCCTAATTTATTGGCATATAGCTGTTCATAATGCGTTTTTAAAATTGTTTTTATTTCCTCGGTATTGGTTGTGATCTCTCCTTTTTCATTTGTGATTTTATTAACTTGAGTCTTTTCTCTTTTCTTTTTAATAAGGCTGGCTAATGGTTCGTGTATCTGCTAATTCTTTCAAAAAACCAACTCCTGGTTTTGTTGATCTGTTCCACAGTTCTTCTGGTCTCTATTTCATTGAGTTCTGCTTGAATCTTTATTAACTCTCTTCTGCTTGGTGTAGGTTTTATTTGCTGTTCTTTCTCCAGTTCCTTTACGTGCAAGGTTAGCTTGTGTACTTGAGTTTTTTCCAATTTTTTGAGGGATGCTTATATTGTGATGTATTTCCCTCTTAGGACTGATTTTGCTGTATCCCAAAGATTTTGAATGATTGTATCTTCATTTTCATTAGTTTCCATGAATCTTTTTAATTCTTCTCTAATTTCCTGGTTGACCCTTTCATCTTTTAGCAAAATGCTCTTTAACCTCCATATGTTTGAGTTTTTTTTTATTTTTATTTAAAAATTTTTTTTTCATATGTTTGAGTTTATTCCAAATTTCTTCTTGTGATTTAGTTCTAGTTTCAAAGCATTGTGGTCTGAAAATATACAGGGGGGAATCTCAATTAGTTTTTATTGGTTGAGACCTGATTTGTGGCCCAGTATGTGGTCTATTCTGGAGAAAGTTCCATGTGCACTTGAGAAGAATATGTATTCAGTTGTGTTCGGATGCAAAGTTCTGTATATATCTTTGAAATCCATCTGGTCCAGTGTATCATTTAAAGCTCTTGTTTCTTTGGTGATGTTGTGCTTAGAATATCTGTCATTGGCAGAAAGTGCCGTGTTGAAGTCTCTTACTATTAGTGTATTATTATCTAATATGTCTTTACTTTGGTTATTAATTGATTGATATACTTGGCAGCTCCCACATTAGGGGCATAAACATTCATGATTGTTAGGTCTTCTTGTTGGATAGACCCTTTAAGTATGATATAGTGTCCCTCTTACTACAGTCTTTGGGATAAATTTTAATTTATCTGATATGAGGACTACTATCCCGGCTTTCTTTTGAGGACTATTTGAATGGTAAATTGTTCTCCAACCTTTCATTTTCAGGCTGGAGGTGTCCTGAGGTCTAAAATGAGTCTCTTGTAGACAGCAAATAGATGGGTCTTGCTTTTTTATCTAGTCTGAAACCCTGCATCTTTTGATGGGATTATTTAGCCCGTTCACGTTCAGAGTTACTATTGAAAGATATGAATTTAGTGTCATTGTAATACCTATTCAGTCCCTGTTTTTGTGGATTATTAATTCCTGGGCTTCCTCTTTCTTTTACAGAGTCCCCCTTAATATTTCTTGCAGAGATGGTTTGGTGGTCACATAATCTTCCAGTTTCTGCCTATCGTGGAAGCTCTTTATCTCTCTTTTTGTTCTGAATGAGAGCCTTGCTGGATAGAGTATTCTTGGCTGCATGGTCTTCTCATTTAGTACCCTAAACATATCCTGCCAGCCCTTTCTGGCCTGCCTGGTCTCTGTGGAGAGGTCTGCTATTAATCTAATATTTCTCCCCATATAAGTTAGAGATCTCTCGTCTCTTGCTGCTTTAAGGATTTCCTCTTTAGCTTTGGAATTTGCAAGTTTCACTATTAAATGTCGAGGTGTTGAATGGTTTTATTGGTTTGGGGGGGACCGCTCTATCTCCTGGATCTGAATGCCTGTTTCCCTCCCCAAATTAGGGAAGTTCTCAGCTATGATTTGTTCAAATATGCTTTCTGGCCCTCTGTCCCTCTCTGGAACCCCAATTATATGTAGATTTTTCCTTCTGAGGCTATCATTTATTTCCCTTAAACTTTCCTCATGGTCTTTTTTTTTTTTTTTTAGTTTATTTATTCATTCATGAGAAACACAGAGAGAGAGAAAGAGATAGAGAGAGGCAGAGATACAGGCAGAGGGAGAAGCAGGCTCCATGCAGGGAGCCCAACGTGGTACTTGATCCTGGGTCTCCAGGGTTACACCATGGGCTGAGAGTGGCACTAAACTGCTGAGCCACCTGGGCTGCTCACCTCATGGTCTTTTAATTGTTTTTCTCTTTTTTCCTCAGTTTCCTTCTTTACCATCAACTTGTCTTCTATGTCGGTCACTTTTTCTTTTACCTCATTAACCGTCATCATTAGGATCTCCAGTTTGGATTACATCTAATTTAATTGATTTTTAATTTTGGCCTGATTTGATCTAAATTCTGCAGTCATGAAGTCTCTTGATTCCTTTATGCTTTTTTCCTGAGCCACCAGTAGCTTTATAATTGTGCTTCTGAATTGGCTTTCTGACATCGAATTGTAATCTAAATTCTGTAACTCTATGGCAGAGAGTACTGTCTTATTCTTTCTTTTGTGGTGAGTTCTTCCTTCTAGTCATTTTGCTCAGTGCAGAGTGGCTCTATGAGTGGGCTGAGTCAAGAATATCAGCCACGACCTAAGTAAATTTCACCCTAGATGATTCTGACAAGGTCAGAGACCAGAAATCGAAAACAAAGATCAGAACGAAATAAAACAAAAGGACCACTAAAGTGAAAAACAAATTTTAAAACAAAATAGTAAAAAATAAAAGGCCAAGAATCTGAAAGAAGAGAAAAGAAAAAGAGAAGGGAAAAAAAAGCAAAAGTAAAGAGGAAAAAAAGAAAAAAGAAGAAAAAAAGGGAGGGGACTAGAAGATGGTTGTGGTGATGAAGTTGTAGTGATGGGAGAATGTAGTCTACCTGAAGGGTCCTAGAGGGTGATCCTCTTGGTTCTGAGTATATTAAGTTCTGTATGTTAGAAGATGCTCAGTCCCAAATTTATATAAACCAGAAATACTTGTAGAGGGCCCCAACATTGACCACCAAAACATAAATGAGATAAAAGAAGGGGTCAGAATGGGAATGAGGAATCTCACAGAGTGAACCAGCACACAGCATAGCACTTGGTTCTGGGTGCGTGCTGGTCATGTTTTAGAAGGTATTAAGTTCTGCCATTGTAGAACAAAAAACAAAAAACACAGAACAGAAAAATCATTTCTTGTATATCTCCCCAAATTAAGTTGAGTATGTTGAAGGGAATCTAGAAGTGGAAAAATATATCTAGGACCTGTAATTATAGAAATATGAAAGTTCAAAATGAAGAGGTGGTAAAATATTGTAGTTAAGGTGGGAATAGAGAAAAAAATTAGAAATTTACAGTCTGATATAAAAACGAGTTGTACTGGAATAAGGAAGAAAAAAAATAGGAGGGGTATCCTCTGGTTCTACATACTGTAAATCCCTTGACTTCCCCTGGAGTTTTCCAGCCCTGCTGGGCCAAGAACTTGCTCTCCCCCTGTCCTTCCAGCTGGTCTTCTGGGGGAGGGGCCTGCTGTGCTGACTCTCAGGTGTGTGCACCTGGGGGAGCTGCCCCACCCCCTGCCAGGTGCATAGCTCAGTGGGAGCTGTTTATCCTGTGAAACCCCCAGGGAGGTTTGAAAATTATGTAGGTAAGTGAGTGCGGCTGGGTGAGGTGAGGCGCCTACTCCTCCACCAGCCTGCCCCACCTCTGAGGCTACAACATTCCTGTAGGTTTCAAATTTCAAATGTTTTTATCTGTTGACAACAAAGTAAGCTGAAGAGGATTTACCTTTTATGGAGTGATCTGAAATTTCTCAAAACCATGTATTTATTCAGTATGTTTTTGGCTTTAGTGGTCTCTTCTTAAGCCATGAAGTTTATATTGAATATCCTGCCATTAAAGAAATATTACATTCAATCAGTAAGAAGTCCAAAAATTTTACTGAAATAAGTAGCTATGCTTAACTTTTTTGATATTTTATTAACATGTTTAACACTGTTAAGTAACATACATCCTTCTCCAATATTATTTCATATCATATGGAATTTTGGTTTTCTTACATCCTATTCAGAGTATCTTTTTGTTGTTGGAAATATCTGCTTCATTTAAGTAATAATGGTGGTGGTGATAATGAGCTATCTACGTTCTTGACTAAAAAATTTTCTTCAATGACACATTCTAAGTGTTGGGACTTGAAATGAGCCTTTGGTAAACATTGTAAGAGGTAATTATTATTCTCAACAGTTTTTAGGAATATTTAATTTTGTAGGAGGGTCTCATTATGAAAGTATCTCAATGGAGAAAATATTAAAATTTAGCAGATATTCATTGTTTTCCTTGGGCAGACTGGAAAATGCTATAAGTTGTCCCTTTTCCATTTTCATCTTTTAGATCCATAAGGAAAAATCTAGATTTGAGTGTACCCCAAACAAAACTCAAATTTCAGTCTTCAAAAAAATGTGTTACTCCAGGTCCTGTGAAGGCTCAGGTATTCAAAGTTTAGCTTGTCTGGTATTAGATGTCACTTGATATCTTCTATATCAAAGCGGTGTCTTTTGAATATTTATTGTGTCTACCAAGACATTAAATATTTGTGTGTAGAACTGTTCCAATTTTATAAAATGACTATAAAAGATTATATGTATATTGTTTTTTGTTTTTAACCACTATTTCTCCATCTGCTTTCATATGTTTCGGCCAAGAGGAAGAACATGAAATATAATCTAGGCTCAATCCTACCATTTTTTGAAATTCTGTGGAAAAGCAATAACAAACAATTGTATAATAAGGCATTGTTCCTGTTTACTGAGTGGAACACTGCCTGGCAGACCTGGTTAAAATTAGGGGCAGAACGGGTGAAGAAGATGATAAAGGAAAGTAATTCCATCTAAAAAAGATCTGTCTTTGTTGTGCAGGCCTGGCTGACCCGATTAATCAGTTTCTTTTTATTTTAAATTTTCACAGTTAAAAATTAATTCATTCATTTGTGGATTGCTTTTTCTGAGCACCTTATACATACAAAGAACTTTTAGCTAAGCAATGTATTTCTTTTCTTTTAAAAACAGCAACTCTTGCCAAGTGCTCTCTTTATTCAACAAAGAAAAGAAAAATCCATGCTTTCTTTACTGTAGTGGTACAGATTTGTTTTCAGTATTTGGAGTCCAACCTTTGAATAAGATATATATATATATATTTTTTTTTCTTTTTCAACAGATCACTGTCAAAATGTAGTCTTTTTTGGCTACTATATAATATCTTCCTATAGAACTCTTCATTCACTATTTCCAGATTAGTAAAGATCAATTTAGGAGACTAAAAAAAGTCAACAAAATGATCTGAAAGGGTAAAAAAGCAACTCTAAGGAGAAGGGTAGTTCTTGTTTCAATAGAATGTTAGAACCACTAACTTTGTCTTCAATGATTCTCCCTCCCAGCTTTGATTCTCATTGGGTTAGTAAAGTGCCATGATCTGAGACTGGACATTTTTTTAGCTGGTAATGTGACACCATTTTAATATTATGAATCCTGCTTTCTCTTTTTCTTTGTTGTGTTGTTTATGCTTGATTTGTTTTTTCTAAACTATTTCTTAATGTTGAAAGCATAAACTTGACACACATTATTGAAAATGTGGCAGTGATATTGTTGTTAGTTTGACACTTGCAAGAATCTGACAGATGCTTTCATTCTGTGAATTATAAAGATTATGTTATATTTATATAAATGATAAGTCTTATAAAATCATGGAACAATCTGAGGCATGGAGTTTTGTGCCTTTGTTGGTCTCTGTGTCCTTTACTGGCTTCACTCAATACAAGCCAGGCTGTCTTATTTGTACCATCGTTTCTACATATAATGTAATTGTAAATACCAGTAAAAGGAATAGGTTTTTTTTTATATGGAAAAGAACGTTCTCTTTTTATGATGGGTTATAAAAGGATATTTGATTAAAAGAATGAGAGTTGACAATGTTTATGGTCTCCTCTTCAAAGGAAAGTAATATTTCTATTCCAAGAGTTGCCCCATGAACAATTTTTCATCTCCCTTCCCTCTCCAGGACATTTTGTGTATTTTCTTAGTTTGAGGAAAGTATCTTTAGCAGTTTATTTGATTAAAGTGAGGAATATTCCAGGCAGCCTACTGTAATTTTCAACTCAGTACCTGGCTCATGTATTTTCTTTTTTTGTGATGCAAACCCAAACTTAGCTGTATCAGATAGTACACTCAGATTGGGTGACAGGTCTTCTGGACTTTCTACATCTTGTCTGATTTAGCCTACATTGAAATACCCCTTCTCCTTTGTAAACCCTTATCTGCATTGAAAGAAGCCCTTCACTGGCTCTTACTGTTTCTCTAGTTCTTTCTTGTTTATGTATTTTGATTTTCTGACTGCTGTGTAGACTCTGTGGGAGTAGGAACCATATTTTAATAGTCCCTGTAAATTTGTGATTCTGGGAACAGAATAGATACTCAGGAAATGATCTTTAATCCCCAAGACTAACCAGTTCTCGCCCCTGTATGAGCAATGGTATTAGGTTCCTCACACCTTTGGCTTCTGTCTTAGCTCAGCTACTACAACAAAAATACTATAGACTGAAAATGAAAATATTATGGACACAGTGGCTTATAAAGAATAGAAATTTATTTCTCATGGTTCTGAAGGCTGGTAAATCTGAGATCAAAGTCCTGGCAGATTTGGTGTCTGGGGAGGATCTGCTTCCTGGTTCACAGATAGTCATCTTTTCACTTTGTCCTCACATGATGGATGGGGCAAGGATCTCTCTGAAGTCTCTTTTACGAGGGCACTAATCCTATTCATTAGGGCTCCACCCTTATGATCTAGTTATCTCCCAAAGGCCCCATTTTCAAATATCATTATATTGGAGATTAGGTTTCAACATACAAATTTTAGGGGACACAGACAGTTGATTTACAGCAGTTTCCTTTCTGGGAAGGCCCAGAATGTGTTTGCAAAAGGAGCTTAAAATTGCATACATGATTGAAATAATGAATGGGATGTGATAAGTCTTTGTTTATTGGATTAGACAATCTCTTAAGGAAAGCCAAAAACTGTAGAAATGGTATAAATCCTGTCTGAAATGGAGTGGGCCTTGTGGATGAACAGGTGAGAGACAGCTGTATGGGGCACTGGAAACCAGGGGAAAAGTAGGATGGTAACAAGTTTCTGCTTACTGGGACAAGATGACCTGCTTGGACCCATAATGTATAGGAAATGGAAGCGCTGTTTGAGAATCTTGGCTTTCTCATCCCATACCTGATGTTGGACCATGTTTTTAAAATTTGGTTTTAAATGTCTGACCTCTTTGGATAAAAACAAGCATCTGTAAGCATTGTTGGAGAAAGTGATTAGGAGTAGAAACCAAACAAAGGAACCTAAAGCTGCTCACTCATCAGTTTTGGCCAAGGATAGTGCTGCTTTGATGGATGATTTCTGAGGGAGAACAGCTGTGGTGTCAGGAAAGCTTCTATAAGAGTGTGCAGAGAATGTTCCAGGCTGAGTGAATGTGTTGCCTACTTAGAACACATTTTTCTGCAAGGCAGTCTTGCCATCAAAATCTGTCAATATTAAAGGCTTTTCTTGACTCCAGAAGTGGGGTGATGAGTGTCTGTGCATCATTACTGTTTGAGGCAGGTGTCCGTTTAAAGGTTCCCCAGTATTCTTTTATTTGTGCAGCATTTTGGTTGTCATCTCATCTGACTTCAACAGGGATCAGATTTTCTGTAAACTTCAGTGTATTTGCTTGTGAAAAATACATTTGAGAGAATATAACCGAGGTACTGTGACCTAGACATCGGAGTACTGGAACTCTGGTTTTGACTTGGCCTAACAGAGATTTGTTATGGGCTGTGTTAGCAGAACTTGAATACATTGGAAATAAACTTTTCTTTTTCTTTCTGATGAAAGGAAGCGCCTGAAAATATTCAGATGCTTTTCTGACTTGGAAAAGACTCCAATGACTTCAGAAATTCAGAAGATCTAATAGCTATTCAATCTATTATTAAAATTATGCTGAGAGATTTTGTAGAGAGATAATATAGGGGACTACATAAACATAATGCCTTAAAATAAAATTAAGTCCTTAGCCTTGTGAAAGGATACATTTTTCTTTTTCACATCTGTATATTAATCTTTTACTAAATTAATATGTGTATTACTCCCTGCTTTTTTTCTTACTTAGAGGGAAAAAACTCTTTCCTCCTTTTCAAGTATAGTACCCCTATTTTTATCAATGATCTCACTTATTTGGACTACTTTCAGGCTAGTAAAATACATTTCTGTCCTCTTTTACATTTGCATATTCAATCCCTTTCTTTAGTAGCTCCTTTGCCATTTATCGACAATAAATTAGGATTTTCTCATCATCCCGGAATCCCCTTATTTTAACCTTGCTTTCCTTTTGGTTCACTGTTCTATTTTTCTTTTTACTATCAATGGTATTCTATTTGCCCTTATGAAGCAGGCAATGTGTCAGGTACTGGGGCTGCAGAAATGAATTAGCAGTGTCTGTTTTCAAACAGCTGATGGTCTAATGGAAGGTGCAGACAGGCAGCCAATATAGTAGACTGTGATAAATACAAAACCATGCTACATATAAGGAGACTGGAAGGACATAGAATGTGAAGACATGTGACCCCATCTCAATGACCAGGAAAGTTTCTCAAAACAGGTGCTGATTTAGTGGACTCATGAAGGATGAGTAGAAAAGGTAGAAAGTGCTGACTGGACAGAGGCATAAAACCATAAAAAAAGAAATATTTGGTTTGGCTGAAGAGTAGCAACCTTGGAAAACATGCTCATAGACAGTGATTCTGTTAAACAAGATAGAAAATAAGAAAGGAGGTACCATCAGACTGGGATGACAAGAGATTTGACTTCAGTTTTGGCATGTTGAGTTTGAGTGGAGAAGCATGGCACTGGTGGGAAGTAGGGCACTGTTTGTGAATGGCTCTGTAGGCCACGCAAAGGAGGATTCATTTCATATTGCTTTCATAATAAATTACCACTGACTTAGTCGCTTAAAGCAACAGAGATTTATTATTATATAATCAACTAGCCAAGATGCGTTTTATGGGACTAAAATTAAAGTATTGGCAGAATTGTGTTTCTTCTGGAGGCTCTGAGGAAGAATCCATTCTTTGCCCCTTTCAGCTTCTAGAGGCTGCCTGCATTCCTTGGCTTGTGACTGCATCATCACTAGTTCTGGAGATTAGGACATGAGCATCTTTGGAGGGCCACTATTTTGCTTACTGCACAAGGTGTTTGAATTAATCCTGAAGGCAAGGAGAAGCTCTTGCACATAATTAGCCAAAGAATATGGTGGTGCTTTAGAGATTTATACTTCAGAAAGATCGCAGTATTCAAAATGTAGATATTTGAGTTGGGGTGAAAAAAAACTAGAACGATATTACAATTGTCCAAGCAAGAATTATGGGATCTTGAAACATGGCAGTGGCAATGTGGTTGGAAGGGGAGAGGGCAGACTTAGCTAGAAAATGGATGTAGGGACTGATTGGGGTGTTTAGGACAAGTCATCCTGGATGACTTTCAAGCTTCATACTTAGGGAGCCTAGGCAGCTGATATTTCTATTAGGCAAGATAGACCGTAAGGAATGAGGTGCCAGGAGAGTTGGGGGTGACAAAAGACTTAACTTCAGTTTTGGTTGTGTTGAGTTCAAGCTGAGAGGCATGGCACCCAGCTGAAGAAGTTCTGGAGCCCAGGAAAGAGGACTGTTTTTGGAATCATCACACAATTGCATGGGAGGTGGTCTAAGGCTAGTGTATAAAATAGCAAGACTTGAGACTACTTCTTTGGATAATTTCCAAGCCTACATTGATAACTGGTCTTACAGAGCCCTTGATACACTTTGACAGGTGCTTTTGGACATAAACCCATGTATTCTCATATTTTGTCCAAACACATGAAAAATAAGAGTGGAGTTTCCTTGAAAATGAGGTTAAACCTTTATCTTCGAATCCCTTCTTGTGTCTTCCCATTGATTGAATAAATATCCTTATACACCCAGACATAAATCTAGTTTGGAATTATATTTTACTTCTTTATGTTAAAATAGAAGTCTCGAATTATTAAAATCAATATTTGTCTTTGATTTGTTGACACCTAATATAGCTTACAAGTGTAAATACTTGGCATTTCTTCCACTTGAGAATTGCCTTTCAAAGTCACAATAATTATCTGTGTTACAATTGGGTTATATATAGATATTTCTCAGGGAAGCATTTGAAATGTGTGTATGCTGAACACTTAAGAAAAAAGTTTCTTGGGTAGCCTGGGTGGCTCAGTGGTTTAGCGCTAACTTCAGCCCAGGGTGTGATCCCGGAGACCCAGGATCGAGTCCCAAGTTGGGCTCCCTGAGTGAAGCCTGCTTCTCCCTCTGCCTGTCTCTCTCTCTCTCTCTCTCTGTGTGTGTCTCTCATGAATAAATAAATAAAATCTTAAAAAAAAGTTTCTTTTCTTTACCTTAAGTGAGTGGATAGGATTTTTATCACAAAGTTTTATTACCATTCCACACAATTTCATGATCCTGTTAGTGTCAGAAAGATGCTATAAGAGATAAACTGGAAGTTTCTCAAGGGTTACCCACTCTCCCTGGGTTTATTTTCTCAGTGAATAACATCACCCTCTGTGCTTTTTATTTGACCTTAGGGTTTCAAGGTCATCTTTGGCCTCACTTTCCTTCCCTTTGTTTATCTGGCCACCAATATTTGTCAATTCTCTTTCTGAAATGACTCATCAGTACCTCTTATTTCTCCTGAACTCCCGAAATAATACTTTTAACAAGTCTGCCTATGTCCAGCCTATCTCCAGCTCCAGTTTATTTTGTGTACTGCCACTAAGCAAGCTTCCTGAAACATACAACTGATCACATCACATATAAACTCTAGGTAGTTCTCCACTGCCTGTAAAATAAAGCTCCAAACTTTATTGACATCCAAGGGGAGGGGGTCTGCTCTCCTCCAGACACTTCCTTCTGGGGACCTCCCACTCTCTTGTTTGTGATTTTTTTCTCCTTCTGTTCTGATTGGAAGGGTATTTCTTCTTCTGCCTTCCTGGCCTCCACATTGGTGTGATGAACATGGACTAATTTTCAAAGGTCCAGCTCAAAGGGTATATCCTTTGTGTACCTTTTATTCTTATTACTGCTACTCCAAGTGTTCTCACCATACTAACTCTCTCTACTTGAATTCTTTAGGTGACTCTATCCCGACTCCTCCCCTCCCCATCGCTCTCACCTCTGTATCCTCAGCACATAACTGGTGCTTAATAATGATTGAGCGGATTGAGTGGATTGGCGGAAAATCTAGTTAGAGTCTAGTTTCAGTCTCTTCCCTGATTAACTATGGGTCTCTGGACCTCTTTTCTTTCCTCTAAAAAGAGGGGAAACTCAAGTACAGGTATCAGATCAATCCTTGATATCCTGAGACCTCTACTACCAGTGTTCTTAATTTACATCATGAGGTTTTAAGATGAAAAATGCGAACCTTACTTGAGTTTCAGAAGCAGTCATTCTTGTTATTTCCTTCCAGGCTGCTTGGTCAAATAATTCCACAGGAGCCTTTATTTTGGCTTTTTACAGTTTACCAGGTTTCTTGGGAGATTTGCTCATGTTTTCCAGATATCACCTATACTGTTGACCAGAGTTAAAAGCAGGTGAGGCTGCAAGTAATCCTTGTTAGTCAAATATGGATTCAGCTTAGAAACATGAAAGCTAACTTGTCTCAGACTTTGAGAGGCCATGGTTATCCAGCGTTTTTTCTTTTTGTGCTTTTACGGAGGGGGGCGGGAGGGAGGGAGGGAGGGAGGGAGGGAGCGGAGGGAGGGGGAGGGAGCGAGGAAGGAAGGAAGGAAGGAGGGAGGAGGGAGGGAGGGAGGGATGGAGGGAGGGCGGGAGGAGGGGGGGAGGAGGAGAGCGTAGTATGCGGTTAGGAGGAGGGGAGGCGTGGGGATGGGAGGGGTGGAGGCGGAGTGACGTCATTGAGGAATGTGAATTCCTTTCCTTTCCTTTCCTTTCCTTTCCTTTCCTTTCCTTTCCTTTCCTTTCCTTTCCTTTCCTTTCCTTTCCTCTTTCCTTTCCTTCTTTCCTTTCCTTTCACCTTTGTTTCTCAAATCCCCCCTGGCTTGTAAAGGCTGAACTTTCATTTGAGTTGTGAGGATATACTCAGAGAGCTGCAGAACAATTTTGCTTTTATCTTTCCAAGATTATAGGGAATCCATGCTTATGTTTTATGAAAAGGCCAGGAACAGACACTACCTCATAGAGAGGTACAGTCAGAAGTGGTATTTTATCTTGCTAGGGCTGTTATAGCAAAGTATCACAAACTGGGGTGGCTTAAAGTAACACACATTTATTGTCTCCGCTCTGGAGGCTGGAAGTGTGAGATCAAGGTGTCGATAGGGTTGGCTCCTTCCGAAGGATGTGAAGGGGAATCTGGTCCATGCCTCTGTTCTTAATTCTGGTGGTTTACTGGCAATCTTTTGGGTTCCTTGGCTTGTAGATGCACCATCCCAATCTGTGCCTACATCTTCACATGTGCTCTCCCTTATGTGTATCTGTCTTTGTGTCAAAATTTTCCCTTTTTATGAGAACATCAGTTATATTGGATTAAGGTCCACCACAGTGACCTCATTGCAAAATGATTACCTAAGGAGAGACTCTATTTCCAAATAAGGTACTGGTGGTGAGGTCTTCAACATCTCATTTATTGGGGACCCACTTCAATCCATAACAAGTGGTATGTGCTATTATATGTGCTGGCTGCAGCCTTGAAGTAAGGTTTTGGAGGTTCCTGGATGAACTAACGTCAGGGCTTAGCCCTTTGGTGCTGAATTATGGGGTTGTCTGGGGAGCCCTTAGGGTGGTGACTGGAGGAGGCCTGGGAACACATGTGAGGCAGAGGCTATTTACCAATTGTTAGGAAAGTATTTTGGTAGTTTAATATTTTTTTCTAGCTAGTGATAATCCCTGCATAGAGACTGACTTACTCTGTGGTATACTTTAGAAGTTCTGGGATGGCCATCACCTCTTAAAATTTCTATTTGTTGGTTAACACTTGAATTTATAGTTCTGATAACTCATGGTAACTTAAAATATTTGAGCACTGATAAAATGTGAATTCCTCTGTTTTAATTTGAAGCTTCAGCCATCAAGTCTCTGCCCATCTGTTTGAACATCTAGTGCTTGTTTTCTTTTCTAGATTTGGGATTACGTTGTGAAAATCAAAATGGCCCTTATCTGGCCTGATTGCTCTTTAGTTTTCTTTAAATGATAGAAGTTGTTACCAAGCACTATTCTTCCTCATGACAACTCTATGAGGAAGACATCTTATTGTCTCCTAAAAGATGAGATGAGAGCTCTAGCAACTGGTCCATGGCCACAACTAGTAAGACTAGTAAGACTTCTGTGCTGCTAACCAGTATACTATTGTGCCTCTATGTAAATAACATATGTATTAAAGATTAAACAAAAGGGACAATTTTCATCATCCTTGAGTTGACTTTGTGATACGTTTTAAAATAATTTTAGCAAAATCCATTTCAGATTCATGTGGTGGTAATGAGGATGCTCCTCATTAATTAAACTGGAAGGAGGTCTGTTTCCTCATTTTACAGAAAATATACAGAAATAAAATTTATAGAAATGAACAAATTTCCCCCTTTCCTCTTCCTCCAGTGGAGGTCATGGTGCTTGACTTCAGACATGGCCACATTACAGGGCAGCTGTTGTGTGATCTGAGGGATCTCCCTGGCTTCAGCTTTTGATAATGTCTGAAAATTTAATCTTGGAAATTCATTGTATTCATGGAAGCTCTCAGGTAGAAAGTTGATTGATTTATCCTGGAATATTCAAATATGAATGCCTACTCCCTGTTGTGAGCATTTTTATTGAATCTGAGAAGATTTTTTCAGGATAAATAATGTGATAAGGTGTTCAAGGATAGAGGCCATATTTCATTGGTGGTATAGAACCTGGCTGATGATGGCCAAGGACTCCATGAATATAATAAACCAATTAATTAATCAATTAGTTGATGCTACAAATCTTCATGGAGCACCTCCTCTGGGTCAGACATCATGCTAGGTGCTAGGATAGAGCCAGCCACTATTGTAGATAAAAAGACAAGCTGAGGGAAGCATATAGGGCTCTGAAAATAAAATTATTACCTTGGGAGTTTTGCCTCAGGTTAATTTGGTCTTGTTAAATACAATATTTATTACCCAGTGGATAAAGTTCAGGACAAGACTTTTCCAGAGAGAGAGAGAGAGATGATGGGTGGTGATCTATAAAATCCTGCTGTTTTGCTTCCCTTCTTTGGTCTAACTTTCAGTTCTGTCACAGCCTATGATTCCCTACACCACAAGTGGAAGAGGCAAGGGAAGATGAGAACTCCTACCACTATCGGCAGGTCTGGGAAAGAAGATTCATCAGTGATTAGGTTGCAACTTTGCTTAAAATCAGGTTTTGGGATTATCTGTGATTAGAATTTTCTGTGTTCTCATTCGTTGTTTCGGAGTAACATTCATTATGTGATGGAGTAAGCACCAGGCAAATGTTACCTGATTTACAATTGAGTTAAAGATCACTTCTGGACACAGGAAAACTATAATAATACCTGTCCTTGGTAAAGGAACTGGGTGATGGGGGGAAGGGGAGAGGAGACCTATTTTTTATTCTACCTCTTTTTATATTTCGTTACATTTGTGGTAATTAAAAAATTATGGTTAACAATGTACAATTCTATATAAATCCATAGTTACCTAGGTTTCCCAGCACTTTCTCTTCATGGAACTGGCTTCCAGCCCATTTAACTTGGCTTCTTTTGGAGGGACTCTTTAAATGGTCTAAGCCAAATTTGACTTTTTTTTTTTTTTGAAACATCACACATTGAAATGTCTCTGTCATGTTTATTTCAGGCTGGAGCTCAACTTGCCAGGTGACAGAATTGTAGCCCTGACACTTAAGTGTGAACCTGATGAAGAGGCAGGAGGGTGGGTATGTCCACCACTGCCTTAGGACCCCAAGCCCTCCACCATTGCTCCCTGGCAGGACACATTCACTGTGTCAGGATCCGTGGCAGTGAGCATGTTCCAATGTCCCAAAGGTTGGTTCACCACACTTGCTTCTAGTGACTCACTCAAGAGATATGTATTCATACACACAAATGTGCACACACAAATGCACACATACATAGAAACATACACATGTACAAATACGCACACAAATATATACAAATATATTTGTATAACACACACACACACACACACACACAAATAGCACTTCTGTTTGGCCGGATGATAATTCCCTTTCTTTTTCAAGGATTCCTGAGTTTTGATTATGGAACTCAAAGATCTACAATAATCAAATAAATTAAAAAACACACAAATGAAAGGAAAGGCACATATCTTATTTTAAGACTCACAGAATGGGTGGAGTAGAGATCAGGCCACAATGAATAGCAATTTACTGAGCTAAGGCTGTCAGATAAGACTCTTCCAGAAGACTGGCTGACTTTCTGAATTTCAGTGTGGGAATGTAATAGTAATAAACTTTGGTTCTTTCCTGCTAGTACCTTTATGAATTACCTGCTTGTAGTTTCTGTCCCAATTTTCTCATTTAAAATTTTCAACTAAGAGAGCTGTGGAGGCACACTCTGGTTGAACACAATGTTGTCAGAACCTGGATGATGAATTTGGCTTCTTCTGCACTGCTGAGTTGATGAATGGGAACTGCTGATAAATCCATACAAATGAGAACTTTCTGGAAGGTAGGGCAGTGATGAAAGACAGCTGTTTTTTTTTTTATTATTACTATTCTTTTCTTGTTTTGTTTTGTTTTGCCTAGTAGTTCCAAATTGTTCTTTTTTACTACACTTTTGGCTCTGCTTGGTGTGTACATATCCCTTCCTGTGCTGCTAATGGTTGATTTCTTTCTGAGAGTGCTGGTTTCTAAAAGGATGTTCCAGATGGGAATTTGGGGGTTAAACCATTGTAACTCAAAGCTAGACTTAATATTTTTGGTTCACCTGCTGCTTACATTTATATGATGGTTTAAAAAATAGTTCTTCAAACATACATTTTTTTAATGAGTAGGTAGCCATGCCAATTTGAAGAAAAACCTATATATGCTGTGCTGACTATGGAATAATTATTATTCTGTCTAGCAGTTAATTCTGTCAGTAACGTTCATTAATAGAAATTTTATATTATTGGTTTTTACTTTTACCAGGAATCTCTAGTTTTCTTGCTTTATGAATATTTGAAATGTAATTATAGCGATTGCTTTATTCCTCTTCCTTGAGAGAGCTGTTTTTCTCTCCCTTGATTGTCCTATTTCTATGGTATTTTATAGTGCTAAGCTGCCTCTTATGCTATCTTATTACCAACCCTTAAGCTCATTAATAATTCATGCTCCAGCTGTGTGAATCAGTAGCTTTAATTAGCTATTACTATTTTCCAGAAAAGACAGTTTCATTTATGAGTGTTATTTCATGGAGCAAACTACTTAAGAAATACATGCATTTGAAAATGAAATAATTTATTTGAACTGTGTTTTAGGCTCTAAATTTATTCTTCACTGTATTTCCATTTTATTTTAGTTTTGAAAGCTTATTTATAAAATATTATATTTGTATATTAGCATATTTTATGCTTTTAATGCTTACAATATTTTGGGAATGCTTTTGCATTGCCTTTCACCAATATCCCAATCCCATTGCAATGTCAGCTTTCACGTGTTTAGCCTTTTTTTAAAAATTTTATTTATTTATTCATGAGAGAGAGAGAGAGAGAGAGAGGCAGAGACACAGACAGAGGGAGAAGCAGGCTCCTCACAGGGAGCCCAATGTGGGACTCGATCCCTGGACTGGGCATCATGCCCTGAGCCAAAGGCAGATGCTCAACCGCTGAGCCACCCACACATCTGTCAAGTGGTTAGCCTTATATTCTTTTATGGACTGTAAATTTGTGAGGCATATAAAGAGCTACTTGTGTTCTTGTCTAATATTTCATAAACTTTTGTACTTAGTCTAAACAGAATTAAGTATTTTTAAAGACTTGAAAAGATTACCTTCAGTCATCAAATTTTGAGTTAGTTGACTCCAAAGGCATTGGATCTTCAATCAGGTGGAAGCTGGTCCCAATACCAGGAGCGCCCAGGAGTCTCTATGGAAGTACAGATAGGGCTGCTTTGGGAGGCCTGTGCATATGTTGATCTTCTGATCAGAGGGCATGGCTATCCAATTATCCTAAAAGCTGTCATAAAAAAGTTTTAAAAGTAAATTACTTTGAATTCAATATGAATGCTTCAGAATTCACAGGAAATGGGAAGAGCAAGGATGTTGCAGAATCTAACACCACAATTTACTTAATCTTTGGACTAGAGTCATTGGACCTGACCAATAGTCCTCTGAGCTAGTCTTTTTTTTTTTTTTTTTAAGATTTATTTATTTATTTGAGAGAAAGAGAAAGAGAGTGGGGGCAGGACAGAGGGAGAGGGGGAGAGAAAGAATACCAAGCCAACTCCCTGCTGAGTGCAGAGCCTAATGTGGGGCTCGATCTCATGACCCTGAAATCATAACCTGAGCCAAAATCAAGAGTCAAATGCTTAACAGAATGAGCCACTCAGGCACCCCTGAGCTAGTTTTTTTCAAGAGACAGTGAGATGATTTTATGAGGCAAAAAATATACAATTAAGTGTAGTACAAAAGATAACTCTTAGAACTGGAGAATTTGGAAAATTATTTGAATTTAATTTACTTAGGGGAATTAACTCTTTATTTCATCTGAATAAATGTCTCTAGAAAAACTTGAGAATACCCAAGAACCCACTCAATGGATATATTTTTATTTGCTTCTATGATGACAGTATATAACTCAGTCTGCAAAAATGCTCCAACTAAGACAAATTCTTAGATATTTGGAGGTTTACATATCAGACTGAAGATATCTTGGGAAAATTGTCTGCTATAAATAGCCTTCAAGTATTCTGGGATCAAAGTTTGGTTTTTGGTCACTTGCTAATTGCCATTTGAATTATAATTTCACAAATTATAAACAGAGGATTAGGTCTCAGGGTATAAAACCCATTTCTTTCCTCATGAAAAAATTAATTTATTTCTGTGAAAAAGGTGTCATTACCTTTCACACTGATTTTAGCTTCTTGGGCTAAATTAAACTGGAAGGAGGTCTGTTTCCTCATTATGCTATAATACCCCCTGTTCAAAAACCGTGGCCATATTACATTTTACATTCCTTTTGCTGCTTTGCCTTGTTAAGGCTTCTGTGAAATGATTTCAAGAGCTGATTGCATTTCAGAGCATGGTTTAAATGGAAAGATGGGTCCTTAAGGGAATTTGTGTTATCTTGGAGGTACTTTAGAAGAGGGGAGAGGAAACAAAGATCCACGTGAGGAGGAAGTACACATTTAGGTGTGCCTAGGAAAAGCCCTAGTATTGGATAGAGATTTATTTTATGGGGACTCTAAATGATAACTATCAACCTGTAGTTTTGCATTTTTACCTACTATTTTTGTCAGAATTGTTTTGGTTGCAAGTGACAGGAAACCCAGCCCAAAGTAGCTTGGGTTGTTTAAAAGAGGGGGTTTATTGGCACATATGACTGAGATGTAGTGTGGTACAGACTACATTATCAGAACCTGAGTTTCTGGTATCCATTTCTTAGATATGCTTCTTGGCATTGGCTTTATTTTGCAACCTCATGTTGTTATGAGGTCCCTGTCAGCAATTCCAAGATTTAAATCTAGGTTGAAAAAGCAAGGATCTTTGGCTTGTGATTCCCAGGAAATGTCCAGAATGTCACCAAGACCACCCTGGATTAGGTTTCCTGCCTAGCTAACACCAATCATTGTGGTCAGGGAGGGTCTTACTCTGGATGAAGGAGGTTTACTCTGCATCCCTGGAAGGGCAGAGCCACAGAGGGGACCCATCCAGGTCACACTATTTGAGGGGGTGGGGTGCAAATCCCCAAACAAAAACTGAGGCAGTTCCCAGAAGTGGGGGGGAGTTTGGGGAGCCCAAGGGCAAAAGTCTACTACACATGCCATATGGATCCTTCCTTGGCCTGGACTAAAGATATAAACATTATATTATGTTTGCATTCCCAGGATTACTCCATAAAACTCTAAAACCTGAATACCATCTGAAGCATAATCATTTAGTAGGAGGGATATTTATTATTTCACTTTCAGCCCCTCAAAAGAGCAAGAATGAATCCTAGTTACACGTTTAAGCTTTAATCATTGATGAGTATTTCCAAATTTCCAAGTATTAGATGTTAAACATGCAAATTCTTCAAAACAGAATTTGAAGATGCCTTGAAATTTATCTGAAACTGTGGTATGCCACTTTGTAGAATCTGATAAAAGCTGTCAACTCTCTCTCCAGATAAAAGTATGTGGGCATGTATACATGAAATATGACATACAATTTGAGGATTTAGCAATTCCAACTGAAAACCGATGCAGTCCCACTACTTATCCAGTGCTTGAATCCCTTCTGTGATATTCTTTCTAGCAAGAAGTTGTCCAGTTTAGTTTTGAAGTCTCCGTGGCATGGCCAGACTTTGGCCCTGGGAACCCGGAACAAGATGGCTGTCCCAGTCTGCTAGTCACCTCGAAAGCTTCCTCAAAGCTTCCCTTCTCGTCTTTCACTTTACATTTTGGGTTTTGCTTTTTTCCCTTTGTCTCTGAATACAGATCCTCTTCCCGTGTCTCCACATTTTGGATGTGTTTGTTTTTCTATTCTTCTTCTTTGGACAATTTAATGAACATTTTTTTATGGTGATTCCTATTAATGTGTTATCTCTGAAAGTACTTCCTTTGGAGAAGGGATGCTAGATGTTTGCACATCATCCAGTTTCCTTGAGAACTTTTTTTTTCTTATTTTTTTTTTTATTGGTGTTCAATTTACTAACACAGAATAACCCCCAGTGCCCGTCACCCATTCACTCCCACCCCCCGCCCTCCTCCCCTTCTACCACCCCTGGTTCGTTTCCCAGAGTTAGCAGTCTTTACGTCTCCCTTTCTGATCTTTCCCACACATTTCTTCTCCCACTACCAACACCAAGGAAATACAAACGATTTTAAAAACATATTATGAACAGCTATACGCCAATAAATTAGGCAATCTAGAAGAAATGGACGCATTCCTGGAAAGCCACAAACTACCAAAACTGGAACAGGAAGAAATAGAAAACCTGAACAGGCCAATAACCAGGGAGGAAATTGAAGCAGTCATCAAAAACCTCCCAAGACACAAGTTTCCTTGAGAACTTAGAGGTTCTTTACTCAGGACTGATTGGACATCCACTGGTGGGGAGCTCATGGCCACTAGAGGGTGCCAACGCCACCTTTAGGCTCCTCTGTTAAGTTCCTGCTTCTATTGAATCCACTAGGGTTCTAGGGTAGCTTCTGCCCTTTTGTGTTGGTCCTACCTTTTAGGGCCCTATGGAGCAAGTACCAGACTACAGACCAATATGGAGTGGAGACACATTTACTTAGGATATGTTAGGCTGGTAGTCTCACCTCCAGAACTGAGCAGCGGCCCCCCCAAGTCATACCTGAGAGTTACCCCACCGAGTGTTCTTTCTGATGAAAATACTCAAGCCTCTGATACAGGAGAAATGGGACTCTTTTTAGCTACTGCATCTGTGGTTCCCTTTTTTGTCTCTTCAAGACAGTGCTTCTGGATGGGAGGTCAGTTGGGACTTTGATTCCTCATAATCTACCTGCAAGTTGTGTTGGTGGGTGCAGGAGAGTGGTGCTGTAATCTTATGGGGTCAGCACTCTGTGGCTGCTTGACACGCAGAGGTTTCATTTTCACTTTCGGGGTGGATCAAATAGACTTTTTGGTGTGTGTTCTCTTCTGAGCCCTCATTTGTTCTGCAATCAGTAGATAAGTAAAGGGCCATGGTGCTGTCAGCATTATTGCAGCCTTTTGCTATTTGTTTCCCGGAAAGATTGTCTTGTGCCAGTGGCTTGAGCTTTTTGGAGCATCTAAAATGTGCTGCTTAGCCACACTGGCAGGGAAGCCACTGGCGGTGGCTTTTCAAGTGGTCCTCTGAAGTGGGCAGGAGAAAGCACTCAGGGGCAGCTGAAGCCAGAGTTTGACTTGGGCACTCTTTTCAGTCCGTGCTAAACACAGGATTGCAGCATTTGGACTGTAACTAACCTGCTGCAGGAATCCTCTGAGCACATTAGCAGGATTGACATGATGCAGACGTGGCAGCCCCGAGGCTTGTTATGCTCGGTACATGAGTCAGCGTTTCTAAAATCACCACCAGGTGCCAACATCACAGAGGAAGAGGTGTAAGCTAGGAAGCAACTCAGAGGGAGTTAGAAGTGAAGCTGGATGAGGTTAGCTCATAGCAGACTCCACAGGAAATAAGGGAAGAGGAAAGGTAATACTGCAGGGAGAAATTCTAAGGCAGGAGTGAAACATTGTGTAACCAACCGGGTGATGCACAAACACAGAAAATATTAATGCTGAACAGCTGAATGGGAAAAAGCAACACAGCACTAACTGGCCGGGGTACTTTGTAGTAACCTTGTTTGACAGATGGGTAGCGCTTATATAAATGTGGTCAGTGCGAGGTAATAATGTTTTCTTAGATCCTACCCACTCTCTGATTTTGCCTCAAATAAAAGTAGGACAAACGCTAGAAGAGATCCCATTAGGGAGATGCTGGCTTACAAAAGGCAGCCTTGAAGGTGGCCAAGTTATTCTTCCCTTCTGTCATCTGCAAATATTTACTAAGTGCCTACTAGGAGTCAGGAATTGTGTTTGGTATTAGGGATTCAGAGGCGAGAGTGCAGATGAAATCCCTGCCATCATAGGCTTACAACTGAGTCAAAGAGAGAATCAAATAACCATAGAAATACATGTATGATATGTATAAACCTTGATAAGTGCCAGGAAGGGAAGGTACAAGATGTTGTGTGAGTGTCTAATAGGAGGGCATGTCTTATTTGGGGGCATTTAAACTGAAGTTTGAAGGACAGAGAGGAGTTACTAGGTAGTTGGGAGGGGGGAGGAATGCTTTGGGTGATTCTCTGTGCCTGTAAAGGTCTTATAAAAAGAGGAACATGGAATATTTGAAGGACTGCAAATAAGACTAAAAGTAGTTGGAATACACAGAGGGAAGGAGAATAATCTGGTATGAATCTAGAGAGACTGTCCATGCATGGCCATGTTAAGATCTTATCTCCTATCTTATGTATTAACAAGGGGAGGCCATTGGTATATTTTATTTTAATGTTTATTTAAAATTTTTTGAGAGATTTTATTTATTTATTTGAGAGAGAGAGAGAGAGAGAGTGAAAGAGAGAGAGAGAGAGAGAGAGAGAACAAGCAGCGGGTGGGGAGGGGCAGAGAGAGAAGCAGACTCCTCGCTGACACACTCCTGCATCAGGCTCCATCTCAGGACCCTGAGACCATAACCTGAGCTGAAGGCAGATGCCGCCCAGGCACCCCAGCCATTGGTATGTTTTAAGAGCTGGGGAAAGAAGGGGTAGTGGAGTGGGGATGTGATCATGTATACATTTCAAAAAGAATATTCTGGTTATGATTTACAGAGTGGAAGGGGCTGTGTGAGACTTTGCTTGATATGGGGTGAGGGTGGGAGGCTGCTGCTATCCAGGGGAGGTGATAGTAGCCTGGATTGGAGTGGTAGCAGCAGACAGAGAGAGAAGTGATAGCACTGACAGATTGAGAAAATAGAGTTGGCAGTATTTGGTGATGGACTGGGTATGTGGTATATGTACGTGTGTCTGGGGGTGATGGAAAGGTCCAAAATGACTTCCACATCCTTGGCTGGCAGAGCTAGATGAGCGTGGGAACCAGTCACTGAGAAAGGAAACAGGAGCAGGAACAGATTTTGTTGGAAGTGGGAAATGGAAAGTCATGAGTTTTTCTTAGACATATTGAACTTAAGGACTTCTGTCATATTTTTCTTCCTTTTTTTAAGATGGGATTTGAAGTTAATTATAGTATAGATGAGACTCTTTGAGCCACAGTATTCGGATCCTATGGAGTCCCCACTCTGGATGCTCAGCTTCTGTTCAGATCTGAGGGGTGCTATCTCAGGGATTTGTGGGGACAGCCACACCTAATTTCCAAGGCTATTTATGACATGGACAATTTATATTTATAAATCTTGGCTTCTTTCCTCCTATAAAGTGGAAGACTCATTGAGATCATATATGTATTAATTCCTATGGCAGGAATCTTACCTCACCTATAAAGTAGGGATTCCTTAGGCAGAATAGTTTGGATGCCTGGCTTAGCAGAAGTTTGGGGGGATTTGTAGACATCCACTTAGGTTAGGGATGCTAAGGAGAAACATGTCTGTGAGCTATTTCTCTATCCTCTTCCTTAGTACTCAGGGATATATGAGTCTATGCTGCTCAGGAGAATTCCATGCCAAGGTATAGCAGAGCCTGTCAGCCTGCTCATCTAGCATCTTCTCCAAGACAGACAAGAGTGTAGTCCCAAAGGGACTGTCAGGGGCATCAACAACTTACATTCTATTTTTTAAGTTGGGTGATGGATTCATGAGTATTCATTATTATGCTTTTAACTTTAACTATTACACAAGTTATTTTGCATGGATCAAATATGTCAAAATAAAAAATGCAAAAGGAAAATAAAAGAGAAGAAAGAAGAGCATAGTCCCAATAGGGACCCTCTTTGTCTAATTTCTCTTCAGTTTATCCTTTTCCCAAAGCTGTGTTGCAAAGTATTTACTTTGTTTTTTCCCTTCACTTTATTTTTGTTTTTGTCAATCCAATATTCATCTTTTCTAATCTTATTCTCACTGTGTATATTATATATATGTATATGTAAATATATATATGAAGATTGTATTTATTTATTCATGAAACACAGAGAGAGAGGCAGAGACACAAGTAGAGGGAGAAGCAGTCTCACTGAGGGGAGCCTGAGGCAGAACTCGATCCCAGGACCCTGGGATCATGTCCTGAGCCAAAGGCAGACACTTAAACACTGAGCCACCAGGCATCCATATATATATGTGTGTGTATATATATATATACACACACATACGTGTAAAATATATAATATGTATAAATCTATCTATCTATCTATCATCTATCTATCTATCTCTCAAATCAGTATTCATCTTGCCCACAGTATGTGGTTCATTTGCACAGTGCCTGGCAAGTAGAAGCTATTCAACAGTCATTAGTTCTTTCCTCAGCAGAAGCTGGGTGGCCTGCATTGACAATGACAATGACAATTGACAATGACTTTCTCTGAGGCCCTAATTGCTCAAATAATCTAAATAAGCAGTTAAGTCACCTAAGAGAGCAGACCTTTCCTCCCATAGTTGGTCTGACATTCATGTGAGATCCTTTACCAGTGGTCGAAGATCTTGAGCCATGGTGAGATTCTGCTTAGAAGTTGGGATCCCTCCTTCTGTTTGGCCAACTACTAGGCTTCAGAGATGTAATTGGATTTCAAGGCTTTCAGGGATACAATATGGCTAGATTTAGGGGGAATTTTAATGTGCTTCCCTTGGAAGATGGCTTTGGCCATTCTGTATGGAACATGATCAGTCTTTGGCTAGCAAAAATTTCTCCTAAGTCTGTGTATATTGAATGCCGAACTCACCTCTGTTCACTCAGTAAGTAGCTCCTGATGCAACAGTAAAATCCTATACTTGTCAAATTTAGTTCTGCTTTTCACCTATCTTACTAGTATAGGAAATTAGATGTGGCTGTAGGTTTCTTATTCTTATCAATGGGAAGGTACTAAATGGTAAATTTTTATGTAAATTGTGCTAAGTGGACACTTTGCGCATAGCATTTGCATGTTTTCTCAGATATTAGGTCATGGGAGTTTGTTCTTGCTTTTTAATTTTGGAGAGTAGGGCCTCAACAGGGAAATATAAGATACACAATTTAAATATGTTTAGCAAATGATTTACTGAAGATTCATTTCTTGACCCTACTCTTGCCCTTTTCTGTTAATGTGAGAAAATATGTTATTCCATAAGAAATGTCAATGTAATACTTGTCATTTAGTCTCAAAGCAAATAGAAAATCTGCTTGTAGCTTTGTGCTTCTCACTAGATTTATTTTTTTCAACCAGAAGGGTATTCTGAAATCAGAGTTTGGCCTTTTGTATACCGAGTGATGTACAGGGAGAAGACCTTGCTTGATGTTTTCTCGATCCTTCCCTGATGGCTGATCCTCACGCTGCACCCATCTGCCAACATATTTCTGAGCGAGGCTTTACAAAGATGTGGCTGCAAAAGTTTTCTTTTTATACCAATCTAAACACCAGGTTCTACTAAATGCAAATGTGATGCACATGATTGGAGTGATATCATTTTATTAAAACTCTTCTCATAACCTAGCTCTAAAAGGCCTTCTGTTTCTATTATAGCTAGCTTATTGATGCTAAATAGTTCAGCAAATTGGGTTGTTGAAGCGCATCTGCCATGCATTATTCATTAAGTGCATCTTTCACAAATCAGAGCTGTCTGTTGCCTAATCCTAGAGTCCCAGTAGCACCACTTCTCAGGGAGTGTGCTTCCTCTGTGAGCCAAGAAATGGAGGCCCCGGCATATCTGTCAGGCCAACACTTGGTTACACTGTTGTCCTCGAAATGTAGTGCATAATGGGGAAAAGGTTTAATTAATGTTCTACAGTAATGTGTCTGTTTATAAAGAAATAATGTACTATAAAATTAAGCAACGTATAGTGAATGTACCTCCTAATGGCAAGGCTGGCATTTTAAGTGATCAGTAAATCACTTAAATATTAAGACTTTCTTGAACAAGGGTAATAAAAGGAGACATTTGGAAATGGTAGATACCGGTACATACAATTATCCACTAAATAAAACATTTTTATTGTGATCACAGTGTTAATCACATTGTAGAACAGCCTGATCAGGAAACGTGAGAAATTGTATCTGAATTTTTTCATTTCTGACATGATTAACTTCCACATCAGGCTGTAAGTCCCAAATATTTAAACCAGCGTGTGACTTTCCACAGAGGACAGCTGTGCTTTAGTTTCCTGAGGCTGAGTGATCATTTGTAAAACTGCTGACATTGCTGCTTCCCATGGTTAAACCCTTCTTGATTTGGATCAAGGTGTCTAGGCTTGTGATATTTTCTCAGCTCCCGCCCTCTGGGCTGTCTTTCCAGCTCCTGGGGGCAAAACTGGATTCTCAGCTACTTCGAGCTCCCCTCATGGGGGAGGGAGGCTTCTGCCACTGATGGCTTCTGTGAGAGTGATCAGTCCTATGGGGTCTTGTCAGGCCAGTTCTTTGGAAGGCGATGTTACATTGCTTATAAGGAAGAAGTGTGAGGGCTGACCTATACAGCTTGATGTTGCCTGGCTGTCCCCTGGAGCTCTTTCATACTCCCCCTTGACCAGCCTCCTTTGATCAGAGATCACATCCAGAGAAACTGAATGAACTATGGGGGTTCCTTCCATGGCTTTCCCTCAGGGTTCAGGCTTTTCCACTTGACTCCTCCTTTCCGGCAGAATATGATTTGACCATCAAAATTTTCTACTTTAAAGACTTGAAACAACATACTTCCAAAGCATCATGTGTGTGTTTGTGTGTGTGTGTGTGTGTGTGTATTTCCCTTTCTCACTAATTAAAATAAAAATTAAAAAAAGAAAGTTAATGAATGGTTATTTTAAATAGTATAAACAAACAAGAATGTGGGGTCTCCCCTCTTTGCATATTATATATGGTTAAGAATATTCTGCAAAATGGAAATAGTTTGTAAAGTGTGAAGCCAATAATAATAATAATAATGCATTCAAAATGCTTTAGAAAACATCCATTTATATTTAATCTTTTGCTACATGAATGTATGTGAGATAGACCGTCTGGAGAGGGCTTTGTAAAACAAAATGGTCAATTCCAAGACGTTGTGCTTAATGGGTTGTGGTGTCTGAATCCCAGAACTCTATGGATGAAAATTTGGCAGGTTGGAAAGTGAGATGAGGGTTTAATGAACGAAATCTAATCAAGAGATGGAAATGCTGTTCCTCTTAAATACAGAGAAATTAATGGGCTGGAAAAGGCACAAACGGTTTCCGCAGTGGCACAGAGTGATTTCCGGAGTAGGGCTGAACAGAATATGGCTGGTTGGGCTGTGTGTCTGTCAGTCAATGACTGGCTGTGGCTAGACTTGCCAGCAGGAATTATGCATGTTATGGTCATTCCCACACCAGATCCTTGCTTTAGTTCCTAACTGGTGTCCCTGCTGGTCTTCCAGGACCCTGCAAGGAGGGGCTTTTGATTGGTGTAAGGGCTAATGGATGTTTGTTTCTTTAATTTGATAGAACAGCATGAAATCAGGGTCTTTCTTACTATAACCTTGAGTAATGAGGACATAACCTCTGTTGGAAGATGGGGATTTAGAGATTTCAATCAGTGGGAAAAGGTTTCTCTGACAACCAGCGAATTTTCTGCTCTAAATTCTGATAAAGTTTCTCTTGTAGTATAAGTTAACGAAATCTCTAAGAAATGCCTCTAGTTGGGATTTAGTTATGCACCAAAGCCAATTGCTAAGGGCAATCAGGGCAGAGGCAGTGAATTAATTAACTTCTGTCATTCTGGACAGATTAATCCACTGAGTCCTGACTTGAAAGGAGATGGGCAGGTGGGAGTGCTTTGCCGCTTTTGGGAGTGGGGGAAAACAACCTGGCCTCTACCCCTTGCCCACACTTCACCTTTATTTCCTGGCAGGAAGCTGGTAACATCCAGGAATCAGTAAGGGAGGAGGATGAAGAGACAGGGCATTGAACTCAGGACACTTATGGAGGAAAGATCCTCCAAAGGGAACAAAACAAAGCCATTAATGGAAATAAGTTATTGGTTAGTACCTACAGGTGGCTACAGAGCCCAATTAACTCTGTGTGTGTGTGTGTGTGTGTGTGTGTGTGTGTGTGTGTGTGTGTTGGGGGTGGTGATGAGAGCTATGAAATTTCTGGATGGTTAAGAGTTAGTTAATTCCAACTCTGGTAGTGAAGAGCACATAGCACTGTGGGGTCTAGGTGAGTGGGAGGTAGTGGGTGGTCCTCTGCCCGCAGTGCTAATTGCCATCGGAACAATATCACAGGATGGCAGGTGAATTTGCTCTTGTTAGGAACAAAGTAGAAACACTAGGGGCTTTGAAGTCTTAACTTAAACCAAGGAACAAGCTAGAGCAGAGAGTAATGGCTTACTTCCAAGTTAAAATTTAGAATTAATTAATATGAATTATAAATAAGATGATGACCAGTAGTCCTGGGAGCTGTTGAAAATGGTCTGTATCTTAGCCTTCAGACTTACTTTTTAAAATGTTTCTCCAGAGAAGAGTTATATTTATATTTGAAGTTTGCTTTAATTTTGTTAAAGGTTTCTTTTTTTTAAAAAAAGATTTTATTTATTCATGAGAGACACACACAGAGAGGCAGAGATATAGACAGAGGGAGAAGCTCCATAGGGAGCCTGAAGTGGATCCCGGGATCACAACCTGAGCCAAAGGCAGACACTCAACCACTAGCTACCCAGGTGTTCCAAGGATTTCTTGTTTTAACACAAGTAGAAATTCTTGATATTAAAATGTATTTTGCTGCCATTCCTGTTAAAATACAACTGTTGCATTGCTTTGGCTCCCTATGAGCTATGTGACTCAGGCTCAGCTCTGTTCAGGGCAAAATGAGGGGCAGGCAATTTTATTTCCCATAGAATTTGGTCTTGATTCCTCTACTGACTGGAGAATAATTATCAAATTGCTTGGGATTAGGAAGGGGATAATAAATGGAAGTGGATTGTATCTGTCTGTGTGTGTATATTTACTAGAAGTAAACTCTATGTAGTAGGGAATGTGTGGTCCGATTATTAGTCAGTGCCTGGCTTATAGCAGATACTTGACAAATAGTTCTTCACACCCACCTACAATGCCCTGAATGATCTGCTACACTCCTCTGCTTACTACCTCTTTCTCTTCATTTCCCACTACTTTTCCTACTGCTCATTCAGATTAGCCATATTTTCCTTCATATTCCTTGTAAACCCCAAGCCTACTCTTACTGCAGGCCCTTTGCACTTGCCATTACTTTAGACTGGAATCTTTCTTGATTTAGAAATGGCTCTTTTTTCACTTTTAGGTTTCTGTTCAAATTTCGCTTCATCAGTGGAGCTTCCCAGACCCTCTGTTTAAAATAGCCACCCTCTTCCCTGTTCTTCACTTCTGCTTCATTTTTCTCCTTTGCACTTACTAACTCTGGCATAAACATACATATATCTGGCTTGTTGATTGGTTTGTATTTCCTCACTAGGATGTAAACTTAATGGGTGAAGGTTTTTTTTTTAAACTGCTTTTTTTTTAAGATTTTATTTATTTATTCATCACACACACACACACACACACACACACACACACACACACACACAAACAGACACAGGCAGAGGGAGAAGCAGACTCCATGCAGGGAGCCTGACTTGGGACTCTATCCCAGGGGTCCAGGATCAGGCCTTGGGCTGAAGGCTGCGCTAAATCGCTGGGCCACCCGTGGCTCCCCAGAGTGAAGGGTTTTATCTGTTTTGTTCATTGCTGCTTTTTGGGACCTAGAACTGTGCCTGGCAAAGAATAGGCAGCCCCTAAAATTTGTGGAATTAATGAATTTCACCTATTGTTTTGACTATACCTGCACATATAAATAGAATAGAAATTGTAGCTCATTATTTTTCTACTGCATTCACATATATAAATTAAAACAAATGATTTCACTGAGGTTTATTTCACAAACAGAATGGTTATTTACATGAATATTGCTAAATGGATAATTACTTTGAGAATTAGAAAAGATAGTGATGCAACTTAAAACACAAAGTTCAGGATCAAAATTTAACTTCCCATTTGCTAGTATGGGTTAGGAATCAATTAAAAAGCATGACTGCCTCAGTTCCCCCATGATGACTTTGAATGCAATAGGGTTTGTAGCAGACTTCCCTCGTTACTGCTCTGGTTATAACCCTCAGACCCTAGTGCGGAATGAGAGACCTGCTATCTTGACTCTCCAGCAAAACACCTTTTTAGATCTCAAGTGTGGGATACTTTCTATTACTACCTAGTGACACCACACTGAAATTTCAGACGAAAATGCTGTGAGAGCTGAAATTGAAAAAAAAAAAATTCAACCAAGAACAAATTCTTTTGTGATATACAACTTCCTGAAAATATCCAGAATTAAAGGGACTGAAATTGCTACTTACTATTCTTTTAAGCAAAATCTCCTTTTTAAAAAATGTGGGAGATTGCATTTGTTTGCTTCATTTTGAGAGAAGTTTTCCCTATGTAATTCTTTAGGAAGTATATGCTTTAAAAAATTTAGTAACATGTTCTCCCACAAAAGCATCTGCCTCCTAGGAAATAACTCCTGGGAACAGTGGTGAAAATGGAATCAACCTTTGAGGGCAGGGTGATGGACTAGCAGGCACCGTGTGGATAGACATCATGATGCTTTAGCTTTAAGCAATGATTTTGAAGTAAACTTCTCTGCATCTCATCTGATATTCTGCTCTTGGCGGCATTAGTGGAAGAAAGTAGTGACTGACCCCCCTCCCCCCACCCAGAGCTGACAAAGGAACATTTCAGAGAGGGGAAACTAATTTATTCTGACTGCTTGTCAAGCATCAGCCTAACCAGCCTCATCTTTTTGCCCTAAAAGGTGCAAGATTCTAACCTTTGCTGCTATGGCATCGGCATTAAATAACAAAATGGCAAAGTAGTTCCTCTCAGGAGGAATATGCATTAGTACAGCACCATTAAGAGCAGGGAGTACTTAAAAGCAGTGATCTTTTGAAATCGGGGGCCAGATGGTCAGATATGTTGACCTTCATTTCTCTCCTATTAGCAAAAGACATTTCCTTTTTAATTCAAAATGACTTACCAGGAAAGTGACAGAATTTTCTAAACTTTTATATATGTGATGCAGCACTTGAGCATGTTGCTGCTTGGGGCGTGTCTGGGAGCAGTAATATCGAGTTGTGCTTCCCATGACTTTCTTCACAAAGGTTTTGATGAATACATTTTTGATGTCAGTGGGGGTATGTGGGGCTACAGATTTGGGAAGTTCTCTGTTAGCCACAGGAAAATTCTTGGATCAGTTAAAAAAATTTTTTTTTCTTTTGCTAAAGTTTACTCTAACTTCTAGACTTCCTGTTCTCTAACTGAGCCATCTTAAGGGGCTGGTGATGTGTCCTGTGTCCTAGATGGTGTTGGGATGGAGGAGGCGCAGGATCTAATGGCAGCCAGACCTTTCAAATGACTTTTCAAGAAAGGGTACTTTAATGAGCAGGTGACCCTTGTGGCGAGTTGAAGCTCATGGCCATAGGGAACTTGAGTGACAGTGTAGCAGAGCTTGCCTTGAAGTTGTCCCTCCTGGGAGGAGGAATCTGGCGTGATTATCCACTACTGTCACCTGTCATTGATTGAGGGCTGTTCCTGGGGCTCCCAAGTCTGCAGTGCTTTCGCCTGTCCTTGGTGAGGATCAGGCTGGGCGGAACAAGTCTCAGGTGGAAGGCACAGTGCTTCCAGCAGAATGCTGTTGGACTGGCATGCATGCAAATCGTGAGCTCAGAGGCAGAGCCCTCTTGTTTGTCATTTGTGTTCCAGTTTATTGACTATTCCCTGCCTCTGGCAGTAAGCTCCATGACAACCAGGAGCCGGGGTCTTTTAAATTCCCTACATAGTGCCTGGAGCAGGGATATGGAGTTTCACTGGAAAACAGATAGCCTTTTACATTTATTTCATTCCAAATATGGAAGGAACCCTGATGTGGCAGAAAGGGAGAGCTATCGCAGGAGACTTAGAGATGGATGGAGAAATTGAGGCTGTCTGGGTGGCGGGAGGGAGGGGTGCCCAAGGCAGATACAGGGGCAGAATCTGCGGGGGGCACAGAAAGGTCATTGGGGTAAAGTCTATGTCAGGATTTAGACTTAGTAAGAATGCTCTCATTTAAGAGGCCACAGTCAAATCCTTCATTCTCTTCCTGGGATTCTGTTCCTTCAACTACTTTACCTGCTTCCCCGAGATATTAAGATAATTAAAGGAGATAATAGATTGGAAAGCACTTCTAAGAAGTACTCTTATTGAGAAAGCTACTATTTAACTGTTGAAAATATGTTATGTTCGGGATCCCTGGGTGGCGCAGCGGTTTGGCGCCTGCCTTTGGCCCAGGGCGCGATCCTGGAGACCCAGGATCGAATCCCACATCAGGCTCCCGGTGCATGGAGCCTGCTTCTCCCTCTGCCTATGTCTCTGCCTCTCTATCTCTCTCTCTCTGTGACTATCATAAATAAATAAAAAATTAAAAAAAAAAAAAAAGAAGTCAGATCTTTAAAAAAAAAAAAAAAGAAAATATGTTCAAGTTAAAATTGTTCATATGTGCTCAGTCCCTTTAAAAAGTGATTGCTGCTGGCCATAGCCATTTGGATGGACAGTTATTGCCTCCCAGCTGAAGGGAGTGGGATAATCCATTTCCATGGTGTGTCTGATGACCTGTGGCTAGAAGGAGAACCGTGGGGGTGATTGGGTGACTCTTATCTCATAGAAAGCTGGCAGCCTGGGAACACAGGGACCCGAGAGAAATGTGCTCAGGTGATAATGGGAATTTATATCTGCCCTATCTGGAAATCCATTTTGATAAGTGAATAAAGCAGGGGAGCTAGGAAAGCAGACCTGCATGGGGGAAATGGCTTCTTATTGCAATTAAGACCAGGTGGAGAGGAGAGATCTCACTCTTACTTTTGGCAGGAATGTTTGAGTCTTCTGGTTGATCATTTGAGTGCTTTGATACCTAGTCCACCGGGCATTTGAAGAGCTAGAGCTGGATTGGATAGGATGCTGGTCCTACCAGCCCCCTCTAGCCCATCCACATCTCAGGGGGCCTCTGGGCCATGCATGGGGACCCCTACCCCAGCCTGAAAGACCAAGGTCTATCCCTTTTGTAAACAGCTGCTACGAGGCCACTCTTCATCTAGGAGTTTCCACACCAGGGAAGCATGGCCTCGCTAAGGAAGGTGGACCAGGAAAGAAGGGCCTCACAGGGCCTGGGAATGAGAGTCTCCCATTTGGGCAGAAAGTTCCTGGGCACTAGAGTGTTTTTTAAAAGGAGAGAGGCAGGCCTGGGTGAGAAAGTCCCTTGACCTCTTGGACTCCTCAGCCTATGGGAAGAGGCAGCACAACCAGGAGAGGGCCAGACAAAGGGAGGATCTCTGACATATGGGACCCAGGACAGGGGCCAAAATGATCTGATTCGATATCCAACTGACTTTACCCTTGGTAGTTAAAACTTTAAAAAATCACAATCAACTGTGAAAGCCCCCAACTGTCTGTACAGTGAGGGATAGGATGACAACTCCAAGAAGCTGCTTTTAAGAAGAGAAAGGTAAGTCAAGGCAAACTGTCTAAGGGGTCACCATGTGACTCAGAGTAAAGTTGTAGTCTTTGAAGTGGCTACAGGGCCATGCATGATCTACTGCCCATCTGCCAAAATATGCTGCTGGAAAAGTGACAAAATCAAAAAGCAGCAAGTGTATACATTCTAGGGAAATGAGAGCTTTAAGAAACTCCCAAGATCAAAGAGGATTTAGTGACTACTGCTTACATCTTAAGTGCCATGTACAACTTTCCTGTGACTTCCTTTTATGAACAGAAACATCTGTTTTATAATAGTGCTCACTTTTCTTACAGTACTTAATAAAATTATCAAAATTTTATTTGATGGTTTTAGAGAATTTTAGTGATCAGAGAATTGAAGAAACAGAGGCACATCTCTGTGCTAGCCGGATATGGTGGGGATTTCTTTGTGGCACTTCATCAATGAGATTTAATCCTGTTATCTAAGTACATCAGCTTTGTGGTTCTTATATCTTATTCCTATTGAATTGTAGTAATGGGTAGTGGTTTCAAATACTTTCCAATTATTCCCATGGTACTTTGTGCTAGCCAAAAAAGCTCTAAGGGATACTCTTTTCAATTAATATTTCCTAAAGCCTTGTAGTTCATGTAGCACTTTGATAACCAGATAGTGATTTCCAATAACGGTGTTTTGAGACATTTTAGAGAATCTCCAGTTACCTGCAGGGATGCAAAGAATTTAAATTTCTCTAATGAAATGTACTGGGATTTGTTTATTATTGTTTTTAACATGGAATGGGTTATCTATATCTGGCTGAAAAGGTTAATGGGGGACTGGTGGCTCAAAAGGAGCTTTGATTATAAGTGATTTTGGCCACTATTCAATGTGCCCACTGCCGCTGGCATCACTATACACCTGAGCTATGTAATATTTTCCATGAGAACCTGAATTACGGGACTTCACTTACTGGGTTTTATTGTATGTGTCTTTGTGCTTCTGGTTTCTATTATTCAGTGTTGCTTACTAAATAGTGATTTGTAACCCACTGATGGAATCAAGATGCATACATTAGCCCCATTATAGAACTTTCTTCAATTCCATCTCATTTAGTTCCATTCACTTCTCTGCTTTGACTCGTATATATGGATCTGTTTAATTGGAGTAACTGAAGGCTCCTATCCCCATATTATTTTACATGTAACAGTGATATGCTCATCAAAGATTGTGTAATAAAGAGGCTCTGTAGTAGTAACATACATATATCCAGTGGGCATGATCCTGGAGAAAATAAAAGACTTTTCAGTGTTAATCCCGACTATCTTAAGAGTGGATCTAGATATAAAGTGGAAGCTCCTTGAGAATGGGGGCCATTTCTGTCTCATGCACAATTGGATCCCATAATGTGACAGGTAGTAGGGACTCAAAATGTTTGAATGATGAGCTTACCTATGAAAGCAGTGTTTAGCATGATTTCAGAAACTGCTTACTGATCTAGGTGTGAACCTGGACTTCTGCATGGGGAAAGGAAGCCAGTGAAACTAGAATGACTTCCTACAGCATGAATGTGGGCATGGTGGCCAATGTGGATCCGGGTTAGATTAGACCTAAGTTTTCACTGACTTTTTCTTCTTCTCCTTTCCCCCATTTGCTCCATTTATTATCATTCTGTTCTTGCAGTGGGCTAATTTGGAGTCATTTGTGATTCAGTACTATAGGCAGATATGTTTCAAAGTTTCTCCTTACAGTAAAGCCTTGAACTTCCTCCTATATATTTTAAATTTACATCTCAAAACTCAAAAAAGTGAAGTGACTGCTTCACTTCTGGACTCTGCCCAGTGCCTAAAGTAGTGTAAAATAGTGTGAGTGCTAAAAATACCTGTACTCTGCTGAAAAGAGTTTACAACATTCTCAGTAGAAGCTTTAAACTTTTACTTAAAGGTTAGAGAGAGCTGGCTCGATGGCAAAAGCAAATTTATTTAAATACCATTTTTACATTCGTTTCATAATAGTAACATTTTATCTTTTTTACAATGATTTATAGGCACTGGAGCAGAACAGGGGAGTCAGGGAAAAAAGCAATTAACGAATAAAGAAGAAAGTACCAATAGTGAAAGGAAAAAAAATCTTTGGAAAGCTAAAGAAGAGAGAATAATTGATGGTTCCATTTTAGCTTAATGTTATTTCTGGATCTCTTTTATAATGTGTTATTTACTGCATAGTTTATAGTTGACAGAAAATAAACAGCATTTGCAACATAATGTCTTTGGCTTTGCTGTGTACTTGCTCATCCCAGTTGCCTGTCACGTTAGAACTTCAACCAACATCCGTCAAAGTCTTCTGTGATGGAGTCTGTTTTTAATAAGCCCAGCACTATAATTACCTTATTGCAAAGTTAAAGCCAAATGACACTTATGATGAAGGTTTCATGGCTAAACAGTAAAGTCAGTGAAGCATATGCACACCAACTGTCAGATGGGAAGTAGCTGTTCGAGGATTTGTTTCTTTATTGCTTGACGAGGGTCACTTCATTTGTACTTGGAAACTTTGTGACAGCTATAACAGGTAGCAGAGAAGGATAAAGAACTAGTAACATGGAGGATAACTTAGAAAGATATCATCATTAATAGATTTTTGAAAAGATGAATTACAGAGCATTTGTGCTCAGGAACATCAGTACTAGGTGTTTCCCCAAGTATTATTTAACTTAAAACTCCCCGACTAACGAAGGAGTTAAAGCATTGTCCAAATTTTATATGCAAAGAATATAAAATTGAGGCTGTGAGAGTTTTTAAAATATATATATGCTTTGGGTTACCCAGCTGGTAAGTGACAAAACCAAGCTGTTAACCTGATCCACATTCTCTAAAGTCCCATGTGGTTTCCCCTGGTGTTACAACTGCAGTAAGGTAAAGTATCTGGTCTAATGGGGTCCAGATTGTGGTCTGGATGGAAAGGGAGTATGGTTTAGACAGGTCCACATACTGAGTTACTGAAAGTAGGAATGCAGAGACACACTCAGATGAATGATTGTCCTCTGTATTTTATGGCAGAGATCCATCTCCATTTTACATTGTTTGAAGTTTTCCATTTTTGCGACAATCACAATCAATTGTGAATTGATGTATCAGTAAATATCACATACACATCACAGCATCTTTCATCAAAGAAACTAGAAATAAATGGAGTCTTGCTTTCATCTTAACACATGTGGATGATGACAGAATGGTACTGTGTCTGAAAGCTGAAGAGCATCATTTTAATGTAATGGATGATGCAAAATGAATTTTTGAATCATTTGGCTCATTCAGAGCTACCATGCTACTAAACCTGGGATGCTTTTTCTCCACCCAATATCTCGCAGGAGAAATTTGGGGCTTTTTCCTACTCTCCTCTTGAATTGCTTTTGGGTAGTGGTAAAAACATCAGACTCTTTTTCCAGTTCACTTGAGGGTTAACGTTGCATCAACCTTCAGAATCACTCTGCTGCCACATCTGGGAAGAAGAGTGCCCTGCAGTGTCTCTCTTTCTCAATGGAGTGCTTAACCTTGGTGGTATCAGACCCGAAATTAATTTACTAAGTAAGTAGTGTATTTTGGTTTTCAGGACTGACCCCTGCCAAGACAGGATTTTGTTTTGTTTTTGTTAAGAATCAATAAAGAGTATAAATAACTTTTACATGTTTAACTCACAGTCACAGCATTATAAAATCTGTGTAAAAGAAAGTTGTATTTCAGGCTCTGGGAGTGAGCATTCAGTTACTGACAGTTACTGGTATCAGTTACTGATACCATATTGGCAAAGATGGCAACTCAATTGAAATGGAACTATTGGCTCTTAGGTGACATCTTTGTACAATGCCTGGAAATATCCTCCACTGATCTCTGAAGTACTACGCAGCATACAAAAGGCAATTAAGAAGTAAATTAGCAAGTTGCTGGTTTGAGAGCTGGAGCTCTTCCTCACTAGGCATGACATTTATTGTTCTGCACTTCTCTTCCTCTCTTTAGTATATTGCTTCTAAGGTTGGTTGGGAGTAGGTCTGGGGATTGGAATGATCATTGGCCAGGGGAGAGTTGTAGGACTGGTGTGACTTTCTTCTGGTAGGCCATGGAGGGAGTGTTTGACTTCCAATTTTTTAAAAAAATATTTTATTTATTTGTTCATGAGAGACACAGAGAGAAAGAGAAGCAGATACACAGGCAGAAGGAGAAAGAAGCTCCATGCTGGGAATCCGATGTGGGACTTGATCCTGGGTCTCCAGGATCACGCCCTGGGCTAAAGGCAGCACTAAACCGCTGAGCCACACAGGCTGCCCCTGGCTCTCAATTTTTTGCAGATTTCTTTAAAAGGTGGAGTATCTGGTGTCTCTATTATTAGCTTTGTCTTACACTACCATTTCTGAGGCAACACTCTAAGTTCTCAATTAACATTTTGTTATATTCACTTGTCTTACCCAGAGTCTCGAGGTTTCCTATCTTTACTATTAAGGAAATTAGTCTTCTATCTAGAATTTGAGATCTGGTTGCTTTTCATGTTCTACTTCTTCCTCTTGTCATATATGATCCCTTCTTGGTACTAAACTTGCTCACATCGAAACCAAACACCTGATGTGAATAGGATCAATTTGGTTAGAAAAGGAAGAAATATCAGTGAGGAGATCACAGGGATGCACTCTGGCCGGTGTCAGAGGGAGAGTGGATTCATTTCTGTTTGTGCCTAATCATCATTTGGATTTAAAAATTATCAAACAATTTTGCATGTTATCTCTAATATCTATGCAAGATACAAAAATAAAACAATAAAATAACATGTATCCAAATGTGTATTATGTGAAGTAATCTATAGGACTACACCAAGGACCAGAGATGAGCAGAGTAAGGAAAAGCCATCATAAAATGGATTATTTGGGATGGGCTTCTTGGAAGGGTTAAGTGTTTTAGGATGCAGAGCACAGAGCAGGCCAGAGAGTCCTTGCTTTGGTTGGGGACAGGGGCAAGGCAGGCCTGGATAAAACAATGGGACTATGCGGGCCCTATCTATAAGGCTATGAGTTGAATTTTGAACTGTAATAGTAATGAGTCTGTAATTAGTATTAAAAATAAGCTTACAGAGGTCACTTAATACATTAGTGCATATACCTTAGTGCATATACCTTAAATTTATGGAAACCAGTTTTAGTGTCAATATTAAAGAATGTTTCTTAAAGTGTAGTCTTGGATACAACCCATATCAGAATCACCTAGAGCGCTGGGGGAAAAAAAAAACATGTTTCTGGGTCCTCTCTCAAACTTTCTGGATCTGAAAATCTTAGGGTGGAGCCTAGGAATTGACATTTAAAATAATCTCTCCAGGGGATTCCTATACTCACCAAAGTCTGAGAATCATTGCTATAGAATAAGCTGAGAGTCCGTGTACTTTTATAATGAACATGACCTAGGGAGACCTGGCTTGTGAGAGTTGAGAGTTGAGAGTTGCTGATAAGTGGTTTTTCCTGTTTCTAAGAGTTGTCAAAAGTATCAATCTGCTGCTTCAGACAGAGCCTTATGAGATAGAGTCTTCATGGTTTTGGGGCCTGGACCTCAACTTTGCATTTGCAGATATTAGATTGGATGCGTTTGCCTAGAGAGCCCGATTCCCGCTAATAAATTCACAAGAGACTTGCTGATAAACTGAATACTGCCTTATTAATTTGTGGCAGAAGTTACGCCTGACTCAAGAACCAGGACTACATTGGTAGGCTGTTAGGAAAGGGCACACACATCAACAGGGACCTCGGTGAACAGAGTGCTCCAACCACTTTGTAATTGTCTAAGTACTACCCTCCTTCTCTCTATAGACTCGCCTCTCCTTGAGCATCTTATTCCTGAAACCCACTTCCTATACTGTGGTGCCTGCCACAAAGTCGATACTTGACGGAAAGCTGTTGAATGAATGGATGATTCTAGACCGAGGGGATCAGATGATGATAAGGCATATCTACAGTGATTGATCCAGTAGGGTCGCTTGTTTTTCTACACGTCAGGGTAGTTCTGCATATTAAGAGTGCTGTCTGTCCTGAGCATCAGTGGAAACTGACAAATTTTTACTTCAGGGGTCTCATTTCCTTCTCCTCATACAGACCCCTGTTCTTTGTTTTACACAGTTCTATCTCATATCGTCAAGGTCAAGTCCCAGTGAGTAGCTAATCCTTCATTGATTTGTTTAATAAGTTACATGTCTATTGTTTGCATGATGTCAACCCTGACCACCTTATTAAATGTGATGAATGTCCTAATCTAATTTGAATAAGTATTCTTTTTAAGGTGGCTTTTACAATTTCTCATTTCAGAGAATAAAAGATTTCTGGTCTCGTTTTTCTATCTAGGATATGTTTTATTTACAGTTTTATATTTACTTGCAGCAGATTGTCTTTAGGGTTTTTGATGAACAATTATTTATGCAGGAGTTCTACCCAAGTGCTCCTATGAAGAGATTCTTTAACAGGAATCACTAATGGTAGATGCACAGAGATTTAAAATATATGTAAGTGTATTTACACACACACAGAGGCCAAGGGAAGGGAGATTTCAAAAAGAATGTTTCTTAGATAGTAAGTAAATGAAGACTGAGAACCAGCTTTTGTATTTAGTGATGTGAAGATCATTGGTACTCTTAAGCAAGTATTGCCTCCATAAAGCAATGGAGGCAGGAGCCAAATTAATGGGTCAGGAGGAAAGGCATAAAGTGGATATGGATAAGCCTAGAAATTTGGCTAAGAAATGAATATAAGATAAAGGTCTATAGGAGTGTGAGGGAGGATTTTTTTTTTTTTAATCAAGCAACTCAAGGATGTTTAAATTTTTATGGAGGAAGATTTGAGAGAGTTCAAGAGAGAGAGAAGTTGAACATATTGCAGAGAGAAGCCTTTCCTTATGTCAACATTCATCAATAGTCATTGCTTCCTGGAAATTTTCTGTTCTCAAGAAAAACTCTGAGGGGAAGTATTTAAGAACTTTGAAGCAATAGCAGTAGCGATTGGGATTTTGCTGGAGCAGAAAAAAACCATCAAGGAGAAGGAGTGACAGCTCTGATAATTGAAGGACTGATTTAGAATTCAAACCTCCATTGTTTGCAACTGCAGTGGAGCTTGTGATTATGTTGAGTGGGGCTGTGACTTATACAGAGCAATTTCACAGAGTCTTTCATTCCTTGGGGTCCCCGGAACAGTGCTACTGTAAGTATCTCTGCTGGTTTCTGAAGCTTGACTTACTCCATTGAAACCACAGGAAGAATGTTATTTGATTTATGAAAGGAGTTAGCCAGCCATTCACCTAATTTTGAAACAGTGACAGGAATAGGAGGTAAGAAATGATATTGAACCAGAACTGTACAACTTGCAAGTGCTCGAGATGCCCAAGTAAGACAAAGATTTTTTAATATTTAGGGACATAATTCATTCAAACGAAGTTAAGAAATCAGTTTTTAAGACAATACAAACTCATTAATGCTGACAAGGTTTAGGATGTGGATATCTTTTAAAAAGTTTGGACAATGTACTATATGGAAAGCTATGTTAGCTACTTTAAATCCTTTCTGGAATGAGAAAGGTTATGGAAAAGAAAAAGTATATGTTTCTTTTAAGTTGAAATTACTCCAAATATTAAAGCAAAGTGTAAGCATTTCTATTAAGTAAACTGGTGTGACATGTTTTTGTGATAATGGTGTCAACACTCAATTATCTTATGGTTTTTGTGGGTTAGACATCTCTGTATGAATTAGCTAGGTCTGTTGCTCAGAATCTCACAAAACTGAAATTAAAGTGTTGGACATCTGGAGCTTGGGATCCTTCTCCAAGCTTCTTCTGATTGTGGTTGTAGGACTGAGGTCCCCATTGTTTTGTTTTTCATTTGTTTGTTTGTTTTCTTGTTGGCTGTTGAGGGGTCACTCAGGTCCTGAAGGCTGCCTGCCATTCCCTGCTATGTAACCTTCTCCACAATATGGCGGTTTGCTCTTTTGGGACCTTTGAGTATCTGCTGCAGCTTTGAATCTCTCTGACTTCTTTTGTCTTTGATCCCTAAGCCTTCTTTATAAGGGTATACTTCATTAGGCTAGACTCACCCAAACCTAAGGGGAGGGACACATGAGGAGCCATCTCAGAAGTATGCCTACCACAAATGGTTCAAATTAACGGATGTTCATGAAGAGGCTGTGTACAGAGGATTGGGCAAGGTAAAGGGAGCAAAGGAAGGATGATGAAGGAGCCAGAGACTTCCAGAACACTGCCAGTCATTACCAGAATGTGGGGAGAGTTTGGACTGTGGAGGAAAGCAGTGATAGAATCTTACACTGAGGCAGGAGGGGAACAGAGAAGAAATCCACCATCTCTCTCCTCCTGCCTCTGATCTGTGGATGGCTCCCCAGGGTCAAGGTGAACTAGAAACCAAAAGCTCAGAGCTTGAGTCATCCAGTCCATAGAGATCAGCCTCGCAGGACCTAGAGAGGCAGAGAAGCTTAGTGAATTGACCATTGCAGCACTCAAAAAATGGCCATTGCTATTACCAAGAGATCTTTGGTTTATGAACATATTTAAAAGTCTAAAAGTATGACAGGCTGGGCTTCTCTGTCAATATTCTAAGTGGTTCTGCTAGGTGGGTGATGATATAAAGGTAGGAGAAAGGAACTGGCCAATGTATTGTGAGAACCGTGATAACGAGTGACCTCTAGTACATTGCCTTGCATGCAGGAGGTAATCAACAGAGTTGTAGTAACTGGCAATATAATGATGACATTATAAACGTTCATAATGAATAGAAACTTATTCCATAAGGATGTGCTAAAAACGGAGGAAAGCAGAATGTTAACTTACGTTGATACTTAAAAAAAGCACATTCATATAAAAAAATTTGGTGGGTTCTATTGATAAAAAAGGAGTGTGACCTTGTTCAAAGGAGGGAGGCAGGAGAGTGTTTCCTTTCTGGATTTTAGTGACCAAAATATATGATTATGATTATTGTATCCATAAACAATAGCTTACTGAAACTTCTGAGCAAACTTTGGAATCAATCTTACAACCTCTACAGTAATCACATTGAACCCACAGCTATCCAGTAAAAACACTCAAGATTAAAGTCTTTTATGAATTCTTTTAGTTGCAATAGTGAAAGAAGCAATATCTATAATAAAACTTTTTGGAACTAGAACTTTAAAATTTATACTAATCCTTCCTCTGGCAGAATTTGTTTTTCATCTTAATGTGTGAAGAACAAAGTGTTTCTGTTTTCTTTTGAAAGTCTAATTTTTAAACCCTGCTAAATCTGTATGTGGGGATAGAGCAGGGGGGTCATGGCTTGTCAGTTTCTACCATACTGACAATTGAACCTGGAAATTTAATCATTTACCTTGGGCAGGACAGAGGGATACTCAGATTCTGATTTTTGTGGGTAGCCTCTCTTCCTATACATTATAAATTGAAAAGAGAAATTAGAAAACTTATTTTGGGACTGCTTCTTATTCAGTATTTCCAGTGGTTTTTGATTATTCATTGGAGATCAATGAATTTGGATTTTTATCCAAATTGATTATGCATCTAGTGTAGTTTGAAATAAAAGAAATATTACATATTTCGCATTTCTCTCCAAATGTACAAAGTCATTTAAGAACTTTCAATGTTCCAGCGCCTATAATGCTTATTTTTATGTTCATTTTGCATTGAATAAATTGCCTTAATGTTCTAATTAGCATTTCCATCGTATTTGCTAATACACTTTCACACTTATCTTATGCAGTAGAAAACTATAGTCAAACATTCCCTTAGGAAAATTAAAAGATTCTTCATCTGGATACATTTTTCTGATAAATCTTGTAGCAGGGACCTCAGAAGGGACACTGGTTGGGTATTTGGAAGACAGAATAGGAAGTCTGAAGCTTAGAGACAATCTAATATTATACTAATTTCATTTTTAATATTGGTCTTGGAAATTTTTCTGATCTACTCTGCTTTGACTACATATATCCATTAATATATTTTAAATTGGCCCAGGGACAATAAATATTCCTCTCTGAAATGTATGTAGAAGACAGGTTTGTACCAATGAAGGCCATCTGGTATTGTTTGAATACCAGTGGAAAGGTTGCTCTATTTTTATTAAAAAGAATTATTTTACTTCCTTAAATTTTATGAATAGTTCAAACTAATCTAAATCTTTCCTTTTCTCTTCAAATTTTCATTATTCTTGGATATCTAGTATGAATAACAAGAATACAATTTTATTTCATGGTTAATGCTACTCTACCTCAAACTTTCCTTCAACTTAATGCTTAGTTATTCTAGAAACAGTGATCATACCTAGATAGAGTAATCTGGCATGTTATGGCAATATACCCACCACTTCATAACTTAAAAGCCTTATTTTAGCATATTTTTAAGGATAAAAACTTTAAAAATGATAAATGTTACACTTTTGTTAACAACTTGAAAATATTCCAGTATAAGAAACTCTACTTTTTACTTTGTTTTGTATTTCCTTCGTCAGATTTCAAGTTCTCATTGGAGAACCCTTCATCAAAGTAGGTTGGACTATCTCCAGAAGGAAGCACTGCATTAGTATTATTGGGTAGTTCTCCTTTGTGACTTGGAAAGGGGGGCGATAGAAAGTAATTTTGTGACCTTGGAAACATTGTTTAACTTGCTGCTGTTTTGGAAAATTTCTGCCTTATTTTGTGCAAGTCATGTGGCCATATAGCTACGTGGAAGCCTTGTTCTGCATATGTGCTTCCATCGCAAAGTGGGAGGGTTCACAACTCTTCTGGAGGTGGGATTTATAATCCTCCTGTCCTGAGATCCCACCCCCATTATTTACAATGTAATTTATCTTTTGCCCTCTGGTGGAAGAAATGTAGTCATGTCATAAAATGGAAATTGTAATCTTTTGAAAATTGAAGGGAAACTGGGTAGCTGGATTATAGAAAATCCATTTTTTTCCTCCAGGCTGTTTAACTTCAACAGAAGTAATCTATCTGTGGGTGTTAATAAATTGTAGTCAGCCAGGATTTAATACTGATATGTATTGTGCAGATTTAGATTCTTTTAATGTTTGCCTAACTTGTTCTCTGCGCCAGACTTTCAGCATTCTGGATGTGGTAGGAACGGTACAAAAGCAGATGGGCTATTTAGTAATTGTTATGACCAGTGCTTGACAATGAACTTCAGTGTTTTCCTGTAATTTCAATTTCTGGAGAAACAATAAGCTTAATTGTTTTAGGAATAGCATTAGGTGCATGATATTTATACTCTTATAAGTGTGAAGTTTGGGTAGACAATTGAATTGGCTAGCCCTGTACTTATTCAGTAAATTTGTCTAGGATAAGTTTATTTTGATTAGTGGGCTAAAGCTGTTTTATCTTTACGCCCTTGTTGTTTCTGGCATAAATTCTTGGTCAAGGTAACTCTCAAACTGCTAAATGAGTATTTTTCAGTGGAGTCTTGTAAGTTGGGGACAGTGCTCTTAAATCTTCTTGGCTGAGTTGCCATCCATTGAATTACTTGGCTGAGATAGGATCAAAGTCATTTTTTACACCTAAAAAAAGTTAAGTTTTTACTAAAAAAAAAAAAAAAAAAAGAGAGAGAGAGAGACTCAGTCCAGAGAGTATTTCCAGTCACTGAAAAAGAAGGTCACTATATATTTTTCATTCTTTTAAATTATTAGCATTGAAGCATTTGGCACAATTCTAGAGAAGAAGAAATTCACATTTCTTACTATGAGAAATTGTGGCTCTTGCTAAAACGTTCTAATGATTTGTGTTTTTAATCAGTTTATTGTTATTATAGTTAATCTGTCTACTATCTCTGAGAAGTAGGTTAAAATTATTAACCCTCTTTTACAAATTGGGGAATAGAGACACAGTGAGGTTAAGTGGGACCACAGCATCCCGTAGTAAGTCACTGACACAGGGAGGATTAGTCTGATATTCATGTGTTTTGTTCAGTCCACAGCGTCTTTGATTTTACTTGTAATGAATCACACTATTGTACCCTCAGTTCATATTTGGAATGGAAGCACTGACATTTGACCATCTTTCTTTTCTCTCTTCAATGATCCTTGTGAGGCATTGAGGATAAACTTTTGTGGTTGTTGAAAGACTACAGCTTCTCTTAATCCTTTGTGAGATGTGCATATATTACCCCTTTAATTTTCATTTTCATCTTAATGTTAAAGATCTTAGACAAGTCTGGAAATTAAATTAAAATTTAACACATAGGTATATTTTAATTGCCAGTCTTTTCATTTGTATACATGTGGAGATGATGAGCCAAGTAACCAACCAAGTAATATTTATTGAGCATCTATAGGCTAAAATTGACTCATGCTGGATGATTTTTGGCCATTGACTATTCTAGGTAACTGTTGTGATATCTTTCTCTTAGGTAAGATACCGACTCACACTTAAGGCAAATTGTGGGTAGTAGCCCAGGCTTACTCCGTTGGTACTGGCAGAATTAACTTAGGTACGATCATGTTATAAAATCGTGGGGTTGGGGAGCTTAAAAGCCATTAGTTCTCACATCATATAGGTGCTCTCTTCTCCTCCCCTGCCTCACTTGGAGGCACAGTTTATCACTCAGATAAAATTTGTTCCACTTGACCCTTCACACCTCAAGCTCCAGCCATCTGGGAGAAGAGCCTTGAGGATGCTCTATGCTCTTTCCTCTCACTGCCAGCTTCTATTATGAGCCTTTTCATGGAGTCACCTTGCTGCTCTCCCTTTCCCTTCTCTATCCTTTGTCCCTGGCTTATTCCTTAACTCTCAACTCCCATTCAGTGTTCAAGTCTCAGCCTGAGTGCTACCTCTTGAGGTATTTTCCCACCATCTAGCCTAGATCAAGTCCCTTGCCATATAAGCTTCCTGTAGCAAACAGGCTTTCTTGTTGGTGAAATTCACTATGATTCACCCTGCTTGCTGCTGGATAGTAAATTCCATGGAAGCCAGCATCTTGTTTTTCTCATTTCCTATCAAGTGACAAATTCTTAGCCTAGTTCCAGAGACATAGTAGATGCTCAATATGTACTATTTGTTTGGTGGGTTGGTTGATTGTCTCCAGCCATATAGGAGAGAAAAAACTAGCAATTAATAAATAAATACTTTGGAAGCACTTCCAAATAAAAAAAGAGTGAGACCCTCTCCCCCATTCTAAGAAAGAGGTTGAAGAAAACACAAAACTATTATAGAAATGAAGACAAAAGTAGAGATTGTGATTTTAATAACAGACAAAGTAAAATATAGGCCGAATAATCTTACATGAAGTAAAGCTAGTTCTTTTTAATGCTAAAAGTTGGAATTCACAAGGGACATTGATTATAAATAATAATTGCACTAAATAATAGAAATGTTTCCATTTCTATTATTCTATTCTATTTTAATTTCTATTATTCACAAAAAATTGTGACCATGGTATGGGGCACAAACGGGAAGAATACCATCATAATGCAAGGAAAAGAATAGAGAGAGAAACATGATAAAAGATAAAACAAGTATGGAAATATAAGCTATTTTTATTATGTATTATAAATATATAATAAATATTCCTGAAGAATAATACAGAGAAATTAATATGGAGCAAATAAAGTAGAAGAAGAAATTTGTGAACTAGAATATCTGAGTTTGGGAATAAAGTTTCACCATAATCTATGTATAGTCAAAGAAAGCTATATTTAGATTTATTCCAGTAAAAAAAAATCAAAATCAATTTTCTTCACTTTTATGTTTAAGCACATAAACTGAAGGAATAAAAATGAGTTTTTTTTCCCTTGGAACACCAAATATCATGTGATAATATTCATTTTGGGGCCGAAAGTGTAGCTTCAGAATTGTAGCTAAGTTGGAGTTCAGGGTTAAGGGAAGCACAAAGACTTTCTCTGCTAGGCAAAGTTTCAGAACATATAGCACTTTGGAGAAATTCTACTAGTAAAAACATTTGTAATTCTCCTAAGAAAATTTTCATTTTCTATCTTATATTCACCATGAATTATACAACCATAGTAGTCTTTCTTTCTTTTCTTTCTTTCTCTTTTCTTTCTTTCTTTCCTTTTTTTTTTTTTGAAGATATTTTGTTTATTTGAGAGAGAGAGAGAGAGAGTGCATGAGCAGGGGGAAGAGAAGAAGGAGAGAGAGAGCAGACCCTCTTCTGAGCAGGGAGTTTGATGTGGGGCTCGATCCCACAACCCCAAGATCATGACCCAAGCTGAAGGCAGATGCTTACCCTACTGAGCCACTCAAGTGGTTTTTCTTTTTAGTTGGTTGGAAGAATATTAATATTTAAGGCCTTAATGATAAGGTTAAAACTGCTAGTTATATCTGTTTCTCCCTTCACTTCTTATGCAGTGATAGAACTTTAAGCTGAGAACATGACTGCTTAAATAAACATTATTCTCCCAATCTTCCTTGACTTAGGTGGCCGTGTAAATACACTCTGGCCAATGAGATAGAGTGAAATTGAGGTGTGCAAATGGAATGCAGGTGCAATGAAGAGTTGGCCATCTTGAACCATGCAAATGAGAGGCAATAGAACCATGAAATAGCCAAAGTAGCTTGGGCTTCTGAATATTGTGTAGAGCAGACCCATCTTACCTGCCTGAAATCTTATATGACAGGAAAATTATTTTCTGTCTTATAAATTCATTACTATTTTATTCTGTGGCACATCAACTGAATTTTAATACAGATAAAAAGTATATATACAATGTATTTAAATGTCTCCAGGCTAGCTTCATCATTGTTTTTCTTCCTCTATTTTTATTTTTAATATTTCACCTTATTTTTTGTGTCTTTGCATACTTGCTTAAGTATTTTAAATATAAATAAATATGCTCACCACTTAGGTATACTTTCTAATATATTGTAGATAACCAAGAGATGAATCAAAATTTAGATTCAGAAGTGGGGAGTTAGTATTTTAGGATACTATCAGTGTTGAATATGGAAATAGAATAATAAATGACAATAGTAAGTATAGCCAGATTATGTTTTTCTTTCTCTTCCTTTCCCCTTAGGCAAGAGAAGAAGGAATTTACTAATACAACTCAAGACTCCGTCTGTGCCTGGCCTTGTCATGCAAAGAATAAAACACAGGCTTGGCCTTCAAACATCTACTTGTAGGGAAGAGAACAGTGGTCTCATAAAAATCCTTCACTTTCAGAAACTCATGACCTTGAAGCCCAGCTTGGATCTCATCATCTTCAATTCCTAGAGAAATCTATAAACCAGCTAAGAATTTTTGTGTTTAAAACGTTTTTGGCATAACATACCCCTGTGAAAAAAAATTCAATCATACAAAAAAAAAAAAAAAAAAAAAAAGCCCAGCTTTTAAAATCATATCCTGGACAGTGTAAACAAAAACTTAATTGTGCTTTATTTCATAATCCCAAACTGAATCTTTCCTTTTTCTTTTTCAAGAGTCCACTATCATATTTTTTTTTTTTAGAAGGAATTAACCCCAAACCTCAAAATCCTTTCTCTAGCAGTTGCTTCTAATAAACTGGAACACTATATCCCACATCCAAGAAAGATGTACAAATAAAAGGCTTCATTTTCCAATCTGTCTAATATTAATATTATCTCTTTATATTCTTTGTTTGCTTTTGCTTGATTTACCTTCCTGTGTATTTTAATTTTGTAATTTTGTTCTAAAGAGATTGGCCTTGGCTTTTTATTTTGAGAAATGTTGTCTTTTAATTGAATCAGCTGCTTAAGACTAATAGCCAACATCATATTTAATGGGAAAATGTGAGTGACTGTCCTAAAATCAGAAATAAAACAGGACTCTAAAATCACCATAATTATTTGACCATATTCTTGAATTTGGGGGCTATGCAATGAATTATAAAATAGAAATAAGATATATAAATATTTGAAAATAAAAGATTAGCACATTGACATATCCAGATGATATGAATTTTTGGTCAGAAAAAGCCTAAGAGGACCACCAGTTGGAACTATTATGACTGGTAAGTAATTCCGATAAACTAGTTAGAAACAAGATAGGAAAATAATGTAAAGTTAACAGTTTTCATATAAACCAGTAATAACTAATTGAAATACAATAGGTAAAAAGTACAGTAAACTTTCTACTATGAGTAGCCATATCCATTATATCAAAAAGCTTTGAGAGCCTCTTATGGACCTACATTGATCTATAATGTTCCTGCCCTTGAGGGCTTAAATTCTAGTAGGTGAGACTAAAATGCAAACCTGCAATCACAATAGGATATGTTCAGTACTAGGATAGAGATAACATGCAGGATGAGGATGTTCCAGCTGGATTCTAAAGGAAAAGTATGATTTTGGTGACTTTAATAGGGAATGGTTGTTCAGGTATAGAGAATGATGATGGTTAATAGTATCAAGGTGTGAGAGGGAAGCTTATTTGTTCAATAAGGCAGGGTCATAGGGTACAGGGGATGGACTGGGCATGATGAAGGCAGTGAGATAATATGTAGTCAGTTTATTAAAGGCTCTGAGCTGTGTTGAAGGCTACAGGAAAATACCACTTGTGACCCTTAGAATCTCCTCTCATCTTCTTTAGGCATTTTGAGGGTGGTGATTACTTGGATGATCTTTCTAGTTCTTCATTCTGTTCTGAAGATGTTTGGTGTCAGGCTGGTTGTAGTTTCTCCTGCTTGTTGATTCTGCATGTATAAGCAGGGCAATATGTTTGAATCACCTTTGATTAGCTGGGGCACAGAGCAGGGAATTTCTACGATATCAAGCTCCTTCTCAGAGATGGTTACCTATTGATAAAAGCCTAACAATGAGCCTTGGGCACTGAAGCAGTGTCTCAAGATGGTTTTTATAGTAAGGAAGTAGCCCATTGTGGTGGATCTGAGATCACCTGAAGTCCACCAAAAACCTAAAAGAGGACTTTATGCAGACCATGTGGTCTGACTCGGGTAAGTGGACTGTATCTGGATCTGCCTGATGGCTACATTTGGAGAATGCATGTGTAGGTTTTCAGTTAGAGAGGTCCTATTCAGGTTGAACACTGTGTTTTCATAAAGATTAGTGAGGTCTATTGAGAAATTGGTACGGTTCGTTGCTTTTGCCAGTTGAAGATAATGAGATTCAGGCTGGGTAGGAGGATCATGAATTTATTTGCATGGTTCTACTCTGGTCAGATATGCCATTGAGGCCTTGTGGCTTATCAGATTTATAAATTAATTTCACAAGGGAGATTATCCATCTTACTTGGTTTTGAATGAGCCCCTGGATGATAATATTAACAATAGCAGGTAACATTATGGAACACTTAATATTACTCAGGGTCTTATTCTAAGTACTTTCCTTGAATCTTCACACCCCTATGAGGTAGATGTTGATTATTGTTCCCATTCTACCCAATGGGTGGATTTAGGCTGGGAGATAGTGTCTTGCTCATGGTCATATATGTAAGGTTTTATGGGAGTGTGTTTTAAACCTGCGCCTGTTAGATTTCTAAATGCATCCTCTGGACCAGAAAGCTCTACTTCTTTGGAGGGGATTAGAATTTTGAGAAGGGGAATTTTGAATTGAAGTGGTTGATCAGGTTGCCATTTTCTATTCTACAGAACTTGAACACAACTTTGTTGACTAGGAAGTTTTTCTCTACCCAAGAAATCTTGTTTTTGTCCACTTTTTAATAAAACAAAAACATGCACATGGAGGCCTTGGGATAAGATAGAACTGATGATTATTTTGGATACATTTGTCTCCATTCTATATGGCTTATATCAATTGGTCTGGGATAGAAATGTGGGATGGAAGGTACAGATACAGCTAATCAAGGAGTACAGATATGCAGAACAGGATCTAAGATGTAAACTAGGTGTGGCTGGCTCATGGAAGAGCTCACAGCCTGTCTCAGAAACAAGAATGTGTATTCCTGTGAGCAGACATCCTCCCTGTGAAATCCATGTCCATGTAGCCCTGCTTGAATCTTGCCATTTTTATCAGGCAGAAGGAATCAAAGAATGCATTTGTTCAATAGAATCTCAGTGGTATCTGAAACTCTAAAAACCTATGAACAAAGTGTTGAACACTATAATCTTGGGTGAGAGTTGAACTTGGAAGCTGGTGAATGCAGTAAGATAATATACTAGGTACAGAAGTATGACTTTGTAGATCACTGAGCAGTTTGGCAATTTTACCCAGTGCAGACTTTTATTAGGTCACTTGTGTCTGTTGTAGTTTTTGCCTTGTCATGACTGGAAGCCTGTTGATATCTTTATCAGGATGAGCCCTAAAAATGTAGGAAGACCATTTTTACAATATGTCACCTCTTTATGTTAGGCACAATATTGTTTGGGGCACAGTGTCTTGCTCACGTTCAAATGTTTATCCTTTGAAATAAAATAATAAGAAACAAAATTAAGTTTGGTTATTAGTAAGAGAAAGTGAATGCCATTTTATTATACTTGGCATTAATAAAAACCAAAGTTTTGTGTTAAAAAATAGTGCATCAATACTATTTCCTTGCCTATTTTAAGTGGAATTGTAAAATCATTTTGATATATAGGTATTTTTTCTAAAGGGTAATACTTTAAATATACTACTTGCTGGGGATAAGCTGAGCTTATCGTGTCCTGTGTTTTTATGATCTGAAAAACGTGTTTTGGGCTCTGCAGGCAGATATCCCGACAATAACAACCCCGTGCTTTTTGAGCTATGACGAGAATACGTATTGGCTGGAATACTTCAAAACAATGGTGGTTTAACTCCCACGATTAAGTTTAAGACTTCGTCCAGGGTTAGATCTCACTCCTAATGGTGGCAATATCTCACATTTACAAGGCACTTTCATCATAAAAGGTCCCAGAGTGCCTTGTGAGCATACATCTCCAGAAATGACTATCCTCAGTGTTGTAGCCATTTCTTAGGAAAGCAACAACACCCATAAGGTTGCAGCAGTGTGGTTCCCCCCAAGGACAAGGGTGATGATAACAGTCAATCATACCAGACTTTAATTTTAAAGCAACATAATCTATTGACCCAATTTGACTGGCACACCAGTATTAATGTCCTTCAAAAAGTTTCAGCAAGCCTGTGATGATTATGAAGTCAGTGCTTGACTTTTATATGGCCCTTGACGGAACACCATCTCTTAACGTCTTGCCAACTTAGTATTTTTATTTTCTGAAGTAATAGTTCTCTCCTCTGACTTAATAAAAATAGGTGTTATGCATCCCCTGTAGTTTCCATATGTTCTTTGGAAATTTCTAATGCCTGAATTGCCTTTGTTTATGTTTGTGTAGGTTTCCTCATTAGGAACTAATTGACACGTCTGGGAAGGATACCAGAGAGATTTTTTAATTCCTCCCAGATATCTGCTTTTGTAAAGGCAAACACAAATTAAAAAATAAGAGGCTTAATTCTCGCTGTTGGAAATATAGGAAGAGACTCTTCTCCTTTTTCTTAAAAGACTTGTTTTAGAAAACTTGGAATTTTAAGTTCCTTCTCTTTTGGAAATGCATGTAAACCCTTTTAAAGGCTAAATAAGTCTCTTATCAGTTTTATGATCCAAGACTGTCTTTCTCAAGGACTTGGGAATAAATTCTTGTAAATATAATCATCAAGGAAGATAGCACCCCATCTTCCAGTTTCTATGGGAGGGTAGAGGCTCACTATAGAGGGTGCCTGCATCCAAAACTACTTCCCCTCATAAAAATATGAGAAATTTATTCTTCCTTTGTATAAAGCCTTCTAGCTAACACAAATGGTCCCCTCAATTATCAGATGAAACTAGGATGACAAATGGTGACTATGTGTGACAAATGGTGCTGTCAATTCTTCCTGCTTGAAGACTAGTTATTGTTTATTTTGAGAACATGTATGTAATGGGTTGTATCTAGTTGCCTATATATATATATATATATATATATATATATATATATATATATATATAAAGGTGAGTTTTGTTTTTTTTTTTGTCTTTGTCATCTTTTAGCAAATTACTGGTGATGCACATTTTTTTTTTCTGGTTTAATGCTTGTTCAGTAATAAAAATGTTTTCTTTCTTTTCTACATTGTGGATGAGCTCCCCCCCCCGCCCCCGACTCTTGCTTTCTTTCTTTTTTTTAGTTTGGCAGGAAATTTTGTTTTCAATGCTATTTCCCCAGTATCTTCTTTTGTATTAGTTGCCATTGGGTGATTAGTAAATTTTTATTAAACTAGCTTAGGCATAGCTGTTGGAATCACCTGGGTGATGGAAAATTAAAACAGCAAACCTCTGTTGAGGACTCCTGATGAGGTAGGCATGGTTCTATGGGCTTTAATATATTTTTCTTTTTATTATTAGTTATTTATTTATTCATGAGAGAGGGAAAGGGGCAGAGATAGGGGCAGAGAGAAAAGCAGGCTCCCCGCAGGGAGCTGGACACGGGACTTGATCGCAGAACCCCGGGATCACGCCCTGAGCCAAAGGCAGACGCTCAACCTCCTGAGCCACCCAGGCATCCCTATATTTTTCTTTTAATCCTCTGGGAAAACCGTAGAGATTTCAGTTTAATTTTCTTGTCCATTTAAAAGATAAAAGAGGTAACTATTTAAACAATAGTATGTTAGTTATCGTTATATTCAACTTAAACTTTTTATAATAAACCATGTAGGGCTAATGTCAGTACTTCCTAAATTTTGGTTCTGAGCATCTTTGAGCCTTTGACTTTTTCTACAGTCATCTGCCTCCAAGCCTTAACATCTGCTCAGAATTCTTCATCCCTGTCCTTCTTCTTTACTGTTCTTGGAGGAAGTCTGCTTAGATGGGGAGGGTGGAAGTAGGGGCAGAAACTACATGCCCATAGGCTCTACCATTGCTCGATGGCAACTTAATATATCATTAAACTAGAGTGGGGTGAAAGGCTACCTAAGGGAGATTCCTGTTGCTTTATTCCATTAACATTTGGCCAAAGTAAACATATCTCTTTTAAAAATATATTTATTTATTTATGGGGTTGGGAGAAGGAGTGACTGCGGGAGTGGTGGGGAGGCACAGAGGGAGAAACAGACTTCTTGCTGAGTAGGGAGCCTGATGCAGGACTCCATCCAGGACCCTGAGATCATGATCTGAGCTGAAGTCAGATGCTTAACTGAGTTGCCCAAGTGCCCCAGCATACCTCTTTTTATTTAATTTTTTTCTTTTACCATGTTAAGGTTCTTAAACTTTTCAGACTCCCATTTTTAACATTTATTAGAATTAAACATAATCTATACAATATAGTCAGCACAGAGCACATGGAAGGGGCTCAATTATCATTTGCTATTATTAGGTATTATAGCTCAAACAATGGGGAGGCATATGGTGTGACCTTGAATGCTGTTAGTGTTATTATATAGCTTTTTGTGAACTTAAGAAAATTCTATAATCCTTCTCTGAGTCTACCCCTCATTTTCTGGGTGAGGATAATGCTAGATGATATATTAAAATATATTTGAGGGAAAAGTCAGAAGGTAGAATGAAAGAGTGGAGGTCCTGAAGGGGCTTCTGTGGGCTGTCCTCCAGCATTCAGGATAAATCCCAGGTACAAAGGGCCAGGGAAGTACATAATTCAAGCTTCCTCCAGAGTCACTGACTCATGCATAGGTTCTCTGTAACCAACATCCAAGAGGATCTTAATATTGTATCACATGCCTCGTCCCCAAGTGAACTTCGTCGGAAGGGTGCAGACATCAGTTTTAGATGAATAAGTTCTGGGGATCTAATGTACAGCATGGTGACTGTAGTTAATACTATAGTGTGTACTTGAAAGTTGCTAAGAGATCTTAAATGTTCCCTGCATGCATGTGTGTGTGTGTGCATGCACAGTAACTAAGGTAATAGATTTGTTGTCTTCACTATGCTAATCAATTCTCAGTGTATAGGTATATCAAATTATTACCTTGTATACCTTATTCACAGTGTTTTATGTCAAGTATATCTCAGTAAAGCTGGGAAAAATACTGTGTGGGGGGAGGTTGCCAAGCCAGTGGGATCAGAATCATCAAGGCTGTGGCTTGGCTATTTGCATTTGAAAACTGGCCAGGTGATTCTTATGTACATTGTATTTGAAAAATCACTTTTTATTTTTTTTCAGTTGAAGAAGGCAACTAAGGTGAGCCAACTGTCTGTGGTAATCCGTTTGATTTCCTTCTGTTGTTCCATATACCTTTTCTGGCCAGCTTGGCATTGTATTTGTTTTGGCATCCGTAGTTTAAAAATGTGGACTCAGTCTAAAGTTAGATAAGATGTTTAACAATTGTGCTGCGAAAAATCATATAGGATTCATTCTTAGATCAGAAGTCTATCTTACATTTGGATTATACACTCCTTTCTGTTAGTCTGCAGATTTGAACATTGCTCATCTGGTGGTATCTCCACCCCGCTTTGCACCAGGAGGGGCTCGGCTAGCTTCCCTCCCCGCCAGCCAGCAGCCAGCCAGCCCTGCGCCAAGCTGCATGGGCGCCCCAGGGGCCACCTCCCGCATTCACTGCTGTGTTATCACCCTGACCAGGCACTCGCCACCCTTTCTGCTGGTTTCAGGTGTGGAACAGGAAACCGCATTTCTGGAATCTGCCCTCCCAAGTGTATTTGTTGCTCTGCAGTGGTAGCCGTAGCATGAGGCTAAACGTTAAAAATGGAATTTTCTCGGTGAACCGAGCAGAGAATTTTTCATTTTATTCGTCCGTCACTTCCAATGGCAGCAGCTTCGCACAATCCTTCCCTAATTTTTAACACAAAAGATGGAGCCTGGGAAGTATGTGGGTATTGATGCCATGGTTAGAGAGTTCAATCCACTGAACAGGAGCAGAGAGACTTCATTTTTCAAACAGCAGCAGAAAACAGCCCTGACCAAACAGCCATACTTTATTATTATTATTATTATTATTATTATTATTATTATTATTTTAGATTTTATTTATTTATTTATTCATGAGAGAGACACACACACACACAGAGGCAGAGACACAGGCAGAGGGAGAAGCAGGCTCCATGCAGGGATCCCGATGTGGGACTCGATCCCGGGTCTCCAGGATCACGCAAAGGCCAGAAAGCCGGGCCAAAGGCAGGCGCTAAACCGCTGAGCCACCCAGGCTGCCCCAGCCATACTTATTTGGTGGCAAACAGAGTATGCCTAGTTCCTTGAAGTGACTTCAACAGAGGGAAGCTGTAGAAGATGTTGGCATGGTCTGTGTGTGTTCTGACACTCTGAGAAAACATTATTCCAGAAGTATGTTTGTTTCTGATGTCACTTGTTTTGCTCAGGAGATTTTCTTTGCTCCATGCTTGGAGACAGATGAACACAATTGGGGACAGTGATTATAATTCCTACCCTCTTTGGAACTACTGTATTGGGCTAGACGCTGCACAGAGTAACACAACATAGCATGATGGTGATTCTGGCACTAACCTACCTCATGAAGTTGTTTTAAAAATGAAATGAGGTAAATGCAAGTGAGATGCTTAGCATAGTACCTGACACAAAGGAAGTGCTTGATAAAAACTAGTTATTTTTTATTTTATTATTGATGCTTTGAGAGGCAGCCTAGTGGAGTCCATGTTAAGGGCACAAACACTGACCTCAGACTGGGCCTAAGTCCTGCTCTGTGACTATGGGCGAGTGAACATCTCTGGGTCTCAGTTTCCTCACCTTCAAAATGGGAATAATAATTTGTCTATACACAGTGGGTTAGATATATTTAAATGTATTTAAAACAATGCCTGACATAGAATGTAACATAAATAGTTATAATTTTAAAAATGCTTTAAATGCTCTATTGCTAATCCCCAGAAAAAAAGGTATGTATTATCTATATTTTAGAAGGAAGAACAAAGTGACTTGCCCAGCCACGTGGCTTCCAAGTGCTAGAATCACAACTTAAACTACAATCTTCCTGCTTCCAAAGCCCATCCTCTTTCCATAGCAGGGCTGTCATTCTAGTGAACAATATATTTTTGAATTCCCTTAATGTTTTTTTCTTTCACATTTGGTTTCTTTGACTTCTCAGCCAGAAACATTATTGTATTACCTTCATGAGAGAGATTTTGTCTTTAACATCTTTACTTGATCAATTTGAGATCGAGTGTGAGTTCTTATTATTATTTTTGTGGTTATTATTACTATCTTTAGAATTTGGTTGTGTTGGCTCCTAAAGACAAAAATTGAAATTTTTATTGCTAAACAGTCTTTTGAGGGGAAAGATTGAAAATTAATGAGAAAATTAATGTTGTTTTTCTTATTTTCATAATTTACTTTTACTTTTTACAAGCATATTTTATGACAATAATACATTATTTAATCCTTTGTATTTCTATCTCCAAATTTTAGGGCAAGAGAGAAGATTCCCTTCTTTTTTTTTTAAAATAAATTTATTTTTTATTGGTGTTCAATTTACCAACATACAGAATAACACCCAGTGCTCATCCCGTCAAGTGCCCCCACCAGTGCCCGTCATCCACTCACCCCCACCCCCCACCCTCCTCCCCTTCCACCACCCCTAGTTCGTTTCCCAGAGTTAGGAGTCTTTATGTTCTGTCTCCCTTTCTGATATTTCCCACACATTTCTTCTCTCTTCCCTTCTATTCCCTTTCACTATTATTTATATTCCCCAAATGAATGAGAACATATAACGTTTGTCCTTCTCTGATTGACTTATTTCACTCAGCATAATACCCTCCAGTTCCATCCACGTCGAAGCAAATGGTGGGTATTTGTCGTTTCTAATGGCTGAGGAATATTCCATTGTATACATAGACCACATCTTCTTTATCCATTCATCTTTCGATGGACACCGAGGCTCCTTCCACAGTTTGGCTATTGTGGACACTGCTGCAAGAAACATCGGGGTGCAAGTGTCCCGGCTTTTCATTGCATCTGTATCTTTGGGGTAAATCCCCAACAGTGCAATTGCTGGGTCGTAGGGCAGGTATATTTTTAACTGTTTGAGGAACCTCCACACAGTTTTCCAGAGTGGCTGCACCAGTTCACATTCCCACCAACAGTGCAAGAGTGTTCCCCTTTCTCCACATCCTCTCCAACATTTGTGGTTTCCTGCCTTGTTAATTTCCCCCATTCTCACCGGTGTGAGGTGGTATCTTGTTGTGGTTTTGATTTGTATTTCCCTGATGGCAAGTGATGCGGAGCATTTTCTCATGTGCATGTTGGCCATGTCTGTGTCTTCCTCTGTGAGATTTCTCTTCGTGTCTTTTGCCCATTTCATGATTGGATTGTTTGTTTCTTTGGTGTTGAGTTGAATAAGTTCTTTATAGATCTTGGAAACTAGCCCTTTATCTGATATGTCATTTGCAAATATCTTCTCCCATTCTGTAGGTTGTCTTTTAGTTTTATTGACTGTATCCTTTGCTGTGCAAAAGCTTCTTATCTTGATGAAGTCCCAATAGTTCATTTTTGCTTTTGTTTCTTTTGCCTTCGTGGATGTATCTTGCAAGAAGTTACTGTGGCCGAGTTCAAAAAGGGTGTTGCCTGTGTTCTCCTCTAGGATTTTGATGGAATCTTGTCTCACATTTAGATCTTTCATCCATTTGAGTTTATCTTTGTGTATGGTGCAAGAGAGTGGTCTAGTTTCATTCTTCTGCATGTGGATGTCCAATTTTCCCAGCACCATTTATTGAAGAGACTGTCTTTCTTCCAAAGAAGATTCCCTTCTTTTGTCAGTTTCTACTCGATGAAGGGATTGGACAAGAAGCATTTATGGCTTTGAGGACAAGATAGGTTATAATAAACTCACATAATAAGTTAGAAAACTGGAATGAGTAATTCATACACCTGGGCTTGGGGTGCTCTCAATGTGTAGGTGCTAAGCTTGGCAAGGGCCAAATGATCAAAGGCACGGCTCTGTCCCCAGGGCGGCTGAGGCAGGTGAGGTTATATGAAGCAATACAGACACATCGGGGATTATTAGCACCACCCAGAACTAAGTTAAATTACTCATTAGTTCCTCTTACTCTCAGTGCCTAAAACCTGGCATTAGAAGTGTTTTTTTTTTTTTTTTTTTTTTTTCTCATCATGTTACGGTCAAGAGGTGACTTTATTCATTAACTTCCTCTACAATATCCCATCTTGAAAATGAATAATTTTTCTTACTTCTTAGGTAAAGTCTAGGCAAACACACTTTAAGACAAGTCTCTTACCTCTCTCCCAACCAGCTGTTTTCCTACATCCTGTTTACAATGGAATTCCTGAGCGGCTACTGTCAGAGAGCATCTCTGTGGGAATCCACCTCACAGAAGGGACCTAACTTTTGTCTCTATTGTTTGAAACACTATAGTCTGATGTCTTGTGGTGTTATCTTAGTGTATATTTTGTAAGCTAAATTTTCCCTTCTCAGTTACTGTGGAAGAAGTAGGTGTTGGTGAATTTGCAGCAGTTGATGTTTGAAACATTGTTGCTTTATTACAAAGCCTCCCGGTTTCTCTGCTTTTGTCAGCTTTTGGGTGAGGGGTGGGGATATACTTACATGAATAGAATGAACTGCTCTGACTCTGCTAATGAGCAAAGTAAATTTCCATGATAGATCAATTACAAGATGTATTTATTTGTTGTGAATTTTACTTTGGTCTTTTTCCCTCAATATTAAGAAACCGTGTAGATTCTAAAATACATAGGTTATCAACATTTTACTTTCCACTTTCCATAGATTTTTATTTCCATCCTCTGCCACTTCTGTCCTAGGCTGTGTTTGGCCTTCTAACTTAAAATTCACATGGAGGCTATTTTACTTGCAAAATTGAAGAGAAGAGATCCATATGTTTTTTTTCTATCTCTACTGCTGATCTTTTTTTTTTTTTGAAACTAAAATTCAGCCTCATTCATCACTTATAAAGGCACTTTGAATAAAAGGGACGTATAGTATAAATGCCAACAATGTGTCCTTTTGCTATATCTGTAATAAAGCTATTGTTAATGGTTCTATCTATCATCTATCTATCTATATATCTATCTATCCATTCAGCCTGAAAAAGGAAGCAAAAAATTTATAAGAAGTCATCTTTGCTTTTTCCTCAGAATTCTTTCTCATCATAAAGTCTTATAAAAGGTTGATATGGCTTAGAGCCAGTGAAACATCAATGAAGGATGCTACATTAATGAATGTAGAGACAACGAAAATGAGGTGTCTGAATGAGGAATAAATTGGTTCATTTTGGTGGTGCATAAATTCTCTCAGGCCATTTGGACACAGTTTAATACATTTTGTTTTAGTGCATGGAATGCTTTTCCACTAGCTGGGGAGAATGGTGGTATCTCTGAGAAAAAAGAAAGAACTACAAGAGTAAGTTACAAAATGTGCAGACCAAATTAACTCACCAATCCAAGAGTTAGTTAGATTTTGAGGAAGAGGGAACATGGAGTAGAAAGCAAGGTACTGCTGCTGAAATCTGGTGCAGAACTTATCTAACTATCCTGGTTTGGCATCTCCAAACAATAGCATCCGAAGTCCTATTAGTCTAGGTTTGGTTAGTGTATTAATTTGTTTGTTTTGTTATTGCTGTGTAACAAATTTAGTGGCTTAACACACTTGTCATTTCAGTTTCTGTGAGTTGGGAGTCTAGGCCAGACTTAGCAGGATCATTAGAAATAGGACAATCCGGGTTCTGGCCAGGGCAGTGGATCAGCTTCCAAGCTCCCTCAGGTTATTGACAAATCTCATTTCTTTGCAGCTGGAAGACTGAGAGCCCTGACTTCTTGCTGGCTATGGTTCAGAAGCTGACCACAGTTACTAGAAGTTCCCCGCAGTTCTTGCCACACATTCTTCTTTATAGGGCTTCTCACAACATGGCAGTTTGCATCTTCAAAGCCAGCAAGAGAGAAAGCAAGCACGTCTGTAAGAGCAAGTCTGTTAGCAAGATGCAGTTTTACATAACATAACCCTGGGAGTGATATCATATCATCACTGCCACCCTCTGTTGATTAGAAGCAGTCATGGGAGGAGATCACACCAGCAAATCATGAGGCAGGAGCACGGCCATCTTAGAGCCTGTTTGCCACTTAGGATACTTGAGTCATACAGAGAAATAGAAATCACCCCCAGAGAGGGCATGAAAGTGTCTCCAAGATAGTGATCTTTTTGGGTGGTAGAGCAGGCATTTACTCTTTAGCCTTTTTGCTTAAAATCTGACTTTGTCATTGTCAATTGCTGTGTTTATCTTTAGAGGTTTTGTTGGGTGAGTTGTAATAAACTAAAAACTGCCATAGGTGGCTTCCGTCTATTTGAGATTTTTCTTAGATGAAGAAAGTCACTTTCTTTTAAGGTCAGTTCTTTTTTTTTTTTTTAATTTAAATTTTATTTTATTTGAGAGAGAGCTCACAAGCAGGGAGGAGGGAGGAAGAGGGGCAGGGGGAGAGGGAGGAGCAGACTCCCTGGGAGCAGAGAACATGATTGACAGGCCGGATCCTAGGACCCCATCACCACAGACCTAAGGCAGACGCTTCACCTAATGAGCCACCCAGGAGCCCCGAGATGGGGTCTTTTTCTCAAAGCTCTGTCAAAGTAACTTTGGTATTTTCTACATGCAGTGTAATCTTTATTCAGCTACTGAGAAGAACTGATGTACACTGATTTCCTCCGATGTACCTGTTGCCACGCTGGGTAGCATTTTTTGTAAAACCTACTATATTTTGTATTCTTTTTGCTTAAAAAGAGGTAATTAGTTGCAATCAAATGTACTAAATTCCCTGACCCTATGAACAAGGAGGCTTTTACCGAAAACTGTTTAGCACTGGTGTTGATTTATAGTCAAGATGATGATGATTTAGCTACTTAAGGATCTGAGAGTGGCTTATTGCCCACTGAGGGGCTGGCTTATGGAATGCTGCTCTTAACTTTATTTTGATGGTTTTTCTCTCATAATGACCTAATTTTTCTCCCCATTCTTAGTTGCCCCATTCTCAGTCATTTATTCTCCAAATTGCTTTTGGGTACTCTTTAATGCTTGCATTACTACATCTGTAGACCTAATATGAATAGCACTCTCTGCCTTGAAAGTGAGCACTAATTGAATTTGCTTGCATTCAGTGATTTTAATGGGGCTCTGGAGTGTTGTTTAGTGACAACTTTTATATGGAAGACACTGAAAAAATTAACATGTTACATTTAGTAAATTAGCAATTACTTAGCTCCATTATATCAAAAGCAGTCACACGCATTTATAAATATTACATTCATAAAGCATGGCTTGTACATCAGGCTTCAGGGCTCCTTTTTTTCCCCATGGGACAGTGTTTATGTCAGCATCATACTTTCTTGAAAAAACAACAGCAACACAAAATTTAATGAATGAATTCTTAGGTGAAAAAACCCTAAATTGTAGTAACTATGAATATTCATTTCACTTTTCTTCCTTTTTGACAGACCCTTCCCCTACAAAACGGTCTCAGTGAAAGCCGATCTGTCCCCAGCTGTAAAATTAAACATCTCACCTTGTCTTTGGGCCATAGCTCTCTCACCAGAATGTTCAGGCAAAGGCAGTAGGATTGAGATAAAGTCTATGCGGGCTTTTGGGGAGATTTATTTTGCTGTTATAAAAAAGCACAAGAAGAAATAGTCCCTCTTTTTCTTTTTGAGGTTGTGTTCACATGTGACATCTGGAATTCTGGCAGCTTGTCTTGAGGCCATGAGGGAAGTTGCCATGCTGAAGATGGCAGAGTAGAAAGAGAGAAGGAAAATGTATCTCAGATCATTTAGCTTCTGAATTAGCTTTTCTTGGAGAAGACCCCTTTGGTATTTTTAATATCTAAGATCATAAAATATCCTTGTTATTTAAATTAGCTGAATCATTATTTCCTTCCTTCCTTCCTTCTTCCCCCCTCTCCTCTCTTTCCCACTCCTTCCATCACTTGCAATGCAAAGGCATTGTGACTGATTGACAAAGATATCTGGGATAAAAATAAGTATCTTATTAAATTTTCAAACTTCTGCCACCTAGGAGCTGGAAACTCCTACCCATTGCTTGTTTTTAGGTCAATTGTTGAAGGCCCTAAAACACTTCTTAAACTATGAATAAGATTAAGAGGCAAAAAGGACGCTTGGGTGGCTCAGTGGTTAAGCATCTGCCTTTGGCTCAGGGCGTGATCCTGGAGACCTGGGATCGAGTCCCACATTGGGCTCCCTGCATGGAGCCTGCTTCTCCCTCTGCTTATGTCTCTCTGTGTCTCTCATGAATAAGTAAATAAAAAAAAAAGATTAAGAGGCAAAGGACAAAGCTACTGCCTATATCTGCCAAGCAATATTCATCTACTAAATGAAATTAGAATCCAGCTCTTTAAAAAACAAACAAACCAACAAACAAAAAAACATAGTCCACAGAGATTTTTAAACTCTGGTATATGCTTGTTGAGCTGTGAAAGGCCAAATTAGATCCAGTAAGACTGGGATCCTGACCCAGTTCTGCTCTTGCTTACAGATCACTTTATAAACCCCAATCTTGGATTCCTGTCTAGAAAATGAAGAAAGCTACCTCAGTGTTTCCATACTTCCCTGATGATAAAAATTACTTTTTCAAGATGAGAAAGTGGTAGACATGTGTTGTTCAGCTTTTCTACTTATAAACTGAGTGATCCTGGGCATGTCAGCTAACCTCTTTGAATTTTGAAGTCCTTATTTCTAAAATGGAAATTATGCCTCATGACACTGTGATGATTATCAGCCATAATGTGCATGTGAAAATGCTTTGGTAAATAACAAAGTGCTATATTAATGTGAGGTGAGAGTGTATTGTGCTGATTATCACCACAGACCATCTTTTGCAGCTCCTTGTAAAGCCTGTATTATCTTTTTAGCTCTTTTTATTACTGTCCTTGGTCTACTCTAGCAGGGTCCCCAAGATGCTCTCAAATGCTCTGCAAGATCATACCTATTTTCATAATGATACTAACATGTTATTTGCTATTTTTATGCATTCTCTCATAGCTGGAGTTTTCCAGAGGGTATATGATTTGTGATATCACAACAGATTGAACATATAAAAGCAAGCATGACACTTCTAATAAGCCAGATTTGCAAAAATATAAAGCAGTGCCACTTTTTTCACTACATTTTTTATAGAAAATATATTATTTTTCATAAAATATGTCATTTATGTTAATATGTAATAGATTAAATTTAATCATTTTTAAATGAATTAATATAATTTTCAAAATTTCTCAGTTTAATTTCCAACATGGTGAGTAAACACAAAACACATAAGTAAAGCTCTTTAAAGTTTTTAATAATCTTTAAGAAAGAATTCTAAGACTAGCACATTCGAGAACACTATCTAGAGTAGACTTCTGCCTTTTGGTTCTGAGAGTACTGTGCTCCCCAGTTTTACTACCATCTAGGCTGAATTTCTTTGTCTGCTACACTGAGAGTTACTACCTAATGGCCAACTTCTGATTTCTTTCTTTTTTTCTCTGACTTTCCTCCACTCTTTCCCTGAACACTTGTGACTTGAATTAATCTCTGTTTTCTGGATCTTATTCTTTTTCTTCCTTGATGGATCAGGAATCTTGGGTTAGTTCTCTTCCAGGCAGCTTAACACAGAAGTAGCCTTCTGTTTTGTTTTGTTGTTCTGTGCCCCAAATCCCAACTCCCTTCCTGTTTTGCAAGATCCCATATTGTTGAATGTTGGAGGAAGACAAAGTTGTACCTCTCAGTTCAGGAGCTGAAGGGAGCAGATACTCCTTATCCCCACTTGTGGTTAGTAGGATATGGCTGGTGAACTAGGCTTGACTACTCAATAGTAGGTAGGCTTGACTACCCCCAGAGTTGCCTGGGGCTTTGATGCTGAACAGGTAATGGAAAGGATGGCCTAGGACTTATTTGAGGTACCATATCAGTTGTCGCATTATAATGGGGTCCATGTGTCGTACCAGCGGTAGCAGTGTCCCCTAGTGACAGAGGCAGTACTAGTGGCAGTGTTGTGCTACCAGCCTGAGGGATCCTGCTGCAGGATTTGTTTGTTCCTGTCCATTTTCTGTGCTTTCTCTAGCTTTCCTGTCAATTCTGCAAGCTACCTTATTTCCTTTTAATATATTCCTCTTCTACCAAGTTAGCCAAAGACCATTTCTATTTATAGTCAATAATAGCTACCACTTGAATAGTGTTTCCTGTGTGCCAGCCACTGTTCTAAGTACTTTGCATATATTAACTCATTTAATTGTCACAACAACGCCATGAGAAAGATACTATTATAATCTTCTTTTTCCTTCTTTTTCCTTATGGGGAAAATATGATAGAGGTTTTTTTGTGTGTGATAGAGGTTTTAAATGATGTTCCCCAACTCACACAGAGAGTAAGTGGTTGTGCTGAGATGCTAAGCTGGGGAGACTGGCTCCAGGCCCAGCTTTTAAGCTCCTTGTACCACTTCTGACCAATACACACATACATGCCCAAGACAAGGTTAGAAGTCTGAACCACTACTGCTCACGCAACAGGAACTAATGCTGCACGGAATCCCAGCCTTTCCTCAACTCTTACAATTCTCATCCTTTTGACATGAAGGTATGTGTCTTAATTTGCATATAAAGTCAAATGAAAAAATAGAAGAATAATTAATTGTAGCCTGTTATGGTATTTTAAAAAATATTTGATTTTAATTTTTTTCCCGGCCATTATTTTATATGGATTGTAATGAAAGTCTATTTAGGATCTCTGAAATAAGAGTGATAACAGACACTCTACCTTAAATATATATACATACATGCACATACATGTATACTGAGTACTTTTAACATGTAGTTGCACTTAATAATTTTGGCTTACTGGTAGCAGAAAAGGAGAAATGACCAATGTCTAATGTGTTAGCACTTCATGTGTGCTCTTATGACTCAGAATGATCTAGAGTAACTTATATTTCCTCTACCTCCATTTCCACACTTCTCTACTCTCCAGGGGCTAAGCAAGTGAATTAGGATGCTATAGTTTATTTTGTTTAAACCATACAATTCACATCAGGTGGTGGAGTTAATTAGAAGGAAGAAAAAAGGTCAAACAATAAATAGATTGCAGGGCATTTGCTTGGTTCCATACACTGCATTGTGTAATTACCAATCATATGACTTCTCCGCAATTACATCATCATGAACAGTGAAATTACATTTCAGTGATAATTTTAAAACTACAGCAGTGGCAATCCAGTGTTAATAACTCTGAGCATGATTACAGAAAGCTACTGCCTATGGTTTAGTAAATACTAGTACTTGGAGTTAAATTTTCATTTACTACAGATCTAACACATTACCTCTTTAAACTTCATCAGTGTGTTCCCTGTTCTTCAAAAGTTTCATGATCCCATTAAGGCAAAGGCAAAAACTGGTGCCATGGACCCCTGACAGGTAACTGCTTGACTTTGAGAGCAGTGGAAGTATGCAGGGGACCCATTTTGCAGGGAGATGATGGAGGTAATTGTGCCATAGTGAAAAGTGAGAACTTGATAAGGAGGGGGCAAGAGCAGTCATGAATTCTGACATGATGAAAGAGCTGTGTTTTTAATATAGGTGAAACACTGAATTAGCTGACCAGTCTCTTCCCGCTCCAGTGAAGATGACAGCACATCATGTCCTCTTTTGGAAGGCAGAGAAACAGGACTTGCATTAATTTGAGTTTTTATTATTTTCCCTGGAATTATCAGCTTTTTGTCAGCTTAAGATTCATATTCTGAACCTCAAGAGTGGCTAAAGTAAGGACTTCAGGCAAAATTTTGCTCTAGGGCTACTGAACCCTGGGAGGGTTCAGTTTAGATTTTTGTATTTGGTCCAGTTTTACCAGAGGGCTGCTCTTTGATCAACACTATGGTCAAGGCTGTGTAATTCTGAGCCTTTCAAGTGCTGCTTATGAAATGCTGGAGCTCTGCTAGGAAAACTGGGTCAAGCATAGTTTATGTTCCTTATGGAAAGAATGTCATAGAAGTATTTTTTTCCTTTCTATCATGACTATGAAAAATCAGGAAAAGTGCTTGAAATAATATAATATCTTGCTAGCACTTCTGGATAATGCAAACTAATCATATTTCTCTAGTAGCCACAGAACAATCAGATGTTCCTTTTCTTCCTTGCCATACTTGACCATTGCTCCCCATAGTATATACATGTCCCCCTTAAGTTTCTCTGTACTTTGTAGTCCTTGTTCTGTTTTATAGCTGACCCTGTGTTTGGCACATATTCAGTATTTTAAGAAGGATGGAAGATTGATGGTGCTTGCTCTGTCTTATTCCCTCCCACTGTGTTTTGAAAAGTGTTTTGGGACTTCTTTGCATCCTTCAAGTTTCTCCTGTTGACTTTTCAAGAAGTTGGGTCACCAGGATGTGCCAGGGTAGATAAGAGGACACTGAATTGGTTCCCTGGAGAACGAATCAGGGTGATAAATTGGACTATCAACACCTACAGGTCTGGGAATTGCTTTCGATTTGTCTTATGTAGCTTATTTATCTGAGCATACCCTTTATACCAAGAGTACACTTTGCAACAGATGCTCACGTAAGACATATGCAGTGCTGAAATATAAGGGAAGCGATCAGATTAAGTTCACACATTTTGAAATGGAACTGATGGAAATCCCAGAAGATTCAGATTAATGTAAGCTATAAAGTGAAAAAAGGTGACACAGGTTTAAGAGAATTAATGTCTTAATTGTAAGAATCCATGGGCCTTGGAACTGCAACCCAACTTGACCACGTGCGGGGACCACGGCTTGATCAGAGCCCTGGGTACATTGGTGTGGTTGAACCTTAAAGAAGCTGAATAAATGGGAAGGTAGAAAATGTGGAATAATTCTCCAGTCTTGTCCATGGCATGCTTTGACAGAGGGAGTTGCTATCTCCTGGCTGTTGGAAGGAGCTATTAGACTGGTGCTAAATGATGAAAGTTTTGCCAGCAATTGGCAGTCCAGCCTACCTGGCCCAAAACTAAATATGAAGTGAGAAAGTATTCAAAACTAGAGATTCTGAGCATGAAGGAATAAATACAGGCAGTTTGTCCTGGAAGACATCAATGGGAACTAGCAAAGAAATCACCATTCATCCAGTTAAGAAAATAGTGAGTACCTGAAAATAGGGCAAGCACTCTTCTAAACACTAGGGTCTACAGGAATGAATAAAATAGTGAAAATCCCTATCCTTAGGGAGTTTACATTCAAGTAGGGAAACACGGATAATGAACAGTGTGAGAAAAATATTCAGTAAGTTAGGTAAGCACTATAAAAAAATAAAGTGGGTTAAGATGGCTAAGGGTCATTGGGGGTGGGGTTGTCATTGTAATTGTAATTTTAAGTAGAATTGTTATAGAACACAGCCCTAATCAAGAGGAACAAACAATATGAGAAGCATACTAAACTCTACTTTTTGGTTTCTTGGCTTGAGGAGAAAGTGAAAAAATACTCCACAATAAGTTCTGCACTTTTTCGATTAGTATGTAGAATAAAGATAACTTAGGAAATCATTTTTAAAATGGATATTGAAGATTTTGAGGCTTGAGAGGAGAATGAGAACCAGGACTAAGAAGGAAGGAAGAGACTGAATCAGAAAAACTGTGTACCAGGAGTTTCAAACATGGTGTGAAGTTTTCCGACAGCAGCGAGACCAGAATCTTCTGGACGAGATGCAGATTTAGAATGTTGGACTTAACATGTAAGAGAAAAGGATCTTGCCCCCTTTTCTCTCTATCCCCTTAGTGTGCCTGCCCCAGTGGCACTTCCAACTCAACCTCAGATGAATTAAAATAATGTGCAGATTAAAAGAGCAATCTGTGCTTTTCTTATCATATTGGTCTCACTACATCTGCAGTATTTTATCCAGTTCTGGTGTTACATTTCAAGAAAGATAATGGCCAACTTGTATGTATACAGAATAGAATGATCCCTACGATGAGAGGAATGAAAACCAGATCACAAGAGGAATAATTGAAAGAATTGGAGATATTTAATCTATTGGGTAGAGTTGGCTGACATATTAGCTGTATTCAGTTATTTCAACGTTTTAGTATGGTAAATGGTTCTAACTTGTCTTATGTGACGTCAGAGAAGAAAACCAGGATCAGACAGTAAAGATTTCAGAGTTCTCAATATCAGAAAGTACTCTAATAGCTGGATCTCCCAAAATTGGAACAAAGTGTCTTAGAAGAGATTTTTGCTTTCAGACGTGGCATCTTGTCAGAGGTGGAATGGCCACTTGAGGGACTATTCTAGGGGTTGGGGAAGGGGCAGTAATCTCAGCTGCAAGATTCAGTTTCAAATCCAGAGTTGGGAGATGTGATGATAGTGCGGATCAAGGTGACTATTGGAAGATCAGAGGGAGAGATGGCCTTCTCTTTCTTTCAAGTTATAAGGGTTGGATTTACTATGTGGCTTGTCATAGTCACTGTGTAGGGCTGATGTTCCTAACTTGCTGTGCAGCAGAATCACCTGGATGGTCTGGATGTGGCCTGGGCGTGGGAGCTTTCAAGAAATTCCTCAGATGATTCTAATGTGCAGATGCAGTTGAGAACTCTGGGTTAGGAAAGCCATCCCTAGTGTTCAAAGCCTTCTACAACCAAGTCCAATCCGGTTCTCACTTTCTCTTCCACTTTTGCATGAGGAAATCTTAGATGGCCACCAATTCTCTGTGTTCGCGATTTCCCAAACTTGGTTGGATTTTTCTCTGCTTGGTCTGTGATCATGCCCCAGCTTCTGCCAGGAATATGGTCCTCCTGAATCCTTATCCTGCTCCCCGCTGCCAGTCTTACCCCCATCATGGGGAGACTTCTTAAAATCCTTCCAATATGTACATGTATGTATTCCCACTATAACATGTGGACAGAGACCATGACCAAGCATTTTTTTTCCCTTCATGGTTACTAGCACCGACCCTTTAAAGTAGTAGATGATAAATATTTTTGGAAAGCATCTATAACAGTGGTTCTAAACCCAGGAAGCTTTATTCCCCTGGGGGATGTATGGCAATTTCTGGACACGTTTTTGGTTGTCACAACCAGGGTTGGGGGATGTTATTGTCATCTAGTGACTAGAGTCCAGGGATGCTGCCAAATGCACAGGGTAGCCTTTAGAACAAAGCATCATCTGGCCCCAAATGTCATAGTGCCTACTTGAAAAACCCTTGATCTAGAATAATCAGTCTAGTTCATATGGCCTACCCTTAAATTCTAGCTATAGGTTTAAGGACTAAAATAAGGAATTCCTGTTAAAAATGTAGCTTTTTAAAAATATTATTATTAGGAAACTTAGGATATAAAGGAAGAGCAAAAAAAATCAGTTATAATTATACCATCACAGCATCATGTTAGTCCTTTTATTTTTCTTTTTAAAATATTTTATTTATTTATTCATGAGAGACACAGAGAGGGAGGCAGAGACATAGGCAGAGGGAGAAGCAGGCTCCCTGTGGGGAGCCTGATGCAGGACTTGATCCCAGGACTCTGGGATCAGGACATGAGCCAAAGGCAAATGCTCAACCACTGAGCCACCCAGGTGCTCCCTGTTAGTCCTTTTTGTATAAGTTTGCTAAAATCATTTTTCATAGGTAGATTTTATATATAATTTTAATGTAATAATGGAATATATATAAATTTTTTTTTCACTTAAAATCATGCTATAATCATAAACTGTCATATTTATTTGCTATATATTATTAGTTGGATATAACATAATTTGTCTAACCACTTGATATTGGTGGACAGTTTGATTGATTTTATTCTTTTCTCTAATGTATCCTGAAAAGTCTTCAGATAAATTTCTGATAATCACAAAACTTAATATAGGATCTTAGGAGTTCTAATCCATTGCATTTCCATGTAAATTTTAAAGTAATTTTATCAATTTCTTCCAAAAAGCATGAGATTGATTAATAAAACTATAATATTTATTTTATCATTGGAACAAATACCAAATATTTATTTGTTTTCTAGATTTATTGAAATCTGGTTGAAATATAATATTGTGTAAGTTTAAGGTATACAATCAATGTGCTGATTTGATCGGGCTCCCGGTGCATGGAGCCTGCTTCTCCCTCTGCCTTTGTTTCTGGCTCTCTCTGTCTCTCAGTCTTTCATGAATAAATAAATAAATAAATAAATAAATAAATAAATAAATAAATAAAATCTTAAAAAAAAAAAGAAAGAATGTGCTGATTTGATGTACTTATATATAGCAAAATAATTACTACAGTAGTGTTTGCTAACACCTCTATTATGTCAAGGAACTACAATTTCTTTTTTTAAAAAAAGATTTTATTTATTTACTCATGAGAGAGAGAGAGAGAGAGAGAGAGAGGCAGAGACACAGGCACAGGGAGAAGCAGGCTCCCTGCAGGGAGCCCAACATGGGACTCAATTCCAGGTCTCCAGGATCACGCCCTGGGCTGAAGGCAGATGCTCAACCGCTGAGCCACCCAGGCTGCCCCTATAATTTCTATTTTGTGGTAAGAACATATAAGATCTACTCTCTTAACAACTTTCAAATATATAACACAGTATTGTTACCAATTTTATTTCTTATTTTTAATTTTTATTGCAGTATAATTAATTGACATTATATTAGTTTCAGGTGTTCAACATGATGATTCAATATTTGTATATGCTTGCAAAATGATCACCACAATAAGTCTTGTTAACATCAATCACCGTACATATGTACAATTTTTTTCTTGTGTTGAGATTTTTCAAGATTTACTCGTACTGACTTTCAAATATGCAACAGTACTATTAATTATAATCACCATGCTATACCTTACATCTCCACGACTTATTTATTTTATAAGTGAAAATATGTACCTGTTGATCCCCTTTACCCATTTCACCCGCTCCCACTCCCTGCCTCTGGCAACTAATGATCAGTTCTCTATATCTACTAGCTTACTTTTTTGGTTTGGTTTTGTTATTTTTTAAAAGATTTCACATGTAAGTGAGATCATGTGGTATTTGTTTTCCTGTTTGATTCCTTTCACTTAGTATAATGCACTCAAAGTTCCATCCATGTTATTGCAAATGGCAAGATCTCATCCTTTTTTTAATGGCCGAGTAATATTTCACCGTGTTTGTGTATGTGTATGTATGTGTAAATCTAAGTCTAAATCTGTAACTCTATCACACCTCCTTTATTCATTCATCCATTGACAGACAGGGTGTTTCCTTATTTTGGCTATTATGAATAATGCTGCAAAACCTGGAGTGCATATATCTTTTCAAGTTAGTGTTTTTGTTTTCGTTAGATAAATACTCAGAAGTGGAATTGCTGGATCATAGGGTAGTTCTATTTTAATTTTTTGAGGAACCTCCATACTGTTTTCCATAGTGGCTGTACCAATTTATATTCCCACCAATAGTGCACAAGGGTTCTTTTTCTCTATGTCCTTACCAGTACTTGTCATCTCTCTGGTAACATGCCATTTGCATGTTTTCTTTGGGGAAATACCTATTCAGTTCTTCTGTCTATGTTTTGAGTTTTTTTGTTATTAGATTTTAGTTATTGAGTTCTTTATATATTTTAGATATTAATTCCTTATAAGATATATTGTCACCCATTCTGTAGGTTGCCTTTCCATCCTGTTGATCATTTCCTTTGTTGTGCAGAAACTTTTTAGTTTGGTGTAGACCTGCTTTTGATTTTTGCTTTTGTTGCTTGTGTTTTTGGTGTCATATCCAAAAAATCATTGCCAAGACCCACCAAGGAGATCTCCCCCATGTTTTCTTCTAGGAGTTTTATGGTTTCACATCTTATGTTTAAGTTTTTAATCTATTCTGAGTTAATTTTTGTGAGTGGTATAAGATAGGGGTCCAATTTCATTTTTCTGCATGTGGTTATCCAGTTTTCTCAGCACCATTAACTGAAGAGACTATTCTTTCCCATTGAGTGTTCTTGGATCTCTTGTCAAGTATTTGTTGACTATATATGCATGGGCCTTTTTCTGGGCTTATGATTATATTTTATTGCATTATGTATCTATATTTATACAGTATTATAAAAACTACTGTTTTGATTACTATACCTCTGTAATAGAGTTTGAAATCAGGAAATATTGTGTCTGTAGCTTTGTTCTTTCTTAAAATTGCTTTGGCTATATAGGATCTTTTGTGTTTTTGTACACATTTTAGGATTTTTTTTCTGTTTCTGTAAAAAATATCATTGGAATTTTTCATAGGAACAGCATTCAATCTATATATGGCTTTGTGTAGTATGAACACTTTAACCATCTTCATTCTTCCACTGCATGGTCACAGGACATCTTTGAATTTGTTTGTATATTTACTTATTTCATCAAAGTCTTGTAGTTTTAGGTGTACAGATCTTTCCCCTCCTTGGTTGAATTTCTTCTTATGTATTTTGATGCTACTGTGAATGGGATGGTTTTCTCTATTTCTTTTTCAGATGTTTCACTGGTTGTGTCCAAAGGCAAGGCTGGAGTTTTATATGTTGATTTTGTATCCTGCACTTCACTAAATCAGTTGGTTAGTTCTAACAGCCTTTTAGTAGAGTCTTCAGGATTTTCTAAATATTAAATCATATCATCTGCAAGCAGAGACAATTTTACTGCTTCCTTTTTGATTTGGATGCCTTTTATTTCTTTGTTTTGCCTGACTGCAATGGCTAGGGCTTTCAGTACTATGTTGAATAAGAGTGGTGATGTGGTCACCTTTCTTTAGTTCCTGATCTTAAAGGAAAATCTTTTGACCTTTCACTATTGAGTATGATGTTAGCTTTGGGCTTGTCATTTATGGCCTTTATTATGTTGATGTGTGTTCTTTCTATACCTAATTTGTTAGGTGTTTGTGTCATGAAGAGATGTTGTATTTTGTCTAATGCTTTTTCTGAATCTGTTGAGATGGTTATATGATTTTTATCTTTTATTCTATTAATGTGCTGTATCACATTTATTGATTTGTAGCTGTTGAACCATTCTTGCGTACTTGGGTTAAATACCTCTTGATCATGGTGTGTGATCCTTACTGTGTGCTATTGAATTCAGTTTGCTAGTATTTTGTTGAGAAATTTTCATCTATATTCATCAGGGATACTAGTCTATAGCTTTCTTTTCTTGTAATATCCTTATCTGGCTTTGGTATCAGAGTAATGCTGTCCTGGTAAAGTGAGTTTGGGAATGTTCCTTCATCTTCAGTATTTTTAAAGAGTTTGAGAAGGATTAGCATTAATTTTTCTTTAAATATTTGGTAAAATTAACCAGTGAAACCATCTGCTCCTGGGTTTTTCTTTGTGGGGAGGGGTTTTTTTTCTCACTGTAGCATTAAGTTTATTACATAAAATTTTGAAAGAAACAAAATGTCCAACCATAGGTGAAAATTACTGAATAGGTATCATAAATTATTTGAAAGCATTTTTTTCTTTTCAAGTTTTTATTTAAATTCCAGGTAGTTAAAATACAGTGTAATATTAGTTTCAGGTATAGAATTCAATGACTCATCACTTACATACAATACCCAGTGTTCAATACAGCATGTTCTCTCCTTAATACCCATCATCCATTTAGCCCATACTCCACCTACTTCCTCTCCAGCAACCCTGTTTGTTCTCTATAGTTAAGAGTTTATTTTCTGGTTTGCCTCTCTTTTTTCTCCCTATGTTCATCTGTTTTGTTTCTTAAATTCCACATATAAGTGAAATCATGTTGTATTTGTCTTCCTCTGACTTATTTTGCTTAGCACAATATTTTCTAGTTCCATTCATGTCATTTCAAATGGCAAGATCTCACTCTTTTTGATGGCTGAGTAATATTTCATTATATATATATTAAAAAAATTCACTATATGTAAACAAATATGTTTAAACAAATATGAAAATATGTATAAACATACATATATATATATACACACATATACATATAAACACATCCCTTATCTTCTTTATCTATTCATCAGTTGATGGATATTTGGGCTCTTTTCATAATTTGGCTATTGTTGATAATGCTGTCATAAACATTGGGGTATATGTATCCCTTTGAATCAGTATTTTTGTATCCTTTGGGTAAATACCTAGTCATACAATTGCTGGATCATAGGGTAGTTATATTTTTAACTTTTGAGGAAGCTTCATACTGTTTTCCAGAGTGCTTGCACCAGTTTGCATTCCCATAAATGTAAGAGAGTTCTCCTTTCTCTGCATTCTTGCCAACATCTGTTCTTTCTTAGAGTATTAATTTTAGCTTGTGTTATTTTTTTTTCCTGTGTTGTTAATTTTAATTTGGGAGGTTTTTGATTAATGATTCAATCTCCTTACTCATTATTAATCTGTTCAGGTTTTTTCTCTAAACATGATTCAGCCTTGGTAAGTTGTATGTTTCTAGGAATTTTTCCATTTCTTCTGGGTTATCCAATTTGTTGCCATATAGTTCATAGGAATTGCTTATGAGTTATATATTTCTGTGGTGCCAATTGTGATGTCTCCTCTTTCATTTCTTATTTTATTTGAGTCCTTTCTCTTTTTTTGTAGGTAGTTTAGCTATAGGTTTGTCAATTTTATCTTTTCAAAAAAAAATTAGCTCCTAGTTTCTTTGATCTTTTCTATTGTTTTTTTCTGACTACTATTTCATTTATTTATGCATTGATCTTTGTTATTTCCTTGCTTCTCTAACACTAGGCTTAGTTTATTCTTTTTCTAGTTACTTGAATTGTAAAGTTTGATTGTTTAAGAGCTTTTTTTCTTAGTATAGGCATCGGTTGCTATAAACTTCCCTTTTAGAACTGCTTTTGCCACATTCTGTAGGTGCTGTGTCTCCATTTTTATTTATTCAAGATATTTTTATTTCCTTTTTGATTTCTTCTTTGACCCATTGACTATTCAAGAGTGTATTAATTTCTTATTTGTAAAATTTACCACTTTCCTCTCTTACTAACTTCTAGCTTCATACCATTATTGCCAGAAAATCATACCAAGTATGATTTCAGTCTTCTTTTTTTTTTTTTCAAAGATTTTATTTATTCATGAGATTTATTCATGAGAGAGAGAGAGAGAGAGAGAGGCAGAGGCACAGGCAGAGGGAAAAGCAGGCTCCATTCAGGGAGCCCAACGTGGGACTCCATCCCCGGTCTCCAGGATCAGGCCCTGGGCTGAAGGTGGCACTAAACCGCTGAGCCACCTGGGCTGCTCATGATTTCAGTCTTCTTAATTTTACCAAGACTTGTTTGTGGCCTATCATATGACATATCTTAGAGAATGTTCCAGGTGTTCTTGAGAAGAATTTATAATATTCTGTTGTTGGATGGATTGCTCTGTGTAGGCATGCTTCATTCTAATGTATTTCACTTTAATGCACTTTGCAGATATGGTTTCTTTTTTTTTTTTTTTTTTTGATATTATGGTTTCTACAGTAGAAGGCTTGTAGAAGGTCTGTAGTAGGCTTGCATTAAGCAAGTCTATCTACCATTTTCCCAACAGCATTTGTTCATTTAATGTCTCTGTGTCACTTTTTGGTAATTCGTTCAATGCTTCAAGGTTTTCATTATTATTATATTTGTTGTGATAATCCATGATCAGTGATTATGAGTCCCTGAAAGCTCAGATGATGGTTAGCATTTTCTAGCAATAATATATTTTTAATTAAAGTAGGTCCTTTTAAAGACATAACACTATTAGACACTTAATAGATTAAAGTATAATGTAAACATAACCTGTGTGTTTACCAAAGTGTAACCAAAAAATCCATTTGACTCACTTATTGCATTACTCTCTTTATTGTGGTGGTCTGGAACTAAATCCACAGTATCTCTTACATATGCCTCTATAGGTCTGTTAGCTACATTTGATCTGAAGTACAGTTCTAGTCCAATGTTTCCTTGTTGATTTTCTGCTGAGATAATCTAATCATCGTTGAAAGTGGAATATTCTATTATCATATTTTTTTTCTACTTCTCTCTTCAGATCTAGTAGTATTTGCTTTATAAATTTGGGTGCTCTGATGTGTGTGTATATATCTACAAATGTTATATCTTCTTGGTGACTTGATCGCTTCACCATAATATAATGACCTTCTTTGTTTCTTGTTACCATTTTTGGCTTAAAGTCTATTTTATCTTTTTTTTTTTTAAAGATTTTGTTTATTTATTCATGAGAGACACACACAGAGAGACAGAGACATAGGCAGAGGGAGAAGCAGTTTCCCCATAGGGAGCCCGATGTGGGACTCGATCCCAGGACCTAGGGATCATGCCTTGAGCTGAAGGCAGATGCTCAAGTACTGAGCTACCCAGGCTTCCCAAAATCTGTTTTATCTTAAAAAGTATACCTACCTTGGCTCTCTGTTGGTTTCTACTTACATGGGATATCTTTTTCCATCTCTTCACTTTGAGTCTATGTGTATCATTTAGGCTGAAGTATGTCTCTTGTATGCAGTATATAGTTAAGTCTTATTTTTTTTTAATCCATCCAGCACTCTATGCCTTTTGATTGAAGAATTTAATACGTTTAAATTTAGAGTAATTACTGATAGGTAAGAACTTCCTAGTGCTATCCTAACAACTGTTTTTTGGCTGTTTTGTGCTTCCCTTGCTTCTTTGTTTCTCTTTTGCTGCCTTCTTTTGTGAAATGGTGATTTTTTATGATGGCATGTTCAGATTCCTTTCTCTTTATCTTTTTGTGAATCTACTTTGTTTCTACTTTGTGGTTACCATGAAGCTTATATAAAGCATTTTATAGATATAATTATCTTTTTTTTTTGCAGATAACAACTTAACTTTGACCACATATGAAAACTCACCTTTTTACTCTTCTCTCTTGTTTTTCATGTCATAATTTCCCTCTTTTTATGTGACTATTTGTTAACAAATTATAGTAGCTATTGTTATTTTAATACACATCTTTTAACCTTTGTACTATAGTTAAGTGGTTAATACAGCACCGTATTACACAGAGTATTTTGAATTTGACTGTATATTTACCTTTATCAGCATGTTATATATATTTTTGTTATGTTCAAGTTATTAAATTAGCATCCTTTTACTTCAGCATTTCTTGTAAGGCAGGCCTAGTGGTGAAGTCCTTCAACTTTTGTCAGGGAAAAACCTTCATTCTCTTTCATTTCTGAAGGGTAACTTAACCAGATAATGTACTTTTGGCCAGTATTTTTTTTTTTTCCATTCAGCACTTGAATATGTCATCCTGCTCCTGCCTGGTAAATTTTCTGCTGAGAGATAGATACATTGATAGCCCTAAGAGGAGTCCTTTTAGATTACAGTCTTCTTTTCTCTTACCGATTTTAGGATTCTTTGTCTTTGATTTTTGACGATTTTATTATAATGATTCTCCCAGAAGATTGTTTTGGATTGAAATTATTGGTAACCTAATAGCTTCATGAACTTGAATGTACAAATATCTTCCCACATTTGGGAAGTTCTTATCCATGATTTCTTTAATAAGCTTTCTGCCCCCATTCTCCCTCTCTTCTCCAAAACTCCAATAATTCATACATTGATTCTTCTGATGGTGTTCCATCATTTCACTGTTCTTCATTTATTCTCTGGGAAATTTCAAAGTGCCTATCTTCCAACTCACATATTCAGTCTTCTGTTTGGTCTATTCTGTTGTTCATACTCTCTTTTGCATTTTTCAATTAATTTATTTTTTCCTTCAGCTCCAGATTTTTTTAAAAATGATTTCTGTGTTTTTGATAATTTTCTAATTTGTTTTTGTACAATTTTCCTGAATTGTTGGACTGTCCATCTGTGTTTTCTTGTAGCTCATTTACTTTCCTCAAAACAGCGGTTTTGAAAATTCTTTATTGGGGAAATCAGCTCTCCATGTCTTTGGGTTTGGATACCTTAAGATTATTGTGATCTTTTAATGATGTCATGTTTCCTTGATTTTTCATGTTCCTTGGAGTTTTGCATTGCTGTGTTTGCATTTCAAGTAGTGGTCACTTCCTCTAGTCTTTCCTAACTTCCTTCAGAGTAGAGATACCCCTGTCAGTGCTATTAGAGATTCTGAGGCTTTTTCAGACCTTGTATGGATATGCTTCTTATGCCCTCTTATGGCTGAATTCTTAAGATTGAATGTCTTTTCTCAATCCCACTACATGAAGCTTCTAATTTAGTACTCTGGATTCTGTAAGAGAAAAATAAATCTCTGGCTGTATCCTGAAGAGCTGAGGAAACTGAGTGATCATTCAACCATGCTTTCTTTCCCCCATGGGAGAAATTGTGGGTCAAGAAATTTTCATTTTGCCTTAAGTTGTTCTGACTTGGAGGATGTGTAATGTGGGTTAAGTCAAACTATTCCTCTAACCCATTCTGGTGCATCAAAATTCCTAGTCATTTTTTTTTTTCTCCATTAGAGTCCTGAAACTTTTCTGGAAACCTAGATTTCTACAAAAGCTCTCTCATCTGTAGGTGACTGCTCCTATCTTTGGTCTCCAGATACTCTTGGACTGCAGCTGAGAAGGTCTGAAAGCAGTTCATAGGCTACTGTGGTGACCGTATACTCTGTTTATCACCCAGTGCATAGGTGGGCAAGACTCCTTTCAGATCCTTTGGCATATGGTGCTGAGTCCCACATTTTTCACAGGGCACTTTTGTTCATGAATGGATATCAAATTTTTCTTGTTTGGGTGAGGACAAAAATATGCAACATCTTATGCTGCCACAATTCCGATGTCACTCCAAAAAATCTTTTGAGATTTCATCTATAGGTAATTTGTAGTAGAGTGGATGTCTGAACAACATTGAGATTCCTAAACCATAGACATGGTTTAGGTCTCCATTTTTGAGATCATCACACTTTTCTAAGCTCCAGTATTATTTTATATGCTCCCACATTTGCCCAATTACTCCATTTCCACAATCCTGATGATAGAAAAAATAATTGTATCTGATCCAGGGACCTTTTTTCTCTTTTAATATTTCAAGGATTTTTAACACCAATAATAAATTAGATAATGAGTTTTGAAGGTCCCAGGTTACCCAAATTTTACTCCTTGGGGACCTGAGTTCCCTTTAAAGGGTTTCTGGGAATAGCAGAAGTATTCTATAACAATGAGTAGAGAAAGAACAAAAAGAACAGGGGAAAGTCATTATGCAAATATATGGACAGTCAAGGTTATGCTGCCTTGAGGGTATGATATCAAATATATTGCCAATGATCTGAGTGAGCAGATTTAAAAATATTTTTTGCACTCCTTGTCCAGTTCAGTTCTTGTTTGAATGTTGAGCTGCTCTATGGTTTCCAAAGGCCCCAGTAACATCAAAGTTTTACAACCATAATTCTTTAACAGATCTCAGTATTTCCACTCCAATCAGGCAGTTTTGGTGACTGCTGCTTTTCTCATACCCCTTAAATCTAAACTTGCTTCTTTACCTACATCTAAAGAACTTGAGGTACTTCTCTGCACCCTGGATTTTCAGATTTTATTCAGGGAAAGTCTTGTTGGGAGTGATTGTAGGCAAATTAGCTGATGGGGCTCTACAGCTGTGATTTTTCAGAAACTGCACAATAGAAAGAGGCAGTTTTTTTTCAGCCTTAGGTTTAGTGCTTTTTAATGTAAGTTTATTAGGTGGTAATGGGCCTATAGATTGGTTTAACTGCTTGTTCCTATTGAGGTTATAAAACAGACCCACAGTCTCCTCAAGCACAGAGGTTGTTTGTTGCTTTTATGCAAGGCTAGGATGGAAAAACTTTTTATACTGCCCAGAATTTTCATCATACAGACTTACTAATATTGTTTACACTTTGGTAGGGCAACTCAGAAGAAAGGTTTTGAGGTATTTGATGTGTCTTTTACACAGGAAAATTAAAAAGAGACCCAATACACTTTTCCAGTTGTGAAGCAGTCAGGTTTTACATCTCTAATGTGAAATACTTGTCTTGATTTTTGTTAGCATTTGTTCAAGGTAGACTGAATGAGCCAGGCCTGTGTGAGACTGGGTTCCACCATCCTCAATAGCCTCCTGGTGGTGAATTATGCTCCTCAGGCTAAAATAAAGCATTTTATGGGATTTGCCAAGTCAAATGGTATTTTCATACTTTGTGCTCATTGAGAGATAATATGGTTTGAACTGTGTATTGGGTAAAAGCTATCCTAAGAAGAAGTTTCTGAAGACAAGAAAGTCAAAAACAGAGAACAGAAATAGGGAGATTTAGTATAAAAGCTAAAGGACATTTACAATATCAAAGCAGGATTTTAAGAAACAATAAAGCCAGTTTAGGCACTCTAATGCACTGAAGTGTGGGAGTTCATTTTCTTGTTATTTAGGAGAGAAGCACAACTGGACTACTCCACACAAGAGTCTTTCTCTCTGTTTGAACTGACTTATGACACTGATACCCTATGAGTTTATGTTTTTCGTTCTTCACTTTACTCATTCCTTCTTTAAATATAATGTAACTAAAATTTAACCCAGTTAGGACAATGATCTAGTTTTGTGTATTCTTCTGATTTTTCAATATTTTGGAAAGTTTAATACTTATATAAGAATAAAATATAAAATATCAAAATTGTGTTGTTAGATACTCAAAAGTGCCTTTTATTCACTTCAGCTTGAATCCTTGTACTCCCAAAAGATTTCCTAATAATGTGATAATTTCAGGGAATATTGTAAAGTTTTCACTGAGTAACTATGTTGATATGACAGCTTTTATCTCCTTGAATAATGCAGTTGGCATCCAGGAAGGATAATTTTGTTTTATTTCCTAATAAACGAAGTGTTAGCTTACATATTTAAAAAAAGTCAAAATTGTGTCTTATGTAAACTTTATGACTTTCCAGTTATTTGTCTTACAAAAAAAGCCCAGGAATTGTGAAGTATCACAGAATTCAGTCCTTTTCTTTACTTATAATCTAAAACTTCTGGATTTTGAGAGTACTGGACATTTAATGCATTCTGCAATGAATAGAGGAAAGGGAAAGGCTTATGCTAAAAATGCTTCTCTGGGATTTGACTAACATGAGAAAGTCTGCTATGGCCAGCGACTCTTTCATTTGTTTTCTGACCAGTTATTATAAGGAGGAAAGGTTTGATTTTAGGACTCTGGCTTCAAGGAAGCACTTATCAGTAGACCCTTGAGGATGTCTATTTCTGTTTGGATAGCACAAAATATTTAGCCTGATAAATATTCAGGGGACAAGTTCCTCCAGCCATCTCTTTCAGTCACTTCTATATTGGGGGCTCTAAGACTTCCATGACTCCAAGAACTCAGAAATTTTGTCATGTTTATGGTTTATTATAGGGAAAAGACAGATCAGAATCAACATGAGTTAAAAAGGCACATGGGTTGGGGCGCTTAGGTGACTCAGTCAGTCCATTTAGCGTCTGACACTAGGTTTTGGCTCAGGTCATGATCATAGGCCCATGAGATTGGGCCCTTCGCTGGGCTCCACACTCAGCATAGATGCTGCTTAAGATTGTCTCTCTGTCCCTCCCCCCCATGCACACATATGCTCTCTCTCTCTCTTTTAAATAAGTAAATAAATAAAATCTTTAAAAAAAAAGAGCACATGGGTGAAGTCCAGAGAAACCAGATATAAGCTTCTAGGTATTCCCTTCCAGTGGAGTTGCACAGAGATGTGCTAAATTCTCTCAGCAACAGTATGCATTCATATTGTCACTGAGAGATGCACATATGGAGCCTTGGTATTCAGGGTTTTTACTTGAGGTCAGCCACATAGGAATGGAGCAACCTGGTGTGATAGACCTTAGCTATTCAGTCTAGCTTCTGGCCACCTCCCTCACCTAGAGGACAAACTAATACAGCATGTCCCAAGGTCTTAGGCATACCAAAACAGGCATTCACCATAAATCACAATGTCAGCATACACCATCTGGTCAAACTAACAGAAGATGGCTAAAGATTCAGGAATATAAAAACAGTCTTATAAAGTGGGATATTCCAAGGGACCTGAGGTTATCTGCCAGGAGCTAGCCAAGGGCCAGTTCTCTTAAAGATAGATCTTTCTTTGGAATGTACAGGCTTTGAAGGACCAGGGCTGGATGAATTAGCCCTTTACTGCACAACTTCTAAACCTCAATTTTTGAGTGGCCAGTGTTACATACTAGTCACAGAATCAAACACAACAGAATGGACATTCAACTTTTGCACCTACCACCCATCTACCTCCAATTTTTTTCTCTCTCTTTTTTTCTTCAATCCTAAGTTATCTTTCTTCAAATAAAGGCAGCCTTTCTATCTAACTCTGCTCTGGCTCTCTGAAATAATTGTTGCTTTATTTTAGTTATAAGCCATAAAAAGAGAGAGATAATATTTATATATATTTTCCGTTATTGGAATTTTGTAAGGATAACTAAAATGATAGCACTAGAAACACTTTCCCTCTGAATAGCAGCAGTGCTGGGTAACTTTGAAAGAATAATATAATTGTTGAGCACACAGAGATGGTTTCTCCTTGCTTAGATATCTTCCTTTTTCTTTTTCTGAAATAACATTTTCATCTCCTCCCAATGTAGAAACATATAATGAGAGCTTTCACTTACTGTGCATAAGGAAAATTGCAATTTTGCCAAACAGTTATCCTAAATGTGGCAACTTAACAAGTTATATAATAGAAATGAGTTGGAAGTATAGAGACAGCTCACTGCCTCCCAAGTAGGGGTAGTGTAAAGTGGGGTGTGTACACAGACATTGTTGACTAGAATTAGAAGAGCTGCTATTAACTCACTGGCAAAACACATGTTTCTCAAGCCAAATATCTCTGTGATGGTTCCAGAAGTGACAGTTTCTGAAAAGCAAAATAAACAAATAAAAACATACAAAATTATGTCAATTTTCCAGTGATAGAAATCAGGTTTTTTGGATCTCGTGTGTGTGTGTGTGTGTCTGTGTGTGTGTGTGTGTGTTTATGCTTAGGGTAGGGGAGAGTAATTTGCCAGACAAACCCTGATTAAAATCACCATGGCACTCATTTTGGGAACCAGCAGCTCTCCTTGTAGGGAAGCAATGGTCTGGCTGATGGGGAGACCTGGCTCTTCAACTAAAATCCAGCCTTTGTTTCTCAGGAGCAAAGTCAATTTAATTAGCCATTCCTTATTGCTTTAAAAGAGTATTTCAGGAGCACGGGTGAAATAGGTGAAGGGGATTAAGAGGTACAAACCTCCAGTTATAAATAAGTCATTAGGATGAAAAGTACAGCACAGGGAATATAGTCAATAATTATATAGTAACCATATGGTGACAAATGGTAACTATGCTTATTATGGTGAGCATTTTGTAATGTATAGAATTGTCAAATCACTATGTTGTACACCTGAAACTAATGTAGTATTATATCTCACTGTACTTCAATTAAAAATTAAAAAGAGATAAAAATAGATAATGACAAAATAATGTAATAAATTGTTTCAAACAACAAAAACAGAGTATTGTGGACTTTAGAGGAAGCTTTTAGCTATTATTATCCTCTTGTAACTTTTATTATCAGTACTTATGGCAGTTTCAAGAATTGTATTCAATAATGAAAAAAAAGAAATTGGTATTATGGTACTTTTTCTGATTCTGAGAGTTGGGCATCAGTCCAGTTCTTCGAGGTCTGGGATAAAACCACATTATATTGTTTCCTAGGACTGAGAAGAAGGCTCAACTAGACATATGGGGGGGAAAAAACATACATCCCAGAGAGTTCAGAGGCTTTCAAGCAGTAAAGGGAACCCTTAGGGCTAGCATTAGAATGTGATTGCCTAAATTCTATGTTTTGGATCCTAGAGATACAAACAAGCAACATCCTGAAGCTTTGCAACCTCTAAAAAGGGACTGCTTTCCCTTGGCCCTTTCAGGTATTACTGAGAAGGTCCATGGACAGCAGAAGTCCTCCTGGTGAGCACAGTAGAATGATCCAGCTGATGAAGGAACTCATTTTATCATTGAGTCAGTGAGTCCTTGCTATCCTTCTCTCACAGAATGGGCAATGCTGTCAACAGTGAACAGTGAACAGTGAATATTGGCTCCCTTTCTCTACTTTCTCAATGGACGTCATTTGTCATTTTTCTGTTTTTATTTTCTATGTCTGCAAATGGAGGTTAGATTAATAAATTGGCCATTGATTGCTTGATCTTGAGGAATCTCATCCAAACTTAATAAGAAACTATGCATAATATTCAGAATTTCTGAGTTTATGAGAATTTGGATCATGTCCCCTGGGAAAAGAGTTAAAGTATTATTAGTTGTATGTGAATATTTCCATTATGCTAAGTGAAATAATTTTATATTTGTATGAGAAAAAGGATTGCAATATGCTTGAAGGGTAAGGGTGATGAATATAATAGCTACCTCCTGGTTTTGTTCACTCAAATCCATTTCTTTCTTTCTCTAAAAAGATAATACCCTGTATATGTGGCAGGTGGAGAGGACCATTCTATGTTATAGTAGGGAGTATTTAATCTGCCTCCTTTTTCTATCAAAGGTGTGTGGAATAGTTTCATGCCTGAATAGTCATGAGCCTGGCCAGAGAACTTGGTTCAGGAAAGAGCATGCAACCTCAACCAGAGCTTTGGAGAGAACACTCTCTTTATGCTGGGTTTGCTAAACTCTAAAAATGTGATCTTCAGCCTGCTGATGGCCATTATGCTCCCACCAGGCTCATCTCCTTTCTAAGGGATGGAGGGAAGCACAGAGTCCTGGAGATGCCAAGCGAGCACTTGTATCCAGTCATATTTCAAGCCAGATATCCTTCTCAACATTTTGGTTGTATAAGCTAATGATTTTCTTTTTTCACTTAAAACAGTTTGAATTGGTTTCAATCTCATACAACTGACAGAGCCCTGGCAAATACAGAATTGGGTCTTTACTGATCTCTGAAACTATTTCCTTTATTCAAAGTGAACTGATAATACCTACTTGGTATGATTGTCATGGGAATAAAAAATGCAATATATACATAAGGCTACCATTGGAGAGCTATTTCACACTATGTCCTATGCAGACATAATGCTCTCTAGTTACTATATCTTCCCCATTGTGTATCAGGATTAAACAGTATAGTGTTCCTCTATTTTAAAACATCCTTTCATTAATCATCTGTCAAAAAGAGTTATTCGAGGCTAACTCACTCCCTCTTTCAGCACAGACTACTTTGCCTTCAGCTTTCACAGCTTACATAAAGTATCTGTATATATATATATATATATATATATATATATATATATATATATATATATATATACCAATCTAATGATGCAGGACTTGGGGGGAAGAACCCCAAATCCAAAGTACTTAACTACCTGTTACCAGATTCTAAGAAGGAAAACAGATGACAATCATCTAGTGAGGAACAAAGATTAAGATTGTATGGTGAAATAGATTTTTCTTACAATGTCAGAAACTAGCCAAGAGATAGTCCCATAGCACTGTGAGCCATCTATGACCTCAATTAAATCCCTAAAATTTTAGGTTATGGGCAGTTTTTTATCCTGTTTTAAGCTGTCCTATCATTTGAGAACACCACTGTAGAATCTTGACACTAATAATAATAGTCTGGCTTTTCTATTTTTCCCTTTTCTCGTTGAATCCAAACTACTACCCCAATGGCCAACATACTCTAAACTCCAAGAATTGTGTATGTATTTGCATGTGTGTGTGTGTATGTGCATGTGCATGTTTTGAATTGGAAACTTATTTATATTTCAAGTAGAATATCTGGTAGGGGAAAATATTAAAAAGGAGTTGCTGTAACAAACATTTTTGCATACGGTACTTTGGTATTAGACAGATTGGAAAGTCATTCCATAGTGAGGATCTAAAGGGATGAGGCACACTACCAGTAAAACTTGATTGGGAAAGGGAATCAGAAAGAGGTCTGAGCATGAGATACTGATATGAGAGCTAATCTATGCACTGCCAGGGTGCTTTAGGGTAGTGGGACACAATAGAAGGAAGAGGAAGGATGAAATTTGACTAACTTCAAAACTTTTCTGAGGAGTAGACTTGAGTGATGTGATGATCAAGTGGGTCCTCTGGCCCAAGACATCTAGTGAGTGGCTCTTTAGTGAACTTTGTAGTAGGTAGTGCCAGGCCACTGGGGCAGACTTTCCTGGTACCCATTTGTGCTATCATAGGACTACAGGTGGCAGCTAGAACACGCTATGTTTCTTAATACTATTTTCCCAATTCTTTAACCAGTCTGACCGTAAATACCATCTATGACCTCAGGCTTTATTCCTCTTGATGTTTAGTATCATTTTTGATTTAGCTCAAAGATATCCCTTTGGATTATCTTTTTGAGATGTTTGGATGACTTTGGGAAGCTGTTCAAGTTAAGCACCCTGAATTTCCTAAGAAAAAGCCTACTTTCTTTGTGATAAGTCAGAGATCCAGGCCAATGGAGGCCCCACAATTTTTAACTCATGGCATCCAGGACTACACTGATCATTTCTCTTCTGGTCTACCGGTAGGAAGGGAAAACACTGGACGTCCAGAATTATAGAATTCTTCTTAAGCATGAGATGCAGATCAGTCTTACTGCCATCCCATTTGTGAGATGCTTAGTTACATGGCCTCTTCTCACCACAAGGGAAGGTGAAAAACTGGAGTCCTTACCCATAGCCCAGCCACAGCTCTCTCACCACCAAAGAAGAGAAGAACAGATGTTGGTGGATGCCTACCAGTCCCAGCCATGGATAAGTTTATATAATTCCTTGAATCTATCAAGGAGAACCATCTATTATATCATAAACTCCTTTTTCTCCTTGAGTTTCAGAAAACTTGAAACTAAATTTAGTGCCTTCTTCTAGTAAGTCATTTTCATTTTTTGATATGTTTATTCATTACTCTGAACTGTTTTTTTTTCTTTTTTCTTTTTTTTTAATATTTTATTTATTTATGACAGATACAGAGAGAGAGAGAGGCAGAGACACAGGCAGAGGGAGAAGCAGGCTCCATGCACCGGGAGCCCGATGTGGGATTCGATCCCGGGTCTCCAGGATCATGCCCTGGGCCAAAGGCAGGCGCCAAACCGCTGCGCCACCCAGGGATCCCTGTTTTTTTTTCTGAACTGATTTTTGATCTCCCTTTTAACTTTAATGGTCTTGTCTATGATACATTTTAATATTTTAAGTCATCTCCATTCCTTTTAGGAAGTAAGTAGAATATAAATAATAAATGGAGTAACCAATGCAATAAGGAACCTGTCCAAAGAGCGACTAATGTAAGAAGACTAAAAATGTAAGTATATTTGGTAAATTCAAACTTATGAGCTGTAAAAGTATAGGTAGAAGATTTCCTTTGGAAGACGTTGTGGTACTTCTTCCATTCACTGGGTAGACAAACACTGGTAGCATGCAGTCCAAGCAGTCTAACAATATAGAAAAGGGGAGACCCATGTCTGAGAGGCAAAGTTGTCTATTAATATATAAGTACCTTATCTCATAATCCACAAAAATTACTACTTTTTTTGGAGGACGACTTTGTTATTACTTTAGTATTTTGGGGGGGGGGCTACTAAGTGATATATTTCAGAGTATAATAGTGGGTTGTTCCATATGTCAGCAATCACTGCCATCATTTAAAAAAATGATGCCATTTGCAGTGACATGGATGGAACTAGAGGATATAATGATAAGTGAAGTAAGTCAGAAAAAGACAAATACGGGACGCCTGGGTGGCTCAGCAGTTGAGTGTCTGCCTTTGGTCCAGGGTGTGATCCCGGAGTTCTGGGATCAAGTCCCACATCGGGCTCCCTACATGGACCCTGCTTCTCCCTCTGCCTGTGTCTCTGCCTCTCTCTCTCTCTCTCTCTCTCTCCCTCCCTGTGTCTCTCATGAATAATTACAATCTTTTTTTTTTTTTTTTAGAAAAGAAAAAGACAAATACCATATGATTCCACTCATGTGAGATTTAAGAAACAAAACAGATGAAAAAGGGGGGAAGAAGCGAAAGAGAGGCAAACCAAGAAACAGACTCTAGAGAACAAACTGATAGTTATCAGAGGGGAGGAGGGAGAATGGGTGAAATAGGTGATGGGCATTAAGGAGGGCACTTGTCATGATGAGCACCAGGTAATGTATGGAAGTATTATATACCTGGAACTAATGTAACACTATGTCAGCTACCTCAAATTAAAACTTAAAAAGACAGAAAACATCACATGAGGACACAAGGGAATGCCCTGACTGATCCGACCACCAGCACTGGGGATTTAATAGATCAGTGGTTGTTATCCTAGGGAAAAAAATAGTGAGTTTTGAGTACCTAATATGTGCCTCGCACTTTCCATGAGATATAAAACATGGTTATAAGAGTTCTTATACTCTTATAATCCCTAGAGTCATAATATATTATAATGTGAAGTGTTTTCATTTACCTTTGTAAACCCTGTCCCTAGCCCAGGGCATGGTACAGAACAGACTCTCAACAATTAATGCTGAATGAATGAGCATTATTAGGATGTTACTGGATGCTAAACTGAATTTTAAAATAGGTGTTAGGAGTCTCAGAAATATGCAGCATTTCTACTGATGCTCTGCATTCCAAGGTTTTCCTTGTATGTACTAAGAAAAACTAAAATCTGGTCACTAATTTGACAGGGGAGTTCATTGTAAAACTGTGCTTAATAGTTCCTTCTAGATTTGTCATCGAACATGCCTGTTCACAGTCTTCTAACTATGAGAAAATGTGTGCCCTGTCCACATAGCAGTCCCCTTTCTAGGCATTTTGTGACAATAAGCAGACACCTAAGGTGTGTGGATACCTTGGACTTTGGATAACAAAGGAATTAAGCTTTAAAAATGTCTACCCATAGCATTTATTAGGAGGTATGGGTAACATTTTGTTAAATTATGAGCTTTCCAAAATTGCTCATATTTTCAGCATTTTCGATCTTTGTTGGTAGTTATCTTTGTTTATTATGCCTACCGTCTGTCATATTTATAAAAAACTTTCAAATTCCCTAAAAAAGTACTTGTGTTATATATGAAATCTGATATTTATTTATATAGCTAGCTGTATGCTTATAACCAATGTGTCCAAACATGTGTTCATAGATGGTTCTTGTGTGTACACACAGAGCATGGTCTAATGGTTGCTTATTGGAAATGACAGAGCATTTCAACTTTCACCCTCTGACATCTTTATTGAATGGCTTTGAGCTGATCATTTTTTATCCTTTGGTGACAATCGAGTAATTTTTCATCAGCCAATTTTATATAGCATTGTTTCATTTGATGAGATAACTAACATTTGGGAACATCCTGAACCAGGGGAAATAAAAAAAAAGTTAACAAGTATAATTAATGATAATAGTGTTGCTAGGCACAGTAATCTTATTTCCTGTGCTGGTAAGTGAATTCTTGCTTTTCATATTGAAGAGGATTAAGGAGACTTTTGATAATGGAGTGTTTATTAAATGTGCTATAGATGTGAAGTAAATCAATTGCCCAGGCATGATAATCTATGTAACTTTTTAGTAAAGAAGCAGTTCAAATGTGGCTTTATGAAAATGTTTATATCTCTGTAGTATATGAAAGTCTGTTCACACTTCAACAACTAGGAATATTTCAAAGGCCCATGTAGTAAACATGTAGGAGTTTACATTATTCCTAAGAACTGTAATTTAAACTGATCACTTCCCCAGATGGCTGGAGGTCTTTTCTCTCTTGCTGGGGAAGTCTTGTGAGTTCCTTGAGAAGAGAACATTCAAGATGTCAGATAACCAACTCTTTCCCCATCACCTATAAACCTATAGGTGTCCTTGACTTTTAACTATAAAGTAATTAATCTTTATGAACTACTTAGCCACAAATTTTTTTTTAGAAGCTAAATTATAAACTGTCTTGTATTTTGAGAGATGCCCATCTTCCAAAATCTTTGAGTAGCTGAGGTTTGCTTGCCTTGGGTTGTGTTAGGTGTGGGATTCTGTAGATTAGTTTCTTGGCAAAATACCATGTAAGTGCTGAATGAGACTGTGGTCTTCCTCTGGCTTCTAGCACCACACACAAGAGGCCTCATTTTGTGCAGTCCTCAGTCAAATCAAGTCTTTTAAAAAGATTTTTTAAATAGTTTAATATATTTTTTAAAGATCTTATTTATTCGTGAGAGACACACAGAGGGAGAGGAGAGACATAGGCAGAGGGAGAAGCAAGCTCCCTGTGGGGAGCCCGATGCAGAACTTAATTCCAGGACCCCGGGATCATGACCTGAGCCAAAGGCAGACGCTCAACCATGGAGCCACTCTGGTGCCCCCAGTTTAATGTATTTTAATAGCAAACTGACAGGAACAGCAGAGAAGACAAACATTAAGAACACATACTTGCATGTAGGACAACTCAGAAAAGTATAGTGAATAGATGGAATCTACTGTATTATACAAATGCCACAAACACCATTTAGCTGCCATCAATAAGAAATTTACTTGTTTTTTAAAAATCCAAATGCTAGCATTGTCCAGAAAAATGTAACAAGTTTATTGGTAATTGCTATAAAGTTGAGCTGCTGAAATGTGTTCATTGAAACATTTTGACTTGAGTGAATGCTTTAGTTCCCCACATTTAGATTAAAAATTCACACACAAATGAAAATGGAAAAACTGCCAATACCTGATTTCTGTCCCCTGTTTTTCCACTTGCAATCATATACTTAGGGACCTTTTGACCTCATGGGAAAAAATATCTAATATTCAGAATTACCAAAACAGGAAGAAGAGAAAAAATTTTAATTCTTTTTTTTTAAAGATTTTATTTATATATTCATGAGAGACACACACAAGGGAGGGGGAGAGAGAGAGAGAGAGAGAGAGAGAGAGAGAGAAAGAGAATGAGAGATTGAGACAGGCAGTGACACAGGCAGAGGGAGAAGCAGGCTCCATGCAGGGAGCCTGATGTGGGACTTGATCCCGGGACTCCAGGATCACGCCCTGGGCAGAAGGCAGGCGCTAAACAACTGAGCCACCCAGGGATCCCAGAAAAAAAAGTTTTTAAAGAATGAAATATTTTCCATTATAGTGGGTTGTTGTTGTTGTTGTTCTTCTTCTTCTCTTCCTCTTCTTCTTTTCTTTAAAGATTTTATGGGGATCCCTGGGTGGCGCAGTGGTCTAGCGCCTGCCTTTGGCCCAGGGCGCGATCCTGGAGACCCGGGATCGAGTCCCATGTCGGGCTCCTGGTGCATGGAGACTGCTTCTCCCTCTGCCTGTCTCTCTCTCTGTGTATGACTATCATAAATAAATGAAAATTAAAAAAAAAATTTAAAGATTTTATTTATTTGAGAGAAAGAGAGTGTGAGCATCTGTGGGGAAGGGGCAGAAGGAGGGGGGAAAAGTAGATTCCCCACTGATCAGGGAGCCCTACATGGGGCTCAATCCCAGGACCCTGAGATCATGACTTCAGCTCAAGTCACTTAACTGACAGAGCCACCCAGGTGTCCCCATTGTAGTGGATTCTTAAGCATGTTCTCTACCTCTGTGATAACCATGCCAAATATGTAAGAATTATGCCAAAAGACATCTGGCTAGAATGCTGCATATGTGGAGAATGTGCTTAAAAATCAGGTCTTTTTATTCCTTCCCCTTACCCCCTCACCTGCTGCAACATGTTGAACGATTGAGCATCCTCTCAGTCCCATGTCCCTTGTTTCTCCCTTTTCTAATGGTCTTAGTTTAGGCTCCCCAGAAAGCAGAGACTAGGCAGTGGATTTGCATGTTACTGCTTTATCAGGGATTACAATCTTAGTTAGCTGGAATGAGGGACAAGGGTAGTGCAACAGAGGAAGAAAAAGACCCCAAACAAAGGTGTACTGTGGAGCTGGCTATTACTAAATGCAAATGATTATTTGATCCTGAGAACTGTTCCCTGAGCAGCCATATCCACAGCCTATTGGAACTTTCCATCAGAGGACTGTAAGGATGCTGTAGGTGCCCCCACCAGATTTTCTTTATTGGGCCTGTCCACCCACCCCTCAGCTGCTGTATTGATTGCCAGCAAGTTATCACTGCCTTCTTCTCTGGAATATTGCCAGGAAGTCACTGTCCCAGGGAAGTTATGTTTGTGACCTGAGGGGCAGCTTGCAGCCAATGGCTGACTCACAGTAGGGTCAAACGACTGGCCCCTTGACTCAATTCACGCCCCTGAGTTACCCCATGGGATCAGATTGAAGCTACTGTGGTCAAATAGTTGCTTAGCTCCTTGTCCTGCCTTGACCTGTTTTCCTCATTCCTTTCTCCTGAGAGCATTCCTTCAGTAAATCCTTTGGACATACAATTTTATCTCAGATTCTGATGCCTGATTTCACAGGAGAATAATTTGTTAACTGGCTCCTGTTTGCTGGTACCAAGTAAGTACTGAAAGGAAGCCAGGCAAGAGAGACACTTGGTCCAGGCACATGGTGATGTGCCTGCAGATCACACCGGTGTGAAGGCAGTGAGAGCATCTATGGAACTGGCTCACTATGGCAGCAGCTGGAACAAGGGGTGAAGGCCAGGAGGATCTGAAATGGTACCTAAAAGAAATTGGATACAATCCACCCCTTGAACTATTCACGTCCTTTTTTATATCTAGCCTTATCCCCATCACAATATGGAATCTCTAGTATTGTGACAGGCTGGTACCATCACTTCTTCCCCAGGGGTGGAGTACAAGTCACAGAGCCTCCTTCAGGGTGGTGGCTAGCTACATTCTCTGAGTAGTAGAGGAAGTAAAACAACCTGTAGTGCCAACTGATACCCCTGGTCCTGGCACCTTATTAGTAAATATCTTTCAATTCTTCTACTTTATGTTCTTGATTTCTCTTATTGTTTATTAAAACTTTGGCAGATCTGGATTGCTTATCTGATGGGATGCCCCAGACTTCGTCCCTGAGGAGTGTGAGTACTTGGTTGGCCTAACATTATGGTGCCTGTGGTGGTTGAGATTGACTGATTGCTATGATCAGTGGGTGTGGAAGCAGTAGAGACACCCCTGAGTTCCACATGCATTGCTTCCCATTTTTTAATTGGATTGTTTTTTTTTTTGAAGGATATTGAGTTTTATAAGTTCTTTATAGATTTTGGATCCTAACCCTTTATCAGATATGTCATTTGTGAATATCTTCTCCCATTCCATAGGCTGCCTTTTAGTTTTGCTGATAGTTTCCTCACTATGCAGAAGCTTTTTATTTTGATGAGGTCCCAGTAGTTCATTTTTGCTTTGTTTTCCTTGTCTCAGGAGACATTTCTTTTCTCTTTCTCTTTCTTCTTCTTTTTTTAAAGAGATATTTCTAGTAAGAATTTGCTATGGACAATGTCAGACAGGCTACTGCCTATGTTCTCCTCTAGGATTTTAATTATTTCCTCTCTCACATTTAGGTCTTTAATTTATTTTGAATTTATTTTTGTGTATGGTGTAAGAAAGTGGTCCAGTTTCATCATTTTGCCTGTAGCTGTCCAGTTTTCCCAACACCATTTGTCAAGAGATTGTCTTTTTTCCATTGGATTTCTTTCCTTCCTTGTTGAAGATTGACCACATAGTTGTGTGTTCATTTTTGGGTTTTCTATTCTGTTCACTCATATATGGAATTTAAGAAATAAAACAAATGAACATGGGGGAAATAGAGAGGCAAACCAAGAAACAGACTCTTAACTATAGAGAACAAGCTGAGGGTTGCTGGAGGGAAGATGAGCTGGGGAATGGATAGGTTAAATAGATGGGTATTAAAAAGGGCACTTTGGTGAACACTGGGTATTGTATATAAGTGACTAAATGAATCACTAAATTCTGCACCTGAATATTGGTTTCAGGTAACACTGCAGGTTAACTAACTTGAATTTAAATAAAAATTTGGAGACCAAACAAACAAAACAACAACAACAAAAAGCAAATGCATTGCTTTCCTGCTCTATTGTGTAGCACACTAGCTCATCTTGGTAGTCAGGGTCGATGATCTTTTCCAGTACAGCCACTTCTTTATTTTCTTCCTAGTTCCCTGGAATAAAAAGCTGAAGTGACAAGAGACCAGATGGTAGGCATAGATGTGGCCCTGGGCAGAAACTCCCTATATACTTTCCTCTCTACCCCTTTCAGGACCAGGGCCTTAGACCAGCCAGTGACGAAAATTATAGGGGTCATAAGCACATATATTGCAAGATGGTCACTGGGAGAAATGGTTGGAATTGTCAATTCTATTTTTACTCCACGGAACACAGATGTGTATTCTAGCCTTTGAGGATACAGCCCCACATATCAACCATTGCCTCTTGGGAGATAGTCTGAAGGGTGTTGTCTCTAAGATGGTGCCTTAGTTATACTATTAATAGGTCACACCATTCCATTCTATTAGGCTAGCTACTTCTGGGTGATGGAATATATGGTAAGACCAGTGGCTTCTGTTGTCTTTTACCCTCTATTATACTTTTTTAGCCTTAGCCTTGGTCAGAGATAACATTGTTGAGGGGGCATTTTAGGGTTTTCTACTAGGCTCTTCCTACCATAATGCCTTATTCCTTAAGTCAGAGTATGTCTGTTCTATTATAGAATATGTGATTAGGAATTAACTACAAGCTGGGTGTAAAACCCATTAGACAAACTATCGGAAACACTGGGGCAAAACTTCATCGATCAATTGGTTTCCATAAGCGATCTCTAAACAGAGGACCACAATGGCATTTTGGGTTCCCAGATATTGCTCAAACCCCATATTTAACTGTCCTTGAAAAATATGATTATTCCCCTCCCTCAGTGCATAGTTACCCTGGAAAATGGCAGCATATCCCTATGGAGAAGAATCAGGATGATATTTACATTATGTGTTCCTCAGAGCATTGACAGATCCTTCCTGAGGGAACCTGGCTTCCACATTAATCAGTAGCTTCTATGAACCGACCTAGATCTAGGAACCACAAAACAGAACCTCATTTTTCTCTTGTGGCTGATGTCTGCTGTTCAGCTCTCAATTTTTAAAATTTATTATACAAATTATGATATATCATAAACCTGGTCTGGTGTCCATCTATTTTGCCAGGAACTCTTCAATATCTTAACTATTGCCAGAATAATAAGAAGTTTCTGATATAACTTCTATCTTCCCTAAACACATTTCTAGAGTTCTCAATGGCCTTAGTTGATGGTTCCATTTCCTTAGGGACCACAGGAGTTTGAGGAGTAGATGGTGAGTTTAGTTTTGTTCATCTTGAATTTTGATGACTTGTAGCTGAATGTTTGTGTCTAGTATTAGGTGAGGGTATGGGTTTATTAAGGTGAAGATTTGAGAGCCATTTGGGTATCAGAGCTAGTTGATATCATGGAAATGAAGGCTATAATCCAGAGAAAGATTGAGCTTTAAGAAAACAAAAGATTATAAAATAAAACACAAAACAAGCTTATGTGTTGTTCCAGTTGTATCCTCAATCACAGAACCTCTTTTTCCACTTTAATTAAAAAGCAACTCTCCCCCAAGGATAGCGCTTCTGCAGCACTTTTCTCAAGCTTATGCTCTTTGTCACCATGAACCCTCATGCCAAGGGTCCCAGAATATTCTCCAATATCACCATTGCTGCTTTCTTCTTCACTGGATTATCTTCTAGAGCTCCTTATTGTTGTTGCTTTCTGACCTTCATTTATGGAAGACATTGTTTTTCTTTTCTACCTCAATCCTACTATCAGCAAGTGTTTATATGAGTCATACAACAATACAGTCTTAGTGGTAGATTTCACTCATATTTGGTATTCTCCTACTGGTGATCATCCCTGTGGAAGAATTATATATCCATTCTCTTGGGAACTGAGGCATGGATATATGATTTAATTTGATCAGGAAAGTGTGAGAAGTGACACCTCACTTCCAAGGAAAAGCTTTGAAGTTTACCATACTGTCTTTACCTCCTACCAAGAATTCTGGTAATGTTCCAGATGATGGTTGCTTGGTCAGCATGGGGTACACTGTAATGGAACAGAGTTTTTCTCTGATCTGAGGCAGACAGGTAGTCTGAGTAAGAAATAAACCATTATTGTTCCAGATTGGAGATTTTAGGTTCATTTGTCACTGCAGTATACACTAATACCTTCTCAGAATTTCTAGATTACCTCAACTCCAATAATGTACTCTTAAAGTCACATCCAGATGTCTATGTCTAGAATACTACTCTATGTATGTCTAGAATTCCTACTCTAAAATATTAAATGTTGATATCTGAATCTGGGTCACTAGCTTTTTATTTTTCTAGCTCTCTCATATTGTTACTTTATACTTGATCTTAGGCCTTTTAGCACTTTACATACATTCACACTCACCTTCTTCTCCAGTCCCTGCTATTGTGAAATTTTGATGAGGATTTGACTGAATTTCTGAAGGTACAACCTGGCCGCATCTCATCACATGTCCCACGTTGCATACCCCTCACTTCCTGCTCCAAAGCTTCACTGCTGCTGCTGCAGCACGGGATGTTTTCAGGAACCTATTTTGTACTTGTGCATGAACAAATTGGAAATGTGGTAGAGTTAGTGCTCATGGGATCACCCTTGACCAATGGCGTCTGAAAGTGCATGGAAAATACCCTCTGAACACTGGGTGAGCAGTTATGGACACATTTCATAGTTCTCAGAAGATGAAACAGGATCAAGCACCCTGTTGTCTGTATCAGCAACTAAGCTGATAACACAGCCTTGTATATTGACTTTTCTTTCTTCCCTGGTTAACTCTCCCCGAACCTCATTCTGGTTCCCTGGAGTTTCTTAAACTGTCTACAGGTAAGACTTTGTCTGAAGCTCTGCTTCCAGAAGACACAGTTTTCATCCAGGTCTCTAGAATAACCTTTTTCCATTTTCCCCTCTGTGCACTACCCACTCATGGTTTCATTTCCTCTAACTACCACCTAGAAGCATGTGGTTTGTCACTCACTCCATTCTTTCTCTTCCAGCACTCTCAATATCAAGGTTTCCCTGTATTTCTACCAGTTCTGTTCTGTTAACCCTAATTTGGATCAGCCTTCTGCCTTTTCTTTTTTAAAGATTTTATTTATTTATTCATGAGACACACACACACACACACACACAGAGAGAGAGAGAGAGAGAGAGAGGCAGAGACACAGGCAGAGGGAGCAGGCTCCATGCAGGGAGCCCAATGCGGGACTCGATCAAGGGACTCCAGGATCACGCCCTGGGCCAAAGGCAGGTGCTAAACCGCTGAGCCACCCAGGGATCCCCCTTCTGCCTTTTCTACTCCTATGCCTTAAGTGCTGAAAGATGTTAGATGAGATCTAGCAGATTTGAGGGAACTGATACCAACTGGACGGTCATCTCTGTGATTTATAACCCAGTACCACCCTTAACTGGGTCCTTTTCTATTTCTCCACATGATCTTTTCTAAATATTTACCACCCTCTTCAAAATACCTACCCCACCCCTATTGCTTTTTCTCTCAGCAAATTTTCTTCCCCATATAGACAAAAATGTGTCTGTCAAGACAGCTGTATGCTTGTTGAATTACAGCTCCATCCACACCAATTTTTCTGTGTCTGTTTTACTACCTAGGTTCTCTTTAGTCTGGAGGAGGTGTCGCTTCTGATATCTAAGACTAATTAATAATGTCTCCATGGCTGGTCTTAATTTTATCAATGCTGGTGGTTCTTGTTTCATTGTTTACTCTCTTCTCTATTACTTCAAAGTATAGATATGGCTGAGCACTCCAGTTTAAGAAACCCTCATAGATCCTGTCCCTCCACTCGTTATTTCCTTCCCTACCAGGCTTTTAGAATAATGTTCCACAATTGCTGTCTTATCTTTTAGATAAGACATTCTCAGGAGGCCAATATCATCTCTGGTTCCAGCCCCACTATCCTGTTGAGTCTGTGGAGAGATCAATTACCTTCTAAAAGACAACTTCGGGATCCCTGGGTGGCGCAGCGGTTTAGCGCCTGCATTTGGCCCAGGGCGCGATCCTGGAGACCCGGGATCGGATCCCACATCGGGCTCCCAGTGCATGGAGCCTGCTTCTCTCTCTGCCTGTTTCTCTGTCTCTCTCTATCTCTCTGTGTGACTATCATAAATAAATAAGAAAAAATTAAAAAAAAAAGACAAATTCAAAATTATTTTTCCTGGTTTGTTTGTTTATTTACACTTGTCACCCTTCACAGCATTTATCAATGCTGACCTTTTTCTTCTTGAAAATCTCTCTTCCCAAGCCAACAGAGATAGCACTGCACTCTGGCTCTCTTTCCACCTCTCTGAGATTCCTTCTCAATACCTTTTCTTTCTCAAGTCTACATCTTCAGTAATAATCACTAAATTTCATGTTTACTAAACCAGCTTCTGATTATATATTGGCTTCCCAAGTGGGTTTCCCTAAGGGGATAGAATACATTGGTCAAAAGATTTCAAGTAGGCTTGAAGGCTTGTTACAATTCCCATTATAATATAATTAATTGGTATTCTAATTTATGGAATCTCTTGTCTGGTAAGTGTGACTCATCCTCCTTGAGACTGGTAATCTCTTTGAATTTGACTGGAAGGGAGCAGATGCTGAGACATGGTGACCATAGCACAACAATGTCTCTCCATGAGGCCCATGTAACCAGCTGATCTACTGTGGGGAAGCAGCATGTCTACCTCATTTCTCTGTAACTGCAATAGTCAAGTCAGAGAAATAAAGCAGAAGATTTAAGGGACCACGCAGAAGATTTTAAGGGATAAAAATGAATTATGAAGGACTGTTGTACTGTGGGGCTGAAGAGATTCTTTAAAAAAATGCAGGTACAGTGAAAAGTAAAAATTTCCATCTCATGGGCCCTATAGTCACCTTCCTGAGAAGATGAGGCCTAATATAATGCCTGGCTTTAGAAGATACTATACAAATATTTATTGACTGAATAATGGAAGATTCTTTATTCAGGAATTTAAACTTTTATCTGCATGTAGACTCCTCTAAAATTAAGACTACAATATCCACATTCCATTTAGGTTGGGTGCTTTAATGACCACCAGAAAGCACACATTGTAGATTTAAATGCTTCCCTGAGAAACCATTATGAAATAAGTAATTTTTATGTAATTAATCTTTCTAATATACCCTAACAATCCCTTTCCCTGCTCAGTTTTAGGAAGAAACATGCTTTTGTTTCTTTGGGTTTTGGTATTGGTGTCTGGAGTAGTTCATATGATTTGAGGATACCTAGCTTAAGCTGTAGAGAATATTGTATTCCTGGGATTTTGAAGAGACAAATTACTTTGGCATGTTAGAATAATAGTAAAAAAATAAAGTTTATCTATTAAAGGCATAATTGATAAGTTCTAGCTAGGATGTTTGATTTTGCACTCTATGACAGAATAACATATGGGAAAGTGTGAAAACAAGTATAATAATTGTCTTTTATAGATGTTATATCCACATGTTTTTGGCAGACTCATATTGGCTATAAAAAGAAAAGTAATAGTACAGTAGCAAGGCAAGTTGAAAGTTTCCTCTGAGAATATTGATGACTCATCTTTTTATTGCCAGATTTAAGATGATGAACACTTGTTTTGAAAAATGTGATTTTTCTCTATTGCTGTGTTTAATTAAATGCAAAAATCCTAGAGTGGAAAAAAAATCCTAGAGTGGAGCAACCTTTAAGACTGCAAATTTAAACTCATAAAAGTCAGATAATGTAAAAGTGAAGGTTGTGATAGCAATGTTAACTCATCCATTGCATATAGGTTGCATTTTGCATGACTAATTAGGTGATTTAAGAAAGGGTGATGTGGTGAGGTATCATTCTTCTCCCCACTTAAATCTGTGACTGTTTTAAACTAGCCTTTCTATATGCATCATTTAGTAAGAGCCAAAAATACTTTTAGCATAATTTAGTGTTAGTATTTCTTTCTGAGAAGTTGTTAGTTTTGAGAATAACCTCATGTGGCTTAAATCAGCACTATGGTGGCCAGTTTTCTTCCTAGTACATTTTCTTGGAATAATGTTTCAAACTTTAACACATGGAAGACTAAAATAATAAAACAATTGAGAAATCTCTATAGTAACTCTTTTGGAATATTTTCCAAGAGACCACAACAAGTGGTCTTTCAGATATTTCAATAATGAAATGCCCGAGTTGGAGGATCTAAGAGGAATCAGTGCCATAGAAAGAGTGTGGGTTCTACAACTAAACAACATGAATTTGGATTATGATTCTTTCATTTTGTAGATATGTGGCTTGAAGTAATTGACTTAATTTTTCTGATTTTTCAGCTCCAAACTATAAGAGGGTAAACTCTACCATGCAGAATGGTTGTGAGGATTAAAGAAACTAAATGGTGGTGAGTTATTATTTAATTATTATTTCACTATTATTTTTACAGGAAATGGAGTGATAATGATGTTCCAACAACACTTGGAAATATTTCCCTCCCTCTTGCCATCCAAGTACAACTTACTGCCAAATTAGCCTGCCATGTTTCCTGATGTGATGGTCATCTGATACATGTTGTAGATTGCGGGTCACATAATTATCTTCTTGCTTCTCCTATGGCTCTCCTCTTATGCGTTTTTCATGCTGCTGCCATAGTAATGTTCCTGAAGCACATTTATGATCAGTGTGCTTCCTTACTTCAAGTGCTTCAAAGGATCCAAATGCCTTCAGAATAAAGTTCCACATTCGTCCTCCACTTCAGCCTGGATCCTCCATGTTAGTCTATGTATCTGTGCTTCTCTGCATGCAAACTTGCTTTGCTTGGTATGCTTTTACCCATCTCATCCACATGTTGCAAATTTTCACTTATGTCTATTGACTTACTATGGTGTGAATTCTTCTGGAAAGCTTTCTTTGATTGCCTTAGCATCTGGAACTGGAAATAGTTTGGTTCCTTTCATGTTATTTTCTAGTTTTTATTATTTGTATTGTAATTGCCTGCCTATTTATCTTAGTAGACATCTTTGGATTAGACATTCTTGATGCTAGTGTCAGCATCTTACTCATTTCAGTATCTCCAGTGCTGGCAAAATACCTGATACAGTAATTGCTCAATGATTGCTCAGCTATGATGCAAATATCTGTATAATGAGCACTATTGGGATCTCCTGACCTTTGAAGTTGCCTTCTAGAAACCCATTGGAAGCATGCTGAGCTCATCTAAAAATCCCTCCAAACAAAGCCTTCCTATCAATGTACAATATTTTTTGGAGAGGGGCAAAGAGTGAAAGCAGGGCAATGGTATATACAATAAGGTTATTTCTACTATAATTCAACTCAATTTTAAAATTATGAATTACAACAAGTTTGTTGCCTAAGGATGACCAAAATTCCAGTGTGAATTATTTCTTTTAGGTTCTCTCTTAAGGAGGATGGACAAGGTTGTATCAATCATCATTCTATTGCAATATCATAAGGGACACTTAATTATTATTTAATTTTTAAAATCCATATGTCTATGATCCCTGGATCCAGCTGAAGAGCAGAGCCAGCCAGATGTATGAACCATCATATATAAGGACAACCTTGTATCAGTATTTGACATAGTGAATGGAAAAGCTGGTTGGGTGGTTCATTGATGTTAGAGCATCTCCCATTAGGTATGGATTCCCTACCTTTAAGTTATAATGTAAATGCCATGGACAAGGTTTCTTTAGGCCAAACAGTGGTCTAAGTCCAACATTAATATTTTGTGGGTGGAGGGTAGAGTGAGTTGTTCTTTGAACCACTTGTCAATTTTCAAAAACACATTTTTAGTATTGGTTTCAGTTAGGCATTTTAAGGTCAATTGAACCACAGTTATTCCTCATCTATTCAGGTAAGGACCATTCAGGTAAGAAGCTTCTGATTAATGAACCAAAACCTTATTGCTGAGATTACAAAGATGAATTAAACACAGGACCAAGCTAAAAGAAGGGTAGTGGGTGGGGATGAGGGTGATTGATTTGGAATGACAATTTCCTCTGTCTAGGCAAGTAGAAAAGCTTTCTTTCAAAATAATATCTGAGACTATTAAATCTTTATGGATTTAAGCGTTTGCCTCCCAATAAATACTGAATTAATTCATTTGTACCTTCAAAATGTTCCTTTATTAAAGGAAGAACAAGAGATATCCTATAAAAATAGAATGTGAGCTTCCTTTGTAACTAAAAAGGTTAGTTCAAGATAAACTGTCTTAATTTTTAAGAAAAGCCACTATCAATTTTAAGATGGAATATCAAAAATGGAATTGATAGAGATCCTTAAAGAATAGCAGTTCTATTTTATCTAGAATAAAAAGGCATTTTCTAATGATTTTTGTAGCAGATAAAAAACAATTTCCAACATCCAACTTTATGAATTTTTAATAATTAGGTTAAAATTGAGTTTACAAGCTTTAGGTATAGAGTCATGTATTTTTTTTTGAAAAATATTATTTCTTTGAAAAGCTGCATGTTGAAAACACATCAAGCCCTCAGCAGGGTGTGTAGTGAGAATGTCTGGAAGTTTTGTGCTAAATTACAGCACAAGCTGGCTGTCGGTGGGTGATAGGATAAGAAGAGTTGGTTATGAAACTGTGAAGATCTGGGATAGTTGGCTAAAGACTGATTAATGTCATGCTGCAAGCAAAATCTGGAATTCTTCAATGTGGTTTTACACTCAACCTGCTGAAGTAGGATCAATGCAAGTTCTGAATTGAGTGACATCATAGATTGGATTTTATCCTATAGCTCCATCTGAAAATCTTTTTTTCATACAAGATCTCCAGTTTGCTAATACTTGTCAGAAACTCTGACAAGAAGGAACGCATGCAGAGATGGCTTTAAGACAAAAATAAGGGGCATAGTTCTTATTTTTAATATTTTAAATATAGTGAATGCTATTTATGTGTATCTAAGAAAACAACTACAGATAAAATAAAATCCTTGTTTAATTTTCTCATCTCATTCTTCTGTCTCAGAGTTGAGACTGTCTTGAGTTTTGTTTACTCTCCCCATGCATGAATGTAATTGTTTTGCTGTTAAAGATAATGCTATGTATTTGTGCATTCATACACCACCATATTAGGTGTTGGGCCTAGAGCTAGCCTTGTGAAAAGCATTTTCTAGTGTGTGTTTGTGTGTGTGTGTGAGGGGGCAGATAATGAAAGAAAACATTAAAAAGTATAATATGTTAGATAAGTGAAATGTGTTACAGAGAAAAAGCATGAAAGAAGGATAGAGAGTGCTGGGGGGGGTGGTGTTATAATTTTTAAGACACTAAATAGTCAAGTCCTCACGGAGAAGACATGATATGAATATAAACCTGGAAGACGTAAGATAATATGTCATGTGGTTTTCAGGGGGAAAGCATTTTAGCTAAAGAGAATAGCAAGTTCAAAAGTCCTAAGGAGAAAGTATTCTTGGTAGGACCAAGGAATAGCAAGAAAGCCAGTGTTATTGGAGAGGAGTAAATGAGGGACAAGTGATAAGAGATCAGAGAAGGAATAGGGACCCTGACTTATTTATAATTGTGAAACATCTCAAATCATAGTGTTTAAGAAAACAATTATGGTTACAATTAAAACCTATTTTTTAAGTCTTTGTGATTATGAGGCTTTTTCTCTCAGTGAGATGAAATATCATTGTGGGGTTTTGAGTGGAGAAGTAATAAAATCATCCTGTCTTTGAACTAGATTCCTCTGGTCACTGATTTGAGGATAGACTATAGATGGACAAAGGTATAAGCAAGAACACCAATCAGGAGGCATTTCAATAATCTAGGTAAGGCATGACGAGGGCTTAGGTCAGGGTGGCATAGTAGAGGAGTTAGTAGTGGTTAAATTTTGAATATGTATTGAGGATGAGCCTTATTGCCAGTACTATAAGGAGGTTTGAAGCCCACCTGGCAGGAGTTTTGCAATTGCCACAAGGCCTTCCACTTGGTAAGATTTCAGTTCATTGGAAATTAGCTTGAACTGCCTCTCACCTGTCGCAGGTGACTTGGTGTCCTAAACCCTTGGGGCCAAGTTCTCACACTCAATTTTTATTCTTAACATTTTATTCTACACAGTCAGAGCCTAACACACAGACGCAAATAACTGCTTCTGAGCTTCGGATGCGTGGTACTGAGGTAGGGTTGTTAATATGAGTGCCAACCAAAATGCCTACATACAATATGGATACACCCTCCTATGATATTAAGGGTCAAAATATTTGGTATCATACCCCAGAGAAAATACCTAAGCCTGGAGTGACATTTGGCTCACAGGGACCAAACTATTACTGGGTTGTTACTAAATGAAGATATATACCTTACCTGTTGCTGCAAAACATTTTTCTCATTGCCCCCTAGCTTCACATTGCTGATGTTCCTTCCCATTGCATCAGGGAAACTGATGTCTTCCTGTCATGTTTCTTGTCATGTTTCCCTGTCAGTTTTCCTGTCATGTGCTACCACTTATGTTGAAGTTCACAATCATTCCAACTATTGAGTCTGATGTGGGAAGGCTTGTTCTGATCTTCCCTAAAGTGGTGCACAGTAGGCTTCACTTTAGATAACTAGTAGAGATGACGCATACACAAAAGACCCCACTGCAGATAACTACCTTATGACCTCATCACTATGCCCCTTACTCTATATAAGTTGTGGGTTAAGGTTCGGACTTGGCAGAGATTAGGGGTGGGAAATAACCATGTGGTTGCTGTGAGTCATGGCCTGACCAATCTCCCCTGTCAGTAAGTTACTCTGAATACAATTCTGTGTTAGACAGTATAAAGAGGCATAATAAAGAAGTAGGTAAGTAAGTCATGGAGATGAAGAATATAACATAGGGAATATAGTCAATAATATTGTAGTAATATTGTTTGGTGACAGATGGTAACTACATTTATCATGGTGAGCACTGAATAATATATAGAATTGTTGAATCAATATGTTGTAATCAACATAACTGTATGTTAATTATACTTCAATAAAAAAGATGAGTTGTGTTTCTGTACACTAAAAACAAACTATCTGAAAGACAAATTAAGAAAACATTCCCATTTACAGTGTCATAAAAAACAATAAAATACTTAGGAATAAGTTTAACCAAAGAGGTGAAAAACCTATGTACTAAAAATATAAGACATTATGAAAGAAATTGAAGACACAAATGGAAAGATATTCTGTGCTCATGGATTGAAAGAATTAATATTGTTAAAATGTCCACACTACCCACAGCAGCCCACAGACTCAATGCAATCCCTATCAAAATTCTAATGGCATTTTTCAGATATAGAAAAAAAATCCTAAAATTCTTATGGATCCATTCTATTTTTTTATCTTCTGATTATATTTAATTATTTATCAAAAGCAATATATCAATATTTTTGATAAATATTTGATAAACATATTTTATGATTTCAAATGTTAAACAGATGTTTTATATTTTCCAATTTTTAAAATTGTCTTATTTATCCTTTTTCAGAAATACATTTATTTAATAAAGAAGCTATTTATTTTAAGAAATCCTTAAATTTATTTATTTTCAGAAATCCTTCCCTATCTTGAAGCTATAAAAATATTTTTTAATCCTTGACATTTAGACCTTTAATCGTCCTGAAAATTAGTTTTGTAATATCTGCAAAATTTTTGCAAAGGTTTTATTCATTTTTTTTTCTGGAACCTAGTTTTATTTGTTTTTTTTTTTTTTCCAATACAGGGAACAAATTTCTCCAGCACCATTTAATGGATTTGTTAGTTTCTTGCTGACATATATTGCCACCTTGTTCATATATTATGTTTACTTTAAAAAGTCTGTTTCTGAGATTTCTGTATTTGTCTCTATTTCCATATCAATATTGTACTAACTTGGTCTTTTAATAAGTCTTATGTTGTAGGGCAATTATGGTTTGTTGAATTTATAATTTGGAGTGAATAGACATTTTAATAATATTGAGTCTTTCCATCCATGTTATATCTTCCCATTTTATTTATTTGAAAGAGAGAGTATAAATGCATGGGGGGAGGGGCAAGGGAGAAGGAGAGAGAGAGAGTATCCTCAGGTAGACTCCTCACTGAGCATGGAGCCCAGCCAGGACCCTGAGATCATGACCTGAGCCAAAATGAAGAGCCTACTGCTTACTAAGTGAGCTACCCAGGCACCCCTATTTCATATATTTCTTATAAAAATCTTCCACAGATTTTGTTAAATTCATTTTAGGTACCTTGTATATTTTGTTGCTATAGTGAACAGGATGCATTTTTCTATTCTGTTTTCTGTTTGGTTATTAATGGCATATGGGAATGCTAGAGGGTTTGGTGAGTTGGTCTTGTACTAAAAGGCATTGCTCATCTATATTAACACTATACCATAATCAAAGATTTTAACATATCTTTATCAGAAACCAATGGATCAAATAGAAAAAAGAATGCTTTCAAGGAGCTTAACTAATGAAAAATACCTACATAAAGAATGACTTGCATTTGACTCTGGTTATAAGTTATAACTCATGTTTTAATAATCCCTTGTTTAATCTTTATGACTATTTGAAATCTAATTACATTTGACAACAAAATTAAGCAAAATTGGTTTTAAGTTTCTCTAAAATCAATAAGTGTGATTGAATGAATTGATATTTTCAATAAGAAATGAACTGGCATTCCATTCATCTCAAATATTAAAGATGTTTTTAGTATTGAAAAAAGGCATGATTGTGATTGCTTTACAGCCCCTTTACAATTCATACATTTGGAAGGGATATTTTTAGGTGCACAAAAACTGGTTAGTATTGGGCACATAGTAACAAAACATAAGTTTAATTTAAAGAAAAGATCAGGACAACCAGGGAGGCAAGTGTAGGAACAGTTTTGGAAGATTTTCTTATCTATATTTCCTTGGGAATAAGGCTCATGTACATGCAAAGTGTTTAAATCTCTGTTTCTGATAAAAGTAGTTCTGGTCCTGATTCCCTGTTCTTCTGCCTAACTGAGTGACTGTGTACCATTCTCATCACCTTTTAAAGTCTCAGTTCCTTTTCTCGGTTTCTCTTTCTATGGGAAAAAATAATAGTACATATATCACAGGACTGCTGTGAAGATTTAATAAATTAATGCATTTAAAGCTTTTAGGGCTGTGTCTGAACATAGTAAGATCTATTAAATAGCAGTTATTTTCATTAGCTCTCTAACACATTCTAGATATCAGTTTTAGTGGCTTCTTTAGTCTGCAAATAAATGTAATGTAACTAACATTGATGATGTTATTTATGATTTAAACTCTTTACAAGTCTATGAGCAGTACCTACTAGAGCACCTGCTATATATAGTAGCTGCTATAAATATTATTATTATTATTATTATTACCAGTTTACATACAGGAAAACTGAGGAATGGAAACTGAAGAAATGAACAGAAGGTCACAATAGCTGAGTTTTGAACCCAAACATTGTGTCTTGAGAGTTTGTCTTACCATAATACTTAGGAATTGGTGAGGGAAGCATTTACTGTTTTATCAAGGATGACTAGCACGGGGTCAATATCCATTTAGATTTGGAGATTGGCTTGTGGAAGGAAGGATTTCATCAGGTTATTCCCAGCAACTAAAATAATAGTGGTCAATTGTAATTTCAATAATATCGATGTCCTATTTTCTCTTTTTCTTTTCCTCTCTCCAACTCTCCTTCACCCCTCCTCTCACCCTCCTCTCACCCCCAACTACCTATCTATCCATCTGTAACAAGGAAGCCTTCATGGTCTCTATATAAAGTGAAGGGTGTCTGTAATGGGACATAGGCCAAGCTTTATTATATATTGTTTCATTTATTTCTAGCAAGCTAGGTTTTAGAAATATCTTCTATCTTAAGGAAAGTTTCACACTGGAGAATATATAAATTATTAAAGAGTGATTTACTATTTTTCATCAAGAAAAATTGATTTTCAGAATGCAACTTTAAGGGTGTATTCAGGTGCATTCATTTTTTTCCCCATAGAGTGCAAAGATTAATTTACCATCACATCAATAAGAAGGAGTGATTATGACAAACTCCTGAGTTGAGAATAGTCATTAAAAGTAAGCAAGAGATATTTCACAGGTCAAGTATTTTGTCTGTGAGCCTTGCCCTGGCTATTAGTTTAAAAATGTTTCTCTTCAAGGTAAAGTAAATTCTTACAGATAGATCTTCTTTTTCACAAGGCCTTTCCTAGGGATTGCATGGGGTAAGATGATCAGCATGAGCTCTTTTCTGGATGATGGAATCTAAATTTGTAATCTTGTGGCTCAGAGTTAATGTATCTTCCCAAGTCTTCAGAGTCCTCTTGAGTCACCATTATGCATTTATTGCCTAATATGAAACTACTGAGTTGGTCTGAACAATTTAAAATCTTCTATAAGAGATTAAAAAAAAAAACAAAATCTGTTTATCGAACAGTAAATGTTTACTTTTTGCTACAGAGAACCTTTGCTCTTAATAATTCTGTGAACATTAACTAGTGGTTTCGTTTAGCTGTATAAAACCTGTGCTTTTAGGAAAGGAGGTCAGCATCATGGCAGCAGAAGATACCTCTTCTTTTTGTCCCTGCCCTTTGAACAGTGAAAATTTAGTATCTACCACCAAACAAAAGGGCCTCTGTGGAAGTTGTGGGACCTGGCAGGATTTTCTAAGGGACCCAGGAGGAGTCTTGGCCACCTGTGCATTGGATAATAGGCAGACAGAGCTCAGTATGAGCCATGGAACCAGCAGAAACCTGCAGGTAGGCTCTAGCTCCTCTTGGCTGAGGTTGGAGGGCACCTGTAAAGTGCCAGTTTGGGCAGACACTCATAGATGAAAGCGTCTTTGTAGAAGTCCAGATTTTCTGTGGAAAGATTCTAGCACTTTGTTGGAGGAAAAAAAAACCCACAAGAATTTGGGCATCTTGGAGAAGATAAAAAGAGGAACTCTACCAGCACTGCCTATCTTCCAAGGTGGCACACTTTTTGGTTTCATTCTATACCCCAAAGCTATAATGAAAATAGTATGGTCCTGGCATGAAAATAGATATATAGACCAATGTAACAGAATTGAGAGACCTGAAATAAACCCCTACATAGACGGTCAAGTAATATTTGACAAGGGAGCTAACATTACTAATGGGGAAGGGATAGTTTCTTCAATAAATGGTTTTGAGGGAAATAGGATACCTACATACATGTAGAAAAATGAAATTGAACCACTATCTTATACCACTCATAAAAATTAACTTGAAAGGGATGAAAGACTTAAACGTAAGATATGAAACATTAAAACTCCTAGAAAAAAAACACAGAGAAAAAGTTCCTTGACAAGGGTCTTGGCAACAGTGATTTTTGGCTATGACAGCCAAAGTCCAGCAACAAAAGCAAAAATTGGTAAGTGAGACTACATCAAACTGGAAAGTTTCTGCACAACAAAATAAACATTCAACAAAATGAAAAGGCAACCTGCCTAATTGGAAGAGAATATTTGCAAGCCATATATTGGATAAATATCCAAAATATATAAAGGACTTATTCAATTCAATAAGAAACCAATTAAAAAATAGGCAGAGCAATTGAATAGACATTTTTTAGATAGAAAAATAGACATTGTTCCAGATACTAATAAGGGAGAAGGACTCTATGCAGTGAACACAGCATAAAGTTAAGCTCCTCAGTTTGGCATTCAAGGCTACCTATTTATATTTAGCTTGTGTTTCTGCTCTTGGCTGTGTGTTATCTTTTTCTTTTCCTATTTTTTGTATATGGCTTATAGACACAACGATGGTGGTGTATACATTTTTACTGTTCTCTTTTTTCTCCCTCTCCTTATCTTTTAGACATTCATGCATATCATTACTGAGTTACTTATCTTACTAGGAGTTCGTTGGCATTTTATTTGTTTAAAGATTTATTTACTTATTTGAGACTGAGAGGGAGAGAAAGAGAGTACAAGGTGGGGAAAAAAACTCAAGCAGACTCCTTGCTGAGTGCAGAGCTGGATGTGGGGCTCCATCCCAGGACCCTGAGATCATAACTTGACCCAAAATCAAGAGTTGGCTGCTCAACTGATTGAACCACCCAGGTGTCCCTTGTTGGTATTTTAATTTTGCTATGCTAATTTGTTTTATATAGCAGATGTTCTAGTCATTTATTTTGAGTGGGTTAATTCTTGAAATTTGCTTGAATATTATGCATATGTTATAATGATTAAATTATTAAAATGACTCAATTATTTGGGTTTGTAAACCATTGGGGTTTTTTGAATTAGCAAACGAAGTGTTGTTTCTGCAGAGTAAGATCCAGTGCTGCTAGGTACCTTAAATATAACTGGCACTTTTGACAGACCCCATACCAGATCTCTAAAATTATCTGTCTCTAAGATTTTAGGTAATTTAGACTTCTCAAAGATTAAGGCTGCATAGCCACATGGAAAAATTCAGATGGACTTGGGTTAAAATACTGAATCATTCACTACTGGGTTACAAAGTAACTGTGTTACTTTGGATACATTATTGAATTTGGTTGAGCTTTTGTTTCCTCATCTATAATACGTATTCATAGATATTTATCAAGTACTTCCTATATACAAAACATTGTTCTTGAGGTGATATTTTAAGTATTTAGAGTTAAAAAAGGTGTTATATAACACAACATTGGTGCTTAATAATTGATAATTCGTAGTCCCTATCGTCATTCCCTTAATTCACTTAAAAGCATTGTTTTATTTTATCGGCAGCATTTGCTAGAGCCGAATTGATTTAAGTTTGCTCTTTCTTGGTCCCTTTGTAGACTCTGGGCTTTAGACAGTGCAAGTGTTTGGCCTGCAGAGTATTTAAAAAACAAAAATATTGAATACTTTTAAAGCATTCAAAGCATGTATATATGCATGCTCACCTTTTCCTATTGTGTCATTCTAGGTTTGTGGCTCTTAGCCTTGGCTGCCTATTAGAATTACCTTGGGCACTTTTAAGTATCTGGATGTCCAGGCTGCCCATCAGACCAACCACATAAGAATATTTTGGGGGTGGGATCAAGGCATCAGTACTAGTTAAAACTCTCCAGGTGATTCCAATGTGCCATAAAGGCTGAGAATAATTTGGGGCTGTTTCATTTTTTTATGTGAGCCCTGTAGCTGTTGGAGGGAATGATGTCATTCGTAAATGGCATTTCTATGATCCAGACTTCTAGGTAGGCCTTTGTTTCATGTAACATTCAGGCTTTGGTTCATACCCTGTCACCATTCAGTAGTGAAGCTCTCTCTTTCTGAGAGAGGCCACTCATCTTCAGGCCCTTGTCTGCCTCTGAACACACTGTTTGAATTGGCAGTACTTCTCCATGGGTAAATCTGCAGGATTATCCCTGACACCTGTTTTCTGGGGTCTTGGGATTTCGTCCATAAACTGTGAAAGCGTGAAAGCGTCTCTCTTTGGCTGTCCCCTGAAAGCTGGGCCTATTGGCAATACTCTGCCTTCTGCGGCTGCTCTGCCTTAGTTTAGGTAGCTGGCTTTAAGTTAAGTAGAATCTTTTGGGTTAGCTATTTAGCCACTTTCCCCAGAAATGCTATTTCTCTTGTGCTCCTGTTGGGAGGAGTGTTGACCCCAAATGTAGACACATTAGTAGGAGGAAAATGACGACAGATGTGTCCTGAGCTAGAAATATGGACAAAGGTTGGGAGGCAGCTGACAGTGATGATTTTCAGAAGGTTTATAAGTAAACTTAAATAATTCCCATCTGCGTCTGACCTAATTTTTCTATTTCCAACAAAAGTGTTTAAACAAACATATTTTGGAACTCTTGGCTGTATAATTTTAGTTGTTTAATGGGCTCGATAAAACCCTTGTGTGTATGTGTTTGTAATAGCCTATTTGATCTGTGAAATTGAATGCCCAAGTAGATCGTCTCGGGGAACTGTTGGCTGAAAACACTTGCCTGTCTTTTATTGTTTCCCATGAAGTGTTGTGATTAGACACTGGGAGAGTGACTAATACAAACTACATCTGAAATCACAATTACCAGTTGAACTCTTGCCATGCATTTAGGGTTATGTAAACAGCTTGGTGGGCTTCACAGAAGGCAGATTTTAAGCTGCTTGCTTGAAATGGCAATGTGAAATCCCCGAACAAACATCAATATTAATAATCCTTTAGCAGTTTTATGATAGTAGTAATAAAAATCAAGACAGGTTCCTGGAATAATTTTTCTCTCCCATTCTGTGACAAATGCATCCTTTATTATGAGATACCATTGTTTAGGGTCTTTGGTAACCATGGAGCAAATGGCCATGGTGATTTTCTTGAATTTCACTATTACTGATGCAGTTTATTTAATTCTCCTTTTCAATTTCTTCTTTTAGCCTGAAATCACAAATTAATTATGCCTGGGCTTGCCATGGAGTCATTGACCTAACTGGAAATAGAATATTGTGTGTTTGTGTGTATACAATATTCTATATATATTGTGTATGTATACAATATTCTCTATGTAAAATATATAATATATTCTATAATAATTTTTAAATATTCAGAAAAAATATATAATTTTATACTTAACAAATTCTTCCCTAGCCTGAATTAATCTAATCTGTTCAACCCATAACTTCCCACCAGTAACTTTAAACTAAAACCCTTCTTTTGTTTCACTCTGGGTTTATTAGTCTTATTCTGGATAACCATTTCCTCTCATCTCACCTACCCCTTTCACAGCTTTTTAATCTTCTTTGTGGAAGATTTTGCTTCTGCTCTGAGTTGACCTATTGCTAAATATACTTGATAAGTGCTCAGGAAAATGGCACCTTTCCTCCTTGGTCTTCTCCAAAGGAGCTGATCTGTATTCCTGTTGACCTCTAAAGAAGTTCACTAAAACATGGCCTTGAGTAGGTCACTTGGGTTCACAAAACTCCAGTGACTTCTTCATTTGCTTTTCAGGATAGCATCTGGTCTGAATGACCAAATCCTACTCCCTCTGTGAAGCCTTCTTTCCCATCCTTGAAAAAGGCAATACCCTCTCTTCTAGAAATTTAAAGTACTATTTTCCACACTGCTTGTAATTTACTGTCCAGTATTGTAGTTATTTTTGTGCTGTCGGTATCTCATCCATCTAATAGATGATAAACTCCAAGAGAGTGCCTCCCACAGAACAAGTGCTCAATAAATATCTGTCATTGATGAGAACAGATGATAGATCATATTTTGTTGGAGAATTGGAGGCAAAGTCTCAGAAGTAAACCTATAATTTTAGGCCTATCCCCTCCCCCATAATAAAATAGGGAACATTTGTTGAAGGCTTATGGTGTATTTGCTATTTGACATGAATTTTTCCTTTTAATCTTCCAAGCCCTATAAAGTTAGTGCTGTTATTAATGGATGGGGGAAACAGAGGCACAGATAGTATAAATAATCCATCCAAGATCATATTGACAATAAATAGGTAGCTTAGATTTTGACCAAAGGAGTCTGATCCCAAAACCTATGCCTTAATGTTTGCACATCTTGCCTCACTTCAATTTCATATGGACCTAGTTTGGAATGGAATTTGGAAGTAAAAGCATCAAGAATCTGTGCTCCATGAAATATCTGGTCTTTATAGGGTTTGTAAAACATGATTTCAATAGTCAGATTTTTTTAAAGGTTTATTTATTTATTTGAGAGAGAGAGTATGAGTAGGAGGAAGAAAAAAGGAAGAGGAAGAGAGTCTCAAGCAGATATTGAACTGAATTATAAGTTCTAATTCCAATTCCAACCTTTAACTTTTTATTTAAATATTCATTCTCAACTGAGAAGCTGTTTTTTAAAAAAAATATTTTATTTATTTATTTATTAGAGGGAGAGAGAGAGAGAATGAAAGAGAGAAGTGCAAAGTGGAGAGGAGCAGAAGGGGAGGAGCAAGCAGACTGCCCTGAACGTGGTGTCTGATGGGGGGCCCAAAGTGGGGGTTTATAGCGTGTTTCAGAGAATCTAAGAATGCATCATCTTCATCACATCACTAAGAGAGAAATAAGTGCTAAAATAACCATGGCACAGCATTTTTTTTCACGTGGATTTTAATATTTTATTCTGTTTCATTAAAGTTTTAAATTCCAGTTAACATCCAGTGTGATATTAGTTTGCTCATCATGACAAGTGCCCTCTTTAATGACCATCACCTATTTCACCCATCTTCCCAACCCTGTTCCCTATGGTAACCGTCAGTTTGTTCTCTAGAGTCTGTTTCTTGGTTTGCCTCTCTCTCTCTTTTTTCCTCCTTTGCTCATTTGTTTTGTTTCTTAAATACCACATATGAGTGAAATCATATGGTGTTTGTTTTTCTCTGACTTATTTCAAAATTTTATTCTTAATGAAAGAGCATAAATGTTATTAATTGGTTAAGGTATTCCTTAAATTTCTTTATATCTGGAGTCTATATCTTTAATGTCTATGCTTTTCACACATTATCATTCTCTGCACCATCAAAAATATTGGTAGGGCAATATTTCTTGAAAGAATGCTCCATTACCACCACTGAGATTTTTTTGCCAGCCACTGATACCAATTTTGCAAGTCTGGATGCAAATGTGCAGGCTACCAGAATTTTATCTCTATTACTTCCTGCCAGCAGCATCTATGAGACACTTCACGTTTCTGAAGTTAAAATGTGAAAAACATTGATCAGAACTGGTGGAATAGAGCAAATGTAATTTCACTTAAAAAATGAGTTCCACTGTTTGAAAACATTTGGAAATCTCTAGTGTTGTCAAAAGAACCTTGGTCTTGGGGAATCCGAGGACTTGGCCTGAGTACTGGCTCTTCTGACTCACTGTAGCAAGAAACATAATCTCTCCGAGTCTGTTTTCTAACCTGGACACAAGTAATAAGCACGCTCATCTCATGCAATGGTTGTGAAGATTAAAAGAAAATTTAAATTCCACCAAATCAGGAATGTTTTTAGTCTGTTTGCCACTATCTTTTCATTGTCTAGAGCAGTAACCGAGACCTAACAGTGGTTTCTAACAACTGCATGTTGATGAAGGAACCTATGAATGGGCATTTCATATGTGGTAAACTACATGCAGGAGTGTTTATGTTGTCATGTTGCTGTGGCGAAAGGCAGCGTATTCTTTTTTTTTTTTTTTTAGATTTTGTTTATTTATTCATGAGAGACACACAGAGAGAGACAGAGACATAGGCCGAGGGAGAAGCAGACTCTCTGTGGGGAGCCCAATGCTGGACTGAGTCCCAGGACCCTGGGATCACACCCTAAGCCAAAGGCAAACGCTCAAGCCACCCAGGTGCCCCGAAAGGCAGCATATTCTAAATAAAGGAGAAAACTCAGCAGAGCATGTTTCTTTCCATGTGTAACCTTCTCTAGTCCCTTCTTCATTTTGTCTCAGTGGTTTTGTGACATTGGATTCTGTCTACTTCCCAAATTCTGGTAATTTCTTGGTCTAATGTTACTTGGTTATTTTCTTCTATATTAAAGAGAGAAAAATTAACGTCATTGTAGGCCAAAAAGCTATTCTATCACTCTTGAATTCTTAAAAATGTCATTTATTATAGTTTTCTTATATGTCTATTGTTGAAATATTAAAAGATGCAGAAGATGTGGAAGAGAAAAATGCTGTTATTTATAATTCCACTACCTGGAGAGAATAATTGCTAATACTTCTTTCTTATGTAATTGGTAACGTAGTGTACATATTATTTTATAATCTGATTTTTCACTTGATGTATTTGAATATTTTTCCATATATTTAAGTGTTCTTCACGTACATTGTTTATGAGGGTTCTCCATTATAATTTATTTGAGTAAACTGTAATTCCAGGAAATTTAGACTGTTTCCAATTTTTCACTATTTTAAATATCACAGCAAAGAATATTCTTGAATGCTTTTTTTTTTGTACATTTCTGATGAGATTTTTAGAATAAATTCCTGAAAGTAGATTTATAAGGTTGTAGAGTATGAAGTCTTGTAGAGTATAAAACCTTATTCTAGTTTAGTTAAGAACATTTAAATTTAGCTACAATTTTTATCCAGGCAGTGGTAAGATAAGGAGAAGCATTTTGAAAGTGTATCTTCCTGGAATTACCAGGTGGGATCTGCTAGCTTCACCTTCCTACTTTTTAAAGGGCTTGTTGTTGCATTGTAGATCCTGAGAGACATCAGGGCTTATGGGTTTCAAGGGCTGTCAGATATTGGGGCTGAGAGGGTCTTTTATTTATCTTTCTTTTTCCATCCAAAAAGCTGAACGTGGTATCCTCACTAAATGATGGGTAACTATGAGGAACAGATCTCATTATTTTCTCATTTTATTCGTATGATGAATGAGTCAGAAAATGGACGCAATGTCTGAGCACCAGGGGATCTGATTGTCACAGTATGAAAAGCCTTTTAGTGATAACTGCATATATGCTCCTATATTACTGCCAACAGAGCCAATACAATCTAGTCTGAATGGCAGATGTACTGACTCCCATGTGGGATCGTTGACGTTTTTACAAACCATTTGTTGCCCAGTGTCACTGTGTTTTGCCAAGTTGCATCCTCCCAGTGAAGTCCAAATAGAACCAGAGAGAGGTTCAGTTTTCAATGCAGTGAAAAATAGACAAGGGGGAAAAAAAACCTGGATTACTCAAAAATTATAATGCAAACCTGCCCCAGAAATGTGTATTATTTTTCTGAATGTGTTCCAACTGAACTGGAGGAAAAATAATAACCAAAGACCATAATGACTCATTGGTGGATATTGTGTCCCATCTGTTGGTGATAGTAAGAAAGGCTCTAGGCTGTTACATCTAAAAAGCTTCTCACTAGTAAATACTAAAATCTCTCATGGCATTTTTCTGCCTCTGAACTCACGTTGTATCTCATTTATTAGGAAGAAAAATATATAAAAATGGTAGGATGTTGTTACAGATTTGTTTGAAAGGCAGTAAAATTTTCAACTATTGCTTGGCTCTTTCTGGTGAAGAAGATGTGATGGTTTCATAACAAGCAGCAAGAAAGGCTTTGTGATCCAAAAACTTTGATTCCTACAAAGTGCTGTATTCTTGGTTAACACCTAAGATTTTAATCTTTGTAACAGTTAATTTTACATATCAGCTTGACTTGCCATGGAGTGGCCAGATTAAATGTTATTTCTGGGTCTTTCTGTGGGAGTGTTTCTGGTTGAGGCAGTATTTGAACTGATGGACTCAGTAAAGTAGATTACCTTCCCTGACAGGGGTGGCCATCACCCAATCCACTGAGAGCCTGAGCAAAATGAAAAGTCGAGCAAAGAGGAATTTGCTGCATGGCACACTCACCTTGCTTTTTTTTTTTTTTTTTTAACTTGTTCACTGCTTGAGCTGAGACATATCTTTATCTTCTGCCCTTGGACTGGAATTTATGCCATCTGTTTCCCTGGCTCTTTGGAGTTGGATTGAATTATACCACTGGCTTTTCTGGGTCTCTGGCTTGTGGAGGGCAGATAATGGAACTTCTCACCCTCCATATTCTTGTGAGCCAGTTCCTCATAATACATTTTTCTATCTCTCGTGATGTCTACCTATTCATCTAAATATACATATTTACACATACATATGGATTAGACATTTGGAGAGATATAGCACAGAATCTATGGGTTCTGTTTCTCCAGAGAGCCCTGGTTAATACAACAATTTACTCTGATTTTCATTAAGGAAAAAAATAGACCTAATTGTATTTATGGCCCAGTGTATTGGTCATGGACTTTCACTATTGTGAGGTCAAGATTTTGGCTTAGGTTGGGTTTAATTTATAGATACACAGCCGGACTCAGTCACAATTAGCATGAGACCTGGAGATGCCTTGGGGAAAATCTATCTTAGGAACCCAATTTACAAACCTCAGTCATTGCAAAAGAGGAGCAATTTTTAGCACAGAATTGAGTCTATCCTTTGGATTTTCCAGCCCTGATCCCCTCATTGGATTCAGGTCTGGATCTTGTTGGGGTACAAGCCCGGTGAGTGAAACTGAAAGAGCGATTTTAATTCTTAAAAAAGATGCTTTTAAAAACATGAGAGCCCAGCAAAACCCAGGTTGGGAAGCACATATTGAATTGTAACCCCAGAACACGAGCAGAGCACCAGGGGAGATCATGGTGGTGTCTAGAGGAACCTGGCAGTAGAGGCCCCACACCTGAAAGGGACAGATTTATCGTGAACGCTCGTGACTCAGCCCCTGCAGACTCCTGGAGTACTTGGTGGTGGGAGGGGGTAAAGGGCTGGGGATGGTAAGGACAAGCAAAATTATAAGCCAGTGAAATCTGAGCTATTTCTGTTAATATGACCTCATTTACGTGCTGGGAAATTAGAGTCCTCAAATCAGCATTCAGTTCACAAGGTACTCATGAGAATCATTTAGGTAAAGAGTATTAATGTTGCCGAGGCCTAATGCCATGGACACCTAATATTAACCATACTGAGATCTAACTGTGAAAGAAAATTAGGGGAACTAGTCAAAACTGTGTTAAAGGGCAGAAAATGTTTGACCTTGCTTCTCCTTTCTCTTAAGTATGTGCTCATTGGGAGTGACACATTTTTGCCCCAAGCTGAACGCAGTTTATCTCCATAATGGAGTTGTTGGTGGCGGGGTGGGGGGTGAGGTGTAGGGGTGTGTGTGGTGTTCTTCTTTCTCCAACACTCTGAAACATCTTTTCTAAGTTTGCATATTTATTTATTTGTTTTTAAAGATTTTATTTATTTATTCATGAGACACACAGAGAGAGAGGCAGAAACACAAGCAGAGGGAGAAGCAGGCTCCATGCAAGGAGCCCGATGTGGGACTCAATCCCAGGGCCCCGGGATCATGACCTGACCTGAAGGCAGACGCTCAACCCCTGAGCCACCCAGGCATCCCTCAAGTTTGCACTTTTAACTGACTGATGTGGGGAAAACCAAAAACTAGCCCCCTCGCCTCGAGTTGGAACTCTCTATGGTAAAAGTCATGCTCCTGAGCTTGGGTGGTCAGGCTACAGCTGATGTGTGGGTACCTAGACACTATTTAAAATGCTTCATATAGGGGATCCCTGGGTGGCTCAGCGGTTTAGCGCCTGCCTTCAGCCTAGGGTGTGATCCTGGGGTCCCAGGATTGAGTCCCACATGGGGCTTCCTGCAGGGAGCCTGCTTCTCCCTCTGTCTGTGTCTCTGCCTCTCTCTCTCTCTGTGTCTCTAATAAATGAATAAATAAATAAAATCTTAAAAAATACTTCATATATTAACTAGTTTAATCTTCACAATGACCTTGCTTTAACACCATTTTAAGGATGATGAAACTGAGACACAACGAGATTGAGTACGTTGCCAAAGTTCACAGAGCTGTTAAATGACAGGAATGGAATTTGAATGTAGGCATCTGGCTCCACGAGCCAAGTTCTTACCCAAGTTGCCATACGCATTCTTAGTGGTTGTACTCATCTTTTGGCAGAGACATTTCAATGGCATAGAATCCACAAACGTGTGCACGAGTCTATATTTGTGACGGTGTTGGAAAGTGTACGATGACAGTAAATAACAAGTCAATGATATCTGAGGAGCTTTACGTTTTTGAAGAAAGTTAAAAAATTGGAATAGAATTTAAGGTTATCAACAAATAGGTATTACAAGTCCTTCAATCTAACAGTCCTTAAATCTCTCCTCTTTAAGGTAAAAGCCCAGGGTACTAATCCCTTATGAAGAACGGCAGTCTGATTTAGTTTCATCCCCTTTGACAGAGCCACCCATCACTGTATACCACCTGCCTGATACGGAAAAGATTAACTTTGATCTGATGAGCTGTATTTTATAAATAGAATTAATCACTGGCTGCAGGGAGATGAGGTCATCAGATTTACACTGAAGTTCTAATGCCGTGCAGACATCAAAGCCACATCTGCTCAGCTCCCGTTCAAAGGGTAAACCTTCTCTTCTCCGTGGAGGCACTTGGTCCTGGCTCCTCATACAAGAGCGTTCTTTCTGCGCTGCAATCTTGCTGCTCTATGCATTCATTTTGGAATGAATAGAGAGCCTGATAGAGTAAAAGGTGTGTTTTCTTTCCATTATTGGTGTCCTCTCAAAACTCCGTTTTCTTCCAGTCTTTGAGCGTGATCTATTTTTTTCTTAGATGGCTTTGACACTTCCAGTCTTCAGCCACTGCAATTTGCTTTGCACGAATTTATTCCTACCCATTTACTTTCCTCATCCAAGAGACGAGGGGAAATAATTTTGCCCATCTGTATTTTGTCTTTTCTTTGGGCCCCTCCACATGGACCTCAAGAAGCAATTTAGTTGCTATTGTATTCTCCTCTGCTGCCATTGAAAAGTTTCCATGTCAGAGGCATTGACCTCCATGCTACAAATCCTCTTTTGGATCTGAGATTTCTTGCTATAACACAGACACACACATTGTGTGGAACCCCTGTATTGATAGAAGAAATGGCTGTAGTTATTCCCATAACTCCCCTTCACTGTTTCCAACCTTACAGGCAAGCTTGGTTCATAGCTGGTCAGTAATATGTATTTACGAGTAGTTTCTTCCTGGCACATGTTGAGTTTGAGGCACCACTCAAAACTGGATTGATTTCAGGGCACTCAGAATTTCAGAACCTTCTAGGGAAAACTCAGAGAACCTTTCTGATCTGTGCTCTCTTTGAGACCCTCTACCCCACTTTAGAGTCTCTTAAACTTGGACAAACTTGAAAGGACACCTAGCATTGTGTAGTAGAGAAGGGCTGGAAGGGTCAGGAAAAATCCTTCTGGTATAGCTTAGGACTGGAATAGTCTCCTGAGATCCATAGCACTCAAGACAAAACCCCTAAAACTTGTTTGGTGATAGTTGGCTTTATGCCCTAGGGCCACCAATGCTCTATACTGCTTGGGATGATGTACCTTTGGAGAAGGAAGTGCTTACTGGGACAATTGAGTATTCTATCGACGTGTACCAACTCTGAGTCTGCAGTTAACATGAGGCTAGGAGACAGCTTGCCAGTGGCCAATACCTTTACCACATAGCCATGTAAAAGCCCTTGAGTATCAGGAAGCAAAGATTTCCCCAAAGAACTCACAGATGAAGGTGCCAGAGAGCAGTCCCAGCCAGGGTCTCACCTGGGAGGCTGTGTATCTGCACACCCGGAGAAGGCAAACTGGTTAAGGAATGTTAGTTCATTATTGTCCTTGGGAAGGAAAGTTGGGTGGAAGCATCACATTTATTTAAGAAATGTTTGCGAGGCCTTTGGGGGAGTCCTGGAACCAAAGGTGTCTGTTGGAGAGGTCCTGTGTCTCCCAGGAATGGGTCTGCCTCACTCTCCTTTTGGCCTCAGGTGTTCTGGGAGCAGTCCAGGAAGCAAGGCCTTTCTGTAGGCACGGTGATGGGTTTTGGAGCATAGCAGCTGGGAGTCTAGGCCAATTACATTCCCCATAGGTAGAGGTGGGAAGCATCCTCCCAGCTACTGTCATAAAGGATTCATTATGGGTCAGGCTTGTGACTGACCGGACATAGGCAGGACTATCCCTGCCAAAGTGGGGAAGAGAGATGCTAGGTTTCTGAGTAAAATGGGATCTTCCTCTTCTCTCCAGTGAAAGAGAAGGTAGTCTCATCTCTCCAAAGTTTCTTCTTTGAGAGCAGAAGGAAGAAGAATCAGTACTGGATCCTGACCTCTCTGGGAACTAGGAAAGAGGCAAGGAACCTACTGTGGAAGGGGGAGCTTTCTCGCAGCCCTTAGCTTGGAGCCAGTAGAGAGGAACCGCACTGCCAGCCAGGGGCCGGCTTGCCACCATGGGAGTGACAGCCACTATGGAGCAGAGGATAGCAGGAAGAGGTGACTTTTGTAGTCGCAGTGTGATACTGCAGTTCCGCAGTGACAAAAAATGTGGAGCAGGTGCGCCAATCCAAGGTCAAGTCAAGGAGAGTGGTGACGATGGAGTTGACAGTGGCTACTTTCTATGGATATGAGGCAAGGAAGGGAGTGGATTGGGAGCTCAGCGTTCTAACAGTACCACAGCTGGGGAATCTCTTTGTGGCGGCTGGCATTCCTAACACTACGAAGAGGCACCTGTCATAGCGCACATGCCAACAAAGAAAGGGTTTCCTTTCGCTTTCCTCTTCAAGCACAAGTCAAAGATGATGAAACCAAATGGTGTCTGAAAAGGATATAGAGCAATGATGCGATTAGAAATAGTCTGACTTGCATGGAAGAAAACTCTAAGTGAATATAGGCGGCAGGTAAATAATTTTCCTATCCTGGTTTGACAGGAACGTGGAGTGTGTTTAGCAAGAACTGGCTCTTCAGAATAAAGTGCTCCTAGTTATTGGCTGACAGCTATTTATTTATTTATTTATTTGCACAAACCACACTGAGCCAAATAAAGGGGAACTAGCCAAATTAGCAGGATCTGGGTTCTCATTCCTGGAACTTGCTAACAGGAGGGTATCAATCAGACTTACGGAATTAGCATTTTCCTGATAGCAGTGCACAAAGCCTTTTAATGACGACTTTGGAGTCTCTGAGCTTAGGCTCTCGATTGCCGGTTCCTAAGCAACAGAGGGATTGGCAGAGAATGTGTTTGGATGTATCATTAAATAAAGGCTGCACAATGCTGAAAGCTGTGGGCAGAAATTGGGATAATTGTATTTATTTTTTGGTGTATTATGTTAAAAAATAAACAAAAATCCTTTATGCCCTAGCAAATGTGATCTCGCTTGCTCTCCCTCTCTCTCTTTCTCTCTCTCTGTGTGTGTGTCTCTCTCTCTCTCTCTTGTTTTTGAGCACTACCATTTCTTTTTCTCATTTTTCCCCCTGCAATTTAAGCACAGCATTTATCTTTTTTATGGATAGTATTTCAAGGTTTTTTCCCTAGCTCTATTCTATCATAGAAAAATTGGATCACACACCGTAACAGTCAAAAGGGATCTGAGGGAATCTTTTAGCAATCGCCCTCATTTTCTTTTTATAGAAACCATGGTTCAGAGAGGGGAAGGGACTGCCCCATTCTAACTTGTTTCTCTAACTGCTCAGATTAATTATCACTTCCTCTGTGAAGCCTCCCCTGATGCCACAGGGGTACTACAGCACCTTGTTTGAAAGGATACGCTCCATTCACTATGCACACCATTAGTTGTTAGGAGCTTGTATTGTGGTCGTTTGTGTTTGTCTCTTTCATAAGTTCCACAGTGCCCGTCTTGTTCATTGTCCCACACCCAGAGCCTGATGTGGTACCAGACTTGCACTAGATAGTCAATAGATGTGTAGTGAATGAATTGTCTGAGGCCGCACACCCAGTTACTGAAAAGCTGGGGCTAAGACCCAGGTTTCTTGTCTGCTGGTTTAGTGTTATTCCCTGACCTATTGCAAATATTACGGTGATGTGGAGAAAATGAACACATGTAGAGGACCCCAGTTATGCACAGTCTTCCTGCCACTCTCATTCCAGGTGAATGGATCATAAGGACAACCAAATCTGATGACTGGCTGTAGCCACTTGGGCTTCCGCTCTCTCTCTCCCTTGGCCATATCCATTTTATGTCAAATATGCTAATGGAATACGCTCAGTGCTACCTCCGATCATCCCATTTTCCTCCTTCACATTGAACAAACGAACAAAGTACCTATTCTACAGGTGCTGAGCTCACTTGTGGTGATTTAATAGTTCATAGAAACAGTCCAGGTTCATATTCGCATGGACATGACATCCAAACACCGGCATTGCTGGCTTTTCATGCCTTTACTACATATCCCATATTAGCTTTCCAGTTTTCTAATCATTCAGGTCTCCAAGATTTATGAGGGAGATATCTCTAGTAAGATGTTTCCATCCTACACATTTTCTTTCCTCATTAATCAAGCTCTGATGAAGCGTTTTGTACCCAGAAGTGACAGCTAAGTTACTCCTCTTCATATCCTGTTTGAAAGGATACATTACATTCCTTGCTGACTCACCTCCCCTTCATTTCCTAATCATCTACATTCTGGCTTCTGCTCGTCTCTCCAACCCATCTTCTAGTAGCCTCTACTTCAATATTTCAGGAAACTTCTATATTGAAATCTCCGATAAAAATTTGGGAAAAATTTCTTTTTTCCCAAAGATTTTATTTATTCATGAAGAGCAGAGAGAGAGAGAGATGGAGACATAGGTAGAGGGAAAAGCAAGCTCCTTGAGGTGAGCCCGATGTGGGACTCGATCTCAGGACCCCAGGATCATGCCCTGAGCTGAAGGCAGATGCTCAACCACTGAGCCACTCCAGTGATTTCTAATTGCCAAATATAGTGGATAAATTTTAATATTCATTGCACTTGCTACCTCTGTGGTATAGTAGACCCTTGAAACTCGGGGGAAATATATTCTGGAACATTATGCACCCTAGATTCTCCTATATAGCACTATAGCCTACATTGCCCTATATAGCCTATATTGTACTATAGCCTACAATGCCATGATAACTTGCAATAGATTACAGCTAAAGGATTTTTCTGATTCACATTCTCAATGAGAGTTAACATGTCCTTGACAATAAGGAGAAGCAAGAAAGCCACTTAGAGAGGTGGGTGCTCCCTGCTAAGTGATGTGCTCTCCACACTATCTGAGAACTCAGGTTTGTATCCTCACTAAGATTTTAAATTATTACTTGTCATAGAACTTGGGTTTGATTAAATAATTGAAACTAAGCTACATATGCCAGAGGCTACCTTACTATTGCTTAATCTATCTTTAAGTCCCTTTTCTTCTTTGGCTTTGGATCCTTGATCTCTGCTTCTCCCAAGTCTTCGTGATGGATTCCTTTCCTTGGGCCACACCCCTTAAGTATTGGTGTTATGCAGAGTACTGATCCCAGATAATTTCCTTTTTATTGAGTAAATTCTCTTGTGCCTATGGGTTAGGCCACTTCATATTTTCTGTATATTTAAGCTTCTCATACTGGATGGCTTAAACCATAAATGTACTAGGAAGTCACCAGTGTGACTTCTATGTTGTACTGACATCATTCCCTTATGCACTTATCCTGGTTATTCTCCATTTATCTCTGGAGATTTATACTTGTCCCTGCCCTGCACTGTGCTCTGTAGAGCTGACGTCTATGGCCTTTATCACCTGGTGTTCCTTATTGTTTGACCAGGCAAAGGCACTGGCCAGAGATCAGAGGGCTGGAGAAGACAGGTCATTCATCCATTGCCCTCACTGCTTCCCTACCTGGCAGTAGTTCTGGCTGTGGCTATAATCCTGTGTAGCCATAACTTTTGCTAGGTGGCTGCTCTTCCATGGCTCCAGTTTTCAATGGGCTGAAATACCATGGTTTGTGTGGTCACTCTTACTAGCACCTGGCTGCTTCACAATCCTCTTTGTTGGTTCCTTAATCAGGCCCACGTTTCTATTGATTCTCCCTTCATTTGAAGTCTCTTCAGTTAAATTATTCTGAATGTGCCGTCTGTTTCTTGTGGGCTGCTGAGTGATACAGAGCTAATTCACCTTACAGAAACAGGCATGAAACCATTTCCTGTCCTTCCTCAACTCCCTTAGCTATTTTTCATATTAGCAATTGGAATCTCAGCTATACAGAATCTAAGGAACAATGAAAATCTTGTGCAAGGAGAAAGTTCTGAGACTAGATTCCCATGCAGCCTTCATGATGTGAGGGCTCAGCAAAAGAAAGAGCACCAGTGAGTGAGGTTTTGAAAAAACAGTGGAATAGATACTGAGTCTTTTCTCTTCTTTCTCTTCATTATACTTTTTGTAGTGGCACCAACATGAACTGTCTAAAATTCAAGTCTGACCAGGTTGTTCTCCCTAAAACTCTTCAATGGCTCCCTGGCCTCCATAGAATACAATTTAAACTCCTTAGACTGCAACATAATTCCTTCATGTTTTGGCTTTTACTTAACCTTTCTCTGGCATCATCTCCTGCCAACCCCTGAAGGAGTCCCAGTGGCCCCTTAGATGTGCCATATCGTATATTTAGCTCTGTATTTTCCTCTCCCTAGATTCTCTTCCTTTGTTTTCTATCTTGCTTAATGACACCATTAATCATTCGAATCCTAAAAGCTACAATAGAATTTTTATTTCATCTCCCTCAACTCCAGCATCTCGGAACTTACAAATGCTACCTCTGAGAGGGACCTGGCTTCATACTTTACTAGAAAAGCCACTCTGTGTAATTTTTTTTAGTTCCACACACCTAGAAGGGATTGGAATACAGCAGGGAGGTGATACATCCATTAGCCCAGGATCCTGAAGGCATACGTCAGTGAAAGTGATACAAGTTTCCAAGTAACCTATTCTCTCTAGCTTTTCCTTGGCTCTTTTTACTATGTCTTCATTTCTTTTAGAAATAGATTTTCCCTTCAGAGTGTATGCTCCAATAATGCTGTAATAGAGATGAAGAAAGTTTCTATGACTATGAGGGTTTCCATAGCAGAGCCACCATCTAGTGGCCTTGGAAGAAAATAGGAATAATTAAGAATTCAGAGGCAGTTCACCATCAAATTACAAATTTGGCAGTTTTAATTTTGGAATTAAAACAGCTAGATTGTGTTCATTTAAATTTTTTTATATTGACATAACAGATGTCTTCCCTGGGGAACATTCTTAGCAATTAAAATATACAGATACATCACACGCACATACACATGCACATACACATTCACACACACACTCACACATCCAATATTCTGCAGCATTGTTGTTTTTATGTTACCAGCCAGAGGGAATTACAAAATAGAAGTATTAGAAGACCTCTTAACAAATGTTTTTTGAACAGACCCCAATTCAAGGAAAAAAATACTCTGTTATATCAAAATGGATGGTTGTCTTAATCTAAAACAATCTAAAGGAAAAAGTCTCCAGTTTCCTTTTCCTTTGCCAACGCATATTAGGGTCCAAAAAAAGTGACTGGAATTTCTACAGAGGGAGAAAAGTCTTTCATGTAAAATTTTTGAGGCTTTGTTGTGTGTGTGGGGAGGTGAAGGGGAAAGGTTAGTGTTTTGAGAAGTTGTGTTTATTATGTTTGATTCTATTTTGACTTGGAATTTAGAAATTGACTCAGGTATCTGTAGTTAGCCAGGGATTCAGTCAGGAGAGCAGAGCTATTAGTGTATTCCAAGTATGGAGGCTTTTATCCATGGGATTGCAGGTTTACAGAAGTTGAAAAGGCTAGAGAGGCAGAGGTTCAGGAAGCCACCAATGATGATGTAGCCACTGGTTGCTTCCCACGTGTCTGCGGGCAGCTTCTGTGAATCTCAAGGACTCTAGAAAGCTCTTGCCACCATCTCAGCCTTTAGCACTGAAGTGAGTAGCCTCGAGGGTCCCCTGCCCACTCCCTCAGCTGCCTTCCACAGCCTGGAAGCCTCTGCGGACCTCACAGGTGTCTGCCTGAAGCTGCCTCTGAGGAATAAGGGCTTTTCCTCCCTTCCGGTCTCCTGCCTCTAAAATCAGGGGGTCCACACAGCCAGTTCTCAGCCAGGACCAGGTGAGGAAGGGGGATTCCAGAAATGCTGTGCCTGGCTGCCCCTCTCCAATGCACAGGAAGCTACAGAAGGAGGTACACGGATGTTAAAAGCGCAAAATGTCCTCTGTGATAAAAGTGGAAAATCTTCATAATTAGCAGCACATTTCAAATGGCATGTGAAAATCTTTATTTTCATTAATTTTTAGTGGCAACAAGGAAAAAGGCATAATGGAAAGAGGATGGTCTTTGGAGTTGGCAGACCTGGGTTTAGATGCTAGGTCTATCACATTGAGCTCTGTGGTCTTGAGTAAGTCATTCTAACATTGGAATCTTTTTGTTTTGTTTTGTTTTATCCATAAAAATGTGGATAATGATGTCTGTTTTGGAGTAATACTTTGAAAAGTAAATGAAATAATCTCTACAAAGTGTTTATTTGGCCCCACAGGCCTGGCATATAATAAGCAGTTAGTAAATGTTAACTCTGTAAGAAATTGAAAGTGGGGACTGATGCTATGGGGGGCGAATGCAGATTATCTGTTCCCATGCCTTGATCGAATTACAGTGTTGTTGCTACATTTGTAATGGCTTGACTTTCCCTTGTAGTACATTACTTACAACTTTCAGTATCAATAAGCTTTTCTCTCCTAATGTATTTCTTTTACAATTTTCTCTTCCAGAAATAGCAGCACAAGGAAGGCAGCATAGTTTGGAAACTTTGCCAGTAATTGGCTATGTCTCCCTGAACAATTAAGTTACTTTCTCAAAGCCTCAATCTCCTTATGTGTAAAATGATGAGCTTAACGTGCGGGGAGAAGAAGAAGGGATGACTAAGCTTGTTTGATTGATTAGTTGTAACTCATTTTCTCAACATTTCCTTGCCTATTATGCTTAAGTCACTTAACACACATCTAACTATTAGATGCTCTGGGGGCGATTAAAAGAGAGGCAGATAAAAAAGGTGACCCCTGTCATTCAGGGCAATATACTCCAGTAAAAACAAACAAACAAACAAACAAAAAAAACCAATGAGAGACACATAAAATATGGTAGATTTGGAGCTTCTGATCTGAAATTATAAGGTTTTATGTGGTGGGTAATATATCCATTAAACACATTAGAAGCTCCATGGAGAGGGAGGTAAGTAATACTTGCTTTAAAAAAATATTCCAGTGGTTCCATAAGGTGTTTTTTTTCTATTGAGAAGAGGAGATTTTCAGACATATAAACGATTGGTTGAGTTCTACAGCCATCCTATTGTTAATAATTTGGCACACATTCTCTGAGCATCTGTGCTATATAGTAAGTAGGCCCTATGTTGAGATGTGGGTATAAAGACAAACTATTTTATCTGCCCTCAAGGAGTTTCCATTTTAGCTGTTTGGATGCAACTTTTACATAATTGGCATATACTGGCTATCAGGAGAATTGCTAGTAGGGTTGGAAATATGTCAGTCCCTCTTTGCCATTATATCACAATTTAACTCATTTTAGCTTTCTCTAAAGTTTTGCCTAGGACAAAACTCATTTCATCCTTTTATAGATTTTTGATTTAGGAATATATGGTGTTGCTTTTTCTACTATTCCACAAAGCTAAATTCACAGAGTATAATTTTGTGTACTGGATACACTAGTTGTTATCAGTAAAATGTTTATTAAGGAAGCAATTTAGAAAGCAAGGTTAGTTTCAATTTAAATACAGTTTTAACTGTGAAAACTTATGATCTACATATAATTGAAATTAAGTTATGCTAAGAAAAATAGGTAAGATGGATGTTGGTCAAGTGGTGCTGAAACGGATGAAAGAAGTTGCTGCTAGATCAATGTTTCAGGATACGTATTAAAAATATTAAAGAAAGAACCCTTGGGATGCCTGGGTGGCTCAGTGGTTGAGTGTCTGCCTTTGGCTCAGGTCGTGATCCCAGGGTCCTGGGATTGAGTCCCACATCAGGGTCCCTGCAGGGAGCCTGTTTCTCTGTCTGTGTCTCTGCCTCTCCCTGTGTGTCTCTCATGAATAAATAAATAAAATCTTAAAAAAAAAAAAAAAAAAACAACCAAAAAGGAACTCTCAAAGAGTCAAACTGCCAGCTTACTATAGTGGTAATTGCAGCTCTTGTCAACTCCCCCACTCCCCAGGGGCACATTTCACTTTCAGACAAGTCTCTGTTTCAAAGATTTGTACCTATACAAACATTAACGGGTGGGACGTAGGTCATACAGTAGGGAAAGTAGTTGAAGGCTTAAAGTACACTAGTCATTAGTCCTTGACTTCTCATTTCCCAACAAGCTGATATTGCCTTTTTGCAAATCCTGTTGTGAAATGGTATTTTATTAATTATATAGCACCCTGTTTCTCGTTACTGTTTAGTACAGGCTTTGTTGGTACTATTTCATTTTTGAAAACAACATGGCCATAGCTGTTACAGATGATCTGTAACATCATTGTATATTGCTCAGGACATACTTCATAATGAGGACAGGAATTTTCAATTTGGGTGTCTCATATTAAAATGGGTTTTCCGGGATCCCTGGGTGGTGCAGCGGTTTAGCACCTGCCTTTGGCCCAGGGCGGGATCCTGGAGACCCGGGATCGAATCCCACATCGGGCTCCTGGTGCATGGAGCCTGCTTCTCCCTCTGCCTCTGTCTCTGCCTCTGTCTCTCTCTCTGTGTGCCTATCATAAATAAATAAAAATTTAAAAAAAATAAAATAAATAAAATGGGTTTTCCTTACTACATTAAGCTGTCCTGGCATCATCAACCATTCCACTTCTATTATCTCCAAATGAATCTAAAGTTTCTTTGTATTGAAATCTACAGAGATTTGTTGTAGAGTAAAGGAAATTTTGGAACTAGAAAGGACAAATTGCTTCAATATCTAATGTCTTGCCCAATCTGGTCATTTTACAGGGAGTGTGGTAAGTGAGACCAATAGATAGTAAAAAATGCGGTCAACAGATGTTAAAGCACTCTGCTTTGTGCTTAAAATCCTTTCTAGGCTTTCCATTTTTGTCAGTCTAAATCCCCAAAATCTTGGCACAGCCTTCCATTGTCTGAATCTGGTTTCCTTCTCTACCCTTACCTCCTACCATTTCCCCTCCCACCTCCCACTCCCAGGAATCCTCAAAATCTAGCCTTAGTGAAGCTCTTGCATGTCCTGGAGGATGCCTCTCTTCTCTGCCTGGAATGCTCCTCTTTTTAAATTTACCTACTTAACTTATAGACACAGTTCAAATAACAACCTTTTTGGGCAGCCTTCCCTGACCAGCCTGGTAGAATTAATTGAAAAATACAAAATTTTAATCAGAGATACTTTCTAATTTCCCATCATATTAGCCTAGCACGTGATGTGATATAGTAGTTTATCCAGGCTGGTTAAAAGACTCCCACAGCATCTTATATAGGCCTATAATCTACTTATTGATCTCTAGTGCAATTTCTATGTGCTAGTTTGTCTATCTCTGCATTTGTCTTTAACATCTGTGTCTCCAGTTCCTAGCACAGGCTTAGGCACACAGTGAAATCTAACAGCTAACATTTGCTGAATATCACTATATGACAGGTACCTCACTAAGTTCTTTGCAAGTGTTAACTTGCTTAATTCTTGTTATTACTCTGTGAGTTAAGAGCTATCATGATCCCAATTGCACAGATGAGGAGTCAGAATGATAGGAAGTTTGGTTCATTTCCCAAGGTTACTTAGTAATTAACAGTATTAGGATCTGAATAATATGGTCCCAAGGCCCATGCTTTTAACCATGACATGTATTGTCTCCTTTGTGGATAGTAGGTTCTCAAAAATATCCGCTGAATGAACAACAGTATAATTAATCAGTGCTATTTATTGGTTAGTAGCAAAGTTCACACAAATCCAGGAAACTTCCTTTAAGACTGGACTTCTTTATGCTTCATGAGTCAGAGACACAGTACATAAAGTACTTTAAGCTGAAATACCCGTATTCTAGTTAAGTCTTGCAACAAACATGCTATGTGACTTTAGGTAAGTAAATTTATATATCTGGGTCTTGGTTTTCACATGTATGAAATAAATGAGTTGAATTCAATGAATGCCTGGGAAACCACCAACTCTAGTTTTATAATTCCTGAGCATAATAGCATTTGCCACCAAAGTATAACTAAAATGGACATTTTAGATGCTATTACCAAATATTTCAGAATTAGCACATGTACTTTATGAATAATCCTGCCATGAAGAAAAGAAATCCTGCTAATGAACAAAATGAGTCTGCTTTACCAATCATTGTGTCCTTGGGAAACCCACTTGATTTCATCAATTCATAATATCCTTCTCTATGAAATGAAGATATTTATTTCAGAGGATTACTGTGAGAATAAAATGATGCATGTATTATGGGTTGAATTGTATCCACCCTTAAGTGTTTTATTTTGAAGTTCTAAACTTCAGTAGCACAGAAGTGACCTTTTTGGGGACAGCATTTACAAAGGTAATCAAGCTCTAATGAGGTGGGTCCTAATCCAATGTGATTGGTGTCGATATAAAATTATTTTAACTAGGTTTTTCCCAGATAAGCTTCAGAGTTCAATTATGTACGTTTTGTGGTAGACATTGTTTTATGGAGTTTGGCTGGAAGATGAAATTATGTAGACTTTGCCTTCAAACCACCCAGTGGAAAGGAAGGGATAGAGACCAATGTGCTACGATGGTTGGTTACTTATTCTATAGTCATTCTTCCTTTTTCAGTTTACAGAATCCCAATTTTGTCCATGTGGCAATTTGCCAAGCCCCAGATGATGAACTGTACTTGACTTAAGACAGTAATGGCATTCTGAATTTTGTAGCCCAGAGTATCTTAACTCACATAACCAATAAAACTGTAAAAAGAGTAGGATTAAAGAGAATGCCGAAGTAAGCTAAATCTATAGGGTTAATATTAAGAACATGTAGTTTACCCTCTTTACCAAAGGCTTTTGGAGGTGTCATCACTGAACATTATTTTGAACAATGAAAGGAGTTTTCCAGGTAGATGAGGAGAAGAGAGTTATTCTAAGCAGTCAAGACAATCGATGGAAGGGCAGCAATGAGTGAGGCTCTTGGATGTTAGAAAAACTGATAGTAAAGCTATTTGTTGGTGCTGAAACATAAAGTTCAGGGTGAAAAGTACTGAAGGTGAGGCTGAATACATCTCAAGGTTGGGTTAGATCTCAAGGCTTTATGTAGTATGTTTAAGAAACTAAACTTTATTCTGTAGGGGCAGATGATGAGGATAACAATTTTAAGTGGAGAAAAACTATGGTCACAATGGTCACATTTGGTTTTTAGAAAGATCAATTCTCCAGAGCATAAATAATGGTGTGTGTGTGTGTGTTTGTCTAAGCTAAGAAGAATTATGAAACCCTTCAGATGAGGTTTCAAGGCTTGAACTAAGTTAACAGTGAAGAATCATTCATTCATTCGTTCATTCCTCACAAAGTATGTATTGAACACCTTCTATATTAGTCAAGGGTCTCCAGAGAAGCAGAACTAATAGGATACATATTTATGCATCAAGACTTTTATTATAAGGAATTGGCTAATGTGATGATAGAAGCTAAGACATCCTAAGATCTATAGTTGGCAAACTTGAGACTTGGGACTTGGAGTGTAACTTGTACCATCAGCTTGCCTTCTCTGGCCTTCAGTCTGAGTACAAGTATGAAGCAGGAGAGGACCCAAGCTCAGCTGAAAGACAGTCAGGCAGAGGGAGGCAATTATCCTTACTCAGACTTTCTGTTCTCTTTAGGCCTTCAGTGGATTGGTTGAGGGCCATTGATACTGGGGACGGCAATCTTTACTTAGTTGACTGACTCAAGTTTAATCTCATCCAGAAACACCCTTATAGACATACCTAGAATAATGTTTAGCCACATATCTGAGTGCCTGTGGTCCAGTCAAGTTGACACACAAAATTAACTGTCCCAAGTCTACCTCTTGTCAACCTTCCACCCTTACAAATCTTCTTAAACTACACTTGATCTTCAAATAAAGACAACAACAAGGTCATAAGTCTGTCTAACATGATGTAGTTATTTTGCATACAACTAAAAACATACAAACACTTTCCCCCAGAGGAGCTAAAGTCCTGGAGTAATGTTTACTGTTCTTCTTGACATCCTATAACTTAAATATTATGATGTAAAATCAACAGTACTTAAATACTATGATGTAAATCCAATGCATCTATGTTACATGATAGAGAATAAGGGAACAAGAAAGGGAATATATATTATATATATTATAATGTAATGAAATATATAATATATAATATACAATGTATATATATATATATATACACACACATACAAGCATAAACTTATTCAATAAAGAAGAAATACTGGTGACAATCACAGTCCTTGTTTCTGTAACTTCATGTGATCACAGCTGGAATTTATAACTATTTTTTTCTGTTACCCATTTTGTATTCCCTTTGCCTTCAGTAAGTACCTCAGCCAATTGGGGTTCTTTACCTGTTGGAGAAACTAAACCCTTCATTCCTTTTCTGGGCCCTTAGTAGCACTGTCTGGATTGGGTTGTTGTAGTTTTCCATTGAGTTTAATCCCAGGGACATAGTAATAGGAGGAGGTGCTGTAAATGATTTTCTATATTCCAGACATACTCTTCCTTACCTCCAATGTGAAGTAGTCCAATTCACTTTTGGTAGTGAGAAGCAATCACCCTGGCCAGCACAGTAACTCCTTTTTATTTTATTTTATTTTTTTGTCTATTGATTTAGAGGAATGAGGAATCCAAAGTAGCCAGGCAGTGGTCTTAACTTCCAATTTATTTATTTATTTATTTTTAAAAGATATTTTATTTATTTATTCTGGAGAGACACACAGAGAGAGGCAGAGATAAAAGCAGAGGGAAAAGCAGGCTTCCTGTGGGGAGAGTGATGCGGGATTTGGTCCCAGGACCCCGGGATCACGACCTGAGCTGAAGGCAGATGCTCAACCACTGAGCCACCCAGGTGCCCCTTAACTTCCAATTTAATAGAATGATTGTTGTGTCTCTTGATGGAAGCATTCTTCCATTTGGAATTAAGACCTTTAGGCCAGCAGGTGATAAGATTGCAGGAATAGGAAGCAAAAATTTTGCTAGTGAGTTGCTAGAGGTAACAGTGAGTGGTGCTACTCCCATTTCCACCCCTGGATTTCTGGATGTATGAATCCTAGCTATGAGGGAAATAGTAGCATACACTGTATGCTGATTATGAGCATCTCCAGCTTTTTGGAGAACCTTGCCCCCCAGCTTGAAAGGTATTGCCATCTACCTAGAGCTGAAACAGCTTTTAAAAGGCCATTCCACTGTTGAATCAAAGCAGCTGCCTTAGAGTGCTGAAGAACATGGTAAGACCAGTGAAATCCATGAGAATAGGCCATTGCTACACTTCTTTTGCTATGAGGTGAGTTCTTTGTTCAGAAGTAATGCTGTGTGGAATGCCATTATGGTAGATAAGGCATTCTGTAAAGTCCAGAGACAATGGTTTTGGGAAAAGAATTGCACACAGAGAAGGCAAATTTATATCTAGAGTAAGTGTCTATTCCAATAAGAAATAACTTCCATGAAAGAAGTGGTCCAATGTAATCAACCTGCCACCCGGTTGGCTCATCACCCTGTGGAATGGTGCCCTATTGGGGACTCATTGTTGGTCTTTGCGGCTGGAAGATTGGGCAGAGTTTGGCCTTGGTGAGTGGAAATCCATGTTGCTGAGCCCATGCATAACTTCCATCCCTGCAACCATGGTCACTTTGTTCATGAGTCTATCAAGCCATGACAAGGGGGCTCAGGAAAGAGGCTGGCTGGTATCCACAGAACAGGTCAATCTATCTACTTATTTATTAAAATTCTCCTCTAAAGAGGTCACCCTTTGGTGAACATTGACATGGGACATGCATATCTTCATGTCTTTGTCTTTTACCCATTCAGAGAGGTTTCCACATACCTCTTTCTAAATGTCCTCACCAATTTTCTAATCATGTTGTTTCCAAGTCCCTGCTCATCCAGCCAGTCTATTGGTCTCAACCTATGAATTGGTATACATTACACATCTGACCATTTCTGTTGCCAAGAAAAGTAAACAACCAAGTGCACTGCTTGAAGTTCTCCACACTGTGGGGGAGGGGTGGTTTCCTTTCACCACTGCCCCAGGAAGAGGCTGTAGTGCTCCAGCTGTCCAATTTAGGGTGGTGCTTGCATATGGTGTAGACCCATCTGTAAACCAGGCCCAGGTCTTCTCTTTCATCAAGTTACTGTAGGGATCTCCTCGTGAAGCCTTATATGAGCACTGGAAGAGAGAAGAGGTAGCAGTGCAGCAGGAGCCACTTTGTGCCTTCAGAGCTTGCTCAGGTCTGATCTAATATATATCAATTACACTTGATACAATGTCTAAATTCATAGCTTTTTGGGTCAGATACCACCCAGTTCCTGATGCACAGGTTACATGGTAACTTGGTTAAATGTTCAGTTTCTACTAACACCTAGCCACAGGCCAGTAGTTGTTTCTCAAAAAGAGAATAGTTATTTATAGAGGATGACAGAGCTTTGCTTCAAAATCCAAAGGGGCTGCTCTATGATTCACTTACAGGGGTCTGCCAAAGGGTCCAAACAGCATCCCTGTCTGCTACTGATACCTTAAGCACTGTAGGATTTGTTGGATATATGACTCAAATGGCTGAGCAGTTTGCATGGTAGCCTGGACCTGTTCCAGAGCTTTCTCTTATTTAAGTCTCACTCAAAACTAGCAGCTTTTCAGGTGACTTGGTAAATCGGGCAGAGTAACACACCTAAATGTGGAATATGTTGTCTCTTGGAATATGGTGACCTCCAAAAGGTCCATTGGGCATTGTGCCTCTTTCTTGGGTGTAGAAGGCGTCAGGTGCAACAACTTACCCTTCACCTAAGAAGTGGGTATCTCAATATGCCTCACACTGCTGTGCCCCTAGAAATTTTGCTGAGGTAGAAAGCCCCTGAACTTTAAATTTATTCCTTGTCTTCTGGCACACACATATCATACCGGTAAATCTAGAGTAGTTGCTACTTTTTGCTCAGTAGATCAAGTCAGTATAATAGCATCAATGTGGGGGCACCTGGGTTGCTCAGTGGTTGAGTGTCTGCCTTTGGATCTGTCATGGTCCTGCGGTCCTGGGATTGAGTCCTCCATCAGGCTCCCTGCAGGAAGCCTGCTTCTTCCTCTGCCTACGTCTTTTCCTCTCTCTGTCTCTCATAAATAAATAAATAAATTCATAAAAAAAATAGCATCAATGTAACGGACCAGTGGGGAAGAAAAAGGCAATTGAGATCCCTATAAGCTGATTATAACTTGGGGCTGGATAGTTGATATACCTTTGAGGTATTACCATTCTTTCTAGCTAAAAGCAAACAGCTTCTGATGGTCTTTATTAATAGGTATGAAGATAAATGTTTTGCTAGATCAATAGCTGCATACCTGTGTACCAGCCTCCCATTCATTGAAGGGGTACTGGATCAGTGAACTGGCTCAAGCGTGGGAATTGGTTGAGGGACCATGATTTTCTGTTTTTATGATTCAGGTAAGTCTTTTGTTCAGTTGGCCTAGTATTTTTGTTCATACAGATCAAGTAAGAATTCAGTAGGCTTCCTATGTATTTCACCTCTAGGAACTTCATAATCAACCAGCCAGTGCCATAGATCTGTGCAAGTCATACTATTCTGATTGCTGCTTTGATTCTGCTGTCCATTACAGTAACCACATTCACCTTGCCTTTGAAGATTGAGGACTGCCACTTAGCCTCTGTCACCCCAGAATCCCACTGCATTTATGTTTCCCAATTTAGTGACTATAATTCTCACTATAAGATCTGGCCTACAGTGAAAAGTAATCACAGAACCCTTCAACAGTGCCATGCCTCCAATTACAAATTTATTTCTCATAGTAGAGGTGAAAGATATTTCTGGGCCCTCCTAGTGGGGTGAGCAGGTCTTAAATGACAAATCTACTCTAAGCCTTTTGAATATCTTCCTCTACATTAAACTAAGACAGGTCTGGTATTTCTAAGTTGCTCATCATGAGCCACTTTCTGGTCTATATTTCAGCCAGTCAACCAAACAAAACATTAGAATCCTTCCTAACACCTCAAACTGCTTTCAATATTAAATACAGAATCTTTGCTTACTGAGCCCATGTCTATAAATTCAGTCTGATCCAACCTTATGTTCCTTCCATTATTATCCCACAACCTTTATATCCATTCCCTTACATGTTCCCCAGATTTCTGTCTATATAAAGTAGACAACTCAAGTAGTTCTCTGGGAATGTGACATACTTTCTAAAAGTGTACCTCACCTTTAGGACCTGTTGAGATTTGCGTGTAGTTGAAGGTCTAGAAGCAAAGATGCATGGTGGGTGTGGGTCCTGAGGAGAATCAACATTGTCTTGCATGGCAACTGCCTCAGCCTTCTCAGTCCAGGCAGGGTTAATTCTCTGGGACAAGTGTGGAAAGACTGGTAGACATCACTGTGAGTGAAGAAGCTGCCACAACTGGGGATGGGGAGGCTGATTCTCCCAGGGGTGAGACTACCACCTCTTCTGGCAAAGACTCATCAGGATTTGGGGGCTCAGTGTCCTCAGCTTCATCAGGAACTTTCCCAATGTCTCCAACCCAATTTACAGGATCCCATTCTCTCCCAGTCCATGCCCTCACTTTAACATTAGGCACCTTATGGGCTGGTTCCACCTGCATTGTCATTTAGCCCCTGGCAGGATGAAGTTCTGCCTCTGAATAGCAGCAGTTTCAGCCAGGTGGCTGCAGGAGCTAAGGATCTCTTTCAGGGCACACGCAGAAGCTCTGAGGCCATTTATGTAGCACCTGAGCTGGGAATTTGACTCTCTGAGCTGATCCTTTTCTTTCACTGTTTTATTCAGTGACATTAGGAGCAACTGACTCACTATCATTATATTTGTTAGTTTTCCAAAAATGTTTAAAAGTATTACATATAGAGTCACCCAGCTTCTTGTTTCTTATAAGTGGTTGATTAATAGTATCCAATGCAGATATTTTGCGCATCTCTAAAATACTTGATCAATGCTTTCTTTCCTACTGGAAATACATTCATTTGTGTCTTTAAATCTGATCAAATTAGAGAGTCAATTCCAGAAACCCCAGAACCAATTCAGAAAATTCATATTTAACATTCTGTTCCTCTAGAATTACTCTTGCTACCAGTCTGTATTAGGATTTTCCAGTGAAACACAGCCTATACATATATATGTATATATGATTTATTATAAGGAATTGGCCGAGATGATTATGGACGCTGAGGAGTCCCAAGATTTGAAATTGGTAAGCTGGAGACCCAGGATGGCTAATGGTGTAGTTCCTGTCAGAGTCTGAAGGCCTGAGAACCAGGATTGCTGATGGTATGAGTTCTAGTTCAAATAAGGATCTAGGGCAGGGCAGGCCGGGTGGCTCGGTGGTTTATCGCCACCTTCAGCCCGGGGGTGTGATCCTGGAGGCTCAGGATCGAGTCCCGTGTCGGGCTCCCTGCATGGAGCCTGCTTCTCCCTCTGCCTGTGTCTCTGCCTCTCTCTGTGTCTCTCATGAATAAATAAATAAAATCTTAAAAAAAAAAAAAAAAAAAAGAATCTAGAGCAGCCCGGGTGACTCAGCGGTTTAGCACTGCCTTCAGCCCAGGACCTGATCCTGGAGATCCAGGATCGAGTCCCACGTCGGACTTCTTGCTGGAGCCTACTTCTCCCTCTGTCTGTGTCTCTGCCTCTCTCTCTCTCTCTCTCTGTGTCTCCCATGAATAAATAAATAAAATCTAAAAAAAAAAAAAAAAAACCCAAACAACAACAACAACAACAAATAACAAATAAGAATCTAAATGCAGAAAAGATTAATGGCTACTTTGAAGACAGGCAGATAAATTATCATTTACTCAGCCTTTTTGTTCTTTCTGTTCAGGCCTCAACAGGTTGGATGAGGGCCACCCACATTGGGAAAGGCAACCTACTTTATTCAGTTGATTGTTTCAAATGTTACTGTTATTCAGAAACGCTCTCACTGATACACCTAGCATAATATTGAAGCAAATACCTGGGCATTCATAAAGAAAATCAGAGTGAAGAACTGGGGTCTTCCTGACTTTGGCAACTAGATTGTGTGGTGGTCTGCCATTACGTAACTAGGTAGGAGGGAGATCAGACTCTGAAAGGATATCCCTGCCTCCCCACCATCCCTCCCAGATCTTTTTCCCTTATCTCTTCTCAATTGTCATATTCCAATGTGTTCAGTGCCCCACTCCCTGCTATGTTCTGTTGTTATCATGTATGTTTATCATTAGTGGGAGATGGGAATCACATTTTACTTTCACTCTTTCTCCGGGTATTTGGTGGAAAATGTAGATTTAATAAATTTTTCATTAAAAATAATATTGAGTATGTACTATGTGCATGCCCCTGTGTGGTACTTGCTGTGTGGCAGTTTGCCAAGAGAAAGCACTGAAGAAAAGTGTCTGTGGGTTGTAAGGAAGTAATCCCAAAGGGCTGGAATGATCAGGAGGCTGCACATGGGACATTTGCTCTCCATCTTGAAGAATAGGTAGTATTTCAGAATATGAATGGGGAGGAGGGATGATTTTCTAGGCCAGTGGTTCACAGCCATAGTTGCATATTGAAATTACCCTGGGAGCTGTAAAAAAGAGTAATTTGTGCACTGTGGGTGGTACCTCTAGAGATTTTGATTAACTTGGTCCAGTGTGAAGCTTGAGTATTAGAAGTTTTAAATCTTTCCCAAGGGCTTCTCATGCGCAACCAAAATTAAGAAGCATCGTTTGAGGCAGAGGTGATCTAATGAATAAAGAAGCCAGGTAAAAATGAATGCAAGGAGTGTATGGGGATGATGATGCCAGATTCCTGAGTCTGTGTGTGTGTATGTATGTGTGTGTTTGTGTGTGTGTGCATGTGTGTGGATACACAAATGTGCCATCTTTTAGAAGAAAAGATAAGTAGGGATCAGATGTTACATTATGGGATGCCAGGAAGGCCAAGGTGAAAATGTTAGAAACTACTGAAAGATTTTGAACAAGGAAGAACATAATAAGCAAGGTGTTTTATTTTTTAAAAAAGATATCTTTATAATTTGGAAATTAATTGCTTTGAAATAGAGCTTTGGCACACTTAGACATGTTGGCAAGCAGGCCATTAGACCAGTGTTTCTCCGACTTTACTGTACATATAAATCACCTGGGGAATATTGTTAAAATGTAGATTTTAATTCAGTAGGTCTGGGGTAAGGGCAGAGCCTGCATTTCTAACACATTTCCTGGTGATGCTAATGCCACTGATCCATGGACCCCATTTTGAGTAGTGAAGCACCACTGCTCAGAGAGTTTCCTGTGTAGAAAACTGGAGCTAAAACACAAGATATGCAAGTCGGGAAAACATTGGCAATTCTTCTTGGCTATTTTCCATTTTTTATAAGCTTAGAAGAAAGGCTGTGTCTTATTTATGCTTGTATTTGTACAGTGACTTGATAGTGCTTTGTATGGATGGGGACTCAATATATATTTACTAAATAAATGAATTATTCCTTGTGATTAATACTGTAATGCTACTTAAAAAATTCGAGTTCCCTCATAGCAGCCACGTTCCTATTTCCTAGTTCTCTCCCTTGATTTCTTTTGGAAAAGAATCCACGTTAATTTCCTCTGTGTTATCTCTGCTTATGATGTATTCTAGTTAATTTTAAATATTTTCAGTTATGGGGTTTCTACAGCAATTGTAGAATTCTGGCAACTTTAGCATTTCTTGTTTCATACTCTGTATAACTTCATTATTTTTTACTGGATTTTACAGAAAGCCACTCTTTTATAAAAGAACTAATCAAGTATGTGAATCCTACACACGCACGCGTGCACACACACACAGACTCATTTAAATAAATATGTATTCTGTCCGAATTGCATAGATTTCAGTTTTCAAGGAGAAAGATGTAATATTTCTCAGTTTAATATGTCTAGATGAAACACATTTTCAAATATTTTGTACTAACCTCTATGCTTTAATATCTGGCAATCTATCCTTCATTATGTTAAATGCATTTAAAAAAAAAGTATCCTGTGCAAAATCCACAGATGAATCCCTGGCATACAAAATGGGTTCATCCCCATAAAAATGCAAATTAACTGTGTGCAAACATAAGCCTTGAGCATTTGTATAGAAAATAAAAAAAAAATCTTCTAACTGAGCCCTAAGGAGCTCTACCAACAATGAGCTGATCTGCAGCCACAATAATGGCACTGGATACATTACAGAGTCTTTCTCTGAAGATATTTCCTGAGTATTTAACCAGAAATTCAAAAGTTTTTAATCAGAAAATAGTCTTCTTGAAAAGAATTAAAGACCTGTTAGGTCTTTGCAGAGCAGAGTAGCCCTACATCCTGTCAGTTTGAGATTATATGGGCATTGTAAATTTTCTAAATGAGAGCAGAAATGGTGCAGTAATTGGATCAAACTCTGAAATTATCAATGAACAAAGAGAAGTAATTATTTTACCAGTAGCAAGCAAGAGCCTCCCAGCTTTTGGTGGTCTTTTCTCAGGGCTATCTGGAACTGTGCGTACTCAGCTGTGTTAGAAAACCTGGCTCTGGCAGTCACATACTGTGGCAAATGGTTGGCATAGTGAAGTGAAGCTCTGGCCATTTCTTGCCTTCTGCAGGGAAATGCTGCTGAAGCTCTGTACCAAGTTTAACTTGTATGTGTATTCTTGTTGTAGAAGTTTGATAAGTATGACATTTGTGTTACTCTATTTAACTCCCCTTCACATTCTTAATTGAGTAAAAATCCCCAGAAATAGTCTAGGGAAACTGTTCCTGGGTGGCCTGGGAAGACCCCCGGTCCCAAGGCCTCTGCCCAGCCTGTCCTTGAGATGTCCCTGGAAGCCCTTAGTCTTGCTGCAAGCCAAAATTCAAGGGTGGAGCTGATACAGTGGAAAAGTTGATGACAGTGCAAGTCTAACTCTTGAGATGTGAGAGTAGGCAAGCACCAGGGGGAGCTGTGTGCCCCAGAGTTTGGCGCTCTATCTTTTATTGACAGTGTTATCCAAGGGGTGGGATATTTATACTGGGGAGATTTCTTTGGGAGCAGTTTTTGAGCTTTTCTTCCTTACTTGGTCAGGGTCTCTGGCCTTCTTTGTCTCGGGCCTGCCTGGTTTGCTTTCTTGTGGCTTTGTTTTAGAGCGCTATTAGGGCAGACCTCTGATTCTCCTGTGAGCTGACCCTGACTCGCCCTTCACTGGAAAGTGGCTTCCAGGCATCCTGTTAAAACCTGACTGCTTACTTTAACAACACTGACAGTCACCTTTCTCAGTCTGTTTTCCAAAATATTATATCATTTAGCAAATCACTCCAATATGTTTAATCCCATGGCTCTTTTGCTTCTGTTCAAGGCAAGAGTGAAAGGGAGCAAAGCCCATACAAATCCCTGGGCTGAGCAGTCCAGAAGGAAGGCAGGCTTGGGAACCAATCCTCTGTGCATGATTTGAGCCACTTTGCCTTGCTGGGGAGTGGGGCTTTTTTTTTCCCCCTTCTGGGATTCTTGGGGGCCCTACCCCTCTTTCTCTCCACTTCTTTCTGGTTTTCTATATACAACAATCCTGTCCTTAATGAGTTCCTACTTCCATTCATTGCTTCCAACCTTTGGACCCACCCATGTTGAAAGCGATTCTTGAGTATATAATTAGAAAGCCAATTGACTCACATAATATTTTACTCATGGTAGCAGAGTTTTCCTAAATCTTCCCTATGCCATGCAGTTTGTAAATTAGGCAATTTCAGTGTTGGCACGCATTCTGAAGTCTGACCCACTATGACAGTGGGAAGTGGCAACTGTTCAGATTTTCCTCCTTCAACTTTATCTTTCTCTCCTCCTCCTCCTCTGTCAGTGTCTGCTTTGAGCAAAAATGGCACATTAGCAGATGAGAAGTGCAGAAGGAGTGGTGGGTTATGAGGAGGAGGACATTGTGTGTACTTCGTCTGGGGTAAGCTTCTAGAGAGGACAAGGTCTCAGGCAGAGAGTATCTCCTTGGCTGTGTTAGACAGTCTCACCCAGGGGCCTGTGCTCCGACCTGGTAGGGAAGCAACTGATTTAGTCTCTGTCCCAAAGCTGGCATGGATTTAGGAGGGGAAGCCACAGGACTGGACATGCTTTTCAGACAGGAATAAGTGACGATCCACAGAAAGATGGGCAAGACCTGAACTGGAGGCCTCAGTAGATATACTCTGGCCAGGATTCGGTCTGGATCCACTCCAGAACCAGAGAGACACATCATCTGCAGTGTCTGAATATCCCAAATACCTCTGGAAACCTTGATATAAACCTGGAGGAGAGTGTGGGACCCCAAATGGATAGAGAGTAACTTTCTGCCTCTCTAGTGGGAAGAGAAAGTACATTAAATCATTTAAAAATAGAGTTATCACTCTTGCACATGAGTTTATAGACTTAGATTCATACAGCCTTCGTAACAGGCTGATAAGAGTGTGTCCTGCAGAGTGGCCTACCTTCTCTGTGAAGCCACTTGTATTAGAAGTCTTTTTAAAGCCTTTCCCTTTCTCTCTGTCTCTCCCCTGCTTCCTTTTAGTTCTCTCAATCTTTTTCCTTTAGTGGTACTAGAAAATTTGGTACCCCTTTTTAAGTGGGGAAGCTAATGAACTCTGTCGAGAAATAAAGCCAGCAATCAGAAGGTCTCATTATGGAAACAGGACAAAGGATCAGACTGGTGACTGCTGGGACCTGGTAAATTCTGTGTTGCTGGTTAGAAATGGGCTAAAACCATAGGAGCTGGGCCTCTTCACCCCCGAAAGTGAAAGACTCTGAAAGAAGATCTGGAGACTTTTTTCATTTTTAAAGGATTTTATTTATTTATTTGAGAGAGCATGAGAAAGAGAGAGAGAGAGGGAGAGAGAAAGAATGAGAAGGGGGAGGGGCAGAGGGAGAAGCAGACTCTTCTGCTGAGCAGGGAGCTGAGCCTGAAGCCTAGGCCAGGAAGCCAGGCTGAGGGGGAGGCTGAGGGCTCCATCCCAGGACCCTGGTGTCATGACCTGAGCCTAAGGCAGACACTTAACTGACTAGCCACTCAGGAGCCCTGACCTGGAGCCTTTTAATCCATTTAAAAACATACAGAAAGACCTCGATTTACCAAGGGCAAGATTAAATTTGTTGAATACACAGAGCCAAGAGCAGTTACTGAACCAGCAGAATAATAATCTCTGCTCCTTTCCCAGTTAGGGTATCTTGAATGTGGTCCCAGGCTCCTCTGAGGTCCATAGTGAGGACTGGCTGGGTGAAAGTCTGTTCTCAGGAAGCTTCAAGCTGTTGATGCCAAGGTCGGTCTCTCATCATTGGAAGATCTGCTAGGATTTCAGGGTCTCTTGGGGGATTCAGCACCTCAATCCCAGCAAGTGCCATTCTGGCTCTAGCTGAAAATGGTAAATAAGTTTGAAAACAGAAATTGAGGGAAAGAAGGGGTACAATTAGTACAAGGCTGTGATTGCTTAATTTTTTGATAGTAGTCAGAATGATAAATGCAGGATAGACTTTTCTGGTAAATTGTTATGGCAAACTCAGTGAAGGCTCCACATTGTGATTTTAGAATGTCTGGAAAACATCGGTTCCTTTTCTTGAAGGGAGCCCAGCAAAGGGCAGACTATTGCGACCTAATGGTCTCCAGGTGGGGAAGGTGCAGGACAGGCCCTCAGGCTGACAGTGCGACACATCTGTGTGGAGAAGCCCTGTCTGTGGGAGAACGATCATCTACACAGGTGACAGGCAAGGCCAGAGAGCGCTAGCAAGAGTCCAGAAAGCTGAAACAAAGGCTTGGAGTCAGGAAGGACGCTGAGAAAACAGTCACTTGGAGCCAAGAATTAAGGAGGAAAATAGAGGTGTTGGCCAGACAGACCTTGAAATTCGGAATGCGAAGTCTGTGCTAGTAAGTTCTCAGGGGCAGCTGAGGGTCTTGTCCTTCTGGATGTGAAGCAAGTTGAGTGGAATCAGGTGTGCCCATGGGCTCTCTAAAGGTGTACCAGCTTTCTGATGGAAACCCTTCCCTGCTCCTGGCGCTTCTCTGGTCTTGTACTAGTCATCGTCCTTGGATTTCCTGCCCACACTCTGGTGAGGAATATGCCTCTTTCACCCAGCATGGTAAGCTCAAGGTCTTTTTGAACTGGTTCCCTGTTTTCCGTAGGTGTGTGACTAATTGTTTGCCTGGCTTTAGCCTCTTCTTGACTGATTCCATTTAATGAGCATGGTTCTTACTCCTTTCCTGCTCCACTGATGATATTTCTTTTTTATTTTTTTTAAGATTTTATTTTATTTATTTATTCATGAGAGACACAGAGACAGGCAGAGACACAGGCAGAAGGAGAAGCAGACTGTATGCAGGGAGCCCAATGTGGGACTCGATCCCAGGACTCCAGGATCACGCCCTGAGCCGAAGGCAGACACTCAACCTCTGAGCCACTCAGGCATCCCTGATATTTCTAATTGAACAGACCGTTTCATGAATATAAAAATAGCATGGCGCTAAATGTGAACACCCGTTATAGTTTAAATTTCTTAATCTTAGCAAATGTTCTACTTTTTACCTCTGTGTGAATGTTTTGCATATGGTGGCCATTTATTAAACCTTGAGTAATGACTCTTGCTCTGTATCTGGCACACTCTCAGGTAAATTGATCTTTCCTAACCCTATTGTCTTATACATTTCTTATCTTTCTTTTAGGGAGCTATCATTTACATTAATGGCATTCACAGATCTTAAGTGTGTAGTTTGATGGGCTTTGACTGTTCTACACAGCTATGTAACTTTTACTCAAATCAACTCAATTCCCTGGCCCTGAGAATAAACTAGTGTCTGATTTCCATCACCACAGATCCATTCTGCTTGGTCTTGCTTAAATATAAATGAAATAATTTAATATGTGCTCATTTGAATCCAGCTTCTTTTGTCTAACATGATGTTTTAATGTTCATTTATTTTGCATGTATTAATGGCTCCTTCCCTTTTATTAGGAAGTAGTATTCCATTGTATGATTATATCACAATCTGTGCAAGGGCTGATAAACCTTTAAGTTGTTTCTGGTTTGTAGCTATAATGAATGACTTCTATGATCATTTTTAAAAAAAGCATTTTATTTATTTATTCATGAGAGACACAGAGAGACTGGCAGAGACATAGGCAGAGGGAGAAGCAGGCTCCATGCAGGGAGCCCGATGTGGGACTCGATCCTGGGACTCCAGGATCACGACCTGAGCCAAAGGCAGATGCTCAACAGCTCAGTCACCCAGACGTCCCACTATGATTATTCTTGTACAAGGTTTTGTTGTTTTGCTTTTGTAAGCCCACCCTCTTATTTTTTGGGTGATGAAATGATATTGCAGGTTCATATGGTATTTCCAAAGTGGTTGAATTATTTCACACTCTCATCAGCAATGTGTGAGAGTTTCAGCTGCTTGCCAGCATTAGTATTGTCTAGTAGTTCAGCCGTTTTAACACGTAAAAATGGTATCTCATTATGGCCTTAAATTGTTTTTCTTGATAACTAATGCTTTTGAGCACTTTTTCTCATGTTTATTGGCTATTGTATGACTGTGCAAATATTTTACTCATTTGAAATTGGTTGTTGGTCTTATTGAAGCACAGGGCTCTTAAAAAACTTATTGTTGGATATCATTTTTTGTCCTATATATATATTAAAAAAAAACATTTTCTCCAATCTGTAGTTTAAGTTTTTTGATAAGCAGAATTTTCTAGTTTTTATGAAGTCTGATTATTATCTTTTTAATCTTATGATTAGTGATATTTATATTGTCTCCATCTTTGCCTTAACCAAGGTCGCAAAAATACTCTTTTTTTTTCTTCTAGAAAGAATATGACTTCCATATGTGGAATTAAAGAATTAAAACAGATGAACGTAGGGGAAGCAGGGGTAGGTAGGGTAAAACAAAAAAGAGAGGGAGGCAAACCATAAGAGACTTTATAGAGAACAAACAGGGTTCTTAGAAGGGAGGGGTGGTGGGCTAAATGGGTGATGGGGATAAGGAGGACAGTTGTGATAAGCACTAGGTGTTATATGTAAGTGATGAAACACTAAATTCTACTCCTGAAACCAATATTACACTGTGTGTTAACTAGAATTTAAATAAAAACTTGGAAAAAAAAAGAAGAGCATGGATTTAATGTTTATGACCCATCTCGAATTAGTTTTTGCCTAGAAGTCTTTAATATCTCTTCCCTTAAATATTTGATATTTTCTGGTAATATATTGTTCAATTTTCCAAAAACAGTTGTGTTTTTAATGTTTTTATTGTTTATTGCAAATATATAAAAATGCAATTGATTTTTGAGAATGTGCTAGGTTAATTATTAAATCTAGTAAGTTTTTAAAAGATTCTTTAGGATTTTCTATGTATACAGTTGTGTCATCTATGAATACATATCTTTTTTCTTTCCTGATGCCTTGTTTTTTGTTTCCTTGTGCTGTTGATTGGCCAGAATGTCTAGTGCCCTGTTGAATAGGAGTGATGAGAGTGGACATTCTCACCTTGTTCCTGATCTCAGGGGAGAAAATTTAGTCTTTCAGCATTAAGTGTGAGGTTATCTCTAGATGTCCTTTGTCAGACTGAAGAGGTTTCTTCAATTCCTAGTTTGCTGAGGGTGTTTATATACTTTTTAAGAAATTACCAAATAAGTTGTGTCCAATGTTTTTCTGCATCTTAAGACAGTCATATTTTTTTATCTTCCTTCCCCCACCCGCTCTGCACACACATTGTTTTGTTTCATTTGCTAATATTTTTAAGGGATTTTTCCCATCTTTGATCATAAGGAATATTGCTCTCTTTTATTTTCTCGTAATAGCTTTATCAGGTTTTTATATCAGAAGTTATAAAGTTGGCTTTATAAAATAGGAAGTCTTGGGGTGCCTGGGTGGTTCAGTCAGTTAAGCATCTACCTTTGGCTCAGGTCATGATCTCTGGGGTCCTGGGATTGGAGCCTGTGTCAGGCTCCTTGCTCAGGAGGGAGTCTGCTTTTCTTTTTCCCTGCCGGCCACCCCTTCCCTCCCACCCCCCGCACTGTATGCAAGTGCCAACTATCTCTCTCAAATATAAATAAAAAACTCATTTTTAAAAAGTGGGAAGTTTTTCCTCCTCTATTTTATGAAAATTGGTCAAGATTGATATTATCTCTCATTGAGACTTCAGTTATATATATGTTATGCTATTTGATGTTTTCTTACCAATATCAAAAGCTTTGTTCATTTTCCCCTGTTTCTTTGTACTATTATTTGAATATTTTCTTGTAACCTATTTTTGAGTTCATCGAAATTTTCTTCTGCTCTTAAGGCCATATGATAATTTATTTCTAATACCATATTTTTCCTTCTAGAATTTCTATTTGGTCATCCTTACAGTTTCCATTTTTTTCTGCTGAAATTCCTCATCTTGTCACACATGGTAGTCATTTTTTCCACATAAGCATATTTAGCATATTTGTCATGCTTACCTTAAAAATTCTTGTCTGCCAATTTCAATATCTGGGTTTTCTCTAGTATATGTCTATAGACCTTTCTCCCCATCTTATTTGGGGTCATGTTTTCATGCTTCAATATTGAAGGTTTTTATTGTATGCTACACATAATATCTAAAAAAAGAAAAAGAAAAAGAAAAAAAAAGATACTGCAGGAGAAGCAGAAGTAAATATTTACCCTCAGAAAAGGCCCAAGTTCTACTGGAGTTTTTAGGTTTCTCCTGTACAATATTAAATTATATGTTTATCCACGAGTACATTGATGCTTTGCCTGCTCTCATATTGAAAACAGGATTTTTGTCTGGTCTTTTTTTTTTAATTTTTTTATTTTTTTAAATTTATGATAGTCACAGAGAGAGAGAGAGAGAGGCAGATACACAGGCAGAGGGAGAAGCAGGCTCCATGCACTGGGAGCCCGTTGTGGGATTCGATCCCGGGTCTCCAGGATCGCGCCCTGGGCCAAAGGCAGGCGCCAAACCGCTACGCCACCCAGGGATCCCTTTATTTTTATTTTTATTTTTTTTTAATTTTTTAATTTTTTTGTCTGGCCTTGTATATGGTATATCCAAATCAGGTATTTAAATTTTATATTTCTAGGGAAAACAAAGCAGTCTAAAACTATGGTTGGAAACCAAAGGTAACATCTCAAAAGGTAACAGATCTACTTTCTGCCCATTCCTTCTGTAGGTTTATTTATTTAATGATTATATACAAATATAAATGACTATAATTATTGAAATTCAATGTTAACCACAAATATCTGAACAATAACACAACATTCCTTTCTCATTGGATCACACCGTGATTTAATTTATTAGTCTGTTCTCAGGTAGAATGTAAACTCCCTAAGTTTAGATGCTTTCGTTCACTTTTGAACTCTTTTAGTCTCAAGCAGGAAGACACTCTAGACCTGTTTGGTTTTTTGTTTATGTAACTGCACTAGGGCAGACTTACATTGAGGAGTACAAGCAGCACAATGTCAGGACTTTGGGGTCCAATGTATTTTCAGTGAATAGATAAAACCTGACCTTTAGCTAAAGTAATCCTGATGAAACTCCTACTTTGAGAAATCTTTTAGCAGAGGTTATAATCTCCACCACCACTCCCCCCCACCCCTGCTTTGTATGAATGTGGAAGGGGAAGAAATAAACCAATTTTTTTTTTTGGAAGACTTTGACATTTCATAATTGAATGATTGGCTTGAGAGGTAGGAATACTGTAGCACCTCTCCCCACCACTATGACATGCTTCAAGCTCTTCTCCATTTCTGAATCTTTTCACAGTACAGTTTTCTTGTGTATGTGTGTTATTTTGGGACATTAACGTAGACCTTAGTGACCTTGTTTATTATTGATGCTGGATAAGGATGATTTCAAAACTCTTAAGGAAGATACTGTATGATATTTGTATTACCAGACTGCCAAAAAAATGACCTGGGAAAAACCTTCTTGGAAATTATAGTGATTAGAACTAAAGGAATTATAAATATGAAGAAAAGCTCCATGTTGTCCCCAGAGGTAGATATGAAAAGAGATTCATTTTCTAAATTATCAGAGAAAAAATATCTTAACAGAAGTAATTTAAGATATTATTATACCCCATTATAGAAGGAGATGGATAACATAAATATTTATGGGAATAAACAACTCCTTGTTTCAGAATTGTGTTAAGGAAGAAAAATATTCCTACACAAAACCTTGTCAAGTGAGAAGAAAGTGAGGGATTGATAATGTTTGTGATGAGTACCTCAGCCATGATTCTGGTCCAGATGTTTTATTTCCTGTGATGTCCCTATTTAATTAGTACCAGATTCAATATAGTCACAGATGTGAATTGGTGAAATGACGATGATGAAACCATTACACTGTAGAATTGTTTTAGCTGTTCCCATTAGTTTTTTCTTCTTCTGTAATGGCCAATCATGCACTCTCATCAGAAATAAAATTTGTGCATCTGGGAGAAGCTGCATGTTATATTTGGTAATGGTTGCCTTTGAGATTATTTTTCTTAAATAATTTTGGATTTTCTAGATGTTTTGTGTAAGCTTTAAGCTGATAAATAAAGTGGTCAAACAAAACAACAAGACAATGGATTAGAAAATTTGTTCTACATAAAACATTGAATTGTTGGGTGAAAGCTTGTTGGAACAAAAGACTAAAGCATTCACTTCTCAGTGTTAAGAAAAGCAGATGTGCTTAGTTTTGGATTAGAATTCTAATTAAGGGCTCTAGCTCCAGTATGATGATTCTTAACTATTTCTAAAAAATTTATCTTAGTTTGTTGAATGTGCTTTTATTTCTCCTTTTACCTCTGTGTATCTTTTTCTTTTACACAATCTGTGTCAGTCAAGTCATCAAAGTCTATTTTAACTATTTCCAAAGGAGTTCTTGGGTGTTCCAGAAATTTATTACCAAGCTTGTAATTATATTCTATTTGATAAAATTAAAAAATCCAAAGAGTAAAATACATTCTCACTGTCCATAATGGTTTACATGGAAATAATCTGGATTTCTGGAGTGCCTGGGTGGCTCAGTCGGTGAGCATCTTCCTTCAGCTCAGGTAACAATCCCAGAGTCCTGGGATGGAGCCCTTTATCAGGCTCCCTGCTCAGTGGGGAGCCTCCTTCTCCCTCTCCCTCTGCCTGCTGTTCCCTCTGCTTATTCTCTCTCTCTGTCAAATAAATAAATAAAATCTTTAAAAAAAATTGGATTTCTACAAAACTGTAGTTCTTATTTCTTGTATTCGGGTGTTCAAGGATGAATCCTTGCCTTAATATAGGAACTGTAACAGCAGATATCTATTTAGAGTCTTATATTTGATCCAGAAGATTTTTTGGGGTGCAGAGAAAGAAACATGAAGATACTAGCATGACCTTGTAATACTACAATAAGAATTCCAGAGATGGTATCATGACGATGCTCTAATGTAGCATTTATAAATCTAACAAACTATGCAAGATGTTAATTCCCAAATAATATCTCTCCTTCTGTAAGTAGGCTGTACCAATTTTCACAGCAAGGTTGTTTATGGTTAAACAATTGTGTTTGATTTTTGTACTCCATGGAATCACTAGGTTGGATATTTTAGGCTTTCTTAACTTTAACAATGCAATTTTATTTATTGCTGCTGGTGGTGATGATGGTGAGAGGCAAAATGCTAAGTTTTTTTTTCAATGACTTTCGACCTCTCTCCTACATATATATATATATATATATATATATATATATATATATATATATATATATATATATATAGGGATCTATATATCTCTTCCTCTTGATACATAATAAGAAGCAAGGGGAAGATATTTGTGCTTCCATGCTTAGTAGTAACTATAAATGGACAATCAGAACAGTCATGGTCTGATAAGGACAAACCAACTGAGGGAGTCAGACCTTTTGGTGACAAAGGTCTAGATCACTTCATCAGGTAAACAGCCCAGGCCAGTGAAAGTGCTGGCTGAAGGCAAGGGAGCTACAGAATGCCTAGTGGAGGAGGGAAGTAATGAGCTTCAATTATAACATTGGGACCAGCTGTAGTAATGAGGATTAGAACTCTGTGCAAACCATTTTTGTCTTTTTTGGTGACTGATATTAGCCACCTTTTGGAGGAAGTGTCTCTTCTTTCAAGGGAGAAATGTGAAATGAGTGTCTCTTCTTCTTTGAAGAAGATGAGCAAGAATCTGGGTTCCACATGAGGTAGACTGCGTTGGATTAGTTTAATCAGACCTCTGGGTTTGCTTGGCCAGGATTTTCTGCTTGATGTGATGGATGAATCTCTAGGAATATTGCCTGAAAACAACTGCATCATTCTAGACCCTAAAAGGGGCAGTTTCAATATTCATCAGAGAGAGGCTCTTCGAACTCCACTGTTGCCTTATACTGGGGGCAGCTGTTCTCAGGTTTTCAAGTTCTCAGGTCATCCTCATGATGACCTGTCATAATTTCCCCTCGTGTCATGCTAAGAGCTTCTCACCTCATTCCCTGAGTCTTTGCTATTGCTGGGAGGCACAGATGCAATAGAACCTGCTGAGTTTTCATGCACTCATAGGCAGAGCCCAAGTTGCTTCTGGTGGGAAGGTGGGGAATGCTTGAGTTTACCCCTTCCCACTGACTTGCCTCTATTAGCAGGTGTTTCTTTTTTTAAATTGTTCTTTTTTTTTTAAATTGTTTTTTTTTTTTTTTAAATTTATGATAGTCACACACACACACAGAGAGAGAGAGAGAGAGAGGCAGAGACATAGGCAGAGGGAGAAGCAGGCTCCATGCACCGGGAGCCCGATGTGGGATTCGATCCCGGGTCTCCAGGATCGCGCCCTGGGCCAAAGGCAGGCGCCAAACCGCTGCGCCACCCAGGGATCCCCTAGCAGGTGTTTCATAAGTACTTACATGTGCTGCTACTGATGTCTTGGTCTTTCTAGGGACCACCAGGTTGGCTAGCATCGTGCAACCTGAAAGTGTCAGGGACTTGGTGTTCCATGGGGCAAATGAGCCTGTGATAAATCTTGTCCCTTCCATGTCTCTGTGGACTATTAAGACAAACAATAGTTCATACTTCCTTTGTGAAGACCTCATGAACACTCAACTGCCATTTGGTGGAAAGCTGAGAATAACTTGGTAACAAGCCCCACCACGTTTTCTGCCCCCTATCCTGCCTCATTCCCCCCTACTCCTGTCTCCCAGGAACTGCAACCCCCCAAAGAGTATTAGCTTATGGAGTTCAGCCATTAAGTTCCAGCCATCCAGCAAGGACAGTTACAACTGTCATTAAAGGATGTTAGCTAGTGCCCAGATTGTGAAATCATTAAGAATATAATGGAATACTGCCCAAGCTTTGTGTCTTGAAGACATATTTTAAAGATCAAAACTTAAGTGAATGTAAACTAGTAATGCTTTTATTGCTGACAAACTGACAGGAGGGACTCAGAATTACATAGAAGCAACATTTCAAGAATCAAAAAGCATTTTTTAACAGCATATTGGGGTTTTGATAGGTCCCTAAGTTATAGTATATAGCTTTTGGAGCCTTTAAAACTTCCTTGAATGAGGTACTTGCTTCCAAATGCTGGCCCTTTTTAGGAGATGAAAACTAAAAATCTTATCTGAAGGGGTACTTAAGAACTCTAAGTGTGTAATGGTGACTTAAGATGGAAATAGCTATTTTGACCTTTATACTTTATTGTTGGCTAAAAATCAGAAATCACACAATCTGCTTTTACTTTTTCAAGTATTTTGAAATTTTAAAAAGTTACCTTTTCGGTATATTTTCAAAAAGCAGAATGAACTATAAAATAAGATGAACTGATTTATACTCTAGTTGAAGTATATCCTATAATTCTTGACATTTTTAATTTATAGAGTTAAACTCAGGAAATAATGAATTTTCTAAATTGAATTCTAAAAAGGCAGTTCATATCATAGTGCATCTTGCAGAGGGGTACCATTGGTGAAATTGATTTAAAAAGTTTTTGTAATCTCAACTCTGTACCTATTAAGGGGAACCACATCTTCAGATCTCTAAGCACAGAGTTAGAAGAGTCAGAATATTTTCCAACATTGGAGAAAATCCAACGTCCTTGATGAAGTAGTTTTTTAGGTTAACCATATGAAATTACCACTTTTGTTTCAGCCCAAGCAAGGATATAAAATGAATGTGTGCACATATGGAGAGTTTTAAGAAGAAAACACAATCGCTATATGTGTTTAATAAACACCATTTTAACGCACTAAGAAGGATAAAGGAAGCAGTCACTAATAATTAAACAATCTGAATAAGAGAGAAAATGGTCCTTAAAGAATCGTTAATAGTGCTTAGGGAATTTGTGATCTTTATGTTGTAGGAGTGAAGTTGGGTACAGGGAACATGGCTATATATATATATATATATATATATATATATATATATATATATTTTTTTTTTTTTTTTGCTTTGTAATAAATTACCACAAAGGTAGCTAATTAAAGCAACACAAATTTGTTAGTTCATAATTCTGTAGGTCAGAAGTCCAGGTGGGCTCACTGGATTTTCTGCTTACAAGGTCAAAATTTAAGATGTTGGCTGGGCTGTCCTCTTATCTGGAGATTCTAGGTAGAGTCGGCATTCAAGTGTATGCAAGTTGTTGGCAGCACCCAGTTACTTGGGGCTGTAGATCTGAGATGCCCATTTCCATCCTGGCTATTGATGGGGGCACACTCTTGGCTTCTTGAGGTCCTTCCATCTTCAAAGCAGTAACTGTGCATCAAGTCCCTCTCTTTAAATATTTCCCAACTTCCTCTCTGCCATGGCAAGAGACATCTCTTTGCTTTTAAAGTCTGAAATGATTACAAAGGACCACTTGAAAACCCCCCTTTGTACAAGGTAAACTGTGCCATTTAATATAACAGAACCACAGGAATGATACCTCATTGTATTCCCAAATCCCAGTGTTAAGGGTATAGATTCTTAAGGGCTATTTCTAGAAATTCTGCCTACCACAGTAGTTTTGTAATTTTGAGGAAGTAGTATAAGAAGATTAATTAAAAAATTTAGCTTCCCCTCTTTTCTTCCTTGACAACCACATTATCTGCCTTCTTCCTATTACTTCAGAGTAGGGGTGTGGATAGAAAACAGAAATTAATTTATTATTAATTATATTAATAATTAATAAATTAATTATATTAATTTATATATATATAAACCAGGAAGCACAAAGGAAGCAGGATGTTTTTTCATGCTAGAGCTTCTCAGTGGAGGACTAGGCAAGTGTGAGGAGAGCAGTGACCTGTTGTACAGGTAATTCATTTAAAGAGGCAGCAAATTCCTTGAGCTGCAACTACTGTAAGGTTTATCTAGGCAAAGAGGTGCATATGCCACCTCATGAAGGCTTGTTGAAGGTGTGCCACAGAAACATCTTCCAGTCACGAATGGCAAAGAGCTTTAAGGACCAGTGTGGCAAATATTTCAGCAACAAATTGTGTGGACTCCGAGATGACCTAGGGCCTTTCCCCAGACTTTCCTTAGCAAACCCCTATATCAGATTTCAGAACTGCGGCTTGATCCATTGAGAGAGGAATCCCCAAAATACAGATTAATGTAGATCAAACTGTTTCAGAAAATGAAATGTTACTTTTTGTGTGTCTGAGTATGTGGACTGTGATTCTTTTTCACTACCTTCCTTTTTTCTTTTCACTTTCTACTCTTTGGTAACACAGAAAAGGGGAAAATCTTGTTTACAAACACTGGAAGATTACTGCCTTCAGCAGAATGGAAGTGCTGATGGTCAAATCACTAGAGCTATAAAAGCTAATGAAATAAAAAGTTATAGTTATGTGTTCCAGAAAGGTTAAACAATGCAGAAGCCATTGACTTTGGTCTATATCCTGTAGTACTGGTCTGCTGCTATCTCCTGGAGGTGCTATCTTGGTTCAGAGATGAAGTAGCATGCCTATTTTGGGGTTCTGGGATAGAGGTAACACATAGCTGCAGTACATTTGTTTTTACTGGAATATGCTCATTGGTTCTGCTTTTGGAATCTTATCAGTCCCATGATAACTTAAGCTAAATTATGCTACAGTAATAAACTAACCTCAGATCTTGGTATCTTACAAAAGCAAGTTTATTTCTTATTCCCACTACCTACTTATTCTGAATCAGTTAGGATCCTGCTTGGTGTCTGCTTCATTTGCAGGATCTAGACTGAAGAAGCAGCCCTTTATCTTGGCATGCTGAATTCATGACAGGCACAAGAGAACTTGAAAATGCTTTTCTTTTGCTTTGGAATTGTAGCATCTCATTGCTTCAAATTCATTAGCCAAATAAGACCCCTAACTAAAGCTGACATTAATGAGGTAGAGATATATAATCTTATCACAGGGAAGAATAATTATTTTGAAAAAAACAGGATTTACTAGGAGCTTCCATCTCTATCACCCTCAAACCCACTGATTTTTAAAAAAATTTCAATTCATTCTATGCAGTGATTTTCCTGTTCTGAATAGAAAAACATTGTCTCTCATTTTTCATCTTAAGTTTTTCTTCTTGTTTATGATGTCACATTTATGTTTTAGAAGTTTCCTTTTTTTTTTTTTTTTTTTTTTTTTTTTTTACTGGTGAGGTGGATTTAAAAACCTACCAAATAAAGTATTTCCGCAGTATGCCAATTTCTCTATGAACATTCTCGGATACTCTGTTTTCCTGGAAGACATCATTTATCCTGAAGTTGTCTGGGTCAGGATGCTGGTGCGGATTCAGACACACTAGTAGCTGGAGGCTCTGGCCCATGTGTGACTCTGTTCAGTTTCGGTCGCCAGCATGACCCTTGACTCTGTGAGATTCAGTCCTGGAAATGATGGAGTTCATTGGTCTCTGTCTGGCTTAATGAGCTCATCATTCTTTTTGTTTTACTTTGTTTACAATATCTTTGCAATCTTAATGTTCATATAATGGTACATTAAAATTATGTCCACTCAAATCTTGAAATACACAATAACTTCACAGATATCTGAGGGGAAGATTGGCCTTGAAGGGAATTATTTCAGCTCAAAAGGCACTAGGGAATGAACATAAGATACCACAAAAAATATTCAGATTTTTTCAACTTAAAAATGAGCTAATAGAACTGTAGAGGCAGAAGAACTTTGATTATATATAAAAAATTATCAGGTAATAAGTTTGAAGGTGTTATTTTAGTTTTACTCAGAGTCTCTTTACATAGTCTGTATTTTCTAATATTCAAGTGTTGTCACTAACATTTATTTTTATTGAAATGACTGCCATTAGTTCAGTTTTAGAAGGCAGAAATAGGTGTAGTATATTATCAAAAATTTCTAGCAAAAATATTTGTAACAATTGGATGAGCAAGAAATCTTTGATATGTTCATTTCCTTTAAATAGAAAATTCAGTTTCCTTCCTTATGTGGCTGTACCAGAATTTGGGAATCTTACAGTTGAGTAAAAAAATGGGAGATGATGTTCACATTTTTCAAGCTCATAATGGGGTTTGAAAGTTTTAGAGCTTTTGTTTGTGAGAAACACCTAGGGTATAGGCAGCTTTGAAGTATCTGGGGCCTCATAGCCAAGGGCCCCATGCCCTTGGGTATATCATGCAGCCATGTTTTGACTACTCTTTGAGAACTTTAAGCACATGTGTCACCACTCCTACTCTTATTCCACTTCTTTTCTTATGGAAATTGTTTTCCCTTGTATGTGCTTAAAAGCCACTCCTGCCACCTTTTGCCCTCAAGGACACTATTTCTGTACAGTGGTGAAGCAGTTGGCATTGACATTGCCATGTTCATGTGGTTGTTACATTGCTAACATTTCTGAGTGGATCTAGAATGCCTTAGATGTATGTATGTTTGGTTCTTTTCTTTTCAGTGAGTGGGTGAGTGACTCTACTTTGTCATTTGATAAATATTCCTTGTAGATGTAACAGAGGAATCTACTCCAGAGATTGAAGAGCATGTGATTCCATACCGACCCGCGGATCAAAAAGCCTCTGTTGCTTTTATTTGAGCTCTGAATAAATTAACCAATTGATTTGTTGGATAATGTCTTGACTTTATAAACCATTTAAACTTGATTGTACGTCTTAATAGAGTTGTCTTAGTGCTGTATCCTGTATTTTGTGTATTTCAGACGGGCTGCAGGAATGTTTAGTATTAGATGATTTTTGTGGTTTTGAAAATGACAGTTAATGGTGGTGCATTTGTCAGACCCAAGGCTGGTAAGTAGAACTATTTATCCAAGTGCACATTCTCAAGAGCACAAGAAGTACTGATGATAGAGAAGTTTGAGGTGCATAATGAGGTTGATGCGTCAGTGGGAAATGTGTGAGGGTAATAAGATGGTGCTTTTGTAAGACATTGGGCACTTAAACTGGTGAATGACACTAGCATTGGTAAGATTTCGGTCTCTACCATGGGCCAGTGATGGAGGGTAGGAGGATGACAGTGTATTTTATAATCAGTAAAGTATAACCTATATAATTTTTCATGTCCTTCAATTATATATGAAGGCAACAAACCACTCTATTAGTACCTGGGAATTGGTCATCAATAGAAATCGCGACGTTTTTATATCCCATCATAGTTGATGTAGGTATTTCAAAATATCATTTGCACTCAGCACTTCTGTGAACTTATAGGCATTATATGCAGCTACCTCTTACAATGTAGTACATTAATAAAACATATTACGATATGACAAAAATTATTTGTGTTTATTGATTTCTTTGTTAATGCTATTTATTCTATTTCATGTATTTAAAACATTAAGTTCTTGGCACAGAAAAGTTCAGATCCTCTGCTTTGGTAGACACTTTGGTTGTTGCCAGACCATGAACACATTCCTTCTTTTAAACACTATCTTTGTTTTCCTGATTCTTTATTTATTTATTTTAAAGATTTTATTTACTTATTCATGAGAGATACAGAGAAAGAGAGAGAGACATGGACAGAGGGAGAAGCAGGCTCCCCACAGGAAAGCCTGCTAAGGGGACCAGATCCCAGGATCCCAAGATCTCAACTTGAGCCAAAGGCAGACACTCAACCACTGAGCCACCCAGGTGCCCCTTCCTGGCTCTTTAGAACCATCAGGGATATTCTTTTCATAGATATGCCCCACTTGACTTTTCTGCATGTGAACACACCTCTTCTGCAGTCCTGATTCACAGGTGCAAATTTCACATTTGCAAATGGATTTGAAATGAGGAAAATAAACAAATGAAAACAGAGGCCCAAGAAATTGGAGTGATAGAATCTGAGATCTAGAAAATGCTAATTAACAAGGGCCAAATCAGAATATCATTCAAAATATCAAGCATGTATATTCAAATACAGATATCTTTTAAGTTTATAACTATATACTTTGCAAACTCTTCTTAGGGGTGCCTCCTTAAGGACGGGATATATGAGTCTATCATATTCCTTATAGTACCTTGCAAGAATCCTGACATTTAGGAACATTCAATTAATGTTTCTTGAATTGAGTTCTAAATGAGAAACAAATGCAATGTTGCAGAGAGATTGAGAATATGCACGTTACTTTGATGACTACATTAGTGGCTAACATCTTCTTGATATTGTTAACACCCATTTTTTGGTAACAGTAGAGTCATTAGAGACATGTAAAACAAAACATAATTCTACAATAAAAGCAATAGTGACCTACAAAATAAATATTGTACAGCTCTGTGGGAACATTATTGAACCTATCATAGTTATGATATCAACTGAAATAAATTGCTTCTATCCCAGATCGACAGCTGTTCTCAGGCAGCAGTTGCTTTTCCTGGAGTAATTACAGATATTGTTGTTGGTGTACAGTGTCAGAATACAACTTTATTGATATGACTGACATGACCTCACCTTTGGAACTAAATAGATAGCATCGGATTTAAGATGACACGTTTCTCTTCCTCTCTTCTGTTTTAACTGCATGTTTTATTAACTTCAATGATGAACACATTTAAGGGATAGCAAGAAAAATGAATACTTTTGTACTGCAAAGGCTTTTAAATATTTAAGAGAAGCAAATGCTTCTGTATTGATTTTTTTTAAAGCGTTAGCTATTTTCTGGCAGGAAAATATTGATTAAAAAATACAAATGTTCCTCCTCCTTCATCCCATAATCTTGATCCCTTTCATTTTTACTTATAAACTTCCCAGGTACTATATAGGTTTTGTTAATTATGTATATTGTTAGTCTCTGTCCACTAGAATATAAGCTCCTTGAAGGCAGAAATTTTGCTGACCAATCTATCCTAATTGATTTTTTTGGTTTGTTTGTTTTTTTTTTTTTTTTTTTTTGTTTTTTTTTTTCTAATTGATTTATAATCTAAAATATTTCTTGGCACAGAGTAGGCATTTTAGTATTTGTTGAATAAATGGCTGATTGAAATATAAATGAATAAAACCAAGTTTGTAGTATGTCTGTATTTTTGTTAACTATAGCTTCAAATTCATCTCAATCTACTTATTGTCAGTTATGTCCTGGTAGCTTAATATCACTTCCTAGATACTTTTGAATAACTATAATTAATTGCTATAAACTGTAAACTTATAATGGTGGCTGAGGCATAAAGCAACATAGAGAAATTCCCATGGTCTGTTTGGGATCCAATTACTAGCGATTATATAATTGTGTCACTGTCCTAATGATTTTATAACATTTGTGAAATGTTAGTGTTGATGTTGATCATTGATTTCCTACAGAAATACTGAGGATGAACCAGACAATAAATATTAAAAGCTTGAGCATTTCAAAAAAATAATCAAAAATAAATTCTGAGAGATTGGCATCAGAGGAGCAGAGTATAGATTGTCAACCATTGCAGAAATTCGGGCATTGAGTACTAATGGTTGGTTAAATAATAGTCTAGATAGGAAGCTTGTGAAATGGAGTTTTTTGTCTTTAAAAGAGAAGTGGCTTGAAATTATTTGCTTTTTCAGATTTAAACTGAATTATGAATTCTAATTCCAATTCTAACTTCTAATTTTTTTAATTCATTCTCTACTATGAATGCTTTTAAGTATTGGGGGGGAAAAAAGATGTTTTCTAGAACAGAGCATGAGAAGGCCCTAGGACTATTTATGAGGAAGTATAGATGTCATTTTATATGAAATATAGGCCAGATAATCATGAACAGTATGAATCAGTGCACTCACTATCAGTTACTCTGAGAGCAGCCACTAATTATATAGTGCTTCTCAGGAAAGACACGTGATTTCCTTAGATTACAGAACCCTACTAGCTTGGTTTGATTATTTGAAAAATCTTTGCTCTTAGCAAGGAGATAAAAATAAACTATGGTTCCTTCCCCCTGGCAATAAAACAAATAGCTGAGAAGTGAAGTGTTTAGACAAGTGTCATTAATTATATTATTAATAAACCCAAGGGCAGAGTTAACTGGATTTAACAAAAAAAAAAAGAACAGGATGTGGTTAAAAAAATTGTGTGTACTGACATGCCCACTTTTCTTTTTGCCTATATACCAGTATTGATAAAGTAAATGAGTAAAGGAAGGAATATTTTTGAAACATTTGAAATCTGACCAATTTGAAGGGAGTTTTAGAAATGAGATGAAGAAAATAAGGGTGTACTAGCAGTCCTAGATTCATTATCAGCATTTTCTATTCCATGATTATACTTTAACTCATTTGATCCTAAAAATAACCCTGTGAAATCAATATGATTATCATCTGCATTTTCTATATGAGAATGTGATATTCAGAGAGGTACAAAAATTGAATTAAGCTCATTTCATTAGTATGTATGACCCAAGTTCAAATCTTCTGATTGCAAACCCCATGTGTTTTTTACTACATTATGCAGTGGCTCCTATTGGAAACATCTAGGGGTCAAACTATCCTTCTAGATCCCCTAAAGGAATAGCCCTGGTTCCCATGTTTCTGGACCTTATATGCCCTCAAATTTCAGTGTCATTTTTGCTTTTAGAGGGCTACATACTTGCCCTGTTTTGGTATCTGAGAAAATTGCTTTACTGATCTGAGCTTAAACATGGACCTACCTACATTTAAGAACGTAGGAGTTTAATAACTTTAATGGGAAAACATGCAGCAGGGAAGATCTTTGGAATGAACTAATTAAACACCACAGATTAATCAGATGAGGTGCATGTTGAGTAATATTTCATGGGAGCACACAAACACTAAATGAGATACTAATAACATGTAGGTATAATTACAGTGTGATCCTTTTCTTAAACACTAACCCATCATCTCTATGGTATGGACAAAATAAAAACCTTTGTCTCTGAATAACTAGACAAGTAATTTTCTACTAGGCTCAATCTAGTCATCCTAGTCTGTCTCTAGCTGCTTTGGTTTTGCAATACACATTATTTTAGTTGTATTTTCTGCATTGGTGTTCATTGACTCTTCTTGATGACAAGTCCTGGTCACATCAGGTGCTGCCTTACAGTATACCTGGGGTTATACTCCTATTTAAAAGACTACTGCTTACATAATTTCAGGCAGGAAAAGGGTTTTATTCCTTTTTTTTTTTTTTGGGTTTTATTCCTTGATCAGATTTTTGTCCATTACCTGAAACCTAAAATAGACCTGGCATATATAGCCTTTAGTTAAAATGATTACCACATAATTTGTTATCCAAAGGGAGGCCTCTGAGGAGATACTATTGATAATTATGCCAAAACAATAGGCATAAACGGGGACTATCTTAGGCAAACCAGATATATGGTCACCCTATCAATAAAGGGCAACCAAATAAATGACTATAATGCTCTTTACTCCATGTAAATGTTCTGTAACCAAAGTTGGAAACCCAAATAAGTCCTGCTCTGGGGCCTGAGTATGGATGGCTCATCTAAGAATTCAACAGTTTAAACACTTTGCATCCTTTTACAGGCATGGAAAATGGGAAGATCAAAGTGTTATGACTGCCAACTTTATTCAATCCCCTAAAAGGGGAGCTTTAGTAATTATGTAGACCAGAACTGTAATAGTCCTGTTTTAGAGTACTTTCCATCATTGGAATCTGTGTAAAAGTTTTTCTTTGATTTTGAAGAAAAGACTTATGGTATTTTGTTACAAAACACATCACAAGATCTGTCCTCTTGAAGATAAGCTCCTGCATCTTTGTGAGAGATGAGTTTTCTAAGCTTGTATATTCTTTTGTAGTATGTATAATTCAGTGATAGAAGGTAAAAGGTCAACAATGAATGTGAAGCTCCATCCTCATGATCTATTCAGATACAAAAATCTTTAGACTAGACATCCACAATGCTCTCTTATTGCCTCTCATTGGAAGCTTTGATGGAATTATATTTTTATGCAAATAGAGAGACATTAACTTTGGAAAAGATATATAATGAGTCCCTTCTGGGGTTCCAGGAAACCTGCTGAATTCAAATGCATTTTGGATGCTATAAATGATACTAATGCAGGAGGAGATGGACTCTGTTCAAGAGAACAGCTCTAAAATTATCAACCTGCAATAAACTACCATGGCAGCTCTTCATGTGAATTAACAAAATATTAACTTTTCTGAATTTTTGTATCTGAGAGTTGAACGTTCTTCAAAGCAAAATTTCACCAAAGATAAATACTGTTTGATTTAATAGCTGGGAATAGTCCCATCTCTTTAAAAAATCCAAAACCCAAATGGAAAGTTGACTGTTAAGCAGTTCTGTATGCAAGGTCTCTACCACCTTAATAAGAAAGGGCCTATTGTAATGTGCTTAAGGACAGGCTGATTCCTTACTAAAGTACATTTGAGAATTGACCCATAACAGCTCCTATTTATAAGAAGGCTTAAGCATCAGAGGCTACTTTGTTATTAAATAATTTTGATCATTTTCTTGGAACATTTTAGTAATGTGATAGAAATATAAATTATAAGTATCTAAATTCAATCATATAACTGGTGCTGTAATGTATACATTTAATACCAAACATCCCAAAACAATAGAAAAGGCATAAAAGAAATGAGACCTATATTGAAAGGTCGGAAAATTAGAACATACTGCATTGTTTCAAGAAAGAACAAATTTAAAATACATGCATAATATTGCAGTTTCCTGGGGGTGGGGTGGGGGTGGGCAGTGATGAATAGGTATAGCTCATATTAAGAAAGTTTTTGGCAATGGACTAGATTGAACTTGGAGAGGAAGTGTGCTGGGATAATGACTCAATTTTCCAGTTTGGGTGAGTGAGGGGCATGATCTTGCTGTGGAAGAACATTAAGAAAGAAGAGAGCCCATGAGTGTAGGGTGATAAGTTTCACACAGTGATGAGAGTCAAATGAATTATTCTGGAAGGAGTATTTTAGGGTGTGATTTTAAAGTAGAATATTAAGGAAAGAAAGGGCAAAGAATATTCCACATATGAAGGCTCTTAGGACAGCATGGGAATGAGCAACTACAGAAAAGAGGTTTACTTTATTTCCTGCAGAGCACTGATACAGGGTTATGCATAAAATGGCCCCAAAGTAAAGGTAAACTTTTGTGAGCACTGTTTTTCAACTGCATAACACCTTGAAGACAAAGTGGATGTCTTAAAATATATTTCATCTTACAACAGCAATTATAAATATGTACATATATAATAATTGGCTCTTTTTGGTTCTGCTTAGTGGTGATAAAGGAGAAATTCCTCTTTTTTGTCAATGTGTAGGATGGTGTCTTAGTCTGTTTGGGCTGCTATAACAAATTACCATAGACTGACTTAAACCACAGACATTTATTTCTTCCGGTTCTGAAGGTTGGAAGTCCAAGGTCTAGGTGCAGGCAGGCCTGGTGTCTGGGGAGGCCTGATTCCTGATTTGGTGATGGTTTTCTTTTCCTGGTGTCCTTACATGGCAGAGAGCAGAGAATCAACTAGTTCTCTTGTAAAGGCACTAATCCCATTCCTGTGTGTTCCACCTTCAGGACCTAATTACCTCGGAAAGTCTCTATCTCCTAATACTATCACATTGGGATTAGGGTTTCAATATTGTGTGTTTTGGAGGACACAAACATTCAATCCATTGCAGATTGGATGCCTAATTCTTTTTGATTGAATAGAACAAGAGACTTTCATTTTTTAGGTGAGGAAATATGGAAATAACAAGGTGAACATATAGCTAACCCTTCTTGAGAATTTACTAAGTCTGGAGCATTTTGCTAATTGCTAATTGAGATGCCTCATTTCATTTGATCCTCAAAACAAAAGTAGACTTTATTAATATAACCTTTTTTTCAGATGAGAGAAATGAAATTGAGGGAGACAGTTAAAAACTTGCCTAGAGTTTTACAACGAGTAGATGGGGAGACCAGGATTCAAATCTAGGAAGCTTGAATTTAAAACTACTGGTCTTTGTTCTGCTTTGTACTCTGAAATAGTTGTTTCTAGGAATAGGAATTTATATCCAGATTAATGTAGTTTCTCTGTTCAGGTACCATTCACATACGTAAGTAAACTTCATAAAGTGAGTAGAAAAAGTCACTCTTAGGAAATTAATACACTATATTCTGGAGGAGATGCCTACAAAAACTCATAATTTGTAATTTGATTTAAGAAGTTATCTTAAAAAATTATCTAAAATTCATTTCTGAATGTAGTAAAATATGTGAGTGTTGTCCATTGAGTTCTTTATTAATCTTGGTTTGTTATTTTATGTAATAGGCAGGAAAAAGAATCTAATATAAATACATGTTCTTATATTTTTGTATATATTTACATACAGTGCATATGCACAACAGAGAAATTGGATACTGAATATGAAAAATGTTGAATACAACATCCGAATATGGTAAGTTTGGCTTTTGTGTGCTTACAATGTAGGAAGTGAGATGCTATTTCTTTTTTTTTTATTGATTCTTAAAGTGAGAGTCTTATAAAAATGGGTTGGAAATCTAATAAATTTGTATTTGCATTAGTGTGTAGTACTCTTTGGCGGACTAACAGGTGAGCACCAAAGACAGCACAATGTCAGTGTGGCGGTGGAGGTCAGCAGTGAGGCCCAGCCAGAGGCTCTGTGGAAGTCTGATACTGAAAGTCCTAGGATTATGGAGAGCTTGGATTATAAATTACATCCATTTAATCTTTTTTCCATGATTCTCTAAAGCTGCTTATGTGAACAGCTGATAACTCATGGTTTCTTGTTTATGACAACTATTATATTAAGGGCGAGTGGTTCCAAATTTAATCTATTGACATTTCTGTAAAAAATAACCTTGTCGTCTTCCCTTAGGAACATTCCTGTATATCCCTGGGTCGTCTAAGGCAAACCCCTCAAACATCATCAGTCTCTTGTCTTGTGACAGAATACACACACACACACACACACACACACACACAGAGTTATTTATATAACTTTAAATGTATTATTGGATTTCTTTGTTTTATGCACAACGTTTAAAGGAAAGCATAGTAATTTCACTAATAGTAAGACTGGAGATTTGTATGACCTCTTAGGAGCAAATATGAAAAATTAATTTGTTAAAAATATTTTCAAGTACTTCCCTTGAAGCACTATTAAGGATGTATAGAGATACTTTCAAAATAATTTTTATCTCCAGGAATTTAGGATAATCTGATGTCTTTAAAAGGCTGATTAAAACCTTAATTCTCACTGTAGTTACGGGAGAAAAATAACTTTATACTCCATTATTTACTGCATTTATCATTATTTTAGTGTGATTTGTTGAGCAGAGTTAAACTATATCATAATGATTTTCTACCTGCAAAAATCACAATTTCATGTGGCATACCATTGTATTTGAGAAGTATGGTTGTAATACTGTATATATATTACACAGTGAAATCTTGTATTTGGACTTTTTCTTCTATTTATTAACAAGTTTACTCATTTTAAGCAGCTATTCTTTTGTCAGGTAGGCACTCAACATAATGCCTTATGTTTTGGCTTAAAATGTAACTTCAACTTAACAAGGCAATTTTATTTTCTTGTGAATGAAAAATTAGTGAGGTGAGTATGCAGAATGTTCATATTCTTCCAAAACACATATTTTCCTCTTGCTGTCCTTAGGATGTCAAATACTATTTTATAGTAGGATTCTCTAAAGCTAGATGAAACATCCATAGGTTAGTGGCAGGCTAAGCTATTATAACAGAGACTAGAAATAAGTAGTTTATTTTTGTTTCACGTAACAGTCCAGAACTAAGTGATCCAGGGCTGGAGAAGTACCTGGGAAGTGCCAGCCCAAGGTAAAATTTAAGTGGTAGCTCCTCTAGTGTCATTTCCCAGCCAGTGGGAAGGAGGGGAAAGAAAGTCCAGGCAGAAAAAAATTAAGGAAACAACTGGAAGTTATGTTTACTACTTCCTCTCAAATCTTAGTAATTTTAGTCATACCACCATACTTCACTGCAAGAGATATTAGTAAAAGGTGAAAGATTTATACAATCTGAAGAGAAATTAGAATATTGCAAGAGATATTAGAATATATAACCTGTAGGTGTATGGCCATGTGACCATCTGATACTCTGGGGGCTCTAAATCTTAGGATTCTCCAGAGAAAACCAGAGAAACAGAGCCAACAGAGAATTCCTAATACCATTTACCCAATTCACCAAGTGTGAAGAGTTTGCTATATTTGTTTTATGTATGTCACATACAATATATTTCTTTCTCTTTAAAAAAAAACCCCAGTATAATTAGCATACAGTGTTATCTTAGGTGAGCAATATAGTGATTCAACAATTCTGTACCTTAGTCCATGCTCATCACTTCTTCACTTTTTAATGCTCCAGGGGATGTTTCTTAAAAACAAGAATGTTTTCCTATGTCACTATTTATAGGTATCAAGATCAAGAAATTCAACATTATACAGTTCTTTAATCTGCCATTCATATTCCAATTTTGTCACTTATTCTAATGTCCCTCATCAAAGCTTTTCCCTCCAGGACTGGATCCCACCCAAGTCATACATTGAATCTAGTGTCCTTTCACCTAGAACAGTTTTTCAGTTACCTTTTGTCTTTTGAGATGTGGGCATTGTTGAAGAAGTGTACTTTATAGAGGTTCCTTAATTTGTTTGTTTAATGTTCCTCATGATTAGTTTGAGGTTGTGGATTCTTGCCCAGAATACCCTGGAAGTGATGATGTATCTTTCTTAAGGTATCACATTTGGAGGTACTGGTGTCCTCCTGCCCTTCATGGAGGATGCTAATTTGATCCTGACCAAAGTTTTGTCTAGCTTTTTCATGGCATTGTTATTTCTTTTCCCATTCCAATGAACAATCTGTGGGGAATTGTGTCTTGTCTTTTAGAGTTGTTGGTTTAAGAACAATCTCTCCTATGGATGTCATTGTTAAGCCTGTAGCACTGAGCTTTGGGTCAACCCGAAGACACAGAAGGAAACATGTCTATATAATTTGTAGGATTTCCTTATGTTGTGAGAGGATTGGTCCTTAATTACTCCTATGGCCCTAGTCAACGTGAAATGATATGAATGATCAAGCTTGGTTGTGTAATTTCCACTTGAGTACATTTCCCTGCCTGAGAAACTAGAGTCCTGCCCACTCACCCATATCCCTGATTTCATGAGTGTCTTTTTGTCTGATCATTTGTTGGCTGGAAGTAGACCAAGATGAGAACTTCATTCTTACCAGTTCTCCAACCCATACTGGATTTATTTGTCTTACCTAGTTTATCTCCTTCTATTTATGTTAGGAATAATATGTAAATTGGATTTTTATTATTTTTAAACTGGTTCTACTTAAAGTTATGAGAAGTGAATGGATTATTCCTATTCATTGGGCTTAATCCTGTTTTGCAGGCTTCTGAAGAGTCCATGTGGGTGGAAACACTGGACTCCAGTTCAGTTTTATATCCTTATATTATCTCAGATTTAAAAATCACAGATCTGTGGTCTGTATCCTAATTAGGTCAGGATTAAGAATAATGTGTCTTTAGGTCTATGCTATAAAAAATGGTAGTTACTTGCTAAATGTGGCTATAGAACAGTTGAAATGTGCCTGGTCTAAACTGACATGCACTTTAAGTATAAAATATACAACTGAATTCTGAGGCTTTAGTATCAAAAGATTGTAAAATATGTTATAATTTTTATATGGATTACATGTTGAAAGAATATTGGGATATATTAAGTTAAATTAAAAAGAAAAATTGAAATTAGTTCTAATAGTATACTTTTTTTAATGTGGCAACTGGAAAACTTAAGAATGCATGTGTGACTCATAATATGTTTTGCTTTTTGCTTTTCATTTTACAGAACAAAGAACAAATTTTATATTTCTATAGACATGAAAATATGTTTTCACACTTATTATGCCTAGTCTCTGTGGTAATAAAATACTTATTGCATGAATTACTATTTATATAGACAAAGGAAAATCCATGATTTATCTATAGTTGATAGTCTGATGTTTCAAGGTGTAATGTTAGTAAGAAGAAACGGTATTGTCACGTTTCTTCCTTACGTTTACATTTGTTTGTGCAAAAAATATTTAGAAATAATCGTCATTCATTGAAACTTCCTAAATTGCATTCCTGGCTTGATCAGTTAAAAAAAAAATCTGGACTTTAATGGACAATAGATTCTCCTTTATAATGCATATAAATAATAGTAATAAACATGACTGTTATAGGAAATTAATGAAGACTATGCTATTTATTTTGGAGTTAGTTTCCAAGTAACTACTACCTTAAAAAATTCAGTTATAATTATAAGGAAAATATATTTTAAATTATAGTTGTGATGTAATCTCTAAGGAAAATATAAAAAAGGAAAGTATAAAAAATAGTAAATGAAAAAAAAGAAAGAAAATTGCTTAAATTATGGATTCTCTAACTTTTTGATTTAGGATACTGGTTCCCAAAATTTGTTTTAAAGATACCAAAAGTAGAGTCTAATGACATTAAAAAAAAAATAGCAGCAACAACAAACTGTCATCTGTGATTGATAGTGTATCAGAAACAAAGGGCATCCTTTCAGAATAAGGGACATTCTTTTAAATTGAATTAGGTCAGCTTTATTAAAAACTTACTACATTGTCTTTATTCTTCTTATTTCACTATTGACCAGTGAAAACTATAATGGATGGCATCATTTCCCAGAATGGAATTGAGAGCCACTGATTCAAGTAGTTAGACAATGACTGTCTTAATGTGAGTTTTTAAATCTCATTATTTTAATTCATGAAAGCCATTTTACTCTTACACCTTAAAACTTGCAAGCATGTTAAATATTTCAAAATTATTTCAAATTTTATAATTATTCTTTGGCTTATTGAGGTATAAATGTTGATACATGTTCTCAAATCTGTATTTTTATTACTCCCTTACTGTCTTCTAAAATATTCATTAGAAGCATTAAAATGTACATTAAATTTCTCCACAGTCACTTATACATGAGAATAGCTTAAAGATTAGAATGTTACAGTAAACAGTTCTCAAAAATGTTTGAATTTTACTGTAATGGTATTTCTAATCTTAGTAGCCACATGTTACTCAGAAACATTTATTAAATTGTAGTGCTATATAACCTTAATTAAAATTAAATTTGGTAAAACAAATAAAATTAACACTTATTTTTCAGGAAAAAAACTGAATATTTTCATGTAGAATAAGTTGAAATATTAAAATTAATATATTAATTAATTAATAATATAATATTAATATAATATTATTATATTTTCATCTTTTATCATTCATAAATTATGTCATACCTTTAACATTGTTAAGATGATGACCAACAGTGTGAAAACACAAGCTTAAAATGCCATGACTTAAAAATATTTTCCAAAGCAAAACAAAAATTTAAAAACTTACTTGGTTTATACACTTCCAAATGTGTAGATGGTTTTTTCCTATATAAGTAACTAATTGTTGGAACAAACAGTGGGAGGAAAATTTAAAATGATTTATTTTTTACCACTTCTAGAAAAATTTTAAAAAGTTATTTCTGTTGCATTTTTTCAAAATTAGATTTAGTTTCTCATAACCAAAACAAACAAAAACAAAACAAAACAAAACAAAAAACCACCCACAGACACAGAAATAACAGTGGCCTAAACATAATGATTAATTTATTCCATGGAGGATATCTGTATATTGTTAGTTCAAAGTTACTTGTGAAAGCTCCTCAGGTCATCAGGAACTCTCATATCCTGTTATCTCTTTTTCTTGTACCATCTTTACTTGTGGCTTCTATCTTCAATGATGGCTCCTGGTTTAAATAGGTACTGTGGCTTCTGTCGTCACACTAACATTCCCAGAAGTAGGAAGGTGGAAAAGGAAGGGGGAAGAGAAGAAAAGGAAAAACAAAAAACAAAAAAACCAAGAATCTCCTAATCAAGTACATTCCTCTATAAGAAATCTTCATGAAAGTCCCATATACCAGTTCTAATTATATGTCATTAAACAGATCTTAGTCAAAGACCACACCCACACCTAGCACCGAGGAAATTCAGGAATATTCTTATAGTGTTGGGTTCTTATAGTGTTGGATTTGTTGTTATCCTGAAAAAATTAGGCTTCTGTTACCACAAAAGAAAGAAGTGGCCATTGCATAAGCAACCAGAGGTCTTTGCTCACATATATTATGAAATATATGCCATATATATTTCTGGTTACTAAAGTAATGAAAATAACTAAAGAATACTTCTATTAGGTCAAACTATTTGAAAGTATCATTATCTGATTTTTAACCTATAAACACGACAATTTTGTATGATTTAGTTTAATATTTTTGGCAAGATGGCAGACTTGAGTTTCTCAAACAATCTGGTTATCTAACTTGCTAGAGGAAATACTTTAAAAAAAACTAAGTGAGAATATGCATTTTTAAAATAAAGTAGTGTTAAATGACTATATATTGTGAGGGTACCTGAGGGGTACTTAGGTATATACAAGTTATATCTGACTGGTGCTAGGTAGAGGTGAGGTTAGGAAATAGTGGACCAAGACTTGGTTCTGTGTGGAAGAGAAAGATGGTTGGGAGGCCACCTCATAGAGATCCAGGCCTCAGAGCTTATTTCCTACTACCTCATGTCACTCCTATTTCTCTTGGCTCATGGGTGTCCTTGCTGTTCTGTGAACAAGGAAGTGAGGTTCTTACCTCAGTGTCTTTGCACTGGCTGTTCCTTTTGCCTGGAATTTCTTCCCCTGGATGTCTGTCTGGCTCACTCCCCATTCTCCTTCCAAGTCTTTCATTAATGCCACCTTCTCAATAAGAATTATCTTGACCATCCTACTTAAAATTGAAAATATTATACAGCCCCACAAACTCCAATTCTTATAATGCTTTGTGTTTTGCCCATAGCTTTTAACACCTTTATATCATAGAATTTTCTTATCCTACGTCTATCGTCCTCTCATTTCAGAATATAAGCTCTAATGAGGAAAAAATTTCTGTCTGATTCACTGCTGAGCCCCACATGTCTAGAACAACATCTGACATTATATTAGGGTGTCAGCACATGTTTGCTAAATGAATGACAATTTGTCATTTTTCATACTAGCTATGGTATTTGAGCTATGTCCTATAAGATCTGAAAGTTAGGTGAATTCCTGTTATTTGCTAACTTTGCCCTCTCAGGGAGATGCTGATACCTTCGTATGCCAGCAGGAGGAGGTATTTTTCCAGGACTGTTATATAAACATCTGGTTCACTCAGAAAACAAGTAGTTTGATTGATTTTGTTTTTACACTAAAGTGACTTTATTTGACTTCACAAATTGTGCAGCCTTAGATTGGATTTAGGATTCTTTTTATTACATATATCATAATGAACAGCATCATTGTATTTCCTTTCTCTACTGACTTACATGCAGTGTCAGAGAGCAATAAAGTGGTTTTATTGAGTTTGAAACCAAGGTATTTTTAAGAATAATGAAAATGCATGGATTCAGTTTTTTCTAAGTGTGACATTAAACACAAAACAAAACAAAAATGAAGCTATCCCAATAAATAAACTGGTGAGCTGCTTTTAGTTTTTACATGCTGTCTGGGGAGGAGCAACAGATAATTTCTTAGTTGCTCTTTGTTACTAATCCAACAATTCAGAGATTCCCTGGAGATAATGTAAAATACTATAGCATAGTTTTGGGATGATACTATTACCCACCCAGACAATAAGAAATAGCACTACATGTTCAATTCCTGAGACTCCTACTGGATTTTCAGCACAAGAAACATGGTCCTTTTAGTTAGCAAGTGTGCTATTGAAAGACTGTGACACCCCCACCTTAATAGTGATTTAAAATATTAAGTACTCTTCAGGAGAAATCTTCTAAATATGATCTTGGAAACCTTGGGCTGAATTCAGGGAGCAGAGTGGGGGGGGGGGCAAGTACATTATTGTGGCCACCATTTTTCAACCAACCAAACAACCTACCTACCTACCTTCTAAATCTTTGAAGTGTTTGGACATCTACAAGAACTTTCATTTGAACAAAGTGTTTTTACACTTAAAAAGTGACCTGAGGAATTCTTTTATCAAAGACTACCAAGAGATTATGCTGTGTTTTACTAGTCTGTTACCTACCTTTCTAAATTAATGTCACAGTGCAATCTGTTAGAAAAGCAAGGAATCGCTTTAAAATGCTAGTTGCCTTACTTAATTTTTTTGGTAAGTATTTGTGTATTTCTCAAAGAAGCTACAACTGTATATGATGTAAACTTTTTGATACTTTCATCAAACCTGCATATGTAAATGGACTTAGTTTATTAAAGGCTTATCTATTTTTTCTGCCGTTGGAGATTACTAGGATATAAATAAAATAATCAAATTTCACAAGTTAATTGGAATATTTATTTTCCTTAATGAATAAACCAGCAATTCTTTGCAAGCCCTTATCCTTTCATGAACACAAATTGTGTGTTAAATATGTGATGAAAGAACTTTAATTATAGCATCAAAACCTTGCATACTTATAAACATAAGTATTCTACACACAAGCTTGTATTTGTTTTGATAGGATGAAATTTCACAAAGAAAATGGTGTTGAGATTATGATCTAAGCACATTTCTAAGCATTTGTTAAATCCTTGAGTGACACATTGGATAACATAGTGAAAATTGACTGCAATTTCTCCTATCTAATGATAGTTAATAGTTCAGAAAACAAGCTCAGAATTCACACTTTCATAATGGGTATGTGCCACTGTCAAATCACTTAGATATAATTATGATTTTGTAATCATAATGACTAAGTGTGTGTAATTAACAAAACAACTTACAGAAGAAAATGCTGTGAAATGTATGTGAGTGTTAAAAACAGAAAATGTGGTATCAGTTTATTCTTATTTGAAAGGCTTCTGCCTCTAGAAGTATCTTAAAAACAAAAACCAAAAACCCATTACAGGCGCACAGTGCAAATACAGTGAATGCACTTTTGTTTCAGTTAAACTTATGTCCTTGAGGTGTGTTTGCATTAAGATATTTCACAAAGCTGTGTTTTGTTTCTGGTTCTCCATATTCTGGTTCTGATTTCTGTGTCTTATTTTTGTTCATGGTCTTTGGGCTCACTTGAACCCATATGAATGAACAGAAGAAGAAGAACAAAGGATGAGTTCAGGGTAACCCTCAAGTATGACACTCCATATATGACCCAAGGTTAATAAAATCTTGTGTTACTTGTTCCTCTTAGGGAAATGGGAATAGGATGATGAAGGGTTTGGTTTGGTAGTATTCTTTATACTTCAGTTATCGGATTGTGTTTGTTATTGAACTTTAGTCAGCTCCCTTGACTTCCACTCATTTTTTCTTACTGCTTTTATTTATGTAAAGGTTTTGACTTCTAACTATGAATTTATCTCTATTTCCATATATCTCTTTAGGAAACAAAATTCTGAAAATTAGAAGAAAGTTTTGTTTTGCTTATTATAATTTTTTAGACAATCCTGTAGAAGATGCTCAATACACAGTCAGTGAATTTTTGTTTTTTCCATATTTAAATCCAGTTCCCTTTGTTTTTGTCCAAAAAGACAAGATATAAACCTCCTCATAGAGTACTTGTTTCAAAAAGTATTTAGGTATTAACACTACTTAAAATTTATTAACTGGCTAGACACATTTTCAAATACTAGTAGTAACCTTCCACTTGAAGAGTCAGGAGACTTCATTGTATACTTCCCCTTTGCCCAGTAGAGTATTTAGAGAACACATTGCAGAAGATATCTTATTATCTTTACATTTCAGAATTCTTCTCCTTTCTTCTTAGAGGGAAGTTCTTACTCTTAGGTTTTGAGAATGGGCAATATTATAATCCTTACATTTGATACCAGTATTCCTCTAAAGAAGACAGCTGTCTCTGAAAACATAGTTCCTTAAGAAGCTTGGGGCACAGGTCGTGAGTGTCAGCTGGTTGAAATGGCAGAGTCAAACAGTATGATAGTGGCATAAAAATAGACATAGGTCGGGATCCCTGGGTGGCTCAGTGTTTAGCGCCTGCCTTCGGCCCAGGGCATGATCCTGGAGTCCCGGATTGAGTCCAACATCGGGCTCCTTGCATGGAGCCTGCTTCTCCCTCTGCCTGTGTCTCTGCCTTTCTCTCTCAATCTGTGTCTCTCATGAATAAATAAAAATAAAATAAAACAAATAGAAATAGATCAATAGAATAAAGAGACCAGAAGTGATCACACATACATGACCATGTATTTTTTGTCAACTAATTTTTGTTAAAGTTACCAAGAATACATAATGGAAAAAGAATTGTCTCTTCAATAAATGGTTTTAGGAAAACTGGATAGCCCCATACAAAAGAATTAAATTGGACCCCCATCTTATACCACACACAAAACAATCAGCTCAACATGGATTAATGACTTAAAAATAAGACCTGAGACTATAAAACTTCTAGGAGGAAAATAGAGGGAAAAACTATTTGACATTGGTCTTGGCAATAGTTTTTTGGATAGGGCCACAAAAATACAAACAACAAAACAAAAAAATTGGTAAATGGGACTACATCAAACTAGGAAGTTTTACATTGCAGAAGAAACAATTTACAGCATGAAAAGACAACCTATATAATGGGGGGAATATTTGGAAACCTCTTGTGTGACAAGGGGTTAATATCTAAAACACATAAGGAATGCATACAACTCAATAGCAAGACAACAGCAAAAAACCCAATTAAAAAAATGGGCCAAGGACCTGAATAGGCATTTTTTTTCATAAAAGACATAAACAGGTGATGGGAATTAAGGAGTACATTTGCAATGAGTACTGGTTGATGTATGGAAGTGTTGAATTACTATATTGTACACCTGAAACTAATAATACACTGTACATTCACTAACTGGAATTCAAATAAAAACTTAAGAGACATAAAAATGGCCAACAGATATGTGAAAAAGGTGTTGAACATCACTAATCACCAAGAAAATGCAAATCAAAATTACAATGAGGTAGCACCTCATACCTGTCAGGATGTCTACTATCAAAAAGACAAGAGATAGAAATGGTGGTAAAGACTTGGAGAAAAGTGCACTGTTTGTGGGAATGTAAACTGGTACAGCCACTATGGAAAACAGTATGATAGATGTGGTAATTAACTAGATGGGAGAATCCTTTCACAATGTACATATATCAACTCATTGCATTGCACACTTTAAATATAATTTTATTTATCAATTATACCTCAATAAAGGAGGGGAGACATGTAAAAAAAGTGGGAGTCAAGGTGTTAGATAGTTGGCTGCCTAAATCTTTGACTGGTCTAGGCTCTTCATTTTCAGTGTTAAGGCAGTTGGTGGGGGGAAAATCATCTTTCTCTCCCTATTAGGTAATCTTTGATTCACAAGGCAAACTCAGAATATATCCTGTGTTGAGATCAAAATAGTTTTACCTAAATCCAGCTCCGTAGATTCCAAATCATTGTGCTTCCCAGATTGTAATATGATAGTTTGCTTTTGATTCAGTGGTGATTTTTTTCTTTCTCTCCCCTCCCCCCTTTTTGTAAAAATGTGTGGCATTTGGAGAAAAACTAGGAAAGACTGATGTAGGGACTGGCAATTACAATATTTATAATCATAAAATTGCATGGGTCTATTTAAATTGTGTGTGTGTGTGTGTGTGTAGAGATATAGAGAAAAGGAAAAAATACCACTTTAAGTATATACCCAAATATATATAGTTGTCACTCTGGGTGTGGTCTTAAGGCCAAGTAATTAAATTTTTTTCTTCCTACCTAATACAATTTTGTATTCTTGGAACTGAGATGTTAGCATGGGTTTTCTTTCTGCTAATATATAAATAAGATTGTTTAGAGTATCCCACTCTACACATTGCAGTTTTCCAAAGATCTCTTGGAAGGGTTTCTATATTTGTGCTCGTGTCTGACTCCAAGTTCCTATTTCCTCAGGAAATTCCTCATTGAATTCCCAGATTGAATCTTTTGTTTACTGCCTTTGTGCTGCTATGTGGAGTCCAAAAGATGAATCTTTGAGCCCTTTCCCAATTTTCATAAAGCTCTGTTCTCTTAGGGCAGGTGTAAGTAATAGATTATACTGGCAACTTTGGGAAGGGATATGGACAAATTCATCAGGCAGCAATGTAATTTTAAATTATATCAGAACATCTTTCTCTTTCTGGATCCTCTGAAACCTGAGATTCTTCATCAATGGCCTCATCTTGCATAGATTCTGGCCACATACCATCTTGATAGCTTCTCCCTTCACACTTTCCAACTTTGTTCTCCAACTCCTCCTGTCCCTGGAGAACCCTGATAACTCCAAACTCTTCCTTTTCCTCTTCATAAAGCAATATGCATTTTCTCAGCTCCTAATCATAAAGTTCATTAAGATGTTCAGGACAAAAGACTCCCTTTGGAAAGAACTACTGGAAATTGTGGTCTTAAATAGCACACCCATAATACTTCCTTAAGAAGAAGATGAGGATAGTTTTATTCTTTTCAACCAGTCTTCCCCCTTCCTCAAAAGATCAATAATAGGTGATGAGGAAGTAGGCATTTAATTTTTTTCCCACTTTTATTTTCAATTCATAATAAACAATCTGAAGACAATAGCTTTTTAGAAACGTAGGGCTTATGGGAGCCACCTACATGAGGAGGACATACTGGTCAGAAAGTGGTGATGACTATATCTGGAAGGGTGATAATAGTTTTGGATAAAAATGCAGAAAATTCATGGGCAAAAGGAAAATTGGTACTTTACCTTTTGTTCTGCTAGCTGATATTTTAGACATTTTTACAAGTCTGAACTTCTTTTAGAATTAAAGCAGCAATCCTGTGTTTCACCCAGGTGTTCACATACTTCACAAGTAACTTCACAAGTACAAACATATTTCAACCTGTTCTTGCTATTTAATCATCTCTGGATATGGGACCTGGAACAGGCTCAAAATTGGATTGGATGAATAAGAATACAAGGATTCCTTATCAGAATTTGTTTTAAAATTTAGCTCTAGGTGAGATTTCCAAGTTGGTCTTGATTTGAGATGGTGCCTATAGCTTTTGTTTTTCCAAGAGTAATTCTGATGTAACTTGCTGTTCACAGGGTGATCCAATGTGGTGATAGATTTTTTTGTGACTGATAACTATGTGCTTTTGCCCAATACTGGTAGGCATTCGACTTGGAGAGTACAACCAAAACATTCAGGATTTGATATTTTTAATGGATGGTCGTTGTTATATTCTTCAGACTGCATTTCCCCATTTGTTACTCAGAAATAACTGATAAAATTCTGTAACCCATTATTATCTTTCTCTAGTACAATATTTCCGATTCTTCGGTGGTAGAGTGATATTAAACATTCAGTTTTCTGAGTCCCACTCTAGACCTATTGAGTAAGCCTCTACAGAAGAGAACCCTGTTGCTAAGTAAGAGATACTCAATTTTGATATCCATCTGGACATAAGGAGGAGTTCCCAAGGACTAAAATGTGTAAAAAAGTCTAGATAAAAAAAACCCCTCTGATATTGCCATTTCTCCACTAATTCCCTCATTCTTTTACCTTTCTCTCCCTATCATGATGTGTGTTGGAGACAGGGAGAGAGGGCAAAGTTAAGGACAGGACAGTTCTCCCTTGTTTGGTTCAACTGTGATCTGGTTTTGAAATCTTGATGAGGCAAATATTCACATTCTGGCTCTTTTGTTGAGGAGCATAAAGCAGAGATCTCCATTTTTCTCAATTCTGCATCCGAGTCTTAAACAAAGTACTAGGGGAAAGAGAAGCTCTGGTTTCTGCAGCTCAGAAAGCAACCAGCTTAATATGAAAGGCTAGTCTTTCCTTCTGATAAGTACACTTTCTAAAGCTCTCCCCACCCTCTTCTGGCTTGAGTTTGGAGAGTAGGTAGATAGGGGGGAAATCCTGGCACCCTTCTTTAGAATGTATGCATATTACATTATTTCCAGGTTTGGACTTCAGCAATAACTCTGAGAGCACACAAAGTTATACTTAACATTGTGTTCATGAAGTAGCTCTACTCTTCCTGGCTTAAAAGAGTGACTTTTGTGTATAGACATGGTTCCAAACTTTTAAAATAATTTTTCAGGACCTATTGAGATGGTCATTGTTTTTTAATTTGAATAATAATAGACTGTAGGTCAAAATTTCTAGTGTTTCTAATTTGAGCCATATTTGTTATCTCCGTTAATTTGTAATATTAACCAGGTATTGATTTTCCTGGATTGTGTTACTTTTTAAACATGTCATGATTAATTTGCAAGCTAGTCTATTACATCTGTATTCATTGAGGAAGAGCTAGTGTTCTCCTTTTTTGAGTTATGTTTCAATATTTAATATCATGGTTATTCTAGTTTCATAAATATGTGTTCTATACTCTGGAAAAGTTAATAAGACACTGAAACGTTCTTTTCCAATTTTAGTTTATGATTGTAGTGTATCACAACAGGATTTTGAGGCCTATGGGGACAGGAAAGTCAGTCTGGTTGAGGTTGGGTCAGGATAGGCTGTTTAAGAGGTGAGCTTGATACCTGTGGTATCCAGAATTTCTATGCCTTTTAGTTCTTACTCTATGTAGCTTGATTTCAGCAGCTAAAGTCACTTGGAAAGGATATATAGAAGCAGGTGCTCCTTTTGGATGAAAACAAAGTATGCCTTTTCCATCCCAGGAAGAGGGATGAAAGAGCTCAAACTTTCCTTTGACACATGGTGCTGAAAAAGTTTGAAAGATCATTTTATCCTTGCTATGTCGCTATGGCAACCTGGTCTTCTACAGCTAATTGTGTGCTTGCTTTTTTCTTTCTTTCCAAGGAGAAGTTGTACCCATATTCGACATTTCTAACAACAAAAGTGAGGCACCAGGAAATATAGACTGGCCATTCTGTATTATTTAAGAATAATTTAAGAATAATTACTAACTATATATGAGAGAGAGGGGCTGTGAATTTGAGAGTCCTCAAAATAAAATAGAATCTTTTCTTTTTATCTGCATTGATGTCTTTGCTTTCTTCCAGCATTTGGCTTTTCGTTTAAAAGACGAGGGCAATGTTAGGAGTTTTGTTCTTTTCTAAAGGCATCCAGCCAAGAAAGGAAACCATGACAGTGTATGCTTATAGCAAATTGCAACTTAAGCAGTGAGAAATCTGTGCTACTCAATAGTAACTGAGTATTCCTGTGGCAAGATATGGAAGTAAATTAAGATGGGCCTATATTTTAAAATTATGAGCAATTCATGCCTTACTTCCAATGATTTTATCATAAATAAGTCCTCTTTTGGTCTGATATAATTAAAAAAAAACTCTTGAAGCATAAAACTGATGAATATAAATATTTTCTCATGAGAGTGAAATCTTTCTTTGTCTAACTTTGATTAGAAACCAGAAAAGAATGAAAGAAAAATGCTATCCACAAATAGGTCTGCACATGGCTACAAAATAACATGAAATAATTCCACGAATTGTGATTTGTCAATACAGAATCACATTTGACAAAGATGTAGAGCATCAATACTCAGCTGTTAGCATACCATAGCTAACATTAATTATCCCTCAAATTCTGGAGCAACTGTGCACAGTGGTTGAGCATCTGCCTTTGGCTCAGGGTGTGATCCTGGGGTCCTGGGATGGAGTCTCACATTGGCCTCCCTGCAGGGAGACTGCTTCACCCTCTGCCTATGTCTTTGTCTCTGTGTGTGTCTCTCATAAATAAATAAAATCTTTAAAAAAATTATCCCTCAAATTCTGATGAGAATGGCATATATTAAGTTCTCTTTGAACATAGGTGGCTTTCTTTATTCTAAAATCAGAATAATGGGGCAGCCCGGGTGGCTCAGCGGTTTAGTGCTGCCTTCAGCCCAGGGCGTGATCCTGGAGACCCGGGATAGAGTCCCACGTCAGGCTCCCTGCATGGAGCCTGCTTCTCCCTCTGCCTGTGTCTCTGCCTCTCTCTGTCTCCGTGTCTCTCATGAATAAATAAATAAAATCTTAAAAAAAATAAAATAAAATCAGAAAAATGAACCAACCTTGGGTAATTGATACAAGTTTGAAATTCAGGAAGCAAGTCATAGAGACACAGCTGTAATTATACATAGAATAGCTGGAGGTTCATGACTGTTTGCAGGTAGGTCATAACTAGTTACATGGTTTCATGTTATAAACTGGGTAAGCCAAATTACATCAAACTATATTCTTCAGGTTAGGAGAACAATGGAAAAGGAGACTAATGCATTTAAGTTGAAGAGATGAGGTATTCTCTGAATGCAGAAACTAATCTGTATTGGTATTATATGTATAATACATTAAATCTGATCTCATTTTGTCATCATCATAGCTTTGGGAGGTAGGTAAAATTGAGCTTATTTTAAAATAAGTGAACTTGAAGCTCAGATAACTTAAGTAACTTGCCTAAAATCAGAAAGATAGGAACCAGTAAAAAGAGGGATTCAAATGCTAGTCTGTTCTCTAAAGCCTGTCAGTGTCTTTCATGAATGATGGTATGTAGCTGATTCTGGAAGAATGCTTATGAAAAAAGTCATGATTCTCATTTTATTGTTTTAAGTCTTGAACTTTAAGAAAAATACAAATAAAGACAGTTGAGGCCTCAAGGGGAATTAGTTCAAGATCTCTTTCTGGGCTTCTTCACCTCTCTCTGACTCCTCCATAAAATAAGAAACTGATAAGTTGTTGTCGTAGTTCACTTCAGTGATTCTGCTTTCTTTCTGGAAGAGGAGCTTTCCGAGGGGTTAGAAGTGTGGCATATGTGGGCATAGTTTACATGTTTCCCCAGGTCTACTAAGCCTTTGAGTAAGAAGTGCCCTAAGAGTGCTTTTACATCTAATGAAGTATGACTTCTCAATTTACTTGTCATTATGTTGTAAATATATTTTTCCTGGGGTCTATTACAGAGGAATGGCTGTGATCAAGGGGTAGACCTAGATCCTTTGGTCAAAATACCACCAACATGCACCCCAAGCCTTCCCTACTTAATGTGGAATGAAGAATGAAAAATTCAGAAATGTCAATGTGATTGTAGGGTTGTGGTTGAAATCCCTAGAAAAGAAGAATATGAAAGGAATGTTGATGTGAAGGAAATTAGAAACAACCTTCACAGGAATGAAAATCTTGTCTACACAAATTAGACAATAAAAATTGGAAGAGGTTAAAATTGAGTATGGATAGAACATTTAATTCAGGAGATGTAGGGAATCAAATGAATCTCCTCTAATAGACATAATTCTGAGGCCCTGATGAACATAGCAATTATACCAAAAGATGAAGTAGAATCATGTTGGAAGTTACTATCCCTTAGAAAATTTGTCCAGTCTTATATTTTAAAAAAGATTTTATTTATTTATTTATTTATTTATTTATTTATTTATTTAATAGAGTGTACACACACAAAGGGAGAGAGAGAGGGAGAAGCAGGCTCCCCACTGAACAGGGAGCTTGATGTGAGGTTCCATTCCAGGACCTTGGGATCATGACCTGAGCTGAAGGCAGATGCTTAACCTACTTAGCCACCCAGGTGCCCCAGAAAGAGAGCTCACAACAGGGGAGGAGGGGCAGGGAGGGAGAGGCAGACTCCCTTCTGAGCAGGGAGCCCCAGTCTTGCATCTTTAACCATTGAGAATTTAATAGCTTTATTGAAAATTGATCTGAAATCTTAGCCTGTCTAACCTGATAGTTTGCACCTTACCCCCCCTCACAACCCCCTACAGTGGGACTATATACGATCTTAGGAAAATAAAAAACGAAGAAAACCTGTGATGTATTTTTGTGCTCTATTCAGGGCAATCATTGTTTTTCACTAAAAATATTGAGAATAATTAAGGAAATACAATATCTAAATGCATACGTAGTGTTTGAATTGATTTGTAGGGGGTTAAGTGCTTAAGAAAGCATTTATCAGGTAGATGGACTGATTATAAATCAAATATATCAAATGTGTAAATCCAGCTTAAAATCTTGTGAAGGATTTAAGTTAAATTAAGGACAGATTGGTTAGGAAGTTTTAATTTGTCCAACTTTGGTTAATGAAACAACAGTTGAAAATGAAGAGCCAGACTGGCTAGATCTGAATTTCAGTGCTGTCATTTTTTGAATGATGCTCTTGTATGAGTTACTCATCACCTTGTGACTCAGTTTCCTGATTTGTAAAAAGCAGGAAATAATCATACCTATTTCATACAGTTGTTAGAAAAATTAAGAGTCATTACAAGATAACTGCCAAGAGCAAAGCATGGTACATAAGTAAGCCTTAGGTATGGTTTGCTTTTGATAACCACAAAAATGTTTGTTGTCATTCCCTCTACACCCTTAACTTTTCACCTCTTCCCAGGAAGTCCTGTGTGTATTTCCTCACTCCATGAAGCTCTTTCTCCTGAGTACACAACTACTTCATTGCACTTATGATGGCCTTTAAATGTATATATTGAAGCCATTTTGTTGCACCAACACAGTCCTAAATCCAAAAGTAATACTAATTAGTGAATTTTTCTTGGTTTTCTTAGATGCCATGCTAGGGAACACATTATGAAGTTACTTATTAATCCACTATTTTTTGCCCAATCCACTTTCCTCACATTCCTTAGCCTGCCCCAACACCTTTCTTTTGCTATACTTTTCTCCTAGCTTGAGAATGATTGATTCTGATCCTTTTTCCTTGCTTGTTTTTTACCATAAAACCCTAAGGGTCTGTTTTATCAAGATAAAGACCTTCTCAAAGGACAGGGGGAATGAGAAACCATGAATGGCAAGATAAAAGTGCATATTAAGTATTAATTAATACTTGAATGGGCTTTTTTGGCTTCACTTAAGAATGTTGGCATTTTTTATTTAAAAAATATTGAATATTTTGATTAGAGTAGGATTTAGCAAATTAATATGCTTGCTCTGATTAATTCAAGGAATATGACCTTTTCCAAGTGATGTGTAAACCCAAGTGAAGTACATTAGCACCTTCAGGGTACAACTTGGAAAATTCTTTTTGTACTTGGAAAGTGCTAACACTTACTTCTTCAGGTGTATTATGTTCCTGAATTGTTACATAAATTTAATTTAATTTTTATGCCTGCAGTGAAGGTAGGCATTATTATTCCCATTTCATAGCTTGGAAACTGAGCCTCTGGGAGGTTTAGTGATTAGCCAAAGGTCATGAGACTCTAAGTAATAGAGCAGGAGGAGTCTGAACCTAAATTCAAGGATCTAAAGATTCCAGATCCTTATATCCTACAACCTCTGGGGATGTAGGCATGTTCCAAGGAAACTTTGCCTCACCTTGGTAAACTCTTTGTTTGAAAATATTCTTTGTATACTAGTTATCACTGTTTATTTTATCTTTATTTATTTTAATTCAAGTTAATATATAGTGTATTATTAGTTTCAGGGGTAGATTTATCTATGTTTAAATTACTGAGTTAATCTGCAGAAAGCTGGAGTCCTAAAGAATGGTTCACTTCCCCACCCCCACCCCCCAACTAACATCTTTTTTAATTTAAATTCAGGGAAGGGAGGCAATGGTTCACTTTTTATTTTGACTCGTTCCCATTTCTTTTCTAAGTAACCTATATAAGGTGTTTCAGAATTTCTGTTTGGTAAGACTCCCTGTTCACATAAAATTTTTCAAATTTAGCCCACTTACTTCCAAATAGATTTTTGGAGATAGGCATTGCAGAAAACTCATGTTTAGTGAAAACACCAGTGAATAATGAAAACATCTTTGGTTATAAGTGTAGGTCTGGAGATAGTACTATGTAAATGTAATGGAAATTTTATTCTTTATGCTCACAAGAATGCATTTATGAAAGTATTCCAGGTGTGTACTCTTATCAAAGAGGAAAATCCTAAGAAATGAGGAAAAGAACATTCTCTTTTTGTTTGTATTGTTAAATATTTTCAACTCATGATGAATTGAAACAGGCCAAGCAAACTTCTCATTTGGAAACTGGAGTTTAGAATACTCAGTTGAAACAAGTTTTAACTGTAACAGAAAAATAACCATATAATTGACCCTAGAACTGAAAGAAGTTAATTTGATCCAGAGCCTGAGCACAATATAGACAATTGTTAGAAATGTATTGCAGCAGAATTAAGTATTGAGAGCTCTTTTTCCTTTGTTGAGGAGGACGGGAGAAGGAATAACTCAAAAGCGAGTGAGGCAACTCTTAATAGGAAGTCAAAATGTGTAGCTCCAATGACAGCCTGATTGGACCTGCATGGCTTACAGAGGAGTATGGTATACAAAAACATAGTTCTTAAGAGTGAGATAAGGAAGAGTGATACGCTACACAACATCAGTAAAGTTTATTATAGAAAATGATCCTTAAAAAGATAAGCTATATGCAGCCATGGTTGGGCAATTAGAAAAAAATTAAGCTTATATAAACTTATTAAACAGAACTATGGATTTTGAAATTTGAGAGCTGGCATATTTAACATAATTTTATTGGCTTCTGGAGCATTTAAAACATTAGATTTTATAGATTTTTCTATTTTCCTCTCCAAGTTACAGACAAGCTGTGCCAGTGAAACTGATTGGACAGTTTTATTGGTTAAAATGATAGAAAAATGCATTACAATATTAAATTGAGTTCTGTCTTTTTACTTATCTTGAAAAAAGAAGAAATGTTAAAGGTATTAGCCAAAATTAGAACTTACGAGTATCCTTAGAAAGAGAATCTGATTGCCCTATTATAGAAAAGAATTTTAATGTTTTAAATGTGATAAATTGAGAGGTCATCAGATATTTTTATGTACTCTATTTTCCTAGGTGAAATATTAAAATTGAAAAGCAATATATCTTAGGAACCTTTGATACAGAGAACCCAGAATAATACAGTTTGTGAATTTAAATGACTGTGCCAAGCAATGTGGGGTTCTGTTTCCAATAGACTTTATTTTCCACAAATCTAAATGTATCCATATTGGTGGAATGTCAAGTCCTTTCAAAGAATCAGTGTGACCTCTATGTGTGGCTTATGTGGATAAAGGAGGGTAAATCTAAGAGGGATTTAGGAGGAGGAATCAATGTTAATGGGAATTTATTAGATTTGAGGGCAAGGAAATTATCAAAAATGACTCTAATTTTTAATTTACACAGTTGGATAATTGTTGAAAATGTTTGTAATTCTAAAGACCACTGCAGTGATGAAGTAGGTAGAGGCAAGATAGAGATAGCACAAATTCAATTTTGGACATGCTACATTTTCAGTGCCCATCAGTCAAATATTTCCTAATCCTACATGTACTCTATGGTTGCTGAGATTAAATACAAATATTACCTTCAAGAAGCTTATATGGCATTATTCAAAATATATTAGCGATAGTTTTTACCAATATTTGCAATATAATTTACGATAGAGCTTGTAAGTCAAGCTATATGACTCTAGACCTGATAGAAATATGGTACTGGAAAAAAGTCAGATATTTTCAACATTTCCTCTTTTCCTTTATTCATCGGTTGGCCTGACACTTTTTACTCAATGAGTAAATGGCTGAAAAGTTATTTTTTAACCATTAAATTTTTTAGTAGAATTTTATTTTAAAAGTTTTTATTATTATATAGTTGGCATACAATGTTAGTTTCAGAAGTACAACATAGTGATTCAACAATTCTATACATTACTCCATGCTAACCTTGACAAGTGTGATCACCATCTGTCACCATACAATATTATCGTAATATTATTGACTATATTCCCTATACTATATTTTTCATCTCCATGACTTATTTTTTTATAACTGGAAGTTTGTACTTATTAATCCCCTATCACCTCCCCTTTGACAAACACCAGTTTATTCAGCTTGTTTTCTGTATTTATTAGTGTATTTGTTGTTGTTGTTTTTCTTATTTATTTGTTCTTTTTAGATTCCACATATAAGTTGTCTTTCTCTGTTTCACTTATTTCACGTAGCATAGTGCCCTTCAGGTCCTTCCATGTTGTCTCAAATGGCAAGATCTCATTCTTTATTATGGTTGAGTAATATTCTCTTGTATATATATATACTACATTTCTTTATCCATTTTTTGATTGATACTTGTGTTATTTCCATATCTTGACTATTATAAATAACGTTGCAATAAGCATAGGGGTCCATATCTTTTTTAATTACTGTTTTCATTTTTTGGGGTGAATACTCAGTAGTGGAATTACTGGGTTACATGGTATTTCTATTTTTAATTTTTCGAGGAACCTCCATATTGTTTTCCACAGTGGCTGTACCAGTTTGCGTTCTCACCAACAGTGCCTGAAGGTTCCTTTCCTCTACTTCCTCGCCAACACTTGTTATTTCTTTTTGACCCTAGCCATTCTGACAGGTGTAAGGTGATAAGGTTGTTAAGTTTATGGTTTGGCTGTTAACCTCTTTTCCCATATATCATTTACAAATATCTTCTCCCATTTGATAGGCTTACTTTTCATTTTGTTACCATTTCCTTTGCTGTGCAAAAGCGTTTTATTTTGGTGTGGTCCCAGTAGTTCATCTTTGCTTTTTCCCCCCTTGTCTGAGGAGACCTATATAGAAAACTGTTTCTAAGGCTGAGGTCAAAGAGATTACTGGCTGTTTTATTCTAGGGTTTTGTGATTTCATGTCTCATGTTTAGGTCTTTAATACATTTTAAGTTGTGTGTGTGTGTGTGTGTGTGTGTGTGTGCATGTTTGTATAGTGTAAGAAAGTGGTCCAGTTTCATCCTTGTACATGTAGCTGTCCAGTTTTCCCAGCACCACTGACTAAAGAGACTTTAATCAGTCTTTTCCCAATTGTATATTCTTGCCTCCTTTGTTGTAGATTAATTGATCATATAAGCATAGGTTTATTTCTGGACATTCTATTCTATTCATCTATGTGTTTAGTTTTGTTCTGGTACCATATTGCTTTGATTATTACAGCTTTGTAGTGTATCTTGAGATCTGTAATTGTGATACCTTCAGCTTTGCTTGTTTTCAACATTTCTTTGTCTATTTGAGGTCTTTTGTGGGTTGATACAAATTTAAGGATTATATGTTCTACTTCTGAGAAAAATACTATGGGTATTTTGATGAGGGTTGCATTATGTAATACAGACATTTTAATTTGTATAATTCATGAATATGGAATGTCTATTTGTATTCAATTTCTTTCATCAGTGTCTCACAATTTTCAGAGTACAGATCTTTCATCTCTTTGGTTAAATTTATTCCTAGGTATTCTATTCTTTGTGGTTCAATTGTAAAAGGATTGCTTTCTTAATTTCTCTTTCTGCTAACTTATTAATGTATAGAAATGCAACCAATTTGTGTATTAATTTTGTATCCTACAACTTTAATGAATTGACTTACTTTTAATCTTTTTTGTGTGTGTAGTCTTTAGTGTTTTCTGTGTAGAGTATGTCATCTGCAAATAGTGACAGTTTAATTTCTTCCTTACTAAGTTGAGTATCTTATTTCTAGTCTGACTTCTATGGATGAGACTTGTAGTACTATACTGAATACAAGTGGCAGGAGTGAACATCTTTGTCTTCTTTCTAATCTTAGAGGAAAATCTCTTACTTTTTCACCATTGAGTATGATGCTAGCAGTGAGATTGGTTTGATTAACTATAGATTTTTCATATATGGTCCTTATTATTATATTGATGTATGTTTCCTCTAAATCCTGATTTCTAAATAGATATCTACATTCATATTTTTAATGTAAAAATACATTAATGAAGTTTCTACTATCTTGTTGGAATTAGGTTATTGTGAGGATGAAACTTTTCTAATATGTTTTGGAAATTGTTTTATGGGGGCTGATTCAAAATCATTGGTTGGAAGAGATTAAAACCATGCCTTTTGGAATGTGATAAAAGGAATATTAAGTAAAAATATACTCTGTATTTGTGTTAACTTGTGTGTATGAGTGTATAAGGTATCTATATACATATATGTGTATGTGTGTAAATAGTTTTCAAAATGTGTTTAGATGCAAGTTTTTAATGAAATCTTCTCTATAACAACTGGGTGAGGACAGTAGAATGGCCCAGATTTTGTTAAGTTCATTTCTTAGTTTAGGACACTGTGGCTCTGAGTCACTTCCTATAACGCCTTGATGGTGGAGTCAAAATGAATGAGTTTGCTCTACAGACCCAGTTCAGTTCTGCTTCCATTATTCTGAGTGGATGAACTATGGAGTAGGGAAATTATTCTAGGAAAACCTGTAATAATGAATTTTGACAAGCTTCTAGGACAGTAATACATTGGATTATTTAGGTCTTCTACTTGGAGATTATAAACTAAAAAACTATGAGTGAAGTTGCAGTGATGGTGAAGAAATAATAAAATGGGATGAAATGGGCCATCTGATAATTATTAGTGGGGATTAATTATTAGAATAATTAATTAATCCTTAAGCTTGGAAAGAAGCATATATACTAAGGTTGTTGACTTCTTAAAATACAATAAAGTGTCACAAAAATTATTTAGGAAGGAGTGATATCAGCTAGATGGCAGGGTGGGAAGCTCTAGACCCTTCTCCCCTACAACATATCAATTCAACCACAATTAATGGACAAATTTCCTTTATGAGAAATCCACAGACTGAGTGGCTCCTAGATCCTGACAAATACAATATCAGACTCCCTGAAGCCAGTGGGAGTTTTAGGACACCCTTTCACCAGAATCCCTATTCCTGACATAGTGCCATACAATCAGGGAAAGAGTCCTTTCTACCAGCTTCTTTAAGGGGAAGGAAGAAGTTGGTTCACACATATGATACTGATGCTGAGTGTCCTGAGGATGCTCCCCAGAGGACTGGCTGCTGCCTTGCTAGTCTTGGAGATCTGAAGGGTCTGGCACAGTCTATCTGCCTGGGGGGAAAATTAAGATTGCGGCTTGGGCAGTTAGAAGACGTAACACCTCCCCTCAGCTCAGTACAGAATGAATAGTAAAAAACCATGGCTGCCTTCTTTTCTGTGGGGAGGAAAAAAATTTGTCCAGGCATTTAATGTCACCAGCTCTTCTTGGAGTGGGCCAAAGGATTACCTTCTGTCTTGCCTGTCTCAGAGTGCTGATAGGACCTGGCAAATTCTGGCTATCTGGGGACAAGTGAGAACAGAGATGAGAGATTTGGGCTGGCAAATAACGTTGACCCCTCCCCCTGGTTCAGCAAGAGCAAGCACATGAAAAATTTTAGCTCCCAGTTTCTCTGTGGGGGAAAGGATTGGATGGAATGCCCAGCGATCCAACTTTTCTGGGGGGCTGCTCAAAAGACATTTCTGATAAAGGATGTATGATACCATGGATGGATACATGGTGGATACATGCCATTATTACTTTTTCCAAACTCATAGAATGTCCAACATCAAGATTGAACTGTAATGCAAACTATGGACTTTGAGTGATTATAACGTGTCAATGTAGGTTTATCAGTTGTAACAAATGTATTGCTCTGGTGGGGATGTGGATAATGAGGGAGGCCATATGTGGATAGAATCAGGGGTAAACAAAAAATCTCTAACTTCTTTTCAATTTTTCTGTAAATCTGAAAATGCTTTATAAATAAAGGCTGAATAAAAAGACCAAACAAACCAGAAATGTCCAAGGTGATTAACAAAACTATTTTAAATAACGTACTTATATTTTTATAAGTATAAAAATTATATTATATATTTTTATAAGTATAAATACTTATAAAAATTTATAATTTTTATAAGTATAAAAATTATATTATATATTTTTATATTGACATTATGTTTATTCAAAGTTTAAATAGGTGAAAAGTATTATTTCTCAGCAGATAGAGGATCCAATCAACTGATCTTTGACTTTTAAATTAAATGGCATAATTTTGATGACTGTTACAGAATGCTGGATGTGTGTGCTGATGTATAGTTTATATAAGAATACAATGTAGCATATAGCTATCATACAAGATACTGCTTAATCATTTTAGTTTGGATAAGAAAATTATGCCTCTCAACCGTGAATTACAAAATCACTTGGGAGCAAACAGTTTGACACAAATGTGACATTTGAAAATGAAATTGCATCAATAATGTGGTGACTCTTCTAGGTTTCATTGGAATTGTGGATAGTGATTTGGAAAGGAGCTTGGACTAGCTGTGCACTCGCTTCAGTAGCTGTGCTGCTCCTTATCAGGTGCAGTGTCAAATAAACTTCATGAAGATTTAAAGCCTTAGAGATAAGCATGCAATTGAAAATGCATTCCTATTATGCACTTAAGGCAATGTGATACTACCTGTTCTCTAAACTGAATTTTAAGCAGCTGGAGCTATTGGGAACTAATTTCCTAGGTTAAACGCTAATTTTCCTGGATCATTCTTATTGTACTCCATTGTGATATTCCATTTTAAAATATAAATTTGGAATTATTTCAACTTATTTTATAGTTGAGATTATTAGTAAGAAGTGCAAAGTGATTTCAATGACACGAGCTTATTAAAATCTGCTTATTTTGCTGGTTTTTCTACCTCCAAGAGTCATTGCCTAGCAAGACTTACAAATATGAAAATACCTGTTTCCATTTGGCATGGCTTTGATCAGTTTATGGCTTAGACTCAGAGATGAGAGGTTTTCATAAGCTGTTATCTGCTATGTGTGCTAAAATAATTTAACGCATGTCCCAAAATGTATTGTTCTACTTAAAAAAAAAATCAGATGATCTGCATCATGTCTCATTGAGTCAGTAATCTTTTAAGGGTGATGTTGGAGGAAGAACCTGGTTGAATAGGCTGTTGAACCAATGGGTGAGTCCTAGCTGATTACTTACTAGCTCTGTGGTTTGGGCAAGTTGTTTAACTCTCCTGTACCTTATGTTCCTCATCCACAAATTGAGTATGATAATACAGAGTTTTTTGTGATATTTTGAAAATAATATATATATGTGAAACTGCTTTTATAAGTGACAGAGTCCTATATAAGTTAAGACAGTGTTTCTCAACCAATTTGTCCCCTATGAATCATTTGGTAATGTCAGAAGTCATTTTTGATAGGTAGAACTTGGGGCAGAGGGTGTGCTACCAGCATCTAGTGTGTAGAGGCTGATGATGCTGCTAAACATCCTATAGTGCACAGGACCCAAAGATCAATAGCACTGTGGTTGAGAAACCTTGGGTTAAAAATTTAAAACCTCAAACATTTACATAACTCTAAGGGGCTTATAATCCTAGTTTTTCAACCATTCTTTAGTGGGTATAGATGCTATATTTAATCACTTAGTTTATGCTTTAATTCAAAATATGCTTAAAATAGTATTCACTATAGCATTATAATTTATTTGCATTACATTTTGATAATATATTTCCACATATATTCGCTTTTTTGCTAAATTTTCTTTTTTTAAAAAAATATTTTAATTATTTATTCATGAGAGACACACACAGAGAGAGGCAGAGTCATAGGCAGAGGGAGAGGCAGGCTCCATGCAGGGGGCCCAATGTAGGACTTGATCCTGGGACTCCAGGATCACGCCCTGAGCTGAAAGCAGACGCTTAACTGCTGAGCCACCCAGGCATCCCTTTTTATTAAGTTTTCCACAAGGAAGTATAATTGTGATCCATGAAAGTTCTTGAGTTTGTTCAGCTCCCAATTTCATAGATATTTTAATCATTTAAAAAAATAAACCTGATAGTTTTTTAAATTCTAGCTTATTATAGATCCCCAATCCATTATTTGAAAATATTAAACAAAATATGTTTCAGAATCTTTTTGGATTTTAGTCTGGTAGTATAGTGCCAACCTTACATAATATATATGTTATATTAAATCTTATCATGGTCTGGGGCAGTGCATTTTACTCTATTTATACAGTAAAATGTGTAAATAGTCACACTAAGTGGGTTAAATGAGTTTATATCAGTTCAGATCATATTTTACCACTAAAAGAATTCAGGTCAGATTTTGTTGACAAATGAATTATAAAACAAGGCTTCCAGTTTCCAGGGCCTTTGTGGATTTTGTAATTGTAGATGTTCTATAGAACTCTTTATATCCTTTTACTAAACATAATGCCTCATATCTATGAAGCTATGTCATATTACCAAAAGAGCAACAGAGTATATAAATTTTGTTATACCAAATAGATAGGCACCCCTTTCCCAACCAATTCGGTAATTATCAGAAAGGACATGTATATTTGAAACACGTACTGACTTAATTAATGTTCCAAGTTATGCCAGACTATATAAATAAGTGTCCCAGTTAATGAGCAGTTACACCAATATTCACAGTTACAAGGAAAATATACTCTGCAAAATGAAAACACTCCTATAAAGGATACAATTTATAACACAATATATTTACAAAGTATAATTGGATATATCCAATTTGAGAGTGAGAGTATTATTAGTGTCTATTTTAATTAATAGTGAATATGTATGTTCAGGACTTGACATAGCTTCAGAACAATGTCACCATGACCAAGTGTAATTATGTATCCAACTCTCACTGTGTTTCCTTATGAATACTTAAAATTTAAGACTTGCTTAAAGAAAAGGATGATGGGACAAATACTTGAGAGGCTTGGTAAAGTGACATAATGAATTGGAGGTACAAGAAAATGCTTCTCAAAGACTGCCTTCTGCATAAGGAGTATGCACATGGGCAGAATAGAATTCTAATGAGATTTATAAATGAGTGGCTTTTGTCTTGACCAGTTCTTCAAGGCTTCTTTACACCGAAGCACATGATATTGAAATGGTCCAAGGCTGTATCTCATTAGGATCACGGATATGCTGTGGGAGTCTTGGCCCTGCTTCCTGTACCATGTTGAAGTCAAACTTCTTTGATGTAGATTTTCTTGAGGTGAACTCTGTGTTTGAAACCCTTCAAAAGGACTTTGGTTTCCAGGAATGTGATAGTAGACAACCTAAAAATATTTCCACTATAAAATATTTATAAATGTATAAAATATAAAAATGTCTTTTAAACTCCAGAGCTAGGAACCTAAAAAAGAAAAGGACACTTCCAGCTCCTAAAAATGAAGAGGGGAACCAAATTCAGGAAGCAGAGGTTTGAAATCGCAGTAAATGAGGAAACTATTATTTATTTATTTATTTATTTATTTTTTTTATTTTTATTTTTTGGAAACTATTATTTAAAGACTTGACTAGTGAGAGAGACAGGGCTTTGGATAAAGAAGGGTAGTTGAAACTAAGTTTCTTACAAAAAACTAATGCCTTCAAAAATCTGTATCCTCATGAAATGGTGGGAAAGGAAAAAAAAATGCCTGTTGGCTAGGAAATGTGACAAAATAAGTTGGCCAAATTTGGTTTAGACACTCGATAGAACATAAAGAAATAAATGTTTCAGTAGAATTTATAGTCAGAGCTTATAGTCAGCCTATATGCCTTTGTATGGATTGGTTTTATATTTACAAAGTACGTTGTAATTTTAGGAAATTAACATAAACATTTTCCAGGGGTAACTGACACAAGATGCCAGATGTTTCTGTGGAAATACACAAATAAAGCCCTACTCAATATAAGCTAATGATCCAAAGTTACCAAACTTGCAAGGAAAAAAATATCAAGAATGTCTTGGAAGATACAGCAAATATAGGATATGACTCATAAACATATAGAAATATCATTAATAAACCATAGTATAAACATATAAAATTATCAGAGTAATAAAGGAAAAAAATAGATGTGTAAGGACAGGATAAAAAATTTCCAGGTAAAATTTTTCAAAAGGCATAATTGATTGCTAGAAATTAAAAATGTTTTCCAGTTTATGGACTTAAAATTAGAGGTAGCTTAAGAAGAATTCATGATTTAGAAGGCATATTGGGGTAATTGTCCAGAATGCAGCCCTGAGAGATAAAGAGACGATATGGCTAAGAAACATGGGTCACTGAATGTTAAAATTGAACATTATATACCTAAAAGTTTTCTAGAAGGAGAAATTGGAGAGAGTTTTCCAGATTTTTCACAGACATGACTTCTCATATTCAGGAATTCAGGAATTACAGTGAATCACAATATAAGATCAATCAAAACAAATTCACATTTGGAACATTATAATGAAGTTGAAGAACCCTGAAGTCAAAGAGAAGACTTTAAAAGCACCAAGGAGTAAAGGCTGTCTGTCACCTCTTTACATGTGATTTTTCAATACCAATAACAGAAACCATAAAATAGTAGAATGATCTTTAATGTTATCTAAGGTAATCTGGAATTCTATCTATATCCATGTAAACTGTAATTTTAAGGGTGAAGCAGAATAACACCCATTCAAAGATTGAGACAATTTACTACTAGTAGACACTAAAAAAACAACTAAAGAATGTACTATAGGAAGGAAAAAGAAGTCCTACCAGAAAGAAGGCATGAGAAGAAACATGGAATGGTGAGCAAAGAAATTATTACACTAGTAGTCAGTGTATATTATGGTTATACTTAAGTGCTTACCTAGGGGGTACAAAATCAAGATGGAAATAGGCTTTGTTTTTGTAATGTTAACATTCTAAGAGGCCACTCATTCATTTATTTAACAAGTATTTGTGGGTCAGGCAAACACTTGAGGTACAAGAGTTACAGCAGGGGACATACAGCATAACAAAAGTCACCGCCCTCATGCAAATTTCATTCTAGAGGAGAGAGACGGGCAACTATCAAAGTACAGTTATATCAATTATATACTGCCTCAGGGGATGATACATATTCAAATTAAAAACAAAGCAGAAATAAAAATTCCTGAATTGGATGAGTTATAATTTCAAATAGGGGGTCAGAGTGGGCTTTACTGAGAGAGTGGCATTGGAGCAACAGTTTGGAGGAAGAAAGAGAACAAGCATTCTAGGCAGAGGGAACAGTAGATACAAAAGGCCCAAGGAAGGAATTTGTCTGGCATATTTGAGAAGGAGCTAAATCCAAATAAGCTAGGAGAGTAATGGGAGGTGAAGCTGAAGAGGATTGTGAGAAGAGTTTAGAATAGAAGGGTGACAGGATGAGAATTATGTTGAACAAAGATTAGTTTGGATGTGATATTGGCAATTAACTGTTGAGAAGAGGAAAAAAGGGTAGACAGGAGATTTAGGACACTACTGCAGCAATCCAGGCAAGTGGTGATGGATGAGAAATATAGGGTCCTCCTATTGTTCAGAGGAGGTAGAGAGATTGATTTTAAGATATGAAATCAAATGTATATGTTAAACTTATTAAGTTTAACTATAAAGTCATATGTTACCATTTTTATAAGTATATGATGGTCAAATACTAGCAATTTCACATAGTTTAATATTAACAGAATCTATAACTTCTAATAAAGTTAAAGGAAAAAGAAACTTAAATAGATTAATAGAATATAGGAGTCTCTAATGGTTTGTCACCCTCTCAAGGGAAGGGGAGGTGAATGGAGGGATGGAGACTGGGTGACGGGTACTAAGGAGGGCACTTGATGGGATTAGCACTGGGTGTTATACTATATGTTGGCAAACTGAATTTAAATTAAAAAAAATAAAATCTTAAGAAAAACATTAATAGAATAGAGGAAAGGAAAACTAAAAAAATCACAGGAAAGAAAAGTAAATGAAAGCAGAGAGTATGACGGTAATAACTCTAAGTATATTCCTATCAAAATAGATCCGAGTGGACCCAACTCACAGAAGACAGCTTGTCAGTTTGAAAAAAATAAAATTGCTCTAAATTCTCAAATTCCTAACACATAAACTGCAGAAAGAGGAAAGGAAAGGGAAAATTGTACCAGATAAATATGAACTGACCAGAGATTGGTGAAGTTATTTTTACAAAGAAATGACACTTTAAGAATAATAGACGGTTGGCATATAAAAGCAATTCTTAGGAAGATGAAGTTATATCTCATGTTTTTAATGTCATAATCCTAAAATATATAGAGAGAAATTGATGAAAATATGTACGTATCTAAAAAGTTGGTCATGGAGAGAGAGAATTTAACAAACTCTTAGTAATTAATAGATAAAGCAGGCCAAATATTTGGTTAGGTTATAAAGAATTTGTATAGCCCAGTTAATAAAATTGATATACTAACATATATAGACTCTTGTATTAAAAGAATAAATAGACTCTTGTATTAAAAGAATAAGAGTTCATGTCAAAAACATAAGGTTTATGTATACAATGGAATATTACTCAGCTATTAGAAATGACAAATACCCACCATTTGCTTCAACGTGGATGGAACTGGAGGGTATTATGCTGAGTGAAGTAAGTCAGTCGGAGAAGGACAAACATTATATGTTCTCATTCATTTGGGGAATATAAATAATAGTGAAAGGGAAAATAAGGGAAGGGAGAAGAAATGTGTGGGAATTATCAGAAAGGGAGACAGAACGTAAAGACTGCTAACTCTGGGAAACGAACTAGGGGTGGTAGAAGGGGAGGAGGGCGGGGGGTGGGAGTGAATGGGTGACGGGCACTGGGTGTTATTCTGTATGTTAGTAAATTGAACACCAATAAAAAAAAATAAAAAAATAAAAAAAATAAAAAAAATAAAAAAGAAAAAGAAAAAAAAAATTTATAGAAATTATTCTTTCTGCTATAAGCCAAGTCTCAAAAACACCAAAAAGCTGGTATCATACAGGCCATATTCTTTGATTACTATATAACTAATAACCACATAAGAAGTAACTTAAAAGCATCCAGATATCTGGAAATTAACATATTCTAAATAACTTATGGGGTGATTTTTTAAAATAAATACTAGAAAATAGAAATTGAAAGCTATTTTATAATCAGTTGATACCAGTGGAAATACTACAAATCAAATTTGAGGGATATAGCAAAAAATAGGAATTAATGAGCATGGATCACCTTAAATTCTTAAGATGAAAGGCTCAAAATCAGCTAAGCATCTGAAGCTGGAACTGATGAAATAGTAGAAAAACTGAAAACACAACAGCAGAAATTATTACAACAGAAATTAAAGAAATAGTGGGGAAGGTGAGCAAAACTAAAAACCGTTATTTTGAAAACAGATTATTGGCATGCTTGATCAAGAATAAAGAAGTCAAATTCTATTAGAAATAATGACATCATAATTATAGGCATAATACGAAGAAAAGTTAAAATTTTACGCAAAATGTTATGCCAGTAAATTTGAAAACTTAAATGGAATGAATTTTCTTAGAAAAACACACCAAACAGTCTCAAGAAGAAATGGATAACCTGCCTAAATGTATTAAAAATAAAAATTTACCCTCTCTACACCCAAGCCCCAAATGCTAGGCCTAAATTGTTTTACTGTTGAGTTCTCGCAAGCATTCAAGAAGCAGACACTATCTATCTAATGAAAAAAGGTCATTGTTAATCTCCTCTTTTAAAAAAAGTGTACATCATGGTGCATATGCTTTTCTATTTAATTTTAGGCATATTTAGGCCTGAAATTCTGTATGGAGCCTTGAAACTCCCAGCTGTTCTAATTAGCAATTGGTAGAAAAAGGATTTCTGGATGAAATTAGAGACTCTTAGATAAAAATGAAAGATAAGATCAAGACCAAAAATATATGTGTTTACTACTACCTGTTAGGAACGGACCCCTGTATAAGAATTTATATTTATTGTCCTCCTGTTTTATCTTACAACCATTTAAATGTCCTTATGTTCTTATCTGTAGAAAGTCCTTTGCAAAACATTCTGTTTTCAAAAGTATAATGTTATCTTTTGAAGAATGTAACCTTTAATCTCAAATCTTTGCAAATCAATTGTTTTTCATGGAAGATAACATCCAATCTGTGGTATCTAGCTCCATTCTCTACATATATATTCAGGAATTTTTTGTCTCTTCTCCCTCTGAATATAAATGTAAACTGATAAATTAATAGGTTTAGTAGATTTCTCATCTTACAAAATAACATGTAAAAGTGACTTTCTCTGACAGTAACATAAGTAGATCAGGATAATATGAGAAGGCAATTTATGAACAAAACATTAATTACTAATCTAAATGCAAAATTCTAAATTGAACATTTGGCAATTCATTTTCAGCAGATGTTAAATAATAATATATCACCATCAGGTTGGGTTTATTCTAAGAATGCAAGGATAATAAATCTATTAATAGTTCAAAGGAGACCATTCATATAATCTAAATAGATAAAAAGCATTTGAAAAAATTCAACATTACTAATGATAAAATCTTTTATCAAACTATGAATAAATCTAATGAATGGTATCTACCAGAAACACACTGGAACAACATTCTTTTTTTTTTTTTTCTAAGATTTTATTTATTTATTTGAAAGAGAGGGTGAGTGAGAGAGAGTGAGCAAGCAGGGGGAGAGAGAGAAGCAGACTTCCCACTAAGCAGGGACTCCAATGCACAGCTCAATCCCAGGATCCTGGGATTATGACCGGAGCTGAAGGCAGAGGCATAACAGCTGAGCCACCCAGGCACCCTAGAACACTTTTCATAAGCCCTATTACCTTATATACACCCACTTCAAGAATAATAACAGAAATAGTTGCTTTGTAGTTCTCTTTGTAGTCCAGTGAAAGTTTTACCATTAAACATTTCTCTGTAGGTAAAAGCCTGGTTAAGTGCTTAGGCTTCTGTGTGCAGTGGTTTTAGGCTACAACTTTGCTGATGCCAAAGCCTAATCTTTTGTTCTTGGAGCAATTATTAATTCCCTAAACTGTAGGTTCTGAGTATTGCTTGGTCACAAAGTCAGCAGAGTTCGGTGCCTATGATTTTATCTTAGTCTTGTTTTTCTCTGGCTCTTAGAAATTTTCTGTACTTTCAAATGAGTTTAGAAATGCATTTAAAAGTATATTTATTATAATTTATCTGGTGTCTGGATGTTTTGTGGCAGCTGGGGGAATTTAGGATTCTCTATCATTAAAAGTTTTAGAAAAATTAGCTCTTTGTGCTAATAGTTACAAATGCTTTTCATGGTTAAGACATTTGTTGCTTGACATTAAACCAAAGTAACATATGGGCCAATATATACCATAGTGCCTGGCATAGTGTAGGCACCCAATAATACCTTCTTTGCTGGTTGTTTTGTAGATAGATGACCACTTCCGTTTCTTACCCTAAAGTTTTATATATCTATATCTATATCTATATCTATACCTATATCTATATCTATATCTCCAAGAAATGGAGATCTAATATGTTTGGGGAAAAAAATTATCTCATAAATTGATAGTTCCTCTTGGATGAGTTAATTTATACATTTAATAGGATAATAATGAAAATGGTAATGGGATATTTTTATAAGCTAGAAGAAATGGATTCTAAAGTTCATATGAAAAAATAAGAATAGCTAGAAATGTGTGTGTGAGCGTGCACTAGATGTTTTACTTATTAAAGGATATATGAACTTTACAATAATTAAAAATAGCCAGGCACCTGGGTGACTTAGTTTGTTGAGCGACTGACTCTTGATTTTTGGCTCAGGTGATGATCTCAGGGTCATAAGACTGTGCCCCGAGGCAGGCTCCACACTAGTTGTGGAGTCTGCTTACGAGTCTCCCTTAACCCTTCCCCTAAATTCAGAAAAAGCTGAAAACTTATCAAAGAACTAAAGTTTTTTGAAGTCATGAAAATATTAGAAGAAATTATGGCATAACATTTTTATTACCTATAGGCAGAAAGGCCATTTTTAGGTATGTTTCTAAACCTAAATATCACAAAAGGTAAACAACTGAGAAAATACTTACAATTCACATTAAAATTGTTCATTTCCTTCATATATAAAGAACTTTTATCAGTAAGTGAGACACAGCAGCATAATAGAAAAAAATGGCAAAGTATATAAAAAGTGTCTCACAGGAAAGAAAATAGAAATAGAGAAATAACTTTCAAATATATGAGAAGTTCCTCAATATCATGCATATTGAGGAATGTAAAAGGAAAACTTTCATTTTTCCTAGACCACTAAATTTGATACATAATGTGTGGAGGAATAATAAGGTATGTCTTAGTATTAGAAAAAATCGATCAAGGTTTCTGTGTGGAGAAAGGAGACGATTAAGGAAGAGGAATATCAGAAGACTTTAAAATAATTCAGGTGAGAGATGATTATATAACAGATAAAAGTTTTAGCATTTTTGGTATTGAATCCTGGCCAGTTAAGGAGGTGGAGCTTTCTGAACATGAGGAAATATTAGATGTGAAGAGTGATTGTAAAAAGAGGAAATAAGAATTACTCCTAGTTTGTTTTTTTTTTTTTTTGATCTAAGCTACTGCACAGGTGTTGATGGCTGTGTGAACTTGGAAGGAAATTCTGAGCTCCAGAATGGAACAGAACTCAGCTGACCCCTAGATTGTAGCCTTGTGAAAACTTGACCCTGGACTAGGTTCAGGACCCAGCTGTGCTTTGCCTGGCTCCTAAATCACAGAAGCTGGGAAAGTAAAATATACATTTGTGATCATTTATTTCACAGCAATAGGAAGCTAAAACATTTGTACACTTAAAAAATTTATATTTGACCATTGTAGCAGTAGTATTCTGTAAATATCGATTAGGTCTAGTTGGTCAGTAGTGTTTTCGGAATTTTCTCATATTGATTTTCTGTCTGCTTGCCGTAATAGAGAGGTGTCTTGAAATCTCCAACTATAATTTTGGATCATCCTTTTTCCTTTCAGAGCTGTCAGTTTTTCCTTCATTTATTTTAAAGCTGCTAAGTACAGGCACATCAATTGAATTGATGAGTTGACTTTTATCATTTCAAAATGTTTGTTTTTCTTCCCTGGTGGTATTCTCTGTCTTAAAATCTAATTTGTGTGATAGTAACACTGCCAGTCCAGGTTTTCTTTATTAATATCTTCATGCTCTATCATCTTTAATCCCTTTTTAAACCTATCTGTGTCTTTATCACCAGACTATAGTTGAGTCTTAATTTTTTTTATCAACTCAAAATTTCTGCCTTTTAGTTAGAGTGTTCAGGCCACTTAACTTTAATGTAATTAGTGATGCAGCAAGGTTTAAGTGTATAGCATTTCTTTGTTTTCTGTTTGTCCCATATGACATTTTCCCTGATTTCCTGTTTTTTGGATTAATTGATTATTTTTATATCAATTTTACCTCCATTACTTTTAATTATAGCTCCCTTAATTTTTAAGTGACTTTTATAACATTTATGACATTTAACTTATTGCTCTTTACTTTCTGATTATACTACTGAATGTATAATGTAAAATTTTACATTTTTTCCTTCTTTTCTATTATTTTTTTTAAAGATTTTAATTATTTATTTATGAAAGACACCCACACACACAGAGGAGAGAGAGAGAGAGAGAGAGAGAGAGAGAGAGAGAGGCAGAGGGAGAAGCAGGCTCCGTGCAGGGAGCCCAACGTGGGACTCCATCCGAGGACTCGATTCGGGAATTCCAGTCTCACGCCCCGGGCGTGAAGGCAGGCGCTAAACGGCTGTGCCACCCAGGGATTCCCTCTTTTCTGCTATTATTGTTGTACAATTACCTGTCTATAATTACCCCTAAAAATATTTGTATTTTTTTCTATTGCTGTCATAGTAATTTATCACAAATTTAGTGGCTCATCAAATAAAAATTTATTATCTTGCAGTTCTTTAGAAGTGTGGTATGGGGGCAGCCCCAGTGGCTCAGCGGTTTAGCGCCGCTTTCAGCCAGAGGTGTGATCTTGGAGACCCGGGATCAAGTCCCATATTGGGCTCTCTGCCTGGAGCCTGCTTCTCCCTCTGCCTGTGTCTCTCATGAATAAATAAATAAAATCTTAAAAGAAAAAAAAAGTGTGGTATGGGTCTCATTGGGCTAAAATCAAGGTGTTAGATTATATTCCTTTCTGGACAGTTTAGGGAAGAACATATTTTTGGTTCTTTTGGATTGTTGACAAATTCATTTCCTTGAGGTTGTAGCATCTAAGTCCCCATTCTCTTGTTGGCTATTAGCTAAAGGCCATTCCAAGCTTCTAGAGAAAGCTGCTCCTTGGCTCCTGATCTATGACAGATCTAACTCTCATTCCAAATATCTTTGACCCTCTCCCACCCTTGTATTTCTCTCTCTAACAGCAACTGAGAAAGATTCTCTGCTTTTAAGGACTTGTGTGACTATTTCAGACTTACATGGATAATCCAGAATAATCTCCTGATCTCAAGATTCATAACCTTAATCATCTTTACAAAATCCTCTTCATCATACACTATAACAAAGTCATAGGTTATGGGAATCAAGGCCTGGGCAGCTTTTGGGGGCCATTATTCTGACACCTACATTTAGTATTTTTGCTTTAAACAGTCCCTTGTCTTTAAATCAAATTTAAAAATCTCTTTCCTTTAATATTTACAACATATTCACTATTCTGTTAGTCTTCATTTCTTTGTTTAGATCCAAGTTTCTATCTGTTATAATGTTCCTTCAGCCTGAAAAACTTCCTTTAAAATTTTTGAGTTCATATCTATGAGTGACAAAATCAATCTGGCTTTCTTTGAATGAAAATGATTTTATTGGGACACCTGGGTGGCTCAGTGGTTGAGCATCTGCCTTTGGCCCAGGGCGTGATCCCAGGATGCTGCGTGGAGTCCCACATTGGGCTCCCTGTGAGTGCCTGCTTCTCCCTCTGCCTGTGTCTCTGCCTCTCTGTCTCTGTCTCTCATGAATAAATAAATAAAATCTTAAAAAAAAAAGAAAATTATTTTATTTTGTACTTGTTTGAGGAGGATATATTCACTCAATATAGATTACTAGATTAATGCATTTTCCTTTCACATGTTCAAGATGTTGCTTGTCTTCTTGCTTGTGTTATTTTTGATAAGAAATCAGTAATAATTTTATTTTTGTCCCTCTATTTGTAATTTGTCTTTATCTTTGGCTGCTTTAGAGGTGTTTTACTTTTTTTTTCATGGATTTTTGGTAATTTGGTTTTAACATGCTTGGTAGTATTTTCTTTGTGTTTATTATGTTTGAAATTCATTGAGTTTGGCTTATGGTTTTATAGTTTTCACTAAATTTGTAATATTTCTGTTATTTCTTCAAATATTTGTTTATTCTTTCCCTTCCTTCTTGGATTTCAATTGTCATATTTTAGATTTTTGATATTTTCCCACATGTTCTGAGACTATTTGTTGCCTTTTAGCTTTTTTTCCCCCTACTTCTTTTTGTTTTGGGTTGGATAATTTTATTACTATGTCTTCAGGGTCGCAACTCACTAATCTTCTATATATATGTATGTATAGTTGAGCCCATTTGGTGAATCTTTTTTCTTCAGATACTGAGTTTCACATATTTAAGGTTCTATTTGGCTATTTTATATATATATATATAAAATATATAAAATATGTGTATATATATGCACAATATTTGTCATTATATTCATGTTTTAATTTAAATCTTTGAAAATATAATAACTATTTTCAAGTTCAATCACTTTCTTTTATTAATTATGTCATTTTTTTCCTACTAAATGACTTCTGGTTATGGATCCTATTTTTCTGCTTCATTGAATGCCTAGTAATTAATTGAATACTGAACAGTGTCAGTATTGCATTGCTGATCATCTAGATTTTGTTTTCCTCTTTTAAAGAGTATTGCATTTTGTTTTGACAGTTATTTAAAGTCCACTTTCATTTTTTTCAAGGATTCTTTTTAAGGTTTTTAAAAGGAAACCCTAGGCTAGGTTATACTGTGGTGCTAGTTTAGCCTTACTAGTAACATGTGATCCTTTCAGGGTTTATACTAATTGACCTAGGTGTTCACTGAGGACGCTCTACTCTAGGTTATTGAAATTCAGATATGTTTTAACCCTTTTCAGATTTTAGGAAGTTACATTTTATATCTCCATAATCTATGTTCTTTCCCTGGTAATGTCCTTTGCCAGACTCATAGAACATCATTATACTGATGTGTAGTGCGCATTTGATCAATCTTAAATGGATCCAGTTCCAGTCACCATAGCATCCCTGAGCTCTTATCTCTTTCTCTTCCAAATGAACAGAGCTGCTATATTCTGCTTGGGATTCCCCTTTCTGACATGCAGTGTAATAAATGGATCTAGGAAAAAAGTCATGATGATTATAGGGCTCATCTTATTTGTTTTTCTTCTCAGGTACCAGAGTCTCTGACTATTTGTTGTCCAATCCAGTTTTCTAGTTGTTGAGAGGATAATTCTGGTCTTACTTGCACTAGTTGTCAGGAGGGTAAGTTTTGGGCTAATTATTTTATGATACCAGGGTACAGAAATACAAATCATTTTTCTTAAAATGTATTTTAAAAAAACAAACTTCCCTTACTTTGAAATATGCTGTACATAAAAGGCAGACATATAAATTAGATGCCTTCAGGTATTTGAGAGGAGTTTGAAAATAATTAATGTAATATATAATCTACAAATTATCTGGTAAACACATTGGGTTGGTTAAAAATTAATAAGTAATTTTCTGAATTGCACCATTTTCATTCATTCCTCATTCCTCAAAGTTGTATATAGCAGTAACTTTTGATAAAGGCAACAGATTTTAGGTATTCTAGTGTAAGAACCATGTCTTCTACTCTTGATGACATAATTCATGTATTAAATGCTCTGGATGGAACTCAGTATTGCCTTACCCAATGGGTTATTTTTAACATAAATCTTTAGTTTCTAAATTTTTATATAAAATTGTGCCAAATCTAAACTAATGCAGCATCATAAGAGTGAGCTACAAATCTATACTTCCATGAAGATAGTGCCAGTAAGTAGACGCTAAAGCTAAGTAAGAAATGCAGTATCATATAGGACAAATTAAAAAAAAATTAACATGAATTATTCAAAAACAGTAAGTAGACAAAAAGGCTGAGAATTCAATGTTTTTAGAAAGAAAATTCAATAATATTTATGTGGGTGCATATATAAAGCCAAGGAAAGTGAAGGGCATATCTTTCCCAAGTTAGAATAAAACCACTTGTCAAGGAGTATGTATTTGTCCTAAGAAAAGAACGTATCCTGATGATGTGTGAAAATGTTTTTCTCTTGTGGAGTAGATAATACTTACAAAGTGAATACTTTGGATTTGAAGATTCAGCGCGTTCAATATCTCACCCGATTGAAAGCAGCACCGGGTCAGGAGGGCAATCTATTTGATTAGTTTGTGAAGGCCTTGGCATTCACTTCTTAATGTGAACCTGTTCCAGTGGTTTTCTTATTGTAGGGGTACTTTCTAATCTGTAGCTCTTATCTCTATGAATACTTTGGATGTGGTCAGCCATCTTGGCTAATTCTGAATTCACTGGCACTAATAAACCAATCTATAATGAGACTTTTCATAAGTCTTTTGCATATCTTCCTCCATGGAACACATTTAAAAAATAATTTAGTGTCAGCTGCAAATCAGTATCTATACAGAAACTATTATGCATTTATGTAGCTTAGAGCACTCTGTTATAAGACAAATGCTACTTATGAGGCTAATTAATTAATTTCCACGTGCTAGCTGACACTTTTGTTTAGACTAATAAAGACTCACATGACAAGTGGAATTTTTGCTCTGAAATAAACTACAGTTTACTCTATGGAAATGATGCCTTCACATATTCAGTTTCTTTGTGTTAGTTAAGTCTTAAAATTTCTAAAATCTACTTTAGAATGCAAAGATTTATGTGGACAAATTTCTTTAAATTTTATCTCTAAGTTAATTTTTTATTTTTTTCCTTATGATTTCTAGTGAGTCCTTAATTTTTTAAAAAGATTTTATTTATTTATTCATGATAGACACACACACACACACACACACAGAGGCAGAGACACAGGGAGAAGCAGGCTCCATGCAGGGAGCCTGATGTGGGACTTGATCCTGGGACTCCAAGATCATGCCCTGGGCTGAAGGCAGGTGCTAAACCGCTGAGCCACCCAGGGATCCCCATAGTGAGTCCTTAATTTAAAGCCAAGTATTTATTATGATTTTCCATCCTTTATATAACTATTATTTAGAAAATTCTCTCATTTTTCAGTCATAAATCCTATTTGACATCTTACCCCTAGCCCTGGCCAGGCACAGAAGTTGTAAGAGTCTCCTGATTGATTAGTTAGAGAAGTGAGTAGAAAATTATGGGTAACTTCCATATTGAAATGTAATCTTTGATTTCCCCTCCTAACCTTTCCTTGTTCTCTGAAGTGATTATTCATGTAAAGGACTATATTCATTTATAGATACTAAGGCTATTATTCAGGCTAATGACAGTGGATCCTAAAGACTTAGAGACAGATAAACCTGATAAATCCACTGGCTATTCTGAATGGGCACTCTCACTGGTATCATTAGTACAGCAGTCACATTCAGAGTACCAATGAAGTCACTCTTCCTGCAAGGATGTTGAAAATGGATGACATGGAGCCCTTTTTGAGGGCATTCGCTGTAACAAAATCTCATAAGTTGTGTCATCTTTACAGCAGAGTGCCATAATCATGATGGCTGATCTCTATTACTGCAGAAAGTTCAACCAATTTTATCTGTAACACTAACAGGATATTCCTGAATGCCACTGTTTTGACTATATAAATGTATTAAGCACTCCTGTCCTTAAGTGATAAAGGACTAGGGGTTGCATTTTTAAAGAAAAATGCCCCCATGAAAATGAGTGAGCATCTCAAAACCTCAAGGACTATGAAACTAACAATTATGCTTGGAAAACTCCCTGTGGGAAATATCATGGTTAGCTTTGTTCTGAGATTCTCCTGTCCCTGTTGTGGTGCTATGATCCTCTGTGTTTGAAACCCAAGATGAAGTAGACCTTCATCTTCTGTTGAAAGGCCTGACCTTCAGTTTCCTGTGATCCTTTGGTTAAAAGAAATAAAAGGACCTTTTCTTTCCAGTAAGATTGTCTAACAGGCATTGACAACCTTTTCAATTCCTCTGTCAAGCTAGGTGGGGCATGCTGGAGTAAGCTATGTCCCTGCTGAGTAACCTTTACCTGTGACCTGACATTTTAAGCATCCCTTATTTTATTCTCTGGGGCCCATCCCTATTTTCAGAGTAGAGGTGGAATCTGGTAGAAGGAAATGGAAAATGGACACAGATAGGAAGAGGTAGTAAGAGTGGATGGGTCAAGTGGCAACTGGTTCCAGATCAGGGAGCCTTCCTATTACCTGCTATGATATCGTCTCTGGATTTGACAAAGCTGGATTGGGAGTTAGAGGTTCTTGTGTATTATTTGTATTTGTATTTGTATTTTATTTATTTTTCTCAATCTATTCTGTGGCAGTGTAAATCTCCTAGTTTGTTTCCTTGATAATGTCATTCTATCGTACTAGGAAAGTGATGGTACTCGTCACCAGTTTTGTTTCAGAAACACAAATCTTGTTTATGTCATTTCATTAGTTAAAAACATTTAATATTTTCTATTTCCTTCCATACAGCATAACCTCAACTCTTTAGGTCCCTAACATGAGACCTTTTATGAACAGGCCATAGGTCGCCTTCCTAACTTCCTTCCTGCCACATATCTCAACGTCTCTGTGTTCCAGCCACACTGAGCTGTAAGCATATCTGCTTTAGCATTGAATTTTGTGTTAAATAAATCAGAGCCAAAGTTCCTTTCCAGCATCACTCTCTGGCAGCTGCTCTTCATTCTTACATTTGATTCAAATCCCTTTACCCCAGGCTGTATCTCTATTGTTTCTGTCACTTAAGATTCACAAACTTATTGGTCAATTGTTTCAGTTCTCAGTGATGCTTACTCTGTACTTTGTATTATCTCATGGTTTTTATCCTGTTTCCCTTACCATTTACTTCCAGGTGTACCTGGCTATAGTCTCTGTTTTTTTAGCTGTAGGTCCAGCAATATCCTTTCTTGTTAGGTACGATGGGTCAGAGCAGTTTGTCAGAACACATTATTGAGAGAGGTCATAGAAAAGTGAACTATGTTGTAGGTGCATTCAGCCTGGGATTATTTAGTAGAGTGCTCATTAGCTGAGAGTTGTTGCATCAACAACCCTCGCAGAGACTGTAAAGCTCAATTTGGTGGGTAGCTCTCATTGGGGCAGAATGTTGAGAGCACTCTGAAAATGTGGAAAACATATATAGCAATAGCATGTAGTTGTATATGTGTGTGCATGTGTATCCCTATAAAACCTATTTTAATGGAGAAAACTCAGAGACAAATAATTTTGTGAAACAAATAGTTTTATAAGCTACTAGTACTTATGGGGACCATCACTAAACAGGATATTGGTGTACTTGATATTCTCTGTGCTATTTCCTAGATTGTTTTCTTTACCTGGAACACACCTTCTAATCATCCTCTCAACTTGGTGGACTTGGCGACCATATTTCCATTTCTCAGAATCTATCTGAAATGTCATCTTGAGGAGCTTCTTATTTTCCCTTTCCTTACTCCTGGGGTTTTTCACACTTGCTTTTATGCTCCTATCATACTTTGAAGTAACTTTATTGTAACAATTAGCCTAATGATTTGACCCCTAGTCCATGTGACTATAGTTATCAAGAGTGTACTTCTATTTATAAGTTGTTGTCTGATTGTCAAAAAGCCTCTCAAAGCTGAACAAGAAGTATTAAAACATTTGAAGTACCTCTTTGAGGAGCTTCTCAAATTCCTAATGACTAAGACTTGGTCATTCTTTGGTTCCATTTTAACCTCAATGAGTTTTTCTGTAAAAGTTCAAGGGTCTTATGTTATCAGATGGGACAGATTAAAACATACATGGAAATCTCTGCAGGGGTATGTTTTAGAGGGACTCAGAATCTTCAGAAATGTTAGAAATAACTTTCATGGATCATGGCAGATATCCAGCTTTGGAATTAACATGAACTAGAGTTAAACCATGAGAGAAATAGCAGGGCAATTAAGACTTCTCATGGTCCTTGAAATATTATGATTGAAGACTTAAAACTGCTCTTCGTTGTGACAAATTTGTTCTTAGTATGTTATTTTACATATTGATATCTTCCTTTGGGTTACAAAAAAACACAGAATATTTCTAACTTTGGGTAGGTACTCATAGCTGTGACTACTCCAAGAGATTAACTTAGAGTTTAATCCTGCTAGAAGATAATTACAGTAGATAAAGTCTTATTCGATAATTGTTTTCATCATAGGAGTGTTTTTGTTGGGCCACAGTCATACAGGGAGAGAAATGAATGTCTATGAACGAGAGGTAAAGTCACAAATTGGTGCTTTTGATACTGGAATTATCATTCCATTCATTTGTTAGTATATATGGGTGAATCCTATTACTCAATCACAAATCTTCTCATTTTAAATTTGTTTTTAAGAAGGGAGGAAGAGTGAACTAATATCTGATAAGTGCCTCAGTGAGTCATTCTTCCAGAAGTTTTCCATACTATAATTCATGTAAGTCTCCATTTGGCAGATGAAGAAGTTGAGGCTCAGAGATATTAGGTAATTAAGTTATAGTCACACAGCTAGTAACAGGTGGCCCATATTTTGAAACCAGAAATCTCAGGCTCTTACATGCTATATCACAGTATCTTTCATTGAAATAACTATAAAAAGATTTTTATTTTTACTTTTTAAAAAAGATTTTATTCATTCATTCATTCACTCATGAGAGACACAGAGAGAGAGGCAGAGACATAGGCAGAGGGAGAAGCAGGCTCCCCCTGGGGACCTTGTCTCGGTACTCAATCTTAGGTAGAGTCATGATCCCAGGAACACGACCTGAGCCAAAGGCAGATGCTCAACCACTGAGCCACCCAGGTGCCTCTATAAAATGATTTTTATTATGTTTATTCATTTATTTAAGTGATTTTTAAATAGTATTTTACTTTTGATAGTAACTCATTTCTGGCGATCTCAAAGATACAACATGTATTTGTAAATAATTATTATAAGTAATAATCGTGAACACAAATGATTGTAACAGAAAAAGGTCAACAAAAAATTGCTAGTCATTAAAAAAAATGTGTGTACTCTGTGTGGTTCTGGCTCCCTCTCTAAATGTGGAGGCACTGATAACTTTGAAAGTGGCTAAGTTTAGGATGCTTATCTAAAGCAAATTCCCAAAACTTCTAAGTGAGATTTTCCTATCACATGAGGTAACTATGCACAAGGATACGTTTCATTTGGGCCTATGGCGCTTTGTAAGTACTTTTCTTCATCAGAAAATAGTGTTGCAGAAAAAGTGCATTTCTGAATGCTATATTTCAAGAGGCACAATTCAATATTTTAGGAGTCGAAAGTCCTGATTTTGGACATTAAAGTTTATTAGGCTGTGATGATAACTTTTTTTTTTTAATGTTTGGTGGAATGTAACCTTTAACAGAATGATATGCCAGCTCTAAATTGTCTAAATGCCCTGACATCCAGACTTACACGGAAGTACCAATTTTCATCTTAATCTTTGAAAAGATTATTGAGGTAGATTAAATAGTGCTTAAAGAAGCAAGTATATTTGACACCATCCATTCTATTATAATAATATGATTGCTATACATTTTTGACATTTAACAAGGGAGTCTGCAAATGCCTCTGCCTCAAGGATAATTTTTCTACCCCCACCCCCCCAAAAAAAATCCCTTAAGATGAGATGCTGATAAAGTGGCCATATTTTAGTCACATCTTCAAATGCAAACACAAAATCATGGTCTCACTGAAATAAATAAATTTACATTTTTTTAAAATGAATCCTAGTATATAATGTATTTATGTAAAGTACATATAGCCATTTATTCATATTTCTGAGAAGTTTCCTTGTAGAAAATTAAAAGTGAGTGTAGCTTTGTTTTAGGTGCCAAGGATTTTAAGATTAAAATTTCTAGATTTTAGAAGGTTTTTTCCCTTTTCTGAATATCTTATATTTATTATTCTGAATACTTTACATATTTATTTATAGTAACTACTATTATCTTCATTTTGCAGTTGAGAAAACTGAAGTACAGAGGTTGAATAATTGGTCCAATGTTCCTGTTAGATGAAGAACTGGGACTCAAACCACTGTTGTCTCCCTAGGCAGTGTCACCTCCCATTGAGGACTACTAATTCTCTTTGTTCCTGACTATGATGTGTTGCTGGGATGATGAAAGCAATACACGGTATGAGAGGTCACTCCAAAATAGACATGCCATTGCTTATTTTGCACAGTGGGTAGAATCTTGTATAAAATTGAATATGGTGTAGGGGGAAGTAAGGAGTGATAAAGAGAAGGAAGCAAATCCATAAGATAGCAGCAATCTAGAAACTACTGATAATGTACTCAAAAGTGAAAGCCTTGCCTTGGAAATAAGCAAAGAGAATCTGCTTAGCATAGAAGAGGGAAAGCTTCATCACAGGAAAGTGGCATAAAGAAGGTTACAGAAGAAAACTGAAAGAAATTTTCCTTAAAGTCTGATATCACTTTGTATATCAAACCAAACTGAAACAGATTCAATAAGTAAACTTTGGATGAGTTCAAATAATATAATTGTGTGTTACTCTTACTATTAGCACTACTGGCTTCTGTATCAGACAAAAAGAATAATCTTCTGATTGGCTACACTTTAAGGTGCTTCTGTTTTAGGGTTTTGTTTTTTTTTTTATATAGTTGCTCAAAAACAGTTGTTTGCATTAAGATGGATGACGGACTTCCATGTTAGTATGTAAAACTTATAAATAGAGTGGCATCACAATAAGTTCTAGCAGTCAATAGCTGGGATGTTCTTGTGTTGATAGTCTTGAGAGATTGGCTTTATTAGTTTGGACTGACATAGGAAAGCAGGAATCATTCCAGGTATTTCAAGAAGAGGGAGATTAATACTAGATAGTGTGATAATCAGGTGATTGGCTTAGACCTAATAAAGAACAGTGAAATAGCTCAGGGTTAACAATAGCAGGAAGCTGCTAATACCTACTTAGGTCTGAAAGACCATGGGTTATCTGGAAGGAGCTAAAACTAAGGCTTGGGTCTAAAGGTGTAGGTAACGCTCATCACAGCATCCTGTAGCAATTTATTTGATCCTCTCACTAGATTATAAAGCCTTTGAGGCCAGTGCTCAGACCCATGACCCACAGATATGGAGAGAAAAATAAAAGTGTGTTATTTCACACTGCTAAATTTGTGGTAATATTTTAATGAAGCAGTGGATAACTAATGTGGGAAGGCACTGAGTTTATTTGTTTATCTAACTGTGTAAATATATATATTTTCTAAATGAGAAAATGCACCCAATGCTTATTACATATTCACTAGGTTAAATAATTATTTTAAGAGTGTCCAATACAAGCAAAGGCAAGAGATGGAAATCCTGTTTAAACCAAGAAGGACAGGAGACCAGCTGTGAAGCTGCTGCTGGATGCATGTGATAATGTGTGAGACTGTATTACCTGGGGGGGAGGGGTACAAATGTTGAAGTTAATTAGGTGTCTTTTGTGAAATAGGAATCAATGTGGATGTTTCACCTGCTAGCGTAACACATTCCTCCTATTAGTGACTAAGAGATGGAGAAAAAGAAAAAAGAACCAGTTAGATGGAGGGCTCCAGTCCCAGTGAGCTGGCATGGATTGTCTTCAGCTGTGGAAACCAGGACGAATAAGCCTCCTTAGGTATTCCCAGGGGTTTCATGAGGATTAGGAACTTGCTTTTGTATGGTTGATCTTTGGCACCTATTCACTAGGAACATCTTTGCTATTGATACTGGAGAAAAACTGAGCAGCCCCGAAGCCAAAAGACCCTAGCTTTGAAGGTGGAAAATATTTCCCCTCAAAAGATCAGAATGCTGGTGAAGATAATTGCTATACAATGTATTTATTGAGATGTTTAAGAATTTCCTAAGGATTAACCTGAATGCCTTATATTTTTGTCTTTGACTTTGTTTCTAGACAGATATTTTCAAGCAATTATAAGGAAATGTCTCGGTTTTACAGTCCAATTTGTGTACTGATATTTCACAATTTAAGATGTTAGGTTGAAACCTTCACAGTGGCAGCTGGGTCAAAAATCTGAACTCAAATAACTGAAGTCAGTGTTCTCACGGGAAAGAGAAATGGAAATACACTTTAGTCAATGAAAACAGAAAGAAAAATGCATTGCTTCTTAATGGTGTGCTTGCCTTTTGTAGAGATGTCTGAAAATAACCTACTGGGCTTTGACTCCCATTTTAAGTTCAAACATGATGCTCATGGTATAAATTAAAAGGCTTTTATTGTGTCATTTTTATGAAGGAGAATGATACATACTATGCTTTAAATTATAGCAATGACCCGTTTATTCAGAGGTGGAATTTTTGACAACCTCTACCCTTGGGAACTCAGCCCTAACTTAGAAATAAGAAAAAACAGCCTTGAAGGCTGACATAGTGGTTACAAAGGCATGCGCTTAACTCCTAGGGTCAGGGCTTTATTGACTTCCCTTTAACACACAATTTTTAACAAGTGTGGTTATCTGGTTTCCCAGCTCATAGCAGACAAGCAACCACAGACTAAAGAAACTGTTGGAGGCAGCCATCAAAATAGCAGTGATGGCTCACAGTCTGGTGGGAGAGACAGAGCAGAATTACCACCCTGGCCAATAAAGATTCTATATTCAGAAAAAGCACAATTATATTCATCATCCCCTGTTGGAGAAGAAGTCATGTGTAGCAGCGTAATACTTTGATATTAAACTGTGTATTTTTTCACTTTCTTTTACCTCTTCACTTCTCGCTTTATCGAAACAGTGTGAGAGTCATGCATATTGTTATGCAGTGCAGGGTAAAGATGGTCCTGGAAGGAGAAAGTCCAATTCTTAGCTCTTGAGCTCTTGTGCATACTTTTATATATCTATAGCTGAGATTAAAGTCTTAAAAGCTACAGCTTTCAATGAAAGAGCCAGAGACTCAGGACAGAAAAATAAATTTCATGAATTCCAAAAACTTGGCTTTAAATAATAAGGCCTGAAGCCTAGATAACTCAGTGCATAGAATTTGGACCCAAAACCCCTAGAGTGGGAAGCATGCCTGATGAAGTAAATGTGATTTTCCTGGCCAGAGAAGATAAGAGAATTGGAGTGCAATGTGACGAGGGCTCAGATACTGCCCAGGTCCCTGAGAGGGGCCTTGTGTCCCCTCCTGCTTTGGAGAGTCTTAGGGAGAGGGTGAGATGGATTAAAATCTCATGGAGACTTAGGAGTACTGAGAGCAGTATCTTTTGTCCAGGGCATAGAATGGGAATTCAGTGAGATTCTTAGGTAAGCCATGTGTCCAATGTGACACCAGGATGACAAAATAGCAATACGGCCATATTCCCAGGATATAAGTCTTTCAGGGTTCTCCAATGTAGTGTGGAAATCCACAAAAAAAAGTTTACGGCCCTCCCCCTCCCAAACTCCCCTAAAGTGGCACAGATGAGCCTGTACACCCAGCACACTTCCTGGGATCAGGAGGCATGTGTATGGACTTGGCTGCCCTAGGCTGAGGCCAAAGCACTGAGGAGGACTTGAGAGGGCAGGAAGTACAGGTGATGGATGGCCCGTTTCTCTCTCCTGCACCCTCCTTTTTGTCCTGATCCTAGTGAGAAGAGAGGGAAGAATGTGAGGGGAGAAAGTCCCAGATAGACTGAATAGTTGCTCAGAAGAAAGTAATCTCAAACTGAATTCTGTTGAATCAGCAAAGGTGAAGAAACAAGCTCTTGAGGAGAAGCAAATAAAGTTATGAAGAAGTAACAAACATTACCAACTTTGCACGTTAAGTGCGTTGTCTAAAATTTTAAAGAGCTTTTCATTTGAAGTGGTTAAAATGAAGAAAAAAGTTTTGGCATTTGGAAGAGACTAAACCTCATTTATAAGGACTCGCTTTTAGGAAACATCTCCTCACAGTGAAACAAAGAAAATCTCTATGTTTAATTGAATAATGGCATTTTTATAGCAGCCACCCCTTCTTTTTTGTGACAAAACCCAAAGTACATTGCTCCTATAGACATTGGTTTTTAGAGAAGAGAAAAGCTTGCAGGCCACAAGTGGTTAAACGTGCATCATAATGTATGTGATGGGAATAGTAGTAATACTGATTGTGTCCCATAGAGGAGACGTGTTGTCTCCCGCTTCATCTGGAGTTGCAAGGATATGCATCTCAGCTGTCTCTCCCTGCGGCATGCAAGTTACAACAAGGGAATGCATTTCCTTAGTTACTCCTAGCCCTCTCCATCCTCTTGCGCTCAGCAGCAGATTTCATACATGATTAACGCTCAGATGGCATTTTCCACATTAACCTTGTGATGTCTGGCAGGGACGACAGAGATGGATACTACCTTGCTGAAATGTGTACACACAATCCATAGTAAGTGCAGCTCCTCAGTGACTGACGGGGCATCACAAGCCCAGTAAGGACCAGGTCGAGGAAGGTACTGCTTCCAAAGGAGTGATATTTCACTCTTTGGCAAAGCATGTGATGTAAAACACCTGCAGAATTCCTCCTGTTTGGACTGGCACAGGCCCCTGATTCTACACTCAAGGAGACTTGGCCACCACTGTCCTTAATATCCCTTTCCTGTGGGGCTTTGATTTGGATTCCATAGGAGAGTTCTTTCCCCAGTGGTGCTCTGAGCTGGGACATGGAGCCTGCTCGGGTGTCATTGTGATTTTCTGTATTCCACACATCTGAGCAGAGAGCAGTGGTGGCAGCAAGGTTTGGGACAAGGTTCTACAACATGTGTGTGTGAAGGGGTCTAAGTAAATGAGCTCACAAGGCTCACAGTGCTGCTGGGTATCTCCCAGGGCTGGAAGGTTAATTTTGAAAACCTAATCCTGAATGGACACATTTTTATGTTTTCCTAAAGACTAAAATGAATTTCTTGAATCAGATTGACTTTTTCCTTATCCATGCATCAATGTATAGTGCCTCATAGACTTTGTGCTCATACTTTGACTATTGTCAATGATATTTTCCGGACGTGGAATTTAAAGCTTATGAGTAAGTGTTAGCATCACCCTTGCTGACTCACACGTACTCTTTCACACATTTTGAACACGAATATGGAGACCTTATTACATTACTGTGTGTTGAGAATTGAAGTCTTTCCTGAGGAATTGCTTTGTGGATGAGCAAATACCTAATATATCACTAAGTTTTCTAGTTCTTTGCAATGCTCATGATGGAGTCGAATATGACTCAAAGCAGGATGAGCATCCTGTTATTACTGTTGATACGTTTAGGTAGCTTTATCCCTCTTCATATTTTATTAAGAATGGTCCAATCCTAGCTCTTACCCATTACTCGTTACAATACTGGGTGCATTGTGATTCCTTATAAAAGATGAAGTAAAGTGTTTCTCACACTTCAGTGTGTGAATCACCTATAACTCTTGGTAAAATGCTGACTGATTAATTCATTAGGTCTTGGGTAAGGCCTGAGGGTCTACATTTCTGGCATGGTGATGGGGATGGGGATGGTCCATCTACTTTAGTGGTAAGGCTAGAGAAGACCGTGTACTAGGAGAAGGATTGAAGAGATTGTAAGTGTTCCATCTGTGTTCCCCCCTCCCCCCCCCGTATTCTTACCTTGTCTATGGAAGGGTGTATTTTTTATTTCTCCCAACTTCTCCTATGAAGTCATTATAATCTCTATTACTTGGTAGGTATCTATAGGATGGATGGAAATGGCTCTAATTTTGGTCCTCACTAATCCTGTGATCATGTAGCAGGGTCCATGTAAACTCTCCATCTGTGTAGAAATCTTTGTCTAGGTAAAGTCTACCTCCCTTGGCATCTCTCTGATTCTTGTTTCTTCAGCTGATAATGTACACTGACACCCAGGCTACTAAAATCTTTGCCTAGATTAATAAAGAGTTGCAAATGAAGCTTTTTACTCCTCAAAAGCATACCAGAGAACAGAATGAGTACATTCAGCTCATCAAGTGCTTATTGACTTTCTTCCTTATGTGAAATTCCATGAGTACCAGGCTGCAAAGATAAATAAAATATGGGTGATAGGGCAACATTTATATACCACTACAAATATTGATAAATGATGCATACATTTACTCAATAAAATTTATATCTGGCAATTTTTATCTGGTATTCCATATAACAATAATTGTAGGAATGTCATTTCTAAAGAAAATTGTTAGTCCTTTGCCCCATGATGTGTGTTTCCTCTATCACTCCCACATTGGCCATTGTATTTCAGACTGAATGGAAAGTGAGGACACAAGTTAACTCATATTCTTTCCTCTTCAGGTGGAATGAATCTGCTCCCCTTCTCTAAAACTGGACTTAATACATTTCTTGCCATTTAATTATCTACTATGTGCACAGCACATTTGTTTGTGTACTTGTTGATATGCACCTTGGGGAATAGCATAAACCAACGCCATACATGGGACAAATCAACCATCATATTAAGAGAATGAGGGAGATGGAGAGTTGAACAGAGTTTGAAATGACCACATGTGTTTCTTACCCATTAATCCTTTGTTCTATATTTGGTTATCTCACCAATATTTTTTTTTCTTTTCAAGATTTACTTTAGAGAGCAAGAGAGAGAGAGAGTGAGAGCGCTTGTGCGTGAGCAAGGGGAGGGGCAGAGGAAGATGGAGAGAGAATCCTCAAGAAGATTCCCCACTGAGTATGGAGACTGACACAGGGCTCCATCCCACCTCCCTGAGTTCATGACCTGAGCTGAAATCGAGTCAGACGTTCAACTGGCTGAGTCACCTAGGCATCACTTTCACCAATATTTTCTAATGTCTACCATGTTATGGCTACCATGTTTATGGTTTTGAAGAACTTATTCAAATTGGTGTACTGTCTGACATTTTCCTCTAAAGGGTATCTTTCTGAATTAAATTCCATTTTTAATAAAATTGTTTGAAAAAATATCTGCTAGGTGCTTCTTCATAGAGGATAGGGATTTTCTTCTCCCAAAGTGACAAAATAATTTTAAGATAAAATGGAACAAATAAAAGAATTTAAGACTATGATTCTAGAGATTCAGAGATAGGCATCACTGGGATTAGAATGGTTGATCTTATAAATTCTATAGAATTCCAGTGGGGAGGTAAGGCACTGGGAGACAAGAAATGATGAGGTCCTGAATTAGGATGGTGAAAGGGGAAAAAAAAGATCAGAAAAGTGAAACGAATTGTAGAGAAAGAATCTAGAAGGATTGAGTGTAATAATACAGGAGTGTTTGTAGAATTTACTGAATGTAAGGATAGGAGATGACAGGATTCTAATATATGCAAGAATGCTTGGATGGATGTTGTCATTAATAGAACCAAGGAAATCAGAAGGCAGAATTAATGAAGAATGTAGAAAATGCATTTATTTTGTACATGGGGGATTTAAATTTTTTGGGCAGCATGTCAGCAATGTCAGGTAGGTGGAGTTTGAAGCTCAGGAGAAAGCACTACTTGCAGTGCCACAAAAAACAAAAAACAAAACAAAACAAAAACAAAAAACAACTGGAGAATTCTGAGCAAATATTTGGAGGCAAGCTATTAGAGAAGTTTGTTCAGAAGATATGTATTAATTTCAAGGAGGAAGTAAGTGGTAGTGTCAAGTTTCAGGATATGAATGCATTTTGCTTACAGTGCTGATTGTATCATCGGGGTAAAGTGTTGAACCCTGCCTTAGTAAGATTGTTTTCTGTTATATGAAAGAAACCTGCTTAGTACAGAGGCTAAATAAGATTATGCTCAAGTTGTTTTATCTAAGGATCATTTTTCTTCCTTTCTTTTTTTGCCTTTCTGGATTTGGATCTCTAATTCTGGAGTTTTGGAGCCTGTAACTCTATAGATGTGGATGTAGTCTGCCTCTTACCCCCTTTTCCACTTCCAGATGCAATAACAATAATATTTCCAAGTCCAAATATAAGCATACCACCTTCACCAATTTTAAGTATATAGTACAGTAGTGTTAACCATATTGCAAATTATGGTATAACAGATCTCTAGAACATTTTCATCTTGCATAACTGAAACTCCATAACCATTGGACAATTCCCCTCTTCTCTTCCCCCACACCCTGGTAACCACCATGTTTCTTTCTGTGTCTAACAGTTTGACTACTTTAGATACCTGAGAGAAGAGGAATTATGCAGGTTTGATTTTTTAAAATTTCATTTAGTATAACATCCTCAAGATTCATTCATGGTATAACATATTAAGGACCTTTTTTAAAGGCTGAATAATATTCCATTGTCTATGTTTACATCTTGTTTATCCATTTATCTATCAATTGACCTCTAGTTGCTTCTACTTGTTGGTTCCTGTGAATAATGCTTCAATGAACATTGGTGCACAAATATCTCTTTGAGATCTTGCTTTTGATTCTTTTAGATATATATCCGTAAGTGGGGTTTCTGGATCATATGGTAATTCTGTTTTGAACTTTTAGAGGACCTTCTGTACTATTTTTCAGAATGGTTACACCATTTTACATTCTCACCAACTGTGTGTGCAAGTGTTCCAATTCCTCCACATCTTCACTATCACTTGTTCTTTTCTGTTTGTTTTGATAGCAGCATCCTAATGGGTGTGAGGTGATATTTCATTGTGGTTTTGATTTACATTTTTCTGATGATAAGTGACAAGCATCTTTTCATATGTTTGTTGATCATTTATATCTCTTTTTTTGAGAAATGTCTATTCAAGTCCTCTGCCCCCTTTGTAATCGAGTTATTTGGTTTATTTTGTTATTGTTGACTTAAAAGAGTTCTTTGTATATTCTGAATACTAACCTCGTATCGGAAATATGGTTTACAAATATTTTTTCCCATTTTGTGGGTTGCTTTTCACTCTGTTGGTGCTTCCTTTGCTGAGTAGATATTTTAAATTTGATGTAGTCTCATTTGTTTGTTTTAGCTTTCATTGCCTGTGGTTTTCTTCCTTCTTAGAAGGTGGGAAAGTGCTGCTACTGACTCTAAGATGGTATTTGGACACTGACCAAGAAAGATCACTGATGTTGAACTTCCCAGACACATGAGGCCTGACATTTCTCACCATTTGGAATCGTGTATTTAATTTTTCTTAATGAGAGTTAGTTTATCAGGAGGATCTTGGAAGGTCATTCTTCTGTTTACTCTCAAGATGGGGCCTATAATCCCACCGAGGGTATCATTGTTGGGTAAGAGCTGAGTCAGAAGACTGTAACTAATGCTTCTCTCAGCTGTAACACCTTCTTGTTACTTTTATACACAGCAACAAAATTCAATGAAGGGAAGAACTTCTTCCAAAGTCAATTAATCAGGAAAGGCAAATAGTCCAGAAATCACAGAGGAATTGCATGTTGTCCTTCTATTGACTAGAGCTAGAAACAAAGCTGCTTAATGCAGTTTAAGAAGTTGTCATTGCAAGCAGGGTTTTGCTTAGTTTACTAAATGTATTGACTGTAGGATATAAATAAATCCCTTGCAAACAGATTTAAATATATTGTAATTACAAAAACAACCATCCATTTTTCTTAGGAGAGAAAGACTAACAGCTGGTGCTGCCATTTGCCTCAAGAAAAGCAGCACACAGATTAACACCTCTGATTCTCCTTTATTCCTCCCCTTTTAGCAGTGCCCCTTCCAGTCACTGCTTGATTGAGATGAAGAGCAAGGATTACTGTCTCCTGTCAGTCACCATTTCCCTATAAAACTAATTAAAATTTCTGTTAAAACCTTCTAATTAACCTTGCACATGATCAAGGATGGTCCAATAACTTGGTCATCCATCCTGCTGTGTGACAAGACAGCCAGATGAGTCTATATAAGCTGATTATACCCAAGAATCAGTAATGGGACTTGATTTAGGCTTGGAGGTCCTAGCTAAAACAAAGATATTGCTGCAGTGAGCTCTATATTAAGATCATGGACTTCACTTTTTTTAAATTGACTACTGAAAATTTTGATTCTATATCTCATGACAGTTTTTTTTTTTAGAAAGTGTATCTTTAATTGAGCTCTGCTTTTCCACATCTAAAAATTCTCATTCTAGCCTCAGCCACAAAGATCCTATCACTTCCAAAATTTTCCTTCTGTTTCTTTTGTTGTCTTAGTCCATTTGGGCTGCTATAATGAAGTACCATAGACTGTGTGGCTTACAAACAACAGAAATTTATTTTTCACAGTTCTGGAGGCTGGGAAGTTTAAGAGCAAGGAGCCATAGATTCAGTGTCTGATAAGCAAGCACCCACTTCCTGTGTCATAGGAGGCCATCTTTTGCTGTGTCTTCACATGGAAGAAGGTACAAGGCAGCTTTCTGGGATTCTTTTATAAGATACTAATCCCATTTACAAAGGCTCTTACTCTTAGGATCTAATCACTCCCTAGTGGCCCCACTTCCAAATACCATCACTTGGGGAGTTAGGATTTAACATAATACTTTTTGGGTGACACAAACGTCCAGTCTATAGTATTTGGCATGTGGTTGCTTTTATATTTTCAATGCTGATTGGCAAACTAGAGATATTGGGTATTTTTAGGTTCTCATTCTCTGCAGGATGGTGGCTAGTAATCTAAGTTGTTTAGGTTAGTAATCATGCTCCATATCTTCACAGACACTAGTTTATCATGCCCTTACCCAATAAGAAGAGTAAAGAATGACTTCACAAGAAAAACTACCTGGAAATGTGAACATACCATGCAAAGTCAAAGAGATTACATTTTTTCCTTCCAACATTAGAGGGTATTAAATCAGTTATTGTGATATAAAAGAAAATTAATATTTTACCAGAAAGATAAAGAAATGTGATCAAGAAAATATGATTTGAGGAAATGTTTAGTACCTGTTATAAAATCACTTTTCTGATAATGAAAGTACTTTATGAAGAACAAATGAAAGAAAATGAGTACTGTAGTGAAGTAAGAACACGGACAAATCTGCATTGAAACTCTATTAACAAGATAAAGTGTGGCCGAGTGTCTTACAGCTGCCAACAGCACAATTTTTCTTAGCTCTTGGAATGCTATTTGAGTGCTTGCTAAACAGAAAACCCTCTAAGAGGAAGTTAGTAGGGTTGGCAGGGTATGGAAATGAACCCCTCTGGTAACACAATTCATATCCCTCAAACCAAGGGATCAGCCACTTGATTTGTAATGGAAGCCCCAGTTTTAATTTCACTTAGAGGTGTCCTTTGAGATTTCTTTTAGCTTTTTAACTTGAAATAATTGTGATTCACAGGAGTTTGCAAATAAATACATAGGGAAATCCCATGCATCTTTTCTTCAGCTTCCCCATCCGTGTGTTAACATCTTGCACAACTATAGGATGATATCAAAGAAACTGAGAAACTGAAACTGGTGTTGGTACAATCCATAGAGCTTATTCAGATTCTACCAGTTTTGTGTGCAGAGGTTTTCTTAGAAATTTTTGTAATTTTATTGAAATTCTTTTGATGGTCTGGAACTAGAGCTTTTAAACCTAAGTCAAATCTTGTCTAAAATGCCAAAGAGCAGAAATTGGCATTTGAAAGAAGCTGCACATGTAGTGTGTGGTAACCTCAAGTAGTCTACCACTAACTAAATCATCACTCAGAAAGGACTGCTAGCAAGTCTTCTCTGATTTGATCCTGAGCAATAGTGAAAAGTGTAATAGCATCCTTTTATTCAGTAGACTATGTTTACTTCGACTAAGAAGGACAAAGATCAGCAGTCTTTGATAGTGTTCGTAGCACAGTAATGGTCATCCAGTTAAATATTTGGCTTCCATTTTTTAAAAGTGTGCTCAGATTATTTTTGCTGAGTGGTATAATATTATCCATTTACTTATAATTTTGTCTGGATGTTTGTGTAATGACCGGAGGCTTCCTGTGACCTTGATTACTTTTTGTTTATTCTCCTTGTTCCTATTAACATTGTCAGATGTGTTCAGCTTGGCACACTGTAGAAAAGCAATAAATATTGCTGGAAATGAATTGCCCTTTTGACTTCTCTTTGGAACCAGACACTTCATTTTTTCCTTGTTTGCTGCAGCCATTGAGGTTTCTCTGGCCCTCAAGTACTGAGGGATCCAGTGCGGAAGTGATTTCTATGGAGGAACAAATGAAAGAGCTCCTGTCCTCTTGGTTTCTATGCAACAAGTACCTTATTATCACACATTTTGTATGCTTATTCACCTTATTTGAGGAGCCTATTTTTTCTTCATTGGTTTTGGCTCTAATGCTAAATATCATTCTCTTTATTATTATTTTGTTATCTAAAAGGGAGAGCAAACCTGATAGTCTTAGCTTCATATTTTATCATTTGGTGATTAGCCTGTTAATTATAACTCTCAAGAAAAAAAGTTCTAAAAATTTTTATCATTAATCAGAAATTGTCTTCATTGAGATATATTAGTATATTTTAGAATAAATCTGTATACATACACATATATGAGATATTACTATATTTTAGAATAAATCTGTATACATACACATATATGTGATATTACTATATTTTAGAATAAATCTATATACATACACATATATGTATCAAAGTAATATATGCTTATTATAAAAAGAACTTTTTAATATTCAAATACAAATTTTTTGATAGAAAGTGAAATTCTCCACTTCTTCCAGTCTATTATCTACCTTCTAGACATGACCAAAGATAATATTAAGCAATTTTATACTATTTATATAATGATATACGCATATGTGAAATATGTAACATGTAGTCTGATTTGTTTACAAAAAGCTAAATTCTTTACTAACATACTTTTTTTTGTAGCTCTCTTCTTAAAAGAATTTTTAAGTTTTTATTTTAATCACCTGTGGGTCATCATGACACATGCACTCCTTAATTCCCATCCCCTATTTCACTCAACTCCCCACACTGGTAAACATCAGTTCTCTATAATTGAGTTGGCTTCCTAGTTTATCTCTTTCTCTTTTTTCCTTTTGCTTATCTTATTTCTTAAGTTGCACATTTGAGTGAAATAATATGGTATTTGCCTTTCTCTGACTGACTTATCTCACTTAGCATTATACTCTCTAGCTCCATCCATGTTGTTCCAAATGGCAAGATTTCATTCATTTTGTGGCTAAATAATATTCTATTGTGTGTATATATATGTGTATATATCTTCTTTATCCATTCACCAATTGATGGACACTTGGGTTGCTCCCATATTTTGTATATTGTAAACAATGCTGCTATAAACATTGAGGTGCACGTATCCCTTTGAATTAGTGTTTTTGTATTCTTTGGGTAGATATTTAGAAGTGCAATTGCTATATCATAGAGTAGTTCCATTTTTAACTTTTTGAGGAAACTCCATACTGTTTTCCAGAGTGGGTGTACCAGTTTGTGTTCCCACTAACAGTGCAAGAGGGTTCCTTTTCCTTATCATTCTCACCAATATGTGTTGTTTCTTGTGTTTTTTACTTTCGTCCATCTGATGGGTGTGAGGTAATATCTCACTGTAGTTTTTGTCTTTTAAAGATTTTATTTATTTATGAGAGACACAGAGAGAGAGGCAGAGACAGGCAGAGGGAGAAGCAAGCTCCCTGCGGGGGACCCGATGTGGGACTCGATCCCAGGACCCTTGGATCACACCCTGAGCTGAAGGCAGGTACTCAACTGTTTAGCCACCCAGGCATCCCATCATTGCAGTTTTTGGTTTTCATTTCTCTGATGATCAGTGATGAGCATCTTTTCGTGTGTCTGTTGGTCATTTATATGCTTTCTTTGGAGAAATGTCTGTTCATGTCTTTTGCCATTTCTTGACTGGATTATTCATTTTTTGAGTATTGAGTTCTTTCTATATTTTCAATACTAATCCTTTATCAGATATGTAGTTTGCAAATATATTCTTCCATCCAGTAGCTTGCCTTTTTAGTTTAGTTGTTTCCTTCACTGTGCATAAACTTTTTATTTTGATGTAGTCTCAATAGTTTATTTTTGCTTTTATTTCCCTTGCCTCAGAAGACTTATCTAGAAAAAAGTTGCTATGGCTGATGTCAGAGATATTACTGCTATGTTCTCTTCCAAAATTTTTATGGTTTTAGGTCTCACATTTAGGTCCTTAATCCATTTTGAATTTATTTTTGTGTATGGTGCAAAAAACAATGGCCCAGTTCCTTTTTTTCTCTTTTTTTTTTCTCTCTCTCTCTGGCTTGCATGTAGCTGTCCAGTTTTCCAAACACCATTTGTTGAAGATACCATCTTTTTTTCTATTGGATATTCTTTCCTGCTTTGTTGAAGGTCAGGGTTTATTTCCGGATTTTCTATTCTGTTCCATTGATTTATGTGTCTATTTTTGGGCTGGTACTATACTGTTTTGATTACTATAGTTTTGTAATATAACTTGAAGTCTAGAATTGTGATGCTTTTAGCTTTGCATTTCTTTTTCAAGATTGCTTTGGCTATTTGGAGTCTTTTGTGCTTCCATACAAATTTTAAGACTATTCTAGTTCTGGGAAAATGCTGATATTTTAATAGAGATTGCATTTATTATGTACAATACTTTGGACAGTACAGACATTTTACAATATTTGTTCCTCAAATCTGTAATCAGGGAATGTTTTTCCATTTCTTTGTGTAGTTTTCAATTTCTTTCATCAGTGTTTTATAGTTTTCAGGAGACCTGTCTTTCACCTCTTTTGTTAGATTTGTTCCTAGGTATCCTATAGTTTTTGGTACAATTGTAAATGGGATTATTTTCTTAATTTTTCTTGCTGCTGCTTCATTATTGGTATAGAGAAATGCAACAGATTTCTGTACATTGGTTTTATATTCTGTGACTTTATAGAATTTATCACTTCTAGCAGTTTTTGAGTGGAGTCTTGAGGGTACTTTATACACAGTATCATAATGTTATCTGCAAATAGTGAAAGCTTTACTTCTTCCTTACTGATTTGGATGTCTTTTATTTCTTGTCTGATTGCTGTGGCTAGGACTTTCAGTATTATGTTGAATAAACGTGGTGAGAGTAGACATGCTTGTCTTGTTCCTGATCTTAGGGGAAAAGCTCTCAGTTTTTCCCCATTGAGAATGATGTTAGTTGTGAGTTTTCCATAAATGGCCTTTATTATGTTGAGGTATGTTCCCTACCAACCTAGTTTGTTGAGGGTTTTTATCATGAGTGGATCTACTTTGTCAAATGCTTTTTCTGTGTCTATTGAAATGATCAGATGGTTTTTATCCTTTCACTCTCTCTTTTTTTTTTTAAGATTTTATTTATTTATTCACGAGAGACAGAGAGAGAGAGAGAGAGAGAGAGAGGCAGAGACACAGGCAGAGGGAGAAGCAGGCTCCCTTCAGGGAGCCCGACGTGGGACTTGATCCCAGGTCTCCAGGATCAGGCCCTGGGCCGAAGACGGCGCTGAACTGTTGAGCCACCCAGGCTGCCCCCTTATGCTTTCTCTTATTGATGTATATCCCATTGATTCGTTTGCAAATATTGAACCCCCTTGCAACCCAGGAATAAATTCCATGTAATTGTGGTGAATGTTTTTTTTTAATGTATTGTTGGATGCAGTTTGTTAATATTTTGTTGAGAATTTTTGCATCTGTGTTCATCAGAGATATTGGCCTGTAGTTCTTTTTTTAGCTGTGTCTCTACCTGGTTTGAAATCATGGTAATGCTAGCCTCATAGAATGAATTTGGAAGTTTTTCTTCCTTTCTATTTTTTGGAATAATTTGAGAAAAATAGGTCTTAGCTCTTCTTTAAATGTTTGGTATAATTCACCTGTGAAGCCCTCTGGTCCTGGATTTTATTTGTTCGGCATTTTTGATTACTGATTCAACTTTTTTTGGTGGTAATCAGTCTATGTTCCTAGGAATTTACCTATATCTTCTAAGTTGACCAACTTGTTGGCATATATTTTTTCATAATGTTCCCTTATAATTGTTTGTATTTCTTTGATATTTGCTGTTATTTCTCCTCTCTCATTTGTGATTTTATTTATTTGGATCCTTTTTTCTTGGCAAGTCTGGCTAGAGGTTTATCAATTTTATTGATTTTTTTTGTCAAAGAACCATCTCCTGGTTTCATCTGTTCTATTGTTTTTTTTAGTTTGCATCTCATTTATTTCTGCGTTCATGTTTATTATTTCCTTCTGTCTGCAGGTTTTAGGTTTTGTTCATTTTCTAGCTCCTTTAGGTACAAGGTTAGGTTTTTTGATATTTTTCTTTCTTTTTTGAGGTAGGCCCACATTGCTACATCCTTCTTGTTTAGGACTGCTTTTGCTGCGTCCCAAAGGTTTTGACCTGTTGTTTTTGTTTTCATTTGTTTCCATGTATTTTTTTATTTTAACTTTTACTTTCTGGTTGACCTATTCATTGTTTATAGCATGTTGTTTAACTTCCATGTATTTGTGTTTTTTCCAGATTTTTTTTTTCTTTCAGTTTCATAGTGCTGTGGTCAGAAGAAATGCATGGTATGACTTCAATCTTTTGAATTTATTGAGGGTTTTTTGTGGCCTAATATATGATCTATACAGGAAGATGTTCCATGTGCACTTGAAAAGGATGTGCATTCTGCTGTTTTAGGATGGAGTATTCTGAATATATCTGTTAAATCCATCTGGCCCAGTGTTTTATTCTAAACCATGATTTCTTTGTTGATTTTCTGTTTAGATAATCTATTGATGTCAGTGGGATGGTAAAGTGCCATACTATTATTGTATTATTATTGATTAGTTCCTTTATTTTTGTTATTAACTATTTTATGTATTTGGGTGCTTCCTTGTTGGGTGCATAAATATTTACAATTATTATATCTTTTTGTTGATTTGTCCCCTTTATTATCATATAATGTCCTTTTTTGGTCTCTTGATACAGTCTGTGTTTTAGAGTCTATTTTGTCCAGTGTGGTCACTGTGTAGCTTTTTTTTTTTTTTTTTAAATCTAAGCATTTGCTTATGGGTACATATTTGGGTTATTTCCACTCTTCTACCTGTTATAAGGCATGTGCTTTATAATTTTCAAACATATTAAGTCTAATAGTTTTAGTATCAATGCTGTGGAGGACAGAGAATTAAAATATTGCTACTGAGGTAAGAGAAGTTTAATAAATTACTTTCTGTAGCCCTCTCTCTCCACCCAATTAACTGCTTTTATTTCTCTTCCTAATTCTGAGGAATTCCTAATTCCTAATTTTTGATCTTTTTAATTTATGTATTCTGACTCCTGTTTTCTTCCTTACCTTTCTAATATTGCCTGCTGCTATTCATTTAGAGTAAGAGGAATCAGGCATCCCTAAATTCTGCTGACTTAATACAAGAAAAAAGTTGTGTTGTTTATTTTATTCAGGTTTGTTTATATTTATTAATGTTTATAGTCCCCTCTATGAAGTCCCTTTCAACATTTCTAAAATTCAAAATCTGAGTTGAGTTTTCTTTGCTGTTTCTTATCAAAATAAAGAATCTTAGTAACAATGGTCTGGGAAAGTTACAGAGTGAAGTAAACCAAGAAAAGTCTGATAGTTGAATAAACTTGAATAAACAGAATATATTTTTACCTGTTGCTCCCATCTTAATAATCTTTTGCTTTTGGTTATTGTTAAAAATGTATCAGTGGCTGGAAGTAATAAAAGAAGCTCAACCGTTGGTGAAAGTTTTTGGGGGATTGTGTTTATAATATCAATTTTGTTTTTCTTATTTTACCTCATTCCTTCTTTCTTCTCCTTCCCAAAACTGTAGGAAGAAATACACTACAGTAGTTAAGAATAATAGCTGGTGTATTAAGCAAGTAAACTATTTTAAGTTTCAGTTTCTTCATCTATAAATGGAAACAATGCAGTTTCCCTTTTGATATTCTTAGGATTAAAAGTAGAGCGCTTAGCATAGTGACCAAAACATTGTAAGTGGTAAAACACTGGATGTGCTCAATTATTTAAGAAAGATTTAAAAAAAAAATGAATGACAGAATGCATTACTCTTAAGAGGCTCCAAAGCTAGTGGAGAAAATACCTACTGATCTTTATATCCATCCTTCTACATTGTTCTAAAAAGAATTTGAAATATATTAGAAGTATAAAGGAAGTGCTATTAGAGACATAGGAAAAAGTAATTAATTTTGCCTAGGAAGAAAAGGAATGAGTTGAGTGGGCCAAACAAAGGAAGTGGCATTTACACTAGAGTTTGAAAGATAATTCAATTTTTTGATAGAGAAATATAGTTGTGAGAAAAGCTGTTATGCATAGAGAGACCCATAAAATATATAGTATGAGGTGAAGAAATTGAAATCCTTGTAGACTAAGAGTAAGGAGTCAGCACAGAGGTAGAGGTTGAGTGGAAAGGCAGACAAAATAGAATTGCATCTAAAGGAGTTAGGAGAAAAGGAAATTAAGAAGTATAGGAAAAGACTTGGCCTTGGAAAAACAGAAGGTCTTTCTCTTTCACTGAGTTGCTAGGAAAGAAGGTAATTAAAGGAAGGGTTTAATTTAGATGTAGGGGAGAGGAAAATTGGGTATTCTTGGTTATGCAAAATATTTTTTATTATTTTGATGTGCTATATGATGAAGGCTGTGAGGTGGTCTATTGAGGGCTTGAAGAAAGTGATGAAAATTTAGAAAGGCCACGTGGAAAGTCAACCCAGAAAGAATGAAATGGAAATAGCAACAAAAATTTCCTTGAAGTCCTAAATCTCTTCCAGGTAAGGATTATTTCTTGATCTGATGGATTATTCCAGTTAGTTTAGTTTTGCATCTCTCGCAAAGACTACTGCTTGAGGCAGTCCTTCTTTTAATATTCAGTATTTAGTAATGCTGAGCGTGAAAATAATAATAGCTGACATGTAGTATGTGTTTACTGTAATGGTTAGCATTTTTTATTATTTATTTATTTATTTATTTATTTATTTATTTATTTATTTATTTATAAAGATTATATCTATTATTTAATCCTCCTGAAACCTTAGAGATAAGTGCTGTCTTCTTGTCATATTTCACATAAAAGTCATTGAAATCAGAGAAGTCAAGGTCAAAAAGTTATGAATTGGCAAAGCATAACTTAAATCCAGGCAGCTCAGCTCCACAGTCTATGCCCTTAACTTTTAGGCTATGTGTTTCTGCTCCAGCTACAGTAAACAAAACTGCCCTTTGGAGCTTATAGTATGAGGACAAACAAAAAAGTAAAATAGGTACATAAGTGAAATAATTACCAATTTTAGTAAATGAGAAAGAAGAAATGAGTAGAGTGGTAAGCTAGCTGGAGATCATGGGCAGGATGGGAGTGAGGTGGGACAGGTAATCTGCTTAACAACAGAGGTTGTTAGGGAGCCTAAGAGGGATAATCCTAAGGTAAAACTTGAAGGTTGAGAAGGAGTCAGCCAAGAGAAAAGCTGGGGACAGAACATTCTTAGCAGAAGAAAATATCTAAAGGACTTAGAATGGGGAGGATCTAAAAGGTTTTGAAGACCTGAAAGAAGCATGAAGCATAATGAGGAGAGGAGTGAGAAGCATGAGATAAAGATGGAGAGATAAGTAGGTACATCAATTGAAGCTTTGAGGATCATGCTAAGAAGGTCATATTCCAAGTGACTGTGAGAAGTCATTGAAGGAATTTAAGGAGGAAAATGACAATATCTGGTATGTACTTCACATCAATATCTCTGACTGATTTTTGAAAAGAATAGTTAGGAATGAGTGAAGGTGGCAGCTGGGAGACTGATAGGTGGATGCCATAACAGATCAGGAAAAATACAATGGTGACCTTGAATAGAGAAATGGCCAAGGAGCCTGCAAAAAGTGAAATGGTTCCATATATACTGTGAAGAAGGAATCAGTCTTACAGAGGGGAAAAAGATATCAGGGATGACTTCTAGGGTTTTGGTTTGAGCCGCTGGGTGGATAGAGGGATAATTTTATAATGGAGTTGGGGAGACTGGCAGTATGGAGAGCTTTAGAGATATAAATCAAGAGCTGATTTTGGATATGCTAAATATGGGAACTCTGTGAAACATCTAAGTGGAGATGCTATGTCATTGGATATGCAAATCTAGACCTTCCAGATAATTTATAAAATTTCCAAGTTATGCATTCTGCTGGGAAGTGAGCAGTTGACAAATGGTTTGGAATCATAAACCAAATTTAATGAGATTTGATTTGTGGCTCCAAAGCCATCTAGTCAGGTACATTCTTTGTTTCAATAATGAGTTCAGGGAAGTCTTTGATTTCTTAATATTTTCCCATGAATCAAATGAAATTTTGTAACTGTATCTTATCAGTGATGACTTACTAAGTAGAAATGTGAGACTAGGGTCTCTGTTACATATATAAACAAGAAAAAAACACTGACCAGATATTTCTTGGTAGGAGTTTGAAGGCATAACCAATTCTGTTATCAAGTTTTATATGCACCAACTTTGATCATGAGGAAAGATTTTCCACATATCATTTTGGTAAATACAAGACATAATGAGTCTGTGTGTATGTGCATTTCTCTGACATTCTGAAACTGAAAAATTGACCACTGATACTGTTGGTTTTACTCCACAAAAAAAATCAATCTGGACTGTATAATATTTGTGCACAGATAAAGTAAGTGTGAATAATTGGGCTGACAAGGACCTTCAGAGTCATCTGGCATAACTAAGGATCCATTTCTTGATCCTTTGTAATGCTGTTGCCAAGGGGCAATCAGACAATTCTCAAATACCCCTGGTGTTACATAAATCTCCAGCTACAGGAGCCCATTTTTTCATTGTGAAGTCAAACTATTAGAAAGTTTAAGTGGGTCAAAATTTATCTCCTTATTACTTTTTACAACTCTCCTTCTTCAATCTATTGGGGACATGGAACAAAAGTTCACTTTTTGTGTGAAATCCTTCAAATGTCTCCTCTGGTCGGTCTTTCTTTCTTTCTTTCTTTCTTTCTTTTTCTTTTTCTTTTCTTCTTTCTTGTTCAAATATAATTAATATATAGTATTGTTAGTTTCAGGTGTACAATATAATAATTCAACAATCCTATATGTTTCTCCGTGCTCATCAAGATAAGTGTATTCTTAATCCCCTTTGTCTATTTTACTTATCCCATACCATCTTCCTTCTGGCAACCACCAGTTCTTTATATTTTAGAGTCTGTTTTTTTTTTCTCTTTTTTTCCTTTGTTTTGTTTCTGAAATTCCACATATGAGTGAAATCATAGGATATTTGTCTTTCTCTGAATGCCTTATTTCACTTAGCATTATACTCCCTAGGTCCAATCATGGTATTGCAAATGATGAGATCTCATTCTTTTTTATGGCTAATCAAATATCCTCATTTCCTCAACATTCTTCACATGATGTATTATTAGTCCCTTTACCATCTTGGTTGACCACCAAGGGCAGCATGTCTATGACCATTATGTAATTAAATATAATAATTTATGTGTGATTTCATCAGCATACAATAAATTGAAATTATTAGTTCCTATTTTATAGATATTCCACTTCTATTAATTCATCCTAAAGCTGCATTAGCTTATTTGAGAACAAATAAAAATGAAAATAATAACAACTAAAAATTACCATGGATTCAGTGTTGGTTATATACCAGTAAATATGGCTAAGCACTTTATATATAGTATCATAGGCATTTGAATTGATAGTTGACCAAATCTCAGTGTGTTTTTTTACATGCTGCAACAAACCACATTTTCCAACCCAAGCTTAAAAACATATGTTTTGGACTGAAGAGAAGAACTTTACACTTTTCCTTTTAAAATTTAATTTTATCATATTTGGCACAAATTTTCAGTATAAATCCTAACTTAAATTCTTTTCATTTATAGACTTACCATATATCCCTTCTCTAATTCTATTAAAAAATTGAGGAAGGGAAGACAAAAGGTGTTGTCAACTACATCACTAGATACTTTCTAATAGAGTGGTACTAATCCCTAATAAGAACCTTTTAAGAACAAAGTAATTTAACTCTAGATTTGTCCCATCTCCAACCACGCATCATCAAACTAATTCCTTTGCTAGTCTTCTTTTTTCTCTGTAAATAAATTTATCATCCTTACCTGGATGCCCAAGACAACTAGCAATCCTCTTTAATTTCTTCTTTTCTTTTCCATATCAAACCTATTAATAAATTTCCAAAAACATATTATGAATAGATTCACTCTCCAACTCCATAATCACTGCCCTGGTCTGCCATCACTAATCCCTCTCTAGCTCTGCTTTTTCTGCCCAGTGAGTATCTATTTGTTATACTGCAATCAATATATCAGATTATGTCACTGTCCTGCTTAAAATTCATAAATATATTCTCTTCTCACTTACAATGAAACTCCTTACCAGATCTAAGGTCCTCTATGATTTTGCCTTTGTGTATCCCCATTACCTTCTTTCTTTTCCTTGATAAACCAGGCTTAATTCCATTTTGCGTAGGTCTTCAGATCTTTTTTCTTTCTGGGATGTTCTTTTTCCTTTTTTTCATGTAGCTGTCTATTCCCAAGCTTTAAATTGTAGGTCAAGGGCAACCCAGGTGGCTCAGCGGTTTAGCGCTGCCTTCAGCCCAGGACATGATCCGGCTCCCCGCATGGAGCCTGCTTCTCCCTCTGCCCGTGTCTCTGCCTCTCTCTCTCTCTCTCTCTGTTTCTCATGAATGAATGAATAAATAAAATCTATAAAAAATAGGTTGTAGGTCAAGAATGATGGCATTAGGAAGACTTTCCTAGACTGTCAGAAATACCTGCTCTTCCCACATACCTCACTAATTTATCTCATCATTTTGCTTGATTACTTTGTACCATTTATCACTCTCTGGAATGATTCTGTTTGTTGACTGAGTTTTCCACTAGGCTACAAGGTCATCAAATATTGAGACCTTACCTATTTTGTGCATTATTTTATTCATAGTGCCTATAATAAATTACATATAATAGATGTTTAGTGAATATTTGTTAAAATAAACTAATTTTGCTAATACCAACTCACTTTTTTGGTCATATTGTCCACATGAATATGATGAGTTTATCAAAATGCCTTGTTTAAATTAATGTATGTATTGACGCTTTTTATAGATCTACTAGTTAGTAACCTTGCTAAGGAAGAAATGATTTCAATTGGACATGATCTTTCTTAATGGCTCATTAGTCAAGTCATAAATGAATCTAAGGAGGTTATAAACTTTCTGAAACTCTATGCAAAGTTTTGTTTATATGTATGTACATATTTGGGAAGGATAGATATCCATTCTGTATTTCAGTTGTACATCTCATATTTTAGATCAAGCATATTTATAACCTAAATAAGACTCCTAAAAGGGTCTTTTATAATTCATGAAAGTTGCTAGCACCTTGTGGTGTTTACACACTTTCCTTTCTTAATTGGGTCCTGCCTGGAATTTAAATTTGTACTAAATATACTTTGCCCCTTTTGAAAATTAGAAACCTATTTACTTTCTTGACTGTTTTTGCAAATTTCAGTTTTTAAATCATTCTTTCTATATTATTTATACCAGTTTGTCAACCTCAAGTGAAGGTTTGTACAGTAACCTGAAATGTAATTCTCAGGTCAAAAGATTTGAACTTATTTATAGTCTATAAATGCTCCCTCACAAACTTCTCTCATTTTAAGCTTCAATTCCTAGGTAACAAATGTTTGTTCTACTCGTTTTAGTTTAAATGTCTTTTCCCTTGACAGTGAGTACAAAAGCAAAATGAGAGTTGAGGAGTGCCGTTTCCTTTTTGTCATCTATCAACAATTACACCATCAACATCAAACAGCAGGTGTACTTCTCTCTGGCTGTGTTTATTTGGAGAAACTTCTATTTGTAGGCAGTACACTAGAGGTATATGAGGGAGGCTAAAAGGGAGAGAGCAACAGAAGCAATATTGTGTGGGTAGATATAAAAGACTTTCTGGGGGTAAATTATTTGAGGGACATATTGATATGGTCCTGACATAGGTCACAGACCTGGGGCAGAAAGAAGATACGGCCATTCAGTTCACATGGCTATTACCAGAAAGTCACCATTAGTTATTACCACCTTTCAGATTGTAAATTACCCAGAAAACAGGGAAGAAAATCTCCGAGATTTTGAGAGAACTGTTCACCTGTCCCCATTCTAGTTTTTTCTTGGGGGTGCATTCTGTGCTTTCTAGGTGGTATATTTGTTTTTAGTGACACAATCTTCCCCTGATGGACCAATATATACATTTGATTATCTGACTTTTATTGTTTCTTATCTGTTCTGTACTTTATCTTCAGGGCCCTAGAGGAGTAAGTAGCCCTGGGATGAAGAGCGAGGTCTAGTAAGAAGGGCAGATTTGAATTTTGGGGAGATGGGCAATAAGAGATATCCAAACCAAAAGTGTGAGCTCATTGCCAGTGAGACATGGCAAAAAAAAAAAAAAAAAGAAATTTAAGAATATATGTGAGAGTTCATACTTACTCTCTCATCTTGTTTTAGGGCAATTAGCAAACTTAGCCACATGTAGCAATGGGGAAACCTCTGACAGCTACGAGAATGTAAGTTTATACATTTACTCAAGGTTTTCCCATATCAGGGCCATAAAATGCCATGAGCATAATTATGCAGTTCAGAAATGGTTCAGCCTATATTCCTGAGGTGGAGACAAAGCATTTTGCAAGCTAGTTCTCTGTAGCTATGGATTTTCTGAAGTTTATCTGCGTAAGTAGAATGTGGAAAATGACTTAAGTACCCTTAAAATTGGGATTGAGTGAAGACTGACTAGAATCTCATTTTTCTTCCCTCTGCCTTCCTTCCTCCACAACCCCCTCTCACTTTTAGATTTTAGATTGATCTTTTCCATGTTCTGTAATCTCACAGAGTGACATATCCTTCTTTATGTCAATTATGCCAAATAAATAAGTTGTTGCAATCAATGAATTGTTGCACCACCATTTAGACAAATCAGCCACTCCATAAAAGAGTTTTTACTTTTCACTGGTATGTAATACCACATTGTAATTGTAAGTTTATATTGCATTCTTTAGACCTGACCTATGGGGTCATTCCCATCAGAGTTCACCCTCTCCATTATCACGAGTCTTTAAAAAAAAATAATTCAATTTCAATATGTTCTTCCCAGCATATTTTTGCTAAATTAGTGCAGAATCAGTTACTTGTATCTATGGAAACAAGTGTGCTACTATGAGGATTATTTCTTAAATTTTGGTAACTATGGTTAGATAGATCTAATAGATCTTAATACAATTAATTAAGAAGAGGCTTGTTTGGAAGTCTGGTTGCTTTGGGAGCAGATAAGGCCATGGTGATAGCCTATACAGAAGTAAGAAAGACTAAAGCTACAGTAGTTTGTTGAAGGTTTTGAATGCTTTGGATATATGACCCTTAGAAAGGTGAGGAACATAGAGCTATTTTGGATTTTTAAGTTTATCTTGTTTGATAATACAGCAATTTATACACACACACACACACACACACACACATATACTCTCTCTCTTTCTTACTCTTTCCTCTTTGGAAGCTCTGTGATTTTTATAAACACATTTTCCCCCCAAAGATCTTGAAATGAATTTTATAGGAGTCTGCAGTGGAAAACATTAACACGCTTCAGAATACGACTGAATTTGGCACCTGTAATAAATTTCCAGTGTCATTCTCTGAACCTGATAGACCTTGCTAGAATTTTAATAGCTTCTCCACATACCTGGAAATACAGCTAAAGTGTCTGTCACCTTTAGAAAATAATCATTCTGACATGCTTTATTCACTTACAACTCATTTGACACATTTTCAGTTACATTTAAATGTGAGCTTCATTTAGTCCCTCATTTCACATAGCAAAGGTTAGGTATTCATTACATAAGTTGTTTCCAGAGATAGAAAGACCCAGATCAACAGAATTAGAATGTATCGTGAGCATGGTATTCTTGTTAAATCTTCTGTGTTCAAAATATATTTGCAATTAATTACAAATATCTGTAATGGGATTTCAGGCTAATGGAAATATCAATATTGACTGTATCACTACCCACCTGCATTTTTTTCTGGAAAAAAATCATTTCTTTTACTCATTAGGAAATATTTTATACTTGAAAATGTGCAGTTTGCTGAAAGGAGAAGAGAACTGAGTCATTATTCAGATCTTGCATTGAAATCTTCAATTTGAAGTGTTTTCCTTTTCATTTCAATTTGTGAAGGCACAGAAAGATTTCACATTTTGGAAGTATGATAGTTTATTTCCAAGCTAGAATGATTTGGCAGTCTATTGAGGACACAGGTGGGCCAGGAACTCAGATTTTCCCTTTTTATTGAAAGGGAATTTGGGGCTGAGGGAAACTCATAAAGAAGACAAAAGCTCAAGAATTGGCTAGCTTTTCACTTAGTGATTAGTTTTCTGTTGCCAAACTCTAGTCTTGAGGATTAATGCTGCTTCATACTGCCAGCGCCCCGATGAATGTCTTGGCAGATGATTTGGATGATGTAGGGCTGATGTCTACTAGGTAGGTAGTTCTGTGGCAGGGGATTGTGGCTGACATTCAACTTATGACCTGGAGGTGGAGGCAAAGGATGATTTTAGCTTTCTTCAGATAGAACATGGTGTGTTGAAGAGGGCTCAAAATAGGATCTTGTTCACTCTCAAACTCAGGCAGCTGGGTTGTTTGCTAAATAGATGGGCAAATTATTAAATTAATTAAACAAGGAGCCCATTAAATTGTGGTGGTTTTAAGACTGTAGCAGACTATGTAAGCAATCCAAAACTTAAGCCTGTAAATGATTCAACATTGAGAAATCAAAACCTAAAGGCAAACACTAAACTATGGTCAATCAAGTATTTCCTTGCTTTGCTTCTGCCTTTTTCTATGAAATCTTTCACTTAGCTCCCATAGGTGGAGCACTATGAACCACTTCCGGTTTGGTACTGCCCTATTTCAATTGGTTTTTGCTCAAATAAATTCTTAAAATGTTTTTTTTTTATTTTTTTAAAGATTTATTTATTTATTTACAAGAGACATACAGAGAGAGGCAGAGACATAGGCAGAGGGAGAAGGAGGCTCTCTGCAGGGAGCCCAATGTGGGACTCCATCCCAGAACCCCGGGATCATGCCCTGAGTGGAAGACAGGTGCTCAACCACTGAGCCACACAGGCATTCTAATTCTTGAAATGTTTAATACGCCTCAGTTCATCTTTTTTTTTTTTTTTAACAAAATGTATCATTTAACTATGGCTTCACGTGGCCCTTTGCAGAAAGAAAGAGGGAAGAGGAAGAGAGGAAGATGTGGGGTTGAGGGATGCTTAATCTTATATTATTATTCTGCAGAGAATACCAATCAGAGCACATCAGTCCTCAGCATGACATGGAAATGTTCTCTAGATTGATTGTTTATACGACGAAAAGTTCCCATTAAGTAAGGGAATGGTTCTTTTTCCCAGGCACGGTGTAGGAAGGGAGCTTAAAGGAAGATTGTTCATTTAAAGTGATGCCTGTTCAATTACATTTGTACTAGTTTTGGATTTTTCAAACTGCTTTAATTTTTCATAATCTCTTTTGTCCTTTAAAACAGTCCTGTGCAGTAGTTCAGGCAGGCATTTTTCTCAGAGGCAAATGAGAACTTTGAAGTAGGACTTCTGAAGCTTGCGTATTATACTGCTTCCCTGGAGGAGCAGTAAAAGGAGAAACATAAAATATCCTCATTGTGAACACAGTAGGGTCACATCTTTAATTCATTTAATTCAGACACTGGCTTTAGTTTCTTACTTCAACCAGCATTGTTCCTCCATTTCACTCTTCCACTTCCAAATGCACCTTAGAAGAGCTTGCAGTATGGAATTGGGCATCTACATGTGAAAACAAAGTTCTAACTCCCATGGAACCTAGCCACACAAAATTTAACCACAGTGGATTCTAGATCTAAATATAGAAGGCAAAAGTACAACACTTCCAGGGGAAAGTATATGAGAAAAATCTGTGTAACCTTGGGTTTGGTAATGAATTTTAAGATATAATACCAAAAGCTTTTTTTATGAAATAAAAATTTGATGTTAGACATTATTAAAATTAAAACTTTACTCTGTGAAACATGCTGTTAAGAGAATGACATGATAAGTCACTGACTATAAGAAAATATTTACAAATCACTTATCTGATAAAAGATATCCAAAACCTATAAAACTCCTAAAATTCAAGAGTAACAAAAAACTCAGTAAAAAAATTGGCAAAAGATCTGAACAGACACCTCACCAAAGAAGGTATACAGATGGCACATAAACATGTGAAAAGATGCTTAACATTATTTGTGTGTTAAAAGAACAATGAGATGCCACTGCACGTGTATTAGAATGTTTAAAATCCCAAAGAGTTGACAATACCAATTTCTGGCATAAATACAGAGCAGTAAGAACTCTTGTTCATTGCTGGTGGGAATAGAGAGGGAGGCAAGCCATAAGAGACTCTTAACTATAGGGAACAAACTGAAGGTTGCTGGAGGGGTGGTGGGTGGGAGAATGGGGTAACTGGATGATGGACATTAAGGAGGGCACTTGCTGTAAGGAGCACTGGGTGTTATATGCAACTGATGAATCACTAAATTCTACCCCTGAAACCAATGATACAATATATGTTAACTAAATTGAATTTAAATAAAAAATGGTATATCCATTTTGGAATATAGCTTGGCAATTTCTTACAAAATCAAACAAAGTCTTGGAATTGTGCTCCTAGGCATTTATTTACTCAATTGACTTGAAAACTTATGCCCACACAAAAACTTGTATGTTGGGTATTTATAGTAACTTTATTCATAATCACTCAAACCCAGAAGCAACCAGAATGATTTTCAATAAATGAATAGATAAACAAACTTTGATACAGTCATACTATAGAAAGTATTCAGGAAAAAAAAAAAGAACATCAAGCTATGCAAAAGCATGGATAAAGCTTAACTGTGTATTGCTAGGTGAAAGAAGCCAGTCTGAAAAGGCTTGATATTATATGATTCCATTTATATTACATTCTGAAAAATGGAAATTTTGGAGTTGTTAGATGGATCAAGGGTTGCCAGGAATTCAGGAGAGGGAGAAGGATTAAATGAAGTACAGGGAATTTTTTAGGATGAAGAAACTCTTTTATATGATACTGTAATGGTGAACACGACACTGTACATTTTCAAGACCCATAGAACTTAACAGCACAGAGTGAACTCTACACAAGTTAAAAAAAATGATTTAAGAAGTTGAGGGATGCCAGGATGGAACACAGAGTGTGATGAAATAATATAGTTGTATTAAAAATGTAAACAATAACCTCATCAGTGGAGGTAAGAGGAAAAGCTGCTGACCTAAGTAACTTTGGAAATGAGTGGAGACTGAAAGATGGATGGTAACTGGAAATGCACATAAGCACTGTATTCTAGTTGATGAAGATTTTTCCCACTGAGGTAGGGGTAAAAAATTCTGAAATCACGCTGTACATAGATATCCTGGAATTGAACAATAGCTGATGTTGGAGACAATTTTTTTTTTTTTTTAGTGCTAGAGGAGAGGTTACAGACAAGCAAGAGGAGAAAGCTAGAATCATCCATGAAATTTGTAATCAGATAAGCCTGGAATATCTCGCATCATATAGTGCTAAAAGTCATGGAAGTTCTGAAAAAAGAAAAACCTCCAAAGTGATTCAGGAACCAGCTGAAATTTCTTGCTATGGCCAAAGCTAGAACAATTGGAGCAACACAATTAATAAAGCATTATCTAAGTATAAAATAAGTATTCATGACTCATTCATGACAGGAATGAATGATTTAATAAATAAATAAAGGAAATAGACAAATCTGTGCAGAAGAATTCCAAATAATTTATGTAGATACTGTGTCCTCAAGGAGGAGGATCATGATCATAATTCAGCCCTCCTTAAATCTAGTATGAATAATTTTCTTCTAAAGAGTACCTGCAGTATGTCAAGAGAGGAAAAGAATAGCTTTACCCTGAAGGAACGTGATAAACCCTCAGCTTAGGGAGCAAGGTTAACATCAACAGTTATAAATCATGCTGATGTGATGTGATGAGAGTGGCACTTTATGTATGTGGTTTTCTCTCTAAAACTCTATAACTCCAATTAATCTTAAGAAGAACATCAGACAAACCCCAATGGAGGGACATTCTACCAAATACTTGACCAGAACTCCTCAAAACCATCACGGTCACCCAAAACAAAAAAAATCTGAGAAACTGTTATAGCTAATAGGAGCTTAAGGAGGTATGAAATTAAATATAACATGGGATCTTGGATGAACTTCTGGAACAGAAAAAGGACAAAATTAAAGAAATATGCACAAATTATGAACTTTAGTAAATGATAGTGTGTTGATATATTGGTTCATAAATTATAACAAAGGTACCACTAATAAAAGATGTTAATAGGAGAAACTGAGTTTGAAATACATGGGAACTCACTGTACAACTTATGCAATTTTTCTGTATATCTAGAACTATTTTTTAAGATTAGAAAAATAAAAAATCTGAGAACTCTAAGAAGATTTAGAAAAATGGAATTGAATGTATCTTATAGCAAAGTAAGAATATTTTGAAAGGCTCCACCTATCCCCACTGGCTGCCAAGCATTTGAGCATTATAGTGACAGAAATGTTCAAGTAATTAAAAGTCTGCATGGATTTCCCCATTCCTCTTATTATTTTAGTTAACTATTCTCAAACTTTGATATGCATAATAATTACTATTCAAGGTTATTGATCAAAATCACATACTGTGAACTTTATGCATGATATACGGAAACTTCTAGGGTAATTAGATTAATGTGATTTTGGCCCTATACTGACTCTGTTATATAATCCTGGAATAGATTATTTTCTGCTGTAACTTATATTAGTCAAGAAACTTTGGGTCCTTTGATGTGGACCAGTGGTAAGAGTATGTTATAGCAAAGGATTATGACTGAGCCAATTCTTTACAAAGAATTTTTTTTTAAGAAGGCAACAAAAAAGGAAAGGAGGGAAAACCTAACCCTGCTCTTCTTTTCCCCCCATTCGTTGAGTATAGTTGACATACAATGTTACATCAGTTTGAGGTGTACAACTTACTGATTTGACAAGTTTATTATGCCATTTTCACAAGTATAGCTACCATGCGTCCCATTGCATTGCTATTACAGCACCATTGACTGTATTCCTTATGCTATGCCTTTTATTCCCATGACTTATTCTATAACTGGAAGCTTGTATCTCCTTCTCACCTTGACCTATTTTTTTTAATTTTTATTTATTTATGATAGTCAGAGGGAGAGAGAGAGAGAGAGAGAGGCAGAGACACAGGCAGAGGGAGAAGCAGGCTCCATGCACCGGGAGCCCGACGTGGGACTCGATCCCGGGTCTCCAGGATCGCGCCCTGGGCCAAAGGCAGGCGCCAAACCGCTGAGCCACCCAGGGATCCCTCACCTTGACCTATTTTGACCAACCCCCACCTCCCACTTTCCAGCAACTGTCAGTTTGTTCACAGTATTTATAGTTCTGATTCTGTTTTTTGTTTGCTTATTCATTTTTTGGGGTTCCATTTTAGTGGAATAATGTAGTATTTGTCTTTCTCACTCTGACTTATTTTGCTTAGCATAATACCTTCTAGGTCCATCCATGTTATCTCAAATGGCATAATCTCATCTCTTTTTATGGCTGTGTAATATTCCATTGCATATATATGCATATATCTATACACACACACTATATATACACTAAATAGTATGTGCTATATTGCATATATATATATATATATATATATATATATACATACACACACACACACACACACACACACACTACATTTTCCTTATCTATCGATCGACACTTAGGTTGTTTCCGTGTCTTGGCTATTGTAAAAAATGCTGCTGTAAACATTGCATTGCATATATCTTTTTGAATTAGGGTTTTCACTTTCCGTGGGTGAATTGACAATAGTGGAATTATTAGATCATATAGTATTTCTGTTTTTAATTTTTTGAGGTATCTCCATATTTTTTCCACAGTGGCTGTATCAATTTACATTTCCACCAACAGTGCACAAATGTTCCTTTTCCTCCACATCCTTATTAACACTTGTTTCTTGTCTTGATTTCAGCCAGTCTAAGAGGTACAAGGTGATATCTCATTGTGGTTTTGATTTGTGATGATTAGTGATGTTGAGCATCTTCTCATGTATCTGCTGGCCATCTGCATGTCTTCATTCTTTTACATGTAGCTGTCCAGTTTTCCAAGCACCATTTATTGAAAAGACTATTTTCTCCCCATTGTATATTCTTGCCTATTTGTTCTAGATTAATTGACTGTATGTATATATGTGGGTTTACTTCTGGGGTCTCTATCCTGTTCTATTGATTGTCTAGTTTTGTGTTAGTATACTACTGTTTTGATTACTATAGCTTTGTAGTATATTTTAAAATCTGGAATTTTGATACTTCCAACTTTGGTCTTTCTCAGGATTGCCTTAGCTTTTTGGGTTTTCTGTGGCACCTAAAATTTTAGTATCATTTTTTTTTCTAATTTTGCAAAAAGTGGTATTTTCATAGGAATTGCATTAAATCTATAGATTGCTTTGGGTTATATGGACATTTTGACAATATTAATTCTTCCAATCTATCAACATGGAATATCTTCCATTTGTCTCATCTTCAGTTTCTTTCATCAGTGTTTTATAGTTTTCAAGTTACAGGTCTTTCACCTCTTTGGTTAAAGTTATTCCGGTATTTTTTTGGGGGGGTGTGCAATTGTAAATGGTATTGCTTTTAAAATTTCTATTTCTAAACCTTAGTTGTTAGTGTATGGAGACAGAACGTAAAGACTGCTAACTCTGGGAAACGAACTAGGGGTGGTAGAAGGGGAGGAGGGCGGGGGGTGGGAGTGAATGGGTGACGGGCACTGGGTGTTATTCTGTATGTTAGTAAATTGAACACCAATAAAAAAAAATAAATAAAAAAAAAAAAGGAAATGCTACCAATTTCTGGGAATTAATTTTGTATCTTGCTACTTTACTGAATTAATTTATTACTTCTAGTAATTTTTTTGGTAGAATCTTTGGGATTTTCTATGTATGGTATCATGTCATCTGTAAACAGTGACAGTTGAATTCTTTACCATAATGGATGCCTTTTATTTATTTTTCTTGTCTGATTACTATAGATAGGTATTCTAGTACTATGTTAAATAAAACTGGTGAGATATATGTCCTTGTTTTGTTCCTTATCTTAGAGGGGGAAGCTCTCAGTTTTTCACCACTGAGGATAATGTTAGCTGTGGGTTTTTCATATATGGCCTTTGTTATGTTGAGGAAAAGTTCCCTCTAATCCCATTTTGTTAATTTTTTGCATGAGTGGATGTTGAATCTTGTCAAATGATTTTATTTCTGCATCTATTGAGATGATCATATGATTTTTATGTTTCATTTTGTTGATATGGTGTATGACATTTGATTTGTGAATATTAAACTTTTCTTGCATCCCAGGGATAAATCCCACCTAATGGTGGTGAGTGATCTAGTATATGGTTTGCTAATATTTGTACCTGTGTTCATCAAGGCTATTGATCTGTAGTTTTCTTGTTTCTTTTTTTTTTTGTAGTGTTTTTGTCTGGGTTTGGTATCAGGGTACTGCTTGCTTCATAGAATGTATTTGGAAGCTTTTCTTCCTCTTCTATTTTTTGAATAGTTTGAGGAGAATATGTGTCAACCCTTCTTTAAAGGTTTGTTAGAATTCACATGTGAATCTATCTGGTCCTGGACTTTTATTTTTTGGTAGGGTTTGTTTTTTTTTAATTACATATTCGTGTTTGTTACTTATAATTGGTCTATTAAAATTTTCTATTACTTCCGAATTCAATTTTGCAAGATTGTGTATTTCTAGGAATTTATTCATTTCTTCTAGGTTGCCTAGTTTGTTGTTATATAATTTTTCATAGTATTTTCTTATGAGCCTTTGTATTTCTGTGGTATCAGTTGTTACTTCTCTCTTGGTTCTAATTTTACTTATTTGAATTCTTTCTTTCTTTCTTTCTTTCTTTCTTTCTTTCTTTCTTTCTTTCTTTCTTTCTTCTTCTTTCTTTCAAAGAGACAAAGACAGAAAGAGAGTGATTATGAACATGGGAAGGAGCAGAGGGAGAGAGACAATCAGATTCCATGCTGAGTTCAGAGCTCAATGTGGGGCTCCATCCCATGACCCTAAGATTATGACCCAAGCTGAGATCATGACTGGAGTCAAACAAAAACAAAATTTTAAATGTAAAACAGAAAAGAGAAAACAAAAAACTTCCCCAAACCACAGCTTGTTTTCTGTGCCACAACACTACAAAAGGGTGGCTGATATGGGCTTATAGACCCTAGGCTCATTGACATTGCAAGCTCCCTGTGAACTGAACCCTGCTCTGATCTGGGCTTTGAAGGTGGAAGAAGAGAGAACATTCCTGCAGTTTCTTGGCATTTTAAAACTATGGGGTTTTGTGTGTGTGTGTGTGTGTGTGTGTGTGTGCCCCAGTGTGACTGGGGCTGGCTTAGGCTTTAGAATCCTAGGCTTGCTGAGGTCACAAGCTCCCTGTGGTGGCAAGACTCTCTGATTATGGTGTCTGAAACTGCCCTTATGGTGGCTAGACTGTGCTCTGGTCTGAGCTTTTGAGGTGAAGGGAGAAAGAGCATTCCATAGTTCTCTACCCCCTCTAAACCATGACTTTTCTTCTGCATCCCAGTGCAAATAGGGCTGATGTGGGCCTGCAGACCCTGCGCTTATTGAAGTCACAAGTTCACTGAAACAACCAGACTCCCTGCCATGGTGTCTGAACCCTGCTCTGGTCCAGGCTTTCAAGGTGGAGTGGGAACATAAACCATTTCATTCTTCAGTTCCTCTGACCTGGAGAGCTTTCCTGCAGCTCTTCTGCCTCTTGGCAGATTTCTAGTGTTGTCTCTTTTATATGCTAGATGCTCAGGGTTTTCTTCTGTGGCCAAGGACAGGAGAATCTGTTCCTCCTTTTTCAGTACTATCCCTCTCCACAGCTGTTCATAACATTGAGGGTGGGGATTCCCTTTGTTACTGTGTCTCCATCTCTCTTGCTATACTCTTTTCATTCTCTCTGTCTTTGGCTGTTTAGTCAGCCCTTAGTTCTTCAGGGAGAATTGTTCTATCAATAGATATTATTTGGTGTGCTCCACAGAGGAGGTTAATTTCAGTCTTCTTACATCTCCATCTTGAACTAGAACTCTCCTCCCTGCTATTGTTTTTTCAAGGACAAATTTATGCACAGCCTCTGAACTTTTCTTGATTTCCATAGTGGAATAAACCGTTCTATGACAACATGACAGGCACTAGCTTCTGTCACAAATGTTGAAGCACAACATCCTTGTCTGAGAGTTCTAGGTGAAATCTCCAGGGGCTAATGCTTCCTTGTAGTTGAAGGGTATGCCACAATGAAGCCCATAAGAAAGCTAAGTACAGGGTGCATTATCCATTCCCCATTTTCTCCATCTATTTTTGGGGATGCCGGGAGATGAGATTGAGCTTTGTAATAGCAAATATTATGCAATACCCTCTTTTTGTCCATGAAACAAAATTATAGATAATAAACCTATGTACACTTAATCTGAAAACAGAAACTAAATTGTAATTTACCAGAAATATAAAAGGAAACTCAGTTACAATAAAATAATATACATTGCAGTATGTATTGCACAGGAACAGTTATAGTAGATCAACAAACCCCATATATTTTCAAAATACTCCGAAACTGGGGCAGTAATGCCTTATTGAGGACACGTGATCAAGGGGGACTTGTAAATGCAGATATTTTAAAAATATATCTTTAAGATTTGATGCCCCTCTTGCTTCTTAGACTGTGCATGGGATACTTTGGAAATCTTGATTGATATCAGGTCATTCTGCTTGTTTATTCCACAAAATCTAAGCTTGATTACATTTAATGTACTCTACAAAACCTCAGGTTAGTCCTAGGCAAAATGAGTAAGTGAAGCCTTCTTTTGTCCTTTCTTTTTATTAATTGGTGCTTTTCCTGGGCCAGTCCGGTAGAACAAATGGATTTTTCTCTGCACTTCCCTAAGCCTTCCCACCCCCACCAGAGTTAGCTGTCCATTTCCTCATTTGTGAAGGCTGTGTTATCTGACTAACCAATCTCAATCTTATTGGATGTCAGAGTTGGAAAGGACATTTGTTTATTCACTCAATAAACCAGTTGTTTTAGGTCCTGTTTTTAGGTGTGGTGCTAGTTGTTGGAGCTACAAAGATGAATGAAAAATAGTTTTTTACTTGAAAGGCATTTATAGTCAGGTATTGCAGCATAGTATGATAAATGCTTGGGATAGGTGAGCATGACAGGCTTCTTGTAGAAGACAATGTTTGAGCTAAATTTTGAGAGATAAGTAGGATTAGAAACTTAAAAAAAAAAGCCAAAATGTCATTATGTGTGCTCACTACACACCCCTGTCCCTGAGGAGTGTGGTTTGGATGGGAGAACCTTCAGTACCACACAATTCACCCTGCGTCTTGTTCTGTTTCTTTAAGACATTTATCTGAGTATAATGATTTCAGAGAAAGTGCTATGCTCAGTCAGGGTTTTCCTGAAGGATCCTGACTTGTGCTGAAATGATCCTGCTCCTCTGTGCTGTGGAATGCTGACGCTTGAGTACCTCGGCTGTGAGCCCAGCCAGGAGCCCTGGGCTGACTCCATCCTGCAGGCTAAAAATAGTCATAATGATGCTACTGTATGTTTTCCCTGCAGCATATCCTCAGCCCGCAGCTGTTATTGTAAACTTCCCCAGATACAGGGATGCATTATGATCAGTGATGTTTTAGGATAAATCCTTTGAAAGCCTAGAATGTGGCAGTTCATTGAGGTTAATTGTAATTCCTGGTGAGCATTTGTGTGGGTTTTCTGTGCTGCTGTGAAAAGCTAGAATCCTGAGTCTTCCTTCTCATTTTTGAATGGAAATGGAAATGGTGAAATTCTCTACTGTCTAGTCCCAGTGCTTTCACCAGGTTATCTAGGTCGTACTTCTGAAAGTATGTTTCACAGAGTTTTGGTTAATACTGTCCATTTATTGAGTGTTGTCCCAAAGACACACAAAGTTGAGTAACCTGAAAAGAAGTAGCAAATCCTCTTTTAAAAGCAAAAACATCATATGTGCCTAAGCTATCCAGTCCTTCTGATCTGAAATGAGGATGTCACAGATAAAAGTATTGTCATCTTTTGAGTAATAAAAAGGAGCGGAGTCAGGGAAGTGGCCATTAGCTAAAAAGACTGAAGGCAAACTATAGTGTTTTTGAAATATATGGGAAAGTTGCAGTTTTTTTGATGATTTAGAATTGTTGCTGTTTCATATGCATTGCAGTTTTTGAAAGCTTGTGGGGTAAAATGACTTGATCAATTATTATGATAATGACACACGAGTCAAATTATGAGTTTAATTATAATTACCATCTTTATACAGAGTTAATTAATCATAAAAGAGTACATTATATAATCTTTCTGTTTAATGAAATTCATTATGGAGGCTCCCAAAGGCCTAAATATAGTTTTAACAAATTAAACCTGTGACCGAGGTGAAGGCTATTAATGCAAATGTGGTGTGGATTAGTCACTAAAAAGGACTGAATAAGACATTAGGCCCCCAAAGTGTTAAAGCATCAGACCCTGATGACATATCCTTTTCCTCTGGTAAGCAGAACACATAATTTAGTGACTTTCTGAGCAGTCTTGAAATTTCGTGATAAAGCTGAGACTGTATAATTTAACTGGCACAGATGAAACAAATGGCTGTGTTCAACACCTCTGCGTGTAAAGAGCTCCATTTTAAAGAGTTGGAGTCATTTACACGTAGCGAAGAGGAATCTATTGAGGATATAAGCTTTGCACCACTGACTATCAAACCCTCACATTTAGAGCAGCAGTAAATGAGAGGAACATACATAGTAAGAGATGAGTATTGAGACAGAAAATGTTTGGAGGACAAAAGACAAGATACAGGCCTACATGCTGCTGATCTGTGCACAGAGGAAATCCTGCATTTTCAGGAGTTCCCAATCAGGATTTGTGCTATTATATTCCTTTGTATAGCTGAACAAATTAGCCCTGGCTCCAGAGTTGCAATAAAATGAATCACTGCTAAGAGAAATCAGGCCAGGGCTAATGCAGGAGCACAATGGGTAGACCCTAGTGAGACCATGGGAACCTGACTATTCAGGAACAGACTTGCAAGTTGTGAAACCTCATCAAACCTTTCGTCCTTCGTTTGGCCTGAGCTCTACTTTGCTGGGTGGATCCTTTTTTAGTACTTTACCTTAGGACAGTTCTACTGATAGGTTTGCTTATATGCATGGTTATATATCTACATATATTTTTGTTTTGCATTTTTTTAAATCAATATTTAATGATTTGGATACTTACCTATTTTGTAGTGACTTTGTGGGCTTTTGGTTATTAAATATTTCATAGTAACCTTTATTTTGGTTATAAAGGTAAGCCACTCTAGAAAAAAATAGAAAAATAAAGATTAATGAAACAAATGATAATAATATCACCAATGTTGCTTACAATGGTGCCAGGTGCTATTTCTAAGGGCTGTACATATTCAAACTCATTTATTCTATGAAGTTCAAAATACTTTAAAAATACCCTTTAATAACCTTTGATCTAGTTACCCATGTTTTTGCATGATACAAAATAGATGCTGAATAAATATTTAGTGACTGTTGGTCAAATAAAATCAGCATTTTAAGGCCATTGAGATATATCTCTATCTATCTATCTATCTATCTATCATCTATCTATCATCTATCTATCCATCTATCATCTATCTATATCTATATTTCTAGACTTTTATTACAAAAACAAGACCATACTGTGAGGGGGAAGGGGAGTTATTTAATGAGCACAAAGTTTATGTTTGGGGTGATGAAAAAATTCTGGAAATGGATAGTGGCAGTGGTTTTGGTACATTGTGAATGTACCTAGTGATACAGAATTTAACACTTAAAATTGACTAAAATGATAAATTTTATATTATATATATTTTACCACAATAAAAAGGTTAAAAAGTTGGGACCATACTATACATTCCATTTGGAAACATATCTTTTCTAAAAAAAATTAATAGGTTTTAACTCATTCCAAGGTCAATAAATGAATGTGATAGATGAATATCTATAATGGCTATCCCTTTCTGGTTTTTTTTTCTCCAACATATTTGAGGATTATGAGACACTCTTGAAAGAGTGCTTCCTTTAGATAAGATTTTCATACAGTCAGGAGTAGGTGGGTGTTGCTGATATCAATGATTCTGATATACTAAGAGATGGGACTATCTCAACTACTTTTGACAGTATTGCTATGTTCCAGTTTTTGGACTTTCCCTGGACTTTGGGTAAAATATAACATTTTAAGTGATATTGATACTTTGGAGCTGAGGGTTCACTATCTCATGTAGAAGATATTTAATGTTTGTACTGCATGCCCTGAAATGTTATGGAGTAATGACCAAGTAAAACTTTCCAAGGTCTTCTCATGGAAAGATGTAAAGTTCAAGGGGGAAAGAGCTCAAGATTTTCTTGAGCCTCCTTGCCTCTTAGTTTGGGTGATCTATTCCTTTGGCTTAAATGTTTGTGTCCCTCCTGCAAATTCATATACTGAAATCCTAACCCCTCAGGTAATGGTATTAGGACGTGGGGCTTTGAGAGGTGATTAGGTCCTGAGGATGAGTCCTCAAGAATGGAATTATTGCCCTTATGAAAGAGGCCAACAGAGCTTCCTTCTTCCTTTTACCACATGAGGACACAGCAAAAAAGATACCATCTATGAATCAGGAAGTGGGCTGTCACCATACACCAAATCTACTGACACTGTGATCTTGGGCTTCCCAAACTCCAGAACTAAGAAATAAATGCCTGTTGTTTATAAGTTACCCAGTTTATGATATTTTGTTATAGCAGCTGGGGCAGACTGCGACCTCTGCTGACCCAGGGTATAAGTTATATTAAGTAAGTAAGCAATTTATTTACTGTAAATGCAGAATTAAGAGGCATAGGTTGTCATGGTGATGGGATAGATAATGGGAAGGATTGGTAAAGTAGGCAGTGCTTAAGCTATGTAACTTTCTTTGAAAGCAGGATATCAGACATGACTTTACCTAAATGGCACTACTGGTGAGAGATAAAAGGTTAAGAAAACATCCTAAATATACAGCCAGTCAGAATTAGGGAGTAAGTGTAAAAATTTTAGTAAAATTCTGCAGTCCTGGCATTTGAGCATTTACTAAGGACGTAACTTACTATATTGGTTTCTGAGGTCTGCTGTGACAGATTACCACAACCTGGATGGCTTTGAACAACAGAAATTGTCTCACAGTTCTGGAGGCTAGAAGTCCAAAATCAAGGAGACAGCAGGGACCAGCTTCCTCTGGTATCAGTAGGGGAGAATCCTTCTGTGCCTCTTTTAGCTTCTCATGTTTGTCAGCAAGCTGTACATTTCTTGACTTACATGCATCACTCCAGTCTCTGCCTCCATCTCATGGCTATCTTTTCCCTGTGTGTTTTTTTTTTTCCCTGTGTCTCTTCTCCTTTTACAAGAACACCAGCTCTATTGAACTAAGAGCTCACCCTACTCAGTATGATCTCATCTCATATCTGGTCAATTCTGAGGTATTGGGGGTTAGAATTTCATATCTTTTTTTTTAATTTATTTTTTATTGGTGTTCAATTTAGTAACATACAGAATAACCCCCAGTGCCCGTCACCCATTCACTCCCACCCCCCGCCCTCCTCCCCTTCTACCACCCCTAGTTCGTTTCCCAGAGTTAGCTTTTTTTGAGACACAATTCAGCATGTAACACATGGTAAATTGGTTCTTAAATCCAAGTTTACATATTTCCAGTTGAGATAACTGGAGCTTATTAGGGGTATGATTAATCTCAATGAAGGGTGAATTGACACACAGAAAACTGAAATTAAATAGCCAAGGACATCCCCAGAAATAGCTGTGTTCTTCCTTGGGACACAATGTATTTGATCTTCATCCAATTCTGGGAAATAGGGAGGCTCTGAATGTAAACTCCTATGTACAAGTTCATATGTGTATGGGTGAGAGTGTATATATGTGTCTATTAAAGGAAAAAGTGGGGGCACCCGGGTGGCTCAGTGGTTGAGCATCTGCCTTTGGCTCAGGTCATGATCCCAGAATCCTAGGATCAAGTCCCACATCAGGGGCCCCACAGGGAGCCTGCTTCTCCCTCTGCCTATGTCTCTGCTTCTCTCTCTGTGTGTCTTTCATGAATAAATAAAAAAATAATAATAAAGGGGAATGTATTTACCTGTCAAGTCTTACAGGATGACTTACAGATGGTAACATTCTTTGCCTCCTATTTCAGACTGATGGCCCTGTGTTTCAGTGAAAAAGCAGTGGTTGAGAGTAAAGAACCATGAGTTTGAGACTTTGGTATACTACTAATTTGCTGAATGATATAGGTATAGTAACCACAACATTTCTTATGCAAATCAGGACATTTTTGAACGTGAAAGAAGGTACCATTAATAATTATGCCACCAGGACAATAGAAATAAATAAGAACTGTCTAGGCAACTAGGATGTGTGGTCACTCTTGATATAAGAAAAGTTAATTGACTTCTGTGGGCCTTAGTTTCATCTTTAAATTATCATTAATTCCAAACTCCAGTTAAGACTTACAACTTAATTAAAGATTCAGTGAGTCCAATTTTTTCTGAGTTTGGATCTTTGATGAGAATTAAAGTATTTTCTGTTGGTGGGAATGTGAACTGGTATAGCCACTCTGGAAAACTGTGTGGAGGTTCCTCAAAGAGTTAAAAACAGAACTACCCTACGACCCAGCAATTGCATTGCTGGGATTTACCCCAAAGATACAGATGCAGTGAAATGCTGGGACACCTGCATCCCAATGTTTATAGCAGCAATGTCCACAATAGCCAAACTGTGGAAGGAGCCTCAGTGTCCATGAAAGATGAATGGATAAAGAAGCTGTGGTCTCTGTATACAATGGAATATTACTCAGTCATTAGAAACGACAAATACCTACCATTTGCTTCAAAGTGGATGGAACTGGAGGGTATTATGCTGAGTGAAGTAAGTTAATCAGAGAAGGACAAACATTATATGGTTTCATTCATTAGGGGAATATAAAAATAGTGAAAGGGATTAAAGGGGAAAGGAGAGAAAGTGAGTGGGAAAAATCAGAGAGGATGACAGAACATGAGAGACTCTTAACTCTGGGAAACGAACAAGGGGTAGTGGAAGGGGAGGTGGGTGGGGGAATGGGGTGACTTGGTGACAGGCACTGAGGGGGGCACTTGATGGGATGAGCACTTGGTGTTATACTATATGTTGGCAAATTGAACTCTAATTAAAAATATACAAAAAAGAGAATTAAAGTGTTTTTTCCCCATATCAGCTTTATTGATATATAATTTAAGTATAATAAAATTAAATTATTTTCAATGAGTTTTAACAGGAGTATATGCAGGGAAGGTGGGTGGGGATGAGTAAATGGATGATGGGCATTAAGGAGGGCACCTGAAACCAATCCTATACTTGAATTTAAATAAATTAAAAAGAAAGAGTATAACACAGTTGTCACTACCAACATGATTTAGAACATTTCTGTCACCTACTGGTTTCTCTGTGCGCCTTTGTAGTTAATCCCCAACACTATTCCTGACCTGTGCAAATCACTGATTTGCTTTTTGTAACTATGGTTTTGCCTTTTCTAGAATTTAATTTAAACAGAATAAAAAAGAAGGTAGCCATTTGCATCTGGATTCTTTTACTTAGCATGGTATTTTTAAAACTTTATCTATGCTGTTGTATACCTCAGTACTTTATTCCTTTTTATTACTAAATAGTATTCAATCATATGGATATAACATAGTTCATGTAGCCATTAAGCAATAGATATTTGGAAAATTGCTAGTATTTTGTCTAATATGAATAAAACTTTTTTTCATATTCAAGTCCAATCTTGTGTAAAGAATTATTTTCTGAATTGGGGGGGATGGTAAATACCTGGGATTTGAGGGTCAGGATTGCATGTAAGTGAATATTAAAGATTATACAACACTGTCAAACTACTTTCCAAAGTTGCTGTACAGTTTTGCATTCACACTAGAAATATGTGAGCATTTATAGTGGCTTCGTGTTTTAACCAACACTTGATTATTATCAGTATTTTTAGTTTTTTTTTAAGATTTTATTTATTTATTTATTCATGAGAGACAGAGAGGCAGAGACATAGGCAGAGGGAGAAGCAGGCTCCATGCATGAAAACCAATGTGGGACTCGGTCCTGGGACTCTGAGATCACACCCTGAGCCAAAGCCAGACAACCAACCACTGAGCCACCCAGGTGTCCCCAGTATTTTTAATTTTAAAGTGGTATTTACTGGATGGTTAGTGGTGTCTCATGGTGGTTTTAATTTATGTTTCCCTAATGACTATAGATGGTGAGTTTCTTTTTCTATATTTGATAATAATTTATGTATCTTCTACAATGAAGTGTCTACCAAAATCTTTTATTCATGTTTTTAAAAGCTAAGTTGTTTTTCTTATATTCTGATTATAAATCCTTTAATATTTATTTTTAAAATATATTCTTACAGGCATGGCTTGCTTTCTTTGTTGTTGTTTCTGCAGAATGTCTTTTGAAGAGAAAAAGTTTTAAGGTTTTTTTTTAAAGATTATTTATTTATTCATGAGAGACGCAAAGAGAGAGAGAGAATGAAAGAGAGAGAGAGAGAGAGAGAGAGGCAGAGACACAGGCAGAGGGAGAAGCAGGCTCCATGCAGGGATTCTGACATGGGACTCCATCCCAAGTCTCCAGATCAGGCCCTGGGCTGAAGGTGGCGCTAAACCGCTGAGCCACCTGGGCTTCCCTTGATGAAGTCCCATATATATAAGTTTTTTCTTTGACAATTCATACTTTTAGTGTCCTGAAATTTTTCTGATATTAATATAGTTACTTGAGGGTTTTTTTCAGAAAAATTACTGTATATATGGGTTATTATTTTCTATCCTTTAACTTTTAATTTATCTGTGTCTTTATGTTTAAAGCAAGCTTCTTGTTGAGACTATATATCAAGGTCTTGCTTTTTATCCAATCTTTCAATCTATCTTTTAATTGGAGTATGTAGACCATTTATATTTAATATAATATCCATAAATGTGGGTTTACTTTAACATCTTGATATTTGGTTTTTCATTTGTTCCAATTTGCTTTTTTTTTTTTTTTTCTTCTTGACCTTTATGGATTACTTTTCTATCATTCCACTTTCATTCCTACTCTTGGCTTAAAATCTATATGATTTTATTTTATTTGTTTTCTCAATTTTACAATATACATGTTTGGCTTATACTCAATTTTTAATTATTATACTAAATTACCTGGAATGTAAGAACCTTAAAGCTATGTAGCTTCATTTCTTTTCCTGTCTTTTTGCTATTGTTGGCATGCATTTTACTTATATGTGTGTAATAAATATTCAAATATATATATTTTTGCTTTAAATAGTCAATTACCATTTAAAGAGTTTTAAAGTGAGAAATGCATAACTTTTATGTTTACTGGTATGTTCACTATTTCTGTCACTTGTCACATTTCCATCTGATGTCATTGTACTTCCAATTTAGTATAATAATTACCTTAGTATAGGTCTGCTGTTAGTTTTTTATTTAGGTTAAAGTTTTGCTTAAATAAGAGAGTCTTTAGTTTGCATTTATTCCTCAAAGATATTTTCCTTGATAAAAATTTCCAAATTGACATTTTTTTTCTATAACAATTTTAGCTCCCCCCCTCCATTCTTCTTCTTAAAAAGGGCTTGAACTCACAACCCGGGGGTTAGGACCTGAGTTGAGATCAAAAGTCAGTCAGTTAACATACTGAACCACCTAGGCATCCCTATAACTATTTTAAACTAACAATGCTTTGTCTTCTTACTTGTATTGATCTGACAAATAGTCTGCTGCCATTCTTATATTTGGTCTTCTGTATGCAGTGATGTGGTGGGTCTGGCTTGTACCACATTGTGAGATTTGATTGTGCCCCTCAGTTGTAAACTAAGCATTCAGGGACATCAGATTAATAGGCTGAAATAGGCTAAGAGTGAGTATTTATATGTTAGGAATCAGCAAATACTACAAGTCATTTTTTTTTTCTCCTCAAGAGAGCAAGTTGTCAAATATTTGGCAGCATCTTATTATATTTTATAATTTTTCTCTTTTCTCTTAGGCTGCTTTTAAGATTTTTCTCTTGCCTCTGGTATTCAACAGTTTTATTTTGATGTGGCCCTGTGTGTGTGTGTGTGTGAATGATTATTATAATTTTTTTTACTTCAGGTTTGTTGATACTCTTAGAGATCTGAGGTTTTATATTTTTATCAGATTTAGAGGTCTTTTAAGATTTATTTCTTCAAATATGTTTCAGTGTTAGTCTCCTTCTAGGATTCTAATTACAAGTATGTTAGATGATTTGATCTTATCCCATGAATTATTGATGCTCTGTTCACTATTTCCTCTCTGTGCTTTATTTTCAATAGTTTCTGTTGCTGTCTTCTAGTTCATTCATATTTTTTCTCTTAAAGTATTAATGCTGATATTAATCCCTGAAAAGAACACTAGGCAAAAAAAAAAAAAAAAAAGAACACTAGGCAAGATTATTTTATCTCTAGAAGTTCAATATGCATTCATTGTATCAGCCATTTCTCTCCTTACCATGTTCGTATTTTTCTCTACTTTCTTGTATTATGGAAAATATTTATAATAGTCATTTAAATTTACTTTAATGTTAATTGTAGAATCTCTTTATTTATGTTTCTGGTTCTATTGACTGCTAATTCTTTTACTCATGAGTCATAAGTTCATTTTCCTCTCCATACCTAATGTTTTTATTGGATGATAGTTATTGTAAATTATATGTTCTTGGGTGTTGTATGTTGTTGTATTCTTTTAAATTATATTGGGCCTAAAAAATAAATTATGTTGAGCCTAATCTAGCATAAAGTTATGTTATTAAAAATTAATCACTGTGAGCTTTATTTTAAACTTTGCTAGACAGAGCAGCCTCATTCTAGGACTAACTTAGCCTCTCTACCAAGGAGGTATGCTTCTCAGAACTTTATATAATGCCCTTTGTGCTGTGAGGTGTTTCTGATCTGTCTGGTAAAAATATGAACAATTTCTGGCCTTTTGTTAACTCTTCCTACCACTTGTCAGTGGTTATTTTCCTAGTTTTGGGTAGTTTGTTTCCCTATATTAGCAGATAGGTAGTTAGCTAAAGACTCTAGAACTATCTCTGTGTAGTTCCCTCTTCTGCAGTATTCTAGGTAGCAAATTTTAGCTGCCTTAGCCTTCTCAAACTCAAACTCAAGTCTCTCTTTCTTTTTCTTTTTTAAATATTTTATTTATTTATTTATGATAGACAGAGAGAGAGAGAGAGAAAGAGAGTCAGAGACACAGGCAGAGGGAGAAGTAGGCTCCATGCCGGGAGCCCGAGGCGGGACTCGATCCCGGGACTCCAGGATCATGCCCTGGGCCAAAAGCAGGTGCAGAACTACTGAGCCACCCAGAGATCCCCCCGGTCTCTCTTTCTTAAACTTAGTGGGAATTTGGACTCTGGATGGGCTCTGCTTCTTGCATTGTAGCAGTAGACTCTAGGCAATAACGTGGTGTAATCATAGGGATCATTTTGCTTTTTCCCTTTGTTCAGGGATCAGAGCTTTATACTGCCTGTTGTCCAATTTTAAAGTTGTAAATCCCATCCCTTTTATTTCGTCACAGTTAGAACAAGAAGCTAAAGATTATTTTTAATTTAGTTATAAACACTATGAAGCAAATGTTTTTTTATTGTATAGTTACCTTGATTATAGATTGTAGACTGTAAACAGTCTCTTAATTGTTGGTCCCTGTTGAAAACACGAATCAATGCAATGTGTAGGTCTTACCTACTTGTTCTTCAGGGCCTACCTTCATACTTTAATCAATTAATAAACACTAATTCAGTGCCTGGAGTATACCCAGAGCAATTTCCAGTGGGTTTAAGCAGCATAGTATTTATTCATAGTATGTTTCTAAAGAATATTGTGGACACTTTTTATTAAGTAAACCTGAAGGTGAGATTTATTTTTCTGTATAAATCCTAAACTTTCATTTTACTTTCTCATTCATTCTTCTTCCATACACAAAAACTATCATTTCTGCCCTCTGAAGGGGGAAAAAGCAGTGATCATTGAGTGTGAATTTCTATGATCTTTGGAAAGTTGGATATAAACTATGGAGAAATCTATTTCCACTTATGATTCTAAAAATTGGGAGGCAAAGGAAAAGATATATTGTCAAACAGGCACATTCTGATTTCTTACCTTGGAAAAAACATAGAAAGCATCATGAGTCACGTAAAGGAAGGAAAGAACATTGGCGTGACTGACCGTGGCAGGAAAATCTATCAAATCTTTGGAAATAATAATTTCTTTTTGTAGGTAGTAAGTCAAGCTCTCTGTCCTTGGGCACTTTGTAGTAAGTGAGAATAGGTAATTTAAAATATAGCCCTTTCTTCTATAATATACCTTCATACTTCTCTTTATTAGCCTAACAAATCTGCTCTGTCTCTTGGCCCTTTTGCTTTTTAGTTATCTTACTATTTCCCATCCTTGGAAATTCTTTTTGATTCTTTGACAAAATTTGTCTACCTCACTTCAAAATTAGTGTTAAGATCTTTTCTATTTGGGAAGCTGTCCTGGGACATGTTCACTTGATTCTACTTCCCTTGAATTAAGGTCTCTTGTCGAGAATAGTTGATTTAAAAAAATTATATATAGTCAGAATGACTGAATTAATCATAGTTGACTACATACATAAGGATGGAATCTCAAAAACTGTACTTATGGTAGGCAGTATTTCTTTGATAAAATAAATAACAATGAAGAGGATATACATTTTGAGTTGTGTCCCTAGGATTGAAGAATAAATAAAAATCACTGCAATACTTAGCCTGACATTCATGGTTTTCCAGATTTGATGTTAACACTTTCCAGGTTTCTGTTTAACCGCCTCCTTACACATACCAATAGTTCAGTTAAATTTTATTTTGTGCTTTCTCAACTCTGAGTCTTTGTACCTTTTCCTTTGAACAACACTTTCATTTACTTTTATCTTTCAAGGAGCAGCTCCAAAACAATATTGTTTTTAAGGCTTTCCTAGTATCTTTCTCATTCATCAAAATTTCTTAAGGTTATGGGCAGAACTTCAGAATTACAATTGTGATGTTTTTTCTTATCCTGGGATAGAGTTTTCTAAGCCTCAGAAATTTTCATTTAAATCATGCAAGTTTTCAGGGCACCTGGGTGGCTCAGTGGTTGAGCTTCTGCCTCCAGCTCAGGTCGTGATCCTGGGGTCCTGGGATTGAGTCCCACATCAGGGTCCCCACAGGAAGCCTATTTCTCCCTCTGCCTATGTCTCTGCCTCTCTCTCTGGGTCTCTCATGAATAAATAAATAAAATCTTAAAAAATAAACATTTAAAAAAATCATGTAATTTTTCAATACCTTTTAGTGATTTTTATCCATTGAAGATTATTTTCCTTGGAGAATAGATGAGCAAAATAAGGGTCATTTTGCTTTGTTTTGTTTTAAGCCTAACATCTAGACTTATAAACCTGAACTGTGGATTCCTATAGCACTAATTTTTTTTCTTAAAATTATATTCATAGATCTTGTTATTTCTGCAAGATAAAATTGTAGTAAGGCACAGAATGACTATAGCAGACCTTTATATTTTGTAGAGTTTTATTACCAACTGTTGAAATAGTTGGGTCTGGTAGGTTTGTTGCCATTTTCTGTTTTTCACCTTGTGTCAACTTAAAAACCTATGTGCTTCTTTCATACAGCAACTACTTACTGAGTAAGATCTCATTAGGCAAGAGAATGTGCAAACACACTTAGCAATTTTTTTTCATTTTTGGTGGACACATGAACTCCATAGTCTACTTGAAACATTGATCTGCAAAAAGATTAAGATGATGAAAACAGAAATGAAGAGAGAATAAAAGGATCCATTGCCAGAGTCACATTCAAAGAGGATTTTGCACCATGATAATTGGCTGAAATTAAAATATTTTTTAGAGAAAGGGTTTTCTAAGTTTTTTTTTTTTCTCGCCTCCCTTAGGGTCCTACATGGTTTGGATGCTGGATTGTGCTGGGCTGTCTGCCATGGGGCCTGTTCTGCCATGGGGCATAAGAGACCTGTAGGGAGGAAAATGCAGACTGGCTAACTTAATGTGGCAGAGGTTCAAGGGGACCAGCTGGGGCATATGGAGTTGAGAAAAGCCAAGGAGCACTACAGGATCCTAACCAAGACCAGCTTCTAACTTTAGAACCAGCAGCTGTGAGGACCAGGATGCCAAACAGCAATCCACCAGGCAGGAACCATTACCCCAGATACCCAAGGAACGAACAAAAGCACACCCTCATATCTCTTTTGCCTCCAGATTACATAAACCATGCCTATTCTCATGAGCTATACCCTGAAGCCATTTTAAGAACAACCAAGAGATGGAGTCAGAAACATGAAAGTAAGCAGTTTTGCCTAAAAAGTTTTTGCTTTACCTAAAGGTGGACATTTCATCATACTGAGTTTATCAAATTTGACATTTAGTATGTTTTGTTTTTCTGATTTTGTTGTTGGTTTTTGGTATACTGCAGTTGGGACTGTGAGGAAGCCATTAATTAGGGAAAAATTAAGAATCTGGATTTTTTCTTCTCTTTTTTTAAAGACTTTATTTATTGGGCAGCCCGGGTGGCTCAGCGGTTTAGCGCCGCCTTCAGCCCAGGGCCTGATCCTGGAGTCCCAGGATCGAGTCCCACGTCGGGCTCCCTGCATGGAGCCTGCTTCTCCCTCTGCCTGCGTCTCTCTCTCTGTCTTTCTCTCTCTCTCTCTCTCTCTCATGAATAAATAAATAAAATATTCTTTAAAAAAAGATTTTATTTATTTATTCATTAGAGACACACAGAGAGAGGCAGAGATGTAGGCAGAGGGAGAAGCAGACTCCCTGCAGGGAGCCTGATGTGGGACTCGATTGCAGGACCCCGAGATCAAGCCCTGAGCTGAATGAAGGCAGATGCTCAACCACTGAGCCACCCAGGTGCCCCAGAAGCTGAGTTTTTTCTACATTGAAGTATGGACAATGTTGTGACTGTGTCATACTTACTGTGCACCAGGCTTTCTACTAAACTCTTGGTCTACAGTAGGAAAGAGGTATAATGATTGCCTTCGTGGAGCTTACAGTCTAATGGCTTAGGAGGACAACAGACAAGATAACAAATACGTGATTGCAAATCATGATAAATTTTATGTAGAGATAATAATGTGAATGAGGGGTGGAATCAGGGAGAACTGTTCTGAGACATAGACCTTGATAACTGATACCTGAAGAGTGAGTAGGTACCAAGCCGAATAATGGAATATGTACTCCAAGGAGAAAGAACAGCATGTGCTGAGACCCCCAGCCTTCCGTTCAAAGACCAGGAGGGCTACAGTGTCTTAAGAATGATTGAGATATGATTGGAGAAGTAGGCAGGTGTCAGATCAGGGCAAGCAGTAAAGGCCATGGTGAGGGTTTTGGATTTCAGTCCTAGTGCAATAGAATGGTTTTGTGAAGATGACTAAAAAGAGATGGTTAGCATTTTAAGAAGATGACTAGGTGGATTGAGGGTTGGGGCCAGCGAAGGAATGAGTGTCAAATTATTTGAGAATTGGGCAGCCCGGGTGGCTCAGCAGTTTAGCGCCACCTTCAGCCCAGGGCGTGATCCTGGAGACCCTGTATCAAGTCCCACGTGGGGCTCCCTACATGGAGCCTGCTTCTCCCTCTGCCTCTGTGTGTGTGTGTGTCTCTCATCAATCAATAAATAAAATCTTAAAAAAAATTATTTGAGAAGCTTTGCCAGTAGTTTAGGCCCAGGATGACAGTTGCTTGGACCAGGATGATAACAATGGGGAAGAAGAATAGGGGATGTACATTCAGAAAATGCTTCTCTTTTCAAAAACCCTAATTGCTGTTCTACCTTCTCAGTCAACTTTGCTCTTTCTCCATAGCTTTGTCATTTAAATAGATGCTGTTCTTCTCTTCTTTGGGAACATAATCGAGGTGGGAATGGAAAGGATTATTGTAATTTTAAGGAAACTGCATAAAATTGAATATTAGATGTCATAGTTCTTAGGGACCTTTGGTTATTTGGTCATAAGGGTTTCTTTACTGATGTCCTTCTCTTGAGGCTCCACTCTGCTGACACTTCCAGGGGTTCTTTTCATCTTAACAGCTCCCATCCTAGATTAGGCTCTAATGGCTATCTTTGATGAATACTAAAAGAACCCATTACTGAACTTTTTAAAGATAAATTCTATCTACTTCAGAGGTGAATGTCAAAGATAGCCTAAAACAAAGAAACAAGCTGTTGCAGTCATTTAAAATGATTTTCCCACTAGTGTTACATAAAATGGGAGCAGATAATACCTACCCAGCGGACTTGTTAGAATGGAAGGTTATGTGAGTAACAGTACCCTGAGGAGGATGCCATGCTAATAAATTGCCACATTCTGTGACTACAGGACCAGAAGAGGTGCAGATGTGTCTGGCACAGTTGTCCTCATTTGGGTAAGATGCCTTTGTAATTGCAAGAACCCCATAAGGGTCCATGTAACCTTGTATTCTTGCACTGGAATGAAAAAATTTGTGGGTGGCTGGTTCTGCCGTTCTTTCTATTATTAAGGACCTCCAACCAATTTGCCCATCAACACAGGGCACTATGACAGGAAGGAGCCTATTCTACTCTGATGCTTATGAAGCAATACTTTCACTTGCTGAGAAGCTACTGTTTATAATACCCAGAAACATTACACTTTTTTTTATTACTTTCTGACTTGCTTATCTATCTCTTTTGCCTAGAGTGCCCTTCCCATGTATAAGACACCTAAATTTCTGCTCAGCTCAAGTACTGCTTGATCTTTCCTGACTCACCACTTCCTGTCTTATCTGCTATACTCCATAGTGAGCTATTTCTCCTCTATGCTGAGTGTGTCTTATAAATATTCCCATTATAGAACTTTTCACTTTATGCTGTAATTGCCTGCTTTGTTGTTCTGCTAGATTATAAACTCTCCAAAGGCAGTCTTTCTACTTTTGAATCCCCAGCATTTCAGATGCTTGACACTCATTAGGCACTCAAAAATTACTGAATGAATAAAGAAAATAAATACACATTTGTAACTGGAATTCCTACAGGGTGTCTGACTATGGCAGATTAAGTTCATAAGGTTTTTATTAACAGAGCCCTAGATAGTCTGGTATTTCCTCTCTGTTCCTTCTCCCTTTTCTTTCTGATGCTGCTCTCTTGCTACTCTCTTCCTGGCTCACTCTGCTTAGCTGTACCATCTTCTTTGCTGTTCCTCAAGCATACAGGACATGCCCCTCCCTTAGGCCTTTTCAGTGGCATTCTCTCTGCCAGAAATACACTTTCCTCAGACATTAAAAAAAAAAAGATACCTGGGTGGTTAGTGGTTGAAGGTCTGCCTTCCACTAAGGGTGTGATCCCAGAGTCCTGGGATTTAGTTCCGCATTGGGGTCCCTGCATGGAGCCTGCTTCTTCCTCTGCCTATGTCTCTGCCTCTCTTGCTGTGTCTCTCATGAATAAATAAATTCTTAAAAAAAAAAAAAAAAGACATCCGAATGGCCTGTTCCTCACTTCCTTCAGGTCTCTAGTCCTGTGTCACTATTCCCTGATTGCAGCCCTTTTCCTCTCCTTGCGCTACTGATCCCCTTACCCTGTTTTGTTTTCTTTTATTTTTTCCCATAGTAATAACTGCTTTTTACTATATGAATATGCTTCTGTCTGTTTATTTTCTCTTTCTTATTAGAATGTAAACGTCATGGGAACTGTGATCATTGTTTTCTTCAGTGATATTTTTCACTAATCCCTAATGGCTTAGGTGAGAACACTGTTTAAAGCATTGGAGACACTCAATGAATATTTGTTGAATGATGAATATATTAATATTCAAATATACTTCTTAGAAGATTCTTTATTAATCTGTTATATTAATGATGTCTTAGTCTATATGGGCTGCTATAACAAAATGCTCTAGATTGGGTGGCTTAAAAAGAACAGAAATTTATTTCTTACAGTTCTGAGGGCTGGGAAGTCCAACATTATATTATGGTGCAGGCAGATTCTGTGTTTGTGAGGTCACACTTCCTCAATGGTGCCTTTTTGCTATGCTTTCACATGTTAGGAGGAGGCCAGAGAGCTCTGTGTGGTCTGTTTTTATAAGAACACTTATACTGTTCATGAGAGTACCATTCTCATGACCTAATCACTTCCCCCTAACTCCATCCCATAATTGCCATCACCTCTGGGAGTTAGGATTTTAACATATGAATTTTGAGAGGATGCAACCATTCAAGCTATAGCAAATAACTTAATGGAAATCAGTTTATTTGCTTTCCTAATAGATGTCTAAGACCAGAGGAAATGAGATAAGGGCAGTACATTTCAATGGGATGAGAAATGGGAAGGTTTGAACACTGCCTTATGTTGGGAATGGGTAAGCTCAGGAAAGGTTTCACTTGTCAGAATTGATGAGTGGCCCAAGGACAGTCATAGAGTGTAATGATGGGAAAATAGAACAAAAGAGGTGGTGAGTGCTAAGAGTTCTAGCATTTGTAAAGCAGAGCTAGACTTTTTTTAAAAAACAGTATGCTTAGGTTAAATCCCACTTAAATAATTGCTTACATCACAATTTTACTCTGAATATATTAGCTGAATTTTTGATATTAGTATTTTAGACAGAGACTTAGAATGGCCATTTCTACTAATGAGAGCCCTGAATGGAAAAACCCTAGTTTCCAGCTTGATGAACAAACAGACTCTATGTAGTAAAGAAAACTTCATGTAACATACAAATAAGTCTCAAAGGTTTTGACCAAAGTCTATGAAAGTCATACAAAGTTGAGATGAAATGATTAATTTGTAATATGTAACACCTATTATATAAAGCAGAAACATGATTAAAACATGTTAGTATGTGTGTATATGTATATATACGATCCACCATTATATTGACATGGTGAGCTAAAGCTCCCTCAATATATCAACCTTTTCTCTTGTTCTTGAGTCCATTTGTGGAGGCCGAGAAAAATCAAGGCCATTCCACCTCAAGTTTAGCGTTAGCACAAGTACAGCCATCTTAGGTCCCTGTGAATAAGAGCTGAACTTTATGGGAAAACCTGCAGAATGTCTTCAATGTCCTCGGCAGGTAATCCCATATCAGAAAGACAAGAGAGCCCTCACCCATGGTAGAAAGTCCCATATTAGAATAAGAACAGAGCTCAATGCCCTTGAAAGCCCCATAGCAAAATGTAAACAGAACTTGAGAAATTCCTCCATCCCTTCTGAAAATCCCCTAGACCAGCCCATAAAAACCCAGCTGTAACCCACTTCGGGGTCCAAGTCCCTGCTCCGCTGTGTCGGGCACACTTGGACCCAAGCTCGAGCCTGCTAATAAACCCTCGTGCGCTTGCATTGATGTCGGCTCCTTGGTGGTTTCTCGGATTCGCAATCTTGGGCACAACACATTTTTTGTCATTCTTTACCTTTTTAAGAATTGAGCAAAGATTTAGAATTTAACATTCAGGTGTCTTTCCTTGTCACCTATACTATTTCAAGCATAGGACATAGAAAACCATATTTGAGATATGAAATTGACTAGCATTCATATCTAAGATAAATGGAAAGAAAATATATCAAAATGTATTTCAGTAAGCTGTGCCATAAGTTGATCTATGATGTTTTGACTTCCAGAAGAAAATTATATCTTTATCCTACAGGTTTGAGAACTGTATTAATACTGCAGGTTTCAGATTCATGATACAGTACAATCTCTCTTGGATTATCTTTGCTAATATGTCTTTTTCAAGGCTAAACAACAATAATGCTACATGTTTTTCATCACCATTGCAGAGGTAAAGATTAATATGATGATATTAAAGAAGAAAGTATTGTATCTTGGAATGCTGAAAGTTCTTATTTATTTTTTCTCTTGTTAATAAAAAGAAGCACTTTGGAGAAATTTATCTTTATACTTCAGGTCATAAGCTGATGACATAATAAAGACATGAAGAAACATTTTTCTCCGAGGTGTAGTGCTAAACATTTGGACAGGTACATCAAATATATTTCCTTTTCTGTCTTCTTAAATATTGATTGTAGAGACCACATTTGTAAAGTGCATGCAGAATCAGTTAGAGAATAAATCTAGGATCACAATTTTTTCATTCTACGGAAGTGCTAAACCAGAGTTTGGGAGTTCTTTTATTCATAGTCAGAGTTTATGTTTATGTTAAATGGTGGCTGTTATGATGTTTATAATCCATTTTATAATACTTCAGTAAACAGTGTGATGTAAATGTGCATTAGTTAGCTTTAATCTCCATGGAAGAGCAGCCAGTTGCCCTAATCTGATATTCACACTCCAGGGGTGGTCAACTAGCATTTAATTAGCAAGGCCACACTCTATAGGCACTCTTATAAGTGCTTTAGTTTTCTTTATCCTTAGCACCAAAGATTAGCTAATTAGCACATTTAACAATGAGTTTTCATTGGCAGAATTAATGGTTTATTAATCAGCATAATGGATGATGTAAATGAAGAATGGTGGTAGGAGTAGCAGTTTAAAAATATTAGATTGACTAAAATATTTTTGAGGCATTCTGCACCTTGCCAAAACAGGATGTAAAATTGTAGTGAGCTTTTTGTCCTTTCTCTTTAGGAATGGCACTGGAAGCTTACTGCTGAAATTGCCTGGTGTGTTGTCATTACTTTGGAGGATTCTGATTGCCTAACACCCACTATTAGGTTTAATGAATTCCACCTTTAGAGTTTGTTCAAACATGCCCCCCTCCATCCAAGAGAAGTTTATACAATGTATGGTGAAAGCACTTAAAATGTCATAGAGCTAAGATTAAACTTATAGTACAGGTTTTAAGAACATTTTATGCCTGCTTGCTAATAAATGTGTGTGTCTCTATGTTTGGATCTATTTGCTGTCTTGAGGATTTGGTTGTGAGCATTAAAAATACTTTTAGGGGTACCTGGGCAGCTCAGTTGGTGGCGCTTTGGACTCTTGATCATGATCTCAGAATCCTGATGAATCATGGATCCACTGGAATCAGAATCCACTGAATCCATGTGGGGTCCCCTTCTCAGTGAGGAATCTGCTTGAGATTCTTTTCCTCTGCCCCTCCCCACCATGCAGGCACATATTCTCTCTCTCGAATAAATAAATCTTTAAAAAATATGTCTAAGTCATCCCTCTATTTACTAATTTACTTGGCCATTTATTTATTTATTTAATGAATACTTCAACAAATAATTACTAAACATCTATGTATTAGCCTTTGTGTTTTTGCTGAGGGTATAAAAATGGAAAAAGTGCAGCCCTTATAAAGAGGGCATGTTTAGTGGGAAAACACACACACACACACAGAGAGAGAGAGAGAGAGAGAGAGAGAGAGAGAGAGAGATTAGTTAAATGAGAGTGTTACTTTTGGAGCATTATAGAGAGCACTTTACCAAATTAGAAGGAATCAGACTTCTGGGAAAAGTGACAATTAAGCTCATCATATTGTACAGGTTGGATTTGGTTTGTTGAGGGAATAAGAATGATATAGGTTGAAAAGAATAAGGGCCAAAGATTGGATGGAGTTGAGAGACAGCATAGTGTGCACAGGGCAAAATTTCAAGAGAGGAGGCTGTAGAGGTGGGCTGGGACCTGCTCATGGAGGCCTGTGTGCTGTTCATGTCAGTGAGCCTATGTTTTGTCTTTGGACTCTGTGGAACATTTGAAGAGCTTTAAGCTGTGGAATGACATGTTCCATTTTTATCTTAGGTATTTGACAACTGTGTGAAAGGGAACTTAAGAGGGCACTGATTTAAGAAGCTATAGCAATGATTGAGGCAAGAAATTATAGTAGGAATTAACATGAGAGTGAACTTGAGAAATTGTTAAAAGATAAAATTTGTGATTTGGGGGTAGTGCAGGAATGGGAAGAGTTGTTGAGGATACATACTAGGTAGTAACTAAAGCCATGAGATGGTCAAGGTTTCCTAGGAGGATGTATTTTGTGAAAAGAATGACTATCAAGGACCCCTGCATTTAGGATGTGACAGAAGAAGATCATGGGGGAGGAAAAAGCATAGTAGAGGATGATCAATGTGGCCTTAACATTTTCCCTAGCTTGACAAAACTTTAGATAGGTTTCTTCCTGAGCACCAACTCTTGACTTTCCTTTTCTTCCATTTACAGAAATTTGCTATTGTACATTTTTTTCTGTCTCTTGGGGATGTAAAACTTCTCCAAGCCTCTTGTCAGTTTTATAACTCAGGTATATCTTTCACAAAAATCTGGAGCATCCCTTTGAAATATAACCATCAAGAAAGATAGTGTCCCTATCTCCCAGTCTCTGTGGGAGAATGGGAACCTAACTTTCACAAATCCCAATTAGCAAACACATTTGGCCTAATCACATGGACTAACCTCCCCCAAACCCCTGTCATGCACTAAATTCCTCCAGTACTTTTCTATTAGCTCACCTAAGCATTTAAAAATTTTCATTTTCAGTGGAGTTCAGTTCAGTTTCTCTCTCCTATTGCAGTAGTTTTGAATAAAGTCTTCCTTGCCTGTCTAACTCCATCCAGTGCAATTTTTCTTTGAGAATAGGGAGAAAGAATATGTTTTTAAGATTTTTAAAAAGATTTATTTATTTGACAGAGCACAAGCAGGGTGGGGGGAGTGGCAGGAAGAGGGAGAGGGAGAAGTAGGCTTCCTATGGAGCAGGGAGCCTAACGTGGACTTGATTCCAAGGCCCTGGAATCATGACCTGAGCCAAAGGCAGAGGCTTAACTGATTGAGCCACCCAGGTGCCTGAAGGAAAATTTTAAAAACCAGGATAACATGTGGAGTGAAGATTGATGAAGTAGTCTACACTCTAAAGGAACAGAAGAGGTCCAGAAAGGAACAGACTGAGAAATGTTTATGAATTTGATACTTAAGAATTCTTGGGTGATTAGGAATGGGTTAACTGCTAGGCACTTACAGAACATGTGTCAATTTTGTTGAGTAAATGTAATATCGAATTCGTGGATGGGAGGTGAGGAAGTAGGAATACAATGTGCAGATTTCTTTTTAGAGAAGGTTGGGTAAAACATGGATAAAATTATCTGGGCAGTATCTAGAGATGAATGAAAGACTCAAGGAAGAGATTTTTTTTTTCCCTGACAGATTTGAATTTGTTTTCAGGTGAAGGGAATGATGTAATAGAAAAGAAGAGAAGTTTCATTTAAGAGACTCTGAATGATGACAAAGTGGGCAAAATCCTGAAGGAGGAGAAAGGAATGAGATTTATGTAGAGAATTTGACCTTGAACAAGAAGAAGACCATTTAATCTTCTGAGAATAGAATAAGAGAAGAAAGTATGGATGTAAATAGGAGGATTCCAGGTTGAAAGTGATGTTGTATGGTAACCCTTGCTTAGGTTGACTGCTGTGAGAGATGTGGCTTTGAATAGTTGATGGTTTTTTAGGCGGAGTATTTTTTGGTGGCCATAAGATCCTTGGTAGCCTTGAGAAGAAAACACTAAAAGTGAACTGAAGTGAGGATCACTAGAGTTAAGGCAGCTTAGAAATTATGAGATGAGGTGGGAGCTTCATGGGAGTTAAATTTTCCTAGGATTATAATAAATATAGGGTAGAAAATTAGATTTGTAGTTAGTTAAATTTGGTTTAAATTTAATAATAAATGAAGTTTCATGGAAGTTAAATTGTTTTGGGATTAAAGTAAATATAAGATGGAAAAGAAAACTTTGAAAGAATCTAAAGAACTCAGTAGGTTAGGAGGATAAGACTATATGTAACTGATGGGTAAATCTGAGTTAAGGAAACTCTCATAGTATTAATAGCTAATATTAGAGTGTGCCAGAGAGTACTCTAAGTGCTTGATTTCTCTTAACTCATCATTTACAACCCTATGAAGGAGGAACATTATTATCTCCATTCTTCAGATGAGGAAAGCAAGTCCTAGAGCAGTTAAATAACTTGGTTCAGATTACACAGCTAGGATATGGTGGACTTGGGATTTGAACCCAGTTATGCTGGCTGGCTCCTAGTCTCTTGCTGCTTTGCTATTTTGCTTCCACAAGAATAGAGGAGTAATGGTTTGGAAGTGACACTGGGAGACTATACCATCAGCCCACTGGAAGTTACATAGCTTCTCCTGGATGGGGAATTATTGTAAGATACAAAGAGCAGTTTTGTAGATTCAGGGATTGATTAAATTATTGCTATAAACCTAGGAACCAGCACTATGTAGCTACTAGGAGTTGAGTTCCTAATTTTTCTCCCTCTCAAGTACTATATGGTCTCCCTATTTTTAGCTTCTGTGTATCTTTTGGTTTCCTCCATTCCTCTTTATCTGCTTATATAACACATAAATATCAGTAGTAACTACCTTTGTCATTATTAGTCTCCCTAGATCTTAACTCAGATTTTTGAGACAAGGTGTGAAGAGAATGAAACTGATTTTTAGCCAATCAGGAACTGGCCTCCTGATCTAATCAGTGATGAAGAGGAGCAAAGGGTCATGTGATAAAGCAAGGCCTTTGGTTCTGCCCCATGGGTTGGGACTATAGGCAGGGGAAGTTTCTAGAGAATATGATTCTGGATGAGGCAGATAATGAATGTTCCATATACACAATCAGTGTATCTGGATGTTGGTATCCTTATGGATATTGGTATTCCTATAGGTGATTTTTGTTCTACTTTGAAAATATTTTCTAAGTTGTCTGGAATAAGTATATTTTCATGATAAAATTTTATCAGAAGGAAAAAAGTGAGAGGAAAAAGGAGAAAGTGTAGAGCAGTAAGGCAATGTGACCAAGAATGTTGAAGGTGATGATGAACTAGAAATAACTGGCTTCAAGTATGTTTGATAAAATTTGTTTCTGAGTTATAGCCTATAGATCCCTAGTGATGTCTGACTGTATCTCAGGGGGCTGATGAAGCTGTCTTGAGATTTCTAAAAAATGCACTGTTTTGCAAGACTTTGGAGGAGGTTACTCTCCTTATATTTTACTAGTAAAGATTTTTTGTCCATGAAGATTGCTAAAGTACTAAAACTAATAATGCAAAGTCTTGACTGTGTATATACATCCTTATATTTTCATTTTAAAGCATTTTAGTTTATATCTTTCTAAATCAAATATTTTAAAAATCAAATACATGTTTCTGCAAAATAAGAAAATAGACTTGAAAATCTAAGCATTTTTTTTTTCAGGATCCCTGATGATACACTATTTGGGGACATTGATATTTCCATTCCAGCTATATCTTTTGTTTGCTTATTTCTGCTGTGCTGATTATGCAGAATCAGCTATGTCTTTCCTATGTGGGAAACATCACATGAAAGAGAAATGATTGTAAGGAGTAAAGTGGAAACTATCTTAATCAATTGAGCAGAATAATTGCAGGATCATACCTTAGTAGGAATTTGAGAACGAATGATAAAGTCTTGGTATGACTGGGAAGAGATGCCTTTGGAACCATAACAAATACTATTTAACATGCTGCAAAGCATTCTTAAGTCCAGATTTTTAAAATTTATATTTTATTTTTATCTTTGCATATTGCTATTTAAAGGGAGAATGCAGGGCAGCCTGGGTGGGTCAGAGGTTTAGCGCCGCCTTCGGCCCAGGGCGTGATCCTGGAGACCCTGGATGGAGTCCCATGTCGGGCTCCCTGCAGGGAGCCTGCTTCTCCCTCTGCCTGTGTCTCTGCCTCTCTCTCTCTGTCTCTAATGAATAAATTAATAAAAAATCTTAAAAAAAATAAAGGGAGAATGCAAAGTTATTCTTTCATCTCAAAGAATAAGTACAAAGATCAAATCCTATGTAATTTTTTTAGAAAGGCAATGTTGATTTTATATATATATGATATTATATATGATTATATATATTGATATGATTTATATATAATATATATATAAATATATATGATATTCTCCTTTGGAATGAATGCTCATAGAGTTCCCATTAGCAATCTTATGACGGGATCTCTATGTCATCTTCATTTTGTTTTTCAATATTTACTTCTTCTAGATAAATTAGGCCTCTGTTTCAATATTAATTCACCATCAAGAAGCATTTATTAAACATTTTTTAAATATATGGTTGTACTTGGCACTGAAAATGCAAAGATGCATTTTTGGCTTTTTAGACCTATGAACCTAGTGGGGGAAATAGCTATGGTAAGGGTGCCCACGATACTATGTGACATTGCTACATCAATGAATATTCTAGAGGAGAGAGAAATTGACTTTTCTAGGGAAAGTAAAGAAGCTTAAAAAGTCTTCTGTGTGGACTCTTAAATAAAGTAACCCTATTTCCTGATTTGCCTCAATAGTCTACTTATGCTTGTTGTCACAGGGTAATTGCTAATATCTCCTTCCCTCACAATCAAAAGTATCCTAGTATGCACCTCACACCTACTAGGTCATATCACTCTTAAAGGAGAAACTAAAAATCTTGGTTGGATCCAAGTTATGAAAACACATGTACATCTCAGTGAGCAGTTTCACTTGTATCCTATAGGTTTGGGATCCTGAGTTTCAGCAGGAAGTGATGTTTCAGAAAGATAATACACATAGCAATGTGGAGGGAAGGTGCACTGGAGAATGCTTGAATGAAACAGAGGAGGTGGTTATTCCAATTGCCCACTGGTAAACAAATGAGATCTGAGATCAGCCGTGATTCTGGGGATGGAAGTAAGGAAATCAAGAGAATAACAAATTTGAGGTAAACACTCATTTGTTAGTTTTGAGATTACATCAATATATGTAGTTTCATGTGGTTTAGAATGGATACTTTTGCTTTTCTAAGTTATAATTACTATTATATAAAATCATCAATTTTTTTACAGTATAGTTGACACACGAGGTTACTTACATTGGTTTTAGGTATACACCATAGTGATTCAACACCTCTATATGCTATGTTATGCATCACTTTTGCATTCCTGTAGTTACTTGAGGCAGTTGTTGGAGTGTGGCTAGCTGACAGTAAACTTTGCAGGGTTTTTTTGTAGAAGACCAAATTCAACTCAACGCAACAATTAAAAAAATTATGCATAGAAGTTTTATGATTTATAACTCTCATGATAAATCAGTTGTTTAAAATTATTTTTGGTCATTCATTAATAAAATATTTAATGTGTCTTAAAATATAAAGATTTATCAATTTATTCATTTTCTTTTCCACATATTTGTATGTAAAAGTTTCATCATTTACCACTCTCAAAAGTCTTTGTTGTCAGTGAGTAGGCAGCTGTTTAACACATTTATGGGAGTCATAAATCCAGCTGTTTTCATTTTCCATTACCCAAGTTCCTATAGTAACCAGTAACATTCAGTGCTGGCTTAATGATTCACACTGCACTAAACTGCTTTTGCTTTTACTCAGATGAGTTTCAATTGCTTAATATCCTCTAATTTCCTACCTTTTACATCTTTTCCTTCCATATCCATCGTGTTCCAATCCATCCCCCAACATGTTTCTGAGCTTGAAAATGTAGCAATCACAGTTTTTCTCAATGTAATCACCTAATTCAAATATAGTGTTGAAATTCACCAAGTAGATGAGTGCATTTTAGAGACTCCAGATTCCAACAGGTTAACCAGAAGAAATTCTCATTACATAAATGATACCTTGTGGTTTTAATATATCTTTTTAACTTGAATCACAGAAAATTTAATTGAGCTCTGTTGTGAGCTAGATGATCATATGTCACATTTGAAAACTTCCTTATTTATTTTGGAGTATAGTTTGAACTTCCTTAGGCACGATTTCTTACTATTTCATAAAAATAGTGAAATGACTCTTCCATTTGCATAATTTGAATGTCAGGAATGTGATACAACTAATACACGTATCAGTACAAAAATCACTAGTCTGTATGGTTTTTCACTTTTACTATATTTCTAAAAGAATTTCAGGCTGGGGTGCCAGTGTGGCTTAGTCAGTTAAGTGTCTGACTCTTGATTTCAGCTCAGGTCATGATCTCAGGTCATGATTTCAGGTCCTTGGATGGGCTCTGTGCTCAGTGGAGAGTCTGATAGAGATTCTCTCTCTCTCCCTCTGCCCTCTTCCCTGCTTACTCACTCTCTCTTTAAAATGAATAAATAAAGCTTAAAAGAAAAAGAATTTCAGCCTACACTTTCTAACCTGCTTGGGAGGGGTGAAACTCAATAAAATGATAGAATCTCTTTCTCCTAATCTGGCCAAATAGGTTGAGTTCGACAGATATGGTTTGAATATGGACTCTGTCACTTACCACCCATGTGGCTGGAGCAAGTGACAATCTTACTTTACTCTGAAGGAGATGAAATGAAACCATGGCCCATAGGCCCAATATGACCTGGCTTTTTCAAGCCTCTCACACATCATCCAATGGCATCCCTACTAGCTTGAGCTCATTTGCCTATTCTATGTCCTTCACTGAAGACTTTTGCCTATTTCTTGAAACATATCAGACTCATTCTGCAGGTTTTGCTTTTGACTCTCCCACTGTCCAGAATGCTCCTCTCCTGGTCCTGCAAGTCGAGGCTCTTTTTCATGACTCATGTTTATTTCAAATGTCTTCCACACTATTACAGGGTCATACCATTACAGGGTCACATTAAGCCTGTTATTTTTTTCTTTATGCTTTTCACTGGCCAAAGTTATCTTATTTGCATTTTAATGTCTGCCTCCTCCCATGAAATCCCCGTCCTCATGAAGGAAAGGACTTTGACTGCTTTCTTCACAGCTGTATCTCCAAAGCTCAAACAATGGCTGGCAAATGGTAGAGGCTCATTGAATTTATACTCAGTGAATGAATGAATGAATGAATGAATGAATGAATACCTATTTTTACAAGGGTGTTGTAAATGAAGTGCTTGAACCAGGGTGGATGCTTAAATGATGGCATTATTTCTTATCAACTATACAAGCGTAATTGCATCTTGAAAGTTGTCAAGTGGTTATTTAATTATAGAAATTATTCAGAAATGAATGATCTTTGTAAATCAACTCCCTATGCATTAACTTACTTGGAATATGCCATCTGCTTTTTTATGAAATCCTGATTGATACATCCTCTTTGTTGATTGGATAAGAGATTGCTTATTTTTTAAGAGTCAGCATTGTTTTTCCAGTATAACTTTTCAGGAGTCCTTCTCTTTAATCCAGGTAGGAATAACTACTATTTTCATTATTTCCATGTGTATTGCATCCATCCATCATAGCACAGGACTCTATTACATCTTGATGTGAAAGCATTAATAATCTTTACTAGATCATGTCTCTGAGGAGAGGGCTTGTGTCTTATCTCTCTGGGTATCTATAATGCCAAGTACAGTGCTGACCTCTTAGAGGCTACTCCATCATTGCTTTTGAATAAATGACTCTGAAGAGTATCACATATAATATCCATTCTTGGGTTTTGTATCTCTAACATGATTGAGAAGACTTCAAATCCAGGCTCACAATGCTGATGGTAGAATTTAAGTGGAGTAGCACTTAACCTGAGAGGGTGAACACTGGCACATCTCAATGCTACAGGTTAGCTAGGGAGAGCAATGGAAATAGATTGTATTAGTTTCAGGATTCCAAATTATGGGATTAATATCAGTGGGTCAACTAACAGTAAGGAAGAAGAAGAGTAGGGAAACAATATAAGAAAAGGTTTGAACAGATAACAATATTTAAAATTCCCATCTCAAATAGCTTTTAATAACTTTATACAGTGGAACTAAACTAACTTATGATCTAAGAAGTTTTGGGCTAAAATGTTGGTCTTTCCAGTTCAAAATTAGATTTGAGTATTTTTTAGAAAGTGTAATGTTTGTTTTCTTGAAATTTGTTCCTATTTTTTTTCCTTTCACAATTAAAACCTCAAACAAACATGATAGATTGTGTTTTATAAAAGTAAGTAATATGTTAAGGGTGATTACCAAGTATGCTCTAGTTTTGTGTTAAGTACTGTTAGATATTTTAGACAGAATTATATCTTTACATAAGCAAGCTAGCAACAGTTTAAATATACTCTAGATATGTAATTAATAACTTAATTGCCCTAACATTAGTATTAGAAGGAATATGTATTGTTCTTCATTGCTTTTGTAATGATATTAAAAGGGTAAATTAAAATTCACCTACATTGCAGAAAAGGAAGAAAGTAGTTCTATTACTCGTTTAAATGTCTCTTAAGACAAATTTACATAAAATATAATTCAAATAACCCCACTTATTCATACCAAGTCTTCAATGAAAGTCTAGTTACTGGCTTCAAATCTTCCAGGCCTGGTGCACATTAATCTGTATAGATTGTTTTATTCTTTCTTCAGGGAGACAAGACTACTCTAAAGTCTAGTAAGCATTTAATGACATCCTTAGTTACTCGATGAAAGGTTTTAGAGTCAATATTTTACAGAACTCTGAATGTCAGATCTGTGTCTTTGAGACCTCAAAGGCTAATGGTAAAGTAGGAAGCCACCTATGTGTTGTGTTTTGAGGGGAAAAAGGTCTACCTGGCAATATCTGTCTTCCCATTAAGCTAAGCTGATGGCTACCATTTCTCATTAATATCCCTTATTTTGAATTAAAAGAATAAGAATCTCCTAATAACTTTTAATTTTTTGTTGTTTATTTTTATTTTTTTGCATATTTTTTATTGGAGTTTGATTTGCCAACATATAGTATAACTTTTTAATATAAACATTCAACCCCTAATAGTGAAATCCTATTAATCAACAAGTGTTGGTGAACTCATAAGCACTGATTAGTTTATAAATGAAAGTGGTACACCCTAGAATTCCATCCTTGGTCCTCCTCTCTTTCCACTCCAATTCTTATTCTTGAGCATTCTTTCCACTCCTGCAAAAATATTGGTATTTTCCGAGGGTGCTCTGCAGACCACCTATATTAGGATCACTTATGGTGCTTGCTGAAATGCAAACTTCAAAGGTACCTGCCATCCTTGCTATTATCAGCAACTCCAGTGGCAAGATTGTAGAATAGGCATTGAAATACTTTTTAGGCTCCTTAAGAATCATCGACCTATTTGTTGATGGCTTTTGTCTATATCTTGGAGTCCTACCTCCTTCTTTCCTTTAAAAAAATTAAGGTACATATCACATACCATAGAATCCACCATTTTAAAGAGAAGACAATTCAGTGGTTTTCAGTATATTCACAAGGTTGTATAACTATCACCATTATCTAGAAAAGTTTTGAGATGAGTGCTGTGGAGAATTTAGGTACCTGGGAGAGTCAATAAGAGACTAACTAAAAGGAATGGATATGTTGTTAAATGTTACAGATGCTCAAGTTAGATATTGTATGATTTTGTCAATTTAAATAGTAGCATTTGAGAACCCTCTGGGAAAATAGTATATAGCTCTGGGAGTTGGAACAGAGGATAAGAATTGTTCTGAATTTACAAGGTGATTCATCAGTCATTGTAGTATCTTTCTTGTGTATGTGTGTGGTTTTTACATTGGAAAACAAAAGGAACAATCCATCCGAAATAATACACTTCTAAATATATTATCATCAGAAATGAAAAATCAGACTTATTAATAAGGTCCAGTGCTTCCAGTGCTCACCATGGTCTCTGTAGGCAGATGTAGGACATTAGCTAATGGTCTCTTCAGTAAATGGAACTAAATAACTAAATAACATCTATCTATCTCTATATATATAACATCTATATATGTAACATCTAAATAACATCAATAAGGACTCTAAAAGAACAACATAATGTCATTCTAAGCCATAAGCATTGAAAATGAAATTGTCACCCTCCATCTTCAATGATAATAGTTTATATTTTTTAGTTGAACTTTAAGAATATCATTTACATATATATTTTGGAGATTATTTGCTGAGTATCTGCCAAATTTCTGTGTTTTTTAAAAGTAATTTCCTTCTATGGAATTCCTCTTTTTTTGAGAAATTGGAACAACACTTGGGTCAAGGCAATATAGTGGGAAAGTCTGAGTGATGCTTTTGTACTAAAAGCTTGGAATTTAAAAAAATTAATTGAAATTGTAATGGATTTTATGGCACAAATTAAAATGAAGATTTTGGTATGGAGTGAATAGATCAATTTGTGAATAGATGACTTATGTTTGATAAAAACTGGTACTTAGGATCCCAGATGCTTTTTTTGTGTGTGCCATGTGTTGACAACCGAGTTAGAGATTGTTGTCAATCTCTATTTCATGATGGAAAGATATTATGAGTTATGGTCTACAAAATGCTTTTTTTGAAAAGCATTAAGTAAATTCCCAAGTATGTAAGTGATCTTTTCAATCAATGACTTGACTAAATTAAACATATTTTTACCCAAATGATTTGGATATAGACAGAATTTAAATAGCAAAAATATCTCAGTGTCTGGCAAATGGTGTATTTGCCCTTTGTATGTTAATGAAGCCCTGTAGAATTTTCTTCCTTCTTCAACTAGTATATCATGTATTTAGACTAAGCTTGCAAATTCCAGGCTGAAGTAAAGGTTCCCTTTTTCTTCCCTCTCCCAAACTTGTGTCTCAGGAGGGAAGATTTTACTGAAAGTGCCTTTTCAGCCTTTGCTATTGCATGCAGCCAGACATTGGAATACTTGTTATTGGCAAGTTGAAAAACTTTAAATCATGAAAGATTTACATGAATGATAGAAGATTTGAAATGGTTTATGGCATGTTCATTCACACTAAATCAGCCTTGCCTTCTTAGGCTTTTCTTTCAAGACACTTATGCAAATCCAAAATGACAAGAATGGGTTTAAAATGATTTTCAGCATCTGAAGATTAGCGAAAAATGACAGACTCATAAAGCACTATACTTTTTTTTGAGACTGAAAACTTCCAGACGTTGTAAACTGGAGCAGACTGGAATGAGAATAAATAAACATATTAGAGCTATTAGTTTCATCTTTGTTATTAAAGCAGCTCATTCTTTACTCTCAGGATGCCTTCACATTCCTTCCATGGGCATTGAGAAGTAATACCATCCTTGGCATACATACTGCTCTGCTTAAAGTTTTATCATCTGTGTTTTCCTTGTTTTGTTATGTTGAACTAAGCATAAAAGAGGTTTGCATATTATGCAAAAATTTTATGGCAAAGGACTGAATTTGACAGTTCTCCACAGAAGTTGATTTTTTTCATAAAAGTAAACATTTTACTATGTAGTTTTTAGTCATTTAAAAATACGATTAAGGGACGCCCTGAGTGCTCCGTGGTTGGGCATCTGCCTTTGGCTCAGGGCGTGACCCTGGAGTCCTGGGATGGAGTCCCACATCAGGCTTCCTGCATGGCGCCTGCTTCTCCCTTTGCCTGTGTCTCTGCCTCTTTCTTTCTGTGTCTCTCATGAATAAATAAATAAATAAAAATCTTAAGAAAAATATGATTAATTGTACACCAATCAGTAGAATTTATTATATCCCTTTCATTTTTAGACATTTTTCTTTTTGTCATACTAACTACTTCCGTTAATAGGATCAAGGGGAGTGATGGGCAAGTGTTGGTGCTTAGTCATTCAGTTATTTGACTGTCTGGTGGTGATTATAGAAAAGTGGATAGGGAATTAATAGTAAACACTCTCTAAGTGTTATGGACAAAAATTAAAATTATGATGTATTTTCTAAAGATGGTAGCAACAATATCATCCATCCTTCAGCAATGTGTCCTTGACCACCCCATCAGGAAATGGAGTATAATTCTCCTTCCTTTTCTTCTGTTCTGCCCATGGTCACACTCTTGTATCCAATAAAATGAGACAGAAGTAATGCTATAGGATTTCTGAGGCTAGATCAGAAGTATGATTGCTTCCTTGGATTCTTGGAACCTCACTTTCTGGGTGCTCTTAGACTGTTCCTTCTTTGAAACCAGCATCCTGTATTTCCCTTTGACTTGGACAAGCATGGCTGCTTCCACGTCTTGTGCCTCAGGGTATGGTTTCATTTTGAGATGCTTTGGAATTTTCTAAGACTTGTCTGGCTCCTAGGACTGGATGAGATACCTCAGGCTAGACTGAATCCTGTGTGGACCCTCATATTTGTTTCTCTACTCCACACCTGGGGTTGACCAGAAAACCAGAGGATTTGTGACTATGGAGTTGTCCAGGAGCTCTGTGGCTGGGTCCAGTTTCTAAGGGCCAGTTCAATGACCAATGCACTCTTGTTGACCTATGCTATATTTTTTTATGGGATCATGTCAGAGTGCTGCTGACATGCTGATTTGGGATAACTCAGTTTCACACTGGCCATAAAGGTCTAAGGACTTAGGGCTGGTTATCATCTATTACTGACTCCTGGGCTCCAGTTGTCACCCATATTCCAGTTGCAGTACAGACTTCAGTTATGGCATTGGGAGTCTGCAGCTGGGCTGGATAAGTGGATAATTATACATAACATGCCAAGACACTGCTCCTTTCACTTTGCCTACATCTTGATAGAAAATGATCACACACAGGGAACAAAAAAAAAAAAAAAAAAAAAAAGGAAAAACAAACCAAAACCATTGTCAAGTGATAAAGTAATCTGCAGGACAAGACTCAGAGGTCTCTATGAGGATGAATACTGATCAAAGCATAAGTAACTGAGTGAGGGAACTAGAAGAAGACATTAAATTTAGAAAAATGCTTGCATTTATTATTTCAGTATCAAGGGATGCCAAATATTAGACTGTGGGCATAGGCCTGAATAGCTAAAACAGAGTCGGGTAGAAGACACTGAAATTTCCAAGGAAATGGAGGGACTCACAGTAGTGGCTTTAAATGTAAGAATATTTAGTATAGAAACCAAAATTAATTTTATAAACTAGATATTTTTATATGTTCTTAAATCCAGATGAAAGATGTTCCTAGCATACCAATCTTGAAAGAAATTTAAGAATCCTGAAATTCAGGAGGGATTAAAAAAAGCTTTAAAAGGATTTTTATTTGAGGATCGATAATTATAAAAAATGACAGCCATGCTTTATGATTTAAATAATAGTTCTGTATTTGGAAAGGGAAACAATTTCAGGAATGGTGTTTTAGTCTCAATGATTTTTACAGTTTATCTTGAAAATATACTTCACAACAAAAAAGCTCTTGTCTGCTGACCCAACTTTCATTACAAGTCAATGTAACATTTTAATTCATAAGTAAACTACTATTTGTCCTCAGAAACTTTTAATTTAAAACTAAAAGAAAGGGATCCCTGGGTGGCGCAGCGGTTTGGCGCCTGCCTTTGGCCCAGGGCGCGATCCTGGAGACCCGGGATCGATTCCCACGTCGGGCTCCCGGTGCATGGAGCCTGCTTCTCCCTCTGCCTGTGTCTCTGCCTCTCTCTCTCTCTCTGTGACTATCATAAATAAATAAAAAATTAAAAAAAATATTAAAAAAAATAAATAAAACTAAAAGAAACTTTAGTATCATAAATCAGGTTTTAACAATAAATGGCCATATTTTGTTATAATATTTTTTAAGGAAAAATAATAATTTCTAAGCAGCAACTTCATTTGGTAGCTAATAATAAATGATCAAGGACAATTTAGAAACAAATGCAAATTTCAGTCCTTCTATATCATCCAATTTTTCATTTTCCTCTTGTGTACTGTGGTGATAACAGTAACTATATATGTTAGAGAATTGAGAGAAACAGCAATAAAAATAACATTTGGCTCCTTCACCTAGAAAATACTCAGACATGTACTTTATTCCATCTAGAAAGGCATAGTTCCTGTCTTTTATGACCTGTTGACAGATAACTCTGTGACTAGCAGCTCAGAAATGGGAATAATTAAAAGTGATCTCTATATATTAGAGAAATAATCCATTAAAACCAAGATCCACTGTTTAGGAAAAATTCTGAGACAGACAACTACAAAGTAAGTACTATAAATAAATAAATAAATAAATAAATAAATAAATAAATAAATAAATAAATAAATAAAATTTTTTAAAGAGTTGGAAGAGGGGCAGACGCAGCGAATCTTCAAGCAGATTCACTGCTGATCAGGAGCCCAGTGTGGGGCTCCATCTCAGGACCCTGAGATAATGATCTGAGCCAAAGTCAAGAATCAACGTTTAACCTTTAACTGACTGAGCCACCCAGTTGCCCCTAAGCATAGACTTTTTAATTCCAAGTATAATAAAAAAATACTTAGGAATTATAATGACATACACATTATAAGTGAGCTAACAATAGGATATTATATCTGGAAAAGCAAAGAGGATACAATTAATTATGAAGAGAATGGTAATCCTTTAGCCTTACAAACAAACACATTCTTGCTGACTCTTAAGTCTGGATTTTTTTTTCTGCATTTTAGATAAGATTAAAAAAAAAAACTAGTAGGCTAGACAAAAGGTCAGAGAAGAACTTTAAGTTTCAGGTGACCCTACATCCCAGTTTATATTTGTTCTAGCACAACTATTTATGAATGATACATTACACACTTGCGCTATGTTATGGCTGTTTTTCCAGTAGATGAACATGGCTATAAAGAAGATATTCAGCAGCTTTTCCCCATTGTTCCAGTACCTAAAGGAAGAAGATAGAAAGAGCTAGAATGTTCTAGTCTTACCAAATGGAACTTCTTTTAATAAAATCCCTCAATGGCTTCATATTTACCCCTAAAGTTCAAAACGTGCACTCTGGGTCACAAGGCCATTCATTATCTAGAGCCCTCTTATCTTCAGAGGCTCACCCCTGTATACTTCTTTTCTCAATCTTAACTCCCTAGTCATGCTAAACTTCTTGGATTTTTTTTTTTTCAAACCAATACTCTCTCTTGTGTACTCTTACTTAATCTCTCATCTTTTACTCCATGTTTCCCACCGTGCACTTCACTTTATGACCTCTGATTGCCCTAGCGCCTCAGTTCAGATATCACTTTCTCTAGAAATCAGTTCCTGGACCACTGACACTGAGGTCTGGTATCATCCCTTCTAAGTACTTCTATAGCACTTTGTGGTTCCTGCAATCATATCCCTTATCCCAATGTCTTTTAATTTTCTGTTTACCATATGCCTAATTTGACTCAACATTCCAGAGACAGGGCCTGTTGTATAGTCAGTGTGTAGCCTACTCCTTAGCCTACAAGCCCTTTAAATGACTATGTACTGAACTGGTTTGATAATTAGAGACACTCTCTAATATTAAGATTTCCTGGGTTTACACAAATGACTGGTCAGATCAACAAAAATAAATTTGAGTTATAATCCATAATTCTGCATAGAATAATCATAGAAGCTTCTGTGATTCATCAAATTTGGCTCCCTTTTTCCAGTCTATACTATAACTGCCCAGACAGTGTTTGCCTTGTTTATCTTTAAACCTCTGGGGACAGAAAAAGCACAGCTCCTTTGGCAATGTTATTGCACAGTTATAAGAATATTTGATATTTAGGAATTTATAAGAAGTAATTTTTTAAAAAAAATACAAGGTTTTAATTCCTTGTTTATTAGACTTTTTTTCTGCCCCTCAAGAAAGGCAGATGGTTTTCAGTACAGCCATACATTTGTTATTAGAAAAGGGCTATTTTTGTATGCAAAATGGATGTCACAGTACTGAAGCATATGTGTTGGCATATACATCCAATAATGTATTATTCTATGGGGAACTAACTCTAACAAGCAGTACTTCTTCGTATACAAATTTAAAAAAAGAATTGGACTTTAAAATCTTGGAGGCTTAATAACTTTAAAATATCTATATCTTGGGATGCCTGGGTGGATCAGCGGTTGAGTGTCTGCCTTTGGCTCAGAGCGTGATCCAAGAGTTCCAGGATCGAGTCCTACATGGGGCTCCTTGCATGGAGCCTGCTTCTCCTTCTGCCTGTGTCTCTGCCTCTCTCTCTGTGTCTCTCATGAGTAAATAAACAAAATTTTTCCAAAAACATCTATATCTTTATCATCTATCTATCTATCTATCTATCTATCTATCTATCTATCTATCTATCTATCTTTCTATCTATCATCTATCATCTATATCTCAATTGTACTCTGACAAAATGGGTTATATTTTCTAAGTCATTTGGATAAGACCATCAGGTATTTAGGACTGTTTTCATACAGTAAATATATTCTCACTGTAGATATTTTCTTTAATTATAAAGAATTTTGACTCTTAATAAAGTCTTACTATGTGCAATAAGATATTGATTTATGTGTCTCATGAATTAATTCATGATTTTCACAACAATCTTATGAAGTAAGCATATTGTTATGCATATTTTACAAATAAGGAAAATAAATCCTAGGGGATTATATAACTTATCATATATTCATATAGCTAGTAAGTAATAGATCTGGAATTTGTGTCCAGGCAGGCTGGCTTCAGAGTCTGAAAACTCAGTCATTCTGCTATTAGTATTTTGAGGTTAAATATACATATTTCTATTAATAGGCTAGTGAGTTTTTCACTTAAAAGTGGGATAAATAATCTGCTATGATTGATGAATGTATGATGTAAAATATAAAAATATTAGTTTGAACAATAGGAGATTCCATGGGATGGTGAACCAGGCTCACATTTTCAAGGAGTTACCTACACAGAAGGCTAGTAGACATTAGAGATGGAATCAAGTGGAGTATCCCCAAATACATGTCTATTCATCCATAAATCCACTTAATAAAATATTCATAAAACTCTATCACATAGCATTTGTAAGTGCTAATATTAAGCACTGTGAAAAATACAAAATATACTTTCTGATGGTCCCTACAAAAAAAAAAAGGCACTTTAAGTATGAACAAACATAAGTGCTTTAGGGTATGACTGAAATTTTGCTTTATGATCGGGATGATGGAGATCCCTGGTGGTTCAGGGGTTTAGTGCCTGCCTTTGGCCCAGGGCGTGATCCTGGAGTCCCAGGATCAAATCCCACATCGAGTTCCTTGCATGGAGCCTGCTTCTCCCTTTGCCTGTGTCTCTGCTTCTCTCTCTCTCTCTCTCTCTCTGTGTCTCTCATCAATAAATAAATAAAATCTTAAAAAAAGATTAGTATTATGGTGTTGCTAACATAAATAACAAGTCTTAAAAGATATAGATAGCACAGAGTAATCATGCTTCTGTGAAGTACGTATTAGAGCTAAGTATAGCTTCCCAGGTGATTTTTAGGCTCACTAAATTTAAGAACCATGAAGACCTTAGTCTTGAACTTTTTTTGGTTATGTGTCACATTATACAACAGTGTTCTTAATTTTTTTAATCCATCCTTTGGGCCGTCTACTGAAACCCTTTGTAGATACATGTTCCTAAAATATTCAGAGCAGAAATGGGGTGAATAGTATGGTGAATGTTAGAAATTGAATTGTGTTCATTCAAAATTCATATTCTGAAATCCTAACTCCTAGTACCTCAGAATGTGATCTTATTTGGAAATAGGTGTGCTTTAGATGTCTAGATAAGATGAGGCCATACAGAAGTGGATTGGACCTTTTCCAATACGAATTGAAGCCCTTATAAAAAGGGACTCCCATGCAGAGAGAACATCACATGAAGACTAGAGTTAATGCTGCCACAAGCTAAGGCATTTCCTACAAAAGCCTGCAACAGTTCTTTGGAGAGAGCATTGCTCTGCTGGCATCTTGATCATGGACTTCCAGTTTCCAGAATATTGAGACAATTTCTATTCAAGCCACTCAGTTTGTGATATCTCGTCATGGCAATCTTAGCAAACTAATATAATGGGGAAGGAAAATAATCCTTTCTAAAATTCTTGATTCAGCTTTTGGATTATTATTGTATAAATGCAACAGAATATATTAAGGTTTGGTTTCCCAGAAATATTCTGGAAGTGGAAGGATAATTGGGAAATAAGCTACTAGTTATGGGAAACAATACTGTTTATGGAAAATGGGCTTCAGCATTAGAAAGATCTCAGTTCAAAATCCAACTCTGCTGTTTTACTAGCTGTGTCACCTACAACAACATTAACCTAGCAGAGTGTTCTTATCTGTTGAGAGGTAATGATAGTAAAAGTCTACCCTATGTAGTTGAGGAGATGAAAAAATATAATATCTGAAAACAAAACATCTTAAAACAGTGCTATATAATATGGAAGTATTCAATAAATGAAAACTCTCAATAGTATCTATTATTATTGTTCTTTTATTAGTGTTAAGTCTTTAAGGATTCTGCTACAGAAAGAGAAAAAAAACTGGTTTTATTATCGCCTTCCCCCCCTTTACTAGATGTGAGAATCTTGCAACTTGCTTGGTTTGATGGTTAGAAGAGAATTGTAGATGTATCATTACGAGCTTCACCAGGCAATTTATTCATAGGTAGAATTTATAATTTTGTAAGTAAAGTGATTTAATTTTTAAATAAAAGTTTATCTATAACCTAATACAATACTGACTCATCCTGAAGAAACAGGTTTACTTTTTAAAAAAAAATTTTTTTAAATTTATTTATGATAGTCACACACAGAGAGAGAGAGAGAGAGAGAGGCAGAGACACAGGCAGAGGGAGAAGCAGGCTCCATGCACCGGGAGCCCGACGTGGGATTCGATCCCGGGTCTCCAGGATCACGCCCTGGGCCAAAGGCAGGCGCTAAGCCGCTGTGCCACCCAGGGATCCCCGAAACAGGTTTACTAAATCAAACTTTCCAGCCTAGAAAGATCTACTCATAAGATATTTTTCTTTTTCTCCCAGGACATTTTACTTCATATATGTAAACTAATGCAGTAGGACAGCAGTCAAATTAAGAATGTTGTTTTTTAATAATAAAGATAATGCTTTCTTATGTTAGGAATATAGAAAATATAAAGAAGAAAATAAAAATTGTTCTTCAGGACAGTAGCTTAAGATAAAAATACCACTAATTCCTGATATATATCCGTATATACGTATGTGTTATATATGTGTATATAATGTATATACATGTATATGTGTGTATAAAAATGAATACATATGAATCAGTCTGTCCAAATTGCTTTATAATTATCCTTTTTTAAAAAAAAGTATCTCCTACACTTTTATTGATGTTTATCCCACATTAAATTGTTTCTACTTTTAGGATAGTGCTAGATTTTGTTAAATAGCTGAGCTCTGGTAGTATGTTTCAGAGCATTTGAAAGTCTATGCATTTGAGAAGGGTAGACCTTGGCAAACCTTGCCTATGCCCCATGCTCTGGATGCTTCCTGGCAAAGACGGTGTGTTCTACACCCTTTCAATCTATATATATTAGGATAAATCCAAAAATTATGTAAGTAAAATGTATTTTAAAACATTATTGATGGTGCCTGGGATGGAGAATACAGGTTTTAATTTATCCCTTAGTATGAGGAGCATATGTGACTATTAAAATCTTGTAAACTTACATTGACATCACATTTTGTTAAAATTCTCAGAGAGCAATGTCAAAGGGAAATATTTAAATATCAGATATATTGTACAGAAATAATCTCTGTACATTGAATAACAGCAAAATAGAAATACATTTAAAGAATTTACAAAATATTTTGAATGTTTAAGAAATTTTATGAGAGATATGGATAAGTCTAAGCAATGCTAAAACCACAAATGAGGTTGTTCAATTTGATTAAAAAATTAAGTGGAGAATTTGCATAATTAGTCTTCTTTTCAGGCAATTATTTTTATATTATTATATTTATCTAAATTCAATTATTGAAAAATATATTTTATCCTGGACTTGGAAAATAGACTAAAAGGAATAAAGTGCTAACATTTGTAGTAGTCTTTTTTTTTTAATTTATTTTTTATTGGTGTTCAATTTACTAACATACAGAATAACCCCCAGTGCCCGTCACCCATTCACTCCCACCCCCCGCCCTCCTCCCCTTCCACCACCCCTAGTTCATTTCCCAGAGTTAGCAGTCTTTACGTTCTGTCTCCCTTTCTGATATTTCTCACACATTTCTTCCCCCTTCCCTTATATTCCCTTTCACTATTATTTATATTCCCCAAATGAATGAGAACAGTCTTTTTTTTTTTTAAGAGAGAAAGAGAGACCAAGCTAGCATGAGTAGGGTCAGGGGTGGGGAAGAGTAGAGGGAAAGGGAGAGAGAGAATCTTAAGCAGGCTCTACACTCAGTGCAGAGCTCAATCTCATGACGCTATGATTATGACCTGGGCTGAAATCAAGAGTCGGATGCTTAACTGCCTGAGCTATCCAGGCACCTCTAGTAGTCTTTAACCTATTAGATCCTTCCCCTATCTGTAAAGCTTATGTTCTCTAAATTTATTCATATTTAAAATGTAAAATTTAAGCTTTAAAGGAGTAGTTTGTATCTCAAGAAAATGAAAACAGGGGTACCTGGGTCACTCAATCTGCTAAGCATTAAGCTCAGGTCATGATCTCAGGGTCCTGGGATCAAGCCCTGCATCAGACTCAGTGGGGAATCTGCTTCTCCCTCTACCTCTCTCCCTGCTCATGTGCTCTCTCTCTCTCTCTCTCTCTCAAATAAATAAATGAAATCATAAAAAAATAAAATGAAAACTGATAATTTTTTAGAGTTCCTATTTATGTATTTATCAAAATAAAAGATGAGAGAAAGAGAATGAATAAATGAATCCTTCCATCTTTTCATTTTGGCTCTCCTTTGTGAGAATGTTTGCAACCAAAAAGATGATACATGACTAGCCTTTGGCTGTTCTCTAATGCCTAATCAATAAAATTCAAATCTGCTTGAGTCAGAAGCTGTGTGTTGTGAGATGGAAGAGTGATATTTTACTTTTTCCAAAACTAAGTTTCTGCATTATATGTAGGTTTATATGTTGAATATGAGATTTGGAGATAGAATGGTTAAACTATTAAGAGCTGAAAGAGCACTCATTACAACACCTGGCACAGAAATTGGCACCCAGTAAGTTCTTTCTTTTACCCTTTCAGATAAGAGTAGAAAGAAAAGTTCTGGAGAAGTATTTTAGAATGAAGCAGAAATGAAGCTGATGAAAGAAATTAAATATGCTTTCTCTTGTCTTTTTCCATCTTATAAACCAATTCTTCTGATAGCAAGAATTTACAACAAAAAGGGATTGATATATGATATTCTTTGGTTAACAAAATTAGTGTTTTGTATAAGTGTATCTCGGACTTTGGAAAAATCATATATGAAAATGAATATTTTGATAAATTACCTTTGTCTTACATGTTTAACAGGATTCCTATCATGATAGGCTCAGGATGGTACTGGGAGAGAGTTCTCCAAGGTCTGTCACATTCCTATATGTTTTGTGAGTGAGGCAGTAATGAGTCTTTTTTCTAGACTGTCCTTTTAAAAGGATGTCTAAATGGTGAACAGCCTTGAAGAAGAGATAGTCTCCCTCCAGAGGAAAGGACTGCTGTGGTCACTGCATACAATAAAAGATTTAGGTTTTCTAAGCTCAGAGTTTCTCTCTTCTAGGACAGCTTACTGTGAATGTAGGCATTTGAATCCATCCCTATCACCTCCATAGGACTTGGGGGAGAGGGGAACTGCTACAAATATGATGATGTTCCTGTTTGCTGTGCCATAAATAATGAAAGTCCTCTGTTTCTGCCCTGGGAATCTCATGTCTTCTACTAGCATCAATAAAACTGGAAAGTGAACTTGTTAGTTTAGAAATGTGGTGATCTCAGACCCTTCAGTTATTACAGATAGGTTTTCAACAAACACTGGTTGGGTAACTAAATAGTTTTTCCCATAAAATAAAAATAGAACTTGATTTGCAAAGTGGAATTAAAAATTTTAAAAATTTATATTCTGGGTAAAGCAAGATATATCTTTATTGACTGGATTTAGTATTGTCCCTCAGAACTGGAAAGAAAAAAAAAAGAAAACATTCTGATATTGGTTAAAATGGTAAGAAAAACTTTATTCAAGACTCTTGCAATGGGGATATTGCAAAGGGCAAAGAGATTGGGCTTAACTCCAAACACAGTAAAGACAAACTGAGGATTTATAGCCAATGAGCAAAGTGGAGGAGGTCAGTGGATGAAAATGACCAAATTGAAAGGACAAAGATGGGAGAATTCTTGCTAAACTAATTTGATAGGATTCTTGGTGAAGGCAGGTCAAGAGCTTAGACATCAAGGGTAATGGTTAAGAATGGGGTTTCTGCTGACTTTGTAGAGAATAAATGGTCATCACAATTGCAGCTCAGATGATACTTCAACCAGAAACCTTTCCAGATCAACCAAATCAGAAATATTTATCACTTCCAGGAATATTCTGTTTCTGAATCTAAAGTTTGAGAACTCACAACTTAGTGCTGTATACTATTTGTAGTATGTGGCTTCTAATTTGTATTATGTAAAATTTTATCTTCCCAAGATTCAAAATTCACTGGTGTTTTAGTCATTGTCTGACTCATACTTGTACTCCCAACAACAGCCAGCAACCATCCACACAGTTCTTCAGCCCAAACAAGTATTAAAATTATCATTCTGTTCCTCTTCCTTGTTCCTTCCTTCACTCCCTCCTTCTCTTTCTCCTCTTCCTCCTCTCCTTCTTTTTCTTCTCTCTCTCTCTGTATACATATATAATGTTCATATAAATATGCACATTTTACATGTTTAAATGTGTGTTTTTGTGTTTTTCAGACTCTAAGACCATATAGTCTGTAACATTTCAATGTACTGCATATGGGAAAACCAGGGTGGGTGAGGTTATTGCAATAATCATGTTTAATGTATCACTTGGCAAAAACTAGCAGAGATTACAAATTTCTAAAAGGCATAATTTGAGGAAAACTACACATTTTGCTGTTTGAATTAGCAACTGATGTTTGAACTACCTTTGATATCTCCAAAGCAGCTGAGTGCAGTCTAATGTGGATTAACCACAAGGGAATTTGAATTCAGTTTTTAGTGTTTTAGGTTTGTTTAAAATGTTTGTTTTTTCCTGAGCCATAGTCTGTCAGGACTGATTCTAAGAAGTATCTTTAAGGTAGGGTTGTGTTTTTTTGTTTTGTTTTGTTTTGTTTTTGTTTTTAACACCAGCATAAGTCATGAGGCTCATCAAGTCATTTCCCAATAAATGTTTGGTCAGTAAAAAATGAAACTTCTGGATTTCTTTTATAAATAGTGATAATAATTTTTATTGGGTTATAAAAACACAAATTCATTGTATAGAACTTTGAGAATAAGTATATATATACACACAATGAAATAAAAGCATCCGCAAATCCAAAATCAGGATAATTACTTTTAACCATAAAATTCTACTTTATGGATGTAGTACATTTTTTAAAACCAATTATTAATATAGTTTAAAATTTCATGCATTTATAATTTATTAGCTGTTGAAAATACTATTTTATTTGATTTTATTTTTAAATATTTTATTTATTCATTCATGAGAGACACAGAGAGAGAGAGAGGCAGAGACATAGCAGAGGGAGAAGCAGGCTCCCTGTGGAGAGCCCAATGTGGGACTCGATCCCAGGACCTGGGATCAGGCCCTGAGTCAGAGGCAGACACTCAACTGCTGAGCTACCCAGGCATCCCAGAAAATACTATTTTAATTAATTAATTAATTAATTAATTAATTTAGAATATACTATTTTAAAGAACATCATTGCTGAGAAAATTTGTGTACATCCATTGTTATCAACTTAAATATAACCCTAGAAATGAAATTTCTGTGTCAAATATATGCATATATTAGGTTCTAGGCAAAAAAGATGCTGATTTAAATTTTTAGCAGTGATAGACTTTAAAATTTTAAATGATCTTTTACATTTATGTAATATAATGAAAAACAACATGCTATCAAATTATGATATTATTATGATATGGTATTATACAGTTATGCCTGGAATATAATTGATGATTGTATACCATGTGGGAGGGGGCAAATATCTCAAGGCAACTGCTTGGCAAATATGAAAAATATTTGTTGCCTGTTCATGATGTCCAGAAAGGAATAGAGTATTTCTCATGAGGGGTGATTTACAAACTGACAAATCTAGGACAATGTCTTAAGTTCTGCACATAACCAGGATGGGGCATTGACTGGCCTACTACTGTCCCTCATTTCTGACATAAAGAAGAAAAGGATCAAAAGTCTAAATCCTTTGTGCCAGGTCAGGCAGCTAGGTTATTAGGATGGGCATCTCTTGACTATTGTTAAGATACTGGCTTAGGTTCTTTTATGGCATTCTACCCTGACAGTTGAGTACAATGTCATTTTTTTCTGCCATAGTAATTTTATTTGGATAAAATGCTGACATAAAACGTACAGAGCATGTGGATCTTATTTTGAGATACTGAGCTATCAGCTTCTGTTAGATTGAATGAATGCCCACAATTTGTTAGGCATATGTGGAAATAAAAACCTCTAAGGTTTGTACATTGTAGAAATATCTGAGAAATACTTTTCTGAGTGTGTTATTATTCTTTTCCCAACAGCCTACTAATGGTGACAATAGTATTTCTGTGTGTGGATGAGACTGAAAAGACAGTACAGAACCACCTGTCACCCCTACACTGTATATACCTGACATTTATCATTTGTTTTGTTCTGCTGGCTGGAATTTGAGTATGTTGTTACAGTTTATTCTGAGCCATGGCTAAAGAATTTTCTTTATAGCTGGATGTCATCTTGATTGGTCTATTATCATTTTCTACAATTGTGCCAAGTTGCTTGAAAATGTTAATCAGTGGCTCATAGAAAGCCTTTCTTCAACCTCTTATTTGTGATGACCTCACTTTGGTTCACTTACACCATCGCTAATGGGCTGCTCTGTCATTTTTCTTTGTAATTTTCTATCATATCTTTTTTTTATGGTGAAAAAAATTATATTTAGATTTATAGCCGGCTGGACTGTTTAGATGATCCCAATTTTGTTGGCAACATCCAAAGCATCATAGTCAGAAGCCAGTTGAACATATGCTTTTTTCTCTCCATCAGGCCTGCTCAAGGTGTTGACCTTGGCCACATCAATGTCATAGAGCTTCTTCACAGCCTGTTTGATCTGGTGCTTATTGGCCTTGACATCCACATGAACACAAGTGTGCTGTTGTCTTCTATTTTCTTCATGGCTGACTCAGTAGTTAAGGGGAACTTGATGATGGCATAGTGATCAAGCTTGTTTCCTGGGGGCGCTCTTTCGAGGATATTTGGGCTGCCTTCGGAGATGCAGGATCTTGGGTCATTGGAATGTAGGTGACGTCAGAATCTTCTTTTTTTTTTTTTTTTTGTGACTGTGCACGCCTTTCAGCACCGCTTTCTTAGCTTTCAAAGCCTTTGCTTTGGCTTCGGCTTTGCGAGGGGCAGGGGCTTCCTTCTTCGCCTTCGGTGCCATCTTCGTGAAAGGGCTCTATCATATCTTGAGGTAGCTATATGGTATGATCTGAACTCTCCACTACTGAAATGGGCTATTTTCCAGAAACTCATTAGAGCTTGTCTTTTTATAGAAAGTGGTATCAAGAGAGTGCTCAGGATTCTGCAAATGTTTTCCGTGATAGGTCCAGGTATCAGCTAGATAAAAAGATGAGAAATGCTGGTGATTCACATACTAAATTAGTTAATTCTAAAGCTTGTTGTCCATGGCATCAGACCTCTAAGGTACCTACCAGCTTTATGATTTCAATATGTGTTCATATGCCACATTGAATTATTCATTTATTTAGCAAATATTTCTTAATTACTTTCTTGGGTCAGGTGCAAGAGCTTCAGTAGAGAATAAGGCAGAAATATCATTTATCACAGGGTCATCATCTAGTAATAATTGTACTCTGGATAGTATATTATACATATGAGTTTAATTATATCCTCCACAAAATATATGTTGCAGTTTTATCCCTCAGCACCTCAGAATGTGACTTTATTTGGAAATACTTTCATGTAAATGTAATTAATTAAGATGAGGTCATAATGGATTGTGGTGGATCCCTAATCCAATATTACTGTTGTCCTTATAAAAAGAACCATGTGAAGTACAGAGACATAGGGAGAATGCCACATGATGACAGTGGCAGAGGATGAAGCTGTGTAGCTCCAAGCCAGGGAATCCAAACCTACCAGAAGCTTGAAGGACTCTCTGTAAGTTTCAAAGGGACCATGGCTTCACCAACAACTTAATTTCAGGCCTGTAGCTCTTCATCTGTAAAGTGAAGATAGTAATAATAGAATCAACCTCACTATATTTTTTTGTAAATGAAATGAGAAAGGGCAAGAAAAATTCTTGGTAAAGTGAGTGTTTCATAGTAAAGAATCAGTCTACTGTTGTATTTTTATTTGTTATTTCTGACAGGATGACCATTTTATGTATGTAAATCTTATTTCTCTGGTTAGAATTTAAGATTTTTAGAAGCAAGAACCAATTCTTAAATTCATTCTGAACTCTTTATAGTCACTGGTACAATGCTGGCCATATAGCATTAGATTAAATCCTATATTTAATGAATATATAAAGATACTTCTTCTTCACATAAGGAGAATTAGACCAAGAGATTTAGTGGAAGCCTGGCAGATGCCATGTTTCACATATCATTCTCTTATATTCTTAATAAGATGTGTACAGAGCTGAAAAAAAGATGTGTATAGATCTGTATTATAAAGAGAAATATCTGATATCTCATTAGGACACTATACAACATTGAAACTGTTTAGATAACAATATGGTCAGGGCATCTATGCAGCATCTACAGGGTTGCTAGTGAGAATATGTGTATTTGTCCACATGTCTTTGGTCAGATATGTAAATGATGGAATGGAAAACTCTATGAAGATGTGGTTTTGAAAAAGTTTACTTTCTAGAATCACTGTGAAGAAGTGATGAAGAAAAAGATATTGAACTCTTTCTTTCAAGCAAGAGACTGTGAAATGTTCACCAAAATATGTGTTCTGCAATGTGTTGATCATTGCATCTTACTGTGCTATCACAAAAAGTTCTACATTAGCCACACTCTATGCCATCATTTAATGGTTACACAATATCACCTCAAATGTAGTTATTTTGCAAAGCAAATTTTGCTTTGACACAGAAACCAAGGTATCATAAGTGTTTACATATGGACTACAAGGTCATTATTGATGACTATGAAGGCTCCTTTTGAATTTCCTTAATATTTGGTATACTATATGTTTGGCCAGATAGCGTAGTGGTTTGTTCTACTTTACCTAGACTATGTTTTTTCTTATGCTGTACATAGTTCACCTTTGTTGGTTATTATATACTTTCCTACCAGAATCCAAATTTTAAATGAATTCATTAATTTAGCAAATATTTGCTGAGTGGCCTCTAGGCACCAGACACTATGTGAGGAGCCTGGGAAATGCCATTAAATAAAACAGATATGATCACTGTCCTAAAAAGCTTACATAATTAATTATTTATTTACAAATAAAACTAAAGATGACTGTAGTTAGAGCAAAGCAAAAGTGATACCAAAACAGTTAAGTCTAAAAATAGTTAATCTAATTTTCAGCATGTAACAGCACCAACTCAATATGCCTTTTAGCATTTACAAGACCAGTGAATTACAACACATATCTGTGGCAAAAGAGAAATAACTTTCCTTATTTACCACACAAATTAAGGTCTATTACTTCAAAAATACTTCTAGAATGCTTCAGTTTAGTTTTATTGAAGTATGAATTGTACTTCAATGTCTGTGGTTTTGTGAATGAAAATAAAAATAAAGGTTGCTGATTTTACATGCTTTTGTAGATGTAAAAACATTATTCTTTCAATATTTCATCTTTTTTTTTAGCTTTTTCTACTTCTCTTCCAAAGCTTGAAAAATGCCTGCAGATTTTCATGTGTTCTTTAAATGTTATGTAGAAGATAAGTTTTTTTTGTAGTGATTCACAATATCAACATTTTCCCCATAAATAAAGATGATAACACATTACTTAATTTATAGAACTAATTTTTTATTAAATATAAATAGCTACTAAGTAGTCAAATCTCTTAATGACTATGTGAGAATTAGTTGAGGGATCCCTGGGTGGCTCAGTGGTTTAGTGCCTGCCTTCGGCCCAGGGAGTAATCCTGGAGTCCTGGGATCGAGTCCCACATCAGGCTCCCTGCATGGAGCCTGCTCCTCCCTCTGCCTGTGTCTCTGCCTCTCTGTCTGTCTCTCATGAATAAATAAATAAAATCTTAAAACAAACAAACAAAAAGAATTAGTTGAGAAATGACGTGTTTGTTATCCCAATAGGTAAATAATGAATGAGATTCTCTACATATTTTGTTTTACTCAGCATTTCAAAAGCATTTTCTATCAACCCTAGTTTTCTCAATCCTAGGGATGGGTTGTTGTCAGAGTTTGGCCTGCAGTTTGAAAATATACCCTTGAAATAAGAATCAAATGACAATTAGAATTCATCTTCATATTTAAATGTTGTAATTTAAATATATTAAATTTAATAAAATTTATTAAATTTAATAATAATACATTTATTTTAAATAAAATAATTTTAAATCTTGAATGTTGTAGCTAGGGTAAGGCATTTCCTAGTGAATTTAGTATAAACTTGGGAGTAAGAAACGTTATAAAATTCAATTCCTGGCTTTTTAAATTCTGTTTATCATAGGTTGCATATAATCTCTGGTGATATTACTTAGAAATACAAATTAGTATTTGTTGTGGTATTGCAGAGAATTAGAAATAATCTCAGCTTTTCTTTTTCAATTTGTTGTTTAGAGGCTGTTTCCTCGCCTCTGAAGAATTTTGAAAAGAAGGTAATACTCTCCCCAATTCCCTGATGATTGTTCATACTGTCAAAATCTCCCTGGAGATGATCCCTTGCTATATTATGGAATTGGACAACGTTCAATTTAATAAAACATAACTGTGTCAAATGTTATCCTGGTGTTTAAGAGAAGTTAATCCTTAACATATTCTAGAAACAGATTAAGAATATGGCTTTGCAACTTAATATTTTATAAGATGCTTTAGATATTGGATCTCCTTCCCACCCTTACTGTACTGGACCATATTGTACCATACTGTGTAATCTGAAACCCCTGTAATGAAACATATCTCAAAAGTAATTATGATTTTGTCCAGCAGCATGGGCTTTTCCAAGATTATTTGCCTTCATACTACGATTACGTTTAGTCAATTCTGAATGCAATGTAGGAATTTTTTTGGGTAATATGCCCAGAAGATGGTCAGAAAGTTTATGTGCAAATAGAAGGTAAAGTTGTCCTGGGATGTCATATTTATTTTATATCTAACAACAGAGTATCATTATATGACAAAAGACATAAAGAATAAACTCCAGTGTAAAATATTAACTAATCTACTGGGATAGATAAACTGTATTTTAGGTATAGTTTAAAAAGAAAGATGTGATAAAATTCATAAAAACAGTGATACAAAAAAATTCAAGGAAGATTGGTAGGCCTTTGCTTATGTTATATTTATGTCTCTGAGATACTCTTTAATCTGTGCTCCTACTTATTTAAATTTTCTATATTTTCTAAGAAATCAGACAACCACCCTATGAAAATCTTTTACGGCTCTTCCACATACATATTATGTGGTCTTTTTGCTTATTTTTGTTGTAAAAATATTACAGAGAAAAATATTGAGAAAAACCTGCCATCACATTATTTTTTTTCTCAGTGCACTATCACAAAGCAACATAGATGGTTCTCTACTGTTTTATATTAACTATATGCTTATTATCTATTATTTTGAATTTGGAGGAGTCTAGCAGTTCTTTCCTTCTGACAACTTGCTTTGCGTTAAAACCTTTTATAAATGTTCCTCATTTCTGGGATTATTCTCATGAAGATTACCTTTTGGAGCAAGGCAGTTTGTAGACATGGTTATCTATTTGGTGTTGCCTGGGTTGTTGAAGATGATAAAATCGAGACCTAATGATCAGTTATATGACAGAACCACATTCTGAATAGCTTCAGAGTGTTTCTGTAATGTTTCCACTTTGAAATTGAAAGAGAATGAACAATCACTGTTTATATTCCTGTGTCTCTGGAAGCTAAACTATATAGAGTGCTCCTGGGCAATAAAGTCCTTTTAGCAAGAACCACAAATCTTTAAAAGAGCTCTAAATGAAAATATTTAAAATGTTCAAGTGCATAGATGTATTCTTGAATAATTACTGGCTGGTCTTGATTTGAGACAAAATGGGTACTGAATTATCTGAAACAATGACCAACAAAATATAATCTTTGTATATAGACACAAAAAATGTTGTTAGCACTGCCCCTTTTAGCTACTTGTGACAGTGGAAGAGTCACTTAAACACTTTGAGTAACTGTATTCATACTTGTAAATTAGGGGGCTTGCACTAATAATCCCAAACATATCTTCCACTTATAATGATCAGATGCCTAAATTCTTTTGAATAGTATATGTTTCTGTGGATAACATAAAAAGTAATGAAATGATTATATAAGTATTAAACATTTACTATTATTAAGTTAAGCCTGTTAAACTCAGTTTCTATAAATCTAAAAGGCTATTGATTCATAAATTTGAACATTTTCTCATAAAAAGATTCAGTGAGACAGGAAGCACAGTGTGAACAGGATAGAGAATGAGATCTCTGTCTTTTCATCTTAAGCTTGTATGGATTTACAAATGTCACTTGCATATAGAATCATTTGGCCTGGCCTGTAGGAGGCCAGTGTTCTTTTACACTGGACTAAACTGAGAATCCTATCAAGACCTCTGCTACTAATGATATCCTTAATAGAATCACTTTCCTTCTCTGGCTTCCCATTCTACTTTGTACCCATCTTACAGGTTTTACTCACTTTTGCCTTGTATTATACATATTTTTTTATGTGCCACCTACCCTGTTAGATCAAAGATTTCTTGGGATTGTGAACTATGCTTTGAATGTATTTTCTATAATTCTTAAAACTGGCTTAGCATATGGTCATTTAGTAAATATTTATTGAATTGAACTCATCTGGTTTTACTTATATGTCCCCCAGAGATTAAATTGACAATTTTAGACATGCGTGAGATTTCCTGGTCTGTGTGATCAAACCAGATTCCGAATGACATTTGCGGTAGAATATGTGGTCAGACACAGGTGGTTGGGATGACCAGAATGCTCTAAAACTAGCCTCCAATCCAGGTTTTCAGTGGATAGGTGACCATAGCCTGTGGCCCAGAGCTTGCCAACAGCACAGATTTTTAAGGGTCATCATATCCAGTTGTACTTTTAAAAAATTATAGGATACTACCTCAATTTTTTTTTTCTTTTACTAGATCATCAAGTTTTGGCACCCTGTTGAAGGATAATTTCAATTTAATTTAAGAACTCTGGCATCTCAGTAGGGAGGTAAGAGGAGGTGTAAAAGCAATGTTGTTCAATAGTTCCTGTGAGAAAACGAATGAAAATGAAATTTGTCACTGAAACAATAGGCCAGTTCAGGGAATCACCCTAATGAATATCTGCCTCAGATCTTAAATTAAACTCTGATGAACAAATCTACTGGTTCCTGGTTTTATGATTTGGCCAAAGGATAAAGTAATAATTTACAAGTGCTATTAAAGTGGAAGAATGGTCAGACCAAAAAGAAAAAAGAATTAGAATCTTAGAGCAGTTGCTACTACTTCAAGTGCACCCATGCTGCGTACCAAGCCAAGCGCCTGCAAACTCTTGTGACCACAGTTGTAAGCACAATTAAATTGCCTTAGAGTACTAAGGAAACTTCAGCACCTGTGTCGTTTAATGGCAGATATCTTCAGGACTATTTTGTCTGCCTAAAAAAGAGGAATAAATCAGAGCTACAATTATTGTGATAAAAGGAAACTCCTAACAGCTGAACTGGGTTAAAGGAAGGCACAAAGAAATCAAAGGTGCAAATTAAATTTCCATAATGATAAAAATGTGCATGTTATCAAACAGTGAGATACCCTATTAGTTGACAAATAACCTCATTGCTATGTACCTTAATGTATCTTTCTCACATTTTATGATAATTATTTCTTGCCTGGGGATATTTGTTAAGAAAATATTCAACACTTACCAGCAGAAAGGTCACAAGATACACTTTTCTAATTAAATTTTAGGAAGAATCAAATACATTCTTTGATTTGTGCTATATCTACAGAATTTTACTGATATGATTGCAGTTTATTTATGGCAATCAATGTGAAAACAAATAAAATAAATAAAAGAATAATAGTATAATTAGTTTATTTTGATGTCACTTTTAAGGGCATGTGTTATTAATAAAAAATATCCATAAGGAGTTTTTTTTTTGAAATTTTGATACATGTAAATATTAAACATTAACAATTCTTGGACCAGAAGACCAAGGTATTCATTAAGAACTTTTTAATTACTTTTCTGTATCTTTGTGCCATTTCATTTCTGTCCTGTTTATTTCTTAGAAAGGATAGATTGTCAGTGTTGAGAATATTTTTCAAAGCAAAGATGAGAATTCACTTTCTATTTTTCAATTTATTCATCAAAGATTTTAAAGGTCAATTTTACATTTGGTGTAAGATGCCTAATTGGAGTTCTTCATTAACAGAAGGAGACAAATTACAAAATCATGCCCAAAGCTATGTTCTACTTAGAAAAATAACAATATAATAAATCAATTGTTCAAAGAACAGTAATAGTCAATATAGTTAAAATAATAGTTAACTTTTACTGAGTTAATGTGTCAGACACTATGCTCAGATCGAAATAATCATTTATCTTCTTATAAGCTCTGTGAGCTGTGAGGTAGTTCCTAACATGATATGATCCCAATTTTACAGATGATCAAAATGGGATACTACATGTGTATTTATGAATTTAAGCATATAGGTGTACATGTATATGCATACAAACAATGGGATATTCACACATATATTTTAAAATCCCAATTATTCACATAGCAGTATGTTAAATCCAAATTGGTAGAGATAAATCATCCCCTTTTCAGCTACCTAACATTCTAATTCTCTTGGCAGATTGTCAGATTGCTAAAAGTTTTTCCTCTTAACATGACAGAATAAAAAATACATACATTTTACTCAGTTGACTGTTCTATTATTTTAGGTGGAATTGCTGGGTCAGAGAGTTGTATTCATTTAAATATTGACACATACTGTGAAATTGCTATCCAGAAAGCTTTTACCAATGTACACACAAATCAATACTGTATCCCACTCTCTTATCAGCTCTTGGTATTACCAGTCTCATTAATTGTTGAAAGCTGCTTGATAAAAAGTGATAGAGTGGCATGTGATTACTTCAATTTGTTTTTCTTTAGTTGCAAGTAAAGTTTTTTTTTTCATTGTATTCATTCAAGATTTTTCCATTTCATTTTATTAAGCAGCTGGAAAAGTGCATTGCTTTCTATCCTAAGGAAGAGTTTTTCTTATCTATTTGTCTATATCAACCAGTGCTCATGGAGTCTTACCTTTTTTGTGTGGGTTATAATCATTTGCTATTATTAAATTGTCCCAGATTGGGGATCCCTGGGTGGCTCAGCGGTTTGGCACCTGCCTTTGGCCCAGGGCGCGATCCTGGGGTCTCGGAATCGAGTCCCACGTCGGGCTCCCGGTCTCTGCCTCTCTCTCTCTTTCTCTATGTCTATCATGAATAGATAAATAAATAAATCTTTGAAAAGAAAATGTGTGTAAATTGTCCCAAATTGACCAGTGAGGGCCATTTTGTACAGGCTCTTGTGTTCTATTAGCCACTATTTTTTATTTTACTTATTTATTTTTTTAAAGATTTTCCTTTTTTTTAAGATTTTATTTATTTATTAGAGACAGAGAGAGAGACAGAGAGAGAGAGGCAGAGACACAGGCAGAGGGAGAAGCAGGCTCTGTGCGAGGAGCCTGACGTGGGACTCGATCCCAGGCCTCCAGGATCACGCCCTGGGCTGAAGGCGGCGCTAAACCGCTAAGCCACAGGGACTGCCCTAGCCACTATTTTTTACAGCACATTTTTGCTTTCTGACCCAGCAAGAATGAGGGAATAAGAAAAATCACCATTTGGCAATTGTCAGTAAGGGCTGGTGTAGGCCGAATCATTAATGAATGATAAAACTGGCAAGTGAATGTGTGATGAGAAACAACGTGCTTACATACCCTCAAAATATCTTCTACAAGGTAGTTGTATTACAAAGGGGAATGAATAATTTTTTTAAAAAAGATTTTATTTATTTCTTTGTGAGAGACATGGAAAGAGAGAGAGAGACAGAGAGACAGAGAGAGAGACAGAGAGAGAGGCAGAGACACAGGCAGAGGGAGAAGCAGCCTCCAGCAAGAAGTCCGACGTGGGACTCGATCCCGGGTCTCCAGAATCACACCCTGGGCCGCAGGCAGTGATAAACCGCTGAGCCACCCGGGCTGCCCGAAAATGAATAATTTGAAAGTGGAGAAACCAGATGACTGTAACTTAACACAATACTTGAAGTTAGCATTACCTGTAATAAGATAAATATATTCATCTATCTCCTGATAGGATGTACGAAAAAGCACACAGATACTTGGTGATAATCCTCCCCCAAAGGCACAAGCTGTATCTAATCACGAGGGAACATCACAGAAATTCCAAATGAGAGATATTATACAAAATAACTGACCTATACTCTCGAAAAATATCAAGGTCCTGAAAGACATACAAAGTCTGAGGAAACTGCTAGACTTCACCTAGATAAACAAGACAACCAAATGTAACATTTGATCCTGAATTAGATCTTATTCAAGAAAAAAAAAAAAAGTTTCTTTTGCTATAAAGGACCTACGTGGGATATATATTGGTAAAATTCAAATACAGTTTCTAAATTAGATTGTAGTTTATCTTCAGATCAACCATTGCAACTGTGATTATGTAAGTGAATGTCCTTATTTTTTTTTTAATGTCCTTATTTTTAAAAAATACACATTGAGGGATCCCTGGGTGGCGCAGCAGTTTAGCGCCTGCCTTTGGCACAGGGCGCGATCCTGGAGACCTGGGATCGAATCCCACGTCGGGCTCCCGGTGCATGGAGCTTGCTTCTCCCTCTGCCTGTGTCTCTGCCTCTCTCTCTCTCTCTCTCTCTCTCTCTGTGTGTGACTATCATAAGAAAAAAAAATACACATTGAATCATTTAAGGATAAGGCACATTGCATCAACTTCCTTTCTAATGGTTCAGAAAAAGTACAGATATGTAAACATAATACAGAGAGAAGGGGTAGGGAAATTGGGAGGGAAAAAGAGCAGTCATTTCTGTGTTAAGATATTAACATCTGGAGGCTTTGGTGAGGTGTATGAAAATTCTTTGTACTATTTTTGTAACTTTCTGAAAGTCAGAATATCTCAACACAAAAAGTTTGTCTTTGATTCTATTCTGGTATCAGTCCTTTCTTATTGGTTTATATGTTCTGCTTTTTAAAGTGTGCCATAATGTTCTTTAATGGAATGAAAACATTTTAGTTTATCCTCTTGCTGATATTTCTAATATGGGCTGCATTTTCCCTCTAGGCCAGGAGATGCAAAAAAGATCAATCTGTCATTTTGATCCCTCACTAAACCTGATGATAAATATGAACATGGTTAAGAGATGTATGGCCTGATTTAGTCACTTATCATCTGGAGAAGTAACTTAAAATTGTTTTGTGTGTTTTGATTTCCCTATGGGCTACATTATTTTTATCTCATTCAGGTTATTAAAATCTTAAAACATACTTATGATATCACCTGTTTAATACCAGATATCAATAAGGTTTAGTGTCTTCTGGTGCTAACAATGATCCGTAGCTTTGATTCATGCTATGAAACTGTTAAGATGAAGCTGCTATCACGAGTTTCTTCCAGCACTTTTAATAATCAACTTTATTAATGGGGTTTGGGATAAACATGCCTTATACTTATTCTATTTTGCACAAAAAGGAGCTATATTGAAGACCATAAAGTATTTTAAAATACAGTAGCAGGTTTTCAAAAATTAGAACTTATTCTAAAAGTCTGTGGGTTTCCCTAATGATGGATATACTGACTCTCCCATGAACAAACCTAGGCCTGGAAGCAAGACGGGTGCAAGTTGAAGTTGACTTTTAGTGAAGACCATAGAACTCCGGGCATAAAAATATAACTTCCTCTACTTAGACAATCTGGGATTGCACTGGGAATGAAATAGACATACAGAACTGGTGTAAGGATAAAGTACAAAGAGAGACATGTTCTCAAAAGTAGAGCTAAGTTAGAAATTCTAAGAAGACAAAGATGCAGTAAATTATGCAACAAAAACTGCAATTAAATGTGATTTATAGTGACATAAAAATAGCTCCCCATTTAGCAAAGCCTAGTTGTAAAAAATATCTCATAAAGCCCAAGGTATTGCTGATGCTTTGTGCTGCATTCTAATTGTCCTCTGTATCCTTCTTTGGGTGCTTTAATTAACCTTTGTAACCCAGTCCTCAGACCAGTCTTCAACCATAGCTGAGCTGCTACAGAATTATGATCCTGTTCAGCAGGGGGGTCACCAAATTGAATGATGCATGGTTTCTACCCCAGAACTTTCCTCCACTCTGAGACTATGGAGCAAAATAGACTGTGAATAAATTTGGTGATCCTCTACTGTTATGCATTTTAGCTTTTACTTCTCTCCCTGAATAATTTCCTTTCTCCCAGATAAAATGATGAACATTATTTGTAAATATCTACCAGAAAACTCAGTATATTTATTATTATTTTGATGAAAAAAAACTTTCAGAAAGGATCAAATAGAGTATTTGGGAGGCATTTTAAGATCACGTAAACCAATGTTGTGTGAATGCTCAACACATCTGTTGGGACCAGTTCAACCTTCTTAGCCTTGCCTCTGATTCCTGGAGTTCATAGTGCATGGGGAAGATTGAGTACTCACAGGAAGTAGCTAGTTTCTGAGCAACATGGGCATTTTGGAAAGCTAATCTGGCAAACATTTGGAATTACACTTAGGTTTCTTTTAGAGAATAAAATTACTTTTAGAGAATAAAATTTACATACTTTAAAAACAGGTATGACAACTATCATTTACAAATTTCCATTTTTTTAAAGATTTATTAATTTTAGAGAGCATGTGTAGGGGTGAGGGGAGGGGCAGAGGGAGATGGAGAAAGAGAACCCCAAGCAGACTTCACTGAGCACAGAGCCAGACATGGTGCTCATCTCACCACCCTGAGATGGTAAGCTGATACCAAGAGTCAAATGCTTAACCAATCAAGACACCCCATTTTATTTTTCCTTCTGCAAATGCTTTTGAGTATTAGTTATATAAATATGGTTGATTGGCAGCTTCATGTTAGAAATACAGGAAACCTGATTTTTCCACTAAAAAGCAAAGTAGAAAACAAAACCCACCTGTATTCTACTTACCGGAAATAAACTATGAAAATGATGAAGAAATATTGACAATAAAGAGACCTTGACAAAGATATGCAGTATTGGGAAGATGCAAAGCTAAAGGAAGAAAAGAGGGCAACATTGGTAGTAAGGTCATATTTAAAATTAAGAGCACTAAACAAGATAAAAAAGGACAAATGCATAATACAAAAGGCATATTTTTGAAGAAGATGCATTAGTAATAAGACTACGAAATGTACTTGGCAGCAAAGATAATTTGCAATTTTTAAAAAATGGGCAATTTTATTATATTTTTTGTAAGACAATACAATCAAGATAACTAGAAGTTGAACATTTTTTAACTACTTAGAGTTGGAAAACACATATGTAGGTAACTTTTGTATCAATGAAGAAATTAAAGAAATTATGAGCCATTCAAAAAAGTAATGGAAAGGAAAACACTTTATTCATATGGAATATAGAAAAAGCTAAATGTAAGGATACTCTACAGCCTTAAAAGTCTTCTCATTAAAAAAGAGAAATACAGAAATCAAGTACTCACCATAGGAGTTAAAAATCAATGCACTGGTTGGAAGTTCAATCATATTATATAAATTCCATGACCATAGGAATTTATTCTATTTCTTTATTTCCCCAGTTTTGTTGAGATGTAATTGATGTACATTACTATATAGGTTTAAGGTATATAACATAATGGTTATGTAGTTAGCATCCATCACCTCATCTACATATGATTACAAGAAAATTTTTTTTTTCTTGAGACCACTTAGGAACTACTCTTGTAACAACTGTCCTACATATCCTAGAACAGTGTTAGCTATAGTCACAATGTTGTGCATTACGTCCCCAGTACTTATTTATTGTACAACTAGAAGATAACCTTTATCCAGTTCCTCCCTCACTACCCATCCCTGGTGACCCAAATCTGGTCTTTTTTTTTTCTGTGCTTGTTTAGATTCCACATGTAAGTAAGATGATACAATATTTATCTTTGTCTGACTTGTTTCACTCAGAGTAATGTCCTTAAGATCCATCTATATTATCACAAATCATAAGCTTTCCTTATTCTCTTAATAGTTGAATAATATTCCATCGTGTGTGTGTGTATATCACTACTAATTTATCCAGTCCTCAGCATACACTCATCTTGGCTATTGTAAGTAATACTGCAATGAATATGGAAATAGCTTTTTGAGTTAATGTCTTCATTTCCTTTGGATATATTCCCAGAGGTATAATTTCTGGATCATATGATAATTCTACTTTTAATTTTTGAGGGAATCTATTTGTTTTTAGATTTGTAATCTTTGCAAAGAGAGGATGACATTTTTCTTAAAATTGGGGGATATCAGATTTTAAGCTGTCCGGCCAGTGATAGATATGGAACTATAAAAGTCCAAGTGTCTGATTAAGAAGGGCAAAGGTCAGATATATGCTGCATTATATTATCTCTGTGAGGAGCAATGGGTCAATTTCACAATTATTTGGTGGACTGTATTAGTTTCCTGTGGCTGCTATAGCAAATCAAAACTGGGGCTGAAGGCAACAGAAATATATTTTCTCACAGTTGTGGAGGTTAGAAATCTTAAATCATGGTCAGCAGGGCTATGATCCCCCCCATAGATTCTAGGAAGAACCGATTCCTTGCCTCTTCTAGGGTCTGGTAGCTATTGGCATTCCTTGGTTTGTAGCCATGTCACTCCAATTTCTCCTGTCTTCACGTTGCCTTCTTTTTCTCTATGCAGTATCTCCCTTTGCATCTTTTGTATAAAGATACTTGTGAAGGCATTTAGAGCCCTCCTGAATAATCCAGGGCAACTTCATCTCAAAATTCATTACTTCAGTACATCTGCAAAGACCCTTTCTCTAAATAAGATAACATTTACAAGTTCCAGGGATTAGGACTTGATCTCTTTGAGTGGCCGTGGTTCGATCTCCTGCAGGGGTTTACTGAGAAACACCTAGTAGGAGAAACAGGAACACATTCACCGGAATAGTGAGAAGACTGCTCAAAGAATTGAGAAAAGAGGGCAATCATTTGGTCTTAGATTTTGAGAGAAAGCTTCATGAAAGTAGATTTTCAGCTGCATTGGGAGGGCTATAGAAGATTTTGTGGAGAAATAGCGGAGACCTTGAGCTGGGAAAGTCTGAGATAAATGTGAGGCCAAGGAGGAGGTCTGTTCCATGGAATCTGGTAAATATTACTCAGAACAGCCAGTGTTTATCCATTGTTATGTGATTAATGTAAAATGCTTTTTAAAAAACTGGCTGTGCATGGGATCCCTGGGTGGCGCAGCGGTTTGGCGCCTGCCTTTGGCCCAGGGCGCGATCCTGGAGACCCGGGATCGAATCCCACGTCGGGCTCCCGGTGCATGGAGCCTGCTTCTCCCTCTGCCTGTGTCTCTGCCTCTCTCTCTCTCTCTCTCTCTCTGTGGCTATCATAAATAAATAAGAATAAAATTAAAAAAAAAACTGGCTGTGCATGAATTATTAAATGTGAGGCAGCATCTTCTAATACTCCATTTTCTGGCAGATGTCAGAATAGCAGTTCAGAAATCCCAAATGTTCCTCCATATGCATATGGAGAAGGCTGTTTGTCTCCCTATCTAAGAGCTCAAAACATACACTATCAGTGATCTGTGAGATCCCTGAGGGGAATGTGCTCCAAAGATACAAATACCTTTAGGAAAATTGAGGTAACATCTGGGGATTTGAGAACTAGAGCCCCTGCTCTTGAAAGATGATCAGTCTTTACTGATGAGGACTTACATTTATGATGAAGTAGATTTACCCAACTCCTTTGCCCAGTGCTTTCAGCTCAGCTTTATGTCTCATAGCAGCTGATCACTTGGGGCTTAGAGGAACTCTGGTAGCTTGATTTTTGCAAAAGATGTATTTATTCTGTTGGGGAATATCATCATTTTTCTTCATTTTCTCTGACATTTTGTCCATTATATTCTGAGTTTGCCCATAGGACAGAAATAAATAGCTCAGTCTTCTTTAAAAACAAAGTGTGAATTGAATAAATTTAGAAACTGCTTGGTGCTCCTGATGCTGATGGAAAGTCTCTTTAATTTATTCAGTCCTTCTTTATTCCTAAAGGAGACTGGTTATTTATTTTTGGTTTATGGAAAGAGCTCTTGGCCTTATGAATAAAGCCAAAATAATTAAGAGTAATAGTTGAGCATAACTATAGCAAAGTTAAGACATTACTGAGAATATGATTCACTGTTTTGTCAAGTAAAAGCAATAGCTCCAAACCAGACAGATTGTATTTGTAACTAACACTTTAACATTTAAAATCCTCCTCTAATGTAAATTAAGTGTGTGTTTGTGTTTAGGGGGAAAGTAGTCTCAGTGTGGAGGTCTTCAATATTTTTCTGCTTTTTTTTCACAGGGCAGGGATGGGTACTGTCATTCTCAGGAAACTGGCTCTCAACTGTCTGTCAAAATGGAGGGTTCTTTCAAGCAGCAATTTCACCATGAAACTCTTTTAGTCTATAAGGATCAGAATACTCTTACAGGAAGTGGAATTCAAGAGTACTCTTCAAAGCACCTTCCAGTCTTTCTTATCCATCCTTAGCTTTTGAAGAATGTTAAGGACCCTGCTGCGACTTTGAATTTTCTCCAGGTGCACTTCTGACCCCGAGACATGGGTCTCACCTGGTTTTGATCACCCAGGTGGTAAAGAAGTTGGTTAGAGAGAGAAAACTAATATCCCAGCCCTGTTCCAACTCTGATTTATGTGCTAGGATATTTCCTGATGTCCCAGCCTGCTACTCCGTATCTTGGGCATGATATAAAGAAAATGGATAGAATTGGATAGCTCCAGATTTAGGTGAAAGAAACTTTAAGATGTAAATAATGCCAGGAAAGGTCAAGAATAGAAATAGCTAAAGATATGAAAGGCTGAAAGACTGATGGCCAAGAATTATAATTTCAAGTACCTACTTTTGATCTCCTAACATGAGAATTTGCATTAAATTTTGAAGTTTTGACACATGGTTTCCTGTCATGATGCTAAGATTACACATGACCTTAAGTATTATTTGATAGTGATGCTCTAATCTATTTGAATAGATATAGATTCTATAGGTTACAGATTCTGGCATGGGTAATACAAAACCATTTTTTAAAGAAGACTTTCAATATTGATTAGTTTCTATATTGACTTATATTCCACTTGGTAGTAGAAATATCATTATAGTTCCACATAGACATCCTCAATTAGGGTTTTATAGCCTGTTCCAGATATCCTAGGCCAATTCTTTCCTCTCCTCTATGGTAGTCAGAATTCTAAGAGAGATCCTACAGTTCCTGCCCTCTACAGTTCATATGCCTTCAGGTAACTCAATCAAGCACTAATGTAGGTACTGCTGTGAGTTAATTTTGAAGAAATAATTAGGGTCCCAAATGAGTTGCCTTTAAGAAAGGGAGATTATCTGGGTGAGTCTGACCTGATAACATGGGCCCTTTAAATCTGGGTTCAGAGATCAGAGACCAAGAAGTCGGAGAGATTAGAAGCTTGAGAAAGATTTGATGTGAGGGAGATGCCTCAAACTGAAGATGGAAAGGAATTGAAAGCAGTCTCTAGGAGCTGAGAGGAACTCCTGACTAATAGCTGGCTGGGGACAAGGACCTCAGTCCTACAGGCAAAAAGAACTGATTCTGTCGACTTCATGAGCTAGGAAGTAGATTTTTCCTAAGCCTCTAGACAAGAACTCAGCTTAGCAGACACCTTAATTTCAGCCTTGTGTTACCCTGAGTAGAGAACTCAGGGTGGCCACTCTGGACTTTGACACCCACAGAACTGTAAACTCATAGGTGTTAAGTTCCCTAAATTCGTGGTAACTTGGTTGGCTTCACAGCAAAATCTAACTAAGACACTCTTTTTTTTTTTTTGCAGGTTGTGCAAGAATTCTAATAGGCAACATAATGTCAATGTCCTGGTGGGGAAAGAGGTCAGGAAAGAATCCGAGGTACTCAGTTGCAATCAGTGTCAGATAGAGACCCACTGCTGCACCATCATCTCCTCCTCATTCCTATCTGCAGTCAGCTGGCCTTCCACACTAGCCTTTGTTGTATACTCACAGTCCTGTTTTCTAGTCCATGCTGGTAAATGCTGCTGTATCCCTCTGTCCATATCACTTGTCTCTCCAGGCTGAGCCCGTGGAGTCTCTGTGAGGCTACCCTCAGGTTGAGATTCCTCAATCCTGTAGGTATTTCTAATTCATTATTCCCTAGCCTCTGGACATGGGTTTTTTTCTACAAGGCTGGAAAAATTCCTGGAGCTAGAGCCTTATTAGAGAAAATAGGAATTGTCCTCTGTGCTTTCAAATTTCTGTATTTATTTGAGCTTCTTCTATCATGTTTAGCTTTCCATTTCTCTAACCCCCATACTCAAGGATTCACTCAAGAGAGGATCAGGATATAAATTTGCTTTTCTAGAGATCATCCTTAACATCTAGTTCTATGGCTTTCCTTCTCAACACTTTTCAAAACAATTCTATATCCCCTTGAATGGGTAAGACCTGTACAGCAAGCATTGTTACAGTTTTATTTGTCTCATACCTGGATTTGGGGATATTAAATTGAAAGCCAATAATCTGACTCATTTGCTTTTTGGTTTTGCTCTGACAACTCCATCCTAAGATAGTAAGTGTTGAATAAAGATAATGGACTTCAGGGAAGAAACAAAATTAATGCTTTAAACACTTTATATTTTACAATTCTATTTTAATGCCTTAAATATTCCTTTACCATACATTTTTTTAGGGTAAATTTGGAGCTATTTATAAAGAACATGAATGTCTAGTTCTCAACTAAAATTATTATGGAGCAATGACTGAGGAAGTAAAAGTACTCTCGCTAGGACAGGATATTTAAAACAAAGTTGTTTTGGGGGGGCTGGGTGGCTCAGTGGGTTCAGTGTCTGGCTCTTGATTTTGGCTCAGGTGATGATCTCAGGGTTTTGAGATTGAGCCCCGCATTGGACTCTGTGCTCAGACAAGACTCTGCTTGAGAATTCTTTTCCTCTGCCCCTACTCCCACTGGCTGTCTCCAAAATAAATAAATAAATATTTAAAAAACCTCAACTGTTTTAGAAGTGTAAAAAATTAGTTTGTTTTTTGTATTTTTTAAAAGATTTTATTTATTTATTAGAGAGTGAGCATGAGCAGGGGGAGGCAGCGGGAGAGAGAAAGGGAGAATCAGACTCTTCACTGAGCAGGGAACCTGATGTGGGGCCAGATCCCAGGCCTCTGGGATCATGACCTGAGTGGAAGGCAGATGCTCAACTGACTGAGACACCCAGGCACTCTGATAAAGAATTAGTTTAATTAGCATGGTGTTACATAATATTTTTCAAATATTTATTAAGATAAGTATTATCTTAATAATTTTTCAAATCTTAATTCAGCATTCAGTTTTGAAAGGATAGTTGATAAAGATGAGCTTTGGAAAGTTTTTGTGGGGAAATTAGCCTCTAAGAGTTCTGATTTTTGATACGTTAACACATTGGATTCTTTTTTTTTTTTTTTTCACTTGGAAGAACATTTTTATTAAATTGTGAAGGTAGTTTAACAAAATAATTAAAAGATTTGTAGGACAATAAAGTACTAAGACTATAAGAGACTTAGTGATAATTTGTTTTAAATTTCAACCATTAGTGGCACTGTGCATGTACCTAACTTATGCTTGTTTATAAAGGATATTTATTAAATACCAACCTGCACTGTGAATCAGTAGGAGTTTAAACTATATTTATGTCAAAGATTTAAACTTGCTCTATTTATTTCAGTTCTGTTAATTTGAAGAAAAAAATAAAATTGATCCATATATGAAAAATTTATAAAACACTGTTTTAGATTTCAGCTTTTAAAATTCTGTCTTTAAGGAAGTAAACTAGTTTAATGTATTCTGCTGATGGAAAACTCATTTTACATTTCTAATTTGAAAACTCCCTCTGTGTTAATGATATGTTTCTACAAAGACAAGTGATAGGGAGAGAACTGTATGGATTGCACATAATTGTAAGATTCGCCAGTCGGATTTTACCTGGTTTTGGCTTGGGCCATGATCTCACCGGTTGTTGGATGGAGCCCCCACATCAGGGTTTGTGCTCATCCAAGAGTGTGCCTGAAGATTCTCTCCCTTTGCCCCTCACCCAACTGGAGGGAGCTCTCTCTCTAAAATAATCTTTAAAAACAGTATGATATCTATAAATTGTAAAATTTGCAAATAACAAATTTCAGCAGTATCATCTTATTCAAATAGGGGCACTCTATTAACTGGTGGATACTGAGGTTAAATACATCAGGTTTGCCATTAGAAATGAAGCAACTTGGGTAGCCCGGGTGGCTCAGCAGTTTAGCGCCGCCTTCAGTCCAGGGCCCGATCCTGACATCTAAGGATCGAGTCCCACATCAGGCTCCCCGCATGGAGCCTGCTTCTCTCTCTGCCTCTCTCTCTCTCTCTCTGTGTGTGTGTGTCTCATTAATAAATAAAAATAAAATCTAAAAAAAGAAATGAAGCAGCTGGCTTGATGTACTGCTGCTTGTCTTTGGGCACGTTAGTTTGGCAGTTATTTAGCAGACATCAGAGTATATAGGAAGAGCATGGATCTAGAAATTAGGCAACAATTGTATTAGAATCCTTACCATTTCAAATGTTAGAAACTCAACTTGTACATGTTAAACAAACAATGTAAGTACAAGGAGCCTCAGCAGCAGCCTGAGACAGTTTCCAATGATGTCAACATTAATTTTCCTACCCTTTCTTTTTCCACTCTATTGTTTAGCTGAATTTTGGTTTCAGAGCAGCATCCATCTGAGAATAGCCACTTTTAAGGAATGAACTCTCTCTCATAGCCTTGCTAGAGCTACAATTACACCCCTGAACCAATCACAATAACCCAGAGGTAAAGGGGAATACTCTGATTGTGAGCCTGCCTCACGTGACTTGTAGATGCTGGAAAAGCAGGCTTAATTTGCTCATCCAAAAAGCACTGAGTGGAGAAAATGCAGTTCCCAAATAGAAAAGATCCTGATAATGAAATCCTCTTTACCTGTGTTCTTTCACATTCTTTCCTTAACTACAAGTATGGTTGACAGCAAGCACTTAAGTAATCAGTTTCTTTAACCGTAAAATAAAATTTGCTCTCTGATTTATATTCATCCATTTTACCATCTATGGATTCTTCAGTTAGTGGTCACTCTCTGCTAGGCACTATGCTACTTGTTAAGAACTCAAAGAAGATTAAATATGATCCCTCTATCTGACTGTCTAGTGTGGGGGATAGACGCAAGCTTAATAATGACAGGGCACTCTCAGAGTGGTATGGAATTATATGACTAATAGCTATCACCCCTTAAGAATCTAGTATGTGCTAGGTTCTGGTCTACATGATTTATGTACCTTTTGGAATTTGGTCCTCATGTTACAGGATAAGGTAATTACTGAGCTACAATGCTATAAATAAAGAGGAAACCAAGATTAGAGGGATTTGGTAAATTACTCAGAATCAGATGATCAGTGTGGAAGCTGGAAATTTTGAATTAATGCTGGACTCTGGATTCTCTGTTCTTTTCACTATACCATATGCAAAGGGGAACAACTAACTCTGTAGGCAAGGACTAGGGACTCCTTCACAATAGAGGTGACATTGCAACTGAGTGGAAAGATAAGAACTTGTCAAATGGAGAGAAGAAAAAAGCATGAGAATGTGTAGTTTATCTGGGGAACAGTAATCAAATGTTTCTGTAGAGTTAGGAGTGCTAGAGAAACAGAAACACAGCTAGAAGAGGGGGGCTACAAAGGTGGTAAGGGACATTTAGTCTTGTACACAGTAGAGATACTATGGAGGAATTAATACGGAACTTGGAAGAATCACATCTTGATTTAAGAATACCATCAGTGGTCCTTTACATCCAAATAATGTATAAGCTAGTACATCTTACTAGGTAATTTAGAACAAGAGCTTGAAATCGTGTATAGAGCAAATATTGTAAGATTTATTACTTAAAATTTTTAAGTTTTGATTTCCATAGTATCTTTCCTGTAAGAGTTAACATATTCCATCTTCTTCCCCCCCATATCAGTTCTCTTCTTGGTTGGTATTTCATGAGCACCATAGGAATGCAGAATTTTAGATTTTATATTTTTACCTGGTCTCCATGAACAGTCTCATTTTACATAAAGAAAAACTGAGCTTCAGTTGTCTGCTCTTATATCTACAACTGGGCTTTTCAGTTCAGTGCCTTTTTTCATGCAAAGTACCTTGCTTTTGTATTAACCAATAGATAGGATGATTTAAATGTCTTGGGGTCATTGTCTCCATGGAAAAAGAGATGAGCTGAGAGCTATCAGAATAGCTGTGCTTATCTTATGGCTGCCATCGTATTAGACTTATTTATTTATTTTTACAGTGTGGACAAAGATAAATTAAATGGAATGAACAAATCAACTAACTATATATTAACAATGCTGTTAAATTATTTTTGACTCACTTTGCCTGAGATTTAATTGTGCGTTCATGTTAAACCATTATTCATTTGAAAATGCCCCCTAGTACTTTTGGTGATGTCTCATTCATTAAAATAATTTCTTTGAGTGTATCACATAAAAATTGTACTTGAGTTATTATGGCTTTTCTTGAGATGACATTAACCCTCTGGCCTAGTGCTGAAAATCCCTTGACACTTTAGATTAGACTATGTCTTAATACATTTAATAAAGAATGGTCCTGCAGGATCCTAAAATTGAAGGAAAATAAAACCTTATATGCTTTGAAAATTTTAAAGTACAACACAGGTCTACTTTTATGTATGTTTCATGATTTGAGGTATAGATTCTATTGGTATTTTTATTTTAAATGAAAGTTTAATTACATTTAGATAGTCAAACTCATCAGATTTCCCTTTCTTGATACTTTTTCCTTGACTTTCATTTCTATATACAGAAGCTGGGTGACAATACTGATATTGCAAATGTATTACAAGTTATGCTGGGCAAGCACATTAAGACTTTGTCATGTTTAGCATGTGGAATGGCTCATCACATTCATCTTGAAAAAAGTATTTGTGCTCTCTCTCTACATAAGAATATGTTTTTTAAAATTAAAAATTTAATTTCAGCATAGTTAACATACAGTGTTATATTAGTTTGAGGTATACAATATAGTGATTCAACACTTCATACAACACCTGGTGCTCACCACTAGTGGTACTCCTCAGTTCCCATCACCTGTTTCACCCATCTCCCCACTCACCCACTCACTTCCCCTCTGATAACATTAGTTTGTTCTTGTTTATCTTTCTCTCTCTCTTTTTCCCCTTTGCTTGTTTGTTTTGTTTCTTGAATTCTACATATGAATGAAATCATACAGTATTTTTCTTTCTCTGACTGACTTATTTCACTTAGCATTACACTCTCTAGCTGAATCCATATCTTTGCAAAGGGCAAGATTTCATTCTCTTTTGTTACTGAATAGTATTCTACTATATATATATATATATATATCATCTTCTCTTCATTTCCATTCATCTTTCAATGGACACTTGGGCTACTTCCATAGTTTAGCTATTGTAAATAACGCTGCTATAAACATAAGAAAATTAGTGTTGAATTAGTGTTTTTGTACTTTTGGGGTAGATCCCCAGTAGTGAGATTTAGGATCATAGAGTAGTTCCATTTTTTGCTTTTTGAGGAACCTCCATACTCTTTTCTACAGTGGCTGTACCACTTTGTATTCCCATCAAGTTATGTATAAGAATAAATTTAATAAATATTTGTCCTCAGGCCACCATACCTTACTCTCATACTGGAACTTTTTTTCAATAAATCTTTCTGTCCATGGACAATTAAAGTCAATTCCTGCCTAGTTTGACTCCTAATTTTGTTACATGATTTGTTGCTTAACCTTTTAGATTTACAAAGATATCCATGATTTAAATGCAATTATATTTGCTCTGTAATTCCCTGGTGATCAGTGGACACACTCCTATTTCTTATAGTTGTCTAAAGGAGGGTTTTCAGCACACAATTATGTTGTTTCAGCTTTACTGCTGCAGGAATTCAAATAAGTGATGAATTAGAAGTATTTAAGAAATAGTGTAGACGGTCAGAGAGGAAAGGAGGAAAACTGAATAGGAAGTCATCAGAGAGGGAAACAAACCATGAGAAACTCTTAATTATGGGAAAGAAACTGAGAGTTGCTGGATTGGAGGTGGGTGGGGGGATGAGGTAATTGGGTGGTGGGTAAGAAGGAGGGCACGTGATGTGATTGATGAGAGCACTAGGTGCTATACTCAACTGATGAATTAATGAACTGTACCTTTGACACTAATGATGTACTATATCTTGGCTAATTGAATTTAAATTAAAAACTAATAAAATAGGGATCCCTGGGTGGCGCAGTGGTTTGGCGCCTGCCTTTGACCCAGGCAGTGATCCTGGAGACCCGGGATCGAATCCCACCTCGGGCTCCCGGTGCATGGAGCCTCCTTCTCCCTCTGCCTGTGTCTCTGCCTCTCTCTCTCTCACTGTGTGTGACTATCATAAATAAATAAATAAATAAATAAATAAATAAATAAATAATAATAAAAAACTAATAAAATAAAAAAAGGAGTATATAGCCTTTATTTGGTATTGATATTGTCCTTGCTGACACAAGGCACATTTATACATTTAGATTAGTAGTGAAAATCTCTATTCATTGCCCAGATCATTTAGGAAAAAGAGAACCTTAAAATCCAATATTGACAAGAGAAAAGCTGAATATGTAGAAGTTATTTCTACCTAAGAAAATGATGGGTAAAACTGAAAGGGGAAAATGAGTTAAGAGAAACTTCTGAAACTTGGTTAAAAACTGGGTCTGATTACAATAACTTCCCCAGGTTAATGTTCATTTGAGGATAAGTGCTCCTCTACAGGGACTCATGAAAAGGCAACACACGTTTTCATTCCTGTTTGCAAAAGTTTCTTAGACTCCAGAAGACTGCCTGAAAACTGCTTAGAATGAATTTTGCAAGCTGCTTTCCATTTTATTCCAGGAAATAATGGGAACAGTCCATACTAGAAAAGCAGAAGGTGACATTACAGAATGTAGTTTACCTAATGAAGTAGAAATATTTCCATAAATGTTAAAATAGCTTTATTGAGGTATAACTGACACACAATAGACTGTGCATGTTTAAAGGGTACAGTTTTAAAGATCTTATATATCTAGATACAATACCTCATCAGGTCTATGATTTTGCAAATGTTTTCTCACATTTGCAGTTTGTCTTTTTATTTCCTTAACAGGAAATCTCTTTCAAAGAGATCACACTTTAATTTTAATTTTAATGAAGTCCAATTTATCAGTTTTCCTTTTCTGGATTGTACTTTTGCTACAAAACCTAAAACTTTTGCTTATACCAAGGTCATAAGTATTTTTCTCCTATATTTTCTTCTATAGTTTTGGCCTTTACATTTTTGCTCATGATCTATTTTAAGTTAATTGTGGTATAAAATGTGAAGTATAAATGGAAGTTTATTTTTGGTATATGGACATCCAATATTTCCAGCCTATTTGTTGAAAAGACTGTCTTTTATTGAATTATCTTTCAAATTTATCGAAAGTCCGATGTTCAAATACGTTATAGGGAATATTTCTGGACTCTCCATTCTGTATCATGGAGTTATTTTTCTATCTTTACAACAATTCCACATTTTCCCATTTATATTAGATTTATAAGAAGGCTTGAAATCAAGTGGTGTTACTTCTCCAACTTTGTTATTTTCTAATTTCTTTTGGTTATTTCATGAAGATTTTAGAATTAGTCAATATCTATCAAAAATCGCACTGGGATTTGGATTGAGGTTGTATTAAGTCTATAGATTATTTTGAGGGAATCATCATCGTAACAATATCAAGTCCTCTGACTCATAAACATGATATATATCTCAATTTATTTTTCCCCATTTATTTTGACTTTTAAATTTCTCTCAGCACTAATTTATAGTTTTTAGATCTTACAATATTTTGTCACATATACCAACAAATGAGTATGTCACATTTGTGATTATTATAATTGATATATTTTTAATAAAATTTTAATTTTCAGTTGCTTGCCATATAGAAACAAAATTGAACTTTTCATATTGATCTGTATCCTTCAACCTTGCTATTAATTTTTTTAATAGATTACATTAAGTTTTCTCTGTATTTAAACAATTTTATACTGATAGTTTTATCTCTCACTATACTTAATGTTTAGGGGCCATGAACACTTAGCAATTGCTTTGTCTAAGGTTGCTTATGAAGGATTTAGCAATTCTATAACAATTAACATTTAGATCTCTAACAGAAGATGCATGGTGTTATAAGAGTTATGGCTGGGACTCAAATGCAATTAAGAATAAAATGACTATCTTTTGACAGAGACCATGATTAACTTGAAATTTTAAATTTTAATTTATGAAATTTTAAACTGTTTCCTACATAGTGTTAATGCTTAATAAATATTAAATATTAGAACAGTTAAGTGGGCTAAAACTTTTTTCTCCAATGTTGATTTACCTTTATATAACATTTATCTTCTTAAAAAAACAGAATAATGCATTGAAGCAATCACAATGTCTTTTAGATCATTATTTTCTGTTTTTTTTTTTTTTTTTTTTTTTTTTGTCCTTTGGACCATTTATAAATAACTTTAATCACGATTAGCAACAGCATTCTGCCTTTTTCAAAGTGCATTTAATGAAGGTGTTTGGTTATTTTCTCCTGAATAAGTTAAAGTATTAAAACTTTCTTCATCTAGGTTGTTTACATAGAGCTAGTCATAGTCAGTAAATCACTTTCAGAAGAGATCTGTTCAACGATTTATACTGAAAGCATTCTCTCTATTTAAACATATGAAATGCAAAATAAATAATTCGATATTGCACGAAAATTTTCAGGTAGTTTCTTGTGATCTCTTTTAGGAGGCCAGCATTGTAACAGAAATGCTTTTTATTTCAATTATTTGGTAATTAGATAAAGATTTCTTTTCAGAAATCATTCTTAACCTATACATCTGGGTTAGAGAGCAGTCCTGGGTGTTCCCACAGTTCTCTGTTTTTCTTACCATGGCAATGCTCATTCTGTGCTGGGGTTGCCTGTTCACACGCTGGTAATCTCTCTGGACTGTTGGTTCTCTGTGGTCAGGTCTCAGCTTCCTGCTGCCTAGCACTGTGTGGAAAACAGAAGGCATTTTTAAAAAAAAAAAATGCTACTACTCAACAACTAAATTGCTTGAAAACATACTGTTTTTAGAATTACAGGGTCCAGGGTCCTAACTTTTCTATATTTAAACATCACATAAGTAAATTCTAGTATTATTAGGTAAACCAAGTAGAATCATCTTTTAAAAAAATTAAGATTTTAAAATATTTTCAACATTATGTGATGCTAATACAACAGAATGTTAATGACTTAGGAAAGCAAAGCATTCTCCATTATCTAAAGTTAGCAAATTGTGAAATTGTTATTGTAGCTTTTCTTCCTACTGAGCTTTTTTAAATAGTATGCAAATATCAATAATGCATTTTCGAAGGAAAGGAAAGTGGCTAAGTTTGCAGCTAGCTATATTTGTTTATAATAATCGTTAAAATTAAATGAAAATTAAGTTTGAAACTAATTTTTAAATGTGGTTTATTCCTATTTGTAGATATTTCTATTCATATAACCTTCCTCCCTAATGATAGAGTTCCAAATAATGAGTAACAAAGGGTAAATTCTTTTTCTTTCTTTACCTAATTTAAACCGTGTACTTCTGCTTCAATTACTAAAGGTTTCTAAACTTTACAGACAATGCAACCTTTTTTGTCTCTTCTAATTGATAAACTATGGAACTATGGTTTAGTACCAAGCACAGAATTATAAATTTCAAAGAGAGTTTAGTTTAGTTTAACTCCAGCCCCTTTATTTAGCAGAAAAAAATTTAAAGCCAGAATCACATGTAATTTGGAAGTTCTATGATAATAGGCAAAATGATTTCTTATCTTTAGGGTTTTACAATTTGCTTGAATCTGCTCAATAAAATCCTCTTAGGTGATTGAAAGCAATAAAGAAAAAAAAGAAGATAATCCCCTGTTTGCATGAGGCAAGATAATATCTAACTCTAAATCTTAATCACGATACATATTTATTTGAACATTTGAATTTATTTGATCCTGAGTTGCCAGAGGAACAACACTCTTATCTAAATCACAAGAACAAAACAAAAATAAATAAATAAATAAATAAATCACAAGAACTTGGGACAGAGATAGGCTATCAGAAAGTTAAAGGATATTTCTTGGAGTTAAGTTCCACATTGCAGAGATATGGAAGCTCAGTGAGAGATGATATGAATATGTATCTTAGTTTGGGTTTTTTTCAAAGCAGAGCCTGACCTAAAGATTCTGATGCAGAGACTAGACAGTGATTCCAGAAGCAGGAGTTGGGGATAAGAGAGAGAGAGACAAAGATGGAAGGAGGGATGAAGATGGAAGAAAAGCCAACATGCACGTGGGTTATCAAAGTACCCATGGTGAGTAATGAGTGTTAGATTCCACTGGACCCTCTGAGAAATGTACAGAATGGCACTCAGAATTTTCTGCTTAAAGGACCATAAGCAAAACATTTTATCTATATGATCCTATCTCTTGCTGGTTGAAGGTAGCCTAAGGGGTCCTAATCCCCCAATGTTTCTAAGCAGCACTTGTGAGAGATAAGCAGGTTCTTTAAGCATTGGGTAAGGAGTTGAGATCGAAAGCAGAACAGTGTACATTCTCACTTCAGATTGGTGCCTATGGAAGGAGGTGAAACAGCCTACACAGAACTGTGCACTAGAGTGAGAGCTGAAATCAGAAGTGGAGGGTTATAAGGCACCAGCAGCATCTGGTTCCCAATGAGAGTACTACCTCCTGAGACCTGTAGTTCTAACACAATGAAGTGCAATAGAGATGAGGATGAGGGAGATGGGAGGAGAAGCAGAAACTATGTTTGTAGTCTTTGAGCAAAACATGATTCTAAATCACTTGGTGGCTATCTCACCTTGTGTTTTGGAATTTCTCTCTTTGGATAAAGTGGGTCACCAAAGTGCAAGGTGGAATGCTTTACAGTAATGCCCACAGGATAATTTAGTTTACATTAGAAAAGTAGAATTTGACTCTAAAAAGCACACAGAAAAAAAGAATGTGGATCTAAGGAAAAAAAAAAAGAAGAAGAAAGTACCAAACAAAATGAAAAGGAGTTTAAAGAAAAAAAAAAAAAAGGAATTTAAAGAGAAGAGAAAAACAGGAAAGATTAAAAAATGGGCCAAGGAAAGAAAATAAAGATAGCAAGGAAGCCATTCTAAAAATTAGAACCATATTAAAAGCAGTAAGTAAAATACTGAAAAAAATGATGAAAAAAATGCCAGGGATAATTTATAATGCTAATCAAAGCTAATATTGACTTACTGCATACCAGAAACTCTTCTGAGGACCTTATTTTTATAGGCTCATTGAATATTCAGTAGACTTCCATTAGTGCTACTATAATCCATATTCTATAGATGAAGAAATTGAGAAAATTGAGACATAGATAGTATGCTCTAGCTGTATCTCTTTATTATGAGTCCAGACTATATAAAATTAAATTATATATGGGTAAATTCTTTTTAACTGTTTACTGTCACTCCTAGGCAGTATGGATGCAAGACTATGTTTGAGGAAATTACACAGACAATGCCATGAAAACTACGAGCCATAAAGACTAGAGAGGGGAGATATAACGTTGCATGATTGTTTTTGTATTAGAGATGGAAATAAATACAAGAAAACCCAATAAATCTTTATATAAATGAATTTACAAATGTAAGCTGAACACCATGTTCCAAGAAAAGGTAGAATTATCAACTTTGAGGAGCACTATGGTATCAACTTTGAGGAGCACTATGGTATAAATATCAACATTCGAGATTAAGTAGAGTGTTATCCATCGGAAAAAGCAGGTACCTTTAAAAGGGAAAAATTAGGCTGAACTCAGATTCTTCACACAGCAGTGTCCAATTTCAAGACATGATGGGGCATGTCTGCAGAAATTTGAATTTTAAAAACTGTGATGCAAAAATTTAATAACTTGTTTTTTTATCCACGAATAAAGGCAATTAGGAAATCATACTTAAATAAGAAAGGACTCAAAATATACCACCTCTGAGAGACTATTGGGGGAAAATATTAGTCATGAATTCTGTCAACCAACCTATATCAGTTAGCTTTTGCTATGAAACAAATGACCCCAAAATTTAGTGGCTTAAAGCCATAACCCATATTTAGCTCATGTTTCTGTGAGTAGGCTGAGCAGTTTTTCAGACCTGTACAACTTGATCCGTCTCTCTGGATTCTCATATATCTGCTTTTAGCTGCATGTCAGATGCAGTTGGTTAATCCAGCATGGCCTCATTCCAAGGTCTGATAGTTGGCAGGCTGTTGGCGAGGGCAACAAAAGTAAACTGGATTACATGTCTTTCATCATCTACAAGACTACTCTAGAATTTTTTGCAGGTGGAGGTGGCAATATCCTCAAACTAAAAGTACTATAAGAGCTGAAATTGAAAGGCTCCCTGAGGTTTGGGCTCAGGATCCACATGGCATCACTCTGCAGCATTCCACTGATCAAAGCATGTCCTGGGGATAAGGAGATAGATTGATCTCTTATGGGAGAAGGTGAAAAGTGCTGGGATCATTTTGCCATCTGTCACACAACTGAAAGTTAAAATTAAAATAAAATAGCAATACTATGAAATGAGGAAGCTATAGAATCAAGAACTGCCTGTGCACTTTGAATTCACATAAATATAGAATAAAGAGTGAAAGTTTATAGGCATATTATGTTTAGAAATCAGAATATAAACTCAAAAATCAAAATATTAAGGCAGTAAACTAGGGAGAAGAATTGTTAAAATGGAAGTATGTCTAATCTCTCATACTGTAGGGAAACAATAGACAGTTTCTAAATTTTATAACTTAGAAAATTGAGTTTAAAGCCTATTATTTAAAATTATGAAGGTAAGCTACTTGAAAACTAATAATAGATTTAAATGATCACAATTATCAGGATAAAAAAGGGAGATACAGCCACACTGAAAGGGGTAGATAACAATGAAATGAGTAATTAAACTTGACAATAAAACATTAGTACACAGACTGAAGGTCAGATGTATTTATTATCACATACATAAAAATGAAACATAACAATAAAAAGGTAAAAGGCTATGGGATTTAATAAAGATAATGAACACTGGGTTATATCCTATATTTAAGAATTCAAACATTTATATAACATTCTCAAAATAAATTGTATAGGAGAACAGATTAATGACTTAGTTTTTTTTTTTTTAATTGAGAGTTAATTGACATACAGCATATTAGTTTCAGGTGAACAACATAATGATTCAGTATTTGTGTATTTAGTGAAATGATCATAATTTTAGTTAACATCCATCACCCCACATCATTACAAATGTATTTTTTCTTGTGATAAGAACTTTTAATATTTACTCTCTGAGCAACTTTCAAATATAAAATATGGTATTATTAACTATAGTCATGATGCTGTACATCCCCTTGACTTATTTATTTTATGTTTGTACCTTTTGATCCATTCACCCATTTTTCTCTTACCCTTTGATTCCCCCTCCCCTGAAAACCACAATATGTTTTCTCTATCTATGAGTTCAGTTTTTTGTTTTGTTATAGATTCCACATATAGGTGAGGTCGTGGGTACAAGAAAAGAAAAAGGTCTGTTCAGATCTTCTGCCCATTTTTTCATGTTTTCTTTTTCTTTTGAGTTGTTTGAGTTCTTTATATATTTTGGGTATTAACCCTTTATCAGATATATGATTTGCAAATATTTTCTACTGCCTTTTCATTTTGTTGATGGTCTCCTCTGCTGTGCAGAAGCTTTTAAATTTGAAGTTTTCAAGTTTTAAGTAGCCTCGCTGGTTTGTTTTTGCTTTTGTTTTTGTTTTTGGTGTCAAAAATATCACCAACGAAAATCAGTGAGCTTACTGCCTATGTTTTCTTCTAGAGATTCTATGGTTTCAGGTCTTATGTTCAAGTCTTTAATCATTTTGAGTTAATTTTTGTATCCAGTCTAAGAAAGTGGTCCAGTTTCATTCTTTTGCATGTTGCTGTCCAGTTTTCCCAGCACTATTTGTTGAAGAGACTGTCCTTTCCTCATTGTGCATTCTTTGCTCCTTTGTCATGAATTAATTGACTGTGTATGTGTGGTTTGCTTCTGGTCTCTCTATTCTGTTACATTGATCCACGTTTCTGATTTTATGCCAATATGATACTCATTGAGTCACTATTGCTTTGTAATATAGTTTGAAATTAGGAAATGTGATATCTCCTTTGTTCTTTTTTCTCCAGATTGCTTTGGCTATTTTGTCTTTTGTGGTTCCATACAAATATTAGGATTATTTGTTTTATTTCTGTGAAAAAACATTTGAATTTTAATAGGGGTGATAGTCTGTAGATGACTTCAGGTCATATGGACATTTTAACTATATTCCTCCAATTCGCAAGCATGAAATATATTTCAGTTTATTTATGTATTCTTCAATTTCTTTAATCAGTGTCTTACAGTTTTTGGTGTATAGTCTTTCACCTTTCACCTTTCTCCTTAGATAAATTTATTCCTAGGTATTTTATTCTTTTTGGTTAAATTTTAAATGAAATTGCTTTCTTAATTTTTTTCTTTTGGTACTTTCTTACTAGTGACTTTCAGTAGTAAGCTGATAAAGTGGCAGAAGTGGGCATCCTTGTCTTTTTAATGATTTTAGAGGAGAGCTTTCAGCTTTTCACCATTGAGTATGATGTTAAATATGGGCTTGTCTTATTTGACTTTTATTTTGTTGAGGTATGATCCCTCTATACCCAAATTGTTGAGAGTTATTACCATAAATGGATGCTGAATTTTGTTGAATGCTTTTTATGCATTTATTGAAATGATCATATGATTTTCTCCATTTTTTTACTGTGGTGTATCATGTTGATTGATTTAGGGATGTTGTACAACCCTTGTATCTCTGAATAAATCCTATTTGATCAAGGTATATGATCCTTTTGATGTGTTGTTGAATTCAGTTTGCTAGTATTTTGTTGAAGATTTTTACAGCTATGTCCATTAGAAATATTGGCCTGTAATTTTCTTTCCTTGGGGTGTCCTTGGATATTGTTTTGGCATAAGAGTAATACTGGCCCCCTACATGAGTTTGGAAGTATTCTCCCCTTTTCTTCTTCTTTTTTTTGCGGGGGAAGAGTTTGAGAAGGACTGGTATTAATTCTCCCTTAAATGTTTGGTAGAATTCACTAGTGAAGCCATCTGGTTTTGTACTTTTGTTGTTGGGAGGTTTTGATTACTGATTCATTCACTTCACCAGTATTCAGGGTGTTCAAACATTCTATTTTTTCATGATTTATTCTTAGTGGATGGTAGGTTTCTAGGAATTTATCCATTTTTTCAAGGTTTTCCAATTTGTTGGTATATAATTATTCATAGTGATATCTTCACTTGACTTTAGTCAAAAGGCCAAGAAGCAATCATATTTGTATCTTATGATTCTTTATATTTCTGAGGTATCAGTTGTAACTCTCCCCTTTCATTTCTAACTTTAAGTCCTCTCACTTTTCTTGGTAAGTTTAGCCAAAAGAATATCATCTTTATCTTTTCAAGAAACTACCTCTTAATTTCCTTGGTCTTTTCTACTATCTTTTTGGTCTCTATTTTATTTATTTCCATTCTGATCTTTATTATTTTCTTCCTTATACTAACCTCAGGCTTTATTTGTTCTTCTTTCTCTAGTTCTTTGAGGTGTAAAAGTTAGGTTTTTTTTTTTATTTGAAATATTTCTGTTTCTTGTAGGATTTTGCTAAATCCCTGTTTGCTATGTTATATTTCTGTATTCATTTATCTCCATGGGTTTTTGATTTCTCTTTTGAGTTCTTCTTTGACCATCATTTGTTTAATAGCATGTTGTTTAATATGCACATATCTGTGAATTTTCCAGTTTTCTTCTCATAATTGATTTCTAGATTCATACCACTGTGGTTGAAAAAGATGCTTGATATGATTTCAGTCATGAAGGAATGTCCTTGTGTAGAAGATGAACCTGAGCATTCAACCTTGTCCTAGCTCTTGCTTATCTTTCAAACCCCTGTGATCATCCAAGCAGCCTACTTTATTTTCAATGGCTCCCAGTAGTTGAGGGTGCGCCAAGACCTTACACTGTCTCAAATGGGAGAATCTCGGTCAGCACCTAGAATCAGGCTGACTGAAAACCAAACCCTCAGAAGCTTTTAAAGTATGAAAATATATACAGTTTGGTGGGACCATGAGTGTAAGCCCTATTGAACCGCAGAGACAAGTAACCTTTTTTTTTTCTTTTTAAGATTTTATTTATTTATTTGAGAGAGAGAGAGAGAGCAAGAAAGAGCACAAACAGTGGGAAGAGGCAGAAGGAGAGGGAGAAGCAGGCTCCCCACTGAGCAGGAAGCCTAATATGGGGCTGGATCCCAGGACCTTGAGATCACCACCCAAACCAAAGGCAGATGCTCAACTGATTGAGCCACCAAGATGCTCCAGAACCAGGGATCTTGAGGTGTTTCCTGGGCAGCAGCTGTAAAAATCAGGGAACTAGATGAGTGTACAAGCTTCTCTCTGAGAGCTACCAGCAACCTGGAATGAAACAAAGAGAGAGAGCAAAGAGGGCCTCCACTGGCCTTGTCCCCACAGAGCACTTCATTAGGCTCTTAAATGTGTGCCAAGCTTGTCCTTCAGGCCAAAGCTCCAGCACAACCAAATAGACCTCTTTCACAGAAAGACTGGGGTGTGTTTCAGTCTGCTATCTGTGCTGTGTGCCTTGGGTGTGGCTCGCAGCCAAGTACTGTATCCCCATTTGTTACAATCCCAAGAGATCAAGCTCCTCTGACCACCACAGCCAGGTGATCAATGGGATTTCCCTGGCAACAGCTATAAATCCAGGGAAGCAAATATGTATATAAGTTCCCTTTTGGAAGATACTAGTACTTTGGAGCATGGCAGAGAGAGAGAGTATGAAGATGTTGGCCACTCTTCAAGATCTTTGGAGACAATTACTGTTAATTCCTAGATATGAGTGTAATTAGAAGTCTGTCCCTCAGACTATCATTCTGAAGTTTAATAGGCCTGTTTCACAGACAGACTGGGATTCTTAGTTGTTGCCTTTCTGCTCTGCCTTGGAGGTGGTAGCTGGTTAAAACCTCTGTCAGTAGAGCATCCTGACTCTTGATTTCTGGCTCTGCTCATAATCTCGGGGTCCTGGGAATGTGAGGAGTCTGCTTGAGGTTCTCTCCCTTTCCCTCTGCATTGCCCTCCCATGAACACATGCTTATGCTCTCTTTCTCCAAAATCAATCAATCAATCAATCAATCAATCAATCAATCTTAAAAACAACAACAATAACCCACAAACAACCCAACTCTCTCTGTTATAGTCCTGTGGGACCTGTAAGAATAATTCCTGCTGGCTATCACAGGCAGGGGACCTAGACGGGGCCAGATGAGGTGTAAGCTCCTTCTTAAGGATACCAGTAAACTGAAGGAAGGTGGAGAGAGTGTGCAAAGATGGAACCTGTGGGCTTCCATCTTCGGAGAGTACTTCAGGGACCCTTAGGAGAGTATTCAGTTTTAAATCATATGCCTCCTACTCAGGCCATATGTTTCAGATAATAATATGGCCTGAGAGACAGGCATTTGATTTCTCAGAAAATCTGGGCCCTTTGCAAGCCAGCTGCTTCTATGGTGGGATATGTGGTAGGTGAGTCCATATGTATGAGCCCTCTAGAAGCCATTTCTCAGTTTATAAAGGTCTCATGGAACTCATAGATGCCAGGCCCAGTGGTTCCCAAAGCCAGATGACTTGGAACTCAACTCTTAGCCTCTTCTGCCCAGAAGAGAGGTATGTTTGTTTCTTTGCCCAACACTAGAAGTTGCTCAGCGTTTTTTCTTTTCTTTTCTTTTCTTTTCTTTTCTTTTCTTTTCTTTTCTTTTCTTTTCTTTTCTTTTCTTTTCTTCTTTTCTTTTTTCTTTTCTTCTTTTCTTTTCTTTTCTTTTCTTTTCTTTTCTTTTCTTTTCTTTTCTTTTTCTTCTTTTTAGAGGAAATCGTTCCATATATAGCTAATCATTTCATATATAGATTCAGTGTGTCTATGGGAGGAATGGAGATCTGGATCCTCATGTGACACCATCTTGAACTGGAACCTATTAATTATATTTTGATTTTTAAAATAGACAATAAAACAGGTAGTATATGTCTATCTTCTCACAATCCTGGTTGGCCACCCCTTAAACCTCAGAGTGTGTACTTGCAACCTACCCTGAGAAGAACGGATCCAGGGAAAATACCATTCCAGTCTCTGGAAGCAGATTCAGGGCTGTTTGGACAGACCATTCTCCAATCTAAGGCACTCAGATTATGATATAAAGTATGTAAGTTCTGGTGCACATCCCTTAATTCCAGGGTTTTTGCCCATTCTTCACATGGCTGTGGTTAGAACAGGACAGAAGAGCTCCTAAAGTGTGGCTTAGGATGGGGTCCTTGTTGTCCAGCACTAAGGGGGTCTTAAGTAAAAGTATAGATTAGCTTCTGTATGGAAAGCCTTAACATTAACAAAATTTAAAACAGTCCTGACTGATGTCCATCAACAGGTAGTTAAATACACTCTGATACATTCATACAATGAAGTATTATGTAGCTATGTCAGATATTTAGATATTGAAATAGGATTACTATATACCATAAAGTATAAAACTAAATAAAAAAGCAAAGAGCAAGGTGTAGAACAGTCCATTTGTCATCATACTACATATGTTTCTTTTCATGTTCACCATCCTTGAATATACTCCAAGATTTCCTTTTCTACCTATTTTTCCATGTCCTGTGATTCAGTTTTGACTCAACCATGGCTTGCTTTCTCCTTTTTAGAATAGATAGCATTTAACAGAAGAAAACTCAGAGGAGTTGCATTTTTGAGAGAGAATGTTGGGGGTAGAGAGGAGGTTTTAATACTCTACATCGACCCATGGAGCATTTGTTAATTTATTGTTAATCATCATAATAAGAATAGCATGTGAATGGAGATGGACGGGGGATAGTTCTCATTTTCATTTTACTATTGAGCCAACTAAGGCTCTAAGCGATTAGGCTTACTTGTGTGTGAGAGTGACAGGAAAGAGGCCAGGTAAGACAAGTGGATGAGGATGTTTAAAATAATTTCTTCAAATTAATTTGCTGAAGAAATAATTTATTTTGCCAACATTGCCATCAATAAAGCATAGCCCTGATTTTTAAATCTAATCCTTAGACTTGAAGTTCAACCTAAGTAGACAGTTGATCAAGCACAGCTTTAGAATTGAATAGATGCCTGCCGTGTGCCATGGAATGAGAAAGGAGATACCTCTTTCTTTCCTTTTCTTAGGCTTACTTCTGAGTGGATATTTTGGGTGAATACTGAGGGTGCAGAACGGGGAGGAAAAGACAGAGGGCTTTCTTCTGCATTTATAGAGTTATGGAAAGAAGGGAAATGGCCATCTGCCAAGATCCCTGTGGTTTAGAAACCACAACCAACCAAACCAATAGCAACATTACAACTGCAGGTCTGAAGGCAATGAATAGAGATGATAGAATTAGAGGAAAAATTCATTTTATTTTATTTTTTTAATAATTTTTTTATTGGTGTTCAATTTGCCAACAGAATAACACCCAATGCTCATCCCATCAAGTGCCCCCCTCAGTGCCCGTCACCCATTCACCCCCACCCCCCCGCCCTCCTCCCCTTCCATCACCCCTAGTTCATTTCCCAGAGATAGGAGTCTTCATGTTCTGTCTCCCTTTCTGATATTTCCTACCCATTTCTTCTCCCTTCCTTTCTATTCCCTTTCACTATTATTTATATTCCCCAAATGAATGAGACCATATAATGTTTGTCCTTCTCCGATTGACTTATTTCACTCAGCATAATACCCTCCAGTTCCATCCATGTTGAAGCAAATGGTGGGTATTTGTCGTTTCTAATGGCTGAGTAAATTTCCATTGTATACATAAACCACATCTTCTTTATCCATTCATCTTTCGATGGACCCCAAGGCTCCTTCCACAGTTTGGCTATTGTAGACATTGTTGCTAGAAACATCGGGGTGCAGGTGTCCTGGTGTTTCATTGCATCTGTATCTTTGGGGTAAATCCCCAGCAGTGCAATTGCTGGGTCGTAGGGCAGATCTAGTTTTAACTCTCTGAGGAACCTCCACACAGTTTTTCAGAGTGGCTTCACCAGTTCACATTCCCACCAACAGTGCAAAAGGGTTCCCTTTTCTCCGCATCCTCTCCAACATTTGTGGTTTCCTGCCTTGTTAATTTTCCCCATTCTCACTGGTGTGAGGTGGTATCTCATTGTGGTTTTGATTTGTATTTCCCTGATGCCAAGTGATGCGGAGCATTTTCTCATGTGCGTGTTGCCCATGTCTATGTCTTCCTCTGTGAGATTTCTGTTCATGTCTTTTGCCCATTTCATGATTGGATTGTTTGTTTCTTTGGTGTTGAGTATTGAATTATAAAGACTTAGGAAACCCTGTTCTTTCCATTGATGGGAAAAATCCATATATGCTATTTAATTCAAATTCCATGCTTTGGAAACTTTAAGTAATTACTGAAATTTCAGAACAGAAAAGATTTTATCAGAAAACAGGTATCAATTTTTATTTCCAGAAATAACACTTGCCCGTTCTCACACATACACAAACATAAGAAGTTGTGACATACAGAGTTGAAATGTAAAGTGACTAAATTTTGGCTGAGAATTCCTTTTGTCCTTTTGCACTTAGATTGTGTGCATGAGAAACAGTTTCTAGGCAGAGTACAAGGCTTATTCTTGAAGGAAAAAAGCCTATAGGAACAGCAATTTATCTCATGGGTGTAGTCTTAATGGTTCTCTGGATGTGTTTTTGTTCTAATCAGCCTTGAAAATTCTGGAAAGAAGTGCATTAACTGGTGTCCCAGGATCTGATTTTCTACCCTATCAACATATTAGTCAGTATATATTAGTCAGTGGCAAGTTTTGGCCATTGTGGTTGATAGTATTACTAAATTCACTTATAGTGCATGACTGAGAATAAAAAAATTAATTCTCTTTTTATAGTAAAGCATTTGATAATAGGCATTTAAAGACATCCTTTTAATTACTGAGGTGGTTGATCATGTCTGTTTTACCCTGACCCCTATGAATGTAACATCTGTGAAATTTATCACCTCCCCCCACTATGACTGTGCAGTATTGATTAAGCATGTGGCTTTTCCAATTTGGTAACTCAAGAAAGCCCATATATCACCTAGCACATCCAAAAGCATGTTAAATTGCTTTTGCCTTCATTTATTATACTACAGGACAGAAATGACTTCAGCTTTCCTGATTAAAACACTGTGACTGTGCTTTAGGTTTAATTGTATACATTGATAGTTAATAGGGAACACTTCCCTTGGGCATAAACTTTTAAATCTCATTTAGATTGGCTCTGTGTTATGATAAAGACTCCAGGTTGGGAAGAAGGATAGCTTTTGCCATGTCTTTGGTCTCTAGCCATATATAAAATATATGCTAGAAATTCCAGAAAAAGCAAATTCAGGTAAATTTTAGAGATATACTATAAAAAAGTAATGATCAGAAAATATTTAATTTAAATTAAGAGTAATATAGTTCTGATAACTTATGTATAAAGAAAGCAAGTTATCTTTCTAAAACACCCAGGTAACTTGAAACTGGACCAAAGAATTCTAAAAAATATATGTGATCAATTATAAACATTATGATCTTTGAAACTAGTGACTTTCCCTTAATGGATAATAAAACAAAAAAGACAATAAGCTCATATAAGCCTGGAAAAACAATTTGAAATGTTAATTTAGGCTATTTTAATTATTTTTACATCCTTGAGCATTCTTAAGCCTTAATAAAAACATATTTTAAAAGAATATTTTTATTATCAATAAATATTGAGTTTAAATGGAATTTTAGACGTTTTTTAAACCAAGAGCCATTTGTATTAAAAAATCTTTTTTATTCTATATATTTAAATTATTTTTCTCTGTTTTAGAGTTGGTCTAGGGGAGGGAGGGTTCTCACAATCAAATCTTCATCATAAGCTAGTATAGATCTAGAGATTTTTAGGAATACGCCAAGGTCTACATTTGTCATTAATTATTAGAGTATACTATACAGGGAAAAAAAGAAGAGTCAAAAATAGAGAAAAAATATAATTTAGAATATAATTTAAGCAATAACATATTGGGAGTAAATAGTTTTTATTTTGTAATCTACAGAAGAAATGATAATTTTTATAGACAAAAATATTTTTGGTGGAGTGGTGGTAGTGGATTAACAAATTATGTTATCTGTTTAAAATTTTGGTTTAATGAGTTCTCTCTTTTTCAGCTGATTAAGGGAAATACAATCTCTCTTTACATCTACCATGTTTGGTTTACATTTAAAAATATCTTTATTTATGTTAGTTGATATACAATGTTATATTAGTTTCAGGGTACAACTTAGTGATTTGACAAGTTTATACATTATACTATGTTCACCATGAGTGTAGCTACCATCTGTCCCATTACATTACTATTTTTCTCTCTTTTTAATTTAAGTTCAATTAGCCAACATAAAGTACATACTCAGTTTCAGATGTAGTGTGCAATGATTTATCTGTTGCATGTAACACCCAGTCACTATTATAATAGCATTGACTATCTTCCTTATATTGTGCCTTGTATTCCCATGACTTCTTCTACAGCTAGAAGCCTGTAACTCCCTCTCTCTTCACCCATTTATGGCCAATCCCTCACCCTCTTCCTCTGGCAATCATCAGTTTTTTGTCTGTATTTATAGGTCTTATTCTTCTTTGTGTTTGCTCATTCACTTTTTTTAAGATTCCACTTATGAGAAGGATTATATAGTATTTGTCTTTCTTAGTTTAACTTATTTCATTTAGCATAATACCCACTAGGTCCATCTGTATGTTGTCTCAAATGGCACAATTTCATCCCTTTGTGTTTTGTTTTTTTTTTGGCAGATGTGTAATATTCCATTATATTCTTTATCCAATTCATCTTTTGATGGACATTTAGATCGTGTCCATATCTTGGCTATTATAAATAATGCTATAATAAGCATAGGGGTGCACACATCTTTTCAAATTAGTGTTTTCATTTGCTTTGAGTAAATACCCAGTAGTGAAATCATATGGGATTTCTATTTTTAATTTTTTAAGGAAACTTCATACTGTTTTCCACAGTGGCTATACTAATTTATGTTCCCACCAATAATGCATGAGAGTTCCTTTTTCTCCATGTTCTTGTCAACACTTATTATTTCCTGTCATTTCGATTTTAGTCATTCTAAATGCTATAAGGTGATATGTCATTGTGGTTTTGATTTGCATTTCCATGATGAGTAGTAATGTTGAATGTCTTTTCACATGTCTGTTGGCCATCTAGAATGTCTATTCAGGTCTGCACAATTTTTAAATTACTTAATTAAAAAATATTTTATTTATTTATTCATGAGAGACACAGAAAGGGAAGCCAGTACTCCAATGCATCTATCTATCTATCTATCTATCATCATCATCATCATCATCTATCTATCTATCCATCTATCTCAGGATATCATCATCATCATCATCATCATCTATCTATCCATCTATCTCAGGATCCAGGGATCACGCCTTAAGCCTAAGGCAAATGCTCAACCACAGAGCCTCCCAGGCATTCCTTCTGCCTATTTTTAAATCAGATTATTATTTTGGTGTTGAGTTGTATAAGTTCTTTTTGTATTTTGCATATTAACCCCTTATTGGACATATCTTTTGCAAATATCTTCTCCCATTCAGTACATTGTCTTTTTGTTTTGTAGATGGTTTCCTTTGCTTGGCAAAAGCTTTTTATTTTGATGGAGCTCCAATAGTTTGTTTTTGCTTTTGTTTCACTTACCTTGGGAGACAGATCTAGAAAGATATTACTATGGCTAATGTAGAAAAAGAAGTTAAACTGTCACTATTTGGAGACTATATAATAATACGATATGTAGAAAATCCTAAAATTTCTACCAAAAACTACTAGAAGTAACAAACAAATTTGGTAAAGTAACAGGTTATAAAGTTAATATCCAGAAATTGGTAGTGTTTCTATACATTTATATCTACCAATTTCTTTTTAAAGTCATTTTGATAACTTTTGCATTAGTGTTGCCATATGTTTTAATAGTTCCAAATCCATTGCAAAACAAGGCAATGTTAGGTGACAGTTTTGACTGCTAGCTAATATAATATATAATTTATCCAAACAACCTGTAGAAACCTTGATATATGCAGAGTATCATCTAGACACTGGGGGTATAGACACTTGGGATGTAGAGGAACTAAACCAGTGATATCCCTGACTCCATGAGTGAAGGGGACAGACAATATAATACACTAGGAAGATAAACAACACAAAAAGGTATAGAATAATGGGAGATATGTATGAGCAGTGGTGTGAATGGTAACGACCTCTCTGAGAGGGTGATGTTTGAACACAACCTGAATGCATTAGGAGTTGGTCCTGTGAAAGTTTGTGTGTTTGTGGGAAGGTGGTGGGATTTGGGGAAAAGACTTTGAGTCATGGTGACCAAAAGTGAAAAGGCTGTGAGTTGAGATTGTTCCTGGCTTGGAGAAACCATAAAGAAGACAGTAAGACTAAACTAAGACTTTAGATGTCCTCTCCTTTTGTCATCTGATTTTGTCTGTCCAGTAAGACTAGAGGAGAATTCTTGAATAATTACAAGATTAAGTTCAGAGATCAGAGCATGAAGAAAATAGTAAGAGAAATGGATTTCATTCAAAATACAGTCTGGGTGACTTTAAGCAGGGTAGTGATCAGATCTGCATTTTTAAATACACTACTCTAGGTGCAGTGTGAAAAAAAAAAGTGTATTTGCAGCAAGGGTGGAAGTAGCAAAATCAGTTAGGAGGTAATTGCAGGAGTCCACATAAGAGAAGCTGGTATTTGGACTAGTGTAGTTTCAGTAGTGAGAAGTGATTATGTTCTGAATTTTATTTTGATTTACTTAGATTGTGGAGATGATTAAATTTGCTGTTATGATCATGGGTGAGTAGATTTAGGGAAAGGCAAGAGTTAAGAATGACTACAGTTTGAGAGCAAAAAAAAAAAAAAGCAGATTTTGCTGTTCAGTTTAGGAAATAAATGACACTTCAGGGATCAGAAAAACAATCCAAGAGTTCTGTTTTGGATCTGTTAAACTTGAGTTGTCCATTGGACATTCAAAAGGAGATGTTGAATGAGGCTGGATTTGTGAAATGGTCACTGAAGGAAGAGATCAAGTCCACACGTACATTTCCTGTTAGTGTACACATACCATATAAAGGCATGGGGTTGGTGAGTTCAGCTATGGTATAATTTCAGAATAGAAAAGAAGAGGATGGATATAGCTACTCCAAAATTGGGAAGAGGAGCAGAAGTCATCAATAGAAATTTAGGACTGGCCAGGGAGATAAGGAATACCAAGTTTCAAATTGTAACCTGAAATCAAATGATTATTCTGGGTTGATGTAATAACCTCTTCCTGGAGTAATGTCTTACTGAGACATAGGAAAGGATGGTTTGTTCACAGAAGCAGAAGGTACCTAATATTTTGTGTACCTGAACTTTGTGTCTAGGGTTCATAGACATTCGTGGAGAAGGATGGTGTTCATTTCTCCACTTTGCTATGAAAATGAATTCTTTCCCCTGAAGTTGCCTGAATCATTCATTACAAAGGGATCAGTATAAATAGTAGCTACGCTACTATTTGATAGAAGGCAACCCTACTTAAACTTTGGCTGTTGTATGGAGATTAAAATCTAGAAGGCACTAAGTGTGGACTAAGGGAAGCCCATTAGGAAGCCATTGCAGTTATCCAGCTCAGAGATGATGGTGGCTTGGGGTAGGGTAATAGTGACATTTTAAAAGGCCTGGAACCAATGTGATATATTCTAGTGAAAGTTGGATGTAGTAATTTCAGCATCTAAAAGAGTTCTTTTAACATGATACTTAATGCAATGTCATTATTTATTGAAAAGAGTTAAATACTTGTTGGAACAAATGGCTTATATTTTATCAAAAGGTTAAAGATGTTTACCCACAATGTTGTGTACTGCCCTGTTTTCTATAGTTGTTCCAGTTTGTCTTTATTCCTTTTCTCTAGAAACTGGGGATATCCTCTTCAAGAGAGGATCTCAAAAGATTCTGTGCTTGTTCTCTTTAGATGTCCTCTCCTTTTGTCATCTGATTCTGTCTCTCCAGGCTGCTCCAGTGACCCATGATAGTCAATGTTGTATTGATTCATGCCTTGCTGACTTCTTTATATCTCTGTGGATACAAAGAGTTCCTCAACTCTTATAATTGTTCAAAGCTCAGTCCTCAGAGTATTTCCATTGAATTTCTGTTCCTACATTATTTTTTCTTATTTACTAGAGGGCACTGGTGAAATACACTTAAAAAATGTTTGTGTATTTCTCTTAACAACTGCCCTTTAGAAGTGGGTTTTGTATAGAAAATCTCCATAGAGGAGGAGGGGCAAGATGGTGGAAGAGTAGGGTCCCCAAATCACCTGTCCCCACCAAATTACCTAGATAACCTTCAAATTATCCTGAAAATCTATGAATTCGGCCTGAGATTTAAAGAGAGAACAGCTGGAATGCTACAGTGAGAAGAGTTCGCGCTTCTATCCAGGTAGGAAGACGGGGAAAAAGAAATAAAGAAACAAAAGGCCTCCAAGGGGGAGGGGCCCGCGAGGAGCCGGGCTGAGGCCAGGGCGAGTGTCCCCAGGACAGGAGAGCCCCGTCCCGGAGACGCAGGAGCTGCACCGACCTTCCCGGGGGAAAGGGGCTCGCGGGGAGGTGGAGCAGGACCCAGGAGTGCGGGGGTGACCTCGGGCTCCCGGGGACACTAACAGACACCTGCGCCCCGGGAGAGTGCGCCGAGCTCCCTAAGGGCTGCAGCGCGCACGGGGGGACCCGGAGCACCTCGGGGGGCTCGGGGGCGGGTCCGCGGAGGGGGCTGCGGGGCGGGAGCAGCTAGGAGGGGCTCGGGGGCGGCTCCGCGGAGGGGGCCGGGACACAGCCCAGGATCCGGCCTCCCCCGGGACAGGCAGAGGCCGGGAGGGCCCAGGACAGCGAGGACGCTCCTGCCCCGAGCTGAGCAGATCAGCGGCCCCGCCCGGAGCCTTCAGGCCCTGTAGACCCAGAGCTCTGTAGTTGCTGTGGGGGCTGACTCCAGGGCTGCAGAGCTGGCCCCGCCACTGGGGCTGTTCCTCCTGGAGCCTCACGGGGTAAACAACCCCCACTGAGCCCTGCACCAGGCAGGGGCACAGCAGCTCCCCCAACTGCTAACACCTGAAAATCAGCACAACAGCCCCCTCCCCCAGAAGACCAGCTAGACGGACAAGGTCCAGGGGAAGTCAAGAGACTTAAAGTACACAGAATCAGAAGATACTCCCCCGTGGTTTTGTTGTTGTTGTTGTTGTTGTTATTTGTTTTGTTTTTTGCTTTTTGATTTGTTTCCTTCCCCCACCCTTTTTTTCCCTTTCTTTTTCTTTCTCTTTGTCTTCTCTTTTTTTCCTTTTTTCTTTTTTCTTTTTCTCTTTTCTTTCCTTCTTTCTCTCCTCTCTTTTTCTCCTTTTCCCAATACAACTTGGTTTTGGCCACTCTGCACTGAGCAAAATGACTAGAAGGAAAACCTCACCTCAAAAGAAAGAATCAGAAACAGTCCTCTCTCCCACAGTTACAAAATCTGGATTACAATTCAATGTCAGAAAGCCAATTCAGAAGCACTATTATACAGCTACTGGTGGCTCTAGAAAAAAGCATAAAGGACTCAAGAGACTTCATGACTGCAGAATTTAGATCCAATCAGGCAGAAATTAAAAATCAATTGAATGAGATGCAATCCAAACTAGAAGTCCTAACGATGAGGGTTAACCAAGTGGAAGAACGAGTGAGTGACATAGAAGACAAGTTGATGGCAAAGAGGGAAACTGAGGAAAAAAGAGACAAACAAAAGACGATGAAGATAGATTAAGGGAAATAAATGACAGCCTGAGAAAGAAAAACCTACGTTTAATTGGGGTTCCCGAGGGCGCCGAAAGGGCTAGAGGGCCAGAATATGTATTTGAACAAATCCTAGCTGAAAACTTTCCTAATCTGGGAAGGGAAACAGGCATTCAGATCCAGGAAATAGAGAGATCCCTCCCTAAAATCAATAAAAACCGTTCAACACTCGACATTTAATAGTGAAGCTTGCAATTTCCAAAGATAAAGAGAAGATCCTTAAAGCAGCAAGAGACAAGAAATCCCTGACCTTTATGGGGAGGAGTTTTAGGGTAACAGCAGACCTCTCCACAGAGACCTGGCAGGCCAGAAAGGGCTGGCAGGATATATTCAGGGTCCTAAATGAGGAGAACATGCAACCAAGAATACTTTATCCAGCAAGGCTCTCATTCAAAATGGAAGGAGAGATAAAGAGCTTCCAAGACAGGCAGGAACTGAAATTATATGTGACCTCCAAACCAGCTCTGCAAGAAATTTTAAGGGGGACTCTTAAAATTCCCCTTTAAGAAGAAGTTCAGTGCAACAATCCACAAAAACAAGGACTGAATAGATATCATGATGACACTAAACTCATATCTGTCAATAGTAACTCTGAACGTGAACAGGCTTAATGACCCCATCAAAAGGCGCAGGGTTTCACACTGGATAAAAAAGCAGGACCCATCTATTTGCTGTCTACAAGAGACTCATTTTAGGCAGAAGGACACCTATAGCCTGAAAATAAAAGGTTGGAGAACTATTTACCATTCAAATGGTCCTCAAAAGAAAGCAGGGTAGCCTTCCTTATATCAGATAAACTAAAATTTACCCTGAAGACTGTAGTAAGAGATGAAGAGGGACACTATATCATACTTATCATACTTAAAGGATCTATCCGTAAAAGTAATAAAAAAAAACAAAACAAAACAAAACAAAAAAAAAAACAAAACGCTATCCAACAAGAGGACTTAAAAATCCTCAATATATATGCTCCGAATGTGGGAGCTGCCAAATATTTAAATCAATTAATAACCAAAGTGAAGAAATACTTAGCTAATAATACACTTATACTTGGTGACTTCAATCTAGCTCTTTCTATGCTCGATATGTCTTCTAAGCACAACATCTCTAAAGAAACGAGAGCTTTAAATGATTCACTGGACCAGATGGATTTCACAGATATCTACAGGACTTTACATCCAAACTCAACTGAATACACATTCTTCTCAAGTGCACATGGAACTTTCTCCAGAATAGACCACATACTGGGTCACAAATCGGGTCTGAACCGATACCAAAAGATTGGGATCATCCCCTGCATATTCTCAGACTATAATGCCTTGAAATTAGAACTAAATCACAACAAGAAGTTTGGAAGGACCTCAAACACGTGGAGGTTAAGGACCATCCTGCTAAAAGATGAAAGGGTCAACCAGGAAATTAAGGAAGAATTAAAAAGACTCATGGAAACTAATAAGAATGAAGATACAACCATTCAAAATCTTTGGGATGCAGCAAAAGCAGTCCTGAGGGGGAAATACATCGCAATACAAGCATCCATTCAAAAACTGGAAAGAACTCAAATACTAAAGCTAACCTTACACATAAAGGAGCTAGAGAAAAAACAGCAAATAGATCCTACACCCAGCAGAAGAAGAGAGTTAATAAAGATTTGAGCAGAACTCAACGAAATCGAGACCAGAAGAACTGTGGAACAGATCAATAGAACCAGGAGTTGGTTCTTTGAAAAAATTAATAAGATAGGTAAACCATTAGCCAGCCTTATTAAAAAGAAGAGAGAGAAGACTCAATAAAATCATGAATGAGAAAGGAGAGATCACTCCAACACCAAGGAAATACAAATGATTTTAAAAACATATTATGAACAGCTATACTCAAATTAGGCAATCTGGAAGAAATGGATGCATTCCTGGAAAGCCACAAACTACCAAAACTGGAACAGGAAGAAATAGAAAACCTGAACAGGCCAATAACCAGGGAGGAAATTGAAGCAGTCATCAAAAACCTCCCGAGACACAAGAGTCCAGGGCCAGATGGCTTCCCAGGGGAATTCTATCAAACGTTTAAAGAAACCATACCTATTCTACTAAAGCTGTTTGGAAAGATAGAAAGGGATGGAGTACTTCCAAATTCGTTCTATGAGGCCAGCATCACCTTAACCCCAAAACCAGACAAAGACCCCACCAAAAAGGAGAATTACAGACCAATATCCCTGATGAACATGGATGCAAAAATTCTCAACAAATACTAGCCAATAGGATCCAACAATACATTAAGAAAATTATTCACCATGACCAAGTAGGATTTATCCCCGGGACACAAGGCTGGTTCAACACTCGTAAAACAATCAATGTGATTCATCATATCAGCAAGGGAAAAAACAAGTACCATATGATCCTTTCATTAGATGCAGAGAAACCATTTGACAAAATACAGCATCCATTCCTGATCAAAACTCTTCAGAGTGTAGGGATAGAGGGAACATTCCTCAACATCTTAAAAGCCATCTACAAAAAGCCCACAGCAAATATCATTCTCAATGGGGAAGCACTGGGAGCCTTTCCCCTAAGATCAGGAACAAGAAAGGGATGTCCACTCTCACCACTGCTATTCAACATAGTACTGGAAGTCCTAGCCCCAGCTTTCAGAAAACAAAAAGACATTAAAGACATTCAAATTGGCAAAGAAGAAGTCAAACTCTCCCTCTTCGCCAATGACATGATATTCTACATAGAAAACCCAAAAGCCTCCACTCCAAGATTGCTAGAACTCATACAGCAATTTGGCAGTGTGGCAGGATACAAAATGAATGCCCAGAAGTCAGTGGCATTTCTATACACTAACAATGAGACTGAAGAAAGAGAAATTAAGGAGTCAATCCCATTTACAGTTGCACCCAAAAGCATAAGATACCTAGGAATAAACCTAACCAAAGAGGTAAAGGATCTATACCCTAAAAACTATAAAAACATTTTTTTTAAATTTTTATTTATTTATGATAGTCAGAGAGAGAGAGAGAGGGGCAGAGACATAGGCAGAAGGAGAAGTAGGCTCCATGCACCGGGAGCCCGATGTGGAATTCGATCCCGGGTCTCCAGGATCATGCCCTGGGCCAAAGGCAGGCGCTAAACTGCTGCGCCACCCAGGGATCCCACCCTAAAAACTATAGAACACTTCTGAAAGAAATTGAGGAAGACACAAAGAGATGGAAAAATATTTCATGCTCATGGATCGGCAGAATTAATATTGTGAAAATGTCAATGTTACCCAGGGCAATTTACACGTTTAATGCAATCCCCATCAAAATACCATGGACTTTCTTCAGAGAGTTAGAACAAATTATTTTAAGATTTGTATGGAATCAGAAAAGACCCCGAATAGCCAGGGGAATTTAAAAAAAGAAAACCATATCTGGGGGCATCACAATGCCAGATTTCAGGTTGTACTACAAAGCTGTGGTCATCAAGACAGTGTGGTACTGGCACAAAAACAGACACATAGATCAATGGAACAGAATAGAGAACCCAGAAATGGACCCTGAACTTTATGGCCAACTAATATTCGATAAAGGAGGAAAGACTATCCATTGGAAGAAAGACAGTCTCTTCAATAAATGGTGCTGGGAAAATTGGACATCCACATGCAGAAGAATGAAACTAGACCACTCTCTTGACCATACACAAAGATAAACTCAAAATGGATGAAATATCTAAATGTGAGACAAGATTCCATCAAAATCCTAGAGGAGAACACAGGCAACACCCTTTTTGAACTCGGCCACAGTAACTTCTTGCAAGATACATCCACGAAGGCAAAAGAAACAAAAGCAAAAAATGAACTATTGGGACTTCATCAAGATAAGAAGCTTTTGCACAGCAAAGGATTCAGTCAACAAAACTCAAAGACAACCTACAGAATGGGAGAAGATATTTGCAAATGACGTATCAGATAAAGGGCTAGTTTCTAAGATCTCGAAAGAACTTCTTAAACTCAACACCCAAGAAACAAACAATCCAATCATGAAATGGGCAAAAGACATGAACAGAAATCTCACAGAGGAAGACATAGACATGGCCAACAAGCATATGAGAAAATGCTCCACATCACTTGCCATCAGGGAAATACAAATCAAAACCACAATGAGATACCACCTCACACCAGTGAGATGGGGAAAAATAACAAGGCAGGAAATCACAAATGTTGGAGAGGATGTGGAGAAAAGGGAACCCTCTTGCACTGTTGCTGGGAATGTGAACTGGTGAAGCCACTCTGGAAAACTGTGTGGAGGTTCCTCAAAGAGTTAAAACTAGATCTGCCCTATGACCCAGTAATTGCACTGCTGGGGATTTACCCCAAAGATACAGATGCAATGAAACGCCGGGACACCTGCACCCCGATGTTTCTAGCAACAATGTCCACAATAGCCAAACTGTGGAAGGAGCCTCGGTGTCCATCGAAAGATGAGTGGATAAAGAAGATGTGGTTTATGTATACAATGGAATATTACTCAGCCATTAGAAACGACAAATACCCACCATTTGCTTCAACGTGGATGGAACTGGAGGGTATTATGCTGAGTGAAGTAAGTCAATCGGAGAAGGACAAACAGTGTATGTTCTCATTCATTTGGGGAATATAAATAATAGTGAAAGGGAATATAAGGGAAGGGAGAAGAAATGTGTGGGAAATATCAGAAAGGGAGACAGAACATAAAGACTCCTAACTCTGGGAAACGAACTAGGGGTGGTGGAAGGGGAGGAGGGAGGGGGGTGGGTGTGAATGGGTGATGGGCAGTGGGGGGGGGCACTTGACGGGATGAGCACTGGGTGTTATTCTGTATGTTGGTAAATTGAACACCAATAAAAAATAAATTTATTAAAAAAAATAAAAAAAGAAAATCTCTATAGAATTAGATGAGAAAGAATACCTTGTGATTGGCTGATCTATCCATCAATATGTTTGTAACTGATGTGTAGAAAATGTGTGATATATATATAAATATATATTATATATGTGTGTATGTGTACTTTGTGCATTTACACATACACACAAATAATCATGCTAAATAGCTATGAGTGCTATGCTAAATAGCACTTAACACAAAGTTCATTCTGAGCTCACCATCCTACTATCTAAAAGTAAATGCCTCTTTTTTGACTTGGCACAATTTTGCAATAAATTACTCAGTAGATACCTAGGTGAAGATAAAATGTAAAATTATAAAATTACTCTGGCACTTTTCCTCTTTTGCACACATACCATTTTCTATATCCTTGCTTCTCTCTGGTAGACAGACAGGAGGTCAAGTTAGTAGGTTTGTGAAATGCAGACCAAATAGTAGTCTCTCTTTATTTCTTTCTTTTGACTAATTCTTCTCTGTATGCCCAAAGATTGGTTTAGTATCAAAGATAGACATTTGTCCAAACACATTGCTTACAAACCTGGTTTCCCTTCTAGAATAAAAGTATGTAAATAAAACCAAGGACTTGGAATTGGCTTGAATATGGTAGGCATCAGGGCATTTGTTTAATAATGTATAAAACTAATTGGTAACCACAGAATAGAAGATACATACATATATGTGCACACACACACAATTCTATAGCTGAATTTCTTTTTGACATAAGAAATTTTAAAGCAATTATAAACTAGAAAAGGATTTTAAAATATATAAACAAGTATTACTATACTTAATACATGAGTGCTAGAATTCTATAAAACCAAATTTAAAAATTTTACTCAATGAAAAAAGGAAGTCCAAAAATGAAGAAATAAATGTATAAATTTTTTTGACCTATTAGAAAGCTAACATTAAATAATTAAAATTCAAATATAAAATTTTTATCAAAATGATTAAAATTTAATAGATGTACACAGGTTTGTAAGGATATGAAAAATGTGGATATTACATTAATTTTTTTTGGAGAACAACTTAAGTAATAAAATTTTTAAAAAAATACCCTGAAGACCATGAATCATTTTAATCGAATATTTTGATTTATAAAAATAACATTATTTATAACAGTAGTGAAGGAAAAACAGCTGTAAATGTCCATCATATGATAATGGTTTAAAAACCCCTCTGGCAAACTCACACACTCACACACAGGCATGAAATAATGCTTCCAGAGGATATTTAATTATGTGGGAAAGTATACCCCAAACACTGTTCACTATGACTATGTGCATACTGTACATACAAGTCTATGTGTGTGAGAGAGAAAGGAGAGGAAGAACTAGTGATTGAGAATTTGGCTCTGAGGCTAGACTGCTTGGGTTCATATTCTAGTCCTGTTATTTCCTAACTCTATCCTGGGCAAGTTATTCAACAACCCAAGTCCTCAATTTCCTCACTCATAAGATGGCGAAAAGTAATACCTTTCTCATTCAATTGTTGGGAGGATTAACTAAGTTTACACATGTGAAGGATTTAGAAGAATGACTGGCACAAATAAGCACCCCAAACATTATTTTTTACTTAAATAACCAAAATGTTAACCTTGGTATTCATTTATTCAACAAATATTTATTTAATTTTAAAAATTTCTTTATTTATTAGAAAGAGAGTAGGGGACTGGGGCAAAAGGAGGGGGAGAAGAGGACTCTGTGCCAAGCGTGGCGCAAAACACAGGGCTTGATCCCACAACCCTGAGATCATGATCTGAGCCAAAATCAAGCATCAGATACTCAGCTAACTGAGCCACCCAAGTGCCCCTATTCAACAAATATTTTTTGAGAGACACTCTAGATCAAGAACTTTATCAGCACCGGGGATGTAGTGATGAACAAAACAGATCAATTTCCCATCCTTAATCATCTTACACATTAGTCCATTTATACAACATGGAGATCAACAAATGAATAGCAACATGAGGTAATGGGAAATGGTACAGAGGTTAAGAAATGGCAGCATAAAGGAAAAGGTGTCATGGGAGTGGTGTTGCTTTAGGTGGGGTTGTCAGAGAGGGCCTTTGAGAGGATGATGTCTGAGCAGAGATGTGAACACAGTGCACAGCAAAGGCTGAGCATCTGGGTGAAGAATATTCCAATGAAGAAAGAGCCAAAAATGTCCTATGCTAGGAATGTATGGCATGTTTGATAAATCTCAGTTCAGTTCTTGGCTGGAGCAAATGGAGCCGGTGGGAGAATGGTGGGCAATTTGGGAGGAAGTAAGAGTGTCCAAGACCAGGTCATTTAGGCCATGTAGGCATAGAAATATACACTTTATTTTAGGTGTACTAGGGAGCCATTAGGGGGCTCTGAGTAGATTTAACAATTTAGAAAGATCACATAGTTTCTCTGTATAAAACATGCTGTGCTGGTGCAAAAGTAGGTAGTGGGATAATGGATTATTTAAATGATCCTCTTTCCATCTATATTTTCCAAGTTGCTTACAATGGACAGGTATTCCTTTATAAAAATTAAAAAAAAAGAAAATTAACTTGTTAACTTTTCAAATGAAGATTTGGGTCAACAGGCACATGGGATAATAATTGTTTTTACCATTTCCCCCAATTCCCAAAGGGGCACCTGACTTTTGTACAGACATACAAGGTCTCCATGTTTCTTTGTCTTTTCTCTTTTTTCTAGCCAATTCTTAAAATTCATTTCTAGTGATCTATCCTTTGTCAGACCTAGAAAGCAGTTCATTTTTGTCATTTTCCTCTTTGGAGACATCAGTCTACCATTACACAAGGGCATGATCATATCCACTGCAGAGAACAGGATATTTATCATACCACTCTTTTTTGGTTTTCTTTTTAAGATCCTAATACAAGTGCCATTGTTGTCAAAAACACCTTCTTTCCATTGTACAGTTAATGCTTCAATGTGAACAAGGCATTGTTGATTTTCTATACCAGTAGAAACCATGATAGTTATGGCTGCAAAAACAACACATTTGAGCTACTATATCATTATCTACTGACTGACTTTGGGAAAAAAAAAAATCTCTCATGCCAGCAATGAAACATTGGCGTATCACAAAGATGGGACTCCTTAGTTTATGCCACATTGCCTGTGAGAAGGACAGATGGCCATGCTTGATCACTACTTGAGGCATGTGGTTCATGAAGGATAATGTGAGCACTTAGGCATTTACAAGCATGTCTTTCTTGTCATTTTTTGAATAGCTATTTCATATCTGATATAGTGCCCTTAGGAACACAGAAAAAAATGTTAAGTTTGAGAAAAAATCTCAGGTATGGTTCTCTCTTGTGTAAGTCTAAGTTAAAATTCAATAGTATAAATAAGTATAAATAAATATAAATAAAAGTGTAAATAAGTAAAAAGCAAATTAAATGTGATTTCAACATTTTGTATGACTTGCTGTGATTTTAAGATTTATAATATATATAAAAGCATATGTTCCCGTCCCCCCCCCCCCGCAAAAAAAGCATGCGTTGATCTATTAAAACAATGATAGAAAATAACTGATAGGTAAATAGATAGTTCTAATTTATCCCATTATGCTCTTTTTCTTTCTAAGCACAAAACAAAGGGCTTAGAACTATAGAACTGTCTGTTCTAGCCAGAAACTAATAATGACCCCCCAGATATGACCTCATATACTCTACAAGTAAGATGGTGACATTAAAACAACAAATAGTAATTAGAGCTAATATTTCCTGAGCTTCTACTACATGCCAGGCAAAGTCCTAAGGATGTTATGTACATGTTTTATTTCATCCTCATGATAACCTATGTAGTGGAGACCTTTATTATCCCTATTATATGAAAACCTGAGATCAAAGAAGTTAAATTGTTCAGACTACACATCTACAACTAGTAGATGACAGAATTGGAATTGAAATCCAGGCAATCTAACTCCAGATCCTAAGTTCCCAGCTGCTTTGCTATTGGTCTAGTAATAGCCACACAAGGTGTTGTAGGAAGCTTAGTATTTGAACTTGTAGAATATATTCATTGCATCACACACAATAATTGCTCTATCAATGTCAGTCCCTTATGATGACGTTCTTCATGACTTTTCTAGAATTTAAGATTACACAGGTAAGGTTTATTCAAATGTTTTAGAAAAATGAGATGAGTCGAATCAGTTACATAGTTTTTCTTTGTGAGTCAAGAAGATATTCCTAAAGTTGTATACCTCCCTGACTGGTTTCTTGCAAAGAAAGATGTGCCCCAGTTGCTAATCCTGTCTTCAATAAAATGTTTTGCACAATATTTAGATTATCTGAGCTGCTATGTGAATGGGGCTTAGACATTTTCCTGAAGATCCATTTTTGCTTTTTCCCTTGGGCAGACTGAATAAGCCTCTGTTATTTTCTCTGTGGCTTAGGAACCCAGCTAGGACTATAACCACATATACTCTCTCTCAATATACTCTAAATACACAAAGGCCCATTAGGCTCATGCATTATGTTCAGATGGATAATTAGAATAATCAAAATCTACTCACAACCCCTGCTGAATCATTTTTGACCAAAGGTACAAGCAATTGAATGTTTCTTGTTAGACCCAGAAAGAATGTGAACTGTCACTAGTGGCAGCCATGGCTGCAAAGAAAGCCTTTGCTCTTGTGCATACATACTTAAGATTTGTCACACGTCTGGGAAGAGCTAAAGTATAAGCCATGTTAATAACTATCTGGGAAATTTGGTTATCTGTTTGAAGGGAGCAACCCTGTTCTTATTAGTTTCTAAATTTATTTTATCTTCCATTGACACAAATTAAAATGAGAATCTTGCTGCCTATTGATTGTGTCAGTAGTAGAATTTTTTTCTCTCTCTCGAATTCATTTTTAAAGACTTTACTTTTATTAAACTAAATACTGCCAGTTAAGTAAAGTCTTGGCTTTTATAGACTCAGGAGAACAGGATCTAACATAAATTAATCATGACTTAATTGACTGAACTAATTCAAGTTCCCTCCAGTCCACTGAACAACAATATTCTTGTCTTCCCAATGAAGGCTAAATTGTACATTGCTTCAGGGGTATCAACGTTTACATCTTTAGCACTGCATTTTTTCTGAGATCTAAAGTTTTAATATTATTGTAATTGTCTACAAATGTCTTCATAGTTAGGAAGACTAAATTAAATGTCCCTAAAAATTATACCTGGCCAGTTTCATCCTTTTATTTATTCCATGCATGACTAATATCTTTATTTGGTAATATCATTACACACACAGACACACACACACACACACCACCACCACCACCAACAACAACAACAATTTGATTGCAATTCACATCTGTTTTTTTTCCTACTCAAAGATGATGTAAAAGTGCATTGAAATCCTAATGCTACCACTGTTAAAAAAACAAAACATGTTTAGCAAAATTAGCTAAGTAATCAATGGTAATAGTTTTCTCAAAGCTTGCTTATACAAAATAGTAAGTACTGATAACACTGGTAAAGAAATCATCAAAAAATTAATGTTTCCAGAGCTTAGTTTTCTAAATATCATATACAAGAAGGCAATGCAAAAGTTTTTAGTTTTAGTATTTTTAAACTTTTAAAGCTAAAGAATTATTCACTCCTATACTGATAGGAGAGAACCTTGTAAAGAAAAGAATTAGATTTGGTGTGTTACTTTTTTCCTCCAAATTCATTAATTGGAATAGCACAAAAGAATGAAGAAAAATGCCTTTTTTTTCTGAATTCTTTCTTGAACAGTTTTTGTTTTCTCTTTTGGTTACTTGTGTTTTGTTATGTATTTTTCATTTTTTGTCTTGTTTTTTGGTTTATTGCTTTGTTGATATTTTTTGTTCATTACAGTCAAAGTCTTCTCTTAGCTCCTCTCTTAGAACTTAAATATAGTTAACAGCTATTAGACTGATATTGAATTCAGTGGTGTCATTGATTCTTCAGTGACCATGACTGTAAGCAATAAAAGTCACAAAATGACAGGAACTGACTGTGGCCAGGTCCCCAATCAGGGAATACAGGATAGCAAAAGGCAAATGTTTGAGCTTTAGTGATGACCCCTTTATATATTCCACAATATGTTTAGCATGAAAAATATTTCACAATATAATTGTGAAATAGGTGAAGGGGATTAAGAGATACAAACTTCTAGTTATAAATAAGTCATAAGGATGAAAAGTAGGGCATAGGAAATATAGTCAGTGATATTGTAATAATGGTGTATAGTGATGAATGGGGACTCTACCCATCATAAGCTGTGGGTGATGTATAGAACTGTCAGTCACTATGTTGTCCAACTGAAACTAATATAACATTTTATGGAAAAAATGTTCATGCTATAAAAGAGAGATGTGCAGGGCACCTGGGTGGCTTAGTAGTTGAGCCTCTGCCTTAGGCTCAGGCTGTGATCCTGGGGTCCTGGGATCGAGTCCCTACAGGGAGCCTGCTTCTCCCTCTGCCTATGTTTCTGTCTCTCTCTGTGTGTATCTCATAAATAAATAAATAAACCTTAAAAAAAAAAGAGAGAGAGAGATGTGCATGTAGTCAGACAGTAAGAATTTTAGTTTTACTTCTGCTACTTGCTGTGTTAACTTGAGCAAACCTATTTCACTTGGGCTTACTTTTCCTCAACAGTAAACTGGAATTTTATATACCTTAGATGTTACCAATGGTAAAATGAAATCATAAGTAAGAGCATTTTATAAACAGAAAAACATTATCTACTTGAGAAGAGGCCCTGCTTTGCCTTTGAGATGATAATGGAGTCTTAATTTCAGGCATCTATTAATGATAGAATTACTCTCAGGACTTTCTGATTTAATTTTAGTGAACAAAAACCAACTCTTCTTTTAGTGAGTTGGTGTGTTTCTTATGAATTTTGGTTCAAGGATTTTTCTGTGTGTGTGATAAAGAACAGGTAAGACCTGCCACCTAAACTACCAAAGTAAATATAGGAAATTTGTGGAGGTAGCATTGTTAAATGCTTCCCAACTCTCTTCTTTGTACTAAGCCTTAACTATTGTACCTGTGGAATACTGGATTCTGTACTGGATTCTTGAATGCATGCGAATCTAAAACAGCAGACTGAAACGGCTGACCTTGCACAGATTCTTGTTGAACCACCACAATTGCTGGTCTCAGTATATAGAGTTTCTTTGGATTTCCCAAGACCACAGATGGGCACTGGGAAAAGTTACAAGCTAGAAGAATCAAGCACTAGAGTTGTGGCTTCCTTAACAAGTTCCTTGAGACTGAGGTAGCAGTTTTATAATAACTGAGCTTTCACACAATTTTATTTCCCATAAGATACAGTTCTCACTAATTAGATAATATTAATCTTGTATTAAAAAGCCAATGTGGTAGACAGTAGATGATTTGACATTTAGTGAGAAGCTGCTAAGGTAGCAGGATTTTGGAATGTTTGGAGGATGTGATTAGGTGAAAATCGGGAAAAAAATAAATGCCCTCTAAGATAGACACAAAATATAAGTAGTTATAAACTATTGTTTCTTACATAATAGTGAGACCAAAATTGAATGTTCAAGTTTGCCTTAATAAAAAAATTCTTTATTCTTTTTTTTGTACATGATTACTTAAAAGTGACTTAATAAAGTTAAAAGGTAGATGCATACGGAACTTTTAGCTATTTAAAAGTTTGAGTTATTTACAAAACTTAGATTATACCTTCTCTTAACCACAACTGGAAAAGTGACTCTTTGTATGTATTTCAAACATAATATCTTCACTACTCTCTCCCTCTCTTTTTTAAAGATTTTATTTATTTATTCACAGAAGACACACACACAGAGAAAGAGGCAAAGACAGAGGCAGAGGGAGAAGCAGGTTTCAAGCAGGAAGCCCAATGTGGAACTCGATCCCGAAACTTCAGGATCAAGTCCTGAGCCAAAGGCAGACACCCAATCACTGATCCACCCAGGAGTCCCTCTTTACTGCTCTCTTATCATATATTAAGTTGAATCATAAAAATAGTTTTGCGAATAAAAAAGTGATCAGCTATTAGGAATTTGGGCAGCCTGGGTGGCTCAGCGGTTTAGCGCCGTCTTCGGCCCAGGGCTTGATCCTAGAGACCCGGGATCGGGTCCCACATCAGGCTCCCTGCTGAAGCCTGCTTCTCCCTCTGCCTCTCTGGTCTCTCCTGGATAAATAAATAAAATCTTTAAAAAAATATATTGGGAATTTCATATGGTTCAGCCTCGTGTATTTGCTTCTATTTTCTAATCTTGTTTTGTGAAAGGCGTGGTCCTTCTAGACATACAGTAGGAAGGGAATAGACTGCATATGTGTAATATCTTTAGATTTATGAGTATTTTAAAATTGTTTTTACTTGGTTTCCTGAAAAACTCATCACCTAAAAGGGGTTAATGTCAATGATAAGGCATGAAAATATGCTTCTACCTACTAGTATTGTAAATATATGAAATATTCTGGATTAAATGTATTTGAAGCACTATTTCCACAACTTAATATGATACTTAATATGATACTTAATAATTATAATTTGTGAAAACATTGTTTTAGGATTCTGCGTAATGCACAATTCAATGTAGGCACACATATTATGTACAAACCATTTGATTCTGTTTGCTTTTTTTGATTAAAAGACTATCAGATACAGGGAAGTTACTTCTCCCGCAACGAGTTGTGTTTGTCTGTTTGTTTGTTTGTTTTTAAAGAGACACAAATTTATGTGTAACAGTAACTACCCAATTAAATACTGACTTTAATAACCTCTAAGTACATTTTTCTAATAGTCTCCCTAAGGAATATTTCATTACAAGGTTTGATTCTTTTATATATCCATTTTGGTCACAGGTCATTAATTGCTGATAGAGATTATTATATTTTACAATTTTAATGGTAACATTTCATTTCCTAAGACTACTCATGCCTTTACTAAAACAATATGACATCCTTGACAAACTGAAGTATTTCTGTACATATCTTAAAAATGGATATATATGCTGAAGTATATTTTAATGTAGCTGCATATAATGACACCTGGATTGAAATTCTAACTTAATAAAGTGGATTGTTTTTTAATTGAATGTTTTTCCCCTCAGTTGAGAATATTACCATTTTAATTACGTTTCATTGAAGAGGAGGAAAATGAAAATCAGTTTATATTCTGACAGTTAAAACAAAACTTAGAACATTTCCTACCATATATTTTTTAAAGCTTTCCAATACAATCAATTAGAATAATTTGAAATTGACCAATTTTAAGTTAGGTTTATCATTTGTAAGGTGACTTCTGTGCCAAAACATGAAACATAACATGCTTTTGATAAAACTAAAAGTATGTTGGGAAGATAATTAAGATGTTTGAATTGAATATGTATGGTAAAAAGGGAAAAATCAAAATGTTTTTGGAATTAATTATTGCTTTGTATTTTCACAACACCTTAAACTTACAGAATTAAAAAAACTAGTATCTCCAATTTTAAAATCCATTTTAGAAGTATAAAATTTATTACTGCTGATGAAGTTCAGGGAAGATAAAAGAGAAAAGAAAAAGGAAATATATTCAGACAATTATAACCTAAGAGCTGGTTCAGGAATACTCTTCTTTTGGCTTTGCATTAGCAAATTTAGGATCTTACTTATATAGTTGTAGACATGCTGTTTTTGAGGTGTGGGATGGGTAGATATCTAGACATCCAATTGGCAATCTAGAATATTGGATATAGTAAGAAAACAATGCCATGGTATTAGCAATGATAACAACAGTAACCTTTATTTGGCATTTCCTGTCAGCAGCTGTGGGTCTTAAAATAACAAAATAACTATCTTACTTTTTCAACAACTCCATACAAATGTGTAGTAGGCATTCTAAACTTTATTTGTCTTAAATGGAACTCTGTTTTGGCTTTACCTCTTTCTTCTCATCATCTAGTTCTCCTCCCAGCCTTCTATATCTCAGTAAATAATGTCATCATTGATTCTGTTCCTAATATATATGCAATATATTGCTTATATATTTACATAGAGATCATATTGACTTCCCTTTTCTGTACATCTAATCTCTCATCAATTTCTGTCTTCACTTTCAATATATATACCAAACTTCATTACTTTTCATCTTCTTTATAATTGCTATGCCCATGATTGTCAGCCTTGGAAATGATCCATTGGTCTCTGATCTTGGCATTGTACCAGTTGGTTGTTTTGAAATACGTAGGTCTATTGTTAAGTGTTCCGTCATTCTTTAAGAAAATCCAAACTGCTTTCCGTAGCCTATGCAGTCATAAGTAATCTGGCCCTTGCCTACCCTCTCACCTCTTATATTGTTCTCTACCTGTTTTCTCTTCTCTGTCCATTTTAGTTTTCTTATTTTCCTCCAACAATCTAACTGTATTCTTAGTTTAGACATTTGTAATTGTTATGTAGCTCTGGAACTCTATCTTCTCTTTTCTTTCTTTTTCTTTTTTTAATTTATTTATTTATTCATGAGAGACACACACACACACAGAGGCAGAGACACAGGCAGAGGGAGAAGCAGGCTCCTTGCAGGGAACCCCAATGCAGCACTCAATCCCAGAGTCCAGGATCATGCCCTGAGCCAAAGGCAGGCACTCAACTGCTGAGCCACACAGGCATCCCTCTACCTTTTCATTACATTGCCATGCTGAATTACTTTGATCTTTCACATTCCAGTTACAATGGTGTTTCCTGACTTCGTAGGGCCTACATTAACTAAAGTACCCACGCAGCCCAAGTTATTGTCCATTTCTTACGCTTTCCTATTTATTTCCTCTTCAGTCCTTAATGGTCTTGTGTTTTTATTGATTGAGTCATTCATTAATTCGGCTATTACTTGTGTTTTTATTGATTCAATTATTGCCTCTTTACCTACAACTAGGCTGTTAGCTCTAAGAATGTAGATGCTTGATTAGGGATATAGTAAATGCTCAATAAATATTTTCAGAAGAAATTAAAGCTGTAGAATTGAAAAATGATTCTTTTTATGAATATAAACTCATCATCTGATGACTATTAGCACCAAGGAATGTAGTATATTCTCTCATATCCTAGAGTCCTGACAAAATATATGGCCTAAGAAATCATCTATTCCAATTCTGCTCATCTCCCATTATGAAAACCTCAGTTTAGAGAGATTTAATTGTCTCACATAAATCATAAGCAAGAGTTGAGATGGAGTTTACCCCTAAAAATCTAACATCAAGTTATTCAATGTCTTCCTTATACCCTCTTTTTATAGTTTAGTTTGTGGCACATTTTAGAAAGTATATTGATAATATCTGCAAGTTATCACCTTAAGTATAGCTAAATATGATCGATATTAAACTTGAAAAGATTAACATCTGATGAACACCTTTGAAAAAAAGATAAATATGACTTTTCAGAATAAAGTGTTTCTCAGTTTCTATCTCTGACATTAAAAAAAGGTTAAAAAGTTAATCCACAGGTACCAGGATCTCTTCCATCATTCATTTTTAAGTTTTTCAGAATATATCTATATTCAGTTTTAGCCAACACACACTGAATAGATACCATGTGCTAGGTATTATGCTGATTACTTTTGTCCATGTTATCTCACTTAATTATCACAATCATTTGGTAGTTATTTTTATAACTTTTGGTTTGAGAGAAAGCCTTGTACAGTGAGTAAGTTACCAGAGTCTTCTGATTCATAATTAATTGCTCCTTGCATTGCATTTTATCGTCTCTGCCCTGTCAGGAAAATATCTGCATGATATAATTAGTGGAAAGAAATTTAGCATCTTGACAACTATATTGTAATGTACCATAATATTCTAGGACCTATCTTCCAAGTCAAAAACCCTAGATTTTTCTTTATTTCTCTTGGCCCATATTTAATTTTTCAAAAGATCATGATTACTCTATTTCTAAACTATTTTAAATTTGCTCACTCTCTCCATCTCCATTGCCATTGTGCTAGTCCCAATTCATATCATCTTTAACCTGAACTAACTCTGGTATCTCTATTCCCACACTTGTTTCCTTCCAAGACATTCTTTGTATACTGCAACTAAAATTAGCTTTTCAAAACTGAAATCAGATCATAGCTCTCTGTTAAACAAAACAAAAAGATAAACCAAAAATAACCTGTAATGACTTATTATTGTATTAGGATCAAAACCAAACTTTTGTCTTTGGCCTGTAATACTATAGATTCTGACTTCCATCTGCTCCATTCTCCAAGTTATCTCTCTCTCTCTCTCTTTTTTTTTCCTAGGTTCCAGTTACTGGGGCTTTCCTTCTCTTATTAAACATGCCAAATCTTTGTGATCTTTGCATCTGTCATACCATTTTCCTTCCTTGACTTTTCTATTTCTGTGAAAAATGCCATTAGAATTTTAATAGGAATTGCATTAAATCTGTAGATTGTTAAAATGTCCATACTACCCAAAGCAATTCTAATTCTTACAATATGCAAGCATGGAAAATCTTTCCACTTATTTGTGTCTTCAATTTCTATCATCAGTTTCTTATAGTTTTTCATGTACAGGTCTTTCACCTCCTTGATTAAATTTATTCTGAGGTATTTTATTCCTTTTGTTGTAAATGTAAATGGGATTATTTTCTTAATTTCTCTTTCTGATAGTTCATTATAGCATATAGAAACAGAACTGATTTTTGTATGTTCATCTTCTATCTAGTAACTTTGCTGATTCTTTAAAAAAATTCCAACAGGTTTTGGGCGGAGTCCTTAGGGTTTTCTATATATAACCTCATGTCAGGCAGCCAGCGTGGCTCAGCTGAGAGACAGCATGAGAGGGAATGATGGATGGGGGAGGGGCAGAGGTAGAAGGAGAGAGAGAATCTTAAGCAGGCTCCACACCCAGGGTGGAGCACAACACCACTGGGCTCAATCTTAAGATCCTGAGATCATGACCCAAGCTGAAATCAAGAGTCAGATGCCTAACTGACTGAGCTACCCAGGCTCCCTGTATTTCTTTCTTATTTGGATGATATTTGTTTCTCTTTCTTGCCTAATTGCTCTGGCTAGGATGTGATACTATGTTGAACAAAGTGGGACAAGTGGACATCCTGTTTTTGAGCTTAAGGGAAAGGCCTTTTTACTATTGCATGTAATGTTGGTTATGGGTTTGTCTTCTTTGGTTATTTTATTATATAATTACCTTTGTCTTTCATTGCATTCTTTGTTTTAAGGTTTGTTTTTTCTGATATAACTACCCAAGCTTTCTATTGTTTTAAATTTGCATAGACTCTGTCCCTTCACTTTAAGTCTATGCAATTCCTTATATCTAAAGTGAGTCTAGTTTAGGCAGCATATGAGTCTTTAAAAAAAAAATCCATTCAAACACTCTTTATATCGAATTTAGTTCATTTGCATTTATTTATTTATTTATTTATTTATTTATTTATTTATTTATTTATGATAGAGAGAAAGAGAAAGACAGAGAGAGAGAGAGAGAGAGAGAGAGGCAGAGACACAGGCAGAGGGAGAAGCAGGCTCCATGCTGGGAGCCCGACGCGGGACTCCATCCCGGGACTTCAAGATCACATCCTGGGCCAAAGGCAGGTGCTAAACCGCTGAGCCACCCAGGGATTCCCTAGTTCATTTGCTTTTAAAGTGATTTTTGATAGGTATGTACTTATTGCCATCTTGTTAATGATGTTCTGGCTGTTTTATAGTTCTCTTCATTTTTTTCCTCTTACCTTCTTCCCTTGTGATTTATTTTCTTTAGTGTTATGCTTAGATTCTTTTGTGTGGTTACCATAAGGCTGACATAAAGCAATATACTTATAATTGTCTATTTAAGTGGATAAGAACTTTAAGTTTGGATGCATTCTAAAGTTCTACTTTTTACCCACTCCCAGGATTTATGTCATCAATGTTGCAGTTTATATCATCTCGTGTATCCCTTAACAAATTATTGACTACTTAGTTTTACTACTTTTGTCATCTAACCTTTATATTAGTTTTATAAGTGACTACTACTTTTACATTACGTTATTCGAAATTGTATTATATATTTCTATTTACTCATAATATTTATACTTTCATATGTTTTCCTGTTACTAATGAGTGCCCTTTAGTATCTGCTTAAAGAATTCTCTTAACATTTCTTTTCAGGCCACTCTAGCGATGAACTCTTTTAGCTTTTGCTTGTCTAAAAAACTCTATTTTCTCCTTTAATTCCGAAGGATAACTTTGCCAAGTTGACTATTCTTGATTGGCAATGTTTTTCTTTCAGCAATTTAATAAATCATGCCATTGCTTCCTGCCCACAAATTTTCTGCTGAAAAAGAAAAAAATAAACACAGTAAAAACAAATTATTCTTCTCTTACAGTATTTAAAATTATTTCTTTGACTTTTGATTATAATTGTCTTGGTTTGGGTCACTTTGCTTCAACTTTTTTTTTTTTTTTAACTCTCTGGTCTTTCTGGATACAGATGTCTGTTTCCTTCTTCATATTAGAGGAGTTTTTAGCTGTTATTTCTTTAAGTTTTCTGCCCCTTTCTGACTCTGTTCTCCTTCTATGATGCCTGTAATGCAAGTGTTCATGCACTTGATGTTGTTCCATCAGTCCCTTAAGCTAGCTTCACTTTTTTTTTCTGCTCTGATTGAGAAAAGTAAAACTATGACAAAAACAGCACAAAAGCCAATAGGTAAAAAAAACCATGAATGTATTAATGCAGGATACCTTTCTGTGTGTTAAGTGGTAAAGTAATTAAAAATTATTTCTAAAAAAAATATTTCTAAACTATTGCTGTAAGGCTAATATAAAAGATAAAGTGGAATAGAAAAGATGAAAAGAATAAATAATACTAGAAGAAGGAAGAATTAAAAAAATAAGTGAAAAGGAACAGCACAAATAGAAAACAAATAGCAAAATGACCAACTTAAACCAAACTGCATCATTAATTACTTAGAGAAGTATTCAATTGTCAGCAACTCTTTAATCCACACACTCCACCAAAACTAATTGTTATCAAATTTAATTAATGGTCTCTAATCATATGATGTGTTTGTCCAGGGTAGTACTGAGTTATTTCAATTTATAGAAGGAGAATATTGATGTGGACAACATGACGTAGTGATTATATTCCCAGTTCTTAGTTAAAGGAGGAAAAAAGGACTTGATATATCATTAGAAATTACTATTGTGAAAATTCTTATGTGTATTATAAAAGATTAGCATGAAATAGTTCTACTTCTAAACATTTAAAAATTCTGAGGCCATGTAGTAAACTTATTCCATAAAGATTATACAACATTAAAGATAAATATTAGTTCTCTATGACTATTCATGCTAAAATTTAAAGGAAGAAAAAATGATCTAAAATTCTGTACCTTACAAAATCTGTTAGATGATAATATGTAAATAAGTTTTGCCCATTCAGACTTTGTTAAAAATTTAAAAATTACACATGCAAATTCAGAACTAAATGTTTTTAAAACATTCAAGTAAGACAAATGACTTTATTACTGAAATATGTTGACAGATAACAGTGTATAAATTTAAGGTATACATGTTAGTTTGACACATTTATAGATTGTTATGATTGCTATTGTAGAGATTATTAGTACCTCTGTGAAGTTACCACTAAAATGATAAGACAATTACATAAGAATCATTAAGATCTAGTCTCTTAGCAAGTTTGATGATTATAATACAATATTGTTGTCTATATTCACTACAATGTGCATTACATCTCTAGGACTTATTTACTATTTGTTGGAAGTTTGTACCCTTAAACAACGTATGTCCTATCCCTCTAAACCCCGTCCTCTATTACAACCATTTTACTTTCTGTTTTTATGAGTTTGGCTATTTATAAGATTCTACATATAAGTGGTATCATCTAGTCCTTGTCTATTGTGGTCTTAGCTCACAGCATAATATGCTCAAAGTCAATCAATGTTGTCACCAATGGGAGGATATCCTCCTTTCTTATGACTGAATAATATTACAGATACATACACACCATCTTCTTTATCCATTCACCCATTTATGGAATTTTCATTGTTTCCAGATTCTTGCTATTGTGAATAGTGTTGCAATAAATGTGGAATCATATGTCTTTTCAATATTTTGTTTTCATTACCTTTGTTTATCCTACATCCAGAAGTAGGATTGCTGAATCATATGGTAGATTGATTTTTAATACCTTGAGGAACATCCATATTGTTTATTTTAGCACCTAAACCAATTTACATTCCCACCAACAGTGTACAAGGGTCCCTTTTTGTCTACATCCTCACCAACACTTATTTGTTTTCTTGATTATAGCCATTCTAACAAATGCAGTGACAGCTCATTGTGGTTTTGATTTGCATTTCTTGATGATCAGTGATATTGAACAACTTTTTATGTACTTGTTGGCATTTTGATGTCTTCTTTGGAATAATGTCTACTTAGTTTCTCTAATTCCATTTAAAAGTTCGATTGTGCTTTCATTATTAAGATGTATGAGTTCTTTGCAGATTTGAGAATTAACTTCTTATCTGATATATGATTTGTACAACTTTTCTACTAGGTTGCCATTTCATTAATTGTTTCATTTGCTGTGCAGAAACTTTTATTTTTGCCTTTGTTGTTTGTGACTTTGATGTTCTGTCCAGAAAAACATTGCTAATACCAAACTCAAAGTATTAGCATTTTCTTCTGGAGGTTTTATGGTATCAGGTCTTATGTTTAAGTCTTTCTCCCATTTTGTGTTAATTTTTGTGGATGATGTAATATAGAGCTCCAATTTCATTGTTCTGTATATTTACCCAGTTTTTTTCAACACCGTTTGTTGAAGAGACCATCATTTCCCATTGGATGTTCTTGGTTGTCTTGTTAAAATTATATTTAACATATATATATATATATTTGATATATATGTATATATAAATGCATCTATGCAAAATAGAATTAAATGCTGATATATATATTATATATGTACATATATATTATATATGTATATATATATCAGCATTTAATTCTAAGCTCCCTATTCTGTTCCATTGGCCTATGCATCTATTTTTTATGCCGATGCCATACTCTTTTTATTAATACAGCTTTGTAGTCTATTTTAAAAATGAGGACATGTGCTACTTCGGGCTTTGTTCTTTTTACCCAGGATTGCTTTGCCTATTTGGGGTCTTTGGTAGTTCCATATAAATTTTAGGGATTTTTTTCTGTTTCTGTGATGAATGCTATTGGTATTTTGATAGGGACTGCATTGACTGTTGCTAGCTGTGAGTACTATGGACATTTTCACAATAATCTTCTGATCCATGCACACAGGATATCTTTTCACGTGTGTGTTCTTTGATTTCTTTTAGAAAAGCTTGCATTTTTTGTTGTACAGATCTTTCACTTCCTTAAATTTATGTCTAGATATTATCATTTTTGAAGCTACTGTGAATGGGATAGTTTATTTATTTTTCAGATGTTTTATTATTAGTATATAGAAATGCAATTGATTTTGGCTGTATTATATTCTGTTTCTAATTTTGAGTCTTGTTTTTTAGTCTAGCTAATCTTTAAAAAAAAAAACAGCTCTAAGTTTTGTGATCCTATTTGTTTTTCTAGTCTCTATTTCATTCCTTCTTCGAACTTTAGACTTAATTTGTTCTTGAGGTATAAAGTTAGGTTGAGATTTTTCTAATTCCTTAATACATGCATTTATTACTGTAAACTTTCCTGTTAGAACTGCTTTTGCTGTTAGCTATTGGTTTGTTCTAATGGCCCTTATGTTGAGGTTATTCCTGCTAGATGCAATCTGTATCCTGTAAGATTCGACACACCGTATTTTCATTTTCATTTGTTTCAAGATAACTTTTGTTTTCTTTTGGATTTCTATGACTCATTGGTCATTCAAAGTGTGCTGTATAGTTTTCATATATTGGTAGATATTCCAGCTTTCTTTTTGTTGATTTCTAGTTTCATGTCATTAAGGTCAGGAAAGGTACTTGGTATTATTTCAATTTTTAAAAATTTGTTAAGATTTGTTTTGTGTCTTATCATATGAGCTATCTTGGAGAATGTTCCATGGGCACTTGAGAAGAATATGTATTCTACTGCTGTTAGATGAAATATTCTATATGTGTCTACTAAGTTCATTTGTTCTAACGTGGTTCAATTCCAACATTTCCCTGTTGATTTTCTGTCTGGATGATGTAGCCATTGCTGACAGTGGGATATTAAAATCACTTACTATTATTATATTTTTTTTCAATTTTACCTTTAGATATACCAGTTTTGCTTAATATATTTGGGTGCTCTGCCACTGGTTGCATATAGATTTATAATTGTTTATTTTCTTAATGTCTTGACTCTCATATCATTGTATAATAACATTCTGTCTCTTGTTAATATTTTTGGCTAGAAATCAATTTTGTCTGCTATAAGTGTGGCTATTCTTTCTTTTGGTTTCCATTTGCATGGACTATCTTTTTACATCCTTCCACTTTGAAACTATATGTATCTTTACAGCTGAAATGAGTGTCCTGTAGACAGCTTATAGTCTGTTTATTTTTTGAGAGGGGCTTATATTTTAATCCATCCAGCTTTTCTGTGCCTTTTGATTGATGAATTCAATTCATTTACATCTGGAATGATAATTGATATCTAAGGACTTTTCTACCACTGTCTTGTGGTTATCTCCACTGTTTCTTTTCCCTCTGTTCTGCCTGCCTTTGTAAATTAGTGCTTTTACATAAGAACACTTTTTTAACATGTTTCATGAATCTACTCTAGATTTTTGCTTTGCAGTTGCCATGACGCTTACCCAAAGATCTCAGATAAAAAGTCCATTTTTATGCTGATAGCAATTTATCTTCATTTGCCAATAAAGTCTCTGCCCTTTTACTCCTCACCCTTTATATTTTTGATGTCACAGTTTACCTCTTTTTATGCTGTGAATTCATTAACAAATTATAGTAGCTATAGTTATTAAGTTCTTTCCCTTTAATCTTCACACTATAATTTAATGGATCATTCTGACAGTTTTCTAATTCTATCTTTCTTTTCTCTTTTTAAAAAAGATTTTTTTTATTTATTTATTCATGAGAGACACACAGAGAGAGGCAGAGACATAGGCAGAAGGAGAAGCAGGCTCTTGTAGGGCGCCCAATGTGGGATTCCATCCCAGGACACTGGGATCACACCCTGAGCTGAAAGCAGACACTCAACCACTGAGCCACCCAGGTGTCCCTCTAATTCTGTTTTTCACTTTTACCAGAATGTTATAAATGTTACCAGAATGTTATGCTTTCAAGTTCCTGATTAGCATCTTTTAAAATTCCAATATGATTAATCTACATTATATTAATTTCATGTGTACAAAATAATGATTCAAGAAATCTATACATTACTCAGTGCGCATCATGATAAATGTACTCTAAATCCCATCACCTATTTCACCCATTCCCCCACCCACCTCTCCTTTGGTTTCCAGTTGGTTTCTTTATTTAAAAGTCTGTTTTTTGATTTGTCTCTTTGTTTTGCTTCTTAAATTCCACACAGGAGTGAAATCATATGGCATTTTTCTGATTATTTGACTTAACATTATATCCTCTAGATCACTCCATGTCCTTGCAAATGGCAAGCATATATGTGCACATATATATATATGTATTAACTTAGTGCACTTTATGTCCAATTCCTTCCCAAGGTTTAGGAGGGGTTGACTATTATTTCTTGAAGTGAACTCTTTGCTCCAATCCACCTCTCCTTTCCTTCTCGCACACTATTTTTGAATTTCATAGCTTTCATAGGGTTTCTTTGCATTTAAAAAATCTCTTCTTTGAACTGAATTATTTCTATATTTCTATCCTTCAAATCACTTAATATTTCTTCTATCTAGTCTGCCCTGTTACCTATGCTCTCAATATATTCATCTCATTCATTGAATTCTCCAGCTCCAGAATTCTGCTTGGTTCTTTTTTATAATTTTGGTCTCTTTAATAAAAAGGAGTTCTTTGCCAGTTTTTTTTTTTGTGTGTGTGTGGGGGGGGGGGGGGGGCAGGTTGGTAGCTGTTTGAATTTTTTCATAACAGCTATTTTGAATTCTTTACCAGTTAGATTGCAATAGTCCATCCCTTTGAATTTAGTTGCTGCAGAATTTTCTTTTTTTGCAACACTTATTTCCTTGATTTTTCATGTTTAACTATTTGCATGTATAGTAGCATAGACCTTCCTCAGTTGAGAATTTATGTATATTTTGTTTCTTATAATTCAACAGGCTGGCAATTAGAATCCTTTCTTTTATATATTAGAAGGTGGCTATAGCTCAATTCTCTGGTTTCTCCTACTGGAAGAGCTAGATGTAGAGATGGGAAAGATATGCACTTAGCATTTGGGGTTTTGGGTGGGTGCCCACTCTCCCAGTACTGGGATATTCAAGTGACGCACTCCCAGAAGTTCACTGCAGATCTCCTGCTGAAACCCTGAAGCAGACATCAGGAAATATGTTGCTTCAGTGTCCTTTGATATCTTGTTTGCCTCCTTCACTTTCCTTCCTTTCTCCTCTGCTACCCACTCCTTTGTCCCCACCAGAGGTCTCCTCTGCAATTTAGGTGCTGATGGAAAGAAATGGATCCTTTTATCTGCCACTCAAACAACTTGGGCAACTGGGTTGTCACTTGTTGCTTTTGCTTTCCATCTCCTCTGTTGGAGAGGTGGCTTCTGATCTGCCAAAAGCCCAGTACTGACTTGGCAAGTTGTTTCCTCTGCCTCAAAACTTGTCTTTGTTCCTCTCTGATGGCATACTGGATTCTCCTGTCAGGCAGGCTTGATCTCCACAAATTCTCCATCTTCCACGGGAATCCATCCAATTCTGTCCCTTCTCCATTCTCCCTTTCCTGATTGTGTTGAATGGGGGTAGGGCAGGCTCCTAACTCCCTTGGATCCACTGCCCCCACTGAGGTCTTATCTGCCCACTTTTGGATGCAGTGGGGAGTAAAGGTTCCTGTGTGTTCTGTTATAATGTGTAGTGGAATTTAGAGTCAGTTATACCTGTCCAATCAACTGTAAATCAAAAAGGAGAGAAAAAAGGAATGTTTGATACTGCCATGATGCAGACATCCAAAAGTAACTCTTGTCTTTGAATTTTCAGGGGCAATATTTTCTTCACTTTGTATAATGAGAAAAAATGAGGAAATAAGCTAAAATATTTTTTGAAATATGAAACAAAGGGGCTTTGAAAGCAGAGGCAACAGATGATGATTTTGCTGTATAATACAAATGAGTCTCCCTGAGGTTTTCACATTTGATGGAAAAGTATGTGCCAGCAAAATCCTTCTCTAAAACATTCCTTGCTTTAAATGATCAAAAATTGAATTTAAGTAAGATTCACCCAGAATAAAAAAAAGATAAGTTCAGAATGATAAGGAGACAGAGAGGTCATGAAAAATGGTCTCTGAAAGCAAGCAAAATAACACGTGGATTCCATAGTGAAGAATGGAAGAGCAAGCAGTACCACATCAAGAGAGCACCAAGTTTACCAAATGGATAAACTGAACAATCATTCCAAGAGTATTTAGTGAAGTTCCATAGTTGAAACTGATTGTTTTTAAAGTTAATACCCCTATGGATTTCCCTCTTTTCTGCTGAGTTCAGGTGGCCTAAGTTGCTTATAGGAAAGTAAGTACTGTTTTCAAACCTAACATTATCTCTATGCTGAGCATAGACAAGCTAGGAGGTTTTAGGGGCTGATATATATATATTTTTACTTGTAAAAGTTAACTGGTTTCAATTAATTTCAACTGAAATTAATCAAATAATTGGGGAATGAAAAAATATAAAATGCTTGAAATTCGAGAATTTTAAGTTTAAAATCTGCCACTGCCATTTCCATGGGATATTTTCTCTAGGTATTTGTGTTTCCCTGATATTTTGTCATTTTTCAATAATGGAATATTCTGGAAATTGCTACAGAATTAAAGAAAAGGAGCATGATATTCATCACTCGTCTATTCATAATTATTTAGGCACATTGATTTTATTTTAAAATATTGCTTTTAAAAATGTTAATAGTTGATATTTGTTTCTGTATATTAGTGAGTTTCTTGAAAAGCTGATATATTTTGCTGCTTATCCTTAAAATGTCAACTTATTGTAATGAATTTAATGGAGGGTTTTAATAATTATGACATTTTCTTGAATAAAAAAGTAGATGACAATCATTTTTGCACAAAGCTCATTTTGTATTCTGGAAAAGTCTGTTTAGTTAATTCAAGGGTGTTAAAAATACTATTGTTACTTTCAAGTAAATTATGGATTATTTGTGGCCTAGTACGAGAGCCTTTGCAATAACACGTATTGATAGCGTGATTATTTTTAGCTCAGTCATAGAAAAATGCCTGTAATATTTGGAGACTGTTGTCTAGGTAATTCAGAATGCTGGCTTAAAGGTAAAAGAATTGTTGGTTTGGACTTTCTAAGGTGTATATGCAATTATTAGGATACTCTATGTGGAATAAAATCAACACTTTTTCTGAGATATTATTGAGGTCTTTAAGATGGAGAGGGAGTGCTCAAAACAAAGACCACTTCTTATTAGAAAATGTGCACTTTACTATCCTTTTTATCAGTAAGAAATGAATTCAAGGAGAATACTGATAGCCTAGAAAGGGAAAGAATGCTATTATTTGTGTAATTTGTGGGGCTATTACAAGAGAATAGTTTTTGCTATCCAAACACCATCCCTCTTCTGGAAAAAATAAAGATGTTTTCTCACTTTGTGGTATAGAGGATGCTTTGTTCTGTATAACCAGTCTAACAGTAGATTGATATAAAAGATGAGAAAATATGACCAAAAATTAACCTTATACTGTCATCTTAATTTTAAGATTACTATGTAAAATATGCCTTATCAAGTCCTATAGTCTATAGTTATTAGAAGTGAGCAAAAGATTGCTATTGTACTTCTTGTTGGCAAAAACAAAGGACAATGAATTACAGTGTCTAAGAAATAAAACACAGTTCATAAGAATAGGCATAACTACTGCTGGAATTGAAAACTGATAGAAAATAGTCAATGAATGATGTCACCAACATCCCTAAATGGTATTAAGTTTCAACTGAGTAATTCCTGTATAGACTCAAAATGTGAGCCAAATACAAAGCAGATAAGTGTAAAATTCTGTAAGGCAAGAAAACAGTGTTACCTATCTAGGTAGCTTTCTGATTCTCTAGATTGATCTTAGGATAAAATATATGAAAATGCCTATCCCTTAGCTCTGGATTTTCTATGGTTCAGTCACATAAGGCCTTTGTTAACTGCAACCTCAGTCCTTTATTTAAAATTATTCTATGGGCCACAGATCACCTTGAACATGGCTGTAAGCAGTCTTTCATGAATATTGTATAAGTTAGGATTATATTCAGCTGTAGTGTGAAACACCTAACATCATGGGCTTAGATGAGGGGTACTACTCATGTAGCAAAGTGTGAGGGAGACAACGAAGGGCAGTTCCTCAGCATCGTCAAAGTCCCAGGCATTCTATCTTCTTGCTCTGCAGTCTTTAGCATGTGGCTTTTGCCCATTCAGTCACAAAATTTTCCTGGATCTTCAACATATCATAGTTAAGCAGGAAGAAAAGGAAAACACAAAGGAATGAAGGAAGATGTGGTCTTATTTTGTTCTTTTGAAAAAATTTCCAAGAGTCCTGCCTTGTTTTAGCTTATAATTTCTCTGACATTTCAGTCATTTGAACTAAGTCACATGGCTACTGCTAGAACCAAGAAAGTGGAGATGATGGGCATTTTATTTATTTTTTTTAAAGATTTTTTTTTATTTATTCATGAGAGACACAGAGAGAGGGAGGCAGAGACACAGGCAGAGGGAGAAGCAGGCTCCATGCAGGGAGCCTGACGTGGGACTCGATCTGGGGTCTCCAGGATCAGGCCCTGGACTGAAGGTGGCACTAAACCGCTGAGCCACCGGGGCTGCCCTGATGGGCATTTTAGACAAAGCACATGGCTGCACCATAGGAAAAGTGGAATTCTCTTAATAGGAGGGAAGAAAAGAATGTATTTATTGGTAACCAGCTGTGTCTGTCATATATATCATTTCTTGCAATCACGGTTTAAGAAAAAATAGTCATCAGAAAGATCAAGGCTATTATTTTATGTCAAGAATATGAAGTGCCACTGTGCTATATTGCCAGGGAAGGGCAACCACGTGTTTGATGTGCAACTGAACGGAGAAAAGTGCTGATATCCTTTCATGAAAGTAAATAAGCCTTACCAGGATAGAGGCTTAATACACAGTCAACCCTCCTGTGTCCAGATTTATAATAAGGAAATGCGTGAGTGTGGAACTGTAGTTTGTCTCAGAAAATAGCCATGGTTCCACTTAACACATTTTTTAAAAAGTACTTTAAGATATTGAATATGTGATCAATTCATTCAGCAAATATATACAAGGCACATACCAAGCATTATGTATGACACAAAGAGGGAACAGACAAAGGCTTTATATAGAGTATTGTTGTTTGCTAGAAGAGATTCATAGGTACAAGTAGCTATTAAAATCTAGATAACATGACAAATAACATAAAATATATCAGTGTATATTAGGAAAGGCCTGACACAATTGCATGAGATTTGTATTTATTTCCTGGTGATGGAGATGGAAAAAAATAAATTTGAACATGACATAGACAGACAGGTGTGATAGTTTATAGAGACTTTGGAGCCAAAAGTCCTAGGTTCAGGTCTATCTAGATTGACCACTCTCTACCTCTAGCAGCCATCCTCACAGGGTCTACTTTTGTTAATAGATATACCATATATAGATGTTATATACCAGCTATATCTTTACTAGCTACCTCATTATGATTCTGGTTTTCAAAAAGTATAGATAAAAAAATCTGTTAATTTCATATTACATGTTTGAAGAAATAGTCTTAAAGATAGCAACACCATACTACCACCCTATTTTCCTCTGGATCTTTTTGTACTTTTATAATCTTTTTTTTTTAATTTTTTTTTAAAATTATTTATGATAGTCACAGAGAGAGAGAGAGAGAGAGAGAGAGAGAGGCAGAGACACAGGCAGAGGGAGAAGCAGGCTCCATGCACCAGGAGCCCGACGTGGGATTCGATCCCGGGTCTCCAGGATCGCGCCCTGGGCCAAAGGCAGGCGCCAAACCGCTGCGCCACCCAGGGATCCCTGTACTTTTATAATCTAATTAAGAGTAAAATATTTTCTCTTGCTTTATGAAACTCAGGAAATATTGGACATTTCAAGGGAAAAATAACATGAAGATGTAAAATATAACATAATCTAAAACATATTCTTATTTATATATTTAAGTCTACAGTTAAGTTTTTTAAGTTTAAAAGACACTTTTTAAACTTTTATTTAAATTCAATTAACATATAGTGTTTTATTAGTCTCAGAGGTGGAGTTCAGTGATTTATCAGTTGCATATAATACCCAGTGCTCATTACATAATATGCCTTTCTTAATGCCCATCACCCAGTTACCCCATTCTCCACCCATCTCCCCTCCAGCAACTCTCAGGTTGTATCCTATAGTTAAGAATCTCTCATGTTTTTTTTTTTTTTTTTTTGCTCCTCTGATTTCATCTTATTTTTTTCTACCTTCTCCTATGATCCTCTGTTTTGTTTCTTAAATTCCACGAGTGAGATCGTATGATAATTGTCTTTCTATGAATGACTTATTCTGATTAGCATAATACTCGAGTTCCATCCACATTGTTGCAAATGGTAAGATTACATTTTTTTTAAGATTATTTATTTATTTATTTGTTTATTCGTGGGAGACACACAGAGAGAGGCAGAGACATAAGCAGAGGCAGAAGCAGGCTCTCTGTAGGTTGCCTGATGTGGAACTCCATCCCAGGACCCCAGGATCATAACCTGAGCCAAAGGCAGACACTCAACCACCAAGCCACTCAGGTGCCCCAGATTTATTTTTTTGATGGCTGAGTAATATTCCATTGTAGATATATACCATATCTTTATCCATTCATCTGTTTAAGGACATGTGGGATTTTTCCATAGTTTGGCTATTATGGACATTGCTGCTATAAACATGGGGGTGCAGGTGCTCCTTCAGATCACTACGTTTGTAACCTTTGAGTAATTACCTAATAGTGTAAGTGCTGGTTTGTAGGATAGCTCTGTTTTCAACCTTTTGAAGAACTTCCATACTGTTTTCCAGTGTGGCTGTAGCAGTTTGCATTCCCACCACCAGCATAAGAGGGTTCCCCTTTCTCTGCATCCTCACAAACATTTGTTGTTTCCTGGCTTGTTAATTTTAGCCATTCTTACTGGTGTGAGGTGGTATCTCATTGTGGTTTTGGCTTGTTTTTCCCTGATGCTGAGGGAAAAGCATGCTGAGGGAAATGCCCTGATGTTGAGCATTTATTTTTTCACCTGTCTATTGGTCATTTGTATGTCTTCTTTGGAGAAATATCTGTTCGTGTCTTTTGCCCATTTCTTGACTGTATTATTCTTTTGGGCTTTGAGCTTGATAAGTTCGTTATAGATCTTATTTAAGATATATAGATCTTAGCGCTTTATTTGATAAGATATTTGCAAATATCTTCTCACATTCTGTAAGTTATCTTTTGGTTTTGCCAACTGTCTCTTTTCCTGTGCAAAAACTTTTTTTATCTTGATGAAGTCCCGATAGTTCATTTTTGCCTTTGTTTCCCTTGCCTTTGAAGACACGTCTAGCAAGAAGTTGCTGTGGCTGAGGTCAAAGAGGTTGCTGCCTATATCCTCTAGGATTTTGATGGATTCCTGTCTCACATTTAGGTCTTTTATCCATTTTTAGTTTATCTTAGTGTATGGTGCAAGAAAGTGGTCCAGTTTCATTCCTCTGCACGCGGCTTACCAATTTTCTCAGCACCATTTATTGAAGAGACTTTTTTCCATTGGATATTCTTTCCTGATTTGTTGAAGATTAGTTGACCATAGAATTGAAGGTCCATTTCTGGGTTTTGTATTCTGTTCCATTGATCTATAGCTCTACTTTTGTGCCAGTACCATACTATCTTGATGATTACAACTTTGTAATAGAGCTTGAAGTCTGGCATTGTGATGCCACAAGCTTTGGTTTTCTTTTTCAAAATTTCTTCAGCTACTCAGAGTCTTTTCCAGTTCCATACAAATCTAGGATTATTTGTTCTAGCTCTGTGAAAAATGTTGATAGTATTTTGGTAGGAATTGCATTGAATGTGTATGTTGCTCTGGGTAGCATAGACATTTTAACAATATTTGTTCTTTTTTTATTTTTTTTAATTTTTTTTTTAGGTATTTATTTATTTATTTATGATAGTCACAGAGAGAGAGAGAGGCAGAGACACAGGCAGAGGGAGAAGCAGGCCCCATGCACCGGGAGCCCGACGTGGGATTCGATCCCGGGTCTCCAGGATCGCGCCCTGGGCCAAAGGCAGGCGCCAAACCGCTGTGCCATCCAGGGATCCCAACAATATTTGTTCTTACAATCCATGAACATGGAATGTTTTCCTATTTCTTTACATCTTCCTCAATTTCTTTCATAAGTGCTCTATCGTTTTCAGAATATAGAATTCTTTACCTCTTTGGTTAGGTTTATTTCTAGGTATCTTATGTTTTTGGGTGCAATTGCAAATGGGATCGATTCCTTATTTTCTTTTTCTTCTGTCTCATGTTAGTGTATAGAAATGCAACTAATTTCTGTGGATTGATTTTATACCCTGACACTTTGCTGAATTCCTGTTTGAGTTCTAGCAATTTTTGGGTGGAGTCTTTTGGGCTTTCCACATAGAGTATGATGTCACCTGCAAAGAGTGAGTTTGACTTACTTGCACATTCTGACACTTTTTTTTTTTTTTTTTTTTTTTTGAGGCCAGGACTTCTAGTACTATGTTGAACAATAGTGGTGAGAGTGGACGTACCTGTCATGTTCCTGACTTTAGGTAAAAGCTCAATTTTTAACCATTGAGAATGATTTTCCTTGTGGGCTCTTTGTATATAGCTTTTATGATATTGATGTTTGCTATCTTTATACCTACATTGTGGAGAGTTTTAATCAAGAAAGAATGCCATCTTTTGTCAAATGCTTTTTATGAGTCATTTGAAAGAATCATAGAGTTCTTGTCCTTTCTTTTATTAATGTAGTATATCACATTGATTGATTTGTGGATGTGGACTCTTGTTTATTGGGAAATTTTGGATGACTGCTTCAATTTCCTTGTTGGCTATAGGTCTGTTCATGTTTCAGTTTCAGTTTTGGTAGTTTATGTGCTTCTAGGAATGCATCCATTTCTTCCAGGTTGCCTAATTTGTTGGCATACAGTTGGTCATAGTACTTTCTTATAATTGTTTATATTTCTTCAGTATTGGTTGTGATCTCTCCTCTTTAATTCATGATTTTATTTATTTGTTTTTTTTTTTTAATAAATCTGCACAGGAGCTCTTGGATCTTATTCATTCTTCCTCTGTCCAACTGTTCTTTGATTTCAACTTCATTGATTTCTGCTCTAATCTTTATTATTTCTCTTTTCCTGCTGGGTTTAGGCTTTATTTGCTATTCTTACTCCAGCTCTTTTAGGTGTAAGTTAGCTTGTATACTTGAGACTTTTCTTATTTCTTGAGAAAGGCCTGTATTGCTATATTTCCTTCTTAGAACTGCCTTTGCTGCATCCCAAAGTTTCTGAACTCTTGTTTTCATTTTCATTTGCTTCCATGAATTTTTTAAATTCTTCTTTAATTTCCTGGTTGACCTATTCATTCTTTGGTAGGATGGTCTTTAACTTACCTGTATTTACTGTTCCTTCCAAATCCTCTCTTGTGATTTAGTTCAAGTTTTAAAGCATTGTGGTCTATGAATATTCAGGGAATAATCCCAGTCTTTTGGTAACAGTTGTAACCTGATTTGTGACCCAGTATGTGATCTATTCTGAAGAATGTTCTATGTACCCTGGAGAAGAATGTGTATTCTGTCACTTTAGAATGGAATGCTCTGATTATATCTATGAAGTCCATCTGGTCCAGTAGACACTCCTTTCTTAATTCAGCATTACTATTTGTGTTGACTACAGTGTGGCATTTTTAACAATAAGTGAACTCAAAAGTCTTATTGGTTGAAATTCTTCTCTGATATTTGGCTTCAAGATATTCTTGATGATTTGCAGAAAATTTTCAGTGTGAATGCTTAAGTAGATTGAAAATTCTTTACAATTATCTGAATTAAATAATCGCCTCTTGTACTTGAAACTTTGATTTAGAGTGGACTAGAAGGTCTAGAAGCCCCTTAAACCATTAGCCGATCATAACCAACATGTTAAAATAGTCTTATAAATTTCATACTGACTTTTGATAAGGTCTTCTTACTCATATCCCTTGTGAAAGCTGATGACTTTAATGGACTATGACAAATATGTTGATAATTCCTAAATATAGTTCTTTGTTATTTTGTATATCACAGTCAAGTATATATGGTCAGATGTAGTTTAAGCTAATATTTTCCAGTGAATAGTTCTTGGAGTAGGTATATGTGACTATATATGGGAATAAAAATCTATATTCAACAAAAAATTAATCATTTATAGGCAGATAACTTAGTAATGAATCATCTCTTAAATTCTCCAAATAGGTTTTCTACAAAGGAAAACAAAAATTAGAAAAAATAACTTTCAATTAAAGCTATTCTTTTTTTAAGCAAAAAGTTTTTAAAAATTTATTTATTTTAGAAAGAGTGAGCTGGGGGGGTGGGACAGAGTGCCAGGAGAGGAAAGAATCTCAAGCAGACTCCCCTGTTGAGCACAGAGCCAGACACAGGGCTTCATCTCAGGAACCTGAGATCCTGACGTGAGCCAAAACCAAGAGTCAGATGCTTAACCAACTGAGCCACCCAGACACCCCAATTAAAGTTATTCTTTGATCACCCTAGATGAGAGATAACTTGACTATTACCTACAGAAATATTATTTATCATTTATTATTATTATTAGGTGATGAAATTGATCAAGTTCAGGCTTTGTGATAATCTTACACCCATAAGAAATACAAGGATTAAATCATTGGAAAAAAAAAAAACCAATATATTAGTATTGCTTTGAGGGGCACGTGCCATTAATACCAGAACAATTGTTGTAGCCCACTTGGTAGAGTCCTATTAAACAAGGACATGTGGTTCCATTAGATACTCGTTTGTCAAATAATAGTTCTCTCGGGGGCAGAGAAATGTTTCAGTTCATTTATACAGTAAATGTTTTTGAGCAGTTACCATGTTCTGGGCATGATGCTAGACTCTGTTTTCACTGGAATTGGTTAATAGTAATAACCAGAGGCAATATTAAATTTCTCCTGTAAATTTGCAAAGCATGGGCAGTTAGTTGATAGTTTTTGTTGTCTGACTTTTGCTGGATCAGAGATTTTAAATATTTATCTTGACTGTTATTGATTCCATGATATTTTTGAAGGCTTCTCTATGAAGCTATGATGCATGATTGTCGTAGTTCTGAAAAATGAATGTTGGTCCCATCCACATCTAACACTTCTATAAACTATGCCAATGTGCTTTTCTCCTTTGACATTTTATGTAATTAAATTTTCTGCCTTGGGGTTGGTTGAATATTAGAAGATGAAGTGGAAAATAGTTGTGGGGAATTTTTTAAAAAAGTAAATATTCAGTTTTGATATTTAAAAGCAGAATATTGCAGTAAGAAACCCATCTTGAAACAAAGACTAGTAGAGAAAGGATTTCCTAAAATCTCTTAGCTTTCTTTCTTTTTTTTTCTCTCTTAGCTTTCAATTAATAGATCATAAATGAAGACTAAAACTATAATTTGAATTCCTCAAAGTGTTGAAAGGATATCTCTTTGTTTATGAAAACTAGATTTTCTGTATTAAAGAAGAAAATAATGAACAGGATATTAAAAAAACCTAACGCTTGACCATCTAGCTTCTAGCAGGTTATAGGGAGAAGTCAACAGGAGAGACGAGAGGAAGGACAGTCAAAAGGTAGGATGCAAGTCTCTCCAGGATCTGAACCTTGAATTGGTGGAGATACCTTAGAAATATCTTGATTATCCACATCAGTATGGAAATAGATAGTGACAATATTCTTTTTTTTTAATATTTTATTTATTTATTCATGAGAGAGAGAGAGAGAGAGAGAGAGAGAGAGAGAGGCAGAGACACAGGCAGAGGGAGAAGCAGACTCCATGCACCGGGAGCCCGATGTGGGATTCGATCCTGGATCTCCAGGATCGCGCCCTGGGCCAAAGGCAGGCGCTAAACCGCTGAGCCACTCAGGGATCCCGAGAGTGACAATATTCTACCTGTGGTACACTTTGTTTTAGGGGATGCCTTATTCATTGGGCTATTACCAGTATGGCATGTAATGATAGTAACTTAGGCTCCTTTGCATGGGTGTTGGCTATTTGTCTTTAGGACCTCTTCACCATAGGTAAGGAAGCCTCAAGACTCCCTATGCACCATTGTGGAGACTCTGAATATGTATCTGAGAGGACTTTTAGCCCAGGTATAGGTGGGTCAAGAACTTTGAGATTTTAAGAAGTGGCTGAAGACATGGACTTCAGTGGTGAAAATTAACCCATCTGTACCTAACACTTAGGTAGAACCAGTTGCATCTCAGAATTTGCAAGTTATCGCAGACACTCAGGTGTAACCAAGTACATCAGCACCCACCAGTCCAACTATTATTTCAAAATACAGATAAGAGGGATCCCTGGGTGGTGCAACGGTTTGGCGCCTGCCTTTGGCCCAGGGCGCGATCCTGGAGACCCGGGATCGAATCCCACGTCAGGCTCCCGGTGCATGGAGACTGCTTCTCCCTCTGCCTATGTCTCTACCTCTCTCTCTCTCTCTCTCTGTATGACTATCATAAATAAATAATAAAAAAATTTAAAAAAATACAGATAAGAGAAAACGCAAAAGAGCACTAAATGGATCCAAGAGCTCCCTGTCTTAAGCAATGAAACTCCATAAAACAAAATTCTACTCCAAATACTCAGGCCAGTGTTGTAGAAGTGAAAGGAATGAACTCAGAATTCTAAAAGATTTCTACTAGAGAAACCCAACTAAAATTGCCATGTAGGACTGTATTTTCATCCTTTCTGTCTCAGCCCTAAAAGTTGAAGACTCACACAATAGTTTAGAAGCAATAGAGAATCAGACAATTATATTTTTGTTGCCTACTTGAGAAAATTTCTAACCTCCTAATAAGCATTTATAAAAATCTCTATGAAAAAATATATACAGCATATATAAAGTCTTGATAAATATGAGTTCCAGAGAACTAACCTCAAAAATGTCATAGATATCTACTTAGAATTTCATTTGCTTCGAAGAATGGACTAAGTGAAATTGCTTTTGAAAAGAAAGTGAGGGTGCATTTCACAACACCTAATATTTGGTACTGATCTGGGGCCTTGGGGTGGGTATCTGGAAGTAATAACATTTTTTCTCTGTCAGCAGTTGACATTATATGAGGTTGGCGATATGAGTCAGGGAAGAAACTAAACCAATAATTATTGAATCCTAAAGAACTATTGCGTACAACTATAGGAACTTAAAAGGAACAGATGACTAAAAATAATAGAGACCTGAGTTGAAAAAATTAGTTGAACACCTAATTTTCCATTTGGTATTCCATTGAAAACCAAAAATAACTACTTCTAATTAAATTTTATTTTCTTCTAACTTGTTATTTCCCATATCAATGTTCTACTCACTAAGCCATAACCTCATGGAAATTGGCCCATCAGGTTTTCAATTGTAGGAGAGAAATGAGAAATCTGTATGCTCTGCTTATGTTGAACAAGGGTAGGGGATTTATCACTTCAAAGGAGAGTTTGCATATTTCTAAAATATTGCTTATATAAATCTGTGTATGTATAAAAATCATTATCTAAACCATTCCTATACTAAATAGATTTTTAATAAGTGATATTGAGGAATTCGAAATTCAATTACTTGTTTGTCAGTCATGTAAATTTTATGGTAGTTAATGTTTAGATAATACAGAATTCCAACCATACTTGAGAGTGAATAGTCTGTGAATTTCCTTACATAAGCATCAGTAATCCATGTCTTATTACAGGATTTTCAAGGTTATCATTTTCTGCATAAAGAAGCTTAAAAACAATGGGAATGAAAATTTAAATTAAACTCCCAAAGGAGGTGGCTTGTGGTGACCTATTGTGGGTATAAAATCCACTATATGAATAGTTGCTATTTAATTTATTCTGTAGAAGTGAGATGGCATTTTTCTCCTGCCTGTTGTGTTTCATGAGCAATTTTTATTATTTAAAGACAAGGGGATGCCTGGGTGGCTTAGCGGTTGAACACCTGCCTTTGGCTCAAGGCATGATCCTGGATTCCCAGGTTTGAATCCCACATCAGGCTCCTTGCATGCAGCCTGCTTCTCTGTCTGCCTGTGTCTCTGCCTCTCTCTCTCTCTCTCTCTCTCTCTCTGTCTCTCCTGAATAAATAAATAAAATCTTAAAAAAATAAAGACAAGGAGAGAAGATTAGGGTTTTTTGGATTTTTGTTTTTGTTTTTGTTTTTTTAAAGAGATTCAAGACAGGTATATGTACTTTATCTATAATGAAAGCATTTAATACTTACTGTAAGTTCATTCAACTTACAATATTTTAAGCCTTTTGCTTTTTCATGCATGAAACCAGCTTATATAGGAGGTGAATCAGTGCAATTGGTCTCCTGAATGCATCAAGGTTCTAGAAATAACAGTTGCAACAAGAGGAAAAAAAGGTAGATAGAAAGAAAGGAAAAGGAGCTTCCATTCATATTTTGTGACAGGCACATCTCTGTTAGCTTATAAGGCCTAAAATGAATAACTACTGCAAAGAGATTTGGACTGATGAATCTAAAATTTGAGAGTACTTGACATGCCTGGGAAGGCAGCCATGTGAAAGATTAAAATAGCCCACTCTGATTTCAGCTCCATTGAAGAGTAGCAGAATCAGTCATGGAGGATGATTCAGAGGCATATTTATTTCACTGTGATATTATTGTCACACAGGAGCCATTTATTTGCTAATAAAATTATTCCTGAGGTTTATAATTTCACGCTTGTAATACTTGCTCTATGATTTTTTTATCATTTGTCTGTAAATATGAAGTCTAATTTAGATACATCTTACAATTGGTTAACCTGTGCAATGCATGGTGAGAAAAAAAGAGTTCTGTGTCACTGAAAGTTATATTGAAAAGTTTCATACTGGGGACTTTTTTGAATTTTTCTTAGTTTGTCTTTCACTTCTATAATTTGGTTTACTCCATTACTCAAAAATGTGAGACTGAGGTTTACTGATTTTTTTAATCTCTGAAGAGAGTTTACTGTCATTGACAATGTTATTTTTAAACAGAGGTTCACCTTCAGGTAACTTGGAGTTTACTTCTAACCAACAATTGTGGGTTTACAAGACTGCATAATAGTATAATCAGTGGTTAATCCTTCATTCCCAGGTCAAAAGAGTTCTGCTGGAATCTCAGCTCTGACTCTTACCAGTTGTGTGACCTTAGGGGAGTATTTTTATTTTTCTGAGCTTAGTGAAATAAACGTACTTCACATGTCTAAAAATAAACTGTATAATTATGGTAAGGATTTAAATGAGATCATGAACATAAAGAATTTAACTAAACACCTAGCAATGAACTATTAAAATTTAATGATCATTTTTTTCCTAAAGACATTTAGATAAGCATACAGGTGACAAACAGAAAAGGGCTGAAATAAAATAATACTTATGATTCAAGGAATACATCAAAAACCAAATAGCAGCTTTTTCCAACATTCCCTGTAAAGAATATAGGGAATTCTTTATATTGTTCTCTTCATCTCTTCATTAAATCTGAAATTATGTCAAAATAAGAGATTAAAAAAAAGAATAAAATGGAGTAAATAGGGCAGAGGCACAGAAAAAGTGCTGAGCATGAAACTCATCAGCCTCAGATTAGTTTTATTCAGGAAACCTGGGACCTTGGCACTTCATTTGGAGTTTTGTTCCACTCATTACCACGAAAGAGATCTCAAGCTTGATCTATAACAAATTTATCCACCTTGTAAGTTTATTGCTTAAGAACAAGTAATAGAGCCTTTCAGAATTATAAAACTCCTAGCTCCTACCACTATAATAGGAAACATTTTACTCAACCCATGACAAATCAAGATGTAATTTCAAAAAAAGTGAGAAATTATCATATTTGATTTATAAATACATTATGCAATATCTAGCAGTTAGCAAATCTGTTATTTCTAAAAGCAAAAGATATTTGTAGGTAAAGCTTAATAAACAAAATAACAATATATCCAGAAGATAGCAACTGTGAATTAAAATTAGAGAAGCTCTTAATAATTAAATTCTCAATGTTAAAAACAACTATTGAGATTCAATGGAAGAAAAAAAACTTGCAAATAAACCAGGTAGCCTAGAAATATCAAAATTAAGAAAAAGATATGTCATGAATACATAAAATAGATGCAGATACTGTCTATGTCATTTACTACCATAAAATATACAAAAATATATTATCAGTTTTTTAAATGTATTAAAACTTACAATACACACTTACATACCAACATAGTGCCATTTCTGCCAAGAGAAATGTAAACAAATGTAAAGATGAGGATTAAATAAACTGATAAAATTAACTGTAGTATATACCATACTACTGCAATAATTACATAGCCACCTCCTGGTGTTGTGGTGAGCCCAAGTATTGCTAGGATCCACTTAAAATGCTGTGTGACACTATCTCTGCATGAGATATGAGCATGTTGTCTCTTCAATACATTGCATTTTGCAGTAAAAAGTGATCTCTCATGATTTCCATTTATTTTTTGTACTGTTTAGTGCAATACCGTAAGCCTTGAATAACACCAGGAGACCTATGCAAAGTGCCAACAGTGATGCTGAAAGTGCTCCCAAGAAGCACAGAAAAGTCATGACATTTCAAGAACAAGTCAAATTGCTTGATATGTACCATAGATTGAGGTCTGCAGTTGCACACCATTTCAAGATAAATGAGTTTCAGGTAAGGACCACTGTTAAAAATAAAAATTAAAAGGAAATAATGAAGTCATTGCTGCTGCTATGCCAACAGGAGCAAAAACTTTGCACTCTTTACAAAATACAAAACTTTGCACTTTTTATCTTGTATTGAAAAATATAGGTTTTATGTGGGGGCAGGATTGCTGCACGAAAAGTATACCTATAGTCACTAACATGATTCAAGAAAGAGTGAAGTCATCATATGACAATCCTAAGTGAAAGGAAGGTGGAGGATCTAAAGCTGGAAAATTTAATGCCAGAGGGGTTTAATTTCAGAAAAGGGTTTGGCTTGAAAAAATGTAAAGATAACAGGAGAAGCAGCAGAAGCAGCTTCCATCAACTGAGAGACAAAAGACAAGTTTCCAGACATCATTAAGAAAATCATTGAGGAGAAAGGATGTCTGCCTGAACAGGTTTTTATTGCAGATGAAAAGTTATGTTGGACTTATGGGTCTGGGTAGCCAGTGGCATTGTCTAATATCAAGAGAATTGTAAAAGTCTGTCCCTTACAGACTAGTACCTAGGTAAGGTACTCCCTGACTTCAGGGATAAAGCATACATAGAACCAATCCAGGAGGAGCAAGATGGCGGAAGAGTAGGGTCTCCAAATCACCTGTCTCCACCAAATTACCTAGAAAACATTCAAATTATCCTGAAAATCTATCAATTCGGCCTGAGATTTAAAGAGAGACCAGCTGGAATGCAACAGTGAGAAGAGTTCGCGCTTCTCTCAAGGTAGGAAGACGGGGAAAAAGAAATAAAGAAACAAAGGCATCCAAGGGGGAGGGGCCCCGCAAATGACATATCAGATAAAGGGCTAGTTTCCAAGATCTATAAAGAACTTCTTAAACTCAACACCAAAGAAACAAACAATCCAATCATGAAATGGGCAAAAGACATGAACAGAAATCTCACAGAGGAAGACATAGACATGGCCAACATGCATATGAGAAAATGCTCCGCATCACTTGCCATCAGGGAAATACAAATCAAAACCACAATGAGATACCACCTCACACCAGTGAGAATGGGGAAAATTAACAAGGCAGGAAACCACAAATGTTGGAGAGGATGCGGAGAAAAGGGAACCCTCATACACTGTTGGTGGGAATGTGAACTGGTGAAGCCACTCTGGAAAACTGTGTGGAGGTTCCTCAAACAGTTAAAAATATACCTGCCCTACGACCCAGCAATTGCACTGTTGGGGATTTACCCCAAAGATACAAATGCAATGAAACGCCGGGACACCTGCACCCCGATGTTTCTAGCAGCAATGGCCACGATAGCCAAACTGTGGAAGGAGCCTCGGTGTCCAACGAAAGATGAATGGATAAAGAAGATGTGGTTTATGTATACAATGGAATATTACTCAGCTATTAGAAATGACAAATACCCACCATTTGCTTCAACGTGGATGGAACTGGAGGGTATTATGCTGAGTGAAGTAAGTCAGTCGGAGAAGGACAAACATTGTATGTTCTCATTCATTTGGGGAATATAAATAATAGTGAAAGGGAATATAAGGGAAGGGAGAAGAAATGTGTGGGAAATATCAGAAAGGGAGACAGAACGTAAAGACTGCTAACTCTGGGAAACGAACTAGGGGTGGTAGAAGGGGAGGAGGGCGGGGGGTGGGAGTGAATGGGTGACGGGCACTGGGGGTTATTCTGTATGTTAGTAAATTGAACACCAATAAAAAATAAATTTAAAAAAATAAAATAAAATAAAAAGGAGCAAAGAGAAAAAAAAAGGAATTGTATTAAATCTACAAATCATTTTGGGTACAATTGACCTTCTTACTGTATTGAAACTTCTATTCCATGAGCACAGTATGTCTCCCCATTTATTTAGGCCTTAAAAGTTTGTTTCATTAGCATTTTGTTATTTTCAGCATACAGATTCTGTGCAAATTTTGTTAAGTGCATTACAAAATCATTTCATCATTTGGGAATAACTATCAATAGTGTCATGTTTTTAATTTCACTTTCTGCATGTTCATTGTTGGTATATAGAAATGCAGTTGATTTCTGTGTGTTGATCTTGTGTCCTGTGACTTTGCTGAACCACCTTTTAGTTATAGAAGTTTTATTTTTTTTAGTTATAGAAGTTTCATAAATAGATTCCCTTGTATTTCCTACTTAGACCATCATGTCACCTGCAAATAGGGACAGTTTTACTTCTTCCTTTCTAATCTGTAGGCCTTTTATTTCTTTTGCTTTCCTTAACACAATGGCTACAACTTCCAGTATTATGTTGGATGAGAGTGGTGAGAGTATATATCCTTGCTTTGTTCTTGACCTTAGAGGGAAACATTCAGTTTGTCATCATAAAGTATCATGTTAGCTGTAGACTTTTTGTAAATGCTCTTTAGCACATGCTCACATCATATCATGAGACATACTGTGTTGATGGATTAGAGAACTATCATTAGAAGAGTCAACATAGTAACTATGTCAGTTCTCCCCCAAATGATCTATAGGTTAATTCCTCTATATTTCTATTTTTCTGAGAGTTTTATTTACCATGAATAGATAGAAGATTTTGTCAAGTGTTTTTATGCATTAATTGATGTAATTATATGTTTTTCATCTTTAGCCTATTGGTATGAAAAGTTATATTATTTAATTTTCAAATATTGAACTATGCTTGCATGCCTGTAATAAATTCCACTTGTTATTGGTGCAAAAAAAAAAAAAAAAAAAAAGAACCAATCCAGAAAAAGTGTTCCTATTGTCCATACCTTCTTGTTGTACAACCAAAAGACTGGCAGCTAGTATTTATCTTTTCTCTTTAAAGCTCAGGGGTTAACAGCTTTATAGATAAGTGCAGTCCTGATCATAAACCCAACTGCATTTGCACAAAACAGAGTTAGCTTAACCCTTCCTGCCTTAAATCCTAGTGCTCGCTTCTTTTCCTTACTAATCTATGTCCTTTGGGACCTTTTTTTTTTTTTTTTTTTTTGTCCAGAATAAGTTGTTGTTGAAGTGGTTTATTTGCCTCCAAACATAATGTCTCTAATTCAGTCTCTAGATCAGGGGATCATGAGGACTTTTGAGGCTCTTTACACATGGTACTCTAGGGAAAGGACTGTAAATGGTATGAAAGAGAATCCTGATAGAACATCATGAAAATCTGAGGGGATTACATCATTGAAAAATCCATGAAAGCCATCGAGCCTGAGACCAATTCTTAGTGGAGAAAACAGTATCCAGGTGTTGTACATAACTTCACAGGATTTGTGATAGAACCAACCAAGGAAATCTTAAAAGAGATTGTGGATATTGTTAAAAAAAAAAAAAAAAGAGTGAGGAGTCAAGAGTTTCAATATATGGATCGTGAAGAAATTAAAGAACTAATTAACAGAAGATGACTTGATGGAGCTGAATGCTTCTGAACCCAGTGCCAGATGATGATGAAGAAGGTGTAGAAGCAGCAGTGCCAGACAACAAACTGACATCGGACAATCTGGCAGAGGGTTCCAATTATTCAAGACTACTTTTGACTTATGACATAGACCCTCCTAGGACATGAGCACTGAAACTAAAACAGTGGAAGAAGGCTTGATGCCAGGAAACCTAGGAGGCTCAGTGGTTGAATGTCTGCCTTTGGTTTAGGTTGTGATCCCGAGGTCCTGGAATCGAGTCCTTCATCGGGCTCTCCACAGAGAGCCTGCTGCTCTCTCTGCCTACATCTCTATCTTTCTCCTGTGTTTCTCATGAAGAAATAAAATCTTGAAAAAAAGAAGGCTTGATGCCATATAGGAACATTTTTAGAGAAATGAAAAAGTTAAAAAGTCATACAGAGGGACACCTGGGTGACTAAACAGTTGAGCGTCTGCCTTTGGCTCAGGGTGTGATCCTGGAGTCCTGGGATCGAGTCCCATGTTGGGCTTCCTTGCATGGAGCCTGCTTCTCCCTCTGCCTGTGTCTCTGCCTCTCTCTCTCTGTCTCAAGAATAAATAAATAAAATCTTTTTAAAAAAAGTCAGACAGAAATTATGACATATTTACATGAGGTTACACTGTGTGTGCGTCTTTCACCTTGAGACAGCAAGGCCAACCCCTCCTTTTCCTTCTCAGCCTATTGAACATGAGGATGATGAGGATGAAGACCTTTATGATGATCCACCTCCACTTAGTGAATAGCAAATATGTATTATAGTTCATAAACTTATATATGCATGTGTCTTCAATTAAAAATCTAGTGACTAAATGGCAAGAACTATAGGAAACATATTTGTGTTATCATCCTCATGGCCTAAGTACTCATCATGTAGAACACCGTGTGCAAGGCTTGTATGGAAGTGACTAGCCTATCCTGACATAGGTATAAGGTGAGTGATACTTAATATAAAATTAATGTGTTTTCTTATGGTTTCATGACTTTGAAGAACTATATTACCATATGGTATGCCTCTGTTTCTCCCCCAAAAGGAGAAACTATATCAGCCTATTATCACTGATAAGTGGTTTTTCAAAAAACAAATTAACATTGTTTCCTATACTGTACTATGAATATGCTATAATACTGTATGCTGTAACATTTTTATAATAATTCATTTATGCAAGGTAGGCTACCTTGAAGCAATCGTATCAATTACATTAAGCTATCATAAAGTATACTATTGCTGCTTCTTTGTTATCAAAGCATAAATCACTATACCTGTAAATAAATGTTTCTTTTTCACAATGTCTTTCCATTTTTGATGTTTAGTGTTAGTGATACAGAACATCTACAGTGTTTTGTATCATATAAGACAATATTGATGCAAGTACTGACAGATGATTCATCTTGTAAACAAATGACATAAGCTTATAGTATCAAATATAGTACTGTAAATGCATTTTCTTTTATTTTAATAGCATTTTCCTTATTCTAGACAGCAGTATATGATAAAAATAACATAAAATATGTATTAATCAATTGCTTATTGTCAGTGAGGCTTCCAGTCAACAATAGACTGTTCGTAATCAAGTTGTAGGGGGAGTCAAAAAGTTATATGTGGATTTTTACTATGTAGGAGTCACTGCCCCTAATATACTTCATTGTTCAAGGGTCAGTTGTATGAACAGATATCCAAATCTACCAGGAAAACTTTTTTCCTATCATCATACATGTCAATTTTTGCACATTCAGCACTCCAGGGTTATGGGGCGACTGTTATGGGGTGGATATTCTCTTAAATGATGTGTATTCCTCACCAGGAACAATAGCATTAAATATTACTTTTTTCTAACTAGTTAATCTCAAATAAAACCATTTTACATACTAAACTTATAGGAACGGCAAAATGTTAACCATCAACAAATGAAGACAAAATAACTTTTATCACATTCCTTTTCTTGTATTCCTGTTATCCTTTCACCAAATCTTTCTGTACTATAATAATACCTTCATTAACTACCTTGCCAAAAAGAATTCATTAAAGTATATATTATAATAGTAACCAACATGTTATTAGAGCTTGCTAACATGACCTATACAATGTCATGGTCACACATTCTCTCCAGTTTACAGATGAGCTAACTGAAGCTCATAAAGTTTAATTTTTCCAAGGACACAAATACCTGGACAGCCACAACAAAAGCAAAACAAACAAGTGTGATGCCATCAAACTAAAAAGCCTCTGGTCAGCAAAGGAAAACATTAACAAAATGAAAAGTCAACCTATGGAGGAACTATTTTCAATCCATACATCCAATAAGGGGTTAATATTTAAATATACAAGAAACTCTTACAACTGATTAGTCAAAAGCCAAAGTAACTCAATTAAAAAGTAGCAAAAGACCTGAATGGACATTTTTTCTACAGAAGATATCCAGATGGTCAATAGACACATGAAAAGATGTCCAACATTACTAATCACCAGGGAAATGCAAATCAAAATCACAATATCACCTCACAAAATGACTGTTAGGATGACTGTTAGGATGACTCATATCAAAAAGAAAAAAAGATAACAAATGCTCAAAAATATCTGGAAAAAAGGGAACCCTGTATGCTATTGGTTGGAATGTAAACTGGTACAGCCACTATGGAAAGTAATATGGATGTTCCTCAAGATATTAAAAACTAGAACCACCATATGATCCAGTAATTCTCCTTTTGTGTGTATGTCAAAGGAAATGAAACCATATCTAAGAGGTATCTGTACTCCCACATTCATTGCAGTATTATTCACAACAACCAATGTATAGAAATGTCTGTCAGTGGATGAATGGATCAAGAAAAATAAGACACACACAGAGGAATATTATTCAGCTTTAAAGAGGGAAATCCTGTCATTTGCAGCAACATTGATGAACCTGGAGGGCATTATGCTAAGTGAAATAAGCCAGACAGAAAAATACTGAATGATATGGAACATTTAAACAAACTTCTAAAAACAGTAAAAAAGTGATTGCCAGGGGATGGAGGAAATAGGGAGAGGTTGGTAAAAGGGTGCAAACTTTTAGTGACAAGATGCATAAGGTCTGAGAAACTAATGTACGATAAGGTGAATGTAGTTGATAATGCATTGTTGTAAAACTGAAATTTGTTAAGAAAATAAAACATAAATGTTTTCATCAAGAAAGGAAAAAGGTATATATGAGAGGTGATAGGTGTCTTAATTAATATTCCTGATGTGTACATATATAAAATAATCATGTTGTAGTCTTTACGTATAACTTTGACAATAATACCTCAATAAGCCTGGGAAAAGAAGTTTCTATGAGGAAAATAATTGTATTTTATTTGCTGCTTTAGATATACTTCTTTAGTACCTGCTGCACAGCATAAATTAAATATTTTTTCTATGACCTCAATTGTATTTTGTCATCATCTCTAGGTGCCCTCCACTTAATTTATTCTGCTTACAGTTCTTCCTTTGACTAACTATCCCTCTTTTTGAGATTTTTGTTCTGTTTACCACTTTCTGTTTTAGGGTAGTATGCTAAAATAAAATCCTTCCTGAGTTTTCATCTGCTTAATGTATTCATCCATTTACATTGTTTTTGGTCTTAAATACTGCAGTCACTCTAATAGAAATTTCCATTTTACTTTTTCTAGTTAAAAATTACTAATAAAGTATATGCTTCTGCTTCTATATATTGGAGAAGATTAAAAATATCTAAAGAAAGTAGCTTCCTTCAATTAACTGAAAATATAGTTGAGTAAAAAAAGAATAGATAGAAAAATATTTGCTTAAAACTGGTAGTTCTGTTACTATATGCAACATAGATCGAGGAGAGAAAGCTCTGTGTAGGTGGATTTAATTTCTCCTTACCTTTATGGTAAAGAACATACTTTTTTCCCTACTCAGGCTTCTCTTTTATATAAGAGAATTTTGCTTCTAGTTTTCGTATTAAATTATTATAGAAGTAAAATATATACAAAAGACAAGAGAATACTATATTGAACTTCATGGACCCATCACCTAGTTTAAATGATTATTGCCTCAATATCAATCTTGGTTCATTCATATCTGCACCAACTCTCCTTGCTGGATTATTCTGAAACCAATCCCAAATATCATATAATTTTATTTGTAAATGGACCATTTTAAACATAGTAATATCATCATCACAGTTATATAAAAGAAACAATTTCTTAATATCATCAAAATCGACTCATATTGCCCCAGTTGTCTTCTTTTTATAGTAGTTTTTACTTGAATCAAAATACAAAAATGTTTCTATATTTGCAATTAATTGAAATCTCAAAAGTATTGATACATAATTAATTTCTAATGCTAGAAATTTATTCCTTTTAATTGTGTGATTCTTGTCTAAGCTTATACTGGGGAACATATTTGGCATCAGCAAAAATCCTAGGAAGAAAATTGAGATATCAGAGTATGAATTCTGCAGGGAATCACTCCTGTTTCACTGGTTTGTAGATGAGAGCTTAAACCAGCCTAGAACTTCTTACCAATTACTCACTTATACACTATAGTGGTCACCCTGATTAAGTACCACCAAGAGTGCATAGCCACCTGCCTAAAGAAATGGTGAGTGATTCTCATGACATAGGGATTCTTGGGCTGCCTTTTTACCACCATGGCTGTTATTCCATAGAAAGTTATTGTAATCAAATGACAATATTCATTTTCTGCTATTATAGCTTTATATGTTTTATTTTTCCTTTATTTTTTTGGCAAGGGAAAAGAAGTATACAGTCACTGTAACAGCAATGATTGGAAATAACTCTTGAAATGTCAAGGACTTTTTCTTTAAACAATAATTAGCAGATTAAATGCCAACAAGTACATTTAATAACCCTGATATTTTACATTTGGACCATAGCCAGCATCATCAGTAAATGTAGTCACTTAAGGGTCTCATAGCAGTATAATCTTGAATTAAAATGTTATTTATTCAGGTATATTTTAATTCCCTAACAGTAACCTCCAGTATATCAGGTATGTGTAGCAAGTACTGAAAAAATGACACTGCACATAGTTTGCTAAATAACAGGAAAGTATTTAGAAGTAAATGCCATGTCATTTTAGCTTTTTCCTTAAAAGATTTTTTGATATAATTTCATTACAGTGCCACCAATATTCAGGTGTTTTGTTCATGTACAATGCTTTAGAAAATATGAACACTAATTAAATAATTGATTCATTGAATCAATATTTATAAGGTGCCTACTATAGGCCAGATGCTATTCCAAGGAGTTGGTATAAAGCAGAGACTAAAACTAAGACCCCTCCCCCCTTTAAATAAGCCTCCAAATGAAAATAGGAAGGAAGAATTCTCACTGACATTTCTGAAAAAATATTTGAGTGCATTTATTAAACATCTAACATATTCTAGGGACCATGCTAAGCAGTAGGGTCAGTGAAAAGAGTTGGAAACATTCTTCCTTCCAGAATGATATGAGAAGCTAATAAAGATAAAAAGAAATAGCAAGCCAGACAGAGTAAAGGGTTTGGAGCAGAAACCTCAGCTGACAACTAAAGGCAGTGTTGGCAAATGAAAATATTTACTAGAAGATAATGAAAGAAAAGGAAATAAAACATAAGAGGATATAGAGACAGAACCTTTCCACCTTATATTGGTGGTAAATTCTTGGACAAATAAGATTGATTTAGCTTTTAGTTTGCTGTAGATTGAACTGTATGACAAGCTATTGAGAGTAAAAGTTCAGATTGCTAAAAGTGGGAGCTGAAAGATACTTTAACAACTCGGAAAGTCAGAGCAACAATGTTGAAATACACTTTCCTAAATCAAGTTGATGCCAAACTTGAACTAAATCAAAATTTATAAGGTTCTCACAAATGAATTTGGATTCTATAACTCAAAGTTTATGAATATTAATAAATTTATTTCTCTCATGATTTTTCTTCTATACAGTTCTTAGAAGTTGGTATTTGAATCAGAAAAAAATATTTATTTTGGTAACTCTTGGATTTTATTATCCTTTTTCTCTCCCTCACGAGAGACCACATTCTTCCCATATTAGAATCTTTGCATATGCTCTTCTCTAGCCTAGAATGGTCATCTCCCCACACTAACTGTAAATTCCTTCTTCTAATTCCTTAGGAGGTCTTACCTGACTGCAGACTCATCAGCCCTCCTACCTCCATGGAAATAAGTTCATTCATCAAAACACTGATCAGACACTGCAAATATTGATTAACTTCTACATCTTCCACTGGACTGTAATCTCATAAAGGTAATAAACCAGTCTGTCTTTCCAGTATTTTCACAGTGAATAATTCAGAGTAGATACTCAGCAAACATTTGCTGGATAAATGAATTCAGCATGTTTCTTAGAGCTAGCTGTCTCTTCTCAAGAACACTGAACCTACAGTCTAGTGAACAATTCTGAATTGCGGGTAACCCCAAACTTCTTCCATAGACATAGGGTTATTACTGTTGACATACAGTCATTGAAAACAAAAGGTCTGTCCATCTAGTCACTTTTCTAATCAATACCTTTCCAAAACTAGACCCAAATTGTTTGGATGCTTTATATATAGAAGAGTAAGCCCACAAAAATCTTAAGCCAATCAGAAAACCAAGAGTGTCCTAAAACATCATCAGCTGAAGAGTGATTTAGTAGACAATCTTCCACCATTTAAAGTCATTAAAAAATACAGCAATAATGAAAAGTTCTAAAAAGTCAGAATAAAGATGTTATTCCTTACTGGACTTATAATAGGCCCCATATTCCCAGGGACAAAGGCAATTAAATTCCAAAAATTTTAGCACTGGTGAGTGGTTTAATTATTTGACAGACTTTCTGCATACTCAGCAAGATACATTCTCTGCTTAGATCTGGGCTAATTTGGAAAGAATTTTGAGATTCTGATACTGTTCCAGGTGTGGCATGAAACAAACAGGCTCTGATGCAGAACCTCCTCACAGAAACAAAGATAAATGCATGCACGATGTGCAAGTAACATCTTCCCAATGGGGTTGTGTGCTTTTGTGTGCATGTGTCATTTTTAATCTTTTTTTGCAGAGCTGGTCAGTTGGAATATCAGGAGATAAGGAGCCATAAAGTACAAATTTTTGAAACCTTGCAGGACAAACAAAGGTTAAAATAAAAATCAAAGACATAAAAGAAGAAGAAAAAAATTGGCCTTCTGAGGGATATACAATTTAAACCAGATCCTGGCAGAACAAATTATCAGACAAAGCATCATCTGCACACATTCCCACTTAAATATTGATTTTCCTTTTTAAAGAAATATGTTCCATCTTATAACTCTTGCAGAATTTTTGCCACTTTAGTATGATTATTACTTTTCTGTTTGTATGAGTACATTGAAAAATAGACAATTGGGAGCTAAGAGTCTCAAGGAAAGATCAGAATTATACACGGTAAAACAATAAATAAGAAACCCGAAGAAACAAAGGATATAGGTTTTGAAAAGCTCAGAAAGATTGAAAAAGTAATCTGTTCATCTAATCTATTCCCAATGCAGGAAAAATTGAAAATTAGATCTTGCAAGTATGTCAGTAAAATGTAGCCCTACTTAAGATATCCCTCTAGACAGTCAAATGATCTGAAGGCAAATGCTGAGATGCAGTTTTCAAGCCATTAATCCAAGTTCTAGAAAAGTTCTCCAATATAAAAGCTGAGATAAATAAATGCAATGAAAAATAAACTACTGCTTTTCCCTCCAGAATTTAGCAATGAGAAATACACTTCTAATAGATGTTATTGCCAGGGTCCATGGGCAGTGTGTTGTAATAGGCACACAGAGGAAGACGAAACCAAAGGACTCACCTTTCACTGACAAATAATGATAGTAGTAAAATTGTTGTAATTATAAGCAGTCCAAATAGGTATCCGGTCTCTAAGAAATAATGGAATCATTGCCTCTTGCAGGAGCACTACTAACTCATAGATCCCTTTGTGAGAATTCAGAAACAAAACAAAAACTTATTTTCCTTGGGGCAGGCTTAGCCCAGCACCTTTCTGTAACTCTTACAGTCTGGCTCTGATCATGCTGAGATGTTTCCATTGCTGACTTCAGGTGGGATGTACACAAAGGTTTCCTGTAACTGACAGAAGTTTTGCATCTAATTTGGAGATGACTATAGGAGAAAAGCACATACTTACACATGATTTTCTTTTATTTAATGACTACTACTAATGCTATTTGAGAAAATTGCAAATACATTTTTTAAAGATTTTATGTATTTATTCATGAGAAACAGAGAGAGAAAGAGAGAAGCAGAGACATAGGCAGAGGGAGAAGCAGGCTCCATGCAGGAGCCGGATGTGGGACTTGATCCCGAGTTCACAGGATCACCACCCCAGCCAAAGGCAGATGCTCAACCACTGGGCCATCAAGGCATCCCTGAAAATACATTTCTAAGGTAAGTGTACAAAGTAAAAAGTTTATTTTTGAATTGACAGTGAAAAGTGAAATGTAACGTTTAGTTAATGAATAAGGCCAGAATACACTTCAGTGATCGAACAATATATTTTTAATTTTCTGTCATTTTTAATTTTCTGAACCAAACAATTCTCATAGGTTTGTAGTGTACTAGAACAACAACAACAAATGACAGGAACACATCACTTTAAACATATTTTTAGCTATCTTCAATAACTTACCTTCTCCACACATGAAGGCATTATTTATATGCTTACTTAGTCATGCAATGAGAGAAATTCTCTTTGCTGGTACAGTTAAAACTCAGTCAAAGGAGAGAATCTTAAATAACCTAAAATCTAATGTGTATTTATCATATATAACAATTATATAATATGTTGTATATAATACAATATAAAGTAGAACAAAACAAGACAAACTATACAAGTACAGGAAATATGTTTGCTCTGCTGTGGGCAGGATCCCTCTAGAATTTAACCAGCGCTTAAAGTTTTAATAAATCTTTGTCATCCATCAGTGTAATTATCTGCTATGGACTGAATGTTTTTTTTAAAATATTTTATTTATTTATTTATTCATGAGAGACACACACACACAGAGGCAGAGACATAGGCAGAGGGAGAAGCAGGCTCCATGCAGGAGCCCGATGTGGGACTCAATCCCAGGACTCCAGGATCACGCCCTGGGCTGAAGGCAGGTGCTAAACTGCTGAGCCACCCAGGCATCCTGGATGAATGTCTTTATCTCCCAATATTTATATGTTGAAATCCTAACCCCCAATATAATTGTATTTGGAGGTAGAGACTTTGGAAGGTAATTAGGTCATACTGTGGAACCTCCATGAATGGGATTAATGTCCCTATAAGGGGATAATATGACTAATGCTAGCACATACTCTTTCTGATGGGAGGATGTACAATGATAAACATGGCTGTCTGAAAACCAGGGAGATAGTACCCAGCAGATTTCAGATCTGTCAGAGCCTTGATCTTGGACCTCCCAGCCCACAGAACTGTGAGAAATAAATTTCTGTTAAGTTACTTGGTCTATGGTTACTTGTTATAGCAGCCTGAACTAAGACAGTTATCTATATCAAGTTTATCTTTTTTTTCCCAAAATACCCAACTAGCTTTCATGGACAATTTTCTATGTATTTCTTTTTTAAAAAATATTTTATTTATTTATTCATGAGAGACAGAGAGAGAGGCAGAGACATAGGCAGAGGGAGAAACAGGCTCCATGAGGGAGCCCAATATGGACCCAATCCCAGGACTCCAGGATCATGCCCTGGGCTGAAGGTAGGTGCTAAACTGCTGAGCCACCCAGGGATCCCAATTTTCTACATATTTCAAATAATAATGCATAATTAAATTTCATCACTAAATTCTAAATATAATCAGCATAATCTCTATAAGAAACACAGAGATGAGTCTTTTTCATTATATCACTCAGGCAGTGGAGTAAAAGTGGCTACAGGGATATGAAACAAATAGAGAATAGTGAAAATGTCAATGCCAACAAGTGGCATCTTCCAGCTACCTAGCTCCAGTGGCAGATTTTTATACAAAATGTAAAGTTTAATGAGGGAGATTATTTACTTCCAACACACTTTCTCCCTCCTCTTAATTATTTTCTCCTCCAAGATCAATGTTACTTTGTTGCAGAAGAATATAGACCAGCATTCATACAAAACCTACAAATGTGAATATCTTACCATTTATGCTGAGTAAGGCAGGCTCAATTCATGCAAAATGTAGAGTTCCTGTTATCTTTTCATTGTTCTTGTTGCTCTGTGTCATTTTCCTCTCTCGAGAGTTATCAAATATGTCATTGGAAATAGTGTCAATTTGTGTATTCAGTTTGAAAACCACCCTGATTCTAACTATACTTACTGTTTTATATCACTAAACAATGGTCATCTTTCTTACCTGACTTTGTAGGACAACTCTTGAGCAGAGATCCCATGATTTGGGAGAGGGTATTTTATTTCTTTATACTTTTTTTCCTTAGGAAGTTTATAGGAAAGAAAGGAAGATGGTTAAATACAGTATAAATGTAAAACATTAGACATACACATTGAAATCAACAGTAAAATACTGAGTTTGCTGGCACTTGGAATTTCTCCCTGCAATGAAGGACTTTTATCTGCATGCCAATGTTGTAAATTTACCTCAATCTCATAATTATATGCTTAAAATACTACATTATGTATTTTGGTGAAGGAGTACTTTGAATCTAATTGCACTCTAAAATTTTATAATTTATTCTATATGTAGGCCTGTCAATTGCATCTATGTATAGATAATCATAGTCATAAATTGACTCTTCTGTGCTTTTCATATTTGACAGAGATTTTAATGAAAGGCGAATACCAAGTATATAATTACTTGCTCTGTTCATGCCCCATTAAATGAATAGGGCTCTAAATTTTCCAATGGGTGATACCAGTAAGAAGGTAGATTCTTTCCACCCAAACTTCCTCAATTAAAAAAAATATATATGAGAATACCTAAGGCACCTAGTATTTGACTATATGAACAAGTAGAGTCTCCTGAAAAGTTTTTTTTGGGGGATGTTCTATATGACTATTTTTTTTCTTCTAAGAAATAAAAAATGTGTTTTATTATTTTTTAATTCTATAGTATGTTTTTTTTCCTTTTGATTTTATGGATTTTAAGGTTTCTTTCTTTTTTTTTCTTTCATTTTAGTGATATTTTAGGAAAATATAATGACTTCTTAAACCTCTAAGAGGCCCTTTTTCCAGTGAAGTCTGGGAAAAAATAAAAAAGAGAAATAATTATTTTGAAAGTCTAATATTTGGTTAACAGAAAGAACAACCATTAAGGAAATAGGCCCATTGCAATGACTTTTTGTTTCACACTTAAAAATATGTTTTAAAAATCATGCTTACCTCATTCAATGAACAGTATTTGCTAAGTGAAAAATCTCAAAATCCCACGTATCTTTAACAGAAACGGAGTGAGCAGGGGAACAATCAGTCTGTTCTCATTCACATCGGGCAGATATCTGACTTTGTAGATCATTAAAAATCCATTTTTTGAATTGGAATAAAACACAAGTTTTAAAAGAATACTTTTAAATATGTGTTAATAAAAATTATTTTATCTTTTTTTAATTAAGAAAAATTAGATTTTCTCAAGAAAACTAGAACTAGGTATTTCAAGTTTCAAAAATTTATGTTTATGACTTCAGAATTTTAAAAGATATATATATACATCCAGCAAATTTAGATTACAATGTATATTTGTATTGATTTGAATCAAGAGACTGAGATACTGAGGTATAGATATAGGGAATATTTGTAATTAATATCTGTTACTTTTTGGGTATTCATCTAGAAATGTCTTTTATTTTCCCCACGATAAGTACAGTTTTAAGATATACGTTGTCATTATGGAAGTATCTCAGAAATAGTAGGAGCACATTTGAAGGAAATTAAACAATAATATTTTGTATTTATGTTCCAATTTAAATATTAATGACATATTTATATATTTTGTGAATTCTAATTATATATCATCAATAAGTACTTGAGACAAGATTAAGCCAATTTTCCTATATATAGCAACTTTAATTATAACATAAAATTTAAATTCTTTTTCACACCTCCAAACTTGGTAAAATGAAAGAATACAAAAGATGGATATTATACATATATATAAATACATACATATATATATATATATATATATATATATATATAAGTTAATCCTAACTAATGCTAATTATTTTGAAATTTCTCTTTCAGTGGAATGTAGAACAACACATCACAATACCTGTGATACATTGTGATCACTCATTTTAAGTCAACTTGACTGGGCCATGGTGCCCAGATGTGTGCTCAAACATTACTATGAATGTTTCTGTGAGGGTGTTTTTGGATAAAATTAACATTTAAATCAGCGGATTTAAGTAAAGCAGATCATTCTTCATTAATGCGGATGGGCCTCATTCAATCAGTTGAAGGCCAGACTAGAACAGAAAATTGACTGCTTCTGAGCATGAGGGAACTCTGATAGCAGACAGCCCCCATACAAACTGCAACATAGGTCTACCCTAGCTTTTCATCATGTTGGCCTCTGGACTATAGCATTAGCTTTTCTCTGAGTCTCCAGCCTCTTGGAGCAAGATTGCTAGCCCCCCTATCATTGAGCCAATTTTAAAAAATCAATGTCTCTCTCCCTTCTTTCCAGTCTTCTCCTTCCCACCTCAGGATTAAGGTTAGAGTGGGTCTTTGCAAAGATTTCTTGGATTTGACACTCAAAAGCAAAGGTAAAAAAAAATAAAAAAATAAAAAATAAAAAATAAAAATAAACCAGTGGGACTACATCAAACTAAAAAGCTTCTGTTTAGCAAAATAAATCATTAATAACATGAAAAGGCAACCTACCAAAAGGGAGAAAATATTTGCAAACCATATATGTGATAAGGGTTTAATATGCAACATATATAAAGAACTCCTACAATGCAATAGAAAAAAATCAATTAAAATGGACAGAGAATCTAAACAGATATTTTTCCAAAAAAGTCATGCAAGTGACCAGTAGGTACATGAAGTGTGTTCAGCATCACTGATCATCAGGGAAATGCAAATCAAAACCATATTGAGAGCTCACCACATAGATCGGCTACTATCAAGAAGAAAAGTGTTGGTAAGGATAGAGAGGAAAGTGAACCCTTGTACACTGCTGGAGAGACTGTAAAACAATGTATTCATTTCTGAAAATAGGATGGAGATTCCTCAATAAAATAGTACTATCATATGAATTAGCAATTCCAGTTCTGGGTGTTTATCTGAAGGAAAAGAAAAGCTAAATTACTATCTTGAAAAGACCTCTGCACCTCCATGTTCACTGAGAATTATTTATGATTGTCAAGAAATGGGAACAACTTGTGTTCATCATAGATAAATGAATAAACAACATGTAGTGTCTTTATATATATATATATATATATATATATATATATGTATATACATACATGCAATGGAAGATTACTTTGCTATTTGCAATAGCATTGATAGACTTGAAGGCATTATGCTAAGTCAAATATGCCAGACAGAGTAAGACAAATTGTGTATGATCTCACATATATGTGGAATCTAAAAAGAAAAGAAAAGAAAATCCCTGAGCTTATAGATATAGGAAACAGACTTGGCAGTTACCAGAGTTGAGGTAGGGTGAAATGGGTGAAGGTGGTCAAATGGTATAAACTTCCAGTTATAAATTAAGTCCTGAGGATATAATGTACAGCATAACTACAGTTAACAATATTGTGTTGCATATTTGAAAGTTACTAAAAGAGTAAATCTTAAAAGTTCTCATTACAAGGGGAAACACAGCTTGTTTTATGATGAATGTTATACACTTAAAACTAAGATAATGTTGGGCAGCCTGGGTGGCTCAGCAGTTTAGCACCATCTTCAGGCGTGATCCTGCAGACCAGGGATTGAGTCCCACATCAGGCTCCTTGCATGGAGCCTGCTTCTCCCTCTGCCTATGTCTCTGTATCTGTCTGTCTCTCTCTCTCTCTCTCATCTCTCAGGAATAAATAAATAAAATCTTTAAAAAAACTAAGACAATGTATTTGTCAATTATATCTACTTAAAAAATCATTTTGATAAAAAATGCTGTATACAGAAGACATTGCTGCAAAGCACAAAGGCTTTATGCTTTGGCACCAGTTAGAATTGAATTTGAAGTTAGTTTCTCCTGTGGAATTTTGAGAAATTCACTGAGCCTTAGTTTTTTATCTGTACCATGATTTTTCTAATATTTACTCTAGTGGACATTTCTGTCTGCCTATATTCTTCTAAGCACTCTTTCTAGCTGTGGGACTTCACATTATATGTGTCACCTTTCTGGAGAGATAGAAATCACTTATGCAGCTTTTCTTGCAGGTGAAATGCAGGCATGTGACCTAGGCTTTTCCAACATGATATCCTTGTGTTCAAATTTGATTTTGAAAAGAATGGCTTGAGGAATGAGATTCCCTGAAGAATTGCAGTGGTGAGGATGGCAAGAAATGCTTTGTTTCTGGGGACAGTCCCGGTAGAGATCTAGGGGCTAGGGATTATTAGCAGAGTGAACCACACACCTGTATCCTCTGGACTCACCTGGTGGTATAATTTGAATTACATCCAAAAGCTAAATTGTTGGTGTTCAGATATATGTGAGATAATATAGTCTATTGAATCTTTCTGCTTAAACTAGCTAGAATGGATTCTCTTGCTTATGATGGAGACATATACTTTACAGGTATACTATGAATTAGAAAATGTGCAAAGTGCTTAAGGCAATTCCTGTTACATATAGTAGAGTTACAATATTGTGGTATGCTCTGTCACTTAAGCTTTCTACAATCGAAAGTTTTTTCCTAAATTTTATTCCATTTTTTAGAAACTTTCTGTGGGTTATGTATAAAAATTAGCACAGTGTCAGTAATGTAGGGTGCTATTATAATGTGTATCAATGGATTAAATATACAAGGAGATTTCTTATAAAGTTGGACTGACCATCAAAATGTCTACAAATTATAAAAGCTTTTAGAAATTATTCAGAGATTGCATATGCTATTCTTATTTGTTTTTGTCAAAGACTGTATTTTATAATTTGCATAAGGAATTCTACAAGACATCTCCTAACTGCAGAATGAATGCACCAAGCCATAAAGAGATCTGGATCCAATGCGGAGATATTTTCTTTACAAGTTCAAGCAGAAGGAAAAATAGAATTAATAAGGAAAAATGTTTTCAAACTCAAATCTTATATTTGCAAGTCAAGAAGGGAGAGATTAGTGGAAGGCAGAAAATTGTTTTAAACAAACCTGGCTATCTTAGATATAGGAAAGGTTAATTGAACAAAGTGGCAAATAAGATGGGTAGGTAAAAGGAGATAAAAAAACACTCCACAACCCCTTTCCCACAAGATTTGTTCTTTCAATTTCCTTTTCTGAACTGAATTAATTTGCTCTTTGAAGAAGCATTTATTGAACTCCTTTTAGTGCCACCCACTATTTAAACATAGTGTACAACTATGAACAAAGCAGCTTTCCATAGACCTATAGGGAAACATAAGCTGTTCCTCCTGAATGTCCTCAGGAGAGTTGATATATTCTCGGATGAAGGGAAGTGAAACAAAATAACCAAGGGTATGGGGGAGACAGTATTTGTATATTTTCTGGTTCTGTTTTCTTTTTATTTCACTATCACAGACTGCTCCTAAGTAGACAGTGCTTTGAAAGAAAGACTATAAAACCAAATGGCAACTAACTCTACTAGTCTTGTATCTAAACCAATCATAATGTTATCACAGTTCTACTTTATACTCTGCAAAATTTCCTTCACCTATAGTCTAACATAGGAGAAAAAGATAATCAGAAAAAAAAGAGTGATTTCCACAAAACTAGTGTTTCCTTCAAACTGAGTCTCACTCCTACACCTTTTAAAGAATCAATGTCATTTGAAAGAGAAAAAGAATAGAGCTTATACAATCCATCCAGATTTTCAATACCTATACAAGTCTACTTATTCTGGTGGTGTAGAGATATTTTGTGCTTTAGAATAGTGCCTGGCATTTACTATGAGTCAGTACATGTTTTCTCAACATAAACACAATAACTTTTAATTTCATCAGTCTATCATACTTTTATCATTCTAACCGAAAATCTCCTGGATATTTTATTTTTTTAAAGATTTTTATTTATTTATTCATAGAGACAGAGAGAGAGAGAGAGAGGCAGAGACATAGGCAGAGGGAGAAACAGGCATCATACAGAGAGCCTGACGTGGGACTTGATCCAGGGTCTCCAGGATCACGCCCTGGGCTGCAGGCGGTGCTAAACCGCTGCACTACCGGAGCTGCCCTCCTCCTGGATATTTTCTAAGAAACCACATTTCTGTAACATATATACACGCACTTGAATCAGCATCAACATCGCTAGATTCTTGAAAAGTAACTTGATTGAAAACTCTTCTATAGAAAATTTGTATGCCAAAAGAAGACAGAAAATGGGAATATACAAAACTAAAAGTCACTAAATATACATTTAAAAAAACCCAAAACTGAGCAGATAACATCTGCTTGCAAAAACCAACTGAATATATGAACATGAAAAATCTGCTTTGGGAGGTTAACTCTATTAGATGCAAATTAGAAGGCAGGCTCCCTAACTCACAATAATTCCCAGAGTGAGGATTCACCCTCTTCTATCCTTTGGGGTAACTGATTTTCTTTTCTGTCAACCCTCTACAAAGATGTAAAGGTGTATGCCATATGATGCTTCCTCTCTAGGACAGAGTAATCACATTCATGAACTATTAGGCCAGTAATATGCATCACATCCCTGACCTCAATGGCTGCTCCAGAACAATGTTTACCCATCTTTCCTGATACTAAGCGATCACTGTTAAAGGTATTCCCTTTCCAGGCCTTTCTCCCATATACTGCTGAGATCCAGTGAGTCTGGGTAGGGCTTGGCAACTGGCATTTTAACAAGTCTTCTGATGAGGAAATTTTGAAATGTGTTGCTCTAAAGTAGTGCTTCTCAAGCTTTGCTCTGAGGTGATTTAAAAATCCAAATGCCCTAGCCCTCTTTCATGTAATTGGATCATAGTCTCTGGCAGTAGGAAACAGGCATCAGTGTTTTTAAAAAACAGTCTGTGAGTATTAGCAGCATCAGCCTCATTAGAGAGCTCATTACAAATAGAAACTCAGACCCTACTCCATATTTACCTAATCCTAATAATCAGAATTTTTAAAATCAGAATTCCCAGGTGATTTTTATGCACATTAAAGCTTTAGAAGCATGGCTGGGATAGAAGTCTGGTGAAAATCAGGCAAAGGGTTTTCTAAATTGAACTGAGAGAGAACTTCCCCATTGGTGGGGAAGGCAGAGAGGAGGCCAGTAGCCCTCATTTCTATCATTCTCATGATTTGATCATGTGAGTTACTGAGTTAAATATCTTGGTTTTTGTGTTTTTGTTTTTTGTTTTAAACAAAGAAGTTCTAATTCAGTGAACTCCTTCTAAAACCACCTTTATTGAGACGCCTGGGTGGCTCAGCAGTTGAGCCTCTGTCTTTGGCTCAGGGCATGATCCCGGGATTCCGGGATCCAGTCCCGCAATGGGCTCCCTGGGAGGAGCCTGCTTCTCCCTCTTTTTATGTCTCTGCCCCTCTCTCTGTCTCTCATGAATAAATAAAAAAGATCTTAAAAAAATAAAAATAAAGCCACCTTTATTCAATTCCAAAAACATTAAGTTTTCTAGGAAATTGCTGAGGCTCTTTTTAAAAACGGAATAACACATTTTGTGAATAAAATTTCTTAGTTGTTTGAAATTTAATTCACTTCCTGTACTTTCATTCTTCTTTAAATTCATATCTTTGCAAAATGATCATGTAAAGTGTAGCCATTTCATACATTATAAAGTGCCAAAGAAAAATATTTTCCTGAACCTTCTGTAATATATGTATATTGAGAAATTACTTCTCTTTCAACAACCCCATACACTAGCTCAAGGGAGATGAGAATAATAATTATTAGAGCATTCTTTTTTTTTCTGTAGCATAAGTGGGTTGGTGAATACATGAGCAGATTGAATATTTTTAAGTTTGGAGGAAATTAGAAGTCTTAAAATGAATCCTTGGAATGGTGACTTAATATTGGTAAGCTATTTTCAAATGATTTAATTAAAGTAGAAAAGTTATTTGGAAGAGAGCCAGTGGTTGCAACTTCTTTGTGTGGCTTCTGTGAGCCAAATGTATGTTAAGAACATACATTGTGACCCAGAAAAGGTCACATACATTGTGACCCAGAAGAGGTTGTCACAAAGCAGTCAGTAGCCTTTGGCCTCTGGGTCAAAAACTGTGATTTTGTGCACAGACTGAATTTAAGATGGGAAAACATCTATCAAAGTGAATGAAGGGAAGAATACCTAACACTATACTTCAAGGAACTAGAACAACAAACTAAATTCAACATTAGCAGAAGGAAGAAAATAAAGATCAGAGCCAAAATAAATGAAAAGAAAGCCCCTTCCAAAAGGGAAAAAAATGATGGAATAAGAGTTGTTTTTTTTGAAAAGATAAACAAAATTGGCCAACTCTTAGAAAGACTAGTAAAAAAAGAAAGGACAAAAACAAATCAGAAGTGAAAAGAAAAACATCATAAAACTACAGAAGTAAAAAGGTCATAAGAGACTGCTACCGACAGTTATATGCCAAAAAACTAAATAACCTAAGTGAAATGGGTAAATTCCTAGAAATGAAAACTTACCAAATCTAAATTGGGAAGAAATGGAGTCTGAAGAGGTCTATAACTAGTATGGAGATTAAGTAATGAAGAATCACCTAACAAATTAAATCTCAGGACCAGATGGCTTCCCTGGTGAATTTTACCATATATTTAAAGAAGAATTAATGTCAATCCTTCTCAACTTTTCCAAAAATCAAAAAAGAGGAAATATTCTCAAATTCATTTTATAAGGCCAGAATTATCCTGATACCCAAGTCAAGAAAGGATGCAACAAGAAAGCTAGAGGCTACTATCCCTGATGAAATCTCAAAAACAAAAACAAAAACAAAACAAAACCACAAACCAAATTTGGCAAAGGATCATGTGACACGATCAAATGGATTTGTATTTCGAATTCAGTGATCATTTGATATACACAAATCAGTCAATGTGATACATCGCAATAGAATGGAAGAATAAAAGTCATATAATCATCTTAATAGACACAGAAGCGGCATTTGCCAAAATTCAACACCCATTCATGATAAAAATTCTTAACAAATTAGATAAAAAAGAAAGTACTTCAACATAATAAAGGACATCTATGACAAGCCCACAGCTATAGCTGTTATAATACACGGTGGTGAAAAGTTGAAAGCTTTTTTTCCCTAAGATCAGGAATATGACCACTACTTTTACCATTTCTATTCAGCATAGTAGTAGAAGTCCTAGCTAGAGCAATCAAGCAAGAAAGAGAAATTAAAAAGAAAATCAGAATTAGAAAGAACAAAGTACAATTTTCTGTATTTGCAAGGGATACGAATTTATAAATAGAAAATTCTAAAAATTTCACCAAAAGATTGCTAGATCTAATCAACAAATTCAATGAAGTTGTGTGATACAAAATTAATATATAAAATCAGTAGTGGTTTCATACACCAATAAAAAATTATCTGAAAAAGAAAAAAAGAAAATGATTACATTTACGATAGCATCAAAACAGTAAAATATTTAAAAATAAACTTAACCAAAAAGGTGAAATCTCTACTCTGAAAACTGAGATACTGATGAAAGAAGTCAGTGGTATCCCATGTTCAGTTTTTTTAAAAAAAGGAAAAGTGCAATTACATGGGTAAAACTTGAGGACTTACTAACAGAAATATGCAAATCATAGAATCCTTTTCCCTTCAGAATGAGCAGAATAAAGACATGAAGCATGGATTTCAAGCATCTATCTTAAGTTGGTGAATAAAAATCACATGTTAAGAAGAGTAGAGCATGGGGTCGGGATGGGGTGAAGGGGGAAGAAGTTTCCTGAAGAAAGCAGACTTTTAGCTATTAGATGGTCCTAGAACAGAGCCTGATAGTCATGTCCTGTTTTGAAATTTAATATTGCAGTTAATCCTACTGTGTTAACAATACTAAGAACAAAATTATATGCCTTTAAAAAAATTATATGCCTTTTAGTATTTTCTTTGTATTATAGTTGTGGAATATGTATTGTCCTTTTAAACAATCTTAGCTCATTTTTTTGGAATATGGCAGGATAATCATAAAGCCAGGTACATATATCTGCATATGTGCAGGCATACCTACATGTAAATTAATTATGATTGCATTTACCTCTACTAGATTCTGAGTTTATTTGGTGCTGAAAGTATGTCATATTCTCTCTAGTGCAATATATTGCTAAGAACCAATCAACTGAACTGACAAATCAGAACCAATAGAAAATAAGGATAATAAAATGTCCTTGAAAGCAAAAAAATGGAGGATACAAGCCATGTAATTCAGTAGGCAAATGTTCCTCTTGGTGACCAACACACAGATACAGCTTTCAAAGCAGCCGCTTTTGTCTCATATGTATCCCTTGTCTTTCCTAGGCCCTGAAAATTGACCTCTTCCTTTCACTGAAGTATTTTTATAAAACAAATCATCCCATTCCTTTTTATTTATATAAATATAGATACAAAAGTAGAATGAGGGGGTAGGCCAAACATTCATATTTATTGGCTATATATAGAAATTAATTCCAGTTTTCATGAAAGTATAATGACCAGCTTTCTAGAAACAAAAAAGGTAAAATAGTCCCATTTCTGCACCAAAAGAAAGGTGGCAGGAAGGTAGGGAGGAAGGGGAGGATGGAGGGAGGGAGGGAAGGAGGGCGGGACAGAAGGAAGGAAGGAAGGAAGGAAGGAAGGAAGGAAGGAAGGAAGGAAGGGAGGAAGGAAAGAAGGAAGGAAAGGAAAGGAAAGGAAGGAAAGGAAGGAGGAAGGAAGGGAGGAAGGAAGGAAGGAAGGAAGGAAGGAAGGAAGGAAGGAAGGAAGGAAGGAAGGGAGGAAGGAGATAAGAGAAACACTGACTGGTAGTGTTGGCCAAATTCTATGGTGTAAATGCTGCCTTCATGGATAATTTCAAGCTACAAACTATTTTACCACTGGTTCATAAAATTCCCCCAAATTTAACAATCTCCTCTTGCCAGCAGGCAGAAGCTGCCACAATGCACCTTTCTTTTTTCCAGGAGGAGGTTTCAAGCTTGTGCTTCCTATAAGTTTCTATGGAAAAAAAAAATCGGCTTTTAAAGGCTTTAGTTTAAAAACGTTCTTAAAATCATTTACTTTACTGTGCCCCTTAATATCTGCAAATAGTGCCCCTCTTTACATGGTTGTCAGTGTTTAGATAACTCTTCTTTGGGTTGAAGAACACAGGTACAAGCCCAGATTTGATCAGTTCATCCAGGGAATCCACAGCAAAGCCAAGAAGCAAACCTTGGTCTACCTGTGGTATTTTCTTAGAGACCTTTGCTCTTTCAGAGCCCGAAGACGTGAGTGTTTCTGAACCAGTTAAAGTTCCATTTAAGCAGTAAGAGTTCCCATGTATTTAAATGACAGGACAGGTATTCTGCAGAGATTTAATAAGTCTTGGTAGTCTACATATCACTGATAGTATTCATGTTCCTATGCCATTGTTACACTGAAATCAGCCTGAGGTATGTGTTTATTTTATACACAGGCAGTGACTCTGAGGCTATACATAACATAGGTCAATTAAAACTCTGGGTCAAACTATGGTGCTTCTGTTTTCATACCTTAATATAAGTGATCCATAAACTAGTTTCCAAGGAAACTAATAAAGAAAAACAATCACCCCCAATTGGTGTTAATAGCAAATAACTGTAATACAATGTGTCTTCATTGTTCTTAATATCTACTTGAAGGGCATCTTATACACTATAAATACAATGTATGCTACAATGTATGCTATAGAGAAATAATCACAACAAAGTAGTTATACTACTTTTATGCTATAAAATTATAGCACTTTATAGTTTGTAGGATCAAGTCCCACATCAGGCTCCCCAGGGGAGCCTGCTTTTCCCTCTGCCTGTGTCTCTGCCTCTCTCTTGCTGTCTCTCATGAATAAATAAATAAATCTTTTTAAAAAAAGTAATGGAAAGATAGTAGATGTGAATTTAAAACCAAAATTGATTTACCTTTTTATCATTCTCTGCAGAAAACTAACCATGAAGTGTCTACCCATCCAAAGAAAGGATAAAGAAGGAAGGAGAAAAGAAGAATCTATCAACAGAAAGTACAGAAGGAAGAGGGGAAAAAGGGAGTGAGAAAATCACACACTAAAATTAATGGTTATACACAAGGACAAGGATGTAGCTAACGGTATAATTATCACCCTGTTCCCTTGAAATTTGTACTCCCAAAACTCATTAGCAAAATTGTTTTGTGAGCCTCACTTGGAGAGGGAAGTAAACGGTGTTGGTTGGTTTAACAAATAAGTATTGAGCCCCTAGACTAGGTACAGTTTTAGTCCCAAACAGTACTTTCCATTTATGGACCTCTTAGGGAAAATCTACATGGTATCCCACTTAGTTTCTATCAGAACAAACAGCTACATACATTAGGAAAGAGAGTGTATATCAGCTGCACTGTCTTCTAGGTGGGATTCATTTAGGACAGTCCAAACATCGGCTTTTTAGAAGATAATGGTTCATGTTTCAACTGATGAGTTTCAGCATAAACAATGTGTATTCATCAGTGTTCTTCACAGAACCAGAACCAGCAGGAAGATATGGTGTATGAGAGAGAGTGAGATTTGTTCTGAGGAATCTATTTAATATGAGCAGGACATCCAGGAAAGCCCGTGGTATAACTGGTCTGAATCCGAAGGCCTGAGAATTGGGGCAACCAGTGGTGTAAATCTCAGTTTAAGAGCTAAGCTAGAGGAGATGAGATGTCCTAGTACAATTAGTAAGGCAGGTGGAGGGTGGCGGGTGGGGGCGGGGAGGACAAATTTCTCCTTCCTACATCTTTTGTCCTATTTAGGCCCAGACTACCCTGCAGAGAGTAATCTACTTTACTGAGTCCTCTGATTTAAATGCTAATTTTACCCTGAAACTCCGTGACAGACATACCTCAGAAACTACGTTTAGTCTGGGCACCCAGTGGCTAGCTAAGTTGAGATATAAAATTATTATACACTGCACAATAGCTTCTGAACCAACACGTAAACTAGTCTATACCCTTCACTAGAAGGTAGACAACACATTTATTCTACTGTATTTCAAGGTGCCAATATCCTTGAAACAACACCTTGAATATCACAGGCAAATCAATCATGATTTCTGGGCACCAATGTTGACTCTGACAGTGCTTGATACATGTCAGTATACATTCAGAAATATCTCCCACATATTTGCCACATAATAATTAAAACTTAATGTCTTTAAAGTTTGGGTTTTGTTTTGTTCCTCTCTGAAATTTTCAATCTTCTAAGATTATAGCAGGCACTCACTAGATAGTTCTTCAACAAAATTTGAAACAAATTAGCACATAAAGTTTATCTCAATTTATTATATCATAAGACTTGATTTTTTTAATTCATGCTGTGTATGTGTGGGAGACACAGGCTCTTTATGATTAACTAAATTTGCATTTGACTCTTGACTTGTCAAGTTTAGATATACAAGTCAGCATTAACATTTTAGTTTTCCCTTCTTAAGAGCTTGATTGAAATTTTAGCATTTTAATTCTAAATTGTGTTCATAGAAACCTTGAAAATAAATAGTAATCAGAATATTCTAGTTTAATTACAGAATTTGAGATCTTCTACTTGGAATAAAGTTCAAGCGTCTCTTATTCCATCTGTATCAGTGCATGGTAGGGATTTTTAGGTAATGTTCTTTGTACACTTGGATTGCTTCTCCTCAGAAGCTTTGTTTGAAATTCACTCATCCAGTAATTGTCAGGAAGAGTCTTCCATAAGATTTGAAAAATTTAGTATAGACTCATGGATTTTTTTACAATTTATAGAGAAGAGAGGGAGTTTTATATAAAATCTGTCAGTTAGAGAGCACTGTACATAATTGATAGCAATAGAAGTAAGTTCAATATATTCTATATACTGCTATGGAACTTTGCTATTCTAATAGGTTTGTTTCACTTTTTCAGTACCATATAGTTTTATCATCAGTTACATATTTACTCACAACTCAAGATTTTTAAAAAGGATCAGAGCAGATTTCTGAGGTTAAATGGGTCGCTCAACAGCTATTAAAAGATCTGTTCAAAGCTGAACACTGTCATTTGCTTCAGTTTCTACTCATATTACAATGTTTTATTATTTATTTATTTATTTATTATTTTAAAAGATTTTATTTATTCATAAGAGACACACAGAGAGAGAGAGAGAGAGGCAGAGACAGGCAGAGGGAGAAGCAGGCTCCATGCAGGGAGCCTGATGTGGGACTAGATGCCGAGTCTCCAGGATCAGGCCCTGGGCTGAAGGCGGTGCTAAACCACTGAGCCATCTGGGCTGCCCTATTACAATGTTTTAAAATAAATATTAATATTAATATTATAGTGTTTTTAATGTAAAGCATTAAATTTCTCTCATGAAATAATAATTTTGGAAAAAACCCCATCTCAATTATTTGACAATTTCAAATGTCTTTGGAGTTTTCTTAAATACACAATTACACCTTGAAGGAAATTATACCATGCCTCTAGAAAAATGAAATAATGTGTGCAGTTTATGAAGTGCATTCATAGCATGCATATGTATGATTCTTCAAGAACATTCTGGCATATGCATGAAAAAAGCCTTTTAAATTTTTTTTTTCAATTTTTAGGAATACACCAAAATAAATGAAAATACTTCTTTTGCATCCATGAAATATATATTCATGCTATCCTGGTGGTACAGTGTGTGATTACTTTTCAAATGTTAAAGAAAGGATACAAGGATTTGCACAGTAACATAATGAAGAGTTTGATGTCAATGATTTGTGAGCAGATCCTCTCATCTTTCAAAGGTAACTTTTCTGATGCATTACTTATTTAGTTGTCTCAATGTTGAAAGGTCCATGGATAAGTGTAAGTCATCCAAATATTCAGTGTGTAACAATGCACCATAATCAGTGTCTTAGTCTTTGCTATCTTTTAGGTCTCACAATATCATGTTAATTGGCAGATGCCAACGTCAAAAATCATTTCTGCCACACCTATATTACAAAGTATACAAAAGGAAAGTTTCAGAGCTAAAAGGCCAGTCTGCTTGAACACATTATAAATCAATCAGTGCTTATGAAATGAAGAGGAAAGGAGTACAGTAATTTGATCAGTATGTTTCCTTGATCAGGGTCACCCATTCTTTCTGAAGTCACTGCATCAGGGCCACAAAAGTGGCAACAATACACAGGAGAAAAACCTTTATTAAATTGTCAGGAATCTCAGCACTAGAGTCTGACTGTCAATGTTTTATAGCTAAAACTCCCTTTTCTACTTGAGGCTAGAGGTAAGTGCTCTGTAAACCAAGGAGTGAGGGAGGAATGATGGATTCCACTTGCTGGAGCTATTAGTCTTGAAATGTTTTGCACAGCTGCTCCAAAAAGATCGAAAAATGCAACCAAAGATAAGAAATTTCAGGTATTAGTCTTTGATTCTATGCAAGAGGTTTCATGGCTTGAATTAAAAGGATCTTATCTGCAAGCCAAGCACCACGTTTTGGAATATGAAATGGACTAAGCCTAATTTTCATTTTTTTTATGGATGTGTGAAGTATCTTTATGGGATTCCCACCACTTAATTCAAGAAGAGAGTTCACCATACAGCTGAAGATTTAAATATTTTACTTTCATTATAGCATATACATAGGTCTGACAGGAAATTTTGCAAAAGTATTGCTGGTGTCCATCAACTACTAGACATGCATGCATAAGAAGTAACATTTTGCAGAGGTCCCAAGAGATTGGATTTTAGCTAAAATCAGCCTGTCAGTTTTAGTCTTTCCTTAGGTCTCCCTTGGTTCTTTATGAGAAAAGGAAATGGAACAATAGAAATTGAATGTCTATAATTCTACAGAATGGAAAATATATATGTGTAATATATATGTGTATACATATTATACATACATATTGTAAATATTATGCATATATATATATATGTATACACACAAATTGACCCTCTTTTATCCTTTGGAATTTTAGGATTTCTTTTTAATTTCATTTTAAAACATTATTATTGGTCATTCTCTCCTACTGTGATGTAAAAAGATTCTTAGGTTGTCTCATTAGTTATTGATACTCTATTTAATTGTATAATTTAGAAAAATATGCCCCCCTGCAGGGTGAACATTGGTTGGTAAGAAGAATGCAAGTTGAATTTCAGTCTTTAGCTGCTCCCATGGGCAGGTCCCTTTGTGCATGTGCACAAACTACACCATTGTACATGACAATTTGGCTATTGGTGTGGTAGGAGTAAGGAAATAGAGAAAAGAATTAAGAGAATTGGAGCATGGGGCAAGAAGGTGAGTTTTACTGTATTACTAGGGCTTTATCTACTTGAACAGAGCTCTTTCAGAAGGAAAGAAGCAGTGGGGTACCTGGGTGGTTCAGTCCATTAAGTGTCAGACTCAATTTCAGCTCAGGTCATGATCTCAGGGTCATAAGATTGAGCCCTGCATTGAGCTCTGCACTGGGCATGGAACCTGCTTAAGATTCTCTCTCTCCCTCTGTCTCCCACCACTCCCACCTCTGCTCTTGCACTCTATTAAAAAAAAAAAAAAAAAAAAAAAAAGGAAAGAAAGTACAGTCATCAGTAGACCTGAAGTTAACTAAAGTACATTCTTAGAGATGAAGTAAGACTGTCACCCCTTAGTCTCACAGAATACATGGTAATGGCTTATTCTTTGTGGTCACTTTAGACTTTGATGAAAAAATCCTGGGTGATATGATGGGAGGTGTTCAGAAAATGCTACCTTGAGATTTTCTAGATTTAATACTCAATTACTCTTGGGTTGCCTGCATGGTTCATTTAAGTGTCCGCCTTTGGCTTAGGTTGTGATCTCAGGGTCCTGGGATTAAGCCCTGTGTTAGGCTTTCTGCTCAGCAGGAGCCTGCTTCTCCCTTTCCCTCTGTGCTATCTCAAAAGATAAAAAAAAAAATTTAAATACATAAATACTCTGGGACACCTGGGTAGCTCAGTGGTTTAACACCTGCCTTCAGCCCAGGATGTGATCCTGGAGTCCCAGGATCAAGTCCCACATCAGGCTCCCTGGATGGAGTCTGTTTCACCCTCTGCCTATGTCTCTGCCTCTCTCTCTCTTTCTCTCTCTCTCTCTTTCTCTCTCTCTGTGTTTCTGATGAATAAATAAAACCTTTAAAAAAGTAAATACTCAATTATTCTTTATTGGATTTAGAATCCCAATTTTACATGAAAAATATGTAGCTTTGAAGCATTTATCTCTCTGTTAACTATATAATGCGTATATTCCATAGGAAATACTTTTGGTCAACTACCACTGAGGCCCTTCATATAGTCACATTATTCTCTCTCTTCCAGGTGCATATTTGTTTAACTTGGAGGCTGAAGAAGCAAAGGCAAAGAAAGTTCACTAATTTGCACAAGATCGCACAGAAATTATGAAGTGCCAATTTGAATCAGGAAATCTGCATCTACCATGGTTAGAATATGCATGATTTAACTGAACCTCATCTCCCAATATGCCTGTTCCAAAACATACATGTGCTCTTGGGCAGCTCAAATGGCACTGGGAGCCTGGGACCCAACACAGATATAGGTATGACAAGTGACAAAACAGGTCTATTAACATTCATCATCACTACATGAATTCAAACTCCAAAGCCTGCAAATATATATACACACATACACACACACTGGCTCATTTTCATATATTTGTATATTTATAAGTAAATAAATACACAACATACAGAGTCAACTTATAAGATTGCCTGCAGGGAGTACAGGTATTCCTCAGAAATAGTGTGGCTTTGGTTCCAGGTCACCACAATAAAGCAAATATTATAATACAGTGAGTCAAATGAATATTTTGGTTTCCCAGATCATATAAAAATTATGTTTACACTACATTACACTGAAGTCTATTAAGTGTCTAGTAGCATGTCTAAAAAATGTTCATACCTTAATTAAAAAATACTTTATTGCTAAAACATGCTATTCCTCATCAGAGTTTCAGTGAGGCATAATCACTGATCACAGATTACCATAACAAAATAATAATGAAAAACTTTGATTGTGAGAATTACAAAATCTGACAAAGTGAGCACTTAGAAAAATGGTGCAGATAAGACTTACTTGATGCCACAAAATATCAATTTGTAAAAATCACAATATCTGCAATAAGATGAAGTGCTATAAAATGAGGTATGCATATATATGGATTATTCCAGAAAACAGCTTTTATTGAAGTAAAATTATGGTATATTTTAGAAATGCCAAGCTCCTTGTATATTTTTCAAGAGAACCCTCAAATGTTCATTTGGTTTATAAAATGGAGATGACTCTCCAGCTTAGCTGATGAGTCCTTTCTCTTTCTATGTTAAAAACCCAGTAATCCATAGTGAGTTTCAAACTCCTTAGAAAACAATAAAAGTTACAGGTTTCTCCACAAAGCTGTGCCAGCATGGAGCTGCTTAGTTTTGACTCAGGCTAGAAAATAAATGAAGCACTTGCTGTTTTAGTCTTGTTGCCTGTTACTCAAAAAATACAGTGGTGAATTACTGAGTATCTAACAAGGCTTAGGGAAAGAGATCTGTTAGCAGTGAATCACTTGTTATTGGTTTTTTACCTATAGGAAGTAGAAAATATGCTTGTTTTCTTTCTTTATGGGTACCAACGTCTCTTTAATCACTATGTGGTATAACTCAACAACCTCAAGCCTACTGTTTTCATTGTCGCCAAATAAATAAACTGTAGTGCAGTATATTAATCCAATCACCAGACTTATTTCTCTGTAGCTGAAGAATGCCATAGCCATTGCATTTAGTGGTTGCATTATACGAGAGAGCTATAAAAGACTAGGTAAAAATCAAAATAGGGGTGCCTGGGTGGCTCAGTCAGTTGGGCCTCCAGTTTTTGATTTTAGCTCACGTCATGATCACAGAGATTGAACCCCACTTCAGCCTCTGCACTCAACAAGAAGTCTTGTGAATTCTCTCTCCTTCTGCCCCTGCCCCCTATTTATGCACTCTCTCTAAACTTAAAAAAAAAATCAAAATAGTATATCAAAATATTTTAAAGCTATTATTTAATTCTTATTCCAGAATTTCCAACCTATTGCTAATTTTTCAGATACCCTATCATCTATTTTAAAATCATGCATGAAAAGGATGTATAGAGAAATTTCTAGATATAAGCTGATGTATTTTATTACACAAGGTAAAGCAACCTATCTGCAAGAAGTTGTTGTCCTAGTAATTATCGAAGTCATAAAAACATGTTGCTTTTGTGATATATCTTGAACTCATTCTTCTTTCTATACTCTTCTTTCATTCTTATCCTACTCTCCTCTCACCTACACAGATTCTGTACATCTTCTAACACCCTGTGCAGTTATCAGCTAAATGCAGCTAATGTTCAGTTCTTTTGAGATTTATCTAGTACTTGAAGCCTGGAAACGTGTTTTTTTTTCCTTATTAAGTACTAGATTTACACATTTAAAAAAATGCACTGTAATGGTATGCTGAAAATTGTAGATCAATTGCTTCTTATAAAATAGCTCGGGATCCCTGGGTGGCGCAGCGGTTTGGCACCTGCCTTTGGCCCAGGGCACGATCCTGGAGACCCGGGATCGAATCCCACGTCGGGCTCCCGGTGCATGGAGCCTGCTTCTCCCTCTGCCTGTGTCTCTGCCTCTCTCTCTCTCTCTGTATGTGACTATCATAAATAATAAATAAAAAATTAAAAAAATAATAAAATAAAATAGCTCAATAGGCTTGCAATTAAGATGTATTTGGGCAGTTGCTAGTTACCATTTTATATGCCAAATGATTAAACCTAAAGCTCTAGACATAAGAATGGTAATCATCATGACTTCATGAACTGGTAAATTAAGCTAATTATCCATGCTATTCTGGTACAAAAAAATTAGATAAAAGTTAGTATCTGAAAAGAATAAGAGATTAGGAATTATTTGATATCTAAGAAGAACAAAAGACTAGGAATTAGATGTCCTAGATCTAGACATATATTATTAAAAAGGTGGGTGACTTGGGATAAAACATTTACTCAACGATCTCATTTTCCTCACTTTTAAGACAAAAGTTAGTCTATAAAATGACTTCCAATTCCAAAATTTATTGATTTAGGAGTTATATGACAAATATTTCCACATCTTTGTTTCATTTAGGTAGATAGGGTTTTAGTTCATAGTTTAATTGAATACTTTATAACAAGCTCTCCCTATGTGATTGCATGATGGTTAAACAGAGACAAAATATTGCCTCTTGATAAGTGTATAATGGCTCATCTACTTATATTAATTCATTTGCCCATAAAAGCTAAGAGATGAATCCAATGATCAATATGCTTATAGCTAGGATGATGAGCATATTTATACAGGCAAGTCTTCTCATTCATCTTCCTGAGTTGACTTGCAATTAAAGAAATTATACTATTTAGCAGTATAGTGATTTAAAAATTTATAACAGGGATCCCTGGGTGGCGCAGCGGTTTGGCGCCTGCCTTTGGCCCAGGGCGCGATCCTGGAGACCCGGGATCGAATCCCACATCGGGCTCCTGGTGCATGGAGCCTGCTTCTCTCTCTGCCTGTGTCTCTGCCTCTCTCTCTCTCTCTGTCTGTGACTTAAATAAATAAATAATAAATAAAATATTTAAAAAAAAAATAAAAAAAAAATTAAAAAAAATAAAAATTTATAACATAAGTATATTTTGGACTCATGGAATCAGAATCCCAGCAAACAAGTATTTGGAACAATATTAGCAATTTGTAATAAAAAAAACAGTGAAGAAAATGATTCTTACAAGGACCATTCATCATTTTGCATGGTATAATAGCTTTGTCAACCAAAGGCCAGAATTGACAGATAAATTATTCATGAATTTCTTTCATGTATTCAGTATTTTTATTTTATTAACTAATAGGTATACTAATTCACTGAGATTCAATACATGAACTCAACCTTCATGGAGATTGTAGCATAGAGAGCAAAAATATTATCAGATAAATACTTAATTAAAACTGATAACTCCACAAAATAAAATATAGAAGGATTTGATTTAGAATACGTGTTTTAGAGAAATAATAAGAAAATGAATTTTGAGCAGGGATCTGAGTTCACTAAGCCAATTAGTAGAGGACAGGGAAAAGGAGGCCTAAGGGAACAGCTTTTGCAAAGCTAATTCCAGAAGCTACAGAAAGAATGGTGGGCTTGAACAATCAAAGTATACAAACACTGATGTAGAAATTTACCCAACTTTGTGACTAGAACAAGATAAGACCTGAAGGTTAACATGGAGCCTTATATGCCATCTAAGTAGTTTTGTTTTTAATTTCAAGAGCAATAGAAAACCATTTAAAAATATTTGGAGAAGGACCTGCTTATGAAGAAGATGGATTCACTTTTGGAACATGTTACATGTAAACTATGATGAAGATTTCCAAGTAGAGTTGTCAATGGAAACTAGACAATGCTGATTTCTTAAAATTGAGATATAACTTTATATTTGTTTCAAGTGTGCAGCATATATAACATGTATATTGCAAAATGACCACTACATGGTTACAATTTAAGATTTAAGAACTAAGATTTAAGATTTATTCTCTTGGCAACTTTTAAATATGCAAATACAATATTATTAACTATAGCCACATGCTATACATTACATCCTCATGCTTTATTTTATAACTGGAAGTTTGTACCTTTTGACCATTTCTTAATCCATTTCTGCCACCACATGCCTTTTGCTTCTGGCACAAATCAATCTGTTCTCTTTTGTATGAGTTCAGATTTTTAATGCTCTTTTTCAGATTCTACATATAAGATCATACAGTATTCATTTTTCTCTGTCTGGCTTATTTTACTTAGCATAATGCCCACAAGGTCCATCAATGTGGTTCCAGATGGCAAGATTTCCCTCCTTTTTATGCCTCAATGATATTCCATTATGTATATTTTCTTTATCCATTCATCTATTGATGTATACTTAGGTTGTTTCCATGTCTTGAAACATTGTAAATAGTGTTGCAATAAACATAGAGGCACAGATTTGGATAGTAGTTCTATTTTTAATTTTTTTCCCCCACACTATTTTCTATAGTGACTGAACCAGCTTACATTCCCCCTGCCCCCCCCCCCCCCCAGGAGTGCACAAGGGTTGTCTTTCCTCTGTATCATACTCAACACTTGCTATTTCTTGCTTTTTTGCTACTAGGCATTCTAAGTGGTGTGAAGTGAGATATCTCATTGCAATTTTAATTTGCATTTCTCTGATAATTAGTGATGTTGGGCACTTTTTCATATACCTGTTGGCCATCTGTATTTGTTCCTTGGGAAAATGTTTATTCAGATCCTCTCCCTATTTTTTAATTGGATTTTTTGTTTTTATTGATTTATAGAATTTATTTGTTTTGGATATTAATCTCTTATCAAATATAAAATTTGCAAATATTTCACCCATTTTATCTACCTCAACCCTTTACTTAAAGGCAACTACCAATCTGTTCTGTGCTTATGAGTTTATTTTTTTAAGATTCCACATAAAAGTGAGATCATATGGTCTTTGTCTTTCTGTGACTTATTTCACTTAGTATAATGCCCTCACAATTCATCCATGTTGTTCCAAATGGTAAGATGTCCTTCTTTTTTATGGATTGAAAGAAATTGTTAAGTGAGAAAAACATTCTTAATCTCTTTGTTAAGAGAGGGCATCCAGCATACTCCTAATTTACATGTTACACACTTATGGCTAAAAGCATAAGAGCAAGATTTTAGATTTTAACCTTTTTGGAAAGAAGTAGAAAAGCTTATACATTCAGAAAAGCACAGATGTTTATTTAAATATTATTTCTTCTGCAAGATCTTATCAAATAAATTGACTAAGAAAAACAGACTTTTAAAAGTTACTGTTATGTTGTATGGGACAGAGAAATGATTCTTCATGTCTAGGTGTCTAAAAAGATTCCCCTGTAAACAATAATATTTGCAAGGGCAAAATTAATGGAAATGGAATACAGTTACAAATTTTGCACACATTATTACTCTGAACACAGCATATAGGTTAATCTACTGGTATAGAATTGAATAATCTCAGTTTATGACTTTATTGTAACTAGTTTTGTGAGATAGAATAGGGTCCATTTTTCTATAGTGGCGAGGAAAAGAAATATTTTCAACCTGTTTTTCTGAGACTCTTGTTGACAGTTTTTTTTAATAGAGTAGATGAGAACTGTTACACATGTAATATGAAATATACAATATCCTGCTTCTATGACATACAGGGCTACAGTTCTGAGGGGAGGACTTATCTGGTCATTTGTGGAAATGGTCCAGACACCAAAGCACGAATGACCTCATCTTGAAAGACAGGATAGTAGGAGAAGGAATAAGAAACCTAAGGTGAACAACCTCCCGTTTCTCAGTCCAGGCTGTTGGGAGAGTGATCATGCAAATTGTGCTTTCTGGGATCTCTCCTGTGCTGGCTTCCTGATGGACTCTGTAATCACAGACACACCAGCAAGAGATGTGAGGACAATAAGAAGAGCCTGGGCATCTCTTCCCAGCTTCAGCACTAGTCTGGGCAGTAGCTGCAAACCTTCAGGTCTATTGTTCCTCCCAGATGGCTACTCTCCTGGTGACTTCTGCTCACTGGGCTCTGGCAATGCTGTTTCTTCCCCTTCCTTTTTTTAGCCTTAGATATGTTAATATCTCAATGTCCTCTCCTTTTTTTTTTTTTTTTTTTTTAAGATTTCATTTATTTATTCACGAGAGAGAGAGAGGCAGAGACACAGGCAGAGGGAGGACCAGGCTCCATGCAGGGAGCCGGATGTGGGACTTGACCTTGGGACTCCAGGATCATGCCCTGGGCTGAAGGCAAATGCCTAACTGCTGAGCCACCCAGGCATCCCTTCTCCTTTTGCCTATAGTTCTGTAAATAACCCCCTTCAGAAAGCTCCTCATTTGAATGCTCTGAAGTTAATTCTGTGTGTTAATGAGACAAATCTATTTTTGTCTTCACAACCATGGATGACTAATGTGACTAGAGTCTCCTTGTCTCCTATAGGTGTCTGGAGCTACACACCGATTAGAACTATGCAGAGGCTCCTGGGTTTCCACCAAGGCAGCAGGGGCATAAGGACATGATCTGGAATCAAAGTTTCAGAAATGGAAACAGTGTTGCTATCTTTAATTCTGGAGATTTCAAGCATTTAGTGCTCATCTGAAGTGAATCTGAGTGTTCTTCTTTTGTGTCATGTTCCTTTTGTGTCATTGAATCATGAAGAAAGAATTGGGCTGGGGGAAGAAATAATTTCAGCAAGGTTGCTTGGGTAGAAAAGTATTACAATTTACTTTCATTTGCTGAGGCTGCATTATCCCAGCTGTTGAGGCAAAGAAAGCTTGAGTCAGTAAGTTAAATATGAAATAGTGTCTTGTTTGTTAAACTACAATGAACTCCAGAAGGAGAAAAGAAAAACAGAATACTCTTTTAGTAAGTCACCTAGGGAGAGAGGGCAAAAAGCTATGTGTGATATTGTTATTTATAACTAGACAGATATATTTGGTTTCCACTTGTTCCTGACATACTTAGCATTTCCTAAATGAGGAGAGCAATAAGGATGTCTTTTGCTATTCATAACAAGACCCTTCCAACTACACTCAGTTTACGTTAATGAGGTGACTTTTGGAAAGCCCCTAAGAATGAGGGCTAGTTGTTAGGGGAGCCAACTGTAATTTGAGGGGTGAACTTTTAGTCCTGACTCTGAACTCTGGGGAGGGGAGAGGCTGGAGGTTGAATCAGTCACTAATGGCCAATGATTCAGTCAATCATGCATACATAATAAAGGTTCCATACATAACCCTGAACTATGGTCTGGAGAGCTTCCTGGTAGATAAACATGGGGGGGGGGTAGATATTGAGAGGGTATAATCCCTGGAAAGGGCTTGGAAGGGCTGTACTCCTTCCCACACACCTTTGCCCTTTGCATTTATCCCATCTAGCTGTTTCTTGAGTAATATATGTATTTTGTAATTATTTTTTTTCTCTCTTGCTTTACTGAGGGATAACTGATATATACAGTTGTCTATAAAGTATACACTGTGATTTGATACATGTCCCCTCTGTGAAATGATTACCACCATCAGGTTAATTAACATATTTATTACCTCACATAATTATTATCTCTGTGTGTGTGGGTGGTGGTGGTGGTGAGAATGCTTAAGACCTACTCTCTTAGCAAATTTCAAATATATGGTGCAATATTATGAACTACAGTCACTATGTTGTACATTGGATCCTAAGAAGTTATTCAGCTTAAAACTGAAAGCTTGAATTACCATCCTTTCATATGCAATCAGTTATCTAGTAAGTAAAAGGTTTCCCTGAGTTCTGTGAAATGTTTTAGCAAATCAATCAATTCAAGGAGGGCATTGTGGGAATCTCTCATATATAGCTGGTTGCTCAGAAGTACAGGTATCAACCTGGACTTGTGATGAATGTCTGAAGTGGATGGGGTGGGAGGCAGTCCTTAGGAATGGCCCCTTAACCTGTGTGATCTGATACTATCTCCAGGTACATTGTGTCAGGATTGAGTTGAACTGTAGGACACCTCACTGGTATCATTATTACATGGTATAGGGGAACCCAAACACCTTTGGTGACCAGAATGGCAGAAATGAAGTGGTATTACAGTCATAAGGGTAGAAGCGAGACACAGAAGTGTACTTTTCTTTTAGACAACATCTTTTCTTTTATACAAAATTATGAATAGACAGGCATGTGTCATTTAAGAAAGAGAATACTGTGTGCAAGATGTAGCCCACTCAGATGGGGATAAACCTCATTAAGATCCTGTTCTCTAAGAGGTCTTAATGATTTGTTTTTGTACAAGCAGTGTAATCTTAACTGTAAAGACTAATTGTCCATATATTTATCTTTAACAAGTACTGTACTGAAGAGTCTTGTTCATTTAAAAAGAGGAAGGTTTTTGAGAGTGATTAAATGTACACTGTGAGATTAAAACGCTGCATAATTAAATAAGTAACAAGTGATGCCAACTGTCAAGTTTCAAGGTGGATGTAACTTCCTTAAAAAGCTTTCCCCAGCTCCACAAGACCAAGTTAAATTTCCCTCCTATGTATTAGCATTGTACCCATAGGAGCACTTGACACTCATTATGTGACCATTTGTAGGTCTCCTCCACCAAATGACAGAAACCATTACAACATTATATGCCCAGTACTTAGTACATCACCTATAGGACAGTAAGAATAAAGTAAATATTTTTTAAATAAGAGACACTATCAGTATTATTTTTTCAATCTTTTCTTGCTGGAGAATTGGAAAAAATGCCCATCTAACAAAAATACCTTTATTATAGACTCACTGACTTCTTCTTTGAAAGTGTGTGTTTTGCATTGTTTATAGAATAAAGGCTAAACTCTTCAATTTGACATATAAGATCCGTCCTGATTTGATGCCATCTTATTTCCTGCCATTCTGTACTACACTTCCAAGAGTCCAATCACTCTGAATTTATGTAGAAACTCTCTACCTTGCATTTGAAAATGTTATTTTTATATAAGAATTCCCTACATTTACCTTTTTATCAAATCCCTACTGATCTGTCTAGGTCCAGTTCAAATTTCCTTCACTGCAAATACACACCCCAGAAAGACATAACCTATTTTTCCCATAGAGCATTTATCTTTGGGCAAAATGGTTCTCCAAGAAGTTGAACCTAGCTTCTGAATCATAGTCACGGTTCCACAAACTCATGCTATTCCCAGGATGGAATAGATGGCTGGCTAAATGTCCTGATTCTATTCCTTGCGGCTCTACAGTTTTTCCTTCTGATTACATTTAGGATACACAATACCACATAGTATTCTTTTTTTTTTTAAACATTTTTTAAAAATTTTTATTTATTTATGATAGTCACACAGAGAGAGAGAGGCAGAGACATAGGCAGAAGGAGAAGCAGGCTCCATGCACCAGGAGCCGGATGTGGGATTTGATCCAGGGTCTCCAGGATCACGCCCTGGGCCAAAGGCAGGCGCTAAATCGCTGCGCCACCCAGGGATCCCTACCACATAGTATTCTTAAGGAAAGATGGAAAGAGGACGAAAGAAGGAAGGGAGGGAAGAATGAATATTCTGCTGGTCTCTATTTGTAGACACATCCATTTTGGGGTGTTTTACTTTCCAGAATCTTCTTAAGAATTTTCCATATAAGCTAATAGTGTCAAAAGACACTACTTAGGAATTTGGAGGCAATAATAATGGACTTCATCCTGACAATGACTTGTTCAGCTCAAAGTGGATTTAAACAATGAGAAGATGGAGGCAGACTTATTTTTTACATTAGCTATGAGTACAGCTTCATAGGAACATTGCTTAGAGCTTCAGCCAATAAATGTCTTAAAAATATAAAACATATATTTGTAGTGAACAAAATTAAAGCTCAGCCTATTTTCTAAGTATATGTGTCTCTTATTTAGGTCTTACCTATGTTAACTTCTGATAAAGACATTTTTTGTGCATTGATACCTAATTGTGCTGTTTGCAAAAAGTTTTCAATTCATTATCATGGACTTTTCACATCTTTATGGAATCCTTGCAGTCACTAAAATATTGGTGGGAACACATTCTTTTTTCCCCAGACACATTCATGTCTGAGGTTACTAAGAATAGAAAAAAAGGAATGGGTAAGAATTTACAATAAGACTGATATTGGAAATATTTTTCTTTCTTTCTGTATATTTCTTTATTGGAGTTCAATTTGCCAACATATAGTATAACACTCAGTGCTCATCCCTCAAGTGCCCCCTTCAGTGCCCGTCACCCAGTCACCCCATCCCCCCGGGGTGGGGATGATCCCAACCTTCTCCTTTCCCCTTTAGTCCATTTCACTATTTTTTATATTCCCTGTATGAGTGAAACCATATAATGTTTGTCCTCTCCGATTGACTTACTTCACTCAGCATAATACCCTCCAGTTCCATCCATGTTGAAGCAAACGGTGGGTATTTGTCGTTTCTAATGGCTGAGTAATATTCCATTGTATACATAGACCACATCTTCTTTATCCATTCATCAACCTCCACACAGTTCTCCAGAGTGGCTGCACCAGTTCACATTACCACCACCAGTGCAAGAGAGTTACCCTTTCTCCACATCCTCTCCAACAATTGTTGTGTCCTGTCTAGTTAATTTTCACCATTCTCACTGGTGTGAGGTGGCTTCTCACGGTGGCTTTGATTTGTATTTCCCTGATGGCAAGTGATGCGGAGCATTTTCTCATGTGCTTGTTGCCATGTGTATATCTTCTTTGGTGATATTTCTGTTCATGTCTTTTGCCCATTTTATGATTGGATTGTTTGTTTCTTGGCTGTTAAGTTTAATAAGTTCTTTACAGATCTTGGATACTAGCCCTTTAGGTGGTATGTCATTTGCAAAAATCTTCCCTCATTCTGTAGGTTTCCTTCTAGTTTTGTTGACTGTTTCTTTTGCTGTGCAGAAACTTTTTATCTTGATGAAGTCCCAATAGTTCATTTTTGCTTTTGTTTCCCTTGCCTTCATAGATGTATCTTGCAAGAAGTTGCTGTGGCCAAGTTCAAAAGTGGTGTTGCCTGTGTTCTCCTCTAGGATTTTGATGGATTCTTGTCTCACATTTAGATCTTTCATCCATTTTGAGTTTATCTTTGTGTATGGTGTAAGAGGATGGTCTAGTTTCATTCTTCTGCACGTGGCTGTCCAATTTTCCCAGCACCATTTTAAAGTCATTTGTATTTCCTTGGTATTGTTTGTGATCTCCTTTTTTATTCATGATTTTATTAATTTGAGTCTTTTTTCCAGTGGATAGTCTTTCCTGCTTTGTCGAGTTGTCTATTGACCATAGAGTTGAGGGCCCATTTCTGGGTTCTCTATTCTGTTCCATTGATCTATGTGTGTTTTTGTGCCAGTACCACACTGTCTTGATGATCACAGCTTTGTAGTACAATCTGATATCCAGCATTGTGATGCCCCTGGCTCTGGTTTTCTTTTTCAATATTCCCCTGGCTATTTTCTGATTCTACATGAATCTTAAGATTATTTGTTCCAACTCTCTGAAGAAAGTCCATGGTATTTTGATAGGGATTGCATTAAACATGTAAATTGCCCTGGGTAGCACTGACATTTTCACAATATTAATTCTTCCAATCCATGAGCATGGAATATTTTTCCTTTTCTTTGTGTCTTCCTCAAATTCATTCAAAAATGTTCTGTAGTTTTTAGAGTACAGATCCTTTACCTCTTGGTTAGGTTTATTCCTAGGTATCTTTTGCTTTTGGGTGCAAGTGTAAATGGGATTGGCTCCTTCATTTCTTTCTTCAGTCTCATTGTTAGTATATAGAAATGCCACTGATTTCTGGGCATTGATTTTGTATCCTGCCACATTACCAAATTATTGTATGAGTTCCAGCAATCTTGGGGTGGTGTCTCTTGGGTTTTCTATGTATAGTGTCATGTCATCTGCAAAGAGGGAGAGTTTGACTTATTTGCCAATTTGAATGCCTTTTATTTCTTTTTGTTGCCTGATTGCTGAGGCTAGGACTTCTAGTACTATGTTGAAGAGCAGTGGTGAGAGTAGACATCCATGTCATGTTCCTGATCTTATGGAATGGCTCCCAGGGTTTCCCCATTGAAAATGATATTTGCTGTGGGCTTAAGGGTAGATGGCTTTTAAGGTGCTGAGGAATGTTCCCTCTATCCCTACACTCTGAAGAGTTTTGATCACGAATGGATGCTGTATTTTGTCAAATGCTTTCCCTGCATCCATTGAGAGGAGCATACGGTTCTTGTTTTTTTCTCTTGTTGATATGATCTATCATGTTGATTGCTTTATGAGTGTTGAACCAGCCTTGCATCCCGGGGATAAATCCCACTTGGTCATGGTGAATAATTTTCTTAATGTATTGTTGGATCCTATTGGCTAGTATCTTGTTGAGAATTTTTGCATTCATGTTCATCAAGGATTTTGGTCTATAATTCTTTTTGGTGGAGTCTTTGTCTGGCTTTGGAATTAAGGTGATGCTGGCCTCACAAAATGAGTTTGAAAGTATTCTGTCCCTTTCTATATTTGAACAGCTTTAGTAGAATAGGTATTGTTTCTTCTTTAAACACTTTATAGAATTCCCCTGGGAAGCCATCTGGCCCTGGAATTTTGTGTCTTGGGAGGTTTTTGATGACTGTTTCAATTTCTTCCCTGGTTATTGGCCTGCTCAGGTTTTCTATTTCTTCCTGTTCCAGTTTTGGTAGTTGGTGGTTTTCCAGAAGTGCGTCCATTTCTTCCAGATTGCCTAATTATTGGCGTATAGCTGCCTTAGTATGTTTTTAAAGTCATTTGTATTTCCTTGGTATTGGTTGTGATATACTTTTTCATTCATGATTTTATTAATTTGAGTCTTTTTTTCTTTTTCATAAGGCTGGGTAATGTTTATCTATCGTGTTAATTCTTTCAAAGAATGAACACCTGGTTTTGTTGATCTGTTCTACAGTTCTTCTGGTCTCTATTTCATTGAGTTCTGCTTGAATCTTTATTAACTCTCTTCTTCTGCTGGATGTACGTTTTATTTGCTTTTCTTTCTCCAGTTCGTTTAGGTGCAAGTTTAGCTTTTGTATTTAAGTTTTTTCCAATGCTTTGAGGGATGCTTGTATTGTGATGTATTTCTCTCTTAGGACTGCTTTTGCTGTCCCAAATATTTTGAATGGTTGTATCTTCATTTTCGTTAGGTTCCATGAATCTTTTTAATTCTTCTCTAATTTCCTGGTTGACCCATTCATCTTTTAGCAGGACGCTCTTTAACATCCATATATTTGAGTTTCTTCCAAATTTCTTTCTTGTGATGGAGTTCAAGTTTCAAAGCATTGTGGTCTTAATATATGCTGGGGACAATCCCAATCTTTTGGTATCAGTTGAGACCTGATTTATGACCCAGTATGTGGTTTATTCTGGAAAAAGTTCCATGTGCACTTGAGAGGAATATGTATTCAGTTGCGTTTGGATGGAAAGTTGTTTATACATCTGTGAAATCCATCTGGTCCAGTGTATCATTTAAAGCTCTTGTTTCTTTGGAGATGTTGTGCTTAGAAGATCTGTCATTTGCAGAAAGTGCCGTGTTGAAGTCTCCCAGTATTAGTGTATTATTATCATCTATGTCTTTACTTGGTTATTAATTGATACACTTGGCAGCTCCCACATTAGGAACATAAATATTCATTATTTTTAGGTCCTCATGTTGGATAGATCCTTTAAGTATGATATAGTGTCCCTCTTCATCTCTTACTACAGTCTTTGGGATAAACTTTAATTTATCGGATATGAGGATTACTACCCCAGCTTTCTTTGGAGGACCATTTGCATGATAAATGGTTCTTCAACCTTTCATTTTCAGGCTGGAGTGACATGTCCTTAGGGCTAAAATGAGTCTCTTGTAGACAGCAAATAGATTGGTCTTGCTGTTTTTATCCAGTCTGAAACCCTGCATCTTTTGGTGGGATCATTTGGCCCATTCACATTCATAGTTACTATTGAATGATATGAATTTAGTGTATCATAATACCTATTCAGTCCCCGTTTTTGTGGATTATTTATTTGGGCATCCTCTTTCTTTTACAGAGTCCTCCTTAATATTTCCTGAAGAGCTGGTTTGGTGGCCACATATTCTTTTAGTTTCTGCCTATCCTGGAAGTTCTTTATCTTTCCTTCTATTCTGAATGAGAGTCTTGCTGGATATAGTATTCTTCGCTGCGTGTTCTTCTCATTTAGGACCCTGAATATATCCTGCCAGTCCTTTCTGGCCTGCCAGGTCTCTGTTGAGAGGTCTGCTGTTAACCTAATATTTCTCCCCATGTAAGTTTGGGATCTCTTATCTCTTGCTGCTTTAAGGGTTTTCTCTATATCTTTGGAATTTGCAAGTTTCACTATTAAATGTCAAGGTGTTGTACAGTTTTTATTGGGTTTTTGAGGGGGGAATATATCTCCTGGATCTGAATGCCTGCTTCCCTCCCCAAATTAGGGAAGTTCTCAGCTATGATTTGTTCAAATATGCTTTCTGGCTCTCTGTCCCTCTTGGCGCTCTCCGGAACCCCAATTATATGTAGATTTTTCCTTCTGAGGCTATCATTTATTTCCCTTAACCTTTCCTCATGGTCTTTTAATTGTTTTTCTCTTTTTTCCTCAGCTTCCTCCCTTGCCATCAACTTGTCTTCTATGTCACTCAGTCTTTATTCCATCTCGTTAACCCTCATTGTTAGGACCTCCAGTTTAGATTGCATCTCATTTAATTGATTTTAAATTTTGGCCTTATTAGATCTGTATTCTGGAGTCATGAAGTGTCTTGAATTTTTATGCTTTTTACCAGAGCCACCAGTAGCTTTATAATTGTGCTACTGAATTAGCGTTCTGACATTGAATTGTAATCCAAATTCTGTAACTCTGTGACAGAGAGAACTGTTTCTAATTCTTTCTTTTGTGGTGAGTTCTTCCTTCTAGTCATTTTTCTCAGTGCAGAGTGGTTGTATAAGTGGGCTGAATCAAGAATATCAACCACCCTAGATGATTCTGCTGAGGTTAGAGACTAGATATTGAAAACTAAGATCAGAATGAAATAAAACAAAAGGACCACTAAAATGAAAAACACATTTTACAACAAAGTAGTAAAAATTAAAAGGCCAGAATCCCAAAGAAAAAAAAAAGAAGAAAGGAAAGAAATAAGCAAAAGTAAAGAGGGGGAAAAAAGAAAAAAAAGAAGAAAAAAAAGGTTGGGGATTGGGAGATGGTGGTGGTGACGAAATTGTATTGGAGGCAGAATGTAGTCTACCTGAGGGTTCCTAGAGGGTGATCCTCTTGGTTCTGAGCATATTTTTAAGTTTTGTATGTTAGAAGATACTCAGTCCCAAATTTATATAAATCAGAAATACTTGTAGAGGGCCCCACCATTGACAACCAAAACATAAATGAGATAAAAGAAGGGGGCAGAATGGGAATGAGGAATATCACAGAGTGAACCAGCACATGATATACCACCTGGTTCTGGGTGCATAGTGGTCATGTTTTAGAAGGTATTAGCTTCCGCCATTGAGAACAAAATGAGGCGGAAAAAACAAAAAACACAAAACAAAAGAAAAATATATCTTGTATATCTCCCCAAATTAAGTTGACTATGTTGAAGGGAATCCAGAAATGGAAAATATATCTAGGATCTGTAATTGTAGAACTGTGAAAGTGAAAAAGGAAGAATCTTAAAAATGAAGAGGTGGTAAAATATTGTAGTTAAGGAGGAAAAGAAAAAAAAGGAAATTTATAGTCCAATATAAAAACAAGTTGTCCGAAAGATGAATGGATAAAGAAGATGTGGTTTATGTATACAATGGAATATTACTCAGCTATTAGAAATGACAAATACCCACCATTTGCTTCAACGTGGATGGAACTGGAGGGTATTATGCTGAGTGAAGTAAGTCAGTCGGAGAAGGACAAACATTATATGTTCTCATTCATTTGGGGAATATAAATAATAGTGAAAGGGAAAATAAGGGAAGGGAGAAGAAATGGGTGGGAAATATCAGAAAGGGAGACAGAACGTAAAGACTGCTAACTCTGGGAAACGAACTAGGGGTGGTAGAAGGGGAGGAGGGCGGGGGGTGGGAGTGAATGGGTGACGGGCACTGGGGGTTATTCTGTATGTTAGTAAATTGAACACCAATAAAAAAAAATAAATAAAGGGATCCCTGGGTGGCGCAGCGGTTTAGCGCCTGCCTTTGGCCCAGGGCGCGATCCTGGAGACCCGGGATCGAATCCCACGTCTGGCTCCCGGTGCATGGAGCCTGCTTCTCCCTCTGCCTGTGTCTCTGCCTCTCTCTCTCTCTCTCTCACTGTGTGCCTATCATAAATAAAATAAAAAAATAAATTAAAAAAATAAATAAATAAATAAATAAATAAAATAAAAAAAAATAAAAACAAGTTGTCTCTATCTCTCATGAATAAATATATAAAATCTTAGAAACAAACAAACAAACAAAAAAGGTGGGCAGCCTGAGTGGCTCAGCAGTTTAGCAGTGCCTTCCACCCAGGGTGTGATCAGGTTCGAGTCCCACGTCAGGCTCCCTGCATGGAGCCTGCTTCTCCCTCTGCCTATGTCTGTCTCTCTCTCTCTCTGCCTCTCTCATGAATTAATATATAAAATCTTAAAAAAAAAAACAAAGTTGTACTGGAAAAAGGAAGAAAAAAAATAGAGGAGGGGTACCCTCTGGTTCTGTATACTATAAATCCCTCAACTTCCCCTGGAGCTTTCCAGTACTGCTCTGTCAAGAACTTGCTCTCCCCCTGTCCTTCCAGCTGGTCTTCTGGGGGAGGGGCCTACTGTGCTGATTCTCAGGTGTGTGCACCTGGGGGAGCTGCCCCGCCCCCTGCCAGGTGCACGGGTCAGTGGGAGCTGTTTATCCTGTGAGGCCCCTGTTCCCTGGGGCCCTGCCCCTCCCAGGCACAGGGTGACACCAGCAGAACACCTCACTGGCAGCGGCCAGCTCTCTAGGCCTGGAGTCAGCTCCCGCAGTAACTACCGCAGCTCCCAGTCCACAGGCCTGGATGCTCCCAGGGGCGGGGTTCCTGACCTGCACTACTCAGGGCGCCCCGGGGGCAGGAGCGTCCCCACTGTCCTGTGCCCTCCTGGCCTCCGCCTGTTCCAGGGGAGCGCAGGATCCTGGGCTGTGTCCCCCGCACCCTGGGAATCGCGGGCCCGGGCGGGCTCCCGAAGGCAGCAGGCGCAGCCCCCTCCGCCCGGAGCCCCCGCCTGACCCACCGGCTTCTCCCCGAGGCCCCGCCGGCGGCTCCAGCCCTTTACCGCGATCCCCCCGTGGTGCGTGGTGCGCGGTGCGCTCTCCCCCGGGCGCGCCTCCTCTGTTAGTGACCCCGGAACCTGGGGGCTCCGCTGCCCCTCCGTGGTTCTGCCCCGTTTCCCAGCTGAGCGCCCTTCCCTCCGGGAAGAATCCCGCATGGATTTTTAAAGTTCCCGCTTCTCTGGGGCGGGGCTCTCCTGTCCCGAGGCTCTCGCCGCCCGCTTAGCCTGGCTCCTCACGGGGCCCCTCCCCTAGTTGATGATTATATATTTTTTTCCGCCTTCCTACCTTGTTGGAAGAGAAAACCCTTCTCTCTCTAGCGTTCCAGCTGTTCTCTCGTTAAATCTCAGGTCGAATTTGTAGGTTTTCAGGATAGTTTGACAGTAATCTAGGTAAGTGGGTGGGGCCGGGTGACTTGGGGACCCTACTCCTCTGCCATCTTGCCCCGCCTCTGGGAAATATCTTTCTAATTTAAAACTACTAAAGGCCTTCCTTTACTAATCCACCTTTTAAAAAAGTAGTCCATGATGTGTTAAACTATGCAGAGATCAGTACTGATTAATCCATTAAGTCTGTCAGAAGAATGTTTATTTTCAATCTAAGTTGCATCCAAAGGACAGACTGATAAATGTACTTCCTCACCACATATTGAGCCATGTGAAAAATATTGACAGTGCTTCTCAGAGGGTCATGCTTTTCATTGGATAAAATTTATCTATGGATTTCCATTGAAGCAAAATATCATCAGTTTTCAAGTATTTTTATGAGTAGAGAGTTATCAAATATCTCCTTCAGAAATGCATACACGATATAATTAAAAGGACGTAAAATTTCTTCACCATATTGACATTTTCACTATTGTTATGCTTAAAGAAACTCAAATATTTGAGGAGGAAGAGAAGGCTTATTTTGCTAATATTTCGTATTTGTGTACCTCCAAAACACATTATTCAAAACACTTTGTTGATATCACCTCATTCATTTATGTAATATCTGATTCAGGCACCACAAGTATTATATAAATATATTTTATGTGTGTGTTAAACTTACAGATCACAGAGCAGTCAATTGACTCACACAGTTGCTGAGAGGGAGTCAGTCAAAACTGAAAAATATTGTTCCATAGATAATCAAGGTTGGAAAAGAATCTAAAATTCTTCCTCTGGTTCCAGCATATTCCTAGTGTTCATACTCCTTTATGACATAATGGTAAAGATAACCCAATATGATTATATTTTATATCTATAATCTCTTATTGAAAGTGGCATCTAGTTTTTAAATAAGTTGAATAAAAAATTTAAACAAAAAAAGAAAACAAACAAAAACAGTTCATGTATTTCTCCTGTCTCCAATCGCCTGCATGTGGCAACCACCAGAGATTCTCTGTAACTATAAGGTTGGTTTGCTTTTGTTGTTTATTTTAGACTCCATATGTAACAGAAATCATATAGTATTTGTCTTTTTCTGACTTATTTCACTATTTTTCTTTCTATTCTTTTAATCTATCTTACTCTATCTTTGTAATGGTAACTAAGTTACTTTCTTACTAAATCTTTTTAGTTCCCTTGTTAAGAGAACTTTACTATGATTTGTTTGGGTAGCAAGATTTTCCTTTAAGTGAAAATCCTAAGATGTTTCTCTTCTATATTCCTTATGGGTAAAACAAGGACTAATATTGGACTAAGTAATCTTTTGTTTCTCTTACTGCTAAGATCCTCTGAATTCTACTTCCACTTTGGCCAGAGTGGTTAAGTAGATGGGGAATTGAATTCAAGAAAGGTAAAGAAAGAAATAGCTATTGATCTAATTCTTAAAAGATGGATAGATTTTTAACTGTGAAGTTAGAAATCAAGCCCCTTCCAGGTGGGGAGAACAGCAGAAGCAAATGGCACGGGAATAGAATAGTATATAGATTTATAAATAAGAAGTACCCCAGTAGAGTGAAGCTTTGGAAATCTCTCTCTCTCTCAAAAAGCCACTCCAGGTGTCTGGTATAGGTACTCTACAAACCACACTGAGAGATATTGGGCAGGATGCAGGGTGGGAAGCTGAGTAAGTCAGTACACAATTCAATACATTAGGGGAGCTCAGTGGCTCACAACAGCAATAATCTCAACTCCTCTGAGAATCTCCTTTTCTTCCCCCCATTCCTTTCCCCTGATTTAAACATTGGCTTATTATTTTAGCCTTGTTATTCTAAGTGGTTTATTATTCTTGATGAATAGTGAATTATTCTAATGGTACTTATTATTCTATTCATTACAACTTGAGGCTGATTAGGAGTGAATAGCTGCTAAGGAGCTGTTCCAATAGCAAAATTAGATTTCTACATTTTTATGGTGCCTATTTTTTAGTATCAGTAATTGTCTTGGTAGTTCCCATCACTTAACCATCTCCCTCTGCTTTAAACTACAGAGATGTAGTCCAGTGATTGCAAAACAAAGAAATCTCTTTATGGAGTAAAAAGAATCACACTTTCAAATGAGTTTACATTTAATTGAATTTTTCACTTTCAAGAACAGTCTCACCACCATGCTTCTTTTCTAATCAATATAATATGGCAGAGATGATGCAATGATACTGTGATGCTTGCCTTATTATATGTATAGATAAGGTTCTATCTTAGTAGCATGCACTAACGAGACTCCAAACTTTAGCTCATGCTTATGGGTTCCAACTATTCTTGATCTTCCCTTTCTGCCTGCCTGCCCTCTGGACTTCTGGCTTGCTTAGCCAGTTCCTTATTATACATATCATGTACGTGATGTATTTACATATATACACATGCATATGTCCTACTGTTTCCCAGGCTGAGCTCTGATTAATACCATATTCATTTCATGAATTATTACTATTATAACATTTGCATTCTTGTCTATAAGAATAATTAACTTCCTCATTTTCTCTATAATTCATTCAACACTTTAAAACCTTGCTTTTACATATTATCTCCTGTGGAATTAAGTGATTGGGCTGTGATTAGACACATAAAACAGAAGGTATTGTTTTATGTCAGCTAGTAGATGCTGCTAGGAGACCATCACTAGAAAGTGGAAGAAGGAAATGGTAGGAAGGGCACATATATAATTAATCTTTATTGTTATTTGAATTTACCTATTATTACATTAAGAAATGAACCTCCATGCCACTAATAAGGCTACATAACTGATTTTTCTTGTTTTTAGGTCACAAGCTTGTTCATTTTCTCTCAATCATAATGGAAAGAAAGTGACTTGCTTTGCTTCACCCCTTTTTATATAGACCCTCCATACTAGTGTCACACAGTCTTCTGATGACTCTCTTCATTCTTTTCCTTTGGAGACTCTTACTGAGTGCTCCTTACTTACATAATTCGGACTTATTTTACTGTAGCCTGCAGTATGTCTGTCACATAGAATTCATAGAGTTTCATCTCATTATTCATCTGAGTCTATCGTAGATATTGTCTTTCTGGAATTCTTTTCTTTGTTGTTTTCCTGAACTATAAATAGCAATTTTATTTTCTAGAGAAAGATTTTACACACTAGATTTTCTGAATCCCTGTGTGTTTAAGAAATATGTCAATATTTGATAGTCATGACAACTTTTAATTGGCTGATTGGCTAAATATAACGAAGTTTTATGTTTAAAGAATTTTGATTCACAATATAAAGTTACTTCAAATTCTTCTTTTTCAGAAGCCTGAAGTAATTCTCACCTTTTTTTCTTTGGAAGACAACTTTGTTTCTCTTTAGAAGTTTTGCATTCACATTAAAAATATATAAAAGTTCCATTTGCTTCACATCCTGACATTGCCATTCTAAGAAGAATTTCTAGTCTTTTTTTAGTGGGTAGGTAGTGACATAGTATTTCGGTTTATATTTACATTTATCTAATGGCTAATGATTTAGAGCATCCTTTCCTAGGTGTCTTTCTCATGCATATATATTCTTTGTTGATATGTCTATTCAGATCTTTTGCTTTTTTAAAAATCAGATTGGTTGTTGGGTTCTTGTTATTCAGTTGTAAGCATTCCTCCTATATCCTAGATACTGTATTCATCATTTTAAACTTAACAGATCCACAATTGAACTCTTATCTGCTTTTTTTCTCCACCAATCCTGGTCATCTTCCAATTATATCCATGTCAGTGAATAATCCAATTACAACTGCCTAAACATTTCCTTCCTTTACTCAACACCCAATTCATCCTCTAATCTTTTCACAAAAAATTTTTTTTTAACTGGATCCAACTTAGTCTAAGCCAAAATAATGTCTCAATTCCCATACTGTCATTGAATTCAAACTTGTCCCCTTCTAGTCTTCCCTCCCTACAGGAGTATTTTTAAGTCACACAATGTTCTTGCTATAACCCTTCCTCAAAAACTGTTCGTTTAAATTATACTAAATTTCAAAATCAATATCACCACCTAAAACAATCACTTCTAGAATTGTACATACACAGGGACTTATTTTAACTTTAGGATGCATAAACAGCACATGGAAAGCTTGTTAAAACAGATTCCTGGGCTCAGCCTGACAGACTCTGATTTGGTAGGTCTACAGTGGGGACTAAGAATAAGTTCTCAGAGAATTCTGACACTGACATCCATGGACCATATGTCTATATACATGACATGTGTCCTTCTAAACTTTCCAGGCCCACCTATACTTAAGCCATCTGAGCTCTTTTTTTTTTCTTGTATGTGGGAACATCATTTCAATCTCAGTACTTTTTTTCTGTTTCCATCCTCTTTCCATTGATTTTCCTCTGCATACTCCAAAGATCCCTCTTTTCATCTCAGTTTTTATTCATAGGTCATCTCCTGAAAAGCTCATATCCTAAAGTCCATTCCTCAATGTGGTAATGCATTTAATTATCCTATACATCTTTTCTTATTAGTACGTATTACTATTTTGTCATTTAGAAGTTAATTTGTATCTCCACCCTCCACACTAGGAAAGAAATGTCATTAGAAGAGAGTGTTACCTTGTTCAATTCTGTATCCTGCAAATGTGATTTTGCAAGTGCACATATGTATTTGTTGAATAAGTGAATGGGAATCCTTAGAACACCCGAGGAATAAGTGGCAGGAGGCAATTTCAATGAGCTAGGTGGAGATTAGTTCAGTTAGGGCTTTGTGTAAAATACCAAGACTCATCTAATAAGGTATGATGAGGAGAAATGTCACTTAAGGAACTATTTCCATTTCTTCTCCTGGATCTTAGATATCTTTTTCCAAGATATTGTTTGGCATTGTTTATCATGTATCATTTAACAGATTGCATAAACTTGATATGCACTAATTATTTGAAAAAGATCCAGAAGCCCTTCAGTGAAGAAAAGAGAGAAAAGAAATACCTTTCAGTATTTCCCACAGTCATTATAAGAGACACATATTTTTTGTGTGTGATAGCTTCAGTTGTAAATACATGAGAATGAGTTATGTAGTTTCCAACCATGAACCACTCAACATATGCTTCTCTATAACTAAGTACTAGAACTATAGGCTTATGGTGTGTACCCTCAACCTTCCTGAAAGTCTAATAATTTTGGATTGAGGTAGCACCGTGAACCAAAATGGGAGATCATATTGTCATCAAACCCTAATAGAAGAAGAGCCAAAGGAATCCTACACATCAAGTCTTGTTGATACTATATGGCTATGGATTTTCCCTCTATTAACATTAGCTCAACTGTTTAAAATACTGTCTTAGGAAATTGTAATTATAAAGAAGTTTTGAGACCTAACATTTGGAACTTCAGGTAAGTTGTATTTTGTTTTAAGCAAACATGCAATATGAATTATAAGTATTTTAAATCAAGTTCTGAATGTGAGGCTAGAAAATTTACCTGGGTAACATTTATGTTACAATTTTGCATGAATTTGACAGAATGATTTCTGACCTGTGTTCCATAGTCCAAATGTTCATGAAAATGTCATTTATATTCAGACTGAATAACTGATAGTTTTTAGAGTACACCAAACACAGGCTGTCAGTGAATATAGCAGAGTAACTGGGCTAGTATTTAAAAGAAAGAAGTATATAGTAATGCAAAGATAAACCCAAACTGCTATGGATATGTTTTTTCTTTGTTAAAACTTCTGGGAAGCATCCAATCACAATTACCCCACTTTTATGAAATGAAGCAAAGAAGAACCATGGATAAATCTACAATTTTGTATCTGAGAGAAATAATTTAAAGCAGAATATAGGAATGCCTGGATGGCTCAGCAGTTGAGCCTCTGCCTTCCGCTCAGGGCCTGATCCCAGTCTGGGATCAAGTCCCTGCCCGGAGCCTGCTTCTCCTTCTGCCTATGTGTCTGTCTCTCTCCCTGTGTCTCTCACGGATAAATAAAATCTTTAAAAAAATAAAGCAGGGTATAAAGTCAAAACTCAAGTCTTAAGATTATCATCACTATTATTCTCTCATGTTAGGCATATGAAAATTTGATATTATAAATTCTCTCTCCCATTCTGTAATACTCAATAGGCTATTAAAAATATCTAATCTGATCCTCTAATAACAAACATAAATAAGATTCTTTTTTTATAGAAAATATATATGTTTTTAAGATTCTATCTATTTATTCATGAGAGACACACAGAGAGAGGCAGAGACACAGGCAGAGGGAGAAGCAGCCTCCACGCAGGGAGCCCGATGTGGGATCCGATCCCAGGACTCCAGGACCACGCCCCAGGCCGAAGGCAGGCCCCAAACCGCTGAGCCACCCACGGATCCCCCAAACATAAATAAGATTCTATTTAAAATTCTGGGACAAAAAAAAAAAAATAAAAATAAAATTCTGGGACATATAAAGGAAAAAGCACTGTTAAGTCTCTAAAACAGCTTTATGGAAATTATTTCCAGTTGCATTCTCTGATTTCAACCTGTCAAATTCTGCAATTAAAAAAAGCACTATATACTTCAATGTTTGATGTCAATCTTAGAAAAAATGAAAATATTTCTACTCTTAGTTCTAATTATTAAATCCAAACTTTAAAGACACCAGTTTTCTGTGATCTCTCGAGTGACTAAATCATGAATTGTAGACTAAGTATGCTAAAACTTTAAAAATGCAATAAACAGAAAGTTTTGATGTTTCTAGCCTCTTAGGAAGCATTACAGTCCTCTTATGTCATTGTTGGTAGACTAATATGCCATTACTTCTTTACTCAAAATTTATGGAAGTTTTATTTCTCCCCCATAGACTTTCAGATCACATCGGAATGCTCATCACATAGAATTATTCAACCACTCCTGTCTTGCAAGCATGAGAATACATCTGCACAATTTTTCACTAGTAGAAGCACACACTGGTTTTAAAAGCTGTCTCCTATATTCAACAATCCAAATTTTATTTCTATGGAAACAGGACTTTATAGCCTGCAGGAAATGTTAACCCAGCCTCTAATGCTAGTGGCTGGTAGCTGGCTTCCATTTCTTTTCCCAGTGAAAATAGATGTCAAAACGGTTAGAACCAAGGAAAGGTCTTGCAATGCTTCTTAGAAAAAAATTCTTATTTCAGTAGATCCAATTTCTTTAGGACAAGATGCTAAAGGCAACCAGATATTGAGAATGATACTACTGTCTCATTTTAACTCCACGGTGTCAAGCTGGTTCTATGAGTAAGTTGTTCTATAAAGTGAAAGAGCACTTGGTTTTTGGCTTCTAGAAATATTAAGGTATTATACATAAAAAGCTACAATTTAAAACTGAACTTTTTATAAATCTACATTTTAAAGTTCTTACAACAGAAAAACACATAGTATACATTAATCGTAAAATTATACAAGTAGCTTTTTTAAAGTAATGATATGAGCTCTCATAAAGTAAATCAAGGATAATCTGACCACTGTTCCTATAGGTTAGTCCTGGGAGGCTAATATTTATCCTTTCTCTGATGTGTATGATTTCTTTTTCTTTTTTTTTTAGAAATACTGTCTTATGGTATTAGTTGTATTAAGACATTGGACTAAATATCCTTTTAACTGCTAAGACAGAGTTAGAAAAAAAATCAGTAACTTATAATTATAAAATCTCAAGTTAGAAATACATGGTGTTAGTATAATTTAAGTGTCTGTTCAAGTGCTGTCTTCTTAGAAAGAAGTCCCATGAGCACCATATCCTAACTAGCAGCTCACTACTCACTAGCCAGTCCCCTAATTCTACTTTTCCTTCACTATACTCATTCCTTCTATTGGTGTATGTGTGTGTGTGTGTGTGTGTGTAATATTTTAAAATTAATTTCACCTTTTAGATTGTTTCTATGGAAACAATAAAAAGAGGACTATGTTAGAGTCCTAGGTAGAAGAGGCATGAGTCACATGATAGGAAGGTGTAATATGTGGTTAATTAGTTATTGGTTTAAACAAACTATTACGATATTATTAAGTCAAAAATGTTCAAGGAGAAATAGAAACAAACCATTACTTGAAAAATAAGCAGGGTACAAAGGCGCATATAAGATATGATCTCATTTTGGTGAAAAAAAAAAGAAAAATCAATGCCTGTACATAGAAAAGATCTACATACGTTGCTTTATGAAGGAGATTTGAATAGAATATTAAAACTCAAGGGCACCTGGGCTATTTTCGTCAGTTAAACCTCGGACTCTTGATTTTGTCTCAAGGTCATGAGATCAAGCCCTGCCCTGGGCTCTGTGTTCAACCGGGAGTCTGACTATGATTCTCTCACTCTCCCCACTCACTCTTTCTCTTTTGAAAATAAATAATTTTTTAAAGATATTTATTTATTCATGAGAGACACACAGAGAGAGAGAGAGAGAGAGAGATGCAGAGATATAGGCAGAGGGAGAAGCAGGCTCCCCGCAGGGAACCTGATGTGGGACTCGATCTGGATTCTGGGATCACTCCCTGAAAAGACAGATGCTCAACTGCTGAGCCACCTAGGCATCCTGAAAATAAATAAATCTTAAAATAAAAAGAAAATTAAAATTCTGTCAAGTAACAAATCACAAATTTACAATAGTAAGTTTTTAAATTCAACAAAGCTGCTAATTGCTATATATTAAAAATTGTTATAACTAAGTATGAGTTGAAGTCAGGAGGCAGGTATAATAACATAAACACTACATAAAACTACCTATATATAATACATGCATGTGTTGAGGCACACATACCTTATACTGAGACTACATATTTTTATTTAAAAAATGAGTAAAAATATTAAAATTGTGAGATGTCTTATTTTTATTGGACTTACATATATAACAGTTTTGGAATCTTATATTCTTTTAAACCAATCAGAATAAAATTTAAACTTTCTGGAAAATAACAAAGGGATAGAGAAGAAAAAATTAGTTCAATATACTATTTAAAAATATATTTGTTTTGCAGATTATTGGTCCTTGAATTAAGGCTTTTGTTTTCATTACTACTCTCAGGGTTTAAACCAAATCCACAAATAATTTTACAGCAGAAAAGTTTTCAGAAAATTAACATTGATTTCTATGAAATATCATAAAAGCTCATTTAGTGAGAGATTCTCAGAATTGGAAGAAATCTCAGAAATCATTTGATTTTTTTCCACTGTACAATGCATTCATGATTCCCTCTATGCCATCCATGTTAGTAATCATTCAGCATCTAGGTGAATGCTCCTTATGGTAAAATACTATCTACTAAGGCAATTCCTTTTTGGATCTCCCAGCATATTCCAGTGTAGGAGTTTTATGGAACCTTGGTTCTGGCAGTGATGGTGACAGATCTTATTTCAAAAGCAGACCAGAGCATGCCTAGTTAAAATGCACCACAATCAGGCCAGGGACCAATCACTGCCTACAACAGGAATAACATAACAGAGAAAAAGAGATTAATAAATGAAATGCGAATGATGCTTATGGAATGAACAGCAAGATGGAAGAAGCAGAATAATCTAAAAGAGTAATGGAAAGTAATCAAGCTGGAAAAAAAGAGAAAAATATTATACAAAACAAGAATAGACTTAGGGCACTCAGTGACTCCATCAGATGTAATAACAGCCATATTATAGAAGTATCAAAGGACGCAAGTGAGGAGAGAGGGTAGAAAATATATTTGAAGAAATAATAGCTGAAAACTTCCCTAATCTGAGGAAGGAAACAGATATCCAGATCATGGAGGAACAGAGAACTTCCATCAAAAATAAACAAAAGCAGATCCACACCAAGACATACTGCAAGTAAATTGGCAAAATATAGTGATAAAGAAAAAGTTTAAAAGCAACAAGACAACAACTTATAAGAGAAAACTCATAAGGTTAGCAGGAGATTTTACAGCAGAAACTTTCCAAGCCAGAAGGAAGTGACATGATGTATTCAAAGTGCTGAAAGGGAAAAATGTCCAGCTAAAAATACTCTATCCAGCAATCATTCAAAATAGAAAGAGAGATAAAGAGTTTCTCAGACAAAAAAATTAAAGGAGTTCATGACCACTAAACCAGCCCTATAAGAAATACTAAAGGAAACCCTTTTGTAAAGGGACCTCCTTGTATAAAGAGAAACCAAAAATGACAGTATAAAAGTAGGAAACACAAAAGCAGGAATATGAATATTTCCATAAAAAAATCACTTCAGTAACTCATAAAATAGAAGGATGTAAAATTTGATGACATATGCCTAAAATGTGGGAAAGAGAGGAGTGAAGAATGGCTTCTAACTTATACCATCAACTGAATATAGACTGTTATATGCAGAAGCCTAATGTTAACCATATGGTAAAAACCACTAGTAAATATGCAAATAATAAAGATAAAGAAATTTTAATATATTCAAAGAAAAATAAGCAAAGCATGAAAGAGAAAGAATTAGATAAAATCCTCAGAAACAACCACAAAATAATAAAATGACAACAAATTATCAATAATTAATTTGAATGTAAGTGGACTGAACACTGCAACTAAAAGATATAGGGTGACAGAATGGATGAGAAACAGGACCCACCTATATGTTGCCTACAAGAAACTTATTTTAGACCTAAAGATACCTGCAGATTGAAAGTGATGTGATGGAAAACATCCATCATACAAATGGATATTTAAAGAAAGCCAGAGTAGTAATACTTATATCAGATGAAGTAGAATTCAAAACAAAGACTGTAACAAGAGGCAAAGACTCTATTTAATAATGGAGATAGTCCAACAAGAATATCTAACAATTATAAATATTATGCACACAACAGGGCAGCCCAAGTGGCTCAGTGGTTTAGTGCCACCTTTGACCCAGGGCATGATCCTGGAGAGTCCCACGTCAGGTTCCCTGTATGGAGCCTGCTTCTCCCTCTGCCTGTGTCTCTGCCTCTCTCTCTCTCTCTGTGTCTCTCATGAATAAATAAAATCTTTTTAAAAAAAGGAAATATTATGCACACAATATAGAGGCATCCAAATACATAAAACAGTTTATAACAAATTAATTGATAATAATACATTAATAATAGGGAACTTTATCATTGCACATACATCAATGGACATATCACTTAACAGAATATAAACAGATAAACAATGGCTATGAATGACACAGTGGAAAAGATAGATTTAACAGAACAGATTTAACAGATTTAACAGAACATTATACAGAACATTCCATCTTAAAACAGCAGAAAACAACTGCACATGAACATTCTCCAGAATAGATCACTTTAGTTCACAAAACAAGCCTCAACAAATTCAAGAAGATTGAAGTCATACCATGGATCTCTTCTAATGACAATGTTATGAAACTAGAAGTCAAATAGAAGAAGAAATCTGGAAAGATCACAAATAACTGCAGGTTAAATAACATGCTAAAACAACGAATAGGTCAACCAGGGAATAAAAGAAGAAATTAGAAAGTACATGGAAAGAAATGAAAATGAACACACAATAGTCCAAAACCTTTGGGATGCAGCAAAAGTGGTTCTAAGTGGGAAGTTTATAGCAATACAGGCCTACCTCAAAAAATAAAAAAATCCCAAAATAACCTAACCTTACATCTAAGGAGCTAGACAATAAAGAAATAAAGCCTAAAAGTAGCAGAAGGAAGGAAATAATAAAGATTGGAGCAGAAACAAATGATATAGAAATTAAAACAAACAATAGAACAGATCAACAAAACCAGGATCTAGTTCTTTGAAAAAGAAAATCAATAAAGTTGATAAACTTCTAGCCAGACTTACCATGATAAAGGACTCAAAATCACAAATGAGAGACAAGTAACAATGAGTACCATAGAAGTATAAGAATATTATGAAAAACTATACATCAACAAATTGGACAATCTTAAAGAAATGGATAAATTTCTAGAACCTATAACTTATCAAAATTGAATCAGGAAGAAATGGGCAGTTTAAAAAATATTATCAGCAAAGAAATTGAATCAATAATCCAAAAAAAAAAGTCCAACAAACAAAAGTCCAGGACCAGATGGCTTCACAGGTGAATTCTATCACACATTTCAGATGAGCTAATACTTACCCTTTTCAAGCTGTTCCAAAAAATAGAAAAGGAAAGAAAACTTCCAAAATCACTCTATGAGGCCAACATTACCATGATACCAAAACCAGATAAAGACACCACTAAAAAAGAGAGCAGTAAGCCAATATCTCTGATGAACAAAGATGCAAAACTTCTCAACAATATACTAGCAAAGCAAATTGAACAATACATTAAAAAAATCATTCACCATGATCAAGGGCAATTTATTTCTAGTTACAAAGATGGTTCACTATTCACAAATCAATTGACATGATAAATCACATTAAGAGAATGGGTTAAAAAATATGATCATTTCAATAAACACAAAAACAATTTGCAACACTCATTCATGGTAAAAACCCTCAACAAAGTATGTTTAGAGGGAACATAACTCAATGTAATAAAGGCCATATTTGAAAAACCCATAGCTAACATTATCCTTAATGGGGAGTAATTGAGGGTCCCCCTGCCCCCCCGTTTTCAGGAATAAGAGGAGGATGTCCACTCTCACTTCTTTTATTCAACATAGTCTTGGAAGTTCTAGCCACAGCCAACAGCCATCAGACAACAACAACAACAAAAGGTAAAAGGCATCGATATCAGAAAGGAAGAAGTAAAACTTTCACTATTTGCAGGTGACATGATACTCTGTAGAGAAAACCCATAAGACTCCACCCAAAAACTTCTAAAACTGATAAAGGAATTCAGCAAAGTTGCAGGACACAAAATCAGTGTACAAAATCTGTTGCATTTCAATATATCCAAAACAGTAAGATGCCTAGGAATAAACCTAACCAAAGAGGTTAAATACCTATACTCTGAGAAGTATAAAACATTGATGAAAGAAATAACTATTGCTAAACTATATATACTACCCAAAGCAATCTACATATTTGATGCAATTCCTATCAAAATACCAATAGCATTTTTCACAGACCTAGAACAAATAGTCATAAAATTTGTATCAAACCACAAAAGACCTCAAATAGCCAAAACAATCTTGAAAAAGAAAAGCAAAGATGGGAGCATCAGAATTCTGGACTTCCAGTTATATTACAAAGCTGTAGTGATCAAAACATTATGCTACTGGCACAAAAATAGACACATAGATCAATAGAACAGATAGAAAACCCAGAAATAAACCCATAATTATATGATCAATCAGTTTTTGACAAGGGAGGAATGAATATCCAATGGGAAAAATTTTAAAAATACGGGATGTCTGGGTGGCTCAGTGGTTGAGCATGTGCCTTTGGCCGAGGGCGTGATCCCACAGTTCTGGGAGCAAGTCCCACATCGGGCTTCCTGTAAGGAGCTTGCTTCTCCCTCTGCCTATGCCTCTGCCTCTCTCGGTGTCTCTCATGAATAAAATAAAATAAAAATAGAAATTCTGAATATATATTTTTTCAAGTGGACACTGATCAAAATAGACCATATCCTAGGCCACAAAAAATTAAAAAGGATTAAAATAATACTTTCTATAATAAAAAATTAGAAATCATTAACAGAATATCTAAAAACTATCCAAATACATGGGAATTAAATACACTTCTAAATAATCCATGGCTATTGAAAAAAATCAAAATCTAAATAGTATTTTTGACTAATTAAAATGGAAATAAAACCTTTGAGAAAATTTTGTAGCATTAAATATTTCTAAATTAGGGAAGAAGAAAAATTGTGAAAATTTGATTAAGCTTCTAAAATTCAAGCTTAAGAAACCAGAGAAAGAATATCAACTTAATTCTAAGTGAACACAAGGAAGGATGTAATAGAGAAATAAGAAGAAAACAATACAGTAGAAAATAAAACAATGGAAAAAAATGACAAACAGTGGATCTGGTTCTTTGTAAAGATGATGAAATTAATAAACCTTTAGCTAAACTGGGAAAAGAGAGGAAGACACAAGTTATCAACATAAAATGAGAAAGAGGGACATCTACAGATTCTATATATATTACAACTCTACTAGATGAATACTGTGAACAATTTTTTACTAATAAATACATAACTTAGGTAAAATGAAAAAAAAAATCCCTGAATGATACGACACTAAAGCTCACTTAAGAAGAAATAGATGTCACAGTGGTCGGTCTACATGGGCTAAATAAAAACAATTTGTAATTAAAAACATGCCCAACTGAGAAAATTCTGGGTCCTGATGGCTTTACTGGTTCACTCTTCACAAACTCTTCTAAATAATAGAAAAGGAGATAACACTTCTTCATACATTTTATGAGGCCAGCATTATCCTGACTCAAAAATCAGAGGCACTAAAAGTATTAAATTCATCAAGACAAGAGACTTTAGCAAAATTTTGGCAAATTGAATGAAATCATATATAAAGGAGATCAATATTACATGATCAAATGTGGTTTGTTAGGGATACAAGATGCAAGTTTTTATCAACATTAAAATTTTAATTTGACATATCAACAGACTAAAAAGAAAAGCCAGTGATCAATAAATTTAGGAAAAGCTCTTGATAAATTCCACCAATCACTTATGTTTATTTTTTATTTTATTTTTTTAAGATTTTATTTATTTATTCATGAAAGACACAGAGAGAGAGACACAGACACAGACACAGGCAGAGGCAGAAGCAGGCTCCATTCAGGGAGCCTTATGTGGGACTCAATCCTGGGTCTCCAGGATCACGCCCTGGGCTGAAGGTGGTGCTAAACCACTGAGCCACCTGGGCTGCCCAATCGCTTATGTTTAAAAAAGACTCTCAGCAAGTTATGAATATAAGGAACCACATTTCTATTGACAGATAACATCTGTAACCCCCTACAGCGAAATGATAAAATACTGAATATATTTTCTACTAAGGTAGAGAACTGGACAAGGTGTCCTTCACCACATATTACTAGAGTTCTAGGTCAGTGCTTAAGGCATAAATATAAAATGTTAAGAAAGGAAAGCAAGAAGGACCAGAAAAGAAATATGGTTGAAAAGGAAGAAATAAAACTACATTATTATCAGATGATGTGATTATATTTTTAAAAAACCTAACAAATATACAAAAAGCTATAATAACTAGGAGGTTGATTTAGTAAAATAGGATGTAAGGACAATAAATGCCAATTCTTTTTATGTATATTAGCAACAAATCTTTCACATTGAAACTTAAAACATGAAATTTACATTAGCAGCAAGAAATATGAAACTTTAGGGATAAGTTTTACAAAATAACTGATGTACACAAAAATCCTCAGAAATGTAGCCCTGTATATTTGCTTGAGCAGAAAACTAGAACAGATGTTATGAATTTTAAAAATTATAAGTAAAAGAATCTAGACACAAACATTGCATACTATAATACTTTGAGATTCTAGAAAAATGATAATAGAAAATAGATAAGTAGTTGCTCATGCCCAGGAGAGCATGAGGAAGGAGACTGAATGCAATGTGGTGTGAAGAAACTTTTTTCCAGTGATAGAAACTTTCTGATATCATGATTTTGGTGATAGTTATGTGACTGCGCAATTATCTGTCAAAATCATCAAGTTATAGACTTAAAATTGGTTAACTGTATTGTGTATAAGTTATGCCTCAAAGCTAACCAACAGAAAGTTTTTAAGTTTATCATCATATTCTTTAATACCTAGTGACTTTGGTCTTTGGTGTAAAGCATTTATAAAGTGCAGTATAGAAACAGAATTATGGGGATCCCTGGGTGGCTCAATGGTTTAGCGCATGCCTTTAGCCCAGGCCAGGATCAAGTCTCACATCGGGCTCCCTACATGGAGCCTGCTTCTCCCTCTGCCTATGTCTCTACCTCTCTGTGTGTCTCTCATGAATAAATAAATTAAATCTTAAAAAAAAAAACACAGAATTAAGATTTTCCTTTATTAGCTGGTTCTAAAACTGTTTTATCTTTTCTGTGCTGCAGTTTATTTGTGCCAAGCTAAATATGCCAACTCAAGCTTTTGTCTTAATGATAAAATATGCATAAGCACCAAAATGCCCTACAGATATAGATTCCCTATACTCTGAGACAGCTTCAATAATGAAATGATAAAAAGAAGAAAATGCAAAAATTTAATCACATTCAGCTGTGAGGCCATATTCCTATTTTAAAAAGGATTTCTTATCTCCCAGTGACAGAAGAATTAATAAAATTTTTTTCAGTTATTTTTTTAAGTAAAGTCATGTCCACTGGTCAAAGGTATAAACTTATTTCTCCTTTTAACAAACCTCTTTTAGTTCTTAAAAAATATATATATATATATATATATATATATATATATATATATATATATAATTTATTTATTTATTTCCAGGACACATTTTCTCACCTAATTTTCAAGTGAATGCATGATTCAGAGAATACTATGCTTTTAAATATTTTGTTGAAGAAAGTGTCTTCCCTGGCCCTGTTGGGATAATAGGTGAAAGTGGACAAGGGATTCCATATAGTTTGCAAGTTTCCTGTCTTTTAAGTATGGGTTCCTCCCTTTAAAGGTTACCTAGGAATCTCTGCCACTTCAACCTCACTTAGCATGCCAGCATCAAGTTCATGTGTCAAGGAACTAGCCAAGAAAACAGTTGGGGCCATTCTTGAGCTACAGATGGAATCCAGGCTTTCCTCCAAGTCTACCCTCACCCATGAAATTTCATGCAGTTTAAAAATATGTCCCCTTCCACTGTGTGATAGTACCCTAGGAATCCATTTCTATGTATGCAAGAAAAAAATCTTGCAAATCTTTTGTTCCCTAGATCGTGATTTTTCTTATTTTTCCAGGACAGTGTATGTCTAGTCATGGGTAATATGGTAACAAAGTACGAGACACATCACATCACCTGGCAATGTATACTGCAGGTAAGATAATAGTGAGGCATTAAAAAAAAAAAGAAAAAGTAAGACCAGCCTCATATCTTCTAGGGAAGATAGTCTCAATGTGCTTTGAGTGTTTGAATAATCGAAATACATTTTCCAGATTGCATTATTTGAAATCCTATATCCCAAACTATGTCCTAACTTCCACATGAGACACAGCCAGTTTGTTCACTGAAACTCCACAGTAATTTGCCCACCCGGTTTGTTAACTTATACCATAATTTGCCCATCCACAGGATCAGATCCTGCAACTGTAGCTGTAAGAGATGTAGGATTATTTTAAGGAAGCTCCCTGGCCCTTTGATCATGACTTGGGGAAAGAATTTGAAATCCTGAGCTTGTCTATTTATTTTGCTCTCCAACGAAGTAACAGCCAGTAGGTTACTGACATCATATTTTGCATTTTCACCATAATGGTCGACCTTAGCCCTAATCAAGCCTGCGGAACATTCCTTCAGTACAGGCTGCATTCCAGAGTACCACATTTAAGTAACTGCTTTGCTGAGTGTAAGAGAGTTACCAATGTCTCAGAATCTGATGTTAATAAAGTCATCACTGTGTTAAAAATAAAACTATAGGCTAAGGTGAAGTTGCTTACTTCACTAGGACAGCAAACCAATATTCAACTGCAGTTTGAACCTGTCCAGGAGTGTAATTTTAGCTGATCAATGGAATTTCTGGTGAACACCAAGGAGGGCTGTCACATTGGCTCTTCTCCATCCCCCGAATGAAGGTGAGGTTATCTGCATTAGACCCCTTCTTGCCTCTTAAGGGTAAGTGACCTGGCCTGAAACAATCCTTTCTTTCTTCTTGCTATTAACTTCTTGCTCCATCCTCTCTCCTATTAAAACCTTGCATTTGGTATAACTCCATACTTAATAAATGGAGTGCAGCCTATTCATGAATCCTTAAAGCCAGTCAGATCTTCAGATTTACTGGGATGGATCTTATTATTTATCAACTGAAACCAAATATAATCAAGCCTCCAGAGCTCCATATCCTTGAGAGTTCTATATGCTACTACTCCTGGGATTATTATAGATTAGATGCAGAAAAAGCCATATCCTCTAGTTCAAAGCAAGCAGTATTTAATACAATATACTTAATTGACTTATATAATTTTGGAGAGGGCTGAAAATACAAGTTATGCTAAGATCTCCAGTTCTTTCAGAACTGCATATAGTCCTCTGTTAGGAGGCTCCAGCTCCAGACACCCACAATAAAGCTTCCAATATCAGAAGAATCTGCAGTTGCAGATTTTATAACCAAGAAACACTTGCTATGATGTATAACAGCAGAATGGATGCTCAGAGCTCTGCTTCCCACCCTCTACCTCATCTTTGCCTTCTAAATCACATGTAAGTATATCCAATTGGCCAACCCTTGATTATATTCAGAATCCCACTAGCCAAATAGTCCAGGAAATGGAATTGTTACATTTGTAGTTTCTGCATAATAAAGACATACCTGCACAGAGGTAAAAAAAAAAAAAAAAAGAACTGAGATGGAATCCACTATATTTATCACTGACAACAAATTTAAATATCTCTTATCTCCATTCATTTTATCTACATTTTAACCCACTAACCAACCAAATGGATTATTTTAAAGTATCCAATGATCTACCACATTACCTAACATATTCCTCTGTTTTGGTATTCCATCCCAGGTAAAGATGAAGGATGTATCATCTTATTGTAACTTCCATTTTGCTTTACCTAATCTAACTCTAAGCTTAACATATTACACAAGCAACATCTTTTTTGTATAAATGATTAAAATTTTTAGGCAGCATCCCATTTAACACTGGATCACTATACTCCTTCAAATAAAGAGGTAATACTATCCATAAGATAAAAATGAGTGATTATTTATATTAAAGGTTATTTTATACATCTTTTATTCCTCTTCACATTGGTTGTTTCTCACCATGTAAGCATAGATCATTTGGAATTTGGATTCTGGCAGGCAAGTGGTCTGTATATTTATGATATATTGAATATAAAATATGAATGTTTAAATAATTTGAAGGAATACAGATAATGGCAGCAAATACAGTTGAATTTCTCTCTGGCCCATTTTTTGTAATGTTAATGTAATGGGTCCTTTTATTTCAATAGAATATCAAGTTAATTATTCTAAACAAGATTTTTTTTAAAAGGACCAAATATTGTGAGTTGATAAATCTTTTATCAGTCTGTCTAAGGACTAACAGTGAAAAGAAATACCAAAACTGACCTAGCTGCTAACAAAATAACAGTCTTTATTGTGTACTTACTTGGCAAGAATGTATTCATTCAACATTGAAAGTGAAGTGTAAAAGCCAACATTTCACATAAACAGTCTGCTAATCTAACCAGCAAACTGGAAGCCCAAGATCTTGATAGCTCCCTTATCACACTATACTGAACTTGATGTATTCTAGTGAAGGATAAGAATTTCTTTACCTTCTAACTTGTTATAAAGGTACCATCTTGACTCTCAGGAATAAATAAAATATATTTTAGAAATCATTTGACAGCAATTTGTAGAAATGTCTTGGTAAAGAGGAGGAGAGTGATGGGTTGTAGAAAAGAAAGCAGGGAATATCAAAATAGATAACAGATTTACAGAACAGACACTGCCTGCCATATCCATCATGCTCCTGAAAGAGGACTGCCTCCATTTTTGACCTCAGATTTTTTTAAAAAAATTATTCATTTGACAGACAGGGGTGGGGTGAGCAGCAGGCAGAGGGTGAGGCATAAGCAGACTCCCCGCTGCGAGGATAGCACCTGACATAGGGCTCCATCCTAGGTCCTGGCATCCTGGGACCTTGATCTGAGCTGAAGGCCTACCTAGTACCTGACACAGGGCTCCATCCTAGGTCCTGGCCTACCTGGGACCTTGATCTGAGCTGAAGGCCAACCTAGCCACCCAGGCACTCTGATCTCAAACTTTCTAGTTGAGTTCTTTCCAGCTGGTCTCTAGGCTCAGGTGGAGGACCCTGAGGTCAAGGCATTCCCTAATGGAATAGAAACTACCCGTTCAGGCAAAAAGGACTGCCCTGAGCAAACAAGACACTACTCAGGATTGACTCCAAATCAAAGATCCAGATTGACTTTACTGACTACCTGCACATACACACCTTTGTCTTTATAAACCTGGAAGTATTTTGAGCATTCTAGAGACAGTTTTTGAGGTGCCCGTCTACTGTCTTCCTGATAGTGGCCTCGCTGAAATAAATCCCTTTCTCGTTTCACCATCAGTTGTTTTTCTGCCTTTGGATTTTGTCAGTGTCAGTGGCCAAATCTGGTCTGTTTAGGACCCCTTCATGCACTCCTGTGTCCTCACTAGACTCCCAGCTAAATGCTACAATGGTAACTGTTCCAACTAAAGGCACTTCCACCTTAGAAACATTCCCAGTGCTTGCTTTAGCCTGGGTGTTTTAGGATTCATCATCATGGGTCAGTTTATTTATTTATTTATTTATTTATTTATTTATTTATTTATTTATTTATGATAGTCACAGAGAGAGAGAGAGAGAGAGAGAGAGATTGGCAGAGACTCAGGCAGAGGGAGAAGCAGGCTCCATGCACCGGGAGCCCGATGTGGGACTCGATCCCAGGTCTCCAGGATCGCGCCCTGGGCCAAAGGCAGGCGCCAAACCGCTGCGCCACCCAGGGATCCCCATCATGGGTCAGTTTTTAAACTTTAAATTCATGTGTCAATCTCACTGTCTACCCCCATCTCTCATTCCACTATAAATTCAGGCAAATGCATTTTTATAGATTCAGCTCATTCCTCTATCCTTTCTCTTGCATGTCTTAATTTTCAAAAGGGACAAAAATACTGTCATCGCCACCTTTAATTTTAAGGTTTGCATCCTCATGCACACATACTGTTTCTTTGCAACAGTCCCCTGATCATCCTGACTGTACCTTGGAATTAGTTTGTTCAAGAATGTAGTGGTGGTAGTAGTGAGAGTGGAGAACTTAGTCTCCACTAGAATATTCCTTAAACTTGGGATAAGATGCTACAGGCTGCTTTTCACTGATTCCTTAATATTTTCTTCCTCTGTGTTCTTCTTCAGTACATAGAAAATGCAGTGTAAGAAACAGGGTCAAGAATATAGGAACTGGAATAGAATAAACCTACAAGTTTAACCTGTAGAAGACAATTGATAATACTCTTCTCCATGGACTGACTTTGCCAAGTGTTCCTGTTTCAACCAGCAGGTGGCTACAGGTGTAGACTGGCAGGTGTCAGTCTACACCTGTAGACTGGCAAGGCATGAAGAGTCAGAGATATCAGTAATTGCCATAGAAGAATAAATTAGCTTAAGTGCTACTTGCCAGCAGAAGTCTGCTGGAAAGCTCCCTTCTTCCCATTCTGGATCTAATGTACCACATAAGTTTAGCTCTCCCTAGGAAGAAAAAGGCTTTAAAGCAATAGCAAAGTTCTGTTTTCCAGTTTGAGATGGAAAAAAACCCAGACCTTCTCTGTTAAGAGTTATACCTGTTCTAAATTCCTGTCACTGTTTCAGCATCAATGTTTCTAAGTCATTTTTTTCCATATTAGCAAAAACTATCAAATATTCCAAGGAAACAATTTTTCATGGTCACACTACTATGAGCTGAGACTTTAAGCTAAAAGTTAGGCCAATAACTTTTCTAGCCTGTATTGCAATAATAAGTAAACTTCATAAAGAAAATCTCTTTTCATGAGGTCTACTTATACATGCATTGCCTGATGCATAACTACAAAATTTAGATAAATTAATTTTTCTTTTATAGTAAAAATGTGTATAAAACTTAACATTCCCCCAAGCAGCAAATTGATAGTATTATTAGGCCACTGCATGTTGCATAATTTTGACAAAACTCCTGCTTATTTGGAAAATGATAGAATAGGATTTTAATAAATGCTTCTGATTCTAAAGATCATGGGTTTTCATTCATGCTTATCACACCACACTCCTCAGATTATGATATAGTCCTGGTTTCAAATAACTTTATTACTTAAATAGAGGCACTTTATTAAATGTGGACATAAATGTGTTTTGTTATGATATAGGGGAAAATGTCATGAAATATAAGAATTCATAAAGAATATATATCTTGATGTTAATGGAAGGTAAGGCATTTTTAATTATATCACTCTGTAATGAAAGAAAGTTAAAGTTTGTTAGGGTGGAAACTGTTTAACAAATACTATACACATATTCTTTCATTATTACTTAAAGAAAGCTTTTCTGTTGGACAATAGCAACACAACTTAAGATAAAAATCATTGCATTTTAAAAGTCACATAATCATGTAACAACTATGTGGTAGATAAGTAGAGTTGGGGGAACCTAATCCACCTGCAAGCTGCCATATTTTATGCTTTCCCCTCTACTACTATGGTGTCTGAAGTGGAACACCCCGTACCCCTCAACCTTAACTATTCTGCAAAACATTTATGATCCTCACCATAACATCTTTATAAATATATGGAATGTAAAGCTCATATCTAGTATTCATTTTTAAATTTCTATTTCTCTTAATTTTTAGTTCTGTATTTCATGCCCCATTAATAACTTTAGGACTGAATATAGTTATTAATAATCTCCTTGGTTTCACTCCCATATTGAGATATCAAAAGTAAGTTACCTAAGCAAATGATGGAAAGTAAAGATATACATCATGAATGAAGATACTAGGACTTTTTGAGTTACAAAGGGAATAAAATGAGTTCTTGGCTGAAAACATAAGCCAATAGTTTCCTGATAAAAATCAATTAAAGGTTATAGTCATTTCACACAGATGAACATTTTTTTTTTGTTCTGTAGATCTACTTAATCACCAATAAATGCAAATATGCAACTCCTCTTTTTGAAAATTTGACTATTTTTCACTAAAGTCATTTTAACTATCCCTCCTTTCATCAGACCAACTAATAGTGTGCTTCAAAGTATGAGGATGCTAAGATAAAGCAAGATGTTGAACAGTAAAACAAAATTATGATCTGTGTATCCTTTCTTTTTCAAGAAAGCAGTGGCCATACTTTGATAATATCTGAGAGTTAAACCATCATTATTTTATTAGTATGTCACAAGTAAATCACATGGCAGGAACAGTCTGTACTGGTATTCCAAAACCTGTTGTACTTGCAAAAATTAATGTTTGCAGGATTCTCACTGGCAGTAGATGATGAAGTCAATAAAAAATGTACAAGTTTTGGGGCAGCCCGGGTGGCTCAGCAGTTTAACGCCACCTTCAGCCCAGGGCCTGATACTGGTGTCCGGGATCGAGTCCCACGTCGGGCTCCCTGCATGGAGCCTGCTTCTCCCTCTGCCTGTGTCTCTGCCTCTCTCTCTCCTCTCTGTGTATTCTCATGAATAAATAAATAAAGTCTTTAAAAAAAATGTACAAGTTTTCACAGACAAGGATGATAGCAAAGTAGGAAGACTCTAGGCTTGCCTAATCCCATGAACACAACTAGATAACTGTCAAATCATCCTAAATATCTCAGAAATTGACCTGAATGCTGACAGAAAAAAAAATCCACTAAACCACATCAGAAAAGGCAGGAAGTATAAAGATGTGGATTAGGGGAGAAATGGACTGCAGCTGCTGTAGAGGGGAGGGAGCCATGGTCATGGAGAAGGGGGTAGGGAGATAGACAGAGGAGTGCACAGGAAACACAAAAGGAGAACGTTTCTCTAAAGTCACTGGCTTAGAAAACAAGAGGAGCTGAGTTCTTTGAGTTCTTGCAGCCAGCAGGGCTTAGAACCTGGAGTTTCAAAGGTCAGCAGGCTGGGCTGGGCTAGAGCCTCGAAAGCACTGTGCTGCTCCTGGAGAGAAGGCAAGCCCACAACCCAGGGGCAGACAGCATGGAAATAGTGATCTAAAGGCTGCCTGGGTCACACAGTGAGGAAAGCATTTGCTTTTTGCAGAGCATGTCCCCAAGAGGCAGCATTCACAGAGACACATCCCTGGGAATCAAGGAGCTGGCCAGCACTCCAGCCCTGCAGTATACACAGAGAGCCATCTGTGGGAAGCAGCGCAGTGCCAACCTTGGCTACCTAACTTGCTTGCACAAAGCCTTACCATCTGCCCTTCCTCAGTCCTACTCACCTCAGTCCCAGTGTGGCAGGCTCCTCCCCCAGAAGACCAGCACAAACTCCCACCCACACCATGTCTCCAAACTAGAGACTTCTTGCAGGGTCTCTCAATTCCAGTGGAGATGGTGACAGGTCTCATTTCACAAGCAGATCAGAGTACCCACCTCACTAAAACTTGCCACATTTAGGCCAGGGACCAAATATGCCCATAGCAGGCAAGGAGAATAACTGCAGACAGCCAGCCAGAGGGATGGAGCAGCCAGCACATGGCAGGAGAGCAAATGTGCCACACACCAGAGACATTCCCTGAAACTCCCGGCCCTGTACACTATATGACCTATTTTTCATAAGGCCATTACTTTCAGGAGCAGGAGACAAAAATGGCTTCTCTAGCACACAGAAGGTAGCAGAGACTTATAGAAAATGCAAGGACAGAGGAATTTATACCAAGTGAAAGAAGAAGGTAAGGCCACATCCAGAAATCTAAGCAAAATAGATATAATTTACATGCCTGATGGGGAATTTAAAGAAATAATCATAAGGATACTCACCTTCATCTCACTGATGTCTTCATCAGTGAGATCCCTCCTATGGACATAAAGTTGCAAATGAATTAATCAGAGATGAAGAGTGTAGTAAGTGAGATTGGAAACAGACTTGATGCAATAAACTCCTCCAGCAGACTAGAAGAAGCAGAAGAATGAATTAATGACCTAGAAGACAAAGTAATGGAAAGCAAAGAAGCTGAACAAAAGAGAGAAAGAATTATGCAAAATGAGAATAGAATTAGGGAACTCAGGGATTCCATCAAACATAATAATATATTCATAATATAGAAATCCCAGAATAAAAGTTTTCTCCCCTTTTCTGGGGGCAGAAAATTTATTTAAAGGATTAATAACTGAAAGTTCCCCAATCTGGGGAAGGAAACAGACATTTGGATCCAGGAAGCACAAGAACTCCCATTAAAGTCAGCAAAAGCAGGCCAACACCAAGACATATTAATAAAATGGCAAAATATAGTGATAAAGAAAAAAATATATTAAATAGAGCCAGACAAAAGAAGTCCTTACCTTACAAGGGAAAACCAAGAAGGCTAGCTGGGGATTTCTTGACAAACCAGGAGAGAGCAAAATAATAGATCTAAAGTGCAGAATGGGAAAAATTTACAACCAAGCTACTTATCCAGCAAAGCTATCACTTAGAACAGAACGAGAGATGGTTTCTCAGACAAACAAAAGTGACCACCAAACCAGCCCTGCAAGAAATATTAAAGAGTTCTGTTTAAGAGGAATGGAAAGATCAAAAGAGCATAAACGCAGGAAACACAAACAATTAACATGAATATTTCTGCAAAAATCAATCAAGGAACTCATACACAAAAAAGAATATGAAATATGATAACATACCTAAAATGGGACATGGGAGGAGAAAAGAATAGTTTCTAACTTGAATGACCACCAACTTAATATAGAGTGCTATTTGAAGAAGAGGTTATATACAAACCAGTGTTAAGGATGTGTCAAAAACCAATAATAGGGGATCCCTGGTGGCTCAGCGGTTTAGCACCTGCCTTAGGCCCAGGGCGTGATCTTGGAGTCCTGGGATTGAGTCCCATGTTAGGCTCCCTGCATGGAGCCTGCCTCTCCTTCTGCCTGTGTTGCTGCCTCTCTCTCTTTCTCTCTCTCTCTTTCTGTGTATCTCTCATGGATAAGTAAAAATAAATTCTTTATTAAAAAATAATAAACATGCAAAGAATAAAAAAGAAATCAATTACAAAGAAAAATCAGCAAAACATGGAAGACAAGAAAGAATCAGAAAAAACCTTCAGAAACAACCACAAAACAAAGCGACAATAAATATATATCTATCAATAATTACTTTGAGGGATCCCTGGGTGGCGCAGCGGTTTGGCGCCTGCCTTTGGCCCAGGGCGTGATCCTGGAGACCCGGGATCGAATCCCACGTCGGGCTCCCGGCATGGAGCCTGCTTCTCCCTCTGCCTATGTCTCTGCCCCTCTCTCTCTCTCTGTGTGACTATCATAAATAAATAAAAATTTATAAAAAAAAATAATAATTACTTTGAATATAAATGAGCTAACTGCTCCAAAAGACAAAGGGTGTCAGAATGGATAAAAAGACAAGATCTATCTCTATGCTACCTAAAAGAGACACATTTTAGACCTAAAGACACATGCAGATTGAAAGTGAGGAGATGGAAAAATATCTATGATGCAAATGGATATCGAAAGCAGCCAGAGTAGCAATACTTACATTGGACAAACTCAGCTTCAAAACAAACACTGCAACAAGAGACAAAGAAGGGCATTATATCATAATAAAGGGAACAATTCAACAAGAGGGTCTAACAATTGTAATTATGCACTCAACACGAGAGGATCCAAATATATAAAACAATAACAACTATAAGGGAACTAATTGAAAATAACACATTAATAGTAGGGGACTTAAACACTGTACTTATATCAATGGACAGATTATCTAAGCAGAAAATCAACAAGGAAACAATAGCTTTGAATGACACACTAGACCAGATGGACTTAACAGATATATTCAGAACATTCCATTCTAAAGTAGCAGAATACATGTTCTTTTCAACTGTATGTGAACATTTTCCAGATGAGATCATTGTATTAGCCCAACAACCTTCAACAATATGAAGAATATTGAAGTCACATCATGCATCTTTTCTGATCACAATGCTACGAAACTGGAAATCAATCATAAGAAAAAAATTTGGAGTGACCACAAATAAATGGAGGTTAAAAAGCATACTGCTAAACATGAATGGATCAACCAGGAAGTCAAAGAAGAAATATAAAAAATACATGGAAAAAATGAATATGAAAGCACAATGGTCCAAAATCTTTGGGATACAGCAAAAGTGGTCCTAAGAGAGAAGTATATAGCAATACTGGCCTACCTCAAGAAGCATAAACATCTCATATAAATAACTGACTCTAACACTTAAAGGAGCTAGAACAAGAACAATAAATGAAGCCTAAACCATCAAAAGGAAGGAAATAATAAATATTAGAGCAGAAATAAATAATACAAAAACAAAAAAATAAATAAAACGAACAGACTAATGAAATCAGGAGTTGTTTCTTTGAAAAAAAAAAAATCAATAAAATTGATAAACCTCCAGCCAGACTTCTTAAAAAGAAAAGCTAAAGGACTCAAATAAAATTACAAATGAAAGAAGAGAGGGAGGCCTAAGTGACTCAGTGGTTGGGCATCTGCCTTCAGTCCAGGGCATGATCCTGGAGTCCCAGGGTCGAGTCCCACATCAGGCTCCCTGAGGGAGCTCCCTGAGCCTGCTTCTTCCTCTGCCTGTGTCTCTGTCTCTCTCTCTCTCTCTCTGTGTCTCTCATGAATAAATAATAAATCAAATCTTAAAAAAAATGAGAGAAGAGAAATAAGAACACCACAGATTACAAACAATTATAAAAGAATATTATTGAAAACTATATGCCAAAAAAATTGGACAATCTAGGGAAATGGATAAATTCCTAAAGACATATGAAATACCAAAGCTGAAATAGGAAGTAATAGGAAACTTGAACTGACTGATTACCAGGAAAGAAATAGAATCAGTAATCAAAAAACTCCCCCAAAACAAAAGTCCAGGACCAGATGGCTTCACAGGTGAGTTCTATCAAACATTAAAACAACAGTTAGTGCCTATTTTCTAACTATTAAAAAAAAAAAGAAAAGAAAAGAAAAGAAAAGGAAGGAAAACTACCAAATTTATACTAGGAGGTCAGCATTACCTGGATACCAAAACCAGATAAAGACACCACTAAAAAGAAAACTACAGCCCAATATCCCTGATAAACATGGATGCAAAAATCCTAAATACAATACTGCAAAACAAATCCAACAATAAATTAAAAAAATTATTCACCATGATCAAGTGGGATTTATTCCTGGGATGCAAGGGTGGTTCAATAATCACAAATCAATCAACATAATATGCCACATCAATTAAAGAAAGGATAAGAACCATATGATCATTTCAATAGATGCAGAAAATGCATTGGCCAAAGTACAACATCCATTCATGATAAAAACCCTCAACAAAGTAGGCTTAGAGGGAACATGCTTCAACATAATAAAGGCAATATATGAAAAGCCCATGGCTAATACCATCCTTAATGGGGAACAACTGAGAGCTTCTTCTATGGTCAGGAACAAGACAGAGATGTCCAGTCTGACAACTTTTATTCAACATAGTACTAGAAGTCCTAGCCTCAGAAATCAGACAACAAAAAGAAATAAAAGGCATCCAAGTCAGCAGAAGAAGTAAAATTTTCTTTATTTGCAGATGACATGATCATCTATATGGAAACTTGAAAGACTCTACCAAAAGTTCTACTAGAACTGATAAATGAATTCACAGAATAAAAAATCAATTTACAGAAATATGTTGCATTTCTATACACCAATAATGAAGCATCAGAAAGAGAAATTAAGGGCTCAGTCCCATTTACAATTGTGACAAAAAAAACCTGGGAATAAATCTAACCAAAAAGGTAAAATATCTGTACTCAGAAAACTATAAAACACTGATCAAAGACACTGAAGATAACATAAAGAAATGGAAAGCTATTTCATGCTCATGGATTGAAAGAACAAATATTGTTAAAATCTATATACTCCCAAAAGCAATCTACACATTTAATGCAATCCCTATCAAAATACCAATCGCATTTTTCACAGAGCTAGAACAAATAGTCCTAAAATTTTGTATCAAACACAAAACAGCCAAAAGCAATCTTGAAAAAGAAAAGCAAAGATGGAGGCATCAGAATTCTGGGCTTCCAGTTATATTACAAAACTGCAGTGATCAAAACATTATGCTACTGGCACAAAAATAGACACATAGATCAATAGATCAGGTAAAAAACCCAGAAATGAACTCATAATTATATGATCAATTAAGCTTCTATAAGGCAGGAATGTAGATCCAGTGGAAAAAATAATGTCTCCAACAAATAGTGTTGGGAAAACTGGACAGCAACATGCAAAAGAATGAATCTGGATCAATTTTTTACACTATATACAAAAATAAATTCAAAATAGATTTGAGATCAAAACATGAGACCCGGAGTGTACATTGAAATCCAAACCCTACATTGGTAACCTAGCGTTTCTGTTAAATTTTTTTAAATTAAATTACAAGCATGTTTATACTCTGTGATCATTCCCACGGGATTATGATTAAATTATCAACAATGTCTGCATCTTATCCATTTAATTGTTTGTTTGTTTGTTTGTTTTTAACATTCAGGGCAGTGCCTAGTGAATTGTGCATCTTTGATAGTGTTGAGTGACTGAGTGAATACAAGAAAAAGTATTCAACATTTTACTATTTGGCCACAACAAATACACTCTTGGTTGCCTAAAAATTACTTTGGAGCAACAATAGTAATAATTCAATAATTAATGTATGCTTACTTTGGTTCATGCATACATTTAAGCATTTCATGCTTCTTTCTTCCAAATGGTGACAGTTACATTTTATCGTTTGGCAGAGAAACTTTGCTAGATGAGTAGTATTTGATATCAGACTAATATTCACATACAGAATTTTCTATGAAGTACTTGGTTTCAGAATAAATCACTTAAATAAAAGAAGGCATTTAATTGATATTAATTTACCTTGAAAACGCATTTGTACAGCTCAATTTTTTTTTTTGGTTTTATTTTTATTTTTATTTTTATTTTTTTTAATTTATTTTTTATTGGTGTTCAATTTACTAACATACAGAATAACCCCCAGTGCCTGTCAGCTCAATTTTTAAGTGCAGCTTTCTAAGTCCTGTTATTATGTGGCAAAACTAAACCATTAATTAAAAAAAATAAGCAGAAGTGATTCTCTGTGTAATAAAGAACACAATTTTATGATTTTTTTTTGGTTTTTGAAATCTTAGGTATACTGAGCACAGATATATTTGCAAAATAGTATTAATAAAGAGTGGTAAAGGGTCATTATGAATTGAACAAAAAAGTATTTAGAATAACCATATTTGTCAAGCTAAAAAGTTCTTTAGATGAATGTTTGGGTTTTTTTTTTCTTGCTAATTATAATGACTGGAAAATACAATCTGTCTGGCATTTTGGAAACCATAAATATATCTGTGGATTGTATATACATAAGGATTTACTTTTTCTAACTATAAAATATTCATTAATTTTTATTTTCTCAATAAAATAATGCTTAAGCAAGATAATACTCTACAAGTTACTAAGAAAACTCATTCAAAATTGCGGTCTTTAAAATATTAAACTACTCTCTCAAATTCTTTATTCTCAAATTTATTCTCAAATTCTTTATTTTTACAACTAAATAGTTGTATTATGCTAATAGGTTTTCAAAAGTAACTGTAGTTAGATTTTGTACAAGTCTCTAACATAAGGCAGGATGCTCCTCCCTATACCTATTTCAAATCATTTAAAAAGGATGAAAAATTTAGTGGAAATACACTAAGCTAGTTTCAACATAACTAAATAATGAAGGGAAAAATTATTGACAAGACTCATAAAAATAATTTTCAAAACAGTAATATTGTAAAGATATTGACCTGGGTATTTTTTTAAGGATTTTATTTATTTATTCATGAGAGACACAGAGAAAAAAGCAGACATAGGCAGAGGGAGAAGCAGGCTCCCTGCAGGGAGCCTGATGGCGGACTAGATCCCCCAAGCCCTGGGATCATGCCCTGAGCTGAAGACAGACACCCAACTTCTGAGGCACTCAGGAGTCACATGATCCGGGTATTTGTTAATTAAAAGTTCCAACTAATCATTTAATAAATAATCTTGAATAAAATATATTTTTAGTATTCAGAACAAAATTTGTAAGTTATATTTAAAAAGTCAAAGTCCTAGACATAATGATTTGGGTACATTCCAGAAGCTTTTATCAATAAAATTAACTGAATAGTGACACTCAAAGAGAAAAATCTGAAGTTGCAGGAAAAATACCTGTGTATATTATCAACACACTCTACATTTTATAAACTTAAAAAGATAAAAACAAACACTTAAACTGTGGTATTCTCAAAACCTAGAGTAACTGGATCTCATTACGCTGGAACTAAGCCATGCTCAAAAAAAAGTGGTTTTCTCAGTTTGGGACTATCATTTCAGTATTTCCTTAAAAATCAATAGATGCTTCAAGTGTCTATTTCCAGTCTTTTCAAATTAAGTTTTTAAAAGTTCTATTATCTCTTCTGTTTGTATTATTCTTTCTCTCTCTTCTCAACCAGGGGGTAATACTCTGGCCAGATGAGCCTGAATTTAATAGCTTCATTTCTTTCTACTCACCAGAGCAGTGATTTCATCCTGCAATTGCTTTTTTTCTCTTCTGTCAAGTCTTCTGCAACACAATCCATCAAGCCCTTCCTTGAGTTGTCTCTACTTATTTCTCTTCTCCAAGTGCAGAGAAATTCTTCTTCTTTGAGATACAATGTAAAAGACACACACACGTGCACTGGTTTCTGTTAGTCTTTTCCATCTTTCACAAAGAAATGTCTTTAGCATCAGATTTTTACAATCTAAGGCCAATAGCAACATACGCTAGAGGAAGGAAGGCATGTCATCTCAGAAATTCTAAAGAGATTGGATGGCAGTCCTGGATCTCCCATTAACATTGCAACTTTTAGAAACTATTTGTTTGTCTTATTCTTCTTTCTATACCACTGAGCTGCTAAAAGAAGAATGCAGGCTTGGGTATCTAATTTGTTGTGATTATTTAGGTTACTTCTATTTCTCTTGCTACAATTATCACAAAAGGAGAAGACATAAAATGGATTGAAAAACAATTGTCACATCAAATTCCTGTTGGCAAAGGCATTGGTGGCCAACAGGTGAAACTAATGTGTGAGTTGAAGATTTGGATTGCATTTATCTCTATTTCCCCAGAGATTCCTTGTAATTAGGAGGAGACTGTACCTTTTTCCTATTTACTACAGCAACTTTAGTAATTAAGTAAATTCATCCTTGGGCTTCCTTGAAAAAGTCATGTCTCTTTCACACTTTTTCCTTTCTTTAACATTTGCAATGTTATATAATTTAGGTCTTTAACTTCTAAAGATTTATTTTCCAAATAGGTCCAGAAAGAAAATCTAAATGGGTACTCATATATTCCATTCATTCCTCTAAAATTTCTACTCACCATCCAGGTATATGTGTCTTGGTATTAAGTTTGATAAAAGAATTGTTTTAAGCAATCTTAATTCAGGGTATGTACAGATTTGAAGTAAAAACTGGAGTGAATTTTAAGTTGCAATTTCATTTCCAGACTGCTTTTTCTCTATACCTAGAAGTAGTCCTGGAAACCTTTTGATTTATTTTATCTAAGGTTACTGACATTTTACTCTTCCATAACAAAAACATAATGAATTTGAAGTGATACAATAAATTACATTAAGGATTAGAAACTTGACTTGAAATATGAAGTCACCAAAACTGATTACACTGAAATTTAGGAATTCTTTAGTCAGTAAGCAGTTAGTTATTCAATGAATTTTTAACTGCCATTATTTCTTTTAGTCTTAATAAATATTTCTTTCTAAAAAGTCATTACAATGATATTTTAAAACTCCCTCCTGCCCTTCCCCCCAACACAAAGGATAGGAACATACGTACTTTGGGTTGTAGGTTAGGGAAAAATTCTGTAAAGTGCTTCCATGTAAAGCATCATCTAACTCTTCTGGGCTGCTTCAAGTCTTTGAATTACAGAGAATTAACTTCAGTCACTCAATGTCTGACAGGTTTTGACACTTCCTGCCTTCCCCAAAGACAGAGGAAGACACATTTAGTTTGACATAAACAGAAGAACATATATTAACGCTATGCCATATTATTACTTAATATGTACTGTATATGTGAATGAAGCTTTCTGATAGTATAGATTGTTATTCTTTACTGCCTTACATTCATGACCAGTTACAAAGAAATAAAAGTCAAAGCACAAAACCATAATTTTTAGCATATATTTACACATGAGAACAAATGCTTACCCTTCAAACTTGTCACATCTGGAGGCTATTTGTCTATTCCAATCAACTTAAATCTGCCTGAAATACAACATGAATGCATGTTTCTAAAATACGAATAAGAGGGGCACCTGGGTGGCTCAGTCTCTTAGGTATCTACCTTTGGCTCTGGTTATGATATCAGGGTCAGCCCCAAGCCCCAGTGGTTGGGTCCCTGCAGAGTGGGAGTCTTCTCCCTCAGCCCCACTCTCCCCATACTCATATTCTCTCCCTCCCTCTCAAATCAATAAATCAATAAATCTTTCAAAAATAAATTATAAGAAAATATATTAAATCTGTAAATATCAAGAAAGACAAAAGTCAATTAAAATTGTACATTTATATTTAACAAAGTTCAGTAATTTTCCTCAGCTTTCAGTGAAAGGCTATTTTTTTGAGGAAGGGGAGGGCAAGATGGCAGAGGAGTGGGGTCCTCACCTCACCAGGCCCCACCCACTTACCTAGATAATTGTCAAACCATTCTGAAAACCTACGAATTGGACCTGAGATTTAATGTGAGAACAGCTGGAACACTACGGAGAGAAGGGTTTTCGCTTTTAACAAGGTAGGAAGGCGGAAAAAATAAAAAAAAACTCAAGTGGGGGAGGGGCGGGGAGGGCCGGGCTAAGAGGGGGCGGTGAGAGCCTGGGGGACAGGAAAGCTCAGCCCTGGAGAAGCGGGAACTTTAAAAATCCGCACCAGATTCTTCCTGGAGGGAAGGGCGCTCAGCAGGGAACTCAGGCAGGATCCCAGGAGGGGCAGTGGAGCCCCAGGTTCCGGGGTCACTAACAGAGGAGGCGCGCCCGGGGGAGAGCGCACCACGCACCACGGGGGGATCTCGGTAAAGGGCTGGAGCCGCCCAGCGGGGCCTCGGGGAGAAGACGGTGGGTCAGGCGGGGGCTCCAGGCGAGGGGGCTGCGCCCTGCTGCCTTCAGGAGCCACGCCCGGGGGGCCTGATTACAGCTGCACAGGCCCCGGAGCCCAGGGTGCGGGGTACACAGCCCAGGATCCTGCGTTCCCCCCCTCCCCCTCACCCCCCTGCACAGAGGGAGGTGGGGAGGGCACAGGACAGTGAGGACGCTCCTGCCCCCAGGCAGCCCCAAGCTCTGCATATCAGTGCCCCCCCGCCCCCCGGGAGCATCCAGGCCAGAGCGGACTGAGAGATGCGGTAGTTACTGCAGGAGCTGACTCCAGGGCTGGAGAGCTGGCCGCCACCAGTGGGGTTGTTCCTCCTGGTGTCACTCTGTGCCTGGGAGGGGCGGGGCCTCAGGGAACAGGGGCCTCACATGATAAACAGCTCCCACTGAGCCGTGCACCTGGCAGAGGGCGGGGCAGCTCCCCCAGGTGCACACACCTGAGAGCACAGCAGGACCCTCTCCCAGAAGACCAGCTGGAAGGACAGAGGATGAGCGAGTTCTTGACCCAGCAGCTCTGGAAAGCTACAGGGGAAGTAGGGTGATTTACACTATATAGAACCATATGATATCATTCCTTTTTTTTTTTTCCTTCCTTTTCCAGTACAACTCATTTTTATATCAGACTAAATTTCTAATATTTTTCTCTTTCCCAGCTTAATTACAATATTTTACCACCTCTCCATTATTAAGATTCTTCCTTTTTGACTTTCATATTTCTACAATTACAGGTCCTAGATATATTTTCCACTTCTAGATTCCCTACAACATACTCTACTTAATTTTGGGAGATATACAAGATATTTTGTTTTGTTTTGTGTTGTTTTCTCTGATTCATTTTGTTCTACAATGGCAGAAGTTAATACCTTCTAAAACATGACCAGCATGACTCAGAACCAAGTGGAATACTGTGCTGGTTCATTCTGTCAGATTCCTCATTTCCATTCTGCCCCGCTCTTTTATCTAATTTATGTTTTGGTGGTCAATGGTGGGGCCCTCTACAAGTATTCCTGGTTTATATAAATTTGGGACTCAGCATCTTCTAACATACAGAACTTAATATACTCAAAAACAAGAGGATCACCTTCTAGAACCCCTCAGGTAGACTATAGTCTCCCTCCACTACAACTTCGTCACCACCACCATCTTCCCAGTCCCCAACCCTTTTTTTTTATCCTCATCCCCCCTGCTTTTTTCTCTTTTTTTCCTCCTCTCTTACTTAGGATTCATGGCCATTTATTTTTTACTACTTTGTCTTAAATTTTGTTTTTCACTTTAGTGATGCTTTTGTTTTATTTTTTTCTGATCTTTGCTTTCAATTTCTGGCAGAATCATCTAGGGTGAAACATAGGTCATAGTTGATAATCTTGACTGAGCCCACTTATACAGCCACTCAACACTGAGCAAAATGACTAGAAAGAAGAACTCACCACAAAAGAAAGAATCAAAAACAGTACTCTCTGCCACAGAGTCACAGAATTTCGATTGAAATTTGATGTCAGCCAATTCAGAAGCACAATTATGAAGCTATGGGTGACTGGAAAAAAGCATAAAGAAATCAAGAGACTTCATGACTGCAGAATTTACATCTAATCAGGCTGAAATTAAAAATCAATTAAATGATATGCAATCCAAACTGGAGGTCTTAACGACCAGGGTTAATGAGGTGGAAGAAACAGTGAGTGACATAGAAGACAAGTTGATGGCAAGGGAGGAAGCTGAGGAAAAAAGAGAAAAACAATGAAAAGACCACGAGGAAAGGATAAGGGAAATAAACGACAGCCTCAGAAGGAAAAATTTACATATAATTGAGTTTACAGAGGACGCTGAGAGGCCAGAGGGCCAGAAAGCATATTTGAACAAATCATAGCTGAGAACTTCCCTAATTTGGGGAGGGAAACAGGCATTCAGATCCAGGAGATAGACAGGTTCCCCACTTAAATAATTAAAAACTGTTCAACACGTCAACATTTAATAGTGAAACTTGCAAATTCCAAAGAAAGAGAGAAAATCCTTAAAGCAGCGAGAGACAAGAGATCCCTAACATATATGGGGAGAAGTATTAGATTAACAGCAGACCTCTCCACAGAGACCTGGCAGGCCAGAAAGGGCTGGCAGGATATATTCAGGGTCCTAAATGAAAAGAACATGCAGCCAAGAATATTATATCCAGCAAGACTCTCATTCAGAATAGAAGGAGAGATAAAGAACTTCCAGGATAGGCAGAAACTGAAAGAATACATGACCACCAAACAAGTTCTGCAAGAAATATTAAAAGGGACTCTGTAAAAGAAAGAAGAAGCCCAAAGAAATAATCCACAAAAACAAGGACTAAATAAGTATTATAATGACACTAAATTCATTCAGTTACTATTTTTCAATAGTAACTCTGAATGTGGATGGGCTAAATGATCCCATCAAAATATGCAGGGTACCGGAATGGATAAAAAAGCAAGACCCATCTATTTGCTGTCTACAAGAGACTCATTTTAGACCTCATGATATCTCCAGCCTGAAAATGAAAGGTTGAAGAACCATTTACCATTAAAATGGTCCTCAAAAGAAAGCTGGGGTAGCAATCCTCATATCACTTAAATTATAGTTTATCCCAAAGACTGTAGTAAGAGATCAAGAGGGACACTATACCATACTTAAAGAATCTATCCAACAAGAGGACCTAACAATCATGAATATTTATGCCGCTAATGTGGGAGCTGCCAAGTGTATCAATCAATTAATAACCAAAGTAAAGACATACTTAGATAATAATACACTAATGCTGAGAGACTTCAACACGGCACTTTCTGCAAATGACAGATCTTCTAAGCACAACATCTCCAAAGAAACAAGAGCTTTAAATGATATACTGGACCAGATGGATTTCACAGATGTATAAACAACTTGCATCCAAACACAACTGAATACACATTCTTCTCAAGTTCACATGGAACTTTCTCCAGAATAGACTACATACTGGGTCACAAATCAGGTCTCAACCAATACCAAAAGACTGGGATTGTACCATGCATATTTTCAGACCACAATGCTTTGAAACTTGAACTCAATCACAAGAAGAAATTTGGAAGAAACTCAAACACATGGATGTTAAAGAGCATCCTGCTAAAAGATGAATGGGTCAACCAGGAAATTAGAGAAGGATTAAAAAGATTCATGGAAACTAATGAAAATGAAGATACAACCATTCAAAATCTTTGGGACAGCAAAAGCAGTCCTGAGAGGGAAATACATCGCAATACAAGCATCCCTCAAAAAACTAGAAAAAACTCAAATACACAAGCTAACCTCACACCTAAAGTAACTGGAGAAAGAACAGCAAATAAAACCTACACCAAACAGAAGAAGAGAGTTAATAAAGATTCGAGCAGAACTCAATGAAATAGAGACCAGAAGAACTGTACAAAACCAAGAGTGGTTCTTTAAAGACTTAATAAGATAGACAAGCCATTAGCCAGCCTTATTAAAAAACAAAAAAGACTCAATAAAATCACGAATGAAAAAGGAGATATCACAACCAATACCAAGAAATACAAACGATTTTTAAAACATATTATGAGCAGTATATGCCAATAAATTAGGCAATCTAGAAGAAATGGATGCATTTCTGGAAAACCACCAACTACCAAAACTGGATCAGGAAGAAATAAAAAACCTGAACAGGCCAATAACCAGGGAGGAATTGAAGCGGTCATCAAAAACCTCCCAAGACACAAAAGTCCAGGACCAGATGGCTTCCCTGGGGAATTCTATTAAGTGTTTAAAGAAGAAACAATAACTGTTCTACTAAAGCTGTAGAAATAATAAAAAAAGGAACAGAATACTTCCAAACTCATTTTATGAGGCCAACATCACCTTAATTCCAAAGCCTGACAAAGACCCCACCAAAAAAGGAGAATTATGGACCAAAATCCCTGATGAACACAATGCAAAAGTTCTCAACAAGATACTAGCCAATAGGATACAACAGTACATTAAGATTATTCACTATGACCAAGTGGGATTTATCCCCGGGATGCAAGGCTGGTTCAACACTCATAAAGCAATCAACGTGATAGATCATATCAACAAGAGAAAAAAACAAGAACCATATGATCCTCACAATAGATGCAGAGAAAGCATTTGACAAAATACAGCATCCATTTCTGATAAAAAATCTTCAGAATGTAGGGATAGAGGGAACATTCCTCAGTCCCTTAAAAGCAATATACAAAAAGCTCACAGCAAATATCATTCTCAATGGGGAGACACTGGGAGCCATTCCCCTAATATCAGGAACATGACAGAGATGTCTACTATCACCACTGCTCTTCAACATAGTACTAGAAATCCTAGCACAGCAATCAGGCAATAAAAAGAAATAAAAGGCATTCAAATTGGCAAAGATGTCAAACTCTCCCTCTTCGCAGATGACATGATACTGTAAATAGAAAACCCAAGTGACTTCACCCCAAGATTGCTAGAATTCATACAGCAATTTGACAGTCTGGCAGGATACAAAATCAATGCCCAGAAATAACTAGCATTTCTAAACACTGAGAGTGAAGAAGGAGAAATTAAGGAGTCAATCCCATTTACAAGTGCACCCAAAAGCAAAAGATACCTAAGAATAAACCTAACCAAAGAGGTAAAGTATCTGTACCCTAAGAACTATAGAACATTTATGAAAGCAATTGAGGAAGACTCAAAGAGATGGAAAAATATTCCATGCTCATGGATTGGAAGAATTAATATAGTGAAAATGTTTATGCTACCCAGGGAAATTTACACATTGAATGCAATCCCTATCAAAATACCATGGACTTTCTTCAGAGAGTTGGAACAAATAATCTTAAGATTTATGTGGAATCAGAAAAGACCCCAAATAGCTAGGGGAATACTAAAAAAGAAAACCAGAGTGGGGGGCATCACAATGCCAGATATCAAGTTGTACTACAAAGCTGTGATCATCAAGACAGTGTGGTACTGGCACAAAAACAGACACATAGATCAATGGAACAGAATAGAGAATGCAGAAATAAGCCCTCAGCTCTATGGTCAATTAATATTTGACAAAGCAGGAAAGACTATCCACTGGAAAAAAGACAGTCTCTTCAATAAATGGTGCTGGGAAAATTGGACAGCCATGTGCAGAAGAATGAAACTAGACCATCCTCTTATACCATACACAAAGATAAACTCAAAATGGATGAAAGATCTAAATGTGAGACAAGAATCCATCAAAATCCTAGAGGAGAACACAAGCAACACTCATTTTGAACTTGGCCACAGCAATTTCTTGCAAGATACATCTATGAAGGCAAGGGAAGCAAAAGCAAAAATGAACTATTGGGACTTCATCAAGATAAAAAGCTTCTGCACAGCAAAAGAAACAGTCTACAAAACTAAAAGACAACCTACAGAATGGGAGAAGGTATTTGCAAATGACCTATCAGCTAAAGGGCTAGTATCCAAGGTCTATAAAGAAGTTATTAAACTCAACAGCAAAAAACCAAACAATCCAATCATGAAATGGGCAAAAGACATGAACAGAAATGTCACCAAAGAAGACATACACATGGCCAACAAGCACATGAGAAAATGCTCCACATCACTTACCATCAGGGAAATACAAATCAAAGCTACCATGAGAAGCCACCTCACACCAGTGAGAAAGGTGAAAATTAACAAGACAGGGCACAACAAATGTTGGAGAGGATTTGAAGAAAGAGTAACCCTCCTGCACTGTTGGTGGGAATGTGAACTGGTGCAGCCACTCTGGAAAACTGTGTGGAGGTTCCTCAAAGAGTTAAAAATAGAGCTACCCTACAACCCAACAATTGCACTGCTGGAGATTTACCCCCAAAATACAGATGCAGTGAAATGGCAGTATAGCAGCAATGTCCACAATAGCCAAACTGTGGAAGGAGCCTCAGTGTCCATCGAAAGATAAATGGATAAAGATGTGGTCTATGTATACAATGGAATATTACTCAGCCATTAGAAACAACAAATACCCACCATTTGCTTCGACGTGGATGGAACTGGAGGGTATTATGCTGAGTGAAGTCAATCGGAGAAAGACAAACATTATATGGTCTCATTCATTCAGGGAATATAAAAAATAGTGAATGAGATTATAGGGGAAAGGAGAGAAAAATCATTGTGGATGACAGAACATGACAGTCTCCTAACTCTGGGAAATGAACGAGGGGTAGTGGAAGGGGAGATGGGCGGGGGGATGGGGTGACTGGGTGACAGACACTGAGGGAGCACTTGACAGAATGATCACTGGGTGTTATGCTATATGTTGGCATATTAAACTCCAATAAAAAATATATACAAAAAAAACATATTGCAAAACTGCTGCACTCGTAATTTTAAAAGTACCTTCAATTTACCCTTCCTCATCTGCTTCTGCTTTATCTCTGATAATCTAGATGCTTAAAGTCTCTTATTGTAAAACCCTCAAATGCTTGAATGTTAATATCTAATATTAGCCCAATTGCCAGCAATCATAATCTAAATAACATTAACAGTCATTAGCTTTGGCACAAGAAAGGGGATAATCTATATTCAGTAAAGGAACAAACTACTTTCTCCACACCTAAGAGATAGTGGGACTATTAGAGTTTGGAAGCCAAATTTGCATATAAATCATATTCATCAATTTATTATTTCCTTTCTTAACTAGTGCTTTGGTATACCAATTTGTTTTTTTTAACTTATTCAACTCTTCTTTATTATTTGCATACTTAGTTCAGAAAATTTTCCACTGTCCTGGTCTCCCACTCTCACTCTATTTAGCAGACAAAGATCTTTAAGAAAAAAAAAATCAACATTTCTCTTCCCATTCTCTTTCATGGCAATCCTTCAAGTGTGGGCAGAAGACAATTGGGATTACTGAGGCACTTTCAAGGGTCTGCAAGATCAAATTATTTTAATAGTAATATTAAGACAATATTTGCCTTTTTACTGTGATGATATTTGCAGTGATGATGAAAAAGTAATGGGTGAAACTGATGGTACATTAGTACAAATCGAGAGTGACATCAAACTTACTGTACTCTTCACCATCCTGTACTTGTAACAAACAAAATTCCAATTTGTCCTTCATAAAGCAGTAAAAAATTAATCATAGTAAATTTTAATATTTGATTATATATATTTAAACTATCCTAAGTGATAATGACAAATATACATAGAATACTTCTGCACACAAAGTACTCTTTGGGGAAAGAACATGTGTGAGTGCTTAGATTGTGAGTTAGACTAGCCACTTTTTTAAGTGAAACACCATTTTTACTTAAAAGACTAACTGATAATGTGAGATTATTCAGACTTGGGTGTTTGACAGAGATTTTCACAAAAATAAAGTGGGTCTTATACTTCAGGGAAACAACTGACATTTGTTGCCAATGAAAAAAATGTGAGGTTTCAAGTGAAAAGAGGAGTTTAGACAGCTTGTATCCTCTACTAATGGAATTGACAGCTTCCCAGTATTTAAATATTTTCTGAAAAAAAATAAATATCTTCTGATAAGTCAGTAAGAATAGTAATGAACATATATTGTACAACAAACAAATATTTCTCAAATGATCAAAACATAATGTTAAAAGAAATCACACAGGTGAAACAATCCACTTAAAGTACAAATAGAAAGAATGGATTTAAAATATTCCATTCCATTATTAAAATAATAAAATTTACTGATATAGTTTCAGATTCTACACTGCACCTAATCTTTAGAAAACTACCACTCGATGAGTTTTGATATAATATTAAAGAAGGCAACTCACAAGTATCTCAAAAGACTATTAAAATACTCTTTCGTCTGTGGGAGATATGCTCTCCTCATACACTTCAACTACAACATTATATTTACATCAGGGAGACTACCACATGGACCATAACACTGAGCCAGACTGATAAGATACTTAGTCCATACAATTGTTCCATGTTGTATCTTTGGAGCCTGGGACAAACAAGTATCCAATGATTGCTGACATAATTTTATAAATAATTCTGTTCTCTGACCTGACATCCTCAGCTAATCTTGCTGATTTCTCTTTCATTGTTTTCTGCCCTCCCCTTTCAAAGTAGGTATTTTTAGGGTACTGTTTTTTCCCTCCTTACTTTGAATATTCAACTTAAATGTACTTACCTGTCACCAAGTCCTCTTGACTTTTTAATAAATATTGGGCACTAACTTGAATTTCTAATGATCTACTTCACTCCTTTGCATGGAAATATCAATAACCATTCAAATTGAACATATCTCAAAAACAGTTCAGTTCACTATCTCCACTTCTGTAGGACAAAGCCTTCTCTTCCACTAAAAGGACCATTTGTTCAATTAGCCAATTATATCACATCAGTATAACATGACCATATATTTCTTTTCACATTAAAACTGAGTAAGAGTGGGTAACTAAGTGGCTCAGTCAGTCCAGCATCTGCCTTCAGCTCAGGTCATGCTCCCAGGGTCCTGGGATCGAGTCCTTCATGAGGCTCCCTGCTCAGTAAGGAGTCTGCTTCTCCCTCTGTCCTTCTACCTTGCTCATGATATCTTTCTTTCTCAAATAAGTAAAATATTAAAAAAAAAAACCTGAGTAACATGTCTGATGTGTATTATTTCATTACTGTCCTTTTAAGGAATATTTTATTTATTCTACTTTAATGTCTAGCATGCTTTTATTTTGAGAATATTTTTATTGAGATGAAATTCATTTATGCTGAATAAAACAAAAATAAGCTATTTTGATGTAAACAATTCAGTAGCATTTACTACATTAACAATGTTGTACAACTACAACCTCTGCATAACATAGTTTCAAAATATTTCTCACCTCCCCCTGCCCCTGACAACCATTAACCACTAATCTTTCAACTGGTATAGGTTTACCTATTCTGGATATTTTATGTAAATATGAAGCGTATTCATTCAATTAGCATAATGTTTTGGAGGTTTATGCATGTTGTAGCACACATTCATATTCATTTTTAAAGTAACCCTTCTACTAAAAATCCAAGATACATGATAAAATTTCAGAAACTGCAGTCACTATGTAGAAATCCTTAAGCTAGCCTCAGGATTTAGAGATAAAATTATACACTTGAAATAAAAGTAGTAAAAAGTGAACACAGTTCCTTATAAAATGGATAACTTCACTATCTTCAGAAATACTTGAAAATGTCTTGGTAAGAGTGTCATTGGAGACTTGAGTGATATCATATCCAATAAAAATATATACCCAGCTTAAGGAAAAACAGAATTCATTCACTTGTGTTGTCATCTTATTCTCAGAAATAATGATGGAGTAAGCATTAGTAGATAGAATTTATAAGCACCTGGTTAACACAGTTCTAAGGCAAGAGAAAATGTATCAGGAAGACATGTGTATTTAATTCATGAGGGAAATCTATTTTGTTGAGACAGGGGTAGTTTTCAGCTTTCTCTGTAGATGGGATGAGATATCACTCTGGATAATATAATTCTCTTTGTTGTGATTCTATGCTCATCAAGACACCTTCAGGTTATTTACTTAGAAGTTGTATACTAAGTATTCCCATGGATAATGGATATGAGTATCCCTTTAGAAATAAACACACTGGCATTTTTATAGACAAGGAATCTGTTTAGCACTAATCAGTCTATAGCACCCAGCAGAGTACCTGACACAAAACATATTCAATAAATGTAATTTGAATGAACCAGTAAGGGAACTCAGCATCTATAATACTTTGTGCTTAAAATATAAGGGAAGGGGGAAGAAATGTGTGGGAAATATCAGAAAGGGAGACAGAACGTAAAGACTGCTAACTCTGGGAAACGAACTAGGGGTGTTGGAAGGGGAGGAGGGCGGGGGGTGGGAGTGAATGGGTGACGGGCACTGGGGGTTATTCTGTATGTTAGTAAATTGAACACCAATAAAAAAAAAATAAAAAATAAATAAAAAAAAATAAAAAATAAAAAAAAATAAAAAATAAAAAAAAATAAAATTGGTGTACATAGGATAAGTTGAAGAAAACATACTTTACTAGTCATTTCACCATCTTTCCCTAATGTAAAGCATTTGGAAAGTAATGTTATTGGGATATTTAATCACTACATTACTGAGGAGAAAAGAATAAGTGAATTAAAAATATGCCTAGGATAATTAAAATAAAGAGACTATTTGGGAAGCTAGAATTACTTATATAGGGACGCCTGAGTGCCTCAGTGGTTGAGGGTCTGCCTTTGGCCCTGGGCGTGATCCCGGAGTCCAGGGATCGAGTCCCCACATCAGGCTTCCTGCATGGAGACTGCTTCTGTCTCTGCCTGCGTCTCTGCCTCTCTTTTTGTGTCTCTCATGATAAAATAAATAAAACTAAAAAAAATTCTTTTTTTAAAATATTTTATTTATTTATTCATGACAGAGAGACAAAGAGAAGCAGAGACACAGGCAGAGGTAGAAGCAGGCTCCATGCAAGGAGCCTGATGTGGGACTTGATCCCAGGACTCTGGGATCATGCCCTGAGCTGAAGGCAGATACTCAACCACTGAGCCACCCAGGCGTCCCCAAAAAAGAATTATTAATATGGATTTTAATATAGTAAATCTCCAGTAGAAATCACGATTTTTTTGTCAAATGCTATTATTTAGAGATAGGAATTCAGGGATATTGTTCAAAAGACACACTAGTTTTCTAAGAATGACTCAGACTCTCAAGGTATACAAGGAGTCTCAAGATTCCACTCTGGAAAATGTATTCCACTTGGAGAAACTGCTGATATAATTAACTCTGGAAAGCATGAGATCCCTATGGACTTCCTTTTGGTAAGAAATTTCAAGGACAATTGCAAGAGCCATTTTTTAATAGGACAGAATTATATTATTATTATTATTATTATTTATTTATTTTTTTTTAGAATTATATTATTGTTCATTAGTTTTTTGGTTTGAGTTTTTGTGGGGCAGAGAGACAGGGAGGGGAGAGGAAGAGAGAATCTTAAGCAGGCTCCAAGCCCAGGGTAGAGCTCCATTCAGGACTGGATCTCATTACCCTGAGATCATGACCTGACCTGAAATTAATAGACCCTTGACCAACCAAGCCACACAGGTGCGCCTGGATTTTGTTTACCCCAAAGTTACATTTTTGTAATTTTTTATTTGAAGACATTTCTGCTGTATTATAGCAATGTTGCAACTTGCTCAAAATTCAGCAGATTTTGTTCTCCAAGGATCCCAAGCTGTCTTAGTATATTATTCCTACTATTAAATCTTCCTATTGTGGTGAATCTATTCTAAAGGAGTATACATTTCAAGTCTTTTTTTCCTCTTTGTACTGATTTTCAAAAGAGAATACGATTATATCAAGAGTTTATGAAAATGGTTCTCTGACTGTATTGCCTGGTGAGGGTTATGACAGCTTTCAAAATCATCTTCTGTGGGTGTCTTAGTCAATCATAATGAATGCTGTTTGCAGTGAATCCAGGGAGATTAGGGGGGGAAATGGTTAAAAAGCATTTTCTAGTATGCAAAGTACATGATTGCATCCTCCAGATTCCAACAACTATTCCAAAGTGCAGCTACAAAAAGGGTGACAACTATATCTTGATTCATTCTCATGCTTCATTTTCTAACAATCATCATATATTTTTTTGGACATCCACAGCATTAAGCAGCACCTCCCTCAAAGTAGGCTACCAAAAATCTCATCATTATCTCAAAAAGAGTTAGGTTAGAGCCAGGCCAAGAACTAAGAAGTCTTTTTTTTTATTTTTTTATTTTTTTATTGGTGTTCAATTTACTAACATACAGAATAACACCCAGTGCCCGTCACCCATTCACTCCCACCCCCCGCCCCTAAGAAGTCTTTTAATTACTTTTGTTAATGTAAGAGGATTTTTTTTCACAAGTGTGAAAATTTTAGGGCCACCGTGTACTTTCTTAGAAGAAAATATTTTTTAAAGATTTATTTATTCATGACAGAGAGAGAGAGAGAGAGAGAGAGAGAGAGAGGCACAGACACAGGCAGAGGGAGAAGCAGGCTCCACGCAGGAAGCCTGATATGGGACTCGATCCCAGGTCTCCAGGATCACACCCTGCCTGGGCTGAAGGCAGAGCTGAACCACTGAGCCACCTGGGCTACCCAGAAATTTGTATTTTAGAAATTTCTCCTAAATTGTATACATAATCTCTTATTAAATTTATTGGTTGCTTCTTCCAGGTATAATTTGATGCATAATTTCTATGTTCATCTAGTGGAATTGAGTGGGAAGATTTTCCCTTGTTTCTGCTTAGGGAGGATGGCACAGATTGGTGTATTGCAGAAGGCTGCATTGGTTTCTAAAACAGAAATGTTAACACTGAAATTTGAATCATCTTGAAGTGATTGATAAATTGAGAAGCTCTTTAAGACTGGGGACTGCTGTATACCTTTAATATCTTTGAGTGTCCTATGTCTATTCATAGGACATTTTTACAAATTGGTACTTGTAATTTTATGTTAGAATACATAATTTGGTCTTATTTGTTTTTCAACCTCAACCAACTATCTCCCCTCTCCATGTTTAGATAAAATCATACATTTTTCTTTACGTTTGCATTAGAGTTACTGATATTTATATCCAAAATACGCCTGTCACAATCAAACAAAACTATTGAGTACAATTCTATTTATCTAGTCAACAAACTTTCATAGATCATTGATCATAAGTCAAATCCTGATGGACAGACACACACACACACACACACACACACACACACACACACATCCCTGCTTCTTCCTGCTCCTAATCTCACAAGGTATATACATAAGCGTTGATGTCATAGAGGGACCAAACCGGAAGCGTCTGGGAAATCCTTGGAGAGGAGGAAATGTTTGAGGAAGCACTTGAAAGAAGGTAGACACTTCCAGGGAGACCAGACAATGAGAACGTGTGTGTGTGTGTGTGTGTGTGAGAGAGAGAGAGAGAGAGAGAGAGAGAGAGAAGAGTCTACAGAAGCTTGGGGAAAAAGCACAATAAGATTAAAGACTTGAAAGCCTTTGAGAGGGTCAGTAGTGTGTAGTTCACATTTTAGGGTAAGAAAGGAGTCCAAGTAAAACAGGAACAAAGGGTATATGATAGAAAGTTTTATAGACTGTGTCAAGGACTTGGAACTTCTATCATTTAGAAGATAAGTAAGCACCACAGAGTTTTAAGTATGGAATTTCTGTTTAAGAAATGTCATTCCCTAGGCATATGAAGGATGAATTGTGTAGAAACCCAAGAAGCAGAGATTAGTTAGGAAGCTGCTGATATATCCAGGCAAAAGATGATAAATTAAGTAAAGGAGTGTACGGATGGATGAGGAAGATACAATCAGGATGATGTGTCTAGCTCAAAGCTAAGTACATAATGAATGCAAAATGCTTTTTGCCCTAAGGAGATTATGCTACTTATATATTTAATTGTTGGGAGACAAGGTTGAAAACTGATAAAAAAATAATTACAAAATTATTAAATGTTCTATAATACACAGTGTGATATATAGATTTACTAGTTTCAGAGGTATTCATATATATATGAATACCTCTGAAACTAGTAAATCTATGGTAAATGCTGAATATATGGCTGAGTGGCTACAAGGATATTTCTAGAATTCTCTAGCCTCTCGTTTGATCCGAACTTTCTCCAATCTCATTTTACTTACTACAGAAATAGAAAGTATCACCTTCTTGATAAAATAATAGCTTGGGATAATACCAAGGAGGAACTGGACATTAAAGGATGGGTATATTTTAGAGGGAAAGTAAGAGATTTTTAGTAGAGGGCCAGCATAAGCACAGAGGTGGGAAATGATATGGTATATGGAAGAGGCAGGGAGGATAAGGATTTAATTGAAGTAAAAGAAAATCACAAGACAAAATACATTTACAGTGATGTACTATTAAAAAAAATCTGTGTATAACCTGCACAGTTCAAACTCATGTTTTTGAGGACTAACTGAACATGTTTTATTCAAATCCTTTCCCATATATATGTGTTCTAAATATTTTCTATTATTCTAGGACTTGCCTATTTTTTTTCTTTTTTTTTTTTAAAATGTTTATTTATTATTTATGATAGTCACAGAGAGAGAAAGAGAGAGAGGAAGAGACACAGGCAGAGGGAGAAGCAGGCTCCATGCACCGGAAGCCCGACGTGGGATTCGATCCCGGGTCTCCAGGATCGCGCCCTGGGCCAAAGGCAGGCGCCAAACCGCTGCGCCACCCAGGGATCCCGCCTATTTTTTTTTCTTAATGAAATATGTTACTGAACAAAATTGTAAATTTTGAAGATGTCTAATTTATCATTCTTTAAAGATTTTATGGCTAATGCTGTCTATGCCTGTCTAAAAAAATCTTTTGCCTAGATCACAGGGAAACTTCAATTTTCTTCCTTACACTTTATATTTTGGGCTTTAAGTGTAGGAGTGTGATCATTTTTAAAGTTTCATTCTACTTTTCATTTTGAAGGGTTTTTTTTCTTTTGTTTTGTTTTAGGATGTAGAATTCTGCATATTTTTTTTTCTTTCAGTACTTGTTTTATTGTCTGTTATCACTGTGTTCATTTACATCATTATTTGATTCTAGTTGCTTTCTCTAGTTACGTCAGTGATTTTCTCTTCATGTTTAGTTTTCAGCAGTTTGATTATGTTTTGTTTAGCTGTTGACTTCATTCTGTTTATTTTGCATGTGGTTCATTGACATTTTTGGATCTACAAGTATACACTTAAAAAACTGGGGGAAAGTTTCCGCTAGTAGTATATTAAAATATTATTTTTCTGGCCCAATATTTCTCTTCAACTTGTAACTATAATTTCTTGTATGCTTGATTCCTTGATTCTCTCAGGTCACTGAGCTCCCTTCTTTCTATCCCGTGACTTTTCTCTCTGTTCTTCAAACTAGATAATCTCTATCCATCTCTTCAAGTTTCCTGAGCAGTCTAGCTAATGTCCAGTCCATTCAGAAAACTTTGTTCAATTTTATTTTTCCGCTTCTCATTTCAAAATTCTCATTTGATTCTTTTTCATAGTTTATGTTCTCTGAGGTTCTCAATCTCTTTCTGCATTATGTCCATATTTTCCTTAAATTATGGAATATATTTGAAATAGCTGTTTTAATAGGTTTGTCTGCTAATTCTAACATGAGTCATTTCAGGGTTGGTCTTTATGGACTGCTTTTTCTCTGGATGATGTGGAACATTGTTCCTTTTGATGTTTAAATTTTAAAAAATGCATGCTAGATATTGTAGGTGACATACTATAATAGAACTCTATAATACAATTCTGATGATGATTGGTTTTCATTCTACCAGGCAGATAACTTGGCTAGACTCAAACTAAACACTGTCTCTCACTGGACAGCAGTCAAATATATCTGCTTGGCTCTTTTGAGCTACCAGCTGCCTCCTTTCTTAGATTCTCTCCTATATATGCAGTTAAGAGGTAAATCCAAAAAAAAAAAAAAAAAAAAAAAAGAGGTAAATCCAGGACCTGGTACACTTACACAGATAACCATGCATCTCCCTCTCTTATTCAGCTTTGGAGTTTCCTGGGCACTTTCTTCATGCTCTAGCACCTTTAACTTCTAACTCTTAATTTCTCAAGATAGCAAAGCAGGGGGTTTCTGCTTAAGTCCCAGCATTCATATCATTCATATCATCATATCAGGGCATGCTTCCAGACAAAAGGACACATAAATGTAAATATCATCAAGTACAGTTTGCCTCTGTAAAAATTGCCTCCTCTTTAATCTGTCTTTAATCTTTATACAGCACTTTTAAATGTAGTCAGTTCTGCTGTAACAAAACATGTGTTCCTAAAAAATCATTAATACAAGCAAAATACTGCAATAATAACCATAGGGTTTGTGGGGGGAGGGGTAGAGACATAATGCTAAAAAACTTCATCTGTGATATTTTAAAAAAAGGTAAAAATGGTACCCCAGTTTTACATATGTTAAATGGTGAAGAAATACATAAATACTACAATAAATGTGGCATTTTATGTTGGGAAAGTCTCAAAATTTATTGATAGAAGTGGATGTTGGAAAGATTGCTATTTGGGAGTTACTGTGAGGTGATTATTTGAAACCCAATTGAAAGTTATAACACCTGATATATTTGAGTGTCATTTATAATACACATGATGAACTAAAATAGGTAGTAAATATGAGGGGAGAATGTGTTTGGGAATATGTGTTTCTGTGCATTTGTGTGTTCTTATGTATCTATGCAGTTTCCTGCATTTAAATAATATTTCTTTTTTTTAATTTATTTTTTATTGGTGTTCAATTTACTAACATACAGAATAACCCCCAGTGCCCGTCACCCATTCACTCCCACCCCCCCGCCCTCCTCCCCTTCTACCACCCCTAGTTCGTTTCCCAGAGTTAGCAGTCTTTACGTTCTGTCTCCCTTTCTGATATTTCCCACACATTTCTTCTCCCTTCCCTTATATTCCCTTTCACTATTATTTATATTCCCCTCTAACAGATGAAATTAAACAAAAGTAAACATGAAAGTCTTTTTCAAATTATTTCCTAGTATGGCTTTGGGACAAATTTGCAGTTTCAAAATAAGCATTCTATCAGAACTATTGTTACTTTTTTAGATTTATACCAAATTTATAACTGTCATTTATAGGAGAATTAGTCTAAAGGTATTTGCCATTTCTGAAAGCCAAACCTCCTTTTTTTCCATTTTATTTTATTAAATTTTGTTGTTCTATCAAGTTTTTATTTAAATTCCAGTCAGTTAACACATAGAGTAATATTAGTTTCAGGAGTAGAATTTAGTGACTCAGTACTTACATATAACAACCAATGTTCATCACAAGTACTCTCCTTAATACACATCACCCATTTAGCCCATCCCTTCACTATCTCCCTCCAGCAACCCTCAGTTTGTTTTCTATAGTTAAGAATCTGTTTTATGGTTTGCCTCTCTTTCCCCCACTCCCCATGCATCTGTTTTGTTTTTTAAATTCCACATTTGTGTAAAATCCCATGGTATTTGTCTCTCTCTGACTGACTTGTTTCACTTAGCATAATACACTCTAGTTCCATCCACGTTATTGCATATGGCAAGATTTCATTCTTGATGCTGAGTAATATTCCATTCCATATTCCACAATTTCTTTATCCATTCATCAGTTTATAGGCATTTGGGCTCTTTCTATAATTTGGTGATTGTTGATAATGCTAATATAAAAATCAGATAAAAATCTTCTGAGCAGCGAAGGAAACAATCAACAAACGTAAAGGCAACCTACTGAATGAGAGAAGATACTTGCAAATTATATATCTGATAAAGAGTTAGTATCCAAAATCTACAAAGAATTTATCAAACTCAACACCCAAAAAACCCAAATAATCCAGTTAAGAAATGGACAGAAGACATGAATAAACATTTCTCCAAAGAAGATATCCAGATGACCCACAGGCACATGAAAAGATGCTCAATGTCTCTCATCATTAGGGAAATACAAATCAAAACTACAATGAGATATCACCTCACACTTATTGTAATGGCTAAAATTAACACAGAAAACAATATATCTTGAGGAGGATGTGAAGAAAGGGGAATGCTCTTACACTGTCAGTGGGAATGCAAACAGGTGCAGCCACTCTGGGAAACAGTATGGAGGTTCCTCAAAAAGTTAAAAATAAAACTATCCAAGATCCAACAATTGCACTGCTAGGTATTTATACAAATGACAAAAATACTGTCCAAAGGGATACATGTACCCAATGCTTACAGCAGCATTATCAACAATAGCCAAAACTCTTTTATTTTTTAACCATTTTATTTACTTATTCATGAGAGGCACAGAGAGAGAGTCAGAGACATAGGCAGAGGGAAAATCAGGCTCCTTGAAGGGAGCCCAATGTGGGTCTCAATCCGGGGACTCCTGGACCATACCCTGAGCTGAAGGCCCACACTCAACCATGGAGCCACCCAGGCATCCCATAGCCAAAACTCTTTGAGTCTGTCTCCCAAATGTCCATCAACTGATGAATAGATAAAGGGGTCGCATATGTATACAATGGAATATTATTCAGCCATCAAAAAGAGTGAATGACATGGAAGGAGCTAGGATGCATTCTGCTAAGTGAAATAAATAAAAGAAAGACAAAGAATATATGATTTCATGCACATGTGGAATTTAAGAAAATAAGTGAATACATGGGAAGAGAAAAGAGAGGGAAGCAAAGAATAAGAGACTCTTAACTATAGAGAACAAACTGAGGGTGATGGTATTAAGGATGGCACTTCTTGTTATGAGCACTGAGTGTTAAATATGTAAGTGATGAATCACGAAATTCTCCTGAAACCAATAATATACTACATGTTAACTAACTAGAATTTAAATAAAATTTGAAAAAAAAACATTATGTGTACTTTCACTTAGCATCTTTTGTAAGCTTTGTTCATACTGTTGCATGTAAAAGCATTTTCTTAATTTCTTACTGCTGTATAGTATTTAATTTTATAAATACATCAAAATTTAGTTTCCATTATACTGTTGCTGGACATTTTGGGTACAGTGTTTTGCTATTTTGAGTAAGTATGCTATGAATAGTCACCTGGATATATTTTGGTCTCTATGTGTTAAGAACTATGCAATAATAAAGTAGAAGTACATTTATCTGCTATAGATACTGACAAATATTTTTCCAAATGAATTGTAACTACGCTTTCAGGAGCCTTGTTGGAGAGGTCCAGTTGCTCTGCATTTTTATTAATACTATTTTCAATCCTTTAAATTTGAGACATTTTAGTTGAGAAATAAACTCAATAATCTCTGTGGTTTTAATCTACATTGTTCTGATGACTAAATAAGTTGAGAACATTTCATATGTTTATTGACCATTTTACCTCATTTGTAAAGTGCCTTTCTACATTTTTGTACATGTTTGAAAATCAGGTGCTCATTTTCTTACTGGTTTATAGGAGATCTGTATATGTCCGACATCAAAGCCTTTTGTTAGAACAAGTAAATTTCATGTACAGTCTTTGGCTTGTCCTTTTGCTGTCTCAAAACTGTCTTTCAGTGTTTTATGTTATTTATATCATATGTTTTAATTCTCCATATAATTTAAAACACCCAAGACTAGAATTATAATTATTGTTATCAATATCTGCTCACATATTTCTGCTTTGTTTTAATCTTATTCTTGTATTCTAAATCTTTCATTAGAAATCATTTTTTCAATTGCTTAAAGAACGCCCTTGGAAATTTCTTTTAGAGTCTGTCTCCTGGCAACCAGATTTTTTTTTCAGTTTTTATTTTTCTATAAATGTATTTTTTTGTCTGTACAACAAAGAAAATTATTGTAATTATATAATTTTAGTTTAGTCCATGGTCATATCATTTATTCCTATGTTATTTAGCACTTATAAGGGTGCTTGTAATATTGTTTTGAAATGTAAGTGATAAGAACTATAGTATCATAAGATAGAGGATAGAGATTGTTATGTCCCAATCCTAATTTTTAGAACATTGTATTTAAGGCACAGAATATGAAAAAGTTCAAGCAAAAACTAAAAATAATAATTAATCTAATATCTAAGCATTTTGATATTTGGCAATGTTTCTTATGCTTTATACATGTCCATATATATTTATTCATGACGTTCATTTTTTTTTCCTGTTGTCCTAACATATGTTAGTACTATGCTAAACAATGGATGGATTACAGTTAGTGAGTTCTTTAGTTTCTTGGAGCTTACATTTCATTAATGGAAAGGATAAAGAAAAATAGAATAAATTGGTATATAAGATAATTTTCAGATAGTACCTTCATAGCAAACAAAACAAGATAATAGAATATAAAATGACTTTAGGATGAGGCAACAGCTTAAAATATTGTGGTCAGTGTAGTCTCTGAGCTGACTTCAATGAGTGCAAAGAGTTGGGCGTGTAAAAATGTAGGGAGAGTAAATAGTAGGTAAAAGGAATAATAAAGGAAAATAATAAATACATGCCCCTGATGTCGACACCAACTAGACTTACTTATTGAACTTTGTGTGAAGCAAAGTACAGATTTGTAAAATGGTGAAAGAAGAAGTCAGAAGACCTTGCAAGACATAGATCAATTAAGGTATGTTAGGATAATAGAATATAAAATGACTTTAGGATGAGGCAACAGCTTAAAATATTGTGGTCAGTGTAGTCTCTGAGCTGACTTCAATGAGTGCAAAGAGTTGGGCGTGTAAAAATGTAGGGAGAGTAAATAGTAGGTAAAAGGAATAATAAAGGAAAATAATAAATACATGCCCCTGATGTCGACACCAACTAGACTTACTTATTGAACTTTGTGTGAAGCAAAGTACAGATTTGTAAAATGGTGAAAGAAGAAGTCAGAAGACCTTGCAAGACATAGATCAATTAAGGTATGTTAGGTCCTGGAAGGATTAGGACCTGATTTTAAGTAGATACTTTAGGATTTAATTAGTAAAGTTGTATGATCTGAGTTTTTAATCAAAAAATATTTTCTGAATTTCTTGATGTTTTTCTTGGTATGTCCTATTGTAAATTCTAGACATACATTCATACATCTTATGATTCTACCAATTTCCTCAAATTTCAAGAAGTTGCTGTGGCCAAGTTCAAAATGAGTGTTGCCTGTGTTCTCCTCTAGGATTTTTATTTTTTTATTCTTTTATTTTTATTTTTTATAAATTTAATTTTTATTGGTGTTCAATTTGCCAACATATAGAATTACACCCAGTGCTCATCCCATCGTCAAGTGCCCCCCTCAATGCCTATCACCCAGTCACCCCCACCTCCCACCCACCTCCCCTTCCACCATCCCTAGTTCATTTCCCAGAGTTAGGAGTCTGTCTCCCTTTCTGATATTTCCCACTCATTTTTTCTCCTTTCCCCTTTATTCCCTTTCACTATTTTTTATATTCCCCAAATGAATGAGACCATATAATGTTTCTCCTTCTCCAATTGACTTATTTCACTCAGCATAATACCCTCCAGTTCCATCCACGTCGAAGCAAATGGTGGGTATTTGTTGTTTCTAATGGCTGAGTAATATTCCATTGTATACATAGACCACATCTTCTTTATCCATTCATCTTTCGATGGACACCGAGGCTCCTTCCACAGTTTGGCTATTGTGGACATTGCTGCTATACATATTGGAGTGCAGGTGTACTGCCATTTCACTGCATCTGTATCTTTGAGGTAAATCTCCAGCAGTGCAATTGTTGGGTTGTAGGGTAGCTCTATTTTTAACTCTTTGAGGAACCTCCACACAGTTTTCCAGAGTGGCTGCACCAGTTCACATTCCCACCAACAGTGCAAGAGGGTTACTCTTTCTTCACATCCTCTCCCACATTTGTTGTGCCCTGTCTTGTTAATTTTCACCTTTCTCACTGGTGTGAGGTGGCTTCTCATGGTAGCTTTGATTTGTATTTCCCTGATGGCAAGTGATGCGGAGCATTTTCTCATGTGCTTGTTGGCCATGTGTATGTCTTCTTTGGTGACATTTCTGTTCATGTCTTTTGCCCATTTCATGATTGGATTGTTTGTTTCTTTGCTGTTGAGTTTAATAACTTCTTTATAGATCTTGGATACTAGCCCCTTAGCTGATAGGTCATTTGCAAATACCTTCTCCCATTCTGTAGGTTGTCTTTTAGTTTTGTAGACTGTTTCTTTTGCTGTGCAGAAGCTTTTTATCTTGATGAAGTCCCAATAGTTCATTTTTGCTTTTGCTTCCCTTGCCTTCATAGATGTATCTTGCAAGAAATTGCTGTGGCCAAGTTCAAAATGAGTGTTGCTTGTGTTCTCCTCTAGGATTTTGATGGATTCTTGTCTCACATTTGGATCTTTCATCCATTTTGAGTTTATCTTTGTGTATGGTGTAAGAGGATGGTATAGTTTCATTCTTCTGCACATGGCTGTCCAATTTTCCCAGCACCATTTATTGAAGAGACTTTTTTCCAGTGGATAGTCTTTCCTGCTTTATAGAATATTAATTGACCATAGAGCTGAGGGCCCATTTCTGTGTTCTCTATTCTGTTCCATTGATCTATGTGTCTGTTTTTGTGCCAGTACCATACTGTCTTGATAATCACAGCTTTGTAGTACAACTTGATATCTGGCATGTGATGCCCCCCACTCTGGTTTTCTTTTTCAATATTCTCCTGGCTATTTGGGATCTTTCCTGATTCCACATGAATCTTAAGATTTTTTGTTCCAACTCTCTGAAGAAAGTCCATGGTATTTTGATAGGGATTGCATTGGACGTGTAAATTGCCCTGGGTAGCATAAACATTTTCACAATATTAATTCTTCCAATCCATGATCATGGAATATTTTTCCATCTCTTTGAGTCTTCCTCAATTTCTTTCAGAAGTGTTCTGTAGTTTTTTTTAATTTTTAAAAAGATTTTATCTATTCATGAAAGACAGAGAGAGAGAGAGAGAGAGAGAGAGAGAGACAAAGACACAGACAGAGGGACAAGCAGGCTCTATGCAGGAAGCCTGACATGGGACTCGATTCCGGGTCTCCAGGATCAGGCCCTGGGCTGAAGGCGGCACTAAACCGCTGAGCCACCCAGGCTGCCTTGTTCTGTAGTTTTTAGGGTATAGATCCTGTAAATATGATTCTGATAAAATTACTTCTCTCTTTAAATTCACATACCCAGACCAAACACTGGACAATTGCTCATAACTCTATTTGCTGTCTTTGTTGTAGCATTGTAATAAGATCTATAAATCTATAGATCTTATAGAACTTATATAAATTTATAGAAACATATAGAAAATTGCAGATTATTTTGAAAAACTACTAGTTTGTATTCCTCTTTATTTGATATGTTACACAAAAACCATTATCAAACAATTATCCTAAGATGTTTGTTGGTGGTGACAAATTTACTGGTATAATGAAAAAATTATAAATTCATTCTAAAAGTATGGAAAGGGTATGATTACATTTTATACCATAATTTCTCATTATACTATTGCTATTCAAACAGTTGAAATCAGAAAGCTGCCATATTTGTTTGTTGGGCTGTGGAATAGTACATGAATATTCAATCATTTGATGACTACTACCCGAGGTGTGAAATGTTTTCAAGGTTATTAGAAAGTCATATTCACAACATCAAAACAGAAACATCACAATGTTTCTCTGATTTTATTCCATCAACCTTATCATTTAAACTTTTCATACAAGAGGTAAAAATTGTCTGATGTTTTGATGTATATAATTTCTAAGGTTGATATCTAATATTAGTCCAATTCCCAGCAATCATAACCTAAATAACACTAACAGTCATTAGCTTTGGCACACGAAAGATGAGAGCCCATATTTATAAAGGAATGAACTACTTTCTTCACACTTAAGAGATAGTGGGAATACTTTTTAGAGTTTGAAGCCAAATTTGCTTCAATATGGCATAGACATTTTCTTAATATTTGAGGCAATTATGTTGTACAAATATTTTATATAAATTTTTATAATTGAAGGGATGTTTACCCCAAACTCTCAATAAATCATAATCCTATTCCAATCCATATTATTGTTAATGAATGCTTTTTAATTTCCTCAGTGAAGGCAGGAAGATGTGATAAATCAGCATCATCTATAAAATATTTATATATTTTTATTTTTGTTCAAATGAAGTAATCAATATTCTATTAGGTAATATCACTCTATAAAACATTAAGTTATGTTTTAAAACTGTTTAACAATTTTATTTTATTCTTTCCCACATTTCAACTATGATTATTTATACTTTCCTTGACTAAACTCATATAAATAGAATTTGTATGGATGTATTCTTATGAAACACCTTGGAAATATCTACAGACTTTACTGAAGTTGTGAATTTGGGGGTGGATTTATTTTTTGTAATAGTTTGATTAATATATACATGTGTGTATGTACAATATAAATAAATAATGTATAAACAATAATGACATGCTAAGTTTATTCCTCTTCTCTATTTTTCTTTTAATTTTTCCTTTTATATGATTGTATTGTTAGGCACTATCTCATTCATTCTAAATAATGCTTGTAATAATGGACATCTTTATTGATTGCATATGATTTTTTTCCCTAGAACTTCCCCCATTGTGCATTATGAAAAATTTAGGATTAAGATAAACCTATACTTTAAGATAATGAAATAACACCAATTTTAAAATTTATTTATTAAGAATAGACTTAAGTTTAAATCTTTTCATTATTTCTGAGGCTTCTTATGTGATTTTTTAAAAATGTTTCTTAACATGATATAAAATGGCTTCACAGATACTGAACCATTTTAACATTAAGTGAACAAGTCCCATTAGGTTATTTTCATATGTTGCTTGATTTGGAATTCAATACTTACACAGGTTCAAATGACTGAATTTATTATTTCCCTAATGTGCATTTTAACAAAGGTATGTCAATTCACTTCACATCCTATTTCCTGCCATTTTTATTTTGTGAATGCTGATCCATAAACTCCATAAATTAGATCTTCATGTTGGCATACCATTATTCATTATGAAAGCCCTTCCTTTACCTCATTTACTCACTATGCCCTTAAAGCAATATAATCTTAATTACAATTAGATTTCTCCCTTGACTTGTATTTTAAATTTCTTCCTTTCTATGTCATTTGGTTGTAGTCCTGTCTTGTTTACTACTTTTTAGTTGGGTGTTACTTTGTGACCAAATCTGGGTCTTAAAAATAGGTGATTTTTATACAATTTACGTTTATAGGCATGGCCAATATATATACTCTCAGTTCCTATATTTTATTTTTTTCCTGTTTCTACAGGATTTTTATAAGTATTTCACCTCATAGTTTACATTAGAGTTTTGTGTATGTATTTTCTGAAAATTTGGAAAGGTTATGTTTTTGTCTAGTGGTTACATTCAAAGCCATAAGTTTAACTAATACACTCCTATCTATACATAATAAACATATTTGAATTTCTTTTCCTACCAACCCATAATCAATTTTAGCTGATCATATAATTTCTTAGTGTTTCCATTTAACTTTTACAGCTCCATTGTTCTCTTTATTGGATTTTAATGAATTCTTCTAACCGCTAGCAATAAAAGAGGAAATAAGCATACTTTACTCCCCTCCTCTTACTCTGCATTTTTTCTTCCAACTTTTGCTATTTATAGCATTCTTATATTATCAGGATTTGAAATATATATATTTGTCTTTGGCATGTAAATATTCATATTTAATTATATTTCAGTACACGTGATCATTGTTATTTCTCTAGACATAAGTTCTCTTTCTAGGATGCTTTCTAGGATGACCTTAGTAACTTTTTTTTCAAGAAGGGAGTCAAAGAAACTTAAGTCAATGAGTTCTTACATATCCATAACTATTTATCTTATGCATTTGTCATTGAATGTTGAATGTATTTTTTTCAAGACTTTATAAACAACATTCAAATCCTTCTAGTACCAAACATTGTGCTAGAAGACTATGAAGAAAACTAATGACTTTACATTTATATTTAAATATATCTTTGTTTGACCAATAAAGATTTTTGCCTGTATGTTTGAAATCTAATGATTTGAATAAGATAGGTCTCATTATAAAATATTGTGTGTCAGTTCTGCCAGGGAAATGTTATATTCTTTCAATATAGAGAACTGGCTTTTATTTCTGCAATGTTTAATTTTAATATTTTACTATTCTATTTTTCACATCTTCAAAGAAGCCACTTACATATATCCAATCTAATTTATTTTAAATGTCTAATTTAAATCTAATTTTTCCCTTAGCTTGAAACTTTATTTTAGCTAAGGAGAAAATTTGCTTTTTGCTTCCTGCGTTTTTTACAATATTATCCTGTATAGTGGGACTGATTCCAATTTGGCTGCCATAGATATTTTGGTTTAGTTTTTCTCTATTTCTCTTCTGACTTCTGTTCATAGGTTGTTTCACTTTTTTGTCCTGTTATAATTTCTCTGAGCTCTTGTATCTCTGCCCTGAACTTTGGACTTTCAAATTTTTTGATTATTAAGATGTAGCATAAAAAAAAAGATGTAGCATAATGATCATATCTCTCAATTTTTTTGAAATATTTTATTCATGAGTGTTATTAATAAGTCCTTGCTTTTTCATTTTCTCATTTCTCTTGTATTATCTTTGTTCTGACTATTCATATTTTGAATGTTGGGAGTTCTTCCTGGATCAAAGATTGTTTGCTTTCTTAGTTTCTGTGTTTTGGTGGCAGAATCAGCAAAGGATATGTCCCAGACTAACAAATTTCTTTGAGAGACAAATAGTATGGATTCCATCCAGATGATTAAAATCAATATTGGAGTGTTAACAATGCTCATGTTTGTCTAACAAACAGATGGCTTACTGTAAATATGGCTAGTCTTTATAATCTCTTGCTCATCTTTATCACTACTGCTTCATTTTGAAATTATACTGGGTTCAAGGAAGTTCCCACAAGTCTACATACCTGCTTCCAAATATAGCAAATAAATCATCATTGGTTTTATATTCAGTGTGTGTTATTAACTTTAGAGAAGTGGGTTCTGAAAGTTCTTTAAAAAAAGATTTTATTTATTTTAGAGAAAGGGAGAGCAAGAGTGTGTGTCAGGGGAGGGGCAGAGGAAGACAGTGAGGGAGAATCCCAAGCGGACTCCTCACTGAACATGGAGCCCAATGTGTGGCTCAATCCCGTGACCATGAGATCATGAGTTGAGCTGAAATCAAGTCAGACACTTAACCAACTGAGTCACCCAGGTGCCTCCTGGAGGTATTTAACAAGGTCTATGAGCACAACTATTAAATGATTAAGCAAATTTTGAAGTGCACAATTCTAGATGGCACCATAAGTATTGATTTCCTGAGCAATCTTAGCACGCTTGAAACCGCGAGTCTCATCTCTATATAATGCTTCACATCTTTGTTTGATATTAGTACTTTTGGTTAAGGATATCAGGTATTTTCTGGTTTGTCAAAGATAGATTTTACAATTTGACTTCTCACTTTTTATGTTGCTTTTAGCTGATCTGAACTGTAACAAATACAGTTGAAACCCAGAGATTTGAGTATTAGTTTTAATTTCTTCATTCATTTATCTTCCAATACTAGAAGAAATAACTTTTGTGCCTTTAGTCTCCTTTCAAAACCACCTAGGCCCTATTTTAGTAAATAACATAACCAGCTATTTAGCTATTTAAACTAATATACTATGAGTTCTCCCATGATTCTTCCTTGAGGCACGTCTTTGCCTGACTCCCCATCCACAAGTCTTCTCATTTCATCTCTATCTATGCTACCACCATGTTGTCCTATCCACAGTTCTCTTTTATCTAGATATTGCTAACCACTCCATAACAAGTTTCCCTTTTCCAAATCTCAATTTTTCTCATTCTACTTTTTACATCTTTTTGCCACTCAACAGACAATAGGAAAAGGTGGCTATGGAACACTTAAAACATGGCTTATCTGCATAAAATCACATAGGAGTTTGAGTACTTGGTATAAAAATGTAAAATGTTTTATTTAGTAACTTTATATGGTTATGTGGTAATGTGATGTTTTAGAGTATGTGTGAAATAATATATTAACAATTTCCCTGCTTATTTTTTATTTTAATGTAGCTACTTAAATTTTTTTTTAATTTTTATTTATGTTAGTCACAGAGAGAGAAAGAGAGAGAGAGGCAGAGACATAGGCAGTGGGAGAAGCAGGCTCCATGCACCGGGAGCCCGATGTAGGATTGGATCCCGGGTCTTCAGGATCGCGCCCTGGGCCAAAGGCAGGCGCCAAACCGCTGTGCCACCCAGGGATCCCTAATGTAGCTACTTAAAAATTTTAAGTTACACATGCAGTCTACATTTGTGGCTCATAATCTATTTCTATTAGGAAGCACTTCTCTACAGAGTAACAAACATCTGTTAAGACACAGAAAGGATATCACAACCCAGCCTAAAACTTTCACATGACTCTTATACTGGAAATCTAATCCAAACTTCCAACTGACTTCTAAGATATTTCTTGATCTCACCTATCTGTCCAACTCTACCTTGAACTGTGTATATTCCTACTCATTATAACTCTTGTCATGCTAGTTTTCATTTTATCTTTTTGGACACACAGCACACATCATTGCCTCAAGACTTGTGCACATGCTTTTCTTATTAAAACACACTTGCATTCATGCTCAAGTGGCAGCTCATTTCCTTCTTTTTAGTCTCAGCTCAATGTCACTCTGCAGAAAAATATTCTTTGGCTGCCTAACATAAAATAAGGAACCCTTTATAATTCCTTATATCATTCCTTTATTAACTCCTAACCTGCAAATATTATATAAAATATAATACCCAGGGATAATCTGAGGTGATTACAAAATATTTTCAAATCCTGACAATCCCCTTGCCCTACATTTTGCCCAGGAAATCAATTGATGGGAATTATGGACAAAACATATTATTAAGAATAGGCTCCTATTTCATTATTCAACCTTAAAGGTTTCTTTTTAAATTCATAATGAAAAATAACCATTAGATTAATCAAGGAAAAGATTCTAAATTGTTTCATTTCTGTCAGTGTATCAAAAGCTAGCTATTATGGACATGATAATATTAGAAGCTAAAAAAGGTTCTAACTAAACCGTGTAGGAAATAAAAAAAGTAAGGAGAGGGCAGGAAGGGCAAAAGAAGGGTGTTAGGATTCCTTACACCAAGTGAAATTGGCTTTAGGAGGAAGAAAATGTTTGAAAAAAAAGCGAAAGCAGAGGAAGCTTTTGTCTCATTTTCTCAGTAGGACTTTGGGACAAGACTGTCAAGCTAGATGGTTCTATGTCAACCTTAGATCAATGATGGAAAAAAAGTATGATTAGAGAGAAGGAGAAAAGTTAAGGGAGTCAGAGAGATGGAGAAACCCCCTCACCTTCCAAAGAGAACTGGAATTTACTCCATGTCCCAGGGATAATGCATAATGGAAACACATCTTTTGAAGCCACTACAGATAGAAGTACATTCTGTGCAAGTAGCTTCAAGGTAACAGCCTAGCCAGGGTTCAGATGTAGGATGTAGATGTAGATAGATTCTTAACAGGCTGCAGAGTATACAGCCTGTTAAGAGATGAAAATTATTGGTTGATTCTGTCAAAGAGAACCACTGAGCTCTGAAATTCTCCCAGAGAACCAAACATAAGTTCCGCAGCCTCATCTCATAAAGTCAGTTAAATGAATCCAGAAACTAGACCAAATCAGGTCATCACAACAAAGACTAGTGATGCGGTAGTGGATATCAACTGGATCCTTGATCTCTAGGAGGTCAAGAGTTCATCTTCTACTACAATCACCTTCTAAGAAGAAAGTTGAAGAAATTAGATTGCATATTTGCTGAAAAGAGACTCAGACACTCAAAATAAACTATTGAAACAAAAATTTCAGAGATAAATTTGCCAGTTTAAACTAGCTTCATCACAATTCAAGAAGCTCATCACAATTCAAGAAGTCATAGAAAATAACATCTAAGTGCAGTGGATAAATATGTTCACTCCTACACTTTATATTCTGTCTCTAGAGCTACAATATAAGCTCCATTGACATGAATGAAGTCTTCCTCATCGTTACATACCCAGCACTTAGCATAGAGCCTGGCATACTGTAGGTATTCAATAATCCAAGAGGAAGGCAGAAGGTTCAGAGCTAGAGAAGAGATGTGATGTCAGAAGCAATGGCTGGAGTGATGTGCTTTGAAAAAAGTCAGGAGAGAAGGAATGTAAATGGCCTCTAGAAGCTCAAAAAAAGCAAGGAAGTGGATTCTCCTCTACATCCTCCAGAATGAATGCAGCTCTGTCAATAGCTTGATCAGCACACAAGACCCAGTTCAGACTTCTGACCTCCAGCTCTATAAAAGTAACAAATATGTGTTGTTCTAAGCCACTATGTTTGTGATAATTTGTCACCATAGCAATAGGAAACTAACAGATTCTTTGTGAAAGAGTAAATTCTGAGGACTTCTAATACCTGAAGTACCTTAAATATTAAAATTTGCTGCTAAATTAAGGTTTTTAATTACATTACACAGTTAATAGTGTACAAACTCCAGAGTGCATTTCTATATTTTATTCATTTAAACAATGGGAATACATTGAATTTACATAGCTTATGCTCAGAAAATAATACCAGAAGGTAAAATTATGGTTAATCATACCCTTTAGTATTTAAGTTAGTATCAGGAGTACAGTCTTGTTGCTAGTATGGCTTTTATATACTCTAATAAATTGTTTTATAACTTCATAACATTTGCCAGTCTTTTGTATTTACTACACTAAAGCTTCTTTATGTTTTTCAGGAAATACTTAGCTAGTCATAATGAAGAATTTTCATTAAGCTCCTGTGCTCAGTTACAAGTGCATAGTCTTGCCAAAAAAGAACTTAATATACATAATTCCAAAATAACAGGATAAATTTAGGAAGTTAATATTCACTTCATGGTTTACAAAAATATTCTTTTGTATGGAAAGCTCTGAAATAAGTGTTTAAAAATCACTGGGTACTTGGCAGAAAGGCTAGAGAAATAGAATTTTCAGAATCAATGATCGAAGAAAAGTAATCAATATTGTTGACTGAGTAATAAATGAAAGTAAGGTACCCATTCAATTCTAATATGTGCCAAAGGTCAATTCTAATATGTGCCAAAGGTATAGAAGATGTTCCTTTAAAAGTCACAATTTGAACACAGACACAATTCGAGTATCCATGAAGGAACACAGACACTGTATAAAGAAGATACATAATTTTTAAAATAACTATTTCTAGTTAGGTAACCTTGATTCTCAACACGCTGATTTTCACTGTAGATAACTGAAAATGTAGCCACCCTACTTGACAGTGCTGAAATGACTAATATTTTTATCTAAGTAAGATTCATACCAACCACTAATTGACATCATCTTAATCTGCCTCAGCGTATTCCTTTTTCCTCATACTTGGAGTCTAATAGCACTCCTGCTCTCTCATTCTCTCAGTTTTGTCCTACTTTCAAGTCATTTGAGCCTAAGAAGAATTGAAGATGACATAGCTATCATACAAAATGTTCCTCATAATTGTAACTGACAAGCTATTACAGAGTCTGGGCCACCCTTCTAGGACTGCGAGGGGACCAAATGTATCAGTGCAGAGTTCAGAGTCAATTTCTTTAATAAAGTTTCTCACCAGGCCAGTAATTCCATGGTGTTCACATGTTAATTAACCCCAAATAATAGCCTGCAACAATTTGTTTAGTCTTAGTCTTTCTGGTGATATGGCAGTTTTTATTCTTGAAAATAAAATGAAATTATATGAAAGCAAAAAGAGCAGAAAAGTAGAAGAGGGGATGAGAAGGAAGAGAGAAAAAAAATCAGGTTGCTTTCCAGTGGATTTATTTCTTTTCTGAAATGTCCTTCAGCATGGTTTATTAGCTGGATGTTTACAACTTCAATATTAGTGAGACTAATTACAGCTTCAGTATTTTTCTACTAAAATATTCATTTTCTAATTTATCACTTATATTTCAGAATGTAAGGATGATAAATACTAAGAAACTGTATATATGCAAACATTTGTTTAAGTGATTGTGAAAGATTAGCATGGCTTCCTTATTTCCTTTATTATTTAACTACTAAGAACTGAGTGTCCAGTTTTAGGCAGTAAATGAATGTGTGTATGTGTTTTTTAAAATAAGTCTATCCATTCATTAATGTATTAATTCATTCAATAAATATTTAAGTCATCAGAGAAAAGACTATTTATATGTCATTGCAAAATTAAAAAGGAATCCCAAGAAAATGTTATTTTAGGTTTACATTTCCTAACATTTTACTTTCTGCATCCATGGTGATATATTTAGAATCGTCTTTCTCTCCAGCATCAGAATAATAAACATTAAAGTCTAACGTATTAGCTATTTCAGGCTGTTCAAATGATGAGACTACTCACATGCATGCATTTAATTTGCCTATATATTTAAATAAATGCTGAAGAGAAACTTGATTACTTTTGTAATAAACTGTGGTAGAAAATGACAATCTAGAAGTACTAATGTAAAAGAACATATTGAATCTGCATTTTAAGAAATGTAAAAAATATTGAGCCATACATAACATACATATGTTAGTACTTTATGCTAGTGACATTAAAGAGACATAAAAAATACAGTGTTAACTGCTAATTTTGACTTTTCAATTTTTTATGTTTATTTCATTTTAATACAGCATGTTAACTACATTGTTGCTTGATAAACGAGCTTTAGATTTGATAGCAAAGTGGGCAGTCCAAGCTCAGGTTTAAAAGTACAACTAGAAAATAAAGTGACAGCTGATTTAGTAAGCATAAAAAAATTCTCTACATATTTAGGAGTTTCATTTTTCATTGCTAGCAGGGAATTAATTTTAAGTTGTCACTTTTCTTTGTCTTTTTACCCAATTTCAGAAAATATGGGGGAAATATATGCAGCAGTCTGGATTTGTTGGCAAGGGGTGAGAGGGGTGATTTTTCTTAAAACACAAGACATTTGAAGCTCTAATTTTCCTTCCTGAAAATCCTTGACCTTTCAAAATTTGCATAATGCATGTGGGGTTTGTCTTGATGGTTTGTTTCCTTTGAAATATTTCAGGAGCAATTCTCACTTCATCTGAAGATTTTCTTCCATTATTAGCTTTCAACAAATAGAATATGGGAATGTCTTCCTTGATTTTAGCTGTAACGTAGGATTTTTAATTCTTTTCAAATTGTTCCATAGCACCTCCTTTAGAAAATATGTCTACATATACATTCTATTTCCTTAGTGTTACTTAAGCAAGTAAAAATTCTTAGCCCAGCTGTCCTTTACATACAGACTGTGTTCAGGTTTATCGGAATGGTGATAAGGATATATTATAGTTTCATCCTTCAATTACCAAGGACAAAATTAGCATTGAGGGATTTCTTTTTTCTTCTGCCACTAAATTATAATCACTTTTAATTTCTGTTTTCTCAAGATATTTATTGTTGAGCAGGCTATTTTATAATTTCCCCCCACATTTTTATATTAATTAAGCAGCAACTTACTAGAGCTGCCTTTTGAGTAGACTGGAGGAAATAGCAGTTACAAACAATCTTCCACAACAAGCTTATTTTATAAGTGCCAAGTTCTTGGGCATTCCAATATCTTCTCATTCATCCTGACCCACATCCTTACTATGGCTGGGTCTTGGGTGACTCTTTTGCCACAGTTTGACGGATTCTTTCCTGCCTTCTCTGACTTCTCTTCAGGGCTCCAGCAATCACTAACCTTCCAGATAGAGCAGAACACAGCTCTGGCATGTACATTCCAATGACTTTCTCTCTTCCCTTGAGATTGTCCTCACATTTCAAATGCTTCCCAGGTTCAAACTGCATTTACAGTAAAAGACAGGTAACAAGAAACTGATAGAGTTTACGGTTCCTATCAATTGCCAGGAGCACTCTATGAATTGTCATGACTAAGTTTTTGTTAAGCCTATTAGCTAATTGTAGGCAATCAAGATGATGGATATCCCTAGTTCTCTGAGAAGCAAGCTACACATACAATATTTAAGATTTTAACTTTTAAAACCTACCTTAAAAAAACTTAAAAATAAAAACGGCCATGCATAAGAAATAATGGAATTATTTGATACTAAAATGAAATAAAATATCTATTTTTCTAAGTACTTTCATCATTGCTCTAGTGATTACAAGGATATGTACGGTATAGTACCTCTATTAGAGAAAATTTATATTCTAGCCAGGGACATACAACTAACATTTATGAATGATTAGATTAAAATAGAAGGTAGTCCATTTTCATAACACTTAATTCAGTAAAGAGAGATATGTGTAATTCCTAGGAGTTAGAGAAATTTCTTGCAATCAGAACTAGCAGAGAAGAAACAATAGAGTTAAGGTCCTTCACTCTGCAGGGCTTAGAAAAGTATGTGCAGAGGTCAAGTGACTTGCTCAATGATACAAACCAGCTGAATGCAACATTATTTCTACATCTGCTCTCTTAATTCCTATTCCTTAAATCCTACAGAAGCCTGCCTTCTTGTTAACGAAAATGATCCATTCCTATTATTAGAATGGCAATCTAAATATTTCCTGCTGGGTTCTCTTATGTAAGTATGAGTCTTAGCAATAGCACCGGTTAAATATTCTATACTAAATCACACTTACTATTTGTTTTCCTGGGATTCATAAGCTAAGAAGGCTGGTGGCAAGTGGGATCCATTTATGCAGTTGTTCTTAGGAGGCCGAAAAGGGACTCCTATAAGCTCAGGAACATATCTGTCAGCAAGAAGCTGGCTTCATTACTCTTCAAGCTCTCCAGCTTAAACCCGCTTTGGTTTTGCTATAGCCAAAACTATTATCAAAGCCTAAAGCTACAGAGGTGCTGTCAACACCTCACTGCTATTTTGGCCTCAGAGAAGAAAAATATGCTGTACTGTCTTTGTAGTTTTTAAAAGCCATGCAAATGAAATGAAAAGCTGAATTGAATCCTTTTTGTGCATTTAAAAGCCTATGTATACACTAAATAACCTGCATATTAAAAAATTATGTTTCTTGTACTAGTGAGAAATGATAAACTAAGATGATAAGACCTTGGTGATTAAAAAGCAAAACCACTTTATCTTCTTTCTTAACAACTGTTCCCAGAATAAGTTAGTTACTAAAATTTTATTCCTATGTTATGTGTGAAATAACATTTATACTTAACATGAATTATAAGATTTAATACAAACAACAGTTTCATAAAATTTTATATAGAGGTGTGTGAATAGGTTAAGAATGAGTTTAACTTCTTTAGCTGATTATGCTCACAGAGTCCTTTCTTTTAAATCACAATTTAAACCTATTAGGGCTAGAACATCCAGGAAATGCTCAATGTCTAAAAATCCAGAATAATTTAAGGGCAAGAATTCCATGGACCAAGAACATCTACCAAAATCAATGTGTAATTCATTTGTTTTCAAATTCCAAAGTTAGTAGTTTTATATTTTGATAAAATGGTTGAGATAGTAGGTCTCACAAGTTGCCAAAGGGCTTCATTCCTTATGAAGTCTTTAAGGAAGAATCTGTTTTCTTGCCCTTTCCTGCTTCTGTAGACTGTCTATTCTTAGCTTGTAACCTTCTTCCAATAATGGCTGGGTATCTTTCTCATGCTGCATCAATTAGACACTGACTCTTCTGCTTCCTGCTTCACTCTTATGGACCATTAGGCTGACCAGAATAATCCAGAATAAACTATTAATTCAAGATCAGATCATTAGCAACTTTAATTTTATCTGCAATTTCAATTACCCTTTTCTCCATAATGTAGTATACTCACAGTTCCAGAGATTAGGATGTAGACATTTGAAGGCTCATTATTCTGCCTACCACACTCCTCTAGAGCCTCAAGAAAGAAATGCAGCCCCCACAGGCACCTTGATTTTAGACCAGTAATTTAGACAAACCAGACTTCTAACACCTAGAACTGCAAGATAATAAACCTATGTTGTTTAAGCCATGAAGTTTGTGGTCATTTACTTCAGCAGCCATAAGAAAATAATCCAGTTGCTGCGATGTAGGAAAGAGAAGTTTAGACATCAGAATTTGTATCCAACCATAATATTAACCTCTTAGGAAATTTTCAGTTAGCCAGAGGGATTCAGACATTTCATGCACTTTAAGCATAATGCTTCCAGAATGTTAAAGCCAAGTAATTGAAAAGTGAAAAAAGAATAGTGTGCAAAAGGGACTGGATAGTAGACCAGGAGATAGATATTACCCTATGCCAACTATCTCAAGATGTGTTCCTTAAACTATTAGTGTTCTGTGAGATATAGATAGGTTTTAAGGCAAAAGTTTTTTTTTAAACAAAAGTTTTCCAAAATCAAATATATCTGAAAAAAGGTGTTTAAAAAAATAAACACAAGACTTTATTAGGTTTACATGAATTGGAAATACTCAAATGGTTGTGTACGATTTCAAAACCTTTTTGACCATGTGGTTTATGTTTTTCTCCTAACACATAATTCTGCTTAGCATAAGCTGGGATGTTGCAGCATCTATTAAGGTTGACATTAAAATGATAAATATCTCTGACCAACTGATTTCATATACTTAATGAGGAATGTACCTATCCAATTAGAAAACTGAAAAAAAAATCTTACTGATTCAACTACAAATGTATATTGAACATTCCCACAGACATCTTTTTTTTTTTAGTAAGTGCTACAAATAAGTAAAATAGCCTATGAAGCAGCTATAGTCCAACGTACACCTAGATGAAACTGGAGGACTCTTTGGTCTGGGATCATTCTGAAGTGGAAACCACAAAAAAAAAAAAAAAAACAACAACAACAACAACAACAACAAAACTCAGTGTAAAACATCAGTGTCAAACTAGACTTGTTCTCTCCATTTCAATCAACTCAATCAACCCAGGTACTCTTTCCAGCTGAGGCACCTCAGCAGTGGGGTAAGCACTCAGGGCTAGCTTTCCTTCATAGACTCATTCACACAAAACTTGGCATCTTGGGAACAGTCACAAAGTGAAGAGAGAAGTAAGCCACCATGAGAGAAGTTATCGGCAAGATTGAAGTAAATAAGTAGAGCTTAAATGAGAAGGCATATTGATTTTTGTCTATATTGTAAATAAGATATTTACACATCATTTGGAAGTATACAAATGGGTTGTGTGATAAAAAATAAGTATATTGCTTAGATAAGTTCTATCAAAAACTAGAAGAGAAATAATATGTATAAAGTGCTCTGGTAACACAGATATAATAGGTGAATCTTGTGGATTTTGGTTTTCAGAAGAGTGGAAAAGGCATTCCTAAGTGAGGGAACATGAGAAAAATGTGATGTAGGAAGAAAAATACATTCAGAGTTCAATTAATCATGCAAAAAAAGTGTCGTCTAGAATTTATCAAGTTTCTTCTATATTTATTTAGAGTGAATATCATTAATCATTTTCTTAAGATAGGTCATTGTGTGTGTGTGTGTGTGTGTGTGTGTGTGTGAGAGAGAGAGAGAGAGAGAGAGAGAGAGAAAGAGAGATACAAGGTAGCAAGGATCTGAGGGCCAAAATCTAGGAAAAAAGTCCATAGACAAAAGCCAACATAGAACATGTAACTTCTCCACTAAGGCATTTGCCAACTTTAAAGCAGCGCTAAGACACTAAGAAGTTGAGCACAAAATCAGGCTGAGTGGCTGAGAAGCTGAGCAGGTCTCATGGCAGTACTATGGGTCTAGGAGGACAAAGAATGACATCCGAAACCCCAAATGAAGAGATTCTAATAAACACCCCAGGTTTTAGGTTGAACACTTGGAAGGCTACCCCTAAGAATAAAAGCAATACAGAAAAATACCCACCTGTACCAAATATGAAGCCCAGATTCAAGTAAGTGTATTTTGGAATTAACATAATCTTGCCCTGCCCATAGGCCTGTCTGAAACAGAAATCCTCAAACCATCTCAATTTTTTTTATTTTTTTATTTTTTTTAAAGATTTTTTATTTTTATTTATGATAGACGTAGAGAGAGAGGCAGAGACACAGGCAGAGAGAGAAGCAGACTCCATGCCCGGAGCCCGACGCGGGACCCGATCCCGGGACTCCAGGATTGCACCCTGGGCCAAAGGCAGGCGCGAAACCGCTGAGCCACCCAGGGATCTCCCCATCACAATTTTTTATACAATATCAAAATTCAGTCAAAATTTGCCAGTTATAAAAAAGGTGAAGGAGCAGAAAGGCAAAGATATTATATTGTAGGAGGTGCATATCACCCCATTAATAGGTTAAACAAAGAAGTACAAAAGTCATCTATGCATACGGAAGAGTTTGCATTAAAATTCAACTTAAAAAACCCTTAAAAAAAAAAAAGGTGAAGGTTACATGACTGCAAAACAAAAGAACAGTCCAACAAAAATTCAAATAGAATTCTCAGACATGGATTCACAGTATCTGTGATTAATATATTGAAATACTATATGACAAAAGGCAAAATTCAGAACATTAATGCTTAAGAAATGGAATTGTAGAATTTAAAATAAGAGTAACTTGGGTAGCCCGGGTGGCTCAGTGGTTTAACGCCGCCTTTGGCCCAGGGTGTGATCCTGGAGACCTGGGATCCGGTCCCAGGTAGGGCTCCCTTCATGGAGCCTGCTTCTCCCTCTGCCTGTGTCTCTGCCTCTTTCTGTGTGTCTCTCCTGAATAAATAAATAAAATCTCAAAAATAAATAAGAGTAACTAAAATTAAAAACTCAATAGATGTTCTTTTTAGCAATAGCAGAATTAGACACAGTTGAAATAAGAACAAATGAAAGAGGAGTCAAGAGTAAAACAACTGTAGCACAGAGAACTAAAATGATGACAAATAGAGAAAAGAACATAAGAGACATGTGGAATATAGCAAAGTGTTCTAACCAAATGGAATTCAAGTATGAAAGAAAGGGCAGAGAAAATGGAGGAAGCAATACTTGAAGTTATAATGGCTAAGAATCTTCTAAAAGTGACAGAAGACACTATGCAGCTAAGTGTTAATATGGTCTGCTTGTCAGCCCTTTAAATGGCTGGTGTCTGGGAATTTGGCTTTTGAAATGTTCTCTAATATTGTTCCAGCTACATCAGCCTACCTAGGCTGTGCAAACAGCATGATTTGATGATAAACGCCTGCTTTCCTTCTGAAAGTCTCTAAGTTTTGTGGTCAGAGAGTGCTTTTGTTCCCAGACCTTAATGGAAACCTTGAAATCTGAATCTTCAGATATATATCCAGAGAAATATCCTTCAAAAACAAGATAACTCCTACGGCTTCTACGTACAAAATACTAGATAATTACATCTTGTTCTCCATGTCAAAAGTTGGATTGCGGCAGGTGCCTATAATGAAGGGTTGTGACTTTTCAGAACCACTGAAATTGATGACAGTTATGCTTACATGAAGAAGCAACAAGCCATTGATTTTACTGTAACAACTAGGGATAAGATTAATTTAAAAATAAATTTAAAGACATAAGTGAGTTATATAAATGGAGATAACTGAATAAACTTAAATCCCAGAGAGAGAAGAGTGCTTCCTAGGTAAGCTGAGATCACTATCCAGTTTCTTCCTTTCGTGCCAAGTATGTGCAGGCATTGATGATCAGGCTTGACATAGTCAAAGGGAGAGATAGAAAGCAATAGAATATATGACTAAGTAGGCGACCATAAGAGATTACAATCTAGAGAATCCCTGGCAGTAATAGGATCAGTTTTTCCCCACGGGATATTTATTGAGTGCCAGAGTAGCAAAAGAGACTAGAGATCTAGTTCAGAAACATAGAGGGAGGGGTGCCTGGGTGGCTCAGTCAGTTAAGCATCTGACTCTTGGTTTGGGCTCAGGTCATGATCTCAGGATCAGAAGATTGAACTCATGTTGGACTCCATGCTCAGCAAGGAGTCTATTTGAGATTCTCTCTTTCTCTTTCTGCCCCTCCCTATGGTCTCTCACTCTCTCTCTCTCTCAAATAAATAAATAAATCTTCAACAAAACAGAACAAAACAAAAAACAACCAAAACTAAGTAAGATTTTCCATAAAGAGACAAAGCCATGGTAGGAAGAGGTTAAAGAAATGCAGGAAACAAGCATCAGTGAGGATGTGGAGAAAAAGAAACCCTTGTGCACTGTTGGTGGGAAGGCAAACTGGATGCAGCCATTGTGGAAAATAGTATGGAGTTTTCTCAAAAGATTTAAAAGAGAACTACTATGTGATCCAGAAATTCTACTGGATATTTACCCAAGGAATACAAAAAAATTAATTGAGAAGGATATATGTAACCCTATGTTTATTGCTACTAATATTACAGTGTATGTTAACCATACTGGAATTAAAATTTTATTTACTTGTTTATTTATTTAGGATTTATCTGAGTTAGGGGAGGGACAAAGCGAGGGAGAAAGAATCTTAAGCAAACTCCCTACAGAGTGGGGGTCTCCACCTCAGGACCTTGAGATCATGACCCGAGCCAAAACCAAGAGTTGAACACTTAACTGACTGTACTACCCAGGTGCCCCTGAAACTAAAATTTCAAAGATACAGAATCTCAGATAATTAGAATATATAAACATAAAATACATTTTAAAACTAAAAAAATAAGTAGAATGAAATTAAAAATCCATTAGATGAATGAACAGATCAAACATAACAAAAAACAAGATTAGTAAACATTAAGTCAGGTAAAAAAATAAAAAGAGAACGCATATAGGAGAATTTGAATCTAGAGAAATGATATTACATATATATAATTGGAGGAATTAGGAATGTAAAAAATGGAGAAGTAATAATTGTTAATAGTTTTCAAAATTTGACTTCAAAAGATAAACAATATATTCAAGAAACTAAAAAAATGCAGGAAGATATAAACAAAGAAGATAAATCATTATAAAAATGTTAAAAATAATCAAAGACAAGGAGAAAATTTTATATATAGCTAAAGATAAAAACATCCATTACATACAAAGGAACAAGACAATAAGTGTTAGATCTCTTTAAAAAAAGATGCAGAGATACCTGGATAGCTCAGTGGTTTAATGCCTGCCTTCAGCCCAGGGCATGATCCTGAAGTCCCAGGATCAAGTCCCACATCTGGCTTCCTGCATAGAGCTTGCTTCTCCCTCTGCCCGTGTCTCTGCCTCTCTCTCTCTCTCTCATGAATAAATAAGTAAAATCTTTAAAAAAGATGCAAATTATTGCCAAAATAGAATTTTATGACCAGGAAAAATAAGAAACATTGGGGGAATGTTGGAGGAAGAACAGATAGAACAAAGGAAAACAAGCACACAGACAATAGACCTTAACACAAATATATCTGTAGTTTTAAATGTAAGTAAACCATCTTGAGAAAGAATAACAAACCTGGTGGTATCACAACACCAGATTTCAATATATACTGCAAAGCTGTAGTTATGAAAACAGTATGGTATGGCCATGAAAAAAAGACATGTATATACATCAGTGGAATAGAATACAGAGTCCAGAAATAAATCCATGCTTGTCAATCTATAACAGGTAAAAATAAGAAATGGAGAAAGGGCAATCTTTTCAATAAATGGTTCTGGGGAAACTGGACAGCTACATGCAGAAGAATAAGATTAGATCACTTTATTACACCATACATGAAAATAAACTCCAAATAGGTTAAAGACCTAAATGTGAAACCTAAAGCCTTGAAATTCCTAGAAGATGACATACATAGTAATCTCTATAACATCAGCTGTAGAAAAATTTTTCCAGATAGATCTTCTTTGGTAAAGGAAAGAAAACCAAATCTAAACTATTGGGACCAAAATAAAAAGCTTTTGTGCAGTGAAGAAAACCAGCAAAATAACAAGGCATCCTACTGAATGGGAGAGAATAATTGCAAATGATACATCCATTAAGGGGTTAATACCCAAAATATATAAAGAACTTATAAAACTCAATACCAAAAATAAATTCAATTTAAAAAAATGGGCACAGGACCTGAATAGACATTTTTTTAAAAGAAGACATCCAGATGGCCTACAATGAAAAGATGTTCAACATCATTAATCATCAGGGCAATGAAAATCAAAATGAAAATCAAAACCACAGTGAGCTATTACCTTACATCTGTCAGAATGGCTAAAATAAAAAACACAAAAAATTGCATGTGTTGGCAAGGATGTGTAGAAAAAAAGCTTCATGTTCTTTTGCACTCCTTGTGGAATGCATATTGTACAGATACTGTGGAAAACAGTATGAAGGTTCCTCTAAAAATTAAGAATAAGATTACCATGGGACACCTAACTCAGTAGTTGAGTGTTTCCTTTGGCTCAGGGCATGATCCCGGGGTACTGGGATTGAGTCCTGCATCAGGCTCCCCACAGGGAGCCTGCTTCTCCCTCTGCTTATATCTCTGCCACTCTTCTGTGTCTCTCATGAATAAATAAAATCCTTGAGAAAAAAAAAAAGAATAGAATTATCATATGATCCAGTAATTCCACTTTTTGGGATTTACCCAAAAAAATGAAAACACTAATTCAAAAAGATACATGCACCCCTATATTTACTGGAGCATTAAACTAAGATATAGAAACAATTCAAGTGTCCACCAATAAATGAGTGGATAAAAAAGTCACACACACACACACACACACACACACACACACACACAGGAATATTACTTGGTCATAAGGAGGAATGAGAGCTTGCCATTTGCAATAATGTGGATGGAACTAGAGGCTAAGTGCTAAGTGAAACAAATAAAATAAATACAAATACCATATGATTTCACTCATATCTGGAATTTAAGAAGCAAATCAAAGAAAAAAAAAGGAGACAAACCAAAAAAAAAAAAAAAAAAACCCAGAATTTTAGTTCTACAGAACAAATTGAGGGTTGCCAGAGGAGAGATAGATAGGGGGATGGGGAAAAAAAGATGTAAATAAACTAAGTACTACAATGAAAAGATAAAGATTACAGTCTGTTGACATAAAACCTAATTATGGCTTTCACAAGAGGTAAACTTTAATAAAAAGGCAAATGTAGGTAACAGTAAAGAATAAAAAGCAATATCATGCAATAGTAACAAAAATTAATGAAGCCATATTAGTATCAACATGTTTTAAAATAATGTCTTACTAATGGGAACCATTTCTAATAATAAAAGAGATATAAGGGTCACTTCATCAAGAAGATAATTCCAAGTTTGCACATATTAAGTAACACAGCTTCAAAATACATAAAGCAAAATTTGACAGAATAAAAAATAGATAAATTCACAATTACGGTTAAAGATTTCACTACTCCTTGTCCAGTAATTAACATAAAAATCAGTAGACATGACATCAGTAGGAAACATCAAATCAACAAAGATATGACATTTGATCAATACTATTCACTAAACTGATCTAATATGGAAGCTTTATATTCAATATTCAATAACTGCAGAATATGTATTTTCTAAAATACATGAATCCTTTATGAAAATGGACCATATGTTGTATACAAAAGATAGTCCTCAATAAACATCAAAGATTTGAAACATTTAGAGAGTATTATCTGGCCACCAAGAAATTAAATAAACAAAAACACTAATGATAGTAATATCAAAAATATTTGGAATTTAAAACATGGTTCTAAAAAACTCAAGTATTGAAGAAATCAAAATAGAAATTAAAAATATTTCAACTACATGAAATTGAAATTAAAGCATGCCATAATTGTGAACTATAACTATACCAGATCTTTAAGTGAAATATAGACTTGAAGGGTACAGGGAAGGGTGAAAAATAGCTGGTGGAGCTTAAGGAGGGCAAGTGTTGTGATGAACACCAGGTGTTGCATGGAAGTGTTGAATCACTATATTGTACACCTGAAACTTCTATTACGCTGTATGATAACCAGCTGGATTTTTTTTTTTAAAGATAGTTTCTGACAAACAAGAACCATTTGCAAGATTCTAGTTTTGTGAGCATGAGCTGCCAAAATAAATCCTCTCCTGAGTGTGCGTGTGTGTGTATGTGTGTATGGCATATATTAGAAAATTAGAAAAGAATAACATTGAAAAGCAATAGTATAAACTTCCATATCAAGAAGCAAAATTCTAGCTGCTAGTTTTAACAGGTTCTAGAAAAACAGTACATTTAACCCTAAGTATAAAAATTAATATCCTAAGATAAGGACATCAGTCAATTAAGAAGTAGGAAAAGATAAAATTAAAAAAGGAAGCCAATAGTTAGTTCTTTGAAAAAGTTAACAAAATTGATAAATCTCAGCAACACAGGTTAAGAAGAAAGGAAAAAACCTACATCAATAGTGGTGTCAAGAAAGAAAAAGGGATTGTCATTACAGTTGCTACAGATATAACAAATTTAAAAATGGATACTACAAAAATTATATGTGATATACTGGAAAAGTTAAATAAAATGGAAAAATTCTTTGAAAATACAACTTACTAAAACTGTCACAAAAATGGAAAAATACTAATTGATCTGGTAAATAAAATATTTCCCACAAAGAAAACTCTAGGTCCAGAGATCTTTAATGTTGGGTTTTCATTCACATTTTATTTATTATTATTATTTTTTTATTAATAAATTTATTTTTTATTGGTGTTCAATCTGCCAACATACAGAATAACACCCAGTGCTCATCCCGTCAGGTGCCCACCTCAGTACCCACCACCCAGTCATCCCCACCCCCCGCCCTCCTCCCCTTCCACCACCCCTAGTTCGTTTCCCAGAGTTAGGAGTCTCTCATGTTCTGTCTCCCTTTCTGATATTTCCCACTCATTTTTCTCCTTTCCCCTTTATTCCCTTACACTATTCTTTATATTCCCCAAATGAATGAGACCATATAATGTTTGTCCTTCTCCGATTGACTTATTTCACTCGGCATAATACCCTCCAGTTCCATCCACGTTGAAGCAAATGGTGGGTATTTGTCGTTTCTAATGGCTGAGTAATATTCCATTGTATACGTATATTACATCTTCTTTATCCATTCATCTTTCGATGGACACCGAGGCTCCTTCCACAGTTTGGCTATTGTGGACATTGCTGCTAGAAACATCATTCACATTTTATTTTTTATTTTTTTTTTATTTTTATTTTTTCATCATTCACATTTTAAACTAGAAACAATTGTATATGAATTCTTTCAGAAGAATAGGCAGATGGTAATGGTCATAATTACAAAACCAGCGCAACTCTTATAGCAAAACCTGAAAAGAACATTGCAAGGGAAAAAAGAATGAATTACAGTTGAAAATCTCTCGTGAATGTGAATACAACAGGAAGAAGAAAAAATAATTGAATCTAGTAATACATAAAAAGGATAATATTAAATTAATTCCAGTCATGCAGAGTGAGCTTAGCATCAAAAAATTTAGTGGAATTCACATTAACAAAATAAAGGAGAAAAATTATGATCGTCTCATTAAAAACAGAAAAAAGCAGTTGATAAAATTCAACAGCTATTTATCATTAAGAAAAAGAAAATCCTTAGCAAACTAGGAATATAAATTGGCATTGCAAGTTAGTGGGGAACAAACTATCTTTTCAATCAACTCCATATCTATGTAATTAAAGGAATGTTAATCCTGTACCTCAAACCATACAGTAAGGTGAATTTCAGGGTGATTGCGTATCTAAACAGTAAACAAAACAAAGTTACTGCAAAATAATATAAGACAGTATTGTCAAGACCTTGGGGTCAGGCTAAGATTTTTGGATCAAGATATAAGAAAAACTATAAAGGAAAATGTTGGTAATTGGACAACAAATATTTTTAGAAGTCTATTTTTAGACTATACCAAAGTTACAAAGTTAGCCATAGAGTTGGAAAAAGTATTTTTAAGACATATAGCCAGCACACTACTTGTATCCAAGCCGTATAAAATTTACCAATAATTGAAAGGAAAAAACAGACCCAAAAAATGACGAAAGACATTTACAAGAGCTTCACAGAGGAGGAAATTCAAGTAGTCAAATACTCAAGTGTTCTATTTCACTAAATGCCCATGAAAACTAAATGAAGTACTTGAAAATGCAACTTACTTCTCATTGCCAAAATGGCTCACATTTAAAATTGTTGGTAAGAACATGGTACAAATGTAACTTCAAACACTGTGGGCAGAAGTGCAAATTGATAGAACTTTAAGAACTGGTGGTCTTTCCAAACACAGGAATACTCCATGAGCTACCAACTGCATTCTTACATGCACAGCCAACAGAAACCCATACCTAGTATGTAAAAAGTTAAAAAAATATTCAATATTAAAAAATATTCAAATATTCAATTATAATTCAATTAATTATAATTGTCCATCTACGATAAAAGAACAAATTGAGCTAAATTCATAAAATGGGACACTATATATCAATTAAAAAATTAATGTAGTACTGGTATACACAATAATATTTACTAATCTCACAAACCTAGTATTTGGTGAATCGTGCTAGAAACACAGAGGACTATCAACTATAAAATTCAATTTATGTAAAAGTACTAAAATAAAAATACAAATTTATCTATGAGATTAAAACCAGGAAAACAGTTCCTTTTAGGGAAGGGGGCAAAGTTAGCAGCCTGAAAGGCTTCTGAGCTGCTGGCATTCAGTTTCATCAGCAGCATGGTGAACACGGGAGTTTGCCCATACATTAATCTTACACTTCAGTTTTATGCCCCTTTCTATGTGTATTTTGTACTGTCATTAAAATTTATTTAAGAGCAATAACTTCTTTCATGTTATCCTAGTACTATGAAAACAGAATGAAAGATTCCTAACTGAATAACTGTAACCAATAAGCACTAACTGACATATGTTAGTTTAGGCTTGGGAATAGGACTATCTTAACAAATGACTTCGTTAACATTTTAACAAAAACTCTGGGAAATGGTAGTAATCATATGTTATGAGGACACAAATTTAGGTGAAGCAAACCCAGAGGAAGGCAAAATATACATCCAAAATAATCCTGATGAGGTGGGATTCAATATTTTGTGATTCAAAACTTTCTAAAATCACATTTAATACAATAGAGGGTCTGCACTTGGTTTAAAATACATTCTGGGCAAAGAGTAATACTAACAGAAGGAAATACTGTCTTAGATTAGGTCCTCTGGAAGCCAATAATTAGACCAAATTTGAATATGATGTTTACTAAAGATCAACATATGTAGAAAGGCAGAGGGGGGAGGAGAAGCAGCATACTGGACAGAGGAAAAAGTGAAACAAACTTTGTCCAACGGAGTTGAGAGCTATGGAGCTTATGTTGCTCATCAGTCATCCTCTTTTGGACTGAAATGGCTGAGCCTTTATTATTTTATTTTATATTTTTATTAAGGTCATTGCTTTTTTATTTATGTGTTTTATTTTTTACTTATTTCTACCTATCTACAATTAGATAACATATAGTATATCATTAGCTTTAGATGTAGAGTTCAGTTATTCATCAGTTGCATATAATACGCAATGCTCACCATATCCCGTGCCTTTCTTAATGCCCATCACCCAGTTACCCCATCCCCTCATTCATCTCCCCTCCAGCAACACTTAGTTTCCTATAGTTAAGAGTCTCTTGTGGTTTGTCTCCCTCTCTGATTCCATCTTCTTTTATTTTTCCCCTTTCTTTCCCTATGATCTTGTTTTGTTTCTTAAATTTCACATGAATGAAACCGTATGATAGTTGTCTTTCTCTGATTGACTTTTTCCATTTAGCCTAATACCTTCCAGTTCCATCCATGTTGATGTAAGATCTCATCCTTTTTTGATGGCTGAGTGTATATATACATACACACAAACAGGCTGGGCTTTTATACGTCTGCCTTTCTCAGTCTAAAGGTGCAGGATGCCCTGAGAAGTTGTGGCCTTGTTAAGGCTCTGCTTTGCAGCTGACTCTGATCTTGAGAACAGTGAAAGGCTGTCTTCTGACTTCAATTACCTCATGCACAACAGTTTGAAAAGGAACCTGAGTAGGACATTTCCATGCCTATGATAGAGATGGAAAAATTGGGGCACATTCATAAGAGACTAACGAGAAGAGTCATTATGTTGAATATTAATGAAACCAAGGCATATATTGAAACTGCCATATCTATCCCAGAAAAGAGAAAAAAAATAGGGGTTGTTTCTAAATATCTGAGAAGTTCTAAGGTGGGTAAGGTTTTAAACCATCATAGAAGAAAACTAGGACAAACTGACATATATATGCCTTAAAACGTGTGTGTGTGTGTGTGTGTGTGTGTGTGTGTGTGTGTGTGTATAAAATGAACAAAAGTAAGACAACTATCTTTGTGAGGTGGTAAGCCCTACACCTTGCAGGCATCCAGGCAAATCTAGATAACCACTTGTCTGGAACACTACAGAGATGATTCAAACACCAAAGAGGACTTGACTTTTGACATCCATGGCTCGTATCAAGTCTAACCATCCATGGTTTCCTATAGCCACAAGTCAAGAGAAATTTTAAAACAAAAGAGAAAATAAATTAGATATCATGAAAATTAGAGTTACCAAGAAAAGATTTTGATATGTGGAAGTGTTGTTATTAAAGATTTAAGAAGTATGGAATGCCTGGGTGGCTCAGTGGTTGAGCATCTGCCTTCTCCTCAGGACATGATCCCAGAGTCCCAGGATCAACTCCTGCATCTGGCTCCCTGCATGGAGCCTGCTTTCCTCTCTCTGCCTATGTCTCTCTGTATCTTGTAAATAAATAAGTAAAATCTTAAAAAAAGTATTTAAGTGTATACACCCTAAATCATAGAGAAATGTACTAAATTTAAAAGAGATCAAAAGGAGAGATGGCATCAAGTGACTCACATTTAGGAAGAAGTTTCCATCAGAGCTAGAGAATGTGGAACAAGAATGTCAAGCGGACTTTGGATGAAAAATTGAACTGTGTGTAGGACATACAGAATATTGGAGTAGAAAGAAAAGGGGAATTGTGCAAAAGAGGTAATGAAATCAAAAGAAAATATCAATATGATCTTATTTGACTTAATTCCCTTGAGGATTTTCCAAGTTGTGATGGAGTTGCTCTTTGTCACCCTTCAATATGGCTGCATGTGCACCAAATAACTATTTTAGACAATTCACTGAAAGAAATCTCAGAGGATTGTTCACATAATTAAGTTAGTTACATGAAAATTGTAGGGTTGGTAGTTTCAATCCTAAATTTTACCTAAGATTCTGCCTTAGTTATTTTACTTGAGTATGTGGTAAATCCATGTTCCAATTTTCAGAGTATAGGATGGATGCAAATGTCATTTATCAAGGTAAAAGAAAAATCTGTGATTTGTGTGCTTCTCTAAGCTGCAGATTCTTAAATACTACATTGTTTTGCTGTATTTTGAAATCATGATTCAAATGTTACCTGCCTAGCTGATTTGTTTTAGAACTGAAAGGGTTGGAAAGGTTTAGTCCTTGCTTCCATGGTTATCTCTCTATCCCACCTTCCAAAGATGAAAGGAATAAATATACTTTGCTGCTTTGTTATTATGCAAATCCAAGCTCTCTGCCTTGAGAGTTGTATAGTGGATATTTTTATAACTGATGGGGAAGTAGAAGCTGGTGGAAATGCTGCTCCTGGCCTTGACATAGGAAAAGATGATTAAAATAAAATTGTACTTCTCTTGGCAGTGTTAGACATTGGCCTGCTGCCCAAATTCAGTAGCTCACATTCTGTTAGGCCTAGCTTCTCTCCTGACACATTGCACCACTGAGCACAGACTTCCCTGCCTGTTACTTCAGATGTGCTGGGATTGATGTATTTATCCCACCTCATTGCCTGGAGTACCCAAGGTATTAAAGAAAAGATTAACCTATAGGTAAGATGAACACTGGGGACTCTTATATTAGACATAACTCTTCAAAGCATTGCCTTTCAGTGATGGCACACACAAGCAAGATCAAATTGGAATTTGTCAGTAGTTTTAACCATTTGCTAGAGAACTGAAATTTACATAAGACATTGTATCATAAAGATCTATACAAATTCTTGCTTTATGTCACAGATCAAAAACTGAAGTTATTTTTAAATTAGTTTAAGAAAATTTCCCTTTCCTCGCCCATACTTTTCAATGGAGTAGTAGCTCAGCTGCATTTTTACACATCTAATTATACATTGCTACATAGAATATAGATCGTTATAGTGTTGTGACTGGGAAAGTGACCCAGAATTGCCAGAATTGTGATTGAGACCTCCAAGGAGCTTTCTAAATATATCTTAACATGTCTGTGCCTTGTTTTTTTTTTTTTTGCCTGTAAAAAAAAATAGCTCATAGGGTTGCTGTGATAATGAAATGATTTAGCACATAATAAGCGCTTAGAACAGTATTGACATGTAACAGGTGATTGTTCAACATCAGCTTATAATTACAGGAGATAGGGAGTATGCTGAATGTTCGTGAAACCATGATATATATGGAATGGCTTGTGTTTACCACAGAAGAAGGAAAACTGGAGGTGAAATAACTTTATAAAGGTCTGAAAAGTTAAATGGCTAAAGCTTTAAACCTAATATATGTATCACAAGAAAAAATGCAACTACTTATATAAACACATACACACACAATATATGCACAAATAGAGTATATGCACATACACATCATCTCTCTTCTCTGAACCAAAAGTCATGCCCCCATGGGTCTTAAGGTAATCCAAATTTAGAATGAAATAATTTGATTATAGAGTTTAATCTGTACTTTTACATACTATGTAGTCTATAAAATGCAATCAAATAATGTACAGATCCTGGTCTCTTAAGGGATTGAAATATTCATATAGTCATAATAAACTCCAAAAATACAATAAATTCTCAAGTAGCCTCCCCATAAGTCCATCTTCTCTCAATGAAACACTAGTTTCTTATAATTGGATGATGAAAAGAACGAGGGAGAAGAAATGGAATTCATACCTATTTTCTTGAGCTCTTTTACTCTGTTAATGTTGTATGCAAACCATAAACAATCTGGACAAAATTCATAATTCCTTAATTCTAAAATTATGTATACTTAGAAGAAAAAGAACCCTTCTACATTTTTCAGACTTACCGATAGATATATTTCTTGAAAGTCTATCAGAGTTTAAGAAGCAGTACTTCAATTTTGGGTACACATTGGAACTACTTGTGGCCTTGGGGAATATGCTGATATCTAGGTTCCATACCCAGGGAGGTTTTTTTTTTTTTATTAATCTGGGGTAAACTGGAATAAGTGTTTTTTGAAAGCTCTCCAGTTGATTCTAATATACAGCCAAGGTTAAGAACCATTGGTGGAGTCTTAATTGTTCAGAGATTGTTTATTTCCTTCCTGACTAATTGTTATAAAAGATTATATAAATCTATAACTATTTAAAGCCAGAGTACTTTGTCAAAGGATAGCATGTTTGAAATCTTAAGTTCTAAGTTATAGTTGATGTATTAATACTTACACAAAAACCTGACAACTACAACATATATACAAAAACAAACCCCAAATGTTTTATTATAGTGTAGCCATTGGGAAAAAAAAAAAAAAAGAAAAAGAAAAAAAAAAGAACACCAACTAGGTTCAGAATATCAAGATGGCAAAAATTAGGTCCCTACTTATAAATAAATTCAAAATTGAGTTTTGACAGAAAGTAGCAGGATAGCTTGAGTATGGAACTAACATATATATATTTTATACTATATGCTAGGCATTGTTCTAAGCATGTCACATGAATTTTCTTCCCATCTTATAGTTGAAGGAATGGAGGAACTTAGATACTAAGAAAATTTTCCAAGGTTATTATATTTATATATTGCTGCTAATGATAGAGTCAGAATTTTAATTCCAACAATACATCTGGAGAGTTTTTAACCATTTTTTATCATATTGCTTTTCAAGCTCAAAACATCTGAGTTTTGTCACTCAATGATCCAGTTTCTCTATGTGAAAATCCGTATGCATTTATTAAGAAAGAAGTGTTGTTTTGAGGGATCCCTGGGTGGCGCAGCGGTTTGGCGCCTGCCTTTGGCCCAGGGAGCGATCCTGGAGACCCGGGATCGAATCCCACGTTGGGCTCCCGGTGCATGGAGCCTGCTTCTCTCTCTGCCTGTGTCTCTGCCTCTCTCTCTCTCTCTCTCTCTGTGTGACTATCATAAATTAAAAAAAAAAAAAAAAGAAGTGTTGTTTTGAAAATTGTTTGATGACTTATTAAAAGCAGGCTTTGAGATGTATTAGTTTGCTTTAAAGTTTTAAAAGTTTAAACGTGTTATTTGATTGCCATCAATGAAAAACAAATGTTGAACTTACAACCTAAATAATTTTACTGCAGTATATGAATGAAATAATCTACAGTACTGAAAGAAAACATGAAAAAAACAAATCTTGGAAAGTTCAAGAGTCAAGGCAGTCCTAATAGGAATATGGAGAGTCTTTTCAGAGCCCCATTATTGGAATAAACCATATTCAACCATTTCCTCTCCTTGTATCACTTCATGAAATACCTAAGTTTTAAGAAGAGTCTGATTGGCTGAACTTAGTACCCTGCCCACCTCTTGGCCAAGAGAAGCTTAGGTCTTGAAAATTAATTCCACCATAACCATTTGAAATGAAAAGAAGTTGTTCTCCAAAGTAAGCAAGATACAAAAAAGGGTGAGGAAAGCAAGCAATAGCAACAGCTGGCCAATAAGTCTCTACTGCTATTGAGATGAAGCAGTGATTCTCAGTGATTCTGAAGTCTTATAACATGAGTCTGCTTATTGGTCAAAAACTGCCCTTGAACAAGAAGGCGGGAGGAGGGCAAAGTGTAATTCATTCACAAGATACCTACAAGGACAATCACTATGCATCAATAAGCTTATATGGCCTCCCTTGAATTCTATCTTCCTACCCTCCTATACATTTAGAACAAGATCAGTCCTTTCCTAGATAAATAAGGCTGGAGCTGATTAATCCAAAGCTTCCATCACTGAAATTGATTTAATGTGAGGCTAGGAAAAGCTCTTTTCTAATTTAGTTAAGTTAGAATTTGAGATTGCTTATCTGTCTTCCCTTGACGAATTTCCTTCTAAAGACTGGACTGAGGGTGGCTCAGTGGTTGAGTGTCTGTCTCGCTTTGGCTCAGGTCATGAGCCTTGTGTCCTAGGATTGAGTCCTGCATCCGGCTCCCCACAGGATGCCTGCTTCTCCCTCTGCCACTCTCTGTGTTTCTTATGATAAATAAAAGAAATCTTTAAAAAAAAAGCCTGGATCTCACCCTCTGAATAGGACAGGGTGAATAAGCATTTGACAGAATAGGCCTAGACATTCTCTCACCATCACGCCTACATTTACTATTTTCCTTGGCTCACTTCTGGCCTAAAGATCCTTTTGTTACTCATAAAAAAGTTCCAATTCCAAGTCATAGCCTAATTTCCCAGCTGCACATTAATCCAAAACTTGAGAATTACCTACTGTGTTGTGTTACCTCTTCTTTACAAGAGGAGGAAAGTAGATGCAATCATCTTTGGGCAGCTGAGTAAAAATACATTCTAAGGAAAATGGCCATTTAAGAAAGATCAATAGAAAGGGCCAGGAGAGTTTGGGTTGTAGAAGAATATGGACACATGGCCTAATGACTGGCATGAAATAGCCGCTTAAAAAATGTTCAGTGACTGACTAGCTGAATATACTAATGTAACCATGAAACAATATTTCATGTATTTTTTCTGTAAAGAAAGTTTGAGAGTCCTGGCTACCTACTTTGTAAGGACATTTAAGAATATTCTGTGGAAAATGATATAAACATGAAATCATTTAAAGTAATATTTTTCAGTTGAGTTAGACTCCTCAACCTGAGACTTGTACTTTAAATTGTGTGGCTTTACTGTAATTAATTCACGACAGTATATATGAGATAATTTGATGATTAGATACTTACTTAAGGTCTTTCACTGTCTCCTTTCCTCGAAAACTGCTTACAAATAGAAATTGTCAACTCACTGAAAGCCTTGACAACACAATCCATCAGAAGATGGAACTGCTGACTAGATCCTGCATTTAACATTGGGCTAATTTTGACTGGAGCACTTAATAAATGCATTACTATTTTTACTTGATAGATAATATAGAATACATTCTGGACACACATGAAGATGTTCAAAGTGCAGAAATTACTACAAATAGGTGAAAAAAATGAAGGTTTTTTTTTCTTTTGGAAATTTTAAATTCAATTACTACTCTTCAAGGAAAGAGCAAGGATGGAACTCATTCAAGACAAACTATAAGAGTAATCTTTCCAGATGACATTTAAAAATATAGGAATTATCAGACTCTCATTAGGGTGATTTTGTAGGCTGCAGGGTATGCCATTCATCAATTTGGTTAGGGGATAAGGGGAGAACAAAAATAAATAAATGATAGATTTTGTTCAACTGAAGTCACTGGAATATTTATAATTATTAATTCCATTATCAAGGTCAATCCACCTAACATATCCCACTTAAAGGGGTCTTCATATAAAAAGAATTTATCCAACATGTTTGTTTGTTTATTTATTTATTTATTTATTTATTTATTTATTTATTTATTTATTTTTATGTTTTTCTATTTAGAATAACTTTAGTGAAAATAAGAAAATCTAACACTTTCCTAGCCAACATGGACTACTTTAAAAAAAATTTTCAATCACCTATAAATTCATAAATAGTTTTATTAGAATTAGTTCTTAAAGAGGGCATAGTTGGTCTTATTTCTAGTATGCTAATTCAGTCTATCAAGTGATGGACATATTTTCTCATATGAAACTGAATGGAGGAGCATATAAATTGTGTGTCCAATAACCAGTCGTCTACAAAGCACCTTGATTAACGATGATGATTTCACCTGTGTTCTCTTCCATTCATAGTCCACACTTCAGTAATCTAGTCCAATGCCAGAGTCTATTGTGCAGTGTTATCAGTGTACTTTCTGATGGTTGAAAGGGTCTCCTTAATCATCTTGTAAGAATATGAATTTAGAAATCCAAGCAGGCTAGAGTTTCTAAAGAAGTAATATGATCATGGAATTTTCTGTTATATTATGCCCCAAAATCATGCAGCAGGTTGCAGTCAGGATTTATCAAATAATTGCCTTTGTGGTCTAAATAATTTATGGAAGAAAAGTTAGGTTTAACATGTTGACTGTGATTCACAATAGATGCACCATTTTCATCTCATTTTTGCATGTCTTACTCTCTTTTAAGAATTAACAACCTACCATTTCAAGTATGAACGTTTAAGAACTAAGAAAACCCTCTTCCCTGGTATAAAATATGTACTGTACCAAGCATGAAAACTTAAAGACAAAAACAGCTTTTCCTTGCTGTGAACAAAGCTACCTATAATTATGTTCAGTACTTTTTCTTTCCGGGAACCCCTTTTTCCTGCTGTATGTTGATGACTCAATTATGCTAGCTGGAACTGCGACACCATTCTATCAAAACGTTTCTTATAAAATTGCACCACCTTATATCACTAAATCTAATGATTGCACTTCTTTCCTCAGCTTACCAGAATTATCAGAGGCATTTGATACAAGCATATATTTCCTCTTCATGGAAAAGTGGTTTTCTTTTGTGACATAATATTCCACTGTTTTTTCTCCAGCTTCTCTGAACCATTCTCACATCACCTTTGTCAGAAACTCTTCCTCCCCAGATCCTCAAAGCTTGAGGTCTTTTAGGATTAGATTAAGCACTCTGTTCTCATTCTATATTCTTGTAACTCATCTTGTTCAGTTTTATGGGTAAATACCAGCAAAATTATATTTACAGTTGAGCCTCTCCCTTCAGCCTCCACACCTATACTGATCAAGTATCTCTTCTTGAACATCTTATTGACATCTCAAATTCAATATACTCAAACCCTACCACTCTGCTGCCCCTTAGTGTTTGTTGCCATCTCAATGAATGGCACTTCTAACTGGTTGTTCAAATCAAAATCTCTAGTATCAAGCTTGACTTCTCCCTTTCTTTCATCTGCCAATTGTGACTATTAGTTTTTATCGATGCTAGTTATTAATGATGTTTAGATAATTATTCTTGTATCCTAACTACTCCAAGCCATCTGGTGTGCATTACTATTATAGCCTCAAAAATGTTTTCCCTGTCATTTATTGTTCCTTTTTTCATATTAGATAATTACTTTTAATTAAACATTCTCATTTTTCATATTTGAAAAAATTATAATCTTGACAAAAATTGTATTTTTTACTCATGCTTAGAACCTTTCAACTGCTTTCCAACTCCCGTTTGATAAGATTCAAAGTCATTTACCTGGGCACTGCAGGTGGACCACCCAACAACCATTTTCCCCTACCAGACTAATGGTACCCAAATTTTAAACTGCTGCCAAAATTTTGGGAACATCATGACTGGTCTTAATGACCTTTAGGAGCTCAGTTCACACTATTTACCATTTTATCTCCCTCCACATAGACAAACAAGTATAAGGAATTGTATACATTCAATGCCTCCATTTACCTACATTCTCCCCACCCTCATGTATCCCTCAAATGACTAGTTATGGTGGTCACATTCCCCTTGTCAGTGAATAGTACAAAAAAAAAAACAAAAACAAAGATCCTGTGATCCATTGACCATTGAGATGAAGGGGTATTTCTTGAGTGTTTATGAAAATATTTTTTTTTCTTAGAAAGAGATATAAAATATATTATTCTTATATTTCTGGATATTAGTATGTGAGTATGTGCATCTTGCAAAAATGAGAAGGAACTACTCCATTTCTGGGAAAGTCATTCAACATTTATGATCTAATACTCCCCCTTGAACATTCCCTCCCCCTTGAACACTAAGCATATAACTACCAGCTTCATAAATGCAGCTTTTTCTTCCTATGGTCCTGTCCCTGTGCAACTTAAATAAACGAAGTTGGACCATAAAAAAAAAAAAACACCCCAGAAACAATTAGACAATGAGTTGTTGAATTACCCAACCTCAAAGCTGATTTTACAACTTCTTGTTATAGGAGACAAAAAAAATTCTTTTTGTTGAAGCCAGTGGAGGCGATGTTTCTAATGTCTCCCCCAAGGCCCATGACATCTTAATTGCTTAAAGTTAACTGCTTAAAGACCTATGGAGATCTGGCTCTAATTTTCTCTTCAGGCTCTTTGGTTATTGGTGTTCTCCTTCCTGTCTGTATTGCAACCATATTGGCTCTTTTTCAGGTCTTGAATACTCTGTGCACATCTTTACCTCAGAGGGTTATTTTGCAAGGAGTTTATCTTTCTAGAATTCTTCTGCTCCTTCTCTATTGCCTACTTAAGTGTCAACGGAAAGATCAGTGCTCAGCACTGTGTTATATATGCTATAGCATGACACTTGTCCTTACACTACTCATCGTACTCTAATGTTCAATGTCATCCATTCTCACTTCATTGTCAGCTTTATAAGAGAGCAGCTGCGTCTATCTTATTCAATTTAATTATAGAACTGAGCATAGTTCTTGGCATACAGGAAGTGCTAAATAAATACTTTTAAAATGAGTAAAAATATAAAAGATTAATGATTTTAGTCAGTAAAAGATTTCCAAAGTTTTATTCCTGCGGGCCTTCTTTAATTCTAGAATCTACATACTGTGAAAAGCAGAATTTCAAACCATATCCTGACCCTGTTAAGATGACCAGCCACATAAGGAATGGCAGCAGGCCGACCCCCCCTCTCCCCAAAAAAAAATCACTGGCTATCAACAGCATTCCTTACTTAGACTGAAAGTTTTAAGTTAAAATAAAAGTGGAGATGGGTAAATGTAACTGTAGGGGAAGAGGAAACTCATACAGAAGCTATGCATTCATTCAAGGTGCCTTATTGCTAGTAGACCACCTATAATGGATCTATTTGTCCATGTGAGACTCAAAATATCAGAATCGCTGGGGTATAAGTAGGTTGATTTAGTACCTATAATGACTTATCTACCAACATCCTGAGCAAAATTATTTTGTCTTTTTTTTTTTTCCCCAATAGTTTAACCTGCCCAGGAATATGCAGCACATCTAGTGCTAATCACTACTTGGATGCTGAAACCCATGCTGGGAGACCCCCCATCCCTGTCATACTGTGGTTTATAAACCCCCATCTGTGTCAATAGCAGCCTTCCTTTTATTCTAGTGCTTCTATAATACCATGTATTGTAATGATCTCTTTACTTATGATTGATCCTGCTTTTCCATGGCATAGACTAAATCTTACAGAAGTAATTTATTATTTTTAGCCACTAGCAAATTGTGGGACACAGGGTAAGAATTCACAAAATATTTCTAAGTGACTATGTTGAGCACTGCCAACTGAAGGAAACATTACGCTAAAGGATGTTTTGTATGAAAAGATAAGATGAGACAAAAAAAAAATCATCTCTTCTCTGCAGGGAGACTCAGTATATAATAGAAAGTGCAGCTTCCCTCCTGAAGATAGACCCCTATCTTTTTATATATCAGACCTTTTGTAAACACTTTGGAGAGATCAATTTGGTAGTAGTTTGTAGAAGTTTACATTTTTATGTTAAAAGTACCATATTTTCACTATAAATATTGTCCTGTATTTTCTGATTATAAAAGAAAATAAGACCTAAACATAAAAATCTAAAATGAAAATTTTCTAGTAGAAAATATAGAAGATAATCTTCACAGCCTTTGGGATGGCAAAGATTTCTAGAACACGCAAAAAGCATTAATGTTTAAAAAATAATAAATAATTTGGAGTTCATGAGAAGTAAAACATTCAACTTTTCACCTTACTGTTAAGAAAATAAAAAGGTAAGCCACAGACAAGAAGAAAATGTTTGCAGGACATACAGCTGAACGTGTATTTGTAAGAGCTTTTACAACTCCATAATAAGGAGGACAGAACCCATTATTTTTTAAATGGACAAAAGAAAAAAATGAATGGACAAAAGATTTGAAGAGACAATTCACAGAAGAAGATAGGAATAAGCATGCAAAAAGATGGCAAGTCAGGGAAATAAAATTTAAACTCTAAAGAAATACCAGTAGGTACTCTTAAGAATAGCTAAAATTTAAAAAGCTGACAATACCAAGTGCTGACAGGTAAGTGGAACACTTAAAACTCATACACATTTCTGGTGGTGGTGCAAAATGGTTCAGCCACTTTGTAAAACTTGTTAGAAGTTTCTTATAAAATTAAACCTTATTTTACCCTATGATCTGGTAATTTCAGTGCTTTATACCCCAGAGAAAGAAACATTTGCCTTTAGAAATACTTTTATATGAATGTTTATGGTAGCATTATTTATAATAGGGAAAAATTGGAAATAATGCAAATATCCATCAAGAGGGACAGAAAAACAAATTATGGCATATTCACATAACAAATCAGCAATACAAAGGAACAACTGATTCACACTACAACATAGATACATACAATACAAAAATCAATATATTGATAAGATAAATACAAAAAAGAGACTGCATGGTTCCACTTACACTAAAGTCTTAAAAGAAGGAAATTAATGAAAACGTAAGATCAGTGTTGTCTGGGGCTGAGGGTTGGTGTAGGACAATCGAATACAAAAAGCTCTCAGACATTTTTCAGGATGATCATGGCACAAATGCCATGATCCTAAAAAAAAAGCATTTTAAAATACACTGCATGCAACTCTGTGTATATACTCTTATTTTATAAAAATGGGACTAGTTACATATAACCTACTTTTCTACTTAAATTCCTTTAAAGTAATGTTTTTTGATGCTCAAGTTCAGTTCAGACAGCTTTCTAATGAATGCAATACAATTTTCTAAGTGAATACCATGCTAATTGTATAGTACTTTATCTTATAGGTACACTGTAATTAATTTTATCAATGTCCATTGATGGAAAAACATTTTCAAAAAAACATGAGACACTCCTAACTCTGGAAAACGAACAAGGGGTAGTGGAAAGGGAGGTGGGCGGGGGGATGGGGTGACTGGGTGATGGGCACTGAAGGGGGCACTTTACGGGATGAGCACTGGGTGCTACATGGTGTGTTGGCAAATCAAACTTCAATAATATGTATAATATATATATATATATATATATATATATATACATAAATCCATTTTAAAATATTTTAAGTTGAGAAATGAAATAAATTTGTTATTTTTTAATACAAAAATATCTTTACTGACTGCTTTAGAAGAATTGTCTTGTATAATTTACTCATGGTCAGAATAAATTTCTATCAGCCATGCATACTCTCACAACTAATGAAAAATGCCAACAATAAAGCACTGTATGATAAAGTATGATGCTCTTAAGGGACCATTAGATGGATGAAAAAAATGCAGCTCAGACTGATCAAGAGACATATCCAAGGTCGTGCAGATTGTGGTTGGCTGAGCCATCATTGGTTCCAAGTCACTTGACCTTAGTGTAGTATTTTCCACAAGTCTTCCTTTGTGTTAAGTTCACTAACCTGCAAGGGGATTCAATCTATCATTTTAGCATCATTAAAATTGTGTCTAAACATGTGAGATCACCAATTTTCTCTGTATTTGAATAACTTAGAAAAAAGAGAGAAATGCTCCGTGTTGAAGATGCGGAGGTAACGTGGTGCTTATCTTTCAGAAATGTTTCTTTATGCTTCACAATTTAACATACTGCAACAGCATGATGCATCTAATGATTTTTTAAAACAGCTTTCTGCTGACAGCATAAACAAAACAAGTTTATTTTGAGTGAGCAGCTGCTGTTTTTTCATCGAGGAACGTCACTTGCTGAAATAATGGAGCAGGCTGGCACTGCCGTGAGTGGATAAACATCTATGGGGTTTGTGGACTGGCAAGTATAGGACCATTCTGCTACTGCCGCAGTTACCAATAAAACAAACGGCCCATCTCCAATTTTATGAGAATGAAAAGTTAAGGCAGTCTGCAAAAGAGTTACAGAAATGGGCTGCACAGATTGTCTTATTTTAATGAATGGATCAACTGCAGATGTCAGAATTTTTTGTCACTATATGTGGGATTTGTAAATTTCTTTGTTCTTTCAGGTTCTTTGAACTAATTAATCCTTTAAAAAATTCTCATTTGCTTTTAAACAGGCATTTATTACAAGTAAAAGTTAAGGCAAGGCCATGGAGCTTCACTTAAACAAAATTACCTTTTGCCCTCTTTGACAATGTATTCATAAATATTTCTTTCAACAAAGATTATAACGGCCTAAATTTGGTCTGAAAAAAAAATTACTTAGGAAAAGACTGTTGGTCAGCAAGTGATCTGAAGAAAGTCGTGAATTGACAAAAATGTTGAGATGAAGGATCACTCTTTTTTGGAATGCTGTGGATCTTTTATCAACCCCACCTTGATTTTAGTGCTTTAGGGAAAGTTGACAGCTGTAGTCTGAAATCTATTGTTTATCCTCCTGTTTGCACATTTTTGCAAATCTATAATTATGTAACACCATCATTTGGCTGACCTCAAACATTCTGTTCAAGTAAAATGACTAATCCTAGGATTTATGAAGATTTTAAAATTGAACTCAGAGTTGCAAATATGGTACAGAAATTGACTATATACCCTTTACCCAACTTCCCCCTTTGTTAACATGTTACATAATCATAGAACATTTAAAGCTAAAGTTTCATATTTGACTTTATCATTTTTTAAATGCAATTAACAGATCTCAATAATTCTACTAAATGATAAACATTTATAAGCACAAAAATCTAAGAGGAAACATCAGGTATAGAAATTAGGGGGAGGGGAAAGACTACTTCCAACCAAGTACTAAACACTAAAGTGTTTATGGTTGAGTTGAATTTTTACTGAGACCTAGATGGTTATTAGGATCTGGAAATGTAGCACTGGAACAAAAGAAAGACATTTAAGTTAAAAAAAATAGAGGAGCAATATAGAAGGCAAAAATTTAAGTGAAGTTGTGAAAATCTGCACCCTATGGAACTTTGAAAACAGAGAGATCAAGAGCTCTTTTCAATGACTTTTCAATGGAATAATTTTACTGTTATATCATTAGAGGAACTATAGATTGTATGAAACATACCAAAATTAATAAAAGAATGTCTGCAAACCTTGATGCCTTGGTAAACTATCACCATTAAGTTAGATAGTAAATTCTTTCTTGGCCTAATCTCAGCTAATTGCAATTCCTCTCACATCTTCTAACCTTTGCATAGTTAGTATCTTAGCAGGTGAATAGGTCAGGTCTTTAGGGTGTCAATTAATTAAATCACAGAAACTTCACTATTTTCTTTAACACTTTAAGCACATTTAATACTGGTCTCCTTGAGGACCATGAAACTTTGCTGAAAACGTTAAGTATTATAACTGCAATCAATTATTCATGTGCTGTGTTAATCATCTAGAATTTATATACCTTGAATGTTTAAAAAATAGGACAAGTCTGAATTGATGTAGGTATAGGCCAGTCACAAAGACAATACATTGCTAAAATAACTCCCAGGGTCCATTGGGTAAATGAGCAATAGCCCTTTGTTGCTAAAAGCAGTTGTTGATATGGACTTTCCTACAAATATACATACTTTGAATTATTTGTAGAAAGAATAGAGGTGCCACATAAATTCTAATTATAAAAATTTGATTTTATTCTCAAAAAGGGTGAACATTTCTCCTTATATGGAACATATAGATCCTTGAAAGATACTCAAACAGAGGGATGCAAACAAAATTGCTTTGTTCCTTATTCAAATCCATCAGTGACCCTGAATGATCTGGAATAAAATCTAGAAATCCATGGGAAGGAAGATCTACTTGTTACATAATATGCTTTGTTATTATTTTTTAGTTTGTTCATTTTTCCCATTACTGAAGCCATTATTAACCAAGAACTCAATTCTGAAGGTCATTCCCACCTCTTCTATGTCTTTTCATTCTATCAATTGTACATGAATCAATGTTCAAATTTGTGAAGTCTTGACTACCCCTCCTCAGGAATGTTCTCTCCTCTCCCACCCCACATTTGTGTAGCATTTATGTAGCATTTATGTTCTACACCACTTATTGGACCATATTATATTATATTATTTGTTCCTGCACCATACTTTTTAGTCCTCCCAACTAGACTGATCTCCTTGAGGACAGAGCTGATGAACTCCTTAACATCCCTTCCTATGGTAAGCTTTCCTGGATACTAAAGCTTGATCTTCCTGTGAATTTTATTTCTAACCTAGACATGGACCAAAATGGAACACTATGCATCACCTAAATCACCAATTCATTTTTATTCATCAGGTAATTAAGGGCTCATTAAGTGCAAAGCACAATACCAGGGACACACAAAGATGATTCACATGAGATTCTGCCTCTACAGGGCTTACTGCTTAAGAGGAATATACATCTACGTAATTATTACAAGTGTATAAGTTGTAGATGGTTAAGGAGTTATGATTAAAAGGCTCTTCATAAAAAAAAAAGGTTCTTCATGTGCTAAGGGTATACTTGGATTGAAGCTTGCTGGACAGGAGGATTTATGAAGGAGAAAGAGTTAAGGAGGCCATTCCACACAAGATGCTGTTTAAACCAGTGCAGAAAAGTGCAAAGAATCTGAGGTACTAGTGCAGAGTTAAAAATGATAGAAGAAAATAAGTAATTCCAATTTTGAAAAAAGAAGCTATTTCCAAATAACAAAGGACATTAAATTTGACATTCGGGAGTTTTGACTTTATTCTAGTAAGCATTTTTAATTTGGTAAATCTTAAACGTGTTTTCAAGTAGTTCTTATATGAGAAGGTATATGGGGGAAGGATTTGGAAGACTGAGGTCTTGGTGTGATAGTTTGGAAAACAAGCACTGGAAAGAGGAAGGAGGGATGGATAAGAGGTATTACAGAAGTGGAATCAATAGAACACATATATATCATCTTTTAGCAAGCACTTGATCTTCTTCAGAAACTTATATTTGAGGTAAAAAAATGTGCCATGTCTTAAAGAAGATTGGTAGATATTCAGAGTTCTCAGGGAGCAGAGAAAAATTTGAAGAATTCTTTTACCAATATATTTCAGACTAGAAAGGTTATACTAAAGAGGACATTGTCTTTACAAGGAGGCAAAAAAACAGATTTCAAAATAAGTATTTTGGAATAAAAGAGATAAGAAAGTCAATATATCAAAATAAATTTAAGGCATCAGAACTACTATTACAAAAAAGAAATCCACCCAGGCCAAGAGGTCAAAAGATGACAACTGGATTGTCAGCTTCTTTAGTTACACACTGGATGTACTGAAAAAATATTCACTTGGATAAGGAAACTATGCTGCTAGACATCCACCACATGGGCCTGTACCAAGTACAGATATGTTCAATGATCTCAAGAGCTAAGTATTGTATGCTAAAATTCAGACATTTTCTAATGCTATTTCTGTTTATCTTTTTGTTAGCATTCAACAAAATGATTTTAAAGAGTCTGAATGTGGTCTCAATATATAATTCTGGTATCATAGTACATTAATAGTTTATACTGGACAAAATAAAGAAAAGGAGATTATTAATCTAAGGCTAGGATATTTACTTACAAAGCCAAAGAACATAGATCGAAAAAAAGTTGAAGTTGGAGCTAATAGTAATTGCTCCAAAATAAACTATTCACAAATTAAACATAATGTTTATTTAGTAGGACATCTATTAACTTGTATTGATCGAAGTAGTGACATTAATATGCACAAATTTGTTTTCCATATAACATCTCTATTCCCTGTGGAATATTTTGTGATAGTTGAGCATGCATAGGAGGAAGCCCTTCTTAAGCATATGTGATCAATTGGTACTATAGCTGCAGGAAAATTACTCTGGAAAGCTTATATATTGGCAAGGGGACATATATATTCAGCCATTCAGCCTACTTATCAACTCTGAGACTCTGTGAATCTATATATCTATATCTATAGATACACACATATGCACACACATACATTTCAGTCTAACATGTTCTATAAGTCATGATGCTATTTCAGTCATTCAGCTGACTACTCAACCCTGAAATCATACAACCATACATATATACACATGAAAATATATATGTATATACATCTATAAAATATATGTTAGGCTATATATGTGCATAATATATTATGTACCAAAATATGTATATTTATATCTATACTAAAAGTATAGGGGTACCTTGGTGGCTCAGTTGTGGGTCTCTGACTCTTGATTTGGCTCAGGTCATTATCTCACAAGGGATCAAGCCCCTCATCAAACTCCACATATGGCTGTGTGCTCAGTGCAGAGTCTGTTTAAGATTCTCTCTCTCTCTCCCTCCAGTGCTGTTTATGCACACACTCTCAAAAAAAAAAAAAGTATATAAATACTAAAGTATATACTAAAGACTCTCTAAGTAAAGTCTGGTTATATTTTTTTTTAAATCTCTTGATCTCAGTGTTAGTCTGAAACCCCGAGAAATCAAAATCCTCATATTATTAATTAACCAAAATTGAAAAAGACAAGATTTAACATGTGACATTAATAAATATGGACAATGTCTAAGTTTTATAGACCAAAAGCAGCAGTGATTTTCTTTACCTCTCACTGGCTTGGGTCTCTGCCTACTATTAAACCAGAAAAGACTTGGTGGAACCCGCTATAGCATTGACCTTCTCTTCAAGAAAAAACTCCTTTCCTCCCAGGAATTAATACAGAAATAGGCCTATTTTCTGTGCATTTCTTTGTGTAAAACCTCTGTTGTAGTAGGAAAAATATGAAGTATTTACCATAATTGATTCACCTTATTCCAAAAACTACCTAATATCTTGATTCAAGTTGTTTATTAACTACACCCATCATTACAGTTCTGATTGATAATTGAAATGGTCTTCAATAATGAGAGAAAACGGAGTATTTTACTATGTTAACTACTAGTGGACAGAAACAAATATAACTCAGCATGAGATTGTATATATCTTATGACTGAGTAGGATAGTGTGGAAAGTTATTTCCCTTACTTATTTACAGAATAAAATTAAATAATGGCTTTCAGAATCCTAGAAAATGAACTTATATACTCCCAAAAGGGGTTTTTTCTACCATCATGCACAAAGTAATGCAGCTCCATGTTACAAAGTGTAGTACAAACAAGGATGAAATGAAAAAAAACTAATATATGTCTTCCCAGAACAATGGAAGACAAAAATCAGACTGGGAAAGCAGAAAGGAAATCACAAGAACAATTTTAAATGTTTTTTTAATCAAAAAAGAAAAGTTGACTAAATAAAGTGCAAAAATTGTGTTCCTAAAAACTGAACTTATTTTTTTTTTTTTTTTAAAAACTGAACTTAAATTGTCTGAAAAGTAAGGATGTATAAGTTTATAACTGATGAAAATAGATAGCAAGTGCCTACAATACACCTGGATGTTTGGAGGGATCTGGCAAGGCTTATCTATGGAGCAGTTCCTGAGATCCTTTAGCCACCCAATATTTACTGAATGCAGTCATTATGCAAAACAGATGGAAGAAGCTTCCATCCAATGTTGTTGGATAGCAACATCATTATATTAAAATCATAGTGAGAGGAGAAAATGCATAATGTAATTGCTTAAACTATCCAGGGGGAGAGGGGGGACAGACGGAGACAGAGGGGGGACAGAAGACACAATTACGGAATCTTCCTCCACATCAGAAGAGATGCTAACTTCAAATATGCCCTTACTATCCTTAGCATTACTATCAGCACCAAGTTTTTCAAAACAATAGGTAATGAACATCAGGGTAACAATCCTTATCCTAACCTTGATCACTAATTCTATGACACTATGGCAATTTATAATAGTTGCAGGGTATATACAGATGCTTTTGTCTACATGAAGAAACAAGTTAAAGATGGACTTTTCTACCTGTGCTTTACTTTCCCCACAGAGATGTGATATTCAGTATTCTGGAATTATGGCACATTTATTACCTATACAAATATAGGATATTGCTGTCAATTTTTTTCTATAGTTCTAAAAAAATAAAGTCCTCTTGCTTATACCTTTTAGGTCCATTCATAATGTTACAAATGGCAAGAGCCTATATATCTATATCTATACACATACATACATATATGGATGGGGAAAGGGCAGAAGGAGAGGAGAGAGAATCTCAAGCCCACTCTCCATTGAACAGAGCCCATATACTTGTATTTTATACACACACAAACACACACAAACACTTAACACTTCTAGCTAATTACCTAGATACTGATAACTTGCAAAGAGGGAAGTTGTGTAGGAGCCTGAAGGCAAGTGTGCTGAAATAAGAGTAGATGTAAATTTGCTGAGCAAGAAAGAAGTATGTAAGTTGGTTAAGTTTTTCAAAAGAATCTTTCTCCTTTCTTTACCCCTCATGCTGAGAACATTTTTTTTCCCCAAGGATCATGGTCACTAGAGGTTGAATATCCACTAAAAAGCACATTTCAGCAGAATTATATGTCAAAGCTTGCTAGACAGAATGTGTGCTAGTCTTTGTGGGCATTAGATATCTTTGAAATAAAATGTGTGTTAACAAACAGTCTATACTGGTGATACAAGTTAATTGCATCATTATGTTGTGATAAGGCAATGCAATTAACACATTTCACTATACAGAGATCTCAGGATGGGTATCCAATTAACTCAGGTCATCAGGCGCCTTGCTTGGGATGAGCTTTCAGTTGGCTCCCAGGATGACTTCACACAGCTGCCTATCTCTTGAAGTGCAAAAAATTTTTTAAAGAAATAAGGCAATTTTGAAAAGGTTAGGGTAAAACTGCTGTATCAACTTGATTCAGAACATGCTATGCTGCTAAATCTCTTCCAGTGTGTCAGGAAAATATTGCTTAAAGTTGAGCAGAGTGACTAAAATATGCAAAAGTTCATCATTGTTTTCTATAAATATTTTATTCACCCATTATACCAAAGCTGAGGATGGTGGACTTTATTGTTTCAAAAATATCAGAAAGCCTGGAAATCCCCTATTTGATAACAGTATATTTAAAACTGAGAAGATTACTGGGATATCACAAGCACAGCAACAACCTAGTATGTAATTTTGGAAAGCCTGAAATACCTTTAAAGACATGTGAAGGAAAAAGGTTTTAGATTTATAAAGAAATGTATAACATCATACTGGGGTTCTTTATTTGATAATCCCCTCCAAAATAGAACTGAGCAAAATAGCAAAATAATTAACATTTATTGGTGCTACCCTCTTCAGCGAAACTGGTAAACTCCTTTTGCTACTCCATAGTATTTACTTACCACTTTTATAAATACTTGTCATATTGCAACGTAATTATTTCTAAACCTCTTTCACAATGTAAATTGCCTAAGAGCAGGGAATATTCACCTTTTCATCCCTGTTATTATACAATTGGTTTCCCAATAAATATTTGAATAAACATGAGGAAATTTATGAAAAGCAATGTAATAAATTCCATTATTCATTAAGCTATACAGACTTTAGTCTTTTGCAGTTATCTGAAAGGAGGCCATCCTTGGATTCATATAAAGGAGAAATAGAATGGCAGCATAATGTTATATCTTACATGAAAGAAATGCCCTAGTCCATCATAAAGGTATGCAGCCAGTTGGAAAAGATATGAAGTGGAACTAAATATAGTTGCTGAAGTTGGTATAGACCCTAGGGGAAACTTCAGACTGATAGACTATACAAAACATCCAAATTTAAACCAAAGTAATGCACTGGCATTGACAAGGGAAATATAATGCCAAATGATGTTTCATAAGCCTATGTCAACACAGTGCATGTATTTATGTGTGTGTATGTGTATGTATGTATTATATCTATTTAAGTGGGCAAGTGTAAGAAAGTAGATGGGGAAAGGGGAGAGGAGAGAGACTCTCAAGCCCACTCCTCACTGAACAGAGCCCAACGTGGGGCTCAATACCACCACTCTGAAATCAAGGACCTGAAATGAAATCCAGAGTTGGTCTCTTAACCAACTGCCCCACCCAGTCTCCCCCCCCCCCCCCTTTCTTTTTTTAGCTCTCTTCAACAATTCCCTGGCCGCTGCACTGGGATTTAGTCTCTAACTTAGACAAGGCCTTGGTTGTAAAGAACCCGAGGTACTGGTCAAAAACCAAGACAGTTTGGTCACTGGTAAAAGCATAGTTATCCAGAAGCTAGAGAGAGACAACATGGAATGGGATCTGTTAAATCCTAAATCCAATATACAGCATTAAATACAGCAAAGGTTGACTAGGAGGTTGAATGACTGAATTTTAAGCTTTATGTCACTTTTCTTCCCCCTACCCTACCCTATTTAAGTCAGAATTGATTTCAGAGATAAGGCTGGTCTGAACCTATTAATAGGAGCTGAGCACCTTCCACCTATCAGTAAAAAATATATGTCATGGTAAATAATTAGGCAGATTCTAACATTAAGTCTGCCACTTTTCTTCCCTACCAGCATATTCAGCCTTTCATTATGTGTAGCCCTACTCATGACTTCCTTAAGTGAATTTAAATTCAGGCAACTAGACATTTTTAGACTGGTTTATCAGGTCATATTATATTCTGCTGTCTGGGATGACCCCAGATCTGTTTTCTATTCCTGTTTAAACTTCACTTATTTGGGATTGCCTTCTGGATTTTTTTTTTTTTTTTACCTTCTGGATTTTCTAAACTTAAATCCTTAACTGCTTAAAATATTGGACTCAATGTGTGTTTTATCTTTGTTTTGGAAACTTGCTCACTTAGCTCATGGATTACATGTGGATGTTTGGACTCCAATTCAGTTATGATAATCCTCTTAGCTTGATGAAACCCACATCCCTATAGCAGTTGGCAAGATCCCTTCTGCTTCTTAGTCCCATCCTTGAGTAAAGGAGATGGGATGGCTCCCATATTTTCCTGCTAAGTGCCCCTGGCTGTGGAACTGCAAAATGAGTGACTACACTTTGATTAGACTTTACTTTAGCCCATAACCCAAGCTCATGGACTACTGTCTAAATAGGGGGAAAAAAAAAGCCCACACCAATTGTTTGCAGTGTTATCACAATGGCTGTCCTTTCAAATCAAATAGTATTTACTCAGGTGCCAAAAAGGGTAGGCAGACCACTGTAACGGCATACTTTTCCCCTTTCTATTTAGCAAGGTATAATCTGTGCATCCTGATGGTAGTACCACCGAGTCCATGGATACATGATACTTCTACATTCTGCTTGCAGAAAAGTGACAAACCAATGTTCACATAGACTACACAGCCAGAAATGTAGATGGATGGTAGAAATGAGGTGCACACTCCAGTGAGGAGAGTTACAGAAAGGGAATGTCGGGGAGGCCCTCTGAAAATGGATTTCCCAGATGATAACAGAGAATCAAGAAAAATGTTAAGTTTTGAACTTTAAAGGCAACATGACAAAAGCCATTCAAAACCACAACTTTATTTCAAATCTTGTGAACATTGGCCTGCTTTTATAAACTATATTCAAATGATATTTTGCTTATGATCATGATGAAGACATTTGAAGAATATTTGGCAACTTTCTTAGGTTCTTTCTTTTCAGTAAGTTGTACAGTTAACTACAGGAATTTACTCTTTCTAGGTCTATTTTTAAATGCCCCTCAAAAATTAATAATTGACCTGGCAAACCATGTTACCCATACTGGATAAGAGAAATGATAGTTATTTTATTCTCATTAATCTCTCCAGGTAAGTTTTGGGAAGATAGAATCTTCAAGGTTGAAATGCAATTTAATATTGCAAAATGACCAGTTGTCAAGGAAAATGTGTTTAACTTTTAAATTTCTATTGCTTTTCTAGCTGAAACTAATTTATAAGTGTTGAATCTTCTCTAAATGTTTTAGGGTTAATTTAAATTAAATTACATTAAATAAAAAATCTACCTTTAATATCGATTAGTCAAGGAATCTTATAAGAAAACCCTACCACACCATAGGATTTAGGTTATTGACTGTTGATATGCTTTCTCAATCTGAAAACCACTCCTGAATTATAAGAATTCTAAAAACACTGTAAGAATTCCACAATTTAATATTCTCAATAGGATGGTAATATACAAATAGTGTGTTAGTCACTCTGATATCTAGCTATCCAGGAGGTAGCCAGTTGGTTGATGCTGCCCTTAATTGAAAACCTATGGAATGCTAGGGCAATACACAAATAGTGATGTTTAATAAATGAACACATGAACAAATTAGTTTATTAATACAATGCAAGCCTCATGAAATTTTTCTAAAACTTTCTTTACTTTTTATGCTGTGGTAGGAAAAGAAGCTCTCTCAATCTATTAAGGTCTATTTCACATGGCCATAATAATCTTAAGAATTAAAAAAAAATCACATATATATGCACTTAACCTTCTGAGAATCATTTCAAAATTGTGCCATATGCAGTTAGTGAATTGTATAAATTGAGTTTACAGAAACCATAAAATTTTCAAACTGACTCCATTCCAAAGAAAATAAAATATTGTAGTAATCACCGTGATGGATTAGAAATTCTTGCTGTATTGGAAAAGAGAAACTTTCTCATTGATATGAATAATTTAAAATAATCCTAGTTGATCACTAGCTACCAAGTTTTACATTTTTCCAAGCTCAGACCCAGGTTTTCAGTATTTTTCTTTCAGGATGAAGGCAAATATTATCCATCCATATAGTTATAATAGTTACAGAATCTATGAGCTATACAACGTCACACTTTAGTTTTCATTTTTGCTATATTAATTAAAATCACCTGATGTATTCTGGGCAGAATGGTTTTAGCTGGATTTTTTTACTTTTATTTTTTAAAGACTTTGAGAGAGAGATAACAATCATGAGTGAATAGGGAGAAGAGAAGAGAGGGATAAGCATACTCCAACCTGATCATAGAGCCCAACATGAGGATCAATTTCACAATCCTGAAATCATTACCTGAGATCAAGAGCCGGAATGTCTAACCAACTGAGCCACCCAAGCTCCCCTACTTGGAATTTGTGATAATTCTAGAATAATTATAAACTTCCTACATATCTATAATTAGATCTTTTCTAGACTGCTTCCACAATAGCCATCTTTGATCATAAAAATGATTTGATGAAGTTCATACTAAAACATTTATTCTTATATTCACAAACTCACTATTACTATAATAGGCTTTGGGCTTTATAATTTATCCTAAATATCAGAATAGATCTTCGCTTTATTCTAGGAGTTTTGCTTAGGCTTTTGGTCAAAACCAATATAATTCTGAGCTAAGATCCAAGTAAAGCTTAAGTATCCTTATGCTGAGTATATATTATTCATGATTTCCTATAGAAGAGGCAAAAAGGGACATCTGGGTGACTCAGTGGTTGGACGCCTGCCTTAGGTCCGGTCGTGATCCCGGGATCTGGGATTGAGTCCCACATCGGGCTCTCTGTGGGGAGCCTGCTTCTCCCTCTGCCTATGTCTCTGCCTCTCTCTCTCTCAGTCTCTCTCAAGAATAAATAAATAAATCTTAAAAAAAAAAGGCAAAAAAGCTGAACTTTAATAGCATGGTACTTAATATTTTCTTTCATCTGCTGCTTCTATGTGTGAAATGTGAGAAATCTAGACATTAATATTGTTTTACAGCATATTTTTCAAGGTTATATTTAAAGCAGAAATAACTATGGTAACTTAAAGATGTCATTACTCTGCTGGCAAGCATTTATATGGCAGTTATTTGATCATAAATTACAACATCTGAGACTAGGTGCAACATCCGACACCAAACCCCAAGACTATTGGACCTCCAGTTATCTGGGAAGACAGAATCTAATCAATAAGATTAGGTCTATCCATGTGCCCTTTGAAAGCCCCCAGATTTCATAAACCGTCTTCTCCAAACACAAACCAAAGCCCTATTTCCCTTATCTAATTCCCCATTGGGACTCTCATTCTCTCAGTTTCCTGACTATGAAATGGAAAGGAATATACACAGTTTAAGGGTTCAGGACTTCATTTCTAGCCAATTCCTCTTTAATGGCCTCCACATCACATCAAACAATGTATGTTGCTCATACATTTCATGGATTTATGTATTTGAGATAGTATCACTTCTATTTCTTTTTTCAGACTGTTTGGAAATGTGTTTTTCTGTTGTAACGTACTGTTGGTTTCCAGAAGCTTATAAAAGTTCATAACATTTCTACGTTTACACCTATGTGCATTGATAGTGTAAAGTAGAATATAATTATAAGGGAATATTTCATATTGTTTATACCTTAAAGCTTTGAAGCAAGACTCATCTTCTGGTCAGGGAAAACCAGTGTTTGTTTGTTTAATCTTAGCTATGGAAGCATGAATTCTTATTGGCCAAATCCTCAATAAAAATTATTCTGGGGTTCCGGGGTTGTCAAGAGGGCCTAAAAGAACATCAGAGACAAGGTCTTCATCGGACAGAGAGGAAATATGAGAGGAAACAGGTCCAGCTGTGCTGAAGGACACTAATGGCAAGGTTTAGATTTGGGACTTCTTCATCCTAACTCTGGGATAATGCTCCCTCCCTATAAAGATAGTTAACAGCCTTATTAAAGGAATCAGGCAACAAAAAGAAAAGGTGTCCAGATTAGCAAGGAAGAAGTCAAACTTTAACTCTTCATAGACTACATGATAGTCTATGTAGAAAACCTGAAAGACTCCACTAAAAAATTGCTAGAACAGATACAGGAATTCAGCGAAGTCACAGGAGATTATATATTAAATATATAATCAAATGCAAGACAGACTCTCAAATGGTGAATCTCCATTTTAAATATTATATGTATATATATATATATAATTTACAGAAGTCTGTTGCATTTTTATACACCAATAATGAAGCTACAGAAAGAGAAATCAAGGAATAGATCTCATTTACAATTGCACCAAAAACCATAAGATATCAGGAATAACCTAACTAGAGATAAAAGATCTCTACTCTGAAAACTACAGAACATTTATGAAAGAAATCGAAGAGGACACAAATAAATGGAAAAACATTCCATCTCATGGATTTGAAGAACAAATATTGTTAAAATGTTTATATTACCCAAAGCAATCTACACATTCAATGCAATCCCTATCAAAATACCAACAGCACTTTTCACAGAGCTGGAACATACAATCCTAAAATTTGTATGGAACCAGAAAAGACCCGTAGCCAAAGCAATGTTGAAAAAGATAAAGTTTGAGGCTTCACCGTCCCAGATTTCAAACTGTACTACAAACTTGTAATCACCAAGACAGGAATCTCAAAATTTTTATATGATGCAGACAATCATGTACATTAATCTGTTATAATACCTAGTATGTGAAAACAGGATGAATTTTAACCAGATGTGGGAATTATGTTTGAGGTGATAGGTCTTAAGGAGTGGATTATATGTATATTTGGAATTCACTTTAGGGAACCATTAGAGCTAGAAAAATCCATTGCCATCTTCCAGAGCAACCAGCACTGAGGTCTAAGGGAGAGGACCATGTGAGGGTCTTTCAAGAGAGACAGAATATAAGCCCTGAAAAGGAGGAACAATAACAACAACAACATACTTGGGCCATGAAATGCAAGGCAGACTCTCGAATGGTGAATCTCCATTTTTAATGTGCTCTATTGTAACTCATCTGGAAATATATGAATAGCTTATTCCAGGGAAACAATAGCAAAATTTAATTACACAGGAAGAGAAGGATGCTCCTGCCTTTTCTCTGTTTTGTAGGATACTTCATACTGCATGGAAGAGCTTCTCTCCTTGGCCTCAAACACCCCAGATATTTCTGCAGCTTTGAGAATTACTGACTTAACTAACACTGAGCTCCTATATCAGAAGGGTTAAAGAAGTTTAAGTCAATTTTTCCACATAGTTTGTTAGGTCTCCTGCAAAAATAACTATTAGAAGTAATATTGTCTGGCATCATTTTATTTTTGACATCTTTTATCTGAAATAATATCTTGAAATCCTAAATCTGAAATACTGGACATGGATAGTATTGAAGCTGGCTTTAAGTAAGCAGCAGGGTAGGAAATACCTCTGCACTTCATACTAGCAAATGAATTGCATTTGTCTGGCAAATAAAGACATGAATCATCTCCTTGCCTAAAGCTACTCATACTTTGGAGCATGATTATCACAACAGAAAAAAGAACAGTCACTATGTTTGCTCACGTTATAACCAAGAGTGATAGCTAACAAACATTACTGAAACATTTGGTGAGGATACATTTACATTGACAAATCTATAAAATCCCATCTGTAGCTTGTCAATAGTTTATAAACCCAGATCAAGCTTTGATCAATAGCAGCAAGTGGTTATCTTGGAAAAATCTACTTTGCCTTTTCATTTTTGGATTCTGTTGTTAAGGTGATTTACTGATTGAATTTTAGATTTCATGTACAAAGACTGAAGATTATTAGCATTCTTTGAATATAAATGAATACTCTGTTATGGGATTCAATTTCTCTCTGAATTTTAATTTTGAAGATGATCTTTTTTGTTTTGCTCATATTAATAATCAGAATTTTAATCATTTTCATGTTCCCATAGAAGTACTGGAAGGATGGAAAAAAGAAGCAATGGAGTTAGATATATAAACTGTAAAGTTTTAGTTCTGTGACCATATCCAGATCATAATATACCAGAGAGATTTCCAATGTAAATCAATTTCACTGCTTTTTTAATCTACAAGGAGTAGCTATGATGAAAAGATGTTTACTAAATATATAACTTTTACTTTCCTGGTGACGATGTCTCCTGGTCAACTCTATAACCAGTCACCTAAGCATATTAAATCGCCTTCATTTGCACCAATATGAGGCTACTAACTGAGCTTCTTGCTCAGACAAAAATAAACACCAGACTTGCCAGCTATTCTCCAAATCAAAAAAGACATTATAATATCAGGAGGAATTCACAGAGAAAATGGAAACAGTCTGCTCTCTTGGGTAAATCTTTAAAGCAGAATCTCTTTTCACCTCCCGGGAAGCAGACATTAAACTACACAGCACCTTTTCCAGCATCTCTTTCTCCTCATAGTCACCTTTTATAAATGGAATGACATGTTATATAAAATATAATATCCTGGTAAAGACTGATTCAACAGTATAAAACTTCATAAGACCAAAAGAATATTAACAGATAACCAAAAAGTAGTTCCATCATGACTGTGTGCTTCTGAAGGTCATTTATGCTTATTGTAAGGGTAATTTCTAGCATAAGATATTTAACATTGTACAAGTAATTGTTTTATTTTTCATCAAAAATATCTCTATCGTAAACTAACTTTGTGTAATATATGACTGCTTTAAATTTTTCTTTAAGTAGAGATAGATGTTCAGAGAGATTTAGCCAACATCCCTTCAAGAGAATAGGTGAATTACCAGGAAATCTGTATCGGTATCCAAAGATAAAAATATTGGAGTAAGAAAAGATTTGCAGTGTTTAAACTTGTTATCCTATTGCCATTGGACAATTCTGAGAGGAAGGGGCTAGATTCTAGATATTCAATATACACAAAATATTTTTTAAAAATCTCATTTTTTAATAAAAATAGACTCCAACCATATGATGCACTATGTAGCTATGAGCTGACTTCTCAAAACATCACAACCCTATAAAATTCAAAATAAACATTTATGGCAGACAGTTCACTTGCACAGTGACATATTCATATTACATATGAATGTAAAACAAATAGAAAAAGATTAATAGCGCTACAAGTTTCCTTTTATAGTTTTTCTTTAATCTAAAAACTATACATTCAAAATAATAAAATTTGGGGCTTTATTTCTATGGAATCCATCGATTCTTTTGTTTTCCCCCTAAGAGGTAATATCATAATTTTGTGATCAGTGACTATGAACAAACGATAATATAAGAATATCTCACTAATTTTTTAAGTGTCCCTTACCCCTAAAATCTTGCATTGTCCTTTTAGAGGTTAAGGAGATCTAGCCTTTTGAGTTGATGTAGTAAGATAAACAGAATAGGCCTTGGAAAATGAAGGTTTATTCAGGTTGGATAGGTCCTCAGATTATTTAGTCCTCAGAGATTCATAAGATTTCTAACAAAAAGGTTTAAACTGATTTCACCCTTCTAAAATTTTCAATCTAGAAAGACATTTTAAAACAAGTACAAGTTGGACAAGTTTGAAGTCCAGATGTCCAGACATATAAATTAGCATTGTTTTATACTTCTAGGTAAATTCTACAATTTCATCTTTTTAAAGCTACACTTCAATTTTTTGAATTTTTTCAAGATTTTTATCTTTAGTCACCTCAGTACTCTGACACTAGTGAGACCTCCAAAAACAATTGATTGGATTGAAATACATTCCTTTCCATTTGCCCTTTTAAGTACATTCCACCAATTTGCTTTTGATTTTTTTTTCCTTTCCTTTTGTTCTAATATTGTACCAAATATTAGCCTTATGCTAACATATTTTGGCACCATGAAATATAGGAAAAATCCTATTAAAGGAATTTGGAGGATTGATAGGTTTTTAAAGAAGTTATTTAAAATAAAGCTGTCTAGAATTGTCAACTATTTTTCACTGGAAAATGTTGATCTCTATATTTTCTCTGTTTAGCTTCTTGAGACTGTAGAGAAACCCTGCCTGCCTCCAAACACACCATCTACAAAAACATCAAGTGGGAAATCATGGAGCTATGCCATAGCATTTGCTTTTTATGTGGTTCATTTTATGGGAGCACCTGTTCATGTAGATAAATGATGTCAAACTTGGATTCCAGCCTAAAAGATAGTGACTTCAGCACAAGGAGCCAAGCAGGAGTTGGACCTGTGTACAGCAGGCAAGTCCAGTCAGCTTCTGTAATCAGGCCCTAAGGGCCCACATTTGCAGCAGCTGGCTAGACCTCCTCCATGTCTGCTCATCCTGCTTACCATGGAAGAAATGCATTTATAAACCCAAATGCCAAGTGAACATTGGTCTATGGCCACAGATTAAAAACAGGTCCTCTAGTCTATATTCATTGCTTGGCAATTAAAGAGTCCATTTGAAGGAACATGATCTCATGTACATAATTTGAAATGTGCCAGTTATCACAAGTATACACATACACATGCACAAATTTTGTCTACTTTCACCTGCTGCCAACTCTGCAATGAAGAGGCTATTTCTGAGTTAAATTGTTCAAAATTACACAAGGTATTTTCTGTCAAAATATACAAACTCTCCTTTGAAGCACATCTTCATCAGTCCAGAGTTGAAAGAAAACTTAATTTAGATAGTAATCAATTCTACTAGAAATAGAAATCATTTTAAGAACCAGTTTAGTTTCCAAATAAATACTGACTTTATGAAAACTAATACACACTATAGATACTTAACAGTCTACAAATTACTTTCATAATTATGGTTAAGTAGAATTATATTTATGGATGTGGAAAACACTCTGGCACACATAGTTTGTGGAAAAGGCAAGGCCAAAAACTGATGTGCTATCATTTTTGAAGAAACAATCATAAACATTTACAAATATATGGAATATTTTGGTATGATACAAGAATATGTGAAAGTGGTTGCCCCTGGAGGGAACACTGCCTGAGTGGGAGCAGAGAAAGGAGGGAGACTTCTTACATTCTTTGGAGCCTATTGTATTTTAGATTTTGTGTTTTTATTATAAAGGAAAAAATAATAAATTTAAGTCTTACTAATGCCAAAAAACTTACTAATGCCATATAACCACAGTTATAACGAAGTTATATTGTTTGTTGTTGTTGCCAGCATCTTAGCATTACTTCATTCAATCCTTAAAATCTGGATTGTTAACTCTCCATTTATAAGGTGAGGATGTTATGGAGACTAGGCGATGGTATTTAATTGTTTAATAAGACAGCCAGGATTTTCCTATTAGCTTTCAGTACCCATTTCTTCAGATGTCAGAGACACCTTACTCTGGGATAATGAGGAGCTTACCTTGAGCCAATGAAATTGGCAGTGAGAGAGCATTGTCCACACAGTCTCCATAAGTTTCTGCCAAGACAGTTAATACAATGGTCATTCTCCTAGATCATCATCATGTGCAGATATTTGTAAATGGAGGCATTTATCTCACAGAATCCAAAGCAGCAGACAACTCACTTCTTCTGCATTGGTGAACCATAGTACTACAAAGAATGGTGAAGGAAGGCCTGCTTGAGCTGGTACAATTTTCCCACAGCTTGCTTACCCACTCCCACCCCCATTCCATCCCCCAACATATGGTGGTCCACTTCCAAACTCTTCAGGAGTGGAGGCAATATTGTCTGGCTCTAACTCTATTCACTTTTCAACGGTATACTTCTGGCAGAAATTCTCTTCCTAACTTCCCTTAATCCTTCCCTTCTGATTATCAAGATCCTTTCCTTATGAATTACAAGTTCTAGAGATAATAAATGTGTACAATTCTGGCCAACTAGGGAAATTATGAAGAATATCAAAGTATGAAGAAGAAATGGACACAAATTTTATATTTCCAGATATTTCCCTATACATAGATAAAGATACCGAGACATGTGAATGGAATCAAAGTAACAGCCACTCTAACAGGACTCCAACGCTTCTAAAGGGTTATTGTGCTTCAAGTTAAAACCCTCCTTACTTGCTGACTTAAGTCCCTTGATCTGTAGCAGACCAACCACTGGCCTGAAGGAGTGAAGGGCCAAAGTCTTCCCAGGCCACAGAGGCCAGTGAGTCTGTCTGAACCCACCTCAGTTTTTTGATTAGCACAGCATTTTTTTTTTTTTTTTTTAGCAAAAGTTTCTTTTTTTTAGCTCACATAAATGATTTTACTAACCTCCCTCTGATATCTATGGAACTTGCCCTCCCTTTTGCATAAAGAACAGAGTCCTGCACATCATGAAACAGAAACTGGATCCCCTTGCATAACTCCCAAACACTGAGATAACATCTATAGCTGGCACTGGCTAGTCTGCAAGTGATGAAGAAATATTACAGACCACTGCATTCCTTTTACTGATTAACTGCCTTATTTAAAAACCCCTGAGCCAGGCAGAAGACTCGAGTTGACTTTTAAAGAAGAGTCTGCCTTCTCCCCAGGTTGCTGGCCTCTTGAAATGAAGCTCAAATTCCTTCTCAATCAAAACTCATCTCTTGAGTATTGGCCTTTCGAGCAACGGGCCGCCAAACTCTGGTTCAGTAACACTACTATTTTGAGAGAGGCTCAAAACACATGTATTTAACTCCTGCATTCAGGTTTTAAAACAGTTTTACATGATTTCATCCAGTTCTCAAGACAAACTCCTACAATAGTTTTCTATTGCTGCCACAACAAACTACCACAAATTACAACTGTTTAAAACACAACAAAAATTCATTATTTTATATTTCTGGAGGTTGCAAGTCCAGAAGGTCTCAGTGGACTACAGTCAAGTGTGAGCAGGGCTGTACTCCTTTTGGAAGTTCTAGGGAGAACATATTTCCTTGCTGCTCACATTTTTTGGCTTGTGGCTCCTTTCTCTCACCTCAAAGCCAGAAATGGCAACTCAGCATCTTCTCATACTTCACTTTGATACTAACGTTGCTGTTGCTGTTTCCCTCATCCACATTTAAATATGCTTGTATTTAGATTGGGTCCACCCCGATAATCCAGGTTAATCTCCTTAAGTACACCTGATTGCATTCTTAGCCCTAACTGACACCTTAATTTACTCTTGCCATGAAACATAACAATTCACAGGTTGGTGGTGGTGGTGGGAAAATTAGGAAGTAGATATCTTTGAGGGCCAATTATTCTGCCTACTAAAAATAGGAATGGTTATCCTCATTAACATCTTTAAAAAATGAGACTAAGAAGAGTCTAAGACTAAAGAAGCTGTGTTATTCATCTAAATTTGCATGGCTAATAAAGTAAAATATTGGGAGTGCTTCTACTCACTTTGCCTAATATCTTCAGTATTTCTTCAGTATTTCTTAGGGTTTTGGCAGGAAAGAGATGGTAGGTTCAAGTTGGACAATTTAAGGAAAGTTTAATAAAATGATTATTTTTAAAATGTGGTTTGTTTGTTTTTTTTTCACTTTGCATGATGTCCTCCAGATTCACTCATCACTTTTTCTTGGTCTACTCATCTGTCAATTGACATTGATTGTTTCCATATCTTGGCTATTGTAAATAATCCATTTCAGATGGTTCATTGTTAGTGTATAAAGACAGGTGATTTTGCTGCATGAATAAGCCAGTCACAGAAGATTAAATATGAGGTATTTAATAGCCAGACTCATAGAAGCAAAGAACACAATAGTAGTTTCCAGGGCCTGGAAAATGGAGATGGTGAAAATGAGAAGTTATTCAATATGCATGAAGTCTCAATTTTACTGAATGAATAAGTTCTAGAGATCTGTTGTACAACAGAGTACCTATAATTAGCAGTATGGTATTGTGCACTTCAAGATTGTCAACAAGGTAGTTTTCATGTTAAGTGTATGTACAAAAAAGAAAAGGGAAATCCTGAAAGGTGGATATGCCTATGACCTCACTTGTGGTGATGGTATCATGGCTGTTTACACATGTCCAAACTCATTAAATTGTACACATTACGTATGTGCTCTTCTTTGTATATCAGTTATCTCAATAAAGCTATGGACAGGTGTAGGGAAATTTTAAGGGATAATGCCCTACTTGGGAACTAGCATCAAGGTTTAGGTTTTTTTTATTACTACTCTGAAGGGGTAAATGGAGGAAGAATATGATCAGAACTTAGTATGAAACAGAGACCTATATGGACAGGCTGGCAGAAGTTGAGATCTTCTGTATGGGAAACAACTGGCCATCAGTGACCCAGCAAGAAAGGGGGCTACGGAATTAAGGACCCTGACCTCAGTTTCCTCTCTTTCATGAGACTCCTCTCTGTATTCCATATTCGAGAATCTGGCTACAAGACAAAGGCCATAGAGGACATCTGATGAGTCCAAATAGGTCAGCCTCTGTGGATAGCAGAGGTAGAGAAGGGGAAAAAAAAGGATCTGGAGGAGCAAAAGAAGATGCATGGGAATTTCTTCACGTTGATTTATTGATTTCATTATTGATTTACAATAATAGTCATTGCTGTTTTCAAGATTCTAGTAAAAAGTGTATCTTCAACATTTAAATTTTATAAGCAATTAGTATGGAGGTAGTCAGATTCTGATCTTTTCCCCCATATCACCCCTTCCATAAAAATGTACTTATTTACCTGCTCTTATTTAATTGGGTTTAAATGTCTGTAAGCAGATACTCCCTGAAAACAACTTGTGATTGAGCTTCTAGTGGTTTTACTTAGAATAGGTCTTTTCAGGTGTAGGCAGTCCAAGACTTCAATAGGGCAAAATTTTTGGAAAAGTGTCACAGGTTAAAATTACTCAAGTTGAATCTGACTTGACCCTATAATGATATAATAATTAAGATGTTGAACATAGAAATAATCATGGAAATCACACTTAATCTAGTATAAATTATTTATTAGAATGGAATATATAAATTCATTAGCACAACTTCATAGTTGGCCTTATAAAAATATCTTTAATATAGTGACAAGATAGCAACAGAACTAGTTCTCAACTTCAGCACCCCTCATAAGAAGACCAATTAGCAACTATCCACAGATAGAAAATCATTGTGGAAATCCCAGAAGCCATAGGTGAGGCTGAAGCACCTTTGGGACAGAAACCAAGAGCATTACAAGGATAAGAAAATCAGTTTCACTTCAACTGCATTGCTAGTCTCCCAGGAGGGCACAGACCACACCAAGAATACCCCACCTGGGCGTACAGTTTCTTCAGTGAAAAAAGAGAACCCATGAAGGACATATAGCTTTTCCGGTATTACGGGAGATTCTTGGGAGGCACACTCAGGTGTCGCCTCACCAGGAACACTGGAGGAATCGTGGGGCTCCCTCAATCACAGTCAGATAGAGATAGAGAAGTGGTGGGGCTTACAGCAGCCAGTGCTTGGATCGTGGAGAACTGTGTTTATGCTTGCTGTGGGATCCAGGTCCTCAATAGAGATACTGGCCAGCTGCTTTGCCCATCTGCAGAGTCAAGCTGGTAGACCAATCTTATCAAGGAGCTTGGTTGGCAGTTCACCCTGATTTAGGTGCTTAGCCAACAGGCCGTACTGGCTGTGGAGCATGTTCTATGGCCTTCTCTGGGCAGGAAAGCAAGTTCAAAGACCTGCCCAATGGCTGAGCATAACCTGTAGTCCTGCCCCACTGGGAAGCATGGCCACAGATGCCAGGCAGCTGAGAAGCACATGTGATAATCTGCTCCAGCAGGAAAAAAAATTCACACTACCACCCACCAGAGCAGGAGACTACTCTAGTAGCATCTAGTCCCACCAGAATAGGAGACTACTGGCCAGGAAACCCAGGTAGCAATGAAGCCCATTCTATAGCTCTGGTCTGGTAAGGAGCCAGGTTGGTAGCTATGACATTCTTTTGATCATAGCGGCTGATATCTCATTACCAGGGAGCCTAAATAGTGATCCTGGTCAGGTGCAGAGCCCAATATATGGTACTGCTCTAATGTAGAGTCCAACATACAGCCCTGCTGAACAGCCTGTGGCCTCACCCAGGAAAGGTAGCTCAGCCAATGACCTTACCCAGTTGTAAAGCATAGCCTATGGCCCTCCTTGACCCAGAAGCTTAGACAGCAAACCTCCTCAACATCAGAGGATGGTTTCCAGGTTAGATGTAGGTGGAGGATCTGCCCTACAAGAGAGCCCAGCCAGCAACCTCAACAAAAAAGTTCAAAAAAGAAGCACCAGGGGCCTACCCAATCACCTCATCCAACTTTAGGGCTTAGTCTGTAGCCTTGCCTAATGGTAGAGCATAGCCTAAGGGTCCATTTGACTACAAAGCCCTGCCTGTAGTCTTGACCTGAATACAGAATCCAATTTAATAGCACCACTCTGGTCAGGGAGCATGGCCTGCAGATATGCACAGTCACCGACCCCAAACACTGGCAAAGCAGTCTGCAGCTGTACCCAATGAGAGGTAAGCGCAATCCTATGTAGTGGTGTCAGCAGACTGCAGAGCACAGCTAACAGCAGCACCCAATCAGCCATCACACACAGTGGTCTGCTTAAACACAGCTAGTTGGCTCACCCAACCAGGGAGTCTAGATAACCAGACAGTGGCAAACCCCCAGCTCAGCATGGGCATTACTCTGGAACCAAAGCCAGATAAAGATACAAGAAAATAAACAAACTATAGGCAAACATCCCTGATGAATATAGATGCAAAAATTCCCGACAAAATACTAGCAAACTCCTTCCACAGTTTGGCTATCGTGGCCATTGCTGCTATAAACATCGGGGTGCAGATGTCCCGGCGTTTCATTGCATTTGTCTCTTTGGGGTAAATCCCCAACAGTGCAATTGCTGGGTCGTAGGGCAGGTATATTTTTAACTGAGGAACCTCCACACAGTTTTCCAGAGTGGCTGCACCAGTTCACATTCCCACCAACAGTGTATGAGGGTTCCCTTTTCTCTGCATCCTCTCCAACATTGGTTGTTTCCTGTCTTGTTAATTTTCCCCATTCTCACTGGTGTGAGGTAGTATCTCATTGTGGTTTTGATTTGTATTTCCCTGATGGCAAGTGATGAAGAAGATGTGGTTTATGTATACAATGGAATATTACTCAGCTATTAGAAATGACAAATACCCACCATTTGCTTCAACGTGGATGGAACTGGAGGGTATTATGCTGAGTGAAGTAAGCCAGTCGGAGAAGGACAAACATTATATGTTCTCATTCATTTGGGGAATATAAATAATAGTGAAAGGGAATATAAGGGAAGGGGGAAGAAATGTGTGGGAAATATCAGAAAGGGAGACAGAACGTAAAGACTGCTAACTCTGGGAAACGAACTAGGGGTGGTGGAAGGGGAGGAGGGCAGGGGGTGGGAGTGAATGGGTGACGGGCACTGGGGGTTATTCTGTATGTTAGTAAATTGAACACCAATAAAAAATAAATTAAAAATAAATAAATAAAGAAAGAAAGAAAGAAAGAAAGAAAGAAAGAAAAAAAAATACTAGCAAACTGAATTCAACAGCACATTAAAAGGCCTATACGCCATTTAATAAAACACAGTATAATTGTGTTTATAGCCCTTTTAATCTCATTATAATTGTTATCTTTAAGCATTAAATGATAAAACATGCAATGTAAATGGGAGAAATATTTAAAATATATTTTTATCAGGATAGTAGGATGTACAATTTTTCCTTTCATACATTTTTTTTGAGACATCTGAAGGCACCAGAGCTATTTGATGGCTTTGTAAGAGACCAGTCCAAGTGTGCCTCTCAGCTACCTCTTCTCTTCACTACAGTTTCTTTAGCATTTATTGTCAGTTGTTCCTATAGCTGCATTTAAGAGAAAAATCAGACTTCCTCGAATGATCTCCTTATCCACACCAACAGCTTAACCTTACAGCCTTGGTTCTAGCATGTATTCAGGGTTTTAAAACTTCAAATTAAATGCATATTTATTTGCTCTAGAATTTTTTTGTCCTTTGACCTCTTTCCAATTTGTTATTCAATGTCAAAATATTACAGAGCCTTTACTTAAGTTGTCAGCCTCAAATGCACTTATAGACACATGAAGGAGAGCCTTTCAGTGGCCAAATTCCTGCCTCTCACTACTTTTAAGTCTGCCACCACTCGACATTGAAGAGTGAGATAATGGAGCAAAGATAAATCTAGGAAAGGAAATAGAAATGAAGGAAAGAGGAACTAGCCATTTATTTTTGTGCCATGTCCATGACAAGGAAACCTCAGAGAAGGCATTATACTGAGTTTGGCCTGGGGAAAGGGGAGATGAAATATGGATTGGGGCTAAATAATCTTAGAAAGAAAAATCACTAAGAAAACTAACTTATTCTCAGCTTCATGAAGTGTATTCCTAGGCCTGTGGAGAGACATACAAGTAACTTAGAATCTAAAGACATGTACTCTTAAGTATATAACTTGAAACAGGATTTAAAGGAAGCATAACAACTCCTGTTCATCTTAGAGCTAACATGTATGTTAAATACTTGGGCTGAAAAACAGTATAAAAATTTCCCAGGGATAGTGTGATGGAACTACTACATTATTACCTCTTAATCAAGGACTACATCTTTTTAAAAGGGTTGTTCCTGTCCAGTGACCCTGTATCAATTTCATCAGTTCTGTATCATTAAGACTTAACCTGAAATTTGCTACATGATGAATATAAGACTCTTCATTTAGTTATAAATTTAGGTTTGTCTTTTCAAGTAATGCCTTGTCTAACTAAAGATGAACTGCTCTGCTGGTTTTGAACTAAACTCAGTTAGAACTTTTGCCTGGTAAGGAGGTTTTTTCCCAGGTGAGGCATCTCTTTTAACCAGGAAGAATTTGGGACTCAACAGATTGTGTAGTTCCCTGTCTTCCAATTTATGTTCAGCCCATGACAATTTTGGAGACCTACGCAAACTTCGCCAAAGAACAGAGTTGTGAGCTAACTGGGAGAAGTTTTTATTTGACTCCTTAGATTACAGTGCTTTATGAGCAATGGAAGAAAAGATCAGATCATATGTAATCAGAAAATGCTGTTCATGTACTAAAAATTAAGAGCTAATCTCCTTTTCAAACACTGCTGTGCAACTCAGGGAGACACACAAATTTTTGCAATGCACATTGAAGAACACCTGTTTTATATTTATATATTGAATATATTTTTGTAGGAGGTAAATCATCCTGAAAGCTTATCAGCAGCAAAACTACTAGGAACTTAAAAATACAGTAGGTGGAAACTTTTCTTCTGTGCACCTCTCACATCTCTCAGCTTCCACCGGTAGCATCAGCAGCAGAGAAAAGTAGAAGCGAAGAAGGGAAGGGCTCAGTAAAACCAAGCTGAATGAAGCAAAAGAGAGAAAAGGAAGGCCAGACATAGAGACAGAAAGGATATCTAATACTGATCTTTGAGCGATTTGCAGATAGCTATCAAGTGTTCTCTGCAAATTCAAAATGGCATGAGTATTCTAACACTGATGGCACAGAATATAGGGTTTTCAGATAAAGAATTAGTGAATGACCAAGAGCCAGGCCAGAGAAAGCTAGTGTTTAACAGTCAAACAAGACCAAGAAAGAGATGGGAACATTTACTGCAAACTGCCTAAGGGTATCCCCATTTCCCTGATTTAGACAGATTGCAGACTAGCATCAGAACCAATTTGCATGTTCTTCATAACATATTGTTTGCTCATGTTTCAGCTATCTATTTTATGAGCTATGAATGATTCAATTTTTTTCAGTTAGATTAAATAGTTTTTGAGTATTCCTTTTGTTATTGTTTTTAAGTCCTGAGATAAAGATCCCTCTCTTCCAGTGTTAAAACAATTAGTTAAAACAGTTAGTGACACCTGCCTCAGAATGCTTACATCATAAGACTTGCAACTGTCTGGGAGTGCTACAGATAAAAGCCACTTGGAGCTCAGGTCTTCCCTGAGTGTCACTACTCATAATGGATCTGAAAAACCCCGCCAATACCTTCCCTCCTCATTAAAACTGCAGTGCATGCTTGTAGCTGACAATTACTATTTTAAGCCAATTTCTTTTACACAGGCCTACTTTAGACATATTGCAGATTTCATTCTAGACCACCACAATGAAGCGAATATTGCAATAAAGCAAGTCAAAAAAGCTTTGGTTTCCCAGTGCATGTAAAATTTATGTTTATACTATATTGTAGTCAAATAAGTGTGTAATAGCATTGTGCCTAAAACAACAATGGATATGCCTTAATTAAAAATGTTTTATTACTAAAACATGCTAACCATCATCTGAACTTTCAGTAAGTTATAATCCTTTTGCTGGTGGAGGGTCTTGCCTTGATATTAATGGCTGCTGATAGATCAGGTTGGTGGTTGCTGAAGGTTCAAGTAGCTGTGGCAATTTCTTAAATAAGATGACAATGAGTTTGCTGCATTAATTGACTCCTCCTTTCTAAGTGATTTCTCCATAGCTTATGATGCTGTTTGAAAGCATTTTATCCACAGTAAAACTTTTTTCAAAATTGAAGTCAATCTTCTCAAATGCAGCCACTGCTTTATCAACTAAGCTTATGTTATATTCTAAATCATTTGTCGTCATTTCCACAGTCTTCACAGCCTCTTCACCAGGGGTAGTTTCCATCACAAGAAACCACTTTCTTTGCTCATGCACATGAACTAACTCCTCATACATTCAAGTTTTATCCTGAGATAGCAGCAGTTCAGTCCCATCTTTAGGCTCCACTTCTAATTCTAGTTCCTCATTATTTCTACCACATCTATGGTTACTTCCTCCCCTGAAATCTTGAACCCTTAAAGTCATCCATGAGATTTGGAGTCAACTTCTTCCAAACTCCTGTTAATGTTGATATTTTGACCTCTTCCCATGAATGACAAATGTTGTTACTGAAATCTAAAACAATCTAGAAGGTTATCAATTGACTTTGCCCAAATTCATCAGTGGAATCACTATCTATGCCAGCTATAGCTTCATTAAATGTAATTCTTAAATAGTAAGACTTGAAAGTCAAAATGACTCCTTGATCCATGGGCTGCAGATTGGATTTTGTTGTTGAGCATGAAAACAACATCAATCTCATTGTACATCTTCATCACAGAGCATGGGTGACCAGGGATATTGTCAATGAGCAGTTATATTTTAAAAGGTACCTTTTTTCCTAAGCAGTAGATCTCAAAAGTGGGCTTAAAATACTCAGCAAGCCATATCATAAAAATATGTGCTGTCATCCAAGCTTTGTTGTTCCATTTATAGAGCATAGGCAGAGTAGATTTAGCATAATTCTTAAGTAACTTCGAATTTTTGGAACGGTCAGTGATCATTGGCTTCAAATGAAAGTCACCAGTTGTTAGACCTTAATAAGAGAGTCATCCTGTCCTTTGAAGCTTTGAAATCAGGCATTGACTTGTCATCTCTAGATATGAAATCCAAAATAGCAATTTATTCCAAAAGAAGAGAATTTAATCTACATTGAGATTCTGTTGTTTAGCATAGCCACTTTCATTAATTACCTGAGCTAGATCTTCTGGATCACTTGCACAGCTTCTACAGTAGCACTTGCTGCTTCTCCTTGCATTTTTACATTATAGAGATGACTTCCTTCTTTAAATCTCAGAACCAACCTCTGCTGGTTTCAAAGTTTTCTTCTGCAACTTTCACACCTCTCTCAACTTCATAGAATTGAAGAATCAGGGCTTTGTTCTAGAGTAGGCTTTGGCTTTAGGGAATGTTATGGCTGGTGAGATCTTCTATCCAGACCACTATTAAAACTTTCTCCACATCAACAATAAGGCTGTTTTGCTTTCTTATTGTTCGTGTGTTCACAGAGCAGCACTTTTAATTTCCTTCAAGAAATTTTCCTTTGCAATTACATCTTGACTAATTGTTTGGCACAGAGTCTTAGCTTTCAGCCTGTTTGCTTTTAATATGCCTTCCTAAGTTTAATCATTTTTATCTTTTGATTTAAATGGAGAAATATGTGACTATTCCTTTCACTTGAACACTTAGAGGTCATTGTAGGGTTATTAATTGGCTTATTTTCAATATTGTTGTTTTTCTGGCAGAGGGAGACCCAAGGAGAAGGAGAGAGGTGAGGGAATGACAAGTTGATGGAGTAACTTTACTTATAAACAGCTCTATCTATCTATCTATCTATCTATCTATCTATCTATCTATCTATCTGAGACACAGAGAGAGAGGCAGAGACATAGGCAGAGGGAGAAGCAGGTTCCCTGTGGGGAGCCCAATGTGGAACTCGATCCATGGACCTTGGGATCAGGACCTGAGCCAAAGGCAAACACTCAACAACTGAGCCATCCAGGTGTCCCTATAAACAATATTTATTGATTAATTTTGCCATATTATACGGGCACAGTTTGTGCCCCCCCCATACAATTACAGTAGTAACTCTAAAGATCACTGATTACAGATCACCATAACACATATAATAATAATGAAAAATCAAGAAATATTGAAATATTGCAAGAATACCAAAATGTGATACAGAAACACAAATAGCAAATGTTGGAGAAATGGCATTGAGGGACTCACTGAATGTAAGGTTCCCACAAACTTTCCATTTGTAAAAAAACACAGCATCTACAGAGTACAATAGAAGGAAGCACAGTAAAATGAGTCGTGCTTATCTATAATCTGTAAAAAATATATAAAAATTTTTAGGCCATTAATAGAATCATTGCTTCCCAATTGCTAATTCATGGAATTGGTTCCTCTGGAGCAGGAGGATTTTTTTAAAAGTTTCCCAAAGGTGATGAAACTCAAGTTCTGCTGTTTCACAGTCAATGAACTGTCCAAGTTATGTCCTTTCTACAAAGTATTCCCATGTCCTGCTTCCCAGACTAATTATCTAAATGGCTTAACTTTGTTTTTTTCATAAATTTTTGGTATGATTCATTTTTCATGCTCTGAATCTTTGATCAGATCATCTCATCTTTCTAATTTGTCTTCTTGTTCCAGTTTGTCTACCTAGTTTCTGATCCACTGATTATTTAAATTGATCTTTTTAATATTTCTGAGTGTCTGGTTCCAACTATCCTGATCTACTCAGTAACTCTTCAGGACACAGAGTACCGACTCTGAAACTCAACTCTGGTTTTATAATACTCACTTTTCTGTTCTTACCATAACTCCTCTTTCAAGTTGGTGATCCTGCCAAGTCTAATCCAATGTTCCCAACTCCAACCTTCACATGTTCATTCTGCTCCTATGTATGGCCCACAACATTTTACATGCCCAGTCAGAAAAGAAGACAATTCTCTGCATGGTATCTTCTTATGTCATAGAAACATAATTGGCAAATGGTAAGTATTTGAATTGTGTAAGAGTGCTGATAAGTCTGAAAACCCAACTGTGGCCCTCCATCTTGTTTATGCCTGCATAATGACCTCCCTCAAGGCTACGTGTTCCAGACAGTTAATGTCATGGAGGTTAATGTCAGCCCTGACCAGAAGGATGGAAGGCTTGTTTTGATCTTCCATACAGTGGTGCACAGAAGGCTCTGCTATAGATAAGTAGTAGAGATCCTCTGGTGTGACAAATGGCACCATTTTAGATAACTACCCTGTGACCTCACCACCATGCCCTTTCCTCTATAAAGCTGAGGATTAAGGTCTGGACTTAACAGACAATAGGGGAGGAGAGTGGATGCATGGCCACCAGATCATTTGCCCATCTGATCGCCCCTGTCCATAAGTGACCCTGAAGAAAACTCTGTGTAAGTGGTATGCAGCGGCTTCCTTTTTCTTCACTCTTAGAATGCCTTCATAGTCTGAAGGATACTTTACTGACCCTCTTCCACCTTCTAACAAATTGTTTCTGCATTCCAATAAAAATAACTTTAATTTTTAAATGAATCAACATTGAGAAAGATATGGACAAGCTAAATGTCCCTTTTATGGCAGTTAAATGGAGAATAAAACAAGAGGAAAAAGAAAACTTGGTTTTCTATAGCTAAATGACAAAATACTTAATTCCTCCTAACTCAGTTTCTTCATCTTGAACACAAGAACAATTTTATCAGCCTTACATATGTCCAGAGATTAGAGGATAATCAAAAAAGTTGAAATAAGTGACAATTCCATAAAAATAATATGAATGTGGCAATGCAGAGGAGTATGTAGAGGAGCATGATATTTGAAGCTGATGACCCTCTCCTATACAATCTATCTTAAAATAGTTTTCTAGTTGCACTGATGGATTTGTACAAATATACATATTTTTCTGAGAAGTGTATCCCTGGAATCTTCTTAATAATGGAGGACATTGGTGCCCTGGCATATATCCTCTTTCCCTTGGCTTTTCAGTGACATCCACCTACTAATACTCACAGTTAACTGCTCTAGAGTTTTTTTTTCTGGCCAAGAATGCCTACTTTGTTATTTGCTCAGGAGGCCAAAGCAGATGGCTTGGGGAGGAACTCCTAAATGTATACTTGACACTGGCTCTCAGGAATCCCATGGGATTAATCTCCAGGCATGCAAGTGGGCAACTAGCATGATAAACTCTTGTCTGCTTTGCCTTACCTATATTACTGTCACAGCATTATAGGTGATGTCCAGGATTACCCCAAAATATAAATACATAAATGTTTTTAAGAAAAAAAAAACCTTGTTTTACTCAAATCTTTCTTTGAGGTCAGCTTCCAGAGAAACCTAAAATAAAGAAATTCCATTAAAAATAGAATATAAAAAAGTATTCTTATATACAGTAGTTTTTAATTACATGATAGATGTTAAAAGCACACCTAATCCTGTTACTTCTGAACCTGACATTAAGAAATGAGCTTCTCATAGCCTAACAAGTGAAGTACATTCTCCAGGACATTTCCTACATATACCCTACGCTTCAGCCATAGTGATATTTACGTCATCCATGGGGATGTTTTGTGCTTCCATGTTTGCATTCATTAGTTTTACAGGTTCTTCCTAGAAAGGATCTACCAATATTTGGACATGCAGATAAACTATCTTTCCCATTTTAAAGCTTATCCCAGGCTTCCCTTAGAGTTGATTTTTCTCCTTCATTTGTTCATCTGAAATACCTTGAAAAAAACCCATCTGAACCACAAATTTCAAAGATCATAATTTCAAATAGTTCTTGTATACATAAAGACTTAGGATCCCACCATGATAAGTAAAAATCTGTGGAGATGAAGATGTCAGATGGAGCCAACTACAGTTAATACCTGACTAGTATCTGCATGTAAGGCCCGTGAAACTCATGGTCAACCAATGCTTCAAAAGTAATGATCAGTCACAAGTCACAAGCTTAGGAATCACTTTCAAATGGTCAAAACAAAATGTTTATGAATGATAAACACAAGAATGTTGAGTCCAGTGTTATTAGTTTTATTGCAATTGCTGCATTTCTTCATATATGCATCTTCCATTTAGATTATGTACTTTTGGTTATAATTTTTCTTTACCCCCAGATCCTACTAAAGTGCAAACACATAAGATGAACTCAATAGATATATGTTGAATATGAAAATAATGAAAATGATCATTTTGACTGTTATGGTGAGAACATACATTTTAAGAAAGACGTAACATTGAAGGTGTGAGCAGTCACTGGACCAGACACCAACCTGGAATTAATTGAGTCCAATTGAATGGGCAGTGAAGCAGGGATTATGTATATTTGTAATGTACCCTTGGCTGCCTTAGTGACCAGTATGCATTTATTTCATAATTCTCTCAGTGAGCACATATTTACTGGGTGTTTACTATGTGCTACGCATTATGAATTTGCACAGCAACTAGCAGGAACAAAATGTGTACTTGCTACTGGGTAAAAGGGTATTTTACTGTTACAGTTGCTGATTGCTAAGGGCTATACTGTCAGGTTTCCAGAAAATTTATTCTTAACCTTTGCTTCATGACTTTCTCAAATAAGATGATCAAAGAAATTACCTGTGGGTTTTCTATTCCTCTAAATGTGGAAGTGCTGGAGTCCATTCCTACTTAAAGGTCTAACAATTTCTTCCTTGAATATCTTTAAAAAGTGGGAGGAGAAATTCCCGACAGAGATTTAGGTTAACACAGTTGATCCAGAAGCAAAAAGATGAAGGTATAGGCCTTGCAGATTTTTTTTTTCCAGGCTACAACTCTGGAAAACAGAGTTAAAATAATAATGAATATCATTGGTGCATTGGTGTAGACTTCATCAGAAGCCCAGCCAGTGTTTGGAAACACATCCCTCATAGCATCTGCATTTTATGCTTTGATTGGTTTATAGCATACCAGTCCCCTCAGGTTTTAAGTCAGCATCACACTGCATCCTGTCTCTCTCTAATGGGACTGTGAAAATTTAGATAAGGGGGGTAAACCCTATAAAAAACCTGTGTAATGTGTTCACAGATATAAGCACTGGGGAGTACTTCTTCAACTACCCTCTGTAGACCTGTTACCTCCTTCTTCACTTTCTAAGGAGAGTTTGCCTAACTTAAATTACCAAGCTGCATGAGCCAATCTAATTAAAAATTATTAATTTGCATGAGAGGTGCTGAGGAATTAAGTATGGGATTTACTGTGAGGAATTCATAATGACAGAGAGGAGGAGAAAGAGGGATGTGAGCAAATGAGTGACTTAGTAGCTCCACCATTTGTAATAGATCTCAGCATTGCCTTTTTGTTCCTGTGCACCTACTTTTGTTAAGGCTTCCATGCATAAAGAAATAAGTGTGTGGTAGTTACCTCTACGCAGAATGAAGAGCCCAAGGTTTAATCTCAGTTGTGCACTGATGGAGTATAATTTAGAGATTCAGAGAGATGCATGAAATACATCTAAATTTAGAATCTGACACAATGGTGGTTGCTAGGAGCTCAAAAAGAAATCAAGGAACAAAGGGAGTGGCTTTTGAAGTGGTTGAACTCATTTACAGAAGCAGAAAGGCTGTGTCTTGTGATGTGGACTCTGTGCTGCCATAGACGATTAGGATGAATGGCTAAAGGATAGAGGGTAGCTCGGCAAAAATGTCATAAAAGCTAGAATTCCAGGAGAGGCAGAGAGGTGACTTTCATTACAATGAGCCAGGACTCAAGTATGAAAGTCACATTAACAATGCCTAAATCTCGTGTCTAATTTCCTGCCTATTGAGTCAAAAATTGTCTCCAGGTTTCACATAATGATAAATGTAAGGTATTTTTTTATCTCGTCCTTTTTAAAAACTGTGTGTGCAATTTTGTTAGCCACTATCCATTTCCCTCTGATTCTGTTCTTTCTCTATTGATGGCACACTCATTTCCTGAGACTTGCTTTGTTAGCATTAAGCTGTTCTGCACAAATATTCAAGAAGGACTAGAGGTAAAAAAGAAGAGATCCACAGGAACAAAAAGAAAATAATAAAAGGCATGGTTTAAGTAGGAATCATCTTGATTGTGTAAAGTTTTTAATTACCGAGTTCTCTTTTGCCAGCTTTTTCCAAAGTACTCCAGTGAATTCCTTCAGTCGCTGAATTAGGTAGATCCAAATGGGATTCTAGGGATGATGCCAAATTCCAATTGGAATCGGCAGCTGATTCATCACATAGTGTCTTGGGCTATTGTTAGACAACTGTTGTTGAATAGATGAGGCTCAAAAATCATTCATAAGACAACGAGTTATCATGTCACAATCTCAGTGATGAAGTTAAGCAAAACACCTGCCACATTTGGAATAGGAGACAGTGTGGGTTTTTGTTTTCACTAATAATAATTTTCTATTTCACTAGCATTCCAGATTCTCTGTTCACAGATTTCTAAGAATGTCTTTATTCAAAACAAGCAGATAACCTGCCAGAGAATACCCCTCCCTTCTTTCCTCACAATCTGCTTCAAATTTATTTTGAAAGTACATTTGTTTCCATACAATCAGGAAAATTTCCTAATGAAAGAATCTTACTTTTCTCTAACAAGTTTTTTTTTTTTTTTTACTTTTTCCTAAAAAAATTAATCAGCAATCTAGTTTCCCATGCTGCTTCACTTATTTCTCTAGCTCATGTAGCATGCCATCAAATAAGTCCATTAAATACACACCATCGAACAGGACCTTTCTAAGTGTATACACTATGTGTACATGCCCGTGTTCTCTTAGTAAGAGGTAAAGAATGTCAGTAATAAGACCCAGTTTTCATACCCACTTGAGAAACTTTGGCCATGTGAAGGCATCTCAGGCACCTTCAATTCTGTGGTCTAGAGTACCTTTCTAGTGAATTCCGAGTGAAGAAAACTAGAGCTAAAAGTGAGGACTCTGGATCATACAACTAAAATCTTCATAATATTAAGGATGGGAGAAAAAGAGAATTTTGCCTAATGAAATAGAGGGAAAAATAATGAAAATAGGTACCAGGGATGTTCAGGGAGCAAAGCAGACAAAAGCCCAAAACAATGTGGCTGCTTGAGGACAGAGTGATACCTCATGAAGAGCTTCTGAATCCCTGACATTTACAGAAAGAGCTAAAAACCTGGACTACCAGGCTATCCCTAAGGATTTAAATAACTTCTCCCACGGCTTCTATAATACCACTCATACCTGTTTTATTTCGTGGGTGGTTTTCCTAAGTTCCCCTATCAGTCAGACTTCCTCTATTTGCATCTTTAGTTGTGGTGCTCCCTGGATCTCTTCCCAAGCTACTGTTCCTTGAGAAAGCCCTTTCCAGGTGAATGTGTCTATTTTCATGATTATAACTATTACTATTACTATCTATTGATTCTATCTTGAACTCAATCCTCTCTTTGGAGATTCAGCCCTGGTATCCAAGTTCTCCACAGCTTTACTTGTGTCCACAGATGTGTCTAAATCTAAAATGTTCATCTTTCTTCACCAAACAAATTGCTCCTCCCCTTATACTCATCGTGCTTGATGACCTCTCCCTTGCCATGGGTCCATACTTTCCACATTGGATCACTCTCCAAGTCTATGTGTTGTACTATATTTGTTGATATTTAACATTTATTTATTGAAACATATTTTGCATCAGATGCTGACCTAGGGTCAGTGGATACAGAATTACATGAAAGAATAAGGAATTTTTATGGAGCTGTTAGTCTAGTTGGGGAGACACACAATAGATAAATATACTAAATGATTATAGCTTATGCTAAATGCTATGAGGACTACAACCAGATTGACATGATGAAGAATAATGGAGGGTATATATTTTACACAGTGTTCAAGGAAGGTTTTATCAAGCCAGGAGCTGAAGGTATAAGGAAACAAGCCCATTGGAAAGTGTTCCAGGCTAAATTAGGACAAAAAGTTTCAATCTTCCCAAACCTGTAAGTTTATTCTGTGGCCTGTCAGAAGGCAAGTGATGTTGAAGTGTATGAATGTAGAGAATGGCTTGAGATGTTTTGATTAGCTGGCATTCATTGAGTGCTTTGCATAGCCTAATTATTGTTCGAGATTTTGAAGTGGATTATTACATTTTACACTCATATATACTTTATGATTTTTATTCTTATTTTGGGAATTAGGAAACAGAATCACATGGAGATTAAGTAATTTACACTTGTACTAATTGGTGAACTGAGATTGAGATATAGACAAGTTCACTCTTTTGATACTGTGTTATATTGCCATCTATTGTCACTTAGGAGCTAGGTTTTGCAGAGACTTTGAAGGCATGATAAAGAGTTTGGATTTTATTTTTATTGGAATTGAAAAGACACTGATGGTTCTTAAAAAGGGACAAGTCTTGCTCTCTGAGATTCTCTGAAGTTTGTCTCCACTGACAAGTTCTCAGTTCATACCTTTTTCTTGTCTCCACCAGGTCATTACAACAGTGTCAACTGTCAATCTGGTCAGTTCACATTTCACCCCACCCTCACATTTGAATACGCATGAAATCCAAACCAAATCAAATCACAACCCTGCTCAAAATTCTTGCAGAGGGATCCACAGCCTTCAACAATAAAATTTAAACTCCTCGAGTACTGCACTGCATTTTTCCATCTTTTGCTTCTCTTCTAGGTCTTGCTCTAGCCGTATTGTGATTTCTGTCTTGTTCTCCTACCACACTGAATCTCTTAGAGTTCCTGAATGTGCTCTTTTCTTTCTCTCCATAGCAGGGAAAAGAACCTCGCTGGTGAGTGCTATAAGGATTTTGCTGAAATAGACTGTTTTATTTCTACTCTTGCATATGCTCCTCCCTCTGGCAAACACATGCTCTTTCCTGCCTTGACAGTATCTCCTTACCACCACCACTCCCGAACCCTTACTATACTGTTTCGGGGAGCTAACTGTATCTGCTACTCACTTTTAGTATATGTGCTGCCAAAGCGAGCACCTGCTACTCATTTTTAAAAGCTCAACCCTGAGGTCACTTCCTCTGGGAAGCTATCTTCCCACAGTATCCTCTGCATGTATCCTAGCACTTGTATATAGCTTTTTAGTTGTTGTTTGTCTCTCTTTCCTGCATTATGACTGCTTTGAATTTAAGGATTTTAGCTTATTCACATAATCCAATGCCTGGCACATGGCATGAGCTTTAATAAAATCTTGCCATATGAGTGTTAAAGAGAATGGATAAATGAACTGCAGTAATTCAAAAGTCAGGCCAAAAAATATTCATGAAGATCAGGGGCTGCATAATTTATTTTTCAGGGACCATATACCATTTCAATTGATCTACAGCTATAAACTCATTCTACCATTTAAGATCCTCCAAACAAAACAACCTGGTACGTATTATCCTCAATCAATTAGTAAATAATATTTAAATACCCCAGTTAAAAGCAGATATGATGCTTGGGTCATATAATATGTAATCTATATAATATATACTTTCTTAATTTGAGGAGAGAGAATATTAATTTAAAAAAGTATAATACTGGCACACCTGGGGGGCTCAGTCAGTTAAGTATCTGCCTTTAGCTCAAGTCATGATCCCAGAGTCCTGGTATAAAGCTCCACATCTGGCTCCCTGCTTGGTAGGGAGCCTGCTTCTCCCTCTCCCTTTGCTGCTCCCCCTGCTTGTGCTCTCTCCCTCTCCCTCCCTCTCTCTCTCTCTCTCTCAAATAAATAAACAAAATCTTTAACAAAAAATAAAAAAAATTATAATACTAATATGGAGTATTTTATACTACATATAGCTGTCTAATAAAACTTTTTTTTTTTAAATTTTTATTTATTTATGATAGTCATCACAGAGAGAGAGAGGCAGAGACATAGGCAGAGGGAGAAGCAGGCTCCATGCAGGGAGCCTGACGTGGGATTCGATCCTGGGTCTCCAGGATCGTGCCCTGGGCCAAAGGCAGGCGCTAAACCGCTGCGCCACCCAGGGATCCCAAAACTTTTTTTCATATATTCCCAGCAATCTTATGATATATGACATATGTACCGTTTGTAATCACCATTTTTAGAGATTAGGTGATGGAAGTCCCAAGAAAGTTCAGATCTGCTGGAAATTCAGTAGCTAGGAAGTCCAGTGGCAGAAACTAAGTTGAACACAGATTTTTCCAAAATCTAAATAATGTAACACACTTAATGTTAAGCTCATATGGCAGTACATTTAATAATCCCATCTCAAAATATTTACTTGAAAAAAGAAACTAAGTTCTGACTATCTAGTTTGATTTAAGAGTAAACATGACTGGGACACCTGGGTGGCTCAGCGGTTAAGCTCTGCGTTTGGCTCAGGGCGTGATCCTGGAGTCCCAGGATCGAGTCTCACATTGGGCTCCTTGCATGGAGCGTGCTCCTCCCTCTGCCTATGTCTCTGCCTCTCTCTCTCTCTTTTGTCTCTCATGAATAAATAAATAAATCTTAAAAAAAAAGAAAAGTAAACACGACCTACAGTAAAGCCTTAAATTTTATTTGCAAGTTTACTACAAGCTCCAAAGCTTTGAATTTTGAAACTTTTTGAATTTTTAACGTATCAGTCTTTCTATAAAAGCTTACAATCCCTGAGATTTTTTTTCTGAGTCTGAATCTGAAGCATGTATTTTTGTCCTGAGAATATTCGTGTATTCCAGGCCATTTTGTCATTCTCTGGCCTAGAAAACACAAATATCATTACCTTTATCCTCTCAGCATAAGGCAAATTTTAGATAATTCATTTCTGGTCCAGAGTTAAAAGAGTTTTGTATGTATTTCTGATGTTGTTTTGTGCTGTGACCATGAAAAATTATGGCATTCTGATTTGTGATTAACTTTTAACTTCATTTTCTAGTGAAAGAGAGACTATAGAGAAGAACATCCATGGCTATTTGTCAGGTTTATAGAAAAACATCCCTGAAAAACAGTACATGTTTAGTTATTTAAGGAGAAATGTAAATGGAAAAATACCCAAGGAAGCAGAGTAATTAAATGATTTTCAATGATTTAAGTCTCATTCATTATGTACTTTGCATAATCATTTAAGAAAAAAAATCCCAATAAAATAAATATGTCTTATTTCCATCAGCTTAAGAAAGGCATAGGGGCAACAATAAAAATAGTTTTCAAAAAAAGTCCTGGCTGAGAATGCCCTCTAGCAAACATTGCCTTAGCTGCCAGCTTAAGGAAACTGGAGATGCAGTCACAACCTTCTAGACTGGGGTAAAGAGTAGGCCATGATGTCCAGGCTTTGAGACTAAATCTGAAGCACCCCAACATCACCTTTGAGCAGTGGCACTGAACCATCCATTGCTATCAATAATTTCTTCCAAAGGTCCTTCAGACAATAATCTGTTCATATGAACATTTATGAATAGGTATCACTGAATAATTACTATTTTGACAATAATGGCAACATTCCTGGTCTTCAGGAGCTGATAATTTAGTGTTTTAACACTTCAAGGTTTAGCAGCCAGGACGATCAGTGGCAAAACCTAACTTGCACCCAGGTTTTTCATATCTAAATAATGTAATTCATATAATATTAATCTTAGAATAGATTTTATAATCTCATCTAGAAATATTTATTTGGAAAAAAAAGCACTAGCTATCCAGTATGGTATAAAAACAGCCATTAGTAAAGCTACATACACACACAAACCATCAAAATACCATGTGCCTGGCACCTGGGTGGCTCAGGGGTTGAGCATCTGCCTTTGGCTCAGGTCACGATCCGGGGGTCCTGAGATCAAGTCCCGCATTGGGCTCCCTGTGGGGAGCCTGCTTCTCCTTCTGCCTATGTCTCTGCCTCTCTCTCTGTGTGTCTCTCATGAATAAATAAATTTTAAAAAATCTTTTAAAAAGTGCCATGTGGTAAGTGTTCAAATTGATGTTTGCACAAAGTGATAATGGAAGCAAGGAGAGACTGATCCAAACACAGCCTAGGGGAAATCGAGGTTCTAGGAAGAGGTAATGTTGAAATTAGGAAGGATGAGGAGAAATTAGCCAGATGTTAAAGGCAAGGGACTCCATTCCCAACAGAGACAGCAATACATAACAAATACGGATCTGAGATAGAGTCTCGAGAGAGTTGTGGCAAGTGAGGTGGCTCAGTATGAGCACAGTATAGAGTGGAAGGTAAAGGATGTAGGAGATAATGCTGGAAAGATGGGGAGGTGGCTAAAAACACAGAAAGTTGTACATCATCTTATATAATGTATGTTTTATTCTAAATGCCATAGATAGTTATTACTGGATTAAAAGCAAGAGGAAGTGTCATGGTCAGATTCACATTTTAGTGTTTATACTGTTGAGGCAGTATGGAGAAAGAATTTTAGAAGTACAGAGAAGCAGGCTAACACAAATGTCCTAGTAAGAAAATTATGAGTGTCTGACTAACACTAACACTTTGGATAGGAGAAAGAGATTAACCTAATAAATATTTAGAAAGTACACAGGAAATAGAATTGACAATCAGTGATAAAGTAATAATAAATGATATAAAGTATAATCAGTGATAAAGAAGTTGAGGTCTAGAATGACATAATTGATTTCTAACTTAAGAATGGCATGATTGGTGATATAAATAATCACACAGGGAATAAAGGATAAAGATCATGTTTGGAAAAAGAAGACAGGAATTTTAGTTTGGTACAAATTGTATGTAGGATAATTGTGGCACATCAGTGTGGAAATACCAAGAGGCGTTAAAAATAGGAGTTTGGAACTCGAGTGAGGTCTGTGTTAAAGATATGTTTTATAGTTCAAACAAAAAATGAGAGTTGAAAGTACAAGTGTGGATAATATTGTCTAAAGAAAATCTGTGAAGTGAAGAGAGATAAAGATTTTAATGAGTTCAGTTTATCGATTCTTCTTTCATGGATCATACCTTTGGTATTGTATTTCAAAAGTCATCACCAAACCAATGTCATCTAGATTTTTTCCTTTATTATCCTTTTAAGAGTTTTATAGGTTTGCATTTTACATTTAGGTTTATGAGCTATTTTGAGTTGATTTCTGTGAAGATTGTAAGGTCTCTCTAGGTTCATTATTTTGCATATGGATGTCTAGTTGTTTCAGTGGCATATGTTAAAAAGACTATCTTTGATCCACCATCAACATTTCCTTTAAAATATCTGCTTTGCAAAAGGCACTGTCAAGGGAATGAAAAACAAGCCGCAGACTAGGAGAAAATATTTGCAAAAGACACATCTTAAAAGGGACTGTTATCCCCAAATTACAAGGAACTCTTAGAACTCAACAATAAAAAAAAAAAAAAAACAATTTAATTAAAAAACAGGACAAAGACTTTGATACCTCACTGAAAAAGATGTGCAAATAGCAAATAAGCACATGAAAAGGTGACCCATATCATATGTCATCAGGAAATGCAAATGAAAACAACCATGAGATCCTAACACAAACCTATTAGAATGGCCAAATTCCAGGACTCAGAAAACACCAAATACTGGCAAGGATGTGGAACAACAGGAACTCTTGACCATTCCAGATGAAAATGCAAAATAATACAACCATTTTGGAAGATAGTTTAGTAGTTTCTTGCAAAACAAAACATATTAATAAAATTCGGCAGTAGTGCTCTTTGGTATTTACCCAAAGGAGTTGAAAATTTTGGCCATACAAAATCCAATATAAATGGATATTTATAGCAGTTTTATTCACAACTGCCAAAAGTTGAAAGCAGCTAAGATGTCCTTCAGTAGATAAATGGATAAGGAAACTTATCCACTTTATCATTTGGTTCTCCTGTCAATCAATTTCTGCTGTTATTTCTTCTCTTCTCTTCTCCCTTTTGGTTAATTTTGTAAGATTGACTGTTACATATAAAAACATAGAGCTAATATAAGTACCTAGAATTTTTTTTTTTACATGGCATCCTTTTCTTTTTTCCTTTGTTTTTTTTTTTTTTTTTTTTTTTTAGGCAATTAAGACAGGAGTAGTTCATACTAATGCAATCAAGGATTGAGGTCATTTTAAACTCTGCACTTAGTTGTATGAGATCTCTTGTTATGGAAAGAAAACAAAGAATGGAAATTACCTTCAGTAAGCACTTTTTTACAGCTGTTCTCTGCTTAAGTTTCTTCATTTGAAAGGAGCCTCGGTATCCATCGAAAGATGAATGGATAAAGAAGATATGGTTTATGTATACAATGGAATATTACTCAGCCATTAGAAACGACAAATACTCACCATTTGCTTCAACGTGGATGGAACTGAAAAAAATGATAGTTTCTTATATAGGATATTTGTTAGGTAAAAACCGTTGATATGTAATTGTGATTTAACGAAAGTAAACACTTTATAAATATAATGTATCTATTTTAAAATATTCTGATGATAATGTGAACAAATTATCAGGAGATATTCAGACAATAATAAATTGCCTTTAATTTTTTCCTCAGTATATATAAACCAAAATGTTTAATATCTCATAAAGACCTTAAAAATGTTCACAGTTATTTTAATGATCCTACTAACATTCCCTATAGGGAAGATAGAGAAATGAATAAAAGACGAATACATAAGGTCTTTAAGATTTTATTTTTAAGTAATCTCTATACCTAATATGGGGCTTGAATTTTCAACCCCAAGATCAAGCAAGAGTCACATGCTCTACTGTTGAGTCTGCCAGGTGCTACTCAGTTATTACATTATTCTAAATAAACTAAAATGTTAGTACATTCTGAAAGAGGAATACAGAAAAAGGATTTAGGTATCATTTCTTTACAATCCATTTTTCACAGTAGTAAATTCAGAATTTGTTAGTTCGTAAAACTAAATTTGAGGTCAGTGTCTGGATTCAACATAAACGTGAATGGTTTCAGACACTAAAGATAAGTGCTGTGCATAAAGAAAGTAATTAAACAAATGTTGGGTTTAGTCAGTAGGCTGAGAGGATGAGGTTTCTATTGGGAGTTAAGATGAGCACACTGACTTATCCAGTGTATAACACTAGGACTGGCATATAGTAGGATCTTAGTACCATTTCACTGCATGCATGAATGAGTGGTACTATCCCAGATCCAAAATGGAGATTAACAGGTTCCTAGATTGTTGTTTTTTAAATGGTTTTATTTGGGATTATATTTTAGATGCAGGGATTTTATTTGAAACCTGAGATCTTTTTTTAATCCTTTTTCTAAACTCTATGTTTCCCGGATTCAGTACAAAGGCTTTAGAAAATTTTTGGCTATAGGAACACTTTTAAATGGTCTCTCCTAGATATATTTCCTATTATTTTTTCAGAATAGTATAGGCCTTAAGTATTCAAAATATTGTCTGTAATCCCTAGTGAAGGGGAGCAAAATCATTGAGTGAGGAACTTGTTTACATGCCATCAAAGAAATTTCTCCCATGGTCTTAAGTTACAATTTTTCTTTTTTTACAAATTAAGTATGCCAGACTAGCTTATTTACTATGAACTATTTTTTGCCTATGGGTCATATCAGTGACCTCTAATACAGAATTAGAATGCCTGATTTGTGGAAAATTTCTCATGCATTTGGTCTAATGATGCATTCAATCTAAGAGGATAGCAATTAGCACAGCTGGTGCTAAGAGGACCACTGTTATGGCTGGTAGATGAGGTAACTTGATTTTTTTTTTTAAATAAAAAGTGTATGAAAGACTGGAGGGCACAGAACACTCTCCACACCTGACCAGGAAGATATGCTTATGAAAACAATGCTACGTAGTAGATGATCTTTGTGTGAATCTAACTATTCTGAAAATGCATGACTCAGAGGACATGCACTGAAATTCAAAATCTTCTGACAAGTTTTGGTAGGTACTTTGGTTGCCAATTATTACAAATTAGCGATTGTGTGAAGCGTAAGATATTGTTCCTTCTAAAAGAATGGCTTCTTATAATTTAACTGTGAGAATATGTGTATTTATTTCTCCTACGGAATCTATTTCTTGTTGTTCATGTAGGAAAGACTTCTTTTTTTCTCTAACACTCCAAATGCAATCTGGTGGCAAATTCTGTTAGCTTTCCTTCCATAGTCTATACAGAGCCTGACAACTTCTCAACACCTTCATCACAACCAACAACATAGTCTAACCCATGCTGTTTCTCTTCTGAACATTCCCATCACCTCCTAATCAGCAATCCTTCCATTTTGGTCCCCAGCTTGCCACCAGTCTGGCTTCATTCCACAGCCAGAGTAATATTTGGAGAGTAAGTCAGATCATGATATTCCTTGCTGAAGTTCCTCCAATGTCTGTCTATCTTATTCACCTAAGATCCAAAGTTCTACTGAGGGCATACCAATCAAATTCTGAGCTCATTCCCACCACTTTGCCCTCTTTCACTCTGATTTTGCCTCTCTGGCCTCTCCTGTTCCTCAAAACCACCAAGCAAACTTCAACCTGAGAGCCTTTTCCTCTGCCTAAGAGTTCATTCTCCACATACACATTTGTCAAAGATAAAGCCAGACACCAAAGTGCTGAGGATAGATGTTATTCAGTAATGACTATTGCTTTAGCAAAGAGGATCCAGTGTGACTCAACTTCATGAAACAAAAGGCAGGAGACTTTTTCAAGACTGAGATATGCTTAGGTAAGGCATTGAGGGTATAGAGAGTGGTGAGTTCCTGTGACTAGGCTGTATGGGTTCTTTCACTGAAGTTTATCCAGAAGATAAACAAACAGCTGTATCTTCATGACTGGAGGCAGTATTGCAAGTTAAAACAAGGTTGCTGCGTTGGGTCCTTTCCCTCCAACAAGGACTGGGAACAAGAGTGAGAGTTACCTCTTTGAATGCTTTTACCTCAAAGAGACACTGGTTCTCAGGTCCTTGAGAATACAGCTCTGGGTGGTAGGAGATTTAAATCTCTAGGAGGCAGAGAAGGATTTATAATTATAAGCTTCCTAAAGTAACTGTTCTAAGAGGGAGTTCTGGGGCCCAACTGTCTACCACCAGATTTTGGTTACGACAAACAGTAAACTCTTCTGATGTGAACAGATTATATATGTATCATATATAGATATGTAATTTATGTATTGTATTCTATCTTACATTAGTATGTAAATTCCATTAAGGGCTATCTCTTTCACTCAGAATCCCCACTGCCTACCCTTGCTCTTGGCACATGGTAGGGATTTGATATTTGCTGATAACCAAATCATTATTTTAAAACATTTATTTAGAATTGTCAATATGGCACTGTGATCTTTACTTGGAACCTAAAAATAAGTTAGTCCAGACATTAAAGAACTCCTGGTTTAGTGGAAGAAATAGACATGAACACAAATTACTACACAATAGTGAACTACTTGCTGAAATTAATTAAGTACAAATACTAGTGGGATCCTGTAATCTGAGCAACAATCTACTGAGGAGAAGAAATATATCAAAAGAAACTCTAAACAAGAGTTATTTGATTAGAGTCTTAAAGGAAGAGAGCAAGTATATTTGAATATATTTACAATAAAATTGGGCATATTTTTCAAAATGCCATATTGATAAGTTGTGAGTATAGAAAAATTTATTTTTCCTTTTAAAAAGAGCTCATCCTGTGGAAATTTGACAGCTAGTAGCACAGTAGAATTACTGACTTAAATCTTATTCTCAATGCAGTTTTATTTCTCTTTTCCACCTTATCACAAGGACCTGACATTTCATTAAGGAATATGTCTCATTTCTGGTAAGCCTTGGGGTTTCCCAAGGTTACACATTTCTTTCCCTTTTTCCTTTCCCAAATCACTACATGACTGGGTCTAAGGAAGATGACTATAGTATTGCCACTAGCACACACAACTAAAAGAAAGGAATCTATTCACATCCCACATTCCTAGTATAATTTTATCTCTACTCCTCATGGTAGTGATATCTCTTGATACTAAGAAAAAAAAATCACGATGCACTTAATATTATAATATTAAATACATATTCATAGATCATTGTACTGACATGCAATAAACTAAAAGGATAGTATTTTAAACAGATTTATAGAGAGGGGCTTTCAATCATTCATATATATATTTATAAGGCTTTCTTTTAATAGATTATATTTACAGCACCAAAGTCGCATTAATAGAGTATTTCATTTGGAAAATTGAATTAGTCATTGCATAGAATAAAATACTATGATAGTAGCCCACTAAGATGGAATTCTGTCTACATTGGAGAATCACTCAAGGCACAAAATTAATTCGGGTCAAATTTTTATCATAGGCACTGAAGTACAGATCATTAGTATGACTGAAGTAGTCAGTAGAATCAGTAAGGAAGAATTTCCACTTACCTCATTTTAAATAAACAATCCTTGCAAGGAGTCAACCAGCATAAAATATCTCAAGTTAGTTATTTTCTCAGTGCTTGCAAGATGATATAAATGATATATGGTGATATTCCACTTTGACATAGGCCATTAAGCCATTCTGATTATTAGAGTAATGTTGTCACAATGGCTTCAGTCATTGAATTTCAATCATAAACTTTGTTCAAACATAATTGATCATTAATGTTCTCACTTGCTTCAGGCTCACTGTAGCTTTTTAATACTCTAAAATCATTACCAGGAAGTGAGAGGTTAATCTCTGCATTACAGTTGATCATCATTTAGGGAAGCTTTTTCAGTCTAGTGAAATGACAATAAAGTCAAGTGCAAAGAACAGTTGACTTAGGGTACAGGAGAGTTGAATTCTAGAATATAGATTTTAATGAGATTCCAAATATTCTTTGTAGCTTACCAATTATAAGTTTGGGAATCCCTTTGCTGCATATCTGTATCAGCTAGAAATAATGTGAACAAATGGGTTGAGTTTATTTATATCAGATGGTTCTCACTCTTCTCAAGAAAGAGGATGCTGGCATAAATTTAAAACACCAATGTTCCAAAGTAATTAGTTGCACTGGCCCCTGGAGTAAGAATATTCATGTATCATTATCAAAGTAGACATCCAGAGGCTATTTAGCACTGCTTTAAAAATAAGTTATGCTGATTTCAATATACCCCAAATCCTTTTGAACCAAACTGACTTGTGTTTTTCAAGTACTTGGATTCTATTTTGTAAATCACAGCTTCTACTTTTCTAAGAATTAATTCTTAAAAATTAGAAGGTACCTCCAATAATTAATGTTTTGTCCAAGACCAAATCACTGTTTTTAAAACTCCAACATGCTAATAATATACAAATATATCCTCAATAAGCATATTTACCAGGTTTTGTTCTATCTCTAAAAACCCCTTTCTCACTGAGGCTACAACTCTTTTGAGTTGACCTTTAGCCCTATTTCCATCTTTGTTGTTTAAATACCTATATAGTATTCTATTGGGTGTTTATACCTTAACTTATTTAGCCATTTTCTTACTGATAGTAGATTATTATCTGTTTTATTTTCTTATAAGTGCATGATAAGTATCTTTGTGCATAATTTTCTTATTCTTGTATTTAAGATTGTTTCCTTAGAATAAGTTTTTAGAAGTAGAGTTTTATGGGCCCCAATAGCATTAAAATTTAAATGCTTTTAAATATGTACTGAATTAAATATATACTGAAACTAAACTGTTTTCCAAAAGGGTTGTACCAATTTACATGATCATGATCAATGTATGAGAGTGCCTGTTTTACTGTACTCTCGCTGCATTGTCAGAATTAAAGCAATAAGATTATTGTCTATAAGATTAAATTAAACTGATCCAAAAAAAGAAAACCACTGGTGACTTCATTTATACAAAAGTGATCCAATGAAGCAAGAAAGGGATTATACTTTCTATTCAGTAGATTTAGGGTTAAACATGGGGTACTGTACATATGCATGTACATTTGCTTCTTTCTACAACCTGGCCAAGTGGCAGTAAAAAAAAAAAAATGTTTTAAATTCTAAAACAAGTCAGATTGGAGATGACAGCATGGTTTTAGAAGCTGGAAAGTAGATAAGGGATGAAAGGGATGTCAGAGGCAAGCAAGATAGTTCTCACTGAAAGGGTTCTCATGCTAGAGGACCAGGTACAGTTGAGATAAACAATGAGGAGGATAAACTACAAGTCTTTGTAAGAACCTTGAGGTTCCTTCCCAATCTTGTGCAGCCATGCAGCTGCCTCTCTTACTCCCTGCAAGAGAATAGAGGTTTATTTGATGCAGAAATTGAACTAGAGCCTCTATACGCAAGGGTTCCCAAGGTATAGCAGAAGAGGGAGAGGCTGTCATTTAAAAAGAACAAATAAAGGAAAATCTAAATCATCTTCTTGTAAAATAGAAGAGAATTGTTAATGTCTTAAATTGGTAATTCAAGAAATAGGAGTTAACCCTCCCATTTATAAACAAGTAGGTAGATTTCAGAAAAAAAAATGCTACAAAATGTAAGGGAGAGGGATATGAGAATAGCAAACAGTAAGGAAAGGGTCAATTGCTTTTCATTATAGTTAGACTTAAAAAAAAAGTTTATTTATTTTATATATAGAGAGAGTGAGCAAGTTGACTTCCTTTTGACCACAGAAGTCCATGAGGGGCTGGATCCAGGACCCCGAGATCATGACCTGAGCACAAATCAAGAGCGAGCTGCTTAACCGACTGAGCCACGCACATGCCCTTATAGTCAGCCTTTTAAAACGTACGTGTATTACTCTGAGTTTTAAAATCTGTGCAGAGAATAAAACGTGGTAATAAAGGCTATCCATCTGAATGAAAGCACTGGCATTTATATTTTGGGCAGCTCCTTACCCCTTACTCCTAAGGGGACTTAGGATCTGGGTCTAAAGAACAGGGAGTAGAGCCATGTAAAGCAACAAGTTGCCTGGGCTACTTACACTTATCTTTTCCAAGTCCATTGTCTCTAATCTTAGGTGTCTTTCCTAGTACAGAGGTCAGTGAATTAACCCAGTAAGAGAGTGGACATATTGAGACACAATGGATTATTTAATGCCAAAACTACCGGATTGTCACTAAATAACAACTCAGCAATACATGGAATAAAGGTCGCTCTGTTTCTTAGCTATGCAGACTCAAGTGTTTTATACATCACTCCTATTCTTCTCATGGCCTCAGTTTGGCTTGGCTCAGCATCTTTTCTAGCCTACCTAGAATAAGCGAGGCTCCTCCTCCCAATTTCATTTACTTTATTTGCATGTGGTTTTTATTGTCATTTTGACAAGGTGAAGGTCCCATCTCTGGGGTAACTAGGAATGGTGTGTGTGCAGAACAGCTTTAATTTTTTAAATATTTTATTTATTTATTTGAGAGAGAGAGAGAAAGCGAGAGAGAGAGAGAGAGAGAGAGAATTAGCAGGGGAGTAGAGGGAGAGAGAGAGCGCGGGGAGCCTGACTCAGGGCTCAATCCCAGCACCCTGAGATTATGACCTGAACCTAAGGAAGATTTTTTAACAACTGAGTTACCCAGGCATCCTGCAGAACAGGTTTAATCTTTAATTCTCATAAGATCCTAGAAGCTATTTTTTCTTGAATTGAGGAGAATACGAATATTATTAATTTAACCATTCTGGTTCTATGAGAGAACTCAGATGCTATTCCAAACTTTTTATAAATAGATTGAATTTTTTAAAATCTCACTCTAGACACTGAATTTGTCAGTTCACTGTATTTTTTAAGGATATAATTTATATAAAACTAAAATGCTGCATTCTAGCTATTTGTTTCAGCATTCTTATGCCCCAGAGTGTAAATAAGAATTCACCTGAAGAGCTTATTAAAAATACAAGCGTCTGCTCCTCCCCCTACTTTTTATTCAGTAAGTTTGGGGTAGGAGCTATGCATCAGCATTTGTAACAAATGCAAGTGGATTCAGAACCACGGTTTGAAAAACATTAGTTTTAGCATGATTTTTCTTTTGTGTGTGAGGAGATGACCTGGTATTTCCCATGCAGAAATTATTGTCATACCTAGAACTATGCAATTTATCTAGCATGAATATGTGGACATGAAATAAATACTTTAGTTTCCAAATTATTAAAAAAAAATAAACTCATCTTAGGAAGAAAATAACACCAGAGATGCCTGGGTGGTTTAGTGGTTGAGCATCTGCCTTTGGCTCAGGTCTTGATCCCAGGGTCCTGGGAGTATGTCCTGCATCAGGCTCCCTGCAGGGAGTCTGCTTCTCCCTCTGCCTATGTCTCCACCTCTTTCTCTGTCTCTCATAAATAAATAAATAAAATCTTAAAAAAAAATAACACCAGTATCTGGAAACCCTCTGAAATCCTCTAGAACACAGAGGAAAATAAGGATTATCTGATTTTTATCAATCAAGTTAATATTTGCCTAACAAATGAAATATGATTGGGGATTTAAGAGAATCCAATGTAATGGACTCATTTAGAGATAACTTTCATTTTTATGAAAGTGATTAAGAAAAAATAATACTGGTGCTAATTAAAGTTGAAGTAATTAAAGATAGAAAATGGAAAGAATGTATAATATAAGTTAATTTTAATGATTAAGGATAATTTAACATGCTTTTATTAATTGTGATGTTTATTATGCCTGGCTGAACAGAGAGAATTTTTTCCATGTTTCTCACTTGATTTCTGTGTCTTGAAATATCTTAATCTCCTTACTTCTTTAAAAACCAGTGAGCCTTTCTGGCTAAATTTATAAAAATGAAACAGAATGATTTTGTTAATCTTGCCAGCTACCTCTTTTGTTCAAATGCCAGCAGTCTAGGAAGCAGCCCGGCTCAAATGACTGATACATTTGATTTTTTGCTGATTAATTCTCCAGAGCACCTTGCATCTGTCCAGAGAGGGGACTGGAAATCTTCAGAGAGCCATCTAAGCACTATGATTGGAGGTCAGCTTTATATGTTATTGCCTCTGTTTGAAATCATATCAATTTCAGTCTTCAAACATGTGCATCTGAAATTTAGTATTGACTTTTATTTTGTTGATATGTGTGATTTGATTTTATGGGGTGAAATACATAGTAGGTAAGGCTCTAAATTTTATGATTCAATTTCCTGTGACAAAGTTAATAACCTGATGGGAAAGTGAGGTAGAAGTCTCAGCCAAATGCTGGATAGTGGTCTTCATCATGAAACAAATGGGAAAAGATATTAATTGTGCCTGCAAAGGGGACCTGAAGAATATTTTCTCAAGATGCTTGGCCTCCAAGCTGCTTTGAAAGGTATACGAAGGCACACTGTCTCTCACATCCTGACCTTGAAGTGCATCTGTGGATCCCAGGACTAGAGGATGGGAGTTTCCCATCTTAATTATTGCCTTGGCTGCATCTACAACATTTTGATTTGCTATATTTTCATCATCACTGAGTTCAGAATATTTTCTACCCCTTGTGATTGACTTTTTATTTCACTATAGGTTAGTTAGAAATATTATGATTCATTTCCACAAATATTTTCTAGTTTTTTTTTTTTTTTTTTTTTTTTTGCCTTATTGAGCCCTGACTTAATTCGACAGTATTCACAAAACATGATTCATGGTCCAGAACATTTTGATAAATGTTTTAAGTACACTTGAAAAAGATATATTTTTCTGCATGTGTTGGATGTAATCTCAATTAGGTCAAATTGGTTAATTATAATGTTTAAATGTGCTATATCTGTCTTCTTTTTCTATATGTTACCAAGACAAACGTTTAAAAATCTCCCACTTACATTGTGGATTTATTGAGCTCTTATTTTTGGTTTGTCACTTTTGAGTTTATATATTTTAAAAGCTGTATTATTAAGCTTATATAAATTTATTAATGTTATATATTCCTGTTGTTACCTATCACTACAAAATGTCCCTCTTTATCTTTCCTGTTACTTTTACCTTTAAATTGAAAATATAATAATATATAATATATTAGCACACCCAAACCAGCTATGTTTTTGCTTACATATCATGTTTACATAGCATATATGTCTCTGTGTGTATATATGTGTATACATGTGCATTGGGCTATAAAATCTTGTTCATTTTGTTCCATTTGCAGTATCTTTTATTAGGCCTTTTATTTCTCCTCTCTTGATATTTTTGCATTAATTGAATGTTTTATTTTTATTTTTATTTTTTTATTTTTTTTAAGATTTATTTTTATTTTATTTATGACACAGAGAGAGACACAGAGAGAGAGAGGCAGAGACACAGGCAGAGGGAGAAGCAGGCTCCATGCAGGGAGCCCGATGTGGGACTCGATCCCAGGTCTCCAGGATCAGGCCCTGGGCTGAAGGCGGCGCTAAACCGCTGAGCCACCTGGGCTGCCCTAATTGAATGTTTTAATATTTCATTGTATTTCTTCTGTTATCTGACTTACCATGACTTTGTCATTCTTTTACTGGTTACTTAAGAAATTACAAAAGGCATCCATAACTTATTACCATGTACCTTAAATCAGACAAGGTCCAATATAATGTAAAACATTTGTTTTAACTCTACTTAAACTCCTCTGGCTGATTTCCTTCTATTATACATTTTACTGTCAGATATGTTATCCACACTGCAGTGATTTGTTAACATTATTGCTTTAAACAATTGGTAATCTTTCTTTTTTTTAATTTATTTTTTATTGGTGTTCAATTTACCAACATACAGAATAACCCCCAGTGCCCGTCACCCACTCACTCCCACCCCACACCCTCCTCCCCTTCTACCACCCCTAGTTCGTTTTCCAGAGTTAGCAGTTTTTACGTTCTGTCTCCCTTTCTGATATTTCCCACACATTTCTTCTCCCTTCCCTTATATTCCCTTTCACTATTATTTATATTCCCCACATGGATGAGAACATATAATGTTTGTCCTTCTCCGACTGACTTACTTCACTCAGCATAATACCCTCCAGTTCCATCCATGTTGAAGCAAATGGTGGGTATTTGTTGTTTCTAATGGCTGAGTAATATTCCATTGTATACATAAACCACATCTTCTTTATCCATTCATCTATCGATGGACACCGAGGCTCCTTCCACAGTTTGGCTATTGTGGACATTGCTGCTAGAAACATCGGGGTGCAGGTGTCCCGGCGTTTCATTGCATCTGTAACTTTGGGGTAAATCCCCAACAGTGCAATTGCTGGGTCGTAGGGCAGGTTTATTTTTAACTCTTTGAGGAACCTTCACACAATTTTCCAGAGTGGCTGCACCGGTTCACATTCCCACCAACAGTGTAAGAGGGTTCCCTTTTCTCCGCATCCTCTCCAACATTTGTTGTTTCCTGCCTTGTTAATTTGCCTCATTCTCACTGGTGTGAGGTGGTATCTCATTGTGGTTTTGATTTGTATTTCCCTGATGGCAAATGATGCAGAGCATTTTCTCATGTGCATGTTGGCCATGTCTATGTTTTCCTCTGTGAGATTTCTGTTCATGTCTTTTGCCCATTTCATGATTGGATTGTCTGTTTCTTTGGTGTTGAGTTGAATAAGTTCTTTATAGATCTTGGAAACTAGCCCTTTATCTGATATGTCATTTGCAAATATCTTCTCCCATTCTATAGGTTGTCTTTTAGTTTTGTTGACTGTATCCTTTGCTGTGCAAAAGCTTCTTATCTTGATGAAGTCCCAATAGTTCATTTTTGCTTTTGTTTCTTTTGCCTTCGTGGATGTATCTTGCAAGAAGTTACTGTGGCCGAGTTCAAAAAGGGTGTTGCCTGTGTTCTCCTCTAGGATTTTGATGGAATCTTGTCTCACATTTGGATCTTTCATCCATTTTGAGTTTATCTTTGTGTATGGTGAAAGAGAGTGGTCTAGTTTCATTCTTCTGCATGTGGATGTCCAATTTTCCCAGCACCATTTATTGAAGAGACTGTCTTTCTTCCAGTGGATAGTCTTTCCTCCTTTATCGAATATTAGTTGACCATAAAGTTCAGGGTCCACTTCTGGGTTCTCTATTCTGTTCCATTGATCTATGTGTCTGTTTTTGTGCCAGTACCACACTGTCTTGATGACCACAGCTTTGTAGTACAACCTGAAATCTGGCATAATCTTTCATATTTACCTTTTCTACATTTGCTTTTAACTTCCTTTTTTAAAAAAAAGATTTATTTGTGGGATGCCTGGGTGGCTCAGAGGTTAAGTGTCTGCCTTTGGCTCAGGGCATGATCCCAGAGGCCTGGGATTGAGTTCCACATTGGGCTTCGTGCATGGAAACTACTTCTGCCTAAATCTCTGCCTCTCTCTGTGAGTCTCTCATGAATAAATAAAATATTTTAAAAAGACTTATTTGTTTTTATTTGGTGGGGGGAGAGTGTGAGACAGAGACCATATGAGCAGAGAGAGAGAGAGAGAGAGAGAGAGAGCACATGAGCAGAGGGAAAGGGAGAGGGAGAGAAGCAGACTCCCCACTGAGCATGGAGCCCAGGGTGGGGCTCGAGGTGTGGTTCTATCTCATGACGCTGAGGTCTGACCTGAGAGCCTAAATCCAGCGTCAGACACCCACCTGACTGCATCACCTAGGTGCCCCTGCTTTTTACTTCTTATGCATTACTTCCATTATTCTATCTGGGATCACTTTCCTCCACCCTATTGAGTTTGTTTTCAAGAACTGAAACAATGCAAGGATTGTTAGTTGTGGTCACCTCTGCAAAAGAAACAGGAGAGCTAAATTTTCACTCCTTACTTTATATCTTTCTCAGAAAAGAGTGGCTTTACAGGTAGGTTTTGCTTTTGTCTGATATTTTCAGGTAAAATTATGACCTCTAAAGCCCAAAATATACAAAATTTGAATATATGTGGTATGCCAAAATTGCAACACATATTAGTGTAATTTCTATTAATATTATAAACCTTTTTTTCTACCTGATTACACAAGTGGCAATCTATTCACAGAGATGACAAACATTACAAAAATGAAGAATAATTAAATCTGCCAATAGGAAGACATAGCTCTTTTGTTCCCATTAGAAAAATAAAAATATGTTAAGTAACTGTTAACAACCTCCATATTTGAGCACAGTTGAATGAGACAGTTCCATACATGACATATTTTTAGAAGTTAGACAGGAAATAGTATGGATCCTCCATCAGACCCTATATATTTAATAATCTTCTGGGAACTGCTTCAGACTGTGTGATTATAGAAATGTCAACACCATTCTCTTGAGAATGTGTCATAAGTGTACTACAGAATAACTTCTTTTTATTTTTCCTCATCTAAGATAAAGACCCTGAGTCCTAAAGGAATAAGCGTTCTTTGCCAAGGCCCAGTTTACTCAACAAGTAGCAGCCAAAACTGAACACATTTCATTTTATTTTGATCTTAAGTGCCTGCATTTTGTAGTCTTTCCACCTGGAAGTCTCTCAAGTAGCTTGACCTCAAGAGACTGAAGGCAAATTACCTTCTGCATCTTACCACATTTTCATCTTATCTTGAGATTTCTATGTTAGGAAAGCATTACAAGCCACAAATTTCCCAAGCCAGAAACCCTGGAGTCATCCTAGACAGTCCTGATTCTTATTCCAACAGATCATCAAGTATTGTTTATTCATAAATATCCCTTGCATCTATCCTCTTGTTTTTATCATGTTATTGTGACATTGAGCATTGCTTTGAGGGCAAAAAAATATCCCACAATCTTACTTATTAGTTCTGCTACAAATGGAAAAGCTGTAGCTTTTGCAACCTGTTCTCTAATTGCAAATCCTTTTGTTTTTTCCTAATTGATCCCGTTTTCAAATCTCCATAGGGGCTATTTCAAATTTTCACCAGTTCTTGACTGCTTTCTTTCAATTTACATCTCTATTATCACAGGAAAGAGGTAGGCCTAAATCAGGTAGTTTATCTGGAAACAAACACAAAGTTTTAATTATATGGTGCAAGATGTTATGTGGTAAAAGATCTGAATGCAGAACTATCTTATCCCTCAAGAATTTAAAGATTGAAAATCAGTAGTTTGGGGAAAATACAGCATGCCTGCTAAATGTTATGTTTGCTTAATTAAATTAAGCCATTAGACCTTATTATATCAGAAAACTCAAAAACAGTTTAATGAAGTACTAATGTTTGAGCTTAAAATTTTAATATAAAAGCAAAGGATCCTTTAAAAAGCAATAATTCCTGTTTAAGTATTAAAGAAAAAAGTCATTAAGAGTATGAAATTACTCTTGCTTCTGCTTTCATGCTGAACTCATCATGAAAATAAGGCTTAGTCAATGACTTTGAAAAGAAAGGCTTAGAACTTCCACAAAGACTGCAAAACCACTTTGATTTTGAGCTATGAAAATGGAGTCATTTCTTAGCCAGTGAGTACAACCAATTAATGATGATGGCCTCTTCAGATTAAAGTATTGACTCTAACATGTCACCAATGGCCCCTGCAATTATAGCATTAACACTGACATTGAAGATATTTTTGGTACTTTACAAATGACATGTAACGATGGCACTATGTCTCACTGTTTCTCATTACAATGGTTCTGACACTTGGCATGAATTACAGCCATTTAACACTAGAGTCCTGAAGCTTAAATTTAGAGTTGTAAGCACTGAAAAATCTTTTTCCCGGTGAGACATTTGGTTCATAACTGGCTGCAGAATTGAGTTTAAGGATTTTAGAAGAATGGAATATAATCCAGTTAAAATGAGAAATTCCACTTTTGCACTGGCATGGAATGTGAAATCTATATAAATGTGAAACAAGTACACCAAACATCCTGTCACATCCACTTTTGAGCTGAAAGAATATGACTATATTATTACTATAATTATAGAGAATTGGCAATTATTCCAGGTTTCAGCTTGGAAATATAGTCTGCAAATTTTAGGTAAACTCTAATCTTCAGGGGGAAATTTTAATTTGCCATTTTATGTCCATTGTAAGGCATATCCCAATATCAACTCCTAATTTTCAAAGGTCTATGTAAACAACTGTCAAGAGAGTGCTATTAAGTGAGGTTATGCTAGGTATTACAGTGAGGGGCAGGAGCAGGACAATTTAAAACACATGTGCCTTCATAAACTTCCCCAATGCTTATTGTTTCTGTGAAGGGGTTTCTGGTTCAAGGGTTACATGCATTTCGGATGTATATATCCAAGGAAGCCACAGTTAGCCCTGGGCACTTCTCTTTGAGGACTACTATACTAAAAGTCTCTGAATGGCCAATCATAGCCTCTGGAGGTATCTCTTCTTTCAACCTTTGCTTTCCATCCGAGGTAGGACAGTGTTTCCTGCACCTTCCTCCCTTTTCAAGTCATCTACTGTACTCTTGATGCACCAGAGCCTTTCTCTCAGAGACTATCTATCCTGGTCCAGGGCTTCTTTTCGCACATGCATGTCAGTTACGGTGCGATAGGCAGAATAATGGTCCCTAAAGTCATCTAATTCCTAATCCCCAGAATGTGTGTATATGTTATGTTATATGGCAAAAAAAAAAAAAAAAAAAAAAAAAAAAAAAAACCTTTGAAGATGTGATTAAAGTTAAAAACTTTGAGATGGGGAGATTGTTCTGGATTATCTGACTAGGCTCAATCTAATCAGGTACATCAATAGAAAATGAAAAAAAAAAAGAGTGAGTCAGATAGGTGTGAGAGCAGATGGAGAGATCTGAAGAGTGAGAGGGACTCAGCTTACTGTTATTGCTGGCTTTGAAGGCAGAGTGAGGGGGCTTCACCCAAGGAATGTGGCTGGCTTTTAGGAGCTACAATGGATCTCAGCTGACATCCATGAAGGAAATGGGCTCAAAAATTACAAACGCAAGGAATGAGTTCTTCCAACAACCTAAACAATTCAGGAAATGGATTCTTCCTGAGAGCTTCTAGAAAGAAATGAGCCCTGCTCCCTCTGATTTTAGCCCAGTGAGACCCATGTTGGGCTTCTAACCTATAGACTTTAAGATAATAAATTTATGTTAAGGCACTACATACGTAACAATGTGCTATAACAACAAAAAACTAATACAGGAGTTCCTCATACTGTTCCATTTATAGGTATGTAAAAAAAGTAATAACTAGGACTTCTGGGGAAGATGGTAGAGTAGGAGGATCCTGGGCTCAACTAGGCCCATGGACATAATTAGATAAAACCTACAATTAGATAACACCCAGCAGAGCATATTTTCCACAGTTAAATGTAGAGAAGAGACCACACAAAAGAAAGTAGGAAGGGCAGAGATGGTCAGGAGCCAAACAGACCCATGGGACACGGGAAGGAGTGACACCATAGGTTTAGAGATAGGGGACAAGTAGATCCCCATACAGGACACCCCAGGCATGGGGTGGGGAGGGCCACATTGAGAAGATGAATCCCTATAACATTTGGCTTTGAAGACCAGAGAGGCCTAGCTTCATGGGCTTTTATAATCAGTGGGATTTAACACCTAGAACTTTAAAAATCAGTTGACTCAGCTCTGGGAGAACCAGAGGGCAATAGGAAACTGAGTCCCCATTCTGGAAGAGACAGCACAATGAACAGCCCACCTGAGATACAGCATAGATGCAGCAGTTTGAAAAACACCTAGGATGTACAAGAAGATTAATTTACTAATCTTCGTGTGTGGGATGGAAAGGCTGGGTTCTTTGAGAGGCATTTCTAAGAATGGAAGAGCTGGTGGGCACCATTTCCCATCCTGCCCCATAGTCTAGATACATGGACACCTGCAGAAACCAGCACAGTGCCAACACTCTGCACTGAGCTTGCTAACAGTGTCCAGGCCCTGGTACTTTTGTGAATCTGCCTGCTCCAACACAATTGGCCTTGGAAGAAGTTTTCCCAAGTATTTGCCACAGTGGACCTACGAGGAACTTGTTGGCCCTTAGTGCTAGACCCCAGTGACTTCCTGAGAACATACCCTTCAATACACCTCTGGCAAGAGTCCAACCAAAATGGTGCCATAAGTAAGTTAGCTATGGCAAGAGACAGCACCATTCCAAAGTGACTCCTGTCCTGGGGAGAGGGGAAGATAACCTTAGGCATCTGAACTGGGTCTCACTACAGCCCCAGCAGTGGGCTGGAGGCAGATAGCCCCGCCTGACTGCAGCCCCACCCACAAATGAAAGCTTCTCAGGGAACAACAAAGGGAGAGTGCCCCCCTTCAGCTCTGCTAAATGCCTGATCTCACTAAACTCAAGAGAGCTCCAGACTCACCCACTAAAAACATCCACTCACTCACACAAACCCTGCCCACAACAAGCAAAGAGAACCATTGCAGACAACTGAACTGAAGGCAAATGTGACTCAACCACAATAGTAGGGCACATACAACACACTTAGGAGACACCCCTAAAGCATCAGGTCTGGTGGACAGAGGACATTACACTACAGGGCACCATAAGACCTCTTCATAAGGCCATTACTTTACTAAAATGTATATTACATTCATTGATATTTGGGTATTAAACCAGACTTGGATTCCTAGGATAAATTCTACTGGGTCATGGTTTATAACCTTTTTATATTCTGCTAGTTAGATTTAGTTTTCTAGTACTCTGAGGATTTTTCATATATATATCTTAAGAAACAAAATTGTGGGGAAGCCTGGGTGGCTCAGCAGTTGAGTGTCTGCCTTTGGCCCAGGGCGTGATCCTAGAGTCCTGGAATCGAGTCTCACATCAGGCTCCCTGCATGGAGCCTGCTTCTCTCTCTGCCTATGTCTCTGCCTCTCTCTATGTGTATCTCTGATGAATAAATATAATCTTTAAAAAAAAAGTCACAAGAATTTTTAGTTTCCTTTTGTGTTTATCTGTTTTGACATCAGGGTATAGTGGCCTCATAGATTGAGTTGAAAAATGTACCTTTTCATCTACTTTTTTTCTTTCTTAAAGCCTTTACTTTGAAACATAATGAAAAATCTTACAGGTATGCATGAAAAAGTAAGACATGATTACAGTAAAAGTTAAGATAATCTAACTATAAAGCTTTAATGCCTGTCAGCTAGTGGAGGCTAAAGTTCCGAGCATGACATGTTGCAGGACTGAAAGGAATGGTAATTCCTTTCCTTCTTCAGTCTCCCCTTCAACAGAATCCATGCTAAACTCCTCATAATCCTTCTCAAGAGCTGCCATGTCCTCCTGGGCCACACAAAACTCTCCTTCCATGCCCTTACCCACATATCAGTGAACAAAGGTATGCTTGGGATACACCAGGTCAAATGTGTGATTCAGGCTATCCCAGACCTTATTCAATGGCTGTGCTGTTGCATAGAGCTTGTGTACCTTGGCCAGGTCTCCACCAAGTACCAGTGGGAGGCTGGTAATTAACACTAACTTTAAGGCCAGTGGGGCACTAGTCCACAAACTGAATGCTGCACTTGGTCTTAATGGTGGCAATGGTGTCACTGATATCTTTGGGAACCATGTTGTCATGGTACAACAGGCATCAAGCCATGTATTTACTATGGCAAGGGTGACATTTCATCATCTATTTGGCTGGCTCAAGGCATGTATTGGTGATCTCTGCTACAGAAAGCTGATCATGATAAGCATATGTGGCCAGGGGAAGTGGATGTGGGGATAGGGGACCAGATTGGTCTGAAATTCTGACCAATCAACATTGGTCAGATCAAAGATCAAAATTCAGAGCTCCATCAAATCTGAGGGAAGCTATGATAAAGGACAATTTGACCTACCAACCTATTTAGGTAGGGTGTTCAATATTGAGGTTTCTATGACAGATGTCTAAATGGCCTCAATGTCTACCATAAGGCACAGAATGCTCCAGAATGATGTGATTAGAGAGGATGGAATTGCAATGCTCAACTAGAACTGTGGAAACCTGAGAGGCTGGGTAAATGGTGAACTCCAGAATGGACTTCTTGCCAGAGTTGGCAGACAGGCATTCCATTAGCAGAGAGGTGAATCCAGAACCATTTCCTCCTCCAAAGCCACAGAAAACCAAGGATCTTTATAGACCTGTGGACTGGTTTTTTAAGTTGGTCCAAGACAAGGTCAATAATCTCTCTGCCAATGGTGTAGTGCTCTAGGGCAGTTATTGACAGCATCTTCTTTGCCTGTGATGAGCTGCTCAGGATGGAAGAACTGGCAGTAGGTGTTACTGTGAACTTCATCATTGACCATTGGTTCCAAGTCTACAAACACGGCCTTGGACACATGCTTGCCAGTACCTGTCTCACTGAAGAAGGTGATGAAGGAGTCATCTCCTGCTCCAATGGTCTTATCACTTGGCATCTGGCTATTGGGTTAGATGCCCTGTCTCAGGCAATAGATCTCCCAGTAGGCATTGCCAATTTGGACACCAGCCTGGCCAATGGAGATGGAGATACACTCATGCATGTTAGATATGGATTAGCAGGTACAAGCTACAGGTCCCATTTATGGTCCTCAAACAAGTTAAGAGTCGAGCTAAGTAATACAGTTCCTCTTCATCTATTTTGTTTTGTTTTGGAGGAGTCTGTTAAGATTACACTTAGTTTTTCAAATGTTTGGTAGAATTCACTAGTAAGGTCATCTGTACATATTTTTTTCTTTGTGGGAAGTCCTTAACAAATACCAATAAATTATTTTTTCCTTTCTGTTTCGATTGTATAATTTCTATTGATATATTTTAATTTTTTTCTTCTGCTATCTCAAATATGTTGTTGATTTCTTTAGTAATTTTTTTAATTTTGGGTATAAAATTCTAGGAATTCTGGAATTTCAGTCTAAAATTTTTATTTGGTAATTATTTAATAATTTATATCTGCTTATTAATGTTCTCTATTTTATGAAATATTTTTATCATATCTCATATATTTTCTTTTTGTATGATTGCCTTTAGTTCTTTGAACATATTTAAAATAGCTTCTTAAAGTATTTCATGCTAAGCCCATCACCTTGGCCCCTTCAAAAGAAGTTTCTACTGTCTTCTGTTTTTCCTGTCAATGGGTCACACTTTTCTATTTCTTTCTATGTTACCTAAACTTTTCTGAAAACGGGATCTTTTTAATAATATGTTGTAGCAATTCTGCACACTGATCCCTAATTCCACCCCAAATGTGTATAGAATTGGCACAATGGTCTTATAATCAATTAGGCAATGAATAACAGTTTTGAAGATGTACTTAAGACTGGTTCTATAGTTCTACTCAAGTTATATACTTTAGAGAAGCCTAAAATCATCTGTACAAAGAACTATTCACAAAAATGTTCATTATATCAATATTTGCTGGAGAGAGAAGAAGGAAGGGAAAAATTAATTTAAATGTCTATCAGCTAGAGAATGGATAAATGAATTTGAATATTTTTTGCTCCTGGATTCTATCCACAAAATAAATTGTAAATATTGGTTGTGGTGAGGACACAAGATTTTTGTTCTTTTACCATGATTCTCTATTGTGTATAGATACAGAATATTTGGTAATGAATAAGTAAAAGGAGAAAAATATATTATTTATAACAAAAATAATAAATAATAAGTACTTTAGATTGAAGGTAAATGATTCTAGTTAGAAAATATATCTGTTCAAGTGAATGAAGAGTTACAAATAAGGTAAAGGCAGACTAAAATATAAACACAAAAGAAAAGTCAACAATATGATATTAGAGTTTAAATATAAGAAATAGATAAGTAAAAAGTAAAAGATTGGGGAAGAGTTGTAACATGAAAACACTAATCATTACAAAGCTGAAGTGGCTCTATTGATATCAGACAAAGAATGCTTCAGTTAAAGGAATATTAGCAGACAAGAAAAGGTATTGATTTTGATAAAAATGTGAAATAAGCAAGAAGACAAGCAAATCTAAATGTGTGCATCTAACAATGAAATTCAAGCTACATTGAAAGACAATAAACTAATGGAGAAAATAAACTGTGAAATTCACATATGTAGTTGGAAATTTCAACCTTCTTTTCTTCATCCTTGACAGAACAAATACATTGTTAACAAATACATTGAAAATACATTGAAAATTGTTAAGATATACAAAACTTAAATTATTATCAAACATTTTTAATGAATTAATATTATTAAGACATTACATTTAATAATTTCAGAATATATGTTATTTTAAAGTAAAAATGGAATATTACCAAAATAGACAATATCCTGGGCCATAAATTAATTCTTAGTGAACTTGCAAGGATTGAATTCATTCTTATTGTATTCTTTGATGAGATAATATTTAATTATGAACTAATAGCCAAAATATATCTGGAATATTCCCAGATATTTTGAAATCAAATATCATACTTCTGAATAACTGATGGGTCAAAGAAGAAATCAGAAAAGGTGTTAAATTTGAAAATTGAATGGTGTTATTATGAAATATAACATAATGAAGTTTGAGGAATATAACTCAAGCAATAAGATAAAGTTTTAGTATTTTTAAGACAAAAGAATGGTTAAAATAAATTATTTAAACTACCAAATTAGGATGCTAGATAAAAGAACGGCTAAAGCTAAATTCAAAGGTAGGAAATTAGGAACAGAGAATGAACATCAACACAATAACAAAATAACAAATGATAGATAAAAATTATTGGAAAACACTTGTGTCCTTGAAAAGTAGAGATAAAGCCATGAACCCCTAGGTAGACTAATGATGAAGAAAAGAGGAAACAGTAAGCAATAACATCCTGAATGAATGAGGCAACATTACAGACCCTAGAGAAAAAGAAGAGTAAGAATAATGGAGGATAAGGATGAGGGTAATAACATATTTAATGTTAGCGATCTTAAGTTAAAACCAACTTATCAAAACAAACAATATTCTGCAGAAAATCTGAATTATCCTGCATTATGAAAGGAGGTATGCTCATAATTAAAAACTTTCCCACATATTTCCACCCAAAGTCATAATGAGTAATTTGTATCAGTCTTGTCTTACTGTAATGACCAACTTGAAAATTTGACAAAAATAAGAAACAGCTATTTTCACACTTGTTTTAAAAATCAATGCATGACTGTGATCCATGAGAAAATAGTCAATCAAAGTGAGGGGACATTACTGTTAACCTTCGAATCCTTAGACATTAAATAGATAATTGGGGAATATTATGAACAATTTATCAAGTAAACTGTAAAACTTAGGTAAAATTTGAAATTTCTTATAAGACATAAATAACATCATATCTAATGGTGAAAGATTGACTTCTAACTTCTAAATGGTAAATTGAACACCAATAAAAAATAAATAAATAAAAAAAGAAAACCAAGAAATCAGGAAAATGTTAAAAAAAATCTGCTCCCATTACTTTTATTCAATACTATATTGAAATTTCTGTTCAATGCAAAAAGGCAAACAATATAAGTAAAAGGCATACAGATTAGAAATGAAGAAATAGACCATCCTTATTTGCAAACATGCTTCTTTACAAAACTAATTCTAACATTTATGTAAAAGTGTAAAGATCCTAGGGCATCCAAGACAATTTTAAACAAAGAACAAAATGGAAGGGTTTATACTATTTTATTTCCAGACATACTGTTATGATACAGAATTAAACAGTGTATCATATGGATATAAGCATAGAAAGAAAAATCAATGTCATAGAATAGAATCCATAAATGGACACACATGTAAGTGATCAATTGGTTTAATGAAGGTGCCAACATAATTCAATTTAGGAAGATTGTATTTTCCAGTATTTCACAGTATTTCTACTGTGCTAGAACACCTGGATATGTCTATGAAAACAAAAATGAACTTTAGCTCCTACCCCATAAAATATGACAAATTAACTCAAAATGGACCATAGGCCTAAATAAAAACCTAAAACTATAAAATTCTTGAAGAAAAAACATAAATGAAGTTCTGAACCGAATGTCAGCCAAGATTTCTTAGTACAACCCCCCCCAAAACTGTAATAAAACAAAACAAAACAAAAAGTAAGTTGAATTTCATTTAAAAATCCACTTCAAAAAAGGCAATGTTAAAAGTGAAAAAGAAAGCCAAATGACAGAGTATTTTTACATTAATTAATAATGCAAAGGGCTTATTATCAAAATTTATAAAAACCTCTTATAAAAATTAGAAGATAAATAACCAAACAAAAATAGGCAAAAGATATTCAATGCTTTTAGTTATCAATAAAAATGCAAAATAAAACAGAACAATATGTTATGGCAAACACAGCTGAAAAGTTAAAATTAAAAAAAATTGACAATAACAAGTATTGGTGAGATATGGAGCAAATGGAATTCTCATACTTTTCTGAGAAATACAAAATTGTATGGTCACTTTTGACATTGATTTCCAATTTTTTACAACATTAAAATATACTTGTCGTACAATCCTACTCCAGGTATTTTACTAAAAGAAATGAAAACATACAACTCTGCAGTAACCACTCATGTTCATATAAATTTGTTCATAGGAGATACAAACTAGAGATGGCCCATATGCCAATCAACAGGTGAATGGACTAATTGTGGTATATTTATTCAATGAAATATAACACAGCGAACACTAAAAAGAATATGCTACAGTATCAGAAACAAAACGAGTGAATCTCAGAAATCATTGTGCAGAGTGAATGAAGGCAAAAACAATAAAGTATGTATATGGTATGATTCTACTTATAGAAGAGACAAAAATAACCTACAGTGATATAAATAAGATCAGCAGTTGCTTGATTGAAGAATTAGGTTGTTTATGTATTTTATGTTATTTTGAAAAATTCATCTGGATCTAAACATTTTACTTGATTGTGCTTTACTGTGGTAAACTATACCTAAGTAAATGGATTTAGAAAATAATACATGCCATGGACAAAATATATTAAAATAGAACAAAAGCAAAATCTAATGAAAGTAGGTCTTTCTCCAACCAACAGACAAGCATCATACATGGTTCAGGGTGTATGTCCCCAGAAATATATCATATATATGTAAACTCATAAGTGCATAATTGCATTTTTTAACATCAAAGGAATATTTTATACCTTAAAAGGAACACACTCACAGATGTTTGCTTTTTATACCAAATTTAATGAAATGTAAATTAAAAGAAAAACTAATTTCTTTCACTACATAAACATAGAGGCCAATAATAACATTGTATTAAGTCTGGTTTCTTCAGTATCTCTATTATTTAATAAATTCCAATACTTTGAATATAAGAGAAGGTCAATACATAATTGTAAAATTAATACAGCATATCTGGGTCTCCACAATCTCACTACCAATGATATTGGGGAATATATTTTGGAAAAGAAGCATATGAAATGTAATTATCAGAGTTTAAGAGGGAGTTGTGTCTTAAATTTGTGAAGCAAATCAGGATTTTAAAAATCACTTTGCTCTACCAAATTTTTATAGCCTAGGCACCTGATTTATAAGAGTTATTTTTCCTTTAAAAATCAGTAAGTGGAGTGCTGTAATTTTTACTACAGATTTATGTCATGATGAAAAGTTGATCTATTCTTGGAAGATTAAACATAAACTACACAATTTTGATAAATGGTTAGTAATGAACAGATTTCATTTTCATCTTGCTCTCTCCCAAAATGATTTTTTTAGCACTAAACCTTGTTATATTCATATACATATATAACTAAAGGAAGGATTTAATGATTAACATACATTGAAGAATAAAATTAGTTGTCTATTCAAAGAGAAAAGCTTTGAAATGAATAAGAGTACAAATGACATTTCATGAATATGGGAAGTCTGAGATATTTTACCTAATGATTTGCTAGATTGTGAAAATAAACTCTTTTGTTATGTATCTCAAGAGTTTTCTTATTTCCTTTGTGTATTCATACTTTTTAAGTAAAAAATCATGCACATTCTTTAGGATCGATGTAAATTCATAATTTAAAATAACATTTACCTAGAACTGGCAAAGTAAATAAAAATCTGATTAGACATCTGGTAAACCTGATAAATTCTCAACTTTTTTTTCTCTGATTTTATCAGACAAAACTGATAAAATCTCACATATTTCTCTTTTTTTTTCCCAGTGAATTTTAAAGAGGAATAATTTCTGATCTATATTTATTAGATTATTTTCTAGGGTCACAAAATGGAAGTAGGTAAGTATTTCTAGTCTATCAAAGTTATCTAAATTAAATAATAACTTGCTTCCAATATTGTATTGTCTTCTTTTGTGTTAATCTACATTTGGGACTTTGAAAGCATCAAGGCATTAATATCACGTTATGAAAAAGTCAAATTGAGTTTATATGAAAAATGTCTAAATTTGGCAGTCTCGGACATCTTCAATCATTATTTTGGAGTATATTATTGGTTGTACTTTGAAATGACAGTTGAACTTACTATGTTTTAAACAGAAGCAAATGCCAACTGCTATAAGGACAAAGAATGGCCTACACAACTTGAATGGAACCTATTGGGGAACCTTGGAAATTGTGGAGAAAACGTAGGCTGTAGAGCATAAATGAAGGATTAATCATAGAGTAGAATACTAGAATAGAATTTAGCCTTCCCACAGAATTGAGACACAGCCCATAAATCTCAATATGAAACTCAGTGGGTGTGACATCCAATGTTCTGTATTCCATATCCACCCAGATGTTTTATCTTTTTTTGCATCAAAGGATTGAGAAATAAAATGGAAATTGTATTTTTATTTAAAATGTTTTCATCAATAACATGTTAGAATGATGGAACTATTTTACAGGATGAAATTAAATTAAGGACATTTTTTATGTTCAAGTTTAACTAGTTTCCTTTTAATCTAATCTGCAATAGATTCATATTCATTTTCTAATTAATGATATAACCCTGTGATTGTATAATAACATATGGGGGGAATTACTTTAATTCTTATAGTTTCCATTGGCACATTCAACCACAGTTACAAGATCCTTGTGTTTCAAATATTTTAATGCTTTACCACACACAAGCACTCCTGAATATGGCAGAAAAAAATTTACTTAACTGAACATTTTTAAAACTTGAGCTTGACAAATAATGACTTTACCATCTAAAAGAATCTATTTTAAAATTAGGGAATCAATGAAAAATAATGATGACTGAACAAATATCTTCTCAAAATGATTGTTCTTGATTTATATTAGAATTCAGAAGAAAAGACATTAATTTTATGAACCTAAAGGTTTTTCCCCCTAAATTATTAGGGGGAAAGAAGACAACTAAACCTGTTCTTTTCACAATTATTATTTTATCATTGAAAATTACTGGAACTGGATTTTTGACTTTTCTTAGACATGAGCCCAATACACTAGAAAATGTAAATTAATGGTCCTCATGCAATAAGCCCTGAGGATGCTGTATTGCTCTGTTGGCCCTCTACTTGGCATGATATCTAATGGTCTCCTGCTATCTATTGTTTGCACCTTGAAGAAATAAGATTATTTATGCCAGCCTTGCAAATAAGTACACAACAATTTATCAGCACAAATTGTTTTGTCAGCCTGTCTTATCCTATAGTTTTGCCAGTTAATGAACACTAACTTATTTTACCTCAGTAGCCTAACATAAATCACTGCTCATTCTCAACAAATTTCAGCAGCAGTTTTGTCAAAGTTGATAGCAATACAATCTAAGTGAGTTAAAATAATATTAGCATTTATTATTTTTTTAATGTAGATATTTATACCAATAAAGTTCTACATATTTTTGCCTACATAATATAAACATTGCCTGCAGTTAATCTAGCATATTGATTTTATGCATTTTTCCCTCTTCCTTCCCAAAACTCCATAAAAATGGCAATACAAAATAAAGAAAAGGCTTATACCAATAAGAAATCAGGGAAAAGAAGAGATAATAGCATTCTGGAAATACAAAGAGGACACAAAAAATTAGAACAGCTTTGCAAACCACAGAATAGCTCAGCATTAAGCCACCTCTGGGGAGTTGGGGTGGGGCTGGGGAGACAACAAATACCAGGCTTCTTCTGGAAATGTATATGCAGAAAGCCCCAAATGCCTACTTCTGAAGACAGATTATAGAGGTCACAAGTGGAGGATAGTTTGAATGGTGCATTTGGCCTTTCTAGATATACATTCCTGTAGGGGTTAGATCCCCGCATCTCTTCCCTTATAATGATTACTTTCTACAAACGTGGAATCATAAAGCATTCAATATAAGCAACAATCAGGGCTGAATGTGGAGATGAATTGCAAAACTAAAAAGAGTGAGGTTATGCACATACCTTCATGACAAATAGTAAAACTCTCACTCTCTCATTACATCCTTTTTTTTTTTTAAGATTTTATTTATTTATTCATGAGAGACATACAGAGGGAGGCAGAGACACAGGCAGAGGGAGAAGCAGGCTCCCTATGAGAGCCTGAAGCAGGACTCAATCCTGGGACCCTAAATTCATGGCCTGAGCCAAGGGTAGATGCTCAACCAATGAGCCAACCAGGCATCCCTCTATTTTTTTTTTTTAATAGCTACTTTCATTTGGGTATTTTCTTACCTGCAGCCAAGCCATCCTGATAGAGAAAATTTATTAGCAACTGACAGAGTTAGTGTGTGAAAAATATGCTTTAATACAACTAAATAAAGTACTTTGTCCTCATAGAGAAAAAATGTGATGAGAGTAACAAGTTTTAAATCAAATTTCTATTCCACCAAGTGTATTACTAGACTGAGGAATGAGAAGGAGCAAGGGAGTTCCTCCACAACCTTCTGTTCAAACCTATCTGCTACTGATAGAAATGAGTAGAAATGTCTGGGTCTGGGTGTTATTGATCCTGGGTCCTTCAAAAGCAGTTGTGCATTTCTCACTTTTTTGTAGATGTCCACCTTAATATGTTCAATTAAGTTATGTAACAAAATGCTAATAATTGTGTAACGAATAATTACCCTTTCTGTCCATTTATTTGCATAATAATTAGAAATGAGTATTTCATTATACATAACATACTAGCTTTCTCTTCTACCTTAGCTGATTATGATATTCTTTCTGTTATGTTCATACCAACTACTCTGGTGCTTACAAAATTAAAGAACTTTATTTCATGACATAATCCTTGTGATTGATAACAGTCATTTCCAAACTGCATCCAGTCCCAGAGTACTACGGAGATGATTAGAGGACTTTTTTAAGGGGCCAGCTGTGTGTATGTGTGTGTCTATGCAAGTTTGTGTATGCGTGTATATGAGTATAAATGAATGTATGTATACATGTGTATGGATCAGTATATAATTATGAATGTGCATATATCAGTGTATGTTTGTGCATGTATATGTAAGAGCTGTTACAAAGGAGTATAGTTGCAGGACCCCATTTCCAGCTACACTCACAGGAACTGTCATTGGATCTGTCTTGTTTCTAAAACTCCTTGTAAGATTTTTGGGATGCTGAGTGGCTCAGTTAAGCACCTGACTCTTGATGTTGGCTCAGATTGTGATCTAAGGGTCATGGGACCAATCTCGCCTCTGGTTCCACGTCACACTTAGCAAGGAGTTGGCTTGAGATTCTCTCTCTCCCTCTCCCTCTGCTCCTCCCCCACCTCAAAAAATAGATCTTTAAAAAAATAAAGCCCCTATAAGTTTGCATATGGGAAATCAATGTTCAAGAAATAATAAAAATGTAAAAGGAGCTCAGCAAATAGCCAAAAATCACTTAAACCTGCTTTTCTGAAATAATTAGGAACATATGCACTTTAAATCTACACATAATCTTTCAATTTAATTTTAGCAAATATATCACCCTCTACATTTTTTTCCTAAGCAAGATAGCTTTCCGTAAATAGCCATATTTCTATCCAGATTTTTTTATTTTTTCTTTTTCCCTGGATCACCTTATGGAAGAATTATAATGAGCAGAAAAATTGGCAAAATTCAAGGATCAGAAAGAAAAAAGAAATGGAACAGGGCTAGGTAATCCATACATTGCACAATAAGCCTCAGAATAATTGAATTGATTCTAGTTCAGAAATGATTTGGCCTAAAATATTCTTTCTTGTCTATTGTCTGCATATTTGCATATGCTTTCACAGAAAAATCAAGGCCAAATCACTTTGCAGAAATACCTCTACCCACTATATTTTGTCACTTCACTAGTGACTGTGAAGCCTTTGCTAAATTAATAGAATTTTACTTTATTTTATCTTATTTTTAAAGATTTTATTTATTTATTCACGAGAGACAGAGAGAGAGAGAGAAAAGTAGAGACACCGGCAGAGGGAGAAGCAGGCTCCAGGCAGGGAGCCCATTACGGGAGTCGATCCTGGGCCTCCAGGATCACGCCCTGGGTGGAAGGCAACGCTAAACCGCTGAGCCACCTGGGCTGCCCAATTAATAGAATTTTAAAATAATTTATATATTTTCTGGAGATTCTTAGAAAGTAGTGAACATTAGTGGAAGTACCTCTATGCATAGAGATATTAGTGAATATAGGAAACATACATTGAATTTAAGTTTTCAGACATGGGTCAATATGGAAAAATTAAATGACTTTATTTTTTCCTATTTTCAGAAATTAAATTTAGAAATGAGAATGTGACATTCTCATAAGTAACATGCACATTGCATTTCCAATTTTAGACTGTTTGCACTCCATATTCTAAGTTCTCAAATTTGGCATTAGGACAACCTCTCAGCCCTTAAATAGCAGCACAGCCCTTAAAAAGCAGTACAGACTCCCACTTTGACTATTAGAAAACCCAAATTTTGGTTCTGTTTCACTCATGTATGATATTTTTGTCATAAATATCTTTGCTACAAGTATTTTACTACAAACATTTTTATCACATAACTAATTGGCTATAAGGCAATTTTGCTGTAAAAGTTTAAAAAAAAAGGCAAAAAACCCGAAAAATTGATGGAAAGTTTGTTGGTTTCATCAATTGGTTGACAGTCTGGTTTGCTTCTCTATTGATTCAATATTCCCATTTTTATATTGTATAAATCTTAACTTTCATAATAGCCTATACAGTGGTTTCAAACCGGCATTCCCCACAGAGATTTGGAATGTTTATCAACAGATGAGGCAATATGCCAAGAACAAGTAGCAAGGTAGAAGGCTTTCGCAACACAATGCAAAGCTCAGATACAGGACATTCCTTTTTTTTTTTTTTAAAGATATTATTTATTTATTCATGAGAGACAAGGGGGCTGGGGTGGCAGAGACACAGGCAGATTGAGAAGGAGGCCCCATGCAGGGAGCCGGATGTGGGACTCAAATCTGGGACTCCAGGATCATGCCCTGTCCCAAAGGCAGGTGCTTAACCTCTGAGCCACCCAGGTATCCCAAAGCTCAGATACAAATACACATTCTAGTATGTGGAAACTGATACCTCTCTTAATGAAGAACTTTTAGCCAAAAAAGAAAATGTATGATGTCTCCAAATGAGGAGACAAATCAACAAACAAAAAAGGCATCAGTGTCTAGTGAGCTCTCTCTTCCTGGTTTGCAGATGGCCGTCTTCTCTTTGTTTCCTCACATGGTAGAGGGAGAAAGAAGCAAGCTCTCTTGTGCTTCTTCATAAAGGCTAGTACTAATCCCATCATAAGGGCCCCATCCTCATAACCAAATCACTTCCCAAAGACCTCACTTCCAAATACCCAAATCCCATTTAGGGTTATAATAATCACATTTGAATTTTGGGGAAAATAGAAGCATGTATTCCATAACAGCAGCTCACATTCTGTCAGTTTAAAATTTCTCTGATGTCCCCTTATGGCATCCTTTACCAAGTCACCATCATATCTCTTACCTGGAATAACTGCAAATATACAGCTGAATACAGAAATGCCTGGTTAAAATGTTGTCATGCTCCTAACTATTTATAAGATGAAATTCAAAATCATTAATAAGAGATACAGCCAGGAAAATAGACCCTAACTTCTATCTCCAGTCACTGTCCTTCCTATTGTATTTCTGCCACACAGAATGGCATTTTTCTATGCTTCCTCAACGTACCTGTTTCTTCTTTCCCACTCTCAGAAGCATCATTGTGCTATTCTGACAGCCCAATTCCCTGCTTCCTTGTCCACATATAACTACATCTTATTTTGCTTGACTTAGTCCCACTTATCAAGCAAGTTTCCATTTAAGTATCATTTCTTAAGGCTTTTTCTTTTATCTCACTTAAGTCCCTTGGTTAGATTATATTCTTTATGACTTCATGAAGCACTATATTTTTCTGTACGTACACTGATAAAATAATTATTATACATTTCTGTGGGATTTATTTATAGAATCATCTTTTAAGAGAAAATTTATGCTTTGAAACTCCTTAGGAAAATGTAATACTGGAGAAAAGTATTTTGTGCCTCAAAAGGGCCAAGTGACCCAATTCTTACAAGATCGGACCCGGTTAATGCTACTTCTAATATGTCTTATGTGAAGCAATTGCCTTGTATTTAGGTGCCATGCAAGTTAAAAATATGTATTTTTAGACATCAGAATTGCACTCCATGTGGCAAAATGATATGCTACAAAGGGCCATCAGAAACTGAAAATAAATAAAAACTTTCTACTCCCTACTGCACCAGAGTGTATAATTGCTTGAATTAAACATATGTACATGACTCAACTCCATTTACAAACATAATGAAGTTACTTTTTTAGTGTGTTTCCCATTACTCCCCAACTAGATAGAAAATTCAACAAGACCAGGTGCTATGCCTCTACTTTCAACTCCGTATTCATAGTTCATGTAGCACAGTGACTGATAAATACTACTCACTTAATATTTGTCAGAATAGTGAATCAAAACATTTTTGTAGGAATGACTTGCTATCCCAGCCCCTATATTTTCTTATGGTATATATAGAAGATGTAATACCTGATAGTGAGTTTTAGGGGTTTTGTTATACTACCAGGGATCTCTTAAAGACAGAAAAGGCTATGGAATCCTGAAGAATGACTTACTGAGGGTGAAATTTGGATACTGATTTAGAATAAGGAAGTCTTCTTGACTCCTCATAATAGCTCGTGTAATGGCTAACACTGTTGAATGCCTATTTTTAGGGTAGATAGGCCATAAACAAGTTGAGAGGAGGAATGAGATCTTGTTCATATTGATTTGACTAGAGCAGTGGTTCTCAACCAAGGTGATTTTCCCTTTAAGGGGATATTTGGCAATATCTGGAAACGTTTTGATTGTCACAAGTAGAAAAGTATTAATGGCATGTAGTGGCTAGAGGGCAGTCATTACTGCAGGACTACAATAACAAAGGGAAAGTAGAAATCAACAAAAGTCTTAATGAATTGCTAAAGGACAACTGTGGGCTTCTGTGATGGCATAGAATTTCTGGGAAATGCAGACATAAAGGGTGTTTGCACCCATTCACAGGTTAGTTTCCTCAGATCTTCCACTCAATTATCATGAAAAACAATATTTAAGGAATATTTGAAGAAAACTCCCTTTGTCCATGCAGGAGGGAGAGATGGCTGCTGCTGTAAAAAAAAAAAAAAAAAAAAAAAAAAAAAAAGGCACAAAGCCCTTCCCTTCCCCCCAACAGGGCTTCTGTCAAAAGCCTTAAGTCTAAAAGTGAACAGCCTCAACTTCGAGACACAGGTAAAACTTGTTTCTGTGGGAAGAACAGAAAATATAAAAAAACACTATTTCTATAGGAGGGACTAGAAACATTCCCAAACCCAGGTTTCTAATCTAGTACAATTAGAAATTTCTTTCCTCAATGGGCAGGGCAGTACACTCTTCCACACAATGTCCACTACAGATAAAAGGTAGAATTTGGCTACCAAGAAAAAAAATACAGGAACGTTAAGAAATCTCCAGCATTGAGACCTAGGCTCACATATCCTGCATAAACTGAGGTTGGATCAGGACAACAGAGAACTCTCAAGTCCCCAAAGCAAGGTTAGTAACTACTGAAAAATTAGCAACCTCATTCTGACTCTAGGAGAGAGACAAGACTCCTTCTGAAGCACTGTCTGGCAGGGACAGATGAAAATCAAGGGTTAGATTTTTTTTTAAATAATTTATTTATTTATGATAGTCACACAGAGAGAGAGGCAGAGACATAGGCAGAGGGAGAAGCAGGCTCCATGCACCGGGAGCCCAACGGGGGATTCGATCCCAGTTCTCCAGGATCGCGCCCTGGGCCAAATGCAGTCGCTAAACCGCTGCGCCACCCAGGGATCCCTAGATTTTAATTCTAAATTAAATCTTCAATTCAGCACCTATCCTAAGCACAGGTATCCTCAGTACTTTAACGATATTGCTTCATTGTTTCTGAAGAAAAGTTCGCTTTGACTTCTGTTTTCCTCACTGGGTGGAATATGTCTTTTTTCTCTGCTTTAACAATTTTCCCTTTATCTTAAAAAAAAAAAAAAAAGTTCAAATATGATGTACCTAAGCATGTGTGCGTGCGTGCGTGTGTGTGTGTGTGTGTATTTCATTTAAACTACTTAGATTCTCTGTATTTCCTGGATTTGTGATCTTCTATCATTTCATTATTTTCATTAAATTCCCAGCTATTATATAGTCAAGTATTTCTTCTGCTCTGTTTTTTCTTCTTCTCCTTTTGGGATTCTGATATATTGACCAGATGATATTGTCCCAACAGTTCTTGGGATCTCTTTTCTATTTTTCTTTTCCACTCCTCTTGTTTGTGTTTCACTTTGGGTAATATCTATTTATCTATTCTCAAGTTTATTGATTCTTTTATTTTTGTAGTAAGTCTACTGATAATTATGTTCAAAAAGTTATTCATCTCTCTGGTCATATTTTTAGCATTTCCTTTGAAATCATAGTTTATATCTCTCTTCTGAAATTATTTATCTGTTTATTTCCCTTTTCCAGTAGATTCATTAACATGTTGATCACTAATATTACTAAGTTCTTATCTGATGATTCCTATGTTTGAGTATCCTCTGATTCTAGTTCTATTATTTTGTCTTTGTTGATTTTTCTGTTTGCCTTTTAATTTTTTAGTGAATGTTAGGCATCTCATGTAGGACAGGAGAGATTAAAACTAAATAAAATTTATGCTTAATAGTAGGTATATCTCTTTTCAGCTGTAAATGCAGGAGGTTGATTTAAACTAGTTGGGGCTAAGTTTGGTTTGGTTTTTATTATTGCTATGTTAATGTCAGTGTTCCCAGAAACTTTAAATAATAATTTGTAAGATATTCCTGTAAGACATACATTAAGCATCAATTTTATAGATAAGATCAGGAGGATAAGAAGTGTTCAAATTTACACAACCAATGATAAAGCAATTTAAAAAGCTAACTGTACTATAAAGATATTGCTGTTAATGGCTACTTATATAACCTTCAGAGTTTTAGAGCCCATGAGCACCTATGATAAGATAAAGATACCTTCTAGGAAAGAAGTTAGAGGAGAGCTTCTAGCTGATCTGAGTGCAACTCACATGTCTTAAATTTGTTACCTATGAGCGTACTAGGAAAATGTGTGGTGGTATTTTAGGAATGAATTTTGGTCATCTTTAAGTTATCATGTAGAATAGGAAGGCCCTTAAAGTCTGGAAAATGTAAAATATTTTAGTTTCACAAAGGAAGATGGTTGTAACAAAGTATAGACTAGTAACAATAACTTTAATAACAATATCAAGGCAATTTGTAAATTAGTCATTTGTTCACCAAGAGACAGAGTGGGTCAGTGAAAACCCATATTTGGTTTGTTTTCTTTAATTATAACCTCAGAATTGAACTCTACCTAAATTTGTTGAGACTAATGATCACACACACATACCTCAAAAAGTTATGAAAATGTTTATTAGTAACATAATGAGGCTTTCTGGGGGAGAATAGGGTAGCTCCCTAAACAAGTTAAAAAATGGCTTGAGAGAGAAACAAATGTTTTTGGCTTGAGGTTCTTATGCTGGTTAGGATGTGGGACAGGGGTGAGAGATCTCACCTGTGACTTGAACTTGCCAGTTTTAAAGGAGAGAGCGCCTAGGCCTTCTTATGTAACTGCCCAGATGTGGGACAGAGGAAAGGAGTAAGGAGTAAAAGCTTAATAGTTGTCATCAATTGAACATCAAATGAAATCCATGACATAAAAGCAATGAAACTACTAATAGATAACTTAATTTGATAACTTAATTTTACATTTGTTGTTTTAGAATATTTGCTTTTGCATTTTCTCTTTTCCCTCTTGCCTAGTATTTTCTGGTCCTACTGAGCCAGGATATGTGTTGTTAATTTCCTAACTTCGAGTGTCTCGAACCTGCAGGTAGTAAGAGCCACATAAGGACAATTTTTGACTGTAGATTATGAAAGGAGATGCTTTAGTTTTTCCACTCAAATTCCAGTAATTTTTTCCTTAATATTTTTTTTCCATTGGAAAAATGCACCCTTTACTGAATATGTAGTTCTTTCTGGTGTTCAGGGCTTAAATGATGGTATCATTTTTAACTCCTCACCTTATGTCTATTTCTTGAGTATACTCTAGAACTCAAGGCTCTAGGTTCTCAAAACTGACAAACAACATCAAGAAATCAGTATTTCAGGACCTACTTACCTTTTTGCTTTTCTATATTCGCTTATTTTTGACCCCTGCCCATTTAGAGAATGTGTGATTATTATTTAGGAAAAAGAAGCCTAGGTTTGAATTCACTTTCAGGACATCATTTCACAGTAATATTAGAAATGGACGGGTAGCCTGGGTGGCTCAGCCGTTTAGCACCTGCCTCCAGCCCATTGTGTGATCCTAGAGACCTGGGATCCAGTCTTGCATTGAGCTCCCTGTGGGGAGCCTGCTTCTCCCTCTGTCTGTATCTCTACCTCTCTCTCTCTCTCTCTGTGTCTTTCATGAATAAATACATAAAATCTTAAAAAAAAAAGAAATGGACATTAATGTCCTTCCATTCCAGTGCCCTCTTTAAAAAAGTGTAGCAAAAAAAAAAAATTAGCTAATTCTGAACAAAGCACTTAATAATATCTATTTTGCATATAAGGAGAAATGTCAGAGGCATTATAATAGAAACATTTGAATATTCCAACTCAAAATACTAATAAATTGTGTATATATATGTGGATATTTAAGAAATATTTACTTCTCTTTATATTTTACATAATTTGTGAGACTATCTGATTTTTATTTTATGAAGAATGATAAAATGCAATTTATAAAAGGGTCTCAATATTTTGTAGGTCACAATGTTTTTCAAATGCTTCCAAACTTAGAGTATATGTACATAGATGAGGAATTATATTGTGTTTTTATTAATTTTTCAAGGAATACTTCAGGAGTGTCCACATGTATGTTGAAATGTCCTGAGTCCTTGGTTTATAGTGTTGAGAAATAAACTCATATAATTAATAGCTCTCATAGTATGAAAAAAGTTTATGTAAAGTTGGAATGTTGTAGAAGTTAATATTTTGTATCTTACATTCATCTTGTGGAAACTTCTCAAAGGATACAATTAAAAAAAATAGAAATTAGTTTATATTTAGATGATAAGAAAAATGTTTTAAAATGAAGTTACTAAGAATTTTTCAGTACCATTTAATAAGCATTTTAATGACAGGAAATTTTAATCATTTGTTAGAAAAAATATCTTTGAAAAATTATATTAACTGGATATTCATAGAATACATCAAAGAATACACTATCCTTTGCATTACTCATTATAATATTTCATTTAAAATTTGTCTCCCAAACTTGTTAATCCATCAATTATTTTATGGTAACTTGATATTAATTGATATGATCAATATTGCAAATATAAAACTAATCTGGACTAAATATAGCAAGATTCTGAAAATAGTCAATTAAAAGATACCCCACAAACTCTAGACTTAGATTTTCTTGCTTTTCCTCCAGAAAACATTAGTGCATAAAGTTTTAACTTACATTATATCTTCAAAAGTGTTCATACTTTGGGAACTCACAAACATAAAAACAATTATGATGCTATTAATTTAATTATTAATTATACCCTACTACTTTTTAACTGTAGGATCAACTCCAAGCAATTTAAAAGATTTAATTAAATAATTTAATTCCATTGCAGCCATCCCATAAATAATGTAATAGTTTTCAAAAGCATAGATTAAAAAATGATTATAGGAAATATCTCTTCAGCAGTAAGGTGCTGTAAATTAAGATGCAGTAAATTATTGGAAAACTTGAAGGGGCAGTGTCACAACAGTCTCATGGCAGCATCCCAATCGTACTAATCTGAATACTTTTGAAACTCAAATTCACTTTAGATATTTTGTAAAAGGTAACCTTATATCTACTGACATTCATCCTTTGCTATTTCAGAGTAGAACTGAGTTCTTCTAGGCATATCACTACTGAGGTTTAATTAAATCATATATAGTTTTATCTCCCTCCCCAAACACCTGGAATATTTGTTTTTCTTTAAGTAATTAAGTTAGATTTTGTTTTCTTTTACCTTTTATGTATTATTTTTTCTTTTTAAAAATGTTATTGTTCCTACATTTTACACTTCATGAGGGCTACAGCACCATTATATTGAATTCTCTTTGAGACAATACAATTGTTTAATTCACAATGTAAAGAATGAAACCATGTAGTATGTATAATAAAAGTTCTTAAATCTTCTGTGCATTATATTTAAATCTAATGATAAGTAGTTTAGTCATCCTCAAGTAGAATATTTGTCTAGCCACCTATTTAACAATAAAATGTACTTTAGTTCTTTACCTACTTTATATTGAAAAATGTGAATAATTTCAAAAGTACATAAAACAAACACACCCCAAAAATAGAATTAACCTTAACATAACCATGAGGTGAGGTAGAGTGAAGTATCAGCTGAGTTTTCTAAACTTGAGGGATTGTTTCCAGTTGTCCTCAGAGCAATACAAACATGGTTTCTTACACAGACCACACCTGAAATTCTATTCACATGTATTTCTCTTAATTTTATGTTAACCATTTGTTCTAGACACCTGTATTTGATAGCATGCTGACTTGAAACAAATACATTTTCAATATGCAATCATGAAAAGAGATTGATTGACATTAACTTGTTAAAGCTACAAACCTAATTATTTAAATGAACTTTCTGTGTCCTTTTCTATTTTTAAGATTACAAAATAATAAAATAATACTTATGTAGGAAATCTAGAGAAAATCGGTTTTGTAAATCAAGAGAACTTTTAGTTTCAAGGCAGCGCTGATCTTTTATGTCAGCTCTTAACTACTGAAATGATTTCCTATTGATTGGTGCAAAGCTCCCGTCCCCAGTTCCTGAAAGCCCCTTGTGCTAAATGCTCACTATGACTCCTTGCTGGAGGCTTTGAGGAGCATGCTACTATCCAGGGGGATTTTCTAGCACACCTAAACGTATCCAGGACCCCACTGTAGTATCTGATTTGATTGGTTGGTGCTTTTCCTATATAATTATTAAATGTGTTGAGTGTCATCCCTATTTCTAAGAGATACAGTCCAATGAAAAGACAAATTCTACATAACTGTTAGTGATATGACCTATTATCTTTGTGTTCTACCTTAAAAGTGTAACAATGAGAGAATGCCAAAATTTGGGTAAATAAACCCAGAAGTACATTACTTGCATATTCAGATGCTCTTTGTGTAGGGAAATATCTGAGGAAAAATAGGAAAAACACTGAACAAATTTTCTGGGTCAGAGCCAAACTAAGATGTTTCTCCCTTTCCATAATTCCTAATGCAATATCAGGTAGATAGAGCAATTGAGGTGGTGTGAAGCACCTAGGGAGTTCATTAGTATAGTTCTTTCCAAAAGCCTAAATGGTAGACTGGAAGGAATGATGCTCACCACCTTGACACAGGGGATTTTTCCACTTCCATATCTGAGCAAGCCAGCCTAGGAGTTTTCATTCCAAATATCTCAAAATATAGATCATGAACTAATAATCAGTATATGGAGTTCTTTATTGCTCTGTCCCAGACATGCAAAGGTGTAGCCTACAAGCCAGGAAACAATTAGTGTTTTGAGACAATTAGAGTGAGGGAGAGGGAGCAATACAGGATTACTACTAGTGGGCCTCTGAAAATGACTTCCTTGATAAAATTGGGATGCTAATATTACTACCAAGAATTGTTTATGAAATTGAATATGATAATATATGGAAAGCATCCAACTTAGTGCTGGCATATTTTAAAGACTCAAAACGTGATATTATTATGTATTTTATTAATGGTTAAAGGCAATGTTTAGTTTCCTTGCCATTGGAGGATTTACATATTTTCTCCCGTTTATTATGACTTTAAAGATGTCAAGAGCAAAATATCAAGGAATGAGAAGATGGAAAGTAAGAATGGTTTGAGAAAAAAAGGCTTTTATCTATTTATTTAAGATGAAGACAAAAAAATAAAAAAAAATTTAAAAAGATGAAGACAGTGGTATTTATATGATTTACTTGTTAAAGTAACTTCCTATCTTTTCCTGCCAGTAGTTTCCATAAGTGACAGTTTAGTCAATGATCTATTTCCACTGCTTGCCTCTCTTTACTTTATTTTGGTGCTTCTTCCCACATCATCACCAAGAAATATTCGAAATATTACTTAGGAATATTGTTCTTTCTTATTATTGGAATTTTTGGATAGAAACACACATAAGCCATGGAAAACATGCCTAAGGTGTATCAAATCTCATTCCAGCTGCATATTTTTCATCTTTACCAATTTTCAGCTTGTCTCTCAAAATGTTAGGTTCAATGGAAAAGATGACGTGATTGAATCGTTTCAATTGCCAGAATTTCCTCTGGCCTTGTAGTGCACCCTGTATCTTTCGCATCAGGCAAAACCTGTGTAGTAAAGCAATTAAAACCAGTCAATTCTGATCTGAAGTATCTCACAGAAGGAATACAATTATTTTATGTACAATTGAATTTTTTTTAACCTTGAAGGATTTTATTGGAAAAGGTTCTTCATAATGAACAAGAAAAAATAATCTCCAAACAGACAAACATTAACTGGATATTCTTTTTATTTTTAATTTATTTCCATATTTTTTGTTTCAAGTTTTTATTTAAATTCTAGTTAGTTAATATATAGTGTACTGTTAATTTCAGGAGTAGAAGTTAATGATTCATCACTTACATAAATACTCAAGGCTCATGACCCATCTAGCCCATCCCCCACCACCTCCCCTCCAGCAACCTTTTGTTTGTTCTTTATGGTTAAGAGTTTCTTCTATATTTTGCTTCTCTCCTCACCCCCACCATGTTCATCTGTTTTGTTTCTTATGAGTGAAATCATACGGTATTTGTCTTTCTCTGACCTACTTATTTTGCTTAGGGTAATACACTTTAGCTCCATCCATGTCATTGCAAGTGGCAAGAGTTCATTATTTTTCATGGCTAATATTCCATCATATACATATATACCATCTCTTCTTCATCCATTCATCTATCGATGGACATTTGGGCTCTTTCCATAGTTTGGCTATTGTTGATAATGCTGCTATAAACATCAGGGTGCAGGTACCCCTTCGAATCTGTATTTTTGTATCCTTTGGTGCAATTTCTGGGTTGTAAGGCAGCTCTGTTTTTAACTTTCTGAAGAATGTCCATGCTGTTTTCTAGAGTGGCTGCACCAGTTTGCATTCCCATCAACAGTGTAGGAGGGTTCCCCTCTCTCCACATCCTTGCCAACATCTGTTGTTTTCTGTGTTAATTTTAATTGTTATGATAGGTGTGAAGTGACATCTCATTGCAGTTTTTATTCGTATTTCTCCGATGATGAGTGATTTTGAGCATCTTTTCATGTGTCCGTTTGCCATCTGTATGTCTTCTTTGGAGAAATAATTCATGCCCATTTCTTAACTGGATATTTTGTTTTTTGGGTGTTGAATCTGATAAAATCTTTGTAGATTTTGAATATAGAGTGATAACCAGCAAAGAAATTGAATCAGTAATTAAAAATCTCCCAATAAACAAAAGTCCAGGGCCAGATGGCTTCCCAGATGAATTCTGTCAAACATTTAAAGAAGAGTTAATACCTAACCTTCCCAACTTTTTCAAAGATAGAATGGAAGCAAAACTTCTAAATTCTTTCTATGAGGCCAGAATTACCTTGATTCCAAAATCAGACAAAGTCCCCACTAAAGAAGAAAATTACAGGCCAGTATCTCTGATGAACATGGATATAAAAATTCTCAATAAAATATTAACAAATTAAATCCAACAGAACATTAAAAAAATCATTCACTACTATCAAGTGCGATTTATTACTGGGCTGCAAATGTTGTTCAATATTTGCAAATCAATCAATGTGATACATCACATTAGTAAAAGAAAAGAACTATATGATCCTCTTAATAGACAATTGGCTGTCATTTATAGAAATTAATATTTTGTATTTTTGTTTTCCTACTGAATAAACTTCCCAAATGATATATTTTTTAGAATGCCATCCATATTAGTGAGTGTTCCCTGTGCACTTGAGAAGAATATATATTCTGCTATGTTGGATAAGTACCTTTTAAAATATTTTCTTTTCTCTAAGAGTTCTTATTTCTTCTAAGAATTTATAATAGCAGTGTTTGCTCAATTTTATTGATCATTTTTAGTATATTATAAAATACACATTTTTCAGGGGACCCAATGGAGTATCAGATATATTAGATTTAATTAACTATCCTATACTATAAAGATAAAACCTACTTAACTGAAATTCATTATTAGATGGCCTAGTTTGGGGGTTCCTATTTATGTTTTCTTCCATCTTCTTAATTATGATTTGTCTTTTATGATTTCTTTTTTGTGTTCTAATGTTTAAGTATAAAGGATATGCTACCTTCACAAAATGAATTGAGTTGATTACATCTTCTATGCTTCAGAATAGTTTATATGAAATGAGGATTAGCTATTTCATAAAAGCATCAAATAACTCTCCTATGAAATTATTTGGTTCCAGAAACTTGGTGGATGTAATTCCTTGCTAATTTAGAAATATTCACCAAAGTTGTTGGTCTATTTAAGGTTTTATTACATAATGAATAAATTGTGTTCATTCATGTATTTTATGATAATTTACTTCAAATGAATTGTCAGATTTGTTGTATAATTTATTGTAGCTCCATTTCTTATGTTTTTAACCTACACCGCACTTGTAAAAAATCTAGTTACATTTATTTCCTGGTTTTTGTTCTTATTCAATTAAAATTTCCAGACCAGGTAATAGGTAATACTTATTATTATTCTCAAACAACAATCCTGAAGCTTCTTATCAATTCTTAGCATCTCCAGTTTCAGTTCACTGATGTTTTTTATTCTTTCTTTATGTTGGTTTTGTTTTAGTTGTCAAAATTTGTAAATTCAATGCTTTCAAAATATTTTATTTTTTTAACTTAATATATGCAATGCTAGAATTCTTATAAGTATTTTAGGGCTATATCGTGTAATTTTTAATATGTAGGATTTAGAAGTATATATTTATTATAATGTTTGCCTATTGTATCCAAAAGGAAGTTTGCCTGCCTTCAAAGTAATCATATTCAGCCCTATCCATAGCTAAGACTCCAAGGAAACATTTGACTCAAGTGAGATGATCCTTAAATTGGACAAAACAAACTGGACCAATTTATATCTATATCATCTATATCTATATCTACAATTATATATACACACATAATACATACACACATGTACATGTGTCTAAGTCTGTGTATGCATGTATATGCACATATATAGCCATATAGATTACATATAGATACATATGTATTGCATATATATCATATATGTTCATTTGTATTCAGTTGTACATGTACTTTTTACTGTGTTAATATGCATCAAATAAGCATATATGTCAGAATCTAAATGTTGCTATTTAAAAATTGTATATAATTGGACTTATTTAAACATTTAAACTTCTCTTATTTAAACATTGCTATTTTACAGATGCTAAGGTGTTGGGGATTAAATATTGACGTTTGATTATTTCTTTTTTTTAAGATTTTATTCATTTATTCATGAGAGAGAGAGAGAGAGAGACAGACAGACAGGCAAAGACACAGGCAGAGGGAGAAGCAGGCTTCATGCAGGGAGGCCCATGTGGGACTCCAACCCAGATTTCCAGGATTACGCCCTGGGCTGAAGGCAGCGCTAAACTGCTGAGCCACCCCGGGCTGCCCTGATTATTCATTTCTAATGTCATAAGATTTTGTTGAGAATGTGATCTGTATTATGACATATTTCTTTTTAAAAAATAATTTATTTATTTATTCATGAGAGACACAGAGAGAGAGAGGCAGAGACATAGGCAGAGGGAGAAGCAGGCTCCATGCAGGAAGCCCAATGTGGGACTCGATCCTGGATCACACCCTGAGACAAAGGCAGATGCTCAACCATTGAGCAAGACTCTTTGAGTCTATACTGTACTAAACATACTTACTAAATATATTACTGTTTATTTTTCTCTGTTATACAGTAAAACTACTTTAGAGTCTCCCACAAATATTGCATTTCTATAATTTACTTCTTATATTTTACTTTCTTATATTTTCAGTTGTTTTAGTTTAATATATTCTAATAATTACATCTATAATAGATATTCACAATAATCTTCACCATATGCCATATAGTTTATCAATAGAGAATGATATTCTTTTCCTGTTTTTATGATTTTTGCATTATTTTACGAATATTAATTGTTATTCCTATTAGTTTATATATTTGTTTTTCTTGTTTAAGCTATTATAACTACTTTGTTTCAGATTTATGACTTGTAAACCAAACTTGAAAACTGGCTTAGTAATAATGCCTACCTCATAATCTTATAAACAGTGAGAAAAATGATGGAGTAGGCACCATCAGGTATGCATGTTCGCATGGTGAAGAGTAAAAGTAAGAGGACAGAGACACCATCCCCTAAAAAAGTGGTCAGAGACAAACCATAAAAGCACAAGTAAAATTTCTGCTTGGATGATTCATACATCAGGTTAGGTCATTTTTCATTGGTGAAAGGAAGTCATGTGGCTAAGCCAAAGGTCAAAAGAAAAATGTACTCTTTCTACAGGGGAGTATGGCATGGGAAGTAAGAGGAAATAATAATCTTGAATAAATATTATAATTGACTATAATTGTCTAGCATAAAACCTCTTCTACCAAAACATTCCCTATCTTTTCTTACTTTTGTCTTCAGTATAGTACATCAGACATTTTCATTTTGAGGAGTGTTTATATATTTTTCACCTTTGTACCTTTATGATTTTAGAATGTCTTTTGTTTATTTTTTCCTGATGTAGGTACAGACTCTTTGGAACACTAAAATTTTACCTTGAGAGTTACTTGATGGTTCTTTGGATTTAGGAAAAATAATAAAGGCAGAGGGATGGGGGAAATAAGAAATATCTTTAATAGAGAAAAGGAGATGAAATTTCCTTAAAATAATAAACAGAAACAAACAAACAAACAAAAAAAAACAATGATTTTAAAGGATCCATTAGAGCTAATTAGGACACTGTTACTTCCTTGATGAAAGCACTTTCTTTCTTTCTTTTCTTTTCTTTTCTTTTTTTTTTTTTTTTTTTGAAAGCACTTTCAAGAACCTGACGGGTGATATTATTCTACAGGATAGATGAATAAATAAGAAGAGAGGGAGTTGAACAAGTGTAGACAATCTTTCTTAACCCACTATATTTTCCACTCAGGTAAAGTTTTACCTTGTCTTATACAACTCAATCAGAAAAACAATACTCGGGATCCCTGGGTGGCGCAGCGGTTTAGCGCCTGCCTTTGGCCTGGGGCGCGATCTTGGAGACCGGGGATCGAATCCCACGTCGGGCTCCCGGTGCATGGAGCCTGCTTCTCCCTCTGCCTATGCCTCTGCCTCTCTCTCTCTCTCTCTCTCTCTCTGTGTGACTATCATAAATAAATAAAAAAATTAAAAAAAAAAAGAAAAGAAAAACAATACTCTGAAGTATGACTCAGAAGGTCACTCATTTATCCAATGACACATATCTTAGCTCTGGGTCAAATCAAGCTATAAGTAATTCTAAAACCAAACTTTTCCTTAAATCTCGCTTCTTTTCCTTACTTACAAAAGAACTGATTCCTCATGTAGACATAAAGGGAATGTTAGATAAGATGGCATTATTTAGATAAATTCAACTCTATTAATCATCCAGTATAATAACTTATTTATTTGGGTATTTGTTTATTTTGAATGATATTCTCATGTTCAGATCAGAAATCTGACATATTACATTTGGATCATTTTAAGGAGCTGAAGGCCACCATAATGTTGATTTCTTTTGAGTCACTAGGTGGAAAAGTCAACAGTTATTTGTGTTGAACTTCCTACAATGTATTTGGTATTTGGTACTGCAAATATTCTATTTTATTTATTTATTTATTTATTTATTTATTTATTTATTTATTTATTTATTTATTTTAGATCTTATTTGTTTATTCACTAGAGACACACAGAGAGAGGCAGAGACATAGGCAGAGGGAGAAGCAAGGTCCCTGCAGGAAGCCCAATGCAGGAATGGATCCTGGATCCTGGGATCATGCCCTGAGCCAAAGGCAGATGCTCAACCGCTCAGCCACCCAGGCATCCCATAATTGTTTTAAATGAAACTATTGTTAAGTATTGTTAAGAAATAAACTTTTAGTGTTTGTTATTTTATAAAAAATTGTGATAAAGCAGAATATATATTTGGCTATGTTTGATTTTTAAAAATCTTAAAAATTAAATGAATTACATGCTTTAAAAAAGCTGAGGCTATAAAGGGATTAATCTTACCCTGGGAAACATGCATTTTCTTCCACTCCATATCTTTTCTATTTTAACTCCCACAAATTTTCTTGTGGCAACTTATATGTATCTACTATTATATTTAATCATTAAGTTATAGTGGCTATTTGGGATTTCTTTATTTCAGTTTTGTGGTAGTCTTTTATTATTTATTTGATTTTGTTATTGTTGAAAATTTTTAATTAGACCTTGTCTACTTTTGTATTAACCAAGCTCCAGTACTGGGTAGGAATACAAATTTAAAAACAATAAATTTAAAATGTATTATTGATACATTGCTTATCCTGACCCTAATAGAAACTGTATTCATTTATCAAGCAAATAATTCTAACCTTATTACTTGTGAAAATAGTAAAGCAGCAAATAGAGCTTTTAAGAAACACACAATATGATTTTTTTCTGGGAGACAAAAAGAGCTTAAACATTTCTGTGAAGTTGTAAATAATGTTTACATACAGCTTAATATAATAATTTGTAAATAACTTGAAAAATGTAGAACTTGTCAAACGTCACTTATATCAGATAGAAAAAATTGTAACTACAATGACATTTCAGTCCTGTTTAATAATCAGCAGAAGAAAACATTTAATAAGCTGCCACACTGAGAGGTTTGTTTTGGACAATTTTTAAATTATTAATTTATTCCCTAATAAACTCTAATAAACCATGAAATTTCGAGTACAAGAGTAGATCATAATTACTGCATTCAATATGACATTATTGATGTAACCTAAAGCCCTTCAATGTTTCTTTGAAAATGAATTTTTAAAAATGTACTTTTATTATGCTTGAAATTATCAAGTAATTAATATTAGAAATATGATAATATGTTTAAGGTAAATATATAATAAATAAAGCTATTTAGAATCAAATAGCCTGATCCATAGCCATATAACTAATTTTTCCTGGCCAGTGAACTGATAGCACAATCATTTCTTGTCCATACTTGACCAGCTCCTCCAACTGTGGGGCTATGCTACTAGTTTGAATTAAACTTTTGAAAGGTTTAATAATGAAACAGTTTTAAAAAATCAAAGCCTGAATCGTTCTGTTTTATTTTAAAGATTTCTCCTTAAACTATTCCTTATTTCTCTACATAAAAAGTCTTCTGAGAATTAGGGTATGTACTAATTACCAATATTTGATTGAGGAAAAAAAGGTTCAGAATAATTACCAAAGAGTCTCTCTAATTTTGTCTTTCAGAAATTAATGTAATATTTTATGTGCATTACTCTGAAATTTCTTTTCAATGAAAATGTGTCAGTAAATATAGGTAAACTTCAGTTTCTAATGGTTACTATACCAGCATTCTGTAATGCAGCATACCATTATTTATATCTTCCTTTATTGATAGTCATTAAGGATTTCTGTTTTAAAGTGTTAAACTTAATGTTTTAGTAAGTATATGTGTTTTTATATCTTTGTGTACATTTAAGAGTAGTTACATTCATAAAAGTAATATTTCCAGATCATGGATGAATGTATTTACCTTTTAAAACTATTACTTGCCCTCGAAAAACAGATTTAACCAATTTATACTCTGTTGTAGGCTAGTTTTCTTTTTTATAAGAAAAAGATTCTGACACAAATCATTGCAGATAGACAGATTATTGGTCAATAGTCTCAGGAACAAATCTTATAAAAGGATGGTGGATGCATGATTAAGCAGAGGAAGAATTTGAACCAATATGTAGTTACAACATATGCCTTACTAGTCCCACAGAAAATACTGAATTTGATCTGGCCCTTCATGAGATGTACCCAACTGATAGTAAAGAACTAGATTTTTGTAATTCTCATATCTGCTCATCATTGGAAACAAGATACCCTCAAATAGAGCATAACCTTGGGTGAAGCAGCCACCTTGGCTAAAGGCAATTGTTGGGAAAGCAGCCTGACAATATTCCTGGCCCCTGGGGACTTAGTGCCTTGATCCTAGAAGGTGGCATCTGAGAAGTACATCCTGGCATACACTATACTCTATCCTTTGTGCCTCTCAGATCCATTTACTTCATGTAATGAGTACACTGCACTTGGTACAGCTTCTCCCTCTTATTTGATTATAGGAAATTATTTCACTATTATATTACATAATGCTGTTTCTAGTATTTCTCCAATAATTATATTTACTAATAAATGAAATTTATTTTTCTTTTTCAGCCTTTCTTATAGCTTTTATAATTTTGGGAGGTTGTCAGATGCCTTGTAAGCAGGATTACCACTTCCATTTTATTTCTTCAATTATTTATATAGTCTAGATTAAATTAATATTTTTCTAATGTTAAACCATCCTTGTATTTCTGGACAGGTTCCTAGTTAGCAATGAATTATTATTTAAATACACATTTAGGGGCGCTTAGGTGGCTCAGGTCATGATCATAAGGTCCTGGTATGGAGCCCCACATGGGTCTCCCTGCTCAGTGGCAAGTTTCCTGCATTGGGGGGAGTCTGTTTCTCCCTCTCCCTCTGCCATTCCCCCTGCTTGTGCTCACTCTTTCTCTTTCTGTCAAATAAATAAAATCCTTAAAAAATTAAATATTTAAGAATGACAAATTCCTACATGTTTGTAGGTAAAATTAGTCTGTATTTACATTTTTTAAATTTTATCATTGTTTGATTTTGGTATGAGAGTTATCCTAATATATGATCTAGATAATGACCCATTACTTTCAATGTTCTGGGCAGTTCATAACGTATAGATGTTGTATCCTCTTGATGGTTCTGTAGCTCTCAGAGGTCAAAGAGTTTGGACTTCAAAACTTTTTTTTTTGAGATTAATACTTAAATATTTTTAAATGTTTCTCTAAGTTAATTATCTATTCTACCTGTTACCCTTGATTACTTCTATTTATATATACTTTTTAAAAAAAGATTTTATTTATTTATTCATGAGAGACACAGAGAGAAGCAGAGACATAAACAGAGGGAGAAGCAGGCTCCTCGCAGGGAGCCCTAATCTGAGCTCAATTCCCGGACCTGGATCACGCCCTGAACTGAAGGCAGACACTCCACCACTGAGCCACTCAAGCGTCCCTACATAATTTTTTTTTTTTTACTCTACTGTTTAGAATATTTACACAGTAACTATTAATCACAAAATACATTCTATGTGTCTCATATCAGCATTTTATTGGGTATACAGTGCGTTCAGATAATTTTAATGACTTGCTGAAAATCTACATAAAGTTTGTACCAGAATTAAATTCCAAATGTCCATTCTTCTGGGTAATCACTTATTCAACTCAGGTAAGCTTAACATTTTGTAGGAATAATACCGCAAGAGCAGTTAGCAACTTACATCATTGACCCTGCAGCTATTAAGCAAGCCACTCAATTTTTATGAGTTTACTTCCTCATATAAAGATTAGATAAATTTTGTAAATCCTTTCAATTTATTGACTATTTATTACTACTATTTGATACAAATGTTATTTGAAAATGTGTATAATATGAAATCTAATGTGCGAAAATATTTATTGTGGTAGAAAAACATTTTGACTGAAATCTAGTTTCTTAAGATAAAAATTTGGCTTAGAGACACATGTTACATTTATAAGCAAAAATTTTAAAAAACAATATTATAAACTTTGAATTCTACTTAAATATCGTCAACTCAAAGTAGTGTTGTAAAATACAAAAAGTCATCAATTTTTTCACTGTTAACTCATTCAAATTAACTGATTTTTGGAATATTATTTTAGAAACATTAACAAATATATGTGAATAAAAGATGTATTTGTGGTGAAAGTCTTTATTTTTTTAATAATAAATTTATTTTTTATTGGTGTTTAATTTGCCAACATACAGAATAACACCCAGTGCTCATCCCATCAAGTGCCCATCTCAGTGCCCACCACCCAGTCACCCCCACCCCCCGCCCTCCTCCCTTTCCACCACCCCTAGTTCGTTTCCCAGGGTTAGGAGTCTTCCATGTTCTGTCTCCCTTTCTGATATTTCCCACTCATTTTTTCTCCTTTCCCCTTTATTTCCTTTCACTATTATTTATATTCCTCAAATGAATGAGACCATATAATGTTTATCCTTCTCCAATTGACTCATTTCACTCAGCATAATACCCTCCAGTTCCATCCACGTCGAAGCAAATGGTGGGTATTTGTCATTTCTAATGGCTGAGTAATATTCCATTGTATACATAGACCACATCTTCTTTATCCATTCATCTTTCGATGGACACCGAGGCTCCTTCCACAGTTTGGCTATTGTGGACATTGCTGCTAGAAACATCGGGGTGCAGGTGTCCCGGCGTTTCATTGCATCTGTATCTTTGGGGTAAATCCCCAACAGTGCAATTGCTGGGTCATAGGGCAGATCTAGTTTTAACTCTTTGAGGAACCTCCACACAGTTTTCCAGAGTGGCTGCACCATTTCACATTCCCACCAACAGTGCAAGAGGGTTCCCTTTTCTCCACATCCTCTCCAATATTTGTGGTTTCCTGCCTTGTTAATTTTCCCCATTCTCACTGGTGTGAGGTGGTATCTCATTGTGGTTTTGATTTGTATTTCCCTGATGGCAAGTGATGCAGAGCATTTTCTCATGTGCTTGTTGGCCATATCTGTGTCGTCCTCTGTGAGATTTCTGTTCATGTCTTTTGCCCATTTCATGATTGGATTGTTTGTTTCTTTGCTGTTGAGTTTAATAAGTTCTTTATAGATCTTGGAAACTAGCCCTTTAGCTGATATGTCATTTGCAAATATCTTCTCCCATTCTGTAGGTTGTCTTTTAGTTTTATTGACTGTATCCTTTGCTGTGCAAAAGCTTCTTATCTTGATGAAGTCCCAAGAATTCATTTTTGCTTTTGTTTCTTTTGCCTTCGTGGATGAATCTTGCAAGAAGTTACTGTGGCCGAGTTCAAAAAGGGTGTTGCCTGTTTTCTCCTCTAGGATTTTGATGGAATCTTGTCTCACATTTAGATCTTTCATCCATTTTGAGTTTATCTTTGTGTATGGTGAAAGAGAGTGGTCTAGTTTCATTCTTCTGCATGTGGATGCCCAATTTTTCCAGCACCATTTATTGAAGAGACTGTCTTTGTTCCAGTGGATAGTCTTTCCTCCTTTGTCAAATATTAGTTGACCATAAAGTTGATGGTCCACTTCTGGATTTTCTAATCCGTTCCATTGATCTATGAGTCTGTTTTTGTGCCAGTACCACACTGTCTTGATGACCACAGCTTTGTAGTGCAACCTGAAATATTGCATTGTGATGCCCCCAGATATGGTTTTCTTTTTTTAAAATTCCCCTGGCTATTCGGGGTCTTTTCTGATTCCACACAAATCTCAAAATAATTTGTTCCAAGTCTCAGAAGAGAGTCCATGGTATTTTGATAGGGATTGCATTAAACATGTAAATTGCCCTGGGTAACATTGACATTTTCACAATATTAATTCTGCCAATCCATGAGCATGGAATATTTTTCCATCTCTTTGTGTCTTCCTCAATTTCTTTCAGAAGTGTTCTATAGTTTTTAGGGTATAGATCTTTTACCTCTTTGGTTAGGTTTATTCCTAGGTATCTTATGCTTTTGGGTGTGATTGTAAATGGGATTGACTCCTTAATTTCTCTTTCTTCAGTCTCATTGTTAGTGTATAGAAATGCCACTGACTTCTGGGCATTGATTTTGTATCCCGCCACACTGCCAAATTGCTGTATGAGTTCTAGCAATCTTGGGGTGGAGGCTTCTGGGTTTTCTATGTAGAGTATCATGTCATCAGCAAAGAGGGAGAGTTTGACTTCTTCTTTGCCAAATCTTTTTGTTGTCTGATTGCTGAGGCTAGGACTTCCAGTACTATGTTGAACAGCAGTGGTGAGAGTGGACATCCCTGTCTTGTTCCTGATCTAAGTGGAAAGGCTCCCAGTGTTTCCCCTTTGAGAATGATATCTGCTGGGGGTTTTTCATAAATGGCTTGTAAGATGTTGAGGAATGTTCCCTCTGTCCCTACACTCTGAAGAGTTTTGATCAGGAATGGATGCTGTATTTTGTCAAATGCTTTCTCTGCATCTATTGAGATGATCATATGGTTCTTGGTTTTTCTCTTGCTGATATGATGAATCACATTGATTGTTTTATGAGTGTTGAACCAGCCTTGCATCCCGGGGATAAATCCTACTTGGTCATGGTGAATAATCTTCTTAATGTACTGTTGGATCCTATTGGCTGGTGAAAGTCTTTAATTATCATATGTGTCATCAATAGACTAATTATTCAGAGTATCATAGATTCACCTAAAATGATTTGTAATAATCGAATATTTTTCCAAGATAGTATAAAATTAGACATAATATCAAATGGAGATATTTTCATTAGTTAACATTTTCAGCATTTATTTTATATTTTCATAGTTTTGTCTGTGTATTATAATTTAAGTGATATCTATTTGAATTTATGTGGCTATGCAAATGCCTATAAAATACTAGCTCTGAAGCAAATTTTGCAACATGGAAATTTATGTAGCCTTCCCTGAAAAAAATATTATATAAAACAAAAGCAAATTTGCATGTTTTGCTCTTTAAATTCATTCATGAGCTAATAAAAACATTCAATTTATAATTTATAATATATATATATAGGAAAGCCATGACAAGAATAAAACATTTTTAGGGTCCTGTCCTAGAGGAATTTATTAGCTTGCCATAGAAAATGTTTACACTTAGATGACTTAAAGAACTTAATTTTATTGTATTGTATTTATACTATATTGTTAATTTTAAGATTTATTTTCAAGTACAAGGGGAATTATAAGGCCTTTTCCAAGAGAATCCTGCTTTAAAACAGACATTTTCACATTTTATTTTCTATTCTATTCATATTGGTTATTTGCATATTTTTTATTGTAGGCTTTCTCTGAATCTAATTAGTGTCAGCAAGTTAATTTAATGGCTTAATTTAATGGAAGTTTAGAGTCCAATTCTCCAAGTAAGCATTATATTAGAGTTCATATGGGAAGTTCTGTAAATTATGCCGTGATAACATAAATTATTTTTATTCATCTTAGGAGTAGAAATATGTACCTTGCCTCCATTCTTGGGATTTACAGGATAAATGGGTACAATAAATGACCCCTTGGTATGCTTATTATTAAGACAATAATCTTAGTATTTAAACAATGTTCTGAAGACTTTGGAAAATGCTTAGATGTATGATTCTGGAAAGTGAAAATACAAGGAAAATATTTAAATAGAACACCTGATCACCTGACTGGTAGAAAAACAATAAATCAGGCTGATGGGAAAAAAAAAAACAAATTAGATAGATAGGTAAATAGAAATAAAGGGAAAAAAGAGAAATGGAGAGCCAAGAAAAGAAAAGAAAAATGCTTAATAGTAGTTATTGGATTGGACTTGGTTACAGAGGAACTTTATCTTTCTCTAGATTGGGAATGTATTTTTAAACATATATGTATTATCAGGAAAATATACAGCAGAGGTGTGTGTGTGTGTGTACATGAAGATCGTTAAGTACAAATATTCATCTTCATCTATTGTTTCATATGTAGGAGAAGTGTAGATAACTGAATTTGGACTTTTGTCCTTGTTAAGCACTTAAAGCCATTCTGACCCAGGAGAGTGAGGTAATACCTGCACAGAGTGTGCCACCTTATAGAATCTATAATTATTCTTGTAACATCCAATAAAAGGATAAAACTATTGCAGTTCCCCAGAGCAATTAATATATGTAAGCCTGAAGCGTCCAAAAATGAAATGCTTACCCTTTGTTTCCTTAACTAGGTATATTAGTTTCCTACTGATGTTGTAACATATACTACAAACAGTGGCTTAACACAACGCAGTTTTCATTATCTTAGATTCTGGAGGTCAGAAGTCTGAAGTGGGTCTCACAGGGTTGTATTCCTTTCTGGAGGCTCTATAGGATAATCTGTTTTCTTGTCTTTTCCAGCTTCCAGAGGCCTCCTAATTTCTTGGCTTGTGGTCTTCAAAGTTAGCAGAATAGAATCTTTAAATCTCTTTCTGGTGGTAAACTCCTTCCTCTCTTTTCCACATTTAAAAGACCCTTGTAACAATATTGGGTTTATATGTATAGTCCAGGGTAATCTCTTTATCTTAAAGTCAGCTAATTAGCAGCATCAATTCCATATACAACCTTAATTCTTATTGGCATGTAACTGAATAATACATTCACAGGTGTCAGGAATTAGAACATGATTGTAATTGAAGGGTATCCAATATTTATCTAACATATCATGTTGTATTGCAATGCCATTTTATTACATTATTAATAACTTTAGAGTCAGCCACGGGAGCTTTGAATCCACTTGCTATAGGATGACAGAAGAAGTATATGAGAAGACACACTGGGCTGGGAATCAGAGTTATAAATTCTAGTTCTATCTATCACATCTTGAAGTATGCATTATTTTCACAAAGTCTCTGATATCTTTAAGCCTAAATTTCCAAACTGGATTAGGTAATCTCTAAATCCACATGAAGCTCTATAATAAGAATTGGTATTTATAGGAAAGAAAGAATGTCAAATCAAACAAGAGGCTTTTAAAATTGAAAGATTAAGTAGGTGGTAGTAGACTTTGAGAATTATAAGATCCAAGACTCCAAAGGGAATCACAGTTGATTTTTTGGCTCTCAGAATCAGACAAAGACAGAAAACAATCCTAAACTCTGGACTGTTTTGTCATTTTTTGGGCCATGCACTGAGATAGCAGGCAATGTCAGGAGGTTTGCCCCAAAAGAGCTTGATTTAATGGCAGAGAATAATTCGGGATTAAGCATGTTTTCTAACCCCTCTAAAAGGCAGTGCATATAATATAATCAAAATAAGTGAGGTTCCAACCTTCATGGAAATGTGTATAGTTTGGATACAGAGAGGGTATCCAAGTCCAAGCATGTAGACATATTCTAGAATAATTGAGAATTTTGATATCTGAACAATAGAAGCAGCACATCTTAAGGATTCTTAATGAATAAATTGAATGAACTTTCAAAAGCTGAGAAGCGCCCTGAGATTTTCATGTACATTTTAATTCAGTCTTCATAGATACATAATTAAATTTCTCATTATGGCACTATAAAATTAATCTCAATATAATATTCTTTTTAAATTTTTTTCAATATAATATTCTTATACTGTGCTTTAGATATTTCTGAAACGTCTTAGATTAAGGAATAAACCATCAGAAAATGTTACGCAAACTGACAATCCTTAGAATTTGAGAAAAACCGCATATACAAGCACATTTATAAGTGTGTATGTTTTTTTGTGTGTATGCATTTAAAGTACTATTTATCAAATCTGGGTTACATAGTTAACACATGACTGAAACTGAAGATTTATTAGCATTCCAAAATAACAAATGTTTAAATTTATTCTGTGTGTCAGTGACATCTTACAAACAAAGGACTTTTGCTAAGCTAGAGATAGCAGAGATCAAGACGCTTTTTTCTCTATGAATAAATAATAAGAAGTAGCAAGACCCAAAAGGATATATTTAGAGTAATAAGATGTTTGGTAAATAGTGGAGATAGAGTTAGAGACTTTAGGAACACATTAGGCTGTTTCTGGACACCACTGTACATTTTGGAATAGCTTCATGTTCATAACCATGAGTTGAAATCAGGGGTTCAAGCACTGCTCAAAGCTTAATCCTGAGATCTATAGATGAGGCCATGCTCTCAAACTTATTCTCTCTAAACACAACTGAGTTGCAATGACTAGAGCTGCAAAAAATATTTTACTGTATTTTCTAGTGTCCAGAGGATATAACAATACTGGAGAGAAAAAAACCCAGAAGATCCATATTTATTTCCTTCACCCTTCAAAAATAGTTTAAAAATAAATTAAGTTATTTTCTCATATTTCCTCTACGAAATTGTATCATCCTCAAGGAAATGCACAGAACCTAAAAGATAAAATAACACTTGTACATACCAGAACAGACTAATAAAGCACCATCCTAAATTTCTTGACAAGGAAACCACTGAAGGCTTAGAAAATGTTGAATATGATAGAAAATGAAAAAACTTAGGAGACTCAGATGACTTCCTCATAAGGCTATTTTATAGCATGATTTATCATCTGAGGACTGGTAAGCCCTACTGAGTGTATATTAAATAACAGCAACAGTAAGTCACAATGATGCTCTCACTGATGATCACTCAAGACTGTGCATGTATATTTTTAAAATTAAAGCCATACATATATAAGTCTGCAATTTTCTAATAGATCACTTTAATTGCTCTATGCTTAGAATTTATTTATTGGTATCTTGAGAGTCACAAAGCCATTTATCAGGTAGCATATGGCTTCAGTGGTTCTGACATTAACGCACAATTAATTAGCAAGACTTGTAGACAGAGGTTTTTCTGTTTGGCACTTAAGTAAGCTTCTTATTTATTTATTTTCAAAGATTTTATTTATTTGAAAGAGATACAGAAAACATAAGTGGGAAGGGCAGAAGGAGAAGAAGATGCCCCACTGAGCAGGGAGCCTTACATCAGGCTTGATCCCAGGACCCAGAGATCATAACCTGAGCCAAAGGCAGACATTTAACCAATTGAGACACCCACATGCCTCACAGCCTTCCTATTTAATACATATTTAGCCAAATAGTGTAGACATAGAATAGGGTGCCTCAGAGTACCAGTTATAATATTGATCCCTGAATAAACCAGTTGGCATTGTTACTGCAAATTTTTACTAAACATGCCTTCAAATGTTTTTAATTATAGACAGAAGACATTGTTGGTGGCCCATTGGAAACACTTGTTCATCATTACTGCATAAAAGTAACTATCAATTTTGACTAGAAATGCACCCATCAGGCTATTTCCATAAATAAAAGCAAATTCTTAATATTTGTTCTACCCTAAATGGAGACCACTAAAGGGAAAACTATAGAAAAAAATGTTAGTAATCTGAAAATTAAATAGCAAGTATTACGTAAAGTAGTTGATGCAATTCCAAGTGGTTGTAAATTCTGGTATCTTCCTTTCAGAAAAACTAAGAAAGAAACTTCTACCTTTAATGTAGACTTACTCTTTAAATTGGCAACAAAGACAAGATTATTATTTAATTCTTATTATGTTCATATTGGACATTTTCTTTGGCACAATTTTGAAAGATTGATACTACAAAATTGCTGATGGGATAGGAAATAAAAATAAGTAGATACATTTACTATATATTTTAATAAGGACTGGCCATTTTTTATTAATAGATATTAAAGCTTTGTTATGGTATATTGTGTCTTTTGAACAGAAAGCAGCTTACTTCTGTTGCATGATTTTCCTGAAACAAGTGGTAGAGCTACATACAAAAGGATGAAAAAGCCAAAATACCAACATCTCTTTCTATTCTAAAGGGAGTAGAAAAGATGTGAAGGGAGTTTGCTGATAAAGAATGAGCAAGGAAAGAGTAGCTGTCTGGTTGTTCTTAGGAGGGTAAATAATTTTCTGAGACAATGAGTGCAAAAACAAAAAAGAACAAGCTGGAATAAAGAATTCCTTGGCCATCATGTTTGGCTGGAAGAGTGAGACATGAATAAATAAAGTTTTTATGCTTAAAAATAAATAAAAATTATTGGTTTTTATTTAGTATTGTTAGTGTATTACATGCACACACACAGGCTAAACTCAAACACAACCTAGGGCTTTATTCAGACAAAGAGAAATTCATGATGATTCTCTTCCTTTTTGTGAATTTTTGATAGGAATTTGAGCAAAAATAAGTAAAATATAGACATCTACATATAAACTGTAGTTTATTTCTCTTGTTTATCTAATTGTTATGAGACTTGCCAGAATTTCTAAGGGTTCTTCCCTTTCAAGAACTTTGTGGTACTAAATAGGAACTATATTTCACCTTACAATGAAAAATATCTACAAAGTCGTATCTTCAAAATTATGCACATATTTATCTATTTATTCATTTCAACAAATATTTACTGAAGGGCTGTATCTGATACTGTTCTGGGAACTGTGGATATAGCATACTTCAGAAAGTCCTTGGAGTTGCTATTTGCCACAAATGCAATAAAGAATGGTCAAGAGAAAATGCAGCCAATCAAAATAGCCCTGAGATGATGCAGGTATTAGATTTCTGCAGACACAGGCACAAAATAAAACAGTAATATAAACATGAATAAGAATTAAAAGACAATTTTTTCGAAGATTAAGGTAAAATATGAGTGTAATGAATGAACAAGTTGGGACTTTCACAAGATAAATTAAAACTGATACATGGAATTTCTAGCACTGAAAATTATAATAATGAAATTTTAAAATAACCTGATGACCTTCATATCCAATTCCAGATAGTATGAAAAAGCAATGATATTTAGGACAGACCAATAGAAACTATCCCCTGTGAAAAACAGAGAAAATACAGATTGAATAAAACTAGAACAGAATTTCATGGGCCGATAGAAAAATATCAAATAGTCTAGCATGTGTAAAATTTAAGATCCAGAAGAAGAAGAAATAATGGTGCAGAAAATATTTGAAAAAATAAAGCTAAAAATTTCCCAAATTTAGTAAAAATAACTTAGAAATTATAGAAGCCTGGTGGCTGAAAAGAGATATTTTTAGTTTATCAAAAGTTAAGTCAATCTATCACCTATAGGCCTACAATAACACTAAAGGGAATTCTTTAGGTTAAAAGACAATGTAATAAGATGAAAACCAGGTTCTTCAAGAAGAAATGATGAACAATGGTAATTTTAAACATAAAAAATGTATTAATCTTTTTCTTCTATAATATACTTAACAGACTGCAATTAAACAAAAAACTAAACCCTATAAATTGTAATTGACAGTATATATAGAAGAAAAAGATTAACACAAGAATTAGAATAAGGAATTAAATGGCATAACACTGTTATAAGGGTAATACATATATAAAGTGGAATTGAGTTGTATAAATTATCGAATATGAAGTGATAAATTAGAAATGTGGAGTAGGAAGTGATAAATGTCAGGTATGAAGAGAGAAATGATGCACTATTAAGTCTAAAAGCCATTGATATTTTACAGATGCCTATTATCATTCATAAAGCTATCACTAAAAATAAAAATAATACGAGATACACCAAACTGATATCTTTTAAAATTAGCCAATTACATGTTATTTATAAAAAGCAAAATTAAAATACAAAGAGGTTTATATTTAAATATAAACTTTCATCAGATTGAAAGTAAAAGAATGAAAACATACACTAGACAAAGTGTACACTTAAGAGGCCTGTTGTGGTTATATTCGTTCCAGAAAAAAAGTAGATTTTACTACAAGAAGCATTACAAGAGCAATGGTAAATGAAGTAATTCATTATAAAGGTTTCATAATATTTAATATGTATGCCCCTAATAATAGAGTTTCAAAATTTATAAGGCATAAACTGATGGATCTAAAGCAAGCAATTGACATTTTAAAACATAATGAGAGATTTTAACTTACTTTTAACAGTAATTTTTAGCTGCCTTTCCTCATATTGAACAAAGGGACAAAATAATTATTAACTATAATAATCTGGGCAACACTACTATCTAACCTCTAATGATACTTAGAAAATATTATACCTAAGTCAATGATTGCAAATACAAACTCTCTCAAATACATATGGAACATTCACCAAAATAGACTATAATGGCCATAAAAAATTCAGTTCCTCACATGCGATGAAGTTAAATTAGAAATCAATAAAAATGGGATCCCTGGGTGGCGCAGCGGTTTAGCACCTGCCTTTGGCCCATAGCGCGGTCCTGGAGACCCGGGATCGAATCCCACATCGGGCTCCCGGTGCATGGAGCCTGCTTCTCCCTCTGCCTATGTCTCTGCCTCTCTCTCTGTGTGTGACTATCATAAATAAATAAAAATTAAAAAAAAAAGCAATCAATAAAAATAAGTTACTTAGATATCCCTAAATATTAATTAACTACACTATTAACTCACGAATAAAAACAAAGTTACAGGGAAATAAAATTTTATCAAACATTTAAGGTAGAAATTATACTATTACACTTTTTAAGAAATTAAACGTGTAGTAAGTTCTTTTCACTTAATTTTTTGAGGTATAGTTTACACATAATATATTAGTTTTGAGTGTGTAACATAGTGATTTAACATTTGAATACATTTATATGTATTGCCACTTAATTTTATGAGACCAGCATGATCCTGATACCACAAATTTCACAGACATTATCAAAGGAAAAATAGAGGCAAATATTCTTCATGATATAGATGGAAATATCTTCAACAAAATAATAGCAATCTAGTAATACAAAAATAATAATGCATCATGATCAAATAAGATTTATCCCGTGAATGCAAGTCTAGCATTTGAAAATTAATCAATGTAATGCAACAAATTAAGAGAATAAAAGATAATACCCATTTGTGAATTAAAAAAAAAAACTAACAAAATTAAGAATGAAAGCAAATTTCCACAAGTAATGAGGGATATCTATAAAAACAACAGCAATGTATAATGACTAAATGACTTTCCTCTAATATTGGGGATAAGCAAAAAAAGTACACTTTGAAAACATACACTTTGAACTACCTCAATCAACATTGTTTTGGAGATTTCAGCTCATGAAGTAAAACAAAGCAAATATGATAAATATAATAGGAAAGACTATTCAGCCATGCCTATTTTCAGGTGACATATTTGACTGTAAAAAAAACAATCTTAAGTAAAAATCAACCCAAAATTTTTTAACTATAATACTTAGTGTTAACAAGATTAGAGGATACAAGTTCAAAATATACAGGAATTTATTTTTTCTTCTTTTTCTTTATTTATAAATTCTGTTAGAAAAACAGAAATTTCTTGTGATATATTTTTTTAAATGACCATTCTGTTCTTATTCATGTATTGATTACCCTTAAGTCATAAGACATATATTTTGTTTACTTTTATCTATCAGTCTTTGTTCATGAAGATCCATGCATTTCTCTCACTCTCTGATAATATAGATTTTTTTTGTTTTAGATTGTATTGACATTTTAAACACTTTACTCAGTGTAATATATCTACAGAAGGGTTTATATTTCATAGGTGATTAATAAATTTTCAGAATACACTTGTGTAAAAAGTTCTCATCAAGAAACTTAGCATATCAGCTACCAAAGCCATATCGTAGATTTTCATCAAATAACTGCAACTATTTGCATCACTTTGCTAACTTCTAAAAATTTATTTAGTTTCCCTGTTTTTATTTTTTATATAAATGTGAATAAGAAGGTATATGCTCTTCTGTGCCTGATTTGTTTGGTTTAAAATTAAATTTGTGGGACTCATCCATTCTATTGCATGTAGTTGTTGACAACTCATTCTCATTGTCACTATGTTAATTTACTATAGTTGTCTATCCATTCTTATATTCTAAATATTAATGGATATTTGTTGTATTTTTTTCCCAGTTTTTAGCTATCATGAATAAAGCCTCTACGGGCATTCTTACACATCTTTGGTAAATATACACTCATTTTTCTGGGAATATAACTAGGTATGAATTGCCGGATCTAAACATATACACATACTCAGCTTCAGCAGATTCTGACAGTTTTCCAATGTGGTACTAATAATAATCTTGCAACCTTGTATGAGAATTTCAGTTACTTCAAATTCTTGCCAACCTTTGGTCATTTCCATCTGTTTTATTTCAGCCATTCTTGTTGGTTGATATATTTTTAATGTTTCAATCACTGTGTACTTAAAATAAAAATAAATTTAACAAAAATATTCCTCACAATTATCTCCCATATGTACTTCCTCCTGGGTACATTTCCATATTAATTTGCTAGGGCTACCATAACAAAATACCACAGACAGGTGGCTTAATGACAGAAATTTATTTTCTCACAGTTCTGGAGGCTAGAAGTCTGAAATGAAGATGTCATCAGAGTTGATTTCCAGTGTGACTTCTTTTTTTGGCTAGTAGATTGCTGCCTTATTGTGTAGCAACCTGAGACAAATTTCTTACCCAATATCCGCCTCTCAGTGAATATTTCTGTACCTCCAGTCAGGGCAATGCTTTCTTCCAGGGCTTGCCTAGCTCCTAGGATTCAGCATAGATGGAGAGTAAGGGTTTGGTTGCTAGCCATGCAAGGCATTACCTCTAATTACCTCCCTTTGATCTATCATCACCATGACTACTGCTTCTAGCTTGTACTAGGCTGTCTTCTGCTTAGCAGGAAGTGGAACAAGAAATTATTTGCTAAGGAAAACATGGACTACTATCCACATCCTATTCCATCCTATGATACATTGCTGTTTTCACTTCGTCTGCAATATTCATTCTCATTGCTACACACATCCATAAGGACATAAATAGAATAAGCAACTTCCTTTTTCTTCAAAGAATTCTCCTAGATTTAGTGGCTGGGAAAAGAACCAAAAGCCCATGCTGATTTGCCATTATCCATAGCAAACTTTTGAATAACAAAACTCATGGCCAGATAAAAATAGGCTTGTATCTTCAAAATCCTGATAGAAAATAACCAATACTAGAGAATCCCAGGGGACAGAGGTACATGCAGAGGGCAGGTAAGCTGGTTTCAGGTTTTCACTGTGCTTCACCATATATTCTTGGTACCTACGCAGCTGTGCTACTGCTTTCCTGGGACAGAACGGTGCTGGGCACAGCACTGTGAAGCTCTCCTCTGGGAGAAAGGAACAGGTTCACACCCTCCTGGGTCTTTTGACATTTGGAACTTTGAATCCCAGTTGCTAGTCAGAGGTAAAACGTAGGAGAACTTTGGCACCAGGAATTCCGATGGCCCTGGACACAAACAGGTTGAAAGCAGGGATTTGACAAAAGGCTGGGATACAAGAGGAGAGATTATTTGGTTTACTGTGTGAGTCTTCTGAACTGCAGTGGCCATGAGTTACCATTCCCAGGGACAAGAGGGCAGGGTGATGCCATCTTCCAACCCCACCCCCACCCTTTCTGCTCCCCAGCATAGTCAGACTTCAGTGAGCAAAATAGCACCCACAGCTGCTACTTACATAAAATCCTGCCCCTTGCCCCAATCAGAGGCATCTTTACTAATCCAGGTCTGACTGTGAACCAGTGCAATGGGCCTTTTCCTCAGAAGACCCACACAGACACCCACAATGTACCAAGTCTACTGATCATAGAATGCTCCAAAGTTTTGGCTTTAGTTCTGGTGGAAATAGAATGAGGCTTTTTGTTTACTAGTATTTTTTTCTTTTTTTCTTTGGAATCAGGCTTATAGTTTTTTGTTTGCTGGTTGGTTTATTTCTTTCCTTATCTTGTTTGTTTGTTTTTAATCAGGCTTCTTTTTTTTTTCTTTTCTTTTTTTTCCTTCTTTCTTTTTCTTTGGAATCAGGCTTATAGTTTTTTGTTTGTTTGTTTGTCTGTTTGTTTCCTTTTCTCTTTTCTTGGATCAAGCATTTGTTTGTTTAATCAGTTTTATCTTAAACAAATCAAAGCACATGGAGTTAAAGGTCTAAACAGTCCCCACTGCAAGCAAGGAGGAACTCTGCAGAGGACTGACCTATGGGAAAGAGCAGCCAAGACACAATAGAGTACACACAGCATGCACCAGAGAGCTTCCTGAAGTGCTAGTCCCTGGACAGTGTAAGACCTCTTCTTAATACAGTATTACTCTCAGGAGCAGGAACTATAACAAGCTTTCATAACATGCAAAAGACAGAAACCTAGATATAAGGAAAAGATGGAAGAATTCTTTCCAAAAGAAAGACCAAGAAATCACAGCCAGGTATTTACTCAAAACAGATATAAGCAATATTTCTGAAAAAGAATTTAGAGCAACAGTCATAAGTATACTAGCAGGGCTTGAAAGTAGCATGGAAGACACCAGAGAAACTCTGGTTATAGAAATAAAAGTCCTAAAAACCAATCAAGCTAAAAATAAAAGCAGCATAACTAAGTTGCAAAACTGACTAAATGTAATCATAATGAGGATGGAAGAAGCAGGATTAAATAAGTGATATAGAAGATAATATTATGGAAAATAATGAAGTTGAAAAGAAGGAAAGAAAACTATCAGATCACAAATACAGACTTAGAGAAATTAGGAATTCTACAAAGCACAATAATATCTGTATCATAAAAATCCTGGAAGAAGAAGAGTGGAAAAAGGACAGAAGGTTTTTAGAACAAATTATAGCTAAGAACTTCCCTAATATGAGGAAGAAAATAAGCATTCAAGTCCGAGAGGCACAGTGAACTCCCCTCAAAATCAATAAAAAACGTATCAACACCAAGCCATATGATAGGGAAACTTATAAATACCAAGATAAAGAGAGAATTCTGAAAGCACCTAGGGACAAATGATTCTTAATCTACAAGGGTAGATACTTAAGGTTAGCAACATTTCTGTCCACAGAAATATGTCCTACCAGAGGAGAGTGGCATGATATACTCAAGGTGCTGAATGGCAAAAATATGCAGCCAAGAATACTATATCCAGGAAGGCTGTCATTCAGAATAGAAGGAGAGATAAAGAGTTTCTGAGGTAAGGAGGAACTAAGGGAGTTTGTGAACCAGCTCTGCTAGAAATATTAAAGGAACCCTTTGAGTGGGCAAGAGAGACCAAAAGCAACAAAAACAAGAAAGGGACAGAAATAATTTACAGGAACAGCGATTTTACAGGTAATACAATGGCACTAAATTCATATCTATCAATAATTACTCTGAATGTAAGTGGACTAAATGTTCCAATCAAAAGACAAAGGTATCAGAATGGAATAAAAAATAAGACTCATCAATATGCTGCTTACAAGAAACTCACTTTAGACCCAAAGATTGGAAGTGTAGAGATAGAGAATCATTATCATGTTAATGGACATCAAAAAGAAAGCCAGAGTAGTTATACTTACATCAGGCAAAGATTTTAAAACCAAAGACTGTAATAAGAGATGAAGAAGGGCAGTATAGCATAATAAAGGGTATCTAACAAGAAGTTCTAACAATTGTAAATATTTATGCCCTCAACTTGGGATCAGCCAAATATATAAATGAGTTAATAACAAACTTAAAGAAACTCAATGATAATAGTACAATAATAGTATGGGACTTTAAGACCCCACTCACAGCAATGGACAGATCATCTAAGCAGAAGATCAACAAGGAAACAATGTTTGAACGACACACTGGACTAGATGGACTTCACAAATTTATTCAGAGTGTTTCATACTAAGGCAGAAGAATACCAATTCCTTTCAAGTGCACATGGAACATTCTCTAAAATAAGTCACATACTGGGTCATAAATCAGGTCTCAACTAGTACAAAAAGATTGAGATCATGCCATACATATTTTCTCACTGCAATACTATGAAACTTGAAGTCAACCACAAAAAAAAAATGTGGAAAGACGACAAATACATGGAGTTAAAGAACATCTTACTAAAGAATAAATGTGTCAACCAAGAGATTAAGGAATAAATAAAATAATACATGGAAACAAATTAAAATGGAAACAAGAAAGTCCAAAATCACTGGGACGCACCAAAGGGGTCATAAGAGGCAAGTATATAGCATTACAAGCATTCCTCAAGAATCAAAAAAAGTCCCAAATACGCAACCTAACCTTACATCTAAAGGAACTGGAAAAAGGATAGCAAATAAAGCCTAAAACTAGAAGAAGAAGGGAAATATTAGAGCAGAAATGAATGATATAGAAATCAAAAAGCAGTAGAAAAGATCAACAAAACTAGGAGCTAGTTCTTTGAAACTATTAAAAAAATTGATAAGCCCCTAGCCAGACTTACTTGAAAAGAAGAGAAGGACCCAAATAAATAAAATTCTGAATGAAAGAGGAGAGATCACAACCAACACCACAGAAATACAAACAAGTATAAAAGAATATTATGAACAATTATGTTGACATATTGTGCAATTTGGAAGAAATGGATAAATTTCTACAAACATATAAACTACCAAAACTGAAACAGGAAGAAATGGAAAATTTGAACAAGCCCATTAGCAACAAAGAAGTTGAATCAGTAATAAAAAAATCTCCCAACAAACAAGACTTCAGGGCCTGATGTCTTCCCAGGGGAATTCAAACAAACATTTAAAGAATTAATACCTATTTTTCTGAAGCTGTTAAAAAGAAAGAAAGAAAGAAAGAAAGAAAGAAAGAAAGAAAGAAAGAAAGAAAGAAAAAAAAAGAAAAGAAAAGAAAGAAAAGAAAAGAAAGAAAAGAAAAGAAAAAAAGAAGAAAAGAAAAGAAAAGAAAAGAAAAGAAAAGAAAAGAAAAGAAAAGAAAAGAAAAACAGATTGAAAGAAAACATCCAAACTCTTTCTATTAGGCCAGCATTATCCTGATTCCTAAACCAAAGGCCCCACTAAAAAGGAAAATGACCAACCAATATCCCTGATGAACATGGATGCAAAAATTCTCAATAAGACACTAGCTAATCGAATACAAAAGTACATTAAAAGGATTATTCGCCACAGTCAAGTGGAATTTATTCTTAGGCTGCAGGAGTAGTTCAATATTTACAAACCAATTAATGTGATACTTCATATTAATAAAAAAAGGATAAGAGCCATATCATCCTTCCAATAGATGCAGAAAAAGCATTTAACAAAATACAGCATCCTTTCTTGATGAAAACCTAAAGAAAGTAGGGATACAAGGAACATACCTCAACATCATAAAGGCCATATACGCACAGCTAATATCACCTTCAATGGGGAAAAACTGAGAGCTTTTCCCCTAAGTCAGGAACACAACAGGGATGTCCACTCTCACTGCTGTTGTTAAACATAATACTGGAAGTCCTAGCCCTAGCAATCAGACAACAAAGAGAAATAAAAGGCATCCAGATTGTCAAGGAAGAAAGCAAACGTTCACTCTTCACACACAACATGATACCTGAAAGTCTCCATCAAAAAATTGCTAGAACTGATACATGAATTCACAGTCACAGGATATAAATTCAACATACAGAGATCTGTTGCATTTCTATATACCAATAATGAAACAGCAAAAAGAGAAATCCAGTTATCAATCCCATTTACAATAGCAACAAGAATCATAAGATTCCTAGGAATAAACTAAAGAGGCAAAAGATCTGTATGCTGAAAACTATAGAATACTTATGAAAGAAATTGAAGAAGACACAAAGAAATAGAAAAACATTTCATGCTCATGGATAGAAAGAACAAATATTGTTAAAAGGTCTATATGACCCAAAGCAATCCACATATTTAATGCAATCCTGATCAAAATAACACTAGCATTTTTCTCAGAATCAGAAAAAAACAATTCTAATATTTGTATGGAACCAGAAGAGAACCCAAATAGCCAAAGTAATATTGAAAAAGAAAACCAAAGCAGGAGGCATCACATCCCAGACTTCAAGCTATATTACAAAGATGTAATCATTAAGACAGTATACTACTGGCACAAAAACAGACACATAGATCAATGGAACAGAGCAGAGAACCGAGAAATGGACCGAATGGAAAAAAGATAGTCTCTTCAACAAATGCTGTTGGGAAAACTGTCAGCAACATGCAGAAGAATAAAATTAGATCACTTTCTTATACCATACACAAAAATAAATTTAAAATGGATAAAAGACCTAAATGTGACAGGAATCCATCAAAAGCCCAGAGAACACAGGTGGCAAACATTTTGAACTCGGCTGCAGCAACGTCTTGCTAGACATGTCTCCGAGGTAAGAGAACAAAAGTAAAAAATGAACTATTGGGACTTCATCAAGGTAAAAACTTCTGCATAACAAAGGAAATAATTAGCCAAAGTAAAAGGCAATCAATGGAATGGGAGAAGATATTTGAAAATGACATACTGGAAAAAGAGCTATCATCCAGAATCTAGAAAGAACACTTAAAAAAAAAAAAATCTTAGAAAGAACACTTGTCAGAATGGCTAAATGAATGGCTAATGAATTTATATCCTGTGACTGTAAGTCCTTGACAATTTGGATGCCTTTTATTTCTCTTTGTTGTCTGATTGCTGAGGCTAGAACTTACAGTATTACGTTTAACAACAGCAATGAGAGTGGACATCCCTGTTGTGTTCCTGACTTAGGGGAAAACTCTCAGTTTTTCCCCATTGAAGGTGATATTAGCTGTGCGTATATGGCCTTTATGATGTTGAACTCAAATTCAAAACCTCCAAAAAAAAAAAAAAACCTCCAAAATAAATAATCCAGTTAGAAATGGGCAGAAGGCATGAACAGACACTGCCCCCACAAAGACATACAAGTGGCTAACAGATATATGAAAAAAATGCTCAATATCACTAATAATCAAGGAAAAAGAAATCACCATAATGAGATACTACCTCACACTTGTCAGAATGGCTAAAATTAATAACTTAGAAATAACAGACTTTGGTGGGAATACAAACAGGTGGAGCCACTCTGTAAAATAGTATGGTGGTTCCTCAATATATTAAAAATACAACTATCCTATGACCAAGAATTTACACTACTATGTATTAGCCCAAATGTCCATTAGTCCATCAACTGTAGAATAGATAATGAATAGCAAAGAATAGATCATATATAATATATATTATATATGAATTACATATATATAATGGGATATTAAAGGATAGTGTATATATATACATTAATATATATATAGATATAATATGAATATTGCTCATCCATCAAAAAGCATGAAATCTTGCCATTTGCAACAATGTGGATGGAGCTAGAGACTATTATGCCATACAAATTAAGTAATTTATTTTTATTTTTTATTTTTTATGTTTTATTTTTTTATGTTTTTACAAATTAAGTAATTAAGAGAAAGACCAGTATATGATTTCATATATAGAGTTTAAGAAACAAAAGAGATGAACATAGGGGAATGGAAGGAAAAATAAAAGATAAAACCAGGGTGTGACGTAAACCATAAGAAACTTAACTATAGAGAACAAATAGGTTTGCTGGTGGGGTTTCACTAAATGGGTGATGAACATTAAGGAGGGCACTTGTTGGAATGACCACTGGGTATTATATGTAAAAGATAAATCACTAAATTCCACCTCTGAAACCAATACTATACTATATGTTGACTAACTTGAGTTTAAAAGTAAAAAAAAAAAAAAATTATCCTATATTTATCCTATATTTATCCTATATTTAGGATAATATAAAAATTTTAACCACAATTGCAGTAGCAGAATTTTAGAAAAAGAATTTAAAAAATCAATCCAAAGGAAAAACGGAGGAAAATAGATTTTCAATGATAAACTGCAAAAAGGATTTCAGAGTCAACTAGCCCAATAAAAATGGAGGAATTAAACTTACTTTAGGCAAAGCTTATGCAATTAAATTTCAAAAATCAAAACACGACAGATACACATTGAACATAAATCAAACAAAAAATAAATGTTGGAGAAAAGAATAAACTTTATGCCAGGTAAATACTTAACTAAGTAAATTTTTCTTTAAAGATTTTTATTTATTTATTTATTCATAGAGACACAGAGAGGGAGAGAGAGAGGCAGAGACACAGGCAGAGGGAGAAGCAGGCGCCACGCAGGGAGCCCCACACGGGACTCCATTCCGGGTCTCCAGGATCACACCCCGGGCTGCAGGCGGCGCTAAGCCGCTGCGCCACCGGGGCTGCCCTAAGTAAATATTACCATCAGACAAATATTGTTGCAAAAATCATTTACAGGGGTCCCATAATACTTAACAGGTTAGTCCACCATAGAACATATGATAGAAATATATGAACACATATGAACCTAGTAAATTTATCACCTTAAATATATTAGTGCAAGATTATAAAAAAATAAGGAAAAACTTGTCAGGTATTGAAAATTGGGAGATTTTTCTAACAACACAATGTTATTCCTTGAATATACAAATATACACCAAGGCTATCTTCATTATCATGCTTCATTTTCTTCAATGAATGTATCACTTTGATTTCATTTATTTGTTTACCTCCTTATTGTCTCTCCCTTGCTAGAATGTAATTTCCTTTTAGGTTTAGTCATTATCTTTAATACTGAGTTCCTATGCTGAAACAGTGACCAGCATAGTATACAATTAAAATATAGAATCACTGTTTCCTAAAATTATCACAAGTGATCATTTCCATACATTAATTACTTATTAGCAGAAATAAATGTAAAATCCTAAAGAATTGATATAAGATACAATCTCTAAACACAATGTACTTATGTTGTGAAGTAAAAAAAAAAAAAAGTAAAATTATAGATGAAACAAGTATTTTAAATATCTTTATTTTTTAGGAATTTATTTATTTATTTATTTGAGAAAGAGCAAGAGGAGAGCACAAGCAGGCTGAGTGGCAGAAAGAGAGGAATAGGGAGAGGTAGACTCCCCTCAGAGCAGGAAGCCCATGCAGGGTTCAATCCCAGGAGTCTGAGATCATCACCTGAGCCAAAGGCAGATGCTTAACCAACTGAGCCACCTAGGTGCCCCAAATATTTAAATAAAGTACAGATAAAATACTGTACATTAAAATTGAGAGTTGTGGTAAATTGAGATAGGAGAATTTCAAATTTTAGTACATTTATTAAAAAAAATAGAAACTAGAAATAAAAAAGGTTAGTATTTAGTTTAAAAATCTGGGATGAAAGAGCATAAAAAGAAGGAAATATGTTAAAAGGAGAAGAAACATGAAATAGAAAGAAAAAGAAGTTAAGAAAAATTAAAGAAAAACTTCCTGTTCATCTCAGGTAATATGGATAATTAAGCATCCTGAAAAGCATGACTGAAGACAACTAAAAATGCAATATTATAAAGTTTACAAATAATTTCCTAATCAGATAGGAGAAGTATCCAAGAGGAGGAAAATAAAGGCAATGGCGTAACCCAGGCAAGGTAACAAGCTTCAACGTTGGTGTTCACTCAGAGTGTGCTTAGTGAATTCTGATGAATCTGAGCTTCCATTTTTGGTAAATTCATCCATGGAACTCAGAATTTTTCTGTTATTCTAAATAAACAACTATAAAATGTGAAAGTGAATAAAACTAAAGATCTATTTGGGAAAAATAATCCAGAAATAGAAGACTATGGAGAAAACTAAAATTCTCCTTAGGGATGTAAAATGATAATCTGGATAAATGAAGGGATAATCTATGCCCCCACAGGAGATGGCATCATAACATAACTATGTCAGTTTTCTTTCATTTTCTCCATAAATTCAGAACAACCCTTAAAAATGCTTAAAAATGCACTGATCTTTTGAACACTTTGAGGGATTTATTCTAAAAGAATGTGTGGAAAATGAAGGTCTATAAAGAGCTAATTAAGATTTAAAATGAGGATCTAAGGGAAGAGAATTTGGCTTTTCAGGATCTTAGTTAAACAAACACCATACATTCATTAATCACAAAAATGATATGCAATACAACAGTCAACACAGATAGAATCCCATATATATGGGACTGAAATTGACAAAAACTACCAAAAGAGGAAAGAATGTTGGGATCCCTGGGTGGCTCAGCGGTTTAGCGCCTGCCTTTGGCCCCGGGGCGTGATCCTGGAGTCTCGGGATCGAGTCCCGCATTGATCCTGGAGTCTCGGGATTGAGTCCCGCATTGGGCTCCCGGCACGGAACCTGCTTCTCCCTCTGTGTCTCTGTCTCTCTCTCTCTCTATGTCTATCATGAATAAATAAATAAAATCTTTTTTAAAAAAGAGGAAAAAATGTTTACTCTATAGATTTTGGAAAGCTGGGCTATATGAGGAGAAAACAAATCTGAGTCTCTACCTATCATCATTTAGAAAGCAGATTTTATACAAATTAAACACCTAAATGTGAAAGGTAAAAATATGAACTTAGACGAAAAAGGAGGAGCCTATATTAGTGACCCAGAGACAAAAAGCGACAGCATAAATATTTTTAAACAAGGAGCACACTTTGGAGTAATAGCTGCTCCTGGTAAAATCCAGAATACAAACAATAATTTATAGTTAAAATGTTTTTGTATCTCATATTACAGAAACATTAGATATTAAGTCATTATATTGTTCAAACTTATGTATAAACATACTGAAGCCTACACTCAGAGAGAGTGGGATGCTGAGAAGTTGTAAGAGAAAGAAATATTGTATAAAAAAATGAACACTTGGATCCAAGCTCCAGTTATTTGCTAGCTATATAGCTACAAGCTAATCATCCACTTCTTTTTCCACGTGTGAACTGGGAGTGATGATACCTAAACTAACACATTGCTGTAAGAACTGGGGATAATGTAAGTAAGGTATGAAGATGGAGAGCAGTGCAGAGTCTATGCTCAAAAACTGAGGTGCATTTGTTATCTTCGTTGTATACCCATTCTTTTTTTTTAAGATTTTATTTATTTATTCGTGAGAGACAGAGAGAGACAGAGACAGAGACAGAGATACTGAGGGAGAAGCAGGTTCCATGCAAGGGAGCCCGATGGGGCACTCAATCCCAGGACTTCAGGATCACGCCCTGAGCTGAAGGCAGGTGCTTAACCGCTGAGCCACCCAAGTGTCCCTGCATACCCATTCTTTAGCAAAGATCAGCAAAATGATTTTAGAAAACAAAGAAATCCTCTATTTAGAAGAAACGTCCATAGATGTAGCTTTTGAAATCTAGCTAGACATTTTTATATTTTGGTATAAATAGGTCAAAAGAATTATATAACTTTTCTATGTGCACAGTTAGTAATTTTAAACTGCTAGGTTTTAACAGTAGGTCGAGGAGCAAAATGGGCAAAGGAAAGGAGGACCTACCATGGTGAAAATCAGGGGCAGAAGAAATATAAAAATTCAAAAATAACCTGTCAGTCATCTATATCTCTAAAGAAAATGGATAAATGGTGGTGTAATATTCTTAAGTACAATGCTTTATGTTTAAAAAGAAAAGTGCTCAAAAAACTGCAAAGACAATTGGAATCAGAATTGAATTTGCAGATGTTGAATTTCTACAGATAGCTTTTTAATGACCTTTGATACTCAAGAGCAGCAGAGTTTGTGATTAGGCTACTAGAATAAAAATTATTTCACCTGTGATGAGAAGTGAATAGAGTCCTTTACACTTTCATATATGAATTTGTTTTTTTGAATTATTCACTTTTTTAAGATTATTCATTTATTTTAGAGAGAAAGAGAGTGAGCAGGAGAAGGGAGGGGGGAAGGAGAGACAAGCAGACTGTGTTGAGCACAGAGCCTGATGCAGGGCTCGCTCTCATGACCCTGAGATCATGACCTGAGCTGAAACCAAGTCAGATGCTTAACTAACTGAGGTGCCCCTGAAGAATTCACTTGGAATGTAGCTTTATAAATCACCTCCTCATCTCTCTGATTTCTCGGATTTTGCACCATGTATTCAGCACAAAATGTTTATGTGGTCCTTTGAAATGGTTCTTATTCCATTCCTTTCATTTACCATGTTCAATATTCCACACATTTTTAGTATTATTTTCAAACAATTTTCATATCTTAAGGCAGGTTCCAAATCAACCTGCCAGAGGAAAGGATTGCTGGGGCTTATAACAAGATCTATGCTTCACCTTTGTAAGTCCTTTGGAGAATATTTCACTAATAATACATGATCTTATCTTCTCTACTTTTTATATCTATTTTCACCTCCATATTAATAGAAATTCAAGAGGAAGAAAATATACATTTTCCTTCAAATAATATTTCTTGTACTTTGCAATGACATTTTCTAGAGGCTAAGAAATACATAGGAAAAATATATTTCCCTGCTGATAGAAAAAGTAACTACTTAACTAGTATGTTTATTTTATAGTGTTTCTTAGCATTAGTCTGCAAAAGCAGAATAATATGCTTTGTGTTGAAATTGTTGGATAATTTTGTCTTATTGATGTGATCACTACTTCAAAGATTTACCAGTAAAATTTATGTTGGAAAAGAATCAAGTAAGCATAGAATTGATATTAGGTATATTTTTGATAAATATTGAAATAAGTCACACATACAGCCTCTTAAGCAGGTCCATTTTTTGTTAGATGATAGATTCTATAATAGTTACAGTGAATATAGACAACTTATGTATAATCCTACAGAATAGTAATGTAGTTCTTATGGATAACATTCCAATGAAACAAAAATAATCTGTTAGTTAATTGTTTACCTAAACCTACAGGTAAAACCAGAGGTTATTCTATTGACAGTCTTGAGTATATTTTTTTACTCTGCTACCCCAATTCCCATATTCTTTAGATTCTTAAAGACAAACGTTCAGCATATCTAGAAAAAGTGACATAATCAGTTTCAATGACCAATGTTGGTAACATCTATTTAAATTTGTAACTTTCTTAGAGGTACTGAGATTCATGCTAACATCATGATAATCTATTTCAAATATTAGAAAAGTATGCATTATTTAACTGCATGTTTCTGGCTAAGGCTGGGAAGGGAGAGTCTAAACAATTCAGTGTGTTGTGATAGTGTTCTAATTTGTTCATGTTAATATTCCAGTTATCATATAGGATTTTTTATTCCCCATGATACCAAAATGCGGTGAACCATAATGGACTGTGTGTGATTATGGACTTGGGGTTATAATGATATGTCTTTCCATTTCAGATTAATCAGTTATAACAAATGTACCATTCTGGTAGAGATTGTTGATAATGAGGGAGGCTTTGCATATGTGAGAGTGGGCAGGGGATATATGGGAAATATTTGTACCTTTCCCTCAGTTTTACTGTGAATCTTAAAGTGCTCTAAAAAAATAAAGTGTAATAAAAACAAAAACAAAACAAAAAGGCCTCTAATTATAACATGACCTGAATATGACAGGCATAATTCTAACTAATCTTTTAATTACTCCCCTCAGCTCACTCTACTCCAAACTATATTAACCTTTTAACTGTTAAACAAAACAACCCTGCTTCTATCTCAGACACTTTGGATGTATTGTTTATTCCCTTTGCTGAAGTGCATTTCTCCCAGATAGCCATATGATTCCTTCACTCAAGTTTCTTCTCAGATGCAAACTTCACAAGGAAGACTTCCATCCCTAGTATTGCACACACCCCTCAAAAACCTATTTACCCTACCTCCCTCCTTACTTTTCTCCTTAGAAATTATCAATGTATTAAGTTACACACACACACACACGTGCACATACACACACACCTATATATTCTGTTTACTGTTTATATAATCCAGTAAAATATAGATCTGTGAGGACAGGGAAATTTTTATCTACTTTGTTACTTCTGTATTCCCAGTACTTAGAACAATGTATTTCAACTAATGGGTTATCAAAATGCGTGATGTATGAATTAATTACTAATGTGGATTTTCATGAGGTTTGCTATAACACTTTTCAATTGCTTTGTATATGAGAATTTTTAATAAAGAAAATTTGAATTTGAAGAATTGGAACATGCTTGAGAAAGTAATGTTAGTTTCAAACTAATGTATTTTTATCTTCATAAGCATTATTACAAGGATTCCATTTTAACCTTCAATTTCAAGACTTTAAAGAGTGTTAAATGGTAGTACTATGAGAGAGATGATGAATTGTATAATTCACCTATTAATATCACAGATGGGATAGTTTCAGCTATAGAAAAAAAAGTATCAAGAAGCCAATTTATAACTTTTAGCACTGTCACCTTAATAACTTGTACTTATTTTTTTAATTTTTAAAAATATTTTATTTATTTGAAGGGGGAGTTGAGAGAGCAAGAGCAGGGGTTGGGGGAGAGTATGAATGGGGGAGGGAGGAGAGTAAGGGGGGGAGGGACAGAGGGGAAGAAACAGACTAAAAGACTCCTTACTGAAAAAAAAAAGCAGATTAGCTTCCAGGTCTTCCATTCTCTTTGGAACAGTTTTTCTTGTCAATGTTTTTTCATCTATATTCCTAACACAATTCCTCAAAGTCCTTTAATAATTAAACATCTATGTGATCATTTGATCTTTATTTTCCTCTTATGTTATTCATACATATCTCTTGAAGAAGTACTCATCTGTAACACCAATTGTATAAGGGGTTGTAAGACTGCATACATAGCAAAAACTAAAGTAAGGAGCTAGAGAGACCTAGAATAGAGGAAAAATGAGCAAGGAATAATTAAGATAAAGCTGGAAATACAGCTAGTACCCATAATACACCCTAAAAAATGTGTGCATTTTTTTATTGTGGGCTGAAATTTTGTCTTTATGCTTTCTAAAAGTGAAAACAGAGAGAAAAACAATGAGTTTTATGATATATAATGTTCTTAAGATACAAGTTCAGTAATTTAGAAAGAGAACATATATGCCTGAGATTGAGAGCCAAGAGAAAAGCTTTTCCTGTGAGAGCTAAGGGCAATTATAGTATAATTAGCTACATTATTATAGTAAATTCAGAAATATATTTCATCAGTCTGTTTTCAAATAGTGCCTAATATTGGCTAATCACAAAGTGTATATGTAGACAATACAGTGAGTTAATTTGGAGTTTAGAATTATCATTTTTTTCATTCATTTATTAAATGAAGCTAAACATTAAGTATTGGAATTACAACAATGAGAGAAAGAGTTCATAGTTCATATGAAGTTCATGGTCTAGGAGTAGAGATAGATATTAAGCAATAAATTACATGAATAATTAATTTTGTAGTAAGTGTTAAGAAAGGAAATTTATAGTATGCAACAAGAGCTAATACAACAACAGGATCAAAATTTAGTCTATAGTAAAAGTGATATAATAATATATCTCAAGTATATCTCAGTCTTAGAAAATATTTATCTGCCTATGAGAAATTTGATTTTGACATAAATTATCACCAACTATTTGGGGCAGAAAGTGAGTAGGAATTAGATTATATAGCCAATTATATCAGATAATTAGACCGACAATGAAATAACCAATGCACAGTATATATTTTCTCCAAATGAAGAGGGGACTACACCTAGTTTATACCAATGTGGCACCAAAACACAAATTCATTTAACTGTTGGCTACACTTAATAGGAGGGAGATCTGGAGAACATCTGTTTATTTGTTTGGTCATTTCTACTAGATTTATCGTAATACTATTAAGGATTAGATTCTAGGTATTTTTAGTGGACTGCTCTATATGCAATTCATAAAACTCAATTCATAACCCATTTTAATGCTAAGAAAGTTTAAAGAATTTTATGGAGTAGAATATATAATGATTTATGTTTGTCTTTATTTTATTAACATCCAAACATCATGAGATCACCCTCCAAATACCTAGGCATAGCCAGCAATAATTTCAGTTATTTTTGCATTATGATAAACTTCCCAATACATACAAACTCTCTTATGTATATTTTCCTATATATGTCATTATGAAGGTATAATGCCAAAATAACAGGAAGGAGCATACTTTATTTGAAAGGATTTTTTAGTTTTATTTGTTCCTTTCTAACATCTTGTCTTTTTATTTGTATTATTTTTTCCTGATTGTGTTAAGATTTTTCCTTTATTATTGGCTTCAAAGAATTGTTCCATTTTTCCTGGAGGTTTTTTTTTTTTCCTTTTTTGTATTTTGGGTCTGATAGGCTTGTATGTGTGGTCAACTTTGGGAAATTATCATTCATAATTTATTCAAGTATTTTGTTCTTTTTTATATAAATTTATTTTTTACTGGTGTTCAATTTGCCAACATATAGAATAACACCCAGTGCTCATCTCATCAAGTGCCCCCCTCAGTGCCCGTCACCCAGTCACCCCCACCCCCCTATTTTTGTTCTTTTATCTTCTGTCTTATCCTTGGAAACTAAAATTACTTGCATAGCAAATTCGAATTTGTTACACAGTACAATTACTTTTTAAAAATCCGTTTTTGATTTGTATCATTTTTATTTAGATATCTTCAAGTTTACTGTTTTCTTCTGGAGCGTTTTATATACCATTTATGTTATCCAGTGGATTTTTCCTATCACAAGGTTTAATTTTTATTTTGTAATATTCAGTTTGGGTTCTTCTCTCCACTACCATACTATACCATATTCATCATCCTTCTAGCTTTTTCAATACATGAAATACAGCCATAATATTTATTGTTTTTCTTCACTAATTCTACATTTGTTATATTTCTGGGTCAGTTTTGATTGATGGATTTTTAATCTCTTCAGGTGTACTTCTTTGCATGCTAATAAGATTTTATTGGATGCCAGATATTTTGCATTTTACCTTGTTGAATATTAGATATTTTATATTCTTTAATTACTCTTTTAAAAAAAGTTTTACTTATAGTCATTCTTGAATTTTGTTTTCAGACAAATTCAAATGTCTTTGAAAATAATTTAGTCCTCTGACATTTGGTTTCTTTTAATATTTTTTGGCAGGAGTAGAGAAGCATTTAGTTTAAGGCCGATTCTTTCTATGTAAACAAAATATTTCTGATTATTTTGCCCATTGCCCTATAAATGGTGAAATTATCTGGTCTTGCTGGTGAGAACAGACACTTTTTTTTGGCTCTGTGTAGTCTCCTAGTACTGTTCCTTCAGTGGTGGTAGTGTTTTTGTCCCAGGTTCAGGTAGTCTCCTCATACCTCTGCACTGATCAGTTGGACTCTCTTCAGGTCTCCAGGCTCTTCTCTCTCCAAAGCCCTCTCCTCTCCACTCTTCTGTTCTGCAAACACAATATCAAACCCTCGCTGCTCATCTCCCAGGCTTTCGACAGTATCTCCTCAAATCAGGAAGTGCATCAGGGTCCAACTGTGCTCCCCTTCCTTTAGGATGTCACTTGGAATCTCTCAAATTGTATACCAGGGAAATTATAGAGCTCACCTTGTTTTCTGTTTGTGAGGATTGCTTTTCTTTGTTGTTTTATGCCTTATGTCTTCAAAACTGTTATTTCATATATTTTATGTGGATACTTAGATGTTTCAAGTAGGAAAGTGAATCTGGTGCCTGTTATGCCATCCTTGGAGATGGCTCCATGGAGAACTCTCAACATTAATTTTGACATTGTATTTTACTAAAAATTAATTGGAATAAAATATAATTGAAATAGAGGTATCACCCACTTTTTGGAAATTTGCATTTATCCACTTCACTTGTACAAAAGACCTACATTTAAAAATATATATATATATCTATTTATTTTAGAGAGAGAGAGAAAAAAAAATGGGGGGAGGGGCATATGGAGAAGGAGAGGCAGACTCTCTGCTGAGTACAGGTCATGTCTTGGGACGTGATCCCACAATCCTATGATCATGACTCCAACTGAAATCACTTAAGCAACTGAGCCACCCAGGTGCCCCAAGACCTATTTGATATCTGTTGATACTGTTTTCACTAACCAAAAGAAACCAGAAGAGGATTTTCACTTTTACAAAAGAAAGGCAAAAAGCGAAAATAGTGTTCAGTGTTTATTTTGCATTGAGCTATTATAGAGGCAGCCGCTTCCTGAGCAGGAAAAGTGGTACCACTAAGTTCCTTCTCTGGGAAGTACAATCAGCATCTCAGCATCAAAACACCAAAACTATGAGCTATGTCTATGAGCATCTGTGCTTTACCTCAATTTATTTTGTGCATTTTAAGCAAGATATATTCTATAGTATCAGAAAAGCCTAAGAGGAGATGATAAATTAGATAGATAGATAGATAGATAGATAGATAGATAGATAGATAGATAGATGATAGATCTCTCTATATATATATTAGGCTGTAAACTCTCAAAAATATTTCCATAGAAATAAATGATAATTACTTCTTTGCCTCATGACATTTTGGTTTATGAAAGTTTTCATACAAGTGCTCTCCTTTCGGATAGCAAGGGAAACCTGTAATATTAGTAATGGAGTTGCATAAAGATGTATGATTATATTCAGGAGAAGCATTTTGTTGACCAATTGTAAATTATGTCCTTCACATTAGATATTTTTTATTAAAAGAATTGAAATATGACATATTATTGATGTATATTTAAATCTTAAAATGTACTGATTTAATATAATACATTTCTCAATGTAGTTATAAAACTTACATGTCAAATGGAGAAAAATTAGAAAATAAACAACACCAAACATTTGAAATAATTTGCCAAATCTTTGTTTTTCTTCTTTAATATATATGTTCCTTGTATATTTTTTGTTTGAGATTTACAAGCATAAATTTGCAAATTGTTTATCATATCATGAAGATTTTCAGAATTATTTAAAGTGCCAGTGCTACTCAAACAGGAAATAGTAATATGGTTTAAAATATTCTCAGCAATTTATTTTGGCTTTGGAATGAATATCTGAATAGTGTAGGCTTTCAAGACCAAAACTAGGTTCAAATTCTAGATTTGCTAAATTATTGTTGTGTCTTTGAGGAAATTAACATATATCTTTTTCCTTCAATTAATATGATTTGAGTTTCACAGGCTTATTATGAGGTCCAAGTGAAAGAACTGCAAAGATAAAGTACATAATAAAAGTCTTGTAAATTATAATTCTCCTGTCTAAATTTGCTAACATTAATTTAGCACCAAGATTGATGGTCTGAGTTCAGATCTGATATCACTTAATTAAAATAATTACCAATTTAGGTCTGATGTATTAAATCAAGAATGACTAATATGTTTCAATTCACATACTAATGTTGATTGATTGGTTGTGGCATCTAGGAGTATTACACTGAAAACATTTCAGTGTTGCATTGAGTTTCAGTGGGAAAGAGTAAAGTTATTGATTAGTGATTTCCCATCAGAAATACTGATCATTTTCTCCCTATAAACCTGTAGATACTTTTGGCATATTTTGGCCCCCCAAAATCTAGTATACCTAGGGTTATAAAAGTTTTGGCTAAATATAAATATTTTTCAAGTAAAATATAAAAGCAATACTTTTATATACAAACTAGATGCCCTTATTTCTTCCTACCAAAAAAAATGGTTTGTTTTAAACACTCTGACCTATATCTGCAATTCTACACATTTTTCTACATATATAAAAGTGATTATATATTATTCATACACTGCAGGAACTCTTGGAGCATTGGAGATTAGAATAAATATAATAAAATGGATATTTGTGTATATTGAACTTTAAATAATAAGGTAAAGTTAAATGGATTTAAGAACAGATGCTTCTCCCATCAAAGAAATTCTAAATGTTAAAAAACATGGTAAATATAACCATCCAAACAATAAAAAGAAAGGCCTAGTTGCAATAAAGTCTAAAAATGGTTCCAAGAGACTTAATCTTTAATGATGTTCTCAGAGGAATTAGACCACAAGGTTGACAGGGTTTATTTAGTGTTGATACAAGAGCATCCAGAGCTAGAATGGGGTTTCCTACACAATCTGTCTAGAGTACCACAAGAGGGCCCTCCCTCCAGTGAAACAAGGAACTGAGAAGAATTCGCTCCAGCTTAGGAAATCAGCAAGGAAAATATGTGAAGGGAAGAAATTATAAAAAACAGATAAATAAACAATTAATAGCAGTTGACATTTTAGAAGTATAGTCATTAAAATGAAAGATTCAATAAAAATTTTAAGCAAAGTATTGTGCATATGTGAAGGGAGAATTGATAGCGTAATTGACAAATTTGAGTAAATAACCAAGAACAGAGAAGGAATAAAGAACTATAAAATACTAAATAGCTTTTAAGAGCACTGGAGTAACATAAGAATAATAGATACTCTAATTGTATATAATGGAATAAAAGGAAGAGAAGCTCTATTTAAAGAGGAATTTGTTATAAAATTTTCAGAACTAAAAAAAAAATTACTGAGTCTTCAGATAAAAACAATAGAAAAGACTCTGAAACAAAGATCTCATCAACAATAATTAATGTCTATAGACAACAGATTAATATCATACAAACACTAAAGGAATGTATCTGTCTACCCAAGAATAATTCTATACCTAGCTAAACTATCATTCAAAATTTATTGCAAAATACAAAACATAAACAAAAGACAAATTTCTACACACATACCCTCACTAAAAGATCTACCAAAGAATAAACTTCAGTAAAAAGTGAGGATTGAGATGGAAGGATCAAAAATGATCATGGAAATCTATAAACATTTAGATAAATAAAACAATTAGTTGCATAAGGAAGTTTAAAAACAAGATATAAATAAAATTTGGGCAAATTAAGAATTTTAAGAATTATAAAAGAAATATACCTATTGATTTATCTTAGACATAGTTAAGCCAGGGAAACATCTAAAATTTCTTTTAAAATAATAGAGTAGAATATATAACTTCCAAAGCAGCACATGGGTAAAAAAAGAGGAAAAGAAAAATCAATAAATGCTATAAATGATTTAAAAAGAAGATGCAAATAAAATGCATGGTCAGTGGGAAAATACAATAAAGTAATAAATATATATCAATATTTATAAATACATACAAAATATGTTAGATTAAATTTCCCTGAAAATAGATACTTTCATATTGGATTAAATTTCAGATTGGATATACCTTTTGATAATTTATGCTTTTCTAGAATATTTTCCTCTAGTGAAGTCACAGTGATTTGGTTGAATAACATAGAAAGTTGAAAGACAGAAAATAACATGTCAAGGAAATGATAAAGTCAGCATAGCAATATTAATATCAGAGAATTATACTTTAAGACAAAAATCAAAATTAACCATAAATTGATTAATGCTAAAGTGAAAATTTAACTAAAAATCTATAATAATCACTAGTCTATAGTTCACATTAATATGCAAAAATATAAGAATATAAATATAAATGGATATACACATAATCAAGTAAGCCAATTTTATTTCCGTTTATGGAAAAATTGATAATCATTATTAAGAATATTCTTTAAAAAAAAAAAAAAAAAGAATATTCTTGTTAGGGGATCCCTGGGTGGCTCAGTGGTTTGGCACCTGCCTATGGCCCAGGGTGTGATCCTGGAGTCCCGGGATCGAGTCCCGCGTTGGGCTCCCGGCATGGAGCCTGCTTCTCCCTCCTCCTGTGTCTCTGCCTCTCTCTCTCTCTCTTTGTCTGTCATAAATAAATAAATAAATAAATAAATAAATAAATAAATAAATAAATCTTTTTAAAAAAAGAATATTCTTGTTAGTAAGGGTAATGTAAATTAACAACACAGTTAACACACATACTTAGAATCCTGCACTGCAAATTAGAGATATTTTTAGTACTATGTATATATACAAGTACTATGTAAATATAACAAAAAAATATATATATATAATCAGATTATGTAGTAAGCTATAAGTAAATATCCACAACCAAAAGAACTATGATCCTACAAAGAGTGGTATATGACCAAAATGTGATAAAATTAGAAATCAGGATAATCCTTACAAAAGGGCAGTGAAGAAATTCTTACTTGTTTGAAAATTAAAACAAGATAAAAATAATTAATAAATCACAAAAATGTCTTAGTTCTGAGAAGAAATGACTATGGTAATGTTTGAGACTGAATGGCAACTGTGTCACTATAAATCAAAACCAGGGCACCTGAGTGGCTTAGCTGGTTGTGTTTGGCTCAGGTCATGATGTCAGGGTCCTGGGATCAAGCCCTGTACTGGGCTCCCTCCTCAGCAGAGAGTATGCTTCTCCCTTTCCCTCTGCCTCTGCCCCCCATTTGTGCTCTCTCTCTCTCAAATAAATAAACAAAATTTAAAAAAAATAAATAAAAACCTATGGGAAATCTCTAAAATGGCATTTACAAATTAATTTTAAAATACATATTTCAAAAGAGAATCACTGAGAAGTATTAAGCTATGAAGGTCATTAGTGCAGCTTATCAAATATGTCTGGTTTTTATCCCTTTCTGGGCAATGATAGAATTTTATTTTCTTTCTCCTTAAATTTAGGTGTATTTGACACTTTTTGGCCAATCAATTTTAAGAGTCACAAGTCAATGTGCCATGTTTGGAAAGAAATTTTAAGTACCAGGATTTTGAGACACTGTATCTCTTCTAAACCATCATTGAAAATTCTGATAAAATACATAAATCTCAAGAAACATACAATTTATGAAGCTAATTTAATTTTGTTACTAAAAAAACTCAGTAAAAAAACATCAAAATGAAAATTTTGGAACACTTTTTTTTTTCATTATTAAAATTGTTCTAAATAGCCTGATTAACCTTAGCTTGAGCAAGCACTTTCTAGTTGAGCACAATCCAGGCACCCCCTGTGTGTACTGCAAATATATTAAAGTTATGCTGAGTTACTAATCTAGTCAGGCGTCAAGCATTTGGACAGCAATGAAAGGGCAAACTTTGCAGCAGGCTCTTGTATCCAGCTTTGGATAGACAGCCCATTTATTTTTTCAAAGTAGTTTATGAATAGAATTTTCTCTGTGTTTCAAAATCTTAAAAAGTGTTGGGATCAGTGTCATCTGGTCTTATACATATTACAATTTGCACATTTGCCATTTGCCACCTCTTTGTGAACACTTTAGTTCACAATCATGGAATTTCTGAGAATTAATTTTATTTTCAATTAACTGAAAAAAATATAATTGATAATAAGAATAAATTTATGTTGGGTATTGCCTTTGGGTATAACTACTGCAGTAAGTCTAAGTATCACATTTTAGGTTAAATTTTAGTGTGATTTAAATTCAAACCCATGATAAATGTAACATGATATCATTGGAGCTTTATATTACTTTTTTAATCTGTCAATTAGCCTTTTAGTTTTTTACGTGAAATATTTTATCCTTAACTCCACTGACTACAGCCCTAATCTTGTAAACTATTGAGTCCCATTGAGTTAGCTGTAAGGTCATAAGGTGGAATCACTGAGACCATTATCATGACAACAAAATAAAAGATCAAATACTAATCATAAGGAATTGGTAGTTATTTTTGTACGTAAAAGAGAGAATGTCAGCTATATGTTGCATTTTGTACACAACACCAAATATTTTCTTAATGTTTTCATAATTTATATTATAGCTTAATTTAATACTGAGGTGAATATGTAATAAAAAATGTTCCACATATACTAATTCTACATCTATTTCTGTTGTAGTCTTCAGTTGTTTTATTATTCTCTGCTTTGTGATGTATATTTTTTTTTAAAAAAAGATTTATTTATTTATTTATTTATTTATTTATTTATTTATTCATGAGAGACACAGAGAGAGAGAGAGAGAGAGAGAGAGAGACACAGGCAGAGGGAGAAGCAGGCTCCCCACGGGGAGCCCGCCATGGGACACAATCCCACCCAGGGATCACACCCTGAGCCGAAGGCAGATGCTCAAATGCTGAGCCACCCAGGCGGCCCTGAGATATCTATTTTCATCATGAAAAGTCAATGTTTTAAAACTTTCTCCCAAGGCTTTTTTCTGTAATCATCTTTGTCATGTTTATAATTTGTTGTTTTTCTTGGTTTGAACCATTACTGAATTTAAATGTAATTTTCCTTAACAAAACATAACGGTGCACACTTAAATTCTTCTAGAGTATTTTAAAATCCATTGCCTTGCTACCTATTGAGTTTTGTGTCCACTCTTTTTTATATATATATATATATAAAGCCAATATGACTTCTCTCATAAAAATGTTGGGGTACAGACAAAACCAAAAAAAATGTTGGAGTATAAAATAGGCTCATCATATTCTTACTGAATATTTATCCTTTGGTATTGATTCAAATGGGAAAATCTTTATTTTAGAATTGAAAGTTTATAAAAAGAAATGGTTTTAAGTGCTTATAATATATTTCTTTTTTACCAAAGTCCCTGATTTGGCACTAGAAATGAAGTAAGTAAAAGATTGATTTTTTATTTTATTAATCACACATGACTTCTTTCAATCCTACTAATGAAAATATATTCTGCCATAACAATAGTGATGCAAGAAAAGGACGGGTCCCACGCCCAGTATGAAATTCTCACATTTTTATGACATATCACTGGCATCACAATTATGATAGTGTATTATAACACTTTTTGGTGTTTAGAGATCATTTGTCATTACGTCCATTTAATTAAATTGTCATTACCGCATTTTACAGTGCCAGTCAGCATGTAATCCAAGTTATAAACATCCAGCAGATATTTATTTCATGAATAAATAGAATTTGGAATTTCATTTTATAACTGAAACATCAAAACCCATCATGTAAATATTTGCTTCTCTCACTCATATTTCATATGTTTTGCTCTCATGACATTCTATCCTTCACGTACAAAACAGAGGTATCTGACTCTCCATCCTTAACATGACTTGAAATTTCATTTTTTAAAAAAATAATCTTTTTTTGAGATTTTATTTATTTATTTGAGAGAGAGATTGAGAGCATCAGTGGAGGGAGAGGCGGAGGGAGAGGAAGATGGAGAGGAAGTGGCAGACTGCAGAGCAGGGAGCCTGACACAGGGCTTGATCCTGGGTCTCCTGATGATCATGACCTGATCCGAAGGCGGATGCTTAACCAACTTAGCCACCCAAGTGCCCCTAAGAACCTTTATCGGATGCTACCTCTGAATGAAATTAATATAGTAAATATATTTTTTTAAATTTTTATTTATTTATGATAGTCACAGAGAGAGAGAGAGAGGCAGAGACATAGGCAGAGGGAGAAGCAGGCTCCATGCACCGGGAGCCTGATGTGGGATTCGATCCCGGGTCTCCAGGATCCCGCCCTGGGCCAAAGGCAGGCGCCAAACCGCTGCGCCACCCAGGGATCCCAATATTTTAAATGAAATTCATTATACCTTGAACAACATGGGTTTGAATGGTGCAATTCCACTTATTTTTGTTATTATTATTTTATTTGAGTATAGTTAACACACAATGTCACATTAGTTTCAAATGAACAAGGTAGTGATTTGAAATGTGCAGGTCGACTTACATGTGGATGTTTTCATTTACTAGAGAGCAGTAATGTAAATAGATTTTATCTTCCTTATATTTTTTCTAACATTTTTTTCTCTACTTAATGTAAGAATACAGTATATAATACATATAACATACAAGATATGTGTTAATTTGCTATTTATGCAATCAGGAAATCTGGTCAACAGTAAGTTATTAGTAGTTATGTTTTGGGGGAGTCAAAAGTTAATATGTGGATTTCCCACTGCACAGGGATGAACACACCTAACCTCCACATTTTTCAAGGGTCTACTGTAGTTACTTTTCAAGTAAATGCCCACTAAATGGTTCATTCACAGAAAAGATTATGGATAAAGGCCCTTTATTTTTTCCCGACATCACATTTCGACATAACCTCCAAATCTACTGTTGTCTTATCTTCCTGGATTTTTTTTCCTCACCTCCAAATCCTGGGTTATTTTTACTTTAGTTTTGTGTCTTTCTTGTGACTATTACCATTTTGGTCAATTTATTGTAATCTTCTAACCCTAACCAGTTCCATGAACCTCTCAGCTCTTCATACAAATTAGATAAGTTCTAAGAATACAATGTTTTCATTGCCAGCTCCAGTTCCATGGGAAGGATACTCTTAGTGAATCAATCTGTCTTTCTCTTTGAGGAGGAATCAAGTAAAAAATACTGAAAACAATAAATTTTTGTTTGATGATTTACTTTCCAAATAGTTCTCATAATAATTAGGTTTATAAGTCCAGGAGATTGAGAGTATGTGGATAAAATCTTACGTAGAATTTTCCATTCTCATTTACAAATGTTCTCAGTATGTAGCTTATCCTATTAAATTTGGGGTGCAAGTTGTCAAAAATTTAAAAACTGGAGGCTGTATTTGTTCATCAAATAATACTGTTCATTAGTCTTAACCTTAATAGTCTGTGTGACTCTTCATACTCTAGACTCAGTATCCCAATTGTCTTTTTACCAAGATAGGTATTTAAATGCATTGTGTGTCACGTAATTTATATTAAGTTTATTCAAGTCATCCTAGATAGAACAAGTATAAATTTAACATGCGTATTTTTATAACCTGTGGTAAGGAATTTTTATTTTATTAGAGGATTTTTGGAATTTACATCTTAGGAAGGATTCAAATTTTAAGATATCATCTTATGTCCTTTTGGAATTTACATCTTAGGAAGGATTCAGATTTTAAGATATCATCTTATGTCCTTATGATAACATTGTTTTTTTTTTTTTTTTGCATAAACCTGATACCTTACTGGTTGTTTTCATTCATCCCCAAACCAGGCTTAATTGCAACTCATTTTAAAGGAAACAGTACCAACGGAACAGTAACAATGGAAACCTTTCAAATTTCCTTTTCGGTAACAAGAATTGCCCTTATTTTCCACTACTAAGACTAGGAATTTTTATTTTGAGCAGTGAGATACTTATTTGTTTATCTATCTATCTATCTATCTATCTATCTATCTATCTATCATCTATCTATCTATCATCTATCTATTTATTTAATCAGCAGACAATACATGTAACTCAGATTTCATTCAATTTCAGACCAATGTATTTTGGCAGGGAAATCACTTCAGATATAATTCTATCGACTGAGAACTAACTATTAGAGTCCCCACTCACTCAACACATTAGAAGAGTAATTAGCTTTGATACAGTTTCACATTTGGTTTCATGGGTTTCTCCATACAATTTTTATTCAGAAGTTGGTATGTCTTATCTAGAGTATAAAATCTATGAAACATTTTAAACTAAGTGCAAATCTGGCAAGTTTGGAAGTTTGACAATTTCAGAAGTAATTACATGCTTTCATGGGAGAGTTTCACATTGTTTTGCTGCACTCCCTCTCCACCACTCCCAAATGCATTGTGCTCAAAGGCATAAATTTGATAAATATATAAGAAAAATAAGCTTCCTTGTGGTTTTATTTCATTTTCATTATTTTAAGTGAAAATGCCATATAATTTATATGGATATTTCTAAACAAACTAATACATATAATGTAAAATATATTCTGAAATTAATTTTAAAATGTACTTCTCTAAGGAGCTGTTAATAACCTCAAACCAGTATGGTTGAAAGTACCATATGTTTCATTAAGATATTCAGTAGGAGCTCAGGTTTGTAACTTTTACAGTGTTTTCCACGCTGGATATTTTTTGCTCCTAATTTGTGCTTAGTTGTATCCTTATTGTTTCAGAGCCTTTATTATTGAATTCACCAAAATATATTGAATCATTTTTCTTTACATATACTCCCTTCTATTGCTGTTAAATGTGTGACCCACCCACATTACCATAGGTAACAAATGTTATTAACTCTGTGATGTGTATCCTTGCATAGTGAGCCCATGGTCATAACCATATACAAATATATTCACATACACATATACAGATATATGTTCAGTTACACACCTACATATTTTTGTTTCATGTTTTAAAAAGTGTGTCTATACTACACAAACTTCTGTATCTTGCTTTATCATTTTTTGGTATGTCATAAAAATCAAATATACATTTAATATACACCTTTAAATGTCAGTACAAAAACAAATGATCAAACAGGAAAGAAAAAAGAGAGAAAGGCAAACTAAGAAACAGATTCTTAACTATAGAGAACGAAATAGTGGTTTTTAGAGGGGAGGTGGTTGGGTAGATGGATTAAAAAGGTGATGGGGATTAAGTGTACACTCATCATAATGAGCACTGGGTGATGTATATAAGTGCTGAATCATCAGTCTATATCTGAAACTAATATTACACTACATGTTCACTAACTGGATTTTAAATAAGAATTTAAAAAAATAAATGCTAGTACAGTGTTCTGTGTTTGGATACTGGGGTAAATTATGATTCATTCAACTCTCCACTTATTGATGGCATTCATTTTTGTTTCTAATACTTAACAAGCAATGCTTCAGTAAACATCTTTATGATTAGAACCATTCCTTGAAAAATTATTAATCTGATGGTTATAAAATGGTTATTAGCTGTTATTTAATTTATATTTTTCTGACTACTTGGGAAGTTGAAAATTTTTTTCATATACTTGCTAACATTTGGATTTAATTTTTTGTGTATTGTCTGTTCATATTCTTTGCCCATTTTTATTGTAATATTTTTCTTTTGGTTATTGATTTACAAAGTCAAGCTTTGTTTTATCTGAAGATATTATATTTGGACTATAGTTTTATTTTTGTTTAGGATCCTTTCAAAATTCAGACTTCAAGCTTTCAAAATGTGAAATATACCTTATTTTTAAACTATTAATCAGAAAATAATACATTCATTTAAAATTAAAAAAATGTTATGGGCTTTAATTCTCTCTCTTGATCTTCTAATTTTCAGAAATAATAACTGGGAAAAGTTTGGAGTTTAAAGACCTTCCTTTAGATGTTCTTTAGAGTAAATCTGCTGATAGTAAGTTCTGTTAGCTTTTGTTCATCTGGAAATGATTTTATTACACAATTATTCCTAAACTATACTTTTGCTGGATGTAGAATACTGGACAGACAGTTCTTTTCTTTCAGCATTTAAATAATATCCCACATGGTGATCCCTGGGTGGCTCAGCAGTTTAGTTCCTGCCTTCAGATCAGGGTGTAATCCTGGAGTCCTGGGATCGAGTCCCATGTCAGGCTCCCTGCATGGAGCCTACTTCTTCCTCTGCCTGTGTCTCTGCCTCTCTCTCTCTCTCTCTCTCTCTCTGTGTGTGTGTGTGTCTCACGAATAAATAAATAAAATCTTTAAAAAAAATAATATGCCACATTCTTATTGTCTCCACGGTTTCTGATGAGAAATCTGCTGCCTTTAGAACTGACATTTCTCACAGGTAATACATAGTTTCATTCTGTCCGCTTTCAAGATTTTTTGGATTTAATTTTCAGAAATTTATCAATAAGTGCCTAGGTATAGATTTCTTTGATGTTATCCTCTTTCAGTTAGCTCAATTTGTTGAATCTGTAGGGTTTATGTTCTGTTTTAAACCAAATTTAGGCAGTTTTTAGCCCCAGATATTTTCTTTTCTTCAATTTTTTTCTCAGTTCCACTTTTTTTTTCCCCTGGAACTCTGATGAGTAATTCTTTTATTAGATTTATTTTTTAACTGTGTCACAATTCCTTCCAGATCAATTTATTCTTTTTCAATATTTTTTTTCTCTTTGGTGTACAGATTATAAAATTTCTATTGCTTTATCTTCAAATTCATTATTTCTTCTGTTGTTTCCTTTCTGATATTGAACACATCCAAAGCATTTTTTTAATTTTTGTTATTGAAGTTTTTAATTCAAAATTTATCATTTGATTCTTTTTTATGTCTTCTATTTTTTTCTTTTTGCTCAGATTTTTGATAGATTAAATTTGTTTCAAGAGTGTTTGTAATTGCTCATTAGAGTATTTTATATGACAGCAGCTTTGAAATCCTTACCAGAGAATTCCAACACCTATGTCATCTTAGTGTTAGTGTTCATTATTTTTCTAACTCACATTGCGATTTTGTTTAGTACGATGTATTTATTGACTAGAGGATAGTCCTTATAATAAAACAATAATCTAGGTGTTGCAGTGAATGCATTTTATGGATGTGATTAAAGTCCACAATTAGTTGATTATATTAGATAAACTAGCTGGCCTGATTCAATCATTCAAAAAGCCTCAAAAGATAGTTTAGGCTTCTCGGAAAAAAAAAAAATCCCCTGAGGATTCCAGCTTCAGCCTATCCCCAATAGCTCCAGCTTATTCTTCCTAACAGCCTGTCCTAATACTTTTAGAATTGTCTAGCTAGCCTCCAGAATGAGGTAAACCATTTTTTTTTGCAATAACCTTCTTAATATAAGCATCCTAAAAACAAACAAAAAACCCCACAAACTTCCTACAGGTTCTTGTCTGGTTAAATCTTGCCTGATATAACTATTATTAGAAAGACAAGTAAGTTTGCACTCCACCCTGAAAATAGTTTGTGTTCTAAAACTATGGTTCCTTTGTAAATCCCCTATTTTAGGAGGTAGCTAATTTGCTTAGATTCAGAATGCATTTCCTGACTAATTTCTGTAAATTACAGTTCAAATGTGGGTGGATTGTCCTCTGATTACTAGGGGAGATGGAATTCAGAATATCGTTCAAAAAATCTGCTGGGAAGGAGCACGCAGGAAATAAGTTACAGTGGAAGAAATATAAAACATCAGGAATTAAGAAAGAGTAATAGGAAGTATAAAGAGTAAAAGTAAGACAATTCTCTTGAGATTTTAAAATTGTGTTTGATTGTTAAAAGCAAAAAATAATTACAAAATAGTTTAATCTGACCCTCACTTATGAAAAGATAATTTTTGGGTAACTATTTCATAAAGAAGGGAGGGTAAAGAAATGCAAATAGTGATAAGATATTTGAATTTTACTTGAAGTTGTAATCCAATCTTTTTTTTTTTTTTTTTTTTTTTTTTTTTTTTTTTTTTGTAATCCAATCTTAATAATCACACTCCTAGTATTTACATATGTAATTTGAAAACTTATGCTAACACAAAAACTTGTGCATGGATGATTATAACAGTCTTATTTATAGTCTCTAAAAACTGGAAGTAACAAAGATTTCTTTCGACATGTGAATGATATGTGGATTAATATTCCCTACTATTCACCAATGAAAAGGAATGAGCTATTTATGCAGGTAACAAATATGGATGAATGTTAAAGACGCTCTGCTGAAAGAAAAAAGTCATACCCAAAGTGTATGTGTTGTATGATTCCATGTATATGACATTCTGGATAAGGTAAAACTATTGAGAAAGAAAATAGTTCAATGCCTTTTTTTCTGGATTTTTTAAAAAAGATTTTACTTATTTATTCATGAGAGACACACATAGAGAGACAGAGACAAAGAAAAAGAAGCAGGCTCTCTGCAGGGAGCCCATTGGAGGACTCACTCCCCAAGTCCCAGGATCAGGCACTGGGCTGAAGGCAGAAGCTCAACCACTGAGCCACCTAGGCGTCCCTTTCTTTTCTAGATTTTGAAGATAGCGAAGAGTTTACTACAAAAGAAATGTCTATATGGAAGCAGTCTAATTACCCATACATAGATGAATGCGTAAAGAAAATGTGGCATATATATATATATATATTGTAAAAAGAATGAAATCTTGCCATTTGTGACAACATGCATGGACCTAGAGAGTATATCTAAGTAAAATGAATCAGAGAAAGACAATACCTGTAGGATATCACTTCAGTAAAATGAATCAGAGAAAGACAATACCTGTAGGATATCACTTATTTGTAGAACCAAATCAAAACAAAAACAGATATAGACTCATCAATTCAGAGAACAAACTAGTTGTTGCCAGAGGGAAATGGGGTGGGGAGACGAGCAAAATAAGTAAGACATTAGGAGACACAAACTTACATTTATAAATAAGTAAGTCAATGAAATGAAAAGTACAGCATAAAGAATATAGTCAATAACATTGTAATAACTCTGTATGGTGACATATGGTAACTACACTTATGGTGGTGAGCATTAGATAATGTAAAGAATTGTCCAATAGCTATGTTGTACAGCTGAAACTATTATAACAATGTATATGAACTATACTTCAATTGAAAAATGAAATGTCCAAGGAAATATTGAGGATTATATAATAACTCTTCTGTATGGTACTTGATTGGTGAATCCATGGCTTTTTGTATTTGTCAAAATCTACATATCACAGGTGTAACAAAATTTAAAAATTAACTAGGATATTGGAAGATCCCAGAATGGAATGCAATTTTATACAAATATGGTGTATATTAGAGGATGTAGAAGCAGTGATGTTTTAGTAAAAATAAACACACTTAGCACCTAAGTTTTAGTTTATAAATACCCATTCTCCAGGAAAAGGAACTATACATTCTTGAAGAAATTACTAAGTCAAGAACAGGGAAAATAGATGATGAGACAGAGTACTTTATAGTATTAGAAGTTAATAAATACTGAAACAGGAGCAATTTCAAAAAAAAGAAATAGGTAATAACAGAAGAACATAGAAGGCAATGTGAAAGAGTTCCCAATGGCCAAAGTTGGGATAATTGAGTATCAAAATAATTAACATAGTATTGGATTATAACTCAAGTCATTAAATAAATATCCATGAGCCCATACTGATAATACATAAATGATTGAGAAAATAAATAATGGCAGAGGAAGGACAAATTTTCCTTAAAGGAGAATGCCAAACAATATACAAAGATACTGGGGATACCTGGATGGCGCAGCGGTTTGGCTCCTGCCTTTGGCCCAGGGCGCGATCCTGGAGACCCGGGATCAAATCCCACGTCGGGCTCCCGGTGCATGGAGCCTGCTTCTCCCTCTGCCTGTGTCTCTGCCTCTCTCTCTCTCTCTCTCTCTGTGACTATCATAAATGAAGAAAGAAAACAAAATATACAAAGATACTTCTCCCACTAAAAAGTAGGACTTTTCTTCCTTGTGAGTGTTGACTGAGCTTACTAATTTCCAAAGAATAGACTATAGAAAGGAAAAATAAAGTAACTTTACAGTGCAAAAGTCTGACAGCATCACCTTAACTACATGATCAAGGTTACGATCACCAGAATAGGAATGTTGATATATGGTGCAATAAGAAGGCAACCTCTCCTCTGTGATTTTCTTCCCAAAAATTCAAAATCCCAGTCAAATCAGAAAAAGCAACATTCAAACCCAAATTAAAGGACATTTTACAAGATATTGAGCAAATTTTTTTCAAAAGTATCAAGATCTTGAAAAAAAAGCAGAGTAACCGTCCCAGACAGACATCACTACTGTTTCCAGATAATTTTGTAGTCTATGATATTCCATCACTGAGGAAGGCTTACCAGCCCTGAGGGTTTTTGTTTTTGTTTTTGTTTGTTTTTTTTTCTTATGCCTGGCACAATTTCATTACTTTTAAATTAATGTACTAATTGCCTTTGACAATCAAAGTTACGTATATGCTACTGATTTTGCATTCTGTCCCTATATATTCTTTTTATCATTTTACCACCATTAGCCTTCACCTTGCTCTTTGGAATTCCATAACCTGGTTTTATAATTACTAAAATATGGATTAAGGTTCTACAGGCTTAATATAAGAGAATACAGAGTCCAGAAGGCATACAAGAAAAAAATGCACATTAATATTCTTCCCCATCATCTTTTCATCACCAGATTTTGACAATTACCTTAAGGAAAACTCGTTTGAGTGCTTCAGGCGTGTGCATATAGATTCTCCTTCAGGTCCTTCTATTATTCCAATTAATCACTTATGGACATCTCTGCTAACCCACAACCTGTATTGCGTACAGGCTTTTATGATCCCTTGATTCACTTCTGCTATAAGAATGAAATTTAGAGACTTGTAAATCAAACTACTATTATGGTTCTGAAAAATTGAGAGGATAAAAATATGTAGAAAAATTGTCTTTTTCTGTAAAACATTGATATCACATGTGTCATCTTTTGCCTTTTCTGGGGAGATGGTTTTATAATAAGTTTAAGATATTACACTAATCAATAGTATATTAGTAACCCAGCTCTCTAAACTAAACCAGAAAAGAAAAAGGAATTAATTGATTTGCAGCATTTGCTGATGTCCATGGTATGAATACTCTATCATGACCAAATTCAAGCAACTGACATAGTATCATTGGATTAGAAAGAAAAGCAACAAATCAACTCCCATAAATCAGTGTAAATCAGTACTGGGCACTACTCCAGTACCATACTGGCTTAACATGACAGGAATAGTAAATTTATCTTGTTAACTATGAACCCTAAGGAGACTGTGCTAGGATTATAGGATCTCAGAGCTTTTATAGAGCAGTTTGAAGAAGGTTCATTCTTCAGTTAAACCGGAAGCTGGTGATGCATGGGTGGCTCAGTGGTTAAGCATCTGCTGTTGGCTCAGGGCGTATTCCCGGAATCCTGGGGTTGAGTTCCACATCAGGGTCCCTGCATGGAGCCTGCTTTTCCCTCTGCCTCTGCCTCTCTTTATTTATATCACTCATGAATAAATAAATAACCGGAAGCTGGATGCAGTCCAGCAATCTGATTTTCAATTAGGTGTTCTAGATGAAAGTATTAAATGTTAAATTTATTTAACCAAAATTAACTCTGATTTAAAAAAAATTAAAATGGGCCACCTAGGTGGCTCAGTGATTGAGCTTCTGCCTTTGGCTTAGGATGTGATCCTGGGGTCCTGGGATCAAGTCCCACATCAGGCTCCCTACAGGGAGCCTGCTTTCCCCTCTGCCTATGTCTCTGCCTCTCTCTGTGTCTCTCATGAACAAATAAATAAAATCGTTAAAAAAGTTAAAAATGCATTACAATGAGTTAAAAATGTAATAATGTTTTATAAAACATTTATTCAAGAACTTCAAAAAAATAAAGGACTATATTTTCAAGAACTTTTAGATTTATAGATAAACTGAATGTGATGTACAGAGAGTTTGATGTATCTCCTTATTACCACCAGCCCTATACTTGTGTGCACACGCACACACACGCACAGAGTTCATTAATATTTTGCATTAGTGTGCTACATTTGTTACAATTGATGAGCTTATATTGGTGCATGATTACTTAAAATCTATAGTTTACATTAGGATTCACTCTTGGTGTTGCACATTATATGGCTTTTGACAAATGCATAATAATATGTATCAATCTTACAGTATCATGCAAAATAGTCCCACTGCCCCAAGAAAAACCCCTATGCTTCACCTATTCACTCCTTCCTTCCCAAACTCTTGACAAACACTGATCATTTTACAGTCTCCATAGTTTTGCCTTTTCTAGAATGTCATATAGTTAGAATTTTACTGTGTGCAGTCTTTTCAGATTGGCTTCTTTCACTTTGTAATATGCATTTAAGCTTCCTCCATGTCTTTTTGTGGCTTGATAGCTCATTTAGCACTAAAAAGCACTAAAAAAGTATTCCATTGTCTTGATGTACCAAGTTTATCCATTCACCTATTGGACAGCTGAGCTGCTTTCAAAAGTTTTGGCAATTATGAATAAGGTAGCGATAAACATCCATGTGCATGTTTTTGTGTAGACATAAGTTTTTATCTCCTCTTGATGAATATAAAAGAGCCTGATTGCTGGATTGTATGGTAACAGTATGTTTAGTTTTGTAGAAACCACCACACTATTTTCCAAAGTGTTTGTACCATCTTGCATTCCTACCATCATGATGTACCATCATTCTTAATGATGAATGTGAGTCTCCATTGTTTCACAACCTCATCAGCATTTGCTATTGTCAGTGTTTTGGATTTTAGCCGATCTAATTGGTATCTAATGGTATTTCATTATTTAAATTGTTGATCATCTTAGGGCACCTGGGTGGTTCAGACCATTAAGTGCTTAACTCTTGATTTTGGCTCGGATGGTATTCTCAGTGTCCTGAGATTAAGCCCTGTGTTGAATTCTGCTCAGCGGGGAGTCTACTTGAGAACCTCTCTCTCCCTCCCCACCTGCTTGTGCTCTTGCTCTCTTTCTCTCTAAATAAATAAATCTTTAAACTGATCATCTTCTGACATGCTTATTTGCCATTTGTATATCTTTTTAACTAGTTTTGAAGCAAGAATTTACTATGGAATTAGCTTAATCTAAGTGTTGGGAATAAATGGAGAGTAAGTGCAACAAATGCTTGGAATTAGTATTAAGTTGGAGTAGGCTCAAAGGCTGAGGAAGTTCATGTGAGTGACATCTAACCATTTTATGAACCTAGGATAGATAGGCCACTTTTTATTGATCTTAAGACAGAATCTAAGAGAATATTTACTTAATGTATTAGAAAGCCTAGTTGTGAAGGAGGAAAATCTGATAGGCATTTACCTGCTGAAATTTGTAAGGAATGTTTATTCATTCCTATTAGTCAGCTCTTATCATTAAAGTGATGCTTCATTTAAAAAGGTAGGTAAAGTGATTTCTGATACCATCTTATGTAGAACCTTTCACATACTTTGCAGTGTTCAATTCCAGAAACATTTTTGGAATTTGCAATGAAAATTCCTAAAAATTTCATCTTTTCATATTTGTAAATTAGTGAGTCTAAATCCTATCAGAGACCTAACAAGCAATAACAGTTATTCCAAAATATCAGTTGTAGCAACAGGAAATAAAAAGGAACAACATGAAAGCCCCTGTAGAACTGTCTACTATTTGAAGCTATCATGGATATGAGAAAATAAGTCCTGTGGCAGACTGAAATTTCTCTTGCCCCTCCAGTTATGTCTGAATAAATGATTTTTTAAAGGATGCTTCAAACACGAAAACATCCTGCATGTGAAGACATAAAAGTAATGTTAAAATAGATACAAGAACACATGAAAGTGAAAATTAAATACAAAATAGCTCAGATAAGTTTGAGGAGGGTGTCTAAAAAGAAAAGAGGATACCAGACTGTTTTCACAGGAGACAAAGGTCAGCAAATTAGAGAACTGGTAAAAGTTAGGGAAACAGCAACTTCCTTACAACATCACAACACAGTGAGTGATACATGTTTCCTAGAAAACTGTGAGCAGATCAAACCTATAATCATAGTCTGGTCTGTTACATAAGATAGACATCTACTCAGAGTTACACAGAAGTCAAAGTGCATTTTTTTCCCACATAAATTGTTCATTTATTAACATTGGTACTGCAACATAACAGTATCTAGTAAACACACAGAGATGCATGGACTTGGCAGAACAAGGCAAGGCTCAGATGGGCGAGTGGGGGCTCCTATTTCTTCCTCTGCTTGTTGTGGTCCCACTGGGCTGAGAAGCCATGCATCAGGCTGACCTTCATGTACAGCATCCTCTTGGTCTGCTTGACCACCCACTCCTCTTCCATGGTGTGGGTGATAGGGCCATACACAAAGTGCTTTCCCTGATCAGAATGAGAGCGGGAAACCCAGGAAGAACATGGCTGCACCCACAACTATCTTCCACTCCTCCCTGCTCCTGTTCATTTCAGAAAAGCTCTAGTTGAAATTAATGTGGTACAGTTCAACTTTTTCATTAACCAAGAGGCTGCTCCAGGGAGCCTCTCCTCCTCTTCCAAAGCCTTCTGGCAGAGAGGTTCTTGATGTGGGCCACACCAGGCAGGGGATAGCCAGTGGACATATCTCAGGGAGAAGGCATAGTCTTTGCTTTTCAGGACATTCCATGTGCTCTTACACATTGAGTGGAAACTGCTTGTTGCTAATTAGGTGAATCACTCTGGTAGCCAGCATTTTGCCACTGCTGCCCATTGCTCCAAAGTGTAATTTTTGATCCGAATATAAAAGAATTAAAATTGTACTCAAAATTAAAACAGGAATTTCAGATTGACCGTTTTGGGAAAAGTCTATGTTGAAGAAGAAAATGGTATATCGGAAGGTACACTTTCAAATATGTTAACAATATGGTCATTTAGAAGGCAAAAATCTTTTTATTCTTAACCATCCATGATTATCTGCAAAAATAAAAATATGAAATTGCATATAGTGAATTTCCATTATATTCAAATTATGTTTTTGGATGAAGAATCAATAACTCTTACACTGCTTGCAAATCATGTTATTTTTAAAGTATACAATATTTAATGTTCCCATGAGCATGGCATTATAAATATTTCACAAGCAAACAGAAATAAGATCATGTGGTACAATTTCAGAAAGGGTTACAAGAAAGTAGACTGTATATCCTGGCATACTTGTGGGCCTATTTACTGCAGTAAGCAGGACAGAACTTCTCCTTGAAACAATCCTGTTAAGTCTTATCTTTCAAGAGTTGGTAACTTAACTGACTGAGCCACCCAGGCACCCTTGTTTTTAGAATCTTTATCCTGGACAGTTTCGTCCTGATATTAGTGCTAATACACTTCCAGGGAGCTTCAAGGCCCTGTCTCTAAATTTTCGGATTTCAAATATAATACCAGAGATTTATTGTTCATGATCGGTTTTAAACTTCATAATTAAACTCTTTATTTCACCTCACTAAAATTAGTAGCAGGCAATAATATCAGTGTTAAGCAGAAGCTAGACAGGGGCAGTGGAAGGAACGCCTGGAGGAAGAGTCCCAATCCTTGAAGGGGAATGATAGAGACATTTGCTAGAAGCAAGGATGGTGTTAAATAAGCCCAGGGACACAACATCCTGACCTGTGGCTTCCAAGACCCTGAGGCTGATGGATCAAGAGCCAGAGGTTGAGAGCATGCACTGTCTCCTTCCTCCTCTGCCGCAGGGAAACCCTCAGACTCATAATTCATTTGCATTGTGGATATATCTCCCACCAAAAGAAAAGGCTGCCATGATGGTTGGGTAGCAAATCTTGTAAGGTCAAAAACTCCTCCTCCCAACCTGTGGGGGCAGTTCCCCAAATGATTAGAAGCGGTTTCTATTAGAGACCACCCTACTTTCATCTTGGCTCCTCCCAGGCCAGAGAAACACAAAATACGCAATCCCAGAAGAACCTAGGGCCAGTTCTGCCTCATGGAACCTGCTTGTTCTCCCACCTCGAGTGTGTGTTTTCACTTTAATAAACTGTTTTAGGCTTGCTTCTTCCCTCTGGATGTCTTTATTCAAGCCTGGATTCCCACCTAAATCTTCTTGCAGAAAATCCAAGGACCAAGACCTCCATTCACACAATACAGACTCTACCACTGGTAACATTAGTACCTTTCTAATTTAACAGCAACTTAAAAATTCTTTTTAAGAAATGAAATGACAAAAAAAAAGGAATTAAATTTTGTACCTATTAGAAAAGAGTATCCCAATCTTCAGTAGTTTATCTTGGTTGTCTACTTAAAAAGAGGGAGAAAGAGGCAAAGAGCAGCAATAGCTCCTGAAAGCCTATTAGGAGAGACTTGGCTGTTTATAAAAGTAGCATATTATAAGATACTTCAAGACTTTCTCACATAGCAGCAATGGCCAGAAATGATTGTGAAGGCCATGAACTCTGCCATCAAGCAGTCCCGAGTTCAAGTCAATAGACACACCAAGAGGTAGATCATACATTCTTTGAAAATCATAAAATATACTAGGTTTCATATGACAAAGAAAATAATTGAACAAATCATACACGATACCTTAGTTGCTAATTTTTACAGATGCTGATATTTTACCTAAAGGTTGGTGTGACTTAAATGCTTATCTTGGAAATATGGGTCAGGCATTTCCAAAGAGACATCTCATAAGAATGATAGTACTTTTGGTAATAAAACTCAATTTTACTTTTGATTTTAAAATAATTTAATAGACTAATAATTTCAGTATTAATCAAGTAGCATATAGAGAATCTGGCATAGGATAGATCATGTAGACAAGTTCATCAACCATGATGTTTAAACTAGGAGGGGAGATGTTCTATATAGGAGATACAATGACTATTTATTCCAATTAGCTCAGGGTATAGGCTTGGTGTCTCCTAAACCTTATTTCCCCTCTTTCATGGCATTAAGAATTTAACTGGCTACATGAATTTCCAAAATAAAACTTTCATTTCCCAAACTCTTTGAAGCTACTATTGTATTAGAAGTATTAGTTAGTACGTTCAGGGAACTTTCTATCCTGGGATAGAGGATAGTTCTAATCCACTACAATGCAATTTGAAATCAGTCTACTTAAGTTTGAATGGTTGGCACATACTTAGTGCTTTGTAAATTTAATTATTATACTATAAAGACACGGCTATTAACTTTTGATATTTTAAAAAGTTACTTAAATAGTGAAGCCTCCAAGAGAGTTATAACACTAATGTCCTTACAGATATGTGATAAAAAGAGATCAGTTTGTTCAGGCAGGAAAAACCTTCTCTACTTCTATTTTGCTGCCACCCCCTCTAGGCTCTGCCAGAAATCTTTAGGGTAGAATGATAATAAAAGACTACAAGTTTGCAAAATGGCATTCTTCAGTGTTTTCAACCCCAGCCATTTTAGTTAGAATGTCTATGTTAAAAACAAAAACAAAATCAACAACACAAAAACTAAAAAAAAAAAAAAAAAAAAAAAAAAAACCACTAGCAACCAGCCTCATCCAGACTTTTAAATCATCCATAGCCTAATCTTAAAAATCCTGTACTTGGGAAAAGTGAAGAATTTTTCTATTCCCTACCCTGAAGTATTTAAATTTAGCTCTAGAAATTTTAACATTTGGTTTCCCAGCCAAAGCTCAAGTATAAACACATAAAAAATTGTCTGTCTAGTACTCGTAGGATGTTTATCAGTACTCCTGGTCTCTGCCTAGTAGATGCCAGGGGCTCCACCCTACCCCAGTTTCCTAGTGATACTCAGAAATGGCTCCAGATTTTGCCAAATGTTTTCTGGCAGGTAGTGGGAAGGGGCGCAAAATCTCTCTCAGATAAAGAACACCACTCCAACAAAATGATACACAATCCTCAAATCTCACTCTCCAGAACATTTAAAATATGCTAGAAGTGTTCTGAATTTTTTCAAGAGCTACAGTAATTTTGGAAAGAAAAGTAAGCAAAGACTTAGTAGAGAATATTTTCTCTTTTTCATCAGACGGGTATCCCTTATCCCAAGATAATAATTCTAAATCTGTTTAATTGAATGGAATGATAGAGGAGGGAGACAAAAGAAGGCAATTCCAGGAAAAAATCAATATATCAAAAATATTATTCTGTGAGCACATATCAGTTGTCATTAGAGGTTCAGTCCTCTGATTTGGTGGGAAAAAATAAAGAACATTTCAATTATTTTTGGAAGTGAGTAAGGAAGTCAAAATGATTTTTTCTCATTGACGTGCTTCTCAAATAGCACATGAACCGTATTACCTCAGGATATTACTATGCATTAGTTCATGTCTATGATCGTGGGTTGACAAAAGCTGTCTCTTCTCTCTGTACTTCTTTCTTCCATTTTAGTGACTTCATTCCCAAGGCTCAGCTTCTCAGTGGGATTCCTCTACCATTCTTATTGATTCTATTCCTCTTGCTATGAATGCAGTGGAATGGCCTGATTTTAGAACACCTTTTGTCTCAAATCTGACATCATTAATGCAGGTAGATTGTTGTATATACAAGACTGCACTCTATAACGTCTTTTATTGACTGGAGGAGTTATTTTGTCTTACCTTCTCTTTTCCAACTAGTGAAGCATTCCCTTAGCTTAATTATTTGTCTAATGGAACTATCACCTTCCTCTCACTTTTCATAGTCTTTAAATACAAATTTTGTTCCTCATTTTGTTTTTATTTTCTATTTACTTATTTTTGTTCCTGTAAGAATCATTTAAAGTCATCCCAAAATTTTAATTGGTGTGTCCTATGGAGGATGGCTTTGCTTTAGTATTATTAGTAAATTTGATTTCTAGTACCTCTTTTCCACCCAAATCATTTTTTTTTTGCTGAAATTTCCTTTTATGAATCCATAGGATAATTTTGCTCAGGAAAATATTGCTCAATCTATATTCATTCTGTTGGGAAACTCTGATGGGTCTACCTTCAAAATATATCCACGAGTCTACAACTCCAGTTGATTCTCTGATATTGTACAAGTGGTATGTTAGTGTCTAGAAATAGTAGGTGCTTGATAATATTTGTTTAATGAATGGGTATATGGGTGAAAATAAATATATACCACTCAGTTCACATATCTAATAAATGAGTATGTGTAAAATCAATAGTAATTCTAATTATGCAAGAATTTATTCTGTCTACCATAAATAACAGAAAAATAGGCAACTGAAATCATATTAGCCAGCATGTTATTGTTTGCTAGGAAAATATTGGCAATATCATCAGACAACCAATAATTATGGTTATAATTTCAAATATTTCCCATCTCTTAATGAAAAACATCTTAACTGTGCTCTGATGAGTACATCAAATTGGAGAACTGCTGCTATAAAACCGCAGTTTGCTTCATTGTTCTCTAGGATTGCTTTTTATTAGTTGAAATAGAAGTGAGCATTGTTCTCTCCAGTGTACATATTTTTTATTTTGAATATAAAATGTGGGTAATTAAATTCCTTTTAATGTTTTTCTTGTGATGCAGTACATTTTCTCAGGGGAACCATAACTTTTTTCCATTGTATATATTAAATAAAAATCTGAGCTTATTGGAGAATTTTCTGCAAAATACATTGGTTTATTTAAACATAGCTTTTTCTCTCTTTTTTTTTAAACTTTTCCCTCAGAAAAAATAGTGCCTAAAATCTAGAAGTAAATAAACAGTCTGTTAAATAAATCAGTGGCAAGACAGCATTACACAGTTGTGGAATTCTAGATGCTTTGATGATATTTTCTCTTTTAGATATCTGTACATGAAAGCTGGCACATTGTTTCTTTAAATTCTATGAAACACTTTTCTACAACCTGGGCATATTGCTTTCTGCATATTGTGCCATTTTCAGTTTCAGGGTCACTTACTTCTTCTAGAGATCCTCTCTATCAGTTATGTTTGGCTTAATAATGGTCTCAGTCATAGTATAATCCAGTTTATCAGATTCCTCTGATTTTTGCTTTGTGAATGGAAGATGCACTGGTTAATAAGATTAACCAAATATCAGCAAGGTAAGTTTGCTTTACCTGCATGAGAATCCTAGCAGATGTTTAAGTGGATTTGGTGCTCCTTTAGTTTTCCTGCAGTTGTGGCAATATTGAGAACTGCATATGGAACTTATTATCTACTTACATCATCAGGCCAGATGGCTTATCATACATTCTTTAATTGATGGTATGTGTCTTATTCTTTCCTTTTATTCTCTGCAAAATGAAAATTTGCCTCATTCATTCTATTTGCTTAGAGGGCTAGACAACTGATAGATTTCCTTCCTAAGTCTCCACTCTCCACTTGCTTCTTCTCCAAGAAGCAGTTTGCTCTACCTGTGTACAGTTTTCTGTCCTGTTTAAATTTTAAATGTGTTCTTGCTAAATACCAAGCTAAACTATAAACACAATTAAAATTGCATTAGTAGTTACTTTAATGAAAATATGTTTCACATAAATATGTATGAGTGTATATATACATATATATCACAATAAAATAAAATGACCAAATATCCTTTAACATTAAAAAGTACTAATTTAATTATAATCCTTATGTGATAAGGAAATTTAATCAATCAAGGCACTAGAGACGGAAAGAAATTTAGCTGGAATAATTTTCCCATGTCATTTTGTAATTAGGAATCACTTAAATAAGCAAGTATATAAAATGCAATCAAAAGAGTTTAATAAGTGCTGTAACAGTACTGTGAAAATTAATGGCTTCAATGAGAACTAATTATCTAACTTGCTGTTTCAAATATTTAAAATAAGTTTTTGTTCTGCATCGTCTAAATTCCAGTTAATATTAAATGACTTCATTAATAATGTTAAAGTGCAGCTTACATTTGGCAATTAAAAAAAAATATATATATATATACATTTCCTAGCACAGAAATACAAAGGCCTGGTAAGAAAAAAGAAAATGGGCCTCAATATGGCTATGTTATAGAACAGGGTTGGTTCTAACCCAGTGGGAACATAATTGTATGTTGCTTCCTTGAAATGGGAATAGCTTCCATAAGAAAGACACTTAAGCAGGAGATAACTTAAAACTGAATAATGTTATAGTTAGTATAATACAATTACAGAAAGAATGAGAAATAAAGGTAAATCAGTATTTGATGGTTGTTCTTCATTAAAATGCTAACAGTGTTATGGTGTTAATACCTAGTTAATAAATGGCTGAATGATACTGCATTTTGATTGCAAATCTGTGTTTTCTAAAACACACACAATTGCTTATAAGGTCTTCTGCATTTAATCATTATTTCATGCAACGACATATATTTAGAGCTTTATTTTTTGAAATGTTTTACACTTCTCATTTTCAGTTTTTTAAAAGAGTTTTTGTTAATTACATTCTTCAATATATTCAAGCTTATTTTTTTCTAAAGGAGATGCTTTTCCTAAACGGCAAGAATGAATTAAAATTTAATCTCAATAATATGAAAAATATTATAATCTACATCATTTTAAAATAAAATAAAAATAAAATGGTCCAAATGATTTAGAAGAAATCATGACTTGCTCATCAAAATTTTGCTGTCATATTTGCACATTTTTTCATTTTTGTGAATCAACAGTTTTTACATGGTTATACATCTGCAATAAAGATATCATGCTCATAAAGTCAAATTTGCTTCCTGTTATAGTCAGTCCACATGCTTTTAGAGACTATTTGAAATAAGAGATTTGGTTTTCTTTTTATTTTGAAAACAAAAGAGGAATATGTAATTGACATACTATATAATATGAAGATAGAAAAATATTCCTTCAATAAACATCTATAAAAGTTTTTAATGTTCAATAAAATATAAAGAATAAAAGACATTGCATAATTAGTTATTCTTTTTCCCCAGGTTTTAGCTTTCAGAGTCTTTTACCCTATTATAGGAAAGAATTTATTTTCTATGAAAGTTTTGCTTGAAAGTAAATTATTCCCACATAGTATATGACTTTTCTTATTAAATATCTTATGTAGTTTGGATTTTGACACCTGTTTTTACAGTCAGGGAGTAATTGATAATAGATTCTGGAACACTGTAATGAAAGATAAAATTATGAATTATATATTATTTTTGTGTCACAGATCCATAACATAACTCACCACAAACATGCTTTCCAAAAGTGACAGTGGTGGTGGAATTGTGTGAGACTTAGAAATGGCTTTAAGATTGGTCAGGGATGTGTTTTATGGTATACCTCTGTGTGTATGTGTGTGTGTATGTGTTAGTGAATTTAATTCCAAATCAGTTTTTAAGTTTTCATACGCAAAAACAGATATTCAACAGTTTGGCTACAGGACTAAAACTACATAGTTCAGGCAGAAAGAAAAGATAAAGTAAAATGATGAAGAAATATTATTTACTCCGTTGCTTTTTAGTAAGTAGGCCATTGAAATGTTATGCTGTCATATACGTATATGTAAGAATATGTATTGGGATAGGAACAGATAACTTAAATACCTTAGGTAGAAGTCAATAAAGACTTTCAAAAGATCCCTAAGAGTTGTAGGGACTAGAGGTAACATGTCCTTGGATATATCACTAGGCATAACCATCTTGTGGGCCAATATGCAGTTCTTGTTATATAAGAAAGCGATGAGAGGTGTTAACCTGTAGGTAAGTACTCATCGTTAAGTGGCATATGTGCACTGAGTTTTCAGTATTCAACATAATTTTAGAATCTCCGTTCTTACTACAAGCTTGCCTATTTTATGGCTTCCATTTTCCTCTATTGGTGTAGATCTCATGAATAAATCAGTAAACTGAGCAAAGAATTTCCTGTCATAGGGATAAAATCAGTCATCTCTATTGAAATTTGGCCGTGATACGGAACCACAGATAAAAAACTGGCTTAAGTGGTCCAATGGAACTTTATGCTGTGGAACAGTTATTGTGACTTAACTCTTTAGTGATGTGGGCAAAATTTATTTAAAAACATATTCATTTAAACAAGTTTTAAAACATCATAGAAATGATTAAAAGTTTCATTACTCTCTTTTCAACACCTGGGCTAATTATAATACTTAAATTTGCTTCTACTTGCTTTCTTTATTCAATATACATAACAATTTAGTTTGCTTCCAAAGGTCAGCAGATAGAGATGTATGTCACAATCTAGTCACTCCAACATTTCTCTAAATAGAAGATGAAGTTTGTGCCCTCTTGGTTTTTCTCTCCCAAGTCTGTGAGAGTCTCCAAGTCTCTTTAAGAGTAAGTTATACTTACTGAAGTACTGACTTTAATTAAATATTAGTATTAACTTATTCCAAGAAAGGAGATTTTTAATAGAAGTAAGAATTAGTTCAAACCTCTATAAAATTTTCAAATTCTGGAAATAAGTTTTTAAAATAGAAAATATCACGATTTAATATATAATAGTGTGTCATATATATATGTGTGTACTTATATATATTTCACCATTAAACTTCATTTTCAATGGATGATTTTAAAGAGATACTTTAAACACTGTAGGACATAAAATATATGCAATGAACGTTCATTTATTCTCTATCATCTTCAATATAATTTTGTGCACTCATATAAAAGTTAAACTATTTATTACTGGTTACATTTTTATAAATAATGTATAAGATATATAACCTTTTGTAAATCATACACGTGTACATATATCTGATATATAAGTATATCTATATGTTTATGATCCCATCAATATGTTTTTATTTCCCTGGTTTTATAACTTTCTCACTAAAAGTTACTTTATCATAATAATATTTTCCCTCAGAATTCATTAAAACTTCATAATAATTCCCTGCAATGTACCATCATGCCTACTGAAATGAAAGGTAGATTATTTTAAAATACTTTCATGTTCTTTTGTTTTATTCTTATAATTGAGCTTTATTTTCAGATTATATTTCCTATTCTACAGTGCTACATTACAGTCCATAAGAATATTAAGAAAAAAAAGAATATTAAGGTCATTATATATTGGCAATTCTTCTCAATGAAAACTTTTTATAATAAATTGGAAATAGTATGTCATTGTCAACTTTCAATATATTCATGATTATATCACAGTAATGGATAGAATCTTTTAAGAAGGGGCAAAATAAAAAGTTAATTCAAATATCTACAAATTATCCCAGGGATAAACAGAATTGCAAAAAGCAAGATTCATACCAGAGTAAACATCAACGCTAACATATTGAATGACTAACATACTGAAAATTACATTTCAATATAGCAAGATGATTAGAATAAGAAAGTTTATTTTAGTCTCTAAAAGAGTAGTATTTTTAAATGGTTTTTGCAGTTAATTTTATTAAATGGATAGTTGTAATTTAAATTCAACCTCCCTTTCAAAAAAAAAGTACAAAATATAGGCAGAAGCAAATCTTAGAATATATTTTAGTCAAGTAGTGTCTTAAAATTAAGAAAAATTTTATTCCAAGTTTTTCATTGTTTAGATTTTAAAATGTGTGGCTTACACTAATATGTCTGTGTAAATTGAAATAAGACTAGGTAATCTTACAGAGGAGAACCAAATAATAAAAATGTAAGTGATTTACAATGCCTAAAACCTCATTTCATAAGGTGGAGATTCAAAGATAGATTTAAAATATTTTTATTAATAAGATATCTATCCCTGTTCAATAACATATCATCTATAATGTGATTAACAGTACAGTAAAGATACATTTGGCTATATATCCCATTTAATGCCTTGACAAGATACAGTTGAACATCAAGTTGAACATCAATTCACCAATGAATCTGCAGTTTAATGATTAGTTTTAAGAATTAGGAGCTATTTTTAGTGTTTCCAATGTGCCCAGCTGATACTAAGCAACAGGTGGCAAGCCATGATTTTGTGCTAAAAGTTGTCCATGAACTATGCATATAAGTGGTAGTATCCTCAAACACTTTCAATTTGTTATAACAAAATATTCTGAACTCAGTGGTGAATCAACACAGTAAATTGACTTATGGTGAATATGCACAAATAGTTGACTTAAACTGTCCCTTAAAGGCATTATCATTATATTAATGTACCTTCAATTACCTCTACATAATCTTACTTTTTCTGCTCCCAAATAAACTACAAAAATGTGAAACCCAAGCATATTTAATATGCCATCTAATGTAAACACAAATAAAATTTCCATTGTTCTCAGTTGTTGAGAAAAGAAGATAAGCATATTTTGATTCAGGTTTCTTTCTTTGTGTGTCACTATAAATAAGGACACTCTGTTGCTATTTTTTGATAGTAGTATTGACACACATCATGGCTGATGTTTATAATTTCTAGGGTGGAAAAGATTTAGTTTTTGTTTCCTCAGCTCTTTAAGAATTAAAAATTTACACATGAATTTAAAGCAAATATAGATTCACATGATAAGTCAGTTGCTTATTTAGGAACTTTATCCTGATCTGTCTAGCAACATATATTTACATAAATCAAAGCAAAAATAAAAAAGAATTGATTGAAATGATTCATCTTCTTTCACAGATCATCATAGAGTTTAAGATTAGACTATATGGGGAATTCTTTATTTATAGTAATCTTTTTTTAATATTAATAGGTAATGAACAAAGAATTGGTAAATGTGAGTCTAGATAATTGATTGATTTGGAGTACATCTATTACTATATCTTCCTCTCAGCCTTTTTTTTTTTTAACTCGTTTTCCTTGACTTATAAACTCTGGAGATGTTCAGATAAAGCTCTAGATTCTCTTTATATCTCACTTCCATCTTTCTTTACTATCAGCTCTTACTCCCTTCATAATTTCATCCCATGCAGTAATTTTTCTTACTTTCTGCATGCTGACAAATTTTAAATATGTATCTCGGGCACAATACTGCCACAAATACAGTCTTACAACTTTATCCCCGGGACACGAGGCTGGTTCAACACTCATAAAACAATCAATGTGATTCATCATATCAGCAAGAGAAAAATCAAGAACCATATGATCCTCTCATTAGATGCAGAGTAAGCATTTGACAAAATACAGCATCCATTCCTGATCAAAACTCTTCAGAGTGTAGGGATAGAGGGAACATTCCTCAGCATCTTAAAAGCCATCTACGAAAAGCCCACAGCAAATATCATTCTCAATGGGGAAGCACTGGGAGCCTTTCCCCTAAGATCAGGAACAAGACAGGGATGTCTACTCTCACCACTGCTATTCAACATAGTACTGGAAGTCCTAGCCTCAGCAATCAGACAACAAAAAGACATTAAAGGCATTCAAATTGGCAAAGAAGAAGTCAAACTCTCCCTCTTCACCAATGACATGATACTCTACATAGAAAACCCAAAAGCCTCCACCTCAAAAATTCTCAATACTTCTTTGACTGCTTCCTCTCTCTTGTCTCACATATTTCATGTAATACGCAGATTTGTCCTACTTTAAATCTCTCTTACATTTATCAGTTTCTCTTGATCTCCACTGCTACAATTCTAATCCAAATGACCATTCATACTTTTTAACTGTATCAATAACTTCTAAATGATTTTTATTGTGGTTAAAAATACACAGGATCTATTATCTTAACCATTTTTTAAGTGTACAGTTCAGTAGTACTAAGTATATTCATTCATACTGTCATAAAACAGATCTCCAGAACTTTTTCATCTTGCAAATCTAAAACTCTTATACCCTTTGAGAAGCTCCCCTTGCTGGCCCTTCCCTCAGCCTGTAATTACTACCATTCCATTTTCTGTTTCTAATAATTTAACTGCTTTACATACCTCATATTAGTGGAATCATACAGAATTTGTTCTTTTGTGACTGGCTTATTTCATTTAGCCTAAAGTTACTTTCCTTTCTAAGACTGAATAATCTATAGCATGCATATACTACATTTTGTTGACTCATTCATCCGTTAATGGACATTTGAGTTGCTCCCACCTCGATTATTATGACTAGAGCTCCTACAAAAATGAGTGCACAAATATTTTTAAGACCTTGCTTTCAACTAATTTGTATGTATACTCAGCAGTGGGATTGCTCCCCTCCTCTCCTCTCCCCTCCCCTCCCCTCCCCTCCCCTCCCCTCCCCTCCCCTCCCCTCCTCTCCTCTCCTCTCCTCTCCTCTCCTCTCCTCTCCTCTCCCCTCCCTCCTCCCTTCTTTTCCCCTTCCCTACCCTTTTCTTCTCTCTCCTTAGTGGTAATCATCCTAATGGGAATGAAGTGATATCTCATTGTGTGTTGAATTATACTTCTCTCATGATTAGTAATGTTAACCACATTTTCATGTTTGTTGGCTATTTGTATATAATCTTTAAAGAAATGTCTATTCAAATCACTGAACTATTTTTAAATAGGGGTATTTCATTTTTCAGTTGTTGAGTTGTAGGAGTTCTTTATATATTCCAGATACTAATCCCTTACAGACATAGATTTGTAAGTATTTTCTCCCATTCTTTATCTTTTCACTGTCAATTGTGTCCTTTGATCTGATTTTTCAATAGCCTCTTTTACAAGCCCTCAATTTGTTATCTATAGATTTTCTCAAAAAATTGGGATAAAGGCCAAATATGATCATGTAATTTCACAACTTTATGGTTATCTATGACTTCCCAAAGTTCTCAAGTTAAAATTAAAATTCTTCTATATAATCTGGCATCAACCTACCTCACCAGTTTCTTTACACATCCCTTTTCACCCTGTACTTTCTACCATATTGATTTTTCTCATACATCCTTTGATGAGCCAAGACCCTCCTAATCTTAGGTCCTTTGTGTATGCTTTTAATTCTGTTTTGTTTTTCTCCTTATTCCATGAAAAGAAACCTGTAGCTTTTGAGCCTCAGATTAAATGTCTTTTATTTAATGAAATGAAAGCTTTCCAGACTTTCCAGTTTAGAACAAGTTTCTAATTACATAATGTGAATGCTCTATGAACTTATTTATAGTATTTATCAAAATAATAATGGGATAATTAATTATGCAATTATTTATTTCATATCTGTCTTCTCAAATAGAACATAAGATCCATGAATAAAGAGCCATCCTTTCTATTTATCCTTGTGTCTCCAAGACCAACAGAATTCTCTGCCAATTGAACTGTTCAATAAATACTTTTGAGATGAATAAAAGAACAAGTGAGAATAAATTAATCGTCTGATTTCTATAGGGCAATTTCAGCTAGGGTATCAACCAATGATGTCAGTTTGGGTGATGTGGTATCTTGACTTGGGGCTTGGGTGTTATATTCTAGTTGATACCTAGGAATAAAATATTAAGCCAGAAGTCTATTGGGTTTAAAGGTATAGTCAGTGAAGGGTATGAGGAAACCTAAAATGTAATAGAAATCAGGAGACCAGAGACAGACCAGGTAAAACAAAATTAATTTAGGAGCAATGCTAATAGAAAACTGACAAAATCCTCGAAATTCATATGAATGAAATGGAAGAGAAGTTTGCCTGAGTTAACTGGCCTGGATACCCATTTAGGATAGGTGGGTTGAACAGAGTTGGTTTCAGGAGAAATAAATGTTAACATAAGCAAAAGTTATGGTCCAAGGCAAGGACATAACTACTTATTTTTTCCTTTAAATTTTAAATACCTCCTTTGAGTTGTTACATATTACCCCTTACTATAACTATTATGTTTTCTTCATGGGATACAAACTATTTGTATTACTTTACAACAGGTATTCCTAAACCATTTAGGAAAGCATTAAAAGTAAAGCATGTAGCATGAAGAAATTTAGAATACTTTATTAGACTAGAAGAACCCTGCTAGTTTTAATTAATAGTCTAGTTCTCCCAACTAGAAATGTATGTCATTGCCTGCCAGATTCCATCTATGCCTTTGACCAAGGAACAGCACTTATTTTTTTCTCTCTCTACGTGCTTGAATTTAATTATAGTACATTGTTTATTGCTCTGATCTTAACAATAGTCTTCTGCAAAATATTCTGCAGTTAGATCAGTAATATGAGGACATTAACTTCAAATGGCAGTTTTACTTTCTGACTGTGATTTATTTTTATTACTCTGAAATACTTTTATCATAAATAGGTGGAAGAATAAATTTTAATACTTTTTTTCCAGGTGATATTTAATACATTATTGTACATGAGATTTTTGTCCTGATTATTTCATAAAGATGTCTTTTACCATTTGAAATGCCAGCATCTGACAGTTGTGAACCCCCTACTTTGTTGAACAAGCTCTAACTCGGGAAAAATACCAAGAGTATACATGTGATTGACCTTTAAACAAGCCTTGCCTTCTATTAGAATTTGTAAGTGTCTGTGGCTGAGCTTCCCTCAAAGGAAATTTTTTCTATTATATATTATCATACAAGAAATACTTAGTTTTTGAATTCTCCAATAACTTTGCATTCTGTTTACATCAAAATATCAGACTCAGAGGTAATATCTTCAGTGTTCTGACAGTTACAACACTTAATTATCATATAAGTACTTACAGATTTGTTTTCTTTCCCATGGTGCTTCTTGTTTTGATCAATATTAGTTGTATAGAATCAAATTGGCCAAATTCCACACATTATATTTCTTTTATTTTATACATACTACCTAGAAAGTATATATCTTTTCAGACAAATCAATTGCCTTCTTTGTGTCTCAACTTCCTGTCAGTAAAATGAAAATTTTGAAAACAGCCTATTGAGCTTCCTTCCATTGCTGTCACTCTATGTTTATGTATTCTCAGTGGCGATTATACTATTCCCAAAGATGTGAAAATTGCTTTGGGGGGAAATGTGATCTTAGTGTGTAGCCCTCCAAAGGGCCACCATATATAAACAGATATACAGTAAATAATGATATTAAAATTCCATGAAAGGGAAGAAGTGATTAAGAACAGTATCTGTAGAGATGCCCAGGTGGCTCAGTGGTTGAGCATCTGCCTTCAGTTCAGGGTGTGATCCCAGAGTCCTGGGATCAAGTCCCATTTTGGGCTCCCTGCAGCGAGCCTGCATCTCCCTCTGTCTATGCCTCTGCCTCTCTCTCTGTCTCTCATGAATAAATAAATTAAAAATCTTAAAAAAAAAGAACAGTATATTTAGAAAGGTTCCTTAGGAAGTGATAATTAAAAACAACAACAACAGAGTTTAGAAATACTACTCCAAGCATTTATGCATCTCAATTCATGCACCCAGGCTAAAATCATTTTTAAAACTCTGTTAATCCTTTTTTCATTGACATCATAGAATCATATAACTGCCATATAATGTAGGTCATACATATAGGTATTTACAGTGATTATTTTTCTATCTAACGTCTGTTTGCATGCATACATTGTTTATTTTTTTCAAACCTATATTTCTAGGTCATTATTTCCACAAAAGGACTTGAACCCTAACTAAAATTTTCCTCAAGAATAATTATAAAACATAGAGAAAAATTTCCAGCTTAATAAATATTTTCTTTATGTTGAGAATTGTTGGATTAAATTAGTTCTGAATGATAAGCCATGATTTTAAAATGCAGCAAAAAATCAAGTATGATTCAACTTACTACCCAAATATATATTTAGAACAGTTTCTTCTTTTTAATATTAGATACAAAGTATACCAATACAAAATGTGTCTTGAAAATGTTGAATCCAACATTCAGTGGAGATATACTAAGCATATGTTTGTCTAAACATAATTCTAGTATAGATTTTAATAACATAATTCTAGTATAGATTTTATAAACATAATTCTAGTATAGATTTTTTTAATTTCCCTTTGCTTTTCATGAGGAAATTAAAAAAGAAAAAAAGAAAGCTTAAGTAAATATAAGCAAATGACCCAGGTTAATAACAGACTTGTCATCAAAATGTAATCAATTTTCACAAATACAGAATTATACTCTTGAAGGTTTTATACTTTACAACAGAGAAGCAGGTTAAGTTCAGATTACAGTTATTACTATTGTGGCTCCCAAGAGTCTGGGAGAGTGGATAAACCTGCTATGTCTTGCTATAGTTTCATTGACCAAATGGCAATTTCCAACAAAAATAAATATATGAGTAGGTAATACAGGTAACCTTTTCTAAGTTTTAGACTAATAAAAATATCTAAGGTACAATTAAGTGGATAGTTAATTTAACTTCCTATTATATTATGATGATACTTTGCGCACACACATACACACACAAACAAAGGTACAAAACACCCAGTATAAATATGTCATGAGTATGGTAGGCAGAATAATGGTCCGCCAAGATTCGTATGTAGAATCCCCTGAGCCTTTGAATGTGTTATATTACATGAGAAGGGGCAATTAAGGTTGCAGATGAAATTGAGGTTGTGAATCAACTGAACTTCAAATAAAGAGATCATCCTGGATTATTCTGTGGGTGCAGTATAATCACAAGGTTTCATAATGGGGAAAGGGGGATAGAAGAGTTATAACACAAGAAATGGCATCATGAGAAAGATTCTCCTGGCCATTGCTCACTTTGAAGATATAAGGGAGCCACAAGTCAACAGTTGAGGGTAGCCTTGAGAAGCTGGAAAAAGCAAGAAAATGGATTCTCTCTTACAGCCTCCATAAAGGCATGCAGCCCTGCCAATTTGATCTTAGGCCAGTGAAGCCATCTCAGATTTCCGAGCCCTGGAAATAACATATGTAGTGTTTTTTTTTTAAGCTGCTAAATTTATTGTGTAATTTGTTATAACAGCAGTAGGAAACACATAGAATGAAGTAAATTATTTGAAGACTAGAAATATATTACTGAGGCCAAATAAATTACAAAAATATCAGAAATAACTTATGCCTTTAAAAACATTATTTCTGTAGACAGGTAGTACAGCAGAATAATTCAGAAAGTCTTTAGAAGTAACTTACTTTGTTTCAGATCTTAGCTTTACTGTATTCTAGGTGGGTAACCCTAACAAATTGCTTAATATCTGTGACTGCATTTTCTCATTTTTATAGTGGATGAAATAATAATTGTACCTCAAAAATTAGACCAAATAAATAACTCTGTTATTACAATCAATAGTACCTGGCACAGAGTAAGTCCTATGTACATCTTTCTTATTATTTTTATATTATCCATTATTTGCTATTTGTGCTATTATTATTCAGAGAGACAGCACTATAACATCCAATTTCATTTTTGTATTATATCTTACATAGACATAATTCTTTTGTTTTCAGCATTATACCTGAAGGAACTAGTATAAATTTTTAGCCTTTGGTTATCTTTATAGACTTACAGAAGAAGGTTATTTTTAAGGGACATTTTGTAATAATCTCATTACCATAGGTGAAGCATGAATCTGTATATTAGAGATAAATATGAAAAAGTTGATAACTTTTAAGCCATTTGGTTGTGAGCATTTCAAAATGAATTGGCCCATTTTGAGGCTATCGTTCCTTCTTTGCAAATATGTAATGATTTAATGTATTGCTCTATCTAGACATATGTACTGAAGACTTAAAATTTATGAATTATCTGCTGTTTTGTGTTATGTTTTGGTTAAATAGGTCTATTATGAAAATGAAGTTGTTTATTTTGGGGTGCATTTGTTTTGTGTAAAGAGGACAATTTACACCGAAGATAAACTTCTTTTTTTTTTCATCCTCACCTTTTAGGGAAGTGTTGATGTTAGCAATTTTTAAACAATGAAACATCCATTCCCCTTAATATATTTATACCACCACAAATTCACTTATATCAGACAAACTCAAGGAAAGGAGAACATATTGTACATTGCTCAAAGCTACACAAAACCATTGATATGTAAAAAATTATCTAATGACAGTTTTTATTTTAAAAATGAAATTACTTTTACACAGAGTAAAAAAGAAACCCAAGCACTGCAAAATCGTTTTTTTTTCCCTCTACTTTTGTAAAATGAATTTAGATTAAACATTCCTAGCTTCATCTAGTTTTTTGAAGTCTGTTTTTATTGTACAAGATGGAAAGATGTTTTGCAGTTATAACCACATCAAACAGTGAAAGGTGATACTTTGATAGACTCAGCATCTTGTAGAGCTGTGAGAATTTTGAAAGTCATCAAATCCACACACACTCAGCTAAAATTTGACAATATATTGAATAAACCATTAAAATTTTATATCATTTTTCATATTTAGGATATGAGAGATCTCATGTATTTATGCTATGACATAAGCCCTTTCAGTTTGCCTATTTATAGTAGAAGTTAAAAATACTAGAGTGTAGTTTTGCTCTGTTTTCATGATGAAATTTCATGGGCTTAAAGACTATGTTGAAGCTTATTTTTCCCTGTTCTTCTAATTCTTTGTTCCTTAGGTTACTATTTCCAATACCTGGTCTTTTTCTCAACATAGACTTCAAGTTTACTCCAAGTTTCTAGAGAATATATTGACTATAATTTAATTGACTTAATTTACTTTAAAGGCAAAACATTTACTTGTATTCTCACTAGGTATCACCACTTTATGGATGACAAATCAATCTTGTTTTCATTGAATGCATCTGGCATTCAACATCCAAGCCTAACAAAAACTACAATCTAACGAAGATGAGAAAAAAGAACATCTTCTGTTTTCTTTAGATTGATAAGTCTAGTCAAACAACTGAAATGTTCATTTCTAGAAGAAGCAAAACTTCTTTATCATCAGAACTGGATTTATCACAGCTGAGTTTCTCCTATACTTAAATTTCCTTGGGATATATTTTTTTAATAAATTTATTTTTTATTGGTGTTCAATTTAGCAACATACAGAATAACACCCAGTGCTCATCCCGGCAAGTGCCCCCCTCAGGGCCCGTCACCCATTCACCCGCACCCCCTGCCCTCCTCCCCTTCCACCACCCCTAGTTCGTTTCCCAGAGTTAGGAGTCTTTATGTTCTGTCTCCCTTTCTGATATTTCCCACACATTTCTTCTCCCTTCCCTTATATTCCCTTTCACTATTATTTATATTCCCCAAATGAATGAGAACATATAATGTTTGTCCTTCTCCGATTGACTTACTTCACTCAGCATAATACCCTCCAGTTCCATCCACATTGAAGCAAATGGTGCATATTTGTCATTTCTAATGGCTGAGTAATATTCCATTGTATACATAAACCACATATTCTTTATCCATTCATCTTTCGATGGACACCGAGGCTCCTTCCACAGTTTGCCTATTGTGGACATTGCTCCTAGAAACATTGGCTGAAAATCAGCACAACAGGCCCCTCCCCCAGAAGACTGCATCCTTGGGATATTTTTTAAAGCAAAGTTGGTTTTAAAGGTAAAAAAGGTAAAACCAGTTTAATTAGAGAGATCAAGAAAGCATAGGTGAATATCACTTTGAAAATGTTGCAGTATTATCTCAGATAGTAGGATATGATAATCTTTCAACAGAAAAAATACAAGTATTTCTATTCAGGGAATTGTAGGAATAGAAAATGTGAAGTGGGAGGATATGGTAGTAGAAACTGAAAACTGAAAAAAAATATGTTAAAACATATATTTTTATGTTTCTTCTGTCCTGAACCCTGAGGACTAGATAGCCCTGTGAAATTATTTTGGTGCAGCTTTAATGTGGATGTATATGATATTGTTTTTTTCAAAAGAAATTCATGATGGAAATTAAAAATATAGGGAGAAGTTTAAAGTAGCAAAGAGTCTTTATCTCTCCTTTTTTTGTCCAGTTTGAAAACATGGCATTAAAAACACACATGTGTGTGCTTGTGTGTATAGTATAATGTATTACAAATATATGCATATATTCTTTACTGAAGTGAAGTTTGAAAATTGGCATGAAAGTTATAATATTCTCCTTTATTCAGGATAATAAAAAATACAGTGCATCTTTTAATATTCATTTTATGAATACTATTGTGGATTTCAAATGCTAAAATGCATCCTTAAGTGATTTTGGCTTTTATAGAAAGGTGGTAGGGGCAGCTAATGATATTTTTTTTAGAAAGCATGGAAAATAAACAATAAAATAAAGCTTTATTTTAACATATTTTAGTAAGAATTATTATAAAATAACTAAGACTGCCTTAAAGGGTATTTTTCCTTAAATTTGTTACAATTTTAGTGAAGCAATGCCAAGCAAGCACTTCTAGACTCTTAAGATATGAACTTAAATTACTATCTGTAAATTGGGAGCAGAAACTTGTTAATTTAATTTTAAAAGGCCTTTTTAGGGGCCCCTGGGTGGCTCAGGGGATGGAGCATCTACCTTTGGCTCAGGTTGTGATCCTGGGGTCCCGAGATCAAGTCCTGCAATGGGCTTCCCACAGGGAACCTGTTCCCCGCCTCCCACCTATGTCTCTGCTTCTCTCTCTGTGACTCTCATGAATAAACAAATAAAAATCTTTAAAAAATTTAAAAGGTCTTATTTGCAGATTTTTAGGAAAGACAATAATATAACACTAAGCATCAACATACACAATATATTTTGGCCCAAAAAAATCTGTTTTGCTAAGTCAAAATAAATATCAAACACTACTTCCCAGTGTTTGGCAGTTTTTTTTGTCCCCACAAAAATTCCTTGACATATTATGTACCCTTGTATTTTATAATATGAATTTATCTAAAGTGGTTTACATGCTGAACACCTTTGGTAATAAGAACAAATCCTTTATTACTATTTCCAATGTTCTACTTTGCAAATATGTTTAGTAAGTAAATGCAGACAAGAAGAAAAAATCTAAATGAACCTCTCAACTATATCTGAAAAAGGTCAAGTGCATTACTTAAAAGGGGCCTGATAATTAGTAGGACTCACAAGACTCCACAGGGCATGTTAACAAAAAGCTTTAGTAGAAGAGCACAGTACATGAGGAGAAAGAAAGAATTTACCATCATAGAGGGTCTGATGCTTTCAGGTATAGCCCCATGTTTATTCTCAATTGCACATGTTCTTTTCATCAGATTATAAATCAACAAGACATGTAAGGCATCTTATTTTCAGGATTGCCCAAAAATTTACAGTAGTACTTTTTTTTTAAAAAAGATTTATGTATTTATTTGAGAGAAAGTGAGCACCAACAGGAGGGGCAGAGGGAGAGGGAGAGAATCTCAAGCAGACTCTGCATTGAATAATAAGGCCCTGTGGCAGGGCTCAATCTCATGATCTGAGATCATGCCTGAACCAAATCTAAAGTCAGAGGCTCAACTGACTATGCCACCCAGGCACCCCTACAACTGTATTTTTTATATATTTACTTGTTATGTAGCTAAAACCAGGTTGTGCAGATTGAATGAAGTATAAACCATTAATCTGTCTCTAAACAGTGTGGGCAATTTGGCACTGGGCACCTATACTATATGGAAGTTTCAAACTTTATCAATAACTAACACATCTTTATTGTAACTAACACATCTCAATTCTTATCCAATGTCAGTACCAGATTTCTAGACATTCCTAGAAATGAGCACAGAGCAGACCAACTGCAGCTGAAAGATGACCCTACCTTCCACACAACTGGTAGTATCTTCACTTCATTGAAGAGAAAGCAGAGGCAGAACCAATGATCAGTTCTCTCAAGTTTATTGTTGAGAGAGCTAAAATGGTTACCACCTATTGACACCTAGCCATGAATCTTCTAGTGGAACACACACCTCTCTGAACAAGAGTCTGATGTTTACTTTTGGCTAGAATTAGCCTATACATTCAAAGTTCTTTTGATTAGAATGACAAATATTGGCAAAAAGTGAGAGATTTTGTGTTTTTTCCATTCTCTTTGGGAGCATTGAGTGATCACATAGTGATTTCAGACATGGACAAAGAAGCAAAAAGAAAGAAGGAAAAAGAGAGGAGAATAGAAGAAATAAGGAGGGAGAGGTGAAAAGTGAAGGTGACAGGGAGAAGAAGAAGAAGAATCTAACTCATGCAAAATTATAAATGCACAATTAAAGATCTTTGTCTTTTGGCAATCTCCCCAAATACATCCATGTCAAAATGAGAAACAATATCATAAATTCTGGGAATTATTTACTAATGGTAGAAATATGAATTATAAAACACAAGGATAGTTTTCACTGGGATTCAAACAATAGTGGAAATCCCAGTTCAGAGTAGCACCCATCTCTGTGGAACTGTTAGTTTTACAGGGTATAGTGTGCATATAGGTACTTACTAAAGGCACAATTCTTGTGTGTGTGTTTGTTGGGGAGGGAGGTTTACCCATTTTAGAACTCTTTAGCTTAATTGGATTCTTAATTTTATCAAAGAGAAAAAGATCATAGGCAAAACCATGGTATCAAGAAAGCATAATATTTGCTAATTATACATGAATAATCTCTATAGCAATTATTTAAAGCTAGTAGAAAAAATAACTTTCCAGCACCATTCATGACTTCTCACTTCTTTATTTTTTAATACTTTTTTGCAAATAATACCATGTGTTTCTAACATAAAGCCATCATCTCCCTTTTTTTTTTTTTTAACTGGAGCTTTATGTGTTCTTGATATCAACTTCACAAAGAAATGCACTTACTGTAGCAGGTTTTCTGGGTCAGAGTGCACAGAATTCTTTGGGAAAAAAACTGAAAAGAAAATATATTTTTATTCTAAGACTTAAACATGTAACTCTAAATATAAAAAAAGTCTTTAAATTTTCCACTTATGTTTATTCAATTAAAATATCATCTTTATCATTTTAATACATATATAGCATCACATAACAGTACTGCTGTGGTATAGCTGCACACATTTACTTCCAAGAGATGGCCTGGCCTGATTTTAACACAAATTGGGATAACTGGTGTGAATACTACTCTTAACTGAAAGAAAGCACCTCATTATAGAGCAAAAGTAGCTTGCTCAAATCATTCAGTATAGATATCTTCCTTAAACCCCTCTCTAAAAGATACATTCGAAGTATGAGAGGAAATCAGAAATTTGGCATTTCAAATAGGTATTTATTACAATGCTATTTCACTTTCTCTGGCCTTTTTGAAGTCCAGTTTACTACTTCTTTATAATGTTTTTGAGTGCTCATCACTTCTTTTCTTTCCCACTTTCTGTTATTAGTTCTCAGCACTGAGGAGGGTAAAGAACATAAAATTTATTTACCCTTCCTATGGGTGTCGCAGATCATGAGGAAGGAAACTCAATTTCCTTTAGCTAACTCACAGTGGAGCGACTATAGGGAATAAAGAATCTTAAAAATAAGATCTTCTCCTTTGACACAGTATCTGCTATATGCAGGGTTAAATTATCTTGGATCACTGCGGTAATTCATACTTTTTTATTCCTGTTGGTAGTAAATCTTAATCGATGCTCTTATGTATTTGAGCCATCATGAATTTATCTGTCTAAATCCTGCTGTCAAGAGGCTGCTAAGTATTAGAAGCAAAGCTATCAAGAAAAGAGAACTTTCAGAATTCAATGGGATTCTGAATAAATCTCACACACTAAAACATCCTAAGGGGGTAACAGCATGCACTCTGATATTAAGTTTCTTATTTGTTTGTTCATTTATCCACTCAACAAATATTTCTTTGGTGCTTACTATGTGACAGGCAGTATTATGTATACAGTGTCCTCATGGAACTTATATTTTAGTGGTAAAAGACGTTCAATAAAAATACATTTTATAAATAAAAATCATGTTAATTATTATAGAGAAAAATAAAAGAGGAGAAATAGGAAGGATTGAAATAAAGGATTATTAGTTATTGAGCAGGAAAGCTCCTTTTGAGGTTAAAATTAATAAAATTTGTGGTCAGAAAGGATCAAAATTTATGTTTTTGGAAGAAAAGAGTATTCAGACAGAAGGAACCATAGGACAATTTTGCTTGGCTTAAAGCTTACATTTTCCTGTCATGGTTGCCCTGCCTGAGTCAGCAATAGCTTAGCAACCAATAAAAACTTGACACAGTTGTTCATAGATTTGGCAGTTTCTCCATCTTAAATATGTAGAAGTATTTCAACATAACAAAATTAAATTTTAAAATTATTATTATTGTGAAACAATATAAACTTTCAAAAAAATAAACAGAATTTGCCAAATATCCATATACTAATATCTTATATATAAATTTAATCTTAAATTTCTGCCACATTTTCCAAAATTCTTTGAAGGAAGTAAAGCCTCTATAGGAGTGATGACAACACTGACTCCATCTTTGGCCTTCCATCTTGTTGTCCAAACAATGATGTCCCTCCCTCAAGGCTACATGTTCTAGGCCCCCTGGAAGTTAATGTAAGCCCTGATCAGAATGCAGAAAGGCTTGTTCTGATTTTCCCTAAAGGGAAAGAAAGTATAGCAATCTCCACTTTAGCTAGCCATTAGAAATGACTGGTGTACAGATGGCCCCACTGGAGATAACTACCATGTGACCCCACCACCCTGTCCTTATCTCTATAGGAGCTGGGGATTAAGGTCAAGGCTTGGTGACGAATATCTTCAGAGAATGGGAGCAGAGAATTGTTGTGGATGCCCTGGATCGTCAGCCCCACTTTCTTTCTGTCACTAAGTTACCCTGACTAAAACTCTGTGTAAACAGTATGTTGTGGCTTGCATTATATTTTGGTTTCAAAATTCCTTCTCAGTCTGGAGGATACTTTACCGATTCTCCTCCTACCCTTTAAGAAGCGTCATAGAGACAATGAAGACATTTGTATACCTGTGTTATTTGGGTTTATTCTTGGAGGTAACAAAATAGTATCAAAATCAAATTGTTGGCTGATGCTAGCATGGAGAATGTGAATATGGTTATTAGGCCACAAAAGATCCAGCAGTGAGTAGAAACACCCCATCTAGTCCAGCATGAAAAAGAGTTGCCACAATGATAAGGACAAAGCATCAGGAAGGGGACACTATAGAAAAGAGCTTCAAATTTCTAGAAATTCAACTTTCTACACAGGTAATGCACAAAGGCATAGATATACCAAGAAGCAAAGTCTACAAAGATTGCCATATTCTCTGATGATGGGATGAGATGTAAACACACAAAGTATATCTTTATCCCCAAAAAACGGTGCTCAGGCAGTAAACAGTACAGAAGGCCACAGAGATCCACTGGAAGAAATGTCCGATGTGTACCTACGAGGGTATACAGAAAGGGATTGAGTTGATCAGAAGCATATAATCTTCTTCCAGTGAAGAGACTGTGTAGAAATAAGGAATGACATACTTGGCCAGCAATATATGGAACCAGTGTTTGCTGCCTTAATCAACATGTGGCAGGTAAACAGAATGCAAAAGATGGCAATCCCATCATTATCTCAGAATACAGTTACAGATCAGGAGATATATTCAAGTTCTATAATCATTATGGAAGCATCAGAAGCCTAGTCCCTGCAGGCTTGAGCTATCTGGACTGCTAATATTTGATGATGATAGTAAAGGAAGCTATAGGACAGGGACATACTGACATTCTGAGTGATGAAATAATGTGGATAAAATGAAGTGCATGGAAAATTGCACAGAAATAATCATTAAGCCTGGGTAAATCATTCTAAATAGTACCACTCCTAGCCATCAGATCAGTTATAGAAATTTTAAAAAACCTTCTTCAGCCAGGAATTGGGTAGTCCAATAATTAAAGTACAGATAAAATTTGTTGATGACATTTTAAAATCTCAGGACAGCCAAGAAACAAGTGAAGAAAGATAACAGTGACCACTAACAGGATGAAAACCTTCCGGGAGCCTGGGTGGCTCAGCAGTATAGCGCTACCTTCAGCCCAGGGCATGATCCTGGAGACTGGGGATCGAGTCCCATATCAGGCTCCCTGCATGGAGCCTGCTTCTCCCTTTGCCTGTGTCCCTGTCTCTCTCTCTCCTTCTGTGTCTCTCATGAATAAGTAAATTAAAAAATCTTAAAAAAAGAAAAGAAAAGAAAAGAAAAGAAAAGAAAAAAAAGAAAAGAAAAGAAAAGAAGAAAAGAAAGAAAAGAAAAGAAAACCTTCACAGGTGGGGAATGCCTGGGTGGCTCAGTGGTTGAGTGCCTGCCTTTGGATCAGGGTGTGATCACAGTGTCCTGGGCTTGAGTCCCATATCGGGGAGTCTGCTTCTCTCTCTGCCTGTGTCTCTGCCTCTCTGTGTGTCTCTCATGAATAAATAAATATTTTTAGAAAAGAAAACCTTCACACGTGTCTTCTGCCTCTCAAAGGTAACTGTAAAAATCTCAACTAAGTCACCTTGACAAGTGCTGGCAACTCAAATAGTCGCACAGCATTCCTCAAGAACTCTGTTCCTTTGGAAAAGAGGTTCTGAAAATATGTTACTGGTTAATTTTTTTTTAATGGTAGAGTACACTTCATTGAGTAAAGTGAAATTAAATGATAAATAAAAGGCTTACAATTATTAAAACAAGTAAGAAAACAGTGGGGAAAGTTACGGATGGAATGAAATGCTTTCCACAGACTCTAGAGCCTTACGTCAGTCTTCAAACATAGGGCACCACTGACCCATATAGGATAAGAAAATTGGATTGTCTTGCTTCCTTAGAGAATAACAGCATAAGGAACCAATGTAATAACACTTGCCAACTGAACTCTGGTTCTGTACCTTTCTTACATAATGCTTTTTAAATCTTTTAACCTATTTTTAAAATCTGAAGTACTGATGCTATTAAAAATTTAAATCTAATTGTCATAAGACTACTTTACCTAGCTGGGATTTCATATGTTCTTAATATATGATCAGAATGCACAAGACAATTAATTCCTTTTTTTAAAATTTGGAATTGCCTTTCATTTGTTGCTATAATCAGACTCTAACAGGGTTTCTCAACTTTAATGTGCATATAAATTACCTGGAGATCTTGTTAAAATGCAGATTCGGTTTCAATAGGATTGAAGCTAAACTGAGTCTAAGAGTCTGAATTTCCAACAATTTCCCAGGTGATGCTGATGCCGTTGATATGAAGGTAAGACCTTCAATGGCAAGACCCTGGACTTCACTTTTACTATTGCAACCCCAACCTTGTTCAGCTGAGAGCTTTCCTATTAGTAAGTGAAGTCAGGCCTGGAGACAATGAAAGAAACAGATGAGAAATTATAATAGTTTTTAAACAAACATCTCATCACCTAAAGAAATTGAATTTTTTCCCAAACAGTGGTTTTCTTGCAGGCAAGTTGTTAGATCTGCAGGGATGTAAATAGGTTATTCTTTATACAGCATAAGCTTATCTTAAACACTTTGTAATATTTTTGATTAACATGTAGCAAGAAATAGGCCTCTGAAAGTTAAGAACCACAAAACAATAAAGAAAGTAAACCCTTTTGTTGAAAAGCTCCAATTCCCATGTTAACATCTCATTCACAGCCTAATCGTAACCCAATTAAGAAAATTAAGATAAGTAGAAACAGCTGGAACAGAAGGCACTCAGAGTGAAGTGTACCCTCCACACTCATTATTTGATGGAGATCATTACCCAACTCTACACACAGTGCATGATATTTGATATGATTGGACTAATTTATATCTGAAAAGAATAAGAGCACCTATGTAAAGAAATGAATTGACCTATTAGCTCTGATTCTTTAAACACTCCATTATTTGATGTTTCAAGTGGAGCCATGTGATAAGCCTCAGTAATGTCAATCTGCTTTCTATGTCCCTCTATGGCTTTCCTCTTTTTCCTTTTGGTCATGGCATTATATTCATCCTATGAGGCACTGGTAACAGCATTGAAAGTTCCAGTGTTCCAATGTGGTAAGTGTTAAAGACAGAATGAAAGCTTGGTTTAAATTTTACTTTGCTAATTGCACAAAATTAATCTTGCTATTCAAGGAACTCTTACATTGAGGAAAATCCCACATTGTTACATCACGTTGTTTAAGAAGACAAGCTATGTATGTATCACAAAGGGACATTTTTTTCCCTTTCTTTTTATTTTATCTATAAGAGGTGATGGATATTAGCTAAGCCTATTGTGGTAGTCATTTCACAATTCATGTAAATCAAGCCATCATACTGTATACCTTAAACTTATACAGTGATACATGTCAATTATTTCTCAATAAAACTAGAGGAAAAAAAGACCACAAGTTATACTGCTAAAATTAGTGACTTAAACTCTCTAAGCCTTACTTTTCTCATGTGCAAATAATAGGTAGTAACAGTGCATATATCACAGGGCTGTTGAGAAGACCAAATTAAAATTCAGGTAAAACCCTTGGATTATACCTGGTCTATCCAACTACTCAGTAAATACTAGCTATCTTTATGTATTGGGACACAGCACTTGGATTATTATGATTCATGATCTCTCTTCAAGATCAGCTCCTAGACAAGTTAAATACATGGTAATTTATAGAATGTCCAGTGTGTCTATTTATGGATATCTTATCATTCCAGCATACCCATCTACAATTCTGCTGTGGAGTTCATGAAAACAACTAAAATAAATGACAGGAAAAAATAATACTTTGATATGTACATCAGCAATATGAATATAAGCTAAAATATTAATGAAGACATAGTTTCAAATTATCTTGGTGTGTTTCCATTTTAAATAAAAACTCAAAGATATTGCATTTTCTTATCTGAAATAATGTTTAGTTGTTATCTATGGCTTCTGCATTTTGAGTGGTAAAGTAAGCAAACATAATAATGCAATATATTACATGATATCTAAGGACTACGAACTCCCATTCCCCTCTACACACACACACTCTGTACTATACCTCCAAATATGTATTTATGGGAAATATAGCCATCTAGATAGTGTCCTGGGAAAATTCTGATAAATTTGAACTTTGTCTACACAATACTAAAATGACTCTTCAATTTGATCAAGACCGAAAAATAACTCATCAATTTCATGATAGGTAGGGTTGCTTCATGCAATTAGCCCGTGGTTCACTAAGCTCACCGATCAATTCAGTGAACTCAGGCACTGAGTCTGATTTACACTGAAATGATTTATATCAAGCACTATTCTGATTTACACTAAAATAATGATCTTGTTGGTTGCTTAGCCATATTAGGGTTGGAGAGACTTCTCAGATTCTATAAGAAAAGGAGCTACTAGCTCTATTTTGTATTACCAGGAAAAAAAAAAAGGAACAAAAAAAGATTTGCTCTCTGGTACATATGTAATGCATTATATCCACAGGATAAATGGGCTAAATTTCTATTTCTGATATAGCAATCTCTGATTCAGAAGAATAAAAATAATATATTCATGACTGTGACTAGATTTGCATTAACATAGCTAAAGGTAAAATTTTACCCCTTGTGTTTATGCTTCTTGACAATCTGGTACTTAATTTTGGGGGAATTTCTATTTCCAATATCCCTAGGCAATATGCATATATAGAAATGTTCAGCTACTTAAAACTGACATGGAAGCAATTCTACATATCTTTTATGACTAACGGAAATACAAAAAAAAAAAAACAACACTTTCTAACTAGCTAAGCTTGACAAGCTTAGATTTATATTTCACAAGCCTGATTATTTATAGCCCATTTATTTCCATACTAACTATAGAACAACAAAATAGTCAATGAAATTTGACAATTATTTTGAAGATTTGTAACCAAATTAGTTTGCATTTTGTTTGAATTGTTTTTTCCCAATAGTTATTATTTTTTAAGAATCTAAAGAAAAATAATTGAATATGCGTAGTATTAAGAAATAAATAATGGTTCTTAAAGAACAAGAATAATTTCAACTAACAGTAAATTTAATAATAACTGGTGCTTTTTAAAGGACCAGCATTCAGCAATTAAATACACAAATTAATCAGTATTGAGATAATATACGATTATTGGGAAAAAATGAAAATATAAAGACTCCATGAAATAATTGTCCATACATCCAACCTTGTAAAGGCTTTCCTGGGCTCCCTGACTCCCCTAGGGCTCCCTCTGGTTTGCCTTCCTAGATCCCACCAGCAATGTGTGGTCCTAACTCCAATTCAATTGCTCACCTGGGGAGCTAGAAACAAGAATGGGGGCTGTGGGAACACTGTGAACCATGCGGAAGAGATTCAAGGTGCTGGCAGAAGCTTCCACTGCTGGTGCTCTCTATGCATGGGTTGCAGGACAAATTTAGATGGTATGGCAGCAATGATGCATGATGAAGAGATCTACTTGCAAAACTTGGTATGGAAGGAAGGATAGGCTGGAAGGCTACCATTGCAGCCAGGGCACTGGCACTTTCGTCATGGGCAGTGGGGAAAGGATGGGCAGCAAACCCGAATGTGTTCAACCACATATGGCTACCAGAGACCCAAACACTTTGAAATTTTCTCAGAAATACAGAGGCACTGGGACACCTGGGTGGCTCAGTGGCTGAACGTGTGCCTTCCACTCAGGGCTTGATCTTGGAGTCCCCAGATTATGGGGCGCCCTGCAAAGGAGCCTGCTTCTCTCTCTGCCTGTGTCTGTACTTCTCTCTCTGTATCTCTCATGAATAAATAAAATATTCTTTTAAAAAGAAAAGGAAATACAGAGGTTCTGGGAAGTGTTCCACATGTGGGGATTCTGTAATGCTGCTGAGGAGGTAATTGGAGCTGGAAAAACTTAGCACAAAAAATCGTTTCCTATGTGCCAAGTGTGGGAGGGATTTTGAATCAACAATTGTATAAGAAAGAAATTGAAATCTATTGTAAAGGATGCCATGCAAAGAACTTTGTGCCCAAGGGATTGGCTATGACTATAGAGTATGAGTCCTTGTTTACACTCAGTAAAGGTATAAACCCGGAACTGAGATCACATGTTGAGATCATCTAAATTCTATGAGCACATAGGTATTATTACCCTTTCTGTCCATGGATAGGCTGATTGACAAGCAGCAGGAAGAGAGTACTGTATGTATCCTTTTGCTTTATTCGTCAGTATTTTCAAGAGCCATTTCTTTTACATTTTATTTTTGAAATTTATTATTTATTAACTTATTTATTAGAGAAAGAGAGAGAGAGTGGGGAAAGGGGAAAGGGGCAGGGAAAGGGGCACAAGCAGGCAAAGGGGCAGACGGAGAGCAGGGAAAGGGGCAGACGGAGAGAAAAGAACAGATTTCACACTGAGCAGGAAACCCAACATGGGGCTCAGTCTCAGGACCCTGAGATCATGACTTGAGCTGAAGGCAGAAGCTTAGCCCACCAAGCCACCCAGGAGCTCTCTTTTACATTTTGAATAGAAGTTCGAATTGAAATAAAAAGAATCCCTATGTAATATTTACTATTCAAATATAATATTTTAAAAACATTTAAATTAATATTAAAGAAATATGTTATAATATAACTTCTATTCCATTTAAATTTTCAACCTTATTTGCAATATCTTGTTTTGTAATTGGGGCAATATCCTAAGTTTCACTAAAACTCAGCATCTGTAAGTTTCATTTGGCTTAATTTTCTGGTACATCTTTTTAAATACTTATGGGCTATAAAGACATAAAAAAAAAACCTACAGATTTCTGAGAGGCCAAAAGTTGGATTTGAGGAGTCCTTACAGATCATAATTATTATGGGCTACAGAAAGGAGTAGGGAGGGTAACACAAGATTGCTAGGAAGTACATGCTTTCTAGTAAAAGTACACTTTGATTCTTCCTAATATATACTTGATATGTCCTTCATACCATATTTCATTGAAAACTTCACCAATTCTGTTCATTGTCTTCAATATGTGGTTAAAAACCTATATTTGGATATTTCCTTGATTTTATCAAGCCCAAGTTCCTAATTTTGTGATTTTTTTCCCCCCAAAGATGAACTTTGAAATCTGTTTGTCCCCTTGCCTATGACAACCTTCTTTGTTTAGAATACTCCTCCCTTTCCTTTCTTCCAATTAATTCCTATTCCTTCTTTTAGTTTCAGTTTTGATTTCACTTCGCCTAAGTCAGGAGGGCTATGTTATATTGCAGTAACAAATAATCCCCAATCCTCGTGGCTAACAACATCAAATGTTTGTTTTTCACCCAAGTTGTCCGTTTGATGTAGGCTGGCAGGAGATTCTATTAATTCCAGCTCCTTAAGGTTGGCAGAAGCCCTATCTCTTCCTTTCAGGATTGAGGTATGGCAGTTAATGAGGAAGGAAATGCAATATGGCATGCACTGGCTGCTTAGGCTTCCATTCCAAAGATGACACATTATTTCTGCCCACATTTCATAAACTGAGCCAGTCACCTGAATACACCCTTTTTAAACAGGAATATTAAGAGTACAATATAACAGTGTGCCCAACAGAAGTACCAGACATTCGTGACCATCACTTTGTCATCAAGGGAATAAAAACTGCATCATATTTATAGTCATAAACCCTGGCTATGCAGCGTTTAAATTCCACGTGTATATCCTGAGTGCCTATTCTAACAATTTCTAAGTTATTTATTACTAATAAGCATAACATATCATCCTTGCTCTTGAGAACAGGAAATCAACCTTCAACCATAAACTAATTACCATTCCATCTCTAACTTGCAATACTAGAACATGCTTAAAAAATCAATAGGCCTTTGAGGTGATTTTTTTCTTTCTTTTTTAAACTTTGAGGAAAGACATTTCAGCAAACAACTAGCTTGCATAATCAAGGGTGGGACAGCATTAAAAATTAGTGGTAAGGGGGCATCTGGGTGGCTCAGTGGTTGAGTCTGCCTTTGGCTCAGGTCATGATCCCCGGGTCCTGGGATCAAGTCCCATATTGGGCTCCTGCAGGGAACCTGCTTCTCTCTTGTCTCTGCCTCTCTCTCTCCCTGTGTCTCTCATGAATAAATAAATAAAATCTAAAAAATAGTAATAATAAGTGCTAAGGAGCTCCTGGGCAGCTCAGTCAGTTAAACAGCCAACTCTTGTTTTTGGCTTAGGTCATGATCTGAGTCCTGGGATTGAGCTCTGTATAGTACTTCACCCAGTGGAGAGTCTGCTTGTAATTCTCTCTCCCTCTGCCCCTCCCTCACCTCTCTCTCTCAAAATAAATAAATAAATCTTTAAAAAATAATAAAAATAAGTAGTAAAAGTGAGACAGGATGAGGAAAGATCTATTGCCTTGCTAATTAGCTTCCCATTTTCTAAGGCAGTGGTATATTCAGACAAATGGTAAACCTTGTCATAACATTGAGGAGGAACCTAAATTTTCAAACTAGAACATCTAAAGCATAAATGAGGTCCCAGAAAGAATTACCATTTTGTTTTTAACTATGGCAGAGCAAAAAACTGAGTGTGTTTCCCCCATAAGAGGGAAACACACTCTCTTCTCCGCCCAAATATAGGAGACTGTGAAGGTGTTAATGACAGACCTGAGTATGCACCAAAAGAAGTGTAACATCTGCACATGGGCAAAGAGTCCCAAAGGCTGACTGACAATTCTCCTTTAGCAGATAGCTCTTGAAAGGGAAAAATGAGTTTCCGTTATCACCTGTCACCACTTCTCTAATGAACACAGCCTGGATCTGACTGGCAATCCCTTACCTACCACTCACCCCTGCCTCTGAGCTGTACCCAAATACGGTTATAGAATAGTGCTAGGGAGAACATCTGTTTTTTATGCTGGAGCCATATGTGTGCTCAGCATATAAATCCTTTCTTCCTGGGTCATATGATCACATGATTTTCTTGTACTTCTATGCATCATTTTTCAATTAGTTTTATGTTTTATTATTTTTTATTAGTTTCACTAAAGCTGATAGTGTCTGTAAGTTTTTACCTAGCTTAATCTTCCTGCTCCTTTACACATATGAGAAATGCTCTCAGGTTAATGGAGCTACATGGACATGTGGTAAAATCAGTTTGCAGAAACATAAATGACAAGACTTAAGAAAGTAAATTCACATTTTCATTTGTGTAACAAGGAAGAGGGTCCTTGTTTAATAGAATTTAAAATAAAATTCAAAAATTATAAATTAATCAAATTAAGATACTATATTCTTATTTATTGCAATTCCCCTAGCATTTTGAGCACTGTGGGATTCTTAGTAAATATTGTCTCATGAGAATGATGATCATCATTCAGTGATTGATGATAATAAAGTCTAAATAATTTTGTAGAGCTATAGCCAATTCAGATTTATTATACTGCCTAACACTTCTGAGGAACTCGAGACTAGGCATTAGGACAAAATTATGTGGTGCAGAAATATTTCTCACCCTGATCCACCTTCAACATTTGTAGACACTTACTTTGTAATGCCTTCTTACTTTGTAATGCCTTTCAAGCATTGTGAGCCATGATGCTATTCATTTACAAACAAAACAAAAACCTTAGGATATATCTCTCTCCTCTATGCATTTATAAGTTCATTTCCCCCATTGTCTTTTATTTATATGGGTTATTTTAAAAATAGGGTTATTTTAAAAATCATAGTAGTGCAGGAAAATTGACCTTAAAATTTTTTACTTTTTTTGGTCTTCATCATAGGGTTTAGCTAACAATAGTCTTGTTTTTTCAGAATAATAATACTTATATAACAATAAAAGACCATCCCTATAAAAGTAAAAAAAAGAGAGTAGTTAAATACAAATGCTATAATTTTGAAGTGTTGTGCTCTGGTTTGAAAAATACTCCCTTTTCTTATGATATTTGTAGAAGTAAAACCCAAGATGATAGTGTTTCCCTGAATTTTGGTAGATGTGCAAATCTGATCAAATAGAAATATAAGTATGTTTTATTTGCTGGCACAGGTCCATATTACTTAGACAGAGTTAGCATTTACCTTTGTATTTCTTTTTTAAAAAATAAGATTTTATTTGTTTACTTAGAGAGAGAGAGAGCACACAAGCAGAGGGAGCAGCAGAGGTAGAGGGAGAAGCAGGATCCCCACTGAGCAAAGAACCTGATATGGGGCTCAATCTCAGGACTCTAAGATCATGTCCTGAACCAAAGGCAGATGCTTCACCTACTGAGCCACCCAGATGATCCTACCTGTGTATTTCTATTTAAAAAATAAGAAAAGGAAAATTACTGTTTTTCCCATTCACAATTAAATATTAAGTACATATAAATATCTACAATACTATGGGAACTATATAGCACACTATGGATAAAGTAGTAAATACCTTAGCATCATGCAGAAGACATAAAAAGAAGGAAATAACAGCTACCACAGAGAGAGATGAGTGCCATAAGAGAGAAGTAGAGATAATCAGTTATTGGGGCTAGCTCTGGGATGGTGTATCGTAAGGCTTGTCAGAGAAAGTAATTTTGAAGTAGATCTACAGATTGAAAAGTAGTTTAATAGAGAGTTGGAGATGGACAGCAGATGCCTGATGGGTATGTATGTATGGGTGTGTGTGTTTCCTTTCTGTGTGTGTGTGTGTGTGTGTGTGTGTTGTAGTGTGGTATAGTGTGGTGTAGTTGCAGACAGAGCAATATAAGTGGCTGAACAGATAGAGGAAAGGACCCAGTTTTGAAAGTCTTATAAGCTCTATTAAGAAATGAAAATTTTATCTAAGAGTAGAACTGGGTCTATAATTTGCAAAATGAGGATATCAGGGTCTTCATTCAAAGAATAATAATTTCAGGGGCACATGGGTGACTCAGTTGGTTAAATGACCAAGTCTTGGTTTTGGCTCAGGTCATAATCTCAAGGTCCTGGGATTAAGCCCCACGTGTATTCCACACTCAGTTGGGAGTCTCCTGGAGATTCTCTGTCTCTCTGTCTCTCTTCTCCTCCTCTCTCTAAAATAGAAATAAAAAAGAGAGATATACTAAAAATAGAAACTAGAAAGCCCTTGGTATTCCTAAAAGAATTTGATGGTAATATATTTGAGACAAGTTACAAGAAACTATGTACAGTATAGAGAATAAGGCTATGGGGGATCCCTGGGTGGCTCAGCAGTTTAGTGCCTGCCTTCAGCCCAGGGCTTGATCCTGGAGTCCCAGGATTGAGTCCCAGGATCGAGTCCCGGGATCTAGTCCCGGATCGAGTCCTGCATCGGGCTCCTGCCGTGGGGCCTGCTTCTCCCTCTGCCTGTGTCTCTGCCTCTGTGTGTGTGTGTCTCTCATGAATAGATAAATAAAATCTTTTAAAGAGAGAGAGAGAGAGAGAGAATAAGGCTATGAATAGAACCCAAAAATAAACTAACATGAAAATTATATGCAAAAAAAAAAAATCCTGAAACACAGAAGAAAGAAAGAAAGACAAACAGACATAGGTGGAAAACTAGAAAGGTAGATTCTACAGAAGCCTATAAAAATGTTTTTCAAGAAGGAATGTGTTGTCAATGGCATAAATGTTTCCAAAAGGTCAAGTAAGGCAGAAACTGAAAAGGAGCTTGTGATAAAAAATCACAGTGGCCTTGATGGAATTGGTTTCTTTTTTTTTTTTTTAATAAATTTATTTTTTATTGGTGTTCAATTTACCAACATACAGAATAACACCCAGTGCTCATCCCGTCAAGTGCCCCCCTCAGGGCCCGTCACCCATTCACCCCCACCTCCCACCCTCCTACCCTTCCACCACCCCTAGTTCGTTTCCCAGAGTTAGCAGTCTTTACGTTCTGTCTCCCTTTCTGATATTTCTTCTCCCTTCCCTTATATTCCCTTTCACTATTATTTATATTCCCCAAATGAATGAGAACATATAATGTTTGTCCTTCTCCGACTGACTTACTTCACTCAGCATAATACCCTCCAGTTCCATCCACGTTGAAGCAAATGGTGGGTATTTGTCGTTTCTAATGGCTGAGTAATATTCCATTGTATACATAAACCACATCTTCTTTATCCACTCATATTTCGATGGACACCGAGGCTCCTTCCACAGTTTGGCTATTGTGGACATTGCTGCTAGAAACATCGGGGTGCAGGTGTCCTGGCGTTTCATTGGATCTGAATCTTTGGGGTAAATCCCCAACAGTGCAATTGCTGGGTCATGGGGCAGGTCTATTTTTAACTCTCTGAGGAACCTCCACACAGTTTTCCAGAGTGGCTGCACCAGTTCACATTCCCACAAACAGCGTAAGAGGGTTCCCTTTTCACCGCATCCTCTCCAACACTTGTGGTTTCCTGCCTTGTTAATTTTCCCCATTCTCACTGGTGTGAGGTGGTATCTCATTGTGGTTTTGATTTGTATTTCCCTGATGGCAAGTGATGCAGAGCATTTTCTCATGTGCATGTTGGCCATGTCTATGTCTTCCTCTGTGAGATGTCTCTTCATGTCTTTTGCCCATTTCATGATTGGATTGTTTGTTTCTTTGGTGTTGAGTTGAATAAGTTCTTTATAGATTTTGGAAACTAGCCCTTTATCTGATACGTCATTTGCAAATATCTTCTCCCATTCTGTAGGTTGTCTTTGAGTTTTGTTGACTGTATCCTTTGCTGTGCAAAAGCTTCTTATCTTGATGAAGTCCCAATAGTTCATTTTTGCTTTTGTTTCTTTTGCCTTCGTGGATGTATCTTGCAAGAAGTTACTGTGGCCAAGTTCAAAAAGCGTGTTGCCTGTGTTCTCCTCTAGGATTTTGATGGAATCTTGTCTCACATTTAGATCTTTCATCCCTTTTGAGTTTATCTTTGTGTATGGTGCAAGAGAGTGGTCTAGTTTCATTCTTCTGCATGTGGATGTCCAATTTTCCCAGCACCATTTATTGAAGAGACTGTCTTTCTTCCAATGGATAGTCTTTCCTCCTTTATCGAATATTAGTTGACCATAAAGTTCAGGGTCCACTTCTGGGTTCTCTATTCTGTTCCACTGATCTATGTGTCTGTTTTCGTGCCAGTACCACACTGTCTTGATGACCACAGCTTTGTAGTACAACCTGAAATCTGGCATTGTGATGCCCCCAGATATGGTTTTCTTTTTTAAAATTCCCCTGGCTATTCGGGGTCTTTTCTGATTCCACACAAATCTTAAAATAATTTGTTCTAACTCTCTGAAGAAAGTCCATGATATTTTGATAAGGATTGCATTAAACGTGTAAATTGCCCTGGGTAACATTGATATTTTCACAATATTAATTCTGCCAATCCATGAGCATGGAATATTTTTTCATCTCTTTGTGTCTTCCTCAATTTCTTTCAGAAGTGTTCTATAGTTTTTAGGGTATAGATCCTTTACCTCTTTGGTTAGGTTTATTCCTAGGTATCTTATGCTTTTGGGTGCAGTCTATTCTGTAGAAAGTTCCATGTGCACTTGAGAAGAATTGTATTCAGTTGAGGTTGGATGTAAAGTTCTGTAGATATCTGTGAAATCCATCTGGTCCAGTGTATCATTTAAAGCTCTCATTTCTTTGGAGATATTGTGCTTAGAAGACCTATCGAGTATAGAAAGAGCTAGATTGAAGTCACCAAGTATAAGTGTATTATTATCTAAGTATTTCTTCACTTTGGTTAATAATTGATTTATATATTTGGCAGCTCCCACATTCGGAGCATATATATTGAGGATTGTTAAGTCCTCTTATTGAATAGATCCTTTAAGTATGATATAGTGTCCCTCTTCATCTCTCACTACAGTCTTCGGGGTAAATTTTAGTTTGTCTGATATAAGGATGGCTACCCCTGCTTTATTTTGAGGACCATTTGAATGGTAAATGGTTCTCCAACCTTTTATTTTCAGGTTGTAGGTGTCCTTCTGTCTAAAATGAGTCTCTTGTAGACAGCAAACGGATGGGTCCTGCTTTTTTATCCAGTCTGAAACCCTGTGCCTTTTGATGGGGTCATTAAGCCCGTTCACGTTCAGAGTTACTATTGACAGATATGAGTTTAGTGTCATCATGATATCTATTCAGTCCTTGTTTTTGTGGATTGTTCCACTGAACTTCTTCTTAAAGGGGAATTTTAAGAGTCCCTCTTAAAATTTCTTGCAGAGCTGGTTTGGGGGTCACATATTCTTTCAGTTCCTGCCTGTCTTGGAAGCTCTTTATCTCTCCTTCCATTTTGAATGAGAGCCTTGCTGGATAAAGTATTCTTGATTGCATGTTCTTCTCATTTAGGACCCTGAATATATTCTGCCAACCCTTTCTGGCCTGCCAGGTGTCTGTGGAGAGGTCTGCTGTTACCCTAATATTCCTCCCCATAAAAGTCAGGGATTTCTTGTCTCTTGCTGCTTTAAGGATCTTCTTTTTATCTTTGGAATTTGCAAGCTTCACTATTAAATGTCGAGGTGTTGAACGGTTTTTATTGATTTTAGGGGGGGGATCTCTCTATTTCCTGGATCTGAATGCCTGTTTCCCTTCCCAGATTAGGAAAGTTTTCAGCTAGGATTTGTTCAAATACATATTCTGGCCCTCTGTCCCTTTCGGCGCCCTCGGGAACCCCAATTAAACGTAGGTTTTTCTTCCTCAGGCTGTCGTTTATTTCCCTTAATCTGTCTTCATGGTCTTTTAATTGTCTGTCTCTTTTTTCCTCAGTTTCCCTCTTTGCCATCAACTTGTCTTCTATGTCACTCACTCGTTCTTCCACTTGGTTAACCCTCGTCGTTAGGACTTCTAGTTTGGATTGCATCTCATTCAATTGATTTTTAATTTCTGCCTGATTAGCTCTAAATTCTGCACTCATGAAGTCTCTTGAGTCCTTTATGCTTTTTTCTAGAGCCACCAGTAGCTGTATAATAGTGCTTCTGAATTGGCTTTCTGACATTGAATTGTAATCCAGATTTTGTAACTCTGTGGGAGAGAGGACTGTTTCTGATTCTTTCTTTTGAGGTGAGGTTTTCCTTCTAGTCATTTTGCTCAGTGCAGAGTGGCCAAAAGCAAGTTGTATTGGGAAAAGGAGAAAAAGAGAGAGAAAGAAGGAAAGAAAAGAAAAAAAGAAAAAAGAAAAAAGGAAGGAAAAAGGAAAAAAGAAGAAGAAGAGAAAGAAAAAGAAAGAAAGGGGGAAAAAGGGTGGGGGAAGCAATCAGAAATCAAAAAGAAAAAAAAAAAAAAACCACAGGGGAGTATCTTCTGATTCTGTGTACTTTAAGTCCCTTGACTTCCTTTGGACCTTGTCCGTCTAGCTGGTCTTCTGGGGGAGGGGCCTGTTGTGCTGATTTTCAGGTGTTAGCACTTGGGGGAGCTGCTCTGCCCCTGCCTGGTGCAGGGCTCAGTGGGGGTTGTTTACACCGTGAGGCCCCAGGAGGAACCACCGCAATGGCGGGGCCAGCTCTGGAGCCCTGGAGTCAGCCCCCGCAGTAGCTCCAGAGCTCTCCGTCTGCAGGGCCTGGAGGCTCCGGGGCGGGGCCGCTGATCTGCTCAGCTCGGGCAGGAGCGTCCTCGCTGTCCTGGGCCCTCCCGGCCTCTGCCTGTCCCGGGGGAGGCCGGATCCCGGGCTGTGTCCCGGCGCCCTGTGCCCGGGGCCTGCGCTGTTGGATTCGCGCTCCCGCCCCGCAGCCCCCTCCGCGGAGCCGCCCCCGAGCCACCGAGCTGCTCCCGCCCCGCAGCCCCCTCCGCACGGAGCCTCTTCCTCTGCCCGAGCCCGCCCGAGCCCCCCCGAGCTGCTCCCGCCCCGCAGCCCCCTCCGCGGAGCCGCCCCCGAGCCCCCGGAGCTGCTCCGGGTCCCGCCGTGCGCGCTGCAGCCCTTAGGGAGCTCGGCGCACTCTCCTGGGCGCGCAGTTGCTCTGTTACTGTCCCGGGGAACCCGAGGGCATCCTCGCCCTCCTGGGTCCTGCTCCAACTCCCCACGAGCCCCTTTCCGCCCGGGAAGATGGTGCAGCTCCTGCGTCTCCGGGACGGGGCTCTCCTGTCCTGGGGACACTCGCCCCGGCCTCAGCCTGGCTCCTCGCGGGCCCCTCCCCCTTGGAGGCCTTTTGTTTCTTTATTTCTTTTTCCCCGTCTTCCTACCTGGATAGAAGCGCGAACTCTTCTCACTGTAGCGTTTCAGCTGTTCTCTCTTTAAATCTCAGGCCGAATTCGTAGATTTTCAGGATGATTTGAAAGTTATCTAGGTAATTTGGTGGGGACAGGTGACTTGGGGACCCTACTCTTCTGCCATCTTGCCCCTCCTCCGATCTGGAATTGGTTTCTAACAATGTGTGTGTATGTGTATGTAGGGTGATAAAAAAACAAAACAAAACAAAACAAAACAAAAACTAAGTAGATAACTCCAAGAGATTGTTTCTGAAGAGGTTAGAAATTAAGTGATCACATAGCAGGGCTAAGAGGAAAGACTAGAAATGAGCATTGGGCAGTATGATAGGGAAGGATGGCAGACGGAATGATGGTTCTCTGAAGATGCTTATATCTCTAAGCCTCAAAACTGTGAACATATTTCCTTAAGTAGCACAAGTGGCTTTGCAGATGTGATTAAGGATGAAAGCAGAGATTGAAATCATATGCTTCCTAACTGGAGGCCACAAGCAAAGAAATCCAGGCAGCCTCTAGAATTCAGAAAAGGTAAAGAAGCAGATTCTCCCATAAATCTTTCATGAGGAACAGAGCTCTGCTGACATCTTGAGTTTAGTCCTCTAGGACCAATCTCAGATCTCTGAGCTCCAGAACTGTGAAATAATAAATGTGTAGGTTTCTAAACCACTAAGTTTGTGGTCATTTTTTACAGTAGCAATAAGAAAATAATGCAGAAGCTATCATTAGGGAGAAAAAAATGTAAAATATAGAAGAAGAGGGAAATCAATAGTGAGACAGCCCTGAGAGAAGCAGGAGGAGATGAAATCTGAAGCCAGAGGAGTTGAGCCTGGACAGAAGGAACCAAAGGATGAGGGTACAGAAAAGCCCAGGCTTTACATAGGCTAGAAGTAGAGAGAAAGTGGTCATATGGGAGGTCTGAGAAGAGAAAAGGGGTTTGAAGTAATTGAAAATTAGATTAGAAAGATGCCCTGGAAATTTAGAGAATTTCTAGGAAGTGCTGAAGGCCTTTGTAGACTTAGAAGTCTACCCATATAGATCAGCAGACACAGCCAAGTAGAACTATGTATTTTGTTTATAAGTGTTCATAAGTTCAGATTCAGGAAAGTCAGATGTTGGATTGATTTTTAGGTGAAGTATTAGAGCAAAGTAAATTATATCATTGGCAAGATAATGGCTACAAGGATGGCCATGTGTTCTAAATCTATTTGATCTTATCTTCTATTCTAAGAAGTTGAGACATTTACCCAAGGACATACAGCTAGTAGGAAAAGGCAATATTGCCCTCACAAACCCCTACTCATCCTGATATTAAAGTTCATATCTTAGTTACTTCATCATGTATCTGTCATTATGTAGCAAAATTAGTAGGGATGTATAAACTAGTGGTAGATAAAAGATTAAAGGAGAAGAAACAAACAGATCAGAATAGCCGCAAACTCATTTTTGTTCCTTCAAATAATCTTGAGTTGATTATTTTAACACCAGTTTATAAATATTCCCCAATTCATAAATATAACCACTGCTATCTACTTGGTTGCAGTGCTGCTCAGCATGCAGAATACTATGCATGGATTTCATTCATTAAAAAAGACTAATATTTTGAGAATATGTTTTACTTTGCTAGTAATGACTACATGCTGAAGAAACTTCCAAGGTTTTATTTAGATATATATATTTAACACAAAATTATAAAAGTGCGTTATCTGAATTTCCTTAAAATAGTTAATGTGTAGATTCAGGCTTAGAAAGAGCAAGAAGTATTCTTTCTGTTTGCTCAAGATGCCTATCTTTGAAGATCTATTTTACCATTATCTTGATCAATGAGTGGTTTTAGTGGGGGATGAACATAACTTTCAAGTCCCAGTGGTAAGCATATGCATGCATCTGACTTATCAGTTCTTCCTTCCATGGATGAGTACTTAGTCCAAAAAAGCAGCCTATGGCCCAAGCTGGGCTAATAAGAATCTTTGTTGGGATTTTCACTGAAGCTATCTGGAAAAACACATGCTTTTTATTTTTCTCTCTGGCATGCCAACCTCCAAGGAATATATGAATTGGCAGTTGCCTGGGGCAACTTGTTGCTTCACTTGAACAGCATCTATCTGAGAATGAAGTCAAACAGAGCGAGAAAGGGAGAAATAAAGAGTTCTCAACAACTGAATTCCTGAAGCCAACCATGCCTAAAGACAGTGTCATCTTTTGAGTCATTAGGTTTTTTTTTGTGTGTGCTAAGGATAGATTGAGCTGTGTTGTCATTTGTAACCAAAGTAACCATGACTGAAAAAAAAGAGAATAAATATATATATATATATATATTTTTTGCCTTTATTAAGATTAGTAAACTTAATGGAAAAAATCTATCAGTTTGCTTTCTGTTATGAAAGTCTTAATCATGCTACTCTTTCAACAATGGTTTCACATCAGAGATAATTTTTAAAGTTTCAAGTGCAGTGAAACTTCTCTAACAAGGAGAATCTTTGTCTATTCAAATTATAGTACAGGGGATGTTTCCAAGAGATTATGTTATAAAAGACTGAAAGTATGAACTTAGAAATATAAATTAAAGAAAGAGTAGGTGCAAAGTCATAATTAGAAATTCGAGGAAATATTGTTTTTTATTCACCAGGATGATGGCTCATTTGTCCATATAGCCACATAATCAAAAACATAATATATTGGGGGCACCTGGGTGGCTCAGCTGGTTGAGTGTTTGACTTCAGCTCAAGCCATGATTGCAGGGTCCTGGGATCAAGCCCCTCATCGGGCTCCCTGCTCAGTGGAGAGCCTGCTTCTCCCTCTACCTCTGCCACTATCCTGTTTGTGCATGAGCTCACTCTCTCTCTCTCTTTCATTAAACAAAAATTTAATAAAAAATGATATATTGGAAATAATGAATTTTGGAAATTTTAATCCTGTTTGTTATATGTGAAAATTTAAAGGACCACTTTCATACAGCTTATGAGAGTTTATATTTCTATATTTAAGCTCTTTCTTGCAGTCAGAGGAGTTGAGCCTGGACAGAAGGAACCAGAGGATGAAGGTACAGAAAAGCCCAGGCATTAAGTAGGCTAGAAGTAGAGGGAAAGTGGTCATATGGGAGGTCTGAGAAGAGAAGTGGGGTTTGAAGCAATTGAAGATTAGATTAGAAAGAAAAAATACTTGCAGGGTATTTTTCTCTATACATCTCTCTAACATCTATAAGGGAAGTTAACATTTAAGAGTGTACACCACAACTTGTGCAATATTTAAAATCTTTATAGAATATTAAAGGTAAAATGTTTACATATTTAACATCAAGTAACATGCAAGTTCATGTAATTCTTGCCTATTACAAAGAGAATTAATATTAATGCTAAATAGTTATGATTAAATTTCCCAATTAATAACCTTAGCAAATTTATTCTAAGAAAGAAGAATATCAACTGCAACATTTAGCTTTGTCAGAAAAACTTTCCAACCTCTGTGACCTAAAAATTCTTAGGGATTTTAAGAATTTTAAATGAGACAAATTCATTGGTTACTGATTTGTGGTTTAGCTGACTTCCATTTTCAATGATTATTTTTTGTCATTGAGAGATGTCAGTCTGAGAGTTTAGCAGAGTGCATTGCTATAAATAATGCAATACAAGACATGTTAATATGCAGTTAAACCAAGTGTAATATTGAATATATAGTCTATGTGATAAAGGTTACACTAATTAAGAAAACACACAAACACATGCATGCAAACATATATATTAAGAGTTAGTAGATAAGGGAATTAGATCATTTCCTGAAGGTTTTTTTTTAATCTGTATAATCTCCTTTGCACTTACTTATTGCAATGATTTTGGTTTGTGTCGATATTTACTACTGCTATTAACAATTTTCTAAAATACTTTTTCAATAATCTATTATATTTGATAATTGTCATCCATGAATGTTAAAAATTACTACAGTCTATTTTCATATTTCATTTTTAAATTTATATTTCATCATGCTTCAACTAGATGTATGCTATCTCCATTGGAGAGAGCAAACAAGTAATATTGATTATCAATTATAGTCTTTAATTATTTAGTATAACTTCCACTCAGTTATTTTCCTAGTCATTTCTAATCATTGAATAGGCTAAAATAAGATATTTCCCTATTTTTATAAATTAGTTTTAATAGTTCTTGTTTAACAAGGAAGACTGTATAAACTTAAGAGATCCTTCTGATCATCCAAACTGGTACCCCTAGCCCTATAAGACAGCATTTGTCTCAATGAATTTATCATTGTCTAAAATATGGTAAAGACTTAGATAAATACAGACTAATTTGAGGAGCATATCTTTAAAAAAGGTTTATTTATTTTATTTGAGCACAGGCAAGAGAGAGTGTGCAGGAGAGCAGGGGGAGGCACCAAAGGAGGTAGGGGGAACAGATCCCCTGCTGAGCCCAAAGCCTGGAGCAGGGCTCATCTCACAACCTTGAAATCATGACCTGAGCCAAAACCAAGACTTGGACATTTAACTGACTGAGCTATCCAGGCACCCCTTTGGAGACACATTTTAAAAATATCCATATATCTGAGCTGGTCATACATTAACTAGTCTCATTCACTGACTGAGAAAAGCCCAATGATATGCTAATTTTTACTAAAAACACAAATGTGCCAAGAATGCTGAAGTTAATGCTTTTTCTTTCTGCAGATTACTAACATGTAAAGTCAAAGTATAATTCAAAAATATTTTATAAAATGCACAATTATGTGAACTATGGCTCATCCTCTCACACTGAAGGCAAGTTATATCAAGCACTACATTAATCAAAAGTTTGGTTGGTGATCATGAAGGCAGAACAAGGTAATTAGTAGATATTAAGGAGTTTCTTCTAGCTAGCTAGCAACAAAAATTATCTTTTATTTTGGGAAGCCTTGATAAAGGAGCATGAATGTTGGATTCTGCATATTTAAAGTCCCTTCTCCATGACCAATCTCAGACTTTGCTATGCTTACTTCTACTCATAGACCATCCCAGTGTCCTTAGATGGCTTTCCTTAGTGTGACACTAAATGAGGTCTCTTTTATAACACTGGAGTGGTTACTTCATAGCACTTAGCAAAATCTTGATTTAAATAATTGCTTAGTCAATGTCTACTGTACTGTAAGCTTCAGGAAGTCAGAGCCTTTACCTGTTTTGATCATTATTTCATACACAATGCTTGATCCACAATAAGAATTTTATTAAGTATTTTTTTGCATGTTGCAAATGACAACAAGCTTCAGTCTCTAACCTGGCCTTGCGCTGTGGTATAAATGAATCCTTTCCCTCCCCCAATCATATGTTGAAATCCTAACATTCAACATTATGATATGAGGAGGCAGGGCCTTTGAAAGGTAGTGATCGTTAAGTCATGAGGATGGAGTCCCATGAATGATACTAGTGTCCTTATAAAGGAGACTCTATACAATCTCTGTAAGAAGGCACTGGGCATGAACCAGGAAGAAGGCCTTCACCATGCTAGTACCTTGATCTTGGACTTACAACTTTCAGAACTGTGAAGAATAAATTTCTACTGTTCATAAGCTACCCACTCTGTGGTATTTTGTTATAGCAGTCCAAATGGACTAAAACAGTTTGATATATGCTTGATTAAATTTTGATTTATTAAATTAAATTTGTCTTCCCAAATATCAGTCTCTTAAGAATACCATGATTTGAATTCTGGGACCTTTTATATATGTTATCTAATTGTTTACTCTCATATGTGGCTAAATTTACTGAATGTGAATTTTCTAGTAAACCATTGGGACAATCATATATTTTGACAACCATATATTCTTGGGTGTCCACTCTGTTAATCCAACATACCTTCCTCTGAAGCACCTAAATTCTAGGACAGAGAACATTTTGAGTGTACACATTTAATAACAGTTCCATTTTTTAATTGTTTAAATGTAATGAGTTGTTGCAATATATTTTTAGTCGACTAATTATGAATGTCAAAACATCTAGTGAATTCACATGGGAATATATATATATATATATATATATATATATATATGTCTTTCTAGACAAATAAGACTTTGTTTTTCTGTTTGGAAGTCTAAAAGCTCAAGTCCATGTATCTCCTTCAGTTAGAGTTTTCAAAAATAAATGAATAAATAAGCATACAAACCAACTGACCAACCAGGAAGTGATGTTTCAGGCAATGTAGTTATTTGAATATCCATACCTCATAAAGCTGTGAAAAACTCCTAATGTAATGACAATTCAGTTTGTGGTGTATTTCAATTCTATGTTTCTAAGTGAGTTGGCTATGTAACAGAGACTGATTTTTCATTAAATTAACTCATTCTGAGGTTTATCTAGACTCCAAATGTATGAAAGCTCTCAGATATACAATACTTCGTATAGTAAATGTTCAAATTTCCCCAAAGTGATTTTTATCACAGAAATCATTTTAGTATTCCATTGGGAACACATCTCCAATACAATAATGGCTAAACTCAAATCAAAACATATATATTTATTGTTACATGTTTCTAAGAATGGAGAAAGTAAAATTAAAAAGTCAAGGTTAATTATTAAAATATAGAAAGGAAAATAGAAATTGGTAGATATTCATATAGTACTATGGACTTTCATTTTCATAGGATTTGGTCTGTACAATACCAGAAATGCCATAGTCCTATGAGAATATTTAATAACTGGAGATAAACAGATACTGACACATAGGAAACTAAAGGCACTGACTAGCGCATAAAGGACCAGATAAATACTAACGTCTATCAAGAACTATAAAGGATCTGAATTTCTAACCCTCTCATAAGCAAACAATTTAGCCTGCTATCATCGTATAGATGCTGGTAGGAGGCACACAACTACTAGGCCAGAGACAGAGCAGGGTTGATTACTCAGAATAATAGCAGTACATCACTTTAATAGGTCAGACTGAGAAAGACAAATACCATATGACTTCACTCGTGTGGAATCCAGAAAACAGAGATGAATAAACAAACAAAAACCAGAACATACCTATATATACAGACAGCAAACTGAAGGCTGCTAGAGGAAGGGGTAGAGGATGGGCAAGATGGGTGACGGGGAGAGGGAGATACAGGCCCCCAGTTATGGAATGTAAAAGTCACAGGAATAAAACACACAGCTTAGGGACAATATTCAGTGATAGCATAATAGCTTTGTATTGTGACAGATGACAGCTGCTCTTATGGAGGGCATAACATAATGTATAGGGAAGTTGAACCACTATGTTGGACACCTAAAACTCATGTAACACTGTGTGTCAAGTATAATAAAAATTTTTAGGGGATCCCTGGGTGGCTCAGCGGTTTAGCGCCTGCCTTTGGCCCAGGGCGCGATCCTGGAGTCCCGGGATCGAGTCCCACATCGGTCTCCTGGCATGGAGCCTGCTTCTCCCTCCTCCTGTGTCTCTGCCTCTCTCTCTTTCTATGTCTATCATAAATAAATAAATCTTAAAAAAATTAAAAAAAATTTTTTTAAAGTATTTTTAATATGTTATTTAGCATCAGTTCCCAAACCCCAGTTCTCACATGGCAATGTAAAGATGGCCTAAGAAAACAGCACAAGCAATGTATTTGATTACAAAAGAGGGCAACCTCAATTTTTAGAATGGGTAGAAAGCATGCCCAACTTTTGCTTCAGAGAAAGACACTATCTTTATTTCCCAAGATTTTTTGCTATATAGACATCCTTGAAAAGTGAGTCTGAACAAAAGAGTAGTAAGTGTCTTGCTAATAAAACATGCAGAAATATGAGAGAGCCACAAAGAATTGTTTCTCAACAATGGGTTCTTTAAATAAATTGAACAAGGATCATCACTGGGCATCTTAACAATCATTTTGGATTCTGAAATAAGCAATAAACCTGCACTTAAACTTTTGGATGGTGAAGTGTGACCATTCTGAATCATATCTACCCATTTCTGGAGCTCCGTTTTAACCTGACCATTGTCTTAACAATAACTCTCTATTCATTCTCTAGAATGATATTTTTGTTTAAAAAACCAAAAACAGCAGAATTTAGAGGTTTTTAGACACCAAGAAAGGAATGTCTATAATGAGTAAAAGGAAATTGATGGATTTAGAGTTAAAAGCACAGTAGCATCTCTGTAATGTATTTACCTAATTCTAAAAGAATACAGAATGCCCATGAATGGAATTATCCCTATCCCCATCACATGTGCTATGTAGCCATTTAATCAAGGGATACAGGTTGTAATGTATAATGAACATGCTATGTTTGAGATGCCTATTAGATATACAACTAAGGACATATAATAAAGTATTGGGTTAACCATCTGAACATATAAATTAAGTAATCACATAATAAATATTTTTACTCAGCCATTAGGAGAATACCCACCATTTGCTTCGACGTGGATGGAACTGTAGGATATTATGCTGAGTGAAGTAAGTCAATTGGAGAAGGACAATCATCATATGGCTTCACTCATACGGGGAATATAAGAAATAGTGAAAGGGATTATAAGGGAAAAGAGGGGGAATGAATGGGAAGAATTAGAGAAGGTGACAAAACATGAGAGACTCTTAACTCTAGGAAATGAACAAAGGGTAGTAGAAGGGGAGACAGGCGGGGTGGGGGGAATGGGGTAACTGGGTGATGGGCACTTGATGGGATGAGACTGGGTGTTATACTATATGTTGGCAAATTGAACTTCAATTTTAAAAAATTAAAAATAAAAATAAATAAACATTTTTACAGCTATGGTATTAGATGCAATCATTCAGGGTGGAGAATAAATAAAAAAGAGAAGAAAAGAAAAATACTCTAATCTGAACTCTGGGGAATGCCCATGTTTAAAATTTTAAAATGGTCTCTCCAAGAAAGATGGCCTTGATAGAAAGAAAAGGGAAAGAAGAGAGGAAAGGGATGTGTGATTTCAAGGAATCCAAGAGAACCATCCCAGAAAGAAGGGGAGGTTGATGAGATTTCAAATAAGATGAGGCTAAATATCGATAAGTGAAGAACATGATGGTTTTTTATTACCTTAGTACAGTCTGGGTAGTTGTGGAACCAAAGCCAATTTACTGGTTCACAAGTAAATAGAAAGTGGTAAAGTCAGACACAAATTAGAGAAGATGCTTTGGATATTTTTTTCTATAAAGAGGAATTGAAAATGGCCCATCATTAGTGAAGTTATGTCATCAAGAAGAAATTTGTTTGTTTGTTTGTTTGTTTGTTGGACAGTAGAATTATAATTCATTTAGTTGGAGACAATCACTTAATGGTAATAATCCAGTAAAGCAGGATAATTTGGTGATTCAGAAGAAAATGATGAATATAGGGAATAAGCTAAATTTTTAAATAAAGTCAAATATATATTATTTAGAACCAAGGAAAAGATATTACTGATAGGAGTAAGAGAAAAGAAAGATGAAGGATACAAATGGTGTTGGATTATAGATGTATTGGTAGGGAAAATAGTTCCTCTTCTGTGTTAGATTCTATTTCCTCAATAAATTTGAAGTGAAATCATTATCTGAAAGTAAAAGGTGGTAGGGAAGGGAAATGGTGAGACTTGAAAAATTGTAAAGGAAAAGATGCCAACAGAAAAATAGTAGATTTCCTTGGCAGTGTTATTTGTGTTTGCCATTGTGAATTAATAGTGAAACTGCTCTCCCCCCACAGCGGGTTTGGTGCTATGTGCAGAGATGACTTTGCACTGATGGATGATAGAATCTGAGTGGACCAGAGACTCTTGAATGTTTCCAATGAGGATATTTTAATAATACATCAATATGTACAAATTGAGTGAACATGGAAGTTGCAGGAAGGAAGGTACTGATGAATGGAGAAAATGAAAACAGTAGAATAAATAAGTTGGATCAGTAAATAAGAAGTGGTTGTACGAAAGTTGAAAGGCTTAAAATAAAGCTTTTGAAAGTAGAACACACCCTGTCTACCTTCTAGATCTGAGGGATGCAGGCAAAACATTATCATGGACAGTTACATTTTAGATAAGATCAGGAGGTGAGCAAAAGTTTTAGGGATTTAGGGATTGTTAATTAAGTGATTCAGGGCTTCCAAGGACACAGTGTTTTAATTCTGACCCTCACAAAGGGGAATGAAAGATGAGATCCAATTAGAAGATGCCCAAGATGGTAAGAAAATCAGAGTTCAGGTGACAATGCATAAAATGGGGTGTGTTGTTTCTGGAAATTACAAATATTTCCCACAATAAGTAGTAGTAAATAGTGGGATTTGAAATGGTTGTGTCATTGGGCAAAGTGAGCTATTACTTCAAACGTCTTGTTATAGGTTCCTGGAATCATTAGTCTGTTTTATAGCTAGAAATAGTATAACACTGTTGAGGAGGAATGGATAGTTTCCCCTAGTTCCTAAGCTAAAGTGTCTCCCCTAGATCTTTAAAACAATACAATCAGAAATAAAATAGACATAGCTTCAAATCCTAGCTATGTAACTTAATTCTGGGAGGATCACACAATGTTAAGCCAAGAATATTTCATTTGTTAAGAAAAAAAATAAAGAGAAATATTGGGAACAAAGGTAATTACTCTCATATTGGTAGAGTGATGTAAATGTTAAAGACTAAGTGAAATGAAGTATATAGGAAAGTATCTACAGAATGTCTGAACATTATTTTCTTTTCCTGCATTTCTTCTTATCAGACCTGTTTTACCCGTACCTCTCTCCCTTATCCCACTGCCACCAGCCTACTATAATGATAACTTTAATAGTGGACTTTAATAGATAACTTTAATAATTTAATTTTTGATAACTTGGCTCATAGTTAAGTTTCCTAAATATTTATCTATTGAATTACAAAAATATGTAACTATGAATATGTTAAATCTTCAGATCCAATAATTGCAACTTTTGTACCAAGAAGCTACCAGTATCATTTTTATTATTTAGAAAGATGTGAAAGATGTTTCTTTAACATTTTGGATAGACAACTGTTGGCACTTTAGGTCCTCCCTTTTTAATTTAATGTACAGAGCTAGTACAATTTCTACTATATATCACAAATATGTAGATGATATTGTTTTTCTGCTTTGTAAATTCTTATCAGCTCCCTTGATTAATGTTTACTGAACTCCCACAAAGAACATGACATTGAATTTAATAATTTCTTCAAAGCTGATGCATCAGCACTGTGGGTTGCAAGGATGACTTAAAACAGGAGTACTCTACAAAGGTGGAAAAAAAAGCTTTCAGATTATTCATTCTTCTTCCCAGTGCTTTTGTCTTTATGGTCCTGGCAATCAGGCATTGTCTTTGCTTTGCTCACTTTATAAAATGCTCTCTTAGTACTGCTAGTCTTATTCTTGCTATTTAACTTTTTTTGTTGTTGTTGTTGTTGATGCCTTTATATAGAAATCATAAATGGATTACACTCCCAGAAAGAAGAAGGTTAATTGTATTCTTATTTTAAAAAACTGATAATAATAAAATTTTGTAAAATTTGGAATTGCAGCACCTGGGTGGCTCAGTTGGTTAATTGTTAATTGTCTGACTTCTGCTAAGGTCCTCATCTCAGGATTCTAAGATCCGAGTCCTGTATGGGCTCTCTGCTCCTTGGGGAGTCTGCTTGTTCCTCTCCATCTGCCCCTCCTCCTCTCATGCATGTGTGTGTGGATGTGAGTGTGGGTGTGTGCTCTCAAATAAATACATAAAATCTAAAAACAAATTGGAATTAACTCCTTTCTAACTCCTTTCCTGAAAATCAAATGGGAAATTCCTTTAAGTTAGATCATAAAATATAATTAGCACATGCCCTCCTTTTCATGTTTTACACAAATTTAATCATTCTTTTTTGTTGCTAGATAATTAACATACATTTGAATTCATATATGCTTTAAAAAACAAATTTTGATATATCTGCAAACTTTCTTTGCTAATATGATATGAAATTTCTCTGTTTAAATTTTAATGATATAAACCCACAGTGCTAAAACTCCTATGCTCTTTGCCTGATGTTTCTTATTGATGTGGTCTGAAGATGCATATTTTAATTTAAAGCACTACCAACAGGAAAATGGCACTTCTTGTTTTCTAATACAGGGTAAGTCAAGAAAAATAAAACTGATAGGAAGGCCTGGGTGGCTTAGAGGTTGAGCGTCTGCCTTTGGCTCAGGGTGTGATCCTGGGGTTCCAGGATCAAGTCCCACATCGGGTTCCCTGCATGGAGCCTGCTTCTCCCTCTGCCTGTGCCTCTGCCTCTCTCTCTGTGTTTCTCATGAATAAATAAATAAAATATTTATTAAAAAAAGAAAAAACTGAGAATTATAAAAATTAAGTACTTGGAAATACTCAAGTCCAGGAAGATCCTGTCCACATGCTGGTTTTCTAAGTAGTGATTATATTAACAAATGGCTTTGCTCCCAGTCACATTGAAATCTTCATGTGGGGGTAAGGGTTTTAACTACATACAAATGGGTTTCATTCATTTGGAACCTTGAAAACAAAAGCAATAATAACTTATTTAACCCTGTTTAGTAATCAGATGGTGTTTATTTTGTTTGTTTTGCTTATTTGTTTCTTTTCTTTTCAATACAGTTTTCCTTTGGTCTTTTGCTTTGCCTGACGAATCAAACAGTATTTACTTCTTTGATTTGATTAAAAACTACTTCAGTGGAGCTCCTGTATCCTTGGTTATTAGAAAAATGTTTATATAATATAAAAATCTTTGACAGGTAATATAACAGGGACCCCTAAGTATCTGGAGTAATTTCCAGAATATTATAACCAAATGAAAGGAAGTCAAAGACTCCAAAATACAAACTCTTTTTCCAATATTTTTTAAAATGATCAGTATGTAATAGGAGTTGTGTGGGGGTGGGTGGGTGGTTGACTAAATTAGGAGGATGTTTTAGAAGAAGGTATAATAACACCTATAAAAATATATAAACCATCCAAATTATTTTCCTCTCTGAGACAGATTTTGAAATGGTCACAATATGCTTCCCTGATAAGGATTGCAGCCAAGACTTAAATAAAATTTGCTAAGATTGCATGACTAGTGTTTTCTTCTTGACTTTTTCCTCGGATCCTAAATGGCCAAAATAGCAAAGTCGAGAGTTTTAGTAACATAGATATACTTTAAGAATTCACAAATTAACCTAGCTTCCCATTAGTATAAGTAAAACATTAGCTTTTCATGGTCTGATTTTTAAAACCTTTTCTAAAATTTTGTGTTTGCCTTTATTTTCATGGAGAAGGCTCATTTAATTCGGTCTTTGTTTATTTAAGTCCAAATTCTAGAACACAACTCAATTTCCAGTACTCTGCTTCTGGTAACATCACTTTTGTCTTTGAAAAATTTCTGGTTTACATTTCCTCTTTCTGTATTCATTTGGGGGGCTTTTTAACTGAAAATCTTTTGTTTCTGTTAGCAGATCTAGCTTTCTCATTTACCAGCTCCTCCAGAGAGCTCTAAGAACCTCCTGATTTGTCCTCAGATCAAAGGCCCCCAAATGAAACATCATATCTTTAAGATGCATTGTTTTGTCTACAGAGAAGAGTTGCCACTTCTTTGGTCAAAATCCAATAGAAGCTTCACTTTAACCATCTTTGTGGTCTACTCTAATACTTCTAATGGCTTTTGAGATTAGACCCAGTGACCTATGTTGTTTCTGCTTACTCCAATTTGCTTGATAGAAAAATTTTTAAATTTCAAATTTTGAATGAGACACACATCTGGGCTGAATAAATCAAAAAGGATACAATTCCCTTGGGAAACTATAGAACATAGCCTCCTTTATTCTTCACTACTTTACATTGAAAGAAAAATATCACCTTTTTCTCATTACTGTCTTGTAGAGTAAAAATATCAGCATTTATTATATAAAAGCTGCCACTCATACCCAAACCGTGATGGCACAGCAAAAAAAAATATTCTTCAACATTGAAAGTTCATTCATGCTGACTGTCTATGTGGTTATACATAGGTGTACAGAATTCTAAATTCATTAATTTCTCTTAATAAGCCATTTTCTTAAAAAAAAACTTTTAATGACCTTTTTCCTAGTATTTAATCATAGCTTTTGGCATAGATCTGTAAAAACAATTATGAGACAACACATGTTTGGCAGCCTTGTCATTATCTCACGAGTTAAGAAAGGTCAGACTTGCAATACTTGGATGGAAATCTCCAAAGAAAAGCCAGGTGTTTCATGGATAAGCATTAGGAATTCACATGGAACAACTCTGTCCTTTGAGACAGAACAGCATACTCTTGATAAGACAGTCAGTAAATTCCCACCCTTCCCCACTCTATCCCATGAAGCAGCTGTTGTTTTCAGGTGAGGAGGAGACAATGCTCATGAATGCACATATTAAAAAGAATGAAAAATGGACAGTAGCAACTTTTTTAAAAACAAAGTTCTTCTAAGAAAGTAAAATAATTGAACTGATAAGATATAGAGTTGTTTACACAACATGGTGACTCTCCTCATCTCTCTCTTTTCTAATCTGCACAAGAGAAAAGAGAGAAGGCAGGTATTCATGGTGATTAATTACACACACATGCCTCCCCAGAGTCACATCATGGTGATAGATGTCTGAGTAGTGCTGAAGTCCTCTAATTAGGGCTGACTGAATATCGTAGATTAAAATTCTAAACATTAGGCTTTGGGGAAAAACTCCAGCCCCCATTCAATTTTCATTAGCTTAGAGTCACTTCATATATTCAAAGTTATCTGAGAAATATTTATAGGTTTCCTGAGAAATTTAGCTACATCCCAGGAATGCTGAAATTTGACAATTATTTTAAATTCTTAAGCTGACTGGGTTCTTTCAGTGGCACCTTCTAGGAAGAGGCAATGTCCTCAAAACTTTAAAATAATTGAAGAAAACTAGAATATTTTTTCAACTGTGTTTATGTTGTTTGATCCTTAGTTTTAAAGCCTTAACCCAGTTTTCCTGTAATAGATTTATACCTTACTTGAATTTTTGCTTACTGTACTCTTCTAAAGCAAAATTCTCATTTCTTAAATATGTTAGCCCTAAACACATTATTTAGTGTAGAAAAAGAATCCAAGTAAGTTTTATTTTTGCTTTTAGTTTCCAGTTTTTCAAAGGGGAAATTTTATTGTAGTACATAATGTATACACAGAAAATGATGTAAATTAGAATAAGTAAAAAAATTAAATGAGAAAAATAATTTCAGCAAGCCATTGAGAGTTAATGTTAGTAACTGATAATTTAACTCAGTGAACAGATTTAGTAAACTTTCTTAAAATCTGGCAATTTGGTCTCCACACTGATTTGCATTTTTTAATAAAGTCATGACAGGTGATACTGTTTCTGGTGGTCAATTTCTAGCTTGCTTGTTTTTCTTCCTCAGCTTGAAATCCAAGAGGGCAAGACTGCTTAAATAAATTCAGTAAGACTGAATAGAAGAGTTTGGGCGGAGGGAATGTACAAGTAGAGAGTCCTTAATCTAGAATCTGCTCCCACCTCTAAAAGTTGCCTCTGGCAGGACTCTTGGACACTAGTTAGCCTCAGAAATGCAGACAGAGCCTCAAGCAAGAATTCCTATTACTGAACTAATCCCAGGTTTGAAGACTATCACTTGCTTGTCAGCTGAAAGTTTAATGAAAAACTTCATGGGCAAAATGACAACCTGAAGGTGGGAAAAATGAAAATCAAGCCTTGAGCATGTAACAAAATAAAATAAACAGCTTCCCCATTTGGTTCTAGCTGTCTACTCTGCATTTGGAGGTATCAATTACTGGGCATTTTGTGCTGGTTTTCATTTCTACACTTTTGTATAGAAGTGGTGTATAAGAGTCTTCTCCCACATAACTTGTACATTTTCCCTGATATCATGGCTGAGATGGGTCAGGAATGGGCATTTTTCTTGGCTTATTTTATCATTTGGATAACTTTAGGCTATTAGAAAAGGAACTGAGCTTGTTACTTCTTACAGCATATATCTACTGACTCAAAGGCATATTTATGCCATTTCTAATATCAAGACAATGCTGGGAAAGAGATCTGAGCACCAAATGGCTCTAGTTAAGAGTGAAAGGTATCCCTGAGACACAAGGGAAAGGGGTTTCATGCATAATTATAGAGAAACTATGTCAGGTTGTGTATTCTTGCTTGTCACTTATACGTGGTTAAGTTCTATTATCCCTTCTGCTTCCTCCTCTGCTTTTTGTCATCACCAGAAAAGTCCTACAAATCCTTTGGTTAAAATATTCCTATCTCTTGCTGCCAAGTTACCATTATTCTTTAGGCTTTTCAGTTACTGTTTATCCAAAACTTTGAAACCAACTACAAAAACATTTTCCATTCTTTTCTAAGGGTTAGTTACTATTGGTATCAAGTAGGACTACATTTCTTTATAAATTACAAATAGCAAAGAGATAAGAGGCTTCAACAATACCTGCATTTATTTCTCTCATATGTGGAATTCTGGAGTTAAGCCATCCAACTGTTGGTATGCCAATTTTCCCAGGTAAAATCTCCAGAAACACAGGTTAATTTATCTTGTTGCACTCCTAGGAGTGTTTTTCATCCCTAAAGTGTTTGTTATAGTCCAAAATGGTTACTTTGATTGTTAAGTCCAAAATGGTTATTTGATTTCAAATGTCACACATGTTCAAGGAGAAAGGAGTAAAGTAGAAGGAGCAAAGGACACAAGTCATTTTTATGAGGAAGATTCCCATCCGCTTGCATCCCACTGGCCATATCTTAATCGTAGGGTATATGTATCTGTAGATTGAGAAATACAGAAATACAGAGCCCTACTAAAATTAGGAATTCTATTACTATGATAAAGGGAGATATAGATATTGGATAAACAAGCAGTCTCTGATATTTTGTACTAGAAATTACATTTTTTAAACCTAAGAAACTTGCCAGTAGCAAGTAATAAGTGCTCTCTGGCTTCTAACCTTACTTTTAACCTGTCCTGTTTAAAAGGTAAGTCAATAAACCACTCTAAGCTTTAGATGTCTTAACAGCAAAATAGGGAAAATAATGACATCATTTTCAGAAGGTTATTGTGAGGATTGGTCATATAAAAAGCCATAGCATAAAGCCCTGTGTATGAGTTCAATAAGTATTACCCTCCCTTTATAACCTATTTCCTTGTATGCTAGTTCGTAGTCCTATAGGAGTTTTAATGATTATGTAAAATTGACCACCATTGTCCAACAGGAAAATCACACAAGCTGAACTGTGAGTATATTTCAGTATACATTTCCTAGTATCCACACTAAAAAAATAAATAAATAAAAGAACAGGATTAAATTACTTTAATATCTTTTCAATTTAAGCTTATATAGTCAGAATGTTATCATTTCAACCTGAAATCAATATAAAATCATTGAGATAATTGTCGTTTTTTATGTACTAAATTTTCAAAATTGCTATGTATTTTACACATACAAACCATCTCAATTCAGATTAGCAATATTTGAGTTTTTAATAGTCAAACATGGCTAGTGACTACTTGTTGAAATGCAATCTATACCCGGAGATTTTACTTGAAGCAAAAAAATGCTGAGGCTCATAACTCCTCTTTTTCAGACACATTGAACATTTCCAAGCCAATATCTAAAATACTCCAAATTAAACTTTCCTAAATATGTACACAATAGAGAAACAAAATCCTCTTTTATGAGTTAGAACTGGCAAAAGGGAAGATTGAGGACACATTTGAAGATGTAAAGCTTCTTAAACAGGAAATGGAGAGTAAATTTTAAAAAATACTGAATGTATTAATGTGCATTTGTATATGTTCCATCCATCCAATCCCCAATTGAGATATTCTCAATTTATTTAATGAATGTTAGTTTTGTATTCAAATACAAATGCAACTTTGTTTTAGTCCATTAATAATAAGGAAAAAATCAATGAGATTTTAATGATCTTCAATAAAACTTTAATTATTAGAGGCAAGTTTTTCATCTCAACATTAAAGCTAAAAAGTGATAATTAGTTGTTAATATGATAAGTGATTATGTAAAATGGGTCATAATCAATGGTATTGAACATAATCCAGTTGTACCACTGAGAAGGAAGAGTCAAATCAACACTTGATTTTTGTCATGGCTAACAAAATCCATTATTCTACCTCATAAATGAAAAGAAATAAATAGGTTGAATATAAACAATTAAAATGCAGACAACTAACTCATGAATTTCTATGGCAGTAATTAAACAAAATTGGTCAATTCTCAATATATATGCTTTTACTGATCAATTTAATAATTTTATGATAAAATTGGGGACACCTGGGTGGCTCAGCAGTTGAGCATTTGTCTTAGGCTCAGGACATGATCCTGGGATCCTGATTGAGTCCCAGGGCATAGGGCTCTCTGTAGGGAGCCTGCTTCTGCCTCTACCAGTCTCAGCCTCTTTCTCTCTGTGTCTGTCATGAATAAATAAATAAATCTTTTTTTAATAGATTTTATTTATTTATTCATGAGAGACACAGAAGGAGGCAGAGACAGGAGGGAGGAGAAGTAGGCTCCATGCAGGAGCCGGATATGGGACTGGATCCCTGGAACTCCAGGATCATGTCCTGAGTCAAAGGTAGATGCTCAACCACTAAGCCACCACGTGTCCCAATAAATAAATAAATCTTTTTAAAAATTATGATAAAATTGATTCATGTTCAAAATTTATCAGAAAATTAGAATAAGATTATTTTAGAAAAAAAATTCCCAACTTGAAATCTTTTGTTTTGTGTATGAAGAAACCAAGACTCAAGGAAAGTAAGTAAATTTCCCTCTAGATAACTGGTTTGTGTCATAAGTAGTAAAATTAGGTTTTAAAACTAAATAAAAAAATCTACATGAGGGATGGCTGGGTGGCTCAGCAGTTGAGCATCTGCTTTGGCTCAGGGCGAGAGACCGGAGTCCTGGGATCGAGTTCCACATTGGGCTCGATGCATGGAGGCTGCTTCTCCCTCTGCCTATGTCTCTGCCTATCTCTCTGTGTCTCTCATGAATAAATAAATAAAATATTTTTTTTAAAAACTACATGAATTTTGAGGATTCTATTTTTAACAAATGTTTAAAAGACAAATTTTAATTTCATGTTACAATTATACCATGGTACATGCACCACACCCCTGCTTTTTTCATGCACACTCATCTTAAGCCTTCCATCCACATGGGCTAATAATTTTCAGTTTCCTTCCTTGGGACATTCACAAGAACCATCTAAGATTTCAGTGAAGTCAGGGACAGTGCTTTCATTCTAGGGATTTAAAGGTCTCTGTATTGGCTTGAAACAACAGAATTTTATGCTCTCAAAATCTGGGAATCCAGATGTCCATAGTCAAGGTGTTGGCAGGGACATAGTCCATCAAATGGCTTTAGGTGAAGGATCCTTCACCTTCTCCAGGTTCTGGTGGTTCCCTTGTTTGTAGCAGAATAACTCCAATGTCTGCCTCTGTTCTCACATAGCTTCTCCCTGTGACTCTGTATGTCCTTTCCTGTCATATATAAGCATGTTCTTATTGGATTTAGGGTCTAATCCAGTATGATCCCATCCCAATACTTATCTTAATTATATCTACAGTTAACCACATTAACAGGTACCAGGGATTATGATTAGGCATAACTGTTGGGGAGACATTATTCAATCTACTAAGGTATCCAAATGGTTTTATTTGTACAACTTATCTTTACAAAACAAAACGATACCATATCCATCACGGTGTAATGTGACTGCAGCTACCATTTGAATAAGGGTATCATATTCTGCTATTATCTCTTTTTATCAGTTTGACTGCCTTCCTTCCCAACAACCAACCAACCCCAAATCTTCAGAAATTCCATTACCATCACATGCCTCAAATGCTAGAGAAACTTTCTCTTCTACCTTCATCTCACCTCAGCTCAGTACATGTGGGAATGTTATTCATGTGGTACCGCTAGCATGCAAGGGGTTATCACTCCCCTAAGCATTATCTTCCAAGAGGGTTTTTGACAGTTGTCTGACTAGTATTCCAATCTTAGTGTCCTAACTATAGAATTTGCTCCCTAAGACCACTTGTGTTATCAAATGTTCACCAAAGACAGACCCGCTAACAGGATTTAAATACAGTAAGTTTGTTTGAGAGGTAAACTTTACTTGTAGTAAAGTTGAGGAGTCAAAAACGGGAGGAAAGGCAGCCAGTTAAGGATTCATTATCAAGGAATGATTGGAGCTTAACCTGTAGAGAAACTTGAGAAACAGAGTAAAACACACATCTCAGTATTAATCAACCTAAAAGGCAAGGGGCCTTGTGTCTTTATAAAATCTGCTCCCCCCATCCTTTGATTGAGGATTATTTCCTGGGCTTGCTGCCCATGAAGGCTGTGTTCCATTTTATGTCTTCAGGGGGGAAAAAGGAACAAATCTGACCAAATAGGACTAAGTTATAGCTCACGGAAGTAGTATGGCTCTGGATATGTGCGCACGGCAATGGAGCATCTATTACACTTACACTGCAAACATTTCTTTATGTTCCCAAAGTTTGTTCTTGATTTATGTTCCCATTTATCCTCAAATAAACATATTAGATTTACTTTGTCCTCTTTTCAAATTGTGAATTTTCTCTCCTAACATGCAAGCCAGATAAGGACTATTTTTGTCAATTTATTTGCATCAGTCTCAGTAACTGATGGAGTACTTAGCATATAATAGGCTCTCCAAAATACTAATTAAAATTAATTAATGCAATATTAAGCAATTGCATTCACTTGTGATCATCTGAACTGGTGATTCTGTTTCCATAGACAATAGGTGGCACTTTCTGTCTGCCTGTTATTATCTCTGCATCCAAGCAGGCTGGAAATCAGATATCTTATTGACACTTCAAAAAAGTTGAGAATTTATAATATTTTTAAGGGAAAGTTTTAGATTTTTGTTTATCTGGCTTATTTGGGAAAGAGTAAATACTCCTCCACAGATCTAGCTTTTAAGAAATTACAGAAAACAAAGTAACAGGACCTTTGTTATGGAAGTAATTTAAGGAAGCTAAATATAATTTGGGCAAGTATAAATTGTGACACCAAAACAAAAGTGATCTACACAACACAAAGACCATTTCCTTCCATCCTCTTCTCATACTACACACATATACATAACATCAATTGTGTCTACAACTAACTTAGAGAGATTTAAAAAAAGATAACCTATTCTTTATCCTTTTTTAAAGGGACTATACTATAGTCCTTTATATACCTTCATATCTCCTGTGCTCTGGTACCTTAACTACTATATACCAGGAATTAAATAAAATCCTTACTTATATGAATTCATATATGGTTATATTACTCCAATACATTCAGATATTACAATGTACAAAATCTAGATATAATTAGCACATCTTAACATTTAAATCTCATTTTGGTCCTCTCTTCTCTGTTCTTAGAAAAGAGATGTAGATCTTCCATCAACTTAAAATGCATTTATGTGAAGTTTCTCTGTGTGTTTGTATGTGTGTGTGTTCATATCAGTGTTTGGAGATTGTCATAAGAAATTATGAAGAAAATAAAAAGTACTATTAAAATAGATTTGTAGCACTGAAAACAAAGCTCAGGCCAGAGAAGATATTTAATAATTATTTGTTGAATGAATTGCGCTAGATTTCTACTTAAACTTTTCTCGTGCACAATTAGAGAAAATATCTACAAAAACATGATCTTCTTGACATTATAGAACAAAGCAGTAAAGCTCTGCTTGGGATATATTTTTAAACCTGAATAATACTGATGGCCAGTATTTTATTTTTTATGCCTTCATGGCTGCACTGAAAGAAGAGAAAAATTACTCAAATACACTATTACCTTAGATTTGTTTATTGGTAAACTAAATATCCTAACATTATTTATCTGGTATAAATGTGAAGGAAGTTTCTTCATCTGGTTAGCTGATTTCAGAAATGTGCAGCAAATATATCAGAAGAAGAATATCACACAAAATATAATACATTAGGATGCTTCCCTTTGATAAATTAACACTTTTCAAAGAATTCATGATCATCTATTTAACAGACTAATGGTATAATTTGTTCAGTGTTGCTTAAAACTGTAATAGCTCCACTCTACAAAATAAGTGACTTCAATTAAAACATAATCTAAAAAATGTGACTCACATACTGACCATAGAACTAATATTTGATAGATACTTGAAAATTCAGCTTTATGATTTAGACACAAAAGAGGTTTCATATGAAATACTTAATAGTATGCTACAATGGTATGATATCATAGTGGTCCTGAACTTCTATTATCCTCAGCCAATAACACCAGTTTCTGAAATTAAAGTTCCTCAAATCACCCAGGTCACTTCCTTCAGCATAGTACAACAGTTGCAGAGCTTCAATAAATGATCCTATCTCCCACATCACCTTATCTTGGCTCCACCATCCTGCGAGATCTAACCTCAGGTCAGCAGAATAGGATTTTGGGTGTGAGGATCTTCAGTTTCTTTACTCAAATAGAAAAAAGAAAAAAAAAAAAAAAGGTAAGGTCAATTTCCTAGGGCTTCCATTACAAACGACCACAAAATGAGTGGCTTCAAATAACAGAATTTATTCTCTCACAGTTCTGGAACCAGAAGTCAAAAGTCTGAAATCAAAGTGGTCAACAGTCAATTCTTTCAGGAGTTTTAAAGTCTTAGGCTTTGAATCCATTCCATGCATCTTCTAGTTTCTATGGTTTCTGGCAATCCTTGGCATTACTAGTTTAGAGCCACATGACTCCATTCATTCCCTCAGTCTTCACATTGCCGTCCCTTCTATGTGTCCATATCTTCTCCTCTTATGTCTAAATCTGTCTTTCTCTTATAAGGAAATTTGTCCTTGGAATTTGGGGCCACATATATATTCTATGATAATCTTTTCATCTCAAGGAAACATTCACAACTGTCAATGTTTAGAATGTGGACATATATTTGGAGGGTCACAGTTCAAACACAGTTTTGTAGTCACTACTACAAAAAGGTTGTTAAAAGTCAAAATAAGAGAAGTTAATGAACCAAGATTTATTATAATTATTAGACAACAAAATTATTTTCTTACATGTTCTGGTGAATTCATAGTTATAAAACAGGGGTTACACAAATATTTTGAGAAGGGAGTTATATGATAAAGCACTCTTTTATATACTTTGAAAATGAGTATTTTTGTGTGTATAATGAGTTGGCATACTTCTGCATATGAGAGAGAGAGAATGTGTGTGTGTTTTGAAAGATGTTTGAAAGAGGAGTACTTAGTCCTAATAAACAGCTAACAAAGGCAAAGAGATGCTGTAATAATGAAGAAATATGCTGAGCTCTGGGCTAAGAGAGAAGGTTTTGAGAGGTTTTTAGAAAACTTTTTTAGAGCAACAGCAAAATATGTAGTTTGTGTCTTTGATGTTGATTACTATTCAAGGAAGATAATTGAGTCTTTTTACATTGCAGAAAAAAATACTTGAAGAACCAATATAGGAAATCCAGTAACAAATTTTTTAAAAGGTAGGTTCTATTTTCAAAGGCATATTTGTTATCATAATAGCTTAGTACTTGCTACACTAAGATCATTATTTATGGAAGGACTTTTTTAAAGAGATATTTATTTATTTTAGAGAAAGAGTTCAAGAGAGCTAGTAGGGAAAGGGGAGAAAGAGTAGGGAAACAGACTCCCTGCTGACTGCAGAGTCCCATGTGGATCCCTAGATCACAGGACCCTGAGATCATGACCTGAGCAAAAACCAAGAGTTGGACACTTAGTCACCTGAGTCATCAAGGTGCCTCAGGAAGGAAATTTTCTTATTTCATTTTTTTGTGTGTGTGTCAAAATAACATGTGATCATAGTTTAAAAACTCAAATGGATATCAGTTAAAAATGCACATTGATAATGTAGTTTTTACTCACCCTTAGAAAGCAGTCTAAAAAGAGGGTAAACACACAAAAAAGGGCTAAACATACTTTTGACAAAAAAAAAAAAAAACAACATACTTTTGACAAAAAGGAGAGAGAAGGACCAACAGTAGATAATGGAAACTAGAAATGACAACAAAATTTTGGAAAATTGAAAGTAGATGGAAAAGTAATATCGGACTGAGGACACTAGAACCTTTTAAAATCTAAAGCTATACAGGAAAGAGTCAATTAGATTCAAGGTAATACAAGCCACCTAAACTGCTCAGGAATTAAAGACAAAAAAACTGAAAATGTTTAAAAGTTTTGGTTAAAAGTCCGTAATTTTTTATGAAGAAAAGTTGGTCTCCTAGATATCTTTCCATCCCATTTCAGGGATGATATTGAGTACTCTGAATCAAGAGACACTGAGCAGAATGGAGACATTATGCAAATAGAGGTTTTATATGAAAATTTACCTGACTTTTCTACCCTCATACTCTTTCTGAAAGAAATGATGACAGTGGGTATTTATTAAGAAACAATAGAAATGTTGAAAATAGAGAAAAATGTCACAAAATTGAAACAAATTGACAAAGATGAAATAGGAAAAATGCAAGTTGATTTAGAAGATTAATCTAAAAGATTCCACATATGATTCAGAACAGATTCTGAAAAAAGAGAAGATGAGAACTAGGCTCTCCTTATTATCAAAGAAGTAATTCAATTTTTTTTTTTCAGGACTAAAGGTCAAAAGTTTCAAAATTGAAAGTCATCTCATGCCCAGAATAATGAATAAAATGCACACACACACACACACACACTCACAGACACATGTCCATCAACCTAAAACAAACAAACAAACAAACAAACAAACAAAAAAACCAGAAAGGACAAAGAAAAGGTGCTCAGAGCTTGCATATAGGAAAAAAAAATTAGGAAGTAGAATGTTGTCAGATTTCTTAACATCTGCAATAGAACCTAGAAGACAATGCAGAAATGTCTGTAGGTTCAGAGGAAAAAAAGCATTTTAAACTTAGTTGCTGTTAAATCATCAAGCTGTAAGTTAAGACTGGGTTTAGTATAATATTTTCAGACACGAGAGGATTCAAAACACTGTGTTCTGGGTTACCACTTCTCAGAAATTCTATAGCGGATGTGCTCCACACAAAAGCTGTAATAAAAGAAGAAAAAGGAAAACCATGGCATTAAGGAAATGATGAACAGGTTTTTATAGAGAAAGAAATGAAAGACAACCCTAGACAGACAGAAAGGAAGACATCATTATACTGGCAGGGCAGCTGGCCTGGGAGCTAGCCAGCCAGACTGGATCAGCCACGGTGAGGGGTAAATTTAAGGAGGGACATTAAGAGTGAAGAATACATGTAATGGAAACTGATGGGTTTGAATGTTTTATGAAAAGCTTCCTTGTTTTGTCAGAGATTTTGTAGATAAGTCTCTAATGGGTTCCTTTTAATTTACTTTTGTTTAGGTTAGGTTTCTCTCTAAGATTACAGGTCTTGATAAATATAGAAATATGTGACCAGTATCACAGTGTTGCGTTTGTTGGAAACAAAAATGGAACTCTTTGAATCTAGGTTGTGCAGAGGAAAGAGCAAACAATGGCACCTGCAGGCAGGCGTTCTCCGTCCCTGCTACGCAATAGTAAAGCTGTTTGGTACACTATCTCTGGCTCTCTCCTGGCTCAGACATGTCCAGTGAGGCTCTGCCCTCATGGGTCATAGTCATAAATGCTAGAATATTGAATGTCTTTTTGCTTGGAAAGGCCTTTGTTAATGTACTATAAGAAAAAATATCACTTCAAACCCAGCTTTTTTTCCTCTGAACCTACAGACATTTCTGCATTGTCTTTTAGGTTCTATTGCAGATGTTAAGAAATCTGACAACGTTCTACTTCCTAATTTTTTTTTCCTATATGCAAGCTCTAAGCACCTTTTCTTGGTCCTTTCTGGTTTTTTTGTTTGTTTGTTTGTTTGTTTGTTTGTTTGTTTTAGGTTGATGGACATGTGTCTGTGTGTGTGTGTGCATTTTATTCATTATTCTGGGCATGAGATGACTTTCAATTTTGAAACTTTTGACCTTTAGTCCTGAAAAAAAAAAATTGAATTACTTCTTTGATAATAAGGAGAGCCTAGTTCTCATCTTCTCTTTTTTCAGAATCTGTTCTGAATCATATGTGGAATCTTTTAGATTAATCTTCTAAATCAACTTGCATTTTTCCTATTTCATCTTTGTCAATTTGTTTCAATTTTGTGACATTTTTCTCTATTTTCAACATTTCTATTGTTTCTTAATAAATACCCACTGTCATCATTTTTTTTTATTCTAAGAGTTCTTTCGTGTTTTATGATTGTTTTATGGCCTCTGTTTTTGAGTCCAATCTCTTCTTTCGTTCTCTGAAAATATTAAATTCCTTCATGTCTGAATTTACTTCTGCTTGTTCTTTGCAATGTTTCTGACTCTGTTTTTTTCAGATACTACTTTCATAACTCTATGATTTTATTTCTTTCTACCAGTTGTGGCACTTTCCTCAAATATCTACAGATCTTTGGCACTCACAAGCATCTTAGAATCTCTGTGTGTGGGTGTGGTTTGAAAACAAAAGACCTTCCTATAAGATGCCCAGTTACAGGTTTCTGTACATATTTTCTCTTTAGTCTTTCATGTTCCCTGAGATGAATTTCCCAATCTCTTCTCTGGGAGTGTAAGTCTAGGGATGTCTCCATTCTGCTCAGTGTCTCTTGATTCAGAGTACTCAATATCATCCCTGAAATGGGATGGAAATATATCTAGGAGACCAACTCTTCTTCATAAAAAATTTTAACTTTTAACCAAAACTTTTAAACATTTTCAGTTTTTTTGTCTTTAATTCCTGAGCAGTTTAGGTGGCTTGTATTACCTTGAATCTAATTGACTCTTTCCCGTATAGCTTTAGATTTTAAAAGGTTCTCATCTTCTCTTTTTTTTTGCTTGGAAAGGCCTTTGTTAATGTACTATAAGAAAAAATATCACTTCAAACCCAGCTGGACCAACGGGAAGCAAATAGGGAAAAAGAGCACAGTTCTATAATTTTGCTAAAGGTTGTATGTACCTGCTGTTTCTGTCCAGTGGTCAAAATAATCAATGGTCAGATTTTGATGAATCTTTATGAATAATCACAGTTAAATTTTCTGCCTTAAGCTGGTGAACTGATCAGGAATCTACATATTTTTGGAAATTTGAGATAAGGAGTAGGGAAGATTCAAATCACCAGTAAAACCTGAATTTCAGATCCTTGTCAAGCACTGAATATGCCTTGCTCAACAAGGATGATAATGTCTTCCATTATTGGATCATCTATGTATAAACCATGTATTAACTACTCCTCTCTACAAACTAACACATTTTCTAAACCACAGTATCTTTATCTATAAACTAAACAATCATCTGAAAAGATTGTGTTTACATATAAAGTAATCAGTAAGTGTCCATAGGTATGTACTTTGAAACTAATGAGATAGTGGGAATTTATGGTTATTTTTTATTGGATTTAGGTATCTGGCCAGTATTCTGTATATCGTACTTAACCAACATTTTCTACTATCCCTCCTATGGGACTCCTTCTACCCACATCCATATTCTCTACTGCAGAATTGGGCCTAAATACTCTTATTTGCAACCTTCAGCCCTTTCTCTATGTGACTGACTCAAGATTGGATCCATGTCTATTTTGCTCAGAGTCAACAACAGACTCTCAAAAATCCTAATTTTAAGAGTTATAAATAACTGAATAGATCTTCCATTAAAGTTTAGCCAAATGTATTCCTACTATGTGTTAAGTTACTGTTCAATTAGTAAAATAAACATTTTTTAATCTTTAAGTAAATTTCTCTTCCATAAGGCAAAAAAATTCCCTTAGCAAAATATTTTATGTATTAAATTATACTTTATTAAATTTATTTATTAAATATTTATTATAGTTTATTAATTTATTAAAATTTTATTAAAATACTTCTATGGAGCAATCACATTTAACCTACATTATAACAAACAGAATATTTGTATATATGTAGTTTGCCAACTTTATTAAAATTGTCTTTATAATAAATGCTGTGTCAATGTTTACATTGATATAAATTTTATCTTGTATGAAATATGATAATGATAATGAATTGGTAGAATAAAAAGCTTATAGCTTTACCTACCTCAAATATCACAAATAAAAAAGACTATGGTATTATACTACAAATCTCTCACAGAAAATCTCTCTACTCATATGACTATTTCTATTTCTAGTTCTGAATAAGATAAAAATAAAAAGACAGTCTTTTTATTTCTGATTCTAATTCTGCTTTAAATTTAGTTCATTGAAAGAAGTTAATAAGAGATACAAAACACCTTCTGGCTACTAGCAGATATAAATAAGAAGTAATTACTCTCAATAGCAATTTAGCACTATAATTTCATTTCTATTTATATATTGGTTCATAAAATCAAGTAAAAAACACTTTAATGTATTCCTGAAATTGCTCATTAAATTATTATTTATTAAGGCACTGAAATATCTATGATGTTGAATTTATCAGACATTCTAAAGTTCTAAAGTGAATTCAGAGGGGAAAGCATAATTGAAATCAAGATGCGAAGGTTTGTAATTCCAAATGGTTTCTGATAAATGCAGTTACCATAATCTGGAAAGTAAGTTAAAAGCTTATTCATTTGGATCATATAACTTTTCCCTTTGCTCTTTTATGGCAGTGTTCTCTATTATTTTGCCATTTGTTATTTTGACAAACAGAAGAGATTTATAGAAAAAGCAGAGGGCAATGGATATGAGTAATTTTAATCAAGTATATGTACCACACCAGTGGTCTTCCTACTGCCATGCTATTGCAGATCATGGCCTGTCCTATGGTCTGCAATAGCAATCTCTCATTATAGTTAATTTCACATGCAGTTAACTTTATCTTCTCAAAAAGATAGCTGAGATGATTTTCTATACTTAATCAAAAATTTTTGGTTAAACAAACATTTATTATTTTAGAGGCACTAGACTTGGAACATTAAAAAAGGTATGTACCATATCCTTAATAATATCAGGGTTGAAGGGAGACATGAAAGCAGTTCATTATGCTAAGGGAAGATTCATATGTACATGATTCTGGGAACCCTAATTCCCCATGTAATTTATTGGAGATAGGACCTTTAAGATGGTTAAGGTTAAATGAGGTCATAAGGGTGGAGCCCTGATCCAGGGTAACTGGTATCCTTACAAGAAGAGGAAGACATACCAGAGGTCCCTCTCTGACACGTAAGGACACAGCAAGGGGGTGACCATCTGCAAAACAGAAAGAGAAGGTGACTCTTTTACCACCCTGAACTTTGACTTCCAGCATCCAGAACTCTGAGAAAATAAATTTCTGTTGTTTATTTAAGCAAGCCAGCCCAGGGTATCTTGTTATGGCAGATTGGACTAATATACACAGAATGGGAAAAAATTAACCCTGGGTGGGTGGATGAGGATGACATAAAACTTTACAGAGAAGGTGACTCTGGTAGTTAAAACAATGACCAAAGATATTTGCATCCCAATCCTGGAAACAAAAGTTACCTAATATGGCAAAAGGGATTGTGTGGATAAGATTAAGTTAAATATCTAGAGATGGGAAGATTAATCCAGATTATTCCACTGGGCCCAATTTGAGGATGCTACACTGCTTGTTTTACAGATAGAGGAAGGGGTCATGTAGCAAGGAATATGGGTTGTCCTGAGGAAATGGAAAAGGCACTGAAACAGATTGTCTCCTACAATCTCCAAATAGAATGCAGTCATGTTAAAACCTTGATTTTAGCCCCCATAAGACTCATTTCAGACTTCTGATCTACAGAATGGCAAGATAACAAATTTGAATTGTGTTAAGCCACTAAGTCTGTGGTAATGTGTTGTATAGCAGGAGGAAACTAATACAGTGGCATTTGAACTTGCTCTGGAAGGCAGAATCAACTTTCAGAAGTAAAACAAAGAAATGAGTTATGGAAAGCAGTTTTCATGGCATAGACATCAGCATGAGAAGAATGGCAATTTCAGTAACTACCTGTGATTCCATTTGATGGACAGTAAGGGATGAGTTGTAGGCAAAGGATTGGATCGGGCAGGGTTTGGAATTTGGAAATCTGGTTGGCCATGCAAATAAGTTGAGTTTTGTTGTGAGGAGTGAAGGGAAGTTTTTAAGCAGTGTCATGCTTAAAGATCCATTTACCAGAAGACTAATGAAAAGACAATGTGAGGGGCAAGAGTTGGGAATGTGGGCTGGGAATAATTCTGATGATAGTATGAAGGTCAATTGGAAGGCGAAGACAGTGTGATCTTAACCTGACTTGCCAGATCTATCCTCTAGTCTCCCTGAGCAGACCCAGTAATTTTTTTTTTTTATTTCTGCTCTGCTCAATCTGTCCAACTTCTCTTATCCATGCAAGAAGTCAATAACTAAAATGGTGCAGGCTAGGGGTGCCTGAGTGGCTCAGTTGATTAAGCATCCGACTCTTGGTTTTGGCTCAGGTCATGATCTCAGGGTGGAGAGATGGAGCACCTCAGGGGGCTACATGCTTAGTGGGGAGTCTCCTGGAGATTCTCCCTTCATGTCTCCCTCTACCCCTCCTCCCACCTGAGGGTGTGTGCACTCTCTTGCTTCTCTAAAATAATGGATAAATCTTAAAAAATAACATTTTAAATGGTGTAGCTGTAGTTAAAAGAACAGTATCAACTTTATAGGGTGCCTGGGGGGTTCAGTCAGTTAAGTGTCTGACTTTTTTTTTTTTTTTTTTTATGATAGTCACAGAGAGAGAGAGAGGCAGAGACACAGGCAGAGGGAGAAGCAGGCTCCATGCACCGGGAGCCTGATGTGGGATTCGATCCCGGGTCTCCAGGATTGCGCCCTGGGCCAAAGGCAGGTGCCAAACCGCTGCACCACCCAGGGATCCCATAGTGTCTGACTCTTGATTTCAACTCAGGTCATGATCTCAGGGTCGTGGGATAGAGCCCTGGGAGGGACTCCATGACATGGAGCACAGAATCAGCATGTTCCTCTCCCTCTACTCCTCCCCTTGTTCTCTTTCTTTATCTTAAATAAGTAAATAAATTCACTTAAAAAAAAGAATATGAACTTTTTAGTTTTTATAATCTTACTAATTTGATTCCCGTATCTGGATATTGAAATCCTTACTCACTGAAGAACTAGTTATCTAGAATGCAAGAATATACACGGATTCCTGTTTCAGGCATCGCTACCCTTTCCAGGTCACTTATGCTGTCTGTCCTAAAAATTTAGGAAGTTACAACTCTGTGCTTCTATAATTCATGGTGCACAGATCAGCATTATACATTGGCATTGCTACTTTGCATGTCTATGTTTTTTGGTAGGCTGTGATTCCTTTAGGGCTGAGAGAAATCTCACTATATCTCCAGTATTTACTAGTAAATAATAAATGCTTAATAAACGTTTATTGAAAATACAATAAATGATAAATGAATGGCAACCATTGTAGTGGTCATCTTCATGCCCATTATCTTCCCAGAGAAAATTATTTAAATTGTACAAGGAGAAAAAACATTCCAGCATCAAACAATGTATATATGAGATTCAAAATTCAGAATTGAGAGTGTCACATGGCCAAAGAAGATTTCACAAGAAGAAGAAAGAGCAGGCATGATCAGATACAGTAGCATGTGCATTCCATTCAGACCAATAATCTACAAATGAAGACTCTCAGCAATAACCAGTCCTTCACACAACACCCAACCAAACCATATTGTTGGTACTATTCACATATTGTTTAGAGCAATTGACTTGAAAGTACAAAGGAGTTCTCAGAATGTAATGGTAATGGCTTGAACTTCTTTATTGTCCAAATTATTAGAATTTTCATGACTTTGCCTAATTACTCATGTGTTAATTACTTAACTATTTTATGTATTTATATTTGACAAAATAACCTGATTTGCTCTCTAATTAATGTAAAGAATTTTACTGTTTCCAGAATCTTCTCTATCAGCAATAACATCAAATTTATGAGAACTAATCTCATTAATATTAATGGAATTTTTGCACATAAATCGCATCATGTATCACTGATAGACGAGAAGTTGGTTAAAAAATTTTTAAAAATATACCTGCCCTACGACCCAGCAATTGCACTGTTGGGGATTTACCCCAAAGATACAAATGCAATGAAATGCCGGGACACCTGCACCCCAATGTTTATAGCAGCAATGGCCACGATAGCCAAACTGTGGAAGGAGCCTCGGTGTCCATCGAAAGATGAATGGATAAAGAAGATGTGGTCTATGTATACAATGGAATATTACTCAGCCATTAGAAATGACAAATACCCACCATTTGCTTCAACGTGGATGGAACTGGAGGGTATTATGCTGAGTGAAGTAAGTCAGTCGGAGAAGGACAAACACTATATGTTCTCATTCATTTGGGGAATATAAATAATAGTGAAAGGGAATATAAGGGAAGGGGGAAGAAATGTGTGGGAAATATCAGAAAGGGAGACAGAACGTAAAGACTGCTAACTCTGGGAAACGAACTAGGGGTGGTAGAAGGGGAGGAGGGCGGGGGGTGGGAGTGAATGGGTGACGGGCACTGGGGGTTATTCTGTATGTTAGTAAATTGAACACCAATAAAAAATAAATTAAAAAAAAGAATATATGAAAATCAAACCATCTTGTTGTATGCCTTAAACTTATACAGTGATGCATGTCAATTATTTCTTAATAAAACTGGAAAATAAAAATTAAAAAAAAAGTCTCATGTGCCAAGGACATTAGCGAAAATGGATGGCATCAAGGGATTGAAACCTTATTAAAGCATAACCATCTAAATTATGTCTACCAAAAAAAAATTATGTCTACCAGTGTTAAGAAATAATTGTCATTATATCATAGATAAAATGGCCTTTTGCAGAGAAATGAAACAGATTCAAGACCTTTTTCCTATTTGGGGGAGAGGAGTGTGGTGACACCTTCAAATAGAAAAATCACTGAATATATCTTTTGGCATAAAATATTTCTGACAGCTCTCTGATTTCTTTTGAAAATATCTATTTTCATACTCTTTTAACTTATGCATTTAAATGAGGAGGGGACCTCAATTTAGTGCTTACTCTCCTAAATAGTTCAATCTAATTCTGAGTAGCTACCTTTTGCTCTGCTTTGAAATCCTCACTGCAAGAGTACAGAAGACAGCTGTAGCAGCAGGGGTAAAAGTGGCATGATTACCGTAGTAATAGAGATTTTCATCAACAAGCAAAGTTAACCTTAGGCTGAGCAAGGCACAGGATTCATAAGGCAGCACCTATTTCAACTTGAGAATTATCAGTCTATTGCACAACTACTTCCCCACTCTGTGCACTAACTGAAAATATTTAATTGGCAACATACAGGAACTAATGTTGCAGCATGTGGGGAAGAGATAGCCATTTCCTCTTTCTCTTTTCTGTAAAAATCCGTAATAACTTTTCGACTGAATCAAAGCATTTTATCTAATCTTTATTAAACATCCTATCAATGCAATTTTGAATGAAAACAAGTATCTCGAAGAAGGCAACTTAGTTGAGTAAAAATAAGATGGAATGAAATGAGAAAAATCAGCTATTTGTAAAGACTGTCAACTTCATCAGGGCATATGGGATGTTTGAGTAATTTCAATCCACTTATTTTATATTTTCAACACAGTTGCCAGCACATTTATTAAATGCTTATTATGTATTGTAACATTGTAGTAGATATTCGAGGTAGGAATAGGAGTAAACAAAAAAAGAAAGAAAGAAATATTTAACAAAAAAATACACAGTGTTAAGTGCCAAGATGAAAATTATAGGATCATAGGAGCATATGCCGGAGATTTAATATAGAACAGAGAGCAGGGAAGTGTGGATGTCAGAAGAGCAAGGACTTCTTTAGAAAGTAATGCCTAGGGGCGCCTGAGTCTGACTCATCATTTAGGCTCAGGTCATGATCTTGGGGTCCTGGGATTGAGCCCTGTATCAGCCTTGAGCTCAGTCTGCTTGAGATTCTCTATTCCTTTCCCTAAGTCCCTCCCCTCACTCTCACACTGTCTCTCTCAAATAAATCTTTTTGTTTTGTTTTGTGTTTTTAAAGAAAGTAGCATCTAAGATCTGAAGGAGTGAGAGATGTTCAATTACTAAGGATGGCTGAGGGCTGGTGGTGGGAGGGTCCAGACAGAAAGAACAGTGCTGGTAATCACCCGAGTCAGAAAGAACTATGGCAATGCAGGCTCTGATTGCTGAAACACAGAGCACTGGAGGGAGACAAAGTGAACACAGAAAGATCGTGACGGACCCCAGTGTACAGGTTGACTTTTGGCTTGTATCCTAAGAGGTATCAAAGCTATCAAATTATTTAGTACGGAAATGATATGTTCACATCTGAGTTTGCCAGACATCACTCTTCCTTTAACATGAAAAAAAATTAAAGCAGAGAATGGATGACATTCAGGTATACAAAACACTTGTCTTTCTGGTAATGACTTAGAAAAACAATATATTTCTTGATGGTAAAATTCTAGTTAGTTTAGCATTTAAAATATTCATATAATTAAATTCAGTATTTGAGTTTAAAAACATTTTAGATCAGATATTGCAGGTATTAATAGAATGTCATCAAATGTCTATAGGTAAAAATAAAATAGGTAAATAATAATTTTACATAAGTCATAATTATAGTAGATACTGTAAAAATATATTATAGGAGGATACACTTTTTAGTAGTGTTGGGAATACATTTAAAACTAAAGCTATCATATTATGATAAATATTTGCATCCATTTTCCTCTGCAAATAACTTTTAGATAATGACAGTGGAGTGCAGAAACATTTCAAATTGGCCTTTTCCTATAGGCAAAAAGGTAAATGAACAACAAAAAGAGTATAAATTTCATCAACAGCTAATATTCAAGGAATATTTGTTTTCCTGCTTGTTTCCCATATAGTGATCTCTTTTTTAATTTAAAAAATGTATAATATACCAAACATACTAAGTAAATAAATAAAAATAAAGGCTGTGGCATGGATCACAACACTTAGATGTCATACATATTCAAATCAGAGATCCATTCTTGATGGGACATTGAGGCAAAGCTGATATTTAATTTCTCTGCTTTGTAAGTTCTCTTCACTAGCTTTTGTTTGTAACACAGTGAGGTTGTACAGTTATTCAGAACTTGCATCCTTTTGACACAGTTATCAATAAAAATGTACAAGACCCTAAAATCTTTAAAATTAGCATTTAGTGACACTTACAAGTAAGGTTTTAATTGATAGAAGGATACTTGGCATGCAAAGTGCATATTATATGTCATCCTTAATTTACTGCCATGGTAAGTTCCATGCTGACACTTCTGTAAAGGTAAAGTCATTATTTATTCACCTCAGATCAAGAACATGGCATGCCTTTTAATTTCCAACCTATTGCAAGTTTAATCTGAATATCTCTAGAACAGTTTTTGGCATTAACTCTAGTGGCCAAAATGCAGATGTTTACCCTTGAATCATGTGCAAACGCCAAACTTTCAGGCCATTAGTATGTTGATCCTGATAAAGCAAATATAATTTAACTTCATTCTCAAAAGAAGGAAATTAGATATTACTGAATTTCTCAAACTTTCTAAACCATCAGTGAAAAATTGAAGATGCATTTAAACCAAAAGCAAATTAAACTGTTTCAGTGCTTACGAATAGATACTAATTTTATTTTATTTTTTTAAAGATTTATTTATTTGAGAGAGAGAGAGAGAGAGCTCGCCAGAAGGGGATGGGCAGAGGGGAAAGATAACCCTCAAGCAGACCTCCACTTAATACAGAGCCCAACTCAGGGCTGGATCCCAGGACCCTGGGATTATGATCTGAGCTGAAATCACAAGTTGGACACTTAACCAACTGAGCCACCCTGGTGTCCCAATAGGTACTAATTCTAAATTAAAGACAAAAGCTATTTCGTAGAATTAAAGTCTCAGCTTTCATACAATATTAAATAGACTTAATAGAACAGAAGATTTCTAGAGCTGGCTTAGAACTAGCTACAATATGGTCTTGACTAGGCTTTTAGCTTTGTTTGCTTAAAAATATTAGGTATAGGGGATTGCTGGGTGGCACAGCGGTTTAGCGCCTGCCTTTGGCCCAGGGCGCGATCCTGGAGACCCGGGATCGAATCCCACGTCGGGCTCCCGGTGCATGGAGCCTGCTTCTCCCTCTGCCTATGTCTCTGCCTCTCTCTCTCTCTCTGTGACTATCATAAATAAATAAAAAAATTAAAAAAAATATTAGGTATAATTTCCCCCCTTGAAATCATCAAAACATTGAAAAATAAATGAGAAAGTAACAATTTTATGTACGACACACACCTATATATAATATATTTTATGTACTATATATATTTATACTATGAATATTTATATGCAAGGCTTTATGTCTGATACACATAATTTTCATAATCAGAAATATTTTGGAAGCTTTTATTTGTATGTATACTATTGTGTCCCCATCTTTGACTTACAGTTTTTTTCAATAGTATCAAAGACACTCCTTCAAAGTAGTATTCATAGATATGATTCTGTTGAATTTTAAAGTATATAAATATCATGGATTATGATGACTTGTATAAAGATGATGATGGTATTCTGTTAATAGAACATGTATCTTTTCCATTGGTGGTGTTTTCCATCAGAAACTAGAAATTTTCCATTAGTGCCTGGAAATTCTTTCCCAAGGCTCTTTAATTCTGACCCACAGCAAGCCTTTACAGGATGGTAGAGCTTTCATGGTAGTCCCTGGTCACTAACAAAGTGACATGAGAGTTGGGAAGAATTATACAACAACTGAAATAACTACTGTAGATTTTGATTATGCAAAAAAGAGTATTATTTATTAAAATCTATTTCAGATCTTTTCTTAGATACATTAAAAACAAACATCATTATTTTTTTAAAATATTTTATTTATTTATTCATAGGGACACAGCTAGAGAGAGAGGCAGAGACACAGGCAGAGGGAGAAGCAGGCTCCATGCCGGGAGCCCGACGTGGGACTCGATCCCAGGTCTCCAGGATCACACCCTGGGCTGCAGGAGGCGCTAAACCGCTGCGCCACCAGGGCTGCCCCAAAACATCATTATTTTAATGTATGCTTTTTCCTCATTCTTTACTTTGCACCCTAATGCAATGCCCTTGTAAAATATATACTTATTAAAAGATGTAATGAGAACCTTATTGTAAAGTTGAACTTACACATCACTATTAACAGCTACTTGTATAAAATTCTGTTTCAGCTAACAAAATGAAAAACAGGAGAAGAGAGGCAGCCAGAGTCTGGCAGAGCCATAACCAGTAAGATAACATGAAGACATGAAGACAAGAAGGAGAAATCATGTGAAGAACCCCAATTACCTTTTAGTCAGAACAGGGCATTAGATAAAAGGAATTCAGTAAGTATAGATTATTGTTAAGGGGGCATTTTTTTGTAGTGCCTCAAATATTTATTTCAAAATGGACTTTGAAACGAGTTCTGCTTTGATTTGTGAACACACCAGGAGAAGGATAGACAATAGTCGTGCAATCAGAGCAAGTAGGTTTTTCACTCATACTAAAGGTTATCATATTGAGGAGTGGACTAAGGAAGTAGAAACCACAATATGTTTGAATCCAGAATTTATATTCTCATATATTTAACTAATTAATCTGATATATTGGGATATTAACTGGAAACAAGAATTGTTGAGTGTTTGCTGAATACAGAATCTCTGCAGGCTGCATTTTTAAGAACAAGACTCCTAGTATTGAACACAGTGCCTGATTATCATAAGGACAAAAAACAATTTGACAAATTAATGCACAAAGGGCGTGGAGAATACATAGTCCCTGGTCCCCAAATATTCCAATTGTATATAGAGGTGCCTCTACATAAGTAATTGTATATAGTGGTAATTTTATATCATACCATGAAAGGTACAGCTTAAAGTACTGCAAACAGAGAGAAGTAGAGATTCCTTAAGTTACCAGTATTATAAGTTACAAGATAAAGAATACTTGGATAATATCCTCCACATGTATAGTTAGATGACATTTAAATAGATTGTACAAAGACATCAGTCCACTGAACACTTGAAATTTAACCAGCAAGAAAATTTAGGTAAATATTTTTTTTTACGATGGTCAGCAATCACTCTGAAATGTCAGTGCCAACAGACAAAGGATCATCAAAGTTGTATATGGGTTGAATCATATGCCAGGAAGAGGTTTGGAAGCAAATGGGTGATACACTAATGGAGAGTATAGGAATGGTAGGGAACATTCAGGAAATTTTCCATTAGTGATCAAAACTTAAATAGGACATACTCAAACTAAAACAAAGAAATCCATTAAAAGGAGTCTGCGTGCACAATATAGTGATTCAACAATTCCATACATTACCTGGTACTCATCATGATAAGTGTACACCTTAATCCCATCACCTGTTTAATCCATCCACCCATCCACCACCCCTCCACACACACACAAACATCTTCCCTCTGGTAACCATCAGTCTCTCTGGTAACCATCAACATATGACACTGTATGTTAACCATACTGGAATTAAAATTAAGTAACTTAATAAATAGAAAAGTTAGATATTTTGAAATCTTAAAAAAATAAAACAAAAAGAGAGTTCACAAATCTGTCTATAAGTTACGCACAAGAAACAGAGCCTGGGGCAATAAAAAAAAAAAAAAACAAAAACAAATGGGCAGATCCAGTGGCTCAGTGGTTTAGCTCCACCTTCAGCCCGGGATGTGATCCTGGAAATTGAAATCCCATATCGGGCTCCCTGCATGGAGCCTGCTTCTCCCTCTGCCTGTGTCTCTGCCTCTCTCTCTCTCTCTCTCTCTCTCTCTCTCTCTCTCTCTCTGCATCTCTCATGAATAAATAAATAAAATCTTAAAAAGAAATAAAAATAAAAAAAACAAATAAGAGAAACAAAACATCTAGAAGTCCAGGCAAGGTGCTGATAGGTCATGATGGACTTTTGTTAAAAACCCACAGCTCTCACCCCAACATGGTTTGAGAGAGCACACTGATTCAAAGGGCTAGAAAAGGTAATGTTCTTTACAGGAATGTATAGACAATATTATGCCATGTGCATTCATTTCCTAGGGTTGCCAGAACAAACAACCACAAACTGGGTTGTGGAAAGCAACAGAAATGTATTGTCTTACAGTTCTAGAGGGCAGAATTCCAAAATCATGTAGTTGGCAGAGCCATAACCCCTCTAAAACCTGAGAACCCTTCCTTACTTCTTCCTAGCTTCTAGTGGTTTGCCAGTGATGCTTGCATTCCTTTGCTTGCAGCTGTAGTGCTTCAGTCTCTGCCTCCATCATCACATGGCCATCTTCTCTCCATGTGTGTCCATCTCTATGTCTCTGCTCCTTTTCTTTTCTTTTTAAAAGATTTTATTTATTTATTCATGAGAGACACCCAGAAAGAGCCAGAGACACAGGCAGAGGCGGAAGCAGGCTCCCTGCAAGACTCAGTCCCAGGACCCTGGTATCACACCCTGAGCCAAAGGCAGATGCTCAACCACTGAGCCACCCAGGCAACCTTCTGCTCCTTTTCTTATAAGGAAACTTGCTATATTGGATTCAAGGTCCACCATATTCCAATATGACCTCATTTATACCTTTGTTACAAATGCAAAAATCCCATTCTCAAATAAATTTCATATTCACAGCTACCAAGAGTTAGGACCTAAGCATATCATTTGGGGAGGGGGGGAGGGATAAAATAGAAGTCTTAAATCTTGTTTTTGACTAATTACAATGGCCCTGGTGCAAATGGGAAGCTTAAACCAAAAAAGTAGAATAGTGGTTTCTGCAAGAAAAAGCCAAAGGCAAGGTGGACTGATGAAACAACGCTAACAGACAACATAGGACAGACACTGCTCTAGCCCCTCTACAAACAGCCGTACATTTTTCCTCACTCTGATGACATGAGGCTGTAGTTTTATACTTGTTTAAAGATTAAAAAGCTAAAGGACAGAGATAAAGAATTGCTACGGGGATCCCTGGGTGGCGCAGCGGTTTGGCGCCTGCCTTTGGCCCAGGGCGCGATCCTGGAGACCCGGGATCAAATCCCACATCGGGCTCCCGGTGCATGGAGCCTGCTTCTCCCTCTGCCTATGTCTCTGCCTCTCTCTCTCTCTCTCTCTCTCTCTCTGTGACTATCATAAATAAATAAAAATTAAAAAAAAAAGAATTGCTACGATGTGTCAACGCTGGAAATTAAACTCAGATAGTCCTGCATGGATTTTTTTATGTGCTTAACTAGGATAAGATTTAAAATCACAAGCTGGTTCCTCAGATCCATATGAATTGTTTGTTATCAACTACATCTTCCTTCCTCCTGCTTAGCAGCATTGTAAGGTGCTAATGGAGGGGAAGCTTAGGACTGGACGCAAAAGGATTACCAAGTTTACAAAACACAGGTCAAACTTCAAGACTGTATCTCATAATTATAGGCATACACTTAAGCCTCTATTTATTCTTGTGATAGTACCTACTTCTATCTATGCGAGAATAGGTGTCTAACTGGATCACAAAGTTATATATACCCCCTACTTCCCTACACATTTCTCCTCATTATCTATATTGGGAGAAATATCTAAAGAGCTGACATTTCAGCTTGCTACTTTTAAAATTTGCTGTGCTTAAATGTTTTATAAAAAATATTATCTATATAGACATACATACACATATGAAAACAAATATAAACATAAAGGAACATATACAAAATACTTTCTCAGGTTTCTTACAAATCTGAGTATTTTAGAGGCTGAATAATATTTTATCAAATCTCTTTTCCATTTTTATTGAAACATCAGCTGCTGTGGCACCTGGGCGGTTCAGTGGTTGAGTATCTGCCTTTGGCCCAGGTCGACGCCTGGGTCCTGGGATCGAGTCCCACATCAGGCTCACCACAGGTAGCCTGCTTCTCCCTCTGCCTGTCTCTGCCTCTCATGAATAAGTAAATAAAAGCTTACCAAAAAAAAAAAAAATCAATTGCTGGATATTTCATTGCAAAATTCACTTGTAATTGAAGCTCAAAAATAATGTACTGGGAAAATGTTCTTGAACTAATTAAACCAAGATAAATGTAATAAAATATATATCTCAAATTAGTAGTTTCTTATTTTAGATTTATTTTCTTCAAAATACAAAAGATCGGAAAGTAACATTTGACATCTGAAATATAACCATAGGACACATGAAACTTTCTTTTTTTGATATTTGGCAGGTGAGTTATGCTAAGCTTCTAAGGAACCCAGTTGGGTAGATCACCAGCAAATCAAGAAAAAAAAATGTATCATATAACCAAATAGTTTGAAGCTACCATAAAGTACTTGAACCTATGCATGCTCCTCTACTGGTGTTTTGTTCTGGGGCACTTTATTATAGTCAATAAAATTGTGATGAGAAAGAATGGACACAGAGAAATCAGACTCCACTATCACCAAGATAGATAATCTCATTGAAATACTAGGAAATGAACTGATTTTTACATCTTGGTCACGAGGCTTAAAGTATATATCCTTTTCTACAAGATATAGGCACAGTTTTCTGGATAGAAACATCATGGTTGGCTGATCTATCAATCTTGTTGAATAGAAAAGTAAAGAGTTTGCAAACCTTAAAGCAGTTTCTACAACCTATGCTGGGAAACAAGATCTGGTTCAAATTGCTCCATCTGATGCTTCCACAGACAATTAATGGAGCACTTAAATCTGTCTACTGCAAACAGCAGTGATACTGAGGAATTAAATTCACAGTGAACTAGGGACCAGTAAGGTTGTAGTATTTCAACCTCTGTCAAAGGGGGAATCATACACACACACACACACACACACACACACACACACACACAATTTCCAAAGTGATATACTTTTTTTTTTCTTTTTAACAAAATAAAGCAAAAATCTAAAGTAACCCTGCAACACAATGCTACACGTAGGAAGCTATCATAGTTACTATCTGAGCACCATGTGGAACTTGGTTACTAATATAATTGTCAGTGGAACCACCAGTGTCTGCGCTGCTCTATACCCATTCAGACATGGTATCTTTTCAAATTGAGTCTGGGAAATTCTGGCCACTACTTTTGTGATGGAGCATCTCTCTTAGTTTTAGGGACATAAGCCTAGCTCATTCGGGGAAAATTACATTTTAATTTTATTAAAATTTTTTTTTTTTCTCGGCAGCCCCGGTGGCTTAGCGGTTTAGGGCCGCCTTCCCCCCAGGATCCTGGGTCTCCAGGATCACGGTGATCCTGGAGAGCCAGGATCGAGTCCCACGTCAGGCTCCCTGCATGGGGCCTGCTTCTCCCTCTGCCTGTCTCTCTCTCTCTCTCTGTCTCAAATAAGTAAAAAATCTTTTAAAAAATATTTTTTCTTTAAGATTTCTTGATATACTCCATACCTAACTAAATACACTATTGTAGCACAATTGCTGTTAATGGCATGAAACATTTCCTTGAGAAATTGAAAACATTTGAGGTAAAATATCGACTTTAGTTAAAACATTTCATATGGAGAAGAATGTAGTGTGGACACTGAAACACTTTCTTTACCATGGCCTCACAAGGGAAATGGATAAAGGACCTTCTTCTCTTATTAAAGACTTTTTTTGTTGTTGTGGAAAGAATGTTTGTGGAACAAAAGACTAGAAAGTACAAGATATGTGACTTTCTCTATTAATTCAAAATTATGTTAAAAGGATATGTGATTACTTAAGAATAAGCTCTTTAAGTGAAACAAAATTCATGTTTAATTCATCAATTATCTCTTATTTAAACAAACTCATAGCAATAATGACATATCTTACAGGATCTCACTGTTAATGACTAGAGTTGGATAAAGAATGAGATATAGGAAGAAAATTTATGCACTGATATTATATTCTCATTTTCTCTGGGCTTAATATAAATTTATCATTCATTTAATACATACTTAATTGATCATCCACTGTGAGCAAGGCAATTCTTCGGGTGCTATGATACTACTACTTCTTTCTATAGTTTACCAAAGTAAATTATTGATCATGATAATGATTTTTCCTTAATACTTTATCATAAAATATTGTAAACATATACCAAAGAAGATAAAGAGTGTAGAGAATTTTCACACACACAAAACTAAGTTTCAACAAATAATCTATGGCCTATCTTGCTTCACCTATTCCCCTTTATTTCATCAATAAGTAATTCTGTAATTATCTATAAAATATGAACTTTCTTCTATGGTTAGGTTTAGTTTTGTTCTTTGTTTCTTTACAAAACCACTTGACCATTATCACTGCTAAAATTTGACAATCTTTCAGTGTCATCAAATACCGAGTCAGTACTCAAATTTCTAACTATCTTTTAAATGTCATAAAATCCGACTTAAAAGACTTTGGAATATAGCCCAAATACAGTTCACACACTGGTGCTCTTTGATATGGCTTTTAAACTTCTTTAAATCTATAGGTTCTACTTTTGTCACATTTCTCCTCTTCCTTCAGTTTATTTGTTGAGGAAAACAAGTTTTTGTCCTGTAGAGTTTTTGCACTATATAGATTTTGCTGATTGCATCTCATGGTGCATTTCAAAGTGTATCTCTGTCATCTGTAGTTTGATTTAGAGGATTGATAAGATACAGATGCAAGTGTCATGGTGTAAGTGGAGAGTGTACTTTTATTGCAAGTACACAATATTTGATTGTCTTATATTTTGGTTAACAGCTTTTGATGCCTAGTGTCTGGATACATTGTTACCAGAAGTTGTGAAATATTCTAATTCTCACATTCATTTTTCCATTTATTAGGTGGAGTACTTTTATAGGGAGAAACTCTCTATTCTTTACTATTAAGTTTTATAGTGGTAGCCTTTATAGGTAAACCAAGACCAATACTTGATTTTTCTCTTACATTGAATATTTTTAAAATAACATATTTCTTTACAAGCATCTTCCAATTATGAACAATTGTTTTTTTATTGTTAGGAAATCATAGATTTAAACATATTTTATCTGCTTCAACTTGCTACAATTATTTTCCTTAACAATATAAAAATTTCTCTATCTTTGCTACTACAAGCTAGATTGATTGATCCCCTAGAACTTTTGACAAGATTCAAGTGATCTTGGATAGCTTCTTTGCTCTTTTTTTATGTGATGAAATGTTTTATGATCATGTTGTACATTTCTGGCCACAGATCTGGAATTATTTACTTTCACTTTTGAAAATAAAATAAAAATAAAATAAAATAAATAAATAAAACTACCCTCATTTTGGAATTGTCTGATGTTCATCATGATTAGATTAGATTCCCATGTTTCATTCCAGGTTGACAAATGACCCAAATGATGTCATGTCTCTCAAAGGAAATCACATCAGGATGCATACAATGTGAAGCTGCTTCTCACAGTTGACATTAATTTTTATTAATTAATTTTTTCACCCTGCTATTTCTTCATTTCATACTTACAATTTTTTTCCTTGAAACTAATAAGAATTTGTGGGGAGGCATTTTCAAACCATGCAAATATTCTGTATCTAATAAAAAAATATTCACCTAGATTTGGCAACCATTAATGATTCTTGCCTGAACCAATTTTCACTATGATAGTTATATTTTTTGATCTCCTGCAATCCCTTCACATTTAGAGGCTACCAACTGGCATCCTACTATTAGAAAAAGCCTTCCCTCTCCTCTTCATATCCATTTATTTATCTGTTTATATATGATTGCTATATACTCAAGGATTCTTATTTTGTTGCTCAAATTATCCAAGATTTGGCCAGTGGGTGTCACTTACAACTGCCTCCTATGTCCTTGTAATATGCTCCATATACTTACTTTTTATCATTATTATTTTAGCATTTCCTTACCTTCTAGAAAAACGGTTTTCAAACTCATGTTCTGCCTTTCCTGACCAGCTTTGGAGTTAAGACACTTATGAAACCAGAACAAATCTGACATCATATTCTGATAAGTACATTATTAGAAAGTAAAATTAGAGGTCAAGCTCTGCTGTGAATATAGATGAAAAAAATCTAACAATATATTAGGAATTGAATTTAGAAATATTCTTTGGTAGCTAAGGACAATGGCTACAATGAAAAACCATCTCCAAATTTTTCTCTCCAAATAAAAGTATATAGTAAAACAATCCAAGATTATTTACTTGTTAGTTTGTTTGTAGAAGAATCTTCCAGTTTTGTGGTTGCCTTTGGCCTGCAGAACCCCCAAATTGCATTCTTATTTTTGTTTTCCTCTATACTATCCTATCATCAAAGGATCTTCTCTCTTCCTTTTGCCATTTTTGTCCCCCAGAAGCTACATATTTTGAAAGTCTCATTTATGTCTCTGATATCCATGTGAATGCCATCTGTCCTTTTATTTATTTATTTATTTATTTATTTATTTATTTATTTATTGCATCTGTCCTTTTAAATGTCCTTTTAAATCTGTCCTTTTAAATGTCAATAGTGCCTCCCCCTTTAAATCATATACTTAAAAATCTCTTCTCTGTAGATTATGTCGTGGTCTGCCCAGATACTTTTTCAGCATTTCTAGATTGGATTTAATAACTTTGGTCTTCACTGCAAATCATCTTCAGGTTCCTCTGTCTAGTCTCCCTCTTACAGTTTCCCCAGAATTGTTCTCATTCTGTCTTTGCTTGACACAAAGACTTGTGCCTGGGCAAGACAATGTGGTAGCCTAAGAGGCCCTGCACTGAAATGTGGTGGTTTTATTTTTTCTCTTTTTAGGTACAATTGTTTACAGTTTCAGCATTCTTTGTCTTCAAATTGTGTTATAACAAAATTTTTTTTTACATAATTCAATTTTTACAAGTAAAATAAAAGAAGGATAAGAAGGGTGTTTTTCTTCTGAACAGAAAACAAAAAGAAACTAATGACGATAATCATATGCAAACAAACAGAAACTGAACCTCAACAATTATAAAATGTTTTAACATAAACATAGGAGAAAATATTTGTGACTTAGGGTAAATCAAAAGTTTTTGTCCATGACATCAGAGCATGATCTATAAAATCTCCTACCTAAAATATTACTCAAATACTAATGTTAGAGAAAGATATCACAAGAAAATAAAACTACTAGCCAATATCCATGATGGATATACACATAAAAAGTCTCAAGAAAATACTAGCAAACTGAAATCAATAGTAACACATTAAAAGGATCTCACACCATGAACAAGTAAGATTTAACCCTGGATGCAAGGATGGTTCATCATACCCAAATCAGTAAGTATGATATGTCACATCATAGAATGAAAGATAAAAATCATATTGTCATCTTACTAGACACAGAATTTCAACATACTTTCATGAAAAAAAAACCCTCAGCAAATTGGGTATAGAAGGAATATACTTCAAAATATAAAGGAATACAAAAATATGTAAATACTTGGGCAGCTCGGGTGGCTTAGTGGTTTAGCACTGCCTTCAGCCCAGGGTGTGATCCTTGAGTCCTGGGATCGAGTCCTGCATCAGGCTCCCTGCATGGAGCCTGTTTCTCCCTCTGCCTGTGTCTCTGCCTCTCTCTCTCTCTCTGTCTCTCATGAATAAATAAATAAAATCTTTAATATATATATATATGTAAATACATAATAAGCTCATAGTTAACATCATAGTCAATAGTGAATGGCTGAGGACTTTATCTGTAAGTCTGGGAACACAAGGGTGCCCATTCTCACCACTCCTATTTAACATATACTGGAAGTCCTAACCAGAGCAATCAGGCAAGAAGAAAGAAAAAAAAAGTATCTGAATTGGAAAGGAAGAAGTAAAATTGCATGTTTGCGGAAGACATGATTGTGTATATAAAAAACTCTAAAGATTCCACCAAAAAACTATTACAACTGATAATTTCAGTAAATTTGCAAGATATAAAATAAATACACAAGAATCAGTTGTTTCTACATATTAAAAACAAATTATCTAAAAAAGAAAATAATTCCATTTACCATAGCATCAAAAATAATAAAATAGTTAAATAAAATACTGTATTTAACCAAGGGGGAGGGTGTATGAAAGATCTGTACACTGAAAATTGCAATTTATTGATGAGAGAAATTGAAGATAGAAACAAATGAAAAGATATTTCATGTTCATGGATTGGAAGATTGAATATTCTTAAAATATTTACACTACCAGTACCTATCTATTTAATGCAATCCCTTTCAAGATTTCAGCGATTTTTTTTACAGAAATTTGAAAAAAATCTTAAATTTGTGTGAAACCACAAAGATCCCAAATAGTCAAAGCAATCTTGATAAAGAACAAACCTGGCGGCATTACATTTTTTTTTGTTTGTTTCCAAACTTACCATAAAGCTACAGTAATCCAAGAAACATGGCACTGGCATAAAAAGACACATAGATCAATGGAGCTGAAAGGAAAGTACAGAAATAAATGCATGCATATATGGTCAATTAATATTGATAAAGTAGCCAAGAATACAAAATGGGGAAAGGACAGTCTCTTCAATAAGTGGTGCCAGGAAAACTGGACAGCCACATGTAAAAGAATAAAGCTAAACTCCTATCTTATACCATATATAAAAATTAACTAAAAATGGATTAAAGATTTAAACATAAGATCTGAAACTATAAATATCCTAGAGGAAAACATCAGAAACAAGCTACTTGACATTGGTTTTGGCAATAATTTTTTGTATATAACAACAAAAGCGCAGGTGACCAAAGTAAAAATAAACAAGTGGGACTACATCAAATTAAAAACTTTCTTCACAGCAAAATAAATAACAAAATGAAAAGGAAGCTTATGAAATGGGGGAAAATATATACAAACCATGTATCTGATAAAGGGTTAAGCAGAAGGAAGGATAAAACAAACATTAAAGTAGAAATAGAAATGATATAGAAACAAACAAACAAAACCAGAACATATCAGTAAAACCAAGAGCTGGTTCTTTGAAAAAAATAAAATAAAATTGATAAGCCTCTAGCCAGACTTATCAAAAATAAAAGAGAAAGGACTCAAATAAATAAAATCACAAATGAGAAAAGAAAAATAGCACCACCACAAAAATACAATTATAAGTGAATATTATGAAAATATATGCCAAAAAACTGGACAACCAAGAAGAAACAGACAAATTCCTAGATACATCTAAATTACAGAAACTTAAACAGGAAAGAATAAATAAAATTTGAGCAGACTGGTAACCAGCAAAGAAATTGAATCAGCAATCAGAAAACTCCCAAAAAGCAAAAGTCCAGGGCCAGATGGTTTCACAGGTGAATTCTACCAAACATTTAAAGAAGAATTATAGAAAAGGAAGGAAAACTTCCAAATTCATGCTATGAGCCCAGCATTACCCTAATACCAAAATAAGATAAAGACTCTACTAAAAAAGGTAACCTCTGTTGTACATGGATGCAAAACTTCCCAATAAAATACTAGCAAACCAAATCCAAAAATAGAGTAAAAAACTCATTCACCACAATTAAGTGGGATTCATTACTGGGTTGTAAGGATGGTCCAGTATTCACAAACCAATGAATTTGATATACCAAATTAATAAAAAAAAAGAATTAAAGATGATAATTTCAATAGATACAGAAAAGGCATTTGACAAAGTACAACTTCTGTTCATGATAAAAATCCCAAACAAAGTACGTTTAGAGGGAAGATGCCTCAACATAATAACATCCATATATGAAAAACCCACAGTTAATATCATCCTTAACAGGGAAAAATGGAGAGCTTTTCCTCTACAGTCTTGAACAAGACAAGGATGTCCACTCTAATTACTGAAGTCCTAACCACATTGTACTGGAAGTCCTAACCACAGCAAACAGACAACTAAAAGAAATAAAAAGCATCCAAATTGACAAGGAAGAAGTAAAACTTTAATTTTAGATGAAATGATACTCTATATAGAAAACCTGAAAGACTCCTCCAAAAAAAACTACTATAACTAATAAATAAATTCAATAAAATCACAGGAAACAAAACTATTGTACAGAAATCTATTGCATTTCTATACACCAGTAGTGAAACAGCAGAAAGAGAAATTAAGGAATCAATTCCATTTATAATTACACCAAAAACTAGGAATAAATCTAACTGAAGAAGTGAAAAACCTATGTTCTGAAAATTAAAACACTGATTGAAAGAAATTGAAGATGACAGGCAAAAAGTCCTTTGACATCAACCATGGCAATGGAAACAAAAGCAAAAATAAACTATTGGGGCTTCATCAAAATAAAAAGCTTCTGCAAAACTAAGGAAACAATCAACAAAGCTAAAAGGCAATCTATGGAATGGGAGAAGATATTTGCCATTAAATGACATATCTGATAAAGATTAGTATCCAAAATCCATAAACAACTTATAAAATTCAACACCCAAAAAACCTAATAATCCCATTAAAAATGTGCAGAAGACACCAATAAACATTTTTCCAAAAAAAAAAAAAATCCAGATGGCCAACAGACACATGAAAAGGTGTTCATTACTCATCATCAGGGAAATACAAACCAAACTACAATGAATTATCACCTCACATATGTTCAATGGCTCAAACCAACAATATAAGAAACAAAAGGTGTTGGTGAGGTTTTGGAGAAAGGGGAACTCTCTTGCATGGTTGGTGGGAATGCCAATGGTGCAGCCGTTCTGGAAAAAAGTATTGGAACTTCCTCAAAAAAAGTTAAAAATAGAACTACCCTACAATCCAGCAACTGCATTATTAGGTCTTGACCCAAAAATACAACAATACTAATTCAAAGGGATACATGTACCCTGATGTTTATAACATTATCTACAATATCCAAATTGTGGAAACAGCCCAAATGTCCATTGACTGATGAATGGATAAAGAAGAGATGATGTAAAAAAAAAAAAAAAAGAAAAGAAAAGACAAAAAGAAGAGATGATGTATGTACATACAATGGAATAATACTTAGCTATAAGAAAAGAATGAAATCTTGCTGTTTCTAATGACTTGGATGGAGCTAGACACTGTTATGCTAAGTGAAATAAACCAGTCTGAAAAAGACAAATACTACATGATTTCATTCATATGTGGAATTTAAAAAACAAAACAAATGAGCAAAGGGGGAAAAAGGAGAGAAAGAGGCAAACCAAGGAAGACTCTTAACTATAGAGAACAAACTGATGGTTATCAGAGGGGAGGTGGATGGGGAATAGGTAAAATAGGTGATAGGGACTAAAGAGGCTGTGATGAACACTTGGTGTTGTATGAAGTGTGGAATCACTACAACATATTCTATATTCTGAAACTAATATTACACTGTATGTTAATTAATTGGAATTTAAACAAAAACTTAAAAATAAAGTAAAAATAAGCTATGTAATAAATATTTATGTAAAAATTCCAAAATATATAAGTAACTCATACCAATTAATACAAAAAAAACTGATTAAGAAATGGGCAGAGAAATTGAATAGAGATTTTTTTCTGAAAACAAACAAATGGCCAACAGGTACATAAAAAGGTCTTCAAAGTCACTAATCAGGGAAATACAATTCAAAACCACAATAAGATATGACCTTACATCGTTAGTGTATAGAAATGCCACCGATTTCTGGGCATTGATTTTGTATCCTGCCACGCTACCGAATTGCTGTATGAGTTCTAGCAATCTTGGGGTGGAGACTTTTGGGTTTTCTATGTAGAGTATCATGTCATCGGCGAAGAGGGAGAGTTTGACTTCTTCTTTGCCAATGTGAATGCCTTTAATGTCTTTTTGTTGTCTGATTGCTGAGGCTAGGACTTCCAATACTATGTTGAATAGCAGTGGTGAGAGTGGACATCCCTGTCTTGTTCCTGATCTTAGGGGAAAGGCTCCCAGTGCTTCCCCATTGAGAATGATATTTGCTGTGGGCTTTTCATAGATGGCTTTTAAGATGTTGAGGAATGTTCCCTCTATCGCTACACTCTGAAGAGTTTTGATCAGAAATGGATGCTGTACTTTGTCAAATGCTTTCTCTGCATCTAATGAGAGGATCATATGGTTCTTGGTTTTTCTCTTGCTGATATGATGAATCACATTGATTGTTTTACGGGTGTTGAACCAGCCTTGTGTCCCGGGGATAAATCCTACTTGGTCATGGTGAATAATTTTCTTAATGTACTGTTGGATCCTATTGGCCAGTATCTTGTTGAGAATTTTTGCATCTGTGTTCATCAGGGATATTGGTCTGTAATTCTCCTTTTTGGTGGGGTCTTTGTCTGGTTTTGGAATTAAGATGATGCTGGCTTCATAGAATGAATTTGGAAGTACTCCCTCTCTTTCTATCTTTCCAAACAGCTTTAGGAGAATAGGTATGGTTTCTTCTTTAAACGTTTGATAAAATTCCCCTGGGAAGCCATCTGGCCCTGGACTCTTGTGTCTTGGGAGGTTTTTGATGACTGCTTCAATTTCCTCCCTGGTTATTGGCCTGTTCAGGTTTTCTATTTCTTCCTGTTCCAGTTTTGGTAGTTTGTGGCTTTCCAGGAATGCGTCCATTTCTTCTAGATTGCCTAATTTATTGGCGTATAGCTGTTCATAATATGTTTTTAAAATCGTTTGTATTTCCTTGGTGTTGGTAGTGATCTCTCCTTTCTCATTCATGATTTTATTAATTTGAGTCTTCTCTCTCTTCTTTTTAATAAGGTTGGCTAATGGTTTATCTATCTTATTAATTTTTTCAAAGAACCAACTCCTGGTTCTGTTGATCTGTTCCACAGTACTTCTGGTCTCGATTTCGTTGAGTTCTGCTCGAATCTTTATTAACTCCCTTCTTCTCCTGGGTGTAGGATCTATTTTCTGTTTTTTCTCTAGCTCCTTTATGTGTAAGGTTAGCTTTTGTATTTGAGTTCTTTCCAGTTTTTGAATGGATGCTTGTATTGCGATGTATTTCCCTCTTAGGACTGCTTTTGCTGCATCCCAAAGATTTTGAACAGTTGTATCTTCATTCTCATTAGTTTCCATGAATCTTTTTAATTCTTCCTTAATTTCCTGGTTGACCCTTTCATCTTTTAGCAGGATGGTCCTTAACCTCCACGTGTTTGAGGTCCTTCCAAACTTCTTGTTGTGATTTAGTTCTAATTTCAAGGCATTATGGCCTGAGAATATGCAGGGGATGATCCCAATCTTTTGGTATTGGTTCAGACCCGATTTGTGACCCAATATGTGGTCTATTCTGGAGAAAGTTCCATGTGCACTTGAGAAGAATGTGTGTATTCAGTTGAGTTTGGATGTAAAGTTCTGTAGATATCTGTGAAATCCATCTGGTCCAGTGTATCATTTAAAGCTCTCGTTTCTTTGGAGATGTTGTGCTTAGAAGACCTATCGAGTATAGAAAGAGCTAGATTGAAGTCACCAAGTATAAGTGTATTATTATCTAAGTATTTCTTCACTTTGGTTAATAAATGATTTATATATTTGGCAGCTCCCACATTCGGGGCATATATATTGAGGATTGTTAAGTCCTCTTGTTGAATAGATCCTTTAAGTATGATATAGTGTCCCTCTTCATCTTTCACTACAGTCTTCGGGGTAAATTTTAGTTTATCTGATATAAGGATGGCTACCCCTGCTTTCTTTTGAGGACCATTCGAATGGTAAATGGTTCTCCAACCTTTTCTATACACTAACAATGAGACTGAAGAAAGAGAAATTAAGGAGTCAATCCCATTTACAATTGCACCCAAAAGCATAAGATACCTAGGAATAAACCTAACCAAAGATGTAAAGGATCTATACCCTCAAAACTATAGAACACTTCTGAAAGAAATTGAGGAAGACACAAAGAGATGGAAAAATATTCCATGCTCATGGATTGGCAGAATTAATATTGTGAAAATGTCAATGTTACCCAGGGCAATATACACGTTTAATGCAATCCCTATCAAAATACCATGGACTTTCTTCAGAGAGTTAGAACAAATTATTTTAAGATTTGTGTGGAATCAGAAAAGACCCCGAATAGCCAGGGGAATTTTAAAAAAGAAAACCTTATCTGGGGGCATCACAATGCCAGATTTCAGGTTGTACTACAAAGCTGTGGTCATCAAGACAGTGTGGTACTGGCACAAAAACAGACACATAGATCAGTGGAACAGAATAGAGAACCCAGAAGTGGACCCTGAACTTTATGGTCAACTAATATTCGATAAAGGAGGAAAGACTATCCATTGGAAGAAAGACAGTCTCTTCAATAAATGGTGCTGGGAAAATTGGATATCCACATGCAGAAGAATGAAACTAGACCACTCTCTTGCACCATATACAAAGATAAACTCAAAATGGATGAAAGATCTAAATGTGAGACAAGATTCCATCAAAATCCTAGAGAAGAACACAGGCAACACCCTTTTTGAACTCGGCCACAGTAACTTCTTGCAAGATACATCCACGAAGGCAAAAGAAACAAAAGCAAAAATGAACTCTTGGGACTTCATCAAGATAAGAAGCTTTTGCACAGCAAAGGATACAGTCAACAAAACTCAAAGACAACCTACAGAATGGGAGAAGATATTTGCAAATGACATATCAGCTAAAGGGCTAGTTTCCAAGATCTATAAAGAACTTATTAAACTCAACAGCAAAGAAACAAACAATCCAATCATGAAATGGGCAAAAGACATGAACAGAAATCTCACAGAGGAAGACATAGACATGGCCAACACACACAGGAGAAAATGCTCTGCATCACTTGCCATGAGGGAAATACAAATCAAAACCACAATGAGATACCACCTCACACCAGTGAGAATGGTGAAAGTTAACAAGGCAGGAAACCACAAATATTGGAGAGGATGCGGAGAAAAGGGAACCCTCTTGCACTGTTGGTGGGAATGTGAACTGGTGCAGCCACTCTGGAAAACTGTGTGGAGGTTCCTCAAAGAGTTAAATATATACCTGCCCTATGACCCAGCAATTGCACTGTTGGGGATTTACCCCAAAGATACAAATGCAATGAAACGCTGGGACACCTGCACCCCGATGTTTATAGCAGCAATGGCCACAATAGCCAAACTGTGGAAGGAGCCTCGGTGTCCAACGAAAGATGAATGGATAAAGAAGATGTGGTTTATGTATACAATGGAATATTACTCAGCTATTAGAAATGACAAATACCCACCATTTGCTTTGACGTGGATGGAACTGGAGGGTATTATGCTGAGTGAAGTAAGTCAGTAGGAGAAGGACAAACATTATATGTTCTCATTCATTTGGGGAATATAAATAATAGTGAAAGGGAATATAAGGGAAGGGAGAAGAAATGTGTGGGAAATATCAGAAAGGGAGACAGAACGTAGACTGCTAACTCTGGGAAATGAACTAGGGGTGGTAGAAGGGGAGGAGGGCGGGGGGTGGGAGTGAATGGGTGACGGGCACTGGGGGTTATTCTGTATGTTAGTAAATTGAACACCAATAAAAAATAAATTAAAAAAAAAGAAAAAAAAAGATATGACCTTACATCAATGTTTTGATGGCTATTCTCAAGAAGACAAGAAATGACAAGTGTTGGCTAAGACATAGAGAAAAGAAAACATTTATGCACTTTTGGTTGTAATGCAAATTGCTATAGCTACATAATAGAATACAGTATAGGGGTTCTTCAAAAAACTAAAAATCTAACTACTATATAATCCAGCAATCTCACTTCTGGTTGTATAAAGAGGAAAACAACAAAAAGAGTATCAAAGAGATATGTGCACTATCATGTTCATTACAGCATGATTCACAAAAGCCAAAGTATGGAAACAACCTAAGTACCCATTTACAGATGAATGGATAAGGAAGATATTATGTAGTTATATATATACAGAGAGATAGATATTGGATACATATATATACATAGATAAAGAAGATATTATATATATAATGGGATATTATTCAGCTATATAAAAGGAAGGAAATTTTGACATTTGCAGCAATATGAACTGATCTTGAGGGCATTATGCTAATTGAGACAAGTCAGAGAAAGACCAATACTGTTTGATCTCACATGTAGAATCTAAAAAAAGGAACGCATAGAAACATAGTGGTGATTGCTAGGAGTAGGGGTGTAGGTGGCGGGGTGGGGAAATGAGTGAAGGTGGTCAAAGAGAAAAACTTTCAGTTATAAATAAGTAAGTTCTGGTGATCTCATATATAGCATGGTCACTAAATTAACATGTTAATGTATTATATACTTGAAAATTGCTAAGAGAGATCTTAAAAGTTCTCACCTCCCAAAAATGATAGCTATGAAAGGTAATGGATATGTCACTTAGCCTTACTGTGACAATCTTTTTTTTTTTTCACAACATATATGCATATATCAAATCATCTCCTAGTGTACCTTATACAATGTTGTATGTCAATCATATTTCAATACAGCTAGGTCAGGGGGAAACAAAGGACCCAATCTTCTGACCTAAACATTTTTAAATAAGTAAATAAGAGAAACTAATACTAATAATCATTTAAAAAGACAGAAGTCAAGGAAATTAAAAAAAAATAAATCTCTGAAGGGAGGTTATCTTTGCCCCATAGTAAAACATACTATACTGTCTGTAAAATTAAAGCCCTTAGGTACCAGCTCACAAATAGACATCACATTAATGGAATAGAATAGAAAGTCCAGAAATGAACCTCAGAACATACGGATATTTAGTATATGATAAAGGAGGTATTTTAATATTTTAAAACACTGGGATAAAGATGAACTTTTTAATAAATAATGCTGGAACAACAGAACAGCCATATAGATTATATTGACTCATATCTCACACACTACATGAAAATAAACTAAATGAATTAGGAATCTCAAAGTAAAAAATAAAGCCATACAAATGCCAGAAGAAACCTGAATAAATTATTCTTCAACCATGGTATAGGGACATACTGACTTTGACTCAAAATCCTGGGGCAATAAAGAAAGTGATCAATTTGATGACATTAAAACACATGGCAAAATTAATCATCAACAAACTCAAAGGACAATTGACAAACTAGTAGATCATATCCACAAATGAAAAGCTAATATTTTTACTACATGAAGAACTCTTAAAAGTTGAAGGACAAAGAACCAAAAACACCATATTGGGTTATAAATTGGATAAAGGTGTTGTAAAGTGTGAGCCAGTTGGAATATAAATCTAGGAAATGAACTGAGGTCACCTTGGAAAAGAATGCACAGAGAAGAAACACAGGATGACAAAGCCCTGGAGAACTCAAGTACAAAACATGCTGGGAAGAGGGAAAGGAATGAAGAAAAAAAGGACTGGAAGAGAGCAGCCAGTTGATAAACAAATCATGCTCATCTTGTGTTCTTTTTCCATCTTAATATCAAAAAAGGCTCAGAGATGAGTCCTATTAAATAACAAGAAGCTACTAATATGACCAAAAAGATCTGTTGAAAATATACTTTTCAAGCCACGCAGTTCATTGTTATTTTACATTATTTGAATAAACAGTCATGATCATTTGGGGATTGAATTAATGATTTACACATTTCATTAAAGTAAGCTAATTTGTGGACATCTTAATTAAAGCTTCTACAATGACATATAGAAATTCTTCACTCTTCGTTTTACACACACTATTCTTTATAATTGGTTAAATACCTTTTGGAAGCATTTAGAAAATTATTATCTTCTCTCTGCTGTACAGAAACATGAAAATGCAGCTTTTCAGAGTACAAAGCTTTTTTTTTTAGGGGATAACAAATCCTAAAAGAAAATAGCTTACTAAATAAAATATTTTGAGAAATAGACATTTTCTAAAACCACTTAAAGCATATATGAAGTGAAGAATATAAACACCCGGAACACTGTTTCATCTATGCTACCTCATACTTGGTGGCCCTTGTTAAAATGCAGTGACAATAAATAGAGCCTGCTGTGTTTGACGCACTATTTGGAGTAGCTCCATAGAGTAGAGGAACATTTACTGTTTTTAATCATTAGCTTGAAATGATTGATTAGCAGTGTTACTGGAGTGCTAGTCATTTAAATATAAAAGCACTTTGAAGTTTCTAATTTTAGAAAGAAATAATTGAGTAAACAGCCAAGTTAATCATCGTGGATGCCTTAGTGTCAAGACGGGCAATTCGTAATTTTGAAAAACAGTGGTATGAAGTAAAAAGAAATCTCATCAAGTTAATGTGATTTGTTTCCTGAAATGTTATTTAAGTCCCAACTAAACTTGAGTCACTTTGACACAGATTGAGTATAGTAATGAAGGAGAGAAACCTGACTTACTTCTACATTTGAAGACACTTCTCATTTATACTTGTCCTCTCAGAAAGCGATTCATCACTTCAAGTATATGGCTTCATATATATCATCCGTTAATTTTTATAATAACCAAGTATGTAAAATGGGTTATTTTGATACCCAACGTAAAGTCCATGTTCTCTCTGATTGTCAACAGAGAAAGATTGGGAGACTCAAAAATGAAAGTTTTAGTTATCTTTAAAAGACTAAGAAAATTGTGGGCAAAAGCAGTTTTCAAGACCAAAGATTTGGAGAGTTTCTTTCAACTCTGTAGAGATTTTTTTTTTAAATTATTCAAAATAGATAGCATTCCCAATACTTCAGAAGTCCTCTACTTTTTGCATGTTTTCCCTTTTTTTTTTAGGGCCTGTCTTGCTTTCATATTCTACTTATTAATGTCTAGGAAGAAAGGAAACTGTTGAATGCACTGATGTTAAGGATCTTATTATATGAATATTCCTAAGGGCAAATGCTTTTTCAAAGAGAAGTTCGAACAATGAATTCTTACCCTACATGAACATAATGCTTTAAAATCAGATTAGAGAAACACCGGAATACATAACAGTAAATGCCAAACTATATAATTTTTAGGGGATGTTCATATAGTGAAATTGCTCATACACAGATTATTTATATGGAGTATCAGGTTGGAGAACCTGGAGTATATTTTTAGAAGGCATAGTTTGGAATAACATAGAGCAAGAGTTCCAAAATGTTTTAAAACATGAATAGTATTATAATGTTTTGTAGATCTCACATAAAACTAGTGTCATTACTAGAAAATTCAATTATATAAAGTGTCTCTAAAAATGTGACCATTGTTGGATGGGTTTGTATTGAATTGATCTGAATTATACTTAGAAAATAGTAAAGGAATTCCATGTAAACTATTTTAAGTTTTTCTAATGACTATGTCCGATGCAAATAAGAATTTGAGGGCTCTTTTTTTTCTTTGAGGGCTCTTTTTAACAACTTTGCCATGGTCAAACCCCTCTAACCCCTCCACCTGAAATGTACACCTGCACACTCACAAGTTTATGACTCAGCAGCAAGAACACTCAGAAGCAATACACACGAATACAAGGCAGTATAAACAGATGGTCAATAAATTACTGATGGAAAACAGGTTGTTGACATTTTAAAATATTGAGAGGAAGAACTAATACAGGTAGTCCTTATGCTGTAAGGATATTGTTTTCCTAAAGTATATTTTTAAATACTTTAGAAATTGAAAATTATCTCTTTATAGAAAAAATAGTGGTTAGGTTGTCAGAGAGAATTTCACTTACACACTTCTAGGACAATTTATTTCTAAAATCCCACTTGGGAAGATGGAAACACACTTTATCTCCTGCAGAAGAATGGTTAATCTATTTTGGTAGATGTGTAAAGGGTAGGTTATAGAGGATTTATATCTATCTATCTATCTATCTATCTATCTATCTATCAATCATCTATCTATCTATCTATCTATCTATCTAATCTTTTTATCTATCTATTTCTGTGCCTGGTTACTTGTTTCCTTAACATTTGTATGACAAGAGCAAGCTTTTATGCACTCCTTGGAGTTTTATACTGTGCATGTCTGTGAGGTGGGTATCAGAGGTCACGTGTTTACATCATTAACTACTTGTTTCAAAATGTTCTTAATTGTTCTTTGTTTCTGAGGCCACTAGGTTTAAATGATTTGACCAAATGTATACTGAAGAATGTCTGCATTGAATGAAACATGCACCATGAAACATGAAAGGCTGTCACTATAGTTTTAAATCCTCTAGTTTTCCAAAAGTGCAATGTGTTCATAGTGAAATCTTTCTGCTAGTGCATTTTAATTCTGCTAAGAAGGCATAGCCTATGGAAGTTAAAACAGAGTTCATTGTCCATAGAATCTTACACTTGGCCTTTGTCCTGAGTTTTCCAGCAAGAGCTCTCATTAATATCAATTTTCCTGACAGCTTTCATGATGTGGACACATTAATACTAGGACTGGATTGTGATCGCTGACATAAACTACTGAACTGCTGTCAGAGAGCAGTGACTTCAAATCATTTACAGAGGATTTAATGTAGTGAAGAAAATTAACCTCATCAAGAACTTCGCTTGTGTATGAAGTAAGTAATATATTTATTACTTCCTAGTAAAAATGATTTGGGAGAGAACATGCTTTTGTGGTTCTAATTGAATATGAAGCATCAAAACATGGGATTTTACCTTATAATTTCTACTGATGTGTGTGACCCCAGGAAAATCATTTTTTAAAAAATTCTTCCTTTAATAGCTCAACAGTAGCAAGATAAATCATGACTGTTTAAAAGTATGTGTGTTTTCAACGTAAGATACCTCACTTGAGCATAAGGCTTAATGATGCATTTCCTTTTAAAACTTACAGTGAAACACCATTATATTCTTAAAACAGAAAGAAGCATTTCCAAATATTCTATGAACATAAAAAATGGACTAATACATGAAATAACTTTCAATTTCCATCGTGTCAGTGTTCTTCCTTGTTCCTTAAACCTTTAGTAATGTATGCAAGTATGGTCTTAGATTTTTCGTGATAACAACTCTGAGCTTCAACCTATTGACTCCTGCATCTACTCCCACAGGCCTGGTTCAGCCTTCCTGACTATAATAAGACGTAGGGAGCTACATCTAAGGTGCAAGCTACTATAGTGCCTAGAATTTCAACTACACTTACACACCTCCAGTTCTATCTTTTCCCATTTGATATAACGAACACTAGAGGAGTTAAAGCTATGTGAATTTGGAACAACTGACTTATTAGCACTAAGAATTACTAAACTAAACTGGTAGAATAAAAAAAAACAGTTCCTATTAGTTACCAATTTCATCCATAACCTAAAATCTGTTTATAATCAGTCTCACCTTCCATCTGCTATGCTAACTCCTAGCCAGATCTTTTTCTCAGGTGAAGCTGCCCAGATAATGTGTACTGCTTCACCTCTAGTTAGTCTTTTCTTCACTTAGATGAGGATTTATCTCACTACAATTTTAGTCATGACATGAGGGGAGAGATAATCTATCCAGATAAGCAAGAGTGCCTACGCAAAGTGCGGATTGCCAAGGCATTGCTACCTCTACTGATGAGGCATTATGTTCTTGATTCATTCCTCTTATAATTAAAAATATTCAGAAACATTTTAATAATCTTTTTGTGTCTCATATGCGTAGGCATATCTTCTCAACCAAGGCACTCTTACTGACTGGCAGTCATGGCTCTCTTTTGGACCAGGCCATTTTTAACTAAAATTTCTAGCTTAGTGCATTTTCTTTTCATTATTTCAATCAACGACTAAAAATATTCTCAATTTTATTAAACTTAAAAAGACCTTTGATAAAATGCAAGCATTATTGTGATTTTGATAAAAGTTTTACTTTTATATTTCCTTTAAAAATATTATTATTATAGTGAACGATGAAATATAATATGAAGAAAATTACCTTCTATCCTCCATGAATCCGAACAATTACTTTCCAGGGAAAGAATAAGTTATGATTTATTTGATCTAAACTAACACCATTCCATGTACATACTCAAACATATTGTGTTCTCTGAAACTCACTTTCAGTCAGGATTCTAAGTAGGGGGTGGAAAATAAGCAGTTGTGGTTTCCTTGCCCTAGATAACATTTTGTTGAATTTCTACTCTCACATGAATTCTAAGAAAGGAAATAACTGTATAGTCACCAAGCTTACACAAAAATACATAAAAACCCTCAATATTTAAATGTATGAGAAGTATACTGAAAATCAATCACTATTCACTAAGTAAAAGATAAAATCAGTAGCTCCTATCATTTATTTTTTATACATAAATAATAGGGCTTGCTGGATAAATATATTTTATAAATTAAAAAGATATTCCATATTTAAAATTTTTTAATTAAATAATTTATACTTTAAAATGTTGATAATAGCAATAATAATCATGATAATCTATCTGCATTTTTCTTTTTTCTTTGCATTTTTCTATTTTGCACAGGTGGCAGAAAATGGGAAAAACATGTTTACACAGCTCATTTTTTTAGGTAGTTTCCTTTTCCTTAGCATTTTTAGAGTTGCTGAATTAAGACTATGGAAAATGGATCAATTACTATTCAGTTTCGAGTCACAAGATTCACTGTTAAATTGTAACCTTACAACAACAAAAGTAGTTAGGAATATTTCGTTTGATGATCATTGCCATTTTTTTGATTGGACATGCAGGGGAAAGATACCATAAGCTTTCATAGTCAGAAGGGTGTCAACAACCTTTAACTTTTAAAAAGAAAAAGAAAAAGAAAAACAAGGACACCCATCCACATTCAGGCCAGAATATACTCTACTATTTTGTACATAAGAAAATGAGCAGCACTAATGCAAACCGAAAGTGAGTATCGACTATTCCTTTTCTCATGCTGCTGCCCCTCTCTGAGCGAGAATATAATCATAGGTAAAGCAGATAGAACTCTCAGGACTGAGTAGTGGATGCCAGAAAGAGGAACATAAGTGGCCAGCTGCATCCTCGATGGTAGAAAGAATGATTTGGTGCCCTTCATGCTTTCAAAAGCTTTGCTGCCTAAGGCACAACTGCAGATGTATTATGATGTGTGTCAAATCTAAAATTGGGTGTGTAGGAGGGTGCTCTGGGAGTAGGGCAAGAGCCACTCTCAGCATGGAGAGGACCTAAATGGGATTTGTGAGGCCTGCTTCTCATTGGAGCTCCCCAGGCTGTTAGAAACTTAACTGATATTGTCTTTTGACAGATGATAGGCGTAGCAGTATGTAAAAATGTGAAAGGAAAGCACAAAAGAATTTCCTTTCTTCCCCCTAAAGAGATCTTTTGTCATATCCTGAGCTTATGATGAGTTGAATAAAATATACGTGAATAAAATAATTTGAGTTATTTTAGTGATAAAACAAGAATAAAAATCACCATGTTAATAAATAACTTGGAGATGTGTATGTTGTGTATGAATGTGTGTATGTGCGTATAAACTGAAATTCTTGGAAGCACAATAAATTTGACACAGTTTACACTTTCATCCATTTAATCTGTTAGCTGTCCAAACTACAGATCACAGCAAATAGCCTTTGGTCATGACTGTGATTTAGTTTTTCTGGGATTTGTTCACTACTTCATATCAGTTAAATCAGAAGGCTGGCACTGTAAGACTAGTGTATAGAGCCAGAGAAATAGATACAAGCCATATTTACTTATGGTTTTCCTTGCTAAAGGCTTCCCCCTGCAATTAGAATAAAATCAGCCCCGAGGGTGTTTCATGGTCCTGTTCTCGCTCCAGTCTCTACTGGCTCCTACCTCACACTTCCCTATTTTCTCTCTTGCTTTTCTCCTCCAGCCACATTGGCTTTTCTTTCTTCAAAAAGAAAAGCCCATTCTCTACACCTGGAAAGTTCTTCAGATTTAGTCATGGCCACCTTCCTGCCATTCACTTTTTAGCTTCAATAGCACTGCCTCCAGGAAAGCTTCCACATGCCTTATCTAAAATTCGCCCCAAACTCAGCCACTGGCAAAGTATAAACTTGCTTTATTTTTTAAATAGCATTTGTCCCCATCTGAGAGTTTTCTTATTCATTTGCTCATTGTCTGACTTCCTACACTTTCAGCTCCACATGTGAGCTCCATGAGGGAAAGATTTTGCTTATTTGTTTGCTGCAGGGCTGTCACAGAGTGACTCCTCCATTAATGCTGAGGCAGAGATTGGATCATGTACATATTTGATATTTGCTGGAACAGTCAGGCCCTAATCAGAACTTCTTATTTTTGTATAAAGAAAGTCATGGAAATAAAATTGTTAAAATACAGCAGAGAAATGGAATGATTTCATAATGCTAGGGTAAATATGTAATTTTCCATAAATCTTTTCAAATAAAGTGAGATATTTCAATGTGTTTCAGACCAGTCTACAAATTACTCCCTGCTACTTTAACGCAACACAAAGCTTTAGCTATTATGAATTTATCTCTGCACATTTTAGAATTATTTCAAAAAAAATTCTCCCCCTCTGATTCCAAAAGTAATCAGTAAGATACTATTTATTGCATTTAAAATGGCAAATAGAATAAATTACTGATCTGGTGGTTTTGTTTTTTTAAAGAAGAAAATAATAGGGCAATATTGTGCACATATATATTCAACTAGATAAATGTAATCAGCATTACCAGATGCAGTTTTAACATTTGCTTGATTTATTTCTACATCAGACTGTTTATCCATGTCTGTTCTCGGCTGGGTGAAACTGCATGAATGATAAATTAATTGAAGTGTCTTTAAACTCCTGTCCGCTTTCACATGGTCTAACAGCAATAGATGCTCACCCTTTCTCTAGAACTCTAGATTTCCCACAAACAAAACTCATTCCTTAAATATAATCCAATCTTCTCAGTGACTTCAATAACACAGAGCTGATCCTATCTTTCCCTTTAGTGATATAAATCAATTGACTCTGTCATTCCAAGGACAAGTTCCTTATTGTGGTGCAAAATCTCTTCCAGACTTGAACCTCTCTTCTTCACATATCCCACTTTCAGCCATATCATCCTAGTGACCTTTCTCTCCCTGTTTCTGCATATCTGCATCTACTAATTTATTGTGCCTGAAATATCCCACCAATTCTTACCTCTCTCAGATTTGTGCAAGTGATCCCTGATCACCACTGAAGCCCTGGCCTGCTTATCTTTTCTTCAGCACAAACTTCCCTGAGCCTTGTAAAATTTTAGGAGCCTTCAAGTTCCCACATTATAGCACACATCACATGTTTTTTTTTTTTTTTTTTTATAATCACCAGTCTGTCTTGCATCATTAGATTTTAAAATCCATGAGCAAAAGGAACTTTGCTTTATATTTTATTTCTCACTCACAGTACTCAAAATATTATGGAAGTTTAATAATACATTTGTGAATAAATTAATAAATGTGGCAAAAGGAAGAAAACAAATGACTAAAAAATGTGAAAAGGAATATAATGGCCTTTAAGCTCCGTGAAGATAGATACTGTTTTATCTGGATAATTGTATCCATTGGATCTAGCACAGGTCTGGCACAGGCATGTAATTTAATAAAATATGTTAAATAAGTAGACAAACTAACATTAGACAATATATAGATATGGTTTTCCAGTTCAAGTGATTGTCTCAGTGTAGAAAGTCTACTCAGTAGGTTACAAAATGGCTAAAAATGAAACTCTGGATTTAGGGATAATTAAAGTCCCTAAAATTCACCTGTATTTTCAAAAAATAGTAGGGTTTTTTTTTTTTTGAAAACTAAAGAACGCAGTTAATATACAGCCTCCAGCATAAGCTGTTCTGACAGCCAATGAGTGGCCAGTTAATGTAAGGCATTACCAATGTTATTTCTACTGTCATGCCTACCTTTCATCCCCTTTCTGCTCCTTTATTTTTTATTTTAAAGATTTTATTTATTTATTCATGAGAGACACAGAGAGGCAGAGATGTAGGTAGAGGGAGAAGCAGGCTCCCTATGGGGAATCTTTCTTTTTATGTATATTTTTTTATTGGAGTTCATTTGCCAGCATATAGTATAACACCCAGTGCTCATCTTGTCAAGTTTCCCCCTCAGTGCCCATCACCCAGTCACCCCATCCCCCCGCCCACTTCCCCTTCCACTACCCCTTGTTCATTTCCCAGCGTTAGGAGTCTCTCATGTTCTGTCACCCTCTCTGATTTTTCCCACTCATTTTCTCTCCTTTCCCCTTTATTCCCTTTCACTATTTTTTATATTCCCGGAATGAGTGAAACCATATAATGATTGTCCTTCTCTGATTGACTTACCTCACTCAACATAACACCCTCCAGTTCCATCCACGTTGAAGAAAATGGTGGGTATTCATCGTTTCTAAAGGCTGTGAGAAATCTGAAGTGGTACTTGATCCTGGTACTCCATCCCAGGACTCCAGGATCACGCCCTGAACCGAAGGCAAACACTCAACTCAGGCATCCCCTTTTCCTGATCCTTTTACCTGCACTGCAAGATAAGAGATAGACACTTGAAAATAAGAAGTATAAAGAAAACATTCATATGTTTTAGTATGAGTAAAAACAATAATCACAATTTTTTTTAACTTTAGCTTCTCAACTCCTGTGACTTTTTTTCTTTTTTTCTTTTTAAGATTTTATTTATTTATTCATGAAAGACACAGAGAGAGGTAGAGACATAAGCAGAGGGAGAAGCAGGATCCCTGTGGGGAGCCTGATGTGGGACTCCATCCCAAGACCCTGGGATCATGACCTGAGCCAAAGGTAGATACTCAATCATGGAGCCACTCAGGTATCCTGTGACAGTTAATTTTATATATCAACTGACTAGGCTGAGGGATGCCCAGATAGCTGGTAAAATATTATTTCTGGGTGTGTCTATGAGAATATTTCTGGAAGAGATTAGCATTTGCCTTCATAGACTTTAAGATCACCTTCACCACTAGGAATGGATATTAACGGCTATCATTCAACCCACTTAGGGCCAAATAGAACAAAAAGGCAAATTCAGTCTATCTGTTGAACTTGAAAATCCATTTCCTGACCTTGGACAATGGTGTCCCTCATTCTCCAGCCTTTAGATTCAGACTGCTTCTTACACCGTTGGCCTCTCACTTCTTGGGACTTTGGGTTTGGGCTGGAGCTACACCACCAGCTCCCCTGGCCTCCAGCTGGCAGATGGGAAATCACAAGACTTCTATCATGTGACCCAAACCTCGTAATGAATCTCTATATGTAGCCTATTGTTTTGTTTCTCTAGAGAACTGCGACTAACACAGTTATTAAGGCATAATCCCTGAACACTGAGTGAGTAATGTCTTCACAAAGCCAGAAATAATGGAAAATCCTCAAAGCCACATTACTGCATTTCTACTTAAAAACAAATTATATACTGGAATTAGAGTATAGTACATCTTTACAAATGGAATGGCCCCAATTTTAACCAAATACATATTTTAATAGGAATTAAATAGGAAATAATCAGTGACAATAGTAGATATTGAGAATGTAAATGTATATGCCCCTATAAATATGAATTGCCAAGCCACCCACATATCAGCAACAGAATTCTCAAGTAGTATGTTTGTTGCCTCCAGCCTCAAATTCATGACATTAATTTTCTAATTAAACATGCTTGTCTCACTGCATTTTGTGTTGCTACAATCTGATTCGGTGCTAAACTAGTTCAAATTGTTTTATGTTTTCAGTCTTCTGATTCATTGATATGCATTATACAGCACACTCTTCTTTCCAACACAACCAGATAGGAAATCCTTCATTTGTATTCCATACAGTTTGGGTAGCAATCTGGATTTTCTGTCAATATTCCATGATGATATGTTCAGGAGACTCATTCCCCAGAATGCTAGAGATATTTATAGATTTGTCTGGCAAGAAGGGCCAATGTGACTTTGCCAATGTTCTAACAATTGCTTAGAGTATTTAGAAATGAGTCATCTCATAAGCAGCCCACCATCACAGAAGCTGATTACTCATTGTATTCACACAGTGATGATAATAAATAGCTCCCATAAAAGGAAAGATTAACACAAACTTTGTTGCATTCATGTAGATTGCACTACAGCATTTTGAGACACCTAAACTTGAATTGCTAGCACAGTTTTTGTGTGACCACCCCCTCAACAAGAAAAACTCGCCTAGTTCATGATTTGTCTTTTTCTTTTTAGAGATTTTATTACTTTTAAGTAATCTTTACACCCAACATGGAGCTCAAATTTACAATCCTGAGGTCAAGAGTCACACACTCTACCAACTAAACTAGTCAGATGCCCTCAGCATTTGTCTTAAAAGAAGCAAATTCTAGGTAATATGAGAACATGAGAAATAGTACTTAGCACCTTTTCTCTTAATTTTCATGTGTCTTATATGAATTCTTTATACTGGAAATGAAAATTGCAAGATTAAGAAAGCAGTTGGGGAAAAACCCTAAGCTATGACTAAAGTCTTCTGGAATGGAGATGATAAGCTGGAAGGTAAGGCAAGTGTGTGGTGGACAGGGAATGGAGGAAGGTGTCTCCGAATTTACAAAAAGCCTTTCACATAGATTCCTTTTTACTTCTGTACATGGAAATTGACTCTTATGGGGTTTGCTACACCAAAAAGAGAGCTAGAACTTACCCTCTACCATTTTTTCTTCTCCTTCTATATCTTCTTTCTTCTCTTATACTCAGCTCCTTAACTTTCTATTAGGGCCCTTAAATAGTTGTTCTACTAGAAGCAATGTTTCTTCCTTTTTTATTAAGTAATTTTCTTTCTTTTTTTTATTAGGCAATTTTCAATATATATATTTTTTTTTTTGAAGAACAAACTCTTCTTGATCTTTCTTTTGTACTGGTACTAGGGAAATCTGAGAAACATTGATAGTGAAAAAATATAATCCATAGTTCTAAATGATATAATAGTGTTTTTACAAAAAAAGGAAAACATGTTATATCATATAGTAAGATTAATATAGCCTATATTATGGTAAAATAAGTATAGTACTTGACATTTCAGAAAATGAAACGAAGGGCACCTGGGTGGCTCAGTTGGTTGAGCACCTGACTTTTGGCTTTAGTTCAGGTCATGATCTCTTGGGTCATGAGACTGAGCCTCCAGTCCAGCTCCACACTCAGCAGAGAGTCTGCTTGAAGCCTCTCTCCTTCTTCTCCTCTTTCAGATAAATAAACAAATCTTTGAAAAAAAAAAAGAAAGAAAACTAAATAGGTAAGCAACGGATAGACTTGATAAATACTCCCAGGAAAGAGAGAAAAAGCTTAAGAAGATGGAATCTATGAGGAAATAGATAATATTTAAAAACAAAAACAAGCAAAAACCCACCAAATTGTGTATTTTAAAACTTAGAATATTTAATGTCTCTGGAAGAGAGAATAAAATGAGTAAAACCATTTAAGACATGATAGGACAAAACTCTCCTTATCTAAAACAAAATAAAAACATGTCTGAACAGAACGTAAAGACTGCTAACTCTGGGAAACGAACTAGGGGTGGTAGAAGGGGAGGAGGGCGGGGGGTGGGAGTGAATGGGTGACGGGCACTGGGTGTTATTCTGTATGTTAGTAAATTGAACACCAATAAAAAAAAAATAAAATAAAACAATAAAAAAAAAAGAAAAAAAAACATGTCTGAAACCAGCATACAATGTTACAAATAAATTTTATAGAAAGAGATCTATACTTATTCATGTGTTTAACTTTCAACACAAAGAACTAATCCAATAATCCTTTGAGTATGCAAAAGAAAAATGAACATGCAAAGGTACCAAACCTAGAAACAAAAGTCAAACTGACTGAAGACTGTTTTATGATGTTAAATGCCAGAATAAAACGGAATAACCTCTAACATTTAGAAAGCTTGGGCTGGTGTGAAAGCCACGCTATAGTTTATCTGTGAACAAACAAAATGGTATTTTCAGATATGCAAGTAATCAGAAACTAATCATGATTTTTTTCTGAATAAAGTATTCGATTCCTTGTATATTATTAGATTCCAGAAAGATGAATCAAGATAGGAAACTCAATATTGGGAAGTAATGATTTAAAAAAGATGAGGCACAAAGAATGAAAACATAAAATATAGAAATAGTGAAACAATTACAATCTTAGATAAATAATATTATTTAAAATGTGGTGTGTGTTTGTGTATGTGTGTGATTCTGTGTGTTTGTGAACGTGTTCACAACTGTTCCCCACTTGCTCTGCAGTCTTTTTCTACCATAATCTAGCCTAAGATTGTTCTTCATTTTGTCTGTTAACTAGTTTCCATCAGCTTGCTGTTTTCCATAAATTGGTTTTAAAATTTCGTTTATTTGTGTAAGACTTTCTCATTCTCTTAACCACAACAGATTTATTTTGCCTTAGGTTTGCTCATTTTGTTCCAAAAAGATCAGATGATGGAAAGCAATTCCATTTGTCAGTTTGCCAGCTATTAAAAGTAAACTAGGGCCCTATTCCTTATTTCCTAAAGCACACTCCTTATTTATATGTCTGAATTTGCACTTATTTGCAGCAAATGAAACTGATATATATTAGAGGGATTGAAAGTTTTCTTTAAATTATAATTAACATACAATGTCATATTAATTTCAAGTGCAGAACTTATTAATCTGACAAGAAGTCTCTACATTTCTCAATACTCACTATGAGAAATGTAGTTACTATCTGTCACCATGCAATGTTATTGCAATATTATTCACTATATTTTCTATGCTATGCTTTTCATCCCCATGACTTATTTTATAACTGGAAGTTTGTACCTCTTAATTCCCTTTATCTATTTTGCCCACCACCCACCCACCACCCTTCTGGCAACCATCAGTTTATTCTCCATATTTGAGTCTGTTTTTCATTCGTTTGTTCATTTGTTTTGTTGATTAGATTCCACATGAGTGAAAACATATAAAGTTTACTCAAAAAGTAAAGATAAAACTATCATATGATCCAGTAGTTCAACTACTGGGTTCCTACTTCAAGAAAATAAAAACACCAATTTGAAAAGATATATCCACCCCCCCATGTTTATTGCAGCATTATTTACAACAATCAAGATATGTAAACTACCCAAGTGTCCATCAATGCAGAAGAATGGTGGTTTCATCTCTTGTAATTCTATCTACATCACATTTCTTTAACTATAACATTTTTATCTTAGGAAGTGCCATAAGATCTGGATACTCAATTATGATATTTCATAGGAAAGACTAAGGTTTTGGGAAATTGAATGTGGTTTAGCTACATTTTCTAATCTCTGGATAGCTTAGGCATGTTTTAGCCTTTCTATGCTACAGTTTCCTAATTTATAAAAAGTGAAAAATCCAAATGATTTGTTAAGTTCTTTACTTGTGTACGTTTTTCTAAAGTTTAAGGAAGTAGTTTGGCAGTAAGTGTAACATAATTTTTTGAATAGCATTTTGAACAAATTTATTATAGTTTAATAAGCAGTGGACTGGTTTTATGAGTATCTGTGATTACATAAAGAAAATTCTTCAAGCAAAACCATCTAGGGAAGCATACCTTAATTTACAATTGAAACCATAGGGAGAGACAATAAGATGTTAACAAATAATCTAAGAAATGGACTGCCTAGAAATACAGACTGGATTCCAGCTTTATCTCTGGAGTTGATTAGCAAAGATAAGAGATATTACCAAGGGAAAGCAAATCCTATTATGTTTCACTTTTTGAAATTATTTCATTCCACTTTTAAAAATTTATGTGTGAATTTCAGGATACCAGAGAACTCAAAATTAAAATGTGATATACATGGAAGTCATAATCTGAAGATATTTTAGGAGGATAATATCATGAACTTCTGTATCAAGTTTTTAGGAGGGAAATAGATTTCCCCCTGCTTTTGTTTCAGGGCAAAGTTTCCATTCCTAGGACACAGTATGATGAACTTTCTTCTTGAAGAAATTATATTTAAGTGAAGTCCTCATGTCTAAATCCCGAATTCTGGGTCTAAGAATATGTAGTCTCAAAGTGGTAAAGACTTTCATTTCAAATCTACTGCAAAGAGATGAGGCATTCTTACAACTTATGTACATAGTTGGGTCTTCTAGTGACAAGAAGTTAAGTTTGTTAGATCTGGGTATTAGAGTTGAAGTACCTCTGTGGGATGTGGTCACATAGTTATGTTATACTTTTTAAGGAAAGAAAATAATTTTCTACATGACAGAGGCATGAAGATTCCTTTGGGTCTAGAAAAAAGGAAGAAGTTTCTTCTTCTCATGGAGTTGTGGGAGATTGAAGTCTAAGAAATTGTTAACATGATATTAGAAACAAAAGGCTTACAAATCAAAGAAAGAGCAATGCTAATTTCCTGTGTTAACTTGACTGGGTTACCAGGCGCCCAGATACTTGGTTAAACAGTATTTTGGTTGGGTCTGTGAAAACTTTCCTGTGTGATATTAACATTTGGATCTATCAAATGAGTAAAGCAGATTCCCTTTTCACAGTGAACAGGTTTCACCCAATCCACTGCAGGCCAGAATAGATCACAAAGTGAAGAAAGAGAGAATGAGACCTTTTAGTCTAAAGGTCTTCAAACTGGGATATCAGTCTTGTCCTGCCTTCTGTCTAACATTAGAAGTTGGCTCTCCTGATTCTCAGGCCTTAGTTGGCAGATTTGGGGACTTCTCAACTTCCATAATCATGTAAGCCAAACCTTCATAATAAATCTCTTTATACACACACACACACACACACACACACACACATCTCCTATTGGTTCTGTTTCTCTGGAAAATCCTAATACAGAACCCCTTGCATAAGAATGCTACTAATGGACCTCAGGTGACAAAACTAGGAAAAGACCCATTGTCCTATATTTGTACAAAAGTTACCACCACCTTGGCATTCATTCTAGTGGTGGTCTTAGGTTTTAGGGAAATTGAGAGGCATTCTCCTTGGTGTTCAAGTAGGCATTCTAACAGGACACTGGAGGGAACATTAGGAATCTGGTAACTTAAGGAGGCCTGATAAGGAGAAAGTAAGTGGAGTTGTTACTGAGATATAGATTCAGGGACTCAATAATAACTGGAAATCACTCAGAAGCCTACCCAAATCTATGCATTGTCTTAGCAATTTTTTGATCATTTAAATATAAATGGAACAGGTCTTAAGTGTACCATTTCAGACATAACCATTATAGACAATATTCTTGAACTTGGGTGACTAACTGCCTATTCCATTTGACCCAACACATGTATGGCCTCTGCTCTTTTTCTATCAATGATACAGTCATTCAAAATGCTCCCACATAGTGAAAAACAAGGAGAAAAATATCATTTTATTTATTTGGGGATAGAGGAAAATATTTGAGAACATTATTTTTATCAAGATGTTTTCTTCCCCCACTACAAATGTTGCAAGTTAATCCAAAATGCTTCCTCATTAGGAATAAAGCTATTAAAAATAACTACAACTGCATAACTATGCCACTGTTTTTAGATGCCTAATTACAGAACCTCTTCAGGGCGATGGAAATGTCAGCTCATTAGAACACAGTTTTTATTATTTGAAGCAGACTACAACCAATATAAAAGGTGCCACCTTGAAGTTAGCCATTTTGCATGACAGGATAGATTATTAAATTATTATTATTTCTAAGTCCTTAAATATACATTGAAACTAATTCTGAACAAGGTTTATTCCTTATGGGAATAATGTGAAGGATAAGAAGAGAAAGTAAATCTAAATTATGTCAAAGTGTTTAATAGGATGATTTCAAATTCATACATTAAGAAAAATTAATGTAAGCCTTCATTTTATAAAGACTGTCAGCTCTCTTTTATTCTGATCTATGTTTTGAAGCTTTGTTGGTGCTGGGTAGTATTTTAATTAGGCAGCTATTTTTTCTCACTGCAATTCTTTTAATATCTCGACTATTAGTGCTTAGTGAGGGTAAGTAGTAATAGACACATATACTCAGGAAATGAAATTCTCATATTCTTATCCATCTGGAATATACATGATGAGTACCTCTGAGTGATTCTATGAGGCTCCATGAGTAAGCCTGAAAGGTCAGGCAGGTAAGAGATGCTAATACTTATTTCATCCTGTCAGAGGCACTGAAGGAATTCTCCCAAATGCATGGTATTCAATACTGAGGCCAGCAAGAGCTTTACTATTTTTCTTACTGTAACTATGAATGTGTTATTCCAGTGAAGCATGCATGCTTCTATCTTTATATGTTCAAATAGTGTGACAAAAGAACTTTAGAATTTCCGTGGAAATCATTTGTTGTCAGGCAATCTGTTTCTAGTCCTCATCTTTCCAAAATAGCTGAGGAACCTTCAAAAATTCCCTTTCCATTCTGGATCTTGGTTTTCTTCAGTGGAAAATCAAGCTTGACTTACATAGTCTCTGAAAGTCTCTTTCAGTGTTGACATTCAATGACTTCATTTTAAGAATTCTCAGTCTCTCTCAACTGTCAAAAGAATTGCACTTTCCTTTTGTACTCATTACAGTGATTTGTACTGCTACCTTTCTCTTCCATTATTTATATTTGAAGAGCAGGAGTCTGCACTCCTCCTAATCAAAGGGGCTCTGCATCCTCAGTAGAAGAATAAGAGGATTTTACTTCTGTGGTGTTAGGATGAGAGAATAAATATCTATTTCTTCTGGACATCCATAATAGCTAGCAGAATTAGTGAATCACATCAGGATTCTATTTTGAAGTGACTCATGAGATATTCTAGAATATCAAATAGGATTTCTCCTGTTGCCCTAGAATTGATGCCATAGCCTAAAGCTGAGGACAAAATTACTATGTACCCCACAGTCAAAGGTGAAAATGCTATGAGCAGGTGAGATCAGACAATCTTCCTCAGGTTTAATTAAGAGGCTTAATAACTCAGCTCCTTGCTCCTGCATCCACCCTCAAGCTAACATAAGAAGACTGATAATATTATTAACCTCTTGAGTACAGGGTCTATGGATGAGAGATCTAAGGCCATGTGGCCCCCAAAAAATGATTTGTAAAGACTAAGCACATTTGCAAGCAGTGGCATCAACAACTGTGTTTTCCATCTTGCTGCTTGCTGATCTTTAGTACCTGCTGATACTGCAGATAAAAACAAAGGTGGAGAAATTGATCCTAAGAGCGTTTTGGGGCTTGGCATTATGGTTTTTATGACTTATTAATTCTCTAAAGAGGGAAAGAAAAGTATGATATTTGAACTAAAGAGGAGAGTCCATCTCTGATTTCTGAACAAGGAAGAATTATTGAGGCTGTCTATGCCACAGTGATAGAAGGGGAAGTGGCTGTGGTATGCCTGAGAAGAAAGTGCTGGGTCATTTACTTCTCGTCTGGGACCCAAGGTGGGAGCAAACAAAAACTTCAGCTGTGCCTATGACTTCACAACTAAGAGCAGTGGGCTTATCAGAGGGAAGAGTCTGTTGGCTGCTACAGAACTACATAAAGGCACGCTCAACTTGGTGGCATATATCAAGAGCATACGCATGTGAAGACGACCATATAAGCAGAGAACTAAAGATCAATAAAAGCTGACTAAGTCAGAGTGAGGTTTTTATTGAAATGTCAGAAGACCTCGACTTGGCTTAGACCCTATCCTTGAAACTTGAGCTCCACACTGGAGTTCATGCATGAAAGAGAAAGAAGGAAGAAGTGTTCTAAAGCCATGCCAAACCCTTTTTTTTTTTTTAAGATTTTATTTATTTATTCATGGACACACACACACACACACACACACACACACACAGAGGCAGAGACACAGGCAGAGGGAGAAGCAGGCTCCATGCAGGGAGCCCGACGTGGGACTCGATCCTGAGTCTCCAGGATCACACCTCAGGCTGCAGGTGGCGCTAAACCGCTGCGCCACGGGGGCTGCCCCCAAACCCTTTTTTTTTATTGCAGAGAGCCACACCAAGGGATGTAATCTGACTCGGGTAAGGGGGAAGATCAAACTCTGAACTGAGTTGAGAATAACTTTTAAAAATGAAAATAACCAAATCTTATATGTAAATCTTCATATGAAAATAACCAAATAACTATTTTTTATAGGTCATTCTATTTACACAAGGTGACAGAAATTCTGAAATGGAGCCAAGATATCTTGAAGCCTTCCCAGTATGACGGGAGGATTCATCAGAATATAGTTGGAGACAGTTATTTGAAAACAAACAAACAAACAAACAAACAAACATATTTAGACCCTCAAGAGTTAAGACTCCTCCAAAATTCAAGAAAACAGCCAGCTTTTTCCTTAACTCAGCTGGGGGGTACATTTGGAATGGAACTCACTACTTTGACTTAAGCCACAGAACATACTTTCAGTTTCCCAATTTTTCACAGCTGTTCCAAAATTCTTTCTCTAAGTTGAAAGATTCAGAAAGAAGAGTATGAATGAGACACAGATCATTTACTGAGGCATGCATGGAAAAATTCCATTTTTTAAATCTTTAAAAATCCAGAAGCAAATAATTTCTTGTTTTAGCTTTCTAGATATCTACTTTTATTTCCAATTTTCTGGCAGCCAGACCAATGTACTTGGTTTGCGACCTATCTTGGAATATTAGATCTCCTATTTCAGGGAGCTCACCCATCGACTTATTATCAATTATACTTGAAGAATTTCAGAAGTGGATTCTGTTTTATTCTCTTGCTATTGTTACACAGTCTGACACTATGTACTTACAGCTCATGCTCACCATCACACTGAGACTCGCTGCTTACTGTTTTCAAAGAATATTCTTTGGCTGAATATAAAATAACTCACTGGTCTCTATGGGGGAATAGGATTCATTGACCACCGACTGCTTCCTTAATCAACACAGAATTTCACATACAGCATTTAAATCTGAATATTACAAGAGAAAAATATGAAGAAAATATCATCTTAAACATAAAAATCATAGTAGGAACTTTTAATTATTAACGAGAATTGGATACCCAGACAATGTGCAAAACTGAATCTGAGTGAGGCAAAAAAATTCTTCAAACTAGATCAGCTATATTAATAAACTTGTAATCATCAGATCTCAGTGGAGATATAACTGATACTGATCAATTATTTTAAGATGAAAACCTTCAATGCATTGCAGTTGTTAATATCTTGACTGAGTCAACTGAATTTTTCCATATCTCAAATGTCAAAAATTTAAATCTCAGCTCTGCTTCTTTCTGTGTGAGCTCAAACTTAGTCTCATTTTCTTCTAAATTATCTTCTAACTTTTTACTGCAGAATACAGCACATAGAAAATGCCCAATAAAATCAGTTGTAAATATTAATATGGTCATCATCAATAAGACAGGATTTTAAGGATATTGATATTCACAGGCACACAACCTGAACATATGTTTTTTTGATGTCATGCCTGCATAGATGGTTTGTGGCTTTGACCAACTTTTGGATAATATTAGAGGTATATGGTTACAAGTCTTTCTATTATTTTAAAGAGGAGGGATGAATTACATATATTTTGCACAAGCTCCTGATTCATTACAGTGTTTTCAGAGGAATTTTTTGGAAAATTCAGAGTGCTACATATAAAAAAATCATTTGGAACTGAACTATAAGACTATTGTTTGTGCTATAAATATTATAAGCACATATAGCAAAATAGTTGTTTTTTCGTATTTCTTAAGTTATAGCCTTGGCATCTATAGCCCTGGATTATTACCACTACAATTTTAAGTTCTATTTATATTAACTGAACAGATTATGAACCAGTTAGTTGGTTAAGAAATCATAAACCAGCGAAAGCAACCTCTGAAGGCAGTACGGCCCTGTTGTTAGGCTAGGGTCTACCTGGCTATAAAAATAGACCCAAAAACTCATTGGTTTAAAGGAAAGAACCATTTTTTCTCTCTCATGTAATCATTAGGAAGTAACCATGCCAGCCCAGGTGGCAAATCCAATTCCCATCTCATACTCAGAAGGAGGAAGAAAGAACCAGAAGAAAGAACCAGAAAGAACCAGGAAGAAAGAACACATTCAGTTCTTTTGAGGGCAACTTCCACATTGGCACACATCACTTCACAGATATTCTAAAGACAAGAACTTACTCAGACACATATAGCCACACAATATCATCTTTAACTGGGCTGAATACTGTGTGCCTAATATTGAAGACAGAGATGGTCAAATGTGGACTTAAAACCTATGCCCAGATAAATGCCAAGCTATGATTATATTCACAAAGAACTGATTGAAAACAAATAAACTGGAAAGTTTTTTGAGTTTTCAAAAGAATTATATTGTTAATTATACCAGAAATGTAGCATATAAAATCCAGTGGTTCTGCCCCAAAATAATCTTAGGGCTCAAACCCACAGAAAGAAAGAGTGAAACATGAAAATAGGGCAAAGGAGCATAATGTATCTGATTCATATGTGATACCTGAAATAATACAAGATTTATTCAGATAGAAAGTTGAGGAATACAAAGGACAATAAAGAAGAAAGCTCCTCCCTGAAAGCAGGACTTAGGTCTCAAGAAGGAACTAAATTCCAAGAAGGGCCTCATGGCTCTGCCCTGTATGTGATCAGCCAGTGACATCTGTTTCAAAGTCTTCTCTTTTCTAAAGGGCAAGATTTTGTTGTTTTATTTATTTTTTTGTTTTGCTTCTCTGCTTATGGCTATCCTGTTTCTTCTCCATTCTCATATTAAATATGAGGCACTTAAATAGTTAATGTATAAATTACTGGACCAGGAGGAGTCAATTGCAGACCTGAAGGAAAGAGAGGTGTACCTGACTCAGATTTGAGGATGGCATGGCCTCTCTACCAGCCCTAACTGCTTAACTCTGGAATATTATGTTGAAGGTAAGTGAATGTGTATCTTGCAAAGTTACTGTATCTTCAGGATCTCTCTTTTTTTTTTTTTTCAGGATCTCTTTATTATGGTAGCTTAGCCCAGGCTTCACTGATATAATTTCTATGTTTTAAACTGCAGGTCTACAAACTATGGCCTATTGGCCAAATCCAAACTGTCACCTATTTTTATTTAAAAAAAAAATATGAGAACACAGCCATTACCATTCATTTGCACACTGTCGTGGCTGTTTTTGTGTTACACATGCAGAGTTGAGTAATTTTAACAGTCAATGCTGGCCTGTTAAATCTAATTTACTGGGCAGCCGGGTGGCTCAGCGGTTTAATGCTGCCTTCAGCCCAGGGTGTGATCCTAGAGGCCCAGGATTGAGTCCCACATCCGGCTCCTTGCATAGAGCCTGCTTCTCCCTCTGCCTGTATCTCTGCCTCTGTGTGTGTGTGTGTGTGTGTGTGTGTGTTTATGTGTCTCATGAATAAATAAACTTTTAAAATCTTTTTTAAAAAAATAAATAAATCTAATTTACTATCTGATGTTTCACAGAAAAAGGTTACCAACTCTTGGTCTAACCTCCAAATAGTAAATTGATGAGAAGACTTTAAATAGAATGGCTACAGTCAGGAAGATCTGACTCCTTTTCAAAGGTTTTCTGGTGGAAAAGTAAGGAAACAGAGCAAGAGCAAGAAAGAGAGAGGATGGAACAGAGAAAAGGCTCTGTACTCTTATTGGAGTAAAATAATGTGTTTGATTAGTTTAACTAATATTTTTAATGTCCTCTCTCTGCTTCTTTATTGCTGCCAAGGTCCTAAATTTTGCGTGTAGGCCTGGACCTTCTCTATTACATCAGGAAAGAAAATCATCTCAGAATCCCATGTCATGTATGAAGAGACTTCAGTATTTTCCAGGAGTGAACAACTCTGGCAAATCCTAACACTCGGGGGAAATTTTCCAGGTAAGTGGAGATAATTTCCCTTATTCTGGGAATACTACTACTACTTCTGCTTTTCTGTTTTTATAGTCCTTTTACTATTCAGTGAGACCTGGGAAAATTTTCTTCAATCATCCAGCAACCTCCCTAGAAACCATTGCTACATATGGATACATTCCTATTGTACCCTATGAAATATAGCCTCCTTTATGTCATTTTTTCTAATCTTTTACTCATTCTGATATGGCCTTATTAAATGTAGTTGTGACCTTGAATCTACATAACCAATCTGACTCCTTTCATCATACATGACTTTTTTTCTATTTATTTTTATAATTATTTCAGTTATTTACCTATTACTTTAAGAAAATTCTGCCATCTGGCCTTCATGAAACCAAGTTAACAAGCACTATGTTAAATTTTATAAGATATTCACTTTGTCTTTTCAAATTACTGTCACATGCCTAATATAACTGAGGGGATAGTCAAGAGAGTAAACTTCTATAAGCATATTGAAAGCAGTGAAGTCTAACCCTCATTAGCACTTGGGAATGATTGCTTCTCTACATTACTAGAGGAATGCTGAGAGTTTGGTTGTCTTTGCAGGTTGGGTAATCTAATGACATACTAGAATTCTAAAGATAATGAGTACATTATCTTGAAATTCTTAGTATTTAATTCAATCACTGATAAAAACTTGATGCTCTATTGATTTTATTGATGTGGGGGGGTTGTTTTGTTTTGCTTTTTTTTTTTGTTTTTTGTTTTTTAAGCAAATAGTTCTACACTATACTTTCTTCTGATCAAATGCTATTTCTTCAAGGCAAGCCACTGGAAGTTAATAATTGCTAAAAATTTCCATCATGGAGTATAAGAATATTAAGGTTAGTATTTCCATCATGGAGTATAAGAATATTAAGGTTAGTAAACATAAAGAAAATTCATGAGTGCTAACTGGATATGAAACAAGTTGCATTAAAACCAAATTTTGAATCTTTTTTGTTTTTTAATCAGGGAAAGGAAAGAAATTTTGGAAGTATTTTTCAAATATTTTTAGATTTGTTCTCTTTAATTCTGTACTAACACATCCTATTAAACACAAAATGGTTTAGAAAACACTTTGGACAGTTTTTTTTTGCATGTAGCATATTAACAAAAATATTTTAGGCTTGACTCCTTAAAGCATAATGCGTTACATTTGTGTAAAAGTTTGAACCACTGTTGAAAACAGTATGGAGGGCAGCCCTTGTGGCTCAGCAGTTTAGCTCAGCCTTCCGCCCAGGGTGTGGTCCTGGGGACCTGAGAATGAGTCCCACGTCTGGCTCCCAACATGAAGCCTGCTACTCCCTCTGCCTGTGTCTCTGCCTCTCTCTTTCTCTCTCTGTGTGTGTGTCTCTCATGAATAAATAAATAAAATCTTAAAAAAAAAAAAAGAAAACAGTATGGAGATTACCCGAAAAATTGAAAATAGAATTACCATATGATCTAGTAATTCTATACTGGGTAATTACCCAAAGAATATGAAACAATTTGAAGAGATACATGCACCCCTATTTTTATTGCAGAATTATATATAATAGCTAAGATATGGAAGCAGCTCAGGTATCCATTGAGAGATGAATGAATAAATAAGAGGTCATATATTCCATATATATATATATATATATATATATATATACATACATATATATACATATATACATATGTATGCCATAAATGTAAAATATTGGAATGTGCAATATTACTCAGCCATAAAAAAAAATGAGATCTTGATGTTTACAACAACATGGATTGACCTAAAAAACAGACTAATTGACCTAAAAAAACCGACTCTTGAGTATGGAGAACAAACTGATGGTTACCAGAGGGGAAGTGCCTGGGAGCATGGGTGAAATAGGTGATGAGGATTAAGAGTACTCCTATCATCATGAGGACTAAGAAACTGTATAGAATTGTTGAATCACTATGTTGTCTATCTGAAACTAATATAACAGTGTATGTTAACCATACTGGATTAATTTTTTTAAAGACTGAAAAAAAGTTTAGAGTTTATATATTACTAATATATCTTTATCTCCCTCTGTGTCTCTCACGAATAAATAAATAAAATATTTAAAAATAGAATAAAATAAAATAAATTTTTTTCCAGGAAGATTTTAGGACTCTAATAGATAAAAATCAATGGTAAACCAAAGCTATACACCAAAACACCTAAAAAAATAGCCCCACTGACATTTTGAAACTTGTCTTTTGATACATTATAGGTATGAATTTTCTATATTTCCTATTAGATTGTATATTATATTATGCATTCTGCTTTTTAAATTTCCCTACATTATCAATATTTTATAATAATTAAAATAGATATGACATATTTCCTTTTACTTCAATATCAATTTGGCTATGTTTTATATTCTATAAAATGTTAGATGAATTAACCGATACACTTGCAGTATATATATTTGCTTTTTTTTTTCTTGTCAATTTCTTTCTTGTTTGTATGCTATTTTATATATTTTCTGATATAATACCAGAAGTGGAATTATGATTAATATTCAACATTGATAAGATTCTTTAGTTAGCATTTAAGAATGTAATGTCCTAGTAAAGAACTTGGACCTAATGCTAATTTTTCTGGTATGACTCCTTAAAATGTAATCACTATGGCTCTCCAAGAAAAAAACAGTTTTGCAATTTTAATGAAGGATCTAATTTAATATTTTGGTTTCAAAGGGTAGCTTTGGAGACTTTCACTTGATCCTTACTACAGTAGTGACTCTTATTTAAAATGTACAGGAAGTTCTTGCAAAAGTATCCCCAATAAAGTTAAGGTTAAATTATTGCTCCTTGCACTATTAACCATTAAAAGTCATAGCAGTATGTGGGCCTCTATGGGTTTTGAAAAGTATATAATGTATGTAGGAATATTCTTTCCATCAATTTGTCTGATGAGTTGGAAATTGACAATTTTGAGTGAGACTCCAATAAAGTTGGAAACTTATTCAGTTAGGCCAAGCTGTGGTGCAAGATCACATTCAATATTATAATTAATACCCATGTTTAATAAGGATTATTTGTGTAATCTAGAAAAACCCAATTAGAAAGTCACAATACAGAACTTCTAGGTTCTGGAAAAAGGACAAGATATCTTAGAGATGTAAAAGCTCACTATTTGAAAACCTCTTCCTGGCATACTACTGAGCAATAATTGAGATTGAAATTAAGTGGCGAAGTGACCTCAGCACTCATCATGAAATGGGTATTGTGCAATCCATCAAATCATCATTTTGGGCAGGAACATCAACAGTCCATTGTATGATGAAAATTGTGCTATCGGAATTGGACCCGGCCCAGAAAGTTACATGAACAATTGATTCAGAGATTTATTACATGCACTGCAGTGATATCTCTTCCATAACTTAAACCTTATGGCCCCATGGAGAAAAACTCAGGCCTCATATACAGTAAAGAGATATGGCCTAATTAAAGATATACATGGTTATCTGGGTAGGATGCATGCCTGGTTGATCAGAATGTAGAGAAATAAAAGTAAAAGGTCATAAGAAAAAGATTCTGGTGTAGAGGCATGTAAATGGACCTAGTAAAGAGGATCCAATTATCTGTCTGATAATATGGTGGATAGATAATGTATCCAGTGAATGCTTGCCAGTCTCTATGCCCAGCTATACTGTTACTTGCGAAACAAGACTCATGAATAAAGTTCCCATGTTTGTAGAGATGGAGACTCATGAATAAAGTGCCCAGGTTTGTAGAGATGGAGACTATATATGCAGCCAAGAGCGTTGGCTTTATCTCACAATCCTGTTCTAACTACTGCTGTATTGAGTATTTTATTAGCAGTGAGCCCTCCAGGAGAACAATGAACCATCTGAGGGCAAGTTAACTACTTTAGATCTCTTCCAATCTGGGGCAGCAATTTTCTTTGTTGGACATCTAGGTAGGGCACAAGCCTGGCAACCTATGCCTCACACCAAAAATAAATTCCCTTCCCTATTCCAAGTGTTTCTGCAATCACTACTATTCACAGGCTTAGAAAGTGACTGATAAAAACTTACAGGAAATCCCATATAATTCAGCTTCGATTAAAGGAGCCATTTTATAGGGAAGCATGTGCAATAATGGATACAGTTCTAAATAATCTACTCTTTCTATTACATATCAAAATACCAGGAAATATCAGGCAAAGACTGGCATTCAAATAAGACATCAACTTGAGAATTGACTCATGGATGTTATATATTCATTGAGAAAACATTCAATGTATAATACTATGTCCTCCCTATATAGAGGGCATGATCTGAAAACTAAAGGTGGAATTACAATTAGCTTCTTTAACTATCACTTTTAGTGACTCACTTATAGAAATTGTACTCTGCTTCTCTACAAACTAAGCCTTGCTGGTTAGGGGCTCTGGTTCCCAGTAGAACAACAGTATCATCAGAGAACATGAACTAAACTTGAGGCTTTGGATTTTTAAATAACTTTTTAGATCAATGGGGCAATAAAGGAGTTCTATACTGGTGGAAAGTAGTGGATTCTTATGATTATGAGGAGGTAGAGTTGTTGCTACGTATTATGGGCAGAGGTAGAGTATGTTTGAAACTTGGAGAATTCACTGGGAGTCTTTTGGTGCTTCCGTAGTTTGACAAGGCAGGTTGACAAAGGCAAGGCAATCAAAGCTCAGCCTCCTCAAGAATGAAGGCATGAGTTGACTAATCAGGCAGCATATATCACACTCAGCTTATTTGATTCTTTTTATCTTTTTATTATTTCAAAAAAACCATATTCTCTCTATTATTTTATTGAGAAAAAATTAGCAAACTTTTTTTGTTTTCTATAGTGTAAGATGTATTACAACTAAATATGTTATTAATTCATTTTATCATGCACTAAAAATCATTTTCCCTTTCAATAAATAGAAAATTAGAAAATAGATATCTATATATAGCAATCTATCTATCATCTATATAAAGAGGAACATTTGGGATTAGCTCAGAAAACAGGTAATGTCTAGAAGGAAATTCATTTAATGGCATATGGATTTTGATTCAATTGTACTCTCATACACACACCATTTGCTGGTAGACATCCTTCCTGGAGATCATGTCTATAATTAATGTGTAAACTATTCTGAGACTGTCATTCAGATTCTCATTATTTTCCATTCTCGCATGCTTTGATGAATTTGGCACAAGGTTATCTAGTTAGACTCCAAAATTACCACTTGGACTGTGTTTACTCCATATTCAGAAACATGATGGTGGGTTCTCTACTTTACTTGCTAACAAATTTAAAATCTCATTTGAGGTTTTCATCTTAATACCCCTCAAAATTGCTCTTCATGTTTTACTTCCATTTATTCAACATTTAAAATCATGTATTTTAAATATATATATGATGTCTGTTCTCCTGAGCTGTTTTCACATCTGTATTTACATAAATATATTCTTGCTTCTACTCCCAACCCTTTGTCTAACAAAATCTTTTTTTTTTTAGTATTTTTATTTATTTATTCATGAGAGACACAGAAAGGGAGAGGCAGAGATAAAGGCAGAAGGAGAAGCAGTCTCCATGCAGGGAGCCTGATTGTCTAACAAAATCCTAATGACGATTCATTTGAACTGTTTTTCCATAAGATTTATTTTGTGATGACTCTAAATTGGAAGTGATTTCTGGGTTTTTCAGTTAAAGCCCTCATTACAGATTTGTTGCTTATGCTACAATATATTTATGACTTATTAAAATCTTTTTTAAACTTTCTATTATTTAATTTTAATTTCCTTTTGTTATACCAAATTTGAGTCCAAGTTAACCATAATGTATCATGTGTTATAGATATCAATGTTTCTTCTCTCATCCAACCTGACTTCTAGATCACTTAGTTATTTGAAAGCAAGGTATTTATACGATTTTTGTTTCAATCTTTTGTTGCTATAAAAAATCTTCCAAATCTTACATACATTGGTCAAACCATTGTAAAATAAACAAGCCCTTAACGTTCACAATGAGTTTCCTTTTGAAAAAGTGATACTAAAGTATATTTCCATTGCTTGACGTAGTCTATTAACATCATGTTACAATATTTCTCATGACATTTACTGAAGGCCTATAAAGAATTTTAGTGGTAGGAATATAATAGAGAAATTTATCATTTTTGCCACTATTATATGAGAATTTAATTTGTTTGTAAGAAGTAAATAAAAATAATAGTCAAAGAAAGAAGACATTAACTTATTCAAGACAATTGTTTGACTATAAAAAATAGATTTTTGTGAACCATCAGCAATATGACAAAAATGTTTATATAACAATATGAAAGTGTTGAAATTCATCAGTACTCAATTTGGAATAATAATTAATTCAAGTCTACTTGTTGCAATATAAGTACAATTACGTAGAGAGAATTCATACACAACTTTAATGTTCTTTAAATGTCATAAAATGTTCTTTTGAACATGATTAAATTACTCAAATTCGAAAGGCAAGCAATGTCACTTATGTTAATGTAGCGTTAATGACATTAAATAGAAAAATAACTTTTTACTTAAAAATAAGGCAGCAAAGTCCACCTAAAAGGCAAATAAATGCTAGATGATATAAATCCTGAAATTAAAATAAAAACTACACATTTTTGAGTTTGTTGAAATACACATAACCTGAAAATTTTCAGCCATGTTTAACGTTGTGTGTGCCTATAAATTATGCTGTTTAGAAATAATTATTGAATCTTTACTATGTCTTCTAAATCTGAGATTATAATTTTACAAAACCTTTACTCTGGTAAGCATGGTAAATTTGAAAAAGGTATATTAAATTGTTTAATATATTCTGCAATAATAGATTTACACAGCAACATCGAAATTTATTCATGGTCACTTACAAACTATAGATGGCCACATACAGTACATACAGCCACAAAAACTGGAGCTGGGAATTAGGCCAATTTAAAGGGTTTTGCAGGTACATTCAAATCAAGTAGTTCAATAGGCAAGTCCAGAGAGGATAATTAAGGGCAGATGGTAATTATACACATTTACTCAGCACTCAGAAACAGAAAACATTGGAGAAGTAGCAAAATTAGTGGGATGACAGTGTACTCAGTGTGATACTGGCAGAGTTTGAGGAGGATATTGCAACACATCCAAGGAGAAATGTGCAATAAATAACTGGATATATGTATCTGGAGTTTACTAAAGATGTTTGAAATGGTCATCAGTATCTAAATGACAATTGAAGCAAGAGGAGACAATGAAGATCAGAAAGAATCATCAGAGTGAAAAGGGAAGACTGGCTAAGTATACAAGGTACCAATATGTAAATGAAGAAAAAGGGAAAAGAGACATCCATAAAGGATTTTGGGTAGGGTTAGCCAGAGAAACAGAGAAAAAAAAATCAGGAGAATGCAATATCAAGAAGGAAAAAGTTCTACATTTTTCAGACACTGCTTAGAGGACAAGATATATGAAAAGTGATAAACTTTTGGCCATAGGAATAAAAACATTGGTGATCTTGGCAAAAAAATAATTTCAGTGAAGTAGAGAGGGGTAGGCAGAAACAAAACCATGCTCAACGTATTTCAAGCACAAAACACATAAAAATCACACTCAGGTACATCAAAATAAGACTTCTCAAAACAACTGTAAAAAGAAAATCATAAAAGCAGTCAGAACAAGAAAGACATATTACATATATGAAAAAGACAAAGATGATAAGCAGATTTTTTCCATGAAAAATGAGAGAGAAAAAACAGTACAGCAATATATTTAAAGTATTAAAGAGAAATCTCTGACAATCTAAAATTTATTCTCTTTGCAATATCTTCCAAAAATTAAAATGAAATACAATTTTGAGACCTATAAAAACTTAAATAATTCATCAAAAGTATAACTTCACTACAAAAAATAGTGTTAAGAACAACTTGTCAGGCAGAAAGTAATATGGATGTACACCAAGAAATAGAGAGCACTGGAAATGGCAGGTTTTTAAAAACTTTTCGGCCATTTTACTCCTAGGTATTCACTCAAGAGAAGGAATATGTACACCTGCACAAAGACTTACACAGGAGTGTTCTACACAGCACCTTCCTTTGTAATACTCCTACATTGTAAAGTTCCCAATTTCCATCAGTAGACAAGTGTGTAAGCAACCTGTTGTGTTTAACACTACTCAGCAATACAAAGGAATGAACTAGTGGTACTTGCATCAACATAAATTAATCTCAAAATGATTATCTTTTTTTTATTTTTTTAAATTTATTTATGATAGTCACAGAGAGAGAGAGGCAGAGACACAGGCAGAGGGAGAAGCAGGCTCCATGCACCGGGAGCCCGACGTGGGATTCGATACCGGGTCTCCAGGATCGCGCCCTGGGCCAAAGGCGGGCGCCAAACCGCTGAGCCACCCAGGGATCCCTCAAAATGATTAACTTGAGAAAAAACAAGCCAGATGTTAAAGGCTATAGACTATAAAATTTTATTTTTATAAACTCCATTAACTGTAAACCAATATATAGTACAGAAAACAAATGAGTAGTTGCCTCCAGGACCTGCATTATTGATTTCAATATCATATGAAAAATCATTTAAAAATTAACAGGTAAAACACTATGTACTAATTAGAGAACAAAGACAGTTGTCTAATTTAAAAGTGTCTTAGAATTTCAGCAGTGTAAAGCTTTGAAGTTCAAACCCAAAGGAAAGGAGAGACACTGCCATAGGAAAAGTGTCTTTGATAAAATGGGCAATTAAATAAAATACCCTCCCCCCAAATATGATTAAAACTAATATTCGTTTGTAATATGTACTTTGTAAAATGATTATACCATGTACAAATACAGGTATTGAAAGCTTGAATGTAATGTTACTGTCATCTTATCTTAACCAAAATTTCACTTATTTCAGGACTAGGACTTCTGATTCACTTCTGTCTTCTGTCCATGCCAGTTATCCAAAGGGACCTTAAAATGACATTTCTTTCTTATTTGTTTCCATGGCACACTGAAATCAGCATGTACAGCAAATGGGAAAAATCATGTCTGTCTAATCAAAAAGTTGTATTTGTTTCTCACTTATATGTAGAATTTAAGAAACAAAACAGAGGATCAAAGGGGGAAGGGAGGGAAAAACAAAACAAGACAAAATCAGAGAGGAAGACAAACTATAAGAGAGTTTTAATCATGGGAAACAAACTGAGGGTCCACAGGAGGGGAAGAGGGTAGGAGGATGGGTTAAGTGGTTGTTGGACATTAAGGAGGACATGTAATGTAGTGAGCACTGGGTGTTATATACAACTGAAGAATCTCTAAACTGTACCTCTGAAACTAATAATACACTATATGTTAATCAATTGAAGTTAAATAAAAATGTTTATTAAAAAGATTGTACTTATAAAAAGTATCAGGAAGTAATGTAATGAGAATGTAATTTAAAAAAATAGGTCTTACATTATATGTTCTCATTCATTTGGGGAATATAAATAATAGTGAAAGGGAATATAAGGGAAGGGGGAAGAAATGTGTGGGAAATATCAGAAAGGGAGGCAGAACGTAAAGACTGCTAACTCTGGGAAACGAACTAGGGGTGGTAGAAGGGGAGGAGGGCGGGGGGTGGGAGTGAATGGGTGACGGGCACTGGGGGTTATTCTGTATGTTAGTAAATTGAACACCAATAAAAAATAAATTTAAAAAAAATAAAAAAATAAAAATAAATAAAAAAATAGGTCTTATATAACGTGTGTGTTACAGAGGACGTGGAGTGATGATTTCTCTATTACTTAACATTGTAACATTAGTAGATATCAAATAAGCATTAATTTCTTTCCATACAATTTTAGAACATCTTAATGAGGACCATATCTATTTTTAGATTTTTATCTGATAGTGCAATAAAGTATAAACATTATACACAACTTTATCATATACTAATTCCTTGCCATGAGTAACTCAGGGCAGGCACTATAACTCAGAATCACAGAATTATGATCATTAATGAACTCACAATATGTTAAAGTTCCCTTTATCCAGACCTGACCACTTCCTGATTTTTTATGCATAAGAATAAATTGCATTGATAAAACAACTTTGACTTCTTCTCACTCTCCAGTTTCCCTTACTTGCTATTTGGCAAATATTTGGCAAGTAGTATAATAACTACTTGGAGATGAGCCCAGCCCTGTTTGTAGTGGATTTACTGGTCTCTGTGGGGGTGAATCACACGACCCACAGATTATATAAATTAATCAATATGTTACCAGTCATTTTTCCACCCTGGAAAAGCAACAAAAAGGCTAAAGTGAGCCTTAACATTCTGATCTTCCAAGGAAGCATGGATGATAAAATTTAAATTTTCTAGTTTCGGGATCCCTGGGTGGCGCAGCGGTTTGGCGCCTGCCTTTGGCCCGGGGCGCGATCCTGGAGACCCGGGATCGAATCCCACATCGGGCTCCCAGCATGGAGCCTGCTTCTCCCTCTGCCTGTGTCTCTGCCTCTCTGTCTCTCTCTGTGTGACTATCATGAATAAATAAATAAAATCTTTAAAAAAAAATTTTTCTAGTTTCATTGCTAGTATACACACATACACACATACCAACAATGAACACACTCAAGAGGACACAAAGACAAATGAACATGCCATATATATATATAATATATATTATATATATATATATATAATATATATATATATACTTTTTAAGGTGGGGGTAGAAATGAAAGGTCAAGCTATCAAATTTTCTGCCAGAACCAACCAAACTCTATCTAGTATTAGAATTTCTTCTGAATCATTTAACTGGCTATCTTCTTCACTAGCATGAGGCTTGACACAAAATGTTAAGAGATTTCACTGAGGTTTTGGGTTTAGGAGTATTTCTCAAATTAAAGCATTTGTTTCCCCAGATCTTACAGAAAGTAAAAATCATGATTTACAGTAAATCAAATTCTTTGTTTAATGCTTTTTAGAACACTGCATGGTGCAGGGAAGCCTGCTTAGAAACTCTCAAAATGTCACCGTGTAGATGAATGCCTATCAGCTTTATTAAATATTCAGAAAAGGCTGGAAATATTGTTTATGGAATTCTGAAAGGAGGTTTAAGTTTATGGAACTTTTGAAAAACTCTTTCAAATAAAGCATTTGGTAATGCCAAAACATTAAAAATTATAATCTCAAAGTTATAGAAAATTAACTTGTAAAGTAATTTAGATTTAAAATCTTTAGAAATGGAATAATGCAAATGTATAGTGCTTCTGCTATCTCACTGTGAATCTTAATATTGAAAATTATGGGTGGCTCAGCGGTTTGGAGCCTGCCTTTGCCTCAGGGCGTGATCCTGGAGTCCCGGGATCCAGTCCCACATCGGGCTCCCTGCATGGAGCCTGCTTCTCCCTCTGCCTGTGTCTCTGCCTCTCTCTATCTGTGTCCCTCATTAATAAATAAATAAAATCTTAAAAAAAATTCTATGACATGTTCTAAGTCTTAAAAAAGCTATTTTAATAAAATAAATTGCTAAGCATGCTACCTTTGCTATTAAGAGGTAATCATAATATGGATTTTTATAATTAATGATTTTTTAGATGAAATTATCTCTCACATAAATATGACAATTTTTTCTTACATATGTGTACAAAGGTAAATGAATGACTACATTGCTACTCTTACTAGTGAATTTGGAATAACAATATTTCAAAATACAGGGAAAATATCAACCTAGCATTAAGTCAATCTAACAATGTTTCCATTAAATTAGAAATATTATATTCTTTTTTCTCACTCTCTTCCTAAACCAATTCCAGAACTAAATGTACCAAGTTGTTAAATCAATAGTTTGAAAGAGCACATCTCCAGATAAATGCAAATGATGACAAGAGTAAATAAATCTGATTATGTCCTTGCTACAAAAGTTATCACTGAGACCAGTAAGGCATATATGAATGCTTAATTGCTTTTGTGTATTTAAACAAAGATGTTTAACAATTCAAGAAGCTTGTATAAGTCATTTGGTCTCTAACAGACAGTAAAGCAGGGAGATAGTTTAATTCTGTATTTCTACCATCTTGGACAGTACTGCAAGAGAAAAGTCCAATTATTTGAGTGGGTACATATTTTGCCCAAATAGTTAGCTACCACTGGGCTGCAGAAATAAAATAAAGAGACAAAGAAAAATACCTTTTCTGTAGATTCTGAGAAAAAAAAACCCACAGGTTTTTCAAAGCCAAATAATAAGGAAAATATCTGCTTCAAATAGATATTGACAAATATACATCACAGTAGGATCAAAGAAATTTTAAAAATAATAATAGTGTCAATATGTGGGGAAGTAATAGGTACCATATTAAATATTGGTCAGAAAACAAATTGTCACATTTCTGGTGCAGGGGAGATATTTTATAATATATAAATCTGTAAAGCTATGCGTACACTAATCTATCAATTTTACTCTCTGAGCATTTATCTGAAGAAAATAACCCTGGCTACATACAAAAAATTACCTAAAAGGATATAAATTTTAAGTACCCCAAGTGGCAAATACAGAACTAGTTAATTAATGAAATGTATTTATATTATAAAATACTATGTGATTATTAAAAGGATGTAAAATGTATTAATTGGATACAAATACATCAAGGACGTATTGTTGATTGAAAAAACAATGCTATTTATCTCCATATTTTTTGAGGTTATTGTTAACAATTAAATAATTACAGAAGGTATATACTGAATTATTTCTTGGCAGAAAATTAGCTGCCCTTTCTAGTTAGATATCACTCCATCCCGGTATTCAGGATTAATTTTAGGGATTTCCTGTTTATAGATCATAGAACCTTCCTCTTCGCTCAACCACACCTGATACATTCAGGCAGCCATGATTATCCTGGCCAGTCTGGACTAATTGCATCTTTCTCAAAATGTCATCTGACAGTTTATTCTCTAATTTTACCTTTAATGTGTAAACTTGTGAGATATCAGAAATAATACTTGTTTTTTCGTTTGGAAAACAGAGAAACCAACAAAGCCAACACTCAGGGAAAGCTAAGATCAGAGGTTGAATAAAAGACTGTGCAAAATTCTGATCTGTGATTCTAACCCATGTCTAAGCCCTAGCTGCAGTCTTAAATTTAATGCAATGAAAATCTTGTATTCATATCATAAATTCCTCATTTTGCTTATGCTACCTACAGTGAATTTCTATTATACGTCCATAAACATTTTCTCTGCAAAAGTTCTAGAGTTATGTTAATAGTGGCTATTATTAACAAATGTTAATAGTGGCTATTAACTTGTAGTAGAATAATAGACTTTCTTTCTTGTGTATATGGTATTTACAGATAAAACTTTTAGAACTTTATTTGGCAGATGTTTGTCAGTGGTTACTTCCTGCAGGTGAACCACCTGAAGGAATGAGTCACAACTCAGAATTGGAATCTGGGATGGGGAGACTCTATATACTTTCTATATTTAAAAATTTCTATGTGCCATAGTAACATATTTTCCACTAATTCCATTTCAAAATTTGAGCAAATATACTTTGCCATAAATTACTCTCTGAGCATTTAGGAAAATCATAAAGGCAGAAAGAGAAAGAGATAGACATGGAGAAAGAGTGAGAGACAAAGCAAGACCCAGGCAGAAATATGAAGTAAGATTAAAAGGGCAAGAGAGGGCAGCCCGGGTGGCTCAGTGGTTTAGCGTCACCTTTAGTCCAGGGCCTGATCCTGTGGAGCCGGGATGGAGTCCCACATCAGGCTCCCTGCATGGAGCCTGCTTCTCTCTCTGCCTGTGTCTCTGCCTCTCTCTCTGTCTCTAATGAATAAATAAATAAAATCTTAAAAAAAGGTGGGGGGACAACAGAACAGATAGCACTCAAATTCCCTTATGAATCTGGAGAAGAAAATGAATTTGTTATTCTAAATAAAATGTGACCTTCTCTATCATTGGGATGCTAAGGTGTATGCCTTGTATACAAGGGAAAGAATTTGTTTCAACTGCATGCAATTGTATTCTAAAAATAGTTGTAAAAAACTTAGTTATAATTTTCAGCATTTACCAGAAACTAAACTAACCCTACAAAATGCTATTTCGATTCCATTTCTATGTCTTTGCCAATGGATTATGTGATTATTTATGAGGCTATACAATGAAGCTTTCAGCAGCTCCATGTTTTGAAAGTCCATTTTCAAGATTAAAAGGCTATAGAATTGAAATATATTTGTTCATGAGCCAAAAATAGCAGTGCACTTATAAACAGAAGGGAAATTTTATAGGTATATCAAAACAAAATTATTGCTTCTGTAATTTCTGAATTAAATTTCATTTTTACATATAGAATGATCACAATATTAAAAACTATTACATTCTAAATATAAGAATTTCCTGATGTAACATAGGAACTGGCAGCAAATCCCAACACTAAAAAAAAAATACAATTCTGTCTAGTGGTTTTCTTGAGATTAAGATGCATATTGAAAAACCTTGAAATCCATTAATCTCTGATGAAAAACATACTTAATGAGATTTTTTTCCTTTAAAGTCATTTGCTTTAAGAAATATGTATCATCTATTGCTCTTGACATGAATTCAATCTATTCTATTGTCTATAAATACTTTCCTGGGTACAATGTGACAGTAAGCCATAAAATGAAAAGGACTTTACTGTGAAAATCAGCATCAATCCATTTGTGTATTTTATAAACACTCTTCCCTTCTCCAATGGCCATGAGAAGAGACTTTTCTATGGTAATGACCTTTTTTCGTTGCAAAGCAACACATTGCTCATATGAGAGAAAGCAATGAATGTTTCCAATAAAATTGCAAGTGTCAGCAACTGTGTCAATCAGACAACAAATGAGTGATGTTGATTAAGATATATATTTCCATCTTAGTACCTAAGTATTCAAAATTTGTAAAAAGTGTGCTAACACATATGCTTTCTTAATTTTTGATCTTCTTAGTAATGAGAAAGTTTAAAGAACGCTTTCATTCACCTGTATCTGCTACAAATTTCAAGGAGGAAGTGATTAAAAAATCCATATTCAAATCCAAAATATTATAACTGCATTTTCAAGTAAGTGGTAATATATTTTAACATTTTTTATGAGTCACAGGAGACAGATTTTCATAACTCTTTTGACAAGTTTATTGAAACATAAATTTGTTTTCTCTTTGGAACAAGACACCTTGTCAATGTCATTCTTGGACTATTTATCCTCATATTTTTTTCATCATTACCATGAGTTTATTCGACTTAGATTAATTAAAAAAATATGTTGGAGTTTCACTATTGTGCATCCTACTGAAATAATGGACTTAGCAACAATCACTAATGTACCTTCTATAAGCACTCATAATAGTGTCCATATCCTCTTTTCATTTTGTTATTAAGGATCACTGAAAAATGTTTCATTTTAACATTAAAAAATACTAAATTATGGACACATAAAAAGTCATTAATAAGATCTACCTACTGCATTATAATGCTTCCCTTATATAATTTTACATGATTTGATAATTATATTTCAAAATCAAGATATATTTTTTGCTTGGATTAAATATGAACCCAACAACCCAAGTGTAATAACATAATTCAGAATAATTATTCAATATGACTCTAAAGCATCATGGTAATTGCATATATTTTAAAGTTCATTTTATATGCAAAATTTGTTGCAGGGAAATATAAATACTGTATGTTTTATACAAAGTTTTAAATAATAAATATATATATGGCCAAATTCTGTGAAGAAAATTGCCTGGAAATAGGAGTCCCAGGAGCAAAATAAATTACCATTAAATAAGTTATAATTCATGTGCACTTTTAAATGATAAGTGGGAATAACATTACTATGCCATACAGATTCTATTTATTTCCTGGATATTCTGTATTAGGTATAAAGTTACCCTCCATTCTAACTTTTATCCATCAGAACAGATTGGAAATGAAGTACATTTTTTAGACTTATTTATATCCAGTAATTTCTTTCTAAGAAACAGATGTTTGGAGGATGTAGCTAAGCCCCAAGACTATTTCCTACAACTATGGCTGATAGGTCTGGCAAGTAATACATGAAGTCATTCCATAGCCAAATTCATTCCAGGATCCATTCTCTGGCTTCTGAGATGGGAGAGGCAGTTATGTCAGGAATGACTGCAGCTCCTAGCATTAGGCATACTCTAATGGAAGCTTCCGTAGAGCAAGTCTGTGTTATTTTGTAAGTCATTCTTAGATGATTCAATTGAGAATTTCCTTTCAGAACTCCCATTAATTTTGTAAACACCAACATGCCTGTTGTAATTCCTTTCCTATTTAAAATAATAGGAGTTGTTTTTGCTTCTGACAATGATCTATGAATGATGCATTATTTTGTACAAGAATTAAGATAGGATGGCTGCTCGCAATGGAACTTGATCAAAGAAGGAAAATGACAAGTTATGTTTTAGCTTCTCAGCTCAGGGCAAATTCTGAGGACCAGATTTCATTTTTATGACTATTCTACTAGATCTTACATCTTGAAAATCTTACTGAAAACACACACACACACACACACACAAACAGACAACAAAATCTGATATGATATGGCAAGTACTATAATACAGTATGCTAAATTCACAGCTATTCTGGAGGTACTAAGTAAAATTTCTCTTATTTATTAGAAAGGCTGTGACCTACATAATCATCGTGAAGACATCCTGATAAAATTCAAATGAATCTACACATATTGGATACAGAAACTTCTGCTTTTCCCTTATTAAGACTATTCCTATCTTGTCTGAAGATCTAGCAATTACTTCACCTTAGGTATTTTCCTTGCAATAGAACACAATATACCTAGCCCATTTTTACCACATGTCTGTATCTAGCACTAATTCAGAGCCAGATCTCTAATGCCCCAGCAAACAATTTTAAAGTCTGAACTGACAAGAGAATTTATAGATTTTGCTAATTATTATCAGGAATCTGAAGAATATATGTAAGATTCTGGCAGTGATAGATAAGAGGGAAAAGGATAAATGGTTTGGATCAATATAGTTACTGATACGGACATATTTGTTGAGCTTATGCCTACTTCTATATATTATTGAAAGTGAACTATTGAATCTTTATTGTTGAATTACCAGTTTTTAATTGTATATTATCAGTTTTGGCTTCATGTATTTTAGGGCTCTCTTGTCAAGTACCATATGTTTATGATTGTCATATTTTTCTCATGGATTAACACTTATATTGTTTAAAAAGTGTTTTTTTTCTATCTTGTAGCATTTTCTGTTTTAAAGCCTACTTTCTTCTTGTAATACTATAGGTATTGCAGCATTTTTATGGTTGCTGTTTGTAAATATACCATTTTCCATTCTTTGCTTTCAATCTTTTTTTATATTTGAATCTAAAATGTGCCTCCTGTAAATATTTTTTAATCCTATACAAATATTTGTCTTTGAATTGGATATTTAGTCTATTCACATTTAGTGTTATATTGGATATAGTTGGATTTATATTTATTTCTTATTTTATATATGTGTCATGTCCAGTTAGCTTCTTCCTCTATTCCTCCTTGTTTCATTTTTCATTGAGTATTTCCTATGGTAACATTTACATTTCTTTGATGCTTTCTTCATTGTATTTTTAAAGTTATTTTCCTAGTGGTTTCCCTAGGATTACATGTATATCTTAACAGAATCTGCATTGAATGTCAAAAAAAAAAAAAAGAAAAAGAAAAGAAAAGAAAAATAAAACACCTTAATTCTAGTGAGATTTTAAAATGTTGTCTCTATACATCTAGGTAGTGATGCGCAGTACCAACGTATCTGTTGCTCTCTTAAATAATAATAGTAGTAATAATAATAATAATATTTATTTATTTGAGAGAGAAAGGGAGAAAGAAAGAATGAGTAGGACAGGGAATGCCAGAGGGAAAGAGAAAAATTTGAGCAGACTCTGCACTCAGCACAGAACCTGACAGGGCTCAATCTCATGACCCTGAGATCACGACCTGAATGGAAACCAAGAATTAAACCCTTAACCAACTGTGTCACACAAGGCACCCCTACCTGTCTATTTCTATAATTTGGGGGGAAGTGCTTTGGCTTGTGACTTCAATTCCCTTATAAATCTAAGAATACTTGTTAATTTTAATTTGTTCAGTTTTTTGCTTGTTGTTAGGCCAGAGTGATGACTTCTATGATCTTTACATGTGAAGCCAGAAAGTAGAAGTTCCTCCATTCTTTTATTTTTAACCAAATAACTCATTCAAAGGCTTCAAAGTTAATTAAATTTGAACTCTATGAGAATATTATATTGCATTTTTGAATGATGTATTGGTGGTAACATATATAAGAATAAAAAATGCCTTGAGGAAAACATTAATATCTTTATTCCAACTGAGTCTCAATAATGTGAAAGAAATTAGAAATCAGTGAATTGCTGTTGATTCTCTTTGTTTTGTGGCTCACTCTGTATGGAATATTTAAAGTGTATTTATAGTTTACTCCTTCTTGATAATTAATAATTACAATCTAGAGAAATTATTATTGCAAATTTTTTTGTTTAATTTCTGTTTTTTATTCCTCCCTTTATAAATTGTTGCCTATAATGTAGCATATGTCTCAATACCTGACAGTTCATTTAATAACATTGTTCATTATACATCCAGTAGATCTCGATAGGCAAGTGGTGAATATGTGGCTTTATCTTATTATTTTGATGTATAATATTTGGTTTTGCACCAGATTTAAAGTTTACAAGGATTACAAGTAGCTCCACCAATCCCATTAACTTGCATATTCAAAATCAAAATGGTTAAGCCAATGAAAGAAAAGAATTTACAAAATACAAAAATATAAATTCTCAGAAATTCTCAAAAAAGAAAATTTTATCTTAATAATTCTCAAAGCAACTCAAATTTAAAACATTTTGTCAGTCAAATATATGTTGAAACTTGTGATAGCCAAGATGAAATTAAAAGCACTGAATTTACACTTCTTCCTTAAACAAATTGAAACTTAACACAATACAGGAAACAATACATTTTAAAATATAAGTACTTGCTTGGATCACCTATAGTATAAGACAAAAATCCACAAAAGAAGGCAAATGATCAAAATGAGCCCAGTGAGCTTTCTAACTCACTTCTGATAGATAACTTCTAGATCAAAGAACATGACAAGGAACCTATATCAAGATATATCACCTAATTGCTAAAAACCAGTAATAATATAAAAATCTTAAAAGCAATAAGAAAAAGTCATATTATATACAAAAAAGCAAAGAAAGAATGATATCAGTCTTCTTGTCAGAAACAATAAAAGCCAAACACAGTGGAGTGGCATATTAAATGATTAAACTTTTTTCACAGGAATATATATATATCCAAAAAAATTGTTTTCAAAAAGAAAGACGAGCTTTTCCACCTGTTCATAATGTAGAGTATTGCAAAAAATATCATTCCTACATAATAATGAAAAAAATGCTGACAAACTTCAAAATCTTAACTTTTTTGGTGACCATCAAAGAACTGAAGTTGCCTAGCATCAACCAACAAGCAACAGTATTTCACTGGAGGGGGTCAAGAGCATGGAGTTGGAGCTGTCTCTGATATATATAAATGTTAAAATGTTAAAAAAAAAAATATATATATATATTCCTGAAAGTTGAAAATGGAGCATAAGCACTAGGAAACCTTTCTGACACCTAGCTCCTACTTTAAGCATAGGTGAGAGAAGCTCACCACTGGAAGACTATGAAACTGTAGTACGCTGAAGGTGCTAAAAGCAGCAATGGTACCCAAAATCAGATAATCTTCTAACTAGACTGGCACAAGCTCTGGCTCTAAGAGTCTAACAGGAGAGGAGTTATAAGTACTATTTACCTCAATCTTTACTGCCCTATGCTCAACATCCAGCGTGAAATCAAAATTATGAGATACTCCTAAAACAAAAATTAAACCAAAAGTAACTATTGAACAATAAAGAAACCAACAGATTCAGAGCTGATTCAGATTTTGCAATAATTGCAGAACACAAACTTTCACTATTTGCAGACAACGTGGTAGTCTATGTAGAAAACCTGAAAGGCTCCATTAAAAAATTGCTGGAACTCATGAATTTAGCAAAGTTGCAGGATATAAAACCAGTATGTAGAAATCTGTTGCATTTCTCTGCTCCAATAATGAAGCAAAAGAAAAAGAAATCAAGGAATTAATCTCATTTTCAATTACACCAAAATAATATGATATCTAGGAATAAATCTAACTAAAGAAGTAAAAGATCTATATTCTGAAAACTGTAGAACTCTTATGAAAGAAATTAAAGAGGAAACAAAGAAATAGAAAAACAACCCATGCCCATGTATTGGAAGAACAAATATTGTTAACATGGCTATGCTACCCAAGGCAATATACACATTTTATGTGATCCCCATCAAAATACCATCAGTATTTTTCATAGAACTAGAACAAACAATTCTAAAATTTGTATGGAGTCACAAAAGACCTTTAATAGCCAAAGCAATTATGAAAAAGCAAAACAAAACTGGAAACATTACAATTCCAGATTTCAAGTTATATTCTAAAACTCTAATCATCATAATGGTATGGTACTGGCACAAAAACAGACACATAGATCAATGGAATAGAAGACAGAACCAGGAATGGACCCACAACTACATGGCCAACTAATCTTTGACAAAACAGGAAAGAATATCCAATGGAAAAAAGACAGTCACTCCAACAAATAATGTTGGGAAAACTGGATAGCAGCACACAGAAGGATGAAGCTGGACCACTTTCTAACACTATACACAAAAATAAACTAAAAATGGATGAAAGGCCTTAATCTGAGACAGGAAACCATCAAAATCCTAGGGGAGAGCACAGAAAGCAGTCTCTTTGACCTTGGCCATAACAACTACATACTAGACACATTACCATAGGCAAGGGAAACAGAAAATATGAACTGTTGAGACTTCAAGATAAAAAGTTTCTGCATAGCAAAGGAAACAATCAACAAGACTAAAAGGCAGCCTATGGAATGGGAGAAGATATGTTCCAAAGACATATAAATATATATAAAGGGTTAGTATATATATAAATATATATATAATAATTATAATTATATATAAAAATATATATAAAGGGTCAGTATGTATAAAGGGTTAGTATTCAAAATCTACAAAGAACTTATCAAACTCAACACCCAAAAAACAATTGACCCAGTTAAGAAATGGGCAAAAGACATGAATAGACTCTTTTCTGAAAAAGACATTCAGATGGCTATAACAGACACATGAAAAAGCCTCAACATCATTCATTATCAGGAAAATACAAATCAAAACCATGATGAGATACCATCTCATGTCTCTCAGGATGGCTAAAATTAACAATAGAAGAAAACAACAGATGTTGGCGAGGATGTAGAGAAAGGGGAGCCCTCTTGCATTGTTGGTGGGAATGCAAACTGGTGTATACAGCCACTCAGGACAACTGTACAGAGGTTCATCAAAATGTTAAAAATATTCCTACCCTACAATCCAGCAACTGCACTACTAGGTATTTACCCAAAGGACACAAAAATACAGATTCAGAGGGATCCATGCACCATGATGTTTATAGCAGCATTATCAACAATAGCCAAGCTATGGAGAAAGCCCAAATATCCATCAATAAATGAATGGATAAAGAATATATATATATATATATATATATATATGCAATGTACATACACAATGAGATATTACACAGCCATCAAAAAGAATAAAATTTTGCCTTTACAAAAACATGGATGCTCTAGAGTATAATATGCTAAGTGAAATTAGTCAAAGAAATTCAAATACCATATGATCTCACTCACAAGTGGAATTTAGAAAGAAAATAGATGAGCATATGTGAAGGGGGAAAAGAAAAAAAAAAAGGAGAGAGGAAAACAAGCCGTAAGAGACTATTAACAATAGAGAACAAGCTGAGGGTTAATGGAGAAATATGGGCTAAATGAATGATGAGTATTAAGGAGGACACTTGTTAGGATGAGCAGTGAGGGTTATATGTATATGTATATGTAAGTGATAAATACATAATTCTATTCCAGAAACCAATTAATTACCTAAAATTTAAATTTAGAAAAAAAAGAAAAAAGAAATCAACAGATTCAGAGCTGATTCAGATGTTGTAATACTCAGAAAGGAACATTAAAATAACTATTATTAATATATTAATGGGTTTAGTGGAAAAGGAGCATGTCTGAGAGCAGAGAGAAAGAAATTATGACTCAAATGGAAATGCCTGAAGTAAAAGATAAACAATATCAATAATAAAAATGTTAACAACAAAAAGTAGAATAAGAATTTATTTGATATGCTGTTAGTTTGATTCTCTTAATTTCAGTAGCCCAGAAAACCATGTAGGTATGTGCTTACTGATGAATTTTCCTGTGCACATCATTTCCATAATTATATTTTCTTTGTTCTATTTCACTGAATCTTCAGTCTCTTTTTCTCCCGAAATAGGTAGTAAGAAAATGAACTTCCTAGTTTGTTGCTTTGAATTGAGTACACAATTAAACATTTATATATTTTCCATATAAATATTTATCCATGCAAATGCATGTTATATATATATATGTGCATATACATGTTTGTATTTGTATGTGTGTGCATATCTGTTTACATAGATTCTGATCCTGACAATTAATGTACTTGACATCCCTTTTGGTTCCAGGCCCCTCATGAATCTCTAAGCAGTTGTCTTTTAAAACAGCAAGGTTGAATAGAAATAGTCTTGAATTCGTATTTTGTTCTGCCTCTTTTCAGATATGTTTCCTTGGGTAAATGATTTAACCTCACAGAGTGTACTGTATTGCCAAATAAGAGAAAAATATATTATCCAATACAAATGGTCACTGAATTCTTATAAAGTGCTAAGCTTAGGAGCCAGCACAATGAAAGTGGATATTTTCATGAATCATAAGAATTTATTGTTATAATCAAATAAGGAGTTTCCTAAATTGTAAAATCTCATTTATATTCTTATTTTAAAATTTTGAAATCCATTTATTACTATATGGATATTACTATATATGCTAGTTACTTTTTTAATATTTTATTTATTTATTCATGAGAGACACAGAGAGAGAGGCAGAGACACTGGCAAAGGGAGAAGTAGGCTCCATGCAGGCAGCCCGATGTAGGACTTGATCCCAGGACTCCAGGATCACACCCTGGGCCAAAGGCAGGCACTAAACCACTGAGCCACCCAGGGATCCCCCTGGTTACTTTTTTCTTAAGAAGTACTTAAAATGCCCTTTTCTTGTGTTCTCAATTTTTCTATGCTATTAAATATGCATAAGGTGCAGTTTTTGGGTTTTATTTGAATATTTATTTTCTGTTCTCCTATATTTTATTTGAAAACTTTCCTAATTCACATTGATGCGGATCCTGGCAAGTATATATTTCCAGTGATGACATGACGCACTTTGACCCTTATAAAAAGTGCATTCTTATAATTATATAAACTATTTTTCCAGAAACCAAATTTAGTAGCTCTACAATCATATAATCCACTGGGAAGATTTTTTGCACTGCCATCAATTCCACAAATCCTTCCTTTTCCTGTGTAGGACATGGGACATTAGTGATGGTCAGTTACTATTCTAAATCTTCCCCTCTTCCCTACACCCACACTTCAGAGCTATAGATTTTTCTCTTATTAATATCTTTAAATACATGTTTTGTTATTTGACTATGATAAGAGGTATCAATTAGTATTCTTCAGAAAGAACATTACCTTTAGCTTTTGAGTACAATATTTCTTCTTTTTTCTGTGCAAGTTCTTTCACTATACAGACTCGTGGTTTTTTTTTAATTGCCTGTTTTCTCACCATTGCTTTGTTTTCTAGATCACTTCTTCTGATCTTCATAATCTGTAACAGGATAGAGCACAATGTTTTTCTTCACATAGTTCCACTGTTCCTCTATCAAGTAGACCAGTTGGCCTTAAGCTCATACATAATTTGGAGTATCTCCAACAGGAAGACATTCACAGAAGGATGCCGTGAGGTTTATCAGAAATATTTCTCTTAGGACTCAAATATCTGGAGGTACCAGAAATATTGTGGCTTTCCCTAGCAAATCCCTACAAACTACACCAGCAAATTGATAGATTAACATACGTTTTCACAGAAAACTTATCAGACTTGAACTCCTCCCAAGACTTTATGAGTTGCAGAATTTATGGAAGCTTGGTGTTAGCTAAGATTTTCCAGTAAACAACCAATCAAATAAATGCTATTTGACTGGTTGGTTGTATATGGATATTTATGGATGTAGATGTGTATGTATACGTACATACACACATATTTCTGGAGGTTAATTTCCCAGTCCTACTCAAACCTTCATCCTCTGTATCTCTTTCAAACCTTGTACCCTCTGTGTCTTTCTTTCTTTCTTTCTTTCTTTCTTTCTTTCTTTCTTTCTTTCTTTCTTTCTTCTTTCTTTCTCTTTCTTTCTTTCTCTTTCTTTCTTCTTTTTTCTTTCTTTCTTCTTTCTTTCTTTCTTCCTTTCTTTCTTTCTTTCTTTCTTTCTTTCTTTCTTTCTTTCTTTCTTTCTTTCTTTCTTTTTTAGTTTCTTCTTTCTTTTTCTTTTTCCTTCTTTCCTTCTTCCCTTCCTTCCTTGCTTCCTTCCCACATTCATTGAGAATATAGTTATTTAGAATAGCCTAGTAGTTGCTGAGTTCCTCATGATTGCCTCTAGTGGAAGGAAAACTAGCAAAACACAATTGGGTAAACAATCACATTATTTTATGTTATAAATAGTTACAACGATAATGGAGGAAGGACTGTAATAGAGAAAAGTAGGAAAAATGCAGCCCTATGTCCCTCTGAGGAGTGAATAGTTAAGTAGACTTCTGAAGAAAGATAATCATTCAAGCATAAAAAAAGAGGGGGAAGGAAGCCAGAGATGAAGGATACTATGATGCAGCCTAAGGAGAAACCTCCTAAACATCACCAAAACAACCTATTGATTAAGCAGAGCCTTGTTGATCAATTACTGTGTAAAGAGACACTGGCCTCACAGATTGCCAAGGGGAGGTTAAGGACAAGATATTTTTTATATTATTGCAGCTTGATTTAAGGCAGAATTTTCAATGTAAAGCTTATTGTCACGGACAAAGTTCCTTATATAAAATTTTAGTGTTGATGGAAACAGGGTTGAGGTTTTGAAATGGACTTTGAAGAATAAACTGTTGTTTGACAAATCCAGTTGAGTGAACTATCACTCTGTTAAAGGAGTCCTTCACCTTGATTTTGGCAAGTTGAGTAACCTGCTTTTCAGCTCCAGAACTTTTTGAAACCTAAGGTTATTTTTCTTCCTGAGAAAGAATTTCCTAGATAGTGAAATCATGTTCATGGAGTCAGTCTTCATTTTTTATCCTTTTTTTTTTCATTTTTTATCCTTTTAAAGAGCTCTAGTGTAGATGATTTAAAATTTCAGTATGAGAATGGTTGGAAGAATAAAAAGGCCAGATTCTAGTGCTTCCTTTGGCAGCATATACACTTTAAAAAGGACCAGCTTCTATTTAATATCCAGTAGAGCATGGTGAGGAATACATGTCCAATGCACAAAATCATCATTGCTGTGTTTAATGAGAATAATGATCCCCGCTTGCATTCTACAAATGTCATTCTAGCTTTTGGGTAGAGAATGGATCAGAGAATGAAAAAGAAAACAAATGTGACATTTTGCCTTCAGTCTGGTTCTATACTCAGTTAAACACATCAAATTTCTTAAACTATGAGAGTTTCATATTTCTAAAAAGAAAAAAGGTTGTATTTCTAAAAGACCTACATTTCAAGATGGACCCAGAATAGCAGATATTCCTAAAAGAAGCCTTGAATTACAAAATTTAAAATTTTTCATAAATAACAGGAACTATGAGTTTTTAAGAAGCCTTAAAGCCTTACCTCTTGAAGCCAGCATAAAATAAGAATGTTCTTATATTTTGCAACTGAATATGGATTTTTTTCTCAGAATTAAAAAAAAACTGATTGAAACTGTGCAGTCAGAATTATTGCCTGCCTTAAAATAACTGGATATAGGTATCATTAGCATCATTGGTTCTTTCTGCTTGGGGACTTTGATTTTTTTCCTTTTAAGTGTATTTTTTTTTTCTATATGAGATAGGTGACTTTTCACTCTCATCATTCCAAACTTGTTTATGATAAATTTCCTTTGATTATTTAACAATAGAAAGAGAAATGGGGCAACAAATAAAGAGGTTATTGTAATTATACAAGCAAACTACTATACTTTGGACTAATTCAGAAAAGTGTAATAAAATGAAATTGATATATACATCAGACATTAAACGGTGGATGAAAGGGAGTCTGTAATTCTATCCTTATATCCTTTGTCCATTTTTTAGAGATTAATAAAGCAAGGAATATTGGAAATGAGCCTGAAATAATTCAGAAATCATTCTTTTCTTTTTATTCTACTTAACTTTTATAATGAACAAGTTTAGAAAATTTTCATACCTGCAAAAGTTTTCATCTGCATCATCAGTCAATACTTGTGTAGTCCTAAAGCCCACCTTCAATTGAAGTCAATTGCTCTTGGCTTCAGCTATGAAAAGATAGACTGTGAGTTCCCTATCTTTGTGGTTGTTACCCTAAGACAGGATGGCCACTGATAAAGATGTTACTCAATGAAACATTGAATTTCTTATGTCTCAGATGTTATGATAATCAGCAGTAGAATAATATTTTAAAAACCACCCTTCTCAGAATTTATAACATCTTTTCCTTTCTTTTGTTTTCTATTACAGAGTTTAGGACAGGTTGGGTAGAAAGACCTGGAGGCCACAACGACTTTGTGAGATCCAAGATCTGTATTGATCATGCCTATGCCAGTGACCAGGAACGGTAGTAATAACTCCAAATAGTAGTAAAGACAGAGAGGGTTGAGCTACTGCCAGAGGCTGGTTGCCAATCCAAATGTCCTAGTGTGTCACCATCTGGCACAAGTGTTAAAGGTTGCCAACCTCTTAAGTTAGAGCAATCATATGTATCAGCAGGTTTCCTGTCTTCTCTGATCACCAACAGATTGGTTCAAATACTACATTTTATCAAAATACGGTACTGAGACACTTTACATTGTTATGAGTATAACTTGCTTAAAAATAACTTGCTTATTTGTCCTTGAAATTAAGTGTAACATTCAGATGGTAAGTAAATGTTTTTGTAAAGAGTAAAGGAAGTACAGCTACCAACCTGTTAAAATGAAATTGCTTATTAATGATAAAAGTACAATTTTATTAAAAGAAACTTTAAAAAAACTACTTTTTAAAATAGCAGTTTTTATTCTAATAAACCATCATTGGGATCCCTGGGTGGCACAGTGGTTTGGCGCCTGCCTTTGGCCCAGGGCGCGATCCTGGAGACCCGGGATCGAATCCCACGTCGGGCTCCCGGTGCATGGAGCCTGCTTCTCCCTCTGCCTGTGTCTCTGCCTCTCTTTCTCTCTCTGTGACTATCATAAATAAATAAAAATTAAGAAAATAATAAACCATCATTGATAAGATTAATGTGGTTATAATATCATTATAGTTAAAGTTTTAGGATACTGTCCCAAACAAGACATTGTCAACGATGATGAAAAGTTCTGACCTATTTTTTTATTTGGTGGAAAACTTATCTTAAAATTTTGATAATGATATTGAAGTAACTATTAAAATAAATCTATTTTTTTCTCAAATGAGTAGAAAAGAAATATCCTGGAATTACAATATTTAAAGGGTTTATCTCCATGAGTGGAAAATAAACTCAAAAGTGAGATTATGTTAAATAGGTCACAAGAAATGATGCTCCTTTCTCGTGATTTAAAAGATACACTTAAATTTTCTTTTCTTTTTTTTTTAAGATTTATTTATTTATTTGAGAGACAGTGCAAGTGGGCAGAGGAAGAAGGAGAGAGAATCTCAAGTAGACTCCACACTGAGTGCAGAGTCCAACTCAGGGTAAATCTCAGAATTCTGACATCAGGATCTGAGCCAAAATCAAGGGTCGGATGCTTAACAAACTGCAGCACCCAGGTTCCCCTTAAATTTTTTTTAATAAAAAAGTTACAGAATTATGGAGTTAGTAAACATTGACCCTATGGAATAAATAATATTTTTTGTCATTTCCAATTTCAATATGAATATAACATACTTTTATCTAAAACAACAGCCATGCTGTTGCAAATAACATTGATTTACATACATGCTTACCATCTCTTCTTTATCCATTTATCTACTGATATATAGGTTGTATACATAACTTGGCTATTTTAAATAATGCTGCAATAAACACAGGAGTACTTCTATCTTTTCAAATCAATGTTTTTTTATTCTTTGGGTAAATAATAGTGAAATTACTGGATTCATATGGTAATTCTATTTTTAATTTTTGAGGAATCTCTAAACTGTTTTCCAGAGTGGCAGCACCAGTTTGCATTCCCACCAGTAGTGCATGGGGGTTCCTTTTCTCCACATCCTCACCAACACCTGTTTCTTATGTTGTTAGTTTTAACCATTTTGAGAGGTGTAAGGTGATATCTTGTTGTGATTTTGATTTGTATTTTCCTGATGACTAATGATGTTGAGCATCTTTTCATATGTCTGTGATCATCTGTATGTCTTCTTTGGAGAAATATTTGTTCATGTCTTCTGCTCATTTCTTGCTATATTATTTGTTATTTTGATTTGAGTTGTATAAATTCTTTTTTTTAAAAAGATTTTATTTATTTATTCATGAGAGACACAGAGAGAGAGGTAGAGGCACAGGCAGAGGGAGAAGCAGGTTCCATGCAAGGAGCCAGATATGGGATTCGATCCTGGGTCTCCAGGATCACACCCCGGGCTGCAGGCGGCGCTAAACCGCTGTGCCACTGGGGCTGCCCGTATAAATTCTTTATACATTTTGGATACTAACCCTTTTTGGATATGTAATTTGCAAATATCTTCTGTTCAGTAGGTTATCCTTTAGTTTTGTTGATAGATTCCTTTGCTATGCAGATTTTTTTTTTTTGGCTTAGTCCCAATTGTTTATTTTTGCTTTTGTTTCCCTTGCCTCAGGAGACATATCCAGAAAATATTTCTGAGGCTAATGTCTGAGAAATTACTGCCTGTGCTCTCTCCTAACATTTTTATGGTTTCAAGTCTCACATTTAGGTCTATAATACATTTTGAGTTTATCTTTGTTTTTGGTGTGAGAAGGTGGTCCAGATTCTCAACACTATTTTGGTGACTTTTTCCCATTGTATATTCTTACCTCCTTTGTTGAAGATTAATTGACCATACAGTATGAGTTTATTTCTAGGCTCTCTATTCTGTCCCAATTATCCATGTGTCTGTTTTTGTGCCTGTACCATACTGTTTTGATTACTGTGGCTTAGTAGTATATCTTGAAATATGGAATTGTGATGCCTCCAGTTTTGTTCTTCTCTTTCAAGACCACTTTGCTAATCAGGGTCTTCTATGGTTCCACTCAAATTTTATGATTGTTTGTTCTGTGGGAACTGCAGTTGGTATTTTGATAAGTATTCCATGAAATGTGTAGATTGCTCTGGGTAGTGTGGACATTTTAATAATATTTGTTCTCCAAATTCATGAACATGGAATATCTTTCCATTCGTTTGTGTCGTTTTCAATTTCTTCCATAAATGTTTTATTGCTTTCAGAACATAGGTCTTTCATCTCTTTGGTTAGTTTTATTCCTAGGTATCTTATAGTTTTTGATGTACGGGTCTTTTACCTCCCTGGTTAAGTTTATTTTTAGGAGTTTTATCATTTTGGTGAAATTATAAATGGAGTTGTTTTCTTAATTTCTCTTTCTGCTTTTTCATTATTATTGTATAGAAATGCAAGGGATTTTGTGCATTTTTTTTTTCTGTGACTTGTCGGTTCTAGTAGCTTTTGGTGGTGTCTTTAGGGTTTTCTACATATAGTATCATGCCTTCTGCAAAAAGTAAAAGTTTTACTTCTACTTTACCAATTTAGGTACTTTTTATTTCTTTTTCTTATCTGACTGCTGTGGCTAGGACTTGCAATACTATGCTGAACAGAAGTTGTAAGAGTGAACATCCTTTCCTGGTTCCTGATGTTAAGGGGAAAGTTCTCAGTTTTTCACTATTGAGTGTGACACTAGCTGTGGGTTTTTCATTTATTGTCCTTATTATGTTGAGGTGTGTTCTCTCTAAACCTGCTTTGTTGAGGGTTTTTATCATTAATGGATATTGTACTTTGTCAAATTCTTTCTCAATTTGCATCTATTGAAATGATATGTTTTTTATCGTTTCTTCTATTGACATAATGTATCATGCTGATTGATTTATGAAAATCAACCACTCTTGTATCCTTGAAATAAATCCCACTTAATTGCAGTGAATAATTTTCTCATTTTATCGTTGGATTTGGCTTGCTAATATTTTGTTGAGGATTTTTGCATTCATGTTCATCATAGATATTGGACTGTCATTCTCTTTTGGTTGCATCTATCTGATTTTGGTATCAGGATAATGCTAGCCTTGTAAAATGCATTTGGAAGCTTTGCTTCTTCTATATTTAGAACAACCTGGGGAGAATGAGTATTAGCACTTCATTAAATGTTTGGTAGAATTCACCTGTGAAGCCATCTGGTCCTGGACTTTTGATTGGTTGGGAGTTTTTTGAGTACTGATTCAATTTCTTTGCCAGTAATCAGTCTATTCAAATTTTCTATTTCTATCTATTTCAGTTTTGAGAGGTTATATGTTCCTAGGAATTTATCTATTTCTTCTACATTGTACAATTTATTGGAATATAATTTTTCAAATATTCTCTTATAATCCTTTGCATTTCTGGGGTGCTTATTGTTTTGTCTATTTCTGATTTTATTTTTTGAGAGTTTGTGTGTGTGTGTGTGTGTGTGTGTGTGTGTGTGTATGTGTGTGTGTGAATTTGGCTAAAGGTTAATCAGTTTTGTTGACCTTTTTAAAAAACCAGGTCTTGGGACACCTACAAGGCTCAGTGGTTGAGCATTCACTGCAATCAAGTGGGATAGAATTTTCTTAGCTGCAAATGTTTTCTCTTAGCACCTCGAGTATAAATACAATGTCATTTTCTTCTGGCCTGCAAAATTTCCACTGAAAAATCAGCTGATAGCCTTATGAGGTTTCCCTTGTATATAACTATTTTATTCTTGCTGCTTTTAAAATTCTCTTTGTCACTACTTTTTACTGTTTTAATTACTATGCACCTCGATGTATTCTCCTTGGTTTGATTTTGTGGGGTCTCTCTGTTACTTCTGGATCTGGATTTCAGTTTCTGTCCCCCAGATTCAGTAAGTATTTAGCTATTATTTCTTCAAATCAGTTTGCTGACCTCTTTTTTTTCTCTCCTCTCCTTCTGAGAGCCCTGTAATGCAAATGTTATATATTTGGTGGTGTTGCTGAGTTCCCACAGTCTATTTTAATTTATTAATATTGTTTTTTCTCTCTCCTATTCTGCTTGATTGCTTTCCATCACTTTGTCCTCCAGGTCAGTGATCTGTCTTCTGCTTCCTCTTGTCTACTATTTATTCCCCCTTGTATAATTTATTTACATTTATTGAGTCCTTCATCTCTGTTTTTTTGTTTTTGTTTTGTTTTGTTTTCTATCTCTTTTTTGAGGGTCTCCCTGAGATCCTCCACTTTTCTCAAGTAGTACCTTTATGACCATTACTTTAAATTATCTATCAGCATATTATTTATCACTATTTCATTTAGCTCTCTTGTGACTTTGTCTTATTCTTCTATATGGGACTTTTTTTTTTTGACTTTTCATTTTATCTAGCTCTCTGTTTCTATTATCTTAAGATAATAAATAGATATCTAGTATCTTAAGATACTCAATTTTTGCATTGAGTATCTTAAGTATATATATAGTAGAGACATACAGGTGGGAAAATGTATGAAATCACATTCCACTGATAGCTAGTAGTGGGAAATTGGCATAATTAGAGATGTTTTGACATATATGATATGTTTAAGAAAGTCAGCTACATCTCCTGCTCTTGAAAGTAGTGCCTTATGAAGAAGGTTCTATGGTACCCTATAGTGCAATGTGCTCTGTTCACCAGAGTCTGGTGCTTCAAGGGTGTCTCCTAAGAGTGTGGCATCCTACTGTTGTGGATGAGTCATGTTTGTCTTCAGTGCAATTGTCTGTAATGGTTCTCTTTGCCTATTGTGGGCAAGGCTTGGTCCTTAAGTTGTGGTCAGTCTGGAGCTGCCTTGGGCTTGATTTGAGTCAGACCAGGTGTTATCCAGTAGTACAATAAAAATGAACTGCAGAATAGAATCTTAACGGCAAGATACTTTCCCTGTGTTTTCTGTCCCTTGAGAAGCTTTAATTGGTTGGTGGGGCCTGCAGTCAGTCTAGATGTCTGCCGCCAGCCAGCCCACTGCTGGGGCAGCAGTTGGACTGTTGTGTACGGTTATCTTCCCCTCTCCCCAGAGCAGAAGTCACTTTGGAGTGGTGCTGCTCCCTGTTAGGGCTACTTGTGCATTACCAGGCTTGCAGTACCACTTTGAATGGGCTGTGGTTAAGGGTATATTGGAAATTAGGGGAATCTTCAGGAGAATGGTGAGGGGGGTTATGCTGTTTAGCAAGGTCTGTGCTGGTCAACTGAAAGAGATAAATTGCAGCTTCTTGGGAAAACTCCTGTTCAGGCTTGGATCAAGAGAGCCTGTCTAAGGGGGAATGTGGGGGTGGGGCATGCTGTTAGCAAATTATATGGAGTGTTCATGCTAAGCTGGTTCCCACAGGTGTCTATGTATCTAGGTTGGGACATGGGAGGGAAATGTGCCCAATAGCTCTTTCATTCTTTGAGAAGTTTTCCAATGATCCCTGCCCCTCCAGCACACACTCTGAGATCAGAAAACATACCTCCTTCTTGTATGCCCTAGACATCTTTCAAACTTTTGCATCTATGCTGGATTTCAGTGGGGCTATTTTTTTTTTGTGCTGTCTCTTTAAAAGAAGGGACTCGTATCAGATAAAGGGCTAGTTTCCAAGATCTATAAAGAACTTATCAAACTCAACACCAAAGAAACAAACAATCCAATCATGAAATGGGCAAAAGACATGAAGAGAAATCTCACAAAGGAAGACATAAACATGGCCAACACTCACATGAGAAAATGCTCTGCATCACTTGCCATCAGGGAAATACAAATCAAAACCACAATGAGATACCACCTCACACCAGTGAGAATGGGGAAAGTTAACAAGGCAGGAAACCACAAATGTTGGAGAGGATGCGGAGAAAAGGGAACCCTCTTATACTGTTGGTGGGAATGTGAACTGGTGAAGCCACTCTGGAAAACTGTGTGGAGGTTCCTCAAAGAGTTAAAAATAGACCTGCCCTATGACCCAGCAATTGCACTGCTGGGGATTTACCCCAAAGATACAGATGCAATGAAACGCTGGGACACCTGCACCCTGATGTTTATAGCAGCAATGGCCACAATAGCCAGACTGTGGAAGGAGCCTCAGTGTCCATCGAAAGATGAATGGATAAAGAAGATGTGGTTTATGTATACAATAGAATATTACTCAGCCATTAGAAACGACAAATACCCACCATTTGCTTCAACGTGGATGGAACTGGAGGGTATTATGCTGAGTGAAGTAAGTCTATTGGAGAAGGACAAACATTATATAGTCTCATTCATTTGGGGAATATAAATAATAGTGAAAGGGAATAGAAAGGAAGGGAGAAGAAGTGTGTGGGAAATATCAGAAAGGGAGACAGAACATGAAGACTCCTAACTCTGGGAAATGAACTAGGGGTGGTGGAAGGGGAGGAGGGTGGGGGGTGGGGGTGAATGGGTGAGGGGCACTCAGGGGGGCACTTGACGGGATGAGCACTGGGTGTTATTCTGTATGTTGGCAAATTGAACACCAATAAAAAATGGATAAATAAATAAATGAAATTTCAATTTAGTGATGTTAAAAAATAAAATAAGATAAAAAATAAAAGAAAGGACTCCACCCTGCTGAGCCAATTGATTTTGAAAGTTCAGGTGTTAAGCTCCACTGATTATTGGGCCCTTCTGGTTTTCAAAGCCAAATGATGTGGGGATTCATCTTCTCTATGCAAGTCTTTGTGTCTGGGGTGCCTAGCTTGGGGGTCTGTTCCTCTCCACTCTTAATACCTGCAGCACCCCTTCCTCTCATTTGTCCTTTTGGCTCCTGACCATGTCTCTGCCCTTCCTACCTTCTTTGATTTGGTCACTTCTCTACATTTAGCTGTGGCGAATTTGTTCTGCCAGTTCTCATGTTGTTTTCTGGTTTATTTACAGTGATGTGGGTGTTATCTAGTTGTATCCATGGGATGAAAGGAGCTTAGGATCCTCCAACTCTGCCATCTTCTCTAGAAATCTGAAAATGTTTTAATAAGAAATTTTCCATATATACTTATTTTTGCATTGAGTATCTTAAGTATATATATATAGTAGAGACATACAGGTGGGAAAATGTATGAAATCACATTCCACTGATAGCTAGTAGTGGGAAATTGGCATAATTGGAGATGTTTTGACATATATGATATTAATATTTATTAAAATGTAACTTTAAATATATTAAGAAACATGTATCTCATATAATGGATTTATTTTAAAATGTATTCAACTAATTAAATAATGAAGGAGAATGGGAGTCTGCAGTTTAATAAGTAAATGAAGAATTCAGTGTATGACTGTTCCATCAGATATAAAACTGGTTGAAGTCCAACAAGGCCATAATCTATAGCAATTGGGATAACTGATTTCATCTTACAGGAATCAATTACATCTTTACTACAGAAAATTCTTTCAGTTAGCATGTAGCATTATAATGTCAAGGACTGTAAATCAGTAGTATATAATACCATACTAAGTTAATCTCCAAGATAACTCCTGAGTTGTTTTTCATTATATAGCAGTTAGGAATAATACTTTTTCCAATAGGTTTTAGATCTGTTTTGACACTTTATCACCTTGTGATCATAACTAATCTGAAAGGGTTTTTACTGTTCATAAAAATGTAATTTGTGTTCATAAATGTGTTTGTGAACTGGCTTGAGTATTTACATAGTCTTCTAAGAATATTCATTAACAATACAAATCTTGAGTTTTCTCTGTAGAGGCATACCTCATTTTACTGCACTTTATTGCACTTCATAGATACTGAATTTTTTATTAATTGAAGGTTTGTGGCAACCTTGAATAGAGCAAATCTATTAGCACCACTTTTTCCAGCAGCAATTTGCTCTTTTTTATGTCTCTGTGTCATAGGTTGGTAATTCTTGCAATATTTAAAAATTTTTAATCTTCTCATTTTTATGGTGGTCTATGAACAATGATATTTGGCATTACTATTATAAATATTTGGGGCCACCACAAACAACTCTTATAAGATAGTGAAATTAATAAATATTTTGTGTGTTCTAATTGCTGCACCACTTGGATATTCCCCTATCTCTCTCCTTTCCCCTGGGTTTCCGTATTCCATGAGACACAATATTGAAACTAGGCCAATTAGAGTCTACCATACAGTAGACTCTAAATGAAAGGAAGAGTCACAAGTCTCTCACTTTAAATCAAAAAATAGAAATGATTAAGCTAAGAAAAAAAGGCATGCCAAAAGCTGAGATGGGCCAAAAGCAAGGTCTCTCATGCCAAACAGTCACGTTGTGAATGCAAAGAAAAAGTTTTCAAAGGAAATTAAAAGTGCTACTCCAATTAACATACAAATGATTAAAAAGGAAAAAGAAGTGAAACAGTCTTATTTATGATATGGAAAAAGTTTTAGTGGTATGGATAGAAAATCAAAGGAGCCATAATATTCCTTAAGCCAAAGCCTAATTTAGAGAAAGGCCCTAACTCTCTTTAATTTTATGAAGTCTGAGAAAGGTGAGGAACTTATAAAAGAAAAATTTCAAGCTAATAGAGGTTAGGTCATGAAGTTTAAGGAAAGAAGCCATCTCCATAACATAGAAGTGCAAGATGAAGCAGGAAATGCTGATATAGAAGCTAGAGCAAGTTATCCAGAAATTCTAGCTAAGATACTTTATGAAGGTGGCTACACTCAACAACATATTTTCAATGTAGACAAAATGGCCTTCTATCAGAATAAGATGCCACCTAGGACTTTTTAAAAACTTTTATTTATTTGAGAGAAATAGAGAGTTCACAAGCAGAGATGAGTGGTAGAAGGCGAAGGAGACTCTCTGCTGAGCAGGGAGCCCAATGTTGTACTTGATTCCAGGACCCTGGGATCATGACCTGAGCTGAAGTCAGACACTTAACCAACTGAGCCACCCAGGTGCCCATCATCTAGGACTTTCATAGCTAAGGAAGAGAAGTCATTGCTTGGCTTCAAAGTTTCAAAGGACAGGCTGGCTTTATTGTTAAGGACCAATGCAGCTGGTGTCTTTAAATTGAAGTGAATACTCGCTGGCCATTCTGAAAATCACAGGGCACTTAAGAATTATGTTAAATCTACTCTACATGTGCTCTATACATGCAACAGCAATGCCTGGATGACAGTCATATGTTTACAACATAGTTTACTGAATATATTAAGCCCACTGTTGAGACCTACTAATCAGGAAAAGGTTCCTTTCAAAATATTTCTAATCATTGACATTATTGCCTAAGAACTTGGATGGAAATGTACATTAAACTAATGTTTTCATGCTGCTAACACAACATCCAATTCTGAAGCCCATGGATCAAGGAATCATTTTGACTTTCAAGTCTTATTATTTAGAAATACATTTTGTAAGGCTATAGCTACCCTAGAGATCTGTCCTCCTTTGATAGTCTGGGCAAAATAAACTGAAAATATTCTATGAAGGATTCACCATTCTTGATATCATCAACAACATTCATAATAAGAGGCCAAAATATCAACATTAAAAGGAGTCTGGAAAAAGTTGATTCTAACCCTCATGGAAGACTTTGAGGGACTTAGGACATCATTGGAGGGAGTAACAGCAGATGGGATAGAAATAGCAAGAGAACTAAAATTAGAAGTGGAGTCTAAATATGTGAATGAATTTATGTAGTCTAATGAAAAAAGTAAAAAAGATGAGGAATTATTCCTTATGGATGAGCAAAGACAGTGCTTTCAGGTGGAATCAACTCCTGATTAAGATATTATTAAGATTGTGAAAATGACAACAGAAGATTTAGAATATGACATAAACTTAGTTTACTAAACAGGGCCAGTGTTTGAGACGACTGATTTCAAGTTTGAAAGGAGTTCTACTGTGGATAAAAACACTATTAAACAGCATCACATGCTACAGAGTATTGTTTGTGAAAGGAAGAGTCAATCAATGCAGCAAACTTCATTGTTGTCTTATTTGAAGAAATCACCACAGTCAACCCAACCTTTATCAATCACCCAACTGATTAGTCAGTAGCCATTATCATCAGGCAAGACCCTCCACCTGCAAAAAATTATAACTTATTGAAAGCTTAGACAATTATTATATACATTATTCAGCAATAAATTATTTTTAAAATGTTATGTATATATATATTTTAAACATAATGCAATTGCACACTTGGTAGATTACAGTATTGTGTAAACATAACCCTCATATGCACTAGGAAAACAAAAAGTTCATTTGACTCATCTTATTGCAATATTTGTTTTATCGTGGTGGTCCAGAACCAAATCCAAAGTATCTCCAATATATGCCTATAACTAACTCTAGAGCCAGTCAGTATCGAGCAAGTACAAATGTCAGAGAATTAACTTCTTCCTGAAAATTTTTATATCAAATCTCAGATTGAGCTCAAAAAATCCCCTCTTATATGTCTTTCTACTTCAAAGCTAGAAAACCAACCTCAAGAAAACTTCTCTGTCAGATTTCATGTGCAGTACTCATAAATTTGGGTGAATTGCTATTTTATTGAGGTCCCACATATATGTCCCTTACCTGTCAGTTAATTTACTTCTTTTACAACTTGTAAAAATGAGACTGCAAATCAAGTAACAAAGCAGAACTATTTGAGCCAACATGGAGACATTTCCATACACCACATGGCAAAGTATTTCACAAAATTCTTGGTGAATATTCTGAAAGTACCATCTCCACATATGAAGTCAACCCTTATGTCTTAATAGTGGCAGTGCCACTATTGAAATGAGACTCATTTTCAAATAAGATACTTCAGATAAGGCCTTGGCTACAGAATCCGCTGCTCAATTATATGCTAGTAAATAGGAAGGCAAGATTTTATTGAATGCATGCAAATGTCTCTATTTCCCTAAAATGTAAGCAGGCTCAAAATACTGTCTTTAAATTATGGGTAAAAGCAAAAGAACAAAGAGGCCTACTGACAACCAGTTACCATTAAAAATGTTTCATTTCAGTTTAAAAATAGTCTGTCTACTAAAATCAGGGTTAGAGATAGTGACTCCTTCACATATCCATAAAAATAGAGAATTAAAATTTTGTCGACAGTATTCCTCACAGATAACCATAGTTAATTTTTACTCATAAGTTTTTTGTCCTGGATAATTAATTCTTGTTCTGCTGGATTATGGGTCAGCAATGTGCTCTCATGGAATACATCTGTTTCTAGACCATAAAGAACCCTGGATATGATGATTCAGTACACTTGTACAATCTGACAGTTACCTAAGCAATATCAGCTTCAAAGCCTGTATTACACAATAGTCTATTCTTTGAAATTCAAAGTACCTGATACAGTTCTTTCCACAATGCATTTTGATTGTCCTTTTATTTTTTAACATACAAATTCTAGATACAACTTAAAGCAGAGACTTCAGGCAACCATCAGAGGGAAGCAAAAACCTGTTTGATAATTATACTAAGTGATTGTGATCAACTTATTATACTCACTAACCATATCGGAATACAGAGGAGTATAATTCTTTATTTAGGTACAGCGGTTAGCTATTTCCCAAAAATCTGGTTAATGTTTTTCATCAGAGTAAGAATAAGCAATGGAATGCCCAATCATCGACAAATCTCCCAGGTGTTTATAGAGTATATCAACCTTGAAAAATTTCTAATAACATTTTTCTTAACCTAAAATAGTCTAGGCATCTTTTCTGATTTGACAACTTTATGCAGGTCTTAAAATTGTATTGATCTAATTGAAAATATGGAACATAATAAACAAGTCTATTTCTAGTGTCTCTTTTTATAAAAGAAAGAACATATCTATTATTTTCCTACAGGCTTTCTGGAAAACATAAAAGATAGTTTTAGGTATAAATATTTTCCTTATAATTTTTACTTTTTATGAAATGAAGTTCTGATATTGGGATAAAAAATCAAAATATTTATCATAAGATATATGGCCATTAGATTAAGACAGGGATACCTGAGCAATGAAATTTTAAGAAAGCTTTATTCTACAAGTGAGGAAACTTTGTTCTATTTTTAATAATGAAGGGCATGATAAAGTCATCTCAAGATAAAATAATTTTGGTGGGCCATGGAAACCCTGCTATCTGGGCAGATTGCACAGAAGGTGAAAGATGATCGTTTATCATTTTAACAGTGAGAAAGCCAAATTCCAGTTTGGCATTAATATTTGGCAGTTAATGCTTCATAACATTTAAAAATAAACACAAATAAACTCAAATTGAGCCAACTTCAGCAAAAATATTTATACAACTGTTTGTATATGTATGTATCTAGTATTTGCATATTCTAAGCCAAGACAAGTAAAAATTTCCTTTCTACATGCATTGCAAATATTTTCACAATCATTCAAGTTTTGCTTTTCACTATCTTCCTTCAAATTATGGGATAGCAAGATACTTTAAGATTATTTATTAATATTTGATTTAGAAAACATTTTTATTCTGTCTACATATTAAAACTTTTCAATATACATTTTCTCTAGGATAATCTGAATTATTCATATTAATTATACTTTTTAACCAAAAGAAATAATATAAATTTTTAAAAATCCTCAGTTGTTATTTATTGAAAATGGCTATCATATTCAGGCATCTTAGTAAACTATCAAAATTCATGAATATGTATAACACAATTTCCCAATACTACATACATTTATTTTATATCATTTTAAGGTGGTGAAATGATATTAATAGTACTACATTACCCAAAAGTATAGTCTCCTGAAACATATGACAGTAATAAGCAAAATGCCTCAGTTTAAAATTATGCTTGGTAGTCAATGTTTTACTATTCACATTACTGAGAAATACACAGAAACCCAAATAATATTAATATATTAATGTTATTTAATATTTACCCACATCTTTGCATTACTCAAAATCTTATAAATGTTTTTAGCTGATACACAACAAATATAATTAGTGCTATAAAAATTTTCATCAGAATTGTCATTCAATTTCGTTGAATGCTAACTCACCTTTAAAAATTCTTAAATATTAGTTACATGAGTATTTTCAACTTATTTGATAAATAAACCTATCTATGACATACAGGAAATTCAGACTAAAGAGCATATTATGATAAAATAAATTTAAATTATAAAAATGCAATGTATTCTTGTGTTATTCTTCACAATGGTAAAGCAAAGAGAATACACAATGTTGCTTTATTTTCTTAGACAAAAATTATTAATCATTTTTATTTTTTCAGAGATCCATTTTAATTGTAATAATCTGGATTCATTAAATGTTCTGAAAAAGCAGTTTTAGAGAGAAGAATTTATGTTTTAGTTAGACTTTTAATAATATTAAAAGTTATTTCCTTAATTTCTATCAATTTTGGAAAAATATTTATATGTCAATCTGAATATAGCCCATTTAATTTGAAAGATGTGGTAATCTAAGTTATTAATTCACTCCAGAGATAGTAAAATACTTTACACTCACCTAAAAAAAAATAAAGTCTTCTGCCAGAGACCCAGATCCATGGAAGAGCTGCAGTTTCAGCCACCAATGAAAGGTAAACCTAGACAAGACTCAGAAAACTGCTCTCTTTGCGAGTGGTTGCAAAAGTCTTAATTCATTTGGACTCATCAATAGACAAACAAATAAATATACAAAGAAAAATAAATAAAGACTAGATTCTTGATCATCTTTCATGTGACAGGACTAGTCTCCTAATAACTCACTTAATAGAGATCATCAAATCATCATACTTAGTTTCCATCCATTGTTCCTTCCAATGGAAAATAACTCTTCAGTCTGCATGAATCAGAAACAAACAAAAACCATGATATTGGAAGAGACAATAGAAGCAAACCTTGATATCCCAGAGTTAGCAAAATTAAAATTCGGTTACACTAAGATTTTACTCCATAAACAAAAACTAATTCTCAAGTTTAAATAGCCCTTTAAGTACATACATTTCTCCAGTAAGGCGGTTTACTTGGCCCCAACAGGTGAGTCCATGTGTATACCACTCAAGTATACACTTGAGTGGATGATCTACATCCACTTGAGTGGATGATCTACAAAAGTACTAAACTCTAATTTTCAAATAGGTTTAAACACATTTCATATATTTTATTTAATTTTAATTAATGAAGGAACAACAATATATTAAAACTGATCCAAAGAAAATTTGAGAAGTCAGATGATAGATAGATGATAGATAGATAGATAGATAGATAGATAGATAGATAGATAGATGATAGATAGATAGATGATAGATAGATGATAGATAGATAGATAGATAGATAGATAGATAGATAGATAGATAGATGATAGAGTGAAGAAATAAGAAGATAGCTAAGAAGTAGAGGTACAGACATTTAATTTTTTTAAGGTTTTATGTATTTATTCATGAGAGACATAGAGAGGCAGAGACATAGGCAGAGGGAGAAGCAGGCTCCTTGAGGGGAGCCTGTTGTGGGACTTGATCCCAGTACTCCAGGATTATGACTTGAGCCAAAGGCAGACACTCAATCACTGAGCCACCCAGCTGCCTGAGACATTTAATTTAATGAAGAAATGTTTGGAAAATATGTGTGGGTTAAATGCAACCATTTTAGGTCAATTAGACCATAAACTGTAATTTTTGGTATATTTATTCTACTGGATAGAAATTATTTGCATCTCTACCTGACAAAATTCTACTAGTTGAGTTGTAACTTCACTAAGCCTGGGACCTACAGTCAGTAGTAAATATAAGTGCATTAAGTTTATTTAACTAGATAACCTTTGGGTAGCCTCTGCCCTTGTATGACACGGTAAGGAGGTGCCACCTACCTTTTTGTCTTCTAAGTTTTTGATAGTTTTTCTAACAATGTTTAAATAACCTTCAAAATTCAATGATTGATTTTGTAGAATAAATCAGGCACACGTATAATCCCCTTATTCTTTTGTCTTAAACTCATCAATCAGTATAAAGCAGCTGAATGGCCTGCTATATATGGTTCTCCATATATAGCAATTGGTATGTGTTGGTTTGTATGTGACTGTATGGGCATATTTTTACAAGGAAAATTAATTACTACAGATTCTATAAATTAAGGCATGTCACTATTAGGACTTTGAAGGTTAGACATCTCTAATATGAAGTATATATCTTCATCCCAGACATATTCATTTAATCAGTAGATCAGTGGAAAAGATTATCACTTGTTACTGTGGGCATGCTACTATACAACAGTTTAAAAATTGCTCCGTTCTACAGGTTCAAAATACTTAAAAACTCAGAGAGGGAGTAAGGGCAAAGTCTCTTGGAGGAAGCTTTTATCTTGCTTACCATTAGTTTAATTGCTGAACTCATTAGATAATTACTTAATGCATTGTTTTCTTTAAAATTTATTTTAAAAGAAAGAGAATCAAGTATCTGAATCACATATAAGTGATCCACATTCAAGTTCTTGAATGATTCATTTTTCTGGCTACGTAGCTCTGATAAGACTATTACTTTCTGATGACAGCAACCTGAATTACAGATTAATTATAAAATAGAAGTACTTAGAGGACAACCTGGCCAATTCATTCCTATTTCAGTACAGGAAAAAAATATAATCGATGGTTTAGATTAATGTTAATTTTATTGGGTCACTTAGGATTCCTCACATAAAAGGATTTTTCAGTTCTTTATAAGCCAGTACGGGAGTTTAGTAATATGAACAGATATGTTCTCTTGTCAGTCCACCACAGCTCTGCTCTCTTCCTTGCCCCCTAGAAATAAAAATAATGCCTAGAATCTGAAGATGGTTAGGGTAAAAGATACTTTTGCCATTGTCCTTGTTCTTTATGTTGACAATTAAAGGACAGCAACCCCACCTTCCTGTTTCATTTGTCACTTAGGTTCAAGTAAGACTATAGGGGATGTGCTATGTAAGGTATTTGCCATATTAATCGATATATTATTTTTAGGTTTGAAGAACAATGGAAGAAGAATCACTAACTTTTTTCTACATCCTATTCAGTCAACCAAGAAATCTCACTTTCCATCTCTAATAGGAACATTAAGTAGCTCTGCAGTATATCAGTGGATAATATACAAAAATATATAAAATAAATGTATGTAGCAGTGGGAAATTGTGTTATATGTATTCATGTAGTTCATGAATTTTCATGAATTTTGATAGTCTGCTAAGATGCTTGAATGTGATTGCCATTCCTCAATGAACAACCACTGAGCATTTTTTAAAATATTATTTCTTTTGGTTGAAAGTTAGAATTAATATGAATAATTCAAATTACCTAGGGAAAATGGCTGTTGAGAAACATAAATGTATAGACAGAGTAAAATTTTTTTTAAATTAGTATATAATATATTAGTCTTAAAGTGTTCGGTTATTCTATAATATGAAAAAGTCTAAGATGAGTCAGTAGGGCTGCACTCCTCTGATTGTTTTAGGAGAGAATCTGTTTTCTTGCCTTTCTAGCTTCTACAGGCTGCCTGAATTTCTTTGGCTTCTGCCCTTCCTCTATTTGTTAAGCCAGCACAGTAACATTTCAAATCTCTCTTGTTTCCTCCCTTCACTTTTAAGGACCCTTGAGATTATATTGAGCACACCTAGGAAATTCAGGATAATCTTTCTGTCTCTAGATTCCTACTTTACTCACACAAAAGTCCATTTTGCCATGTAAGGCAATAAATCCACAGATTTGGGGGATCAGGACATTGGAAACCTTTGGGGAGCCATTTTCCTATCTTCCATATCAACCTCTTACCAACTGTTTCTCAACAACAGATAGTGATGCTGATTTTCTGAGTTTTGTGTTAATGCATCATCTTTTTCATTGCCACTTTTATGCTCACCTCATTATACTCACTGGTATGAAAATCTTGTAATTTCTAAATCTTGTTGGGAAATAGGAGAAGAAAGAGGAAATGACTGAAATATTCAGGAGACCTCAGAAGGAAAGGATTTAAGAGTGAAAGAAGATGAGAAGTGCTTTGATAAACCAATATTTGGGTCACAAAAACAGCTAAGGTAATAAATTTTTAGTGTAATGTTTTAATTATAATCTCTAAACTTATATTTTATTAGTTTCTTATTGCCACCTAACAAACTAAACACTTAGTGTGAATTTATTTTCTAATAATTTTCATAAGAGTCTGGAAAGTTATTATGGTCTTCTCCTTATGGTCTTATAAGGCAATCAAGGTGCCAGCTGGGATATGTTCATATCCGGTGGCTTTCCTGGGGGAAAAATCATTTATACACTCACTCTGATTATTGGTAGAAAACATTTACTTATGTTTGTATAATTAATAGCTCCTGATTGCTATTGGCCAACTGTTGGAACAACCCACAAATCCCAAATATAGTCTACAGTTCTCAGTCATGTGGTCTTCTCCAGACACCATTTACAAAGTGGCTCTTTGCTTCTTTAATCCTAGGAGGGGAATATCTAATTCTTAATGAATTTTACCTGCATTAATATAACCATGGTCATGACATCCCATAATCTGCTATTTAATGTAAACTAATCAAGGAAGTGGCATCCCATCACCTTTGCCATATTCTAATATTTTGGGAAGAAATAGTTTATGGATTCTGCCTACATTTAAGGGGAGAAGATTATACAAGACTACAAAGAGTGTGATGCATTAAGGGGTCACCTTAGGGTATGTCTACCCTATATATACATAGATGTATAGTTATTTTTAAATGGTAGAACTTAGATCATTTTTAAGAAATTTTTGTACCTGATGGTGTTATCTTCTAAAAGATTGAAGATATCCCTCCCCCCCAAAAAAGATTAGAAGATATACGGAGAAAATAACTGACACCATAGTTAAAGACCTAGGATCTTGAGCTTTTATGTAATTTAGTTATTAACCATCCTTATCAATCTAGGATAAAAGTATATTTACTTCTCAATGGCATCTTTTGTTATCAATTCAGTTATTTGTTCAAATGATACTATTGAGTACTTAATTATATATCAATTATCAAATGTTAACATATAAATATGAGTACAATAAGAGTCACTATCCTCAAAAGCTCAGAATCTTCTAATGTAAGAACACAATTAAAATGCACTGTAATACATATTATAATGGAGGAGTTTTGGTGCTGGCACAAAAGAGAAAAATATTAAAAACTTTTGGTATCAGGAAAGGCGTTGCTAGAAAAGTTGGATTGGCTTGGGTTCTTAAGGATCAACATTCCACGGAGGTTAAAGGAAAAGTTTTATTGCCATGATGAATCTTCAAGCTGAGCAGAGAAAACAGGATATCCAAAGCATGGGAGCCAGTCATAAATTGGGATTCCCAAGAAAAAGAGACTGAGATAAATTTTGAGGAGGTATGTTACTTGGGCAATCATTCCAAGGTGGAGAAGCAAGGCACTGGGAATGAGTAAGATGATATAAGGATGCAATGATTAAATAACTGCTACCAAAAAAATGAGAGTTTGATTCTGCTAAGTCCTTCTTAGAAAAGAATAGAATGCCCAAGGAAATACAAACGATTTTAAAAACATATTATGAACAGCTATATGCCAATAAATTAGGCAATCTAGGAGAAATGGACGCATTCCTGGAAAGCCACAAACTACCAAAACTGGAACAGGAAGAAATAGAAAACCTTAACAGGCCAATAACCAGGGAGGAAATTGAAGCAGTCATCAAAAACCTCCCAAGACACAAGAGTCCAGGGCCAGATGGCTTCCCTGGGGAATTTTATCAAACGTTTAAAGAAGAAACCATATCTATTCTCCTAAAGCTGTTTGGAAAGATAGAAAGAGATGGAGGACTTCCAAATTCGTTCTATGAGGCCAGCATCACCTTAATTCCAAAACCAGACAAAGACCCCACCAAAAAGGAGAATTACAGACCAATATCCCTGATGAACATGGATGCAAAATTCTCAACAAGATACTGGCCAATAGGATCCAATAGTACATTAAGAAAATTATTTACCATGACCAAGTAGGATTTATCCCTGGGACACAAGGCTGGTTCAACACCCGTAAAACAATCAATGTGATTCATCATATCAGCAAGAGAAAAACCAAGAACCATATGATCCTCTCATTAGATGCAGAGAAAGCATTTGACAAAATACAGCATCCATTTCTGATCAAAACTCTTCAGAGTGTAGGGATAGAGGGAACATTCCTCGACATCTTAAAAGCCATCTATGAAAAGCCCACAGCAAATATCATTCTCAATGGGGAAGCACTGGGAGCCTTTCCCCTAAGATCAGGAACAAGACAGGGATGTCCACTCTCACCACTGCTGTTCAACATAGTACTGGAAGTCCTAGCCTCAGCAATCAGACAACAAAAAGACTTCAAAGGCATTCAAATTGGCAAAGAAGAAGTCAAACTCTCCCTCTTCGCCGATGACATGATACTCTACATAGAAAACCCAAAAGTCTCCACCCCAAGATTGCTAGAACTCATACAGCAATTTGGTAGCGTGGCAGGATACAAAATCAATGCCCAGAAATCAATGGCATTTCTATACACTAACAATGAGACTGAAGAAAGAGAAATTAAGGAGTCAATCCCATTTACAATTGCACCCAAAAGCATAAGATACCTAGAAATAAACCTAACCAAAGATGTAAAGGATCTATACCCTCAAAACTATAGAACACTTCTGAAAGAAATTGAGGAAGACACAAAGAGATGGAAAAATATTCCATGCTCATGGATTGGCAGAATTAATATTGTGAAAATGTCAATGTTACCCAGGGCAATATACACGTTTAATGCAATCCCTATCAAAATACCATGGACTTTCTTCAGAGAGTTAGAACAAATTATTTTAAGATTTGTGTGGAATCAGAAAAGACCCCAAATAGCCACGGGAATTTTAAAAAAGAAAACCATATCTGGGGGCATCACAATGCCAGATTTCAGGTTGTACTACAAAGCTGTGGTCATCAAGACAGTGTGGTACTGGCACAAATACAGACGCATAGATCAGTGGAACAGAATAGAGAATCCAGAAGTGGACCCTGAACTTTATGGTCAACTAATATTCGATAAAGGAGGAAAGACTATCCATTGGAAGAAAGACAGTCTCTTCAATAAATGGTGCTGGGAAAATTGGACATCCACATGCAGAAGAATGAAACTAGACCACTCTCTTTCACCATACACAAAGATAAACTCAAAATGGATGAAAGATCTAAATGTGAGACAAGATTCCATCAAAATCCTAGAGAAGAACACAGGCAACACCCTTTTTGAACTCGGCCATAGTAACTTCTTGCAAGATACATCCACGAAGGCAAAAGAAACAAAAGCAAAAATGAACTCTTGGGACTTCATCAAGATAAGAAGCTTTTGCACAGCAAAGGATGCAGTCAACAAAACTCAAAGACAACCTACAGAATGGGAGAAGATATTTGCAAATGACATATCAGATAAAGGGCTAGTTTCCAAGATCTATAAAGAACTTATTAAACTCAACACCAAAAAAAACAAACAATCCAATCATGAAATGGGCAAAAGACATGAACAGAAATCTCACAGAGGAAGACATAGACATGGCCAACATGCATATGAGAAAATGCTCTGCATCACTTGCCATCAGGGAAATACAAATCAAAACCACAATGAGATAGCAGCTCACACCAGTGAGAATGGGGAAAATTAACAAGGCAGGAAACAACAAATGTTGGAGAGGATGCGGAGAAAAGGGAATCCTCTTGCACTGTTGGTGGGAATGTGAACTGGTGCAGTCACTCTGGAAAACTGTGTGGAGGTTCCTCAAAGAGTTAAAAATAGACCTGCCCTATGACCCAGCAATTGCACTGTTGGGGATTTACCCCAAAGATACAGATGCAATGAAACGCTGGGACACCTGCACCCCGATGTTTATAGCAGCAATGGCCACGATAGCCAAACTGTGGAAGGAGCCTCGGTGTCCAACGAAAGATGAATGGATAAAGAAGATGTGGTTTATGTATACAATGGAATATTACTCAGCTATTAGAAATGACAAATACCCACCATTTGCTTCAACGTCGATGGAACTGGAGGGTATTATGCTGAGTGAAGTAAGTCAGTCGGAGAAGGACAAACATTATATGTTCTCATTCATTTGGGGAATATAAATAATAGTGAAAGGGAATATAAGGGAAGGGGGAAGAAATGTGTGGGAAATATCAGAAAGGGAGACAGAACATAAAGACTGCTAACTCTGGGAAACGAACTAGGGGTGGTGGAAGGGGAGGAGGGCGGGGGGTGGGAGTGAATGGGTGACGGGCACTGGGGGTTATTCTGTATGTTAGTAAATTGAACACCAATAAAAAATAAATTAAAAAAAAAAAGAATAGAATGCTTCCCCAAATTGCTTATTTGAATGGTGGGAAACTGGATCACTTATCTTCTTCTTCTCTCACCTCAGTAAGTGAGAGTTGCTACAGGGGTGTTCAGTTTTCCTTGCTTTGCACCTGTGCTGGCTTGAGGCTTGAGACTTAAGATGGCACCTGTGGTGATATAAAAAGTAATGGAGTAAAGCAGAAAGATGAGTCATTATGCGTGATCTACTAGCATTGCCAGACAAAATTGTCCATGGCATCTGTAGGTAAAATTAAAGGTGAACCAAGGGATATGTAGTGAGGAACCAAAACTGATCGCAAATGAGATTAAAACAATAAGATGCATTCAAGAATTGAGTATAGCTTTAAGAATTTAGTATAAGAATTTAGTATAGCTGAAGTACCAGGTATGGGATAGACTCTGTATGGAAAAAGAGTTTTGAAATGCAATGAGATATAAAGATACTAACATATTGACCCTGAAATAAGACAGTAGAACTAGGAATTGAAAAGAGGATGAAAAAATACATCATAATTCTGCTAAATAATTTACCAATATTGATTTTTGGTTATTTCCCTCCAGTATACTTTAATGTATATATTTCTTGGTTGCTTCTAAATCTATAATTATAATGTCAATGTATTATATCATTCTAAAGTTATATGTAATTAATATACATGTATACATATCTACATACATACATGCACATATATATAATGTGAAAGTATAAAATGTTATAAAAATTTCCCTTAAAAACATCATTTCTAATGTTTCCCTAATTTTTTTTCCTGAGTAAATGCCTTAATTTACTTCTTTTTCCTGAATTATTTTCATTTTTTCCAATTCCATCTGATGGACATGTCTATGAATAAATTTTCCTTCATTACTTGGATTTTCTATTAGAATAATAGCTCTCAAAAGCAGAATTATTTGGCTAATGGCAATTGATAGCTTAAGGGTACTAACAATTTCCCTTAATCTTTTACAAAAAGATTGAAGCAGTTGTAGTTAAACCAAGAGTAGATGATGATAGTGATGACTATGTGGATGGAGATAATATTGATCACAGAGATAATAATATTGTAGCTCTACTTCCAAGATTGCACACCCTTCAAGAATCACACCTCTAGTTTTTAGTTCCCTCCCTTAAATCTAGAGTGGTTCTCTCACTCATTTGTAACAAAGAGAATCCATTCCACATGATGCTGTGTGGTTCAATGGCTAGTTTAAAATATTGCTATAGCTTATTCCCTGGCTACAGGTTACTTAACCTGTGAGAAGCCAGTGTTCATTTGAGAAATCTATTTGTCTTGGGACTTGCTATATTTCATCAATCTGCCAAGTGAAAAGGTCAAATGGAAGGAGAGATGCCTGGATGGTACCGAGCTTTTCCTGATATTGTAGATGAGATACAAAACTTGTGAATCTAGAAGAAATTATCTTAGCTATCCAGCCCAGTTGCTCAGATAATTCCAGCTCAGCTGTCAACTGATTGCAATGACATGAGAGATAAGTGAGAACTGCTCCACTGAGCTCTGCCAATAACAAAACCATGAAAGATAAAACACTGATAACCAGAAGATAATAATAGAAAAACAACAATAAAAACAAAAATGTATCGAGTACTTACTCTACTCCAGGCATGATAAAGACTTCATAAGCATTAATTTATTTAATCCTCAGCAACCTTATGCCATTATTACATAATTTTAATAAAAAGTAGATGTAGGTTCAGAGAGTTATGTAACTTGCTAATAGTTACATAAGTAACTGTGTAAGAAGTAAGAATGAGCTTTAAATCTGCTTTTAATTTTGTCTCTATTAAAGTATCTATAGCAATGCCCCTTAACAGTATTTATATTTTTGCAAAGTAAATTCATAGAAAATGAATTCTCACTATGGTTTTAAGTTACATAACTTTAATTTATATTTATGGTGATGCAATTTTTAATCTAGGAGAACATGAAATAAATCTGTAAATGAACAATAATGTCAATAAAGTAATAATACTGGGGATCCCTGGGTGGCTCAGAGTTTTAGTGCCTGCCTTTGGCCCAGGGCATGATCCTGGAGTCTGGGATCAAGTCCTGGGATTGTGTCTCACATCAGGCTCCCTGCATGAAGACTGCTTCTCCCTCTCCCTGTGTCTCTGCCTCTCTCTCTCTCTCTCTAAAATAAATAAATAAATAAATAAATAAATAAATAAATAAATAAATAACAAAAAAGTAATAATAGCATGCATTTATATAAATCACACTTTTTTTTTTCCTTTAGAGAGAGAGAGTGCACATGCAGGGGAGGGGCAGAAGGAGAGGGAGAGAGAAAATGTTAAGTAGGCTCCATGCTCAGAGCTTAGCGCAGAGCCCATGATGGGGCTCCATCTCACAACCCTGAAATCATGATCTGACCTGAAATCAGGAGTCGGATGCTTAACCAACTGAACCACCCAGTTGTCCCTATATAAATAATTCTTCTAAATGTTTTTTATATATCTCATTTAATTCTCCCAAACTACTGACAGGAACTATCAATAGCCATATTTTACAGGGAAACATTTGAGGCAAAGAAAGATTCAGTATTTTGCTCAACTAGTAAGTAGCAAAGTCAGGCTTGGAATAAAGCCTAGCTACAGGGCAGTATGTATACTTAAGCAATGTATATTGTGCTATATAAATACATTGTAATGTTAGTTTTTAAAACAAAAATTTTGACTGTCTTAAAATTAATTGAAACCATCACAAAGTACTAATATTAATTTTTGAGAATTCAGGTAGTCACAATAGCCAAAATACAAAAACAACCTAAATGCCCATTAATGAATGAATGCATAAAGGAAAATGCACAAATAAAATGTGATTGTGTATATACACACACACACACATACACATATATACACATATATTCATAATAATATTATTCATCCTTAAAAGAGAGAGAAATCCTGTCATATGCAACAGGATGAACCTGAATGACTTTATGCTAACTGAAATAACCGAGTTACAGGAAGACAAATACTGCATGATTTTATTAAATGAGGTATCTAAAAGAGTCAAACTCATAGAAACAGAGACTGGGGGAAAGGGAAATAGGGAGTTACTTCTCAACAGATAAAAGTTTTGGGATCCCTGGGTAGCGCAGCGGTTTGGCGCCTGCCTTTGGCCCAGGGCGCGATCCTGGAGACCCGGGATCGAATCCCACGTCGGGCTCCCGGTGCATGGAGCCTGCTTCTCCCTCTGCCTGTGTCTCTGCCTCTCTCTCTCTCTGTGTGACTATCATAAATAAATTAAAAAAAAATTAAAAAAAAAAAAAAAACAGATAAAAGTTTTAGTTATACAAGAGGAATAGGTTCTGGAGATCTGCTGCACAACATTGTGCCTATAGCTTTGAATACTGTATTGTCCACTTAAATATTTACTTATTTTTATGTATTTATTTATATTTATTTTTATTTATTTTTAATTTATTTTTATTTAAATTCAAGTTAGTTAACACATAGTGTATTATTAGTTGCAGGGTAGAGTTTAGTGATTTGTCAGTTACATATAACACTCCATGCTCATGATATCAAGTGCCCTTCTTAATGCCCTTCACCCTTTATCCTATTCCCCTCTTTCTGCCCTCCAGCAACCCTCAATTTGTTCACTATAGTTAAGAATCTCTTATGGTTTGCCTCTCTCTCTGTTTTTACCTTATTTTATTTTCCCTTCTCTTCCCCTATACTAATCTGTTTTGTCTCTGAAATTCCACATGAGTTAAATCATATGGTTTTTGTCTTTCTCTGACTTGTTTCACTTAGAATAATACCCTTTAGTTTCATCCACATCTTTGCAAATGGCAAGATTTCATTCCTTTTGATGGCTGAGTGACATTCTATTTCATACACGCAGACACACACACACACACACATACACACACGTCACTTTTTCTTTATCCATTCATCCATTGGTGGACATCTGGGCTCTTTCCATATATCACCAAATGTAGAGATTGCTGCTATAAACATTGAAGTGCATGTATTCCTTTGAATCATTATGCTTGTATCCTTTGGATAACTACCCAGTAGTGCAATTTCTGGTTCATAGGCCAGTTCTATTTTTAACATTTTGAAGGGCCTCCATCCTGTTTTCCAGATTGGCTGCCCCAGTTTGCATTCCCACCAACATTATAAGAGTGTTCCCCTTTCTCCACATCCTTGCCAACACCTATTGTTTCTTGATTTGTTGATTTTAGCCATCTGACCAGTGTGAGATGGTGGTATCTCATTGTGATTTTGATTTGTATTTCCCTGATGATGAGTGATGCAGAGCACTTTTACACTTAAATATCTAAGATGGTGGATCTCATGTTAAATGTTCTTACTACAATTAAAAAATATTCGTGTAGTACCAGAGATAATATGTCTTTAAAAAAAAGATTTTGTAAAAAAAAAAAAAAAAAAAAAAGATTTTGTTTATTTATTAATGAGAGACTCACAGAGAGAAGCAGAGACACAGGCAGAGGGAGAAACAGGCTCCCCACAAGGAGCCCAATACAGGCTTAGGACCCAGGATCCCAGGACCCAGGATCATGACCTGAGCCAAAGGCAGATGCTCAATCACTGAGTCACCCAGGTGCCTCAACAATATGCCTTGTGGTGAACAATTAAGAACATGCTAAATAGCACATATTTTAAATAGTAGATACAAAAATTACATGGCTACAAAGCATATTTGTGTCAGTTTAACTTTGTAATCATCATCTTCAAAAATCTTAGAGATGATGCTATTTTGTTTTGTTGTTGCCATTGTTATTACTGTTTGAATCTAAAGAATAAATGAGATCATGGTAAATTTGCCGGATATGTAATTCATATCCAAGGAACTGCAAAAATCAAGTCCTATCAGCCTAATCTAATTCCTCCTTATTAATAATGATTAAATCCGTATTGTGCTTCATTGATTGCCTGCTCTGCAGGCTGCAAAAGGCTCAATGTTTACTGAATGCAGATTTATGATCGGAAATCAAGAATGAGCCAAGAGATAGAATGTTCCTTAAGAGTAATAGTGTTTAAAAAAAAAAAAAAAAAAAAAAAAAAAAAAAAAAAAAAAAAAAAAAAAAAAAAAAAAAAGAGTAATAGTGTTTGAATTTCATATGACCTCAGTGCTAACAAGAAGGACAGTAAAATTTCTCTAAGACTTTTATTGGTGAGATTTATTTTCAAGACACAGTGAATGGAAAAACAGGTACACTGTCAGGCTACAGGAAAACAATGAATCCCATTTAATGGATTTCATGTATAAAAGTGCCTGTTTGCCTAACTGCTTCCTTTTCTGGACAGTCATTTTATTGTCTGCTTCAAACCTACATTCACTAACTGTGTACTTATTGTGTATAAAAACAGCAGTTTATTGGAATTGTAGACCACTCTTTAAAAAAAAAAAAGAGTGCTAATTCTATTTTAATACTTAGCTCCAAAAAGCTACTGCATCACTTTGCTTAAGTTTTAATAACAAAGTACCACAGACTAGGTGGCTTAAACAGCAGAAAGGCTCTTTGGCCATCTTCTCCCATCTGTGTTGGTGTCTTAATCTCCTCTTATAAAGACACCAGGCATGTTAGATTATAACCCTCTGGAATAATTTTATCTAACCTAAATTATCTCTTTTTAAAACAGTATCTACAAATACAGTCACATTTGGAGGTACAGGGGCTAGGACTTCTCCATATGCATTAAGGTTGGTGGGACAAAATTTAGCCCGTACCAGCTACCCTCCCTCCACTGTTGCACAATCCTATCCACCACAGGTATTTTGTGTTTCCTATAGAGAATCCACAACTCAAGAAGCTGATTTTGTGGCAAATCCTGCTCCCCTTAAATCAGAGATTGCATACATGCAATCAAAAATGGCCAGAGAGGAAAAAAATAGTTAAAGATATTAAATACCTTTTCAAAAGCTTCTAAAAGGTAAGAACCTCTGAAATATTTCAGGACTGATCTATACTAATATATGTACCTTCCATACATGACAATAACATCTTTGAAAATTTTCCAAAAGAAGTAGATTATAATTTTCAAATAATATCTGATAATCATATTAAAGAAAGAGTACAAGTTATTTATCAAATTAAGTAGTTGTTTTTCAGTAAATTCCCTTTTCTTAAACATTGTGAAAGAGAAATGTTAAAGTTTTGAATGGAGGTATAAAGTTTTACAATGTCCAAATTATGTTGATGAAAATTACAGACTATCATGGAAAATTTTTTAAAAATGGGGAAAATGGAGATCATAAACGCAAACAAAATAGGCTTTACAAACATTGTAAGTTTTCTGTGGATGGCTAGGGTTGATGGCAATTGGACTCAAGGATTGTATGTTAATACTTTCAGAGTCCATCTTTTCCCTGTAAATTCAAAGAATCTGTGCAACTTCCTAAGGACAAACCTTACTAAGAACATATTAGCCCTTCCCTTGTTGCAGTCCTTTTCTATCATTGGCTAAACGATATTGTCTTAATCCTCCCATCAAGTCAATTCATATTAACCTGAACTATAATGTACAAAACAAATGTATTACAGGTTAATATTCATGAAGAACTGTTTTCTAGAAGAAGAAGTATCACATATACACAGTATCGTGAGACAAGATAGAATATAATAAGAGCAATAAACATTGAAAAAAAACATATACAGCTTCAGAATTCTGAAGAAAGAGCTCTTTCTATGAATTGAGATGTTGGGAATGATTTGTGGTGGAGAGGACACTTGTATCGGGTTTAGAATTGTAGGACAGAATTTGATTCCAAGAAAAAAAAAAAGAGCATGAAAAAACGTAGAGAAGGAAAAGAGTCAGGCTTCTATGATGAACAGGGAGATCTGTTTGTCTCAAGGAAAGATTAGATGAAGACAATAAAATTGAGAAAATTTTCCTTAAACCTATGAAATTTGAATTTCATCTTTTACGCAAATGAGATAATTCTGAAATGAGGCCTCTGAAGAAGAAGTGAGTGCACAAATTCTATTGCTTATTTATTGGGCTCTAAAGTTATTATACTGGGGTGGGGAGCCTCAGTGGTTCAGTCAATTGACATCTGACTCTTGATTTCAGCTCATGATCTGAGGATTGTGGGATCAAGAGCCACAGGGACACGTGGGGCTCATTGCTCAGCGGGGAGCCTATTGTCCCTCCCTGTCCCCCTCTGTCCCTCCCCACTACATACCTGTGTGTGCATGTGGTCTCTCTCTCTCTCTAAAAATAAATAAAATCTTTAAAAAACTGGTTATTATGTGGCAAAAATCTTTGACATTGATTTTTTAAGATGAGAATTGATGTAAGCAAGGTGAATTCTGAGAAGAGAAGGAACTGTTGCTAGAGTTATAAGACATTCTGACATTATAACTACATAGCTAATGGTGGTGATTCTGATTCTCAGAAAGCACAACTTGTTCATTTCTTTTAAAAGTATCAATGGATATACTTTGGGTTGACACTGATGAAATAGGACCAAAAAAGTCACTAAATATTCTCAGTACATAGGTACTGTGAAGTAATGTGTGACAATGGTGAATGAAATTTTATGGAAGATAAAGAGAAGTAATAATTCCTGGATTGCATTCAAATTGTTGGAGCTATGATGTCCAATATGGTAGCCACTAATCATGGTGGTTAAAGTAACTAAACAAATAAAAATTTCATTTCCTCAGTCATAGTAGCTACATGTCAAATACTCAACAGTACATGTTCCTAGGACATTTCCATCATCATAATATTGGACAGTTGTAGCTTTAGTGCAACTTTGGTGGATTAGCAAATTAAGAGTGCATAAAACAATTTGAGATTTAGGAATTGTGCAATTAATAACATATATAAATACTGATATTTTGCTTTATTATGTACTATAAAACAGTGCTTTAAATAAGGTAGTTTAAGAATAAAATGTAAATATATATCTAGACAAATTTAATTTTGTTTAAATAATGCATATTTTGTGGAAAGTCCCTCTTATATATTAATTATTGAATGTATGTTTTAAAAATATGTTTGTTTTCTGAATAGTTGGAAAGTTCTGAGTATCGATATATTGAAAGTGTTTATTTTGTAGATGTGTATTTTGAGATTATATATGCAGAAGTTCAGTTGTGAGAATATTCATCCTTCAAAGTATGAAACACACATTTGCTGCTTTTCTTCCACTGAAGACTACTGGCTAAATATATTACCAAAAAGAAAAAGTAAGCAGCCCATTTGAAATTTTGCTTATAAACTATTCCTAAAAAGGATTTGCTTTATAAAGTAACAATGATCTTACCTTATTCTAATCAGATATTTTTAATTCGTTTTTATGATTTCTCTGGGAAAGAGAGATCTATTTTAAAGTTTTCTATTTCCCCCTCTTTTACCTTTTCCTTCCCTTTTCTATTCAAATATATTGTATAGATTCCTAATTTGCCTTAGGGGCACAATTCAGCATAGATAAATTATTTAATAGCAAAGGTTTCCATCTTAGCAACTTCTAATGGAAGCAATAGAAATACATGGAAAATTGAGGAATAGAACACTGAAATTTACTTTTGTAACAGTTAAGCACTTTTCTTGAAATATTGGACCAATTATTTTGGTCTATCCATGAAAAGACAAATCTTTGGTGTCCTTCCTTTTCTTGCTGTTATCATTTTGCTGCCAAAGTTAAATTTTTTTGAACCGTCATAAAACATTGAACATCAGGAATTGAAGACAAAGCATAGGTACAAAGCACTTTGAACATCAAACTGGAATAATCAAGAAATAGTGAATGAAAGACATATTTACTGATTGTTAGAGGCAATGTGTTGCCTTAACATTCATGTCACTCTAGGTACATGTCTTTGATTTTTCAAAACACCTCAGTTCCTTCTTATCATTATTAGGTGTTTTTCTTTTTCATATTTGTTTTCTGCAGTGGTTTTAAGTGGGAAGATTGCTGGACCTCTTGGACTCAAGATGAAAATCAATTATCTTCTAATGAATTCTTACACTTCACATATTTTTGCAGTTACAAAATTAATTGGGTGTAAATGAAAAAATTACTTATCTTACTTTAAATTTTTAGTTAGAGAATATGGACCAAGAAGTATTTGCAGAATTCTCTGAGAATTCATATTATGGAAATTTTACAAAGCCTATAATGGCAGAGAACATTAAGTCCCCAAATTGCAGCTTAGCCTGAAGGTGACCTTTTTGAAGTCTAGTAATGTAAAACTATACTTCTGAAAATAGGATGCCTTCAGTGACAAATGGAACTTTCTCTTCAACTAGAAAGAACTACAAGAAAACTTATTTTCACTGTTTATAGAAAGAACTACAAGAAAACTTATTTTCACTGTTTATGATGCAAGAATCCAGTATGTACATCATGTAATATTGTGTGCACTGGTGTTAGGCTAAAGAAAAGAATTTTCACTTTAAGGAAGTAAATGATATTCAAAATATAGAAACTAATGAGAAACTAATGACTTTCAACGTGCATTTCAATCATAGAGCTGTTATATTTCTAATTTGTTCATTGAGATATATTATTTCTTCTTAAAATGTACCTCTGTGATTTTGTTGGTAAAAGGAAAATGTATTAAATGGATATGAACTATCAAAAATGCATTGATTATGCTAAAGTCATTTGAATTTCTTGAACTCTAATGAGAACACTGATTTTAGAGGGATATTTGTTTAAACCTACATTTTGCCACATTGCATGTTTACATTCCAAATACAATTTGGGGGGTATAGTTTATAAAATATATTTTATTATAATTTTGTTTGTAACTTTTGTAACTTTTGTTTGTAACTTTTAATCATAGAATTATAATCCCAAGGTTTGAACAAACCTGGATGTTCATTGTTCAACTCCCTCCCCCCACCATTTTTTTAATACCTATTCCTCAATTTAGGATGAGAAATTTAGTATTCCTAAGGCAAATTCTTTTACCTTTGGGTAGGAATGAAAGTTCTTTAGTGTGAGCTACATTCATAGACATTGAGGGAGGTCTTCCCATGTAAGTGCATTGGATATTAAAAATCTAATGTGGATTTCATGTTACTTTGTAATCTTCCCTTTCCAGCTAAAATTTATTGAACATCTGAGCCAGATTCTAAGATTCAATGATGAAGTAGACACAAAACTTGATCTCTAGAAATTTAAAATTATAGTCAATTAGTAATTAACCCCTCATCTCTATGTGTTTTCCTTCCCAGTTTCTTATTAAGTATCTTCATCAGAATTTTTTTGAGGTCTAGCTATCTGCCTTTCAGTTATAGTTAGTAAATTAATTCCTAGTTAGTTTCCCCTCCCTACTTCCCTCTTCTTTGTTTTCTTTCTTTGTTTCTTCCTTCCATTCTTCTTTTCACCCAATGATTACTATTCACTGGGATGAACTGAGTTATTTGCCACATTATTTTCTTCATGATTTGTACAAATGACAATGATTTTCCAATTATTTTTAATCAATATGAAGTCATTTTCTAATTTCTAAAAATTGTAATTGACTTTTCCCAATTAAAAACAGTTTGTTAAGAATACAAAAAAATGTGTCATTGTGAGATGATGTATTCCAATTCTTATCAACATAATTACATTTACATCCCTTAGATTAAGGAATACAAATCACTTAAATTTCATCTTATACATTTGTGATAATGTATAAGAAATAAATCTGATGACTATAGTAACATTGTAATTTGAGTTCCATTTTCAGTTTATTATTTATAGCAGTCAAAAAACACATTTGTAAGTCTTCATGGTAAAAAAAGTATTACTATGTATACTGAATATGTATATGACTTGATTGACTGAAGCAATGAAAATCTTTTTTATTGCTTAACATACTTGGCATATTTTTAAAGTTAGTTTGCATAGCCATATTTCTGACTATAATTACAAGTAAAAGCTTGAAGCTTAACTATTAACCCAATTGAAGAGAGAGTTTAGGAAAAAATATATGGAAATAGAAAAGTGCCCATGCCCTTCAACTGTGGTAATGAACTGAGGAAGAGTCAGAGTGTGCTAATGTTGGAATATGTTAATCCTTGAATACTGCCCAGATAGGATTTTTCATTGTGGCTGATCAGCACAATGGCTCCAGGAAGACCATCCTGATGAGACTGCTATTTGACTGTATGCTCCAAATTGCAAATTGCATCCTACATAAATTTCTTTCTCCTTTCTTAGGTTCAGATCAGTTTGGTTTGATAATGCCACTACGCATCAATCTGTACAATTCTGCTAATCCCTCTGCAGAAAATATGAGGGATTGAAATACTTCAATAAATAACTGACCTCTGTGGTGAAAAAATAAAAAGAGAATTTGCAGTTTAAGATGTCTTAAATTTTAGGAAAATAAATCTATATTAAAATAAATCAATAATTTGCAGTTTCTGAAAATAATTTACTTTGGAGACTAGCAAAATCAGTTTGCTGTACTTTTCTAGAGGATGCAGAGAAATGGGGAAGTGTCATCCTAAGGAGAAATCAAGAAAGAACCCACTCTCAATTGAGGCCTTTTGTATTTTACAAATTTTTCCTTTATTAAGTGGAAGAGAAAAGTAAAGGAAGAGAAATAGTAAGTTGTCATTTTGGGAAACTGTTTATTGATCTGGCATAAAGGGACTTTTACCTTTGTCTGATTAATGGTTGTATTTTGACCTCTGTTAGAAGTAAGAGAGGAAAAGCTACTAGACTTGCAAGGTTATAAACATGCTTTTGGTCGGTCTCTGCTCTAAGGACATACTCTCCTCTGTAGACACTGCCCAATATGAGCTCACCTGAGCTACACATATAAAAAGGGCTTCTATTTAATCTCAAGAGGAGACTAGATACACATTCCTTCCTATCTCCCAGATTTCTTTTCTTCTCTGACTTTCAATACATATACTAATGTGGTATATATAAACTGGTACTCTACTACAGAGAACCAGAAAATTTCATCAATAAGAACAAAAAAATCACTTTCACTGCATAATGTTCAAGAAATAAAGTTGTAGGGGCACCTTGGTGACTCAGTTGATTGAGCACCTCACTCTTGGTTTCAGCTCGGGTCATAATCTCAGGGTCCTGAGATCCAGCCCAGTGTTGTGCTCCCTGCTCAGTGGGGAGCATACTCGAGATTCTTTCTCCTTCTCTTTCTGCCCCCTCCACCCACTTGCACACACATGTACACACACACACTCTCTCTAAAATAAAGCATTTTTTTTAATTTTTTTTTTTATTTATTTATGATAGGCAAACAGTGAGAGAGAGAGAGGCAGAGACACAGGCAGAGGGAGAAGCAGGCTCCATACACCGGGAGCCTGACGTGGGATTTGATCCTGGGTCTCCAGGATCGCGCCCTGGGCCAAAGGCAGGCGCTAAACCGCTGCGCCACACAGGGATCCCAATAAAGCATTTTTTTAAAAGTTGCACAAAAATACATTTGTAGGTTAGAAAAATGTGAAGCTCAGTAGAATTGTTCAATAACTGATTAACCAGCTTTTACTATGTCATTTTCAGAATTACATAAACATAATTGTGATCCCAATATTAATTATGTGGCATACTTTGATTAGCAGTGAAATCTTTTATTTTGAAACATTTATATTGATATATTAATATATACTCTTCCAAAACTCCTTGGGTAATCATGCAGTATATGTTTTTTTGAGACATAGTGGGATATTCAAACTATGGGACTTTTAGACTAGAAATATCCTAGTATGGTGCTCCTGAAAGTAAGTGTGCCCACGGCCCATGTGTACTCTCCACTCTTCTCTGTGAGACCTAAATTTAACTGAGTTCTGGCACTGAACCAAGAAGTATGACCACCCCTTAATTATTTGCACTTGAGATCAGGGTAACTTTTTTGAAACATCTCTCTGTGCGTTTTGTTAAACATTATGGAGCTTGGAATTCAGAATGAGAAAGCCACACTCTGATATTAAAAGTAAGTTTAGTGTTCATTGTCACTCTCAGAATGTTTTGCATAATTTTGTAATCATTATGCCTTTCCATTGACTGTTTTCAACTTAGTATGCCATTGTTTTCAACGGGCTTGCCACTGGCAGATCTGGGTAGCAGTTTGATTTTAATATCCCTTTCAGTATTCCTTTGCCAGCCTAAGCTTCTCTTCTTGCTTTTGGCCCCTCAAGGCAGCATTCTAATTGGTCCCCTTCATTGGCAGGTATCTCACATGGAAGATGCTCTGCAACTTTTATCTTCTTATAATAAAATAGATGCTTTGTGTCCCCTTCTCATGGTGACACTTTGTTGCTAATGTGATGCTGGGCAGCAATGTGTCAGACAAGGCAACACATTTTGTATACTTCCCAGCTAATAAGATTGTATTAAGCAAGGGCTTTCTGAGGGCAGTGCCTTAAGTAATAACTAATGACATATGGCTGGTCAGTGCCGGAGATATTTGTATTCAGGCAGAGACCTTTGTATTCTGTTTAAATTATAATATATAAGGAGATTCCTACTCTTTCCATTGTTATATTTGCTGCTTTTTCCCTCATTGCTAAAAGCACCTAATTTTGGAAATTAAAAAATATATAAATCTTAGTAGTTCCTTTACGATTTGGAAATAATACCCTTCCTTTTAAAACTGAAATTTTTATGTCAAGTATTACAGCAAATTTTTTCTGAGCTCACTTGGAATGAACTGACAATAATTACCTCCTAAAACTCAACATGATTCTTGGCCACATCAGAAAAATCCCACATGACAATATGACATATATTAAGTACAATTATTAAAATATACTTAAATATTTTTTCAAGTTAATAAAAAAGGGGAAATATTTTGCTATAGTCTATGGAGGACTGTATTCTAGTCCCACTTTCATAAACTAATATGATCTTTGATAATCCATTACTGGACACCCACTTCCTTTTCTCAGTTTTAAGTTGACTTTACCAATTGGTCTCAGATTCCTTTTGCAGTGAAAATTATACGTTTTTATGTGAATTTGCAAAGAAGCAGCACACTAGATTGATAGTTTTATAAAGCAGATAGTTATTACCTCCTGCCATTTGGTTAGAATTGAAAGTTGGCATGCATTAATGTTAGAAGATGTAGAAGGAATTAAATGTGAAGAAACTTCTGGCCAATTCCCTTTTCCAGTAAAGAAGTCAACAAGGAAAAAGTGGAAAATTCACTTTCTTTGTTTCCTTTTCTACTCATGAGTACAAAGTAAAGTTATATTTGGGTTCAAAGAATGCAGAGAATATTTAGGGGAAAAATCAAATATTTAGTTACTTAAATAGAAGAGAAAGAGTCTTACTGTGGCAATATCTCATGCCAGCTGTGTGTTTCTACAGCAAAACTGGGAGCAGGGACAGATTTGTGAAACAATCATAATCACAGAAGGGGACTGAAGGAAGCTAGCCAAGAGCAGATTACTGAAAGGGCAATTGGGTCCCTGAAAAATAATTTACAATGAGGTGGTAGGAAATGGGGCCAGGACTAGACCCTGAAATAAGGTTTCAGAGGGGCATTGATGCCAATTCTGCACCTGTCTATCCCTAGCCATCCTGCATGTAGACCAAAGCCCAAGAAAGATGGTTCTATGAACATATCCAAAAGTCATCACCCTACATTATAATGCAAGCCACTGCTAGCTTAAAGGGTCTGAGGTGATGAAATAAAGAAGGAAGGAACATCTTCTCTTACATGTCAGAGAAATACCTATTCACATGAAAGACTCACTAGGAAAATGACAGAATTAGTGTCACACTTATATGAATGGTTGGTGCACTAGGGTTGATGTTAAGACTTAGGTTTAACAGTTGAAGCAACAACAACACTGTTAGGATGAGTGTAAAAAAAAAAGCTAAAAAAAAAAGTTAAAAAAAAAAATCCCAATTGGACATGTCCCCTAGGACATGGTTAGGAATAATGCTGAGAGCAAGAATAATTTCACCACAGGGCTCACACACCTTCAAAGGTTTACCCTAAGAAAATTAATTTGGACATTCAACTTATTATTTTCATGATCTTGTACTTCCTAGTCCCCAACCTCATTTCCAAAACTCCTCTCTTCCTTTCAGGTAATTATGACATAGAAGGAGTTATGATTCGTTTATCTTTCTACTGATACCCAGTAGGGAACTTCTCATTCTATCAACCTTTTGGTCAGAGGCATGAGGTTATTCTGTGGGCATCGATGGGATTTGTTCCATTAGCTCATGGGGTGGAAGAATGTGACTGACTAGTCACTTACAAGTGCCTAAAAAGAAACAGGTGTTAACAGATGAAGCAGATGGCAAAAAACAGTAACTTGTTATTTGGGGCAGTTAAGAACTTAGAATTTTTATCCTCAAGATTGCAAGTATGAAAATGACATTATTTACCCATATTGGTGAATATCAAGTATGGAAGCTACACACTTGAGATTCTGGTGAATCTCGAGCAGATTTTAAATGCTTTCACTAGGGCAGCCCAGGTGGCTCAGTGGTTTAGCGCCACCTTCAGCCCAGGGCCTGATCCTGGAGACCCAGGATTAAGTCCCTTGTCAGGCTCCCTGCATGCAGCCTGCTTCTCCCTCTGCCTGTGTCTCTGTCTCTGTCTCTCTCTCTCTCATGAATAAATAAATAAAATCTAAATAAATAAATAAGTAAGTAAGTAAGTAAGTAAATAAATAAATAAATAAATAATACTTTCACTAATGACAGTTGGGCTAAGTGTTAAATTCTAAGTCTGAAATCATTTTCCCTCAGAGTTTTAAATTTATTACCCTGTTTTTTTCTTGCATCCAATGTTGTGGTTGAAATTCTGAGAACTAAGAAAATGAGAAGAAAATTGTAATTAAGGAAATGATAATATATACTAGAATCACTGAATTTGTAATATTCTCATTATGAATGAAAAGTATATAGTTATCCAGTTCCTCGAATATAGAAAAACAACAAAAATCAACATAATATCATCATAATGTGTAAGATGCAACATAGTTTAAACAGATGGATCATCACTTAAAGTAAGAGGTACCTGAGACATGAGTTGAGACAAAATTAGGATAAACTGTCAATTGAGACTGAATAAGGAGACTGGGGTAGATGGAAATAGAGTGCCAGAAAGAGTGGTAAAACTGAAGTATGTGACTTTCATGAATAATAGAACCACCACTATTTTCTGTCATGTTCTATCATATTTACTGGTATTCTAAGCGTCTCAGTTTCTACAAAGTCTTGCATAATTACAAAGCTCTAAACTACCCTCAATATCCAGTAAGGCTTTCATAAGGAGCCTGTTACTTGGTGATTCAAGGCTTCCTCAAGCCACATAAATGTGTATTTAGGGGACTTCACCAGAGTTTTTCCTAAGGCATATGCCTACATAGCCAGAGAGGATGTAAAATACCTATGCAAACCATTCTCTCTTTTTGTACACATGAAGTTCTTAAGACCAGTACTTGGAATACTTGATGTATTTTTAATTATCAGTGTCTCAGCCTCCTCTTGGTGTCACCTTTGAAGTCCATTGTCATTCTCTACCCTTCAAAGTACTCAGTGCCTATTGAGTGGTAACCTCTTCTAATATCGGTATTACCCTGCTTACTTTGATTGAAATACATTCAGAAAGTTTATCTGTCAGAAAACTTGTATTTTTATGCTTTTAATTCTCATGCTTGTAAAAAGAAAGGAATAGTGAACATTAATAATCACATTTTAGGAGATGAGATGAGCTTTCTTACTGACTTTAGACCCTAAAATATAAAATGTGACACTGGAGATTTTATTCTTTTTAATACATATCATATTTATGTGTAAAGTGTAATTTGTGAGGGTAGAGAAAATAGATGATCACAGTTTCACAGTTTTAGATACTAATGAGAATTCAGGTGGAAATATGGGATAGGATATATGGAAAGAAGTAAAGATTGAAAATAGAATTATATGTAATCCATATAAAAGTAATAACTGAATATATGAGTGGAAAAGTTCCCAAAGAAAAGGGAGAGGGGAAAAAAAGCCAAGACACAACCATGTAGAATACCCACACTGATGACGTGAAAGGACGTAAAGGAGTCAGCAAATTGGGTAGGATCCCAGAGGTAGGGGGACATCCAGCAGAGGATCAGTGATGCCAAAAGAAAATAGTATATCAAGAAAGGAGGAGGAGACCAGAGAACAAAGGAAGGAAGTAGAGAAATTTTGTGACAGTGAAGAAAGCAGAATAAAAAAGATATACACAAACTTAAAATAGAAATGTACATGAATTTTCTACTTTATAAATGGGCAGTTTGGGTCTGCTATATTATAGTCATACACCATAAATGTCAAACAGGTTAATTAATGAATGAATATAAAATGAATATGATAGTTATCAAAGAATTAATGAAAGTCTCATTAGCGGTTGGATGACAGAGTTTTCAGAGAACCTATACACCATTCTGTTGTGACATTCACCAGAAATGTTCAACAGCCTGAAATCAAAAGAATTCTGACCATGAGGAGGACAAGGACTGAAAAGTAGAATGGCAGGTGAGATAGGTCATAAAGGGAGTTAATGGCTTCTAGGCATTGGGCAGAGCAGCTGGGTGGCCAGGCTGACCATAAACCACAGACCAGATATAGGTATAGATATAGATATAGATATAGATATAGATATAGATATAGATAGATATAGATGATATAGATATAAATAGAAATAGATAAAGTGGTGGTCAGGGGTGCTAAGCAGTTGGGTAACATGGAAAGGAAGACAAGTGAGTAATCATAAGATAAACTCTGTTGATTCTCCCTGACATTCTTCTACAGCAACATGCAAATACTTTGAGGACTGGACATATAATTTTCCCTGTTCATATCCCTAAATGCTCATATACGGTGACTCCTCTTCACAGGCCTGATTCCTTCTCGATCCTCCTCTAGTGCCTGCCAATAGCAATCTGCCACATAGAAAGCTGATATCAGTGGAGAAAAACTTAAAGTCTGCATTCTGAGAACACAGAAACCTCGGCTCACTGATTTACTCATTGTAGATTTTGTTTCTGTCCCTCCCGCCTCTCCGTTTTGTCAAGGGAACTGAAATAACAGCATCATTAAAGACTCACATAGTTTTCCCCATATCAACCAGATCCTTTGCAGAACCATTACACACACAAACAGCTGCATACAACCATAAGAGGAGACCCCTAATTACAGCCCCAGAAGGTAGTGACCACGAAATTCTACAGATCTGGGATTACCAGACTGAGATGACTTGGTCTGGGAAACTATTATCTATGGTTATTTAGGCTTTCCCAAGGTAGCCATGCACAGAAGCTATTAATGAGGAGAAATGGGAGGTATATAATTTTAGTAAGACAAAGAAGCCTTTTGCCATTTTCTAGAGCACTTTGAATCTTTATTTTATGATAGCTTAAAGGTGAATTCTAAAGAACATTAAAATTTTGTCCCTTTAAATTTTAATCATTTAATCATTTCATTGGTGATTACCACAATATTTAACTTAGACTATATTAAAAGTATAAAGAATAAAGCATCAGAGAAAACCATATAATATTCTATGAATACAAGTAGTGGGAATATATAAGTAAATGAGAATTAAAGTGACTTCAAAAATAATCTATTTATAATGGTTCTGGATATAATCCCAAGAAGGTTAACAAAAATATAAATAGCAAAAGGAGTTTTCTATCATGACATCTACTGCTATCTAAGTATCATACCGCATAAATGCACAAAGAATCCATTCAAAAGGTTCAAAAGTTATATTCACCATTCATCCAACAAATTCATGATGTACACTTTTGAGGAAGTACTCTGCTAGATATAGGAATACGATACAGGAATAAATCAGACTGAATATTACTGTGTAATCTTATAATCCTATTTCACTGACTATATTATACCTAGCCTTCCATGTTTATATCACTATGGTTTCAGCATATTTTTTGTGAAATATGAATATATATGTGTAAAAAAGGATATATGTAAAATATTAATATATGTATATATGCAGTCACCATCATTTTTGGTGCATAAAGTTTATTTCCTATATTGCTTTTCATTTATAAGAAATAGCATTGAAACTAAATCTTTGCTCACTTCTGGAGTAATCCACTAGGTTAATTCCCAGAAGAAGAACTGATAGATAGAGTCATTTTAAAGCTTTTGGTGCTTTGTCAAGCTGTGTTACAGAAAGCTTATATTATTTTATTCTCCAATCAGTAGTGTATAAGATTTTCCATTTTCTTCTACCACTGCTAACACTGAGTGCTATCACTTATAAAAAACTTGATGATTTGATCATTAATGAGTGGTGGCTCATTAACAATTTTATATTTATTTCTTGGTTTATTAATGAGGTTCAAAATGTCTTCATGTGCTTGCCAGCTATTTAAATTCATTCTTTTATGTACTGCATGTTCTTTTTAAATTTTCTACTAGAAGTCTTTTTAATTGGTAAAAACCTTTTTATTATTTATTTAAAATATAAATCATCATACACAAATTAAAAAGTGTTCCATAAGAAGAATGTTTTTATTTTACCTTTTCTGCTCTTCTGCAAATCCTTCCACTAAAGCTTTAGGTAACATATGTCATTTTTCCTTTTCATTTATCTGTGTCTTTATTCTAATGACTAGGCTGACAGTTTAGCTCAAGGGTAGCATTTTGTCATTGAATTGTTTTGCCAGTTACTTGGTAAAGTTAAGCTTTGGGGAAAAAAATAAAACCCTGTCAGAATTGGGGAAAATTCATTGTACATTATAATGAAGAAGAATATATTTTAAGAAATTTTACTTCCTGATGGAAGCAACATTCCAGTGTATAACAGACACCATTTAATATAGTGGAATAGCAAAAAGTATATAGTTAGATTAGAAAGTGTAATTGTGCTAATTAAGATGAGACTTATAAGCCACTGTTAAGTAACTCATGTGGAAGGAAATTTTCTACAAGCAAAGAATTTATTAATACTATATAACCAAGAGGATCCACATGTCTGAATTAAGCTATTAGATGAAGCAGCAAGTGTGATAGTCCTAAAATCTTAGAATGTTCTGTTGATAGCCCTTTATTATCTGAGGAGGAGACACTTCTCTGACACCCAGGAAGAAATTCTAATTTTTAATCACACATTTGGGATGCATTTGACCACTTCATGACCTTTATTTGAATAGAAAAGCTACCTTGGAATGTATCCATTTGCTTTCTCCCATTTTCTTTGCTTATTAATAATGGTTGGAGTAAGGACAATTTTCAATACATGGCTCCAGAAATAGATTAAATGTATAAACTTTATCTCTTGCTTCTAATAGAGATTGACATTATTATTTGGTTACCTGCTATAAAATAAACAAAATATTGGTATCTTTCACTTTTGCCTATTAGAATAACACTTTATTAATGGGATATCAAAAATAAATAAAACGTATGGCCAACATGGAAGAAAGATAGTTTGTCAGACAGATATAAATAAAAGAAATATGTGTATAATATCATTGTGTTCTCTGATCCCACTAAAAATATACAAAAATAGCACTTTATTCATTTTTATAGGATCTTCCCCTGTAGAAAGATTATTAGGAATGGCCTGCAGAGAATTTCCAGGATTAGAAGACACATGTACATGTAAAGGATCTGGTCTAACTCCCTGTTTCTACCTTCACCATTAGTTTTGTATGTACAGTGGCTCTGTAGAAGTTATTTCTATCAAGTTCTCTATATTTTGATTTAGTTGAAGATTTAGTTGAACACTGTTAAAGATCATGTAGTTCAACCTCCTCATTTTACACATGAGAAAACAGAGATCTTAGAGGTTAAGTGATTTGCCCAGGGTCACATAGCTAGTTAGTGCCAAAGTAGAAACTAAACTACAGGATTCCTGATTCCCAATTTACCTTTCCACTTTACTATGATGACTTTCTAAAATAGTACAAGACCTTAAATTAACCTTCTAAATAGTTAACTTTCTTAAGGTTATTCAGAATTTCTGCCAAGCAAGTAGAAAACTATATTGATTTGTTTCACTATTTGAGGTTACCTGTGTGTTTTTTTCTTTTGTAAAAAGAAAACAAAATCACAATCTTCATCAACAACAAACTCACATAGGTGGCCTAGAAAAATCTGCATATTTATTATAAAACTCAAAAATAATAGCCTATTGAACTCATAGTTTTTTTTTTTTTATTTTACTTTAAAGTGATTTGCACATTATATATTGTGGGCAATTCACAATTGTTAAGTACAACAAAGATGTGTGTTAGGGTTGTAGGAGATTTCCTTACCCCTTCCATCCTCCTTTCTACCATATACCTTAATAACTGTCATCCTCCAGCAACCTCTTTTAGGTTCTCAGATAACTTATAGGAGACCAAACCCAGTTTGGAATAGAAAATTAAGTCTTTGATGATCTCAAGTTGCCTGCTCGCATTGTGTGAGCCTACTGCAGAACCTCAAGCCAAATTCAGTGGTTTGAACATTCCCAGAAGTTTGTAGATATTACTCTCCTAAAAACATTTCAATATATTTTCTAATCCCTTTTTAATTAACCTCTGTCCCACCACCAAAGGATTTAAAATAATTAATAACTGGAATAATTATCAAGAGAGACATAAGGAACATTCAGTGTTTCTTCATTGTGTCCCAGCCTTTGCTCATATCATCTTCATAGGAGTTTCTAAGTGCACATTATGATAAGCACTACCTGATAACTAGTTCTCAGGAAGATTTACTATTACATAAATCTTTTAGACACAGATCTCAATTACAATCATAATCGTTCTACTTAATATCCAGGATCTAAAGCTCTGAATAACCCCCAAAGCATTCAAAGCTACAATAATGCTGGAGAATTGAAGATTTTTTCTTTGATTTCTTTGCTATATGCTAATTTTCAAATGAGATTTTGAAGTGTTTAAGGCAACAGAAGGAAACGAAGAATGACCCTTGAATCAAGAAGAAAATTAAACATGCTAAAGTAGGAAAAAGAGAGATAAGTGAAAACAAAATTAGTAAGGTGGGTTAAGGTATCCAGTGTACTAAATAACTCAATGCTACAGATTTTTCAGAAGTAGAAGATGAGAGCTGCTGTGTTTTGTCTTCTGCCCTTAAGTTGTTCAGGATGACTCACCCTGACTTCTTTTAGAGTATGCCACTTATTTTATATTACATTCACTTGATATAGATATTCTGAGATGGAGAACTGTAAACGGGTGGGTCATTGTGGAGTGTTCTTTGGAGATAGGATGGTAAGATAAAATGAAGAAGCAAGACTAGGCAGCAGGAAAACCTGACCTAAAAAAAAAAAAAAAAAAAAAAAAAAGGAAAACCTGATCTGCAATGTAGTTGTGGCTAAGGCTTCATCCAGTTATATGTAGAGCTTTGGAGATGGGATGACAGAGTTGCCCCAAATTGAAGCATGAGGATATGCCTCTATATTTTTGATTAGTCACTCACCTTGAGCCTCCCTCAGAGGAGACAGAAATAGATGAACCCATACCTCGTGGACTGAATAAGTCTTAGTAAACAATGCTACTGTAATCCTTGAATCTAATAGGATCGGCACTGTAGGATGGACACTGAAGATATAAAGAGGGTCAAAGTCCAGAAAATGAACAAGGGAATATGGGTCTTACTGAAGTGGCTGCCCTCCTGATTATTTATACTTGATATGCTTTTAGGAAATAGATTAAGGCATTGAAGTTCTGCTTTCTTCTCTCATTAATCTTGCCTCACTTTTTTTAAAGATTTTATTTATTTATTCATGAGAGACAGAGAGAGAGAGAGTCAGAGACATAGGCAGAGAGAGAAGCAGGCTCCATGCAGGGAGCCTGATGTGGGACTCCATCCCAGGACTCCAGGACCACGCCCTGGGCCCAAGACAGGCACTAAACCGCTGAGCCATTCAGGGATCCCCCCTCCACCACACCCTTGCTTCTTTACAAGTCATATCCTTAGAGTATTCATGAGGAAATATTCTGCACACAACTCTTTTATGCAGAGTCTGTCATCACCAAAGCAAATTTAAGAAAGCTGATACCAGGATGGAACTTTACAGCAGATTCTTAGATGAAATTTTGGACATTGACCACTTACTAGCTGGCTGAAAGTAAGAAACCCAACACTCTTAAAATGTGGAGGATGGCTAGCCCCTGGCACAACACATCAGTGCAATTATTAAAACTTCCATTGGTGGTAAACTGGCAAGTGACAAAGGTAGAAAGAGATATACTAGCTTGTGTAATATCTTAGGTAATTGAGAGAAAGAGGGAAATGGTAATTAAAAAGGCTACAGAATTCAATGACTTTACTCATATAACAATGATTAATTTAAGAGAGATAATGACAAACTTATATTTATTTGTTACTAATGCAAGACAAAGTGTTAAAGTCAAAGGAGTCCTTGACAGCACTTACGGAAGTCCTAACCTTCTGTAGCTGTGTCTGCAGGATAGACAGAATTAGAACCAGGCTTAAGACTTAATCATAAAGATTGACAGTTTTATCACCTAGAGATTTTAGCAGATAAACTACATAAAGTAGTTCCCTCTACTAGAAGGGAACAGAACCTGGAAGGATAGCATAGGAATCCAATATGGATGGTGAGCAATGCAATTGCTAAATACACTGTAATCTAAGTGTTTTATTATAATCATTGTTATAATTTTTATTTAAAAAATCAAATGTATTTATGCCCATTAGCAAGGATAATGAATATGTATTTTTAAAATATATGTGTAAACTATGTGCAAACTCTAAGAACTAAATATGATCATATCATATCTCTGCTTTAAGCCCTTTAATGTTTTTCTATATTATTCAGAGTAAAAGCCACATCTATCAAATGGCTTCAAGGTCCATCACTAACTTTCCATGATATCATCTCTTACAACTTCCACACGGCTTCTATGAGGTCTATGTGATTATAGAACAAATATTTTTCTGTAATTTAAGGATTTCAGAGTAAATTTGCCTGAACCTTAGGATTTGGGCTAAATAACCAACCTGGAAATAAAATTATAACTAACTAAATCTGAAGAATATACATGTAACAAGAAATTGCATTAGTAATTAAACATCTTCCTAGAAAGTAAAGTGCAGGCCCAGATGCATTCAGTCATGAATACTAGCAAATGATTAAAAATAATAATAATAATGTCAATGTCTTAAGAACTCTTCCAGCATATAGAGAAGGACAGGAACACTTCACAACTCATTTTATGAAGCCTCTTTAACCCTAATAGCAAAACCAGAAAAAGATATCACAAGAAAAGTAAAACTACAGAACAATGTACAAAATCTTCAAAAAAATTTAGCAAGTAAAATCTAACAACACATAAAAAGAATTACATACCATGGCTAAGTGAGATTTATCCCAAGAATGCACAGCACAGTTAATTTATCTTTCAAAAAGCTATTAATATGATAAACCATTTTAGTAGAACAAAGAAAAAACACGACAGTCTCAATGGATACCAACAAAACATCTGAAAATCTGACATCTATTGATGATTTTTAAAAAAGACAAAAAAAAAAAACATGAATAGATGGGAACTTTTCACCTTCACAAAGATATCTATGGAAACCCTCAAAAAAAAAAAAATAACACACTTATTGATGAGAGACTGAAGGTCCTCCCTCTACTTTTGGGAATAAGGCAAAGTTGCCTGCTCTTGCCATTATTCTCAACACTGTACTAGAGAATGGCTAGTATAATCATACAAGAAAAAAAAAAAGACATCACATTGGAAAGAATGAAATAAAACTGTTTTTGCTTATAGATGATATATCCCCACATATAAAAGTAATTCACAAAAGAAAATTATTAGAACTAACAAACAGGGCAGCCCGGGTGGCTCAGCGGTTTAGCGTCGCCTTCAGCCCAGGGCGTGATCCTGGAGACCCGAGATCAAGTCCCAGGTCAGGATCCCTGCATGGAGCCTGCTTCTCCCTCTGCCTGTGTCTGTGTCTCTCTCTTTGTGTCTCTCATGAATAAATAAAATCTTAAAAAAAAAAGAACTAATAAACAATTACAAGGTTGCCTGTTACAAGATCAACATACAAAAATCAATTAAAATCAATTATATTTCTACACATAAAAAATGAATGATCCATAAATAAAATTAAGAATATAATTTCTTAGGGGATCCCTGGATGGCGCAGCAGTTTAGCGCCTGCCTTTGGCCCAGGGCGCGATCCTGGAGACCCGGGATCAAGTCCCACGTCGGGCTCCCGGTGCATGGAGCCTGCTTCTCCCTCTGCCTGTGTCTCTGCCTCTCTCTCTCTCTCTCTCTCTGACTATCATAAATAAATAAAAATTTTAAAAAAATATATAATTTCTTTAAAAAAAAGAATATAATTTCTTTTACGATAGTTTCAAAAAAAGAATAAAATACTTAGGAAAAAGTTTATCTAAAGAAGTGCAAGAAGACTTGAACACTGAAAATTATAAAACACTGATGAAGGAATTAAAGAAGATCTAAGTATATGGGGATGCATTTCTTTTTCATGAATTTGAAGACTCAATATCATTAAGATGGCAAATATACCAAAATTGAGTTACAAATTCAATGAAATCCTTATCACAATCCAGCAAACTTTGAGTGTTTGTACGTGTATGGAAATTAACCTAACAATCCTAAAATTTATGTGAAAAAGTACAAAACCCCATATAGCCAAACAAATTTTGAAAAGAAATCACAAAGTTAGAGGATTTTCACTTCACAATTTCAAAACTTACTATATATCCACATTTATTTTTTTACTATTTTATTGATTCATGAGAGACACACAGAGAGAGGCAGAGACATAGGCAGAGGAAAAAGCAGGCTCCCCACTACAAGCCCAATGCAGGACTCAATCCCAGGACCTCTGGATCACGATCTGAACCAAAGGCAGACATTCAACCACTGAACCACTCAGGTGCCCCTATAACCATATTATAAGACAAAATGTTACTGGCATTAGAGATTAACGAAACAAGTTAGAGTCTATAATAAATCCTCATTATTTGTGATCAATTGATTTTAAAGAAGGGTCATAGGACAAGTAATAGGGGAAAGTAGTTAATTTTTAAAAATAATAGTGGAGCAATTAGATATTCACATGCAAAAAGATGAACTTAGACTCCTACCTCATTGCATGTATAAAAATTAACTCAAAATTGATCATAGAATTAAATGTAAGCATTAATGTGATAACATTTTTGAGGAAAACAGATCTTGGTTAGGCAAAAATTTCTTAGATGTGACATGAGAAATATGGTCTGTGAAAAATAAAATTGATAAACTGAGCATCAAGATCCAAAACTTTTGTTCTTAAAAGCACCAGGAGAAAATGAAAAGAAAACCAACAGAGTGAAAAGAGTATTTGCAAAATATTGATAAAGGACTGGTATGTAGAATATACAAAGAAGGCATTTAAACCTTGAAAGATAAAACAATTCAACTTAAAAATGGGCAATGGTTTTGAACATTTAACTATATAAAATATATGAATAGCTAATAAACACACAAAAAGATTCTCAATATCATTAGTTATTAGGGAAACTCAAATGAAAACCACATTAAGATATCACTTTATCCTCAGTAAAATGACATAAAATTAATGTTGGTGATGATAGAAGAGAGGATGAACCTTCTTACATAGATTATAGAGATGTAATATGATGCAGCCACTTCGGGAAAAAGCCTAGCAATGATTTAAAAGGCTAGTAAACATCGGGTTACCATATGACCCAGAAAGTCACATTTTGCTTATCCATTCCTCAAAATGAAAACATACATCCACAGAAAGCCTTACATACAAATGTTCTTGCCAGCATTATTCATAAGAACCCCAAATTAGAAACAAATGTTCATCAACTGGTGGGTGGATAGACAAGTATCCATACAATAGAATATTTTTTAACAAAAAAAATAAATCTGAACTATATACAGATAAATGCTGTGATACTGATGAACCTCAAAAACATTAGTCTGAGTAAAATAATCCAGACATGAGAGACCACATGCACAAGCCCATTTCTATGAAATCCAGAAAAGGAAAAACTAGATATAGGCAGAGACAGCAAATTACTGGTTGATATGGGTAACTAGGAGAAGGAGATGAGCAGTGAAAGCTTACAAGGGATCTCACTGAGGTGATCAACATGTTCTAAACCTGATTTATGTTGACAGTTGAACAACTTGGTAAATTTACTTAAAAATTATCGAAGTGTACTTTTGAATTTTTATGTAAATTTGATATGTAAAATGTCTCAGGTTATTTTTTAAATGACCACTAATTACCTAGCAAGAAGTACAGACAGATTTACTTCTCTGGAAGTATGTGTTTAAATTCAGGGAGTAAGAACCAGGGCCATGGGGACATTTCATGGATTGTACATTAGTTTAATATTTTTTGGTGGAGAGATTAATTTACATTTCAAAGGACTAGAATCGGGACCTAGGTAATTCTCTAAAAAACACAAAAGGGATAGAAAGTACTGCTTCCTTCTCCCCTGCTAGCACCATCCAGAATTCTTTTTTGAATTTGGTGTTCCTCATTTATAATTCAGATGTATATGTGTAAAATGGTACTTGCTTTCATTGCATCACTCCATAAGCAAGAATTGAGACACAGAGAGACTTCCTAGTTATTTGTTCAAAGTAATAATAATTAAAAATAACCTACTCTGTTCCATAACCTTTGCATGTGAATTCCAGATAAGTTTTTAATATTTATATTTGTTGATGCAACAATCTCTTTGGTGTTCTTGACACACTATGCATACTTCTGACTTTTATCTTTAAGTTGTTCTATCTGGACTTTTTTTCCACCAAATATATGAATGGCTATGATCTATACTTCATTTAGGTCTATGATAAATCTTTCTAAGATGTAGCCTTCCCTTGCACTCTTCCTACAAAAGTCGTCCCTTCTACCCTGGAATGCTCTATACCTTACTCTGCTTTCTTCTTCACAATATTTGTCATCATCCAAAATATTTATTTGGTAGTTTAGTCTGATATCCCTCCATATCACTCCATGAGAGAATGGTTCTAACTGCTATGTTCTCAGCATCCTACCTAATGTATGGTTAGAGCTCAATGACTGTTAAATTAGTACTGAGTGAAGGAAGAGCCACTAGCAAATATGGAAGTATCAAGGAGGCTTTACATATGAGCTGACATTTAAGCTAAAATTTAAAGAAAAGGTAGAGCATTACCTAAAAAAAGAGGGCAAGCTAGCTGTATGGACGGAAGAGTAATAGAACCAACACTGTCAGTGTCCTATGGAAATTAGGAAGAGGTCTGATGATAATGAAAGTAAATTCGGGAATTGTTCTTCAACATTTTCTTTTGTATGTCATATTTGATATATAACAATGTATAATATAATCCATAACATATATGGATTTGTTACATATTTCTGCATAAAGAATCTATATAGCTGACTACATCTTTTATATTAGTTCTTTTAGGTTAGTCCTTTGCTTGCAGAAAACTAAAAGTTTTGCATTCTTCTTGAAGCCTGCACTTATCCAAGAATCAGTAATTGAGAGCAATTAGAAAAACAGAATTAAAAAGGAAGCATCAGAAACTATTTATGTGGAGTCTAGGAAACAAAGTAAATGACTAAACAAACAAAAGCAGAATCAGACCTAAAAATACAGAGAACAAGCTGATGGTTTTTCAAAGGGTAGAGGTGTGAGAGATGAGCAAAATGGGTGAGGGGGAGTGGGAGGTACAGGCTTCCAGTTATGGAATGAATAAGTCACATGGGGATAAAAGACACAGTGAATATAGTTAATGATACTATAATAGTGTTGTGTGGTAACAGATGGTAGCTACTTTTGTGGTGAGCATAATGTAGCGTATAGAGATGTTGAATCACTATATTGTACATCAGAAACTAATGTAATATTGTGTGTTGACTACACTAAAAAAATTCCAAAACTAACTTAACATTGTGTCAGCTATATCAAAAACTTTTTTTAAGAGACTATTTTACTTTTTCCTTTACATGTAAAGATATGATTTCATAATGACATGGATGGTAAAGTGAAAAACTATAATATTTCCTTACAGTTAATAGAATTTAGCTTCAGGTTAACCAACTTAGGAAAAAGTTTCCTAAATTCTGAATTTTTGAATAATTATTCAAGAGCTTTATCCAGTAAAGATACAACATGAATTCTGTTGTAAGAACAATGTATAACCATCTTAAATGTTGGGATGTTTTTGTATGACTGGAATAATCATGGAATTCTTACTTTGCCAAGCCTAAAGTCAAAAAGTATGTAGATTACTGTTATGAACCTGCCAAATGGGTGGGTAATCATTAGTTGGTCTAGAGACAAATTGTAAATACTCGGTGGCTTTACAGAAAAGTCTATTATTCACTTAGGCTCAACCTAATGTGGGCTGGCAGGAGGACGTGGGGTAGGTTCTCCTCACTCTGGTGCTTCTGGGATCTGAACTTCCTCCATCTTCTGTTCTTGCCAGCATCTCAACACATGGCCTCTGAGTTGGCAGTGTCAGGGAAGAAGCAAGCAGCCAGCTAACACAAAAGATTGCTAATGTCTTGTTCTGCAAATGGTACATTTACAGTGGCTTACCTAAATTAGTACAACACGCTTCTATTTTCAAGGGAGTTAGGAAATGTAATCTTCCAAAATGCCCAAGGGGGAAATAAAAAAAGAGGATCTATATACACATGAACTCTAGTTGTGTCCACCACCTCTGGGTTAAGTGTGAGAACATCGGGGAATTTGTACAAAAATAAACACTACTCTTTCCTCAATTTTCTATTCCCAATAATGTTTTTATTAAGTATTTTCCCCCAAATCCTGATTTGCTTTTAAATATCATATAAGTATTTATATTTTAAATATTCATATAAGTAGGTGAATAATCTCACCTACTAGTCATTAAATTCCTCAACATTCTGCACAGGTTTCTGCTAACAGAGTGTAAATTCTACATTTTTCTTTTTCTTCTCCAGCTATACTATATCAATTACAACACTTCCATGTCTGAGTATTTAAAGAAGTGCTAACCATGATTTTTTTAATTGCTTACTGTTCAAAATTATAAGTCAAATCTCTCTCCCTCAAAAAATAATATTTCTGGCAGATATTTATTTCCTATCAGGATTGTTAATATGCAGGATGTAGAAAAAGTAAGAAACGCTATCTCTCCACTTAGGCTACAATTCTACTAGAGGCAACACTCACCATATGTAATACTTTGTTAATAACAAAGGACACAGCCAACATATAATTAAGTGTAAAATTTTTAAAGAAGATAAATGAAGATCATGAATAATGCAAGCTTTGCGAGGAATGTCAGTTTATCAGGTCCTTTTTTATTAATTTTTTTTATTTATTTATGATAGTCACACAGAGAGAGAGAGAGGCAGAGACAGGCAGAGGGAGAAGCAGGCTCCATGCACCGGGAGCCCAAGGTGGGATTCGATCCCGGGTCTCCAGGATCACGCCCTGGGCCAAAGGCAGGCGCTAAACCACTGCGCCACCCAGGGATCCCATTTTATCAGGTCCTTAAACAATATGGATAATTGGGCTTAAGCTATGTGTGCATTCAAAGTATGAACATTCAGAGGTATGTTCTTAAGACAAAAAGCAGAACGGATCATATTATAGTGCATAAATCTATATTGCATGACATGGATGAAGCTAGATAGTATAATAATACTAAGTCAGGGAAAGACAAATAGCATGATTTCACTCATATGTGGAATTCAAGAAATAAAACAATTGAGCAAAAAGACAGAAAGAGAGAGGCAAATCAAGAAATATCCTAACTATAAAGAACAAAGTAATAGCTCCTAGAGGGGAGGAGACGTGTGGGGGTTGGGGAGGAGAAAGGGGCAAATAGGAAATGGGCATTAAGGAGTGCATTTGCTGTGATGAGCACCAGGTGATGTATAAAATGTTTAAATAAATAAATAAATAAATAAATAAATAAATAAATAAATAAATAAATAAAATGTTGAGTTATCATATTGTATGCCTGAAATTAATATTACACCATATGTTAACTAACTGGAATTTTTAAAAAAACTTTAAAAATAAATAAATAAATAAACACATATATTTAAAAAGTAATTATAATAGTCAGTAACTCAAATATCATGGCCATCTCTTGTAATGTTTCAAGGTGTCAAGGTAGCATTAAATTTTTCTTAATTTTTAAATTATACTATGGACTTGTAAAAATATTTTCAAAAAACTTTGAAACTTTTTTCTTTAAGATTTTATTTATTTATTCATGAGAGACAGGGAGAGAGGCAGAGACACAGGCAGAGGGAGAAGTAGACCCCATGCAGGGAACCCATCACTGAACTCGATCCCGGGTCTTCAGGATCATGCCCTGGGCCAAAGGTGGCACTAAATTGCTGAGCTGCCCAAGCTGTCCATATACTTTGAAACTTTAGAAAAAAAAATAAAATGAACAACTAATCATTAAGTCCCTGTTATTGAATCTGAGACACAAGTGTAAATAAAAATTTTACAGATATCATCATTTTGCTGAATTTACATAGAAAAATAGAGTCTCAGATTCTAGAGGAACCAAAAAGACAACTTCATGTTCTGATGAGAAAAACAAATCACTAAGTTCTTACTATTTATGTCAGAATAAACATTTGTCGAACAACACACATAAAAAAATAAACTTCAATGTAACAGGGAGTAAATAAAGGTTAATTATTTTGTCTCTTCTGATTAAGTAAGAGTATGTTGAATTTTGGCCAAAACTATTATAAGATTTGTAGTACAAAGAGTAAGTGCCCTGTGACCATCATAAGCTCCAGGGTAGGAATGAATTCCTTAGTATGAAAATTTTTACTATATCAGATAAACATTCATAAAACAAATTAGAAGTCTATTTCTAGTGCTTACAGTTTTCTTTAATGTTATAGTATCCCAATGCCATTCCTTAAAAATATTTGTGCAATATATCTAGAATTCTAAAGTTATAACACATGAAAGGGAATACAACAGACAATACTAGAGAGAGTTCAAAATTATCACTATGTGCATATAATGATCATTTTCTTTTTATATAAATCAAGAATAGATTTGCTTCAAAACTAAAATGTGATCAAGGTTTGCTTTTTCTAATAGAACTGGTTATAAATATGTAGAATGCTTTCTACGTTAAAATATTTTATATAATGAATAATATACTTAATAATGTATAATTAATTAAATTGTACCCTGCTGTAAAAATGAACAGAAGTCCAATAAAATTTTGAATAAAAAATAAGTATCAGAGCCAAAAAAAAGAATCAGTGTTCTATTTGTAGACGCCCAATATTGTTAAGACAAATTTAAATGTGTTCACTTATTTAAGAAGATACATTTTACATTCAAGATAAACTACTACAAATGAAAGTATTGAGTTCATAAATTGAGATTTTAGGCAATACTGTTTTTATGTTACTTATACTTGTATTTCATTAACATTAAATAATTTAATTCAAAAAATAACTTGTGTTTTTTTGTTTTTGTTTTTTTAAGATTTTTATTTATTTATTCATGAGAGACACAGAGAGAGAGAGAGGCAGAAACACAGGCAAAGGGAGAAGCAGGCTCCTCTCAGGGAGCCTGATGCGGGACTCGATCCCAGGACTCCAGGATCACATCCTGAGCTGAAGGCAGGCCCTAAACCACTGAGCCACCCAGGGATCCCACAATTTGTGTTTAAATTATGTTTGGCATTATGAATGATGATACCATCCTTGACATCATGTTCCTGACAGTATAGTCAAGGAGAAAAACTTATATTTGTAGAAGCTATAAAGAGTAATATAAATTACAATTAAGGATACTTAAGAACAAAAATACAGTTTTTACATGATACAATGTTGAAAGGTAAAATATAGGAGAGGTAAATATACCCCAGAATCATCAGATAAGGAAAGCCTCATGGATAGGAATAGACTTCAAATACTTTCTTAAGGATGGATGAGATAGGCTTAGGAGAATATTTAGAAGCAGTTCAAAAAAGTAGTGATTTCACCCATTCGCCTGTTACCTCCAGTGGCTTAAATACGTAAAGGTGTATAATGGTCATAATCATCTCCCAAATATTAAAATAAGAGAATTCTTAATAATAGAGGAACTATATTATTCCAACTAGAAATTCATGTGTTCATGCTTTTAAAGACTTTTATAACAGTAATAATCATTGTTTATTCAAATATTAACTTTGTTTATTAAAAGATTTGTATAGTAGGTTTTTTTAATAACTGGCTCAAATAAAATGATTAAGACTCTCATCGAAAGTTAAGGGGAAAATGTCTCTATAAATAAATATTTATCATAGTCCAATTAATGAAGCTCTACCAGGCACATAGATACAAAGGTTGCTGGTCTTGTGCTGACATATTTCTGTTCATTAAGTTATGTTTTGGGGATTTTTTCTTAGAAAAAATAGGAATACAGCTTCATAAATAATAACTCTCCTTTGGAAATTATCCAAGGTAGCCTTAGGCTAAATCTTAGACTTTCACTTTTAGCTCAGAGTAAAATTTTGGGCAGTTACACACAACAGGCTGTGCAAGCTCAGAATTGATCTCAGAAAGAAATGGGAGTATGAAGGTCTAATAAATTGAACCAAATGAGGTGATTTTTTAAAAATTAAATGGCTCTTGAGATCTTTATAAAAAAGAAAATAAGGAGCTTTTGATACCAATATGCCATCTCTTAACAGAAAAGTATACCAAGACCTAGAAGGGTGCACAATGTTTACAGGTATTAGTGACTGTAATACTACCATTTTATTTTCTACCAACCATAGGCAGCAAAGTGCAAAATATGTCTATGCTTTGTGAACAATGACACATAACCTGTTTTGGTTTTTGGTTTTTGGCTTTGCTTGTTTTGCCATTGAAAAAAGGAAAATAGAAACTGTGTGTAAAATAGTCCATTTTTAGAAGTAAACCCAATTGTAAATTAACAGGATTCTATTCAGATATTCCTCTATCAGTGTTATCTACCTAGATCAATAGAGAATTGAAAGGAAAGTCTTCAGTATACTACTTCTGTCTACCTCAACAAAGATGAACTAGTTTCTTATGTATATTAGTTATATTGTGAATATCTTGGAAAAAATTTAAGATAATTTTGTCATTTTCTTCCATTAAAATTGCAATTTATTTTTCCCCCAAGTGTTCTTAGTAGTCTCACTGATAGGTAAATGAAAGAAGAAATCTGTATCAATAAGGGATTGGGATTTTATCTTCTACATCATTTCAGAAAAAAATAATGAAGAAGGGACAAGACTAATTGAGATAATGGAACATATTTTAATTAAGAAAAGAAGGAAGTAGAGACATAACTCTGCTTATAATTAAAATGTGGAAGGGTCAAAGTACCCTATGATATAAGAGATCATAATGAAATAAGAATGACAGTTGATAATGAGCAGAGAATAAAATGTTTAAAGTTAATATTTCTGAAGAATAGTTTTCAGTGATGACCAGATTCAAAGTGTGGTCATGGAATAAGATGTTTGGTGTAGAATAAGCATCAAGTTCACTAGAGATGAAGAGGCTAATGAACTGAAAGGTTAGAGATTTCTTTTAGTGTCTTATTAATAATTTTTTTAAATGAAAGATTCCAGAACACTTTTTATAAAGGCAAATCTATGTATTTCTCTTGAATCTTACTGATTTAGTCTACAAGTTGCAAATGGTTCTGCATGCTAAATTTGACACATTGCCTATTTTTGTATGGCCCCTGCATTAAGAATAGTTTTACATTTTTAAATATTTAAAACAAAATTTTAAATAGAATATTATTTAGTGAAACATAATGTATAAAAAAATTGAACTACAGTGTTCACAAATAACATGTTATTGAACACAGCACACCCATTATTTTACATATTGTCTATCGAAGGGTGCTTTTGTGTTTCAAGAGCAGAGTGGAATAATTGCCACATTGATCACAAAGCTTAAAATATTTGCTACCTTATCTTTTCCAGAAATGTTTATAGACATCTGGACTACACTAAGTCAAAGGTCTAAAGGATAAGGTATCACCAGATTTTTGCAACAGATGCTACATCACAGTTATTATTGTCACAGATGTTTTGTATGTATTAAGTATGTAAAAATCTGCTGATAATTTTATCACTGACTCTGCTTTATCTTTAGTGGGTTTTTTTTTTTCTCAGATATATCATGGATAGTCTTAATATTTTGCTTCCAAGTATCTTCATGCTCTTAACCATGAATATACCTGGTTCTTATTTTATAATTAATGAAACAGGTTAAGAGCAAAATAAATCACCCAAGGTCAAATCTAGGAAGTTTCATAGTATTAAATAAAGACAATATTTTTAATCTCAAAGTCTATATTACTTTTTAATATGCCACATTGATTCTTACAAAGTACATTAATGTTATTCTGGAACTGCTCTGTTCAAGGAATAATGATCATACTCACATGTCCAACATGTGACAGAGTTGATATTTTTCCTCAATTCATAAGCAGTACTACTCATCATCAAATTAATCAACCCTAACTTATGTGTAATTTGTTAAAACAGCCACAGTAGCCAAAAAGCTGTGCTACAGGTCAGTACTTTTAAGGATACAGATTTCTCAGGGTAGACAGCTCCTGTTTACTTTAAAAATCTCTGGCTATTGACTACTTGCTAATAGCTTTGGCTATTAACATTTAAACTTGGAAATATTATAATTTGATAATATTAGACAATGTTTTAGAACATATAAATTGGTATTTTAATGGAACACTTTGTTAGTATTGTTATCATATTCTGAAATTATACGTAAGGAAAAAGATCTGTATTTTAAATTATGCAGGCTTCTACCCCTAATTTCTCTGAATGTAGGGTTCCCATGATGTATAAGTACTTTTACTTACCAATTTTTCAATAATCCCTAAGTTACACAATATTGTTTGTTTAATTAGTGCTTAAGAAAATTAGTTTTTAAATTTATATCTTTCAATAATTACTCTACATTTAAATGGACTAAATGCCCCAGTCAAAAGAGAGCACCAGAGTGGCTAAAAACAAAACAAAACAAAACAAAAAACAAGACTCATCAATATGCTATTTACAAGAGACTAATTTTAGACCTAAAGATACCTCCAGATTGAAAGGGAGGGGGTGGAAAACCATTCATCATGCTAATGGACATCAAAAGAAAGCAGGGGTAGCAATCCTCATATCAAACAAACTAGATCTTTAAACCAAAGACTATAATAAGAGATGAAGATGGACACTATATCATAATAAAAAGGTCTATCCAACAAGAAAATATAATTATTGTAAATATTTATGCTCCTAACTTGTGACCACCCAATTATATAAACCAATTAATAACAAAATTAAAGAAATACATTGATAATAATACAATAATAGTATGAGACTTTAACACCCCACTTACAACAATGGACAGGTTATTTAAGCAGAAGATCAACAATGAAACAAGGGCTTCAAATGACACACTGGACTATATGGACTTCATAGATATATTCAGAGTACTTCATCCTAAAGCAACAAAATATACATTCTTCTCTGGTGCACACAGAACTTCCTCCAGAATAGATCACATACTGTGCCACAAATTAGTTTGACCAATACCAAAAGATCGAGATTATTCCATGCATATCTTCCAACCATAGTGCTTTAAAATTTGAATTTAATCACAAGAGAAAATCTGGAAGAAACAGAAATACATAGAGGTGAAGGAACATCCTACCAGGGAATGAATGTGTTAACCAGGAAATTAAAGAATAATTTTTTAAAATACATGGAAACAATGAAAATGAAAACACAACAGTTCAGAAACTTTGGGATGCAGCAAAGTCAATCCTAAAAGGGAGGTATATAGCAATACAGACCTTTCTCAAGAACCAAGAAGTCTCAAACACACAAAGAAACCTTACACTGAGAGGACTTGGAAAAAAAGAACAGCAAATAAAGCCTAAATTCAGCGGGAGAAGAGAAATAATAAAGAATAGAGCAGAAATTAATGAAGTAGAAATCAAAAGAACAGTAGAATAGATCAACAAAGCTAAGAGCTGGTTCTTTGAAAGAATTAATAAGATCAATAAATTCCTAGCCAGATATATCAAAAAGAAAAGAAAAAGGACCCAAATAAATAAAATCATGAATGAACAAGATCACAACCAACACAAAAGAAATACAAACAATTATAAGAACATACTATGGGGGATCCCTGGGTGGAGCAGCGGTTTGGCGCCTGCCTTTGGCCCAGGGCGTGATCCTGGAGACCTGGGATCGAGTCCCACATCAGGCTCCCGGTGGGTGCATGGAGCCTGCTTCTCTCTCTGCCTGTGTCTCTGCCTCTCTCTCTCTCTCTGTGACTATCATAAATAAATAAATAAAAATTAAAAAAAAAAGAACATACTATGAGCATTTATATGCCAACAAATTAAGAAATCTAGAAGAAATGGGTGCATTCCTAGAAACCTGTAAACTACCGAAACTGAAACAGGAGGAAAAAGAAAATCTGAACAGACTCCATAACCAGCAAAGTAGTTGAAGCAGTAATCAAAAATCTCCCAACAAACAAGTCCAGGGCCAGATAGCCTCCCAGTAGAATTCTACCAAACATTTAAAGAAGAATTAATATCTATTCTATTGAAGCTGTTCCAAGAATTAGAAATGGAAGGAAACTAACTTCCAAACTAATTCTATGAGGCTGGCATTACCTGGATCCCAAAACCAGGCAAAGGCCTCACCAAGAAGGAGAATTAGAGACTAATATTTTTAATGAACAGGGATGCAAAAATTCTAACCAAGTTACTAGCTAACAGGATCCAACAGTACATAAGGATTGTAACATTCACCATGACCAAGTGGGATTTATTCCTGGGCTGCAAGGGTGGTTCCACATCCCCAAATCAATCAATGTGATATACCATGTTAATGAAAGAAAGGAAGGAACCATATGATCTTTTCAATAGATGCATCCTATCTCAGTCGATGCAATAGATGCACAAAATACAGCATCCTTTTTTGATTAAAACTTTCTGCAGTTCAGGGATACAGGGAACCTAGCAATATCATAAAAGCCATATATGAAATACCCACAGCAAATATCATTTTCAATGGGAAAAAACTGAGATCTTTTCCCCTAAGATCAGGAATATGACAGGAAGCTTCACTCTCACCACAGTTGTTCAACATAGTACTAGAAGTCCTACCCTCAGCAATCAGGCAACAAAAAGAAATAAAAGGCATCCAAATCAACAAAGAAGAAGTCAAACTCTCACTTTTTGCAGATGGCATGATACACTATGCTGAAACCCCAAAAGACTCCAACTTAAAATTGCTAGAACTCATACAGGAATTCAGCAAAGTGGCAGGATATAAAACCAGTGCACAGAAGTCAGTTGCATTTCTATAGAAAACAATGAGGTAGTAGAAATAGAAATCAAGCAAACAATCTCATTTACAATTGCACTAAAACCCATAAGATATTTGGAAAAAAACTAACCAAAGAGGCAAAGGATCTCTACTCTGCAAACTATAAAACACTTCTGAAAGAAATTGAGGAAGACATAAAGAAATGGAAAAACATTCCATGCTTATGACTGGAAAAACAAACACTGTTAAAATTTCTGTGCTACTTAAAGCAATCTGCATATTTAATACAATCGCTATCAAAACACCAACATTTTTCACCGAGCTAGATAATCCTAAAATATGTATAGAACAAGAAAAGACTCCAAACAACCAAAGGGATGTTGAAAAAGAAAACCAAAGCTGGGGGCATCACAATTTTGGACTTCAAGCTCTATTACAAAGCTATAATCATCAAGACAGTATGGTACTGAAACAAAACCCAACACATAGATCAATGGAACTGAATAGAGAATTCAGAAATGAACCCTTGACTCTTTGGTCAACTAATCTTCAACAAAGCAGCTAAGAATATCCAAAGGGAAAAAAAGATAGTCTCTTCCACAATGGTATTGGGAAAATTGGACAGCCACATGCAGAAGAATGAAACTGGACCACTTTATTACACCATATATAAAAATAAACTCAAAATGGATGAAAGACCTAAATGTGGGACAGGAATCCATCAAAATCGTAGAGGAGAATACAGGCAGCAACCTCTTTTGACCTCAGCCACAGCCAACTTCTTCTAGACATATCTTCAGAGGCAAGGGAAACAAAAACAAAAATGAACTCTTGGGACTTCATCAAGATAAAAAATTTTTAACAGCAAAGGAAACAACAAAACTAAAAGACAACCTACAGAATGGAAGAAGATATTTACAAATGTCTTCGCAGATAAAGGGCTAGTATCTAAAATCTAAAGAATTTATAATCTATAAATCTATCAAACTCACCACCCAAAAAAATAATCCAGTCAAGAAATGGGCAGAAGACACAAACAGTTATTTCTCCAGAGAGGATATACAAATGACCAACACACACATGAAAAACTGCTCAACAACACTCAGCATCAGGGAAACAAAAATCAAAACCACAATGATAGACACATCACACCAGTTAGAATGGTTAAACTGAACTCAGGAAACAACAGATATTGATGAGGATGTGGCGGAGAAAGGGGAACTCTCTTACACTGCTGGTGGAAACACAAACTGAGACAGTCAGTCTGGAAAACATTATGGAGCTTCCTCAAAAAGTTAAAAATAGAGCTACTCTATGACTTAGCAATTGTACTGTTGAATATTTATCCAAAGGATACAAACATAGTGATTCCAAGGGGCATATCCACTTCAACGTTTATGGCAGCAATGTTCACAATAGCCGAACTATGGGAAGAGCCCAGATGTCCATTATTGATGTATGGATTTACAAAGAAGAGGTATATATATATATATATATATATATATATATATATATATATATATATATATACCGGAATATCACTTAGCTATCAAAAAAGATTAAATCTTACCGTTTACATCAACATGGATGAAACCAGAGGGTATTATGCTGAGCAAAATAAATAAATCAGAGAAAAACAGTTTTCATATGATTTCACTCGTGTGGAATATAAGAAACCGTGCTGAGAATCATAGGGGAAAAGAGGGAAAACTAAATGGGAAGAAATCAGAGAGGAAAACAAACCATGAGAGATTCTTAATTATAGGAAACAAACTGAATATTGCTGAAGGGAAGCGGGTGGGGGGATGGGATAACTGGGTGTTAGGCATTAAGGCACTTGATATAATGATTTAAAGTTGTTATATGCAGTTGATGAATCATTAAATTCTACCTCTGAAACTAATAATATACTAGATGTTAATTAAATTGATTTTTTTAAATTTATGATGGTCACAGAGAGAGAGAGGCAAAGACATAGGCAGAGGGAGAAGCAGGCTCCATGCACCGGGAGCCCGATGTGGGATTCGATCCCGAGTCTCCAGGATCGCGCCCTGGGCCAAAGGCAGGTGTCAAACCGCTGCGCCACCCAGGGATCCCTTGATTTTTAATTAAAAAAAGAAAATTAAATAGTTTTTGTCAAAAATTAAGAACAGTTTCAAAATAAACATCCTCTCCTCTATAGGTATATTCATCAATATTAGCAACTTTTCAATCAGCAACTATGCATTGAAAATCTGTGCTCACAAAAGCATGGTACTAGATGCTGTGAAGGTACATTTTCACAAGGCATTCCAAAAACTCATATACAGAATCTCACACATTGAGACAAAATTAAAAGCAATATATAAGTTAATAAAGATTCAAAATTACATATTGTGATTCCAATTGTGGCTGGAATCTACAATATGATTCCCCTTGAAATTGTTGGGGTATTTGCAGAACCATCTATAATTGTTGATTACTTGAGTGTAGCAAACTTAAATGATCAAGACCAAGGATTCTAGGGAAAGAAAATCTATTTACAGTTAACTGAGCCTAGAATCTAACTCCAATTTACATAATGCATGAAATATTTTGTGCTTGAGTTACTATACACTCAAGGATCATATTGCCATAAAAATTGGCAAAAAACATTTAAACTATGATGTTATCAAGACTAGTTCACTATATTAGATAACTTTGTCATTGAAAACAAAGCCATTTGCAATTATGGCTCAACTTATTTGAGTCACTAATATAAAACATCTATATTGGTCTGCAATTTTTGCTCTCTTATTCCAAGTAAGTTTACACAGCTCAAATAGTTTCATAGTGCTTTCTGTCTCTGAAGTATCAGAATACTTACATATTACATAGAGATTATTTTTAAAAATAATTTATACTCCTTTTATTTCTTCTATACAATTCAACTAGGATATTGGTTTTTGAAATTATGTTCATAATTTGATTATATTAACTATAAATAATATAAAAGGGAAGGGGTATGAAATATTTTTTTTTGTAAAAGTAGACTTTGAGCCTCCTATAACTAAAAATTACAATCAGAGACTATACCCTACAAACCCAGAACAGAGAAACTTGCTGTGATTTTAGAGTGAGTATGAAAGACTTTTATAATTCAGAATTATATAGAATGTGAGCATCCAGAGAGGAGTGGAAAGTCCATGGCACACCTGCTTAATGGCTTGAGCAATTAGGGGTATAAATGCCAAAATATTTCTAGGGCTATATACATATTCCCACTGACTGAAGGGGAAAATTAGGGCAAGAAGAAAACACAAGGGCTTGGAAACTCAGAGATCAGGCATTATTAAACAAGAAAGAGGTTGTAATAGAAAGTGGTTTTATGCTTGCTGCTGCTATTGGCAAATGGATGATATATTCAAAGTGTGCTTTTCAAACATTAATCAGGAAGGGGAGTAGAAAACAAACACTAAACTGAAGTGTTATCTGGGGAAAAGAAGAAACAATAATAAAAAACATTTCAAAGGAGGAAGGGAGTTTTGGAGAACATTTTGAAACTAGAAAGTTGTGAGAAAAAATACTCAAGTGGCAACCAAGTTTTTGATAAGAGATTTTAAATTTTCAGTTGCATAAAAAATAGTGAAAGAGAATAAAGGAGAAAGGAGAAAAAATGAGCGGGAAATATCAGAAAGGGAGACAGAACATGAGAGACTCCTAACTCTGGGAAACGAACAAGGGGTGGTAGAAAGGGAGGTGGGCAGGGGGTGGGGGTGACTGGGTGATGGGCACTGAGGGGGACACTTGATGGGATGAGCACTGGGTGTTATGCTATATGTTGGCAAATTGAACTCCAATTTAAAAAATGTAAAATAAAATAAAATAAAAATAAATAAATTTTCAGTTGGATTTTAAATTTTCAGTTGTGTTTACTATGAATTTTTCCTCACAGAAAGTCTATATAAAGAGCAGATCAAAACAAAAACAAAAACAAAAAACCCTCAAGAAAAGCCTGCTCTCATTAACCAAATGGTTAGGAAAGTTGCTGTCTGGGAAGCCAGAAAACATCATGACTATAATTACTCCACTCCAGTCAAATCCCATAGAAAAATCTTTTGTCCTTTCCACTCTCGTTCTAGTCAGAGCCTCAATTTTCATCCCTACTTGTGGTAAAAAAAAAAAAAAAAAAAAAAAAAAAAAAAAAGGCCCTTGCCCTGCTGTGAAGATGCCAGAAGGAACTTAAGGGGGATCTTGGGCATTCATTGCCTCTGGTGGGTCATAAGTGTCTCAGCAGGACTTGATATCAGTAGAGAGACCTAGTAGGAAGCCTGTATATCCACGCTCATCAGGCAGTAATTGGGTGAGACCCTGGCCTTCCAATGTGAGCCTCACATTGTCAGAAAATGCGTGTTAAGGGAAGATGTGAATAAGATCGCAAACCTCACAACATAATACCCAATGTCCAAGACTCGATTAAAAATCAAACATCATACCAAAACCCAGGAACCTCTCACTTGAATGAGAAAGGACAATCAACACACATCAACCTGATTTACAAATATCTGACAAATATTTTATTTTATTTTTAAAGATTTTATTTATTTATTCATGAGACACACAGAGAGAACAGCAGAGACATAGGCAGAGGGAGAAGCAGGCTTCCTGTGGGGAGCCGGATGCAGAACTTGATGTCAGGATCTGAGGATCACAAACTGAGCCAAAGCAGATGCTCATCTACTGAGCCACCCAGGCATCCCTCTGACAAATATTTAAGCTGCTATCATAAAAGACTTCAACCAGCAATTACAAACACACTTGAAGCAAACAAACAAAAAAGAAACAAACAAACAAAAACAGCAAGTCTCAGCAAAGAAAATAGAAGACATGGAGAAGAGTCAAAATGAAATTTTATTTTATTTTTTTTTATTTTTTTTTTCAAAATGAAATTTTAGAACTGTAAAGTATAATAGCCAAATTTTATTAAAAATAAAAGAAAGAAAAACCTCAAGGTTGGACTCAGTAGAAGAATAGAGAGCACAGAGTAAAGACTGAATTTAAAGATTAACAGTAGAAATGCCTAATCTGAACAAGTGAGAAAATAAACTGAACAAGAATGCCTCAAGGACTATAATAAAGACCGAATATTCTAGTCATTAGAGACCCAGGGAGAGAGAAGAAAAACAAAAGAGCTGAAAAAGTACCAGAAGAAATAATGACTGGAAATTTCTCAATTTTGGCAGAAGACCTAAACCTATAAATTCAATTAGCTGAGAAAATTCCAAACAAAATAACCCCAAAGAAATTCATGCCAAGATATCATATTAAAATTCTGAGATGAAAGATAAGGAAATATCTTGAAAGCAGCAGGAAAGATCTAGAATGTTAATTGAGCTGGAAGGATGTGACATGTGACAGTATTCTGAGTAATACTTTAACTGATTTGGACTATATTGACAATATATAAATTAAAATAGCATGCCTCACATGTAAAGAAACTGAAATGAGCATGGAATACCTTTCCATTTGTTTGTATATTCTTCAATTTTTTTCACCAATGTTTTACACTTCTCAGAGTACAGTTCTTTCACCTCCTTAGTTTATTCTTAGGTATTATTTTTGGTGCATTTTTAAATGAACTGTTCTTTATTTCTCTTTCTGCAACTGCATTATCAGTGTATAAAAATAAAACCATCTTCTGTATATTAACTTTGTATCCTGAAATTATACTGTATTCATTTACCAGTTCTAGTAGTTTTTTAGTGGAGACTTTAGAGTCTTCTATTATAGTATCATGTCATCTGCAAAAAGTGAAATTTGACTTCTTACCAATTTGAATGCTTTTTTTTCTTTTTCTTGTCTGTTGCTATCTCTGCTTAACACTTCCAGTGTTGAATAAAAGTGGTAAGCGTAGACATCCTAGTCTTGTGCTAATCTTAAAGGAAATACTTTGTTTTTCATCAGTAAAAATTATGTTAGCTGTGAGTTTTTCATATATACTCTTTATCATGTTGAAGTAAGTATGTCCCCTCTAAACTTACTTTACGGATAATTTTTATCAGGAATGGATGTTGTAAAAAAATTTAAAAAAAAAGGAATGGATGTTGTAATTTGCCAAATGCTTTTTCTGCATATACTGAGATGATGATATGATTTTTGTCCTACCTCTTATTGATGTGATATATCACATTGATTGATTTGCAAATGTTTAACTACCCTTGTATCCCTGGAATAAATCCCACTTGATTGTGGTGAATGATTTTTTAATTGTATTATTGGATTCAGTTTGCTAATATTTTGTTGATTTTTGTATCTATGTTCATCAGAGATGTTGGCCTATATTTCTCTTTTTTCATTGTGTCTTTATCTGGTTTTAGTATCAGGGTAACACTGGCCTCATAGAATGAATTTGGAAACATTCCTTCCTCTTTCATTTTTTTGTAATAGTTTGAGAAAAATAAGTATTATTTCTTCTTAAATGTTTGGTAGAATTCACCTGTGAAGCCATCTGGTTCTGGATTTTTGTTGAGAGTTGTTTTTGATTCAATTTCATTACTAATAACCAGTCTGTTCAAATTTTCTATTTCTTCCTGATTTAGTCCTGGAGGTTATATATTTCTGGGAACTTATTCATTTCTTCTAGACTGTTCAGTTTGTTGGCATATAATCTTACATAATATGTTCTCATAATCCTTTGTATTTCTGTGTTGTCTGTTGTTACTTCCGATTTTGAGTTCTGATTTTGAGTCCTATTCTTCCTTTTTTGGTAATTCTGGCTAAAGATTTATCCATTTTATTGTTCTTTTCAAAGATTCAGCTCCTGGTTTCATTGATATATTCTTTTTACTTTTAAGCCTTATTTCATTCATTTCTGAATTCATTTCCAATCTTATTTTTTCCTCTTCTACTAGCTTTGGACTTTGTTCTTCTTCTAGCTACTTTAGGGGCAAGGTTAAGTTGTTTGAGATTTTTCTTGCTTCTTGTATTAGGTTGCTATTGCTATAATCTTCCATTCTAGAACAGCTTTTATCACATCTCAAAGATTTTGGACCATTATGTTTTCATTTTCATTTACATCCATGGATTTTCAGTTGACTCATTCATTGTTTAGTAGCATCTTATTTAGCCTCCATATATTCAGCTTCATGCACTGTTGGTGGGAATGCAAACTAGTACAGCCATCATTATTTCCATATTTTTTCTTGTGATTACTTTCTAATTTCATAGTGTTTTGATCAGTAATGATGCATGATATGATTTCAATCTTTTAAAATTTGTTATGACTTGTTTCATGGCCTAACGTGATCTATTCTGGAGAATGTTCCATGTGGACTTGAAAAGAAGGTATATTTTTGCTGGTTTAAGATGGAAAGTTCTGAATCTATCTGTTAGATCTGACTGTTCCAACATGTCATTCAAAGCCACTGTTTCCTTGTTGATTTTCTGTTTGGATGATCTATTCATTGGTATAAGTAGAGTCACTATTGATTTCCTTTATGGCTGTTAATAGTTGCTTTATGTTTTGGGTGCTTTCATGTTAAGTGCATAAATATTTAAACAATCATTATATCTTCTTATTGGAGTGTTTCTTTTATCATCATGTCCCTTTGTTTTAAAGTGTATTATGTCCAATATAAATATTGCTACCCCAATTTTCTTATTAAAAGGTCCATACTACCCAAAGAAACCTACAGATTTAATAAATCTCTATCAAGACACCAACAATATTTTTCATGGAACTAGTACAAATAATTCTAAAGTCCATATGGAACCACAAAAGATCCTTAATAGCCAAAGCAATATTGAAAAAGAACAAGAAAGGAGGTATCACAATCTCAGATATGAAAATATAAAGCAGTGGTAATCAAAGCAGTATGGTGTTGGCACAAAAGTAGAGACATAGAGCCATGGAACAGAGAGTCCAGAAATAAATTCACAATTTTTTGGTCAAGTAATGTACAACATAGGAGGCAATAATATCCAATGAGAAAAAGACAGCCTTTTCAACAAATACTGTTGGGGAAATCAGACCTCTACATACAAAAGAATGAAACTGGACCAATTCTTATACCATACTAAAACAAGACAAAATAAAATAAAATGGATAAATATCTAAATGTGAGTCCTGAAGCCATAAAATTCCAATAGAAAATATAGGCAACCATTGCTTTGACATCAAGCATAGAAACATTTTTCTATGGGGCAGCCCCAGTGGCTCAGTGGCTTAGTGCCGCCTTCAGCCCAGGGCCTGATCCTGGAGACCCAGGTCGAGTCCCATGGGGGCTCCCTGCATGGAGCCTGCTTCTCCCTCTGTCTATGTCTCTGCCCCCCCTCTGTCTTTCATGAATAAATAAATAAAATCTTTTTAAAAAAGAAACATTTTTCTAGATATGTCTCCCCAGGTAAGGGAAACAAAAGCAAAAATAGCTATTGGGACTATATCAAAATAAACAGTTTTATGCAAAAAAGGAAACCATCGACAAAACAAAAGGTAATCCATTGAATAAGAGAAGATATTTGCAGATGATATATCCACTAAGGGGCTAATATCCAAAATATATAAAGAATTTACACACACACACACACACATAATCTAATTAAAATGGGCAGAATACATGAATAGACATTTTTTTCAAAGACATATAGATGGTCAACAGACACATGAAAAGCTACTCAAAATCGCTAATCATCAGAGAAATGCAAATCAAAACACACCTGTCAAAAGGGCTAAAATCAAAAACACAGGAAACAGCAAACAGTGGCAAGGATATGGAGAAAAAGGAAACCTCATGCACTGTTGGTGGGAATGCAAGCTAGTACACCCACTGTGGAAAAAAAGTATGAATTTCCTCAAAAATTACATAAAATTACTATATGATTCAGTCATTCCACTACTGAGTATTGGAGTGTTTCTTCCATCTTTTCTCTGGGTATCCAGAGAAAGTTAAAACAGTGATTCAAAAAGGTACATGCTCCCTTATGTTTATTGCAGCATTATTTACAATAGCCAAGATATGGAAGCAACCCAAGTGTCCATCCATGAATGAATGGATAAAGAAGAGGTGGTTTACATACATATATATATATATATATATATATATATATATATATATATATATGAGATCTTGTCATTTGCAACAACAATGATGGATCTATAGGCAATAATGCCAAGTGCAATAAGTTAGAGAAATAAAAATACCATATGATTTCACTTATATGTAGAATTTAAGAAACAAATTAATAAAGAAAAAGAGACAAACAAAAAGACTCTTAGAGAACAAATGAGTGGTTGCCAGAGAGGAGGTGGGTAGGTTGATAAGTGAAATAGTTGGTGATTGAGACTACTCTTATCTTAATGTGAGCACTAAGTACTGAATAGAATTGCTAAAACATTATACTGTACATATGAAACTAGTGTAACACTATTATTATACTTGAAGTAATATTTTTAAGTTAAAAAAGAAATTGAAAGAATATTTACCACTGTAGTTTACCTTTGCTGAGAATAATATTTGCGCCTGTGTTAAAATTTTTCTAGTAGTCCTATTTAAAAAAAAGAAATTAATATAGTAATATATTAATTAACCAAAATTATCTAAAATGCTTATTTAAATGTAATCATTCCAAAATTTAATAGTGAGAGAGTTTATGTTTTTATACTAAGCTATAAAATTGTGTACTTAGCATCTACAATATATTTCAACTTAGACTAGCTGCATTCATGTATTAAGTAGCCACATTTGTCTTTTGGCTATTATTACTCTGTGTGGTGCAGGTCTACAGTGATGGCTTGAGAGACAATACCATGGCACAGCAACAATGGAATTTTCTGCTTCTATCAAAGCTTTTGTTATAAGACTTCCCAGTATCACTATAAGTCTCATTAGATATTAATTAGGAGAATATTTCCTAGATACAATGTGGTTAAAAATGTTTACTTATAAACACTTCTGTATATAAAGATTCTCTTTGTACTTTGCAACAACAAAAAATTACACAGAGAAATGAGACAATGAGGCAGATAGTCCTTCTGCTCTCATCTGAAATCACCATTAAAACTTTGATGCTAATCAAAACTGCCTCATGGCTCCTCTTTCCTTTTAGTAAATAAATATCAAAATTGGAACTTATTTTTTTTCAAATTGACTCTCTTTTGTGCAGGATATACACTGAGGTTTGATATGAAAACAGGGTTTAAATAATAAAACTAAAAAAAAAAAGGAATTAGTTGATAATTATTCAGTGATTAACCTCCAGTTCAGTTCTGTAGGTATCAGTACACTAACATCCTGATATCTTGGAAATAAACAAGACTAAAGGGAAAAAGAGAGAAGAAAGGAATGTTAATAACAACAAATATGGGGCATCTGGGTGGCTCAATGGGTTAAGCCACTTACTCTTGATTTTGGCTCAGGTCATGCCCTCTAGGGTCCTGGGATGAGCCCCACCTCAGGCTCAAAGCTCAGGGAAGAGTCAGTTTCAGATTCTCTCTCCCTCCCCTCTGCCCCTTGCACTCATGCTCTCTCTCTCTCTCTGAAATAAATAAATAAAATCTTAAAAAAAAGAATGATTCTTTGTTTCTATAACTTATTTTTATTATCGACTTGATATGACCTCCATCTAAATTTAGAGATTAAACATTATTACATCATGCTAATAAAACAGGTCAGTGTTTAAAATAACAGCAGTGGGGAACTCAACTCTATCAACCGTCATTAACTGCAAATTTGGTCAGATTTTCCCAGTATCATTAGGGAAAACCTCCAAGATAAAAACATAAAGCTTTAGTCTGAGAAAGATAGAAGACTAGGAAATAGTAGGCCTAAGTTTGGCAGCTAAAATATGGCTTTTTCAAATGTATATTAATCAGATTTCATTTCTGCTGTGTGAATTATTTTTCTGATATCCAAATATATATATGTGTGTGTGTGTGTGTGTGTGTGTGTGTGTGTGTGTATGTATATTAGGGCATGGCACTCTAACAAAACTAGTCTTATACTTCTGCTACTCTAATGGGTACTTTTTTCATTTTACAATTCTATATAAATTCTGTCAAAGTATATTTTTGACAAGGATACAAACAAGACATCGTCCCCCACCTGTGATTTGTCACTTCCTTTAACTTTTGATGTGTAAAATTTAAAAATTCTCCGTGTTACTTAATTTCCAAAGTTCTAGGCATACCGAACTCTAAATAAGTAAGTAAGTAAGTAAGTAAGTAAGTAAGTAAGTAAATAAATAAATAAATAAATAAATAAATAAATAAATAAATATTCAGAAAAATAAATAAAATTGGGGGAGTTTTACAAGGTTAGCATGGAAAGGGATCAGAATATGTGTCATAGTCAAGGGTGGTACATGGCCCAGCTATCCAAATATCTTTCATCACATTTATCAGCTGTCAACTAGAAAGTTATTCCTTCTTATGAAGCACTGTCCTGTGTGGTTATGTTTAAAATGTAAGAACTCTTGAGCAGGGGAAAATTCAGTATCTAGAGTAATAAGTTTATTGTTGTTTTATTATCTCGGGACAGCTGAGCCCAAGCAGCAGGAGAGACCTCTGAAATTAAAAGCAAGAGCTGAAGGTGGAACAGGAAAAATATCAAAGGTGGTAATTAGGAGTCAAAAGGCATGTTTGAGCTACCTCACATTTTGCTCAGTGCTGGTCTGAATGCCTTGAGAGAAATATCATACCCAAAAAGGCTGCTACTGTTTAAATGTTGGCATTTGCAGGGAGAAAAGGATAGGGTGGGGGATACAATGATAACATTTACTCTAACAGCAGTTTCTAGTCTGCACTGCACTGAGTACCTCTGATTTTAATTCAGATTCCCCAATTTTACTGGCTTAAAGAACCAGGGGACCTAGTTTGGGGCAACAGCAGATACTGAGAATATCCCAGAATGGAAAGAGATAGAAAGCTACTGGAATGGTCCCTCACTTCCCAATGACCCATCACTAGGATCACATTTTTACTGCAGCACCATATTTAACCTGCAGTCCTAATCAATCTTTCACCCATTTTTTTAAAAGTGCTTATTTAAATTCCAGTTAGCTAACAGTTTAATGTTAGTTTCAGGTGCACAGCTTAGAGAAATATGAAATAAATATGTTTGAATTTCAGGTTTCTACAGTGACTAATAGCACGCAATTAGTTCAAATTGTTTTGCTTAATAGAAAAATATCTATTTACAACCAAATAAGTTATACCAACATCCTAGAAAGGCGAGGTGGTAGATGAAAACAGGCAATAGTTTCAACAACCTTTGGACCATGTCTATAAAATATAAAAGAAAGGGTCACTTTATGGGTATTTTTCTTATTTTATCCTCCTTGCAGTCCTTAGGCAATTATTGGGATCCTTTCATAGTTGATTTAGTTCAGCTTTTGTTACATTTCTGAGTTACAAAATTGCTTCTTTTGTGGTAATTTTGAGGAATGCAACAACATATTTATATAAACTAGAAATAGTCTCTGAGGCTGATGGAAGCCAGCATTGTTTTTGTGTAAACATGGTCATTATGCCTTTAAATTGCAAATTTCATAGAAATCACTACCTAGTTAACTTTTAAAAACTTTTCCTGAAGCAAGAATGTAGGAGACTCAAGTTGATTGTACTTGAATATAGTTGCAGCACAAGTAATATAGCGAGAGACTTCTGCCTGGGGTACAAAACAACAATTATCTGTTTAATAATTACTTTAATGTGCTTAATTACTTTATCATTATGAATGCACTTTAATCAACAGGACAAAAAAAAAATCCAGTGTTTGTAGTCTCCTAGAAGAATACAGGAAAATGTTTGAGGCATTTTATTCTTTATGCCAGCAGCTAAAATAAGAGATTTTAGAAGTACCTGGAGATATGAAGATCCTAAATTACATGCGAGATATCACTGGAGAATCTGGAAATAAAAAGGATTTATTCTCTCTAGCTCATTGAATGCCGCCTTCTCACAAATAAATGCTCAGATGTCCTGATGTGCATTGCTTTCACTATTTCAATCTTAGTTTTTAAATAACTTTATAACAAATAATTGATGTTTTCTCTGACAGATCTCCTGAAATTCAACAAACAAAAGCATGAAATAGAAGCGTAATAAAAGTTCCTAATTAGAAAATTGGTCCCTAAGAGCACATTTTCTTTCAACCTAAAGGACTCCTTTATAGCCAGATCATTGCTTTGATTTTCAGTTGGGTGCTCTAATTTGCATGTGCACAACACACATGCACAATAACACAAAAACATTTTCTTTCAAGACAATTAAAATATAAAAAAATTATTTTTCCAATCAGGTTAACTATCCAGATGTTCTTTTAAATATATCACATATTTTCCTCTTTACTAACATCATTTTAGATTGGGAAAAAGTTCCAAGATATGGAGTTTACAACAAATCTCTGTCCTCATAGAATTTCTGTGCTTTTCCACAGAGCTTCTTTTATCTGTGAAAAGAATCGTAGCATATGTTTTTTGATATGTTAAACTTATTTTCTATCTTCTATGCCAAACATAGGAGCATGAAAAGTAATTATTTTCTCATTTTTTTAAATCATTCTTCATGTATAATATATATATTAAATTTCATCTATGTATTTATATTTTCCTTAGTACAGATTATTTTAACATGAAAATGCTTATTAAGTATAGCATTACAAATATTTTCAGATCAATGTTACTCATAATAGTCAAACATTTTTCAAGATAGAAAAATTAATTGATCAATTTAGACAAAATATTCCGCTTGAACAGATTTCATTAATCTGTTAATAATAGTTTGTGTAGAGCTCAGTTTAGTTTTCTATGAGCAATCAGGTGACAGAAAAGTGGCTGGGCTGTGTTCAGGTTTGGCGATAAGTAATATGACACAACTGTTTTTACTATAGTGTTCATTTCCTTTATCTGATCTCTTCAAGAATTATATTATATTTTATTTTAATGATATATATTTCATAACTATTATTTTCTAGTTGCTTTCAGTTTTCTTACCATTAAGTTTAATAAAATGGAAATTCTGAGTAAGTGTTAAGCTAATATAATGAAAGCATACAATATTGTAAAGACTGTAATAAAAATGCTGAATGTGTTTTCTTAGTGTTTAGTTTTAAGCTAAACTATTAAAAACTATTTTATCTTCACTCAAATACCTAAATTATCCAAATATTATTTTTAGAATAGCAAAGTGGCTTAATTTCTATGTGAATGAGATATTAAAGTAATAAAATTTGGAAGTAATGTCACGCTGATATGTGAATTATGTGGTATCCTCTCTTCCTGTGATGATCAAAATTACTTTATTTCAAACTCTTCAACTCATCTCTTCCACTGTCAATTCTTTATTATATACATAATAGGAAATCGAGATATAATTTTTTTTTCAAAAATTGCAATTCAGAGAATAAATCACAAAATAACCATTGCATATTAGACTTTGTAGTAGGAACATAAGTAAAAAATAATAAATCTACAAGTCAATTTGATATTTTTCATCATATTTTATTTCAATAAGATAATTCAACGGCCCACAAAGAAACTTTTATATCAAATTTGTAATAGTATTTTTTTCTGTAAAGTGATCATATCAAAAAGTAGTTCAATATTAAATTAGCATAATTTAGGTATGTGTACTTTTAGGAAACTTTAAAATTTTCACTTTTTATTACACATCAACGAGTTTATATTCTACTTCTTTACCAAGAAAATGCTAAGAAATTTAAAACGATGTATTATTGGTTTTAAAAACATACTTTCAGATTTCTTATAAGATGAAATAATTCAGGGACGGTTGGGAGGCTCAGTGGTTGAGCATCTGCCTTCGGCCCAGGGCTTGATTCCCGGGAATCCCAGGATCAGTTTCACATTAGGCTCCCTGCAGGGGGCCTGCTTCTCTCTCTGCCTATGTCTCTGCCTCTCTCTCTGTGTCTCTCATGAATAAGTAAATTAAATTTATTTAAAAAATGGAATAGGGGATCCCTGGGTGGCTCAGCTGTTTGGCACCTGCCTTTGGCCCAGGGCGCGATCCTGGAGTCTCAGGATCGAGTCCCACGTCGGGATCCCTGCATGGAGCCTGCTTCTCCTTCTGCCTGTGTCTCTGTCTCTCTCTCTCTCTATCATGAATAAATAAATAAAATCATAAATAAATAAACAAACAAACAAACAAATAAATAATGGAATAAATCAGCATCTATGTTCACTATCACAGACTTTAGTTCCATTCAATGATGTGGCACATCCTGAAAAATTAGTCATCCACAAAAATGTTTCAAATATAGTAAAAATGTACATATGATAAAGGTAATTTATTATGCCAAATAATAAATGTAATTTATCTTGGCTGTGCTTCAGATATTTAGAATCAATAGCCTTCATCATGGGGCACCTGGGTTGCTTAGTCAGTTGAGCATTGATTTGATTTTGGCTCAGGTCATGATCTCAGGGTCATGAGATGGAGCCCCACTTTAGGCTCCATGCTCAGCAGGGAGTCTGCTTAAGATTCTCTCTCTCCCTCTGCTCCTCCCCCTGTGCTGTCTCTTACACCCTCCCTCACTATCTAAAGATAAATAAATCTTTAAAAAAAAATAGTCTTTGTCAAGGCACAAAGTAGGGAGACGTGAGCACAGCTGTCCCTAGGAATGGGCAAGGTATGTACAATCACTGATGAGGTATCCATACAGACAAAGGATTTAAAACTGCTCAGTCTTGCTACAAAAACTGAACAGAGTTAAAAGGAAATGCTGTGGCCTCCCCCTACTAATCACTACTGGATCAAGTCCACAATCTTACTTCATCATAAAGAAAATACAATTGAAAAGATCCCCAAAGGAAATCACAATTTGTGAAAATGAAACAAAGTACTTCACTATTCCCAAATTTTGGTTGTATCTCCTGGGCTAGAAGCATTTTGTAGACAAAGGAGTGTTTCACAAAATTCAAATGTCATTCAGATGAAGGGAAAGACATTTTCCACAGAGACTTAAAAATTTCAAACTTTCAAATCGTTCTTACAGCATAAACATTATGTAACAATAGTGTGGATTCTGGGGATCCTTCAGCAGCAAATGCTGATTTAAAGGGCATGGGATCTCTTTAGCTTGATCTGGATTGTTCTTACAGAGTTACACAGAAAGATTTCACTTTATCCCATAGCTTAGTTAAAATGCCTTTTTCTTTCTTTCTTTTTTTTTTTTTTTGCTCAAGAATAGTTCCAAGTTGAGTAGCATATAAATCTACATCATAATCTATCTCTTCAGCCATCTCTATGAGAGACTTGTCATCTTCCAACATTGAATAAACTCCTAGAACACTGCCCTCCTGTGATCTTGTGCAATTTATGTTCATTTCTTTTTTTTTTTTTATGTTCATTTCTATTTGTGAGATAGCTTCATGGAAAGTAAGCAATTGTAGAGAAATCTCTGCTTCACTTTTTTCACAAGGAAGTTTTACACCATCTCTCTAATGGGAACTGCCCATTCCCCCTTCTGCCTCTAAGTCCTCAATCTGATTTGGTGAGCCATGCATTATTAGATGAACATCCCAGCAGCACAAATTCTTTCACACAATTACATATTTTAATGTATCAAGAGTATTTTCACAGGATGCCATCACTGGAGAGTTTGTAACTGCCATGCAGGCAACAGAATGTTCACCCATGAATGAATCTCTCAAGACCTAAGTGAGTTTACTTGCTTGGAAAGGAGTAGGAGGTTTATTTTTACCTAAAGCTCTAATGTAGTCCTTCAGTGCTTAAAAGGCTTTTTACTAATTTCAGTACCTTCAAAGCCTCTTTTGCCTGTCTGCACTGGAAGACCAGCTCCGCTTCCATTTCCAGGAAAATGAATGAGAGACAATTTACTGTATAGTTTTCTTTTCCTTCTAAGAATGATTTGAAACACTGCATGGCTCCAAGATAAATGTGCACTGGCAGATGTTTGACTGGATGTTCTGCAACTGTTGCCTATGTCAGTGAGTTTCAGTACATCTTCAACACATTTGATCTCCTGTTCCCTTAATCCCACTGCTTGACTCTGCTGTTTTCCATCTTCTGGCACTCTTCATTTTGCTTTCCTGTTCATCAAGTCAAATACATTTCCACTATAAATTTCCAAAACAGCTGCATATACTTGAAGTTCTAACTTCTTATAGTTTGACTGCTTTGGCATTAAAAAAAAAAAAATCTCAAGCTGCTAATGCATGAATTCCTTTAGAACAATTTTGGTTCTTTCCTGAGAAGTCACTTCCCATTGTTTGAGTTTTTCCACTTTCAGCAAGGAAGATAGCCATTCTCCTCTCAAATACAATTTCTACTAGTGAGCTAACTGTAATCCTGTAAACCATTTCATTTAGGAGCTGAGTCATCAAAAGCAAAATCAAAACCCAATGTTTGGTTTTCTAGGCACTTTATTGACACAAAACTAAGAGTAGGTTTATATACCATCACAATATTTGTATTAGGGATCATGATTGCATGATCTTTCATTTGAGTTTCTTTTTTTACTGAATGGTCATTTTTCTTATACAAATACATATCCTATGTTCATTAATAGGATCTTCTGTTGTCAATGGCCTACAATCCCTTTAGAGTCTCTGCATACAGAATTTTATAATTTGGGTTTGTAGCATTAACATCAGGCGCACTTAAGTTTTTTATGTTGTAGTCTTTTTTTTTTTCTTTCCCTTTCTTTCTCTTCTTTTGTTTTTGTTTTGTTTTTGTAATTTTTCTACCTTTTTTACACAGCAAGAATTTCTATGTGCATTAGGTTTTGAAGATGAAGACTGTCCAGGAAGTTGACTATGTCATACACATGCAGAACCAACCACTCTGCTATCTATTGGAGGAAGGTCATTCTTAACAGAATCCAGTCTGTTGATTCTTTACAGTTTTGTTTACTTTGGCTGAGGATACTGGAGGTAGAAGTGTTTCTGGACTGGATTCAATTTCTTCATCAGGAGCAGAGTCAAGGTTGAGTGAAAAGTTGCTCTTCAGGTCAATATTTCTGTCCTTTGTATCTCCATTTTCTATCCATTCAACAGTAATTCTTTCAATATTTTCAATTAAAAATGTTACTATTGTTGATATATTTCACTAATTTGGGCTTTGAAATTGTTATCATTTCTTATCTCTCTCCATATGTTTTCTCCTTTACAATAAAAAGTACTTCCAAGCCTGGTTGGATGTCACTCTATATCCCAAACAAGTGGCATTAAACATTTTCCCCCAAAGGAACCATCTCTTGCTAGATCTCCACATAAATCCTGATATGCATGTGGCTGAAGTTGGCCATTAACAGCACCACTGAAGTGGAGTGGGGGATAGTTGTGACTGTCTACATGTGAGTAGAGCCCTCAGGGCATGTATAAATGCCAGTGCTGGGCAGTCAGGCACCAGGAGAGAGGGAGGGACCATACTCAATTCCTGAGAGCCAACTCTGGGGACACATATTCCTGTTCATGTAAGTAAATTTAAAAAGCTTCTTCATAAAATTAATGAGATATATAAATGGCCAAAGAGAGAAAATTATCCCAGACAATACCCACAAATACAGCCAGAGGACATGATGGGCAAATTCTCCAGAAGACAAAGTTGTTTTTAATAAAATGAAGTCTTCATTTTTTATTTTGGTAAATTATCAAGTTGAAAAATTTTGAACTTAATCCAGTGTAAAAAGTCAATATCATACAACTTTATCATAAAACATTGAGGAGTAAAACTGCTGAGTTGACAGATTATATTCTCAATCTTTTAAATTCATTAAATCCTAAAATTCTTTAATTTTATATTCAGTCCTCAAGCTATCCATCATAAATCTGTATACCCTGTACAAAGATGAGAAATCAAAAACTATAAAAGTACACACTCTCCCAACTCAAGATAACTACATTAATATTAAGTGTTACTGATTAAATACATTTGGGTATTTTGTTGATTTGAGATTAACAACTTAAAATGTAAGTTTTAAAACCTCAATCTGTTAATTTCTTATAAATTGTTAAATATTATGCTCTATTTTTTTTTTTACATTTTTGCCCTTCATTCACCCTTGCCCTATCAAAAGAAGGGGGAGGGAAAGGAAAATAAATGTTCTGGGAATAAAATCTGGTAAACTGCAACTGAAAACCCATAGGTTTCATTTGAACAAGATTTCACCAGTTACTTGCTACATCGTATGGGCAGGTTACTTAATTTCTGTGACTGTTAGTATTTTTTTGTTTTGTTTTGTTTTGTTTATTTAAGAAGTTGATAAATTGATATGACTATGCCTTCAGAGTTTTAGGATGGCTAAAACTAATGCATGTAAAATAAACAAGATAATGAGTACATTTGGTACTGATTCAATATTTAGCATTAATAAAATTATTTTAAAATGTTACTGCAACATACTGGTTATTTTCTGTAGTCATTAATTATAATCATGATGAGAATCAAAAGTCAAATATTAGAGCCTAGATAATATAGATGAAGCAAAATGAATAACATGGCTAAAAGTACAGTATTCTTTGTAGAACTATAGTATATATAAATATATGTCCATTTCTTGCCTAACTGGTGTCAATAATGTGAATTTGCACACGAACATAGGGATTTTAGAATTAAGGAGCTTATATTAGTAATGTAAAAAGCAAAACATCTTTTAAGTTAGGCTCAAAGTTATTTGGACAATGTATTATCACTTGTCCTAACACCTCAACCATGTTCAGCTTTTCTCTGGACTCTACTAAAGACCAGTTTCCCTGATCTAAAACCTTCTTCTCACAATATATATCAAATCTTAGTTAGGGAAGCGTAAAAAGTGATAGTAAAATTTGGAAATGTTCAAAAAACAAATGCTGAAAAAAAATTCTTTCAGCTGTAGACCTAGATGTTGTGAACGAAATAAGATCAATTTCATTTTTGATCTAACCAGATTTATGTTATTTTATGTTGAAACAATCTTCAGGTTCCTATAATTGTCATTCCCTATAGAGTTATGCTCCCGTCATGGCCAAATAAACTCTCATTGGACCAACACTCCAGCAGATAGTAACTATAAACTCATCAAAACATATGCAATTTCCTTAAGGCAGGGGAGAAAGACAGAAGCAAGCAGATATTTCATGAAAGTTGATACACAGAGGAAGGGAATGACATGGGGTCAAATTATTTATGACTCATCCAGAGAAGCCTCAAGCTTTCACTATTCAGTGTGGTTAAAATTTAACAAGAACCCTGCAGTCCTACTGACCTGAGGGAACATAGGATGGTATTCAGTGTAAATGCAGCCACTTAAAGTAACAGAAATACCACAAGGAAAGGTGAGAGGAGATCCCTAAATTTCTTGTTCAATCTCTGCCCAAATCTTTGGCTAATCTCTGAACCATCATGCATAGGGAAAACTCTAAGCAGGCTAAAAGTGAAAATGAAGTTTTATAGTTCAAGTTCAGCCAACTTATAGGTCTTTGAAAATAAATTTTAAAATATAGTCATCCCAGGGTCACAAAATCATCTGTGGTTTCTAAAAAATACCCTTGCAATGTTCAAGGAAACAGTCTAAAATTAGTTGATATCTACAGAAATAGAATGACATAATTAATTCAAAAAAGAAATAATAAATAAAAGATAACACTGTGTGACCTAGATGTTGAAATTTGCAGACAAGGATAATAAAGGAGCTATTATAACTATGTTTAAAGATATAAAGGAAAGTATAGGCATACCTTGAAGATATTGTATATTTGGTTCCAGACCATCCAATAAAGAAAATAACACAACAAAGTGAGTCAAATGATTTTTTTTTTGTTTGTTTCCCAGGGCATATAAAAGTTATGTTTATATCAGTCTATTAAGTGAACAATAGCATTATGTTTGAAAAACAATGAACATACCTTAATTAAAAACTACTTCCTGTTAGAAAAAGGTTAACCATCATCTGAGTTTTCAAAGTCATAATCATTGATCACAGATCACCATAACAAATATAATAATGAAAAAGTTTAAAATATTGTGAGAAGGGATCTCTGGGTGGTTCAGCAGTTAAGCATCTGCCTTCAGCTCAGGTTTTGATCCTGGAATCCCTGGATTGAGTCCCACATCAGGCTCCCTTCATGGAGCCTGCTTCTCCCTCTGATTGTGTCTCTGCCTCTCTCTCTGTGTGTCTCTCATAAATAGATAAATAAAATCTTAAAAAATATATATTGTGAGAATTACTATTTTAGAGACATGCAGATAGGCAAAAACATAAATATGTAAAAATAAATGAATACATACACAAAATATATGGTATGTTATATAATATATAGTTATATTACATAGTATATTAAATAATATAGATAATGAGAAATATAAATCAGAGAAGAAAATATGGAATGCCTCATATAGGATTATGATTTAAACACAATACGGAAATTCATTGAGAAATATTTGATTCATGTGGGTAAAGAAAAAAAGTATTTGAGCAAAGGAAAATCAAGTGAAAAGGTTCTAAGACAGGCACATGTTCTGTCTTTTGAGGAATAGTAAGAAAGAACCATTAGAAAAGATGAGGGCAACGTAGGAAAGTTTACAGATATGGGGGTGGGAAGATGACCTCAAGGTTTCAACCTGAACAACTGGTAGGAAGTTGACATTTGCTAAAATGAAATCTCAAAAAGAAAAAAAAAATGGGGCGAAATAGCGGAGTTTAAACTCAGAGCTGTTAAGTCTGAGATTCTTATATGTGTAAGTAGAGATTTAGAATAAGCAGATGGACATCTGAGGTTGGAATGCAAAGAAGATTCCCAGGCTAGAGAAGGAATGTGGGGGCAGCCCCGGTGGCGCAGCGGTTTGGCACCGCCTGCAGCCTGGGGTGCGATCCTGGAGACCGGGAATCGAGTCCCACATCAGGCTCCCTGCATGGAGCCTGCTTCTTTCTCCCTCTGCCTGTGTCTCTGCCTCTCTCTCTCTTTGCGTCTATGAATAAATAAATAAAATCTTTAAAAAAAAAAAAAAAAGAGAAGGAATGTGGAAGTTACTTCCACAGGAGAATGAGTGATGATGAAGAGTAGAATAGGTCCAAGCAATGAGCACTGGGATTTGAAAATTAAAATGCTATCTAAATGACAATACATCTGAATACTTAAATGAAAAAGGACAAAGTCTTGCAAAACACAAATTATCAAAATTAACACGAGGAGAAACTATCTGAAAAAAATATACAAAAATGTGCATAACAATACTATTCATGTAATTCGCACACTGAAACAATCCATATGCTATTCCACATTCAGTATAGTCACTTAATGCAATATCATAAAGCAATGAAAATGAGCAAAATCATGCAAAATGCAACAGCTTATATAGATTCCACAGCCATTAGTTAAGAAGAGCACAAATTCACAACACATTACTCCATTTTAAGAGCATTCATGTGCAAGTCAAAACTAACCTATTATAGATACTAGAATATTTGTTTCCTATATGGGCTGATAAAGGTGAGGAATGCCCTACACTATGATCTTGGTTTGATTATTTGAGTATTTTTTTTTAAGTTTTATTGAGCTATTACCAGAATCTTTTTAAACTAATCATTCATCAAGCTGTACAGTTTTAATTTTGTCTACTTTTTATGCTAAACTTTAAAAACATTCTGTTTTTTAGTTATTAGAATATAAAAAAATAAATAAGCAGAACTAACCAGAAATATATCTAAAGTAGTGTATTAAAAGACTAACCCTATTTGTCATAAAAATATTTTATAAATCTACCTTTATTTAATAGGGTTTACACTAGTATGATACTGGTGCTAAGAGAAAGACAGAACATGGGTATTGAATGGAACTGTAAGTATTAATAGGTGAGATGGGAAGGTAAAATATACAATCTGAACATAGCAAAGGCCCTAAAGAGACAAATCCAGAAGCAACTGACATAATAAGTTTCACTACCTATACTTTAAAAGTGCCTGAATAAACAAATTCAAACACTATAGACACATTGGGAAAATATTTGCAAAATATAGGATAGATATCTATATTTTTACAAATCAATAAGAGTATTAACTGCCCAATAGAAAAATATTTAAATAATACAGTCCACAGCAAAATACAAATACCTTTTGAATATAAGATGCTCGTTCTAACCCATAATTAGACTGTATATTTCTTCTAGTTTTGTTTGTGATAAGAGTATATTTTACACATAATTTGAGAAAATATTAATAAAATATCTATAAAAACACAATTTTATTTTAGTAAGATTTATAACAAATCTTGCCATGCTTTGAAACGTTTTTCATTAAAATTTGCAATTCTAATGTACAATCACTGGAAGTAGCAGTCTCTATTTCACCCTATGAAAATTCAAGTCATTGCCTTCAACTTTTTAAATTGAAACCAAGAGTAAGATATTTTATATTGCAAAACCACACACATAAAGACACAGTCATTCACTAACAATATTTATGCCTACTATTTATGATGTATGTAGAAGTATTACGGCCTGTTCTATCCTATCCTATCCTATCTTATCCTGCTTTATAATTTCTAAAAGCTAGTTTCAAGGCATTAAATTGATGTCATCAGACTATGACCCACTGTTTTAAAACCACTATTCCAACAGGTGCCAAATGAGCATATATTTATTTTCAATAGATTAACATGAATTTTGCTATATAGTAAGGATAGTACTTATGACCATTTAATTTGAAAGCCTAATATAGCAAAGTACTGCTGTGATCAAGAGATCCTAACAGGAGAATCCGTTTAACACTCAAACTTTTGTGCCAATCAGTACATAATTGTTGACTTTGATTGCAGTTCTGTGATGTGAGTACTTTCTAAAAATTGTGTGCATTACTTATCTTTTTGAAAGAGATAACATTTTTAAGAATTATGCCACTCTGAGGAAAAGGGAAAAAAATTGTCGCTTCAAGTGTATGCGACTCTTGTAAGAAAGGATGATATTTTCATCATTTTAATGGCCCAAATAAGTGAACTTGTAAAACTTTTTCAGAATCCTATCATGAAAAAAAAAAAAAAAAAAGAATCCTATCATGGATTTTCACAGGGTAATCTATCAATTTAAATAAAAGGAGTATTAAGTATTATTTGCTCTCAGTTTGTAAGCAAAAGAATAGTGCCAGTTTTTCTCTTTCAAAATAACACAAAGTAAACTTTCCACTCCTCTTCCTGTCTTCAAAAGGATATAAGTAATGACTTCTCATTGTACACCTGAACATTACAATTTTCCTTATACTTTTAACAGTGTTATGCCATTTTCAAAGGTGTCATGGTTCAAAGTTTATAGCTTTTTCCTCTTTGTCATTTCTTATTTTCTGTTACTCCAAGAAATAATACGTTATTCTGAGTATAGATTGGGAATTGTCTCCCTCCCCTTTCAGCTAAAATCTAATTTCAGTCGTATATTGCCAAAATTACTATGAAAACATTAATTCATTATTGAATTAATTTATTTCATATCATTAAAAGAACAGTGGGTATAGTCTTCAATTGAGCTTAAAGATTAAAAGGAATTATGAATGAAGCTCTAACCTTTTTCATATTCAGATGAAACCGGGAAAGGTAATTTGTAAAGGCTATTGTGAGGGGAGGGGTTATTCTGGGTTTGTGAAAGTCGATTTCTGTTTTATGATTGTTGTGAAAATAAGACTCTTAAATGTTTTATAAAAACTTTTTAATTCTAATAAGGTCTTTGCTTATATTAAAATCATCATAAAAGCTAAGGCTTGGTAACAAAATGGATAGGTTTCATGAAGATACAACTTTTTGAATGTATAAAATTCTGTATTTTGTTTTTGATTATTTGCCCTATTTTTATAGATTTGAAAAATATCAAACCTATAGAAGAGTTACAGTAAAAGTCCTATTCTAATGACACTCATTTACCCTTTACTAGGAATCACCAATTGTTAACATTTGACAAATTTGTTTTTCTCTTTTGCTAAATACTCAACAGTAAATCACTGACATGCTGGTACTCACTCCTAAATATTTCATCCAGTTGCCTTTAAGATCAAGGATATGCTCTTACATAACCACAAGCTCATTTTCACACCAAGAATCCACTTGGATTCAATAATAGTATATGAAATGTAATCCACATTTAAATTCCAATTGTTTATAAAATTAGCTCCCAGTCTTATTCTAATACAAGATTCCACCAGGAATTATACATTGTGTTTGGTTGCATGTATCTTCAGTCTTTAATTCTCATGACTTTCTTGTCTTTTATAACATTGATAACTTCAGAAGAGCCCAGGCCACTTGTATAAAACGTTCCACATTCTAAATCATTTTGTTATCTCATGATCATACTTAGATTAAACATTTTAAAAACAACTTAAACCATATCACAAGGAATGTATACATTCCTTGGCATTATATGGGGAGATATAAGTTCAGTTTTTATGGTTAATTGGAATGTTAGCTGATTAATCTGGCTTGATGCTTTCCAGCTATATGAATACCTGCTTCCCAGTTGCTATTCCCACAATGGCTCAGTGTCTGTTTCTGGATACTTGCCTAAAACATTTTTTTTACATTAGTGTCTGTAAATTGATAATTTGTTAATTATATCATTTTTTCTATATTTACTTACACTCTTCAGTAAAGACAGTTACATTCTAGGCAGTTCTGTGAATGAAGACTGTCCTTGAAGTGTTAGATAAAATTTGTTTGCATCACTTAATCTTATATTCTTAATCTTATATTCTTTTATCATTTTTTAAGTCTTTGGTGATGAGCAGTAGGATCGGAAGCTGACTGCTAGCTACCTGCAATGTGATGAGATGCACAATATATCCTTTGAGCTTTCTGTTCCTCTCATCAATATCAGGGGCTGTGGGTCAGTCCCTTTCAGATTTAAACTCTGCTCCCTTGTGTGCAGCTCTCTGATCCAAACAAACGTTATGTTTTTAATTTATAGATTTATGTAACATTATTATATTTATATGTAAGTGCACATTTTTTTGGCTTCAAAGGTTGCTTTTAGTGTGTGAAATCAAATGCCAAACTTTCCAGCTTTTAAAAAAGGGAAAATGGTGGGTGGATTTTCTAAAGCCAAGGAAAAACTTGAAGCTACCATTAAAGAATTAATCTCATCACTTTTTCTAAAACATAACCAGCTATAGGCTGTTTATTTATTTATTTTTTACTTACAAAATAGAAAGATCAAGCATGAGGACTATATATCCAACTGCCATCTGATTATGTGACAATAAAATATTAATTCTAATTTTTATTTTAAAAATATTAACTTCCCAGAAAGAATTCAGCATTCTTTAAGGTTCCCAGAAAAGTTGTGAGATCCTGGAAAGTTTCTGGAATAATTATACTAGGAGTCCACAGTGAGTGGTGGCCATAATGGGACTTAAGATGAGACTTAAGAAGAAGGAATTCCAATGTCTGCAGTGGGTGGTGGCCATCAGGCAGGATTTACCTTTGAGGTACATAAACCATGGGAGGTCTTGAGGAAATAAATTAAGACAAGAAATTTAGAATGATTGACCCATGGCACATCAAAATCTAAGTAGAATAAAGTCACACTATTAAAAGCTATCAAGTCTTCCATATTATAAAGAATACTTCTCATGAAAGGACTAATAGATCTATTGTTAACGGAAGCCAAAGCCATATAATTGGTGGGCATGAATCAAACGCTTAAAAGTTGTTAGAGCAGGAGCCACCTAACCTTAGACTCTTGTGTTAGGATAAATTGATCACAGAATGGGTTAAATTGATATAGGTCACCTATCAACCTCAAGAAAATTTCCATGCAACAAAGCATACGTTAAAGCACCACAAAATCCTCAACCTTCTTAGGCATTAATTTGGCTATGAGAGACCCGAGGCCTGGCTAAAAAAACGAATGGTATTTTGTACTGTAATGTTTATAAATTTTCCTCTATTTTTGGACTTTATGTTTTTTTTTCTAATATTTGCTATAACAAACAATGCCCCTACAGATGCTTAAAATTACTTTTCAGAACAAATTATGCTATACACACTTTAAACCAGGAATGGTAATGCTATAGTTTAAATCTTCAATTCTGTTTTTTTTCATTATTTTGCTTAAAATGTTATATTATATACTATGATTTATATTTTATCAGATTATCTATGGATTGCTCCTGGATTTTTTTTAATGTATTTCAATCCCATGTTATTTGCTACATACAAATGCAAAAATGTTTTCTTTTCTTTGTAGATGCATTCTTAATCATATAAAATAACTCCTTTTCCTGTTTAATGCTTTGGATCTCAATTCTTTTTATATGATAACAAAATAATAATCTCTTCTTTCTTTTTACATTTGCCACTATATATTTTATCCTTTCCTTATTGCTATTGCTAGCCCTTTCTTTATTCCATTTTGTTTAATGAGTATTGTTTAAAATAAAAAAGTTTAACCCATATTTATTCATTTCTATTACAAGAATGCACCTACCTGATGTATGTTTTGTTTTGTTTTGTTTTTTAGAGAGAGCTCTTGAGCAGGGAAGGAGAGGCAGGTGAGGGAAAAAGAGAATGTTAAGCAGGCTCCATGCCCAGCATGTAGAGCCTGACATGAGGCTCAATCTCAGGACCCTGAGATCACGACCTGAGCTGAAATCAAGAGTCAGACACTCAACCAACTTAGCCACCCAGGTGGCCCCATATATAGCCTTTTGATAGTATATTTTAAGCTGCTGTTTCTTTCTTTTTCCTCCTCCTCCTTTCCCTTTTTTCTTTCCCTTTCTCCTGTACCTCCTCCTCCTTTTTTCTCTTCCTCCTCCTCCTTATTTCTTTTATACTTCTTCCATCTTTTATTTTTCTTTTCTTAAATTGTCCAAAATGTCATGCTCACAAGAAACTTAAAACAAACAAACAAAAAAAACCTCTTAATCATTGTTATTTACTGTGTCCAGAAATGATTTGGACTCCAAACAGAAGAAAAGTGAGAAAAAAAAATATTTTTACAACATTTAATTGCTTTCTGAATGGGTAATTGGCAGGTCCAATATTTCCATTCTGACCTGTGTTCTCTTTGTATATGATTAAATCCACTCATGTGACCTGGAGTGACGAGAAATAGTACTAAGAAAAGTCTTATGGTCTGGTTCCAGCATCCACAATGTCTCAGAAAGATATATATATATATATTTTTTTTTCTGATATATATATATATATATCAGATATATGGCATTATATATGTATAATATTTATATGACATGACATATATATGTATTATATACATAATATATCATATACATTATATATTTATATTATATACATTATTATATATTATTATATACATTATATCATATACATATATGTATATATGTATATATATTATATACATTATATACATTATTATATACATTATATATATGACATGACATATATGTGTATATATATATTATATATGTATATATAAGAATGCACCAATTTTGAAGTTAAACTTGTTTGGAGATTTAGGATGCCATCAGAAGCTATCTCCTTTATTGTAAAAGTAGAGGGAGTTCAGAAAAAAAAAAGCTAAATGACATGGTAAAATTAGATATTAACAACCATTAGGCAACCATTTCTGCAACAGGTTCTTTACTTTCTCATATGCTGTATAATGAGATGATTTTGTAATCCTCCTTATAAAAGAAGAATGGAACAATCCATTTTATGCATAACAGCTACTTTCTCTACTTATTAGTACTCTATATATTTAGAAATATATTCACAATCAGGTTACTTGTAAGAATCAGCCAGTAGATTACTCAAGTACTCAATAACAAGAGCAGGAGATGAAATACATTTGTTCTCTGCCATTTAAAACAAATTTTAACTCACTGCTCACATGAAAATTGTAGTCATGTCTTCTGGGATCCAGTGCATTACTAAATGGAGCTTCATTTGCTTTGACTTTAAAAATACAGAAAATAATGAATATGTGCTCACTAGAATAAATGTCTCAAGTTCTACTACTACCTGAAGAATAATATAAAGACTATATCATTTAGATTAAGGCTAGGTGCTCCTGGGTGGCTTAGTCAGTTAAGTGTCCAACTCCTGATTTTGACTCAGGTCATGAACTCGGGGTTGTGGGATGGAGCCCTACTTCTGGCTCCACACTCAGCATGGAGTTTACGTGGGATTCTCTCTCTCTGCCTAAAATAAAATAAATTAAGGTTAGAAAATCTAATAAAGACTATTATTGACTCACAAAAGATTGTATTTGTAATATATCTGCATTGTAATAAACTTGTTGGATAAAGATAAAAAATGAAATGCAAAATTAACACCACAAAAAGGAACTGAAGCTCATTTAGAAGCTTAATTCAGAGTAATGCATTCAAAAAACTGCATTAAAATATCAGCTTTGATATTAACTGTGACACTGAATGACTTACCACTTTTTCTCACCTATGTTAAAAATAATTTTGAAGATAATGGTCCTGTTAGATGAAATAATGTGGATTGGCAAGCATGTAGTAAGTCCTCAATGACTATCATATGCAAAATTATTTTTGCTTTTAAATCAAAACAATTAGATTTCTTGAAATGGTGAGCTACTCTGGCAAATTTGAAATATTTAAATTTTCAGTTATTTTTAAAAAGATTTATTTATTTATTTGAGAGAGAGAGAGAGAGTACAGTGAGGTGAGGAGCAGAGGGAAAGGCATACTCCCTACTGAGCAAGGAACCTGATGTGGGGCTTGATCCCAGAACTCCAGGATCATGACCTGAGCCTCAGGCATATGCTTAACCACTCCAGCACCCCAATTTTCAGAAGTGTTTTGATATGAAGCATTTTAGAATATATTTATTTCATTATATTAATACTAGCTTAAGAAATTAGATATAATCATTTATTTAAACAGTTAAATGGGGCAGCCCGGTGGCTCAGTGGTTTAATGCCGCCTTCAGCCCAGGGCGTGATCCCACTTCAGGCTCCCTGCATGGAGCCTGCTTCTCCCTCTGCCTGTGTCTTTGCCTCTCTCTCTCTGTGTCTCTCATGAGTAAATACATAAAATCTTTTAAAAAAACAGTTAAGTGTTATGGTTTAAAAATGTTATTTTTAAAGATGGAATTTGATGGTTGTCATGTTTATTTTTTTTTTGCCATTTTCTATTTATTTATTTATTTATTTATTTATTTATTTATTATTTTTTTAATAATAAATTTATTTTTTATTGGTGTTCAATTCACCAACATACAGAATAACACCCAGTGCTCATCCCGTCAAGTGCCCCCCTCAGTGTCTGTCACCCATTCACCACCACCCCCCCTTCCACCACCCCTAGTTCGTTTCCCAGAGTTAGGAGTCTTTATGTTCTGTCTCCCTTTCTTAATTTCCCACACATTTCTTGTCATGTTAAAAACAAAGTATAAGAATTTAACTGTGATATACCTTATTTAAATTTTTTACCTCTTATTTTTAAGGTAACTACATTTTATCCTATATTAAATAAAATTACTTGCTGTTTTACAAGCAGTAAGTTTTGTTTACTTTTGGCATCGTGTTACACTTTAATTAAGAACATTTCCAGGGGATCACAACGCCAAAATTTTGCTAATTAAAAGAAAAAGCACAGTAAGCTGTTTTATTAGAAATGTGAGTGATACTATTAAGAGCAGATAATGATTTAGGAAAGTGAACTTAGAACAGGGTGAACTTTAGTGCAGAGTACACACACACACACACACACACACACAAACTAGTACACACCAATCAATTAAAATGGGACAGATTATCTTATAATTGCTAAATATTTTTACATAGATATGGAAGGTGAAGTTTTATTATGTTTCATATTCTAAAGCCCCACATTTCAAAACTGAAGATTGTGTTTTACCAAAAATGAGATTTATATCACATAATAGAAAGTTCAATGAATGTTTGCACATGTGCATGGGTACATGAGGTTGGAGGGGCAGAGAGAAGAATGTATGAATAAATATACACTTATAATAGTATAGGTAGAAAAAATATAATACTATAGGTAGAGAAATTACTGTGGCATTATTTTTTAAAGAAATGAACCCCCAAACCAAAAATTAGCAATGTAACAGGTTAACTAGGTTATGATAAATTTATACAAAGAATTATTATGCAGTCATTAAATACACCCAAGATATATTATTAAGAGGGGGGGAAAATATGGAATCATTTGTATTATACATTGGTATTTTTAATATTCATATAAAATGTTAGAATCCTTTCAGGATCTGAGTAAGCAGTTTTGAGGGTCACTTGGTAAGCCAGGCATGAATACTCTGCAAGAATAAGTGTTTCTATTTTAGGCTGTAGCAATTATTACAGTAGAGGCATATATAAATGCTTGATTTCTTTTTGGAGCATAACATATATAACACCATTAACAGTGGGAACTTGGAAGTAAGACTGTAATATTTATTGTTATTAGTGTTTGAATTTTTAAAACTTACTTAACTATTAGTAGATAATTTAGGTTTTTAAATAATAGACCTTATGATACAATATTTATGTGCATCACTAATTCATACGTTTTAGTCTCTCCTAGAGAGACATTTTAATATATGCTTGAAATGTACCCACCTTTTTGAAAAAGGCTAATATCAATCAAGAATGAAAAATTTCTTTCATAGCAACTTTCAAATATATAATGCAGCATTATTAGCCACTATTCTCTACATTTCACAATTCAAATCATATTTTACACCTGAAACTAATAGGAAAGTCAATTACATTTGAATAAAAATTTAAAGTCAATTACTATATTTTTCTAAAGTATCCTTTGTTACATAAATGCAAGTTAATTTCTTCTTCTTATAATTATTTCATCACAATAAAGGAGATGAATATGAGGAAATTATGTGGTTCTATAAATTCATAGCTGAAATTTTTTTGGAAATATTTTATTTATTTATTCATGAGAGACACAGAGAGAGAGAGAGGCAGAGACATAGGCAGAGGGAGAAGCAGGCTCTCTACGGGGAGTCTGATGTGGGACTTGATCCCAGAACCTGGGATCACAAACTGAGCCAAAGGCAAGTGCTCAACAACTGAGCCATAGTGGAACTTTTTTTATAGAAGTCATTATTGCCTGCATTGAATTATCTCTATCACAGAAAGCATCCCTAATCAGATTTAAAGACAGCTTGATGGTACCATGATAGGATTCAAAATACTCCCTAGCACTTAAATAATTCTGAAATAGTTGTGAAAACATGCTAACACAAAAGGATTCATTTCTAACATTTGTTGCTACATAAGTCAGTATCAGTTTAATAGGCTTTGGCATGGTGAAGCCCAGACTAACAGATTTACATCAGCTTTTTGTAAGATATTCAAAAGTGGTTTTCATTCTTACTGAAAAGAAGAGCAGAAAAAATTGTTAATACACATATATATTGTGGTATAGGACTAGACTCAAAATGCTCTAAATAAACAGAAATATCTATACCAATCAAAAACTTTCTACAATATGAACAGAAATTTAATATAGGTTAAAATGATTCCTAGAAACTCACTGAAATGCATATAGATGTATTTTTTATAGAAACACACATGTTTATAGAAACATAAATGTCATAGAATCAGTGAGGTAATAGAAACATTATGAGAAATTAAAAGCAAGGTGATATAGTAGGTGAATTTATTCATTTGCAAATTGAGCACCTGCTATGTGCAAGGCACTAGATGAAGCTACAGGCATCAGGTAGGTCTGTGAAAGGACAGATCACTGGGAACAATTGCATATCAGACTATATGCTATCAAATTCTGATACTGAATATAGATGTGTGTGTGTCTCTGTGTGTGTGCATGTGTGTAGGAAACAGGTAAATAACTATCATGGACAAGATCTCAAAATATAATTTCTTTTTCTTTAAGATTTTATTTATTTATTCATGAGAGACACAGAAAGAGAGAGGCAGAGACATAGGCAGAGAGAGAGAAGCAGGCTCCATGCAGGGAGCCCGATGTGGGACTCTATCCTAGAACTCCGGGATCATGCCCTGAGCCTAAAGCAGATGCTCAACCACTGAGCTACCCAGGCATCCCTCAAAATGTAATTTCTTAAAGTCAGAAGTCCATATCCACAATTGCAGAATTGGATTTTACCCACTGTCAATAATTGTAAAGGGTCTGAAAGTTCACCCAGCTTGCATGCTACAAGTCGGCCTGCCAGAGTTCCATGGATATTAGCAAAGGTCACAAGTTTTCTGGGTCAGAAATAAAGGACTCTGTACTCATGGCACAGCAAGCGACTTGAGCATTATGTGAATGTTGGTTCTCTTTGTCCCTCGTATCCCATGACGGTGATGAAAAGGAAGGCTCAGGTGGAGGTGCTGCACGTATAGTGGGTTTGCATTCTGGCCAAGGGGACTTGAACTTAGGAAACCCCAATATTTTAGGGAGCCACTAGTAAATCTGCTCAATCTTTGCCTCAGAGGAAAGACATTATCTTTACTATCTTGGACAGCAAACAATTCTGAATTTTGCTCCAGAGGTGGCACTATCTCTATCTTCCAGTATGGCTTGCTGTACAAATATCTATGAGAAAATAATGTAGGACAGAACCTCTTATCCTTTTCTTTGGGAGATGTGCAAAAGGTGAGAGGCCCTTGGAGAATTGTCTCTTGGATAATCTTCTGACAACATAGAAATGTTGGCCTTTTGAAAGAAGTTTTAAATTATTTCAGGATTAAAATATGATTCCATTTAAACTTCCTCAATATTAGATTTGTCTGACATTTAATGACTTAGATAATTCTTGATTATCTATAAAAGGAATTGTTTTTATTTAACTTTTGACTTTAACAAATTCATTTCTCAAGAATCTGTTGAATTGATGACCTGCTAAACAGTATACTATTAGTCTCCACTCAATAAGGATCCAATTCTTAGGTTAATTCTAATAAGTTTATCTTGAAAAAAATTTTTTTTGCAATGACACATGTAACATACAAGTATTGGATAGCTTTTGCTCCAGTTAAAGTATGAAATTATAATAAATAATAATTTGACTATAGAATTTTATTGATACTATTCCAATATTTATTCTATCAAGGGAAACAAAAAGCAGAAATGCATTCTAAAATATATGAAAATATTTAAAAGTTTAACCTTTGCCACCCTGGGTAGTGGTATATTGAAATGTGTGAATACTCAGACCATAAATGTCTACTTTTAAATATGTTTATGATTTTTTACCTGTGTTAGAAATGTGAGGTTATATTACAATATTTAAATGAAATAGAAAATCACCTAGTAAATACTGAATTTGAAAATGCTAGGATGTGATATTTCTTACTTTTTCTTTGATTTACTCTCCAGGAAAATAAACATGATAACCTTTGAAAATTAATAGCAAGCATTTGGCTCTTTTTATAAATCTTATATTCTTCTTTCTTCTTCCATCCCTTATTCTCTCATGATAACTGCTCAGATTTACATAAACTGGTTGCCAAAATATTCTTTTTTCACCTAATTAAACTTTGCATTTTCCCAGGAAAACTGGTAGAATATAATATTTTAGTAAAAGGAAGTTCACATCAGACAAAATAAGTTCTAAAAGTGAAGTAGTTGCTTTTTGGATAAGGGTAATTGGATGAGATCGGGGGTGGGGGGAGTCAATAAATTTCCAATGGAATATTCCAGAAAATAAGCAAGAAGAAATATATACTATGCAATTTGTGAGTATCTCCTGGTTGAATCTAGATGAACATATTTAATTTTAAGATGTTATATAAGGTTGATATTTAAAATATTGTTTATCTTTTTTTAGGGCACCTGGGTGGCTCAGTTGATTAAGGGACTGACTCTTGATTTCAGCTCAGGTCATGATCTCAAGGTTGCAAGATCTAGCTTCACACTGGGCATGGTGCCTGCTTAAGATTCTCTCTCTCCTTCTCCCTCTGTCCTTACCCCACCCCCCATGAAAAATAAAATAAAATACAGCTTTCCTTTTTATATATTTAAGGAAAATAGTACTTTATCCCTTTCTGAAAACAATGCAGATTAGTGATGGCAGTCAAACTACACAAAAGAATGACATTACAGTAAACAGTATAATCACAGACTTTGTTCCTGAAATAACCTGTCATCCATAATATTTCACTTTTTCTATAGTCTTTTTGTGTCTAACCATTATTATGCTCTTCTAGTCCTTTCCTCTACTACTTCAGACTTAGGAACCACCTGCTGGGATCTCTGGGTTTTCAATTTTGTCCACTCTAATTTCTCGACTTCATCTAAGCATTTTTAAAATGGCTCAACAACTCCTCACTTGAATTTCAATGATTTCCCCAGAAATCATTTGAGATTTCCTTAAAGAAACAGAAGAGCCTTCAAGGTCTGCTATATGGCTCTGAGATGCTGACACCATTTAAAACCATGTAGTCACAGAAAATGATAACCTTACTGTTAAACTTCTCTTTATCTGTAAGAAGGAATGGAACAGAATGACGGATTACAGGCTTTGTGTGCACATGGAATTCAAGGACAGTTTGGCTATTAAAATAGATATGTTAGGATTATCAAATCATTTAAACAATGAGCCTAAAATTTTAAGCTCTGAAAAGTAACATGGAGCCTGATGGGAGCCTCAGTCTCATCACCTCCAGATCATGACCTGAGCCAAAACCAAGAGTCCTATGCCTAACCAACTAAGCCACTCATGTGCCCCAATACTTTTTCTTAACTATAAAAATTAAAATCAGGATGCCTGGGTGGCTGAGTCATTTAAGTGTCTGACGCTTGGTTTTGGCTCAGGTCATGCTCTCATGGGTCCTGCGATATCAAGCTGCTTCCTCTGCCTACCCAACTACCCTATGTCAGCAGGAAGTCGGCTTGAAGATTCTCTCCCTCTGCACCTCCCTCTACTCTGCTGTCTCTATCTTTAAAAAAAAGTCTCTTTGTTCTCTGTGGTAAAAGCTTAGTTTATAAGGTTATCAGAGAGTAGGTTTGGAATGTAGTATGTTTCAATAGTAGAAGAAAACATAAGCATAAAGATTAACTTTCAAGGTGAAAATAGTTATATTTTGTACCTAGCCTTCATATGTAAATGGAAGAGCATGTAATACTCATAGATAACTCAAAGTAAATTTTCTTTTTCTTTCTTCTTTCTCTCTTTCTTCCTTTTTCTCTTTCTTTCTTTCTTCTTTCCTTCAGATAGCTCAAAGTAAATTTTATTTTTCTCTTTCTTCTTTCTTTTTCTCTTTCTTCCTTTTTCTCTTTCTTTCTTCTTTCCTTCTTTTGCTTTCTTGCTTTCTTTCCTACTTTATTTTCCTTCCTTCCTTCCTTCCTTCCTTCCTTCCTTCCTTCCTTCCTTCCTTCCTTCCTTCCTTCCTTCTGTTATTAAACTGAACAAGATTCTTAAAGTTTCAGAGATGGCACACAAGAATAGTTTTCTTAGAATCACCTCAATCTCACTATGGGAAGCTACATACAAACTTTCTGTATTTTAATTTATGACACCCAAATGCAAACTATTTAAAGCAATATTCTTTTTTAACTTTTCTAAAATGGTTATTTATCTTACTAGATTTAAGTATTACAAGATATGGTTTACAGGTCATTTTTTTAATTCGTATACAACAAAATGAAAGTAAATATATTAGAAAAAAGCCATTAAAAATCTAGAAGAACACATAAAAAAATAATGTTGAGGAGTAGCTGGGAGTTAGCTAAGCATACAGCTTTTGATTTCAGCTCAAGTCGTGACCTCAGTGTCATGACATCAAGCCCCATATCAGGCTCCACATTAGCATGGGGTCTGCTGGTCTCCCTCTCCTTCTGCTCCTCCCTTGATTCTCTCTCTCTTTTTCTCTCATAAATAAATAAATAAATAAATAAATAAATAAATAAATAAATATCTTTTTTTTTAAAAGGAATAATGTGGAAATACATGATGAGCAAGAAAGAGTTCCTTGACATATTTCTTCATCCAAATAATCTGAGTTTTATTTTTAGCTTCCCATATTTTATGATCTCATAATTAAAATGGATTAATATTTGTTTACTGAGCGTTTGTGATTTAGTCACTGTGTATAGTAGAAAATGAGCAGGGCAAATATCCTAACTACAAGAACTCTGTGATCAGGCAGGAACCATGAATACATATGAAGGTGTGAATAATGTACATAATAAAAAGCAGAATATCATTTGTTATATTAATTACAAGATAAAGATAAACTTAAATTACCTAATGTCAATGAGTCAGGTAACATATCTTAGTAATAGGGTGAATATAAATTAAAATAATGTCATGTTTATCAAATGCCATGAAAGTATTTGTGTTTACCATCTTAGGAACTTTTAAAACAATCATTCCAAACAATAAAAACATTATATGCCTAAATCTATTACTTGGCAAAAGTGTTAAAAGAGCCTAAATGTAGAACAATAGCAGAAATAGAATAACTCTTATAATTCAACTCAATGAAATATAATGCTGCTTTAAAAGACAGAAGTAAATATGACTTCAATTTAATTAAATAGCAATAAAACTATTTTGGAATTAAGAACGTGGAATATTATCATAAAAACATAGTTTAGCAAGAAAATAATGGAAAACAATAAACATCATTACCAATTAACTATGGGAAAGGAACTGAGGTCTGCTGGAAGGGAGATGGGTAGGGGAATTTGGTACCTGGGTGACGGGCATCATGTGATGTGTTGAGCACTGGGTTTTATATGCAAATGATAAATTATTGAACTCTACATCTGGAACTAATAATGTTCTATATGTTGGCTAATTGAATTTAAAAAATAAAATAAAATAAAATAAAATAAAATAATAAAATAAATAAAATAAAATAAAATAAAATAAAATAAAATAAAATAAAATAAATATATAACATGAGGGGTGCCTGATTGGGCACCATGACTTAAGCATCTGAGTCTTTTTTTTTTAATATTTTATTTATTTATTCATGACAGACAGAGAGAGGGAGAGAGAGGCAGAGACACAGGCAGAGGGAGAAGCAGGCTCCACACAAGGAGCCTGATGTGGGACTCAATCCCAGGACCCCGGAATCATGCCCTGAGCGAAAGGCAAATGCTCAACCACTGAGCCACTCAGGCATTGCAAGCATCTGACTCTTGATTTCAGTCCAGGTCATGATCTCAGGGTGGAGAGATCTAGCCCTACTCTGTGCTCAGCAGGAAATCTTCTTGAGATTCTCTCCCTTCCCCACCCTCTTCTCCTCCCCTCACTTGCACACACTGTCTCTCTCTCTCTAAATAAATAAATCAATAAGTCTTTAAAATAAATACATAAAATATATAACAGAATTATTTTCCTTATTATCTGAATATGTTGTTTCATTTTTCCTTTTCAGTAAATAGAAAAAAAAATTTTGGCTGTCTCCCTAATCTTTTTCTTTTATAAGATCAAAAATTCCTGAATTGCCAATTATTTGGGCAGTTGCCCTAAGAATAATAACTGGTACTTGTTTAACATACATTTGTTGATTGAGAGATTCCTTGTTGTTGAATAAATACATTCAATTTTTGGTCATAATATCTCTCAAATATATAAACTTTAGTCACTTAACTTTTTCTGTATCTGTATAGTCATACTTAATTTTTCTATATCTTTGTGTCATTGTGAATCAGCAAATCAGTATTATTCTCTCCTACATTATTACAAGGGAGAAATCTTGGAAATATACTTCCCAGAATCTCTTGTCAGTGGGATTCTGGGTTATATTATACCAATGAGAGGTACTCACATAAGATTGAAAGTCCTAGGTGAAGGAGAAGCCACTAATTTCCTGTGGCAGTGGTAGGCAACACAAAATTTGTATGAACTCCCAAGCTCCTATATGAGTGAATTACTCAATTTGGTACTGCAGAAAGAGGAACTCATTAGAACTGGTTTTGTGTAATTTCCATAGCCTCCTAATCAAAAAGAATATATTCCCCTGTCTCATGCCCTCCAAGCTCTTTTGACAATTCTCTAAGCATACCTAATTTTCTATTATGATCTTTTTCTATGAAAATACATAGGGTGTTTGGAAATAGAGTTATTTACTGTAATAATGGAATATGATTAAACTCTGGTAACAATTTATATCGACATCAATAACTGTATCTCTCTCTGTCTACCCACAATTGTATCTATACATAACTTGCTGTCCAGGAAAAGGATTTATTCAGAAATGTAAAAAACAAATGCTAGAATTGTCTTTTAACAATAATTTCTATGAAATCAAAAAGCCTAAATCGTGTGACCAAAGGTTATTCTAAAATATCTAAGTTGGCAAACTGTTAGAGTACACATATTTTTCCAGTGGCATGCAAAGAGGTATTTAGAGATACATTTTAAATAATTTCTAAAATGTTAAATTAAAAATAAAATATTAATTTTAGTGTATTTCACTCATCCTATTTATAATAAAAGAAAGAGGTAGTATATCATAAAAGTAATATTTCAATATTCATGTTATTTTCTCATTTCATTTGGAAAATTTTTATTTTTTATTTTATTTTATTTTATTTATTTATGATAGGCACACAGTGAGAGAGAGAGAGAGGCAGAGACATAGGCAGAGGGAGAAGCAGGCTCCATGCACCGGGAGCCCGATGTGGGATTCGATCCCGGGTCTCCAGGATCGCGCCCTGGACCAAAGGCAGGCGCTAAACCGCTGCGCCACCCAGGGATCCCGGAAAATTTTTAATTTATCATTATGTTTACACTTTTAAATTATGGAATCCAGGGACCCCTGGGTGGCGCAGCGGTTTGGCGCCTGCCTTTGGCCCAGGGCGCGATCCTGGAGTCCCAGGATCGAGTCCCACGTCGGGCTCTCGGCATGGAGCCTGCTTCTCCCTCCTCCTGTGTCTCTGCCTCTCTCTCTCTCTCTCTCTCTCTCTCTGTCTACCATAAATAAACAAACAAATAAATAAATAAATCTTTAAAAAAATTATGGAATCCAGTAACCGTATTCACTGCATATGAAGATACTATCTATGATTATCATTTGAAATACCATATTGATAGTTCTGGTCCCCAGGCCTTTTGATTGGAATTTGGTGTAGTCCTTGAGAAATAACAGTTTGTTGACATAAGCAAAAATTTCCAGAATAAAAATCACAAATCTCTTAAACCTCCAACAGTTTTAGGAGAATGTAAGATATTGGGATAAATATCAAATTTGCATAAAAACATACTTTTAAAAGCCTTAAAGGAGATAATTATTTTCACTTAATTATTATTAATCGTTTGTGCAGTTCTAGACAGCTAATATTTATAGTCTCCCAGATCAGACTATCACTGTGTGTCTAAGGACAAAATTACATTACACTTGAGCCCTGTAGAGAATTGGCTGCTCCTGGTTCTTTATTCTTCCTTTTACTCTTATCTATACTTTTCACTTCAACTGACTTATAATTTCTCTCCTTAAAACCCCCTTTGTGTTCCCATAGTAAATTATATAACTCAAATCATTTACCGTAATCTCTCATTGCCACAATATACTAAATGGCTTTACATTGTGAGTATCTTTTAAGGACATACATATGATGATGCCATTTCCCTATATGAACCATTCAAAAACTTACTCTTTCTTCTCAACAAGCGTCCAATCCCTTACTATGATTGATAGACCCTTTTCTGTTCAGGTACCCACTTGGCCACCAAACCATATATTTTGGTAGCCGATCCTTTCTGTTCCAGAGTTAATCATAATTTCTTCAATATGTGAAATTATCTCCAGAACAACTCCAGAATTTCACCAAATAGAGGGAAAATAGAGGAGATTGGAACTTAGCTGGGTGAGGTTCTTGGAGTTATTAAGAGGGCAGTAGCCGCCATTACTGTCTCTATTTGGCAGCCAGTTCCAATTGCAATTGCTTGGAAAAAACAGAACAGAGATTTTTCCAAAATGGTGATATTTACAGGATGTATCTGCAGAAGTGATCATTGACTACTGAGAGAAAGCACAGCTCTTCCCTCCACAAAGGAAGGACCTACTTAACAAAAATCTCTTAGTCTTCAGGCACATATGCTGCTTGTGGAAAATCTTTAAGATTGAGGTGGCTACTGGTGCTTTTGCTTTTCCATAACACCAAACACTCTTTGCCCATTTGATAATACTTATTGCGTTGTATCATAATGATTTTTCAAAGTGTATTTACATTACAGAAATAATATATGAATATTTTTGTTCTAATAGATTGAAACAATGTCTTTAAGACAACAAAATGTTTCTTCTTTAAATGTAATCTCTTGCCTCTCAATTGTCATTTATATCACTGCTAATAGAGCATTTATGTAGAGAAGTATTAGTTACTTTTCAACTCAATCTGTTTTTATGTATTTTGGGTTTGGGGCTTCTGAATAATAACTTTTGAAAAAAGATTTTTTTTCTGTAACAAGTTTGAAGACTAAGGAACAAGGGAAAGTATAGGAGACTACATCATTAAATATCTGATGCTTTAGTAAATAACTGATAAATGGCAGAGTCATTCAGAGTAGAGAACAGATAAATTTATAAAGAAATTTGTTATAGAGCCTTCTGTTGAACTAAATGTCCTTCTATATGATATATTTTAAAAGATTTTCAATTGGTTGCATTTGTATCTTTGGGGTAAATCCCCAACAGTGCAATTGCTGGGTCGTAGGGCAGGTATATTTTTAACTGTTTGAGGAACCTCCACACAGTTTTCCACAGTGGCTGCACCAGTTCACATTCCCACCAACAGTGTAAGAGGGTTCCCTTTTCTCCACATCCTCTCCAACATTTGTTGTTTCCTGCTGAGTGAAGTAAGTCAGTCGGAGAAGGACAAACATTATATGTTCTCATTCATTTGGGGAATATAAATAATAGTGAAAGGGAAAATAAGGGAAGGGAGAAGAAATGTGTGGGAAATATCAGAAAGGGAGACAGAACATAAAGACTGCTAACTCTGGGAAACGAACTAGGGGTGGTAGAAGGGGAGGAGGGCGGGGGGTGGGAGTGAATGGGTGACGGGCACTGGGTGTTATTCTGTATGTTAGTAAATTGAACACCAATAAAAAAAAAAAAAAAAAAAAGAAAAAAAAAAGATTTTCAATTGGTTTGTCTTATACTAAATCATTAAATGTGTGTATATTTAGACCAATAGTCACTAATTTTATGACAACTTATTAGTTTGTCTTACTTTTTATAGCTGTGGAATTTTATTGATTCTGGAATTATTTAGTTCATCTTCTTCTATACCAGTATCTCAACTCTGCAGTTTTACTTGATTTGACCCAACTATTTCAGTGAGTTTGTTAGCTTCCAAAGTGTCTGTGATCTTGCAGCTGTGGTCTCCCCAAGGAACTTGGAAGACTCTCTACAAGTAGTATAGGGCTTGGCCTCCCTCAAGGATTTCCTTGGATCTTCCAAAGAGGGCTCCTCATCCTCCAGATCTCAGGATGCAAGAATGTGGCATGGCTTCTTGAATTATTCAATTGTCGATTTCTATATCTTGACACACTCTGCATGCTTTCACAACCTAATATTTCAGACTAAAGAAATATTGTAAATGTACTAAGGTTGACTCTCCATTGTACTTTTGTCCTTATAAGTATCTCTAATAAACAAGTCCAGTAGTTGCAAGATATAAGATCAACCTATAAAAATTAGTTGTATTTCAATATACAGCAATGAATAATCCAAAAATAAAACTAAGCAAATCATTCAGTTACAACAGCATAAACAAATAAAATACATAGGAATCAATTAAATGTTCACATATTGGAAGATGTAATATTGTTAAGATGGCAATACATTCCAGATTGATCTATGAATTCAACACAATCTTTAACAAAACCCAATCTAGATTTTTAGCAGAAATTGGTAAACTCATTCTAAAATTTATGTGGAAATACAAGGGACATAAATTTGCTAAAACAGTCTTGAAAAATAGGAATGAAGTTGGAATATTCATAATTCTTTAGTTTAAAACTTACTACAAAGTGTTCCAGATTGTATATGGTATAGGCATTATATTTAGAATCTAGAAATAAACCTTTACATTTATGAACAATTGATTTTTGACAAGGATGCCAAGATAATTTGATAAGAGAAAGAACAGTTTTTTTTTTTTTTTTTTTTTTTAGTGGGTTTGGGACAACTAATTCAAAAGAATGAAGTTTGATCCCTACCTTAACCATGTACAAAAATCAACTCAAAATAGGTAGTATCTGTACCTTATTCCATTATGACCACACAGTTGTTAAACGACCGCTGGGAGGTACTGTCCTAGCATTATGAAAGCCATGACATATGAAATCTATCTGGCATATAGGACTGCACCAACCAAAGGACTCCATACTTCCTATGTTTCCTAGTTTCATTTTACTCAGGAAGGCTGGTACTCCACCAAGAGTACAAATACTGCCAAAAATTTTATAGAATTTTAGAGGAAACAGAAGTGTCTCAAACTTGAAAAGGGAGCTGGACAGAACTTTGTTGTGTGATTAAAATTATCAGCCACTTTTGTAAAGTATTAAACATCTTTTTTTTTTTTAAGATTTTATTTATTTACTTGAGAGAAAGAGAGCACAACTGGGGGAGGGCAGAGGGAAAAGGAGAAGCAGGCTCCCCACTGAGCAGAGAGCCTGAGGCAGGGCTCAATCCCAGGATGCCAGGATCATAACCTGAACTGAAGGCAGATACGTAACCAACTAATCCACTCAGATGCCCCAAGTATTAAACATCTTTAAAAAAATTTTGAGGGGATCCCTGGGTGCCGCAGCCGTTTAGTGCCTGCCTTTGGCCCAGGGCGCGATCCTGGAGACCAGGGATCAAATCCCACGTCAGGCTCCCGGTGCATGGAGCCTGCTTCTCCCTCTGCCTATGTCTCTGCCTCCCTCTCTCTCTCTCTCTCTGTGACTATCATAAATAAAAATTAAAAAAAATTACCTTAAAAAATCTTGATCAGCATTACAATACATTTTAATGATAAGAAGATCCCCTTCCAAGAAGTCATATTTTACCTATCCAACTGATAATAATATTATCATTTAAATATTTTAAAATGCAAGGGCTTTAACCAACCTTATGAGTTGTGATCTACCCTTAACCTAGCTTCCTCTAATGTTAGCGTCCTATATAACCATAGTATTTATCTGTTTTATTTTGATGGGTAATGTTAGTGGAGAATTTATGGCTTCTAAAATAATCATCCATTTCTTTAAAGGTTTTATGTTCTTATTTGAAAGAGAGAGAGAGAGTGCTTGTAGGAGCAGGGAGGAAGGGAAAAGAGAGAGGGAGAAGCAGACTCCCTGCTGAGCAGGGAGCCTGCCACAGGGCTCAGTCCCAAAACCATGGGATCATGACCTCAGCCCAAGGCAGATGCTTAACCAACTGAGCCACTCAGGTGCCCAACAGCCTTTATTTTTTCACTCAATGATTATTTATCCAATGCTTCAATAATTCCATTCACTAGATATGAAAATAGAGAGTAACCCAAAGTGAAATAAATCAGTCAGAGAAAGAAAAATACTATATGATTCCACTCATACAAGAAGTTAAGAAAAAAAACAAATTGACAAAGTACAAAGGAGACAAACCAAAAACAGACTTCTAAATATAGAGAACAAGCTGGTGGTTACCAGAGGGAGACATGAGTAAAAGTGTGGGGGGGGGGGGATGAATAAAATAGGTGAAGGGAATTAAAAGTACACTTATCATGATGAGCATTGAGTAATGTATAAAATTGTTGAATCACTATATAGTACACCTAAAACTAATATAACACTATATGTTAACTATACTGGAATTAAAAATTTAAAGAAAATAAATAAAAAATAAATGCAAATTTTTAAAAAGTTAAAAAAATACAGAGTACCCCAAAGAGGTAGTGCCAGATGCTCTTCTAGGTGCTGGGGATAGCACGATAAATAAAATAGACAAAATATCTGCAATTGTGGAGATTACCCTTTGGACTGAGAGACAAAAGGTAAGACAAATAAATTATATGGTATAACTTATTAAACTGAGGAGAATAGTCAAAATTAAAGCAGAGAAGGGAATTGGATAGTGCCTGGTAAGAGAAGTTGCAATTTTAAATAATGTGGTCAGGGGAAGATCTCTCTGATGGTGAATTTGAGCAAAAATATGGAAGAGTTTCATACTTAAGCCTTGCAAATACCCTGAAAGGCACTTTCATTTTTTTTAAATTTTTTTATTTATTTATGATAGTCACAGAGAGAGAGAGAGAGGCAGAGACACAGGCAGAGGGAGAAGCAGGCTCCATGCACCGGGAGCCCGATGTGGGATTCGATCCCGGGTCTCCAGGATCGCGCCCTGGGCCAAAGGCAGGCGCCAAACCACTGCACCACCCAGGGATCCCTGAAAGGCACTTTCAAAGAAGAAGGAGCAGCAGGAATGAAGACCCTTGTGCAAGAGCATGGGAATACAACTTAGGTGTCAGGGAGTAGTTTTACAGGAGCAAATGATTAGGGCAGGCACATTGATCAGGCTCCTACCTTTTTACCTTTGAGCCTATTGTTCCTTCTGCCTAGAACACTATTCCTCCAGATATATGCTGAAGTTTTTAATCTCTCTCAAATCTGTGCTCAAATCTCACCTTCTCTATGAGACTTACTCTAACCATCTACAGTAATACTACAGCCTGGTTGGGCCTCTCTCCACTATGAATGATCTGGCATTCTGGATCCCCCTTACTCTGATCTACTTAAAAATTAAAATTTTAATTTCTATTTTAAGTCACATTTCTCATTTATTGTGTGTTTCCTTACTTAAATGTAAGCTTATGATGGCAGGCATCACTTTTGTTTGCTTAGTGATAGATGCCAAGTATCCAAAGAATATCTACCACATGAAAATATTTGATGACTAAATAAATGACTGAATGTAGCATGAATAAATATTTGTTGAAGAAATAAGTAAATGATTGGATGGCTTTAAGCAAAGGAATGATATAATAACTTGGATGTATTGTTTAAAATAGCCTGTGGGAAAGTAACTGGGGATACAGGGAAATGAGGTATGAATGCAGGGAAGAGATATTTGTAGCTTGTATCAACCTGAGAGCTTTAGACACAGCGATGAGGTGCTTAGCATCTGCATATATTTTTGCTAATAGATTGGATGTAATTTATAAAACAAAGAGAAAATTTGAATATCATGTCAAAAATTTTAGTCGAAACATCTAGAGAGACAGCATTTCATCTGACTGAAATGAATGGGTGGAACAGATTTAGGTGGCAGATACAATTAGGAGTTCCATACTAAATGTGAGCACCAAGAGAACAAGAAATCCAAGGAAGGATTGGGCCCTGGGCACTCCAATATCCAGAAATGAGGGGATTGAGGAAAGACCAAAGGAGATTAAGTAGAAATAACCACTTAGGTAAGAGGAAAAAATCAGATATGTGTGAAATCCTGAAAACTAAGGGTAGGAGTGATCAGTTTCATCAATTGTTATTGAGGAGTCAAGTAATATGATATTTTTTAATGCATATTTAATATTGATGGAGTAACATGGAGGTATTGGTAAGCATGACAAAGCATGGGACCTCCCTCCACTCCCAACATACACACATCATCCAATTTCTTTCCTTGTGTCATATAACCACTGCTATATTGATCTCATGAATATTTCTTTCCCTCCCTTTATAAAATGGTATTGGACTTAACATCTTAAACTTTCATTGTTTGACCTTTGGCCAGTGAATTTCCACAATATTGTTACAGATTGCTTACTTTTGATTTGAAACAGTCACAACACAAATATACAGGCAATATGAATCAACAAAACTCATTTTTCTGCCTGTTTCTGAAACACCTTAGCTGTATAGCATTGATCAGAGCCTCTCTGAGTTTCAGTGTCTTTTTACACAAAATAAGGAAAATAGATTAGATATTTAGGGATTACCATTTTCTCTTAACCTGAAAGGAGATCCCTGGACATCAAGTGCCCTGTGGCTCAAGTACCGATGTGGTCATTGATTGTACAGAAGGAGTAAAGAATTCAAAAAGAGTGCATGAAACTATATGAGATAAATTTCGCCTTAAGTCAGCCATGGGCACAAGTCCCCATTTCCTTGAGCTGTCTGAAGAAGTTTACAACTCCATACAAGCATTGGAGCTTAATTTCACCATAAGAGCTCACAAATTTTATGATAGTGCATTTTGTTACTACTAAAATCTCATTAAGATCTGCAGTTACCTAATTGAAGTATAAAATGATGTGCAATGTTAATGAAATGACAATGACACTCAAATCCCATTGTGAAGATTTAGAGCAGTAACAAGTTTTGAAGATTCTAAAATTTTATACCACTATGTATGATAGGCCCTTCATTTCATCAATAAATGTTTATTATCTCAATAAAATCAACTTAAATTATTTGGGGTAACAGAACTATATTATAATATAGGTAACAGATGATAATTAACCCATATGTATTATCTTGGTATAAGTGGTTATATCAATTAAACTGATATTTTATATTTATGCATAGTCCAATTTTGTTGAAAATACTGATTTAAAGTTAATGAAATACCCTCCCAAATTTAATTTAGACCTTTTAGTAGGAAAAATGATACAAAAAGTTTTCAAACCCATCAAATTAAGGATGAATCTAACAATTTTACTATATATTTTATGCCTTTCCTCGAATTAGTTATCTCACTCTAACATATAAATGGCCCTAAATGTGCATAAATCTTAGAAAGAAATAAATCACTTTCTGTTGTTTAGCCCAGAGTGTAATAAATTTATCCACAAGAGGTCTCAAATATCTGTTGATTAATAAGTAGAACCATTCAATCCTCAGGTCAAAAAATTCTAGGCATTTTAATTTCTCTTGTTAAAACACATTTTAACTAATGACATCAGAGACTAGAGGTGACCAAGGAGGCTATAGGGATGAACTTGTCCTTACCCAGACCAATAAATGTGGAGATCTTAGTATTTGTAGACCATAATCACGAGATTCTATTTTGATTTGTAAAGTATGTAAATGAAAATCAACATACAGTGTATTTAAGAAAAAAATTCATATATTTTAACTTAATATATATTACAGAATAGCATCTTCACTGTGACTTAATTAAGCATTTTTTATACCCTAATTGACAAAAACTTCATGACAGTCTTTATTAAAACCTCTCTATCCCTAAAATTATCTCAACAATGGTATGAATATCCTTTGGTGCACTGCCTCAAAGTCTATTAAAGAGGAATATCCATTGCTCAAAGAGATAGCAGGAAACTAAAGATTGCCTTCCTATGACATTCCAGCTGAATAGACATTAACAAGTTGTCAAACTTTCTTATTTTTCTCACCTATAAAGTTGTAATTATTAATTTATTCAAATGTTAATTTTGTGAATATCACATAATGGCCATTATTCTAGACTGTGAAACAGTTGTGAAGTGATAGATATAGACAGGACAGATGAGGTACTTGGTTTTATAAAATTTCAATTCTAATGCAGGTGAAACATGAGAAACATATGTAAGAAAATACCACCTACTGATAAGTCCTATGAAAAAAGAACTTCAGATGAATTGGTAATTAAAGTCTTCTTTGAAGGCATATAAATGAAGGGAAGGCTTGAAGATTTACAGTAAAAACATCTCCAAGGGGATAGCAATTGTAGAAATCCTGAAATAGAAAGCTCTATTTTATTTGATTAACACAATGGAGGATATTTGGGACAGGTAAAATGTGGTAGAAGATGAAGAAAGAGAGATAAGAAGCACAGCATGTAGGAACTTCAAGAAAAGTGAATAGCTCAAATTTTGTTTTAAAGCTTAAAAAAAAAAAAGCAGTTAAAAGCCACTAGAAACTTTTTCAAAACAATTAATAGACACACCTTGGGATTTACAGAAAAGTTTAGTGGGAAGTAGAGTTTTTCTCAACTCCCCCTGCCACCCACACAGTTTGCCTTATTATTAACATCTTGAATTAGTGTGCTCTATTTGTTGTAATTGATGAGCAAAAATCATTACATTATTATTAACAAGTTCCATAGTTTACATTAAGGTTCACTCTCTGTGTTGTATACTCTATATATTTTGATAAATGTATAATGGCATGTATCCGCCATTACAGTGTCATACAAAATAGTTTCATATGCCTAAATATCCCTTCCTCCTGCCCAGAGGAAATTTTTTTCATGTGAAAATTATTTTAAACAATAATAATACCTATATAAACTATCTGGAAATTGTCCTATTGCATAAATAATTTGAGAAACAATTTATTCAAGAAAATCTATGAAATCTGGGTAAGAGCAGCAAATCTGTGACATTTGACTCATAACTTTGTTCACTTTACACTCAATCCTCCCATGTCCCAGGTTGTAGTTACTGAAACTACTTCCAGTTGTTCTACTGTTAAGGGAATATGACCAAGAAGAAGACAGGGGCTTTCATTTTCTTCAAATCCTAGTCCAGTGGTACAATTTTGCTCATTAGAGGCAAGCCCAAGTATTCCTGTGTTGTGAAAGCACTTTTTCACTCAGGCACCACAAAGTGGATTGGGGCTCTCCATTTTAAACATTTATGTAAGAAAAGAATTTCATAACTTTAGGGTACTGAGGTAACAATATGTTAAATAAAACACAAGGGACCAGAAAACTAGTATGTTTAGGAAGCTTCCTAAATTTAATTCAAGGAATACTATAGAATTTGGAAAACTTTGGAGTTGTTGATAATTATTCTATGTGAGTTAAAAGTGTATCTAGAGATAATATCAAAAATATTTTAAATAGTTTGAAGATATACATTAATACACACATTTATATATGTGACAAATTAAAATATTCATTTTTATTTTTTATTTTTTTACAAATGAAATCTATGTCACTACCACTACTATCAAAATATGTAATAGTCCCGTGACTCCAAAGAACTCCCTTCAGCCCTTGTGTTGCTAATCTCCTAACTAACCCTAGACCCTGGGAGACACACATCTAATTTATGTCTCTATAATTTTGAATCTTCAGAATGTCATTAAATGGAATCATATAGTTATTTATTTTCTGTGACTAAGTGACTTCTTTCACTTAGCATAATACTTTTGAGATTCAAGCATATCACTGTATGTGTCAGTAGCTTATTCCTTTTAAGGACTGAGTAGAATTCTAATGTGTGAAGTATTAAGATTTATTCATTTATCATTTGTTGAACATTTAGGTTGTTTTTGTATTGGGGCCATTATTCATATAAAGGTACTATAAACATTTACAAATCTGCTTGTGTGTGCCTGCGGTTTTCCTTTTTTCTTTTTTAGTTAAGAATCTAGGAGATATACTGTCGGGATTTGGTGAGTAAATGTCTAACTTTATACTAAATGCCATTAAATATTTTCTGAAGTAGCTGCATTATAAAATAAATTATTCATTTGTAATATCTATGAATTAATTGTACATATTATGGAATTGCTTACACAGTTAAAATAGAGAGGGAAGAACACTTAGGGTTTTAGCAGAAGAAATGCCTTAAAGAACATATCTTCCATTGCCATGGTCACCTTTCTGCAGAGAAGAAATTGTAGGTTAGATTCAGTCACTTCATTTATTCGTAAGGCTTTCCTGTAAAATAAGCAAAATGGCCACAGCAACTTCAAGCTCATTTTTTTCTTCAGCCCCTACTCCAGATTTTTTCTTTTTTTTTTAGATTTTTTTTCTATTTTAGGCATTACCACACCCAACTTATGTTTTATAGCAGACACATACACATACACACACACACATGCATGTATATCTAACCTCTTTCATTTCCCAGAAGGTAGACTCTCCTTCACAGCCTAATGCAAATATTCCAGTTCAGAATTTGAAAACAAAAAAGAAAGTAAAGACCATAGAGGTAGAAGGAGGTCCACAAGGAAAAGCCACATGAAATTTTGCTAATCTGTATAATAAAGGAGAGGAAGGGAGAAACTCTGAGAAGTATCTAAGAGAATTCGGGAAGATGAGAAAAGAGAATATTTGAAGTATTTAGCAGGGCTATGACTTAAGAGTTCCAACAATGTTTTTGGCATGTGTGAGTAAAGACTGAAATTCCTTTTAAATTACTTTCTGGCTTCTGCACTATTTCTCTGAAGGTGACGCAACTTAAAACGGAATCACTGATCACTGGTTGGTGGCTTCAGTTAGATGACAGTTGTGAAAAAGAGATTTTTGTGAATATGTATGTGTGTAGGAGGGAGAACTTATTGGTGTGATGCTGTTAAACTCATTTTTTTACTTTTTAATTCTCTTTAAAGGTACCACACATCTATTACTATGGAGGCAGCAAAGCATCAGTCTTTGAGATCAGACAAGACTCAGTTAATATCTTCAGTTCATTAACTGTGTGACATTAGACTGGTTCTTTAACTCATTTCCCTCACCTTAAAATGTATTAATAAAAGATTAACTCTCAGATCTCCTTTAGCTTTTAAATGAAATAATGCAATGACATGCTTACTAAATTTCTGGGATATAATAAAAGTAAAGCAATAATACTTATGATTGGGTGTTGATTAAGTTTATGAAAGAAAATAGGAACAACAGACCTGGAAGGCTGAGTCAGTTGAGCATCTGACTCTTGGTTTCAGCTCAGGTCATGATCCCAGGGTCACTAGATCAAACCCTGTATCAGGCACACTCAGCATAGAGTCTGCTTGAGTTTCTCTCTCTCTCTGCCCTTCCCCCCACTCATATGCTCTCTCTAAATAAATAGATAAAATCTTCTATTTATTTTTTAAAGATTTTATTTATTTATTCATGACAGATATAGCGAAAGAGAAGCAGAGACACAGGCAGAGGGAGAAGCAGGCTCCATGCAGGGAACCAGACATGGGACGCAATCCCAGGACCCCAGAATAACACCCTGAGCTGAAGGCAGACACTCAACCACTGAGCCACCCAAGCGCCCCGATAGAATATTTTAAATAAAAGAAAATAATAACACCAAAAAGAATAACACAGTGGGGGAGGCAAAAGGGTTGAAGAGGGAAAACTTCCTGAAAGATATGCTTAATGGATGTCTAAAAAATGCATTTGGAATAGGTCAATGATTGGTGGAATGCATTCACAGAAACTTTTCACAACACTATTTCTATAGTGAATGTTTAATATCTATGATGCCAAAAATATTTCAAGGGGATAACTACTTTCATGAAGTTTCTGTCTTCCACATGTCAGTTCTTTCCCATTTAAAGTATACATCTTTTGGAATTCCTGGGTGGCTCAATGGTTGAGCACCTGCCTTTGGCTCAGCGTGTGATCCCAGATCTGGGGACTGAGTCCCATATTGGCCTGCTTCTCCCTCTATGTCTCTACCTCTCTCTCTGTGTGTCTCTCATGAATAAATAAATAAATTTAAAAAAATTTTAAATAAACATCTTTCGTTCTCAAGAAATACTAATGCTTTTCATAATTTAATGAATGATTAATGTAGCTAAATATTCTTTACAATTTATGGTTAGAAGAAATATCTAAATAAAAGACCAGAATATTTTTTTATTTTAGCGTTTTTGCCAACTTTCTATATAAATTTTACCGATCCTCCTTAAAACATTTTTTCAGTATGTTTAATGTAAATTATTTATTACAAAATGATATAAATAATTAAAATGTATAATCTAGCTACTGCCTTGTTATGTTTGGCATCTTGTATGACTACATAAAAGAAAATGATTAAATAGGGCTCATGTAGGTGACTGTTTACCGCTTGGTACATATGCATTTACTTCTTTGCTTCAGATTTTTTATTAGTTATCTGACAAAAAAATAAACAAGAATCATATGTTCAGTAATAAGACTGAAATAGTATTTTGACTAATCCTTTTTCTGAAAACAACTAAAATACTGGATTACATATATTTTAACAGCTGCTTACAATATCAAATTATAGCTAAGAGAGGAAGAAATAATTGTACAAATATCTAATGTAAAGCAGGAGTCTAGGAAGTAAGGAGAGTATTAAACTTTTTTAACCTGAGAATATTTTCAGAACCTAGAAATCACTAGCTTGAGTGCTCAGTAAAAAAAAAGACAAACCAAAGGTGCTTAAATAGGAAGTACAAAGGAGTGCACTCTCTGGTCAAGGGCCATCTGACAGCCAATATGCCATAGAGCCAAATGACTGCAGGGAACATTATCTAGGTGCTAAGAAAAACAGAGAAAAAAATGCTATGAAATTATAACCCCTACTCACTCCTCATAAGAACTTGCCACCCATGTTGCCATTCCCTGGGTATTTAAAAACCTTAGTCATAAATGTAATAAAGTTTTCTAGATGAGTAATCCTGTCATTCTACACTGAAGGTATGCATGTCTATGCTAAATGAATTTCCTATTGTGTACCTAGGTGAATTTTCATAACTATTGTTATGAGGAAAGCAAAAAGTTCAATAAGCATATTTAACAAAGCATTATGGTTGGCACCAAACAATAGATATGACTAATCAACCAGACAAATATTTTAGATATTTTAAAAATAATCAAATAACCATAATATAAACATGATCACTATATTTAAAGAAATACAATATAATACAATATAATACATTAACAGGAAATTGGAAACACTGGAAATCATCAGATCTTAAAGAGAAACTAAATTAATACAACTTCTAGAAATGAAAATATAATCACATGTAGAAAATCATGGGGCAGCTCGGGTGGCTCAGCGGTTCAGCACTGCCTTCACCTCAGGTGTGATCCTGGAGACCCAGGATCAAATCCCACATCAGGCTCCCTGCATGGAGCCTGCTTCTCCCTCTGCCTGTGTCTCTGCCTCTCTCTCTGTCTCTCATGAATAAATAAATAAATAAATAAATAAATAAATAAATAAATAAATCTTAAAAAATAACAAGTATAAAATTATGAACTAAATTTAAATTTTAAAACCTTTACTTAAAGATATAAAGATCAGAAAATTCTGAAGAGAGAAAGAACTGGAGAATTGGTCAAAATAAATTATGTAGACTGCAGCACAGAGGGGCAAGGAAGCAGGAGTTTTGTGAACTAAGGACTATGGAGAAAGGAGATTAAACACCTGACATATGCCTAACAGGAATTCTGGAAAAGTAAAAGGACAAAACAGAATCTGTGAAGACACCTAGTTATATATTCATGAAAACCAGTGAATTCCAGGCAAGGATGAAAAAAATTCTACCTCTAGAAGCATGTAGTGAAACTGCAAAAAGATTAGATACAAAAAAAGAAACCTCTGAAAGTATCCAGAAGGAAAAAAGACAAAAATACCCCCAAAAGGAGTGACAATTCAACTGTCAGAATGGAAGGTAAAGCCCGGGGTCAGTGGAGCCATACCTAAATTATAACATGGTGTATCTCTACTAGCTGAGGAATTAGGTATAAATAAATTTTACCACACAATCCAAAACAATAAGCTGGTGACTCTTACAGGTTGAATTGTGTTGCTCAAAAAGAATACAACATCATTTTCACATATGGTTGTTGCGAACTTCATTAGGAAAGATGTGGTCACAGTGTAATAGAGTGGACACCAATGTGACAGGTGCCCTGATAAAATGACCATGTGAAGATACAGAGACACAGGAAATTACCAAAGCAAAGGCAGAGAATAGAGCTAATGCAACTGCAAACCAAGAAATTCCAAAGTTTGCCAGCAAATCACCAGAAACTAGGAAGAGGCAAGGGAAGATTCTCCTACAATTTTCAGAGGGAGCTTACTCCTTCTCACTCCATGATATTGGACTTCCAGTCTCCAGAGGCATGAAACAATGAATTTCTGTTGTTTTGAGCCATTTAGTTGGTGACACTTTGTAGAGCTGCCCGAGGAAACAAATATAGTAACTTAGAGAAATAAGATATTGAGTACAGCTCTATTATAAGAGATTTGTTATTATTAAATGACTGTTATTAAATGGAATTGCTGTTTCTTCACTAATGATATTAGGAAAAGCTGTTACTGTGGAGGCTACAAATGATGGTATGAATATCAGTTTAATGAGTCTCATGAATTAGTAACAGCCATATTAAACAAAAGATGACACTAATATTTCCAAAAATTAACAAAAGAATTGGATTATATTAGAATGATTTGATCAATAATTTACACTAATAACTTCTATGACTGAATTAGTAGTTTTATATATATATATATATATATAACCACAAATATATATATAAAACTACTAATATATATATTAGTAAGTTATGGTGCTAAATTACTATTTACATTACTAAAACTGAGTATTTCAGTGTCATTTATTTATAAATATCTTTATGTTGTTTTTATCTTTATGTTGTTTTATCGTCTTAAAATATTTTGAATATCATTCTTTTTTTCTTTTAATAAATTTATTTTTTTATTGGTGTTCAATTTACCAACATACAGAATAACACCCAGTGCTCATCCTGTCAAGTGCCCCCCCAGTTATGTATTATGAAAATATATGTCACAACTTAAATTTAGAACAAATATTGCTTGTAGAAATGACTATAAAAAGAGAAAACATTAATAATATTATAACTATTAAAGAAATTGAGGGGCACCTGGGTGGCTCAGTTGCCTTTGGCTCAGGTCATGATCTTAGTGTGCTGGAATCTAGCCCCATATCCTGCTCCCTGCTCAGCAGGGAGTCAGCTTGCCCCTTTCCTTGCTGCGCTTCCTTCTTGTGCTCTCTCTATTTATATCAAATAAATAAAATCTTAATAAAAATACAAAGAAAGGAAGAAAGAAGAAAGAAAAGAGAGAAAGAAAGAAGAGAAAGAAAGAAAAAAGAAATTGAAGTCAATAGTCATTTGAAGAGGTTTTTTTTTTCCTTCTAGATAGTTTTAGTGATTTTTCTTTGTATCTTAACATTTTTTTGCAGTTTCACTATATGCTTCTAGGGGTAGAATTTTTTTTTTCAATCTTGCCTGAGGCTCATTGGGTTCCATGAATGTGTGATTAGGTCTTCAGTTGACAATTGAATTATATAGTCAATATTCAAGAAATTGAATAGTCATAAAGAGGGATTTTAGGGTAAATTTAACATAATTCAAATAAGAAATAATTCTAAACTTATAGAAACTTTTCTAAATAATAGAAAATTGGGGTAAAGATACTCTCAGATAAACATAAACTTGACACCAAAACCCAACAAGATCAGCATGAGAAAGGAAAATTAGATGCCGATTTCAATCTTGGAGATGTACTGGGTATAGATGGAAAATCATAGACACAGAATCATTCAGCCAAATTCAGCAATACATACAAATGATAATGTATCATGTCTAGGTTTGTTTTTTTCTCCCAGAAATTCAAGTTTGGTTGGAAAGTTAATAAGATTAATTCAACACATAAGCCAAAAAAGGAAGAAATCGCATCATTTCTCTAGAATTAGAAAAAGCATTCTATAATATTTAGTATTTATTTATTATAAAAACCTGCAGTGAAATAGGAATAGAAAGTGAGTTGCTTGGGATGCCTGGATGGCTCAGTGGTTGAGCGTCTGCCTTAGGCTCAGGGTGTGATCCCGGGGTCCCAGGATTGAGTCCCACATCGGGCTCCTTGCATGGATCCTGCTTCTCATTCTGCCTGTGTGTCTGCCTCTCTCTCTCTGTCTCTCATGAATAAATAAATTTTAAAAAAAATAAAGTGAGTTGCCTAACTTGAAAACTAAAACCCCAGAACATGATAAACACCAGAGTTAATAATGAAATACTGAAGTATTTCTCTCTCCATTTGGATGGAAGATAGAGATGCACATCTGTTCATTTGCTTTTGGGTGCTTGCAACTCTATAAAATACATTTCGCTTTTACTAGGTGAATCACTATTAGATTTTATCCTACATTCTTACCAATATCCTTTACTCTAAATCTAGTAGTGATTTTATAAGTTTCTTAAAGATTTTCTTGTTTGTTTCTTAAAGATTTTCAACACAAAAATATCTTCTGTGATAAACACAGTTTTAATTCTTCCATTCTAATCTCTATGTTTTTTATCCTCACCTTACAGCACTAGCTAATACTCCTAAACAAATTATTTAATAGAAGTGACAATATTAGGCCCTCTCTCCTTCGCAATCACAAAGGGGAAATATTCAGTATTTTACCATTATCTACAATTTTAGCTGTTTTTTGTTTGTTTTTAAAGAGGTACTTTTTTAGATTGCAGAGGTTCTTTACAACTCCTACTTTGCTGAAAAATTTTATTGTGAATGAAGTGTGAATTTTACCATATGATTTTTGTCAAATCTTTGTGATGAGCGATTGTTTTTTTTTCTCTTTAACTTTGTTAACGTGGAAAATTACATTGATTGAATTTTTGATCATTATGCAATCTTGATTTCTTGAATTCAATTCCAATGGTCATTATATATTTTTCATCCCATGTTTTGCTATATTCTACTTGCCAATATTTTGCCAAGGATTTTTTGAGACTATATTTCTAAGGAAAATTGGTCTATAAGATTCTTGCCTTGTAATGACTTAGGTTTTAATATTAAATATATTCTGGTCTATAAATATTATTAAGAAGTGCCTCTTCTCCTGCAGAGTAGACCCTATTGGCCACATGTTGAAGATTCCCCCAACATGGATGTGCTCAGCTTTATGCAAAAGGAAGTGAGACTTGAGGAAACAATGGGACATAGTAGAAATGAACAATCACAGGTTTTATAATTAGATAATTATAAAAATCATAGTACCAGTATCTACCTGTTCTCTCATCTTGGTTGATGATTCTGAAACACTCTCCAGTAGATTTTCTGCATACATGTATCCTCCTCAGTGTCTGCTTTCTGGGGAACATAATCTGTGACAGGAAACGAGCATAAGTATCTTCACGTATCTTAGAGGTTGTGGAAGAGAAGTCTAGTGGTTTCTGTTGTTTATGTGAAGAAACACAAAGGTTGTGAAGGAACAGGAGTCAGAGACATTTCAAAATCAGCGGGATAATCAATCCAGGAAAAAGACTGAAACTACTGGCAGAGCTGAACCGTTCTCAGTGGTGGAGGTGAAATTGAACACGATTCCAAGGAAGGCCATTCACCATCTTTGTAGAAACAGTTACTTCACCAGAGGCTACCAGGCAAGCAGACAGAGCCATGTGAGTCCTGGAATTCTTCCTCAACACTGACTGACTAGCCATGAAAAGAGACTTCTGTTCCTTATATCCCCTTTCAGAGCCCAAGAGCAAAGAACCCAAGATCTTAGTGGGGGCAAGGGGCATCTCTCCCAGTTCATACCACCTATTTACCAACTTATTATAAGTGGAGATGACCTGTGCTCTAGTCTCTGAGTAAAGCTCAAGATTGGAAATTTTAATAGAAAAGTCTGAGTTCTAAGTATGAAAACTATACCATTGTAGTAATCGAGAGTAACTGAAATCTTATGGAATTTGTCAAAAATGGTGTGATGAAGGATCCCAGCATGTACTGAAAAGTAGGGGCTCAACCAAGACATTATTGAGGGACAGTGTTAAGGAAATATTTTTATATTTATTTTAAAAAATCACTGGGAAGGGGTTTGTCCTTTGTGTCCTAAGAATGCTTAGTGAAAACTGGCATTTTTTCTTCCATAAACATTTCACTAGCAAAAGCATCCATATGTGGAAATCTGTGTAAGAATTTTTTTATTTACTAATTCAGTCTTTTGTTAGGTATAAAACTATTAAGACTATTCAACTTTTCCATTTATTTTTTTGTTTTCATTAATCTATGTTTTCCTTAGAGATTTTTTTCTTTCACTTAATTATTGCTGTAAGTTACGTGGTATTCTCATTTTATCCTTTCACATATAGTGATATACCAAGTTTAATTCTTAATACTGTCATTTCCTTTCTCCCTTTTTTCTCCTTCACATTTTTATAGAGTTTCTCAATTTTTTTATCTTTTCAAATAACTAACTTTCCACTGTGGTAGTTTTCTCTATGGCTGCTGTTATAGAATCAATCATTTATATTTCTTGTGTAAAAGAATATTTTTACAATGTTCACATATGACTGATGACATTTTACTTAGATCATTACAACCTATGCAAAAATTATAGATTTACTAAAGCAGATATTGCAAATTTTTAATTAAAATTCTATCTTCTGATTAAAAACATAAATAAATAAAATAAAATAAAAATAAAATTCTATCTTCTGTAACAGGTGCTAGCAAACTATAGCCTAAGGACCAAATATAGCTTGCCCCATATTTTTTTAAATAAACTTCCATTAAAACACAGCTTTGTTGGGCAGCCTGGGTGGCTCAGTGGTTTAGCACCACCTTCAGCCCAGGGCCTGATCCTGCAGACCCGGAATCGAGTCCCAGGTTGGGCTCCCTGCATGGAGCCTGCTTCTCCCTCTGCCTGTGTCTCTGCCTCTCTCTGCTTCTCTCTCTCTCTCTCTCTCTCCCTCTTGAATAAATAAATAAAATCTTAAAAAAAACACAGCCTTGTTTATATGCCATAATCGATTAATCAAATATAACTAATGAAAGAGATGCCAGAAAGCTTCTCTTGGGTTATATATCGTGTCCTTTTCTCTCTACACAATTTATTTTCATTCATGATATTCATATTGTGTCCCTGAACATACTTAAGTCTAATACTTTATTATACCATGATTAGCTATGTGCTAGGGCTAGAGTAATTAATTCACTGTATTTCTTCACATATTTCTTCACATTTTGCTTATATTTGAGTGACAATATTAGGAATCTTTTTTTTTTTTTTTTTTTGGTGTATGAAGTACCCCAAAGGTATAGAGACCAGAGGAACTGACATTTCCTGAGAAGGTAATTTGAGGCTCTGTGAAGTTGATGTTTGATGAATAGGGTTTCCCAGCTAGATAAGGAAGATGCAGGAGCAAAGGCATGGCATGAAGCAAGAGCAACAGCATGACTGCAAACATGCTAAAGCTCAGCCTACTGTATGCTTCATCTTGCTTCCTACATTGTCACAGACCATTGCATACATAATCCTTTATACCCCACATCATCCAGTTTTACTGGATACAAAATTTTACTACTCTATGTTCACCTGCCCCATCTTCTGTTTAATAAGTACTGGAACCTTCTTTTTAAAGAAAAAAAAATGCCTCATTTTATTTTAATCCATTCTGTGATTTAATTTTTTAACTCCTCTTAAAAGGCGGAAGTAAAGCTATTCAGTTACCAAGAAAATTCAAATTCCTTTCCTTGAGTGGACTACCATCCACATGCTTTTGTGCAGCAAATCTCTCATGACCTGGGAACCACTTCCAGGCATTGAAGTACTTCTGGGATCAAAAGACTCCCTGCCTCCAAAACTCCAAATGCTTCTCTCTTCTTCAGAGTACTTCTGGAATGGGTCACAGATCTACTGCTCTGAATCCCCATAGAGATAGTTAATAACTTCTGTCATTTCCAAAAATTTGATCTCAGAAAGCCCAGATTCACTTAGAACTTTAGTTTCTTGAATTCAGGGCAAAAGGTAGCATCAGCCTTGCCTCTTTCCAAAAGTAAGCAGATGCTCCTAGAGATTGACCATCCACCACAGCATAGCTACTCCTCAGCCTGGGTCAGCAATCTTGGTTTCTGAAGCACCCTACTGAATACCACCATGTCAGCCAGGGTAAGATGAAGTCCATGTTGGTGACAGTGATGGACAGCACAGCCATGGTGTGTCTCTCAGACAGCTGCAGCTGCTGCCACAGAACTATTAAGTTCCCAGTTGTTGCTTTATTGTGATTATTTTTTTCTCTTTAGTTCAGTTTCAGAAACTGACATTTTAACTATGCCTCTCATCCAAGCACATTGAATAGAATTATAATTTAAGCTATTTCTTTAAATAAAGCATTGAATAAAAAAAAACCAACAACACTTAAACATCACTTAAGGAGTCAAATCATAAGCTGGTAATTTTAAATACGATTTATGGCTATATTCGAGTTCTCATTTTTGTCCAAGAGAGAAATGGGCATCGTACGTGGCTACATGGTTTGATTGCAAAGATTAACTAATGTTTGTTATCTGTGGTAATTCATACTTTTCACAGCAGTCCTTTCCAAATCGTAATTCCAGAAAAAATTGTTATCTAATAATAAGCATATTAATTGGCATTCTGTTTAATGAATGGATTAATGGGTAGCATTATGTAGCTAAGTAAGGATAAAGGATTCTCATACTTTATCATCTATTTTTGATCACATACACTGCTATTTTGTTTATTACAGCATCTGAAAAGTCCTCAAGACTATTAATTTTGTTCAACTCAACAGTTGCTAAGCTCATGTGATCTTGGAAATCATTTTGACTTTCCAAAGTCCTTTTTGACTTCAAAAAACAAAGTTGGGAAGCTCAACTCTACTACTTTTTACTATCCACATCCCACAGAGTCTGTGGCTTTTAAGAAAAACTTCTATTTTCTCTTACCTATGAAATTTATTTTTCCTGTTTCCACAATTCTTAACTCTTGAAATTTTTCTTTTCATGCACTATTATTTTGTAAAGCACCATCTTGTTACTTATCAAAAGTAGCTTACTTGGAGCCTATAATTTTTTAAATTATATAGAATAAGATACAGTTGCTTTCAATTTTTGTGTTTAACAAATTTTAATGCAATATTTCACTGCTCTCTAGCCAATTGCTGATATATAAATAATTGTATTTGGATGAGGGACATAGCAGTTTTTGGCTTAACTCCACTTTGTGTTGTTGTTGTTTTTGGTAGATAATCTTATTTAGGTAAAAGATATGTAGTAACATTATGTTACTACACTTCTGTTCAGGCATAGTGGAATGTTCAAACTTCAAAAGCAATCTGCCTCTTTAGTAGATGCCAGATATGATTCAGTCCTGTAGCTCTTTAATTGTGTCTACTAGTGTTCACTTATAGTAGTGTTGTGTACTGCTCCTTTTCTTCTCTTTTTGGCTGGGTACAGTGTACTTTATTGATGATATATGACAAGGGAGGGCTCCCCAAGCCCTTCAATGTGTTGAGGGATAATGAGTTGGGGCAAAGACTCTTCAGCAGCTAAGGGTCTCTGTCTTCTTCTTGCTCTCGCTGTGGCTGGTAGTCCAGGGGTTTCTTTCTCCTGGCCATGCAGACAGTAAGGTTCACCACCCAGTTGCTGCAGCCAAATTCATTGTCATAACAATGACATTTCCTAATGAGCTTGACAAAGAGGTCATTGAGGGCAATGCAGCCCCAGCATCAAAGATGGGAGAGTGGGTGTCACTTTGAAGTCACATGATGCAACATGGTCCTCAGTGCAGCCCAGGATGCCTTTCAGAGGGCCCTCAGATACCTGCTTTACCATTTTCTTGATGTCATCTTATTTGGTAGCTTTCTCTGGGTGGTAGGTCAGATCCAAGACTGACACTTTGGGGGCAGAGGGAGAATACTAAAGGCATGACAGTGAGCTTCTCATTCAGCTCAGAGATGACCTTGCTTATAGTCTTGGCAGTGCCAGTAGAAGCAGGGATGATGTTCTGGACTGTCCCAGGGCCATCATGCTACACTTTCTAGAGGGGCTGTCCATGGTCTTCTAGGTGGCAGTGATGGCATGGACAGTCATCATGAGCCTCTCCAAGATGCTCAGTTGTCATGGATGACCTTGGCCAGAAGGACCAAGCAGTTGGTGGTGCAGTAGACATTGCTGACAATCTTGAAGGTATTGTCATACTTTTCATGGTTCACATACATCACAAACATGGGGGAATCAGCAAAAGGGGCAGAGATAATGACTCCCTTGGCCCCACCTTTCAAGTAAGCTCCAGCCTTCTCCATAGTGGTGAAGATTTCAGTGGATTCCACCACATACTCATTTGATATTGGCAGGATCCCACTTCTGGAGGATGGAGATGGGCTTTCCATTAATGACAGGTTTCTTGTTCTCAGCCTTGACTATGCCATGGAATTTGCTGTGGGTGGAATCATACTGGAACATGTAGACCATGTACATGAGGTCAAACAAGTGTCATTGATGGCAAAAATTTCCGCTTGGCCAGAGTTAAAACCAGCCCTGGTGACCAGGCACTGAATATGGCCAAATTCATTTACTTTTACCTTCTCCATTGTGTCTCAGGGATACAGCTAGTACTGTACCAGAAGTTGCAGTTGTCTGTCGAAGGGGGAGAAGCAGACAGCCTGGTCTTTTTCTTCTTATCTCTGTGTTTATTTTCTTTCACTTATCTTTCATAGTTATCAAAATTATGTTCACTAACTTCCACAGATTGCTTTAAACCTCTGTTGATTTTTTTTATCGTGCAAGAGTTTGTTCGCTTGTTATAATTCTACTTATTTATTTATGCTTTTATTGACTATAGTTTTGGAGTCATATCCCTGAAATCACTGTGGAGACCAATGCCATAAAGCTTTTATCCAATGTACGTGTAAAAAAAATTCATTCTTTTGCATGTGGATATCTAGTTTTCCCAACAGCATTTGTTGGAGAGATGATACTTTCCTCATTTTGTATTCTTGGCCTCCTTGTTGAAAATCAGTTGACCTGAGATGCCTGGGTGGCTCAGTGGTTTAGCGCCTGCTTTCAACGCAGGACATGATCCTGGAGAACCAGTATCGAGTCCTACATCTGGCTCCCTGCATGGACCCTGCTTCTGCCTCTGCCTGTCTCTCTGCCTCTCTCTCTCTCTCTGTGTGTGTCTCTCATGAATAAATAATTTTTAAAGTGTTTGTACAATTGCCATTTATTAAAAAGAAAAAAAAGAAAATCAGTTGACCAAATAAATGTGAGTAGATTTCTAGGCTCTCAATTCAGTTCCACTGATCTATATGTCTATATTTATGCTAGCAACATACTGTTTTACTTACTGTAGCTTTGTAATATATTCTGAAATCAAGAAATGTGATGCCTCCAGCTTTGGTCTTATTTCTCAAGATGGTTTTGAGTATTTGAGGTCTTCTGTGGTTCTGTATACATTTTAGGATCGTTTTCACTACTTCTTTCCAAAACACTAGTGGGTTTTGATAATATTGCATTGAATCTGTAGGTTGCTTTGGGTAGTATGGACATTTTAACAATATTAAATCTCCTAATCCACAAACATGGCATGTCTTTCCATTTGTTTGTGTCTTCTATAATTTCTTCCATCAGTGTTTTGTAGTTTTCAGCATACAAGTTTTTCATGTCCTTGGTGAAAACACTTGTAAATCATATACCTGATAAGGGGTTAATATCAGAAATATATAAGAAACTACTATTACTCAATAACAAAAAATTAATTTATTAACCAATTTAAAAATGGACAAAGGAACTGAATAGGCATTTCTCCAAAGAAGGCATACAAATAATCAAAAGGTATATGAAAAGATGCTCAACATCAATAATCAACAGGGAAATGGAAATAAAAACTATAATAAGACATCACCTCATACCTGTTAGGATGACTATTTTTTTTTAAAGCTAAATATAACAAGTGTCGGTGAGAAGGTGGAGAATTGAAAATGTTTCACACTGTTGATAAGAATGAAAAACGGTGTAGTAACTATGAAAAATCATATGAAGTGTTCTCAAAAAATTATACATAATACTACCATATGATCAGCAATCTCACTTCAAAGCATTCATCCAAAAGAACTGAAACTATATCTTAAAGAGATATCTGGATAACCATGTTCATTGCAGCATTATTCACTATAGCCATAATGTGGAAAAACATATTTCCATCAACAGATGAATGCATGAAGAAAATGCGGCATATATACACATATGATGGAATATTATTCAGCCTTTAAAAAGAGGAAATTCTACCATTTGTGACAACCCAGATGAACCTGGAGGACATCATGCTATGTGAAATAAGCCAATCACAGAAAGACAAATACTGTATGATTCCACTTACATGAAGCATATAAAATAGTCAAACTCAAAGTTGCAAAAAATATAATAACAGTTGCCAGGGTCTGCGGGGTGAGTGAAGTGGTCAGTTTTTATTCAATGGTATACAGTTTTAGTTTATGCATAAAATATAAGTTCTAGAGATCTGTTATATAACAGAGTGTCCATAATTAGCAATATGGTATTGTGCACTTCAAAATTTAAGAGAGTAAGTCTCACATTAAGTATTTAAAAAGAAAGATCTTGAGGGGGGGGCACACAGAAAACTTTGGAAGATGTTGGATAGATCTGTTACCTTGATTGCGGTAATGGTAGCATATATATTAACATATGTACAAAACCATAAAATTGTACACATCAAATATATGCAGTTCTTTATAAACTATACTTCAATAAGCTGTTTAAAAATGAGAAAGAGCAAAGATGCCTACGCTCACTTATCTCACTTATATTTGGCCTTACAATGAATCAGGTAAAAGAAATAATAAGCATCAAAATTGTTTTGTTTTGCAACTGATATGATTGCTTACATAGAAAATCCTAGGGAGTCTACAAAACAACTTTGTGTAGTAATACAGCACTTTTGAAATATTAGTAGATACAAAAATCAATTATAATTTTATATACTGGCAATAAAAATTGCAAAATGAAAGTTAAAACAGTTCCAATATAATAGTATCAAACCCCAAAACATTCATAAAATCCTGTACACTAAAAACAACAAAATATTACTGATAAAATTAAAGACTCAAATAAATTGTGAGATATACAAATTTTATGAATCAGAAAATTCAATTTTATTATTATTTCAATCCACCTTAAACTGATTTCTACATTCAGTGCAATCACAATCTCAATGCCAGCAGGCATATTTGCAGAAACTGTCAAACTGATCTTAAAATTTATATGGAAATTCAACGGACTTATAATATTCAAAATCATCCTGAAAAAGAAGAGGATTTACATTACTTAATTTCAAGATCTAATATAATCATGTGGAGTAACCAGAACTTTTCAGATATTCATGGTGAGTACACAATATGGTACAACCACTGTGGGAAAATGTTTCATACTTTTATATAAAACTAACTATTCACCCTTCCTAAAGCACAGAAATTCTACACCAGGATATTTACTCAAAAGAAGTAAAAACTTGTCTACTAGAAGACATGGTTTTAGGAGATTAATCACAATATTGAAAAACTAGAATTGCCCACATGGATATAACTAAGTGAATGGTTAAATAAATTATGATATATTCATGCAATGAAATTTTATTCAGCAATAAAATATAGAATATTATTGATTTATGCAATATAGGATGAATTTCAAAAGTACTATGCTGAGCAAAAAACGCTAGACACTAAAGGCTCCACACTGTATAATCCATTCATATAAATTTCCAGAGCAGATAACACTAATATATGGTAGAAAAAATCAGAATGGTGGTTGTTCCATGATGTTAGGAGTAGAGATTGACAAGAAAGAGGCAAGAGAAGATTTTCTGGGATGTGGTTTATATTGTATATCTTTTTTTAAAAGATAGTATTTATTTATTCATGAGAGGTAGAGACATAGACAGAGGGAAAAGCAGGCTCCTTACAGGGACCCCAATGTGGGACTTGATCCCAGAACCCTGGGATCATGACCAGAGCTGAAGGCAGATGCTCAACCACAGAGCCACCCAGGTGCTTCTGTATTGTACATCTTAAAAGTATTTTTTATAGGGTGCCTGGGTGGCTCAGTCAGTTAAGTGTCTTGATTGTTGATTTCAGCCCAGTTCATAATCTCAGGCTCAAGAGATCAAGCCCTGTATCTGGATCCATGCTGAGCATGGAGTCTGCTTAAGATTCTCTCTCTCTCTGCCCCAACCAAGTTGCACATTTTCTCTCTCTCTCTCTCTCTCTCTCTCTCAAAAAAAAAGTTTTTTTTTTATTACATAGGTATATGCACTTGTCAAGTGTCACCAAATTATTTAATATACTAAAATACTTTTATATACTAATTTCATTGTATGTCATTGCAAGTCAATTTTAACTCAAAGGAAAAAAACCTGTGAACAAATATTAAATTCTAGTTAATGGTACTCATGGTGAAGTTATTTAAGAAAATGTGTACTGATACCTGAACCATTTGAAATTCATTAAAAAATAAGATGGTTTGATAGATGAATAAAGGAATAATTAATGGATAGATAAATGATAAAGCAAAATAAAATAATAATGATGATAGTATTTAGGTGGTGGATATATGCTGTATATGGATGTTAACTATAAAACTTTTTTCAACGTTTCTTAATGTTATATGTTTTCATAGTAAAATGTTGCAAAAAGTATAACCTGACTTGAACAATATATTATATGCTTAACATGTTTAAAATAAAACGAGACCTACAGTTAAGTTTAAAATCCTTAGGAAGAAAATACAAGACATATTATCTATAATAATTAGAGATTTTCTAAACAATCCATAAAAGTGGAAATCATAGGAGAAAATATTAATACATTTAATTTTAAAAATGCTTGAGGCACCTGGGTGGCTCAGTCAGTTAAGCAGTTGTCTCTTGATTTCAGCTTTCTGGGTCCTGGAATCGAGCCCCATGGTGGACTACCCACTCAGCAGGGAGTCTACTTGAGGATTCTCTCTCTCCATCCCCCTTTGCCCCTTTCCCTGTTTATGTACTCCCTCTCTCTCAAATAAATCTTTAAAAAAATAAAAAAAGATAATTTGCTGAGAAAGTATTATAAAGAACGTAAAGCATCAATCTACAAAGAAGAAAATATTTAACTAATATAATAGATATTCAAAATTCATAAGTTCATAAGTAAATCAAATATCAATATGAAGAAAATACCCCAAAAGAAAAAATAGATAAAATAAGATCAATTATTTAACAGAAGAGGGAATAGAAATAGAAAATAATTCTTTTTTTTTTTAAGATTTTATTTATTTACATCAGAGAAAGAGAGAAAGTATAGGAGAGAGCGCACAAGAAGGGGGGAAGGGCACAGGGAGAGGGAGGAGTAGACTCCTTATTGAGCAAGGAGCCCAATGCGGGACTTGATTCCAGGCCCCTGGATCTTGACCTGGGCAAAAGGCAGATACTTAGCCTACTGAGCCATCCAGGCACCCTGGACAGTTCAGTTTTAAAAAGAAGTTGCAGAATACAATACATACTGTCTTGTAACATTATAATAAAGTTCAGTCAAAAAGAATTAACATTTTAAAAGTGAAGAGAAAGATACAAAGGTAGAGGCTAAGGGAGAAGCATATAGGAGGTATCTTCAGGTGTTATTAGTTTTTTACTTCTTAACTGAGTATATATATATATATATATATATATTTTTTAAAGATTTTATTTATTTATTCATCACACACACACACACACACACACACACACACACACACACACACTCCATGCAGGGAGCCTGATGTGGGACTTGATCTTGGGTCTCCTGGATCAGGCCCTGGGCTGAAGACGGCGCTAAACCACTGAGCCACCCGGGCTGCCCCTTAATTGAGTATATTTTGTAATTGAATTTATCCTTATGCTTCATAATGTACTCAGATATCACATTTATTCTTTTGTATGAATCGTATATAACACGAATATGGCACAAACACTCCAGTGCTTATCTACCTTAGTACCTCTTTTTCTAAAATGGGGATGTTGATTATTTGAGACCTTAACTAATTCAGAGGAATACTGATTTCAACAGGAAGTAGATGTCATTAAGTCTGTTATCTAGAAATTCAGGTTTTAGAGTCAAATACACTTGAGTTTGAATATTTAAATTTAGATTTCCTAACTGTGGGACCAGAGCGAATTACTTAAGATATTTGATCCTCATTTTTCTGATTTCTTCACTGACCTCCCAAAGATGTTATTTAAGAGTTAAGTGAATAATTTCATATAAAGCACTGAGCTTTCTGATTGGCACCTAGTAGGTACTCAGTAAGTAAACATTCTATATGACCAGTATTGCAAGCAGTGTAATTATTACCTTTAATGACCACGAGATTGGGACTTTCTACTACTAGTACAAACTAGAAGAGTGACTTACATTGAATGACTTTGAAAGGCTCACAGTTTGTGATATTTTCTAGGTGGGCAAAATGTAAAAGTAAAGCAGTTTAACAAAAATGTTAATTTATTAGCAAAGGTAGCAACATATCCTCAACTGTTATTTAATCAATGTGTGATCATTAGTTCTTCTTGACATTTTCTTTCTTTCTTTCATTTTCTTTCTACTGTTATTAACCTAACTTCTTACAACTAAAGCATTTAAAAGAGCTAGGATAAAATGAAAATTAAGTACTGTAATTAATTTGTGTTTGGTTACCAATTTTTAGAAAATAATATTACATCTTATAAATTGAATGCAATATACATTATTTAACGTCCAGTTAAATACTTAAACAATTTTCATTAAATTGTCCATCAGCATTCTCCGCTTGCATTTTCTTTGTTATTTGAATTTTATACCAACAATATACTTACTTGCAAGATTGTTTTTATGGATCTTTATACTTGAAAATATTCAATATCCTATATTATGCTAATTGCATTATGTAATTAAAAAGTAGACTTACTTTTTGTTCCTACTTCCTTTTTAAAACAAATTTATTAACGTATAAGGCATAGCCTACATATTATACAATTCACCCATTTTAAGTGGAAAAATCAATAGCTTTTTAATAAATTTAAAGACCTAAGCTACCATCATTACAATACAGTTTTAAAACCTATCAACCCAAAATATCCCTTATGACCTTTTGCAATCAGTGCTCATTCCTATCTTCAGTACTGGCAACCATTAATCTACTTTTCTTTATAGGTTTTCTTACAGATTTACTTTTCTTAGACATTTCCAATAAAACAGAATCATATAATATGAAGTCTTTTGTGCCTGGGTTCTTTCACTTAGCATAATGCCTTGAGGCTTATTCTTATAGCAACTATCAGTAGTTTCTTCCTTTCTATTGTTGAAGAATATATCATTATTTGAATATTTTATATTTTATTTTTTTAATTCTCCAGGTGATAGGCATTTGGACTGTTTCCAGTTTGGCACTATTAAAAATAATGCTACTACAAACATTTGCTCACAAGTTTTTGTCAGGATATAAGTTTTATCCTTTAGGGTAGATACCCAGAAGTAGAATTGTCAGGTCATGAGTTAAATTGATAATTATATAAGAAAGAATACACAATTGTGCTGTTTTGCATTACTACCATCAATGTAATAATTATTGAAAGAGTCTAATTAAATTTTTTTTCAATCCAGTTGATTCTCCTCCATCTTTTCAATCTTGTGAATAACAAAAAATAGTAAGAATAACATTCCTCCCTTATCCCATTATTTTATATTACATTTGGAAACCCTGAAGGTTTCCTTTTTACTTCAAATACTAATTTTAGTGGCCTACAGTTTTCTTGGTTTTTTTTTATATAAGTGTTAACCCACTAGGATGTACACTCCATGTAGAACAGGTCACATGTCTGTTTGATCACTATGGTACACTTAGGCCAAAGTCTGGCACAAAGGCACTCAAGAGAGTTATTGAACATACATAAGAAAAACTCATTTGTTTAAGTGTGTTATTCTTCTCTTGTATCATGTCAGTCTTAGAATTTACCTATAGGGTATATTTCCTATGCACTCCTCAGTTAAATGCAAGGTTTAGGTAGTGAGAGATGAACTTAGCTATGGACCACTAAAGGTCAGATTTTACCATCATTTGACAAAATATGTCAAATAGCACAGGTTGTCTCTTCCCTATCAATGTTCATTCTGATTATCACCTTCTTGAAAAGTGCTGGCAAACTATTTTATTCATTTTTATAATAATATGCCTTTGAATGTGTGCTTTTTCATATAATAGTACATTTTCCCTATTTTACTGAGGCATTATATCATGTATTATCTATTTACAGCCAGTTTTAAATATATCCCTCCATTTTTGTGTATCACTAGGTATCTAAAAATTTCCTTGGCTATAGCAATCACTTCATTTAGCAGGAGAAAATAAAAGGAAGCATCATTCTATCCTTTGCTTCATTTTATCCTTTGCTTCATTTTTAGAAAATATTTTATTTATTTATTCATGAGAGACATAGAGACAGAGGCAGAGACATAGGCAGAGAGAGAAGCAGGCCCCATGCAGGGAGCCCAATGTGGGACTCAATCTCAGGACTCCAGGATCACACGGTGGGCTGAAGGCAGATGCGCTGAACCGCTAAGCTACCCAGGTGTCCCATCTAAACTTTACTTCAATAGAAGTTTTATGTACTAAACTTAGAAAAACCTAATTAAGGCATTGATAAATAAAATTTCTACCTGAACAAAGAATTTATTAATAGCATATGAAGATTGCTAGGTTACAGAGTTAGATTTCTGCTTCTTAGGTGATTGTTTTTGCTGTGCCTATACTGCCCCTCGATATAATGGCAGCTTTACTGTAGAAAAATTCAGAGACTTTTTCATGCTTCGGTGCTCGATAAGTATTAGGATATAAAATGGCCCTTTGAAACTTTGAAGCATTACATTTTAAAAGCCATCATGTTGTATAATATATTAAGAGGAATAAAATTATCCATGAAGGGGAAATGTTAAATTAGGGAACAATATCACAGATTATCCATAAATTTGGATATGCTTTACTCAGGATAAAATATATCTCTTTTTTTGTCCACATTCTGCAATATCCAAGACATGATTAAGAGTGGTACATGTATTCTGACCACATTCTGATTTTACCTGAACAACAGTATATTTTGACATCTTTTGTTATACAACAATGGTTATACTTTAGGACTAAATAAACATTTTAAACAATGCCAAAATATCAATAAAGTTTTAAAGCAAAGCCTTTTATTAATTGGCTAAATAAATTGGAGGCAAATGGAAATTTTATATGTACTTATGGTAAACATAGAGTGTGCCACATATACTTTGCACTTAAACATATGCAATAAGCCTAAATCACACTGTGAGCCCACTTAATACATGTTTTGTACTTTTTTGTTTTGTACTTTTTAGAAACGAAGTATATCAGTGGGGATGTGCATGGGGGCTATAATGTATCTACTGTACATTTGTTGCCTTAGAGGATCAGCCATTTTATTTGAGAGGGTAAGGAAGCAACAGAGAGAAGAACCTACTTCAATGTCCATATCTTCAGTCCTGCCCCAGATGATAAGTATTCATCCTGCCCGTGTTTAACTCAGGTGTGAAAAACTAACGTGCTTTAATGAAATATGAGAAGTGATACGTGTCACTTCTTGTTAGAAATTTTAAGAAACATAATCTGATTGACTATTACTCCTTTGCTCTCTTCTTAGAAAACTATATCCTGCGGCCCCAAACTATTTCACCATTCTGGACAATGGGTAGCAGACACACAGTGTGGGAAAGGGACATACTTCTGGTTTTGAAGACCACTGAGATTTTATTTTTCTTATTTGTTAAAAGATTTATGTATTTGAGAAAGAGGAGAGAGAATATGAGCAGGGGGAGGGGCAGAGAGGGAAAGAGAGGAAGAAAGAATCTTAAGTAGACTCCATACTGAGTGTGAAGCCCATGAGCAGCTTGATCTCTTGACCTGACCTGAAAATGCTAAACCTACTGAGGCACCCAGGTGCCCCAATGAGAAAACCACTAAGATTTTATAATTCTTACTGCAAAACAACTAGAGACATCCAAACAAATGCAATTAATGTGAAATATATAAATAATCATTATCAGTACTTTATGTTTTATAACTTTTTTAAATGTCAAAAGAAACATGTTTATAGCAATAGATTAAAGCAACATAGATAAGCCTATGTTTTACCCTAAGATAAATGTGATTATTTCTTTTCTTTATCCCCAATTTACTCAAAAGCAAACTCAGAATTCTTCTTTCCAAATAGATGATATATAAATACAACTATGTGCATATACACAGGGTATTTATTTACCCAACATTATACCATATTCTTTATGTTGAGCTTTTCCCTATTTCTGTGTTTAAAGGTATATATATGATTTATGAAATATTCACAGGTCTCACCTTTGGGTCTTCCTATCAAGAACATAAGCACATTTCTATGAAATGTGAATTCATATTTATCTGGGCAATCATGTATACATAGATTCATATTTAAATATATTGGAATACATGCAGACTTTCCGATAAAATTGCACATATTTTGCAATCTCCAAAGATCAGAATGTCATCATATATTTAATAAAATGACAGAATAATTTTCTTATAGGGGAGCCCGTGTGGCTCAGTTGGTTGATCGAAACTTTTGGTTTCGGCTCAGGTTAGGATCTCGAGGTCATGAGGTTGAGCCCTGTGTTGGACTCTGCACCCAGCTCAGAGTCTGTTTGTCTCTCTCCCTCTGCTCCTCCTCCTACTTGCCCCCTCCTCTCTTTTTTCCCTAAAATAAATAAATAAAATATTTTAAAGAAAGAATGATTTTCTTTTTTTTAATTTTTATTTATTTATGAGAGAGAGAGAGAGAGAGAGAGAGACAAGGCAGAGGGAGAAGCAGGCTCCATGCACTGGGAGCCCAACGTGGGATTGGGTTCCGGGTCTCCAGGATCGCGCCCTGAGCCAAAGGCAGGCGCTAAACCACTGCACCACCCAGGGATCCCTTTTTAATTTTTTTTTTATTTTTATTGAAAGAATGATTTTCTTATCATCTTTGGGTGGCATTTTCTTCTTAAATTATAATTTTATTCCTTCTATAAAATTATGAGTAAGAACTACAGAGAATATGAAGCATGTACTCTTCCCTACCATTGTTTAGCAAAAAGTATACAAAAGTGTTGAAATTTGAAATAAGTTGCATTTCAAAAGAAAAATAAAGGATGGAGTAGAAAGCAAAAGATAATTTTTATACTGACTAAAAATTATACCCTTTTACAGAAAACATTTCAGTTGAAACTGTCACATAGAGAAAAATTCACCAGCAATGCAAAGCAGAGAGATCTAGATTAAAAATAACTTCTATTCATTTATCTTAGAGAAAGTGAGAGTGTTAAGAGAATGGGATGAGTTATTGAGAGCACCAATTAAAAAGCTCAAGTCAAATCCAGAAACTGGATTACAATGGCTTGGCATGGAAGATAAAGGAAAGCCTTTAAAAACAAACAGGAATATAATAATAAAGATGAAATTCTAAAATTACATGAATCAAACACTTTAAAAACATGATATATTAAGCAATATTACAGCTTGTTTGCAATCAGAATGTACAAATGCCCACAATTAATAAAACTATTAAGACTATTTAAAGGCTGATCTTTAAGTCACTCCAGAAACAAACTCACAACTGAAAAGGGAAGGCCTTATTATTTAGAAGATGAATCCAAATGCATATTTACTTAATTCCCATTAACTTTGTTTTGAAGCAAAATCATTTTTTTCATTTTAGCAGTAAAATGATCATTAGAAGGATAGAAACATATTTATTCCTGTATTTGAGGGATGCCATTATTCATTTGTAAAAGCTCAAAAATAATGTCCAAAGGAGAGATAACAACTGAACTGCATGTTTATTTTCCTGTCAGCAAATATTGATATTAATTTTGTGGGATCTTCTAGAATTACTCTAAATGATGACAATTCTGGCTTAGAAATTTCAAATCACAGCAACAGACATATGTAAATTAGTTGATAAACTACCTGCCATATACATATTACATAGACAGTAAATGAGAGGTATTTTTTACAACTACTTAAATTATCAAACACTTTAGAGTCACGCACAGGTATAAATAAGAAAGAACACTGGAAAAGGAAGAGCAAGTAACTCTTTGTGGGGTTTTCAGTTAAACAAGTTTGCTTTCACTACCTCTATAATAAACTCACTAGTTCAAAGCACTGCCCCATCATCACCACCCTAGGTGTCTATCTTTGGCTGAGGAGTAATAGGATTTCAAGAACACTCAAGGAACTAACATTGTAGTTGCAGGCTTCATCCTAAGACGGCCAAGATACCATCACAGCATCATAAAAAAATTGGTGGCTCCAAAAAATGAATATACTTGAGTATGGCAGTACAGAAGACACTGAAGTTGAAGACGATAGTGATTAGGAAGGCTCTAGACATACGTGGGAAACTCAGAGCCTCTGCTGGATCAAAGAAATCAAAGAAGTATCTCAGATGCAGAAGCTTCTAGGATCTAATTAGTACATTCTACAGCAATGGAAAAGATATGTCATCTACTTCATCTTTTCACTGCCAAATCCTCAGTTCCCTTCTATCTATGCTGCTTGATAGAATTCACACAGAACACAAGTCCTTTGGGTCCTCATTGAAGTGCTCCCATTTCCACTTCTTGGCCAGTGGTGTGGCTCTTTTAGAATCATCAGCTTGTCATGACAAATATCTTTCCTCTAAGTCCAATACAAGTTCTGAGATTGAAGATAGATAGTTCTGAGAATTCTAAGATAGACTAGATTCCAAATGGGCTCTGTCTAGAAATAAGCAAAGCTTCTAAAAGAAATTATTGTCTTACCTACAAGATATGAGAAAAGTTTCTCCAATTTGCCAAACATGCTCCATACTTTTTTCTCTGGTGTGCTTCTTCATTCTTGTCTTTGGATAGCCCTTTTCCAAAATAAGCATGATTAAATTCCCAGTTAACCTTCAATATTGTGTTTATCCTGATTTCAACAATGAGTTGCTCTTTTTAAAATTTTGTACTTTCTTTCCTAAGTCTGATATTGCTTCACTCTATCAAGTTTTATTTTGATTATTGTGGATTCTGTGTGCATCAATCAACTCTGAAATTTTTATGGAAAATCTATCTCATAACTTTACATTTCTTTTCCATATAATTCTTTAGTGCTAGAAAATCACATGGTGACAGAGTAACTATTCAGTAAACATCTCTTTGGGTGGTAGTGGGAGAGGGTGTGACAACCTTACTTCTAATAAAATAGATGTTTCTGATTAACTTAGTGTACCTTCTGTCTTAGGTAGTTAGCTCTGTAATTCTGTTCCAGGCTTGAATCCTACTCTGGCTACTTTAACTCTGGCCTTTGTCACATGATATGAGCCATCTTCTCAGACTCCAGCCTGACCTTGAGTAACACCTAAACCAGCTGTCTACACGGCTTGTATCTGGCCTGCCTTTGATCGACCCCCAGCTACTTACATGTCATGCCTTACAATATCTCCTTTCTACACCTGTCATCCTCTCTGGCTGTGCCAAGAATTTGCAGCATGATTTTCCCACCAGTTTCCAAAATGTGTGATAAGTTATGACCTGATATATTAATCCACTTTTCTTTTGATTAAATTGCCTCAGCTCATTTAATGTTCTTCATAGTTCACAATTTCTAATTGTGAACAGAATTTCCAATTATTTTTCTTTTTTCCTAAAAGATCTGGTATAGTGACGGCTTTGTGTGATCCAACTTGTCAACTTAAAATTAAGTGAGATCAGAGATCATATGGTGTTCAGCAACTAGAATGCTTCATTTAACATTCTTATATTTTATATTTTCCAAATCATTAATCTGGCTTAAAATTAGGTTCCTGATTCTTCCCACCTGCCTCATACAGCCTTCAGTATCCAATCACACTCTACCAAATATATATAGCAGTTGCTCTGTTAGGGTTTATGGAATTGACTGAATTGATATATTTATCTTTTTGTAGAACTATACACAGTAATGATGAAGAGTTCATGCTCTGCTTATAAACTATGTGGTGTGATCCCTTACCAGCAATTTATTTTTTGTAACTTTATTTTTTTATATGAGTGTAGTTGACTCATAGTGCTACATTAGTTTCTGGTCTACACCATGCAATATAGTGCTTCAACATCACTCTATGTTATGCTATTCTCACCACAAGTCTATCTGTCACCATCCAGGACTATTACAATATTATCGACTATTCCCTATACTGTATATTTCATCTCTGTGACTTGTTCATTTCATAACCAGAAGCCTGTATCTCTCACTCCCCTTCACCTATTTGGCCCAACCTCCCAGCCTCCTCTTTCTTCTGGTAACCATCAGTTTGTTCTCTGAACTTGTATAAGCCTGCTTCTGCTTTTTGTTTGTTTATTCATTTGCTTTGTTTTTTTAGATTCCAGAAGTAAATGAAATCATATAGTATTTGCCATCCCACTCTTACTTAAACTCTGTACGCTAGTTTATCAACTGAAAACTGGGCATAAAACTAATAATACCATCTGCCACAAGGAGTTGTTGTATGTATTAGAATGAATTTTTATTCACATTTGCTGGAGAGGGAGGAGGTCAATGTTGTATGTAGAGAGACTAGTTAGTGTAGATTACTATTATCTAGACTAGATAAGTATTGATTGTATGTGTAAAAATTAATGGTAGATGTGAGAAGCAGGTGAACACAGGACATAATTTGAAGGTAGAGCCAACAGGATTTTCTGAGGGAGCAGATGAGGGGATGTGATAAAAAGATAAGGATGAGAATGATACTAAGTTTTTGGCCTGAACATTTGGAGTACAGTGTTTTCATTTATCAAGATAAAGAAGACTGTGACAGTTTAGATAAAAGAGGGAAAAGGGATGTGCTGGCAAATAATAGGACTTTAGTGTTAATATGTTAAGTTTGAGATATATTTTGGCCAATAATCTGGTTACCTAACAGTATGGTAACATCTCCAGGACAACAAAAATTTCAATAAACCCTGAAGAAAGGCATTGTTAAATTCATACTTTCTGTTTAATGTTTATCAATGAGCTTCAGAGAGATGTCCTAAGAAGAATGATGTTCAAGTTTAAATCCAGAGTTTCAATGAAGTCTAGAATATTAACTTTTTGCCTCTTTGACTATAATATCTTGATGTTTAGTAATTTAGTAATTGTGAGAAACATCACATGGCCTTACCCAATTGTTATGAAATATTTTTCTTCAATTCCACATACTTGCGGTTCCTATCAAATTGATCTCATGTTTATTACAACCAATATATAATTTTCATGATTTACATTTTCCATTTAAATCCGTGTTTATGAGGTATATTAGCCTGTGGTTCTCTTTTTTAATGGAGTCTATTTGGTTTTTGTATCAGGGTAATGCTGGCCTCAGAATGAATTTGGAAGTTTCCTTCTTTTTCTATTTTTTGGAATAATTTGAAATGAATAGGTATTAATTCCTCTTTAAATGTTTGGTAGAAGTTGCCTGTTTAGGCATCTGGGCCAGGACTTCTGTTTTTTGGCAGTTTTTTGGTTACTGGTTCAATTTCTTTGCTGGTTATCAGTCTGCTCAAGTTTTCTATTTCTTCCTTTTTCAGTTTTGGTAGTTTATATGTGTCTGGAATTTATCCATTTCTTCCAGGTTGTCCACTTCGTTGGCATATAGTTTTTCATAATATTCTCTTATAATTGTTTGTATTTCTGCGGGGTTGGTTATTTTTCATCTTTCATTTGTGATTTTTTTTTAATTTGAGTCTTTCTCTTTTCATTTTGATAAGTCTCAGGCTAGAGTTTTATAAATTTTATTATTTTTAACAAAGAACCAGCTCCTGGTTTCATTGATATTCTGTTGGGTTTTTAGATTATTTATTTCTGCTCTAATCTTTAGTATTTCCTTTCTTTTCCTGACAGTAGGCTTTGTTTGTTGTTCTTTTTCTAGCTGCTCTAGGTAAGGATAGGTTCTTTATTTGAGATTTTATTTGCCTTTATTGCTATGTATTTCCCTCTTAGGACTATTTTTGCTGCATCTGAAAGGTTTTGGGCCATTGTGTTTTTATTTTCATGTATTTTTTTTTTTTAATTTCTTCTTGGATCTTCTGGCTGACTCACTCATTGTTTAGTAGCATGTTGTTTAGCCTCTAGTACTCGTGGTCTTTCCGAATTTTTTCTTATAATTGACTTCTGTTTTCATAGCATTGTGGTCAGAAAAGGTGCATGGTATGATTCCAGTCTTTTTGTACTTGTTGAGGGCTGATTTGTGACCTAGTATGTGATCTATTCTGGAGAATGTCCCATGTGCACTTGAAAAGGTGTATTCTGTTGTTGTTTTAGGATAGGATGTTCTGAATATATCTCTTAAATCCATCTGGCCCAGTGAGTCATTTAAGGACATTGTTTCTTTGTTGATCTTCTGTTTACATGATCTATCCATTGCTGTAAGTGGGGTGTAAAAGCCCACTAAAATTATTGTATTATTTTCAATTAATTCTTAGTAGTTGTTTTATATATTTGGGTTCTCTTATTTTGGGTGCATATTTAAAATTGTTATACCTTCTTGTTCGACTGTCCCCATTATTGTGAGATAGAGCCCTTTTTTGTCTCTTGTTACAATCTCTGTTTTAAAGTCTAGTTTGTCAAGTATTGCTACTCCAGCTTTCTTTTGAAAGTACTACTCACTTTCAATCTGTAGGTGTCTTTAGGTCTAAAAGGAGTCAATTGTAGCATATAAATGGGTCCTCTTTTTTAATCCATTCTGACACCCCATGTCTTTTGAACATTAGTCCATTTACATTCAAAGTAATTATTGATAGAAATGTATTTAGTGCCTTTTTATTACTTGTTTTATCTTTGTTTCTGGAGATTTCTCTTTTCCTTTCTTGGCTTTGACACTTTTGGTATCTCTTTTGCAAAGTATTCGCTATATTTCTTGCAGGGATGGTTTAGTGGTCATGAACTCCTTCAGTTTTTGTTTGTGTAGTAAACTCTTGATGTCTCCTATTCTAAATGATAGCTTTGCTGGATAGAGTACTCTTAGCTGGAGAAGAATAGCACTTTGAATATATCATGCTACTCTCTTCTGGTTTGCCTTGGGTCCTACTTTAATATCTTATCATGTTAATATTAATTTCCAGTTTTTAATAGGCATTTGATCCCTTTAAGTAATCTTTTTTTCCTCTCATATATTTTCTGTTTAATTCTTAAAAAGGGAAAACAAAATTTTGTATTGCTTCCTGATCAAGTTAATTCTATATAGCCAATAAACTGTGTGTTTAGTTTTAAATTAATTTAAAATAAGTAGAACATAATGCATTTTCCATGCACTAAAAACATGAGTAATAAAAATCATAAAAGGACAATTTTTTTTGTATTGGAAGAAAATTTTTGGTAAGGGTTTTGCTACTTGTGATGGATTTTTTTAAAATTGAATTATCTTCTGAGGAAGTAAAATTCATATTATATAGATAGAAGTGATGGGAAGATCTTATCCTTATTTAGGTTTCATAGGCCCTAAATCTAAGTGGTAGAAAAGAACTTAAGAAAGAGAAAATGCTAATGAAGTCATAATTTTAGTAATGAGAAATCCTCAGTATCAAGTTTATAGTGACAATTTCCATCAAAATATTTATTTTGTGTTGCCTCTGACTCAATTTAAGAGCTCACTCTCCTAGATATCAACAAACATATGTACAATTCTGCAGCCAACGTCAGACACCTCAGGCAAAGTAAAGCAGAGATATTGGGGCAAATCCACTGAAGAACAATTTAAATGATTAAAGAGACTGATGTGTACTCAGGTAGAAAACTTTAAAAAAATTTTAAAAAGAGTCTGGCCTGGCCAAAAATGAGAAGAAAACAGAATCATTGAACTCTAGAACTAGAAGAACTTCCTAGCTTTCTTATCCAGTTCCACCACTTGAGAGACAAGGAGATAGTCTCACCAGAGTTATGTAATCTGCCCAAAGCCAATTAGTCAGTGAAGAGTACAAGTAGATACTTAAAAATTAGGTTAATATCCATAAATAGGCATCTTGTGCAATAAACTATGTTAAGATACAGAACTAAAACTAAGAAGGAGGAGGCAGGCTTGTGGAAAAAGTCTTTCAAAAATATATTAAAGCATTAAATATTAGCTGAGTAATAGACCCAAATTTCTAAAGAATAAGCATTTTTAAATTATAAAGCTTAAACCACAAAATTGAGGGTCAGAAAAGAGGCCCATAGTAATAGATTTAACGATTCACACACAGACTCTCTCTCTCTCTCTCTCGCTCTCTCTCTCTCTCTCTCTATATATATATATATATATATATATATCTCAAAACAAACTCCTAGTGAGAACACAGACTATTTTAAAATAAAGGCATGCCTATTATTATGTAGGGTATAAAGAAATCTACCTTGATAATGTACACTTAGAAAAATTACAATGGTGATTAACTCCATTTCTACCCATCTCAGTCTTTATCTTGAAGTAGGGATGGACTACCCACCTCCCCTACCTATTTCTTCCCAGAAGAATTTAAGAATCTTACATACTTTTTTTAATCTCTATGTTCACAATTAATTGTGTAGTATATAGTATTGAGTACAGTTTAATAAATATTTTGTAATGGGAAATATGAGTCTAATGTTCAAGATAGACAGTATGACTTTTATTCACATTTGCAGGAAATTAAGGATTGTGTCAACACAGACCTGTAACTCCAGAGATGGAGGTGTATATCTTGGTCAGAGCTAGGACACAGAGATGGAAAATAGACCCAGCATATATAGCAATTTTCTGAAGAAAAGTTTAAAAAGTTGCAGAAAAGAATGTATCACTGGGGTGCTTGGGTGATTCAGGTGGTTAAGCATCTGGCTCGTGATTTTGGCTCAGGTCACAATCTCCGGGTCCTGTGAAAATTGTGCCCCAAGTCAGGCTCTCCACTGGTCATGGAGCCTGCTTGATTCTCTCAATCTCTTTTTCTCTCTCTTTCTTTCTCTCTCTCTCTCCTGTCTCCCACCCCTGTCCTCTCTCTCTCTCTGTCTCCCACTCTAAAAAAATAAATAAATAAAAATAATGTATCACTATTTCTAGAAGCTGCATCTGAATAACTGAGATACATTTTGTTACTTTATTAAAAGCAAATGATGAATATTGGCTATAAAGGGATATATTAGTTATAACCCTATGATCACTTTAAAATCTGACAGTGGCATTAGTAATAGAAAGGCAGGATTTTTATTTGCTCCCATTTTTTTACATATAGAGTTATAAGTAGACAGTGTAAGTTTGGCTCTAACCATATATGAAAAGATGGTAGCCAGGGATGTCTCTACACAAATATATGTATATATCAAATGTGTGACATATAACACATTCAGTTTTTATTTTAAATATCTTGCATCCTTCTCCTATTTTTCTCCTTCCAAATTATACATTGCTGTAGGAATGTATTATTTCTATTCAAAATATATATATTAAACAGCATAGGGGCAAACAATTTCCAAAATTTCATAAGATCAATGAGGTGATGCCAGATTTTAAGCTTTTGAAAATTAAGTGCAGATCTTTTTAGCATATTTCTATTTCCAATATCAATATGGATACAATGTTCAATCATTTCATGTTCAACTCTCAAAACTTTTCAATACAAACTCCTTATAAAGCTTTCATTTGGTAAAAATTTGAAAGTTAGACATGGTATATTATATATTACCTAATTATATTTTAATATACTACTTGGGCCTGATTTGAAAACATGCAGTATAGATGACTAGGTGTGATTTGAGATAGATTTTAAAAATGTAAGTTGTTCCTATGGTAGCTATTTTCTTCATTCTTGTCTTTGATAAACTTAAAATATTAAGTAGACCAATATGGAGGCAACTTATTAATGTGGAATTTAATAACTGAAAAACAGGAATTTAATAACTGAGTGAACTTTCTTGTTTGTTTTTTTTAATTACTTCTTAAGCAATTATAGTTAGTAAAAATGAATTCATTTGAATGAATTTATATAAATGAATTTATTTTTTCAAGAATCATTCTTGGCTGCTAGAAACATCGGGGTGCAGGTGTCCCGGCGTTTCATTGTCCAACGAAAGATGAATGGATAAAGAAGATGTGGTTTATGTATACAATGGAATATTACTCAGCTATTAGAAATGACAAATACCCACCATTTGCTTCAACGTGGATGGAACTGGAGGGTATTATGCTGAGTGAAGTAAGTCAGTCGGAGAAGGACAAACATTATATGTTCTCATTCATTTGGGGAATATAAATAATAGTGAAAGGGATAATAAGGGAAGGGAGAAGAAATGGGTGGGAAATATCAGAAAGGGAGACAGAACGTAAAGACTGCTAACTCTGGGAAACGAACTAGGGGTGGTAGAAGGGGAGGAGGGCGGGGGGTGGGAGTGAATGGGTGACGGGCACTGGGTGTTATTCTGTATGTTAGTAAATTGAACACCAATAAAAAAAAATAATAAAAATAAATAAATAAATAAATAAAATAGCAGGGGAGAGTGAAAAAAAAAAGAATCATTCTTGGATAAAATATATCTCTTCTTACGTTATTCATCACACATAAGAATTGTAATTTAAATTTGTAAATCAGCTTTCCATTATTAGTTTTGTCTGGTCAGGTTTTGACTATCATATGAAATAGATGAAAAATACTTTATCTCTCTCTCTACTTCTATATGTCTGTGTATACATATGAACATGTATACTCACATAGATAGATTATAGATAGATAGGCCTCTCTAATTATGTGCACTTAAGTAAATTTCTTTGTTCTTGTGGTGGTTTATCTGAAGAACTATTTGCAAATGTTCTAATGAATCCTTTCTTTGCATATTCAATACTGATTTCTGCTCTAAGATGCTCTGCTGTCTCTCTAAGCCATGAAGTTTACCTCTGTATCTGTGCTGACATATTTTTCAGACTTACTTCGGTTGGACCTAATTTAGTTCTGTCTCTGTAGCATTGTGATCCTTTCTTGAGGTTTGGACTTTCTGAGATATTGACTAAAATCTAGAATAGCTACCAAACTTCAGCCTGGGTCAGAACTGTAGTGTTACCCCAACACTGTGACCTTGCAAAACTCCATTTCATTCTTAGCTTTCTAGCAGCTGTTCTTACCCTATACATGTAGAGCTTAGGAATTTTCCAAGGATCCAAAGAATATTTTGATGCAACTTTTGCATTATTTTGTAATGTTCCTTTCTAATGCCTGTCCCCCAAATTCCAGTTGCCTTAGTAGTTCTGAATTCTCATCTCTGTTTCCATTGTCCAGAAAAATTGTCATTGTCTCTTTGGGCCTTATTTTCCTACACTGATATGTTTGAAAAATGTCGGGGATCCCTGGGTGGTTCAGCGGTTTAGCACCTGCCTTCAGCCCAGGGCATGATCCTGGAGTCCCGGGACCGAGTCCCACTTCGGGCTCCCTGCATGGAGCCTGCTTCTCCCTCTGCCTGTGTCTCTGCCTCTCTCTCTCTCTCTCTCTTTTTCTCTGTGTGTGTGTGTGTGTGTCTCATGAATGAATAAATAAAAATCTTTTTTAAAAAATGTCCTAAGTGGGAAACCCAGGATGAATCTAAGGTCCATGCTCCAAAACAATTGTTTTATATATTTCATTCAGGTCTTATTGATACTTAACATAGGAAACTATGTATAATATCAGCAATTCGATCATGGCCATAACTTCCAGTAGCAAATAGAATAGTAATTCTTTTACATATTATTTTAGAAGGCATATTTTTAAATGATACATTATTAATTTAAAAAGGACCTAATTAGGTGCTTTTTTCTGATACCTTATATTACTTGTGATTCTCAACTTTATTGATACATTAGAATCACCTTATCTTAGTCTATTCAAAATGCTACATTATGACATCATAGACTGGTTAGCCTATGAACAACAGAAACTTATTTCTTACAGTTTTGAAGTTTCCAAGATCAAGACACTAGCAACTTCAGTGTCTAATGAGGACCTGCTTCTTGATTCACAGTTGGCTGTCTTTTCTTAGGGTCCCTTTTATAAGGTTAGGAGTCTCATTTATAAGGGCTCTACCCTCATGATCTAAATAAGCACCTCCAAATGTGCCCACCTTCAAATACGGTCACACTAGGAATTGAGTTTCAACATATGAATTTGTGTGGGGCAAGGATGGGAGGTGGGTAGAGGTACAAATCATTCTCTCTATAATATACCTGATTAGTTTATTTAAAAAACTGGATGCTTCTATAACACCTTAGACTAATTAAAATCTATTTATGGAATAGGATTTAAACACAATTATTTTTCAAATCTCTACAGATATTTTTAATGTTTATCCAGTATTGAAAACCACTTTTATAAATGAAGTGTGTGGATTAGCTTAGCAAATTCACAAAATAACCTCTGAAATACTACCGTAGAATTTCTGTGAGGAAGGAAAAAAAAGGGCCTGTAAGTGTAAATAAGAGTACTGATGAAAATCAAACAAATACATCGTTTGAGCAGGTTCCCATTTTCAAAAACATTCTAACAGGGCAGCCCAGGTGGTTCAGCGATTTAGCGCTGCCTTTGGCCCACGGCATGATCCTGGAAACCCAGGATCAAGTCCCACGTTCGGCTCCCTGCATGGAGCCTGCTTCTCCCTCTGCCTGTGTCTCTGCCTCTCTCTCTCTTTGTGTCTCTCATGAGTGGGTGGATAAAATCTTAAAAAAAAAATTCTAACAAAGAACTTTTGTACTGAAGGAGCAACATAAGAGCATGCTTCAACAGTTGCCATTTTCTGAAGAGACATGAAAAAAAGAGTAGTGACGCAGGAGTGGTAAAACAGCAGTTTTGAAAAGGAGGCAAGGTGTAAAGGGAGATAGATGTAGAAGTATCAAACAAAATCTGGGTTTGGGGTTAAGTCTGAGTGCAAGGTGGACACATATGCATGAAATAATATGCTTCCTTATTGGTGGTGATTTTACAAAAATTAAAAGAGTAATATCTTATGTGATACTAAGTCTAATAACATATCATCAATATAGATAGACTTCTTAAACTTCCTCCTGATTTATAGCTGAATTTAAACCATCTGTATAAGCAGCATCCTAAAAAGGGTATCCTTTTTTTTTTTTTTTTTTTTTTTTAACAATGACAATAAGATCCTTATTACACTGCTGGAGTAATTCCAATAGTTAATAGTTAAACTATTCTATGACTATTATCTAAAATATCCCAAATAAATACATAAGAAACTTTTCTTCTATATATAATTTATTGCAGTCTTTGCTAGAGTAAATGGTTTACAAGAGCATATGTTGATATATAGTCAATGGAAAGTAATCGTGTTCAATTTTGATTCAACACATCTTCTAGCTGACTCAGTAATTCAAATGCAAAATTCTCAACTCAGGAAAGGCTTGGGCATTCACTACACACCCTGAAGGACTTTATGTCTAGACCATCGAATAAAAAATATGGATTACAGGAATCTATGCCCAGTCACTTGTTCTGCTTTAAGAGAAAAAATTTGAATAATCTTTCTATAACAAATAATACTAATATGCATATGGCAAATTATTAAGAAAATATTTCTGAAACCAATTTACTCAAGAAATTAAAATGAGAAATGAGAAACTGTTAAAAAAAAAAGGCTAAAGCAATTAAGAAAAATACTGAGAAAAATATAAAGTTTCTTTGAGTTTTTGTGAACATTTTTAACATTTATTGAGGACTCTTGCCCAAATCTGTCCATATCCTAATGGTTACACACTTTCTAACTCGACTACTCCTTCCAGTACATTAGAGGGGGGGATAATTTCATAATCTCCAAATCCACAACAATAAAACAATGTTGGAAACTGCCATAGAACACAAGTGAAAAAAAATATTTTCTAAGAACCACAGGACTATAAATTTAGGAAAGTCACAAAAAAATTCTAAATGAATCAAACTTATCAAATTATATACATTAAATGTATAGCACTTTTTAAAAAAAATCTTACTCATAACTCTTTTAAGTGGTTTTATTTATTTTTTTTAGATTTTATTTATTTATTTTTTTCCTAGAGACAGAGAGAGAGAGAGAGAGAGAGAGAGGCAGAGACACAGGTAGAGGGAGAAGCAGGCTCCACGCAGGGAGCCTGACGTGGGACTCGATTCCAGGTCTCCAGGATCACGACCCCCGCCAAAGGCGGCGCTAAACCGCTGGGCCACAGGGGGCTGCCCCATTTGAGTGGTTTTAAAAAAGAATTATGCCAAAAAAAATCATGATTTTTGGCTTAATCCTGAGTTAAGAATATTAAGAATTTTCCCACAATGCATATGCCCTCCTAGATACAATAGATGATTTTATACACAATTTAAAATCCAATACATTATGAATTTATGATTCAGAAGTACCTTTAAATATTTTTAAGCAGTAGAAACACACATGATAGTTACAAGTAAAAATAATACCGGCAAAGTGTTCTATATTATTATCCCAGAGACACATCATAGAGGTCTCAGGTTATTAAGAAAACATCAAAAATGTTTTGTATATTAAGGGTATGTTTTTGGGAGTGGGAAAGAATAATAGTTTTCCCTTTGGTTTAAAATACTCAACAGCCTGAAGTCATGAACCTAAGAAGGTGTAGTAGTCTCTGGAGGAATTAGAATTGCAGAGAAATCCAGCATGGAAGCACACCTATACTTTCCACTCCACCCCCATCCCCCACCCCAAACCCTATGCCAGGCGAGGCTCAGGTTCCCACTTTAAAAGAAATTAAGGTCACTTTTATTTCAGAAGGGTAAAGGTTTGGTAGTACGAATGACTTTTTCTTCTTATTAAGTAGAATGAATGGTAATTTTTGAAATGCTCTTCCAATTTTAAACCTAAGAGCCCCTGCATCTCAACCCATGAAGCCACAGTCCCCAGTGGAGGCTGGAGGGTAACATTTGCAATGCACTAGCCTGTATCCCTGTAAGCAGGAAGCATGGAGGGTGTGAGCAGCCTACAGTCCAGCCATCAGTGTCACCACGGAGTTGATTGTAGTTCTCTTTGTACCATTGATTATAATCACAGTTGTGTCCCTTTCCCTCCAATTGAAAGCTCGTTGAAGGCTTTTCATTAAGACCTTATTCCTGCGAATACATTTGGGGCACAGCTTATTGTCCTCCAGCTGTGGGGGTGGAAAGTTACAAGCGGGGAGCAAGAAGATGGTGCATACTCTCCCCCGCTTTTGAGGCACCCAGGCTTGTCCTGCATGAAATTGCAGGTGAACCCAGCCTTCTGTGTCTGTAGGCATACTTCTCCCATGGACCACACACCACTTGACACCGTGGGCCTTCTGTGGCTATGCCACTGTCTCCATCTTCCCAGCCCTGGCTGCAATTCTGGATCAGGAGGCAAACACGGCATCTGGGGCCAAAGTTGTTACAATAGTATTGACCCCCTCCAGGAGAGCATCAGACCCTCAGGGGGGGTAGCCACTTCAGAAGGGTAGGTTCCATCAGAAGGTATCTTTGTTCCAGCACTTTCCAGAGACATTTCCCCCTTGTCCATCATCAATCTTCTTTGTGTTTGTGTGAGAATCTTGGCGTCCTCTGCGGTGACAGGAATGTTCTTCTGATCTGGGTAAGCATATTCGCAGATTCGCTTATATACTCTAATTTCTGGCCTTTGGTGCTCAGCTTGAGTTCTTGGCACCAGGCCCGCAGGATGTCTCAGTGAAGCAAGTTGGGTGGTGGCAGTTTCGAATGTAATGGAGGAACTGGGATTTTCTTCTGAATACTTACTCTTGTACTCTTGCCTTGTGCTGTCTTTTCCAAACAGGAAGCTTTACCTTCTTTCATAGATCGTTTCCATTTGGTCCCACTTGCTGAGGTTCCTGGTAACTTTGGTTCACCAGAAACCTGCTGTTTCTCTTTGGTTTCTTCTGATACAGGTTAGGATTGGCCAGCCAGATAGTCTTTTCCCCATTTCGTGGAGTTCTTTTTGCCTTTGCATCCTCCATATCCAAGGTTGACAAAAAGTCTCAGTTTCTTTGAGTTTTAAGACTTCTTTGCAAATCATGCTGAAATATGATATGAAAAAAACTACATATCTTCACTGACCTTGATGTGTCTAGATTGACATTTTCGATTTTCACTTATTTTTCAGATTAAATAAGCCTTACCAATCAGAATCAGCTAAGTATATTTTACATATGTCAAGATATATTTTAAAGAAAGGACTAACTATGTACTTTACACTTTTTATGACTTGGTAATGAAAGCCCAAATCCTTGCTATTTACTTACTAATCCTCAATTCTGTAACCAAATTAAATGCAGATCTTTATCATTTAGGCCACTCAAAATATATTCTTGGCAACATTAGCTGTAATTCTGCTACTGCTATAGTACAGAGATTAAAAGTTAGAAATGCTTCTCCTCAAGATTCTTACCCTCTGACATGAGGAACAGAGATTAGCTAATCAATTATAGTAGGAAAATAAATGCTATAATGCAAGTATTCACAACAGGCTCTGGGAATAAATAACAGAGAAAAAAACATGAAGATCAAGGAAGTTTAGAGGCTCTGAAATATATTGCTGGAGTTAAAGGATTCATAAACAATAGGCAAGAAGTATTTGAGGACAAAAAGAACAGTATATAATCAAATTATGTAGGCATGAGATAGTATGCACCATTCATTGAATTGTAAATTGTACATTAGGGTTTTAGTGGCCCTTCATGAGTGAAAAACATTAGTTGGAGAGGTATACAAGGCTCAAGTCTTAAATAGGTGCATACTATATTAAGGACTTTTATATGTACACTATATATAATGGAGAGTTTTTGAAAAATTTTGAATAGATACATTAAAATTATGAAATTTGTATTTAGACATATTTATTGCAAACAATTTTGGTTTCAACTCTGATACATAAACACCTTGAATGTTTTCCCTGCCATCCTTCAAACAAACAAAATGGACAAACTATAAATTAATGATTTTCATGTACTTATCAGAGATTTGAGGTTGCAGTACAAAGTGCAGCTTAAAAACTAGAGAGAAAGAGGGCATTTGAGTGATTCAGTGGTTGAGGATCTGCCTTTGACTCAGGGTATAATCCCTAAATCCTGGTATAGAGTCCTGCATCAGGCTCCCCCCAGGGAGCCTGCTTCTCCCTCTGCCTATGTCTCTGCCTCTCTCTCTGTCTCTCTCATAAATAAATAAATAAAATCTTAAAAAAAAAAAAAACTGGAGAAAGAGCCATTGTCCAAAAATTTAGATGGTGATTTTGATAATTTCTGGAGGCTTAATTTGTGTTAGAATAAACAAGAGACTTCTTAGTGATAAAGCCCTACTCTTCAAAAGAAAAGTTTTACCAGAGCTGCATTCTCCTATGTGGGAGAGAAATTCCTCAACCCCAGCTATTTCTGGGCTTCCTGTCTCACCTAAGAGGGTGAGATACTTGAGATACTTGAGAAGTCACAGCCCTGGGACAAATGACCATTAAGAGACTATAATTTAAACAGAAGAATACAGTATGCTCCCCCACTACCAACACACATTACCACATCAACAGGAATCCAGGATAGTAATTGGTTTATAGATGAAAGAGCTGTGAGATTGAGACTCCATTTAATTTTAAGTGTTAGTGATCTATGTATACCAACTAAAGGTATATATCATTAGTGTAGATAAAGAGCAATTATACTTTATCAACAAGAAACTCACTTTATGTATAAAGACACAGAGAAGTTAAAAGTAAAGGGATAGAATAAATACATAGAACAAACTGATGGTTGCCAGAGGTAAGAATGGGGGATTCGACAAAATGGGTGAAGAAGAATGGGAGGTGCAGTTATGGAATAAATAATTCATGAGAATAAAAGACACAGCATAAGAAATATACTCAATGGCCTTGTAATAGAACTGTGTGGTGACGGATGGGAGCTATAGCATAGCATAGCTTAATCTGTAGACTTGATCAGTAGGTTGTACACCTGAAACTAATGTATCATTGTGTGTCAACTAGACTTTAATTAAAAAAAAAAAATGGATCCCTGGGTGGCGCAGCGGTTTGGCGCCTGTCTTTGGCCCAGGGCACGATCCTGGAGACCCGGCATCGAATCCCACGTCGGGCTCCCGGTGCATGGAGCCTGCTTCTCCATCTGCCTGTCTCTGCCTCTCTCTCTCTCTCTCTGTGACTATCATAAATAAATAAAAATAAAAATAAAAAACTAACAACAAAGTAAAAAGATAGAGAATGTGATACCTTTCATATGCTAACACTACAGAAGAGGGTGGGTGTATTTATATTAATTTCAGACTATACAGACTTTAGAATAAGGAAACTTATCACGAATTAAGAGGAGCATTACATCATGATAAAGGGGTCAATTCTCCAAGGATACATAACAATCCTTAGCATGCATTCACTTAAAACAGTAAGGATATGTAAGGATAAAAGGAATAGAATTAAAACCAGAAAATAGCCAGATCTATAATTATAGTTAGAAACTTCAAAACTCATCTTTAGGTAACTGATATAGGTTAAGCAGGCAGAAAATTGATGATATAGTTGACTTAGCCAGTACTATAACTCAATCTGATTGACATATATAGAATATTTCATGAAATAACAGCAGAATGCACAGTTTTCCTGTGGTTCATATTGATTCTTTAAATGTGGTCCCAACTCCTTTCAATCTCAGCTCAATGTGAGGAGAGTCTCCTGTTAGATATACCCAGACACACATTTGCTGGGCCATGGGTTTTCATTCTTGTCCTTACCTGGAGAAGCCATAAAAACCAAAGTTAAAATTACCTTTATTAGCAAAATTTTTAGGTCAATAGTCATTTCCTGCTTACCTTAACTTTCTGGGTTCCTGCAATCACTTCAGATTTGTCTTGGCATTTCCTTATTATCTTGTCAGTTATCCAATATTTTTTAACATTCTTATAATACTTTAACCAACACTTTAAGTTATTTTCACAGGAAGATTGGCCCAATGTGCAGAAAGCAATGGAATTAAAAAGAGGAAACAAAAATGAAAATCAATGAAATAAAAAACTGGTTCGTTAAAAAATCAATAAAACTGACAAATCTTTAGCCAAGCTAACACAGGAGGAAAAAAAAAAAAAAGAGGATACAAATTAACAATAACAAGAATGAAACTGTGGTCATCACTATTGATCCCATGGACATTAATGGGATATTGCAAGAATACTATGAATAAACTGTATCCTACAAATTTGAAAACTTAGATGGAATGGAACAATTCCTTAAAATATGTATCTCTGTGGAAAAAATATAGATGATATATAAGAGTTTTGAGACTAAACTAGGAGAAAAAAAATGTGGATATTTTTGCTCAATCTAGGTGAGAGATAAGATCTGATAAGGCATTTGCTGAAGGATAAGTAGAAATTAAGCAAAAGAAAGGATTGAGGAAGTTTTGAAGAAGGAATCATTTATTCCAATGACTTTATACTTCAGCAGTTCTCATTTGCTCACTCCCTTGATTATACCCATTGACTCCAAAATCTCAATTTTAAGCAAATGTCTCTGACTACCAACTCCTATTTTCCCAGCTAATTTTCTCATAAATTGACTTTTACAATTTTTTGATTTCCTAATCTAGACTTAAATCTCTAGCTAGGAAGAAACTTTTAGTAACATTTGTTCCAGGGTTTGATACCCATTTTGTCATTCATACAGTCAATATGTTTTTTCTTAATGTCCATTTAAAATTATTGCTGGCATCCATGAGCAATTCCATTTCTACCAAGGGGCATCTGTGCACTGCTTTCATTGTTCTAATTCTACATGCAAGTGAGAATATACTACAAACCTTCATTGTGTTATATATCTTAGCCTAATATAAATACACTAATCCCTCATATTTTTGAAAGATTAGTAAACAAGTGGCATATTGAAAATTATTTGTCTCATGTATTTCATTGCTTATTTTTTTATAAGCAAAAAATTAAGAGAAGCTGATCAGTAGTCATAACAATTCATTCGAGTAAGTTTTATCTCTGGTTATTAAAATAAATAAAAATAGAGGATACAAAGGAAGACTTTCTTTCATAAATTATTTTCAACTCCAAACCAGGTATTAGCATTTTTTAAAAAGATGCCTTTATGATAAATTAAAAATATATAATTCAATACTAATTTCAAGTTAATATTCAAATCCCTTGGAGGTAATTAATTTCAGAAATAAATAAGTAGGAAATACTATTATATTGTCACATAAAAAATATTATTTGAAAAAAGTACTGAGATGAAGTGGCCCACTAAATTGTAATTCAGTACTAACTATTTGATTTGTACCAATATTTTCCTTACACATCCCTCATGGCATCCCACTCTATCCTCAACATAAAAGGATTAGAATAGAAATGTTCTTTTTTATACTATACCTCCTATTTTGTAGTCTTAGATTATGATCTCTGCATAAGTGGAAAATTATCTATTAAAAACATGATGAGAACAGATAAAATGAATTTAAGAAGGATATTGAACAATTGACCTCCCTTTCATGAATGTTTTGAGAACTCTTTTTTTTGTTTATTTTTGTTTTGTTTTGTTTTGTTTGTTTTGAGAACTCTTAAAAAAAAAATAAGCTCTGATTTTTATACTAGTTGTATTTCTGAGGGTTCCCTCCAGGTGATTTAGTGCACAAATAAAAGTATCCAAAGGGTTTTTCCCACTTTCCCAATTTTATGCTAATAGAAAAAATAAAATTAATACATTAAAATGGTAAATAGACCTTCAAATCTTTTAAAGCAACATGCTTTTGTAAAATAGGAATCTAACTTTCTCTGTCATACATCTTGGCTGGATTTGGGGGCATATACCTTTATTCATGCAATAATATTTTAATATTAATATTTTACTAGACAAAGTAATATAATTATCTTGTTTTATGTGTATACTTTAATATTAAACATTTAGGGAAAATTCTGTTAGGTTTTTATATTTCTTAATTGATAAACTTCAACTCTTTATATCAAGAATAGATTTGTTGAAGTCTAATTCAGAATTTTTTTTTACTGTGTTTATCATATTTCACTTCAAGCAGCTTTATATACAAATTTGTGAATCTACCGATACTTTCATCCACTACAGTAATCCTTTGGCAATTCAAGATTTAATGTGTATAATCTGATTCATTCTGAAGAAATATGACTTGCTCCTACATAGCAATCTTACAATTTACAATTCAAATACTATTCTAATATTCTAGTATTGGTTAATATAATCAAATAGACGACATTTGTGTCATCATGGTATTCACAAATGTGGGTATTATCATTTTGTGCTGTATCTCTCTCAAATGTCAAAATGTACTATTTATCCAAATGCCTGCTGGGTGGTTTGCTGTCACCTTAAAATGAAAAAATGCACTTGTCTCATTCCAAATCTGTTATCTTTTATGATCTTGTTTATTGTTAATAGCAACATAAATTTCCTAAATTGCAGTTTTATTCATTCTTCTCCCTCACACTGTATTAAATCAGTCACTAAGTCCTATAGAAGCCTGCTTCAAAGTATCATAACAATTGCCTCTTCCTGAGATTTCCTGTGACTTGATTTTCTTATCCCAAGTCTTACTTGTATTGTTAACTAAAAATCTCTTCCTAGATGTACTGTTTCTCCAACCACAGTGGAATTTACTGTATCCTGAACTATATTCAAAACTGACCATAAAATGAAAAAGGGGCCATGTGCCAGGGAAAGTGATAGAGTCTAGAAGTTGAAAAAGACACACATCTGGTTTCTCTTAGAACCTCCAAAAGAGAACACAGCCCTTCCAACACCTTGAATTTTGCCCCATGAGACCTCTGTCAGATTCCTTACCTATAGAATTGTGTGATAACAAATTTGTATTGTCAAGGTATCCGATTTCATAAAATGTTATTTAAAGATGTTAAGGGTATGACACACAAATCTCCTCAATCAAACCAGAAAACATCTCAGAAACTTAAAAAGCATTGTCCTTCAGTTATCTTAGCAAAAGGCAAAAAATGTTGATTAACTTATCTAGGAAAGATTTGTTAAGGAGCTTCTGGTCTAATTAGTGAACACTATGACATACACAGGAGATCCAAAAGACTTGAGAATTTTATACCAGCAGAGACATTGCCAGCTTGGATCGAAAGAGAAAGATAAATCTCAGATCCTGAAAATTTTACAGACAGCAAACGGGCTGATAAAAATACTCAGCGGCAAACGTGCTTCCTTTTAGGAAAAAGGAATGATAACTTTTTTGCAATTGTAGAACTGAAACCCCATTTCCTGCCTGTCATTTGAGGTCCAATTCCAGCTTGCAGAAGCCACCTGTGTTCCTTAGCTATGGCCTCTTTTCAACTTCAAAGCCAACAATTTATGGGTGAGTCGTTTTCACCTGTAGAACGTCTCCCTTTCCTTCTTTTGTCTTCTCTCTCTCACTCAGGAAAATTTCTTCACTTTTGAAACTTGTGTTACTAGATGAGGCTCACTTGGATAATCTAGGATAATCTCCCATCTCAGGATTTATATCCTTAATCACATCTACAAAGTTCATTTTCTCCATGTAAGGTATCATATTCACAGGTTCCAAAAATTAGGGTGTAGGCATCTTTGGAGGGGCATTATTATTCCTACATAGTCTACTCTTGGGTCCCCAAACATTCGTGTCTAACCTAAATGCAAAATATAGCCACCCTATTCCCAGGTGTCTAAAAAATCTCAATCCATTAGAAGATAAACTCAAAGTCCAAAATCACATCCAAATATCTAACACGAAAGTACCAGTTCTCGTTATCTAAATCTTATAGATGAGATATTGGTGAGACTATGGGTGTAATCCACATTGGTGCACAAAACCTTTCCATTTGTAAACATGTGAAACTTAAAAACAAGTTCTGTGTTCCCTGAATACAATGATGGGGCAGGCCTACTATAACATTTGCAGATATTCCGGTTCTAACGGGGAGAATATTAGAAGGAAAAAGGAGTCATTACTCCTAAGCAATTTTGAAATCCTGACAGGCAAACACCATTAGTTTTCAAGGCTTAAGAATCATACTGTTTGTTTCCTTGTTCTGCCCTTTCAGCTAATAGCTCTGCTCTACTTTCGGAGCTTTGTCCTCAGAGTTATCATTGTTCTGCCAACAATCTGAATGAGCGAGGAAACAGGATGCCTTAGAATCTGTAGGGAAAAAAAATGTAGCCTTCTCAGCACCTTGGTTTTAACCTTTTATCAAACTTCTGATCTAATACATTTTTGTTGTTTTAAGGCACAAAGTTAGTAGCAAAATGGTACCTTAGCAATAGAAAAACTATTACACTGACAATATCAGATAATTCCAATACAACCTTGTACAATTTTTTAATTTCTATTTCAGTAGCACACCATTAAGATTCTTCATAACTTTCCAGGATGATAGATATTGTATGTTGTGTTCAATTTGTAATGATGCATAACAGGTTACTACAAATTTAGTGGTTTAAAAAATAACCATTTTTGGTCATTTCTGTAGAACAGAAGTTTGAGAGAGATGGGATTGGCTTCCCTATTAAGGATTTTCGGGGCTGAAGTCAGATGTTGGCTGGATATTGACAACTGGAGGCTTGATTAAAGAATAATCTGTTTCCAGGCTTGTTCAGATTGTTAGCAGAATTCAGTTCCTTGCAGTTTATAAGTCTGAGGTCCTTATCTTTTTGCAGAATATCAGCCAGTTGTTGCTCTCTGATGCTAGAATTCACCCATCCTTCACTAACATAGGGCCTTCTCCATGTTCAAATCCAGAAATGGAGTTCTTTTTCATTGAGTCTCTCTCACTTAGTCTCTTCCACTAGAAAGAGCCCTACTACTTTTTAAGGTCTCAACTGATTAGTGTAGGCCCACTGAGGAAATCGCTCTAGTTTTAAGTCACTTAAATTGGGAACTTATTTTTATCTCAAATTCCTTCATAGAAACAGCTAGATTAATGTGTTTCTGAATGACTGAAACAAGATATATGTACTACAGGGGACAGGAATCTTGGGATTATTTTAGAATTCTGTGTATCCTCAGAAAAATCTAGAAAGGTAAATTTTCAAAAATGTTTTAGTTTCTCTCATAGTAATTGCTCTTCTGTTTAAGTTTCAGATTTCCAGAGATGAGCCTATAACAGGGGTTCTTTATGTTTGTTGCAAGGGTCTCAAGTATCATCCATATAAAATTATGTAAAATTTTCATATTTATGATAAAAGTGAATATCCATTCACTATATTGCACATAAAATTTTGAGTATATGCTGACAAGTTATAAGTTCTAAATGTCATTTGCACTTAACAAATGAGAAACACTTAGGCTCTGCCGATTTAAATGGCAGAAGAATCAGGCAAAAATAGCTCTGTGATGGATATAAGTGATAGATATAGATGCACAATTATTGGTCTCTAAAATCTCATTTCTCCTGAAGACGAGTGACTCTGAACAATTTAATAAAAATTTAGGTTGATAACGTTTTGTTCTTGCTCTGCCCTCCATGCAGATAAAGGTGTGTAACCACAAGAATAAACAACCAGAGAGTCCGTGTGTTTGTCAGAGGCTCTTTGGTCTTCTAACAGATATTGCAGGCAGCAATAATGATGTCAGCATTTTGACCTGGCACAGGAGACAATTTTCATCCACATGTGTTAGCCTGACAGAACCTGGCTATCTGGAAGAAGATTTTCCTCATGAAAGCAGTTTTAAAATGGCTCCACATAATATGCAGACCCTGAAAAAAATTCCTCTGGGCTAAATAGTGTTTTAATCTGTTGACAGCATTTTAATTTTCTCTTTCTGAAGAACCTCTAAAGGAGGCCCTGTGGAGAGAGAAAGCAGGTCAAGAGGAAATTAAAAGTGAAGATCTTGCTTTCTCACAACTAGGATAAATCTGTTAATTAAGCCAACCCAGTAAAATGTAGGCAATTTTTAATTTACAAACTGCTGAAAGCTTGCTATCAAATAAATTGATTAGCAGTACTCATAATCAAAAGCTCTGGATTAGTAGTTAATTTGTGGAATCAATTAATAGGAGCATTTATCAAATAGTATTGCCTCCAGAGAATAACAAATTCATGCCCTGTGTTCCTGGAGATAAGAAACCCTGGACTCTGGGATGTGCAATGATTCCTGAGGATACAACTCTTATGTGAGTTTGTTCTTTCCTTGATTTCTTTTTTAAAGAAATGTGTTTTTGAATATACACATTTAAATTTTTCTTTTTATAAGCATAATAATGGATGATGTGCAAAGTTATTTATAGCTAGAATATTTTTCATATTAATTTAAAAGTATTCTGTTGGACTGTTTGTCCTGGATATTTATAACTAGTTCATTGATGGCTGGATAAATATTCTTCCAAATTAATAAAATTATAAGTGGCTCAAACCTCAATTATCTGCGGTTAATTTGCAAATGAAATAGATTCTTCGAATTTAGGATTTGGGTTTTCCCAAGGCTTATTTTTTCTGAACATAAAAGTTTTATCCAAATAGTTAAACTATGTAATGTACTATCCTAGTTTTTAGGACTTTCAAAATAAATATTGGGTATGTTAATGAAGGGCTGCTTTTTGATATATTTATTAAAGGAATTTCCTTAAGGCAAACTATTTCATATTTCATTCCATCTAGTACATATACTTAAAAAGATTTTTTGAAGATATTTTGTAAATCAGTAATTTCCTTAAATCAGATTATCATGCCAACTAAGTCCACATTGTGGCAATTGATTATACATTAAGAGAGAAGATAGAGCCCTATTACTAGATCTATTAGGAAAATATATTTAAATTAATAATTAACCTTTATTTTGGGATCCCTGCGTGGCGCAGTGGTTTGGCGCCTGCCTTTGGCCCAGGGCGTGATCCTGGAGACCCAGGATCAAATCCCACATCGGGCTCCTGGTGCATGGAGCCTGCTTCTCCCTCTGCCTGTGTCTCTGCCTCTCTCTCTCTCTCTGTGACTATCATAAATAAATAAAAATTAAAAAAAAATAATTAACCTTTATTTTTAAAGTTTCAGAATTAATTTGTTTAATTTATACTCTTTTCTAAAATGAAAATATATCACCTCAGTATATTTTTCATTATTAAGTTTTTTTCTACAAAGATAGAAGCAGTACATGGTAGAAGGATCAGTTATACATTATTATTCTTGGGCTAACATTTTAAAAACATTTTTTAGTGTATTATGAAGCAACTTAAGCAATATATTTCTGTCTAAAGCCAACTTTCATTACAAATATAATTTCATAGTATCATGTCGGAAAGTTCTCATCACAATTCTAGTTTTCTTTATTGTGTACATAAATATCCAGCAGGATTGCAAAAGTGTGATTGTTTGATAAGAAAGAAGAGTCTTCCAAAAACTTGACTCTTTAGTCATGTTAGAAATTGGCAGAGGGACAGGAAAGTATCTTTCCAAATGAGGCACTTTGAGACTGAAAAACAAAGTAATCCCCCTGCATACCATTTAGGCAGACTTTTATTCAGGGTAATTTACTGATGGGATTGAGCAGAAAACAAGCCAAGTGCTACACAGCTATTCTCCACCCAATCTCAACCTTAATTCATAGCTTTATAGAGTGAGGGGCTTTGTGGTGAGGTCTAAGGCTAGTTATCTAAGGTGGCACCATCTGTGCACCAGAGGATCTCTGCTGGTTATCTAAAGTGGAACCTTCTGTGTGCCACTGTAGGAAAGATCAGAATAATCCTTTCTGCATTTTGTCAGGGTTGACATTAGCCTCCATGAGGCCTTGAACACTAGCCCCAAGGGAGGTTGTTGCATAGGCATGAACAAAATGGAGAGGCAAAGATGGAATCAGTGTTGTCAGGAGTCCTACAAGTCATCAAGTCATCAGGTCATTCTGCCTAAACAATCTTTGGTTTCATATTCAAACATGATGATGGTTCAAAATGACCAATAAGAAAGTTGGAACAGTAGAACTCGATTACCCAGGGTCAGGATCTGCTAATTTTTAGAGAAAGTTATATTAACAGAGACCTCTCTATTCTATTTCCACGTTATATAGATCATATGAACTTTCTTAATTTAAATGAAAATATTTATTAAAAATTGAGTATTGATTTTTACTCCCAACTAAGCTAGAGACACAGGGACTGACTTTACTCTCCTACCTGAAACAAATGAACAAACCTGCAAAATATATAAAAGAGTATAGTTTTTTTTTAAGATTTATTTATTTATTTATTCATGATAGAGAGCGAGAGAGAGGCAGAGACACAGGCAGAGGGAGAAGCAGGCTCCATGCCAGGAGCCCAACGCAGTACTCTATTCCAGGACTCCAGGATCGCGCCCTGGGCCAAAGGCAGGCGCCAAACCACTGAGCCACCCAGGGATCCCCAAGAGTATAGTTTTTAAGCCTATGCACATCAGGGAATTAAAGATAGTGATACTTAAGAGACAGGAAGCATGAAGTGAACCCTATGATTACACTAGTTTACTGCCTAAAGAAAATTTCCAACTGGGACAAAGACAGGAGAACCTAAGAAGAGATATGAGTTGACCAGCTAATGCTGAGTGTGCTGAGAACCCAAAAAGGCTAGAGTTCAGGGGATCCCTGGGTGGCTCAGCGGTTTGGCGCCTGCCTTTGGCCCAGGGCGCGATCCTGGAGTCCTGGATCGAGTCCCCTGTCAGGGTCCCGGCATGGAGCCTGCTTCTCCCTCTGCCTGTGTCTCTGCCTCTCTCTCACTCTCTATGTCTATCATGAATAAAAGAAAGAAAGAAAGAAAGAAAGAAAGAAAGAAAGAAAGAAAGAAAGAAAGAAAGAAAGAAAGAAAGAAAGAAAGAAAGAAAGAAAGAAAGAAAATAAAAGAAAGAAAGAAAAAGGCTAGAGTTCACAGCGTAGAGTAATAAAGACTAAGCTGCACAGATAGAATCTGCAGAGGGGCCTCCTAGAGACTTTAGCTGAGTACTAATACATATATGGATTTGAAGAAACTACCACCCAAGGAAAGAACCACTCATAATCATTTAAAAGAAAAGGCTGCAGAGCTTACATGGAGCCAGAAATAATAACACTTCACACAAGTCAAATTGGAAAGGCTTACAAAGCATTGGGTAGAGTATTCAGAAGGGTTGTGCCTTAGTAATAAGGAAAATTAGTACTCAACTACATGCTGTTCTTATTTCACCTCACAATACTTAAAAACAAGACCGGAAAGGGCCAAACCATTTTCAAGTAAATTAACTTGCATGCTAGAATAAAGTTTAGGTGTATTTATTAGAGTAAAAATAATCTACCATCAATAAGTTTTCTATTGCCCAGAATTTAATTAAAAATTACCAAGAACGCACTTAGTGCTTATTACATCAAGTGCCCTCCCTAATGACCTCCACCCAATTACCCCATACCTCCACCTACTTTCCCTCCAACAATCCTGTTCATTCCCTACAGTTAAGAGTCTCTTATGGTTTGCTTCCCTCTCTGTTTTTGTTGTATTTTATTTTTCCTTCTCTTCCTCTATTTTAATCTGTTTGGATTCTTAAATTCCACATAAGAGTAAAATCATATGGTATTTTTCTCAAACTGACTTATTTCACTTAGCGTAATACACTCTAATTCCATCCACATCATTGCAAACAGCAAGATTTCATTCTGGTTGATGGCCAAGTAGTACTCCATTGTATCTATATATCACGTGTTTTTTATCCATTCATGCATTGATGGACATCAGGACTCTTTCCATATTTTGGCTATTTCAGACGTTGCTAATAAACATTGGGGGGCATATGCCCCTTCAAATCAGTAATTTTGTGCCTTTGGGTAAATACCTGGTAGTGAGATTGCTCAATTGTAGCATAGTTCTATTTTTACATTTTGAGGAATCTTCATTCTGTTTTCCAGAATGGCTGCTCTGGTTTGCATTCTTGCTAAGAGTGTAACAGGATATTATATGCAATTAATGAGTCACTGAATTCTACCCCTTAAAATAATAATATAGTATCTGTTAACTCTGAATTTAAGTAAAATAAAAATAGAAAATGAAAAGGAAACCATTTTTAGTGTTCTACAATAATATGCTTTAGGTAGGTAACTATCACTATCTCTACTATTTTCTTCACTTACATTTGTTAATTTTGCATTTAAAAACATAATGTGGCATAATAGAAAAAGCATGGGAAAATACTTCCAAAATACTTGTTCAAATCTCAAAAATAAATGTCACAATGTTTATGATCTTTATGAAAGGTTGAATAACTTGTGTATCAGTCTCTGCAATTGCAAAATTCGAGCTAAATATTTGCCCCTTTAATTTGTTAAGATGACAAGACACTGCACCTGTTACATATTATGCACAATATAGATTATTTTATTATCATCAAAAAATTATTTGGAACTCTAATTATCAAGAAAATGCAAACCATAGTGAGGAGAAGAACCAATCAATTGGAATAGATTCAGGAGTTACACAAATGATGAGATTAGTAGGCAAAGACACATGAATAATTATTATAAATGCATGTTATATGTTTAAGAAGCTAGTGGAAAAATGTTAAAACTAAAGAGAAAAACAGAAGATATTTTTTAAAAGGACCCAAATCCAACTTCCAGTGATAAAAACTGAAAGAAAAAAAATTTTTAGATGTACCAACAGCAAGTAAAATATTGTAGAAAAAACAAAAAGTTTAATGAATCTAAACACATATGAATAGGCACTCCCAAGACAAAATATAGAGAAAAAATGTAGCTCTATTCTAAGTAAATAGAGCATCAGTGAGCTGTGTGACAATATCAAGTAGTCTAATGTATATGTAATAGGACTCCCTTAAAAGGGGGCAAGGAAAAAAAAAGTGCGATAATAAAAAATATGTGAAAAACCTATGGCAAATGTTTTTCCTCAAATTTTGTTAAAAACTATAAAGCCACAAATAAAGAAGCTCAACAAACCCCAAGTACAAGCAACATGAAGGGAACTACATAAGGTACATCACAAGCAAAATGCCTAAAATCAGAGAAAAAGATGTTATGTTAATAGAAGTTGAAGAAAAAATTATATTACATTCAGAGAACATAGATATGGGTGACAACAGTGTTTTGTGAGGAAAATAAAAAGGTAAATAAAAGATATTGGAGCAACATCTTTAAAAAACAGATAAATCTCTCAATAATTTTATTAAATGAGGAAATACTTTTCAAAATAAAGATAAAATAAATACTTCTTACACATAGAAATGCTGAAGAAATTTAACACTAGCAGACCTGTATTATTATTTTTAATGTTTATCAAAGAGCTTTAGGCTGCAAAAAAATGATATTATGTTGATGGTATGAACAGTGATTATCAGATTAGATGAAAAAGCAAAACCCAAATATATGCTGCATGTTACAATGCTCCATTAAATAGAAACAAATAGGTTAATTTAAAATCAGAAGTTGTGAAGTGACTGAGATGTTACTATATTTGCAACGCTATATGCCAAGTAGATGAAAGATGATTGATGATAGATGATGATAGATAGATGATAGATAGATAATAGATGATACTGACAGAAACTGCAGTTATCTGAGTCAGAGAACAGAGATTTACCAAGTTGATCCCCCATGCCTAGTACTGTGAAGGTGACATGATGAGACCCAGAGGAATAATCTTACCTGTATAGTGAACTTAACTATAGGAAATAATAGATAATTCAAATATGAATCTGGTATAGAAGGGCAACTGTTCACACCTGCCCCTCCTTATAAAACAAAAGAAGCCTTTCTCCATAATATAAACAAAATCTGGAACAGAAAGGGAAGGCTCCAGGGTTCTTAACCTTTGTAATTTAAATAAATTTCTCTAAGCGGAAGTTAAGACAATCATCTTTTAAGTTTCCAATACAGAGTTTTATACCTTTTTGAAATATAAGCACAGGGGGAGATATGTCCCAATATCCCTATGGTAGTTATCTTCAAAATTTGTCCCTTAACCCAAGAACCTGGAAGGTAAACTTTTACCCATAGGGGAGACAAGGAGAGGGTGTATGTGTGTGTTCTTGTGCATGACTGTGTGTTTTAGGGGTGGGTGAGTTTCTTTGTTTTTTAATCTTCTGAATGGGAGCAAGTGTCTCTACCATGAAGAAAGCAACACACACTGTGTTATCAATAATCAGTGATCAAAAGATATCTAGAATGACTGCTTTAGTATTATACAAAATAATTTCAGAACAAAAATATTTATTAATGATACAGAGAGGCATTTCCTAATGATAGAGGGATCATTTCATCTGAAAGATATCATAATCCTAAACATTTAACCAATAACAGAATATCCTCAGAATGCACAAAGCAAAAACTGATAGAACTGGAGGGAGAAATAGATGAAACTATGATTATAGTCAGAGATTTCAACACCAGCTTGATAACTGATAGGGAAAAAAAAAACAGAAAATTAAGAATATAGGAGATTTGAACCATACTTTTAATTTGCCTAACTTAATCCCACTTTTCTTTTCCTAAAACAGAATACATAAGCTTTTTAAGTAGGGATTGGACTTTCATCAAGGCATACACCATGTTATGCCACTAGCAAAGACTCAATAATTTCAAAGCATTCAAATTATACAAAACATTTTCCTAAGCAAAACTAGGGCTAATAATAAAATTGATAATGGAAAGATCTCTGGAGCTACTCCATATTTTGGAAGCAGCACATTTCTAAATAGACATAGAAATTAAAATTAAAAAGTACTTTTTACTGAATGAAAATGACCACAACATAGCAAAATTTGTAAGATTCATCTGTAGCTGAATAGCACTATAATGTCCATATTGGTAGAAAATCCCTTAAAAGAAACAGACCAGCAAAGCTCACTCAGGAAGAGACAGGCAGCTTGAATAACACTAAATTTATTAAAATTGATTCTGTGGTTAAAAAATTTCCCAAAATGAAAAATCAAGGCCCAGATAACTTCACTGGGGAATTTCTTCACATTGTTAAGAGTGAATTATCTGTCCTCCCAGCTAAGAACAAAAATCTCTGCTAGTGCACTTTCAAAGGAATCTTTTCACTAAGATTTCTCTATTTTATGCATCATGAATGCTCCTATTTTCTAGGTCATTCATTCTTCATAGCACACATATACTATTATTTATCTCTACTTTATTTTTTGAATATTTATTTATTTATTTGAGAGAGAACAACAGCAAGGAGAAGGGTAGACAGAGAGGGAGAGGGAGAATCCCAAGCAGACTCCCCACTGAAGGTGAAGCCTGATGTGGGGCTCCATCCCAGAAACCTGAGGTCATGACCTGAGCCAAGATCAAGAGTCAGACACTTAACTGACTGAGCCACCCAGGTGCCCCTGTTTATCTCTACTTTAAATACAAATCTTCACATCCTCTTCTCCTGAAGGTCTACTGCTTTCCTGCCGTTCACAAAAAACCTCCTTGAAAACGTCTGTACCAGTACTACACAATAGAACTTTATGTGATGATGGAAATCAAGGAGTAAGACTCCATCTCATTTCTACAGATTGAACATAGAAAAAAGTCTGATAATATAAAATGCTGGTGACAACATGGCATAACTTGAATATTTTTAACATGTTGGTAGCTATGTAAATCCATACAATGCTTTGGAGAAAGTGAAGAGTAGCATTTAGCCGATGTGCTATCTTCCTTGGCTTCACCTTTATAGTATATGTAAGCCTGGCTCTCAGCTGCCAACGTCTCTATGTTTTTATCTGAGAGTGTTTTCTCTGTTCACACTTAACCCCAGGTGTGCATAGCATGCATGTAAGGCAGGCCAGAGTGCTAGGAATTAATGGCTCTAGGAATAGCCCTCAGCCAATGACAGGGGAGTTAATGTACAAATACTCCAGCTTGCTCACACTTAAGGCTGGATATATGTGAGGTCCAACCACATTCTACACCCGTTATTATAGCTTCTCTGCAGAATTAAGCACCAGTTTCCCACAATGGTAACTTGCCTAAAAATTCAACCCTTACTAGCTGCCTTCTTTTTCTTATTTCAATTCTTTCTGGGATTACTTCCCAGATAAACTACTTGCAATTGATTCCTTATCTCAGTGTCTGCTTTTCAGAGACACATATTATGATAGGCTTTTTCAAGTAAATATGAAGATGTGCATATCTATAAATCAGAAACTCCATCCCTAGGAATTCATGTTAGAAGAACTACTGCATATGTGCAACAGGATACATCTACAAAAATATCCTTGGTATCCCTCTTTGTTTTAGCAAATAACTGTTCACAAAAAAAGGTAACAAATTACTACCTTCATACAGTGTAATGCTACCCTCCAGTAAAAATAAATGGATTAGGGATGCCTGGTTGGCTCAGCAGTTGAGCGTCTGCCTTTGGCTCAGGGTGTGATCCCGGGACCGGGTTCAAGTCCCACATCAGGCTCCTTGCAGGACGACTGCTTCTGTCTCTGCCTCTCTCTCTCTCTCTCTCTCTGATGAATAAATAAATAAAATATTTTAAAAAATAAATAAATGGATTATAAATGTAAGTACCATCAAGTAAAAATCTCAAAATGTTCAGAGGAAAAAAAGTATTTTAAAGAATAAATGCATTATGATTCTTTTTTTATGAGGTGACAAATATGCACATAAAAAAGTGGTTAGAAGTACTAACATGATAATACTATAATATTACTGTGTATAGTAATATAATAATACTATAAGGAAAAACAAAAGAAAAAATATGTGAAGTTTAGGATAATGGCTATTTCTGAAGAAGGAGGGAAGTAGACTGGACATAAAGCATCTTCAAAGATGATGATAAGGGGATCTCTGGGTGGCTTAGCGGTTTGGCTCCTGCCTTCAGCCTAGAGCATGATCCTGGAGTCTTGGGATGGAGTCCCGCGTCGGGCTCCTTGCATGGAGCCTCCTTCTCCTTCTGCCTCTCTCTCTCTATGTCGCTCATGAATAAATACACAAAATCTTTAAAAAAGAAAGAAGATTTTAAAATACAAATTTTATAAGTAATATTTTGTGTCGACTTAATATTGAGATTAGAAAACTTAAAAAAAAATTATGATTAGAAAGGTAGTTTCTCCATTCACAAAATTATTACATATAAGATTAAAATTCATATATTTGGTTCTATATTATGTAGGATCAGTGAAAAATGAGTTTTCTGTGAATGTTGGCAAATGTTTTGATGTCAGTTCTATGTTACAGGAAGATTTTCTCATTTCCTAATTAGTGAAAGATAAATAACTGCATCTGAGTTTGGGCTTGACATCTGGAATTAGAGGTGACTCTTGAACAACACAGGTTTGAACTGCATGGGTCCACTTACATGTAGATTTTTTTTTTGGTAAATACAGTACTGTAAATGTATTTTCTCTTCCTTAGGATCTTCTTAATAATATTCTTTTTCTATTAGCTTATTTTATTGTAAAAATATATCATATGATACAGATAACATGCAAAATATGTTAATTGGCTTTGTTATCAGTAAGGCTTCCAGTCAAAAGTATGCTGTTAATACTTAATTTAAGCCTTTTGAGAGTCAGAAGTTATATGCGAATTTTTAACTGTGCAGGGATTGACACCTCTGACCCCCAAATTGTTCAAGACTCAACTGGATTTACATTTTCACAACAGCATGATGAGTATTGACTCACATGTTCACTCATGGAAAATGTTCTTCAGGAACATACTTAGAATGAATAATATACAAAATATAAAGGTGCTGAAAGACTACAGAAGTATCAAGCACACAAGAGAGTTAATTAAATGAACCCTGGTGAAGAACTTCATGGACTAAGAAAAAGGATCACAATGCCATGTATCTAGGAGATTTAATGGGTAAATACATATTTTCTTTATGTAAAGTCTTGATTTTTTGCTGAAGCATCTTAGAAGTTTCTGTCCAGCAATGATTTGTCTTTGTGTGAACAGTTCAGTAAATGCACATAGTATATTCGCTGCCTATGGAGTGCTCAGTGATGCAGCACCAACTGCTGTGCTATTTTTTTTTCCTACTGCTGTAGAAAGGAGATGGTATTTTCCCCATTCTTTAGTTTGTCCTTTTCACACTTCTTGTGTTTTGCTGATTTTCAAGTCATTTTTATCTATAAAACAAAAACAAAACAAAATAATGCCTTTACTCTTAAACTTATGGTTGCATTGAAACTTAAATAAAACAATAGGTGCTAAATGTTTTGTAAATAGTAAAACACTATACACACAACCAAACATTTGAGAAGTATCTTGCTGATTCTTGTTGAGGGTAATGTGAAAGGATGTTTGTCTTCTCTGGGCTTAGTTCTCTACCAATAGGGAAATGAATAGAAAACAATTTCTCACACTTACAAACAAAATGGTTTTCTTACCATTTTCTTACCGTTTCTTCTTTTTAATCTGACATTTGTAAGCTCAACACCTCAAGAACAGAATACTGTGAATATTTGTTGATGGATGTTGCTATTGATAATTTGCTCATACATCAGTCACTCGAGACTCCTAACATCACACCTCCTGTCTTACTTCATCTTGTCGAAATATGGTAAGCCCATATTTGAGATGCCTTCCCATCCAAGCCCAGAGGTAGGCACATGACATAACCTAATGAATATTTTTCCTAATACTCCTTTTGTAGAGTCAAATAATGCAATAATTGGAGGAAGCAGTTTGAAAATTAACAGTTGTTTAAATTTCTCAAGATACTCCTCTTCCTGTGCCAAATCTGCCTCAGTTGACTCCATAGTTTTTGCCCATTCTCTGAAGTTTCACTCTAATAGCTCAAGTTTTAAAAGAACAGTGTTTTGTTTTGTTTTTTTAAGTGAACATATCAAAGATTACTTTAGTTGGTAATTTTTATCTTATTTTTTCACTTAATTTTTTTCTTTTCACTATATTGAGATAAAATTGACATATAGTACTGTATAAGGTCTGCAACCTGACATTTTGATATATGTATCAATTGTGAAATTATACCACAATAGGATTAGTTAATACATCCATCACCTCACATAATTACAATTTGGTATATGTATACACTTAAAATCTACCCTCTTGGCAACTTTCAAGTATTTAATTGTTAACTAGAGTCACCAGGCCATACATTGGATCCCCAGAATTTATTCATCTAATAACTAGAAATGTGTACATTTTACCAACATTATCCCATTTTCCCACTCTCTGCCTCAGAAAGCCACCATCCTACTCTGTTTATGTTAAAAAAATCCATATATAAATGAGATGATCCAGTATTTCTTTTTTCTGTCTGACTTATTTCACTTAGCAAAATGCCTTTAATTTCCATTCATAATGTTGCAAATGGCAGGATTTCCTTCTTTTTTATAGCTGAGTAATATACCACATCTTCTTTAACCATTCATCCATAGAAGATACTTAGGCTGTTTCTGTGCTTCGACCATTTTGAATTATGCTACAATTAACATGGGGGGAAAACACGTCTTCAAAATTCTGATGCCATTTCCTTTGGCTAAATACCCAGAAGCAGAATTGGGATATCAGGTAAGAGTTCTTTTTCTAGTTTTTTGTGGAACCTCCATATTGTTTTCCATAATGGCTGAACAATTTATATGCCCACCAACAGTGAATAAGGTTATCTTTTCCTCACATCCTCATCAAACTTATGTCTTCTCTTTTTGTGATAACCCTTCTAACAAGTATGAGCTAAGAGCTCATTGGGGCTTTGATTTGCATTTCTTTGATGATTAGTGATATGGAGTATCTTTTCATGCACCTGTAGACCACTTATGTTTTCTCTGGAAAAAAAAATGTCTATTCGAGTAATCTGCCCATGTTTTATTTGGATTGCTTGATTTCTGCTATTAAGTTGTATGAGTTCCTTATATATTTTGATTATTACCCCCATCAGATACATGGTTTGAAAACATTTTATCTCATTACATAAGTTGCCTTCTCATCCTGCTGATTATTTATTTTGCTGAGTAGAATATTTTTATTAGATGTATTTATTTACTTTTGCTGTTGTGACTTGTGTATTTGGTGTCACAACTGAAATCATTGCCATGACCAACGTCAAATAGTTTTTCTCCGTTTCTTTTAGGAGTCTTAAAATTTCAGGCCTTAGATTTAAGTCTTTAATCTATCTCAAATTAAATTTTGTAAAACAGCAATTCTATTTCTTTTGATGTGAATATCCAGTCTTCCCAGACCCATTTATTAAAGAGACTATCCTTTTCCCATTGTGTGTTCTTAACTCCCTTTTTCAAATATTAACTGAATAAATATAGAGGGTTTATTTCCAGGCTCTTGATTCTATTCTATTGGTCAATGCGTTTGTTTCTATGCCAGTGCCATACTGTTTAATTACTATAGCTTTGTATTATATTTTGAAATCAGGAAATATTACACATCCTACTTAGTTATTCTTTCTCAAAATTATTCTGGCTGTCCAAGGTCTTTTGTTCCATACAAATTTTAGAACTGTTTTTTTTTCTATTTCTGTGAAAAAAGTCATTGGAATTTAGATAAGGATTATATGAGTTTATATATGGTTTTTGGTAGTTAACACATTTTAGCAATATTAATTCTTTCAATTGATTAACATGGGATACCTTTTCATTTGTTTGTGCCTTCTTTAATTTCTTTCACCAAAATCTCATAGTTTTCGCCATGTAGATCTTTGACTTCTTTGATAAACTTATTCTGAAGTGTCTTGTTATTTTTGATGCTATTGTGAATGAGATAGTTTTCTTTATTTCTTTTTCAGATGTTTCATTGCTGGTATACAGAAGCACTGTATGTTTCTTGATTTTTACACCTTGTAATTTCACTGAATTGCTGATTGGTTTCACAGTTTTTGGTTGAGCCTATAGGATTTTTTACTATATAAGATCACATCATCTGCAAATAATGACAATTTTACTTCTTGCTTTCTGATTTGGGTGGCTTTTATTTCTTTATCTTGCCTGATTACTCAGTACTAAGCTGAATAAGAGTGATGAGTGGGTAACTTTTTCTTGTTCTCGATCTAAAAGAAAAACCTTAAGACTTTCACTGATGAGTATATTATCCATAGGTTTGTTTTACACAGCCTTTATTATGTTGAAGTAAGTTCCTTTCTATATCTGATTTGTTGAAGGATTTTTGCATAAAAAGAATTCTATTTTGTCAAATGCTTTTCCTGAGTCTGTTAAGATGATTTGTATGATTTTTATCTTTCATTCTAGGAATGTAGTATATTACATTTGCATATGTTGAATCATAGTGGCTTTCCAAGGATAAATACCACTTGACCTGGTATATGATCCTTTTAATGTGCTGTAGAATTCAGTTTGCTAATATTTTGCTGAGAATTTTTGCATCTATATTCATCAGGGCTATTGTTCTGTAGTTTACTTTTATTATAGTGCTTTTTTTTTAATCTGGCTCTAGTGTTAGGATAATGCTCATTTATAAAATGAAATTGAAGTGTTTTCTCATCTTCAACTTTTTAGAATAATTTATGAATAACTCTGTTAATTCTTCACATTTTTGGTAGAATTCGCCAGTGAAAAACCATCTGGTCCTGGGTTTTAACTTGTTTTAAGGGTTTTTATTCTAATTTTTTCTCCTTATTCATTTTGGTCTGTTCTCATTTTCTATTTCTCCTTGACTCAGTCTTGGTAGGTTATGTAGGTTTCTAGAAATTTGTCCATTCCTTGTATGTTATCCAACTTATTGGCACATATTTGTTCAGAGTAGTTTCTTATGATCCTTTGTCTTTCTGTTAGTTGTAATATCTCTTCTTTTATTTATGATGCTTTTTTTGAGTCTTCCCCTTTTCTTTGTTAGCTTGGCTAAAGGTTGGTCCATTTTATTTATTTTTTCAAAAAACAGATCCAAGCTTTCTCAATCTTTTCTATTGCTTTTTTTTTTTTTTTTCTGGTCTCTCTTTCACTTATTTCTCATCTGATCTTTGTTATTTCCTTCCTTCTGCTAAATTAGTTTGTCTTTTTCTCTAGTTCCTTAATGAACTACTTTCTACTTCTCTAGTTCCTTGAGATTTTTTTCTTAATATAAGCGTTTATTGCTATAAACTTCCCTATTAGAATACTTTTGTGCATTCCATAAGTTTTGGTATGCTATGTTTCTGCTCATTTGTTTCAAGATATGTTTGGATTTCCCTTTTGATTTCTTCTTTGACCCCCAGGTTATTTAACACTGCATTTAATTTCTACATATTTATGAATTTTTCATGTTTCCTCCTGTTATTTGATTTCTAGTTTCATATCACTGTGGTCAGAAAAGATACTTGGTGTGATTTCAATGTTCTTAAATTTGTTAAGACATGAGTTGTTACCTAACATATGATATATCCTGGAGAAGTTCCATGTGTGCTTCAGAAAAATATGTGTTTTGCTACTTTGGTATGTAATATTTTATTTTCATCCAATAGGTCTAAAGTATTGTTCATAGAGGTGCCTGGCTGGCTCATCAGTGGAGCGTGTGACTCTTGATCTTGGGGTTGTGAGTTCAAGCCCCATGCTGGGTGTAGAGCTTACTAAAAAAAAATAAAATATAATTCAAGTCCTATATTTTCTTACTGGTTTTCTGCCTGGATGATCAATCTATTGTTGAAAAAGGAGTATTGAAACCCCTTCTATTATTGTTCTATTTTTCCCTTCTGATCTCTGAGTATTTCTGCAATATAGTTAGGTGCTCCAATGTTAGGTACATATATTTATTTATGATTATCAGGTCATCTTGATGAATTAACCCCTTTATTATTATATAATGGCCTTCTTTATCTCTTATTATAGCTTTTAATTAAAGGCTGTTTTGTCTAAGTTTAGACACCCCTGCTCTCTTTTGGTTTTTATTTGCGCGTTGTGTCTTTTTCCATCCATTCACATTGAGCCTTAGTTGAAGGGAGCTCCCGCAGGCAGCATGGAGTGGAGTCTTGTTTTTGCTTTGTTTTTTTTAAATCCATTCAGCCATTCTATATCTTTTCATGGGATAATTTAATCATTTACATTTAGAGCAATTTTTGATAGTAAGGACTTACTAATGCCATCTTATTAATTGTTTTCTGGCTGTTTTGTAATTCACTTATTCCTTTCTTTTTCTCTTCCTGACTTCCTTTGTGAACTGATGATAGTAGTTTTTGATTCCCTTCTCTTTGTCTTTTGTATCTACTGCATGGTTTTGCTTTGTGGTTACCAAGAAGTGAAAAGAGTAGTTTTAAGTGATTACTAACACAACAATGACCCTAAGTAGGAGCAATGAAAGAAAAGATTGTCTAAAAATCTTTTAGACAGATTGAAACTGAATTGAAGATATAGAAAAACAAGTTAACAACTTTGGTTGATTATGATTTTGAGTGCTGCAGTATCCTCACTTTTACAGTTTGTTCAAAAGGCCTTAGAGAGTAATGTAAGATGCTCAGGTTTAGATTTTAAATAGATGCTGTATACACACAATTTTCAAGTGTTTCCTACATACTGTTTTCTCTGGAGAAATTTATCTAAAAAAAATTCTTTTTTATCTGGAATACTTAAGAAACATTAAAGTGCACACTGACAAAACTAATAAGCCACTCACTACTCATACAAATCTATTGCGTGGACAGTCAGGATATCAGATAGTATAAAATTGTTTTATGGGGGATTTATCTTACTAAAGATGAAAGTTTATGCAGCAGTTCTAAAATTATTTATGAAAAATGAATTTATGTGTCACTTTGTGTCTGCCAACATTTCCTTCCTGTTTTAACAACCACAGTGCAATCAAAATGACCCAAAAATGCCCAGAAAAATATTCATTAAAATTGATTTTTCTGTCCAGTTACATTGCTAGTGAAAATGTATGAAATACATATATTTTATTTAGAGGGTCAGTTTTCTTTTCCTATAATGGAATGTCCTTAATAATATGTTTTTTACTAAGATAATGTCTCTAAAATGGGACAAGGCAAAAAGTTCTGATTTTTTAGAGAAATTGAGAAAAATCTTTTTCACAGATAAAGAGAAATGCATGGAGTTTCTGTTTGTGAGTTCTGATCTTTCAAGTGATGTGGAATATATTTCTATAACCAATAATTGCCTGTTTCTCTTTATTTTCAATAAGGCCAAAAGTAAAGGTAGTCAGGTGACAAACAATGGTAGTAGAAGTAGAGAGGGAGACTAAATGACACTCCACTTGTCATCACATGGAAACTGAAATATGGAGAAGGAAGAGCGAGAGGGAAAAGGACAATGGAAACTAACTCAACCTATGTGAATTAATAGGAATAATAATTTCATATTCTTAAAACTATGTGACTCAGAAAGAGGCAGCTTTTTTAATTCTCATTTTATTTGTGATGCCCTCAATCAGAATCATAAAGCTATCATAAAATCACTAACTGCAAACTCAACTCAGCAATTCATTTATGTGTATGGTCTGTGAATTCCTAGAAGTTATCCTAGTTGGAGAGATTTAGCTTCTTTCTGATTTTCACTGCTATTTACCCACCCTGAAGCAAACACAAACATTTCATAGTAACTGTGCTGTATAGTGTTTTGCTATATGTTAAGAAATATGCACATAAAATTGGCCCTATTACTGGACTGAACTATTTCTGTATCTCATATAAATTGGTTCTCATGGAGGAGCTGCCTGAGTAAAATGGACTATAAGTGAGGGCTGCAATCTAGTAAAAAGGGAAACTGGGAGTCCATTTAAGAATAGGAAGTATTCCTTTAACAACAGAATTTGATGTACCTGATAATAGTTTTCAAGAAAACAAACTGCTAAAACATCTGTCCCCAGTGTTATAAAAGAATAACTTCCAACTGATCTATCATGAAATTCAGTTACAGAAGACATTATGCCAGGATCATTGTTTTTGTTATTCTAATTTTGAATTTATTTTTTTTTTTTACTTACACACACTATTGTATTTGATGCAGGACAGTCTGTTACAAAACTAAAAATCATGAGGTGATGCTATAGTTCACCAGCATCTTCAGCTTTATTCCATAGGATGTTTGTTTAGTTTTACCCTCTGGCAGTTTTCTCTGGCAAAAAGCTTTCAAGAATGTGTGTCAGCCACAGAGCACAATAGGAAAAGCCAACATGGTGGTTTAGAGAATTAACAAGAGCAGCTATCTTCCTTGACAGATTGCTCTGTTTAATTATAGCTGTTGGGGATTGAATCAGCTGCTTGAACAACAGGGAAAATCAGAGGGTCATTAGGATGGTCTATTAATTTTCTTTCATGAGTAGTGGCATATCCATGATCTGCACATGCAGCTTAGCAGAACACTTTCCAAATCACTGGCCCTTGAAACCTCAATGATAGTTTTTAAAACCCCTGTGGTAACTCAAGGGATAAGAAAACTGCAGTGATTGTGGATGCAAACTATAGTAAAATTCATCAGATAGATAATTTTCTGTTTCAAAATTGATCTGAAATATTTTTAGAAAAATAAAAATAAAATAAATTCAATATGTCACCTTCTTCAGCTTAAACTATTACTTATTCCTGCAAGTAACTAAAGGGAACATTATATGCATTCCTTGGCTCATTTTTTTTTCATTGGAAGAAAATACATTTCTTATAAGTATTAAAATAAGTGTTCTCACCAAAAAAAGGAAAAAAATCCCTCACTTTCTGCCTTTCAGGTGGGACGCAAAAAAATAAAAACTCAAAACATCTATTGCATGTCATGAAAATCACTGGAATTGGAGCTGAAAAGATATTTATTTGGTGGCAATGTAGACTCCTAAGGAATGGCCTAAAATAACAAAACAACAATTTATGCAAACTTTAAGAGCATCCTCCAGGACATCCTTAAGTATTGTAGCAAGCTATAAGAACATCCTTCAGGGCTATCTCAGCACCCTCAGGATGCTGTAAATATTTCCAAGTCCTACACACCAATATGGGAAAGGAACTGGAACCGGAGTTGACAATTTTACAACTAACACATTGTCCTGAAAGCTCTCAGATCTTGAAATTCCCAGGAATCACAATTCTTAGTATCTTAGTAGGAGCAAAGATCACTTTTATGCAGATTGCCTTCAGTATATACAACTCTCTTTGCAGATGCCAGAATTGGATAATTAGCTTTACTAGAATCCGGCATTGAGAGGAGAGGTGTATATCAATTTAAGAGGACTTTCTAATCTATGCGTCTGACTGTAGAAAAGAAAATGCAATCCCTATAATTAATCCCTGTGTGTTTCTCAGGAATAGAAGAGCAGATAAGTACTAACCTAGTACAAGTAAAAGAAGAAATCAAGAACAATGGCACCACTGTAGTGGTCTCATTTTGTGATCTCATTTCTTCTGGTACATGAAGAAAAGGCAGAGCTCAAAAATGATCTAGATTCTTAGAATTTAATCTGTGAATTAAGCACTACAACGTTCTCTAATAAAATCATACCAAATATAGTTAAGGTTTCTTAAAGCATAATACATATTTTATTGTAACTGAACTGACCTTGCATAAAACAATCTCAAGGAAACCTTCTACACCTTTCTTTTCAAAACAGATTTAACTTATTATTTATATCCCAAATATAAATGATGAATTCCTCCTTGTTGAAAACATCTCTACAGTGAATTTTAATTACATCGCTTCCTTTTTTTCTTTTTATAGAGTCACATCTAAGATTATTTCTCTTCATAAATGGGTTAACCCTTGATGAGCTAGAAGTAATATAAAAAGCCAGTCATTAATTCTAAGCACATCTGCTCTAAGAAGTGTAGATGTTGAACACATGTTTATGTGCGCGCTTATGTACTTATGCAACTCCATTATGGGAAGTTATAGGCATACATCATTTTGTTTTGCTTTGCAGATACTGAGGGGTTTTGTTTTGTTTTGTGTTTTGTCTTTTGTTTTGTTTTGTTTACAAATTGAAGGTTTGTAGCAATCCTGCACAAAGCAAGTCTATCGGTGCCGTTTTTTCAAACACCATTTTCTCGCTTTGTGTCTCTGAGTCACACTTCTATAATTCTTGCAATATTTCAACTTATTTCATTGTTATTATATTTATTATAGATACCTATTATTAGTGGTCTTTGATATTACTATTGTAATTGCATCAAAACCACACCTATATAAGATAGCACATTCAATTTATAAATATTGTGTATGTTCTGAGTATTCCACTGACCAGCTGTTCCCCATCTCTCTTCCTCCCTCAGGCCTCTCTATTCCTTGAGACATAATGGCCTAGTGTCAAAATTAGGCCAATTAATAACCTTAGTATGGACTCTGAAGTAAAGGGAAGGGTTATACACCTCTCACATTTTTTTTTAAGATTTTACTTATTTATTCATGAGAGACACAGAGAGAGAGAGGCAGAGACATAGACGCAGGGCGAAGGGGCTCCCTGTAAGGACTCCAATGCAGGGCTGAATCCCAGGACTCTGGGATCATAACCTGAGCCAAAAGCAGATACTCAGATACTAAGCCACCTAGGTACTCCTCACACCTCTCATTTTATTTATTTTTTTTCTTTTTTTTTCTTTTTTATTGGTGTTCAATTTACTAACATACAGAATAACCCCCAGTGCCCGTCACCCATTCACTCCCACCCCCCGCCCTCCTCCCCTTCCAACACCCCTAGTTCGTTCATTTTAAATCAAAAGCTAAATCAAAAGCTAGAAGTGATTAAGCTTAGGAAGGAAGGAATTTTAAAAGCTACGATAGGCTGAAGCTAAGACTTCTGTGCCAGTTAGTCAAGATGTAAATGCAAAAGAAAAATTATTAAAGGAAATTAAAAGTGCTACTCCAGTGAAGACAGGAATAAGAAAGCAAAACGACCTAATTATTGATATGGGGAAAATTTTAGTGATCTGGATAGAAGATCAAACCAGCCACAACATTCCCTTAAGCCAAACCCAGGTCCAGAACATGGCTTTAAATCTTTTTAATTTTATGAAGGCTGAAAGAGGTGAGGAAGCTGCAGAAGAAAAGTTTGAAGCTAGCAGAGATTTGTTCATAAGATTTAAGGAAAGAAAAAAAGCCTCATAACATAAAAGTGAAAGTGCTGATATAGAAGCTGCAGCAAATTTTACAGAAGATCTAGCTAAGATAATCAATGAAAATGGCTACATTCAATAACAGGTATTCAATGTAGATGAAATAGCTTTCTATTGCAGGAAGATTTCATCTAAAACTTTCATAGCTAGAGAGGAAAAGCCAATGCCTGGCTTCAAAGCCTCAAAAATCAAGCTGACTCTTTTGTTAGGGGGTAATGCAACTGATGTCTTGAAGTTGAAACCAATGCTTTCTGAAAATCTTAAGGCCTTTAAGAATTATGCTAAATTGGACTTGTTGGATGACAGAAATCAGATATGCCCAGAAAAAATATTTCTTTCAAAATATTAATGCTCATTGACAATGTTACCCAAGAGCTCTGCAGGAGATGTACAATGAGATTAATGTTTTCATGCCTGCTGGCACAACATTCATCCGCAGCCCATGAATCAAGAAGTAACTTCAACTTTCAAGTCTTATTATTTAAGAAATACATTTGTAAGATAAAGCTACCATACATAGTGATTCTTCTGATGATCTGGGCAAAGGGAATCCAAAACTTTCTGGAAAGGCTTCTTCATTCTACATACCATTAACAACACTTGTTATTCAGGGAAGAGGTCAAAATATCAATATTAAAAGGAATTTGGAAGAAGTTGATTCCAACCTTCATAGTTGACTTTGAGGGGCTCAAGACTTCAGTGGAGGAAGTAACTGCAGATGTGGTAGAAATAGCAAGAGAAAGAGAAATAGAAGGAGGGGCCTGAAGATGGGACTGAATTGCTGCTATCTCATGATAAAAATTGAGCAGATGAGGAGTTGCTTCTTATGGATGAGCAAAAAAAGTGTTCTCTTGTGATGGAATCTATTCCTGGTAAAGATCTTACGAAGATTGTTGAAATGACAACAAAGGCTTTAGGTTATGACATGAAGCTAGTGATAAAGCAGTGTCAGGGTTTCAAAGGATTGACTCCAGTTTTAAAGAATGTTTTAGTGTGGGTAAAATGCTATCAACCAGCATTGCACACTACAGAAAAATCATTCAAGAAAGGAAGAGTAAATGCAGCAGACTTTGCTGTTGCCTTATTTGAAGAAATTACCACAGTCATCCTAAACTCCAGCAACCACCATGCTAATCAGTCAGCAGCCATCAATACCAAAGCAAAACCCTCCATGAGCTAAAATATAACAATGACTGAAAGCTACAATAATGGTTAGCAGTTTTTAGTGATAAAGTATTCTTTAATTAACATATGTACATTGCTTTTTTAGGCATAATTTTTATTGCACACTTAATTGACTACAGCATGGGGTAAACATGACTTTTATATTCCTTCACTGGGAAAAAAATTCATTTGATTTGCCTTATTATGATACATTTTTTTGCAGTTGGTCTTGAATTGAACCTTCAATATCTCTGAGGGATGCCTGTACTATATTTGTCTAAGACATTAATAAGGAGAGTGCTATCTGAGAGATACTAATGAGGATGATACGTCATTCAAGTCAGAAATCAAATCCCGAAAGGCATCTGGAACACAATGAATAAACAATCAGAAGTATTTAGCTGAAAGATCTCCATGACTCAAAGAAGCAAATTGTCATTTCAGAGGAAATAAGACCTAATATTATGAGTGAGTGGGATTCACCTCTGCAATTAGCTTCTATGCCTTCTCTAAGACCGTGCAAATAAGTACAATGTCATAAAAGTGCATTGATCATAGAGCATAAAGGAAAAAATAAGTCATTAGATGAACATATACATTTAAAGCAGATCAAATCTTGGATAACCATTGGAGTCTGACTACTGATGTTTGCTAAACAGTATTTCTTTTATATTTTTAATTTAATAAATGAAGCTCTTGTACACTGATATATTTGCAAAGCAGATAGTTGGAAGTAAGAAAACAAGTGTTCCAATGATATAGCTAATGTTACTTTCTTCATATCTCAGAGAATTAGAACAATTTTAAAGACCACTTCTCCCATATAGATTATTAAATAGGTAGAAAAATGGATTTCTTAGGCACTTTTTTAAAAAAATAATGACCCTAGAGAAACCCTTCAGCTAATTCACCATGAGCCTTTTTTATGAATAATCCATTTGTTTGAGGCAAGTTTTATATAAAATGGCTTAAATCACTCTAACTACAATTTGAATATTTAAATCTTCATCAAAGGATTATCTTTATTGATTGACTTTTTAATGGAACCTAATTTTTATTGCAGTTTTTATTTCACAGCAAACTGGAATGGATAATACAGAAAATTTCCAAATATCCCCTTTTCCCACATTTGCACAGCTTTCCCCACTGTCAACATCTCCCACCAGAGTGGTTCATTTGCTACAATTGATGAACCTATAGTGACACATTATCACTCAAAGTCCTTAATTTACATCAGGGTTCACTCTTAGCGTTGTACATTCTGTGTACAATATGTACAATAGCATGTATCCACCATTATAGTGGCACATCCACTGGTTTCACTGCCCTCCACTCCCCTCTAACCTGCATAGTCATCCTTCCCTTCTCCCAAACCCTGACACTACTGATTTTTTTACTGTCTTCATAGTTTTCCCTGTTTCAGGATGTCATGTAATTAGAATTCTACCGTCCTTTGTGGATCGGCTTCATTCACTTAGTAATATGTATTTAAGTTTTCTCCATATCTTTTCATGTCTTGGTATCTCATTTCTTTTTAGCATTGAATGATGTTCCATTGATGTACCACAGCTTATTCATCCATTTCATCTACTGAAGAACATGTTAGTTGCCTCCAAGATTTGACAATCATTTTTTTAAAGATTTTATTTATTTGAGAGAGAGAGAGAGAGAGAGAGAGTAAGTGAGCACGAGCAGAGGTGATGAGCAGAGGGAGAGGGAGAAGCAGATTCCCCACTAAGCAGGGACCCTGATCCGGAGCTCCGTCCTGGGACCCCAAGATCATGACCAGAGCTGACAGCAGATGTTTAACCAACTGAGCCACCCAGGCACCCCAAGATTTGACAATTATTAATCACGTTGCTATGAACACATATGTACAGCTACTTGTGTGAACATAAATTTCCAAATCTTTTGTGCAAATACCAAGAAGAGCAATTGCTACATCATATGGTAAATATGCTTAATTTTGTGAGAAACCATCACACTGTTCATTGTTGCTTTAATTTGCAATTTCCTAATGCATGAGGTTGAACATCTTTTCATATGCTTATATGCCATCTGTATATCTTTGGGTGAGGTATCTCTTTGGTTTTTTGCCCATTTTTTAATCAGGTTGTTTGTTTTCTTACTGTTGAGATGTTTTCTTATTTTTTTTTTTTTAAGTAGACCTACACAAAATGTGAGGCTTGAACTCACAACCCCTAGATCAAGAGTTGCATGCTCTACCAAATAAGCCAGCCATACACCCATTATTATTGAGTCTTAAGAGTTCTTTGTTTATTTTGGTTAATAGTCTCTTGCTGATATTTATCTAACAATTGGTTTTGTTTCCTGAAGTATATTTTCTCATATCTGTTTCATTTATGACAATGATTTTTTAATCTACATTTTTCAAAGAGTGTAGATTACAGGAAAAAATACACAAAAATACACCTTCAAGAATGTATCACATGTTAACTTTGTATTTGCCCTAGATTCTTTGACATTCATATATAAAATGTGTTTTTACCATAACAAGAGTTTTAAACTGGTATTCTACTATATAATTTAGCAAATAGTATTGTAGACATCATTCAACTTTCAAGACAGATTTTATATACACCCTTTTGAAGGTCATTGTGGCAAATTTAGTTAGGGTTTGGAGGATAAAACAAAAATTTCACTACCTCACTACTTCTTAAAAGCTGTATTTTAATATGGCAGTATAAGGTATTAAGGTATAAAAGTGACAAAGCTAGGGATTAAATATGATTTTAAAATGTAAGCATAAGGGCAGCCCCAGGTGGCTCAGTGGTTTAGCGCTGCCTTCAGCCCAGGGCTTGATCCTGGAGACCCGGGGTCAAGTCCCACGTCAGGATCCCTGCATGGAGCCTGCTCCTCCTTCTGCCTGTGTCTCTGCCTCTCTTTCTCTGTGTCTCTCATGAATAAATAAATAAAATATTAAAAAAATAAAGTACACTGAACATTTAAAAAAATGTAAGCATAAGGTGCCATGCAAATTATACCCAATGTTAAAATTCAATGACATCATGCCACTCCAAATTTTTCACTACTCAACTTTGTCTTAGTAGTTTTATGAATTCTTCCTATTGTTCTCCACTTAGAATTGAAATGCTCTATAGTTATTAGTCCTTGGTGCTAATCTATCCTCAAGCCCATTCACTTTCTTGATGAACTAATTCATTATCATACTATGAAATGCCATCTATAGACCAATGACTACAACATATTTTCCATCTCATACTATATTTTCAATACTTCATTCCATAGTTCATTTAATAATATCTTCATTTTTCCAACTTATAGTCCAAAAAATTGTCATTCATTTTTCTTTTCTGCTCACACCTCATACATTAGGAAATTCTATTGGCTCTGTCTTTAAAATACTCCATGTAGAATGTAACAACGCCTTACCTATCCTTCTCTTATCCTTCTCCAAGCAACATTATCCTTATTTGTCTGGATTACTGAAGTAATCTTCTTACAGCTCCTCCTATGTTTGCCCTTTCTTTCATACTTTCTATGAAACACAGCAGCTGAATTGATGATTTTTAAATAGAATTCAATTTATCTCACTCTTCTCAAAATTTATTTTACTGAGCAGAAAAGTCAAATTTCTAATGGCCTTAGGTGGCCCCCAATTACTCTCTAAACTCATATTTTACTACTTTCCCTCTTGATCACTCCACTTCATTTAAAATGGCATTGTTGTTGTCCTCCTTTTAACACATCAGAAATATTCCATCCTTAGAAGGGTCTGTACTATTTCAACTGGATTTTTGTATTTTTATTGTCTGCCTTTTTCCATTGAAATGTAAACTCTACAAAGAGAGTGACATTTTTTTTTTGTTTTGTTTTTTGTTCACTATTCTATCCTAGAGACCTAGTTGAGTACCTGGATATATTAGCTTCTTTATAAGTATTTGCTAAACAAATGAAATATAAGAAAATTTAAAATTGACTGTATCCTCACCTCTGGGGATTAGAATTGCAGGTACAAATATAAATTTCTTTAAATTATATTTTGTTAATACACCTCCATGCAAACACATTGAAATTATTTTTAGTGTGTAATGAACTAGTTACCATTATAAACCACTCAGTAACCACTCAATTGAGTCAAAACTGGTCCTGTGTATAGCAGAGTCTGTGCTGACTGAATAAAGTAGCAAATATGCACAATATGAAAAATAGTAAAATGGAACCAAGTTAACTGATAGGTAAGGCATTAATCTCTATAACTATAAAATTATTACAAATAAAATATGGTACAGGCAGGGCAATATATTTTCATTGCAGAAATACAAACACACTTTTCCATTCAAATACATATATTAATATATTTTTAAACAACCCTCCAGGAAGCAGTGTTGAGACAAAGACAGAAGGGATCATATAAAGAGGGTGCTATTTTATAAAAGAGAATAGTAAGATGTGAGTGCTTATAAATCAGATCATCTACCTAGGGTATATCTTATGATCTCTGTCTCCAAACCAAAGCTAAAAGTGTCTTATTATAAAATTGTACATGAGAGTATAAATTTTTATATGATATATGAAAACCCATTACAGTAATTTTTCCTTGTTAACAGAACCTTAATATTGTTTTGTGTCATCTAGCCATATTCCCCAGGGAATGAATTTTGATTAGCTCAAGCTAAACTGATAAATCCATTCCCTTGACACGGCTAGTAATGCTCATGAAAAACCATGTTGGACAATTAGAGAAGATAGTAATTCTATTGGAATCTTCTGATAAATTTCTCTCACTCTAAAAGTAGCTGTGGAATTTTTGCTGTAATAATTCATTTTAATTTAAATAAAAGTTTAATTAATACGTACATACAAAATGTTCACAATTCATGAGCGCGTAGTAGATTGAATCTTCATAAGGAGAACAAACCCAAGTATTACCATGCATATAAAAAAAATTAGAACATTACTAGTGTTCTAGAAGTCATTTTTCTGTCTCATTACAGTTGCTACTATATAGAAACTAAACTTTAACACTCTATTAGTCTTTATTATGCTGGACTTTATATAAGTAGATCTATACAATAAATTTCTTTGTGTTTGTCTTCTTTTGATTACCACTGTTTGTGAGATTTATCCATGTTGTAAAACATAACAATAGTTTTGGGTTTTCATTTGTTTTGGTTGGTTAGTTTGGTTTTTGTTTGTTTGCTTCATTCTCATAGTTGTATTTTATCTGTCATTATACAACAATTAATTTATCCAGTCCATTGTTGACAGGTTTTAGTTATTATGAATAAAGTAGCTAACAATACTATTTAAACATGACCTCTAAAACAAGCATGAATAGGTTTTCTATTTTCACATTTCCCTATCATTCTCCATGTCTTACTAAAATTTGGTATCTTTAATATATTCCAATATTGGCCATTTTGGTAGCTGTACAGAGTTTAATTTAATTTTTTTCAAAAAAGTTAATATTGAATACCTTTTCTTTTTTCTTTTTCTTTTTCTTTTTGGCCATTGGGATATATCCTTTTGTATAGTGCCTAGTTCTTTATATGCTCCTTAAAATTAATTTATTAGAGATACATATCAATTTCTATATTTATATGTGATATATAAATATTTATAGGAAATATATATGTAAATATATGCATATTGCAAATACTTTACTGACAGTGTAGTTTAGTTTCATTTAGATTAAGAATTTTAATAGTCATGAAGTTAGCTCATAATGCCTTTTCTTATCTTCTACTGTCACTGTACTGTCTTTCGCATTTGGATCTACCAGCTACTTGGAATTGATTTATGCATATGGCGTGAGGTAATGGTCCAAGTAAATATGCAAGTCATTCAGCAAAATTACTGAAAAATTGATTTTTCAGTACTTCCTATGTACATCCTATTGTATTGCAGCGTTTTCTTTGTTATAAGTGATCTATCATGTGACTGTGTGTTGTTTCTAGAATGATTATTCTTTATTTTTAAGATTTTATTTATTTATTCATGAGAGACACAGAGAGAGAGGGAGAGAAAAAGAGAGAGGTAGAGACACAGGCAGAGGGAGAAGCAGGCTCCACGCAGGGACATCCTGGGACTCCAGGATGAGACTCCATCCTGGGACTCCAAGATCACGCCCTAAGCCAAAGGCAGACACTCAACTGCTGAGCCATCTAGGCATCCCTGGATTGATTATTCTAACAATTTGTCTGTTATCTGTCCTTCATGATACAATCTTAATTATTTTAGCTCTTTAATATATTTTATTCTGCAGTTTTATTTTTTGTATTCAAGATTATCTTGGATATTCTAACTTAGTTTGAATTTCTACATAAATTTTAATTTTAAAAATTTTATCACCAAAAAATAATCCTTGATATTTTAATATAGAAATGCATAAATTTTATAGATTAAAATAGACAATTAGGCATATCTTAATATTGATTGTTCCAACATAAATATGACATATCATTCCAGTACTCTCCAGGAGAAAACTTATAATAATTAATTAAGTGTGATGTTTTGCTAGAGATGTTTGTAATCAGGTTTAAAAAGTTTGTGTTCCTAGTTTGCTGAATTTTTATCATAAATGGATATCCTGCATTTATTGTGGATATCATTCAATTTTTCTTATATTCTGTTAACATAATGAACATAAACCTTGTATTTCCAAAATAATTGTATTATATTACCATATATATGTATATGTATTATATTACCATATATATATATATATATATATATATATATATATTGCTTTCATCTGCTAATATTTTGCTTGGAATTTTGCATTTAAATATATCAGAGAAACTGGCATACATTTTGTTTTCATGTAAAAATCTTTATCAGGTTTTGGTACCAAGTTTATTCAGCCCACATAAAATTAAACACAAGGATTTTTTCCTTTTTCACTTTCTGGAAAAAAAATGTTTGAAATTGGTGTTATGTTTTCTTTACATTTTTGGGATCCAGCTGTGAAGATGTAAGGACTTGGAATTAAATTTTTTTGGAAATTTTTAAACATGAATTCAACTTATGTGGGAGATTTTTTTCAACAAACTTATCAACTTTACTTGAATTTAAAAAGTAATTGGCATGCTGTCCATGCCATTATCTTTAGGATCTATGATGCTTTTTTGTCTAATAATGTTATTGGAAATTGGTGCTTTTGTTAGCTTGATTCCTCTTACAAGCAGACACCAAGAGAGGGTTAACAAATTCTACACTGAAATATAATGACATGTTAATCATATCAATAATATTTAGTATGTAGACTTTTAACAGTAAAGTACTGACAATCTAATTTTAATTTATTTTGATATCTATAGGTAATATTCTTAGAGACATTAAATTTCTTCCAATGACCAATAAAACACATATTTTCCCAGCCACTCACAGTTACTGGCAGATGCCAACTCCTGCAGAAGAAAATTATACCTCTCTCCATAACACACAGCAGGACTTCTTTCTCAGAATGTAGACAATTTATCATAAAACAAATCTTTCAAGACATCATCAAGCAGAAATCCACCAGAATTCTGATGCATCTATCATGAGTCAATGACTAATGTAGTAACACCCTTCTTAGTTTTTATATTCTAGTCTACAATAATCCTTAGAATGATTTGGTCTTTCTTGCATTGTATCCAATATTTGTATCCTCCCCATCCTAGCTAAATCTTCTCTTGTGTCTTGCAGAATTTTTGCTACAATTTTTTTTAACTGTCCTTTCTGCAGTACCTATGAATTTTATTTCTATCTGTGAGCGCCAAGTGTCAACTGGCTTTCACTAACACCATTTACTTAGTGCTCTTTCAAGTGTGATCAGTGCATTCTTTCATATCTCATATACATCCAGGTCTTGACATTACTGCCATTCCAATTATATTGATGTGTCCTCCACCTCTATTGAGATTCATGGTCATACAATTACATTCTCCTTCTTATGTCTGTCACTTATTTAGATCCTTGTCACTTTTCCTCATTATTTAACTTGAACTCACATACTCTTCCTTCCCACAATTTTATTTGCTACCATCCTAAATCTGTTCAAATTTCACACTGATCATCTATTCAATTCAAATCCCTTGTCCCTTTGACCACTTTGTCCTTAGTGAAGTTACCCTTTCTTGTAGTTTGGCCTTTATCAGTATTCAAAACTTGTCACCCACAAAATCTCTAATCAAAACATTCCACTCTCTCGAAAATATCTCTTATTCTTTAAACTATGAAGGCATTGCTTAAACCATTTAAGGTTTTTTCTCACTCAAAAACAAAAACAAATCTTAAGTCCTGAAAAAATCTCATTCTCTCAGAAATTATACTTGGACAGCTTTTACTACAGTCCTTTCTCTACATAGAAGTCTTTTTTCTGGACCTCAGTTGTTGGCTTCAGGCTTTTTTTTTTTTTTTTTTTTTTTTTTTTTTCAAGGATTCAGTGATGTGTTATCAAAGATTCTGGTTCTTTCCATCTCTTGCTCAGCCATCCATGGTGTGGCTTCCCCTTCAGGCCGGTTGCAAGATAGCTACAACTTTCAGGCATTACATCCTGAATAACAGGAGACAAAGAAAGACCATTTTTACCTGCACTCTCTTTAAGGAATCCATCATCACTTTTTTATTTGGATTATTTCAAGTACCTACTAACTAGTGTCTATCTATATGATGCTGTCTTCTCTGTAGAATAATTATGCATAGAACAACTAGATTAAATTGCTCACATGTAGATATTTCCATTTCACTCACTTGTTTGCAGTGCTTAAATGCCTTTTCAGCACACTTTCCAAATTCTTAAAAAGTCTAAACATACTTTTAAACATACCTCTTGCCAAACACCCCAGTTTCATTGTGAAACAACCTTCTTCTTGCTTACCAGCCTCGTGACACTTTTCTGTTTAAGTTATTTGCAAACACTTATTTCATTACCTTCTTACATGCTAGCCTTTATTGCTGAAATATTTTCTCCTACTTCGTGATATTCTCTTTTTAACAAGGCCAACCTTTTCTTTTCAGTTTTCAGGAAATGACTCCAGGACATGTCATGTCATTCTTCACTATACATTCTGCCTTTCTTTTGAGGCGCTTATCACAAATATAAGTGCATAAAGGTTTGTCTAATTCCAACCCTTACAATTTTGATCTCCCTTCATAAATCCTAAATTTCTTGAGGGTAAATGTCATCTGTCTTTCTTGCTCTGTCTCAGAAAATAGCTGCATGTGGTACATATTAAAACACACATACATATACGGACATACACATATGGTGAAATAGAGATAAAAGTAGTTAAAAATAATTTATATTTCCTATAAAAATTAAAAGATAATTTTTATTTCTTCCATATTCATTTTCTGTTTACAACATTTCTCACACTCTTTCCACTTTTTCAGTAATTTGGCTCCTCTTTCACATACAAATGAATGGGCAACCGATAACACTAACTTTGTTTCCTGTTTCCAGAGGCAAGATTATTTGTTTTAACATCTGTTCTTCATTATTTTCCCCTTTGGCATCAGAAATCATATTTTTATAAACCAACTAAAGATAATGTATAATTTTCTCCAGCTACATTTAGTATTTATGTGTAAGGTAGAAGTGATAAAACTTGAATCAATCGGGGATAAAGTTTTTCTTAGCAAAATAATGGAAGACTAGAGAGTTAAGGAGAATAAGTTGTTATAAAAACAGCCATTGAATTGATAATATGCTTAGCCTTTTGTAGATATGGAAGAAAAATAACCCATTCATACAGTACAGGGGCTAGTAAAAAGGTATAATTGGAATGAAGACAAGAATGATAGATATAATGAAATGGAAAGAAGAATAGGTTTAGAAATGGATTTTAGGGTTGAAAAAATTCTGAATGATAACAGGATCTATTATTCTATCAGTTATGTAGGCAAGAAGGAAGTAGAGTTAAATATATATATAATTCATTTATAATACACATAAAATTATATTAAATATAATATACAAAATATACACTGACTATATATAATTGAATGTGTGTGTGAAAACATAAAATGGGACAGACTTAGAGCATGAAAAAGATGCCAATCCTTAAAATATAATTTTGGATTGACCAATTTGACTAATTGGGGGCATTAGAACTTTATTTTTTAGTTTTCTTCTATAATTGCCAAAGTTTTATCTGTCTATGGAAAAAAAACTCTCTAGAAATGTCTATTTTCCCTTGCTAAAACAAAAAGTATCATTTTGGGGTTTTGGGAATTTGCACTCTAGAATCCTACTTTTAAATTGCAATGCTCTCCCTCTACAGTTACATATTTTTCTGGGACTTATCAAGAGTGAGTTGGTATGTCTAGGTGGAATAGTATTACACTATAATTAATTGTCATTGTATTGATCCTATTGTGTTCTAATGTGAGCTATCACTATAGCAGAAGACAAAACTGGCAGAATATTTTGTGTATAAAGACATCAGTATGCAAAAGTATGAGTTACATTATATGATTAAATTAATACTTGTGGCTGGAAATATTTGCCTCATAACAAAGAGATTCCATTTAATTATCATGTACTCATCACATTCATCAAATGTCTGAAATTATCTTTTGTGGAAGTACTTTCAACTACAATGCCAAAATACCAGATGATTTGCGAATAGCAACAGGATAAATGGAACATCTTCAACCACTAGGTTCTAAGGTGAATAGGATGTGGGAAAATGCATTCTTCACTTCAGAGGGCTGCAGTGAAAAAGAGACTCAGCATACAGCCAGGATTCAGTTGACCCAAAAGTGAAGGAAACTTTCAGAAAGGAAATTGAGGGCACATGTTGCCTTTATGATGAAAGATTATGCACTTCAGAGATTAGAGTGAAAATATTTGGGCTAATAGAAAATGAAATTTAATAGAACCACATTAGATTATGTATAAAACAATATGGTGATGTGTCCTTGTGATATGAATGATCTGGGAAACTAGGACTTCTGATCATCACAAAAGTGAACAGAAATGTAAGGAACCTTACTTTTAGATCTCTATAAAAGCTGTTATTCAGTAAAAATGAGAGAAATTCTCAGGTTTCATAAAAGTTGAGGTTCCAGATCACCTCTTGAGAAGGACTACTGTCCTTAAAATCCCATTCTTTAAATATTTAGGCATAAAGATTGAGCTCAAATTAAATACATTCCTCACTTTTAAACAAAAACCTGAAATGATTTTGATAAATAGACCCTGATTTTAAGTCAAATCATGTATCTCTCATTCTTTCTCCTCTTTCATACATACTTACACACATGTGTGCACACACAGTGGGCATGCACACAGTCTTACAACTTTACTTTTGCTCATACATAGTCATAAATATTTCCTTCAGTGGAATAGAAAGGTTACAAATTTTGCTCATGCATATTCACATATGCTTCCTTAATTGGAATAGATAGGGTTAGATATATTGTGCTTATGAGAAGGGATTTAATTGTGGTGAGAGAGTCTATAGGATCTAGAGAACTAGACTACCTATGTTCAAATGTTGTGACCCACTACTTGATAGCTACATAATCAGTGCCTGTGGACAACCTTTCAATGACTGAGTTTTTTCTTTTACAAGATAATGATGACATTTCCAACATGTAGTGTTGTTGTTAAGATTAAATGAGATAAAATATATAAAGAGATAAAGGAGATAAAAAAGCATCTCAAGCAGTATCTTGCATATGTTGATGTTCAATAAATATTAGCTCTTGTCTTTGTTGTTCTTATACTGAAAAAGGTTTAAATCTGTTCTCATTGATATTTTCAGTTATGTGGAGGGAAGCTGTATAAAAATTAGAGTGACTAAAGATTTACAAAAGTTATTTAGCCTATTTTCAGCTTACTTTCTTCAGCCATATAAGGAATTGAGATAGATGATTTCTTTCAGTTCTCAGATCCTACTATTCCATCACTAAGTTTTTATCCTCTGGTAAAATAAAGAAGTGTTATTAGACATATTACTAATTTATTATTCAGGATATTAATATCATCATTCAAAAAAAAACTAAAGGAAAATATATGCACATACCCATGCATGTCTTTTCCAGAATCATGTAGCTAACTATTTCAATGATCACTTTTCTTTTATACCAAATTAATAAATCCCATAGTATTGTAATAAGTTGTAAATTGAGAGGAAATATAGTGTTTATTAATGCATTCACCAGACATGTGAATACCTTACTTTTATAACTTGCATGTTAAGCAAGTCCTGAAGCATGCCTTACACTGGTCCAAATCTTTCATAATCAATTGAGGTGAAGCAGGTTAATATTTTCCTAATATTATTTTGGATTCCTTCTCTCCACCTATTTACTAACAACCATTAATAAATTAATTTTCACTTGCTCTTTATATATAATATAAATATAATATATATAATATATATAATATTTATATATAATAAGTAAACATCCATTTTCATTTGTCAGTATGTTGAATGCTATTGTCCTTAAGCTATGCCTCTGGCTGATTTTTTTAAATATTTTTTTAAAACAATCTTTTTTTTTTAAACATAATCTTGACAATATTTTTACTTTCTTGTAAATATCTTAGGTATTCACTTATTAAAAATTAATGAGTAAATATATATATGTATATATTTATGCACATATATACATATATAATTTTATGTATAATTTTTGCACACATATATACATATCATTTTATGGGTGCATCCCTGCTAAGTCTTATCTAATAGTTATCAAGGGATTTTTTTTTAAAGATTTTATTCATCCATTCATGAAAGACACAGAAAGGAGACAGAGACACAGGCAGAGGGAGAAGCAGGTTTCATCAGGGAGCCCAATGTGGGACTTGATCCTGGGTCTCCAGGATCATGCTCTGGGCAGACGGCAGGCACTAAACTGCTGAGCCACCCGGGCTGCCCTCAAGGGATTTTTGACACACATCTCTTAATAATAAATTACCACTGTATAACACAATGAAACAAATTAATTATGCATAAGTTCACACTATCTCTTATATGGTAAGCCAGTTTTCCAGTTCTCCTATAGCAGTGCTTCCCAAACTTTTATACATCATGGCACATGGAGAAAATGACTAAGAGAATCTAACCCTGGATTGAACTGTAAGAACTGTCTACATGTGGAATGACATTAAAATTCCTTTCATATTTTATATATCAAATAATTTTTAAAGATATTATCTTATTATTTATTCATTAGAGACAGAGAGAGAGAGAGAGGCAAAGACACAGGCAGAAGGAGAAGCAGGCTCTGACATGGGACTCGATCCAGGGACTCCAGGATCATGCCCTGGGCTGAAGGCAGGTGCTAAACCGCTGAGCCACCCAGGGATCCCCTATATTAAATAATTTTAAAAAATAAACATATTGTTGGAATGGTTGAATATGGGCCATCAATGTAAACATAAACCTTTTACATTTGGTTTTATATTTGAAATGGTTATGTTCGATGCTTACCTAGATTTTTAAGTGATTATATCTCCAGATTCTTACTGGTGACTACCTTCAAGGAACTCCACATAAACAGATGGAATAAATTAACATTTAATATTTGCCACTGTCCAAAAAAATAAAAGGAAAAATTATATATAAAAATATATAATTTCTTTTTACTATTCAGTTAGAAATATTAAATATTAGTAGCATGTTTAGACTTTGAAAGCCACAAAAGTATTTTATATCAAGTTCCTAAAATTAATAATAGTGACCTAACTTAAGGAATGAACATGTATTTGTAGATGTATCTCTACTTAGGTACTTAGTACGTTTAAGTCTCCCCTCAAGCCCATTGACAATCGGTTGGATAGTGCACCATGGTTTTTACGTTTTTAGGACCTGGAATATCCTCACTGGTAACAGTAAAGACTCCTTGCCCATGAGAAGCAAGATTCCATCTATAGCTGGTTGACGAGGTAGGTGTTCAATTCATAGACCCTCCTTGACCATGTATCAAAGTGGTGGGCACTGGTTTGTTGCTCCCTATATTTGTTGCCTACAGGTAATGTGTGTAGCAAATTCTTCTTGGGCTTCCTTCTATGAAGTTTCTGATAAACCTAGAAGAAATTTGCTGAGGTCTGTAGTTACTCTTGAAGAGAGGCAACCCTCTCTTCAAAAAGGTAACCTATTTGTGGTATTTTAGTAGGGAAGCTCTGATTCACAGTATAGATATTTCTCTACCTCATGTCTATTACAAGTAAATCATGGAAGAGAAGATAACTTATATGAAATAAATGATTATTCCACTTACACTTTGTTAATAGACCATATGCACTCTGAACTGTTTGTCAATTTGAACAGAATAGTCTTAGGATAGAAAGCTTTCTTATCCTACCAATTTTCAATATTAAATAAGTATTTGAGTCTTTGCATACTATATGCTAAGCCCTAGGCTAGTCACTGGAATTAAAATGGTAAACAAAATCATGATAGTGATGTATCTACAAGGTGTTTTCTAGCTTATTTATAGTATGTGACCACTAGAATATCATAAAGCTGAAGTTGCATACAAAATTAAACTCTTAATCTCATTGAATGGCAGTAGAACCAACTAAATTAAATAATACAGAGATAATCTGGCAAGCTGATATATGACATTATATTAATCACAGCACAAATATTTTCTTCACAAAGCAGGGAATACTATTTTTTATTTGGTTAAAATGTTGTGTGGAAGGATAAAACATTGCAAGACAATTCAATTCACATATGAATCACCAAGAATTAATATCAGACTCCACAAGTTAAAGAGTAAAGTTCCCAATGAGATTGCTCTCACACCAGATGCTAGATGCCAACCACATGCACTTCTTACCAACTGGTAGCAAATCCCAGAAGTTCCCACAACCTTTTAGGTTCTATAATTCATTAGAACAACTCCAGAATGCAGGAAAGTGCTTTATTTAATTACAATTTTATTATAAAGGATAAAATCAGGACTAGTCAAATGAAGAGACCCAAAAAGCAGATTTAGGAAAGTCCTGAACACAAAGCTTCCGTGTTCTTTCCCTGTGTAATCAGGGAATAATATCCTCTTGGCACATTGTTGTGTTTACCCTCAGGAGGTTCCACCAAGCTTCAGCATCCAGAATTTGTATTAAGCTTTCATTACCCATGTAAGGTTGACTGCATCACGGACCTGGTGTTTGAATTCAAATTCTAGCCTACACTGTCTCTCTCCAGAGATGGGGAGGTCATACTGTTATTACATAGCTCAATGTCTCAACATTCTAATTAAACTGTTGGTCTTGGGATCCCTGGGTGGCGCAGCGGTTTGGCGCCTGCCTTTGGCCCAGGGCGCGATCCTGGAGACCCGGGATCGAGTCCCACATCGGGCTCCCGGTGCATGGAGCCTGCTTCTCCCTCTGCCTGTGTCTCTGCCTCTCTCTCTCTCTCTGTGACTATCATGAATAAATAAATAAAAAATCTTAAAAAAAAATAAAATAAACTGTTGGTCTTTTTTAAAGATTTTATTTATTTATTTATTTATTTATTTATTTATTTATTTATTTATGAGAGACACAGAGATAGAAAGGCAGAGACAAAGGCAGAGGGAGAAGCAGGATCCATGCAGAGAGCCCAATATGGGACTCGATCCCAGGACCCTGGGATCACGCCCTGAGCTGATGGCAGATGCTCCACCACTGATGCTCAACCATCTCTTTGGCATAACTATCAAAAAGCCAACCAAGAGTCATCTCATAGCATAAATTTGTAGGCCTAGGAGTAACAGAGGAATTCCAATCACTCAGGAAGGTCCAAGGGTTTGAGGTTGTTTCTCCCCAGGAACCAAGATAAAGACTGGAAAGATTCTTTGTTATACCACATGAACTTTGGCCGTATGTAAGTGAAACAAAACTCCTTCCTTCCAATCATAAATCCAACCCAACATATTCACCCATTCTGTATAAAAAGCTTTTGTGTCTATAAAATAGCATGTACCACATGGTATAGGTAGAGAACTATTACAACATTTTTCCTCCTGTGAGCCAGATAAGAACACAGGAGGTGTTATAAAGGGATATATGTCAGGGGTATATGTCAGGGGTGAGGTATGTCAGGGGTGCAATGATTAGGAGAAGAACATGGCAGATTCCATAAGGAGCTCAGTGCTGAGAAATTTCTGGGGAAAATAAAGACTGTTTTCTGTGACCAAGTCCACTTTTTTTTTTCCAACTAGCTAAGGAAGAACGAAATAAGTTGGTTGAGTCTACTTCAGCCCACAGAAGACTACAGAATTAGAGAGGCTTCCCTCTGATGCCTGGGTAGAAAACTGACAACCTGGTTGTGTCGGTTTGCTCCAATAAGGATAACACAGCTAGGATACAGATAAAATTAGATTCATCACATGATTACATTTTAATAGTACTATTTTCTGAGAAACATCTGTCTCCTTTATGTATAAGTATGGTACTTAAATATAGATAGGATAAGAATCACTAGACTTGTATTTTCCAATGCTTTAGTGGTGATCACAATTTTTCATATCTAACAGAACTTGATATATCTTCTAATGACTATTATGATAGGAAGGAAATGATCCAGGACTTTCCACTTGAGTCTTCCTGTCCTGATGGCTCTTACTCCATGGTTCAGGGAGACAGGGTGAGTACTCTGCCACTTATTGTAAATCTATATGCATTGTGCTTGTCACTGAGGACGAAACTCAGTAATGGGATGAACAGGATGTATTCATAATCTCTTCTACATTATGAAACCAATATGAGGCAAGCTTGGATTAAAACTATACTTATTATTTAAATTCCATAAGCCTCCTCTCTGTTAAATACATCACCATGGCATTCATAATCTCTCTTACCATCCTCTAAACTTTATTTCTCTTACATCACTGCATAGTTACTCTGAAAAAGACCATAGTTCCCTTGAATATGAGTAAGAGGAACATTTACAGAATGCAGATATATTGTTATGAAGGCCATGTCTCAAGTGTAACTGGCTTCCCCTTCACTCAGAGAGATTTTTATATCTTAAGGAGTTGATGGTTTCCTATACTGCATTCCTAGTCCAAGTTAGAATCAGTAAATTGATTGTAATGGGATTATCTCCAACCTTTACTTCCAGATGATAGAAGGTGAATGCTCTTTTCCGTGTTATTGCAGATCCTTTCAAGGATGCTTGTACTCCCTTCTACGGTGTATTTTGTAACAGTTTAGTAAAGAACATTTTTCTTTGAGTTTTCCAGGGAATAGAGTTAATTGAGGATAGAGATACTTATGGTAAACCCAGTGTAACATTCCCATGTAAATCCATTCTTCAGCTTGTACTTCATATTTTGTCATATCATAGTAGGACAAGTAGAAAATGATAATATTGTTACACTGGGTCTCTAGCCAGCCCAAATATCACCTTCACTCCCATTATTTAGCCTGAGGGGATCAATATATTGTACACCTGGATTTTAACAGAAGCAGACTTGTGTTTTACACTAAAACAAAATCAAATAATTCAATAACCTCAAATTAATTCATATGACACCACCATATGTGTAAATTTGACTAATCAACAAAGCAAATAATTAGACCCATCTTATTAGCTAGGTTAATTCAGAGTCTCAGATATTAATAAATATTTATAAATTAAGTTATAATGTATTGATATTAATAAATTCAGTCTCAATTAGCACATGGTCCATCCTCTTTTGGCTGGTAAACAGTACATTTCTATACATATTCTTCAGTGTCAGAGTGATTTAAGTTAGCAGAACCTGAGTTTTCCTCCTTCTAAGTGAGTACACCTTATAGTTTTTTGCTAGGGCAAGCAAGCATCTGACTCCAATTATAAATTGGGAGGTAATGGTATGTGTTAGCAGTGAGGCATACAGAAAGTCGTTATCTTTTTACAAAGTTACTGACTTAGGTGTGGTTGTATGATTTTCCAGCAAGAAAGGACTAACATCTTCAGACAGGTGAGGAAGAGTCACTTCATCACTAATGGGGGACCAAGAGAGTCATGGAATATGAGGTGTCTAGAACAATCTCCATTTTTCTAAATATCATGATTTCAGTTCTTTGAGTTTCAGTATTTCTTATTCACTTCCCTCCTTTCACATAAGGAAACAGAAGAAGCTGGAAATTAAGTTTCATGTGTGAAAGAAGCAAACTCTCCTTTTGATTTTAGTTCCAGTAATGAGTTTTATTCAGAATAATTAAAAACAAAACAAAATAAAACTTCCTTGCTCTGTGACCACAGTAAGCTAAGAAATTAAAACTCTGAATCTAGTAATTTCCTTATGTAACTTGTTCAATGCAGGCAGCAGTACAAAAACTTCTGCAAAGGCCATTTTCAATTCACCAATATGATACAGTAGAGAAGAAGTAGACACAATAAGCACTGATCAGCTGTGAGACAGCTCCAGCATATCATTGATTCCCAAAACTACTCAATTCTACTAGCAAGACCAGAGAGCCATGATCAAGAACTTGAGAATCAGGACAGTGCTATCAAAGCCACAAATCCCAAGAGTTCAAAGCCTCTGCCCTAAAAAAAATGTAAGCAAGATGCTTGCTTTATGTGCAACTTCTCTCTCTCTTTAGAACACTAGCTACAGAGGACTCAGAAAAATGTAGTGTTAGCTCTTTAGCCTCCTCATTATAGGAAGTTATGCTTGAAATATGTTAGTCTTATTGTGGAACTAACCAATATAAATTATACCCATTAACAGGGGCTTCAATTATTTTATATAAGGTATTGTACAGTGAAGAATAGAAATATGTGTGTTTGTATCTATGTGTGTAGATATATGAGTGTGTTGAAATATACCAAATGATATACAATTAATTATTAAATCAAGTTCTTTGGCTTGAAGGAGGACCTAGAAGGAAAGAAGCAGGGGGCCATTTCAAAAAAAAAATTTTTTAATTCATCATTATATGCAGTATTCTGGAGTGCCTGGGTGGCTCAGTTGGTTGAGCATCTACCTTCGGCTCAGGTCATGATCCCATAGTCGTGGGATCGAGTCCTACATTAGGCTCCCTGCTCAGTGGGGAGTCTGCTTCTCCCTCTCCTTCTTCCCCTCCCCCCACTCGTGTTTTTTTCTCTCTCTCTCTAAAATAAATAAAATATTAAACAATATATATGAATACTCTATATACCTATTACATTACATGCATGAGGAATTAGCAAACACTAAGTTACATCTATATCTACTAACTGGTAAGGATATTCATGAAAAATATGATAAGATTTTAAAAAGTAGTATTCAGGGGCACTGGGTTGGTGCAGTCAGTTAAGTGTGCAACTTTCGGTTTCTGTTCAGGTTGTGATCTCAAGGTCATGAGACGGAGTCCTGAGTCAGACTTGAGATTCCCTCTCCTCCCTCTGCCCCTCCTGCTGGTGCTCCCTCTCTAAAATAAATAAATAAATATTGTCCTCTAAAAAGTAGTATTCAAGTAATATTTGTAGTATAATTCAATTTTGGGAAAAAATCCACACACAAAATCCCCAGATAAGTATATAGGGCTTGAATATGTTTGTGTGAGTAAAGAGAAAGGCATGAAAGGACATAACTTAAGCCCCATTATTCATCAAATGGTGTGTTTTATTTTTACTACAATAATATAGTAATGTTATAATTTAAAAAAATTTAAGTATAGATAATTTAAATTCAAAGGTTTCATGGCATTCAGTCCCTATGATTGGTTGAACTATATAAATGAAATGAGGGGGTCCCTGGGTGGCTCAGTGGTTTAGCGCCTGCCTTTGGCCCAGGGTGTGATTCTGGAGCCCCGGGATCGAGTCCCACATCAGGCTCCCTGCATGGAGCCTGCTTCTCTCTCTGCCTGTGTCTCTGCCTCTCTCTCTCTCTCTCTCTCTCTCTCTCTTCTCTCTCTCTGTGTCTCTGTCTTTCATGAATAAATAGATAAAGCCTTTGAAAAATAAATGAAATTAATGTTTCCAAAAATTAACATTGCATATTGCCTATTTTGCAACTAGAGCTTCAATAGTGTATGCATTTTTACAAGAATCTTATTTGAGCCACCATATAGCAAGAACAAATTGTAAATAGTAAGAAGCAAATAAAATAAATTGCAATAAGGGAGTTTTGATTAGATAGTGAATAAACATTCTTAGGGTATGGAAGGTCAACAGCTTCTATTTATGCACATGAAATATGTTCAGCAGATGACACAATTGGAAAATAACCAAAATTATTTTGAAGAAAGGAACAGTGAAAAAGTAATCTTTTCTTTAATTTACTACTTATTATATTACATTACATCTTCACTCTATTCAATGTTAAAAGTATTGATGGGAATGTTTTATTCTGGGCTAGTATGATCCTGCTGAGATTTCTGAATAAAGAAATAAGTAAATGCTTATAGCTAAAATATATCAGATCTTCTTTTCCATTATTTAGAGGAGATGCAGTTGTAGTAAAGAAGTCCATTATATTCTTATCTCCTTCCCTAGCATGGTGTGGGCAAAATGTCAAATTCTTCCCCTGTCTCCTCCTTACCTCTTTATTGCAGCTGTCTTAAGTTTAAAACTTATATATGCTGAAGAAAGAGTAGATTATACTGAATATACCATCTCAACAGAAAAACTGTTGTACTCTTTGTTTTTTTTTGTTTTTTTTGTTTTTTTTTTTTGTACTCTTTGGATAGAGAAGCTGGCATTCGATTAATGATTCCTATAATTTCAGAATCGTGAAGGTAAAACATAAGCCCATTTTCTAAAATATATTTTGGATTCTTCAACTTCTAAAATAGCAGGCCATATGACATTCTCTGGTTTGATTTAAAATCATTAACAAAATATGCGTCCTTTATTTTATTATTTGCTTTCATCCTTGTAATCTGATGCTGGCCTATTAGGAATGACTGTGATGTCTCAAAATTTTTGAGGTAAATATGTAATAATAGTAAGAAGGATTGACAGTCATAATAATTATAAACATAAACACTGTAACAGATTGTGCTTGAGAATAGTAAAGACAGGCATATGTCTCACAAATTTTGAGGGAAATACATATACACACCATAGCTTATTATTTTTCAGCAATTAAGGGGAATAGCACAACCTTGATAGCATTTCTCCAAATATTACAAGGCAGAAACCAAAATGTTATTTGTTACAGCTGAGAACACCTCAAAGTCCATGCAGGAGAAAGAGTAAAAAATATAAAAGGTGCTCCGTTGGTAGTCACATTTTTTTCAGGTGGGAAATAGCTGTTATGTCAAATTTAGGCTGAGAGACGAGAGTAGTATATGAGACTTTGGATTTAAATGTGGTTAAATTTTGAATTCTTTCTTCCTCTTCTAATGTTCTTGGAGTCATGTCTGCTTAACATGTATATTTGCAATATTTTTATGGGTTTTTAGTCTCTTCTGTGTTTCTTACCTAATTTGATTATATAAGTAAATGATAGATCAAATTATATATCTAATTTGATATTCTTCCACTATCATATGTACTAGCAAATTAGCCATATATAAATAAAAATTAGGCCCATAACAGATATGTTGAGAAAAATGAAAGCAATTAAAACTAGGGAAGTACTTTCTCTAAGAACAGATTTTTTTCCCAGTTTGGGTGGGGGAGAGGCTTCTTTTTTTAAGGACTATAAATAAACGGTTAAATTATATCATGTTAGATGGAGGTCCTGCATTGACAGAAAAGATGGATCAAATAATCTCTAAACCCCATCCCTTCATCAAATTCTGTGATTATAATTTCTATTCAAATTAAATTATCATAATTCAAAACCTATTATTATAAGCTCAGTGGGCTAAAGGTTACATGGGAAATGAATGCATCACGGAGCATCACACAGAGAAACACAGTGTTAGACTACAAGGAAGTACATCTGAATACTAGCCTTCGATCCTTAGTTTTTCTTCCACCAACATTCTGTAAGCTTATTAGGCTAGTTTCTTTGGTGTTTTGAGGCTTATTTTAAAACACATGCACACACACACACACAGCATTATATGTGTATATATAATTTCTAGATTACTCTAGGCTAATTTGAGGTTTTATTATTTGGAGGACAGGCAAGAAACTCCAAGTTAGGATAGTAGGCATGAATGAATTAGCCAAGATAAATGGCTGGAGTGATAAAAAGTATAAAAAATAAGAAATCTGGAACTAAGTAATAGGTCCAGATAGGAACATGGAAAAGTAGGTTTCACTTGAAGACAAGGAGGGAAGTAGAAAGAGTACTTCTGAGTAATAAGAGTTCCTGTTCCAAATAACGGAAGTACTTCCAAGTCCAAGAGCACATTTTTCTTAGCTAACTATTTTCCAACAATTAGGAATAATCATCTTTCTAGTGCCCAATATGTGATGAGAAATTTTGGTGTAGGGGCACCTGGGTGGCTCAACAGTTGAGCATCTATCTTTGGTTGGTCATGATCCTGGCATCCTGAGGTCAAGTTCTTCTACAGGCTCCCAGCAAGGAGTCTGCTTCTCCCTCTGCCTATGTCTCTGTCTCTCTCTCTGTGTCTCTCATGAATAAATATGTAAAATCTTAAGTAGTCAAAAAAAATCTTAAGTAGTCAATAACTAGAAAAGCCAGCAAGGGAAAAGGTGCTTACAATCACAAAGGAAAAGACTTACAATTAATTTTGAATTAATTCTTCAAGTCTTGCACAACTGTTTTACATAAGCTATTTGTTTAGACATCTGTTGCAGGTAACAGGTGAGGATTATGAAATATTCTGATATTTTAAAGGAACAAAGAATAAGGATATTTGTAAGCTGGTTAAATTATAACTATAGCATAGTAAATAATGTCCTTGTAACTGCTGAGATATATATATATATATATTACAATTACTGAATGTGTACATGTACTAAACACTATACTATGTGTCTCACATGAAAATTTTCACTTAATACTAACTACCTATGATATAGGTAATATTATTTTTGTCATTTTACAGACAAGAAAAATGAAGCTTTAAGAGGGAAATAAGTAAGGTTATAAATGGCAGAGACTGGTCCCAAAGGACTTATATCAAAAATATCATGTTCATGTTTTTAATGGCTTTATGAGTTAATAGACTTCTAGTAATGTAATGTAGTAAATTCACAAACATAAACCAGGAAAAGCTAAAATCACATTGTATTGCACAAATCATACAGGAAAATCATGTTTTAATCACTGCAGGTAAAAGTATGTCAGAAACTGAGAAATAATACTAAATAGATTTTAAAAGATAATACTTATTTTATCTTTGAATATTGCCCATGATATTGATTTCTTAGGGAGTTCACAGTCCTTTGATTAAAAAGATATATTTGATAAATGTTTAAAGCCTTATGATTGATAGCTCAAAATCTTTTCTTTCCACAATTTTTTTTTCAAAAAGAGTATTTTCTAGTATATAAAATGAGTAGACCAAGAGCTCTTAGGATAGCAACATTGCTATATTTATCATGTTTATGGTGAGAAGATGAATCAAATTACCTTTTGTATATTTCTTAACATTAGCATTTTTCCTACTATTTTTAAATATAGAAATATATATATTATATGTAATATATATATTATGTATAGTTGACCCTCAAACAACACAATTTTAAACCACACAAATCCACTTATATGTGGATTATTCTCTGATAAATCTGATAAGGTACTGTAAACATTTTCTTTTATGATTCTCTAAATAACATTTTTTCCGAGCTTACTTTATTCTAAGAACATAGCATATAATACATATAATCAAAATATGTGTTAACTGGCTGTTTATGTTACTGGTAAGCCTTTCAGTAAACAGAAGGCTATATTTGTAGCTCAGCTTTAGGGAAGTTTAAAGTTATTCACAGATTTTTGACTGCACAGGCATCAGTGCCCCAATTCCTGCAATGTTCAAGGGTCAATTCTATATTCCATCTATCTCTTTAAATACATATAGAAAATTGATAGAGTAGTATAATATAATTAACAACTATGTAATTGTTACCGAGCTTCAGTAATTATAAACATTTTGTGGCACTTTCTCTGCTCCTTTTCAATCTCTATACATACATACACACATATCATAAATATACGCATGTGCTTTTTTGCTAAATCATTTAAAAGTACCTCTCAAACACCATTGGCACTTCATCCCTTGATAATTCAGCATGTATTTCCTAAGAACAAGAACATCATCCTACTGGATTCTAATACAAATTCTATACAATGAAATTATAAGCCAGAAATTTAATACTGATATAACATTATCTAATAGGAAATTCTCATATTAAATTTATCATATTCTTCCAAATACATCCTTTATATCTTTTATTGCATCTAGAATTAAATCAAGATTCATGCATGACATTCAGTTTTAATGTTTCAGTTGTTTATTTTGATTTAGAAGGTTCCAAAATATTTTTTATATCTAATACAATAATGACATTGACATTTTAAAAGAGTTTAATCCAGGTATTTGTATAATGTCCTGAAGTCTGAATTTGATTGATTCCTAATAATTTGTTTCAGATTAAATATTTCAGCAAGGATACCATATAGCTGGTGTTTTCCATATTACATTCCACCAAGAGATGTACAATGTTGGTTGTTCCATTCTGGTGATGTTAAATTGGATCACATGGTTTAGGTAATGTACACCAAAAAGAAAAAGGTAAGGTTAATTTTTGACTCATTTTTCACCATTGGTCATGATTGAGATGATGTGAGTGTGCTTGGTCCTTACAGCTTTCATCTAATGGCTTAAGAATCTATTAATGGTCCTTACCTGTATCCGTAACAGTATCAACTATACATTGGTAAATATGAAATGGTGATTTTCTAATTCCTTCACTTCCTGTATATTTATTGGTATTATTCTGAAAAGAAGATTCCTTTTGAGAATTGCAATCGATTCTGAATTATTTTTTTAAATGCTAAAAAGCCATTACTATCGTTTATTCTTCTGGATACTTTACTTGTGTGTATTTAGCCAGTAGGAGTCCTTTAAGCACCTAAATTTTTGACATGCGCTTGACAGTTTTTAAGTGTGCTCTTGCTTACTCCCACTAGATATTACAGGTTCATCTATTTTCTCCCTATTTAAAACTTGATTTAAGTCATTTTTCCAAGAAGTTCTGGTTCCTTCTGGTGGGAAGTTGTATTTAAGAAGACATGACTGTCTTCTTAAATACAACTTATGACTGTTGCTGCTGTGATATATTTGCCTCTGGGTTGGGAGGTTCTTTGGGGGAAACAAGCTAGGATGTATATGTATGTATAGAATATGATTATATGTATATACAATAGACAAGTCTAATAAAATGGTTCAGGAAGACCAGGATTATATATAGGGAGATAATATATATTTAAAATTTCTACTGTTACCTTTATATTTATGCTTTTTATAATGCTTTCAGTTTCCCCTTTACTTACTTTGGCTTCTACAATTTGGGTTTCCACATTTAAATGGTACCCTTTGGCTCCCACTTATTTTATATTTTTAAGGATATATAATATTTACATACTATGTTTCTGCCCTTGCTCCCATCTCAGTGTTAGTTTTGGTCCTCCAACTGGATTTAATCTTCAGAAACAATCACTTTGCTGAAACCTTCCCAGTCCTATCCTGGTTGGATAAAACTCAACCTATAAACTATTCTTCAGAAAGGCTTCAAGAATACAGTATTCTCTGAGCTGTTATATATATTTTTTTTCTTTAGTCTCGTAAAAGCCCAGCCTCACACAAACTGACATGCTTTTAATTTTAGCCACATGTACAAGAGACTTGAGAATAAATTCGTATGCATGGAGCATTCACACAAGCTCAGACTCACCTTATCCTGAGAAGTAGTTTCCTAAGTACAAACTGTGCATGTACATCATTTTCTTCCCCCAGACATTCCCTAATGTTGCAGTAAACATACAAGTACAGACCAGAAGGTAAAAGAAATAACACTTCCTCCAGTTAAAGCTCAATCAAAGGGCAATGGGAGTAGAAGAAAATATTTCAGACTCCCTTGCTTCAGACAGACATCTCTGGGAGGCATGCTGAACACTCTTCAGGGAAGTATGGCGAGTTAGGGCCCCGCTGCTAAAGGAATTATTTCAATAATGCACTCAGGCTTTAAGTACTTCCCTAATTATTCTTTCTACTCCCTCCCTCTAACTTTCTGGAATCACTTCCAAAATAATTTAAACTGCACTTACATGCTTATCTTGATTCTGTTTTCAGGATAACTCAAAGTAAAAGAGTTGGTACAATAATTCATTCTAGAAAGTAACCATGATGAAGCATGTCTAGAAATATATCACTAATTATGACAATAAGTACTGCCTTATTTGTGTTATTTGTGTTAACCCCGAGTGTGTTACTAAAGGTGAAAATAGTTGAAAGACCTATATTCTGAAAACTAGAAAACATTGATAAAAGAAATTGAAGATGGCACAATTCAAAACATATTCCTTGATCATGGATTAGAAGAATCAAATATTGTTAAGATGTCTGTACTATTCAAAGGAATCCAGTTTTTAATTTTTTGCATTAGATCTCTATCAAAATAACATGACCATTTATCACAGAACTAGAACAAATAATATGAAATTTTATATGGAACCACAAAATATGCCAAGCAATATTGAAAAAGGGGAACAAAACTGGAGGTATCACAATCATATATTTCAAGATTACTACAAAGCTGTAGTAATCAAAACAGTCTAGTACACTATCACAAAAACAGACATAGATCAATGGAATGGAATAGAAAACCCAGAAATGAACCTACTCTTATATTATTAATTAATCTATGACAAAGGAGTCAAGAATATGCAATAGGAAAAAGCAGTCTTTTCAACAAGTCATGTTGGGAAAACCAGACAGCTATGTGCAAAAGAATAAAACTGGACCATTTTCTTATACCATACGTAAAAATAAACTCAAAATGAATCAAAGACCTAAATGTGAGACCTGAAACCATGAAAATCCTAGAAGAGAGTATAGGCACTAATTTCTCTGATAGCAGAAGCAGCAACATTTTTCAAAGATGTCTCTTAAGGCTGCCAATATAAAAGCAAAAAATAAACTATTGGGACTACATCAAAATAAAGAGCTCTTGCACACGGAAGGACACCATCAACAAAACAAAACATAAAGGCAACGTACTGAATGGTTGATAAAATATTTGCAAATGATATATCCAATAAGGGGTTAATATCCAAAATATATGAAGACCCAACACAACTCAACACCAAAAAGCCCCCAAATAATCCAATTTAAAATTGGACAGACGGCAGCCCGGGGGCTCAGCGGTTTAAGCACCACTTTCAGCCCAGGGCTGGATCCTGGAGACCCGGGATCGAGTCCCTTGTCGGGCTTCCGGCCCTGCTTCTCCCTCTGCCTGTGTCTCTGCCTCTCTCCCTCTCTGTGTGTCTGTCATGAATAAATAAATAAAATCTTTTTTAAAAAAATATAAATACATTAAATAAATAAATAAATAAATAAATAAATAAATAAATAAATAAATTGGACAGAGAACATGAATAGACATTTTTCCAAAGAAGACATACAGTGGCCAACAGACACATGAAAAGATGCTCAGCATCAGTAATTATCAGGAAAATGCAAATTAAATTCTTGCAGCTACTGTGGAAAACAATATGGAAGCTTCTGAAAAAACTAAAAATAAAATTGCCAAATGACCCAGTAATTTCACTACTGTGTACTCAAAGAAAATGAAAACACTAATTTGAAAAGATATATGCACCCCTATATTTATTACAGTTATGTACAATAGCCAAAATATGGCAGCAACCAAAGTGTCTGTCCATAGATGAATGGATAAGAAAGAAGTGATGTATATAGATATATAGATAAATATGTTATGGAATATTTCTCAAACAGTAAAAATGAATGAAATCCTGCCTTGTGCCACAACATGGATGGACCTACAAGCTATAATGCTAAGTGAAATAAGCCAGAGAAAGACAAATGCCATTATGATTTCACTATATACGGAATTTAAGATTGAAAAACAAACAAAAAAGACGAAGGAGAAAACACTTTTAAATAGAGAACTAACCGGTGGTTGCCAGGGAGTGGAGGGTGGGGGATGGGTGAAATAGATGAAGGAAATTAAGAGAATACTTATTGTGATGAGCTCTGAGTAATGTACAAAATTGTTGAATCTTATTGTATGCCTGAAACTAAAATAACACTGTATGTTAATTATACTTCAATAGAAACAGGGACTCTAAAGCCTCATGGTAGTAAATACGTTAGAATCATTTTTTTTTAAATTTGAGACCAAAGAATCCACCAGACACTAGGAGATCTCAGATGACACTCTCTTTATTAAATCTGTAATGAACAAATTAATATGGTAGCATATTTGAGAAGCTCTGTGGTGGCTACACTCTGTAACCCAGAATGAGATGATACTTGTAATAGATCTCATTAGATCAATGTGAGTCATAGAATTGTAAATAAGTGAAGGCATTTAAATTACTTAATGTGCAAAGACAAGGTGAATATGACTGCTATCATTGGACCAAGGGTGAAATGAAAACCAAGGATCCATTAATAAGCATAGTACAAGATGAGTGGATAGGCAACAAAGGTAAGCTTGATTGTTGAACCAAGAAAAACAAAAGCCAGTGAATGGAAGTTTCATCTATTTCCAACTTTTGGTCAGTTCTGAGTCAGAGCACATGAATTAAATGGAGTTTGACTTCTCTTAAAAAAACAACCTTATAATACCCCCACATGTTAGCATTCTCCTAATCCTTCTCCAAATGTACTTGTGGTTATTTATCAAACTGTATATACTAAGGCAGAGAGAATACTCACATCTTTTGAAAGTCTTTGCATACACTGTACAAAACGACTCCACGCCACCATATGAAACCCTATGGTGACCACCAAATTAGACTAGTGAAGTATGAATAATAAAAGTACTGTTGCCAAAATTTGTCTAACAAAGATTCCAATGAATCTATGGCTCTGTGGTTATTTATCTGTGTTCTGAATATGAAATTGGAATAGATAAACTTTGCAGCTAACAGAACCCTCACTTTGGTTCTCTGACCTATAGAAAAAGAAACATTAGAAAAAATGTGGTAGAAAACCCTGAAACTGGTTTCTCCTCAACCAAAAGAAGCTACACTACATATAGGGTGGCATTGCAGAGAGTAGAGCCACATTCAACAGCTTGAATACAGAGTGGCAGTTCCTTGAATATTCCTGCATGGCCTTTGCAATAATAGATAGATTATGATAGGCTAAGAAGGACTAGTATGATGTTAATTAAGTGGCAGCTTTAATGGTGAATATTGCACTGGTTGTGGTTTCTTCATGGATAAACATAACCTCTGGCTCTTTTAATGCAGCTATTGATTGGAGAAATTACCCCCACACACACACACACATATGACCCAAGTGAAGAAACATCCATCCAATAGCCCAGAGAATTTTTTAAGTCCTTGGAATGAAGATATAGGGGGAAACCATAGAGAGGAGGTGACAGATGGTTGATCCATGAACCTGACTCAGGCAAACGTAGGCTTTTTACTCTCTCCCCTGTTTTTGGAATGTGTTCCACTTGCCTTCTCAGTTTCCAGAATTGCCCCAAGAGCATACCCTTTAGATGGTGATGTGTGGTTGAGGCCCTCTAGAAAGTATATGTGACCGAATCCAGTTAAGGCCTCTATATATACTTTTAAGATTTGGACGACAAGCGAGATCTACTTGTCTTGTGACTGCCCCAGACAAGCCCCAGACAATGTAAGTTCCCTTGCCTATGAAACCTGCCACCTACCAGTCTGGAGTGGTCTGCCTCTTTCTTCAGTTTCTTCTTGCCCTCTGCATAAAGAAACTAGTTCAGATTACACCCCAGAGGCTCCCAGTGTTGTAAAGCAAAAAAAGGAGTGGGTCCTCATCTACTAAGGGCACTATCAGAAGCCAAAAGAAAAGTTTCCACGTCTGACATATTTTGGCTAGAGTAAACCAACTTTGGGCATCTCACCAAGAGAGAGGAATAATGGAACACATATATATTGAAATCACCTATCTGGCTCATTGCCAAGATAGTTCAGATTCTAAATGAAAAAATAAGTAATATCAGGAATACAAAGTGAAGTTAGGAAAAGAGATGCAACATTGTAAATAAATAAAGAAAAATAAAACTAACCAACAATTGCTACTGGATTAACAGCAGTTTGCTTTTCAGCAACTATTAAAATTTCGTACTATACTATAATGAAAGCAAGTAGAGCCCAAAGGAAGTTGTAACACACGGTATAAATTAAGAAATTTGTCTCCATGTTGAACATGGAGCCTTCTGTTCAGCCAACAACTATCATTCATTAAATAGTGTAGTGCATCACATTGCATGGGAAAGGTAATGTTATTCATGAAGGATTCCCAAACCAAGTGAACTTCATTTTACACATTACCTTGTTAGTAAGGAAGTCCATTTATATTATCTGCTTGACTAAATTAGGCCAGATGCTTTGAGAGTGAGTTTGGTACATATCCAGAATCATAAGATAATCTTCTGAGCCCCAAACAAAAAAAAAAAAAAATAACAAGTGTTTGCCAAAGAGTAACATCTGGGGTGTCTCATAGCACAATCCCCGTAACAATGAAAATGGGTACAACGTCCAATTTTCATCTGTTAAATGTGCTAATTCTGCAAATATATGTGGCCTCATTTGCTACTTCAAATAAAAGTACCAGAGCATCTGTTCAGGTAAAACCCATATCCAAGGACGTTAACTGTGCTCCTTGGAGCCAGATTTTATGCTCTTTAAATAAATATTATTTATGCTTTAGAGAGTCTTTTATCAACAGGATTTGAAGATTTTTGCTTTGCTAAGAAATTCTTCATGAGAATCATGTCCTATAGAATCATCCAATTCTGACAACAGAAGGCCTGTTCAAAGTAATATTCTGATTATCTTTAAATAAATAACTTTTTATAACATTTTTCTATATGAACAAAGACAGTTCAGATAACTTCAACTCTTTTCCATTTTTCCTAGTTGCTTGTTCTTTTTATTCCTTCTAAGGCTTAGCAAACTCTCAGGTCCAAGTCCCTCCTTTCACTATAACCGTACTAAGGCTTGATTCCTCTTCCCAACAGAGGTCAAGAAGTAAATCTCAAGACTAACAAGACATATTGAAGCTATTCATGATTTTATATTTGCTTATATTTGTCATCATAAATCATGTCATACTACTGTGATTAAAGCCATCCCTCCAGTAGCTCACCCTCTCAGTTCCTGGGCCTCCTCACTACCAATGATCTCATCTCTACTCCATCTTAACTACCATTCAACTATATTACCTCCATCTTGGTTAAGGAGCTGCCTAGGTTTCTTCAAAAATAATATTGTGTGGGAGAGCAAGACTTCAGCTGGTAAAGGAAACAAGAGCAGGAACATGTATAAATGGCCACAGCTTTATGCCTGTGGAAAAAGCCAATTATCCCTGCCATCAGTGTACTGAAAATGGTACATGCTGAAAACAGCAATGATAGTAGATAAGATAGCCAGGCCTGCAGAGGTCAGTACTCGCATTCCCTGCAGTACCCTCTGAGACGTGTGGAGTTACTCACGTTCTCAGTCCCTAGCTGTCCCTCACAGAATTGATTTCTTTTTTTTCTCTTTCTTTCTTTCTTTCTTTCTTTCTTTCTTTCTTTCTTTCTTTCTTTCTTTCTTTCTTTCTTTCTTCTTTCTTTCTTCTTCTTTCTTTCTTTCTTCTTTTTCTTTTTAAAGATTTAATTTATTTATTCATGAGAGACACACACAGAGAGAGATAGAGACATAGGCAGAGGGAGAAGCAGGCTCCCATAGGGAGCCCCATGTGGGACTCGATCCCCCCAACCTGGGATCATGCCCTAAGCCAAAGGCAGACGCTCAACCACTGAGCCACCCAGGCACCCACAGGGTTGATTTCTTGAGTTGTTTTTCCTTCCTCATTTCCACATACTTTAAATTCTGCAATGATAAAACAGTCCACCTGGACGTGGGTCTTCACCTCCGCATGTGCTCTTGGCCATACCTGGTGATGCAGCCCCTTTAGGTGTCTCTTTGCTCCAAAGTATTAGAATCTGAGTAATCATTTCATCTCTCATCGCACCGCAATTTTGGTTACAGCTCATCTCATAGTCTACTTTGTTGGACCAAGCCCCAAAGACCCTTCAAATTTGGGAAGATTTTAGAAATTATTATGAAACATAAAAGCATAAACGGAGATAATTCGTGACCATTTATTGAGTACTTAATTTAAGCCAAGCTTTGTATATTAAGTGCAGAAAAATACCCCTACAGTACAGTGCTTCTATACAGTATTTTTGTTTTATTTTTACTATTTTTATTTACTGTGGGTAGTCCAAATACTGTTTTCCAAAGTTACTTAGATCACACCTACTGGGACGCCTGGGTGGCTCAAACGTTGAGCATCTGCTTTAAGCTCAGGGCGTGATCCGGGGGCCCTGGGATCAAAGTCCCACATCAGGCTCCCTGCAGGGAACCTGCTTCTCCCTCTGCCTATGTCTCTGTCTCTCTCTGTGTGTCTTTCAAATAAATAAATTAAATCTTTTTAAAAAATCACACCTACTCTCCTCCTTTCTCACTTCAGTGTTGTTATGTGATTCATTTGTGTTGCAGTTAGATACATTTGTCACAGCCTGGTTTATTTTTATTGTGTTTGTTGTTGTTTGCATATACTAAAAATTTTAGTGGTGTATAGTTCTATGGGCTTTGACAAATGGATAGAATCCTTTATCACCATCGTATTCACTTTGAAAATGATCTCATATGATGATCACATCATAAAGGCTGAGTCTTTATAAACAACGGTATTCCTCATTCCTAAACTTATTCAGTATTTTAAAGACATTTCATCACTGTCTTTTAGCTTGTATTATTTCTCAGAAATATTCCCACATCTGCATCTTAGTTTCTCTGTACACAGCATCTTTTTTTCTGTTTGTCTTAAGATTCTCTTTTCATTGCTGCTATTGGTTATGACATGAAATGGTATAGTTTCCTTCATATTTCTTGTGCTAGTGGTTTATTGAGATGTTTCAGTATATGTGTTTATAATTTCTATCATGCTTGTGAATTCACTGGCCATTATTTGTTCAATCTTTCGTATCCCTCCCACTGAAAGTCTACAATTGTATATATAGCAATCTGCTTGAAGTTATCCTACAAAAATATCCTATATCCTACAAGTAACTTTGTTTCCATCTGCATTTTGTTTTGAATACTTTATTTTTTAATATTTTATTTATTTATTCATAAGAAACAGAGGCAGAGGCATAGGCAGAGGGAGAAGGAGAAGGAGGCTCCCTGCAGGAGAGTGGGATTTGATCCCAGGAACCTGGGATCACAACCTGAACCAAAGGCAGATGCTCAACCACTGAGACACCCAGGTACCCTGTTTTGGATAGTTTTTATTGATATATCCTCAGAATCATTAATATATTCACCTGTAATATCTGATATGGCATTTATCCAATTCAGAGTTTTTTATTTTCAGATATTATAGTTTTCACTTTAGTAGTTTGATTTTGATCATTTAAAAATATCTTCCTTGTATCTACTTTTTAATCTAATTTTGAAAACTACTTTTAATGACTTCTTTGATAATCCAGATATCTCTACCACTTCTGAGTCTTAATTGATTTTTCTCCTCATTTTGGGTTGTCTTTTCCTACCTCTTTGCATTCCTGGTAGTCTTTGAAGGGTTCCTGATATTGTGAATTTTATTTTGGTACATGCTGGGTAATTTTTTCACATTTTTAAAAAAAGATTTTATTTATTTATTCATTAGAGACACACAGAGAGAGAGAGAGAGAGAGAGAGAGAGGCAGAGACATAGGCAGAGGGAGAAGCAGGCTCCATGCAGGGAGCCCGACGTGGGACTCGATCTCAGAACTCCAAGATCACACCCTGAGCCGAAGGCATCCCAATTTTTTACATTTAAAATTCTTAAGTTCTGTTCTGTGGTGCAGTTAAGTGACTTGGAAATGGTTCGTTCTCTTATGGCTTGCTTTATGATTTGTGGGTCTGGAACAATGGTCAGTCTAGGGATTATTATTACCCACATATGAAAAAAGACCTTCCTTCATACTCTGTTCAATAGTCCATGATTTAATTTTTTCACAGTTTAGCTGGTAGGAAGGGACACTATTCATAGCCTTGTTTGAACATCAGATGCTGTTCTACTATTTTGTTGTTATTAGATATTTTCCTGCAGGGATTTTCCTCACATCCACGTGCTAAATACTTGCTTTATACTTTAGGAGAACCCCCTGCAAGTCTTTTGTATTCTCTTTCCATGATTCTCTCTCCTCTCTGTTACTTTATCCTGTGAATTCTGGTATCCTTGATCTCTTTAGACTCTCAGCTCTGTCTCTGCAACCTTAAGAATATTCTGGGCTCCCCTTAAGTTTCCAGTCACTGCACTGTGCTAGAAACAGTGCAGTGAGTTGGGTAATGATAGGGCTTACCTTATTTGTTTTCCATTTCCTTTTTCTTCATTGTTCAATGCCTAGTACTTTAAAAACAATTATTTCATTTTTTCCCCTATTCTTTTGCTGTTTTGTTATTGTTGCTGTTGTTTTAGGCAAGCTAAATCCAGTTCTTCTTATTCCATCTTGGACAAAAGAAAAATTCTCTGGTCATACTGAGACAGAAAACAAAAGAGAGAATCCATTTCTGCCTATGGACAGGGTATTCTTGAATTTTTTAAAAATATTTTATTTAAATTCAATTTGCCAACATATAGTATAACACCCAGTGCTCATTGCATCAGGTGCCCTCCTCATTGCCTATCACCCAGTTACCCCATCCCCCCTCCTACCTCTCCTTCTGCAACTTTTTGTTTGATTCCCAGAGTTAGGAATCTCTCATGATTTGTCTTCCTCTCTAATTTTTCCCACTCAGTTTCCCTCCTTTCCCTTTAGTCCTTCACATTCCACATATGAGTGAGTCCATATGATGATTGTCTTTCTCTGACCTATTTCACTCAGCATAAGGTATTCTTGAATTTAATTTAATCTCTTACTATTTGGGTCATGCAGCATCTCCTGAGGTAAAATTCTAATCCTCCTGCTATGTTTATTACATCAAATGTACCAGAGGCTCTGGCTATTGCAGGAAGTTGGCCTCTTGAAGGAAGGAAGATCTTAGGAGGCATAAACCATATCTGCAGTTAATCACAGACTTAATGGCTAACCCTACATGATTAAAAGTAGCAAAAGTGGGAGATGCTATTTCTACTTCCATCATATTTTTCATATGGAGGGCCCTTCATCAGGATAGAACTCCTTGCCTTTCTGTCCAGTTCAGGCTTTTCCTCAATGCTTGGGGGGTTATTATTCCATTGATAAGTTTAGGTGCTAGGACTCAAACCTCTTTTCTCCTATTCTTTTCCTGATACCTTATCTTTGGCACATACCCATACTCTGGAACCCCTCATAATATAGGCACCTCTCTCCTTGTATTTTCCTGAATTTTCATTACATGATGTACAATGCAAATTCCAGTAGCAAATTTCCTTAAAGGAAAACCAACCAACCAACAAACCAAAATTTCTACATAATTCTCTACCTGTATGTTGCCTTATTTCATTGTTTTTTTTCTCAATCCACTTAAAATCTGTATAAATAGAGAAACAATGTTCTGGGCAGGCAGGAAAATCTCCGAGAAGGAAAATTGGGTAAAAAGGAAGTAGGGAAAAGAAGAGTTAACTCGGTATTTTTGGTAGAGGATTTCAAAATCTTCTTAGCCTTTGGGGCATAGAGACAAAACTCAGTAGTTGGTAATAGGGAGTTGACCAAATTTTATGATGGAGTCACATTTTAAAAATTGATTTTAATGTCTATTCTGAGATTTTTCCTCATTTCAAAGAGCCTGGGGATGCTCAATGAGTATAATCATTTTGTAAAACAGGCAATAAGGAATTTCTACATCCATTCATGGTTATCAAGAGAGCATTCAAAACTTTGAGTTAGAGAATACAGATGCAGACAACGTTTGGAAATCCAAACAGGAATTAAGAGAAATGAGAGAACAGCTTCCAAGACCTGACGCTCATATTGACAGATAAAAATTCTGTTGACAGCAAGAAAAGGGAAGACCACTGTGACAGTGGTGTTCACCAAACTTCTCATTTCTTCCTTCACTTCTCTTAGCCTTTCTCGCAGTTAGATTAGGGTCATGTAGCTAGTTCCAGCCAATGACACATGAGGAAAAGTGATTTGACACCTCCTAGCTAAGTGAGGCATTGAAAACCATGTGCATGGTGTACTTTTCCATTCTACATTCCAGATAAACCTGCTTCTTCAAAAATCATCTGTCCATAACGTGGTGGTGCTGCTAAGTTCCTGGGAATCTGAGGGTTCTGTGGACCTAAGCACCACCTCACTCATGTGGAATCTGTTGTATGGTAGAGCAAACTTTTATAGTGTTGAGCCACTAATATTTTTTATTCATTTTTTTCCACACTATAAATTAGTCTATACAGACTAATAGAGGCCCCAAATCTAGAGAGATAGAGGTGCCTGATAGATGAGTAGCAAGAAGTGCGCATTGTAAAAAAGATAACAATAAAGCTAAAAAAAAACTTGTGTATAAGGTCAGGATTGAACTTAATATTGCATTCCAAAATTCAAATGCAAACTATGTGTATATTTCCTATCTACACTCAATATGATTTTAATCAAAATATTAAATTAAGATTCAAGGGATCTTAATGTGAGGGCAGAAATGAATGGTTAGAAATGGTTAGGGCATTATACCAATTGAGCTTTTAGCAAAAACTAGCCAATAAGAATACTACACTACAATATCAATAATATATTATAACCAGAATATATGAGAATATATGTGTATCATAGGGAATATAGTCAGTAATATTGTAATAACATTGTATGATGACAAATGGTAACTACCATTATTGTGACACATTGTATGATATGTAGAATTGTCAAATCACTATGTTGTATACATGAAAGTAATATAGCATTTTATGTTAACTATATTTACATAAAAAAATCAAAACATACATTTTGAGAATGTATGGTTAAAAAAAAAAGGGAAAGCCCAATTTTTTTTTAAAGTAGGCTCCTTGCCCAGTACAGAGCCCAAGGTGGGGGGCCTAAACCCACAACTATGGGATTGAGATTTGAGTTTAAATCAAGAGTCCAATGCCCACTGACTGAGCCACCTAGGTGCCCCAGAAAGGTCTATTTTTATGATGAATTTTGGAATAAACTTGATTTTTCTGACACTTTAATGTGCATACCCTTCTTAGATTAAATATTGATTCTGTTGTAACTCACTTAAGCTAAGCTCCTTAAAAATTCATGACTGTTTTCTTCTTGCAAGACCTGTAACATTTCCAGCCCCAGGTGTCCTAAAAAAAAACAGGGATACCGCGCTATTTTTATTTGGTTTGTTTGTTTGTTTGTTTGTTTGTTTTGTAACCTGTAGTATCACAGGATACTAACATTGTCTGTTTTCATTTCTCTTAAAAAATGCGTCAAATACTGGAATCTTAATGAGTACACTTTGTAACAGTTACATTTCTATAACCTTTCAGCAATATTTAAAATTTTCTTTCAGATTTATTCATTATAAAATTAACCATTAACTAGAAAAAAGGTGGTTTGGGTAAGTAGAACTCTTTGTAGCAATGGATCTTATAAAGTAGACAGTGCTAAGACATTAATTCACATCTCTTACTTGCCTTAAAGAATTCAGTAGCTATTACATAGGAAAGGAAACCTCCCCGGGGTTAAAATAATCAAAGGAAATAAGTTTTCTGAATACATGCTTCCTATCACTATAAATGCACTAAAGAGAAAACTGATCTTCTCCATCTTCATCTTTACCTGGATATTCTCATCCCTTCCTAACTTCTACTTAAATAGTTATCTAAAAGAATGTTCTCTGAGTACTAGTTGACACCATAGCATCTTTCACTTTCTTTCCACTCTGGTACACTGACATGAAATCTATGGTTTCTGTTAGTTATAAAGCAATACTATCTGAGAGACAGTGGCTGTAGACTTATAGGCTGAGGAGATCAATCCCCAGGGCCAGAGACACAGGCAAGGGCGCCAGTGTTCAATGTCAAGATCAGTTTTCACTGCCATTAAAACCCATGCAACTGACAATACAAGTAAACACATCCTCCATACTAAATCCTTTTATAAAATCATGTACAAATGTAGATAAGTACTTTAGCTTATCCCATGAATATTTAAGTTTGTCTATACATTCCTATTGTGAAATCCTTGCAAGCCACAGCATACAATTATGGGATTCTGGGATAAAGCAAACAAATAACTTAAATGATAAGTACTAATAATGCTGGATACAAATTACTGTTTCCTGAAAGTCCACCTTAATCCCAAATTATATACCTCAACTCTTTCTTCCCTTTTAATCAGTTCTTTTCTAGAAAGGCACTAATTCCTTCCTACACATAGAATTGTAGAAATCCTACACTATTAGCCTGCCTAGTGTATCAGGCTCAGGCTCTTCTCTGGCTTTAATGATGACAGTTTAAGCACAAATTCGGTAACAGTTTCCATATAACCTAAAATTTGTGTATATCAAACAAAAATATTACACCTTATAGCTTTATTCTGTTTCACTGTTTTAAATTTTAAAAACAAAATCTCTGATTGTGCTGAGAGAATTGGTATATCAGTTTCTCTATCTTGAAAGTCATTTTTTAAAATTCTAAAACTACCAATTAAATCAGCGAAATGTAGTACTACAGGAGTTGAAGACATAAAGTGTAGTAGAATCAAGCTGGAATAATTCCAAATGTGCTCTGAAAGTAAATGTAGGCAGCTGAATCTGTGCATGCCAGGCAGTGAATATATTTATAACTATGAATTTTCCATACTACCTTTCACATAGGATACAATGTTTCTTAGGTAATGTGAAAGAAGTATAAAAATAAAATAAATGAAATATAAAACAATAATAAATAAAATGATAATAAAATTAAGTTTTAAGAATTTAACAAACTACTTTGATATTATATATATATATATATATATATATCACTAAAATTCAATAGTAACTATAGCAACTGTCTTTATAATTTGAATTAAAAAATTTGTTTTTAGGGAGGGGTATTTTCTTATGGATGTTATTTAGAATTTCTAGTTTCAAAAAAAGAAATTTCCAGTTCATGGTCAAAATAAGAAAGTGAGGTGAGTTATAGTTGATGTAACTATTCTCAAATTCTCCACAGATAAGGGATCATCTCCAAGATATGCTACTTTGACTGTTTTGTTGTTGGTGCAAAACTGACTTTTATGAAGTAAAGGAGAAAAATATCCAATGCTGCTATTGGCTATCCAACAGTGAAACTTTTGAAAACAGTAGAAATGCATATTGAAACTCAACTACCTCAAATATAAGCACTAGCAATTTGAATTCTGAAGCCTTATATATTGTATTTTTCTGTCAATTTGTAGTAACATAACTAGGAATATTGGACAATTGAATTTTCCATGCAGGAATGCCTCATATGGTTTTGCTGATTGTAGACTTTAGAAGGGTGTCCAGCTGATGACCCGTGAGGGACAAAATCTAGCCAACATTCTGCTCAGTGAGCTATAAGTTCATGCATATGATTGCATCTGCCCAGAGAAAGTAGCACATTTTTTAAAGGATTTATTTATTTTAGAGAAAGAGAGAGTGAGAGTGTATGGAAGGGGTGGTTGGGGAGAGGAGAGGAAGAGGAAGAGGAAGAAAGAGAATCTCCAGCAGACTCCTGACGAGCATGGAGCTGGACACAGGGTTCAGTCTCAGGATCCTGAAATCATGATCTGAGCTGAAACCAAGCACTCAACACTCAACACACTGAGCCACTCAGGTGCCTTTAAAGTAGCACATTTTATGAATTGCCATAAGGATACCTATTAAGGTGTATCTCACAGTGCTGCATTTACCCAAAGGGAGTGCCATGTTCTGCTTTGTACAAATATTCCCTTAATAGAATATTTATAACTAAGAGTTTAACTTCCACTTTTCTCCAAACAGATTTTCTTAAAAACTCACCCAGTAAAAAAAGAAAAAAAATCTTTATTAAGATTTTTTTCAACTTTTTGTTTACTATATAAATCACATATATACACAGATAAAGAATCAAATACTACAGAAGTTCTCTTCCCTCTCCCTACAATTCTGGAGAATTTAAATAACTTTGGATTTTTTTTACACTAATAAGTAACATCATATTAATAATATTTTTCACATTTGCCACTACTCATATAATAGATGAAAATCACTTTCTAACAGTACATTTGGATGTTTTTGTACATTTTATTTTGCTGCCTCTTGAGTATCTAACCTTCTCCTTACTAAGTGAGAGACATCTATCCAACTAAAGAAGATGAGGATGTCTTGCAGACAAAATAGCAAAGAGAATAATAAGGTAAAAATCAGCTGGGGAATTCTCCCCCTCTAGATTCTGGAAATTAAAAGAAAGGGACATTGAGTAGGTGACAGGAAAGCACAGCTGTCAGACAATTATGTTTCCTGGGAAGGAGCTACATTAGAAATGTAGAGACAAAAATAAATAAATAAATAAATAAATAAATAAATAAATAAATAAAATCACATTAAAAAAAAAAAGAAATATAGAGACAATTAATACAGAATGGACTTTTAGCCTTGACTCCTTAGCAGGGAAAAAGGTCTTTCAAAGATGTCCATACCCTAATCCCTGGAATCTCTGAAGATGTTACCTTACATGGTAAAAGGGACTTTGCAGATATGGCTAACTATTGATATGGGGGAAACTATCCTGGATTATCTCTGTGAATCTGGTGTAATGACAAGAGTCCTTACAAGTGGAGGCAGAAAGAAGAAAGCAAAATATGTGAAATGTTATTCTGTTAGTTTTGAAGATGGAGGAAGGATCCAAGAGCTGAATCCAGAGAATGTAGAAATGGTAACAAAACAGATTCCCTTGAGAGCCTCCAGAACAAATGTATACCTACCAATATTCTGATTTTAATAAAGTGAAATATATTTTGGATCTGATCTCAAAAATTTTAAGATGATTTTTAAACCATTAAGTATGTGGCAATTTGTTATAGTAGCAATAGGATATCCAATACAGATCTCTTCAGAACCCTTCCAACTGACTGCAGGCCATTCTCCCACCACATTACCTTAACATTGCAGCATTGTGTTAGGCAGATGGAGTCTGAAGTTAGGCTTTCCAAGCTAAGTAGAGACAAAATAGACCAGCTGCCATAAGGACTCCAAAATTGGCCAATCCACATCCAAGGCTAGGCATAGAATGCCAAGTTAGCTGGAAGCATATAAGATGTAGCTGTGTCTCAGAGACTTCAGCCAGAGGGACCCAAACTGAAGTCATATCAACCAGGAAGAGGTACCAGACTCTGAACAAACTGAGACAAAAAAAAGCAGACTACATATAATCAACCATAGAATCCTGCTGATGGCAGAACAGCCATCAGAAGCTAGGTGGAGGCTCGGGAATAAAAACAATAGTTTTTGAAAAAAAGTAGTTTTTGTAAAACTGTAGTAAAAGGAATAGTTTAAGAAGACATAAAGATAGCTTTTTTCTGTGCATGTGAGTTGTGATGCAGATGTTGATGACAAAAGACAGGACTTAGATTAAACTCTCTCTTCACTCCTACCTCCCCTAATAATTATACTGGTATCCATATCCCCTCTTCTAATTACCTCTACCATTCAAGCAACTTTAAACATTTCTTGTTTTATAAACCACAAACACTATCTTTTGATTCTCTACATTATTAGATGAGAACAGTAGCACCTTCCTCATTTCCTGTACTTCTCACATATTTTCATCGCCTAAATTGCCACCAATGCCTTTACTTTCATATCTTCTTTTTGTAAACATAGCTTTCTGAGATTGATTATAAAAGCTTAAAACTAATAATGTTATATAGATCATTTTGACCACATAAATAAGATATTTTAAGGTATTTGCAAGTTAAAACACTAAATGTGTTTCAGTGTGACCTTAATTCTGAACTCCCATATTATTCAACAGAGTATGCACTGTATCAACTTCAATTAAGTTTCCATTTTCACTATATATTAATTGCCTTTATCATAAATTCAGGTTTCTCTAAATTCTCATCCTACTGATCCTTTTCAAAAGCTGCTATTTAGCAGTAGACTGGTGGCTCAGTGGTTTAATGCTGCCTTCAGACCAGGGAGTGATCCTGGAGACCCAGGATCGGGTCCCATGTTGGGCTCCTTGCATGGAGCCTGCTTCTCTCTCTGTGTCTCTCATAAATAAATAAAATCTTTTTTTAAAGCTGCTATTTGTATATGGTTGAGCTTCTCTTTACTTTTTTCTAGGTTGGGTGCAAAATTTATTCTCATATCTCCATTCTTGTTTTAGTGTCTTATTTTGTTGGGAATAAATCTCCCAATCAAATCCTAAGTAAAGGTGAAAGATAAGCTTAAAGAATATTACATGACTTTAGTCCTCCTTGACAATTGTTTAATTTTGGACAAAATTCTAGGTAGAAAACTGTTTTCTTACCGAAAATTAAAAGCATCAATCCATTGTTCTCTAATGCCCAATGCTATTGATGAGATGTCTGATGCTATTCTAATTCCAGTTCATTAGTATTTATTTTTTTATTTTGTTAATGTTTTGAGTTAATTATTTTTAGTGCTTTCACTTTCATTTACAGACTCCTTCATATGTTCTCTTTAACTTTTTAAATTCTAACTTCACAAAATGCACCTTCATTACACAAGATTCTGGGTTGACTCTTAATTTGAAGACTTATTTCCTTCAAATCTGGAAATTTCTCTTTTTGTGATTTCTTTGACAATTTTATTTTCCCAAGTTGTTTATATTTTTTAAAGAATTTCTATTAATCTGATTTTTATCCCCTGGATTAATTCCTTGAAACTCTTTATTCATTTCTTTTCTATTTCATCCATTTAAAAAAAAATATTTTTCAACTTCATGTTCCAATATTTCTATTGGTTTAATAACCAGTAATAGATAATCACAGTGTAAAACATATCACAAATAATAATTCATAAATCATAAGGTCATATGTTAATGGATTTTCACAAAATAAATACACTTGGGAACTATCATGCTGGCCAATAACTGGAAACTATCTCCCAATCCGAAGTCTTCATTATGTCCTCTTCCAATCACTAACTACTCTTACGTAAACAATATTACAATTTTTAACCCTGAGTATTATTTAGATCTGATTCAGAAACTAATAAGTTTGTCTTATAACATAAAACCTTTTCTGTATCATTTATTTCACTTAACAATGTTTGTGAAATTAATCTATTTTATTATGTGTATCTGTAGTTTTATAATTATCTGATAATAAACTACTTTGTTGGATACTGTAATCAGAGCATGCTAGTACCTGAGGCCAAGAAAAGAGCCATAAAAAAGGAAATATTTGCAAACAGGGTGATGAATAGTGTTTGACTTTTCAAACTGTGTACTGCGCAGTACATGACAGGCACTTAATAAATATTTGTTGAAAGAGTTGCAAATTTTATGTCAACAACACTGGACAGTTAAATGAGCTATTTTTAGAAAATATTAAATCGGTGCAAATATAATTTAAAAGAAATAAGTTGTTATGAAGATAAATAATCATCAAAGAAACCACATTTGTAGACAAAAGTCAAAATACTCTTAATAGAAAATATCTGCTAGAATATGGGCAACAAAAACTTTCTTAATCTACTTTTGGAAAGTAAATTGGAATTTCCACTTTGAAGAATGATTTGACATCATCTAATAGCCTTGAAATGGCAAAGGACTGAGTAATAACTGCCCTTAGGTATAAATCTTAAGGAGCCTGGGGTCCTCTAAGATGTGTCCTCATGAGAACACAAATACAAGTGAATTCAATGCAGAATTATTTATCATAGAGTAAAATGAGAACATCCAGAGATCTACATAGGAAAATAGATTAATAAATTATGATTTGGTCAAACAATAAAATATATGGAAATTAGATTTATATTTACCAACTTGGATAGATCTTGAAAATATTCTCTTAAATAACAAATATAAAAAAGAAATTTCACACACACACAAAAATCACACAAGTCACAGTACAATAGCACTTAAGTAAATTAAACATGCAGAACTATTATATTTTTCATGGACCCATTTATATAAAGTAAATTCTATAGAATAGACTGAAAGACATATAGCAAATGTATGATAGTGATTTCTTCTACAGAAAAGAGGAAGTGAATGCCTTGGGGAGAGAAGGCAGGTAAAAAATTAGGTCTTTGACTTTATGATGTTTTATTTCAATCATGTAAAAAAAATAGAGGAAATCATAAGAAAAACTAGAAAACTTACAGTTTGTTAATTATGTTTGGATACATAGATTATTATTATTATTATTATTATTATTATTATTATTTTTACTTTACTGGGGTTTTTTTGTTTGTTTTTAATTATTTTTTTATTGGAGTTCAATTAGCCAACATATAGCATAACACCCAGTGCTCATCCCGTCAAGTGCCCCCCTCAGCGCCCATCACCCAGTCACCCTATTCCCCCCACCCTGCCCACCTCCCTTTCTACCACCCCTTGTTCGTTTCCCAGAGTTAGGAGTCTCTCATGTTCTGTCATCCTCACTGATATTTCCCACTCATTTTCTCTCCTTTCCCCTTTATTCTCTTTCACTATTTTTTATATTCCCCAAATGAATGAGACCATATAATGTTTGTCCTTCTCAGATTATTTATAACATACTTATTTATTTTGTTTTGTAGTTTATCTGTTATCCAAAATTCTAGAGCTTAAAATTTTATTTTTTAAAAGATTTTATTTATTTATTTGAGATAGAGAAGGAGCTAAAGCATGAGCTGGGGGAGAAAGAGCAGCTGACTCCCCATTGAGCAGGGAGCCAGACATGGGGCTCAATCCCAGGACCCTGGCATCATGACCTGAGCCAAATGCAGACACTTAACTACCTGAGCCACCCAGGCACCTCCTAGATGTTAAAATTTAAAAAAATAAAGAATTAATAATGTTAAAAGATGTCATTTGGATTTTTACTATTTCATTATTTATATTTTTAACAATCTCAATCTTAAAGAACCAACTTTAGAATGTAAGAATAAGACGTTTGTTTCAATTATGGAGTAGTCATGAAAAAGTAAACAAATTTTAAAAGTTTATTGACACTGAGACAGTTTACATCCAGTCACCCCTCCAAGCTTAATTAGCAGCATTTTTATCTCCTCTTGTTGACTTTGTGGACAACTAATCTAGAAAAGGTGTGTGGTAAATAAACAATGGAGGTAGGTGATGGAGCACCGAATCAAAAAGAAGTTACATAGTGATTTCCAGATATTTGGAAAGTCTGTCCTGTTGTTTGTAATAACTGTGTCCCTTCTCACTACCTGGACAGGTTTTCTAAAGCCTTTGAAGGACTTTCCAGTTCCATTGACAACAGATCATTAGTGGAATGGGCTTTAAAAAAGGGATGAGTATCCTGAAGAAGGACAAGGATGAAGGGGTGTCCAGTTTAGAACTGTTCTAATACATTGGTCCATTTTGAAGAGAGAAAAAAACTTTGCCCATAGCCTGAGAAATGTCAAGATTAGTGGGGAATATTATGAGTTGCCACCCAAATTTCAAGGTTCTCTGACTATAGCATCCAGGCTCTAAAATAATATATGCACAAGTAAATTTGGCTTGACTAAATTTACAATTTATTGTAAATCTATGTAAGTCTACAATTTAAAGCTTAGACTGCTGACTACTTGGTCATCTCATGAGTTGCTTAACTTCCACTGGAAAAATCTACTAGGTAAACCTCAAGATATTTGTAAATTCAGGGAAACTATTGTACCTCTCCAAAAACTATTTTGGAGAGAGAAAAACTGCCTTCTGCAAAACAAGTCCCTTTTTTTTGGAGATACATCTTTATACTCACTTGGAAAATTCTTGAACTAAATAAAATTAGGATTTTTTTAGTTCTGTCTTTCACATTCTGTAATTGTGCAATAATTATGAATTTTATATTTTAAGAATCCTTCTTGCTCCTATTAGTCTGATGATTAATTCAAATTCAGTATTTTGAGAGAATTGTGGTTCTGTTACTACAGATGTGATGTGATTCAATGTAGAAACTTCAAAATAGATATTACATTAACTCTTATGGATGCCGGTTTATCTAATATACCAGTGGTAAGATTTATTTTGAAAAAATATAATTGTGATATGCAATTGACATTTGATAAATTAAAAAAATTCATGAAAAATAAAGCATTTGAACTAAATCAGAAAGAATGGCAGAGCATATGAGGTACAGGCAGTACCAGTTCAAAACCAGAAAGGAAAGCATGTTTGTAAAATCAACAGTTCCAATTTTTCTAGTTGCAAATGAGAAGACTAAGTTTATATGTCCTTTTGTACACCATAGGATTTTAAGCTATTTCTAATAGTTCTGAAATCTTTATAATAGGAAATTTAGTGGACACTACTTAGGCATACAGTCTTTCTAAATACACATATTAATCTAATTGGAAATCACTTAGCTTTTTTGTAATCAAATACTCTATGACTCTAAAAGTGTCACAAATTATTTTATTTGTGCAATACTATTATTTTATAGGTGAAAAGTGCACTCAGATATTGCTAGAGATTATATTACTAGAGATTTATACATGTTATCTTACTTATCTCTAATTTGATGATTCTTACTGTTGTCTAGAATTGAAGAACTCTGCATATGGTTAGTATCCAATGCAGCAAAATTACAAGTAACACTGATATGAACACTCTTGTACTTATCTTGCTGTACAATATTATCTAAGAATGAAATTTGTGGATCTTCATGTATTCATATTTTTACTTTGATGCAAAAATATCACAATTAAAAATGTTTAAAAGGAAAATTAAAGAAAAATAATCTATTTTAATTTTGAAACTGAGCCACAAATTTATGTCAGGGTGTCAGTACATTGTAAATTTTAGTAGTGATATAGAAAATGGCTTTCTAAGTCACATGACTAACAAGTGCCAAAGATAGGGCTTGGGATTTTTAATAGAAGTCCAGTAGTACAACTGAGTTCAATTACTCTTTAATCAATGAGTTATTCAAATGAATGAAAACATCATCAGGATACAAGAAAAATTAAAATTTACCTGTAAATTTAGGATGATTATTAAGCCAGTTATAATTCATTTAAGTTAAAATTTTAACCTAAACATGGATGTATATTGTTTCAGAAAATTAGCATTCAACCATCAAATAAGTTGCTTTATTTTTATAGTCATATATCCTGTTGGTAGCATATTAGAACAACAAAATGAACTTTATATTGTAGAAAGCAATTCCTATCACTTATTTACCATTAAAGAAAAATAAGGCCGATAGAGGAATAGAACAGCTGGTTCATCTTTGACATTTTCTATTGAAAGCCACAAAACTTATTAAGTTACAGGGAATAAATAATATTTTACTTGTGACTGATTTGATAAATAATAAAATGCATAGAGAAATAGAGTCACATTTTAGGTAGATCTCTTTTTTATCAGAGTATATGCTATTTCAGTAAAACAATTTTTGGTTTTTCAAGCAAGATTGAATTTAAGAATCTAAGAAAAATAAGTAAAAGGCATATTTTGGCTCTTACTCTTGGTTTCATTTTGTCTGGAGAGCTAGAAAACTAATACTAGATACATTGCTCCAGAAGGGTTAAGGCTTAACAGTGCTTTCTCATCTCATATGGATGTATGAGAACCCAAAGTTTATAAACATTTCTATAATAGAAAAAGCAAGGAGTTTCAATTCTTTATATAGCCTTAGATAAATATGCATTGCGAATGTAATATAATCTTACAAAAGATAAATATCTTTAGTCAATTCTCAACAAACATTCATTCAAAATGCCTTTTTGTGCTTTAAATTTTCAACTATTAAATTCTTAACTTTTTCCATAAAACATGCATACTATAAATGCTTGTAAAATATTCACAAAGTTTATTATAGGGAATGTGAATTTTAGTAGATTTAGGCATTTGACTCAAATTTTGTGTTTTCCAGCAATGTTCTGAATATTCCCAAATTCTCATTAATAGTTTTTCTTCAGTTCTTGCTCCCAATTAACCTTTATAGTTTCTTGAATACAAAACATTGCACTTTCTACCATCCGCATTTTTATCTTACTAATAACATTTTTCATCTCCATCTTTTGATTTCAAATCTAATTATTTTGAGATTGCTATCACCTAAGTGTTTTAAAACCACTGTTATCAATAACTGTTTTTCATTTAAAAATCGAAATTTACCTTATCGTTGTTCATTGCAAAACATCCTGTTGTATGCAGCTAGTCGAGTTCTGACTCGATTAGCTTTGTAAACATGGCTGCTACTTCCAAGACCTTAGCCCATGATTCTTTCAATATATCCTGAGTATATATGTATGGCACTAACTGAGTCTTTGGTATAATCAAGCTGAAGAGTTTTACACCCAGCATACACCAAATTTAAGTTTTTTCCATTTAAATATGTCTATAAATATAGATGTCAAAACAAAGCAGTCGCATTTCTGTGTTTATAAATACACACACTCACAGGTAAACAAACACATATGGTAAATATTTTCGAATAATGATAGTAATGCCTAGTTATTTACCAGGAAATATACTAAGCTCTTTGGGATATAGAGGATTATCCCATTTAATCTTCACAAAACTGCATGGTATAGGTGCTATAATTTGTCCCATATTATAAATAAAGCAACTAAACCTTAATACATTAACTATTCTCCTTGAGGATATTTGAAAAAACAGGTGAGATAATGGGTAGTTACTTAAAAATAGTTTCATGAATGGATAGTAAGGAGGGCACTTTTTTTGAGCACTGGGTATTATACACATGTGATGATTCACTAAATTCTACTCCTGAAACCAATATTACACTATATGTTAACTATCTAGAATTTAAATAAAAATTTGAAAAATAAAATAAAGATGTCAAAAAAGGAGAAATAAACAGTTTTATGGATTTCTTTTTTTTTGGATTTCTTATTTCTTTTTTTATTTTGTGAATTTCTCCTATGATAATGCAGGCAATAGAGTTTAATTTATTGACAATTGTAATGACTGGCACAGAATAGAACATGTTTTTACTTCTTGGAATTTTATAACAGTAAAGGATCAGAGTTTACCAGCCGTTAAAATCCTTTAAAATCTTTAGTTCCTCTAAAGGTCTGTTTATCTGATCCTGTGTAAAGTTACTTATTTTATTGTCAAAGCATCTCATATTTGTTTCTAATGGCTAAATAATCCAAAATTATAAATTGCCATTTAAAAAATCAGTTTCCATCTCAATCAGAGGTATTTAAAATATGTGGAAATTTTTATATGTGGACATTTTTAATAATGTAACTCAATCATTTGTCTGACACTGTTTTTTCTTTGTAATAAATAAGAATTTTAAATATTAAATTAGAGTTTCTCTTTTAATAATAATATCAAAATGTATCCACCAAGTTGAGAGCTGTCCATTATATAATTAATCAAAATGAGTAGAAATCCTGTATTCAAATGAAGTTGCCAAAATTTAAAACATTTGAGAAGTGCTCTTTTGGAATTATCACCAGAACTTTCAAATTAATTAATTTTAATTAATTATCAGGAAACAAAAATGAATCTGTTACTTTAAAATAAGAATATAACTGTCACTGTTGTCATTTACTGCTTCTTTCCTACCAGTATTTAGTTCAGCTTGATTCCACCCATCCTATTTTCTTAGATCTTTCCAGACTCAGCCCCCAAAAAGTTGTATTGTGGAGTTCTATGAACTGCATGCCTGAAAAAAGTTAATAAACATAATGTAGTTAGTTGAGAACATGATTATAAATAATAATATAATTAAAGTTCCAGAAGTGAAAAGTTGCTTGTTTGGTGTATATAAGAGGCAGTATAGGGGCATAGGGTGGCTGAGTTTGTTAAGCTCTTTCTTGGGCTCAGGTTATGATCCTAGAGTCCTGGGATCAAGCCCTGCATCAGGTTCCCTGCTCATCAGGGAGCCTGCTTCTCCTTTTCCCTCTGCCTGCCACTCCCCGGCTTGTGCTATCTCTCTCTACCAAATAAATTAAAAAAAAAAAAAAAAAAAAAGGAAGCAGTATAATGTAGTGAATGAATCACTGCATTTATTTGAAACTGTTCTAGTAATTTCTGATTGGGTTTTAGGGGTAAAATTAGAAAATGTAACTTAAAATACTCCCAAAATTATAAAAGACAATGGTTATCAAAGATAACAGCAATAAAAATCCGTACTTAAGTGTAGAAACCCATATTGAGAGCTGTGATATCACTGTATGAACTGTTTTACAGGATGTCAACAAAACTGCTGCCTTTAAAGTTGAGCAGATTTGAGGTGCCTGAGTGGCTCAGTTGGTTAAATGGCTGACTTGATTTTGGCTCAGGTCATGATTTCTTCCCCCTCGTAGGATTGAGCTCCACTTCGAGTTCCACCTCAGACTCTGTCTGCCCTGGCAGGTTGTCTGCTTGAAGTTCTCTCCCCTGCCCTCCCCCCACTCTCACAAGTGCTCTCTTTCTCCAAAATAAATAAATAAACCTTTTTTAAAAATTGAAAAATTAAGTTGAACAGATTGAGGAAAACAGAAGCAAAATAACATTTAGATGAATAGTAATGTAGCACAGGGGTACTGACCTCAAGAGATAGAAAAAACTATTCCAGATCAAGTACTCAATAGTTAATGAGATGAAGGAAACAAAGTTGGCATGCAGTATTTATAATATATGAATGATTTCTGTAGCAATTTAGATTTTTTTATTTCTTGAACCAATTGGATTTTGAGTTACTTATATTGATTGGCCTCTTCCTCTTCAGCTCTGTCTTCATTTTAGGGGTACTTTGTTCCTCAAAGGAAATTTTGTTCCACGCTAAGGGCCATTTTACTATACTTTATGCTGGGATGCCTGGGTGGCTCAGTGGTTGAGCATCTGCCTTTGGCTCAGGTGTGATCCCAGGTCCAGCGATTGAGTTCCGCATCGGCCTGCTTCTCCCTCTATGTCTCTGCTTCTCTCTGTGTGTCTCTCATGAATAAATAAATACATTTTTTTAAAAAGCAAACGAATAATACTTTGTTGTTTTCTTCATCTTACATTTGTGAACTTTCATGCCATTCCTGGCTCTGGTTGATTCCAACACTTTATATATATTTGTTAATTTGTCTGACTGACTTGTTATCTAAATATCAAACAAACTTGAGAATGAAGAGATAATTTTTGCTTCTGCGTTCTTGCAAAAAAGAAAATCTCTTAACCCATTTCCTGCTCTATCGTCTAATTGTGACAAGATTTCACCAGTATACTTTATAACTTTATACTGGTTTTCTTGCAGACTAGCTATGTGGTTTCAAATGCTATTTAGTTTAAGATATCAATAAAAATTATAAAGAAAAAACAGACATATTTAAGTTTCACCTTAGGTTTTATCATCTGGAAAGTTTTCTTAACTGCCTCAAGAATTGTACAAAGATTTCTCTGTGTTTTAGTAAGGTTTTCCACATTAGAGCTCTCTAATGATTCTAGTGTATGAAATTATCTCATTGTTTTAATATGCATTAGTAGACTTCGAGCTCCTTTAATATAGAGACTGTTCAATTCATCTTTTATCTCCAGTACTTGACATGGTACCTGGTATATAGGGCATTTTCTGCTGATGCTTACTTACTAAGTATTGAACAAATAGACATATCTGATAAGAAATTTCTTACAGTTCACATATTTCTGTTATAAGTGAAATTAGTAATAAGAATTAAACTGAAGAAATTTATGAGGTGATGTTAATTTATTTTATAATAATAAAATTAAACATGATGACTTACAAATTCTATAACAATGTATATGCCTAATTAATTTTGCCATGCTCTATCTCACAGGATATACATGTACCAGTATATCCATAAGTATAATCCATTTCTAATGGAATCCTATAAACCCTAGCCTTAGACAAGTAGATCACCACTTTCCACAGTGGATACAAAACAGAATGGATATTTCTTCACAAATATGTTAGTGAAGTGCCTCTGTTATTACATATCAGTTTAATATCATATGTAAATTTTATTATTTATTTAGTTAGAGAGCAAGAGAGCAGGGGGAATGGACAGAGGGAGAGAGAGAGGGAGAGAATATTTTTTTTTTAGGAGGAGGGAGAGATCTTAACCAGGTTCCACACTCAGCACAGAGCCTGACATGGGGCTCAATCTCACAATCCTGAGGCCATGACCCGAGCTGAAATCAAGAGTTGAATTATTAACCAACTGAGCCACCCAGGTGCCTTGCATCACATGGAAATTTTTTTATTTTTTAATATTTATTTCTTTTTTTGGGGGAAATTTTTTAAATCATATATTTTATCTTCAACATGGGAAAATGACTAAATTTCAAAGAAAACATAAACTCTGTTTTAAGGATTTTATGTGAGCAGTATAGAATCTCATAAACACCAATTTTAGAAATATATAGAAATAGTATATTTCCAGTAGTAGTAAGGCATTTGAAAGAAACAGAGCATACCAGGACTTCATATAGAATGAAAGATACTATATATGCCTATTATTACCACAGAATGAATATAATTAGGGCACTTATCAATAGAACCACATTTAGAAAAATCATATGGAATGATGTAATCCATGAATAAGCAGGTACAAAGCAAAAACTTATGAAATAATAATTATGACCAAAAAAAAAAAACCCAGGACCAATGTTTGGTCTATTTTCCAAATATTTAAAAAAATAATAAAATGGGTAATAGTAAATTATTCTCTTCACTTAGCAAATGTTTATGAAATAGTTATAAAACATGGTAAGTCCTAAAAGGACTAACCGTTAAAAAATGGTTCCGAGCTTTAAGAAGCATTGTTTCTACTAGAAGAGAATATAGGCACACACACAAAGATGCTTGCAATATAAAACAATGAAGGATAAAGTTTAGGGAGGCACACAACAAGCAACCTCCCAACATACTCCGTGTTTCTCCCTGTTTTCTAGCAGCAGTGGGTTTTGATGTGGGTCCTGGTAAGTGAAAGTCATCACTAGTAATCCCAAATTCACTGTTAATACAGGAGTCCAGTGCTGGACCAGGACACAGAATCAGTGCAAAGTTTTCCCACAGTGCTGGTTATCAGTTTGGTAAGCCATGTGAGCTAGGCTGGCGATAATTAGACTAAAGGAAATTGATGGGAATGAGGAATTCTCCAGTTCCCTTCTATCAGATGTGACCTAGGCAACCTGTAATCCATAGCAAGTGACACTTTTTTAATAACCAGATAGAGAAATAAGCTGAGGAAATTTACAATAGGAACCATGGACAGAGATATTGATAGAATCTGAGCCCTTAATACTATTGGGGAGTCACTAGATCAATCAATCAAGAAATCCGTTCTATGTTTTATATGAAACACTGTATCATATTATTGTCTAAGCAATTTTGGGTTTTCTTTTATTCATAGTCAGAAACATCTTAATAGGTAAAAATCATTGATTCATTTCTGGCATCATATCGTACGATTATTTTTGTCCCTCTTAAATATAATATATTGATCACAATAATTAGTTTTCCTATAAATTTACTTTTTGAGAAATAGTAAGAATCCATAAAAAAAGTAAAATGAAATACCCACACTGTTCCTATTATAAAAATATGATTTGATAATGGGAAAATTAACTCCAAAAGAAAATCATAGTCAAAGCATAGCAGTTTAGCGCCTGCCTGCAGCCCAGGGCACGATCCTGGAGTCCCCAGATCGAGTCCCACGTCGGGCTCCCTGCATGGAGCCTCTTCTCCCTCTGCCTTTGTCTCCGCCTCTCTCTCTCTCTCTCTAATGAATGAATAAATAAAAATCTGTTAAAAAAATTATTCTGTGAGAGTACTCAAGTCCCACTAGAAAAAGTCCATTTGAAAATTCAGATAAACAGTAGTCCTTTTCCATAATCTCAGAGAATTCTTAGTAATTCCAAAGCCAATGATACTGGAAAAAAATAGAATTATAGATTCATATGTGCTATAAAACAGAAAATAACATGCTTGAAAATTAAAAAAAAAAAAAAAAGTTCTTGACCTTCTGCAGCAATGTCTGTCAGATTATCTTCCAGAAAATGGATGAGTGGTTCTCTATTCTGGGTCCACCTTGGTGTGAGCCAAAATCTGGAAACAAAATAAGACTTGTTAATTTTTTTTATAATTCCTTAGGAAGTTAAACTATCCAGAAAGTAAGTTACAATGTTTATATAGCAGCACCATTTTAGATGAATGATAGATAAATGACTATGAATGATAGATAAATGACTGGCAGAAAGGTGGAAAATATATTCATTAAAAAAATAAACATCTATTTCTAATAAAAACCAGAATAATAAAATACTGAATAATAAAAGAAAGATTCTTTTTGAAAATAATACACCTAATAACTATCAACAATATTTACAGATACAAAATATTTCTTTCAAATTGTGGGCATGATTATATTATCACAAGAAAGCATACATATAATATGACAAGACATAATATAAAATTAATAGATATTGGAAAATATGAGGCAAAGTCATATCACTGAAAAATGAAATAAATTTCAAATAGTTGGCCAATCATTAAATATAGTTGGAAAGATCAATTGTTTACTAATACTACAGAACAAAACAGTTAAAAATTATAATGAAACTTAGTTATTATAAAAATAAATGATACATTCTATATATGAAAACTTAAGTAAAAATCAAGGACCTGAATGAACAAAGAAAAACTACAGAAAGATATTACAACATTTAAGTAAGTGCAAAGATGCTCTGGATGGTAAGATTGAAATTAAAGATATGAATTATTGTTAATATATATTATATTTCCAATACATTTGCACACAATGTGGTCAATGTTTGTTGAATTTTTTCAACTTAACAATTAAATATATATATATATATAAATGCTTAATAAAAGCAACAACTTCGAATACTTGTGAAAATATTGTTAATAAAAATTGTCTTGTTATAGCAGAAGGTTCACACCAGATGGGCTCCAAATATGTAGACCATGCTTTAGTTCTTAAGTGATGGCTAGATTAGTTACTAATTATATTAGACATTATGCCTGTTAGTTTTACTGTACTATACATTATTTTGCATGTATGTATTTAAAGCATCAACAAAATTTTCATCTCAGCAAATGGACAAGTGACCTGGGTAGATAAAATCTGAGAAAACAGACATCTGGTAAACATAAGCACAGAGGATCAATCTTGCTAATAATTAAAGTCATGTAAATTAAAGATAGCACCCAGACAATCCATTTTTTTTTTACTCATGGAATCATCAAAAGAATAATAATGAAATGTTGGAGGCTAGGATTTACTGGTAGGTGCATTTCAAGCATGGTTAGTGCGTTATAAATTGGTCAACTTTCTGAAAAATTACCTTCCAATATATCTCATGAGTTTTAAAGTATTTGTTGTCATCTAAGGTGGTGACACTTTCCGAGTCTACCCTCAAGGGGAGAGATAAAACAAATGCAACAACACTAACATGTTAGAGGTGTAGTTAAATATTTATGGAACAGGATGTCAAAAGTGGATGCTTTCTGCTCCAGTTCCTGCTGAGGCATTAACATAAAATATGTCAGGTTACAAAGAGGAATATTAGATCCCTACATATATATTTGAAAAGAAGGTAATAGAAAAAAAGGTGGTTAATCTTTAGACGACCTCCCATTTTCACCTAAAAACTGGTTTAGAGAGGATGAAAAATGAGTTTTGGGCAATCAGAAGACAACAGGTAGTACCTAAAATGTCATTTTTAAGCATTTGCTAAGTTCAGAGGGTACTAATGTCAGCTCACCTTGACATTCATCAGGAAAGAGCTATTCTGCTTCCATACATCCTCCTCCCCATCTTCCTTCTTCAAGTAACATAATCTAAACACTAGATAAGCAAAATTCAACCAGGTTCTGCTTTCAGCTACAGTCTTCTGACCTACAACATTCTATACGAAGGGATGAGAGAGGCCTCCATTTTAAATTAAGAAGGAATTTTTGAAAAAAAATAAAAAATTAAAAAATTAAAAAAAAGCAATTTTTGGGTTTTGTTTTGTTTTTTTGTTTTTTGTTTTTTGTTTTTTTATAAAGATTTATCTATTTGTTTTATAGATCCAGGGGAGGGGTGAGGGAGCACACATGCAAGCATTGGAGAAGGAGTAGAGGGAGAGGATCTTCAAGCTGACTCCCCACTGAGCACAGAGTTTATGGGGGTCTGGATCTCACCAGCCTGAGATCACAACCTAAGCCAAACCAAGAGTTGGACATTTACCTGACTGAGCACCCAGGTGTCCCAAAGAGAAACTTTTGATTAATACATATGAGTAGACATTTTAATTACTGAATTGAGTATTTGTTTTGTGATTCAAAATTAAGTGCAACTTTTTATTACTGAAGAGTGATTATTAAGTCACCATGGACTTTGGGCAAAAAAGAACTGCTTACTCAAAATAAAATAAAACAGAAGTCAGAGGCAAAAAATAAAATGACTACACTATTTCATCTTACAGGCTATTTATATGGGAAAATATTAAATATTGGGTAATAGAAAAAAATCTTAAATATTTACACCTCATCATATGAATATCATATCAATTTGACCATCTATAGAGGATTTGAAATTCTGATCATAAGGGTTAAAGCTATCTTTTTTACATATAATACTATTATTTGATAGTAGTGAGTGCAGTTGAAATACTACAATAATAAATTGCGGTAAAGAATAAGAGGTTTTCCTCTTTAGCATTTTCAAAAGATACTCCAAGTTAAAATAACTGGTAAATGCATTAGTCAACCTACTTTAAACATTTTTAAATATTTGTGACCTCTAAAGATTAGGAAAGAGCAGGAAAAGTAAACTGAAGCAAGATAATATAGAAAAGGAATAGAAGTGATTGAAGGGAACCTGGGTGGCTCAGTTGGTTAAGTGTCTGACTCTTGATTTTGGCTCAGGTTATGATCTCAAGGTCCTGTGAGTGAGCCTCATGGTAATCTTTAAAAAATAGAAGTGATTGAGACCAGTATTAGAGCATATGAAATCATTCTCTATAAAAATTAGGAATGGCAATTTACCAAAGCATATTAATAGAAAAAAACTTATCTGCTCTCTATGGGACTCAATCATTAATCTGGTAATCAAGAAGAATCATCATTCAAATGGCTCCCAAAGCAAAGAAAAATATATTGAAGGGAAAAAGAGAAGTGTTAGTGGCAGTTAATAAAGAACCACTCTCTGGGATGCTTATCTCTAAAAATGTAAACAGGAGAGCAACGTTAAATAAGCAATACTAGCAGTAACTCAATTAGAGTGAAACACATTTAAATAATGTTTGTATGTTTTAATTCACAATTTACTTGAAAAAAGTTATCAGAGCATTAGGAATAAATATAGAAACTATTAAGCAATTTGATCCAAAACTAAATTTAATCAGAAACATCTAAATAAATGAAAAAAAAATGAATCCTTTAATTATCCCAACACACATCCCTTCTATACAACCTTATTTCTAAAAACAGCAAAGTTTTCTTTTAAAGTAAATTTTTGATTACTGTCAAATGCCACTAGTTTAAATATGTGCAGCACTCATTGCCTAATGAAAAAGCAATGCTCTAAGCAGAAGAGCACTTCCATTTCCCTATGACATTACATGGGCATTCTTAGAGATTAGGTCCGCATGTCAGAAAGCCATCAATGGCCTCATTAAAGGAAGATGAGCATTTTTGGCTTTATACCACAAAGCCAAATTCAGCTATCGAACTAAGCTACATAAATTTTAATGAGGAGAATGTTTCAGTCTTATCCACCCTGTGACACTTTACAGACTCAGTCATATATGTTAGTACACACCATAAAAAACAAATGCCTCCAAAAGTGAATAAAAGAGAGATAGGTAAGTGGTTATTCTATATTAGAATACTATAGAGGAGAAACTCAGTGATAGAATTTTTAGAATTTCTTCATGCTCTTGGTTGGTAGGATTTCTTAGTTCTGAATTGACTGTTTCATTACTTCGTATGAATAAATGGAATAACATAATTATTTATATGTTGGTGAAAGAACTCTTTGTCTGAAAATTCTATTTGTTAAAGCAACAACCTTCAGAGTCATCTATTTTAAGGATGGCAAAGTAAGCAGAATCAAATTTCTGAACTTAATGACAATGTCAGCATAGCTTATGAAACCATAACAATGTAAGAAGAGACATCTGGTGTGCACCATGCATGTAATGTATGGTTAGCTTCAGTGATTCTTTCGACTTCTCCTTGCTCTGTAATATATGTGTGGCAGAGTGCCACTCAAACTAAGTAGAATCATTCAGCTGTCTTGAATATAAAGTAAAGAATACAATGCTCGAGTAGGCAGGCTAGTTGCACATGAATTTTGATGCAGATGCCTAGTAAAAATGTCTCTGATAACATACAGTAGAAAGCATCTGAAAGAATCAATAAAAAAAGGTCTATATCTAAAGAACATACAACTGTGTTTATGGTGCAATAATTTCAAACACAGGTTTGTTTTTGTTACATTCCTTTAGTACACTAGAACTGATGTCTATAAGAGGCATGGTAACTATGACAACCAAAATAAAATGTGCACTAGTAATAAATATATATTTATTATATACATTTATTAATTAATTATATATAATAATTATTATATATTAATATGTATTCTACTAGTATATACTAGTATACATATATATATTTTTTAATTCAAGTATTTTATTTTTTTAAGATTTTATTTATTCATGAGAGACACAGAGAGATAGAGAGAGGCAGAGACATAGGCAGAGGGAGAAGCAGGCTCCATGCAGGGAGCCGGACGTGGGATTCGATCCCAGGACCCCAGGATCAGGCCCTGGGCTGAAGGCGGCGCTAAACCACTGAGCCACCCGGGCTGCCCACGTATACATATATATTATATACATAAATTCTATGTCCTAGAATACATATATACAATATACACTATATATACTAGTGCACATATACTACTAGTATATACTAGTAGTACAAAATAAGATGTACATTAGTATATATATATATATATATATATACTAATATACATACTAGTATATATATATTATGGATTATGTCTGTGTGTGTGTGTGTGTATATATATATATACATACTTTGAAATAATACCACTTTAGCTATATAATCCCTAAAAAGGTAAAAACACATATCCCAACTTTAAGTAAAATGCTCTTATTTTTTAATACTTCTAAAAATACTAGTTGATCATAGCATGTAGTTTTTCATGTCTCATATTTTTTCTTCCTAATTAGTGAAATCTTGGATGAGAATCCTTAAGACAATGACAAACTTGAGTTTTTCTCACTCCCCTCCCTCATTATTCTGTATTCCTTTCCAGAGGAAAGAAACTATTGGGTCTGACGTAAATATTAGAATGCTGGGGGTTTGGGAAAGAGTTTGGACTACAAAACCATCACCTTTTGTGGCTAAAGTTAACACTGCTCAATATGAATAAGTCTGGTCTCATGGGCCACCAAGAACCCATGGAAGGCTGGGAAAATCCTTGAAGATTGAGGAGCAGTAGGACTTCCTCCTGATGCCTCCACGGAGGAAGAGCAGCCTGCCCATGGATTTCCTTCATTTTCAAGTCATCAACCAGACCTGATTCAGTAAGTAGTGTTGGTATAATTGAAATTGTCTATTTATCTTGGGGAAAAGTTGAGTCCATCTCTCACATGATATACAAAAATAACAGCAACATTAATAAAGTAATTTTTGGAAGACCGTGAGAGTGCATGAAAAAAAATGAGTTTTACAAGGCTCAATATATTTTGGGTGAGAGAAATAAAATGTAGAACAACTTATACAATTAACTCATTTTTTTTCAAGCTCTGACCCCCAAATCCACTGCATTTATAAAAGCTTAATAGGATTACATGAGTGATTAGGAAAATGCATTAGGATACACACTAGATGATTAACATGGATTACTTGATGTGGGTGAAAGGAAAATAGAAAGAGAAAAGAGAGAAAGGAAAAAGAAAAAAAAGACTGCTTTAACAAAACTACCTCATATCTGTTATAGACTTTCATATATTTAAAATTTTAAATTACGTATATATTAATATGAAATAAATTATACAAAATGATAATCCTAAAGGAAGTATTACAGTTCATCTGTGTTTTGTAATTACTAAAGAAAATATGTATAACTAAGGTTTACTAAGAAAAATATCAATCAAATTATATCATTGACTAAGACAATCAGTAGGTATTCATGATACTGATGATATGTAAGATAATATCTAAATTAATGAATACCCTTGGTAGTATCTACATTTTTTCAGGGTGTATTATACGTATTATTTTCAAAGCAGAAAATATTTAAGCAATAACTCCAACATAAGCATTAAAAAGAAAATATTGCAAGGGCAAAAGAGCTATAAAGATAAAAGCATGAAAGCAGAGATCTTAAAGATCCATTTTATTGCCACATTTATACCTCTTAATATGAGTAGTATATTCTAGTGTTTTTAAAGTGTACTACACTTTCTCCAACTGCTTTCAGTAGTGCCAACATTGGTAGATATGAAAAGAAATTTGCCTTCTCATCCTTTATTCTACTCCCGGAATTTAAAATAATTACTTCCAAAAATGTTCAGTCAGGACTCATTGGCTAATTCCTCCCTGGGCAATCACTATGTAGCTGATGACATTAAATGTAATTAAAAAAACTTTCAAGAATGTATTTGTTTGTTTTTCCCTATGAAAACACCAGATTCTTTGTCTCATTTAAGTCACCAAAACAACAGAATAATTTCCAGTACTGTTTTTTAAAGAAAGCTTGGCCTCCTGTCTCATTTTTGCATAAGTTTGAAATGATTTTAAATAAAGGTAAGCACGATTCTAATAGTTCCTAAGTCTAAACAAGAGTATGTTATTCGTACTAAATTCTGGAGTGAACAAAGTAGATGTGCTTTTTGGCCTCAGAGAGTTTAGTGAGTTATTCATAGTTAAAAGATAAAGCATTGGATACAGTAGTGATAATTCCTATAAAAGATAAACAAGCAAAAAACAGGTGCTGTGCTGAAATATAATGGGAGTTATATCAATTGACTTCATTTATCTGGGGTAGTTCAGAAGAGATGATTGCTCCCAGGAGTAGAGAATATCAAGCCTGATAAAATTACTTAGTAATATCATGAAGATAAAACTGTTGTGCCAAGATTAACTAGAGCAAGAGCAAGACTGAAGTTCAAACAAGCCGCTTAATCTTTATCCTTAGAAAATTAAAGTGTTGAAATTAGAAATATGAAATATAAAATTATAAATTTTCATATTAAATAGGATATTTTCTATGAATAGCAAATGAATGTAATATCAAACAATATGATTAATAACAATGTCAAATTCAATATCTAAAAGTTAATTTTTTGTTATCTTTACAAAATATATATTTTAACCATCATTCAGTAGACTCTATTCATACAAGGAAAACGATAATTCTTATATTCATAAAGTTATTATAAAAACTATTTACCAAGACAAATCAAAACACTATTTCATAGATTTATGACAGAACAAAGCATACTTGTGAATCAAATATAAATATATAAAACATACTTCAGGGATCCCTGGGTGGCGCAGCGGTTTAGCGCCTGCCTTTGGCCCAGGGCGCGATCCTGGAGACCCGGGATCGAATCCCACATCGGGATCCTGGTGCATGGAGCCTGCTTCTCCCTCTGCCTATGTCTCTGCCTCTCTCTCTCTGTGACTATCATAAATTAAAAAATATATATATTTAAAACATACTTCAGAGTGACGACAGTTTTCTGTTATCATTGACTAATAATTTATTAAATTGCAATATAAAGATATTTTACTCATTAACAAAACTTCCATTCAAATAGGTAGTTGTGTAATGATAAAAAATAAATCTATTTATTTATCCATCTATTTACATGTAATTCTTAGAGTTTCAAATTCAAGAACGAAAACTCAGTGTTGATAAGAGCACAGAGAAATAGAGTTTTCTTAAACTGCTTTTGGAAGTGTGATTTAGTCCAAATTTAGCAAATCATTTTAAAAATCTTTAACAGTATTCATTTTCTTCACTCTGGTAATATCATTTCTGAAAATGAATCCCCCCAAAATAATGTAGGATGGTAACAGTTATCATGTGATGAATAACAAACAACAGAAATGTCCAGATTAAATAAATCACCAGTGGGATACTTTTACCTAATAAAAATTATTTTGGTCATTAATATTCATTAACATGGAGAGATATGATCTACACACACATACAGGAATAATCTGTAACTATATATACCAACTGTGATTATCTCTGCCCTGGTGATTTTTTTTTTAAGATTTTATTTATTTACTCATGAGAGACACAGAGAGAAAGAGAGGCAGAGACACAGGCAGAGGGAGAAGCAGGCTCCATGCAGGGAGCCCAATGTGGGACTGGATCCAGGACCTTGGGATCATGACCTGGACCAAAGGCAAGTGTTCAACCACTGAGTCACCCAGGTGCCCTAATGGAATTTCTATGCTATCTTTCCTTTGGGTAGAGAGGAGTGGTGTGTGCTTTACTTTCCAAATTAACAAAGGAATTTCCTAGTTTCTTTTTATTTTTGGCCAAGTGCTTTTCTAATTTCAAAATAAAATATTTTCTTCCATTATTTTTTGTGTTTGGTTTGGCATTTAAATTTCCTTTTCAAATTTTTAAACAAATTCTCAGAATTTTTTCAAGAATTTAACTTTGCTAAAGGGTCACTGGCTTTAACCATTCTCTCTGAGAATAATCCTCTCTCTCTCTCCCTTCTTATCTCTTAAGCCACATACTTCTGAGAGACAGTTTTATCTCTCAGTTTATGGTAATTTACCAGTTTGGATGAGGTACCATTCTCACTTCATTTATTTATTTATTTATTTAGTTAAATGTTTTTCACTGCTTATTTCTACTCTTCTCATTTACAATCACACTAATTGTTGAAGTCTTTGAATATGCATGTATTTCCCAAAAATATATAACATTGAATCGTATGTGTGCATTTTCTCTTTTATTTCTATGAATTTATTATGAATAATATCATACAAAAATGGTTTAAAAACATGACTCATTAGGTCAATATAAAACTATAAAATTGAATTCATGAAATAAATGGTCTAAGCAATTTCATTTAATGAGCATTTATAAAGCCTTGCATTCAGAAATTATAATAGAGACTCATCCAAAAGCACGTGGGATAGATGGACAAGGGGAATGGGCCACACAAGTGAATGCATATTAAGCAGGGCACTTATGATAAGTACTGGGTGTTGTATGTTAGTGGGGAATCACTAAATCTACTCCTGAAACTAATATTACACTATATTTTAACTAACTGGAATTTAAATAAAAACTTGAACCAAAAAAAAAAAAAACACACAACAAAAACAAAGCAAAATGAATCAAGAAAAATCTCAACAAAATTTTTAAAATATGAGTCACACAATGTTCTGTGACTACGATGACATCAAATTTAATATCAATGTTTGAAAGGCAGAAAATATTAATCACAGTTTTGGAAACTTAAGCTATAATTATTAAATAACTAATAGGTTAAATTTTTTTAGTTGAGTAAAAATTAAAATATTCTACATTAGAAGTACAAATTATGAGTAAGAGTTATTTTGAGAAGAAATGATCTTTAGATTATAAAAGAAAAATCCTAAGAATAAAATAGATGAGTATATAAAGAAATAAAGAAACAATTGAACCATTATGTGCTTAAATAAATGTTAAATATGACTTTGAGTAGAAAAAATAAATAATGGAACAGAACGTAACAGACAAAATATAATGTTACAATAAAGATTATATATATATATAGGTTGTTTTCTTAAAGACTAGTCCAATATCTGGTGTTATTGCTAAATGATTGAAGACACAAATAAACCAAGTTGGGACAATAGTACAAAAATCTTTGTGCCAGTACATTTCTAAATATCAGAATAAATTTCTAGAAAAGTATAACTTTTAAAATACAAAAAGTTAGTAATCATAAATAATTATAGACACATTAATGAATTTGAGAAACAGTTTAGAACATAAACTCAGGTGGGTTTGAAAGCGAATTCTGGCAATATGTCAATGGAGAGATAATTCTAGACTTCTACAAACTATTTCCAATATGAAAAAAAAAACAGGAATTCCATCTCAACTGTTTCTAGGTTATAATAATCTTGATTACAAAGGTAATCAAAATTATAAATTAATCTCACTAATGAAGATAAATGGAAAACTTCTAACAAATATTAACCCACTCAGTCTATGATAACTTTCAAAAACAATAAAACCATTAAGAAGGTTTGTAACTAATTATATGACAACTTCAAATGGAAAAATTTATTTTGATAGATTTAGAAAAAGCATTTGATAAATTTTACAATTCATTCTTGGAAATCAGCAAACAAATGAAAAATTTAAAATATAGTATTGGAAGATGACATTCTTAATTTGCTAAAGAGTAGCTACCAAGTAAAACCTACAACAATTATTACCCTTAATGAAAAATATTGGAAATTTTCCTTTAAAATCAGAAAAAAAGTCAATATCTGACTTAGTTTCCATTGAACATATAGCCAAGTAATATTTTAGGAAAACTAAATGGAAAGATTAAAGGTCGGAACAGAAGTAACAAAGCTGTCTCTATTCACAGATTGTCATTTTCTAAAAGAAAAAATTCAAAGGAATTATAGATTTTGTTAGAAATTATAGTAATTTACAAATTATTGAATATAAGACTAATATGTCTATTTAAAGTTTCTAAACATGAACTAAGATATTTTTTAAATAAGAATATACTATTTAAAATATCAAAATAAATTTTGTAGTTATGTATTCTTGGACATTTTTCTCAATAGTTCTCTTCAAGTCTCTCTAAAAATTGGTTCCAATTTTGCTTCTTTCAAATCAAAATCCATATAGATGATATTAAGATTTTGAACAAGATCTGTAAGTGATATGTCTTCTTCCAACAAGATAATTATGTCACCCTCTCTCAATGATCAAGTCTGCCTGTGAAAGTCCCCTCATTAATTATAAATCATCTCTATGGAAATTATGATACCAACAGTCATTGACTTTTTCCTAAAATGTTAAATGATGTTAAAGCTTTCTGACTGCCAGCAACTCTGGGTTTATAAAACTCTGAGTGTTTCTTTCTAGGGGGCCAAACCTGCTACCAGAACTTTTTTTTGAAATAATCATTTGCTATGGAGCCTATTCTAGTATTACACCATGCCACTTTGGTTTATTCCAAGTATCTTATACTATCATTTCCAATATCAGAGTTCACAGTTACCCTCAAGTACATTCCTTTTGCATTTCACTATTCTCTTCAGAATCCAGATTTTACAATTCCTTGCTTTGACAATCTTGTCTTGACAATCAAGATAAAAAAGATAAAACACAAGGAAAAAACCTAGAGTGCTCCATATAGGTGATTCTTGCCTCATGTTACCACAGATATCATCATCATGGAGGGCTCACATTACTTTTTTTTTTTTTTTTTTTTTTTTTTAAGATTTTACTTATCTGGGATGCCTCGGTGGCTCAGCAGTTGAGCACCTGCCTTTGGCCCAGGCGTGATCCTGGAGTCCTGGAATCGGGTTCCACATCGGGCTCCCTGCATGGATCCTGCTTATCTCTCTGCCTATGTCTCTGCCTTTCTCTGTGTGTGTCTCCCATGAATAAATAAATAAAATCTTTAAAAAAATTACTTATTTATTTGACAGACATAGAGAGAAAAACAGAGATAGAAACACAGAGCATGAGCAAGGAGGAGAGTGAGAAACAAGCTCCCCACTGAGCAGACAGCTCAATGCTAGGCTCAATCTCAGCACCCTGGGATCATGACCTAAGCCAAAGGCAGATGCTCAACCCACTGAGCCACCGAGGCATCCTTCACATTGCATTCTTAAAGGATTTTTAAATGTGCTACTGCCTTACGTGGCTCACTTCAACTCAATGTTTAAATAGTTGTACTGACTTGTCTATACTGAAATCCAGTGCATGGACACCATATAAAAAGCTATGCTATGATATATCTCTTTTGGATGAATGACTCAAATTGCTCAATAGGATTCATACCTTCACCTTGTCCCTATGTTCTTATATTTCCAAAGCACTGAACTCACTGCTTATTCTGCTGTTTGCCCTCCTTCCAACCTCTGTATTTAACTGTCTTCTGATTCTGAACACAGATGTCTTAAATTAACCATATGTCTTTCTTTCAGAAATACACTGTTGATTTTATTTTGGGATGCTGCTCCATATCTGACTTTATCCCTTGTGAACCTCCAAGTCACATATGACTGTGAAGCCCATCCAACTGGTCTTTTTGTCTCAGACACCAATCTTTGATAGGGAAGAACATTGCAGTTGGAGTGAACGAAGGTAATAAATGGCCAGAAAGAAGAGTGGTGGGAAGTAAAATCCAACTTTGATGAAAATTTCCTTCCTTGATAAATAATTTAATTCTGATAGCAATGAAATAATGAGCATTTTGAAAGATAGAGAGTTCCTTAATGAGACATTTAAGAAACCAAGTCAGCCTAGAAGTGATGTAGAAAATGAATTAGGAGAGATGGTTGTAGGAAAATGGAAACAGAAAGACTAATACTAAATAAATGCTTCTCCTTATAAAGGAACTGTTTACTTAACAACTCACTGAATGATAAACAAAGAAGACAATTATAACTTTTTCAAATCATATTTTAGAGAAATACCACAGCGAATAAGGTATTTTTGTGGACTACCTGGCCATTGCTTTGACTGTGCCTGATAGTTTTACTAACTAAAAAAAATGTGGAAATAGGGATCCCTGGGTGGCGCAGCGGTTTGGCGCCTGCCTTTGGCCCAGGGCGCGATCCTGGAGACCCGGGATCGAATCCCACGTCGGGCTCCCGGTGCATGGAGCCTGCTTCTCCCTCTGCCTGTCTCTGCGCCTCTCTCTCTCTCTCTCTGTGACTATCATAAATAAATAAAATTTAAAAAAATGTGGAAATAAAATGGAAATCAATTTTAAGGCTTGTGATAATTTTGAGTATTTCAAAATAATGCATGGAGTGCTCATATATGATCTCTCACTGTACCGTGTAATTTTTCATTACCAAAACAATGACATGATTACATGAATGTTAACTAACTCACCCTTAGTATGTAAAATAAGGTAAATCAGGCTGCATCATTAGAGGAAAAATGAAAAACAAATACTGTCATGCCAGCTAATGGATGAAAGAGAGTGCTGTCACAAAGAAGGTGATAAGTCAGCAATTACTGCCTTCACTCATTCACCAAAGTGCACTCAGGCTCAAATTATATTCTAAAGCAGGACTCTTTCCTTTCACCAAAGAAACAGGAGTACTTTGCAAAAAGTAGACAGTATAATTTAGCTTTTGGACCATTGAAACACTGTATAAAATGCCTCTAAGCAAATATATTTTCATCTATATGTATAAATACTTGTATGTATATATGTATGTGAATATTTGAATGCATGCATACATTTTTGTATGTATGATTCTGAGAAGTCTACTCATACATTTCAACCCAGCTAATCAACACATCTGTATGAGGATATGATCAACGAATATGTTTTAAAAAGTCAATGTTTATAATACCAAGAGTGAATCAAAATGTGAACTATGGACTTTAGGTGATAATATGTCACTGCAGGTTCATCAATGTCACAAATGTGTTTTGGTGGGCATAGTGATAATGGGAAAGGCTATACATGTGTGGGGTCAGAGGGTAAATGGGAAATATCTGGACCTTCCCTTCAATTTTGGTATTAACCTTAAACTGTTCTTAAAAAGTCTTAATTAAAAAAATTAAACAGAAAAAAAGCATTAGCGTTTCTCAGGAAACATACATCATCATATATATCAACATAAATATCAGCTATTCCGCAATCAGTAGATCATTTATTTAACCACTTAAGCATATTGAATGTCCACTCTTATTTTAAGTACTATGTTAAGTCTCTGGATTACAGAAATCAATAAGAATTATCCCTTTACTTGATGATCCTACATTTTATTCCATAAAATAGTTCCCTGTGGCACTAAAGTTCAGTTAATAATACTGATGCTATGGCTTTGAATGAATGTATTAGAAAAGAAAATACAATAAATTGCTTAAATTTATGAGTTTTAAAGCCAGACTTTAACTAACTTTAGTTGAACATTGGGGGAGATTAATTAATATATTTACAATTATTTTTCTCTATCAGTAAAATGTGTGTAACATTAACATTCCTTCAGCTTGTCTGAAGTATTTACATAATCTAGATAAAACTCTTATAATAATACCTATGTATTCTAATAAATAATGTTTACTGTAACTATTAATATTGTGTTCTTTTTTGGATATATTTTGTCCAAATGTCTAATTATTCATAAGAAAGTAAAGATATAATCCCTCTATTGGTGAATGTCCATATGATTAAAAATTTATTTTAGTAGCCTACTTCTACTGCTGTTAGATTCCCAAGTGGTCATCAGGTATGCTCAAATTCTTAACTCCATAACCCATCTGCTTTGGTGTTTGGTATTAATACTATGTAAAATGTGCTCAAGATCAAAGTCAGAACATTACACATCTGCATCTGCTTGTTTACACACACAATTGCGAAATATGTTCGATTGGCAGCATATGTTAGAGTGAACACCAATCTGGTGTGGTAATAATTTCATTGTTGGCTGTATTGCAGAGGCCTGCTCTATAATGTATTTTATTAAGATGGATGTGCTTTAGTTTGTTCAACCAGTCATGGTAAAATATTTGGCTAATGTTTTTATTGCAAACCATCTGTGTGGGCAGTAAGGTTGTCCAATAACACATGAAATGTCACTGTTTTGAATAGACATCTAATGAAGATTTAATCAAATGGATATTTTACATTAATTAAATGCCAGCTGATTAATGAAAACATATTTCTCTATTTAATAACTATGTAAAAATGGAACATGATTAGCTCAAAATTCCATGCATTATGCACAAAATGTAGACTTTCTCATGAATACATGCATGCAGAACTGTGTAATAGAATCTAGATGCATTTAAATAGCATTAAAATAAATGTCATCCTGCTATTTAAGAAATAGCAAGCACTATGTGTTTGGAAATGATTCTCTCTAATATCTGGATCTCTTTGACCCCTCTTTGTACTGTCATAAAGCGGCATATTTTTTCTCCACCACCAGGAAGAAATTTAAATGAACCCATTCCTACTGTGACAAATAATCAGTTCCATATACACAAACCCAGAAGCATTGCTAACTACCAAAATGATTGTAAGAATCACAGGAGAAAAAAATTAGGCAGATGTTTTGAAAACAAAACAACTTGCAGAAATTTAGCTTCTCTCAAAAAATATCAGAGAAACGAATCTGCTTCACTCTTCATTTTCTTTCCTAATCATTTTTCATCTTATCTCCCAGCAAAGCCGATGCTTTGGCGTGGGGGCGGGAGGGCGGGGGCGGGGGGGTGGAGGGGGCGTGGAGGGTGGGAGGGGGGGTGCGGGGGGGCGTTGGGGCTTTTCCTGCCTTCCTTCCTTCCTTCCTTCCTTCCTTCCTTCCGTCTTTCTTTCTTTCTTTCTTTCTTTCTTTCTTTCTTTCTTTCTTTCTTTCTTCTTTCTTTCTTTCTTTCTTTTTTCTTTTTTTCTTTCTTCTTTCTTCTTTCTTTCTTCTTTTTCTTACATTCTGGCTATATTTCACTACATCTACCTATCTCAGATTTATCCAAAATTCATTCTGTATTGCATTCTCCCATTTCCCTGAAATATGTTTCCTTACTTGACTCTGTAAGAAAAATTTGTTCAGAAGAGAGGACAGCTCTTACATACATTTCTTATCATTTATATCAGCAAAATTCACTTCTCCCCTCTTTGCTTATGTTTTCTCCCAAGATTAAAGATAAATCAAAGTATAAGATCAAGAATTGGATGACCCTCACACAAAATCCAGCGCAAGTCCATCCCTTCAGGGGATCCAGATTGCTAGTGACTCAGAGTACTCTTCCCGTCCAGGTAACACTAGGTAAAAGGTCATTTGGGGCTTTCATTCACATTTTAGCAACTGCAGACCCTGGTCATTAGTAAAACCATGAATAATGGGAAAGAAGTAATACATACCTGCACATCTGTCCCCATTTAATGTCTATATGGCCCTTGAGAACTAGGGCAGTTTATTTATTTTCTATCTCTAGTAACTAACACACTAAACCAAACTAACACTAAACCAAAGGCAGGTGCTCAACCACTGAGCAACCCAAGCGTCCCCACAATATTGTTTAAATATTCAAAATAATGGCAAACCTTGAGATTGACTTTCCTTTTCACAATAAGGGATACCTTATCCTAATCCTATTGGATTTCATAGATAATGCATTTGTTACTAATTGAAGGCTCGTGGCAACCCTGTATCAAGCAAGTCTATTGGCACCATTTTTCCAACAGAATTTGCCTACTTTTTGCCTCTGTGGCATATTTTGGTAATTCTCAAAATGCCTCAAAATTTTTCATTATTATTATATTTGTTAGGGAGATCTGCCATCAGTGGTCTTTGATGTTGTTACTATAATTGTTTTAGGTTACCATGAATTGTACCCATATAAGTTAGCATATTAATTGATAAATGGGTATGTTTGGATTGCTCCACTGACCAGTCCTTTCTCCATCTCCTTCTCCTCCGGTCTCTCTATTCCATGAGAAACGATTTTGAAATTAGGCCAGTTAATAACCCTTTTCTTTGGCAATATACCTGGTCACCTAAGAGCTTTGACAGAAATATACAATAAGAGCAATTTTGTTTTCATGGCTGCTAACACAAAACTCATTCTGCAGCCCATGAATCAATGAGTCATTTTGACTTTCAAACCTTATTATTTAAGAAATACATTTTGTACATCTGTAGCTACTATAGATAGTGATTCCTCTGATGGATCTGGGCAAAGTAAATTGAAAACCTTCTAGAGTTATCATTCCATATGCCATTAAGAACATTCATGATTCATGAGAAAAGATCAAAATATCAACATTAACAAGAGTTTAGAAAAAGTTTTTCCAAGCCTCATGGGTGACTTTGAAGGGTTCAAAACCTCAGTGAAGGGTGTAACTGCATATGTGGTGGAAATAGCAAGAGGACTAGAAGGAGAGTCTGAAGATGTAACTGAATTGCTGCAAACTCATGATGAAAATTGAAAACATGGTTTACAGTGAAGCATCACAACTGATATTCTGACATCTAGATATATGAACTCTTTTAATTCCTGTCTCTGAGGAATGAACATCATAGAAAAAACCTCCCCTACATAGAAGTATTTCATTATCTTTGGCAAAATAGATAATTAAGTTACAATAAAATTTTCATTTCAGGTATATAACACAGTGATTCACCAATTCTATACATTATGTTATGCTTACCACAGATGTTGTATGTCAACTCTATTCAAATAAAAATATTAAAATTGAAAATAATCAAAGAAGTATCATCAAAACTAAACAAAAATTTTTCTTTTCCTTTTTTTTTTTTTTTTTTTTTTAAGATGGGTCTGGGAAAAGGTACATTAAATTCAAGAAAAGCCTGTGTTAATGGGAAAGGCCTGGAGTTCATTCAGAAGACCTCTGTCCTTGATCCTGATGTTACCTATTTTATTAACTATGTGTATGATCTTGAATAAAGCTACTTGATCTTTAAAAGTAAATAGAATAGGGGCACCTGGCGGCCTTAGTTTGTTGAGCCTCTGACTCTTGATTTCAGCTCAGGTCATGATCTCAGGGTATGAGATCCAGCTCTGTGACTCTGGGAATCTATGCTAAGGAGGAGTCTGCTTCTCCCCTCTTCCTCTCTCTCTGCTCCTCCCCCACTGATGCTCAGGCTCTCTGTCTCTCTGTCTCTCTCTCCCCCTCTAAGATAAATAAATCTTAAAAAAATAAATAAAAGTAAATACAATATAATAAAATTTAGTACAGTGTACTATTGCTTACAGAATTCAAGTTGTTTTTTAAAATGTAAAAAGATCTATGATCCCTCTTTTTTTATACATTCCACCAGCATGGACACCAAAGAATCAAATCTCAACAACTGTATTTGCAGAGTGTCTTCTAGATGTCAGTCACATTGGCAGACTTTTTGTGCTCTGACACTGTAGTTTTTGCTCCAACAGGTAATTCATTTTGGCTAACAATTTCACAATTTCACCCTTCAGTTCTTTTAAAACTCTTGGGGAAATTCCATCATATCCTGGTGATTTATTTACATCCACTTTCCAGATTTTCTTGTGATTGTATTTCTTTTTAACTAATTATTTTCTCCTATTATGTTTTCTTAATATCTATTTATTGGGCAGCAATGTTAAAAAATAGATGATGATGGCATCAAAATAATAACTTACAAAAATAATGTTTGATAGCAGTATGAAACACTCCAAACTTAAGGTATATTACTAGTATGTTTTCAATTTTCGTATTTTTCAAGTGGAAATGGGAATTCATACATATTTTGTGGTAAAAAGATAATTATTTCCCATACATGCAGACCTGAACACACATAATAAATACACACAAATTCAAATCAGTTTTCTATAGAAAGTGTATAGTATAGATAGCATATTTGAAAGAGAGCAAAAGAAACGATTATAACTTTCTAATTTTTAAGAAATTTTCTACTTCTTATTCAATACTTTGAAACAAAAGACACATCAAAATTCACTTCTGTATTCAATCTAGAAAATTATTCTTAAAATGAAAGTTAAAAATAATTTTAATTGTTGGCCATTTCAGATTTAGAATGACTTTTGTTCTAAATTATTGATATTTACTTTAACAATTTCCCTTTAACTTTTTTAGTCTATAATTATTCCAACTATGTCATTTAAAGTAAGATTCTAAACTAATAAAGTTATGCTATATTTTAAAAAGTGTGAATAAGTTCAAAACTTAATACCATGGTATTAATGTTCATGGTATTGATAATCATTAATGTTAATGGTATTAACATTTTGATAAACAATACAATTTTCAAAATATTGACTTAGTATCTGTGTTAGGCTAATCATTTAATAATGTTCTATTAAATTATTTTCATTTTAATGTCATTAAATTTAGGGTATATATTTAATTTCAACAACCCACTAATTCTAGGTTATTTAATGTTAGTTTCATTTTACACATGAGGACACTAAAGTTGATAACTGATCATCATCACACAGCCACAAAGATCCGGAGTGTAGATCTGAATCTAGATGTGTCTAATGCTGAATTCCATAGTCTTTTCATCATGATGCATTGCCTCCCTCAATTAGCCTCACACTTCCTTTACAGCCATTTACTACATTAGAATCCCCACATATCCAGGTATTCATGGAACATGTAGAGCAAGAGGCATAAAGAAAATTAAAAATTATTTAAGATGGAGCTTTTTTTTTCCATAGAATTGAAACCATCAAAGTTGCTTTTAATTGTGTGTATTAGGATGGACAGTATAGGTACAGTGGAAAAAAAAACATTGAAAGACCTCTAACACAGTGAAATTCTTTAGAAAGGGAGACAAATTGGTAACTAGAAAGCACATCCAATCTCATCATCTCTTTCACTTTTCAATATATTTTGAACATTTTATTTCATGCATCATTTTCAATCCTGTGTTTCTGGTTATCAGATTCCCTCAAAAGATTAGAGCCAAGCAAAACTAAAAGATTGACGGCTTGCCTCTAGAAAATTTATTTTACTTATAGGATCCCCTTGAAATGTTAAACAAGAGGCTGTCATACAGAACCTGGTTAGATTATGCAAGTCATCAGCTGTGAAATTAGTGTATTTAGTTTAAATCACTCAATTCTCCTAAGAGGTTCTCTCCTCCACTCATGGAGATTTCTATAAAGTATTAATACATCACAAGTCTCTTACAGATCTAAATTGATTGGCTCTATTGGACCAGTGTAAGAAGTATCAGAACAACATTTCAGGAAAAAAAATATAAGATCTCAAACTAGAATTACTAGTTTGTTAAGTAACTAAGGGAAATGCTCTGTTTCTGAGTCATTGCTTTTCCTCCTCTTGTATTTTCCAACTCAGTGAATCACAAAATCATTCAGCTCACAAAAAATAAAAAATCTATGAATCTGATCTCATTTTCCCCATTGCTTTTCTTCCTACATTTAACCATTAAATCCAGTAGTTTAAATCTCATACTATTCCTCAAATCTCTACCATCTCCTACATTCTTTCAACTACTCCTGACTTGGTCTCTTACTTGGCTTTCTGCCATAGCATACCCAGTTTTGTCTTCACATAAAATCTAAACTACCGTTGACAGCCTGGTGTGAAAACTTTTAAATTATGTTACTGATAATATCAAATTCAAAATATTTTCATTGTTATACCCAAATAAAATATATCGTTATTTCTTCTTATGACTTTTTGGATAAATTACACGTTTCTTAACATTTCTCATGAAGTCTGACATGATCCAGTGCCATTATCTGGTGCCTGGCCTCATAAATCAGAACTTTACTTTCCCTTCCACTTCCCTTCAACCTCCACCCCATAGAATTTGCTAATTCATGAATCTGTGATGTGCCAAGTCTTCCTGTTAATTAGTGATAGAGCAAAGATTATGAAACAAAACACTATTTTTTTCAATTTAGAAGTCTGTCAAATGTACCACCCTGTTGCTGATTTTATCTGTACTGCCCATGCCATGAATTTCTATTGAGATATTCTATTCTACTTTTTATGTAAGATGCCAGTAACACAGCAGGTATACTCTTTAACTTTTATTGAACTTTAACACACATAAAGTATAAAATTCATAAGCATGTGGCTTAAATGATCAGAAAAGATACACTACTGCATTACTACCTTATATATCAGGATCACTTCAGTTATTAGCCCTAGTCTGTTCTCCATAGAAAACACTCTAAGCTGTAAAATTATACATTAGTTTTGACCTGATTTTGCACTTTATTTAAATGGAATAATAATATATTTTCTTTACAAAAAAAATGAAAACAAACTTCATGTACTCAGCACTATGTTGGTGAGGCTAATCCATGTATGTAGCTATATTTACTGATTTTAACTTACGTATAATATCCTACTTATATATCTATATCTACCACAATTTTTTTAATTCTATTATTAAAAGATATTTGAACTGTTTAAAGTATGGGGCTATTGTGTTTCACCATGATGAATAACTTGAATATCTTCTCCATGCTTTTGGAGAACATTGATCAATGCATGCATATAATGTGTATATTCATTTCTTTTTGTCTTTTGTTGTCTATTGAGAAGGCAAAAGTCAGTTTTAGTGTTTCTTTTGAACACATATACATAAATATGCTCAAATATGTAAAAAATAAATATAAACTAAGTATATATTTATTATAGTTGTATATATTATGTAATATATAATATATTCCTATAAACTTGTATATATTTATATAACTAAATATATATACATATATAAATTTATTACTAAATATATAGTACTAAACAGTTCTTCCATTAGAAGGAAAATAATCCCAGATAGAAGCACAAATATGAAAGATGAGATGAAAAGGTAAAATAAAAATAACTATGACACTGCAGATATAATCATTAGTTTTAGGCATGAAATGAAGAGAGAATTACTGCATGGTAAAATTGCATAAAACATGGGAGAACATACATGAATTTTTTTGAGAGATACCCTATTGTATTTTTATATAAGATGCCTAGTCTAAACACAGTAAATGGAAAACATCATTTTAGAGAAAAACAGTGTGTATTTTAAACATACACACATACTTGGGGTGCCTGGCTGGCTCAGTCAATAAAGTGTGCATCTCTTGATCTCAAGATTGTTACTCCAAGCTCCATATTGGCTGTGGAGAAGAAAGAAAGAAAGAAAGAAAGAAAGAAAGAAAGAAAGAAAGAAAGAAAGAAAGACATATACACACACATATATATAATTACATATATATATGAAATTATCTAGAAGTTGGTAACATAGTTGTGTTCACCTTTGATATTAAACTGTATGTTTCTGATTTTTATATTCTTCTGTATTTGTACTAAACTTGAATATATATATAGAAATAAATACACAATCAGTTCCACATCTGTTATAATATATATTATTGATTTCTTAAAGCATAGTGTAAATTTTGCTTTACTAATCTCAGTCAATATAAGGACTTTAAAATTTAATTCATACATGGTCTCCCAAATATTATGCAATTTTACCATGTAGTAATTCTCTCTCCATTTATACATATGAATACATTATCATACCCTGCAGCTTGTCATAAATTACTCCTTATCACATTTCCCCTTTTCATGCCTTTCTCATATTCTTGCTCCATCTGGAATTATTTTCCTTTTGATGATGGAAGTGTATAATATTCTCTTATTACCTTTATGTTGCTGATTATCTCATTTTGATATCAAAATTTCCTGATTTAACACTAATTTGTAGGATAATTTTGCTGGATATGGAATTCTAAATCTGTGATTTTGTTTTCTACCTTTGATGATGGCCATTTCATTTCTTCTGCCTTCTGGTCTGTTGAGAAGGCCAAAGTCAGTTTCCGAGTGCTTTGTGAACATGTATTTTTCTGTCTGACTTTAATGTTTAATACTGCTTTTGGTTTTCACAAGAGATATGTTTGATGTAGCTTTTTTTGCATTTATACTGAAGCTATGGCTTAACATAATTTTGAAATTTTTTCATCAATTATCTCTCCAAATATTGCTTCTGTCAAATTCATTCTCTTCCCTTCTCTGGATTTCCAACATATATATGTCAGAAATTTTCACTGTATTTTATATATTTCTTCATTCTATCTGTACTTTTCACTCTCTTCTCTAAATATTACGGTTAGGATTTTCTTCTAAGTTCTAGTTATTTTCTTTTTCTTTAGATTTTTCTACAGTATACAAAATAAAGTTTCAATTCGGGCAGCCCCGGTGGCACAGCAGGGCAGCCCCGGTGGCGCAGCGGTTTAGTGCCGCCTGCAGCCCAGGGCATGATTCTGGAGTCTCGGGATCGAGTCCCACGTGGGGCTCTCTGCATGGAGCCTGCTTCTCCCTCTGCCTGTGTCTCTGCCTCTCTCTCTCTCTCTCTCTCTCTGCATCTCTATGAATAAATAAATAAAATCTTAAAAAAAAATAAAGTTTCAATTCTTAGTTTCATTCATGGTATGTTTCAATTCTAGAATTTTCACTACATACATTTTTCATATTTTCCAATGGAAATTGTTCCGAGTGTTATCTAATTTCTTGAACTATTATTCTCAGTCATTCTATTATGGCTTATGTCATGACATTTTGTCTCTTAGCATTCTGATTGATTGTCATGTACATTGAATGAAAAGCCATAGAGACAATTTGTGCCTCTATTTGATATTATATTCCTCCAAAGAAGATTTTATTTTACTTTTGCTCACAAAACAAAAACACAAAAACAGACAGACCTTAATTTTATTCAAAGAATGGGAAATTAGCTCTATTTCAGTCCTTTAGAGGCTTATTTTCTGTTCCTCTTGTTTCTAGGATATAGGCCTTCACCTTTGCTGGAGTTCCCTGATAAAACTCTGGGGCATTAGCCACACGGATCCTACTCCTCGGTAGATTTTAAGAGTTCCATGCTCTTTTATCTAGGTCCTGTAAAATTACCAGCAGGTGTATTCTGCTGTTTAGCCTCCAATTCTGCTCAGCCTCTCTTCACAGTTTTCAAATCAACAGATATCTAAAGGTAGGGGGCAGGGGCTGTATTTAGCTACTATCTCTCAAGAGAAGCATTTACTTTTCCTTCTCTAAAGGATTACAGTCTTATGAGATTTGATTGCCTTAGAAATTCCCTGGTGTTTTAAAAACTATTTTTTGTTTGAGATTTTTCATGATGACATTGATAGAAAGGTTCGTCTGTGCAAAGCTTGCCTGTCACTACTGAAGAAGTAAGAAAATATATACATATATATATGTGTGTACATATATATGTACAAAACTATCATTTTCAATAGAAGTTATATTAACTTCGACAGAAGTAACATTTAGCTATAATAAATCACAAAGGTATTTAGTTGTTTATCATAAATTTACCATATAAACATAAATCTTTAGCATTAGGATTTTTCTTGAATATCTGTCCACTTGCTACTAAGTTGCTACTTGTAACTATAGAGATGATAGTTTTTTGTCCCCACAATCATGTTCTTGCAGAGATGATTTCTAAAAAGCAAGGTAAATATACACTGCTTATATATGACAAATACTCTTTTTTTTTTACAAATATTCTTTTATTCCAAGTTCTAACTGTTCTCTTTCCTACTTTTAACATCATCTATAGGATGAAAAGAACAACTAAATAATTTTTCTCAGGTCTGGAATACAGCCAATACATCATTTCCTTCTTGATTATTCCTAGAAATGACCAATGAATAAATGACAAGGGCCATTTTGAGAGATAAATTTCAGAGACTAATTCAAAAAAGGAAAGGATAGAAAGCCCCTGGTCAAGGGTTACAGATCTGCATTGTAATTCACTAAGCAAACACCAGCTCCTAAATTTAATTTTTTTTCTTGAACTCAAGAGCCAGGATATAGAACCCTCGATGTTAGGAAAGCTATGGAGAGAGATTTTTGAGACTCTTTGAAGTCTATTGAAATAGAGATTTTGTTTCTTTTTTTTTTTGTCAAACATAGCATTGCTTTTTCAGCAAATGCCTTGCTTGAGTTGCAAATGACTGAAATTATTTTTTTTTGACATTGACATATTGAAAGAAATTAGTTCATATGGTCAAGTGGTAAGTGAGGGAATATAAATCTAATAAGTCTGGGGCCTCATTCCTAAAATCTCGGCAGGAATTAGAAGACAGAATCTTTGTTTATTTGTTTATTGAGTACAGACTCTTCAAGTAGTTGTAATTAAATATAACAGGTCATAATGGATCATAAATTCTAGAGTGTGGAAGGTAGTCTCCTAATAGAACATGGAAGAGACAGTCCCCTTCACAATCTTTGTGTAGTATGATAGAAACTGACAGGTACGAGACCACAGTATACAACTAGAGGATTAGTAGGGGGATAATAGAAATTGTAGCTTCAGCTGCAGCTATAAACAACTCCTGATGCTATTTGTTGTATGACTATATGTGTATGTATGTGTAAATATGTCAACACACATGCAAACAAATACATGTATATCTCACATGTTTTTCTCTAAGCATATAGAACTATAAAGATGAGGAATCAGTCAGAGAGGTTAACAGTTTCCCTAAACCAATAGCCACCCATTAAACAGCTAAATATCAAAAGTGCCACGATTTTTTTTAAGATTTTATTTATTTAAGATTTTATTTATTTATTTATTCATAAGAGACACACACAGAGAGAGGCAGAGACAGAGAGATAAGCAGGCTCCCTGCAAGGAGCCCAATGTGGGACTTGATCCCGAACCCAGGGATCACACCCTGTGCCGAAAGCAGATAGATGTTCAACCGCTGAGCCACCCAGGCGTCCTCCAAAAGTGCCAGAATTTAACCCCACTTTTCACTGCCTCAGATCACTACTACTTCTATATTTAATACTTTACCTAGCATTTTGCTTCTTACAATATTTTACAAAAATTTTCTTTCCTACATATTATATTTTTCTTATTCTAGCTTTTCCTGAATTATTAATTCCCCCAGACTTTTTCTGGAATCAGTTCAACCCTTTTCTCTGTTTGGCTTTATTTTAGGCATTGTTGGGCCCTGATGGCCAGGATGATCCTCATGCAAGTGGAAAGCTGCCATTTCTCATTTGCCCCTGCTGTTTATCACAAAGCAGCTTCAAGGTTAAGCAATGTATACACGGATCACTAAGGTTTGTCCTTACTTTTTGCATTTGATGGAACATTATGAACATAGACCAAAGCTAGGCATTCACTATTATCTTACTATTCTAAAACACAGAAGAAGAAGAGCACAATTTAATGCAACAAATAAACTAATATATTTCAGATATCTAGGCCATGATACTCACAATCATATTTTATCAGTCGCTTCTAATTAGGAAATAAAGGACATTCCTGCATCTTTACAAAGAAAATCAGATTTGTTATAAATGCATTTGTAACCCTGATGTATTGAATATGTTACAGTTAAGCAGCCTATTTAATCAGGAGTGACAAAATATGTTAAGCCTTAGGGAATTAATATGATTGCCTCACAGGAAGGATGTTTATGGTGAAAAATAGGAAAGAGCAACAAATCTGGGATTACCACTTTAAATACATACAGAGGCCAAGTTGTTATCAATTATAAAAGACAAAGCCAGTTGTTTTAGGTCTATAATAGAAGTAGTGGAGGCTTGTCATGAGCTGAGGAACTCATACCCTCATTAATGTGGCAGTCACTGCTCATGACAAAATGTTGCTAGCATTGTAAAAACTCTAAATTTTGTAGAAAAACCCAGAAATTACTACTTCTGTCAAGTCTTCCCATTTTTGAATGTTGGAAGTAGATTCAGTTTCCTTTAGAAAAAGAGACCAACTGTGACATTAGTGACTTTTATACCAGAGTGTTTTGAGAGCATCAAAAAGTATAAAATATGGCCAGTTTCCTTTCAAAAATCCACAAATATCTACAGACACATTAGCCAAGGCTTCCATATTATATAAAGCTTGAAGTAAATTATAATGCATAGAATCATCTCTTATCTTCCTCATTGTAAAAATTTGTACAACAGGAGGTATAAACTGAAATATTAATTGTATACAGGGTAGACATAATGGAATATATTTTTTAGAGAAAATAGACACTTCTTCAAGAGACTTTGAACACTCAGAAATTAGAATTTAAGCACTTAAATATTAAAAGCAAATAATGCAACATGACCAGCAGAAAACTCAGGACAAAGGCAAAGATAAAAGACTCCAATATAAGGACCTTAGCTTTCCATTTAATATATGAAACTGTTACCTTAATGAACTAATATCATTAAAGTAATGTTTTGCGTTACATGGAAACTAATCTGAAATGATATACACCAATCATTCTCAATCTCTACATGTAGTGTTTGATGGGTGTATGCATTTGGTTATTTTTCTTATCTATATTTGCTATTTTTGTAGCCTCATTTCAAAGATTCTTAAACTTTTAAATTGCTTATTTTTTCTATTTTTATTCTGATTGTATATGTTTTAAAAGAGAGAGAGAGAAATGTCTGAAATCATATCAAGTGCTTCCAAACTCTGAAACTAAATACTTAGAAAGAGACAAAAAGGAAACCTTTTGGGAATTTGAGAGAATTTTTTTATTTTAAGTGGAGTGAATTATATAAACTGAAAGTTATACTGTATCATAAAAGATATTTCATAAATACTAAGGCAGAACTTAACATTCAGCATAAAAGGGAACTAAATTAAAGTCATGCATATGTAAGACAATTTATCAGAACTTTCAGGGTTCCAGAGATCACAGTAAAAATGGTAAGAAGAATTATATAGAAAATGTCTAAAGATCCAGACCCTCAGCTACAGCCAAGCTATGAGAAATTTCACAATTAAGACCTAGAAGGAAGGTATTATTGGTATGATTATAAAAGAATAGGACAGATGTTAAGCTATTTCCTTGCAGGGCAAGTAGCAAAGGCTGGGTTCTGCTATCAGCCACATTTTGAGAGCCCTCTCATGGTTATGGACCAGTGGTCAAAAGATGGAGTGGAGACCACTTTTCCATTAGTAATGGAATTCCAATGGAGTTCAGTAATTGTGAGAATCATCTGGAAAAGCATAGCAGCTCCACTTTTTTTCTCCTCAGATTCTAAATATGCTTTATAAGGAGGGAATACACTGCTTATATAGCATGCCCAATATCCATGGCCTTTTTATATTAAATGGATTTCAAGGCACAGAGACATTGAAGGGTAGATGATGTCAAAACACTGCAGACATTCAAGTAAGTTATCTATGCTGAGTGTATCATGAATCTTCAGAATAAAATAGCAAATAATCTGTGAAATAACTAGCAAATATTCTATGCAAACCGGGACATAGTACCTTATTTTTTTATTGTTTACTGGTTTGCATAGAGGTTTATTGCAGAGTCCTACACATAGAGCTACAGGGCTTAGATGGGATGGGGGCAAGTAGGCCTTTAAAATTAACTATCCCAGGACCCCTGGGTGGCTCAGTGGTCAATTGTCTGCCTTCAGCTCAGGGCGTGATCCTGGAGTACCAGGATTGAGTCCTATATCGGGCTCCCTGCATGGAGCCTGCTTCTCCCTCTGCCTCTCCCTCTTTCTCTCCCTCTGTATCTCTCATGAATACATAAATAAGTAAAATATTTTAAAAAATAAATGAATAAAAAATAAAATTAACCATCCCTAAAGCTCTGCTGACAAGATTTGTGTAAATTTTAATAAAACACTATTAAGTTCAAAAGTGCTTATAGTGAAAGATAAATGCTGTAAAATAAAACACAAAAGCAAAATCAATGGATAAAAATTAAAAACCGAAAATAAAGAATTAAAAAAAAAAAAAATACAGGACAGCCCCCGTGGCTCAGCGGTATAGCGCCGCCTTCAGTCCAGGGTGTGATCCTGGAGGCCCCGGATCGAGTCCCGCGTCGGGCTCCCTGCTTGGAGCCTGTTTCTCCCTCTGCCTGTGTCTCTGCCTCTCTTTCTCTCTCTCTCTCTTTCTCTCTCGCTCTCGCTGTGTGTCTCTAATAAATAAAATAATATATAAAAATATATAAAAAAATACAACAGCTCCCAAAGGAAGAATTAAATTTTCATCCAAAATAGTTAATGAGCATTTTTAAAGGAAAAGAGAAATGAAATGTTAATGTCACAAAAATAGATGAAAAAGTAAAGAAAACAGAATAAGTTATCAAGAATTAAAACTAAAATATTAAAACTAAAATATTTTAAAATAATTATTAAATGAAGAGTAAGGAAAAGTATAATAGTTTATAAACTTTAAGTGAGTGCTAGGAAAAACTATCACAAACTTAAAATCATGTGATTGTATAAAATAATGAGAAAGAATTTTTACCATATCATAAAATATATAATATCAGCTAACATTTATTGTTTGTTCATTTTCTGTCATGTATTGTAAGCATATTTCTATAGCTCCTGGCTAACAAAATCCTAGTGACATTCAAACTTTTTACCTATATGTTTTACATTTACCAATAGACTCAGACTGTTACCCCAGGTCAAAAGAATACATGGCATGGCCAATAGGTAGAGCCTGATCTCTCTTCCTCCTAAAACATGGACTCTTTCCACAAGAGTATAATAAAGATATTAAATAACAGCAGAGGGAGGGCTTGGCTATAAAGGAAACATTGATAATCCATATCAAACATACTGTATGTACATGAGGATGGCGTTGGTGATTAGCTATTTATATGTACTTAAGTTTCATAAAAAGTTTCATGTAAGTCAACTTCCTTTAATTTTCAATACTTATAAATTTCTGTGTAAGAACAATGCCATTATCATTGCAGACACTGTCTTGATGCCCTTTCTTCCTCATGGTCTTGACTGGCCCTCCAGATTCTTAGTCCATTCTTAGCACACCTAATTTCTATTGCAAACTTTCACAACATTTTTAACAATTTTGCTTTATTCATGTTTCTTACTCATTTGACAATGATCTTGAGGCTAATTCCACCCCTTTATCTGGCTCCTGCTTTCATTTTCATATGTTCTTCTTGTGTGTGTATGTGTGTGTGTGTATATATATAAATTATTTAATTATTTATATTAATTATTTATATATATATATATAAATTCACAGAAAGTCCCTACTCAGGTTTGTGCACATACATAAGGCAACCATTGAATCCACCTGCTCCTGCATTTCTAAAACCATCTCAAATTAGTTGGTGAAGAGAAACAACTCTTCCTATTCTGAGTAAGAAAAATGTAGCATCAGAGAGTACTATTCTTATATTTGTCTTCACAATAAGAAATATTTGAAATGGAATTCTATTTAGGAAATATTTGTTAATATTTATTAAATGATTTCTAAAGAGACTTGTATTAATTATAGCAGTGACAATACATTAGAAATACGGCACGAAAAAAAAAAAGAAATACGGCACGGCACTTTTCAATAGAGATGAATTCATATTGGGTTTTTTTTAGAGATTTTATTTATTTATTTTGAGAGAGACATCATGAGCAGAGAGGAAGGGCAGAGGGAGAGGGAGAAGCAAGCTCCCTGCTGAGCAGAGATCCTTTGCAGAACTTGATCCCAGGACCCTGAGACCATGACCTGAGTCCAGAGCAGACATTTAACCCACTGAGCCACCCAGGTGTTGGATGGATTTATTGTGGACCCCAAGGAAACAAGTTTTATCTATTAGCCCACAGTGGAAATATCAAAAAAATACAATTATTTATTAACAGCTTTGTAGCTCTGTTTGTGTCCAAGGAAACCAAAAGAAAGTTTTGTGAAAGTATCCAGCTTTCATGGATGTCATAGCTCCTAGAAGAAAAGAGATCTAGGGAGCCAGAGGAAACATGTTCACATGAGAATAGTCAAACCTCTTAAAGAGTCTAGAGCTGAACAAATGAAAAGTTGGGAGTTTTTGAACGCCTTTAGGTCTCCGGGTTGATGTTCTCTGCTTATTGTGGAGCATCAATATTGGCTTTCACATTAATGACTAGACATGTTTCTGAGCCATTTCTTTTCTTTTTTTAACTTAAGCTATTGTGTAGATTGTTGTCGTTTTTTGTTTTGTTTTTTTTTTTTTTTGACATGTTTCTTAGACCAGTGTTCAAACCAAAAGTGACGATTCACCCTTACATATCTGGCCTCTTTGATATTAGGATTATTAAATTTTGTTTTGTTTTCTCTTCTTATGATTTCAGTTTTGTAAAAGAAGGAAGCAAAATATTGGGACAAGAGCACCCCTTTTTACATTCGATAGAAATTTCTTCTATTTTTCTCCTAGCCTCTTTGCTGCACACACATATCTTTTTCTTTCTTTCTAAAGCTCAACTCTCTTTGCTCCTCTGTTCATTAATTCATTATCCATTGAATAACACAATAAATGTATTGCCCCCTACCGTGCTCTTCAATAAATAATGAAAGTAACCCGATAAAGGGCCTCAGCAACACCCCAGAGGAGTGAGGAGATGAGAATTCTTCGAAACCACAGGATTATTTCTTGAAAGTTTTTTTTTTTTTTTTTCTCACTTGTGCAGTGCTACAGCCTTGAGTTTCCTTATTTCTCCTCACGGATTCCATGAGCTTTTAGTTCTAAAGTTTTATTGAGAAGCACAACTGGGGACTTCTGAGGGATCCACACTGATCTTTTCAACTGACTGGGCTGTGAAAAAAAATTAGTGACGGAGGGATGACAGGAAGGTTGTCAGCAGCCAAAGTGTCAGCTGAAAACCAAGTGAACAGACATGTTTGAATTAAAGGAGTCATGTTCCTGACTAATACAGCCTTAGACTGCTTCCCTAATGTCTTATTCATAGAACTAAAACAAGACATAGGTGTTTATGTCAACTGGGTTCCATTTGCGATTTGTTCAGCAAGGGTGTCTGGTTGGTTGGTGAGCATCTCCACACTGGTTTATACTCTAATCACATCACTCTGGGATAATAAAATGAGATTGTAATTTGTACAGGCTTAATCAGAAGATATTCTCATGTGTTAAATTCCATACGTAAAAGACATAGTCATAGCATTTTACATCTCTAAAATTTCACCAGAAATTAAATACAAATGAATTAAATAACTTGATGGGAAATTTAAAAAGGAGCTTCTATATTTACAAATTCTCATCACTATGCACAACGTCTACTCACCTTTTTATGTTTTATTTATCATGTTTTATTCATCAAGAGATAAAAGGAAAAACACACTAGCAAATTTGAAGAATAAGGCTATAGGAGTTGCTAAGATGCACCTTTGTTTTGAAATAGGAATGCACTCAAAACTTACTGAGGGAAAAGACAGCTGCTCACTTCTGTTCTGAAAAATAAGCAAATTAAAGTACATCCCTTATTATTTTTTTTTGCTGCTTTTCTTAGCATCCTGCATCCCTTAAAATTATGATTTGTTTCCTGAAATGAACAAGTAATCTGATGAGTTAGATAAAGGAGCAATGTTTCTTGTCTTGGTTTTTGGTTGAATTAAAATAGCAACAAATACATAATACTTAGATTCCCATATACAATCAAGCCTTGGTAGTCCAGGTAGATCCCTCTGGGAGACTCATCACTACCACCACCATCACCTTCTATTCCCCACCCCTGTAAACTTGCACCTCTAATTTCCTTTGAAAGAGATTTCACCAAGAATAGAAGTCACAAATCAGTATAACCAAGGGGGTTTGGAAACTTTCTGGATATACAACATACTGAAATGTTGCCCAGAGAACTCTGCCCCAGTTTCTGATTAAAACTCAAATACTCATGCTAGAAAAGACTTGATTCATCTTAGTCTTGGCACTCGTTTTCCTAAATTGTTGTAGATGAGGAAAATATGGGATAAAGGAAGATAAAAGAGTGATAAGTCTGTAATTAAATTTGTTTTGTAGTTCACTTTTTTTTTAATTTTTTTAAGGTATTTATTTATTTATTTATGATAGTCACAGAGAGAGAGAGAGAGGCAGAGACACAGGCAGAGGGAGAAGCAGGCTCCATGCACCGGGAGCCCGATGTGGGATTCGATCCCGGGTCTCCAGGATCGCGCCCTGGGCCAAAGGCAGGCGCCAAACCGCTGCGCCATCCAGGGATCCCTGTAGTTCACTTTTAAGGTCATCTGAGCTTATGCAATGGTAGAACATGGGCTTTTAAGAATGATAACTTGAGTTTAAATTCAGCTTTGCTGTGTCCCTTGGGTAAATTACTTAAATTCCAAAGGGAGACAGAACGTAAAGACTGCTAACTCTGGGAAACGAACTAGGGGTGGTAGAAGGGGAGGAGGGCGGGGGGTGGAGTGAATGGGTGACGGGCACTGGGGGTTATTCTGTATGTTAGTAAATTGAACAACAATAAAAAATAAATTAAAAAAAATTAAAAATAGAAAAAAATTCCAAGTTTAAATTCCCATCAAATAAATAAAGCTAAATCCATCATCTTACATGTTTCCTTTTAGTATTAGGAGCAATTCATATCAAGTGCCTAGCACAGACCTTGCTGTCTAGTAAATGTTCAATAAATCGTAGCTAACATTATTATACATCTTCTTATGCCTTTAGAATATTATTAATTCACCTAATTTCAGCTACCAATCTGAAACACATAGAAACTTTTCTTTTTAAATATGAGCTCTAAAATTCTTTATTATATATGTATGCATTTTTGAAATTACTGAAACAGTGATTTCTTTATTCTTAAAACACCTGCCTCCATTACTGAGATTTTGTCAAATAGCATCTTACAAGAACAGAAGATACTTCTGTCTTCTTCAAGCATTTATTACATTTGTCCTTTTCAACATTTAGCCATAAAAGTGATTTGTGAGTTGAAAGTTAAAAGCGATAGCTTGATTTCTCAAAATTAAACAATCACTCAAATCTATGCAAATTGAAATGTCCAAATGTGATAGATGTAAAATGCTAACTGCAAGTAATATTAAAAAGGCTATTATTTTAATAAATTAAAGACCAATGTTATCAGCATTGTTAACAAAAGACATCAAAGAACAGATTCCTCTGTACTTCATTTATCTAATTCCAAGGAAGGTGTGACAGGGACTAGCCCACCTTTTGCTCTCCCTACCTTGCTTCAAATGGCAGTCACCAACATATGAAGAGATCCTATAAAAAATAACAAATGTTGCAACCATCTGTATATTTTTGTCTTTTTAAATAATATTTTAAATTTAGTCCTCTAGTTCTCATTTGTTCATGTATGTAACATATTTTCCATAATAGCATCATAATCACATTGTGCTAGAGACAGTTTTATCCATTTTAGTAGCTTGTACTGACACTCCTCTTAGAAAAAAAAAAGCCATTTTGATGGCTAATGTAAAAAAAATCACATATTGAATATGAACATATGAGCAGCTCAGAGCAACCTCTTTGTTATATTTGTCAGGAACTGAGAGTTGCAGTCGGAGCTCTTGGAGCTCAGGGCAGATGGAAATACGCAGTTTCTCTGTAAGAGAAGTCGTGAATATTCAAACCTGTAAAGGGTATTAAGAAACAATTCCAACTAAAATTTGGGCCATTTGTAGCAGAATTAGTTTTGATTTTTTTGAGCCTTGTCACCAAGGAAATGGGAATATTTTTCTTCTTAGAACCCTAAAGAAATTCATGAGAGAATACTAGAAAGATGTTTGAATTGTATATGTTAAATTTGTTTTTCCTTTTTCAGGGAAATTTTATAGCAACTAATCAGCAGATTCTTCAGACTTGTCAATAGCCTTAGACATAGAAACTGAGGATTCTTAGCAGAGACTTGCTATTTGAGATGAACTGTTACATTCTGCTTTATAGGGGCCTTTCTTACAACCAGAAAGTTCTAATTTCTTGACTAACTTGAATACAGTTCTGCATAATTTGGTCTAATGCAGAAGTCAGCCATGATGGAAAATGAGATATATGAGAATACACAAATACACACAATTCTGTGAATTAGAGTAATTCTTTTGGTGTATTTTTCTTTAATTCCTATCATCTACCTCAATGAAGGCATGGTCAAGCAGAATCTAGGAATTTTCCATCCTACTGTTAGTAATGCCTGAGATAAAGATTTCAAAGCTCTTCGGTGTATATGTATAAGAAAAACCACTGAAGTTAAAGTGACTTCATGAAAGTTAAAAATGCAAATGTTGGAAAAAATGCAAATGTTAGAGTTCTTCATTTGTTTTTATTTTTTTTAATTTTTTTTAATTTATTTTTTTTATTGGTGTTCAATTTACTAACATACAGAATAACACCCAGTGCCTGTCACCCATTCACTCCCACCCCCTGCCCTCCTCCCCTTCTACCACCCCTAGTTCGTTTCCCAGAGTTAGCAGTCTTTACGTTCTGTCTCCCTTTCTGATATTTCCCACACGTTTCTTCTCCCTTCCCTTATTTTCCCTTTCACTATTATTTATATTCCCCAAATGAATGAGAACATATAATGTTTGTCCTTCTCCGACTGACTTACTTCACTCAGCATAATACCCTCCAGTTCCATCCACGTTGAAGCAAATGGTGGGTATTTGTCATTTGTTTTTAAAAGTAAATTTTTTAAATGGTCAAAATAATTACAACAAAAATCCAAACTTGTATAGGCCAAATGCTATACAAAAAAATTCTAAATATATACAGGTCTTAATTTTCACAACCATCATTCATTTAAACATCTTTTGAAAGAATAATTGCCTAAAGACACAGACATATGAGAGTTTTCCCAGCCCACTGACAGAATATTGTAATAGTTCCATATATTTTCATAAAGAAACACTTAGCCACAATAAGACAGCCACTGAACCAAAGTTATAACTTAGCATATTGCACTAAGATATATTTTAAAATATGTTTTATATTCAAGTTTTAAAATAATTAAGATCTAGTAAAGAATTTCTGTTCATATTTAAGTTAACTGAAACTGCATTCCAACTTTACATAACTATAACATAATATGTTATTTGAAGAGATAATTTGGTGGGAGGGAAGGGGAAGGAAAGAAAGGAAAAAAAATAACATTATCTCCTAAGTATACATATGAATAAGAAACAAAAACGTGTATCAGGGGAAGAAAACCTTGGCTTTAGGCTTTACAAGATAATTAAAGGAAAAAAGAGACCTTGAATTCTGAAAAGGTATCTGACAAGATCTTACCTTTTAGCTTTCTACTGTATGTTTAAAAATGACATAGGAGTAAGAAAATAAATCTTTTTTATAACATTCTTTAAAATAGATACCTAAAAAAAAAAATAAAAAAAATAAAATAGATACCTAATATTTTTAAATCTGTGTATCCTACTATCTTCATCTAACCCAATTGCCAATAATTAATATTAAAATCATGTATTTCTCTCCTATTTCCCCATAATTATATATCGTTTCCATGAAATAAAACTAAAGATGCACGCAAACCAGCTGTGCTCTCTTTGTTAATAGCCCATATATTATACAACTTGGAGTTGATCCCGACAGGTTATTCATTGTTGGCTTTATTCCAAGGATAGAAAATAGTATAACAGTGTGAAAAAATTATATATAGAGAAAAGAATAATAAAGCAAAGACAAAAATTAAAAAAGATTGCAACCGTGCTACCTTTGTAAATGTGCGTGGAACATAATTTGCTAAAGTAAGCACAACACATACCAGATAATGATACCAGAAGTTTGTTGGAATTTATATTTTGAATTTTTTTAAAAAATGAAGTTTGGTTATAATAAAAATTATATTTATATTCTAATTATTTGGATTAAGTCAAGGAATTATTAATATCTTTATTTCAGTAAGTAGAATTATTCCCCATAGATTTAAGTAAACAGTTATTTGTTTCTCTCTAATTGAAATTTCAAAATAAATGCCTCGCCTATATATTTTTACTAATAGTCGATGAATAGCACAAATTATTTTTATTAAATCTGACTTTGCTTATTTAATCAATATTTTGCTTCTAACAGGCTAATCAGACTGAATGTTTTCTAGAGTTTCTATAGCCTGGTTTCTCAAACCTCCCGTAAACTTGGATTCCTGTCTGTCCTAGCTATTAAGGTGAAGAAAAATTGATATAGTAATTAGCAAATCAAGGAGAGCTTCAGATTATGCACATTCTTTTATCTTCTGCAGTTATTCTTCCCTACTTGTACTTTTAGATGAATATAATCATATGAATTCTTTGTGTCTTTTTTCTTCAAGAATTGTTACGTTTATGAAATTCAACTACTCTTTATCCTACATTGCTTATTAATTTTTTCTGCTTACTTTGCATTGAATGAATGAATATACCATATTGTATTTATTCACTTTACTGGTGAAATAGTGAAGTACTTATTATAATGCTGTTTACCTTTTTTTTTTTTAATGTAAACACTTCTTTTTTTTTAATTTTTTTTATTTATTTATTTATGATAGTCACAGAGAGAGAGAGAGAGGGAGGCAGAGACACAGGCAGAGGGAGAAGCAGGCCCCATGCACCGGGAGCCCGACGTGGGATTCAATCCCGGGTCTCCAGGATCGTGCCCTGGGCCAAAGGCAGGCGCCAAACCGCTGCGCCACCCAGGGATCCCTGTAAACACTTCTTACTTATTCTGGGGACTAGTTCATTGTCTATTATGTATTTAACAAGTATCTTTTTCCATTTGAAATCTTGTCTTTTTAAAGTTCTTTTGGCATTTCACATTTTTATTATGTTTTATTATTATTTTAATTTGTTTTTAGTGGTTTTCTCTTCTTCCTTCACATCTTTTTTACCTTAAAATATTGGAAATGACTTCCTATAGTACTCGCTAGAAAGATGTACAATTTTGGATATCAGACTCATGTATTTGATCTGACTAGATAAGACTTACTTTGCACGAGGTAGGGGTTCAATTTCACTTTTTTTTCTGGATGGATATCCACTTGGAGCTTTTTTTTTAATTTTTAATTAAAATGCTATGTTGGCCCTATGGTGTACTATAGCACCTCATCATATTTCAATTGTCTGTATATGTGTGGATCTATTTCTGAGCTATTATAAGCTATCAGTCTCTTTGTCTTAAAAAAAAACTATGTTGGCTTCATTACTGCAGATATATCTTTAGTGTTTATATCTGATAATGTGAGTAATCTTTGTTCTTCCTTATGACTGACTTGGCCTTTTTTCTCCATTGCATTTCATATGAATTTTAGAATCAGCTAGTCAATTCCACAAAAACATGTTGAGATTGTGGATAGTGCTCTAATAAATCTAGAATTAAATTATGGAGACTTGGAATTTTTAAAGATTGAAAATTCCATTTTGAAGATTAAAAATTCCAATATATAAACATGCTGTATCTTCCCACTTATTTTGCTCTTGTTTATCTCTATTGATTTTTTATTATACATTTTCTTTAAATTAATTCCTAGGTACTTTGTATATTGATATTAAAATGGTATTTTTAAAACTTAAACTCAAAGTTAACATATAAAATCTTAAATATCTAAAAATGAAGAAAATATAAAGGTCAATTTTTTTCTAGGACTCTCTCTCGCTCCTTCTGTCTCCCTCTCTCCCTCTCTGAATTTAAATTGATCTCCATAATAGAAAAGAAACTATTGTGTTATTCCAGTTCTTGAGCAATTCCATTTCTCAGTGCCTGAGTAAATTCTTTGAGATTTCTGGCTTAGTTTGAAAAATGGAGCTACAGTAATGTGAAAATAGTGACATAATCTAAGTGTAAAAATGAGTAATTTTGATTACAGTAGGGTTGATGGGATAATTTTAGTAGCTTCTAGAGCTGACAATTTAAATGCAGTCATATTAGTAACTTACAAACATTTTAATATTGCATATTTCATTGTCTATATAACAGATTTGCTGCAGCTGTTTGGTTAATTCTGAGCACCTAATTGCTAAAAATCAATTTACAATCTCAATATTTTATTCTTAATGCAGCATCCCATTAAACTCAATTATCTTTTATTTAATAAAATATGTTCTTTTATTGAAGTAGAAATTTCAGACACACATCTGAAACAAAAATTTAAAAAAAAACTAAGTATATTACAGCATGGTTTTTAAGGCATTGGACAGCATGCAACAAACGTCCGTGATCACTGAGACAAGGAACAAATGGATTAGACCTAAAAATGCCCCAGGTCCTGACTTGAAAATTTTACAGATCCTGGCACAGAGAAGGGGAACCAGGGTGGAGCCCAGCTCTCTCCTTAAATTGAGGAGATGGATGTTAGATTCCTCATAGACCAAGGTAGCTGGAATGATAAAACAGAGCACTAGAGAGGAGAGAACTACACACAGAATCTAATCTCTGCAGAGAGTATCTCTTGATTACACCTCATTGATCAGTATGTGAATATGAAGAAATTACCTGAGGCCAAGGACAGAATTATCCAAAAGGACCAGTAGAAATAGAACTCAGAGATCAAAAGAGACAAGAATAATATCTATTACCCCTAGCCAGTGTAGAAAATCTAAGATTTTAGTGTTGGGTCAAGTATTGAGAATGGTATTATTTCAGTGGCAGTGAATGTTTAACCTTAGCCTAAATGTTCTTTACTGCCTAACAAATTTTAAGGATATTGTAGCTGTTTATAAATAACTAAATAAAAATATCATACTGTTTCCAAATACTAAATTGTGTCCCAGAATAAAGCCCTAGAATGCTTATAGGAATACAAAAGTATGCAGCAAACAATGTAGAATTCACACTGTCTAGACCAATCAAAGATTTGAACACAAAAGAGCAGGACAATATATCCCAAAGTGAGAAGGAAATCAGTTGATGACATTGATGAGAAGTGAACACAAATATTAAATTGATAAAACAAGGACATTTAAGTAGTTATTAGAACTAAATTCCAATGCTCAAAAAGTTGGGTAAAGACATATACCAAAGATTCAAATCAAACTTTAGGCTTGAAAATACAATGTTTGTAATAAAGAATATACTGGATGAGATTAATTACAATTAGACATTACTTAATAAAAGATTAGTAGTTTTAAAATCAGGAACAACTAGCAAAAATTAAGGTTGAAAGGTACCCAAGTTTGATGAAAAGTATAAACTCAAGCTAAACAAAAATTAATCATGAGACATATGAATCACAGTCTAATTGCTCAAGCCATTTGCAGCAAGAAAAGCCATCAAACAGCAAAGGACAGACACATTATTTACAAAGGAATAAAGATATGGATGACAGCAGATTTCTCATTGGAAACAACGTAACTCAGAAGATATAGAGCCTCATCTTTAAGCGTTGCAAAGAAATTCAATTTGAGATTCCATGTCCAGAGAAAATATCTTTCAAAAATTTGAGGCAAAATAGACTTTTTCAGACATATGAAAGTTGAAAGAGTTCATCACCTACAACCAGCATTACAAAAAAATGCTAGTCTTTCAGGCAGAATGAGATGAGAGCAGATTGAAATATAAGATCTCCACAATGAAATAAAAGCACAAAAAAGGGTAACTATGTGAGAAATTTGTAGGGTTGCCTTATTTTCAATTAAGTCTTTAAAAAATAATTGACTTAAATTTTGATTTAAATATTTAAATATTGACTTAAAATATTAACACCTACTGAAGTTTATAATATATGTATAAGTAAAATATCAGACAACAGCAATGCCAAAAATCCTTATGGAATAGTATTATAAATACTACTTTTACCTTGCATATTCCCTGTAATTAAGAAACATGAGGAATCATTATTTCCTGAAATAATTTAGTATAAAGATGCTCATATATAATAAATTTATAGTAAATAAATGCTAATGATAATAAACCGATATGAACACATGCTCAGTGAAAACTTTATCCTATAATGATGTCGAAATGGAAACTTAAAATGGAAACTCATTAATGAAAATGAATATTAAACCATGTTACTGATTTCAAAGGTTTGTCAAACAAAAGTATAAATAAGTCAGAAGTTGACTGAAAAAATAACAAACATTCTTTGATATATCTATTGTGTTTTCTCTGTATGATGGGGAAATTATTCTACTATAGTTAAATATACATAAGCATAAGGTCCTAGTGAAGATGATAATGATGGTATTGTAAATGCAGGTGATAAGATCATTTTCGGGGATATAGTGAAAATGTGTATTCTGTTGCTCTTTTTGAACAACCTGAATTTTTTAGTAAGAGATTCATGACTATTTATTCAACTAGAGAGGGATTACTTGGAAAACCATGTGATTGGGCCAGAAAACAATGCTTTTAAAATCACTATTGTAGTGCCGTTTTATCTCTAAGAATCCTGTCTCGTTATTACAAGATGTCCAACTCCAGTTTGATGACAATGGCAATAATAATGCTTCATCTCCAATATTTTTAAATAATTATAATAAATGCATACTGCGTTAGTATGTACAGATAGAATGTGGTTTGAATCTATATAAATAAAAATGTACTGAAAATATTTCTTAAAAATACGTGTTCTAGGGATGCCTGGGTGGCTCACCGGTTGAGCATCTGCTTTCGGCTCCTGCTCCGGGGGTGATCCCAGGGTCCTGGGATGGAATCACGCATCCAGCTCCCCACAGGAAGCCTGCTTCTCCCTCTGCCTGTGTCTCTGCCTCTCTCTCTCTCTCTCTGTGTGTGACTATCATAAATAAATAAAAATTAAAAAAAAAACTTAAAAATAAATTTAAAAAAAACTTAAAAATAAAGCAAATGCTAAATCCTAAAACATATCTGGCCTGAAAGATCTCAAATATGACACTCAGAGGACTATAGTTTCCCTCATATGAGTGAAATGGTCCATCCTGGGCTTTCGTGTTTTCTTCTACTCTCTGGAATAATATATATATGGAAGAGGTTTTATATCCCCTGGGATTTTGATATTTTTTATCTGTAAGCATTTTGGAGGGTTCATTTCTACTAATTTACTGTTTTACTATCATTGTATCTACCAATGATACAATTTAATTATTGTAGATCTATAAACTTCCTTTGTTCCTCTAGAAATATTTGTGGTAATTTATAAATACTAGTTTATAAATTTATAAATACTATAAATAAAAAAATATTTATTCCACGTATCTTGTTTTAACTTAAATACATAAAGCTTTTATTCTGAGTTTTGTCCCCTTTCTCCCCTTTCTCTGTGTTTAATTTCTTAGAGAAAATACAGTCAAGTCCTTCCAATCAGACATATGTTGCCCTACCCATGTGTCTTCCATTTGTCTTAATCTTTCTTGACAATATTTCATCCCTTTATCTGATTCAGATGTTTTAAATAACTAATTTTCTCTTAAACAATGTCTAGCATTCTACACATTCATTATAATGGTGATTTTTCTCCAGAAATTTTGTCCTTTTTCCATGTAATTTCTTTTTCCCAAAATCCTGTTCTTTTTAAAACAGATAAATTACTATTATAAATTATTTATAAATTGTTTATGAACTATTATTTATAAGTAGGTATCGCTATTATTAAAAATAAAAATGGCAGATTTCTTTCTGTTCCATGACACAACAGCAGAGTTTAGGCAACTTCTGTTGCCTAATTCAATAATAGTTCTCCGACTGCCTACAACATTTAGGACATCCTTCATTTCTTTTCTGTATTGCTAAAACTGCAGCAGCCAACTGTCAAATTTACTTTCAATTTTGCTTTAATCAAGCCCATATTATTATACTGATTCTTGATGTCAGTTAATGTGATCATATTGAAGTAAATATCTTCTCAGTAAAGGTTTGGACATAGGGCATTTAGGATTTTACTTCCTAGCAACAGTAAATTTTTAGATTTGTAGAAATTAGATTCAAGCTCTTCAAAAATCTCCACAAACACTTTGCATCTACAGGACTTGTCCTGGTGGGCCAGCTGTTTACCAGTCAGGTTCTTTTACCTCTATGTGGGCATCACATAGACTACCCATATCTAAAATATCCTTCATTTTTAAATTCTTAGAAGCATATTAGATATCATCATAAGTTTAATCCTTCTTTTCCAAGAAAAATGATTTTAAAACAGAATACTTTGAATATGTGAAACTGAAATTGGATTCCAAATACATCTTTTTTAATGGGCGCTCTAAAGTGTCTTTAGGGTAATTTTGTTATGTGTATTTCTAATTATTTTGTCTCTTCTGATGGTGACATTTTTCTTATTTATTTCTTTTTATATTATAATTCTCTTTTTGAGCTTCTCTTCAGTATGGGATAAATACATACACATTTTTTTTTTTTTAAGAAAACTCATGTGCTCTTAACTGAAAATCTCTCTCTTGAAAAACTTTGCTATCGATTTTTCCACGGTCCCAGCAGACTACAAGGTCTTAGACAAGTTGCTTTTAATTTCTCAGTTTAATATTCCCATAGCACATAAACAATATAAATAGGGACAGTACACCAGCAGATGACAGGAGCTTGTTTTTTTTTTGTTTGTTGTTTGTTTGTTTGTTTGTTTACAAGTGATTTTTATTTTTCTTTCCACCCAAAGTTCAAGGAAGAAAACAGTCTACTCTACAATATACCTGAACAAGTGGGCAAAGATTTTCAACTTCTTTTCATAAGTTCAATAGCTTTTGAAGGTTCTTGATTTATGAAAACTTCTAATTCTAGCCCCATTTTGAGTAGATTCAGTTATATCTTATATTACTGTTCAGTCATATCTTATATTACTAGTTCCCTGCTGTAAGATCTTATATACTAATCTTCTCCCCACACCATCCTAGGCTAACACTCTATTTATTTGTGCATGAAGCACTCATATAAAAATCTCTCCCTTTTTGTGCATGTAAGGATATATCTTTTTTTCCCCCTTTGTTCACTTTGTAGCTACTGCGACGTTTCCTTACAAAGGCTAACAGGTCGGACTTTTGTGCAGTGTCTCTTGCTTAACTCTGAAACTGTGGCCCAATATATTTCTATTTTATGTGAGCTACCATTAAGCATTTCATGTTGACCCAGGATATTGTCTTGCCAGGCAGTCACATTCTTATTCTTCTATATCATAAATTTTCAATTTATCTTCTGTTCTTGTTTGGAAAAAGGAAAGATTAAAGGATGAGCTATTAGAAATCTTCTTGAAATAAAATCATTTCTTCTCATTATTCTCTTTTCTCTATTGTGTGTGCAGATGATTTTGGCTGCTTATCCACTACGTAACTAGCATTGCCCATTTCGTTCCTAATAGATGTTTTTTTTTAAAGACTGGATACAAAATGGTACACATGCTTTCTAACCTCCTCTTTTCTTTGGTAAAACTGAATGCGAACATATGAATCCTTTGCATTTTAATAATTCTGCTGGTTCCTACAAGAAGGAAACAAACAGGAATAGTAACACACACAAACACACACACACACACACACAAAAGCAAGAGAACTTGACAAAAGTTAATATACCCCAAATGTTCTTACAATCATGGTCTTGGAACTCTATTTGTCACTTCTTCTATAATCTCACTTCTACTCTTATTTATATATGTGGCACTGATATCACCAATCCTCATGAGTTGTCTGAGATTCCCTCTGCTAAATCTATAGCCCCAACATTTAAGCTTATTTAAAACAGCAATTTATCCCTTGCCTCAGTTGTGCAATTTCTTACTTTTAGAATTTCAAAACTAAATCTAAAATTGTATCACATATTAGGTATTATTGTCTCTCAACACTTCTTCAAAAGTTCATAGGAAGACTGAAAGATAAACCTGCCTGTACTATATCTTGCCTGTACTAACAAAAATTAAAACAAAACAAAACAAAACAAAAACAACCAACCAAACAAAACCTGTCAGTAAGGTGGTAGGTAAGCCACTTCAAAAGACACCATCACTTTTTGGAGTAGGCTAAATCCAACACCAGCATTTTCAGGAGAGATAAGTAAACCTATTATAAAACTCTTCCAAAATTCTGATCCACAATATGTTGATCTGCATAGCTCCCTCTGATAACATTCCGCAATTTGAAAAACTGTCAACAGTTAGTGATTGCCTATCACAAGCCTCAAGGCTTTAGTCAATCATATCCCCAGTCAAGAGGCACTTAAGAAGTCCTAGATGACACTTGGGTAACTGCATTAGAATATTTCTGATCCTAGTTTACCTTCATTACAAAGCTGTCTTTCGTTTTTTTCACACCCCTGTTATACTGCATTCAAAAAAGTTTTCGTATAGATTTGACTTTACCATCCCCTCTCTATCCTCAAAATACCTAAGTCAAGCTGAGAATACCTGATGTCATATCTTATTAAAGACCATGGTTTTGTCTGTTTACTTAGTCTCAAACTTCAATCTCCACTACTGTTTACTTTTACCTACAGCCACATCTCCTGACATAGGATAATTGATATATTGGGTTTCTGTGTATTTCTCTTTGCTTGACTTTGAAAGTACAGTCCCTTTATGTTCAGGATCTGGAAGCTGTCATGTATAACTAGATATCAACATAATAATAATAATTATGACAATAATAACTAAAATATACTGTGTCCATTATATGACAATAACCGTGCCAAATAGTTTGGAAGCCTTATCTTATTTAACCCTTATAAACCTATAATGTATATATTATGCTCATTCTATGAAGAAGCCAAGTTTCAGAGAATAAGTAATTTAACTAAGGTCATACAGCTAATAATTCTGGAAAACATGATTTCAATCTAGTTGTCTTGAACTCCAAATCTCAATCAAACTAATCACTTTTAAATATTTTCCTGATTGGATTTTCACCACAAATGATATTTTTAAAAACCCCTAGCTGTTAATCCTGACTCAAAACTTCACAATGTGGTTCTTACAGTATGTTGTGTACCAGATGTCTTATTTGTCAATTAGAGTTACCCTTGGCTTTTTTCAATTCTGGTGACCAATAGGGGAAAATGAAATAGCAGGACTAGAATCATTATCTTTATTGTTTTAAGTTGACTTCTAATTGGGTGGCTCAGCTGGTTAAACCTCTGACCTCGGCTCAGGTCATGATCTCGGGGTCCTGGGATGGAGCCCCACATAGGGCTCCTGCTCTGCAGGGAAGCCTGCTTCTCTCTCTTCCTCTGCCACTCCCCCTCCCCCTGCTTGTGCACTCTCTCTCAAATAAATAAATATAATCTTTAAAAAAAATTTTAAATTAAAAAAAATAAGGTGACTTCTCTTAGTCTAGTTACTGATTCTAGGGAATAAATGTAGTGAACCTACAGTATAAGCTCAATGTGATGATTAAAAATTATAGGTTCTTTGTACCAAGAGCAGCTTCCTGTATTTTCTGTGCCACTTTTAAATTTTCTTTTAATTTTTAACTTTTTAAAATTTTAGATCTTTTAAGTTTTGACTTTTCTCTTTGTGTCTTTCTTAATCCTGTGTTCTTGCTTGGTTCCTGGTCCCTGTCGCTGTACATTCTGCCATTCTCCCCACTCTTCCTTCCCTAATGCATCCAGAACTACCCCTGCCCTCTCTGTCAAATCAAAGTATCTTTAAGGAGTTTCTTTCATTATTATGTCAGTGGAGGCTCTACCAATCTGCATATTCCCAGATGGCTAAGAGATACTTTCAGATCATTTTAATCATCTGCTTTCCATATCCCAAATATTTTGATGCCTATAAGAGGAGTATCTCTCATGAATAGATTAGGTTAGAGAAGAAGCTGTTAAAATTACATTATTTCTTTCAACTGTTGTTATAACTATGGCTGCAATGAGAATAAAGTGATTTGTTTTTTTAGAGTTGATTCATGAAACCAAGTTAGGGAAGAGGTACGGCATTTCCCTTTCTGAAATGGAATGATGAAATATGGTCAAAATATGATCAATTCTTTGAGGCATGACTTCGCTTCTATAAACTCGGTCAGCAAGGCCATGGATGAATGTGATCCATAGCATTTACCTCTTGCTAAGACTCATAAACAAGGTTCCAATCTCAGATTATATATTCTATGATTTTAAATATGCAAATGGAATGATTTTAGCTCACAGTTTATGTGATAAATTGGCTAACTCAAGCATATGACATTACAAAGAAGATCAAGTAAAGACACACTTAATTTCCAAATTAGCCAAATTTCTAAAATAATAGAGATCATCATATTGCAACATATTATAAGTTTTGGTAGTGAGAGGATTGGAGGATCAAAAAACATTTAAAATAATAAATATGAGATTTTTTTCAATGGTCTGCAACACTACTAAATAGGACAACCAACAAAAAATTGTAGGAGAAAATTAATTTTATATACAGGCATACCTTGTTTTATTGCACATTGGTTTAATTGAAGGTTTGCCACAACCTTCCATTGAACAAGTCTATCAGTACCACACTCCAACAGCATTTGTTGTCTTATTGTTCTTTTGTCACATTTTGATAATTTGTGGAATATTTCAAACTTTTTCATCATTTTTATATTTGTTGTGCTGATTAGTAATCTTTGTTGTTACTATTAAAATTATTTTGGGGTGCCACAAATTTCATCCATATAAGACAATAAACTTAATCCATAAGTGTGTGTGTTCTGACAGCTTCATTGACTGGCTATTCCCCCATCTCTCTTCCTCTTCTTGGGCCTCTCTATGCCTGAGAAATAACAGTGTTGAACTGAGGCCAATTAATAATCCTACAATGGTCAAGTGAAAGGAAGAGTCACACATCTCTCATTTTAAATAAAAAAACTAGACATGATTAAACTCAATAAGGAAGGTATATTCAAAGCCAAAATAGGCTGAAAACAAGGCCTCTTGAGCCAAACACTTAGCAAATTATGAATCCAAAGGAAAGGTTCTTGAAGAAAATTAAAGTGCTACTCCAGTGAATACATGAATGATAAGTGAAAGAGCACTGTTGCTGATATGGAGAAAGATTTAGTGGTCTGGACAGATCAAACCAGCCACGACATTCCCTTAATCCAAAGACTAATCCACAGCTAGGCACTGAGAGAAGTGAGGAAGGTATAGAAGAAAACTTTGAAGCTAGCAGAAGTTGGTTCATGAGGTCTAAAGAAGGAAGCAATCTCAAAAATATAAAACTGCAAAGTGACACGGCAAGTGCTGATTAGAAGCTACAACAAATTTTCTAGAAGATCCAGCTAAGAAAATTAATGAATGTGGCTGCATTAAACAACAGAGTTTCAAAGTAGACAGTCTTCTCCTAGAAGAAGATCCTATGTAGGACTATCATAGCTGAAAAGAGAAGTCAATACTTGACTCCAAATCTTCAAAGGACAGGCTGATTCTCTTGCTAGAGGTTAATGCAGCTGGTGACTTTAAGTTGAAGCCAATGCTCATTGATCATTCCATAAATCATTCTAAAATCCTTAAAAATTATACCAAATCTACTCTGTCTATGCTCTATAAATGGAATAACAAAGCCTGGATGACAGCACATCTGTTCACAACATGGTTTATTGAATATTTTAAGCCCAGTGTTGAGACCTAATGCTCTGAAAAAAAAGATTCCTTTCAAAATATTACTGCTAATTGACAATGCACCCTGTCACTCAAAGCTCTGCTGGAGATGTACAATGAGATTAATGTTGTTTTCATGCCTGCTAACACATTCTGCAGTCCATGGGTCAAGAAGTCATTTTGACTTTTAAGCCTTATTAAGAAATACATTTTGTAGCTTCCATAGCAATTCCTCTGAGGAATCTAAGCAAAGTAAGTTGAAAGTTTTCTGGAAAGGATTCACCAATGCCATTAAGCATATTTGTATTTAATAGAGGTCAAAATATCAACATTAAAAGAATTTGGAAGAAGTTGATTTCAGCCTTCAGTAAAAGAAGTAACTGTAGATGTGGTAGAAATAGCAAGAGAAATAGAATTAGAAGTGGAGCCTGAAGATATAGTTGAATTGCTACAATCTCATGGTAAAACTTGAATGGATGAGGAGTTGATTCTTATGGATGAGCAAATAAAGTGGTTTCTTGAGTTGTAACCTACTTCTAGTGAAGATGCTGTGAAGATATGGAAATAACATAAAAGGAAGCAGAATATTCCATAAACTGGTTAATGAAGCAGTGGCAGGGTTTGACAAGGTTAACTCCAATTTGAAAGAAGCTCTACTGAAGGTAAAATGCTATCAAGCAGCCTTCCATACTACAGAGAAACCATCTATGAAGAGTCAGTGGATGTGGCAAATGTCATTTTTCCCTTGTTTTTTTCAAAGATGCCATACCCAGGCGTCCTTGGATGGCTCAGTTAGTTAAGTGTCTGACTCAATTTCAGCTCAGGTCATGGTCTCAGGTCATGAGATCAAGCCCTGAATTGGGTTCTGCACTGAGCATGGAGGCTGCTTAAGATTCTCTCTCTCCCTCTTCCTCTGGTCCTCCCAACCTCAAGCTCTTTCTCTCTCTAAAAAAAAAAGCTACATGGGATGCATGGGTGGCTCAGTGGTTGAGCATCTGCCTTTGGCTCAGTACCTGATCCCAGGGTCCGGGATTGAGTCCCACATCAGGCTCCTTGCAGGGAGCCTGCTTCTTTCCCTGCCTATGTCTCTGCCTTTCTCTCTGTGTCTCTCATGAATAAATAAATAAAATATTAAAAATAAATAAAATAAATAAAATTAAAAAATAAAAAAGCTACAGTTGCCCTAACCTTTAGCAACTGCCACCCTAATTAGTGAGCAGATATCAGCATTGAGCCAAAAGATTGAAACTTGTTGAAAGCTTAAATTATAGCAAATTTTAGCAATAAGAAGTTTTTAAAAAATTTATTCATTTATTTTTAGAGAGAGCATGTGAGTGGAGGAGGGGCAGAGGGAGAGAATCTTAAGCAGACTCCCTGCTGAGCACACTGGGCTCTGTCTCATGACCCTGAGATCATGACCTGAGCCAAACCAAGAGTCAGACTTTCAATCAACTGAACCATTCAGGTGCCCTAGTAATTGAGTATTTTCAAATTAAGGAATGTGCATTATTGTTTAGACTTAATGCTATTTCACACTTAATAGATTGTATTATAATATCAATAAAACTTTTAAGTATAGTGGGAAACCAAAATATTTATTTGACTTATTTTATTGATATTCACTTTGTTGCACTGATATGGGACTGAACCCACAGTATCTCTAAGATATGCGTTTCATTCCAGTGTTCAGTAGGAGTCATTTAATTAGGAATTTGTGTTACAATTTGAAAAAAAAAAAAAACCACTTAAAGTTGTTAGGTGTTTATGCCTCTGTCCTTTCAAAATTTAGATGTGTGACCCATAAGGAGAGAGAACAAACCGATGGCTATCAGAAGGAGGAAGGGTAGGGGCTGGGCAAAACGGGTGAAGGGGAGTGGGAGATATAGGCTTCCAGTTATGGAATGAATAAGTCATGAGGATAAAATGTATAGTATAGGGAAAATAGCTAAAGAGTAACACAATGTATCAAGAACTTGAATCACCATGTTGTACACCTAAAACTTATGTGTCATGGTGTATCAACTATACTTCATTTAAAAAAAAATTAAATGTAGGGGCACCTGAGTGGCTCAGTTGGTTAAGCATCTGACTCTTCATTTCAATTTAGGTCAGAATCTCAGGGTCATGAGATTAAGCCTGGAATTGGGCTTCACATTGGGCATGAGGCAAGCTTAAGATGTTCTCTCTCTCTCTATCCTTCTCCCCTAATCTTTCTCTCTCTCTCTTTCTCTCTCTCTCTAAAAAACAAAAATTAAATGTCTGAGCATTTTTATAGTTTTTTGAAATAAAACCACTAAAAAAAAAAAGAAATAAAACCACTAACCAAATTTCTATAAGGAAATAGCAAAATATATTTTAAAAATCCAGTTTCCATCTGGTATCTCATGGCTTGGCTTTTGTTTCAGAGTGATTTTTTGAAGTATATGCTACATAAAGATAGTATGGAATAATGATACAGAACTACATGTCGACTAATTTATGCCATAAACACTCGTTTGAGCAGGCAAGACAGAAACAAATCATTATTATGTTCACTTATTATAGAATCAAACTACTATTTAACACAGCATCCTGTCCATAGAGTTAAAACAACCAAAAAAAATGCTCATCCACTTTTTTAATGGAGATATGGAGAGTCAAATAAATCATATATTAGAAATTCTTAAAAAAAAAAAAAGAAATTCTTATATTTAGTAAGCTTTAGAAATTTATTATAACATGGCAAAATAGAAAAACATTATTAAATCAGCTATAAAAATCTAGAAATGCTGCCTTTCTTATGATCCTTTTAATCATGTATCTCATGTTATATATTTAATTTTATACACATATGCACAGATGTATATAATACGTCCATTGCATCATTTTATTTTCCATTTCATACACAAGGAAATTTTACATAGAAATCATCTCAAAATACAAGTATATAAACTTTATCTGCTACTTCTTTGAGTTAGTATATTCTAATTTAGAAGATATATCTTGCAGTATTTAAAGCTAAATGTGGTCACACAGTTTTTAAGTCATATATTATCTAAAAACTCCCAGATATTTTATAATCATCCTCCTTAATGTGAAATAAAGATGAGTAGAGTTTTTTCCTTTAATAAGTTAAAATGGCTATTCTTTACTTGAATACAGCAGTCAACAGCCAAAACAAGCTTATTATAAGCATCAAATTTTCAAAATATTTGCATAACGTGTTGATGTATTTTTCTCTCATTAAAAGCTAGGATCAAATTTAACAGGAAAATGTCCAACACTTTCCATACAATTAACAAAAAATTAAAGGTAACTAATACTCTAAACAAGCGAGCAAAATAGGGAGCAATAAATATGCATTCAAAGGCTTACCAATAATATTTTTTAAAGGGTGATATTTATAAGAACTATTAAAAGCAAAGGGATAAAATAGTCCACAAATAAAATTCACCCACAAATCATTAAGAAGTGCTAATTTTCCAACATACATGCACAAATCACATAAAGAAAAATGACACAAAAGATGAAAGAAATTAGTTTAAAAGCTATCAACTTTACGTTTAAGCAAATAAAAATGATATTCATAAATGAATTTTTTAAACTTTCAATGACTAAATATAAATATCATGTTTAAATATTTGTTAGAGAGTTTATGGTAGTGAAAAGTGAACAGTTTTGGAGGAAGTCATTTGGAACTGTAAATGAAGAGCCTTAAAACTATTTGTTCCTTTTATCCAGTAATTCAATATCTGAATAACTAGCTTAAGAAAAAAAATATATTTACCTCTGCAAAATTTAATGCACAAAGATGCTCAGTTCATTGTGAATAATTAAAAAGCACAAAGCCCTAATTGTCTAACATCTGGAGAACTGCTAAAGAAATCAAAGTGTTTTCTTCTTATTTTGACAACAGAAGAACCACAAAACTCACATCAACCAGGAACAAAAGAGGCTTTAATCCTTAATCCTTGGTGAGTGAAACTGTTGTTGTTCCTTCCCTATGCTCACATGTTCTCAAGAGGTGGTTATCTCCATTGGTGCCACTTTGGTTTTTTTGTTTTATTTTTTTGTTTTTTGTTTTGTAGGTGGAATTTATTGATGTTGAAAAAACCATCACCCGATCACATTTTCCCAGTGTCTCTGCAAGCTCACACATATGCACATCTTTATAAAACATGATTCTCAGGACCTTGAGTAAAGCTTCCAAGAGGAATGAGAACCTGCATTAAATAAAGGTGGAACCTACAACTCACCGCACCCATATCACTATGACCTCTCTCACAAACAGTATTGGAATTCAAGGAACCTCCTAAATCTCAAATCAATTGGCTATTCTCATTCTCCCTAGGAGAAAATCAATTTAATCTCTCTCAGTGAATTTAGACATATAAAAGAAGTCTCCTTGATGCCCAACTATACTAATGGAATTTATTGCTTTATCCTTAAATGACAACTCTCCAGCCAATGGTCTCAGATTTATGAACTTGAATGCAGAAAGAAAGATTATAATTCACTCAACAAATTTCTTTTTGTGGGTTGACAAGTATCAAGCACTACTTTAGACGTTGTAAATATAATGTTGAACCAAAAAAGTGTTTATTAAATGAGTTTATTCTAGTAAGGGAAGACATGTAATTAATAAGTAAATAAATGAGTAACATAGAGGAGCAGTGTTTTTCTTTCCCCTCTAATGAGTGTAGAGCTGAGAAAAATAAGACATTTACTTTCTCAAATGGTTATTATGGCTATATAAAATTCTGAAATAGTCTTCTTAGGAGTAAAATATTAAGGAGATCCCTGGGTGACTCAGCGGTTTAGTGCCTGCCTTTTGGCCCAGGGCGTGATCCTGGAGTCCTGGGATTGAGTCCCGCGTTGGGCTCCCTGCATGGAGCCTGCTTCTCTCTCTGCTTGCGTCTCTGCCTCTCTCTATATATATATGTCTACCATGAAAAATAAATAAAATATTTTTAAAAAGATTTAAGAGTAAAATATTAAGAATAAAAATGTGTGCACAATTTTTATAACTTAAAATTGTGGCAATATCTTCTCATTTAAAATCATATCTAGCATTTCCTGTATCAAATTCCAAATAAAATTATTTTAAAGACATAGAAGAAATTTAAAAATATACTGAGAATCATAGCTATAAGAAATCATAACAGCAAGAACAATGGAATAGAATGAAAAATTACAATCTAATTGCTGATATGCTCTTCAATCTAAAATGCAATCTGCCAGATAAAAGAAATGGAAGATATTTTTCTTCCTCTCTCTGCTGTTTGCACCATTGTTCAGAGAATCATTTATGTAACAACCAAAAAGCTAGACAGAAAACCTAAAAATGTGCATTTTGTATAAGAATGACTTTTGAGGTATCAATATGATTCCTTCTACAGACATTTTTAGACTAATATTTTTGAAAAACAACTGAAAGCTAAGTATGTGTGTGGTGGTAGGGGATGACTGATATAGAGGTCAGCTGGAGAAAAGGGGAATTACTATTACTAGCTTATTATATGAGGCATTTTCAGTTCACGTAAATTAAGCATTCAATATAGGACAAAAACAGGAAGAGCCTTGGCAGCATGCATTCTAACAACTGTCATTTTTGCATGCCCATCCAGTTTAGTATCATAGGATCTAGAATGAAGGTTAAGGAATAGCCCACTTCAACTCTTGTAAGCTATATGAACTGAGTCTCTGCTAGGTATGGGACATTGGAGAGAATATTGAAATACTACTTCACACTCTAATTCTATCTGTGAAAAGGATTTTTATCTAAACTAAAAATGGAAAATAAGCAGGGCAAATCACCTATTGGCAAACCCGTGGTCTGAATAAATCTATTTTCAACAGAGAATAATTAAGTAGAAGGACAAAAAAATGAAGATTTCATTGTTGAAAACTTACCACAGTGCATGGAAAATGGAATGGCCTCCTAATGTCTCAAAAGAAGATCTCAACAGAAAAAAAAAAAAAAAAAAAAACAGTGAAGGAGAAAAGGAACTTTACAAAACCTCTTTGAAATTCTCAACATGGAAACAACATGAGGTTCAAGAAAGATAATCAAAATCATAGCAAAAAGTGAGCTGAGGTTTATATATGCATATACATGGCAAATAAGTATTTCAAATTGAAAAATGTTTTAAGAAAATTAAATCCCAACTGCAGAATTCACTCTTTAGTAAAGTATGTTACTGGCATGGGGGAAAAGTTGAAAAAAATTTTTTTTCAAAATTCAAAGTAAAGGAACAGAGAAATGAAAATGATTTTTAAAATGTGGAAGATAGACACAGGGGACCATAAGAGAAATGAAAAATTAAGCAATTCTATCTAAAAATAAGAAGCCAGGAAAAAAAGTGATAGAAAAGCAAAAGTAAAGCCTTCTAAAACATCTGAAACTAGAGATCTGAATCTGTATCTGTTAAGAGGGTATTAGTGATTGCTAGATTAGAGACTGTTAAGAAAGTATCTAACTAGAAAATAAATCAAGATCATCTTATTTTTATGTGTAAAATTACTTTTTTATAAAGCCGTAGGTAAAGAAATTTGGGCATAGGAGTTGCTAAGCTCAAAACACTTCATGGGGTGCCTGGGTAGCTCATTGATTTAGCATCCAACTCTTAATTTTGACCCAGGTCATAATCTCAGGGTCCTGAGATTGAGCCCTAAATCAAGCTTGCATTGGATGTGGAGATTGCTTAAAATTCTCTCTCTCCCTCTCCCTCACCCCTCACCCTTCCACACATGCTCTCTCAATTTCTCTCTCTTTAAAGAACACTCCAGTTAAGACTTAATCAACCAATAATGACTATTTTATTTGTTTTCAAATAGTAAGTGTAACATTTGCTTCCAGGTATGATGGATTAGTTCGTGGCATATCAATGCTCCTTTTGAGAGCAACTATAATGGAAAAATATTCTAATGCATATCTTGACAGGCACTGGAGAGCTAATGAATCAACCTGGAGTAGAGGAGACAAAATTCTCCACAGAGAAGATTTATGAAAGATAAACTGAGATTCTGTAGCCTTTTTCCTTGAGGGATTTTCTGGCTCTGGCCACCAGGTAACTGAAAATCTGGACTTTGCCTGGGTAGAACTGTTGGGACGCAGAGATGGAATAGGGTATGGTCACGCAGAAGGTGGAAAAAGTCTTGAGAAATGACAAAGAGAGGAAAGAGAATTGAGTTTAATGAGAAGGAAAGGATAAGTGTTGAGCAATCACAAGCCTGTTTTCCCCTCAAAATTTGCTGAAAAGTAGAGGTACGTGGAGTGTGAAGATTAAAAACTAGTCTCTGGAAAGGAAAGCAGAGAGTTTAGTAGTCTCATCAAGTTAGGAGGAGGATTAGAATCTACAACCTTCCATGTGAAGAGGTCCTGGTAAAATTAGATGGAAGTCCTGCCATGTTTGGACCATAAGTGAAGACAAATCAGAAAAGACAATTGTGCACATTATGAGCAGAAGGGTAAGAGCAGTATTCAATGGTTGACATCCCTAGGGTGAAAATAGATGTGCAGTGTGCTACCATTTTACTTAAATTATAAATGACAAAAAACTTTTATAGGGACATTTGTTTGGCTTTATTTTTCCAAACCGAGGACTTGGATCGCCACAAGACAGAGTCAGAGGAGGGTGACTATACATTAGGAAAAGGAAATCTCCTGGACTTTTCAGAAATTACTGGACTTGGGAACTGACATTAATCCTTTGGAACCCAAAATGACATTCTGGTTTGCCACTCCAGTAAGAGCCAGTGGACTCAGTTTATTAATGAAGTTTTGGTTTAAGTCCATCTCATGATAGGGTCAATGAGTTTCTAAATGCACCTGTGGTTATTTCCTCACTTCTAGAAAGCAATATACGTATTCATAACTAGAAGAATCCCCTTACTGGCTCCATGACCTATGAAATAAGAACTATTATGATAAGATTTGCTAGGATAAACTCACTATTACTGCTTCTCTCTGTAAATAGTTTACATGAACAGACAAAAGATCCTGAACGGTAACACAATATTGAAGGAGAACAAAGATAACTGACACCACCTGATTTCAAGACTTAATATAAAGCTACAGTAAGAAGCTGTGGTGAAGAAACTGTGGTATTGGTGAAAGAATCAATAAATAAAGAGCTCAGAACAGATCTACATTAATATAGGCAGCTGGTCATTAACAAAAAAAGCAAAGACCATACAACAAAGATAGAGCTAGAACAATTGGATGTTCACGTGCAAAAAAATGAAATTAAACCAAAGCCTTATGTCCTTCCTAAAAATTAGCCCAAAATGGATCACAGACATACATGTAGAATGTAAAACTATGAAATTCCTAGAAAATAACATAGGAGAAAATCTAAATGCTTTTGGGTTTGGCAATGACTTTTAGATATAACACCAAAGCATGACCCACAAAAGAAAGAACTGATAAGCTGGACTTCACTGAAATTAAAATTTCCTAAAATATAAAATAAAATAAAATTTTATGCTCTGCAAAATACTCTGTCAAGTGAAAGAGAAGACAAGCATCAGAGAGAAAATACTTGTAAAAGATATATCTGATAAAGAACTGTCATCCAAATTATACAGAGAACTCTTAGTATTCAATAATAAGAAATCAAACAACCAGATTAAAAAATGGGCCAAAGATCTTAATAGACACCTCACCAAAGAAGATATACAGATGGCAAATAAGCATATGAAAAGATACACTACATCATATGTCATCAGGGAAATGTAATTTAAAACAATGAGATACCACTACACATCTATTAGGATTGCCAAAATCCACAACACTGACAACCAATCCTGCCAAGAGAATGGAGAGCAACAGCAAATTTCTTTCATTGCTGTGGGAATGCAAACTGGTTCACCCACTTTGAAAGACAGTTTAGTATGGTTTTACAAAATAAACATATTCTTATCATACGAGCCAGCAATCATAATCATTGTTAGTTACCCAAAGGAGTTTGAAACATACTCACACAAAAATTGGTACATGGATATTTATACTGACTTTGTTTATAATTACCAAAACTTGGAAGCAATGAAGATGTCCTCCATCAGGTGAATGGATAAATAAACTGTAGTACATACAGACAATGAAATAGTATTCCACACTAAAGAGAAATGAGCTATCAGGCCATGAAAAGACAGAAGATTTTTAAATGTATATTATTACTCTACATGAAAAAAAATTTGAAAAGTTTACATAATATATCATTCCAAGTATACAACATTCTGGAAAACGCAAAATTATGAAAGTGGTAAAATGATCAGTGGTTGTCAGAGGTAGGGTGGGTGACAGAGACAAATAGGTGAAGTACAGAAATTTTAAGTGCAGTGAAAATACTCTGATACTATCTATAATGATGAATATATGCCATTATACATCTGTCCAAACTCACAGAATATACAACACCAAGAGTGAATCCTAATGTAAACTATAGACTCCAGAGGATAAGGATGTGTTAATTTAGGTTCATCAATTGTAACAAATTACTACTCTGGTGGGAATATTGACAATGGGGGAGGCTAGGCATGCATTGGGGCAGAAGGTATATTTTAAAAAACTATACTTTCTATTCAATATTGCTGTGAACTTAAAGCTGCTCTAAAAATAAAGTCTTAAAATTTTTCAAAAAAGCTACTACAGGTTGTGAAAAAATATATTCAGCACTAAATTAACTTCATGAAGTCAGAGCTAGTAGACTTCCACGTAACCCCCATTCATGTGATATGTAACTCATGGAGCAGACTGTGAGGTCACCATGCCTAGATGATGATATTGCATCTGTCAAAGTCTCTATGTATGACAACCATGATCTCTTCAGAATAATGGTTTCTGCTTTACTTCTGGTTTCCAAATCATGAGAAAGTTACTTTTATTGGTAAACTCTAAGAGGATGCTAATGAAATATTTCCAACCTTGCCCATGGTAGTTGTACCAAATAGGCAACAATCCAGCATGCCCTTGTCTGCTCAGCGTCCATACACAGCCCTGCTGACTATGTGAATATAGAAAAAAAAAAGATTTTGCTTTTGCCTAGCCTGATATAACTACCCCTTATAAATGCACTAGAATTACATAAACAAAAAAGTAGCTCAAACAAATGTTCATTAGAAATCCAAAATAATTTATGGAGTGCCTCAAATGGTAGCAGTTGTAAGTAAATTTTCCTATCTTCGCTTGAGGTTTCTTACTATATTTGGAATTATTTTGTGTCTGCTTTAGTTTTAAAATAAACTAATAAAATTTAAAAAGCAACTGAGCAAATGCCTTGTGAAATTATTTTACTCTACTTGTTCATTCCTTTATAAATCTTCACTTTGTCAGAATGCTCATCTGAAAATACTAAAAATATTTTTGGTGCTTTTTTTATTGTTATTTTATTGTTTGAGTAATATGGCTTCCAAAGTGAACTGAGATGGATATTTTATAGTAGAAAATTCAAATAAGGGATCCCTGGGTGGCGCAGCGGTTTGGCGCCTGCCTTTGGCCCAGGGCGCGATCCTGGAGACCCGGGATCGAATCCCACATCGGGCTCCCGGTGCATGGAGCCTGCTTCTCCCTCTGCCTGTCTCTCTTTCTCTCCCTCTCTCTGTGACTATCATAAATAAAAAAATTAAAAAAAAAAATAAAAATAAACTGGTGAAATTTAAAAAAAAAAAAAAAAAAAGAAAATTCAAATAAGTATTTTGTAGGTGGTTTTCTCTGTCTTGTAGCTTACGATCCATCACTCACATCCCATTGCCTTCCTTATATAAAAATCTCCAAAGAGCCACACCTGATTTTTACCTTGCCCAGTGCCCCATTTGTAGTGGATATATTCTATGTTGGATTATGGATGGATAGATGGATGGATGGATGGATGGATGGATAAACTAATTGATAGATTGATGGATAAATTAAGATTGTTACATATTCTATTTATTTTTTACTTACTTCCTTTTGTTCCTTTAGTACTTTATAATATCATCTCTTTCCCCTTTCAAATATCTCACACATATATCAACTTCTCAATTATGAAGTTATATTAATGAATCTGATTGTTATAAGCTTCGTGCTTAAGACAAAAAAGCCCATAAAATTATGGATATCATCTTTTGGTGTAATATTACTGTTACATTTAAGAATAACTATTTTTAACAATTTTTTGAAGAACAGAATATGGCTAATCTTGTTTAACTCTGTTTTTTTGTTTGGTTCCCTAAACTTTTGGTGTAATAAAAATGCATTGAAAAGTTAGTGAGCACTAACCCATCAATCCTTCTCTCTTTACCCTGTGTTCTTGGTTCTATGTATGCATAATGCAATTATGCATATGAGAATGTTTTTGGCAGGTATTTTGACAATTCACTTGATACAGTTTACTTATATCACCTTACATTCTTCTAAATTATTCATTCTTCTCAATTAAAAATAAGTTCCTTTTTCCTTTTTTCTTTTGAGGTATCCCTTTTACCCTACTCCCTCTTTTTTTCTTTTCATTTTAGTAGAAATATTTCACTGTTTCACTTTCATGGAAGAGTCTTTTGTATGTATCCCTAGATTGTCTTATACTTGCATTATATACCATGCCCATTCAGTACTTACTTTTGTATATAATTTTTCTGAGCTCATACATAACTATTCCTCCAACTTAACCATCAATTGGCTATTAACGATTTCTGATAAACATTATAACTAGTTTGGGTTTTTTTTTCTAAGTACCCTCACTGCACAATATTTCTAACAATTTTAAATATTTCCAACTAAGTGGTTGGAATGTATACTTACTTACTCTATAGAAGGAGTCTATCTTTCTATCATTCTATCTTTTCATCAAAAACAACATTCTCTTCTTAAACCATTTCCAAAAGTAGGTGTTATCTTTTGGCCATATGTTGTCACTGTATAACAAATACTGGTCATAGACTGAAATGCTGTTTTTCTTTGTTGTATTTATAATTCAAAGATATCTATTTATAGATGATTCTGTTCTCTAAATCCACATAGCTATTTACTCTTGTGTTTCTATATTTGGCAATATACTAGGATAAACTAATTTTCACTAGTTTTAGGCATTAAGTATATGAAATGGAATAACAAGTAATATGTATCTAATGTGTCTACAGGATACCTAATATCAAGTATGTGAATAAATATGAAAGCATAAATTATAACAGACAACATGCTAAAGCAAAGTTGGCTAGTCATAATCCTTTGAGCAAACATCTGAAACATTTAATCACTGGTAGAAGGCTTGGTGAGTAGGCTAAGAATTTATTTTCTTCTAATCAAAATCAACTAGAACACCAACAGTTTCTACTCAATTGTTATTAGGGGGAAAATATTTCAGTAATGACGGACTTCATAAATATATTCTATAAAGAGATGTTACAAAACACTGTAGGTGTTATTGTTCTATTCTTTATTTGGTGTCTCTCTTCTTTATTTTGGGCTTAGGGGTGGTCAAAATATCTGTTTCTGGGGAATGAATGCTTTCCAGTTGACTTGCTCTCCATTTTGACGTATGGTTATAAATTAACTCCTCCAGCCTCCACAAGCTCTTTTTAAGTACCGAACAGTAATAGACCAACAGATTTGCTTCTTAGTTGGAGTTACAAACTCTTGTCCAATTACCTAGATGTATGTTTTCCCAAATCCTAGGTGACTTTCCAGATCCCTCAAGGCTTCACTTCTTTCCCATAAATTCCAGCTTTCTGCTGCCCTCTCCTGGCATACTATGGCATATAGCTATTTATAAATCTGAGTTTCACATTAGAAAGAAGTAAAATAATTATTTTAAAATTTAGTGTTTAACAAAATCTCCTGAGAAGTTTGTGAATAAAATTTACATTACAAAGCCTATCACCCAGAGATTACAATTTTATATATCTGAGGTAGTGGTCAAGGATGTTCGTCTTTAATAGACAGTGTTATTCTAATTCATGTGTACTATAAATACCACACTAAAAAACTCTGGAATAGGTAAATTTGACTCAAGATCTTAGCTACAATATTTTGATTTCAAGAACCAGCCTTGATGATATTAATTTGGCAAAGAAGTTTTTTGCATGTTTTTCCATTATTTAATTTTTAATATAATAGCTAAACAAAAACATTATTATTTTAGATTTATGTATTTGATATTCACAATTAGAGCAAAATTTAAAGGACTATAAATACCTAGGTACAAGTAGAAATAATGGCTTCTAACTTTTATATATTGGCTAACTCTTTATTCTCAAAACTATCTCCTCTGGCCCAATTTTTAATTTGGCTAGTCATGATGCTTTATCAGCTCTTTCTTGCTACAATCAAAAATTCTAATACACTTCATTGATCTTATCTGCACATATTGGGTCTTTAAAGATTGGATCTATCTACAAAATAAAATACATAAAAACTTCTCAAATGAGCAAGTAGGCACAATAAAATTCCCTTGTCACTGATGCCCTATAACAACATTTCTGTCTCAGTCTCTAAATTTGTGATTCATAACCTGAGTCGCATGTCAGAATTATCTGCGAACTTTAAGAGTATATCCATTCTTGGGTCCCCCTCCCAGAGATTCTGATTTGATTGATTTGAGAGAAGTGTATCAGGACTTTTGAGAGCTCCCTAGGGGTGGTTAATGTGCTCTAAAACTCCTTTTCACTTTGACTTTGGTCAAACACTGGTTGTTATTAATATGCTTTCCCAGGTTCTTGGGTACCTCCTATGCCTCACCTTCACTTAGTGTCATCCCTATCCTGGAAATACTGATAGAATATGCAATCTCTAAACATACAGTAAACCTGACTGGAAGATATTTATGATTTTGATAGCTTGTTGACTCAGCATTAAGGGGAAAAAATACCATTAAAGCAGTCTGTTATTCTTTTATCATCAATCATTAGAAGTCTGATATTTTCCAAAATATTGCTAGTCAAAGGATTCTTAAGTTCTTGATTTTTTTTTCTCAAATGCAGTTGAGAAAATAAAAAAGGTACTACAACTTTTTTTTTTTTTCTGTTTCCATTGCTTTTACTAATAGCATAAAGCTATCTCACTTTCCTAATTCTGATTCTGGAATTGAAATGTATTTTTTGTTAGTCCTTACTTGCATGGCAGATGCAACTTGCAACCATTCTGTATAAAGACTGGAAACAAATAGAACATCATTCTATAAAAAATGAAATTCTAAAATATTTATTATACAGCTAAAGTTTTGAACACATTGTCAATAGGAAGTAAAATGGCTTTATATCACATATGAACAAAGAAACTTTCAGAGTTTGGGCTCAGGAGTATGAATTTGTCTAGAATATGGATTTAGTATATTAGAATAAAATAGAACTTTAAATAGTCATCAGTCTCTAATGCTAGAATAAAGTTACAGTTTATTAACTAAACAAGTTAGTATATTTTTAGTACCCTTTATTACTAAGCAATAATAAAGTGCAATGCACATAATGTGAAAGATAATGCTTATCTGAATCTAAAACTTGGAAATATCACAGAAATGTTAAAATTCTGCATTAATTCTTTAAATTATATTGTGTAAGGGAGAAGAAAACTCTGGTTTTCAGGTTTGTACTTAAGTCTTTATTAAATGTACATTTTTAACTAGAAGAGATAAATTTAAGTAGAATTTTGGACTGCCTCTTAAAGTCAAAATGGCTGTGAGAAAGGCCCTTATCATAAAACCTGTGCCTAGTCCCTTCTAGAGATGAGAGTACACCCATGAGATACAAAAATTGCTATACTTAGTAATTTGCAAACCTTCTCTTTTAGAGATAATCCACATTTGTGGGAAAAGTTCTCAAAAAGCACTTTTATCTTGAGACTGTTGGAAAAATGGGATTGTTATCCCCAGAGAATCAGGGAGTCTATAGATAAAAAAATATATATTTTTATATATATTAAGGCTGAGTAAGAAGAAGCAGTGGAAGACCATTATTCCCAGGATATTATTACAGTCAGAAAAATTAGTGATGCAAGTAATCTTTTATGGAAAATAATAAAGCATCCGCTTATTTCCCACACACCCGTAGAGAGCAGAGTGGTGACAGAGGACTATATAGGCATGTTAAGTCTAGGCAATTCTCCAGAAATTACAGGGAGACCTCAAGATTCTCAAACATTACAAACTATGTTTAATTAGATTTCTAGATCACAAACAGGGTGCCAGTTTACAAGTAGTTTATTAACAAATTAACATAATATTTTTAGATTTGGTAAATTTCATTTACTTCTATTGTTTTGTTATGCGGCACTGCCACTGGTAATGTATATAGTCACTGAAAGCAATGCTTCCCCATATACACATGTTCTAAAGAAGTGTATTCCGAAAATGACCTTACCTTAAATGACCTTACCTTCCTGAAAACGGGGAGAGCTTAGAAACCAGAGTTTTGTTGAACCTCGATGTCTGCTGATGTGACACCACTAAATGCCAAAGCCTCTAGCTTAAACTAGTGAGCACAGAATGGAGTAGGGAGCCTGAACTGTGGGGGTCCAGACATGTGAATGTATATATAATATACATGAGATGTCTGGTTATCTATTCTATATCCATTTTATATTCACTTTCAGAAAACTCTTCCCTTTCTAGGCATATTTTATCTCTATCCTCCACATCTAATTTTCATAAAGGGCTATCTGTATTTAGTGTCCATTTACCTCTTTTCTTCAACACTGTAATTTTTTTCTACCCCATTATACCTTTAAAATATATTTTAGCAAAGTGATCAGTGATTACCAATGTGGCTAAATCAAACTGGATTTTTTTTAACTCATAAGGTTTTTCTTTTTTTAGGATTCTCTTTTCCATCTACTTTTCTGACACAACCCTTAATTAATTTTTTCTGCCTCCTCTCACTTCTATTTCTGCCTTACCAACTCATTTTCATTTATGTGATACAGTATTTAAGTTCAGGATCCTAGCTCATGGGTCAGCAAACTATGGCTCATGAATCAAATCCAACTTGCTTTCTGATGTTGTAAATAAAGTTTTCTTTTAGATCTTACTTATTTGAGAGAGAGAAAGAGATAGCAACAGAGATAGCAAGAGAAACCATGTGCAGGAAGGAGAAGAAGAAACAGGCTTATTGACATGGGGCTAGATTCCAGGACCCTGGGATCATGACCTGAACTGAAGGCAGACACTTAACTCCACCCCTGTAAATAAAGTTTTATCAGAACGAAGCCAGGTTCCTTCATATATATACTGTCTATGGCTAATTAGGCACAATAATGGCAAGATACATAATTGTGGCAGAGACCACATAGACTTCAAAGCCTAAAATATTTATTATTTACATAACCCTTCACAGAAAAAAATATGTTTGTCCCAGCCCTAGATATTGGACCTTACATTATTTTCTGGTAATTTTCTCATCATTTTGTTTTAAGATTTTATTTATTTATTCATGAGAGACACAGAGGGAGAGAGAGAGAGGCAGAGACACAGGCAGAGGGAGAAGCAGGCTCCATGCAGGGAGCCTGATGTCGGTCTCCAGGATCACACCCTGGGCCAAAGGCGACACTGAACCGCTGAGCCCTTGAGCCACCTAGGCTGCCCAATTTTCTAATCATTTTTATAAGATATCACATTGACTCCCTGCCTCCAATTGTATCTATAAACAGGATGGCTTTCAAATTTTTATCTTCAGTCTAGACAACACTTTAGAATTTCATATTTTTATATCTAGCTATATGTTTGCTAGTTCTAATGGAATGTCTCAAATTTAGGTTCAAAGCTGGATTTATAATCTCACACACACACACAAAGCTGACCTCAGCAGTTTCCTTTCTTAGTAATGGCAACACCATTGATTCAATATCTAAAATCAGAAGACTGCCATTCACAACACCTCAACTCTCTTCACCATGCCTAAGGCAGCCAGTACAAAGTCTAATCAGTTCTACTATTTAATATCTCTTAAAAGTATCTAATTGTACCCAAAACTCCATCTCCATATAAGCACCTCTAATCTTTCACCTGGACTATTGGGATGACCTCCTAATTCCTATGTGACCCTGAATTTACTGATATTTCTACTACTCTAACTCCTCTGTATAGAACAGAAGGATACTTTTTCCAAAATGTAAGCCTAAGTATTAACTTAGACTCTAAGATGTGATTATAGTTAACATATTTATGGTACTCCAATTTGATGGGGGTTTTTTGCTTTCACTATGGGGAAAACATATGGCTTATAGAACTGATTCTTAAGAAATATATTTTTGTTATTTTTTTCAATTTATATTTGTTATTGAAGTTCAATTTGCCAACATATAGTATAATACCCAGTGCTCATCCCGTCAATTGCCCCCCTCAGTGCCCATCACCCAGTCACCTCATCCCCCTGCCCACCTTCCGTTCCACTTCCCCTTGTTCCTTTCCCAGAGTTAGGAGTCTCTCATGTTTTGTCTCCCTCTCTAACTTTTCCCACTCATTTTGCCTCCTTTCCCCTATAATCCCTTTCACTATTTCTTATATTCCCTGCATGAGTGAAACCATATGATTGTCTTTCTCCTATTGACTTACTTCACTCAGCATAGTACCCTCCAGTTCTATCCACATTGAAGCAAATGGTGGGTATTCATCGTTTCTAATGGCTGAGTAATACTCCATCATATATATATATATATATATATATATATATATATATATATCTCACATCTTCTTTATCCATTCATCTGTCAATGGACATTGAGGCTCCTTCCACAGTTTGGCTATTGTGGACATTGCTGCTATAAACATTGGGGTGTAGGTGTCCTGCCATTTCACTGCATCTGTATCTACTGGGTATTTACCCCAAAGAAATATCTAAAATAATTGTGTACCTATAATAAAACTTTTAAACCACCATCTAAATACTCTAGTGGCATACAACTACATATTGAATGGTATGTTCTGCATATAGCTTACATTCCATTCATAGTAGAATGCTTTATTTATAAAGCCAAAATTCCACTGCAAACTATTTCTAGTAGGCATTATACATCTCCCAAATTAAACCTCTCTGGATTACCCTTAGCAATCCTACTCTTTCAGACTTGTATATTTGCAAAAAGCTATTAGATATGAAATATGAATTTAAAGGACTTAAAAAACCCCTGCCCAGAATTCTGTCCACAGTATCAGGCCTGAGTTTTAAGCACATCAAATCTGGTACTTGTCAAACCAACCACCCCCTCATTTCCCTGGATCCTGGTATATAACTTTATGTGTGTCAGCCCGTTCCTCAACTCCCACATCATTTTCAGAAAATGGCAGGTTCTAAATCACACACTGAAATCTGGCTGAGTATCTCCAATAATGCCACAGAATAACATTCCATTCTGTGTCTACAATGCAAAATAAGCAATTTGTCATTTATATAATGAGTTTAAACACTTATCCTTTGTGACCTACTATGCAGCACCACCTAACACTATCTCCCTTCTGTCTTTGTTTCCAAATTTATCTTAGGTCTCACTAGTTCCCCCAGAGACAAATTCTACACTTTTTAAATGGCACAAGACTATTCCTATGCCTCCAGGAATTAAGTCACCTGCCTCTCCAATTTTCTGAGTTAAACACATGCTTGATGTTTCGAAAATTTATAGTAGTACAAGAAATGGGTTGAGATCAATAAAGCCTACTATATCAATAGTGGATCTAAGCTCCTATATAAATTCAATTGATTAATTATTCATTCACTCATTTGGCATGAATGCTGAGTTCCATTTTGTGCCCATCACTTTTCTAAATTTGAGGAATAGATCAAGAAAACAAAATAGTGGGGCACCAGGATGGCTCAGTGCATTTGGCTCAGGGGGTGATCTCAGGGTCCTGGATAGAGTCCGCATTGGGCTCCCCACAATGAGCCTGCTTCTCAATTTGCCTCTCTCTCTGTGTCCCTAATGAATAAATAAATAAAATCTTTTTAAAAAGAAAAAGAAAACAAAATAGAGGTGGAAAATCCTTAATTTTATGATAGAAGGAAACAGGTGATACATAATGCATAAGTCAAACAAATAGCATGCACATTGTAATATTTGTTTTCAGAAAAACATAACAGGAATGAAAGGGCAAGGAGTGCTTATTCTTAAATGGTAAATGAAGGGGATAAGTGATGTTATTAGAAAGAAATATCTTGGTCAATCAAACATAGGTTGTGGGCACTTGGGTGTGTTCAGGAATATCATGAAGACTAGTGAGTTTAGAGCAGTTTGAACAAAGGAGAGAGTAAATAAAGCCATTATCAAAGGGAAACAGGGAGGATCGATTATGTAGGGCTCTATAGGGCATTATGGGGCCATTGGTTTTTCTTTTGAGTGAGAGGAGAAGTTATGAGTATTTTAAACAGAATATTTTTAATATTACATGTTTTTTTTTAAAGAATCACTCTAGATCCTATGTAGAGAAGAGTCTATAGAAAGATAAGAGTGAAAACAACAAAACCAGTTAAAAAGCTATCACAAAATTTCTATTGAGGAATGACAGTGCTTGTATCTCTTGCAGAAGTAGAAATGAAGTAAAGTATTCAAAGTCTGAAAAAACAAAACAAAGTCTACATAAATCTTGAAAGTTCGGTCAACAGGGTTTGCAACTGGAGTAGAAGTTAAGTACAAAATGAAGAAAAATCAAAGAAGTTGCTGGCATGAACAAATTGGAAAGATGCATTTGACAATAACTAGGAATAGAAAGATTGTGGGAGGGACAGATTTGGGGGAAAAGTAAAGAGTTTTATTTTGAACGTGTTAATTTTGAGACAACTATTAAATCTCCAGTAGAGTTGTTATGTGTGTTTTTGGATATGAGAATCTAAAATTCAGATGAAAGTGCCTATATGGAGATATAAATTGAAGAGTCATCAGAGTACAGATGGTGTCAGAGGCCATAAAACCAAATGAAATTGCTGAGGGAATTAGTATAGAGATGTAAGAGGTAGGAGGATTGAGGTCTGGGTCACTCAAATATTAGGAGGTTAGGGAATAAGGAAAACCAGCAAAGGAGACTGAGAAGACACAGCCAAGAAGGTAAGAGGAAAACGTGGAAAATGTGATACAAGTGAAGATCGTATTTCAAAAAGGAAAGAGTAACCAACTCATAATACAAGTGAAGATCGTATTTCAAATAGGAAAGAGTAACCAACTCTTAATTCCTCCTGATAGATCAAGTAAAGATTAGAATCACCATGAGAGGGGCAGTAGGTGGCTCAGTAGGTTGAAGAGCTGGATGTCTGACTCTTGATTTAAGCTCAGATCTGGTTCTCAGGATCAGGAGAGTGAGCCCCACACTGGGCTCAGCACTCAGCAAGAAGTCCCCTTATCCCTCTCGCTGCCTGGCTCCCCTCCCCTCCTTCTCTCCAATAAATAATTTTTTTTAAAGGATCACCATCATACTTAACAACATGGAAATCATCAATGATCTTGAGAAGCATATTTTTTGTAGAATGGTGAATTTAAAAGCCTGATTTAAATAGTTTGTGAGAAAGTACAAGCAACACTTTGGAGGAGTTTTTGTTGTAAAGTGGTAGATAATAAATCAATAACTGAAGGGATATGTGAAGTATTAAGAATGGGATTTTCTCATTAAATATGGAACCATGTTTCATTGCTAATAAAAATGCTTTTGTAGAGAAGACAAATTGATAATATGGAAATTAGAGAGAAAAATTGCCTTCAGATGGTGAGATGGGGCTAGAAGCGGTGAACCAGTAGAATATTGCATTAAATAGAAACACAAAAGCTTCTATATTAATAGGAGGAAAGGCAGTGTATAAGAGCATGAGACTAAACAGATGTGTAATATGTTTAATATAGTTGTGGATCGGGCGTTGCAAGTTCTCTTTTCAGTGGAACAGAAAGAAAAATGATTTACTGAGGGTAACACTGGGGGAGGATGCATTGAAGGCTCAAAGAGAAAAAGGATATGATATGAGATAGTTTTCTAAAAAGATAAGGGAATAAGAGATTAATAATATCTGGTGCCACTACAGCTCCACTGGTAACTGATATTTGGTTTTCTCTAAGGTTGTGTTTTTGCTGTATACATACAAAACAGGAAGAAAAAGGCAAGGGATTCCAATGATTGTGCATGGAAGTGATTAGTATGACAAACCATGGACCTAAGTTGTGCATGATGATGGGAACAATTCATTTTTGCTCAGCTATTACATCAAAGGTTAAGCTTAACAAATTTTATTTAGGCACTGTCATGGTATTTACACACTAGTAAGTTTCTAATACGAGAAGCAGATATTAAAAAAATAATCAAAAATGTAAAGTTGTTATGGTAATAAGTACTACAAAGGAAACATGCATACATATTCCTATGAAATAATATAGTAGGAGGATTTAAACATTTTGGAAGTCCAGGGCACTCTTGGTAGTCAGGTTGTGGTCTGAAGGACAAGGAGAAATTGTTTAGGCAAAAAAATAATAATAATAATAAAGGGAGAGATGGAGAGGCCAGGGTAATGGAGTCTTAGACATAGCAAACAATACAGGCAAATGCATTGTGGGAGGAGAGTGTGGCCGGTACCAAGGAATGAATAAAAACGGGAGCTATGAGAAGAAGGAGCCAATTTCAGGATGGGACTTAAGACATAGAAAGAGGCCAGACAATAAAAAGTCTTATAATTAGGGTAAGCATATAATTTATTGTCCAAACTATGTACCGCTCTGAACGAAAAGGGATGTGAATAAAACAATTACACACTCACATAGCATGTACAGGCCCTAATATTTTATACTAAGAGTAACAGAAAATCATTGAGCATTTTTAATGCAGAGAGGTAATGTAAACAGTCTCAAATTTACAAAGATCACTTTGTCCACAGTGTAGAGATTAAAACGGATAAAATGCAGATTGGCTTTTTAAAAGGTAATTTAAGCAGATCATACAGGAAATAATAGAAAAGTGTTGATACAAATAGAGAGAAAGAATCAATTCAAGATATCTTTTTAAAAATTTTATTTATTTATTTATTCATGAAAGACACAGAGAGAGAGAGAAGCAGAGACACGGGCAGGGGGAGAAACAGGCTCCATGCAGGGAGCCGGATGTGGGACTTGATCCCAGGACTCCAGGATCACGCCCTGGGACGAAGGCAGGCGCTAAACTGCTGAGCCACCCAGGGATCCCCAATTCAAGATATCTTTATGAGGCAAAATTGATCCAACTTTGGAAATGTATGGTGTCAGAGGGTGTTAAAACAGACGACTGTATTTATGGCTTCAATAACTGTATGGGTTGTAGAAATATTTCTTGAAATAGGCAACATTAAAGGAGAATAAAATTAAGAGAAAGGCTACAAGACTAATTTTGAAAATGTTGCTTTGGGGGTGTTCTTGAGGCATCCAGAAATAGATATTTAGTAGACCGTTGGATATATGTGTGTAGAAAATAAACTCAGATTTTACACTGTATTAATTTTATCTGCTTCTTACATCAAATTAATTTCCAATTCTAAAGAGTAGAGATTACCAAAATGCTAAGAAATTTAATCTCTAATAGTAGAGATTACCAAAATGCTAAGAAATTTAATCACTAATAGTAGAGATTACCAAAATGCTAAGAAATTTAATCTAATATTTCTGCCATTTTCCTTCATTACTGGGTTTTGCTGCCCTTTGCTTCAAATATTCAACCACCTTTACCCTCCACCTCCATCCATGCTCATCACACACACACACACACACACACACACACACACTCTGAACCCCTGCAATCATTTATTCCTTTTATGTCTCTATAATTTTGTCTTTAACAGACTATCACTAGAATGGAATTACAGAGTAGTTAACGCTTTCAGACAGGCCTCTTACCTACAAATATGCATTGAAGTATATCCATGTCTTTACATGGCTTAATACAGTTCATTTCTTTTATCACTAAATAATATTGCATTATTATGCTATACACATAATAATATATTATGTATTACAGTACAGATGCATCAAAAGTTGTTTATTCGCTCATCTATTGAAGGACATATTGTTTGCTTCCAATTTTCGGCCACTATTAACAAAGATTCTACAAATATTAACATGTAGGTTTCTGTGTTGAACATACATTTTCTAATCAGTTGGGTAAACTCCTGGGTGCACGATGGATGGATTGTATGATAAAACTATGTTTAATTTAGCCTCATAAGAAAATGCCAAGGAGTCTTCCAAAGCGGCTGTACCATTTTGCAATCCTACCAGTAATGAATGAATTTCTGCTGCTCTATATCATTATCAAGAATGAATTTGTCCATTTGGAGATTCTACCCTTTCTGAGATAGTTGGTTAGTTCTATCTCATCGTTGGTTCAACTTACATTACCCTAATTTCAAGTGATGTTGAGCTTCCTTGGTGAGGTCTCTATTCAGACTTTTGTACACTTTTAAAATTGGATTCTTTTCTTGTTGTTGAATTTTAAGAGATTTTTTTCAATACATCTGGGGTACATGTCCTTTATCAGTTAAGTGTTTTGCAAGTATTTTCTCCAAGTCTTTTCATTCTCTTCACAGTGCCTTTCAAAACATAGACCTTTTTTAAAAAGTCTGACTTCTCAGCTTATGTTTTCATGCACCATATTTTTGGTATTTAAAACCTCATCATCAAACCCAAGTCCTCCTTCTAGAAGTTCCATAGTTTGCATTTTATACTTAGGTCTATAATCTATTTTGATTTAAATTTTATGAAAGATGTAAGATCTGTGTCTAGGTTCAATTTTTGCAAATGGATATTCATTTGTCCCCAATGCTATTTGTTGAAAAGACTTTCTTTTCTCTAATTTTGAAAGAAATTTCAATTTCCTTGAATTGACTTATACTTCTTAAAGATCAGTTGAATATACTTATGCAGGTCTATCTCGTGTGTGTGTGTGTGTGTGTGTGTGTGTGTGTAGGTCTATTTCTGAGCTCTCTATTCTAGTGCATTGATCTATGCATTAATTATTTTGCCTGTACCACATTGTCTTAAATACTATAACTTCAAAAGAAGTCTTGAAATCAGATGGTGTGACTCCTTCGGCTTGTTTTTTTTTCACTACTGTGTAGACTATTTTAAGTCTTTTGCTTTCCATAAGGACTTTAAAATGTTTGTTATTGTCTACAAAATAATTTTCTGGGATTTTAATTAGAATTATATTGAATCGGGGATCCCTGGGTGGCGCAGCGGTTTGGCGCCTGCCTTTGGCCCAGGGCGCGATCCTGGAGACCCGGGATCGAATCCCACGTCGGGCTCCCGGTGCATGGAGCCTGCTTCTCCCTCTGCCTGTGTCTCTGCCTCTCTCTCTCTCTCTCTGTGACTATCATGAATAAATAAATAAAATCTTTAAAAAAAAAAAAAAGAATTATATTGAATCTATAGGTGAAATTAGGGAAAATGTTAATAATACTAATGACATTTAACCTTCAAAACCATCAGAATTATTTATTTGAATTTTTTTATTTCTTTCATCAGTATTTTGTAATTTTCCATATTTAGGTATTCAAGTCATGCACATATTTTGTAGATTTACACCATAGTATTTCCCTTTTGTTTTTTGGGGTTACTATGATAAGTGGTATTGCTTTTTTAAATGTAATTTCAAAGTGTAATCACCAGTGTTGGTATACAGGGGAAAAAAAATTCCAGGCTTGCATATGTGAATTAATCCCTTAATTATACACCAATTATCTATGCTGTATAATTTTTTAAATCATTGTTGGATTGAATTTGGTAATATTTTGCTGAGGTTTGTTGCATCTACAGTCATGAGAGATACTGGTTTATAGTTTTCCTTTCTTGTGATGTCTTTATTTGTTTTTGATATTATAACACTGACCTCATAGAATGGATTAGGACATGGTCCCCTAGGTTCTATTTTCTGAAAGAGATTGTGAAGAATTGGTATTTTTTTTCTATGAATGTTTGGAAATATACATAAGTGAAAGCATCTGGACCTAGAGCTTTCTTTGTTTGTAAGGTTATTAATTACTAATTCAATTTATTCAGTAATAATAAGGCAATTTATGTTATATATTCTGTGTTAGTTTGGATTCTTTGTTTCTTTCAAGGAATTGTTTTTTTTTTTTTAAGATTTCAGTTATTTATTCATGAGAGACACACAGAGAGGCAGAGACACAGGCAACGGGAGAAGCAGGCTCTACACAGGAAGCCCAACGTGGGACTCGATCCCACATCTTTAGGATCACACCCTAGGCCAAAGGTGGTGCTAAATGGCTGAGCCACTGGGGATACCCTCAAGGAATTGTTCTATTAAATCTAAGTTATCAAATTTGTGGGCTTAGAGGTATCCATTCTATTCCTTTATTATTCTTTTAATGTCCATGGGATCACTAGTGATGAACTTCTCTTTCATTTATGTTATTGGCAATTTGTGTATCATTTCTTTTTCATCTTATCATCAAGAATGAATTTGTCCATTTGGGGGATTTTACCCTTTCTCATAGTTGGTTAGGTCTATCTCATCGTTGGTTCAACTTGCATTATCCTAATTTCTAACTATAGGTCTACCAAGTTTATTGATCTTTTTATTTTTTATTGATCTTTTTAAATACCAGCTATTGGTATTGGTTTTGTTGATGCTCTTATGTCTTTGTTGTAAATTTCATTAATTTTTCTCAAATTTGTATTTTATTTCCTACTTCTGCTTAATTTACATTTTAATTTCTCTTCTTTTTCTATTTTCCTAAGACTAAAGGTTAGGTTATTTATTTTATATCTTTCTCTTTCTAATATATTCATTTAATGCTATGAATTTCCCTCTAAATATGGCTTTCTTGTATCCCAGAAACTTTAATAAGTTGTATTTTTGTATTGATACAGTTCCAATTTGTTTTAATTTCCTTTAAGACCCCTTCTTTGATCCATAAGCTATTTAGAAGTATGTTATTAATTTCCACATATCTGAGAATTTTCCAGCTATTTTATTGTTATCGATTTTTTGTTTAATTCCACTGTGGTCTGAGGACATATTTTGTACAAATTTTATTATTTTTTTAAGATTTTATTTATTTTAGAGAGAGAGAGGAAGAGCTTGAGTGAGGGGGAGGGGCATATAGAGAGAATTTCAAGCTGACTCCATGCTAAGCATGGAGCCTAACACAAGTCTCAACTTCATGATCCGAGCTGAAATCAAGAGTTGGATGCATAACTGACTGAGCTACCCAGGCACCTCACAACTTTCATTATTTTAAATGTATACTCGTGTTATAGCCCAGTCTATTATGGTGAATCTTCCAAGTGAGCTTAAGGATAAAGCATACTATGCTCTTATTTGATGGAGTATTCTATAAATGTCTCTTAGATCATATTAATTGACAGTGCTGCTAATGCCATCCATGTGCTTAGTAATTTTCTTCTGGCTTGATCTATCAATTACTGACAAGAATGTTGGAATCTCCAACCATAATTTGCCCACTTCTCCTTTCACTTCTATCAATTTTGCTTCATATATGTTGATGCATAGTTATTATATTCATTCACATTAAGGGTTGTTATTTCATTTTTTGAGAATTGACCCCTTTATGATTATCCTTGATAATATTCTATGATAAATCTACTTTGTTTCAAATTAATATAGCTAATCCAGCTTTCATTGATTAGTGTTATCATATTATATCTTTCTTCATCCCTTTGCTTTTAACTTATCTTTGTTCTATTATTAAATTAGGGATCATATAGACAACTTACAGTTGGGTCTTTTTTGTCTATTCTGATCATCTCTTTCAATTCATTTATTTATACTATTCTCATGTAAAATAATGGGTTACATATATTTTTAATTAATGTATATCATATTTGTTATTGCTTTCTATTTGTTCCATTTGGGGGTTTTTTTGTGTGTGTTTCTTTCTCCCTCTTTTTCTGCTGTCTCTAGTTTTAAGAGTATTTAAATAATTCTATTTTTCTCCTATTTGATCATATCATACTTCCTTTTGTAAAAAAACAGTGGCTTCCGTACAGTTTATAACACACATTTTAATCTAAGTCCACGTTCAACTAACACTATATCACTAGAGGTGTTGTATAGGTGCCTAATAAGATCTTTCATGTTTCTGTCACTCATCACTTGTAATAATGTTTACATTTATTTCACCTATTTATATGCTATAATCACCCAATAAATTGTTGCTGTCATTATATTAAAGTTACCTTATAGATCAAGATAAAGAAAATTCAAGGTTTTATTTTGCCTTTATGTAGGCCTTCTCCAATGTATTTATTCTCATTATAGATCCAGATTTCTGATCTTTGTCATTTTCTTCCTGCCTAAAAAGTTCTTCTAACATTCCTTTAAGAGAAGGTCTGCTGGCCATAAATTTCTTCTTTTTATCTGAGAAATATATATATTTGTTTTATTAGAAGATAATTATTCTAGCTCTAGAATTCTAAACTGCTTCTTAAAAAATGTTAAATATGTTACTCCATGTTCTTCTTCCTTGTGTTCTCATAAGAAGCTATGAGTCTTTTTCTTGTTCTTTTATTGGTTATATTCCCCTTCACTTTCCTTTCTGGCCTCTGACAAGATTTTTCTGTTTAAATATGAGTCTGAGTGTGGGGTCTTGGGTATTTATACTGCTTGGTCTTCTATGGTCTTCCTGTGGTTTTATGTCCTTCTTTGAGACCTCTTCACCATTATTACTTGAATATTTCTTCTGCTCCATTCTTTTTTCTTTCTGATATTCTGATTATATGTCTATTACATACTTTGAAATAAGCCTACAATTCTTGGGTGTTCCTTTCCTTCATTCTTTTTTTCTCTTACATTCCAGTTAAAAGTTTCTATTGGTGAAGTTCACAAATTCTTTTTTTAACCATGTTAAGTCTACTTATGAGCCTGTTGAAGGCATTTTTTCATCTCTCTTGTAATGTTTTTAATTTATAACGTTTCATTTTAATCTTTTCTTAGAATCTCTATCTCTCTGCTCACATTACCCATTTTTCCTGTATATTGTTTAGTCTTTCAATTAGAGCCCATTTGTTGACATTCATAAATGTTTCTCCAGTGATGTAGCCTTCTTCTCTATGTCCATACTCTTCCCTGACTGTATCATCCTTAATCTATTTCTTTGAATACCTGATATCTCTTAACTATCTTCCCCCTGCCACTTATTAAATGAGATAAAAAGGCTACAGGAGGCTGAAGTGGGAGGAATTTCCTTCCTCTTCCTCCAGTGAGCTAAGGTTCTAGCAAAGTCTTTTCTGCTGGACACTAGTCTTTTGTTAAGGACAAGGTTTGAGGGTATTTTATAGTGATTTCTCTTTCCCTCCATGAGGGGGTATTCTCGAATCTTCCTTATGAGGATCTGGTGAGGTTCTTTGAGAGAAAGTCTACAACAGCCTTGGGTCCACCAATAACTAAAGTCCACAGGATTTTCTCACTCTCATTCTCATCTACATGCAGTCTCCAGCAAGTCATTAATTAAAATTACCATTTAGTGCTAATATAAGTTTATGGCACCGGAGGTTTTATTCCATATAAACAGTTTTGGGCTGATTTCCTAGATGTGCCTGTCTTTCCAAATTCTGGAGTGGCAGTTTTATCTGAAAACCAAGCTCTCTTCTGGCTCAAAAAAATACATATTTCTTTTCATTTGTCCAGCTTTTTCTTGTAAGAATGGAAATGATGACTTTCAAGCTCTTTACATATAAGAACTGAAAGCAAATTTAAAAAATTTTAAATAATAATATTCGTCAAAATGTTAAGTAGTTCTGTAGTGATAGACCTTATGAATTATTATATTTTGTTATTTATATATTTTAACACATTTCCAACTTTGTTCGCTGAGCATCTAAAAGCATTAACAATAATGGGACAAATATTCCAAATTTATGAAAATAATTTGATATGGAAGTATCTCTGGGAAACTGTATTTGGAGCATATTAACACATAAAAATAATAGTATTCCTTTTAAAAGCAGGATGTTTTAACTTTTTATTATCTCATATAAAAATAATGGATTTTACATCTTAGTTTCATCTTAGTTACATCTACTTTTTGATAAAAGACTATTATCCAAGCATCTTCAGAAATTGTTTCTACCTTTTAACACATTGTTGCCCAATTAAGATGTTAGTCAGTTTTATGCATAGGTTTTGTTTCTTTTTAATTACTTTTCCTCAGGATATAAAAAGTTATTGTATAACTAGAGGTAAAGTTATTGTATATCTAACCAAGACACAATGGAAAATACAGAAGTACTGAGCAGAATGCAAAATACTTGTAAACTAACCTAAATACATTTGAGGTGTGACTATATGAATTTGCTTCTGATTACCACTTTTCCTTTACCATTGCCTTAGATCTTTTAATATATACAATCATAGCATTTCCATGTGAATATCTGATTCCAGACTTTACTAGGTATTTGAGAATTCTTTACTAGATTAATGACAGTATTTACTTTCCACTGGTGATAATATGACTGCCAACACTTCCCAATTACCAGTTCTTCACAGGGGTTCTTTTGAACCAGAAATGAAAAAATATAAACAAATAACTAGGATTTTTTGCATTAGATGTCATGAGCAGAATGAGCATTCCAGGTGTATGTTTTCTCATGTGGCCTGTAACCCAGATTATAAGGTTTTTCAGAGGAAAATTAGATTTCATATTGTGAAATCAATCATTTCCATGTCTCCAACACATATCCACAGTTCACAAAATAAAGTAATGATCTTAGATAAATCCAACCAAACATTTTATTATAAATTTTAATGAGGCAAATGCAAGAGACTGCTGAGTCAAGCACTATATTTTGTTTGTTTGTCATTGCTTCAGTTATCAGCAAAACAAGATTTTGTGAGTGAAGATTGTTCAAAGATTTAAAGCTTAACAGCAGTTTAACAAGGGATGTTATTAAAGATATATATGCAACAATAGGCATCATGGATTTCATATTTGTCCCAATAATTGCTGTAGATAAAAACCATACCACTTGTTCTTTCATTTAATAAATATTGATCATCTAGTAAGTACCATGCAATATACATGAAGGATTTAGCACTTGTAAAAACCAATATAACCTCTTCTATCATAATTTATAGTCCTGGTTGAAAATAAATAAAAAGGAAATAGGCAATTAAAATATAGTCTAAGTGCTCTTAAATAAGAGATAAAAGCTCACCTAAATATGTCTTTCATTTTATAAAATATTCCTAATGATAAAGACTACACAGAAAAATCACACAAAACTATAAGGAAAAATTTCTTTTTCATTTTCAAAAGTGAAAATATACATACAATACAAAGTATATGTTAGGAAGCCAACATAGATTAAAATGATATGTTATTCTAGTAGATCTTATTTAATTACATAGAAATGTCTTAAAAATCAAATGTTTTTTATGTCAAACACTGCACTTAATTTTACATGTTTAATGTTTGAACTCTATTTAGTGCACATTAATAAATCGTGAAAATAAACTTTAAAAATAGAAAAATATTTGAGATGTTTTGTGAGTCCTTAGATACTAAAAATATATATGTAACATAGATATAGGTTGTGATTACCAGATGGAAAGAAGTAAATATTGGGCCATAAAGAGAGAATGATGGGGATATATGGTTGCTTGAGGCTTCTCCACAGAAGCAAATTTTAAACAGAAATTTGAAGAATGAGAATAAACCTGTCATTGAGACAAATGATGTAACATATTAAAGAGCTTAATGCATTTCTCAGAACAAAAAAAAAAATCAAAGCGAATGGGAGAGTGAAAGGAGATGAGGTTGGAAAAGTACAGGAACTTCAAATCATGTAAGCAGTGTAGGGCACAGCAAGGAGTTCAGAATTTATTCTGAATAATAAAGAATGGAATTAGTTTAAGCAAAAGTATGTCATAATTGTATTCATATACTCAGACAAATGAGTGAAGAATAATGACAATGGGAGGTAGAGAGAAGAATAGAGGCAAGGAGACCAAAAATTCTTGGTGAGAGATGATGGTTGTTTGAAATTGGATGGTGTCCATAGGGACTGAAAAAAATGGTAAGAATTTTTAAATGTCTCTGGGAAAACTCATTTGTTTTTCACACTAGTAACTAGATAGGAGATGGTTCCATTAATTGAATTATGGAATCTTGGGGAATGGCTAGGTATGGAGATGAGAGAAAGAAATCTCAAGAATTTCAATTTGGGTATACTAAGTTTAAAATATTTGCGAGATGAGAGATCAGAATTCAAGTAGGCAAGTGTGCATCAAGTCTGCAGCTTGAGGGAGACATCAAGGCTAAAGATATTAAGTTGAAGTACTTAGCATATAACTAGCACTCAAACACTTGGGAATGGATGATAGTACCTAGAAAAGGAGAGTTAAAGTAGAGAAGAGCACCCATGAGCAAGACTTGATATGCTCCATTCAGAGGCTATGGGGGTAAAAGAGATTAAGAAGCAGTCAGTGAGCTGGAAGGAAAATTAGAATGAAGGATGTTCCAGAAACTGAGAAAAGAAAATATTTCAAGCACAAAGGAATGAACAAATAAAGTTTTTGGTTTAAAGCTTTTTTAGAAGAGATATTTCAAATTTTTTTTAATAAAGACTATGTAGGCTATTATACAAATGTTATCTTCCAATAGTAGTTTTAGGGGTAGATTAAGATAAAGAAATTGTAATTGAAATTTTTACATGACAAAAATTGTGAAAATATTAAGCTGTATTATCTCAAAATGAAGTATTTCCATTTTTTTTAAAGACTTATTTATTTATTCATGAGAGACACAGAGAGAGAGGCAGAGACATAGGCAATGGGAGAAGCAGGCTCCATGCAGGGAGCCGGATGTGGGACTCAGTCCCGATCTCGGGATCACGCCCTGAGCCAAAGACGCTCAACCGCTGAGCCACCCAGGCTCCTCGAAGTATTTCCATTTCTATATGAATTTCTGTTTAGAAGATTTGGTCATTCACTCAACAAATATTTATTGAGCATCGTGTGTGTGGGTGGGTGTGTGAACGCTGTTCTGGACAAAAGCAAATATACCACCAAAGAAACAAGCTAGATACCCTTACTACTCTCAAAAATTTGTATGTTTTAATATATAGGCCTGAAGGGAGTGAGATATGTGTAATTTTCAGTCTACTTCCCTAAATCACTAACACGCATAAATCTCTCAATTCTATAAAAATGCTATTAATCTGCAACGATAAAGAAGCTATGAGCCGGGTGCAAGAATTGACAGATCAATGGAACAGATTATTTAAGCAATTACCAATAAAAATGATCAAAGGAACAGTCTAAGTAGGCCATATAAAATCAACAAAAATACTTACATAAAAGTCAAATGCTATGAAGCAAACAAAGAAATTATGCAAAACTAAAAAAAAAGAGAGAGAGAGAATAATGTGTGGCTATGTCCCACAGAGAAAGCTATTTAAATTATGAATTTAGAAAGTAATTTTTAAAATGTTCTTTTTATTTACCTAATTAGAATATTACAATTTCATTTCCTATTGACCAAAGTGGAATTTCACAAATAGTTGAAAGAGTGCAATAATAATTACAACCCATAAAACCCATAAATTTATTTCTAAAAATATGCCTATGCCCAATTGGAAGGGGGAATATCCATAACTTCTCAACTACATGTATAAAAAAGAATGAGAACCAGAGGTTAACCCCAAGTTAAGCCCAACTTCATTATGTATTAGCATTGACTTGTGATTACCCATAGAGCAATTGCAACTGAAAGACATTCTGATAACTGCTTAGAGAATAGATGAATACACAGTTTAGTGTCAGTTCTGCAACTCATAACTCAAATTTGGAAACAAGTTTTTAAAAATTATTTTTGAAAAATCCGGGCATAGTTTGCATAACACTAATTTCCAGTACTCAATAAATGCAAGCATCCTTGCATTCATATAGTAATAGAATGTGTTGCTATATACACAAGGGGTTCAGTTATTTCCACAATATATCATAGGTATTTTAAAATTAGGACTCTAAATTGGTGTTAAATTCCAATAAAAAACTTAAAATTTTTTACTTGAACAAGACAAAATGACTTAAAATAAACCACCAAGGTAACAAAATGCTAATATATTTTTTTTATAAAGCAGGCAAGTAAACCATAAAAGTTAAAAATTCTTGAGTAATTACTGGGTACCAGACACTGTAATGAGATATCTTATTTCAATTAGTATGGCCTTACGTCTAGTGTGCCAGGCACACTCCTGGTTTATGCTGTTGCTCCAGCATAAGAGTAATAGTACCCCCAGACACTGTCAAAATGTCCCAGCTTAGATAATAAACTGTATCACAATCAATATTTAATCTCTATCAGATAGATACTGCTATAATCATTCTCTTTTTTATAATAAGAAATAACTGAGGCTTAGAGAAAACTTATCCAATGTTCACACGAAAGATAAAGCTAGGCTACAAACCCATGTAGAAGCAAATCTTCCCCAAGTTTCTCAGTGCTTCTGTAAAAAGCCCTAGCCTACTGAGATACTGAGATGTATATGAATAGAAACATGTGTCTACACTTCCTCTGGAAGTATTTTTTTTTCTTTAAGTATTTTGTTTTTAACATACTCTGAGGATTATAATGATCTGTAACCACTTGTTTAGTTAATTATGCTGATCAAAAACATAGTAAAATGGAGTACCTTGGTGGCTCAGTTGGTTGGCTGTCTTGATTTCAACTCAGGTCATGATCTCTGGGTTGTGAGATGGAGTCCTGAGTCAGGCTCCATGCTCAGCAAGGAATCTGCTTGAGATTCTCTCTCTCTTTCCCTCTGTCATTCCCTCTGCTCACTCGTACTTGCACACACACACACTCTCTTTAAATTAGATAAATATTTTTTAAAATGTAGTAAATTTTTTGTTCTCTCCCCAAAAAGTCCAAGTGGTTATAGGCTAGGCTTGACTCTTAAACTAATCTCTTAAGGGGCCACAAACATGGGGGCTCTATTTCCTTAGATATTTACATTTCAAAGAAGAATGAGGTCCAGAACCTTGGAAATATCTCTAGGTCATAAAAGTCAGAGACACTGGAACTTATCATGACCTTGGAAGGATGAATTTACATTCCAGAAGGTTAAAGTGGAAACCTAGGATCCTTCCCACCCTATCTCCAAAGATGAAAGGGGAGGAGGAGGCTGTTGCCTCTCATCCCTGTACATTACATGCAAAAAAAGAGAAAATCCATGTTTCTCCATCTTTTACCTATGGGGTAACTTTCACTCATGTAGGGGATTATTCCATCTGGCTTTCATCATGTCACCCTAGAAGTAAGGACCAGAACTAGGGAAAGCAACACAATTATTATTGTACATGTAATTATAATAACTAATATATATGTCTCCTATCCAGAACACCCTATGTGCACATTTAGGATAAAATTAATAAAGATGAATATTAAAAACTCAACAAATCCAAGCAGTGCAATTCAAGAATTTGTCAAACCACATTCTTTACTCATAAAACTAAAAATGCCATAAAGCCACAATAAAATAATTAATATATTAACAAAAAAGAGAGATTAATTGAACAAAACACATGAATAAGATATAGACATTAGCGTAAGAGAATTTTTAAAGGAATAATCCACTTTAAATTGATAGATATTTCCATTAATACCTTTGTATTAACTAACATTTTTTAAATATCAACTTAGACACTTATATATTGGATTTTTTTTATTTTGGATATTTTATAATAGCTTTTATGCATTAAGCCACAGAAAAAAATTAAAGGCAACTGGGTAAATTGTAATTAAATAGGAAGGAGTAAGTTATAGGTTTAGGAAGAATAAAATAAATTATAAAGCTAAAACATAAATTTTACAGCAAAAAATAATATATATGAAGAAAATAAAGATATATTAACATTTTACATTTGCCAAGTAAATGTGATAGTATTATTAAATAATATCTATGCAAAATAATATAAAAATACTTTAAAAGACAAAAACATAAACTTACAAAATGGTGAATTGTACTAGCCATATAATATGTGAATTAAAACAATAATGGAACAATACTATTGCATAGTAAACAAAAAGTGAGGGATCCCTAGGTGGCGCAGCGGTTTGGCGCCTGCCTTCGGCCTAGGGCGCGATCCTGGACCGGGATCGAATCCCACATCGGGCTCCCAGTGCATGGAGCTGCTTCTCCCTCTGCCTGTGTCTCTGCCTCTCTCTCTCTCTGTGTGACTATCATAAATAAATAAAAATTTAAAAAAAAAAAAGTAAACAAAAAGTGATAGAATCAATTTTTTAATTAACAGTAAAATTAGTACATTAATTCATAATTACAGAAATATGATCAGAATATTGTTTTTGAGAACAATATATACAATATTTAAAGACAAATAAAATATGTATAAAATTTAGACCAGAAATCTCATTTTTGTTATCCTAATAGAACAATAGATCTAAAATATCAAAACTTGAATTTTAAAATTATATGACCTATATCACTCAAGTTTGCTTGGTATTTATTGATGTTAACTTTGTGGTCTAATAGCCACTTTTTAAAACCATCACATGTGCTTTTGAAAAAGGATGTACATTCTCTACTTTGGGGCATAGAATTCTATGTCTACTGTCACATCAATGTCCTTATAGAATTCTATGTCTACTGTCACATCAATGTTCTTAATGTGTTACTCATTTCTCCCACATATTAATTATTTATCATTTTTTAGGGTTTTTTAAAGATTTTATTTATTTATTCATGAAAGACACAGAGAGAGAGAGAGAGGCAGAGACACAGGCAGAGGGAGAAGCAGGCTCCATGCAGAGAGCCCAATACAGGACTCGATCCCAGGTCTCCAGGATTGTGCACTGGGCCAAAGGCAGTGCTAAACTGTTGAGCCACTGGGCTGCCCCATTTTGTTAGTTTCTATCCATTTCTGACTTATATTAAATTCTTTTAGTTTGATTTTTTTTTAATTCTCCTTATAGGAGAATTCTTCTATGTTTTTCTTCTTTGGAGGATTCTTATTCTCAAATAGGAAATATACACTGTCATATGTATATGCCTATATATCATATATATTATACAAGCATTTTAGATGTTCTCATTACTCCTTGGTGTTCTGATATCTCAGTCAAGAATGTATTAATATTTTAATACTACTTAATACTTAAGGTTCTTATAATTCAAGTATGTGTCTTATTCAGTTTTAGGCACTTTTCCTCCATTGTGTCCTTGAGGTTTAACCTTATCTTCATTTCCTATTCTGTCTTTCTCAAAGTTCTTTTTACTAGATGTTATCAGTTTGGAAGCCATCTCTCCCATCCTTAACTTTTCTTCCATGCTTTCTATTTTACTCTTTCATTGTTGACTCAGTAAGAGTTTTTCCTATTGACATTACTGTTGATTAGTTTTCTCTTCATCTGTTCCAGTTGTGTTACTAAGCTATGTTACTGTTGCTGCTATTCAATTACAGTAAATGAGAATTATGAGACAGACCTGATGAAGCCACTGGAAGCATCCGTAAGATCCCTAGAATGTAACTCAGGAGAAAGTCAGAATTTCCTGGGATAGCATTAGAAAAAAAATTCCAGGATAATAAATGTACTATAAAACTGAAAGAAAGTAATTCAGGCAGAAAAAAATCGAGACTTCAAAAGGGAATATCTCCAAAGGAAAAAGAAAGAAGAAGACCTATTGTTATAGGGGTTGAACTGTGACACCTCCCTCTTCAAACATGTTAAAATTCTAACCTCCAACACCTCAGAATGTGACTTTATTTGGAAAGAGAAGTGTCTTAGTTGTATTTAGTTAAAATGAGGTCATACATAAGTACAGTGGGCTCTTAATCCAATATAGCAGATGCCATTATAAGAGGAAGAGAGACACTGGGATACACACAACAGGAGGTGGGGAAGGAAGGTTGCAAGAGGGTGGGAATAGAAAGCCATGGAAGGAAGTAGAGACTGAAGTGCTGCAGAGGCAAGCGATAAATAAAGATTGCCAGCAAACCGCCTAAAACTAGGAAGGGGCAAGGAAGATTCTCTCCTACAGGTTTCAGAGGGGGCATTGGCCCTGCTGACACCCTGATTTTGGAATTCTAGACACCATAATCATAGACAAGAAATGTATGTTTTAAGTCACTCAGTTTGTGATAAGCTGTTATGGCAGCTTCAGGAATCTAATACATCCCATCAATCACATAATTGGAATACAACATGAAGAGAAAAATATTTTAAGAAGGTACTGAAAGTTATAAAAAAGTTAACAGTGAATACAAAGAAAATTAAATGAATTATGAAATAAGGTGATTATTAGCTAAACCAATAGTATTAAAGAATTATATATACCACAGCACACAAAAATGTTTAGCTATAAATAATGTTTGAATTATATTAACATAAACATTCAATATAGATTTAACACAAACAATATAATTACAGTAAGATACTGGGGGGGAAATGCAAAAAGAATAGCACTGCCAAAGATCTAAATCCACATGTACCATAATAGGAATTTAAGAATATGAAAGTCATTGTATATATATACCACATCTTCTCTATCCATTCATCTATAGGTAGACACTTGATTTGCTTCCATTTCTTTCTACTATAAACAGTGATGCAATTAATATAAGGGTGCATATATCTTCTTAAATTAGTGTTTTAATATTCTTTGGGTAAATATTCAGTTGTGGAATTACTGGATCATATGATACTTCTATTTTTAATTTTCTGAGGCATTTAATTTTCAAGATATTTTTTGATTTCACCTTTGATTTTTTTCATTGACCCATTGATTGTTTAGTTATTATGTTATTTAATCTCCACATATTTGTGATTTTGCCAATTCCCTTCTTGAATTTGATTTCTAGCCACATAACATTGTAGTTGGAAAAGATACCCAATATGATTTCAGTTTTCCTAAGTTTATTGAAACTTTTTTGTGGACTAAAAAAGTCCACAAAAGTCTGCTGTTTTGGGATGGGACGTTTTATATGTATCTACTAAGTCCATCTGTTTTGATTTTTTTTTAATTTTTTAAAGATTTTATTTACTTACTCATAGAGACAGAGAGAGGCAGAGACACAGACAGAGGGAGAAGCAGGCTCCATGCAGAGAGCCTGACGTGGGACTCGATTCAGGGTCTCCAGGATCACGCCCTGGGCTGCAGGCGGCGCTAAACCGCTGCGCCACCGGGGCTACCCTAAATCCATCTGTTTTAATGTGTCATTTAAGTCTGAAGTTTCTTAATTGATTTGCCATTCCCTACAATATGATCCCTGTGAGCACATCAATAGCATCTAGATATGTGGCAAACCTGAAGTCTGTCCCTCAGTCTAAAGCTCCAGGACAAGTAAGTAGGACTTTTTCACAGAAAGACTGGTGGTGCATTTCAGTCTGCTGTCTGTGAAGTGATCCGGGGATGGTAGCCTGCCAGGAACTGTCTTTCCAATTGTTACATTCCCATGGAACCCAAGAACACAGGTTCCCCTGGCCACCCATGACAGGTGATCAAGAAGTAACCCCTGTGTGGACTGCACACAGCTGCTAGCTTTAGTATGGCAGTGAGAGAACATAGCGTCATGGCATGCTCAAAGGCTTTTGCAGGACAGCGGGCAAGCACAAAGCTATCAATATAGAGTAAGTCATATCAAGATAGAGGAAGAGCATAAAAATGGCACATGCCAGTGCTCTCATCCACGGAGAGATTCCCAACAGGTCCCTGCCTCTCGGGCAGATGCTTAAAGATCAACAAATGAATCTTCTTCACACATAGCCTAGATGCATTTCAAACTGCTGCTTTAGCACTGGTCCTCAGGGCAAATGAATCTGTCTACAAGCTCTCTAACAGAAGTTTCTCAGTTCCTTATAGCTCTTCAGGCCTTCTGGATATGAGCCCCAGCGGTTTTCAAAGGCAAATGTTTTGAAGGCTCATCTCCCTGTTGCAGATCCCAAGAGCTGAGGTGTCCATTGTGGAGCACTTCAACTCCTTGCTCCTCAGGGAGAAGCTCTGGTCTTATGGGATTCTTCGCAATTGTGGGTTTCCATGCCAGGAGTGGAGTTTTGGAGAAGACCATGTCTCTGCCTCTACTATTCATCTTCACTTGGCCCTTTCACCATTTGTGGGGAAGGAGCTGTTCAGCTCCTAACCATAAATTTGGTAGGTCCACGCTAAGAGGTGAGTTCAGAATCTTCCTATGCTGCCATCTTGAACTGCCTCCTCCCATTCCTTAATTTTAAAATCAGTGGTTCATCATCATTTGTATACATCTGAAAAGAACACATACATCATGGTTTTGGGTTTCAAAACTATAATACCCATGAGCTATTACTGAGGGAAAAATGTCACGAGAGATAGTATCACCTAAAAGAATCACATTTAGAGCCTTATTCTTTAGACTAAAATATTCTTTTTAAATTTTTCAGGTAATCTACACCAAACTCATTTTTGCTAATTATTCAGACTGTGCCAAATACCTTAGAATACATATAAGGCACATTATTATTGTCTTTTTAACTGACAATGATTAATATATATATATATATATTAACTTCCTTGAACAAAAAGATATGAAACAAGGATAATATTGTATTTTTGCCCTTCTGTCAAAGCTTTTTCAGTCTAGTATATCAGATTTAAATTCAGCTCAAGTTCTTAGAATGTCTGCTTGCCACCTGGGAATGGTATCCCTGGGGATTCTGCAGATACACTGAGAGATTGATATAATGATAAAGTGCTCTGAGCATCTCAGAAAAATATTCTTAGATGGAAATAAAAAGAAAAGGATAAGCAAATAAAACACTTTAAAAAAACAATATTGGGAATGCATTTACATCTAAGCATATAAATACACCCGATTACCTAGCACTCTTTTGAATCACTGTCTGAAGAGTTGAAAAATAACTCAGAAGTGAAGACTGAAAATTCAGAACTCCTTCTTCATTGATTGCTGTTTAATAGTTACATCCTCATTTACTTTAACACTCTGAAAACTTGGTGCTCCCATTCCAAACCGGTCCTTAATATGGACATAACATTTTAAGGGAAAAAAAAAAAAACACTTTGGAAACTGAATTTATTTTTCAATGATTTCATTTTCAGATTACTTCTATGAGAGGAAAAAACAAGGGTTTATTTACTTTCTTAATAAAATTGACTTTCTACAGATTTGTAAGTAATGTTGATGAACTAGATCTACATATTTAAGAGCATTATCTTCTAGATATTTTAATTCATGTTTTGAATATATTCAGGTGACACATTTGTTTCAAGGATAAGACATACACATGCTGCACTTCTTAAGATATATTTTATATATTTTATCAATTATTACTAATTTGCAATATAAAGAAAACTATACTATACCCCTTTATCTATGCCTAATAAATACTATGGGCCACAATTAATATGGAGATATTTTCCCAATTTAAACTGAATGGCAGCAAACAATTGTATAGCTACTTTTCAGGAAATTCTGGCTAAACCAAGTCAAGTTAAATCTTTTATATTTTTAGATTATCAGGGCCTATTACAGCTCTCTGTTAGTCATAGTTTATCTTATGTTTATTTTTTAAAAGCATCACAAAAAAATCAAGATTCTTAAATGTGTTTCTAGTCTTTATATATTTATCTGAAAGACAATGTGAAGTACAAATTGACTCCTTTAAATGAGCCACTTGGAAAGTAATAGGGACTAACTCCAAATAGTAAGAGGTCAAATTCTGTCCAGGAAATATGTTTACTATCTTATGTTTTTAAAACTCTTTTTAGAAAAGCCTGTTAGATTGGGACCCACGTTAAGTGACATGTCAAATGCAAAATGGGAGTTTCTGCCAGAGGCACAGTGGTGAACTGGAACATTAGCTAACTCCAGGTATAAAAGGAAACTGGCATTGCAACCTGTATCCTCTACCTTGACAGAATGTAACATTTTGAAAATGCCTAAGGGGCCCCTGGGTGACTCAGTTGGTTAAGCGTCTGCCTTCAGCTCAGGTCATGAACTGGGTCCTGGGATTGAGTACCACTTAAGGCTCACTGCTCAGCACGGAACCTGCCTCTCCCTCTCCCTCTGCCTGTTGCTCCCCCTGCTTGTGCTCTCTCTCTGTCAAATAAAATTTCCTAAAATGCCCAGTAAAACATTTGTATCAGTGAGAAATGTGGAATTATAGGAAAGCTCCATTTTCTTATTACTACTGGAATTCAGCTCAATGAGATTTTGCTTACCAGATTGAGTTAAAAAAACTCAAATTTAAAACTCATGTTCAGGGGATACCAGGGTTGCTCAGTGGTTTAGCACTTGCCTTCAGCCCAGGGCATGATCCTGGAGACCTGGGATAAAGTCCCACGTTGGGCTCCCTGCATGGAGCCTGCTTCTCCCTCTGCCTGTGTCTCTGCCATTCTCTCTGCATCTCTCATGAATAAATAAATAAAATCTTTAAAAAAATAAAAATAAAACTCATTTTCATTCATATTAACTGGTTAATTAATCTACAGCTAGGACAGTCCTCGTTTTTCAAACTCATTGTTATTTTGTTTTCACTGATTTTTCTTTCCTTAAGATCTAAAATGGTATAATGTTTTAACAAGTGTTTAGGAGTTAGTACCTAAAAGTGGTGTAACATTTTTAGGTATTTTTTTTTTAATTTTGTTATTTAAATTCCAGTTAGTTAACACACAGGGTAATATTCTTTTCTGATGTACAATAGAGAGATGGCATTTTAAGGCTGCAATCCAAATGGCAGCCATTTTTGCCATTTTCTCCTCTTTTTGAAAATTTATGACTGCAACACACCAGTGGGCTCTATTTAGGATGACATTCACTATCAGATAGATTTTTAATGTTATTTTGCTCTTTAGCCAGTTATTTTATTAATATTGATATTAACCAGGTCTCATCAAAACATAAATGCCTTTAGCAAAAAAGCAAATAACTGAGCAGTAATTGTTTGTGTTTGTACTCCCAAGACTTAACACCTATTTAATAGAGGCTATCTATTATCAAGACTGTGAAAGTGCTGGTTGATCAGAGTTCTTCTCCTCCTGTGAGATACACATCATGAGTCACCCAAATGTTCAGGCCTCATGAACCTGTGAATTAATATAAAGTCATGTTCCCATATTATAACACCTTAGTCCCCTCTCATAATCGTGGCATCTCAAACTTCTCAGCAAAACAGAAGACTCTCTCAGTTTTACTGGGAGCCTACAAAGGAAGGTGTCACTTGTTTTTACAGTGCCGCAGTCCCCCAGGAGTTGCAACTCAGGGTCTTCCTTTACTACTGATCCAGTTCCTCCTTCCTTCCCATGGCCTGTTGACCCTTAAATCACTCTAAAAAATAGCCTCATTCCAACTTCCAACAGAGTTTCTTAAGAAATAATTGGCAGAGGACCCATGAGCATCTGCCTTTTGCTTCAGAGTGTAATACTGGGGTCCTGGTATCAAGTCCAGCATCAGGCTCCCCACGGGGAGCCTGCTTCTCCCTTTGCCTATGTCTCTGACTCTCTCTGTGTGTCTCTCATGAATAAATAAATAAAATTTTTTTAAAAAGAAAAGAAATAATTGGCAGGGCCATGGTATGAAGATGAACATTCTGAATTCTGAATCCAGAAATAAGTAATGTCCTTGCCAGAGATGTTTCTCCTGAAACCCTGAAACTTCCCACTCTCTGTGATAGGAGAGAGTGCCAGGTTCTGAGTAGAGTTGGAAAAAAATGGCTACCTTCTCAACTCAGAACTAAAACTATTTGTATCCGTCTCAAACCACAATATTTGGGCCCAAAATCGCAAGAAATTTCTCCCAAAAGTGAGTCTTTCTGCCTCTTCTCTCAGCTTCTCAGCTTCTGCAAGGAACTCTCAAAGTTAAAAATCAACAACAAAAACCATTCATGAATAAAAATCAGCAACAAAAACCACACACTCACTACAGAAATAAAGATTCTCCATTCAACCACACACAAAAATGTCTTTCTCCTACCTTCCCACTCTACTTCATATAGAAATAACACACACTCCCTGAGACATGCAGCTCCAGCATATCTACACCTTACTCTGGTATACATGTTATCTTCTGATTATCTGTAACCCTAACAAGTGATTAAAGCTAGAGGCTATTCAGGTAATTTGCCTAAAATGAAGGGACACCCTGCTCCAGATATAAATTGAAATACCTACCTCTAGAGACAAAAGAAAATACAGCTTTCAAAGCTTCTTTTGTCTATCTGTATACCACAAATAATAGGTTACAATCTCATCCAATGTCCCACTACAGGTGGAATTCAAATGCCATTATTCAACTGAAGTAGTTTCATTGGTTATGACTCCACCTGGTTTAACTCGCAAAGTGTGCCAAATATTTGTTTATCCTTGCATTAATAAAACACTAGTTCAAATCATTCATTGTAAATTATTGTATTGGAATACAATATATCTAACAACTTGACTATTTTCAGGAGGACTGCACTAAAAATATAAACTAGAATTCATCAAATATTTAAGCATATGACAAACATTGTGCTAATAGCTTTCCAATATTATGAAAAATACATGAAAATCACCAAATGAAATGGTGATTTGTGGAACTTGAAATGCAGTGGGTATGAGAAATTGGAAGTCATCGGGACACCAGAAGTAGGAACAACAAACATAGGGCAGCACAGAAACCAACAGAAAACGGCATGAATGTCAGCTTGTTATTATTGCTTCTAACTTAATTGCATCATCAACAAACATGCTAAACTTATACGCTACAAACTTTTTGTGATTTTTTTTTTATTAGTCCAAACCACTTGCTACCCTTGAAGCACTATCTCACAGAGCTTCACCTTGGAAGACTGCTTTCCATTTGGCCACAGCTCACTGATGTTCTCTTTTGTTAAGTCTTCTTGCTCTGAATGTCTCATTTTAGATAGGTCTATTGCTGTTTCCTTTTATAGCGTTTTCTTCTACGATTTCTAATTTCTCATTAATTGCAATCAGTATATATTTCATCCCACTCATTGTAGTTTTTATTGCTTTTTAAGATTTTATTTACTTAGGGATGCCAAGTGGCTCAGAAGTTGAGAATTTGCCTTTGGCTCAGGTCATGATCCCATGATCCCATGTCCGACATCAGACTTCTCATGGGGAGCCTGCTTCTCCCTCTACCTATGTCTCTGCCTCTCTCTGTGTGTCTCTCTCTTCTCATGAGAGAAAGGGAGCAGGAGTAGAGGGGCAGAAGGAGAAGGAAATGGAAAAGTAGACCCCTTGCTGAGCATAGAGCCCCAGCAGAGCTCCCACGCAGGGCTCCAACCCAGGACCCTGAGCCAGTCAGATGCTTAACCAATTGAGCTACCCACACTTCCCAGTTTTTATCTTTAAAAATTCAATTCAATCTTCCATTTCTCTATTTAGCATATTGAATTACTCTCAGCCTTCCAGAACATATAAAATATAGTCATACTGTTTTAAAGATCTTTTCTACTAATGTTATCATTGTTATCAGTTTGGGCAGGTATTTCTCAAGTGAGGATTATAACTTTTTTCCCTTATTTTTTTCATGCCTGTAAATTTTCATTGCATGATAAATTTGGCTTTGTTAGGTGCTGGATATTTTTGTATTCCTTTAAAATTTTTGAAATTTATTCTGGAATATAGTTAAATTTCTTACTTGGAAATAATATAATCTTTTGGGGCTTTGTTTTTCAACTTTTTTTGGATGAGACCATAGCAGCATATATTTGAAGTCTCATTTTTTCCTACTACTACATACTCTAGAGTATGTCCCACGAATTATAAAGTTTCCCACTCTGACTTATAGACAAAGGCACTATTTCTGGTCATGTGTCAACTGTGGAGATTATTTCCTTTAACTGTTTTTGGCAATTACTTCCCAACTTTAGGTAGTTCCCTCACATGCATGCCTCCATCAGTGCTCAATAGAATACTCATGGGGTACTGGCATCTCTGTATTTCTGTCTCTGGGCAATTGTCCTTTTTGGTACTCTAGGCTGCAAACTCCAGCCATCTTGGCTTTTTCAAACTCCCAGTTTTATCCCTTATGCCCAAGGACACTAGCAGGCCCCATTTATTTACTTTTGCTGTGCCAACATCTGCTCTGTCTAAGCAGTAAACCAGAGCAATTGAAATGGCTAAAGGGTTAATCCTAAAAAGTTCGCCTCATTTGTTTTCCATCTTTTAAGAGATCATGGTCTTGCTGCCTATGCTCAGTGTCCTGAGAACCATTGTTTAATATATTTTTATTGTTTTTTACATTGTTTTAGACAGTTCTATAGACTGAATGTGCCCCTAAAATTCATATATTGAAGTCCTAAACCACAGTGTGGCTATTTCAGGACCTCGACCTCATAGGAAATTTTTAAGGTTAAATAAAGTCTTAAGAAGGGAGCCCTACTCTGACAGGATTCATGTCCTCATAAGAAGAAACACCAGGGGTTCCTGAGGGGCTCAGTCAGTTAAGTGTCTGACTCTTGGTTTCAGCGTGGGTCATGATCTCAGGATCATTAGATTCCTGTGTCTGACTCCACACTCAGCAGGGAGTCTGCTTGTCCCTCTCCCTTTATTCTCCTGGTTTTCACTCTCTCTCTCTCTCTTTCTCTTTCTCTCTCTCTCAAATAAATACAATCTTTTTAAATTTTTTCAAAAGAAGAAACACCAAAGCACTCTCTCTCTTTCTTTCTCCTCTATCTTTGTCTCTGTCTCTGTCTCTCTCTCTCTCTCTTTCTTTCTCTCTCCTTTCACAGGTGCAGAGAGGAAAGGCCATGTAAGGACACAGTGAAAAGACGGCTCTCTACAAGTCAGAAAGAGAGCTCTTACCAGAAACCAAATCTGGTAGCAACTTGATCTCAGACTTCTGGCCTCTAGAATTGTGAAAAAATAAGTCTCTGTTGCTTAAACCACACAGAATGTGATATTTTGCTGCAGTAGAGCAAGCAGAGTAATTCAGGAAGGTAAGTAAACCTGCTCCCTGTTACTCTATCTTGGCTGAAAGCAGAGATCACAGTTAGATAATCTAATCACATGCTCAAGACACAAAATATAGAAGCTATAGTGATAAAGAGAACATGGAAGTGAAAGCATGGATCTTGTATCAGCAAAGATCACTAATAGGAACACTAGTAACATTCATCAAGTTTTGAATCATGTATTCAACACAATGCTAAGTGCTAAGTGTTTTGCTTTCATTATATCACTTGTCTCTCTTCAAAAATCTATAGAGAAATCAAGAACTTCTACTCTAAATGAGACAAACTCTCCCTGGACCTCTAAACCACCACAGCAATAGTGAGAAGAGGTCTTGAGACTTTTGTGTGCCTCTGGTCCCGGCCAAGATCCATATGCTTGTTTTTATCTCTCATTCTTGACATTAAAATACTGCCTTGAGATATACAAATTAGTCTCTAAATAGCCAATTGCACCAAAAAATTGCAATTAATAAACTATAGTCAAGTAAATGTGTTAGAACTAAAGAAATGTTTTGAATTAGGAACTCAGCAGATAGAATTAACAGCAAATTAAATACAGCAAAATACAATTGACCCTTGGACAACATAAGTTTGAACTGCATCGGTCTTCTTATATGTGGATTTTTTTCAATGAATACAGTTCTGTACTGCAGTGTATTTGTACTGTAAATGTACTCTACAAATGTGTTTTCTGTTTCTTTTCTTGATAACATGTCTTTTTCTTGAGTTGAATTTATTATAAGAATATAGAATATAATACTATAACATACAAAATATGTATTAATCAACTATTTATGTTGTCAGCATGGCTTCTGGTCAACAGTGGGCTAATAGTTAAGTACTTGAGATGTCAAAATTTACATGGGAATTTTTGACAGCATAGAGGTCAATGCCCATAACCCATCTGGTTGTTCAACGGTCAACTGTAGCACATTTAAAAACGAAGTCAGAACAACAGAAAATATTGAAACAGCAATAAAAAAGAAAAAAGTATGGGATTAACATAAAAGTTATAGGATCTTGCTTCCATGTTCATGGCTGCTGACTGGTCAAGAATGGTAGTTGTCAAAGGCTGTGGTGATTGTTGCAATTTCTTAAAATAAGACAATAATGTTTGCCACATCCATTGGCTCTTCCTTTCATAAATGATCTCTCTGTAGCAGGGGATACTGTTTGATAACATTTTATTCACAGTAAAACTTTTTCCTAAATTGGAGTCAATCCTCTCAAAGTCTCCTGCTGCTTTATCAACTAAGTTTATGTCGTATTCTAAATCCTCTGCTGTCATTTACATAATATTCATGACATCTTCACCAGGAGTAGATTCCATCACAAGAAACCACTGTCTTTGTTCATCCTTTTGAAGCAACTCCTCATCTGTCCAACTCTTATCTTGAGATTGCAGTAATTCGGACCCATGTTCAGGCTCTACTTTTAATTCTAGTTCTCCCACTGTTTCTGCCTCTTCTGTAGTTCCTTCCTTCTCTGAAGTCTTGAACTCCTCACAGTCATCCATGAGGGCTGGGGTCAACTTCTTCCAAATTCTTTTAATGGTCATATTTGGACCTCCTCCAATGAATAATGGCATCTAGAATGGTGAATCATTTCCAGAATATTTTTAATTTACTTTGCCAGATCCAACAGAGGAATCATTACACTTAGCAGCTTTAGATTTAGATATATATATTTCATAAATAATAAGACTTGAAAACAAAATGATGGTTTTGCAAAATGGATGCTGTGTTTCTAGATATTAAAACAACATTAATTTCATTGTACATATTCAACAGAGCTCTTTGGTTTACTAGGTGCATTGTCAATGAACACTAATATTTTGAAAGGAATCTTTTATTCTGAGCAGTAGTCTCAACAGTGGGCTTAAAATATTCAGCAAAATTAGACTGAATTGTGTTTACTGTAGCCACCTTCCTTAATTATCTTAGCTAGATCTTTTAAATAATTTGCTACAGCTTCTATATCAGCTTGTGCTGCTTTACCTTGTTATAAAGACAGCTTCTTAAATGTCATGAACCAATCTCTGCTAGCTTCACATTTTTCTTCTTCAGGTTTTTCATTTCTCTTAGCCTTCATAGAATTCAAGAGAGTTGGAGCCTTGCTCTGGATTAAGCTTTGGCTTAAGGGAATGTTGTGGCTGGCTTGATCTATTCAGACCACTACAACTTTATTGCAGCAACAAGGCTTTTTCACTTTCTTATCATTTGTTTATTCCCTGGAATTTTTAATTTCCCTCAAGAATGTTCCCCTTGCATTCACAACTTGGCTGTTTCACACAAGAGGGTTAGCTATTGGCCTATTTTGTGCTTTTGACATGCCTTCTTCCACTAAGCATAATCATTTCTAGCTTTTGATTAAAAGTGAGAGACTTACAACTCTTCCTCTCACTGGAGCACTTAGAGGCTGTTGTACGGTTACTAATTGGCTTCATTTCAATTTTGTTGTTACTCAGGCAATAAAAAGGCCCAAGAAGAGGAGAGAGATGGGGAAAGGGCTGGTCAGCAGAGCTTTCAGAACACATATATTGATTGATTAATTTTACCATCTTATATGGGTGCAGTTTGTGGTGCCCTAAACAATTACAATGGATCATAGATCACCATAAAAATATAATAATGAAAAAGTTAAAAAAAATTGTGAGAATTACCAAAATGTTACAGAGACATGCTGTGAGCAATTGCTGTTGAAAAAGTTAATTTTTAAAAGACCTTTTTATTTGAGAGAGAGAAGGAAAGAGAGAGAGTGAGTGGGGGGAGGGGCAGAGGGACAGGGAGAGAATACCCAGCAGACTCCCCACTGAGTATAGACCCCAACAGGGGATCAATCCCACAATCCTAAGCTGAAACCAAGAGTCAGATGCATAACCAACTAAACCATCCAGATGCTTCTCGAAAAGTGACTCTTACAGACTTGCTCATCAACACGGGATTGATATAAACTTTCAATTTATAAAAAAAATACAATACCTGTGAAGTGCAATGAGGTAAGCACAAAGAATGAAGTATGCCTGTATTATCTTCAAAGAAACAAGATAGAAATAGAAAATATATCATAGAAATTTCTTAACAGAAATTATGACAGCCAAAAGATACTGGAGGGATCCCTGGGTGGCGCAGCGGTTTGGCGCCTGCCTTTGGCCCAGGGCGCGATCCTGGAGACTCGGGATCGAATCCCACGTCGGGCTCCCGGTGCATGGAGCCTGCTTCTCCCTCTGCCTGTGTCTCTGCCTCTCTCTCTCTCTGTGTGACTATCATAAATAAATAAAAATTAAAAAAATAAAAGATACTGGAATGACACTTTATAATGCAGAAAGAAAATAACTGTCAATCTAAAAAGGGCATGATCAATGGACTAATCCTTAAAATTATAGGTGAATTAATACATTTATGACAAACTAAACAAAGGAGAAAGTTTTTTTGTTTGTTTGTTTGTTTGTTTGTTTGTTTGTTTTTTTGCCAGAAAACTAGTACTAAAAAGTAACAGACAAAAACCCACTTACGTGAATTATGCGGGAAGGAAGCAATTGTCCAGAAGGAAAATAGGGAATGAAGGAAGGAATGCAGAACATAATGTTAGACGAGTAGGTATTAAAAAATCAGTAGGCATGTATTGGTCATATAGTGTATATGCATAGGACCATTCCTCCAATATGAGTGCCCATATAACAAACTTTTGTCTCAACATCTTAAGTCTAATATACATCTCAAACTTAATTTGTACAGAACTGAAATCATGGTCTTCCCTCCAAATGATGGCTTCTTCATAGTTGTCTGTATCTTAGCAAATGGAAACTCCATCTTGCCAATTAAATATCTTCAAATCAACTTTTACTCTTGTAATTTTTCTTTTACATCAATAATCCAAACTTTCAACAGATTCTACCTTCATACTATTGCCAAAATTGGATGATGTGACTTCCACTTTTACCATTCCAATTCATCTTTTATGTATCCCAGTAGCATTTTAAGTGGTATCTGTCTCTCCCTTTCCTCCAGTCTATTTTCTAAGCAAAAGCTAGAGACATTCTTTTCCAAACCTACATCAGACCTTGACCCTGCTTAAAACTTTTCAGTAAGTTTCCATTGCATTAGGAGCAGAAGTAGGGCAGCCCAGTTGGCTCAGCAGTTTAGCACTGCCTTCAGCCCAGGGCCTGATCCTGGAGACATGGGATTGAGTCCCACGTCAAACTCCCTGCATGGAGCCTGCTTCTCCCTCTGCCTGTGTCTCTGCCTCTCTCTCTCTCTCTCTCTCTATCTCTCTCTCTCTCTCTCTCTCTGCGTCTCATGAACAAATAAATAAAATCTTTAAAAAAAAAAAGGAGAAGTCACTTTTTTTTCAGTGGTATACAGCATTCTCTTAAATATACTTATTATTCCATTATCTATCTTGCCCTCTCTCATGAGGTATCTCTCTTTTGCCATCTCTGCTCCATTCACAATGTTCCCTAGCCTTAATGTTTCCCTGCTTTTTTTTTCTCAAAACTCCAAAACTGTGCTTGATTCAGAGCCTTTGCAAATGCTACTTCCTCTACCTGGAATGCTCCTCCCACAGGTATATGCACAACTACCTGTCTCTCCCCTTTCATCTCTTTCAAATCTGTCCTAGGATATCTTCTTTTTGGGCAAGTTTCCTCACCTCCCCATTTTTTTCTCACCACCCCATTTTTAACACCAACCATACCCAGCATTCCCTATCTTTCTTCCTTATCTTATTTATACCACAGGACTTACCACCATCTGAGGATCTATGTATTCTACTTCTTGTGCTATTGTTTTACCCAAATAAAACCTAAGTCCCATGTAGGCAGTTATTTGACATATATATTATTGCAACTAGTGTATCCACACCATGGTATTAAAGCCATGAATATTTTGGCACCCATCTATATTCTTTCAATTAAAAGAAAGTCTTAGTAGGGCCCTTGAGTGGCTCAGTAGTTGCGCATCTGCCTTTGGCTCAAGTCATGATCCTGAGGTCCTGGGATAGAGTCCCACAGCAGGCTCCCCACAGTAAGCCTGCTTCTACCTCTGCCTAGGTATCTGCTTCACTCTGTGTCCCTTGTGAATGAATGAATGAATGAATGAATGAATGAATAAATAAATAATCTAAGAAAAAAAAAGAAACCCTTAGCAATCCTAGAAAATAAGTATTATTTTTATAATATACATTTTACAAATCAGAACACAAAGAAAATGTTTTAGTTAGATTCACCAGAAAATAAGTACAGAAGCCACAAGTAATACTCAAAATACTATAATTCCTAGTCCTTTCTTTTTACCAGAATATAGTCTATACTATTTCTCCAAACCTCACTTCAAACTTTTGATAGGGAGACTTTAATCAGTCCTTACCAGCTGAAGAAAACCTGAAAGCTAGTGTACACAGGGGGATTTTAAGACAACGATGCGGTACCTATATGTTACTTTTAATCATTTTATCCCAGAGAGCTATTCTCTTAGAATATCTCTACTGAAATGAATCTGCTCATTAAGGTCTTTTGAGGAGAGAAACAATAAAAGGTATTTGAGGGACTTCCTAGTCTCAAGCTGAATTAATCAGAAAGTTTCACTGGGATTTTTGAATTTGACACATAGTTAATGGTGCCTAAAATTTTAAGTGATAAGCCTTGGGAGATATAGTAGCCATGTTTTCCACAAGAGAAGCTAAACGAAATGGCCTCCAGAACAAAAAACTAAAGGTGAAGCCGAATCAGAAGGGGTTGGGGGCACAGGAGAATCCTTGATTAAGTTTGAGATGTACTAGAACAAACAAGATGCTGAGACAAAAGTTTGATATATGGCACTCAAATTGGAAGAGAGACCCTATGCATATACAATATACTACCAATACATGCCTATTGATTTTTAATTTTACTCGTTGAACATTATTTACTAGAAATATTTCTAGCGTGCTTTTCTTATGCTTAGCAGTTCATAAAAATTTTCATCTCTAATATAACCTAAACATTTTTGAGGTTCTTTATATATTAAATTGGTGTTGGTTTGAAATCTCTTTATTTGCATGAAATATATATAATTTTATATATATGAAAGTCAATTGCCAAACTATCATTTATTAAATTGTTTATATTTTCACAATGATTTGATATTTAATCAAAACAATTTATGTAATAAAATAAGTTTTACACATTTTAGTATAATATACTTTCTAGATAAGAGCTGAGGTACTGGATAGAAAGAAGGATTTTTTGTTTGTTTTTCTTCTTTTTTATTCTTGGGCATACAGTGGTTGTTTTGTTGCCCCGAGAACTTTAAAAAACCTATGTTTCAAAGCAAAATATATTTTTAAATTATTGAACAATAATCTTGCACATTATAAAGGACAATATATTCTTATTTTTAAGCTGTTTAATGAATCTATTATATGATTAAATTTATCCATTGATAGAACTAGGTACATAATAAAATGAACAGTTTTTTTTTTTTTTAAGGTTTATCTATTTACTTGAGAAAGAGAGAGCACTGAGAGGAGGGCCAGAGGGAGAGAAGAGAGAGAGAATCTCAAGCAGACTCCCTGCTGAGCACAGAGACCAATGCAGGGCTCAATCTCAGGATTCTGAGATTGCAACCCTGATATCATGACCCTGAAATCATGACCTGATCCAAAATCAGGAGTCCAATGCTTAACCAACTGAGCCACCCAGGTACCCCTGAACATTTTATGTTAAATAAGCTTCACCATAACACTTATGCACTCAAAATAAAAAGGAAAAAACTTAAAGCTTATTAAAAATGTAGATTATTCCATAATTAAGTAGTGATAGGCCTGTTTCTATATGTGAACTTTATGATAAAATTCTTGTTTTCTATCACTGTAAAAAACTTTCTGATTTCTCATTAATGCAGATATGAAATTTTAAAAATGATAATCATAGAAGGAAATGGTAGTGAGTTGTATATTTCCACATTTTTAGCACATATCTTACATTACATCTTAAGAAAATATAATATAATTAAAATGTATATAATATTTACTTCTGTAATAATTATTCTCTATTTGGAATAGTATTTCTTATTGTTTAAAAAGAATATCATGCTACTATTATTTCCAGAAATAATATCATTTCCTATACATCATTCAAGAAAGTATTATCTGAATATATACCCAATAGTTAGATGATAACCAACCTGTAATACCAAATGGAATTTGACCTCTAAACGTTGGAGAGGTCTCTTATCTAGGTTTAGAGAAGGGGATGTATTTATGATTAATGCATTTTCAGTTCCCTCTGAAAATTTCCAGTAGCATTCAATCAATATTCATTAGGTTCATCAACCAAACAATTTTGTTTAATTTATACATTTCCTCATATCTCCTTAGCCATCTGTCTTCTCAAAGATATGTTTTATCAAAAACAAAAGTAGGTCTTTATTATCCTCTTTTAGAGATAAGATTTGTATGAATTTCTATTTGTTTTTTTCAGGTAGATGTTTCTACTTTAAATTACCAAAGAGAAGAAACACTGGTTATATTTGATCTACCTGTATTTGAATAACAATGCATGTAATCTTATGACAATATTGATTCAAAATTATACAATTGCTGAAATCCAAGTTAATGATGTTCATCCAGGTGTTGCCAAATACCTTTAAGACATAGAACACATTTTTCAAGTGAAATCAGGAATATCTCAAAATATTTAACAGAGAAAAAAATAGATTATCTCTCTGTGAAACAGACTAGGAGAATGCAGGTCTGGGAATTTTTCTCCATCTGTATCTCCAGACCTCCAGCACTTACCTCACAAACCCTAAGGCACCTCCAGAGAAATTTATATGGTGAGAAAATCAACTTTGTTTCTTGGGAAAGTGGGTATGGAGATGTATGGGTTAGAGATACACATTCAGAGGCAAATGTATCTCTAATTCACATTCAGAGGCAAATGACTGGCCTATGCCAAGTGTTAGTAGAATGGTGGTTAAACACACACACATACACACACACAGGCACACACTGGTTCTGGAAGTATTCTGTAGATACAGACCTGCTCCCAAGGAAGATTTTACTCTGCTAGCTATGATATGCCAAAGCACTTTTCTAATGGATTTAAAAATCTTCTTTGATAAATCCCATTTGTAATTAATTCCATATTGTGATTTACACACAGGACATATGAATCATTTTTGTGCTATACTTATTTTTCAACTGAATTTAATGTGTTCAACATGATAATAGGTTTCATATATCATTGGAATAAATCATTATTCTAAGGGTGCTTTATGAACAAAATTTATTTTCCTCATTTTTCAAGTAGCTGTACTAGAAAATCCTAAGCTAATACTTAAGTGAATCCAAATAAAGAAGTAAAGTACATAAGAAAAGGACATTTTTGAGAGAACTTCTCTGATATCTTTTGAAACTAGAAGCATGGAAAAGAATATAATTATTTTATTCTTTTTCTTTAAAAGAATTTTTGTAAGTAATCTCTACATCCAATGTAGGGCTCGAACTCAAAACTCTGAGATCAAGAGTTGCATGCTCTACTAGCCAGCCAGGCACCCCAAAATAATTCTTTATCAATGTAAAATTAGGAGATCCCTGGGTGGCTCAGGGGTTTACCACCTGCCTTTGGCCCAGGGTGTGATCCCAGAGTCCTGGGATCCAGTCCTTCATCGGGCTCCTCACAGGGAGCCTGCTTTTCTCTCTGCCTATGTCTCTGCCTCTCTCTGTGTCTCTCATGAATAAATAAATAAAATATTTTCTAAATGTAAAATTAAATAATAACTGTATTTATACAATGAGATTATATAAAAATATAGTTATTCTCATATATAAGTAAATGTGCATAGTTAATAAACAGTGGTTTAGAAATATGTTATCATTTTTAGGAACATGTCATCAATTTCTGGATTATGTAGCTTTGCAAACTTAGGTTGTTTGAAAAGTATATTACAACTTTCATTGAAAGTTAAGTACCACATACTTGGCAAACTAAAAATGTTCTATTACAACTCATGTCATTTTGTATGTTTTCTTTCCTGAACACTTGCTTATTATATTTGACAAAGCTTTGAAATTAGATGTATTCTCTATGTAAATGCACATATTTAGTTAATGACTTTAATTATTCAGGACGAAAGCTAATTTTTTTCCTCTTAACTGTAGTCATAGTTTGGAAGTGAAACAAACATAATTACTAGATTTAAGGTTTTTTGACAATATTGTTAAGTCTATAATATTAAGGTTTATTAGTCGGGGCCTCATTTAGGCCAGGGAAGACAGGCACCCACTGCCCTGGGGCCAGTGCTTTAGAAAGCCTGGATCTAGCTTTCCTTCACCCATGACTCTTACCATGTCCTTCTCTATAGTATAAAGAATCTTAAGTGTCAAGGATATGATATTCCCATCTGAAATCCTGGCCCCCTTTTATTTTTATTTATTTTTTTTTCTGGCCCCCTTTTAAATCCTCTCTATGGATTTACAGAAACCTAGAATTTCCTGTCTCAAGGACTGTTGCCAGTGCACTCTGACTACTGCAAAGCTGTGCATATCTCTTAATCTCAAAGTACCTAGGAGGCACCTGTTGGTGAGGGTAGAGTAATTGGAGGTGGAGAGTAAAGCCCTGGGAGTATAAAAGTAGCAGGAGCACAGTAGAAGGCCATAGGAATTTGTAGCAGTTCTTCCTTAGCATTAACTCTTTGGCATACAACCCTGAAAAGTTTCAAGCAGTATAAATTCAAGTCAGAACTTCCAGGTTTTTATGAAGATGTCTATCAAAGTTGAAGGATAATATATATATATATATATATATATATATATATATATATATATATATAATATTTTATATTGTAAATTGTTGCCTTAATTTATAACTTTCAAATATTTATGAATATAGTATGTGGGCCTCCATATGCACTCTGGCCCTAGGCACTCCAGTATTGGACATGAACCTGACAATGACGACAGTCTACAGAGCAAATAAAAGAAAGAAAACATTGAGAATAAAGCATCCTGACAATGAATTTGAATAATTTAGTCTCCAAATATTTATTTTTAGCTTTTTTCCTCTTTTTAGATGAACTTAATTGGAAGTCCACATGATCTAATATGGATGGATAATCTCTTGTTCTATTTCAGAATGGGTGACAATTAAATGAATAATATAAAATTATTCCTTATTCTTTTTAATTTTTATAATCATATATAAATATACATATATCTCATGATAGTTAATATATTTGAGGATCTAATGTATTTTAGAATGAATTTTTCATAAATTTTATAGTTTAAAAATCTGAATAAAATTATCTTGATCCAAATGGTAAATGTCACTGAGGAAAAAATCTCAATTTACATGAAGTCTTACATAAGAAAATAGAAGAATTATAAAAGATGATATTACTAATATATATCCTAGTAGATATTGAGTTACTCTTTAGAAAATAGGAATTTTAAAAATATTTTCTGAGAAATTATTCATGAGGTAATAATAATTTATTAATATAAGAATTCTGAATGATGATATAAATACTTCTAGTCTCAAAGTATATATATAATAATCAGATTTTGTTGATCATGAATCATATATGATTATATTTTCATGGATATTGCCAGAGCTCCAATTTCATGTATGATTGATCTTCAGAATGTGTTGAATGGAATACATTTTCAAGGTCCATTTATTCAAGATGAGGTTCAATTCACATAAAACATAATTTCTCATGAATTATAAAGACAATGGAGTCCCCTAAAACACCAGTTCATAAGGATTCCTATTAATAGAGTTCCTTTATTAAATGGTATAATATTTTTAACCAATTCTTTTTAAAAGTTAATACACATTTTTAAAAGTGTACTCTATAATCTGATTGTTTAACTTAGTTTCCTCAACCAGCATCCAAGAAACAATATTTGTTTCTCCTGAATCTTTCTGCACTGAATGAATATACCAAGGCTGCCCCATTTCATTCATTCATCTATTCATAGATCTATTCATTTACTGAACAAATTGTTAATTGAGACAAATTGTTAATTGTTAATACTGGACACTATTCTAGGTGCTGATATATAAACACATGTATACATATATGCACATGCACTAGGTTATTAAATAAGTTGAGAATGTAGAAAGATAGGTAAGTATTGTAGATTGTTAAACCTTTAAAAGAGGAATGACCCTATCCCCAACAATGTCTCTATCTGCTATAAGTAACCAAAGTAACCTCATCCTCTCTTCAACATGGACAATATTATGTCTTTCGGTATATTAAATTTACCTCGTGGTTGTATATATTCTATACTTATATTCTGAATTTACATGCACACACCACAACCGCAAAACAAATGAATCAACTGAAATTAACTGACTCAGATTTGACATACATGTTAAAAATTAACAAAGGACATAAAACAGTTATAACTATTTTCCATATTTTCAGAAATTTAGCATAGACATGAAAATTTTTTAAAAGATTCATTTATTTATTTTAGAGAGAGAGAGCATGAGCAAGGGGAGGAACTGAGAGCAGACTCCCACTGAGTGAGGAGCCCCATATGGGGCTTGATTTCACAACCTTGAGATCAATACCTGAACCAAAATCAAGAGTCAGACAACCAGCTGAGCCCCCCAGGCACTCCCATGGAAGATATTTTTAAAAGCCAAGCTTATAAAGATGAAAATTTCAATGTCTGTTATAAAAAAATACTAAGTGGGATTAATAGATTAGAAATTTCAGGAGAAAAGAATTAACTTGAAGACATAGTATCCAAAAGACAGAAAAAAATGCTGTCTTGTGTTTAATAGCATTTGTTAGTTCTGGGACAAATTTAAGTGGCCTAAAAATTATGTAATTGGAGTTCCTAAGGGAGAAAGTATGGGGAGAGGGATGTCAGAGAGGAAAATACATGAACAATCTTTTATTATGAAGAATATTATGTTTAAATATTTTTAAAAATCCAAGAATCCCCAAGCACAACAAATAGAAAGAAAACTATACCAAGGCACGTCTTAATCAAATTAGTCAAAACTAGTGATTTTGAGAAAATCTTATGGCAGGAAAAAAACATAAAGGACATACATAAAAACAAAGTTAAGAGTAGTGGCAGATTTCTTGTGGGAAACACTAAAATTGAAAAGAATTTGAAGTAGCATTTTTAAAATACTGAAACAATTTGCATAAACCGAGAATTCTATATCCAGTGCAAATATCTTTCAAAAACAAAGCTGAACTAAGGGACATTTTTGGATATTCCAAAGATAAAAGAATTAATCTCTAGCAGATCTGCACTATAAGAAATATTAAAGGAAGTTCTTTATGCAGAAATAAAGTTATACCACATGAAAATACAGATCAACATACAGGAATGAAGAATGCTGAAAATGGTAACTATGTAGCTAGAGATAGAAGGGTTTTTATTATTTTTTAACGTTAAGATGAGTATTTAACAAAAAATGATTTAACAATGCATCATGGGAGATTAACATATAAAGAACTAAATTGCATGATAACGAGCAAAAAGCTGGAAGAGAAGGAAGAGAAGTATACTGTTATAAGATTTTATAATATATATATAAAGTAGAATAATATATTTTAAAGGTTAATTGCAATAAGTTAAAGATACATACGGTATACCTTAAAGCAATCACAAAAATAACAAGAGCTATTGCTTATAAGCCAACAAAAAAGGTAGGCAGATGGAGTCATATTCAATTGATCCAGTAAAAAAAGGAAGCAAAGAATGTATAAGACGAATACAAAACAAATAGTAAGATTATACATTGACTTGTATAATTACTTTAAAGGAAAAGTGATCCATCTATCACATTTAAAAAGCAGATATGTTTAGATGAGATTAAAAAGTAAGGCCCATCTATATGCTGCCTAAGGAAAAAAAAACCATTAAATACACAATTATGTAAAAAAGTAAAAGTGATATATATTGTTGGCTCCCCTGAAGCTCAAATGTTTAATAAAACCTGCCTTGTTTTTTAACAATGAAGACAGAATCTGTGGTTTACCATAGAACCCATTCCCACAGGTAAACGTCAAGCACATAACTAGCAAGTAGGTAACATTGGCCCTTTACCTATTGTTCCAAGTAGACTTAAATGTATTTGTGCATATTCTGGGCTTGGCACTGAATATATCTAGTGACTGAAGTCAATGCTTGATATGCTATAAAGGACCGGAAATATTGAACCAATTTGAAACTCTTGGGTACCTTTCATCAGATCCAGGCACTTACTTCACTGCCTACTCAGTGCAACATGGGAGAAGAAATATCACATTCAATGGACTAATGATATTCTTTATTACCCTCAAAGCAATCAATTAGTAGGGAGATGGAATAGACTAGTGAAAATCTGCTATAAAGGTGGTGCTATAAAGGAGTAAGGGGAGACAAAGGATCAAAGAGCTGGCCTACAAACCTCCAGTGTTATATGTTACAATGTAATGTGAAAGCATCAACATCATATAAATTATTAGATGTACATTATATGAATTGTTAAGCTTCTATTGAAATTGGGGCACAGGGGATGAAAGATGATACAGGAATATAGTAGAAATCTTTCTTACCTTACCATAACTGTTTTTTCAATGCAGATCTAATATTCCTTGTACCCAGCTATCATTAAGGATCCCAAAGGCTAGCACTTTTTAAAAATAAGGGACTTGTTCATTAAGCTGAACTTCTAACACTCGAGTTTTATTTTTATTGATAAGGCAACTTTTTAAATTTTTGAATCTAAGTATACACAACACAATAAAACAATGCCAAGGGATCCCTGGGTGGCTCAGCGGTTTAGCGTCTGCCTTTGGCCCAGGGCGTGATCCTGGAGTCCCGGGATCGAGTCCCACGTCAGGCTCTGGGCATGGGCCTGCTTCTCCCTCCTCCTGTGTCTCTGCCTCTCTCTGTCTCTATGTCTATCATAAATAAATAAATCTTTAAAAAAAATAAAAAAAAAACAATGCCAAGTGAAGAAATATCAATCTATTTCACAAAACGTGTGACCTAGGTAATAACACTGAAAATCATATGGAAATCAATCTGTGCACATAACACAGATTAAGTATCTAATAAAGTAAAAGCACACGGACTTTGGAATGAGAGAAGCACTGGAGACAGACCCAAGTCCTTTGCTCAGTAACTCTTCATTCATCTGTAACAATTAAAATCATGATATTTTATTTAGTCACTTTCCAAATGCGGTTACAACAGAACTTCGTATTGCACATGCTCTTTGACAGGGTCTTTTCCAACTCTACCTTCAGGAGGTAGGTAGAGATTCATCCCTCTCCACTTGAATATGGGCCCACCCTAGTGACTTGCTTGTAACCAATATCATGCAACAGAAGTGATGCTATAAGATTCTTGGGACTGGGTCAGGAAGAGGCTTATGGCTTCTGCCTGGGTCCCATGGAATGTGGTTTCATGCTCATGAGAAGCCTGCCTCATGAAGAGGCCCCATGTGGGATCTCCAGTAGACAGCCCCAACTAGCTTAGACTTTTACTTACCCTGGCCCAGGAGCCAGACATTTGAGTGAAGCCCCCAGATGATTTGCCCCAGCAGTTAAAATCACTCCTGTTACTGAAGCAGAAAGCCTCAGAGGCCTCAAGTCATCAGAGAACAGGCACAAGCCCATATTCATGCCCTGTCTGAAATCTTGTTCCAGAGAATTTGTGAGTGTAATATAATAGTTGTGGTTTTATATTATCAAGTTGGAGGTAGTTTTGAGGATTGAAGAACTAAAGATAAATTTTAAAGATATCTAATTTATTAAACAGCCCAATGGTCAGCCTTGTTAAGGGTTAATCTCCTTTTACTTCCCCTTTGATCAAGAGCTTAGCCAAATTAGAGTTGGTAATACATTAAAAATGTGAAAAGTCCAAAAAAGAAATGATGACAAAATATACATCTATGGGTAAACTACTACATACATGAACGAGAAAAAGAAAAAAAAAACTACTGTTTTCTTAACAGCTAATAAGCTTGTTATTTTAAAGTATACAGAATGAATGAAATAAAAAAATCAGTTTAACCTACACTCAATTTTTCTATGTAGTTTTGCGCTCTCTCTCTCTCTCTCTCTCTCTCTCTCTTTTTTTTTTTTTTTGGAAAGACTGTTTTCTTTAGAATGTTAGAAGCCAGTAATAGCACCAACTTTGTTAGTTACACAGTTCAGGGAGTAGGCCTTGATTCATAGGAACAGTCACAAGCTAAGTTGGGAGCCTGCAATTTTCTCAGCGTGATCCTTGTATAGTGAACTCTTTGGGACAACATGCCATTTCATTAAATCATTTCTCTTCTAACCAGCTTAACTCCTATTTTCCCACACTGCTTTCCCTAAAAATGCAATCATTCTGTTACTTTCCATTGTATATACTTCTCAACATATAATGTTTGAATTTAAAAAAAAAAGTTAGGTGGCATCAGTTTTGTTCAGGATGGAAGACCAGTTCTAAGACCAACATGAACTGTCCTTTCTGTAAAACAGGACCTGACAGCCCACATTTACTCTACTTCTTATATTCTGGAGTCACAGTTAAGTTTATACTTCTTAAGAAAATGTTATAGCAGAATCTGAAATTATTGATGTTTATTGAATTTGAATATTAACATTTGTGCATGTTGGAAAAGACTCAAATTCCTAAACATAGGTAAAATGAAATGGTAAAAAATTAAAACTTACCTTGAATAAAAATAAAAAGAGAGAAAAGACTTTAATTAATATCAACTTTGGAAGTGGATACTTTCCTATAGTTTCTTTAGGTATCAAGTAATAATTTGTTAATATTATAAACAACTTTATGCTGGATAAATTCCAAATCTTTGATGACTTGGACAAATTTCTTGGAAGGCACAAATTAACTATGACTGTTCCAGAAAAGTCCAAAACTCTGAATAGCTCATATTAATCAAAAACCTTGGATTCATAATCAAAAACTTTCTCACAAACAAAACATGGATTTCTGTTCACACTGTTTCTATCCTGCTTTGTACTGAAGATGCTAGCAGAAACAACAGAGGAAACAAAAGGTGTGCAGAATGGGAAAGAAATAGTTAAAGTGTCTTCTTCACAGATCACATGATTGACTATATACCCCAAGGAATCTATAACAAAAGGCATGTGAGCCTCCAAATGAAAATACAAATATTGTTAAGGGAAATTAAAGAATATTTAAATGAATGGGAAGTTATACTTTGTCCATAAGTTGGAAGATTCAGTCATTAATATGTAGATTATCTGCAAAATTTTCTATAGTTTTGATATAATCTCAATTAAAATATCGACAAGTATATCTATAGACAAACTGATAAAAAAGAGTTGGTAGAGTTGATAAAAAAAAATGTCTATGGCTGTGAGAAGGACCTAGAATAACCAAAATAATCTTACAAAATAAAAATGTTGATAGACTTACACTATATCATTTTAAAATTTAATTAAAGCTAGAGTATTCAAAACAGTGTATGATATTGATGTAAAGATAGATGAATAGATCAAATGAACAGAATATAGAGCCCCTAAATGGACCTACTTATGTAAAGTAAGACAGATTCCAGAGCAATGCAGTGGGAAAGAAACTCTGTTCAACAAATGTTGTGGAACATCTGCATAAATGCAAGGTCATAAATTGCTTATCAAAAGTATTAAGGAAATGACAAAAAAAAATCTCACAGACTGAGAGAAATATTTACGATGCCTATAAATGACAAAATACTTTCATCTAACATGTAAAGAACTTCAGCAAATCACTTAAAAACTCCAATTAGGGGGGATATCTGGGTGGCTGGGGGATCCGTGGGTGGCTCCGCGGTTTAGCGCCTGCCTTCAGCCCAGGACGTCATCCTGGAGACCCCGGATCGAGTCCCACGTCAGGCTTCCTGCATGGAGCCTGTTTCTCCCTATGCCTGTCTCTGCTTCTCTGTGTGTGTGTGTCTCTCATGAATAAATAAATAAAATATTTTTTAAAAAACTCCAATTAGATTTGGGCAAAATAATTGAAAAGATATTTCACAAAGAGATATTTAAATGGGAAATAAGTATATGAAAAAGAGTTCTACATCTTCAGTCATCAGTGAAAAGACATTAAAAATACAATGACATAGCACTTCACACCTACTAGAAAAGTTAAAATTGAACGTCAACACCCATATTGGCAAAATTGTGGAGCAACTGGAGCATTCATACATTGCTGAAGCAATGTAAAATTGTAAAATCATTTTAGAAAATTGATGGTTTTTGAATCAAGCTAAACATGTATTTAGCTTATGACCCAGCAATTCTACTTGTTGGGCTTACCCAGCCTTCCCCAAAAACAAAACATATATAAGTAAAATAACTGCATAAAAAATATTCCATTCGTTTTATTATTTATTGCCAAAAAACAAATGTCAATCAACAAGAGAATGGATAAACAAATCCTGATATGTTCAGAGAATGAAATATTTAGAAAAAAAATGATCTGGTGAATCATGCACCATGTGTGAACCTCAACATTAGGTTAATATTATGTTGAGCATAGAAGCTTGCTACAAGAAAGTACACACAGCATGATTACATTATACAAATTTTGAGAATTGGCAAAATTCATGTGTTTTAATAGAATCTGTGTGATTGCTCATAGAAGTTGAGATTAAATTGTAGAGTCAAAAGGAAACGTCCTGGCATGATCGAAATACTCTATACTGTAAAATTCCTCAAATAGCATTAAATTATACAATTAAATATGTGTTATCACTCAAAGTTATCACACAAAGTTTCCCTCAAAAACATATGAAAAGTTCATGTGTTGGTGAAGAAGGTGAAAAACTGCATTTCTGTACATTGCTGGTGGGAGTGTAAACTGAAACAACCAGTTCCAGATACTCTTTGCCAGTATCTACCGAAATTAAACATACACAGACCCTATAATCTAGCATTCCCACACCTAATTATCCAAGAAATATGAATACATATGTCTCCCAAAAGAGATCTAAAAAATGTTCAGGAACGCCTGGGTGATTCAGCAGTTGAGGGTCTGCCTCCGGCTCAGGGCGATCCTGGAGTCCCGGGATCGAGTCCCACCCACATCCGGCTTTCTGCATGGAGCCTGCTTCTCCCTCTGCCTATGTTTCTGCCTCTCTCTCTTTCTCTCTCTCTCTCTCTGTCTCTCTCTGTCTCTCTTTCTCTCTCTCCTTCTCTGTGTCTCTCATGAATAAATAAAATCTTTTTTTAAAATATTCAAACTATTTCTTTATAATTGACATAAACAGGAAACAAGCCTAATATCCACCAAAGAAGACTAAAATTTCTCAAGAGTAGCAATATTGACATTGTAGATCAAATAGTTTTATGTTGTAGAAACTATCTTGTGTACTGTAAGATGTTTAAAAGTATCCTTGGCCTTTATCTATTAGGTATCATTAGTAACCTCACCGTTAGTGATAATCAAAAATATCTTCAGACATTGCCACATATACCCTGAGGGGGGAAACTTCCTTATTTGAAAACCTCTAAAATAAACAAAGATAGCATATTCACCCACTGGAATATTACTCAGCAATAAAAAGGAGTGTACTATTAATAAACATTTAACATGCATGGATGTAAAACAAAGTAGTATGTTGATAAAAGTTTAATAATTCCTCTCTGAGATAGGGTGAGGAGAGGCTGTGATGTAGCATTTGCCAAACTCTGTGGTTTCCACAACTATTCCGAAAACTAGCTTTTTTTAGTGGTATCAGATTTATGTTTTTAGGGAGAACATTTCTAATAATTAGGCTATCCAAAAATATTTGGAAAGGTGGCATACCTTCATTAGTGAGTTCACAGATACTGTGTGACAATCTACTGAGGATATTATATAAAAACATATGAATCCATAAACTTTGGAGTCTTCTAATTTTGAAATTTTATAATACTAACATTTGTTTGCAGTATCCACTGCTCGTTTTCTATTTATGAAACTAAATGGACTTAACTTTTACTGATTTATTTTTTTAATTTAAATTCAAACAGCCAACATATAGTTTCATTAGTTTCAAATGTAGAGTTCAATAATTCATCAGTTACACATAGGACTCAGTGCTCATCAAATCATGTACCCTCCTTAATGTCCATTGATTTATATTTTTAAACATGTTCTCTTTATTTGTAAATTGAATATGTATTCTTTTCTCTCAAAAGAAATTACTATATATTTTCATAAAAGACATTTATTTATTATATACGTGTATGTACGTAAAAGAGTCTTTTTGTACTTACAAGTAAGTAAAGGTCATAGGAGAAAGGGTCTTATTCAGAAGCCGAAGATAACATTGAGGCCATGGTAACTATTTTTTCTTGAGACTATGGTGCTGGGTTGCTAGTAATAAGGATATAAAATGTAACACCTGATTCTACTACTTAGAGATGCGCTAATAATAGTAAAAGGATTCAAGAATGGTGATATAGTTTTTGACTCTAAAACATCTGGCATCAATTTGTACCTCAAGTCCAAATGCCAATAATCCAATGAAAATTTTGTTATATGGGTATACTATTTAGATTTTAAGTAAATATCACATGTGGATTCTTAACATTTGTCTTTCATTTTCTATGTCCAGTTCACTACTTTTTTCCTCCACAAACTTAAGATAGATGCTGCTTACAAACTACGTTTAATAACTAAAGAATTATTTAGTAAATTATGGTATTTGAAAGGTTCCCAGGTAGAGTCTTTTAGTACCTACCTCATAAACAGTCAATGAAGCCACCAATGTTAATTTGCAAACTGAGGGTTATTTTGTTACATAACTCCACATCAATGTCATTCAGTAATGAGATGTGGGGGCGGGGGGAATCCCTCTCTATAAACTACATTCACTCACATAACACCATGTACAATTTCTTAGAAAACAAAGGAAATATTGGGGTCCACCCTTTTCTTCATATTAGTTGGAGAATATAAATTAATATTAGTAAAATAGACTTGTGAATAACATTTGAACATCTATGTTACAGTCTTCAATAGAATTAAAAATATTTAATTTCAAGAGTATTTTGTAAAAGTTCTTTAAATTTTCAATAATGGTTTAGGCAATAGTTGTGTATCTATTTTCAAATACCTTAAATTCCACTAACAGCCTCTACTGCCTCCTCAATTAAATTAGCCTCTTGTGCATTGAATAACAATGCACATGTTTTTATTTTTCTAATTTTAAATGTGTTTTTATAATTGTGAAATATTGTTTATAATTCACCAATAAGTCAAAATAAAACATAAGAAAAAGTCTGGTGATTTTGATTACACTGAAGTAAAGATATCTTTATTAGAGAAGACAGAGTAATCAGAATGAAAACTAGGAGGAAAAAACTGCAAAGCAAAAAATTCTCACAAATCTAATAGCAACTGGCCATAGCTACTTCCAAATTGGCTTTCAATTCTAATATTTCATTGTATACTCACCAATATTATATGAGAGCATATGTTTAAGTCCTCACATTATTGAATATTACCAAAGTTTAAAATTTTTGTCAATCCAGTAAATGTTAACAGACATTTTAAGTGTGCATAAAAATAAATATCTTTTCACCTTTTATTTGGCATCTATGCTGTATCTCTATGAACTGTTTGTTCACTTTGAGGTATTAACTTCATGATCTCTTCTGATGTAACTTTTGTTTCTAGATGGATAAAAAGCTATAATTTACAATGAAGCATATATTAAGGGGATAATTGTAAGCAAGATGCATAATTCAATGACCTAAGTATATCTTTGGGAAAATGTGTAGGATTTGAATTTTATCCGAATTAAAGGTAAATGATATTTTTTGCTGTTCTTTAATTCTTTTCTGTAACTTTGAAATGAATTTGAAATAAGTAGTAAAAAAAAAAAAAGGAAAGCAACAACACAAAATGTTTTTAAAAGGAAGGAAATTGACATTGGTCTGGAAGTAACACTTCACATAGGTATATGGATATTTAAGTGTCTTTATTAAGGCAAGGCTAAGTTTGTCATGAGAGTAAAGTGTGAGCCCCTTCCAAATAAGGGAACATAGATTATTACACCTGGTTATAGATGTAACAGCATGCACTTGATTTGTGTTCAGAGTACCATACTATAGCTATAGTGAGCAGATTGATTTCTTTGAAAAACTTAGTGCCAGGTGATTAAAAAATCTTATTTCGTGTAACTTTTTATGCATTGTAAATATTAATTTTCACCTTTGTCATTGCATGCATAACATAGTTACTTAGCATTTCTTAAAACTTTGTAAAACTCACAATATTAAAATAATTTCAAAACATTCTCAAAGATATGAAATGCATTAAACTTTCTTATAATTCAGACCTAAATGCAATTTGCTTTATTCGGGGTCTTTCTGCCTCAGTTCTTCAGAATATGACCACAATGTCCCATAATTATGAAGTATTTCATACATTGAGCAAGTTTTACAGCCCACTAAAAAGCTAATTAATGTTAAGTTCAAATTGGTTCTCTTACACTGACATTGCTATGAGTAGTTGGCTTGGCTCAAATATGAAGTGCACTTTCCTTTTTGACCTTATATAACTGAATGCAAGGGTAGCTCATTAAGAGAATTTTAGCATTCCTCTTGCATGGATATATTACTAATGCTTGGCTTTCAGAAGCAAAAAGGAAAGTGGGGACAGGGGTGCAAAATAGTGAAAGTTCAGACAAGGGCAAATACCACATGGAGTTTAATGTCTTTATAGTTTGCTCTTGACATTGGGCAGGAAGCAACTCTAGAAGTCAGATCTCATAAAGGAAAGTGCTTATGGTCTTCCCTGTGCCGATCTTTCTAATTTTGGTCTCAGAGCATTCAACCTAAGGTTATTTAACCTTACTGAGAATTTACACAAAGCAGTATTCTTACTGTGCCTTCTAAAGAAATGTCTTTAAATTATATATATATATATATATATATATATATATATATATATATATATATATATATATGATGCATCTGATGGCCCCTTCAAATCATCCTGGTCCCATCCTTCCTCCAGCCTATTCCTGCTTACCATTTGTTCGAAGACTCTGACCAGCTTTGTGAAGATAAAATGGAAAGAACTTTACCTCATGCTATTGCCCTGTATTTCTTCTGTTCTCCTCTCGGATGCATAGGTTACCTCGAACCCCGAGGAACTAACATTCATGAAACCACTCTACTTAATGAGAATAAATTATTCTCCTTTTCTTCTAGCTGCAGGGAGTTGTGCACTAATTTCATGAGACTCCTCAAGATGTCCACCTGGATAGAGCTCATGTGGCCAGTAGCAAATGCCAACTTAGTATTGCATCCTTGGATGATTTTCTCATTCCCCTGTTTTGTCTTGTTTTGTTTTGTTGTTTCCTTATCTTCTGTTCCCTGAAATCACTTACCACATAATCTGCATACATGCTAGAGTTTCTCTTGGTCATAGCTTTCAGGAATTACAGACAAGACATAGAGCAATGGACATATAGAGAGATTTTATTAAACATAATTATCTTGTGTTTTATTGTATGGCAAATATTCTGAGTGTAGTTTCTAAGGTTTTTTTTTTTAATTTCCTTGAATGGTAATCTTTCAAGTAAAGGATTAATATAGCCTTGTCAACATTTTTTAACAGGTATGGATATTTAAATATCTTCCTAAAACCCTAGATTCTAAAATTTTGCCTACATGTGAATCTAAGAAATGCCATTTGCTAGAGGTATGACTTTGGCAAGCTGTTAATGTCTCTGAGCCTCTGTTTCCTCATTTGTAAAATAGAGATAGTAATAGCATACTAGAAAGTTATATGATGGTGGTCTCCCCTTATCCACAGGGGGTATGTTTCAAGACCACTAGTGGATGTCTGTAACTGCAGATATTACCAAATTCTATATATGTTTTTTTTCAAACATTTATGCCTATGATAAGGTTTAACTTACAAATTAGGTTCAGTAAGAGATTGGCAATAATAACTAATAATAAACCAGAACAATTGTAACAATATATATAATAAAAGTTATGTGAATGTGGTCTCTCTCTCTCAAAATATCTTATTGTAGGGGCACCTGGATGGCTCACTGCAATAGAGCCCCACATCAGACTCTTTGCTCAGTGGTAAGCCTGCTTCTCCTTCTCCCTCTGCCATTTCCCCCACTTGTGCTCCGGTTCTCTCTCTCACTCTCAAACAAATAAAATATATTTTTAAATATCTTATTGTACTATATCCACTCTTCCTGTGATGATGTGAGGTAATAAAATGCTCAGGTGATGAGAAGTACGGTGAAGGGAGGTAAATGACTTAGGTGTCATGACAGAGTTAGGTTCCCACTGACCTCTGATGATACACCAGAGGAGGATCACCTGCTTCCAGATCGCTGTTGAAACCACAGAAAGCAAATCCACGGACAAGGGAGAACTGCTGCAGTGGCAAATAATGATGTATATTATATAGCCCCTGTTGCATAACAAACCACCCCAGACTAAGGGGCTTGAAAGAGTAACCATTCAGTTTGCTCAGGATTCAGCAAAATATTCCTTTTGCCCTCTCTCCTGGGATCATTCATATAGTTCATCATGTCATCATCAAGAAGTTGCAAAGCTAGGTACTTCAAGACGGTCAGACTCACATCTCTGGTGGTTATCTAGGGTACTTTGGTCCTCTCCCTGTGCCCCTTTGGAGGACCACTGGAGGCCCTTACATTGAGGTAAGCAGCATTTCAAGTGAGAGAGAGTAGAATCTATAAAAGCACCTTGAGGCTGAGGCTGGGAAGTAACAAAAATATTACTTCTGCCACTTTCTATTGGTCATAGCAAATCACAGAGATTTCAAGGAAAGAAAGTAAACTCCACATCTTAAAGAGAGAATCAACAAATCATATGTGGCCATTTTTTAAGATATTCACCTCCAGGCTAGTGTTTATAAAAAAGCTAAGAACAGTGCCTGGAACATAGGCTCTGGTATTTAAAAAAAAAAAAAAAAAAAACACAGCTATTTTCACTACTTAATTTTTTACTACTATTTTATAAAAGAGTGATTTATTTTATTAAAATACAGGCAATTCATTATCTAAAAATAAAGAATAATTCTTTATATTTAATAAATTTACTGAATATTGAGTATATTTCTTTTTCACATTTCATGCAAAATATTAAGTACATATTCATAGATACGTAGGTATATATGTATGTGCATACACGCACACACGCGCACACACACACACACACACACATACAATTAAGACTAGTCCCAGCACCAGTGTTTAGTAGTTACTGGTCAAAAGCATCATTTTTCCTTTTAAATCCAGTCACATGGAGACAAGTGTCCTAGTTTTTGAACAAAAGTTCTTATCACAACATGGCCATTCCCAGGATCCCCATATAATTTTCTGCCTCATCAGACCTATAGTATCCAAATATAAGAAGAGCACATCTATCCTGCTTGGGAATGGAAACAAATTACAGGGTTGGAGTTGTGTGTTTTTTTGTTCCACAAATGTTCCTGAGCTTCCTGTGTGAGTTCAGGCATTCACTTAATTCTGGTGATGAGCACGAGACACGTAAGCTTTTGCCTCAGAACACACAGTCAAGTGTCAAGCTCCATTCTTGTTCTGACTTCTTGCTTCTCTCCTCAATGTAAGAATAACATCTTCCTTGGGTGGTTTTAAATAATGGATGATAAAATTATCACAATGTGTGGTGTCTTTGAGAACATTTCATTGTATATGAAGTGATATATATAGATATCTGAATGTCAGCTATTTTTACTATGCAATAATAATACACTCCATGCCTGGTTGTGAGTTGCTGAGTTCTCAGACTATGACATGAGCTCTTGACTAAATGGGGAATGTTGGTTCACCCATGTTTCCCGTGGGCATTTGATTTCTGCATCACTTGGTTTGCCTAATTTCATACTTCATATTTGTAGCCCTGAGTGCCTGACCACACCTTCCTGTCATATAAACCTGATCACTAGCTTAGATAACCTGTTTTACCTGCTAGCTTCCCCTTGGTTAAGTTAAACACACCTTTTGCCCCGTCCACTCCTGCTGGATGACCTTGTATCATCTGTACGGCGGGAGGATTCCGGGGACTTTGGCACTCAGGGTGGATGACCTTGCCACTCCACTGATATCTGTTGTATGTAGTGTAGATAATAGGATTGGCTATGCAGAAGACTTACTATAAACAGCAATAAAAATCCACCAGACACTCTAGAAAAAAAAAATCCCCCAGACACTCTAATTCTTATCCTAACACTGTAAGTCTTGTGATCTTGGTGGAAATCAGTTAAAAATCTTCTATACTCTAAAGAACCCACCTTTCAATTATTTACAATTCAGAATTTTTCCAGGGCACCTGTATCTACCTTCCAAAACTGATATAAAGCTGATAACATGCAAACTCCAAATAATATGTGCCTATTCACCTGGTTCTTGCAAAACAAAACAAACAAACAAACAAACTGGAAGAGTCATATGACTCTAATTCCAAATCAGCCACGGTATTATCTAACTACATTTCACTTTTTGCTTTAAGTGCTTATTTAGTAGGACTTACTTATCCAGAAAGTTGGACTTTGTGAAAAGTGTTCAGAATTCCTACAGTTTTTTAATGACCCTTATTTTATCTGGTATATATTTTCAAAATAGAAAAGCAAATGGGTCAGGCTTTTCCAAGTGTAATTTATAAGGGGATTTTTTTTAACACTTAGGGAATTTTAATCAAATAATACTTTTTTACGTGTGTCTATGCAGAGGCAACGGGGAAAGAAATGAAAGAGCTAGCAATTCAAATCATTGAAGCACTCAGATTAAGAAATCTGGCTCTTTACAAATCATTCCTGGTTATCACTAGTAAGGCCTTACATGGGTTTTAGTTATTGAAAAAAATTGAAGCTTTGTATTATTTTTCAAACTTCATTACTAAGTTAGGGCAAATAATTTCTATCAGGAATAGTCACAAAGTCTTATGTAAGAAAGGTGAACAGATGTAAATGCAGGTGGATAGCAGAGAATTAAAAAGACAATTCACCACATTGGCATTTCTGTCTAACAACCTTTCAACTACTTATGTAAAGGTTCTTGGAACAGAAGGTGGTTTAAATTTGAGGAGGAAAAAAGCCACATGAGGACGGTTGCACAGATTTTGAGAGAATTTGTTTTCCTCACAGGGCTTACTCAGAAATAAAATGTTTCCTTCTAAATATTGAGGTTTTTAAAGGAAAAGAAAGGATCCTTTACAAGATGAATGGAAACAGAAAGTAAAATACCAGTACAAGAAGCAAAGTTATAGTGGGAGCAGATGACTGTGGATAGAAAAGCAAGGAATGAAAGTGAATTGTAGGTTGTATAGAAGAACAAGAAAGCAACCTGTAAGACAAAGTGCAGAAGAAGTGGAAATCAGGAAAAAATTAATCTGGAGGACTATGTTGCAGGTGTAAGAAAACCTTAGAAACTGTGGTGATAGTAGGACAGCGAGACATTTGTGGAAGCAGCATTTAAGCCTTCTGAAACAAGACAAGAGGAAAGACTACAGATAAATCAACACAGTTCTTGAGGGACCATTACTACAGTCCCAGTGAACAGCACTTGGAGGCCAAAATTTAACTCACCTCTGAGTACTGCTGTAATTGAATTTGGAATATTTGCGGTGATAAATAGTCTACTAAAAATATTGATTGGAAGAATGGTGCAAAATGGAAAGCCCTAGGAATGTGCAATATGACCCAAAAAACTGGGGCTTAAATTCCAGCTCCAGCTCTTAATAACAATGTGACCCTGGGCAAATTATTTCAATTTTATGCACCTCAATTTCCTTATCTATGAAATGACATTTTAAATGTTGCATTCTGTTGTGAGTAAAATTATTAAGTCTAGTAAATTGAAATAATTAGAGATGCCCTATCTGGGCACTGCTTGGAGGAGAAATACTTGAGAGAATAGAATATTCCTTCAAATCAGTACTGTGTTGTTCATCACTAGAGATTTCATCTTCCCTCGTGTTTCTTAAAATTAGGAAAGTTTAAATAAAAATGATGGAAGTGACTGAATCTAATATCATTATCATTAGAGTATTTAAATTTGTGGAATGATAATTATATTACAGAATTTAAAATAGATTTTTAGGAATGCTAGGCAATAAACTACTTAAGTCTTTATTCCTTTTATAGTTTAGCCTATAATACAGCAATTTGCTATTTTATTTTCTCTCTGTTTTATTCAGTATTCTTAAAAGACAAGTGAGCACAAAAAATCCTATTAAATAGTTGCATAATTAATTTTCAAAGGTTATATTTTACTTTCTACTGTAAAACTTTTAGAATCATAGTGACTTAAAATAATTAGAAAAAGACGTTTTTCTAAATTCATAAACCAAATGTTAACCTTATGAAGAGTTTCTTAGAGCTTTGCTTTTCTTTTGAGTCATCAGTATCAGATAATCAAACAGCCCAGAGATTTTTCCTATAAGAGAAGGTATTTTGTTTTTCTTTACTCACTGCCCATTCCGCAGCACTTCCAGTTGAGAAAGGAAGAAGTTTTAGAACAACCTCAATACTATTTATCCATCCATAATGGAATTTTGGTAATTCAGGAAAGGCACATGTGAAAATTATTGGGTTGTGACATGATCAGATCTATATTTTTGTACTGTCACTGTTGGTAATCCTCAGGATAAATTACACTGGTGTGAAGATGGGTAAAAAGGGGCCAGAAAAGAGATGATACACTAGTATAGGAAGGAGACAGACTAAATCATGAGATCATTCATAACATAAGCAGCATATTACTCAGCCTTGTATTTCCCTGTACAGAATCAATATAACAGTTCTTCCATTAATCTATTTAAAGACCGAACTAGAACTACGTGAGTGGGATTGCAAAGAATCTGAGGTTTAAGAAATGGTAGGATTCTTGCTAAGGAGCATCTGAAAAGATGCAGTGAAATGGCAGGACACCTGCACCCTAATGTTTATAGCAGCAATGTCTACAATAGCCAAACTGTGGAAGGAGCCTCAGTGTCCATCGAAAGATGAATGGATAAAGATGTGGTCTATGGATCAATGGAATATTACTCAGCCATTAGAAATGACAAATACCCACCATTTGCTTCGACGTGGATGGACCTGGAGGGTATTATGCTGAGTGAAATAAGTCAATCAGAGAAGGACAAACATTATATGGTCTCATTCATTTGGGGAATATAAAAAATAGTGAAAGGGAATAAAGGGGAAAGGAGAGAAAAAGAGTGGGAAATATCAGAGAGGGTGACAGAACATGAGAGACTCCTAACTCTGGGAAACGAACAAGGGGTGGTGGAAGGGGATGAGCACTGGGTGTTATATTATATGTTGGTGAATTGAACTCCAATAAAAAAAAATATATACAAAAAAAAAAGGAGCATCTGAAAAAATGGTTAGCTATAGGTTTCCTCATCAAATGGAAAAGACAGTTGATTATGAAGCTTCAGGAACATACAAGGAAAATCAAGTGAATGAAGAGACTAAGATTAAGAAAAAAAAAAAAAAGGAAAAGTAGAACCAAGAATGGGTATGGAGAATGAACTATTTTTACAGGTTGAATTTGAGACACCAAAATATTCAACAAAAGTGTCTAGCATGGAGTTGGGAAAAGGTTAAGACTAGGAACATCCTTACAAAGTTAATTTATCTAGAGCTAGTTAATGACCTAAACTCCTTTGATCTGACTCAATGCTCTCGAGCAATCTCCTCAAATGTCTTGGGACTACTTTCCCTGTTATCATGATTAACATCAGACTATCAGTTCTTAACAGAAAAGTTGAAAGGAAAATGAAAACTTATTCTCAAACAATGTAATATGTGGATGTCCCTAAGCCACAGAAATTTCCCTTCTGTCTTCTTCTCGTACCACATATAAAATATAAATACGATGTTTTTCTTTTTGGCACTTTTAATTGTCTCACTCAAATATAAAATACCCAACTTTACTGTATATTCCATTAATGACTTTTATGAACTCCAAAAGCTCCACTTTTCCTGTTTTGAATACACCTACTTCCTCAATCAATTACCCTTTATTAGTTAAAATAAATTATAGCGCAATATAATTCTCATGACTCCCCCTATTTTCTAAGATAACTTTTCTCTGAAAGATGAGTCATTTGTGGTTTCCTGCCTTGTTAATTTTCCCCATTCTCACTGGTGTGAGGTGGTACCACAAATGTTGGAGAGGATGCGGAGAAAAGGGGACCCTCTTACACTGTTGGTGGGAATGTGAACTGGTGCAGCCACTCTGGAAAACTGTGTGGAGGTTCCTCAAAGAGTTAAAAATAGACCTGCCCTACGACCCAGCAATTGCACTGTTGGGGATTTACCCCAAAGATACAGATGCAATGAAACGCCGGGACACCTGCACCCCAATGTTTATGGCAGCAATGGCCACGATAGGCAAACTGTGGAAGGAGCCTCGGTGTCCATCGAAAGATGAATGGATAAAGAAGATGTGGTTTATGTATACAATGGGATATTACTCAGCCATTAGAAACGACAAATACCCACCATTTGCTTCAACGTCGATGGAACTGGAGGGTATTATGCTGAGTGAAGTAAGTCAATCGGAGAAGGACAAACATTATATGTTCTCATTCATTTGTGGAATATAAATAATTGTGAAAGGGAATATAAGGGAAGGGAGAAGAAATGTGTGGGAAATATCAGAAAGGGAGACAGAACATAAAGACTCCTAACTCTGGGAAACAAACCAGGGGTGGTGAAAGGGGAGGAGGGCGAAGGGTGGGGGTGAATGGGTGACGGCCACTGAGGGGGGCACTTGACGGGATGAGCACTGGGTGTTATTCTGTATGTTGGTAAATTGAACACCAATAAAAAATAAATTTATTTTTAAAAAAAGATGAGTCATTTGATTTCTGCTTCTGCTAAGTGTAAACTCTACTAGACTCCTTATTGTGTAGTAGAGCATATTGTTTAAGACCATCGCCTTGGGAGCTAGATTGTCTGGGTTCCTTTGATCCCATCCTTTGCTTAGCAAGTTGGTGGTAGAAATTATACAACCTTCATTGTGGAGTCTTTTTTCTTCTTCTGTACCTGAATCTAACAATAATTCCCATTCCATAAAGTTTTGTGCTATGTATCTTATGTTTTCCCACCAGATTCCCCTCTCACATATCCCTAGCCTACTCTGTGCTTAGAAAGGCCTACTCATATGAACCAAATCATTGAATTCGCTTGCCTTCTACCTTAGACCAGAGATGGAGATGGTGGAGTGTGATGTGGGGACATTTCTCCTCCTCTCTTCTTTCCATGTAACTATAGATTGGCTACAGTCCCCTATCAAAAACCACAGTTTCTGGTTGGCAGCACTCTTTATATAGTTACATGTACTAGGTCCAAGTAACTCCATTTGCTCCTTCAGGTCTAAAGCTGGTAAAAATACCTTGCTATGCTAGCCCTATAAAATCCATATTCCTTAATAAGGTAGATTCAACTATCCTTACATTATGTTTCGAATCATGTTCCTGTTGGCAACTAGAAAGTAATTGAATGGATTAAATGAGGTAATATATGTCAAGTGCCTGGCACAGAGTAAGTTCTACAAAAAGTGTTACGTATTATCAATATTCCTGGGTATTTGAAGTACTTCTGACATAATTACAACTGTCATTTCTATAGAACAGGTAAGTTCTCAATGTTTAACATTAAATAAATATTTTAATACTATAACCCAATGAGGTAGCTTCTATTATTATATTTTACCAACAGGGAAACTCATTTAGAGATACAAAGATACTAAATCACTTGCCAAAGAACATACCTCTAGTAAGTGGGCAAACCAGAATTTAACTTGTGAATCAGACTTCAAAGTCAGTTCTCTTAACACTGCCTATTTTGTCTCATCTATATCCTCTATAGAGCCAGTAATTTCATCAAGATCAGAGTGCTGGTTATAGCAACCCCCTCCCCCTTTCCCAGTCACAATCAGATTCCTCATGGTCAAGCCCCAGAGAGTCCTCTGGAATTTCTGTGGAATGAGAATGGATTCAGAGCTCCCAAGAAGTAACCCACAACACTGGGGAAGCTGGATGTTTACCCTTGGCTCTCTTTTCCCACTGGAATACCTGTATGCTCAGAGAAGACCTCAGCCTGGGGTAGAGAAATGTCATCATGTGTAGCCACTCCTCTTACCTTTTTTTTTTTAATTTTTATTTATTTGAGAGAGATAGCACAAGCAGGGAGAGGGGCAAAGAGAGAAGAACAAGCAGACACCCTGTTGAGTGGAAAGCAAGATATGGGGCAACATGGGGCCAAATCCTAGGACTCCAAGATCATGATCAGACACTCCCTGATCTAAGATAGTTTGTCCTGGTCTTTGTAGCAGGAGGGTGTTTCAGCCTTACCCCTGGGTTCTAGGATTCTCTCAGTGGTGTCCATGTTCCTTGTCCTCCACCTAAAGAGGAGTCAATTCAGGAAAGAACTAGGTCTCCCACTATCTTGATGATACCACTGCCTTCTAAGCCAGTCATTTTGAAGTCTATTTTCACTCTGAGTGTCTTTAGTATTACTCTATTCCTATCTTCATTTATCTCCACAAAAAAATAAATAAAATATTTTTTTTTGTTTTCATGCACCCTTGGAGTTAATATGTGCGCTGATATAAAATTTATTGACCAAATTCTAAATTATTGTGCCTTCTAAAAAATCAGGTGATATGAATGTATTCATACATCCACAGTGCACCAAAGAATAGAAGCAAGATTAAGTATTGTAAGCTCATGTTTTAGTAATGGACCTTGAACATGAACAAAAAAAAAAAATCATATAACATTAAATGGTATTAGTACAGGAAAAAAAGAGTTACTGAGTTAATTCAAGCATCTTAGAGAAAAGTATTAGAAAGAAATTTCCAAGTGCAGAGAACTTCTTGCCATTTCAAAATATTAAACACCATAGCATGATCTTAGACATAATTCCAAAACTCAATTCTAATATCTTACTGTTTTGAAGTAAGGAATATCATTTAATTTTTATTGCATTTAGTTTAAGTAAGATATAGTTATCAAATAATAGCATATGTTTATGGTACATATTCAGCATGTTATTAATTCAAAAGTATAATTCTTTTATTTCCTAGGTTGATTTGTACTATATTTGTCTTAGTAATTGGTGCTTTTTGTGTTTTTCTCCAGTAGAATCAACTTCAGAATTTTAGACATGAAGGCATACTTGCTTTTATGAAATAATTCTTTACTTAAAATATAATTTTCTTTACCTTTAATTTAAGGTTTAACACACAAAGATTTATATAATTATTAATATTTAACAAAAATAAATGTCTTTTTTACATTTGTTTTTATTTAAGTATGATTTGCCAACACATAGTGTAACACCCAGTGCTCATCCCATGAAGTGCCCTCCTCAGTGAATTTAGTGTCACTAATTCTTGGAAGCTCTTTATCTCTCCTTCTATTCTGAATGAGAGTCTTGCTGGATAAAGTATTCTTGGCTGCATGTTCTTCTCATTTAGTACCCTGAGTATATCCTGCCAGCCCTTTCTGGCCTCCAGGTCTCTGTGGAGAGGTCTGCTATTAATCTTTCTCCCCATATAAGTTAGGGATCTCTTGTCTCTTGCAGCTTTAAGTATTTTCTCTTTATCTTTGAAACTTGCAAGTTTCACTATTAAATGTCGAGGTGTTGAATGGTTTTTATTGGTTTTGGGGAGGGATCCTGTCTATCTCTTGGATCTGAATGCCTGTTTCCCTCCCCAGATTTGGGAAGTTCTCAGCTATAATTTGTTCAAATATACTTTGTGGTCTCTCTCAGCCTCTCCTGGAATCCCAATTAGACATATATTCTTCCTTCTCAAGATATCATTTATTTCCCTAAGTCTTTTTTTTTTTTTTTGTGGGCTCTTAATCACTTTTCTCTTTTTTCCTCAGCTTTCTTTCTTACCATCAACTTGTCTTCTATGTCACTCACTCTTCCACCTCATTAACCCTAGCAGTTAGATCATCCAGTTTGGATTGCATCTCATTTCATCTATTTTTAATTTAAGCCTGATTAGATCTCAAATCCTCAGTAATGAAGTCTCTAGAATCATTTACACTTTTTTTCAGAGCCACCAGTAGCTATATAATTGTACTTCTGAATTGAATTTCTGACATATTTAAATCTAAATTCCGTAGCTCTGTGGCAGAGAGTATTGTTTCTGGTTCTTTCTTTTGTGATGAATTATTCCTTCTAGTCACTTTGTCCAGTGCAGAGTGGCTGTATGAGCGGGCTGAGTCAAAAATATCAACCATGACATAGTAAAATACATGCTAAATGATTCCAAAGAGGTCAGAGACCAGGAAAAAAAAAAGAAAGAAAGAAAGAAAGAAAGAAAGAAAGAAAGAAAGAAAGAAAGAAAGAAAGAAAGAAAGAAAGAAAGTAAAATAAGGGCAGCCCGGGTGGCTCAGCAGTTTAGCACCACCTTCCACCCGAGGTGTGATCCTGGAGACCCAGGATCGAGTCCCACATTGGGCTCTCTGTGTGGAGCCTGCTTCTCCCTCTGCCTGTGTCTCTGCTTCTCTCTCTCTCTCTCTCATGAATAAATAAATAAAATCCTAAAAAAAAAGAAAAAAGAAAAAGAACAGAACAAAATAAAGCAAAGGACCACTAAAGTGAAAAACAAATTTTAAAACAAAGTAGTAAAAGTAAAAAGCCAAAAACCAAAAACAAAGAAGAAGAAAAAAGTAAAGAAAAAAAATGGGGGGGGGGGATGGTGGTGGTGAGGAAGTCGTAGTGGAGAGAGTGTAGTCTACATGAGGGGTCCTAGAAGGTGATCCTCTTAGTTCTGAGTGTATTTTCTTCTGTGTGTTAGAAGATGCTCAATCCCAAATTTATATAAACCAGCAATACTTATATAAATCCCCAACATTGACCACAAAAACATAAAAAAAGATAAAAGATGGGGGGCAGAATGGGAAGGAAGAGAGAATATAATCTCACAGAATGAAGCAACATAGTGTTCTACTTGGTTCTGGGTATATTTTGGTCGTGGGTTAGAGGGTACTAACTTCCACCATTGTAAAACAAAGCGAAGAGAAAAAACAAAAAGCAAAAACAAATACCCACATCTTGTATTATCTACCAAAATTAAATTGAATACTTTGAAGGGAATACAGAAGTGAAAAATATATCTAAGACATATAATTGTAGAAATATTAAAGTCAAAAAGGAAAAAAAAAACTTAAAAATGAAGAGTTGGTAAAATATTGTAAGTAAGGTGAGAAAAGAGAAAAAAATATTGGATATTTTTAGTCTGATATAAAAATGAGTCATGGATCCCTGGGTGGCGCAGCGGTTTGGCGCCTGCCTTTGGCCCAGGGCACGATCCTGGAGACCCGGGATCGAATCCCACATCGGGCTCCCGGTGCATGGAGCCTGCTTCTCCCTCTGCCTGTGTCTCTGCCTCTCTCTCTCTCTGTGTGACTATCATGAATAAATAAATAAAATCTTTAAAAAAAAAAAAAAAAAAAAAAAAAAAAAAAAAAAAATGAGTCATAACGGAGGTCAAAGAGGAAAAAGAGGAAGACCCTGTACTTCTATATACTATTTTCCCTCAGTTCTGGAGCTTTCCAAAGCTACTTGTTCAGTAAACTTGCTCTTCCCTTGTTCTCCCAGCAGTTCTTCTGGGGGAGGGGGCCTGCTGTGCTGATTTTTAGGTGTCTGTGCCTGGGCAGAAATGCTCCACCCTTGCCAGGTGCGGGGCTCAGTATGAGCTATTTATCCTCTGAGGCCTCTGTTCCTTGGGGCCCCGCCTCTCCCAGGTACAAGGTGAAACAAAGAGGAAAAAAATGGCGGGGGCCAAATCCAGCTCTGGAGTCCAGCTCCCCGCAAGTACCTAACCAGAGTCTCCCAGTCCTCATTGGCCTAGATACTCCTGGGACCAGGCACAGGTGCACTAATCTGCACAGCTTGCAGGGCGCTCAGTGCAAGAGAGTTCTCACTTTCCTGTGCCCTCCCTGTTTCTGCCTGTCCCAGGGGGAATGGAGGATTGCCAGCCTTGCCGACGTGGGTACCCTGGTATCCAGGGCCTTGCGCAGCTGGACTCGCACTCCCAGGGACCGCCTCTCCTGAAGGGAACAGAGTAGCGCCACCTCTGTCCATTGCTGGTCTCTATTGTAAAGGCGGCTCCAGAGCCCACCCACCTAACTGACTGGCTTCTCCCAAATGCCCTAGAGGGCTGCGGCACTCCAGCCCTTTACCAATATCGGACCGCAGTTTGCGGTGATCTTTCCTTTGGGGGCCCCTTCTCTTATAGTGACTCCAGGAATCTTGAGGCTTCACTGCCCCTCCTGCGATTCTGTCCGATTTTCCTGCTAAGCACTTTTCCATCATGGAAAACTCTGGCCTGGATTTTTAAAGTTCCCACTTCTCCAGGGCTGGGCTTTTGTGCCGCAGAGGCTTTCATGGCTCAGCTTTAGCCCTGCTAGTCAGGGTTTCCGTCCCCCCATTTTATTCTTTTTTGTTTGTTTGTTTTTTACTGCCTTCCTACCTTGTTAAAAGCAAAAACTTAGGATGCTTGGATGACTCAGCAATTGAGTGTCTACCTTTGGCCCAGGGTGTGATCCTGGAGTCTCAGGATCAAGGCCCACACCCGGCTCCCTGTGTGGAGCCTTCTTCTCTCTCTCCCTATGTCTCTGCCTCTGTCTCTGTGTGTCTCTCATGAATTAATAAATAAAATCTCAAAAAAAAAAAAAAGGAGCAAAAAATTTTCCCTCTGTAGCATTCCAACTGTTCTCTCTTTAAATCTCAGGTTGAATTCGTAGGTGTTCAGGATGTTTTGAAAGTTATCGAGGTAAGTTTGTGGGACCAGATGAGTTGAGGACCCCTACTCTTCCACCATCCACCCTCCCTCCAAAATAAATGTCTATTAAAGGCCTACTATGTGCCAGGTATTTTGCTAGTTATGGTGGTAAGAACTAAAAATAAGATTAGGGGGGATCCCTGGGTGGCGCAGCGGTTTAGCGCCTGCCCTTGGCCCAGGGCGCGATCCTGGAGACCCGGGATCGAATCCCACGTCGGGCTCCCGGTGCATGGAGCCTGCTTCTCCCTCTGCCTGTGTCTCTGCCTCTCTCTCTCTCTCTCTCTGTGTGTGTGACTATCATAAATAAATAAATAAATAAATAAATAAATAAATAAATAAATAAATAAATAAAAAATTTAAAAAAAAGATTAGGGATCTGCTCCACAAAGCTTAACACCCAGTAGGGGAGATTAGATATAATAATAAAATATTTCAATAAAGGAAGAATGAAATACCCTGTGGGAAGCCCCAAAACGAGACACCTGAATAGTGACTGAAAATTATCCTGGAAGTTTAAAAGAATTGATCATTTGAGCTGTGGGGTTTTTCTTGTTGTTTTGTTTTGCTTTGCTTTGTTCTTAAAGATTTTATTTGTTGGGATGCCTGAGTAGTTCAGTGGTTGAGTGTCTGCCTTCAGCTCAGGGGATGATCTCGGAGTCCCAGGACTGAGTCCCACCTCAGGCTCCCTGCATGCAGCTTGCTTTCTCCCTCTGCTTATGTCTCTGCCTCTCTCTCTGTATATCTCTCATGGATAAATAAAATCTTTAAAAAATAATAAAGATTTTATTTATTTATTTGTTTATTTATTTGAGAGATAGACAGCATAAGCAGAGGAGAGAGAGCCAATCTCCAGAAGCCTCCCTGCTAGGCACAGAGCCTGACACAGGGCTCCATCCCAAGACCCTGAAATCATGATGTGAATCAGACCCAAAATCAAGAGTCAGATTCTTGACTGACTGAGCCATCCAGGTGCCCCTCATTTGAGCAGTCTTTAAAAGTTTAAAAAGATCTCAAAAGGAGAGAGCATGGGGATGACGAGAGAAGAACTATAGTTCTTCTATAGAGAGAGAGCTTAAAGCACAAGGACAGTGTCAGGGAAATTAAGGACACATTCAGCCTGACCAACCAAACTCACCTTCTTCTGAGGTTCATGGAATACTAAGTGGAAGAGTGGAGAGTAGTCCAGAACAGCGGTATAACTGACAAACCTTCTAGATTCTTGAATGCTAGCCAAGGGGCTTAAGTTTCCTTGTTGAAAAACTGACTGTTTCAGCTTTGGAAAATGTGTAACATCATTAGTATGTGGAATAAATTGAGGGTAGGAGAAAATAGTGGCAGAGATATTGGTAAGAAAGCCACTGCAATAAGCTCTTGAGTTCTTATAATGTCTTTGTGAATGTAAAGTAAGGGGAATGTGTAAGAAACATTAGTATGTCCTGTTCAAAGAGCCCATAAAGACTACATGGAATAAACTAGCAAAACTTCTCCCAATTAAGAAGTTTATTATTTGACTAGATGACTTTCTATTTTTCACTCAAGAACCCTGATGTGTAATTAGTTTGTATTTACTAAGGCAAAAGTGAAGAAAAACTGAGTAAGAAGTAGAGAGCAAAGTTCTGGGAATAAAATGATTTTAAGCAAAGGGGCAGGTATTACAAAGAATAACCATATGGACTTTACTCAAGAACTAAAGAGCTCCCTGAAGTGAAGCAAAGATGATGCTATAGGAGGGCCTGTGCATTTATGAATACTCACTCACTCTCAGGCACTAGAGCACAGTGGCTTGCTTGGATGTTGTCACTCAGACCCATTGTATTTCTGTAGGACCAGCGTTCACATTCTTTTTTGGTCTTTTTCTAAGATTTTATTTATTTATTCATGAGAGACACAGAGAGAGGAAGAGACATAGGCAGAGGGAAACAGCAGTTCTTACCTCTTAACAACCATTATGACCCTGAGCCCATGCCGTGCATGAGCCTCAGTGATTGGCTTCAGTACCCTAAGCCTGCTCTCAACACTTATCTAAAGTCATTTTTCTGGACATCCATTATCTTCCAGCACTTAAGGAATTGGGATTCTCATGATACCAGCAAATAGGGAGGTGAATGTCTTGCTCTAGGCAAGTCTTAAGACACTCAGAGCAAACCCACAACCCTTAAAATACAGAGAGCAGATAAAAATAGTCTTTAGTATGGTTAATGAACAAGTGCATTCTTTGCATTCAGACAAATTTTTATTTCTTAGGAGGAGAGTAAGCTTCGAGAGTTTAAAGACCTACTTTAAGAAAAAAAAAAAAAAAAACACCAAGCTGTAGTACTATTGTTTATTTTCCTATGGAAATTTTTAAAATCACCCACCATTTTAATGTTTATTGAAAATATGTTCTAATTTCTTTATATTCATAGTAATATGATGTATGCAGCTGTTTATTCATTAGAGACAGTTGGCTTATGATCAGTTTGTAAATAAATGTGAAAAAACATAGTTTTAACAACAATAATAGAAAAGAATATAACCTATAAATTAAATTTATGATTAATGCATACTATGGTTTCTCTTTTAAATAACTATTTTAATTAGTTGTTTATAATACCAAGAGTATTTAAATTCCCTTTATTATGGAAATAGATAATGAGAATATTTTCCATAATTTTGTAAATATTTAACTTATTTTTCTATCCAGTTGTTACTTTATTTTTTTATTTATTTTTAAACCATGGATTAATTTTTACATACGTTATGTTAGTTTCATGTGCACAGCATAGTGATTCAATGATTCTATACATTACTCAGTGCTCACCACAAGTGTAGTCACCATCTGTTGCCATATAATATTATTATAATATTGACTATATTCCTTATACTGTACTTTTTGTCTCCATAATTTATTTATTTCACAATAGGAAGTTTGTATCTTTTAATCCCCTTTACCTATTTTGCCCATTCTTCTAGTCCCTTAACTTCTTTTTTTTTTTTTTTAAGATTTTATTTATTTATTTGACAGAGAGAAAGAAAGAGCAGGCATAAGAAGGAGGAGCCACAGGGAGAGGGAGAGGAATAAGCAGACCCCCATGGATCAAGTAGCTCAATGTGGAGCTAGATCCCAGGATCCAGGGATCATGACATGAGCCAAAGGCAGACGTGCCTAACTGACTAAGCCACCCAGGTGCCCCATTAACTTCTTATTAATAAATAAAAGTTTGACTATTCCCAGTTGAGTTATTGTTCAAATACAGTTTACAATTCAAACACTCTAAAGATTACCCTATTTCTTAAAAATAGTTATGTTACTGTTATCACCATTATCAAACTTAATTGCATATATTAAGACAGATGAAAATAACATATGTCAAAAGACCACTCAAGTCAAAAAGTAGTCCCTCATTTGAAATGAAAAATCAAAGCAAAGATTTCTACCCACCAAAATGGATATGTTTGCTAAAATGATAGAAATGAAAGAGCAATAATTTTTACATTGATTTTCATTCACCATACTCAAATTTATAAGAATTTGAGAGTGGAAATGGAAAATAGAAATTGTATGTAAATAACATAGACATAAGAAAAAAGAATACAATATTTCCTAAAAAAGCTTATTTTACCTTACAGTAGAACCTACAATTTTCTTCATAATCTTAAGTACATCATACAAACATCCATAGCTAAATTAAAAACCTAAAAATAAAATGATTCCTCAAGACTAGTATACAAAAAAACTTCATATTTTATATTTCGAATTCTCCAATGACATATTTTAGGACACTGGGCTGTATATAAATAAATTTTATAAACATACATAATATACCTCACTAAAATTCTTTGAATATTTAAGGGGATCACATTATTACATAAAGGAGAACTCTTCAGTATGGCATTTTCAGGTGAAAGAGTTTATTTCCCACATTCTAATATAAGTATTCTGGGAAAATCTATCTATTAATTCAGTATTTTCAAAATCTCCTTGTATGAATTTGTCTAATGTATAAGATTTATGTGATATCACTTTCTAGAAATAAGCTAGGAAGGAAAAAGTAATATGATTTTACTTCTTAAGTGAAAAAAATAGAAAAAGTTAAATAATGATGTTTAAAAATATCATAATGTTGCCACTATTAGAGTATCTTACAAATTATGTGAGGATAAAGTAGAAAAGAAAGTTAATACTTACAGTCAGAGAGGAAATGCAAGAAAATCAAAAAGTCAAATATATAAAACAAAATGACAGTAGACCAAGAAGAGTTATAGCAATGAATGTAAATCTGAAATTATGACATGAGCTGAAGTCAGATACTTAATGGATTTAGGCACCCAAGTGCCCCAATACAGAATTATAATTATATCACTATGAAACAAGTGGAAATGAAATATCTGGTAAAATGTCTAATATCTAAAAAAAGGAATCCACCTCAAGATATAGTTACTAAAATCATGTCATTGAAGTAGATGTAAGTTATAGGAAAATTCCCAAAATATGACGAGTAAGAGTATCCTAATGTTATACATTATATTATATTATATTATATAGAGAGTTCAACTGTAATGTATATCTAGATACTGTAGATAGCTCAATATGCAGAGAGATATGGATATAAAGAGTATATATTTATATAACAAGGAAAGCAATAAAGACACACACCAAAATATTAATGGTCATCATATCTGAATAATAGTAGTCATCTTCCTCATAGTTTCCTAATTATACTTCCTGCAAAATTTTTTTTTTATGACAGACCAAAGGGTGAGGAAGGTACAAGTTTTCTTTGTTTCTTCTTTAAAAAGGGAAGAAAAAAAACCATAATCATTTAAAGAAAGAATTATACAGTTATATCCTGGACTCAAAATTTAGTGACACTACTTTGTTTTGTAGAAAAACGTAAGCCACTAGTGCTTAGCCACTAATGCTTAAAACAATTAAAGAGAAAGAAATTACATTTTATTTTGCCCAAATTTTCATTTGTTGATATTTGGGAATGTTAGATTTCATAATATAAGCTGCATTTTTCTATTGGTGACCGTAGACATGTCATAACATATTTCTACCATTACTGGTCCCCACTTACACAGATAATTGATAGAATCTTTGTTTCAAATTTACTGCTTATACCAAAAAAAATTTTCTTGCAGAAAAACATAGTATTTCAATCTAAAAAAAATCAAATTTAATTATGATAGTTAAAATATCATATATGTATTAAAGGATAATTTTGTAATGTATTATAATTTAGATCTCACCTTTAGTTTGAAAATAAGTAGAGTTATACTATATGTTGACTTATTGAATTTAAATAATTTTTTTAATGTAAAAAACATTCTTAACTTGCAAGTCCAACAAAAACAAGAGTGGGCCAGATTGGGTCCATGGGGCATTGTCTGCCAACTTTTGTTTTATATGACAGCACTTCACGTGTTTGGAGAAAATTGTAATAGACTTTCTATAATTTCCAGTTGCTAATAAATATTCTTTTTAAATAAAATGTTTTGAATTGGCATGGGTATCAAGTTAGCTGAGGTGACTTACTACACAGTTATATAAGCAACTGAACTATAAATAAAAATGTAAGTTCATGAGTATAAAAAAAGAAAAGAAGTGAAGTTATGTCCTTTCATAAATACCACTTTAAATCAGAATTTCCCGGGGACGCCTGGGTGGCTCAGCGGTTGGGCGCCTGCCTTTGGCTCCGGGCGTGATCCCCGGATCCGGGATCAAGTCCCGCATCGGGCTCCCTGCGAGGAGCCTGCTTCTCCCTCTGCCTATGTCTCTCTGCCTCTCCTCTCAATCTGGGTCTCTCATGAATAAATAAGTAAATCTTTAAATAAAAAAATAAATCAGAGTTTCTCGTTACTGACACTATTGACATTTTGGACTGAATAATTCTTTGTTGTGGGGTGCTGAGTTAAGGATAGAATGATAAGAATTAGAAAAGGTTTCTTAGATATAAAAGATTGTGGAAGAAGGATTTGAGAAGCAGTGATTCATATCATTTACTAAACCATGTAGATTTCAAGGTTTCTAGAAATCTAACAACCATGCTAGGGTTTGAATTTTGATTTAGTAGATTGATTTTACCAGGAAGATTCCTTCTGACTCCAGGCCGGGCTTCCATCTGATAGATCACCAAAGAAGCCTGTTAATAATACATTATTATTAATACATCCAAAAATACATCCAAAGTGTTTTTTAATAGAGACCATCTCCTTCAGAATTGCCTAGAGTGGAGGCAACCATCACACATAAACATTAATGTTTGAGAGCTGATACTTTAGAGTTCTCTCTCTAGGTATGCCAAGGAACACCATTTTATGCATGTGTCCTAAAATCATTTTAGAAACATGCAGAACACCTCACAGGACCACTAAATAGATTTGGAGATGAACCTCATGAAAAAATATAGATAACAAGAGTTCATATATATTTATTTCACTGCCAATATGAGTCATTTCGGTGATGTTGTGGTATTATTTTGAAAGCTCTTCTAGGATTTGCAACACCAATCAGCATATCGGTGATCCTGAATTTTTAACTTTGGAAGTTTACCCAAAATATAAAAAGTTCTCTGTGTCTACTTACATCTGTACCAGAGCACGATCACTGCAAATGAAGACATTTTATGACAAAGTATGGTAACAAGAGACCCTTCTAATAGTTCACCATCTATTATCTACCAAAAGTAAAGTCTCCTCGAGAATAGCAACATCACAAGAAGATAGGTCACATGGCTGTATACTCTAGAAAAGCTGAGAGGAATCACAACATACCTTTTGAATCTAACTCCCTTTTGAGTCTTCTATTTTCAAAGATTACAGAAAACTGATGTAAGCTTTTAGCTCCTTGCCCTGTGTCAGTCCTAAATATACAATGTAAATGAGAAGACATTGATAGGTCAAAGAATAAAATGTTTCTCAGGGTGTGTAAAAATGGGCAGCACAGAAAAGTTGGCTAGTTATCCCAGATAAAGAATACTTGGGTGGATCCTTCAGTTTTCCTTTCCCTATATTTGCTAGAGAAGTCACTGCCTTCTTTAAAAATGAGCAGGTGGTTGTGATGGCTAATTTTATGTGTCAACTTGGCTAGGCTAACAGTACCCAATTATTTAATTAAACGCTAATCTAGGTGTTGCTATGCAGGCATTTTGTAGATGTGGTTAACATCTATAATCAGTCAACATTAGTAGAGGACATTATCCTCGATAATGTGAAAGTTTCACCCAATCAGGTAAAAATCTTAAGAGGGAAAACTCAAGGTTTCCTTGACAAGAGATTCTGCCTCAATACTGTCGTATCAGCTCATGCCTCAGTTTCCAGCCTGCCAGCATGGCCCTACACTCGGACTGGCCAGCCCTCCCACACAACCTACAATGATGTGAGCCAATCTGCCCTCTCCCTCTGTGTTTGTTTCAGTGTTTGTGGTCTCTTGTGCCTGTGTGTGTAACTCCTATTGATTCTGTATCTTTGGAAAACCCTGACTGATACAAAATATGGTACCAAGAGTGATGTTTCTAGAAGAACAGAATCTTAAAGATGAGTTTTTCTTAATTGGTTCTGTGAATTTACAATTGGTTCTCATTCTGATTATATTTAAAGATACTAATGACTATGTTTCCAGTGGCAAAGAGGGCACTGACTCAATAGAGGCAGAGAGAGTTATAGAGAGATATCCTATTCATTCTGCTTCTCTGAGAACTCTGTCTTGATACGATAGCCTAATATTAAGATTGCAATCAGCTTTGTTGAGCTAGAAAATGGATAAAATGGTGCAGGCAGATTCAGTTGCCTTTGATCAGCCCTCCACAGCCCCCTCCAGGCTCAACAATCTGAAAGATTAAAAACCCTATGATAAAAGCCTTAGAGGAAAGAATTTTCAGAGAAGTTTCAAATGAGGAAATTCCGATTAGAGAGAGTGTCACGTGGATCGTGGAAAATGGAAGTATGCCTTTCTCTTCCAGACTCTCTTTTCGGGCCATGCCAGCAGCTGAAAACTCAAGAAGCAGCTGATACTACAGTATTGAGGGAAAATGTCTCCTTCTCAAGGAAACCTCAATTTTTCCTCTTAAGGCTTTCAACTGATTGAGTGAAATTTTTCCATATTATGAAGGAAACTCTCTAATTTCTAATGTCAACCGATTATAGATGTTAACTCTAATATGCCTTCTTCATTCACCATCTTCAACTCCAAACTTATGCAGAAATGTACCAACCACAGATCAAACTTTAATTCATCTTTGCTCTTTTCCTCAAAGAAATATAGTCTAACCAGGAAAACTAATGAGACCTCTGAAGAATAAAACCTCTACAGAAGACCATAAGCTGAGCAAAAATAAAAGGTGAAGAAAATCAATGAACCGGTAAGAATAAAAAGTTAAAATAAGCAAAATGAATATCCTCAAAGAGATCAAAAAAGTTATATTATCCTCAAAGAGATCAAAAAAGTTATAGTAACATGAAGCAAGGTCAGATATTTATCCAAATGGACAAAGTGTTATATATAAAACACATAATAGCTGAAGTGAAAATATCAAATATGAATTTAATAGCAGAATAATAGTTACGAAGTTAAAAGATCAGGTCAAGAAATTCTAGAAAATACCAGAAGTGGATAAAGATAAATAATGTAAAAAGGAAAAAGTTAAGGATATAAATGGTAGAAGTATAAGAAAAAAACATGAGAAAAATTTTAAATAATAAAACCTGATAATTTCTAAGAAATAAAGAAAGACTAAAACTTTAAAAAGACTCTCATACACAAACACAAATCAAGAGAAATTATAATGAAATTCAAAAATATCTAAAATAACATGACAATCCTCTGGGTTTCTAAAGAAAGTAGATGTGCCTTAAAGCAAGCATCAGATTGCCATAGCAAATTATTGACACAGTAGGAGAGAAAACAGTATTACATTATTCTTAAATTACTGGAGACAAATAAATTAATGCCATAATTTTATAATAGCAGATGCTCATTTAAAGAAACACACAAAATAAAAATGTTTTCTAATACACAAAGTTTCAAAGTTTTCAATATAAAAGAACCTACTTGAGGGAACCCTGGGTGGCACAGTGGTTTGGCGCCTGCCTTTGGCCCAGGGCGTGATCCTGAGACCCGGGATCGAATCCCACATCGGGCTCCCAGTGCATGGAGCCTGCTTCTCCCTCTGTCTGTGTCTCTGCCTCTCTCTCTCTCTCTGTGACTATCATAAATAAATAAAAATTAAAAAAAAAAGAACCTACTTGAAATTCTACATGGGAAAAATAGTCATAAAGGGTAGAAATAAATCCAGGAGGATGCTAATGCATAAGTGGTAAGGGTGAGTAATTAAATTACTGAACTGACTATTATCTATGTGCAGTAAACAAAAAACATTTAAAAGAACACATAATCAAACTCAAAATAGTACCAAAATTATGGTTTTGGATGTTGGGATAGAGAATGAGCAATCAGAAAATAAATTCATGCCAGGTATATAGAGAGGAAAGAAAATATTATAATGTCAAGAAAGTGATAGAGAGCATGCTTTTAAATGATCTTGATTAATTAGACACCAGATGAAGCACAAAAAAAGAGGAATTTATAAATTCTGCATACCTGCAAAAGAAAATTATATCTATTAACTTTTACACAATGAGGGGAGAGTGATGGATTTAAAAAGCTTATAGTAGGGGCACCTAGGTGGCTCATTCGTTTAGGCCTCCAACTCTTGATTCAGGTTCAGGTCATGATCTAATGGATACTGGAATTGAGCTCCATGTTGGGGGGGAGGGGACGGGTCCCTGCTCCTCAGGGTCCTTCTGCCCTTCTCGCCACTCTCTCTCTCTCACTAAAACAAATAAATAAATCTTTAAAAAAGCTTAATAGTAAAGGAATAGAGGAAGACATGCAAGGAGAGAGGAACCAATGGAAGGCAAGAGTAGAAATTTTAATAATAAACCCTCATTTTAAAAAAACCTAATAGTATAAGTAATCCTTAATATAAAGCTTCTGTAAATAAGCAAAGGAGGAATTTTTGGGACCTTCACTTTTTAAACTGTAACCATTTTCTTACAGGCCACAAAAATCATGAATCATTAAAGTAAAATCCAGACTATATAAACAATTCTTGCAATTCACTAATAAAAAGACAAATTCAATTAAAACACATGGGACAAAATCTTGAATGGACAATTCAAAAAAGAATGTATAAAAATGGCCAATAAGAATATGAAATATGCTCGACCTCATTAGAAATCAGGGAAATCAATTAAAACCTCAAAGATCTCTTTGTAAACATCTAGTAAAATGGCTAAAATTAAAAAGATTGACAGCACCAACTGTTGGCAAGGATTTGGAGCAACCAGACTCAAGTATAAACCATACAACTGCTCTGTAAAACTGTGGCGGTTAAACATCTATTATTTGACCAAGCAGGTTCACTCCTCGATATTTACACAAGAGAAAAGAAAGCATGAGCCAGAACACATCTAAAGGAGTTTCACAACAGCTTTATTCATATTTCTGTAATCTGAAAAGAGCCCAAACAATTGTCAACAGGACAATGGATGAGCAAATTATAGTATATTCATTTACTAGAACATTCTTCAGCAATAAAGGGGACAAATTACTAATACAAGCCAATGAAGATTTTCCTGCTGTTTTTATTGTGAAGATTTTAGTGGTTTTTTTTTAGCGTTCTTTCTTATTTTTTGATGATTCTCAAAAAGATTACACTGAATAACAAGACAGATACACTAAAGAACAAACGGTGTAATATCACTGTGTGTCAACTGCCTCAAGTGACAATTCCAGATGAGGCAGAAACGGCTTCACAAGAGGGGGAGTGGTTGCCTTTGCTGGCAAGAAACACTCACTGGACTTCTGACTGCAAGTACTAAGAAATATCTGAATCTACCAAAGTTCCCATTTCAATTCTTACACTCCTACTCATTTTCCACAAACACCCCAATTTTAAATAAGACCTTAAAGGAAGCTATGAATTCAACTTACTTTGGAACTCAGCAACCCAGAGGATTAGACTCTGTTTCTGGTTTTTTATATTACCATAAGTCTTCAAGGATAAGATTCTATCAGGAGGATAGAAGATCGCTCATCTTCTGATAATTCAGTGAGCAGAGATTTTAAAGCTTTAAGCTTATCCTTTTTTTTTCTAAGTCCTCTAAAGGAGCTAAAAATATCCAGCCCATCCAACACACAGTATTTATATTACTTAACAAGCACTTCATTCTAGATGATTCCGGCCCATGACATAAGTAAGTCATTCACAGTTATGTGCCATAAACTACCATTGCATTACTCTCTGATTTTAAATTCTGGAATCTAGAAGGATATTTACTATTTTAAAACTCTACCAGATCAGTTCAGCTATCTCAGCCTTCTATTTTCTTAAGAATCTGACCTCCAACATCTCCAGGTAATATTTACTCTCTCAGTCTGTATTTAGTACAAGAAAGAAGAATCCATTCTAAGTTATTTATATAAAAAGAGATTTATTGCAGGGTATTAAGTGGCTTAGAAAAATTTTGGAAGGGATTATAAGAACCAAGTTTGAGCTGGTAGGAGTGAGCCAAAAGCCATCTCAAAGAATTAGACCTCCAACCACTCCTTTAGCCAGGATCAGGTGGCTGCCTGTCAAAATGGAAGCTGCCACAATGTACCCTCTGCTATACTCTGTGTTTCCATTGCATGAATCTGCTTATATATTAGAGTTAAATTAGGTAATACAAAAAGTATAGTATAAAAAAAAAAGTATAGTATAAAAATTGCATTGGTTTACAAGAATTTTTCCCAGTTTATTAATCTTTTATACCAAACACCTGAAGGCCAAGTACTCTTAACAAGTCCAGTACAGCAAACACCAATAGGTGGCACTCTCTCCCTGAACATACTATTCACCCCATCTTCTTCCTCTTGAGCTCAGTTTGCTAGGTATTCTTGGAAGGCTCTAGTGTGGGATTTTCTCCTGTTTCTGTGTATGTTACCCTTACTTCAATAACATAGCATAACACAAAAGGTTTGAGGAACACATAGCCATTTTATATCAGAAAATCCTATTCAATAGCCTCTGTTAGAAGACACATTATTAAAGTGAATGCCATTACACCTATTATTCTATTCATTTTTTGCATGACACTTTGGATTGCTAGAACCTGAATCATATCCAGAGCACGAGAAATGAGACAGCTGAGCTACAGTCATTTTAGCCCTTTTGTTTGTTTGTTTTGTTTTGTTTTGTTTTTGCATATGAGAAAGCAGGGGAATGGTTGTTGAAGCAACCAACCTAAAATATCTATCAAACAGGGGGCTGTTGCCAGCTGGAACCAAAGAAATATAGAAAACCACAAGGAAAGAACTCTCAAAAAAAAACTAACTAAAATCTTCACAATAAAAAAAAAAAAACAGGAAAATCTGCATTTGTCTCACAAAAGAATCTGATGTCATATCACTACCATATTGGTTATTTTGAGATGTTTTCTGTCCCCTACTTCTCCATGACTTCCATCAATCCTGAAAGCCTTCAACTCCACCAAAAAAAAAAAAAAAAAAAAAGCACCTCACAAGTAAGAGAATGTGGGCAAGAAAGAGATGTCAAACATCAACTCCTCCTTATATTCCAGACTTCTATTTCTAGATAGGGTTTCCCTACTAAGGAGGGAGAAAGATTTGAATTATATAAACGGTAAGGTTACTATTTTAGATGTCATGTTGACCAAAAGAAGCATGGGATATATCTAATATTTCACCCAAAGCCAAGAAAAGTTTCTGCATATGGAAATCACAAAACTTGGAGGGGAAAACATCATCTTTTGCTTGGACCCTACTATGTACATCTCATTCAACAAATCTCTTATGTTACTTTAGATGATATTTATCTTAGATAACAGAGTGTTTTCAATTCTTTACATTTCTATGCTATAATCATGCAACTATGACCATGATATAGCTTCCTTATGGGTAAAGTATACTTGCCTTTATCTTGACATTGGATTTGGACACGGAATTCCTTTGGCAAATGGGATGTTAGTGGAAGGTATAGAAGTAGAGACTTGAAATATGATTGTGGAGTTTGGCTTGCCTTCCTTAACTCGGGTGATGAATCATGAAGTAAAATGACTTTAGCAAGCCATTTTCTTTCAAGCTGGATCACAGAACAGAATACATAGAGATATCCACATGCACTGAGTAATTGCTGGAGCCAGAACATTGAGCATCATGGGGAACAGACCTGAACCCAGTCTGTAGTCTGAGTTGGAATCCTGAAGCCTAGCTTCTGGAACACAGCCTAAACCAGCCATGTGTTGTCACTCAATGACTCATGAGTATGAAAATATTTTTTTCTTTTCTTTTTTTTTATCTTTAAACCATGGAGTGATGTGTTATAAAGCATTATTGCAGTAATAGCTGACTGATACACATCAGTATTTCAATTAAATAATTTTATTCCTTACCAAAATACATTGTGATGACTCATCTTAGTTTATAAAATCAACATAATATATTTGGGTAAGGAGGTATGTTAAAACCACTGTGAAAGAAATAAGTAGAAAATAATAACTTTTCATAAGTAAAAATGAGAGTAAGACCACCCCACGGTGAGTGTTTGTGATGGATGCCTAGGGCACTGCTGCCCTCAGGGGGACTTGCGCGGCTCCCAGACAGACCGTCCTGTCCCTGGCTGAGTGAGCAGCAGGGCCATGACCTCTCTAAAAAAAAAAAAAAAACTGACAATACATTTTCTAACCTTGCACAAATATTTCTTGCTTCTGCAGAGTATCTCTTTTTTGTTAGTTAGAAGATCAGGTGAAAATGTCTTCACAGAAAAAAAATCTGAACTAATAGTAATAAATGTATAGGGGGGATTTGTTGTTTGTGGGGTGAATTTTATCAAAAACTGTCTTTACATAGAACTTATATTAATTATGCCAATCATCAAATGCCATCGAATGAATGCCAATCATTCATTTATTTATGAGATAAAATATATGCAAATTTCATGTATACGTTAAATTTCATATATTTTTTCTTTTGATATTTTATTACAATGCTGAGAAATTCCTCTTTTAATAATGATTCCTTTTTCACAGACAGGAAGACTGAGGTTAAATATTTTTGCTAAAAATGTTAGTGAACAGGCGGGGGCGGGGCAAGATGGTGGAAGAGTAGGGTCCCCAAGTCACCTATTCCCACCAACTTACCTAGATACCTTTCAAATCATCCTGAAAACCTATGAATTTGGCCTGATATTTAAAGAAAGAACAGCTGGAATGCTACAGAGAGAAGAGTTTGTGCTTCTAACAAGGTAGGAAGATGGAAAAATAAATAAATAAAAAAGAATCAAGTGGCAGAGGGGCCCCCAGGAGGAGCCAGGCTAAGGCCAGGCCGCCAGAGCCTCCAGAAGAGGAAAGCCCAGTCCCGGAATGCAGAAACTTTAAAAATCTTCCCGGATGATAAGGCACTCACAGGGCTCGGGCAGGATCCCAGGAGGCACAGTGGAGTCCCCAAGTTCCCAGGGTCACTAACAGAGGAAGCGAGCCCCAGAGGAGAGCGCACCACACACCACAGGCCAAGAGCAGTAAAGGGCAGGAGCCTACTCCTGGCACAGCCCCAGAACAGCTCAGGTGGCAGCTCCACGCAAAGGGGGGTGCATGGCCCCAGGAGTGCGATTCCAGCAGCGCAGGCCCCAGATCCCAGGACGCCATGAAACACAGTCCAGGATTTTGTGCTCCCCTTGGGACAGGCGAAGGTGGGGAGGGCACAGGACAGCGAGGATGCTCCTGCTGCCAGGTGGCCCCGAGCTGAGCAGGTCAGCACCCCCCACCGCACCTGGGAGCATCCAGGCCAGTGCGGACTGGGAGCTGCGGTTGTTACTGCAGGAGCTGACTCTAGGGCTGGAGAGCTGGCCACTGCCACTTTTGTTGTTCTTCTAGGTGTCACCCTGTGCCTAGGACGGAGCTGGACCACCAGGAAGAGATGCCTCATGGGATAAACAACTCCCACTGAGCCTTGCACCTGACAGGGGCGGGGCAGCTCCCCCAGGTGCACACACCTGAGAATCAGTACAGCAGGCCCCTCCCACAGAAGACCAGCTGGAAGGACAGGGGAAGAGCAAGTCCTTGACCAAGCAGCACTGGAAAGCTCCAGGGGAAGTTAAGGGATTTACAATATATGGAACCAGAGGGTACCCCCTTCTAATTTTTTTCTTTTTTTCTTCCCTTTTCCAAAACAACTCGTTTTTATATCAGACTCTAAATTCCCAATTTTTTTCTCTTTTCCCACCTTAACTACAATAGTTTACCACCTCTTCATTTTTAAGATTCTTCCTTTTTGACTTTCATATTTCTACAATTACAGGTCCTAGATGTATTTTCTACTTCTAGATTCCCTTCAACATATTCAACTTAATTTTTGGAGATATACAAGATACTTTTGTTGTTGTTGTTGTTGTTTTGTTTTGTGTTGTGTTGTTTTCTATGCCTCACTGTGTTCTACAATGGCGGAAGTTAATTTCTAAAACATGACCAGCATGCACCCAGAACCAAGTGGTATACCGTGCTGGTTCATTCTGTGAGATTCCTCATTCCCATTCTACCCCTTCTTTTATCTCATTTATGTTTTGGTGGTCAATGTTGGGGCTTTCTACAAGTATTTCTGGTTTATATAAATTTGGGACTGAGCATCTTCTAACATACAGAACTTAATATACTCAGAACCAAGAGGATCACCCTCTAGAACTCCTCAGGTAGACTACGTTCTCCCTCTACTTCAACTTGTTCATGACCACCATCTCTCAGCCCTCCTCCCTTTATTCTTCTCCTTTTTTTTTCCTTTTTAACTCTTTATTCCTCTTTACTTTTACTTTTTTCTCTTCTTTTTTGTTTTCTCTTCTTCTTTGTGATTCTTGGCCTTTTATATTTTACTACTTTGTTTTAAATTTTATTTTTCACTTTAGTGGTCTGTTTTATTTTGTTCTGATCTTTGTTTTCAGTTTCTGGTCTCCGACTTCAGCAGAATCATCTAGGGTGAAGTTTACTTAGGTGATGGTTGATATTCTTGACTCAACCCGTTCATACAGCCACTCTTCACTGGACAAAATGACTGAAAGGAAGAACTCACCACAAAAGAAATAACCAGAAACAGTACTCTACGCCACAGGGTTACAGAATCTGGATTACAATCTGATGTCAGAAAGCCAATTCAGAAGCACACTTATAAAGCTACTGGTGGCTCTGGAAAAAAAGCATAAAGGATTCAAGGGACTTCATGACTGCAGAATTTAGATCTAATCAGGCCAAAATTGAAAATCCATTAAATGAGATGCAATCCAAACTGGAAGTCCTAACGATGAGGGTTAATGAGGTAGAAAAAAAGAGTGAGCGACAGAGAAGACAAGCTGATGGCAAAAAAGGAAGCTGAGGAAAAAAGAAAACAAAAGATCATGAGGAAAGGTTAAGGGAAATAAATGACAGCCTCAGAAGGAAAAATCTACATTTCATTGGGGTTCCAGAGGGCACTGAAAGGGACAGAGGACCTGAAAGTGTATTTGAACAAATCACAGCTGAGAACTTCCCTAATTGGGGAGGGAAACAGGCATTCAGATCCAGGAGATAGAGAGATCCATCCCTAAAATCAATAAAAAACGTTCAACACCCCACCTTTAATAATGAAACTTGCAAATTCCAAAGATAAAGAGAAGATTCTTAAAGCAGCAAGAGACAAGAGATCCCAAACCTTTATGGGGAGAAGTATTAGGTTAACAGCAGACCTCTCCACAGAGACCTGGCAGGCCAGAAAGGGCTGGCAGGATATATTCAGGGTCCTAAATGAGAAGAGCATGCAATCAAGAATACATTATCCAGCAAGGCTCTCATTCAGAATAGAAGGAGAGATAAAGAGCTTCCAAGATAGGCAGAAACTGAAAGAATATGTGACCACCAAACCAGCTCTGCAAAAAATATTAAGGGGGACTCTGTAAAAGAAAGGGGAAGTCCAAAGAAACAATCCACAAAACAGGGACTGAATGGGTATTTTGATGACACTAAATTCATATCTTTCAATAGTAACTCTGAATGGGCTTAATGATCCCATCAAAGGACACAGGGTTTCAGACTGGATAAAAAAGCAAGACCCATCTATTTTGTCAACAAGAGACTCATTTTAGACCTAAGGACACGTACAGCCTGAAAATAAAAGGTTGGAGAACAATTTACCATTCAAATGGTCCTCAAAAGAAAGTTGGGGTAGCAATCCTCATATCAGATAAATTAAAGTTTATCCCCAAAACTGTAGTAAGACATGAAGAGGGACACTATGTCATACTTAAAGGATCTATCCAACAAGAGGACCTACAATCTTGAATATTTATGCCCCTAATGTGGGAGCTGCCAAGTATATCAATCAATTAATAATCAAAGTTAAGACATACTTAGATAATAATACACTTATACTGGGAGACTTCAACACGGTGCTTTCTGTAAATGACAGATCTTCTAAGCACAACATCTCCAAAGAAACGAGAGCTTTAAATGATACACTGGACCAGATGGATTTCACAGATATTTACAGAACTTTACATCCAAACTCAACTGAATACACATTCTTCTCAAGTGCACATGGAACTTTCTCCAGATAGACCACATACTGGGTCACAAATCAGGTCTTAAATGATAGCAAAAGATTGGGATGTCACCTGAATATTTTCAGACCATTATGCTTTGAAACCAGAACTAAATCACAAGAAGAAATTTGGAACAAATTCAAACATGTGGAGGTTAAAGATCATCCTGCTAAAAGATGAAAGTGTCAACCAGGAAATTAGAGAAGAATTAAAAAGATTCATGGAAACTAATGAAAATGAAGATAGAACCATTCAAAATCTTTGGGATGCAGCAAAAGCAATCCCAGAAGGAAATATACTGTAATACAAGCATCCCTCAAAAATCTGGAAAAAACCTCAAATACAAAAGATAACCTTGCACCTAAAGGAACTGAAGAAAGAAGAGCAAATAAAACCTACACACAGCAGAAGAAGAGAGTTAATAAAGATTCGAGCAGAGCTCAATGAAATAGTGACCAGAAGAACTGTGGAACAGATCAACAAAACCAGGGGTTGAAAGAATTAATAAGATAGATAAACCATTAGCCAGCCTTATTAAAAAACAAAAAAGACTCAAATTAATAAAATCATGAATGAAAAAGGAGAGATCATCACCAATAACAAGTAAATACAAACAATGTTAAAAACATATTATGAGCAGCTATACACCGATAAATTAGGCAATCTAGAAGAAATGGTTTTCTGGAAAACCACAAACTACCAAAACTGGAACAGGAAGAAATAGGAAACCTGAACAGGCCAATAACCAGGGAGGAAATTGAAGCAGTCATCAAAAACCTCCCAAGACACAAAAGTCCAGGACCAGATGGCTTCCCAGGGGAATTCTATCAAACATTTAAAGAAAAAACAATACCTATTCTACTAAAGCTGTTCTGAAAGATAGAAAGAGATGGAATACATCCAAACTCATTCTCTGAGGCCAGCATCACCTTAATTCCAAAACCAGATGAAGACTCCACCAAAAAGGAGAATTATAGACCAATATCCCTGATGAACACTGATGCAAAAATTCTCACCAAGAGACTAGCCAATAGGATCCAACAGTACATTCAGAAGATTATTCACCATGACCAAAAGGAATTTCCTCCTGGGATGCAAGGCTGGTTCAAAACTTGTAAAGCAATCAATGTGATAGATCATATGAACAAGAGAAAAAACAAGAACCATATGATCCTCTCAATAGATGCAGAGAAAGCATTTGAAAAACTATAGCATCCATTCCTGATCAAAACTATTCAGAGTGTAGGGATAGAGGGAACATTCCTCAGCATCTTAAACGCTATCTGTGAAAAATAAAGCCATCTATGAAAAGCCCACAGCAAATATCATTCTCAATGGGGAAACACTGGGAGCCTTTCCCCTAAGATCAGGAACATGACAGGGATGTCCACTCTCACCACTGCTGTTCAACCTAGTACTAGAAGTCCTAGGCTCAGCAATCAGACAACCTAAAGAAATAAAAGGCATTCAAATTGACAACGAAGAAGTCAAACTCTCCCTCCAAGCAGATGACGTGACACTGTACATAGAAAACCCAAAAGACTCCACCCCAAGATTGCTAGAACTCATACAGCAATTTGGCAGTGTGGCAGGATACAAAATCAATGCCCAGAAATCACTAGCATTTCTAAACACTGAGACTGAAGAAAAAGAAATGAAGGAATCAATCCCATTTACAATTGCACCCAAAAGCATAAGATACCTAGGAATAAACCTAACCAAAGAGGTAAAGGATCTATACCCCTGAAAACTACAGAACACTTCTGAAAGAAATTGAGGAAGACACAAAGAGATGAAAAAAATATTCCATGCTCAGGAACTGGAAGAATTAATATTGTGAAAATGTCAATGCTACCAAGGGCAATTTACACATTCAATGCAATCGCTATCAAAATGCCATGAACTTTCTTCAGAGAGTTGGAACAAATTATTTTAAGATTTGTGTGGAATCAGAAAAGACCCCAAATAGTCAGGGGAATTTAAAAAAAAAGAAAACCATAGCTGGGGGCATCACAATGCCAGACTTCAGGTTGTACTACAAAGCTGTGATCCTCAGGACAGTGTGGTACTGCACAGAAACAGACACATAGATCAATGGAACAGAATAGAGAATCCAGAAATGGGCCCTCAATTCTATGGTCAACTAATATTCTACAAAGCAGGAAAGACTATCCACTTGAAAAAGGACAGTCTCTTCAATAAATGGTGCTGGGAACATTGGACATCCACATGCAGAAGAATGAAACTAGACCATCCTCTTACACCATACACAAAGATAAACTCAAAATGGATGAAAGATCCAAATGTGAGACAAGAATCCATCAAAATCCTAGAGAAGAACACAGGCAACACCCTTTTTGAACTTGGTCACAGCAACTTCTTGCAAGATACATCTATGAAGGCAAGGGAAATAAAAGCAAAAATGAGTTATTGGGACTTCATCAAGGTAAAAAGCTTCTTCACAGCAAAAGAACCAGTCAACAAAACTCAAAGACAACCTACAGAATGGGAGAAGATATTTGTAAATGACCTATCAGATAAAGGGCTAGTATCCAAGATCTATAAAGAACTTATTAAACTCAACAGCCATGAAACAAACAATCCAATCATGAAATGGGCAAGAAACATGAACAGAAATTTCACAGAGGAAGACATAGACATGGCCAACAAGCACGTGAGAAAATGCTCTGCATCACTGGCCATCAGGGAAATACAAATCAAAACAACAATGAGATACCAACCACCTCACACCAGTGAGAATGGGGAAAGTTAACAAGACAGGAAACCACAAATGTTGGAGAGTATGTGGAGAAAGGGGAACCCTCTTGCACTGTTGGTGGGAATGTGAACTGGTGCAGCCACTCTGGAAAACTGTGTGGAGGTTCCTCAAAGAGTTAAAAATAGACCTGCCCTATGACCCAGCAATTGCACTGCTGGGGATTTACCCCAAAGATACAGATGCAGTGAATCAGCAGGACACCTGCACCCCAATGTTTCTAGCAGCAATGTCCACAATAGCCAAACTGTGGAAGGAGCCTTGGTGTCCATTAAAAGATGAATGGATAAAGAAGCTGTGGTCTATGTATACAATGGAATATTACTCAGCCATTAGAAATGACAAATACCCACCATTTGCTTCAACGTGGATGGAACTGGAGGGTATTATGCTGAGTGAAATAAGTCAATCGGAGAAGGACAAACATTATATGGTCTCATTCATTTGAGGAATATAAAAAAATAGTGAAAGGGAATAAAGAGGAAAGGAGAGAAAATGAGTGGGTGACAGAGGGTGACAGAACTTGAGAGATTCCTATGTCTGGGAAACGATCAAGGGGTATTGGAAGCAGAGGTGGGCGCGGGGTTGGGGATGACTGGGTGATGGGCACTGAGGGGGACACTTGACAGGATGATCACTGGGTGATATGATATATGTTGGTAAATTAAACTCCAATAAAAAAATAATTAAAAATAAATAAATTAATTAAATTAAATTAAATCACACCAACCCTTAAAATAAAAATGTTAGTAAACAAAATTTATCTGTTTGCTACTTGGATAAAATATGCTCTTAATATGTTTAATAGATATAATTGAAAACATGTGAAGTTTTTTAAATTGTTAATATTATTTTCACCCTTTTAAAATCTATTTCAGCCATTTCCTAAACTTCAGTACTCCAGATGTATCAAGGTGATGATGGATAAAATATACTCTAAAATTTCTATCAAAGAAGTTCTTAGAAAAATTCTTCAAAGTAAGAATATAATGCCTATCTTTAAAATAAAAACAACAAAAAATAACCTAGAACTATTAGTTCCTTCAAAAACATGAGTGTTCTCCTCTGTAAGGCAAACATTTTAAGGAAATTAATACTGCTATCATCTTTACTTCTGTCCATGAAACTGACCCACGTGATCTAAAGAGAAAATATATTTAACTTAGAAATCTGTGAGCAAGTCATAAAGCCTAACAGGCAAATGGCTTCATGTGCTAAGAGCAAAGTGAAAGTAAAGGGATGTAAGAACGACAAGTTTTGGAGGACCAATGTAATTGGAGTGTGTATCTGAAAATAGTGAGGTTCTTTGCCTTTGAAATGTAACTACAGCCTTGTCATGCTCTAGTACTCCACAAGGCAGTAGAATGATTGGAGCCAATATTAACTTGGACAGTTCTGGGGAGTCTCTATTTAGCAACAGCTGTATGACTAACACAAACCTAATATTCTACAACCAGATAGATAGTGAAACAACACATAATCTTTTGGTCATAGGGCATTGTTACATAAAAGCATCTATGTTGTTCATTTGAGTTCTGCCAGCAATGGTTTATTAGATTAAAAATAAAGGGCCAGAGTAGAAACTACACAGCATGTGACTGTAATAATCTTCCCTTCCATCCTACACAGATGTGTTAGTGTAGAGCATCATCTGTCTGTTAAAAGCCCATTTTCTATTTCTTTGTGAGGTAGTGTATCAATGCTTAGGATCAAAGATTTGAGAAACTAAAGATCTGAGTGTGATTCTCAACTTAGCTATTTACTACTGATCTGACCTAAGACAAATACCAACTTCTTCAATCATAAAAGGGGAGAAACAATTATAGTTTCTTCAAAGAGTGTTTTGAGATATGTCAACTAATATGTTAAATCCTTAACATAGTAACTTAAACATAGTAAGTACTTGAATGTAGTTTTTCTCATCTTTTCATTCTCATACTATAATTAATCCTCTTTTTATGCTTTTCTCAGTATTTGAAGTCTTTCTCACTTCATGTTTTAGACCACTTAATTAGAAGACATTCTGATGTGCTCAGAAAAAAAAAATGTGAAATGGACAGAAATGATGTCAAGAGGAGAGAGAGAGAGAAGAATCAAAGAAAGAATGTCAGTGTAATAGCTGTAAGGTTTTTGCTATGTTCAGATTGGCACTGATGTAGTAGTTTAACAAATCTGGAAATCAATCAGTGATTCTCTCATTAAAACACAGTAAAACATGCCTTGTTCTTCCTGCCTCATACAGAAGAAAACCACCATTATTGTATTCACACAGATCAGTGGTTCCAAACCATATAACAAGTATTTTCTTAAGTTCCTTTATTGCCCAAAGACATTACCAGAAAACATAACCTAAAACTGCTCATTAGAATAATTAAAAGTCTCACATTATTGATGCAAAATCATACATTATATTGATTCTCCCGAATTTCCTAACTGTGAAGGAAAGAAAACATGATGTATAGTAAAATAATTGGCTGCAATATAAGCACCTAATGAAGTACTTACATTCCTATGCTTCTTTACAGCAAGTTTGGACTTTAAAGAAAGATTTTAATATAGTAAGTTCAGGGAAATAGAAGATCAGGGATGTGTGTGGATAGTAAAATAAGAACTATGTTAGGCTGACTAATAGTTGTTCATTGTTGGGATGCCTGGGTGGCTAAGTGGTTGAGTGCCTTCAGCCCAGGGCATGATCTCGGGGTTCTGGGATTGAGTCCCACATCCGGTTCCCTGCAGAAAGCCTGCTTCTCCCTCGGCCTGTCTTTGCCTCTCTCTTTATCTCTCTCTCTCTCTCTCTCTCTCTCTCTCTCTCACTCTCTCTCCAATGAATAAGTAAAATCTTTAAAAAATAGCTTTTCATTGTTGGTAAGAAAATGGATAATAGTAATAAACTAAAACTATAGACCAGTGATGTCCAATTTGGTGACCAATAGTCTTGAGTGACTATGGAGCCCTTGAAATATGGTCCAGTGTCTGAAGAACTGAATTTTGTATCAAGGTGAAACATTATTAATTTAAATTAGGCTTATATTAAAAAATAAATCAGTGAAAGTATTTCCATAATGTTTACATTGATTATAGGTTGAAACAATAATTAAGAGATGTAGTACATTAAACATAATATATAATTAAAATTAGATTCCCCAGGTTCTTTTTACTTATTATAATATAGCTACTAAAATTTTGTAAATATATATATTGTTCACATTTATGGCTTGCATTATGTTTCCGTGGCACAGTGTTGCTATACAAATGGAATGGTAAACCCTTGAGGGTAGTACAATGAACAATTAGAAATCTTTCTAATTTACTTCAAAATATAATTTCTATAACCAAGACACATCATTTCAATAATTATTTTCTACAACCTAAATTTATTTCCGCGTTACAAAAAGTAAATTACATATATATAATTTTAAAACAATTATTAATGAAATTCAGTGAGAACCCTGAATTTTATATATATTATTGAAGTTGTTCAAGGTGTGTTAAAAGGAATCTCATATTTCCTTTGTTCTATATACATATTGGTGATAACACTTTTGCCAGAATTACACTACAGCCTGACAGCCATTTTGACCCAATATGTTACTGAAAATCTTGAGTAATTTGCTTCCAAAGAGTGTGTATAAATTTTAGCAGCATCCAAAATCTTCATAATTAGATTGATTAAAGTGTGCCTTGGCCCCAACATTGGATTTCAGTTCAATTAAAATTTTCTGAAAAATTTTGGCTAACATGTTCTTCATCTGCTTCAAATGGATTAATTACTCTATCCAGTTTTGTAAATTAAACCAAATTCTTAAAAAAAAAAAAATCATCCTCTTTTAGTAGCCATTCAAATGAAAGCAACTTATTTACATTCATCTAACTTCCGCAAAGATAAAAGGTGTAAAAATGTTTGATGCAAAAAAATCTTAAATAATACATGTTTGTTGAAAACTCCTATGATAAAAAAAAAAGAAAACTCCTATGATTATTCTGTTCTCTCTGAGATTGATCTTAATTTCTAGCATCCTACAAAAGATCCCATTTAACTTTGCAAATTTATATCTGTAAGATAAGTCGTATCAATTAAAGATATTTGAATTATGATGCTTATTTTTTGTTGAATAATCAAAAATTCTTTGATTATTTTAAATAATAAAAAATTAAGACTGTACACTGAAAAGTCAGTTTAGTTTCTAGTACAAACTCTCTATATTACCAATTTCAATTTATTCTTAATTTTATTACTAACACTGAATACATTTACTGACTTTGGAGTATTTCTTTAGCATCCCTGATGTCAGTAAAAAAAAAAAAAATGAATTACTAAAGCACCTACAGCCGTTAATGTCAACTTTAAACTCCCATTTTAGACTCATCGTAGCTGCTATTGAAGCAGTGATATTCAGAAAGCTGATGTTTTCGCATGAGATATTTTTAAGGACATTGTTAGTTGACAATCACTGTGTGTCCATTCTCAGTAATTTTGAAAGCTACATTCTCTTCATGTTTTGACTTTTTACAAGCCCTACATATATATGAGCTATAATGATTCATTTTCACATAGGATACTTTTACATATTGTATGAAAATTTACTTGACTGCTGTTCATTACACAGCTGATTTTCAACATTTTCACAGTCTCATCAAGCCTTCTTGATAAAATGTCATTGCTCAGTAAAACACAAACATTTTTCTCATTTGAACTTCTTTCTATAAACAAAAATAAACTCTTAAACAGCTGTAAAGATTAATTTTCTTTAATTTTTTAAATTTTACATATCTTGTAATACATTGTGCTATTCTGTAAGAATTAATGAGATCTTTATTTTCTGATTAGGATATATTTAAAACAGTCTGGTTATAGTAATCCAGTTTTCGAACTTTTCCTATAAAGTTCATCAGTATGATATATCCTTGCTAATTTAATCAACATGTTCATGAAATTTGTATTAAATTTCACTAGTTTAAAGGCTTCCTTTTAAAATGTGTTGTTAATATTAAGATTATTGGGGTACCTGGGTGACTCAGTCAGTTAAGTGTCTGAGATCTGCACAGGTCATGATCCCAGAGTCCTGGGATCAAGGTGAGAATCAGGCTCCCTGCTCAGTGGAGGGTGGGCTTCTCCTTCTGCCCTTTTCTCCTGCTCATGCTCTCTCTCTCAAATAAATAATTAAGATATTTTAAAAATAAATAACTAAAAATTTAAAAAATGTGTTGTTAGATTAGTAATATGAGAAATTGTTACCTGATAAACTATAAAACCCAATGTTAAATGATCAACTGAATATCATTGATATTATTCAATATATATATTTATTGAATATATTTATATTGGCATTTTAAAATAAGAATTTTAAATAGTACATTTATCTTTATATAAGGAATTTCTATAAGAATAATAATTCTAAATATAAATTGACACAAGTATTTCACGTTGGTGACTCAAAATATTACAAGCAATATTATCTTGTAACCTAATTTCCCAAAATGGAGAGTGACTTCTGGCAAAATTTGAACAGGACAGTGGATAATGTCCCTTTAATTTATAATTTATAAATGAGTTCCAGAAAAAAAATGGTATATATAAAACCATGGAAAATATTTTGTATATTCAATGGAGTTAGATTTTAGGCAATGTGAGACATTCAAAATTTGTCCTCAAACTGAATTATTTTTAATTATGCAGGACTTCTCCAAGCTTTACAGTATAGCGATCTTGGTCTCTACCTACTAACACATCGGTACCTCCTAATAATTTAATAATTGAGGAAATGCCTCCAATAAATTTCCAAAATGACCACAAGGGGTGTACTTCTGCCAAGAGAGCACTAAGAAAGAAAACTGAAATCTGCTACCCGTATGCAAACTATTGCAAACCATGTCTTTTATCCGCTATTTAGTGTCCTTTTATATTTAATGAATAATATTTGGTAAATCTCAATCTGTTTCATAAAAGCAGGAGTCATTAAAAATTTAGCCTTTGAAAGAAACGTAGGGGTTTGTCACTGAAAGATGATATTGGGGGAACTTTTAACAAGTTCATGAAAATGAATTGTTTTTCTTAGATATCTTACATGAAATCTGTAGTGCCAGATTTATCTTTTTATACTGTTATACATAATGTATAGGTTCATCTTTATACATCTTTTAGACAAAGACAATAATTTTTAGCAAATGTTGCAATGATCACTGTGTGTTTTAACATGAGAAAAATCAACATGCCTTTCTCCTATGACACATATATAAAAAAGAATCATAGACTTGCTTCTGCAGGCAATATTTACATCTTTGCTTCAAACAGAGAAAGGAAAACTAACATTTAATGTGTACCTCATATTGACAAAAATTTAAAATACTTATTTAATTCTTACAATAGTCTCAGGTTGCTTTTTTTTTTAATGAAGAAATAAGTCTCTGGGAATTAAATTACTGTGATGAAGGCATAGTGAAAATCAAGTTTAGTTCAGCCTTTTTACTCTACCACCTTGTCTATCATCTTGAATCCTTATAAAGCACTCTAAACTTTTCCTTTTAAAAGATCCCCTTATACTTGTAAAAATACCAGAATTCTTTTTCCCAGAATATCAAAATGATTTGGGAAGTAGTATTTTAGTATATTCGGTGATGATGATCATGGTGACGATGATGATTTCCATGTTTTACCCCCTTTACTCATTGTCCTTCTATTTAAAGTGTCCCCTGGTGAAGTATCCTGCTATTCTTAATTATGTCCTCTTCAATATAATGAGCACTGAGGTTATGGGATAAATGATATATGCATATGCGCCCTAAAATATGTTTAGTATAGTCTATGGATTAACAATATGGATTTTGAAGATAGAGCTAAGGTTACTGTGTTTTCTATTTACATGTAAATATTGATTTTCCTTTAACAGGTAAATTTAAAAGTTGTACTACAATGGAAGAATTTTAAAGATCTTGATGATTTCATCATTAGAACTGTGGGGAAATTCCATTTGTGAAGGCTCATCACACCTCTTCAACAGTAAATCTCTTTACATCTTTTTAGACTCCTGCTTTTCAGTATTTTATTCTCCTGAGATCCCATCTACAGCCACAATTACTTTGGAATACCCATAAATCATCTATTCTATTTGCATTAGTCTCATTGACAAGCACATATATGATGGGATAATTTGGAAGGCTATTTCTCAACTTCCTGCGCTCACTCAGGCTTTTATCCCTTTCTTGTAGCCACATTTCTTCTTACCTTTATAGGGAAAGTTTCAGCCTAACCAGGCTATTCATTAGTCCCTGTATAAATTTGGGTTTTTAAGTACTTGCCTCTGTGAAGATTTATCCAATTTCTCTTGCAGTTTTATTCTGCTAATTGGTCCAGTCAATATTCCTTCCCACAGCCTCTTTCCCAATCATCTTCCCTTAAATTTCTCACCACAGAGTAATTTTCCAATGTTACAGAATAATAAGCAAGTCCTCCCTCTGATTCTGATTCTGCTGTCAGTTCCTTAATACCTAAAATACTCCACATTCTATTCCTAGGCAAAATTCTTATCCTTTAAAAAAGAACCAGTCAACAAAACTAAAAGACAACCTACAGAATGGGAGAAGATATTTGCAAATGACCTATCAGATAAAGGGCTAGTATCCAAGATCTGTAAAGAACTTATTAAACTCAACAGCCATGAAACAAACAATCCAATCATGAAATGGGCAAGAAACATGAACAGAAATTTCACAGAGGAAGACATAGACATGACCAACAAGCACGTGAGAAAATGCTCTGCATCACTGGCCATCAGGGAAACACAAATCAAAACCACAATGAGATACCATCTCACACCAGTGAAAATGGTGAAAGTTAACAAGACAGGAAACCACAAATGTTGGAGAGGATGTGGAGAAAGGGGAACCCTCTTGCACTGTTGGTGGGAATGTGAACTGGTGCAGCCACTCTGGAAAACTGTGTGGAGGTTCCTCAAAGAGTTAAAAATAGATCTGCCCTATGACCCAGCAATTGCACTGCTGGGGATTTACCCAAAGATACAGATGCAGTGAAATGCCGGAACACCTGCACCCCAATGTTTATAGCAGCAATGTCCGTAATAGCCAAACTGTGGAAGGAACCTCGGTGTCTATAAAAAGATGAATGGATAAAGAAGATGTGGTCTATGTATACAATAGAACGACAAATATCCACAATTTGCTTCGAAGTGAATGGAACTGGAGGGTATTATGCTGAGTGAAATAAGTCAATCGAAAAGGACCAACATTATATGGTCTCACTCATTTGGGGAATATAAAAATTAGTGAAAAGAAATAAAGGGAAAGGAGAGAAAATAAGTGAAAATATCAGTGAGGGTGACAAAACATGAGAGACACCTAACTCTGGGAAACGAACAAGGGGTAGTAGAAAGAGAAGTGGGCGGGGGGGAGTTGGGGTGACTGGGTGATGGGCACTGAGGGGGACACGATGGGATGAGCACTGGGTGTTATGCTAAATGTTGGCAAATTGAACTTCAATTAAAAAGATTTAAAAAAATAAATAAAAATTAAAAAGTAGACTTAGATCCATTTCTGAGGGAAATAAAAAGATAAACTATTCCTGGCCTGGGCATCCTGGAGTAAATATCTATGTTTGGTCGGAGTTTAAGATTGTCTTCAAGGGCTGACTGGCTAGCTCTGTCACTGGAGCATGTGACTCTTGATCTTGAGGTTGTGAGATACAGCCCCATGCTGGGTGGAGAGACTACTTAAGAAAGAATAAAGTCTTAAAAAAATTAAAAAGGTTGTCTTCAAGATAACTGATTATCTTCATTATCATGCTTTCTGGTTTCTCATTTTCCTCTCTTCCAAAAAGTTAACAATTTACCAGTCTCTCAAATCCATTGCGGGGGGGAAAAATGTCCTCTTTTTCCTCAGCCTCTTTTCCTCAGCCTAGTATTGATACGCTTAAGATTCTCTTTGTGCATGCAAGCATCATGAGGCTAGATAATTGCTTTTTTAAATTCTTTATATCTATAAAGCTCCTTTATTCAGTGCATAGTCCATATGTGTTTGATTTTTATTAAAAAAATTAATTAGAAAAAAAAATTAATTAGAACAAATACAAGTAAAATTACAAAACAGCTTCTATCATTTTCCACCTTAAAAATACTTATAAATTGGCTTCTGTGTGTATATTTTGGTTTATATGACATTGACTGATGAAAGAAGAGATGTGACAAGTAGAAATTGGAGGGGGAAAGGTAATTCCTGTGATTTTTAAGGATAAAAGGAGAAACTAATAAGGAAGGGAATTAATACAGCCTATTTTGTCCATAACACAAAGCAACTAGTGTGGTTAAAAAGGAGAAAAGAAGAAAAAGAAAATCATATTACTGACTTTATAAGTTAGGTATAATATCAAATTCTTTATAGGAACAAAAAGTCTCATTTAAGATATATAGCAGAAAGTAGGTATAGAACTCCTAAAATTAAACTCACATTTATAATTAAAATATAATGTAAGGTAACTAAAAGCAAGAATCAAGAAAATAACTATATATATATATATATACACACACATACTGTACAAGAGTAAAAAAGAAAAAGAAAAAAAAAGACCTGAAATGTCAATTCACTTTATGTTAGCAAACACATACATTGGGATACTTGTTTTCACATAATTAAAAGCAAGAACTGAAAGCAATTTTAAAACATTTTATGCTGCAAACAAAGGGCTGTTCATAATAAGAGGACAGTAGGAAAACAAACATTCCAGAACAGATCCTCCACAAATACACCTTTTACTAAACCATTTCCACTTCTTACTTATATTCACGTTCTCTGCAGTTTTCTTTGATTTCTGTGGAACAGAGAAAACATACATCTGCCTGTTAAGGTACGCTTCATTTCAATGACTTCTGGAATGAAATGTGCTTGGACAACCAAACCTATGCAATACATTCAAAATGTTTAACTTCATTAAAAAAAAAAAAAAAGAAAAAGATTAAATATCACTAAAATAGCAAAGATCTAAATGTTCAATATCACAAATAAACAAATACATGCACATTAAAACAATGAGATAACATCATACCCTATTAAATTAATTAAATTTAAAATACAATTTATTTAGATTTAAATGATTTATTTTATATATGATTCTAAATAATGTTTGTAAAATATTATAGCACAATATTGCCTTAAACATATATATTAAAATTGTCTATAGTATCAGAGTAAAAAAAAATTGTGTGAATCTCCAAAATTGATGCCAATAAAAATAAATGAGTAACCAAGGAGACCATGTGCTGTGGATGGTTTCTGAGTGGCTGTGGAGCACAGCCCCCTGATTATCCATTAGGAACATGTATCCTCAGAGAAAATTCAATGTAGCTTCCACACACTGAAATTGTGGGGTTATTTCCTATTATGACTCAGACTCCTGAAATGAGAGTTTGAAGCATATGTGGATATGTACTACTTCCTGAAGCTCTCCAACCAGAAGACCCTGTCCTTTCCTCTCAAATGAAAGAGCAGGACCTTACTGAGATCATTGCTATTTCCAAAGAGTTAAAGTTAGGATTAGTCGTAAATTTAGGGTTTAAATTAAGTCTTAGTTTAAGATTCTCACAACTTAATAGGCCCTCAGGGAACAACAACCTCAGAGGTACATACTTCTAAGTCTGAAGATAACATTAGGATATTGAAGAAAAATATACCTGAGTAGTTAGAAGGGTAAGTTTTGGAGTCAAGGAAATATGGATTTAACTATTTATCTCACCATGTATGAGCCTTGGCCGTGTGAACATGAACCTATTATAAAATATCTGCAATCTCACTCTGCTTACCTGGAAAATAGGGATAACAAATCTGTTCCCATGCAGCTGTTATTTAGGTTGAGTAAAGTAAAATAGGAAAGTGCTTGGCACAGGATCTAGTGTGTAATAAGAACAAGCAGTCATCATGTGCTTACTAAGTGCTCAATAAATAGGAAGTATTATCAACATACCTTGATTCTTCCACAGATTTTGTTCTATAACTCATATGTGTTGTAAAGAATTAGTTTTATTCTGCCTTTTCTCTTCTCCTTAGAAGTCTGAGAGAATATTAATTTTTATGTCATTCTAATTAATACTTTTACAGATTTCAGACTTGTATAATAAGATTATTACATGTTGGTAATTAAATATTTAATGTGGTCAAAGATTTCACAAAACTTAGCTATGATTTTGGCTATGAGTTTAACACAGTTTCTGGCCCATGGTAGGATTCAAAAAGGGTAGCTTTATAAACAAGTCAATGAATATTTTACTTGCAATTTTAACACATTAACTGAATAAATGGACATGATATCCTCTGGCTTTCATTATTCAGCATAACCTCAAGATCTCAGTCAAACAAAACAATAACCCTCTGGACTTCAAGTGGGGAGGTGGGGGGAGGGTTGAACCAAGCAGGAGTCCTTTTTGAGAAATGAGGTAAGTGAAAAAAATTCTAATTAGCAGATCTGTAATCTTGAATCATTTTCCTGTTTTGTCCAACAAACTTCTCTCACTGCCTGCCATTGAGCTGTGAGCTCCACTCCTCTTCTGAGACCTGCTTTACAACAAACTGAAAGTGTCTGGGTCACCTGTGTCTTTTCTCTACTGTCCCATTTATGACAATTTTCAATGATCCATCCATGTCACATTCTCTATATGTGACAAACTAGCACCTCTCACCTACAAAGCTATTTAAAGTCTCACATTATTCTAGAGTGTTATTTCACTTCCACAAAACACAACTCATATTTCAAATGGGATCACTGAAAGGCAAAAACACACAGTCACATTTTTTTTCCTTTTCTTTCTTTTTTTTTTTTTTTTTTACTATAAAATGTGTGCAGGTTCTAGATGGCAGTGTGTAGTCTCTTGAAAATCTGCTATGTTTTGGAGGAGTTTAATGTCAAATGATTTTGTCAACAGAATTTGGCACCGCCCTGGGCTGTGTTACATGTTTGTAGTGAAATACAGCTCTGAAACATTCCGGGAAAGCAATCACTTCTGTATTGTCTGGCCTGAGGAATCTACCCTTCTTGTTTCTCTAGCTCATCTCTTACCTGCTGATTGTCATTTCAAGAAGGACCTTGATTACAAGTGGCCTTCGCGGCAGGATAGCTCTGGAGATATATATTTTTCTGTTTCTGGTATATGTTTTCTATCTTCTAGTTTTTCTGTATACTTTGGATTCCTGGGGGAAAAAATGAATATACATGATATGCTGTTGGGAAGTTAAATTATCATGTTTACATGATCACCAAAAAAAAAAAAAAGTTTTACTTTTTGTTTTTTTTCCCAATCTCATAAAAACAATCTTATTTTGAATTCTCTTCAACTTGAGTTATTCCACTTCTCTTTTAATTCATTTAGGAATCACAAAGCTTTCCAAATCTCCCTTAACATTTTTTTTTTTTTTAAGATTTGTATGTAGGAAACATAGTCAACAATGTAGCAAGTAGGTCAGATGGAAACTCCCTGGAGGAAGTAGAAAACATATCTATCAGTTTCATATGCTTATTACCAGGAGCTCATCTGAAATCTTATTAGTGCTGAGTATGGGGATTTTTTATTTCCTTTTCCCTTTGGCTAATGACTTATTTACATACTGACTTATCCCATGGGATTCGGGAGGTGAAGGGGGGCATTAAATGGGTATTCGTCTGAAGAATATCACAGCATTCAAAAGTGTATTCTTCTTCTAAAATCCTGCTTTTGTTGCATTAACAACTTTGAAACGATCATTGTGTCATGAAATAATCACTAAATGACATATGGCTCCTTAATCAGCATTGTTCACTGCTGGCAGGATCATGGAGTCATTGGACTTGCAAATGCAGGTTTTGACTTATGGTGGCTTAGTGTAATGTATGAAAATCGGTGATGGGGTGTTTCAAACCAGGAAAATTCAACTCTGATTTTACATGCATGGATAGCACTGGCCTGCACAGCAAAATGAAATCCATTACCCATTTTATTGTTTTCTATTTTGTGTGAAGTTTGGTTCAAAATTTTTGTGTGAGATTTTATATGGAATGAAAGATATATATATATATATTTTTAATTCTGTATATTTGAAGGTAATGCTGCTAATAATATAGTTAACATCACCATAATGTTGATTCTCCAACCTACATACATTCTTCATATGATTTATAGAAATGCATTTCTTTCCAGGAAATATCAGCTCCCAACGTTGGTCTAAGGTTATCACAAATAGAAATACTGTTTTTGATTAAAGACATTATCTCCATAAAATCAAATTTTTACCTAGATACAGTAAATATTAGAATAAATTGAAATATTATCCATCTCTAATAACTTGATGCTAAATACAGGAGCATTATAGTTTTATTTTTAAATGGCAACTGTATTACTGATATCAATAGCTTTTACAAAAAGATATTATTGATATAAAAATATATTAAGGATTATTTCAGTAAAACAGCATTGCATATATATTTATAAGGTGAATAGAAACTGCCTAGCACAAAACATAAATTTTGCTTGTATTACAGATACAATAAACAAGGTGATAGCACAAACTAGAGGTTACCTCAAAGTTGCCTCGATTAATTTGCAAACATTTTTGAGATAAACCAGGCATTATGAACATATGCTTGTTTTAATGTATTTATCTTATTTAAATTTCAGTTAAAACACCCAGAAATACTTTGTTTTTAAGAAAAATAAACTTTCACCAAGGTTAAGTGACTTTCAGAAATTTATACAAGTAGTCAATGAAAGAGTGAACATTATCATCAGTTCTGTGTTCTTTTCTAGCACATTTTCCATGAGCCTATTGCAAATTGAAGGGAGTAAAATCAATCTACAATAAGAACACATCAACTATGTCTATAATAAACAAAACCTGTATTTCCATTAAAATCTCTAAGAAAAATATCTTTGTGTAATGAGACAAATTTTGGCTTGCTGGCTTCCTGGATTACTTTGTTGGAATGGATTTTAAGAACTCAGTTTATTGCCATAGTTTAGAGTAAATATCTGGACACATATGCTGCTCCCTGGATTTGTTTCAGGGCCACAATTTGGCAGCCTGAGGCCTAGCTGGGATTGGTAACAAATTAAGAATGCCGTTATGGTAAACTTTGTTTGTAAGCTTAGGGAGAAGAAAGAAATAAGAAGTCTGTGAATTCGTATCCTTATTATTCTGTTTATTTCTAACTAATAATCTCTGAGACACCGTGGTTCAAAAATATCTATCTTACCTCCAGTAGCATTTATGCACACAAATCATGGAGTACTGGTCATGAGCCACTTATAAAAACTTTCTTTTGATATGTCTTTCACCTTTTCAGACTATAAGCTTTTTGATATCACAACAGTATTTCATGACTTTTGCCATTCATAGTATACCTAAACAAAGACTTTTCACAGATTTTTAAATATTTCGTGATTTAATTTTTGATTATTTGATTTTTGGATTTGACTTAACTTATTTAACATTTAAAAATTTATCAACAGGGATCCCTGGGTGGCGCAGCGGTTTCGCGCCTGCCTTTGGCCCAGGGCGCGATCCTGGAGACCCGGGATCGAATCCCACATCAGGCTCCCGGTGCATGGAGCCTGCTTCTCCCTCTGCCTATGTCTCTGTCTCTCTGTCTCTCTCTCTCTCTCTCTGTGACTATCATAAATAAATAAAAATTAAAAAAAAAGATGTTGTTTAAAAATTTATCAACAGTTTGGAAACATTGTTATTTTATCATGTATATCCAGATAAAATTGTTTAAATCATATTGCCTAATTTTTCCAATGATAATTCTCTCCATTTGAACTAATTTCAATATTTCTTTATTTCCAATTTTGTTAATTTGGTAATAAAACTATAATTTATTATCCTTTGCTTCACTAGGACTCTATTCATGTAACTATAAGAAATGAGTACCGTTAATTTACCAAAATTTTATACATATCTTCCGAGATTCGATTTTAATTAAACAAGTCACTATTAACCTTTAAAATTATATTTTAGTGCATAATTTATATAGCATACTTATATATTTTCAAATCAGTATTCATATTTTCCTTCACTAAATTACTCCATGTTTATTTATAAACATTTCCTATAATTGTATCTTAGGCATAGCTTTGAACAATTTATATCTTTTGAGATCTATTGCCCTAGAAGGGCCTGTTATCCTGCTTCTGATTCTATTTTATAAAACAATGAGATAATTGATTTAAGGCAGCAAAATATCCAGTGATACTTTTGAGCTTCCACAAATAATGTTATAAAGATATTCTTCTTTTTATTCCTCAACAGGCTTTTACTTTTAGCTCTTGTGTTAGATTTGTTATTCAAATTCTATTAACTTGTGAATGTGCAATAAGACAGAAGTCAAGGTTCTTTTCTAAAAATATGTATGGATACACAGTTGTTCAGGCACAATTTGTTGAAAAGAGTTTTTGTTTCTACACTGACTTGCTTTGGCTACTGTTTTATTTGAAGGGCTTTTATGAAGGTATTTTTTTTAATTTTCTTCTATTTTATTCATTTATTCTTTCACCAGTATCACACGATCATGATTAGTATAGTGCTATAGTTAATCCTGAAATCAATTAAAGTAAGTCCTTAAATCTTCATTCTTCATGTCAAAATTATTTTGCCTCTTTTCTATATAAATTTTAGAAACAGCAAGTCAATATCTTCAACTGTGCTTGCTAAGATATTGATTGTAATGATATTAAATCTATATAGCAATCTGGGGAAAATTGAAGCGTTAAGATATAAACCCTTTCATCCATGTACATGGTATACCTTTCCATTTTATTAGGTCTTTTTTCATTTGTCTTCCATCCCTAAAATGCCCTTATTAGATATTGATTGTAATGATATTAAATCTGTATAGCAATCTGTGGAAATCAAAATATTAAAATATAAATCCTTTCATCCATGTACATGGTATATCTTTCCATTTTATTAGGTCGTTCATTTCTCTTTCATCTCTAAAATGCTTACTTCATGCTCTAAACAATGAGTTTTCAGGGAATAAGTTTGCATATCTTTCACTAAATGTACAATGAAATATTTTATGTTTGAATGTTACTATAAATGCTATTTGTAAAATGTGTTTTTAATAGATTATTACTAATAGTAGAAATTCAGTTGATTTATGGATATTGACTTAGTGACTTGAATTGCTGCTTGAATTCACTTACTACTTCTATTGGGTATTTTGCAGATTTCATTTTTTTCTAATTAACTGATTACATTAAAAGATAATTAACTTTTATGTATTCACACTATGCCCTTAAGCACTGGTAAATTCACTTTTAATTCTTCTAAGTATTTTTTTTATTGTTAGATTTTTCAGGATTTCCTATATATATAGCAATAGGTCATGCAAGAAAGTCAATTTATCCTTTCTTTTTAATCTCTATGTCTCGTTTCTTTTTCTTGCCTTATACTAGCCAGTATCTCCTTACAGTGTTGAATTTTAAATTGACAGAAAAATTATTTGTTATGTTTCCAATTGCAGGAGGAAAGCATTTACTATTTCTCATCAAGTATGATATTAGCCACAGAATTTTTTAATCATTTCATTTAAGGATATTTCCCCATATTTATAGTTTGGTGAGACATTTACCCAAGAGAAGATATTGAATTTTGCCACATTTTTTAATCAGCTGAAGTAACTATATGATACTTTTTCTTTTTTTAATTAATGTGATGGTTACATTAAAATATGTTTGAATACTTTTTTCATTAGATGAATCTTACATTCTTGGGCTGAACCACATTTCCTAGTAAAATATCTTCTCATGTATAATGTATCTTATTGCATTCAATTTGCTAATTTTTTAAAATAATGTTTGATTCTCAAAAAAAAAAGGTTGCTCTGTATTCAGGAGGGATATTTGTCAGTAATTTTTCTCTGTTGAACATCCTTTTCTGGTTTTTGAAAGCAAAGATATACTTGCCTGATAAATTCAAAATACTTTTCCTCCTCTATTTTCTAAAATTATTTATATAATGTTACCATTAATGTTTCCTTAAATCTTTGAAATTTACTAATTAAGCCTAATGGCCTAGAGTTATCTTAGTGGAGAACTTTCATAATTAAAATTTTTATGTCTTTAATATATTTAATGCCTTTGAGATTTTCAATATTTTATTTTGGCAATTATGTCTTTCATGAATTATTCCACATCATTCAAATTGTTTAATTTATTCACGCAAAATTGTTTATTACATTTTTTATTATCCCATTAGTATATGTAGTATCTGTTTTGGAATCCATAGTTTCATTCCTTATCTTGGTAATTTATGGCTTCTTGCTATTTAGAGGATTCCAAATTTTATTAATTTTTTAGAATCAGCTCTTCACTTGAATATTCTGTTTATTCAATTTTAGTTTCATTGATATCTACTCTTATCTTTATTTTTTGCCAGCTCATAAAATGCCAGCTCATAAACACAGTTCATAAATTTTACATGTTTTTAATTTTTAAACATAATTATTTAAAGCTTTAAATTACCCTGTAATGAATTTTTTGCTGCATTCCACAAATTTTGATATTTATGTTTTTACCACTATTCATATCTAAATATTTTCTAAATTTCCTTGTGATTTTTCTTTTATATAACACATGGGTCATTTAGAGGGTTTTATCTAATTCCCAACAAGTTGTAGTTTTTCAAAATATCTTTCAGTTACAGACTTCTATTTTAATTCCCATGTGGTCAGAGAGAACATATTGTGTTTATTTCTGCTCTTTATAACTTATGTTAACATATTTTGTTAGATTTACATCTGAGTGCCTCATTATTTGTACTTTTGCAAATTGTATTTCTTTTTCATTTCAAAGTACACAATGGTATCCATTTGTCAAAACTCATAGACCATTACAGCACAAAAGTAAACTTTAATATATGCAAATTTTAAAAAATTAGCCAGAAGACTATATCTAACACAACAAATACCTTGACAAAAAATTCTAACTGTACTACGAATTTATGCATATGCTCACTAAAATGGATAGGCAGAAAAGGAGCCAATCTAAGTAACTTTGGAAAATGGTGTTCGATTGGAAACTATAGGACTTAAGATAAAAGAAGCTGTATGTAAATGCTGTACTCCAGTTGTTTCTCTCAGGGACTTGGGTTAACTATTCTGAAAAAGCTGTATCTGTATAGTAGGTTTGAACAAATAAGGAAATAGATGGTGGATGCCATCTATTGGACAGGCAAGTTACACATAAGCAGAGGGAAGTGTGACTAGAATGAACCTTGTGGTAATGGATTTAGTGAGAGACTAATATGCTTAGCTTAATATAGATACAGAAATACAGAGTAATAATTGTATATATTTGTGTATACATGAGTCAGTGTACATACATATTTTTTCTGGTCCTGTCAGGTGAGAGGGCCTAGAAGCAACAATGCCCCAGAAGATTGAGCCTGATTCCCAGGTCTTGCTTTCTAAAACATTCTCCATGGGATCCCTGGGTGGCGCAGCGGTTTGGCGCCTGCCTTTGGCCCAGGGTGCGATCCTGAGACCGGGATCGAATCCCACGTCGGGCTCCCGGTGCATGGAGCCTGCTTCTCCCTCTGCCTATGTCTCTGCCTCTCTCTCTCTCTCTCTCTGTGTGACTATCATAAAAAAATTTTTAAAAAAATTAAAACATTCTCCAATAAAAGGTATCAGGATTCCTCAGAGAAATGGCCCAATCTAGGGATGGGGCAGGAAATATACAAAATGAACCTGGAGCATCTCATAGTGCTAGAAAGTGAAGAAATGATCAGAAAACCAAAAGGACTGGTACCTACAAAAGGGACACAGCTGCCAACATTAAAAGGCTCCCAGTGGCCAAAGCTGGAATAATTTGAGCAACAAAATAATGGCATAGTACTTTAATTAGATTGGGGATGGTAATACAAAGTATAAAATAAATATCCATGAGTCCATATTGATATAAATAAGTAATTTAATGAATGAATGGAGGATAAGACACAAATCTATTCAAACTAAGAACTCCAAATAATTTATGTTGATATTCCTCCCTCAAGGAGGTGCAGCTTAACTTCCCCACACCTCTTGAATGTGGGTTGTACCAAACAGTAACTTGCTTTTAATAAAGCAAAGTATGGAAGAAGAGAGAGTACTTTTATAGTGGAAAAACTTGCCAAACACTACCTTAATGAAGGTCAATACCATCAAGAATAAGTCACGTTACAGGCACCTGGGTGGCTCAGTGGTTGAGCGTCTGCCTTTGGCTCAGGTCATGATCCCAGGATGCTGGGATCAAGTTCCACTTCGTGCTTCCCATAGGGAGCCTGCTTCTCCCTCTGCCTATGTCTCTGCCTTTCTCTGTGTGTCTCTTATGAATAAATAAATAAAATCTTTAAAAAGAAAAAGTAAGTCATGTTGCATGTGCCCTTGTTATGATGCGAAGTAAATGATACTTCACAATCTGAAGCACTTTTTACTTAATTCCACTTCCTTTTATTTCTAGTTTTACTGGTATTAAACATATATTGGCAACATGAAGACCTTTCTTACTTACTCCTAATGACTCTCCCTTTTATTATTCACAGGTATTGCCATGAGTAAATATTTTGAGCCTCTAACTCTGTCTTGAGTAAATTTCCTGGAGGAACCAAATGACATTTACTTCTAATGTAATAATTGATATGTTTGTATTTAAGTCTACCAAATGGTATTTGTTTTCTATTTGCCTGTCTGCTCTTTCTTATTCTGTTCCTCTTTTCCTGCCATCTCTGGAGCGAATTGATATTTTTAGTATTCCAATTTACCTCCTCTGTTGACTTTTTAGTCATGTCTTTTTGTGTTATTTATTTTGTAGTTTCTCTTAATACATTTTTAATTTATCAAGTCCACCTTCAAATATAATCTACTACTTTACAAACAAAGCAAGAATCTTACAAATGTATCCTTCAAATCACCACCCTCCTGTTCTGTGTGCTTTCATTATGCATTTAATTCTACATATGCTATACATCTCACAATCTTTTTTACTTTAGAAAGTGGTATCTTACAGATATTTAAAGAGATAGATACAGGCATTAACACAAAGACATGGGCATATGTGTAGATATTTAGAAATATTTTTAAATATATGTTTTTTATATTTACTTATATATTTTCTTTTTCTGGTGTTCTTTATTGCTTCATTTTCTGTAGGTTGAAGAACTTCTTTTAGCATTTCTTATAGTGCAGATTTGTAGGTGATAAACTCCATGAGCTTTTGCTCATCTGAACAATTATTTATTTTACCTTTATTTCAAAAGGATATTATATTTGAAAGTAGAAATTTTTGTGCATAATATTTACTCTTCTGACACTGAAAGGATGCCATCCAACATCTGCCTTTAATCATGTCTGGTAAGAAATCAGAAATGCTCTTAATGTTGTTTCATTGTAATTTATTTTTCTCTATAGGTATTTTTACTTTTTTTTCTTTTCCTTTGGTTTTCAGAAGTTTGACTATCATATGTCCATGTATAGTTTCATCGTATCTATCATATATATTATGCTTAACTTTTGAAGTGAGGCCATGTCAATCTTGCAAAAATGTTTGCTATTATCGCTTTAAATTGTTTTTTCACTACATTCCTTTCTCCTGGTTGGGCTCCAAATAGAGGTGTTTAACCATTTTATATTCCTATAAAACTTGCAAGCTTTCTTCTCTCTTATTAACTCATTTTACTTTTGGGATTTCAATTTGGATACTTTCTACTGACCTATATTTAAGGACTCTGATTCACTGATTGTTTTCTCTGCTGTGCTCAGTCTGCTGATAAGCTCATCAGATGAATTGTTTCTGTTACCATATTTTTCATTTCTATTTTGACTCTATTTTTTAGTATCTTTCCCTCTGATGATATAACCAGTTTTTTCATGATTGTCATCTGCATTTTGCTCTAAATCCTTTCATATATTTATCATAGTTAATTTAGTATAGCTGGCCTTTTCCATAAGACCCTTTAACATTTTTATTAAGTTACTTGTAAATTGCTGATTGATAATCCCAACAGCTCTTGACTGCTTCTTTGTTGGTTGTGAGTCTCATATTCTTTTTTCTTCATTTGTCTAATAAATATTTAAAATATTTTTAATATTTTAATATTAAATATTTTAATAATTTAATAATTTAATAATTTAATAATTTAATAATTTAATATTAAATAATATTAAATATTAAATATAAAATATTTAAAATATTTAAAATATTTTTAAAGGTGTTTTTATTATAGCACCAGGACAGGACCTGTGGACAGAAAGAGCTGCCTAAAGGGGGAGAGATTTTGTTTTGCTTTGTTTTTCCCCTTAGTAGGCTCCATACTCAGCATGGAGCCAAATGCGGGATTTGAAATCAGGACCCTGAGATCAAGACCAGAGCTGAGATCAAGAGTCAGACACTTAACTGATTAAGCCACCCAGGCACCCCATGTCTAAAAAATGTATCTTAAATGCCAATTTTTGAAAAAAATATAGACATAATATTTACGTCTAGAGAAGAGCACTTCCATCCTCCTGAGTCAATCTTATCTGTTATTAAACTTCGTCTTGTTGCTTTAGTTAGATTTAGTTCACCGAGTCTCAAATCATTTGAGGGTAAGTTCAGAACCTTTCCTTTAATGGAGTTGGGATCAAAGTATCTGCCCTATTTCTCTACTTTCCTGTCCTGAGACTTCAGCAGGCCCCATGATCATGCAATGCTTATGTACTCTAGAGAGTTTCATTTCCTCGCTCTTTCCCATACCCAGCCACACTTGACTTTTGCCTCGTGCTCACTGTAAGACATAGATGGTCTATAGAGATCCCCTCCATTCTTCTGCATGGTCCTTAAACTGTAGAAATCTCTGTGCACCCGCACCTTAAAAGTTACTCCAGCTCTCCCCCAGGCAGAGACAGATATGGCTCCTGACTCAGTATAAGGCATGGAGGGGCTGGAGGCTCTTCCCCTGCCTTCACATGTTAGCAGGACCTTCTTATCACTGCACAAGGAATACCTGAAATACCTAAGGGTTTCTCACAGTTTGATCATCCTCCCCCTCTGACTTCAGCAGCCTCTATACACCTGAATTTCCTGTGAAATCTGTTTCAGAGCTCCTGTGTTATTCACAGTGTTTCCCATGAGGGCTCTGTGAAGCTTGTGCAAAAGAGTTGGCAGGTAGTTGCAGATTTTCTTTGTCTCTGCCTCCCTGGGATTCTAAACTGTCATACCAGCCCATTATCAGTCTTTAACTTATTATAAGTATAACTGTTTTCCCTTTAGTCACAGCTATGATGGCTTCTTCCTCCTCCTTTTGTTTCACAAGACATGAAAACAGCCATGGATCACTTCTCTTCTAGGAAAGGTTAACCACTTAATGGGTTATAATTCATATCTCTGATGTGCTTTAGAAACTATGATTTTAAGATTCTTATTACCAAGGTGGAGGGAAATTCTCTTGCAATTCTATGTATCCTATCTGGAAGCAGAAATCCTCATTTGTTTATTTGTTTGTTTGTTTTTAAGATTGTATTTATTTATTTGAGAGAGAGAGTGAGAGCACAAACAGAGGGAGGAGCAGAGGGAGAGGGAGAAGCTGACTCCCCACTGAGCAGGAAGCTGTGAAAGCAGGAAGCTCAGTAGAAGGCTTGACCCCAGGACCCCAAAATCATGACCTGAGCTAAAGGCCAATGCTTAACCACTGAGAGACCCAGGTGCCCCCCTCATTTGTTATTTTGAATGGACTAGTTTCTTGAATAATATCTTGAACAATGATTTAAAAAAGAGATTTTTTAAATATTAAAATATTTGTAATTAAAATATCTTACTCCTAGAAGTTTATTACTTTTAATTTCTCCAATAGCATTATTAAGATGTCCACCATTGGGATTTCTCAGAGAAATATACAATTTCTAGATCCTAGGTTTATGAAGCCTCAAATCATAAATCCAATATACACTAGCTGAGTAGCATACATAGCTAAATGCTGAGAGAATCCTTATGAGGGATATTCCCCTATATGTAAAACTAGAAAAAACTAGAAAAATATTGTTATGGAACTAAGAGAAGATTATGAATTCTGAAGTGTAAGTACAAAGGTTCAGGTGAGATTAAGGTAATTGTGGAGACGGTAAAAGTCTTGTTGAATACAAAGATTTATTTCTAAGTCTAATCCTAGGATAATAGAAAACCAGTGCAATTTATTGAAATAATAAAGGGCTCATTTCTTAGACCTCATATAAAGTGATGTATAAAGCTTAAGGGAAGCAAAACAATATGCTTGACATAACCTGAATATAAAATATTGTCTGCATTTTGAGATACAGTCACCTTGAATATAAGCTTGAACACTTAAAGTTGCTAAAAAATTAATAAATGGTTTGATCATCAAAATACATATTAAATGAATTCCAAAATGCATGAAATCACCCCAATATAATAACAAATTGATACTCCTGTATTTCAACATTGTTACTAGTTGTAAAGATATCTAACTGTTCAATCAAATCAGGAAAGTTCTGAGTTACAAATTAACAAGTTAATTCAGAAACAAAGCAAAGACAAATACTTGATTAAATATGAGTATAAATATACAACAAATGTTGACTGAAAATCACATTTGTTTTTTTAAGATTTTATTTATTTATTCATGAGAGATACACAGAGAAAGGCAGAGACATAGGCAGAGGGAGAAGCAGGCTCCCTGCTGGGAGTGCGAGGCAGGACTCGATCCCAGGACCCCAGGATCACACCCTGAGTGAAAGGCAGACCTTCCACCACTGAGCCACTCAGGTGCCCCAATTACATTTGTCCTTAAAAACCCCGATGAATGAGACCTTCAATACAAAAAGACTAATTACAGGGACTGCCTAGGTGGCTCAGCAGTTGAGCATCTGCCTTTGGCCCAGGGCATGATCCTGGGGTCCCAGGATTGGGTCCCACATCGGGCTCCCTGTGTGGAGCCTGCTTCTCTCTCTGCCTGTGTCTCTGCCCCTCTCCTGTGTCTCTCATGAATATATAAATAAAATCTAAAAAAAAAGACTAATTACAAATACAATAGGAGTAAAAGGGAAGTAAAATGTACTTACCTAAAGTGCATTTTATGGAACTTGTGGCTCAGAGGTCAGTGTCCTGGCTTAAGTTAAACACAAATAGGGCTTAGTTTCGAAATCAGGTGGGTATTGACTTTTAATTTCATGTCCTGAGAGAAAGAAATTTGGAGGTGATAGTATCAGAAAGAAAAGTAGAGAAGACCTAACTTCAAAAGTAGGAAGTTCCTATGAAACCACAGAAGGCATACATCAGAATGAGTAGAGCCATGTCGTACAGTACTATTCTCTCAGGTAGCATAAATCAAGTTTCGACCACAGAGAAAGCCGTACAATATCCTGGCAGCTCTATACACTGGTCATCTGAGAGTGAAACAGCTTGTGCAGGACTTCAAGTGTCACCAAATCACTGAGGGTTATGACCAGAAGCATCAGTCCAAAGGTGGCATAAAGAGGCCTCCTCGTTGGGTCTAGGGACTTTTGATAAAATAACGTTTGGTTAAAACACAGCTAGAAATGAGCAAATAGCTTGAATATCCTCCAGCAACACTCAAGGCAATTAAAGAGTTGACTATGTTCATATTCAAGCTTCAAGATGTCAGAGTAGTAGCAGTAAAGCTAGCAATTTAAAGACAGAATGACCCTGAAATACAAATCAGCTGGAAAAGAAAATGACCTTTTACTTTTCTGAATACTTGTCTTCCTCCTGCCACTTATTGCCTCCTGAACATTCTTTATGAAATTAATTAAAAGTTAACTTTATGCATATTGATTTTATCAACTCGGTTCACAAGCCATAATCTTTGTGATATACAAAGGCTCAAAAGAATGCTCTACATTTGGATCACAGATTTTATTGATGCCATTAAAATGTAGATGTTTGGGAAAAAATTAAGAGCTTTTTATCTGGCCCATATCATAGAACAAAAAGCATAAGTGACTAGAAATAGAATTTTGAATATCAGAATTCAAGCACATAGATAAATACACACATACATATGTAAAGTCAAGGACCAAATTAAAAGGAAGCTTTCCCATGATGCCAGAAAAATGCATAATATATCTAGGTTTATAACTCTCTCTGGAGCTTTCCTGGTGTAATCTGAAAATAGCCCCCACATGCTGAGGGCAAAGAGAGCCTAAAGAAAGAAGCAAGCCACTCCATGTTAGTAGGTGGCAGTTTCAATAACAGCAAAAGAGACTTACACACAAGGCTTGTCCTGGGCTACAATAAGATGATTAGATTTCCGTACCTGTCCTCCAAATCTTAAAAGCTTATAAAGAGGCCCTAACTGGGCTCAGTCATGTGTATGGCACAGGTGTTTCCAACACCACATCACCATCTCAAGTTCCTTGGAGCAGGCTCTGGGATCAGGAAAGGCAAGTGGAACCCACATTCCAAGGACAGAAGAGCAGGTGAGAAGCCTCTGAGTGCCCAGGTCTAGCTCATAGGTCAATCTATGGTCATGATTTCTTTGGTCATGTTCACCAACATGCTATAAAATATGGAAGTTTAAATACTATCTTGTAAGCAGGCTTATTCTCCTTAAAAGATTTGCCTGTAAAAATAGGCAAAATAAGTCAATAAGTTTGTTTTGAAGTATGGTTCAAAATGTATCACAGGAGAATCAAACCTACTAAGTTTTTGTCACAGTTCTTTTTCTCACAGAGACAGTTTGTTAATACAAATAATACTAATTATCAAAGTCTACGGACAGATCTGTGAAGATTTTTTATTTCTAACCATGGTAAATTATTTCCCTGCAAATAATAGAAAAAATAACCAAGATGCAAAACCATACTTATTTCACTTAGTAAAAAATTCCAGTTAAGCAGTTACTCTTTCCACGATGTGACAAAAGGATCAGAAATCTGAGTCAGCATCAGTATAAGCTAAGATTAGTTTGGATTTAAGGACAGAAAACCCAAAATAAAATGGGGGGTAAAAATACAGTACATCTTAAATACATAAAAACTCAGGTACATGGTCCTTGGCCAGGAAAGCTCTTATGGAATTGGAAATCTAAGCTCTTCCTGTCTTGTACCATTTTTTATATGGCTTTCCTTCCCAGTTCACCTTATAGAGGATTGTTTTGGCTGGCCATATAATCTGCATTCCAGACAACAATAGGAGAAAAAAGGGAGAAAGAAAACAATCAAAAGTTGCCAATCTTTAGTCAGAGTTTAATGGTGCAACAGTGACCAGCATCAAGAAAAGTTGGTAGATACAGCCTTTATTCCAAGCAGTCATGAACACAGCTAAAAGTCAGAAAGTCTGTTATAAAGAAAAGGTTGGAATAGCTGTTTTGACTACAATATTCCTGCATTTTTTCATGTTTTTCCCTGAAATGTTAAACGATTATTCCAGCAACCACATATGAACAAGACTTTACTCAATGGCAGGAGTCTGGAGAGGCAAGAGCTATCTGCACATACTTATCCCTCTATTCTCTAAAGGGTGAGGTTGTATCTATTATCCTTTCCCAGTGCCAATTGCACACAGCCAATTGCAACTCATTTGGACAGAACGAGGTCACATGTTCACCTGTACATTCAAGGACTTCTGGCAGAGCAAGGGTCTGTCTAGGAGAATGAGAGGGGCTTTTTTGAGCAAAAGCAGTAATAATCCCTTTAGACTCTGGAGTCAGAACAAAGTTAGAGTTTTGTTAGTAAACAAGACTGGAGAATGGCATTGGCTAAGTAAACCATAGCATTCACCATTATAACCTGGTGTTTTGTGTGTGCTGTTAAAAATTAAAGTAAAACTCAATACCAGTTAAGGTGATTGTTCTCAGATACTGTTAAAAATTCAATGACATAATAAAGCCAAGAATAAAAATATTCAGCACACATTTTCAGTTTTGGAAAATGGTATTAGAAAATGGAAAGGAAAAACATAAAGAAAGAAAATCAATTTTTTAAAGTTCTTCAAATTTGCTTGGATTAAATAGGAAATCAAACTGTATTGTAAACTATTAGAATTGAACAAAACTGGGAATACAGCATATAAAATTACTACATTTTTCAGAAGGAAAGTAAAAATCTTAAATGTTATTGGAAATTAAGAAAGAATGAAAAATAAACTAAACATTTCATTTTGGAAGTAATAAAAACAATGTATTGAATCAAATTTTTTAAAGATACACAAAGATGAAAGTGAAAATTAGTTACTTAGGGGATAAAATCCAAGAACGTTTTAGAACTAAACATCTATTAGCCTAATTTAATATATTATTAGGTCAAAAGATAAAAATATTGAAGATGTCTCTTGCTACAAGAGAATTTAAAACCATCAATATGCATTCTTGATCTTTTAAAAACAATTCTTTGAAAAAAAAAAACAATCCTTTGACAAACTAAGAAGAGAAAAATACGTTTAAGAGTATTATGAATCAATAGGAAAAACCTTAAGGGTGAACAAATAAAGCCTCAAATTATCAATTATTATTCACATTATTGTTCTAATAAATATAGTATAAAAATAAGAGAATTTAGTTATCTAGATAATGGAAAGTTAATAAAAATGATAATTGTTATTACCATTAACAATAGAAAATAGAGGTACATTATAGGATATAGTATCATATTTGGGATAATGCTTGTTTTTCTGGGTGTCATTCTTACAATTTCCTTTTTTTTTTTTCATTCTTACAATTTCTAAAGGTATAAACTTGTGTACCACATACTCATGCTTCCAGAGATCCTTGGGAGCCCAAGAAGCAGCCGAGAACATTCAGCTATCTGGTATCAAATCAAGTTCCACCTTAAGAACCTGAACTGTCAGCCAGTGCCTGGTTATAAATCGTAGATTTAAACTGAATATCTCTAGGTCTCCAGCTTTATTTTATACACCATTCTCAAACTTGAAATAAAATTCTAAACACTGAAACAACAGAAGAGTTTGATTAGCATAAAGTAGTCAAATTTACAAGAGAACTCAGAAAGATGCAAGACAAAAATACACCATACTCTATATTGTATCTTTGCTCTATACCATGGATCTCTAAAATTATGAGAAATAATCATTTTTTTATAAAGGTAATGTAGAAGTATTTTACTCACAATACAAATAAATAAGAGTAAAACAAACTCAACGTTAAGATACAACACTTCTATGAAGAAATAATAAATCTTTACTTTAAAACATACAACATGACCTTGAATAGAGAGATATCACATTTCTAGAAAAAAAAAAAGAATCAGCGTGGAAAAGATTTCACTTATCTTCAAATCTATGTAATTAAAGTACAATTAAGTCTTATCACCCAATAGGAAAGCTTATCACCCTAAAATATAAGCTTTACAGAGTTCCTAAAATTTAATTTGCAGATCCTGGGGAGCCCTCAATAAATAGCTGATCTGAGAAGCAACAAAAAACTTTGCAAGACTGCCAATTTCAAAAAAATGCATTAAAACATCATAGTTATGCAAAATAAGCCATGATTTCTATTATCACCACCACCCCTCTCCACTACCATCCTTGCATGCACAAAACACTGAAGACCACAAGTCCAATATTCATATATTGTAATAATTTGAGATATAGCTGCTGTTCACAGTAGCTGGCTCCATATTGAGAAGCCATAGGACTTATTTTCAATAGTGGGTGATAGTTCCACTGAGCCAAGCCAACTCAGTAAATAGTAAGTTTAACATAACACCAATGGCAATCTCAAGATAATTTTTTAAGTTGAAAAAATGATTCTAAAGTTACTCTGGAACTTGTATAAATGTATAAACTTTATAAATGTATAAAATATATACATTTTAAAGAACTTTATAAATGTATAAAATATATACATTTTAAAGAAAACTCACAATGGGCCATTTGCCCTACCTGTTAAATTCTATGAAGATACTGTAAATAAAAGGTTCAGTCACAATACCAGACAGTGGGACAAAACAGAAAGCACAGAAACAAATTCATAAGGAAATCTAGGATTTGATGAAGCATTGAAGTTAATGATATTTGTTCATAAAATAGTGTTGGAACAGACAATCACAAATTTGGGGAATAAAATCATTTATATCTGTTCTTCATATCATAACCAAAAATATAGTAAAGTAATAAACAGTTAAGAAACAAACAAAACACAGGCAAATTTTTAGAAAAAGTTATGCCAAATATTCTGATGGAAGTTTTTTCTAAGCATAGATGATCAGAGACAGCAAAGGGAAGACAACAAAAGAATATAAATTTCCAGACCCTTAACACTCTCTAAGAAAGCTCAAGATAAATCCTTACAGGAGATATCCCAACTTTTTTCTTTCCTAGAGCATGATAATTTGAAATTTTCATCAGCCCTTTAAAATACATATCAAATTATCTGATGAAACAAATATTTGGTGTTAGAAGTCAGTATAATGGTTTCCCATAGCAGAAGAATAGGAAAGAAAGAAAGAAAGAAAGAAAGAAAGAAAGAAAGAAAGAAAGAAAGAAAGAAAGAAAGAAAGAAAGAGAAAGAAAGAAGAAAGAAAGAAAGAAAGAAAGAAAGAAAGAAAGAAAGAAAGAAAGAAAGAGAAAGAAAGAAAAGAATCAGTAAGCTCTTCTTTAACATTTAGAAATCATTTTTCTTTTTTCATCCTGAACTCATATTTCCATTTTATTTCCACAACTAAATTGCAAGCTAATATCATTTTATGATTAAAGATTTTTTATTTCACCCCTTCTTAATTCTATCACAAAATATGTATATGCACTAAAATTTTACATTTTATTACAGAAATCTTTGCTAAACTGTATTTCTTCTGGATTAAGTTGCATTACAATTATTTGTAGTAAATAATTGATCTTAGTAAAAATATTACAGATTTATTATTTTAAGATTTTATTTATTTATTCATGAGAGATACAGAAAGAGAGAGTCAGAGACACAGGCAGCATGAGAAGCAGGCTCCATGCAGGGAGCCGATGCAGGACTCGATCCTGGAACCCCGGGATCACGCCCTTAATTGAAGGCAGACGCTCAACCGCTGAGCCACTCAGGCGTCCCTATTACAGATTTAAAAGTAATTTTAACATGAAATTAAATATTTTAGAATGCATATGAGATTAATAAAGTGATTTTTAATTACTGAACTTATCCATGGATATGTATGAATTATTGCTAGAATATGAGTGTTTACAATTAATCCTACTGATATTTTTCATTTTATTACTTGAAGTACTAAAGAAACTTTTATATGTATATTGATAAAAATGAAAAAGTTTGTAATAATGTCACCCAATTCTCTGAACTCTTCAGAATTACATGCCAAAATAAAATAATACTCTATGATCAAAATTGTTTTAATTATAAGTCAATTGGCAAATGGATTAGGTAATGCTTCTGATTTGTGGAAAGCAAAGGACATGAAACAACCTTAATTACATTTTTAACCCAGATATTTTTAAAAATATTTTATTTACTTATTCATGAGAGACACAGAGAGGCAGGGACACAGACAGAGAGAGAAGCAGGCTCCTCATGGAGACTCTGAGGCGGGACTCATCCCAGGATCCCGGGGTCACACACGACCTACACCAAAGGCAGACATTCAACTACTGAGTCACCCAAGTGCTTCTAACCCAACTATTAGTATCATTCTTATCTTGAGCTGAGGGAGGTATGATGCTTAATTTTAGGTATCAGCTTGACTGAGTTAAGGGATGCCCAGATAGCTGATAAAACATTATTTCTGGGTGTCTTTGAGGTGTTTTTAGAAGAGATTAGCATTTGAATTGGTAAAGATTGCCCTCAACATTGCAGGTGGGCATCACCCAATTCACTGAGGACCTTCATGAATAGAGCAAAAAGGCAGAGGAAGAGCCAAGTTTATTCCCTTTGCTTGAGCTGAAACATAACATCTCCTGCCCTCAGATAAAACTCCTCAGGTTGGGGGCACCTGGGTGGCTCAGTGGTTGGACATCTGCCTTTGGCTCAGGTCGTGATTCCTGGGTCCTGGGATCGAGTCCTTTGTAGGGCTCCCTGCAAGGAGCCTGCTTCTCCCTCTGCCTATGTCTCTGTGTCTCTCATAAATAAATAAAATCTTTTTTTTTTTTTTTTTAAGAAACTCTTTAGGTTCTGGGGCCATAAGAATTGGATTGGGACTTACACTATCAGCTCCCCTGGTTCTTAGGCCTTTAGCCTCTGGATTACACCACAGGCATTCCTGGTTCACCAGCCTGCAGACAGCAGAATGGGGGACTTCTCAGCCTCCATAATCATGGGTGCTAATGTCTATGATTAAACTCTTTTTACATATGTCTATGTATAAATTATTGACAATGCTTCTCTGGAGAACCCTAATACATCAATACAATAAAACCCTAGGTTTAAAATCATCATAAAATGAGGAGTGCCTGGGTAGCTCAGTTGGTTGAACATCCAACTCTTGGTTTGGCTCAGGTGGTAATCTCAGGATCATGAGACTGAGCCCTATATTGGGCTCCGTGCTCAGCGTGGGGTCTGCTTAAGATTCTCTCTCCCTCTCCTTCTGCCCCCTGACCCCACAAGTCTCCTCTCTGATAAATAAATTCTTTTTAAAAAATCATCATAAAATGCTTATGGTTTATGCACTTGGTTAAATTAGTCATGCACATTGGGTGAGTTAAGTGGGAGAACGATCAGGAAAACAACACCGGCCAACAGAAACAGTAACACAAAACTTTTATTAAGTTAGGAATTGTATATCCATTTGAAACCAACACTCAATGGCATTTTGAACTATGAAACACTAGGAGCATTCCAGTTAGAATCTGAAACATGGTATCACCAACATTTCTTAGTTTTATAACAGAAGTTCCTGCCAGTAGAATCTCACAAAAAGAGAAAAGTAGGGATGCATTACTAGAAAGAAGCAATTGATATTATTCTTGCAAGCTATATGATTCCTCCTTGCTGGTAAACTTAAGACAGGAAAGAAAGAAAAGAAAGAAAATAAAAGAAAGAGAGAAAGAGAGAGAGAGAGAGAGAGAAAGAAAGAAAGAAAGAAAGAAAGAAAGAAAGAAAGAAGAAAAGAAAAGAAAAAAGAAAAAAGAAAGAAAAGAAAAAAAAGAAAAAGAAAAAGAAAAAGAAAAAAGAAAAGAAAAAGAAAAAGAAAAGGAAAAGAAAAAGAAAAAGAAAAATAGACCTAGTAACTGATTTCAGCTGATTACCCAATAAAGTGATTTGCATCAGACTGAGTAAAGAAGATTACTCTCACCAATGCAAGTGGTCATCATCCAATCTATTGAGGACGTGAATAGAACCAAAAGGTCAGAGAAAGCATAAATTTGTTCTCTGCTCCAGCAGGGACATCCAACTTCTCCTGCCCTCATACTGAGTGTTCCTAGGTCTCAGTCCTCAATATTGGCCTGACACTTAAACAACTGGCTCCCCTGGTTCTCAGACTTTTTTTTTTTTTAAGATTTTATTTATTCATGAAAGACACACATGGGGGGCGGGTGGGGGGTGGGCAGAGAGAGAGGCAGAAGGAGAAGCAGGCTCCATGCAGGGAGCCCAACATGGGACTTGATCCCGGGTCTCCAGGATCATGCCCTAGATCGAAGGGTGGCAATAAACCGCTGAGCCACCCGGACTGCCCAAGGTTCTCAGACTTTAGCCTGGAACTACCCACCAGCTATTCTGGGCCATCTTGCCAACAATAGAATCTGAGACTTCTGAGACTCCACAGTCATGTGAGCCAACTCCTCATGATAAAACTCTTTCTATATATTTAAAAATAAACAGATAACCTATTGGTTTCTCTGAAGAACCCTCACTAATACAGGAAGGATACCCAAAAATGCTTTATCCCGATTTTGCAAAGCAATTCATTGTACCTGTTATTCTTTCCCTTAGATGCATCTTGTTGAACTTGATATATTAAGAAAGGCCTTCCATTAGGTAACTTCTGTGTACCTTCAAAATTTATTCTCTCCTCTTTGCTCTGCTCTCTGTTCAGTTGTACCAAGTAGTCAGTGGACTTACACACCTCTTAATTTCTTTCTGCTTTGGCTAATAGGAAGCCTTCACAAATTATCTAAAAGAGAAAAGTGAGTGAAGTTAGGGTGTTTATTCTCCAGGATTTTTCCCCTTCAAGGCTGCCCCGGACTATGTCCCTGACCAAAAGTCAGTGCTAACTTCCAAAAGGCCTTGTCTACAAGATTAACTCTCTTTCCAGGTTCCAATAAGCTCTCTCTTCTTTTGTCCCCTGGGCTAAGCGATGGCAACAGCTTCTCTGCTCCCTGGCTCTAGTTCCCATTTTACTCCATTGTTTCCTTTATAACCCCGCTTTTCCCTCTTTAATTAGTCCCTTTGTAAATGAACTCTCCTCAAAAAACTAAATTCTGTGTCATCTGTTGACATCTTGAATGATACAGAATTGGAACACTGAAGATATTTTAACTATATTACAATTTTATAAACCTAGCATTTTAAAATATTCTTGAACTTGAAAGATATTTTTGTCAAGATATATTGGAGCTGCAGATTAAGTTCATTTAATCTATTAAAAATATCCATAATACAACAGAATTAGCAAAGCCAATTCTCATTTCTAAGCCAAATATCCAAGTCTTTGTCACATAAAGTCTGATTTCACTTATCAATTTGCATAAATATGTTATATGTTTCAAGATATATTATTAACAATACTAAGAAACTAATAGTGGCACACATCTTGAAAGATAAGTTGGCAAATGCTGCGCACTCAAGATTGAAATGTTACATATATGATAAAAATTAGTTTATTCATTCATTAAAAATTATAAAAATTAGATAATATATCAACATACTATCATATATATACAACAAACATGCAATCCCTACCAAAATACCATGGACTTTCTTCAGAAAGTTGGAACAAATCATCTTAAGATTTGTGTGGAATCAGAAAAGACCCCGAATAGCCAGGGGAATATTAAAAAAGAAAACCAGAGCTGGGGGCATCACAATGCCAGATTTCAGGTTGTACTACAAAGCTGTGATCATCAAGACAGTGTGGTATTGGCACAAAAACAGACACATAGATCAATGGAACAGAATAGAGAATCCAGAAATGGGCCTTCAACTCCATGGTCAACTAATATCTGAAAGACTAGCCACTTGAAAAAAGACAGTCTCTTTAATAAATGGTGCTGGGAACATTGGACATCCACATGCAGAAGAATGAAACTAGACCACTCTCTTGCACCATACACAAAGATAAACTCAAAATGGATGAAAGATCTAAATGTGAGACAAGATTCCATCAAAATCCTAGAGGAGAACACAGACAACACCCTTTTTGAACTTGGCCACAGCAACTTCTTGCAAAATACATCCATTAGGGCAAGAGAAACAAAAGCAAAAATGAACTATTGGGACTTCATCAAGGTAAAAAGCTTCTGCACAGCAAACGAAACAGTCAACAAAACTAAAAGACAACCTACAGAATGAGAGAATTTATTTGCAAATGACCTATCAGATAAAGGGCTAGTTTCCAAGATCTATAAAGAACTTCTTAAACTCAACACCAAAGAAACAAACAATCCAATCATGAAATGGGCAAGAAACATGAACAGAAATCTCACAGAGGAAGACATAGAGATGACCAACAAGCACGTGAGAAAATGCTCCGCATCACTTGCCATCAGGGAAATACAAATCAAAACCACAATGAGATACCACCTCACACCAGTGAGAATGGTGAAAGTTAACAAGACAGGACACAACATATGTTGGAGAGGATGTGGAGAAAGGGGAACCCTCCTGACTGTTGGTGGGAATGTGAACTGGTGCAGCCACTCTGGAAAACTGTGTGGAGGTTCCTCAAAGAGTTAAAAATAGACCTGCCCTATGACCCAGCAATTGCACAGCTGGGGATTTACCCAAAGATACAGATGCAGTGAAATACGGGAACACCTGCACCACAATGTTTCTAGCAGCAATGTCCACAATAGCCAAACTGTGGAAGGAGCCTCGATGTCCATCGAAAGATGAATGGATAAAGAAGCTATTACTTACAACGGACTATTACTCAGCCATTAGAAATGACAAATACCCACCATTTGCTTCAACGTAGATGGAACTGGAGGATATTATGCTGAGTGAAATAAGTCAATCGAAAAGGACAAACATTATATGGTCTCATTCATTTGGGGAATATAAAAATTAGTGAAAAGGAATAAAAGGAAAGGAGAGAAAATGAGTGAAAATATCAGTGAGGGTGACAAAATATGAGACACCTAACTCTGGGAAACAACGATAGTGGAAAGGGAGGTGGGCGGGGGGTTGGGGTGACTGGGTGATGGGCACTGAGGAGGACACTTTGTGGGACGAGCACTGGGTGTTATGCTAAATGTTGGCAAATTGAACTCCAATAAAAAAATTAAAAATAAATAATAAAATAATAAAAATTAGATAATATATCAACATACTATCGTATATATACAACAAATATCATTTAACTTAAAATAAGGCTATGTAATATATGTAGCCAAAATGAGTCATTTATGAAGCAAAGAACATGATAAAATATATCATAGTATGAGTACATATATTTTTGGCTTTTAGAATGACTAAGAATTAAGAATAAAAAATAAGAAATAAACCCATTAAGTTTGTTATAATCAGGATCAAAATTTCTTATGTATTTAGTGAAAGAAACCACATCTATTGCTAAAGCTAATAGATCTGATAGCCAGAATATAATTTAATTTTTGCAAATTAGAGGTAAAAAATTAAATATTTTATAAGTAAGAATAAGATAAAAGTTACTTGTGATTGGAGATAGGGCTTTTGATATGGTTTAATAAAACAGATTTTAATTTCCTTATTAAATAATCTGAAACTACAAATCAGAAATCTCTCTCTCACACACACATACCACACACAACCACACACACACACACACACACGTTTACTTTAAGAACTTTTACCTTGAGAAATTTGTTGTACAACATTGCAGATTCATTTACATTGATTTTACAGTTTGATAGTGCTTTCATTATAAGGAAGAGTATTGAGAATAGCTTATAAAAATTGCTTATGTTTAAACACCTAGGGCCAGAGAGGATCGAAGATGTTGGTAGCATTCAGTAATTTATTTATGCTTTTTCTGTGCTCACAGAATTCTCCCTTAAGTATGATGAATTCCTTACTAGTAGCCAGTGGTCAGAAGAGGTGACGTTATTAAAGGAAATTTGTCATCATACAGACCACCCCATTCTACCAAATATCAGATTCATTACATTGTATCAGAGGTCAAATGTCCTCTCGCAATAAGCATGTTTTGTATGCTTCATATACTTCACTCTTAAAAGGTATATTTATGACAGAAGCAGACAGTAAGACCTTTGGGTTTGGGGTGTATTAATTAAATCATGAAAAGTAGTTATTTTTTTGTATCAAGTTTTTATTGAAATTCTGGTTAATTAACATAGAGTGCAATAGTGGTTTCAGGAGTAGAATTTAGTGATTAATCACTTACATGTAACACAACATTCAGTGCTCATCACGACAAGTGACCTCCTTAATACCCATTGCCAGGTATGCCTGGGTGGGTCAGTGGTTGAACATTTGCCTTCAGCTCAGGGCGTGATCCTGGGGTCCTGGGATGAGGTCCTGTATCGGGCTCCCTAATGGGAGCCTACCTCCCCCTCTGCCTATTTCTCTGCCTCTCTCATGAATAAATAAATTAAAATAATTTAAAAAATACCCATTGCCTCTTTAGCTCCTCCCCCACCTCCTCCCTCCATTAACCTTCGATTTGTTCTCTGTATCTAAGAGGCTCTTGTGGTTTGCCTAAAAGTCATCACTTCTGTTTGATGTCCTGAAGATTGTCAAATAATACATTTTTACAGTTAAGTAAATTCTCAAAACTATCTTGCCAGATTACATTTGAAATGTGTGTAATAAAGGGTTTAACTTTAACCTAAGAGAGGTTTGGCCTCTACCTTCAGCTATTGGGCAGTAGAAGGTGATCTACAGAACCTTAGAATGTCCTCCCTGATAAAAGCATCTTTATTTACTTGGAGATCTTTGGCACTAGACATCTAACAAAGTGAATTGTGATGAGGCCTTTGGGCCATATGGTATTCACTCTGCTTCCAAAAAGCTTGAGACTAAAATTTTGCTTCAGTAGAAACTCTGGATACCACCTCTCATATGAGCTTACCTGTTTGGCAATATTCTGGTTGTACTATTGCATGTTGATGCCAGGAGAGCAATATATCCTAAAGAAAATGAATGCTTCATGTTTAGAACCCTCTCTGACTCTGCCCTATCTCTTCCCTTAACTGATTGTAACCTATATTTTTTCCCTGGAATAAACCATACTGTGTGTATACCTTTGAGTAAGTTCTATGGGTCCTTCTAGTAGTATAGTAAACCTAAGAGTGGTCTTGGGAAACACCAAACTTGTGATTAGTTTTAGGTGTAAGAACAGTCTTGTGGACTGTGCTTCCTAGTTTCACAAAAAAATATCTTACAGATTCCCCCTCACAAGTGTTCCCTTTGATGACATTGTACTATAGGATATTTAATGCATGTAAATTCATGCCTAACATACATCCTTAGCATGTTGTTAAGAAAGTAATAATTTGAGGTGCCTGGGTGCCTCAGTTGGTTAGGCGTCCAACTCTTGATTTCAGCTCAGGTCAGGACTTTAGGATTATGAGATTGAGCCCTATGTTGGGTTCCACGCTAGGTGTGTCACATGCTTAAGGTTCTCTCTCTCTCTCTCTCTCTCTGCCCCTCTCCCATGTCTCTCTTCCTGTCCAAAAAAAAAGTAATAATAATAATATTGAGCTGTCCAGGTACCAAGAGATCATAAGGTGTAAAAAGATTTTCTTAAAGTCTTGTTCCAAAGGTACCAGTTACTAGAGGAAAGAGGAAACACTAGATCACAGAAGATACTGCTAGCAACTGCTATAACCTGTGCTGCTGGTATTTACTGACTGGGGCATCCACTGGGAAGACAACAAGCTAGAGAGACATTATTGACTGGAGGAGCCTGGTGACGTCCATCATCCCAAGGTATAAAACAATGAACATCCGGGGGAAAGGCTAAAGATGCCTGGGCTAAAAAAACATTGCTTCACAGAGGAAAGCTTCACCCTCCAGTAAGGTTGGCCTTGGGAGAATTGTACAAAATCACAGAAACAAGGTTGTAGCCTAATATTTAGGTTTTTAACAGATGATGTGGTCTACTAAAAGAACCCTGTAGTGCTATTTTCTAATTGGATTTCATATAAAATTAGAAATGCATTCATCTGGAAAATAATTTCCTCCTAAGAATTACAATGTACTTAACACCTTATAATTAAGTTAAAATTTAAAATTTACATACATGCATATATGAATATACAAGTGTTTAAAAATAATTCTAATAAATTAGTAATAATATTTAAGTAGCAATATGAGCTGTAATTTACATTTGGCAGAGTGGCTAAAAAGTCTAGACAAATCAATATAAGCTCAACTAAAAACAACAAAACTGAACTAAGTTCCCTTTGAATTACCTGACTTGTGTGACAGATGGTGAACATGTAGCATAGTCTTTGGTGGATCCTGTTTAATTGTTTCTGCAATGATGGGTTTTTACTAAGAAGAAATTTACTTTGGGCTTAACAGGGAAATCAAAATGCTGTGTCAACAATAAAAGATAGGGCTTTACTACTGTAAGGGAAGTTAAGGAAATAATGGGAGAAACATTTACTTTCAATAAAAGATAGGGTTTTACTACTGTAAGGGAAGTTAAAGAAATAATGGGAGAAACATTTATTAAAGTATGTGAATTTTTAAATATGTGATATTGACTCAGGCAACGCATATTTAACCAGGCAATGTTTAAAAATCCTATGACAGTGTATGTCTGAGTATTGTTTCCATATAGTAAGGTATAATTCAGTATTCCTAACAAACTACAAAAGTGAGGAAACCTATAGATGAATGTCATCTATCAACTTATTACCCAAGAATCCCCAGTACCGAGGCTGAGGGGAAAAAATTAGCCACTGAACGTGGTATTCAAAGAACCATTAGGAGAGGAAGAACTGGAAATACATTTGTAATATTTAGTAATAATTGATCTCTGATTATAAGTGCATTCCATGGGCTTCACACACACACACACACACACACACACACACACGCTATTAATAATGACATTTGATCGAACTGGTAAATTATATGGAGTACTAGTTAGTGGCACAATCTGACTCTCCCACTCTCCAGTGGCAAGAAGAGGGATAAGAAATTTGCATTTGCCATTTTGAGAGCTTTCAGGGAAAGTGATCTTTGTCTTTTGATAAAATTAAGAACTGTATAACTTCCTATTATGCTAGGGGTTGCGGCTATCTTTCTTGGACTTCTGGAAGTTGTCATTTTAATCGCAAGGTCATAACCAGGCATAATACATGTTTCTGAATGGGCATAGTAGATTTTTGCAATGTTCTCATACTTAGAGATATAAGGCCATGAATGACAGCAGAATGACAAGGGTTGCTAAGGAATAGCTCACCAAAAACCTTCAAGGCAATCAGCTACTGAAGAAATGTGATCCAATATTTCCACTGGGCTCTTAAATCATTGCATTTCGGCAGGAGACTGGGGAGAGAGGGAAAGAAGGAAGTGGAAAAAAAGAGCAATGACACAAAGACCAGAAATAATGAAGCTATAGGCATCTTAAGTGATTTTAAATAACTCCCTTTTATCAAATTTCACCTGTGTATGCAAGGCAATGTTGTCTAAGGTAACAGTTGAGAAGTAACTGTTTATTATTGATCGTCATTCAGGCTCTTTCAGAGGGAGGCAAATCTGAGCACTTCTCCAATGCAGCCTTATCTCTGTGAAGCAGCAGCCCTGAGAATATAGGCGCTCCATCTGTGTTATAGACTCTGATCTTTGCAGCTGAGAACAGCAGGTGATAGACTCTTAACCTCTGGGGAGCTGGAGCAATCAGACAGCAAAGAAATAAATACTCGGCACAAATAACTCATTGCATCATCACTGTTTACCTACCTAGAGCTCTTTAGAAATTATGCATTATCAGTTTCAAATCATACACCTTAAGTTGCCTGATGTTGTGGTGCTTGGCTGGTAGCCTGAATTTCAGTGGGTTATAGATTCCAAGTGTTTTATGAATATTGTGTCTTTGAGGCTTGTTTCATTTCATTATGAAGGACAACTCTCACATTATTTACTGCATTGCATTTTACACATTTGCCCCGTGTGACAAAATGTGATGTTTGGGTGAACATTTTTTGTAAAAGTAAAAGGAAGAATTGAAAAATAATTTTGGTTTTAAATTGCATATTATTATTTGTTCAGTTATTGTTGCTTTAATGAACTGTTTTGATTTTTGTCTTTGCTTTTTGCCTATTATTTGCTCTGTTTGATGAAGAGAGGAGCAGGTGTTTTTTTTTTTCCTTCACACATAAGTAGCCTGATAAAACATCCCAGCTGGATCAGGGAGAGAATATAGAATGCCTTGGGACTGAACAGTGGGTCTCTGTAATTATTTTAGGTACTCATTTTACTGATGTCTGTGACACAGAAATATATTGAATACTTTTTAAAGGGATACAGATTGCTATTTGTGATGTAAAAATTATGCTTTCTGGGTCATGAAAAATTAACAAAATGAGAAAGAGTAATTGTTAACTATGAGCTGGTGATAGTGAGTAAAGAATGTTTTAGTATGTTAGGACTGGTATGTCAAGCTTTTCCCTAGACAAGTGTTCATATCTCACTGGCTTCCCTCCATGCGCTAGCTCTGTGAACTTGGGCAAGTTCCATAATCTTTATGTTATCTCGCAGTTTCCTCATATGAAAAATATGCAAAAAGAGATTAAACAAGATTTTCATGAGGAGTAAATGAGATAACCCATGTTAACAGCCTACAATCATACCTGAGACATGGGGAGTGCTTAAAAAATGCTAGCTATTATCTCTGTCCAAATTCCCTTCCCCAGGTCACCAAGAAACTGATTTAACCAAATTATCAATCCAGTCATTCTAATTATTGGGATTTAGTAACAGGAAAATGTTCATTTTGTTCACTAAAGTCTTTTTTATTATGCTGTTCATAAAATTTGTATATAATACCTAGCATTCTATGTTCTTTCTAGTTTTTAATGACAATCATTCAGTTTTCAGGGAGTATAACATATCCATCGTGAGAGAATAAATTTTGTGTTTAAATTGGTAAACATTTGACATATGAAGAGATTTTTGAAGTTCTTTTGTAGTATTGGCACACATTGCCTATTTTGGATTTAATTAAAACTTCAAAAATGTAATTTTCTTAGAAGTGGTCTTCTGAATGTCCACTTCCAGATACATTATTTTTATAAGTAAAACTCTTGGCTTTGTAGGATAGCAGACTATGCCACCCTAAAATATGCCACACTGGCATAAGGATTATTTTGAGCACAAGACAATTGAGAAGCACATATAAGAAAAGCTCTCTGCCCTCCCACTATATGACCCAAAGCAGGCCATAAGCTTGCAAAGGTGCTCCCCTTTCCCTCTCCATCAGGAAAGACAGAAGTTAATTATCAGAGATAACTCTATGTAATTTCTGAGGAAACCAGTTACTGGAACAATCTGTTCTAGCTTCTAGTTCTGTCGGTGAGGGCGGGAGGACATGGAAGGAAGGAGGCGAGGCGGCTTAGTCCGGCAGGCCGGAATGAAGGAGGTCAGGCTGCTTCGTGGCTGTGAGTTCGGGATTTGTTCTGTCTTTTTCTTCTTTCTTTTTTATTTCTTTCTTTCTTTTTCGTTTTTTTCTTGTTCTTTCTTCGTTCTTTCTTTCTTTTCTTTCTTTCCTTTCATTCTAGTAATCTCTAAGCCCAAAGTGGGGCTTGAACTCACAAGATCAAGAGTTGCATGGTCTACTGACTGAGCCAGTCCCACATCCCTGTTAGAGACAACTCTCTACTCTTATCCACCTGAAGTTTGCACCAGGGGAATCTCCGTCACAAACTGACGGAGCCCTAATCTACCATTAGTTTTCTTTTTTTATACATTTGCCTTCCCACAATTTGACTCCCCAGAAATTCAAAGTCCTTTCCCTTTCTTTTCTCAGTTCTCTAAAAATATGTTATTCTTTTGTTAAAATGCTACCAAGCCCAAGTTCTAGCCATCCCTTAGAGTTACTCAACTCTGGCTATTCTCAGGTGTATGCATGATGCACATGCTAATAAACTTGTGTTTGTCTTTCCCTTGCTAATCTGTCTTTGGTTGGTTCCATTACAGAACCCTCACAAGAGATCTAATTGGGTAGAAGGGAGAAGAATGCTTTCCTCCTCTGCAGCTTTTTAGGAAAAGTCATTATGTGTTTATAGTTTGTTATATTCCCAAATTGACTTTGTGCAGAGTTCAAGAAAAGGTAGCTGTTACAAAATTTTAAAGGGTTACAGGAATTTATTAAAGGCTTTATATGTTCACCAACCAGCTGGCTTATACTTCAGATTTAATATTTAGGGTTTTATTTTTGCTAGCAAAACTTTAACATTTGTAAAACAGAAACTCTTTCTGTACAGAGTACATAAAGCCCACTCAGCTGACATAGACTGTTTATACTTCAGAGTGAATGAGTTTATTCCACAAATTTCTTCAATGTTTAAAGTTGATAAGAGAGTAAAGTACTATGAAAAAAAATGTGCATCAGTGAGTGGGAAAGGAGCATAATTAGGAAGTAAAGTGATATAAAGGAACATGATAGGAATCTGAAATACTATAAAACATCTCAGCCTAGTTCATAATTCCCCAGGTCTGCCCTTCTGTACTTTGAAGGTCAGGGGAAGGAGACCCCACTGGCTACTGCAGAGGGACAGTGCTGGGAGGGAATCAAATCTCATAAATTTAGGTCATTGTGGTATAAAGAAAAGACTGTGGATGTAGTCCAGGACTGGGAAATACCAGGGACAAGGAGAATATAACTCATCATCAGTGTCATGCTGAGCCATGCCTGTGCTTGACAGGCAAAAAGCAAGATGTGCTCCCTGATATGCACTCATCCAAAATATTAACAAATTCCACTTGTTAAACCAGTAAAAAAAGGCTCTACAATAAAAATTATAATTAGATACAAAGCCCTACATTGCCCAATGTGGTCCTATGATATTGTCAACCCTTATTAGCCCAATTCATGTGATGTGAGAGATCTGAAGCTCTGGTTGGAATTAGGGCTCATTAGAAACAACTTTTCCTCTTGCATAACACAGGGTGTTGAAGCAAACGATAGCCTGTCTTTATAATGTATTCACCATAGTTTTTTTCATTAACTTTTATTAATAAAATGTTGCATTAAAATATTATTTCTCTGCCAATTTTTTGGTTCACTCTTACATTTTAGGTCAAGTTGAGTGCTCCACCTGACTCACCCTAATCACGGCCCTGCTGCTCACATACAAGTTTCCAGACTAATAGAGGTAAGGGTAAGAGATTAGGACAAAACAATTACATAATTTGTGACTATTATACAACAAAGATATATCTATATCTTTATAACATGATTCATGTTTTTTTTTCCCATCAATACTTTTGTTTTTTTTATTCTTGTTTATTGTATTTCTGTAGTGATTAGGACTCCTATTACCATATTGATTTGAGGCTGACTTACTGCATCTTTGTCATATTCACAGTATTAATAAAATGTTTCTATTTTTCTTTTAAAGATTTTATTTATTTATTCATGAGAGACACAGAGAGAGGCAGAGACATAGGCAGAGAGAGAGAGGCAGGCTCCCTGCAAGGAGCCTAATGCGGACTCGATTCTTGGACTCCAGGATCACACTCTGGGCCTAAGGGAGACTCTCAACTGCTGAGTCATCCAGGAATCTCTAAAGAAATGTTTCTAATACCACTCACCATTAGAAATCATTATTACTGTAGGATATTGTTACTGTTTGTCAGGTTATGGAAGTCTACTCTTATTTAGCTAACAGTTTTCATCAGACATAAGTGCCAAATTTTATCGTTTTGCTTTTTATTTGGCTACTAAGTGATATTTCTCTTTAATTTATTTTATAATATAAATTACAATAATTGATCTTGTAATATTAAACAACCCTGTCACTGTTTTGAATCATGCTGATTAAATTTCCCTGTATTTTATTTAGGATTTATCCTTCTAATCAGCTTGTTATTTTATTTTCTCATACTCTCAGCTGATATTTATATCAATGTTACACTGTACTCAAAGGAGTTGGTAATGATGGGGTTTAGGGCAGGCTGCCCCAGAATGTTCCACTTTGGCATGCAGATTATTTCCAGCTGAAGACAATCAAATCACAAGGGAGTCAAGAAGAGCCTTTTACTTCTCCTTTAATTGCTTAAAAGAATTTAGATAGAGGGCCTTTACCAGGAAGAGGGCTATTACCAAAGATAAATTATTTTTTTTAACATCAAAAAGACTTCTCTCCATTGTTTGTTGCCCCCATCGTCCTGTGAGTTGTTCCCCTCCCTTTTAAAGTCCCAGACCTCCACTCCCTTCCCCTTAGCTCAGGGTGCCATATAAGCCTCATTTGCTTGCCCTGTGGTGGGTGTCTAAAGGGAAGAAGGCTTTCATTCATGCCAACCCCTTTGAGACTTTAAAAATAAATAAATAAATAAATAAATAAATAAATAAATAAATAAATAAATAAATAAATAAATAAATAAATAAATAAATAAATAAATAAATAAATAAATAAATAAATAAATAAATAAATGGAAGAAGGGAGAAGTTTTCCCTCCCTACAGAAAGCATTCTTTCATTTTCTGTCCTCTAGAATTTTGTATGCAATTTAAATGATTGATTCCTTAAAATTTTGGTAGAATTTACTATAAAACCATTGAGTCTCTTATTTTCTTTATGAACATATTTTTTAACATTCTGATTCTATTACTTAAAGTTATGTCTGTCTATGTATCATTTTTTCTGTTTTCAATTTTTTTTTTTTTTTTTTTTTTTTTTTTTTTTTTTATTTATGATAGGCTCACAGTGAGAGAAAGAGAGGCAGAGACACAGGCAGAGGGAGAAGCAGGCTCCATGCACCGGGAGCCTGACGTGGGATTCGATCCCGGGTCTCCAGGATCGCGCCCTGGGCCAAAGGCAGGCGCTAAACCATTGCGCCACCCAGGGATCCCTGTTTTCAATTTTTTTAGTGAAGTTCATTATGCTTCTATTTCTTTTAACATCTGTTTTGGTAAATTATGCTCTTCAAGAAGTATGTCCTTATCAAATTAAAAATTTTATTAGGATACAACTGTTCATAATACCCTCTTATTATACCTTTAACATTTTCAGGCTCTATAGTGATGTCCCCTAGTCAATTCCTGATACTTTAAATTTGTGTTTCTGTATTTGTTGGTCAGTCTTGTTAGAGGTCTATCATTTTGATTAATCATTTCAAAGAAAGGACTTGTTCCCTTGTTGATTCTCAACAAGAATGTTGTGTTGTGTCAAGTTTTGTTGTGTTTGTTGTCAAGTTTCGAAGTTGGGGATCATGGTCCCTGGAAAGCAGACTATATACAGGTGAAAGCACTAGAGGTTGACTGGGTAGTGTTTATAGAATTACCAGCTGCAGAAGGGAAAGGATTTAAAAACAAAGAAGTTGCATGCTGCTTCTTCCACAACAAAGACTTCAGTCAATCCCACAGAGAGTTCTGTGGATGGCTTTTAGAGTTCTGAGTTGATAAAACTGGGCCAGGATTTATATCCTGCTTTCCACAAATGTTGGATATGGTATGCTTTTGGGAAGGAGTAAAGACTTCCAGCAAGGCAGCTTTACCAGGCAGCAGGGCTCCAACAGCTCACAGAGTAAGAATCTTTTGGTAGACAGGTGATGAAGTACAATGTCCACTTTAGACTTTAGAATGTCTACGTTTAGAATTTATTCTTCTCTAATCTACCTCCACATGTATGTATGTTGGAAGCAGTAGCTTCTCCGTGGTTCTGGTGTGCTTTTGTTTTTGTTTGTTTGGGTTTTTTTTTTTTTTTTTTAATATTTACTTATTTGAGAGAGAGAGAGAGAGAGATCATGCAAGTACATGCATAGGAAGGGGAGAGAGGAGGGAGAGGGAAAGAATATCCAGGAAACCCCTTGCTGAGTAGGAGGCATATGGGGGCTTGACCTCAAGACCCTGAGATCTTGACCTGCACTAACATCAAGAATGCAGTCAGACCCTTAACCAACTGAGCCACCCAGGCCCCCCAGGTTATGTTCTTTTCTGTTGCAGATTCATAAGAGAAAGGCACCACAGCCATCAACTTCACAGCAGAGTCAGAGGCTACAGTTGATATTCAACATTACCTACCTTGTTATGGACTGAGCATTTGTGTCTCCCAAAATTCATGTTGAAGCCCTAACACCATGTGATGGCATTTGGTGGTGGGGCCTTTGGGAGATAATTAGTTTTAGATGAGGTAATGAGGGTAGGACCCTGTGATGGGGTTAGTGTCCTTATAATAGGGGGAATGCCAGAACTCACTGACATTCTTTCTCTCTCTCTTTTTCTCTTTCACTCATATTCTCTTTCTTCCACCATCATATGAGAACATAGCAAGAAGGCCTCTGTCTGCAAACTAGGAAGAGGACCCTCACCAGGAACCAAATCTGCCAGCACATTGACCTTGAACTTCTGGCTTCTAGAATTGTGAGAAATAAATATCTGTTGTTTAAGCTAGCCAGTCTAGGCCTTTTTTTTTTTTTTTTTTTTTTATAGCAGCCAGAACTGACAGGCACTCAACTCTCCATTTGCATTCCCTTCAGTCTTAAATAGCACCTCCTTTGGTCCAGATGGCCTAGCTTGGGATGACTCAGAACGTTATCCATGAGGGTAGTCCAGGTCGCTGTATCTTCTCAGGCCATGGCTGATGTATTATTACATTTACTCTTCTCTTATACAGGAGCTCTACTTTTTCCTGACATTCAGATCAATTAGCCTTATTAGTATGGGAATTCTCACCTGGCTCCTTGAAAAAAATTGCCTGAGAAGAGGCCATAGCTTAAGTTCATTAGCATTCTTGTAGGGTCCTGGGATCAATACATTTTATCTTTGTCAATCAGAACTTCTACACCATTCGAGCTCTAGGATTGTTCACCTGAAAGCTCCCAGTTTACTGAGTTTCTTCCATGGAAGTGCAATGTAGTATTTAGCAACATACTCAAGGGGACCCCTGTGTGTGATCCTGGAGCTCCTCCTTCAGATATTCTTTTTCTCTTTGGTTATCTGCCTTACACACTCCTCATTGCAGATATCTCAGCATTTCCTTATTCTGTAACTCAGTGTGATCATGCTAGGGATTATCCTTCTGCACCACTGTTTGGAAAATGCTTCCAAGCAGGTCATAGGGCTCACCTTGTTTGTTTCCTTTTCCCTTGGACTACAATTCTATGTTGCCTATTGTCTTGTTTCTGAAAGGACTTGACTCATACTTTTTCCATGTTTCCATATTTATAATTTTAGGAAAATTGTTATGCATCACAACCAGAGCAGAATTCTGTATCTTCTCATTCTCTATAACATTTTATAGTTCACTGATTTTTGTGATTTCACCCTTTGTTTGTTTCAACAGCTTATACATGGTCTTTTTGTGTTCTATTTGTGATCATTCCAATATCTGAAACCCTTAGGAATCTAAAGAGGTGTTTGTTGTTTCTACTGTTGCACTCACTTTGGCTTGATTTATTTAATTTCAATCTCTGGATATTCTAGGATCAACTTTTTCTCCAGGAATTGTTGGAAATGATTTATTCTGGAGACCTGGTCCCAGCTTACTAACATAATGCCAGGTTCCTAGACAGCTTCTTCAGGTTTAGTCTCTAGAACACAATGTTGATATCAACTTTTGTGTCGGGCTGGCTCCTTCTTCCCCTTTTATGTCTTGAAGGCAGTTCACTATTGATTCTTTCCCAGGATTAAGGTCATTTTCTGTATGTTTATTAGGTTATCTATTTTGTACGTTGATTAGGTTATCTAATTTTAGAGATCTATTTGTTTCTGTCTAAGCACAGCAATACACTGAAATGTAAATTTTATGAAAAATCTAACAGTTGTCCTCATGGGTGATTTATGTTGATTCTAAATATCTCCTTTATGTCTCGAGTGTTCTGGGTTTTCTACAATATATATGTGTGTGATTTTATTTATTTTATCTATGCTTCTCAAAGCTTAAGATTCACGCAACTTAACAATTTTGAAAAGATCATAATCTTTCTTTCACTTGTTGCATCTGTTCTATTTTAATCTGTTACTTTTTTTGTGTCTTTTCTCTCTCAAACTTGATTTAGTCTTTGTAAAACTTCTTGGCTCTTTTTTGCTAATGATCTCTTGTGAAGTGTCTTATGTGGTTTTTAACCATTGTGTCAGAGACACAATAGTCACATTCCCCTTTGTAGTAATGCAATTTCTACATAATTGAACACCTGCCTTGAGACATTTCCCAGCCTCAACTGCAACTACTTTATGGCCATAACAATGGGAAATAAGTAAAAATGATGTGCAAAACAAGAATCCTTCTGTTTTTCTCTACCACTCAGGTACAGTGGGGTGCAGATGCAATGGCAGGATGTGAAGCAACTTTGCTGGACACAGATGTAAAAGCTTAATGGGAATGTTACACACACACACACACACACACACAAACTGGTTTGTTTGATAATGTAGAAATGCCTTATCAGTCACAGGAGCCCTGAATTTCTTGCATTTATGAGAGAGAAATAAATATCAATCTTATTTGAATTACTGTTTATTATAGTTTCCTATACCCTGTTCAAAGTGTATATCTTACTATTACACCCATGTATTGGAAGATTCATGTTTATTTAATATATCTTTCATTTTTATAACTTCTATTTGGCCTCTTTTATGCCATCTTATCTCTTATAGTAATTGATTTCTTCTTTCCTGCTTCATTCAATTTAAAGACACTTATTTTATAGTCTCTGTGTCAGTCAGAGTTTGATCTGAAAAGCAAAACCACAAGATTTGGGTATAATAAGGGATTTATTATAAGTATTTGCCTTTACATATTCGTGGGAGTTGGTTAAACAATCTTTGTGAAGCTGTCATTCCTGTGTCTTGTGCTAAGCCTGAAGTCATTGGGACATACAGTGAGGAAGAAAAGATGGGTATGAAATGAGACAGCAGGGACAACCTACTACCTGCAGGAATAAGCCAGAATCCATCAGAACAGACTGGAGCCAGGTTAGTCTTTTACTGCTTCTAAGTCTCCAGCCTCAAATTTGGGGTAAATTGCAGGAGGCACTGATGCCAGTTAAAACACATGTCATTCTGAAGGCAGAGAAGTTTCAAGGGGGTATCTGGTAGGTGTGTTATTACTGTGAGCCCAGCTTATTCCACTTCAACAAGGTAAGACAGCACATAAAAAACAACCTGCTCCAATGGCAGTAGTGCCTCATTGATTTCTGAGAATAAAGGGAATATAGCTCCTGCTTCATTTCATCCTTCCAAATCTCAAACAAAATATCTCTCATGGCCCTCACCAATGCAGAACTATGCTGAGAGAGGAATTCTGGGGAAAAATTGAATATAATTTGGCATAATACAAAACTACCACAGTTTCTGGGTTTCCCCAATAGTCATTGCCTCTGAGTATTCACACCCTTGTGAAGTCCCCTTGCACATTTAATAGGACTGACCAAAGTCAGAGTGTGTGATTTACTAGCTTAGGTCATTAAATACATTATAAATTTCCTCTTGGTTTCATCTCTTAAACTGATCCTTCTGGGTTACAGCTAGCTACCACATCATGAGGACACTCAAGCAGCACTATAGAGAAGACCATATGGAGAAGAGCTCAAGTCTCTTGCCAACAAGAACATCAGTTTCCTAGCTTTGTAAGTGAACCATCTTGGAAGCCTCTCCTCTAGCCCCAGTTAAGTTGCTATGGTGTGTGAGTGTTTGTGTCCTCCCAAAATTCATATGTCAAAAACTTAAAGCCCAAAGTGATGAAATTCTAAGGTGGTGCCTTGGGAGGTGATTGGGTAATGCCTGTGGAACACTCACGAAGGGATTAGTGCTTTTATAAACAAGGCCTCACAGAGTTCCTTTGTCCTTTCTACCTAATATGAACAGAGGGAGAAAGTGCAATATAAGTGGGCCCTCACCCAACACTGAATCTGCTGGGACCACTGACTTCCAGCCTCCAGAACTGTGAAAAAGAAATTTCTGTTGTTTATGCACTATTCGGTCTATGATATTTTGTTGTAGTGGCCCAGACTAAGCAAGTCTTCAGGTGGTTCCAGGTGTTGAGCCCCCAAGGCTTCCAGCTGATACCACAAATGATTTAGAAGCGGAGACCAAGTGTCTCCTCTTCACTGTGTTTGTAACCTATAGAAATTGTGAAATCATATGCAACAATTAAATAATAATTATAATAAATAATAAGCAACAATTAAATAATAAAATCCTTAGGTCTCTATACTGCTTTGAATAAATCATATCTTTTCATGCTTTATAATTTTGTATTTTGAGGGGCTTTATCTGAAATGACCTTAGATGGCTTGGTTTGAGAGTGTTTACCACTAGAATGTTTTGCATCTTTTTCTGTCAGGTGAATGAAGGGATTCACTGATCTGATAGAATTTGACATTGACACTTAGCTTGAGAATTCACATGAGTTGCATATATTTGAACCCCAAATTTACATGAGGTGAAAATCCATTGTTTTAATTTTTATTTCTCTGAAAGCATTACTTAATACAATAACTTGTATATCAATGTCATATTTGGGAGGCAAATATCTAGGCAGTCAGATTGAAGGAGTAAAGACAATAAGGCAAGGAAGGATGTAATACCGGTAATGGGCATGCTAGTGAGTGACAGTGGTCCATGGAGGCAAGTCTTCGATCTTCCTGGAGGGGTGGTCTTCTAAGAAACAAGGTGGGATATTCCTCAGAATCTTCCCTTGGAAAGGAAGGAGTTGAGAAATGTTTTTCCTGGCTCTCCATCTATTGATTAAGGATGGCCAAACATGTGCTATGAACTTTAGAGAAAAGCTGGGGGTAGGGAGCAGTAATTTGAGGTGGGAAATCTGCTAAATGCATGGAAACTGAATAACACAGTTGAAGCTGAAATTGAAGACAGGCCCAAAGCATAAGATATAAAGCATCTGCTATATAGATGATTTCAAATTCTAAGGGGGATATTTTTTTTACTCTCCACCAGAGACCAATCATAACTTTAAAAGTTTTTGGATTATCTTATTGTGCCAGTCGGAAGATTGTTTTTCAATTCCATTATCTCATTGAAGATTTAGTACTTTATGGATCCCAGTTTTACATGGCAGACTTAGCTGCATTTCCACTACCATCGTCCCTACTTCATCTATTGTGATGTGGACACTGAGAACCAAGCTACTAAATAAAGTTCCTTTGTTCCCTGACAGTAAAGCTGCAACATTGGCCTATAAATTTACCACTCTAATATCTCATCCCATCATCAATCTGAACCATAGAGATGTTCTTTACTGAAAGTTCAGCTATACAGGTACAAGATTTGTTTTCCAATATTTTTATCCAGTATTTTAAGTGTTTTGCAATAGGAAGATATTCAATACATCTAGTCCAACACATTAGTAGAATGGAAAACCCCGGTCTTCTTGATTGATTGTAGTATTGAAATTGTCTGGGGAAAGAGATACTACTCTGTCAATAAATTCTAATCACTCTTCAGTGATGGGGAAGGCATTCTATAAATAAAAATCCTCATATTACCCATGAAATAAAATTTTGGTTAGCGGGGAAGTTGAGAGGGAATGGACAAAAGCTGTTTTGGCTGCAAAGTTACTTCTCTAATGTTTAGCCTAAGATTGAAACCATACACAATGTCAAACTAAATGAAGTAGAACATTGCAGTGATCATCTAAATAATTCATACCAAAATAATACATAAATATGTTTTACATATACTATCTATTTTTAGAAAGTCATGGCACGGAAAAAATTATCTCATTGCTCTAAATTTCTACAACTATATTCTGTAGTCATATTTTATATAGTTATAGTATTTAGTTATATAGTTATAGTCTACATAATCATACTCTATAATTATATTTTATTTCCTTCTATCAGGATATAAGTTGAAAAAAGCACTTACTTTTCTCCACTTCATTTTATATTTGCTCAAGGTTCTTAGCCAAGTGTCTATCTTCCCCTCTTCCTTCTGTAGCTAAGGAAGCTTAGATCTCTTTACTAGGTCTGAGAGGTTATCTTATCTAAATTGTTAATCACAGTTGAGGCTCTCCTTTGAAGAAATGCATATCCTTGATCCTATAAATTGATGCAAATCCACCTTTCAATATTTTTCTAGTTCTTACTTATTGCTTCTAAAGAAGTCCTAAAGCTCAAAAATGACCAGTGGTTCCCAAGACTGCCCATGCATTAAGTATCAGCCCAGGAAACCTTTTTAAAAATGAAGGATTCCCCACCTCTGATAGGAATTAGAATTTACAAGGAAGTGGATCAAGAACTGATAATTTTAACAAAACTTTCCAGGTGATACCTCTAATTTCCTGTTGGTCCTAATCCTCAGATTAGTAGTGAGAATCAATGAATTAAAACAGGTAACCTATTGTCCCTCAAGGATATAGACTAAATCAGGTAGGTATTCTAAAATCAGAGGTTTTATACAGACTTAAAATGTCCTAGTATAATGTATTCTTGAATGAACAAGGGAACTGTGGCTTAGAGGAAAAAGTCAGAATTATTAGTGTCAAAAAAGGGTCCAATCACTAAAAAGATTGTTTAAAAGAAAGCAATCATGGTCATTTTTAGATAGAGTAACTAATTTGCTGCTTTATTTCTCTCTATAGTGTTGAGACTTAAATCATATTAAATTATATGAAAACATAAAAAATATTCCCCCAGAGCAAAAAATTCAGGTCAATTTCAGTCATTATTATATGATCTAACTGGATTTATATGTGAGCACAACATATGCATTTTTAGAATTAAAAGGCTGATTTTTTCCTTCAATTTTGAGGTATAATTGATATATATCAACTGCATGTATTTATAGTTAAAATTTATTTTTAATTAAGTTTTTAATTTTAATTCCAGTACAGTTAACATACAGTGTTATATTAGTTTCAGGTGTACAATATAGTGATTCAACAATACTATTCAGTGTTCATCATAATATTGTACTCTTTAATCCCCATCTACTATTTCACCTATTCCCCTACCTGCCTCCTCTCTGGTAACCATCAGTTTGTTCTCTATGGTTAAAAGTCTATTTTGGGGGTTTATCTTTTTTCTTTGTTGGTTTGCTTCTTAAATTCCACATATAAATGAAATCATATGGTATTTGTCTCTTTCTGACTGACTTATTTTGCTTAGCATGATACTCTCTAGCTCCATCCATGTTGTTGCAAATGGCAAGATTTCATTCTTTTTTATGGCTGAATAATATTCCTGTGTGTGTGTGTATCCTCTTCTTTATTCATATTTCAATGGACACTTGGGCTGCTTCCATAATTTGGCTATTGTAAAGAATGCTGTAATAACCATAAGGGTGCATATATCCCCTTGAATTCATGTTTTTGTATTTTGGGGGCAAATGCCCTGTAGTATGATTACTGAATCACAGGGTAGTTCTATTTTTTAACTTTTTGAGGATCCTCCATACTGTTTTCCACAATGGCTGCACCAGTTTGCATTCCCACCAAAAGTGCACAAGGGTTTCTTTTACTCCACATTCTTGCCAACACCTATTGTTTCTCATGTTGTTGATTTTAGCCATTCTGACAGGTGATAGGTGATATTTCATTGTTGTTTTGATTTGCATTTCCCTGACAATGAGTGATGTTGAGCATCTTTTCATATGTCTGTTGGCCATCTGTATGTCTTCTTTGAAGTAATGTTTATTCGTGTTTTCTTCTCACGCTTTGATTGGTTTATTTGTTTTTTTTTATGGTGTTGATTTGTTTAAGCTCCTCATATATATTTGATACTAACCCCTCATTGGACCTGTCATTTACAAGTATCTTCTCCCAGTCAGTAGGTTGCCTTTTAGATTTTTTTACTGTTTCCTTCACTGTGCAAAGGCTTTTTATTTTGATGTAGTCCCAATAGTTTATTTTTGCTTTTATTTTCCTTGCCTTGGGAGACATATCTAGAAAAATGTTGCTATGGCCAATATCAGAAAAATTATTCTCTGTGCTCTCTTCTAGGATTTTTATGGTTTCAAGTCCCACATTTAGGCTTTTCATCCATTTTGAGCTTATTTTTGTGTATGGTGTAATAAAGTTCAGTTTCACTTTTTTTTTTTCTTTTAAGATTTTATTTATTCCTGAGAGAGACAGAGAGAGAGAGGCAGAGACACTGGCAGAGGGAGAAGCAGGCTCCATGAAGGGAGCCTGACATGGGACTCGATCCTAGGTCTCCAGGATCACACCCTGGGCTGAAGGCTGCGGTAAACCACTGAGCTGCCCTGGTTGCCCCAGTTTCACTCTTTTGCATGTAGCTATTTAGATTTCCCAGCACCATTTGATAAGGAGACTGTCTTTCTGCCATCATATAATCTTTCCATGTTAAAGATTTATTGGCCATATAATAGTGGGTTTATTTCTGGGTTTTCTATTTGTAGCATTGTTCTATATGTCTATTTTTATGCCAATACCAGACTGTTTTGTTTACTAAAGCTTTGTAATATAACTTGAAATCTAGAATTGTGGTTCCCTCCAGTTTTGTTTTTCTTTTTCAAGATTGCTTTGTCTATTCGGGGTCTTTTGTGGTTCCATACAAATTTTAGGATTGTTTGTTCTAATTCTATGAAAAATGCTGTTGGTATTTTGATAGAGATTGCATTAAATGTGTAGATTGCTGAGGGTAGGATAGACATTTTAATAATATTTGTTCTTCTAATCCACAAGTATGGAATATCTTTCCATTTCTTTGTGTTGTCTTCAATTTCTTTCATCAATGTTTTACAGTTTTTAGAGTTCTTCACCTCACATCTTTCAGCTCTTTAGTTAAGTTTATGCCTAGATATCTTATTGTTTTTTTTGTGCAATTATAAATGACATTGCTCTCTTAATTTCACTTTCTACTGCTTCATTATTGGTGAAATTATTAGTGAAATCTGTTGCATTGGAATGCAACATAGGATTTCTGTACACTGATTCTAGTTGTTCTTTGCTGGAGTCTTTAGGGTTTTCTAGTAAAATTTGAACTCCTTAAAAACTGAGATATATTTGGCATACATTATGTAAGTTTAAGTTATATAACATACTGATCTGATACATTTGTATTGAAATATGATTCCCTAATGGAAGCTCTAGTAAATGTGGATTAGACCACTATAAACCAGGAAATCTCACTTAAATATGTGCCTAATAAGTTTGGAAGGGCGACAGTAGAGAAAAGGCCAATATATTAGCACTGTAATGCCTCAACAGTATTAATTAATAACTATAGAAATTAGGAACATCCATCTATATTGGGTTGCTATGAGAAAATTTGGGAGAAAGCAAGCAGGGAAATGTGGAAAGGCTGACAGAAATGGATTTTAGAAGATTTAGAAGAACACGGAATTTGAAAATGGTCAGTAAGATTTTCTCCTTTCCTAATAAAGGGCTAAGGGGAAAAAAAGAAACTCCTCACAGTTTGGTTATCTAAACTATGTTATTTACAAAATTGCAGACTAGTTCAATTCCATTAGTAATTTACAAAGTATTGTCACATTTCCTTAGTTCATGTTAGCATCATAAGATTGTTTTGAGCTAGGAATATTCAAAATTACAAATCTGGCAGTAATTATAGGTTCACATAATCAATGATATCATGTTTCAATCTCACTTAGACACTTTAGAAATAATATTTTATTTCATTCAAACAAACTGAGCTGATTGGTTAGTAGGGAAAAAAATCCCTTCATCTGCTTAATTATTTGATAATCACTGTAATTATTCCCTTTAAATGTTAAGAAGGCTCTATAATGTGATTGATCCATTCTAACTAAACTTTTCATGTAGCAAATATTCAATATATTTCATGCCATTAAATTTATTCTTTCGTTTTTCTTTATATTCCATGTAATCATTTCATCTCTATTTATTTTTCCCAACATGTTTTTCTCATTAACAAATAGCCACATGGAGGGGCTTCTAGGTGGCTCAATCTGTTAAGTGTTCAACTCTTGGTTTCAGCTCAGGTTATAAACTCGGGTTGTAGGCAACCCCGGGTGGCTCAGTGGTTTAGCGCCGCCTTCCGCCCAGGGCGTGATCCTGGAGACACGAACGGGATCGAGTCCCATGTTGGGCTCTCTGCATGGAGCCTGCGTCTCCCTCTGCCTCTCTCTCTCTCTCTGTCTCTCTCTCTCTCTCTCTCTCTCTCTCTCTCTCTCTCTGTGTGTGTGTGTGTGTGTGTGTGTGTGTGTGTGTGTGTGATGAATAAATCAAACAAACTCGTGTTGTGAGATTAAGCCCTGTGTAGCGCTCTGTGCTCAGCAGAGATTCTACTGAAGATTCTTTCTCTCCTTCTCCTTTTGCCTCTATTCCTCTCAAATAAATGAAGAATAAATCTTTAAAAAGCCATATGGAAATCCAAATAATATTGAAAAATATAAGGAAGAATGTGAAATACATAAATATAAAGAATAATGCTAAAACTACCCAAAATTTCAAAATTGCAAAGTTTTTAATGATTTTTCTATACATATATAAACTCTGTCCAGAGCCAAACTATTTTCAAATAACGTGATCTTAGTACTAAGTATAGCTAAAAATGTTATGTCTTCTTTAGAGTAATTTTCTTCTTATAGGCCTCTTTGAGTTTTCCTTCACAGGTCATTATGATTCTACTTATCAAATATAATTTAGTATATTTGAACCTCTACTGGGATGCAGAAGAGTGTCCATTTGTAGTCCAGAAGTCTTTTAAACTTCACAGATGCAAAGACAGAAGAGGAGCACCTCCATACTTTGCATGGCAAGACCAAAACCACCAAACTCCACCTATAGAAAACATGTCTAAACTATGCCCTCAAAATGGTGGGGAGGAGCAAGCAATAGAATCAGTGTCCTTCTCCACTGCCTGTCTCCCTCTACTCCCCAATCTCTAAATTTCAGTCTCTTGGAGCATCTTTAATGATTTTTAGAGCAAATACATTTGTTGGTTGCAAATTTGGGGCTTACAGTTAACAAGCATTTTCCTAAAAGACACCACAGTGAAACAATCTTTATTTTCTTTTTTTTTAATCTTTATTTTCTTTAACTATCTTTGTATGGTAATTTCAAACATCAGGAAAAATAAGAAACTTTCTGTTTTGTTATCTAATCATAACCTGAAATTTTGGCCAATTTTTCCCCAAGAATGTTTATTTTCTTAGGAAAATAAAATTAAAGGGTCTTTCTTCTTGGCTATACACATAAAATCTGTTATTTAATTTATGTTGAATTTAATGAGGAATTAGCCAATGTGTTATAACATAGTCTGCTGTTAATGGGGAATGGCAGTTCTGTTTAATGATTATTACATAGCTTTATTGCCAAAATGCATCATTAATACACATTACTAAATTGGCATGGAATCTGAAACACAAACTGCATTAATCGTTTTCTTTTCATCTTCTCCATACTTTCCCTCTGCACCATTGCAAACAAGTGACACCTACAGAGAGCTGGTTGCAATGTCACCAGCTTTTTTGAAGCAGATGTCCGCCACAGCTTGGTAGGCACAATATCACTCAGGTTCACTCACATATCATATTCCAGAAATTAATCACAGAGGATGGGAAAGTAGATTATATGTTTTTTTTTTCTCTCTGGAAAATTTAAGTTCAAAAAGAGAGTTAATGCCAACATCATGCATCACCCTCCCAAAATAAGAAGAAAGGCTAATAACTAAATATAGTTTAGGAAAAGAGTTGATTCCGCCCTGCAGCATAACTGCTTGCAAGTAGCAGGAAACTATTTCCAAAATATGAGAGTCATGACAAAATGGAGTTGAAATACTAATTTTTTTCCTCTTGTTGCATTATTGGTACTCTGTTAGAATTCTCGGTATTTTTTCCCGGTGCTGTCATACTTCTGTAAAATGAAAGCAAATATGATTCAATCATTATAAAATAAGCACAACCACAGAGGGTAGCTAAAATGATATATCAGGGATGACATGGAAATGTGATTTAAGGAGAAAAAACTTACTTGCTTTTAAGCAGTCATTGTCGAATATATTGGTGAACAACGACAGCTTTCTAGTGTTTTCCAGGGCTTCCATTATAAACTTCATGTGAGCTCTCCAACACTCCCAGCAGGTTCCTTCCAGTTATTGTTACTTAGTGTTTTTATGGGACAGAAGGTTAAACACATACCATTCTTCACTTTTCACTAATATATAAAAATGCAATATAAAGCTGTCTTATCATTGTTGTGAAGCAAATAATATATTGAAAGTTGAGAAACATTTTCTTTGTGAATCTGGACCTGAAATCATAGGACAAAAACAGCATTCTAAACTTTATTGCCAGATAATAGTAAATTATGAAATATTTATACTTCTCTTTCCCTCTCTTTCTCTGTCTTCTCTCTGTGTCTGTGTGTGTGATGTATAAAATTGTTTATAGTTTTGCTTTCTTTTCATTTCCATATTTCCATTAAAATGAAGCGGTATTTCCCCAGAAGACTCTATAGTTTGTTAGGAACTCATAAAATTAGAGACTAGAAGAACTGAAAAAGAAATGAGGAGAACCACATTTAGCTTCTCTTTATTGCCTATAACAGCATCACATAATACCAGTGATGAAACAGCAGTTCTCATTTCAATCTTTTGAAGTCCTATATGTGTACTGTATCTCAGCTTTGGCAATCATAGTTGTGTTTGCTAAAGATTCATTATGTTCTTTTGAGTAAATAAATACTATAATTTGACCCAAAATTTTACTTTACTTGTATTCAACTCTTATTGTCTTCAGTGATATTCTATAGCAAAATGGAAAGCATATCTCTGGGTTTACTGATGCCCCAATGATAGTATAAAAAATGTTGGGTACATTTGGATGTGAAGTATAACTCAGTGATTATTATTACATTTCGGATTGTAGTACACCTTTTTCTACACCTTTTTGCAACTCATAAATGTAAACAGTTTGGATAACTGGATTAATGTCATTTTAGACCACAGGATGGAGATAGGTTTCTATCTAAAAAAAAAAAAAATATTTCCTGAATGATAGCAACTAACTATTATAAAATAGGAGGACAATTAAAGCACCCCTTTAGTTTAATAATGTAGATAAATGAGTTTGATATAGATACATAGATGATGGATGGATAGATAGATAGAATATATATAGACAAGTTTCTAATTCATTCCCTTAACTCAGTCACTCTACAACTACTTCCTAACTTTGTACCCAGGTTTAAGTAATCAACCAATATATTGAGATGAAATGCAATCCACTGTAGTTATCTCTTACCTGACCTGTCTGCTTTGTTTCTAATGTACCCATAGAGTGAGATCTTGCTTTGACACCAGAACTATACACTATCTTGAAAGTACAATTTCCATGAATGAGTACCCCAATGCCTGCTGCAAATCTCTTTTGCTTTAACATATGGCTTTCTGTTGTCAGGTCTGCTATGCTTTTCTCTGTCCATTTTAGGGACATGCTTCTTGCATACTGAATAATTTGACTAACTCTAACAGCTTTTCTCCTAGAGAAAAGTTCTAGACTTCTGTGTAATATTCATATAACCTTTGCTAATTAGCTGCCCTGGAGTTGATAAAAATTCTGTCTGGATTAGTTTTCAGAGACTTCTAAATCTTTTTCTTAGTTCCTGACTGAGCCTAAATTCGGTTTAACTACAATCATGCTTGTCATTATAGTCTTTTATCTTACAGAGATGTTTACCAAAATAGACAATGTTTATGTTAATAATAATAGCAAATGTTTATGTTAGCCCTTTTGTTTTAAATATAATTTATCATGGAAAAGAAGATTTTTTTTGGAAGTATTATCCCATTGCAGAAACCCTTTCTATATTATAATGTTTTGTCTCTACATTGTACTTCCCCAATTTAAATACAAACACTTTTAAGAAAGAGACTATAGTAGATGAATATGAAAAAAAAACATGTTTTGTATTGGGTCATATGGAAAGGCAGATTTCTGATCACATAAAAAGCGTTTTTTAATGGCTAGAGATACTTTAAATGGAATGAGATAGTTCAAGAACAAGTGGGCGAACTTGAGGAAATTAAAATATGGAATAGCCAATTACTAAATGATAATGCTATATGTGAGCCTTAAAATATTAGAGCGAAAATAGTTTAGGATATGATTTCTAAGAAAACTCTAATTTGATGATTATATAATATTGTGGAATGGTAAAAGTATAACCAAGATTACAAACCAAGTTTTTTCCACATGCTATATAGTTCTTTGCTCAATCTGCTAAGCTTTTCTGATCTTCCACACTCTCATGTGCAAAAATAATGCTTTCTTTCAGGGTTGTGGTGAAGATGAAAGAGTTTGTAAACTTCTCAGATACATTATTTGTAGGCAACATTATAACTTCATTATAATTGTTATTGAGTGTTTGAAGGTGTTTAAGGACCACCTAATTCAAATACTCCTTTAAGTACTTAAATTTTCTTTACAGCATTACTGCCAGATGATTATGTAATTCGGTAGCTGTAAAATTTTAAACCATAGATTTTTTTTTCTCTTTTAATCTTACAAAGGCTGGATACATAAAATATATAAATGTGGAATTGTTTTTATTGAGTTAGGGATGGAGGTCCCTTGTCCTAATAATTTGCCTCCTTAGTTCCATAATATTCTCTAAGCTTGAAATTATTAACTATTAATATATTTTCACAGCAGTATAACACTCACTACTTTTTAAGCTAGTCCTTTCCTTATTTGAATAGCAACCAGTATTACGCTTTTTCATGTGGTAAAAAAAAAAATCTGCCTCTCAGGCTCGTCCTCTTCATGATGGTGGCTCAATAATTTGGGGACAAACAGGACAAGTCTACATGTCCCTCCAGTGAGCATTCTCAAATGTTTGTAAACAAAAGTTAGTTTTCTCCCAAGTGTAATTTTCAATGGTAAAATTTCTCAGTATTAAGGAACATACTTCATACACATTTGTAAATGACCCTAAAGACTATCAACATTCTTTTATTTTGTTTTATTTATCTTATTGTTGTCACTCTAACACCTAGGACATTCTGGGACAAAGTATAATAAGACTATATCCTTTCTTATTCGCAAAATACAATGTAAATGTGTATTCTTTTTAGTAAGCATATACCATTATTGAGTAATTTTGAGTTTCTGTCAACTAAAAGTCCTAAGATTTTTTTATACACTGTGTGGCTAAGATTCACCTGTCTCATCCAGAATAGGCAGGTTATTTTATTCTTTTGACCCAAATCTACTTTATTTTTTTTAAATCTGTAACTAGGATAATAAATATGATAAACTCTTAACTCTAATTATTGATTAAAAGTGTAAAGACAGATGTAAATGCAAAGCTCACAGTGACAACCTCTGTCCGGGGTGACAATGAATGGTTCTGAATGTCATTGAACATGGTTATTTCAGCCACCCAAAGCATCCATGAGCATTCAGCTTTTATTTCTTCATCTTATGCATAAAGAACAAAAAAAGACATGTCCATAAGTTGATTAAAAAATGTTCATGTATTAAATTTGTTGTGCCTTCATCTACTTGTACTATGATTATTGATAATGACAAATGCAAAAGGTCAGCCCAAGTAAAATCTACTAACCATTTGTTAAATATTCACATCTTAGACTAACACAGAGTTAGAACATTTATTATGTGAGTAAAAAGCAAGGATGCTGAACTTTTGACATATATAGAATCTGAGACATGATCACTGGAGGATGATACAAATGCATATTTTGTATTCTAACACAACATTCGAGCTCAATCATTTATTATTATATTAATCGTTATGTATATCTATAATAAAAGCTTCATGTGAGATAATTGCCTTGTTAAAAAGATGTCTATAAAATAATTTCAATAATAAAAGTTTTTACCATTGCTACAGAATTAAAATTTATAGAGGATGGTCAATAGGTATACAAAAAAACCTTCAAGTTAACTCTAGTACTTAGGAAAATACTAGAAATATTGCATCTCTATTCCTGAGTAAGAAAATAGGCTGTGAGACCAATGGTCAATCATTTGAATTTAGATAAATAGACTAGTTCTGAAAACATCATAAACATGTAGAATATTTCTACAGAACATCATGCTTCACCTTTTGAATGATAAACATTCATTTTCTTCTTCTAGTGGAAGTAAAGCAAAGCATTTTTAAAGAAAATAGTTGTCAGGATGGAAATATAGGTGTCTGGGCTTATGCAAAAATGTATGTCAAAATCCAAGAAGAAAAATTGAAGATGTCTGATGCCCAAAAGGATATATGCTTTAAAATCACAAGTGAAGCCAATGGAGTTTATTTCCTCTGCATTAATGATGATCTTTATGCATAATTCATTTCAAAAGATCAAAATGTCAATCAAGCTTAGTATGTAGAAACTATTATTTCTAAAATTCAGAATGATAAAATTTTGTCATCTTTGAGTCTGTTTTTAAAAAGAATATGTCACAGGTTCTGAATGTAGTTTATCTGAATATAAAGAAAACATTTAAAATAGTTAGATCAACATTATTTTTAAATGTATTTATGTATAAATACATATATTTAATTTATTCTTGTTTCCTTTTCCAAAAATCTTTAAATGCAGGAGCAGCATTTTTTGAAGACATGAATAGTCTCTCAAAGTGCCTGATACCTTGATAAACAGTTTTTAATGATATAAGCTTCTGGAAAGTCTATTTTTAAAAATCATTGGCATTATTTCACTAAAATATATTAATTTCTTTAATTACAATTTAGAAATAGTAAACACCATAGAGACAATTTTTATGGTTGAATTAATACGGATTAATATGCATTAATTTATATTGTCAGTAATTTATTTTTTCTTATATTATTATGAAATTAGAAAAAGAGTTTATGCCATTTAAAAATTATGTGACTTCAATAACTGTTTATCTTCCTTTATTTAAATAATTTCTGAAATGGAATTTACTATTTTAATGGACTTCTGTAGAATTAGTTTTTAATAATCTATTTTTAACTATAACTGAAAAGATTTTATTTTTTAATAATCCACAAAACAGACAAAGTTTCAACATAGTAATTATTCATGTGGCATTTCATTATGTATTCCATTTTATAAGAACTGGCCATTTTATTCTGATGGGCTATTAACATTAGGGCAGATAAATTGAGTGTTATTACTAAATGTGTATATCTCCATGAAAATAGGGTAGATTAAGGAAAAAAATGTTATGACATGAATATTTGATATTTTTATGCAGTAGTTCCAAGCAAACTATTTTATAACCAAAGTGTTTAAGCTGCTCTATTTTGTCGTCTGTGTTCTTTAACCCTCTGAGTTACAATATAATATAATGGGACATAGAAAAACATTTGAATAGCAGAGTTTGCTTGTCTTGAAATCATTTATTGTTATATTAATTGTTTTATTTTAATAATCAAGAAGATTATATTTTGGGCAGCCCGGGTGGCTCCGCGGTTTAGTGCTGCCTTCGGCCCAGGGCTTGATCCTGGGGACTCGGGATCGAGTCCCACGTCGGGCTCCCGGTGCATGGATCCTGCTTCTCCCTCTGCCTGTGTCTCTGCCTCTCTCTCTCTCTCTCTTTCTGTGCCTCTCATTAATAAATAAATAAAATCTTAAAAAAAAAAGATATTGTAAATTCATTCAACAAATCTTACCACTAACTGCTATGTTTTTGGGATCTGGAGAAACCTCATGAATGAAACAATTGAAAACATTCCTGTCCTCAATCTTACATTCTAGTGTGTATGTTTGAATAAATGGGCAGGAAGTGTATGTCACCTTCCTTGTACACAATAAATATTTTGATGCTGTTGACAACTCCACTTTCTTGATAGAGTCTCTCTTGGATCTACTTTATTGCCAAGCCTCATTCATGGTTCTTCTTTTCAACCTACTTGATCTTAGTATTCTTTGCAAAGTCCTTCTTTCAGTATTGTAAATACTGGTGGTTCTAAAATTATGTCCCTTGGTACCTTTGCCCCTTTATACTCTTGCCCCAAACATTTCCATTTACTCCCAATACTTCATTTAACATCTTTTGCATGTGATGTACAATTCTAATCTCTTTTCTAACCTATGCTTTTTAATTCCAGATCATTGTTTTCCTGATCATATTCCCCTATGTATCCCAGAGTAAAGTTCAAGGCAAAAGCATGCTGTGAGGCAAATAGGGTAACTATAAGTGATAAATAGTAAATTTAAGAGAACCTTAAGTACCTAACAACATATCCTATGTAAAATACAAAAATTGACAAAAATATATGCATGTATTGAAAGGATAGCAATAAGTAGCCTTTAATATATCCCTCAATCTGTGATAGGCTATACTAATAAATGATCAGTACAATTACCAAACATCAGAATCCATTAATTAGGAGAAAGATATATATTTGTCAAATATTGTAATAAAAAGATACTAGATTTTTTCAAGAACTTGCAATGCCTTGACAAAATTTCAAATATAGAAAATGTGTTCCCATAAAAATCTGTAACTACAACAACAAAAACAGAAATTATATGTGAAAATTAATAACAAGATTCTGCTACATAAGAAGTTTTTTTTACAACAATTCCATTTCTTTTTTTTTTTCTTAAGATTTTATTTATTTATTCATGAGAGACAGAGAGAGAGAGAGAGGCAGACACATAAGCAGAAGGTGAAGCAGGCTCCATGCAGGGAGCCCAATGTGGCACTTGATCCCAGGACTCCAGGATCACACCCTGAGCCAAAGGCAGAGGGTTAACTGCTGAGCCACCCAGGCATCCCTACATGGGAAGTTTTAAATATTCTCTAAACAACATTTAAGTCATGGTTAGAAAACTAAAGCCCTTAATAATTAAAATTAAATACTAACAAATTTATCTCAAAAATGTTTTTTTTTAATTTTTATTTATTTATGATAGTCACAGAGAGAGAGAGAGAGACAGAGACATAGGCAGAGGGAGAAGCAGGCTCCACGTACCGGGAGCCCGACGTGGGATTCGATCCCGCGTCTCCAGGATCGCGCCCTGGGCCAAAGACAGGCGCTAAACCGCTGCGCCACCCAGGGATCCCACAAATTTATCTCAATAATGACTTAAAACACTAAGATATTAACAATTAGAATCCATTATTGAAGTTAAACAAATGTACTAGTGTTATTGATCATATCTATAGTGAAAGTAGAATAATAATTTTTTAAACATTAAACTTAAGTTTGATTAAATTTATCTATTCCTCATAAAACTCTTGACTGATTTAAAATAGAAGGTAGGGATCCCTGGGTGGCGCAGCGGTTTGGCGCCTGCCTTTGGCCCAGGGCGCGATCCTGGAGACCCGGGATCGAATCCCACGTCGGGCTCCTGGTGCATGGAGCCTGCTTCTCCCTCTGCCTGTGTCTCTGCCTCTCTCTCTCTCTGTGAGTGACTATCATAAATAAATAAAAATTAAAAAATAAAATAGAAGGTACTTCCATAATACATTAAGGAATAACATTTAAGACATGTAAGGAAGGCTTGTCTTCTCCTGCATCCCCAAAACTAGAACAGCGCCCAACCCAAAACAGGTTTGTAATAAAAATATACTGTGCTAGTCATTAATCAATATGTCTAGACACATCTCATCTCATAACTGGTTGGTGAAATCTCTAAAAGTTGATTTGTAGATCCACTGGTTGAAGGAATGTAATATCTAAGCCTGGGAAGAAAGAGTAGAGACTGGAGGAAAACTGGGTCTGTTTTGAAGACTACTCCCAGCTAGTCCTCACTTCTGCAGGAACCTTTAGGAGAGAGAAACTGAATGCTGCATCTGAGATCACTTTGGCCAGGAGGGACTCTGAAACACAGGCTTACGGATTGGTACTTCAATATTGTGGTGAAAATGTACGTGAGAGAAAGAGAGAAAGGAGTTGTCCATGTGTATGCAAAAAAAAAAAAAAAAATACCGTGTGTCCTTGGCAGATTGAGAACTCTCAGTATTTGAATATTGTTTATAGTGTCTTAGGCTTTTTAAATTTTTCAAGACGTAATAGACAACATACCTGGACTAGCTGTCGTTATCAAAGCGACTTTAGACAAAATAAGAATGAACGCATGTAGCAGGTAACAGCCATTAACAGCTTCTAGTGAGGTACACGTATAGCAAAGAATCCAGGAAAGCTGAAAAACACTATGCCAGATATTTTAAAAGTTATATGTGATTAACAAACTACTAGAAAAAGTTCAGTTAACAAACCACTTCAAAAACACATAGATAATTTGTATAGCCTATAACTATTAACAAAATAAGTTAGCAAGTTAAAGTCTTCCCACAATAACGCACCAAACTTACATGGTTTTATTTGTGAGTTCTACTAAATATTTAAAAAAAAAATAGATGATGAGTGGTGCCTGAGTGGCTCAGTGGTTGCGTGTCTGCCTTTGGCCCAGGGTGTAATCCTAGAGTCCCGGGATTGAGTCCCACATCGGACTGCATGGAGCCTGCTTCTCCCTCTGCTGGTGTCTCTGCCTCTCCCTCTCTCTGTGTCTCTCGTGAGTAAATTAAAAAAAAATTGTTAAAAAAATAGAGGATGAGGTTTTCCACAAAAAAGAAAAGGAGATATATGTCACAACTCATTTATGGTATTAGTATAATACTAATAACACAGATTGGGACACCATGAGAGAGAAAATTTTCAGATCAATCTCATTCTTGAATATAGATATAAAAATCCAAAAGGAAAATCAGCAAACAATAGAAAGCGTGATGAAGAATTTGAGGTTAACCCAGAATTTCAGGGTTGCTTTAACACAAAGAGTTTGTTAATGTAATTCACCACATTAAGAAACTAAAGGGAAAAATCTAATCATTTTGATAAATGCAGAGAGAAAACTGTAAAATACAAATCCCTTAACATAAGGGAAAAAAGAAACTTTCAAAGTATAATAATGAATATTTACCCTAAACTTACACAAAAATATATTTAAATAATTTATTCCAGATATTATAAATCCAGACTATGAACTTCCACTGTGAACAACAACTGAATCCCATCTTTTACAGAAGGTTCTGGCAGAGTAAGAGGAGAAAATAAAAAAAATAGTATGCAAGAATTTGAAAAGAAGAAACAAATATTCCAAAATGGGCACATTATGATACTTTCAATAAGAAACCAAAAATCTACAGATATTTATAATTAATATCCAATTCAAGGTATTGTCAGGAGAGCAAAGATGAGAGAGAGGGATTCAATGCCAGCAATTAAGTTACTAAATTGTTGGGTGGAGTATAGAAGCAATGGGAGTTTACACAGAATCAAGAAGAGACCAGGCAGGACAGGGAAGGAAATCAGGAACTATAGGAAGCAAGTACTACACCAGAAAGAGATATGATGATCTACCCCAGTGGTGGGCACTCCTGTAGGAGACTCCAGCCCTTTGCTACCAGCCCTGCCAAAGTCTACATTCTTCTGAGCCCAAGTGCCTCTGCCCCAAGATACTATCTAGTCACCACAGAACCAGAATTTGCTTCTAGTTACCACCACCACCTTTGCTAGAATCCACAGTTTCTTATTAAAGTCATTCATTGTTCCTATGGCTGTTGCCATTATGAAAGTTTGCAGTTGCCTGTGGAAGCCTGTGGCTTCTACTTTACCCCAGCCTCCTTCTGTCTCCTTTCCTGACAGCCTTGCCTTTGGCAGCACCTAATCATAGCCTGGTTCTCACAGCATTCTGGGAAATGCATTTTTCAAGCATCTAGCTCCAGCAGTAGAGTAAGTATAGAAAGGTGAGTGTGGGCCTAGAACCAACAGAAAATGACAGGTGGAGTTGATAAAAAAAGATGAGGACGTATGGCTAGATTAAAGTCACCATATGAAAATAAATAAAATTTTCATATAAATCATCAGAAATTAAGCACTAAAATAGTATTTATAATACTAATAAAAATAGCATAGCTATGGAAGATGCTAAAACATTTAAAATAATTGGACTAAAACTAAAATTATAAAACTTTATTATAAGACATTAAGGACTATCTAAATGAATTTCAAATTATGGCAAGATTAGGCTCATCACTATACCAGCTATTTTGTCCGGGTTTTTTATTTGTTTGTTATAACAACTCTAAAATTCATATGGAAGATCTAGGTCCAAGTCACACCTGGAATAGAATTGTGAAATTGTTCTGCTATATGTTGACATGAGATATACATAGATATAGATAGACATAGGTATACAGATATTAATTCAGACCAAGTTATATGTGTAACAGACTGCAACTAACTGCAACTCCAAATTTACAGATATATGCCAAATTGATATATTATAGAACTATCACTCCCAACCAATAGGAAAATTACAGACTATTAAAAATATGCTAGCAAGATTAGCTAACATTACTTTAAAAACTAATTGAGATTCCTATCTCACATACTATACAAAATCATTTCCATGAAGACCAAATACATAGCAAAATTAAAACTTTTAAAACGAAACATGAGGTAGAGAAAAAATGATGCCTGTTAATCAAAAGTCACTACCAGACAAAATGCAAGTTGAAAAAACAAATATTTTAACAACAGCTGACAAATATTGGTACCCAGAAACTACAGAGAATTTTTACATATTAAATACAAATAATTGATTCAATAGAAAATTTAAAAAAAGCATTTCATGAAAGAGAAAATACATCTGTTCTTATAAACACATGTGAAGACACTCAACCTAATTAGTCCTTGTAAAATGCCTCTTAGAGCCACAATGTAATACAATCTAATACCCACCAGACAGAAAGTATTTAAAAGTCTGACAATATTAAGTGTTTGTAAGGATGCAGAATGAATGTTGCTAAAATGTAATTTGACAAAATAACTTTGGAAAATGATTTGACATTATTTGGTAGAAATCAAAGATCCACATATCCCCTGACACCAATATTCAACTTCTAGAAATAAAGTCTTGAGAAACTCTTGCACATATACATAAAGAGACATCATACAGATGTTCATGGAGGTCTGGTTTGTCTTAGCAAAACCTGAAAACAACCAAAATGTTTATTGAAAGGAAAATGGTTAAGTAAATGTTTATACAGTTGATGTACTGGTTCACTATAAAGCATAGAAAATTAATGATGAATAAATTTTCCAGGAATCTAAGACACTAAAATGCAGGTGTAGAGAAAATATATTTTTCAGACAATGACAGCAGAAGTACATATGGTTAAAGAATAAACTTAGATTACTTTATCCTATGGTCTAGCCATGCCAGATAATTTTCCGCAACTCCTTCCCCCCCACATACTCACACCCTGATCCCATCCCAAAATGTACTTTTTCACTGGTGGCAGCAACAAACTCTACCTCAGTTTTCTTTTTTAATTTTTATTTATTTATGATAGTCACACAGAGAGAGAGGCAGAGACATAGGCAGAGGGAGAAGCAGGCTCCATGCACCGGGAGCCCAATGTGGGATTAGATCCCAGGTCTCCAGGATCGCGCCCTGGGCCAAAGGCAGGAGCTAAACCACCGCACCACCCAGGGATCCCTACCTCAGTTTTCAAAGGAAGACTACATTTACCAGTCTCTCTCCCAGGAGGGTTAGTGGCCATGTGAATACATTCTTGTCAAAGTCCTTACACTAATTTTCACAGCTGTACACATTCTAACCACCATCTATCTCTTTGGCTCTGATTTCAACTCTATTTCCTATTTAGCTTTTTCTGTTCTATATTACTCCTCGAACCCACTCGGCAAGCTGCCAGCTCAGGGCCTTTGAACTGGCTATTCCTTGTGGCTAAAAGCTATCCACAGGCTCGCTCTCTGACTTTATTAAGGGCTTTTCATCACCACAATAATGCTTCTTTGATTACCTGATATAAAGTTGTAACTATATCCTTCATCCTCAAGAGTCCGTATACCACGATCAATGCTCTATTTTTTTTTTAAATATTGCCAGTCAGCTTCTAACTTACACTTTTGTTTTCCTTTTTACCTATTTATTCATTGGGTCTCTCTTCCAATTACAATATATTTGTCATAAAGTCAGGGATATTTTTTTTTCCTCTTTGTGTAATGATGTATCCTTGCTCTACTTTAAAAAGTATCTTAATGTTGAATGAATGACTTATCAAATAGATATGATTATACCCTTATTAATTCTGGCTGTTACTATCAAGAAATGCCATCACTGTCCCTACTGCAATGAACAAATACAGCTATTCTTTATGTATATTTAATGTCACATTCCCATATTCTGGGATTATGCCAAATTACAAACTCAGTGAAGCTATTTTGCAATCAAAATTTGTTTGTTTCAGTCTTATCATGAATCACAAATCCTTTATCTGTAAAATTATCTGGCCCACAGATCTGGGCCAGAACATACTCCCCACTTGATGAACTTACTTGCATGCTTGTTGAAACACATAATGTTGGGCTACAATGCATTCTGTCCATGGGAAGCATTTATTCCAGTATAAGAAATAACTCTTCTGCTTACAATTTTTGAGATAATAGTTAGATTGCCACATGTCTATTTTCCCATGTATTGGAAAAAATCCTCCTAGGAGAAAAGTTCAATAAAACTTGCTCATCGCAGTAAAAAAAATAAATAAATAAATAAATAAATAAATAAATAAATAAATAAATAAATCCTTGGCTTTGTTTATTTTTTGTAGATAAGAGAAATGAAACCTATCTAAGTTATCAACAACAGAAGTGCTAGATGACAAGTTGAGAACAAAACTGTAATAAATCTGTGTCATAGGGTGGCATTTATCTGAGAGTTTTAAAGATTCTAAAGTACAAACACATGTGCCTCCTGGACATGGACTCCCCATCCATCACGGCCCGGGACACTGGCATCATCTGGACCATTGGACCAGCTTCCCGATCGGTGGAGACGTTGAAGGAGATGATTAAGTGACGGGCACTGGGTGTTATTCTGTATGTTAGTAAATTGAACACCAATAAAAAAAAAAAAAAAAAAAACTGAGAACTGATTTCCTCAGAGAAAAAAACTGTCCTGCTGACCTAAATCTAGCTCATTAGGAGTAAAATAAAAATTGGCTTTAGTAAGTTAGATTGAGAAAAAAAAAAAAAAAAGTTTGGAATGAATGTGGCTCGCCTGAGCTTCTCTCATGGGGAGCACGAGTACCACGCAGAGCCCATCAAGAAGGTGCGCGCAGCCACAGAGAGCTTCGCTTCTGACCCCATCCTCTACCGGCCAGTGGCTGTGGCCCTGGACACCAAAGGCCCTGAGATCTGAACCGACCTCATCAAAGGCAGCGGGACTGCAGAGGTAGAGCTGAAGAAAGGAGCCACTCTCAAGATCACCCTGGACAATGCCTACATGGAAAAATGTGGCGAGGACATCCTGTGGCTGGACTACAAGAACATCTGCAAGGTGGTGGAAGTGGGCAGCAAGGTCTACGTGGACGATGGGCTTATTTCTCTGCAGGTGAAGCAGAAAGGTGCTGACTTCCTGGTGACGGAGGTGGAGAAGGGCGGCTCCCTGGGGAGCAAGAAGGGTGTGAACCTCCCCGGGGCTGCTGTGGACCTGCCTGCTGTGTCGGAGGAGGACATCCAGGATCTGAAATTCGGGGTGCAGCAGGACGTACGTAGGGTGTTCGCGTCTTTCATCCGCAAGGCGGCTGATGTCCATGAGGTCAGGAAGGTCCTGGGAGAGAGAGGGAAGAACATCAAGATAATCAGCAAAATTGAGAATCATGAGGGAGTTCGGAGGTTTGATGAGATCCTGGAAGCCAGCGATGGCATCGTGGTGGCTCGAGGCGATCTAGGCATTGAGATCCCTGCAGAGAAGGTCTTCCTTGCCCAGAAGATGATGATTGGGCGGTGCAACCGAGCGGGCAAGCCGGTCATCTGTGCGCACAGATGCTGGAGAGCAAGATCAGGAGAGCCCGTCCCACCGGGCTGAGGGCAGTGATGTGGCCAGTGCAGTGCTGGATGGACTGACTGCGTCATGCCGTCTGGAGAGACCGCCGACGGGGATTACCCCTGGAGGCGGTTCGCAGGCAGCACCTGATTGCCCGTGAGGCAGAGGCCGCCATCTACCACTTGGCAATTATTTCAGAGACTCCGCTGCCTGGCGCCCATCACCAGGGACCCCGCAGAAGCCGCCGCCCTGGCGCCCTGGAGGCCTCCTGCAAGTGATGCAGCAGGGCCGTAATCGTGCTCACCGAGTGTGGCAGGTCTGCTCACCAGGTGGCTAGACACCGCCCCCGCGCCCCCATCATTGCTGGACCTGGAACCCCCAGACTGCTCGCCAGGCCCACCTGTACCGCGGCATCTTCCCTGTGGTGTGTAAGGACCCAGTGCAGGAGGCCTGGGCTGAGGACGGGACCTCCGGGTGAGCTTGGCCATGAATGTTGGCAAGGCCCAAGGCTTCTTCAAGAAGGGAGATGTGGTCATTGTGCTGACCGGGTGGCACCCTGGCTCCGGCTTCACCAATACCATGCGTGTGATGCCTGTGCCCTGGCGGCCGACAGTCCTTCCTCCAGCCCCTGCCCCACCCCCTTCTCCCAACCCATCCATTAGGTCAGCAATGCTTGTAGTGCTCACTCGGGGGTTGTCACGTGGCACTGGTGGGCTGGGATGCCAGGGAAGATGAATGCCTCTGTAAAACATGACTTTTTTAGGACCCTGTTCGGTGCAGGTGGCCCAGAGCTGGGCTGCACATCAGGTGACCTCACCCCAGCAACCAACGAGGGAAGGGTGCAAGACTGGAAGCCCCAGAGCTTTAACACGGAGGGCAACAGCTCCTGCTTCTCCTCCTCTGTGTACTCCATTCGGTTCCTGTAGAAAATGGATAAGCAGAGAACTCCCAGCCCTGGCCGGGTCTAGAGACAACCGGCAAGAATCGCAGCCCAGGGCAGTGGTTCCAGTTACACTGGCTCAGGCCCTTACTTGCTTCTCCATCCCCCTGTGTCCCCCACTCCCACCTGCCCTTCTGTTCCTATGCTCAGCTGTTGCTGCAGGCAAGAACACCACCCTCCATTTCCCCCCTCCTGCAGCTGCCTCCAGGCCTGTTGCTATAGAGCCTACCTGTGTGTCAATAAACAACAGTTGAAGCAAAAATAAATAAATAAATAAAAGAAAATAAATTTCATGATTTCTTAATGAAAATATGAGAAAATAATTAACCATGCACTATAGAAAGTCATTGATTAAATACTAACTGAGAGCTACAATACAAAACTAAAACCATCAACTAAACCCAAATTGGGAAAAAAAAATAGAATAGCATAGCAGTCATAGTCTCTATATTTGGGCTTCAATTCCTAAATATGAATTTAACACATGTATATATCTCTCCACCATGTATATTGAACCTTTAAACATATATGGTAATATTTGTTTAAGGACATTACATAAAATTATTTAGTTTCTCTCTTTTCTTAAAAGATTTTATTTATTTATTCATGAGAGACAGAGAGGCAGAGACATAGGCAGAGGGAGAAACAGGCTCCATGCAGAAGCCCGATGTGGGACTCGATCCAGGAACTCCGGGATCAAGCCCTGAGCCAAAGGCAGACGCTCAACTGCTGAGCCACCCAGGCGTCCCTAGTTTCTCTTTTATGCATTAAGATTATTGTATAGAATAGTGAAAATAACAAGTTTAAATAGTTCTTAAGTTCTTAGTATAGATAAGTGTGGTAAGCAACCTTTTAAGATGGCTCCCAAGGATTCCTGCCTCCTTATTCAAGTCCTTCTATAATTTCTCTCCTTGAGTAGGCTGGACCCAGTGACTTGATTCCAACCAATGGAATATTGCAAAAACAATGGGATATCACCCCTTCGATTAAGTTATAAGAGATTGCGACTTCTATCTTGCTAGCATATGTTCTCTCTCTATTGCCTTCTTGGCTTGTGCAGTTTGATGAAGCAAGATGCTATGATCAAAAGGTCCATGGGGGTAGTCCCAGGCCAACAAGCAGCAATAAACAGAAACTTTCAGTCCATCAACCTTTAAGGAGCTGATTCTTGCCAACAACCACCTAAGTAACATTGAAAGTAGCTCCTTTCCTAGTCAAGCCTATATGTAAGGACCCCTCCACCCACAGCTGACATTTTGATTGCAGATTTGTGAGAGAAGCAGAGAACCAATATAAGCTCTGTTGAGAATCTTGACCCATAGAAATTTAAGGTAGTAAATGAATTTCAAGGTAGTAAATTTTGAGGCAAGTTGTTATGTTCAACGGATAACTAATGCAATAAAAAATATTTATTTAACATTTATAATGTGCCAGGTATTTTTCTAAATGTTTACATCATTAAACTAATTTAATCTTTTAAACTCCCCTGTGAGATGGATACAGTTATTATCTCAAACATATGCTGAGACAAAGACACATAGATGAAACATCCTCAAAGTAGCATTCTCAGTTGTCAAGCAGAAGATAAAGAATGCAAACTCAGATTATCTTGGATAATCTGACTTTGTTCATTAAAAAAGACAGACATAAATATGTGGTCTTCACTATTCTATAGCACCATTCACTTCACTCTGACATCTGACATTTGTATATTTCCTTGTGAGAGATTAAATTATTTAGCTTATTTCATTCAATCCATGAAATAACTGAGTATTTTAAAAATCCAGTTTAAATTTTTTTTATTTATGATAGGCACACAGTGAGAGAGAGAGGCAGAGACATAGGCAGAGGGAGAAGCAGGCTCCATGCACCGGGAGCCCGACGTGGGATTCGATCCCGGGTCTCCAGGATCACGCCCTGGGACAAAGGCAGGCGCTAAACCGCTGCGCCACCCAGGGATCCCAAAAATCCAGTTTAAAGAAAGATGGAGGAGCTACCCTACCTGATTTCAAAGTTTAAGTTAACAGTAATCAAGATAATGTGGTAATGCTGAAAGGATAAATAGATCAATCAGAAAGAAAGAGTACAGAAAGGAATCCACAGGTATATGTTCAACTGATTTTTCACAAAGTCACCACATGAAGTCCATAGGTAAAGGAAAGTCTTTTCCACAGACACAAAATTCTTGAATAGATAGATAGCATTATAGAAAACAATTATCAATTCCTATTTCACACCATACCATACCTAAATATTAATTTGAAATGGACTATTGACTACCATGAAAGTCAAAACAATAAATCTTCTAAGAAAAAAAATAGTGAACAATGTCTTCACAACTATGGTAGGTAATGATTCCTTAGGTCACCACCAAAAGAAAAAGTAAATTGGATGTATTCATCATGAAATTTTGTGTTCATCAAGAGATACCACTAAGAAAATAAATAATAGAGCCGCAAACTAAGAGGAAAATACAACACACAGAAATGTCAAAGGATTTAGATCTATAACATAACCACTATAACTTATATCCCCCAAATAAAAACAACCCCCATTTAAAAGTGGGCAAAACCACCTCACACCATTGAGAATGGGGAAAATTAACAAAGCAGGAAACCACAAATGTTGGAGAGGCTGTGGAGAAAAGGGAACCCTCCTGCACTGTTGATGGGAATGTGAGCTGGTGCAGCCACTCTGGAAAACTGTGTGGAGGTTCCTCAAAGAGTTAAAATAGATCTGCCCTACAACCCAGCAATTGCACTGCTGGGGATTTACCCCAAAGATACAGATGCAGTGAAACACCGGAACACTTGCACCCCGATGTTTATAGAAGCAATGTCCACAATAGCCAAACTGTGGAAGGAGCCTCGGTGTCCATTGAAAGATGAATGGATAAAGAAGCTGTGGTGTATATATACAATGGAATATTACTCAGCCATTAGAAACGACAAATACCCACCATTTGCTTCAACGTGGATGGAACTGGAGGGTATTTTGCTGAGTGAAATAAGTCAATTGGAGAAGGACAAACATTATATGGTCTCATTCATTTGGGGAATATAAAAAGTAGTGAAAGGGAATAAAGGGGAAAGGAGAAAAAATGAGTGGGAAATATCAGAAGGGGAGACAGAACATGAAAGACTCCTAACTCTGGGAAACGAACTAAGGGTGGTGGAAGGGGAGGTGGGCGGGGGGTGGGGGTGACTGGGTGACAAGCACTGAGGTGGGCACTTGACGGGATGAGCACTGGATGTTATTCTATATGTTGGCAAATTGAACACCAATAAAAAATAAATGTATAAAAATAAAAAAATAATTTAAAAAGTGGGCAAAAGCTTTTGACAGAAACTTCACAATAAAAGGTGAACAAATGACTAACAAGCACATGAATAGAGACAGCATCATCAATAGTCAAGAAAATGTAAATTAAAAAAAACATTACAGAGTATCTTACAAATACTACATTAGCTAACTTTTTAAGTTTGAAAATACTGAATATTTCTGGGAACGTAAGCACCTTAAATCCTCATGTTTTTGATGAGAAAGTATAATGGTTTAACCACTTTTACAAAGTGTTTGGCAATTCCTTAGATATTTCCTACATCTCACCTGTGATCCTGCAATTCTGTTTCTAGATATATATCCAAGAGAAATGAGTGCAACTGCCTTCCAAAATAAAAAGGCTTGTGAAAGAATGCTTGTGGCAATTTGCTTCATAATATACCCAAACTGAAAATGTCCATCAAGCAGGAAAATGAATTAACAAATTATGATATATTTATACAATGAAACACAAAGAAAAGAAACAAACTACTAATCACACAGCATACATGAATTTCAAGCACCTGGAGCAAAAGATTATTTGCATAAACTATGTAAATATTGTATGATTTCATTTATATAATTTTCTTTTAAAAAAAGCAAACTAGTGTGCCTGGGTGGCTCAGTTAGTTGAGCATTTAACTCTTGATCTCAGATTAGGTCACCTAGCTCAATGTTGATTCTTCTTGAGATTCACTCTCCCTCTCCCTCTGCCTCTCCCCCTGCTCATGCTCTTTCTCTTTTTCTCTCAAATAAGTGAATATTAAAAAAAAAAAAAAAGCAAACTAGTCTATGTGATAGAGAGATAGAGGTAGCAGGTGGATGGGATTCACAAACAAAGTGTCATCAGGAAAGTTCTGGAGTAATGAAATTATTCTAATATTGATCAATATGGTAGTTGCATGATCCTAACACTTGTCAAAACTTAATAAAATATATACTTAAGATCTGTGCATTTTTTATGTGTTAATAACACACACAAAAAAAACAAATAAACAAAAAGCTTTTCATATATTAAAAAAAAAAGAAACTCTGATAGATTAAGTAATTTGCCCAGCATCATACTGCTAAAACATGGCAATGTCTGGCCTGTGTCCTAGGTCTGCTGTTTCTAATTTATTGATATTTCTTATTGCACCAGTTGTTTTCTAGTGTGTTTTAAAATAAACACTTTTCACATAGATCAATGGAACAGAATAGAGAACCCAGAAGTGGACCCTGAACTTTATGGCCAACTAATATTCGATAAAGGAGGAGAGACTCTCCATTGGAAGAAAGACAGTCTCTTCAATAAATGGTGCTGGGAAAATTGGACATCCACATGCAGAAGAATGAAACTAGACCATTCTCTTGACCATACACAAAGATAAACTCAAAATGGATGAAAGATCTAAATGTGAGACAAGATTCCATCAAAATCCTAGAGGAGAACACAGGCAACACCCTTTTTGAACTCGGCCACAGTAACTTCTTGCAAGATACATCCACGAAGGCAAAAGAAACAAAAGCAAAAATGAACTATTGGGACTTCATGAAGATAAGAAGCTTTTGCACAGCAAAGGATACAGTCAACAAAACTCAAAGACAACCTACAGAATGGGAGAAGATATTTGCAAATGACGTATCAGATAAAGGGCTAGTTTCCAAGATCTATAAAGAACTTCTTAAACTCAACACCAAAGAAACAAACAATCCAATCATGAAATTGGCAAAAGGCATGAAGAGAAATCTCACAGAGGAAGACATAGACATGGCCAACATGCACATGAGAAAATGCTCTGCATCACTTGCCATCAGGGAAATACAAATCAAAACCACAGTGAGATACCACCTCACACCAGTGAGAATGGGGGAAATTAACAAGGCAGGAAACCACAAATGTTGGAGAGGATGCGGAGAAAAGGGAACCCTCTTACACTGTTGGTGGGAATGTGAACTGGTGCAGCCACTCTGGAAAACTGTGTGGAGGTTCCTCAAAGAGTTAAAAATAGACCTGCCCTACGACCCAGCAATTGCACTGTTGGGGATTTACCCCAAAGATTCAGATGCAATGAAACACCGGGACACCTGCACCCCGATGTTTATAGCAGCAATGTCCACAATAGCCAAACTGTGGAAGGAGCCTCGGTGTCCATCGAAAGCTGAATGGATAAAGAAGATGTGGTCTATGTATACAATGGAATATTACTCAGCTATTAGAAATGACAAATACCCACCATTTGCTTCAACGTCGATGGAACTGGAGGGTATTATGCTGAGTGATGTAAGTCAATCGGAGATGGACAAACAGTGTATGTTCTCATTCATTTGGGGAATATAAATAATAGTGAAAGGGAATATAAGGGAAGGGAGAAGAAATGTGTGGGAAATATCAGAAAGGGAGACAGAACATAAAGACTCCTAACTCTGGGAAATGAACTAGGGGTGGTGGAAGGGGAGGAGGGCGGGGGGTGGGGGTGAGTGGGTGACGGGCATTGAGGGGGACACTTGACGGGATGAGCACTGGGTGTTATTCTGTATGTTGGTAAATTGAACACCAATAAAAAATTATTTTATTAAAAAATAAAATAAAATAAACACTTTTTTCCCAAATGAAATCTTATTTTAAGACTTCGGTCATATATAATTTTGAAGAGGAAAACACAGCTCTTACATGTGTGTATCTATGTGTGTGTGTATGTGCAATGTGTAAACTAGCATAAACTAGTAATTTATCATCTATATATGATGATAAAGAAATATCCCTGAGACACAATAAGTGAGAAAGCAGAGTGCTTAAGAATTTCTGTATGGCAACTGTATTCAACTGGATATATAAACACACGGGTATATGTAAATGCATAGAATACTTCTGAAAAGATACAGAGGTTATTAAGGGAAAAGAATGGAAGGAGGACTCATTTCCACTGGATGACTTTTGGCCTGTTAAATATTTTTTAACAGACTACGCATATTTTTCTTTTGCAACAACTAAAAGAACACTGAAAGTTTATCCCAGCCAGCTCATAAACAACGGTTTCTTTTCTGGGGGGAGGAGTGTGTTGAGGTGGGTCACGTTCATGAGAGCAAAGGAGTCTCTAACAGCCATATGACGTGTTCCTTTCAAAAGCAAATTGAAAATATGTTAAAGATTGATTATTCTAGATGATGAGAATAGGAGTGATTGACATTTAATATTCTATTGTCCTACAGTTTTTTCTCCAAACTCAGGAAGAGAAGGAATGAATAAAAGAAGAAGAAAGAGGATAAAGAGGGAGGTAAGAAAGAGAGGACAGAAGGAACTAAAGAGAGGGAGAGTGGAAGAGGCCTATCAATAAGGGAAGAAGACAACGTGAAAGGGAGGAAGAGAGAAAGAGGGGAAAGGATCTTATGTGGAACTCCATGCAAAACAGTACAGAGCATCACGGTTCTTATTGAAGCTAGGAGGAATTCAGATCCCCAGGCTCTTTATCTGGTTCTATTGCAGCCCCTATGGTATCTTTCAGAATTTCCACACTCTTCAAAGCACAGTAAATAACCTCTGTTCTGTACTGTAGCACCTCTGTGTTTGTAGTTAGCATTCAGTCACTGGACACGCTAATATGGATAGCACTGGGCGATCTCCAGTGATAGGAGACTTGTTTACATGCAAATTCTGATCTTGAGAGACCACATTGGAGTTGCTTACCCTCTGCATGTATTAAGTTTTCCATTGGAAAGTTAATAAGGTACGCAAGGTCACACATTCACCTCATAATACTGGGGCTGGGGGAGAGAGGGAATAGAATTAGATATAATAAAAATTATAAATTCTATAATATAACCTCTATGGGGAAAAATGGTTGCCTTTAGTTTGAAGGATATATAAGTTAGCATTTACTCATAATGGTCAATTTACAGGAGAAACCACAATCTGCTGAATTTTTAAACACTGGATAGTTGTAGAAAAGTAAAGAGAAAGAAATTTTATCTCAAGTAAGTGAGTTAACTGCTGACTTAGCTGGATCATAACCTGAATAATCCCCAGATTCAGCCATTTTTAGAACACTTTTAAAGAAAGCTTTCCTAGAGCCCATTTATATAAGAGTCTGAGAAACTTTCCTGAAAAGGAGTCATTCTATGGGAACATGAATTCAATTTGTACAACATCCTACAAGGTAAGTAGCTGGCCAGTACTGTGATGTTCTTGCTTGAGTTTTAGGGCAAAAAGTCTTCAATAAAAACACAGGCAGGGGCACCTAGGTGGCTCAATAGGTTAAGGGTCTGATTCTTGATTTTGGTTCAGGTCGTGATCTTAAGGTCCTGGGATCAAGCCCCACAACCAGCTGTATGCTGGGATGGGCATGTAGCCTGCTAGAGATTCTCTTTCTGTCTTTGTCCCTCTGCCCCTCCCCCACCTCCTCACCCTCACCCTCTCTCTCATGCACACATGCACGCTCCTTCTCTATTAAAACAAACAAACAAACAAACAAGTAAAACCTTTCTTACTCTGATATTGAGAAAGCAAAGAATACAACAAAAAATGGGTTCAAGCAGCTTCTCTGCAAGAAGTGGTAATGCTGGTAAAATTTGCTCTAAGGAACTGTGTCCAAAATAGCCAACAATAAGCCTCAGTTATAGACAGGCAGCAGGAGGGGGGCAAGATCAGTGATGGCAGCACCTTTGATGGGCTCTGGCAAGAATAGTTTCTTTGTTGCATCACTAGAAACAGGAAGTATCACTACAGAATGTTGGCATGAGAGAAGGATAAAATGGTATAGGTGCTAAAGGGAAAAATTAAAAGTTCACATCTGAAAGATTTAGTTTTAAGCACCATTCCATGGAGATTAACGATACATAAATAGAAATATATTTCCTTACTTCACATAATTAAATTAAAATTAGGGGAAGACTAGTATACAATAGATAACAAATATTAAAAATGAAGTGTTTGCATAATAATGTAAAAGAAATATTAGTTTACGGTGCATTGGAAATAATTTGTTGAAACTTGTAAGAGATAAAGCATCAATGAATGGTGGCATTTCATGGATATCTGATATCCTTTTCCAAACAGACAAGTTTTTTGCTTAATTTTATAGTTCCTAAGTCCCTGGTGTTTCCTCTTTACTCTTTCCGTAGGGAAATGCATCCATAGCCCTGCCTCATTTTCCATCTGTCCTATGACTTTAAAATGCATACCTTTACTGCAGGCCTCTCCTGTCTCTCCTCTGGAGCACTGTGGGCTCCAGACCCATAAAGCGAAATATCTATATTTCAGATACTAAAAAATATTGTAAGATGATATGTAGAATAATTAAGATCCTTCCCATACCTTGAAGATAGACATCTTCCAATGTTCCTTCCTTAAGTTGCTGATGTCGCTATATTTCCTGTGGTTTATGCTATAAACCTACAACCCACTTTTGGCCCCTCTATCATTGTTATCCATTGCAAACTCCCTCAGTACCTTTCTCTATCTCCTTAGTCTAAGCTAAATGTATCCCCTTAGTTTAAGCTAAAGTATCTCTCACCATGAATCTTTTTCCAGCCTCCTGATTCATCTGCCCTCATCCATCTTGGCCCCTCCCACCAATTTTTTTTTTCACAAATTGCAAAATATAGAATTATATTTTCAAAATTCAAGTATAACCATATTCCTGATATTTAAAACCCAACAGTAGCATCACATAATTTTTTGGATAAAGACCAAAATCCTTAACCTGGCATGACATGGCCTTGCATTGTCAGCTCCTGACGAGTTTTCAAGACTTACCAACACTTGCTAATCATCTGCTTGTTCCAGACGGTCTGGTGTTCTTTCAGAGCCTTAGATTCAACACTTTGCTCTCTACTGCAAGACCATTTCTCAGATTCCCTCTTCTGTTGGGAACATTCTCCCCTCCCCCAAGACCACCAGGCTTCTATTCCCAATTCACTCTAACTCCTCTATAAGATCATGGCATATAAAAAAAATATATATATATTCCTTGAGCTTTCCATTCTAAGCTAAATACTTTAATACATACTTTCAGAAGAAAACACAACTTTCCTCTCAAACATTTGTGCAAATGTGAATTATACATTAATCAATCTGACCATTGGTTTAACGTGTGCCTTCCCTATGAGACTGTAAGTTCTACAAGGGCAGAGATGTCCTCTGGTGTTTATATGAGCAGTAAATACCCACCATTGCCGAAAACAAGTCTTTATATAAGTTATAGATAGATATCATAGAAACTACTTTGTATTAGTCCTCATAGCTTCTAGAATAGTGTAGTAATATGAAATAGATCCTCTCTTTGTCTTTGAAACAGGGCCGTACACATAGTAAAGCATTCAGCACAATCCATTCCAATAGAACCTGGTGGCTTTCCTTTATTCCTCTCTGTGCACCAAATACATAGTTTTCTGTTTTGTGGATTTATATATTTCTTGAACCATTCAAAATTAGATATGCATAGAGGGTGATTCAAATGGTTTGCAGCAATTCTTAAAAGTCAGGCAGGTACTACCTCTGATGAACAATCCATAAGCAACATTCAGGCAACTGTTGATGATGACTGTCACTAGGCATAACCAGCACAGCTATCATGGCTTCTCAAAACAAGTGAAATATAGAACTAGCTTCCATGGCATTGGGCCATCTGCAGATGTCTTACAGATATCTCAACTTTTCTTAACTTCCCAATAGTACCAAACGAATGTAGAGACACTTCTCATTGCTGACTTTGTCTGCCTACATGGTCAATCAGATCCAATCCTTTGGGGTAGCCCAGAGGGCTCAGCGGTCAGCGCCACCTTCAGCCCAGGGCATGATCTTGGAGTCCCAGGATCCAAGTCCCGCATTGGTCTCCCTGCATGGAGCTTCTCCCTCTGCCTGTGTCTCTGCCTCTCTCTCTCTCTCTCTCTGTCTCTCTCTCTGTCTCTCATGAATAAATAAATAAAATCTTAAAAAAAAAAAGATTCAATCCCTTTATTGCTAGACCCACTGACCATATAGTCATTCTTGCCACTTCTCAGTCTAGATGATACTTACCTACTCTTCCTGGGGTCAATGCGATATTCATCTTATTCTATGCTAATTTCAAATCTATCAGATAATTTGACTTTTTTATTTTCAACAGCATTTTTCCCCTATATTCAAATACTTGTAGTTTTGTTTTGTTTTAGCGGTGGGGGGGGGGGGGGGCGGGCGGAGAAGCATGCATTTGTGCCGGTAGGGAGGAAGGAGGGGCAAAGGGAGAGGGAGAGATAGAATCTTAACCAGCTTAGCTCAGCTCAGCTTGGGGCTTAATTTCAGGACTCTGGAATCATGACCTGAACTGAAACCAAGAGTTAGACACTTAACTGACTGAGCCACCCAAGCATCCCTATATACCTGCTTTTTTTTTTTTTTTAATGAAGAGTTTCGACTTTCAGAATGATTATATTGATGTGGCTTCTGGAGCTTACTTTAGAATTTTAAAACAAAGTATTGACTGGATCTTTCTCTTCACATTCTTGCCATAACAATTTTATTCTCCTACATATGATTTAAGTATCTTTGCACAGAAAAGGAAAAGGTATTTGCAAGTATTATAGTGTATCATCTCACTACATATGTTCATTAAGCACCCTATGCCAGGGAAATGGGACATGAATCTCAGGAATTTCCTCTCAATGAGTTTGTTCTCCTTCACTCACATGGTCAGCAGGGTAATACTTATGTGAATGATTTTAAAACTGAAAGTAGCCAGCCTTCATTTGCCACATGTGTGACACTTACAGCATGAATAAATGGAATACATTAAAAGAATATTCCTCCAAAGAGAAATTTAAAGACCATTTAAGTTACCATAAACAGGAAGAACTGTAATCATCAAGAACATTACATTTAGATTATGAGGTGGCATGCTCTATTTTTTTATATTAGCTTCATTTTAGATTTCATTTTATGTTCCTACTTTTGTGTTTTCATATTTTTCCTGTCTCATAGATTTCTAAATTATGTTGTATATATTATGTGTGTATCTTATGTTGTATAGTCTCTGTATTATTATAAATTTTAGATTTCCTTTATATATTTTTGGAACAAGAGAGTATATAAGTAACTAGGCCTTTGATACATAAATAGCTTATTCCAGAAAAAGTTAAATATATACACATGTATGTTAAGAGTGGAGAAGCAGATGAGCAGCAAATCTAATTGAACAAATCTTTGGTATATCTTACCCAAGTAATTACTGTCCCTGGAGGGACAGTATCCTTTCATAAGGGTACTTTTTATTCTTTCATAAAGTGTACTCTCAACCAAAATTTCTCAGTATGCATGGGACACCTGGGTGGCTCAGGTGGTTAAGCATCCAACTTTTGATCTTGGTTCAGATCCTGATCTCAGAGTCATGAGATTGAGCCCCACATTGGGCTCCCAGCTCAGTGAGAAGTCTACTTGACATTCTCTCCCTCTGCCCTTCCTCTGCTTATGCTTTTCTCTCTTTCTATCTCTCTCTCTATCTCCCTCTGAATCTCTATCTCTCTCTCAAATAAACAAATCTTTTAAGAAAGTAGTTCTCAGTATGCATTAAAAGCAGATGCAGAGATGACTGGGTGGCTCAGTGATTGTCTGCCTTTGGCTCAAGTCATGATCCTGCGGCCCTGGGATGAAGTCCCATGTCAGGCTCCCCACAGGGAGGCTGCTTCTCCCTCTGCCTATGTCTCTGCTTCTTTCTCTGTGTCTCTCATGAATAAATGAGTAAAATCTTAAAAAAAAAAAAAAAGCAGATGTGGACAAATTCACATGGGCTGAAATATATGAAGTAAGTTGAGAAGAATGTCTCCACATTGGGAACCTGACAAGCATTGCAGCCAAGAGAATAACTATTTGACAGGAGTTTAGGTCACTGGAGAAAGTAAAAGAAATGTTGATATCAGATCATCAAGAAGAGAAACATCAATGTCGGACATATACGGAGATAACAAAAAGAGATTGCCAGACTGTTGGTCAGAATGATGCACACCATCAGAAAAAGTACAGAAAACAAAACAAAACAAAAAAGTAAAGAGAAGAATACAATTTCAATTTCTTTTTATTGGATTAAATGGTGACAGATACAGCACAGGGTTAAAGAAAGGAAAATGGAATAATAATTGAAAATATTTAAAACATGTCTTAGCTCAGACTGCTCTAACAAAATACTGTAGACTGAGTGACTTAAATGACAGACATTCATTTTTCACAGTTCTAAAGACTGGAAAGTCCAAAATCAAGGTGCTAACAAATTCAGTTCTTGGTAAGGACCATCTTCCTGGCTTGTAGAAGGCTGCCTTCTCATGTATCCTCATATGGCACAGGGAGGAAGCTCTGGTGTCTCTCTTCTTGTAAGGACACTAATCTGATAGGGGCTCCACCTACAGGATCTCATCTAACTCTAATTACCTTTCAAATCCTCACTTCCTAATGCAATAACATTGGGGATTGGGGTTTAAACTAATGATTAGGGACAGGATCCTTCAGTTCATCACAACAGAGCATGTTGCAAGAAAATGAGGTAAAGATAATGAATCAAGGCAAGAATCTTGGACACTTACAGAAAACATCATGGGAGAAATGCCAAAATGGGTAATGTTGTAGGATACTGACAGCATGTATCTTTCAAAGGATCAAAGGCCTGAGAACACAGTGAAGTCTTTCAGTTTGAACCTAGACTTCCAGAGAGCAGCAGAGCTGACTTTAGCAACAACAATTTCCCTGGAGTGATGCAGGAAGTAGCCAAATTGGGCAAAATTGTAACTGTGAAAGAAATTTAGCAACAGCGAGAAGGAAGATAGGAGTAGAGAGAAGTACTACTCACTAAGTAACATCTTTGCACCAAGTTCGTGCTCAATACTCTGCTTGTGCTTCTCAGTCATGTCTCAAATATTGTAGTCACTAAGAATATTGTAGTACTAAGGGGGTAGAATCAAACAAAAACATTTATAAACTAGGAGACAGTTGGAATGTCACCAATAAGAAAATGATCATTTATTTTTAATATTTAAAATAAATTATCAGTCAAACCAGGTTGAGGGTTCAAAAAACAACTGACCTAGAATCTTTAAAAATGCTAAGGTCGTAGAAGACAAAGACAGAGGAATGGTTCCAGATTAATGGAGACTAAGGAGACATGGCAGCTAATGGTCTCAGAGGGTTAAATAAAATACTGGAATTTTTCTAGTTTATGAGATCCTGGTAGTATTTTTAACTTTTTAAAATTTGTAATTTGTTATGATTTTTAAAATTTTGAAATAAATATACACTCACATATTTTTTTGTAATGCTGTATTCTTTTTCTTCTGTGGGGCCCCTAAAAATATCTGAGCTTCAAGCCCTCCACGGCCTTAATCTTCTCCTAGAAAAGGAATAAAAGAACATAATAAAAGGGGAAATGTTTGTATAGATAGTCATGTAGTGTAGTAAAGAAGAAAATGGGGGTGTTCATCCAAAACATGTGTTCATCTTCTGGCTAAAGTGATTCTAGACCTTGAGATGGGTATAGTAAATTCTAATCCTGAAGATCAATGCACAATATTTAAATGATCAGTTAATGTATACAGAGAATTTACAGATATAGTAGAGAACTATTTACCTATATTAGAGAATAGTTTTACAGAATGGCGCTTTCACTTAAGTGGAATGAATCATTAGGGCTCTACTGGAGTGTTTAAACTGTAACAGAAAAGAACTAATTTAAGGACTGCAGAAGTTAAAAATGCATAACTATAAAGTAGGATTACCCCAGATATTTGCATTTAATTTTCTAGGCTCTCTTTTCATCCTTTTCATCTTGTATTAGCCAATTCTATAAGGACCATGTGAGCATCTATACATATAGGCCCCACACAGAGGTTTAGTTACCCAATGCTTAAAAAATGAAAAATGTTCATCAGTGATTATAACTGTTAGCTTTCCTCTTTTATACAAGTAATCAAAAGAAGATCTGGCTTTCTTCTATTGTCAAATACTTTTTAAAAGTTAGCACACATGTTCTTTAACCATTTTAGTGCTAGTATTGCTCAGTAATCATTTTGTCCTTTTGGATTCTTGAGCTGTATCTTGGTGTTATTGTCCTAAAAACTAGGCAGCATTTATTCTTCATTGACAGAATTGCATATTACAGAATCTATAAAAGTTGATATATAATAGATTTTATTGAATTATATTTTTGTACACAGATTTCTGTGTTTTGCCCAAGTAAATGAATACTTTGAGTTTCAATAGCTTCTTCAGGGCTTTAAAATTACACGTGAGCCCCCAGAAGATATTCTTATACAATATTATGTCTTAGTCACCTGTAGGAGTGTTGGAAAGATTTGAGTATAGTTTCTAAGAAACAGTCACTCATTATCTTAAATATGTGGTGCTAAACTTTAAATTCATCAGCCACTCCATGAATGTTGTCTTGTTCAAAGAATGTCTTGTTCCTGGCTTTTCCCCTGAGTAAATACGATACCAGTAGGGTATTAGTACATTTGTTTGTGACATCAGCCATCAAACTCACCAACAAACTGTGACTCTGAAGGAAGAGATGGTCCTTTAGAAAAGAGCATTAAAAGCCTGTCAAAATTCCATTAAGTACTGATTCCTCTGGGAAGGCTGCCTTTTTAGCATCCACTCTCTGACATTGATTAGAAGCATGGGATCCAAGGGCAGCTCACTGTTAGTTAGCCCCAAAATTGCACTCTGGAAAGAGATACACAGCATCTGGCTGAATTCTGTCAGAAATTCTTTTAGAGCAGGGCCAGAAAGAAAGATTCTGTATCTTATTTCTGTGGCCAACACACTGCTAATTTCTAATCTGGTACAAAGATCTGATTAGTCAATGAACATATTTTGTTGATAAAAGTTCCAGAAAACAATTAAAATGCAAACTACTTTGTTTTGGAAACTATTGATGCTGTCTAAAAGACTTGCATCTGGCACCCTAAACATTTCAGCTTTCATCAGACTCCGCATGTCCCAGTTTTTTGGCTATCCCAGTTCATGATTATTCTCAAAATTTTTGGAAATAACCAAAGGACTAATTAGGTCATTTGTAGCTTGGCTGCAGTGCCAGGTCCAGGATCCCAGCTGGAAGTGAAGGCACTTAGGAGAGCAATCACCATGTCTAACACTGCCGCCTGGCTTTGGGGATGATTGACATTTCAAGAGCTGAACAAGCTTAACATTGAATGAAATGCATTGAGGCAGAGCTGACACTAGGAAATGAACACATTTGTTCTACAAATATTTGCCAGGCATTTGCTATGTGCTATCCATTGTTCTAGGTGCTGGAGATAGAAAGGTTAAAATGAAATACCCCTGCCCAAAAATAACATAGCTTATGGATTCAGACAAGTATGTGATTTGCAAGTTAGTATGATAAACGTCACAACTGAGGCAAAATGAAAAAAGGAGTGTGACCAGGATATAAAAGTAGGAGCGTAAAATTACTTTAAAGGGAAAAAAAAGAGGAGGGTTCTGTGGAGGGAGAAATATCATTAGGGGTAGGGGTTTGCTAGGAAGGAACAACACGTTTGTAAAGAAGTGTGACAATGGAAAACATGGCATCTTCTGGAGAATCAAACTGTTTATAGAGTATGGTGTACAAGCATCTTATCATGACTCTTAATGCTCTGCATTGTTCACCAGTTTCTCACATTTTTAGCATCCTTTAGCTGTTCACTATTCTTAAGTTGCTCAGGCCTTCCTGCAGATCCTCCAACACTTCATGCTCTTTGCCCACGTGGTTCTGCCATGACTGAGTCAATCTTATCATTCACCTCAGCTTATATATCACTCCTGCAAAAACATATTTAAGTAATAAAATCCCCCTTATGTTATTCTCCAGCATGACAACCTAAAGAATCCCCATAGTACCTGTATCTCATTTTGTAATTACTTCTTTTTGCATTTACTTATTACCTATTTAATGAAAATCTCTATCTGAAACTTGGCCTTGTTGCTTTCTCTCATACCTCTAATTTAGAGCAGTATTCAGATAAATTTTGAAGACTGACTTAATGGTCCCAGATGAAATGATCTACTGTTTTGTTATGTCCGATAGAGATGGCATTCTGGTTGTAAAGTTTACTTAATATAATGTACATTTCAGCATCCACTGTAACAAAAAATAGTGACAGGTTCCCTGAAACTATCAATTTTTAATATCTAGATAAGCAGAAGAGAAAGTTATAAGACTATATATAACTTTTAATCTCTTTTTTAGGATACATGTATATACCATGTAAGTGTGGTATATGACCAGAATTTCATAACAAGTTAGCAGTAGAGCTTAGGTTTGAAAGCATAATTCTTGTACATAGACTTTGGTTTGGTCTTAAACCAGGATTGGTTTCTCTTCATTTCTCTTTGCTTAGTATCTCCCAGATTCATCAGAAGAAAGAAAAATAAATGTGTCTCTCAAAGCCTTCCTTATTTAAAGAAGTTCTTTTTGCATTGCAGATCCTAAGTTTTTCATATGAGCATCTTGTAAGAGCTGGTGCCTAAATAAGCTGCATAGAACTATGTATTTATAAATCTCATTGTCTCATAAAAATTCAGAAGTCCTTAAGTGTGATTCAAAAACAACAAGTAATCAGGAAAGATACTTTTAAGTAAACAGTAAGAAAAAGTGATATAGCAAGTGACTAACAACAACAAAACAGTAAAATTTGACCTACCAAACTAAAGTAAGATAAAATCGAGAATATCTTAAAGATAACAATTTTAATAGCTTTTAATTGTTACAAATCTTCCATTAACAAAGGATATTCGCTCATTTTTTAATTTGTGCTTATATGATCCATAAAATTAGAATCTGCTTTCCATAAGCTAAAAAGAAGACATCAGGGCAAGAAAACATTATGACTATGCACTTTTGATGTTCTATGACCTTATTAGAATATTCTAATTCTGAAAGGCAATTTAGTTTTATTTACTGCTATTATTTATACATCATTGATTTCACTTGTCAAGATCAAGTTCATTGACAGAAATCTTTACAGGATGGCTAAGCACCTCCTAAGGAACACAACCTGAAAGTGTATCCTACAGTTCTAACACAGTGCAAACACAGAGAAGATTGGACCTAAATGTCTAAACGTCTTTTGTCAGGGACAAAATATCATAAGGCAGTTTTCCATGGAGACAAGAAAATGAGTTACTGAAGCAGTAAGTCAGCCATATCACCCTTCTTTACAGACACTCCATATTTTATTGTCTGTCCAGAAATCTATAGGAACAGTAACTTGAATTAGGGCTCATGATCTATTTTGTTGTTGCATTTACTTTCTGGCTTTTTATAGTAAAATACAGCTTTTAATTCCATTTAAAGAATAATAACCTTCTATCTATTTTTAAGAAAAATAAAATTTGCCAAAAATAATAAGCAAGAAAGTGGTTTTTATTGGATATTATTCCCACTTTTTGTTATATCATTGATTATTACATTTAAAAGACATTAAGAAAATCAATTAATAATACGGTTTAGGTGGGGGGAAGAGTTTCATACTGTTTCTAAAGCCTGTATCCTGAATTCATTTCTATGCCACAATAAAATGTTGTGATTGACTGAGTATTACAACTCTTAGGAGTGCAATCTAATGGGGCAGAGGGCAACAACTGGACAAGGGTCTTCCCTGTGAAGTCTAAACTCCACTCTTTTCCCTGGAAGAGAGGCAGAGTCAAACCACCACAGTGTTTCCTTTCTTGGAGAGTTCCCCCACCTAATAAAATAGAAAGATTGTAACAATATACCATAAGGAGAGTAATGTGAATGTGGTCTCTCTGTCTTCAAATATTCTACTGTACTCATCCTTCTTATTATTACGATGTGAGATGATAAAATGCCTACACAATGGGTTGGAATGAAGTAAATGGTATATAGTCATAGTGATATAGGGTTAGGCTGTTATTTACCTTCTGAAAATATGTCAGGAGAAGGATCATTTGCCTCTGGACCCTTAGTTGCTCCAGAGTAACCTAAAAGGCAGAAAGCAAAACTGTGGATAAGAGGGATAGCCACATTCTAGGGATTACTTCACCTTTCAGTTCCCAGCCAGCAGAGTACAATCAAACATATCTTTGCTGGCAAAGTTCTCAAGAAACAACTGATACAGTTCTACTACTTTAACAAATGCTGGGTTTAGATGGTGGAGTGTTTAGATGGAATACTGGTGAAATACACAGGTGCTTTCTTTTTAAACCAAAGGGAGCATTTAATACCATTGTTGATGTATTGTTTAATATGTATTCTTCTTTCCTCTCCCTCCATCACACTACCCACACCCCAACATACATACACCATTATTTGTGGCCCACCTCAGGTTCCATGAATCAGAATTTTGATAGATTCAACTGAAGGAATCTGACATTTTATTAAGGAAATAAAAATTTGAAAATCCACTGCTCCAAGCTTTTAGTAGACAATAGGCTATCTGCCTATGAATTTTAAGAATTTTTTTTAAAGATTTCATTCATTTATTCATGAGAGAGAGAGAGAGAGGCAGAGACAAAGTCAGAGGGAGAAGAAGGCTCCTTGCAGGGAGCCTGATGTAGGACTCGATCCCCGGACCCAGGATCACACAATGAGCTGAAGGCAGACACTCAACAGATGAGTCACCTAGGTGTCCTTCTTAAAGGTTAAATTACCACCAAACACAGAATGAAAGGATTATCTTACATCCCTAGTTAAGTTCTGAGAATATTATAAAATTTACATAATCAATGAATAACCACAATTTAAGCCATAACAGAACCAAATTTATTATATAATCTTAATGACAATACTACATATATTGACTTTATGTAAGTTTTCCCAAATAATAAGATGCAATCATGTAATCATAGTTCTTTAAGTTATCAGAAATGTGAACGCTTATGTCTATCCTATCCACTAACATCTAACAACTGATAAGTGTAGTCATTTTATTTTGCACATTTAAATGTGATCCCATCATTTTACTCATCCGTTGTCCACTATCAGTGCAGTACTCCTAAATGAGCAACCTTAAAATGTTCTTTTAAAAATTTTAACATCATGAAGTTCATTCTATTTATTACTACATATGTTTTGAGTGAGTATAAAAATGACTGCTAGCAGCTATTCAAGGTTTAATAAAACACAGAGCGATTGGGAAAATGGTTTAAAGTTCACTTGATTTGACTTGATTTAGATAAATGGGATAGATTAAAAAATTAAAAAGGTGATTTTTATGTTTATGTGAATTGGCAGGAGAGGTGAAAGGTAACTGACCTGTTTAACCTTTCTGTAATAGACTGATAACATGTTGTAGTTGAATTAATAATGGCAGGCACAGGAGGCTCATAAACACAGGATGATTTGAACCCTTAATATTAGAAAAGTAAATGGCACTGTAAAAACAAACTCTTTTCAACTTTTAAATTTAGAACATACAAACGATTAATAAATGAAAAACATGCATTATACATAAAGAGACCAAAACGTTGCATTAAGAAACAGTCTGCCTTGTGGAGGCGGGGCAAGATGGTGGAGGAGTAGGGGTCCTCAACTCACCTGGTTCCACCAGCTTACCTAGATAACTTTCAAACCATCCTGAACACCTACAAATTCGACTTGAGATTTAAAGAGAGAACAGCTAGAATGCTATAGAGAGAAGGGTTTTTTCACTTCTAATAAGACAGACACACCTGAGAATTAGCACAGCAACCCCTCTCCCAGAAGATCAGCTGGAAGAACAAGGGAATAGCAAGTTCTTGATCAAGCAGCACTGGAAAGCTCCATTGGAAGTTGAGGGATTTACAGTATATAGAACCAGAGGGTACCCCCTTCTATTTTTTTTCTTTTTTTCTTCCTTTTTCCAGTACAACTCGTTTTTATATCACACTCTAAATTCCCAATTTTTTTCTCTTTTCCCACCTTAACTACAATAGTTTACCACCTCTTCATTTTTAAGATTCTTCCTTTTTGACTTTCATATTTCTACAATTATAGGTCCTAGATATATTTTCCACTTCCAGATTCCCTTCAACATACTTAATTTTTGGAGATCAAGATATGTTTTTTTTTTTTTGTTTTGCTTTGTTTTGTGTTGTTTTCTCTACCTCACTGTGTTCTACAATGGCAGAAGTTAATACTTTCTAAAACATGACCAGCATGCACCCAGAACCAAGTGGTATATCATGCTGGTTCATTCTGTGAGATTCCTCATTCCCATTCTATCCTTTCTTTAATCTCATTTATGTTTTGATGGTCAATGTTGGGGCTTTCTACAAGTATTTCTGGTTTATATAAATTTGGGACTGAGCATCTTCTAACATACAGAACTTAATATACTCAGAACCAAGAGGATCACCCTCTAGAACTCCTCAGGTAGATTACATTCTCCCTTCACTACAACTTCGTCATGACCACCATCTCCCAGTACTCCCCTTTATTCTTCTCCTTTTTTTTCTTTTTTTCTCTTTATTCCTCTTTACTTTTACTTTTTTCTCTTCTTTTTTGTTTTCTCTTCTTTGGGATTCTTGGCCTTTTATATTTTACTACTTTGTTTTAAAATTTCTTTTTCACTTTAGTGGTCTGTTTTATTTTGTTCTGATCTTCGTTTTCAGTTTCTTGTCTCTGACTTCAGCAGAATCATCTAGGGTGAAATTTACATAGTTTGTGGTTGATATTCTTGACTCAGCCTGCTCATACAGCCACTCTGCACTGGACAAAATGACTAAAAGGAAGAACCCACCACAAAATAAATAACCAGAAATAGTATTCTCTGCCACAGAGTTACAGAATCTGGATTACAATCTGATGTCAGAAAGCCAATTCAGAAGCACACTTATAAAGCGACTGGTGGCTCTGGAAAAAAGCATAAAGGATTCAAGAGACTTCATGACTGCAGAATTTAGATCTAATCAGGCCAAAATTGAAAATCCATTAAATGAGATGCAATCCAAACTGGAGGTCCTAACGATGAGGGTTAATGAGGTAGAAGAAAGAGTGAGTGACATAGAAGACAAGCTGATAGCAAGGAAGGAGGCTGAGGAAAAAAAAAGAGAAAAAAAATGAAAAGACCATGAGGAAAGGTTAAGGGAAATAAATGATAGCCTCAAAAGGAAAAAAAACTATGTATAATTGGGGTTCCGGAGAGCACCGAGAGGGACAGAGGACCAGAAAGCATATTTGAACAAATTATAGCTGAGAACTTCACAAATTTGGGGAGGGAAACAGACATTCAGATCCAAGAGATAGACAGGATCCTTCCCCAAAATCAATAAAAACCAATAAACACCTCAAAATTTAATACTGAAACTTGCAAATTCCAAAGATAAAGAGAAAATCCTTAAAGCAGCAAGAGACAAGAGATCCCTAACTTATATGGGGAGAAATATTAGATTAACAGCAGACCTCTCCACAGAGCCCTGGCAGGCCAGAAAGGGCTGGAAGGATATACTCAGGGTACTAAATGAGAAGAACATGCAGCCAAGAATACTATATCCAGCAAGGCTCTCATTCAGAATAGGAGGAGAGATAAAGAGCTTCCAAGATAGGCAGAAACTGAAAGAATATGTGACCACCAAACCAGCTCTGCAAAAAATATTAAGGGGGACCCTGTAAAAGAAAGAGGAAGCCCAAAGAAATAATCCACAAAAACAGGGACTGAATAGGTATTATGATGACACTAAATTCACATCTTTCAATAGTTATTCTGAGCACGAATGGGCTAAATGATCCCATCAAAAGATGCAGGGTTTCAGACTGGATAAAAAAGCAAGAGCCATCTGTTTGTTGTCTACAAGAGACTCATTTTAGACCTAGGACACCTCTAGCCTGAAAATCAAAGGTGAGAGAACCATTTACCATTCAAATGGTCCTCAAAAAAAGCTGGGCTAGCAATCCTCATATCCGATAAATTAAATTTTATCCCAAAGACTGTAGTAAGAGATCAAGAGGGACGCTATAGCATACTTAAAGGGTCTATCCAACAAGAAGACTAACAATCATGAATATTTATGCCTTTAATGTGGGTGCTGCCAAGTGTATCAATCAATTAATAACTAAAGTAAAGACATACTTAGATAATAAAACACTAATAGTGGGAGACTTCAACACGGCACTTTCTGTAAATGACAGATCTTCGAAGCACAACATCTCCAAAGAAATAAGGGCTTTAAATGATACACTGGACGAGATGGATTTCACAGATATTTACAGAACTTTACATCCAAACTCAACTGAATACACATTCTTCTCAAGTGCACATGGAACTTTCTCCAGATAGACCACATACTGGGTCACAAATTAGGTCTCAGCTGATACCAAAAGATTGAGATTGTCCCCTGCATATTTTCAGACCATAGTGTTTTGGAACTAGAACTCAATCACAAGAAGAAATTTGGAAGAAATTCAAACACCTGGAGGTTAAAGACCATCCTGCTAAAAGATGAATGTGTCAGCCAGGTAATTAGAGAAGAATTAAAAGGATTCATTGAAACTAATGAAAATGAAAAAAGAACCATTCAAAATCTTTGGGATACAGCAAAAGCAGTCCTACAGGGAAATACATCACAATACAAGCATCCCTCAAAATATTGGAAAAAACTCAAACACACAAGTTAATCTTGCACCTAAAGGAGCTGGAGAAAGAACAACAAATAAAATCTACACCAAGCAGAAGAGAGTTAATAAAGATTTGAGCAGAACTCAATGAAATAGAAAGCAGAAGAACTGTAGAACAGATCAACAAAACCAGGAGTTGGTTCTTTGAAAGAATTAATAAGATAGATAAATCACTAGCCAGCCTTATTAAAAACAAAAGAGAAAAGATGCAATAAAATCACAAATGAAAAAGGAGAGATCACCACCAATACCAAGGAAATATAAACGATTTTAAAAACATATTATGAGCAGCTATACACCAATAAATTAGGCAATCTAGAAGAAATGGACGCATTTTTAGAAAACCACAAACTACCAAAACTTGAACAGGAAGAAATAGAAAACTTGAACAGACAAATAACCAGGGAGAGAATTGAAGCAGTCATCAAAAACCTCCCAAGACACAAAAGTCCAAGGCCTGATGGCTTCCCAGGGGAATTCTATCAAACGTTTAAAGAAGAAACAATACCTATTCTACTAAAGCTGTTCCGAAGGATAGAAAGGGATGGAATACTTCCAAACTCATTCTATGAGGCCAGCATTACCATAATTCCAAAACCAAAGACCTCACCAAAAAGCAGAATTATAGACCAATATCCCTCATGAACACTGATGCAAAAATTCTCAACAAGATACTAGCCAGTAGGATCCAAAAGTACATTAAGAAGATCATTCACCATGACCAAGTGGGATTTCCCCCTGGGATGCAAGGTTGGTTGTTTCAACACTTGTAAAGCAATCAATGTGATAGATCATATCAACAAGAGAAAAAACAAGAACCATATGATCCTCTCAATAGATGCAGAGAAAGCATTTGACAAGATAGAGCATCCATTCCTGATCAAAACTCTTCAGAGTGTAGGGATAGAGGGAACATTCCTCAGCATCTGAAAAGCCCCAGCAAATATCATTCTCAATGGGGAAACACTGGGAGCCTTTCCCCTAAGATGAGGAACATGACAGGGATGTCCACTCTCACCACTGTTGTTCTACATAGTACTAGAAGTCCTAGCCTCAGCAATAAGACAACCAAAAGAAATAAAAGACATTCAAATTGGCAACAAAGTAGTCAAACTCTCCCTCTTTGCAGATGACATGATACTGTACATAGAAAACCCTAAGGACTCCACCCCAAGATTGCTAGAAGTCATACAACAATTTGGCAGTGTGGTAGGATACAAAATCAATGCCCAGGAATCACTAGCATTTCTAAATACTGAGACTGAAGGAAGAGAAATTAAGGAGTCAATCCCATTTACAATTGCACCTCAAAGCATAAGATACCTAGGAATAAACCTAACCAAAGAGGTAAAGGATCTATACCCTAAAAACTAGAACACTTCTGAAGGAAATTGAGGAAGACACAAAGAGATGGAAAATATTCCATGCTAATGGATTGGAAGATTTAATATTGTGAAAATGTCAATGCTACCCAGGGCAATTTACACATTCAATGCAATCCTTATCAAAATACCAGGGATTCTCTTTAGAAAGTTGGAACAAATAATCTTAAGATTTGTATAGAATTAGAAAAGACCTCAAATAGCCAGGGGAATATTGAAAAAGAAAACCAGAGCCAGGGACATCACAATGTCAGATTCAAGTTTTACTACAAAGCTGTGATCATCAAGACATTGTGGTACTGGCACAAAAACAGACACATAGATCAATGGAACAGAATAGAGAATCCAGAAATGTCTCTCAACTCTATGGACAACTAATATTCAACAAAGCAGGAAAGACTACTCACTGGAAAAAGGACAATATCTTCAATAAATGGCACTGGGAAAATTGGACAGCCACATGCAAAGAATGAAACTAGACCATTCTTTTACACCATACACAAAGATAAACTCAAAATGGATGAAAGATCTAAATGTGAGACAAGAATCCATCAAAATCCTAGACAACACAGGCAACACCCTTTTTGAACTTGGCCACAGCAGCTTCTTGCAAGATATATCTATAAAGGCAAGGGAAACAAAAGCAAACATGAACTATTTGGACTTCATCAAGATAAAAAGCTTCTGCACAGCAAACGAAACAGTCAACAAAACTAAAAGACAATCTACAGAATGGGAGAAGATATTTGCAAATGACGTATCAGATAAAGGGCTGGTATCCAAGATCTATAAAAAACTGATTAAACTCAATACCCAAGAAACAAACAATCCAATCATGAAATGGGCAAAAGACATGAACAGAAATCTCACAGAGGAAGACATGGACATGGCCAATAAGCACATGAGAAAATTCTCCGCATCACTTGCCATCAGGGAAATACAAATCAAAACTACCAGGAGATACCACCTCACACCAGTGAGGATGGTGAAAATTAACAAGACAAGAAACCACAAATGTTGGAGAGGATGTGGAGAAAGGGGAACCCTCTTGCACTGTTGGTGGTAATGTGAACTGGTGCAGCCACTCTGGAAAACTGTGTGGAGGTTCCTCAAAGAGTTAAAAATACAGCTACCCTATGACCCAGCAATTTCACTACTGGAGATTTACACCAAAGATACAGATGCAGTGAATCAGCAGGACACCTGCACCTCAATGTTTATAGCAGCAATGGCCACAATAGGCAAACTGTGGAAGCAGCCTCAGTGCCCATTGACAGATGAATGGCTAAAGAAGATGTGGTCTATATGTACAATGGAATATTACTTAGCCATTAGAAATGATGAATACTCACCATTTGCTTCCACATGTATACAACTGGAGGGTATTAAGCTGAGTGAAGTAAGTTCATCAGATTAGGACAAACATTATATGGTTTCATTCATATGGGGAATATAAGGAATAGTGAAGGGGATTAGGGAGGAAAGTAGAGAAAATGAGTGGGAAATATCAGAGAGGGTGACAGAACATGAGAGACTCCTAACTCTGGGAAATGAACAAGGGGTAGTGGAAGGGGAGGTGGGTGAGGGGATGGGGTGACTGGGTGACAGACACTGAGGGAGGCACTTGATAGGATGAGCACTGGGTGTTATATTATATGTTGGCAAATCAAACTCCAATTAAAGTATATACAAAAAAAAAAAACAACAACAGAAACAGTCTGCTTCAAAGCAAATTAGGTAACCCTTTAAAAAAATCAAGATTAATAATGTTTATGAATTGTGGTGAGTCAAATAATGCTTTTTATATTTATATAATGTATTTTATATTTGTATAATGCTGATTGATTATATACATTTCATGTTAGTGAACCTGAACTATAAAAAAAATGTCATCTTACCACATTCACTATTGCTTCTTGCTTGTTTCTGTTTCCTGTTTACAAGACTGAGGAAGATGATTGAGCAAAATTAAGCCATTTAGAAATTCAGTAAAGGAACTAAGAATAGAATAGTCTTTACTTTTAGAGGGTTTTTTAAAAACTAATCCCTAAAAGAAGTCAAATTTTGAAAATTGTAATTTAATTATAAAAATTGAAGTTTTTGCCCTAAATTATAAAATATTAGGTATGACAACGATTAGCTGTGATGCATGGATTCCCACAAAATCAGGTGCTAAACAATTTTTGAGAAACTCTAAATATTTTTTTTAGAGAGAAAGAGACACAATGAATGTGAGTTAGGGGAATGGACAGAGGGAGAGAAAGAGACAAACTTAAACAGGCTCCGCACCCACCACGAGCCAGCCTGATGAGGGGTCTCAGTCTCACAACCCTGAGATCATAACCTTAATCAAGACCAAGAGTCTGACCGTTAACTGACTGAGCCACCCAGGCACCCCGAGAAGCTCTAAATTATAGCAAAACAAAATAGTCAACATGAGAATTATGTTTTGGCCTCAAGCCCAACAGCTTATGAAGATTTCCAATAATGATTCTCAGTAGTCATTTGATCAGCTCACTCTATTTTTGGAGGATATGCTTCAGTGTCATCAACTTTGATACCAAGATCTCATTCTCCTTTGAATGCAAAGTAAATCAGTCTTGTCATTGGTTCAGCCAACTTCAGCCCCTTTCCAGGAGACCCTCCCATTCTAGAAGCTATAGAGCATTGGATTATAGACCCAATGAATCATAAAATCATCAAGACCAAGGCTAGCTCCACTGAGTTGTTCTTCATACTCTGCAGAGCCCATTTCTCTGTCTCCTGTTTCTCACTTAGGTAACTATTCAGAGCACCATTCAGGCTAATGATCAGGTTGTTACTGATTTGCCCCCAGACAATGGCATAATCTCTGTTGCCTGAAAAAAGACAGTGAAATGTCCTCCTTATTTTTATTGTGAAATGTCTCCCTTATTTTTATTGTGTCTCCCTTATTTTTATTGTACAGGAAAGCCTCAAATACAGACTTGAAGAACATGGTTCTTTCAGAATTTCACACAGCAGCTTATACCCATGGCATATACCAGCTTCCAGAAAGTCTAGGTGAAGACTGCCTCAGACCATGTTGTTAAAGCTGCCTCATTGTGCAGTACCTCACACATTCCAAGATAGAATTCTCTCTGAAAACTCACAGTCTTGCCTCCGACCTCCATTCTTATGTCTCAACCTATTCACTTTATAAGTCTACACATACCACTTTTCTATGAGGCATTTCAACTTCCATGTAAATCAGAAGTAAACATAGTCTAGGTGTCAGGAAGATAGGTGAGAGCAAGTCATTACTCATTTCTATAAGCCATTCTTAACATTCAACTATCCCAGTGCAAAAGAACTTCGCTGCTACAATGTACAAAGAAATATTTACAAATGAGTGTTATCAACTTAACAAGGCTTGTGTTGTTGCATATACAATTTTTTAATCTCTTAGAAAAGAAAATACTTACCTTTCTCAAAAATTCACCTGGAAATTATTTTCATGGTACAATGTCATCATCATGATTTTTTTAAATTTATTTTTTATTGGTGTTCAATTTACTAACATACAGAATAACCCCCAGTGCCCGTCACCCATTCACTCCCACCCCCCGCCCTCCTCCCCTTCTACCACCCCTAGTTCGTTTCCCAGAGTTAGCAGTCTTTACGTTCTGTCTCCCTTTCTGATATTTCCCACACATTTCTTCTCCCTTCCCTTATATTCCCTTTCACTATTATTTATATTCCCCAAATGAATGAGAACATATAATGTTTGTCCTTCTCCGACTGACTTACTTCACTCAGCATAATACCCTCCAGTTCCATCCACGTTGAAGCAAATGGTGGGTATTTGTCATTTCTAATAGCTGAGTAATATTCCATTGTATACATAAACCACATCTTCTTTATCCATTCATCTTTCGTTGGACACCGAGGCTCCTTCCACAGTTTGGCTATCGTGGCCATTGCTGCTATAAACATCGGGGTGCAGGTGTCCCGGCGTTTCATTGCTTTTGATTATCTTCTCCAACAACATCAATGAGAAAAACAAGCTTTCTGGCTTATACTGTTCTTTCCTCCATGGTAATAACATTTCACATATATTTTAGGATGCTCTGCTTTGCAACATCCCATTTTCTGGAGCTAGGAACATATCTGGAGTAGAGTGGACATTCGCAGTAAATATTTTTGAAATAAATAAATGAATAAACTCTGTCAGTTAGCCAGGTGCACCATAATAAAATATTACAGACTAAGCAACAGAAATGTATTTTCTCACAGTTCTAGAAGCTAGAAGTCCCAGATCAAGATGTTGGCAGGTTTAGTTTCTCCTGGAGCTCTCTCTTCTTGGCTAGTAGATGGTAGCCTTCTTGCTGTGTGCTCACGTGGTCTGTTCTCTGTGCACACATCACTGATGTTCCTTTGGGTATCAAAATTTCTTCTTCTTATATCACTAGTCAGATTGGATTAGGGCCTACCCTACTAGCTTCATTTTAACTTAATCACTCCTTTCCAGGCCCTATCTCCAATTACAGTCACATTCTGAGATATCAACAGTTAGCACTGCAACATATGAGTTTTAGGACACAATTAAGCCCATAACATGAACTATCAACATTTATACCATCCACTCAAATGTTACGATTATAATATGAGAAGCAGATACTAACTTCCTAATTAATATAATTTCATTACTGTTTGGTCAATATGCAGGCATATTCTACAAGAAATATTAACTATTTCAACAGAGAAAAAATTCAGTAAATATAATGAAAATTTAGTCCAAATGCCAATGTGCATGCAAAGAAACCAGTTAATGGTTTTTAGCAGTTTTCATAAGAACCCTTTACAAGTATATTAAGAAAGTAATCCTGGGAGAAATTGTGAAGAATGAAGAATACTAGACAAAAGTGGAAAGTGAAAACAAAACTCTAGGGCATCTAAACCCAAGGCAACATTTATAGCTCAGAACTTAATTATGTGCATGGGTTTAGTAAAAAAAAAAAAAAAAAAAAATCCTGAAAGCATTGGGAAAGAGAAGCAAAATCCTGCAGTGCTTAAAAGCAGCCACAGGGGAGACAGCAGACCTGTGCCTGAATCCCTGACCTACCATACCTGGCTGTGATTTGGAGAGCTGTTTAATCTTTCTGAAACCATTTCCTTTTCCATAAAATAAACAATGATTGGAAATTAAGGAAAGAAGTTAAGGGAGGAGTTTGCATAGTGGCTAGAAAACTATGAATATTCAATGAATGACAGTGAAAAAGAATGGAATGTTTAGCATTCCATTTAACTTCTATCCATTACGCCATGCTAACATGATTATGGACATGTGGTTCATTTGACACATATGTAGCTCTGTAGCACAGGTACAGAGCCAGAGATATAACAGATTGAATCATTGTCTTCAGCAGCAGCAGCAACAACAATCTTTGTATGTGATTTATATGTATTGAAGATTTACTCTGTGACACAACATTCTTGAGGTTTTTACATGTTCTAATTTAATGCCATTTCTCTCTCTCTCTCTACACACACACACACACACACACACACACACACATACACACCCCTATGAGGTAGTTACTACCATCATCCACATGTTATAAATGAAGGAAAGCGATTTTCCCAATGTCATACACTTATCTGCAAATTAAGTCTTTATAATTACAGACCCCGAACTTTGGCTCAGCATAGTTACTGAACCAATATTCAGATTGAAGCATAATAAGCCAACCACAAAGTATATTAATCAGATTATTTAAAATGTCCAAGTTTAAAATATATCTAAATTATCTCTCTATTGGAAATTTTAAAAAAGTCAAATGTTTTCTCTTGTGTCATATTTTACAAAGAAAACATATCTCTCAGACAGAAGAGTTCACTTTGGACACATACTTAAGAAGGTAACTAATCTAAAGCTCTTTCACTGAATTGGAATGGGCTATGGGACAATCCTCCTAGAGGAACTGCCTTTGCTATTCACCTTGAATAGAACCTTTGCACTAATAAAGAGATAGCTAGTCAAAGAGAACCCACACCCTTTCTTCTTGCCATCCTTGGTCACTATTTGGAAAGACAAGATGCTCGGAGAGGCATGAATGAGCTTGTCAATTGTCACTATGATAGGTAAAGCCAAGAGCTTCTCAGAGGTGTTGAATTCAAAAACTCTGAAACAATAGGTATTAATTTAATTCCTAAATTAATTGTCCTTATTTTTTAGGCCAGGTTTAATTGAGTTTTCTCTTAAAGAGAGCTAAAAACTTCCCTGAATGACCCAAGTTTGCTTCTCTGTTCAAAAATATTGACTAATCAAATGCGAATTAATGGTGATAGCTCTGTATATTGATTGATTTTTCTCTCTAATTCACATACAAGCTTTCTATATTCCTTCCTGGGGAAAAGTAGATTATAATTTTAGAAAAGAGAATATGGAAAATTGTTCTTACACAAAAACTATTTTTATATATGATTAAATTAACAGAAAGGCCCTAGGCAAAAAATGAAAAATTTCAGCAAAAATAATTTCATAGATGATGTGAAAATTTTCCATGCAGCTCTAATTATGAGTATATTGCCCATAAAACAATTGTCATTTTCCTTTTTTAGGTCAATACCATGCCACAAAATAAAAAGCAAAGAATGCCTCTTGCCAATATTTTAGATAGTTTTGCTAGCAAGAAATTTAGTTTTGTATATACTGTCTCATCATCAATAATATAAGAATCCACTCTACCTTTCTGCAAAAATTGTCACACAATATATTCTCAGTGCAAACTGTTCAGAATTCGAAGGCTTGGTTGCCTATGAAACGTGTGTAATGATACTGCTGATATTCTCCGTGGCGCTTATTATCTCTGAAACACTTTCCGAAGTTTTCAAGCTATCATCACAGAATGACTCGACACCATGGCCTCTGCACCATCATTGAAATTTCTTCTAAGGGCAATAGAAAGAAGAGAAAACATTCAGAAGCCAAAAAGACATTCTTTTTCCCCTAAGAGGTTTAAAACTATCACAGATTCTCAAGCAGAACTGGGCACACGCAAATACATAAAAGTGGAAACGCATCACAGATTTGAAGTGTATATCACCCAAAAGCTAAATAGCTATTTTAATGCAAACATTTAATATACATTAGACACCCATGAGAATTTTCATAATTTACCACTTTCAAAAATGGTAGACTTTCTTTTTCCCCTCAAACCCTTCCCAAACTACATCCATGGTATACTGTAATATCCCTGAAGATAGGTAATGTGCTGTAATACAAAATAAAATGTTATGTGTTCACCTGTCTGCAACTGAGGTTTTAGACGTTTAGGATATATTCTTTTATAACTCTCTGAGTTTGACAACTCTTTATCAGGAGAGATTTTCCTTTATATTATGATTATATTTTCCTATTACATATTCAAACATAATTTCCTTTATGTTAATTATGGCAATACTAGCTGGCAGTTTGAGTGAATTGAGGCCTGCCAATAACCATGTGAATGAGATTGAAAGCTGATTCTTCAACCCTAGTCAAGTCTTGAGATGAATGCCTATCTAGTCGACAGCTTGACTATAACCTCATATGAGACCCTGAACCAGAATCTCTCAGCTAAATTGCTTTAGAATACTGGAACTTCAGCAGCTGTATGGGATAATAAATACATTAAGCTGCTAACTTTTGAGGAATTTGTTACACAGCAACAAATAACTTATACAGACAAAACAGGAACTATTTCCTTGGCCATATTACTTAAGAATAAATTAAAAAGGACTTGATGACTGATAATCACATTATAGCATTCACAGTTCATGGTGAATGGGTATTGGTAAAAAAAGTGTTTATTTTAGTCTTCAGATTTGATAAGAATCAACATGTCCTTTTGTCTTTGCACAACAAAGCCCCAAGGTAATAAGGTATTATATGTTTACTTTTCCATCTAGTTGGTTTTCTGCCTATTTATCTATCTACCATCTATTTTTTAATCTATCTATCCATCAACTGATCTAAATTTCTGTCTAGATATTTGGACCAAGTGAACCCTACCTGAATATTAGTCAGGATTATTGGGTCTAGAGAGGGAAAAATCTTTTTGCATTACTGATTCTATCTTCAAGAGTTTAAATTCTTAATGTGCTATTCATTATATAGTGATACTTTATGGTGTTAAGTGGCAAAATCATAGCATAATATCTTGGGCAAACAAAATGAAAAAAAAAACAGTTGAAGATCAAAAATATTCTAAGTAATAATAAAAATATGGCAAATACACCTGATCAGTCTTATTGAAGCAGGTATACTATGGGATCTTTGCTAACATAGAAGGTTTCCTTTAACCAAATCACATTTTATTTAAACTTTTCCTGTTTAAATAATATAAAATGATAATTTTAGATTCATTAATGTTAAAAATGCAGAAAACAAAGCCCTGAATTAATTTTTTCACTGCTAACATTAGCTCTCAATTGTATATTGCAGCATGGCAAGCCAACACAAAACTTAACAGCTTGAGGTACCTGGCTGGCTCAGGGGTTAAGCACCTGCTTTTGGCTCAAGTCATGATACCAGAGTCCCCGGATTGAGTATTGCATTGGTTTTCACTAGGGAGGCTGCTTCTTCCTCTGCCTATTTCTCTGTCTCTCTCTGTGTCTCTCATGAATAAATAAATAAAATCTTTTTAAAGAAACTTAACAGCTTAAAATACTAGCAATGTATATATTATTTCTCATGATTCTGCAACTAAGGCTGGGTATATCTGTTTTATTATTATTATTATTATTATTTTGTTTGTCTGTTTGTTTGTTTGTTTTGGTCCATAGTCATATGGTCTGACTTTTATCCAAGATGGCTTTACCACTTAGGATGGGCACAACAGCTAGGAATTGACAAGGCTTCTCTCTTTCATCATAGAGCCTCTAATATGCCTAACTTCTTCACTTAACAATGGTCTCCGTGCAAGATTTTTCACATTAGGGCTGACTTCCAAAAAAGAGGAAGCGGAAGCTGTCAGTCCTCTTCAAGGCTAGATGTGAAACTGATAGCTTCCTTTTTCATGAATTCTACTAGTCAAACCAGGCCAGATTCAAGGAGAAGGGTAACAAACTCCATCTCCTGATGTGAGGAGCAGTATGTACATGCAGAGAGGGAAGGAATCAATGGTAACCGTCTTCAGGGAACATCTACTGTAGTCCATCTGACCACACAATTCATAATCCTCCACATGCATAATGCATTCTTTGTATGTATATACAGAAGACATTCTAAGTCCTCCCAAACCTCAGTCCATTGTGGCATCAGGCTCAGATATGCTCAACCCAGCGTCTCATTATCCATGTTAAATGCAGAGACACAGAAATGCAATTCTTCAGGATCAGAGACCTGTGAAGTAAGATAAATTAGCTTTCATCCCTACCCAATATACAGTAGTAAAACAGTGTATTAGTTTCCAATGTCTTCTGTAACAAATTACCAGAAACTTAGCCGTTTAAAACAACATAAATATATTATCTTACCATTCTGGAGATGAGAAGTCCAAAAACAGTTTCATCAGTTTCATAAAATCAAGGTGTTGGGTGGCCTGCCTTCCTTCTGGAGGCTGTAGGAAAGAATCTACAGCTTTGAATCAAAGCTTTTTCCAGCTTTGAGAGCTACCTGCATTGACTGGCTAGTGGCCTTTCCCTCCATCTTTAAGCCAGCAATGTGATTAATTCAAATCTTTCTCTCCTTCCACTCCCTTCTCTCTCAAATCTCCCTCAAAACCCCTGCTTCCATTGTCACATTCTCTTTACTCTGGCTCTGACCTATTTGCATCCCTTTTAGAGTTTGGCTGACCTGATTAATCCAGGATAGTATTCACACTTTATGATCTTTAATCACATCTTCTAAGTCCCATCTGCTGTATAAGTGAACATAAGATGCCATATGTTGAATAGTTATGATAACTCCCATTTAAGAAGGGGAAAGGAGATGACTCATATCAGTCTCACTAGACCATAGCAATTCTGAAATCCTGCAGGGAATATTTCCCAAGTTTTCTCTGTTCCAGAGTCAGTATACAAGGTATTTCCTTGGCTGGGGTCTCTGTATGCTCTCTGCAAGGTTTTGCGTGGCTCTTTAGTTCTTCCTGCATGTTGTTGGTCCTACCCTCTGAGATATTTTTTTTTCTTTTTCCATATGAAATGGTTTGTGCTTTCAACTAAATAACTTTCTCAATCTGTTTCCCGCCCATAGAAGTTTTCAAGCCCAAAGATTTTTTTCCTTTTTTTCTGCCTCTATCTCTTTAAGTCCACATTTGTTGGCAATTTGACCAATAAAATTCTCTTGAAAACACTGTGGATATTCTATAAGTCTTAGTGGGTTTTATTTCACTAGATCAAAATTATACTCAGATCTTTTTTTGAGGCAAGATCTTTTATACTTCATTTTGTGAGATATGGTGCTGAAGATCTGTGACCTTAAGATGGTTAGAAATACCTTTCTCTAGATAAGAGGTTTTAATTCTAGGCACTGCCTTAAACTTTTCTGAGATCTTAACTCTCAGTTTGGAACTGATGCTGCCTGACTCCATGATTTACTACTAGCAGCATCTTGGATTGGGTCTTTGTTCTAAACTCATTTTTGATTTGAAAATCTTTTGCTGTCTGGAGAAGATGGTGATTTAACTCAGAAAATTCTTGCATAGTCTCCTTGACTACGGAAGTATACCTTCTTTATGTCATTTTTCTTCTGTAATATGCTATCATAGGCAGTTAAATGTGGCCAGGTTTAGTTGCAAAACTCTGCCTGGAAATATATGCGTCCAGATCCACAACTTCACCAGCCTCAATTTTTATTTTCCATATCACCAGAGATGACAGTCTCAGCAGGTGTTTCAATAATACCTAACATAGGTTTCCCTGCATTCCAGTTATGTCTTCCCTTCAAATCTCCAGTTTCTTTGCTGCCTTTCAGGCCAAAACTAATTCTATATGTTTCAGGGTTTTGTCATGACAGTATCCTACTTTTAGGTACCATTCTATCCCAGTTATCTAATACTGAATAAACAAACCCAAAACTTAGTTCATTTTAAAAAGCTCAATTTATTATTTCTCATGATTCTTCAATCTGACCTAAGCTCAGCTGTGCAGTAAGTCTGTTCCATATGGTATCTCATGGAGCTGGATCACAAAAGATGGTTTCTTCATTCTCAAGTCTCGTGCCTCAACTGGAAAGGATTGTATGGTTTGCAGTTGACCACTCATTTTTCTTTCCCTGTTTGGACTATTCAAATGTCTAGCTTAGGCTTTCTAAGAGTATAGTGATAACAGACTTCTCATATGGTGTAAGATTATGGAAATTGGGGCAGCCCTGGTGGCTCAGCCGTTTAGCGCTGTCTTCAGCCCAGGGCATGATCCTGGAGACCCAGGATCGAGTTCCTCTTCAGGTTCCCTGCAGGGAGCCTGCTTCTCCCTCTGTCTGTGTCTCTGCCTCTCTCTCTCTCTCTCTCTTTTAAATAAGATTATGGAAATTGAAGCAGCTGGTATTTTTAAAAGCTAGGTCCAGAACTGACACTATGTCACTTCCATCTCATTTGATTCCTCAAACAAGTCAAAGGCCAGCTTAGATTCAAAGGGAAGGGAAGTAGTATATATGACTCTTTCATTTTCTAGCTTCTCATTCGCTCAGATTTTATTTAAGAGAAATATATGTGGTGGATAAACAAAATTGTAAGGAAAACTAACCCCAAAATTCAATCCACCAAGTTTTAGAGAAAGTCCTATTTGCCATCATTCTATTTTACATAACTGCTTATGACAATCATTTTAATTGCTGCCCACTAGTATCTTTTATTTAACTAGAGTCTCGGAGAACACAGTTCTCGTGTATTGAAAATAAACCTGAGGGGCACCTGGCTGGCTCCTTAGAATCTGCAACTCTTGATCTAGGGGTTGTGAGTTCAAGACCCACATTGGGGGTAGAGTCTACTAAAATAATAATAATAATAATAAATACATCTAAGCAGTTGTTTTTCTTTTTACCTGTAATGTGAGTTTGTTGATTTTTTAAAATTAAGCAACAGCTAGACAGTCTTTCTATTTTATGTTAGTGTTCATGAGAAGCAGGGACTATGATCAATCAAATGTTTCCACTTGGGAGTTTGAATCTTGAAATTGTGAAGAAAGAAAAGAAAGAAAGAAAGAAAGAGAAAGAAAGAAAGAAAGAAAGAAAGAATCCTCAAAGAAAAGACCTTCCTCCTCCTCCTTCATCCGATACTACCGCCCTCCCTCCATCCCACTCCGCCCTCCCTCCCTCCTCCTCCCGCCCCCCCCCCTCCCTCCCCCCTCACTCCCCTCCCCTCCCTCCCCTCCCTCCCTCCCTCCTCCCCACCCACCCTCCCCCCAACGTACCTTTGTCCCCTAACTCTCCCCTTGGTCCGATAAGTCTCAAGTGGAAGTCATTTTGGTGACAATTCAATTCAAGGGCCAGTATGAAGAGTTTAATGGTATATGGCAGTAGTAATGTCCTAACCAATGATTTCCATGACAAGACCTTAAGCATGACCTATGCTACCAGTTTCCACTAGAATTGACCTAATTTCTGAACTTCCTACCTTCTTTTTCAGTTTTGCTGAACAACCCAATAATCTTCCAAATTATTTTCTGCTTGAGTTACTAAAGATAAGTTTTCTTAGCCTGCAACCAAGAAGCCTAACTAATACACATGCTTAATCACAGTTTAACCCAATTTTATGTATTAATACAAAACCAGAGTATATCCAAGATGTTTCCTTTAATAGCTACACATTGTTCTCCAAATATTATTAGTATATTCTCTAACCAGTACTCTATTGTACCAGCAGAGCCATTGCTAAACTGTGGTGAAGATTTTTTTTTTTACAAATCTCAACGGTTTTATTTATTTTCAAGTGTCCTTAGATGAAAAGACCTCAACAGCTATTATGAACTAGTGATCAGCAGTAAGATGTTAAAAAGAAGCTAACCTTTGGCAAGTCCTATAAACTCAAAAACAATAATGAAAAACCTTTGTTTATTTAGACATTCAGTAAATTAATTATTAAATTAGTAGAATTTTCTGGAAAGCTAAGTATGTATCCTTTCCCTTCAAAAGCCAAAATATTATTATTTTTATTATCATTATTACTTATCATTTATCTTGAAGTATTTGTTGAAAAGTACACCAGTCATAAGTATTTAGGTCAGTGAATTTTCACCAAATGATCACATCTTATAACCAGCACCAAAATAAACAAGCAGGCTGTTAGAACTTCACAGTAACCTTTGAGTAATCCTTGAATAATCCTTGGTTACTTTTTTGTGTCTGATTTTTATTTCTATGGTTGTTTATTCAATTTGTTTTCTTCTCTGCTTAACTATAATATATGTGAGAAAAGTAGTATTTTGCTCCCTCATTTTTTTTTCACTGTCAAATAGGACATGCTCAATAAATGATTAATGAATGAAATAATATGGTGGGGAGTGGATGGAGGTTATATGAATATTATAAATTCCCTATTACTATTCAAAGAATATTTGATTCCTGATTTTTACCTGAGTCTCTAATAACTAATTGCTATTTTAGTGTCTTATCTATTGGAAACCCTGTTTCTGTACTCATCATATAGTAGCAGTTGTTATTTGTAGACATATATATGTGTATGAACCTGTTGTCTTGTGGTCAGTAGAGACGACTTTTCCCCCCTCCAGGCCCCACTAAATCTGTGCACAGTGGGTGTATTTCAGTTAGTGCTTTTTAACCTTCCTCCAGCAAGTCATTATTTTCTTCAGGTTTCACGAAGTATCTGTTTCCTCCAAGGACTTTTTTTTTCCTTAATTCCTAAATTTTAAATTAAGTTGAAAAAAAGTAGAATGTAAGTTAGAAAGCATGCTTCATAGGAAACATTCTCATTGCAATAAGTGAGTAACAGAACCTCTTATTACTATTGTGATATTTTTTCTGATGCCGTATTATCTTTTCTGATTATTTCCAGTACTAATACATTCCATACTGGCAACACCAGGTAAATAGTCACATATGTCAAAAGTAAGAGGTGTACAAGTCACCATTTTATGCTGACTACAAAAATATTATATTGATTCTGTATCACTAAAGCCAAAATGTATCAAAATGCATTACCTCAAATCATTCAGGATTATATTATTCAATCGACTGATTATCTAATTACTCTCTTTGGTAATCAGAACAGATATCCTGGAACCATATTATGCAGTAATTAATATACACTCATGTTAATAACAAGTGTGGCTAACGATTTTTTCATACTTTGTTATTTGACTAATGAGCCCATACCTTAGAGATTTGAATAGAATTTGTTCAATATTTCTGTAAAAAGATTTCCAAAATAAACATATATGCATAGCAGGCATTTCAGTATCTGGGAAGCTGCTTAGTATCTGAGTCCTCTTCCTAATTTTTGGAGACTTCTCTATGAGTCTTGACTTGGTTATATTAATTAATTCTCAAATTCATTTATAGGTCTGTTGGACTTACCTTAGGATTTATTTTTTTTTTTAATTTTATTTATTTATGATAGTCACACACAGATAGAGAGAGAGAGAGGCAGAGACACAGGCAGAGGGAGAAGCAGGCTCCATGCACCAGGAGCCCGACGTGGGATTCGATCCTGGGTCTCCAGGATCGCGCCCTGGGCCAAAGGCAGGCGCCAAACCGCTGCGCCACCCAGGGATCCCACCTTAGGATTTATAAAGATAGATACCTAAGTATCTGTCTATCTACATATTTATTTATCTACCTATCTATATACTTTCACCTTCTCTATCATTCTATAAAGTTCATTGAAGGTTAACTCTTTAAGTCTTCAAAATATATATTATTTCTATAATTGACCATGACGAAATACCTATGAATTCATTCTCCCAAAACTATATTTTAAATTTCCTTTCCAACCTCAGGGAGTTTTGGTGCTTTACCTAGTAAGGTACATCAAATTGTCATTTCCGAAGGATCTGAGTACTTAATGGTTTTGACTTTTTGTTGTTTGTAGTCAGTGCTGTCATTTTCCATTAGCATTTATTTACCCGTGGTCATAGAAGCATTGAAAGTCCCCTCAGAGACTCCCCTGTTGTGTGGCAGCCAACTAATTTCTCTTTAATAATTAGGATCGATCCAATCACTCCACTCAGTGATATCAGAAACCTTAAAATGTGTGGTCTTCTCCTCAAAGTGAATGGAAGAATTATTGTGTTCCGTGGTGAAAATATTCTCTCTCTGGGAGCTAAGATCTCTAGTCCAGAAGATTTCAAGGTTTACAGGATAGGAAGCAAACATTCTGTGACTGGATTACTAGGTAAAATAGTTAGAGCCCCTTCCTACCTTTGATTGTTGGAGCCATGTACTCTGGCTATGGGGGAGACACAACCATATAATATTGTGTTTAACTCAAAGTATATTCTACATCCTATGAAACTATGTCACTTTAAACTGGTATCTTACAACTGCCACCATAAATGACTCCTCAGTAAGCCATTTCATCTTTGTATTAGGTCAACTGTGTCTAGGTGAGAGGGTAAGTAATAAGAACAATTAATTCCACAAGACAATTGTAGCTCATGCTGAGAAATTAGTTTCTTGATCAGAATCAATGCTGTGTAAAATCTCATGACAGTGATTAAGGTACTCGGTGAGTCTGCAGATGGTAGTACTAGAAGCATCATGGGTGTTGAAGGAAAATTCATATTCAGAATATATTTCTATACCAGTAAAGTTAAATCTTTCCTGCTTTCTCATGGTTAGGGTTCAATGTAATCAATCTACTTCCAAGTGGTAGATTCCCTATGTGAATGGTGCCATATAGAAAACTCAATGTTATCCTGTATAATGGGCAGATTGGGCACTCAGAAGTAGCACTATCAATATTAACCTTGGTAAAAGGAAGCCCATGTTGTTAAAGTTTATATTTCATCCCTACTGTCATGATTTCTTTGTTCATGGGCCCATTGAGTAAGCACTGGGTTAGCTGGGGAAGAGTTTACTGACATTCATAGAGTGAGTCATTTGTCTACCTTATTATTTTGAGTGTCCTCCAAAGAGTCTGCCTGTATAGGCATCCACAAGTAAAATAAAATATCTTCACAGTCTATGCCCTTTCAGAGAGTTCCACACATACTTCTTGACCCAAAAGCTCCTTCTTACCAATCATTCCTTCTTTTTTCTTCCAAGTTTGTATTCATCCAGCCAACCCATGAACAACCATTGACAACTATTGTATCAATGATATAATACATACCTCTGCTTATCTCTCAGTCTATGCAAAGTAAAATATATTGTTTAGAATTCTGTCTAGTGGGATGTTACACTTCACTACAGTCTTCCAGGGCCATTGTTGTGGTGACAGTAAATCTTAAGTGTTCATTTCCAGGTGACATGAGCATATTGTCCAGAATCATCTACAAAACAGTATAAAGAGATTTTTTTTCCCCTCTCAGTCTAAGAATCATAAAGAACTCCTCATTGGGACAAAAAAGTGATTGAAAGAGTAGATTGCAGTAGGAGTTGTTTCAAGTAAGTCTGAATCACCTACTCATATAACTCTTTTGTATCTTCGGGATCCACTTAAGCCCAGTCTCTTCTATACTATTTCCACTTGATAATATATTGTTTTTGTTCATGCCCAGCCTTTAGTTTTATAGATGAGAAAACAACAGTTCATGACTGAAAACCCAGACTCCATGGTCACCTGCTATCCCACGGTTAGTATTAAATCTCTACCAAAGCCAAGTAGCAAGTCAGAAGTTGTTTCTCATAAGAATAGTTATCTGCTAAATGCATGAGTTATGTCCAAAATACTTAAGGCTTATATTGCAATTATGCTCTGAATTCTTGCCAGATTCTCCATACAGCATTCTTAGTTGCCACAAATAATTTGAGTATCTTTGGATCTCCAGGATTATAAGGCCCAAGGGGAAAAGCAGATTGCATTGAAACCTGGACTTGTTTCAGAGCCTTCTTTGGGCCTGAAAGAGCAAATTTTCAGGTAATTTGTATATCGGTTAAAGCACAACACACAAATATATGTTTTTTTTTAATTCAAACATAATGCCTCTTTTGTGTGTGTGTGTCTGCGGTAGGTTGTATGAAATAAAGTAAACTGTGTTTCACCTTAAAGGATAAATCTTGTGTTCCAGGCCATTGGTCTTCCAAAAACTTCACTGAGGTGATAAGCTCCTGAAATTTTGTGGCATTTGTCTATGATGCTTTGACTCATATTTGTCTTATTAAGGCATCTAAATTATATACTACTTCCAGCTCATCCAAGCCAACCAGAATAATATCAATTTACAGAAACAATGTGATATTTTATAGAATGCCAACATGATTAAGATCTTTGCAGACTATGTTATGGCGAAAAGCAAAGGAGTAGACATCACTATAAAGTATAAAGTATACATACTATAAAGTATGACCCTGAGAATGTCCTAAAAAAAAAAAAAAAAGAAACTTTCTAGTGGTCCTTATAACTTTTTGTATGACAAAAGAATGGATTGGCCAGGTCTATATTTGCAAACCAAGTCCCAAAAGCTGTGTTAATTTCGGCCAGTCAAAATGCTATAGCTGTATTATTGGCTACAAACAGAGCCACCAAATTCATTCTCCAAGATCTATCCAACTTTTGCACAGGCCAAATAGTCAAATTAAGTAGGAATGCGATAAGTATAACCATTTTACATCTTTACAATCTTTGATGACAGTACAGATCTTTGCAATTCTTTCAATGATGTAGTACTGTTTCTGGTTTAATATCTGAGTAGAAAGGGAAAGGCACAAGGATTTACTCTCATCATGGCCTATATACCCATGGGTCACAAAGCTAATGTAGAGATTCTGCCAGTTGCAAAGTTGTAAATAATTTTTTTAATAATTCTAATTATATATTCATGAACCGGAAAAATTCCTTTAGGATTCATATGCTAACCATCTATGTGTCTATGGTGAGTTAAACTTGGGCTAAGAGTTGAGATTTCCCCTAACTACCATTAGCTTCTGATTTGACTGGTGAACCACAGTGGTATTTAGGATGGAGGAGAAATTTTCTACAGAGCGGGGGTTTCAGAAAAGCAATGAAAGTTGCTGCTATAGGATGGAAAAACTTCCCAGAAGGCATGGACTTCTAATCCATGAGAGCTGGTGCTATGGTGAATCATCCCAGGATCTTGCATACCAACTCAGTGGCTGCCATGTTGAATGTAGCACACTAGTAAAGGAAAAGAAGTCCCTTCCTCCTGCTCTGATCTGCAATGGCCTTCCAGTGCCCTCTATTGGAAAAGTCTAACATCAAGCCAACTGGCAAAGTAGAAATGTCCAGAAGGTCCAGCTCCAGGATCACAAAGCAAAGCAAAGAAAGGTGAATGTGAAACTGAGAAGTAAAAAATAAATGACTGGCACAGGTGGCAAGGTTAATTGAATGTAAATTGTGTGAATAGATCTCTCATAATAGATTTAGAAAGGAAGAATAGATATATCCCAGGTAAGTAATAACCCAAAGACTCTTATTGCAGTAATTATCAAGTACAGAAAGTAAGCTTCTGTGTGGATATCATTTGATCTCTCTCCCCTGCCAACATGATATTTTATGAAATTTTAGGGTTTTTTTGTGTAACACACACAAATGAAATATCTTTTTCAATCCTTTAACTTTCACCCTATTTTGTGTCTTTGTATCTAAAGTGAGTCACTTGTGGACAGCCTACAGTTGGATAGTTTTTTATAAAACCCATATCTGCTTTTAATTTGGAGGGTTTGCTAGACATTTAAGCTAATTACTGATAAACAAAATCTTATTTCTATCATTTTGCTATTTGTTTTCAATAAGATTTATATATTTTTATTTTTTCAATTCTTATTTTGCTTTCTTTTGGCTAAATGCCCTCTGGTATACCATTTCAATTTCCTTGTCATTCTTTTTACTATATTTAGTTATCTTCTTTAGTAATTGAACTGAGGATTACAAAAAAAATTAGTGATAAAGGAGTTTTTTAAAAATCACAAATTTGTGGAAATTAAACAACATACTCCTAAAAACCAATGAGTCAAAAAAAAATCAAAAGGAAAATTAGAAAATACTTTTATATGAAAGAAAACAAAACACAACAAACAAAAACATATGTAATTCTTCAAAGCCAGTACCCATAGGAAAATTTAGAGGTTAAATACATGCATTGAAAAAGAAGATCTCTAATTAATAACCTAATGTTCTACTTTGAGAAACTAGAAAAATGAAAGGCAAACTAAACTCAAAACATGAAGAAGGAGGGAAATAATAAAGATTAAAGACTTTACACTAAAATTTCTCAAACTCTTCAAAATTTTTTTTAAAAACAAAACAGAGAACGCTTTCTAATCATTCTATCAGGCCATATCACTCTGATACAAAAGCCAGATGAAGACAAGAAAAAAACCACAGACAAATACCTCTCATGATGATAATCCAAAAATCATCAATAAAATACAAGCAAACCAAATACAGCAATATATTAAAAGGAGTATACATCACAATCAAACAGCATTTATCCTAGGAATACTAGGATATATGAAAATAAACCATTGTAAAAAACCATGCTAATAGAATGAAGGACAAATCCACATGATCATCTAAATATATGCAGGAAAAGTATTTTACAAAATGTGACATCTTATCATGATAAAAAAAAAAAACATTCAACAAACTAGGAGTAGTAAGATGCTTCTTTCATTGGACAAAAGGCACCCAAGAACATATACTAACATCACACTTAACAGTGAAAAATTGAAATCTTCCCTCCCAAGATGAGGACAAGGATGTCTGCTATTGCCACTTCCAGTCATATTGTACTAAAAGTTCTAGCTAGAGAAATCAGGGAAGTAAATGAAATAAAAGACATCTAGATGTAAAGGGAGGGAAAAATCCTGGTTTGCATTAAACATGATCTTATACATTGAAAATTCTTAAGAATTCACACACACACACACACACACACAATTTAGAGCTAACAAACGAGTTCAGACAACTGGCAGGACACAGGATCAAAATATAGAAGTCAGCTGTATATCTACACAATTTATTTTTATTTATTTTTATTTTTTTATTTTTTTTATCTACACAATTTAATTGAACAATCTGAAAATGAAATTAAGAAAACAGTTCCATTTACAATAGCATCAAAAGAATAAAATGCCGAGAAAAGAATTGACCAAGGAAGTGCAAGACATACACCAAAAACTATAAAGCATTATTGGAAGAAATTAAAGAAAAAATAAACAGGTGGAAAGATATCCCACATTCCTGTACTGAAATATAACATTGTAAGTTGACAGTATTCCCCCAAATTGATCTCCAGATTCAATGCAACACTTACCAAAATCCCAATTGCTTTTTTTGAAGAAGTGCACAGACTGATCCTAAAAAAACATGTGAATCTTAAAGAGACACTAAGCAGTTAAAACATACTTGAAAAAAAGAACAAAGAGTCACACTTACAATTTCAAAATTCATGGGATCCCTGGGTGGCGCAGCGGTTTGGGGCCTGCCTTTGGCCCAGGGCGCGATCCTGGAGACCCGGGATGGAATCATGGAGCCTGCTTCTCCCTCTGCCTGTGTCTCTGCCTCTCTCTCTCTCTCTCTCTGTGACTATCATAAACAAATAAATAAATAAAAAATTTCAAAATTCACAAAGCTAAAATAACAAAAAGATGGTGATTCTGGTACAAAGACATATATATAGGTAATAGAATAGAATTGAGAGTATAGAAATAAACCTTTACTTATTTGGTTAATTGATTTTCAAGAAGGATGCTAACACCACTCTTTAGGAAATGAGGAAGAAACAATGGATATCTACATGGAAAAGAATTAATATGGATCCCTATCTAACACCACAAAAAGTAACTCAACATAAAGATTTAAATGTAAGATCAAAATAAAAAAATCTTAGAAGGAAACATAGGTGAAATCCTTACAACCTTGGATTAGGCAACAGTTTCTTAAATATGCATCCCTTCGCAATTTTTGCTTCTTCCAATATAGCTGAGGGACATTGCCTTCAAGTTTCCTAGAGGCCATAGTGTGATTGAGGGGACCTTTGATGAACCCCTTATCATTCAGAGTCATGTTGTGTGATCTATATACACAGTCATTGAGATCTTTTGATGTCTCTGATGTTTTAAAGGAGGACTTTAGGGTCATCCTTAGTATTTACTCTAGAGTATTCCCTGACAGCATATTTCTTAATTTTGACTTCCTTTGTTATCTTGGAGGACCCATAATTTTCCAAATTATCACTTTTGGGTTTTATTTGTTTAACCATTTTCTCAACTTATGTGTTCCCTCAAATTTTACTAGAAGCCTAAAATAAATGAGGCCACATTTTCAACACTTAGCTTGAAAATCTCCTCAGCTAAATATCAGACAAATACAATAGTTTATTCAATCAGTCCCTGTTAATGGATATTAAGTTTTTTTCTATTCTACTATTACAAATATTACTGCAGTAGAGTTTCTTGTACATACATTTTTTTATATATTTTGTCAGTAGGTATTTCAGATGGATTTCTAGAAGAATTTGTTGATAAAGGAAAATTGCATAAGTAGTTTTGCCAAATTATTTAATTTCCATCCATATTTTTTATGTGATTTTGTAGTACATGTTAGTACCTATTCCACAAGTCTTGCTTACAAAACATTTTCAAACTTCAATCAATGTTTGGCATTTATTTATTTATTTATTTATTTATTTATTTATTATAAGTAAAATATGAAAAGTTAGTGCAGTTTTATCTTGCATTTTGTGTTATTGTAAGAGTAAATATTTTTTTATTATCAAGATCTCTTCATTTCTCCATTTTTTAAGAGTATTTTCTCTGTGTATAGAATGGTTAACTTCTTTTGATACTTTGAAGATCTTATTTCCTCATGGTATGGCTTCAATTTTGTTTTTTCTGTTTCAGATATCTAGCTTCAATCTTATTGTGACTGTTTTGTGGGTACTTTTTTTTTCTGGATGCTTTTATCATTTGTCTGTCTTTTCATTGATTTCTTTTTTTAGCACATTTACCTTGTTATGTGTAGGTACACTTTCTTTACTTCTTTTTAATCTGAGGCTTTATATTACCATCAGTTTGTTAAGTTCTCAGCTATTATATACTCAAATATTTAATATTTTTCTTTCCCCTTGGATCCAGTTATATTTGTATAGATCTTTTTTCTTCTTATTCACTTGTTTCATATGATTTTTTCTGTATTTTCCATCTTTCTTACATTTTCATGCTTCATTCTAGATTTTTTTTCTGAACTTATATCCAGTTCGATTTTCCATGTCTATATCAAATATGTTATTACATTCATCTCTAAGTTCTTAGTATCAGTTTCTGAATTTTTCAATTGGCTCAGCATAATAATTTTTTTATTTTAGTTCTTTGAATATATTAAGTTTAATCTTTTTTTTAAGTAATGGCTGAAACTCTACTATCTAGACTCTAGATATACTGTAGATATTTCTGTCTTATATTGACTTTGATCATTGTAAGGGTGTGTGAGGGCTATCACAAGAAAATGTCATAGACTGGATGGTTTACAGAACAGAAATATATCACCTTATAGTCATCTAGAAGTCCAAGATTAAGACGTTGGCAGGTTTGCTTCTTTCTAAGCCTCTCTTCCTGGCTGGTGGATGACCATCTTCCTCTGGCATCTTCACATGCTCTTTCCTTTGTATGTGTTTACATCCTAATCTCTCTTTCTCATAAGGATAAGTTATATTGGATTAGGGCCTATCCAAATAACTGCATTTTACTTTAATTACCTCTTTACAGACCAGAACCTATCTATAAACTGTTATATTCCAAGGTACTAGAGATTAGGACTTCAAAATATGAATCTGCAGGGACACAACTCGGCCCATAATTATCTCTTTGTCTTATTCTTCATATCTTTATAGGACTTATTTGAGACCTAAGATGATAGTGCCTTTCTCCAGAGGATTTATAGTTGTCTCTGGCATGCAGCCTGTGCATTAGCAATTCTAGATCACCTAATCCAATATGTGTTGGAGTTGAGTCAAAGCTGTGATTTAGTGAGGGCTGTTCTATTTCGATTTCATCCTTACTCCTAACCTGCAGTCTTTTGGGGTTCCAATTCAAACCTGGTATTTTATCAGTCTCTATTTTTTGGTGGCCCAAATTCTGCCCCTTCTTGGTCCTTGAGTTTGTTGAAATTTTTGCTTAGCTTTTCAGTTTCTCAGCCACTTGTTTAGGAATATGTTATTCTTCAGGGAAAGTGGATACTAATGTTGGACTTGGCTACACTGGGTTACCATCTTTTCTCAGCTCTTGGCCTTGAATTCTCACTGTACTGCTAGTTCTCTGTTGTCTACATAGACAGACAGATAGATATAGATAAAGATATCAATATGCAGAAAGTCACATTTCAACTTCACTTCCACTGTCAGTGGAAGTACTGATTGAAATTACCTAGACTGCCATTGCCAGGAACAAATTTCTACCCCAGCAATATCACTTTTAAAAAAAAAATTATCTTATATTTTTCCAGCAATATCACTTAACAGGCTCAAAGTAGACATACAAAATGATTCTTAGAAAGAGCAAAAACATTTAAACATTAATTTTATTTTTCATTTATATATAATCCAGTGTTAAAATCATTATTTGAGAGCTAGAAGATTAATGCTAGGGACTTTTACCATATCACTCTTTTTTGTGTATAACATCCCTGGAGATGTATATTCTTAAATATTTTCTTCTTTGGTTGATTTAGATGGACAGATTGGATGTCTGTGAGTAAGTAAATTTGGTAGAGACATGTGTATATTTTAGATATTTGATAAGCTTAAAACAATAAATGGCAAGTATATGTTATCTGCAGAATAAACAAGGTAAATGAAAGAATTTTCAATCCTGTATGCTGAAAGTCTGTTTCTGAGAATGAAGTCCTTAGATAGTTTGAACGTTAAGATGAAAATAATAGTTACTATAAATTATTTTCAATAATTAATAAATCTTGTGTACTTTGTACTTATTAATTTTTAACAATGCGTAAGAAATCAATATTTTGTGTTTACTTGAATATTTTATTAACTAAAAATGATAATGGTATTAATTTAATAATGAGGAAATACATTTGTTCCATATAATTAAAGGAAGAAAATATGAAAATTTTATTATGGGCCTAGAATTTCCAAAAGGGTAATGATTAGTCAGATATGTTTTTATCAATTTCTTTTTGTTTTTTTTTAATTTTTTTAATTTTTATTTTTTTAATTTATTTTTTATTGGTGCTCAATTTACTAACATACAGAATAACCCCCAGTGCCCGTCACGCATTCACTCCCTCCCCCCGCCCTCCTCCCCTTCTACCACCCCTAGTTCGTTTCCCAGAGTTAGCAGTCTTTACGTTCTGTCTCCCTTTCTGATATTTCCCACACATTTCTTCTCCCTTCCCTTATATTCCCTTTCACTATTATTTATATTCCCCAAATGAATGAGAACATATAATGTTTGTCCTTCTCCGACTGACTTACTTCACTCAGCATAATACCCTCCAGTTCCGTCCACGTTGAAGCAAATGGTGGGTATTTGTCATTTCTAATAGCTGAGTAATATTCCAATGGCCACGATAGCCAAACTGTGGAAGGAGATTCGGTGTTTTTATCAATTTCTTATTTATAATTTAATTTTTCTTTTAAAAAATTACTAATTCAAGATGTAAAAGGAACATAAAAGTTGGGCATTATTCTGAAATGCCAATAAGTAGCTTGATAAAGTTTCCTATCAGTTTTTCATATCTGTATTAACAAGAAAGAAGTCTATATTTTATCAGAAAAGATAGTACACTGAGTCAGATGCTGTAATACTTGTTTCTTTTTGACATTTTTCCATAAGAGAGTACCGGGTGAATATGGAAATACTTTCTTGAAGAGAATGACTGCTACAGAAATGTAGTGCATTATGTTACTGTTAAAATTAATTACTTTGAGCTCTTCATAAATTTAAAACTAGTTTTTTAATCAACAGATGTATCCTAATAAAAAGGAAATTATCATTCTGAAATGCCTCTAGTCATCCTAAAATAAAACTGTCAACATAGATTATGACTTAAATCCAAATTAAACAATTACTTGCAAACCTAGGTTAAAGCTAGAATGTAATACTTCAATATTAGAAATTATTAATGAAAATAGCAAAATAATCCAGTTCAAGGTGGGAAGAGGTAGGGACTCTTAAAAAGTCTCTGAATTTATTGTATGACCTTTGAATATAAGACACAACTTCCCCACTTAGTTCAAACTCATAGAGTGAAAACATTTTTTTACTCACTTATATATCTCTCTTCAATTCACTAAATCCAGGTTTTAGTTCATTTCTAATTGAGGAACGCATACTCCGACGACATTTTTGGAAAAATTTTATTATGTTTATATGTAAAATTTGGTGGGGTGGGAAGCAGGTACATCTTTAGATTAGATTTAATAATATACAATAAAGCAGGAATGATATGAAGTTAAAATGACAGGATGTGTGTTACTTGTTTAAAAGACTCATGCAAGGCAGAGGAGTGTGTATCTTTGTTAGTCTGAGTAGTAACTGAAAAGGAATGTGTAAGTTGGGAGGGGGAATTGGGGGGTGCTAGTTCTATTTATTTTATCTGGGCACTGGTTCCACAAGTGTGTTCAATTTGAGAAAATTCATTCTGCTATATGCTTACAATACGTGCAGTTTTCTGTATGTATACTGCAACTCCATGAACATTTTAAAAAACAAATAGGATAAGATATGTAAATCAAGCCTGGTAAATATTGGTATTTATTGAAATTGGGTGACAGTTGCAGCATTATTCCCAATATCCAACAAATATCACAACCTAAATGTTTATCAACAGATGAATGGATAAAAATATTATTCAGGCTTAACAAAAAGGAGATGCTGCTACCTTTTGAAACAACATGGATGAATTTGGAGGACACTATGTGAAGTGGAAAAAGCCAGACACTGAAAGAAAAAAAAGAACTGGATATGTGGAATTTATATTTGCTTCACTTAAATGTGGAATCTATAAAAGTTGAATCTGTGAAAGCAGAGAATAGGAAGAACAGTGGTTAGTAGGGGCTAGGAGTGGAGGAGAAATGAAGAGATGTTTGTTAAAGGATACAAGGTTTCAGTTATTATGTAAGGTGAGTAAGTCTAGAGATCTAATGTAAGGTATGATGATTATAGTTTAATAAAACTCTACTGAATACTGTAAATATGCTTAGGGAGTAGTTATAGGTGCTCTCATTACCAAAAATAATGATAACTATGAGGAGATGATATTTTATTAGTTTGAGCGCAGTAATCATTTCATTGTATACATGTATATGAAATCATCATGTCGTACATCTTAAATATATTTAATTGTTATTAAAATAAGATAAAGACTAAAAAAGAATTGGATGATGGAATATGTATTTCTACTCTACATTTAGAATTTTAAAGTAGTATAGTTTTCAAAATAAAAAGATTGTTTGTTTATTTATTTATTTATTTATTTATTTATTTATTTATTTATTTATAAATTTTAAATAGGCTCCATGCTCAGCAGAGGGTCCAATGCAGTTCTGGAACTCCTGACCCTGAGATCAAGCCCTGAGCTGAGGTTAAGAGTTGGACACCTAACTGACTGAGGCACTAGGTGTCCCAAAATAAAAACTTTTAAATGACAAAAGGCAGGTAGCTGATTCAGCAACTGTTGTTGACTTCCTGGTGAGAAGCTTTTACATGGAAGATTAATACTACTGTAATTGTGTAAAACAATGACTTGGAAAGAGAAAAATAAAACATTTTTAAAAACAATGACTTGGGGGATCCCTGGGTGGCGCAGCGGTTTGGCGCCTGCCTTTGGCCCAGGGCGCGATCCTGGAGACCCGGGATCGAATCCCACGTCGGGCTCCCGGTGCATGGAGCCTGCTTCTCCCTCTGCCTGTGTCTCTGCCTCTCTCTCTCTCTCTCTGTGACTATCATAAATAAATAAATAAAATTTAAAAAAAAAAAACAATGACTTGGAATAAACATTTGGTAAAACACTTTATGCTTTGATTGATGCCTCCCCCTAGTATTTATTTGCTATCACATATGCTTCTTGGACTTTCCTCCCTTTTTTGGGTGGGGTTCCCCTAAAAGCAGTACTAGGAAGCACTTTTAGGAAACTGAGATTAGAAAGGAAAGAAAGTCAATAAGAAATGCATTCATGAATGGGCCCTGCTGTGGACAATTAGAACTCAGACTCACTAACTATTCACTGAGAGAATTTTCCCACCAAAGAGTGAAGAAGCCGAGGTATTTCTCTACCACCAAACATCCTTTATTGTTGGGAGGCTGCTTCTATGGTCATTAACTCCCCCACATCTCTGACCTGCTCCTTGGCAGAACTAATGTGCTTCTACAGCAATAGAAAGTCTTCAGCCTGAGGTGTTTGAAGTGGGAAGCCATTCATTCCTTCAATGAATTCTTCTTTATAACAGCAGGTGACCTCCAGAGTGGACCAAGAGCCTAAGGCCAGAGCCTTACACAAATATTACACTTTCCTATATATAGGTTTAATGAATGAGTATCACTCCCCATCCAATAACTTTTAATTCATGCTTTGTGGTTTTGATTCCTTTTCTTTAATACAAAGCTGATAAAAAATAAAATAAAAATTTAGAGCATATTAAGTACAGGGATTTTGCATGTCTTTATGGTTCTGAGTATTTTCTTCAAGAATTTGAAATAAGAATTCTCCCGCTTTCAAAGCTGATGACATGGACTGACTCCACCTCCATTTCATTTCTGTTGCTCAAGAGTCAGATTTGTATTCTAAAGGATTTCACTTGTGATTCCATCATTCTCTTTATAGGTCTCTTGTAAGCAATATGAATAGTTTAATTAACAGAATTCAAAATCACCTGAGGAGTAAAAACCAAGGAAAACTCTTTATGACTACCAAGTAACATTATGAAGAATGATACCAACTCATTCTAGGTTGCCTACAAAATGGAAGTACAGAAAATAACTTTAAGTGAAATAAGTTTAGAAAATTAAATGTGATAATCCCCATTTAAATAACATTTGGCTAATAGGCACTAATACAGCTTCCTTCCTATGGGAAAACATGCAGAAAAAGACAAAAATTAATAAGTAAGTAAAGCAGACACTTAACCTCAGGCTAGAATCTGGGAGAAACTGGCATACTTAAAATATAAATAGAAATAGTTGAGGGGGGAAAATGAAAGAAAGTAAGAAACTTACTGTGGATTTAATTCTTCATGTAAGTTAAGAGACTGACTGAAAGAAAGAAAAAAAGAACTAAGAAAGATGCTTTATCTGTTCCCTAACTAAATGGCACATTTCAGGAGCTATTTGGAGACAAAGCACCACAATATATGCATTTGGAAAGTATAGCTACTGCAAGCAAGCACTGAAGAGAGGACAAATATTAAAAAATCCTGTTGGGACTTATAATCTTTACCTATTTTTTTTTGGTTTAGAATCACAGAAGCAGATTACGCAGGCAGGAGAAAAATCCTTAAAGTAGTGGGGAATTGCATGACCTACTCCAGTAGTATGTCCTTTGCTATCACTCTCAGATGAGAATTCCACCATTACTCAAGTAGAAAGGGAGAAGGACCTAAGACAATCCCTATCTTCTGTGAAGAAAATTACATTCTGATGGATCTAAACTCATTTAAGAAAAATAATCATCATTGGGCTAATAAAAAATTACTGCAGCAAAAGAGAAAGGGAATAGAGCAAAGATGAGGACATCTCTGACAATTTATTGCAAGATCTAAAAGAAAATTACAATTACTTATATGAAAAGGCTTAGAGTCTCACCACTGTCAGGTGAAGACATGAGAACATAGGATGAAGAAAAGAAAGCTACAAATGAGTTATCAGAGGGCTTTAAGGACAATTATAAATTAGTGATAAAGGTAAAATTTCCATTTGACCCTGGTCTGGATATCCACTGCTGTGGAAAATCAAAGCAGTGATGTGGACCAGAAGCATGGGAAGTCTTCCCAGGACACAGAGAAAAATGACAGATTTGATGAAAGAAAGTGAATACTCATGTAATATACATATATCAAAATGAATGTATATGGAGAGAAAAAAGAGAATAAAGATAAAGCCAAGAGAAGTTGCTCCCCAAACAATATAACCAGTCTAAACAGAGAAGACATAAATAAGAGAAAATAGTTCAGAGGTGAGAAAGGACTTACTACATACAAGGTATAATTTCTGGGAAAAAAATCCTCATCCAGATACATTCTGATAAAACATATGAATCACGAACATAAAGTAAAAACACTGAAACCACCTAAGGAGGGAAATCAAATGTCTATAGCTAATAAAAAATCAAGTTCACCACAGACCTCTCCTCTACAGTAATGAATGACAAAATACATTGGTGCAACAGGCATCAAAATATTATTAAAATATAAAACATGTAAATAATCTAATTGAGAAGTTTGGTTCTATATATTTAAATGTAAAAACTTTGTGTCTTACATTTAAGATTACACAGTTATTTTCAGAGTCCATAAAATATTTACTTAGGAAAGATCTTCTAAATGGCCACAAGGAAAATTTCAACAAACATAAAAAAGTAGAAATTGTATAGTTCACATTGTCTTATTATGCAATAATTAACAGATATTTATGCAGATAATTAACAGATATTATGCAGATAATTAATCTCAGGCAAATATTTAAAAATTTTTCCTTGGCAGCTCTTTAGTCAACCAATATTTCAAGACTATAATTATTGCAATCTACATTGAAACTAACGAAAGAGGCAACATGGTATGTCAAAAACAGAATGAAACAGCAAATTCTATACTCAGGACAAAAGGTATAAATCTAAATACTCTCATCAGTAAATAGGTAAGAATAAACATAGATAAACCAATTATTCAGTCTAAGAAGCTAAAACTGATATGCCAAAGCCATCCTAACTAATTTGAGACATAGGAATAAGAACAGATGAAAACTAACACAAGACTTACTTAATTATAAAGCATACAATGATATGATTGACAAATCTGAAAACTACTAGACTGAAGGGACCAAAAAAAAAGGTGAAAACTCGAGAACTCACAAAACATATACAAGGATACACATACACACAAAGAAAAGTATAAGTTTTAAGAATAAAAAAGTCATATAAGCATAGATTTAGAAGAGCTATTTATTAAACTTTAAAACTGTGCTACTCATAAAATTATATTTTAGTAAAAATTAAAAAAGACATGACTTACTATGATGCCACAAATTGAACAGACTAACAGGGAGTTCCCTTCAAAAATACGCAGGTCCAGAGGACTAGCAGGTGAGCTTTTTGAATCTTTGTGTAATAATTTCTATGATATTCTGAAGCTCATAAAAATTATAAATTCCCAGTGAACCTAAAAAGGAAATTTCAAACAAGTTTGAAATGAGAATATAAATATGAGACAATTCTAAATAAAATTATTAGTAACTCTAGTACCTTATTAAAGTCTTAATACAGTATTACAAGTTGGGTTCCTTCCTGATACACAAAGATATTTCAATATAATAAGCCCTCTGTGCCTCAGTTTCCTCATCTATGAACTTAATAATGAGAGGTTTCTACCTTTATTGTGATTTCAAAGATTGAATGTATTAAGTTTAAATGGCTTAGATATTTTATATGTGTGTGTGTGTGTGTGTGTGTGTGTGTGTGTGTGTGTGTGTTCTGCTTCTCAGGAGAACCCTAACAAATAGATCATTACAAGAAACCTAAGTTTAAAATGATTAAAAAAATAATTATAACTTATACCAAAAAGGCATTTGCTTAAATTCATTAGTCATGTTGGGAGACAGCCTGGAAAAATCAAACCTAGAGCTAGAAACAATAGCACAAACCTTTTCATTAAACTAGGAATTGTATATCCATTTGAAACCAAGTCAATAGCATTCTGAACTATGAAACACTGGAAGCATTCCAATTAAAATCTGAAATATATAATCACTATTTTTTTTCAGTTTTATGACACAAGTTCCTGTTAATGAAATCACACAAAAAAGGAATGAGGACTCATGACTACTGAAGAAAAATCAATAAAAATTATCACTATTGGCAGATTGTTTCACTAACTAATAAACTCAAGAAAATTGAAGAAAACTATCAAAATTCTACTACTGAAATTAATATAACACTATAGTTAAGTAACTAGAATGTATTTATTTTTTAAAAGATTTTATTTATTTATTTATTTATCCATGAGAAACAGAGAGAGAGAGAGAGAGAGAGAGAGAGAGAGAGAGAGGCAGAGACACATGTAGAGGGAGAAGCAGGCTCCATGCAGGGAGCCTGATGCTGGACTTGATCCGTGACTCCAGACACCCTGAGCCAATGGCAGGCGCTAAACTGCTGAGCCACCTAGGGATCCCCAGTAACTAGAATTTAAACAAAAACTTGAAACAAACAAACAAAAGAAACTAAAATCATAAACTCTGAAGTTGACAATAAGTTTTATATGGCCAGTACCCAAACTGATTCATTCATCCATAACCATATCCAGTATACTTGTTGACTACAGGCTTTTTTCTGTCTTGGGATAATTCTCTTTCTCTTCTCTCTTTCTCAATCTCTTTCTCTTCATCTTCTCTTTGTTTCTCTGAGTTGTCTAGAGACTTTCCCCTGCATGGAGAATAAAACCTTCTTCATGAGTTCTCCATAGTTGGTCTCTAACTACTTCTCAGAAAGCTATCTTCCTATTCCTTCAATGCATTAGACTCCTCGAATCCTTGTTTTTCCCTGTGTCTGCAGATCTCTACTTGTATCAGGTCACTCTCAAAATCCATTTTCTGATGATATATCTAATATAATCCCCAATCTTTTCATACTCTATTACATCACCTTTTCAAAAAGTACTTCTTGCAATCTGCAATTTTCCTGTGGTTGGTTTGTTTGTCTGATTATTGGTTATTATCTGTCTCACCCTATTAGAATGTAAGCTTTTGAAACAAACCAAATGCTCAACCAAGGGAGCTTGGTTAGATGATTCCATTGCATTTACACTTTGGGATTATTGTTCAGTCATTAAAAATGTTGCTAAAGGGGCATCTGCGTTGCTTAGAAGGTTAAGTGTCTGACTCTTGATTTCAGCTCAGGTCATGATCTTAGGGTCCTGGGATTGAGCCTCAAGTCAGGCTCTGAACTCAGCGCAGAGTCCACATGAAATTCTTTCTCCTTCTCCCTCTGCCCCTCCCCTCATTCAGTCTCCTGCTCACTCTCTCTCTCTCTCTCTCTCAAATAAATAAATAAAGATTTTATTTATTATTTATTTAAAATGGTTTTATTTATTTATTCATGAGAGATAAGCAGAGGCATGGACAGAGGGAGAAACGGGCTCCTCACAGGGAGCCTGATGCAAGATTCAATCCCCAGACACCCTGAGCCAAAGGCAGACACTCAACCACTGAGCCACATAGGCATCCCTAAATAAAATCTTTAAAAATTCCTGCTAAGGATGATTGCTTATTACCAATGAAAGAAATGAAAAAGAAAGAATACAAAACAGGTAAAGAAGTATATCATTCAAAATATGTATCTTTAACAATGATCCCTTTTCCAAAGGCTAACCAATAAATTTTTTGTTTCAGGACATGAGAGATAGGATATATGCTCTTTTCAGAATTTTTCATTAGAAAGAGAAACTTTTTATTACCATCTTTAACAACATTTTTAAGCAACATTTCAGCATGTCAAAAAGACAGGCAATTTGCACTAAATATGCCGCGTTGCACATTAAAGAGTTATAGAATAAATTTAGTATGATTGGATCATACTTTTTAAAAATAAAATAATACAGAAAAGAAAGGAATTAAATAGAATAGAATATATCAAAATGTGTTGCTGCAAAGGGGAATTGTACTATGAGGAAAAAAGGTGGTCTGCATGTGTGTGTGTGTACTGAGTCAGGTTATAAAATATATTTATTATTGTGGGTTGAGGTAAATAAATGGCAAGAAAAGGAAGTTTGAAAGCTGCTGCTGTGAGTTTCACTTAAGGAGGGTTAGATGGGAAAAAGAGGGAAATTCTTCTCTTCTGGTTATGGGAGAGTAAGGAAAAGAGTGTGAAAGGGAATATGAAAGGTTTCCTCTATCCCGGGCTTTTGCTAAGTAGAGCGATAATGTTATTAGATACATGGAGAACAGAGGACAGAGCTACCCCTGCTTCTATTCTTTTCCAGGAGATCCCAGGCTTCCCACAAATATCTGGGAGTAGTTGCATCAGATTGAACTTGGAAAAGGAAGACTTCAAATCTAGTTTTCCTAGTTCTCTCTGGTTTCCTGAGAAAGGGCATAATCACCCACGTTTTACTAAGAACTATTCCATTTAGCTCTCACCAATATTATTATTATTCCTTCCTCTATCTTATTGTATTCTTCCTGGTTAGCCCTCCGACTACTTAGCCACATGTTTGGCTGGTCTTATTTTCTTTGCCACTTTGGTTGCAGGCTGGGATACTTGCTTGTTCAATCTCCTAGTTACCACTTTTCTGCCGACAGGGTTTTTTTTTTTTTTTTTTTTTTTCTTCCCTTCCTTCAAGGCACCTTTCATGAATTCCCCCTGGAAACCCCTAACCCTCCACTTCTTTGGATCTGCTCTCGAACTTTGAACTTGGCTAATAACGCTTTGCTTCCTTGAGCCCCCTGTAACAGGCAGGACCTGGTCGTACCTCCTTGCTGACCTATTTATAGAGGGTTGGGCTATACTAAGCTGTAAGTCATATTTTGAAGTATTATCTTATATTCAACTTGTTTCTGATTTCCTGTAATTCTTTCTACTCTAAGGTTCTACACTTATCGAAGCTGAGCATACCTTCAGGGAAAGGGCAGAAGCCAGGGAAAAAGAAGTGTCAGGCATTTGAAAGAAAAAAGATTTTTTTGGGAAGACCTAGGCTTTAAATTATTAAGCTCTAGCTTGGAGAATTCAGACCACAGCAGTTTTTCTATAAAGCAAAGAGTAAAGGAGAATGCAAGATTCAAATGACTTTCATTTTTTCCTTTGGAAGGATAGTCAACTTCCCTCTGGCCTGGTGGGAGGCTTATGCCCAGGGAGAACAGAAAGGGTCCTACAGAGAGGAAGGAAAAAGTTGGCAGAGTTGGAAGATAGGGATATGTATGTTCCTGAGGAAACTTCCCTGTCCTCTCTCATAACTGAAAGGGAAAAATAACCTTCATATACTTTAGGGATTCCATGATATAAAAAGCTTATTTTTTTAATCTTGCCTTAACTACTATTGGATGAAAATGCCTCAGAGTGCATATCAGGGAATCTACAAGGGAATATAAAGATCAACATGGTATATTCAGGTAAAGAGAGAATGAAGAATAATACGGGATGGTTTCCCAGTGTGAATGGTGTAGAGGAGATTCAGACTTTCTTTATGGCCTCAGAAAAGAACGAGAAAGTTTTTCAATGACAAGAAGGCTGGGAGAAGTCTGAGGTCAGAATGAGGCAGGCACTATGTTCTTATCACTGAATGCCATTCAGTGAAGAAATGAGCATTGGATGCAGTAGGGCAAGTGGCAGACACCCAAAGATCAAATGGAATACTACCAATGGAAGATAAAAGAAGATACCTCTCTCCAATATAAGGACAAAACATGAACCAACCATTCATGGGGTGAGGACAAAGAGACATGTATGTTAGAGAAACCCTGAAAAACCAGGTACTTAGATAAAAGGTATTATTGTTATTTTTTTTTAAGAGAGAGTGTGTATGTGTTAGTAGGGGAAGGGGGAGTGCAGAGGGAGAGGGAGCAAGAGAATCCCAAGCAGGCTTCATGCTCAGTGCAGAACCTGGCATGATCCCATGACCCTGAAATCATGACCTAAGCTGAAATTAAGAGTCAGACAGCCAACTGATTGAGCCACCCAGGTGCCCCAAAACGTGCTAAATTTTAAACCAGGAAAAGACTGTGCTTCCTTGGGTTTTTCCAAATACTAGCTGATATGGGCAGCTTGTTAACAGGTCGTGTTTAATTACAAGGTTTAAAATTTATGTGATGTTATGGCATATTATATTGTATTGATTGTATTGGTGTTGTGAATCCAAATTTTGAACCTACTACCTGATAATGACCCAAATTTCCTTTCCTTTATTTCCTATTACCTGTACATCTATAAATTGCTCCAAATATAGAATCATGGGGATAGTTTTAGTTCAACTCCCTTTTAGTCCTTTTTATCCTATCTATAGCTTAATCAAATCACTTCCTTGTCAGAAACAGTGAGGCTTTTTATATTTCACCACAAAATTGCTAATCCAACTTTGATGTTGATCTTTATTCTAGTCTACTGGGAACCTAGAAGTGTAAGCATTACTTCATACCAAATATGTTTTTAAAAGATTGTAAACCAAGAAAAATGATAAGAAGAAAGTTCTCTGTGTTAATATTTAAAGTGTGGAGTTTTCCAAAGAGACATCCATGTGGTACTTTCAAAAATAATCTTGAAGTAGAATTGTACTCGCAAATTTTCAAGTTTTCCGAAGATATCAAGCTATTCCTAAGTACCGAAATGCCAAACCACTACAGATAAATTGTAGAAAGACTTCAGAATTCAATGTGACTGGACAGAAATGGGACAGAGGAACTTTGAATGCAAGCAAGTGACATGATGCTTTTTAGAGAAAAACACTTAATCATACTTATGAAACTGAAGGTTCTGAGCTGTTAGCTAACCTCAAAATGGCAGAGATTCAAGTTACTGGCCCCATATACTAGTGATGCTCTCTAACAACCAACACATATTATCAACAAAAATATTAAGAGAAATACTGTATTATTTGAGCACTATGTGCCAGGTGCTATGTATCCTATGTGTATTACTTTAATTAAAACTCTCAATAAGCTCTTGCTCATTTTGTTTTATGAAATAAGGAAAATGTCAAGGTCAAACTGACGTCAGAGATACAAGCCCAAGGCAGTCTAGTCTGATGTCAAATATCAGACATTTACCTACTATGTGACACTGCCCTGAACTGAACATCTTCTACTCTGGAACAAATCTACATCTTTTCTGTTCCTGAAATAGTGTCAGAATCAAGGGAGACGTGCCAGAATAAGAATAGATCTAGGGCAGGGCTACTAAAATTGTCAAGGCTATGGTATAGGAGGGTAGGCTTTTTAAAAAATAATTATGAGTTCAAGATACAAACTATAGAAAACATGAGCAGTTCACAAAATCCTGGAGGTCTAGAACTACAGACTAGCCTGTATGTCTTAAAGAAAGAGGCTATATGAGAGAGAATTTTCTTTACCAAATCTCAGAGATTTGCTGCTTTTAAGCTGAAGATAGAATAGCAAGACTCTAAAGACCCTTGCCTCATGTTTTCTGCCTCTACCTCTACTTTCCTGAGTTTGTCAGGTACTCCTCACTTGCAGCCACAATGTATCTGAGACCTTAGCCCCATCATCTGGTAACAAATTACCTTGGCATCCTCTCAAATCAGCCTTTCCTGGGTACTTCCGTTTTTACTTAGACCCTGGATTTGCTACCTCTAGTGATTATCCTTTGGGTATTTTGCTACTTCCTCAAGCCATATATCTCTCCTTGACTTCTCTCAGTCCATACAATGGGGATTTGATGTGCGTCTTTATTTCTAATTTAGCAGTTGCCTTTCTCATTCCACTTTTTGTTCTCACTAAAGCCCTGTTGAGGGACAATCCTGTTTCCCAAAATGAAATCCTTGTCTCATACTTAACACCACCGTCTGAATTCTGCTGTTTATGAACAAGTGTCTCTGGCCTGCCTCCTAGAGTTGACTACATCGGCAATGCTATGCTTTGTCTCTCTGATAGTAAATCATGTCTCACTGACATCTGAAACAGTCAATTCTAGGTGACGCTGCTTAGGTTTTTTTTTTTTTTTTTCTAAGCTTATGTGTTGCGAAGCTATTACTAAGTAGGAGGAAATGAAACTAGGTGGACAGGTATTTGGCTAGAGAAAACTTATTAGGATAGAAAATTCTATACCCTACAAAAATGGTTCCACTTTAGGGTTTAATCAGACCCTGTTATAATCTGGGTTAGCTTTATTTATTTTTTTAATTTTTTTATTTATTTATGATAGTCACAGAGAGAGAGAGAGAGGCAGAGACACAGGCAGAGGGAGAAGCAGGCTCCATGCACCGGGAGCCCGACGTGGGATTCGATCCGGGGTCTCCAGGATCGCGCCCTGGGCCAAAGGCAGGCGCCAAACCGCTGCGCCACCCAGGGATCCCTGGGTTAGCTTTAAAGAGAACTGGTCCATTGGGCAGAAGTTGAGGAAGTCAAAGTTTGGGGTCCCAGATTCATGTGTGAGCCACAGAAAAATGGAGTTTGTCTTAGCTGATTTTGGAAATATCAGAAGTAGATTTAGACTCAAGATAAAAGGATTAAGCCAGGGGTCCATATACACAGACACCTGAGGTATGATTCAGGGTGGGTTATAGTCCCAGCAAGCTGTGATATAAACCAGGAATCTGTGGCCAAGAAGAATAAAGCAAGCACAAGGAAGTGTGGGGCAACAGGTTAGGATGTACAATTTCTGAGGGATTACCTATATACCTGATGACTTCTATATTCTTGTTTGGTTTTATAAAATGGACAGGGTATAGTGTATGTATGATTTAAAGGACCCAGAGGGGGGGAAAACAGGGAGGAACCATAAAAGTACACAAGACCTCGTATTTACTTTGTGGGAACAAGCTAGGTTAGAAAGAAAGGGCAGATTTGCCATTGATAGTCTGCCTTTGCCCTATCCAGCTGTATCTCCAGAGTTACTAGTTTTCCTCTTTCTGTCCCACTACCTTGGGTATATCTTGTACCAAGCCCTGACTCCCTCCATGACATTGCCTCCCTCTCATTACCTAGGTTGGAATGTCACACTCATACTGGAAGATGGGAGATAGACATTAAAGAGAAACCATAGTCAATAAAACAGGTTATTAAGATAATTAGGGTTGTCAGAGGAGAGCCCCTAAATTTTCATGGCCCTGTAATCACAAATGATAAAATGTTCATCGCTGCTCCTGTTAGAATACTCCTGAGTGGTGCCTGGCAATAATGCAATGTGGGGTTCCTTTGGGCTCTATGCAACATCCATATGCACATGCTAAATCCAAGAAGCTAGTGTTCCATAAAGTTATTTATACTGCTCCTATAGGAAACTATTCTAATTGGGCTACAGAGCATCTTGGGTTTGATTTCCTTGCAGCATTTGGATGTGTTTTCTAGAGCTCCTCTCCTTCTTGATAAACCATCTCCCTGCCAATCCTTAAGCCTCAGCTCAGGCTCACCACCTGGAGGCCTTTAACAGCTAGTGCTATAGGTGTGGCCGTATACATCATGCCTGGTTGGTCAGGGCAGGTAAAAAAGAAAATGTTGAATTTTAAGAAGAAGAAGGAAAAAAAAAACAAGAAACAAGAACCTTGATTGGTTGAACTGGCCATTTGTTTCCATAAGTTATCTATCCAATATTTTCATAGAAACAACAACGAAAACATATTAAATCCAGTGACATTTTTATTCTCATGTCTTGTTACACAATTAATGGCTGCATGTAAAATCTGCCACCCTATGCCCTGCGACTGTTTATTTATATAATACTCATAGTGTCAGCAGAAGTGCATGTGTTGACCAACCCACCCTGTCCACTACGAGTTTCTTAAAGGAAGGAATTCCATCTTATATACCTTTGCATGTCCAATATCCAGAATTAGGCCCGGCCCAGCACAGATACACCTGGTTGTTAGCTCAACTGAAATAAATTCTACAATGTCCGGGTTCTCTAAGCTCTCTCTAAGCTCCAAGTAGTTCATGCAGGAGCTCCTGAGGGTTCCATGGATTTATGGTCCTCCCCAAGGCAGAGACGTGCACTACGTGGAAAATAAAGGCCCTGGGTTCCTGAAGCTTAGATCCTAATATGGGAGGTTAAGGAAAATAATCCCCATTAGGGATAGTCACTTAGTCTGGATTCCTTTGTAAATGCGATACCCTGACATTCTGGGATAACAAGACATTTCAATCTAGAATCCTGCAAACACTCAAAGAGCCTATGATTCCATAAATACGAGTCCCCCTCCCCCCAAAAGGGACGGTGCCAAAATGCAGGTGAAGTACTATTTGCACAACACGAGCAGCTAAAATCTGGATGTGCCTCACCGACAATACGCATTGTGAGCTGCCATCTGAGAGTTGCGGCTTACTGTCCCTTAAAGCTGCTGTGTTGTACTATGCAGGAATGATTTACTTTTAAAAGACAGATCTTCAGAAACTTAAGACAATTCCTATCCCTCACCCTTCCTACACAAATGACTAGGGAGAACTCCTCCTCTTTTCTCTTCAGAAATGCTATATGTTGAGTTTTACTTCTAAAATGATAATTAATTCCATCCACGAAAGTGGCATTTCATAAAGGGGTCCTCAACACCATGTGAGGCATTCATCGAGACCCTCTCAACAACCTTGATTCCTCCTATCTTGGAAATCCAGAGGGTAAGCACTAGATCGCAGCCTATAAAGATAATATACATATTTCACTTAAGTGAGTTAAAGGACCTCGGTGGAGACAATGGGGACTATTCATTTTTCTGGTGCTTGGAGTTCCCTCCCCACAGCAGAAGTAGCAGGGGAGGGGAGAGGAAACTGCAGTGTGTTATGCTAATTTGTTATGGGAGCAGATAAATGAATACTATGCTCCAGGTTTTCCATAGCAATTGCTTTTGTTTCACATGTATAAACGCACATTTTTAGCTATTTTAATGACTCCCCTATCCGTATGCTGCTTGAATGGTGAAAAAAACATATTCAAGAAAGTGAATTGCACGCAGGAAGCACTAATAATTGTGGTCATAGGAACAAATCACAAACCACTACCATATTCCCAGTTTTTCCCTATCAAAATTTGGTTAACTATTTCTACTCTTGCTCCAGGATAAATCAAAGATGCCTCGAATCTTTGAATCCTTTCGTAACTGTGAATTTCTTAACGCTCAATAGCAGAGCCAGCCAGCTTTGCCCCAATGAGAGACGGTCTCTCACAAAAGAGAAAAGATTTCCAGAGCGGCTAACTTTAGGAGGAGCCACTGCATATTAAATAAACTAAGCTCTGAACTCCCAGTGTTTCTCCCTAGGGAGGAGAGACACCTCATTGCCACGATGCCCACATTTCCATTTAAAGGGACGGAAACGGGAAAGCAAGCCAGCCCCTCGCAGGTGCCGTGGCCTGTTCCGCGCGCTAGTCGAGCAGCACGGGTCCCGGGAGACCCTGGGCGCGGGGAGCGTGCGCGCTGTCATTACCCGGGCCTGGGGTGGCCGACGGCCTTCGGCGCGCGAGCGCACAGGCTCATCACCGGAGCGGGTCCGCCTCGCCGCGCCGCTCCCAGCGCCGGGGAGGGCCTCCGCGGGGGAGGCTGGAGGCCGGGTGCCGCCGGCCTCGCGGGGCCTCTCGGCGCCGTCCGTACAGCTGAGCCCCTCGGCCGCCGCGAGCAGGCGGGGCGCGGGCGGAGCGGAGCGGAGGCGGCCGACGAGGCGCGGAGGCAGGCGGCTGAGCCGCGCACCCGGCTTTGACGTCGCCCAGCTGCGGCTGGCAGCTCGCGCTCTCGGCACGTAGCGCACAACGTGACCACACACAGCCTCCCTCTCCGGCAGCCCGGCCGCCCGGCCGCCCGCTCTCCGCGTCGCCCTCCTCCTCCTCCTCCTCCTCCTCCGCGGCGCGCACCCCCGCGCACACCCAGGGATTCCGGCCGGCGTCGCCACCCGGGCGCTCGGCCGCCCGGCCCGGCACCGCTGCCGCAGCTGGGGCCCGAGCGGCGGCCACGCGGCCCGGCGTCCTCCTCCCGCGGCCGCTCCCGCGTCCACCTCCGGATGCCACCGCTACGTTAGTCCAGGCGGGGAACCCCGTCGGCGGCTCCCTCCTGCAAACTCGCGCCCGTCCCGACCGCCCCCGCCCCCCCACCCCTCCACTTGGCGGGGGCGGCGCGGAAGCGAAGAGGACGCGCGCGGTGCGGGTGGGCACGCGTGGACGCGTGTGCGGATCCGGTCTCTGCTTGGCGTTCTCGCTCTCTTGCGAGCGGCGGTGCCTGGACTCTGCTCTCGGCTCCCGGAGTCGGTGCGGCCGCCCGGAGCCCCCCTCGGCCGGCGGGGCGCTAGAGGCTATTTTGGAGAACGGCGGCGGCGGCGGCGGCGGGTGCCGGGGAGAGCTCCAGACGCGCACTCCGCTCCTCGTCGCTCCCTCTCCTCCTCCCTTCCCGTCCTCCCCACCCCCGTCCCCAAGCCCCACTCCTCCTCTTCCTCCTCCTCCTCCTCTTCCTCCGCTCCCCGCTCGGCGATGCGAGCCTGTATCGTGTAACGGGATTGGCGTTGCAATGGCAACTGATGGAATGGGGGAAGGCAAGACAGCAGGGCTGGGGGCTCCGGACTGCGGGCGGGCGGGCCGCTGCCGCCGCTTGACGCTGCTCCGGGGACCTTCGCGAGTTACTTTGTAAAGGCGAACCGAGGCGAGGAAGCCCCTGCTCGGTGCCCGGAGTCCGAGGCCACTTCCTGCTCCGCGGCTGCCCGCGTCAGGCTCGCAGCGCCCGCGCCCCGGCCCCCGGCCCGCGCCCGCCGCCGCCGCTGCGGAGACTCGAGCCCGCTGCCCTCCAGAACACTTGGGCTCGCGGCCGCTCCCCATCACGCCCCCCCGCGCCTCCCCGGCGTCTGCCATCCCCCGGCGCCCGGTGTGAGTGCGGCGTGCGTGTGAGTGTGTGTCAGGGCATTGTGTGTGTGTGTGTGTGCGTGTGCGCGTGTGTGCATGAGTGCGGGGCGTGCGGGGCTCCCGCGCTCCGCTCACGGCCGCCGCCGGGGAAGGACGGACGGACGGCGCCTTCCGCCTCGGCGAGCGGTGCCCCGGCACCTCGGCTCGGCCCGGGCGCGAGTGGGGCGCGCTCGGCCGGCCGCCGGCCTCCGGAAGGTCCCGCTGCGTGCCCCCCGGGCTGGATATGTTCATGTTCACGTGAAGATGGATTTAGTGTACGGTCTCGTGTGGCTGCTGACAGTCCTCCTGGAGGGGATCTCCGGCCAAGGAGTCTACGGTGAGTGGAATCGCGACGCTATCGTGACCTTGTGCTTCTTAGGCGATCCGGCTGGCGAGCGAAAACGCACGACTCGCGCCGCGCCGCGCCGCGGCCCCTCCCGGCGTGCGGTCAGATCTGCACCCTTGGCGGGGTGCGGAGCGGCGGGGAGGCGGCGAGCGCGCTGCGGATTGGGCTGCGAGCCGCTCCCCCAGCGCCTCGGCTCGGGCCGGGACTTGGGGCGAGCCGGCCACGTTGCGCTCCTGCGAACGAGCGGCTGGCACCGGATCTATCCCCGCCGGGGGCCGGAGCTCCAGCAGTCTTTGATTTAATAATGATTTGGCTCCTCGCGTCGCCGCCGAGTCGGTGCCGCGGTTTCCCCTGAAGGGAAGCCTCGAATGTGACCCCAGTGAGCTCCCCGTCCCTCTCCGTCTCCCGCCCGCTCGTCCTCTCCACCTTATCCTTTTCTTTTTCTTTTTTTCTTTCTTTCTATTATTATTATTATTATTTATTATTATTATTATTATTATTTTTTGACGAATGCCTATATGACTTGATTTTCCGGCCCAGGAAGTGGGGTGACAGTTGAGTTGCGTTCTGCATCAGCGTTGCCATGAATACTGACTCGGGGAGGGGAAGATAGCGGGCTAGATTCTCGGTGCCAGACACAATTAAGGGACACGTTTGTGTGAATGGATGAGCAAATGCATGAATGAACGGATGGCCAAGTCCGCGCGTCTCGGCTCCGGGGCAGGACACCAGCTCGCTGCAACAGGAACACAGCCTCAGTTCTCTGGAAAAACCCAGATCTGGGCAGGTCAGGACCGAGAGAAGGGCGAGCTTGTTAATTGGGAGATTTTTAAGTCCTCAAGAGCAGATCCAGGTTCCTCTGCCTGTCAGCAGTTGGCACCCTTGGCTTTCAGGACTGAAAGATACACACACACACACACACACACACACACACACACACACACACACAGGCTCTGGTTGAAATGTGCGCCTTTTCCTGGGTAGGACAAGCAGCCAGTGCCACAAAGGGAACATAACTTTTGTGATCTCAAAGGTATGGTAGCGAGGTTAGGAGAACGGCTCTTGAGGGTACAGCGGGCCGAGAATCTCCCACAGTTCCCCTATGTGTGCTGGAAGCACAACCTACTGCCTTTAGTATCTATGGCTGCTGGGTTTGGACCCCAGCCCTGCAGTAGTGCTAGGTCAATGGCTCCCCGGGGCAAAGGGCCTGAGCATTTGTGGAAATGTCAGAGCTTTCCCTGCAGACCCTAGAACTTACTGCAGAGAGGGTTGTGGGTGCAAGGGGACCTTGAATACTCAAACTCTGTGGGAGTGTGGAGTGTGTCCTGGGTAGGTTCTGGGAAAAAGATGTGGAAGATCTGACCAAACCTTCACTGTCTCCACTGTGTTCTTCCTGGGCTGAGCCAGTCGGAGGGGGTGGTAGGGAGGGGGTCTGGAGCATTGGCGTTCTGGTCCCTCCAGCAGCAAGCGGTCCATCTGCCACTCCTCTTTCCTGTCTTCCTAGTTCCCTTTTTGGCATGGGCCAGGAAAATTTCACTTTCTCCCACTTACACACATCTCAATTTCCTGTCTCTACCCACCCCCTCTTTGCCAGATGAAAGAGAACTTGCTTGATGGTGGTAGTGGTGGTGGTGGTGTGATGTAGAAAAGAGTGTTGAGACTCCAGCAGATCTTACTGCATGGCTGACAGGGGGAGGTGGGGCATTGAGGAAGGAAGGAATTCATTTAGTGCTCTTTTGACTTCTGCTGGACTCCGGTGTCCCTGAGCATCTGAGAGTGGCTGAGAGTCTAGGGAAGGAGGAATGCTGGCTATAGAGCCTTCTCCAGGAGCTATTCCTTAAGCATGAGGCAGTCTAGATTCCTTTTATCCCATGTCTAAGTCTTTTCTTTCTCTTCCATTTGTTCAGGCCATCCCAGCCAGAAGGATTAAAACCCCTACAAACTGTGTGTATGTATTTGTGTGTGTGTGTGTGTGAGAGAGAGAGAGACAGAGAGAGAGAGAGAGAATGAGAAGTTAGAAAGATGGGGGTGGGCAGGACGTGCTAGAACTGTCTGTATTAGAAAAGCATGGTACCATTTTCCTGTCACTTTTTGTCATTCAGATTATTGTCCTGGCAAGTTTCCTGTTGGGCAGTGGAAAAGGTAAGACCTAGGAGTGGAGATAGGAAACAGTTGCATTGAAATAATGACCCTGTTGCTTAACAAAGGGGGATGTGATGAAAGTGATGGTCTTTTTTCCCTGTTTTCTTTTGATATTGATGTGATATTAGGCACCTGGCTTGGAATAGAATGGGCTTTGTGTGAAAAATAATCAACATCCCTAGTCGTTACAAATGTCACAGCTAGGGGGTGGGTGAAAGAACATATTTATGTATTACTTTTTAAATATGTCTTAGCACAAGTTAGATTCTCACAGTATGAACCCCTACCCTTCAGCATCAGCATGGCTTGTTAGAAATGCAAATTCTTAAGCCCCTCCCAGACTTTCTAAATCAGAAATTCTGAATGTGAGACCCAGAAGTCTGTGTTCATTACCTTAGGCGATGACTGTGATTCTTGCTGAAGTCTGAGAATCACCAATATGGACTTCAAATTTCATTGCTTTGACTTTGTAAATCATGAGCTTTCTTAGTCTAAAGTAGTTTGAATTTTGTTTGGGAAAGTGTTTATAGTGAAGAGAACAGTTTTTTAATTTAGGTATAAAATATTGATGAATTATGAAAAGGATGTAGACATAAGATTAGTGTAAGGTTATAGATGTGTTTTGGACATTTTACTTGAAGAGCAATTATAATTAAAGCAGGGCAATTAAAAACAGAGACTTTAAAGACCTACATAGGAACTTGCTACCATAAAAATCTGTATCCCTTATCCCTTTGTCTGTATTTACAGATGTAAACTCATTCATGTTACACATAAAGTATTATTTCTTAATATTGTCTTCTAGTAGCCAAGTTAAAGGAGAAATAAAAATTATACATAAGCAAAGCAAAATTATTTCATTGTATCTTCAAATTAACGTCGTGATTTAGTAATTCAGTTTTTGTGTGTGTTTGTTTTTGCATTTAGGAACTGAGAATATTTGTTTTAGTACATGGGTTATAGTGTCTTGAGCTACTATGAATCTTCTTTCTCTTGTGCTCGGTCAGCTTGGTACTACTATGTGCAGTACTTATGTGTAAAAGCTTGTGCTATAGACCTAGGAATTTACTGTCATTTATCTTGGAATATTTTCTTAGCAAACTAACTGCACAATAGCTAAGATTTGCACATGTGTGGCATTTGGATAATGCCACCAATAATTCTAAGGTCATTTAAAAAAGACATTCAAAAACTGACTTTTTTCCTATATATTATTAAAAACTCCATATCAGAGATGGCATTACAGTGATATAAATTGTTTGAAAACACTCTGAAAGGAAGATTGCAAAAAAAAAAAAAAAAAAGAATTCTTTATAATAGAGAAGCATCAAAAAACTTCATGTGGACTTCCTAAAACAACTGTTAACCGATTTGATGGGTTATAGTCATTTGGAGATATCTGTATTTGTATAGGTTTTAAAATCCATTTTCTTCAGTTATAGTTTTGACTTTCTTGAATTTTAGAAAGTTACTTGTATTCAACATTTTTTTTCCTGAAAATACTCTTGGAATTTTAGTGTCATGTTTTAACTTTGAAAACCAAAGTCATTAAATGAACAACAAAAGATATACATTTTTGGCATTATTTTGTTGGACCTCCTTTGTATTAGGTTTAGGATAAGTGATTAAACATAGCCTCAAGGGTCATAATAAACCTCATCTATGTGTATAGTTAACTGTAATACCTAGAATCAAGTGATCCAAAACATTTTCCTAGTTTTGAAAATTTTCTTTGTAAGTTATTCTATAGTCATAAATTGGGCTATTTAACTATGTTTGCTTTTTTTTTTTTTTTAAAGATTTTATTTATTTCTTTAGCAGAGTTGGGAGAGGAGCAGAGAGACAGAGGGAGAGAGAATTTCATGCCAACTTCATACTGAACATGCAATAGGTTGTGAGGCTCGATCTCATGACCCTGAGATCCTGACCTGAGCCAAAATCAACAGTTGGATGCCTGACCTACTGAGCCACCCAGGCACTCCCTAACTGTATTTTCTAGAGGTCCTGTTGATAATGGCATCATATTGAGAATTGTATCTCCCATAAACTTCTGAGTTATTTTGCTAAAAAAAGAAAAAAACTGCTCCATTGCCACATACTGTATTTTTACTTCTGACCCATCATGCCCTTAATTTCCAAGGAGGCTCATAAAAGATTATAACTGCATTAGCACAAGACATATCTATAAATGAAAAAAAAAATTAAAGTCTAAGTCTGAATGATTTTTAATGGAAGCCAAATCAACCAATGACTAGGTATCCTGAAATGGTTAATGCACCCTCTCTATAAATAGCTCCCAGGATGTGCTGGAAGCAATAAATAGAGTGAGTTTATCAAACATATGTCTATGACAAACTAGCAAGTTATATTCAGTCAATTCCGGTAATATTAATTAATATCATGTAATTTAGGAATGACATCCCAGGCAGTAGCTATATAGAGAAGACTTGGTGGAATTGAGAATCAGGGAATAAGCCAGATAGGAAGGATCTGGAAGGTATTGCAGACTGTCTGTGGGTTGAATCTGAACGGACAGATCAACCCAGAAGGATAAGGGTGCTCTGGAATGTCTGTTGACCATTACATCCAATCCCAGGATGTTGCTGTCCTCATGGCAAGGTTATCCCAAGTGCACTGAATTGTGATTTTTTGCCCAGTTTGAATTTGGAGAGACCTGTTATCATATGCCGCTTTTGACTGATTTAGAGTTTCAGCCTATGGGAGGAGAGGGGGATATGACTTTAATAAATGTTATTGAAAAAATTGAATTGAAGCTGTACCACATATAGTCAGCTCTTTCTGTCTTTCCACTCCTCACCCCACTGTTCCTACATGCACCTGCACGTACACAGACTCATACTGTCACCACCTTGGCCACCATCACAAGGAAAAGTGGGATGTCTTTTTTATAAGGATTATTTTTGTCCAAAGTTGTCTCTGTTGGCCATGTTACTGAGAATTTGCATGGAAAATGGGCAGATGATTTTATATATGATATTACTTGCTCATGTCTTGTAAGTCCCTGGTAAAGTCCTTAAGTAGGCTATTAAGTATTTTAGATGGAGCAGGTTGTACATCAAGCCTAAGGAATAATTTTCTAGAAAATAAGTTGGAAAGGATACCAGGATTCAGGTAATTCAGAATCAGAAGTAAAAGTTCAGAGATGAAGTTCTGGTGAATAGATGTCACAAAATTGAATTGAAGGCACTTTTGATAATCTTGATTTCCTGGCCTAATTTTATTGTCTCTAGTTCTGACTCTTCATATTGATACTGTAGAATTACTTTTGTTTTTGTTTTATAAAGTGAACCACCTTCAGTCTTTTTTGAAAAGCAGGATACAAGCAAACTTTTCGAGAAAAAAAAATGCTCTGTATTATTTTAAACTGTACTGTTTTACTGTGGTTGTGGTAGGACTCACAGAGATGAGAGTTACCAGCATGAACCTTAGGAGTTTATGTCTTTTTAAGAGAGTGTTAGAAACTGTGGGCCTGGGTTGCCTTCCACTTGTAGAGGTGATTCGTCATTCACATCATCTGGCCTGGTCCTGGTGCTTTCGAAAGAGTCTTGAGAATTAGTTTTGCAGCTAAGGCTTGCAACCCAAAAAGGCAAAGGCAAAGAGCCAGATATACCCGCCTGGTCCTGGAACTGCTGCTCTTTGGCAGCTGCGGTAAACTAAGAGTATGTGCTATCAGCTCTGAGTTAAATTGGAGTGTGTCTTACTCTCCTTTTTGGTTATTTTGGAAAGACAAACAAAGTATTATATTGAGTGCAATTCACATATGAATAGGGTGAACATTTTCAGCTTCATTGTAATTGCCGTTAACTGAATAGTCGCACAAAATGAAATTTCATTTCTTTGTTTCAGTAACTGTCAGCGTAAATATGTAAATATACTGCTTATAGCAGACTGAAGAAATGATTGCATTCATAGAAAACTGTATCCTATTTTTATCTTCAAATCCAATTAATAAACTTTTAGGCCTATATAATCATAAAGTAGTAAATGAGAAGAGACTTTAAGATGTTGTTAAATCTTCCCACTAATTTAAGGTACAATATGGCGGTCAAATGGTGGTCCTATATAGTTGGTGAGATTTCTTTACAGAAAGAAATTTCACAACCTTTTTCCAGAATCCAGGCACATCCATTGGATGGATATTTTTTTCTCCAACTTATTAATAGAGTCCCTCATGCTCCCTTATTGGTGCTTGCACTTATCTTCCATTTTATACTAGTATAATTCCATTTCTTTCCTAACTATACCACCTTGCAACTGATCCCAGGTAAGATCTTCTTATAAAGGTTTCTTACTACTATTCAAAGATACTATGCCTTCTCTAATCTTTGTTTTAAAACACTTTATTTCCTTTTCTGTTGATACCATTGATTGAATTCAGTAAGAAGATGACTTGCATTTCAAAATCTAAATCATGTATTCCCTACAAGTTTATAATCACATAAAAGGATTTCAAATATTAGGAACATATTTTTGGTTTATTATACATTTACTATAAATATGTTAATTAAAGACATATTGGTAGGTAAGGAGCAAGGGTACTGAAAATTATGATATAATTATGATGTAACTGATATATCAGTTTCTTACTGTTCCCACTCAAAACTATACTAAAGATTACTGTGTGGTTGACAGATGGGGTCAAGCATGTATACATGTTACCATATCTACAAGTAGAATATTTTTTGTCTTGTTTTGGATGAGAATGGGAGGAATAAAAATAATTGAGTGATTCTGTGGAAAGGGAAACACATCTGTCTGAAAGAGGAAAAGTTGGTTCATAGCCAGGCCTCCCAGAGTCCTAAAGGACAGCACAATAGGCAGCTGAGATCTCAAAGAGGTAAGTAGAAAATAGGATGTCAGCTTGAAAATTCTGTTAGAAAAATGTATCTGCCCTTTAAACAAATCATTTTTTTTCAAGATTTTATTAATTTATTCATGAGAGACCCAGAGAGAGAGGCAGAGACACAGGCAGAGGGAGAAGCAGGCTCCATGCACTGGGAGCCCGATGTGGGACTCGATCCTGGGACTCCAGGATCATGCGCTAGGCTGAAGGCAGTTGCTAAACCACTGAACCACCCAGGCGTCCCTGCAAATCATTTTTTTTTTTTTCTACAGTAATCAGAACTTTGTTCATGTGTGTCAAACAGAAGAAGTAAAATGCTTGCTGTTTGACTGAAGGACATCTTCTGGGAGATTTTTCAAATCTGAAAGGAAAAGATGAGGAACTCTTAAATAGAGCCTGTGGTCCCTGTGGACCAGATTATCCTGCCTGCTAATTAATTGTATGACTAGGGTATATAAGGAGAGATAGGCACAGATGAAGGATCAGGGCATTCTATCGGTTGTTCTTAGTAGAACTGTGTACTGAGTCTTGTCTCAGGTAGATTTCCTCCTGAAGAGTAGGAGGCCCCTGTGAATATCCCAAGAAGAATAGAAAAATCTGAAGAAGATGTGCAACTTCTCAGAAACTATGGCCAGTGGGAATTCTGCACAGATTCTGGGCAGATGTAGGGTAAGTTCTGGTAATTCAGTCAACAAATTAAAGTATAACTGCTGTGGATGACACATGTTCAGCTGTGTAGTATGAGGGCTGTGAACTCAGAGTTTACAAGTTAATTGAGACAAAGCTAAATAGGAAAAAAAAATGAAGTAAGACTGTGAGAATTTTATAAGTTTGTGCCTAAAAAAGAGAGAGCAATTAAAATTTGGAGGAAACCTGGAAAAGCCAATACATCATAAGTCGAGCCTTGAAAGTGGATTGGCATGATATAGGTAAAGAAGAAAGAAAGGACACTGCTACAACATGGATCCCAGGTGTAGGAATAGTGGTGTAGAAGAAAAAATAACTCTAGAATGCATATCTAAGAAAGCCTGAGCTATTTCTCCGAAGTACAACCCAACTAGAAAGATGTTATCTGTCAAAAGTCTGTAAGTCCTGGAAATAAATTTCATTGTGTGATACTCTAGAACTTGCTCAGTTATTTAGGTCCACCAAGATTTTGGGTTTGTTTAGTTTGAAGCCAACTGACTACTCATTAAAAGATAAGACAGTTGTGTTTAAAGTTCCTGGGGAATACTAAGTCCTCCCCAATTCTAGGCAACCATGGAAAGCTTTGAACCTACACAGCCCTTCCTCTTGGACTTAAAGTCAAAAGACTTTCAAAGCCTTTTTAGAGTGTCTACTACTTAGAAGCAGAGGACTATGCATCCAAAATGACTTGAAATAGGGACCCCTGGGTGGCTCAGCAGTGGAGCATCTGCCTTTGGCTCAGGGCATGATCCCAGGATCCAGGATTGAGTCCCACGTTGCGCTCCCTGTCGGGAGCCTGTTTTCCTCCCTCTATGTCTCTGCCTGTCTCTCATGAATAAATAAATAAATCCTTAAAAAATGACTTGAAATATCATGTTGATTTTTATAAATGTATAGCCTGGTTGATGAATGCATTGCCCTTAGGAAAAGAGAGGTGTGTGCTTTCACTCTTGTTTTTTTTCATCATTTTGCAGAGCAGCATAATGTGGTTGAAAACTGTCAGGGAACTTGGGCTCACTTCTTGTTCAGCTATTGCTTTACTGGATGACCATGGACAAAAGTCTTAATCTCTCTATCCCTTAGTTCCTAGGGAAGGGAAGCTGAGCTGTTACATAAAAGAAAGCAAGAATAAAAATGTATGGTGGCTTTTTTATACCTGGGATAGAGGGAGAGTGCATGGAAAGTGATCCTCATCTTCTTTTTTAAAAATATTTTATTTATTTATTCATGAGAAACACACAGAGAGAGGCAGAGACATAGGCAGAGGGAGAAGCAGATTCCCTGTGGGGAGCCTGATGTGAGCTAGATCCCAGGCGCTCTGATCATGCCCTGAGCCAAAGGCAGACACTCAACTCCTGAGCTACCCAGGTTCCCTGTTCCCTATCTTCTTCTTAAGAAAGTATACTCAGGTGCTCTAGCAATTGGACCTCATAACAGGGTGGCCATTTGGTTCTTAGAACAGTGTAAGGGGCTAGAAAATAAGAGAGCAAGTAATTTTTTCTGGAAAAAAAATATTCCAGTGCATCAATCTAGTAGAAAATTAAGTGGTATATTTTAAAACAGTGTATCTAATATTAAGCTGTGCATGTAAATGCTACTTGATATTGCATCTCATATGCCATGTAGGGGTATTGCTCTTCAGGCTAACCTTCTTCCCAAGTCTGCATAACCCTGGAATTTCTTCTTCTCCTTCCTACTTGTGAGGGTGGCAGTGGGAAACTGCTATCCCTTCTCATGTAAGAGCTCCACTGAATATTAGTTTGACCTAAACTTTATGAGTTTATTTACATAATATGTGTTCAAATGTATATATAAATCTTTTTTTTATGTCAAGGAGCAAGCATATTTCTAATGTCCTGTCATTTTGAGTCTAATTGAAAATTAGCAGTTGATAAATGAAAACTATCCAAGTGGAAAAAAGTAGGAATTATTTGTAAAAATATAAATATTTGATAGTGTAGGGAAAATGAGAATAAATTATTAACTGAGGCTATCATACAATTATTGTGTGGCATCTAATTTTGATCCCAAAGTGACCAAAATTGCTGTTTCTCACCTACTCAATCATTAAAAAGTCTTCAGAATCAACTGAAAAGCTCGGGATCTTTTCAACATTAAACTATGACATATATAAATATATATATATGAAAACATTCATATATATATATAAAAACATTTTTCTACATAATGCATTTTAATTATACTTGGAAAACATTGTTTTTTGAGGGTGAAAGATAATTCACATCAGTAATCCCTATTCATATAACTAATTACATGGGAAAAATTAATTAGGCTAGTCATTTGAGTATAAGGATATTAGGTATTTCTTGGGAAAATCGGTCAGATATTTCTGTAACGAAACCAAAAGATCATATTTTCTCACGACTTTAAATAAACAACAAAATTATTAGTTTAGAATAATTTTCCCTCTTATGTGGAATGAACAATACTAACTTTGTGAAGGAAGGCACCATAAGTGTTTACATGCAGTAGGTTCAGTAATGTGCACAGATTTAACTGATGTGTAGTTCTGCATAGTTTTGGAGTTGTCAGTCTTTCCTCAGTATCTCAGAATTAGTGAAGTTATTGTCAACATGCAGTATAATTAATATTTTTATCCTGGTTCTGAACTTGCTCCTTGTTTTTCATGGTTATTCTACACTGTGCTGTGATTCTCCCCTTGTTCTTTTAGTCACTTCTATTTATCATTTGGTTCATCGTTCATACTGGACCATTCCACCTGTACCCTTTCCCTGTACAGAGCTGCTATATTAATTTTAAAGTTTTCAGTTTTATTTCACAATTAATCAAAGTGTCTTTGGCTAATTTTGTTCTCACTTTGTCATACATAGATTGATCTATGTATAATTGCATAAGGAGATGCAGCTCTCTTCCATTATGACCATTTCCTACAATATTGTAAGCTACATGATGACATCATCACTGTGAAAATTCGGGTTTAGAAACTTTCCATTCTTTATTTAAGACAAGAATATCTCCCAATGGGCTGCAGCTTTTTTACTCAGAGGCGACTTATTCTCTGATTATTTCCTGTGCTTCTCTACAAGCATCCCTCCTCTTGCAGCAGCTGGGATTGAAAGTGGCCTTCTTTCTGCTCACTGTGATTTCATAATTTTACTGTTGAACTCTATTCTAATTATATGTGATCTTGGTTAACATTTCTAAAAGCATTTAAGTTTTTAGTTTTCTGTCATCATTAAAAACTGGCTTATTAATGCCTCAATTCTTTAAGTTTACCTATGCAAAGAAGTACTTTGAAACCTTTATGCTTAACCACCAGTTTCAGAGAAAGGTTAAAAAGAGTTTTATCTATCAATCAATGTCTGTCTAGATATAAATAGTTATATAAACACTACAAATATATATTTATTTGTAGAGTATATATGTATGTGATCTAAAAATATATTCACATATATTAACTATATTTAAATATGTGTATATGTGTGAGTGTGTTTGTATATACACAGACTGGATGTCCTGGATTAGTAGTTACACTTTTTATTCAGCTGGGGTAATTGGATGGCTTTCCTGCTTCCCTCCAAAGGTGACTCTGATTCAGTATTGATAACAGGGCATGCAGTCTCTTACCTAACCAGGGTGCCTGGTGGTTCAGTCGGTTGAGCATCTGCCTTCAGCTCATGTCATGATCCCAAGGTCCTGGGTTAGAGCCCTGCGTCAGGCTCCCTGCTCAGTGGAGAGTCTGCTTTTCCCCCCGCCCTTCCCTCCTGCTTGTGATCTCTCTTTTTCATGGGCTTTTTCTCAAATAAAATCTTTAAAATAAATAAATATTCTTTTGTGATACTTTTATGTTCTTGTTGTTCACCAGTTTACAAGACTACCTCTAGGAACTTTATACAAGTTATATAAGAAGTTATACACTTCTCTTCACTCCTATTTTTTGCAATGGTTAGAAGAGAAATGTTTCTTAGCTACATTGCATGTGCAGCTTATTTTACTTGTGGTACAGTGATGAATACACTTGAAGCTCAGTGTCACTGGTATACTAAGAAGACCATCCCACTTGTTTGTTAGCCAAATTTTTATAGTAGGTCTTTTCCTCTTTTCTAGTGAGCTTTTAGAGCATCGGACATATCTATATTCAAATGAGGATGCTAAAATTCATGCATAAACTAAATTTAAGTAACTTGGATTATCTGCCTTCTTTTTCCATCTGTTATTGAGAAATAATAAAAAAGATATAGTAATTGTTTCATAAAATTATTGCTATTTATTAGGTGCCTACTATTGCTACACCTTGTACTAAGAGTTTTATATATATTGTGCTATGCTCTAATCCTTGAGATAAATGAGAAATTAACCATTGGTATAGTTACTGGTGGCTAAATTAGGAATCAGATATGAAGTATATGTAAAAATAAGTATTTGCATACATATGCGTATTATTAAAGTACATCACGTATCTGTGTGTTTATAACTTACTGTGATGAAAACATGCAGGTCAGGTCATGTTGTGCCATACATGAAACTTACCTCAGTGTATTTGGAATGCAAATTGGGTGGTAAATTCCAGCCTTTTGCCTGAGAAAAACATAGGTAGCTAATGTCAGCATTTTATATCATTCAGTTTTCTTAGAAAAGATAGGATTTATAAGTTGGGGTTTTTTTTTCCCCTTTCTCTTTAGAATCGAAATGCCCATACTGAGGGCTCTCTCTGGTATAATTTATTTTTGGACTGGTAGGATATTTTAAGTTTATTCATAATTAGTGACCTGTAAAAATGAAGACATGGTTCTGCTAGATATTCTGCAGAAGTAGTTCTTTTCTTCCATGTAAAATAGTAGGCATGTGCTTATAAAAAATAACCACTGTCAAGTGTACTACTTTATTTTCCCCCAGGCTGATTAACAATCACTGGCCTTGGTAAGATTGATAGTTAAATGTCGTATTTGGCCTGATTTTGCCTTGAGTTCCCTCCGGGTATTGCTTGGGCATTTTTCGCGCAGAGTTAATTGAGGAGACTATATCAGCGGGTTCCTTTTCTTAAAAATCTTGTTGTGCTCAAGAGGACAGTTGATTGCAAGCTCTGTCCTTCTCTTAGCTGCCAGTGAGTTCCTCAAACCTCAAAGCTTACAAATTAGTGCAGTTTAGCGATTTGTTTTAGGCTTTTAGCTACAGCATTTGCTTCCATAAAAGCCATTTTTTTCCTACGCTTTTTGAATGCAGTGATTGTGTCATATAGTATAACCCTGTACCATTCTGGCTATTGTGTGATTGATACAGAAACTGCTTCGATAGGAAACCATTTCAAGAGAGAACAGGAAAGGTATTATATTCGGCTGTAGTGCCATGCATTTCTAAGCAGCTGATGTTTTCTTTAACTGATAACCACCCCCTAAATTTTCAGAGGCAATTGAGCCTTTAGAACTTTAACTCTTAATTCATTCTGGCTGCAAAGAGCAATGCTCTGAAGTTCATTATACATTCATATTTCATTAATTCATTAACTCATTCTGTAGTATGACTTGTTGTATTTTCAAGTCAAACCTCTTAAAAAACATGCAGAAACATTAATTTAGTGAATTTTTCTCTAAACAGTGACTTCTTCATACCTGAGCCAAATGCTTGAAACTCTTGAGATACGACTTTTTGCACACGGAGAATTGTGATAATATTGTCAACTAGAGCGGGCCATCATATGTAGTCTTTCTTTAATTTTTTTTAAAGTAAACTCTATCGACAATATAGGGTTTGAACTCAGCTCCAAGATCCAGAGTCACATGCTCTACCAACTGACCTAGCCAGACACCCCATGTGTTTTGTAATCTAAGAATCTCAAATTAAACTGCAAACCTTTGTAAAGGCATAGAGTCAAAGATGAGTCAAATCAAATTTTGAAAGAGTTTAATCATAGATTTTATATTTTACTAACTCAAACATTTAACACTATATTTGGGAGTATTTACAGAAGATAGTACATCCTATTTTTTGTCTTTCTCCACTTAAGATTTTTGTATTTTGTGATCCCTTAGATACATACTTTATTGTGGATGAAGGTGGATAGTGTCTTAATGATTAAGATATAAAATTATATACCGAACATTTAAGTGCATCTGTATGTTACAGTTTATCATTTATTTCAATATTATATAATATTAGCAATTAATAACCATTCAGTTGAATGTCTAAAGAAACAGGAATAGAGATTATTAAATAAAATAAAGGCTGAAATATCTTCTGATTCAGAAAATGTCATTTAAATATCTTTGTTGTGACAAAAGTTAAAGTCTAGATATTTTCAAAGATTATTCTAAGATTGCTTTAACAATATTTTCTGGTGGCTTAACTATTGACTGCTCTCATTCACTGTACGTAGCTGTCCTCTTCCCAACAATTTTGATGACATTGCAGAGGTTTTCTCATTAGTAATGAAAGATTCAGCATTTCTACATATGGGAAGTTATTGATAAAGCAAATAAATGAAAGCCATTAATGCAAACTTCCAACATACTACTGCATGCTGCTCTAGGGGATTATGTTTCAACTTGCATGTGGAGAAGCAAGTATTTTAGACTGGTCACAGTGTTGGCCTAGATATAGGCAGAATGCACTGGAATAGATTTACTGTTATTACAAGAGATAGTTGGGCCAAGGTCATGGGAACTAGTAGGATGGATCAAGGCAAAATGAGGTGTTTACATATTAGAGACTGGTTTCCCTAGGAAATGAACACTGAGAGGAAGACTTACGTGCAGATATTTCGAGTGTTCTTGGAATAACCCCTGTGAGATAGGGAGGGAGCCTAGATTGAGTAGGAGAAGTTGAACTGTGATTCAGTTGCAACATAGTCCTAAATTGAGCTAATGGGACTCTGAAGCTGAGATTGACCTTCACAGATGTCCCAGATAGAGGAAAGGCCCTTTGTACCCACTTTTCTACCAGTTGTTGGATGTATGCTGCCTCTGGGTGAGGTGCTCCTTTTGGCTGAAGGCAAATCCTGGGAGGAACTCAACTGTAAGCAATCAGCAGGTAACACTCTCAGAAGCTGGGAGAATGAATCTTTTCATGCATGTAGAAGGGATGCTGAATGATGCATCACATTTTCTAGATGTCATTCTTTATGGTGTTTGTATTTGGTTGCTTATGGGAGTTCATTGCGTTGGGAAACTGGTCCTCTAGAAGCAAGTTTTTTTTTCTTAAGGAAACAGAAGAAAGAAGTTAGTGGAATGAATTTCAGCCGTTGCTGCTGTGCCAGATCTCAGAACCACTCCTGATGTTCATCACCCCTTTTTCTACCACCTCTTCTAGAACTCCCTCTACCCACAGCTAGCAACTCTGAAGTGACCAGGAAGGACCTGGGATCCTGGTCACGATGCCCATCTTGGGCTACTTCTACAGATAATGCATTAGTCATTTTGCTTTCAGAATCAGTAGGGGAGCATAAACAAATATTTAGGCGTGTTCCTGTGTACCAGCTATCATCCCCCCTGCCCCGTTGTGTTACAGCAGTTTTGCCTTTTCTTAATAGTCGGGGTTAATTATCTCTGTGTGAAAGGTGTCTCTTTTCTTGGCATATTTGTCTTTAGCCCATAGTGGCTAGGTGGCAGTAGTCACAGGAGTTCAGAGCTCTTGCTGTTGTCCCTGGGGGAAATGTTCCCTCTTTGGGAAACGGGGGAATTTAGAATTATGGGTATGGAAAGCACAGGTACCCCATGTAGGTTACTAGGAATGAAGTTAAATGAGGCTCTTGGATTTGTGTATTCTATTTACTAGGGATGCAGCTCCACATAATGCTCATTAATTTAGGGTTGTACCATATACTGGGCGAATGGTGCCCAGTTCACCCAGGGCATTGTCTTCAAGCTGCTATATCAGCTGCTCCTTCATAAGGCTGTTATATTATTCTTTCAGGCCAACAGCTTTTGAGTGGCACATGATGTAATATAGCCAGTGGCTTTTATGATCATATATTCATTGCTGCACATTTTTATCCTCTTCAGTGGATCCCTTTGTTCAGTGCAGTTTTATTAGGGCTCCTGTTTGGGTTGATCACGTATCCAGAAAGATCTTGGATTGAGGTGCTTGTAGAGACCCTTGAGGCAGTAGAGATAAACCCATACCCAGAATATGTGTCAATTCTAATCAGGATGACTCTGCTCCTTAATATATTAATGGCATCCAATGTAGTCAGTTACCACCAAATGGCTGGTGATTTTCCTTGAGGAATGGTGTATATTAGAGTCTGTCTTACTGCTTAGTTGGATACTTAGCAGTAGTTATAGCTAGGAGCTTATGTTGCACGGTATATGCCTGTTGCCCATACTTTTCTCTATGGCTGCTTCCTTCTTGCACCTATTGAACCAACACTGTGGTGACTGATGGCAAGCTGACTAATTTCAGCTGGTCAAGTCATTCTGTCTATTAGGCTGTTTATTGCTTTACCCTAATTACAATTGCTCTGTAAAAAGCCATCCTAACTTTAGTGGTATAAAACAGCTATTTCAGTATATTCATGGATTGTGTGGGCCAGGAATTCATACAAAGGACAGTCAGAATGGTTTATCTTCTCCCCATAGTTCTTGGGCTCTTACCTGGGAAGACTTGAAAGCAGAGAAAGTCTCCATCTGGAGACTGGAACCATTTGGAGACTTCATTCATGTGCGAGGTAGTTGGTTCTGGCTGGCAGCTGGGCCTCCCAGCTGGGTTGGCAAATTGGAATGTGTATAATTGACCTCTCCATATAAGCTCTCTCATAGTTTGAGTTTCATCACAAGAATGATGGCTGAATTTTAAGAGCATGTATCCCAGGAAGTTAGAAGTGATCTTTTGATTTTATTTGAGATGTCACATGCATCAGTTCCATGGTATTCACTGTTTAAGGCAGAGACAAAGGTCCACCGAGATCGAAAGGAGGGGACTGTAGATCCTACTACTTGATGGGAATAGTGGCATGTTCTCATTGGAACATTAGAGGGATTAGAGAAACTGTTATAGGCTTGATCTTGTATGATTTAACTGACAAAATAGCTTATAATAGACATTTTTGATTCTAAGGTCTCTTAAAAGCCTATGGTCAGGCATTCTGCCTAAATAAGGCCTAGGGGTACATCATAAAGTAATTTTCAAATGATTTATAATTCTCTATTGCAAACGGCATAGGCTTGCTCAAAAACCTTAGGTGTCTATGTTGTGATTCTCTTTCTGGGTCTTGCCATGAACTCTACATGGTAACTTCTCCCACCAAAAATACTTCTCATATCATGGAGTTTATGGGGTCTTATGGCCCAAGCTTCAGGATGTCTTCAGTGCAACGTATATCTCCTGTAAAGTCTTTGATTTGCCTAGACCGTATTCCTCGCCCAATTGTGGTTAGCATCCTTCTGTGGCATATGGTAAGTGGGTGAGAGTAGTATTTCTGGCATGGGATATGTCCCTCCTGAATCAAAAGAGTCCTGTTAGATATTTTGCTTCCTTCTTATTGATGAGCAATGTGAGATGCAATAATTTGTTCTTTGGAAGAGCTGTCCTTGCATTACTGAGGCTTAGATCCATAAAACTTTCACTGATAAGGTGTTTGTTTTCTATCCTCAGGTTGCATGTGTCTTACGAAAACCTGTAAGATACTTGCCACTTTTTGCTTATCTGGCCCCCTAAATAGGATTTTATTGAAAAAATGGATTACTGTAATATTTTACACCATGTTCAGTAAGTTCAAATACTTCCAGAATATATTATGGCAGAGGATGAAAAACTTATAGTTTGAGTCAGCATGATAGTTCACTGCTGTTTGCCCTATACTGGTTCTGGTTATCTGTTTGATAGAGATGAACAAAAATGCATTTGCTAGATCGAGTTGCCAAGTACCATAAAGTGGTATCAGTCTGCTTTAGGAACAATACCACAACTAGCCAAGCACTTACAATTGGGGCTTATGCTTGGTTGAATTTTTGGTGGTCCACTCTCATCTTCCAGGAACAATCTGGTGGTTGTATTGACCAGACTAGCAATTGAAATTAGGACATAATGCTTCCTTTTAGGGTTTTAAGAGTGGTAATACTATCTTCTATTCCTCCCAATAAATAATATATTTGTGATTTGCTATCTTGATATAGGGTGGGGATAATAGGCATTTTAGAGAACCCTCTCACCCTGGCTGCCAGTCTGCTGCTCTTATGACTAATGGTGCCAACATTGCTTCTGATGCTTAAGTGCTTCAAACTGACCCGTGTTATTTAGAGACCCTGTTGATCCTGCTGCCATGAGGATATCCAGTTCCTTTTTTTAAAAAAAGATTTTATTTATTTATTCATGAGGGAGACAGAGAGAGAGAGAGAGGGGCAGAGACATAGGCAGAGGGAGAAGCAGGCCCCATGCAGGAAGCTCCGTGTGGAACTTGATCCTGGGACCCTGGGATCACTCCCTAAGGCAAAGGTAGACGCTCAACCACTGAGCCACCCAGGTGTCCCAAGAGTATCCAGTTCTGTATGATACTTACTGGTGGTCATCACCTCAGCAAAGTGGAGACCCCCCTCACTAGTCTCTTACTAGTCAGCTGGTGAGTTGTCTGGCTTTAAGTAGAATATGTACTCAAACTTCACCACTTTCTCTTGATCTTTTAAAAATAGTCTTTCTTAGTCACTCTATGATAATAACAAATTGGTTGGTTTGTCCTATTTATAGAAATAAAACAATAATAAATATAAAAGTAATAAACTAATACTTTAAAGTATTAAAGTAATAAAACAATAATCATACCCCCTTTGCCCTCCTCAAATAGCCAGAAGTCTTGGTAAAGTTTTAAAATGTTTCATAGCCTTACACTATATTTCTACATCTGACCAATCATACTTTTGATTTCCAAGGGGGTTGTTGTGGACCAAATCATGTCCCCTCATTTCTTATGTGGAAGCCCTAACCCTCAATGTGACTGTATCTGGACATAAAGCCATTAAGGAAATAAAGTTAAATGAGGTCGTAAGGGTGGGACTCTCATCCAACTTGGGCTGATGTCCTTATAGGAAGAGGAAAGACACCAGGAAAGTGTTCACACAGAGATGAGGATACAGCAAGAAGTGGCCATGTGCAGGCTAAGAACAGAGGCCTCTGGAGAAGCCAACCCTGCCAACACCCTAATCTTGGATTTCCAGCCTCCAGAACTCTGAGAAAATAACTTTATAGGTCACCCAGTCTGTGGTATTTTGTTATGGTAACTCTTGCTAATACAGGGGGTCAGTAAAAGAAAGTGACTACAATTGCATAAAGCCATCCCCCTTATTAGGACTAAAACACACTCTGTCTTATGATCCCATTATACCATTGCCTGGATTTCTGTTTCACCACTTTCTGGATTTCGGTGACAGTGTCACTTGCAAGCCAAATTTGCAAGACTTTCCTACCAGTATCAATGCACCGTTTCCTGGGGTCCTCACAAGGATGTTAATAAATCCTTTATCCTGAGAGGATTCTCCCATATAAAAAAACTCTCCTTTATCCACCTTTTTATGCTTTCCCATCTTAATCCAGCATCCTCAGGATCCATTTTTGTACATATGCTCCCAACTCCTGCTACATTATGGGCTACATTCATTTCCTTCAGAGCATATGTCTTTTTTTTCCCCCCTTGGCAGCATTAACATGCCTCCATGGCTGGGCTGTGCAGTGTTTGAACCCTGGTTATTGGATTGGACACCAGTAGGGGATTTAGGAGTAGATGCTAAGGGAGAAAAGAGTTGTATCGCTAGGCAGAAGTCTCAATCAATGAACTCTCAGTTTTCCAACTTTATGTTCCATTCTCTGTTGCCAGCATCTTCACACTCAGTCCCAAAGTTACTCTACTGACTTCAAGGGAAGTGTTCCCTAGATCCTGGAGCTCTTGTTGGGCATTGCTTGTTTATTCCTTTGCAGGCTTAGCATGTCCCCAGCTAGGTGTGAGTGACTCCTAGGTTTTGGCCTGTTAGGCGGGAGAGGACATGGTGGCAAATCCTGAGTAGAGCTTGTGTTCTTTTGCAGAGAATTGTCATCTGAATTGTCTTTGAAGAGGTACCAGGAAGCACTAGCCTTGGAGAGGAGGGAGTGTACCACTTCTGTAGGCACATAGAGTCTAGGGGAGCCTGATAATAAGATTGTTGGGTGTATCAAACCCAATGTTCATTTCCCGAATTTCCAGGGCTCCATATTTTCCCAGTTAAGCCCTTTATTTTGGTGTAGCAGGCTTTTCAGATGAATTCAATTGTATCCAGAACTCCTAACCTTATAATTAAGTTCTGGACATGATCCTCAGGATTTTTTTTACTCTCTGTAGGAAATGAGATTGTTTTCATTTACTGACAATCATTAAACTGATGATTGTATTAGTTTTCTATTGCTGTTGTAATAACCAGGAACTTAGTACTTCAAAGCAATACAATTTTTCTTATAGATCTGTAGGTCAGAAGTCTGATATGGGTCTCACTGGCCTAAAATCAACGGGTCACTATCATTGATTCTAGAGGCTTTGATTGATTCTAGAGGCTTTAGGGGAGATTCTACTTCCTTGTCCTTCCCACCTTCTAGAGGCTTTAGGGGAGATTCTACTTCCTTGTCCTTCCCACCTTCTGGAGGCTTTAGGGGAGATTCTACTTCCTTGTCCTTCCCACCTTCTAGAGGCTGCCCTTATATCTTGGCTCATGGCTCATTTTATTTTTTTTTCATTTCTAAAGCTAGTACTGTTGCACCTCTCTGTTCCTTTCTTCCATAGTCACATCACCCTTTGATTACATTGGTCCAACCCTGATAATCCAGGATATTCTGTTTTAAGGTCAGCTAATTAGCAACCTTAATTACACCTGCAACCTTAATTTCCTTTTGTCATGCAACCTGATATAGTCATAGTTTCTGGGAATTATCAAGTGGACGTCTTTGGGGAGAGACAGTTTTCTGCCAAACACAGTAAAAAAAAAAAAAATAAATAAAGTCAGCTTCCCAGTGTCTTTCTCAAATGCATTGGTAGTCTTGAGAAATAATCATCTAATTCTGAACTCCCTGATAATTAACTACTTACCCTAACCTCTCAAGTACCTAAGACATTATACACCTTCCTCTGGTATATCATTTCAGTTCAGCTAGGTAAGACATAGATAAAATTTCGTGGAACTCAGGCAATCTCCATTGTAGATCTCAGCAAATCTCAGCAAAAGGCTATTGCTTCCACAGTGTTCACCTTTGTAAACAAATTTATTTTTTTGGGAAGTTAACTATTATCTTGTTTATATTTTTTGTGCTCTATAGAAAATGATTTTTTTTTTACTCTAAAGAACCTTAATTGTGGCAACTTCAGTTCTTATGGTAAGAATTTCTTTTTGTCCATTTAAGATTTTTACTGAATAATAAGAATCTGCCAGTATAGCACTCATTACCACCTGTAGCTCCATGAATTGGTTGTTAGAAGTTAGGGAGATGAAAATGGAGAGAAGATAGTCTGTCAGATAATACCTGTTTCTTCTCAGCCTAAATCTGGCTCAGACTTTCAGCTACTCTCTCTATGGTGTAGTGATATGTTGGCCACATGTGCCAACTCCTTAGGGATTTTTAAGATCCTTATTTCTGAGTTTGAGTCATAGTCCTTATTAATTTTAACTTTATTGAAAAAGTTAAAAGTGATATATTTTCTTTCCACTATCAATTAACAATTTCTGGAGGTGTGTATGTGTGTGTGTATTATGTGTGTGTATTATGTATGTGTGTGTGTATTATGAGAAAGATATTTGCATTTTTAAAAGTTATTTAAAAATTCCAAGATATTGTTTTCTTACCCAACCTCCATTTTTCTGGCTTGCTAGTATTTGACAGGACTTGTTTTCCCTCAAGAAATAATCATATGAATTTGAAACGATTTTAATGCCATCTTTACAAGCTTTACACTTACAAATCAGAGTTTAATTCTGTTTAAGAACATGTAAATATTATAAATGTTGAAGAAATTAATATGTGAAGATAAAGGAAAATCACTCAGTGAATTTCCCACCATTGGAGGTAGTCTTCTTTATATATAATTTAAGAACATTTATGTGTCATCTGATACTTTTATTGGTTGTTATGTATATATAATGAAAGTTCAGGTTTCTCTGTGAATAATTTATTATGTCTAATAGAACTTTTGATCTCAGGGATAATAGATGAGAAGAATATCAGCCATATTTAAGTTTTCTGTAAATAACTTTCCTTATTCCAAAGGAATTTGAGATGTCCTAATAGTACTTTATAGGAAAGGGAAATAATATTACTAACAAGAAATTCTTTCGTAGATAATGCTTCTCTGTATCTTTAGCTAGTTCTTCCTCTTCTTAATTGCAAGATATTGCTGATTCTCAGAGTTCTGTCCTTGTCCTCTTTTTCCTCCTCACTCTGTACCCTGTTGCCTTAGGCATTTTAAATACCATCTCTGTCTGATGACTTTCAGACTTGCACTCCATATCAGATCTTTGTTCTGGGCTCCAGACCAATATAGGTAATTGCCTTATTCACATTTCCACTTAGGTTGCTTAAAGGCATCAAAATTAATATGTCAAAAGTTGGACTCTTGATCTTTGCCTAAATCTTTTTCTTCAGCCTTCCTCTTCTCATTAAAGGTCACCTGTGTCTATACAGTTGTTCGTATCATCTACCTGGAAGTCATGCTTTTGACCTGGCTTCTCCTTTATGCCCTATAACTAGTCAGTCACCTTTGTTGTGGATCAGGCCTGCAAAACAGGTCTCAACTCTATCACTGTCACCACCCTGATCCATGCCATTTTTATATTTTGTCTCTGTAGATGCAGTGGTTTCTTAACTGATGTCTCCCAACCTCTGGACAACCTCCTGCCTACTCCATACACCTCCATACGGACATCACATCCATACATAAAGCCTGTATGATTTTTGAAAACATAAGTCAGATTATATCATTTCTCTACTTTAAAAACCATTCTACAGTTTTTCATTTTTCTGAAGATAAATCTGAAACTCTACTCTCATCCTTACACATTTAAGATGTGCCTACCTCTAGCCTCATCTTGAATTGCTTTCTTTCTCTATGAACTGTGCTGGAGACAGAATTGTTTTTATTTCATCCTGTAAAATAATTAACTCTTTCCTGCTTTACAGTCATTGTACATGCTTATCTCTTGCTCTTACATTTTCTCTCCTGTATTAGTCAGGGTTCTTCAGAGAAGCAGTCCCAAGAGAATGTCTGCATCAATATCTGTATCTGTATCTATATATCTGTATCTTTATCTATATTTTAAGAGATTATTATAAAAAGTTGGTTCATTTGATTATGGAGACTGACAGATCCTAAGATCTGCAGTTGGTAAGCTGGAGACTAAGAGAGCAGATGGTATACTTCAAGTCCAAAGGCCAGTAGCCTTGAGACCCAGAAACAACCAGTATTTCAGTTTGTATCTGACGGCAGGAAAAAAAAAAAAATGAAACTGATGTCCTCAAGGACAGTCGGACAGAAGGATTTCCCTCTTGTTTGGGGGAGAGTTAGCCCTTTTTTTATTTTTATGTGAAACTTTCAACTGATTGGATATGGCCCACCAATATTAGAGAGAACTCTCTGCTTTACTCATTTTATGAACTTAAATGTTAATATCACAGAAACACCCAACAGTGTTTTACCAAATAATTGGCCACCCAGTCAAGTTTACATATAGAATTAATCATCACATTTTCTTCCCCCCTCCCAGTCCTCTCTGCTTAATTCATTCTGATTTTTCAATTCTCAGTGTAAAAAGAGAGCAGCCTTCCATGACCATCTACTTGACTAAATTTAAGTCCACTGTTAAGCCTCTCATAGCTTTGTATATTTTATCTGAGTGCTTTTCATGGTTCATTTTCCTGTATTTATTTGTGAAATAATTTGTTTGATACGTATCTTCCCCACTAAATTGGGTGACCCAGAAGGACGGAGACTGCTCTGACTTATTCACCATTTATGCTACATAGAGCACTTTGTAGTTTGCCTGACACAACAGTTATTTTATTGGGGCTAGAGAATGAATGGATAGATATGAATGAATTCTAAATTTGTCATAGACATGGTCATCAAACAAACAGGAGGATAACAAACAGTAGGAAAGTTTTTCCTAGGTCAATGATTTTCTCCCTTATTCCTTAAGAACAAATTACCACATAGGTCTTTTAGTGAAAATTTAAAGTTACTCTGAATAACTAGGACTATAGTAATAATGATTAAGTCATCCAATGAATATACAAACATTTTGTAGAATTAATTTTAGAAATTTTCTAATGTATTAATATGTCTAAGGAATTAAGTGATCTAGATATAAAACATGAGGTTGGAAGACCTAGATAAATCATCTCTGTTAACATAGTGGCTCTAGAAATGACAACTGTTATTGGTATATTTTTAGGTAAAAATACAGTATCTTTCCTCCATGTCTGTTTGCATTCTAAAGAAAATTTGCCTAAGATGGTTTATTAAAGGAAATTGAGCACACATTAAAAAAACAGAACATTAGGAAACCTAATTTATGAAAACTTCATTTGGGTTGAAATACACTTTCCTAAATGTGTTCTGTGGAGATCACTCTGAATTTTATTTATCCAGTCTTATTCTGTCTGGAAAAGCTTCCACTTTCCAATCCTGGTCCCATCTACCATTGATCGTTCTCCGACTACACTATCCCACTTAGATCCCATCCTTTGAGCTTTTCTTGCATTTGTTTTTCAGTGCCTTATGGTTTAGCACTTAATTGTTCTCTATTTTTGGTTACAGTTGTTCACTGAGTAAATCATTACTAGACATAGTATGTTGCTTTCTAGACATACAGGAAAATGTTCTAAGACTAATAAGAATGATATTTGTCCTCTAAGAACACATACTCATATTGAAGAGGCAAAGAAGTTTATAATCATGCCCATAATAGTACCAATTATTGCAAATGAACTATGTGGTAGAAACTTTATTTTGTAACTTCTCAGAATACTTCTTTAATAGTATCCCAGAATTCAGAGGAAGAAGCTGAGTCTCAGACAGATTGTATAGTTTGTGAAAAGTTGTGCAGCTAATAAGTGCCAAAGCCCAGATTAGAAGCTGAAATGTCTAACTCTACAATCTGTATTCATATCTCTTTAACGGTGTGAAATAGCACATCATGACATAGGCAGAGAATCAGAGGATTCACATAAAACATAGTTGGAAATTGTGTTATGTGAGTGGGTATTTGAGGACACAATCTGACATGGTAGTCATAGCATATTGTTTTCTAGGCTTTTAAAAATGTGTCTATATTAATCATGTGATTACTTGAAAGAGTTGAAGAAAAAATAAAAGGATGACAAGGTTGCTGCAATGCATACAGCTGATTCTCTGTTTCATTATATTCCAAGTTTAATGTTCCAGAATTTTTAAAACTGCTTTAAAATATGTATTCACGACATGTAGATATTAAATTTCTATGTTATTTTATATTAATAGAAAAGAGGCAAGCCACCATATCACACCAATATTTTTCTACACATAGGATGGTATAATTAAGTGTCAAAATGGGTATATGGCTACCTTTGTCCACAAAAGGTGATCATTTGGTCTGCAGTGTTTATAAAAGATTAAAGTTTGTTACTCAAGTTCAGTTTTACTCATACAAAATGAGATATCTTATGATATCCAGTCCCTAAGTCAAATGGTAAAGTGGAATTGAAATAAATTGTGATTTTTTTAACCTTATTAGCTTGTATCCAGTGTTATTGCATACTATTATAGGGAAAAGCTATCCCAAAGATGACATTACAAAGATGCATGCAGTGCAATAAAACAAAGAATTCCATGAAAAAGGCCACATGTTACTATTGATCATCTAATATAATGCACTGAAATTAATAAGAAACCTTTGAGACAAATTTCATCAGGTGAGGCTTTAAATTACACATGCAGACTCAAAAGACACTTAAACAATTAAAAATAGACTTTTAAATCTTCCTGGTTTATGAGTGGCATGCATTTTGCCAAATGGATGTGACATTTATATATTCTTTTGAGATATTGGAATACCATATGTAATACTAGAGCTAGAGATTAATCCAAACAACATTTTCTATCAGCAGCCAAATTTCCCGTGAGAGGGCAATGCGTTTTATTAGAAATCTCTGATTTAGATATCCATGCAAAATTGTAGTGCAGTAGCATATTCCTAAATAGTTGAGTTAAACTTAGACCAATGGAAACATGAAATTCAAACATAATTCATCAGCTATATACACATTAGAGAATGTAGACGTAAGAAACTAGTAGATTCAAGCTTCAAATTTCAGATTCATGGCTCAGCTGTTGAGTGTCAGCCTTTGGCTCAGGTTGTGATTCGAGGGTTCTGGGATCCAGTCCCACATCGGGCTCCCCGCAGGGAGCCTGCTCCTCTCTCTGCTTATGTCTCTGCCTCTCTCTGTATGTCTCTCATGAATAAATAAATAAAATCTTAAAAAAAATTCAGATTCACGAACAATTCCTGCTCTGACACTTCTGCCTAATTCTTAGAGGAATCCTTGTGACTGTAGGATCCTTCCATTGCAAGATAATCCAGGATAATCTTTGCATCTCAAGATCTTTGAATTAATCACATCTGCAAAGTCTCTTTTGCTACATAAACTAACGTATTCATAGGTTTCAGGTGTTAGAATGTAGACATCTTTGGAGGACTTTATTCTGTCTACCACAGCCAGTTACTAAAATATAGACTAAATAATTGTTTTCATATAAAAACATATCTTTGTAATTCTTATTGCATGTGTATAGATGCTCTAATAAAGTAATTTAAAATTAGCCGTGAGAAAACTCACCTGCTCTACACTCTGATCTACTGAATGACCTTTTAATGGCTCATTTCCTCCTTTTCACTATGTAAATTATACCCAACAAGGAGAGTGCTTGGTAATGAGCTTTTAGTGATTACTGCATTAAAAAAAAAGACCCATTTAATCAGTTTCCCTCACATTTTTTTTTCTGTTTAAATAAAGAAGAATGGAGGATCAACCATTCCATTTATATTTTGCATAGAATTTTCTTTTATAGTAAAACAAAAATGTAAAAACATTTTTGGTGTTCTGTATAAGGAAACTGCCAGTCAAATTATGACTTCTTGATATTTTTATGTGTACAGCAGAGCTTTTAAGGAGAGATTAAGAGTTTCCATCAAGTATGCTTATGGTACCAGCTTACATCCCATATTTTGAATGGCTGGTGATAAAAAGATGCAAGGTTTTATTCCAGTAACTAGGATGCTATTCCCTTGCATATTAAACTACTTCTGAGCGATGAGTATTGAGGAATTATTGGGAAGAAATTGCCATTTCATATTTACATCATTAGCCTCTCTACAGTAAACCTGACAGGCTTAGAGAAATCAGTGATTTGCATATGCATGTAGAAAAATGGTGAATGCTGGTGATTTCTGCATCTTTTTTATAATGATTGACAAGAAGTACCAGAGATGCTAAAATAGTCTGCTCATTAAATATCTTTTCAACTCGATAGACATTTATTAAAATGGTATAATGTAGTACTTTAAAATATTTTCCTTTTTTTTTCCCTTTTGCTTCGTGAACAGAATTTAAAATAAATGAACATGCACAGAATCCATAATGTATTTGGCTGGATTTTTTACAAGTAGAATATGATTTCTGACCAACAAAAGGAAGGAATATAGTCATTGTGCTTTATGAAGAATAACAATCATGCTAATAACAAAAGCTCACTTAGCACTTGCTATTTGCCAGGTAATATTCCAAGTGCTTTATATACATACATCCATACATATGTACGTACATACGTTGTTATCCTCATTTTATATATGAGGAAGTGAGGCAAAGACAGGTTAAGTCCGAGTTTCATAACTAGTAAATAATGTAGCTAGCATTTGAACCCAATGTGTCTCAAGACTCTGAACTCATAAGAAAGTAAGTCATTATTATATTTTTTAAAAATATTGTTAAACAGTAATTCTGTAAGAGATTTTTAAAAAATATTTTATTTATTTATTCATGAGAGACACAGAGAGAGAGGCAGAGACACAGGCAGAGGGAGAAGCAGGCTCCATGCAGGGAGCCCGTTGTGGGACTGGGTCCTGGGACCCTGGGATCACAACCTGAGCGTAAGGCAGACGCTCAACAGCTGAGCCAACCAGGTGTCCTACTAAACAGTAATTCTAATGAATATGCAAGTAGTTCCCTCCATATAGAAATCTTCTCATTATTAGATTTACAAAGTTAACTTTATTTAGTTAGCAGAGGTGAGAGCATGGAATTTACAATGTTTATGGTACCATGCAGTTATTCAGGAACTGTGAGGAGCAGTGAAGGCTCCATGAATTCTATGTGGTAAAGGTGCAGGAACACTGGAAGGAAGGATATGTTGTGTTTGCCTAGCAATGTGTGTGAGGTTGAAAAGATCTTGATTTTTGATTTATCTGATGGATAATGAATGGGAACTAAATCTCTAAGCCCTCCTGCAGAATTGCTGCTGGATGTAGGTTCTTGCCTGTTTTTTATCTGTTGAAAGTCATGTTTTGAGCTCATTTTGTTATCTTAAAATGCATATATGTTTACTTAACACACATAGTTGTATAGTGCTCATTAAGTACCAGGGCTGTTCCAGTTGCCTTGAGAATATTGATTTATTTAATTCTCATAACATCCAATGAGATAAGTACAATAATAATCCCCATTTTACTGGCAACTGGGAGAAATTAAAATACTGCCCAGGGTTGTCTGGGAAGATCCAGGATTTGAGTCGAGGCAGTCTGCCTCCAGAGTCCATCCTCTCTTTATAAATAAAGTAGTCCAAATCTTGAGAATGATGAGTCCTTTTAGGAGAGGAGTCTTTCCCCTTCTGATTTTACCCCAGGTCACACTTTTTCCTACTTTACTGTCTCAACTGGAATGAGATAATTAAATACTATGGCACTCTTCACCCACTCTTTACTCCTTCCTTGGGTTCTACTGTTTAATGGTACTGATTCCTTTCTCTCTTTTCTTCTCCTTTTTCCCCTATCTTTGCCTCTCCTTTTCTCTTTCAAAAAAGTTGAAGAAACTAAGGGGCTGGTAAATGAATTTGTAAACAGTAAACAATTTTACAGTGGTGTTCTATGTAAGGTACCTGAGAAGCTTCACTAAAGTTGTTGCATGGGGATGAAGAATTACTGTAAAACTTTCTGTTTCCTGTCAGGTTTGTAGGGTTATCATAATACCAACTTAAATTGATTTGTAAGAGGATTAAATTCTTATGATGACAAGTAACTAGTTAGAGGACAGCCAGCTGCCCATCGGTCTTTCCATTGATCTCTTACTGAATGTGATCTGGACTTTTGAACTCTTAGTCATCCTTCAGCTTGCTATTCAAATGCTACTTCGTTTTGGTATCACTTTCCTCCTCTTGAGTTTCTCTCACAGTCCCCTTTTTCTCTAATACTTGATCCCTTGTTATAGTTTTTTCATTAATTTACCTACTTGAGTCACATTTGCCTTTGGGATCAAGTAAGTAGCAATAGTGAGGCATCCTTAGAACCTTAGAAGCATTCACTGACTCAGAGATTATACTCTCAGGGTGGGAAGAATTGATAATGTAAGTGAGGAAGTAATCTGTCATCTCTGGAATCAGACTTACCTATACTTGACAAAGGGACCTATTTTATTCTTTTTAAAAAAATATTTTATTTATTTATTCATGAGAGAGAGAGAGAGAGAGAGAGAGAGAGAGAGGCAGAGACACAGGCAGAGGGAGAAGTAAGCTCCATGCAGGGAGCCTGATGTGGGACTCGATCCCAAAACCCCAGGATCATGCCTTGGGCCAAAGGCAGGCACTGAAACGCTGAGCTACCCAGGGATTCTGGGACCTATTTTATTTTTTGCACCAGGCATGGTAATAAAGGAATCAAGGTAGTGATCCATATCTTTGATTATACTATGAACTTCTTGGCTTGACTTCAAGTATATCAAGATGAGACATACTTAATTTGCATTAGATGTACACATTTGTATAGGTGCATTCATCTACTTTTGCGATTTCTTAGTTGAATGAATTAAAAAGAATTGAATGCCTGCTTGTTTCATTCACTGGGAATAATGAAATGAGTATCTCGCCTTGAAGAGCTACTTGAAGAGAGATAGAAAAGTACAAAAAAAAATTGCAAATTTGTTTACTCAAGAAATGTTTGGTATATATTTTAGGGGTGCAAGTCATACTAAACTTTGTATATGTAGTTGAAACCAGGGAGATAGTACTCCTGCCTCTGTTGCACATATGCTGTGATTTTATGTCATATGTACAATAAAAGAAATGCACAATGGGATTGATGATAGCACAAGACAGGAAGGCTTTTTCTTTTTTTTTAAGATTATTTGAGAGAGAATGAACAAGCAAGCATGCACATCCAAGTGGGGGAGGGGCAGAGAGAGAAGGAGGAGAGAGGGAGTGAGAGAGAATCTCCAGCAGACTCTCTGCTGGCCTGAGATCATGACCCGAGCTGAAACCAAGAATTGAACACTTAACCAACTAACAGATCCATGTGCCCCTAGACAGGAAGACTTTTTAGAAGAAATGATGTTTGAGCGAGTGTTTCTAAAAGCATCAGTATTATTGAGTGGGGAGAATGTATTTCAGACAGAGGAACAGCATGTGTAGTAAGTTGGCCTTTGGGAGACTGTAAATGGGAAAACTACTGGGGAGTGGATGGATGTTGGTGATTGAGAGAGCAGGAAAGAGACATGGGAGATGGCTAAAGAAGAGGTGGGGCCCTTAGGATGTGGGGCTTTATGTTGTATGCTAAAATCAAACTAGAAGCATTTTAGGAGGATGTAGGAAACTTCACAGATTTTTTTAGCAAATAATATGACATAATTTTACCTTAAAAAATAGTAGCAACCACAACAACATAAAGAACAGCCAAGTGGAAGATGATTAGGGTATAACTAGAGTCAGGGAGGACGCTTAGTCATTGCATAAACCTGGTAATAAGTAATTAAGGCCGTGAATTGACATATTTGTGTCAATGTTAAATGAGGGAGGACTCACTGAAAAAGCAATCAGAAGAAAGAGCCTATTAGAAGTTGAAAACTGGGTATGCATAATTAGAGAAGAAAGGTGATTCTTCAGGGCTTGGTGTGTGTGGATTTCATTTCTCAAGATGTGGGATGTAGAACAAGGGTCCATTTGAGGTTAAACCTAAGGATGAAGGAAAAAAAGAGTTGGGTCAATATATAACTTATTTTTGAACATGTTGTGTCTTACATGTTCAAGAACATTCAAGGTAAAGTCAGAAGACCCAATCAGTAGGAGCTATGGCTCTGAAAATCAAGGGAGAAGTCTGGCTTTGAGTTATGTAAAATTAAGCTGAATAAATCTGAAATAGTCTGGGAGATCTGTGATTCCTACTCCTATATGGAGGATTGGGGATTGCAGGCATTAGAGAGCCTCACACATGGTAGGTATTTGATGAATGTTTGCATTAGATTCATTTTCACCATCAAGGAAGCCAGAAGAGAAAGTTCTGTTTAAGGTGCTAAGAATCACTCTAGGTACTGTTCCTTGTTGAATTCTCTCATAGCAGAATTGGATTTCTAAACTGTCATCTTCCTATGAATCCTCTCTGCCCCTCTCTCCTATTGCTCAAATTAAATTTATTTCGAATGATTTCAGCTGCACAATGGATTTTACATTGATATCTAAAAATTATGTCTGCACACACATCCGTATGCACAGACGTATTTTGTGGATGTGCATTGAGTTATTGGCACTAATTTCTTCACTACTGAGTATTTCTGCCTCTGGAAGTCAGGGGCTTCATCTAAATTCTTTGTGTTAAGCATCATTAGGCCAGCTTCTTTGACTCTGTTGTAGCTTTGAAGACCGTAATCACATGTTCAAAGCCTGGCAGGATTTGATTGAGAATGATGATGACAAAGGAGACAGTAAGCAAAAGAATCAGAGTTGTGTCATTTCATCTCCTTGGGTAACCGCATAGACATTTAATCTGAACGTGTTGCTGTTTGCTTTGCCAAAGGCAGTGTGGAACAGAACTATGCAATTAGCATGATAGTTCATTCAAGAAGAACAATGAAATGAGATCAGCTAGCATTTAGGATTATATATATCACGTCTGGAATCTGACATTTGCCCTATCTAAAACCATCTTGCAGTCAAAATTTGAATAACACTTTCTGTGGTGACTTTATACTAGTTTATATTTCATATAATCACTACATGAAGGCATTTTTATGCAGAGCTGCACATTTAAAATAACAGTATTTTGATTTCTTGGAGGTAGGAGTGGTGTGTCCTTTTTAGGGCATTTTTTGACTTTTAAAAGTTCTTTCCGTAAAGTCTTTACAAGGATATTATTCTTAGAAAAGTATTTAAAATTATTATTTATACTAGTTATTTTAAATGACCATTTTGACTATGTTATTCCAGCGGGGACTAAACAATAGAAGATGCCATTTTCTCTCAAGGTATTTTGATATGTCTCTCACATTCATTTTCTTTATTGACATTTATGCTGATCAGTTATTTTAAATAACTTGGTGCCCAAAGTTAGATAGTTTATCTCTAAATTAAGATTGTTTATACTGAATTTTTAACTATGAGCATCTTAATTACATAGACAAAATCAGCACTGCATACTGCATAGAGTTAGAAGTTCTGGGCTGTTTTATTTGGATTTGAATTTTCTTTGTACATTTAGCCAGCTTGGTGATCTTGGGTAAGTCATTCAACTCTGTGTTCTTATCTGTGTGTATGCATGTATTTTATGAGACTCTGTTCCCGTACTGTTTCTGTTCCCATATGGATAAAATGTGAATATAATACTAGATTTTATAATGTTGCCATGTAGACCGAAATGAAAACAATCATGATTCTTAGCACATTGCAGGTACTTGGGAATGTCTTCAGTTGTTTGAAGTTGTTGGGTTTACAGGTGTACACGTTCATTTATTAAGGCTGATTTGTGGGAAATAATACCTTCAAATTGTGTAGATGTCTCTAGCTTTACAATAATTTTAGTAGATTTTGCTCTGATGATTGATTCAAATTTAGAGGTCTCTAGAGGGAGCAAAAGCTCCCTCCCTAATTTGTATTCAGTGAAGGCAGATTGGGCTATGTTGTGGTTTCATATATTTTCTTTTCACTTTTACTTAGAAGTTGTTGCTTTTAATAGTAGGATTAATATTCTGTGTTATCTTTTTGTTGAAGTTCAAGTTATACCTTTAGGAGGATATCTTTGTTTTCGGAGTTTTTGAGTCTAGGGGAAACAAAGTACTTGAAAATACTGTATTACCATGAAAAGATCAGATGTAGTAATAAGATATCCATGTTGTAAGAAATTATTGTTCTTCGCTGGCGAACCTTATTCCCTCAGCAGCTTTTTGAAAAATATTTCTATGTATCATGCTTTCTCTTAGTTGCTCATGGAGAGTTTTAAAGTAAGCAGCTTTTCAAATGAAGATTTACTAGCACCTATGTTTTTTTTGTCAATAGAGTTTAACCTCTGACCTCCATTCCTTTAGATTGTGTATTGCATAAGCTGTGTCCGTTTTTTACCTTTTCTAAAGTGATACCTTTCCACAATTTTCTTGGATGTCTTATTCACTGCTTCGGATGAAACTTCTACCCTCTGGAAGGTAGCAACAAGACATGGATATTTTTCCTGACCAAAAAAAAAAAAAAAAAAACAACAACATTTAAGGCGCTTATTTTTCCTGAAAGTTTGAGTTGCCAGATTCCAAAAATTAACACTAGTGATTTCAAAGACCATTGAATTTTGAGGGCTAATTGTCTTCTGTAAAGATAGATTTAAATCAGATAATGATGACAGCCCTCTCTGTCCACCTATTGATATTTTTTTATATTCTTAAAGGAAAGTGTTCACACTCTGGCATCAGAGTACGTTAAATATGTAAGGGATAATGACAAGACAATTTGACTGCTTAAAAGTTTTTGAAAAAGTAAATTATATCCATGTCCCCTTGATAAACTATGCTTTTGCACATGTAAACCTCCTTTTAAAAATTATTATTTGCAAGCCATCTGTTCTCCATTAGAACCTATGCTAGGCCACATAAAATTTAAGAAAGAGTAGATTGATTACATTGCATTGACTTCTGTTATATGTCGTATTTAATCCTATCTGAAACTTATGATGTGGTATTTATCCCGTTTTATTAATGAGGAACCGGATTCTAAGTGACCTGCTTAGGTCAACTTTAAGATAAGTAGGGTTCTAGGGGTTTCTCTTTGTACAACAGCATAAAATTTATTTTTTGCTGTGTACTTTGTAGAATACTTTATTTTATTTTTTTTAAAATAAAGAAAATTTATGTTACTTACGATAGCCTGTTACTGTTCTAAGTGCTTTCCATCTAAAAACTATAGTTTTATTTTTTATTTTTATTTTTTTTAATTTTTTATTTATTTATGATAGTCACACAGAGAGAGAGAAAGAGAGAGAGAGAGAGAGAGAAGCAGGCTCCATGCACCGGGAGCCTGACGTGGAATTCGATCCTGGATCTCCAGGATCGCGCCCTGGGCCAAAGGCAGACGCTAAACCGCTGCGCCACCCAGGGATCCCTAAAAACTATAGTTTTAAACTATAGTTATTAAACTCTAGTTTAATAATGAGTAGGCATTATTATTATGCACAATAATAATCTGAACAAGTAATTTGAAACACAGAGATGTTAAGTAACTTGCCTAAACCTCACACAGTTTAATAAGTGAGCTGTGATAAAGTTTCAGAACCTGTTCTTTTTTTTTTTTAAGATTCTGTTTATTTGAGAGAGTGTATGAGTAGGGGGAACTGATGGGGGAGGGGATGGGCAGAGGGAGAAGAAGAGGGAGAAGCTGACTCCCCACTGAGCACAAAACCCAAAGCAGGAGCTAGATCCCAGGACCCTAAGATTAAGATCTAAGCTGAAGTCAGCCACTTAACTGAGCCATCAGGAGCGCCTCAGAGCCTGTTCTTAAATTTATTTTCTTTTCACATTAATGACTTCTTTTGAAAACAATTCAGTTAAAGGACAAGTACATAATAATGATTTTTATAGAAGATTCTGTGAACAGTGTGTCTTTTACCTAGGATCCTACATATTGTTCATTTTCACAAAATCAAAAAACAAAAATAGTTTACATGCTGTATAAACTGTGGCTGAATAACTCACAAAATTATATGAACTGATATTGAAATTAGCCTTCTTAGATGAATCAGTCTATGGTTTATTTATTTATTTATTTATTTATTTATTTATTTAAAGATTTATTTATTTATTCATGAGAGACACAGAGACAGAGAGGCAGAGACACAGGCAGAGGGAGAAGCAGGCCCCCTGCAGGGAGCCCTGTACTGGGACTCCATCCCGGATCTCTGGATCAGGCCCTGAGCTGAAGGCAGACACTCAACCAATGAACCACCCAGGTGTCCCGAAGTCTATGGTTTGGACATGAAATATAGCAGTGATCGTTTTATTTTACAAAATATGATTTCTAAAGCTAAAATAACCTTTTTTTTTTTTTTTTTTTTTTGCTGGAAACTAGGCTTACAAACTACTTTTTTTTTTTTTTTTTCAAAATAATCCTATAGGGCTGATTTTTACATTTGGGGAACTTTAAAAATGGACAGATATTATAACAAATATGCATATTTTATAGAATTTATTACAAATGGCTGTTCACAGTTATACAACTCTAATAAATTATTGCTATCCATATTCTCATCTGTTCCTCAAAATATATCATTTCCACATAATTGAGATCAGTATATTTAAAATATGCTTTCTAAAAAAAATATGCTTTCTATTTGAGAATACATAGCAACATAATGCTTATGATGTAGACATAATTTTAATTTTAAGGGCTGCATATTTTCTGTCATGATACAAAACTGTTTCCTCATTTTAAGTATAGTTTCTAGTTTTTTTCCCCATTTTTGATAAATACCAAAGTAAACTTCTTGATGCATTTGGCTTTTTATTGTTTCAGAATATTTCTTATTTTTTTAAAATTTTTATTTATGATTATGGTAGTTACACACACAGAGAGAGAGAGAGGCAGAGACATAGGCAGAGGGAGAAGCAGGCTCCATGCACCGGGAGCCCCACGTGGGATTCGATCCTAGGTCTCCAGGATCGTGCCCTGGGCCAAAGGCAGGTGCCAAACCGCTGCGCCACCCAGGGATCCCTCAGAATATTTCTTAATGTGAATTTCCTGAGGGAGGAGGACCGGGTCAGACTATACAAACATTTTCCAAGAAGACATGTACCTTATTTTCTTTCTAAAGGATCCATTTACTGGTTAGGTATACATTACTCTGTATTTCATCTTAGAAAAGGATAAACAAAATACAGAGTTTCTCATTTGAAATTCTCACCCAGTTAATATAGTTGGCACTATCCCTCAAATTACAAAAGCTCAGAGATCTTGTCTCTAACCTACAGGATGCATTATTAAAGGTGATTTGGGTAAGAATCCTAGGAAAAGGATCTGCTTTTACATTTCTTTACAAAGGACAACAGAACTGTCTTGCTCTGTGACCAACAGCAGTTACTTAATGTTTCCGTTTCAAATGTTGAATGGTCCTATAGGTGGGCAAACAGATTAAAACAGCTAGCAAAATCTTTAGAACATGGTAAATTCTCATAAATATAGGTTCTGTTCTTTGTATCCAAGTAGAAAAGAATCTTAGAAATGTGTTTTATTTCTAGTATCTGGCTGTTTCAGGTATTCAGGACATTAAGACAGCTATATTGAATGAAGGGAACAAATTCTGGATGTTCCTCCTCTCTTTAGTACTATTATAATAATCCATTTTCAGACTTACACAGCGCACATGTATGTATGACTTGTTTTGATGTTTGGCTATGTTTTTAATATTAGGCTCTTTAAAGTATAGATTTCTTCTTAGAAAGTCTCTGTATTGTATAGATAACTCCTTAAGCACAGAAAAAAAAAATGAGATTTTTACAAAACAAGAGTAGTTTGTGAGTAATCAACTTGTACTGTCATTGTATCCCATAACATTTGGCATACAAAATTTGATACACACATACACACCATACATATATATCCACATTTCATCTTGAAAAGAGTTTCTGCACTATGAAAATAAGCTCCTGAAGTTCTTAATTGTCCCATGTAATTCATACTTTTAAGACGTAAATTTTTGTGGTTTACATTAGAGAAGTGGTTTTCATTTAGTCCCCACTATTCATTAAGGCTGACTGGGTTTCTGGTGTATGCATTTTTTAAAAAGATTTTATTTATTTATTCATGAGAGACACAGAAAGAGAGAGACAGAGACATAGGCAGAGGGAGAAGCAGGTTCCCCACAAGGAGCCCCATGTAGGACTCAATCCAGGATCCTGGGATAAGGACCTGAGCCAAAGGCAGACGCTCAACCCTTGAGCCATCCAGGTGTCCCTGTTTTATAAATTACAGTTAAGTCGCTAAGTGACTTTTTTTTGATATATGCTTGTTGTGTATATGTGTAATTTTTTCCTTCAAAAAATGTTATGTATCCTTTTTTCCCCACTGAGCAGTATATCAGAAATACTGTCTTCACATTCTGTGATCCTTAGTCGCATGTTTTTGCATTTTTGTATACCCTGGCTTCTCCAATTATGGTCCAGAGACCAGCAGAATCAGGGTGTTTGTTAGAAATGCAAGCTCTCAGGTCTCACCACAAACCCCCTGAATTTGAATCTGCATTTTAATGAGATCCTTTGGGTGATTTGTGTGCACAATAAAGTTTGAGCAGCCCAATTGCCTCAAGGGAAACCTGTTCTTCCCAGGTAGACATTTTCTAATGAGTCGCAGAAGAAGAGTGTATATTCCTTTAGAAGAATATGTGCCTAATTTTAATTGCTTAACTACAGAATATGCATAATTAAGGTACAAAACAGAAAGTAATAAGAGTTAAATTTTAGCTTAGCTAGCTTGCAGAAAAACAACTGCCAAAGTCAGCTGGATAATTCTTTTATAATAATAAACACTTATATGTTTTTTCTTTTGTGTAAGGAATCCCTTCTTATTATGAAACTAGTTACATCTTTATCCCACCACATTTATGCCTTTATAAGGGTGACCTTTTATTTTCTGGAAAGGTAAACAAATCACTGTGGTATGGTACAAATATGGCATATTTATTCTCTGTTATTTCCTCTCTTGACATGAAACCATCTTCAAAAATGTATTTGTTCTCTTCAGGCAAATACAGACCTCAGTGCCTTAATATTAAAGAAATCTTGACAGTAATGTTAATATATCTGTAAACATCCATTCAGCTCAAATTAATCCAAATTGCTATTGATATCATGCTATTGAAAGAACTTAATGGTATCCTGCTAAGAGCTTTAAACATTCTTTAGTAATAATATATACATCTCCACAACACTGATATGCTACATGTTCTTTATCTACCATTTTTATCCATATAGAATGCTTATGTTTTTTCTTGTCACAAATGGGTTTGCTGTGAAGTAGACCTTGAAATGGAGTTCAGTATGCAGGATGTATGTATGTTTCACATGCCAAGGTAATGGTCCAAAGGGGCCTAAATGAGGATTCCATTTAATTATGATTCTAATAGAAATGTCTATGTGGATGAAGGTAAAGTCAGTTTGTACAAAACCAACTTACCCTGCATTTGAAAGCAGTTTCATATGGTGCCTGCCATGTTATCTACTTATTTCTATGTGGTACAGTCTTTGTTTTATCTGAAAAGCATTTATTAGGTGTAAAGAAGATAAGCAGAAGTGTTTATTTCCCAGTTTGAGATCAAAGGAACTAGATTGGGTTTTGACTTCCACCAGTTCAGTGTGACCTCAATTTTAATTTAAAATTAGAAGCATGTAGGAAAATTGTTTACCATCTATTTCATAGCCTGGAGCATTTTTCAACTGATTGGATATAGGAATATTCATTTATTTTCAGGTCCTGAAACCAACCCCTTAGTTCTATTTATATCCTTATAATTTGATAAGATGTATAGATTTTTTTTTCTTAAGGGAGAATAAAAAGATCTCTCAAGCAAAAGGAACAAAGATCTTGAACTTTACAGGTTGTAGACACATTTTTAAAAGTTTACGATGATGAAATTAAAACACTATTTGTCTCAGAAGGGTAGACATTAAGGCAAAATTAGTGCCTCAAAGAGGATGTTAAAACTGACATAGATTAATAACTTCCTGAAGATACAGTGTGTATGAACACATTTATCCCTGGAGTGACCAGAAGCCAGCCATTGGCCTGTGGTTTGGGATGTGTTTGAGGTGATGGGCAATTTCAGTTTATACTAGCTTTTTTTTTTTTTTCAAAGATTTTATTTATTTATTCACGAGAGACAGAGAGAGACACACACACACACACACACACAGGCAGAGGGAGAAGCAGACTCCACGCAGGGAGCCCGATGCAGGACCCCATCCTGGGTCTCTAGGATCACATCCCCGGCCGAAGGCGGCGCCAAACCGCTGGGCCATTGGGGCTGCCCAATACTAGGTTTTTGTCAAATGGTTAGTCTTCTGCACTTGAGTTTTCTCCAAAGATTTCTGCTTTGGGGGGCATGTATCAAGAGTAATAAGCTTGACTCATAATCTATCACAAACTTATCTTGGGAACTTAGGCAAGTTTTAAAATTTGCCTAAAGCTCAGTTTTTACAAGTTACAAAATGGAGATTTAATATTGCTCTTCCATTTCTCACAACACTGTAATGACAGTCGAATGAGGTATTTTCAATGAATGTTAAAGCACTTGAAATAAAGAGAAATGCTATGCAAGTAAAGTAATAATAGTCTCTTAGATCATCTAAGTCGTGCCTGTGTTTGATGGTTTACAGAGAGAAGTGTTTAACATATCCTGATGATACTGGTAGATAGCAATTCTGTTAGACAGTGTATGGAACCTGAATTAAAACAGAAAATCCATGCTTAAGCTTCACTGAGACCTCTGGTTCCTTGAAACCTCTACTTTTGCCATATCTAGGAGTAGAAATGCCTTTCTTAGTTTCCTGGCTTAAACGTCATGGTCCATAGCAGCAGCCACATTTGCCAGTCTCAACAATTCCACTTCCTTGTTGGCTTCAGTGCAACCATCTGGCATCAGAAGCTAGTCTGGCACAAGCCACCTGCCTGCTTCCCTGTGACTAAAACCAGTTTGAGTGCCACTTTCAAAAATCATACCACTCTGTAGATCAGTGCTGCTCTAATGCTATGCTTTCCAATAAACCAGCAACAGTGCCTAGAAAACTTCTCAGTCACCAGTCGCTTTCTCACTCATCACCTGTAATGGCAACCTCAGACCTTATGTATAATTTCTAGAAGATCAGCTTTATTTCCTCCACCCCTTTTAGTGACAACAGATGGTTTTCTCTGGGAAATAATAACCATCAACTTTGTTCTGCTTGAAACATTGTTTCCATATCCACATTTTCTCTCTTTCATCTCTCTATCTCCCATTTATTCTTGAGGCCACAACCTGAAGAAAACGTCCTTGATCCCTCTGTAGGTTTCTGAGTCACTGCTTTTCCACATGGAAGGACACATATAATTGCTGATTACTTTTTATTATTTTTGCATCTTAGTGAAGGCACCCTTGCCTCATTCACAGTTGTCTCCTTAATGCATATCACTGTATTTGACTCGTAGTTAAGTGTTCAACAAATATTTATTGAATAAAAAAGTGATGTCCACAGTCTTTCTTCCCTCCTGCCTCTAAATGTTATTCTTCCTACTGTGGCTCTCTTCGGGTTACCTTTTTTTTACTTTCTACTTTGACTTTATTTAATACGTATTTATTAAGTACCTGTCACTCTTCTAAGCATATCTGGAATTACTCTTTACACAACACAGTTCTCTTTGAAGAATGTGGAAAAATGAAACAGATACCTCTGGAACGTTGCCAACTTGACGATAGCTCACATATATTGAATATTTCTTGTGTCACCAGCATAGTGCTTATTACCATTTACATTATCACATTTAGTTATCACTATAAATCTATGCAGTAAGGTACGAGTTTCCTCTAAATTATTCTGTACTAACAGATAATCCCAAAATTTCAGGAGCTTACAACGACACAAGCTTATTTTTCACAGTACATGGTGAGTGTGGTTTGGCTGTGACTCTGCCCTGTGTTCTCTTCCCTTTGGAGACTAATTAGGAGGAGGAGCCCCTATTTGGGACATACCTTCCTTGTGCTCAGAGGTCAGTGGCTAAGGCAAGTCACACGGCCAAGTCTTGATACCTATGTTTCGATGTGTTGTACATGAAAATAAATACTGTTTGCTAGGGGGACAAGGTCGAGAAAATTTCAGGAAAAGAAGAAAGAATTTGTAATGAATAGGGGTTTGGCAGGATCCTCTGGGTATCTGAGTACTGAGAAGAGTAAGCTGGAAGAATGGAGAAGAATAATTGCTAAGGACTAGATTTTACACATATCTGTGGGGGATTATAGGGAATCTGTGAAGGGATTAAGAATAGTGAAAACGGGAAATTAAAGTTCAAATAATGAATGTTTAGGTCTGAATTGTGGGAAAGGAGAGTTGGAGTTAATGAGAATGGTAAGTAATGACAAACGTATGGATTCAGACATCAAGATTATTGAATTTAGCAAGTAGGAGGGTGGCCAGATTTTCAAATGATTTGCTCCATTTAATCTTCAAATATTTGTTACATTAAAGTATGCTAGAAATAAGTGACTGAACCTAATTCTCAATATTGGGGATGTTCAGTGATTATAGTTGTACTTAAATTTTAGGTGACAAATAGTGTGGACAGTTTTGCTGCACATACTTTTCATTGCCTTGATTAGGATGATGAAGCACCTCAACTAGCCTGACCCAGACAGAGTGAACACAAATATCCAACCATGAACTGCTGGGGGAAATTCATGTTTGCTATTCCAAAAGACTTGAAAGCTACTGCCTTTAATTATTTCATTCTCCCCTCAAAGCTTTATCCTGAATGCAAGCCATAAGGTTGTGATTTAATTCTTATATTCTTTACAAGTTTTGACACTTAAGAGCTAAATGTATATTTGCTAATCTTACATTTTAAGATAAGCATATACAAAATTTTAAATAAGTATATACAAAAATTCTGAGACAAAGTTTACAACACATTAGGCATAAAGCATTTAGGTTCATCTGCTCTCTTATCATTATTTGAAGGAGGAAAAGCAGTCATAAGCATGGAACATATACCTATAATTAAGTGAAATGTATGTACATAGAAGCAGATCTTTATGATTTACAAACTTAGAAGTCAAATTTAAGAAATTTAAAAAATTATTATTCATATAGAATCAGTAATCCTTTCTCCATTTCTTTTGAGAAAGAAGTATATACTGCATTGATTTAGTATGATACACTGGGAAAAAGGGGAACTAAATGTGTTACTTTTAAAATTCAGAGGCTTTAACTTCATGGAATAATTTAATTTGCATTTGCCTTTATATGCGTTAACATCATTATATAGTACACTATATATCATATTGTTCCATATGGCCTTGAATAGGCCACAGTATGTTAACTACTGTTGTTCTAATTCAGAAACTGAGAGCAATTAATATTTATCTCTCCAATCAGAAACAATGATTAATAGTTTGTTAAAACATTGATATTAGCTTCTTGATAATTCATTTATTTTTAAAAGTTGGCATTTATTTGGTGCCTTGATTGTCATGATATAGTACTGTCAGAGCTTACTTCGTTCCATTGTCTGTTATTTAACTCTGGGTCTCAATCATCAGCATTAAGACAAGGATTGTATATACATCCATCCCAGAGCTTCCTGGGAACCTTTTGTCAGGGCCTCATTCATGGCCAAGATATAAAGGAAGGTTGAAGGAAGCAGAATGAAGTAGATGGCTGTATGCTGTGATGAAGACAGCAACAGATCAATCTGTGTATCAATCATGTTCCACTGTGGAGAGTGGAGCATCTGTGGCTAACAAAGTAATAAGTGAAATTGCAATCACATTGAGTATCAGTGTTGAAAAACTCTTCAGATATTGACTGTGTGAGGAAGAGTGTCCAATCAGATGGCTGAATTTGTCATAGGAAAAAAAACATAAAATTGACAGTCTTTTTAAACGTCAGTACCAGGCTCAAAAAGGGCAATGTAGTTCCTTATGCTCAACCTGAGTACAAGGAAGTACCTACTCAGCTGTGAGTTGTGCTGTGTGGTTTCTTAAAAACCTTTCCAGTCATTCTGAGATTCTATCTCTTCCAACATAAAGCTTGAGCAGTGTTTCACTGTGTTCTTTATCTACCTCCTTATACACATTCCTACTGAATACACATCCCTGATTCATGACTACTTCCGCCTTTCACTTGATACGTAGTTTTAGAGAAGCCTTTGATTTACCTAAAATTACTAGTATTAGCTTTAATGTACTTCAAGCTCTTTGCTTACTCATTCAAAAAATCAATCACCCTGTTCTGTTAGCAGCCTACTTCATAGTGATGACAATGCACCTGATCACTATTCCATGAATAATACAGTTTTTATTAGTGTGACTTATATTTTGAATATTGTTATTATTAGGCACTAAAATTATTAGGTACTATTTATGAGTGTCTACTTAGAGTCTGACACAATGGTGGGCGTTTTACATATATTTTTTCAGCCATCTCAGTGCATTCCCAAAGTATTGCTATATATAATTAAAATTATTAATGTATCAAAAGTATCTAACTCAGATATTTCCATTTTTGGCTTTGTACTAAGACCTTAATTCTTTGAGCCTTTGAACATCAATAGAGAAGCCTGGGGAAGCCAGAGCCCCTGGATGGATCTCACTTGACTACCACAAAAGAGTTTTTTTATTACGTTCACTTGCTTTACAGATGTGGTCCTTCTCTATGAATGCCGTCAATAGAAAGTTTGTAAAGCTTCAAAACCTGCTAGGTTCTGGTACTGGAATTTCAGCTTAAGCCTGTCTAAATTCAAAGCTGCTTTATTTTGCCCTATCATGGCCAATTTTGTTTTTTGTTTTGAAACTCTAACTTTGTTTATGCTCTGAGTTTAGGACTCTGATTTTAAGGCTGATTAAAAGTCCTGGACCAGCCCTGTTTGTATACCAAAGCAATGAAAAGAAGAGACCCAAAGTAGTTAGAATATGTTCCAGGCATTCAGAAAGATTGCAAAGATGAGCAAGATAGGCTGCCTACTTACAACAGATTGCAAATGTATGATTTAGTACATGTTGTGTTAAGAAAGGTATAAAGGTTTAGAGTATTGAGAAAGGGTACATCACTTTTAGGGAAGGGATTGATTGGTGGAAGCATCTTGATTGATATCCAAACACATACATATCAACTTATATTAGAAACTGTTTACATTTAATGTTCTTTAGGCTCTTCCCCAATGGCGGCATTGTTTTGATATAAATTTTGCATTAATCCATTCATTTGTGTACAATGGATATGAAATGACCTGCTACTCCCTCCAGTTGAATTGTTGTTCTTCAGGCTGTTCCGAGCTCCATTCCTGTGTCTATATAGTATTTGGTGTGCACACACATGTTGTATGCAAATATGTAAGCATTATGCATCTTTTTAAAAAATATTGTGTTTATTTATTCATGAGAAACACAGAACGGCAGAGACAGAGGCAGGCTCCATATAGGGAGTCTGATGTGGGACTCGATCCTGGGAGCACGGGATCACTCTCTCTAAGCGAAAGGCAGATGATCAACTGCTGAGTCACCCAGGCATCCGAGCAATATGCATCTGATCTAAGAAACAGGCAATAACTATAAGTTAGTTTGCACCAAGCAATCCAGTAACATTTATATTTTTACAAGTCACCCATAAATTGTCTTAGGACAGAGACAACAAAGAACCTCTCTCTTTGCACCTCCACTCTCTTCGTATAAATATACATATATATATATATAGTAAAATCTATAGTACTTGTGATAACTATTGATAGAAGCATTCAAGTTTGCCATTTCTTCCTTTGAAATAAACTAATAAAATTTAAATTAGAAAATTAGAAATGCTTTAGTATTCACCTAGCTTGTCAGTTTATATCCACTCTTCCCTATATATAAGAATGTTAGATCATTTGGAGGCATAAGAGTTGAACTCCTTCAAGTCTGTCATTTAACAATTAGGTTATTCCAACAATTAGGTTAAAATCAGTGCTGTTGATTAGAACATATTTTGATGATGAGTGTTTTCTATGTATTTACTGTCCAATAGGATAGTTGCTAACCACACTTGGCTTTTGAGCACTTTAAATCAGGCCAATGCAACTGAGGAAGTGACTTTTAGACTTTATTTAATTTTACTTATTTATTTACTTATCAAAATTAAAAAAAATTACTTGAGAGAAAGCAAGAGAGAAAAGGAGAGAGAAAAGAGAGAGAGAAAAGAGAGAGAGAGAGCACTCAAGTGAAGGGAAGCGCTGAGGGAAAGGGAGAAGTGAACTTCCTGCTGAGTGGGGTCCTGATGCAGGGCTCAATCACAGTACCCCTGGGATTATGTCCTGAGCTAAAGGCAAACACTTAAGCGACTGAGGTACCCCTAAATTTTGTTGAGTTTTAATTACTTTAAATTTAAGAAGTCATTTGTAATTAGTGACTACCTAATGGATAGTGTAGCTTTAAAGTGATAGATAAGGTCATATTTATAAGGCTTTAGGACAAATGTGTGTACAAATGAGGAAACTTGCAGTCCATTTTCTTAAAATTGCTGTGTTTGTAGGTTCTGGTTACTTAGGTACAAATTTTAGAAAACCAGTGGGGTTTCATTTACTCATTTGTGTAACAACCTTCAAAGTAACAGAAGCCACTGTGTGGCCCATTATATTGTGCTTAAAGCAGACTCAGTAATTAGCAGGAGAAACATAGAGAAGAGTATTTGGAAACTCAAACATGCCTCAAGCAAAAAAGGTTTCTGAGTTAAAGTGGTATGAACCTCAAAACTACACTGGCAAGTGAGGAAGAAGGAATGAGTTTAATGGCATTATAAATTTAGAATTTTTTTTGGTCCTGTTAGTCCAATGTCTAGGTAAGTAATAAATCGCCTGTCTCAGAAATTTTATAAAGTAACCAATGCATAAGCAGATATTATTAAAACAAACCTTTTAAATAGCTAATGCAGAGTTTACTGCCAGGAACAAAGTAATCTGGGAATTTTAGCAGTACATCAAAGGAGGAGCAGAAAATGCACAGATACTCACTTTGATTCTTCCGTCAAATGTGACAGTAATGCCCCATCATATTTTATTGTCTGCTTCAAAAGTCAGAATCAAATGTGTTTTAGTGATAACATTTAAATGCATAATGCTTATTGGTCTTAGGCTGAGATTTTAGTGTCCTGATCGCTGCTCCTTCTCTCTCACTCCTCCCAGAAGAGATGGGGTGATTTCTCTTCTTGGTGAGATTTGAAGGAGAAACAAGGTTTATTCTTTTATGTTCTCAGGTCCTCCACTCTAATGTCAAAACCCAGCTCAGAGGGTGGAGGCCCAGACTGTTCCACTGATGTCAGTGTGGAGATGGTTAGCCTGTTCAGTTCTGGGGTCAGCCTCAGGAAGCCCATTTGCTGGCAGATCTCAGCTACATTTTTCAGTTTCAAATTTATCAATAGTAAAGATGAAGTTTGGTCTTACTTCTCAGTTCATAAGTCAGGTGGGAAAGAGAAGATATTTATTAGACTCCTTTGAAATCCAGTAGTTCTCACCTGTGCTAGGAAGGAATGAAGTTGAAGGTTGGAGATTGTCCATTAAAATCACTGGAGTTGCTTTTTCAAAGTGTATTTGTTCTCTTCCTTCTCTCCTCTTATCAACTAACCTCACTCCACTTCAGCCCCTGTACTGCCCCCATTGAGAACTGGCCTAGATATTGAGAAGACCCAGTTACAATTTTGCTTAGAGTAGATCTGCACACCCCACAATTCCTACTACACCAGGCTACTCTGCCATGAAACATCCTGTCTTGTTGGCTTGGGCTGGTCAAATATGTTAGGTTTACCTGGGCAGCCCCTCAGTACTTAACATAGCCATTGATCTAGGTAACTGGAATTATTGTTAAAATGTTCATGAATTTCAAATCCTACACTTATTTTAAATAACTAAGCATTATTATAGAATGGTTAAAATCATTATTTTGGTAGGAATTAAAAGCACCTCTAAGTCAAATACTATTCTTTTATATTCTTAATAGTATCATTTTATATTAATTCAGGGTCTATTCCTGAGGAAGTCAAGACAAATAAAATAAGTGCACTTGTCTTTTTGATGGCCATAAGTACATAAAAGAGAACCTAAAAAATAAAACAAGAAGTAACACACCAGGAAGATGGATCAACCTTGCTATAGGGTATTTTTCTAATGTATATAAATTTTTTTTCTAAATGAGTTTTTAGTAAGTTTTTAATCAGCCTACCAATTGGAGATTCCACTTTGTAACTACCAAATGATGATGATGATGATAATAATAATAATATTAAAGTCATGGGGAACCTATTGTGTACAAGATGTTGAGCCACCTTATAGAGACAATCTTTTAAAAATCCGAACCACACTTGAATTGAGTACTGCAATGGCAGTTTTATGGAAGAGAGACACAGAAGAACTTTGTCACGACTAAGCCTTTTAAACACATGAATGTTAACATCTTCCAGATGTTCTGAATGGATTGATATTTGAGATACATTAAAAAAAAAAAAAACTGCTACCCTTATGTACCATCTCCTTCTCCATTTGCTCTGACTAGGTTGTGTTTTAGATACTCGCTCTACTAGAAGGTTCTAAATCAGGAAGCTTGACATTTTTTCACCTTTGGTATTTCTGAGGATTATCACTTAATGGTGATCTAATTAATATGGAGTCATGAGAGGATATTATATTAGAATTAATCCATAATTGATCTGTTGACTGGCACAATGAGTATGAACATAAATAACAGGAATATGCATAACAAAGCCAGTATTGGCCTTAAGTATGCTTTCTGCTCTGTAAAATTGAGTGGAATGCATCTGAGGAAAACATTGATTTAAAAAGTGAATAACTGATTTCTGGCCATACTTATCCAAAATTTTATTATGGGGAAAAAAAGAATTTTTCATGGGTCAACTTTCATCAGTTTTGTTTGTATACTTTTTACTATATTAACAAGTTTGTATACTTCTGAATAACATATATATATATATGGATATGTATATATATCTATAGATATAGATATATTTCCTCTAGACTGGTACAAATTATGTTCTCAGTTGCTCCAATAAAGTTATAGAAGCTACATTTAACACAACTTCAAATATAGCAAAGATGCTTTAAATGTGTTCATATCTGATGAAAGGAATTTAAAATATTTCATATAAAAGTACAAGTAAAATAATCCTAATAAATGCATGAAGGTTTATTTTTAGTGTGATATGAGAAGTTAAACATATGAGATTGAGATCTTTTACTAATAAAGAAAATAATATTGTTAACTTGTGTGAAGAATATTGACCTGGCAGATATGTATTATTCACAAAGGAAATTAGGAAAGCTATGTATGAATAAATGTATGTGCAGGAAACATACAGTTGACTTATGAGCAATGTGGGGATTAGGTGCACCAATCCCCTTGTGCAGTGGGAAATTGGTTTATAACTTTTGACTTTCTCAAACCTTAACTACTAATAGTCAGTCTATTGTTGACCAGAAGCCTTACTGATAACACAAATGTGTATTTTATATGTTATATGTATTATGTACTATTCTTACAATAAAGGGAGCTAGAGAAAAAATGTTAAGAAAGTCATAGGGAAGAAAAGATACATTTACAGTGCTGTATTTATAGAAAAAAAAAGTTATGTATAAGTGGACTGCAGAGTTCAAACTCATGTTGTTCAAGGGTCAACTATAAATCCATATTCTAGAATGGTTGGATGATATTGACCCTAACAGTATGAAATGAATCCCTCTTTCATGATAAATAATACTGTAGCAAGTTCAGGATTTGCTTTTTGGTGTGTGGATGTTTTATGTGTGGGCATGCATACATGTGTAATAAATTAAAGTTGCCAGCAAAATGTGAATTGAGAACATCTCTTCCAAAATAAGTATCCTCATCTTCTGGTGAATGTTTGAAATTCTACCACACAGCCTGCTTTATTTCTTTAGTTTAAGACTGTCCTAAGTGACTAAAATGCAAAACTCATTGATTAGGAGACCCTTTAGGCAGTTTGCTATCTAATGAAAACAAGGCCATTAGGGTCAGATAGGCTGGCTGAATGGCCATAGGCAAATTATTTATTGTATAAAGCCTTTAATTTTCTCTAGGGAAATAAGGAGCAGTAGTTATTCAGATTTGGTGTGAAAAAGAAATGAAAAAAACTGTAACAGTAATCACTAGCTGGCATGTGGATGGTGCTTAAAACTCACTGTGAATGGCTGTCTGAAATTCTTGTGACTTGGTTTCAAAACTAGGTAATAAGGGAAAGAAAACATGGTATCAGGTTTTCAAAGGATGCTCAGAAAGAAATGTTAGCAAGGCCCTGGAAGGGGAAATCCTATAGTCAAATTTGGTCTACTTTTAAGTATGGTCAGGCAGATTTATAAGAATACATTTGCCTAACAAGTTGTGAACCAGCCCCATGCTTTAAACTAGATGTGAATCTTTGAATTTTTTTTTCCTGTGGAAATCGAGTATGTTAAAACTACACTTTATTTTCTGTGTATAACATATTTTCTGAGTCAGAAATGTTATTTTAACACCTTGTTTGGAAATGTTAACCTTAAAAATAAAACTCTCAATTATGTTACCTGCAGAAATGGGTTTATTTGGGAATAGGGACTCATAATTCTAGACAAGAAAGCTATGGTAAAACCCTAGGCAAGTCCAACAAACAAAGGAGAGCAACCTTATTTTACGGAGGAGGAGGAGAAAGCTGAGAGGGTTTTACTTTGAAGGAAAGTCCATTGGAGGAAATCAAGCTTTTGGGGTAATGATGTAGAGTTGCTGAGGTCATTGATTTCTTGTAGGAGATGCAATATACATCCTCTCCTGTTGTGACATGTAATTGATGATCCTCTCCAGTTGATCATTCTTTTGTTGTTTTCTGTAGCTGACAGTTCTTTTGTAATTGGCATTGGGTGGTAAGGCCCTTCTGGCCTTGGGACTCCACGATAGTGAGGTTTCCCTTTATTAATTTTCGCAGAAAAAAATACAATACAAATAGTGCTTAAAAGGCATAAAGAGTGGGAAATTGCTTGGAGAAGATTTAACACTTCACAAATAGAAGCACACTCAAATAGTTTTGCACAGCCGGTAGTGAAAATAATTGAATAGTAAACGCAGCCTAGGAAGCTTAAAGACAATTCACTCTTTGGTGTTAATAAAATGTAAAATTCACCTGTCAGCAGTTATAACCTTGGACATCTTGAAGTTTGAACAGCTTAGAAGAGTTATAGAGCCTGATTTTTTTTGTTGTTGTTATGACTTATATTTGATGAACGTTTCTATTTTAAAGTATTTCTTATATAAATTATTCTTTACACCTCTGATCTTTCTTCAAAGGTGTGTAACCTTTTAAATTACTTATGTGAAGTCTATGCAATAAGACTTTATCCTGCACTTAGTAGATGTTACATTGCATTCCAGAGACTGGCAACTAATAAAACACATAAAACAGGTACATAAACATATATTTAAAATATAAAATAGAGGGGTACCTGTGTGGCTCAGTCAATTAAGGATCTGCCTTTGGCTCAGGTCCTGGGATCAAGCCCAAGTTGGGTTCCCTGCTCAGTGGGGAGCCTGCTACTCCCTCTCCCTTCGCCCACACTCATGCTCCTTCTATCTCAACTAAATAAGTAAAATATTTAAAAATTAATTAAAAAATATATAATAGAATGTGGTGAGTGCAGTGCAAAAATAATATTGGTTTACAAATTAGAGGAACCATTATATCTTCGATTAAATATTCATTTTGAGACTTGGAAAATATTTCCAAGTAAGATAGCCAGAGTTTTTCCCTCTAAACGCTGTGAAGATACCCAAATAATGTTTTATATTGTCTGTTCTATGCTACCAGTGTCTTGTGAAGCACATGCTTCTACTCTTGGGAAGTAATAGGCTATGGTGTATCTCTCCTCACTGTAAAGGTACTATTTTACACGGGTGAGACACTGCTTGCTTTCCAAGATTGCTGAGAGCTAGCAGTTTTTGCCTGCTATGTTGGGTTTGTTGACCAAGAAGGAGAAGCTGTAAAACAACCAAAAGTGTTTATTTAGGGTTTTAGAGATTGCAATCTGGGAGATACAGAGTGGACAAAAATTGAAAATGTGCTCAAATGGCAAGTGAAGAGTATAGGCTTATAGAGGCAAAAAAACCCACAAAGTTACATAACTTGCTTTGCAGGAATTATGATTGGTGCTGACTACATGATTGACTATTTAGCTAATAGGTGTTACATTATCCTTATTTCACCCAGAGTACAAAGGTGTGTTCCAAAAGTGTGTTCCAAAAGGTGGTCATAGGTGCAACTTGCAAAAGTCAAAAGTCCAGGACATTATAAAAATTGAAACCGATGTTCATGGGTCTTCCCTAGTATCCTCCCAGCCCTATTTTGAATGAATTTCTTAGCATGCTTGCTTCACTTTGGAATCTTCTTTTGCAGGTTTTTGGCCAAACAACTTGAAATTAAATTGTTCTATTATTCCTGTGCCAATTAAAATTTAGGATGATTTGTTTATATTAGTGCATGTGTTTTGTTTTCTTTACTCAAGCTTCCTTGTGTTATAACCTCTCCCAACACATGACATTCTTCTTATTCATTAAACTGCTAATAAAATGCTGGAGTTTAAGCAGTAGGCAAAACTGGTGAATTATTTAAAAAACAAAAACTAATTCTCAGTGGTTCATGGAGCAAGGCAGTTTAAATTTGCACAAAATGTGTGCTTTCTGACTCATTCACAGCAACTCTTTTTGTCCTACAAACCGTTTCTTCCCAGTGGGAAACAAATCAGATCATACACCTTTGTAAGTGTATTGTGTGCTATAGGGAAAGGTGTTGTCTATTCACAGTGATGTGGGTGGATCTGCTGACACAAGGCAAATAATACCTTTAGTATTTAGCCTTAGATGTAAGGTGTGAGCTAAAGGCCATGATTCTGGTGTTGCTGTGTGCAGTTAGGTCTCAATTACTTCTGCAAATGGAGAGGGGCAGGGGTCTCATGCCTTGACACAGTGATTACTAAAATACATTTCAAATATACAAGGTGTATATTTAGTTTTTGGATTCAATTATGTCTTTTTCAGTAGATAACATTTAAAAATAGTTTTGTGGCCATGTCAAAATTTTGCTTTCTTTTCTGAATAGTGGTTAGATAGAAAAGGGAAGTGATTCCAAATGGTGTTATGTGGTAGAAACTACATGGAATTGATTTTAGCCTGGTTATGCAGCCGACTCTGTACTTCTTATGTAGTTCATTTACCCATTCATTCAATAAATGCATGTATTCTCAGCATTAAGGACATAGTAGGGAGCAAGTCTCTAATTTCATTAACTGTATCATTTAGTTGAAAATAAAGAGATAAAATAACAAAAATACAACATGATTTCAGTTAGTCATTTGTGCTTTTGTAAAATTTTATAACCAGATTAATATGTACAACACTAACTGGGAGTGGGGGCACCATTAGCTAGAGCAGTTGGAACTGGCTTCCTTGAGACAGCAGCATGAAGGAGGTTTAGAGGGTCTTCAGGAGACAGTGGTGCAAGTGGGCTGAGCATATCAGAGAAAGACCATGACCTTGAAAAAGAAGGGCAGAGTTGAAGGACAGCAGGAGAGAAGGGGAAGGAGCTAGCTTCCTTAAGGTGTGACATTATGGAATACATATGTACCATATAAATCACATAGCAATGGAGACTGTGGGAACCTACTGGAAAATCTGTTTTTCTTTGTACAGGGGATGCTTAGTCTTCAGTTTGTGAGAAGGAATTTCACAGATTCCCTCAGAATTCATGTTAAAGTTATTTTTGGGTATTCTGAAATTCATTTCTTTCATTGTAGTCATTATAAAACTTACCTAGGCTATGGGGACATTGCATATTATTCTAATTTTGTTTCCTTGAATATTTGGTGGATTGATTTGATATGGTTTTCCCCATTCTTGTAAATAATGTTCTATCTGTAATGAAAAATAAGAATAAGAAATAAGAAGGATACAACAGTTTCTAATACCTTTTCTATCAGGTGACTCATACAAACCTGTATATCCATATGCCCCTCCTATAGATAGAACTTCCTATGTTTTACATAAATTTCTTACAGCTATAAGCAAAAGTGCATGTGTGTATATGTGTACATAAACTCAAGCACACATGTTTTGCCACATAACTATTTTTGCATCTTATCTGTTAAGTGGAAAAGTAGTGATTGCTTTCATTCTATCTCAGTGAAGTTAAATGTATTGATGGGTTTATGATTAATGCTGTGCTACTCATTAAAAAATTATTTAGGGGATCCCTGGGTGGCTCAGCGGTTTAGCGCCTGCCTTTGGCCCAGGGCGCGATCCTGGAGTCCCGGGATCGAGTCCCACATCGGGCTCCCGGCATGGAGCCAGCTTCTCCCTCCTCCTGTGTCTCTGCCTCTCACTCTCTCTCTCTATGTCTATCATAAATAAATAAATAAATCTTTAAAAAAATTTATTTACCAAAAACAAAGAAATAAATGCAAGGACACTCTTGTGACTAGACACATGTCAATAACATTGGTAGCACAGGGCATTTTAAATCACAGAGGAATAAAAAGAGAGCAAGAATGAAAGAAAAGACAGAAATCAGAGTGTAGTAGTTGTATGTACCTCTGTAACAAACCACTCCCCAGTGCAGTGGCCTGAAAACAATTTATTACTACTCGTGACTTTGTGGATGGTGTGGTGGTTCTGCTGTTCTTGCCTGCATTCTGTTATGCACACGCATCAAGCAGGCTGGTCAACTGTGATGGTGGTCCTCTCTCTGTGTGGCCTTTCAGCCTCAAGTAAGCCCGACCAACCTTTTCAAGGCATAATAATCTCAGGATTGTGAGAGGATGAGGACGAGACCTTCTTGTAAATTGCAGGATATCATTTCCATGGAAGTCACAGAGATGGCCCAGATTCAGGGGTTGGGAAAATAGACTCCCCTTCTTAATGGAAGACTCAGCTAACTTTTTAATCTGAGAGAGCTTGAATGAGATCATGATTAAAGAAGAAAGAAGGAACATGGTGAGTAGTATGGGGTAGGGAGAAGAGGGAAGAAGGGGGTGGGAAAGAAGTGAGAAGGGTGACATTTAAAATACTAAAGTGAAAGTTGCAAATATTTCTTCCATGTTTCATCCTGATTTGGCTCAATTACATGTACAAAGTCTTCCAAGGGTTTGGAGACTGGACCTGGAGCAGAAAAAGGAAATGAGAAAGGGGGTAGTGGGCAGAGAGAGCAACAAAGGGAGAGAGTTACTGAGAGATGAGTAGGGGATCTAGAAATGAACCCACATCTAATTTTAGCTCAGTCCTTGGACAAAATCAAAGCATTTGCTAGGCAGCATATTATAGAATACAGATCTCTTGTTCAGAGGAGCAACCTGGCACAGGAACACTTTTCAGTGTGACATCAAATAGTACCCTTTTTTGAAGTAGCTTTTCTTTGAGCAGTGATGATTTTATGTCTACTGTACATAATTTGAGGATGGACTCTCATGCTTTGGGCTAATGCATCACTACATGGAACTGGTGCAAACTGATGTATTAGTTTGATAAAGCATTCAAATGGAATCTGATAGTTTCATTAATGTCTGAGAAAGGACTATAAAAGCAAAATCAATTAGTAGTGAGGCAGAGGAAAAATTAGGATCCTTTTATTTAAATCATTGAAGATGGAAAGAGTAAAAAATATTGCATGTCTCTGTTTGTATCTTGGCAGACAGACTGTATTGTTGCTTAGAGAGCAGTGGTCCTCATTCTCATTAGGGTAGATTATATAATAGACCCATTAATCCTAACCCTTAAATTGACCAGCTGAATCTGTGAAGATAAACAGGCTCCTATGGCTTTGCGTGGACAATCACTGGATGGAAGTCGTATTTGGATTCTATTTAACATATTACTTATCTTTTTTCTTTCTCATTTCTTTTTCTTTAAGCTTTCAGACTTACCAAGTACTTCACTTGGACTCCAGAGAACCAAGTTCAAAAGTCTTAGGCAGCATTCAACCTCACTTTCTGCACTCTGGGGCCACTTCTATGTAGCACAATATATTTCACAGTCCCTGAGTCCTGTGCAAGGGAAGTATGGTTGTTGGGTTGTTGTTGTTTTTCCTTCAAGGTCTGTTTTTCATCAGTTTTGCATACTACAGACAAACTGTTGGTAAGTTTTTCAACCATTGGAGATCTCAAAGCAAAAGTCCGATATGAGAACTTTGTCACTTTTGTCCCACAGGGACAAAAATAAATTCCTGTTTAAAGTCTTCTTTGCTGGAAATAGTTTTCCATAGAGATATGATAGGAAACTAAACATATACAAATTTCAACCTAGTAAGAGAGGAAATATAGGTAGTCACCTTTCCTCCAGCTACAATTCCTACTGGAGGAATTGTAATTGTTTGTATTTTATAGTGCTCCCGAGCTCTGAAACACCCGCAAAAAATAAAGTGGAATTATTCTATCGTTTTAATGAGTGGTTCATCTGATCAAGATGAGTGCTCACCCCTCTTGGCACTATCTGATCTAAAACCATGCAATATTTCATGCTTCCACTGCATTCACTCTGTATTGGGCTTCTTGGTCTCCACTATTCTTTTGGATTTGAAATAGCTGGTATTCACAAGACACCTTTGTGATTGGGCCTGTCAGTTTGTTGGCTGGTTGTATAACATGATCATTTCATTAAAAAAAAACATTAAATTGCTGATACAAGAGAGAAGCAAAACGTGTGCCACTTATTTAAAAAAATATTTTCTATTTAGATTTAAAATAGTCATAAAAAATAAAAATAAAATAGTCATAGGTCTCTACAGTCTTAGAGGAGCTTTTTTAGATTACATATATTAACATAATTATGGCATTCTTGTTCTTTCTAAATGAGTGAATTTCTTATCATTATAGGAAATTCAGACCTAAAACAGTAGTTGCTGAGTCCAGGAGAATAATCCCAAACTAAAACTCCAAAGCCACAGGAGAAAATATAATTTTTGTACATGCATGAATTGAAGAGATTTCAAGTTCAAGTTTTATTAAAGAGGGCTCAGACATACACAGGCTTGCTTTTATTCCCAGAACTACATATACACTGGGCTAACACATCCAAGCACTATTCATTGATGTTTCTGGATCATGACCTTTGACCTTGCCTTAGATGCCGCTGAAACTGGAACAAAAAAATCTTTTACTTTTATCCACACTTTAAGAACAAAATTTGAGTTTCATCTCAGCTATGCATGTAATTCTGATTGAGTACTTTCTTTTTTAAAGAAAGATTTTTTCATAAAGCCATTTAATTTTAATGTTAAATAATGGACAAGGAAATGAATATAGCTATTTTATTCTAGACAAGTAGCTTAGTAATAGAAAATAGGTTTATATGTAAGGACCCTTTATAATTTAAGGGCCATATCTTAAACTCTTGCTCCCTAACCTTTTATAATTTTCTTGGATAACAACTGCCCTGGATCAATACATTTATTTTTTCTTCTACCCAGGATGCAGAGAATTGTTGGGAAAGTCACAAGTGTTGATTTCTAGTACAGTAGACACATATTCTTCTCCTCAAGTTCTTGATCTTACTCTGTAACCAAACCAAAGCTGTTCAAAACAATGCCACCTGATTACTCTCTGCAGCTATGAGACACCTTCAGTGTTTTTTTAATGCCTTCTGTCTGACTCCTCAGATCTAGCTGATGGCGTCAACTAGTATTTACTCTGCAGAGTAAAAAGACATCAATATATAGCATTTTGGTGCTCAAAAATACGTGTTAAATTAAATGCTTAATATGCCTGTTTGAGTTGAAATCATGTATATGTCAGCCTGGACTCTCTTTGAAAATCTTACGAAGGCAGGCTTATCCTATTACTTTCTATAGCTATACAGTCTTATAAATTGTAGGTATTCAGTGGAATGTATCTCTGTATGTTTTAAGAAGATGCTAGTAATAACAGCATGTAAATTTGCTACCCCTAAGTTAAAATTTCTTGTTAAGGTTGCCCATTAAATCATGGAAGACTTACTGGCTAACATGACATTTTTCAGTGTTTGAAGATAGCTATCAGAAAGACCCTTAATTTAAAGGTATTTTTTTTTTTTTTTTTTAGCAGCCATAATGGATTTATACCAATTTGGTGCAGTCTTTCCTGCTCTTTTCTTTGAGGTGATGTACAGACATACATAGTGTGGTTTGCAAAGAGGACAATCATAGAAGCTGTGTATCCCCACTGATGGGTTTTGATGCATTTCTTTTGTCCCAAAAGTCTGAGACTTTAATGAGTCAACTACTGACAGCCCTAGAGAAGGTGTGGATAATAATTCCTATTATGTACAAAAGCAGATATATCATGAATTCATAAGAGCTATGTAAAGTATTAAACTATCTTTCTGGGGCAACTGTATACAATGTTAAAGAAGAGAGAACCCACCAAGCCATGTAGCCAATATGACCACAAATCGAATATATCTCATTTCCTTGTAAATTTGAATTGTAGCTCTTTATTCCCTGTTGTATAAACTAAAAGTTAAGTCAATTATTATTTTCTCTCTGTGGTAGTAATATTACTTACTCAGGATATTCAGAACATACAATAGGTTATCCACCTAAATTTATATTAAATTTTAACTTTTATTTGAATGTATTTTAATTTTTTTTTTTTATTTATGATAGTCACACAGAGAGAGAGACAGAGAGAGGCAGAGACACAGGCAGAGGGAGAAGCAGGCTCCATGCACCGGGAGCCCGACGTGGGATTCGATCCCGGGTCTCCAGGATCGCGCCCTGGGCCAAAGGCAGGCGCCAAACCGCTGTGCCACCCAGGGTTCCCTTGAATGTATTTTATATTTCAAACAGATTTATTCTTTATTTCAAAACACAATGAGGTGAGTTTAAAATGACACAGAATAATTCCTCAGTGACTTGATGCCTAACCTAGCTCTATCCTTATCTAGCTGGGTGATTTTGAGTATGTAATTAATCCTCTCCTGGCTTGATTTATATGTGAAAGGGGGTAGGAGCAAGCTTATCTCTTAAAATCCATTCCAATTATAAATTGATAGAATTTTAAAGCACAGGGTGTGAAGTGCATAAAGGAGGTATTATATTTTCCAGATGGGGAAATCAAGGCAAACAAAATCATTTTTTTATTTAAAGCCATTTTTTTTGGGTGTGTAGTAAACTCACTGATGGACTTAAATGGAAAAAAAAAAAAACCAAACTCATGACTCTTTATTCCAAGCACATGTCACTTTACTACTTCTTGGAAGAAATATTGAATGCAGTAAAGTACTCAATCTCAGCTGTGTGTAAGTGCTTTGAGTTCCGTGTATTGCCTTTTCTTTTTGTGCCTAAGTATACATCAGTAATTATCTTAATTTGATTTGCTGCCATTTGAATAAAATGGAAGAAACCAGCACTTGTCTTAGTTTCCAACTGACTTCATTCTTTCCTGCTAGCAGATTTTCTGTCTGGTTGTGTTTCAGATGGAATGACTTGACAGATTCCTTTTAAGTTAGAATCATTGACTCAATTATGGAATATCCTTCTTGTGCATAATGATGTTGTGAAGCATACTAGCAGAGGACAGACATGATGTCTTCACAAAATGATCATATTATCTAGTTTAGCAGATGAAACAGACGGGTAGGAAGCAAAGGCTGACACACTACTGGTGTAGCACCTCAGTTCTGTGCTTTGAACGGAGATTCCTTCTACTAACCTGCATTCTGTCCAGCTATTAAAAATAACTCTTCTCTCCAACGACAGCTCATTCTGAGTTTATTGTGTCTGTGGAGAAAGGCTCTGAACCACATTTGGGTAGAGAAGAGTCTGGAGCTGATTGTGTCTTTCTTTTTTAAAATTATTATTGTGGTAAAATTACATAACATACTATTTATCATTTTAACCAGTTATAAGTATACAAATTCAGTGGCATTAAATATATTCTCAGTGTTATATAACCATCACCACTATGTATACTAAAAACTTTATTGTCCCCAACATAAACTCTGTACCCATTAAACATTAACTCCCCTTCCTTTTCCTAGCCTCTGGAAACCTCTTCACTTTCTATCTCTATGAATTTGTCTATTTAGGTTCTTTATTTAAGTGAAATCATACAATATTTTCCCTTTTTATGTTTGGCTTATTTCACTAATTAAGCATGGTTAGACCTATTCATGCTAAGAATGTATCAAAATTTCATTCCTTTTCGTGGCAGAAAAATGCCTCATTGTGTGTGTGTGTGTGTGTGTGTGTGTGTGTGTGTGTGTGTCACATTTGTTTAACCATTCATCCGTGGACTGACACTTGGGTTATTTCTATATTTTACCTATAGTGAATAATGCTGCAATGAACATCAATATACAAATATTTGAATTCCTGCTTTCAGTTATTTTGTATATACCTAGGAATTACATTTTTGGGACATATAGTATTTCTGTGTTCAATATTTTGAGAAACTACCAAACTGTTTTCCACAGGGTCTGTACCATTTTACATTTCCACCATTAATATATGAGATTTGCAGTTTTTTAGCATCCTTGCCAACATTTTATATATATATATAAATGGCCTTCTTAGTAGGTGTGAGGCAGTATTTCATTGCGGCTTTGATTTATATTTCCCTAATGACTAATGATATTGAGTGCCTTTTTATGTGCTTATGAAAGCCTTTTTTTGTAGCATGTATAATAAAGCATACTTTGTGTTTATGTTATATAGATACATTACTTGATAAGCTTTATACACACTCTTGATGTCTTAATCAATCAATATCTGTCCTTTCCCTGGGCTTGGACAGTTCTATCTGGCAAGTCTAGACTCTGTGATTTTTTTTTTAAGAAATCTTCCATATATTTCATTTTCTTGTTGACTCTAATCTACTATATTGGAACCTGATGTGGGGCTTGATCCCAGAACCCAGGGATCAGTACATGAGCCAAAGGTAGAAGCTTAATCAACTGAGCCACTCAGGCGCCCCTACTATATTTTGTTAAAGAAAGCCATCTGTAGCAGCTCTTGAACCCAACCAAAGATATGTGAAAGCATTTTAAAGTTTTTGTAGTAATGATGGTTAGTGAGAAAGGTGTTAAGCAAGGGTCATTCATTTTGAATCAAATAACTATTAACCTGTCACATTTATGTTTATAAAATATCTCTTTGAAAGGGAGACATTATAAAATTATTTTTCCAGGTTTCAATATCTGAGATACAAAAATACAAGGTGAAGGCTAGTCATATAATAATTGGAATATTTTACCAACATTAATTATTTGTAGTTCATGTCGGAAAAGCGTGTTGGTGAATTTTTAGAAGAGAAAAAGAATGTGGGAAAGTTTCATCAAGGATATTTTTCCCCATTGATTTGAATTTTACTGAAGGAAAAATATACAATTAAAATATTCATTTTGTTTAAAAAATGGGCAGATAACTACATAGATATCATTTCTTGATAATGGAAACAGATAACTTTGATAAATCTATAAGGAATATCCTTAGTAATTTGTTTATTTTGATGGTTCCTTTAGTTTTTTTTTTTTAACTGACTACCTAGAAAATTTAACCTTATAGGGAAAGTTTATGACCTCAGTTTCATAGTGATAAGGTCTCCTGACTACTTGAGTACACCTGTCTCTCAGAAAACATTTACATTTTCTTTCGAAGACCTTGTGGGATTTTAAGTGTAGCTTTAGTGTAGTAACACAGTGAGACACTGACACATTAGCGTGAAGGCTTTATTTGGTATAGCTACCACTTAATGCAGAGTAGAGCTCTTATAGAATGGGCTTAGGCATCAGAACACTTTGGTTATGGATACAGGCTCTTGATTTGAAGTTGAATCAAGATTCCCTAACTTACTAAATTTTAGAAATTTGGGAAGTTGCTTAATCACTACGTAACTAGTTTCTTCATCTTTATAATAGGCATAACAAAAATACTGACTTTGGAGGGACATTTTGAAGATTAAATAAATGAATCCAAGTAGCAGAATGCCTGATAAATATGTGTTGAGGAAGCATTAGCTGCTAATGAAATAGTAATAATTTTGGTAGGGGTATAAAGAGAAGAAGAAAGGGTATAAAATGCAATTTCTAGGCACTTGCTATTCCTTCATTCCAGTTGGAGCCCTACAGACAAGACAGAAGAAATGGATTTCCTGGGAGGAGACGGTGTAGAAAGTTATGCTGGAGGTGGAGCTGAACGGTGGGCAAAAGCAGACTTCCCTGCTATAATAATTCACCACGGGCCTGAGTATATGAAACATTGAAAACCATACATAAGGAAAAACATCATAGAAAATGACTTTCCAAAATGAGTCAGAAATGCTTTCTGAAGATGATGAAGAAAAAATCCACATGTTTTTAGGTTTTGGTTCTTAGAGTGAATCATTTGCGTGAATTTCTCATCAAGTCCTGTTCCTTGAGTATAGAATTACAAGGACAGAACTGAAGGCCTTGTTTTTTTTTGTTTTTTTTTTCAACTTTAAAACAAATTTTGTTGAACTATAATTAATGCACAATTAAATCCAGCCCTCTTGTGAGGTACCTAGGTGGCTCCGTCAGTTAAGCACCTGACTCTGTTTTGGCTTAGGTCATGATCTCAGGGTTGTGAGATAGAGCCCCATGCACAGTATGGAGAGTCTACTTCAGATTCTCTCTTGCTCTCTCCCTCTACTCCTCCCCCTCATGCTGTCTTTGTCTCTCAAATAAATAAATGAATAAATAAATAAATAAATAAATAAATAAATAAATAAATCTTAAATAAATCTTATATATACCTGTGTAACCACTTCAACAATCAAGATATAGAAGTATACTTCTATTACTCCCCAAATTATCTGGTTTTACTTTGTAGCCAGTCCTCCCCACCATAGTTTCAGGCAATACCTGATCTACTTTTTGGAATTACAGACGAGATTGGATTTTTTGTTGTTCTAGAATTTTATTTAAATGGAATCCTATAGAATATACTCTTATATTTGGCTTATATCATTCAGCAAGGGAGTCCTATTAAAGTAAGTTTAAAAAAAATAAAGTAAGTTTTTTTCCTGTAGAAAAGGCATTGTACCTTATACAAATTCAAATTTTTAGCTAAGGCTTTAAAAACTACCAAACTGTGCAGGAAAATTGAAAATTAAAGGACAGAGATTACTATATGCCTGCATGGTTCTATGTAGCATGGGTATGGCCTTGGTGACTCATTCCAGGTGTTAAAATGCATGGCGGAGGGTGGCTTCTTCCAAGAGTATAATTAATGCCTCTCCCTCCATTATGCTGTCATGTCTAAGTAAATTCTTCACTTGAATTCAACTGGAAACATGGTAGGATGAGTTTCTGTGGTTTGCTTCTCTTTATTTCTTAGAGTTGATCAGTTTTGGTATTTCCCTTTGTGCTGGGATCAACAAGGGAAATGTCTAATCATCTTGAAATTCCCAATTATCATGTTGGGTTGTGTCCAAAATAATCAGTGCTCTACAGTATGCATAATTTTTTGTTAGGCACTTCAGTTACAGGCCTTGCTCTAGAAAAGCATGTATACATTGGGATGGGATTTGTGAAAGAAATTTAGGGATTTACCTAGACCTTAAAATTGATAATGTTTTAATTGTGACAAATAAGGAGGCATTCTTAGATGAGGGGGAAAAATAGCAATAAAAGCTAAAATGTTGGAAGGATATGGAAGAAATTGGCAAGACAGGTAATATATGATGTATACCATATAATCTGTTTTATCCATTGTACTGGAAGTAAATTGAGAATGGAGATGCTGCCTTCTTCCACTTTATTTGCAGCATTTAGCACAGTGCTAGGTACATAGTAGGTACGCAATAAACATTGTTTGAAGAAATGAAGGAGTGCATGGAATTTCATGGCAAGCACTGGGCCTAGTGGGGAGTAGCTCTGTCTTTACTGTGCCTATACAGTTAAGAACCAAGACCATAAGATACCTAGGAATAAACCTAACCAAAGATGTAAAGGATCTATACCCTCAAAACTATAGAACACTTCTGAAAGAAATTGAGGAAGACACAAAGAGATGGAAAAATATTCCATGCTCATGGATTGGCAGAATTAATATTGTGAAAATGTCAATGTTACCCACGGCAATATACACGTTTAATGCAATCCCTATCAAAATACCATGGACTTTCTTCAGAGAGTTAGAACAAATTATTTTAAGATTTGTGTGGAATCAGAAAAGACCCCGAATAGCCAGGGGAATTTAAAAAAAGAAAACCATATCTGGGGGCATCACAATGCCAGATTTCAGGTTGTACTACAAAGCTGTGGTCATCAAGACAGTGTGGTACTGGCACAAAAACAGACACATAGATCAGTGGAACAGAATAGAGAACCCAGAAGTGGACCCTGAACTTTATGGTCAACTAATATTCGATAAAGGAGGAAAGACTATCCATTGGAAGAAAGACAGTCTCTTCAATAAATGGTGCTGGGAAAATTGGACATCCACATGCAGAAGAATAAAACTAGACCACTCTCTTTCACCATACACAAAGATAAACTCAAAATGGATGAAAGATCTAAATGTGAGACAAGATTCCACCAAAATCCTAGAGAAGAACACAGGCAACACCCTTTTTGAACTCGGCCACAGTAACTTCTTGCAAGATACATCCACGAAGGCAAAAGAAACAAAAGCAAAAATGAACTATTGGGACTTCATCAAGATAAGAAGCTTTTGCACAGCAAAGGATACAGTCAACAAAACTCAAAGACAACCTACAGAATGGGAGAAGATATTTGCAAATGACATATCAGATAAAGGGCTAGTTTCCAAGATCTATAAAGAACTTATTCAACTCAACACCAAAGAAACAAACAATCCAATCATGAAATGGGCAAAAGACATGAACAGAAATCTCACAGAGGAAAACATAGACATGGCCAACACGCACATGAGAAAATGCTCCGCATCACTTGCCATCAGGGAAATACAAATCAAAACCACAGTGAGATACCACCTCACACCAGTGAGAATGGGGCAAATTAACAAGGCAGGAAACCACAAATGTTGGAGAGGATGCGGAGAAAAGGGAACCCTCATACCCTGTTGGTGGGAATGTGAACTGGTGCAGCCACTCTGGAAAACTGTGTGGAGGTTCCTCAAACAGTTAAAAATATACCTGCCCTACGACCCAGCAATTGCACTGTTGGGGATTTACCCCAGATACAAATGCAATGAAACGCCGGGACACCTGCACCCCGATGTTTCTAGCAGCAATGGCCACAATAGCCAAACTGTGGAAGGAGCCTCGGTGTCCATCAAAAGATGAATGGATAAAGAAGCTGTGGTCTATGTATACAATGGAATATTACTCAGCCATTAGAGAAACGACAAATACCCACTATTTGCTTCAACATGGATGGAACTGGAGGGTATTATGCTGAGTGAAGTAAGTCAGTCAGAGAAGGACAAACATTATATGTTCTCATTCATTTGGGGAATATAAATAATAGTGAAAGGGAATATAAGGGAAGGGAGAAGAAATGTGTGGGAAATATCAGAAAGGGAGACAGAACGTAAAGACTGCTAACTCTGGGAAACGAACTAGGGGTGGTGGAAGGGGAGGAGGGCGGGGGGTGGGAGTGAATGGGTGACGGGCACTGGGGGTTATTCTGTATGTTAGTAAATTGAACACCAATAAAAAATAAATTAAAAAAAAGAACCAAGACCAAGTCCTTGTTTCAATAATGAGCAGAATTGTATATGACTTCTCAGAATATGAAGACCATGTAGGAGGCAGCAATGCCCCCTCTAAACTCTGAGGAACGCTAAACCTAAAAACCTTATTTGAAAAAAATGACAGAGACCTACTTTTTTATTCAGCCTGAAACTTAATGTTTATATTAACATATACATTTCAATTGAAATAACTTTATGGGTCCTTCCCAGGAATCTCTGAAACAATCTATACTCCTATTGCAAAATTGAATTTATTTACGAGTTCTCAAGACTTAAAAAAAAAAAAATGAGCTCCACACCCAGCATGATGGAGCTCAACAAGGAGCTTGAACCCACGACTTGAGATCAAGACCTGAGCTAAAATCAAGAGTCAGACACTTAACCAGCTGAGCCACCTGTGTGTCCCTCTCAAGGCATTTTACTTTCCAACACTTTAAGAAAAAAAAAAATCAGAATAAGATCAGTCATCAGAAATAGTGAGTTATTGTAGAGAATAAGGTAAAATAGAGAAGAATATCCGTATCTGTGTCCTTACCATGTCCCAACAAGCTGGCTCTTTAAAAAATATGACCACTTAATTTAATGTTTATCCTAGACAAAACCATGAACTCCTTGAAAGGAAGCAAGCCTTAATTTAGGAGTTAATTATACTTTGTCCAATGACTATTGTTTCCAACCCACACTAAATCGGCATTTCTTACTAAGAGAGAAAAGTACAGTGATTAATTTATTTTGAAAAATTTGTAAGTTTCAGTTTAAAAAAACCTCCTGGCACTTCTATAATTTGACTACTGTTTTTAGTTTAATTATATATATATATTATATATTAAAGATTTTATATATATAATAATTTTATATATATAAAATGTATATTTATATATAATTTATATATAATTATTATTTAATTATATATTATATATATTAAAGGTTTTATTTATTTATTCATGAGAGAGAGAGAGAGAGGCAGAAGGAGAAGCAGGCTCCATGCATGGAGCCTGATGTGGGACTCGATCCCAGGTCTCCAGGATCAGGCCTTGGGCTGAAGGCAGTGCTAAACCGCTGAGCCACCCAGGGCCTCCCTAGTTTAATTATATTTTAAATGCCATTTAGGATGTGCATGTTACTGATAAAAGTCTCTCCTCTAGAAAGTATCTGGAGTTACTAAACACAAATAATGAAGCAAATGAAACAGAGTCTTTGGGGATCCCTGGGTGGCGCAGCGGTTTGGCGCCTGCCTTTGGCCCAGGGCGTGATCCTGGAGACCCGGGATCGAATCCCGCGTCGGGCTCCCTGCATGGAGCCTGCTTCTCCCTCTGCCTGTGTCTCTGCCTCTCTCTCTCTTTGTGTGACTGTCATGAATAAATAAATAAAATCTTAAAAAAAAAAAGAAACGGAGTCTTTTTTATTTTAAAATTTTTAATTTAAATTTTAGTTAACATATAGTATAATACTGGCTTCAGTATTCAGGAGTAGAATTTAGTGCAGGGTCTTAAATAAATTGCTGCCTTTACGTGAGACCGAGTGTTTAAAATTATTGAAATTAATCTCAAACTTTAGCAAATAAGTGTGAGAGCATCAATGGCAGATGCCCAATCCCAGCAGTAAAACCTGGGAATTTTCACATCAGAGATTATCAGTTTTCCTTTGCCATAAGGATGAGCAAAGAAAGAAATTTTCTTTTCTAAAACCGGCACTAAAATTTTATAAGATTTCCGTAGAAAAGAGTAATTTCTTATGACATATGAGAGTACTAATCATTCTAAGTATAAAGATGAAATGTCCTGTCCTATTCCAAAATTAGTTTGTAATTGGGTTAAATTTTCTTCAATAGTTCATCATTATTTGTTGGTTAATCATCATATTTCAAAAATATTTCTTTGTGAAGTCACTGGAAAAATTTCCTCGTCCTAACTGTGGCTGGTCAGTGAGCATATTATAAATATTGCTCAGTGCAGTATTGTCCCAGATACTGCATATGAAAATTACTTGGTTTAAGTAATCTGTACTATTTTCTTGGTATTTTATTTTATTTTATTTTATTTTATTTTATTTTATTTTTATTTTATTTTATTTTATTTTATTTTTTTTTTATTTTTTAGATTTTATTTATTTATTCATGAGAGACACACACACACACACACAGAGGCAGAGACACAGGCAGAGGGAAAAGCAGGCTCCCTGCAAGGAGCCCGATGTGGGACTCGATCCCAGGTCTCTAGGATCACACCCTGGGCTGCAGGCGGGGCTAAACCACTGCGCCACTGGGGCTGCCCTGTTCTTGGTATTTTAATAACCAAATTGAAATATTGAAGACAGACCTTCTTTTTCTCTGTTCTATAAAAAATTCAGATATACCTAGTGTTGTTCATAGTCATGCCCTATACCTTTCTCCCTAAATATCTTTGCTTACACTTTTGCCTCTGCCTAGAATGTACATTACCTTGTCAAAATCCTACTCATCTTTTAAGATCCATTCATATTCTTTTATTCTTACTAATAAGTGATAACTGCTCTCCTGAAACTTTAGTTATTTGCATTTTCTTTTGACAATTATTGCATTCTGCTTTTCATTTATTTGTATTGAACATCAGCTATTAACCATACCATGAACTAGGCCACTGCTGAGTTTATATTGTGATAGGAAGGGTGGTTAACTTAACATACTATTAAAATAAAGGATGATATCTGCTGTAACAGATATCTGCTGTTCTATTCAAAATTAGGGTCTAGCTGGAGCAGTTAGTCAAGAAAAAGAAATAAAAAGCATCCAGATTGGAACTGAAGAAGTGAAACCATCTTTATTTGCAAATGACATGAGTTTGTTTGTAGAAAACCCTAAGAGAGACGCCTGGGTTGCTCAGTGGTTGAGCGTCTGCCTTTGGCTCAAGACCGGATTCTGAGGTCCTGGGATTGAGTCCCACAATGGGCTCCCTGGGCAGAGCCTGCTTTTCCTCTGCCTATGTCTCTGCCTCTCTTTTTCTGTGTTTTTCATGAATGAATACATAAAATCTTAAAAAAAGAAAACCCTAAGAAATAGATGTATAAAAACTATTAAAACTAATAATTGTATTCAGCAAGGTCACAAAACACAAGGTCAACATACAAAAATTAATTGCATTTCTGTAAACTGGCAATGAACAATCTGAACATGAAATTAAGAAAGTAACTTCATTTATGACATCATAAAAAAGAATGAAGTATTTAGTAATAAATCTAACAAAAGAAATGAACACTTAACCACTGAAAGTTGTGAAACATATTTGAATTCCAGGTCATGCCTCAGCTGCTCAACTACCTGAAGGCCGACAGACTGGGCAAGAGTGTCGATTGGGGTGTCCTGGCTATCTTCACCTGTGCTGAAAGCTGTAGACTGGGGATTGGCTACACAGAGGAATTTGTTTGGGAGCAAAATATAACAGATATACCCTAAAGACCTAAAGACACTGTAAAGCCTCACAGATGCTCTTAATCTCTTAGACCTTGCAAGTCCATTTCTACACTTTATCCTAAGAGACAAAAGTACAAAGTTGTTGTTTTAGGCGATGTGTAAATATTAGTGAAACAATAGTGTCCAGTGACAGGTAATTAAATAAATGTTGGTGAATCCCTTAAAAAAATAGTGAATAAAAGACAAGTGAAATAGATGAGAAAATGTTTGATGTTCATGGATTAAAAGATTTGCTATTGTTAATATGATAGTCTGCAAATTGATCTACTGATTGAACACAATCCATCTCAAAACCTACACTGCCTTTTTGCAGAAATTGACAAGCTGATTCATAAACCCATATGGAAGTTTAAAGGAACCAGAATAGCCAAAACAGTCTTGAAAAGGGAGAACAAAATTGGATGACTCAATCTACTTGGTATCAGAACTCACTATAAAGCTACAGAAATCAATACAATGTGCTATAATATATTAGTATAGACCAAGGGAGTAGAGTCTGGCAATAAAACCTTATAGTTTTGGCAAATTGATTTTTGACAAAGGTGCTAGGACAATTTTTTGGGGGAAAGAATAATCTTTTGAACAAATGGTTCTGGAACAACTGGATATGTATATGCAAAAGAATGATGTTGAACCTTTCCTTCAGACCATATACAAAAATTAATTCCACATGAATTATAGACTTAAATATAAGAGCTAAAACTGTAAAACTCTTAGAGGAAAATATAGGCCTAAATCTTTGAGATCTTGGGTTAGGTAATGGTTTCTTACAAATGATACCAAGAGCACAAGTGACAAAAGAAAAAAAAAAATGTGGTAAGACATCTCCACAAAGATTTCGGTATTCACATCCCAAAACCTGTGGTTACCTCAACTCACATGATAAAAGAGACCTTAGAGATATGATTAATTTAAGGATCTCAGCATGGGGAAATTATCTTGGATTATCTGGGTGGACCCAATGTAAACACAAGGGTCCTTATGAAGGAAAAAAAGGATGCAAGAGAGTCAGAGGAGGTATTGTGAAGACAGCAGGGGAATTTCAAGTGATGTGGGACTATGAGCCAATAAATGTGTGCAATCTCTAGAGGTTGGAAGAAGCAAAGAAACAGATTCTCTCAGGAGCCTCTAGAAGTAATGTAACCCTGCCAACACCTTGATTTTTTACCCATTGAGGCTCATTTTGTACTTTTGATGTCTACAATTGTAACTCAATAATTTTATGTTGGTTTAAACCATTAAGTTTGTGGTAATTTGTTATAGCAGCAGTAGAAACTTAATACATAGATAAAATGGACTTAATTGAAAGTAATTTTTTGTGCTTCAAAGGACATCAAATAAGTGAAAGACAGCTTCCAAAATGGGAGAAAATATTTGCAAATCATATATCTAATGAATTGTATCCAGAAAATATGAAGGACTCTTACATTTAATCATAAAAGACAAATAACTCAATTACAAAATGAACAGAGGCTCTAAATACACATTTCTCCAAAGAAGATATAAAATAGTCAGTAAGCACATGAAAAAATTCTCAACATCATTAATCATTAAAGAAATGTAAAGGAAAACCACAACGAGATACCACTTCATAACCACTATAATGACTATAATAAAAAAGATGGGCAATAACAAATGTTGGTGAAGATGTAAGAAATCGAAACCCTAATACATTGTTGGTGGAAATGTAAAAATGAGTCAGGTATTTTGGAAAATGGTTATTTGTTCCTCAAAACGTTAAACATGGAATTACCTATGATCTACCAGTTCTGTTGTTATATACCCGAGAATTTAAAACCTATTTTTATACAAAAATGTGTACATGAATATTCACAACACTTTATTTGTTTAAGGCAGTACATATTTCTTTCCTTTTGTTTTGCTAAGTGGTTTGCTAAAATTGATGTAACCCTGGAACTATGGGATAAGAAAGACATATACAATGGAAAAGAATTGGAACAATGTACAAAGGGATATAATGAAGAGAAAAAGATGGCGAGGGGTAGGGAGAGGGAAACTGATTCTGAAAAAGAAAGAGAATTAATAAATTATGGCAACTTATTAGGCACTCTGTACTTCCTGGTAATAGGAACCAGTCAATCAATTCTTTTTGGCTTTTGTTTACATCAGTCTATGAATTGCTACTGAGAGTCCTAACTATCAAGTAGCTATCTTTCCTAAGCACCTACTGTGTGCCAAACTGTTTTCTTAGTACTGTGTATATATTCTCATTTAATCCTTAAGCAGCTTTGTGAGATATGTACTTTATATTCTCTATTCTGTTGATAAAAAGACAGGTTTAGAGATCAGTAGTTTGCTCAAGCTTAGAGAGCTGTTAGTGGTGGAAGTAGGCTATTAAACATAGAGTGCAAGTTCTTTCACTTGCATTTCACAGCATTGTTCTGGGATGAGTGGTGCTAATGCCTCACAGAGAATGTTGACAAACCTACATCTGGAGAGTTGGAGAAATGGCAGCCATCACAATTCATACATATTTTAGTTCTCTATAGTACCTGTATGCTGTCTTTCAAATAGTCATTTATTCTTCAACATATTGTCATTGAATGCCAGATTACCCATGTAGAAGAAAGATCCTAACTCCAACACATTTATTCAACCAGGAAGGGATATACTTGTGTGCATATATATTTAAATGTATGTTAGAGTCTGAGCATTGTGATTTAAATCCATATTAATGTTTATAAGGAGCATTCGGGAGGAAATACGTTTTTAATTGAGAAGGGAAATAGAATTCAGAAAAAAGCTTTATCAAATGGAGTCTTGATGTAAATAAATCTGTGGTATTCAGGGTGAAGAGGAAGACATTCCAAGGAGAGAAAGAGTAAGTGACAAAAGCATGAAGCCATGAAACAGAATTCACATTATGGGAACTGTAAGGTGTCAGCTTGGCTGAGTTGTGGGGCATTGATGGGATGTAGACAATGATTAATTCATGGAGGAATGTCTGTGTAATTCTAAGAAGTTTGAACTCTACTCAGTAGAAAAGAAGGAAGGATTAAAAATTTGTATTCACAAAGATGGCATACGGAGATAGACTTAACAATGGAAGGTGATTTTGGCTTAAGCAAGATGCTTGATGAAGAAGTCATTTAGAAGACTTTGTGATAATCCAGACAAGAGACTCAAAGTTTCTGAATCAACATTGTGGGAGAGGGAAGGAAAAGAGGGGATGAATGCAGATGTGAGGAATTTAACTGTGGGCTTTTATT